>NC_083892.1:30107500-34907500 GCF_032452875.1 Bos javanicus | reverse complement strand
GAGCCTTTCTTGCAAGAACAATGAAAGTGGATTACAGAAATGGTATTGCAGCTTTCAGGAGATGAGAAGCACACTTTCTGGCTTTTTGTGGAGTTCTCTTCCCCCGCTCAATCTCCCCTGGAGTTGGTGGCCCCATCGGTCGTCCTGAGCCCTGTGGTCATGTCCCAGAAAGCGTTTCCACCAAGGGAAGGTGCTGTGCCAGAAGCCAGGAGAAAGGAAAAAGGAGGTGTTTATCGTCCCGAAGACGCCTTCCAACTTTTATTATTAACTCCTTTCCAAAGTAAACTTTCGGGTTTGTTTCAAGTCACTTCTGGCCAAAGTACAGTTGGGTTTGCTGTGTCCTCTAGGGGGAGAGGCGAAAACAGCATCACCCTGGGCGAGGACGAGGTGGGGGCCTGTTCCTTTAGGGAAGGGAGGGGGTCTGAGTGACAGTGAAGTGAGGGGGGGACTGAGAATCGGGGGGCATGAGTAAACGCGGCCACCTCAGCAAGCCTTCCACAGCTCTGTGCAGGGCCATGGACTGTGGGCTGGGCCCTCTGAGAGGTGCTGAGGTATGTGGAGACCCCCAACTCCACCTGCCCCCCACCCTAGCCCAGTCAGAGACTGGCGTGGAATTAGATTGTTTGGATAAAGAGTCATAAGTGACAAAGTGGTAGGGGCAGTGCCCAGCGGACACTTAAGAGAATGGGCTCTGGAGTGAATGCAGGAGCCCTGACCTGGGTCAGGGCCAGCACATGGCCATCACCAGGAGTGGACAGTCCGGGGAGGACGGCTCCAGCCACGGCTGGAGAGGCTCCAGGGCAAGGCTAAGGAATGTGGACCTTGCTCTGCCCAAGGCCCTGCCAGTATTACAGGGCACATGCCCAGGAGTGACCCGGCCCGCCTACACGTCCCAGAGTTGGTGCCACACTCTGTGGCATGGAGCATGGATGCCCCCAGAGCAAAGGTGGGGCCGGAACCGCTGGGCCCCTGCCCTGAGGGGCTCCATGGGAAACAGCTGTTCTCCCACAAACAGGAGATGTCCTGTCCACTCAATACACACCTGTCGTGTGCCTTCTCTGGGCCAGGCACTGAGGATGCAGCAGAGAACAAAGTACCAGCCCCTGGCCCTGGCAATGTCGCATTCGAGTGGAGGAGACAGCCAGCCAGCGAACAGATGGGAACGGGTTCCAGGGTATGCTGATCATGGGATGGGGAGAGAGAGACGGAGAATTTAGCAATTGCTTGGCCAAGAAGGGCAGGAGGGAGGCACAGGGTAACAAGAGAAGGTTTTAAGGGGGTGGCTTTGCCACCCTGGGGGGACCCGAGCTTGTTCTAGGCAGGGGCAGGACGGGGGGAAGGAGAATCCATGTGTGGTGGGGTATACTCCCAGAGCAAGGTCAAGGTCACAGAGTGGAGAGGAGAGGGATCTGCGTTCCAGAGAGTGGCATCAGCTTTCCTGGAGAAGTAGGAGCCGTTGTTCTTGAAGAGCGAGCAGTAGACTGAGTGCTGGGGAAGTGGACAAAGTGTACAGCCTTGAAGACGGTTGGGGAGGGATTCAGCAGATCACAGATGGACGGACAGTGGTGGTGGCCATCTCGGGTGTGTTGTGGTGCCCAGCCACCAGGTGTGCAGAAGGGGACAGCGGGTGTCCTGTTGAGGATGGCGGAAGTCAGGTGACCGACCCTGTGGTCCCCACTGGAAGCATTCAGCCTTCTTGTCTCTTTACCAACTTGCCCTGGCCTGGATACTTTTGAAGTCTTGCCAACCAGTTACTTTTAGGTCATGAAGCCAAAGTTCTCATGTCTCCGAATTTTAAAGGTTAAGAAATCAGCTTCACTTCCAGCCATGCAGGAGCCACCCTATGTCAGTTATTTTCCTAATTTAGCTAATTATAAAAATCTCCTGGGTGTGTGCTTGTTAAATAAAACTACCGTCGCTGGGCCCCACCCTAGACAGAGTGAGACATAATCTCCTGGAAAGGGCCTGGGGACCTGCCTTTAGAACCAGCACCTCAAATTCTTACTCGGGGGCTGACTGGGGCACCAGCCTCCCTCCGTCTGACCCCAGCTGGGGTGATTTCTTCCTCCACGAGAATGTAGGATGGGGAAAGCCAGGGCTGTGGTTGGGATCCCTCTGTCTCCCCACAGTGATGCTTGGGGAGCGTGTGTCCAGTGGCCACCTGAGCCGGGTGGTCAGGGCAAGAAGGCATGGTCAGCCTCAGTCGTGAGTGAGGAAAGCAGCCTGTGAACAGCGTTAGTGCTGCCACTCCTGCCGGCAGCTGGGAACCTTCTCGAGGTTCCAGAAGGCCTCTGGGAATGAGCATTGTCACAGTTGCTCGGACCTGGAGGTGTTCTCCGGGTTGTCTGGTCCAGTCTGCTTATTATCGCATGTGAGGAAACCTAGGTCTGTGTCTGGCCCAGCCTCCACGCTGCTTGCGGATCGTGCTGGGCATCTAGGATTGTTTTTGCTCAGTGATCACCAGGCTTTGGCTTCGGCCTCGGTTGTTCAGATGTCAGAGCCCCGGGTGGTAGGGGGTGCTCCAGAAGGAGCAGGCGCCCAGACTGGAAGTCCCCAAACCTCAGCAGGACAGCGAGTGGGCGTCCTGTAGAGATGACTCTGCCTTCTGAGTGTGGTGAATGGTAGAAACCAGGTCTGCGAGCCATGCCCAGAGGAGGACCTGGTGCGGATGGTCCCTGCAGGGCTCCCCTGACGACTCCTGCAAGTACGGGCATGCCTGTGCTTGCGCGCATGTGTGTGTGCTTTGAGTGATTTAAAGCAGTTTTACAGGCAGGAAGTGTGGCTCCAGTACTGACCGTGGGTGCTAGTGCTCAGAGCTCATGGCACACCAGGCACTGTGCTCACGCACTCTGCATGTGTGTTCCACGTACTCGTCACAAGGGGCTCCAGAGGCTGGCTGTCTCACTGCTCTGTCCTAGAGAGGAGCCCAAGGTTGGACTTGACTGGGACATAGCAAAACCAGGACATCTGAGCCAGCCAGCCTGGCCCCAGAGCCCACCTCTGCACGCTCAACACCCCTGGAGTATGGGACCCTGTGCTACCAGCTCTCAGGCCAAGCAAGTCTCCTGTTTTCCCCATTAATGATTTTAGTGATTTTCTGGCTAATTCATTTCATGCTCACTAGCTCTCTCTAGCAGATCTGATTTTAACAGACACCAAAGATTTTTATAAATCATGGGAGATGGTCTTAAGTGGAGAAAATTCTTTCTTCTTATCCACTCTCTTACCTCCTCCTCATCCCCATGCCCCACAAAAGTTGGGAGAAGGGCGAATAACAATTACCATAGTGAGTATCCTGGTCTAGGTACTCCCTCGGCTTTAAAGATACTGGTCAGTGAGAATGGATTTGACCTTTCTGGCTACACCCTAATTCCATTTGTAGTACTGGCATGAAGGTGTTGGTGTAAAATCAGTGCTTCACTTGGGGAAAATTTTTTAAAAGTCAGATTTATATTCATTCACTCCTTTTTAAGTCTCCACTTCTGTGAATTTTGGCAAATGTGTACCATTGTGAACCACCACCACAATTATTACGCAGGCCAGCTCCCTCGTCCCCGGGTTCCTCTGTTCCTCTTTATAGTCAGCCCCTTCCCTACTCCCAGGCCCTTGGTGACCACCCATCTATTTTTCTGTTCCAGTTCTGTATCTTCCAGAATGTCACAGAAGTGGTTACAGAGCCCCCAAGTCTGGCTTCTTCCCTGTAGCGTAATGCATTTGAAACTCAGCCGTGTTGTTGAAAGTACCCGTAGTTCCTCCCTCTTTAGCGTTGAGTGGAGTTCCTTTGTATGGGTGTGGACCACAGTGGGTTTAGGTTCATGCTGCACTTTATCTCAGGATCCCCAACATCCAGGCTCCTGGAAACGTTTAAAGCTGTACGCAGCCTTGCGCCCAGTGCTGCCTGATACCCTGATCGGTTTGCTAGGGAGGCCGGACAAGTGCACTCTGATTCCTGGCAAGAACAGTCATATCACTGCCCTGCCGCTTTGGTTTGCATCACCCACCCACCCTCCTTCTAAGTGCCAGGGTCTTCCTTGAAGGAGACGGGGTTAGTACTCAGTTGGTGAAGCTGACCAGTTCCTGGTCCTGTGTTCCAAACAGAAAAAGGGCTTGAGAGTCACTGGAAACAAGCTCATGCAGAGGATTCCAGCCCCCTGGTGACGGAGGCGGTGGGCGAGGCTGGAAGGCCACACCTGCGCTGAGCGACTTCCGTCAGCCGGGTGCCTCGCCCCCTTTGCCCTGTGGACTGTAGATGCTCTTCCTGTATTTCCTTATGTTGTTACTTCATTCCTCTGCCCTGTACTTTCTGCTATTGTATGCTCCGGGAGGGTGAGAACCATACCTCTGTTCCTTCTCCATCCTTGGTTGGATCTGGGATTGGTTGATCCATTAGACACCCTAGTGCAGGTGTGCAGAGCGGCCCAGGCCTCCCTACCTGGCCCAAGGATGCTGTCATCACAGCTGGGCAGGGAGTGGCGAGGGGCTCAGCAATCACTATCCCACTCCGTCACATTCTTCTGGAGAAAACCGAGGTCCAGGGAAGGACACCAGCTTGCAAAGAGTCACACGACAATCCATCAGAGGGGCCGGGACACGCCGGTAGGGTCTGCTTCCCCACTCCCCCTGCCATCAGTTGCCCCGCACAGCTCATCTCCACACCTTAAATTTGAATAGTCAGAAGGAAAAGGGCAGTGTGCCGGGCTTCCTTGAGCCAGGTGGCTCTTTTAAAGCCGGGGCTTGTTGCCAATCTGACCCCGTTTCCATGGAAGCAGCCAGCGGGGGCAGCTTGTTCCTGTCAACCTGAGGTCTGGTGGAGCCTCAGCCCCTGACGGCTCTCCAGCTCGCTCCCTCGGAGGAGGGGACCCAGGAGCCCTGTGAGAGGCTCTCTCCCTCTTGCTTTTTGCTATGGAATTTGGCTGGAAGGGAAAGTTGGTACATTGCTCATACCAGCCTGCACTTCCCCCAGGACTGGCACAGAGTGGACTTCGTCACTGCCCTGGGGAGACCTCCTTTGGGGGCCCTGCTTAGGGGTGGGGTCCCCCTTAGAACGTGGTTCTCCCGTCGTGCCTGGAAGCTTGGCATGCCGCAGGCCATGGGGTCGCAAAGAGTCGGACATGACATAGAGACTGAGCAACATCGTGCCTGGAGATCCTCAGAGACGGAAACAGCCATCTCATACGTTTAAATTTTGTGCTACAAGTGAGCTCTTCAAAGGACTATCTCAATGGAATCTATTTCTTGAAGTTAATTTCTTCAAGCTCCCGACCCCCTTTTCTCGCGGAGACTGCCGTCCAGTGGTTGTGGTGTGATGACCCGATGGTGAGAGGAGATTTGCCTGCTGTCCTGTCCAGCAGTTTTAATGTCTTGGCATTCCTGAGCAGGGTCTGCTTCGTCTCACGCTGGGATCACGGCTCGGTAATGAAGCCTTTATTACATCCACTCGTCAACAGATAACATTCTTTGAAGAATCCTGAGTTTTTAATTACCCCGCTTAAGCCTCTGGACACATGCGTTCTGAGGGGCATTTTTGCATTGCTAAATTCCAAAGTTGATTGCAAACCTTAAAAGACTAGAAATGCTAGGAGCAACTTGCCGAGTCACAGACCGGGGAAAGGCCCACATCCTCCCCCTGCCTGCCCCTCCCCCGACCCGGTTCGCCATGCCTTTCTGTCTGTGGTGTTTAAATGCACTTTAATCAGCCGTGCCAGCACACAGTGTCTCCCAGGTCTGTTTCTGCATTCGCTTGAGCAGAAACGTACCCAACCTCTGTTCCAGTAGGTGGAGAAAGAGGCTTCAATCCTAGAAGCACGACTCACCTACCTTTTTAGGGTATTGCAGGTTTAGCTTGAGGGCTGGAGGGCTTCCAGAAAAGTATGACTAAGGGAGAAAAGGGACTACTCCCAGAGCTAGCAGGGTGGAGCATCGCAGCCAGGACAGGAAAATTCCCAGCAGGGAAAACGTCTCGTCTGTGATGCGGACACACTGGGTCATAGATTTGCTTTCACAGAATAAGTGAAACGAAACCAAGTTTTCTGAGTTCTCCTTCCAGAAGGCCCCGTTTCTGCAGGTGTGTCTTTCGGTCACAGATTTTATATCCAGTGTGATTTCAAACACATCTGCTCCAAACCAAAGGGCTGGCTGAAAAAGGGAGATATTCTGTCTCCCGATCACTCTGCCAACCACCTGTCTTGGGGCAGAAAGTGAGCAGCATCTTTGCCTGAAGGTCCTGCCACCCTGAGACCCTGCTGTTTCCCTCCCCTGCTGTTGTTTTTCCTTTGCTCCTTGGCATTTGGCAGTGCCTGCTGGCCCTTTGAGAGTCAGGATGTGGTGTGTGCATTGTGTGTTTGTGTTGTGTGTGTGTGTGACTTTGGAGCAATACAGTCCCATGTCCAAATGTTGCCTCCACTGGCTGCTGGTCGATCACTTGTCTGTAACTCAGTTTAACCTGGATGGAATCTGTCCTTCTTACAGTGGCCATGATTAAATAACCAAGGTCACTTCCCTGCTTGTCATAGCTTGGCTGCAAGTGTCTGGGGGACGTTTGTTTTCCTCTCCAACTTGGTAAATGCTCATATACTGACTTGCAGAAAAATAATCTATTCATCTAACTCTGAGCAAGTAAGTAGATGCTTTCCAACATGCATGTGACTGAGCTTAGCCCTTCTTTAGGCATCTTCTGGCCCAGTTTGGGTGTTTTCTCTCAAGTGGGCTCTTCTCGGTATTTATTGTGTGTCATAGGCAGGATGCCAAGTGAGAGCCAAGCTCAGAGAGATGCTGGTGAAAGGAATAGGGAGGCCAGAAGTAAGGTGGGAGCAACGTCCTCTAACGGTAAGAGTTTTCATTAAAAAAAAAAAAAAAAAGGCAATTAGGGGCTTCCCCGGCCACTCAATGGTAAAGAATCCACCTGCCAATGCAAGGGACACAGGTTCAATCCTTAGTCTGGGAAGATCCCACACGCTGCAGAGCAGCCAGGCCCATGAGCCACAGCTATTGAGCCTGTGGTCCAGAGCAAGAGAAGACACTGCAAGGAGAGGCTCGGGTGCTGCCACCAAGAGTAGCCCCCACTCACCACAACTAGAGAAAAGCCCAAGCAGCAACAAAGACCCAGCACAGCCAAAAATGAATGAATGAATTAGAACTAAGTAAAATAAAATAAAAATTTTAAAAGGCAGTGATAGGTTTGTGGACACTTGTTGGCCTTTGGAGGTTTAGAATTTAGTTTTGGTCACTGCCATAGACACAGCACAATGCCTGCCACATAGGCATTCAATAAATGCCATTAAAGAAATGAATAAGTAACTTGTGAAAATATAGCTGCTGCTCTTGGCATTTTGCACAGACACCTGATTGCAACTTTTTGTTGATTGTGTCTTCGTGCTGTCCTCCAGTGGCGGGTGAAAATCTGTCCATATAGAACACCACCTATAGCCCACACTTTTGTCTTTTCAAAATGCTGGGCAGGGTGGGGGGAAGCTTTGTTATTTCCTTATTATTAGGATAATAAGGACCAGTTGTAAAACATTCAGTTCATGAAAAAACAAAGAACAGTCAGCTTAAATTCTGCCATCCTGAGATAAACACGGTTAGCACTTTGCAAAAAGTGTTTCAAGCATCTCTGTGCTTAGATGCACGTCCAGGCTCAGTTCTGCTCGGTGATACTGAGAAGCGCCGACTTGCGCCAGGGACTCGGGGGTCCTGCCACTTATGTGCCCTTTTGCAAGCTTGTGTGTTGGGGACGTCTGTCCCGCGGGTCTGCCGGGCCTGGCCTGCACTTTTTCATGGCCGTGTAGTGCGCCAGTGCTTGGCTCAGACTGGCTAAATGCAGTCTCCTCTCGGTGGAAGTTCAGGTCGCTTGTTATTTTAAGTAAACCGTGTCTAATCACACAACATGACATCTTGAGCCACTGCAGGTTCTTGCCAAAGCCTCCATTAGTGCTGTAACTCAGGAAAGATTGCTCGTTTTTCCTTCACTTACTGGGCTCAGCCATTCCCAGATATGAGTGACCCAGGCTTGGAGAGCAGGCAAGTTAACTGTCAGAGGCATGAGAGGGGCCCCCATCCCCACAGAGAGGGACTGCCGCAGCCCCTCCCAATGGCTGTTTCCAGATAGGGGTTGGAGTCAGTGTGGACAGCTGTGGAAGCGGGTCCTCCGTATTCCAGCAGGAGGGGACTGCAGCCCCCACATTCTGGCAGTCCCAGAATGATGGGAAACACCTTTTCCCGAGAAGGGTGTTGATCAGTGGTAGGATGGTGCTAGCCATGAGTCATGCACCCCAGCCGCCTCAGTGGTGGCAGTCACCTAAACCCACCCACTGGGAGGTAGCGAACAAAGTGGGCAAACACTTGCTCTTTCTGTCCAGCTTATTGGCCCCACAGTAGCCAAGGACAGTGACACATCACTGTTAGGAGCTCTGTGTTCTGCCCGACTCACCTCTACTTTCCAGGGGCAGCCAGTGAATCCCCAGTTAAGCCCAGTGGTCCACCCCTCTTAACTCCACAGGCGAGGGAGACAGGGACCTGCTCCTGGGCGCACTTCAGTGAGTTATCAGATTGAGCCCAGAGTCTTTACCCCGCCGAGTGCCCAGCAAGAGGGGGCGTGTGCATGTCTCTGCCTAATCACCATTTGCCACCGTGCGTCCGTGTGTTGGTGATTCTGCTTTTGTTTTGTTTGATGTTTTTTTTTTGTTTTTTTTTAAATATTTATTAGTTTGGCTGTGCCAGGTTTTAGTTGTGGCACACGGAGTCTTTAGTTGAAGCATACACATTCTCAGTTGCGGCATGTGGGTTCAGTCCCCTGACCAGGGATCCAACCCGGGCCCCCTGCATTGGGAGCATGGAATCTTAGCCACTGCACCGCCAAGGACGACCCCTGACTTTGTTTTTAATAAAACCCTGTGCCTATTGGTTGGTGCTCTGACTCCTCCAGGGCTCCATCCGCCTCCAGTGGACACCCCAGCGTCCCCAGAGAGCAGGCAGCCATGGGCAGCTTGCTCCCAAGAGAGCCGGAGCCCCCCACGCTCCTGCCTGTCCTCTTTTCTGGAGCAAGGTGCTGCGGTCTGGCCTGGGGAAGAGCACGAGGGTCAAGGTCAGCGCCGCTTCTTCCTTTACCCAGTTTAGGCTGAATGCCACATGGGCGCAAAAGAGCATCACACTTTTCCCAAGTGCTGGCACTCCTGGGTGCCGTCCCCACCGCCAAGCTGGCTTTGGAAATTCCCATTCAGCTTGCAGTCACCAAGAGACTACCAAGTCTTGGGGCAGGTGCCAGGTGTGTGCAGGGAGAGGGTCAACGTGGCTCTCCTGGGCACAGCAGGGCAGAGGCACCCAAGGCCATGGACTGCAACCCAATCCAACCCAGGCCAGGCCCCAGTTCCGTGGCTTTAGCTCCAGGATCTGTTTGCTTTCGACACGTCCACTATCATTTAGATACAAAGCATAACACAGCCGAAGCCAGTCCGTGGAATTTAGAGTTCATGCCAGGAAAATAGAATAAATCAAAACAGTCATTAATAATTTTCTTTAAACTGTGAGTAAATCCCCTCTCTGTTTGTTGCATTTTGTAAATTATATCCAGCAATTAATTTATTGCTATTTAAAATAGCACAAGAACTCATGAAACCCAGTCTGAAAATTGAGTGCCTTCTCTGTGCCAGGCGCTGTGCTTGGGGCTAGGGGTACCAGAGACGATCCTGCCTTTGTGGAGCTAACATCCGCCTGGGAGTGGGGTTGTCTGGGAGCATCCTGAGAGCAGGGCTGGGGGTGACAAGTGGAGGAGCTGGGCAGTGCAAGAAACAGGGAGAATCCCTGGGATTCTGAACCCAGGACTGCAGGCCTGAAAGAGGAGCTGGAAGGGCTGGCCTAGACCAAGCTCAGGTAGGTGGGCACATCTGTGGTTCTGACCCACTGCACACAGGAGTGTGGTTCTGACTCGGGAGGTCGTATCTAGTGTGTGTGCCTTCTTTGCTTCCCTCTCTTGGATCTGGGTGACAGAATTGGCCCTGTCCTCCAAGACTGGGAACACCAGCAGTGAAGGGCTTGGCTTGAGAATCAAGCTGAGGCATTGGCTAACATAAAGAATGAGTTCTAGCTCTTTCTCCACTGGGTCAGAAGGCTGGGACTCAGAGGGAGGCAAACTAGTGTTGTGTGTTTGCAGCAGGGTGGCAGGGGAGCCCCCAGATGAAGCCAGTGGTTAGAGACTGAGGAGGGGCTGGCATTCTCTGGCATGAAACATAGACCTCGAGAGCAGCTGCGAAGTGGCCGGGGTGTCAGGAGGAAGCTCTGAGATCCGAGTTGGAGTTCTGGGAGGGTTTGCAGTGGCTGCCAACGCTGCAAAGTGAAGGTTGGATTTGGAGTTTGAGGCAGATGGGTTTTAATGCAGAGGAGCAGGGGAAAGGAAAGGTCTTGTTAGTTGAGCCGCAGAGCCAAGGGTGGTGCCAAGCCCATTATGTGTGTCACCTGTGGTCATCCGAGGTGGGTGTCGACATCTAAGCTTCACACAGAGAGCTTGCTCTGGCCTTCAGCTGGATTCTAGACTGGTTCCGCTGACTCCAGCTTGGTGCCCACCCCAGGCCAAGGCCAGGGAGGGCTAGCGTGCACGTCAAGGCAGCACCCCTGGGCCAGTCTCCCCATGGACTCGGCGTCGAGGAGGAGATGCAGAGCAGAGGGAAACGAAGCATCAGCATCCCCGTTTTCAGCTGGGGGGACGGTGGTTATGGGTGGGCAGGATGGAAGCAGGTCTGAAAACCAAGGACGTGATGATCAGCCTTTATTTCAGATGCTTTGGTGACAGACTTAAATGAGACTAACTCCACTACAAAATGATCTCACTATCCTAGGGATGACCCCGAGCTTGAACGTTTTCCCTGCAAATCCATGGGTCAGTGCTGCCTGTGCCCAAGCCCACCCATTTCATAAAAGAAAGGAGCCGACCAGCCTGGAACATGGTGATGGGTCAGATCAGCAGTGCCTTGGGCAGGGCAGGGAGGTGGGTGGGGTGGTGGAAAGAATCCAGTCTTGAGTCTGAAAGGACGTAATGAAATCTCTAAAATTAAAAGATTTATTTTTTTTTAAGCCTACAGTGAAATAACTGTCTCAGTCTGCAGATAGAGCTAAATTTGGGGGAGAACCACATATTTTGATTTCTGGAACTTTTTTTAAAAGGCAACTTTCCAAGCCGTAAATTAAATATTTGGGGGTGTTAGACTAAGATGACTGACTTAGCCATTTCATCAACAACATGGAACGCGTGAAGACAGATTTGGGGATAGCAAGGACACCTTCACTAAGTTTGACCTCTGTGGATTGTTGACCTCAGCAGGAAAATGTCCATATTTTCTTAGGGCTGCCGTTTAAGAAATTAATTGGGAATAATGTCTGTTGCACTGGATCTCCAGCCAAAACATTCACATTTGCCTCATCTGTAGAGAGACCTGAGCAGAGTTTTATCTCTGCGTCTCTTTGCTAAGTGTTCCCGCTCCGTTAGCAGAGCTATAATTAACTCACAGGACGCCAGGCAGCCAGATTCGGCCAGGCGCCAAGAAATCAGCCCCAATTACTATATTCACATTGTCAGTAATGCCCACTTCACAGCTTCTGCTAATTTGAAATGGCAAGTTCCAACTTTCCATAGTAAAATTACCATTTTTGTACTGTTCTATTACATGGTGATATTTGTCCATTATTTTGGCAATGTAAACTTGGTATTATAATGACAATTAGTTGTCGAGCAGTTTCTGAAATGATTTGCAATTACATCTCTTAAATGCAAAACTCATGTCCGCCCTGATGGAGTGAGTCGTGCACTCCCTCTGCGCCCTGAATTCTCTGTAGGGATCAGCTTTTCATATGAGACTGATGTGCCCTGGGACTGTGTGATAAAGGTGGGCGTTTAATATAAAGAGAAACCTCTGGTTGTTGCCTGTTCTGTTGATTTTCGGCATCAGAGTTGTCTGAGCCAGAGAACTGTCTCCGCCCCTCTGTCTCTCTGAGGTACCTCGGGGCGGGTGCTCTGGTCTCTTTGCTGGCCAGCTGGTCCCTGCTGTGCTGTGCCAGCCCAACCACTGAGGGTCTGGTCTGTGCCCCAGACGGGCAATCACAGCTTCTCCCCTGACCTCCGGATTGTGAGGTGCCGGAGGCGGTTGGTTTTCCTGCTGACACACAGCGAGGTCCCCTGCATTCCAGGGAGGTCTGTCCTGGGGGATCGGACTTGCTGGCCCAGTTGGGTTGTACATTGTGGTCTTTTCAGCAGAGAAACTTCAGGAGGCATGATCTAGGCCAGTGTGCCACTTGAAGTGTGTCAGAGTGCCGCCTGAGGACCAGGAAACAGCCATTACTGGCCTGCAGCTAGATAAGCACAGGGGTTCAGAGCGGCCTTTAGAAACATTCGTGGCCTCTTGATATTACAGTGATGTCCACGTGGCATTTTTCTTGTATTTTGTAAAAATACCAGTCCAAGGACTTCCCTGGTGGTCCAGTGACTGGAACCCCGTTTTCCCAATGCAGGGCTCGGGTTTGATCCCTGGTCGGGGAGCTGAATCCCACATGTTGCAACTAGGAGTTCACATGCTGCAACTAAAGATTCCGTGTGCCGAAACTGGGACCCAGCATAGGTGAATAAATACATCAAAATATTAGAAAAACAACAACAGTCCACAGAAGATTGGAAATTTAGAAATTTGTGTCATGTCCTTCCCTACTGATTGTTTGAGAAAGATTGACTATTATTCAACCCCCAACCCCTGACTGGATTGCATAGTGATAGTTTATTTTGGATAAGACAATTTTCTTTGTTTGCAGGGCAGGGGTCCACAGGGCACAGCCACTGAGGGGAGAGGCTTCTGAAAGGAGAAGGCAGGCATCGCCAGACGCAGACAGGGGCCTTTGGGAGTGACCGATGACCCCCAGAGGCTGGCAGCCAAGGCATGGGCCTGACTGGGCTTGCTGGTGTCCCCCAGACATGTCCATCAGGACCTGGCTTCTCTCTTGAGACCTTTCCTTTCACATGCTGGCTGAGCATCTGGACCCCCCCTGCCTGCTTCCACGATGCCCAGACCCCAGTGGGGAGGATGTGGATTCCTCCCTGCCCCCGAGCTAGCCTGTCACCAGTTGCGGGTTTGAGCTCCTGACCGGCTGTCACTTTTGCTGCCTCCTCTGCACCCTCTGCCCAAGTGCCAGGGTCTGCAAGTCATGTGTTTGCATGCCCATGAACTGAGAGTAGTGTCTGCATTTTTTTAATGGTTTAAAGAAAACAAGAGTATGTTATGATACACATGAAAATTATGAAATTCGAGTTTCAGTGTCCCTAGAGGGTTTTTTGTGTGTGTGGAAAAAAATTGTTTTCTTTTATTGTGTGTGCATGCTAAATTACTTCAGTCATGTCTGACTCTTTGGGACCCTATGGATTATAGCCTGCCAGGTTCCTCTGTCTGTGGGATTCTCCAGACAAGAATACTGGCGTGGGTTGCCGTGCCCTCCTCTAGGGGATCTTCCCGACCCAAGGATCGAACCCAGGTCTCTTATGTCTCCTGCATTGGCAAACATGTTCTTTACCACTAGCATCACCTGGGAAGCCCATGGTAAAAGATATCTAACATAAAATTTACCATTTTAACCATTTTGAGTATATAGTCCAGGGACATTAAGAACATTCAGGTTGCTCTGCCACCATCGCCACGATCCACCATCCCAGACTGAGACTCTGTAAACAAAGTTTTATTGGAACTCGGCCATACTCACTTGTTTGCTTGTTGCCTTTGCCTGCTTTTGTGCCACCAGGGCAGAGTTGAGTAGTTGCAACAGAGACATCAAGGCCTGCAGAGGAGAAATATTTATTGTCTGGCCCTTTCCAGAAGAAGTTTACTGACCCCTGCCCTAGTGCATACTTTTGTCACGGCCTATGTGGTTACCATGGCAATCATCTAACTGGTCTCCTGACCTCCACTTTCATTCCTTTCCAGTCTGTCTGCCCTTGGGGTGATTTTCCTAAGAGACAAGTCTATCAATGAACGTCCTTGGTTAAATTCTTTAGTGGCATCTCACAGACTAATGTTGTGTTATTGGAAACACCAAGAAAAATAAGTTATTAAAGGCTCTGAGAAAGTCCTGCAGAAAAGAAACCTGCCGGGTATTGGTTAATTTAGTACCATCCAAGATGAACTGGCCACAAAGTTGTAATTGTTCTTTCCTAATCACCTAAGCCATCCTATAGCAGAGGTTGGCAAACTTGGACTGCAAAGAGCCAGATGGTAAAATAATATAGGCTTTGTGGGCAATCCAGTCTCTTTGCAACTACTCAGCTCTGATGTAAAGTCGCCGTAAGTAATACATGAATGAAGGTCCAGTAATATTTTATGTAGAAAAGTAAAGCAGGCCATGAGCCAGATTGGGTGTGCTAAGCCTTGCTCTTACAGGTCCTCAGTGTGGTCCCAGACCCGCAACATCCCATCACCTGGGCCTACTCCAGACCTGATGAACTGGGGACTCTGGGGGTGGCCCTACAGTCTGTGTCTTAATCAGCCCTACCCACCAGCTAAGGTATGAGACCCTCCCTCCAGTCCAGAAGCACAGAACACACTTAAGGAACACCCCAGGAACAAAGCCAACATTAGCAGGGAAGGAAGGCCCTTCGAGAACTGGTCTCTGGCCGTATCCCTCCCTCACTAGCAGAGTCTGTGCTTCAGGTGGACTACCTGTAGGTTCTGGAACACAGCATCCTTTCCCCAACCCATGCAAGTGCACAGGAACCCTTCTGTCTGGAACAGCTCTTCTCTCTGGCTGCCTCCAGCCTCGTCCCTAACTTCTGGTCACTCTTGACTCAGCTCAGGTGTTCCCTGCCTTAGAAGCATGTTTGGAGCCTCCCAGCCCCACAGCTACCCCACCTGTGGGGTTTTCCTCCCGGATGCTTCCGTGCCTGCTGGTGCATCCCCAAGTAGGGTGCTTCTTGCGCGTTCAGAATGCAGTTTATAGCCTGGATGGGGACTCAGATAGGGCCATTTTAGTCATCTCTGTATTCCCAGCACACAACACCCCAAAATACTTATTGGGCGACTCAGTGAATGAGCAAAGGAACCCTATGCTTAGGGCGTGACTAATGGAGGTGCTTGGCCCTCAGGTGTGAGGACTGGGAAGTCAAGTCCCCACCGGGACTTCCTGGCTTGGCGGGGTTCTGGAGGCGCTCAGGGTGGGAGGCTCCGGGTCATTTCCTCTTCTCCCCGCCTCTGACTCACTGATTGATTGATGTTTGGAAATTGTGACTCATCATGTTAGAGAAGAAAAAGGAAATTTTACTCTCCTCTCCCTCCCTCCCTTTCAAATAAGCAATAAATAAAAGCAGCTGACATTCTACTTGGTGCAAGAAGAAGCATTCAAATGCATTTCTGGTTTTCATAATTGGTAGCTTCTTGTAGAAAGGTGCTTATTAGAAGAAAAAAACCTTTTCTTGTGTATCTGTTTTCAGCCTTCTTGTCTGTAAAACTCATAAAGTGAGCTGGTGTGGGAATTGGTCTGCCCGCCCCCTGCCCCCTTTTAAAGACATTTGTGCCAGTTCACATTTTGCCAGTGGAGAGCTAAGCTACTTCTCTTTTAGTGAGAAATGTGAGGTATACCCTGTCCGCCTTCAGAGTTTCAAAATGAATTCACCGGGGTGGTGAGTAATGATGTCTTAAGCTGGTTTATTAAACATGAAAGAATAAGATGTTCTAGGTTGACATCATGCACCAAATATAGATAACGCCCGGATCAGCTGGACTTGAGGCCCGGTGCTCAGGCCAGTTCCAGAACACAGTTGAACCCAATGATGCCTGTTTTGTCTCGTGACACGGATGACTGAAGTGGACACGTGGCCTTGACTTTTAAGCGTCTCCTCATAGGAAATCCAAAAAAGAGAGAGAGAGGCGTTAGTTCACTTATCACTGTAATGTTAGGATTAGAGCTTGCTGACCTTTTATTGTATTAGTCTTCAGCACGTCCTAAACATGTTAGACTCTTGGTTCTGGAAAACTTACCAGTGAAGTCAACATCTTTTCAAAATGTGACTTTGAGTATGAGCTCAACAAATGTCGGTTGTAATTATTTTATCACCACCATCCTTCTTATCTGCCAGGCAGAATTCTCACGTCTAGGTGGGTACCTTGCTGGATCATCTAATTTCATGTGCAAAACAGCCTTGCGAGACAGAGGCCATGCCCTCCCCATAGAGAGAGGACGCTGAGACTTGGAAGGACAGGGACTTCTGGAGTCACTTGCTTTCAGCCGCACAGCATCCGCAGGTGACGCCCGGGTGCACACCTGGGCCTGTGTGCTGCTCGCTCGCTCTGCAGGGCAGAGCCCCGCTCCACAGCGCTCTGGTTTACCTGGTGCCCATGCCTGGAGTCTCACAAGTGAGAAATGGATCACAAATGAGTATTTTAACTGAGGAGCTGTTTCAGTGCAGGATCTGGAAAGGGAGAAGCCGACGTGGGATCCACGCTGTCCCTTCTCCCTGGAGGTTCCCCAGCTCCTGCTGTGCTGGCGCTGGGAAGGGGTAGAGGGGGAGGAGCCACGCACTTGTCAGTGGTGAGGCAGCAACCTTCTCTTACTTCATTTTGACAGTGCCTCATGAGACAGGCGTGGTATCCTGCCTGTTTCAGGGGCAAGGAAACCCAGGCACTCACTCCACCCTCCCCAGCCGCCTGCTCTGGCCCAGGTCTGGCCCTTCCTGGGCCAGCTCAGAAGCCCCAGGCTGCAGCCACATGCTGGCCCCGTCATCACCAGGTCCCCAGGCCTGGGTCTCAGAGCTGGACTGGCCTGGGAAAAGGCCAAGGAGCTGGGGTCCCACCAAGGGCAGTCACCAGAGGGGGCAGCAGAGGGTGGGGGCCTAGACTCGGACCCGGGATTTTGAGCTGCCCACAAGGGGTGCCGACTGACAGAGCCGAGAGTCACAACTTGCTCTCCACCCTGAAGCAGCCGGGACTTGCCAAGGCTTGTTTCTAAAGTCAGGAAGGAAAGCGAGGGTATCTCCCCACACCTCACAGGAGGGATGCGGTGCACACAGCTGCGTCCCACAGGAGCATCACAGGCCCCACCACACTGCACCAGGCTTAGGTCATTTCCATTTCTGTGCTGGGAATGGCCTTTTGCAGATACCAGTTATATTTATCACCAGTCAGCTTATCAGCTTACGACGCCAGATAGACAAAACCATAAACTGACTCATGAAAGAATAGATAGTTCATGACTTGATGGTAAAGTAGATCAGCTTTAAAAAATCAAAGGGATCGTGCAATCCAGTTTTTACCTCAGAAAACTTTGTGAAATGTTCTAATAGGAATGTTAGTTCTGACCTTTCTGAGAACAGTGACCTTAAATACACTCTATTGACTCACTAATCCCTGTTTCTTCCCTCTCCCCCAGGTGAAAAAATTAGAAATGTGGTCAAAGCTTTATGAGCACGAATGCTTACTGTAGAGTTATTTATAATACTAAAACATAGGTGCAGCCTAATGTCCAATCTAGGGGAATCGTTAATTTATGTTAAATTCATTCCTTGAAATGTTTATGTAACTGATTTTCTTTCCCAAGAATATCTTAATAACATGGAAAATGATCATGATATGAAAGAGGGTAAGGTACTATATTATCATAGTTTTATGGAAAAAAATATACAAAAATGATAGACAACATGAATACATACATATATAGCATAATGTACATGAATATCTATTATGTATACAGAAGGCCTAGGGCACCTCAGTACATAGAAAAAAGACTAGAAGATAATTCATAGTCTTAGCAGGGATTATTTCTGAATGGTGTGAGATTGTTTTTATTTTCTTTGTCATGCCTTTCTAAGTTCTCCAAATTTTCTGTAGTGAGAATTGTTATTAGTCTTTATTTTGAAAATAATAACTAAGAAAATGTTTGACATTTTGCAAAAGAGAAGAGTCTCTTTTGAAAGCCTATGGTATTTAGTGATCAATTCACCAAGCATCTGTAAGTTGGAAACAGGTTAAGACCGGAATCTCAGCCCACCACTTGCTCGCTGAGGTCCCCGGGCAAGTAAGTTGGCCTCTAAATCTCAGTGTCCCCATCTGTAAAATGGGAGCACGCTAGCACCCACCTCTTAAGAGCTGTTGGGGTGATGAAGTGAGACAAGGTACCCGAGCCCCTGGCAGGAACACATGTCTGGACCATCTGCTGTTACCGTTCGTACTAATGTCGTTGTGCTTGAAGCCCCATCCGTGTACCAGACTCAGTGTGAAGTGTGATGAGTGTGAACGCAGGTAAGAATAGTCCCGCACACGCAAGCATGGGACCTGGTGGTGGGAGGGGGCGCACGAGGCAGAGAAACGCATCGCTGGAGTCCGAGAAGGCCGGCCTGCCAACTTGGGAAAGTGGAAATGGGGGTGTCATGGGAACCCAGCTGGAACCAAGGGGTAAAGGTTGCCTCTGCCAGCCAGCTCAGGGCAGACCAAGGCCACAGCCAGAGTCCAGAGCATTGAGCGGTGGGAGAGGTGACCAACAGGGAACTGGAGGTGACACTGAGGCTTTAACTGGGGCATCTACCCTAGAGAGAGTTCTTTTTATATCTGAAGGAGGTGATACCTTTATTTTAAGGAAAACCAGACTCTCTTCCAAAGTGTTCACTGCACCTGAGAGAGAGAGAGAGAGAGAGAGAGAGTGTGTGTGTGTGTGTGTGTGTGTGTGTGTGTAACAGGAGAGGGAGTGTGGCTGTGATCAGGAGCATTTGCCCAGCATCACCGTTTCTGAGTCGCCTCCTTTCTGTGGCCCCCCTTTCTTTAACTCACTCCCCGCCTCAGCTCTATCTTCTTTTCCTTTCACCCCACCCCACAGAAGGAGAATCTTACTCTCTTCTCTGGAGCACCTGGCTTTTCCAGCCTCTTATTACGAGGCCGAGCAAAGAGCGCTCCCGCCCTGGGACGGGCACAAAGGAGCCCGAATGCCCAGCTCCCCCCCCGGGCGCCCCTTAGAGCAGGGAGCAGAAACCATGGAAGCCCACGTAAGATCTCTAATTATTTCTGTTGAAGCTGATTATATTGAGGGTGGAGTGCCTTGCCTTTAATTTCATTGTGCGTGTGTGTGTGTGTGTGTTTTTTCCCCCCGCTCACAAGAAGTATATTCTTTTCTTTCCTGTTTGTTCCTGCTTGATTCGGGGAGGCTGCTGTTTTCATTGCCTAATTAATGGGGAGACGTCCTGTGGAGGATTTCTTTGTGGATGGATTCTCTGAACATGGCACAACCTGTGGCCCCTTTAAAACATAGTTACATCCTTGTCTCTTTATAGGGCAATAACTAGATTAATTTTGCAATGCTTTTCGAATGCCATTGTTCTTTTTAAGAGAATAGGTTTGTCGTTTTAATAAGACTTGAATGCCATCGAGACGCCTTGAATTGGCACAGTCGCTTTGTAACAGCACGGTCCCTTGAAACGAACTTAAGGGAGCGTTTTACGACTGCCTGGTCAGCTCGAAGCTTCTTCCGCCCTGGACCGCAGTCTAACTGTGTTTACCCGAATGTTCTTTTCAGTTGCATTGGTCACCGTCTTTTTAACTTAGAGCGAGGTTCATTGTGTTTGTCTTGCCCCACTCCAGGTTTTACTAATGAGATTCATTTTCTAAAGGAGAATTGGAAATTAATTGGATGATTAATTGTGAGATTCTTACTCTTATCAAGGAAAGCTCTAGAAGTCCTGGCTTCAGATAAAACTCGTAATGAGCCCTTAATATTCCTTTTTTTTTTTTAATTTGTTATTTTTAAGAGCCTGATCATGTAAAGAGAATTCAGTGAGATGGAAAAAAATTTTTTTTCCTGTGCATTTGCCATAACTTTAATTCCATTGTAAGTCCATGTGTTGTTGGTAACAGAATATAGTGAATGGAGTCAGAAGACCCGTCCTTCCCTCCCGATGCCCCTGGCTTGCCAGTCACTGTGCCCCGTGACAGAAGATGAGCTCAGCTAAGGTCTTCCTGTGTCATGGGGCCTGAGCTCTGGGGCTGCCTGGATGGAGGGGTGAGGGAGGAGGGGGCTTCTGGCTGGGGCTGTTGTGGGTGGTGCCACCAGTGAGAATCCAAGAGGGATTAGTTGGGGAGGGGTGATGACGAATAAGATTAAAACTTAGAAAGCATGAAATACTAGCGGGATAGTGTGTGCGTGCTCAGTCTCTCAGTCGTGTCCGACTGTTTGCAACCCCATGGACTAGTAGCCCACCAGGCTCCTCTGTCCATGGAATTTCCCAGACAAGAATACTGGAATGAGTTGTCATTTCCTTCTCCAATGGTTCTTCCCCGCCCAGGGGTCGAACCTGAGTCTCTTGCCACTCCTGCATTGGCAGGGGGATTCTTTACCACTGAGCCACCTGGGAAGCCCACTGGGATAGTAGGTAGAGATCTGCAGAAATGGGCTTCTCAGATAGGTCGGTGGGTAAAGAATCTGCCTGAAGTGCAGGAGACGTGGGCTTGATCCCTGGGTTGGGAAGATCCTGGAAAAGGAGATGGCAACCCACTCCAGCATTTTTTCCTGGGAAATCCCAGGGACAGAGGACCTGTCAGGCTACAGTCCATAGGGTCACAGAGAGTTGGACACAGCTGAAGCAACTGAGCACACACACTGCAGAGATAGAGAGGTACTAGTGAGGTGTTTCCAGGATGCCTCCAAGCGGGGGTGCCCAGCAGACAGCCTGGCCCTCAGGAGAATGGTGTTGATATGGCAGTCACTGACCTGGAGTCAGGTCCCATCTCTGTGCCCCTGCCGCCTCTGGAAGTGTGATCATGGGAAAACCATTTAACCTCTAATCTTTGGTTTTCTTTTTCTGTCACGTAGACAGAAGAAGAATCCTTTTTGAGGTTGCTGTGAGGCTTGAATGAGCTAAATGCACGCAAAAAGTGCTTTATAAACTCTAAAGAAAAAGAAAGTGAAAGTGAAGTCGCTCAGTCCTGTCCGACTCTTTGCGACCCCATGGACTGTAGCCTACTAGGCTCCTCCCTCCATGGGATTCTCCAGGCAAGAGTACCAGAGTGGGTTGCCATTTCCTTCTCCATGGGATCTTCCCAACCCAGGGATCAAACCCGGGTCTCCCGCATTCCAGGCAGATGCTTTAACCTCTGAGCCACCAGGGAAGCCCTTATAAACTCTAAGCTAGGTATAAATATCAGTTATGATTGTTATTGGAGAAGGAAATGGCAACCCATTCCACTATTCCTGCCTAGGAAATCCTATGGACAGAGGAGTCTGGTGGACTATGGTCCATGGGGTTGCAAAGAGTCGGACTCGACTGAGCTACTAACACACACACGATTATTGTTATCATTTTTACATTAGAATGGAATCTACACAAACCATTTGGAAAGCGTCGCACACTACCCCCACGTGGAGCCTTGCAGTGCATATGTTATTGCCTGTTTGTTCAGTTGTTTGCTCATTCAGTCACAATATTGATCAGTATTATATTAGAACTAAAGCAGTATATTTTGAAAAGCAACCAGGAGTAGCCACTCTCTAAAGTGTTAAAGCATTAAAAATTTGTTTGCAGAGAGCGTGTAGTGTCTGGGCAGGCTTCAACAAAGCAGGCAGCTTAGGAAGTATAGAGAGTGTATTATTACAATTATAAAAGAAATGCACAGAAAAAAATACTGGAAGGAACTATGCCAAAATAGTAAGTGGGTACCTCAGGGCGTGGGACTTGGAGTAATTTTTCTTCTTTATTATACTTTTCTTTGCTTTAAGCATACATTGCCATGGCCTTCCATTACTCTGTAATCAGAAAGATAAATTCATGAACAATAACAGCAGCACCTCACCACCCCCTCTCCAATACAGGTAGGAATTAGATGTCTGACGAACTGAAAGCTCAAATGTATTGATTTCATCTTTTTAATATTTTCCTGGTTCATCTTGCCTTCAACAGTCTTCCTCATCTGGCAGAGAAAACGGAACTCTGACTGCGCAGAAACCAAACCAAACTATCGCTGAGCAGAGTCTCGAATTGCTCAGCCCTGTTGGGACCTCCTGCTTAAATTTTTTTTATGATAAAATTTGATCTTGACTTCTGCTAAAGCTATTGTGTATAAATCTTGCATATCTACTTAGTCAATGGATTTGGCAGCCTGTAGAGGCCAGAGATAACGAATTGTTATGTATCTTCCATTTGGCCTGTGTGAGCCATGAAATCGGGTTTGCAGGGGTGTGTAAGTGGATGCATTTGTGTGTGCCCTGGCACGCGTAAGAAGATGGGAGAAGCGTGCTGAGTGTTCTTTTCTGGGAGAAATGGGTTTCTCCACCCCTTTCCTCATTCTTGACCCCTCCCTTTCATTATAAGGATTAGTCATCAATTTCATATTTCTTATTCGGCCTGAGGCACTTACTGTTTAGTGTAGCTGTAATTGCTGCCTCTTTCCTGCCCTTGGGGTCTCCCTCTTCACCCCTGCTAGGGCTCTTGCCCCTGCTTGGCTGTCGCCCTCTATATCTTGTGGTTTCTCCCAGCGCCTGCTGTGCTATCACCTGCCACCCTCTCTAAAACCACCCTGTTCTCTCAAAGGAAAATTCCCCCAATTCTAGTTCCAGAAAGTATGCTGTCCATCTGTACTTGGCTAGCCAGTCCTCCTTTTAACTGGAATTTTGCTGCTAATTGGGTTGGGGGAGGAATCACATTGGTTAACTGCTCATCCACCCTCAGAGTGGGGAGTGTGGCCCTGCCACTTACTATTTGACCTTTGGCAAGCACTTAACCCCTCTGTGTCTTGGCCATCTCAGCTATGAATAATGCCCCCTCGTCAGGGTGTTATGAGAATTAGCTGAGTTAATACAAATAAAGTCCTCAGCACAGTAGCTGGTGCCTGGTACATGCCCAGTGCGTGTTAGTATTATTACTTCTGTCATTGTCATTGCTGGTGCTGGCTTAGGGCACAGATGGCTCGAAACACACCTGGCCTCTAAGAAGTCAAAGGAGAGACTGTCAGCTTTGTTCCATCCGGTTCCCGTTCTCTTTTGCCATCATCCTCTTTTGATCACAAACACACCCCCTGCGTCCAGAAGCCATGGCTCCCGGGACACACAGTGGCAGCACAGCTACAAGCGATTGTGGTGACTTTGCCCCGACTTGGGATCCGGCACTCAGACCCTAGGGCCTTCGGGCCGTCTCCAGGCAGGGGACTGTCGTTGTGTCAGGGCCACAGCAGCCCACCCGCCCACCCTGTCTGACTGCAGGCCTCCCATGGAGGACAGTTTTATTTGGATCAGAGCATAAAAGCAATCTCTTTCCTATAGCCTCATAATAAAACAGAAGGCTCGAGGAACAGGAGGGGAGAGAGCCTTTCCCTTCCCAACATGTGTATGTGTGTTGAGTTTAATGGTGATGGCATGTGGATGTATGTGTGCATGTGTGTGAGTGGTTTAGTGGTGTTTGGGTGTGTGTGTAAAGTTTGATGGTGATGTAGGATGTGTGTGTGCATGTGTGGTTTAATGGTATTTAAGCATACGTGTGGGTGTGTATAGGGGTTAATGGTAATGGGGTGTGTGTGGTTTAATGGTATTTGGGATGTGGGTGTGTGTAGGGTTTAATGATAATGGTGTATGTCGTTTGATGGTGGTGTGGCATGAGGTTGAATGGTATTTAGGTATACATGTGTGTGTTAACTTTAACGGTGATGTTGTGTTGTGGTTTAATGATGTGTGGGTGTGTGTTAGATCTGACAGTGATGATGGGTTTCAGCCGAGCCCTCCCCACCCTTGCCACCATCACACCTTCTGTTCTGTATCCAGCCCACCTCAGAGAGCACCTGAGGGCACTGAACCCATCTGCAGCCAAAGAGAAGCTCCGTTCCCATGCTTTGCCTCTTCAGGCCCTGGGAGAGATCGGGTCTGTGTGTGAGGAATTGTATCTTCCTCACACAGCAGCGTGTGGTTAGGGCTACTCTCCTGACTCAGCTTTGTGGATCCCACCTGAAGAGCCTCGCCATCAGCCACTCCCCCCAGAGGAGCCTGAAACAACGGACTTGGGTTCAAGTTCATGGGAACGGACATCCGTGTTGTGTCCACAGTGACTACACAGTGGGCCCTGATGAGCCATCAATTACAAGTGGACTCCACAAAGTATACAGCTTTAATGCATCACAAATATGACGTATCTAAAACAGATCTGTTGGGACATAATAAAAATTAGATATTTGATCATGTGGGATGCCGTCTTCAAGTCTTGAAGCCTCAGTAGTCTCAGAGCCCCAGGAGGAGAGGGACTCTGTGTTCTTTGTGCAGTAAAGATGCAGGGTAATTCTTCCAGTTTTTAATGTGCTCGGGCTTCCCTAGTAGCGTAGATGGTAAAGCATTTGCCTGCAATACAGGAGACCTGGGTTTGATCCCTGGGTGGAGAAGGTCCCCTGGAGAGGGAAATGGTAACCACTCCAGTATTCTTGCCTGGAGAATTCCAAGGACAGAGGGGGCTGGTGGACTACAGTCCATGTGGTTGTAAAGAGTCAGACACAACTGAGCAACTAACACACACTGTTAATGTGCTCACACAATTGGGATTGGCCTTTTCAAAAGCGCCCTTCTCAGGCCATGAGTGGCCCTGTCCGTGACCTTCACTGTGAGAGTCCAGAGAAGAAGGATATGTGGCACTGGGTTTTCTTGGGACGTTCTGGGTGTCAAAGAGGGTGCTTGGTCCTGTCCAGTGTGGGATGAAGGGCCAGCTCCCTTCATCCCTGGGTTTGCACTCAGCTCCAGCCCTTCCACTGAACGGTGCCTCCCATGTCCTCAGCTGAAAAACTGGGGTGTGGGGGGCGGCGGCAGGACGTTGTCGTGCACTTTTAATGAGTCCATGCAGGTAGATGTTTAGACCAGAGGGTGGCCTGGAGTGAGGGCACATAGGCACCTGTTATGGTGTGGCAGAGGCTTGACATGAGTCCTGCAGCGGCAGGATGCACCACTTGCCACTGAGATTTAGGAAGAAGCCAGGAGCCCAGGAGGCACCTCTGGGTGCATCTCTTGTGTACACCAGCACGCTGGGTCCCAAATTGGTCCCCGCTCCTGCACCCACGGTGCTGGGCATGGGGCTGACCTGAGAACAGCCATGTGGTTTTTAGGAAATAATGGGTTGGCCAACCCAGTTTAATATAGTATGTCTGTGAAAGGTAATGAGGGGCAGAATGGTTTTGAAACCCCCAAAATGATAGGTTAATTTCAACCAGAGGATTTGAGAAGATGATACTTGCACTGCACCCTGCAGGGTGAGCTGCCCCAGTAGGCGTTGCTCCAGTCAGGGGCCATCATCCAGAGATGCTGACCAGGAAGCATGTCCTCGTCCACCCCGCCCCAGTTGATCTTGAGCCAGCAGGTCCCTGGGGCATAGACTGGGGCGTCCAGACTCAGGCAGGAGCCTCGCCGGTCACGCAATGACCCAGTGCCATTGTCAGCGGGCTGTCCCTTCCCTCACCTCCTCCAGGTCCGCTGTCCCACCTCTCAGGCAGGTCTTTGATGGAGATCGCCCTGGGCCAGCAGGCTTTGTAGGGGCTGAGGACCTTGGTGGCTGGGGGCCTAGGCTAACCATTAGGAGCAAGAGAGGCTCCCACTGGTGCCCACACCACCCTGGCTAGGACCAGAGCCCCTCTCACCTCCCACTTGCTGGCCCCACCTCCTGAGCCCAGCGTGGTCAACTCCATCCCCATTGAGCCCTGGAGGCCACGCTCAGTTCACCGCAGCTGGATTCATGGAGATTTCTCAGTCACCCATTCTTAGATCATGGGTGGCTAGTCTCACTCTTATTTTTTCCAGTTTTATTCTCAGAGGGTGAAAGCATACCTTCTTTGGTTTGGAGCTATCTTAACCTTAATCCCTGTTTATCATTGGCTACTAGCATTTAAAGTAGGGAACATTCCAGAGGAAGGGAAATACAGTCTGCAGAGAATGGTGAGTTGTCCTCTATTGCTGGATTCCTGGGCACAGGGAAGACATAGGGTAATGGGTGTTATATGTTAGAAAAGCTCTTTATTGCTTTTGGAGGAAGAGAGGGAGGAGGAGGAGAGAGAAGGCAGTCGGGTGGGGGATGTCCCTGCTCAAGGCTGTCCAGGAAGGGAAGGCTTTCTGTGGGATGACTGTGCAGATGACTGGGGCCCGCCCTGCCCCTCCCCCACTGGGTGCCAGGGCCCCCACCCAGGTAGCACTTGCCCTCAGGCAGAGTTTGCATCCTTGGAAGGAACCAGAGAGGGAGAAGTAAAGCAAGGGGAGGACCCCCGGGCCTGGGTTTATAAATGCCTTTCCCCTTAGAGCTGGCCTCACAGTCATCAAGATGATTGTCCTGAGTCTGTGAGTGTCTGATCTTTGCTCAGACGTGCTTTTTTTCATGTCCTATTTGCCCTGAGCATCCCTGGTGACCAGAGACTGTGCTAGGTGATCAGAACCTGGTTTCTCTCTCATGCACGGACGTGAGGTGGTCCAATCTGTGCCCCAGAAAGGCCAGTCTGTGACAGCTGGCGATGAGCAGCGAGGGGCTTGCCAGACGTCACACAGCTGGTCACTGGCAGGGCCTGCCTGGCCGGCACCCCAGTCCTGCCTGTCCTCTGGAGCCCCCCGGTGCTGCCACATGCCCCAGCTCTGATATTCCAAAGTCTCTTCTGAAACACAGTTGAGAAGGGAGGGCACAGGGTCCATGGTGGCTGCTTCTGTGTCTCCCAGGGCTCGTTAGCCATTGCTCATGGGCTGTTTCCTGAGCAGCTACTCCATACTGGCCTCGTGCCAAGATGTCCCCACCACGCGAGAGGGACTTGACAGGTCCGTCCCAGCATCCACACCCAGTCCCAACTTGAGTCCCAGCTGCCTTTGTAAGGGCCTATTTGGAATCTTTTTCCATTTAACACATTTGAGACTTAGCTAAGTGTCTTTTTCAAACACTAATAAAGCCTTAACAGCTTCTGAAACACCGCACTAGACCTGAGAGTAGCTGACAATTTGGATTCTGTCTCCAGTGGGAAAGATTCGACACCGCAGGTTTTAGGAGCTTTTAAAAGCTTCTTGTTTGTGTAATGTTCATTGAACACAAATTCTTTTGCAAATAATGGTCTGCAACTGCTTTAAAGAAATAAACTCCACTTGCTTGGCTGGGGCATGTATCTGTCAATGGTATAACCACAAGCACACATTCTATTAGCTGAATTGTTTAATTAAACCACATCCCTGAAATGATCCGCGCCATATGAAGGGACAAAACAGGTACCGCACGTTCTGAAAGATATGTAAAGGGTCCCCAGAAACAAATAACCAGAATCCATCCTAGACAAGTCATTTCCTCTCTCTGGACCTGTTTCCTCATCTGTAAAATGAGGTAGCAGGCTTGGGACACCCACAAAATCCTTGGGGTAATGCAGTGTGAAGAGTCTCTGTTACTCGGAATATTTGTAATGCCTTAGTGTTTTATCCATCTCCCCCTCTCTGTCTTCCCTTGAAAATTAAACAGTTGGAGATTACTATATCCAGTGCAGGTCAAAATATGAGAATTGGGGGACCAAGACTCGGGTCCATGTGGTTCTCCTGGCTTGGCCTTTGGTTTCAAAGTGGCTCAGAACCCTGAGCATGTGGGCGGAGAGGGCACCAGCAGAGTCTTGAGAATCCTTCAGCATTTTCCAAGATGTCCCTGCTGCCCACATGGGAGGCAGAGCCGTGGAGGAGAGATCCAGGGGCTGTCCCGGCTCTGCAGCCCATCAGCTCTGCGGCCTTGGGTCTCCGTGTGTGTCCTTCCTCGGGGGAGGCCAGGCCCCCTCATGGACTGGTGCTGAGAGCTCCTGGAGCTGGAGCCTGGGCTGTGAGAGGCAGCACCCAGCAGCTGACGGCTCTCGTCGCCCTTAGATCAGACTGCTGGACCCAGTTTGAATAAATAGGCCCCCAGGTTTCCCTGAGCCTTAAACAAAGCTTGAGATTAGGTTAGGAAGGCCCCTCTCTGTTACAAACAAAAAAGTGACCAAATCATATTTTTGTAAATTTCACTCCCCCTCACCATTTTTTTGGTAATAAAACTTGAATCCTCACTATAAAGCAAACTCTGATGTCAGGTTAGTCCTAAATTTTCAGCTCTTCCAACATGCAGGTTTATAGAATCCTATGCTTTTCAGTGGTTGAAAGGAACTTAAGATGTACCAGTTATTTCAAAGTTGTGAAGCAGAGACTAAAATAGTTTGAAGCTGAATTTTTAAGCCTCTTTTGGCCGGATCAAAGAAACCCAAACTTCTAAAAATACCAAATTAGCTTTTTAAGCACAGTTTCTATCTTTAGTTGAAAAATGTGTGCAGTGTGGGCTCCTGGAACCTCCTTAAATGTACCCATTGATATCAGCATTTACCTTGAAAAATGAGGTCTTTGGCCTGCGCTAATAATTAAGTCACTTTCTCTGCCCTTGACTTTCCCCCTCAGTGTCAGGATTCCACCACGTAGACAGAGCCTCCTCCCTTCCCTTTCTGACTTCAGCCCCCTGTCTTCTTGCAGTTTGTTGTGGTCCAAGTTATATTCTTGCAAACCATGATGAATAGACGTGAGATTGAACTTTGAGTTCCCATGTCAGAAATTAAAGTGGATATTCCTACTCAGGGCATAATCTGAAATGTTTGTGTTTGGTTGCAAATGTGTTATATGATGCTCTCTGTAGCAGATTGGCCTTTCTAATTGCTGAGCTTGTTAAAATTTAAATTGGTTTTCACTTTCTTAGCAAATGTTGACTGACAGTCACAGAAAGTGGCCCAGAATCCTGGTGAGTGATGGGAGGCTGGGTGGCCTGGGGTAGGAAACTTGGGGCAGACCATTTGAAGTAGTTAGATTTGACTTTCAGTGCTTCCACGATGGCCAGAGCTCCAGGCCATACCCAGCTGGCCATGGGGAGCATAGGAGAGGCAACTCTTCCTGCTGTGGTCCTTGAGGGAAGCCCCATCTCAGAAACCGGCTTCACGTGGGCAGGCTAGACCTCAGCCAGGCAGGGGACAAGGGAAGCGTGGACTACACACCCAGGGTGGTAGAGCCCAAGTTCCATGAATAGGCCACGGTCCCCCAGGCCCCTCCTTGGAGTGTCGAGGTGCCCAGGACTGTCTAGGGACTTTGGGTGGGATCTCTGCCAGTTTTGTTAAGAGGAGAGGAGACAAGGGAACAGTACCAGGGAAAGGAGGAGAAATGACTTTTCTTTTTTTTTTTAATTTATTTATTTTAATAGGAGGCTAATTACTTTACAATATTGTAGTGGTTTTTGCCATGAAGTGACTTTTCTTAAACCCCAACTTGGTGCCAGACACCAGGCTGAGCGTGTTCACACGCATCAGATAATTTTATCCTCACAGCATCCCTGAAAAGATACTTTCCCGTTTTGCATCTAAGGAAACTGAGGCTCGGAGAGTTTCCTGGCCTGCCCGGGGTGGTGTAGCCAGTAAGTGGAAGTGTTAGTCGCTTAGTCGTGTCTAACTCTTTGTGACTCCATGGACTGTGGCCCACCAGGTTCCTCTGTCCATGGGATTTCCCAGGCAAGAATACTGGAGTGGGTTGCTATTGCTTTCTCCAGGGGATCTTTTCAACCAAGGGATTGAACCCGAGGCTCTCTCAACTCCTCCCCCATCAAGCCAACACCAGACTGCAACCTGTGGATGGGAGAGTTGGGAATGGAGGGAGTAAGTTCTTTTTGCTTTGGCCACTCAAATTAGGATTGATATACCCACTGAAGTGCTTCCCAGGTGGTGCTAGTGGTAAAGAACCCTTCTGCCAGTGCAGGAGACATAAGAGAAGTGGGTTCGATCCTTGAGTCAGGAAGATCCCCTGGAGGAGGGCATGGCCACCCACTCCAGTATTCTTGCCTGGAGAATCCCATGGACAGAGAAGCCTGGCGGGCTACAGTCCATAGGATTGCAAAGAGCTGGACACGACTGGTAGAACTTAGCATGCACATGTACCTACAGAAAGATGTGCACTTCGTTAAGTATACACTCAAATCGTTTCCCAAACTGAACTCATCCATGTAGTGACACCCAGATCAAGAGAATTACCAGCATCTTCAGAAACCCCTCTTGAGGTCCCCAGCACTGGAAAAAGCTTTAAAGAAAGAAGAAAAGGAAAGCAACACTTGATAGTTAGCTTTTATGGGACAGGCTCTGTGCACCCTCTCTACCATGCCCCAGATCCTCTTTTGAGAGGTCAGGAAGTGGACCCAGAAGAGGACAAGTGGCTTGACCAAAGCCTAGCCACAGCGCCCGGTCCCCTCAAATCCACACACAGCACGCTTTGATCTCCACCCTGCCCCTGCCTTTCATTCTCTGTCTTTTACAGATTGTTAGGAAGTGGGATAGCATATTAATATTTCCAAAACTTCTTATGAAATTGGAAGTGTTGTGCAGTGATGAAGATAGAAACTAGGAAACAAGAGCTTTTAATCCCAGCTTACAGGAAATTCTAACTAGTAGGAAATCTAATTCAGGCCGTCCTGGGAAACGTCACACACTCAGAGATGAAAGTCAGCTAAATTGGGATCTAATTCTATAATCTAAATATAGATGTAGATATATTACAGGTTGGCCTTTTCCGCTTGGGAGAGGATCATTCACTCTAAAAAGTACCTTTTGTGTCACAGAGCGTGGCCGGCCAGGGCGACAGCACAAAAAGGCAAGGAGGGACTTTGACTTTTTCATTCCTTAGTCTTCATTGTCTTAAATTTCATAAGAAGAATGTATTGGTACATTACATGTGTAGTACATGAATTTAACAGGCCAAAGGGAAGACTCTTTACAGAGCGTCTTCCAAGCGGACAGGAGTTTTGCGTGTAGCGTTTGCCTTTTCTACCACGGTGACCACGGACCGTGAAGGTGCCAGCTTCTGTCATCCATCCCGGGGACACAGAGACCCTGTGTCAGAAGTTGACTAGCTCATTGGCCTTTGTGTGGCAAGGGTTCTTTTATTTTAAATACGTTTGATTACAGAATAAACATGCCTATAAAAGTTCAACCATTGAAGACGTGCAAGATGTAAAATGTAAAATTCCTCCAGCCCCTCCCCCCGCCCCCATCAGATTGGGCTTCTCTGGTAGCTCAGCTGGTAAGGAATCCACCAGCAATGCGGGATACTTGGGTTCAATCCCTGGGTTTTGAAGATCCCCTGGGGAAGGGAAAGGCTACCCACTTCAGTATTCTGGCCTGAAGAATTCCACGGGCTATATAGTCCATGGGGTCGCAGAGTCGGACTTTGATTTTCCCATCAAATTTCAGAGGTAACCACTGTTAACTTACATAGTATGTAATTTTTTATTTATTTGTTTTTCTTTTTTCTTGGTTGCACCACTTGCAAGATCTAAGATACCCAACTAGGGATTGACCCCAGGTCATCAGCAGTGAAAGCGCAGAGTCCTAACTGCTGGACCAGTAATTTGTAATTGTTTTGATTCTTGTTTTTCCCTATTACAACCTAAGGGTGGGCATATGCTCTCTGTCTTATTAACTGACATATCTCAAGCATGGAGAATGGTATTCTTCTTGAAGTAGGTGGCTCGTCAATGTCTGTGGGGTGTGTGGACACTTAGGCAGATGTCTGCACGAGTCCCTGACCATTCATGCAAGAGTTACTGCAGAACGGATTCTTAGGCGTGGTGTTGCTGGGCCAAAGGGTATGTGCGTGTTTTCCTTTCCTGGTTCTGCCAATTTAGCACCCCAAATGGCAGCTCACTTGTCACTCAGTCTTCCTTGGGGGACAGAAAGGACAGTGGGACTGTCCTTTTCCTCACCAACACTGAATAAGTTAGTTACTGAATCTTCCACTGGTTTTTTTAAAAAGTGTGTATTCCTTTAAATTCAGACTTCCTCAATCAACAGTGAAATTGAACGTCTTTTAGTATATTTATTAGCCAATAGTGTCTCTTGTGTAAATTGTCGACATCCTTTGCTAGTTTTTTTTACTTGGTTGCTTGCCTCATCTTCTTGGTTCTGCTGGGTTTTTTGTGCATGTAGTAATAATTCTTTCTCTCTTATGTGTTGCAGATATTTTCCCCAAATCTGTCATCTGTCTTGCAAATATAAACATGTCTTTCTACATCCATTCTCTTATAGTATTAAGGTTTTCATTTGGCTTTTTTCCCTCTGACAGCAGTGTTGTGTATACGGTTTGAGGTTTGGGATCTAACAATTTTCCCCTAGATGAATAGTAATTTCCTTCGTGCAGTATTCTTTTTAATACTCTGAATAAAGGAATAAAATTTTGTCTTTGAGAGATGGGGATGTAGAACCAGAACATGCGGTGCAATTTTTACTTAAAACCCCAGACCCACAGCAAGAGCTTAAAATGAACTTTCCCTAAAAGCCAACACTTGTAGAAGTGGCGGCCCAAGGGCTTTCCAGAGGGCTGTAACTGAAAGGTTTCTACCATCGGTCTTCCCTCTTCTTTCCCCTTTTCGAGCAGCAATTAAAGATCTGATGACGAGTGTGAATGTGGCAGCATTTTGGCATTTTGGATGGCGGCATAAACACACATATTGAAAAACTCTAAATTTACATCGGTTGGTCTCCTGTGTCTCATTCTGCTAGAGGCGTAAAAATTTCATGTGCCTTTTTGTACAACCGTCCTGCTGTATCATGGTTCAGGGGAAGCAAAAGTAACTAGAACGCATGTTACCGAGAATTATTTAAATTAGGCTTTATTCCATTTAGTTGATACTGAAACTAGAATCTGAATATTCTTTTCCTTTTCTCCTTTTCACTTCCCTTTCATAATGGAGTTCAGGGACTTCCCTGGCAGACCAGTGGTTAAGACTTCGCCTTCCAATGCAGGGGATGTAGATCCAGTCCCTGCTTAGGGAGATAAAATCCCACATGCCTCGGGGCCACAAAACCAAAACATAAAACAGAAGCAATATTGTAACAAATTCAACAACAAATTCATTTAAAAGTGGCCCACATCAAAAAAGGAGTTTTTTGTTTTTTTTTTTAATAATGGAGTTCAGCTCATACAGCTGCCCAGACTGGACCCTCTGATGCCTTCCCACTCACCCTTTGCTGGGCTGTGGGGTACCTGCAATGGTTGGCACCACTGACCTTGCCTGTCTGCACCTGGTGGGTCGTCCTCCCTGGCACGCCCTTAAACCCCACCACTGACATTCCGATCTGAGGTCATTATCCTGTGATGGTCACACACTGTCTCCCCTGCCTGCCCCGGCTTGCATGTTAGTCCCACGAGAACACGACCCCGTTGTAGTCATCTCACGCTGTACTCCGGCCCCTAGCACAGAGCCTGGGGTGTAATAGGTGCTCAGTAAATATCTGTCAACTGGCTGACGGGATGGGCTTCCCTGGTGCTCAGTGGTGAAGAATACAGCTGTAATGCAGGAGCCACAGGAGACTCGGGTTTGATCCTTGGATGGGGAAGATCCCCTGGAGGAGGACATGGTAACCCACACCAGTACTCTTGCCTGGAGAATCCCATGGACAGAGGAACAGTGGGCTGCAGTCTGTAGGGTTGCAAAAAGTCAGACACAACTGAAGTGACTTAGCACACATGCCTGTCTTGCTGGATTTTCTTCTGGGTGGGATAATGACCAGTGATCAGAGGTTTCAGGGTGGCTGCCTGCCCTTTCCCATAAAGCTGGGAGTGCCCATTTAATCTGCAAGGAACTCAACCTCCTGGACAAGCTGTATGTACAGATGTGAGCTCTCAGAGGAGTGTTTTTACTGCTCAGACAATGTTCCAGGAGGTAACTAGAGAGATACCAACTTGTCCCGGCATGTGTGCCTGGGAAAGGCACACTTCTGGGCCAGATTGGGTCCTGGGCTCCCTGTGAAGAAGACTGGTGTTTGAGCACCCAGGCAGAAGAAGGGCTTCAAGGGGAGGAGGCCCTTGGGGCTCTCACCCCGGAGCAGGTCATCACACACTGAAATGGAGCCAAGGCTTGAAAGTTTGAGTCTTTGGCAAAAGCCCAAGTCAGTGAAAAGCCCAAGCACGGAAAATTGATGTTATTAGATCTTGAATTGTAATTAGAGAAACCATGTAATTAATTATCAGTACACTATTGTAAATCAAACACTGGGTTAAAAGGATAACTTCTGCAGTCTTATGCATGTAGTGGGAACTCAGAAGAGACCCATAGGCCTTATTTAATAAGCCCACGAGTTTGGGCACAATAGCCCCTCTTCACTGGGTTTGGGTTTCTTTCATCTTCATCCATTTGTTCAGTCAGGAACTAGGATTTGAGCACCTGTGGCTGCCAGGCCCAGAGGTAGGTGCTGCAGCCAGATGAGCAGGTGAACAGGGCCCTTCCAGCCAGTACCATGCTAACGAAATAGAGATCAGCAGGGTACCTGGGCCACAGAGATTGTGATTAACATTGTGATGAAAAGAGGGCCACCCCAGGTTCTCGATCTTCTTCTCAAGAACAAGATCTTACAGCCTGAGAACTTTCCTATGAGCAGATCTGACCATTGCCTACCTAGGGCTGGAGCAGAAAATGACAGCACAGGGGAAGGTGGCAGGTCGCTTCCCAAGGGGGCCCCAAGACTTTGGCTTTTCTTCTTGTCTGACCCAGGAGACAGCTGCTGTGATGCTAACAGCCTTCCTCTGCTATTAGTCAGCCCTTTACTGTGTACTTCTCCAGCCAGATGGGCAACCCCGTGATCCTCGTGGTCAGAAGCCATGGCTCCCTGCGTCATGGAGGGCTCTATCCCCAAGAGAACCCACACACCCTTCCTGTCCTCTCTCTGAATCCAGGCTTCTAGGTGCTTGACTCCAGAGTTGCTATTGATGTTGTTGTTGTTTTAAAGTCACTGAGTTATATGCTGTGTCCTTCAGAATTTGGAAAATTAGTGGAAAATTAATGTGTGGCCATCAGGTTTTTCCCAGCGAGCGCTGCAAATGCCCCTCCCTTGCCACTTAGCCAAGCAGGGGTAGGGCTGTGGGGTGAACTCTCCTCCCTTTCCTTTTGTGGATCCTGAGCCAGCACTATGCCCACCCTCCACACTCACCCCCATCGCCTTTCCTTTGCTGTCTTCTCTGCACTGCCCTTACCATCTCCTGATCCATTATGTGTCACCCGTCTCTCCCCATTAGGATGTAAGTTAAGTTCTATGAATACAAGAACTTGTTGCATTTCTGCAGCCACCAGAGTGGCTGGCATGTCAGGAGGCACTGAAATCTCCGTTTCACGAATGATGACCATCAGGTCAGAGTGCAGAAGGTTGTCTGGCTTGGGCTTCCTGGAGCCACCCATTGATAAGTAGCTGCTGAGCCATCCCCACGAGGGGCGATCAGTCATTCTCCCTAACAGATGTGTGTTGGTTATGTCTAAAGTGTTCCAAACGGTATTTAAATTGTGAGGGCAACCATCAGGACTCTTTGACGTCTCAAGTCTCAATTCTAATGAAGCCAAGAAGGTCTCACTCCATCACATACGCAGGTGGGAAAGTCAACTGTTGTTTTATTTCTGTATTCAACAAGATGACCTGAAATAAGAAAAGAGCAAATGCAAGGAAGGAAACAAAACCCTAGGGTGTTGTGCAAGTATATCTTTGCAGGTATCTTCTTGCCTGTTGACACGGGATCTACTCTTTACCTGCATCTCAGGCTACAATGTGTGAGTCAGCTACGGCCAGTAACACACCAATAAAAAGTCCAAGTTTCCCCTCCTGCTGTAGTCAGGAGTGCTGACAGCCTCTACAGGAAGCAGGAGAGTCTGGGTTGGCTCTGGCTGCCTCGAATCCTCACTGAGGTCTTGTGGGCTGGAGCGGGGAGGCTGGGGGCTGGTGCCTAGTGGTGGTCACACCTGCCCTCGGCCTGCTCTGTGCTCATGGGTGCAGGAGCCCGGTAGCTGTCAGGCATCTCCTGCTTCTCCATCACCGCTCCCACCAACGAAGTCCCTGAACATGCTCCCTGGACAGTGAAAGAGGGACTAGTGTCAGGAGAAGGAAAGAAAGGTCATAGGGCCTCCTGAGTTTCTTCACCTGCAAAACAGGGATGGTTAATCCCCTCCCTGGGCAGTGACAGGGCACCCACAGAGGGTGCTATGGGTGGCAATGTGCTGGGCCCAAGTAAAGCCCCTATCAATGACTCGAGTCATTCATTCAACCAGTCGTTAGTGACAGCCCACCTTAACAGGAAAGAGTATCACACAGCCTCGAAAACCTAGAATCAAGAATACGTTCCTACGGGATGGTGGTGGGTGTTTCAAACAGAAAATCTTTCTTTAATGCTGTTATTTGTGTTTTCCTTAAAATGATTACTCTTAGGGAGGCAACTTCTCTCGTAGAAATTAAATCTTGGAAAGAAAAGGAAAAGCAAGAATTTGTAGAAGATAGCCCAAGTGCAGTGTCCTCTCCCAGGCGCTCTCCCTCCCCTCAGCCCCCAACCTCAGCCACATCGCCTAGGGCTCCTCCCTCTACGGCGCATGGGGTGGAGCCCCTTTTCCTCCTGCTGCTGCCCACCACACTCAGCAGTTACTTACGTGTGGATCGCAGCCAGGAGACCAAGGTGTTAGGTATGGACCCTGCGTCTCCTTTATTAGTGTCTTTATTTCCTCATTGGTTCACATGTTAGGTGTACCTCCTCGGGATAAGAGGAGTGTATGAGTCACCCTTCTAAACCTGTTTCCTAATCTGTTAAGTGTACCCACCCTGCAGTATGGTTGCAAGACAACGCGTGTAAAAATCATGGTCTAGGCCCTAGTCCACAAAGGAGAAGTAGCCTCTTAGGGACTTCCCTGGCGGTCCAGTGGTTAAGACTCTGCGCTGCCAATGCAGGGCGCATGGGTTTGATCACTGGTTGGGGAACTAAGATCCTGCATTGCTCTACAGTGCAGCCAAAAAAGAGAGAGAGAAAAATAGCCTCTTCCCATCTTTTGTGGCTTTCATTTTCGAGTGCTCAGATTATTTTCTTTAAAAAAAAAAAAATGGCTTGTACCCAGAACTGCCCTACACTCAGATTATTTGTATTTAACTGTTCTGTGAGTGTGCCATGCACGGGCCATGCAGTCCCTGAGCTGCACTGTCAACACGGTGCCCCGCGAGGCCAAGGCCCAGCGGAGGAGCGGCCGCAGCCTGGGAAAAGTGGATGTCAGTGAAAAGTGCTGGAGGTGGTTGGCACCCGCCAAACCTGGTCATAAACCCAGCGCGTTCTCAGCACAAAACGAGCGCTGTTAAAAATAAAACATACAAGAAGCAATATATTTGAATACGAGGGCACTGCAAACAGTTTCGCAAGGTATTAAGAGCGCATTAATCTTAATTTTATTATATATTAAAGTTTCTAACTTTTCAAATAATGCAGTTTTCATTGTTTCAAAATGTCTGAGAATTATAGAGCTATTTGGTGTGGCTGTCAGGCAAGGACTCCTGCCATTTATTGGGGCCCTGGTTTTATTTAATAGCCAGATGAATGGAACAGTTAATAAAAGAAATATTGCTTTATTCCCTGACATTTATGTCCTTGGTTTCCAATAAAGAATTGAAATTATGAATAGTTGATGGTTTAAATTGATGTTTTATGTTGAACGCTAGCTATAATTTGCCCTCTGAGGATTGTAATACCGAGAAACAGATGGTTTTTCACAGTAACAAATTGCTATGTGTATACAGTCTCCAGTCTTGGCTTTCAGACACTTTCACCTTTGGTTCCGAGCTGCCCTGCTGCTGGCTGCCGGGGGGGAGAAGACACAGTGTCTCTGAGAAGGGGCTTCCTGTGCCGGGGGGGATACCCAGCCAGGCCCCCCGCCCCTGCCGGGGGGTTTCGCTGCAGTTCAGAATCAGATCACAGGCGAGTGCTGTGCCTAAGTCTCAGCCAGTACCTGCAGTTCAGGCCAGGCGCTGGGAGCCAGCTGCCTTTGGAGGCGGCTCCTCCAAGGTCACGGTGGTGGCTCCGAGGCAAGGCCCACAGCCTCGCTGAGTGTGACAGCCTGAAACCACGTGCACTACAGACCTCACAGCCCTCTAGAACCATCAGAGAGATGCAACGGAGACAAGCTGTTGTGTTCTGTGGGTGCCCCACAGGGGAGAGATTAAGAGCTGGGGCTCTGGAACCAGGCGGCTCAAGGGCTGGGCCTGACTTGAGTGACCTTGGCTGGCCAGGTGACCTTGGAGGAGACCCCCAAGGCACCACCCCCATGTCAGTTTCCTCATCTGTAATGTGTGAATAATAGCAGAAACTGCCCACCTGCGCCCACCTCACCCCTACCCCCACCCCCTGTTTGGGAGATTGAACCAGACGATCCTGTAAGACAGCACTTAGCGCAGCACAGGGCACAAGGCACAGTAAGTGTCGGTGTCGCCAAGCGTGAGCAGCGAAAATTACGAAGCAGACTGATGTGGGGTGATTCCTAGTGTTACAAAAGCCTTTTTGTTCTTTGGGGCAAGTTCCCACATGGGGTTCTTTAAACAGGCTATGTGTTAGGGCTGCAGAAAGTTACTCTGCAGAACCTTTTAAAGGAGCGTGGCTCCCGTGGGGCGAGGCATCTGACACAGTACCACTGCAGAGAGTGTGTGTGTGGCGCTGGCCTCAGAGGCGCCCTCTGGGGAGGAGGGCCTGGGCTGTCTCAGGCCCCAAGGCCGCTGAGGCTGGTGCATCCCTGACAGAAGCCTGGAGCTTGTTAAACTGTTGAAATGTGAACCAGACCTCCAGGTAGACAATTCAGGAACACTTACAGCTGGGAAGTAGTGTCTGGTTTTATGTGTAATTTTGCACAAGTGATAATAGCACTTGGTAATCGGAACTGGTAATGATGCCCTTGGGGTTAGATCTTAATATTTTTGTAAAATTTCATCAATTGAGATTGACGGTTCTATCTTCTCTGAGAAGAATGTTGAATTCCGTGTTTTTTGTTGTGTAGGTTGCAATCCAAGAACTTGTTTTCAAGGCATTTATTTATTACTTGGGTTTCCCCGGTGGCACTCGTGGTTAAGAACCTGCCTGCCAATGCAGGGGACATAAGAGACGTGGGCTCGATCCCTGGGTCAGGAAGACCCCCTGGAGGGAGGGCACGGCAACCCACTCCAATATTCTTGCCTGGAAAATCCCATGGACAGAGGTGCCTAGCAGGCTACAGTCCATAGGGTCGCAAAGAGTTGGACAGAATCTAAGCAACTTAGCATGCATGCATGCCTGCCTTTATTACTTAGAATGCAAAGCTCCTTCTACAAGGAAAGAAAGCAGACAAGCATTTGAGCTCTCAGTTGATTGGATAAAAAAATAAACCTGTGCATCTTATGCTTCACTTAAGAGAGAACCAGCAGTGATTCCCAAACACCTATTGTGTGCTGCACTTTTTCCTTTTAATCCTCCCACAGAGGGTGAGAGGCAGGCCCTTCCCAAGGCCCCATCACCATTCCAGTGAGTGATGGGGCCTAGATCAGGCGCAGTCTCTGCTCACCTGCCTCTGTGGAGGGTCCCAGGGATGAGCTCTGGAGGCCGCCCTTCGGGCACCATCGCCTGCAGCTCGGGTTCCGGCCCCAGGGCAGAGCTGAGTGGTCGTTGTCCTCCAAGTTCACGTGAACCAGCGATGGTTTGGAGATAGAAGTGGTACTGGGTTGGCATAGGGAGACCAGCCTGGACCCTACTTGCTCCAGAACAGGTGTCTTTCTCGACCTCTTCCCCCTCTGTCACATGGGTTATTGAGCTGGAAAGTTCTTTCTCCATCACTAAGCTCATCCTCTCAGGGGCCTGCTGCAGGTCTCTCAGCACCTCCCTGCGGCCTGAGGGTGAGTCCAACACTTTCCCCGGGAGCCATGGCAACGGCCCCAGCTTGTCTCCAGCCTTGCTGGCCTCTGTGGAGTCCCAAGTCCCTTACTCTGGGCACTTCCTGTCCACCCACTCCCCTCCCCTGCCCCCATTCTCTTCACTCAGAGCTCAGATGGGATGCTGCCACTCAGGAGCTCTGCCTCCCACCATGGCTGGGCCTGGGGCCTCTGCAACGCCCAGGTCAGCTCCACCACCTCCCGATGCAGCGCCCAGCACACAGCAGGCACCGTGCATGGGGAGTGGAGGCGTGTGCAGATGTGCGTGCAAAAGTCGTCATGGGCTGAGCAGTGCTGCTTTTATCCTAGTTGTGAGATTCTTCATGAGGAAGGGGTGTGTAGGGCTTGCCCATCAGTTACAGCTCAGATATTCTGAGAGCTCAGTAATTTACCAGCAGTACTTCCTAATAGATTTTCATGGAAGTAGTGATGAATCCAGGAACACTGCTTGTCTGTCATAGATCAGAGTCATGTTTCAAATTTTATGTTTGTTTGTTTTTAATTAAAGACAGCTTTGTTTCACAGGTTGAGTGTTAGGGGCTGTTACCCTGGTTGCTCCATGTGACTGGAGACCCTCAGGGTCCCCCACAGGAAGCAAGGGCAGGGACAGCACCTCTCTGTCACTGTGGTGTTCCAACAACTGGGGGGAACTCGGGAGCCCTCGGCAGACAGGAAAGGGCAAGTTACCAGAGTCTCTCTAGCCCCATGTCCTTCCTTAACGCAGGTTAAAAACAAATGTATGATATAATTTACGCTGGAAAGAAGTCTGAACTATTGACAAGGAAAGCCAAGGTCAGGCAAGGGGAAGGTTTTGGTGGCAGAAGCTCCTCCGCATGAGTCACCCTGATGTCTGCTCAGTGTCCCCAGCTCATTCCTCACAGCTTGAATCATCCCGTTGGGGGGCTGGGGTGGGAGGTGAGAAATCCAGGCCGAACCCTGAAGTTCTCAGTGAGCTGCGAAGAAAGTGTCACCTCTCCTGGCTGTGAAAGCTCCAACTCTATTTGTGGTGTCCACGCCCCGGGCAGTCCTCTCAGATGAGTCAGCGTCCCCCTTCCCCCCACCTCCCGCCCCACATCTCCCCAAAGTCCCAGGGCTCTCAGCCGCTGTTTCCCTTTCGTTCCTGAGTCCACAGCACTGCTCAGGCTCCCCAGGTCTACCCTGCAGCCTGCAAACGGCCTCCCAGCCTCTGGGTGTGGCCTGGCCAACCCTCTCTGTCACCATTGTCCCCAGGACCTTCCCCTTCCCACGGCCTTTGAAACGAGACCTCCACACTCTGCCTGTACGTTGAGCCTCTTTGAGTTGTGTCCTGCATGCTAATACCAGACAGACGCAGTCTCTGCAGAGCGCTCAGGCATCCCGGGTCAGGATGCTGGGTCCCCTCTGGAAGCCAGGGCTCCTGTGTTCTGACACCTTTGGGCTCATTCCTCCTTCTCTTTCTGTGTGTTAGTATCCCACTCATGCATCCTCCAAGGCACCTCTGTGAGGCCCTCTCTCCTTCTGTAGCTCCTTCGTCGCTCTGTCCTACCTCCCTGCAGTTGTGAGCCCCCCTCTTCCCCAGACGTGGAACCAGAGACTCCAAATGGTGCTGTTCCCAATGTTGTCCACAGTGGCACGTCGCCTAGGACTTTGCACGCACTGGACAATGGTAACAGTGACACTAATAGCCAGAATGGTGGCATTATCCCAGCAAGTCACCGTGCCAGCCTCAGCTTCCATCAAACCTCAGTGCTGCGCCCGTCAGCTCCAAAGTGCCCTCAAACTCTTAAACACCACGGCCTTCAGAAGACACTGGAAACGTGATGTCTGTGTGCACACACTTTCTGTGGCTGTCATTTGTACGGAGGGTCTTACACTCCAGGGAGTGTCTCTCAATGAAATGACAGCCTCACCTCAGTGGAGACGAGACGTGACAAGGGGGAGGCTGGGAGGCGGAAGGCATCTCTCCACACCGTGGGTTCCTGCAGCCTCGGCCCTGCCAGGAAGAGCAGTCCGCCTGGCAGTTATGTAAGTTCCAGTCTGCGTGCGTCCCTGCTCATCTGCCCCACAGTTCGTCCAAGCGCGTATTGTCGCGTCCCCTCCAACAGGCAAGGGACCCTGAGGCTTTGTCAGCCCTGGGCCCTGGAGTTGGAGGGAAAGCCTCCTAGGCCCCTTGTTCTTCCCTTTGGGGTGCATTTCTGGGTGCGACTGTTGGAGATAAATGCTGAAGTGAACAGTTTTGAGTTAGAATAGCATCTGCATGCAAATAAGGGTCAAGGGGGTAAATGGAGAAGATGAACTTGAAGATGAACTTGAAACAAGACCAGAAAAGTGCAGGAGCTGCCTCACGTGAGGAACAGGAAATGGGATTTCCCCGCATGCAGTCTGGGGGAACCCCCCGGGTGCCTCTCTGCTATCATCATCCCCAGCTCTTAGCCTTTGCCCCAGACGATTCGGCTCACATTCCTGGTGGGACTCCAGGCGGTTGGGGGGGGCCAGTTGTAGTCACAGGATAAAGGGCACAGGAGAATTCCAAAATTCCCTCTCCCTCTCAGTATATAGTTCTTCATTGTGACTGAGCCCAGTCAGTGCTTTTTACACCCTCACTGGATGTGAACTAACGCTAGGAGACCCCGGTGGCACGGCATACCGTCCCAGCCCCCACCCCGGGGTCGGAGGGGAAGCACTTTCCCTCCCCACCCCGGATGGGGTTGGGGGAGGTCTCCTAAGACCCAGCACCTCACGTCATTAAAAAGAAAAAGGAGGGCTTCTCTGGTGGCTCAGTGGTGAGGAATCCGCCTGCCAATGCAGGAGACAAGGGCTCAATCCCTGATCCAGGAAGATTCCACATGCCTCAGAGCAAGTAAGCCCGTACACCACAGCTACTGAGTCTCTTCTCTAGAGCTTGGGATCCGAAACTACTGAAGCCTGTGCACCCTAGAGCCCGTGCTCTGCAATGAGAGAAGCTACCGCAGTGAGAAGCCTGGGATCACAACTCTAGAGCAGCCCCCACTTGTCGCAACTAGAGAAAAGCCTGCATAGCAACAGAGACCCGGCACAGCCAGAAATTAAAATTCAATAAATAAATAAAAGATTATCATTAAAAAATAAGAAAAAGGCTGAAACACTGGCCTCCGCACCAGCACTGTGAGCAGAACATTCAAGTGCCAGCTAAAATGTTGTTCCCAAGAGATTCCAGGCATGTGAGCCACATGGCCAGGGTCACTGCCAAGACCACAGTGTGGTCGTGTCCCTGGAAAGTACAGCCACAGTCACTCAGGGCTGACAAGAGCCTGGGGGTTCACACTAAGTTCCTTGACCCTCAAGGGCAGAATCCCACCCGTTTCTCTTGTCTCCCACCAGAGCCTCTCTGTGTTCCTCCATTCTATGATTTTGTGCATCCCTGTGAAGTTTTGCTTGAAAACAATCTTCTACAACTGAAGATACAAAAAAGTTTGAAAATCACTAACTTAGACTCCAGCCTATTTGTTTTTTTGATTTGGGAAGCTCAGGTCTGAAGAAGGGAGGTGACCAGCCCGGGAGCTGGGCCTCGGCTATCACCGCGCCTCAGAGGCTACTCCTAGCTGCCGGGGTCCCCGAAGGCCAGGCAGAGTCCTGCCCAGGCCCAGTGCCCAGTAAAGGGACCATCCATGTTGGTAAATGAAGTAAGTAGGTGTCCCACGGGGGCACACGTGACAGCGATTTAGGCCTTCTTACTTCAGGGATGGAAGCTCAGATACAAAAGAGCAGAAATCTGACCGCGGTTCTTGGTTTGGAAAAGGGTCATCAGACCAGGACGTGGGCTGCCCCCACTTTGATCTTTTCTTGTATCATTTCAGGGGGAGGGTTTGTTGACAACAGTTATATGCTTTTAGAAAATAAAAGTTCCAATTTCAGAGAGAATGATAAAAAATGTACAAGTATGTCACCCCTCCAGTCTTCGGACCTGGGGCCCCTCTGAGTGCCCCTAGGAGGCCCAGGCTCCATGCTGACCACATCCAGTTCAGGATCTGTCTTCCCAGGCTTCTGCTTTTCCCTGAATGAAGAGAAGGGCAGGGCCCCCAGTCCTCACCTATTCCGACCTTCCCTGGCTCCTTTGCATGGTAATGGGTCACACGAAGGCCAAGGCCGTTGAGATCCAGAAGACACACCTAGCCGATCCAGTGCAGATTTCGAGAAAATCAGAAGACAGGGAATTAGGTCGGAGGCGGGAGGTGGGGCTGAGAGCTGCAGCTGCGCTGAGGAGGGGTGGTGTCTGGGGTCCACCAGGGGTGACTCTGAAGGCTCTGAAATCATGGTTTACTTGGGAAGTGAGTTTTTAAGATTCAAAAGCGCAAAAAAAAGAAAAAGAGCCCCGCAGACTCTTATAGAAGATCTTAGACAGTAGCTGTAAGAAGTGCGATTTACGTGTACAGAACTCTGGTCGATGTTTGGAAAAGCACATGGGTCTGGCCCTGGTCCCACAGGCAGGCCGGCATCCTGGTGAACACAGAGCGATTTGTGTTTATGGGGACTTAGCAGATTGGTGGGTAGTTTGCAGTCAGCTTGGCAGTGCTTATTCGTATTTATCCAAGAGCTGCAGGGCCATCTGCCTATTTTGCATTTTGGTGGAGATGTCTGACCTTCTCAGGGAGGAGAGCTCCCAAGGAGGCCGTGCACATGAGAGTGGCTGGGCCAGGCAAGGGATGCAGGGGGAAGGCTGCTCCCAGTCGGGTCCCAGCTGACCCTCGGCGGCCCCCGCCCCTGGGCAGCCAGGCACAGCTGCTCAGGAATCTTGCGATGATGAGCCCTTCTTTCTGGTCTGTCTCTGTCTCGCTGGGTGTGGCCAAGCCTGGGGAGCCCACCCTGGGGGTCCACCCAGGACCCCCTGGCGGATCTGGGGGTCCACCCAGGACCCCCTGGCGGATCTGGAGGCAGCAGTGCCACCGTATACACAGCAAGGGAGAAAGTGCAATGACGATCCCCAAATGCAAAGCTTTTACTATGGCTCCCTCCTGTCGATTCCGCCTCCTTGCTGTCTTCTCTTTCTCCTCTACCGTGACCCTGTGTGGACCTTGTCCTCCGATGTCCACCCAGAAAAATCATGCACATACTTCATGTGCCTGTCCAGAGCAACCTCCTCTAGAAACTTCTCTGATGCGCTCATCTGCCCTGGGTTGTGCTGATCTGAAGTGAATTGTTGGTCAGTAAGTCATGTTGGACTCTTTGCAACCCCTTGGACTGTAGCCCACCAGGCTCCTCTGTCCATGGGATTTCCCAGGCAAGAATACTAGGGTGGGTTGCCATGCCCTCCTCCAGGGGATCTTCCTGACACAGGGATCAAACCCAGTTCTCCTGCCTTGTAGGCAGATTCTTTACTGTCTGAGCCAGTTTGGGGAAACCCAAACACCTCTCTTATTTCTTACCCATTTTATAACTGAGGGAACAGACATGTGATAAGGCAGCTGGTGGCACCCCACTCCAGTACTCTTGCCTGGAAAATCCCATGGACGGAGGAGCCTGGTGGGCTGCAGTCCATGGGGTCGCGAACAGTCGAACATGACTGAGCGACTTCACTTTCACTTTTCACTTTCATGCATTGGAGAAGGAAATGGCAACCCACTCCAGTGTTCTTGCCTGGAGAATCCCAGGGACGGGGGAGCTTGGTGGGCTTCTGTCTATGGGGTCGCACAGAGTCGGACACGACTGAAGCGACTTAGCAGTAGCAGCAGCAACCCTAACCTTAACCAGTGAGTGGAGGAGGCCAGTGAGAGCAGCTCAGAGCCCAGCTTGAGGGCCAGGCATCTTTCGTCCCAGGACAAGGATCTCAGGGAGGCTTACTCTGGGTCACAGCATCTGGTCTTAAGGCCTGCTCCTCCTCTCCCTCCCACCCAAGTCTGCTGGCCCTGCTGGCACCCACCCAGCAGTTCTCACTGGTTTGGCCTCTGTCCCCATCTCAGGGATTCCAGGCACTGGGGGCACACGCAGCCCAGGTGTCAACCCCACAGCTCAGTCACTGTGTCTTAAATTGCAGGGCTCAGATTGGGGGCCGTGTGCCCCCCTCACCCACCCAGGACCTTTCCCCACTTCAGTCTTCCTGGAGGTGAACCCATCCCTGGTTAAAAAAAAAAATGAAAGAAAGAAAACTGGCTTTTTGGATCTATGAGTCGGCCTCGGCAACTGGTCCCCAAGCAGACCCCGGTGGGCAGAGTGCCCGCTTCCCGGAGCTCTGCAGCCCACGTGGGCAGGGAGCTGCTTCCTGGTCTAACTGCCGGCATCCAGCTCTTTCTTCCTCCTTTTCTGAAGTTCAGGGAAGTTGTTAAGTTGGGGGGATGATAGATAAAAGCCCCTGGCCTCCCAGGTTTTCGGCAGGGCTTTGAAGTCTGTTTCCTCTTTGCCCTGGGGCCACTCCTCTGCACTCCCTCCCATGGCGGTTTCCTCCTCAGTTCCCTCCTTGAGGGCCAGCCCACTAGCTCGCCAGCTTCCTCCAGCCCTGCAGATGGGCTCTGCCGTGCCATCAAACCCTGCGTCTTGGAGCATCTGCTGTCCTGCGCCATCTCGAGGTGTGGAGAGAAAGGGCCACTCCCCCCTACCCTAGGATCCCCCCCTGGCCATGATTGTGGCTCTCTCCTCCTCTCCCCTGCTCCCTGCCCCATGGCCGAGCCTCCACGCACCCCTTTGAACTTTATCGACAATGCACACGTTAGATTACTTTGAAATCTCAATTCTCCAGCACAGACACCAACTAAGGAGCTGGCTTTCCTTTATTTACATCGGCCTCATCCAGTCGGCAGGATGCCCCCTCACCACCCCACTATTAGAGTGTTTGAATGTGGTTTCTGCTCCACTGAGGCCTTTGACAAATCGCCTGAGAAGACCCCCTGACAGCGTGATGTGTTCATCGCGGCAGGGCCACCTCGGTCCCGATCACTTCCAAGATTAAACCTTCCTGCGGGGGCTGCACGGCCCCGTGAGCCGTCAGGCTACAGGTTTAAGATTACTGATGAATGTAGTGAGTCAAGCCTGGTTTAAAACCATGTAGGTTTTGAAGTTTTTAGGTTTGGTGAGGATCTGAGACCCTTTGTCCCAAACCAGAGCCTCCTCAGTCTTGTCCGCGTCGTGTGCGTGCGGCGTGTTTTTGAGCGTCTCTATTTTGAGCTGTTTGGAAAAGCAGCTGCCCTGACTCAGGACACATGTGTCTCCATCTCGCTTCCCGACATTAGCACCAAAATAGAAATTGGACTCTGTCTGTGGCTTGTCTCGCAGGCGACTCATCAATGAAACCGCTTCCAAATGTTCTCCCGGAGCACCCCACTTTCGCCTCATCCACCTTGGGTGGAAGATCACATTTTCAGTTCTAAAGAGTTTTCAACAGTTTCTTCTCTGGGGAGCAACATCTACCGCGTATACACTGAACCAAGAAAAATTCCCAGCCGAATCAGCCCTGCTTTGGAACCCTCCAGAAAGCAGCGGGCTGAGGGCTGGTTGAAGCCACAGCAGCGAGTGCACTGTTGCTCTGCGTGCACCTGGCTTCCTCCTGCAGACGTTCATTTGCACTTCAGCAAACCGTTTATTGGAATGGGTCTGTGCAGTGCCCGGAATGCCAACGGGCTAGTACCGGCAGGGGTTCGCCGGTACTCAAGGAAATGTATCTTTAAAACATGATTTACTTTTCATGTCCTGCGAACTTCACTTGGAAATTCACAGGACAGATCCGGGTCTTTTACAAATGGCTGAGCCTACCCTCCTACCAGACTAAGGCTGGAAGGATCTCCCTGAGCATTCATCTCAGATACTCCAAATAGCACCAGCCAACCTCTCCCTCTGAACAAAATGATGTTTAGTTTTGGGGTTCCTTGTGTTGTAACTGAAAAGCCCTTGTTTATTAAGCTTTGATGGTTGTGGGGGTTGGGGGGAAGCATGGGGAGTGGAAATGCCCTCTTTCCACCTTTACAATCTGTAATAAATGCGTGTATTATATGTGTTCACTTGCCAGGCCCTGTGCCCGGAATAGAAACGTCAGTGAGGCATGGTCCAGCACACAGGGGCCTCTTGGTTGTGGGGCCTGGGGGCGTGGTCTCGGACCAAAATCAGGGTGCCGCCTCGGGTGTGGGGACCCAGGGTCAGCCGTCAGTCCTCCCTGGGGGAGATTGGGTGGGCTTCGTGCAGGGGCGACCTGGTACCTGGCACCGACAGGGTGCCAGGCTGCAGGAGAGAGACTTGGGTCAATGTCTTCCCTCTGGGCCCAACAGCTTCACCTGGCTGGTGAAGCTCTATCAACGCCCAGGTGTGCTCTAAGGCCCACCTCCTCTTCACTCTTGTCTTGGACGTGCTCTTGTTTCTGCCTTTTTCACACTGCGTTACCATGATTTGCGTATTTATCCTCCTTGTGGAACTCCAGCTGTAGAGGCAGGGTGATGTTCCTGGCCGTGCACACACAAGGCACAGAGCAGACCCTCTTTGAAAGTGGGTGCCAAGCAAAGCCTACCGCTTCCTTCCAGAGAGAGTCAGCACCACTTACCTCACCCCTGCTCAGAGGGACTTAACTGCTGTTACTGGATGTCCTCAAGGCTGAGACATCACTGTCCGTTCATCAGCTGTGTCAAAGGAGAAATGTGATTGATTTACAAAAATTTTTAAAAGGTGGTCAGAGAACTGCTATATAAGACAAGGTAAAACTGTCTGTGGTATTGACTTTTGCACATTGCCTTGGGCTCGGGGCAAGGCTGCAGGAGAGAGACTTGGGTCAATGTCTTTCCTCTGGGCCCAACAGCTGTGGGGGGCGGTCTGGTTCTGTTGCTCCGTGGCGTGTCTCCACCCCTCAAGATTCATCACAGATCTTGCCCCCCTGGGGCTCTGGGCTCTGATCTGGCCCTTGGCAGCTGGAGCAGAATTCCAGGTGGTGGCCCAAGGGCGCCTGGAGGTTGGGCCACAGCCCTCTCCATGAGCTCAGCGCCCTACTTGCTTGAGGCTAACATGAGGTCTACGTGGCTGTTTGGGATGGGGCTCCCCCAGCGTCTTTGCAGGCCTCCAGGGAAATGGAGGTGCACTGTGGCTCTGAGTGTAGCCCTGGGCCACAAAGCCTCCCCACAAACAGCATCTACCTTTTTAACAGCCTGCCCCCAGGCCAGAGTTCTTCGCTCCTGGATGGGGGGGTCTTTGTTGCTGCCATCTATGAGTGACTCTCCAAAACGGGTCCTCTGACCCGTCGGGTGTGGGGCTCTCTGCCCCAACAGCTGGCGTACTCTGTGACTGGGGGAAGCTGTCATAATAAAGGAGGTTACTTCTCAGCTGCCCAGAAGGTGACCTAGAGGGCTGACCACCTGCCTTGAATTTGCAGATACTAGAGCTGGACTGCCTTGTCGAAAGGTGCTGGCGTCAGATAAGGGGGTTCCCTTGGTCAGAGCTGGGCCTCCCTGGGCTCAAGGGCTTGGGCTCTGTGCCAGCCCCACCCTCTGTTCAGCCAAAAAAGCTGCCAATTTCTCACTCTTAGGGCAGCAGGCTTGTCCATCATAGGCCATTCCATTAAGTGATCGGGATTCATGGATATGAAGGTCTCCACAGTGTTGCTTAAGTTAAACCTGAATTGTGCCCCCCGGCTTCAGCATGACCTCAGATATAAAAATCACCCGTCTCCCAGAGTTGCTCAGTGCTTCATGGATAAGATGTCTAGAGAGTCTGGGTTTCCTAAAATATACAGCTCAATCCTTTGTCTCCCTTCACATATGTCTGGACGCAGAGTCACAGAGATGTTCCAAACAGCAGGGTGCGGGCCTGCAGGCTGTCCCCGGGGAGATGGACTCAGCCAGGGAGGAGCAGGGAGGTCAGCCTGACCTGCTGGTGAAACTGGATCGGGGAGAGCAGAGTGGACGGTTCAGGTCAGCTGAGCGAGGCCCCCACGCACTGCGTATTTGGGTGGACCGGGAGAGAAGGTCAGGCTTCTGTGTTAACGAGAAAGGAGAAGAAATTTGGCTGATAAACCAGCTCATAAATAATCTCCAGTGACAATAGGCTTTTATCCCCAAAGTCTTCTGAGCTTTTAAAGGAAGACATTCATATCCCACATCTCATATGATGTTCACAGCCACCTTTCAGCTGGAGTCGCTGGGTGGGGGTGGGGGGATGGGAGTGAGGCTGGGGGCTGAGGCCCGCCTGGGGTCTACAGAGTGATGAGGCCGGCATGGATGCTGTTCTCCTGGCTCCGTCCATGTGGCCCAAGTACCCGGATGTCAAGCAGCCGCTCACCCTTGTCACAGGTACACACACATGCAATGGGGGCTGGCGAGGCCAGAGGAAACAGAGAGAATGAAGGAATAGGTGGAGGATCCAGACTTCCTCTTACAGGGCCAGATACTAAATATTTTAGGCCTGGCCAACCAAGAGGCAAAATCAGTATATTATGTACATACTTACCTGTTGTTTCGTTTTTGGGGCTGCACCTAGAGGCATGTGGGATCTTAGTTTCCCCAACCAGGGATCAAACTCTCACCCCTTGAAGTGGAAGGGTGAAACCTTAACTGCTGGACCGCCAGAGAAGTCCTTTATCTGCTCATTTTAAACGCAACCATTTAAAAGTGTAAAAACCATCCCTAACTCAAGGGCCATAACAGTACCAGCAGGCCTGTGGGCCAGCGCTGCTCTCAGTCTCTAGGGTTGCCAGTCTGTGCCTGTCAGGGACGGATTCTGCAGGTTGTCTCCCCGCCCCCCACCCATCCCACCACCCCCGCCACGCCCCCCCTATGCCTCCTGCAGAGGCTTCTAACCTGAAGTCTCTGGTGGACTTGCCCTGTATCACAAAGAACTTGGCCTCTGATAGAATCAGAAGGACTCATGGAAAACTCTGTGGACACGTGCGCGTATGTCTGTGCGCTGCTTCTCACCAGCAGCCTTGTTCCCACCTCCCTGACTGCTCTTCTTGGTACTTGGCCCCAGGCCCACTGTCCTGGACTGCTGGCATATTCCTTCTAGAAAGAGGGCTCTTTTGACCATTTGCAGGCACTTGCCTGCGCCTGCCTTCCCAGTTCTTTGTTCTCCTCTAAGCTCAGCACTGTCCATCCCTGAGGCCCATTGGAGAAGCAGGGAATGGCCAGGCCCAGCCCTAAAGCGCTGCCTTCATGGCGGGGGGAGCCACCTTCTCATCCAGCCCCTTCTCATCCACCTTCTCATCCAGACTCATCCAGTCTCATCTCATCTGAGACCCAAGTCAGGACTGCTGGCCTCTTTCCTCTTGAGCAGTTTTCCTGCCTGCGCGGTTCCCAGACCTCTGCCCCATTCATTTGGGGTCTGTCTCCTCTGGGCTCCATCCACCGTGGACCCTGGCCCACCTCCTGGCTGATTCACCAGCACAGCCTGTGGGGAGCACATAGGTCATTTTGCCTTCTGCAGAAATCATGCTCCTTCTAGAACCTGCTTCTATAAGGCCCTATTTCTGAAGAAAGAGCAGCTCCAGGGGTCCCGGGAGAATGGCAGTGAGGACTGGGCAGGAGTGAGGGCACACGTGTGGGTGAGTGTTGCCAGAGCGGCCTTGAATCTTTTTTTTTTTTTTTTTTGCAGAGGAGGGAGGTGGAGGAAGATTAGCTCAGGAAGATAAGGCCCTCCCTGGAGTTTAAGTCTGGTTGTTGGTCACGGATCTAGGAAAGCAATAGGGTTCCTGGATTAAAAGACCCTGATGCCAGGAAAGATTGAGGGCAGGAGGAGAAGGGGCGACAGAGGATGAGATGATTGGATGGCATCACTGACTCAATGGACATGAGTTTGAGCAAACTCTGGGAGATGGTGAAGGACAGAGAAGCCTGGGGTACTGCAGTCCATGGGGTCGCAGAGTCACACACACCTTAGTGACTGAACAACAAGGTTCCCGGGAGGAGCTGCAGCCTTTCAGAAATAAAGCCACCTACGTTTAGTATCAGCGTTGAGAACAGGTTGGCAGGGGTTGACCTGCACACTTGGTAACCTCCATTGATTGAGAGCAGCTTTAGAGGTGTTCTTTTAAACCACCAGGCCAGTTGTCTCATTACTGTTTAAACAGGGAAACCTTATTATAATCTCTTGACATCTAAATACACCATACACTTCCCTTACTGGGAACCCTGGAACCCCAGCACCTGTCAGAATCCAGGCTGAATGCATTTGTTTCAGGGAAAATAACGTTCTCAGTGAATGAGTTTTGCCCTTCATCTTCAGAAAGTGATTTAATCTGGAACAAAATGCGTGTGGCAGAGATGGAATTAAAGCCATTCTCTGAGTCAGGTTCAGCACCATTGCTGAGACCACGACAAGACACTGCTGTGCCCTGGGGTCACGCAGGCACCGGGCAGCAGCAGACGAGGCTGCAGGGAGCCTTCACTTTTCCCACTTCTCCACCAGGAAATAGCTCTTTCCAATCTTGTCAATTTTCGCTCTCTGACCTCTGCAGCTGACCTTCCAGAGGATCAGACTCTGTCCCCAGGCCGCTTACTGCCTCAATCTGAACCATGTTAAAAATTCAGGTTCATCTTCACCTTTGACTTTTGACTGCCCCGTACTCTCTGAGGTTATGCCCCCACCCAGGCCTTTGGCTTTCTCATTGACTTTAGGCTGTTGTCCATTTCAGCGTCTGTGTCCTCAGTGCCTCTCCCAGAGCTTTGGCCGCCTTGCCCCCCATCGGTCTTCACACTGTCTCCCTGGCCTTCCTCTCCATCACTGCTGCCCCAGTCCTGGTTTTATTCCCTTTGCCTACAGTCCATTTCCCAGTTGCTGTCCTAGGCTTTCCCACCCTGGCTTATCCTGTAAGCTGCTTCTCAAGTGGCTCTCTGGCCCAGTCGCCTCCTCAGCTCTCCCGCTCCCCCCTCCCTCCGTATCCAAGCCTCAGTTGGCTCCCAAGCACCCTCCTCCTTGTGTCCTTCCCCAGCCCAGTGGGCAGCCTCTCCCCTGGGCTTCTGTCATGTCTCACCTGGGCCCTTCCTCCATGCCACCCTTTTCCAGCTTTGAACTGGAAGCAGGCCGCATGCACACATGGCTACTCCGTGTGTGGAGTAGCCACTTGGTTGGAGTGGCCACTTGGTCCCCATTTGAGGGGCCCCAGAACACTGGATCCTCCATCTTGCTCTGCCATGAACCTGCCCGCCTAGTGGGGAGGCCCCCATCCTCACCCATAGTCAGACAAGGCACATGTAGGGACTTCACATGTAGCAAAGATCAGATTGCACGCTGAAGGTGAACAGAGTACATTTTCCAGAGGAGAGACTGCTGTCCAGTGGTAGGAAATCCTGGCGGGCACAGGTTCCCAGGGAGCACCCATATCAAAACACGCCACGTTCTTGGTCACTCACCACAGCTCATCACTGGCCAGGAGTGAGACCGGGTTCCACTCAGCCAGGCAGGGGATGCAGCTCAGGGACCCCAGGCTCTCATGCTCCAGCTGGTCCAGTGATTCCCTGGGGCGTAGCACCCAGGCGGGGCCTGCGGTGGCAGCTTTGGGTGAAATATTGCTTGGGAGACAGCACGGCGCAGCGGCTTTGGCACCAGCCAGCCCCCAGGTCTGTGCGATAGCCAAACAGCCTCAGGTGAAACACAGCCTCTCCAAGCCCCAGATTTCCTCTTTACACAGCAAGGATGATCCCAGGCGCCTGCAGCGCACGGTACAGTGCCTCCACCAACCAGGCTGCCCACACGAGCCAGGCCCCAAGCATGCCTCAGGGGACGCGGCCCAGTGTCACCCACGAAGGAAAGGCGCCACGGGGGCGACTGGGCCACTCAGTCCAGACTGGGGAGCCGAGCCTCTTTTCATAAGTGAAATGATTCAAGCGCGTTAGGGCCCAGGCCAGGCCCTGGCCTCTGCCCTCTGCCGCTTCTCTCTTACCATGGGATCACTCTGCTTCCCCACCCCAGGGCAGGGGACATGGTTCAGCCCGCCTTTCTGTACTTCTTTATCTCTAGTGTGTGTTTCTGTAAATTTAAACTTCCTTCGTTGGGTAAAAGCTTTAGAATTACTAAGATTCCTTTTGTGTTGCATAATGTTCTTGCCATTTAACAGATTAACAGGCATAATTTCAGTGAGCCTTCGTGAATGGCATGCCTCACTTAGCTTAATCTCTCTTCGGTACATGTTACAACATATAAAGAGAACGTCTCCAGCACACACGGGGAGCTTGAGAATGAAAGATCACTCTGATCCAAACTCTGAGAACAGGGGATGACCTCTTAAAAAACAGAAGATGTGGCGAGTGGCCTCACCTGTAGTCAGTGCCGGATTCCCGAAACAGAAACTCCAGGTGCCCTCGGGACGGGAATGGGATGTCACACCACGGCACCTGGGGGAGGAGGGCAAGGCAACGAGTTTGGGGTAACACTGCAGGAGAAAACCGGCCTTCCCTGGCCACAAACTTGCAGGCAGACACTACCTTTGGAAATCTCTGGGAAAGCTGAGCCCTGTGGAAGATGAGCTGTGTTGAGTAGCCTGAGGGACCAAGTAGGGAAGAGTTTGAGAATCCAGCGGTTTAAGAGACCCCGAAGTCAGCAGCCTGGAGAGGACCACCCCATAAATGCCAGGCCCTCAACTAAGTTCCCAGGAAGAAATGACAACGTTGTTGTCTAGTCAGGTGAGATACCTGAGTGCCCACCTGGAACGAGGTACACTTTGCAGACCGTATAGAGGGTCAGGGGCTCTGAGCTTTTTTCCCGCATGGACAGGGGCAAGGTCATGACCGTCACAGTCACAGTCACAGCTGCATTCAGGACCTCCTGTGTCCATTTGTTCAAGAATACTTCCAGGATGCCTACTGTGTGCCCCACACTGTTCTCATAGGGCCAGCAACACGCTTCCTTCCTGACAGGAGGGAGGCCTGAAATGCCGGGAGGTGAAAGTTTAGTAAGCAGTCCAATTCACTCAGCTATTCGGTGGCAGAGCTGAGATTCCAGCTCAGGTCAAGTTGAATTTTTTTGTGTGAGGATGACTTTGCAGACATGCTTACATAAGAAAGGGAGATTTCACAGAGTGACTGAACCGTGCACAGCGTTTCTTGAATCAAATCTGTGTGCAGGTAATAGGGTACTGGGCGTCTGTTATAAGGCCACACCCAGGGGTGTATGTAGTCTGGAAGAGGAGACAGGTAGAGATGAGGTAATTGGTTTGTTGGTGTGTATATGTGTGTGCATGTGTGCATATCTACATGAAAAGAGTGGGTATGTCCAGAAGCAGCCCCGGTGAAGCACTGACGGAGCTCTGGAGGGTGCTGTGCCTGTGGACCCCAGTGACTTGCTAACCTGAGGACTCTTCCAGAAAGTGCCGGTCAGACACTATCAATTTACATTGCTTGGCCTGAGGCATGTATTATATTTTAATTTATTGAACTTTATTTCTGTAACCCCTCCACACGGTGTTTTGTCTAGAGGAACCCCTGTCTGGATATATTCTTTTACAGTAGATTCACGGTGCCACCTATTCTTACAGCATTGCCATCACATTAGGGGAACAGCCTCTTGTTACAAAGAACAAATCCTAAGACGTGCATCAGAGCAGGTGCTGCAAGCCCAGGCATGACGTGGAGGTGGCGGGGGGCGGGTTGGGGGAACTTTGAATGGAGGGCACGTGTAATTCCATGGTCCCTTGCCTGGCAGAAACCACTCATTCCCCTGAAATTTTTCTCCAAGACCACCAGAAAGAGATGCCTTTCTGGAAAGGTCTGACGCTTTCTGGGTATGGCGCTGTTACTGGGAGTCAGAGGTGACCTTTTCTGGCTGTGTCCGTGAACCCTGTCTGAGAGAGGTCTGCCGTGTGAAGCTGGTATCCGGTCAGGGCAGGAGACCAAGCAATGCCTCCTGATTCAGGGGAAGAGGTTTTTATTCTTTTGCCTAGACACTTGAATTTGAAATTACATGTTTTGTTACATGTAATTTTGGAATATTCCAGAAAGGACTCTCCCACACAGTATTCCAAAATAATTTCATTACATTTTTTATCATTATCATTTTTTTTTTTTTACAATTTATTTACTTATTTTTGGCTGTGCTGGGTCTTCATTCCTTCTCGGGCTTTTCCTCTAGTTGTGGCGAGTGGGGGCTACTCTCTAGTTGCAGCTTCGTATTGTGGTGACTCCTTAGGGTGTGTGGGCTTCAGTGGTTGCGGTGGGTGGGCTCAGTAGTTGGGGCTCCTGGGCTCTAGAGCAGAGGCTCAACAGCTGTGGTGCACAGGTTTAGTTGTTCTGTGGCACCCATGGCACGGGATCTTCCCGGATCAGGGATTGAACCCACATCTCCTGCATCGGCAGGTGGATTCCTAACCACTGAGCCACCAGGAAAGCCCTCACCACATTAAGTTTTAAGCATGGGTTACCATCTGGTTGGTTTTGCATGATTTGTTTTTGTAAGCAGACCTCCCAGTGGTCTTCCAGGTACATACACATCCCCAACAGACTCCTTTTGTTTACGTAACATCTCAAAGAGCCAATGGAGTCACGACTTAGTCTCCCCTGCACACCTACAGACAGGTCTTTCCAGCCTCGGGTTGGGTACCTAAATATTTGAACCCCATGCTCTACAGCCAGTTTTCTTCACTTCTCTTTAGTGAGCCTTCAGCATCTCTTAAAGGTTATGTCTGAAGACTTCTCACTTGCAAAGCCATCTCTCTCTGAAACCTGGAGCCCTCCATCCCCCACTTCCCCACGTGTCCTGCTCCCACTCTGTCCTCAGGGGTGGGCAGACCTGGGGTCGTTCATCTGTGTATATCTATAAGCTTGACTCTCTGTACACATTTATTGCGTGAGTGAGCGAATGAATGAATGCACGCACGCATGCACGCAGTGAGCATTCTCTCGGAGAATTCGTAAACTCTTAGCCAGTCATGGAATTTCCCAGCAGCCAGCTTCTAGAAGCCTGAAAATATTTTTGATATTTATCTCTTTAAGGAATATGTCAGAAAAACTCAGCGCCAACCACTGTTTCTCAACTGATTTCCTGAACGTGTGATAAGAAGCACGATTCCTTGGGGGAGATAACCCGTTCAGGTTAAATTCTTGTGGAATTCCTTATAGCCCTGTGTTGTTCAGCTAAGATGTAGCAGGAATGTAAATAGCTAGGTACTTTTTGACCTACCTCAAATATTTACCGATGTAAAACATTTTGTCCTCATACCAAACACACACAGCAACCCCAGCCCTGGGTTATGAATACGAGGACTGTGAGTGGTAGCTCTGTCTTGTGTGGCCAAGCTGTAGACCAAGAGAAATTTTAAGAACAATAGTAAGGTAAGAAAAGGGCCAAACTCAACTTGAGATGCTAGGAGATAAATAGATGTATATTTGCCATATATGGTAATAAAGAAGTCCGAGCAGACGCTCTTGGCATTTATGGACTTCTCAGTGATTCATCAGCAGGACTGAGAGCTCCAGCCAAGAGATATAGAATTTGTTAAACTGTATCTCTTTCCTGAATTGTTTTGCTACAAAGAAGCCATGCTGTGTGTTCAAAAGAAAATTCCAGGACTGTGTCAAAGTTAGTGTTTGGTAACAGGCCTGAGAAAGAGGCATTCCAAAAGCATTTGGAAGCCATTCATTTACCAGAGGAGAATCACCCTCTAAGAGTTAGCCATTTTTCTAGATTTTGTTGACTCAGGTTTGTCAGAAACAGAGGGGTCTGGGCTTTCTTCTTCTAGCTGCTCGTGTACACGCCCTGCCTGCTGTCATCTGTTAAGGAGGTAGATGTTAATCCGTGGCTCCATCTCCAGGACGGGATCACAAACGTCTTTACCTCCTTCCAGCCTTCGGTTTCTGAGCTGCGCCTGGTTCCTGCCGTCCAGGCCCGCAGCACAGCTCCCGGCAGCAGCCCAAGCTCCCTGGACTCCCCAGCGGGCCACTGCTCCTGCCCCTGTAGGAGCTCCGTGACCACATCCCAGAGAGCAAGCGCGAGGGACACTGGCTGTCCCTCTGCTCCCGCAGCATGGTCATCCTGTCCCACCCCAGCCACCCCATCCCTCCCTGGACATCCCATGAAATGTTCTAATTTTGAAATGACTTGTATGCTTAGAAACTGTAAAGTTAGGTGTACCAAGAAGATGTCATTTTAGACATGGTCCTTGAGCTGTGCAGACTAACCAGAGGGAGAGAGTCAGTGGATGAAATCATCTTTGGACCTTGAGGCCACAGCATTTTTTTTTGCACAGAATTCTATAGGAGGCATAGCAGAAAAATATATTTGTTTGTTTAAGGAGGCTACCTATAGATGGCTGGAGGAATATACAAAGGAAAGCTATCTTAGAAGTTCAAAGAGTTGTTTTTATATATTTTTGTGGCTGAACCATGCAACATGCAGGGTCTTAGTTTCCCGACCAGGAATCAAACCCATGCCCCTTGAAGTGGAAGCTTGGATTCTTAACCACCGAACTGCCAGGGGAGTCCCATCGAGGCCACAGCTTAATCAGCAAGATGGGCAGTTCTCCTCTCCTCCCTGCCCTCACCAGGCATCATAACCCTCAGGCCTGACCTCTGGGGTCTCCGAGGGCCTGCTGGATAAGCCTGGGTGGAACTAAGGAGGTGCCTCTTCAGTGCCCTTGCTGGATTTCCTTTGCTGGAGTAATGTCGGGTCCCCTCCCTGGAGTGTGCCAGCCTGCCATTCGGGATGCCGAAGTGCACATGCCAGGAAGCCCCCAGGGAGCGTCCCTGTGCTCTGGAAGCTTATATTTCTCCTCAATTGCTAGGTTGGGGTAATCCCTTGGGAAGCCTCTGAGCATCTTGAAACATCAAGCCTGATTCCAAAGGTTTAAATTCCCCCATTGCCACTGAGTCACATGTTCCTTAGACTTGGTTTTCAGCCATATGATATAAATAATTCCATTTAGAAATTAAGAAATTATGGTGTGCATTTCATATGCCCATGGCTCTGTAGTATTTTCCAAAAAGAAAAAATGCATGTAAAAATTATAAGATCCCTGTTTGTATCCCTTGTCTGTGGGGCCTTCTTGTTGCCCGGGCGTCACCAGGAACCTTGTTCTGCTGAGAAAGCCCAGGACTCTGTGGCTGAAGGATCCTGTCCCCATTTCCATTTGTGTGTCTGCATGAGTGTCTGAGGAAACATTTAGAGTGTGCCCTGCATCTGCAAGGAGATTTTCCCATCGTGTATTTTTAATTATTCCTCTGAGCAACTCTGTGAAGCAAGTAAATATTAATTAAAAAAATACGTACTGATTATTAAGCCAAGACAAAGGTATATCTTTTCTGTGCTGCTTAGTTTTAGGTAAACTCATTGCACACAAGTGATGAATAAACTTGAAGTAAGGCCTTCAGGTGGGGAAACAAAGAAAACTGAGATCAGAACTGGAGAAGAGTAGGTTTACAATCTGATTTTTTTTTAATTGAAATATAGTTGATTTACAATGTTGTGTTAATTTCTGCTGTACAGCAAAGTGATGCAGGTATATACATTCTTTTTGAAACATGCGTTTCCATTATGGTTTATGACAGAATACTGAATATAATTCCCTGTGCTGTACAGTAGGACCTGATTGTCTATCCATTCTGTATGCAATCTGATTTTAAATCTTTTTTTATCTTCTTGGTGATATCTGCCTTTGTTTTATGATTTGCCTGCTGAGTCCAGGGTCTGTGGCGGGGTTGGAGGGGGTGGGTTGAAGGGGGCTGTTCTGCCCCTTTGGTGCTGGTTTGAGATGATATTTTAAGTGTCCCCAGTACTGTCTGAGATCTGAGACTTCATCTTCTGATTACAAAAAGTATGAATGTTCATTACAGAAATTTGCATATAGCATAAAGAAGATAGTAATAAATCACCTGTAATCCAAGACATAAATGTTAGCGTTTTTGCTTTAGATCTTTCTAATCTTTTTAGGTTCATAAATATTACATATGTTAAAACAATAGAGATTATTCTCTATGTGCCATTTGTAGCACAGTTCCCCCCACCACCAGCACCATAGTATTATATTTTATATAAATGAAAAAATGTAAAACATAAGATGGACCAGTAGGCTTCCTGCTAATATTTGTTGTACTTATGAAATAATTCTCCTTTGGAGATCTATGTCTAGTTTAGCTATGCATTAGCAGGTACCATATTTATTTTCTTTATGAGCTGTGCACAGGCTGAAATAATGCCCGGCCTTTTGCTTGGCCACGTGGACAGTGCTGTGTCAGGGATTCTGCCATCACAGAGCCACAGCCGGCAGGGGGGTGACCCTGTGTAAACCTTAAAGTGATCTTACTCTTTTGAACTATTGCTCGGTCTCCATCCTTAATTTTAAAAAGCAACGGTCTTGAGGTTAAAAGGATACAATTTACTTAAAGCCAAGAAAGTGAAAAATAAACCATAATCCCACTCAATCCACCATTTAACACTGATGTCGTTCTCACCATCCTTTTCCAAACACCTACAGATGTGCATTTATTCATTTTTACAACGTGGGATCAAACTCTAAACCCACCTTGTAGTCTGTGGCTTCTTTCCCCCTCTCTTCTCCCCATTTCACCTCTAGTCATCCTCCAGATCCTCAGGGGCCCCTTCCTCTGTCCTGCAGGAAGTGCCCACAGCCCCAGCCGGGCCTGTGTCACAAGCGTGCTCACAGTGCTGCATGCCTCCTCTTCATGTGCACACGAAGAGCCCTCCCCCAGCTCGACAGGCACCCTACGAGTCACAGGGACCCACTGGTTTTGCTCATGACCGAAGGAACACCTGGAGCAGTGTCTGAGAGCCTATAATAGCTGCTCAACAAATACTTGTTGAACAGATGGCAGTCATATGTGTTACTCCATGACATTAGCTGTCCTCTGAAAAATAATTTTACCAACTACCTAATGTGCCACTACAGGGCTTCCCTGGTGGCTTGGATGGTAAAGAATCTGCCTGCAATGTAGGAGACCTAGGTCGGGAAGATTCCCCTGGAGAAGGGAATGGCTACCCACTCCGGTATTCTTGCCTGGGAAATCACATGGATAGAGGAGCCTGGCAGGCTACAGGCTCCATGGGGTTGCAAAGAGTCAGACATGACTGAGCAACTCACACACACAACCTGCCACTGTATCACTTTATGAAAGTTTATTTAGTAAAAGTATCACTTCATGGGAAGTAGATGGGGAAACAGTGGAAACAGTGTCAGACTTTATTTTTGGGGCTCCAAAATCACTGCAGATGGTGACTGCAGCCATGAAATTGAAAGACGCTTACTCCTTGGAAGGAAAGTTATGACCAACCTAGATAGCATATTGAAAAGCAGAGACATTACTTTACCAACAAAGGTCCGTCTAGTCAAGGCTATGGTTTTTCCAGTGGTCATGTATGGATGTGAGAGTTGGACTGTGAAGAAGGCTGAGCGCCGAAGAATTGATGCTTTTGAACTGTGGTGTTGGAGAAGACTCTTGAGAGTCCCTTGGACTGCAAGGAGATCCAACCAGTCCATTCTAAAGGAGATCAGCCCTGGGATTTCTTTGGAAGGAATGATGCTAAAGCTGAAACTCCAATATTTTGGCCACCTCATGCAAAGAGTTGACTCATTGGAAAAGACTCTGATGCTGGGAGGGATTGAGGGCAGGAGGAGAAGGGGACGACAGAGGATGAGATGGCTGGATGGCATCACTGACTCGATGGACATGAGTCTGAGTGAACTCCGGGAGTTGGTGATGGACAGGGAGGCCTGGCGTGCTACGATTCACGGGGTCGCAAAGAGTCGGACACGACTGAGCGACTGATCTGATCTGATCTGATCTGATGTGTATAATATGTAGTTCTTCTCTTTGACAAACTCAAAACCTATTGATGTTCAGATCCATAAACAAATCTCAGCAGTATTTTTAAAGTTCTGAAATAAAACTTAAGGTTTAGAAACAAGCATTTATGCAGAAAGCAACCTGGAAGAACATTTTGAAATCAGGCCAGTCAGATGTGATTAGAGAATCAGAGGGACCTGAGGTGGCCTCCTTCTGGGCCCCACCTCTGAACCCCTGGCCACCAGAAATCCCGCAGGAAGTCCCTGCGCCACCGACAGGCACGACGCCAGTCCAGGCCAGGAGAGCCAGATGCTGTGAGATGCAGGGGAGGGCCCAGAAGCGCCTGGCTGTCCCAGCTGCTTCACGGAACTCAGGCAGTCATCAGCGGGTCCACAGCCTTGACCTCTGGAGGAGGAGCCATTCTCCGCTCTCAGACTAAAAAACCTTAAAGCTGCCATTTCCAAACATCTTGATCTCTTAATATTGAGCATTCCCAGAGAGCTTTTTGTGTCTGTGTGCATATTGATCAGTAGTGACCGTGTTAGAGATTCAAAAAGGATGTGTTTAAAACCCAGGCGCACGTGCCATCTCTTTAGGGCGATGACCTCACCTGGCGTGCAGCGTCTGGGGAACTCCCCCATTCATGTATATGAGAATGACACTGGAAAAGGAAAACGGCAAAAATAGTTTTTACCTCGTGCACCCCTGGAAGAGTCTGAGGGAGAAGCCAGGAGTCCCAGACCCCACTCTCAGGAGTGTACAGATTCTGCTGTATCACTGAGCTGAGGCCATGTGCAACCTTCAAACCAGGACCTCCGTGTATCTCAAATCTGTGTCCTAAGCACCGTCCTCAGCCTTCATCACCTTTGGGCCAGGTTCAGGCATCACGGATCTGGTAAACCTGCCCCTGTTCATCATCCAGCGAGTTTCCCCACCACTTGCTGTTGCCCAGGAGCTCAGGGGTCCTCCCCTCCGCCTGCCTCCTTGGGTCTCCCTCCGTCCTCTGCCCGTGGGTGCCCTCCACTGGCCCTCGCCGCTCGTGCCAGGAGCCCTCCACTCAAGCCATGCACAAGCTCCCCTCCACTCAGCCCCACACAGCCAGGCCTTCCCATTACACAGTTTTATTAGGCACCGCACTGAAGGAACATCCATCAGTATTAGAGCTTTTCTGCCAAGATACAGAACATGTTTTAAATGGAGCAAAGAAATTTAAATGGGAAGAAATTATAGCATGAGTGAGTTTATCCCTTTCAAGATAATCTTATTTAATAACCAAAAAACTCACAAAGATGTGCATTCTATCCAGCTACAAAGGCAGCGTGGCAGGTTATATATTGTGGTAATTACATGTTTGGGGTTTCATTCCTGCTTTAGACTCGATTTCTATTATCTCAGAAAAATCAAGCATTGTAGAAAAGGACTATTCATTTATTTCATTGCTGGGTGGCCCATACACTGTAAAAATAGGTCAAGAACAGTAATCTAAATTGACTGCTGATAAATAATTAAAGCTAATGGAATTTTCTCAAATCTGTGAACTAAAATCTTTGAGAAATTGCCAGGACATACTGTCTGCTGTTGTATAGAAAGATATTTTTTATTTAACACTTCAGTTTAAATGCCATTTAAAATTACTCTCTTCTATCACAAAGACTGGAAGGAGCCTGTGTATATCTATAAAAGTAACCAGAAGTAGGGTGCTCCATTGAGAGCCCCATGACTCATCTTTGGATGATGAGATGGGAAGCGAAGGTTTCAGGATCCTGGAACAAAGAGAAACTTCTCTTTTCACTGAACTGCATTTTACACTGAGTTCTACAGTCTGTGGGTCACACAATATATATGGTCTTGCTTGAAAAGCTCTGTACCTGGCATGTGCTCCTGTGTACACGATAAAGGGAGAATTCAGCCATCTTCAGTGACACAAGTACCAAGAACTATCTTTCTTTTGTAGATAATTGTGATTCTCTCATTGGTGCCAAGACTTTATAAAAATACACTTGACAAGTATGCCGAGAGATTATTTTTGAAAGAGATGGCTTATCAATAAAGCAGATTGTTATATTACAGTCAATAAGAAAACTGGCCCTAGACATGACACACTGGTGGGTTTTTCTTTATTAATAAGGACTATTCAGCCATCAGCAGGGTATTTTAGAATCCCAAGGACATCAGAGTGAAGAATCAGTAGCTACATGCTTTTAAACAATATGTCTTCAGCGTTTGGCTTTAAGTTGTAGAAAGAGGGTCATTTTCTCCTTTCAGTTGAATTAAATGTCTTGGTTGAAAAAAAATCACCTATTTGCTACTATTACTTTTTAGCAAAGTTGCAGTTGTTAAATAATAGTGTATTTACAATGTTTCAATGTATTTATTAATGATGGACCCCATTTCTGAAATTAAACTTTTTTGCATTTCTCTTTATGAAAACACCATGTATGGAAATTTCTTGATTTAAAAAGAAACTACCTCATTCAAATAGTCCCATCTGGCATCACTATATTCTGTATATCTAGTGTCTAGAATCTGACTATTTGTATTTCACATCGTAAAGCTCTTTTATTCTGGGGTAGCCAAGGTCGCCGGGAGACACAGTGGGTATTGTCCCATGGCCATCAGGAGGGTCCCATTCCTCCTTTTTTCTTCTCTAGAACTTTGTTCCAACACGACTGAGGGCTTTTTCCGTGCTCCTCATATACATCGCGAGTCATGGGAGCAGATGGTGTTAGAGACACTGGTGGGGACTTGGAGCAACACCGTCTGTCCCAAACGGGAGAGAAATGAGAGACCGTGGAGAGAGGACTCTGGGCAGGAAGGCTCTGTTGAGGTTTGTCAGACAGCAGTGGGGAGAGTAGCACTTGGTCCAGAGTAGGGTGTGGGAAGGAGATGAGCTGAGCCCTCAGATACCTGCAGGGCTCCATCTCTAGGCCCCCAAGAGGAAGGCTCAGCCATCTGTGCTCCCCTGGTCGACCCAGGGCTGTGGGAAACTGCTTCTCTGACCTCCCACTAAGAAAACGCATTATTAAGCAAGTCCATGCAATTGCCTTAAATCTGATCTTTTTTTTTTTTTTGAGTGAATTATTTACCAACAGACTGCTTCTAGTAATGACATTATTTGTGCTCAGGACAGCTTCCCTCTGAACATCAGCGTTCCATCCGGGAGAGAGAGAGTGGCCTTGGGAAGGGGAGCCATGTGGCCAGGACACCACAGGTCTCCTACCTGGGGCAGGAGATAGGACCAGACGACCCCAGATTTCCTGGTTAACCTGATAAAGTATACAGTTATTTAGCTGCTTGGCTGTATTATAACTTAAGAGTGACAGTCCCTCACCCCTCATTTCCCTCATTTCCTCTCTATTCTGTGTGATTGGTCAGTTGAAGGCATCCAAAGAGTGAAATATGGTGCCTTGAAAAGCTTTCATATGTCAGACATACATGAGAAAAGGTGAAGAATGCATTGAACCCACCCTCCATCTATGTCATCCTTAAGGTTCCCCATTATCCGCCCCCCCATTGAATTATTTTAAAAGAAAAATCTTATTTCATCCATAAACATTTTAGTATGTGTCTCTAAAAGACAATAGCCCTTTAAAAACAAAACAAACAGCTACACTAACTAAAATGTAGACCATGTCAATTAAAAATAAACAACTCAGGATCTATTTTAACTTTGGTTAATCTTGTGATCATCTCTTATCAGTTTTATAATGCATACATTTTAACACATTTCACCATGTTCAAATCAGAGTGAGGATGAAAATCAATGACATCACAGTTGAATAAGCAGCATTTTTTCTCTTTCTGTGGTATAACAGTACCTCTTACATTTGACAGTATCAAGGTTAGTGAAAATAAGCTATATTATACAATGATTTTCTTTGAATAAACACCTAAAACACTTTCAAGTCAGAATTTCCTTACTTTGAAACCTGAGTAATGAGGAGGAATTAGTGAACTCATTTGGAGATATTTTCAGCCCTGGGTGGGTATGTAGCACAGAACCTCCTCATTGAGAAACACTTCCTAGGGTTTTAAATCCCGGCCAGGTTTATATTTTCTTGGGCTCCAAAACCACTGTGGACGGTGACTGCAGCCATGAAATTAAAAGACGCTTGCTCCTTGGAAGAAAAGCTATGACAAACCTAGACAGCGTATTAAAAAGCAGGGACATCACTTTGCTGACAAAGGTCCATATAGTCAAAGCTATGGTTTTTCAAGTAGTCATATACAGACGTGAGAATTGGACTACAATGAAGGCAGAGTGCTGAAGAATTGATGCTTTCTAACTGTGGTGCTGGAGAAGACCCTTGAGAGTGCCTTGGACTGCAAGGAGATCAAACCAGTCAATCCTAAAGGAAATCAACCCTGAATATTCATTGGAAGGACTGATGCTGAAGCCGAAGCTCCAGTACTTTGGCCACCTGATACGCAGAGCTGACTCACTGAAAAGAAACTCGAAGCTGGGAAAGATTGAGGGCAGGAGAAGGGGGCAACAAAGATTGAGACAGTTGGATGGCGTCATCGACTCACTGGAATGAGTTTGAGCAAACTCCAGGAGATAGTGAAGGACAGGAAACCTGGCATGCTATAGTCCATGGGGTCACGAAGTCAGACACGACTGAGTGACCGAACAACAACAACAAACCACAGGCTTATATTTTTGCCTGGCCCTTGTCAATTGTTAAACTCCTTTCCCTACCTGGATGCAGTGCAGGAAATGTGAGCCAAAACCCCGGAAACAGAAAAGGCTGAGGGTTACCCCGGGCTGAGGTGGTTCTGAAACAGAAGCTAAAGGGATGAAACCACTTCTGAGGATGGTCTGAGTCTCTAACGGCTACTGTACCCACACTAGGTCAGGTGGCTGGCAACCACAGGGGAGCTGGAGAAGGGGCCCTTTAACACCTATCCTCCACTCTGTTCCTGGTGGTCTTGGGGAAACCCTGTTGTCACCACAGAAGGCAGGACCCCACTTCTGGTCCATGCCACCGAGCACAAGGTATCACTGAGATGGCAGCTGGATGGTTCAGAGCCTTCAGCTTAGGCAGTCATTCAAGAGGAAACACACCTGAGTTACAGAGAAGCAAAGGGGAAAGGGCGTTATAAAATTGAGAAAAACATCCTGGAAAATCTGGAGCTTCGAATCTTCGGGAAATGGAGATTGTTTTATGACTTGGACAATGCATTTGTGATTCACAGCCTCCTTTTGTTTACACATGAGTCCTGGCTGTTGCCCTTCATCTTCTTGTCCTTTCAAAGCTGAACAGCTTTGTCCTGGGCACCATTCTTTGCAAGACTCAGAGGTGGGCCCCGGGGTGGCCCCCAGGTGAATCCACAGTGTGAGGATTCTGTGACGCTGGCCCTGGCATCGTGTGTCAGTGTGGACAGGAGAAGTGTGATGGAAGCTGGGAGTGCCAGGCCCCAGAGAGGGAAGAGAGCCTCCCAGAGGCCACCCAAGCGCTCAGAATGGGCAGAAATTCAAAGATTCAGACCATCTGGATGCAGGGACTGTGTGTCTTGTGTCTCTTGCTGACACCTCGCAGGTGTGACTGAAAGCTGCGTGGCGATTTTGTCATTTTATTTCTGTTTCGCTTTTAAGTCAGACTGGTTTTCCAGTGATAGTCATTAGATAGAAAATTCCTCAATGGCATTTTGCTGTTCAGTTTTCTGATCTAAACAAAAAAACAAACAAAAAAAAACAACTGTGAATCAGTGGTTTGGAGAATAATGAAAATCCTTTTCACATAGAAGCATCTCTTGATAAACATCACTTATTATTTGCAACATGCTCAGGGGGGAGAAGGTTGCAATGCAGTTCTCTGGCTTTGCCAACAGACATCCGATATTAATAATCTCAAGGGCATTGCTCTCTGCGTGTTAAGATGTTTGCTGCTTTCTGTTCAATAAATGATGCAGAACTGAAGAAAATTTGAAACAGTGCTGAAAAACTGTCACTGAATTAAGTGTCATAAGGCTAAAAAACTTTGGGGACCTTCTATTAATTCCCTAATTCTCTTTCATGCCAGTGTGCTGTTGATCGGCCTGGACCCCTTTTTCTTCAGTTTGCGGTGGCAGAGAAGGGCACGTAGCTGCCTGTGATGACCAGGGGTGACAGAGCCTATAGTTTCTGGTGCTGTCCAGACAGCAAAGTCCACCCTGTTCTTAAAGGACAGTGCATTGCATCATGTCCTCATTAACCCACGACAGAGCCGCCCGTGGATCAGAAGTCAACATCCTGGGTTCTGGGTCCTTAGTTTGGTCCTAAACCAGGTGATATTTGGAGGTAGCAGTGTTGGTTAAGAAATTTCTCAGACTGCCTTCCCCCCAGCAAAAAAAAAAAAAAGTGAATAGGTGATTTTTTTTTTTTAGCTGATGACTCGAAATACATCACTTTGTGTGTATATGGTTGTGAATATTTAGTGCCTTTTTTTTTTGTCCTCTACTGTATTCAGATAGATGGGTGTGCTTGAGTACAAACACATCCAGCTTTAGTGTCTTTAACGGGTTGTTTTAGCAGGTCTGTCAGGAGACACGAATATGCCCAAAGACATGATTTCTGAAATATACAGGCTGGTTAAGACCAGGGGCAACAGAGAGCAGTTTAGTTTATTTACTATCGTTATGAGCAGCATGACTCTTTCTCCTGCCGTGCTGGAGTCCTCTGGAAATACTTCTGCCATCTCCTGAGCTTCTTAAGGCTGGTGTTCCCTGGAGGCTTAGCCGCCTGTGCAGGTTGGCAGGGCTTGGGGCGGTCCTGGCACAAGCCTCGTAATAAGCATGGTTTGTGGGCCAAGTGCCAGGGCTCCTGGTACCTGTACCCAAAGCCGCCCTCCACCCCCAGGAGCTCTCTGTCCTCCTCTCTACACAGGGTCTCAAATGCCTTGGCACCACCAGCTCTCACAGGCTATGACCCCATCCAGCCTCACCATTTCCCCTCTGAGTCTGGGCCTTTTCCTTACAAGCCGTCTGAATGGTCCATGTATAACCCCCCACACACATACCGTGTTGCTGTCCAGGTGGCCTCCAGCTGTCATCCCTGGACCACACCGGCCAAGGTGATTCCTTTATTAATCTCCATGTGGGCCCCTGGAGAGAGCTCTGGGTTCACATCCTGACTCTTCCCCACTGTGCAACCTTGGACATACCTCCTTCCCCTTCCGAGCCTCAGGCAACCCTGTCTGTGACATGTGGGTTCCAGTCCCTTTGGTTGGCAGAGTGACTGTGGAAAGCAATGAATGCCCTGTATCTGAAGCCCCTCACTGATGTAGACTCTCTCCAAGTGGTAACTCGTTAACTTCACCTGCAACCCCCTTCCCTGTGGGGCTCCCCAAACCCCATCCCTCTCCTTCCTCCCCACACAGTCCCTGCAGCCTCTCCCTCACACCTGCATCCCCCTCAGCCCCCTCCAGGTCAATTTCCAGCCTGGGACTCAACTCAGCTGCACTCAGCACTACCTGGACATTCCACCGAGTGGTGTTCTCAGGCCTGGTATCTGTGGCAACATTCAACACAAATACCTTTTCCCTCTTGATATAGCCTCCTCTCAATCTGTGTTCTCCTGATTCTCCTACTTCTGATTTTTGCTCTTCACCTCTCCCTCTGGCTGTCGGGGAGTGAGGGGTCCACCAACCTTGACCCTCTACCCCCGTCACCAGGGCAAGCCCCAATTGGCGCATGCAAGTGCATCCCTCAGCCCCCAGCTGCCTGATGTGGTGGCCACTGGCCACATGTGGCCACAAGGGCCCACCTGACATGCTGCTGGTCCAAATGGAGATGTGGGCAGGAATGCACCCCAGGTTTCAAAGACTTAATATCAACAAAGGATGTAAACTATCTTGTTAATGATTTTTGTATTGATTATATAGGAAATGATACTATCTTGGATATATTGGGTGAAGTGAAATCGAAATTGATTTCATCTGTGTCTTTTTGCGTTTTGAACGTAGCTGTAGAATGTCTTAAGTCACACAGGTAGCTGGCACTCTGTTGGTGTTGGCAGCGCTGGCCTGGGAGGCAGAGCCCAGCCTCAGAGGCTCACGTCTGTCTCCCATGAATAGTGCTCGGAAATAGCAGCTGAAATGCAGGATGGTGACCCAGGTCCATTTCAGATACAAACAAATCAAAGCTACATTATAATACCCTATTTTGTTCTAAGCAAATTATCTTAGGCTGACACTAGCAAAAACTTGTGTCAAAATGAGGTGTATCTAACCAGAACTCAGAGGAAATAAATCCTAGTTGTATTCTTAAGTGAGTTCTCTCTCTAAAAGAGAGAGAGAATTTAAAAAAAATTCTTTTTTAGTATCGTTACCGAAATTAAAAAAAAAAAATTTATTTGGCTGCTCCAGGCCTTGGTTGCGGCATGCAACGGTCGCTTGTTGCCGCACTGGAACTCCTGGTTGCAGCATTTGGGATCTAATTCCTTGATCAGGGATTGAACCCAAGTGCCCTGCATTGGGAGCACAAAATCTTAGCCACTGGACCACCAGGGAAGTCCTGAGTGAGTTCATTTAAGCTAAGGGGCACAGTTGGCGTGATTTGTGTTGTATGAGGGAGGGGATGATCCAGGAGAGGCATCGGGATTGCTTTATGTAACAGAAAACAGCACTGAACTCTTAGGAGACCTTAATGAATGTTTCCCTTCTCTTTTCTCCTCCGATGGCTCTTCCTGACCCACCTTCTCGCCCCAGGATTTGCGCAAGCAGGTAGCACCGCTGCTGAAGAGCTTCCAAGGCGAGGTAAGCATTTGGGCTTCTTTTACATCCCCTGTTAGAGCCACCTTCCCATTCATCGCGCTTTCTTCCTGTTCTCATCACGTAAGCGCCACTGGCACAGGTGCTTACTCAGAGGCAGCCTCCCCAGCCGCACCAACCCATAATCCTCAAAGTGATGTTTCCACTGAGTCTGCCGTGGAAGCCCACGTGGGAGGGGAGGCGGGGTTCAGGATGTCAGAAGGGGCAGCGGAATCTGGGGGGCAGCAGCCGGCATGTCACACATCCCCCAGTGGAGTGGGCTTGTTCCCACCCCAGCCTCGGAGCTCACGGGTCCCCTGAGCTGTTCTGAGGCTCCCACCCCAAGGCTTCCTGTGCAGAAGGACACGCTGCGTCAGTCTGGTGCCTTGGTGCACAGCCCCGGGGGGAAGAGGAACTTCACAGGCAGAAGCCACGAGGGGTGGTTTGGGGCTCGGTAGAAGGAACGTTTTCTAAAGAATCCTTTCAGAGAAGGGTCAGCAAGCTGGCAGGTGCACGGCCGGTTACCTGAGACCTGTGCACCCTGAATGCTGCTCATGCACCAAAAGGCAGGTGGTCCAAGTGGGTGACACGCCAGCTCCTCCACTCTCTGTGTGAACGCTCGGTGAATTTCAGAAAACCAGAAATGGTGTTCGTGTGGGGAATTACTGCCTCTCTGCCTCTCCACTGGGAATGATAGTGTTGTAATATTTGCGAGGACAGTTCCCAACCTTTTTGGCACCAGGGACCAGTTTCACGGATGACAATTTTTCCATGGACCAGGATGGGGGAGATGGTATTTATTGTGACTTTATTTCTATTATTATTACATCACTTCCACCTCAGATCATCAGGCATTAGATCCCGGAGGTTGGGGACCCCTGCTCTAAAGAACAGGAATCTCAGAAATCTCAGAAATCTTGTGTTCCTGCAACTTCCCAACTCTCAGAGAGCCTGGGGAAGGGGCAGGATGTGGGGGGGGTGAGGGGGAGAGTTCAGGAGAGATGAGAGCAGGCAGGCAGATGGTCCTGCAGGAGGCTGGGGAGCGGGAGACCAGGGCTGCCACTGGGCAGACTCTTCAGCACTCAGGTGACAGCAGAGGCTGCAGAGGAGATTGCAGGACAGCAAGGGACATGTGTGGGAGCAGCAGCCACACTGCAGCTGTGGCGGCTTGCAGATCTGAGAGCCGGGCAGACGGGCTCCTCTCCCTGTTGATAACTTCCTGCCGCAGGAAGCACCCCCCCCACCCCCACCCACCGCCGTGCTTGGCTCCATGAAACACAGAAGGACATCAGTAGCTAAGGTCCTCGAAGGACTTGAATTGCCCTTCCCTCAGAATTATATCTCCATACCCTCGTTCTCAGTAAAACCGTCACCTTACGCCTGCCCACGTGTGACCTGACCTGTCCTTCTACCTGTTCAGCAGCTTTTGTGAGACCCATCGGCTTAGTGTTTCTCTGGCTGAAATAGCTCAGGGTGCTCTTTCTGTTATTTGCTTGCTTTTCCTTTCTGAACAATTTCCAATCTACATACAAGTATTAGTAGAAAGGCGGGGGATAGTGAACACCTGAGCCTTCTTTACCCAGACTCCTCACCTGTGAATGTCATGCCATGCTTGCGCCCCTCCACCCCCGCCCCCCCCCACCCCCACCTTGTGCTCAGCGTTTGAAAGTGAGTTGCAGAGAGTGGAGGCAATTATGCCCTCAGCTGCATGGGCATCTCCTAAATTCAAGGGCATTTCAAATGATACTGAGTTTCTGTAACTGTCGTACTTTAACCCTGTGTATCACAGCTGGGAAAATAACATGAATTTCATAATATCTAATGTTCTACCCAAAATCACATTTCCCCAGTTGCCCCCAAAATATCTTTTATAACTGCTCTGCATTACATTTAGGGGGTATTTGCATTTCTCTTTTAATATAGACACTCTCTCCATGCCCTCATCTTTGTTATTGACTTTTTTTTTTTTTTTTTAAAGAATCTAAGCCAGTTGTGTAGATTATCCCAGATTTTGATGAGGCGACAGATTTAGTTCTCGCAGTATAAATTACATTTAAAACGTCTGTGAGACATCTAGGCTTCCTATTTGCCTGATTTTTTTTTTAAGGCTATTTGAAAAGTAAATATTTTTATAACACCCTTAATATCTACCAAGCCTCTGCTAATTGCTATATTTATATTAAACAATGTGTGCTTTCTAATAAGCTGATTTGAGTGGAGGGAGCTAAATCCTGCTTGTTTCTGAGCTCACATAGGAGCAAGTAACTGCACGTGGGGACCACTCACGCAGGCGGGGCCCGAGGCAGCCTGTCCTGGTGCTTAGATGGGCAAGATCCGTTGGTATTTGAAAAAGCCACTTTCTCTGGTAACTACAGGCTTGTTCTCATACCCATCACTCTAGGGTCTGCTGCTACAAGTTTATTTATCGGATATATTCTTAGAGTTCATCCCAAGGTATCTGAGCTCCCCCTGGAAGAAAGTACCGGGTTAGTGAAACATGATCTTTGCCTCAGAATTTGTATAGATAGCTTTCTTTCTTGAGATCCCCAGAAGAAAAAAAACAAACTAAAAATGAAGTTTTCTGACAGTGTGAAATTCACAGAGGCCTTTAGAGTTCTGGCGAGAACACTCCTTTTTTGTGTCATAACATCATGGGAAATGCTAGCCTGGCCAGGAGGCTGCTTATACCCTTAGGTGTTCGTTCTCCTGTAAATCCAGACACCCTCCTTCCTGTGGTTTGTGGGACCCGTGTGACTTAGTAACTGCTCACCTTTCTAGAGTCCACTTACCTCTTCCCTCGTGTCTCAGAATCAATAGCCGTCCCAAGTCTCCGCCAGGCCCAGGCCCTCACTGACAGCCCCTGGGCCTTTGCACGGCTGACTTGCTTCCTGAAACGCTCTGCATTTACCCTCTTTACCCGGCTTGCTTTCTCAAGGAGAGTCTTCCCTGAGCCCTAGATGACAGGCCAGGTCCCCCCCGCCACGTGCTCTGAGCTTGTCTTCATGCCAGAGACCACCTGCCATTTGTATCGGTTCCCCTTTCGTCTATATAATGTGTGAAGGCAGCTGCTGTGTGCTGTCCTGTCCACCAGCCATTGTGTCCCCAGCAGCAACTGAGAACCAAAAAACATTTGGCCTCTCAGAGTGGTTATTGATAAGCTATGGAACAGCCAGGTTTCCTTGGAGGCAGTTTTAAAAGCACTTCGCCTCTGTCCTTTCTCCAGGATCTATTGCTGTTCATAAGGTGAGAGCGACCCCAGAAGGTATGCTAGAGAAATACCTTTAGAAGAAACTAGTAAATAATGATTTGTTAACCTTGATGGAAATGTTTGGGATCATATAGTCATAATGGTTATTCATAGTTGTTATAACAGAGTCATCGAGTTTAACTCATACTGAAATTATAGTTATTTATGGCTTTACCTAAATTTTGTGGCTTCCCTCGTGGCTCAGTGGTAAAGAATCTGCCTGCAGTGCAGGAGACTCATGTTCAATCCCTGAACTGGTTGGGAAGATCCCCTGGAGGAGGGCATGGCAACCCACCCCAGTACTCTTGCTTGGAGAATTCCGTGGACAGACAAGCCTGGTGATTTACAGTCCATAGGGTCACATACAGTCAGACACGACTAAAAGCGACTAAGCAGCGGCAGCAGCATACCTAAATTTTGGGCTTCCCTGATGGCTCAGACAGTAAAGAATCTGTCTGCACTGCAGGAGACCCAGGTTTGATCCCTGGGTCAGGAAGATCCCCTGGAGGAGGGAATGGCTACCCATTCCGGTATTCTTACTTGGGAAATCCCATCGTCAGAGGAGCCTGGCAGACTACAGTCCATGGGGTTGCAGAGAGTTGGACACAGCTGAGCAACTAACATTTTCCCTTTAATACCTAGATTTGTGTTTCATAAGCCCGGCTGGGCAGGGGCAGGGTAAGGGTATCAGTCCAGTTTAAGGCTTAGTTTAGTCCAGTAATTCAGATAGTCCCTTCAGTGAAGTGATGTTCACACTCTAGGAAAATGATAAGTCTTCCAAATGGTCTGCCCTGGCTCCTTGCTCCTCTCCCTGAGAAGGGTCTTCGTACAGAGGTCTAGGGGGTGAGGAACTGGCTCAAAGCCCTACTCCTCTTGGCTGTAGGGGAGCTAGATACTTAACCTGTGTCCTCAGGGAGGAAACTCCACTTAAGAACTAATTTAGTTGCTTATCCTAGAGGGGAAATAAAAGACTAAAAATGCATGTGCTTAGCATCCAGCTTAAAAAGTTATAAAAGTGCGATAGAATAAGCTCAAATAAAAGTGGAAGAATGAAATTTTAAAATATAATTAACAATATTATATAAATTAAAATGGACTTCCCTGGTGGCTCAGCTGGTAAAGAATCCACCTGCAATGCGGGAGACCTGGGTTCGATCCCTGGGTTGGGAAGATCCCCTGGAGAAGAGAAAGGCTACCCACTCCAGTATTCTGGCCTGGAGAGTTCCCTGGACTGTATAGTCCATGGGGTCTCTAAGAGTCGGACACAACTGAGCAACTTTCACTTTATTAATTAAATGAATGAAAACGAAAAAGACTCGAGAGAGAAGCAGCCCAAATGTTGATTCTTTGAAACAAACTACTACCAGAAACAAACCACCTTCCTAAGTCAAGGAAAAAAACCAGTAAGTAATAAAAACAGGACAACTTCGCAGCTGCAGCACAGAGAGATTAAAGAGAAGATAAGGGAATGTTATGATCTGTCTTATGCCAATAAAATTTAAAACCTAGACAAAATGGACAAATTTCTAGAATACTGTGATGTACCAAAGTTGATTAAAGAAGTAGAAAACCCAAATAGCCTTGTAACTTGCAGAAATATTCCCACAAGGCCTGGACAGTTTTATGGGAGAATCCTATCAACCATTCATGGAACTGTTCTGTTCTTTTACAAAATAGGAAAACTTCTTTTCCTTCAGAAAATAGAAAAAGAAAACACTTCCTAACTCACTTTATGAATCTAGCGTAGCCTTCATACCAAAACCAGACAAGAACAGTGTAAGAAAGGAAAAATTAAAGCCAGTCTTATTTATGAATAAACAGAAGTCTTTAAAAAAGTACTAGTAAGTTGAATCCGTCAAGCTCTATGTATCCCAAGAATCTGTTTGGTTTAACAGAGTTATTAAGGCAAGTTAATATCATTCGCAGATTAAAATGGAAAAATCTCAAGTGTGACAGGAAAAGAATTTGGTATACTTCAACATCCATTCATGATTAAAAGCAAACAAACAAACCTACCAGCAAAGCAGGGACAGAGGGGAAGTTCCTTAACCTGGGAAAAGGTATTTATCAAAAGCTACGTCAATCATCATACTCATTGATGTTAAAAACATTCCCTATAAAATCAGGAACAAGACAAAAATGCCTGCTATTGCCACTTTTATTTAACGTTGTACTGGAAGTCTTAGCTAGCATGGAAAACAAGAAAAAGAAATAAGTCCAAGTATTGGATCAGAAGAAATAAAACTGTCATTTTTCAAGTGAGTCTCAATTATTTAACAAGGCTGCTAGATACAAAATCAATATACAAAAGTAATTGCCTATCTCTGCATCAATAGCAAGCAAGCTGAAAAAGGATACCATTGCAGATAGCAAGAAAAAAGTAAAGGATACTTAGAAATAAATATAATAATGCACAGGAACTCTTTCTGGAAAATAGTATAACGTTCTTATTGAACAATATTAAGGAATATTTTAAATGTAGAGAGTTAAGGTATTCAAGGATAGAAATTCCCACTATTATTAAAAACATCAGGGACTTCCCTGGTGGTTCAGTGGTTAAGACTTCACTCTAATGAAGGGCGTGTGGGTTTGATCTCTAGTTGGCAAGTTAAGATCCTACATGCCTCAGGGCCAAAATAACCAAAGCATAAAACAGAAGCAATATTGTAACAAATTCAATAAAGACTTTAAAAATGGTCCATATCAAAAAATCTTAGGAAAAAAAAAAAAAGATCAATTTTCCCCAAATTGACGATAGAGAGTCATAGTAGTTTCAATCAAAATTTTAGCAGTATTTCTTATGAAACTTAAAAGCTGATTCCAGAATTTACATATGCAAGAGCAAATGGTCAATAATGGTGAAACTAAAAGTCTGTCAGTCATATCCGACTCTTTGCGACCCCATGGACTATACAGTCCATGGAATTCTCCAGGCCAGAATACTGGAGTGGGTAGCCTTTCCCTTCTTCAGGGGATCTTCCCAACCCAGGGATCAAACCCAGGTCTCCCGCATTGCAGGTGGATTCTTTATCAGCTTTGCCACAATGGAAGCCCAAGAATACTGGAGTGGGTAGCCTACCCCTTCTCCAGGGGGTCTTCCCAACCCAGGAATCGAACCAGGGTCTCCTGCATTGCAGGTGGATTCTTTACCAACTGAGCTATGCGGGAAGCCCAGTAATGATGAAGATAATAGTAAATAAGAATAAGACAGAGAATTTGCCCTACCATATTATCAGAGCTACAGTAATTGGCACAGGTACAGATAAATACACCCATGGGACATAGTAAAGAAATCAGGAACTGACCTGTGCACATACAGAAGCCAAGTATATTGCAAACATGGCACTGCAGATGAGTGAGGTAAGGGTGGGCTTTTCAATAAGCGGTCTCCTGACCTTTGGTTATCCTTATGGAATTAAGTGAAATTGGATCCCTACCTCACATCATATGCAAACACAAATTACAGATACAGACTTAAGGTAACCCTTTAAACCTTTTAGAAGAAAATGTAGAATACGATGATTTGGGGCTATGTAGGATATTTACACAGAAAACCATAAAGGAAAACATTGTTACATTTGACTATATTAAAATTTTAAAGTAAAAGCTTCCTTTTTCTCCCCGTGGAAAGACAGCCTAAATAAAGTGAAAGGTGAACCCCGGGCTGCTAGCTCAGTTTCATGGTTTTTGAACTAGGAAAGGGAAAAATGAAAATGAAGAATGAAAGACATTTTCATTATCTGTTGGAAACTTATCAGCACAAAGATTCAAACCTATCTCAACCTTTTTCATAATAAAAGTCAAATGCCCCTGATGTGAATGTTGCCCCCTCAGGCCGTAGCATGAACCAGTCCTATGTGGGGTGTCCTTGGCCGCAACACAAACCAGGAGGAGACAGTTGCCACACACATAGTTGACAAAGGATTAGTATTCAGGGAAAAGTATATATATATATTTATACATATATATATATATATATTTAGTTTTACCTGTTAATAAGAAAAAGACATGAGACTTCCCTGGTGGTCCAGTGGTTAAGAATCCACCTGCTAATACAGGGGACACAGATTCAATCCCTGGTCTAGGAACTAGGGTCCTGCGTGCCAGAGCTTCGAGGCCCAGGCACCGCAACTATTGAGCCTCCGCGTTCTAGAGCCCGAGCTCAGCAACAAGAGAAGCCACCACAACTGGAGAGCAGTCCCCACTCACAGCAACCAGAAAAAGCTCTGGGTCAGCAAAGGAGAGCCCATGTGCCAAAAACAAATACATAAAAATAAATTTTAAAAAAACAAAAAGGAAAAGAAAAAGACAAACATCTCAACAGGAAAATGGACAAAACCATGAACAGCACTCTCAGAAGAGAAAATCATTCAGTCAATGCACCTATGAAGAGATGCTTAACCATATAATCAGGAAAATGCAAATTAAAATAATTTTGTTGTTGTTGTTCAGTCACCAAGTCGCATCTGCCTCTTTGCGACCCCATAGACTGCGGCACGCATCAACTCTTTGTCGCATCAACTCTTCGTCACCCCGCCTTCTTTATTGTCCAGCTTTCACATCCGTACATGACTACTGGGAAAACCATAGCCTTGACTATATGGACCTTTGTCGGCAAAGTGATGTCTTTGCTTTTTAACACTGTCTAGGTTTGTCATCGGAGAAGGCAATGGCACCCCACTCCAGTACTTTTGCCTGGAAAACCCCATGGATGGAGGAGCCTGGTGGGCTGCAGTCCATGGGGTCGCGAAGAGTCGGACACGACTGAGCGACTTCCCTTTCACTTTTCACTTGCATGCATTGGAGAAGGAAATGGCGACCCACTCCAGTGTTCTTGCCTGGAGAATCCCAGGGGCAGGGGAGCCTGGTGAGCTGCCGTCTATGGGGTCCCGCAGAGTCGGACACGACTGAAGCGACTTAGCAGCAGCAGATTTGTCATAGCTTTCCTGCCAAGGAGCAATCGTCTTCTAATTTCGTGGCTGAAGTCACCATCCGCATTTGAATCATTTAAATGCCCCTTATTCACATCTACCATGTTGGCCAAAATTCAAAAGTCCAGATAAGATCATAAATGGGTGTAACCTTTCTGAAAACCAGTCTGGTATCAGATTCTCCAGCTGAAGAAGCACATGTACTTTGACACAAGATTTCCACTCCCAGGTATAAATGGTATCCTCCGCCCTAAATAAATGTAAACATGTGCCCCAGGAAACAAGTTCAGGGATGTTTGCAGATGGTAAACAAGTGGAAACAACCGGCTTTCCATCAGCAGCAGGAAGAGTAAGTAAAGAGTGTTGTCACACAGTGGAATACAACACAGCAGGGGAAAGTGAGTGAAACACAAAACCGTGCAGTACCGGGCTGTTTGTTTAAGGACACAGCTTTATCACTACATAATAAAAGCACAATGAAAAGGTTAAACAGGAAGTCCAGAATGGAGTTCACTGCATGCAGGCCCAGAGGAGGTTTCCAAGGTTGTGAGAATGTCCTCCCTTACAGGTGTCCATTTCGTTGTTTATGATTTATGTATTCTTTTGTAAGGATGAACTACTTCTCTCCAAAAGAAAGAACTGTGCTTACAAGGCAGTAGCTCCATAATTCTATTCTTGCATATCAGAAGCTAGATATTATTTTCTCCCACCTCTTTGCATAAATGCAACATTTGCGAGGATGTTCTGAATGGCATTTGTGGGACACTCGCCCAGCCTTCATGATTCCAAGAAGTGGCTGCTGCTCTTACCTTTCTTGTCACTAGATCTCCAGCTTCCTGGGTGGTGCAGTGGTAAAGAACCCACCTGCAAAATGCAGGAGACGTAAGAGACATGGGTCCAGACGTGGGTCGGGAAGATCCCCTGGAGGAGGAAATGGCAACCCACTCCAGCATTCTTGCCTGGGAAATCCCACGGACAGAGGAGCCTGGTGGACTGCAGTCCATGGGGTCACAAAGAGTTGGACACAACTGAGCAACTGAGCACTGGATCTCCAAAGCTGTACCTATCTTCTGTTTTGGCTCTCACTGTGAGGGGGAGGTGCCCCTTCCCATGGGCTTGAAGCCCAGCTCCTGCTTTCTCAGGAACTACAGTCCTGCAGGGACCCCCTGTGCTGTGCCTTCAGTCTCTGTGAGTTCCTGGATGGTCTCAGCAGCGTTCCTACAAGTGGTGGCACGTGCCATCCTAGGAGGGAGGGAGAAGGGGAGATTCCTTTGTCCCCCAGCCCTCTCAGCCAGGCTTCTCCAGAGAGCTGTGCATCCTGGGCACACACCCACCGGGTCTGGCCTCTGCCCCTCTCTCCCTTGACCCTTTTAGTCCTCAGCTCACTTCCCCCAGCAACATTCAGCCCACCTGACCCCTCTTGAAAACCCCTTCTTTTGACATCCCGTGATGCTCTGCCCACTGAGTTTTCCATTCACCTTTCTGCCTGTTGATTTTCAGTCTCCTTGGGCTGTTCCTCCCTTTCCTTCAGACCTCTGAAGAATGGCCATCTTTGCTGTATCATCTCTGAGGATCTGTCTGCTGAAAACTCAGGTGTCTCTAACTCGGTCTTCTCTTTGGAGTTCCAGCTCCTGTGAGACCTTCTGAGTGACATGACCTTGCAGTTCTCTACAGGAAAGAATTCTTAACCCACAGCCACCTCCCCTCTCCGGCTCACACCTGTTGAAATTCCCTCCTCCTCCAGCCCTTACCTTCTTGGGGATCACTGTGGGACACCTCCTCTCTCCCACACCCCTGCTTCCTCCTTCCCTCCTCCAGAGAACACTGTCGTCACCTCCCATGTGCTTGTCCGAAGCTGTGTCATCTGTCATGGAGACCATTGCAGTGGTCCCCTAACTGATCTCTGTTTCCACTCTTACCGCCCCCTCATCCCCCGTGACCTCTCCTCTGTGCCTCAGTCCTTCCCTGCCTATGGCCTTGCAGGGCCTCCAGGTGCCCTCAGCCGCTGGGGTGCCCTGGCCAGGCCGCTGCCTGCCTCCCAGCGCCCCTGCCCAGCCCTCTGCTACCCATCCTGTAAGGCTCACTTCAGGTGCCAGCCCTCACAGTGGTCTCCTCTGACAGTCGGTCCAAACCAAGGCCCCCTTGCTGTCCTCTTGTCGCGCGTTGTTCTTCTGTTCAGGGTTCCTCGCTCTGTGCGTGTGAGTTTTCACTTCGCCACTCTCTAGATTTCCCACCTGTGTTGGCCTCATCTGTGTCCCCATTCCTGGCCCCAGGGAGCATGCACCAGGTCCCCACTGGACACGTGGTAGAAGCAACAGCCTCACTTCACAGATGACAATGCTAAGCCCAGAGGAGGGAAAAGCAAAGCACCCACCGTCACCCAGGTGACAGCGGCGGGGCTGGGCTGCTGGCCCCCCAGCCCGTGTTCTCCAGTGGTGGTGCTTGGGGAGCGGGGAGGCAGTGCCTTCTGCCCCTCCATCGTCTCAGTCAACTCCCTGGTCTTCGACAAGGACAGTTGGTGTCCATTTAGTGTGAATTGCTTGGCAGACACAGCTTTGGGCTCCCTCCCCTTCCAGCCCCCCTTCCAGCTCCTCCTGTGTCTGATCTGGTCCCCACAGACATAAATATCCATGACTGTGTGCAGACCCTTTGTGCAGCCAGTCGGGGTCGGGTGGGTGGGACCTCAGAGGTCACAAGGGAAAGCTGCCTTGAAAGGCTGTCGTCCAAAAAAGTCCAAGCACCACAGAAAGCAAAGGACTGTGCATACTTGGAGGGCTGTATGACAGATTTAATAAAAAAAAAAAGATGAAGTGGATTAAGTTGGATAACTGTTTCATGAGTTAGTTAAAGTGACTGAGAGTTTCAGGGGTGGCCCATGGCCCGGGTCTGCTGCCCTGTCATATATTTAAGTGTCCAGATCTAAAGGCCAGGGCTAAATAAAGCCAGGGTGTCCAAGTGCTTTTCTCCCAGGAGCATTTTGCAGGGGGTCAGAGGCCCTGGGCGCTGGCCCAGGTGCTGCCGCTCAGTCTCCTGTGACCTCAGGCGGCTCCTGGGCCTCTTTCTTTCTGACTTTGCTCCTCTGTAAAGTGAGTGGCTGAACCGAGGTAGTCGGCAGGGAGCCCTGGGACTCTGAAATCTGCTGTGACTCAGTGACCTGAAGCGTGGGTTGAGTGTCAGCAGCAGAACAGAAGAGGGGACATTTTCCAGCAACTCTATCTGTTCCAAAATGGAACGCACAGCCATCCAAGGTAGTGAGTTTCCCATTCCTGGGAGTGTTCAAACAAAGGCCAGAGGACCACCTGTCAGGGGTGTCATCAGCTCCTACCCCATTCTTCAAGGCCCAACCCAAATGCCAAGGCCTCTGAGTCATTCCAGAATACCCCTCCCCACCTCTGGTAGAGCTTCATTTGTATCTGTCTTGTGATTTTGAGCCTAAAGACATTCTGCCCTTTTTTTTTTTTAAAGTTACTGGAACACAGTTTAACTGGCCCTATACTAAGTCTCATGCTTCTGAAATCTAGAGGTAGGGACTGTGTGTGGCACACATGTTTATGTCCCCATCATGCCTGTACTCAGCGAGTACCACATTAAGTACCAGCGGGTGGGCTGGTAGTCGAGAAGATTGGACCAGACTGATGGTTCCCAAAAGATGGTCTTCAGATGGCTCAACTGGCTGCCTGAGAAGCACCCACATGTTTCCAGAAATACAGCTCCCCAGGCTCCTCCCTCCAAGGTTCTGATTCCGCAGATGCAGCAGAGATGGAGTTTGCTAAGAATCTGTCATTTTACAAAGTCCCCACTGATTCTAATGCATGACTGGTTGTCAGACCCACAGGCTAGGTGTCCCCCAAGGGCAGCTCCTCTAGATCAGGTTCTGGGACTCAGTGCCCACTCAAGCACCTCAGATCCATGTGTAAGCAGCTCCATGATTTAGCTTTAAAATGTATTTCCAGGCGTCATGTCCTTGGCTCCTGCTCCTACCAGGCTGGTCTATTTACTGTCCCCGAACATGCCTGTGGTTTCCTGCCTCTGCCCTTTTCCTAAAGGCACGGCCTCCGTTATTATAACCTTTTGCTCTTCCTCACCTATAAAAATCATTTCCATCCTTTAAGACTGAACTAAAAGTTGGCCTCCTTCATTCCTTTTCCACACCACCTCAGCCCGTTGCTAACTTTTTCCTTTTGAGGACCTGCGTCTTCTCCCTGACTGTATATTGCCCTCTTTGCTAGACCAAGCAGGTTGAGGCGGGTGTTTATTCTCAGCTGAAATCCCCTTCTGCTCACCTTTTCCTCGTTCACCAAGTCCTGTGTTTGAGGCTCTGCCCCAGGTTCCTAGTGACCCAAAAGAAAAATAAGGCAGCCTCCCCACTTGGAGGGCATCAAAGACACCTGCCGGTTCGCGGCCCAGGGTCCTCAACAGGTGAGTGCAGGGTGGGCCGGGCACCCTGAGGACACGACCGGCTCTGGCTGGAGGTCAGCAAAAGCTGCTGTCCTGTCTCATTTCCAGAGGAACTTCCTTCTCGGCCAGCACAGCCATCTTCGGACTCTTGGGCCTCTCTACGTGCCTGGTAGTGGGGTGACTGTGGTGGCAATGGTCATAGTCATGGCAGGGGGACGATGACAGTGCGTTTTAACTCTCTTCTGCTGACACCCAACGGCCTGGTGGCTGCGGCATCTTCCTGTAGGCCCACTCCATGATGGCTCAATTAGGGGAGCAGTAGGACTGCGGTTCAATATTCAGGCCAGCTTCCTAATTGAAAACACATTTTCTCCTGCAAAGCTGCAGCTGGTTTGGTTCTGCTCATGCAGAAAAGGATATAACCTTGCATAACATAGGAAATGAACGGTTGAGAGAGAAGCCAAATTCAATTTCAGTCAGATACGTTGAGGCTAAGCCCGTGATCTATGGAAGCCAGGGAGCGAGCCGAGCGCATGTGGAGGGGGCGCGCTCAGCAGCCCATTCATCACGGCCTCCAGCCCGGCGCTTGCTGCCACCGCCGCCACACTGCCCGTGCCATCGCGCCCGCCGCGCCCGGGCCGGGGCTGGACCGCCGCCAAGCGCTCCAGAAGTTAACCTCTTAAAGACCCGGAGCTGCTTTCTGTTGAATAAATGTAATTTTGTGGTCAGAAATAAATGCTTGTGATGGAGCTGGAGCTTTGAAAACAACAGCCCACCAAAGCTATTACAAATTGCTGCACGCTGGGGAAGTCAACAGCATACATCAAGATTCCGAGGGTACGGCAAATTGATTTCGGCCCAGAGCTCTGCAGCTATTCAATAAAAGTCCTATTAAGCCATTGTATGTAATGAACAATCCAGAGCAAATCTAATATTTTCAGCAGATAATTATTTTTAACATCCTCTCAGTAACCATCGGCAGAGTTTGTGGATGTTTACAGCGCGCACCCACGTGCGACAGGCCCTCCCCAGCCTACCTTGGCTTCTGCCGGAGGACCCGCATCAGGCGCCCTTGGACGTGGGGCTCCCTGAGGGTGCAGCAGCTGACCCTGCCATGGAACAAGGCCACAGAGGGCTCCGGGCTGGTCTCCCAGGGCCTTGGCACACAGTAGGTGCCTGGGAAATGTTTGTTGAAATGAAGTTGAAATGCAGAAAAAGGGAGCTCAAAGAACTCTAGAACAAATTAGTAAAGCGATAACATTGGCAAAGTTGACTCCGAGCCCGAGGCTTTAGCGATCAGAGTCACAGGTTTGGGATTCAAGGCCCCACATGATAGAGGAACCAGTACCAGTGCCCACCAGAGCCTCCAACATGCCCACTGTGCTTCTCTGCTCCCTAAGAGCTGGAGAAACAAGGTCTGTGTCAGGGAGCCTGTACTGAGGGAGCCACCAAAGTGACCTTGTAGTTCAGCCAGGGCCACCTGTGCTCCTGGATTGCTCCACTGCTCTGTTTGCGACCATGAGCTCCTGGAGGACAGTGTCTGCGTATTCATTCTTTCCTTCAGTAAATATTTACTGAACATCTACTCTGTGCCAGATTAGACCTAAACTATACCCCAGTATGTGGTTTTAGGTAATTACGTCAGATGCACCTTTCATGGAGCCTAACAGCTGGGCAAGATCTGTACCTCCACATGGCACAGTGCTTGGCATGTGGCAGGCACTCAGGACACGATGGATGAATGGGGACGGATGGATGGATGGATGAAGGGATGGGCATGTAGGTGGATGGCTAGGTGGGTGGATGGGTGGATGGATGAATGGCTAGTTGAATAGATGGATAGATGGAGAGTTAACAAACACCCTTGGCGTATAAATCAAAAGCATTCTCTATTGATTGAAAAAAGGCTCAATTCTGTGTGTTCACAGTCCCGGCCTCATTCAGGATGCCAGCAGGCAGTTGTGATATGCAGGTAAAAGCCTTGGACCTAGAGTTACAAGGCCTAGGTTTGAGGCCTGACTTGCCAGTGACCTTGACCTTCATAAAGTCAGTTCATCTCTCTCTTAGTGCCTGTTTTCTCACATAATAAATGTGAAGAAGTGAGCAGAGGTGATTTGAATGAAGATTAGAAGTAGTATTTGTCTGTGAGAATAGACTGACTCTTAATAGTTATTTTTTTTTCCCTGAACTAAATTTATCCAGCTTGTAATATTCAGCCGGATAGTATTTATTTGAATACTGTGGAATTTAAATTATTAGGGTATTTTATTTTCTACAGATCTCCCTTCCCTTGGAAAAACTCAGTCTGGATGTTAATTAGATTTTACTAAATGCTCCATCAATTTAATGCAGTAATTCCTTAAATGAAACTGACACCGACGACCAGATGGTCAAAAGAAGGACTGTGAACGTATGTGCATGACTCAGGAGGGTTGGTGGGGAGCACAGGGACACTGATCATAGCTGAGAGCCAGAGAGGTTCTGTTGCCCAAAGGTGGAGAAGTCCACATTCCAAATCTTTCAGACTCTGCCCCTGCTCTCTTTGCTAGTAATTATTTGCACAGCATTTTGCTTCTACAAATCACCATTTCCATGATCTCACGAAGCCTTCCCCCACCCCAACCTGCTCTGGGGACATTATCGCCAACCAGAGTGGCGGGTGGAAGGGGAGGAATGAGTGTGAAGAGCAGACGGGGTGCTCTCGGGGGAGATCTGTGCCCCCTGCTTCCAGGCTTTTGGCTCTCCTCACCTCTCACCGTCTCCTGGTCCCATCCCGGAATCTGTGGCTCCCTCGTGCCCAGCCAGATGCCACCCTCCTGTCACTCCAGCGAGGGTCCCAGGCTGAAGGAGCCCACCCTCGAGTGATGTCCAGTCCCTTGCATGTCAGCCCCCTCCAGGCAAGCTTCACAGCTGCCCTTGCTCTGTGAACCAACAGTTCTAGGGGTGCTGGGCACGTGCACTGCTCCTCCTTGCTGCCCCCAGCTTCTCTCCTGTGTGACACCCTGCCCACCCCCTGCGCCCCCCACCCTGCTGCCTCTCTGGTGCCTCCTCTCCAGGGACACGGCTGAGAGTGGCAGAGAAAACGAAACAGACACATCCCAGATTTTGAAAGGAGACAGAGCTGGATTTGAATCCTGACATCATCTTTTACCTGGGTGACTGTGAATGAGTCATTTTAGCTTCTCCGTGCCTCATCTGTATAATGGAAAATCTGCACTACATAGCAGAGACGTGTATGTGTGTGTATTTAAAGATCATGGTGTCAAAGCAAGGCTGGTAAAGAGGAAGCTCTGGTTATTGATCACAGACTCCTCCGGTTCCTTCAGGACTCTTAAATCCCCCCGGAATGAGCCCCAACCTCCCAAGGCTCTCATGCACACCTGCCCATCCCTGCTCAGGTGATCCTCTTCCTTCCCCTCCAGAGCAACCCTATCACTTCCTGGTTGACAGCCTCTGGGACTCCCAGAACCTTTCAGCATGAGGCTGTGGCCCCAGGCTTCGCCCCTAGGCTGCCCTGTCCCCACCTCACACCTGCGATCCCGCCCCCCGCGCCCTGCCCCCTGCCCCCTCCGCGGACACACACACAGACACAAGCTCTGCTCCAGGCATAGCAGATCATGCACTTGTGAGCACGCCTCATTGTGTTTGCACGGGCTCCCCCTGCCTGGAAGCCCTGCCCCTCCCATCACATAGGGAGCTGACCTGAAGTGTGCACAACACGAGATGCAGAACAGTATCTATAACACCCTCCCGTGTGTGTGTGTTTTAAGGGAGACAGTGTGTGTATACAGATCCTTTTAAGTGCGTAAAATATTTCTGGAAAGATACTCGAGTGACTCTTTTCCTCCAGGCCAGGCAGCTGGGTGACAGGTAGATGAGGATGGGAAGGAAACCAACTTTCCACGATATGTTTATACTTCTTGTTTTTGTCTCTCTTTTCTTTTTTACAATTAAATGGTTTTTCGCGTACTCACAAACTTGGGCAGCCATCACCAAAATCCAGTTATGGAACGTTTTCATCATTTCAGAAAGAAAGCTCATACCCGTTAGCAGTCACTCCGCCCCCAGTCCCTGCTGCTGCTGCTAAGTCACTTAAGTCGTGTCCGACTCTGTGCGACCCCATAGACAGCAGCCCACCAGGCTCCCCCGTCCCTGGGATTCTCCAGGCAAGAACACTGGAGTGGGTTGCCATTTCCTCCCCTAGTCCTGGCAATCACTAATCACTTACTTTCTGTCTCTAGATTTAACCATTCTCAGCATTTCATGTGAATGAAATCATTCACCGTGGGGTCTTTTGTGACTGGCTTCTTTCACCTAGCATGTTTTCAAGATTCACCCATGCCGAGGCCTGTATCAATACTTAATTCCTTTTTATGGCTGTGTAATATTCCGTTGTGTGACTATGTCACATTTTATCTGTTCATTATCAGTTGACAGCCGGTGCAATATTTTCTACTCTTTGGCTATTTTGAATGATGCTGCTAAGAACATTCATATATAAGTTTCTTCAGAGATAATGATTTTCATCTTTCTTGGATATATACCTAGGAATGGAATAGTAACTCTGTGTTCAATGTTTTGAGGAGCAGCCAGACTGTTTTCCTGTGGTGTACGTCATTTTATATTTCTACCAGCAGTATGTGAGGATTCCAGCTCCTCTACATCCTCTCTAGTGCTTATTATCTGTCTTTTTTATTATAGTCATCCTCGTAGGTCTGAAGTGGTATCTCACTGTGGTCTTGGTTTGCATTTCCTGATAACTATTGATGTTGAGTATCTTTTCATGTGTTTATTGGATATTTGTATATCTTCTTTAGAGAAATGTATATTTAGATACTTTGTCCATTTTAAATTTATCTGTTATTATTGAGTTGTAAGAGGTCTTTATGTATTCTGGATACTAATCCTTTATCAGATATATGATTTGCAAAAACTTCCTCCCATTCTGTTGGGTTGTATTTTCATTTTCTTGATAGTGTCCTTTGAAGCACAAAAGTTTTAAATTGTAAAACTCAATTTATCCATTTTTCATTTGTTACTTGTGCTTTTGGCATCACAGCTAAGGTCATGAAGATTTACCTCTGTGTTTCCTTTTTAGAGTTTTTGCAGTTTTACCTTTTACATTTGGCCTCTGATTCACTTTGAGTTACTTTTTGCATACTGTGAGGAGGGGTCCAACTCTGCTCCTCTGCACATGGATGACCAGTTGTCCCGGTTCTGCTGCTGCTGCTCTTTCACCCTTGTCACAAATCGTTTGACCAAGGGTTTGTTTCCGGACTCTTAGTTCTAGTATGTTCTGTATATCTGTCCTTAAGCCAGTGCCTCACAGTCTTAGTCAATGTAGCTTTGTAGTAAGTTCTTATAGTAAGTAAGTTGTAGTGAGTCCTCCAACTTTGTTTTTCTTTTGGGGTTACTTCATTTGCATATGAATCTTAGGACCATTTGCATATGAATCTTAGTCTTATCCTTCTGTGAAGCCCGCTAGGATTTTGATGGGGATTGCATTGTACCTGCAGACTGATTTGGAACTTTTGCCATCTTAACAATAAATTAAACCTCCCACACCATGAATATTTCTTAATTTCACTTCCAGATTGTTTACAGCTACTGTATAGAAAGACAGTTGATTTTCATACATTGATTTTATGCGACCTTGCTGAACACCATATATGTTTTTATACTTAAAATGAATTCTGTTTACTATATACATATCATCTGTTCACAAAATAGTGTTTTAAGTGTCTCAGGTAGGCATTCAGTCTTGGGGCAGCCTCTCCTCTAGCCCTGCTGTGGCTTCCCTGTGGAGGGTTGGGGGATGGCCCGCTCCACCCTGTGTCCTCTGAGAGTGGAAGTAGAGGCTCTGGCCACAGAGAATAGGCTGGCACACCTCCTGGCACATTTTGCCACTCCTTAAATGATTTTATTGACAAAGTGAAGGAATGAATGAACTAGTAAAACAGGCGTCAGCACATCCCACCTCGGAAGTACTCTGCGGTTTGCAAAGGTTTTCCTGCTGTTAAACTGTTATCTGCCTTCCTGTAACTTCTACCTGTTGGTTTTGGTTTCTTGCTCCAGGGAGAGACGAGATAGCTAATCCTTCTTCCTCACAACTGCTCTTCAGATACACCTTGACAGCTGGAATGTCAGATGTACATGAGAGGGCTTTGTAAACCGTACAGGAAGACCAACGTGCTTGTTGCTCTTTTATCATCTTTACTGTGCTCTTGCTATCCTCCGCCATGGGTCTTCTTTGTGCCCCCCCCCACCCCCACCCACTCTTCATGGCACTGTCTTCTGGAATTCTCCAGTCTGTTACTCCTGGGAACTTTGGGGTTGGAGGGATAGTTAAGGACTGTGTCATCAATTTATGTAAGACCTACTTTCATGTCATGACCCAGGTCTGCACTGCATTGCCTTTATAACCAGACCTGCCCTATGGGGTTTGTGCCCCCTGCTCTGAGCAGGGTAGGGATTTCCAACAAGTCCTGTTCAGTTCTCTTCAACAGGGAGTACCGCCAGCGTGATTCTTCCTCACTGCCCTCTGGGCCTGGGTGCTGGGAGTCATGAAGGAACGTGACCTTGAGCGACAAAGCTGCTGGTGGCAGCTGGGCTCCCACTCCTGTTTCCAGCCTCTCATCTCTCCACATCGCTCCAGAGATGGCCGGAGGGCGTCTCCTCCAGGGTCCTCTCTCATCTCTCTCGGCTATAGCAGGATTGGTACTTGCCAAGCATTAAGTAGACGTATACTTAGAGGAGAATTCCTGGGCTCTCAGCTAATGCGATCTTCTCTCAGAAAGTATGTTCCTCTTACGTGGCCGGGCTCAGTTAAAATTAGAACTGGGAAGCTGTGGCTCCATCCACATCTGTTTTGGACAGGACCTTGGTCATTCTCCGTTGCCTTCTGGAATTCCACATGGCTCTTGACATCGTGTTTTGCTCTGGAAAGAATTCTGCAGCCAGACGTAGAGACAGAACTATTCTTTCGTATCCCTGCAGCTCTTCCTGATCCTCACTGGCCCATAGTCCAGCAACGCGCATCAGTTTGAAAATTGCATTAACGGTCTGTGTTTATTTCTAAACCATTAGTTTGTACATTCCCAGGGTGTAGCTAGCAGATTGTTCGTGAGTATGCTGTTGCCACCACGGTGTCTTAAATGTCGTTTAAGTGTCTCTGTCCTGGAGCATTTCTGGCTTTCTGCTGGGCTGGATGGCAGCGGAGGCCAGCCTGTGCTGTAGTGGGAAGAGTGCAGATTTGGGGTTATTCAGGAAGACGTGGATCTTTACTCAGCTTCTGCATGCTCCCGACCATTCCAGATACTCACATTTCATTTCACAACCACTCAGCAATGCACTAAACAGATGAAGAGACCCAGGCGTAAATTAAGTAACCCGCCTCCAGATCCTCCAGCCATCAGCACCCAAGTCTGCATTCCTTCAAAGCATACATTCTTTCCCACCCGCACCGCCCCCCCAGCCACGTGGCCTCTAGTCCCAGTGCTGTGCAGGGGATGTCATCATATTGGAGTAGGGGTTTTGCTTGGGGGCTTGGTTCTGAGCAATTTGGTCAGTTTCTGCATCTGAGCAATGGCGCTGCCCATATGGCAGTCCCCATCACCAATCACAGCACGAGAGTTCTTCTCCCCATTTTGCAGACATAGACCCTGAGGCACAGAGAGGCTGATTTAGGGGCTGCGGCTCAGCCTTGCTTTTCTGGCACTGTACCATCTCCTGGCCCCAGGTGCCTCTGCCCTGCCTACCACCTGTGCCTGGCAAGTTCGAGCAACACCCTGAAAGGATGAGCCATTTCCACTTCAAAATACGCCCCACTGAGCAGTCATCAAGGGCCATCATTCTGTTTTGTATCTTTTTGGTGATCCCTGGGCCCTTGTACCAAGTCCACGCTGTTGTCCATCTTCATAGCTGGCATGACAAGGCACTCTGTGTGTGGCCGTGGGGGTAGCCCAGCTGGGCTATGTCCAGCATCCACAGCAGCCCGTTCAGGGTACCCAATGAATAGCATCCTTTTCACTGTGAGTGGAGTGTGCAGCAGTCATGGCCCTGGGACTCAGGCCACCCCGGCAGAGATGCTAGAGTCACCAGCCCACAAGCAGAGCGTAACAGCAGCTACCAAGGCTCCATGCCTCCCAAGTGCTCAGTCCACTTGCTGGCAATGTGCACACATTTTTAAAAATATATTTACAAAAAGTCTGTGAAGAGGTCTTATTTACTCCCTTTTAGAGATGACTTACCCTGACTGGTTCCTCTCCACTCACAAAGCCCTTCCCTTCCCTGCCCTCCACTGACACCTCCTCCCCAGGGTCCTCTAGTTCTGACTAGGGCAGTTGGCGCCCCTAAACCAGACCAGAGCTTGGCTGTCACGACGCTGCATTTCTTCTTGTTGTTGTTCAGTCACTCAGTCATGACCGACTCTTTTCAGCCCAATGGACTGCAGCACAACAGGCTTCCCTGGCCTTCACCATCTCCCAGAGTTTGTTCAAATTCATGTCCATTGAGTCGGTGATGCCATCCAACCATCTCATCCTCTGACATCCCCTTTTCCTCCTGCCTTCAGGCTTTCACAGCTTCAGGGTCTTTTCCAGTGAATCAGCTCTTCACATCAGGTGGCCAAAGTATTGGAGCTTCAGCTTCAGCATCAATCCTTCCAATGAATATTCCGGGTTGATTTCCTTTAGGATGGACTGGTTTGGTCTCCTTGCAGTGCTAGGGACTCTCAAGGGTCTTCGCCAGCACCACACTACTTAGACTAAAGTGCGGTGGATATTACCAACCTTCTCGAAGCTCTCAACTGTAGAAAACTACCTTCTCTACCCTGATCTTCCAAGGTCCTCAATGTTATAAAAGTCACCAGTGAGCCTCGAGGCATCTCTTGACCAGTGCAGACTTCTCAGCCTGGAATCTACCCTTGTTCATGCACAGACATACCCCAGGAGGCCTCCCATGTTAGTCAGGACCTGGGGGCTGGCGGGGGCTTGGTAGGGGGCGGGGTGGAGGTCAAAAGAGGAAGGTGCTGCTGACCTGCCCTGGGACAGACCGTAGGGTGGGGAGAGGATGCTTCCAGATGTGAGGCATCCTTGCTCAGTGTGGGAAGTGGACAGAAAGAGACTCACCATGAGCTCAGGTGGTACAAGGACCAGCACAGCTGGTGTGCAGGCTTCTCACTGCCGTGACTTCTCTTGCTGCCAAGCCCGAGCTTTACGGCTCTCGGGCTCAGTAGCTGTGGCCACGGGCTTAGTTGCAGGAGGCATGTGGGATATTCCTGGACCACGGATGGAACCCACGTCCCCTGCATTGACGGGCAGACTCTTAACCACTGGACACTGGACCACCAGGGAAGTCCCACATGTCTTTATTCAGAGATCCCAGTGCAAGAAGTGGCTCCTCTGAGGTTGTGCTGTTCTCACAGCAGAGAGAGAGCATGCAGAGCTGAACCACACACTCACTCTTAGGTCTTACATGCAGACGAAGCACGTGGCACCACCACTTACGTCCCGCGTGGCCCCGTCTGCCACCTGTGGTCCAGAAAGCCCCCACACGTCATGTGGCTACGGGCAGAGACAGGCGACGCCCTCCCTCACAGGGAGGGCAGACGGTGGGGGAGCAGTAGCAAACACTCTACAGGACGCCCCAAGCCCCATAGTGCAGCTCTGCTAGCGCCCAAAGGTTGGGTGTTCCCTCACCCCTTCTAAATCTCGGGAGTCTCATCATCAGTTTCCATTAGCTTGGCCTCTAGCCCTGGCCTCTGAGTTCTCATCCTGCTGGAGGCAAATATTAATTGAGATTTAAAATAAAACCCCTTTCTGTAGACCTTTATCTTGAATGTTAATCCTTATAACAGAAAAGCCCAACTCAGCTAATAAAAGTGATGTTGAAAGGATAACTGTTGGATCCAGGAAACTCTCAATAGAATCACAGGGTGGGCATCTGAGTGGGGTGGGGATGAGAAGTTCAACGTAGGAGGCTGGCCGGAGACCGTGGACATATGTGATGGGAAAGGATGCTCCCCTGTGTTGGCGCCAACTAGGTGCCTCTCATCAGAGAAGCAGGTCACCCACCTGCTGACGAGTCACAGTGCTCTCTACATAGTAAGCATTTTCATAGACCTCAAGCTGTACCCCTTCACCATGTGCTCACTTCTGCAAATAAAACAGTTGACCAATGTAGGTAAATATTTATTCACACAATAAATATGTATTCAGCACCTACTATGTGCTCACCATCGGGAGGAAAGCCTAGCACAGGCTCTCAGGGAATCCTGGGTCTCCCGACGGAGCCTCGTCTGCAGTCCGGGACCTTTGGGACAATCCTATGTGGTGACGGGAGTGGCCGGCAGCCCAGAGACGGATCAGCTGAGCCTGGAGGATCAGAGGAACATTCCAAGGAGGCGCCTTCCAGGCTGCGGGGAAACTGCTCACTATTGAGGGAATAGGGAGTAACCGGGTGTGGCTGGAGTGCAAGGCGAGGCGGATCCCCAGAGCAGAACAGGTTTTACCCAGGGCCTGAGCACCGCCAGAACTTCTCCAGATCTGTCCAAGCTCCACCAACAGCAGCCCCTCTGTACTCTACTGTTCATGCGTGTGGGCGATAGACAGCATCTCTGCCTCGGGCTAGCTTTGCACATTAAGTAGCCAGAATGTCTAACCTAGGACCTGACATCCAGTCCGTGCCTAAGACCTCACTGCAGACCTCTTCTCATTCACAAACCTCTTAGCCCCTGTGCCGAGGGGCTGCCACGCCGAGTTCTGGTTCAAAGGTAGGCGCTCAGGGCATGAGGATGAAGATGATGCCATCTCTTCCTCTCTCACAACATGATAAGGGGGACAGATGGGGCCCCACTTCCCTGCGCCAGGTGCTGAGCACTTCACCCCTCTGGGCTCCCCCACCCACCCAGCCCTGGTCGGTGGGGCTGGCACACAAGTCCGGCCGGCCTGGCTCCAGGAAAACCCGGCACAGGCATCCTGGGGCCACTGGAGCCTGCACTGTGTCTGGCAGCACAGCCAGATCTTCAGGAGGCATAGATGCCAACAAAGGGTGCTCAAGGAAGAGAAAGCATGGAATTGAGAAGCCCCAGGCCACAGCAAGGGAAAGCCCACCCCAGAAAAGATGGAGCTGGGCAAGGGGGAGCACACACCCAAACTCTGAGCCCAAACCCATGGAAGGAGTCAAAAGAGTGAGTGAGCAGAGAAAGTCTCAAAATTGCCAGAATCAACAAATCCTTCCAGGTTTGGAAACCTTGGAGGAAGGCTTGGGGGTCTTCATCAAGGAGAAACTCACCCACACGTGGCGCTCTCACCACCTCTCTTAAGAATCCTCAGCCCAGGTGCCTAATGTGTTAATAATAAAGCTCAGCGGCCTGGCCTCGTTCTCGCAAGTCTGGGTTGAGTGTTCCTGCATCTGTGCAAACAGAGCACAAAGAAGACACAGGTTCAAGGTTCCTGTACTAATTTGCTAGGGCTGCCATAACCAAGTGCTGCAGACTGAGCAGCCTCAACAGCAGACATGTGCTTCTCACAGTCTGGAGGCCGGAGGCCAAGGTCGGGGTGTCGGCAGGGCTGGTTCCTTCTGAGGGCTGTGAGGGAGGGTCTGTTCCAGGCCCCTCCCCTGGCTCCTGGTGGTTTGCTGACCATCTCTGGTTTGTAGGTGCCTCACCCATATCCCTGGCTTCCTGCTCACGTGAGCTTCTCCTGTGTGCATGACTGTCTCTGGGTCCAGATGTCCTTTGTTTATAAAGACAAGGTCATGTTGGATTAGGGCCCATCCTAATGACCTCATCTTAACACGGTCATCTGCAAAGACCCTATTCCCAAATAAAGCCATGTTCGTGAGTACTGGGGGTCAGGACTCTCAGGACAGGGATACGGTACGATCCATAACAGTCCCAAGTGTGTTGTGTAGGGTACTCACCCCTCCCCCACATCCCCACCAACAACCCAGACAGGAGCGAGAAGACAGTGTTCAGGATCCTTCCACATCCCATTCTCTGCCCCCTGTAGAGGCAGCCACCTTTGTGGGTTTAGGCCGAATTCCTGGGAAGCAGATCTGGAGCTGAGCAGAGAAGCGTCTGTAGATGTCTAGAGGCGTGGAAAGCAGCTGGGGCCCATGCCCTGCTTCTGGGGCAGATTCTGATGCCCATGGGCACAGTGCGCACAGGAGGTGGCAGAAAGGCCTGGAGTGAAGGGAGAACTCGAGACATCTGGAAAGGCAACTCCAAATATCTCTCTTTGCTCAAAACACTGATGTAAGTGGTGGTTAGGAACAGTTGAAATAATACTGCTAAGGCATTCCCCAAATTATATAATAGACACTGAAAAGACTTTATATGTTCATGAAAGCCCAGTACAAAATTTTCCATACAGTTTGATTTTAATACATATACACACACACGTTTGAAACAGCTTTATTGAGATATAATTTACATACCATATAATTCACCCATTTAAACCTGGCATTGACTTTTACTACAGTCATGATCAATCGTGTGACATTTCATCACCCCAAAAAGAAACCCACACCCCTTAGCCATCATCCTCCGGGTCCCCCGCCCTAGACAACCACTAATCTACTGTCTCTATAGTTTGCCTACATGCCTACCTTTCATTCAAAATTAAAAGGGAACCGCAGACAGAGGAATGACTTCCACTGGTGAATGGCAGAATTATGGGGTTAATTTTCCTCTTTATTTTTTAATATATTTCTAATTATACAATGAATATGAACTGTCAAGAATCAGAGTGGGGGAAGGATTTTATTTTAAAAATAAAGAGAGGACTACCTTGACATTTTTAAGTAGTCCTTATGGATTATTTGGAAAACATGCCCAAATCACCACCTTGTTTTATTAGGGGAGAAAGTGGGTCTGAGTCCTCAACAACTGCCTTCACATAGGCATTTTGCAGCACGACTTGGTAGAAGTTGGAAGTCCATGCACTGTGCTTTTTTTCCACTGCCTTGGATTCCCCGAGACCCGCCCTGCTCCCCCTCCCACAAACCTTGTGTCCCCCTCCCCAGGGTCTTCCCGTCTTTAATCAGGTGACCTCTGTCAGCCCTTAACAAATTGTTGGTTGGCTCAGGTGAGAGTCCCTGTAATTATACCACATCCTTTTGCCTCTTTAATAACGTTGGAGACAGAGTATAATTCTATGAGGGGACAGAGGAATATATAATTTAGTGTCCTTTTCCTGAGCCAGCGTGAACTCCGTGCGTGTAGCATCTTGCACACTTCAGGGGTAAAAAGTGATCTGTTGTCTGAGCAAACGTGTTTGGGGAGCAAAATACGTACTGAATCCAGCCAGCCGCCAGAGCCTCTTTGGATGTGTGTCCGGTGTGCTGGGGACACATCACCTTTCTCTGATGAATAGGCTTTTCACTGGAGGGAAACCAGCTCAGCTGGGTTGGTTCATGAGACACACTGATCCTGGCCACTGAGGCAGAAACTCACCGTCGCCTAAACTCGAAACCCAGACACCATCCTTAACACTCCTGGATCCTCTGAGTCTCACATCAGCTCAGCTGGACCTGGGCTCTCTGCTCGGCCTCTTTCCTGCAGTCCCCACTCCGCTGCCCTGCACGTTCTCACCGGGGCAGAGGCAGCAACCTGGTGGGAAAGGTCGTCTCCTTCCTGCCCCTCCTGGCCTGCTTCCACTCTGACTCAGGTCCAGATAGTGCACTGACCCCCTCACCTGGCCAGTCTCACACCCATGTATCCGTGCACTTCGCCCCCAGCAGCCCCACATTCCCTGGGGTGTAATAGCCCCATCTGGGTTTCTTCATCTGGATTCTATGGACAGAATACAGGTGGACACATGAGTGTCCTACAGGTAGAGCGTGTAACCGTGTGTGTTACAGGTGTTTCTAGAAGGAGGGTCTTTGGTTTTCAGAAAATTCTTCGAGAGGACCTAAGGGCCCGCAGGTTTCAGAACCTTGGAGTTTGAATGTGTTCCTCCCCTTTTCGTGTCACCTCTCCACCTGGTGAGCTGCTCTTGAGAACTCTGCTCAGATGTCACCTGTTTTATTGCTCAACGCCCGTCCCCTTCTTGGTGTCCCCAGGACTCTGCTTACCGAGCACTTTCCTGGCTGGGATTCATTTATTTGTCTTAGTTGCAGCACACATGATCTTCAGTTGTGGTATGTGGAATCTTGTTCCCTGATCAGGGTTCGAACCCAGGTCCTCTGCATTGGAAGCATGGAGTCTTAGCCTCTGAACCACCGGGGAAGTCCCCTGGCTGAGATTTCACTACTCATTTACATACCTGTTCCCCAACTGGACCACGAGCCCCTGGGGCTGAGAGCTGTCCCTCTCTGCCCTGCCTCCAGTTCGGAGTCTGGCGTGTGTCAGCTCTTAGTCTATACTGGTGGAAGAATAGTCTACACTGGTGGAAGAAGGAAAGAGAACGTGTTCTCTTGGAGAGCCCCAACTTTGTTGGGTGATGGGACTGCCCTGCCTCCTTCCCCTTCAACGGGCTGGTGCCCGTGGATTTTCTCCCTCTCATGTGTTTGTAGACATTTACACTAAGAGGTTGAAGGCCCAGCTGTCCAGCATTTCCATGAAGAAATCAGACTCCCATTTGCCATGGGAACTCAGTAGACATGCAATGATTATTAAATCACCTCTTGACAAATTTTGAGCTCTTTGTTCTTCTTGTCTTCCTCCCATTTCCTTTCAGATTGATGCACTGAGTAAAAGAAGCAAAGAAGCTGAGGCAGCCTTCTTGAATGTCTACAAGAGATTGATTGATGTTCCAGGTAAGCCCAGCACTTGCAGCCCATCCATGGGCGTTGTGTCTGGTGAGTCGGTGGGTTTCTGATGGAGCTGCCACGTTAGGCTTTGGTTTAAAATGCTGCATGTTTCACAGAGAAGAAATAGAACCTGTGTGTGCACTGTGCAGACGCCCTGGATGTTCACGGTTCTGGGCTGACCAATTCCGTGTTCAGGAATGGCTTCGATAGGGCACCTCGCATGCCTCGCTCCTCTCCCAGGTCATCCAGGGAATCAGTGACCTCTGGCCAAGTCTTTCACTTCATATCAAAGGGCAGGTGGTAACCCATTTAACTACAATGTGTAGGAGATGTTTCCTCTTTTGAAGGCAATAAAGAGCTACAATTTTAATAACACTTGCTACGGCATTCAGAGAAATAATGGCTCCTCATTCCTTATTTTAGAAAAGCAAGATGGAATTTAGAGCCCCCACTGGTCCCATCAACCCTCTGTCCCCAGGTGGTCCACTCAATCCATGGGGAGGTGACAGACACAATCACACGGGTCCCAACCCAGTCCTGAAAAGACTCAGATCAGAAAATGAGCCACTCGAATGCCATCCTCTGCTGACCAAGGAAACCAAATTACCACCACCCTCCCCACCCCGCCCACTAGAGCTGCAAGCGTGCCCTTATTAGGAATCCGGTGTGCGTCACCAACACAGCTAGAACTGTCTTAACAAAGCAAAGCAGAAACAAGTCTCCTTTGTATCTGTATTGTATTCTAATTCAAGTCCACTGAGGGCTTCGTGTCCCCTCTGGGAACCAGAGGCCACACCAAACTAGGAGCAGGAGAACTCACTTAGACACTTGGGACAAGGAGCAGGGAGATCCAGATGCCAGGGTCTCGTTATAAGTTCTTGACCACATCCCTTGTTCCTCTGTGAACCTCAGTTTTCCCATCTGTAAAATGGAATAAGGTCGGGAAACAGCCTAGTGATGGAGAGGGATTGCCTTTGTTCTAACCCTTTTGCTATCTCAGGAGTTTATCCAGCTCTTAGTTCCAAATTCTAGCCTTTCAACTGTACCCACCTAGGGTTTCCCGAACACTCTGACCGAGGCTCATGTGAAGCCTCTTTCTCGGTGAGTGAATCACTTGTGCCGTCCTTCTCAGGCATCAGCAGCTTGGGGGACCTGCTTGCGTTTTCTTGTGCCAGTGCTAGCTCTGTTAGTGACTTAGTTGAAAGGGGCCAGCTTACTTTGCCTTTTGCCAGAGACCCAGAGAGCCTACAGCTCTTGTTTTCTAAATAACCTACACTCATTTTTTTAAAAAAGTCCAGCTTGTCCCTGGGTCCTCCCTTAGTGAGGTTTCTCCACTGGGAAGCCACTTGAACAAGTCGTTGGGTTTCTTTGTCTGCAGTTATTTGCCATCTTCACTGCCTATCAATAGAAAAGAGACCACTTTTCTCATCAGCATGCCTCTTTACCTGAGCAGTCCTTATTCATATACATATATAATTTTTAAGGAACTTTGATCATGAGTATATAGTTATATTCTGCTTTTTTCCACTTAATGTTATTCCATCATCATTTTCCTTGTATTGGTGATATGCTTCATAATTGTCCTTTTTTGGCTGGCAGTTTTAATTTAAGGTGGTGTGAGCAAATAACATTTGATGTTTTCTGTAATAATAAGAGTTCATCAGAGTATATTTGCATGCCACATAGATCACGTTTACCTGCCTCCCAGGTACGTCTTTCTTACAAATGCTGTGGTCTGACACATCTAACAAGTACTTGAAAAGCAGGAATGGAGCTTGGCGCTCTCAACCTGTGTTTTGAAGTCTGCTTATCGCTCAGATGAAGTAATAATGTGGCTGAGGCTTACAGGAAGGACCTGGTCAATAGCAATGCATTTATTGACGGTCAGTCACATAAATGGGGAGAGTCGGAGGGCCTTAACTGTCTGTGGGCTCCAGGCTTCAATCCAGCCAAATTCAGAAACATAGGTGGGGAGTGTTAAGTTATGGTTTCAAGAAACAACTTGAACTTCCCTGGTGGTCCAGTGGTTAAGAATCTGCTTGCCAGTGCAGGGGACATGGGTTTGATCCCTCTTCCCAGGTTGCGCTAGTGGTAAAGAACCTGCCTGCCAGTGCAGAACCTGTAAGAGATATGGGTTCAGTCCCTGGGTCAGGAAGATCCCCTGGAGGAGGGAATGGCAACCCACTCCAGTATCTTTGCCTGGGAAAATCCCATGGACAGAGGAGCCTGGCGGGCTATAGTTCATGGGGCCACAAAGAGTAAGACATGACTGAAGTGACTTAGTATAAGGAAGACCCCACATGCCTCAGGGCAACTAAGCCCGTGCATCACAGCTACTGAGCCTGTGCTCTAGATGACTGCGCTTAGCATCTAGATGATCCTTAGCACTCAGGGTTCATCACACCAGCACATGCACTTCAGAGGCCTTGGGTTTTTGTGGCTGGTGCTAACATGTGTTAGGTTAACACAACTAGAATGTGTTGGGTTAAGTAGCTATCCAACCACATCCCAAGCTCGACACACCCAGCCTCACGCATGGAGCAGGGGACCCCCTCTGCCCCAGCCCTTTCCCTCCCCCAGCGGTGCAGCTCTATTGTTCAAAAGAAGCATTGAGGTCACCAAGCTCCTCCCTCTTCTCAGCTTCCACATCTGAAATCCCAAGTAGCGCTATTTCTCCTTCCAAAAACCTCCTTTAGATCAAAGACACCGAGTAAACATTTAAGTCCACGATTGTCCTGCTGTGTCCTCTGAACAGTTGCCACCATTAAGAGCTCATCTTTACCTCCCTTCTCACTTGTCACCAGATGTGCCTCATTCCTTCATCAGTTTTGAGGTTATTGCCAGATACTTGTTATCAGAAACATCCTGCTACTGTGGCCAGTGTATGCTATCTTTCCCCCCTGCTGTGCCCCTTGGCTCCATGGAGCACCCCCAAAGCCCCGTCAGCACTGAGGATGCTGTCCCCTGGCACGATGCTGAGTACCAGGGATGGACTAGGAGCAGGTGTGACAAACAGCTTCCTGTTCTTGTGGACTTGAGAGTCTGGTGGGAATGTGGGCATCCAAAAGTCATCACACAGATCATTAGTGAATTTTAGGTGTGAGCAGTGCTCTGAAGGCAGAGCCCCGGGGCAAGAGAGTGTAGATGGGGAAGGACAGGGCAGGGTCAGAGGTGGCAATGAGCCCCAGGGAGCAGGAGGAGGAGAGGGAGATGATGAGAGTGGCCATGAACCATATCATCCACACCGGGACACCATTAGTAGTCCAAGAGCCCTGCTCGTCATTGAGCTGAGTCAGGGAATGCAGTGACTCAGGAGGGAGGGGCCCAGGCCGCTGGAGTAGACGAAGGGTTCTGGACTTTGTCTCACAGACAGACCATTGATGGATTTTAAACAGGGAAATGACGTGATCAGATTTGCATAACGAAAAAGTCAGTCTGACTGCAGTGTGGAAGCAGATCAGAAAGGGATCCCAGGTGGTATGGGAAGGGAGAGGTGAGGTCACTGGGTTTCTACTGGAGGAGGTAGACTTGGAGAGGAATGGACAGTGGAGGAAAGCTACTCAGATGGCTCTCGCCCAGGACCCAGTTCATGCAGTGTTACTTCATCCATCTCTAAATGACAATACTGTTTATGTGGTTCTATCTGGTTTACAAAATTAAAAAGAAGACCAGCGAAAAGTGTGCCAAGTTAGCCTCCAGTCACCAATTCTATTATTGTTCCTCATCATTATTCTAGTTGAATGTGGCCTTTGCCTTTCTTGTCAACGTCATGGCAGTAGTAAAGTAGTTTTATATTGAGATTCGTAAAGTCATAGTTTTACATCATCAGCCTAAATGGCTTCATCTGTGACTCTTATCACAGATTTTATATCATTGTTTATATGATCAACGTACAAATAGCTTACACTTGCAAATATTTAAAATTTTTTATTTTAATAACCTCTGATAGGGATTTATATTAATTTGCTAATGGCCACTCACATGAGGAAAAGAATCATAGCCTCTGCCAGCAGCGTGACGTGGAGAGGACACCCGGCGAGGCCCCGGGTCAGGGAGTCCTCAGCAGCAGACACCCTGACCGGGAGGCTAGCGTCCTTGTACACTGGAATCTATGTTTGTGGGTGAGAGCAGAGGTCAGCGACTGTCAACCACACTGACCCCAGCAGTGCAAGAAAAAGTTCAAGGTGTGCTGTTCCGAAGTACACACTCCCTCTGCCTATATTTCTGGGAGCCACGTGCCAGGCCCAGCACCACCCACCCAAGATGCAAATGCGGCTGAGAGGTGACCCCTGCCCTCCCTCGGGTGGTGTGAGACTGCGGAGTGTCTTTGAGAGAATATCCCACAGTTAAAGCTGGTGAAGTAGGCAGCCTCCTTCCCTCACTGTAATGGAAGAAGAAGTAAATGTCTCCACTCTTAAAGTGTGACCTTCTCAGATAGCTGGGAAAATTCTGGAATGACCTCCTCTTAAAGGCCCTTGCATAACTGGAATTTTTACTGTGTTCTGAGTAGAGTTACCATGGTATGCATAATCTGCCAGGAATTAACCTCGCGTGGGTGACTTTGCTCTTGCTTCTTGATACTTTTTAGATTCTTTACAATGAGCTCGTCTCTATCTCTACAATTGGGGCAGAGGGTTGGGGGTGGGGGATGGGGTGGGAGCATACATTTATAAAATATTCAACTCTCAATCTCAGTTGCTGAATAGCCCTTAGTAGCGGGTTAACCAGATAAGAACGTAAGCAGTAATGGGTGGAGTATTTGTCCACACTTAATAATTGGTATAAAACACAACTGTGCCTTTTCAGTCCCACAAACATCTCTGCAAAGGTTTTTTTTTTTTTTTTTTTTAGAAGTTCCTAGAAAGAAAAGTGTTGGAGAGCTGGGCAGCGGTGCTGCAGAACATATCTGCCCCAGTGTAGAGTCCATTGACAGAGTCTTTGCTGGTTCTTATCATCTTCTGGGTTCTCTCTGGGCCCCTCCCACCCCAACACCAACAGAGAGTCATCGCTCAGTCCTTGCTAAGACATGGTTTAGGCCCTATAGACCCAAACCCTTCAAACACAGAGGCAGTGCCCAGAGGGGTTGGTTTTAAGATTTAAATCTTAGGGAGCCCATAATGAGATGCTTGTGCTCAGGCGTGTCCGACTCTGTGCAACCCCACGGACTGTAGCCCACCAGGCTTCTCTGTCCATGGGATTCTCCAGGCAAGAGTACTGGAGTGGGTTGCCGTTTCCTATCATTACCAGTGATATAAAACACTTATGGACTCAGGAAACTCTGCTGGAGCACAGTGTTTCCTGACTGGCCCAGCTCACTTCATTCCCCTCAGATGACTGGCCTGCAATCAGAAGTAAAAAGTGTTAGTTTTCAGAAGTCTTGAAAGGGCACCAGCAGAAGGGAGCCCGTTTTGGAGGCTGCTCTGTTTGCAACACCCACACCAAGATGCCCCTGCTCCTGGGTGCTGCTGCTTCGGGGCGGCGGGAAGTTTCCATCAGGATTTAAGAAAACCATCTCTGCTGGAGAAGGTCCCCATTGGCCTCACATCTGAGCATCCAGAAGTAAAAGAGGACCATCATCCGTTCTGAGAGCTGCTTTTTAATTCTTTTCTGTAAGAATAACAGGGCTTCCCCAGTGGCTTAGTGGATAAAGAATCTGCCTGCGACGCAGGAGACACTGAACACACAGATTCAGCCATTGGGTCATGAAGATCCACTGGAGAAGGAAATGGCAACCCACTCCCATATTCTTGCCTGGAGAATCCCATGGACAGAGGAGCCTGGTGGGCTACAGTCCCTAGTGTCGCAAAGAGTCGGACACGACTGAGCAATGAAACAAGCACATGAGAATAACAGAGTGAGCCGGTCCCTTGTGCCCAACAGGCTGTTTAAAGTGAAGACATGCTATCAGTTACTGGAAGCCCTGTTCAGTCTTTTTTCCTTTCTGTCTGTCTTTTTTCTTCCTGTCTGTACCCTGATGAAGGATGCATAGTAAGACTCCTGGCCAAAAAAAAAAGCAGCGAAGTCTTATACGATCTGTTACAACTACCCCCTTGCTTCTCATACCAGGCTTTTCACCAACATGCATCTTGGTGGCATTTTTGAAGGCCATGTGATGTGGCCACCCCAGCCTGCTCCTGGGAGGCTGCTCCAGTCCGGGTCTTCTAGGCTCCCGGGGTTGGCAAGCAGCCCACGGGTGCCCAGGTCCCTCCAGAGAGAACTCTAACCTCGGAGCCTGATAGCAGGAGCCCCTTTGCATGTTTTCAGGTTACCTTCCTGAAACATCTCCATTCACATGTGAAAATCAACCACCGGCTCCATGATAGGACAGGAGAGGGACGGGGCCTCAGCTGTGGAGTGAAGCTGTGGGTTGCAGGTGCCCCCATTCCCCCTGCTGGGCAGCAGGACCAGAGCTGGTCCAAAGGGGCCAGGGGGTGGTCAGGCTCTAACCAGTGCTGGGGTGACTGCAGCCGGAAGAGGAGGCCGCCTCTCCACCCTCCTCGACCAGCCTGAAACAAACTCGGGTCTCGAGGAGCAGAACGTTTGCAAGCCAAGCAAGCAGCTGCACATGCACTGAAGAAAGGCCAGCCTGACAAGATGGGCATCCAAGGCGCTTGCCGCCCCACCTTCAGGGTTCTCCCTCTGGACTCCTGTCCCTGGCCCCCAGCCCAGCTCACTGGTGGCAACTTGGTGACTTGGCTTGCAGTGGGGGCGGGGGTGGCGTCTTCCCCCCACTGCCGTGACTGGGGTGGTCCTGGCACACGCACTATCTAGACAGCTTCTCATCAGTTGCTCATCAGCATGCTAATTGCTGTATGACTAATTATGCCCTGAATTCCAGTTGATTTTCTTAATGAGACAGCTGGGTTAATTATGTAATCGTATGATTACATTAGCCCAGAGTGCCCTGGTGGAGGGAGCGTCTGCTGCGTTCTGATGTCGTCACGGGGTTGGCGCTCATGGGCCGCATCCCCTCCTCTTCTGCGCACAGGTGGACTGGGGTCCAGGGGGTCAGTCTTTGCGCGTCTTTGCAGTCCCTCACAACAGAAGCAGCCAGCATCCCACTGCCCTCCTGCACACACACCCTAGCACCCTGCCACCTGATGGAATCAGAACCCCGATTCCCAGCCCCACAGCTCCCCTCCTGCCATGTGGTTGTGGCACCCTCTTCCTCCTCCCAGGACATACCTGCCTCGGGGCTAGTGGTGTGACAGTGACCAGGGCATCCACACCAGTGTCCTGAAGTTCCTGCAGAACCATGCTGGTCGTTCTACATAAGGTCAGAGCAGCCCAGACAGGCCCCACCCTTATTCCCAGCATCCCCCTTACAGGTGCTGTTTCACACCTTTCTTCAGCCCTGATCTCCACACACCTCGCATTTCACTGAGAAGACACGTGTGCTCAGAGGACGGTGGCATCTCCCTCCACAGCCCAGCTCTCTCATCTAAGAGTCCACTGTGCCCACAGAACCCACCTCCGCCGTTATGCTCCTCTTCAGACCCTCTCTCCTCTGCAGGAGTGTGGGTTCCCCAGACTCGCCCTGGGTGACTCTGACTCTGTTAGGCTTGCAGACGCCGTGTGGCCACAGGAGAGCAGCTGGTCCCCCACAGCACTACTTCCCACCAGAAATTAGATGACATCTCCCCCCGCCCCCCACTCCCCGCCACTAGAAAGTAGATGACACCACCACGCATACAGTGGGTTTGGCCACAGAGGCAGGGTCAGCTTGCTCTCCTTTCCCTCTCTCACACTTTAGAGCTATCTATCAGTGAGTCCTGCTGACCCAGCCTCCAGGATGCAACCCAAATCTGACCACTCACCCCGTCAGCCACCCCTAATCCAAGCCTCCGTTACTTCTCACCACCTTGACTCCACCTTCTCTGTCCATTCTTTCTACAAAGTCCATGGTCTGAGTGGACTTTCTGAGCTACTTTTGTTCATGTCCCCCAACAGTAAAAAAAAATTCAAATTTGTACCCCCCAATATATACTATTTATTTATTTAAATGATGTACATGTGTCATTACAGCAGTGTATGAAATACATTGCCAGTCATGTACTAAAAACAGAATTTAAAGGATGTGATGAAGACTCAAAAGGACTTAAAATTTACATTTTATTAGCGGTACAAAAAACATTTTGCTCTCAGTAAAAAATACATATATTTTAAAATCAACCTCATTGAGGCATAGTCTGCACACAATAAAACACCTATTTTGTGTACAATTTGATACAATGGCCAGTAGACAGTCAAGATACAGAACACTCATAACCCCTCAAAAGTTCCCTCACAGTCTCAAATGCCAGCAACCTCTGATGTGCTTTCTGTCAACCCTGGTTAGGTTCATCATTTCTGGAGTTTCACATAAATGGGGTCCTTGGGTAGGTACTCTGATGCGTCTGACTTCCTCCACTCAGTGTGGTGTGTTGGGGGCTATTTGTGCACATTTACTGGGGAGCAGTGTTAGTGTTTCACTGTGTGGATGTATGACAATCTGCCTTCGCATCCACCTGTTCATGGACTTTTGAACTGTTTGTGGCTGTCGTGAATAAGCCTGCTGTAAGTGTTCATAGACAGCTGTATGTGGACGTCTGTTTTCATTTCTCTTGGATAAATAGCTAGGACTAGAATTCCTGGGGCATAGGGTGGCGCATGTTTAGCTTGACAAGAAACCGTCGAGTGGTTTTTCCAAGTAGTGGTGTCACTTTGGCGCCTCCCCCGATGCGTGTGGGACTCCAGTTGCTCCCCGTCCTCCACGCTGTGTGTTGTTGTCAGTGCTTTAGGTGTTAGACATTCTAGTGAGTGTAGAGCGTGTTTCGTTGTGATTTTAACTTGTGTTTTTCTCAGTGACTAGTGATGCTAAATTTTTATTCACATGCTTTTGGACCTTCATAGAACTTCACTTCTAAGGCATCTGTTTAAATCTTCTGCCCATTTTTTTAATTGGATTGTTTGGCCTACTGTTGAATTCTAACTTTTATATAGTCTAGATACAAAAGTCCTCTGTCAAATATATTCCCTGCAAATATTTTCTCCCAGTTTCTGGTCATATAAAGAGCAGAAGTTTTTATTTTACTGAAGTCCAGCTTATTATTTCATTGATCTGAATGTCTATCCTTATGTTAGTATCATAATATCCTGACTCTTGTGCCTTTTTAGTCAATTTTGAAATCAGATGATATATAAGTCCTTACCTTTGGTCTGTTTTTTTCAAAATTGTTTTGGTTCATTGAGTTTCTATGTAAATTTTAGACTTGACTTGTCAATTTGTACAAACAAGCCTGCCAGGATTTTGATCTGGATTCCACTGTATCTATAGATCAATTTCAGGGAAACTGACAACACTACTGAGTCTTCCCAGGAGTCTTCTTTTATCTGGTTTTAAGACTTTCCTTTTATTCTTCTCTTCAGTAATTTGACTGCTTATTGGTGTTCTTTGCATTTATTCTGCCTGGACCTTGTTGAGTTTCTTGGATTGGGGGTTTATAGCTTTCTTTGAAAATTTTGCCACTTCTTTCAAATACATCCCTCACCCCTTTTGGGGACATGTATGTCAGATTGTTATTGTTTCACAAGTTGCTGAGGTTTTAGTAACTTTTTTTTTCCAATCTCTTCTCTGTGCTTCTATTTAGATAGTTTCTGTGACTATATCTTTGGATTAGTTCTGTGATCTTTTTTATTTTGCAGTGTCTAATGTGCTTAAGCCATTATAGGGAATTTTTTTTTTTTTTTTCATTTCAGATATTGTATTTTAAGTTCTAGAATTCCATCTGGTTCTTCATAGCTTCTATTTCTCTCCTTGTTCTGTTCATGTTTTTCTTTAATCCTTGAGCATGCTTATATTAATTGTTTAAGTCTTTGTCAGCTACTTCCATTGTCTCTTATAATTTCCGGTTCTGTTTTTATTAACTGATTTTTTTCCCTTCTTTGCATGTCTAGTAATTTTTGATTGGATGTTGGACATTTTAATTATTAACTGGATTTTGTTGTCTTTCTTAAGAGTGTTGAAATATTTGGGGCCGGCAGTTAAATTACTTGCAGATCAACTCAATTATTCAGAGACATGCTTTATGCCTTTGGGGACAGGTCCAAACTAGCCTTTACTTTAGGATTAGCTTAGTCCTCCACTCTGGTGTGGCCCTTTGCTGTCTTCCACTGAATGTCCTGGCTGTTCAACAAGCCTCTATTCTAAGGCCAGTCGTAACTCAAAAGCCTCCTAACACTCTGCACACTCTAGGATTTGTTGACTTAGACCTCCCTTGCAGTTCTTTGCCGAGCCTTGTGGAGCTTCACCTGATGTGTACGTATGTACCTTATCTTTTATCAACAGGTTTTAGATTACTCCTCTGCAGATTTCTCTCTCGCTCTGCATATCTCCTTCCTTTCCAGTGCTCTGCCCTGTAAATTCCAGGTGCTTCAGCCTACTGGTCTTCTGAAGTCTATCTTCTCAATCCAGAAGACCATTCTGCTCTGCTTGGGTTTCCCCCTTGCCTGTGCTGCAGTCCAGGAAGTATTTCCTGGCAGAAAGTCAGGGTGATCATAGGGCTCACCTTACTTGTTTCCCTCTCTCAGGGATCACCGTCCTGCTCTGCTGGTTGTTCAACATCTGTAAATGGTGGTTTCATTTAGATTGCCTAGTATTCCAGTTTATGGCCAGAGGTCAGGTCTGGTGCCAGTTAATCTGCCAGAGCCAGCAGTGGAAATCTCCCAAGTTCTGTTCATTTTGTTGTTGGTTTCAATGGCTGCCATAAATGGCTGGAAAAGATAATCACAAAGATACATAGCACCAAACCAAAGCAGTACATTATTAGCAATCTTTACAAAAACATGATTTCTACCTTTGAAAGCTGCATACCAGTTATGAGAAAATATTAGTTGAAGTTCAGCTAGTAAATTTTTATTTACCTTGGTATTCAATTTTTCTTGCTAACTAGTCGGAAGATATTGTATTTTTTATATTATCAACAAATGGGTTTGAAACTCCTTTTGACAAATATTTCTTCAGGTTTGAGTTAATTGATAATAGGTAACATCTGTTGAGTGTTAACTCCAAGCCTGGCAGTGTATACACATATTATGGTAATTAATCCTTACAACAATTTAATGATATTGGCACAATTATTATGCCCAATTTATAGATGAAGAGAGTACAATATGGAGACATTAAGTAGCTTCTCTAAGGTTGCACATCCAGTAAGTGGCAGAACTGGGATTCAATAGCATGTAGTATGGCCCACACTCTAAACCATTTCTCCCTACTCCCGCTTGTTTGATATGAGGCACTGAGATTTTTTTTTGTAGACAATGTTGTCTTTGCCCATAAGTTTATGTGACAATGGGAACATTTCCAAATATCCACTTTTAGAATGCTGTCACTGTAGATGAGTTTCATTCAAGAAGCAGTTTTTTTCCCCCCACTAAGTATTAAAACATCACATTTACTTCGAAGGCATAGATTATGTGTTTATATTTTTTTAAATGTCTGCCAGGCAGCATATTACTGATAGCCATCTGCCATCACAGAACAGGGCAGCTCATTTAGAACACTTAGCTTTTTAAAAGAAAATTGTATAACTCATCTTTAAGCTTAAAACTTAAATACTTCGCAGCTAGGAAACCAACAAACGCTTTCGTGGCACTGCAGTTTCCCTCATGCCGCACTGGCTCATCTTGCAAGAGTCCCATTCTCTGAGGGCTATGTCCGTCACAATGGAATTGAAGCCAAACTCAGTCCCTTAGCTCACTTTGGACACTATTTTTATGGGACTGACACACTGCCTGCCGTGCAGCAGGGCGTCTCCGACACAGTAATTTCAGCTCTGAAATTCAGTTTGATCCTTCTTCATATTGTCTCTCTCCCTCTCTTTTTTGTTCATATCTTTCTTTAAATCTTTGCACTCAGGGCTCCCCCTCTGGCAGCTTGTTCTTTGCCACTTCCCCTTCCTTTCATCATACCTCACCGGCTTCTCTCTAGGCCTTCTATGTGCCTCCTCACGCTCACCCCTGGACCCCTGCATGGCCATTCCCTCTACCAAGAGTCTTCACATTCTCTCCTCTTCAACATCCAGATCTCAAACCCAGGGTCACCCCCTCAGAGTCCCTCCCTGTCCATCTGTCTCCAGGACCCATTTGCCATTCTCCACGCACTGTCTCCTCTCATCCTCACGCTTGGCAGTACTGAAAGCACCCTGTTTTGTTTGGTTTTGCTGTCTGTCTGTCTCCCTCACTTCAGTAGAATGTCACGTCTTTGAGAACAAGCATCTTGTCTTGTTCACCGTCATGTCCACCCAGCACCTGGCACAGTCCTGATGTCATAGAGTGTGTACATGGGTGCCAGCAGTTGGACTGAACTGTTTCTGTGGCTGCTCCTGGCCCTCCCCTGCTTCTAGCTCCATGCTGTTCCTTCCATGTGAATTTACTGCCCCAAAGTCTCCATGGGTCTAAACTCTGGCTCTTTAAAAAAAAAAAAAAAGGTCTCCTTTTCCTGGTTTCTCCATCTGGAAATGGTCTTCCATTTGGCCCTTCTTGCTTTTACATTTGTTGTTTGTGAACATGGTTTATCTCTGATAGGTTGGGCCTGCCTGATTCGCCTGGACGTCCATCCCAGTGTCTTACCCAGAGCAGACAGATGCTTAGGACAGACTTGTTATATTAGTACTTGAAGAGAGTATAATTTAGTCGGCTGCTGGTCCAGGAAGCAGAAATCTTAATTAGACTTTTGCATACCTGTTTGCCTGGCCGACTTCTCTCCTCCCCGTGTTCCCTGGGTGAGACACCGGTGCCTGACATGCTGCAGGGCCCCCTCCCCACTGACCTCTGGCTGTGACGGCTAGAATTAACGAGATAATGTCCCATGTACGTAGGCGAAGGTGCTGAACACATGCAGGCGATGGTCTTGTTGTTGTTTGTTATAATTACATTCTTTGAGTCCTGTGTTGCATAATGAGCTATAACATGCCTCAAAGAGCGTTTCAGGAATGAACTATGAGACGGCTGTAGAACACTTGGCAACTTTGTCACGTCGGGAGCATGGCAGCGGCAGTAAAGCACGTTGACTGGGAGGTGGCAGGGATTTCGTGTGTTCCTGTTCCACGGATGGGTGTGTGCTCTCACCTCCCCCAGACAGTTCCCTAATGGAGCTGCTGAGACGGGCGGCTTGTGACGTTCAGAATAAGACCTAACAATACTTGTGTGGGGTTTAAATGGCATTGGAAATCATTAACGAGACAAAAAGCTATGATTTCCCCTAGATTAACATGCAGGCTGGGGTTTGGCATGCCGAAATTCATTGTTTTGGTCTCTAGCCCAAACATGCTAGAGTCATTATATTGTCATGTGGTAATTAGCTGTTCCTTTAATACAAGTAATAAAAATTAAGCCTAAGAGGTACTTTAGCAATGCCTTTTACATAATCCAAAACAATATTCAAATGCTGTAGGCGTTGAGTCATTCAACTGTACTGTAGTAAAGTTTGAAGTTTAATGCATAGAGATGTTTGAATCCAGTTCATTCTTTATTCTTTGACCAGTTTTGCTACTTAGGCGTTAACCTTTAATCGTGTTAAATTAAATATACATGCCATAATGAATAATTATGAGCGTGCTAGAATTTTCATTTACAATATAATGCTTTGAAAATGTGTCTAAAGGTCCTAGTTACCCTTCACTTGACAATGTGCATGCTATTTTTATATGTCACTGAATTCCTTGCTGAATCAAAGGAGGGAAGCTATTTTTTTATTCGAAGCAGATACAGTGGGTCCTGGCCTCTTAAAAGGAAGGGACTGGAAGAGTTGTCAACAGAAATTTTGGGGATGGAGGGCAGTGTACTAGCTTAGCTCTTTAAAAATATAATTTGGACTGGCAGTTGTGCCGGGAAACCTACAGGAGTTGATGTTCATAGAATTTTATAGAAGCACAGTGGTTCTCCTCCTCAGTTCTTCCCTGATCTCTGTTTCAAGTTCAAGTTGTCATCGTACGTGGAAGGAGCCAAGGGCATGCTGCTTTATCTCCTTCAGGCCATTTGCCCGGCATGAGACCATGGTGGGAGAGGAGAAGGGCGTGGGAAGGTGTCCAGGGAAGATACTGAAATTTAAAAATAAAAAAACTGCACCTGAAATGTTCTGAGGATGTTCATTCTATAGTATTATTACCACTCCTACTTACAAGGAACCATATCCCTGAAATAGCTTTTGAGATCTAATTTAATATAAATATTTTAATGCTGATAAAAATAATCATGAGAGGCCACAAATGAGAAAGCAGTGATGTAGTCATAAGCTGTATATATGCACAGAATCAGTGCCCAGCCACTGGGGTTTCATGTGATGGACGGTGTTGGACGCTGTACTGAACGAGCCCTGGGGCCTGAGTTTTGTAAACCCCATGAAGACACTGGCATCTCAGAGCGCTCCTGGCTCCTGGTGGCTGTGCCAACTGAGGCGTGGTAGGCTGAGCCCTCCCTTCCAGGAACCAGGGGTGGTCTGAAAAATTAACGGCACTGGTATTTGAAAATTAAGTGAGCGCTTGAATATATACCCTTGTTGATCCACAGGGCTCGGTGTTTAGCATTCCTCACCCAGAGACTAAATCTTTGCAGCCGTCTCACAAGTGATGCTGGCGTCCATACCAGAAATATCTTCCGTAATCTCTTCTAAGCCCAGCAGACTCGGGTATGCTTCTGCTCTGACAGGGCCCGAGAGTCCTAGAGGAAGTGCCCCACTGGGGCCCAGCAGGTGGATTATAAGTGCAGCAGAAATAAAAATAAAGACCCAGTTGATGCCAGAAGAACATTTAATATCTCTCCATTTTTGTGCTAAATTAATGGTAATGGCAAAGACCTCACTAGTACCGTAAATTTCCATGACCACAGTGTCCGGTTTTAGGTCCAAATCCGTTACAGGAACCGGAACCCCTTCCAGGGCCCGAGAGTGGGCTCTTGTCTAACACTCGGAAATGAATTTTCCTAGGAGACACACATGCTGACAAAGCAAGAGACTTCCCTGGGAAGGGACACCCAGGAGGAGAGCGTCAGGGTAGGGGCCCAGGAGAACTGCTCTGCCACACGGCTCACAGTCTCAGGTTTTATGGTGAAGGGGTTCCTTCCCAGGTCTCTGGCCAGTCATTCCAACTCAGCATACTTCCTGGTGGTGCACACTTCGCTCTGCCAAGGTGGATTCCTACGAGGATTCTGGGAGGTTGGTAGGACGTATGGACTGGTGTCTCCCCTCTCCTTTTGACCCTTCCTGAATTCTTCCAGTTGGTGGTAGCTTGCTAGTTTCTTATCAGGACCTCCTGTTGGAAGATTATTCATGTCAAGTGGTTACTATCATGCCTGGGCCAGGATGGGTGGTTTCAGTCAGTGGTTCACCTAATTAATCCAGTTTTTTTGTAAGGAACATGATGGTGGATAGCATGTTGAATTGTCTGCAGGGCCTCTCATACCTGGCCTAGATCTCCATTCTCCTACTGTTTGTACTATAACTCGCAGTGTGGTGGCCTCCTGGCTGGCTGGCTCAGTGGCCCAGTACAGGTCACCATGGCTTGGTCACCAGGTATGCCTCTCGCAAAAGGCACAACCACCGTGAGCAGAAACTCGGGTTTCTCCTGTCTTCAGATCACCAGCTAGTAAATCCTGACTGTCTCCTGAGCATGCTTCATCAGTTAAAGGATGACCATCTTACAAGAGCCCCCCTCAGGGGACCTTCCTCACTGGAAGGATGATCACTGATCGCGCAGATCTAGGTCCGAGTTCTCTCTGCCCCTTGTTGCTGTTGTTGCTAAGTCATTCTGACTCTTTGCAACCCCATGGACTACAACCCACCAGGCTCCTCTGTCCATGGCATTTCCCAGACAAGAATTCCGGAATGGGTTGCCATTTCCTCCTCCAGAGGATCTTCCCGACCCAGGGATCAAACCCACGTCTCCTGCATTGGCAGGTAGATTCTTTACCTCTGAGCCACCAGGGAAAGCCCTCTGCCCACTAACCAACTGGAAACCTGGACGCATCACCCTGCCTCCCTGAGCTTTAGTTCCGACTTCAGCGAAAAGAAGGAGATACATGTCACACATCTTTCTCCCAGGATTGTCCTAGGGCTCAAATGAGAAAATGTCCATAAAAAGTGCTCTGTGATGAGCAGACGCTCTCCGGGCAGCAGCTCTCATTTCCAGCTTCACAAGAATTATTAGAAACCTGAGGCTTTTGGTGCCTTCTCCAAGCGGGTGCTGGGAGATTTTTCCAGGTTCCCCCACTGCCCCTGCCCACCCCACCAGCCACCATGTATATCTCTCACTCTTCCTAGCAGATCAGGGAATGAAAAATCCTTCAAGTGTCACACCAGGCCAGGGCAGCGGGCAGATCCCAGGGAGTCCATGGTCAATCTCACCCCATTCTCACGCACTGGATTCTACCTCTCCATCCCTTAGTGGCTGCAGAGATGAACCCTGTCCACCCAGCGGGGCCCCGGGAAGCTGACGGCCTGGGAGCCAGGTGACCTGCTCCGAGCCTCTGCAAGGGTGGCTCAAGTGTGTCCAGAGGAGGGTGACCCGTTTGTCCCTCTCTTGCAGATCCCGTTCCCGCGCTGGACCTTGGGCAGCAGCTCCAGCTCAAAGTGCAGCGCCTGCACGACATTGAGACAGAGAACCAAAAACTTAGGGAAACTCTCGAAGAATACAACAAGGAATTCGCTGAAGTGAAAAATCAAGGTTGGTGGAAGATGTATTTGTTCCTTATGTTTTCTTTTCTTCTTTCTTTTTTCTCCTGTTCCTTTTTTTCTTCTCTTTCTTTGTTTTTAACTGATTTACCCATACTGTTGGGACTAGCTCTGATTGTCACCTATGTCATAGAGTCCAGGTGGGGCAAGAAGCTGAGTCAGTACAGAGAGATAATAATAACACTTGGCTATTGAGAAGGAAAACTTTTCCTCCACACTATGTCCACATATGATTTTATTGCCTCCCTGATGGGACTGATCAGGAGTCTTTAAAAATTCTTCCTGAATCATCGTGTGATAGGGTCTGCCTTTAAAAGACGGATGTGTTGCCTGCGGGTGGCAGCTGTCAGACAGCCAGCTTATGATCAAAGGGCCACATCCAGTAAGTGGTTTAATAATTGCTGCCGATACATTAAGGCTTTAGACGAAGGCTCCACGTCCCCACACTTAAGAACCCCCGTGTCCTCGTCAGGGTCACCTGTTCATGGCGAATCTAAAGGAGGAAAACAAAACTTAGCCTCTTGGTGTGGTTGTCCAGCTGTCAACAAGGAGAGAGGGCAAAGGTTGCCCGGCTTTTCCTGCCAAGGAAGACCGGAGAACTCTCTCCTACACCTAAGATGCAGATGTGTCCCAGTTCAGGCTTCCTTGTCTCAGAGAAAAACCGCCGCCCCATCTGACAGCTGCAGCAGGTCTCAGCCAAGTCCAAGTGGAAATGGGCCTCTTTGGTTTTGTCTGGGGTATGGGTGAGGAAGGTGACAGAAAAGAGAGCAACCTGCTTGAGGGACTTCCCCTGAGGGCTGCAGAAGGAATTACGTGATGACAATTTTTAAAAGCATCCTTGGAGGACTTCCCTTGGCAGTCCCAGTGGTTGAGACTTCGCCTCCCAATGCAAAAGATGTGGATTCTCTCCCTGGTAGGAGAGCTAAGATCTCACCTGCCTCACGGCCAAAACATAAAACAGAAATGATACTGTAACAAATTCAATAAAGACTTTAAAAATGGTCCACATCAAGAGAAATCTTTTTTAAAAAAGAAAGAAAGGCTTTTTTAAGAAAAATTTAAAAATTAAAAGCATCCTTGGGTTCTGAGACCTTTGGACCCAGACTGACGAGGAGGGACTGTCCACGGAAAGGACCCAGGAAGAGTCAGGAAGGTCCAGGCCTGGACAGTGAGGCAACAAGCCTGAAGGCCCCTTCCTGGGGGACGCCCCCTCGTTCTGGCCCCACAGGGAGCGGAGAGGCTGTGGACTGGAGGGACAGCTCGGTCCTGCTGGGGAGCGAGGTGTAGACTTAGGAGGTGGGGGGGGGGGTGTCCAGTGAGAGAAGTACTCCCTCCCGGCTCTGGTCAGAATCACCCACGCTCAGGGGAAAGAGAACCCGGAAATTCTGGTTCTGATGTTTCTGCAGCACCAACCCAAAGCAGGGGGGCACTTGTTGTTTCCTTCCAGCGACCCCTGCCATCTTATTTGGACAGATCCACCACCTGGGTTTCCTTCAGTATGATTTGGTTCTGGTGAAAGGCGTGTGCCCCCTCCCCACCTGCCTCATCACCCACCCCACCCCAGGGGCCAGTTGCCCAGTGTGAGGCCATCACCTCCCCCAAAAGTCTCACCTGATGGGCATTTTCAAATGAAACGCAGAGCCCAAGGGTCTTCCCTGGCAGTCCAGTGGTTAGGACTCCACGCTTCCATTGCAGGGGGCACGGGTTCAATCCCTGGTCGGGGAACTAAGATCCCACAAGCCCTGAGGCACAGCCAAAAAAATAGAAACACAGAGCCCATGCCTTAAGAACAAAGGCTCTGAGGCTGGCAGACCAGGCCGGGGGTTCCCTTGGTTGCCACCACTTCGCAATGGGAACAGAGCTCTTGAGTGTCCTCTGCTCCTCCACACTGCTCGCCCTGCCCTCCGCCTAACCTAACCGCACCCCCACCCCAACCCCGCTCCACTCACACAGAGGGGCACAGCTGGAACACACCCAGGGCAGTGTCCTGGCCCCGGGCCCAGGTGGCAGAGGAGGGACAGAGGCTCCAGCACAAGTCACCCTGGCTTACCAAGCAATCCCCCCGGGGTGGGGTGGTGAAGAGACCCTGTCAGACAGAGTGGAGCTCCCAGCTAGTGCCCCAAACTCCCCTGGAAGGGGCATAGATGGGTCGGGGGCTTCCCAGATGTCTCCAACCCGATGTTCAAAGCAGAGATGCCGCCTGTTTACAGCCTGTAGACTGTCGACTAAAGAGAACATGCAGGTGTTTCCAGAGGTGACCTGTCACGTGTCTGTTTTGGATGCGTTCCACTCCCACCCAGCCTGCGCCCCTTTGCTTGTGTATCACTAACCATTGTGATACATTTTTTCCCAGCCTCAAACACTCAGCCCAAGGGGCAGGAAGCCCCCTGTTCGTCTCTTAGATGCCTTGCCAGGGTCATTGGTCTTAATTCCCTCTCTCCTCCTCTGAGGAGATTCCCCCTGGTTCCATTTAAAGAAAAGCACCAGTTTCTTATTTTAACAAAAGAGCTTCTAGCTTTTCTCCATAAGTCACGTGGGCATAAACGCCCGGCTGTCAAGCTCCTGCCTGGGCCAGCGTGTCCGTGCAGCTCAGGGAGTGGAAGCCAACGTGAGTTACAGCCCAGAGGGACCAAGGCCACCGGTCCAAGCACTTACATGAGCAGAGACCTGGCAGGCGACCTTGTCATGTGAGCCTGGGGCCCTGTTGTCGCAGCCCCTTCATGGCCTCACCCTACTCAGTCTGCTGAGCGCCCACCGTGTCGGGTACTGGGACCGTTAAGGCACTCAGTCCTGCCTCCTGTGTGATGGATCCTCATCTGAGCAAGTGTAGTCCCTCAAGGGCTTTGCTCACCTTGGAGATGGGGCTGCAGTACTTGGCTGGGGGCCGGCCAGCGCCCCCAGCGAGGTGGAGGTGTCCATGTCAAGGCAGGTAGAGCGATGCTGCCCTAGCCACCAACAGGTCTGGGTTAGGACCCTGCCCTGTTCGTTGCATCTACTCTTGTGTTCCCGTTTTGGGCCCATAAACACACACTTGGTGGAGAGCAGAGCCCGGGCCTTCCGGGGGGCCCTGCCACCAGATACCACGGGGCTTCATCTCACAGCACCGCCACCTGGCACACGCCCTCCCCCCAACGTGGCTCCCTTGGGCCCTAAGTCATCCACGCTGCACACACAGCCCAGGTCTGCCAGACTCTGGCCAGGGAGGAGGGTGCTGTCAGCACCCAGGCTCCGGAACTGGTCCCTTCCAGCCAGGGAGACGTGCCCCAGACCCACAGTGCACCATGTGTCTCATGACTCGTGAAACAGCGGGGCTGCAGCCCACAGCCAGGGAGGGAGGTCTGTAGGCTTCTTCCAAAATGTGCACACAATTATGAACTGTTTTCTTTGTAAGAAAGTACTTAAACCTACACTAAAACGTTATTAATCTTCCCTCAGTAGAAGGCTAATTTCAGATTCATCAATACGATGATATTATATTTTAGCATTGATTTCCCCCCCTTCTTTTTCTTAAGTTGTATTAGAGAGACATAGTTCTTCTTCCCAGCAAAATCCATTGATCCTCCTCAACCTAAATGTTTAAAGTCAATTTAACATTTAGGGAGTAAAAGGTCTCTGAAGAGACTCGTAACCATTGATTTTGTGTCAGGGTTGAAGAGCTAAAGTTTAAAACACACCGATCCTCCTAGGTTACGAAAGCCTAGTATATATAGCTGTGTGGAACCATGCTTCTCTTACTGGAGTTTTTTTTTCCCCTCCTTCTGCAGAGGTTACGATAAAAGCACTTAAAGAGAAAATCCGAGAATATGAACAGACTCTGAAGAACCAGGCTGAGACCATAGCTCTCGAAAAGGAACAAAAGTTACAAAATGATTTTGCAGAAAAGGAGAGGTGAGCACGTTTTGGGGTCTGCAGGCACCCATGTGCCGATGTAAGGTTTTACTTGTTTATATCACAAGTTTTGTTGTTGTTGTTGTTAAAGCAATCCTGTGAAATAAGCCCAAGTTGGAAACCAGAATCCTAGGGGCTCTAAGGCAGTAGCCTCCAAACTTTTTGGCACCAGAGACTGGTTTCGTGGAAGATTGGTTTTCCACAGAATTAGGGAGGTGGGGATCGGATGGTTTCAAGATGATTCAAGCACATTCCACTTCCTGTGTGCACTTTATTTCTCTTATTATTAAACCGGCTCTACCTCAGATCATCAGGCATTAGATCTGGAGCTTGGGGATCCCTGCTCTAAGGCACAATTTTGTTTGAAAACTATAGGTGTCCCTTGTTCTGTAATTTGTAAAATGGGCTTGAGTGAAGTGTACCAGTCTCTCCCCATTGGGGAATGGTGTCTGGTGGTCCAAGGGTGTGTCTGTTGGGGCTGCGTGAGGCGGAGCTTGAGCACAAAGCTTGTGTGGTTGACACATGGGGGTTGTACCCGAGTGAGATGAGAGGGGCAGGACTGTCTCCTGCTGCCTGTCCTCTCTAGGAAGCCCTGGGCGACCCCAGGCTCCTGCTACCTTCGTCAGTGGAATATTACTATTTAACATCTCCCTCTGTCTCTGTCTCTCTCTCTCACACACACACAATATCTTGGTTTGTTGGCACTGGTATCAGTAAAATATGTTCATGCACCATCTAGGGGTTGTGAGTGTTAGGTTTCCACTGGCTTGCTTCACCCAGAACTTTGCCACAAATAATGAATTGGATTTTCAGCTAGTGTGACGACTTAATGAAAGTTAGATTTCCTGTGAAAACCATAAGGACTGTTGAAGTCACCAATTCAAATGGCACAAGTCAGGCTCTCAGAACTCTGGTGAAGCCAAAGTGTAAAAATTTCAGCCTGCCGTGGAGAATCATGAGACCATTAATGAGAGGCACTACATGTCTGGTTACAAGTGAGAGGCAGGCCCATGATGGCGTCCTGTGGCTGTTTCCCGTGGACTGGGAAGCAGCTGCTTAGACTTCCATGAGGCGGGCCAGTGGAGCTCTCAGGCATCACCAAGCCCTCTCTGGGGTACCATGAAGCTGGCTTCATTTAGAAAAGAGGAAGAATGCCTGCTGCACTCACTGCCAGGTCCTCTCGGGGCATCGTCTCACCTAGTATCCAGCACAGAGCTGCCAAGCCGACAGTCTCATTTTTCAGGTGGAGAGACCAGGCCTCAGGTTAGGGACCTGCCCCCACTCTCCCACCCAGGCACCCAGAGGTGGGGCCGGAGCCCAAACCACCGCTGCACCCTGGCCTCCTAAGGTCCTTGCTGAAGCACCAAAGCCAATCATTCAGGTCAAGCCCAGCTCTGCAAGGAACGCTGCACCCATACCGCTGGGAGAGCCCCACAAAGTCAGGGCTCAGAAGGACGAGTCGGCTTTTGACCCAGCAGAAGTGGAACTGCTGCTAAATATGTCTCCTTGGAAAGTACTTTATGCCCAAAGAGATTTCTCACCCTGTTACTGAAAACTGGCGGACAGGGGACGTGTAAGTCATTGAAATGCCCTGCCAGCAAGAAATGGATACATAAGAGAGAGTTTTGTTGAATTTGCAGTAACCCCAGAAATGTACCCAGCATAATATGAAGTGAAAAACGCATAGTACAGAATTATAGACAATGTGGTTACATCTGCACAGAGCAAAGTCATGCTTTATAGAAGTGTTACAATAAATTCCTATAGAAATTTAATATTATTAAGTTGATTTTTCAAATTAGGTTAAAAGATTGATTATATTGAAAGATACAAATAGTTGACCACTGGAGGTGGAGGATAAAGCTAGATCTTTATCTCATTCTTTACCAAAAAATTGAAATGGATTAGGGTTTAAATGTCAGTAATTAAATCATATATATATGGGAAGAAAACATGGGCATTTACTTTGTTTTGAATGAGTTTGGAATGGAGAAATCTTTCTAAGCATAAAAGAAAATTTATATAAATATGACTGCCTAAAATTTCATACAAACTTTTAAAAACAAATAAAGATGAATAACATTTTTATACCATCAAAAAACTGGGAAGAAATATTTGCACCACATAAAAGAAAGGGCTAATTTTCCTTACATACAAAGAGCTCTTACAAGTTAATAAGAAAAAGTCAGCACTACAAAAAATGGGCAGAGGAGAGGAACAGACAGTTCATACGAAGAGAAATTTTCAGCTGTATTCCACAATAAAACTAAGTTTAATTTTATCCAGTGTTGGCACAGCAGAACACTCGAATGCTGTTGGCAAGAGTTTAAATTGGTGAGGTTCTTTTTGTTGGAAAGTTTCTGAATATCTATCAAAACAACAAAAACAATTGCATATACCCTTTATTAGTTCCTCTGTTTGAATTTTATTCAACAAATTCACTGTCAGAATTATGCAACAATACCTATGATGATCACTGTAGAATTGTTTAGTAGAAAGAAATTTGATAAGTCATCTAAATGCCCAGAGAAGCTGAGTGGAGTCAGTTATTTAATAAGAATGGGAAAGAGCTATATATGCTAGGGTAGACTATTTCTACAGTACTGAGATAAGTGAAAAAGCTAGCTACAGGAGAACACGTGTGCCCTGACCCCTTTTGTGTGAAAAGAAGGGGTTTTCTGTTTATATACATTGTAATATATCACATCTGAGTTTATATTATGCTACAGTACATTACATATTACATTGTATTTCTATAAATAAATAAAAATTCTAAAGAGCTACAAAAGAACTCTATCTGAGGAGTGCAAATAGAGCCAAGATAGAGAAAGGACAGTTTACCTTCCATCTCTTATAATATTTGTGGGTTTTTTTTTTTCCCAACACAGAGCATTTATTAGTTTTATAATTGAAATAGGTGCAAATGCAAGCTGTGCTTTTCCACAGATGATGGAAATTTGGGTGTCTTTTTTTAACTGTGCCAGTTCTACTCTTCCGTATTCCCAGGTTTCTTCTTCATGAGAGCATGTGTTACATTCAAACGATGTAAAAATAATAGACTTATTTTTAGAGATTTTTCTGCCGATGAGGAGGAAGGAATGCTATTTATTGACCAGGGAATTCATCTGGAGATCCTGGGAAATATAAATACATGGAATGTGGCTGCAGACATTCAGAATGTCCCCATTAGGTATTAGCGCTGCATTCGCATTCCATTCTAACAGAAACGGAGCAGCTGTCACATCTCTTCAGTACATCCTTTATTCCAGCAAATTCCTTCCTTGTGTCAGCAAAATGTAAATGCATCATTCTTGTCGGGCTAACTTCAGGAAACAATGAGTGCGTGATGATGATTTTTCTTTTATTTCTTTTTTAAAAATAACTGGCATTTCAAGAATAAGCTGCATTTAGGATAACCTTCTACATCAATTGCCTTGCATCAGGTCCTACAGGAAGTACACTTCCCCCGGGGGGTGACCTGCGGGTAAGAGTCAGGGGGTTAAAAGTCAGGGCATCAGGGCTCGTGGTGTTACTAGTGGTACCCAGCCGCACGCCTGCCGCCAGCCGTTTAAAGGCAGCTCATGGCCGTAGTTCCAGAACCCACAAGACATTTGAGCTGCTCAACAAGATGACCAATCTGGCTTCCTCCTCTTCCTTTTCAGAAAGCTGCAGGAGACCCAGATGTCCACCACCTCAAAGCTAGAAGAAGCCGAACATAAAGTCCAGACTCTGCAAACAGGTGTGCTATTCTGCCTGCCCATCAGGCCACTGCCGGCCAGACTGACCCAGGACAGGTTTACTCCACATCCCAGTCCCTGCAGGTCCCCCTGACACCTGTCGCCTGCCACTGTGGTGAGCCTAGAGGAGGGAGGGAGCCAGCCCACACCCCAGTGTGCCTCAGACACCACTCGCCTCCCTCCCCCACACCACCCCCTTCCCACCTCGACTTTGTGAGTCACCCACTCTGAGTCCTGCGAGGCAAGGTGGGAGGCTGCAAACTCCATGTACATCACTGCCAGGAACCATCCTTTCTTCTTGCTCTTTTTCCAACAAACACGTCTAAATCACCAAACTGTCGAGGGCTGACTTGTCGTTTGGAACAATAATGGAGGAAAAAAACCATTATTTCTACCCTGTGAAGTTAAGGAGAACAGTAACAGCAGACCTTTAAAACTGCAAAAGTACCCAAAAATCTATGCTCAGGTTTTTCTTTAAACTTCTTTTTGCCTTTTTTTCTTTTTGTTCTGAAAGAGAAACAGGACTATATATTTAATTTAAATGTGGAAAAATAACAGAAAACATCATAATCCAGGTTTAAAAAAAAATGACAAGAGTGGGAGAAAATAATCACAACAAATTCCGATATGTAAGATCCCCAAAATATAAAGATCACCCGAAAATCAATAATAATAGATGAACAGTCCAGGAGAACAAGGAGCTAAGGATGGAAACAAGCAGTTTACAGAAGAAACACACAGCTAATACATATATGAAAAAAATGTTAATTTTGAATAGGCAGGGAAATGCTAATTAAATCAGTGAGAGATTGTTTTGCCTGTCAGATTGTCAAAAAAAAATGTTTTTAATTGATAATATCCAGTGTTGGTGAGAGTATAAGAAAAGAATCACACTCAGTATTGATGGGAATGTAATTGCCTCTTGGGAGGCCAGCTGGGTGGTATTTATCTGAAGTTGGAACGTCCCAGCTACTCACCCAGCACCTTCCCTTCAAGGTATCCTGTTGCCCCGGGCATGTGGCAAGCCCTGTGCAGGAGCTAAATTGTTACTGTCATTGTCATGCCCCAGCATAGAGAGATTTCTATGCTTCTGCTCAGGGCAAAGTGTAAATCTCAGAAGATGTTTGTATCATCCTATTTATGGGTGCGTGTGTGTTATTCACTCAGTCATGTCCTACTCTTTGCAACCCCATGGACTGTTTCCCACCAGGCTCCTCTGTCCATGAAATTCTCTAGGAAAGAATACTGGAGTGAATTGCCATTCCCTTCTCCAGGGGATCTTCCTGACCCAGGGATCAAACTCTGGTCTCCTGCATTGCAGGCAGATTCTTTACTGTCGGTATTTGGGGTCGGGGGGGGGAAAGGGGGAGGGTAAAAATATACATATGTGTATATATTTTTAATTTATGGGAGTGGGTAAAAATAAAATATATATGTATATACACTTAAACATATATGCAATTATATATGGAAATATTTTTTAAATAGTGAAATTCATTTAAAAGCAGGAAATTTACCTAATTAGAGGCTCATGGGATGAGGTGAAGCAGCAGTGGAAGGGGATTTTTCTTTTCCATTCTGTGATACTTTTGTAATCTTTGCCTCCTTTGAAATGAGAATATGATTTTTTTTTCTTTCTGATTTAATAGGAATAATTAGTATCTTATATCATGATTTTATGTCCTCTGCCTTTCAGCCCTGGAAAAAACTCGAACAGAATTATTTGACCTGAAAACCAAATATGATGAAGAAATTACTGCCAAGTAAGTCTTTGCCCATCCCCCTCTGTCCGCATGCATTTGGTCAGGTAGCTCCCAGTACTGCTAATCCATGAAAGGTCTCCCTGCTTCACCCTCCTGTTGATTGACTTTGCAAAGTGGTACAGGGTTTAGAAGATACTTGGCGTCTGAGCTGCTGTAAAGAACAGAGTGTCATTCCCATGATTCTTTGCATAAGTTTAAAACCTAAGATGTGACAATAAGCTGTGTCTGGTGCTCTCAGAACAGCCCTTCCAACTGACACTTTTTTTCTTAATTATTGTGAAGCCCGGTCACCACTGTGCCTTTTTCTAAGAAATTTTGGGAAAGCATCAGCACAGAGAAGGTGTGATACTTGGGACGTTTTGTGGAGCTTGGTGTGTGGCAACAGCATCACCTTCTACCCGTGCCCAAAGCCTCCACTCCCACACTGATCTGTCTGTTCAAACCCCACCTTATGGTGCTAGGCGTCCGTGTGCAGACACTTACACAAAGTAGGGGTGTGTGCATCTTTGGGCAGGTATATCAGATAAAGGTCTTGTCGGGAGGGAATCAGTGATCCACCGCAGGTGCCCTGTTGCCAGCCAGCAAGCAAGAAATAACACTGACATAAATCAAGAAAGAAAAAGAACAGATTGTTCCCTGAAAACGCCAGGCTAGTGTCTAAACTACTTTTTCCTGTCCCGGGAGGCTCCTCCCATCTCCCCCAGACACCCATCCACCACTCCCTACCCCATCCCACTCCATCCCCAACAGCTGTGTCTCCAGTAAGACTCAGCTCCTGCTGTGCTCACACCAGGCCTCAGTGGGCGCTGGTGGGTTTTGGGGGGGTGGCTCTGAATAGCGCCACCCTCCTCCCCTGCTCCAGCTCCGGGTGGGGCTCTGGTACTCAGCACCCTCAGTCCCACCTCAGAGGTTGCTGCTGGGCCAACTGCTCTCAGGGCACATGGGCGGGGGGCTGACCTTTGCCCTGGATTGTTCAGCAGCTGGGCCAGGTGGTCAGAACCAATTTCGATCATGAGCAGAGAACTTCCTCACAGAGACTAAAACGTCCCAGTCAGTCTTGGTGGTTCTGGCCAACGTGTTGGCACGTCTAAATCCTGGTGGAACCCTCCAGATCACTGTCCCCTCTTCTCCTAGTGTGCTGAAATGTGACTTCAGATGTTACAGAAAGGACTGGTTCTAAGGTCCCGTGACCCTTAAAATTACACTTTGAAAACTGGCAGTTCTGGTATTAACCCTTCTGATCCCGGGCATCACTGTCAATGAGCCACAGGCATGCCCTCCCCACTGAGCCCACAGCCTGAGAGCTCCTCACCCCTGCAAACATATCCTCCGAGGCACCACACCAACTGCTGTCCCCTTGGCTGTCCTAGGTGTTCGTGTCTGGGTTTCCTTTTCTACCAGCCATCTTTGTTTTTCTACTATTTCTGCTTAGACTTTATTCTACTACACAGGTTGTTTTTCTCAGTAAATTTGATTTTTTTTAAATTATAATACTTTAACCTGATACATAGTTCTAACCTTAGTTTATAGCATTTCTTTTCTAAAGGTTTAATCTGAAGATGCTATGCTTATTCCTTGATTCATTCACTCTTATCCACATCATCTCGCTGACAAAATTCATAGGGATTTTGGGGGCTGATATGTTGGATTGTTTCCTTAGCTTTTTAATTTATGTTTGTTAAACACACCTCTTTCTAAAAGGCACAGATACATCTTGTGTATCTACAGTCAACAAAGTTTGGTTTATTATGCACTTAAAAAGCTTTTTTGTCTCCAGCCATACCACGCTGAACGCACCCTATCTTGTCTAATCTCAGAAACTAAGCAGGGTCTGGGCCTGGTTAGTACTTGGATGGGAGGCCTCCTGAGAATACTGGGTACTGTAGGCTTTAAAAAAAAAAAAGCAGCAGCAGCTGTTGTACAGCCAACCAGTAAGCCCATCTAAGCCCATGGTTTCCAAACTGTGAGTCGTGATTGTGAAATCTGTTTAGCTAGTGGCAACCGGCTAGTTGGGTCATAAGTAGAATATAAGGAAGGTGGTGACCGGGATGGCCTGGGGACAGGAGGAGGGAGGAAGGGGCATCTTCTCCCCACCCCTAGCCTTTCCTTGCTGTGCTTGGAGCCAGGGTGCAATGCTCAAGGATGATTCCAGTCTCCCAGGTGGTCTGCTCCCTGGGAAGGGTCAGAGGTGCCTCCTGAGATGACAGGATGATTTTCAGCCCACAGTGTTGCCTTAAGTTACTGTTCATTGATGCAGGAAACCCAGCCTGAGTCCATTCCTTAGTAGCCAGCTGCATCATTTGACAGTAAGATTGTTAAATCTCAGGTCACCTGAATCAGCAAGGCCACCCAGGAGAGCACCAGAGGCTGGTCCTCCTGACCCCAGACCTCTCCCTTGAACTTATCAGAGCCCGCTGACCTCTGATAAATGGCAGTAGTTGATGGAGGCTCAGGGAGAATCATCTCTAGACTACGTCCCACCATATCAGTGTATCTTAAGGCCAGAAAGCTTTTTTTTCCCCCCAAAAAAAATACACATAAGTGAAAATCCACACATTACTTCCGCTTTTTCATTGAACTAGAGTAAATGGAGGATAGAATCAAAAAACATGGAGTCTGTTATTCTGTCATGTAAAATGCTTTGCCTCCAAACTGCAGCTGTAGTTACCACCTGCTGACGGGGCCACAGGTGCCCTTGGGGTGCGTCCTCACCTGTGATTGTAGCAGGAAACCCTCATCTCCTCGGATGAGTGGGGAGGCAAGAGGTGCGACATGTACCTGGGCACAGAGAGAGTGAGCCAGATGGGCACAACCCAGATCCACCGTCAGCTCCACTGATGTTCATGGAGACCTTCAGAGAGGCTCAGGGAGAACAGCCATTGCCATCCAGCACAATCCCTGCTGTCGGGGGGACATTAGCATACTATCTGCAGCATCGGGGTGTCGACAGAAGACAGACAGCCCCCTCCAGCTAGGACGGTCAGGAGGGAGTTTAACATGGCACCACAGGGACAGGGAGGACCAGCTGGATGCCGGTATCCTGAGCAAGCACTGGCCGGGCCTCACTCTGCCTGTATTGGGAGGGGACAGGGCTCCAGGGCAGTACCAGCAACCCCTGACCTTACCCTCCTCTGGGCCCTGGCCAGGACTCCCCACTGCCAGGGGAGGACCAGCAGGAGAGGGAGCTGGTGAGGGGGATAGTGGGTCTCTAGCACAGGCCCTACCCAGCTGGAGCCAAAGGAGAGGCTGTCAAGGAGGCCTTCCTGCAGGTGGTGACCTGTGATTTGAGGCACAAAGATGCTCTGGAGTCAGGGGTTGCTGGAGGCAAAGGAGCTCCATCTGTGAAAACACCAGGCATCAAGGCCAGTCACCTGGGGGACAAGCCTGGAGCTCTGACAGGCTGATCTGCCAGGCAGGTGGGCATGGTGGACGCCGGGGCTGGACAGAGACTCAGAAGGGGATCAGCCCTGTCCAACTTTTTGTGACCCCATGGACTGTAGCCTCTGTCCATGGAATTCTCCAGGGAAGAACACTAGAGTGGGTAGCCATTCCCTTCTCCACGGGAATCAAACCCAAGTCTCCCACGTTACAGGCAGGTTCTTTACCGGTTAACCAACAGGGAAGCCCCAGATGGGGGTCAGCAATTCTAAATATTAATAGAAGCAAACGTCTAACACAGGGCAGCTGAGGGCCCAACCCTTACTGTAGATGATTCCCAGAGGAAGTAATCCATAAAAAATGTAGAGAATGGCCTGAGATAATAATTGCTACTTTCTTTTAACTTCAGAAACAATTGCTTCAGTCTTAAAGCTCCCACACGGAGCCGCCCCCCGCCGCGCTCCACCTCTCAGTTCCCTCCCTTTTCATTTTCTGGGAAAGGTCTGTCATTCTACCGTCTGCTTCCAGCCTGACTTACTTGTCCTGTGTTCGACTAGACAACTTTCCATCTAGTCTAACACTTACCAGTAGAAGCCCACCAGGGCCCAAGCTCCTCACAAGTGGTCTTAAAACATTTTAAAACAATGTATTTTTCTCCCTTCTCAAAGGAGAGATTCTTAAAAGGGTTTCTTAAAAAACTTCCCTGGCAGTCCAGTGATTAAGACTCCACCCTTCCACTTGAGGGGGCACAGGTTTGATCAACCTGGTCAGGGAACTGAGATCCTATATGCTGAGCAGCAAGGCCAAAACAATTTGTTTTTTAAGTGTTGACAGAAAATGCAGAACAGGAAGTGGGTGGGAAAGGCATCATGGAACATGGGCTTTGAGTGGGTCATGGCGGGGAGGGGTGGCGGGTCCGCTGTCCCTACCCCATGTGTTCTTGGATAAGCTGCTTGATTTCTGGCCTCTCTTTCCTCACCTGTAAAATGGGCAGAATAGCAGTCAGAACTCTGGGTGGCAGTGGAGGGTAATGAGGAGTTATGCCCACAGCCCCCAGCACAGTGACAGCTGTCAGCTCTTCTGTTGTCAGCAAATAGAAGCTGTTCCCGACAAGCTTGCCCTGAGCTTGGTGTATGTGTGTGTTTCTGAAATTACGGGTCTTGGGAAAGTCTGGCCTGAATGGCATCATGTCCCCAGAAGGTTTGAAGAGTACATGTTGCCTCTCCCTCCCTGGGACGATGTCACTGGGATGACCATCCTTCGCTGCCCCCACTGGGGACCGAAGCCCACAGGTCGGAGGCAGCGAGGCTGTCAGGAGCCCCTGCTGACTGGGTGCAGCCGTCAGCCTGCGTCAGCTGGGCCGGCCCGCTGGCTGCGGCGGGGACAGCAGCAGGAAAGTTTTCCATGTGTAGGCTTGAAGCGAAATGTAATTAGCCTTTATGTGCAGAACAAGGCTTCATTGATGAATACAGCTGGTCTTTGTTTTGTCCTGTCATTGAGAGTGGGAGGTAAAAGTGTTCTTCTTCATGTTTATTAATGCAAGATTCCTTAGACAAATGGCAAGCACAGTTTAATATTTGTTGGAACATCAGGGGGCTTGCCAAAACAGTTGTTGTGTAAGAGGATTGCAGGGTTTCAGATTATAACCGTTTCTGGGTTAAATAAATGAATTATTTCTCTGCTTGTTTTTTTTTTAAATGGAAAAAGTACCTCCTCCTCAGCTGGTCAGGCTATGTACAGATCTTCTGCCTTCTCTTAGCAAATAGAGACTTAGCACCCCAGCTGACATTAACATGGAGATTCTAGCAATGTTGAGCAGGTTGGGTAAGATTTCAATGGCTCCCTGGGATGGCCTTGGAGGAAGGGAGACAGCTTCTCGGGCCCCAGGAGAAAGGTCTGGACAGCTCCCCCCCCCCCCACCAACTCCACGCCTGTCCTGTGCAGCTGTTCACTTGTGGTTGGGCTTAGGTGACCACTGCCCATGGCGGGAGGAATGTTACCCTCCAGCCGAGATACCAACATTCTGGGCAAATCTGCAGGAAGTCCCATTTTCACTAAAGTCCACGGCCACCTCTTTGCTGTGTCCCCCAGAGTCCTGGTTGCAGAAGGAACTTCAGTTGTTAACACACACAGTCAGCTTGTTAAATTCCTCCTGACTTGTGGGTGGAGGCTCTGAGCCTCCGATGAAAGGAAATATTGAATCGCACTGAAATACTGCCTTTTTTTTTTTTTTCTATAGCTAATGTTAGTCTGAGGAGAATTTGCACCTCCCAACCTTTCCTGCCAGTAAAATTCATATTTCTTAAGGTTACTCATGTTGTATTTCTTGCCTATATGCTTCTTAGAAAGAACCACATTGCATGCACACATGCTTAAGCAGTTCATTACGAAAGAGACGCCTATGAAGAACTTCACTTGGGATCATTTTAGAGTGTTTTCTCTTTATCGTGTGTATACAACCAGTGTATAATCACAAAGTGCAGTATGCTCTGAGAAAGCAGAAAACTTGCCCAGGTGAGCTTGACTTAGGGCTTTATTGAAATTGCTTATGGGAGCCTGTACTCCGCACCCACATTATGGAGGGAGGGGATTCCTGTGTCCCAGCAGTGGGCACAGGGGGACCTGAAATGTTTGAAAACATGAGGATGCCCAGGGTTGAAGACATGATTCTGCAGTTGATAAATGTAGCCAGTGTGCAGTCAAAGGCAAGGGGTCGAGCGCGTCCACACGTCCAGATCACTCTGGACTAAGTCATGATGCCTTCTTGCATGCTCCAGCAGTCATGGAGGATGTACCTGTTGCACTCATTTTATAGACAGGGAAACTGCCCTGGGAACATGGAATCAGGCCCCAAATCCAGACCTTTGGACTCAAAATCCAGTGTCCTTTGCACTTTCCCACCATGACCTGGAAAGTCTCTTTCTGTGCTGCCTTCAGAGAGCAGTGTTACTGACCTGCTGCTCACCAGGTGATGGGTCTTCTTGAAGGGTTTTCCATCTTCTCTCCCTCTCCATGAGCCCTGATGTATTTACCCTCACAGACTGATTTCCCTTTTATTTATTTATTTTTTTACAGTTCCACATGCAAGGCTCAGGAAACTGAGCCAGGTAGAGCCGAGTAGCCAGCATACTCCCGTTAGACAGACTTTGCTTCCCCCAACTGAATTTGAAAAGACCACCTCAGTGTCCGGAAACAGAGTCTCCCTGCTGTACCTTTAAGAAGAATGTAACATTTTCTATTTCCTGGCTTTTTGATGAGTCATCAGTTTCCAGTACGAGTTGCTGTAATTATCCTGGTTAGATTAATTTCCCTAAAAATGGAGAAGCAGCTACTTTGATGGTTTCAAAGAGATAGACTTGAATAAAGAAACCCCTGTCCTTTAAACCTTAGAGAGAAATCAGACGTGCCAGGAACAAATGATGCTTTTTTTTTTCCCCTATACCTTATCTGCAAAAGGGTGTGTGCATTTTGCAGAATTCCTGTGATTTTTCCTCTCTAAGCATTTTGCTTCATACCTAAAGCTCCATGCCTGCATGAGTACCAAAGGACTTTCCTTGGCTTTTGCACTGACTGTATCTGTTTTGCCTTCTCTTCTTGTACAAGCAGTACAACCCTGATCTGAAGTTTTTTCCAGTCCGAGAACTGTGCAGAAAGAAGGGCCTGGCTTCCTATTCTCAAATCCAGATAGAAAGTCCTCTCAGTGCTAAACATTCTTCACCTATTCCGTGGACTCTAGGCAGGTCTAAAAATTACATGGCATCAATGAGAACTGGTGCTCTTTACCTCCCTTCAGCTAATCTTAAAACACTGTGTTGAAACGCAGGCAATGTGTCAGGTGCTAGAACTACAGAGTAAAGAGGGCAAGGGGAGTTACGGGTGTGATATGCACACAGACACGGATCACACACTCTGTACATAAAAACACGTGCCACACACATGTACGTAGAGCTGTCCGGTATGTGTGTGTGTAAACATGCTTATGAGTATAGAGGTAGTAATGATACTCATCCAGCATTCTTCCAGGGGTATTGTAGAGAAAAGGATGCATAAGCTATCACCTGAGTTCGGCGTGCTTTTATAAAAAACTGGGGATTTTTCAGAGATCCTTGAAGTTTTCCTGATTCACTGTAAAGGACAGTCTTGGCGAAATCACAGTTGGAGGCTAAAGGAAACAGGGAAACAGGTAAGGGGCTGTTAGAGAAGACATCCGTTTGTAGAAGATCAAAGCACATTTGATGAGCCACAAATTGGGCATCATAATGGGCGCCTTCCTGCCTGCAGAGCTCAAGGAAGAGGACGGGTGTGTCCCTGTGGACCACACAGAGGTGGCCAACACCGCCTGATCTGCCTGAGGAGGGGCCCACCTCAGTCCCTGCACCCCACATGCCCGTTGGCATCACTGACACTGAGGGCTTTTGTTGAATGAATCACTCTGTGGGCGCCCTCACTGTTTAGACCAGTGGATTATGGAGGCCAAGGGACTAGTCCCGGCAGTGCTGAGAGCCCGACCAGCAAGGCCATGTGCTTTCTGGAAGGAAAAGCAAACTACAGAAGCTGTTGGCATTTGAGAAGAAAGCAGGAGCCACCTGAACCTCTGAAGTACGTCACAGAGATATGATAGCATAGTGGAAGCCGGTCTGGACCATTCACACAGCCTTCTGCCCTGAATGAAACTCCTCCCAAAGCCGCTTATTTCTGACCTCCACCCCACCCCCTACCCAGGAGTCCCTGGCTGCAGAGAGGACCCACAGCCATGCAGGTCATCATGACACTGCTTATCTCCTTAGCTTCCAATATGGAGGGAAGAAGGGCCCTGACCAGGCAAGGGCCCTTTAAAGGGAGAGGCAGGAAGTCGAGAAAGTGAGAAACCATCCTTCCCTGGAATTGCCCCAAATCAATGAAGGCTAATTCCTTTTATATAACATTTATGATTCTTAAAATTCATGAAACTCACACATGTTTATTGTATAAAATTTAGAAAATTCTAGTAGATTTTTAAAAATAGGTCATCACTCATTATCCCACAACACATGGATAACTGGGTTTTGTTGTTATGGTTTTTTGTTTCTTTGGTTCATTTCTGGCTGTACCAGGTCTTTGTTGCAACTCAAGGGCTCTCTAATTATGGCACTTAGGCTTCGTTCCTCTGAGGCCTGTGGGATCTTAGTTCCCCATCCAGGGATCCAACCCACATCCCCTGCATTGGCAGGCGGATTCTTAACCACTGGACCACCAGGGAAGTCCCCAGATAACTGTTTTAACATTTTGGCATATTTTATTCCAATCTTTTTTCTATATGGTACTCTATTTTTTTTCTTTTACTGTTCACGAATGGTATCAGACTGGTACAAGGTTTTCATTTCTAGGTGGTGGTTGTTTTTTACTTGGCATGTAAATATGTCTTTCTTGTCATTACCTGTTATTCAGAAACGTGATACATGCTGCATGACATCCCATCAGTAGACATCCCAGGAGACTGTCACCCATTGAGTTCCCTCTTGTTTGGGGGCCTGATTTGTCACGTTGCCCTCATTGCTGTGCAGGTTGTAACTAGGAAGCTTCACACTTGCTCTGTCTTTTGGAGCCTTTACGTTCTGCCAGTGGCTATGGCATCTTTCAGAGGCTTCCCTATGGCATCATCAGACCAGAATTCTCTGAGGACCCCGTTACCAGGCCACTGTCTGGTGACACTTACAGATGCCCCAGCCTCCCCTTGATTGGTGCACAGTGGAAGGTGCTGGGCCCAGAGTCGGGAGATCCTGGGTCAGGTCTCAGCTCTGTCACCCGGTCTGAGCTCTGTCACCTGGGCAGCAGCAGTGTCCTCAGTAGCAAAACAGGAAGATTGGACCAGAGCTCAGGCAGACTTGAAGGGCCTGCCCGTTTCTCAGCTCCTTGAACTTGATCACCCAACTCCTTCCCCAAAGCTGGGCTCTCCCGTCCTCCCCGAGCTGGCCCTGTGCAGCCTATCTGTCGGGTGGCCTTCAGGGAAAGGGCTCCCCAGGACGTGGGGGGCAGCATGAGGGTCAGGGGAAGAGCCCAGGTCTCAAGGTCATTCCAGAGTTTGATTCCTGGTGCTGTGAGTACAGAAACCCTGGGCAGGGCTCTCAGTTTCCTTACTCTGGCCTTAGTTTCCTCCTGAGTAAAGGGAGGCCTGGCGCAGCATCTGCACTCACGCCATCAGCAAATGGCTACCAGACACCCTGCCTGGCCCATTTGCAAAATGTTGGTTCACTTCCCGCACCACCGGTCTCTTCCAACCCTAAGGAACCCAGCATCTTCCATGTTTGACTTGTGAAAATCAGGCCAGTCCATCTGCATCACAAGACCCCTGTATTTGCAGCTGCAGGTGTTGGGTAAAGTGCCCTGTTTTCGTGTTGTATCATCATCCTAAGAGACTCTGAATTTAAAATCTTAACTAGTTCCCCTTGGGTGCTGCTAACACTGGCGGCAAAAAGTTCTGAGTTCAGATGATTGAGGGGCCGTTAGTGCCTTTAACCTCTGGAGGTTAATAACCACAGAATAACTGCCTTCCAAAATCCACACGCCACGTGTGTGTGGAACCCACCTTCTAAAGCAAGAACAGTGTGGTTCCCTCCAGCCACACGTCAGAGGCAACTCCGAGAGTTCAGCAGAGACCTGTTTCCACGTGGCCTGGAGAATTTGGGGGCCCCTGGGCTGATATAAAACAAATTAAGAGAGGTGCCAAGCATCTGGGCCTAAGCACAGACGTCTGGGGCTCCTGTTCTGGGATATCGTTAAAAGAAACTTTGGGGAACCAGCCTTCAGAATGAGAAGTTTCCTATAGGAAACCGAGGGAGAGCCAGATAATTGAACTCATTGATTTCCTTCACGGCTTGTTTGCCCTTTCATTCTCTTCCTGAGGTGCTGTTTGTTGAGGAATGTCTCCAATTGCCAGAAAGACAGTGGGGTGTCTCGTATTCCCCCCTCCGCCCCCGCCAGCTCTCCTTTCAGCCAGAGCTGAGCTCTGAGGCGAGCCTGCAGTATGAATTTTTAATGTAGAACTTTATGGCATCGCTCTGGCAGCCTGGCCGCATTGCTCTCCTGAGCTTTGAGATTTCATGCTCTGCTGAACAGAGCAGAGACTCAGGGCCTTCAGCATCAGTGAGGATTAACCCCCACGTGACTGCACGTATGCCCTCCGATTTCCCTAAAGGTAAAGTTGGGAGAAAATATTAAAATTATGTGGTGTTTGGAATGTTATCCACAGAGCCTGGATGCAGAAACAGAGCATAATCTTGAAATTTCATAGGAAAACATATATTTTTAGCTTTTCATTTATCTTTCTTTTAAAATTTGCCTATTTTTATTTTGATGCATTTGTGTGGTCTTTCTACCCTAAAAAAAAAAAAAAAGCGCCAATCTATAGAATTTATGCAACATAAAGATTATTAGATCCTTCCGTTTTCCATGGGAAGCCCCCGGGTACTTAGAAACTTAGGATTTGTTGTCGATAAGGGGGAAAGGACCAGTTATGTGAAGTAGGTAATTCTGTGTGTAGGCATATGGTTGATTGGCCTTTTCTTCTGATAGCCTTCTAGTATTTTTCAAAGTTTCCAAATTAAAGGGGGGAAATTTTTAGAAGTTGTCTATAAAAATGACTTGAGCTTAAATGAGTTGGGGAAGGAATGGAGCCTTCGATCAGTGGTGCCAGAATAGCTGGCTAACACTCAGAGGATGAGAGATGAGGCAGAGCCCTGTGCAGAGTCAAGCCTCAACGTTTTAAATATTTACATATGAAAAACAAAGTCATAAAAACACTAGGAGAAATTTTAGATGGATATTTATATAATGTGAGGGTGGGAAAAAAATCTTTCAAAGCATGATGCCAAAGGTAGAACTCACAAAGAAAATTTCACAGCTTGCTGGTGATTGATGAATGACTGGTAGATCAAGTGGCAAAAGTATTTGCATTGTGTATGACAGGGAAAGAGAGTCTGTGTGTGTGTGTGTGTGTGCACGCATATATATATAAGCACACCTCATTGGTGCCATTTTCCAAAAGTATTTGCTTTTCCTTCATGTCTGTGTGTCACAAGCTGGTGATTCTCACAGTATTTCAGACTTTTTCACTGTTATTATATTTGTCGTGGTGAGGTTGCCATTGCAAAAGTGTTACAACTCACTGAAGGCTGAGGTGATGATTAGTGTTTTTTAGTATTAAATTTTTTTTAATTAAGGTATGTACATTTTTTTTAAGACATAATGCTATTGCACACGTAATAGACTACAGTCTAGTGTAAACAGAACTTTTGTATACACTGAGAAACCTAAAAATTGACGTGACTAACTTTATGGGGACTTGCTTTATGGAGGTAGTCTGGAACCAAGCCAGCACTGTCTCCAAGGTATGCCTGTATATATAAAGAACCCTTAGAAATCAATAAGAAAAGATTTAATACCCAAAGAGAAAGCTCCATCTCCTTACTAGACATAGGCCTCTCAGACTCAAGCAAACTCATGATCCCTCCTGACTTCCTTCTTGCCTGCAGGCAGCTTCCCTTCCATTTTTCCCCTCCCTGGAGCATATTCGGTCCTCCCTCATTGCAGAGATGAAGGTTCCTCCTTGACCCTGCTGTCTGACCGTATTAGCTCCCCCTCCTTGAGGCCTTCTGCACTCCTCCTGTCTTTGTCTCCACTGTCACTCCAGTAACGGGGCTCTTTTCACCTCTTGTCTTTCCTTCTTCAGTCCCTCCCTAGCAAATCTCCCCGCTGCCAATCCTCCAAGTATCTGTAAGAGTATCTTTCCAAAATATAAATCTGATTCTGTTTGTATGGCTCGTCCTTAAAATCTTTCCATGGCTTTTTAAAATTCTATATATTTTTTTAGTTGAAGGATAGCTTCAGATGTACAACATAGTGATTGAATATTTTTATAGTTTGTATGTACCATACAAAGTTATTACAATACTATTGACTATATCATTAACTGTACTGAAAGTGCTGTACATGACATTCTTGTGACCCATTAATTTTATAGCTGGTAGTTTGTACCTCTCTGTCCCTGCTTCACCTAGTTCACCAGTCCACCCACCTACTTCCCCTCTGGCAGCCGCTATTTTATTCTCTGTATCTGGAGTCTGCTTCTGTTTTGTTATATTTATTCATTCCACATACAGGTGAAAACACATGGCTCTTTCTTGCCTCCACTGAAAACTGATGCCATAGCGTCCGGGATGCCTCGTGACACAGCTCTGCCTTCATAGCCTCATTTCACACCGACTCTAAACCCCACCCCCACCCCGTAGAATTGCGGGCCTTTCCCCTAATCACCAGTTCCCACATCCCAGTGCGCTGTTACCAGCCTTTTTCCATGCCTCATTCCTGCACCCACACTTATCTGCACCAGCCTCTGCGAGCATGTGAGGAGGGTTCTGATCTCTCCTATTCTGTGGAGAGAATTTGGGGGTCTTGAATTTGTATCCAGAACGTAAACATCTTAATTTTCACTAAATCTGACTGCAGTGTAGCATTTCCTTCCATTGCAAATCAACAACATGGAACAAGAACAAGTCTGTGGCTTTCTTGCAAGCAGAAATCCTAGTAATTTCACATCACATCACAGTCCTCGTAGATACCTTGAATACTGTTTAGATCCATGACTGCTTCTAAATGTCAGTAATTTGGGGGGTTTCTAATTAATTTATTTACTTTTGGCTGCTTTGCGTCTTAGTTTCCGCAAACAAGATCTTTCATTGCAGCGTGCAGGCTTAGTTGCCCTGTGCCATGCGGGATCTTAGTTCCCCAACCAGGGGTCGAACCCACATCCTGTCTTTTGGAAGGTGGATTCTTAACCACTGGACCACCAGGGAAGTCCCTAAAATGTCGGTAGTCCTTAGACCCGTTACTAGATCAGGAGACCACTGGGACAAAGGGTGTGCTGTATCAAGGTTCCTTAGAGTGTCCTTTGCAGGGGGAAGAACCCCTTTGGTACAGCAGCGCCAGGTGCTGCAGGCTGTCTCCCCTCCCCCGGCCCCAGTGTCAGAGGTGGGTGTACTCGGAGCTGTGTTTGGCCTGGGGAGCTCACGCTACTTGTCTCAGACCTTCTGTGCTCGATCCAGGAGATAAAGGATGGGCTGCAACAGTTCCACCACCTCTCCAACATGCTATGTGAATGCTCGTAGATGCTTGACTTGATATTTGTTAGGACAAAACTCAGCACTTGCCCATTGGCTGGTTTACTCCCCATATGTTTCCTTATCACCCATGATCATGAATGTGGCTAATATTCTGGATCTTAACTACTCACCCACATTGATCATTACTTCTACCTATTAATTGATCTTCTCTTGAGTTTTGGTGATTTCATTGTCCAGAAGTAATATAAATATATGAGCTAGATCCCATCAAATTTGTCATTAATCATTTTTAACATGATTTCAATAATTGAAAATTATTATTTCCTTCCCAATCCATGTCTTTATTATTTTTTATGATTTATTGTATCTTTAACTTGTCGGAATGTATCATAGCCTATGAGGTAAGGTATGTGTCTATTTATTATTCTTCATACTGATTCTCAGCTTGCCCAATAATTCCTTCCTTCAGTATTTAACGTTGGACAAATCAGATGTAAATAATTACATATGTCTCTGGATTGCTGTCTGAAATTTCTTTCTATTGATCCAACTTTTCATTCTTATAAGTACCCAACTGTTTTAATAATGTTTCATTTTCTGTCTTGATACCTACAATAAGTTTACTGCTATTGGGGTCACCTAAGTTTTCTATACGCATCTTGACATTTTACTGAGTTTTATAAATCAACTTGGAAGCTAAACTTATATTTATTTCTCTTTAACACAACTGCACATAAGAAATGTCATCATTAGCTTTCTTTGTCACTAGCATTTTGTAATTTGATTTTCTATAGATGAATTTATGCCATGTTATTTTAATTCCCACATGTTTAATATTTATATCCCTGTTGTAGATGAAATCATTTATTTCATTTTCTAGATATTTATTACTGGTACTAGAAGTGTCATTTTTTGTCTTTATCAAAAAACACGGGGCTTTGCTGAATTCTTGGGTCATGGGTTCTCTGCTGTTTTGCTCCAATGAATCCTTTTGGACAAGCATGTAGCCATATTACCTATAAGTAGTGAAAGGAGATCCAACCAGTCCACTCTGAAGGAGATCAGCCCTGGGATTTCTTTGGAAGGAATGATGCTAAAGCTGAAACTCCAGTACTCTGGCCACCTCAAGCGAAGAGTTGACTCATTGGAAAAGACTCTGATGCTGGAGGGATTGGGGGCAGGAGGAGAAGGGGACGACAGAGGATGAGATGGCTAGATGGCATCACTGACTTGATGGACGTGAGTCTGAGTGAACTCCGAGAGTTGGTGATGGACAGGGAAGCCTGGCATGCTGCGATTCTTGGGGTCGCAGAGAGTCGGACACGACTGAGCAACTGAACTGAACTAAACTGAGTAAATTTGTGTGCTTTTCTGATAACCAGAATACCTGATTCTCCTCTTTCATTCCTGTTTTTTAAAAGGAGCATCTCTCTTATCTGTCTGTGGAGAGCAGTGGAGGCTCTTGGTTTAAATGTCTGTCCTGTTTGAGACCCCGCACTCTTGTGATTCCCATTTAAATTAGCTTTGACCTGGCTTTCAGATTCCATGTGACTGGAACCCTTCCTCTGTGTCATTTGGTGTGGTTCATTTTCTCGTAGGAAAATACTTCTATATATTGTGTTTCTTTCCATTTTTATATTGCATATTTTATGGATTGTCTTACTATGTGATTTAAGACAAGTTCAAGCTTGTTGTGTTTTATTATTTGCTACACCTCTAAGTATGACTTCTTTCTCTGTTATTTTGCTACATATAGTATTGGCTAGTGTGGCTTTAAAACCTTACCCTAGCCTTTTGAAAAAGTCTAGTTAATCTTTTCCTCTTTTGAGGTATGATTCTATTGCATTTTTTTAGGCTTGGGGTTTTCTTCCAATACATATTTTATTTCTATAGGTGAATTTGGCCTGGTAACATTTACCAGTATAACTCTTACCTTACATTTTTCTTTATTCTTAATACTCTCCTCCCCCCGCCCCCGCCAATTCATGTCATCTCTGTCATAAACTTTCTGATCTATTTAAGGAAGATGGACCACAGAGCATAATTGACTCTCTGAATGTCCTGAGTCCTCCAGGTGAGCCCTGCTCCAGATCCCCTCTTTTTACTGAAATTCAGTGTCAAATGCAGAACTATTGAACCCTTTGGAAACCTTTTAAAAGCCACATATTTATTTTAAATTCTCTTACCATACTGCACTGCTATTACATTATATGTCAAGCATAGCAGCAAGTTATACTTCACTACATTAGCCTCGCCTCCTTCTGCAGTGAGACCCAATCCTTCATAGAATACACTGAACCTACACATTCCGGCTGGCGATTTCCTTAAAGTTGTTTCGATTTTCCAAGGACCATGGGCTTCCCTGGTGGCTCAGACAGTAAACAATCTGCCTGCAATGCGGGAAACCTGGGTTCGATCCCTGGATTGGGAAGATCCCCTGGAGAAGGGAATGGCTGCCAATTCCAGTACTCTTGCCTGGAGAATCCCATGGACAGAGGAGCCTGGCGGGCTACAGCCCACTGGGTTGGGAAGAGTTGGACACAACTGAGCGACTAACACTTTAACTTCTGAGGATCTCCTCCTGCCTTCACAAAGCACCTGCTGCTCAGCGGGATTATCAACTACAGTAATAAGAATCCTTTATTCTCTGGCACATGGTAAATATTTTTGCACAAACTTGAGGCTTGCAAGCTAGGTAGATCCTAAGGCACAAACATAGATACATTCTTATCATCACATTGTTTAACTTTTACTAAACTCAGAAATATACTTTCCAGGTATCCAGTGTCCTTGCTTATGGTTAAACCCAGGGAGTGCCCTACTCTGTCATTTGGAAAGCTGACTGGATCCAGTTTCCTGCCCAGAATCCCAGAGACATTATACATCAGTGGTCACTGCACATAGCTGAGCTGTAAGGCAGTTATTTGCTGACTGTGTCTTCCCAACAGAGGGCCCTCGGGGTTCTATCCACTGAAGTTTTCCAACCAACCATGAATGTACGGAAGAGGGTTTGGCTTGTCCAATAACAATCCCTTCCAAAATGTGAATTCTCTAATAAAACCAGGAAGGTCATTTGTTTGTTTAACCAAATTTTCATCACACTGACCTCCAAAAAGTATTCCAGGTGCCTTTAATACCAGATACAGAATCAGTGAAGCTCTTAGATTAAAACCTGGGAATTCGAGCTTAGAGTTCCATGGGAAAGATGCCTCTTTAAGACTTGGATTTGAATTAAAGCTCAACAACTCAATAACCTGACATGACTAAGACATTCCCCGCATAGGACTTTCTGAGTTCAGTGTTACTGTGACGCCCTGATGTACTGTTTGCTTGGCAACGAGGAAAAACTTTATGTTGCAATTAACCTTGCTATTTTTTTCCCTTATGTCTAAGTATCGTGAACTTCCTTTGTGGTATTTTAGTGATTAGACAGGATGGAGGGTGTTCTTAAAGATTCATGGCCAAACCCGATGATGTCAGACCAAAGGGAAGGGACGGTCTTCGTGGGGCCAGCAAGTCTGGCCCCGTCTGAATTGTTTGTCTAACACTTCACAAGTAGAAGAGGAACCACTGAATTATTCATTTTCAAGTTGCCCTAAAAAAAGGCACTTACGCTGCCGAATTGCAGACTCTCGGTGCCAGCGAGAGGAAGAGGAAGGATGCTGTCTTTCCTTGGGACAGGCCACTGCCGTCGGCTGCCTGATTCTCCAGTTTCACTTCCCCGACCCTGTGGGGTGAAGGAGACAAACCACCAGCTGCCTTAAGTGCAGGGCAGTTAAGGGGGTGGGGGCCATGGACAGATGCCACCAGGGCCTCCGAAGCCACAGGTGAGCCAAGTGCTGGATTGATGGGGGGAGACCAGTGAAGGGGAGGCTCTGCAAGCAGCTCTGAAGGGCCAGGAGGTGTGGTCAGAAGGCACCGGGGTGTAGAAGTGATCCGGAGGACAGCCCAGGGCCTTGAGGTGGGCCCAAGAAGTCCCAGGAAGTCGTCTCAGCCTTGGACTTGGAGGGGAAGGAAGCAGAGCGTAATAACTAGAATGCACCTGGAGAGGTTTCCTTATTCTGAGTTTTAACTTCTCTGCCACCAAACCTTCTCTTAACAATTCCTACCACATAGTACTTAGGAGAGAAAGGGGGTAATTAGAATCCCTCACATTCCCGCATAAACGCAGGGTTCTTACCCTAGACTGCTGCTTTCTGTGACCTTGAGCTTCTTGGTCACCACTCACCCCCCGCCCTCAGTTTCCCCACCTGTGAAATCCAAGCAGCATCCTCCTGTCCACCTGCAGCGGTGGCATGTCCCCTGTGCCCTCGGGAGATGGTACGATGCACAGGATCAGGGGCACCTGTCAGCCCAAGGCAGAGTGCTTACAGGTCAAGCCAACAGGGAAAAGAAAACGAAATCTGAAAGGAGGCTCTGAAAGTGCGAAAGCTCACATGGGGCAGGCCATGCTCCACCACCAAAAAGACCTATTTCTTAAATATCTGGAGGAAAGCAGCAGCACCCTGGGTCCACAGTCCTACTGGCCATGTCCTCTGCCCAAGACTCCCCCAACCAGCCAGCTCCCGGGGGACCCAGCGCTCAGGGTGGCACCTCGGCTCCCTCCAGATCCCGCGTGGAGGCGGCTGCTGGGAGCCTCTTTCCTGGAGGGAGGAAGGTTGGGATTCCTGTGTCCCCTCCAGAATCCACTTACTCTGTATCAAAGAGAGATACTCATGGATGATTTTTCAATCACGTTCTCCTTGCAAAAGTGTGCCTTTCATACACGTCGTTTTTCCTTCCCTTTGATGAGTTAACTGACATACTAAGAGGTTAACTGACGTGACTAAAACTAGCAAAGTACTCCTCATCTGTATTCTTTCCCAGGGGCCACTCTGTAGCATCCTGCTTATCTCTGCACGGGTCTTCTGGTCACCTCATTTCTGTGCCAACAGTGGTCAACAGCCTACGTACCGACTTTATAGTTGAAAAGTTATAATGGAGAGACACTAAACTACTGTGATGGTCTATGCTTTTTTAATCACCTTATAATTTTGTTTGTTTGTTTGCTTGTTATTATGTTCAGTTTCTGACATACGATAGAGGACAGAACCCCTAGTGCCTACTGGACAATTCCAGCCGTGCTTTCCTGGCCCACCTGTCCTTATTGCCATTTTATCTTGAAGCTCCTTCCAGAATCCTTAGAGCCTCACATTCAGGACTCTTATTCTTTAATATAGCCACTATACCATTATCATAGGTGGTGCAGTTGTAAAGAATCCTTCTGCCAGTGCAGGAGATGCAAGAGATGCAGGTTCAATCCTTGGGTCAGGAAGATCTCCTGGAGGAGGAAATGGCAACCCACTCCAGTATTCTTGTCGGGAGAATTCCATGGACAGAAGAGCCTGGCAGGCTGCAGTCCATGAGGCCACAAAGAGTCAACACACAACTGAGCAACTGAGCATGCACACTATTATCACATCAGAAGTTAACTTCTTTATATCATCAATACTTCAATTTCTAATTACCCCTAAACATCATACATGAAATTTTTTAAGTTGTTTTGACTCAGGATCCAAATTCAGACCCACACATTGCAATTGGTTGTTATATCTTTTAAGTCTCATTCGTTTTTATTGAGCCATCTCTTTTTCTTTTCCTTTCAACCTGTTTGAAAGAGAAACCAGCTTACTTGCCCTGAAGAGTTTCCCACAGTCTCTCTCTTGTTTCCCCAGATGTAGTTTAGCTTGTTCCTCTGTCCTCTCATCCCTGCAAGTTTGTAGTTGAACCCAGAGGTCTGATCAGATTTAGACTGGAGTTCAGGGGCAAAACCTACTTCCTAGGCAGTTGTGATTATAATCTGTTGTCCTGGGTGTTGAAAATTAGCTGTGACCAGAAAAGAAAGATTCTGATTTTCATGAACAACAATAATAATGAGTGTGTGCGTGGGTTTACGAGGTTTTCTTTTTACCCTCCATCAATATTCTTATTTCGTCCTTGTGCCAATTACTTTGTCAAAGGCCACGCTATTCCTCCCAGGCAGATGACTGTCACGCTCCCAGATCTGCCCAAGGTCAAAGGACCAGGAGGCAGTGGGAGGGAGTCTGGCCTGTCTACCTGCCATGCCAGCCACATTCTGGTGACTCCAGCCCAAGGTGTCGTCACTCCATCCTACTTGTGACCCCTGCACTTGATTTAAGGGAAGAAAAGGATTTTCACACCAGACTGCTCCTCATAGCTTTTAGAGCCACAGTTTTAGAGAACGTGAGAGAAATGGCAAGAGGCATCTGAAGTTAATCCAGATGCTTATCCCAAGACGCTCCCATGACCTCAGGAGCAGCAGTCTCGTGAGCTAATTCTCCAGCCATGGCTGTCCCCGGTGCCCTACCCTGCGAGGACTGAACCTGGGTGATGGTCCCAGGCGGTTTCTGATCACATCGGACTGTACTTCAGGGAGTGGCTCAGATTAAACTAAAGGAGGATTTATTTAAATTATTTTGTGTAAGCAAGTCAGTTGAATCGTAGGGCCAGAAGGGAAATTTCCTTCCCATTTGGTATTGATGAGGCTTCACCAAAATTGATTTTAATCATTACTTGTATCACTGACATTTAAACATAACAGTCATCAGAAGGAACAAATTGTGGTTAATTTCTGAACAAGCTGAGGTGACCTTTTGGCCATTTAACTGTCTCTTGATACAGTTTTATTTGCAACAAGAGTAAAAACCACTATTTCCCGAGGGTCTGACGTAGCGGTCAAGCTCTACAACTGTTTCTCTGCCCAAACCTCGACTTGATCAGAGAGGGAGGGTCCACTCTGGGGTGACACGTTTGACTGGGGGCTTGGGGGCTTGAATGGATGCCAGGTAGTTTCACCCCAAAGCAGAGGCGGCTTAACCCGGGTGGAAAATGAGAGACAGGACCCATCATACAGCTGGGGGTTGTCAAGAAAACCCCTCCACAAAGGACGCTTTCTCCTCCCACCTCCCCAGCCAATCCGTGACGAGTCCTGTTTGTACCCAGCTCTGTGTGCCCCGGGAGGGACGGGGAGCAACAGGGAAATGAGCCAACAGCCCTGCCCTCTGGCAACTCACGCTCCCATGAACCTGGGTCTTTAGATACTTTTTCTTCCAGGGAGAGTGTTTGCCTCCTCTTTCAAGGGCTACAAAAAGTGGTCAGAAAAACTAAGTATTTTCCTTCTGCCAAAACAACTTACAGACTCTTTCCTTGAAAGTCATATTTACAACTTGGCTAAACAGCCCTGCACTTTCTGCTGTTTAGAATCCCAGCCAGTGAGTTGTTGCCTGTCACATGCAGGGTGGACTCGAGGAAGTGAAGGCGTCGTAGGTCCGCGTCGTTCATCAGCCAGGATTTAGGGAGCGCCTGCTGTGTTCTCTGGGATCATGGCCGTGAATAAACAAGCCATCAGTATCTGAACGAGGTACTCAGAGGCAGAAATAAGTGCAATAAAAATAAATGAGCAGATGACGAGGAGCAGGGCTGCCAGGAGACCCTCAGAAGACAGTGGGCCCTTGAGCCAAGGCCTAGATGGCGACAGCAGCAGCATGTGGAGCTCAGTAGTGGGGACAGCCATGCAGACAAGCGTGGTGGCTCTCAGGAACAGAATAAGGCTAGAGAACCCACAAGAGCATTTGTCGATTGAGCCACAAAAGGAAATGTGCACAGAATGCATGTCACTCGCAGACTAAAGCCTCAACCCCACCTCAGCGGCGCTGAGGGAGCAGCTGTGCACTTGGGCCTCTTTGTCTGGACAGCTGGACAAGCGGGAAATGAAACTGGAAAAGGAGCCGAGGTGTTGATGAGAGGTGGGCTCCCGCAGGGGTCCTGGCCCAGAGGACACTGGGAGGGAGGGAGCTGGGGAGCAGCCCGCTGAGCCTGTTGCGCTGCCTAAGGCAGACTGGCTGTGAACTCTGCCCTGGGAGCGAGAGGCCGCCAGGGGCTCTCCTGCCAGGCAACATGTTGAGACCAATGGGTGGAATGTGGGCTCAGGTTTTTTGAAAATAATATCGTCAAATCTGTGATGGCTCACTCTGTCTACAAAAAGAAGGAAATGCTTTCAAAGTACTTTGTATGACTTTACCTGACAAAGAGGAGACAAAAGAAATGAGAGGCCAGTCTCACTTATAAATATTTATGGGGAAAAATACTCAATAAAATATTAGCAAATAGAACTCAGGAGTGTGTTAAGTGCATAATATCCACAACCAAATGGGGGGCAAGTGACTGTCAGTATAATTTACCATTTCAGCGAGTCAGAGGAGAAGAACCTTCTAATTAGCTTCATAAATGCTTAAAAGGTACTTAATAAAATCAGTGTCCTTCTTTTATTAAAAAGCCTTAATAAAATATTTACAGTTGGCTATCGCATTAACAAAATACAAACACATGTATTTAAAGCCCAAAATGAGCAAAGTGTTTGATGGTACACCATTGGAGGCCTCACCTGTGATGTCAGCCACCATCTGACATTAGGCAAGGGTCCCCACTGTCACCCTAGCTATGTGTCTGGGCTCTGCTGTCATGAGGGAAAGAAATAGGAGGCGTAGAAGGGGCAGGAAGAGGCTGGCCTCGTGACGTGGTTGGGGTGGTTGCCATGGAAACACACGCTTAACAGACTCCCACCCCATGTGGTCTGGTTCAGTCTGGTTGTGCCTCCCTCTGCCTGCTGTTCTCTGCCTCCTTCAGGTTGCAGACCAGAGGTCCTCTCCTCCAAGAGCCTCTCTCCTCCTGTTTGCAAAGCTCGCTGTCCCTCCTTCTGGGCTGTCCCTGGACCCAAATTCCCTGGTGTCTTCACTCCCCTGCGCCCACCTGAGCAGGCAGTAACAAGGTCTCCCGTCTTTGAACTCCTGGGATGTACGGCATCTGTCCTTGTGGTCCCAGTAAGGTGAATGTGCACTGCCAACCTGGGATGTTTGTTTCCCCATCAGATGTGGCACATAGTAGGTGCTCTGTAAGCATCACTGAGGGCAAGCTGCCCCAACTCCACTCACACCCCTGGGCCTCAGGCTGGTGCCGCCTTCTTCCTGTGCAGCCTTGCCCCGCCTGTCACACTGGACTCAGACCAGCCTTTCCTCTCCTGAGACCAAGTCCCACCTGCGTGCCCATGTGCAGGCGGAAGAGGCCCTTTTTCTGAGGACCCTCAACCCCCATTAAGGCGATTCTAGCCCTATAGCCAAGACATCTCCTCATCCCTGGCCCTCTGGCTCCTCCTCCTCCTTGTTTTCCCACCAGTTCTTATTGCACGCGGTCCAGCAACCCTGCTTCTGGGCTCCTCTGCCCCTTTGTGCTGGGAGCCAGATCTGGAGACTGACCCGCCTTCCTGATGGGCCAGGTGGCAGACATAGCATCCAGTGGGTGGGGCAAGCATTCACTTTACCAAGCATACTGGAACTTACTTAACCAGCATACTTGTTTTTAAAACAGGGAGAATGGATCTTTAGATATTTCTTCCTCTTTTGTTTTTCTTTTATTGTTTTGTTTTTTTGACTGCGTCACACAGCTTGCAAGATCTTAGTTCCCCCACCAGGGATCGAACCGTGCCCTCTGCAGTGAAAGCAAAGGATCCTACCCCCTAGACTGCCAGGGAAGTCCCAGATATTTCTTCTTTTGATGCCTAAGAACTTTACAATCTAGAATTGAGGCTCTTGACCTGGGTCCAAGAAAATACACTGACCTTTGAAGTTCACCCCGGATGCTTTTTCAACTGCCTTGTAGATTTACTTTGCTTAAATAGCTCCTGAAGTTGCAGGCTTGTTTGGGATTGAAATATGCTCCACCCTTGCCCTTGTGCCATCCCTCAGCACTCGGGAGACTAGTGTGAAAGGAAACACAGGGTTTCCATCGTGCATACGATTTCCCTACCGTCAGCCTTGACTGTGTCCTTTCAAGTTCCTCATAAAAAATCATGTGCCAGCCCAGAGACTACCCTGGAATGATCTGTGGGGAACCGATTGAATGAAACTGCATATTCCAGGCCAGGCTGAAATGATCCGCAGTCTGAAGCCAGAGCAAGCACAATGCTGCTCTGGTTAATGGTTCAGTGAAAGCTGTTTTGTCAGCTCGTAAAAAGGTGAGAGAACGTAATCTTTATAATAAATAGTTTTGCTGAGCAAACAATAACGTGCAGTTATTATGGACTTTGGAAAATAAATGATTTTAGGCTAACGTCAGGCTCCAGTTCCAACCCACTGACGTGGTATTTGAGCCTGCGAAACAGAAAGAAAAACCCCCTCGGAATATTGTTGACTGCCTGCTATGAGAGCACATGCCATCTAATTCATAACTATACTTTTCAGATAACATTTCTAGTTGCTTTTTTAACCCCTGGACACTTTCATGTTACTTATTGAGGGCAGTTTGTCTGGTAGGATTCATGTTGTTGGGGAGGGACGGGGGCAGCAGCAGCTTGGCGAGGAGTGGGTTGTATGGACTCTGCGGCAGACAAGTTATAAGATTCGACCAGCACTGACAAGTCTGCCAGCGCCAAGGGCTGCACTTCACGTCTCCAGGAGCCCTGATCACATTTTGGTACCCAGTGGGTTGTGTTTTTCATCTCACCTTTTAAAAAGCATGCCCGCTTGGGAAGGTGCATCACTGAGCCTACAGACTCCTATAGTAATCATCTGAACTTTTCCTCGCCCACTGCATCTCTGGTTCCTACCACTGTCTTCTGTGGCTCTGGCCCCATCTAGCCCCCCTGGGCCCTGCTGTCTTCAGGGGAGCCGGTGTTGAATTTCCTGGCCCTGGAACAGGAGGGCTCAGTGTTGGCATTATCATCTGAAAGCTCTGGAAATACGAGACTTGCTGTCATAATGAAAGGTAAGGGCCATACTTGTTATCACATTCAATATTTTGGTCAGTTTAGCAGTTGCCTAGTAACCAAAGTTAAACTGACGAGAAGATGGAAAAACTTGAAATTCATTTCCAGGGATTGCTGCAGAATGCCAAAAAGACACCTTCCTGTTTAAATGTGGCTAATTTTTTTTTTTAATCAGTGACTTGAAATCTTTCAGAGCTGATACATTGTTTTCTGGGTATTAGGTATTGTAATGACCAAACAAAACCATTCACCTAGGAGGCACTCAGGCCCACCCCGGCCCCTAAATCTGGCTGGATCTGGACATCACTTCCCAGACCCTCCAGGTCCCAGCTTTGCCGACCCAGCCTCTATGTGAAGCCAGATCTCTAAGAATACCTCTCTTTTCTAGCCCAGGCCTGTGTCTGACCTTGTCCTGACCCCATGGCCAATGGCAGTGGCCAGTCAAGGAGTGAAGGGTGGATTAAAAATAAGTGAGTGTCGGTCCCCAGACAGTCACACTTCACCCTTAATCTCCAGAACAGAAGTTGGGCCATTTTACCAGGGGGATCACCTCCTCTTGATGCTGAGAATTAAAGGCAAAGCCCTGGGAATTTCCTGGAGGTCCAGTGGTTAGGACTTCAAGCTTCCACTGCAGGAGGCATAGGTTCGATCCCTAGTCAGAGAACTAAGATCCTGCAAGCCACACAGCATGGAGCAAGGAAGGAAGGAATGAAAGCAAGAAAAAGAAGGAAAGAAAGCAAGGTGCAGCTCTGGCCAAAGAGTTTTCCTGGTGGAAAGGCGCTATCAGCTTACTCTGGAGACCTAGGGTCATTCCCTGCCTTTCCTTCCTTCACTCAGCAAAATGCATTGAACAGTGCTGTGTGTCTTTTTTTGATTCATCCTGAGAAATACACAGCAGGTCTGCCTCTCTATGCTCCCCACCTCCCTGTGTACACTGCCAGGCAGAGTAGCTGGTAACCCCAGGAAAAACAAGGCCCCAGAGGAGGACACCCATCTCTGGAAGGCAGTCAGATGGGCCCGTCATATGAAATAAGTGCAAAAAATACACTCGAGGAAACATAAAGCAAAACCAAGGAATAATTTAATAATGAAGGGAGTGGGAATGACAGGTATGAGAGACAGAAAAACTAAACCAAGGAAGCAGAGAAGAGATGGATCCCAGGCTGAGCACAAGTACAGAGGATCAAGCTGAAGAGCTGTCCAGAGGGGCAGGAGAGGATCAGGACACAGCAAATGGAGGGAAAGTTTGGACAACGTGACAGGCGGAAGTAGGTGTGCCGACAGTAGCCAGATAATGGGAGAGCCACACTGAGCAGAAGACTATCTAAATAACGGAGATAACTTAGCCAGAATTAAAGAGGAAGGGACTCGTGGAAGATACAACAGGAGAAATTCAGGAAACCCTCCCTGAGGCCGGTGCTCAGGATCTCTGCTCTCCCAGCCCCGGCCGTTCCCCATCCACCTGCTGGGTCCTGCAGCCACCAGCTCCCCAACGTGCTCCAGAGAGAAGGGAGACAGGGCCCCTGGAGGTCTTATTTCAGGTGCTCAGTAGCCAAGCGTTTCTGTCTGCCTCTTGTAAACGCAGCCCCGGCAGACTTTACAGGACCCACATCTGCCCGCACCTGTCCTGTGGCCAGGGAGCTTGTAGGTGTCTTGAAACATTCATGGACCAAGTGAGTGAGTGTCCAAATGATACCAGCAGCTGGCGGGCTGGGTGGGTGGCCGCGTGGATCTGGACTTGGTGAATAACTGATTTAAGTTCAAAGCTGCATTTAAAAGTAGTGATTTGCCTTAGGAGAAGGTTGTTAACTTTTTATTGTCTCGTATACACAATGAAGTTTATGCTCCATCAGCAGGTTGTCTAGACAGTTTTCGGTTCTGACCATCAAGTCCCCTTTTCTGTCACTAGCAGATCTTAACACTTTCCATGATGGTTTTACCCTCCGGAGTCACGGCAGTTTCTCTCTGATACCCTGAAGGTTTCCTTTTGAAATGGTGCAAAGAGATGTTTCACAATTGAAGCCACCCCAAGCCTACCCCCAGCCCCCAGCATTTCCCTGCAGGGCCCCAGTTTGAGTGTTTGTCTTAGAGACACTGCCTCCTTCACCAAGTTGTCCTAAAAATAGCTTCATTTAACCAGGCCATTTGATGAGGTGTTTCAGACTTTTCTCTGATGAGTCTGTAAGCAGGATACTGTTTCAAACAGATACCACGATCTGTGAACCTGATCACCAGGCGTCTGTTACCTTGTTCAGGCTGACGAGAGTTGATGAGATTGCCTGGAATCGCAGGGCACACCTAAAGGTTGGGAAAGCCTCAGGGCCTCAGGAGGGAACACACGATGCAGCAAATAGCGAAAACAGACCGGCCAGGGCCTGAGTAGCTCATCCCACTCTCTGTATTAAGGGTAGGTGGTTAGGACCAGAGAATGAGGGTGGGTGGTTAGGACTAGAGAAGCAGGTTTGGGGAACAGAAGAACCCTGGAGTCAGCCTGTCTGGGCGCCCCGACCTGCCCCAGTGGGTAGACTGGCCGACCAGCCCATCACTGGAGGGACCAGCTGCATTCAGGACCCTGACCAAAAGCTTAACACCAAGTCCTGTGCCAGCAGGGATGAGGGTGGAGGAGACAGACACTGGTGGGGAGACTGTGCTGCCTCCTGAGATGGAGCCACTGGCAGGGTTGGGGGAGGGGTGGAAGTAGGAGACGAGGTTCCCAGAGGTGGAGGGTGACGGGACAGGCAGTATAGGTCCAGGCTACATAGGGGTCCATATGTGGTGAGACAGATTGGAGCGGAGGTCTGTGGATGGGGGCCAAGAGCCTCGATGCAGAAGGACAGCCAAGGGAGTCCAGCAGGCAAGCCGTCCAGCGGGGAGGGGTGGGCCTGAGTCCTGCAGGTGGCAGAGCCAGCTCAGGTCCGCACAGGGCGTAGAATGAAGCAGCCGAAGCCGGAGGAGGTCTGTGCTGTAATGTCCCATCCCCTCTTTCACAGGGGTACTGAACCTCTCACAGGTAGCAGTCTTGACCTTGACCTCCTCACTGGGGCCACCGTTGGGACCGGTCTGGGGCAGCGACTACCCTGGGAGTTCTGTTCAAACCTGCCACAGACTTTTGGAATTGTCCTTCTCAGTAGAACTCTGAGCATGGTTCCTCTCTCTCTCATGATGTTGTATGTTGGAAGCATATATATGCCTTCAAATTACTCAGGAAAGGACTTTCAGAACAGGAGAAAAAAAAAAAAAAGCACCTGGTAACTCCCTGCGTGTGAGCAGGCTTGGAGGTGGGGTGTGACAGTGACTCAGCTGGTTCATGGTGCAGACAGCAGAGCCTCCCATCCTGCATCCCCAGCCTCTCCCCACCTCCCCTACCTGTCCATGGTTCTCTCAGTCCTGGCAAACTTCTACTCATCCTTCAAAACCCAGTTCACACATCACCTCCTCTGAAACCTTCCTGATTCCCTCCCCCAAGGAGAATCCAGCTCTGACTCCTCTGTTTTTCCAGAGCTCTCTGTTCAGAGCTCTGTTCAGGGCTCTCTTGGCAGGAGGCACTGTCTCCCCAAGGAGACTGGGTGCCCCTCAAGAGCACACCGGCTCTTTCCCTCGACGTAAGCCCACCTCCTCCCAGCAGGCATCCGTGTCCCCTCGCAGGTCTGCAGGCCTCCCGCCCCGACACTGGCCTGGCCTGCGTGCCCATGGGCCATGCTGCCAAGTTGGGAACAGTGGTGGCCCCTGAGCCTGCCTCGCCCATCGACTAACCTGCTCTCTCCCTCTCACCTCCCCAGGGCCGACGAAATTGAAATGATCATGACGGACCTTGAAAGAGCAAACCAGGTAGGATGTTTGATGGCTTCAGACATAAAATCACAAGAGCATAGCCCTTTCTGTCCTCACGGAAGAGGCTTCTCTCTAAGTCAGGTTGATGCTTTTTCTGATGCCACGAGCTATACATAAGCAGTCCCAGGTGTGATTTCCTTGCGAAAGTCTCTGATACAGTCCCTGCATCCCAGGCATCCCGTGGTGATGCTTTTTCTTTTCCTTCATCCATCTCTTAAGTCTCTACACTGCTCCCGTGACAGCTGTTATGCAGCAGAGTTTATACCAACATGTTAACCCTGCAGCAGAGTCTGTGCCTCCACCTTCTAATGGGTTGAGCCACTTGCTCTGGAGAAGGCTTCCAGCCAAGGGGCCCTCTCATCTGATTCTTAGTCGTCACATTGCTTTGTGGAAAGTACCCCCAGCACTGTGTCCCACACAGAATAGGCACACAGTATCCTCTAAACGGGGCTCCCAAGTGGTGGTAATAGTAAAGAACCCGCCTGCCAGTGCAGGAGACATAAGAGACACAGGTTCAGTCCCTGGGTCGGGAAGATCCCCTGGAGGAGGACATGGCAACCCACTCCAATGTTCTTGCCTGGAGAATCCAGTGGGCAGAGGAGCCTGATGGGCTACAGTCCATGGCGTCACAAAGACTCAGACACAACTGAAGAGACTTGGCACGCACGCATCCCGGGGCTGTAAATACGGAGCTGCCACCCTGCCGAGCCCAGCCCCTCCTCAAGAACTCTGCAGAAGAGGAAAACATTTTGCTTCAGCAAATGGTGCTACTGCTTTGAAAAGGAAGGGGTCTCCCCCTTTTATTTTATTTTATTCTAGTCTATTTTTTAGTGGAGAGAAGCAGCCAGAGCTGGGTTAGTTTTCTCAGCCCCAGAAGACCACACGCGGGTGGTAGTGGCCTCTCCCCATTTAGTCCTACAGCCGGGCCACCCCACACACAGGGAAGCTCAGGGTAGCCCCAAGAGGATGAAAATCCTTCTCGAATCTGCCGTCTCAGCTCTCTGCCTTTTGAAGGTCCCACAGCGTGACTGCCTCCTGGCTGGCATTCCTAACCCCTTGGCAGACATTCAGGAAAGAGCGTCCCTGTTTGATCTTTAGCTCATGAAAATACTCTGAACTCTGACTGAAATGTGAAAGTCAGTTTATGCAGGAGAACGGTCATAGGTCGTCCGGGTTCCTTTCTTCTTTCTGAGGGTCCTAGGCCTGATCCATGTGGGGTGCTCAGTAGAGACGCCTGGACTGCATCACCCCAGGTAGCATCTTTAAAGTAATTCAATTAAATGTATTTACTTACTGGCCATACTACATATCATGTGAGATCTTAGTTCCCTGACCAGGGATCGAACCCCTGTTCCCTGCATTAGAAGTGCAGGGTTTTAAGCACTAGACTGCCAGGGAAGTCCCAGTAGCATGTTTGTATGGCAACTTTGTGGTCACAAGAAGAGCTGACCATTCTTGAGTAACTTTTCTTGTGCCTGGCTCTGTTCCGAGCACTTCACATGAACCGAGCCCCTTAAACCTCACAGGTTTCCACCAAGATCAGTGTAGTTATGACTCCCATTTTACAAATAAGCAAACTGAGGTCAGCAGCCGGTCAGTTGCAGAGTCAGGCCTGGAACCTACACTCTTCACCACACTCAGAAACAGGGCTGGAGTCCAAGGGCTCATTTTGCCTTTCTTTCAAATTCCCAAAAACACCCATTCCGCTCCCTGCCCTAAAGCACTACTTCTGCTCCAGTTCACAAAGGTGCCTAAGCATTTATTTACCTTAATTTACTATAAACTAATTTACTTTGGCCCCTTTGTTCTTATTCAAGTAGCACCGCTCAACTTTCCAGAGACCATATTTGTTAAGCTTCCCTGTCACAGGACTGTCATTCGCATTTCTCAAATTTCCACCCATCCACTCTCTCCCCCTGGCCAATCCTGGGCCAGCCACCCCTTCTGAAGGCACTCTGGGGTAAGCTCTGGTTTGTTAGATAACCCGATTCTGTGCATGTCAAGCGCTCAGGTTCCAATTAGTCTGCAGGTACTAAGCATATTTGGCAGAGGTGACACTTTTCTCAAAATGCCTAAGGCCCTGGGTGGCTATGGGTCCTTGGAGATGCCAGGCAGGACCCTGCAGAAGGTGCTGCTTCCAAGGCGGCAGTTTGCTCAGGTCCCCACTTGGTACTTCCTGGCTGTGTGGCCTTGGATAAGTCTCTTCACTGATTATATTTCTTTAAAAAAGAAAAGAAAAAGATGAACTTTGCAGACCTTATGCCAAGGAAAATTAATCCAGTCACACAAAAAAAGAAAACAAATACTATGTGATTCCTCCTATATGAGGTCCCTGCTGCTGCTGCTGCTAAGTCACTTCAGTCGTGTCCGACTCTGTGCGACCCCATAGACGGCAGCCCACCAGGCTCCCCCGTCCCTGGGATTCTCCAGGCAAGAACACTGGAGTGGGTTGCCATTTCCTTCTCCAATGCATAAAGTGAAAAGTGAAGGTGAAGTCGCTCAGTCGTGTCCAACTCTTAGCGATCCCATGGACTGAAGCCTACCAGGCTCCTCCGTCCATGGGATTTTCCAGAGTACTGGAGTGGGGTGCCGTTGCCTTCTCTGATATGAGGTCCCTACAGTCATCAAATTCATAGAGACAGTAGAAGGGTGGGTATCAGGGGCTGGGGGAATGGGGAATTATAGTGTTTAATAGGGTCAGGCTTTCAGTTCTGCAAGATAAAAAGTTTTAGAGATGGTTGCCCGACAGTGCAAATATGCTTAACACTACTATAAAATCCATACTTAAAAATGATTAAGATGGTGTATTATATGTGATTGTATTTTACCATAATTTAATTTTTTTAATTTAAAAAAGAAACTTGTTAATGTTCGAGAGAGGAGGAAGGGAGGGAACGATAGCAAGTGCAGGCAGTCCTCAGAGAGATTTCGGGTTCAAGGCCGCCGCAGCAGAGCAGGTATCACAGTGCAAGTCGCTCAAATGTTTCAGCTTCCCAGTACATGTAAACGTTATGTTTATGCTACACTGCAAGTCTGTTAAGTGTGCAATAGCAGTATGTCTGAACAAACAATGAACATACATACCTTAATTTTATTTTTTTATTTTTATTTTTTTTCATACCTTAATTTTAAAAGAAAGCTATTGGAAAAACACTGCCAGTGGACTTGCTCCAACACAGCGTTGCCACCAACCTTCAATTTGTAAAAAGCAATGTTTGGAAAGCACAATAAAGAGAAGCATGATAAAAGGAGGTCTGCCTGCACTTCCTTTGCAGGATTATTTGTAGAATTAGAGGCAAAATGCCCGGAAGTGGGGGGCTTCCTGCATGGCTCAGTGGCAAAAGAATCTGCTTGCCAGTGCAGGAGGCGTGGGTTCTATCCCTGAAGTCAGGAAGATTCCCCTGGATGGGGGGATGTCAACCCATTCCATCCAGTATTCTTGCCTGGGACATGTCATGGACAGAGGAGCCTGGCAGATTACAGTCCATGGGGTCACAAAGAAATGGACATGGGCAGCATGCATGCACACATGCCTGGAAGTGAGTGCCTTAATTCATGCTCTGTAGTTGCTAACATAGTCAGGTTCACAGGGAGAATTCCAAAGTCCCACCCTAGGGAAGTACCAGCACGGTGAGGGTATGCGGAGGTATAGGAGAGCCTAACCAGCCACTCAGGGCGAGTTCATAGCCGGATGTGGCTGCCAAAGGAGATTAATGCAACCTCAGGCTGCATTAATAGAAATAGTCTCTGGAATGAAGGAGGTGATGATTCAGCACCCATCTGTAGCAATTAGTCCTTGCTCAGGGAATTGTCATTTGTCCTAGAAACCTGGGAGGAATGCAGGCATTCAGGGAGTGCTTTCAGGGTCCACTCCATGGCCAGGATGGGGAAGGGACCCACACAGGAGGGAAACCAGGAGGTTTGGGGACATCTTTATTCTTTGGGGAGCAGAGAAAGAAAACAGAGGGACTTGACACATGGGGAACTTGGGATGTTAAGAGATTAGAAAGGGGAAGGCCTAGGGTGGTGGTTGTGGATTCTGGCCTTGCAGCTCTCCAGGACTGGCCGCGGAAGGGGTTGGGCTTTGTCATGGCTGAGGGCAGAGCCTAATGGGAGGGAGCTCCCCTCATCCCATGCAAAGAAGCTTGTTCTCAGCAGTGAGTCGCCAGAGGCGCCTGGAGCTGCCTTCGAAAGGAGTGAGCTCCCCGTCGACAGAGCTATGTGAACAGATATGGGCCAGACCTCGCTGAGTGTGTGAGGTGGAGGATCCAGACACAGAGCAAACAGAAAGTGCTTGGACTCGATGACTCAGCGGGTGGACAAGGGTGACTCAACGAGGAGAAAAACTTCCCGGGTAGAGAGGGAGGAGGGCACCCAGGAAGGCAAGGAAGCACTCAAGGGTTCCAGGCTGTTCCAAAAAGCCGCTCTGGGGACGTGGGCCCAGAGGAGGGGGTCCAGCCGGGTTTAGGGTGTCCTGAGAACAGTGGAGCGGCACAGGCAGGAGTGAGACGCCGGATTTGAGTTCTAGAGGGATTGCTGTGGTACGCATTAGAAGCGGAGGGGAGTGAAAGGACCGGAAGCCAGGAGAGCAGTGAGCAGCTGCTGAGATGGATCAGGGCAGGGATGTGCGGGCGGCTCGGCCCCCCAGTGACAAGGCAGAGGCGGAAGCGGGCGGGAGGAGGGGCACCGGGAGCTGCACCAGGGCGGGCACAGCCAGACATCTGGTTCCATGGCTTTCCTATCAGGGGAGAGCCCCAGGAGGAGCAATTTACTAGTTCATTGGCATATAACATTATTTTTGCACTGGGTTTATAGTCAAAACGTTCTACTGAGACCTGAAGCTCTATTTTATAGCTAAAGTACTTCTGTTTCTAGTGAAGAAAAGTGGAAGAGAATCAGCACCAGGCGATTAGGAGCTGGGTTTATTTACACCTATTTGTTCAACTTTGAGATGTTTGTATTAATACCATCTTTACTGGTGATTATTAAGGTTCAGAGGGGCTTCCCAGGTGGCTCAGCAATAAAGAATCCACCTGCAGTGCAGGAGATGCGGGTTTGATCCCTGGGTTGGGAAGATCCCCTGGAGAAGGAAACGGCAACCCACCCCAGTATGCTTGCCTGGCAAGTTCCATGGACAGAGGAGCCTGGCAGGCTACAGTCCAAGGGGTCACAAAGAGTCAGACATGACTTACAGACTAAAAACAACAACAGAAAGTTCAGAGCTTTGGGGGCAGGAGGAGGTAGGGAAATTTGCTCTTCTGGCTTTTCTGAAATCATGACTCAGCAGTCAGTGGACTGTGACAGTCTAAGTTTATGGGAGTGGAGTGGTGTTGGAGGAGGTCCAGCTTTCAGCCTGGCTGACCCTTGAGAGGAGAAATTCAAATCAATATCCATCGAATCCCCCAGAAACACAGGCAGGGAGCCTGAACGGGACTGTAGCCACTGAACGGGGCCAGCTTGGGACACATGGCAATTAATCTCTCTGTGGACTTTTCTGACCTTCCTCCAACAGTGTCACTGAAGCAGGGCCGCCTCTGGCCCTAGCTGTGCCCCACAGCACTGGGTGGTGCTGCTGTGGAAGGGTGACCTGAAATTAGCTGTGTGCTTTCCAGAGCGATGGCATCTGTTCCCTTGGAAAGTCGATCGCTGGTCTTTGTAGTCTTGCTCCCCTTTCTCTTCCTCGAGAGTCCAGGCCCTGGAGGGAAGCAGGTCGAGGGGTCATCCTTGAGGAGACCTTGCCTTCTCCCAGAAATGGTCCAAATGTGTTATTTGTACTCGAGGAATATGGTGGCCAGGAGACCATCCCCCGAAGATGTCCAAATCCCAACCTCCACAACCTGCAAGTATGTTCATTTACTTGCAGAGCAGAGTCAAGCCTGTTAATCTGCTGACCTTGAGGTGTGAGAGTCCCTGGGATTATACAGGTGGGCCCTCCGTAGTCCCCAGGGTTTTCAGAGGCAGAGAGGGAGGCAGAGGGGTCAGAGTAAGGGGATGCGAGAATTCGATTGGCCACTGCGGGTGCTGAAGGCCACAGTGAGGAAGGGGCCACAAGCCAAGGAATGCAGGCATCCTCTACGAGCTGGAAACAGCCAGAACACAGATCCTCCCCCGGAGGTTCGGGAAGAACCCAGCCCTGCCAGCACCTTGAACTTACCCCAGTGAGCCCCGTAGCAGGTGCCTGACCTCAGAACTGTGACGTGACCAACCTGTGGGACATAATAAACTCAATGTGTGGGAGTTTACTCCAGCAGCCTTCGGAAAGTCCTGCAGGGGGGACAGCCTTCCCTCAGGCCACGTTCCCAGCCATTCCCGTGGCTGCCACATCCCTGGAGGGATTTGCTCAGCTCCGGTGTCCCTAAGCCTGGGGCCAGTTTGAGCAGGAGGCTAGATCAGAGACACACCACCTCCAGCACCACCATCAACCATATAAAACCAGGGACCTCAAGGCCACACCTTAAGTGGGTAAATGGGAAAGCCTGGCCAACAGGGGAGGTGGGGAGGATTCCCTCATGTTCCAGCCTTGTTTCAGAGGGAGAAGGAAATACACCCCTTGAGAGAACTCGGGAGCACAGCCACCCTGCCCTGGGCCCGGGGCTCATGTTCCACACTGGGCCAAGACCAGTGTCGCCCGCCCCCGCCTCAGGTTGCAGCTGCCCGAGCCAGTGTCATATGTGCGGAATCCTCACTGCCCTGTGCTGGCTCGACTAACAGAATTCTTGAAACAAAGTGCCCACAACAAATAAAGTGTTCTGGCTTCCTGGTCACAGACGGCGGAAGAGAGCTAGAGTTTCACCTGAAGACGAGCTTTGGTCTCTAGTAATTTTCCCCTGAAATTTTTAAGATTTTAAATTTTAAAAAACTGTCCTCATTTTAAAGGTAAGGAAAGAATAAATGCCACCTGAGGCAGCCCATGCCAGGAGACCAAAATAATAGTACTCAGCCTTCCTCACTGGACACCTCTCACCCCGTGGTGGGTGCCGTTAGGCACCGGCTTGTGTTGTCCCCCTGGTCCCCAGTCATCCTGCGGGGCAGCCCTGTCTATCTCTATGGACAGGGTTACTACCACAATGCACAGCAAAACCCTCCGTCATTCACATGATCCCCACCCCCTGCCCACCCCCGTTTACTTTCCCTGTGCTTCCAGCATTTGCCCTCACTTCTCAGAAAAGGACAGAGAGTAAGAAACAGCCAGCAGATCTCTCAGGAGGGCAGCCCAGGCTTGGCCAGGCTCTGTCCTCACCGTGGGGGGCTATTGAATCACATTCACAGTGCCGCCAGCTCGGGAGCCCAGCCTTGGCCCCAGCCCTGCCTCTGCAGGGAGGACGAGAAGGCCACTGTCAGTGGGGACAAGGAGCTATGTGTCTCCCGCACCCACGGCCCCGTGTCTCACGTGCACATCAGAAACCAGCCCCAAAGCCCGCCCCCTCTCATTGTTGGTTCCGGTTCGAGAAAGGAAGCTTCATCTGGTTGAACTGTGGTCGTGGGGTGAACGGGCAACCCCGGAAACAAGTGATGTCAAGGAGCCAACCCAGCACAGCACCCCTTCCTTCTACCTCAGCTGCTAACGGTGGGGCTACATCTACAGCTACAGAGGCTCACTCACCGCAGCAGCTCCTGGCCTCCACTCTCTCCTCCACCGGCTCTGGGGCCTGTTTTGATTTCCAGTTGTTCTGCTTTGTGCAGGATTAGCCGCAGAGCCATGGAGATTTTATGCCCAAAAGTGTAACTGATGAGACAGACAAGAGTAAACTTTTCAGTGTGAGCGCGGGTTCAGTCGTGTCCGACTCTTTGCAACCCCATGGACTGTAGCCCGCCAGGCTCCTCTGTCCATGGAATTCTCCAGGCAAGAAGACCGGAGTGGGTGCCATTTCCTCCTCCAAAACCTTCTCAGGAACTTGACTTGAGTGTTAGAAAACACATGCCATGGCCCATCTGGAAACAAGCTCAGGGGGAATCTTTTTCACCAGAGGGGAGACTTTCCTGCAGTTATCGTCACCCACGAGCCCCGCTCCCCCACCCCCACCACCAGCATCTTGGCCACACCGGTCACATTGCTGCCTTTCCTGACACAGGCGCCTCAAGACATTTTGCAGCAGAGGGTGGGAGGCGGCTGCTCAAGCACAGACAGGCCTGGCCAGGCGCCGTGGGAATTAGATGGAGTGCAATTCCAAGAGCTCCTGCAGCAGCATGGCAGGCAGCCTCCAGCACCACCCTGGGTGGGAGTAGCCGCTGTTAGAAATACCCTAATTTGTCTGGATGCCGAGCAGACTGGGCCACACTGCCCTCGCAGGACCACTCGAGGCTGCCAAACCCCATCCTCATACATCTAGACAGGTCGGCGAGTACTGGGCAGGATAACTTTGTACTTCTCTTTTCAAAAATTATTTCTTAGCAATTAGTAGGTACACACTGTCACACCACGAAATAAAACACACGAAATAGCCTTACTCAGCCAGGCTCTTCTCGTTCATCTTGTCTATGAGCAGAATGTACGACTGGTAGAAAGAAGCAGCGATCACACCTCAGACCATGTGCCCGGCATCAATTAGTGACTGCTTCCCACCTGTCTTTGCGTCTTGTCTCAGTCATAACTGTCAAATCGGGATAAGCCCATCAACAAAGCACTCTGGACAAGTGTACTTCCAGGCGTTAATCCTTGAAAAGTCCCTGGGAGGGAAAGAGTGTTCCCATTTTACAGATGGGAAGGTGGAGGCTTGGTGAGCTAAACTATGTAACCTGTCCTCATCCCTTGATCCCAAAGGCCCAGCTCCTGCCCACTGCACCACGGTGCCCTCTTAGGTGACAAGCATGGGAGTGACTGTTCTCGCCAGCCAGTGGGACATCGTGGTTAGCTATCCAGGGCACTGGTGTCCTTGTCCAAGAATTACAGCAAATGACAGAAGCGTCCACTTGTTTCTCCTGCAGCCTCCTCCCTGCAGGCGCCTCTGTTCATCCTCACCCCCCAAGCAATGCCTCGTTGGCCTGGCTGGCTGGAAATGACCAGCCTCCGTGTTAGAAAGCTTAGTTGGGTGAAGGGTTAAATACGTTGAAATAAGCCTGGTCCTCACAAAAGAAGTGGCATTTACACCCCGTCCGTTTATGGAAATACTTGCTAGAGGAAAACAACCACAACATTGTGCGTGTTTTCAGGAGGAGAATGGCCAGAGTGTCTTTAATTCACTGTTTACCCGTGAGAATTACTCCCAGGAGTAATCCTGCAATAAAATCTTCTTGGTCTATGAGAATAGAAAGAAATTGAATCAAAAGACTCCATTTCCACTTGTATTTATTCAGTCTGGGAAATTCAGTGGGCCGGAGCACTAGTATCAGCAGGGGATTCCTTGCTCCTAGCGTTAAATTACTGTCATAATCGCTCAATTATTTCTTCCTTGTACTGTTTAAAATAAAAATCCATCACATTCTCTGTGTTTTTTTTTTTTTCCTAGCATTTATTAGGTTGAGTGTTTAGGAAAATCAATTATAGTCAGTCAGGCATGAATTGATGAATGTTCTTGTAATAATTGTCAGTTGTTAAACCGAATGTACTTTCTCTTTCCACCCTTTTCATTTCCTTCAGAGGGCAGAGGTGGCTCAAAGAGAGGCAGAGACCTTGAGGGAGCAGCTCTCGTCGGCCAACCACTCTCTCCAGCTGGCCTCCCAGATCCAGAAGGCGCCGGACGTGGTGGGTAGCCCAGCCCCGCGGGGACTCACCTCTGTGTTACAGCCACTTTCTCCTTTGGCTTTAGAGCATCCCTTTGGCGGGGATAATATTTGAAATGGTCCCGCTGTCTCGGTGGAGTATGCTTGTGACAGCCTGGGGGTGGAAACTGAGTCAGAGAAGGAGCTTTCCTGGTGGTGTGTCAGTGCTCGTGGTCAGGGTGACGCCGCCCGGTGGGGAGCCCGCAGAGAGCATCTTCCTGGTTATGCTGGTTGCGGGTTGTGGGGTGGGGGGGTGCTCCCAAGCTGAAGGCTTAACACTGCAACACTGCACAGGAAGCTTGGACATTTGGTCTTCTTCTGGACATGTGTTTCCAGAGTGAAAAACGCTTCATGATGGGGGTGGGCGGAGAAGGCAATGGCACCCCACTCCAGTACTCTTGCCTGGAAAATCCCATGGATGGAGGAGCCTAGTGGGCTGCAGTCCATGGGGTCGCTAAGAGTCGGACACGACTGAGCGACTCCACTTTTACTTTTCACGTTCATGCATTGGAGAAGGAAATGGCAACCCACTCCAGTGTTCTTGCCTGGAGAATCCCAGGGACAGGGGAGCCTGGTGGGCTGCCGTTTATGGGGTCGCACAGAGTCGGTCACGACTGAAGTGACTTAGCAGCAGCAGCAGCATGGGGGTCGGGGTGGGGAACAGGGGAGGTGATCACACAGCAACCCACTCTGAGTTTGTGTGATAGTCCGGACCTCGCCCAATGTGCGAGCGATCCCAAGGAGCCAGGCACACGCCTCTCAGTTCTCTGCCTCTTGATTTTCCTAAGATTAATGGAATCTGCTTTTGGCTGGAACTTTCCCAGCTCAATCAGGGCAACTTTGAACTGTCAGATTCCAGACTCTTCAGTGCTGTGGGGCGACCACGGACCCTGGAGCCAAACCCCTGGGTTCCAACCCCAGCTCTGCCATTTATCTGCTGTGTGACTTGGGGCAAATGGCTTAACCTCCCTGAGTCTCATTGGTACCATCCATAAAATGGGTTTTCACACGGATTCTGGAAATTACTCTGAGTAAGGCCAGTCCTGCCACACAATCCGTCATCTGACAGACAACCTTAGTGGCGAGTCTTCTGTGGTCAGCATCAGTGCTCTGGTCCAGGAGCCCCGGTTTCCAAGCCAGCTCCATCACTATTTCACGTCCAGTGATGTAAACTCAGGTGGTAACACTTACCAGGCCTGAGTTTCCTGGCATGCGGAGTAAGGAGGAAGTGATCCTGAGGACCGCTCAGCTTTGACGGCCTGTGATGGGTGAATCACACTTGTTGGAGTCCTTTTATTTATTTAGTTTTTCTTAAGTGTTTTTTTTTTCTGACTTAGACTAGTTTTAAAGTTTTGACTTTCTTACAACATTGCTTCTGTTGTTTTTTTGTTTTGTTTTGTTTTGTTTGCTTCTGTTGTTTTTATGTTCTGGTTTTTTGGCCACAAGGCATGTGGGATCTTAGGTCACCAACCAAGGATTGAACCCACGCCCTCTGCACTGGGAGGCAAAGTCTTAGCCCCTGGACCACCAGGGAAGCCCCTGTCCTTTTACTTAACAGACAGTTGGAGAGCCCTTGCTGTGAGCCGGGACCCACAGTAGATACTGGGAGAGCCAGGAGGGACGAGCGAGGCCCTCCCCAGAGAGAGGACGATCCAGTGGGAGACGTCCTGCTGTAAAAAGGTGACACATCACTCTGACACCATCTCTGCCACCCAGCCCATGAAGGGCATTGTCATTTCTTTATATAGATGAGGAAATGGAAGCTCCCTAGACGTAAACCCCTTGTCCCAGAACGTTCGGCCCCAGTGTCCAAGCCAGGGCTCTAGCGGGGGCCACCTCCGCTCCAGACCAGAGCTTTAAAATTATTCCCCAGAAACAGATCCAAAGCAAAGCTTTAGTGTGAGGACCCCTTGTAAGACGAGATTTTTGTGTTCTCTCTTTAAGTTCACATTTAACTAAAACATGACTTAAGCGTTTCAGGATACAGAGAAAAGTTTTCCATTTAAGGCACCATCACAGCCTTTGTACTTAATGGACTCTGGTATTAATTTTGTCCAAAACGTCCTCTCGTCCAAGTTCACCTGGATGGGACCCAGCCCCACGGCCATGGCGGGAGGAAGCTGTCGAGGATGGCGTCTACACGGCTTCTCATGGCTTCTGTGGTCGCTTGGGGTCCTTGAGAGAAGGCCATGCATCCTGTGTCCACATGGGGCTCCTGAGCTACAAGTTGTGATTGAGAGGGTTTCTGGCACCGTCCTGGACTGTAGCAACCAAAACATTTCGGAAGGAAATGAGTGTTTGTGCAGGTAGAGTAAGTTGTGGATCCTCGGGGTGCTTAAACACTTCATCATCGGCTAAGTGCAGTGTTTACATGGCACTGCTTCAGTCTCCCGCTAGCAACCCTGCCAGGGCTCCCCTCGGGGGTGCGTTCCCACGTAGCTCGGCAGCTCCAGCCCCAGCCAGTCGGGGAGCGAATGAGCAAACATAGGAAACCGGGCCAGCGGCACAAGTCTGTTAGGCTTGGCTGGCAGAACCCAGCAGAGAAACAGTCGAGGCTATAGATCCAGCAAAAGCCAAAGATCCCGGGCCACTGGGGTCTTAGTGGAATCGCCAAATCCAGAAGGCGCTGCTTCGCCCGCATGAGGGGCCGTGCGGGGCTCCTAACGGTTATCTTATTTCTACCTCATGACGCCGCGGTCGTTAGAGGAGTTAGTTGCCTTCATTTGGTACGTGAGGAAACAGGCTCAGAAGAGTTAAGTCATCTGCCCAAGGTCACACAGCTAGAAAATGACCAAGTTGGAATGTGAGCCCAAGGTTGTCTTGCTCCAAAGTCCACCCCTTCTTCCATCCTTCCACCCTGGCTTCGTGCACACTCAAGGAGACAGGAGATATGCAGGCTCTTTGGCAAGTATTTACAGGAAAATATTAGTTCGGGGCTCTGATGCCCCACACCAGGCCGTCTTGAACCTAAACGCCTGTCCATCAGGTGAACGTACTGGGTGGAGTCCGCCTACGTTGGCCACTTGGCATTGGCAGGAATAGCAGGTTGGTGAGGAGGAAGGGAAACTGAGCCTCCCGGTCCCTTGGCCCTCCCCAGAGAGGTCAGCCTAGACTCCAAGCATTTGCCTTGCAGACTGGGGTCCCGGCCCACCATCACCACAAGTCAGGTTTCCCACATATTGAGTAACACTCTTGTATCTTTTTCATATTTCACCTGAAGATGGCTGCAGGGTAGCAGAGATCATTATCTGGCTTCTTCTGTCCAGTCTTGGTGTTCTGGTCTCTGTGGGAGGATTTATGTGACCTGCGAGAGTCCACACAAGCAGGTTGGCAGGCAGGCAGACAGTTCCAAGGGACAAACTTTAACAGGTGCTCCCTCAGCCAATTCTGCTTCTGCATTCATTCTCCCCGTTGAAAACACACTCCCCACCCCTAAGTCCCAGCACCCAGAGGGACACAGGCCCTTATATATGAAGCCTGGAGCCTGGGCAAGTCCCCCAAGACAGACTCCCGGGACCCCATGCTGGTGCTCACAGGGGCCTGTTGTCAAGCTGAGGGAAGTCAGTTTATGTCCTTCCACGGTTTGTCCGAGCCAGGGTCCTGACCCTGGACCCCATCCGTGTCACTGGGAAGTCCCTGGGCCTTACCCCAGGCCCCTGAACCACAGCCACCAGGGCAGGGCCTAGACCCCGTGTGTTTGTTAAACCCCTCAAGGGATTTGGGGTTTCCTGGCGGCTTAGTGGTAAAAAATCTGCCTGCAGTGCAGGAGATGAGGGTTCAATCCCTGGGTCAGGAAGATACCCTGGAGAAAGAAATGGCAACCCGCTCCAGTATTCTTGCCTGGAGAATCCCATGAACCAAAGAGCCTGATGGGCTACAGTCCATAAGGTCACAAAGAGTCGGACACGATCAGCGATTAAACAACCAAGGGATTTGGGTGTGGCTAAGTCAAGGCCTAGACAGACACGAGGGAGGCAGTGGTCCTGGTCCCCTGAGTCCACGCTTCTCAGTAATAATCTCAACTGATTAATCTCAGTTATTACTGATTATTACTGAATTGCCAGATGCCAGCCTCCTGCAGTTTTCCACCCCTCCCCAACCCTGTCCACCATCTCCTTTGAGCTGGTGCCCACAGACCAGCGGGCCACCCTCTATCTCCCAGGTGTAGGCCTCTCCTCCACCCGCGGCCCCTGGTCCACGCCCAGGCCCCTGTCCGGCTCTCCCTCCATTTCCTGCTGTGTCTACACAATGGGACGACAGGATGCCCTTGTGCTGGAGATGGGAATGAGCGCGTTCAGGTGCAGAGGAGGGTGGTGTGTTTTCTATCCTAATTCCAAGGTCCCATTGCTTTAGGGTGTATTACCTCATCTCATCTCTCTCAGTTTATGTGAGACACGAATGATGTTTGCTATGTTACGAATAAGCACTCTCTGGCTGTTCCTGAATTAACTGGCATGCCTACATTCTTGTGGTCGACTTGTGGGCTAAGACAGGCTGGGCCCCAGGAGTTGAGTGGCCAGCCGTCCCCTGGGACAGTCCATCCCCTGCCCCCATCCTGGATCCAGGGCCACACTGAGAGCTGCTGTTTTTACACATGTCTTCTGAGCCCCTCGTCCCTGATGTGGTGACCTGCACTCACCCGTTGAAAACCCCAGATCACTTTCCGGTTTGTCTTACAGATTCTCTCCCTAAGAGCACTTTCACAGTCTCTATGGCTGCCATTCCTCATCCCTGGTAAATAAGTTCAATTAGATACCATGGCACAGCCTACCCCCACCATGAGGCCGACCTCCCTGTGTCACTGTCATCGCATCCCCCTGCTAAGTCCAGGCCCCCTGGCCACCCTCCCGAGTGGTCACTTTCAGGTACCAACAGATTCGGTCCTCTTTGAGGTGGCCTCTCAGCGTCGGTCGCCCCTTCCTCGTGCCCTGCTCCCTGCCTCTCCCACCCCGTCCCACCTGTGGCGTCCATGCCTGGAGACAGATCCCCCCCTTCTTCCCACGGGCTCACCCGTCCACCCACACCCTCCCTCCATCCGCAGGCCCCTCCACTGTCCTCACTGCCGGGAGGACCTCTCGGCAGGCTCCTGACTTCGGTCCCTGCCCATGTCTAAGGGCAGTGCTTCCTAAATTCTCTGTGGTTAAGGACACTTTTATTTGTTCTGTTTTGTTTCTAATTTCCAATCTGTTGCAGACTGTTTTACAAAAGACAATAAAAACGTCACAGCAAAATCAGATTGCTGTAAAAGTTTCTAAACGCTTATTCTCCATCTCTGTGCTTGTCTCACTGTGTACCAGCCACGGTTTATGAATTGGCACCAGTCCGTGGAGCACAGTCTGAACAGAACTGGTCTGGACAGCATGTGCCTCTTTAATAAGTTGGCGAGAGAATGCTCGCTGGGGCCCCAGGGCCACGGGCAGGTCTGCCAGAAGTCAAGGGAAGTGAAGGGCTTACTTTACAACATCATGCAGACCAGAGACAGAGAAGGCAATGGCACCCCACTCCAACACTCTTGCCTGGAAAATCCCATGGACGGAGGAGCCTGGTAGGCTGCAGTCCATGGGGTCGCTAAGAGTCGGACCCAACTGAGCGGACTCACTTTCACTTTTCACTTTCACTTTTCACTTTGATGCATTGGAGAAGGAAATGGCAACCCACTCCAGTGTTCTTGCCTGGAGAATCCCAGGGACGGGGGAGCCTGGTGGGCTGCCGTCTATGGGGTCGCACAGAGTCGGACATGACTGAAGCGACTTAGCAGCAGCAGCAGCAGCAGACCAGAGACACTGCCCACAAAGCTTCACATTCTTACATGGTAAAGGCCTTAGTTTCCTGGGAGGGAGATAGGTAACATTATTTCCCTGGTGACCGGCTGTCCCCAGAAGTGAGAACCCTGTGACAGGCACATCACATGTGGGAGGGCGTGGCCGTCCCTGCTGACTGGTGCTGAAGCTGCCACAGTTTCCTGCCCCGGTTTAGGTCAGGCCATGGCGTGCAGCAGTGCATTTCCAGGGGCCGGGGTGATGGCGGGGATGGTGGCATTCTAGACCACAGTCTGAGCCACCCCTGGGTCTCTGCTGTCACGGGGACCAAGCCATCCTGCCCGCCCCATCCCGTCCCATCCTGCCCACCCCATCCCGCCGCATCAATCATGCCCAGAAGTTCTCCGCCCCACAGACAAGCTCCCAGAATTATGCAGGAGCTACAGTTACTTTTAAACCTGACAAAAGTACTGCTCTCCTGCTTGAGAAATGGAGTTATGGATTTGACTTTTAGAAAAGATCTTTTCCCTGTTTTGCATATTTTCTAAAATGGGTTAATTTGAGGAGTGGGGAGTAAGGTTTTTAAAACAGCAATTATCGAAAGAATTCGTAAGCAAAAGAACCCCAAATAATGCATCTTCCACATCTTTTAGCTTTTTTTTTAAATGCCAACTCTGAGAATCAACTTGTCAAATGATATCTCAGCTTCTAGATAATATAGTAATTAACCAAAAGGATATTGAATCTTATCCTGGTAGAAAAATCCGAATGCTGTGGAACATTCCAGAAGCTGTCCTCAGGACCTTCCCCTCTGGTGTCCCCAGCCACCATCAGCAGGGCCGTTTCCATCACCTCCTTCAGGTCTTGGCTCAAAAGTCACCATCTCAGTGAGGTTTCTCCTGACGTATTAACCCCAAATGCCCCGTCCCTGCTTCAGTTTTTTCATGGCATTTATCACCATCCGACACACTCCATGCTGCTAATAAGCGTATTTACGGCGTGTTGATAGCTCAGTTGGTAAAGAATCTGCCTGCAGTGCAGGAGATCCCGGTTCGATTCCTGGGTCGGGAAGATCCGCTGGTGAAGGGAAAGGCTACCCACTCCGGTGTTCTGGCCTGGAGAATTCCATGGACTGTATAGCCCATGGGGTCGCAAAGAGTCGGACACAGCTGACTGACTTTCGCCTTCAGGCCCACCCTGCCCTGCCCCATGGGGACAGGACTTCTGTCCTTCTGTCCTCTGTCGTGTGCCTGGTACATGGTGGGTATTCAGTAAATGGTTGTTGAACAGACAAATCCAGGCAGCAGCTCCCAGGCAGGTGGGAGGGTGGCGGGAGCAGGGTGATGGGCAGGGTGGGTCCAAGCAGAGGCACAAGGTGCTGTTGTCTCATCCACGTCACCATCCACATCCTGCCCACTGCCTGCTTTTCAACCTCAGCCGGCCACCGGCACCGCCGACCAACCCCACGCGCCCATCCGAAGCCGGAGTGGTTTTGTCATCTCCTTTGTCCTCCGCAGGAGCAGGCCATAGAGGTGCTGACCCGCTCCAGCCTGGAAGCTGAGTTGGCCGCCAAGGAGCGGGAGATCGCCCAGCTGGTGGAGGATGTGCAGAGACTCCAGGCCAACCTCAGCAAGCTGCGTGAGAACTCAGCCAGTCAGATCTCCCAGCTCGAGCAGCAGCTGAGCGCCAAGAACAGCACCCTCAAGGTAAGGGCGCCAGAGGGCTGGGAGGGAACCGGGAGGCTGAGGAGGGCGGCACGCACATGTGCACACACCACCTCCCTCCGCACGTGGTCCCGGAGGACACAGGGCATCTGGTTCCCCACCAGCACCCTGAGCTCTTCAATAGACACTTCACAACACTGTGTAATGACCGTAGCAGGGTGCCTCACCTCAAAGCCATCTCGTTGTTGTCTGTAACGATGATGGTTAAAATTCCTTCTCCTTTATCTCAGTCAAGCTCCAGCCATCAGCCTGAGTCTCTCCCTCCAATGAGGACAGTAGAAGGAGGCATGAGGTTCCCCTGGACTCGCCTCCTTTCAGAAGCTCCATTAGGCTCTTGTTTGGAGGCTCCGTGTCCTGAGTGACAGCCGGGAAGGGAGCCTTGACCCCTGTGAGGTGGCCGGAAGCAGAGTCCTAAAGCCCAAGGCAGCGAGGCAAGACGGGCTTTGACCCGGGTGGCACGTCCCTGCCAGTCGGCCATCCCCTCATGTAGCTCATGGTAGAAACCCCCATCCTGGGGGCCCGCCCACCCACAGCGTGTCCTTGTCGTCCAAGGACTCAGAGGCTGTTGGTGCTGGGCCTGAGGCTGTGAGCTCACTGGCCTGGGCCAGAGTGCCGTCAGGGTGCAGCTGACATAGTAGTCCAGCTCTGCGGGCCTCCCCTGGCTCCTAGAGGAGGCTGCCGCAGGAGGACCCAGCCTTCCCTGTGCCCAAACGAAATGAACGCCAAGGGTTCACTGCCGGCAAGTCAGCACCAAGCCCTGGGGGCCCTGCTCCTGACCTGCAGGGCTGTTTTCTGACCCGCTGGCCTGTGCCAGAAGCCAGGGCCCAGAGCCCCCACGATCTGCCCTTGATCTCCCACCCGCAGTCCTCAGCCGTCTAGCCAAAAACTACATCCTCTTGGGGCATCTTATACATATGTGTCCCAAATTCAGAACCCAGAACCTTCTACATTGTATTTTTTTAATTATACTTATTTAAGGTATGTCCAATCTGTTGAAGTTAGCATAATTTGGAGGTGGTCCTGGCACCCTAGACTCACACGTCAGAGCCAGCAAGGACTCCTCAGTGGGATCTTATTTGATGACGAAGAGACAGGACCGGTTAGGGCACAGGCACAAGCTCTGCCATCCACCTCCCCGTCCGCCTGCTAGGCCCCCCCATCTCCACTCAGCACCCATTCGTGACGGGCATGAATGGGTAAGCGACCGACGGCCAATTATAGTCCCTGTGCATGAAATAAAGTGGATCATAATTAATTGTAAAAAAATTTCAGGAAAACTTTCTCTTATGTAAAATAATTCTAGAATGTGGTTAGGCCCCATTTGGATATTTTCTGAGTTTTTGTTTTTTTTTTTTTCCTTCTCAACTCATGACCATGTTTCTGAGGCAGCACTTAGTCTCCAGCAAGTCTGTCCTCCTGGCAGCTCGCTGCCCTGACCTCGCTGGGGCACCAGGGCAGCCACGGTTCACCCTCACTAGACCCTTCTCTGCCTCTTTGGGTTTCTCATCCACCGCCTGAGAAACTTCCCGGTGCCCAGGCCCCTCCAAGGACACGGTCTTGCCAGGACGGGGAGATGGTTGAGGCCAGGGAGCCTCAACCACGGCATTCAGCTCGCTGGTGTTACGTGTTCTCTCATCAGCTTGCACAGCGAGTACCACTGCCCACTTTTTATTTCCAGATTCAACGTCATTCTCTCGTGTTAACAGCCATTTCTGACCCCAGAAGAGGCACAGCTATCAGATAATTCTCCTTCCCCTCCTTTGTTAACAGCTAAAGGGTGCGACTCAAGTCCATGATGTGTTTGACTACATGAGAGGGAGGCTGTAGACCTTACTGTTTTATTACAGAGCAATTTCTTCTGAATCAGTTAAGGTTTTAATGTTTGCCTTCACCAAAAATGAAACGCAGTTTCACAAATTAATGTTCTTTACCCGTATCTTGGGGGAATTCTTTAATACTGTGCAGTTAATGAAACAATTCGGCAATACTTCTTCCAAAATTATTACTCCCCTATCTTCATCTGATCTAATAATCAAAACATATCCTCTAGTAACAAGACTTCTCTGATTTTAATTATCTTAACCCCTGGTCGCCAGGAGCAAAGCTCTCCCTGATATCAGACCCACTCGTGGAAGGCGCCTGCCTTCCCCAAACGAGCGCGTCTGCCTTGCTCACCCAGAGGAATAAGGTTAATTGAATGAGATACTTCCCTGGGCTTTTTTTCCTTTCCTAATGTGTGCAATTTATAGTCTCCAATCTAAACTAAGCAGCAAAACAATTATTAGGAAACTATTTTATGAATGAGACCTGTCAAACCGACCCGATGCTTTAGCGACAGGGGTCTGGGGCCAGCCGTGGTGGCCACTGGAAGCAGCCAGGAGCCTCCCCTGACTTCCCGTTTCCTCCTCCCCCTCCTGCCACTACCAGCACCACTCCTCCTCCGTCCTTTCCTTCTTGGACCATGTAGACCTGCTTTGGGGGCTCGGGTTGGGATCGCTGGCCGAGGGCACCACAGCCTCCCGCTGTCTCGAGATCAGCCTCTCGGTGTGGTAGGTGGGTTTCACCATGGACACTGACCACGATCTCTGAGATAAATGGTGATGTGCTTGATGACGGTCTCACAGGGCAGAAGTGCAGCGGGCAAGCCTTGAGATTAGTATGTATTGAGCTTACTGGGGTCTTCTCCACCAGGACACCCTAGGATGCACGTGCTCTGTAATGAAACATGTTTGGGCACTAAGCAGTTTGCTTTCTCAAGCACCCTGACACGCCCCGTCTCTTTGCGACTGAATACTTTCTTCCCTTCGCCTCCATAACTGATTGACGGTCATGAGGATAAATTGCCGGTTGGATGTCTACCAGTCTCTCTCCTCACATTCTACTTTTTCAAGCCAAGGTCACCAGCACTATCCAAGTGCAGTGGTGCCTCCTCTAACCTTCAGACGTCGAAACAGACTCAGAAGCGGGAGACGTTTCTTCCTGTCTGATCTGACAAGTGCTTCAGCTCCATCCCACTTGTCAGGGATCATTCTGTACTCGTAATCAATGAAATAACCTGACCGCCATCATGAGGCTGCTGTCTCTGGTAACACCGCTCTGGGGTCTTCTGTTGGAACCCTTTAGTTGCCCAGGAAACACAGCTACCGATAGCTCCGATTTAAAACAGGTGTCTGTAAGAAAGACTCACTGAGGCCAGTCTCCCCTAGGGAGAAATAATATTTTCTACAGATGCTTTAAAGATCAGCAGTTCTCACTGGATGCATGGACCCATGTGTTAGAATCACATGAGGACCTTTTTCCAAACCACACAAGCCTCCCCAACCACACCGCTCACACCACCTCCCCCAAGGTTCTGTTGAGTCCTTTTGAGCCACTGTCTCCTTCGGGGTGAGGACGAAAAAAGACCAACAGCCACTTCTCTGCACTCGTTCAGCAACTTTAATTGTGGACACTCCCTCTTTAGTTACTTAAGTTCCCTCTCCGGCCATGTTTCCTCTGCACCAGGGCTGCCCTTGACCGCATTTTAACCAGCGTCTTATCACTGGCCCAGTGTGTGAAGCTCCAACATCCAGGTCCCACTGATGTTCACCAGGCTGGTGGGTGTGATAATGATCCATCCAGCCCGTGGCTGTAGAGGAGAGACCGGTACATGTCCCTCCACAGCCCCCGCTCACCCTGGATGGTACGAGTGATTCCTAACGTCAGGCACCCTAGCATCAGAGAGCCCAGGGGCCGAGCCTCCCTGAGCCTCATCCTGGCTGCATCTTGAAGGCACTGTGAGCACAGATTGAAGGAGAGGAAGCAGTGAGCCTTCCACAGGGAGGAGGGGCGAAGGTGGCCCCGGGCCAGGGCCGCAGCCATTGTGATGCCCCAGAGGGAGGAACTGGGGGACTTTGTGCTAGAGGCCTCGAGGCCCGACTCTGGATTGAGGTCATAAGTAAATCGCTGTAGACTGGTGGGCATTACTAGAAATGCTTTCAGAGCTAATTGCAGGACTCTACGATGAATCCTCTTAGACACAGGTACCCTTGGTCACTGGATGAGTGACTCTTGATATTCACCTGCAGACGGTCCCCAGCTTGTGGCCCACTTAGCCGACCTTGCAATGTCCAGCTGGCTGAAATATCCAGCCAGGACCCATAAGGAGTCAGCTCCCGTCTCCTCTGTGCTGAGTCACAAGGATCGCAGCTCGAGGAAGCTGGAGATGACTTGTGATGGGGTTACCACTCAGGGGCTCCCCCTTTTCTGTCCAGAGCATGCTTCTCCAGCCGGCAGCAAGCCTCTAATGTCACGGTCACTCTCCCCACCCCCCGGCCTGAAGGGCGGCTGTCCCCTTTTGGTCTCACATCCCCAGCATCCTTGCAGAGCATGCGCAGCGCCCAACCAGGCATCTCTGGGCTTCTTGCCCAGGGATGAAAGATGAAGTTATACCAAGGGACAACTGTTGGTTTAGTCCTCCCCAGCACCTCCCCAGCATCAGCCAACCCTAAATTTACTTAACTGCCACCTCTCACCAAGGAGCAATGGAGACCTGGGGTGGAGGGGTGGGGTCACTGTTTAGGTGAAAAGGAGGGCACACTGCCTAGTTCAGCCCCCACAGAAGCAGAGTCAACCTCAGACCTCTGCCCTGGGCCAGGGAGCCCAATCATACCCACTAGGTTCTGCCCAGGGGTCCACATCAGGGTGAGGGGTCACACACCAATGCCCCTAACCTGACCTGTGGGTCCTCAGACAGCACTGCCAGAAGCCTGGCTCCCATCACCCCAGAGGGAAGAGACGGAGCCAGTGGTACACTGCAATGCAGTCGCCTCTCTGGCCCCGTCTGCTGCGTGGCAAAGAGGTGTGGCCTCCTCGACCCCTCGCTGTGTATCCCAGAGGACCAGGCCTCTCGAGGGTCTTTGCTTTAGTCTCTGTGCCAGAGACCCTTAAGTTGGCAGCCCTAGGCCCCATGTTATAACTTGACTAAGATAGATGTCTTTTATAAATTTAGTGCCTAATTTGCTGCACACCAAAATACTTTGCATTTGAAATTAAATTACCTCATTATTTGAGTCTTAGCCAGGGTTTTGAGAACTTCATATAGATAATGCTTCTAGCAATTCAAGGAACAGCTGATGAGCTCCTCCTAAGTTCTGGAGCCATTAAGCTCCAAAGCTCCAGAGCTCCTAAGCTCTGTAGAATTAAACATGAGTTCATGCATGCTAAGTCGCTTCAGTTATGTCCAACTCTTTGCGACCCTGTGGACTTCAGCCTGCTAGGCTCCTCTGTCCATGGGGTTCTCCAAGCAAGAATACTGGAGTGGGTTGCCATTCCCTTCTCCTGGGGATCTTCCTGACTCAGGGGTCAAACCCATGTCTCTTAAGTCTCCTGCATTGGCCAGTGGTTCTTCACCACTAGCACCGCCTGGGAAACCCTATAGTATTAAACGTACATGACCTATATTATAAGACGTGTGTGGGAGGGTCCCTTGCAGCTTGCACTTGTGCATCTGACATTTCCTCACCTCTGTCCTTTGCAAACCCATGTTCTCACCCGCCCCCTTCCCCAGAGGAGAAGTGTGAGGTCTGACAGGCTAAGCCCATCACCCAGGCTCCCACTCAGCCATTTAGGTCTGAGCTAGAAGCCCAGCTCCGCACTAGACCTTTCCTCCCCGCTCTGTATAAGGTCAGACCTTTCCTCCCTGTTCCGTCCCACGAGCAACTTCTCAGGAAGGCAACCCGCTTCCCAGATTCTGCATTCACGGCACGAGATGTAGGGCTGCCGTTCTTGCCATTGGCGTTGAACAGCCAGAGCTGCTCGGGCATCTGTCCTCCTCCATGGATCTGCCCAGGGCAGCGGGGGCGCTGGGAGGTGGCAGACAGGGATGTGGAGAACCTCACATCCTGAGGATGTGGAGAGCCCCTGGCACGAGACCCACAGAGTGTCTTCAGAAACCGTCTAGTCATATTCAGGATGTTCTGTGCTGTTCTTAGTCACTCAGTTGTGTCTGACTCTGTGCGACCCCATGGACTGCAGCCCGCCAGGCTCCTCTGTCCATAGGATTCTCCAGGCAAGAATACCAGAGTGGATTGCCATGCCTTCCTCCAGGGGATCTTCCCAACCCTGGGATCTAACCCAGGTCTCCTGCATTGCAGGCAGGTTCTTTACCATCTGAGCCACCAGGAAAGCCCAAGAATACTGGAATGGGTAACCTATCCCTTCTTTAAGGGAACTTCCCAACCCAGGAATCAATCCCGGGTCTCTTGTGTTGCAGGCTACCAGGAAAGCCCATATTCAGGATCACCCCAGGGATAAAGTAGCAATAGCTGCCATAATAACTCACCACCATTACCGAGGGTGGTACCATGTACTGAGCACCATGCTAGGCGCTCAGTATTATGGTGGCACTCTATCTGCAGGTTGCACATCCAGGGGTTTGCAGGGCCGAGTGCCCCACACTGTTCCGTGTAAAGGACTAGAGCGTCTGCGGACTTTGTACCTCAGAGGTCCCAGAACCAGTCCACCCTAGATGCCAAGTGACAACTGTCCCATTTAGTCCTCATGAAGTCCTGTGCCATGTGTGCCGTTACCCCCATCTTATAGATGAAGAAGCCGAGGCTTAGAGAAGTTAAGCATCTTGTCCAGGGTCATTCCTGCTCAGTGGCAGAGCCAGGACCTGGCTCGGGCCCATCGGGCCCCAGCCCACCAGCGCCTCACTGCCTCTGCACTTGCTTCAGGTATCCCACCAAGGCCTGCAGTGCAGAACCCATGTGTTTTGGGGGTTTTTCTTTTCCTTTCTCTGGACAAACAGACAGATGCTCTGCAGACATATTGAGATAATTAAATAAGATGGTGTGTGGGGTGTGGAGCCAGACCTGGGATCTGGCCCACAGTGCAACGAGCATAGCGAAGTCCAGGGGAACACTCTACCGTGGAGGGACAGCCTGGAGCGCCTGCTTCCATCCAGGCAGCATGCTCTGCAACCAGACTTTCACGGCGCCCAGCAAAGAGTCTGGGGTCAAAGAACGGAGCTGAGGGCGCTCAGGCTTTTCTCCCCGAGTTGGGCCCCCACCGTGTGCCTCCCGCCCTGCTTATCTCCATCAGGAAAGGTCCTGAGGCAGCACCAGCCCCACCAGGCCCCCATCCAGGTATCTGCTCAACCGAGGTTTGCAAGCACTGTCCTGGGTGCTTCCTGGCTACTCTGCCTCCAGATAAACAATAGAAATTTCAGTGGAAACTGCTTAGTTCTCTGTGGAAACTCATATTCAACCAAACTGATTCCAGTCCTAAAACTTTCTGATCTGGGGCAGTCCCAGGTCTGCAGAGAGCCTGGAGACATGGCCTCAGACCCCCACCAAGATTTGGCAGCGACAGTGGTCCCGCAGCGAAGGCCCCACAGTGCCAACATCTACACTGGCTCCTTGTCTCCCGCCCCTTTGCTCAACCCTCAGAGGTCATTGCTGCTCCCATCTCATGGATGAGCCGCTGATCAACGTGCCCACAGGCCTCAGCTTGTGAGTGACAGAACTGACTCCGGGTTCCGAGCCATGCCAGGTCCGAAAGCTCCATGTCCACCCTTCTTCCTATCCGTCTCCTATTCTGTGAACTTGACCGCGTTTTACATGTGCCCTGCATCCAGCAGCAGTGAATCTCATCCTCTGAAGGTGCTTTGCGTCCCGGCAGCACTGGGTAGTCTTGTAATAGGAAGGGTTTCCCCGCTGTTCGACCACAGGGAGGAGAATGAAAGAATCGCTCCTTCGTGAGCAGCTTCTGAGCATCTTTTGTTGGAAAACGAGCGCCTGCTACCTCCCGTTTGATTGTGAGGAGAAACCATCATAATAGAGAAAGTTGGCCAGAGGTCTGAAAAAGGAATGAGGGCAAAGCAATTCTCCACAATGGAAAATACAAACACAAGAAACCGCCCTCAAAGACCGCAGGACAAGATGGGCTAAAGGGGGCACGTGGGATTCCGGTGAGCATCGAAAGGCTGGTGGGCCACGTGGGAATCTTCTCCCCAAATTCTAGAATGTTCTGAGTCGGCTTTAAACTGTGATCATAGACGTGGCTGATCAAGCAGAGCCTGAAAGGTAACCGGAAGCCCTATAGATGGGAAGGGGCTGTTGATTCAAGGACGGAATTTGTTCACCCCAGGCTTGGAAAGACGGTAAATGGCCAGGACCCTCTGCTGGCTGAGTCTTTGTGTTTCAGGTCAAGCTGTCCTATTTGCCACAAAAAGCTTCTTTGGTTGGGAGAGAGGGGGATGAGGTTGCGGGTAAAGAACAAACTAGGCCAAACGCACCTTCATAGAAGGAAGCACCCTCTGCTCACCACTGTATGCCAAAGGCTCTTCCTGGCGAGAAGGCCCTGCAGGGCTCTGGATGAAATCAGCCACATGGGCTCACAGAGTTGAGTGGAGCACATCAGAGCATCCTCATACCCACGAAACTTATGGTCACACCCCTGGGCCTTGCCAAAGAGCCCCTGACCTCCTACCCAGTGGACCGTCTCTCCTCCTAAAACCCTGGAGTCTGGGGGAAGCCATCCAGAAATGCAAATGCATTTCCCCTGATACCTGATACCAACCCCAGTGACAAAGGAGCTGTGACTCTTATCAGCAGGGTCCCACCAGAGGTGTTGACAACTAACCGTCCTCATCAGCTGGCCTCGCGTAGTTTGTGAGAAGCCACACGCTGCTTTTAAAATGCCAGGACAGCATTTTTTCACCCAGTTTGCCATGTTGTGGGATTTCATACAAAGCAGCTTCTTCCTTGTTCTGTTCTGCACTTTTTTTAACTTTTTCCATCTATTTTCATTGAGTTTTGTTACAACCTCATGGTTGCCGTGTGTGTGTGCGTGTGTGTGTGTGTGTGTGTGTATGCACCCACTCAACTCCAGCCCCACAAGGGAAGGATAAGGGACAACTCCACAGTTGTCACCTTCCACTGTGCATGTCTAGGCTCCCTCAGGATGCCAGATGCTTCACAGGTGACACAGTCAGTGAAGGGCCTTAGCCTTGGGCCTGTTGTGACCGGGTACCATAGACCAGGTGGTGTGAACAGCAGACACTTACTTCTCACAGTTCTGAGGCTGGAAGTCCAAGGTCAAGGCAGTGGCATGTTTGGTGTCTGGGGGGCTCCCTTCCCTGTTCACAGACAGCATCTTCCCACTGTGACCTCACATGGCGGAAACGGCGAGGACACTCTCTGGGGTCTCTTTTAAGGCCCTGATTCCACCATGCCCCTCCATGACCTCATCACCTCCCCAAGGTCCCACCTTCCTAACACCATCATCACACTGGAGGTTAGCGTCTCAGCTTTTGAATTTGCTGAGAGGGACACCACATTCAGTCCATGGCTAAGCCCATCAGCCTGTTTCAGACACTACCACTAATAAAATCCCTCTCTGTTTTCAGCAACTGGAAGAAAAACTCAAGGGACAGGCTGACTATGAAGAGGTGAAGAAAGAGCTAAAGTAAGTGTGGAGATGCCAGCTCGGCCCTGTACAAGCCAGCGCTCCCTGGGGACATTTGCTAAGGAAGGCCTGTGCCAGCGAGGGGACAGCCCCAGGTCCTTGGCTGACCCCCCAGCACTGGGCCAAGTCCTGGGGTGCCCAACATCGCAGGTGTCTGTACTCAGACCTGTGCCTGAATTCTCAGGCTATTTATAAGGCTCTGTGCATGGAAACTGTCAGCATGCACGGAATCAATATGCCTTTATGGGAAATATAAAATATGAGCTTATTTTTAGCTGCAAGCTCCCAAAACAGAAGGAGAACAGAGCAAGGTAGCCTTTTCCAGCTGAGGGCGCACACCTCCCTGGCCTCACCTCCACCCGAGACGCAGCAGCTGAAAGCGTGTCCTCCTTCAGTCCTGACACCCACGCTCTCATGCCTAGAAGTTCCCTCTCCAGGCCCCACCGCCCAGCCTGAGCCTCCCGCCATCTCAGACTCCGCTCCCCGAGCTGCCCTGGGCCCACCTGGAGCCCTCACCTCAGAATCTCACCTGGCCTCTCTCGCCCCCACCCCCATGGCCAGGTTACCAAACACTGCAGAGGAGTGCCTGCAGGCCCGGGTCCTCTCCCCTGCCGTTGGCCAGGTCTGCTTCCCGGGGGCCCTGCCATGCCTTCGGGCACCCTTCTGCCCCCAGCTGTGCCCTGACACCCCCCACCAGCAGACCCCCTGGTGCCCTGCCTGATGGAGGCAGCTCCTGCCTTTGCCTCGAGGTGACTCCCTCTGGTCTTGGCTTCTCCCCGCTGCCCCCACCACTCCAGACTGACCCCGCCACGCTGGTCCCTTCCTTCCTTCGCCTTCCAGCTCATCCATCAGCCCTTTTCTCTCTTGCTGATAGTTTTAATTTCTCCTTTTAAAATGAGCCAACACCTACTCACCATGCTGTTCTTTGGATTCTTAATTTTGTTCCCTTGAGTTCGCTGGGGGAAAAAAAAAAGCCCACTGGAAGGCCTCTTTGACCTTCTCGACCCCTGGCGGGGTGACCCCGGCAGGGCGGGTCTCCCCTCACTTCTCTCCCCAAACATCCTCACCCCCACGTCGCAGACAGCCTTTGCGCACTTCCTTGAATGGCCCTTCGGCTCTCTGCACGTCCAGCTCCTCAAGCTCTGTCCCCTCCCCAACCCCATTTCCAGCTTAAGGAGGATATTTTTCACTTCTGTGCCCACCTCCCTATCCCTGTCCCTCCTCAAAAGAAATCATGTGTGCCCTCTCCTCGTGTGCACCCTCTCCCAGTGTGGAATCGGAAAAGCTGACATGGAGACCTTCTCTAGGCCCCCACCCTTCCCAGTCTGAGGCCCGTCCCACACGCCTTCTCCTCCGAGCTCACCTCCGTTTCCAGGAGCCAAGGCTTCTAGGCCCCTCCCTTCTGCTGTCTCCCGGCTCCACCTGCCCAGCCGCTCACTGGTTCTCAGCCCCTCCAAGAACAGAGCCCCCCAACACTCCTGCCGGCCCTTGTGTTACCTCTGCACATGCAGCCCCCCCCCCCAACAACGCAGGCGTCTCTGAAAGCCCCATTCAGGTGGCTTTTCTGTTAAAATGCGTCCCTGGCTTCCCACTTCCTGGTGATGCAAGCACCCTCTGGACATTTCACTGGGGTCCCTTTCTGTCCTATCTCTCCCCCATCTCCCCAAGATTCCCCCACCACCACCCCCAACCCCAGACTCTAGAAAGCACCTTGCTCCTTTACAGCCCTTCTCAAACCCTGACAACTCGAGACAGACGCATCTCCTGCCCGGGTTTTCTCCTGCTCGTGCTACTAGAAGCACCTGCAGGGCTCCTGAGGCCGAGGAGTGGCTCTGACTCTGCACAGGCCAGGCACATAAGAGGCTGTCGGTAAATTTGTTGAATAAATGAAGAGACACAGTTTTTAGTATAAACTCAGACGCACTTAGTCTTTTCTTACATGATCCTAAAGAAGCTCACAGACAAGAATATAGTTGCAAACAACGTGACAGCCACTAAGAAAAGACAAGCTTGTCCAGACTGCTCGCCTCTCTCCTCGCAGCTGATGCAACACGGCCCAGGGTTCTTATTATTCTCAGTAGCTCATCGTAGAACAAAATTATGAGCTCCTCCTTGTTCCTGTTTTGTTAGTTTACACGACAGGAGCCACTATGAAGACACAACCGCAGGGAAACCAAGGGCGGTCGGCTCCTTACTGAACCTCTTGGGGGCCATAGCAGAGGGGGGTCCCCGGGGCCCTGGGCACTTTTCCACATGGTGCTCCCCGGATGGCACTGCCACAGAGCTTAAAGAAGGGCCGAGGCTAGAGTCAGGGCTGGGAGAGCGCAGGTGGCCCAGTGCCTGGGATGGAAGCTGCCCTCTTTCTTGAGCGTGAGGGGAGCACCCTGGCTCCTTGGGGCCACGTGGACCCAAAGAAAGAATGTTCACGTGTGCCTCACTCTGCAAATAGCAGTCCTGGGCACCCCAGCTCACTCAGCTCTCAGACTTGTTGAAACAGGCCATGACCACAGTGGCTTCTGTGATAAGGAGGACAAAGGAGAAATGAGCCCAGTCGCCCACACCTTTGTTGTGGCTCCTTCCCATGCCTGGGGACCAGGACAGTCCCCTGCCGCCTGTGAGCCTTCTGGTCATGGGACCTCACTCTTGGCCAAATGCTGGGGCACAGGTTTATCTTCCTGACTTCCTTGTTAGAGCTTTTTCAGCCCCTCTCAGCTTTACAAATACATTCCACTTACAGCCGTGTTATGTCTGTGTTCAACTTAACTTTAAAATTATACTCCGAACAGACCTGGTGTGATTCCATATGGAGTGATTTACATGCTGGGCAAGAAACTTTCGCTGGCCAACTGCTAGTTGAATAGTTATTCCAGAGCCGCTATCGGATGATAAGGCTGCCAGCGAAGTTGTTAAAGTTGTCAGTTCCTCAGTTCCTGGAGCACAGGGAGCATTAGCAAGACTGCCCCCACCCCACCCGCCCGCCGCAGGTCCGAGCAGGGGTAACGGCTCTGTCTTGGTCTCCACAGCATCCTGAAGTCCATGGAGTTTGCGCCGGCCGAGGGAGCTGGGACGCAGGTACACGGTCTCCCTTTGCTTTTTGCGTGTGCGAGCATCATGTCACTGTTTCACCATTGAGGTTGTTTCTCCTCGGGAACATTTCACCAAGTTAAACCAAATTATCTTTAAGTTAAAAGGGGCAAAAAGAGAAAAATCAGTGTTTTTCAAACTGGTTAACTGAGTTCTCCTGAACTTGCAATTTAACACAGGCAGGTACTGAGAAAGTGGGTACAAACACTCTCAGACCGTTACAGATCAGCCCCAAATGGACTGACTCAGGAATTTTTATTATCTACCGCCTCACATGGATGAGAAGCAAGATGGCAGTGGCACACGGTAACCCAGCAGCCAATTACAATCTTAAGTCATCACCTGACATCCCATTCCTGAGGCCCAGAAGGTAGCCAACCCTTGGCAGCTGGCACCAAAAACAGGTCACCTTTGCAGGTCTCTCTGACAGGTGTCAACCTGTCCCCTTACTAAAGGAAGTGGAGGTCTAGACGCTCAGATCTGGGGACAGAAGAGAGAATAATTAGCTGTCTGCAAGCTGTGTGAGCCTAGAAAGAGAAAACTTCCTTCAACCAAAATGAGTTTTTTCTGAAAGGAACTTGCGTGTCCTCCACATGCATGGAGCATCCTTGGGAGGCTGGAGGCGGGTCAGATCAGAGCAGGGGCTATGGGGTCTGGCAGCCTACGGAGCCAGGTGGCAGCTGGCCCCGCGGTGAGCACAGCTCTGCCCTGTCTAGGACGCATCCAGGCCCCTGGAGGTGCTGCTGCTGGAGAAGAACCGCTCGCTGCAGTCCGAGAACGCCGCGCTGCGCATCTCCAACAGCGACCTGAGCGGTAGGTTGATAAGTTCTCGCGGCCGCTCGGCCCCCAACCGGGGGTCGAGGAAGAGGAAGGCGAACCGTGAGTCTGGGCTGATGCATGGCGGGCGTCACTGGGCGATGGGCGATGAGAGCCTTGACTAACGAGTGTCCGTCTTCCTCCTCGTCCTCACCGCCCCCCTCCGCCCCCACCTGGCAGAGACCATCCAGGCGCGGCCGCAGGGCGTCTGCGGAGGGCAGGCAGGGCCGTGCTGCGGGGGGCGCCCCCCGCCGGCGCGCGCGCGTTCTGTGGCTTTTCTGGTCTCTTCCGAGTTGTGCGGCCTCTCCTGTGGTGTTTCCTGGGCTACTTCCAGGGCTGGGCCCTGCCGTTCCCGGCTCAGTGGAGCTTTTCTTCCTTTGTCAGGTTGTCCTTGGGAACGCCTCCCCCATCCTTAGCCTTTCTTTGCTCATCCCAAAATGGTGGCGTCACTGACGGCTTCAGGTTTTGGCAGCTGGTAAAGCGTTTAAGAGTGTCTCGGGCTCCGATGATATTACATTCTTAAAAATGTGCGTGCCTTCGATCGAGCGGACTCGGTGCGGTACATTCGCCTCAGAGCAAGTGGTGTGAGAATCCGTTGGTCCCAAAATGTCAGTGTTTGCTGCTCCTCAGGTGGGGCCCTTTCTGGTTATAGCTCGAATGCTGGCGGCCCGCTGAGAGGCCCGCGACCTGCCGACTCTTTACTGTGTGTGGTACCGGCTCCTTGTCAAGTTAGGAGTTTGAATCTCTGTCAAGGGGAAACTCTCCAGGCTGCAACGTACAAGAAAGGTGCAAACATGAAATGCATGTTGCTTGTTTCGGGGGGCCTCGTTTGGCTAATTTACAAATTCAATCGAAAAACAAACCAACACACCTCATTGGCCCTTGTTTTTTTAAAAAAATGCACTTTTTTTTTCCCTTTTGTGGGGCAAACTTTGCATCTTGGTCTTGGTTTTTTTTCCCTTTGGAATCCCCCATAATGCATTATGTTTGCCCTTCCTTGTAGGGTCAGCCAGGAGAAAAGGGAAAGACCAGCCTGAGAGTCGGCGTCCTGGACCTTTGCCGGCCTCCCCTCCTTCTCAGTTGCCCCGCAACACGGGGGAGCAGGCTTCCAATACTAATGGTACACACCAGTTCTCACCAGCGGGGTTAACGCAAGACTTTTTCAGCTCATCCCTGGCAAGCCCCAGCCTGCCCCTGGCTTCTACGGGAAAATTTGCACTAAACTCTCTCCTCCAACGACAGCTAATGCAGTCCTTCTACTCCAAGGCCATGCAGGAAGCAGGAAGCACAAGCATGATTTTTTCAACAGGTCCATACAGCACAAACTCCATATCTTCCCAAAGTCCATTACAACAAAGCCCAGATGTAAATGGCATGGCCCCATCTCCCAGCCAGTCAGAAAGTGCTGGGAGCGTCTCCGAGGGCGAGGAGATAGACACTGCAGAAATCGCCCGGCAGGTGAAAGAGCAGCTGATCAAGCACAATATCGGACAGCGCATTTTTGGACACTACGTCTTGGGACTGTCTCAGGGGTCCGTGAGCGAGATCCTGGCCCGGCCCAAGCCGTGGAACAAACTGACGGTGCGAGGCAAGGAGCCGTTTCACAAGATGAAGCAGTTCCTCTCAGACGAGCAGAACATCCTGGCTCTTCGCAGTATCCAAGGCAGACAAAGAGGTGAGCGACTCGGGGTCAGCCACCCACATGTGAGCCTGGCACGGAGCTGCGTGTGTGCACGTGTGCATGTGTGATGATACATGTGTGCCTCACATCAGGTACAGCTCACAGTCCTGCCATTTCCAGAGCTCAGGGCCCACAGGCACGAGCCCTTAGATTCGGGGGGCCCAGCCTCTGAAACTCACTCCGCACCTCACACGAGGTGGACTCGCTGTTCCAGCACCACATACTGGGTCGGAGGGAATTAACGCACGACGTCCTGATGCGTTTCGTGTCCAGCAGTCCTTTCGGCCTTGGGTGCTGGCCTCGGAAGGGGAGGGGCCCGTGGGTGCCACCCAGCCCTAGAGCAGCAGCAGCGGCCAGGGCAGGCCTATCATGGCGCTGGGTCCCCAAGGAGGGTGAGCCGACCACATGGGCCCCCTTCCTCCTCCCTGCACACAGGCCGGTGGCCTGTGATCAGCGCACTCCCCATGTGTTAAGTCCCATTAGTGACCTGTTCAGCATCATGAGCAAACATACCTGCCTTGAGTAAAATACATTAAAGTATTAAAACACCCTTTGTACCCCGACCCCCGTAAAAAGATAAAAAGCCCGTCCCATCCCTAATTGCAGGAGCTCCTTCCCTCTTTAACAAACAATAGGAGATCCTTCTGCCAAGTCAGCACTGATAGAGAAAGGGAACTTATCAGACAGAAATACAGACTCAGAGAAGGGAGACATTTCCAATAGTGTCCGTTTGCACAGAGGACATTGAGCCTTTTACGGCGACGTTAACTGGAATCGACTGTCTTTGGATGATTAATGTGAGCTTTGTTCCGGGGCTGGTGGGCGATTCGCTGGGCAACAGAGCTCCCTCCATCTGACCCCCACGGCGCTGGTGCCGCAGGCCGCCCCCCAGTTCTGTCCGATCCCCTCTGGCAGCAGAGCCATGGCCTCTGCAAGCTGGTCAGCCAGGGAAGGGCCTCTCAGAAGTTTCTAGTGACTCCCAAGCGGCACAGGAAGCCCTGAGCCCTCTCTGTAGCAACAGGCGGCTCAGATTTCATGTCACGCAGCCCATATCGTCAGCACCACCATCCCCCTGATTGTTTTGTTCTTACCACACTTGTTTTTCAACAGAGAATCCAGGCCAGAGCCTGAACAGACTCTTTCAGGAAGTACCGAAACGAAGAAATGGGTCTGAAGGTATGTCGCAGGCAGGTGTTTTTCTTTGCAGTTAGTAACCTAGGAAGCAGCATGCCCTTAGCTGTGTATTTGGGTTCAAACTATACAGTGTGATTCTGGCCTGGAACCTGATGGAAAAACAGAGCTAGTAAGTATAAAACAAAGCACGGGTTCAAGTTCACACGGCCCCTCCCTCCCCCCACCGTGGCCCTGCACTCTACCCAGTCCAGGAGGGGGCGGCACCCCTAAAAATCAGCCCCAAACTGCAAATCACGCCCCCCCTTCACATTCAAATTACAACTCTCCCCGTGTTCTCAGAAGCAGGTGAAAGAATAACCCTTTGTTGCTCTGAAAAAAAATCAGGTGACTGAGTCAGATGAGATACTGCTGCTTCCTTGTCCCTTCCCCGAGCTCGGAAATCCGTCGAGGGTGCGACCGATCAGACAGGTTGTGGCCGGCTCTCTCGCCCACGGGTCCCAGCGAGCCAGCCCCCACTGCCCTCCTCGGAGCCGCAGCTTTAAGGGGGTTCTGTGCCAGTGGTTGGCTTGTTTTTAAATGGTTTGATGTGGCAGTTCATATTTAGTAAAGGTATCAACCAGTTAAAACATGTGGACAAAAAAAAAAAAAAAACATGTGGACAGCTTCCGGGAAGCATCGAGGCCAGCCCCCAGGCCATAGTAGCTGCAGTGCATCTGGACACGTGGCTGCCCACCATGTGACCAGAAGACAGGGATTCTTGTCCTTTAGAAATGTCCTCAGGCTCCTCTCCTTGTTCAAGTGATAAGAGACCCGAAATTTTTAACTTAAGCCTCTTCCCTTTGTACATCCAAATGATGGCGGGAGGATCAGCCTCGACCCCTTGCTCCTTCTGCCCATTTTTCCTCTCTGGCCTCAAGGACATGTACAGGGAGGGCCTTGAACATATCCCAAGCCAAAGCAGCTGCTGGAGTTGCTTTTAAATGACTCACACACACACACACAAAAAAGCCTTGCCCTTTAATCCTTCATTTATATATAATTTTTATACACACACACACACTGAATTAAATGATTTGCTCTCCCTGGTCCCAACCCACGGGTGATATCCAGCTTGGATAGTGTCAGAGCTGGTCCCACTGGCCAAACACTGTTTGACACCAGGTGGAGTCAGCAGGAAGCCCTTCCTGCCCAGGGTCGCCGTACCTGCTGTGAAGTCACCCGCACAGCAGGTACAGGTAAGCAGGAGGCCAGCCTGCCTCCTTGTCGTCGCCGGCCTCAACTCACCGGCAGCTGTTTTTCAGAATGCCATCTTTGTGCAGCACTACATTTTGTTCCAGGTGTGGGTTTGATGTCATCGGTGTGGTTTCTCCCTGCAGGTAACATCACCACTCGGATTCGAGCCTCCGAGACCGGGTCTGACGAAGCCATCAAGTCCATCCTGGAACAAGCCAAGAGGGAGCTGCAAGTCCAGAAAACCGGTACGGAGTCCAGGACTTCCGCCACTGCCTTCCACGCTTACGTCGTGAGCGTTCTGTTCGGCAGTAATTAACTTCGTTTAAAAAGAAATTGAATGTGTGTTTTCAAGCCTTTAGTACAGGGGGGAACAGGTCTGTGTGACATGTGTTTTGCTAATACTTACCATTCTAGATCATTCCTTACCCCTAGCCTAGAATATCCATGACTTAAATGAGCAAGTAATCTGTATCAGATTCCCTTTCTTAAACACAACACAGGAATCTGTTATTTGGTATACACTTGACCACACACTAGTGAAAAATAAACTCTTAACAACTGCTTTACAGAACAAATATTAGCAGGAAGGAGCAGGAAGTGTTAAAGGATGGGTGTCCCCACCTCTGTAGTCATTCAGCCCTGGGAATCAGCCCTCAGAGCTCCCTGCGAGCTGCCTTGTCTAAGAGGAGGGAACACCAACATTTCAGCTTTTCTCTGAGTGAGCAATGATTGAGAGGCGCACCAGGCTGTGGATTCAGCTCAGAGCTTCCGCTAGAGGGGAAACTGAGCACCCGAGTTCTCCTCCTGAGGTTCAGCACCTGCCCTGTGCCCCTGAAGCCCCTGCTCTGCCCAGTCCTGCCGGCAGGGACCATGGCGTGAGGCCCTACCAGGCCTGGCAGCAGGCAGCGTGACACCGAGCGCCCACCACCCCCTGGCCACGCTCCTGGGTTCCTGAGCTAGGGCCAGCCCACTGGCCCCCCTACCCCAGCCCTCCGCTTCCCCTTCCCCTTAGTGGCCACCCCAGAGTCACCCACCCAGAAGGTAATCTGAGCTAACAGAACCAGTGGGATTGGAATATAGCACACGAGAATTTTAAATTTAAAGTCATCCGGGGGACTTCCGTGGCGGTCCAGTAAGTGGGGCTTTGCCTTCCAATGCAGGGGGTACCGGATCAATCCCTGGTCAGGGAACTAAGATCGCATACACCTCATGGCCAAAATACCAAAACAAAGCAGAAATAATATTGTAACAAATTCAAAAAAGACACAATAATAGCCCACATCAAATAATAATAATAATAAATCAAATAAATAAATAAAGTCATCTGGGAAAGAGGCCAGGATGGTGTGTCTCAGAGCGTTTGCACATGTTACATCCTCCGCCCCACCCCCACCCCCCATCGCACTCCTGATCGTAACTCCGTTCAGTCGGTGGGGCCACGGAGCAGTAGCTTTAGCCCTTCATCGCTAAACGGTTGCATGAACGGTTCACAGTTCACGAGGCGGGAAATGCTCAGATCACAGCACAGTGAGGTTGTCCCGAGTAACCTGCAATCCGTGGCAGATTAACTGAGAAGGACGTAGGTGGGAAAGCGCGTCCCCACTGGGAGGTGCGCTGTCGCCGCTGTCTCACCTGCACCTTTGCTCCGCAGCAGAGCCGGCCCAGCCTTCCTCGGCATCCAGTGGCGGGAGCGCGGACGACGCCATCCGCTCCATCCTGCAGCAGGCCCGCCGGGAGATGGAGGCCCAGCAGGCCGCCCTCGAGCCCGCCTTAAAGCCCGCGCCGGCGTCCCAGACAGACATCGCCCTCCTGACCCCCAAGCTGATACCCGCCTCGCCCATGTCGTCGGTGTCCAGTTACTCCCCTTTAGCCGTCTCCCTGAAGAAGCCCCCCTCGGCTCCCGACGCCAGCGCCCCTGCCCTGCCCAACCCGCCAGCCCTGAAGAAGGAGTCCCAGGACGCGCCCGGGCCGGACCTCCCGGGGGCGGCCGACCCCGCCACACAGGGGGTCCTGAGACACGTGAAGAGTGAGCTCGGCCGCGGCACCGTGTGGAAGGATCACTGGTGGAGCGCCGTCCAGCCCGAGAGGAAGAGCAGCGCTCCGCCCGAAGACCCCAAGGCCGAAGACGCCAGCAGCAGCAAAGAAAAAGGCAGCGGCGGGCAGACGCGGGCGGAGCGCAGCCAGCTCCAGGGCCCCTCCTCCTCCGAGTACTGGAAGGACTGGCCCAGCGCAGAGTCGCCATACTCCCAGAGCTCAGAGCTGAGCCTGACCGGAGCCAGCCGCAGCGAGACGCCCCAGAACAGCCCACTGCCCTCCTCGCCCATCGTGCCCCTGTCGAAGCCCACCAAACCCTCAGTCCCGCCGCTGACCCCCGAGCAGTACGAGATCTACATGTACCAGGAGGTGGACACCATCGAGCTCACCCGGCAGGTGAAGGAGAAGCTGGCCAAGAACGGCATCTGTCAGAGGATCTTCGGGGAGAAGGTACGAGGTGGGGGTTCCATTCGGGGGCCTGGGTCTTCCCATTTCCTTTCACTGATGAGGACCGGGGAGTGGGGATCTGTCTGGAGGATGTGGCCATCACCCACTTAATTAACCAAAGAGAACCGTGGCTCATCTACTCCCAAACTTGCAGGGAGACTGGCCAGTGAACGCTCCATTTGCTGCAGCCCCACTGGAGGCCAGGTTCCCGGCAAGGCCCTCTCACCCTCTGCGGCCATTTAGACCTCTCATCATATATGAGGGGGTGGCAATCACCATTTGGCAGATGAGGAAACCGAGGCTCAGGGAAGTTGACCACGTGCCCCAAGCTAGCAGATGACTAAGTCAAGCCCTGTCCCTGTGGCCGAGCGGAGCCCAGAGGCACCACCTCTGTAGGCTGTTTTGGCCAAAAAGGATCTGATCACAGAGAGAGATGACCTGCCCAGAGAGAGCCAAAGGCACTTGGTAGAGACAGCAGTCAGAAGGTGCTAGGGTGTTGTCCGGCCAGAGGGGCAAAGCAACTTGCCCAGGGATGCACAGCTAGAGGTGGCACGGGCAGAGCTGTTCAGGGCCCAGGCTGTGCCCAGGACCGGCCCTGAAGGCCCTCATTTTCTCATCGTCCTTCTTGGCTCATGAAAAGCCCAGTCTGTGGATGAGCTCCCAGACACTTTCTGTTCGGGGTGCTTCCTGGTCACTAAGATTCTGGTTAATGGGGATTTACCAGGCCTGCAAAATGTAAGATAAACATAATACTCCAGAATAGTCTTAGATTAAATAACGACTGGCTAAGCAGAATGAGAAGCACTCCAGTCCCATACAAGACAGTCTTCCTGAGGGGCACAGGGCTGGGTCAGCCGTGGCCTCCGAGAGGCCCGTGGGGGCCTCCTCCACCACCTTCCCAGGTCCTGCCTTGAGTTCAGTGTTTGCAATATACCGTGTCATGCATCCTTTCGATACAGTTGTGAACTCTTCATCACGATCTTGCAAAAGGTGATGGGGTGAATAGGAATGAGGATGAGAATTTAAAGTCCCTTGAAATTTCTAGTTCAGTGTTGTAAAAATATCATTTGAGAACATTTAAATAGACATTTGTGCTCATGCCTTAAATTTAGCAGAGACTTAATAGCATTGAACTTGTTTGGCCCATGAGCGCAGTTTATTCTGGAACTTGAGAACTTTTCAAAGAGTGATCGGATGCAGCCCCTAAATATCTCTGGGCTGCATCTGTGTCCTGTGGGGGGTGTTTGTGCCCATACATATGTATGGCCATATGTGAGCATAAGAAAAGTCGGGTATGTACGTGCAACTTGTCGACCGTCGGCACTGAGCTCCACTCCCAGGCTGGCTCCTCTGTCGCCACCAGCTCACCTCTGGGCCCCTACCATGGAGCGATGTGATCAGAGAGAGCCGACCTTTCTAAATGCCAAGCTGGCCCGGCGTCAGCACAGGAGACAGACGCCCGAGTCCCGCCAGCATCCGTTGCTCCTGGTTTATCTGAAGGGGTCCTTGGCCCCCAGCACCCTGGCCTTTCCTGGCGCCACCAGGCAAAGAGCAACGTGGTTTCAGTGCTTCCTTCTCGGGTTGTCAGGGCGACAACCCTGCAGGCTTGGCAGGATCAAGACCCTGGGGGGAGGGGGGCCCCTCCCCTCCATTTGCCTGCCCCTCTCTCCCTAGGAGCTGAAAGCAGGGACCATGACTGTGGCTCCCTGTGCCAGGGCATCAGCCCACCCATGACCTTGAAAAGCTTAGCCACCCCCCAACCCAGGCTGTCGCCACCCCCCAGGGGCCAGTTCTGTGCTCTGCCTGGGAGTGCTGTAGTGCCGTCCTGCCTGGCCACGCCCCCACACAGCGGTGCGTGTGACACTGAGGCCTCACACCAGACCCAGGCGCTGAGCCCCCACGTGTCCTTGGTTGCCGTTGCAGGTGCTAGGCCTGTCACAGGGCAGTGTCAGCGACATGCTGTCCCGGCCGAAGCCATGGAGCAAGCTGACCCAGAAAGGACGAGAACCCTTCATCCGGATGCAGCTCTGGCTGAACGGCGAGCTGGGCCAGGGCGTCCTGCCCGTCCAAGGGCAGCAGCAAGGGCCAGGTAGGGGCGGCCCTGCCCCCAGGCTGCTGTGGGGGGCGGGGAGGGGCGTCCACATGCGGCGGGGCTGAGACGCCTCTTTCCTCCACAACCTGTTGCCATGGGACTGACTCAGTTTTTAGGAAAGAGAAGATTGTGCCTAGCTAATTTTATAAGCAGCAGAAAATGAGTTACCAATTAAGAAAATGCTGTTTATACATAAATATAGGTAAAAGTCAAGTAGCTAAATCAGGGAATCGGGAAAGGAAATCAGCCAAAGGCACAGAATGAAGGCTCTCTCACGAGTGGCTACTTCCACCTGCCCCCCAGCTGGGGGCCTCCTTGCCACCAATAGCACTTGGCCTGTCCACGTGGGTCCCTCCTGTTCTGCGCTCTGCACCCCTGTCAAGTCTGCCCCCTCCCGTAAGGAGTGAGGACCCTCCCTTGTGCCTTTTGGCCCTTATGCTGTCCCCCCTCAGCTGTGCTCAGGGTATTAAGAAACTTTAACCCCCAAGTTTGCTTCCTCATGTAACTGTCCCCCTTTCTCTCCTTTAGTCCTGCACTCCGTGACGTCACTACAAGACCCCCTGCAGCAGGGCTGCGTGAGCTCAGGTAATTAGCCACAGTTGGGGTTTGGATGATATATTTCCCTGCCTTTTGGTCTGTACTGGGGGGACTTGAAGGGTCGCTCGTCCTGGATCCAGTGAGCTGAAAACATGGTATTCTGTTGGCAAACTGGGTTCTTCGAGGTCATAGTTTCTAGTGGAGAAGCAGAGGGTTGACAGCCGAGTGCAGGTCCCTCCCACATCTTCTTACTCCTTGCTGTGTTCTTTCATCAGTCTGTCACGTGAAGCCTTGCCTTCGGGGCTGGGGTGTGAGTCAGAGACAGATTCTGTGCTCAGGGGGCTTCCAGCCTTATAACAGGATATAGGGGACAAAGAATGGGCATTGCAGTTCTGGGCGTGATGCTCAGGAGAGTGGCATTGAGGTTGAGGTCCAGCCTGGGAGCAGGTGGTGGAGAGCCTGGAGCACCAGCCAAGGGGCTGGGGCTGCTTCTGACCGGCATCAGAGAGCCTCGAGGCCTGGTGTCTGAGGTCACATCACCGCCTTCCGGACTCCTGAACATGGCAGCCCCGGGCTGGCCCGCACACCGGGCTCCTGACCCCATGTGTTCCTGGCCTTCCTGGGCGTACACTTGTGCCAGCCTCTTCCCACCCAGCTCTCGGGAACAGCCAGTGTCATGAGCTGTTCCTCTTTCTTCCTTTCTTTATCTTTCTAAACATGTTGATTAGTCTCCATATCCCATTGATTCATTGAAAACACAAACAAAGCTAAGTGAGGAGCATGGAACCCGCCAGCCTGTTGGAAACTTTACGAGGGAAAACACGTGTCATGAGGGGAACAGCTGGGCCGCAGCGGCCAATACCACTTCAAAATTCCAAACCCACGCACAGATGCAGCCGGAGTACACTGGGTTGCAGCTCAGCTGCCCACCAACATTTTCTTCTGTTTGGGGTGTTCCATCTTGAGGGGTGGAAGGCTGTGTCTAACCCAGACTCTTGGCTTCCTTCGCTGCACCTCTGAAAGGAGCGGTTGGCCCTCTGAGAAGGATCAGGTGTACTTCCTCCTCCCTGCCTTTCTGGGTTGGCCAATCTAATTAGCAAGTGCTGGAGACCTTAACACAGCCCTGGCTCAAATTCAAGACACATTAGGGAAATAATGGACACAGTTGTTTGTGCTAAGAGTTTCCCGGACGTTTGCATGGAAAATTAGGCCTGCCTCTTGCTTGAACAGAAAGCCGGCCTCCTGTTAAACTCTCCAAGTATTTGCTGCCCCATCAGAGTCAGGACCCAACTTGGCAGAATCTGACAGTTTTTAGATCAAACTCCCTTGTTCCTAAATAAAACAAGAAATCGCCTACAGTTCCAGGTCGGTTATGATCGATGCCAAAACTTTCTCTGTGTCTGAACAAATTCTTCAAGAGTGGCTTTTTACTTTTTATTGTTATAGCAAGCCCTCGCTACTGTGCTGGAACATTCATATGACAGTCCCATTTCCAACATGGGAAAAACTCACAGGGCTCCTCAGAGGAACGTAAATGATGTTTGTAAGAGATCAAATTACTTTATAAAATAAAGTGATTTACACTCTTGGGGAGTCTGCAGATTGAAGGAGGGAGGGAGGGAGGAGGAGGCAGTGAGCCCCTGGGTAAAAGTGAGCGCTGTAGAACTTTCCCCTGGTTCCTGTGAAGAGGCGGCAGGCAGGCCTCTCCCTGTGCTCATCAGAGCAAGATGGGCTTCTGCAAGGTGCTCAGTCGTGTCCGACTCTTTGTAACCCCTTGAACTGTATGTAGTTCACCAGACTCCTCTGTCCATGGGATTCTCCAGGCAAGAGTACTGGAGTGTGGGTTGCCATTTCCTTCTTCGAGCAAGATGGGAGGTAGACTGTGCTCTGTAGACTCGACACGCCCGCTGTGAGTCAGCAACCGGGAAGCCATCGGTAGAAATAATAATTATGGTGATTGTGGGGAAAAGTGGAAAAATGTTTCTGATATTCTAGGAAAATATAAAACTTTTTTAATATCATGATGGTGGCCAAGCAAAAATGCTTCTCTGGATCAGGAAAGACTAGAAAGTGCTTGTCAAAATGAAAAGAAAGATGACCAATATGACAAGATGAGGGTGGCAATTTTCCTTGTTTAAAATTCCTTTACTATCAGCCTTACCCTTTTAGGAGTGTTTCTAAAAATTAAAGTAGCTGTGCCTTTCAGGATGTGGAATTTAGATTTGAAAAACAGAATTCTCTTATAATGATGAGTGTTGACAAATCGTTGGGATGAATGGCTATTCAGTTCAGTTCAGTTACTCAGTTGTGTCTGACTCTTTGCAACCCCATGGATGCCAGGCTTCCCTGTCCATCACCAACTCCCGGAGATTGCTCAAACTCATGTCCATCAAGTCAGTGATGCCATCCAACCATCTCAAACTCTGTCATCCCCTTCTCCTCCCACCTTCAATCTTTCCCAGCATCAGGGTCTTTTCCAATGAGTCAGTTCTTCGAATCAGATGGCCAAAGTATTGGAGCTTCAGCATCAGTCCTTCCAGTGAATATTCAGGACTGATTTCCTTTAGGATTGACTGCTTTGATCTCCTTGCTGTTCGGGACTCCAGGATCTTCGACAGCTTAAAAAAATCAGTGTCTCAGAGAAAGCTTTCAGCATGCTCCCACAAAGGCAGGGGAGTAATGCCTCTAGCCTAGGGTTTCTCCAGGGTTCTGATTCCCTGCTCTCACCATGGCTACCACAGAATCCTTCCAAAGAGGCCCCCAGACCCAGAAAGATGCTCTGTCCTCTGTGGTGGATTCATGAGGCCTCTGCCTGAGCCAGCTCAGCGTGGTGGCAGCAGGTGGCCGCAGGAAGGTAATTCTACCCTTGGGTTAGTTCTGTTTCTGAATGTTGGTGAGAAACAGTCAGTGTCTGAGAATCCAGGCTGCCAAACTGGCCTGGCCACTGGTTTAGCCTCCCAGGTGTGGAAGGACTTTGGAAGACCTGTCTTCCGTCCATAGCCTTGTTCTAAGCAGAGATCCTGCGGATCTAATGCATGGCTCTGTGCTTAGTTACCATGGCGATGAGGTGCCCCAGGAGCAGAGGGCCTCACTCATCTCCACAGCGAACTGCCGACATAGGAATCGGTTTTCTGCACTCAGAATTCCTGTCTGTCTCTTTCCACCCATCCCCGTTACCCTCAGCATCTCCGTTTTTCTTAACGATGTCTCTGTCGAACTTGCTGATCAGTTCTATGATAAAAGGAGAGAAAAACTCAAGTTTCTGGTGCATCATCGCTTGTCCTCTTGGCAGTTGTAATCATTTCTAAATGTCCCTTTGATGATTCAAGCATCGGGATGATGGCCTCAGACATTGGGGAAAGTTGATGCCATTTTCAGTGAGTGACCTCTGCTTATTTTGAAGAGTAAGGAGAACAGAAAGTTCCATGTTGATCATATGAGTAGCTTAAAAAGCAAAAACGTTTTTTTAAAGGACCAGACTTCAGATCAGTTACCTGAACCTTTATTTCCCGGTAGTCTAGTTTTCTACACATTTTTTTTAATAGGTATTTATTTATTTGGCTGTGCCAGGCCTCAGTTGCAGAACTCAGAATCTACATTGTGGCATGTGGGATCTTAGTTTCCCGACCAAGGATCGAACCTGGCCCCCTGCACTGGGAGCACAGAGTCTTAACCATTGGACCACCAGGGGAGTCCCTCAACACACAATTTTTGGGTTGGCTTCTTTCAAAGTTCCCAGTGTTGGGTTGTCTTTGATCTAATATGGCAAACCTATTTGAAGGCAGAGGTGCAGGTGGTCCTTGGGGAATGGTCCTCCATGTCTCCCTTTTGTTTTTCTCCAATCTCAGCTATCATCCATCGGCTGCCCTTGCCCTGCTTAGCAATAGCAATGCTCAAGGGAACCAAAGGGAACCCTCAGAGAAGGAGAAGGGAGGGGCCGAGGGAGACTTGTCTTCTCTGAGTGTGGCCTGCAGTCATTGCTTATCAGTTAGCAGGGTGTTTTTTTTAAAGGAGGAAAACCTGGAGCAGTGATGAAGGTGTGCCTGTGTACATATGTGTAGGCAGGTGTATAGGTACATAGTTAGATATGACTCCAATTGCATTTTTTCTTTAAAGCTCATTTCATATTCATGGTTCCTTGGTGTGATTAATCTTTTTGCCCCAAGGGAAAGGAAACAGGAGACAGCTCTTAAGAGGGGAGAAAGGAAGGGGAACAGATTTCCCTGGATGCAACTCAGTCCGTCATCACCTTACAGAGAACTGATAGGGAGGACTCACCCATGCGCTCAGCTTTAACTTTTCTTTCTTTTTTTTTTTTCAATTTTTATTGGAGTACAGTTGCTTTACAATGTTTTATTAGTTTCTTCTGTACAGCAAAGTGAATTAGTCACACATACGTATATCCTCTCTTTTTTTGGATTTCCTTCCCATTTATGTCACCACAGGGCATTGAGTAGAGTTCCCTGTACTATAGAGTAGGTTCTATTTTAAACATAGTACTGTATATGTTGTTGTTGTTCAGTCACTAAGTCGTGTCTGACTCTTTGCAATCCCGTGGACTGCAGCATGCCAGGCTTCACTGTCCTTTACCATCTACCGGAGTTTGTTCAAGTTCATGTCCATTGAGTCAGTGATGCCATCTAACCACCTCATCCTCTGCCGCCCTCTTCTCCTTTTGCCTTCAGTCTTTCCCAGCATCAGGGTCTGTCATCTGTGTATATGTCAAACTAAATGTCCCTTGACAGAGGAGTGGACATACCCACGTACACGCACAAGCATGCATGTATGCACACAATGGAATATTACTCAGCCACAAAAGGAACAAACTTGCACCATTTGCAGAGACGTGGGTGGACCTAGAGGCTGCCATACAGAGTGAAGTGAGTCAGAGCGAGAAACATAAATATCCTGTATTAACGCATATATGTGCAGACTTTAAAAAATGGTACAGATGATTCTATTTGCAAAGCAGAAATAGAGACAGGGAGATAGAGAACAACTGTATCAGCTTTTGTAACTTGTTACTCTGGGAGCCCTTCCTAACTGCAGCTCACAAGCTTCCACACCCTCTTCTGATGGATTATTGCGAGCTGCACAAGGGATGGCTCAGTCTCCTCTGATTAATTATAAAACACCCAGCTTTTCCCCAGCGTGTCGGGTAGGAACTGCAGGTTCCAAGTCTCCGCCCGTGGAGAATTCCATGGCTCCACATCGCTCTTCTCGCTCGGCAGAGCACCAGTTGCCTCTTGAGAAGACAGCAGCTGCATCCGTCTCTTAACGTGGGTGGTCTCATGCACGCCCCTCCCTGACGTGAGGCCACAGGGCTCCGTGCTGCATATGGCCCTACACAGACATGGCCCCCGATTAGGGACAGGCCAGCCTTCCTTTTTAATACACATAATGCCTTTTATTCAGTAACCATGACGTGGCCGGGAGAACATGTCCACAGTTTTAGTGCCTTTGATTTAGCAATAAGATCCTGCTGAAGCTTCCTCAAATAAGCCATTAGTTCCTCAATTTTAATGATTAAGTCAGGGTGGGGCATTTGAATAGCTCATTAATAAGAAAAGGAATGGCTCGTTGTACCCGCAGAAAATTCCATGGCACCATCTAAGGCAGGCAGAGCTCTTCGTTCAGTACCATCGACGAGATCTGATTTGATTCTTTCTTCTTTTATGGAAATAGATCAGTCGTAGTAACTGTTGGTACTGTCTGAAAAGAACTAGTCTAACCCTCATTTGTTTTGAGTAGCTGAAAAGATTTGTATATCCATAACTGATTTATACATGGCCCTAGACCACAAATCGAAAACAAGAGAGAATTCTGAAAAGCCGCGTGTGAGCTGGAAAATGCCCCTCCCTCAGCAGGTGGCCGCTGCTCATCGTTAGTTCGGGGCTCAGCCTCTGCCTTCACTCACCCGCCGTGGACGTGGTGGCCAGAACCAAGTGCTCATCCATTTCTTGGTTGTGCCCTGCATGAGGGTGTTTTAATATGACCAGGAGTGCCATGATAAAGGAATTCTCTAAGATCAGAAAAGACAGGTTTCTGCAGTCAGACACAGCCTACCTTACTGTCTTCTGTTGTCTGGTACATGTGGGCACAGGCCTGGCGGGAGGGAGGCCCTTGGTGCTAAGGGAGCCCCAAGGAGGGGGCTGAGCTATGAAGGGGTCAGAGAGGAGAACGTTCCAGGCCGAGACCTTTGCAAATACAAAGGTTCACTGATGGGCTAGGACATGGGGGAGAACCTTTGGGGGGAAAAAAGGGAAAATACTCGAAATCCCTACTTGTGGCTCAGCTGGTAAAGAATCCGCCTGCAACGTGGGAGACCTGGGTTCGATCCCTGGGTTGGGAAGATCCCCTGGAGAAGGGAAAGGCTACCCACTCCAGTATTCTGGCCTGGATAGTCCATGGGGTCACAAAGAGTCAGACATGACTGAACGACTTTGACTTTCACTTTCTGCTTCAGAGATGTTTTTTCTCTTAAAATAACAGAAGGAAAGTGGATTACGGAAGAATTTTGTGTTTTCTTTATGTACAATGCTGTTGCTGCCGCCACCTTAAGGCTCATATAATAAGAACCCGCCCGAGTGTGACAGCAGGACAGGAGAGGGGCTCCTTGCTCCTGAGGTGACCTCGGTGACCTGTGTCCGTAGTGGCATTGGGATTCTCAGCCTGCTGCACCTTCCCCCTGTGGGCTTCCAGAGCGTGGAGAAGCAGGCTGAGACTCAGGACATTCATGAGTGGCCTTGGAGGCAGGCAAGGCCGTAGCTGGGAGGCCACCTGGCCTGCAGGCCGCAGGGGAAGAGCTTCTCACAAGCTCCCCGGAAGCGTCACCCACTTCCCCGTGTCACCTCGGTGCCTGTGCTGCTCTTTGCTCACCTAGCCATTCTGAGCATCTGTGGGATTCTTGGTGGCTCCTGGCCACATGATCCTGAAACAGCCTCCCTGCAGCATTAACCAGGAAGGCAGAGGGCGCTCGAGGCTGGGACAAGCCAAGCCTGGCCTCATCTGCCCTCCTCCCCTAGGGCATGCCACACCTGCAGGCCCCACACAGGCCTCCTGGAGAGGCAGCCACCAAGCGAGACAGCCCAGTCCATGTTGCGTCTCAAAGCAGCAAATGTTGTCCTCAGGATCCCCGGGAAAGGCTGCTCCAGCACACATCAGCCCCCAAGGGTCTCTGTTCTCCCCCGAGTGGGATTCACCACTGTGTCTCCATAAAAAGAGGATAGAATCAGAGAGATTCTGTTGTTGTTCAGTCATTCCAGTCATGTCTGACTCTTTGTGATCCCACGGACTGCAGCACACCAGGCTTCCCCCCTTCACCATCTCCCTGAGCTTGCTCAAACTCACATCCACTAAGTCAGTAATGCCATCCTACCATCTCATCCTCTGAGTAACCCAGAGTTAGAGATTTGACTTTTTTTTAATTTTTATTTATTTATTTTTATTTTTGGCCGTGCTGGGTCTTCTTTGCTGTGCAGGCTTTTCTCTAGTTACAGCGAGTGGAGCCTACTTTCTAGTTGCACTGTGCGGGCTTCTCATTGCCATGGCTTCTCTAGTTGCCAAGTATAGGCTCTAGGGTGTGTGGGCTTCGGTACTTGCCACTCCCAGGCTCTAGGACAGGCTCAATAATTGTGGCAAACAGGCTTAGTTCCCCCAAGGCATGTGGGATCTTCCTGGATTATGGATGGAACCTGTGTCTCCTGCATTGGCAGGCGGATTCTTTACCACTGAGCCACCAGGGAAGCCCTTGACTTTTTATTTATAGTTTATGGGTTTGTTTTTTTTTTTTTTCCAATAAGTAAAATGCATCATGGCTACAAAACGCAGGATTTAAAAGAGCTTACACCCGTTTTAAAAAATAAGTCACCCTCCCACCCTCCTCCTCAAGCCCCCGGGCGCTCTCCCCAAAGGCACTTCTGCTGGTTTCCTGCAGAGAGCCTGTGTATCTAGATGTTTGCTGCACATAGAAGGGCACACACAGGACTCAAGGTGTGCCTTGCTTTTCTCACCTGGCAATAGATTGTAGAGACTCCCCCAGGCCAGCACATACAGAATTTCCTCCTCTTTTCCCTGATATAGGTAATTCCTATATCTGACCATACCATACCTTATTTAACCAATCACCAGTGAAAAATACTTAGATTGACTTTTAACAGCAGAACCTAAAACACGATCCTTCAGTGAGCAGCCTTAAGCACATGTGAGCTGCAAATTGACACAGTGGGCTCAGAGCTGACTGCCGAGGGCTCATCTTGTCTCGGCCCCTGAGCAGCTGTGTGGCCTTGGGCACGTGACTCGACCTCTCTGTGTCTCAGCCTCTCTGTGTCTCAGTTTTCTTTAAAATAGGAAACGTACCTATCTCCTAGACCACAAGGAGTTTTAAATCCATGTTTAAAAGCCTCCAGAGCAGCAGCTGGCCCTGAGGAAGTGCTAGTTGAGTGCCTGCTTTCCTGCTGCTGCCCTTGAAACCACTGCCATTAGGTCATTTCACATGCATTAGGATAGCAAGGATAGCTATAAAATCATGCATGTGCACACCTGACATGTCAGGTTCCTGGCCTTAAAATAGGAAACAGATCCAGCACTCACTTCTTGGGTGGAGACTCAAGTGGGAGCATTGCTGGGCGGTAGCTAGCACAGAGGGTCAGCCAAGGGAGGACCTGCACGCAGCTCTCCAGCATCCTGGCCTCCTTGAAATGTTGACCATCCATCTGCCATTCCATGAGGTTGACCCAAAATCTTGAGCTTCAAGAGTTAAGGACTGCAGGTCATTGCTCAGGCCATCGGGGACAAACTCAGAGCCAGGCCATCGTATCTGGATGCACTCATCTGGGTGACTGTGGGCACAGGTGGCAGCCCCATCTCATTGGGCCTGGACCCTTGGCGCTGGCAGACGCTAACTCCCCGTTAGGAGGAGGCCCCAGCAAGCCCTGGACACAGGCCTCTGGGCGCATCTCTTTTCTCTTCCCCTTAGACTTTCTTTGGAGAATGGAATTTACAGTACACTGGGCATTCAGTGCAAGAGGCAAAAGTAGGTCACAAGAGCAAATGAGGACTTCTGTTTTCAGTTTTGGTTCCAGAGAAGGAAGAAAAAGCTTAAATGTTTAAAAACCCTCAGGTAATTTTTTTAAAGGTGGTAAGACTACAGTGAAGAAACTCATATGTTTGCATCTTTGATGTGCCAAGGGCAGTGCTGATACCTTTAATCCCTAATCAGGGAGCAGAAATGATGCCCCCCCCACCCCCGCCGCCGTCTTTCAGATGCTCAGAGTGAGAAGCAGTTTGCCCCCATCAAGGAGGAGGTTGAAGAAGCACAAGCACTCTGAGGCCAGAGTCTTGCTGCCATGGGGGTGCCCAAGGACTCGGTCCCCCATGACAGGTGAAGGGTTGGTCCCTGAAATGACACTCAGGGAAGTGAAGGCCGCGTTCAAAACAAAGAACAAAACTGGGCTCAAATGATAAATGGGCAGATACTTAAAAATCAGATCCAAGATGAACAATTAACAGAAAGTCACATGCCTCAGTACCTAGGGCATCCCCTCGTGTTTCAGGCTGGGAGCTGGGCATAAAGGAGGGGAACCCAGCACCAAGTCAGTGGCAGAGTTAAAGCCAAGTTCATGAAGCTCTGCAACAGAAAGGGTGCAACCCATCTGACCTGTGATGCGGGTCCATGCCAATTTCAAGCCCCTTCCAGGCTAGATCTTAGGAAGACCCACATGGTGGCCCAGGTTCTTTCCTGAGCAAGGACAGCTTCATGCCCTCTTCCTGCCAGTGGCCTTCCGCCAGCCCAGAACCCTCAATCTTGCCCCTTGCAGACTGGCCTCTGGGCCATAGCCACACTCAGGAGCGAGAAGGGGGTCCCCGGGAGAACACAGTGAGCCAGGCAGCTTCCGTCATCGGCTTCATCTCGATTTCGTGTCTTCCTCTTCCCTTCAGAACTGGATTCCTAAATATAGCCCGAGTATGAATTGGCAGATGTTGGGTTTGTCCTTTACAAGAGGGCCAAAATTAGCTTGTCATTTGGCACCTAAATAAAGCAGCCGAACTGCCTTTGTACCAGCTTTGCAACAAGAAGAGACTGGAGTTGCCGCGTTTTATTTGATAAGGAGACTTTTCTGGGAAGCCGGAGCATCACCTCTGAAGCCAAGAGGCTGAGTCTGGAGGGACACGCCTTCCTCCAACTGGACCCTCTCACCCATGAATTACAGTCAGTTCGTTCCACATAGTGTAAATACCTTGTGAGACCGGAGGAGGAGGATCCATACTCCACAGAAATGGCACTTGGAGAGAACAGCCGTGGTGGCTCTCAGTTGGGGAGGAAAAGAGCAATCTGTCCGGAGTGCCTGGAGCTGGGTGAGCACAGGGGCTCCCCAGGGGCAGCAGAAAGATGTTATAATCAATTACCTCATCATAACACTGATGTATGATAATTACTGAGTGTTTCTCCTGAGATAGTGCAGCATTTGGCTGGAATGCAGTTCTTTCATGGTCCACTGCCTGATTAATATGCAAATAATAGGCTGATTGCATGATGAATGCAGAAAATGAGTTCGCTGATAACGTGAGCACTGAAGCAGGAAGATGATAAATTACTTTTACTGACTGTCGTACATTTAAGTACCCTTTCTCAACAATTTCATCACAAATTAAGTAAAGCAGTATGGAGAGATTAGGAGGATGTGTAAAATAATGTACCTTAATAGCTTTCCTAATACCATCGCATGCAACGAAAATGTCACTCGGTTCTGCTCAGCACAGCCCACAGCCTGTGGAGGGCCAGATCGGTGCACTCACCTGCGTGTTGTTGGGGAGCCGAGAAGCAGCCCACCCCACCAGCACATTCCATATCAGCCAGGGATTCTCTAAGGAACATTCCATCACAACGCAGACATTGTCTGCACGCCAGGCTGCCCGGCAGCGTTACTGAGAGGAGGCAGGCTGCTCTGGGGGCAAATCCTGGAGCCTCCCCACAGATGGGCACGCGGAGGCCTGCTGTCCACCAGGTGCCTCTGGGGGAAGGAAAGTTTCTGAGCTGCAGGCCTAAAAGACTCAGAAGGAAAACACAATCCAAAACCACCTCTCAGCTCCTCCAACTCTTAGAAACACAGAAAAATTAATTCCACCACCAGAATGGCGGTCTGAGCTGCCTCGCAGACAGTAGCACTACCGGCAGAGGACGGGCAGGTCTGCTCAAAGCCATAAGGAGCCCCCGAGAAAGAGAGAAAACACATGCGCACAGGCACACACGCACAGTGATTAATCTTTGATTACAGCAGAGCAATTTAACTAGACGGTTTGTTTTTTCCCATCTCAGTAATATATATTTAGACTGTTTGTATGACATACATTTTCTCTTAATGCACAGGGATGCATTGATAAGTGCTCATACACACAGCTGGTTTGGTAATAAGGTTATTGAAGGTAATTTGAAGGCATTATTTCTAAATCAGTATGGATCTCTGGAAAGCTGAGAACAGGGCGAGCACCGTGCCTCCCGAGGCAGGGCCGTCCACGTTGCCCGGGGTGGCTTCCGCGGCCTCGCCAGGCTGGTGGTTCACTACCAAGGTTTAATTGTAGCCGAAGGAAAGGTTTTGACTTTTAATATTCCCAAACTCTGCTTTGACACATGTATGTCCTTGAGGGCTCGTAAAAGATACACGAGAAAAATAATGGAAGTCTGGCAGGGGAGCAGATTTACCTGCAGTGCCCACAACCCCCAGGTGAGTGCTCAGGCCCACCTCACCCAGGTAGCTTCCCCGGGTGTGGCTGAAGTCAACTCAGAATTGCTAGGATCCTTCCCCCCTCCACCCAACACCGTGCGCTTTCCCAGCCTGGGGAGAGAAGAGGAGGGTAGGAAACCATTCTTCCCCTCCATGAGGAGAAGAGAGAAGCTCCTGGTGGCACAAGGCGGTGCTGATGGGAGGAGGCCCGCAGACTCAGTTGCGGGCAGCCTCACCCGCTGCAACCTGCTGCAGCTAGCCGCCCAGGACGGCCCTCCCACCTCCGCCCTCGTGCGCTCACCTCCGTCGCTGACCTCCCACCACGTATCTGTCGTCCCCTCCAGGGAAACACAGCCAGATCTGAGCTCAGCCTCTTCTCCCAGATATGTTCTCCACCCAGCCTTCCTTGTGAAAGCACCGCCACCGCCACCGTCACCTGAACAGGGGGCCTGGCAGCCCTCCTCACCCCCTCTCTCCTCACCCCCACTCCCAGATGCGCACACACACGCACAGAGTTTCTGGTTCTTAAACATCCAGACCCATCTCTCCAGACTGTATATCCGGCTGGGCCCCTGCCCTCCTTCGGATCCTTCCCTGGGACTAAAGTCCCGCCTTCTCAGTGTGTGAATGTCCCTCCTGCACCCCCCCACCCCCACCATCCCTTTCTTGTTCGCTGTCCCCAGCCTCAGCATCAGCGTCATACTGCTGTGAGCTGCCACCGCCCCCTGGACATCCCCCCCACCCGCCTCCTTTTCCTCGTCACATGTGTCTTTGTGACAGTGACCTCGTAATGATGTCTGCCTGGGTCACCACTGTCCCCCACGTTCTAGCACCCACCTGGCACTGACATGGTCCCTTTATTGAATGAAAGGTTCCCCCTGCTCCCCCCGCCACTCTTCAAGTGGCTTGAAAGTCAGGCTTGGGGAGGTAAGCTGCCACAAGTTAAATAGAAACTTTGCATTAAACAAGTTTTCTTTGTTAATAAGTAAACTTCTGGCTTTTAAGTCACTATAAGAGTTCCTTGCACATGCTCAGTTGCTCAGTTAGGTCCAACTGTTTGTGACCCCATGGACTGTAGCCCACCAGCCTCCTCTGTCCATGGAATTTTCCAGGCAAGAATACTGGAGTGGGTTGCCATTTCCTTCTCCAATGCATGAAAGCGAAAAGTGAAAGTAAAGTCGCTCAGTCATGTCTGACTCTTTTCGACCCCATGGACTGCAGCCTACCAGGCTCCATGAGATTTTCCAGGCAAGAGTACTGGGGTGGGTTGCCATTGCCTTCTCCGCAAGAGTTCCTTGCTGCTGCTGCTGCTAAGTCGCTTCAGTCGTGTCCGACTCTGTGCAACCCCATAGACGGCAGCCCACCAGGCCCCACCGTCCCTGGGATTCTCCAGGCAAGAACACTGGAGTGGGTTGCCATTTTCTCCTCCAGTGCATGAAAGTGAAAAGTGAAAGTGAAGTCACCCAGTCGTGTCCGACTCTTAGGCAGACTTAAAAAAATGTTCTCGCACCAGCACCTATTATCTCAGTTTTGCTATAGAAGCAGAGCAATTTGGTAGGTTTGCTGAGATATTCAGTGACTTAAGGCAGTGCCCAGGCGGGCTGAGGGCCAAAGAGTATTGCCAGCCCAGGGCCAGCGAGGGGTGCAGGTAGGGCCTGGCCGTGGGAGGGGTGTGCACTGACACTTGATGCCGTCTCTTTAGGAGTGGGCTTTCCCCAGGTCAGGAGGAAACCCACCCAGGCCCTTGAGGATGGGGCCTGTGTCAGTGAGACCCTCCCTTTACTCCTCTGCTGGCGTAAGGTACAGGCCCTTGGTGAGCAGGCTATTCTGTGGTGGGGCCACTTCACATGCTCTGATATGTCTTAGCGTGTTGTTGGGTTACTTCTGTTCCTTTCTTGATAGCCAGTATGCAGTGGCATGTTGGGGACAGGAGGTGCGAAAGCTCCCACGTGGCTCTATGACAGCTATTAGTCTCCATTTTTTTTTTTTTGGCCATGTCAGGTCTTAGTTGCAGCATACAGAATCTTTTGTGTTGTGGCACTCGGGATCTAGTTCCCTGACCAGGGATCGAACCGGGCCCCCTGCATTGGGAGTGCGGAGTCTTACCCACCGGACCACCAGGGATGTCCCTCTCCACGTATTTTGTTTCAAGCCCCTGCTACTCAATCCAAAGGTCACTCATACTCAAAAGCAGAAAACTCCACATGTTTACATGGGCCATGTCTAGTGGAGATGTGGCTGGAGAAATAGGTAGGGTCCTGATGGGCCACGAGCATCTGCCCAGAGACTCGGAGGCAGGGGCCATCAGTGCCGCCTCCCCCACCCCACCCCCAAGGCAAGGTCTGGTGCTCAGGGATGTCAGAGAGAGGGTCCCACGTCAGCCTATGACCCTGAAACACAGGAGGGCAGATCAGGCTGCCGTTCACCTTTGACACAGAGAAGCTCGTTATTTCTAAAGAGGGCTGTCAGCCATAAACCCTCAAGTCGAGGGTCCCTTTGGAGAGGAGCCACATGAACCTTGAGTGAGTCCTCTCGTTTCAATTCGGGTTCCGTGTCCCCAGCACGATTCCACATCTGAACTCGGCCGGGAAGCGTTCTGGGCTGGTGGTCACCCTGCGGTGGCTTCTGAAGCTGTCACCACTGTCAGCTGGAAGGGCCCTGAAGCTGGGCAGGGTCCTCCTATGCCAAGGCTCCCATTGCCCCTCCAGCTCCGTCTCCACCCTGTGCCTCCCTGGCACCCCTCTTCCTCTGCTCTTTGATTTCTGCCCTCACTCAACCACGTTTCCATGCGCCAGGCCATGACCTTACTGCTCCCCCAACCTTCTCCTTCCCTCTCCCATCTTCCATACTTGTCTTTCTAATCACTTGGAATTTCCTGGCTTGGCGCGGGCTCAAAGCCTAAACTATGGACATAATGAAAAGTGGTGCATCAGACCAGCCGCCAGTTAAATAATGTTTGGGTTCTTGTCAGAATGTCACAGAGTACCCTGTCATTTTGTTTCAGCAACTTGTCCTTCTGAATGCACAGTTCGCCTTATGGCATGCCAGCAGTAAAAATGTCACTTACAATAATTACTTTTTGGTGAAAATGCTTGCTGACTTCCTACCTTCAAGCTGTTTTTTACACAGTGGGGAGATAATAAGAAATGACTTTATCCTGACTGCTCAAATGAACACTAAATGGAATTTGGGTTATTATTACTGCAGATAGAGGGCTGGGTATGGAAATTTAAACAGTGGATCGTGTAAACTGCAGAGAGATTTGTCTCTGAAAATTATGGCGGGTGTGCATTTTCAATTGGCTTCCATTGAAAACTTAAGGCAGCTGTTGTTTGCCTGCTGTTTTTGGAATATAATATTTTTCATAATCCTTTTATAGTTCCTGAAAGCTCTGTGTATTTTAGGGGGCCTTGAGTCACTGTCTGTGCTTCCTGTATCTTACTATCCAGCCTTCTTTTCTGCAATATTTGAAAATTAATCTTGGAAAATTAACCTTCCCCCCAAAATTAATCTGTACAGATCACTTTTTAAATGTAACACCTTACTACTGGCGTCACAATTGGATTAGATGATCTGTGTAGCTGGGCTTTTAAGGCAAATTACCCATTTTCAGTTGCCCCAGTTCCACAGGCTGCAGACTCCTTGAAAACATGGTCTGTGTCTAATTTCTCTTACCCCTTGGAATTTACCTGATGGTCCAGTTGTTAGGACTTGGCACTTTCACTGCTGGGACCCCGGGTTCAATCCCCAGTCAGGGAAGTAACCTCCCGCAAGCTGTGTGGCTCGGCTAAAAGAAAACAAAAAAGTAAAAATAATATCTCTTATCCCTCTGCCAAGGAGAGTCTACAACACAAAGCAGGAGCTTTAAAAGCGTTGGCGTGGGCGAGTGAAGGAATGGATGAAGGCAGACAGGCTGTTATGACCTTGCAGTGACTGACAGTGGAGGCTTCCCACTCCCAAGCGGGTCAGATCCTTGCTCCGCCTGAGTGACCTGGACCAAGTCACGCTGCCCATCGGACCCTCGGTTTCTGGGTGCAGGGTTTATATTCCCAGCACGGGAGCATCGTGAGAATTGAATGAGCCAGTGTGTAAATGCCCTTAGCCCCTGGCTGCATTCAGACGAGGTTCTAAAGATGTTCTGGTTCCCTTCCTTCATCCCAGAGGTGGGTGGGCTTTGGAGACCTTACCTTCGTGTTTCCTGAGGTGAGGTCAGAAACATGGACACATGGAGTGTGGGTGAAGAAACCATATTTTGCAAGGCTGGCCCAGTCGCTCTGCCACTGACAGTCACACGAGTCCCAGGATCTGTGTGCGCTGGTCCCACCCGTACAGTAGGGCTGTTTAGAACATGGAGGGCGTGACTCGTTCCTGGCTGTGTGGCTCTGGGCACGAGGTCATGTCTCTGTCCAGTGAGGCAGCTAGATGTGTCTGCCACTCCGTGTCAGGTCATGAGAACAGAAGCATCTATCTCTAGTTCATTCCCGGGAGCCTCCGCACAGGGAGGGCACGAGAAACGTTCGCTTGAGCAGTAACTCCTGTTACAGGCAGTGATAGAATCAGGTTTCTTTCTTTTTTTATTTACTTTTTAATGGGAGAATAATTGCTTTTCACTGTCGTGTTGGTTTCTTCTGTAAAACGTGAATCAGCTCTAAGTATATTCACATATGTCCCCTCCCTCTTGAGCCTCTCTCCCACCCACCCTGATCCCACCCCTATGAGGTCATCGCAGAGCACCAACAGAATAGGGTTTCTTAACATCATGTTCCTCCTCATCCCAAGATACTCATGTTGCAAAGCACCCCCTCTTGGAACTGCAGCCCCACGCCCCGTGGTCCAGGTTACAACATGGGACCCATCTGTTCTTGCTCAGCCCTCTCAGCACGTCCACCCGGCCCTCAGCCCTGGTGACCTGATCTCCTGAACTTCTCCTGAATCTGCATCTGCCCATCCCCCGGCCCACCCTTCTGGGGCCCCATCCACACTCCCTGTCGGCCTCCCAGCCCCAGCTGTGCTGTCCATAAGTCCGTTCTCTGTACTGAAGCAGCAGTGACCTGGCTTACTTTCTTACTCTTTGATGTTAGGTCTATAATATTTCAAACACGAATCACAGAACAACCCAGCGAATGCCCATCACCCAACTTTAACCCTAACTTTTGATCATCATTCAATCCTACCTTTTTAAAGTAAATGAAACATGCGCCTCTCCTAGCCTCATTCTTCCTGGAAGTCAGCTGTCGTCCGTCCTGAACATGCACCCTGTCTTGCCTGGATGTGACGTTATCCCCTCACCACGTGTCTGTACATGGTGCGTGCGGGCACTCAGCCTGTGTACCAGCGTTGTCGTCTGTTTGGTTCCGCGCCTCAGTCTGTGGGCTCACCATTATGCTTTTGTGCCGTCCAGACCTCACTGCTAGAGGGTTTTCATGGTTTTTTTCGGTTTGGTTTGGTTTTTGTTTTGCTTTGTTTTTGGCCATGCCGCATGACTTGCGGGATCCTAGTTCTCCAGCCAAGGATGGAACCAGCGCCCTGGGCAGTGAAAGCCTGGAGTCCTCACCACTGGACGGCCAGGAAATTCCCTTCGCTGCTGTTTATAGCACATGGTGGATAGCAGGAATGTGCCCAGGCTCCCAACTGCACAAAAATTAAAACAGACACCTTAGCCAATTCCAAGGCCCTGCACAACCCAGCCCCTGGGGACCTCTCTAGGCCTCGTGTTCTCACTACACTCAATCTTACTGATGCCCCAAGCCCACCAGGGGTCTGGAACAATCTGTCTCCCTTCCTTGTCGCTGCTACTCCTCCCACCTTAGCTGGCTAATTCCTGCTCACGCCTGAAGTCCCTCTGAAGTTTTACCCTCCCGGGAGGCCTCTGCTCCCCCAGACATCAGTGTCCCCACCCCTTGCCGTGTGCTGTGTCCCACTGGCCTGACTCAGCCGACTTGGGGAGTAAGTGAAAGAATGACGCAGTGATGCATCTTCATCCATGCTTCCTGCTGGGACTCGGTCCTAAGTGAGTTGATACTAAAATGTAATCTACATACACTAAAACTCACTCTTCACTCATAGAAGTGTTCTATGCTCTCACTAATCAAGGTGTAGGATAATTCCATCATCCTCCCCAAATCCTCTCGTGACCCTCTGTGGTCAGCTCCAACCCTTGCTTGACTCCCAGCAACACTGATCTGGAGACTTCCCTGGCGGTCCAGTGGTTAAGACTCTGCCTCCACTGCAGGGGGCCCCAGGTTCCATCCCTGGTCAGGGAACTAAAATCCCACATACTACACAGTGTGGCCAAAAATAAATAAATATCTTTTAAAAATAGTGATCTCAGGTAACTTGGCATAAACCAAATTCCCAGTCATCTTAAAAAAAAAAACAAAAAACACTGATCTGTTGTTTTCTATCCCTGTAATTTTACCTTCTCTGGAATGTCATCTGAATGGCATCGCACAAGATGTAGCTGTTGTCTCTCTCACCAGCGTCGCAGTTATGTGCCAGGAACTGTAGAAGAAGCAGCAATAAGTCTTAAGGAGATTTACGTTGCATGCAGGGGACCTTTATGTAGACAAATATGTTCCAGTAACTACTCTATTTTTTAACATGAGATTCGGATTTACTTAGCACTGTGTGGCAGGTTCGTTCCTCACTACTACAACCCTGCCTGTATTTTTCAGATGAGGAAACCAAGATGTTCCAAGAACTTAGGAATCACATTCAAGCTGGCATCACGAGTTAGTGGAGGCAACCCCCATCCCACGTTCAGTACCTCAGTGCCAATCCCAGGGCTCCTCCGTTTGTGTGTGTGTGTGTGTGTTTGCCTTGCTTAAATTATCTTTAATTACAGAGAAGAGCACAAAACCCTGTTCTGTCAAAAAGTATCATTTTCATCAGAAAGCTCGATTTGGTAATTTTTGGAAAAGAAAAGCAGTATTTCTCCTCTGTTGACTATGTGTCTTCTCTCAAGATGCTGAGTCATCGGGCACTGGTCCTCCTGCCACTGAGGGTCCCCCCACCCCTGGCCCCCTCACCAGGGGGCGATGGGAACTGCTTGATGGATCTGATTTTGTGGTGCTGACCAAAAGTAGCTTTCTAGTCAAACAAATGACTTTGCAGTGTGATGTTCTGAGCATATGGATTCGTGGATGTGTCCAGGGGTCTGTTTCCTCTCACCTCTTGTCCCTTTCACTCCAAAAAAACCTGGGCCAAATTCTGCTCTCGGTGACCAGAGACTGTGGTGGCACCTGTGTGTGTTGGTGAGCAATTTAGACACAGACTAAATTGTGTTTAGACAACAGTTTAGACGCAGACTCAGAACAGAGGTGCAGACACCAGCCCAGTACATTCCAAGGCCCAGTGGGGTTTTGATCTTGGTTGGGGATGGGGGTTGCCCTTGTCTGCAGTCATGGTGGGGAGCACAGAGGGACACTGGTAACGTGCAGCACACACCTCTGGTCAGTTCTTCCAGGGAATTTTCCTGGCAAAAAATGCAGGAAGGCGAGTGGCTTTACTGAGGACACCTGAAAGAAAGAAACATGCCTCCACTCCAGCTATTCTGGGGACCCGCCGGTAGCCGAAAGAAAACCTGGGGCCAGTGCTTGTGAGGCGGCGCCGGGCGGCGTGTTCTCCAGGCAGCCGTTGTTCTGACCTTGCTGTGGGTTAAAGGACACCAACCTGAGAAGAAATCTGTTTATCATGTGGGGAATTCATGCCATCCTTGACAGTGTACAGTGAGCAAGATGGATGATCTGCCAAATTGGTCCCTCGCTTGGGTGAATCAGGGCAAATTTACAGTACAATTCCTCTGCTGCTTCAGATACAAAAATAACATTTTCCAGGTTTTATATCCAGTTGTACGATGACCTGGAGGTGAGCAGAGAGAAGAAATCCGATTTGTAGGGTTCAGATCGCCTTCAAGATTTATATGGACCGTTTCTGCCGTTTACCTCTGCCTCTTTCACATCCTTCAGAAGCCAGTGTTTGGTTTTTTATTTTTAACCTGATTTTCCATGTTGAGCACACAGCTTTATGTGATGGTAGAACTCTGTACTGGTTGAAGACAATAGATGGGTTTATTGCAGTTGTTTTATTTGGGATTTTATCTTTCTAGGTATTTTTCCAAAATATCTCTTGTACTTAGAATGCATTTTCCATCCTCTTGAATTCAGAATAGGTTGTTATCCTGGATATCATATGTCCAGTGAAGGACACTCCAGGTATATGATCTGTTAAAATTCAGTTATTCCAGGGATTTCCCGCCGTGGTCCAGTGGTTGAGACTTTACCTCCCAATGTGGTGGGCAGGGGACGAGGCGGGGAGAGATGCAGGTTGGGGAGCTCGGATCCCACATGCCCCGAAAAAAAACCCCGAAACATAAAGCAGAAGCAATATTTTGACAAATTCAATAAAGACTTTTTTTTTAATGGTCCACGTTAAAAAAATAAAATCTTAAAAAAAAAGAAAGGGAATTCAGCTATTCCTTGGTATTACATTTTCTTTAGTCAGGTCACGGGTGTCTGGGGGTTGACGTGTGCTGGTATTCACTGCGTGGCCTGGCCTCACACACTGTTGTCTCTGGAGCCGTGGAGCCCACATGAAAGTGCCTGGCCTGCCCTTCACCCGTGATGCCGTGGGGTCTCACTGTGTGCCCATTCCTAGTGGGGAGGAGAGACTGCACCCAGACTCCAGCCAAAGGCAGGTCTTACCCTGTGGGTGGGACCGCAGCGCTCAGTCCCTTTGCATTTTCTCTGTATTTGGAAATTAGGAAGTGCGGAAGCCTTTATTCCTGGCATCCCCAAACTGGAATGGGTGTCAGGTTTTACAGGTAGTGCCAACAGAGGCCAGAAGGTACCACTCACCAACAGGGCATGGTGCCCTCCCACCCACCGGGCACCTCCAACAGGACAGCCCCTTCTGAAGAAAGGAGAGTGTGGGGACCTGACTACCCACACTGGCCCCGTCTCTTCCAGTCTCAGTGACCACCTGGTGTAGACAGACGAGAGCTGGGCTTTCAGAATCACATCCTGGGGTCTGACAGAGAGCTGGTGGGGGCTCCTCTTCCTTTGCTTCTCTCCATGGTCACCGTGACACCCTCTGGGATCAGAGTGAGAACGGACCTGGGATCCCCACTCAACCCTAGGCCCCCAGGGGCCTGCCACCAAGGCCTTAGGTCTCTTCTTCAAGGGTCTTCATCATTGTGGTGACCACACATTGCAGACAGCCCTCATTTAAAATAATATGTCCATTCACTTTGTGCTAGAAATTATGGATAAAATAAATATGCAAATTATAATATAGCCAAGATGCTTCTGAATCATAGAATTAAGGGGTTCTGTGGGAAGGAAGTCGTGACAGTGATTAATAGGGCATACTTTTTTTAACAGAATGGCCTTTATTGAGTCTTCAGAAACGTACTGTTTAAACCCCTGCTTTTACTTCTTTCGCTGTTATTATTTTTATTTTTTTAATACAGAAAATAAAAGGTTAATTCTCAGTCACAATTCATTTGGATCCACAGACTGCCATACTGTCTCCTTTTTATACAGACGTCTACTTAGTAATTCCTAGATAAGGAAAGGAGATGCACGTGGGGAAAGACCGCCGTCCTCAGCCCTGGGTTTCTGTGTGCTCTAATTCCAGAAAGCACTCCAAAGACCTCCGCCAGCTGCAGCCCTGCACCCGAGTCACCCATGAGCTCCAGCGAGTCAGTGAAGAGTCTGACTGAACTGGTCCAGCAGCCCTGCCCCCCCATCGAAACCAGTAAGGACAGCAAACCTCCAGAACCCAGCGACCCGCCCGCCTCAGACTCCCAGCCCGCCACCCCACTGCCTCTCTCCGGACACTCAGCGCTCAGCATTCAAGAGCTGGTGGCCATGTCTCCAGAGCTGGACACCTACGGCATCACCAAGAGGGTCAAGGAGGTGTTGACCGACAACAACCTCGGTAGGTTCCCTCCCCAGCTGCTGAGTCAAGAGGCGGCAAGCCGTTTCCTGTTGGGGGTTCTCAGGAGGAGTGGGTGGAAGGGGCCTCAGGCTGGGCCAGCCAAAGGGTTTAAACGTTCCCAGGCTACCTACAGGAACCTAAAACGTCCTACAGTTGTGAGCACCAAGGGTTCGTAAGGGTGTTAGAAGTCTAAGGTCAGCCCCAGCCCACGCCTGCACCCCCACTAGGACCTCTTGGAAAACAGGCATGCCAGTCAGAGTCAACCTGGGCAGTGCAGTCTGACCACCAATTGCCCAGAGGCACTGTAAATCCTGGGGAGTGAGGGGGTGCAGAGCAGGGAAGAGTCAGCATGAGCCCAGCAGCATCTGGTTGGTGTCTCTGACCCAAAGTGGGGGCCAAATTACCAAATTACAGATGAAGCAGGCAGCTTGGTCAAGACCCAGGCATCGTCTTAACCTTTGACCTGGGATCTTGGCATATTCATGTTCATCATGTGTTAGTCTCTCAAAGTCGTAGTAGAATGTGTGTGTGTGTGCATTTTAAAGGATGAGGGTTAGTAGCTTTCTTCACACTCTCAAATGTATCTGTGACTTCCAAAATGACTGAGAGCCACTGCTATGAAACCTCTAAAAGCAATACACATAATTTTCTGAAAATAATCACTTGATTCCCCCCAACACCCCCATCCCAGTACAACAGGGTGGATCAAGCAAATAGTCACTAGCTGTTCATATATATCCTTTTCCTGAACATAACAAGCTCCTTGGAATAAAATGAGATTGACTTGCCAGATTAGAATTAAGTAAAATTTATTTAAAACAACCACAGCAACAGCAATAACAACAACAACAAATGGTAAGGGGGCTTCCCTGGTGGCCCAGTGGTTAAGAATCTGCCTTTCAGTGCAGGAGACATGGGTTCAGTTTCTCGTCAGGGAACTAAGATCCCACATGCGCCGCAATGAAGACCCAGCGCAGCCAAACTTTTTTTAATCTTTTAATAAAAAATTAAAAATTTTTTTTAAAAAATGGTAAGGACCTGGGATGTTTATAGGCTAAACTGAGAGTCTGAAAAGCAGAAAAACCACAGGTTTCCAAAATCAGTAAATGTTGGGGTTGGTAAAAATGTTAGGCTCAGTTAAAATGACTGATATCAAAAAAACTCATTTTCTCAAATCCAAAACTTTGCATGCAGTAAACTTTTACTTGGAATCCCACTTCTTACAAGGCAGTGCTCTATTAACTACCCTGTGAGCACAACTGGGGGTGTTTCCCTCTCACAGATGGAGGATGTGAGCCAAAGGGGGAATAAGCCAGTCATCAGGGTCACCCTCGGGCTTCCCAAGTGGCTCAGTGGTAACGAATATGCCTGCCAATGCAGGAGAATTGGGTTCGATCCCTGGGTCAGGAAGATTCCCTGGAGGAGGAAATGGCAATCCACTCCAGTATTCTTGCCTGGAAAATCCCACGGATAGAGGAGCCTGGCGGGCTACAGTCTGTGGGGTCGCAGAGTCGAACACGAGTGAGCATGCACTCTGGGTCACCCCACACTGAGGGGCAGAGCCAGTGTCGTGGTCCGGAGGCTTTATGGTACCAGACGCCGGCCTCTGATCCCGGTCTCCACCTCCACTCGAAGTCCGGTGCCTTTCAGTCCTCCCGTCAGGTCCTTCTAGTTGTGCCTGGTTCTCATTTGTGCCTTTCAAAGTGCTGGCCCCTCTTCACCTGCAACTGAATGGCTCTCAGAGAAGAGACATCTTCCTTTCAAGCCTCTGATGAACACTGCAGACCTAACGCCACTGTGCTCTCCAGAGCGCAGTACCCTCTGATCAGCCCAGGGAGCAGGCTGCTTGAACTGCAGGGACAGACTTCAGAGCTGGAAATGGCCTGCTTGTCAGGAAAATAAAGCTGAGGAGCTCTTTCTCCTTCTCTTCCCTGCTGTGACCTTGGGTCAAGTGGCCTGTTTTCTCAGCAAGACCTGATAACCTTGCTAATCGTGAAAGGAGCCAGTGCAGACAGCCCGGTTTGAGGCTCTGAAAGAGAGGTCGCCCCATGAGCTACTTAACCTCCCGAGCTCAGGTTTGGGATTAGCCACCTCTGATAGACGCAGCAGGTGTTGTGCAGGCCTTGGTTCATCCAAAACCCAAAGACTCTTTCTAGAGAAACCTGGTGCGTAAGCGGAACGTAAGAGGAGTACTGACTCCTTCACCCATGGAGGTCGTGACAAGTCTGGTTGAGGAAGTGCTTCTAAGAAGTGCTTGCTTAGGACTTCCTCAGTGGTCCAACGGTTAAGACTCAGAGTTCCCAATGCAGGGGCATGGGTTAGATGACTGGTTGGAGATCTAAGATCCTGCATGCCACACAGCTTGGCAAAAAAAAAACAAAACCTGCTTTTGCTAAACCCAGGACTGATAAGACTCTGGGTCTCGAACCCCCGTTTCTGATTGCACTCTGACACCTACTTGTCCTGCCAGCTCCCTGAGTCTCAGCGATGACACCTCTCTTGGTTCTGTTCTTTCTCCAGGTCAGCGCTTATTTGGGGAGACCATCCTGGGGCTCACCCAAGGCTCTGTCTCTGACCTCCTTGCTCGCCCCAAGCCCTGGCACAAGCTCAGTCTGAAGGGACGGGAGCCCTTTGTCCGGATGCAGCTGTGGCTGAATGACCCCAACAATGTGGAGAAGCTGATGGACATGAAACGGATGGAAAAGAAAGGTAACTTCCCGCCCCCGCCCCAGCCCGTTGCTTTCTCATTTATAAACCCACTGTTGCTGATGAGGGACACTGATCTTCACACTGAGCTGATGAGGGATAGTGATCAGTGACCAAGGGGCTGTGTGGCAGGGTGCAGGATATTTTGACAGTCATCTGCAGATGAGTACCTAAAAGGACTGGAGAGATTTGTGTTTTTTCTGCCTCAAGACCTGAACCCAAAGACATTTAGCATCAGAGGGTACTTTGATAATTCCTCGGTCACCCTGGCGGCCAGTGTAGCTCTCTCTTCGAGAGAGAGTAAGGCCACTTGGTGTTGGCTCTTTGGTTTTGCTGGGTGGGTGGGTATTGCGACATTTCATGGCACATGCACCATCATGGCAGGGCTTCCACATACTATCCTTTCGAAGAGATCGTTTAAAAATGCATTTGTAGGGCTTCCCTCATGGCTCAGAGGTAAAGAATCCACCTACCAATACTGGAGACGAGCATTCGATCTCTGACCTGGGATGATCCCACGTGCAGTGGAGCAACTAAGCCTGTACACCACAATGTTGAGCCTGTGTTCTAGAACCCGGGAGCCACAACTACTGAAACCCAAGCGCCCTAGAGCCTCTGCTCCGAAACAAGAGAAGCCACCACAATAGGAAGCTCGCGCACCTGGAGAGTAGCCCCCACTCACTGAAACTAGAGAAAGACGCCACAGCAGAAACAAAGACCCAGCACAGCCAGAAATAAATAAATAAAATTATTTAAAAAAAAAAAAAGATTAGCACAAAGTATTCTATGAGAGCGTTATGAAGTTTACAGTAAGGAGCTTTCTTTTTTAATGCATTTAAATAAGGCTAGCTCAGAGAAATTAGCTGTCTCCATGAAGGCCGCCTACCTGGAGGATGGCAGAGCAAGTCCCTGTAGAACAGACTTCTCTCTTGCTGTTATAGTCTCCAGGGCTATAGAGGGTATGGCCTCCCAGAGGGCTGAGAGCAGCTCCTTTCTCCAGACACATCGGAGCCCCCTCGATGCTGAGCGCAGGCTACAAATCCGAAGGGGTCTTCTTGGTGACAGAAAGGAACTCCTGCCCCATCTCGTGGCTCGCACTCCACATGCCACCCCTCAAAAGAGACAGTCCTGGGTCGCCTGTAATGCTGCGAGCTCATTTGATGGCTGATAAACCCCTCAGGTGTGGAGAGTGGGCACCAGCTGCCGGTCTGGCCGCAGGAAGCTGTGACCCTGCCCATCAGTGTCTGCAGGGGACCTCACTAGAGAGTGGGGGTCACTACCACCCGTGGGACTGTGCCGGCCCCATGCCTGGCATGCCTGAGCTGGGCGATCGCGGGGGAACCCAGGCTCCTATCCCCTGAACTCACCTCCAGCTGAAGCACCACTGTCCTCACCAACCAGGAAAGGGCTCCAAGAAGACATGAGAATCTCTGATGCTGGCCCTGTGGAGCTGGGCTCCAAGAAGACACGAGAGCCTCTTGTGCCAGCTCTGTGGGGCTAGACTCCAAGAAGATGCAAGAGCCTCTGGTGCCAGTCCTCATGTGACCATAGAGCCTGCAGTTCCTAAGTGCCTCCTGTCTCCAGACACTGTGCCGAGACTTCATTCAGCCCACATCACTCCATGTCATACAGATGTTGTTATCCAGGAAACATGAGGTTCCGGCATTATGAGACTTGCCTGATTTCAAGTTGGTATAAGCAAGAACCCAGACTCTTGAGAGCCCCTTGAATGGTAAGAAGATCAAACCAGTCAATTCTAAGGGAAATCAACCCTGAATATTCATTAGAAGGACTAACGCTGAAGCTGAAGCTCCAATACTTTGGCCACCTGATGGGAAGAGCTGACTCATTAGAAAAGACCCTGATAATGGGAAAGATTGAAGGCAAGAGGAGAAGGGGATGACGGAGGATGAGAGGGGTAGATGGCATCACTGACATGAGTCTGAGCAAACTCTGGAAGATGGTGAAGGACAAGGAAGCCTGGCGTGCTGCAGTCTATGGAGTCACAAAAAGTCAGACATGACTGAGCGACTGAACAACAACAAAACTTGGGCTGTCAGGCTTCACAGCCGATGCTCTTAGATTGTTCTGCTGCCCTGTGCCAGCTATACCGGGACCACAAGCCTACACATCGGCTTCCATGCCAGCCAGGGCCATCCGGTGGACTCCTGCCCTACCTGCCCTCAATGGCCAACCAAGGCCCTGCACAGGCTGCAGCCGTGGGCCAAGCTCCAGAGGCTTGGTGCTGTGTCACCCCCGCCCCCCAACAAAAACTTTTTCATTTTTTATCCTGGGAAATTGCAGACATAAATGTAGAGAGAATGGTATCATGAGTCCAGGATATCCATTTCACGGTTTTAGCAACTCACCAGTGCTTGCATAGGAAGCTTTAAAGCTGTGTGCCCTCTGTCAGAAGGCAACACCCTCCCGACGGCCACCTCCTGAGCATGAGCCCTGGGCCCACCGCTCCCTGCTGTGCTTCTCCTTCTGGGCCAGCAGAGCAGGATCCAGGCACCCCCACACAGATCTCCGGGGGCCTCCTCAGCCGCCACCCGTCTCCTGCACAGGCTCTCGGCGCCACCTTGTGTCACAGAAGAGTTACTGTTCCACTGGGCCCAGGCCCCTCTGCATCCCAAAGTCCCTAAGCAGCTGGGCCCCCGTCTCTCACCCTAGCAGGGCTGCTCACTGACCAGCCCCAGCGGGAGGCATCTGACCCCTCAGACACAACAGTGGGTGACCCTGTGCCCAGCACTTCCTGTGATTTCCATAGACTGTCGGTCACCCGCCCAACCCGAGGGGTCTGGCGGAACAGACCAGGCCCGTTTCTTTCTGGCCTCTGACTCTTATCACATTCATTTTGGGAGGAGATTTGTCTCTCCATTGTCTGAGTTCTAATCATAGAATGGCACCTTAAGTAACTCCCTAGCCTAAGTTCCTGCATCTGTAACATGAAGAGAATACTTTCCGGCTGTAAGGATTAGAATGTACCTAGTATAACAACCAGTGCATAGAAGTGCTCAGTAATGAGAGTTATTCAAATAATTTGTATCCCTTTAAAATATGTGAAAATAAGTTGTGTCCCCGCCCCCCCGCCCTCGCCCCCGACTAACCTAGATTAAACATTCTGCGCCAGGCAGTGCAAGCTGCAGGGTTCCCTTGGAAGCCCTGCTCCCTCCTCTTCCACGGAGCTCTGCTGCTTCTCCCTTTATCGCGATCTTTCATTGCTCTCCTTTCTTTCTTGTAAACCCCTCTCTCTGCTCTAGTCTGCCCTCTGCTTTCTGTTCCCTTCATGAGACAGCCCTGAACCAACCTGTTCACACAGTTCCAGCACATGCATGCACACACACACACACACAGCCTCAGCCAGCTGGAGGGCTGGGCCCCCCTCGCTGAAGGCTACTGAGGGGCCCTGACAGTCCTCTGTGACACTGCAGACCCGAGTGTCAGTGCTGCTGAAGCTCCCAGGCTTCCTGTGGTGCCCGTGGACACAGCCCAGCCCTGCTCCTGCACCCTGACCAGGGGGTGGGGGCTCTGGCCACCATCTGGCCAGGTGGGATGGGCACAGGGCTGCCCAGAACACACTTAGGTCAACCTCAGTTCTGACACTTACTAGCCGTGTGACCTGCGGCGAATCACTGAACTTCTCTAGGCTTCAGCTTTCCCGTCTGTAGGTAGGGATGTCACTGGTCTCTCTCCCATAGCATAACTATGAAGACTAGATGACAGGTGTTAGCCGCTGTTGCTGCTGCTGACAGATACTGCTGTCCTGACCACTCCATGCTGTCTCAATTTAATAACACTTTTTCATATTCCACTGGGACTTCCCAGGTTGCACTAGTGGTAAAGAACCCGCCTGCCAATGCAGGAGACTTGGATTCGATCCCTGGGTTGGGAAGATCCCCTGGAGAAGGAAATGGCAACCCACTCCAGTATTCTTGCCTGGAAAATCCCATGGACAGAGGAGCCTGGCGGGCTGCAGTCCACAGGGTCCCAAAGTCGGACATAACTGAGCGCATGCACATACATAAACTCATATCCCATCAGTTTTAAGAAGTTTTAAGGAGTTTTCAGACCATATTCCAAATTCACTAGAATGACCTCTGTGGAGGATTCATCCAAACTGTTGAAACCCAAACAGTTCTTCACCGGAAGCATAGTGATTACTAACACGTAACCTCAGAGAGGGGCAGGCGAAGCACAGACAGCCCTGGTAGAGCAGATAACTCAAAATCCAGGAATCACCCCCATTTACCTTGCAGCCCAGTCCGCACACCCTCAGGTGATAGTCGCACCCGAGTCCCTGAGCCTGCTCTCAGCCGGCTCCCCACCGCCCTCCTAACCCTTATTCCACAGTGAAGACACATGAACAGCGTATGTCCACCCCTCACCTCCCCACAGCCGCTGTGCCTTCTGGGGTGGGCTGAGCGATCCCGAGCCCTGAGCTCTGCTCCAGCCACTCCTCCATTCCTGGGTCAGGCCCCACCTCCTCCAAGATCTGAAAGTCCTACAGGCTTTCTCAAAGCTCCTTCTCTTCTCCATCCCCCAACTTCTCACTCACTCCCCACATTTTTTCAAGACTATGGCCCATGGATCACTGCCTTCCTGCCTTCCTCCATGCCCACGTGCTGCCGCATCCAGGGGAATGTTATGACCCCTCTGACCTGTCCAGCACCCGAGCCACAAGTAGTTTGCCCCCCTCAACCCTTGGTTCCCCAAATTTCATCATCACCCATAACTGCTCTGCCTCTGAAAGCTTAAATTCAGGTGCCTCCTCACTGATCTGCCCGTCTTTCCACGTTTGTCTGTTTATCCCAGTGGGCCCGGATGGCCTCCCGAGCTGGGATAATCCCTCCCAGGCTCCCCACCAGAAGCACACCCTCTCCTGCTCTCTCTCCTTCCTCAGACCCCCTGAACCCGCTGGCTGCAGCGCTCTATCACACAACTATCCACTCTTCACCCTTCTGCAAACCCCGGCCTGGGGGCAGCGTTCTGCCTGTCTTCACACAGAATCATCCTTGGCACCTGGGACCCACAGGGGTTGGTGCCACCTCAGATCCATCTCTCCCGTTTCAGCAGGGTCCTCTGTGCTTCTCCCCACCCCCACCATCCCTCCCCTCCACCCCCACCACCGTCTCTCTCCCACCTCTCTCCAAGACTCTGTTCCCAGTTCTTCAGAGCTGCCTTTCCTCCTGCCTTCGTACTTCATGAAGAAAACCAAGGCCATCAACTCTCCCCACCTCAGTCCCTATAAGTGTGTCTGAGTGTCTACCCCCCCATTTCCCTCCCTCCCGCCCACTCCTGGCCCATCTCACACACCTCACCTGGAGCACCAGCTGTCTGTCTCCTCCTCTCTCAGCTTGGAAACATCAGCTCCCTCTCGTCTTTAAAGGCCCACCGTCAGCCCTGGACTTCCCTTCTAGAAGCCATCCTGTGTCTCACTTTTCCTTACAGTCCGGCTTCTTAGAAGAGTAACTCCTGCCCACTACCTCCATTTTCTCATCTCCTGTTCACTATTAACCCACTGCAGTCTGGGTTCTCCTCTCACAACTCCGCTATCTGCTCACCACGGTCTCCAGTTTCACCCTAATCACTTAGCACCAGGACATCCTGGATCCTTGTCAGACTTTGCTTTTTGTAGCACTGACTCGGGGACCCTCCCTCCCCACTCATCCCTTCCTCACCACCATCTCCTGGTTGGCCTCCCATCCCTCTGCATCCTTCACGGCTGCTGCCTCCTGCTTATCATCTGCATGTGAGTGTTTTCCAGGATTCCTTCTCCACCCTTCTCTGTCCGTCAGTGTGTCAGGGTCACTGACTTTACTACGAGTTCTATTCTAGTGGTTCCAGGTTCCACTCTCCAGCTTAGACCATTCTTCTGAGCTTCACACCTGTCTTTCTAACTGCCTACAGACCATCTCATTGTGGATGACCCAGAGAGCCCTCAGACTCCATGTGTCCAAGATGACCCCTCATCTTCTCCCCTTAATCTGCTCCTCCCACAGTACCCAGTCCAGAGACACCAATGCCCCCTTCACCTTCCACGCCTGAGGCCAGGGAGCCGTCCCCAGCTCCATCTGCTCTAGTCCTTCACTGAGTCGGTCCCCAAGCCCCATCAGTTCTGCCTCTCACAATGAAACCATCCGTGTGCTTTTCTCCAACCCCGTCACCACTGCCTTCGTCTACATCTCTGTCCTCCTTCCCTCCCCACTGAGCATCTTCCCTCCAGTCCTTCCCCCTCCGTCCATCCTCCAAGCCACTGCCAGGTAGCCTTTCAGAAACAGAGAGCTCATCACCTCATTCCCTTTATTGAATCTTTGTGTCTCTTCCCCCTGCTTTCAAGGTAAAGTCCAAATTTGCAGCCTCCCCTGGCCACCCATCTCTCCAGCTTTAGGTCCAGCATCTCCACTCCCCCTCCCCCACACGCACACACCCACATGACACACTCTGACGGTGCTGTTTCCTACCTGTGTCTCTGCACACATTATTCCTGCTTTCTGGAGTGGCCTCCTGCCGTCTTCTATCTCACCCCAGTTTTTTTCTGCTTAATCCTTCTTTGTCCTTCAAGATTCAGTTCAAACATCATGTCCCCTGATTGCCTCCCCCGTGCCCTCCCCAGGCGGGGCTGAGTGCTCCCCCTCAGAGCCCGCCTCCATGGGGTGCCGTGTGCACCCCGCTGGGGTCATCTCTCTGTATACTTCTCAGTGTCCCCACTGAACCATGAGTCACGCAGGGACACACAGGGGCCTCCCCTTACAGCAGAGCAGGTCCTTGATGAGTGTGTGTTGAGTTTCAGAGTGGTTCTAGTCCAAGTGTTTCGCGATGCTCTCAGAAGAGCAGGGAGCTGCCACGATCCACGCAGAAGTAACCAGGAGTGGATAGTGTGCGGTGGAGCAGGGGTGTTGGGCGGCCTGGGCGGGTCTCCCCGCTGGGCCCGCCCCTCAGTCTGACATCTCTCCCTCCCTCAGCCTACATGAAGCGGCGGCACAGCTCGGTCAGCGACAGCCAGCCCTGTGAGCCCCCGTCCGTTGGCATCGACTACAGCCAGGGCGCCAGCCCCCAGCCCCAGCACCAGCTGAAGAAACCCCGAGTAGTGCTGGCCCCTGAAGAGAAAGAAGCTCTGAAACGAGCATATCAGCAAAAGCCATACCCGTCACCAAAAACCATCGAAGAACTCGCCACCCAGCTCAACTTGAAAACCAGCACTGTCATCAACTGGTTCCACAATTACAGGTATGGTCCTGCTCTCAGCCCAGTCAGTCACAGCTCTGCGAGAAAGCACATCTTGCCCTCAGGAAGAGACGAGCCATTCACCGTGCATGGGAGGGCATTCTGGGGGCTGAGAGCTTGGTATTCAGGTAGTTGGCTTTTTCTTCTTATTGGCATTTTAAACTCCCAAAGATGGAGAGTCATACAGGTAGAGACAATCCGTGTCTCCTGTAACCAGAAAAAGTCTCTTCTCAGTGCTCTCGTTTAAAAGGTAGAGTGTATGGGACTTCCCTGGCGGTCCAGTGGGTAAGACTCTGTGCTTTCAGTGCAGGGAGTGCAGGTTCAATTCCTGGTTGGGGAACTAAGACCCCACATGTTATGCAGCATGACCAAAAAAAAAACAGTTGGAAAAAAAGGGGAGAGTGTAGTCATTCTTGGTTCCACAATAGTGAGCGTGTATCTAGGGATTTTCTTATGCTTTCTCAAGGTCTTTTCTAGTGGTGTTTTCCAAATTAGTTTGATTCATTTTGTAATTAAATAAATGAAGTAGTGTAAGACCCTTTCTTTGGGGAAAGTCATGAGTTCTTAAAGATTTATTGAGCATCTACTAGGTCCACAGACACTGAGCTACGGGTTTTAACTAGCACTGTATCACTTGATCCTCACAACTATATAAGATACAGTCCTGACCACATTTTATAGATGAGAACATAAAGCTCAGAGGGGTTAACTAACTTACCTGAGCAGGGAAAGGCCCAGCACACTCGTGCAGAAAAAGGGACAGGGTAAAATGTTTGGATTAGATAATGGAAATCCACTGACAGGTAATGAATTGTTGATCACCCGTATAACCAAGACTCCCTGCTGCTAGAAACGGAGAATTCTCAGTGGTCTGACGGAGAATCAGGCCCATTGAATGCCGTGTACATGGCCATCTCAGTCGCTGGTTCCTGTCAGAACATCATTTTCTCTCAGGCTCAACAGAACAGGGTAGGTGCTCCTGGGATACCAAGGTGACAGGTGCTCGTGAAGAGCCAGTGCAGGTCAGCAGCAGGCAGCAGACGATCACAGACAGCCAGGGGCCAGAGGGAGGAGTTGTATCTCAAAGTGGCCCTGCCTTATCAGATAGGTTCTGCTGGAATTTCTGACAGGGCGCAACGAAACTTCCAGGTTCTGAACAAACTGGAAAATGCTTAAATATTAGATGGGAGCCAAAATAATGCCTTTATCACCAATGAAGGCTATGTTAACAGATATAGCTTAGTGTGAGAGCCAACTAGACCTACTGCTGCTACTGCTTAGTCGATTCAGTTGTGTCTGACTCTGTGCGACCCCATTGACTATACCCTGCCAGGCGCCTCTGTCCATGGGATTCTCCAGGCAAGAGTACTGGAGTGGGTTGCCATGATCTCCCCAAGGGGATCTTCCTAACCCAGGGATTGAACCCGGTTCTCCTGCATTGCAGGCAGATTCTTTACCACTGAGCCACTAGGGAAGCCCAAAAGACCTGCTACCTGACTCTTAAAACCAGGCCAGTTTATCCATCAAGGCAGCACTGGCCCCAGGCAGGCCTCACCATGTGTGGCCTGGCTCCCAAGAAGACAAAGAAAGTACATGAGCTGAGCACAACCAGCTTATTCACTCCTAAATTTACCGATCAGATAAAAACAGAAGCAGAGCGAGGTCAGCAGTTGCAAGAGTGGAGCTCCCTCTACACGGAAGGAAACTTCAAGAGCAGTAAACAAGTACAGTGAAGGCGAGTGAATGGAAACGTGGGCAGAGGTTCCCCAGAGCCTCTCCTTGCCAGGTGTTATGCAATCCTGTTTTCACTTTCCAGACACAGAGGTGCATTTGAATGTGCACTTTCAAGTCTTCTTCAAGTCACATCCAATTTAATGAAGTATCCTAACCCTGGACAGAAGGGGCATGAAGCTGTAGACTGCTGAAAATCTGGGTAAAGGAGCTGTCAGTCACACAAAACATCTCCAAAGCCATTTCTCCCCACCCTGCTGGGAGCCACCTTTTTCCCAGATCCCCCTGCAGGCCTCAGTTGAGAGGCAGTGACTGCCTCCTGGCCAGGGCACACGCTCTTCAGGTTTCCCAGCTGGCCTCCTGACCCCCATGGAAATGCCACCACATGATGGTCAGCTGGTCATTGTGGAGATGCCTGATTTGAGCATTTAAACAAATCCAACTATAGAGAAGGCGGAGATGGGAAGAAGAGCCATGGAACCTCAAAGCTTAGTCATGAGCTCAGATCCAGACCTAGAGCAGATGGATGCTCAATAAATGCCGTCAAATACACTCCACAACAAAGCAGGCTGGTAAGTCCAGTGGTAGAACCAAGGGCAGAGACCAGTCTCACCTGCAGAAATCTGTATGAATATCCTAGAAGAGGTATGATGTGTGCAGGGTATTGAAAGAACTGAACTAGAGAAGAATTTTATAAGTCACAGAATAGGTTGGATAAGAAGTGGCATCAGGTCACTAGGAATGGCATAAAGCCCAAAAAGAACTGAAGTCCCTCACCTAAGGCCACCCAAAGGAAAAGTGCAGAGATTCCAGCTGAGCCACAGCCCTCTCTCCACGGCTTCAGCTCTTCCCTTAAATGCTCAAGACAGACCAGCTCACCTGGTAGGTCCTATAGCACTTCACATAAGGATGAGCATACAGCAGCACTCAGCACACAGGCACTGAATGTGTTTGATTCCTAAACAAGAAAGCAGTTACTTTTTTTTTTTATTTTATTTATTGTTTGTTTGTTTGGGGCTGGGCTGGGTCTTCGTTGTAGTTCGCGGGCTCTTTGTTGCTGTCTGTGGGCTTTCTCTAGTTGTGGTATGTGGTCTCTAGTGCGCCTGGGCTTCAGTAGTTGTGGCACAGGGGGTTGGTTGCCCTACAGCATATGAGATCTTAGTTCCTGGACCAGGGATCAAACCTGTGTCCACCTGCTTTGGCAGGCAGATTCTTAACCACTGGAGCACCAGGGAAATCCCTTCTTTTTTTTTTCTTTCCAAGATATTTTTATTACTTGGTACTAAGAATTTTTTAATAAAGATTAGAAATATAGGAAAACCTAAAACCATCTAGTAAAAATAGCTATATTTGACTATATGAAAGCAGAAAATGACAGGATTCAAGATATCACAAAGTCCCAAAACAAACACAGCAGACTGGGAAAAAGTGAATATTTTACAATACATGTAATAAAGTGTTCCTCTGTCCATTTTTATAGGAATTGATTTTTAAAATCCTACTGAACAATTAGTAAAGAATATGAATAGGCATTTCATAGGAAAAGAGATAGGTACTGCTAATATATGAAAAAATGATCAATTAGATTAATAGTTTAGAAATCTAAAATAAAAACAACATTCCACTTTTTTGTTACCACTTGGCAAATCTTTGAATGTGTCCCAGTATCTGGTGAAGATGCAGAAAAGTGGCAGAAATATAGTATTTGTAGGGGAGTGGATTGTTACTAATAATTTAGAAAGTGATTTTGCAGTTTCTATTAAAATTAAATAAGCACAGATCTTTTGGCCCAGCCATCTCACTTTTGAGATTTTTATCCTAGAGAAATAATACACCAATTTTTAAGGACTTGTGGTCAAAAAGGCAGTTTCTTAGGTTCTTTCCACAGGAGTTAAACAGAAGTTGATTTAGTTTTTTCTGCACCACTCGAACCCATAGGGAGTAAATGCTTGGGATTGATTTTTACCCCCATCAAAAAATAAACAAAACTTTACTTCCTCTTCTTTTACCCTAAGGCCATCAGAAGTATTCTAAGGTGACCATTTACCCAGGAACACCAGAACAACATAGCCCAGGCAGGACACCTGCCCTCCTGGAGAACAGGTCCACCCAGCAGAAGCTCTTCCAAGCCCTAAAAGCCACAGCATTTTGTCAGCCTTGCATGACTTGTCTGAAAACCAGATTTGCTTCTGGGACCTGGTCTTTCTAGACCAAAAGATAATCTTCCTCAGGGACACAGAGACCAGTCTAGGCTGAGAAGGGTGACGCCTCTTATCTGCTAAGCGCGTAACATGTGCCAGTCCCTGAGCCAAGAACTTTATAAATGTTATTTCACATTTCCTCCCACCTGCAGTTGAACTCAGAGCTGCCAGCCCCATTTTACACGTCATACATGTAAATGTTTAAACGTCATACGTGTCATTCTAGCCAGTGAGGGTCACAGCCTCCATCCCAGGTCTTGGACATGAAGTTGTCCCTCCCGGTCCCTCAGCCCTTCTGTCTCAGCCTTAGCACTTACAACAAGGACTTTGTCATTCAAAAGGTAGCTGGGTGGTAAAAATAGAAAATTTTTTTCCTATTTTTTTGGTCTACTTTGTGTCCCATATTTAATATTTCATCATGGTGGTCCTGTGGTTAAGACCCCATCCTGCCACTGCAAGGGGGTGTGGGTTCTGTCCCTGACTGGGAAACTAAGATCCCACATGCCATGTGGCGTAACCAAAAAAAAAGAAAACGACAACAAAAAAAACCAACATTTAGTCATAACATCTCTGCAAGGAAGACACTATTTTCCATACTTGTCTGATAAGAAAACTGAAGCACAGAAAGCTTAAGGAATTTGTCCAAGTTTTGTAGCTAGTAATGACAAGGCAAACCCAGGTTTGCCTGGTTCCGAAAAGCCTATGCTCTATTCTGAGCCAGGCTGCCCCTGGGATTCCAGTTAGTCCATGATGGACCTGTGGCCTGGATCAGACCAAACCCTTAGCTGCCCATCTAGCCTTCCCCAGCCAGGGTGGAATGGGATTGAGTGTTCACCCTAGTGGGTATTTTTTAGCTGTTAAGGGGCTTGAAGTCCAGCAAAGTGCAGGTTCATCCTCCTAGCAAGGAGGATAAGCATTTCCCCTTAGCAAAGTGCCCAGGGATCTGTTGATGGGAATTACCATTTCACAGGCTCCCAAAGTAGCCCCCAGGAAGGAGGAAAGTCTTCCATTACCTCCTGGGAACTTCTGGGGGGGCTTCAGGACCTCCCCCTGCAGCTTTGGCTCAGGGATCATCTTCAGGACAAGGGTCAAAGTTCACCCTTTGTATGGAGCAAAAAACCATGTAGCAGATAACCACGACCTGACTTGTGATATACTCGACTAAACTATAGCCGAATTCTCCCTGGCTCCAACCTCCCTACATCCAGCACAGGACCTGGCATACCGTGGGTTCTCAAAAAATGTCACCTTTATTGAGTTATACACACTGCAGAAAATATCTTCACACATGCCTGACCCCAGGGCTTTCTGTAGGCTGTTTCTGCAAGACACTGGACTTGGTGCTAATTTCCCTGAAGATGCTTTTCCACTGACAGTTGGCTCATGATCAGAGGTTTTTAGGAAGAAACACCTAGAGAGATTTCTGATCGAACCAAGTACTGTGAGCATGATAGGAAGAGAAATTCTGACACAAAACAAAAGATTTAACAAAAGCCCTTTCATGACATCACCAAGGGCTCCAAAATAGGGAAGGCCTGGGCCCTTCTGTAGCTGTTTCCTCCTAGTGAAGCACACTTTCCATTGTAGGCTGAACTCAGCTTAATTAAAACATGGTGTCTGTGTTGGAGCACATATTTGATCTCCCTCCTGATTGGTCAAAAGTGACCCTTCCCTGGTTGTCTTTTAGAGGACGGAATTAGTTGAAATTTAATCACACAAATTGATAGAATCCCACCTCAGCCTTGACCGGAGACTCTGACCTGTGGCTCAGAGCTCAACACTGAAGATTTTCACTTTGGGCACTATCTAATAATTGGTTCTCTCTCAGGAGGTCCAGAGGGGGAGGCAATGGTTACCATTCATACTTTATCTCCTTGTTTGAATTCATTCCGCCTTATGGCTGTACACCAAGCACCAGTGCTAGGTGTGGGTGTGCAAAGGACAGGGCCTTGCCGTGCCATTAATGTTGGCGGTCCATCCTAGTGAAGAGGAGACTGGCATTCCAACCAAAGGACAGGTTACTCAGAGGCCCCAAGCCTGGGAAACTTTCAGCTGGGAGGGTTGCCGGCTCCTGCCTGGGGAGAATGGGGTGGCTGTAAAGAGGGGCTCTACTCTGGGGTCCGCAGGAGCCTGAGCGGCTGTCAGGCCGGTGGGAGTGAGATGTCAGGCAGTGGACGGAGATGGCAGGAGGCCTGGGCCGCGAGGGAAGGGACACAGGGAACCCGTGCACAGAGGTCCCCTGACGGCGCCCCCACTGCTTGTGTCTTGTAGGTCTCGGATCCGCAGAGAACTGTTCATTGAGGAGATTCAGGCCGGGAGCCAGGGCCAGGCGGGGGCCAGCGATTCGCCGTCGGCCCGCAGCGGCCGGGCCGCACCCAGCTCAGAAGGCGACAGCTGCGACGGCGTGGAGGCCAACGAGGGCCCGGGCGCCGCGGACGCCGAAGAGTCGGGCGGCCCCGCGGCCGCCGCCAAGTCTCAGGGAGGGCCGGCCGAGGCGGCCGCGGCCCCGGAGGAGCGGGAGGAGGCGCCGCGGCCGGCGGAGAAGGCAGAGCCGCCGCCCTCGGGGACCCCGGTCCCGGACGCCGCCGCCGACGAAGGCCGGCCCCGGGCGCCGCCGCCGCCACCCGAGGGTCCCGCGGACGGCCCGGGGCCCGTGCCAAACCCCGCCGCCGCCGCGCCCGCGGCCGGGGAGGACGCCGCTACCTCAGCCGCCCCGCCCGGCGAGGGCCCCTGCCGGGCCCGGGACGGCGCCGACAGGAGTTCCGCTTTGCCAAGCACCAGCGCGCCCGCGGCCGTCCGCAGACCCAGCTCGCTGCAGAGCCTCTTCGGCCTCCCGGAGGCGGCGGGCGCCAGGGACTCGCGAGACAACCCCTTGAGGAAGAAGAAGGCCGCGAACTTGAACAGCATAATCCACCGCCTGGAGAAGGCTGCCAGCCGCGAGGAGCCCATCGAATGGGAGTTCTGAGAGGGCGCCGCCCGCCCGCCCGTCGCGCCGCGCCGGGCCAAGTCTGGCCGGGCCGGGCCAAGCCTGACCGGGCCGGGCTGGGCCGAGTCGAACCGAGTCTGGCCGAGCTGGGTCGAACCGGGCCGGGCAGAGGGGCGGGCGCCGACTCAGCGGCCGGGACCGTGTTGCGCACTTAACCGCCCTGCGGGCCACAGGGCAAAATCGCCATAGGCCAAGGTGCATATAGAAAACAAAAGGAGCATTAAGCCCAATCTATGTCGTGTTTTCAAGGAAGAAAACGGAAATGTGTAGTCGAGCTTTTTTGTACCCTGAAGTGTTTTTTTTATTGCCCTAAGTGATTTCCACAGGTTCTGGAATAACTCTTACAGCTTTGCCTTGCGCCCTCCTCTTTTCGTGTGGGCTTTAAAAAAAAAAAAAATCAAACCCACATATTGAAAGGGGGCTTTTTATCTGCCATCTAATGGCTTCAGAGCGATAATACACTATTATCTTCTTAAACCAGGAAAAAAGGGGAGGGGGGGGATTTTTCAGAAAAAAAATTTAAAAAAGAAAGTTTTTGTAGCTGTTCAGTTGCCACTAAGAGATTGCACAGTCAAACCGACTCTAAACACACTAGTTTGGATTCCTAAATATTTTCAAGTAAAGAATCTTCTCCTTTGAAACTTTGAATTAAAGTAAAACACATTTACTCCACGTATTTTTTAACAAGAAAAGTCACATCAGGAAAATATCTGATTTTGTGGTAGCTGACGTAGTGTTTTCTTGTACGTGAATAGAATCCTGACATGTAGTGCACATTGATCCATAGCTTTAACTGACTCTGGGCTTTTGCTGACCAGGGTTTGTTTAATACACTCCATTCTAGGCCAAATCAGGACAAAAAGAAAAGATCCGAATCTAGGTATTTTATAATCTGCTTTTTAACCTCTAACCGCAGAGCACGCTGATCAGACCTCATATCTTGGAGGTGTAGGAGACAAGTTAGAACTGTAGCATGTACCCGTTCATTTTGTTTAATTTATGGTGTCTTATGTCTGTGTTAGTGCATCTTGCACATGTGCGAGCGTTGAAAGAAAGGAGGGAAGTGTAGGCCGCGAAGGTCGCCGCAGGCAGATCTGGGGCCCCACGGGGCCCCTCACCCCTCGTAGGCAGCAGTCTTTCCGTGACACAGAAGGCACCACACCTCACACCACTCTCCCGGGCACCTGATGGACTGAGCCCCACCAGGGGACGCCACTCCCTGGGCCTGGGCAGGGCTCATGCGTGCGCCCAAGCACGCGCATAACTCTCTCTCTGTCTCTCTATCTCTCCCTTTCTTCCCACCACAAGCACTGATGACTGTTGACGTCGTGGGAAGCCTCCTTCCTTCCCTGCAGAAGAGAGAATGTGGCAGTCTGGGCTCGGCTCCCACCCCCGTAGTCTCACACCAAAACGTTGATGCTCTTCACTTCCAGACCAGATCATTGGCCCTCCATTCATTTTGCCTCTTGGAACGTTCTTTTTATGCACAGTTTAGGGCAGTCTAAGTACAAATCAAAAGTCTAACTTGTCTCTGATTCCTCCTGTCGTCTATGTGTATATGCGTGAGAACAGAGGTGGATGAAAGTGTGCGTGTGTGCGTGTGTGCAATTTTATACGTCTGTGTATTTTCTTAAGTACCTGTGCACACATAGAGTGCATTACTGCCACCTTTTTTCAATAAGCTGTTTTATCAGTTATGGCTTCTACAAGTTTGCTAATTTAGACTCCTTTATTGCCATATCTTTAAACTAACAATAGATGATTTCGGTATATATATATATTTTTTTTTGCTTATTTATAGGTGCTGTATTTTATTATCTGATTGTTAGGAAGGGATGAAAGGGGCAAATATTCTTTAGAGAGATAGACTGCCGGCAGTATTGGGAATAATTTACAAGATGTAGTTGTCATACTGTATATTACTGATTGAAACCTTTTTGACCGTATTGTGTATCATTGAAACCTTTGTCTTAGGTCAACATCTTTGGATGACATTTTAATGGTGCATTCATTATTTCTTAAGTTTAATTAATATTACCTTTTTTTGATTTGGGGGGGTGGGAGGGAGTTCTAATTTTAAAGGTATGCTCCCGCTATTACACCTCAGTGTGCTTGTATTAATTAACTTGTAGGACTTTGACTGTAAGATGTGAAACCACATTTCTTGCATGACGTTTTAGAAATTATGTATTTCATTTACAGTCTTTTAACCTGCAACTGCAGCACTTAGTTCAAGTTTTTCACAAATTTAAGAGTCACTACACTAAAGACAATGCCTTTTCATGAAGAAGAAGTTTGCAGAAGGCTCTAGGAGGCTGGGAGGCAGGCCGTTTGTCTTTTGATGGTTTCATATCATTCTGAATTTAAAATCTGGTTCAGTGAGCAGAGAATTCAACACGGAGGAGCTTAAGGGGAAAATGGATTCCCATCTGGCTGAATCCAGGTGCGTTGAGAAGAGGGCGTTTGCATCCGTGACCCTCAGGACAGTGCGTAGCAGAGCCCCTGACAGTACTGTGGTGTCCTCTCCACAGAAACCTCAAGGAGGAATTTTGTCATCACGTGATGAGTCTCCAAATACCCAACTTTCAGTAGAACGAAAAGCAGGGCGTTAACAGGGAACGCCAGGGTAGTGTTTTCGATTTAAAGGCATGACTGTTATTTACTAAGGAGTTAAATCGAAGAAACTGATAAAAAGTATAAATCTGTCCATCCTTGTGGCCAAATAGTAACGTCTAAAACAGCCACTTTGGCTCTTCCAGGCAATTTAGTCATTTTTGTTGGTTTTGTTTCTTTTTTTAAAACTAGGTTATTGTTGATTTCCATTCTGTCTTTTTTTGCCAGACTTACATCTGGGTGCTCGATACAATCAGTTGGTTAAATTTTGCTTGCAGTTCCGTGTTTGTATTCTTTTTCTATTTATTTTTTTTTTTAATTGCGATCCTAGTCTTAGATCTCTTGTGTTTAAGCTGTCACTGTAATACTTACAAGAGCTGCCACTAAATAACAGAAACCTGGGATGGGGTGTCCCCCTCCTCTTTGTGCCCCTCAGTCTGAGTCCAAGGGTTGACCTTTCATCTTGATAAGCAATATTCAAGTGCCTTGAACAGCATCCCCTCCATGGGCTTTACCTTCCGCTGGCTGGCGTTCCAAGCAGTAGCTCCCACAGGCAGCCGACCTCTTCCTCTTTCCGCTCCATCAGTTTAAAAAGCTGATTTGTACCTCTCCCCTGGGGAACACGGTTCCGTAGAAAACACTAACACTTAATTACAAGCTCCATTATACCATTTTAAATGGCTTCTTTTTGTTAATTGGAGGCAGTGTTCATAACTTAAGGTTTTTGCCATTACTTAGCTGGCTAAGTGGAGGCTCCGCGTACAATCAGTGTTCAAGTTCAGCCTCTTGACCTTTGGTTCCTGCCCACATTCTCTTGGGTGTCTGAGGTAGAAGGGGCGTGGCTTCACTCCCATCTCCTGGCTCCCAGACAAGGCCTCTTCTCTTGAACTTCTGGATGAGTCTTGTGATTTCTGTCTAGCAGGTTGCCCTTCTTTAGGAAGGATTACCACAGCCATCTAACTCCGTCTCGGTTTTCCTCGGAGCTTACCTGCCCGAAGAACATCGCGACACAAGGTAGCTTGTGGTCAGGAGACTGCGGAGGCATCCCCAGGATCTGCCAGGATCCTGACTTGTATGACTACTCCCAAGTCATGGCCACTATGTCTAGGCCAGTAACCAAGGCAGAAAGATAAGAGTTCATGGCCTCCCTGGGACAGTTTCCCTATACTTCCAAAGCACAAATGCCTCCCTGTTCATCTGTCTTCCTCCTTTGGGCATCTTTGTGTCTCCCTAAAAGCCAGATGTGCTGGTTGGTGGTCCAGACCCAGAGTGCAGCAGAGCTTTGGGTGAAGTGTTCCTCTGTGTTCCCTCTGGCTTTGAGAGACCCTCCCCAGCTGCCCTTAGCCCCAGGAGGAAGGAGACACCCGAATGCCTCCATACCCAGGGCTGCCACAGCCCCGTGAGCAGACCAAGCAGAGGACAGGTTGTACGCAAGTTCTGGCATCTGCTACTGACCCTAAGATCGATCACCCAGCAGTCATGCCCTAAGAGGTTGGGATGAGAGTCGCGGGACAGCTCTGTCCGCAGGCAGGTGCCTTCTCGCCTGAAGTTGGCCTGGATTTCTTTGTTCTCCCTGAACTTGTGTCCTGTCATGCACGGGCGATCGTTGAACTCTGTTGACTTTCTATGCAATGTTCTTCATTCCTCTGATGGTAGGAAAACAGACCTCCCTGAAAACAGCAGAGGAGCCAGTGGGGGCAACACTCCCGTCCTTCTGGGCTGAGCACACAGTGAAACAGTGTTGGTGATTTCCTAGATCTTGAGCTGGGGGACAACAGCCTTTGCCTTAAATGCACCACAGCAGACGCCTCTTGACAGGCCTATGAAAAACTAGAGTCTGCCCTGAGCCATCCCGGGCCGCTCCCCTCTGAGGCCAGTAAGCCAGCTGCTCAGGGGAGATGGAGCCAGGCAAGGTCCTGGCGACCGTGGTGGGCGGGCAGCCACTCCCCGTCAGGCTGCAAGTTGGCTCCCTCCCTGAATGTCCTCCCTTACCCCGGTGTCATCACACTCATTTGTCCCCTTCTACCTCATTAACCACGCTCCCACTGGACCTCCCCCCACACCCCTCAGAACCTCGAGGCAAGTGGGATCTGGGAAGAGAAAACCTAGAAGTGTGGCATCCATGAGTGTAGCTCAGCCTGGTGGACAGGCAGCTTCCCTCTTGTGAGCACAACCCGGACAGACAGCTGTGCTCTGCGAGGCTCAGGGATCCTCCTCTTGGCCTCCACCTGCTCCTAACGTACTCACAGCTGTTTCCTCTGCAGGCAGGGGTGGCCTCGGGCCTCACAGGGCCTTGTCTCTGGCTCGCCTGCACGCTGCGCATTCCCGCTCAGCTGTTAAGATCTGTCAGAGCCGCTTCCCTCGCCCCAGGCTGCCCCTCCATGGCCACGTGTGGACACTTCACTTCCCCAGGATTCCCACCTGGCACTGGGGAGCTCTGTTGTCTCTGGCACCAGGAAGTTATAATCTCAGCCCTTCTGTGAGGTCTCCATGGGAAGTATCCAAGGACAGGAAAGGATTTGGCCTTCCCCAGCCCACATGCCCAGTCTTCAGGCATGTGACCCTTTCTTCCCTGAAGAATAGGCCAGTTTCTGTGTGTGCTGAAGAAAACCAGCTCCTAGGGCTGCTGGTTGGGTGTGGGTCCACCCAGTCTGGTGGCCAAAGTGCTCTCTTGGTGGGAGGAATTTGGACGCGCTTCCTGGGAAGAGCTCACATTTAGAAATCCGCCCCCCTCCCTGGTGCTGCCGTTTCTTTGCATCTTGATGGTGTTAGGGGAGCCTTTGTGAACCCCAAAGCAGAGCTCCTGCCCTAAGTGGCCAGGTGGTGGCCTGGGACTCCCAACACAGTGTGCATCTGTTTCCCTGTGCAGTGAATGTCAGTCCGACCAGTACATCTGCTCGCTAAGAGGATGGTCCAATTTGACAATGTTACTCCCATTCGGATTCTGTACTGCCTTTTGGTAGATGAAAACTACCAGGAAAAGAAGGGAAGGGAAGTTCCCAGTTAAAGTTCCCAAAAGATCGAGGCTGTGAGACGCATAGAGGTGTACAGAAAGCTGAGGCCAGAACGCTCTGGTGGTGGGGCGTGCAGATGGAGGCAGCAGAGGAGGGGGTGTAGGGAGCGAGGAGCTGAGCATACAATGAGCCCCACCCCAGAGCCTGCCCTTCCCCAGCAGCCTGGGAGCCTCATCCTTGGTCAGGGAAGAGGATGGAAATGTAGCTTCCCCACCCCCGCCCTGCCCCGCCCCACCATTGGTCTGTGATGGGAACTGTCCCTGCCTGCCCAGGCCTTGCCACCGCCCTTCCAACGCCACCTCCCCTCCAAAGAGACTGTGTCCCTGCCGTCAGTGGCATACTCCCCATTTTCATTTTTGGATGAAGTGACATTTAGCTTTAACGAGACATTTCCAAAGCGCTTAGTCTCCTCCAAAATGCTAACTTTAAAAGTTGGGCATCGTAGGTGAAGAACCTTTTAAAAAAAAAAGGCTAGTGAAAGACATTAGGCTAGGCATAAATGTGCACTTCCCCATCCTTGCTATTAAACATTTAGAATACCTTTGAGTTGCTTTTCATGGATCATTATAGCTTATCCAATAATGTAAAGAAGTCTGTGTTACTGTAATTCCTGTAGTGTTTAGGCTCTCATTTCTACCACAAAATATGCTGTACGCTATGTATCAAGCTTTCTGTGAACAGAAAGGAAAGGTGCCTTATATTCCAAAGTCGTGGCTACACCCCTGTGGACAGTAATCAGAAGCACAGTATATACAGAAGCATTGGGACTTCCGTGGGTAAAACCAGATACCAGTCAGCAAGACGGATTGAAGTGGCACGGGGCTCCTTTGTTTTCTGGTTCCCTTTTTTCCCCCCTCCGTTTTTCATTTCCTTTTTTTTCTTTCTTTCTTTTTTATGTTCTCATAGCTTGCTTTAAACAGAAAGCACTTAAATAGATGACTATGTGTAAAAAGCTCTGTGCAATAGAAATCATTTCCCTTCATTTTTAAGAGAGAACGTATTGCACACCAAATGAACTCAAAGTAAGCTTTAGACCAGGACGATTCAGGTTGTGGAGGAGCAGGACGAGTGTGTTCACTGTAGTTCCGTTTTGTTTGGGAACTGAAGGGAAAACGGGCCTCCCCAGCACTGCCTCCCTGCCCCTGCCCCGCAACCCCGTCTCAACCTGCCTCTTGCTGCCCACCATGCTAGTCACGCAGGGCCCACGGGCACCCACCAGAACCTCTGGCTGGGGCAGCAGGGCAGGTGGAGCGGGCTGCGACTCGGCGGCTGAGAACCCTCCCCAGTGAGCGTGTGACCACAGGCGTCCCTCCCAGCACTTCACCTTTTTCTTGTTGAGATGGATCGACTGCTACTGACACCCCCCCCACCTCCCCACAGCGTGCGTGAGGATAATTATAAAAGGATATTTCCTTGAGAAAAAAAAATTGTTTAAAAAATATTTCTATTCTCTTCTATTTATTATTAGGTTAATCCTTTAAGTACTTATCAGGAGTGTATTGTTATTTTGTGTCGTTGTTGTTACCATAAATGCTTCTGACTCTCACTCCAGCCTTTGCTGTCTTCTGCCTCCCTCCCTCTCCTGCCCCCAGAGACCCAAAGGGTCTTGGGGATGTGATCGGAGGGCAGAGGGGGGTTTCTCTGAATCAGCTGTCTCTCTCCAGAGTAGCCGCTCAAAAACTGGTGGTCTCCATCACGTCCCACTTTTCAAAACGAGAGAGTTGATGAACAAAACAATCTCCCAATGTTAAGGAAGCGCCGGGGTTTGAAGTTTGCTCGTGTGAGGAGCTGTAGAGGAGACTTAGAAAAAGCAAAGCTTGGTTCCCCCAAAGCCTCCTAGAGCCTCCGGTCAGACTTCTGGGTTCATGACAGTTCAGAAGCCCCGGGGCAGGGCGGGCGCGGAGGCCTGGTCGAGCCTGAGTTCGGGTGAGAGAGGTCTCTGGCAAGGCTCACTGGGCTGACAAGTTTCCGTTGGCTTTTGTTACAGTTGTTGTTTTCCTTGCCTACAAAGTTGGTCAAAACCATCTTGCGGAGCAACCGTGTTTTTCTGTCCAGCTGTGGCTTAAGGACCCACTCTGGGGGAGCCGGGGTTGGGGGGAGCCCCTTCCCCCCTTCCTGTGGTTAAGCGCAGAGGAAGCATGGGCCAGGGGCACAGCTTTCCGTGGCTAGAAGCACAGCCAGCAAGACACCCAGTGGCTTGCTCCTTGGGTATCGGGGTGGTGGAGGCTGAGGCTGGGTGCTGCCCGCCGCCCCGAGGTGGGGCTCCCAGAGGGTCGGCAGGCTCTCCGTGTCACCCACGGCTTTTCCCCCCTCTGACATCGTCTGGGGTCCTGATTCTGTCCTCGTCTCTTTGAAAGCCCTCTGATGAAACAACGGCCCCATCCCTCCCCTACAAGGGTTTCCATTTCCCCCAAGTCGTCTATGCATTTCTCTCTCACCGTTTTCTGCCTCATTCCTAGAGAAAACGGGCATCTCATGTTCCACCCTCTGAGACCCACCCCCCCTTTCAGAAAATGCTGTGCATTTTGGAGACGTGAGGATTTCGTCCAAAGTTCTGAAAGCATTTGCGGAGAGCTCGTTAGAAAATAAAAATGGGAAAAAGCAAAACGAAAAGGCGGTGTCCCCCCACGTCCCTTTCCACTGAGTAAGACCTAGCTCTTTGCGATTGTGCAATAAACTACTTGCCGTGAGAGCAGGTGGCCACGCTCCTGCCCAGACTACTAACTGACACAGCACAGGACGGCGGGCTGCGCGGGGGCCTCTCCCAGACGCCTCCCAGTGAGCTCAGCTCCCCCCACCACCACCACCAGCACCGTGTCTTGCGGTGTCTTACATTTTAGCAGTATTTTATATTTTCTGTAACGCACTAAGTCTTAGGTGTTTTTAGAGCTCATTTGTTCATACTCAAAATCAGACTTTTTTTTTTTTTTTAATCCTCACAATGACCCAATTGACCAAAAAAAAAAAAAAAGCATCATTTTTGTACAAATAGCTTCGAGAAAAGCCTCTGTTGTGTTGCTGTGACCCATCTCCGGTAACATTTTGTTTCTTGCTATTTGTTCTCGGCACGAGAAGTCAGAAGTTGATCCGCCTGGCATGGGGTGGGGGAGCACCCGTCGTCCCTTCTGTCCTTGGTTAGCCATACGATGTTTGTTCTCAGCACTGCACCACGGTCCCTATACGATATGGAGAAGCAATATCACTGTATGAAACTCACACCATGTATTATTATTATTCACTAGCACCCTAGGTGTGATAATTGAAGTAAATATCTTTTATACAAACACAAGAACGTGTGGGTTGTTTTTATTCAAAGGGCTCTGGCCTGAGGAGGAGCAGCAAACACTTTCCATTCTGGGTCCAAAGGGCACCTCGAGCACTGCCTTCCTCCCGCGCTTCCTCGGGCGTGTGGCGTCGCAGAAACCTGGGTTGGGTGCGAGCGGGGGACCTGCGGGCCAGCCGGCCCCGCTGCCCACAGGTCTCCCTCTGGGTGCACGTGAGGCCCTGCGTCCCCGCTGGCTTCTTGGCGCCTGCGGAGTCCGGGCCCTCCCAGCACCGGCTTCCTCGTCTGTGAAACAGGGCTGCCACCACGTGTCTCACAGGCTTGTGGAGACCAGGAAGGGTGGCCGACCACGCCGGGTCTGGCAAGGGCTGACTGATGGCAGCAGCCTGCGCCCAGCCAGCCGCCCAGCCTCAGCCTGCAGGTCTGAGGGGTGTGGGGGGTCTCTCGCTTTGTTCCCTAACCCCTGTGATGTGGAGAAGGATGAGCTCAGGGCACCTGTGAGTGCTGGCAAGTGAGGGAGAGGAGGAAGGAGGGAATGGCGTCTCATGGGCTTCTGGAAGGATCAGGCTCCTGAGAAAGGGCCTCTCCAGCCAGCGCTCGGGGCTGGAGGCGGGAGAGCCCTGCAGAGTCCGCTGCCAGGTGGTCCACAGGCTTGTGACCAAGGACGTTTCTCGTCTCGGGATCTAGAGGGTTGGAAGAGAACCGCCATCCTCCCCGACCTGTGACTGGTGGGTGGGGCAGGAGTGTATTTGTTGATTGTGCCTTGATCTGTGCATTTCAGAATGTGAAGTTCCCACTGATGATACAGAAGCGTGAGCTAAACGAGACTCAGTGCACCCTCCACAGGAGACCCCAGAGCAGGGAAAGCCTCCCACCAGAGTTGAGCCCTCCTGAGCCTATCTCCTCCATCACCCGGATGTGGAAGTGTCCAGAGCTGCCCCCAAATGTCTGCCCATCTCCCGCCACGGGAGAAATTACGTAAAACCAGTAAGGCTCTCCCAGTTTGGCACTGAAAAAACCTAACTGCAATCATTTTTTGTTTGCTAGTTTAGGTACACTCCTACTTTTAAAAAATCCTTTAAATTAAGATATAAAATGTTTTTTAAAAAAAAGAAAGAAAAGCACTTAACACAAAGTCTTTTTACCCAGAAGCTCTCCCTGCTCTTGCAGTGAGATTTAATTAAGCAGAACTGCAATTGCACGTGGTTTTGTAGCGCCAACTCCTGTCTTGGTGAACAGCCAGCACCAGAGGCAGAGAAACAAGCAGGATGTGCCGACCGCAGTCGGGCGCTGTCCCCACGCAAGCAGTGTTCAGCCTCCCTGTGCACAACTTTTCTCCTTTCTCTCTGGTTAAGTGGATCTGAACAAAACTGTACCTTATTTGATGCACTGGGGAATGGCAGGTTTATACCGCGTAGGTGACATGGTGATATTATTAACATGAGTGACTCATCCACAGCTTGTGTTTTAAAGGGCTTTCATGTGGCAGCCTTGGGGTGTGTTGCTACCTCTTCCACGGCCCTATTTGTTGGCTTTGCGGGGGGCGGGGGGGCATGCATTTTGTGGGTCCGCACGTGGGGAACCAGGGTAAGAACACAGAAGACTGGGGAGAACTGTTGTGACGTCGGTGGGGACTTGCAAAAGGGCTAGCAGATTCCAGCCTGGTGTGGCCTTGAAGTGGGAGGAGGCGTTTGTGATGGACAGGCAGCGAGGATACCCAAATGGAGGGGCAGCACGTGCCCAGAAGCAGGGCGACGATGTGGCGGGTCAGTGGAGCAGGAAGCCGCGGTGCTGGGGTAGGGTGTAAGTGAGGGAAGGCATTTGGAGTGGGGATGACCATACTGTTGGTAAAAACAAAGCCAGGTGTGGAGGTGACGTCTCACCAGGTGATGCTTTTTCTGTGAATAACACCAAGAAGAAATTCAGATGTCGCTGAGAGTGTCTCCAACCATGCTGGGAGTGACAGGGCCCCAGCCGGGGAGGAAGTACCCCCGCCCCCCTGGAGGCTACCAGCAAGTACACACCCACTGGTGAGGGTGTAGGGTCGCCCTGGGGCTCCGCTCTGGCAGATCTTCAGGCAGGCCCAATGCCAGGGCACAGCCTGGAGGGGCCCGGGTGAGGCCTGAGACTGAACCAGGCGGTGGGTCCAGCCGAGGCCAGCTGACCCAGCCAGGCTCCTGCTGCCTCTGCCCCCTGGGAGACCCTGCAGCCTGAGGACCCCTGTGTAGGCTCCCACCGAGTCCTCTAGGGAGGCCACAGTGCTTCTCCACCAGGCCGGGTCCTCCAGCTGATAGCACACTGAGGGCTCACCATGGGCCACTGCTCTGGGCGCTGGGGGTACAGCCAGGGACAGACAAGAAGCTGAACTTCCAGTGAGGGAGGAAGACAACAGAAATAATAAATGAATCACTCGGCCACTTAGACGGTGATCAGTGTTATGGGAAAGAAACACGGCAAGGGGACAGGAAGGACACGTGGAGGGGTTAAAGTTGTAAATAGGTAGTCAAGGACTTCCCAGGGCTTCCCAGGTGATGCTAGTGGTAAAGAACCCACATGCCAATGCAGGTAGACATAAGAGACGTGGGTTTGATCCCTGGGGTGGGAAGATCCCGTAGAGGAGGGCATGGCAACCCACTCCAGTATTCTTGCCTGGAGAATCCCATGGATTCTGGTGGGCTACAGTCCACAGGGTTGCAGAGTCAGACACAACTAACTCGACTACACACACACACACACACACACACACAGGGACTTCCCTGGTGGTCCAGTGGCTCAGAATCCGTGACCAACCCCGATGCAGGGGACCTGGGTTCAATCCCTGGTCAGGGAACTAGATCTCGTGTGCCACAACTCAGAATTTGCCTGCTGCATCTAAGACCCAGTGCAGTCAAATAAACAAATAATTGTTTAAAAAATAAATAGGCAGTCAGGATAGGCCTCACTAAGAAGGTAACATGTAGACAGTCTTGATAGAGGCAAGGGGATGAACCATGCAGATGCCCAAGGAAAGAACATTTCAGGCAGAGGGGGCGGCAAGTGCAAAGGTCCTGTGCACAGAACGTGCCTGGAAACCAGTACAGCTGGAGCAGCGTGACCACCAGGAGGGACGGGTGGCAACGAGGTCAGAGAGGCAAGGGGGAGGCGCGGCAGGTTTCGCCTGCTGGGGCTCTGGCTGCTGCTACTCCGAGGGATGCAGGGGCTGATGGGGTTTAAAGGGAGGGTGGTCTGGTCTCACTGTTTAAAAGGCTCTCCGGCTCTTGCTTCGTGACTAGGTTCTAAGGGTGAGGGCAGGAGAGGGGAAAGCAGGGACTGCGGCCACAGTCCAGGTGGGAGGTTGTGACTCGGACCAGGTCGGGGCAGTGGTGAAACCAACTGGATTCTGGATCTATATGGAAGGGAAAGCCAAAAACAAGCCATGAGACAGAGGACCTGTCAGGAGGGATAGAGAAGGGCAGGGAGGGCCCCAGGGGTTCGGTCTGAGCCACTGAAGCGTAGCCTTGCCTCTCAGCCCTGAGGACACTGCCTCCTGGGGCCGTGTGCCAGGGGCTTCTGCTGGGGTGAAGCAGGTTGAGGGGGTGAGGAAGTCAGGCTTCAGTTTGGACCTGTCAAGTCTGAGATACCATTGGAGGGTGAGCCCAGGAAAAGGAGTGCACTGGAGATGTCTGTGCACTGGAGGGTCGTTGGTTTATAAATGTCACTAGAGGTGGCCAGAGTGAATGAGAGCCGAGAGAAAGGCATGCAGGGGCAGCACCCTGGGTGCAGCAGCGTTGGAAGCTTAGAGGGGAGGAGGACCCCCAAAGAAAACCAAGAAGGAGCGGCCAGCAGGGGGCAGGAGGCCCAGGATGGTGCCCTGGGAGCAAGTGCTGATGAGTCAGTAAGATGAGGGCTGAGAAACAAGGACAGAGCGAGGTGCAAGGTCATCGGTGACCTTGGCCAGTACCGTTGGCATAGCGGAGAAGGTTTAAGGAAGTGGATGCTTGAGACTAGGCAGCTTCTTCAGGGAGTTTTGCTGAAAGGGGCCATGGAGTCAGAGAATGGCAGGGGGGTGCATTTCAGATGGGAGAAAAGTGTGCTTGTGAGCTTGTGGAAAGAAGCAAGGGCTGCAGGACATGGAGGAGACCTGCTGGGGAACACCCTGGCCGCAGAGCCAGGCGCGGCATCTCAGGCACCGTCTCTGGCCGCCTGTGGGGCACAGAGCGGGGAGGGGGTGGGTGTGCTGGCAGCCGAGTGCCCCTCAGAGCCCTCCAGGCACGCTGACCCCCCCTCCCAGAGCTCCCGCCTGGCTTGCCTGTGGCTGACTGAATAAAGGGGTCCCCCCACCTTCAGGAAAGCACCCGATGTGATGCCCCCAGGCCTTGCCCCCCGACTCAGATTGGGATAAGTTTCTGCCCTTGATCATCCTGCCATCATCAAAGTCACTCTGCTTTCTTTCTCCCCTCTGTGAAACGCACGCCCTAGAAGGCCTTCCTGGATTCTCCCAGGGCAAGGTCCCATGAACCTTGATAAGGGGACGGGTGCAACATTTCAGAGGTGAGGGGTTCTCTCTCCACACATCCCCACCCCCACCCCGCCCCCTCCAAGACACACCCTCTCCTCCGGGCTGCACATACTGTGTCCTGCAGCACCCTCCTGACGACCCCCTGTCTCGAACACACCCCACCCCCATCTGGTGTCCGTCTGGAGTGGGCTTGTCCCCACATTCCCCCCTCTGCACCCCTGCCACCCCTCACTCCACCACCACCCTGACCAAACTCTCCAGCCTTTCTTGAGATACCGGTGACCCCTCCCTTACTCACGGATGGCCCTGATTCAACTTGGGGCTTTAACATGCTTCCTCCTGATCTCACCCTGCTTCCTGCATCTCCTCTCTGGGTCATTCCAGGGACACCCCAGAAAATGTCAACATCCCCAGAAGTCCTGTCCAGGCGTTTTTCAGACCCCTGGATGTCTCCCTGACCTGCATCTCCAGCCTCAGACCCCTGGGCCCCACTTTCCACCACGTGCACCCCCCTATGTGTTCCACTAAGCGCTTCAGACTTGCCAGAGCCCAGCTACACAGCCACTCGCCCCTTCCCTGTTTGGGGGGCCAGTTCCAGGCACAGGCCCACCCTCGTGTGTTCTCTGCGACAGTGGGGATCACGGGTCTTTCCAGGACCTTCTATCACCATGCCGCAGGGCCAAAATTCAAGCCCAGGCCTGCCAGACTCCAGCTCAGGACCCTCCCCTGACACCAAGTGGCCACTCAGCGATGTGATCCCAAAACCTCAGTCTGTTGTGTTTCCACCCTCAGCAGAGGAGACGGAAGGAAGGGAGGGGTGGCAGGTCTCCCGCCGCCCCCCAGGGCCCTCTGGTAGCCCCCTGCCCCATCGCCTCCGCCACCCTGCCTTTGCCCAGCTTCTTCCCTGTGCCTCCTGGGCAGTCACCTCCATGCCTGCCAGGATGGCCCTCAGCTTCACCCAGAGACACTTCTTGGGGAACAGCCACCCACACACTCAGCCTTGCACACCCAGAGGTCTCCTCGGTGGCTCACCGAGTGTCTGGGAACGTTGGCAGCAGCGGCCGTGGCCTGGCACCCGCTGGCTGGGGGAACCGCGTAAGACAGAGGGCTTGCCGTCAGGGACCTCCATGGGAAGGGACCGGTGTGCCCACCCCCAGGGCACCAGACTTGGGCACACTCGCGCCCACAGATGGCTCCTGGAGCTGCGAGTCGCTCCTGCCCCAGACCTGGCTGCAGGATCATCTCACCAGCGTTTTGTCCAACCTTCTGGCCGCGCTTGAGTCCCCTCGGAATCGCTCGGCGCACACCTCGTGGGCCCGACACCCGGCTGCCTCACAGGCTCCCCAGCCTCCGCCTTGTCCCTTCTGCCCCTCGGGGTGGGCGGCTGCCCACCTGAGCCCTCTCTGGGCTCCCCACCCTGCTCATCCCCCGAGGCCTGTCCGCCCAGAGCCATTTCTGGACCTGCTCCTGTTTGTGGCCATCCCTCTGGACCCCCAGTGCCCGGAACCAAACCTGTCCCCTCCCTCGGTCCAAGCCCTTCACCACTAATCACGCCGCCCTCTGCCTACCCCTCACCACAAGCCCCGTCCACCTCCCTCCTAAGTGTATGCGACGCTCACCAAGGCCTCCTTGCGCAGCCCAGGGGGCGCTGCATTTTGTGGGTCTCTCTGGGCCTGCAGGCTGAAGGCCAGACCCTAAACCTGCCCCCCACAGCCCTCCCTCCACACCCCAGCCCTGCCCTCAGGTGTGGCCTCTTTCCCCGCCTTGTCTCAGACCCCTCATGTTAGGCAGCACCACCTACCCACCGGGTGAAGAGGGAGCCCAGTGGTGACGGACGGGTCAGGTCCACTCGGGGCCTGAATCCTGGCGTGGGGAGCGCATCATCACGGCGGAGGGTGCACACCCTGGGGGGGTCTGGTCCCAGGCCGGGAAGCCTTGGTAGTTCCGTCTGTAAAATCATCGTATCCGACCGATCGCACTGTGGTGAGATGTGTGAAGAGCTTGGTGTGCACCCGGCACCTAGGAGATGGAGCAGTTGCGGGGGGGTCTGGCCGGCGAGCAGGCCCCATGGTGAGGGGTGTCTCCCTGCCTGCAGCCCGTGGCCTTGGGACATTTCTGGGGCCACACTGCCCCCTGGTGGCCATACCATCTACCCTCAAAGGCCTCCGGCCTGGGCTACCATCTCTGCGGCAACCAGCAGGGTTTATTATTCTGTAAATGCGGCCCACACAGGGCAGGTCGCTGCCCAGAGTCACACAGCCAACCAGAAGTAGGGTTGCTGTTGTTCAGTCGCTCAGACGTGTCCGACTGCGACCCCGGGGACTGCAGCACGCCAGGCTTCCCTGTCCTTCACCCTCTCACGGAGCTCGCTCAAACTCACGTCCATCAAGTCGGTGATGCCATCCAACCATCTCATCCTCTCTCACCCCCTTCTCCCCCTGCCCTCAATCTTGCCCAACATCAGGGTCTTTTCCAGTGAGTCGGCTGTCCGCGTCAGGGGGCCCAAGTAGTGGAGCTTCAGCTTCAGCATCAGTCCTTCCGATGAGTACTCAGGACTGATTTCCTCCAACCCAGGCCTGCCCTCTCCTGGGCCACTGCTGTCCCCACTGTCGACAGCAGCTGAAGGCACCCACGGGGAGACTCATCAATGTCTCCCACCCTCCCCCAGCGCAGGGAAGTCTCCACATAGAACTACTCGGGATTTGCTTTATTGTAAAGACGACACCTGGTGCTGGGACAGGGGAGAGGGCCCCGGGGACTGGGGACCAGGGAGGTCCCGGGGGCGCCGCCCCATCCCTGACGTGTGCTGAAGCCTGTTGGGGGAGGGGCTGAGCAAGTCTGAGGTCCATTCCAGAGGCAGCACCCCTTCCCGTCGGGTCTGAGGGGAGTCTACCTGCCCCCCTGCACCGCCCACTGCACCTCCCTCACCTTCCCCCCTTCCCTACCCGCCGGGGCCTCCCTCTGGTCCTTATCGCAGAGCATCAGCCCTGGAGGAAGTTCGGGGCTCCATGGGTTCAGCCTCCTTGCCCTGCTTGATGGGGCGTGAGGCCTGCAGAGGGAGAGGGGCTGGTCACTGCGGTGCCGGGGGTCAGTGGGGGGTGGGGGGCATTTCTCCTAAATCTCTGACCTGGGCTCCTTCCTTCCCAAACCTAGAGAATTCTTGGGCAGAGTGAGTTCCCACACCAGGAGTGCCCTGCCCCTGCCTGCTGCTCTAGTGCTGGGCAGGGGCACAGGCTGTGTGTTGGGAGGCACAGGGCAGGGCGCGCACCTCAGGTCCCTCTGACGGCCACGTCTTCCTTTGGCCCAGGGCGCTGCGCGGAGCTGCAGGTCCACGTCACCGAGCTCACGGCCACGGCAGCTGAGCAGAGGGAGCTGATCGCCCGCTTGGAGCAGGACCTCAGCACCATCCAGTCCATCCAGCGGCCAGACGCCGAGGTGAGCCCACCCCCGCCCCCGCCCCCGCCCCGCCTGCCCAGGCTTCCTTCAGCCTCACAAAACGCTGACTGTCCAACCAAGCCGGCCCATCCTTGGGCAGCCGGTGTCCTCTGGGCCCACACTAAGCCTGACAGGGACTGTCACCTACAACCTCCAGGGTCTGTCTGCTCACTTCACCACAAAGCCCCTATTCGGGGCACCAGGCCACAGGCTAAGGGCACAAAGCCCCCTGCCTCCAGGCGCTGGCTTGGCCCTCGGCCCTGGGAGCTCTGGGCAGGCAGCAAGGCCAGGACTGCCCACCCATCTCACAGCTAGAGGACCTCGGGCCCTGAGATTAGGGAAGGCTGGAGTCCCAGGATCCTCAGGGGTTATTATCACATCGCCCACCTCATTTTACAGACAAAGAAACGGAGCCCAGGGAGAGAAACGGGCTGGACTGGGGTGACATGGCAGGCTGGCTGGTAGGGCCGGGGTCACCCAGCCTCCGAGGCCTGTCAGGGCCAAGTGGCCGGGTGGGAGCCCCACGCTGAACTCCAGCCTCGGGGTGAACCACCTTCGCTTTGGTGGCCCACGTGAGGCACCCTCTCCGGGCCCTCCTGTGGCCACTGCCGTGTCCAGCCCCTGCCGCCAGACCGCCCCACCCGCTTCTTGCCCTCTGTGTGCTTGGCCCCCTGGATGGCTGTGTTCACTGCCAAGTGAGGAGGCGCCCCGCTGACCTCGCCCTCCCACCTGCAGGGCGCAGCCGAGCTCGGCCTGGAGAAGATTCCCGAGCCCATCAAGGAGGCCACCGCCCTGTTCTATGGTGAGGAGGGGCCCATGCTGTGATGGGCTGGCAGGAGAGAGGGACAGGAGCAGAGGTGGGGTCACCTGGGCCCTAAAGAGCACACACCTCCATCAGAGGAGCCAGGCCCCCGGGCCAGCAAGGCAGCAGAAACTCACAAGAAGGGTGAGGCCCCCACTTGCCCCTCTAGACCTCAGTCTGACACCCCCACCGTGGGAACCCTGACCCCCTCAGCCCTGCCAGGGGCCTGTCACAGGCTGGTGGGTGTTGATCAGCTCCCTGGTGGGGGTGAGGCCCAGCCATGAGAGGCAGCCAAGGGCTGGAACAGAGGTGCCCCCCAGGTGTTGAGGCCAGGACACAGTGGCGGTGGCAGAGCCACCCAGTCCCCTCAGTGTCCCTTTGCTTCCGCCCCATGGCACTCGACCAGAGCCCCCTCGGAGCTGGTGACCTGAGGGCCCGCCGCTGGGCTGGGCCTCCCCTACCCCCAAGCCACTGTCCCTCCATCCTAGGTCCCTCAGCGCCTGCCAGCTCCCTCCCCGAGGGCCAGGTGGACTCGCTGCTGTCCATCATCTCCAGCCAGAGGGAGCGCTTCCGGGCCCGGAACCAGGAGCTGGAGGCGGTGAGTTGTGTCCCTCCCTCTGCAACACTCCACGGACCTGAGGACAGGGCGGAGGACACCCGGGTGTAGGGGAGAAAGACCACAGACCTCAGTGGGGTTAGGTTTGTTCTGTGCGGTCAGGGAGGGCTGCCCAGAGCAGGTGAAGTCACGCTGGGCTTTGAAAGGAGAATCAGACCCTCCAGGCAAATGTGTGAACAGAAACATGGGGTCAAGGAGCCGGAAGGGAGTCCAGGGACAAAGCAACGAGTCGCCAGGCAAGGTCCCTACTGCCAGGCTGGGGTGTGACGGAAGGGTTTAAGCTGGGGACCAGCACCACCAGGATGGAGGGTAAGGCCACTCGGGCAGCCAGTTTAGAATAGAGGCTTGGCCCAGGAAGACGGTTTGGTGGTGGTCACCGTGGTCCAGGAAGAAACATCTCAATCAGGTGGAGGGGTGGGAAGCAGGGGCAGGTCCCAGGGAGGAGGGTCTTGAACTCTATGAAGAGGAGCAGTCTAGAGAAGGTGCTCTGTGGGGTCTGAGAGAGCGTGCTGGCTGCTAAGCACCCAACTGGTGGCCGTCCTGGAGAGACCTCGTAAGGAAAGGGCAGTCTAGGCTGCAAAAGTGACCAGCCCAGGGACTTCCCTGGTGGTCCAGTGGTTAAGAATCTGTCTTCCAATCCAGGGGACACAGGTTCAATCCCTGGTCCGGGAACTAAGACCCCACGTGCTGCAGGGCAACATTTGGGGGGAAAAAGGCGACCACTCAAGCTGCACGTGGGTCTTTCCCAAGCAGTGTCCCCTTGGGGACTCTGCAGACCACTTCCTCCATCCCACAGAGCCAGCCCAGGTCCTCCGTTCTCTCTCCCAGTAGAAAGAGGAGCCAAGAAGGTTTCCATCTTCTCCAAGAGTCACCGCTTGAGCAGGTGGTGGAATATCTAGCCCCTTCCCTCCGCACCCACAGCTCCCCTATGGGGCTTCCAGGTTGAGGACTCTGGGAGGCCGACATCCACTGAGCACCCATGCAGGCCGGGCCCCATGCTGGCCCAGTGACAAGGGTGAGCCAGATCCAGTGAGACCCCCTGTGAGCTGGGCTGCAGAGCAACAGGCTTCAAATGGAGGACCGTCAGGACAGCTCCCCTCACAGCTACCTTCGTGAAAGTGGACGGGGAACACCCACGCCCCTTGACGGCTGGGGACAGTCAACGTGGAAGGCTAGGCAGCCCTTTAAAAAGGTCTTCAAACTAGATCAAGTAGGGTGGAAGGGGTATTTATAAGACTGTGCCTTCGGCTTTAAAAATCTAGACTTTTTTTTTTTTTTTTTTTTTTTACCATGTTGTGGTAAAATATATATCTGGAGGAGGCTAAAGTTCACAGGGTCGCAAAGAGTTGGACACGACTGAACACACAAAAGATACATCACTTAAAATTTATCATCTTAACCATTTTAAAATGCAGCACAGTGGCCTTAAGTGCATTCATGTTGTTAGGCAACTCTCACCACCACCCATTTCCAGAACTTTTTCATCTTCCCAAACTGAAGCTCTGCAGTGTTTATAAACACTCACTCCTCTTTCCCTCTTGCCACCTCCCACCATTCTATCCCGTCTCTATAATTTGGCCACTCTAGGTATCTTATATAGGTGGAATCATAGAATATTTGTCTTTGTGTTTCTAGCTTATCTCACTCAGCATAACGGCCTCCAGGTTCATCCACGCCGTAGCATGTGTGAGGATTCCCTTCTTTTTAAGGGTGCATAATATTCCATCGTGTGGACGGACCGCATTGTGTTCGTCCTTCCATCTGTCCACGGACACTTGGGCTGCTTCCACCTTTTAGCTCTTGTAAATATGCTGCCGTGAACATGGGTGAGCACATTATCTTACAGCCCCTGCTTTCGGTTCTTTGGGGTGTACACCCAGAAGTGGAATTGCTAGACCATACGGTGGTTATATTTTTTACATTTTTGAGGAACCGCCACACTACCTCGGACATTTTTGTCCTTTTGACTTTTTCACAATGTGAAGAAAACACCTATTTAAGCATTTTAATAAGTTGGAAGATGAGTTCACATGTCACTTTGCCCCTAGGTTGGCAAACATTAAAATCACATATTGTATGGTTTCATTTATATAAAACATCCCAAAGAGGCAAACCCACTGAGACAGGAAGTAGATTAGTGGCTGCTGGGGGCTGGGGGAGGAAGGCATGTGGAGTGAGTGAGGACAGGTATGGGGTTTCTTATTAGGGTGATAGAGATATTCTGAAATTCATTTAAATTAATTAACTAATTAAAATTAATTTTGATTCTGAAATTAAATTAAATATTTAATTTGCATGTTACATTAAATATGCAAATTAAAGATGGTTGCAAACATTGTGAATGTAGTAAAAAAAAAACTGAATTATACATTAAAATGATGTTTATGTTATATGAAATTTATCTCAACAATAATTTTAAGCTGATACCATAAACAAACAACATGAAGAAAGTGACCCAGGAAAATAAGAAAAAAAAAAAAAAAGAATAAAAGAAAGTGAGCCAAGGACTGTGGCTTCTGCCTGCTGTGGGGTCTCCTCAGGCTTTGAGCAGAGGCTGGCAGGTCCAGGACATGAGCTCAGGCCAAGCAGGGGCTCGGGGTAGACAGAGTGGGACCCTGTGCCAGCATGGAGGCCTCTCCCCCAACTCCTTCCACTGCGGGCCCTGCCCACCCATTCACCCACCCGGCTGCCCCCAGGAGAACCGCCTGGCCCAGCACACCATCCAAGCCCTGCAGACCGAGCTGGACAGCCTGCGCGCGGACAACATCAAGCTCTTTGAGAAGATCAAGTTCCTGCAGAGCTACCCTGGCCGGGTAAGCACCCCCCACCCTGCCCCCCTGCTTTCAAGCTGAACCAGTCTAGGGAGAGGAGTGGTCCCAGTGGATGGCTGGGGACAGTGACCTGCTGGGCAGCAATAGGCCTGGGAGCCCCAGAGACCATCCCACACACACACCCCCCGTCCCAGGCTTGCCAGCTGTCCTCCCAACCTGTGGAGCCCTGATGGAGTTTTGTTCATCAGACGCCCCAGCCAGGAAGTAATGAGGTTCGGAAAGAGGCACGGCTCACAGGACTCAGGCCCACATGACTCCTCTGTGGTGGGGAGGGGGTTTGTAACTCTCCCTCGCTGACCCCAGGATCTGGACATTTAACCCTAGGGATGATGAACATACAGGACAACCGTGGGGGATTCGTACGTTTAAAACATAAAACATAAAAACTTATATATTTTTTAAATGTCAGAATTGGGTCCAACATTCCAAAAACCTATCAATCAGATTGGAATAGAAAACTACCCACTCTATTCTGAGCTGGGAGGGCCCGCTCTGGCTTCTCTCAGCCCCCAGGGTTCACAGGAGACCACCTCGTGCAGGAAACGCCTTCTGAGACCCTGGGGAGACGGCGTGGTGTAGCAGGATGGAGTGGTGGCGCACTGGCTGGGGGCCTCCCTAGGACAAGCCCCAGACGCAGCCACCGGCCCCCACACCCCCAGTTGAAGCTGTTCTCAGACCACCAGAGGGCGCCCAGGCTCCATGCAAACGTTCTCATTCACTGTGTGGCCTGCTGCAGGGCAGGAGGGCGGCCTTCATCTCCCAGGTGCTGGCCTGTTCCCCACAGCCACCCTGCAGTCTCCCAGCGAAGACCCTCCAGACCCACCTCCCTGCACCGGGCCCCGCCCTGTCCACCTTGTACATTCCAGCCACCCTCGGGGTCTTAGTTCCCCCAACCTGTCCTGAGGCACTGGGGTCCCGACCCCAGGGGGAGACCCCTGATCCCGGGCAGTGCCCCTGGAGACAAGGCACCATCCATGTCACACCGTCACCCGGGGCCCTGTCCCCGCCTCCACCGTGCAGGAAAGGAAACTGAGGCTCCCTGTGATGTTGTCAGGCTGCAGTCCATTGGCTCTGGCCTTCCTGTTGGGTCCGCTGACAGGGTCTCTCCTCCTCCCTTTCCTGCAGGGCGGCGGCAGTGACGACACGGAGCTGCGCTACTCAACCCAGTACGAGGAGCGCCTGGACCCCTTCTCCTCCTTCAGCAAGCGGGTGCGTGGGCCCAGCCACAGGGCAGCCTGGGGTGCCCACCCAACTCACCTGGCCTCGGGCTCACTCTGGCCCCCCTCCACCAGCCCTGGTCTCACCCTGCACCCCTCCCCCACACTGCACCTTGACACCCCAGACCACCAGGGCAGCCCCCACACTCATTTTGGTTCCGGGGTGGCCTGGGGTCCACCAGGATGGGCCTGGCATGCCAGGAACACCAGCTGACGCTGACAGCCCCGTGAGGGTGTGCGGCCGTGACCCGGTCATCCCCAGGCGCAGGCACTCTGGGGGGCAGGCACACAGGCAAAGAGCCTCCCTGTGTCAGGTGACTTACGGTGGTGGGGAGGGGGTTTGTAACTCTCCCTCGCCCACTCTGAAGACCCTCCGTGTTCAGAATCGGCCACTGCAGAGGGGGACAGCAGCTCCCATCACTGGCCCTGAGTGGGACTGGGCACCAGGGCACCCCTGGCAGCCTCTGCACCCCGGGGCCCTGCAGGGACAGCAGGGCATGGTCCCTCTCTGCAGTGAGCTGGGGCTCTGGGGGCCTTTGGGGGTCTTCTCCTCATCCCTCCTCACCCTTCAGGAGCGGCAGCGGAAATACCTGAGCTTGAGCCCGTGGGACAAGGCCACGCTCAGCATGGTGAGCCGCCCCGACCCCCTACCCCACCATGCCCCCGCCCCGATTGGGCCTGGGTCTCCGACCCTGGGCACCTGGTCACCTGTCCTCCAGCCCGGTCTGGAAAGCCCCAGGGACCCCGCTGCCCCTCCCAGGCCCGGTCAAGAGTGGCTGTGTGACCCTAGGAAGAGGGAATCTGTCCGTCTCCGTGACAGCCCTATTATTCACGGTAGATTCTGGACGTGGCCACACGGGGGCGCCATTCCCTAGCATTCCCGCTGCCCCGAGTTCCCAGCCTGAACGCTGGAGCAGCCTAACTTGCCTGCCTTTCGCGCCCCTTGCTGCCCTGGGTGGGTGAGCCCGGCAGGGGTGGGTGAGCCCGGCAGGGGTGGGTGAGGCCCGCCCCACCCCACTCACGCCTTGCGTGCTCCCCAGGGGCGGCTGGTTCTCTCCAACAAGATGGCCCGCACCATCGGCTTCTTCTACACGCTGTTTCTGCACCTCCTGGTCTTCCTGGTGAGTGAGGATCTAGGCACGGCCAGAGATACATTCACCACGGTCCCCCCACCTACCACCCTCAGGCGCAGAGTCTGTGCTCGCCCACTTCTGTCCCCATCGGGGGCCTCTGGGGACGACAAGCCCACCCAGCAGGCCCTCTGGCTGGGGCAGCAGCCTGTCCGACTCCATGCAGGGCCCAGCCCTGGGGGCGGGGCGGCCTTGGTGGAGGGAAGGGCCACGGAGGGAGGCTGGCTGATGGGAAAAGAGGCCTAACGGTAGAGTCATTGCTAAGGGACAGCCAGGTGGGCCGCTCAGACAGGGGACACCTTGAGCTGAACCTCCTGGGGGGCAGAGGGGCATTCTAGCTCCCGGGCACAGCACATATGGGGGCCTGGTGATGCCCATGTGTCCGCCCAGCAGGGGTGGGGGCGTGCCTGTAGAAGCCTTCAGCCTCAGGGACTCCTCACCCTAGCGAGGCCACAGTCCAGACGGCCCCTATATGGCCAATCTGGGCTCCAGCTCTGACCCCAGGGCCCAGCCGGTCCTGGTGCTGCCCAGCAATGTTAGGGATGGTAGCTCCATGCCCAGGCCTGTCTGACCAACTGTGAAGCTGGTAGGCATGAGAGATAGCATCTCTAAGGCCCCCCTGCCCCTCAACCTGGGACTGCGGCCACAAGAAACGTCACGTGTCAGGAAGCCAAGCCCAGGGGCCGCAGGTGGACGGCCGGAGTGGCTGCGAGGCAGCTGACCGTGTCTCTCCCCTGGGGCAGGTGCTCTACAAGCTGGCATGGAGCGAGAGCATGGAGCGGGACTGTGCCACCTTCTGCGCCAAGAAGTGAGCAACCCCTGCGCCCCGCTCGGCCCACTGCTCGGCCCCCCACACCACCCATTCTTATGTCCCCTGCCCCCCGCCATCCCCTACATTTCTTTCTTTTTCGGCTTTTGCACTCGGCTTCAGCAAATGTTTCTGTGGCCCCCAGGTTCGCCGACCACCTGCACAAGTTCCACGAGAATGACAAGGGGGTGGCCGCCGGCGACTTGTGGCAGTGATGTCCCCAGGCTTCCCCGGCTCGACAGTGGTGGCTGCGTTCCCCTGCTTGTTCAGCTGCTTCCAATGACTTAGGCTTCCCTGGAGAATCCCCTGTGTAGATGACTCTTGCCCTCCACCCAACAGGGCCAGAGGTTCCCAAAAGTCTCCTCAGTCTCCCTTAAAAGAGGGTCTCAGCCTTGTCAGGCTCCCTAAGTCCAGAAAGCTCCAGAGGCCAGACCAGACCATCTCAGGCTGGTGACCCAGCCTGGGTCCCGCCCAGCAGTCTGACCTCTAGCCTTGGGGACAGAGACCTCTCAGCCATGACACTGAGTTCCCACTGATTCTGGCCGTGGTTAATCCAGTTGGGGTCCCCCAGGCCGTCCCGGGATCCCCTTGGGCTCCCCTCAGATCCATCACCATCCCCCCAAGGCATGGAAGCTCTTCCTGGCAGGACAGCGGGCTTTAAGTCCAGCCCCCAGCACCTGCCTTTATCATGGCCCCACCCAACCCCTAAAAGAGAGGGAACCCCAGAGGGCAAGATAGTTTGTTACCCCCTCCCAACCCCTTAGACGCACTATGATTTTTGCTTTCTTCTTTAGCAAGATATTCTGGCTTTTAGGTGAGGATGACTCTCCAGTGAGCACCCACACCCCAGGCTCTTCAGACCTAAGGACTGGTCTGAGGGGCCCCCGGGGCTTCTCAGCCAGGAACTGGCGGTGGGCCATCCTGGCATGGCCACCCTGGGGCCACTGGCAGATCTTCCTAAGTTAGGCTTGCACCTGCGTGTTCAGCTTTGCATATTTTGAATAAATACCTGTTGCAGCCACACCAGTGCCCTTGTGATGGTGAGGGTACAGGAGACTGGCAAGTGGGTTCCTGTAGCAACACCCCCAGGAGCTGCGGCTGGACCTGATGGCTGCTCTGCTGCCGTGGGGCACGGTCCCTCACACGGGGGAGGCCTCACCCCCTTTTCTCATCCTCAAGATTCCCTGAGTGGGTCCAGAGCTTTGGTGAAACCCAAACCCACAGTGTCTGAGTTCCCTTGAGCAGACAACCCAACCAAAGAGAGACATCCATTCCTTTTTCAAATCTGCTTGTCAGGCTGCGGTAGGATGTGTGATGTCAGCTCCTGGGGACTCCCTGCTTCCCTTTCTGTGTACATTGGAGCCAGGCTCTCTGTCCCTTTCCCTTGAGCCCTGCCTGCCAGTGCCCATCACGTCCCCTGGACCAGCCTAGGGGACACCCCTGAGTCACAGGTTCTGAGCCACCTGGCCTCCAGGCCAGCCCCACTGGTGAAGGCCCCCTTCCACTCACCCACACTGAGGGCTTCCTCTTGGTCTGTGATGGTTGGCATTTATCCCACTGACCAGGCAACCCACGAGGCTGGTTCCACACCCTGCAGTCCACCAGGCCAGAGGCCCCTGTGCGACCCCTGTCTGAGTTTTAGCCCTGAATGCTCCAGAGTCTGTACCTCCAGAGGCTCCCCTTTGGGGTCCCACCCCCAGCGCCTATCACTTCCCCCATCAGGACTTTCTCAAAGGCCCCAGAACTCCCCACCCTTGGGGACCCTAGATGGACCTCTCCTCCCTGACCCTCATTCCTGTCCCAGCACAAAGCTAATCTTGGCTAATCACACACAACCCCCCACCTTCTTTCCCCGCCCCAGCCACTTCCACTTCTCCCACCAGTTCCTTCTTGTAGGTCGGAGTCCCCCTCACTTCCTCCTCCCTGGGTATCAGCGCTATTGTCCTGCCTAGGGCTCCACAGTCCATGACCCTCCCTGGCCAATGACTGGCCACCAGTGGAGCTCAGCCCAGCACTCCGAACCAGGTTAGTTCTGGGCAGGGGGCGCGGGGGGGGGGGGGGGCAGGCTCTCTCACTTCCCAGGAAGGTGGGGTCCACAGCCAGGCCGCCCAGTGTGGAGCCTCCCTCCCTCTTTACCACTCTTCAGGCAGTCACCCTCCCCCCCACCGCAGTACTCCCACACCCCTTCCAGCCCCATTCAAAGGTTCGAATCCCAGCCGGATGTCCAGGCCTCCGTGTAGCTCAAGGATGGCTGGTCTGCATTACGCCTAAGCCTTCAAGGGTTTGCTAGGCAGGTCCTGGCGAGATAGCGGCCAGTCTGCATATGGAAGGGTAGGGGCCAGGTACCAGGGCCTCAGACCAGGCCTGCCTTGCTTTAGCACCACTGTGGAGGGAACCCAGGGCTGGCAGGCAGGAGGGCAGGAGGCGAGGCCTTGGTGGCAGTCTCCACCTTCACCAACCCATGGCTCCTCTTGAGGCCCCACCCTTTTCATCCTTAAGACTGGGATAAAAACCCTTCTTTGCCTCTTCTGCATCCTGGGAAATCAGAGATGTGAAACGGCTTTGGGAAAGGTTAAAGGACTCTCTACAAAGGTCAGAGGTCAATGTGGGTGGGGGTGGGTAACAGATGGAGGCAGCTCCCAGTCATAGCTCCTGGGAGACCACGGCAGATCACAGAACAGCCAGACATGGGGCTGCAGAGGCTTAGCAAGGGCCGGGAGATGGAGACTGTAGTGGGGGCTGAGGGCCTGGGGTGCGGGTAAGAAGGGAGGAGGAGCCCCGCGCCCCAAGGAGCAAGCCCTGATCTCTGAGCCGGCTTCCACACTTCTCACACTGATGCCCTTCTGCTCCTCCTGGGCGCCTTCCAGGCCTGCAGGAGCCCCTCTGGCTCTTCTAGGAAGCCTCCTGGAGGCTCCCAGCTCACCAGCAGTCAGTCCACAAGTTTTTGCAAAGCCAGCAGCAGTCTTTGTTTTTTTATCCAGACTGAGATCTGCAGTAACTTACCCCCCAGGTTTGGTGGGCTGCAGAACCAACTAGGAGTGAGGAAGACAGGGCTGTGTCTCCGCCCCGCCCCCATCAGCCCCGTATGTGACCTCTGAAGACCTCCCTCCCTGTGTGGCGTCAGTGTCCCCATGACTGTGAAGATGGGGAGGTGGGAACCCTGCTTAGGTTTTCTCTGCCCCGTTGCCCTGGGCAATTTCCGGCACTGAAAGCGCTGAGGGGAGGGGGCGTGGTGCTCGCCGTCCGGATTTATGAGAACCAGACGTCGACTTCCCCCCGTTGCGACATCTGGGCTTTCTCGAGACTCCCATTGTCCCCACGCCGGAGGGTCCCGGGTCCCCGCCGGGCGCCCGTCCCCGAGGAGCGTCCACGCCCCAGACACTCCACTTACTCAGGCCACCCAGCCGGCCCCCACCGGCCGCGCTCACGGGGCCACCATCCCGGACTCCCCGGGACGCCTCAGCTCGGGGCGTGGGGGACCTCGGCGCCTGGCCCGGAGCCCGCTCCACGAAGCAAAGCAGCCGTAGACGTTCGCCCCGAATGGGGCGGCTGCAGGCCAGTTCCTAACCCCTCTGGGCCCCACGGCTCTTCAGCCCAGCCGCCGCCACCGGAGGCAGCTAGCAGCAGCTGCGGGCGCCGAACAGGCTCCGCGGAGGGCGGGGGGCGCGGCGGGGGCGGGGCCGGCGCGGCGGGAGGGGGCGGAGCTAGCGGCGGGGGTGGGGCCGGGAGGGCGCGCGCCGCACGGGAGGAGGGCAGGAGCGGGAACCGGGGGGCGCGTGCACCGCGCGGGGCTGAGCTCGGAGCGCGCGGAGCTCCGCCGCCAAGACAGCCGAGCCGGGGCCGCGCCGGGCCAGCGAGGAGCGCACTAGCCTTCGAGGTTGTGGACGACGAAGGGAGGAGCCGCCGCCAACGCCAGCTCCCGCCTGGAGGGAGCCTGAACCCGCCGCGGGCCATGAGCCGCCGGGCCCCGGGAGGCCGGCCGCGGTCCGGGCAGCGCTCCGCCGGCGCCCCGGCCCGCTCGGCCGCAGCTGCGCGCCTGTAGGTACGGCCTGCTTGTCCTCCCAGTTCCCTCGTCCCCCCAGTCCATCACTCTGAAGCCGGTCGGTCCCTGAGGGCGAGCGTGTTGTGTGCGCACCGCTGCTCCGGGGAGCGCGGCCCCACGCGCTCCAGTCCGCGCGTGTTGTCTTTGTGTGCGCGGGTGGGAGGGAGCGCGAAGGAGGAGATGCGCCCCCGGCGGAGATCGGCTTCTAGACCCCCCACCCCCCGCCGCTCCACCCGCCACCAGCCCGGGCTGGGCGGGAGTGGCGGGAGGGGCCTAGCAGCCTCGGAGCAGCTGCGCCCCCCGCCCCTTCCCAGGGCCGAGGCCCGGTGGTGGGCGAGCTCGGTGGGCCCCCTGGAGGAGGGGGTCTCTGGCCAGGGCTTGGGGTGGAGGGCGGGGCGCTGGGGGTCTCTTCCCTAGGCTGCGGGGGCGGGGGAAAGGCCGACCTGAAATGAGGGTGCGGGACACAGGAGGGACCCTGTCCAGATCGGCGTCGCCCGGCCGGCACGCCCTCCATCTGGCCCAGGCCTTCTTTCTCACGGTCTCGGTTCCCGACCCGCCCACCCCAGGAGCTCTCCGGCAGCCCTCGGTAGTGTGGGGAGGATCGCTGCGGGCGCCGGAGAGGCCGGCTCCTTTAAGAAGGGGCGGGTTCGTGCCCTCCATTCAGGCCCTCCGGCCTCGCCATTGATGAACCTGCGGGCGGCGCGGGGCTCGGCACCGCGCCAGCCAGCGGGCCGAGACCGGGCAGAGGCGGGGACCCCAGCGGCCCACGAAGTGCTGTCTTCAGCGGGGAGAGGTGTGCAATGACTGGGACCCCTCCAGAACCGCGCAGGGCGGACTCGACAGCCTCGAGAGTGACCCGGGAACAAAGATAAGCCAGTTGGTGCAGGGGAGAGCCTTAGGGCTGGGAGTCAAACCTGGAGTGAACCCTCCACCGTCTGCCCTTTGAGCCTCCATCGTATACCCAGTAAAATGGGGGTGGTGGTGCCTCCCTCCTTGCTGGGTGACTAGCAGAAGTTGCCCCCCCAACACAGGTCGCTGAGCATGGGGTGAATGGGCACCCCTGAGAGGGTCGGAGGAGCCAGGGGGCTTTGGCTGCCTCTGTTGCGGGTGCGGAGGGGGGAGGATGATCTGAACCCTCCCATCCCTGCCCCCAATTTTGAACAGATCTCTTCCATCCTGGCCTCCCTGCTCCATCCAGGAGGCCAGTTGACTGGGAGTGACCTGGAACCTATCTGCTCTAAGAACTTTGGGGGAGGTCTGGCAGTGGGGGGCAGACGTGGGGTTCAGGGTGTTTGTGGGGTTTGGGCGACAGGTTCCCACCAGCCGCCTCCCTCCTCTCCTCTCCCCCTCTAGAGGGCGTGAGTGAGAATGGGCAGGAGATTCTCATGCGGGATAACTGAATGGGTCTAAGTGATCAAGAGTTAATGCATGTGCTTTTCTTCTTACCCTTACTCTGAAAAAAACCTGTTTAAAATTTTTTCTAACCCCCTCCTCCCTGCTTTGTGGGTCTCCTACGGAGAACACACAAAAGGGTGAACTTCCCTGGGAGGTGGGACCCCACCCTGGTGGAGCCCTCCGGCCCCAGTCCCAGGGCTGAGCGGTTGGTTTCGAGCTGACTGCTGCTGGCTGAGGGCGTCTGTGCTGTTTCTCATGTAATCTTCACAACAACCCTGGGGCTTGGTACTATTATTATCCCCATGTTGCAGAGAAGGAAACAGATTCAAGGAAGTGAAATGATTTGTCCAAAGTCACTCAACCAGTAAGCCAAGCTTCCAAACCACCTCTCTGACGAGAATCCGGTTCCTACCCCTTGCACTTGCCTGTCTATTCTGGGTTGTAGGAAATTGGGGGTTGAGGGACCTTGGGCCTCCTGCCTGCTGTTCCCATGGCATTCAAAGGTCCAGTCTTAGGGCCTGCCTCGGTTCCTGCTCCTTCACTACCTGAGTAGGAGTGCAGGGGCGATGGCCGCTTTGGGAACTGGGGAGGTTTCTCTTCCCCCGCCTCACCTGGGTGGGTCTGTTTAATGGCTGAGCTCTGTCCCAGGGGACAGCAGGGTGACTCTTCAATATCTAGGGGAGGTCGTGGCCACACCTGTCTTTGGGCAGAGTGATGTGTGGGAGTACAGCATCTTTGGGCTCCTCCGGTTTGGGCTCCATTCTCCCGAAACTTCCAACCCACTGTGTCGAGGGCCGGCCTCGGGGCGGGTGTGACACCCAGCTGGGGCTCATGGTCTGGTGGAGAGGACAGGGCACCGCCATACAGTGTTGTGGAGGGATGGGGGGTCAGGCAGAGACAAAAGAGGGTCCTTGGGCTCAGGGCCCCATCAGATACTGGGGTAGAGGAGCAGGTGAGGAGATGCTGGGCTGCACGTTGAGACCCCAAGCAGTGGACAAGCAGGGGTTGGAGGAAGAGGATGTATTAGAACTTGGAGGTGGTGAGTTTGAGGTGCCTGAAGATCAGCCAGGCTGGGAGATCTGTTGCCCAGATGCCCGGGGAAGCTCTATAAGCCTCTGCAGTACCCAGGGGTCTGGGATACTCAACCGAGGGAGGTGCTGAGGTCTCAGGAGCCACCGGTGTGTGTGTTGTGATAAAGCCAGAAGGCAGACTGGTGGGCTAAGTGGTGGGGGTTGAACGGGGTGTCCGGCAGATTTCAGGGGCTGGGCCACTGCCCAGGGAGGTCTGGGAGGGGTGTGAACCGGGCCCTAGGTGAGATCCCTATCACTGGGAGAGGAGAGACTGCGGGGCCCAGGCCAGGGCTGGAGAGGGGTTGGTGCGTCTGCTCCACACCCCAAGAAGGGCAGGGCCCGTGCAGCTAGAGCCATCCCAGCCTGCTCTCCACGTCCAGAGCCCATCCAGGAACTGTCCAGCACCAGGCACTCCTGAAGGAGGACAGACTCCCCTCCTAAGCCCCGAGGCCCTGACACAGCTTCTTGCCCTGGATCCCACTCCCTGCTCCTCTGACACTGGCTTCCTGCAGGGCCCAGCCCTGGCTTCCCCTGCCCCCGTCTCCAGGAGTCAGAATGGCTGCCTTCTTTCCCAGGGCGGGGCCTGGGTTCCCCTATTGTGCCCTAGGGTGAGGGCTCCCCAGGGACAGGGCCCTGTTGGGAGCAGCATGTGCTGTAGAAAGGGACAGACCTGAACTTGACTCTACATGACTCCTTTCACCCATCTGGGGCCCTGGACCTGCCAGCATGGCTCCCGACCCATAGGGGAGTCCAGGGTACATCTGGGAATGGGGGACCAGTCACCTCCCTTCCCAGAACCTCACTTCCTCATTTGTGTGATGGGAGAATCCTCCCTTCCTGGCAGGGAGGAGGACGTGAGGGCAGGGGCATAGCCCCGCTGGATGTGGGTCCCGGCCTAGGAAGATGACCTTGGCCTCCTGTGGAGCCTGGATTAGTCAGGGGCTGGGGAGGAGGGGCAAGTGGCGATCTGGAGAAACAAGGAGGTTCGGGAGGAATCCTCTGCCCAGAAGAGTGGGAGGAAAAGAGGGAATGAACACAAGACATTAAGGAAGTAAAAGCAGAGGAGCTTTGATTTTTTTAAAAAATTGCTTATTTAATCCTCATAACAGCCCTTTGAGGTCAGTGCTGTTTTACCCACTGATTTGATGCATGAGGAAACTGAGGTCCCCCAGAGGCTGAGTCACACAGCGCAGAAGCGGAGGAGCTAGGATTCAAACCCAGCCAGTCTGGCTCCAGATCTCAGGCTTTTAACCACTCCACTGTCCCACGTGTGAAACAGTCAGATGTGGAGGAGGGGAGATGCCCCGGCCACGGGGCCCCTGTGATGTGAGCAGCTGTCAGCTGCAGCTCTGGGGGTCCCCTAGGACCGGGGGTCTGCAGGTCCCAGAGCCAGCAACACTTGTCAAGGTCAGGGGCATTGGTGACATCCTGGGGGCTCAGCGGAAGGGCTTCCCTGGTTCCATGATGGCAAAGTCTGGGAGTTGTGTGGCAGGCCTGACGGCACAGGGCTTTTAACAGCCGCCTCCCTGAGACAGTCCTTGGCACCGGCCTTGGGCCAGGAGCAGGCAGGTCTGCATGGGCGAGCGTGCACTTTACAGCTATGGAAACTGATGCTCGGAAAAGCCAGGACCACCTGAGTCCCGTGCTGCCCCCCCTTCCCCCCACACACACATACGGGGTAGAGTATTAAGAGGGCTCTTAATCCGCACCTGTCCCTGCGTGTCACTAATCAGAGCAGCCTCCTCCCCACACCCACTCTGCAGCAAAGTCCCCACCCAGTCAAGAGCATTAAGACCAGAAATCATGCCCACTTCTGCCTCCTGCCAGGGCCACAGGTCAGCACAGGTGTTCTGGGTGGGGAAGGTCTGGGACTTTCAGCCGCACCTCCCTCTCGAAAGAGACCTTGGTTCAGAGCCTGCCCTGTGGGGCACCTTCTGAGGGCCCAAAGGTTGTCTGTGCTGCAGGGGACAGGGTGCAGACAGCGGGCTGAGGGATACGGACCCAGGAGGCCACGAAGGCAGCTGGAAGGAGCCTTGGTGGTAAAGTGCACAGTCAGCTGGGCCGGGCCAGGTCCGGAGATGCCCAGAGGACAGGACACCAGTGAGCATGGTTGGGGCCAGCTTCCTGGAAGGCCAGGAGCAGCCAAGGGAGACCCTGTCTCCTCTTCTTGTGTTGGGGGCGCCCCAGGAGGAGGCCTCGGTTTCCCCACTGTATGTGGTTCACAGCAGGGGGCGGGGCGGGCACTGCCCAGCCCAGAACAGAGCACAGAGGAAGGGTGCCACTCAGGCCCTGCCCCCTGCCTAGGAGGCAGCCTTGCTGGGTGCTGGGTGGCTGGTTTGCTCTGCAGGGCTGCCATCCCTTCCTTGGGGGTCTCGGGCAGTAGGGAGGCCAGCTCCAGCTGGGGCTCCCAGGAACACCCCCTCCCCCGCAAATGTGGCCCTGGGCCCTGCTGGTGCCTCCCCGCCCTCCAGGCTGCTGCCCACCGCACGGTCGATCGATTGGTCGCCAGCCCATTAGCGGGGTGGCTAGGCCGCCTCATTAATATTTTAAGGAATGACCTGGCCGAGGGGTCCGGAACTGCGTGCCACTGGGGGCTGATGGCTGGCTTTCTTTTTTTTTTTTCCTTTTCCAATTGTCAGCGCTATTTTTACCACCGGAAGGCCAGCCGCCCCCTCTCCCCAGCATCTAACCAGGGTGGGGGTTGGGGGATTCTCCCATTTGGGTTCTTGGCAGAGGGGTGAGGAGAGTCCACGGCTTGGAAAGGCACCAGGCAGGGACATGATTAGGCTTCCCCTCCCCGCCCACCCCTGCCCTGCCCTGCCTCCCTGAAGGCCCCCATCCCATCGCCCTCCGGCCCTGGCATGATGGTGTCTGGGAAGGCTTCCTGGAACAGGAGAGGGTTTTTACACAGCCCAGAGAGGGGACAGAATTTGAATAGTCAGCCGAGTGAGGCAGAAGGTCCAGCCGGCTGGAGAGCCATGCAGGCAGAGACGGAGGAGGGAATTCCCGTGGAGCTGCTGGAGAAGGGGGAACCCTGGGCCCGCTGGCTTCAACCCATAAACCTTCCCCACCAGCCCAGACCGTGGGGGCCAGTGACGGCGCCCACCCTGCTTCTGGGACCTTCGGGGTCCCCTCCCCCTGAAGCTCTGTTTTTCGCACCCCTGGGCCTGTGGTCCCCTCCAGAATGACTGATTGGGAGTCACCCTGGCGGGTCCCTGGAGACTACCTCCTGGCTCCACCCAGAGGTGAGGGGAGCCCCAGCCCTGCCTACAGGGACACAGGGATCGGAACACTGCAGAGACCACCTCCTACGCTGTCCTTCCAGCGAAGGGCAGTCCCTCAGGCTCATTTTTTTTTTTTTAATATTTATTTGATTGCGTCGGGTCTTAGTCGTGGCATGTGGGGCTCTCTCATGGCTTAGTTGCCCATAGCATGCATGAGTGCTCAGCTGCTCAGTCGTGTCCGATTCTTTGCGACCCCATGGACTGTAGCCCACCAGGCTCCTCTGTCCATGGGATTCTCCAGACAAGAATACTCGAATGGGTTGCCATGTTCTCCAGGGGATCTTCACGACCCAGGGATTGAACCTGCATTGCTGGTGGATTCTTTACCTCTGAGCCATCAGGGAAACCCAGCAGCATATGGGATCTTAGTTCCCCGACCAGGGATCAAACCCGAATCCCCTGCATTGGAAGGCAGAGTCTTAACCACTAAGGTGCCAGGAAAGTCCCTCATCCTCACTCTTAAAGTGAGGAAACAGGCCCAGAGGTTGGAGGTGAGGTCAGCAGCCCTCACCCAGAGAGCAAAGATGTCAGGCCTGGAGCCCAGTTGAGCAGTCGCGGCGCTTGGTCTCTGCCTGTCTGGGCCCCCAGGCAGTTGGGGACAGTGCTCCAGTGTCCCTGCTGGCGCTGAGCCCTCTTCCTTGTGGCTTGCAGCCTCCCTTTCACAGGGAGCCATGCCTGTAACTAGCAGGGCCAGCTCCCTGCTGGCCCACTGCCCGTGGCTTTTACCCCTGGCTGTACCACCCCTGTCACTTCTGCGTAGCCCCTGCTGGACCCAGGGGACATCGAGGGCTGCTGGTCCGGGCATCGGGCCCATGGGCTCCTGAGCCGCCAGCAAGTGGTTGGGGCGGGGAGGCAGGGAAGGCAAGGCAGGGCCAGTCTCAGTGCTTCCCAGGCCAGTCCCTGCCCAGGGCATGGCCATCGCCCCCTGCCCTTGGCAGACTCCTCTCTGAGTCCCGCCCCTGCCTCCAGTGAGGCCTAGCTGGGCCCCCTCCCCATCTCGAGAGCCTCTCCTGCGGCTCCTGTCCCTGCACTCGCCGTCTCCTTGCTAAGAGGACTCTGGGCCAGCCGGAAGGGGGTGGGGGGGACGGGGATCGATGCCTGAGCTCACAGTGGGACCAGCTTCCTCCCCACCCCGACCTGCCCCATGAGCTGGTGGGCGGCATCCTCACCTGCTGCCGGCTAAGGGGCGAGCGCCTCCCGGGCTGCCCTCTCACCTGGTCTGACCCGCCTTGGTGGTCGCAGCGGAGCAGGAATATCAATGCACCCTGTGGGGAGAGCTACCTTGCTGCGTCAATGGATGGGCTCAGAGCCCAGGGCCGGACTTCCCACACATCCTCAGGGACCCGTGTCCCCATCCCACCCCCAGAAAGGCCTGCTCGCCGCAGGTCGGGTGAGGCCCTGGTGATGGTGGCAGGCACGTTCCTGCCCCACCCTCACTCCTGGCATAAGATTCAGACCTGCCTTCTGCCCCCAGGAGTGCCTGTGGTAGATGGGAGACAGGCAGACGCTCTGCCCTTAGCACCTCGCTAGCTGGACACACAGGAGGGGACTGTGGGAGCTCAGCCTGGGCTGGGGAGGTCAGGGAAGGCTTCCTGGAGGAAGTGGCCCCCTGAATTCATTCTTGAGGGCTGAGTGGGAGTTAGCCAGATGAGAAGGGAGGAAGGGCAGGGCAGGGGAAAGGCCCAGCGTTAAACAAGCTCATGGGTGCCTCAGCCCCACTTCTCCCCCAGCCCCTCCCCTGTCCTGAAAAGTCTCCCTCAGGTTACTGCTCCTGCCTGCAGGGAGGTCACTCTTGGTCCTCTTTGCTGGCCTTCCCAACTCCCCGCTGGATGCGGCCTGGGAGTCTCTGAGCAACCCGCTGGTTTGGAAAACTGTCTTCCGGGCTCAGTGGCCTCCTCACAAGGAGGCCAGCTAAGACACTGTTGCCTCCCCCAGGGCTGTGCTGTGGTTACTGAGTGCAGGTCGAAGGCCGAGGTTGCCCCCCAGGTGAGAGGGAATCCCCCCGTGCCCTGTGGCACAGAGGCCCCGCGGATGATCTCACAGAAGTGGGGGAGCTATTTTTACCCGGCATTTAATTACACAGCTTGAATCCCAGAGGACAGATGAGATGGTGCTCCCAGGAGCTGTGAGGGAAGGGCCAGGCCAGGAATCGTGGGGATCCTGGGGAAGGCACGTGAGGGCACGACCCCTCCGTCTCAGTTCCCCTTGCACCCACCGGCACCCCCAGACAGGGCAGGTCCACGTTGCCCCACTTTTTCTCCAGTAATTTTCACCCTGGCCTGTTGCAAGGGGGAGAAGCATAAACAGAATGAATGGCCTGTGCCCCCAGGAGGGGTGCCACCTGGGGGATGAGGAGGCAGGGCACCCTGATGACCAGTCACGCACCATGCAGTCTGGCGATCCTGAGTGAGGAAGGGTGGAAGGGCCTGGCGACAGGAGGCGGAAGCTGGGATTCCCAGATTCAGGCCTCTTCAAGAAGGTCCAATTTGGATGAGGTTCAGGAGGAAACAGGGCTTCCCTGGTGGCTCAGATGGTAAAGAATCTGCCTGCAATGCAGGAGACCCGAGTTCAATCCCTGGATTGGGAAGATCCCCTAGAGGAGGGAATGGCTACCCACTCCAGTATGCTGGCCTGGGAAATCCAACGGACAGAGCTGGCTACAGTCCATGGGGTCGTAAGAGGCAGACACAACTGAGCGCGTGCACACACACACACACACACACACTGGAGGGAACAATTAGAGAAGGTAGTCAGTCCACCATAATGGTAAGAAGTATGAAGAAGCAGCACCTTCCAGGCCAGTATGAAAAGATAGTCATACTGGATCCACACTGGGAGGTGACCCTCGAAGTCTCTGAGTCGGCGTGAGAATCCCAGACTTGTCACTAACAAGCTGTGTGGTCTCTGGCCCTGTGTGAGGGCTTGGGCAGTGACAGCTGTGACATGCCTGGTGTGTTGAACACATCCATCCATTCATTCATTCATTCAGTGTTTACTGAGTGCCTGCCACCTGCCCAACACTGGGGACACAGCCACTTAGAAGATGTCAAGACTGCTGCCTCGTAGAGGTGGCATTTCCAGGGGAGGGTGTGGTGCCTGGGAGACAACACAACCAAGCAAATGGATAAACAGTATGAGATGGGGATACACACTGTGCCAAAAAGTAAGCACGCAGGATCCCAGTTCCCTGACCAGGGATCCAGCCCACACTTCCTGCAGAGGGAGGATGAGGTCTTAACCACTGGACCACCAGGGAAGTCCTGAGACCTTCTTGTTCTAATAGAGTGGGGGTCAAGGAAAGCTATCGGGCAAGATGGTATTTGAGCAGAAACCTGGAGGACATGAGGCAGTGTGAGGGAAAGGACATTCCAGGCACATTCAAGAGAAAATCTCAAGTGCAGAGGCCCTGGGGTGGGACTTGGGTGGGACTCAGGTGGGACCTGAGCAGAGGGCAACAGGTAGAGTTGTGGGAGTCGGATGGAGGCAGGTCACGGGAGGTGTGGGGGCCAGTGGCTTTTACTCTGAGTGGCTTGGGAGCCATTGCAGGGTTCTGAGCAGGGGAGGGCCTGATCTGTCTTTAGAAATGGTGACTGGGTTTCTGGGTGGAGAACAGGCTATGGGGGATAAGATCAATTTCCAGAGGGGGGTGCGGAGGGAGGGCAGTGAAGAGGCGGCTAAGGTACTGCTGGTCGAAAAGGGGTTGCCTGGGTCCCCGGACAGCAGCCTGGATGGTAGTGAGTGGAGGAGGAGTGGTGTTCTTGGCAAGTTTCAAGGGCAGAGCCAAGAGGGTTGCACCTGACTTTTTCCTGTCCTCCAAACTTCCGGGACCCTCAGAAGAGGATCACTGGAGGCTCATTAGGGACCCCACTTGAAAGCACCTGTCATCACGGCCTCCTGCCCCAGACCTAGGAATGACCTTGGGGTTCCCTGAGACTGCTGTTTGAAGAGAGAGTGAATGGAGGGGGGCATGGTCCCCCTCCCTCCTGCAGACACATGTCCCACCTCCCCGGTTGTCCTCACACACTGGCGCTGCCGAGAAAGGCGGCTGCGCACCGTCCCGGGGAAGCGGGAGCGGGTGGGCGCTCGATCCAGGGGTGGGGAGTTGACTCACCGGCTCCTCTCGCCCGCAGCCTCCGGGGGCTGCGATGGGACGGGAGCCATGAATGGTGCCGCCCCGGTCCCGGTCCCGGTGCCGGTCCCGGACTGGCGGCAGTTCTGCGAGCTGCACGCGCAGGCGGCCGCCGTGGACTTCGCGCACAAGTTCTGCCGCTTCCTGCGCGACAACCCGGCCTACGACACGCCCGACGCCGGCGCCTCCTTCTCCCGCCACTTCGCCGCCAACTTCCTGGACGTGTTCAGCGAGGAGGTGCGCCGCGTGCTGGTGGCCGGGCCGGCGCCGCCCCGAGGGGCGGCCGAGCCCCCGGACGCCATGGAGCCCGGGCCCGCGGGGCCCCCGGCGCTCAAGGCCGCGCCCTACGGCCACTCGCGGAGCTCGGAGGACGTGTCGGCGACCGCGGCGGCCAAGGCTCGCGTCCGCAAGGGCTTCTCGCTGCGCAACATGAGCCTGTGCGTGGTGGACGGCGTGCGCGACATGTGGCACCGGCGCGCCTCCCCCGAGCCCGGCGCCGCCGAGCCCCCGACCGAGCCGCGCGACAAGTGGATGCGGCGCCTGCGGCTGTCGCGGACGCTGGCGGCCAAGGTGGAGCTGGTGGACATCCAGCGCGAGGGCGCGCTGCGCTTCATGGTGGCCGACGACGCGGCCTCAGGCCCCGGGGGCGCCGCCCAGTGGCAGAAGTGTCGCCTGCTCCTGCGCAGGGCGGTGGCGGGCGAGCGCTTCCGCCTGGAGTTCTTCGTGCCGCCCAAGGTGAGTTGCCCACCCCCTTTGCCCTGGGAGAGGGGATCGTGGAGGACCAGGCTTCCAGCACCCCTCGGTCTTAGCTGGTAGGCAAAATGGAGTATTCCGGGTCAGGAGATTGGAGTCCGGGCCCAGCGCCCCACAAGTCATCCCTCAAGCCTGCGAGGGGTCAGAAAGACCCTCTGGCTACAGAAGGGGTTCTGGGTACTGTTCTAGGCGGGGGGCGGGGTACGGGAGAGCCTGGCTGCCTGGACTCCTGTCTTCCTCACCTGGAACCGCTGGGTGGCTGGAGCCTCCCCAGAGAGGCAGGCAAGGAGTGACATTGGCATGCTCCGGGCCTGCCGGAGGTCTGCAGTCGGGCTCAGTAGACATCTGCCTGACAGCCAGGCTCCAGCCCAGCCCCGGCCCAGATGACTCCCTTCTGGCCCAGGTTTCAAAAGCTGTTTCTTGCCTTTAGCAGCATCTTGCTCACCTGAATGCACCACACCCTCCCCTCCTCCTGGGGGTCACCATCAAAGCTCTAGGGGCAGCTTTGGGTCTCCTGGGGCAGGCAGGGGGAAGAGGGGGCAAACCTGCCTTGTTTGGAAGGAGGGAATAACTAACCATAGTGCCCGCTTTCTGAGGGCCGTCATCCTCCCAGGACCCCAGCAAGGTGGGCATCAATGGTCCCCAGGTCACAGAAGAGAAAGGAAAACTCAGGGAGGGGGTGTGGCCGGCCCAGAGTCACAGAGCTGGTGGATGGCAGAGCTGAGCTAATTATACCCATCACCCCGGTGGTCCTGGGAACGAAAGGAGCTGGGAGGCGGGAGCGTGTGCTGGTGCAGCAGCCCCCAGAACCGCCCAGGGCCCCCACCCACCTCTGGGCCCACCCTGTCCCCAGGGCCTTTAGTCACCCTGAGCCTCGCCTCCTTCCCCACCTCCCTGTCTGTCTATACTCCCCATCCTCTTCCTTGCCTCTCTCCCCTTGGAGGTGGATGGGGTGGGCTCCCCAAGGTCTGGGGCCCATGAGCCATAGGAGAGGTGATTTCCTAGGGGGACACACTAACTCTCTGAAGCACTCTCACCAAGTCCCAGGACCCCCCAGACTTCCCAAGAGCTTTCTGCCTGCCCAGGCCCCGCCTTTAGGTCCCTGAGAGAATCACAGACCACTAAGCCCGAGGCCACCGCTCGTCAGACAGGGAGACCAAGGTCCAGTGAGGGTGGGAAGCGGGATGGAACTTGCCCAGGGTCACCCACAGGGCAGGGCTTGAGTGCCTCTGTGCCCTGAGTGGCAGCCGCAGCTGCCCGTCTGAAAATAGCTGCCCTCGAGGGAGAGGATGTAACAGCTGGTGCCCCCTGCGTGAGCCCCTCCTGAGCCCACCGCTCACCACTGGCAGAGAGCAGGGTTCCTGGGGGGCCACTTTCCCAACCTCTGAGCAATCACCTTACCAACCTCTGAGAAAGGCCAGTGGGTTCCTACCCCCTGATTTGGCCTCAGACCCTCCGTTTTTCATGCAAATGTTTGCAAATTCAGGAGCGACTTCGTGGGAAGGGGGAGCAGGCCTGGCGAGGGGTCAGATCCCATTTCGCAGATGAGGTTGATCTAGGATGTATGTGCCCCACGGGAAGCCTCAGCTGACACTCCTCCCGCCTTTGAGTCCTGTTCACCCACCCATGGTCCAGAGCTCTTCCTCCTCTTGCCCCTGGAGGCCTAGCTGCAACCTTGGAGCTGATGGGGCTTGGGGTCTACAGGCTCAGGGATTGTTTCCGGGACCCTCAGAGTGCCCTTTTATATGGCCCCGTGTGTCAGACCTCCAGCCCCCTCACCCGCCCTGCAAGAAAAGTCTCCTGGACCCCAGGTCCCCTCATAGCCCTAGGCCGGGCCCCAGGAAGCAATGATGCTGGCCCCCTGCCATCAGGGAACCACCAAGAAGCTGTTACTTGCTGGGCTGGAGGGCCAACCCCAATGGAGTTAGTGCAGGATGCTCTGGGGGCCCCGAGGAGAAGAAGCCAGGCTGCCTAAGTGTTGACCAGTGGACAGGACCCCAGGACAGGCATTGCTGGCAACTCAGGCTGCATAAGCCAAGGCCTGGGGTCGTCAGTGGAGAAGGAGATGGCAACCCACTCCAGTATTCTTGCCTGGGAAGTCCCATGGATGGAGGAACCTGGTGGGCTACAGTCCCTGGGATCGCAGAGTCAGACACGACTGAGCAGTTAACAGTTTCACTTGGGGCATGAAACAGGCTGATAGCTCCAACCACGCAAGTGGGAACAGTAAGCCGGAGCAAAGGGAGAGGCAGACGGGCCTCCAAGGCCAGGCAGAGGATCCAGCGCCTCTGGCCAGCGAGAGCCCCGTCCGGCTCTTCTCTGTGGACCTGTCTGTTCTACCCGATCCAGGACCGCAGGCCCCACCTGGCTGGCTGGCACAAGGGCCTGCCGTGGTCAGCAAGCCCGCAGTCACCACCCCGAGCCCAGCCGGACGCCTGCTGGATGGCAGCCAGTGCTGCCAGGAACCCCCACCCGCCTGCCCACTCAACGTGGGGCCCTTCCCTTTCCTCCTAAGAAAGTCCCTGTCCCAGAGCTCAAGCTCTGCCAGGAATCTCAGTCTCAAGCCAGCCCGGGGGCCTTCGGGCCAGGGCCAGGAACTCTGGGGCAGAGTAGGGGGGCAGGCACAGAGCGGCCCTCCGAGAGAGTCCTGCCAGCTTACCTCTGTCAAATCCCACACTGGCCTCTTTTCTTCCACCTGGCAACACGGCCCTGCCCAATTCCAGGAATCCCATTCTGCATCAGGGTCTCCAACCCTGTACTGTGGTAAATCTAATCTGAAGGAGGAGACGAGCATTTTTTTTTTTTTTTAATGAACTAGAATAGAAAGTGTCACACTCTATCACACACAGTCAGAGTAAATATTATCTGGTGAAACGTGTGTTTCAGAGATATTTTTACCTAGGTGTGTGTACTGGGTCACCATGTCAAATGTATTTCTTACTATAGGTCAAGGTGAAAAATGTAAAAACCACAGATCTGGTGGGTGTGCTGGGCGGAAGGGTGGCCAGAGCAGAGCTCACCCCACCTCAGAGCTTGGAGGTGGGAGACCAATGTCCATCCCAGCTCTGTCCCTGACTTGCTGTGTGACTATGTGAGGAGGTCCCTCCAGTTCCCAGGAACACCCTCAACTTACCCATCCGTGAAATGGGGATTGGGACACCTCCACCCGAGGCTGCCTGGCATCCTAAGCTGGGGCGGCTCTGACCTCTGAGAGCGGGGGAGGTGAGAAAGGACTTCAGGAGGCCCTGGGGCCACTGTCTCACCGCCCTTCGTCTGGCCTCCCAGGCCTCCAGGCCCAAAGTCAGCATCCCCCTGTCGGCCATCATCGAGGTCCGTACCACCATGCCCCTGGAGATGCCGGAGAAGGACAACACGTTCGTGCTCAAGGTGAGCCCCACCCCTGGCCCTGAAGACCCCCGTGGGGGTGAGGGTGAAGGGCCAGCAGCAGGGTGGGGGCAGGGAATCCCAGATTGGGGGGTGGGGGTCCCAGGACCCTCCACAGATGTCAAGCTAGGACGTGAATCCTGGCCGAGCTCCAGAGACAAGTGGCCCAGGTGTCGTCCACCATGTGGGTCCCCATTCCCATTTCCTCCTGGGCTGGGGGAAGGACCCGAGTTTCACTTCCCCTCTCCCGCCCCTTCCCCCACTGGAGTCCCGCCACCCACATCCACCCCATAGGCAGGAACTGGTAGCCAGCCTGCAGCAGTTATGCAAATGCCCCTGTCACCAGCACTGGAGTGTGGGAACCCGCCCGGCCCCGCCACGGCACAAAGGCCCTGAGGGTGGCCAGGGAGGCACCCCAGTGAGCCTGGGGGCTGCCCGTCCTTTTCCCAGGCCCCGCTTCGCCGGGGTGGCCTGCTCGGGTTGCTGAGGACACGGCTCTGGGCTGCCAGGGCTGTGGCCCCGAGCCTCGTTGGAGAATCAGAGGGTGTTTGTGAGGCCAAGTCCCCAAGGAGGCCTGGTTCCACCCACCCGAAGCTGCATGGAGGGGCGCCCCACCCCACCACCGCCCCCCCCCGCCACCCCGCCTCCTCTCCAGGGGCCCAGTTGGGTTTATGTTTTTACTCGGCCCTGTTTGTTTAGTCATGAACTCCTGTATTCATTTAACAAACATTTGCCAACCCCAGACCCTGAGTCACCCAGGCTGGGGGCTGAGGACATGGCCCCTCCCTGCCTGGCTCTCTCATCTGCTGGCCTTACTCCTGACAGCCGGGTGGCCTCTGTGTCTCAGTAGGCTCAGGAGTCCTGAGGCCACGGCACCCACCTGCCAGGCCCGCTCTGGGCCTCAGTTCCCCATCAGTTCAGAGCAGGGTGGAAGTCAGTTCCAAGCTCTGATGGGATGGGAATCCCACAGCTCTTTACTAAACAAGAAACTCAGAGGCCAGGCCTAGGCATTAGAGACCTGGGTTCAGGTCCCAACACCACCACTGAGCGCTCGTGTGACTGAGCCAGTTAGCGGACCTCTCAACCTCAGTCTTCCCATCTGTACAATGGGGAAAGTGTCACCTCTCCTGCGGCTGTTGGGAAGAGTTTATCAGATAGTGTGTGTGCCTGATCGCCCTCTGGGTTGGGCTTTCTCCTCGCTTCCCTTCCGGAGGCTGCTTACCCCTGGGGCATGGCCGCAGAGGCAGAGTTCCAGGTGCAAAGGCAGGTGAGCCCCACCACTCAAGGCTGGGCCTGCTGGCCCCCCACAGACTCAGGGTTGTGATGCCTTTCTCCCAGCCCTTACCCAGCACGGCCTCCTCGGGGGCTGCATCCACAGGGCCTGAGGATGACCTCAGTCATCCCGGTGATTTCCAGCGATGGGCCCAGGGGGAGGGGCTGCTGCCTGCGTGGGCTGCCCTCTGCTGGGGACCCCACTGTCTTCCCAGCTGCTCAGACCAGGGAGTTCCCCCCCGGGAGCGGGATGAACCTCTGGACTCTCGACACCCCCCTCCCCAGGTGGAGAATGGAGCAGAGTACATCCTGGAGACCATCGACTCCCTGCAGAAGCACTCGTGGGTGGCTGACATCCAGGGCTGCGTAGACCCCGGGTGAGACCCCTGGGATGGGTAGACAGGGTGGGGGGCCTACGGGGCTGTGTCCTGGCTGGAGCCTTCATGGGGAGCACCTTTCTGGTGAGGGCAGGAGCTGAGCTTGAGAAATGGGCCCTTCTCACAGCAGTCCAATCCAGGTGGGTGCTGGCCGGGACCCTCCCTGTCCCCACACACCCCCACTCCCAGCAGGCTCTGTAGGTTCAGGGTCCCGAGGCCTGGAGGGCAGTTGAATCATCTTGTTCTCACTCCCAGGGGAGGCTGAAACCATGAGGAGTTAGACAGATGGTAGTGACGGTGAACCCAAAGGGCCAGGGATGGAGGACCAAAGGGGAGGCCCCCTAATCCAGTCCTGAGCTTCAGAGAAGCTGTACTGGTAGAGGGGCCCTTTCTCTGAGGCTTAAAGAAAGGGGGGCCTGGGCCAGGCAGAGGGGGCTGGGGGCAGAGGAGGGCAGTGGAGGAGCGCAAGGGCCTGGGACCCACAGGGAATGTCAGCACCCTCGGGTGGCTGGAGTTAGAGCTAATGAGGCCGCGCCTTTAGCCCGGGAAAGCGGGTAGGTCTGGGCAGCGGGGAGCCATGGCTAGTAATAAACCGGGGGGCAGAAGCACAGCAGGGAGGCTGGCTGCGCCATCCGGGAGAGGTTCCCCAGGCCAGGACTAGGAGGGGCGGGCAGGGCACCGGCTGAGCTGTTGGCAGCGGCTCCTCTGGCTAATGGAGTGAGCCAAGCCCAGGGGGAGGGGCTGTTGCTTGCTAATTAACAGCTTCATTTAAGGAAGCACAATTAAAGTCCTGAGAGCCTCCCAGGCGCCACCCCCCCCACATCCCCGAAGTGGTTCTAATCCCTCCCCTGCCACCCTCCCAGCCATCTGCTCCGCACACTCTCTGCCTCACCCCCGTGAAGGTGAACCTCACTTTGCGGGTGTTTCAGAGCCGCCACAGATGGGGAGACAGGCCCGGGGGAGGGGAGGGGAGGGGCCGGCCCAGGCCCCACCCACCCCGTGTCCCGCCCCCAGAAGGGGTCCTCCGTGGGATCCTCAGAGGAGGCCAGCCCCTTTTGGGGGTTAGCGGGTAAGGGGTCGTGTGACCTCAGGGAGGGCTGCACGCACTTGGAGACCTATCCATATGGCCCAGTCACTCACGTGGTGGCCACTGAGCAAGCTGAGGGTGTGATCGCAGGGACACGGAGGCAGAGGGACCCACGCGAGCCAGACAGAGCAGATGCTGGCCGCGGGACAGTCAGCCTCTGCCTGGCTGCGTGAGCAGACCGCGGTCAGGGTCCAAGTCGCACGGCCGAACACAGTTGGGCTTTCTTGCCTTCGCAGGGACAGCGAGGAAGACACGGAGCCGTCCTGTGCTCGGGGAGGCTGTCTGGCCAGCCGCGTGGCCTCCTGCAGCTGTGAGCTCCTGACGGAGGGTAGGTGGACACAGAGCTGGCTGGAGCAGTGGAGGGCAGGGCTGGAGACTGCGGTCGCTCCAAGGTGGCCAGACAGACACGCGTGTTTCTAACCTGCTGCTTCTCCAGCAGTGGACCTGCCCCGGCCCCCAGAGACAACGGCAGCCGTGGTGACAGCCCCACACAGCCGCGCTCGAGAGGCCGTTGGCGAATCCCTGGTCCACGTCCCGCTGGAGACCTTCCTGGAGACCCTGGAGTCCCCAGGCGGCAGCGGCAGCAGCAGCACAGGTGCGATGGGGCCCTCCCTCTTCCTGCCCCTGCCCAGCCCACAGGCACCCACAGGCCCCTCCCAAGCCCTTCCTGAGCCTCCGAAGCTGTGACCTTTCAACCCCCTGGGTCCTTTGCACAGCAACTCGGTAGTTTTGGCTTTTGCAGGCCGGGCTGGGAGCCTGACCCCTCCCATGGGCCCCAGTTTCGGTAGAAAATACTCACGGAAAGGGGTACCAAGGGTCAGAACCAGGGGGATGGGGACAAAGACACTTGATTTGTTCTCAAGTTTGTTGCTGACCTAAGAGAGTGACCCCAGGAAATTAAGCAACCCCACCAATTTTTTCCAGAGAAAACTGCTCAGTGATTGTGAAATAAGCATCTTCTGATGTTATACATACAAGCAGATAGCCTGAAGTCTGCACCAGCTGGGGCTATTGAGGACTTCAGTTACTGGTTCATGAAGTGCAAGGACATTTAATATCTCTTGAGTGAGAACAGAAACCATTGGCCTGTTGCTATTAATGAGACAAGAGGCTCCTGTTCCCTCATTTGATACATTCTCATCATTAAGCTATTTGCTAAACCAGACTTGTCAGTTTAAATCTACCCTCTGTTAGGCTATCATTTTCTCCTCTCTGTGCCTCGGTTTACCTCATACATTTAGTGGGCTGGGTCTGCTCCCTGCCTAGTTCTCAGTTATTCAAAGAGCATCTTACCTGCAAAAACCCAACAAGCTGATCAAAATGACCCATCCCTGTTCTGCTTCCTGTGGCCCCTCCGTCCCCACGCCCCTCACTCTGCCCTCCTCTGCAGCAGAGGAGGCAGCAGAGCCAGAGGCCCAGGCCGAGGCTGAGCTGGAGCTCTCCGACTACCCCTGGTTCCACGGGACACTGTCACGAGTCAAGGCAGCTCAGCTGGTGCTGGCGGGCGGGCCCCGGAACCATGGCCTCTTCGTGATCCGCCAGAGTGAGACCCGGCCCGGGGAGTATGTGCTGACCTTCAACTTCCAGGGCAAGGCCAAGGCAAGTTGGTGAAGGGGTGCTGTGGGGGCGCACACAGGGGAAGCCTCCAGCCCGGGGTCGGCGGTGGGGGTGGGGGCGGCCCCAAGGCTGCACCCCTGCCGGGCAGTAGGCTCCCTGGGGGTGGGGGCGGCATGGCTTCCCACAGGCCAGGCCTGCTCCTGCCTGTGCTGAGCGCATGCCTCCCTCCTGCATCTCCCTGAGGGGCTGCAGGCTGCCCCAGCTGTGGTGTCTCCACGAGCCGATGGGGTCCTGCCTGTGGCTGAACCCACAGGAGGCTGGGCCCTTCTGAGAGTCTGGCTTTGACCCTATGCATTGGGGATCACGTAGCACTGGGGCTTCTGAAGGTCTCCACCTGGAGCCACCTGGGTACAGGGGCTGGGGTCAACCAGCACCCCCCAACCCCACACAGCCCCTTTTCTTCCCTGCTCAGCACAGTTCACCAGCCCCTCCTGGGCGCCAATCCGGGCCAGGCCTGTGCTCAGACCAGGCCGGGGGGTGTGGAAAGGAACCACACAGTGGGCCCCAGAGAACCAGGCAGGAGGAGCTGGGCAAGAGGGCTTTGGGGAGCAGAGGGCACCAGGAGGCTCCTGACCCCACCAGCCCCACCAGCCAGAGTAGGAAAGGACCTTGATGATGGATGGGGAATCCTTGAGGTGACGACAAGTGAAAGGGTAGGCCAGACAGGACAGGGCCAAGCCCAGATGGCGGGCTCTCGAGGAAGCGCCCTGTGTGCTAATAATACCTAAGGCGCAAAGGGAAACATGACAGAAAGTCCAGTGACTGTTGGGGGGGCGGGGGTGGTTAGAGTGGGCAGGAACCTCAACTCCCCTCTCCTCAAGTTTCCGATAAGGAAACAGACCCAGCCCTGGCTCCTCCCAGGACACGGGTTCCCGTCAGTCCCCGCCAGAGGAGGGGGCACCCCAGGACTCCCGCTCCGGGCCTGCACTGGGCCAGCATCCCAAGCCTGGGCTGGCCTGGCTCAGACCGCCCCCCACGACCCCTGGCTCCCTGGGCAGCATCGGCCCCACCATGGAACACTTCTTTCCCTGCCAGGGCTTCTCTCTCCTGTTCGTAGGTGCCCAGGCTAGCTCCCCATCGCAGGCACACCCTGAAACCCTCCTGTCACCCCCCTTCTTGCCACACACACCCCAGGGACAGCCACTCTTGCCCATGTGGGATACATACGGAGCAAAAAGGACTGAAGTCAAGAGCCCTATGGCTCACCCACCATTCAAGACCACAGGCCTGGGCATCCCCCCTCTCCCTGCGGTGCCTGGCCCAGGTGGGCCCAGTTCCCCGGGCTCCTCCTCGACAGCTTGGATGAGTGGCACCTGTGGCCACGCCCCCCCCAATCAGCCTGGGGTTGCTTCCAGCCTGGACCTTAGCTGGGCAGGGACGGACAGCAGACCCCTAGCTGGGCTGGGAGAGTCACCCCAACATGAGTTCTCTTCTTAGCTCTATGCCAGTGGCTGTGGGTGAGTCCCTCCCGCCTGTGCCTCAGTTTCCCCATCTCTAACACGGAATCTCTGGGCTTCCCTGATGGCTTAGACAGTAAAGAATCCACCTGCAATGCAGGAGACCCAGGTTCCATCGCTGGGTCGGGAAGATCCTCTGGAGAAGGGAATGGCTACCCTACTCGAGCATTTTGCCTGGAGAATCCCGTGGACAGAGGAGCCTCCCAGCTACAGACCTTGGGGTCACAAAGAGTCAGACACAACTGCTCAACTAATACAAACAAAACACGGCATCTCTACCTTCTAGGGCCTCTGGAGACTAGGGATGGACGGGGTGCGTGAAGGCCCTGATGCTGGTGCTCTCGGGATAGGGACGAATGCATTCCCCCTCCAGCCCTCGCCTGGCTCTGTTACCCTCATGCCCATCCCCGCCACCGGCGTGACCCTCCCCTTCCCGAGACGGGGCTCCCGGGTGAGAGGCCCTTGCTCTGACACCACCCCCATACGGCCCCTGTGAGACCTGGCCCTCCCCCTGACCTTCAAAGGCACTTGCCAATCAGGGGGCGGGTCCAAGCACCCCTCCCTCCCCTCCACTGACCATGCCCATCTCTGCCCACAGCACCTGCGCCTGTCCTTGAACGGCCACGGGCAGTGCCACGTGCAGCACCTGTGGTTCCAGTCTGTGCTTGACATGCTCCGCCACTTCCACACCCACCCCATCCCGCTGGAGTCCGGGGGCTCTGCCGACATCACCCTACGCAGCTATGTGCGGGCCCAGGGCCCCCCACCCGGTAAGACACCCCTAACCCGGCCCGCGCAGACGGACGGGTGGGCAGTGGGGGAGGGCGTCACCCTGCTGGCCCCCGCGGGGTGAGCACCAACCAGGTCTGGTACCTGTTGTAAACCACCTGGACCAGCCGGGTGGGTGGGTGGGAGAGAGCCCCAGCGGATCCGTGTCCAGAGTAAATTCCTGGCGGGCGGAAGGGGGCGCCCGCGGGCGTCCCCGGAGTGGGTGGAGTCCCTTAGATCCCGCACGGGTGGGGCTGAGCGCCGAGGGCTAAGGAAGGCAGCCTGGGAGGGGTGAGTGAAGGTGCGGGGCACGCGGGTTGCGCGTTGGTATGTCCGCCGTACCTACGAAAAATGGAAAGTGTCAGTCGTGTGCGACTCTTTGTGACCCTGTGGACTGAGGCCCGCCAGGCTCCTCTGTCCATGGGATACTCCAGGCGAGAATACTGGAGTGGGGTTGCCAGCCCTCCAGAGGATCCTCCCGACCCAGGGATCGAACCCGGGTCTGCTGCATTTGCAGGCAGGTTTTTTATCGTCTGAGCCACAGCCGCCTATACCCAAGACTTTCTCTAGGAGGTGGGCTGGAACTAGGGGCGCGGGATTTGGGGTCTGAGCCTCCCTGTGTGATGCTAGGTCACCCGTTCCTGGGGCGCTGGCCTCTGCCTGCATGCTGCTGGGGCGGGGGAGGGGGCAGTGCGTGGAAGGAGGGAGGACCCGGGCTCGGCCCTGACGCCCGCGGTCTCCCGTTGCAGACCCGGGGCCCTCGCCCAGCGCCGCGCCCCCGCCGCCTGCCTGCTGGAGCGAGCCGGCCGGCCAGCACTACTTCTCCAGCCTCGCCGCGGCAGCTTGCCCTCCCGCCTCGCCCTCGGAGGCCGGCGGCGCCTCGTCCTCGTCCGCCTCGTCGTCTTCGGCCGCTTCGGTGCCCGGCGCCCCCCGCCCCGCCGCCGAGGGCCCGCTGAGCGCCCGCAGCCGCAGCAACAGCGCCGAGCGCCTGCTGGAGGCAGCGGGCGGGGGCGCCGAAGAGCCCCCCGAGGCCGGGTCAGGCGAGGGCGCCCGGGGCCACACTCGCGCCGTGGAGAACCAGTACTCCTTCTACTAGGCGGGCGCGCCGGCGCCAAGGCCCTGGGGCCACCGGACCCGCCCCCGGCCACGGGCGATGGCCCACGGGCGTCCAAAGCCGGCCCCTGCCGGCCCCCCGCCCCGCCCGGCGCTGGGTGGGAAAAGCGAAGCTCTTCAGTGAAGACATAATGTTATTAAAGAGCCTGTTTTAGGGACTGCACCTGGCTCTCCTGTCGTCCTTGCCTGGGTCCCCGCTCCTCCCGGGCCTGGCGGGGAGGAGGGGGCGCCGCACACCGGCTCCCTGGGGAGCCTCCGCCACTCAGCTGTGTCTCAGGGGGCCCGGCCTCCCCGTTGGGCGAGTGAGGCTAGGAGACAAGCGGCGGCAGTACCTGAAAGGTGCAGAAATAAAGCGCTGGGCCCAAGAAGCCCACAGGGATTGGGGAGGGGGCTTTGGCAGAGCTGGGCCAGAGGTGGAGTTGAGCTTTGGGGGTAAGAACGGGAGGTGGGGAGGGCAGAGGAAAGATGAGGCGTGACAGTAGGGCCGGTGAGAGCGGGACCCTGGAGAGGAGAAGGACCGGGACCTTGGCTTCCTCACTGAGGTCCTGGCAGTGTGGACAGGAATCCTCCGCACCATCCCACTGGGGGACTGGGCAGTTCGAGAGGCTGGGGTTCTCACCTTTGATCTAGATTCAAACTTGCAGCTGGCCCAGAGAGCCTCTGACCCCACTCTCCCCTGCAGGCGGAGGTCCAGCTGTGGCTCCCACCTGGAGACCCGGCCAGCTCCAGGTCCCAGCACCCCACCCTCGGGCAGTGGTTCTCCTGAGAAGGATCTTGTTCCTGCTGAGCCAAAGCCCCCACCCCCTCCCCCCGTACAAATTCAGCCTCCCCCCTGGGGCCACAGACCTATGGTCCCTCTGCCCAGGAGCTCTCCTGTAGGGCCTGCATCCGTATGCATCTCAGAGCCCCAGACAGTTCATCCTCCAGGGACCGCCCCTGCAAGCCTTCCCCCATATGGGGGGCTACAGCGCCCCAGAGGGCACCCAGAGCTTTGCTGCCTGAGTTACCCAGTCCCGACTCCCACGATGACCAGGAAGTGACCTGGCTTCACCCCTGCTGCCACCACGGTGAGGGAGTGCCAGGCTGGTGCTCAGAACAGCCTGTAACTCAGCTTCTGGCGTCCCCATCCTTGTGGCTGGAACCCGTCTGTGCTTTTGCCCTGGGCCCTGGTGGGTTGGGGTCTACACCAGGCCAAGTGCAAACCGCCATCCCACAGAGCCAGGGTTTGGGGTGAGGCTCAAGCTGGACAGAGGACAGGGGGCTGGTGAGAGCTCTGTCTGGCTGCCATCTGCCTCTCCATCAGCTGGTGTCTCCCCTCTGGCAAAACGGGTGAGCCCCAGACATCACCCCCAAGCCTGAGGCTTCATCCTTGCTGCCTCAGTGGAAGGGTTTGGAGGTGACCTCATGGGCAGAATGGAGACTTGAATGTGTGGTCTGCCATTCTTCAGCTGTCTGTCCCTCCTTCCTGAAACGATCTACCAGCTGAGAGCTCAAAGCAGGAATCTGGGCCGGGGAGTAAGCAAAAAGCACCGAAAGCTGAAATGGGGGCCCAGAGCATGAAACAGGGGGAAAGGATCTGTGACCACTCGGTATGGATGACAGGCACTATTCCTAAGGTGTCCCCAAGGTTAAAGTGGATTCAGGGGAGAACGGTGGAAGAGATGACAGCCATCACCCAGGGCCCTCCAAGGGGTGTGGTATGGAGGCCTGGCACCAAGAGGTCAAGAGAAAAGAGGGGCGCTCTCCACAGCGTGACCTCCAGGGTGAGACCTTCAGGCCTGTCACTCAAAGTGGTCCTGCCAGAAAGCCCAGACTCGGTGGGAAGCTGGGGAAACCATAGCAATTGCACAGACTGTAGTGACATCCTTAAGATTTGCTCCTCAGCAAGCATTTCAGATGCCTGCCTGGTGCCTGACCAGGCCCGCAGGTGCCTGGGGTAGCTGGGTGGGCAGCCAGACAGATGAGCTATGCCCGGTGAGTGGGAGGACCCAGTGATGGGGGGGGAGGGGGCTGGGGGCAGGGAGTGGGAGAATGAGACCAGCTGGGTTGAGAGAGCCTTGAGTGCCAGGCCAGAAATGGAGGGTTGGGGGGAACAAGAACCAGTCTGAAATGGGAGTGGAGATGGTCAGTTTTAGACCCATCAGCCTGGGGTCTAAGGATGAGGGGAGGATGGGTCAAAGTGAAAGTGTTAGTTGCTCAATTGTGTCCGACTCTTTGTGACCCCATGGACTATAGCCCGCCAGGCTTCTCTTCATGAGATTTCCCAGGCAAGAATGCTGGAGTGGGTTGCCATTCCCCTTCTCCAGGGAATCTTCCCAGCCCAGGAATGGAACCCAGCTCTTGCACATTGCAGGTCGATTCTTTATGTCTGAGCTACCGGGGAAGCCCCAAGGATGGGTTGGAAGGGGCAAAAATAGGCCAGGGAGGTTGCGGTGATGCATGGGGGGTGATAAACTGGGCCAGGACAGGGAGAAGACCAGTGATGGAGGAAGGACCATCCATAGACTGATGGGAGGGTGGAGGATGGGGTGGGGGCCAGGGGATCCCTGGCTTGAGGCTTGGAGGATAGTACGGCCCCTGCTGGACCCGCCTGGATTGCTCCACCTGGAAGGGGCTGTGGAGAACATGAGACCCCACCCCATGGCTAAAGAGAGGGAAGAGACATCTTGCTGTCTTCACCAAGAGGCTCTGAAGGACAGTCAGTCTCTCCAGCCCAGGACCACGTCATCCAGGCCTTCACTGTCCGTCCCCCAGCTCTTCTTCAGGTAAGAGGTGGGGCTCGGCACGCCCCTCCATGAGCCCCAGCAGGGTGACTTGGTGTACCTGAGAATCTTCAGGATGAAGCACTGAGAGCCGTGGAGGGGCAAGCCGCTGCCGTGTATACGATCTCCTCGGAGGGGGCCCTCGACCCAGAGGCAGATCCACACTGAGGCTAGATCAGGACGTGCACTTGACCAAGGGTGATGGGGTCTCAGAGGGCTCCAGGGTAAACCGAGGGTGCAGGGTCTCCCCGCGAGGGCGCCCAGGTCCGACCACATGGGGTGGGTTTTCCCATCCTTAGCCACCCACCAGCCAGGCCAAGAAGCAAGAACTCCTGTGTCCTGTCTCCAGACGTGAGGCTGAACCTGCTCCAAGGAGGTCAGTGTCATAGCACTGCGGTATGTGAGCTGGAGGAGGGTGAGGTCCACACCCGCGCCCCCATCAAAATAGAAAGCCTGGTGTTTCGTGGCTCTGAAGGTATCAGTTTCCTTCAGAAATGAAACTGGTGTACCAATGATGGTTCAAATCATTTTTTTTTTTCTGGTGGGCACTGCTAACTCAGCCAAGTGTGAGCCCTTTTGTGGTAGAAGTAAAATTCCTGGCACCTATAAGGATTCTTTAAAAACAAAAATCTTATTTGGTTGCCCTGGATCTTCGCTGTGCAGCCGGGTTCTCTAGCTTCATTGCAACATGTGGGCTCTTTAGTTGCCAACCAACACTTAGTTGCCTCATGTGGGATCTAGCTCCCCAACCAGGGACTGAACCCAGACCTCCTGCTTTGGGAACCTTTCTAGGGAAATCTCCTAGAAAGGTTCTTATCTGCCTAGTATTAAGAGACAGCCAAGTGGTACACATTGCAACATTGTAAATGCTGAGTAATGAGTCTCAATCCTTCCACCAAAATCCTTTAAAAAGATGCATCTGGCCTCAAAGGCCATCCTGCAGGGAGGAAGTCTTCTGCAGCGCTCCCCCAAGACCAGGGGTTCTTAATCTCTTTTCTGTGCCTCAGACCTCTTCGCAGTCTGGTGAAGGGTAGGGACCCCTGCACAGGCTCAAAACATTTTTTAAAACTCTAAAGTAAAATATGTCATCTTGCAAAGAAAACCAACTATACTGAAATTCAGTTGAAATATTAAATGTAATCAAAAAATAATCAAAATATTTTTTTAACTCGTGATGTGTATTATTTGTGTTTTGTTTATTAACACTTTAAATAGCAAGCTCTAGCAGTGCCTCTGTGGACTAAGGTAATTTCAAAGTAGTCTGAGTATAAACGATATTTCAAGGTTTCTGCAACAACCAAGATATGATATGAAAGGATCACTGGTTTCTACGGGTGGGAACATGTCAGGTGCTGTTACTATTGCTGTGATTTCTCCTTAAATGAAGGAAATGTTTTTTTTAAGATTTATTTATTTATAACGGCGCTGGGTCTTCACTGATGCCCGTGGGCCTTGTCCAGTTGCAGCGAGTGGGGGCTGCTCTTTAGTTGCTGTGCGAGGGCTTGTCGATGTGGTGGCATCTCTTTTGGGACAGGCTGTAGGATGTGCGGGCTTCATAGTGGCACACGGGCTTAGCTGTTTAGATTCAGACAGCTTAGCTTAGATGTGCCATCGAACCCATGACCCCTGCATTGGCAGGCAGATCCTTTACCACTGAGCCACCAGGGAAGCCTAGAGATGTAGTTTTTAGTGAGAGGTTAATTAAAACAAAGATATCATTTCATTCCCGTTGAAGTTCATGGGCTCAGTGTATGGTTTCTCCACAAACCATCCTAGGATGTCAGGTGAACAGCCGTGCTCTAAAGAGTGAGGACAGATGGCCTTTTTTGAAACAGAATGTTCAGAAAGAGCAGAGAAACGTTGGTGTGATGAGGAATCAGATACCCACCATCCAAAAAGGCCTCAGCTGGTGCCTGATCTGACGGTTGATGTAGCAAAAATTAACCTCCTGGTTTCTACTTTAACATGAATGAAGAATCCTAATGGTAGGAAGAGAACTGGCCAAGGAGCCAGGTCTTTCTCAGAGGGGAGAGGAGGCTTGTGTGGTTCTGGAAAAATGATCTCTCACTGACCTTATTCTCTTTGTCTGGCACTGGATACAGAAAGCTAATTAAAGGTTTTGTGCTCATGTCGATGTTTGCGTTATGATTTTCAACTTAGAGCTGTTTAAGTTGGACACATATTCGGAAACTAATTGAGATGAAAATGTGGTGCCCAGAAGCTTTAAAGAACACCATCAAATTCACAGAGACAAAAAGTAGATGAGAAGTTACCCGGGACTAGGGGAAAGGGGAGCAGAAAGTTGCTTAATGGGTCCAGAATTTCTGTGTGGGGTGATGAAAATGTTTTGGAAGTTGCTATGATGGTTGCACAATGATGTGAATGTAATTAATGCCCCTGAATTGTACGCTTAAAACTGTCTAAAATGGCGCTTTGGCAGCACATACACTAAAACTGCAACAATACAGAGATTATTATTCTCTGAGCAAGGATGACATGCAAATGTGTGAAGCTTTCTATTTTGTAGTAGATGATTGGAAGCATCTCTTTATATATTCCAATTAATAAGTAAATAAAAAAGGAGACATAATTTGAATATTATTTTGAAACTCCCAGCAAATAAACAAATGTAGGCATTAGGCTTCAACAACTGCTAACATCAAAAAAAAAAAAAAAAAAGGAAAGCAATAGTCAGACATTGATCTTATGTCTAGAAGCGGATGCAACTCCACTGTTTAAAGAGTTGAAGTGTTTTAACTTCGCAGTGACAATCTGTGTATGGTTTTCATTTTGCCCTAATAAGGAGAACAGTTTATTTTCATTATGTACTCACAAAAAGGGTTACTTTCTCCAATCTATAAAGAATGGTGTCGTATACATTTTTAAGTGGCAACTTTTATGAGAAATATTTATATGTAGTCACAATAAAGATAAACAAAATTAAGATAAGCTGTTTTTAAAATGAGCAGAGCAGCAGTGAAACGTGGGATGATTTCAAACAGCTAAATATACATGTAATTGGAGTCCCTAGAGGAGGGGAGAGGGAGAGATAAGAGGACCCCCAAAATTAAGGCAATCATTGCTAAAATTTTTCAAAATTTGATGCAAACTGTAAACCTACAGATCCAAGAAACTCAACAAAACCCTAAGTGCAAGAAACATTAAGAAAATTATGTTGACGTCAGAGCCCCGAGGGTAAGTGTTTCTGGCCATTCATACACCCAACCTCAGCTCTCAGTGGTCAGATTTCGTGTCCTATCGGCCGAAAGGGTGACGGCACCACCAGGATGAAGCTCGCGAGATTTTTGATGAAATTGAGTCATGAAACTGTAACCATTGAATTAAAGAATGGAACACAGGTCCATGGAACAATCACATGTGTAAATGTCAGTATGAATACACATCTTAAAGCAGTGAAAATGACCCTGAAGAACAGAGAACCTGTACAGCTGGAAACACTGAGTATTCGAGGAAATAACATTCGGTATTTTATTCTGCCAGACAGCTTACCTCTGGATACACTACTCGTGGGTGTGGAACCAAAGGTGAAGTCTAAGAAAAGGGAAGCTGTTGCAGGAAGAGGCCGAGGCCGAGGAAGAGGACGTGGCCGAGGCCGAGGAAGAGGAAGAGGGGGTCCTAGGCGATAATGTCTCTCAAGACTACTATCTCAAAGTATAGTTGAATGCAAGCAGAAGGCAAAGGGACCCAGTGTTCATCAAGGTGGGGACCTACGGTAAAGCAGAAGTTGTGAATAAACATATGACTCCTGACTTCATGGGACTAACAGGCTGAAAGGAAAACATATACACAATGCAAATTGTGAATACTCTGACAATACTTTGTATTATCTTGTCTGTTTTAAAAACTGTGGAAGCTCATTTTAAGTCAAATGCCAATAACAAAAAATGTTTTAACTGTAAAAAAAAAAAAGAAAATTATATCAAGACATATCATACTCAAATTGCTTAAAGTCAGGGATAAGGAGAAAATCTTAAAAGCAGAGAAAAGAGACATATTACCCGTTTCTCCTTGGACAATAGTTTTCTCCTTGGAAATAATGCAAGCAAAATAACAGTAGATTAACATCTTTAAAACTGTCAACCTAGAATTCTATACCCAGCAAGAATATTTTGCAAAAAATGAAGGGAAAATGTAGAGAAAATTAATGAAATTAAAAAGTTGGTTCTTTGAAAAGATCAACAAATTTGGCAAACCTTTAACCAGACTGGCAAAAGAAACTAAAAAAAAACTAAAATTAGAAATAAAAGTGGAGACATTACTATTGACTTTATTGTAAAAAATACTGGAAGAGAATACTATGAACAATTATATGCCTGTTTACTCAGTCGTGTGCAACTCTTTGGGACCCTATGGACTGTAGCCCGCCTGACTCCTCTGTCCATGGAATTTTCTAGGCAAGAATACTGGAGTGGGGTGCCATTTCCTTCTCCAGGGGATCTTCCAGACCCAGAGACCAACCCAAGTCTTTTGTGTCTCCTGCGTTGGCAGGTGGATTCTTTACCACTGGTGCCACCTGGGAAGCCCATGAACAGCTGTGTGCCGAGAAACTAAATAATCCAAGAGAAATGGACAAGTTTATTGAAATACAGAAATTGCCTCAAGTGACACAAGACAAAATAGAAACATTTAGCAGGCCTGTAACTAATAAGGAGATTGCATCAGTAATCAAAAACCCCTCGACTAAGGAAAGTCCAAAACCAGATGGCTTCAATGGTGAATTCTACCAAACATTTAAAGAATTAACATGAATAATACTCCAACTCTTCAAAGGAAGTAAAGATTCAGAAAGTATATGAGGTGCCTAGAATAGGCAAATGCTTAGAGACAGAAAGTGGAACACCAGGCCCTGGGGGTGGAAAGAATGGGAAGTTGTTGTTTAACGGGGACAGAAATAGGTTAAAAGTAAAAGGAAAGAAAATGATATGCTATGCTGTCACTAATCAAAAGGTAACTGAAGTGGCTATGTTAATATCATATAAAATAGATTTTAGAGTAAAGAATATTTACCAAGGACCAAGATGATCATTTCATAATCATAAATGGGTCGGTTAATCAAGAGGGCATAACAATCCTAAACAATTATGTACACTAACAATAGAGATTCAAAATACATAAAAACTAAGAGAAGTACAAGGAGAAATGGGTATTCATAAATTGTAGTCAGAGATTTCAGTACTACTGAATAGTTGATAGAAAAATAAGCAGAAAAGCAACAGGAATAAGAAGACTTAAAAACGCCATCAACTAACTTGACCTCATGGACACGTGTAGAATGCTCCACTCAATAAAAAAAGAATACAAAGTCTCTCAAGTGAATAGTGGCCATTCACCAAGATACATCATGAGGCAAGTCCCAATAAAATCAAGAGGGTTCAAGTCATATGCACGGACCACATGGGGTTAAATAAGAAATCAGTAACAGAAAGATCCTTGGAAAATCCCCACATGTTTGGAAGTTAAATCACACACTCCTAAATACATCAAAGGATAAGTCAAAAAGGAAATTAGAGATTGCTTTTTCTTTATAATTATTTAGTTAGCTATTTGGGGCTGTGCTGGGTCTTTGTTGCTGGGTGTTTCTCTAGTTCCATTGAGCAGGGGCTACTCTTGATTGCGGTGCGTGGGCTTCTCATTGTGTTGGCTCCTCTCGTGGGCTTCTCTCCTGGAGCATGGGCTCTAGGGTGCCCGGGCTTCAGTAGCTCTGGTTCCCAGGCTCTAGAGCTCAGGCTCAATAGTTGTGTGGCTCAGGCTTAGCTGCCCCGAGGCATGTGGGATCTTCCCAGACCAGCGATCTACCGGGTGTCCCCTGCACTGCAAGGCTAATTCTTAACCACTGAACTACCAGGGAAGCCCTAGAGAGTATTTTCAACTGAATGAAAATAAAAGCACAACATTAGAAGGTGTGGGAAGCTGCTCTAACAGAACCTCAGGAGAGATTTACAGCACTAAATGTCTGTCTTTAGAAAAGAAAGGTCTGAAATCAATGATTTCAGCTTCGGTTTTTTTTTTCAGCTTCAGTTTTAAGAAACCAGGAAAAGCAGAGCAAATTAAGTAAACAGGGGAAAAAATGGAAATAATAAAGATCAAAGAGGAAATCAATACAGAAAAATCAATGAAACCAAAAGCTGCTTCTTTGGAAAGATTAATAAATGCTCATCGGCTGATTCTGTGTCTCCTGAATCCACTCCCCTAGTTCGAGCATGTGGAAGAGTTGAGAGAAGGGAGAAGGAGAAAAGGAGCTACAGGTGTGCTGAGTTCCTTCCAAGGAGGCACGTGGGGCATGGTGCTTTCCACCTGGTCCCTTGCATCTGAGAAAGGGTGACTGGTTCTCCATCTCAGGTCTGAAAACGTCTTTTAAGCAGCCTGCGACCTCAGGACAGAGGAGTCGGCACATCTGGAGGTTCTTTAGATCACGTGGCAGGAGATACCTCAGAAAGATTCTTCAATATTTGGTCCTCTGAAGCATACAAGCAAGTGCCCACAGGAGGAGCCCTCTCTAGACTTAGGCCAGGCTGAGAGAACGCCGAGGCATCCAGCTAGGTAGGAACCGCCTCGTCACCTTCCCCGCCTCTGTCTCTCGGCCCCCACCAGGATCAAGACAGTAACAAGAAAGCGAGGGGACAGAATCCACCCACAATCGCCTCCCTGGACTGAAGGCTCTCTCCTGACTCCAGCCTTAGCTGGGGAAGGAAGAGAAGTCTTAACCCTGAAAGGGAAATGGTTCCTCCTTGTGGCCCTGGCGATCACGTGCATCTCTACCTGGGTCATGTAGGCAAGACTTAACCACAGCTGACCTCAACCTTGGCAGGACCTCGTGTGATCCTCCCAGAACATGAGAACTTAGGGAGCTTATGGAGGGGCTTCCTCTCCCTCTTCCAGGAAGGCCTTTTTCTCCTTTCCTCCTGGGCTCTAATGACATAGGAGGCTTTCTGCCTTGCACGTCTTAGAGTACAGCTGCAGGTTATCAAACTGCGAAGAACTGACTCCTGGCTGTCAGGATGCCCCACCCCTCATGTTGCATCGTCATCTCTTGTTTTGGGGTCATCCTTTTGAAGGCTCATGGGAAGCTGCCACCCTAACTGATCTTGCTTTTGCTCTCGATGTACATGATAAACTGTCTGAATTGAAAAAGATAGGTTATTCGGAAATTCCCGGGTTGTCCAGTGGTTAGGGCTCCATGCTTCCACTGCAAAAGGCATGGGTTCGACCCTTGGTCAGGGAGCTGAGATGCTGCAAACCTTGCACACAGCACGCCAAAGTAAATTAAAAATAAAAAGGTGTGTTTCTTCACTGGCCAAATCTGTCAACCTTGCTTGATACCCCTTAGTGAGTGTGAGGTTGCGTCATAAATCAGTCTGAACTCGGGCTGTGTCCTGTGATTTAGAGTGACGAGGGAACTCTATTTGGTCTCCATATGAGATGATGGGTGCTAATTAAATTTTGCAGTAATTATTTCACAATAGATATAAGTTGAAACCATCTTAAACTGTAATTCCACTGTGATCAGAAAATATGTCTGGTATGATTTCAGTCTTTTGAAATGTACTGAGACTTGTTTTATGACCCAAGTACAAGGTCTCTCTTGGTGACTGTTCCGTGCACGCTTCACAAGAATGTGCATCCTGCTGTTCTTGGTTGGAATGTTCTGCAAGTGTCAATTAGGTCAAGTTAATTGAGAGTATTGCTCACATCTTCTATATACTCATTAATGCTTTTGTCTGTGTTTATTTCTTTATTTTTACTAACTGCCAAGGCAGCAGTGTTAAAACATCCAAATATGCTTGTGGGTTTGCCTGTTTCTCCTTTTAGTCTGCCAGTTTTTTTCTCCCTGTACGTTGAAGCTCTGTTATTAGACTCAAATCCATTTAGGTTTGTTATGTCATTCTGTTGAATTTATCATTAAGAAATGGCCCTCTGTATCTCTGATAGTACTCTGTCTTACAATCTACGTTGTTATTAATAGGGTCACCATTCCAGGGAAGGGGGAGCCTGGTGGGCTGCTGTCTGTGGGGTCGCATAGAGTCGGACATGACTGAAGCGACTTAGCAGCAGCAGCAGCAACTCTGTTAGAGTTGGTATTTGCAGGGTATACCTTTTTTTGTCTTAATGTTTTCAGCTTTTTATGTCCTTATGCTTGAAGTGTGTCACTTGTTGAGAAGCATACAATTGGTTTGTTGTTGATTTTTTTTTTTAACTCCAGTCAGGCAATCTCTTTTAGCGATTGTATCTGTCATCTGGCTACTTGTTTTCCATTTGTTCCAGCTGATTTTTTTGTTCTTCCTTTCCTTTATTTAATCTTTTGGATAAATAAGAATTGTTTTTATTATTGTTTTATCGCCTCTATGACATTTAATTATACCTTTTTATACATTTTTCTCAAATGGTTAATCTCAAGATTACAGTATGCCTTTTACTTTATTACAATCTACCTTAAGCTGCATTTTGCAACTTCAGGAAAGATGTAAGAAATGGACAACAATACAGTTCCGTTCACACCTCTTCCCTCAGCCTTCTGCGTTGTTCTGTAGTTTACGCGAATTAGAAACCTCAGTATACACTGTAATTATTGTTGCCCTAAACACTTAGTAGTCTTTAAAACGTTTTTATATGGAAAAATATACAAGACATTAGATATACTCCTTTAACCATTTTTAAGCATACACTTTAGTGGCATTAAATACATATTTGTTGCGCAACCAATACCACCATCAGTTTCAAAAAAATTTTTTTTAAATACTTAACTCCTCATCCCCTCCCCCGCCCCACCCGCCCAGCACCATCATGTCTCCGTGAATTTGACTTCCAAGTGCTTTGGCTAAGACAAACATGCAATGCTTGACTTTTGTGTCTGCCTTATTTCACTTAGCATAGTGTCTTTAAGGTTTACCTATGTTGCAGCATGTGTCAGAACTTCCTTTTTTAAGGCTGAATAATATTCCACTGCAGGTACACCACCTTTGTTTATCCATTCGTCTGTCACTAGCTATTTGGATGGTTTCCACCTTTTGTAAGTTGTTAATAATAGCTGCTGTGAATGCAGTGTCAATGTTCAGGTATCTGTCCAACCCCTGCTTTTGATGCTTTGAGGTATATATCCAGAAGTTGAATTGCGGGATAATATGGGATTCTATCTGGGTCGTGAAGGTCTTTTTTGTACAGTTCTTCTGTGTATTCTTGCCATCTCTTCTTAATATCTTCTGCTTCTGTTAGGCCACCTGATCTGCCTCTTGAGAAATTTGTATGCAGGTCAGGAAGCAACAGTTAGAACTGGACATGGAACAACAGACTGGTTCCAAATAGGAAAAGGAGTTCGTCAAGGCTGTATATTGTCACCCTGTTTATTTAACTTATATGCAGAGTACATCATGAGAAACGCTGGACTGGAAGAAACACAAGCTGGAATCAAGATTGCCGGGAGAAATATCAATAACCTCAGATATGCAGATGACACCACCCTTATGGCAGAAAGTGAAGGGGAACTCAAAAGCCTCTTGATGAAAGTGAAAGAAGAGAGTGAAAAAGTTGGCTTAAAGCTCAACATTCCGAAAACGAAGATCATGGCATCCGGTCCCATCACTTCATGGGAAATAGATGGGGAAACAGTGAAAACAGTGTCAGACTTTATTTTTCTGGGCTCCAAAATCACTACAGATGGTGACTGCAGCCATGAAATTAAAAGACGCTTACTCCTTGGAAGGAAAGTCATGACCAACCTAGATAGCATATTCAAAAGCAGAGACATTACTTTGCCAACAAAGGTTCATCTAGTCAAGGCTATGGTTTTTCCTGTGGTCATGTATGGATGTGAGAGTTGGATTGTGAAGAAAGCTGAGCACCGAAGAATTGATGCTTTTGAACTTTGGTGTTGGAGAAGACTCTTGAGAGTCCCTTGGACTGCAAGGAGATCCAATCAGTCCATTCTGAAGGAGATCAGCCCTGGGATTTCTTTGGAAGGAATGATGCTAAAGCTGAAACTCCAGTACTTTGGCCACCTCATGCGAAGAGTTGCCTCATTGGAAAAGACTCTGATGCTGGGAGGGATTGGGGGCAAGAGGAGAAGGGGACGACAGAGGATGAAATGGCTGGATGGCATCACTGACTCGATGGACATGAGTCTCAGTTAACTCCGGGAGTTTGTGATGGACAGGGAGGCCTGGCGTGCTGCGATTCATGGGGTTGCAAAGAGTCGGACATGACTGAGCCTCTGATCTGATCTGATCTGATCTGATGGGATTCTATGTTTAATTGTTGGAGGAATTGCCATACTGTTTTCCATAATTTTAAAATTTTCTCCATTTATTTGTACATTCCATGTTTCTTCCTTCTATCCTAAAGTTCCAAACTAGCTTTGGAATATGTTCCTTCTGCCTTGGGAGGGGGGCATGGTGGTGGTCTTTTAGTGCAGATCTATTGGAGACAAAGTCTCTCAGCTTTTGTTTGTCTAAAAAAATTTGCCTTTGTTTTTTAAAATGTTTTATTTTTAATTGAAACATAATTCCTTTACAGTGTTGTATTGGTTTCTGTCATATTTCAACATGAGTCAGCCATAGGTATACACATATCGCCTCCCTCTTGAGACTCCCTCCCACCCCTCTAGGTTGTCACAGAGCACCAGGTAAAGCTCTCCGTGTCAGACAGCAAATTCCCACTGGCTATCTATTTTAGTTTGCCTTAGTTTTTACAGAATATTTTCACTAGCCATAGATGGCTAGGTTAGCAAGGGCTTCTCCTTTCAGCACCTAAAAGGCATCATTCCGTTTGTTCTGGTTTCTATAATTACTCTTAAGAAGTAAGCCATTGTTATTGCTATTCCCCTGAGTTTAATGTATGTTTTTTCCTGTGGATATTTTAGATTTTTCTCTCTATACCTTTGACTTTCAGAAGTTTGATTCTGGAATGCCGAAGTACAGTGTTTTGGTATTTATCCTGCTTAGGATTTACTGAGCTTCTTGAATATGTGAATTCGGGTCTTTCATTAATTTTAGAAATTTCTCAGCCATCACTTCGAATGTTACTTTGGTGCCTTCTTTCTATCCTCTCCTGCTGGGTCTGTTTTTCAACATAGACTTTCCTCCAGATACAGGAAATGAGAATCTCTTTAGGTGCTGCCATGTGGGCAAGTCTTTTGGTGCTAGGTTTCATTGGCTGCCCTGAGTCTGTTGTTCTCCTTTTTCCAAATTTTCTAGGGCAGTAAAGAAAAACCAGCCAACTCTACAACTCATATCATAGTCATTTATTTCATATCCTTCAAGATCTAAGGCAACAACATAAGGGATCCACCTCAGGTGAGATTCCTGGCAACTGATGCTATATCCAAAGAAGCAGAAAGACATGGGCGTTTGGGATGGGCAGCTGTCAGTGTATATGGTCAACTCAAAGGGAGCCCAGAGAGATGTGGTTGTGGTGTCAATAGCAGCTCCTATGCAGGATAATGGGCAATGAGGGAAGTTCTTGGGAGAAAAATACCGGCTTAAAAATGCATAAAGAATGCTGAAATTAGAAGTTCACTGCTTTTGTAGCACTCAATGAAATAACGGATCCAGGAACACCCATTATAGTCTGCAAAAAACCATTAGGTCAGGTTTTGGGAACTTCATAATGGATGGATTATACTGCCGACTTCTAACCCCCAATCAATCCTAACCTGACTAAAAGCAGAACAGCCAGTCACAGTGGGGACCCTCAGGTCAGACAGAGGAAAGAACACAGCACCTCCTGTGAGGCAAACAAGCCAACAAAGTGAATCTGAATTTAAATCCAGTCTCTAGATCTAACTGTGTTTACTGCCCCCAAGAAAATAATAATAATGATAAGGCTATAGAAGGACATGTGAAAAGATACTTTTAAAAAAAGCAGTGGTCCCAATCCCAAACTGAGAAATTCTATAGGAAAAAATATTCTGTTTCTTCAACAAATAATTGTCATGAAGAAGAAAAGGGGAAGGAGAACTGATGTAGGTAAGGTAAGACATGAGAACTAATGAGAATAATCCAATGGTTAAAAAAATTATGAGACAATTGAGACATTTTAAAAATTGGGTGTTAGTTGATACTAGGGAATTACTGTTAAAGTTAGATAATGGATACATGGGAACTACTTGGTATTCTGTCTTCTTAAGACTGTTTATCTTCATGACTAAAATTTTTGGAAAGCGGTTTTGTGATAGAGAAAAGGAGAGCGCATGCAGAAGGATGTAGATTCCGGGGAGACGGAGCATGTTTTTATGCTGAAGGAGATAGTGAGGACCCCAGAAAAAGGAGAAATCGCAGGTGGACCCAGCTCTGGAGAGTCCTGGGAGACAGGGTGCTGGACCCAGGTGGCTGGCCTTGTCAAGGATTCCAGCTCCTGTCCTGTTCACAGATTTGATCTTCATTAGCCCTTAACTCATCCCATTAGATGAGTGTAATAATTCCCATTTTAGAGATGATGAATTAAAACTCAGAGAGGTTGATGACTCACTCAGAGTCAAAAAACTGTAAATGGCAGATCCAGGATTTTTACTTTTTTTTTTTTTTTCATTCAGCTGCACCAGGTCTTAGCTGCAGTATGCAAACCCTTGGTTGTGGCACGTGGGATCTAGTTCCCTGACCCAGGGATTGAACCCAGGCCCGCTGCATTGGGAGCATAGTCTTAGCCACTGGACCCCCAGGAAAGTTCCTAGATCCAGGATTTAAACCAAAGTTTCTGTGCTTCAAGCTTTTGTGGTCTGCATGGCTGCAAGACAGGCTGAAATGTCTCATGGGGTGGGGAGGGTGACATTCCAACCGCTGGAGGTGAAGAGGGAACAGCAGATTCAGACTTCATGACTGATGGCCCGTGTCCCTCATGAAGCTGGGTGGGAGGTTCTTGAGGACAAGGGTACACGCTCTACCGCTCTTTCTGGGGCTGCCAAGGAGCTGGAGGGTAGTGAGTCACTTTCCTGGTCCAAGACCATCTTTGCCTGCCAGTGAGACAGAAGTGTCCCCACAAGGAATTCAGCAGGGAGAGTGATCAGGTCCCTCTCGTGGCCCTTTCCCACTCCGCTGCAGCTTCAAGAAACATGGATGCAATATAGAGAGTGTTAGTTGACCTGAGCTGTATGTGGGTGCACGCGTGCACAGTTGCTTCAGTCGTGTCTGACTCTTTGCAACCTCACGGACTGTAGCCTGCCAGGGTCCTCTGTCCATGGGATTCTCCCAGCAAGAATACTGGAGTGGGTTGCCATGCCCTCCTCCAGGGGATCTTCCCGACCCAGGGATCAAACCCTTGTCTCTTAGATTTCCTGCATTGGCAGGCGGGTTCTTTAGCACTAGCACCAGCTGGGAAGCCCATATGCATCAGCACACAGTGGAAAACTTCCAAGAAGAGCTCATGCAAGCTCAGCTGCTACTGAGAGCCCCAGTAAGGGAGGAGATGTCCGAGCCTCCCTATCTCACTGTGCTCTGATTGCATCTGAACTTCTGTTCTCTGCATAGGTCTGCCCTGCCCCTGGGTGGTGACCTGTGTGCATGGAATGAGGCTAAAGGAGGAGCCCAAGAATCTTGTCTGGGTGCCAAAGAATCTTGTCTGGGTTCTTTGGGGGCCTTAGGCAACAGAGAAGGGAGAGATGAGGCAGGCTGCAGGGAGGAAGCAGGAACCATTGCATAAAGAATTTTAAACAAACGAATTGGGTTACGTTGTGGCTTTATGGCATAATAATAATTAAGAACTTTGGCTTTGAGGTCAGATTCATTGTGATTATCCCAGCTTGGGCAAGTTACTCCACCTCTCTGGGCCCGGTTCTGGTGCCTCAGGGGTCCCGGGAGCTTGTGGGGCTGGGTAAAGCTTTGTTGCCCTCTGGTGGCAGACAGAGGGTGTCACTGAGAGGCTGAGTCCACTCTCGGACAGCTAGTGAGGAGTGAGGATGGGCACTCTTTCCTCCCACAGAGCAGACCTCAAATCCGGCTTCAGCATTAGGAGGGTGCCAACCGGAGGGCCCCACCAGGGTCTGCTGAGGAGCCTTGGTCCATCTCTCCATGACTCATGAGGTGACTCAGGCCCTCATAGGGGCCAGCCAAGCTGGGTTTGAGTCTGGGTGATCCTGAGTTGGTCTCTTGCCCCTCTAGGCCCTCTCAGTCCTTATCAGGATGACAAACATGTCAAAACACTAGGCTTAGGCATTGAGGTTGCTATTACCTACATGCCTTAACGCTCTCTCTCCCACCTTTGTCCATTCATTTATTTCATTCATTTAACTTCCAGCCAGCAGCTGTCTGCCAAGCACCAGCTCTGGGCCAGACCCTGAGCTGGGGTATCAGGGACATGGCTGCCCTCTTAGCTCTGTAACTGTCTGTTCATCTACTGTGGTGTGCGCTTTCATTCATGGAGGATCCATTTCTTTACTGAGTGTTCATTCATTCTTTCTCATACTCACTAACTTCCTCATTCACTCATCCATCCATCACTAGGTTATCTCAATTGCATATTCATTCATTCTTTACTTTTTCAGACTCCTTTCCTTCCTCTCTCCCTCATTCCTGTGTTCTGCAAGCATTCTAAAAGCACCACTCTAAGCCAGAATTAGATGCTGGGTTTCTGGCACAACCCTCTCCCCAGACTTCTAGGTAGACAGATGGTGAGGACACCCTGTGACTGCCACATGCCAGCCATCGGGACTCAGAGCAGGGGGAGCACCAAGAAGGGAGCAACTGACTGCCTGGAGGAGGAGGCTGGGTCGGGGCAATCAGAGAAGGCTTCCTAGAGGAGGTAGCATTTAAACCACACTAAGCAGGGTGCAGGGCTTCCCAGGTGGTACTAGTGGTAAAGAACCCTAGAGCCAGTGTAAGAGATGTAAGAGGTGCTAGTTTGATCCCTGGGTTGGGAAGATCCCCTGAAGGGAGGGCATGGCAACCCAGTTCAGTATTTTTGCCTGGAGAATCCCATGGACAGAGGAGCCTGGAGGGCTACAATCCATGGGGTTGCAGAGTCAGGCATGACTTAGCAACTAAACAACGAGGAGCACACCTGTAGTTGAACAAATTGGGTTTATCGCCTCAGTTTGAGAAGGAAGACTGCATTTACCTCAGTAAGACAGTGTTTAGGGGATTCCCTGGCGGTCCCCTGGTTGGGACTCCACACTAGAGTTTAATCCTTGGTCAGGGAACTAAGAGCCTGCAAGCTGCACTAATGGCCAAAAAGAAGGGTGGGGAGGTGGTTAAAAAGGCTTAGTATGGAATTTGGGCCTGGGTTAAGTGATTTGGGGGAGGATTTGAGTAAATGGGCTTTTACTCTGGAATAGATGTTAGGAATCAGGGACAATTTTATGATTGAAAGCCTTAAATATTTAAAGTCTAACCGGATAAAGAAGCAGCGGTTACTCATATTAGTCAGAATGGGGGAAACGTTTGGTCTTTTTCTTGTTCCAACGATATTCTTGTTTTCATCCGACTTTAAACGTGATTACGGAGCAGTCTTCTTTATGCCTTGCGACATCATGGCCCTAGAATGGCTTTGCACGACAGTGGTGTTTAGGAAATTGTCTATGTCCAACAGGAGAATCCCAAGGTCTAGCTGTGAGTGCCAGGCCAGCTCCCAGATGCAAGGGGCAGCGCTCCTCTTTCTCGTAGGAAAGGCCCGTTCACGCGACCGAGGTGTATCTGCTGGGTGCCAGGCGCAGTGATTCGAGGCGGGCAAAAGAGATACGGCCCCAGTCCTCCGGGAGCCCACATTGACGTCGGTGCTGTCTTAAACAGATCGTCAGCAAAGGCAGAGGGAGTGGACCAGACCCAAGGAACAAAGGCCCGGGTGAGGGGGTGGGGGGTGTCGAGAGAGTTAGCAGGGTGGTGGGCGAAGCCACAACTCGCGCCGGGACTGCAGAGGTCGGCGGGGGCCAGAGCACACAGGGCCACCTCTCCCCCAGGAACGTGGGCGTTTGCTGCGCTGATCTGCTCAGAAACAGGGAAAAGAAATCAAGCCGCTTTAATCAAAATAACCCACCCGGGCCTCGAGCTTATGAATATTCAGCAGCCTGCGGGCAACTCCGCTCCGGCCGCGCCCACCTAGGAGACTGCGGTTGCGTCACTGGCGCGCGACTCTGTCGTCACACACGCGCGCCGCCGCCCGCCTGGGAAGGCAGCTGTCATGGCGAGCTCGGCGGCCTCTTCTGTGAGGCCGCCGAGGCCCAAGAAGGAGCCGCAGGCGCTCATCATCCCCAAGAATGCCGCGGAGGAGCAGAAGCTGAAGTTGGAACGGCTCATGAAGAACCCGGTGAGACGGGGCGCGGGCTGACGGCCCTCCCGAGTCCCAAACCCCTTCCCTTCCAGCGTCTCTGGGAGCTCGCGGGCCCTCTTCCCCCGTTTCTGAACGCGGGAACTCAGGAGCCAAAGCCCAGGGTCAGACCTTGGGAAGGAATAGGCGAGCCGGAGACAGTGAGCTTTCTGCTGCGGACTGGCTTCCCGTGCTTGAAGACTCTTTAACTTCGTGTGAAGGGAAGCCTTAGACTGGAAAGATAGAGTCCTTGGGTTAGCACAAGAATTTATTCTAAACAGCATTAACTGTTGGGCATTGGCCGAGAGACCTGGGGGTTGGAGGTCTCCAGTGATAGATAATGACTGACGTTCTGACTTCTGCCCTGATAAGTTGAGTTTAGCCCAAACAAGGCTGTGGGCTGTGATAGGACACAGAATATACAGGATGAAGTAAAGCCAGAAGGGAGAAAATAAACTCAGCTTTGGGTCCAAGAAACAAAGCAGCCTTACTTCACTAGTTCAGTTAAAGAATTTTGGTTGTAAAAGACGTCACTTTGTCAGCCGGTTTATACATAACAAACGCTTTCACGTTTAAATGTTGCAGGATAAAGCAGTTCCAATTCCAGAAAAAATGAGTGAATGGGCACCTCGACCTCCCCCAGAATTTGTCCGAGATGTAATGGGTAATGTCTGTGTGTGTGTGTGTGTAAATACAGTTTTTAAAGTGTAGGTATAAAACCTCTAGTTTTTGTTAATTATATCCCCATGGCGGGGTGGGGTGGGGAGTTCACTGATCCAATGTTTTACTCTTACAATGAAGGGATATTATTGGTTATGGTTTGGCATTAGAGAATCTTCTTTGTTTTTTAATGATATCTTGTTTTTTTTAAAGTGGAATAGTTTTTATTTTGTTGGGTTGTAAATTAACACAGTTCTAAAGAAGAGTAAAGAGCAGGTGTAAAAAAAAATTAGAACCACCTGTAGTTCCATGGTTCTACTTGTAACATTTTGATACAGCCTTGGAAACCTCTTTATAGTCAAAACCACTCATGCTTCAGAAAAAATGTTTTTACAAAAATACAGTTGTTCTACACATACTATTTGAAACTTACTCTTTTTAGATCATAGCATCTTTTCAACTCAGTAGAATCCTAGCATATCGTGTGAAATCCTCTGCTTGGGGAGGGGAAAGGTCACAGACTCTCTTTTAGGTTTCTGGTCTCTGAACCTTAATCTGCTTGTTCTGTTAATACTGTTTGAGAGTGGAATTTTTAGGGACTTCACATTCAGCATTCATGTGACAAGTATTTAATGCTACCTACAGTATGCCAGCCACTGTGCTAGGTTCTGGGATACGGCAAGCTTGATCCTTTCCATCACTTCTGGTATCTGTCTTTGGTCCACTTTGATTAAGGGTAGCCTGTATTGGTAACTGGATCTCATCAAGAGCTCTGGACTGTCCTGGCTCTAGGTTCAAGCGCTGGGGCTGGCAGCGGAGAATTCCACGTGTACAGGCATCTGCGCCGGAGAGAGTACCAGCGCCAGGACTACATGGATGCCATGGCTGAGAAGGTTAGTGAGCCAGGAGGCTGGGGATTAGGCGATGTGCACTGAAACCTGAGGAGAATAAGCAATTGAAGAGTAGATACATCTGGGTGTGGCTTGAGTGAGGGCTGCCTTCTGAAGTCAGCACAAGAAACAGATGGAAGGTAGAGTCCAGGTTACTTCTAGGTCAGGCCCAGCACGGCAGGGCGCTCCCACTAGGAAGTAAGTGAGGGGAGTGCGTCTGCCAGGTGGTAGAGAGCCCAGCGGGGTCCCCTGTCCCCTCCAGGCCATTTGCCATGGAATAGGAGGCAGGCTCTCACATCACTGGAGTCATTATTTCTCTATAATTTTCTCTCCTTTTGGCTGAATGTCTGTAATTCCAGTTGGCTGTGTGTCTGGTGCGAGAACTGTGCTTTCAAGTGTTTTTGCCTCTTTGAGTTTTCTAGCTTTGAGGCTGGCATTTCTTCATGACATAATAATTGATTAAGAATTGAGAATATCTGTGAGTTTCTGGTGGTCTAGTGGTTAGGATTCAGCACTTTCCCTGCTGTGGCCTGGGTTCAATCCCTGATCTCAGAACTGAGAATCCCACAAGCCTCCAGGGCGGGGCATGGCAAAAATAAATACAATTTTTAAGTTAAGAATTGAGAATTGCTTTAGAAATTGTATTGTGTAAGAACTCTTAAGTTCTCCATTGCTTGATAGGAAAGGACAGAAACCTCTCTCCTATTGCTCTTAAATATTCTCTTGGAGGGAGGAGGGAGGAGGGTTCGGGATGGGGAGCACATGTATACCTGTGGTGGATTCATTTCGATATTTGGCAAAACTAATACAATTATGTAAAGTTTGGAAATAAAATAAAAAAAGAAATATTCTCTTGGACATTTCACTTGTTTTCTTTTTGGAATTGGGTTTTGGAGTTCTTTTATCCACACCAGGAATCTTGTTTGATTTTATACTAGATTTAAATTGAGTCTGTAACTTGAATGAGAATGGATGTCAGAGTGTTGAGTCATCTTTTCTAGAAACTTTGTCTTTTTTGTTTGTATCTTTTTGTATCTCTCAGTGATCATCTATGGAGATTTCACACATGTCTCACTTTTTGTTCAAAGATTTTTTTTTTAAGTATTTTGATTGTAGTGATCCTTTACATATTTATTGGCCTGGCCAGAATTGAGTTTGAAAAAGTACCTTTATGATTTTCGAGCGGAATGGGGTAATTGCCGTGGTGGTTTTCACCTGGTATTTGTGTGACCTCCAGCCCTTAACTCGGCCCCCGGCTGTTGGTGGTTCTCCAGCTACTGCTCATCTCTAGTGTTTAGTTTCAGGTGACTGGTCACACAGCTTTGCCAGGTCACTGATGGCTTTGCACTGTCAGGAATAGCAAAACTCTGAGTATAGACACTTAGTTCAGTTCAGTCGCTCAGTCGTGTCCAACTCTTCGTGACCCCATGGACTGCAGCACGCCAGGCTTCCCTGTCTATCACCAACTCCCAGAGCTTACTCAGACTCATGTCCGTCGAGTCAGTGATGCCATCCAACCTCTGTCAGCCCCTTCTCCCGCCTTCAACCTTTCCTGGCATCAGGGTCTTTTCTAGTGAGTCAGCTCTTCCCATCAGGTGGCCAAAGTATTGGAGTTTCAGCTTCAACATCAGTCCTTCTAGTGAACACTCAGGACGGATCTTCTTTAGGATGGACTGGTTGGATCTCCTTGCAGTCCAAGGGACTCTCAAGAGTCTTCTCCAACACCACAGTTCAAAAACATCAATTCTTTGGCACCCAGCTTTCTTTATAGTCCCACTCTCACATCCATATGTGACTACTGGAAAAACCATAGCCTTGACTAGATGGACCATTGTTGGCAAAGTAATGTCTCTGCTTTTCAATATGCTATCTAGGTTGGTCATAACTTTCCTTCCAAGGAGTAAGCGTCTTTTATTTGTGTGTGTGTGTGTGTAATAAAGTTTTATTAAAGTATAAAGGAGATAGAGAAAGCTTCTGACATAGGCATCAGAAGGGGTCAGAAAGAGTACCCCGAGTAAGCATCTTTTAATTTCATGGCTGCAGTCACCATCTGCAGTGATTTTGAATCCCAAAAAAATAAAGTCAGCTACTGTTTCCCCATCTATTTGCCATGAAGTGATGGGACCAGATGCCATGATCTTAGTTTTCTGAATATTGAGCTTTAAGCCAACTTTTTCACTCTCCTCTTTCACTTTCATCAAGAGGCTTCTTAGTTCTTCACTTTCTGCCATAAGGATGGTGTCATCAGCATATCTGAGGTTATTGATATTTCTTCTGGCAATCTTGATTCTAGCTTGTGCTTCATCCAGCCCACCATTTCTCATGATGTACTCTGCATATAAGTTAAATAAGCAGGGTGACAATATACAGCCTTGATGTACTCCTTTTTCTATTTGGAACCAGTCTGTTGTTCCATGTCCAGTTCTAACTGTTGCTTCCTGACCTGCATACAGATTTCTTAGGAGGCAGGTCAGGTGATCTGGTATTCCCACCTCTTTCAGAATTTTCCACAGTTTATTGTGATCCACACAGTCAAAAGCTTTGGCATAGTCAGTAAAGCAGAAATAGATGTTTTTCTGGCTCTCTCTTCCTTTTTTAGTGATGGAGCAGATGTTGGCAATTTGAGCTCTGGTTCCTCTGCCTTTTCTAAAACTAGCCTGAATATTTGGAAGTTCATGGTTCACGTATTGCTGAAGCCTGGCTTGGAGAATTTTGAGCATTACTTGACTAGTGTGTGAGATGAGTGCAACTGTGCAGTAGTTTGAATATTCTTTGGCATTGCCTTTCTTTCGGATTGGTATGAAAACTAATCTTTTCCAGTCCTGTGGCCACTGCTGAGTTTTCCAAATTTGCTGGCGTATTGAGTGCAGCACTTTCACAGCATCATCTTTTAGGATTTGAAATAGCTCAACTGGAATTCCATCACCTCCACTAGCTTTGTTCATAGTGATGCTTTCTAAGGCCCACTTGACTTCATGTTTCAAGTTGTCTGGCTCTAGGTGAGTGATCACACCATCATGATTATCTGGGTCATGACGCTCTTTTTTGTACAGTTTTTCTGTGTATTCTTGCCACTTCTTAATATCTTGACACTAACAAACACTTTTTTTAAACTACTTTAGAGGGCAGGAGATAGAGCACAGGTGTTTCAAGGGCCATCAGTTAGTCGAAGTTTTCATGTATTGATTAACAACTCAGAGAAAATACAGAAAAATGTTTCACAAACCTTGAATCCACATAGTTGCAAACTTATTTTCACATGGTGAAGGACAGGCTCTAAGATTAGAAGGAAAGAGAGATGCAAGAGAATCCTTACCTTCCACATGACTGAGAAGAGTGTCCCCACTATGGACAGAGCACATCTGACTCCTGCTGGAGCCTCACCAGGGCCAGCAGCCAGTGGGGGCTCTGTCTTGGTCCCTTGGAAAGTGCAGCTGCTTCAGACATTCACAGCTCAGCTTCTAAACAGACCAAGCGCTTTTAGCTCGAAGGCCTTGCTTTCTAGTTGAACTCTAATTGAAGTTAAGTCCTGGGAATTCCCTGGCATTGCAGTGAATCAAGCTTAATAGACTTGAACTTTCACTGCCAAGGGCCACAGGTTCAGTCCCTGGTTGGGGCACTGAGATCACACAAGCTGCATAGCACGGACGGAAAAAAAAAGACGCTGATTCCTTTCTTGGAAGGAGACATTTCTTTTTTATTTCATAATTCTGCTCAGTTTCTGCATCAGTCTCAGCAGAACCACCCAGCCCTGGCAGTTCAGACCAGCAGAGGTGATGAAGCCACCTCTTCCTCTGCTAGCTCCCTTTTTGAACACCCTCGCCCTCCCCCGCCCCAACCTTTATGGCCAAAACTACCAGAAGTAGAGGTGACACTCTTTTATCAGAAGATATCTTTATAGTGTTTTCCTGTAGGTTATTGCAGTTCATTGTTCTTCCTAAAGGCTCAAAAAAGGAAGAATTACTATTCCCCCATTTTATAGATGTAGAAACTGAGGCTTAGAAACAGGTATAGCTGCTAGGAAGAAATAATACAAGAGGTGGATATATGTACGTATATATGTAGTCACATATACATACGTAGCACATGTATGTATAAGTAATGGCAGTACATGTTATCTGCCTTATAATCTGTCCGTTAATAACTGTAAGTAGTCAGGACTTAAAAGTTCCATGGTCCCAGCCCTCTGGCCACTCCACCTGGTGAACTCTGGTCACTGTCTCTGAAGGAAAAACACACTCTTGTGTGTCTCCTTACTCTGAGTACTCTTAGTACATTTCTGACACTTCTAGTCACCGAATCTATGGGAATTTCCCCCACACCAAGCGGTTCTGTGGCACCAGGCGCGTGTCCTACAGTGTAACTGTTTGCACACTGCCTACGTGGAGGTGACTTCAGATCTCAAAAGGAGGACTCAGTCCTACAAGACTGCCTCCCACCCACAGCTTCAGAGGCCTGCTGCACGTCTCCGTCGTCGTCTGTGCTTCTGGCCCACTGGCTGTAAGTCGGGCTTCCATGACCCCCTCCTCAAGGCTCCATTAATTTGCTTAGAGAGGCTGACAGAACTCAGTGAAGCCTCTCACTCACTAGTTTCCAGTGTATTATGGAAGACTGGAGCTCAGGGAGAGCCAGTGGAAGAAGGTGCAGGGAGAAAGAGTGGAAGCCCTGCACCCCCATGCCCTCACCAGCTCAGGAACTCTCCATACACACCCTTTGGGATTGGAGGCTTCACTACGTGGACATGGTTAAATCATTTGGCCACTGGTGATTCGTTCAAGCTTCAGCCCCTCTCCACTCCCTGAAGGTCAAGGAGGCGGGCAGAAAGTTCCCGTGGCAACCAGCCTTGTTCTTAGGGGCTTTTCCAGAGTCACTCATACACTCCTGTAGTTGAAAGGGGCTGGTTATAAATAACAAAAAATACCCATTTCGTCTTTATTTCTAGAGCTTTATATCTGGAGTTAAGGAAGAAACTGGCAACAAAACTAATTATCGTAAAAGATCCCCCTGTGGCTCTTAAATAGGAAATTTATAAGAGTTTTAGGAGCTATGTGTCCAAAAAGTAGACAAAAATCAAATACATATTTATTTTAAACCACAGTATAACATTTTCCGAGGCCCTAGTGGAGAAGAGCCGGTAGTGCCGCCTCTGCCCTCAAGACGCTTCGTGTGCTCCCTCATGCTCTGTCTCTTCGTTTACTTGTGCATGAGTGGTATCTTAATGAGCTGAGTCGCTTCAGCGTCAGAGACCTGTATGTTGATTTCCTGCCCCGCCTGTTGGGCAGCTTCTTAAAGTGGCCCCAGAGATCTGGCTGTGCCTGTAGCACCCCCAGTGGTGTGACTTGTAGAGTTTTCATGCCACGCCAGAGTTTGTCTAAGTGATGTGGTTTTTTGCAGCAAAAATTGGATGCAGAGTTTCAGAAGAGGCTGGAAAGGAATAAAATTGCTGCAGAGGAGCAGACTGCAAAGCGTCGGAAAAAGCGGTGAGAGCTTTGTGGCATCTCATAGCTAGTGAGACTTAGGGCAGGAAGTGTAAAAATAGATGGTTGGCGAACAAATCCTTCTTGTGGTCAAAAGTTTACCTGTATGGCCTGTTGAGGTCTTGGGTGTTAAAACCTACAGTGGAGCACCCCAGTAGAGAAATGACTTTTCTTCCTGGGGAGAGATCAGTTCATTTACTGCCCCCCACCCCCAGCTTGCTACAGATTTTCCAAGGCTTGGGGGTCAGCACTTCAGTGATGGCATGGATTTCTGTGTCTCCTCTATGTCTGTATTTTAATGAAAGGTTTAGTAAGTTGCTATGAGCAAACTTCACAGTTAGCCTCTCCCCGAAAGGAGGGCCTGTAACCCCCCTAAGTGACTACATACAGGCTGCATGTGTGTCTGTATTTTAATAAACGCTCCCTCAACTGTTAGAGAGGTGAGCAGGATTCTAAAAGTAGTCCCTAAATATCTTGGAATGAAAAAGTATCGCTGGTAGCAGTATCTCTGGATTGCTTTAATCACCTCAGGACTGCAAAGAATTTGATCTTGATTCATGAAGGACACAGGCTGATGATGTTGGAGTAGCAGAGTCATGATGACATACTTCCTTCATTTTATTGTAGCATTTGTGTAGGGTCTAAGTCCTGAAGCTTCCATAAATAGATGTTTAGTCTCTAAAATAGAAAATGGGTGGTTAAAGAATTCATGTATTTGTTTTACATTTGTAGCCAGAAGTTGAAAGAGAAGAAATTACTGGCAAAGAAGATGAAACTTGAACAGAAGAAGCAAAGTGAAGGTGAGTGGTGCCCCCTTTCCTTTTGTGGCCCTTCTCAGCATTGATCACGGTGATTGACCTGTCAAGACTGAGGTTTTAGAGTTTGGAGCTGGTCAGCTGGCCTCTGAAGAGATGAGGGCTTGTTTCTGTTAGTTTTGACTCATTTAGTTTTCAAGTGTCAGAAAGGCAAGCTGGTTTAAGCAAAACAGGAAAGATACTGGCTCGTGTTTAGTCCAGGACAGACCTCCTTTCAGGCCTGGCTTGTAAAGGAGCGCTGATGTTACTGGCATTTACTATCTCTTTCTGTCCCCTGGCTCCCCGTCCTCAGGGGGGCTCATTTCCTCCTGATGGTTTTAAGGTAGCTGTGGCTGCTCCAGGCTGCACCCTGGCTCATTCTTGTCCAGTAGGAAAGACTGAGGGGGTGTCTCCAGCAAAAGTGTTTTTGTGTCTCTCTGGCTCTCATTGAGTCATTTGGCAAGTCAGTTAAGAATGCTTTTGGCTACAAGAAATAGAAAACTCAACTAGCAGTAGTTAAGCAAAGAGGAGTTATTTTTTCTCACATAGCAAGAAATCTGGTGGTAGTGTGGTTGAGCAGGTCAGTAGTGTCAAGCTCAGCATCTCTGCCGTTCTTTTGACCTTGATCCTGGGGCATGAGGTGGCTGCTGCAGTTCCTGGGATCATACTTAGGTTTAAAGCAGAAAGAAGAGGGAAAAGAAGTGGCACTTGTCTGGTTTTGTTTTTGTAACTGGAGAGCATCTGATCCCCCAGAAGTGCCCATCAGGTATTATTTATATCTCATTGGTCAGTACCAGGTCACTTGATGTCATCAGGCTAGATGAATAGAAAACAGAACTGTCACAACTGTCCTTAACCTATCGTGATCCATCACTGGATGGATGGTACATTGCCACCCTAGACAGAATTGAGGTTTTGTTACAAGGAGTAATAGGGGGCGAGTAACGTGTCATATTCCACAGTCCTGCCTACTTCTGAACCCATCACAAGGCCAGTGGTGTCAGTCACTCCTTTTGGAGCCCCTGGGCTGAGAATCAGAGAGAGGTCCCAGATGGGAAGGATCAAGGAGGCTAAGAGACCCAGAAAATGACAACTCATCACCACATGACTGAATTGGGGGCTCTACTATGATTGACTAGACACGTTTCCTGATTGGACAGTTGTGATGTTTGTTCTCAAGATAAAATCAGACCTGCGTTGACATACTGAAACATCAGCCCCTCTAGGACCCGTTTTCTTATGAGTTGTAAATGTACTACGATGGGCTTCCCTGGAGGCTCAGTTCATTAAGCGTCTGCCTGCAATGCGGGAGACCCAGGTTCAGTCCCCAGGTGGGGAAGATCCCCTGGAGAAGGAAATGGCAACCCGCTCCAGTATTCTTGCCTGGAAAGTCCCATGGACAGAGGAGCCTGTTGGGGCACAGCCCATGGGGTCACAGAGTCAGACAAGTTAGTGACTAAGTCACCACCATGTGACGCACTATCTGTGACATGATTTTAGCCTGCTGCCCACCATTTCTGAGAAGAAATTATTTTACAGTGCCAAAATGTGATGGCTCGGACCTCATCCCTCAAATAAACCGCCTCATCAGTCCCGTCCTTCCCCAGCCCCTCCGCACAGAGGAATGTGGGCGTACTTGGTCCGAGGCCAGGAGGGTTGGGCACAGGTGCCCGTCTCATGTTCTGTTGAAGAAGGTACTATGGCTTGGACCCCAATACATTGAGACATAGAAAGGTCTCCTTGGCTCTGGGAAACCTGGCCTTCCCTCTCCAGGACTTGTTGTCTTTACTGCTATTTATGTGTTCAGTGAGTTTCCTGAACTAACTCTCTAACTACTAACAAAGTTTATATTCTTTGTGGTGTGTGGCAGCTAAAGTCTTTGCTAGGTTAGCTTAGTGGTCAGCTGAATATTAGAGATTTCCTGAAATGCTTTGAACCAGTAAGTCTCCTGATCCTTGCCAAGGGCCTGTGCTGTGTGTGGTGGAGCATGTCTTCAGCTTTCTGGCAGGCAGTTTACAGCTTTGCCTTAGCCTCCACCCCCTTGCACAGAGCCTCAAGGTTAGCCAGAGGTGAGATTAGGGCCTTCCCTTGTCTGTCTTAGACTTGTGCACAGCTGTGCACAGGCGTGTAGCCTTGTAGATTACCAGCCTTTCCTCTCACTTTTGGTCTGTTTCTTGTTTGTTTCAACTGTTACCACTGCCTCTGGCAGCTGTGATGTTAAACAGTAGCCACTGATGGTTTCTGACAAATACCTTGGGGAAAGGCTGTTCTCACTGAGTCAGTTTGAATAAAGCAAGCCTCGGGAGTGGAAGTTTCCAGGGAGCTGCCAGACAGGTCAGATAGGGACAGTGCTCTGGGTATGGGACTTTGGAGAAACTCCCACCAGGGGCTACTCGTGGCTTTTCACAGCTACTGCGATTAGGAGGCTGTTGATTGAGCGGCTTCCTTGGATCTGGGGAGAAGGAGTAGGGAATAGGACAAGTTAAAACAACCACAAAGCTTGCTGTTCTTACCAAAATTCAACCATTTTTTAATCAAACCATCCAGGGAACATTTCTAGAGTTCTGAAAAGGTTGATTCTGACGATTGTTGTCAGTGTTCTCAACAACACTGCTACTTTTATGGAGGAGCAGATTTTAAGAGGTCCTTCTGAAAGTGCTACCATCTCTCTAAATTTTAACCTGCCTGTATTTGAAATATGTTTCCTGTAGATATCAGATATGTGGGTCATGTTTTCATCCATTCTGACAGTCTCTGTCTTTCTGATAATGTTTGATTTTAGGGCTGCCGCTTTAGTTCTCTTTGTTTGTTTGTTTCTGTTTCTCCTGCCATCTTTTGGATCTACTTGAATGTTATTCTATCTCTCGTGTTTCTAACTATTTCCCTTTCTACACCCTTTTAGTTTTTCCTCTAGAGATTACTCTCTTCATTCTGCTTTCACGGTCTACTTAAAACCAGCATTTCACCACTTTAAGTAGAATGTAGATATTTTTCATCACATAGATCCCTTTAATCCCTATATTACAGTTGTCTTAGGTATTCTATCTCCATACACTGAAAAGCCCTTCAGATAACGTTACTTTCTTTTAAGTTGACATGTAGTTGATTACAGTACTATTTCAGTTTCAGGTGTGCAACATTGTTACTTGGTATCACCATAGGTTTTGCACCATAGTTATTATGTCATCTTTGGTTGTATTTCCCATGCCATACATTGCATCCCTGTGACTTACTTATTATGGAACTGACCGTTTGTACCTCTTTGCATCCCTTCACCTGTCTTGCCCTTTCCTCCATCCTCCTCCCCTCTGGCATCCACTAGTTTTTTCTCTGGATCAATGGAGTCTGTTTCTGGTTTAAGCAGATTTTTAGATTCCACATATAAGTGAAAACATGCAGTATTTGTCTGTCTTCGTCTGACTTATTTCACTTAGCATAATACCCTCTAGGTTCTTCCATGTTCTTGCAAGTGGCAAAATTTCATTCCTTTCTTATGGCTGAGTAATCTCTCTCTCTCTTTCTCTCTCTCTCTTTTTCTCTCTCTCTCTCTGTGCGCGCACATGCACACATCTTTATTCATCTGTCAGTGGACACCTAGGTTGCTTGTGGTGTGCATATGTGTGTGTGCACATGTGCACACGCATGCACACATCTTCTTCTTCATCTGTCAGTGGACACCTAGGTTGCTTCCATATCTTGGCTTTGTAAATAATGCTACATTGAACGTTGGGACGCATGTATCATTTTGAACTAGTGTTTTCATTTTCTTCAGATAAATACCCAGGAGTGAAATTGCTGGTCATGCAGTAGTTCTGTTTTTATGAAGCAGAGCTATTTTTATTACCACCTTTTATTTTCAATCATCAAATATATTTCAGACTCAAGAGGAGAATACTCTTGAATAGTGACCAGATAGCATTTCTGTTGCTTTTTTCTTTGTTCCTCACGTTCCAGACTTCTTTCTGTCAGTCTTTCTGTCTTCTTTCCCTTCTGTAAGAAGAACTCCCTGTAAGTCATTCAGTGAGAATAGGTCTGCTGGCTGAATTATCTCAGCTGTTCTTCATAGGTGTCTGGCTTTGTTTCACCCTTGTTCCCATGGGGACATTCTCACAGGATAAGAATATTGGGTTGGCAGATGTTTATTTCAGTACTTTTGAAATGCTGCTCCATTTCCTCTGGCCTCCATTTCTAATTTAAAAAAAAAAAAAGTAGTTATTCAGATTGTTTTCCTATCATTGTTTTTCCCTGGCTGCTTTCAAGATCTTTAGGTGTCAGGAATTTGATTACGATGGGTTTGCACATGGATTTCCTTGGGTTTGTCCTGGAGTTGCGTTTGGAGTTCACTGAGCTACATGAATCATCGGTAAGCACGTGTCTTTGTCAAATTTGGAATTTTTTTCCAGCCTTTTTTTTTTTTTTTGCTTTGTTCATATTGGATAATTCCTGTTGATCTGACCTTGAGCTGTCTCTTCCCTGTGTCATTTCCAATCCACTATTGAGTCAATCTAGTGAATTATGTTTTTCAGAAAAGTTTTTGTTTCCATTCAATTCTTTATTACTTTTTCTTTGCTGAAATTTTCTATCTTTCCATTTGTTTCAAGATTCTTCATTCTTCCTGGAAAAATATTTCAATAGCTACTTTGAAGTGTTTGGTAGTTCCAATATCTGGGTTATCTTGACATTAGCATTTGTTGATTGTCTTTCCCCGTGCAAGTTGAGATTTTCCTGATTCTCCACATACTGAGTAATTTTCTGTGGCTCCTGGACATTTTGAATCTCATGAGACTCTGATCTTGCTGATGTTTGTTTTAGCAGACAGTCATCCTGGTTGTGTTCAGGACACAGGTTCTAATCGGCCTCCTGTAGATTGTGGCTCTAGGAACCAGGGTTTTGAAAGCTTTTGCTGTGCTCTCCAGACGTGTCCTGCGGGTGCCACCCAGTGGCCAGTCAGGGTTGAGTTGAGTTCCGTTCTCAAAGTGCTCAGCATGATTAGGGCAGATCCAGGCATGTGCCGTCAGGGCGGCCCCAGGAGTCCGTGAACGACTTTATGGTGTCTCTTCTAATCTCTCTGTGACCTCCCCAGTAGTTCCTGGTTTCCTGGAGCTCCCCTTTTCAGATCTCCAGCCAGAAAGTCAGAGCTCTAGGTACCTACTCTGCCACACGCTCCGTACACTTGCCCCTGCATCCAGGGCTGTGGTGGGCGGACAAGGAAGAAAAGTAACAGTTTGCCTGGCCATCTCAGGACCACGGCTCCCCAGTCAGAGAGAAAGGCTCCCCTCCTTCCAGGTTTTGTGCAGCAAGCCCCCACTGCCCCTACAGTCACTGCGGCCCTCCTGATGCTGGCAGAGAGAAAAGACAGAAGCGTTTCCCCTCCCTCTGAACATTGGGAACCCACTTTCTTACTCCTTGAACCGGAAGTCGAAGGCTTCTCTCCAAACTGTCTGTGCCCAGTCTCCGCTTCTGTGTATTGGGTCGCCCCGAGTCCAGGCCGAGGGATACTGGAGAGTAGAAAGAAAAAAACAGGAAATGCAGTACTGTTCTAGTGGTACTTTGTATTCCTGTCTCTTCTCCCGTTCTGCTTATCTTTCAGAGTCCATGCCTTCTGTCCTGGTGCTATAAGCAGTGTTCAGTGGAGAAACAGTCAAATGTGCTTGCTCTGCGTTACCTGGAACCCACCCTCCATTTGTTTTGGGGAGTGTGGTTTTTTTTCTTTTTTGGTTGTGCTGGGTCTTCGTTGCTGTGCATGAGCTTTCTTCAGCTGCAGTCAGTGGGGATGGCTCTCCAGTTGCGGTGCACAGGCTTCTCACCGCGGTGGCTTCTCTTACGGTGCGCGGGCTCGGCAGTTGTGTCTCCCAGGCTCCGGAGCACAGGCTCGGGAGTTGTGGTACATGAGCTTAGCTGCTCTGCAGCGTGTGTTGTCTTCCTGGACCAGGGATCTAACCAGTGTTCCCTGCAGGCAGGGCGGACTCTTAACTGCTAAACCACCACGGAAGCCCTATTTGGTTTTTTGAATCCACTTACAGGACTTGACATTTAGCTCTTGCACATTTCAGCTTCGTGTTACAGGCTCTGTTGGTTCAGGTCTCCACAGTCCTTTTGAATTCTGATTCTGGGATTCAGCATGTTACCATGTCTTTCTGGTGTTGTGATGGATAGGTTTCATAAACATGCCTCCTTTCTGTCATTGGTAAAAATGCTGAGCCAGCCACACTGGGCCAGGGAGCTCCATCTAGGCTGGCATGGACCTGTTCACTGAAACGCTGCTGCTGCTGCTAAGTCGCGTCAGTCATGTCCGACTCTGTGCGACCCCATAGACGGCAGCCCACCAGGCTCTGCCATCCCTGGGATTCCCCAGGCAAGAACACTGGAGTGGGTTGCCATTTCCTTCTCCAGTGCATGAAAGTGAAAAGTGAAAGTGAAGTCGCTCAGTTGTGTCCGACTTCTTAGCAACCCCGTGGACTGCAGCCCACCAGGCCCCTCCGTCCATGGGATTTTCCAGGCAAGAATACCGGAGTGGGGTGCCATTGTTATTCTCCAGCCAAGAATCAGCCAGATTCCCTCTTCTTTGATCTGACCCACAGAGGTGAGATAGGAAACTGAGAGGTCCTCAAGGTCATGGAGTAAGCACGGCATCTGTAGGGTCTTAGCTCAGCGCTCTCTCCGGCTCACCTTGACCTCAAGCATCTCTTTGAGCAGATTTTTCCCCCCCTTAAAATGTAAAATGATAAGCTCTCCCTAGATCTAAAATCCACAACTTGGTATCTTTGCCGCATACCTTGCTGTAATGAAGATACACCATCTTTGGTGGTGGGGCGGGGGGGCGGTCGGGGGGAGGGGTTCCCTCCCCTGTAAATCCAAGAACCCTTTCAGAGCAAGAAACTGAGGTTACTTTGCTCTGAGTTTGTATTTATTGAACCTGTGATGGGTCTGCAAAATCAGAGTAACTTTTTAGTAATCAGTTGTAGAATTGGAGAGAGGTGGCAGTGTCCCAGACCTGAGATTTCTTAAACCCCCTTTTCTCGCGGCGTGCTCCCCTTAGGTTCATGTTACCGCAGTTTCCAGTCCCTTTTCTTTCATTTGCCCGAGGCTGTGAGGAGTCTCAGAGGTGAACGAGTGCACCCAGGGTGTCTGCCCTGATTAAAATGGCCCTGGGTCTCCCCCGTCCTGAGCTTCCCTTCTATCAAAAGGATAAGTGTTTTCACCACGTCGCATCGTAGTAGTGCAGTGTTTTTTCAGGCTGAGGGTTGTGATCCTTTACTTACTGGGGCATGAAGTTAGCTTAGAAGTTACAGATTTTATATATTTTTTTTTTTCAAACATGCATACGACAGACTAGAAAACATCAGAATGCCTCACATCCTGGAGTAACTATTTAGTGAAATTTTCTTTTCGGTTTCTAGGTAGGCCGTGGGCCGCAGTCAGGCTTGAAACTCATTGTTATGATACATGAGCCCCACTCTTCCTGTGCAGTTCTCACCTGTACATATTTTTGAAATGATGAGTAATAATGCATGGCTGTATATGCGTCTCACCAAACGAGCAGGCAGAGTGTTCTGGGGATAACTTCCTAAAGGGGGTTGTGTGCCTTTCCTGCACCTCTCAGTTCCTTGCTTATTTTTCATTTTCTGAGCGGGAAAGGAGGATTTCTAGGTGGTTGGAATTAATAAATATAATGTGGTGATACTCAGTTCCGCCACAAGGTGGCCTCAGTGCGCCTCTGGGTTCTTGATGGACTTGGCGCTAAAGCACTTGAGCTTCTTGGCTCCTCTCCAATCAGTGGTGAGGGGCAGCTGGCTAGGAGTTCCGGTTCTGTTGCTGGAAAGGAAATATCCCGGCTTGTTGTCCGTGCCGGTTCAGTGAAGTGAGAGTTGTCAGAATGATACCACAGGATGGCGTTAAGCCAGTCTGGATTATTAAAGCCCAATCCCCAAACAATATATTCTAACACCAGTGTTAATCATGAGACTGGCTCACCTACCACAGAAACCTTAAGGTGATGTGTTACTAAGTACCTCAAGGGCAGTTTCTCCAGGGTTGGGGTGGGGGGAGAAGCAGGTGAGGGAGATGAAGTGGTATAGACGTTCACTTACAAAATAAATGAGTCACAGCTGTGAAATGCATAGTGTGGGGAATGTGCAAGAGCTAAATATCTTAACAAAGATAACGTTAATATCTTTGTATGGTGTCAGATGACAGCTGGACTTATCGTGGTGATTGTTTTGAAACATACAGAAATAGTGAATCACTGTTGTATACCAGGATACTTCAAAAACATTCCTGGAAAAATAGATCAGATCTGAGGCTGCAGAGGTCGGGAGAAAGGGAAATTAGATGAAGGTAGTCAAAAGGAACAAACTTCTGGTTACACAATAAATATACAACATGATAAAGGTAATACTACTGTACATTATAAATGAAGGTTAACAGACTTCTCTGCAAAAGGAGAAAAAAAATTTTTTCTATTTAACATTATTGAGAGACAGATGTTCACTGAACCTGTCATGATTACTTCAAAACTGGGGTGGGAGGGGCAGTCTATCGGCCTCAGCACTGTGGACACTCGGCCAGATGCTCTGAGGGACGGTGTCCTGTTCCCTGTAGGATAATTAAGAGCATCCTGGCTTCTACCCCCAGATGCCAGCAGCGCCCGCCCTCCCCTCCGTCACTGACAAAAATAAATGTCTCCAGACCTTTGCCGAGTGTCTTCCCCATGGGGGAGAGGGACGAAAGTGTCCCCAGTTAATACGACTCCTATTTCAGCTGGCATCTGGTGTTGGGAGGACACTCAGTTTACGTTTTGGATTGAAGTGTTTGAGTGCCGCAGTTCTCACCCCTGCTGTCTATACTGGGAAACCGTGCGTAACCTTTGTGTCTTCTGAGAGTAAAGGTAATACAGCATCACTTTAGAAATGTTTAGAATACGCAGGAAAGAAAAAAAGTCAAAAATAAAAAATTATCCGTAATTCTTACTTAAAAAAATCACTTTAACATTTTCATGACGTTTATTTCAATTTTTATCATATAAACTTATTTACATAATTATCATATTTGTAGTTGTCCTTTTATCATATTTCATTGTATCACAGATATTATTCCATGTTCTTATAATTCCATGGTGCAAGGAGGGGTGTTTTTTTCCAGTCTGTTCATTCATCTGTTGTCTTAGGTTTTTGTTTGTTTTGCTTTTATTAAAGTTAACATCAGCCTCAATTATACTCTGGCATTTTCCCTAGTATTCTTACAGTCTTGTGAATAAAATCTCAGATACCTAGACTGTAAAACCGTCTGTAAACAGTAGTGTAAGAATAATGGGGAAGGTCAAGTATCGCCATCCTAATGGACCACCTTTCTCTCTATCCATTTTCTTCTTCTTTTTAAATGTTTGTTTGACTGTGTTGGGTCTTAGTTGGCGACGTGCGGGATCCTTCATGGCAGCGCGGCGGGTTCAGCAGTCGCGTTGCTGGTCTTAGTTGCCCTGAGGTGTGTGGGATCTTAGTTCCCTGGCGAAGGATGAAACCCGCGTGCCCCGCATTGCAAGGCGGATTCCCAGCCACTGGACCACCAGGGGACATCCCTGTCCGTTTTGTTTTAATCTCACCATGTGAACATACCACCTGTATGTAGTTATAATTGTAGTATATGAACATGTTCCCGTTTGCTTACTTTATTTAACATTATAAGCACTTCTTGTCCTTCATAACTTTTTCAGTGACTGATCATATCCAGCAAGTGACATGCCATGATATACCTAACACTTTCCCTTTGTTAGACAGTAGACTGATTCCAGTTTTTCTCTTCTTTAGAAGATATTTTAGTGAATATATGAACCTGTCTCCCTTCCCTTTCTGGGTAAAATTCCAGCAGTGGCAATTATTAGATCACAGAATATAAAAAGAGTTTTTGGCTCTTGAAATGTATTGCCAGTTTCTTTCCAAAGAAGTAGTACCAAAAAAAAAAAGAAGTAGTACCAGTTTTTACAGCCATCAGCGATGTGCAGTGGTGTGCATTTTACCATATTAAAAAAAAACTTACAAAAATACAGATCCAGATCTGGCAGGACTGTGGTAGCAGCCTCCATGCTCTTCCCACCCACCCTGAACAGCCTCCAAAGCTCTCTCTCAAACAGGCTGGATTGTCATTTGTTCTCCTGCACTTCCCTGATGGCTCAGACAGTAAGGAGTCTGCCTGCAATACCAGAGACCCGGGCTCAATCCCTGGGTTGGGAAGATCCCCTGGAGAAGGAAATGGCAACCCACTGCAGTATTCTTGCCTGGAAAAATCCCATGGATGGAGGAGCCTGGCAGGCCCCAGTCCATGGGGTCACAAAGAGTCGGACAGGACTGAGTGGCCCCACTCTTACTTGTAACAGTCCTTAGCATTATTGAACATGTACTTTGTAGCCCCAGTTCTCAGTGCTGTGCAGGTATTAACAGAATCCTCACAGCAGCCCTACAGCTATCCCCATCTTATAGTTGAGGGGCCTGAGGGACCAGGCAGTAGTGGGCGCCCACAGAGCACGCAGCTAATCCCAGACAGTGTGTCCCCACTGGCCTCGTGCTGGCCCCCGAGGTGACTGTGCTTGATCCCTAGCCAGCAGCCCTGCACGCCCACCCTCTCCGGCCTCCCCGCCCTTGTTCTCTGACCTCGGCTCCCTTCCACGTGTCCCCTGCTCACCGAGCTTCTGTCCCGTCCTCCCCGAGCTTCTGTCCTGTCCTCCCCGCTCTGCTCCTGCGCAGGCCTCTGTGCTCTTTCTCGTGCTCCCAACTCCCCGTCTGCCCAGAAAGCTTCTGCTCACCTTGCACCTTCCTCTCCTTGTAAGACCTTCCCTACTGTCCCTCCCCACCCCAGCCTCCTGCTTTGCTCCCACAGGGTTTGGTTATGGCATCTGCTAAATCACATAATGTGTTTATTCAGTCGCAGCCTCAGTTCCCTGAGGGTAGGCAGTGTCTTTTAAGAAAAATAATAACAAGCTTGGTTTTAGAATGATTTTAGATTTACAGAAACACTGCGAAGATCGTATAGTACAAAGAATTCCCGTGTGCCCACTTCCCCCTGTTGTTAACATCTTAAGTTAATGTGGTTCATTCATCACAGTTCATGAACCAGTCGATACATGTAGTAGCTAAAGTCCATACCCTCTGTTTCCTTACTTTTTACCTAGTGCCTTTTTCTTGTTCCAGAATCCCATGCAGGGCGTCACACCACATTTAATCATCATGTAGCCTTCGGCTCTTGTGCGCTCTGACAGTTCCCCAGACTTTGTTTTGATGACCTTGAGAGTTTCAAGGGTCAGGTGTTCCGTAGAATGTCCCTCGGTTGGGATTTGTCTGGCATTTTTCTCATGAGTTAGTTATTTGGAGGAAGAAGACCACAGAGATAAGGTTCCGTTCTCTCATCGGGGCTGGATGCTTATCAGGAGGACTTGTCGCTGTTGATCCTGCCCCTGATGCCCTCCTCAGGCAGTCTCATCAGGGTCCTCTACTGGACGGCGACTCTTTGCTTCCCCTTCCCACGCTGTACCCTTTGGGAAGAAGTCACCCTGCACGACCCACACATAAGGGGTGGGGGTTCCGCAGCCCCTCCACGAGGGCAGAGGCGCTGCATCAGCTGTTTGAAATAATGCATGGATTTGTCTGGTCCTCATTTTCTTTGTAACTGTGGACTCTGAGGTGCTTATTTTCTACTCTTAAGTTTAATCCGATACTGCTTTATTTTCTTGCTCAGATTGTTCCAGCTTTGCCCACTGGGGGCTCTTTCATACAGCACCTGTCCCTTTCACAGACTCCTGTCATTGGTGGAGTTTGGGGGGTTTGTTTTGTTTGCAACAGTACTTCTCAGCTTCCTGGTACTACAGGGTAGTCCAGACTTGTCTTATGTATTTTCAGCCCCTAACCTAGGATTCAGCCGTTCCTCTGAATCCCATTTCTTTTCGTTGGAGAATGAAATGATTTTGTTGAAGAGTCAAATGACTGCGCTGGGTCTTAGTCCCTAAGTTTCTCGTCTCCAAGAGATACTTCTAGGCTCCGACAGCCTGTCTCCTGCGTGCAGGAACCAGTTGTGTTTAGAGCTTGTCAGCCACAAGCGGTGCTTTGAGCTCTCCTCAGCCAGTCAGCGTCTCGGGCATCCAGACACCACATTCCCCAGACACCCAGATTAATGAGTGTTTTACTCAGTTTTTTCCTCCAACAGTTAACAAAAGTTTAACAAAAGTGTTCAGTAATAAAATGTACACAACCCAATTTTATAGTGAAATGCAGGGGAGGGCGGCATGTGGACACCGTTGAATCCCTGATGAGCACAGCCATCGTTCGTACTGGATCCCAGACTGTGACAGGATGATGTCTCCTCACGCTGCCACCACTCCAGTAGGGTTCTGTTGCCCACCAGCAGCCATCTCCACGCTCATCTATCACAAGATTCGTAAATGATCAGATCCCCACAGCATTCCTTGGACATGTCCGCCACCATTTAATTTCAGCAATAACTTCTTGTCCATACATCTCTTCAACTCGGGAGGGTGAGCCTTGCTCATGCTGTCTACTCGGTGAGCTCAAAGACATCTCCAACTGTCCGGTCCCTTTAAGATCAGAATTCAAGATGAAAGTCTGTGCACTTGCCCTGCCTGTTCAGACCTCTTTGGATATGGTTGGTGGTTCTCAGGCTTGAGGCCGACCTGTGATGACTAAGTTACAGAACAAAACAAATAATCAGCAGCTGCACCCTGGGAGCGCAGGTCCTAGAGCAGAGCTCCCCGGCTGGTAAATGGGGAATGTGTACACGTGGCAGACCCCGATCGCCTTGCCTTCAGGGTGGAGACTGAGTGCCCACGACCTCAGGCCAGTGCTCAGTGAGTCCAGGGAGCTCAGAGCTATGTGTCTGGTCCATAGCGTGTGTTTTCTTTCTTTCTCCCCTTCCCAGCTCCCCCCTCCCTTTTTTTTTTTTTTTTAACAATTTTGGTAAAATACACACAACACAAGATTTACCATCAGTACAGTTCAGTGGTACTAAATACATTCAGGTTGTCATGCAACCATTATCACCGTCATCTACTCCCACAACTCTCTTCATTTTGTAAAACAAAACCTGTGTTTTGAAACGGCAGTTCCCCATTCCCTGCTCCTCCCAGCACCTGGCAGCCACCTGTCTCCTCTTCCGTCTCCGAATCTGGTGCTCTCAGGACCTCCTGTAATAGAGATCATAGAGCATTCGTCATCCTGTGACTCCCGTTTGACTCAGCGTAGCGTCCTCAGGGTTCATCCCCGTTGCAGCCCCCGGTCAGAACTTTTTCCCTTTTCAGGCCGAATCCTGCATTGCATGAACGGGCCGCGTTCTCCTTGTCCATTCAGCGTGCTCACTGTTACTGCTTGCACCTTGTTTTTCTTACTTCGTATTGGGGTGTAGTAGCTTCACGGTGTTGTGTTAGTGTCGGGTGTACAGCAGAGGTTCAGTTGTACGTATATCCTTTTCCAGATTCTCTTCCCATGTAGGTTCTGTGTTTATCTCGGCTGCCCTGACTGCTTGCTCTGTGTGGGCTTTCGCTAGCTGTGGTGAGGGGGCCTCCCATTGCAGTGGTTCTTATGCTGTGGAGCGGGGCTCTAGGTGCACGGGCTTCAGTAGTTGTGGCAAAAGGGCTTAGCTGCTCTGGGACGTGTGGGATCCTCCCCGATCAGGGATCAGACCTGTGTCCCCTGCACTGGCAGGCAGATTCTTATCCACTGCACCATCGGAGAAGCCCTCACATAGGTCATTGCAGAGTATTGAGTAGAGTTCTCTGCGCTGTACAGAAGGTCCTTGTTGATTATCTGTTACATGTAGCAGTGTGTGTATGTAATTGATCCCTCCCTGACACTTCCCCATACCATACGTTTGTTTTCTAAGTCTCTGAGTCTGTCTCTGTTTAGTAAATGAGTTCATTGTGTCGTTTTTTAGATTACACATATAAGTGATACCATAGATGTTTGTCTTAGTTGATCACCTCAGTCCGTCCATGTTGCTGCAAAGGGCTGTATTTCGTTCTTTTCTATGACTGTCACCTCAAGTTTCGTCTCCATTTCCCTATGCATTTTTGCAGGCAAGGTAGGCAGAGGCTTGAAAGTCACATAGTCCAGGTTGGAATCCTAGGTCCTGGTTTTACCGATTGGGAGACCTCGATTAGCAAATTACTTAAGCTCTCTGAGCTTGATTCCTCATGTGTAAAATGGATATAGAGGAGCGTTACTCATCTCATAGACCGTTGTTAGAATTAAACGAGGGTACAGACGTGCACAGACTTCACACAGCGCCTGGCATGTAATACGTGTTCTGCAAATCTTAGCTGCTGGGGTCCAGCCCAATCAGGATCCAGGGATACCCTCAGGATGATAGCGTCGGCGATAAGAGAGAGAAAAGAGAGAGAGAGAAAGAATGACATGGGGAGACCAAGCTTCGGTGAGCGAGGCCCATAATTTTATTTTCAAAAGGAACTTTTTATACCTTGACTTGTACATAGAAGGAAATGAAAGATGCAAAGTCATACAGAGTCAGCCTAAACATTACATCTCTTTTGTCTTTATCAAAACCAGGATTTTTTCTGCATACCTTTCCCATAAACAATGTTGTGTACATTATCTTCCAGCCTTGGAGGCCTGTGGACATTTTATGACCCTTTTTTGATAAAGGCTACTCAACCAGAAAACTTATTTTCCCTTGTTTTTTTTTTTTTTTTTTTTAATATTTCTCATCTATGTCAGCCTCAGAAAGTGCTAAACAGAGTTACATTCTCATAGAGCAAAGGTGCAGTGAGTTACAACAGAGAAAGAACCAATTAGCTCAAAGGTCTGATGTGGTTGATTCCAAGGCTGCTGCTTGTTTTTCTTACATTCCAACTGTGTTAGCCAGTGCACTCCCAGGTGCACAGTGGGTAAGGGACGTGGGCACTTGGCAGCAAGCACTGGCTCAACAATGAAATCCTACACCAGCCCTACTCTAATAGTTTTTAACTCTTCAAAAGGTTCTGTATTTTTAGAATGTTTTAGGCTTCCCGTGTCTTTCAAGGCTGGGGAGTTGTGAACAATCATATGCGTAGCTGCAAGTCTGGATGAACCTGTCAGGCAAGCTAGAAAGCCATCAGAGGGGTTTGAATTGAAACACTCCTATCATGCCCAGGAGACTTATTAACTAAAGCCCTAAGTTGACTTTTTCCAGAGAAAGGTGGTCAGGGAGAGCCCCCTATTAATGTTAGAAGAGTTGGTGAAGAGCATAATATAGTAAACAGTAGACAGACAGATTTTGGTTTCGGGGTAGATGCTCGAGCAGGTCCAGGGAGTCCCTCGAGTCCTGATCTGCCTTTGCCTGTCAGGTCCTCTCCGCATGACCTTTGTCATGGGTGGGACTTCCCATGGTGCTCCCGGCACTTAGCCACTAAAACATGCTCATCATTTTGTACTTTCTCATTCTCGTTGGCATGAGGTTCAGTTCAGCTCAGTCGCTCAGTCGTGTCCGACTCTTTGTGACTCCATGAATCGCAGCACACCAGGCCTCCCTGTCCATCACCAACTCCTGGAGTTCACCCAAACTCATGTCCATCAAGTCAGTGATGCCATCTAGCCATCTCATCCTCTGTCGTCCCTTTCTCCTCCTGCCCCCAATCCCTCCCAGCATCAGAGTCTTTTCCAGTGAGTCAACTCTTTGCATGAGGTGGCCAAAGTACTGGAGTTTCAGCTTTAGTATCATTCCTTTCAAAGAAATCCCAGGGCTGATCTCCTTCAGAATGGACTGGTTGGATCTCCTTGCAGTCCAAGGGACTCTCAAGAGTCTTCTCCAACACCACAGTTCAAAAGCATGAGGTTAAGGAGGAAGAAAATCCTAAGGAATTAAATCATAGGGATGATTTCAACCCCTTGCCATGAATACGCTTTAGTGTCCCAGCCAATGGTGTAAAGGTGGATAATAGACCGTGCTGTGCCGGGGACCAGCCCCGGCTGATCCAGGGTATTCGAAGGAGAGACGGCGTAGGCGAAGATCAGGAAACAATTGCTTAATTAAATGTTAATTAAGGATATAAAGAGTAATAGAATGAGGATAGCTCAGTAAAATTCAGTGAAGAAAAGAGGCTGAAATAAGGATAGCTCAGTGAGGAAATTCAGTGGAGAAAAGAGGCTGAATAATTCAGCCAGAAGGTAAGAGAAAGAACGACATGATGAGACCAAGTTTCGGTGAACAAGGCCCACACTTTATTTTCCAAAGTAGTTTTTATACTTTAAGTTATGTATAGAGGATAATGGGGGAAGGGGTAGAGTCATGCAGTAAGCCAGGCTTTCTTCCTGCAAACTTATCATATGCAAAAGCTTAGGTGATTTGCATCATCTTCTGGCCCGGAGGCCTGTGAACATTTTAAGACCTTTTCTTCAGAAAACTTATTTTTCTCTAAAGGTGATTGGTCAGGAGCCACCCTCCAAAAGCATTAGATAAAGTTGCATTCCTACAGAGCAAAGGTGTGGTGAGCTATAACAAGAAAAAGAATTAACTCAAGGGTCCCAGGTTACAAACATTAAAGCTACTACTTACACCAACTATATTAATCAATACACTGCCAGGGACACAGCAGGTAAGGGATATGGAAACTTAGCAGCAAACATTGGCCCAACAAGTGAAAATCCCTTCACCAATACAATTTCTAATCAATCTTTTAACTATTCAAAAGAATCTGTGTTTACACAGTTTAGAACATCTCATGCCTCTCACAGTTGGGAGGCTCTGAACAATCACATGTGGCCGGAAAAACCTATTCAGGCAGGCTAGAGGATTTCCAAAGGAGTTTGTAGGTTAAACACTGTCACACCCAGGAATTATTAACTGGAGCTGTAAGCTAACTTTTTTCAGAGAGGTAGTGGGGGACAGCCCCCCGTAAAGTCAGAGGTGTAGGTGAAAGCACAAAGCAGAAAGTAGGCAGACTCTGGTTTTGGGGGTACATTGCTCGAGAATTTCCAGGGAGACTCCTGAGGCTTGATCCCGCCTTTGCGTATGCCGAGCCTCCTTCCTCATGACCTTTGCCAGAGGCGGAGCTCGCTCCCCGCAGTGCTGTGCCCTGGGCACCCCCAGGCCTTGAAGCTCTTTGGTCCTTTGATGAGATGACAGCAGTAACCAAGCTCTGGGTGCCTGTGGGCGCTGGATTGAGTTCCTACACTTCTGCAGGAGGTGCCCACCATGCCCATGGATGGCCACCTGGCGTCCTCAGGGAGCCGGAGGGCAGCTGCGGGCTCCGTGGGCTCTGGCTCCGCCTCGTCCCAGCTCTCGCCCACTGCCCTGCTGCAAGAAGAGGGGGAGCAGGAGGAGGCGGGCACAAGTTGTCTTGGTGCTCTGCTCTTGGTCTGCTCAGCGGCACTGTGGGAACTGGCAGACACGCCAGGGAAGACACTGGGACTCAGAGGCGCACGTGGAGTGTTGGCGGGAGGCTTTCTGGGTCTGTGGGAAGAGCTGGGAGCTGCCATGTTTGTTGTGGCTGGGGCCCTCTGCTGCATGGTTTTTGAAAGTCCCTTTGCAGGTGGGGCGAGAGCAGGGACGTGAGCAGGTGTAGTCATTCTCATTCAATGGCAAAGGGCGGCTTGGGGCGTTGCCTTGCCAAGACAGTGGACTAGGGAGGGGACCACATATAAAGCAGTGAGGCCCGATTTCTGGGGCGTCAGGATCTCGTGTGGGCTGGACCCTCTTAGAGGGATGAGGTCCACCCTCCAGCAGTGGTAGGTCGGTTCTGGGACTGGCCGTTTATTCCCAGGGTGGCCTTGGGGGTTGGCGGGCATGAGGACCTCTCCGGCTCCTCGTTGTCCAGTCCAGAGACGGCTGGCGCCTGGGTTTTCCCCAGGAGTCCGTTCTCAGGGAACCCGATTCTCCGAGTGGATGGGTGTATCGCTGATCCAAATGCCGTGTGATTGCAGCATCCAGTGAGACCCAGGAGCAGCCATCCAGTGGCTCCGAGGAGGCATCTGGGACGGAGGACGAGGAGGAGGATGCACCCAGCTTCGTCACGGGGCGATGACGGGGCTGGCCCCGCAGCTGTCTGAGCCTGGCCCATCCTTGGCCCGGGGCTCCGAACGCCCTCCCAAAGCCTCATGGAGAGACGCGGTGGGAGCTGCTCCCGAGGAGACTCAGCCCCACTGCGGGCAGGACTCAGCCGGCAGGGAGAGGACTGGCCTCCTGGACGCTCGAGGGCGCTGCCAAGTGGGGTCCGTTAATGTCCTTGTTGAAAGGGGGGAACCTGGGGCCTGCTCTCACATAAGTGGACGGTGACGAGCTTGGGGCTGGTTTCTGTGAAACGAATGTTTAGTAAAGAACAGAAAAACTCCAGATTTTGTTCAGATCTGTGACATGCTAATTACAGAAGCTGCAGAGAGGCTGTGACGTGACACAATGGAGCGGGCTGGTCCCAGACTCAGGAGACGGCCTCGGCTCTGGAAGGAACCCTCACTGCAGGGCGTGGGGCCTCCGTTTCCTTCAGCTGAGGGTGCAGACTGCGCCCCAGGACTTGTCTCCTCTCCCCGCATCCCAGCAGCTGCAGAGGGAGACCTGGGACTGAACCCGGGGCAGAGCCGGCAGAGAGACCTGGCGTGTGAGGAGGACTTCAGAATACCAGCTGGTCATAGAAAGTCAGCAGGTAGAGGAGCCAGGCTGGGCTGGACCAGAGCAGGTGGCCCAGGGGACCCCGCTGGGCCACTAGAGAAAGTTTGATAGAATCAAGGAAATAGTGGTTTCGAGTGAAGGGAAATGAGGAAACATCTTAGGTTTCTTGATTCCCTGGCTCCATCCTGAGCCATGTGGCGTCTGTGATAACGTCTGTCTTTCCACAGTTTAAGTCACAGGAAGTTTCTTTCCCAGGAAGCTGAAATGGAAAGTCAGCCCTCATAATTAGCACACAGCCTGACTGTCCGTTTTGAAAGTGGTGTTTCTCTTTCATTAGGGACTGACCGTTAGTTCTGTGTCCTCCTGTCTTTGAACTGTTGGTTTCCTTTGTCCCCTCAAAGTGTGTGTGTCAGAGCTCGTGCTTCGAGCCTGGAGCCCTGGGATTGAGTCCTGGCCCTGCCTCTGATGGGACAGAGAACTCCGGGCAAGTCCCTGCCCGGTGCCCCCAGCCAGGAGCTCGGAGCTTCCGCAGCAGATGTGTGCCGGGCAGGTGGGCAGTGACTAGACTGGTGCTTGTCTTTACCTTTACTGGATGTCAGAAGACGCTGCTCAGGGAGATGTCCTCCAGCAGTTCCTGGTGATGTGCAGTGGGCTTTTAGTGCCTTAGGCTGAATGACTTGCAGGCTTTCTGTTACCAGCGGGAAGCTTGGATCCACTCTCCCAATCCACTCAGCAGAACCAGGCGACTGACACCGTACTTTGTGTTACCACAGCCAAGTTCACTGCAGGGCATCAAGCAAGGAGAACAGGCCAGCTGGTGCTCAAAAGCCCAAAAGACTGCGAGGGAGAGGGGCACAGGGTGCGCCGTCAGCTCATGCACCATTCTGATTGGTTGATGGTGAGCAACTGGGTGATGTCTGGGGACTCTTAGCTTTCTGGTTCCAGCCCATCTGGAGTCTACGTTGCTGGTGGTCAGCAGGCAGGTAACTTCTTTCACCTCGTGGGAAATCTTAATACCTGCAAAACAACTCAAGGGTGTGGTTCAGGACACTACTTATAGCCCGTGAGGAGGAACTGGAGGGCCTTGACTTTGTTTGTGGCTGAATTATTTGTCTTTCTTGACTGCTTTCCTTTGTGTCTTCATTTTCTCATTTGTAATTAAATTTGTGCAAGAATGTGGGAGAAAGGCATTGACTTTCTTTTCATTTTCAAATTCTTTTCATTTTTAAAAGAATTCTCAAGTTGCTTGGTGCCAGTACTTTGTATTATGAAAACATTACCTCTCTGATGGCTTTGTCACAGCACCTGGACAAACGCTTGAAAATCAGACACAGTACAATGAGGATAGAGATCCAAACGCACCTGCCGTATACCCAGAGTCTGTTATAGATGGCAACCAGGAAAATCAGTTTTGGGGGTGAGTCATTTTTATATAAATTCTGTAACCAAGGAGTCTTTTGAATTAACTCTATTTGGGTTTCAGCTTCTCCAGGGCTATTTTTTTAAATATATATGTGTGTATATATATATATATATATATATAACAGGAGCTGTGGGCCACTGCATGTCTCTTTTGTGGTTAAAATGTAAAGCAGTTTTATCATCTGGTACTTTTCTGCCGAAAGAATCTAGCACCTTCTGCCGGGAAGCTACAGCCTGAGCTGTCTTGCTAATTACTGCAGTAAGCTCCCTACATACAAACCTGCACATTTTGAACTTTGAAAGATGTAAATGTGTTCCATCCACCTGGGGCATGAGGGAAGCTGCACCTGCCCTCCGTCTCCTGTTGCTGACGATCCTTCAGCTCCGTCTCCCTCCTCCTGTCGGTGACTCTTCTTAGCTGCTCACTCAATGCCAGCTGTTGTATGACTGTACTTTTCAAGGTACTGTACTGTAAGATTAAAAATGTTTTTTCTGTTTCTATATTGTGTGAAGAGCATGAACCTAGCGCAGTGCTGTAGAGCGGCTGTGTCGGTTGGGCACCTAGACTAACTTTGTTGGACTTACGAACTCATTTATATGTAGGGGACTCCCTGTATTCCTAAACAGAGACACTTCATGGCAGCTGAGAGTGTCCTTGAGTCTGATACAGTTCAGAAAGGTCAGGTTCTCAGTAATGCAGGAACGTGTCTGAACCCATGTCCGTAATAGGCACCCAGGTCCATACTGAATGTCTGAACTACGGTTACGTCATTTTGATTTTGTAAATACATTCTTTAAAGTAGATGTATGCAGTGTATGTTTGACGAACTAGAACAGCCTGTATAAGGCAAAATACTTCTCTATACCTGGGGGTGTGAAAGTTGCCATTATTTTCCTCCTTTTGTTTGTAAATCTTTCAGGAGAAAGCACTGATGATTCAAAATACTTGTCCCTCAATGCTAGGCCTCCTTTTATATATATTTATATTTAAATATATAAAAATATTAAATATGAGAAAAACTAATCAAACATAGTGAACCAGCTCACAGGTGCACTAATTTTATAGGCTATACATTATCATTTATACCAAACTGTCACACAAACATCGTACACATGCTTTTAGAGTAGAGTTAAAAGCAAGTGGTGATAAATGTCATGAGTACTCAACTTGACAAGAGAATTTTCTGTCTTGAACATTGGAGTCAGAAGTACGATTAGAAGTAAAACCTTCTGTTTTGAGAGGGAGACCGTTGGTGAACAGTTCAGTTGAATTACGGTGGATCGTACAGACCTGGCTCAGATTCCTGGCTCAGCTGTCTACACTGGGTTCTCTTCTCATCCTGGGGTCAGCGTTGTTGGAGGTCAGCAGTCCTCTCTCTAGACCAGTCCAGTGCAGAAGCCCTCAAGTGGGAAACAGTTCATTCAAGAGTCAGTTTCTTTCCATTTCCACTGTGCACGAGCTACTAGATACCTGACAGATCTTTCATTTAGGTTGGAGAGAGTCTGAATAAATGATGTCTTTTCCAGTATGTATAATCTCCTGGTTGTGGATCACGGGGCATCTGATCTTCATCCAAAGACAGATTACTGTGATCAGCTTCAGAAACAAGCTTGGAATATTCCTTTAAAACTTAGGCTTTATAATATAACATAACAACAAGGTCATCTAATACAACAACCTCAGCATATACAAAGCCTCAGTATCCACAAAGGTATGTTATCAAAACATAATCTCTCTAAATTACCCTTTGTGGCTCAGGCGGTAAAGAATCTGCTTGCAACGGAGAACACCTGGGTTCAGTCCCTGGGTCAGGAAGATCGTCTGGAGAGGGAAATGGCAACCCACTCCAGTATTCTCGCCTGGAGAATTCCATGGACACTTCAGTCCATGGGATTGCAAAGAGTCGAAAACGAGTGAGCCACTGACACTGCCAAGTTAAGTCGTTTCGATAAACTTGGCCTGATTATTTACCTCAGTGTAATTGTCGTATAGGCTCTTTTATATCGACTGTGCCAGAATTCTTCCTGAGGAATATCAAATTTAACTTTTTAAAAAGATTTCCTTATGTCTAGAAGATACAGACTAAAAACTGTTATAACTATATTCATCAGTTAACTCAGTCCCATGTAACTAGTCCTTAATCTTGTTAACAGTTTGATGAAACCATCAGGGTTTCCATTAGAATTAATTTCTCACCCAGTTCAGCAGTATGATCTGGAAGTTATCAGAATCTTGTGCTTGCCAGAAAGTCCTTTCTGTGAGACTTCTTAAAGATGAAGCATTTTTGCAAAAGCATCAGTGAAGTATCCCCTGTGAATGACAAGGGACTTGAAGAGGCGCAGTTAAGGATACGAAGTGCAGCTGACAAAGACGCCTAACCACGTTGCTGTGACGTACAGTATTTTAACAACTTACTGACCAGAGACGTTTCAATACGTCTTTTGTTATCTGAACACTATTGATCAAAGATATTTCCACATTCACTTACATAACAAATTGCTGGCCAGAGGCATTCATTTCTGCAAAAATTCCCCAGTCAGTAATGTGTTAACAAGAATTAAGATTGATAACAATACCATTCAGTTAAGATTGATAACAGTGGTATAGTTTCTAGAACACTTAATGACATTTACCCATACAGTATTACTTAGGGCTTAGCACTCATTTGATAATGCTTCTCATGTAGTTTTAACACATTAACTTATAGCAGTTGAAATAAGTTTCACTTGATTTTAAAAGGCTTTTCCATTTCCTTTCAGTTCAGGTTCTACCTATTAAGCTAAAACCATAGTCTCAGACAGTGTGAGCTGTGTTTGCATTTAAAGGAAATGGGAGTTACAATTTCGGCTTTGTACCTAGGAAAACTTCTGCTCTTGGGGTTGGAATTTTGAAAAATTTTATCAAGCCAGATTTCTCTAACTGCATATGCAAAAAGGAAACAATTAGAATGTCAAGAGTTTTATCTTGGCCATTTTTCTCCGGAGGTCTAAATAACATTGTGGCCACGTGGTGTTACACCGAAGTCATCTTTCTTTTCATAGAGATCTAGCTGAAAATTCCCCAGTTTTGTAAGACACCCTAGGGGAATAACAGGAGGCATAGAGCTCTCATTTCTTATCTTTTCAAAGAGCTGGGATTATCAGAAACAGATCAGAACCAGGCACCCAGTGCTCAGAGGCCCCTCAGATCATAGTTCCCAGCACGAGGATGGAAGATTTCCTATCTGTTGTTCCAGAGAAGGGTAACGACAGCCAGCTGTGGTTTAATGAGGAGTTTCCCAAGTGGCCCACGCAGTGCGGGGTGGCTGAAGGATTCCTCAACCCAGAAGAGAAGGCTCCACTTAGAGCAGCATTGTGCTCAAAACCAGATGACCAAGTCCTGTGCTTCCCCCCCCCACACTCCCCCCCACACCAAGGACAGATTCCAGCCCCAGGAGCCCAGTAGGGGAGATGCCCTGGTGTGATCGCACGCAGAGTCCCACTGCTCACTGGTGACGTCTCCCAGACCAGAACTGGAGCCTTGAGTCCTTCACCACAGAACCGAAACTGCTGTGGGCCAGGGACGCTGAGTTGGCAGTCAGCACTCAGAGCCGTCCCAGCGACACAGCTGCTCAGACTGCTGCTGGACTGGATCCGAGAGCCGCAGCCGGCCAGGGGCTGACGTGCCCCTCGGTGCAACAGCACAAAGTGACTGCGCCAGCAACCCTACTCCTGGGCGCATGCCCAGACTCGACTGTCATTGAAAAGGGCACACACACCCCTATGCTTGCAGCACTGCTCACAATAGCCAAGACATGGAAACAAACTGAATGACCATCGACAGATCGCTGGGTAAAGATGTACATATGTACAGTGGAAAATACTCGGCCATACAAAATGAAATCATGCCATTGGCAGCAACATGGATCCAACTAGAGATGATCATACTAAGTGAAGTCAGAGATGGGGACTTCCCTAACAGTCCAGTGGTTAACTCTGCTCCCAGTTCAGTGAGTGCCGGAAAAAGAAAGAATACGATATCGTGTATGTGTAATACGACACAAACGCACCTGTGGAACAGAATCACACACACAGGACAGACTGGTGGTTATGGGGGAGGGGGTGTTGGGAGAGGGGCGCAGTGGGAGGTTGAGGTTAGCAGGTGGAAGCTTTTATATTTAGAATAGATAAGGTCCTACTGTATGGCACAGAGCTATATTCAATATCCTGTGATGAACCATAACGGAAAATATTTAAAATGTGTATATACATACACACACACACACACATATAACTGAATCCCTTTGCTCTACAGCAGTAAATCTACACACAAGAGGCCGTCCCCAAGAAGCCCAACCCCCGAGTCCTGCTCAGTTTCATTTCTTCAGAAATGAAAAATGTTTAGAAAAAGGGAACAATTAGGTGTCATCAGTGAGGAGGAGAGAGATCCACCCCCGCAAAAAAAAAGATTAATGCCCTTTGTGACAGTTACCAAACCAGGATCATTTGGCCCAACATGCAGCAGCCAAAATGCTGAGATGCCAGGGTTTGCAGCAGAGAGGGTTTATTCACAAGGCAGTCAAGCAACAGGACACAACACGTCTCTGAGGTTCACTTCCTGGAAGGGGAAGGGCTCCTGGTGTTCACGGTGTAAAGAAGCGAGGCGGCCTGAGGCGTGAGGGTAGTGGGGATGGGGAATTGGAGAAAGCTGTGACAACCGTCATTCTGCGCAGACGAAACTAAGCTACTGGCCTCTGCACGTTCAAAAGTGGATCTGCTTACAGCACCATCTGAGGGTTACCCTTCAAGGTCAGAAGGTCACCATGTGGACACACGGGCCGGCCCATTTGGGGAGTCATTGGTCCTATCCAGCCTTAGCCAGCTCAGCTCAAACTAGACACAGCGGACTCCACGCCCCCGGGAAACAACTGACAAACACCGTTTAGGCTCTGTGCTTCTTGTTGACACACACGTTTCAGAACAAATGACCCTGATTAATGCAGGCAGAGGAAATGGATTTGGCTGATAATTGCCCTCAGTTTCATTCCCCCGTATCTTCTGATCATTCTTCAATCTTGAGAGTGGAGGGGCAATGACAGATTTACAGAGCTGTGTTAGCCCTCTGCCTCTTATCAGTGTTCGCACATGCTCAGTCGTGTCCGACTCTGTGAACCCATGGACGGTAGCCCACCAGGTTCCTCTGTCCATGGGATTCTCCAGGCAAAAATACTGGAGTGGGTTGCCATTTCCTTCTCCAAGGGATCTTCCCAACCCAGGGAATGAACCCACATCTCCTGCATTGGCAGGCGGACTCTTTACCACCGAGCCACCTGGGAAGCCGCCCTCTTAACAGCACAACGTTGTACATCAGCTGTACTCCAATTAAAAGTTTTTTAAAAAAGCATAGGGCTAACAAGGGCTTGAAGAATGCAGCTGCTGAGTGCTCATTTAAACATTCTCTTGTTCCCAGTTTCCAGTGAGCACTTTGATCCCAATAAACAGATAACCACCTCTGTACCAACTGTCACGGACCCAAGACTGATAATCAAAACAGCAGACAAAGACCAGCTCTGAGGGGGACACCGCACACTGTTAAAATTTAGGCCCCGGATCTCATCTAGGACACAGTCAAGCCAGGGAATCAGTGTCTTACCTCCTTACATACTGGAGAGTCCCAATCATTAGCAGTTTGGCTGAAACACTTAGATACTAAATATGGAAGGAACACAGGCTGGAAAAATCCGTATGTTTTCTATTCTCACCTAACAGAACCTTGACGGTAGAAAAGGATTATTTTTTTTTTTAAATCTGAGGTCACAAGGACCAAATTTCAGCTTAAACAAGGAAAAACAGGACAGGAAATTCTGTTGAGTAGACTAATCAGATATGTCACATTGGAAGTCACAGTGAAGTTAGGGACAGCTGAAAAATTAATGACAGGCAGGACAAGAGGTAGGTATCATTACATACAGAAAAAGATTTCGGATGAAATTTCCAACAGCTTGGACAAAGGTCTGTCTAGTCAAAGCCATGGTTTTCCCAGTGGTCATGTATGGATGTGAGAGTTGGACCATAAAGAAAGCTGAGCGCCAAAGAATTGATGCTTTTGAAGTGTGTTAGAGAAAACTGTTGAGAGTCCCTTGGACTGCAAAGGGATCAAACCAGTCAATCCTAAAGGAAATCAGTCCTGAATATTCATTGGAAGGACTGATGCTGAAGCTCCAATACTTTGGCCACCTGATGTGAAGAGCTGACTCATTAGAAAAGACCCTAATGCTGGGAAAGACTGAAGGCAGGAGGAGAAAGGGACGACAGGATGAGATGGTTGCATGGCATCACTGAGTCAATGGACATGAGTTTCAGCAAGCTCTGGGAAATGGTGAAGGACAGAGAAGCCTGGCGTGCTGCAGTTCATGACATCGCAGAGAGTCGGACGTGACTGACCAACCGAACAGCACCACCACCAGGACTTCCCCAGTGGCCCGATGGTTAGGAATCTGCCTGCCAATGTAGGGGACACGGGTTCCATCGATGTTCCGGTAGGATTTCACGTGCCAGGGGCAACTCAGCCCTCGAGCGGTAACTACTGAGCCCACACTCCATGACCACTGAAGTCAGAGCCTGTGCTCTGCAACAAAAGAAGCCACTGCAGTAAGAAGCCCTCACACCACAACTAGAGAAAACCTGAGCACAGCACCGAAGAGCATGCACAGCCATACATGTTAAAGGAGCAAGTGTTAAAGACACCCAGCAGCTAGAGAGAGCACCTGCCTTTGCCCAACTTTGAGAAGTCCTGATCACTGAATTCTTTCCAAGCCTTAATTTCTTTTCATTCTGAAAAGCTGCTTAAGATCTGTTCGGGGTTCACCTGCCCAGTGGGAGGAATCAGTGTAGGAGACCTGGAACCAGCCAAAGCTTGGATGATCTCTGGACAGTTCTCCATAGTATGGTTTCCACTTCCCATCATGCTCCACAAAGGGACTTTGCTGGTGATCCAGTGGCTTAAGACTCTGAGCTCCCAACGCAGGAGGCCCAGGTCCAATCACTGGTCGGGGACTAGATCCCACATGCTGCGACTAAGACCTGCTGCTGGTAAGTCGCTTCAGTCGTGTCCGACTCTGTGCAACCCCATAGACAGCAGCCCACCAGGCTCCCCCGTCCCTGGGATTCTCCAGGCAAGAACACTGGAGTGGGCTGCCATTGCCTTCTCCAAAGCATGCAAGTGAAAAGTGAAAGCAAAGTTGCTTAGTCGTGTCCGACTCTTCCCAACCCCATGGACTGCAGCCTACCAGGCTCCTCCACCCATGGGATTTTCCAGGCAACAGTACTGGAGTGGGGTGCCATTGCCTTCTCCACTAAGACCTAGCACAGCCAAATAAATAATATATATTTTTTAAGTTGTGGATCCAAATGCTTCAGAACCTAGCCATTCTCAGGAATCCCCACAACTGTCTCCTGATAGTGGGAACTGCAAGCCCGGCTAGAGCTTCCTTTCTGTCAGGGGACAAGACTCTGTCCTTGTGAGAGTTCAAAACCCAAGGGGTCAACAGACAGCAGAGAACTATGCCTTTTCCTCGGACACCTTACAGCTTCATTCAGCCATAAAGTTCAAAGTCAAAACTGTATTCTGGTCTCAGGGGTCCTTTGTTTTACATGCAATCAAATGGTACCATCCTCATACTAGAGCGGGGCTCCCTCTTTTATTTCAAGGGCCTTCAAATCTTTAGCCAGGATTTCTACAGATATCGTGCAGGAATTTTTAAGTCTCTGAGAACTTCCTGTCCAGCAGAATGGTTGTTTAACTCTTGTATCTAGATCTTTCCATTAAAAGCAAACAATTCTTGGGATTCAAATCTCAAGGGTATGCAAGCACACACACGCACACACACACACAGCATTCTTCAAATCCAGTAAGTAAACCAACAAAAACCTCGTGTGAGCAGAGCAGTGATGAGAAGGTATGGGTTAGGGACTCATGGACAAGTATCTTCTACAATTTGATTAACTGCCTGTAAGTCATGCACAAACTAATATTCATCTGTGCTCAGTTTCTAGATAGTAAAATTGGATTTCCCTGGTAGCTCAGATGGTAAACAACCCGCCTGCAATGTAGGAGGCCCAGGTTCGATCCCTGGGTCGGGAAGATCCCTTGGAGAAGGAAATGGCAATGCACACTAGTATTCTTACCTGGAAAATCCCACGGACAGAGGAGCCTGGAGGATCACAGTCCTCGGAGTTGAAGAGAGTCAGACATGACTTAGTGATAAACAAAAACAACAACTGGAGTGTGAGGTGACTCGGAGACACGTTAAGCTGTGTTCCATCCAGGAGGGCTTTAGGAGGGATTGAATTCTGTGCTGCGCTGCTCCTTTAGCGGGCAGGTTTATTCTGATACAGTAACAATCAACTGCACATAAGGTATTTCATCCCGGTGTTTCTTCCATTTACAGAACAAGTCTAGTTGCAAATTTGTAACATAACTTAAGGATCCATTTTTAGGCCCAGAGTCCAAAGGATGTCTTGGCACATACAAACCAGACCAGAAATAAGACCAAAGACCAGAGCCCTGGGCGTCCAACCCAGGTATGGAGTACCTGAGCAGCTGGGACCTTTTATACTTTTTTACCAAAATTCTGCTGACCCTATGGTCTTTGTCCCCCATGTCCCCTGCCTGCCTTTTGTGGAAAAACTTGAGTCAAAGACTAAGTTTAATCAGAGAAGAAGATGTAGAAACAAAAAGAGAGTCAAAGGAGACCAGATAACCATAGTTTAGTCATACGTTAAGGACCCCTGGTTCCTTCTCAAGGGCTATAGAGCATGTTCTGAGCCATATCCTGTGACCTGTCTTATAGATGCTGAAACCTCATCACGTGGAAGAAGTTAACTACATGATGACCAGGCTGTAGCCCTGACATGCCTGTGTGCTCAGCCCCTCAGTCGTGGCCGACTCTTGGCGACCTCCTGGACTGTAGCCCGCCAGGCTCCTCTGTCCATAGAATTTTCCAGGCAAGAATACTGGAGTGGGTTGCCTTTTCCTTCTCCAGGGGGACCCTTCCTGACCCGGGAATCAAACTTGCATCTCCTGTATGTCCTGCATTGGCAGGCAAGCTCTTTACCACTGCATCACCTGGGAAGTCCCACGGCCGTGACAAAAGCTACCACAGTTTCAAGAACTGGCCTCAAGGAAATGGGAACAAGCCGGCCCTGGAACTGAAGACCAACTGTACTTAAAACAATCAAGGTAATGCTGGGCAGACCGCTGTGTGGCCAACTTCAGGATGACTGTCAGAGCTGACTGTGCTCTTTCTGCATGGAGCCCCTCCCTCAGTCTATAAAAGCTCTTGGCCCTGGACTGTCGGAGTTGGGGTGGAGGGGGAGGTGGCTTTTCGACAGGCATCTGCCCTGCGCCCTCTCTACACTGGCATCCAAAATAAAACAAACTTTCCTTTCCACCAACCTACCTCTTTTTATCCGCTTTTGAGCAGCCGGGCCCTGGTTTCCATTACACTGCCAGGTGGGCCTCTGTCCCTTCCCTCCCCAACCGCCCCCGCCCAATCTGGCCAGGAATGCCAAACAAGCTAGGTACTGGTGTGTTCAGTCGCTCAGTCGTGTCTGAGTCTGCCACCCCATAGAGGACAGCACGCCAGGCCTCCCTGTCCATCACCAACCCTCCAGAGCTTACTCAAACTCATGTCCATCGATTGGTGATGCCATCCAACCATCTCATCCTCTGTTGTCCCCTTCTCCTCCTGCCTTCAATCTTTCCCAGCATCAGGGTCTTTTCCAAAGAGTCAGTTCCTCGCATCAGGTGGCCAAAGTACTGGAGCTTCAGATTCAACATCAGTCCTTCCAATGAATATTCAGGACTGATTTCCTTTAGAATGGACTGGTTGGATCTCCTTGCAGTCCCAGGGACTCTTGAGAGTCTTCTCCAACACCATAGTTCAAAAGCATCAATTCTTCAGCACTCAGCTTTCTTTATAGTCCAACTCTCACATCCATACATGACCACTGGAAAAACCATAGCTTTGACTAGATGGACCTTTGTTGGCAAAGTAATGTCTCTGCTTTTTGATATGCTATCTAGGTTGATTATAGGTTTCCTTCCAAGAAGCAAGCATCTTTTAATTTCATGGCTGCAGTCACCATCTGCAGTGATTTTGGAGCCCAAGAACACAGTCTGTCACTGTTTCCATTGTTTCCCCATCTATTTGCCATGAAGTGATGGGACCGTGCCGGGGTCCAGACCCGGTGGAGCCAGGGAATTCGAAGCGGGGACGGCGTCGGCGAGGATCAGGAAACAACTGCTTAATTAAACGTTAATTAAGGATATAAAGAATAATAGAATAAGGATAGCTCAGTAGGAAAATTCAGTGAAGAAAAGAGGCTGAAATAAGGATAGCTCAGTGAGGAAATTCAGTGGAGAAAAGAGGCTGAATAATTCAGCCTGAAGGTGAGAGAAAGAACGACATGGGGAGACCAAGTTTCGGTGAACAAGGCCCGCACTTTATTTTCCAAAGTAGTTTTTATACCTTAAGTTATGCATAGAGGATAAAGGGGGAAGGGGTAGAGTCATGCAGCAAGCCAGGCTTTCTTCCTGCAAACTGATCATATGCAAAAGCTTAGGTGATTTGCATCATCTTCTGGCCCGGAGGCCTGTTAACATTTTAAGACCCTTTCTTCAGAAAACTTATTTTTCTCTAAAGGTGATTGGTCAGGAGCCACCCTCCAAAAGCATTAGATAAAGTTGCATTCCTACAGAGCAAAGGTGTGGTGGGCTATAACAAGAAAAAGAATTAACTCAAGGGTCCCAGGTTACAAACATTAAAGCTACTACTTACACCAGTTATATTAATCAATACACTGCCAGGGACACAGCAGGTAAGGGATATGGAAACTTAGCAGCAAACATTGGCCCAACAAGTGAAAATCCCTTCACCAATACAATTTCTAATCAATCTTTTAACTGCTCAAAGGAATCTGTATTTAGACAGTTTAGAACATCTCATGCCTCTCACAGGTGGGAGGCTCTGAGCAATCACATGTGGCCGGAAAAACCTATTCAGGCAGGCTAGAGGACTTCCAGAGGAGTTTGTAGGTTGAAACACTGTCACACCCAGGAATTATTAACTGGAGCTGTAAGCTAACTCTTTTTTCAGAGAGATGTAGTGGGGGACAGCCCCCCGTAAAGTCAGAGGTGTAGGTGAAAGCACAAAGCAGAAAGTAGGCAGACTCTGGTTTTGGGGGTAGATGCTCGAGAATTTCCAGGGGGATTCCTGAGGCTCGATCCCACCTTTGTGTATGCCGAGCCTCCTTCCTCATGACCTTTGTCATGGGTGGAGCTCCTCACGCTGGCTCCCGGCAGTGATAGAATTCCAGTTGAGCTATTCCAGATCCTGAAAGATGATGCTGTGGAAAGTGCTGCACTCAATATGCAATATGCACTCAGTATGCAATATGCCGGCTCCCGGCAGGACCGGGTGCCATAATCTTAATTTTCCAAATGTTGAGTTTTAAGCCAGCTTTTTCACTCTCCTCTTTCACTTTCATCAAGAGCCTCTTTAGTTCCTCTTCACTTTCTGCCATAAGGGTGGTGTTATCTGCATACCTGAGGTTATTGATATTTCTGCCGGCAATCTTGATTCCAGCTTGTGCTTCATCCAGCCCAGCGTTTCTCATGATATACTCTGCATATTAGTTAAATAAGTAGGGTGACAATATACAGCCTTGATGTACTCCTTTCCCAATTTGGAACCAGTCTGTTGTTCCATGTCCAGTTCTAACTGTTGCTTTCTGACCTGCATACAGATTTCTCAGGAGGTGATCTGGTATTCCCATCTCTTTTAAGAATTTTCCATAGTTTGTTGTGATCCACACAGTCAAAGGCTTTGGCATAGTCAATAAAGCAGAAATAAATGTTTTTCTGGAACTCTCTTGCTTTTTCGATGATCCAACGGATGTTGGCAATTTGATCTCTGGTTCTTCTGCCTTTTCTAAAACTAGCTTGAACATCTGGAAGTTCACGGTTCATGTATTGTTAAAGCCAGGCTTGGAGAATTTTGAGCATTACTTTGCTGGTGTGTGAGATGAGTGCAGTTGTTCGGTAGTTTGAGCATTCTTTGGCATTGCCTTCCTTTGGGATTGGAATGAAAACTGACCTTTTCCAGTCCTGTGGCCACTGCTGAGTTTCCACATTTGCCGGCATATTGAGTGCAGCACTTTCACAGCATCACCCAAAGAGGTCTTCCAAAGGACGAGGCAGCTGCTCTCGACAGCACCAGCTATCAAGCCCCGGGCAGAAGGCCAGTCTGGGCTTACCCCCAGCCGGCTCAGACCATCACCGAACCCAGTTCATCTTGCCTGATGCCCAGCAGGCCAAGACGCCGAGACGCTAAGGCTCACAGCTGACAGGGTTTGTTCACGAGGCAGCCAAATGAGGAGAGAGAACAAACCTCATGTCTGCCTCCCAGAAGGCAAGAGGCTTGGGGTGCATTGTGGGAGAGCAAACGGAGAAACAGGCTGGTCCTGGGTGAGGAGGGCATGGGGGGCGTAGGGACAGGTGATTGAGAAAAGGTGTGGTCATCATCGCCCTGTGCAGGTGGAACTCAGCTACAGGCCTCTGCACCTTCAGAAATGGAGGCATGGGATTTCCTTGGTGGTCTAATGGTTAAGACCCCACACTTCCACTGATGAAGGCCCAGGTTCCATCCTTGATTGGGGAACTAAGATCCTGCAAGCACCATCCCCCCAATTCCCCTGGTGAGGCCAAAAAAAAAAAAAAAATGGAGATGTTTAGCACCATCTGAGGGTGGATCTCTGACATCAAAAGGTCACCCATGTGGAGGGTCAGTGATCCTGTGTGGTCTTAACCAGCTCAGCTCCAACTGGGCACAGGTGCCTCCAAGCTCCTGGAAGACTACTTAGCAAACACCGCACTGTGAAGGCTCCGCACCACTAAGGGGACTGCCAGCCTAAACGACCTTGATGAGTGAAGGCACGTGAAGTGGGTTTGACGAACTATCCCCCAGCAAGGACGTATCGCGCTGCCACCTGAACCCGGGCGTGACTGCAGTGTCCATCCTCCCAGCTCTGGCCACTGGCCGGGCCGCTGCAGGGAGGGGCGTGCAGAGCTCAAACCTGGCAGAGAGGGTGCCAGGCTGAAGGCCCTCCTGTAATGAGCCACCCCCACCCGAGTGTGGTATGTGCGTGTGTTTGCATAATAATATAGACTTGTGTCACAGCGTCTAATAGTCTTAAATACGGTCGCTCCTCGTGGTCCACACCTTCTGCTTCTGTGAACTGGCCTAGTCAATTTGATTTGTAACCCAAATCCATACTTTTGCAGCCAGGTGCAGACATGCTCACAGTGGTGAAATTTTGAGTTGCCCCATGCCAGCTGAAGTCAAATAAGGCAACACTCAGCCCTCTGGTTTCAGCTCATACTTGTCTATTTAATGGCGGGCCTTTTCTGCATCTTTGTGCTTTTTCTCCATGGTTTTTTCATTTTAAACGGCCCCCCAGGCATCGTGTTAAAGTGCAGAGACTAGCGTTTCTAAGCTCAGGGAGGCTGGGTGTGTCTTAGAGCAGCTTTGCTCAGGCATAAATCAGGTGCTATGAGTTCAAAGATCGTGCATCAGTAATATCTACCGCTGAAAGGGTCTTTAAACAAACACACACATAAATCAAGGTTGTGGGACTTCCCAGGGGTTAAGAATCCGCCTGCCAGTGCAGGGGACATGGCTTCAGTCCCTGGTCCAGGCAGATTCCACAGGCCGCAGGGCAGGTGAGCCTGAGCACCTCAACTACTGAGCCCGTGCCATAGAGCCTGTGCCCCGAAATAAGAAAAGTCACCCCAAGGAGAAGCCCACACGGTGCAGCCAGAGAGCAGCCCCTGCTCTCCACAACCAGAGATGCCCTCAGGCAGCAACAAGACTCAGCACAGCCAAAAATCATAAATGTTAAAAGTTGTGTATTGATCTTTATTGATGGGACCAGAGGCTCACAGAAACCTAACCCCATATTTCCCGGGGGAAGGAGCGGTTCGTGCTTGGATGCTAAATCACTTCAGTCACGTCTGACTTTTTTCAACCCCCACACTAGGCTCCTCTGTCCATGGGATTCTCCAGGCAAGGATACTGGAGTGGGTTGCCATGCCCTCCTCCAGGGGATCTTCCCCACCCAGGGATTGAACCCAGGTCTCTTAAGTCTCCTGCATTGGCAGGCAGGCTCTTTAACACTAGTGCCTCCTAGGAAGCAGTTCAGCCTCTCGGGGGCACTCCGTGGGTCGCCATTGGAGAATCCCATGGACAGAGGAGCCTGGTAGGCTACAGTCCATGGGGTCGCTAAGAGTCAGACACGACTGACTGACTTCACTTTCACTTTCCATTTTCATGCAATGGAGAAGGAAATGGCAACCCACTCCTGTATTCTTGCCTGGAGAATCCCAGGGACAGAGGAGCCTGTTGGGCTGCCGTCTGTGGGGTTGCACAGAGTCAGACATGACTGACGCGACTTAGCAGCAGCAGACCTTCCCTGAGTTCCAAAGAGTGGACTTCAGCAGTTACTAATTAGGGAAGGACGGGAACACAGAAGCAAAGAGCAGGTCCGAAGGGGCTTGACAACAGCAGGGGCTGACCAGGAAATTCTCAACCAGTCAGTCACTCGGCTCTAAGTAAACAATAAAATGCCTCGACCATCCCTTTTGCTCTCTCTGAGAAAGAAGTTAAGGAACCACAAGACCATGATTTATTAGTTTGTTTTGCAGGAACACACAGATCGCCAGTGACACAGAGTCACAGGATGGCAGAAGTACTGAGAAGCGGGCAACTGAGTCTTTTCAGGAAACTGAAATCACAAAGATCCCTCCTCTTTACTTTTTTTTTTTGCCTTTATAAATCTTGCACTCCAGCCAGCAAGATGGATTTGAGACAAACCTCTTATCCGCCCAGTTGGCACCTCCTGGACTAGTAAACCTTTCTCTGCTCTAAACGCCAGTGTTTCAGTTTATTTGGCCTCACTGCATGTCAGGCACAAGAATTTGATTTTGACGACACTCCCTACCCCCAAATCTGTTCCCCACACAGCAGCCAGAGTGATCTTTTAACAGAAACTAGAGTTTTCCCTGACAATCTGGTGGTTAAGACTCCAAGCTTCCAATGCAAGGGCTCAGGTTCAATTCCTGGTCAGGGAACTAAGATCCCACATGCCTCATGGTGAAAAAAAGCAGAAACCAGATATTGCCTCCCCTCGGGGTTCAGTCCTCAAGGTCGGGCTTCCATTGTTACCGAGTCCAAGCTAGCTCTGCTCGCCGCACGACAGGCCAATGAATCCGAGAGACAAGGTGTTGAGGCAAGCAAGGGAGAGACTTAAATTGGAGAGTCAGCAGATTGAGAAGTGGTGGGCTAGAGCCTCAAAATAACCTTCTTATTGGGGCCTGGATGCCAGGTTCTTTTATAAATCAGAGAGAAAGCAGCAATGAAGAACTAAAGTCAAAAGGCAGAACAGAGAGTGAGAAGCAGGGGGGAGGGGTGTGCTAATCTGGTCTATTCACAGGTGGGCAAGGATAAACCCCCCTCTCTGAGCTGAACAAAGGCATTTCCCGTTCAGTTCAGTCGCTCAGTCGTGTCTGACTCTCTGCGACCCCATGGACTGCAGCGCGCCAGGCCTCCCGATCCATCACCAGCTCCCGGAGTTTGCTTAGACTCATGTCCATCAAGTCAGTGATGCCATCCAACCATCTCATCCTCTGTCGTCCCCTTCTCCTCCTGCCCCCAATCTTTCCCAGCATTTAAAAGGCACATTAGTTTACAGTCAAGAAGAGGGGCAGGGTCCTCCAGGCAAGCCACTGAGTATGATTATAACAATAAAAGCAATGAAAAGCAAGTCAAAGAAACAGTTCCAACATGAGAGTCAGAATTGGCTTTCTCCTTGAAACACCATTACACTTAAAATAGGAGCTGAAGGCCTTCAACCCAGCCTCTGCCTCCCACTCTTGCTCCCAGTGACCGTACCTCCGGAAGCATTTCCTGCCTCTTCTCTCCCGTAGGCCTCAGTTTTCCTCCCACTCACCACCTGTTCCATTTCTTCCACAGCTCCATCACTGGTTCACCTGCTTGCACCCTGCCACACCCGCAGCCCCCACGCCCCCAGACTCCACTCAGCTTCTGACAGGAAGGACCCACGTGTTCTGTTCCTTGCTGACCCCCAGTGCCAGCAGGGCGCTTGGGATGTCATAGGTGCGAAACAGATGTCACTCAGCAAATCTCAGTGATTGAAAGTAAGCAGGTTAACTTGTGCACATCTGAAAAAACTGCTCCAACAGCAGGAAGAGCCTACAAACCTGCACGTAGACACAGTCACTTTTGCTGCCTTTAATGCCCAGAGCTCAGCAGCAGGGGAGGAGCCTGCCTGGAACACTCAGACCCACCCCGGCCACGCCCCCTAGACTGAGTCATCACAGCTCTGGCCATGATTACGCATTTTAAGCAGGTACCATTTGAAAAGACCCTGATGCTGGGACAGATTGAAGGCGGGAGGAGAAGGGGACGACAGAGGATGAGATGGTTGGATGGCACTGCCGACTCCATGGACATGAGCTTGAGCAAGCTCTGGGAGTTGGTGATGGACAGGGAAGCCTGGCGTGCTGCGGTCCATAGGGTCGCAAAGAGTCAGACACGACTGTGCAACTGAACTGAACTGAACCTCAGGAGATGCTACTCTGGATCCCCACACCACACCCCCACCACCAATACCTTGAGAAGCACTGGTTTGGAGCATAGAAAGTACCATCATTATTTTAATTCTCTGTTTTCTACATGTATCATATGGGGGGAAAAACTGAGGTAGAGGAGAGACGTTCTATTGACTTTTGAAAATAGGAACATAACTAAACCAACGTTAACTAGACTCGGTTTCCAAGGTGTGTGGAAGGAGGGCTGTGTGGAAACCGTTTCTTCCATCATCATCACTGGAAACAGGCACGGTTTCTCCTCCTCCCCTTTGGAAGTTAATCTATATTTACTGTCCAGCATACACGACTAAAGTGATCTACAACCTCTATCTAATAACAGATCAGGAAGGAGAACCACCTGAGAAATTAACCTGGGGTAAGTCCTCAGGCAGTTTTCCATTTTCTTGTTCCCCAGAATGTAGCAAAAACTTTTTTTGCGGGGTGGGGCGCAGCTGCGCCACAGCGGGCTTCTCAAGTTGTGGCACGTACTTGGGATGTTAGTTCCCTGACTAGGAATCAAACCCACGTCCCCTGCATTGGCAGGTGGATTCTTAACCACTGGACCACCAGGGAAGATCACACAGCAAACATTTATTGAGCAAACACTAGGCTGAAATCCAAAGGGTTCCGAAGTGCACTTTGTTGGGCAACACGATCCTCACCTTCAAGGACTCCGGGTCTGATCAGGGACACAGACAAGAAAGTCAGGCTGATGACGCTTGGGGTGCTGCGTGGGTATGGGCCCCAGGCCTCCGGGATGAGGGAAGGCTAGCTCAGATCAGAAACTCAGATCAGAAACCAGAGGTGACGATGGCCTGAATTAGAATAGACAGGAGGTGTGGAGAGCAAAAATGAGGGGCTCGGGGGATTTCAGAGACATTTCAGTGGGAGAATTCACAGGACTTGAATTCTCCTCGTGGGGAGTCAGGATCTATAGAGTTCTACAGACCTACAGAGTTACCAGCTGTGCCGAGTGGTGGAACCCTCCCTAAGGGAGCAGGGGACCAGGAGGTGGAGCAGGTATGTGAGGGAACGATGAGGACTCTAACTGTGGGCGTGGTGAAGCCGGGGGCCATGGGACACGTCCTGCCAGGCTGGGAAGAGATCAGGGTTGTAGGTGATGATACAGGAGCCCTCAGGCCAAACAGTGAGTGGGTGAGAAAACTCAGGGCGAAGTGTAGAGAGAGGGACCCGGACAGGATCCTGAGAAACACCCGTATCGAGTGGACAGACGGAAGAAGAGAAGCCCGTGTGGGGTGCAGGGCACTGTCTGGTGGGCTCACCGGAGAAGGAAAGAGGGTTTCCGGGTGGAAGGAGGGGGACGCAGGGACAGATAGGGCAGTGGCTGGGACATGTGGATTTAGCAGCACAAAGGGCTGTAACTGCAGGTGGCTGAGGAGGAAACGAAGGAAGTGATGACAGCTCTCTGAGAAGTTTATAGTCTGACGTGCGGGGGAGAGGCCATAGGAGGAGTGGAGAAGAGACTGAGCGGGAGAAAGAAGGGTGTCAGCAGGGTCAGGGAAGTGCTGGGCACTGAGTGAGGAAGAAGGGTCAGAAAGCAGGATATCTGAATTTAAGCATTCACACTGGGAATTCCCCAGCAGTCCAGTAGTTAGGACTCACTGCCGGGGCGCAGGGTTCGGAAGTTCACAGAGGCTGATAATAAGCGCTAGGCTTTAGGAGTGAATGGTCAAGGGACTGGATACACTGTCCACACCGGCTGGGAGGCCATCCTGGCTAGGAGCTGGGGAGGGAGGGAGACAGCAGGACCACAGTGTTCACGGAACAAAGGGTCACAGTGGATGAGGTCACCAGTGTGGCAGTGACCTCTGGGACATGCCTCCCAGAATTGCCTTTTTCAAATGTGGGGTGGCCGAGGCCTCAGAAAAGGCGGTGACTTGCCAGACCACCAGCCACGGGAGTGTCAGCACAGACTGGAACCCAGACCTCCCCGCCGAGCGGCTGGTACTATGCACCTTGACCTGAACCACCTCGGCTTCTGCGTAAGCCCCATGCAACAACCTGGGCACCCGAGTGGGCTCTGCAACTGTGAGTACCGGGATCATTAAATTTTTCTCCTTTCAACTTGGTGCTGTCAGCATGCTTAATCTCACAGGGTGGGGAATGCCGTTTTCTGGGTTTGGTTAGTAAACGAGCTCTGGAAAGCCCTGATAATTATGACTTACGTTCTACTTCTGCCCAGACACGCTGGATAAATGTGCCTGGGTGTGGGAGCGTGGCTACCAGGCCTAGGAAGCGTTCTAAAGGATGTGCAATCAGGGTTCAGAAGTGAGAACTCAAGCAAAGGACTCTGTTGCTCAAAGAATGTTCACCTGTGATGCAATTACTGCCGTTAGCAAAGTGTTCAGAATGCTTTCTTCCTTTTTGAACACCAAAAACATTTTATATTGGGGCACAGCCGATTAACAATGCTGTGGTAATTTCAGGTGAACAAATAAAAACATTTTTTTTAAAGAATGTTTTCCTCCTGTTTTCCAGTCCACTTTATCAACTGCCAGAGGGGTGGAAGCCACACTATGTTTTTTGTGGACTTTGCTCCCTGAAATACAACAATCTCTTTCCTGTTGCCACGGGTGGGAAGGGCAGTAATCAGACCCCAGGATTTTCCTCATTCCTTTGTTAGGGCGGTAAACACAGGGAAACTAGCTTAGTCCGCTCTTAAGTGTCCTCTTGGAATAAAAGGTGTCATTCTGGCTCTCAGCATGGGTCTTGAAGTATAAGTGGATCTGGCCTGGCATACCTGCCAACATTTACTCATCCAATTGTCAGAAAACTTGGACTGGGCGACAGGAATGGAATTTTTCTTTTTTCTTTCCTTTGGATAAATGTGTCACGGTGCCATGCTGTTGTGACAGATGGAAAAATCCTATGTAGGGCACGCAGGAAGGGCTCCGAGGGCCCGCCTGGCACGGTGGGTGGATGGGAACCCATCTCTCCTCTCAGTGAGTTACCCATATGCACTTCCTGAAAAGACCGTTCCTGTTTGAATGTCTGGGTTACAAAACCTGAGAGTTCACCATTCCCGGTGAGAGGTTCCCTGCACCCTGGAACGGAGGGAGCCAGAGGCACCGAGGAAAACCCTTCCCCCCCAGCGCTCTGCCCACCAAGCATGCCGCACTCGGGTGAGGACCCCGCAGGTCTCGCTGGGCCTGGTGGGTTGGGCTGCGGTTCCGGGTGACCAGCTCCGGGTGCGTGCTCGGCCTGGGGTCGCTGTCCACCTGGCAAATTGGGGCGTGGCCGCCCACACCTTCCCCAACGGACCCTCCTCTCCGCTATACACCCCTCCTCCCCCCGCCACCCACAGTCCGCCTGGCAGACTGATAACGAGATCCCACCGGTTCACAGGGTCAGTGACCGGTCCTGGGCGTCCTCCGGGGCTCACCCTGGGAACCTGGTGCTCCTGCTCTGTGTTCAGGCCCACACGCGTCCAGCAGACTAGGGCTCACCCTTCCCTGGACTTGCGGGCCAGACCCAGGGGCAGAGAAAGCGCAGCTTCCCCATTCCGTCGCTGGGGAGGGAGAGCGAGGGATGCCCAGGCTTCCGGCTGTCATCACCACCGCGGCGCGGATCCCTGCTCACGGCCACCCGCTACGCGCCCAGTAACCAGGAATGATAAGCACCCTTCGGGTTTTCATGTCCCGGCGGGAGCGGCGCCAGCACTGCAGGGACCCCGGGGGACCCCGGGTAGGGGGGCTGTGCGCCCCGCCCCTCCTGGCCCGCAGCATCACGTGGCCCACGGCGCCCCCGCGGCCGGTCACGTGACAGCCGCGCCGTTGCCCAGGCAGCGGCTGCGGCTGGGCGGCGGGGGGGCGGGTCAGCCGGCGGGGGCGGGGCCGGGGGACCCCGCGAGACGGGCGGAAGGAGGGAGGGGGCCGCGCTCGGCGCCCCGGCCGGGCCACCGGGCCACGCCAGAGCCGCCAGCCGCGCGCCCGAGCCGGAGTCAGGCCGGGAGGGCAGAGCAAAGATCGGTGAGTGCTCACTGCGGGCGTCGGGCGAGGGCGGCGGGATCTCCGCCCCGGCGGGGGGTGAGAGCGACCGGAATTGCCCCCGGAGACCCCAGCTTCCTCCTGGGCAGGCCTACGGAACGACTGTGAGGTTGGGACCCCAAACCCGCGGGATCCCCGGGCGGGGTGCGGAGCCGCCGGGATGACTGGGAGGTTGCCAGGCGTGGAGAGATGCGGGCCGCATGCGGGTCCCCCGGCTGCTAGGGGGTGCTGAGGCGAAGGAACAGGGTTGCAGGCGGGTTCCTCCAGGGAGACCCAGGGGAGGAGGGGAGCTGGGCCCTCCCGTGTGCGGGTGACAGAAAGAGTCAGAAACAGCCGTTTCTGCGTGGCACTCGCCATTACTCGTGCCCCAGATGTTTAAGGGAACTTGACAGTCAAACCCCCAAACCCACCTCCTGGAAATGTTTCCCACGGCCAGAGACAGCGTCACGGTAATTCTACGAGATCTCTTTTCTCTGACCGCCCCTTATATAAAAACAAAACCAAAAGACCACAAGGTTCGGCCAGGAGAGCATCCTTTGGCGTCTCTGCCACCTGACAGAAAGGTCAGGCTCCATCTTGCCCTGCCCCACCCGCTGCCTGAGCCGAGCCCTGGGGTCTGAGGACCAGACTCTGCCTCTGGTGGAGGCTGGGTGGGGAGGAGGCTTGGCCCGGGGTAGGACGCTGGGGCTGGGGGGCCGCGGATGGGTTTGAATCTAGTCTGAGCTGCTCCCTCTGCAGGAAGTGGTTTCTCTGTCCTCGGGACCCACAGGCCCACCTCACAACCCCAGCTCCAAGCAGACAGACAGCCCTTGCCAAATCCTGCCACTGGAGACATCAGTAGAGCTGAGGCCGCCCTGCCACCACCCAGGCCACCATCAGCCCTCACTGCCCATGAAGTTCTCCACTCTCCAACTTGGGCTCAGCTCACCTTCACTAACGGTCCCCATCTCCACCCCATTCATCTTTCTGGAGGCCACGAGGCCCTTCTGCCCTTCCCAGTTGGCCAAGTGTTTGAGCACACAGACCAGATGGAGCCCTGATGGCTCCCTCAGCAACTCCTCCCAAGCCTGAGCATCTGGGCAGCTCTGGGCAGCGCCAGGGCAAGTCCAACACAGTCATACTGCCTGGGCCACACGTACTCCTTGAATCTTGCTTCCACCACTGCTCCCCTGGCCCTTCTGCAGCCAGCCTTCCTGCCCTGCCTCTCAGACCCTCCCCAAGTGGGCACCATCTTGTCTTTGCAGGAGGGTCCCTCTTTGCCAGCACGACCTTTACCAACTGTGTCCTGGTCCCTGCTCCCTTACAGGGACCCTCTCCTGGCCCAAAGAGTAGAGGCAGCCAGCCAGCGCCTTGTCCACCCCCTCAGCCCTCACACTGGCTCCACTACAGCAGCATTTAACTCACTGGACAAGAATCTCCCCCGACTTAGGCCATTCCCCCACTGAACATCCTCATCTTTCATCTTTGATCCTTAAGTACCAAATGCAGCCTTACCTTAGGTCCCAGGAAGCGTTTACTGGATGCAGGGCGGAGGATGGATCCTCTGAGGGGCCAAAGGTTGTGCCTTTTACCCTTCCATAGGCTGGACAGTGTCTTCATCAACCCCACGAGCTCACTTCTGATGTAGTGGAGCAAAAAGAGGGGGAAAAAAATGCATTTCCAAATGATGCCATTCTAAATGATTTGGAGCCAGCCAGTGGATTGGTTAGTGAACATTTCAATGAATTCTTCCCAAGGGAAGGTACATTCCTGTGATTGAAGTGCTCGCAAGCAGTGCTGCTAGCTGCAGATGTGGGTGGGGGCCGGGTGGTGGTGACCAAGGTTTCCAAGTCGGCCCTCTTGTAAATGACCTAGTAATTGGCATACACAGACACACACAAGTCGCTCAGTTGTGTCCGACTCTTTGTGACCCCATGAATTGTAGCCCACCAGGCTCCTCGGTCCATGGGATTTTCCAGGCATGACCGGGCAGAAAAAGAAGAGCACAGAGCTGTTCTCTGGGGGCCCTGTTGGCCAGTAAAAGCTGTGCCTCCATGGCCTGGCACAAAACAAAGAGGAAAGGACCCCCAAAAAGAGAGAGCCTCCCCCCTCCCCAGGACCTTCCCAGAGAATCCACTTAGGGACTGGCATGGGCAGATCAAGTTTGGGGCATTTCCTCAGCCATGGACCCTGGTAAACACCCTTTTGCCCACCCACGCACCCCCAACCTGGCTTCCTGCGACCTAGGAACGCTGATCTGTTTGTAATAGCCTTAAGTAGGCTTTTCACTGGGCCCATGCGGGCCTGAAGGTACAAGTTAATATCTGATGCTAAGTGAGCTGTGAGGTGCCTGTGCCCTTGAAGCCTGCCCTACAGATTAATTAGAGCTGATCCTGAGGGCTGCTGCAGGGCCAGTCCCTTGGGCCACACAAGACTGCCAATCCCCTATTTGGATTAGTGGAGATTTGAGTTTAAATTCACAAATCTCGACAGATCAGCCCTTCTGATCTTCATCCTGTGTTACTGTCAAACCACATGTGTACTGGGATGACTCGAGGGGTCTCCAGCCTCCATTTCTTGAAAAGAATAAACCCCCAAACCATGTTCGTGTCAATTGAGCAATTTTTCATTTTGCTAAAGGTTTCCACTGCACCTTGGATGTAGCTTCAGCAAGCTATAAGTCAGTTATTTTCAGGGTGAACTGTGCTGATTTAAATTGAAGTGAGATTTGAGAAATTAGCAGCTGCGTGGAAACACTGATTTCATGGTTGGCACCTGGCCGTTGGAAAGCAATTTGGGGTTTTGGGGCTCCATTGTCTTGTTTAAGACCCCAATAGGGTGGAGAAGGCAATGGCAACCCACTCCAGGATTCTTGCCTGGAGAATCCCATGGACAGAGGAGCCTGGCGAGCTACGGTCCATGGGGTCGCAGAGAGTTGGACACAACTGAGCAACTAACAGGGTGGGCATGTCTCCACATGAAGATGAACAAGTTGGAAAAGTCAGGTGTTGTGTTTAGAATCGCACAGCTGGGTCAAATCCAGAAGTATCAGGTCCTAGAAGCTTCCAAAACGCTACAACTCCCTTCTCCTTGAAGATAGGCGTTTAGGTGCTTTCAGCCAGCCTTGGAATTCTGTTCACCCAAGAGCCACGCTCAGTTGGAGCTTTGAGCTCAGGAGAGGAGACCAGACACCAGCTTTGTGGAGAAACACTGGACGCTGCGGTGGGTCCTGAAGATGCACCCGCTTGAGCCCTTTCCCACAGGTGGTCCCTGCATTCCTGTGTGGGGACAAGCCTCGGAGGCCAGGCCCACCCTCGTGCACCCTGGGTCCTGTGGCCCTGGTGCAGGGTGTAGATAGCGGGCCCCCAGGGAAGGTAGAAGGGACTTGGAAGTCTGGGTTCTCCACGCCCTGGGGGGATCCTCGGGTATACCGGAGTGTCTCTCCTGCCCCCAGCCTGGCCCCCACCATGAGCGCTGAGCTCAACGTGCCCGTGGACCCCTCTGCTCCTGCCTGCTCGGAACCCGGCCACAAGGGCATGGATTACCGGGACTGGGTTCGCCGCAGCTACCTGGAACTGGTCACCTCCAACCACCACTCCGTGCAGGCGCTCTCCTGGAGGAAGCTCTACCTGAGCAGGGCCAAGCTGAAGGCCTCCAGCAGGACATCCGCCCTCCTCTCAGGCTTTGCCATGGTGAGTGGAAACACGTGGTGGGAAATATAGCCAGTAAGGTGGGCTTCTGCTCACTGAAATCCTGTGATGCTTCAGGGAGCAAAGCCCACCCTCTGGGCCCTGCTAGCAGCCAGGATGGACCACTAGGGGTCTCTGTCCAGAGACTTCCCTGGAGGTCTAGGGGCTAAGACTGCACTCTCAATGCAGTGGGGCCTGGGTTCAATCCCTGGTCAGGGAACTAGATCCCACAGGCTGCAACTTAAGATCCCACGTGCTGCAACTAAGACCACCCCCCCACCCCCACCCTCCAATAAAAGTCTCCACCCAGGTCCTACCCCCTCCAAGGGGATTGGTCTGGCAATGGGGAGGGCGACCTGGGGCACCCAGGGGAGTCCCCAAGCCCTCAGAAGGCCCCCAAGAGTTTGGGAATGTGAGCAGGAACTGCAGAATGAGCCCGGTTTGCTCACTGTAACCCAGCTGGGCACACACACGCTCCCCGGAAACGGAGCCTCTGGCCTGACTCCTGGCTGCCTGGCTATGCTTTCCTTCTGAGTCACCCCCCAGGGCGAGTCTGTCTGGGGAGGAGCTGCGGGCCCCCAGGAAGGGCCACATCTCCTGTTGACTCCGAAGCCTGCAGACCTCATCCCTCTGGGGATCGTCCCAGTGCACGGGGATGTCAGGATCCCAGTGAGAACTGCGGCCGCCACTCCTCCTCTCTCTGTTGTCTGCTGAAGTCCTATTGGGCTGGAAGCAATTCTTTTTTTTTTTAACGTGGAAACAATTGTTCTTCCATAACCTGGAGGGTCAGTTGTCCAGTGGATATGCAGAAAATAGAAAGGTGTCCGAGAGAGCCAGCGTGACCACTCCTCTGACGAGGGCCTGCCAGACATGGGTGCCGGTCACCCTCAGAGAAATGAGACATTGTGTAGTCAGGACGTGACTTCATACAGGGCGGGGCAGTGGTCACCGCATTTAGAGGGCAGTCAATCTGGGTTCAGGTCTGTGGTTTAAAGCAAATGCTGATTCAGGTCTTGCGAATTATTTTTTAAAAAACAGGGTCTTCCCTGATGGTCCAGTGGCTAAGATTGAGCTCCCAAAGCAAGGGGCCCGGGTTTGACCCCTGGACAGGGAACCACATCCCACAAGCCACAGCTAAAGATCCTGCGTGCCACAGCTAAGGCCCGGCACTGCCACGTGAATACATGCTAAACCAAACAAAACCCGTGATTACAAGTGTCCAACCACGTGGGGCAGAGTTTTGGCTCAAAATGTTCTCTTTCATCACATTAAAAAAGGAATATTTTCTCAAGCTTAATTTTAAAAAATATGCAAGAGAATTTTTGATGTCACTTTTTTTTTCGGTGTCACTATTAAAATTAGATCTTGGGGGACTTCCCTGGTGGCCCAGTGGCAAAGACTGTGCTCCCAACGCAGGGCTCCCGCGGTGGGACCTCTGGGTGGGGACTAGGTCCCTGTGCAGCCAAGTGAATAAATGTTTTAGAAATTAAACTTTGTTTTCTACCTTCACGTAAGAATTATAGTACTGCATTAAGCTTTTTCTGACCTGGGGGGGTGTGTGTGTGTGTGTGTGTGTATATATTTTATCTCTGGAAAACTAACTCTGAGAAGCGCTGCCCGATTGAATGCAGTAGCACGGTTTCCATTCTGTGTGGGGCCCAGGTCTTGGAAATCCCTTCCTGTCTGCGGGCGGTCTCTTGAGACTCCAGTTTGGATTTCCAAATTTAGGGAAGAGTCACTTTTTCCAACAAAACGCTCACCCAAGTTGAAGGTTACAAACCCCTCATTGAAATTTGAAAACAAGCCCTGTGAAGCTTCAAAACAGTGAATCCTGGAGGATTAGTTTGAGACTTAACTGCAGGCTTCAAGGGTATGAAGTGGCCTGAGAATGGGAGCAGTGACCTTTGAGAGGCAGGGGTGGAAATAATATTGCATTTTCTCAGCTTTCATGGAGTATCTCCTCTGTATCAGCCACTACTCCCTTTAAGCCAGCGGTGATACATTTCAGAAACCACACAGACCCCAGTAAATCAGATGATTGTTCAGACTGCAAAGCCACGTAGGAGAAAGAAGTGATGAATACTGATCGTCAGCCAGTATTTCCGCTGTGGAAACTACAGCTGAATAAGGACAGGGTCGTGGAAAAATGAACAGGCGGCGCTCAACACGGAGTCTGTTCTGTGTATTTGTTGTCGCTCAGTCATGTCCGGCTCTTTGCGGCTCTGTTATGTATTTCCTAATTAGAATTGCAAAGCTGGTCCTTTGTCCAACAGGTGCTCATGCCTGACCTTAAGCTTATTTCATGTTTATCCTGCCCCTAACACAGAAAACCTGTGATCCGAGGCCTGTGATTAAAATATCTACATAAATACACCGAAATATGGCCTTTGGCCTTTTCTCCCGAGGTGAAACAAAACTGCTTTCCTTGCCGGCCTTTTAATCATCTTTGTTTCTTATCTCTGCACCCTCTGAGGTTTCAGTTCAGTCGCCCAGTCATGTCCGACTCTTTGCGACCCCATGAATTGCAGCACGCCAGGCCTCCCTGTCCATCACCAACTCGTTCATCAAGTCAGTGATGCCATCCAGCCATCTCATCCTCTGTCATCCCCTTCTCCTCCTGCCCCCAATCCCTCCCAGCATCAGAGTCTTTTCCAATGAGTCAACTCTTCTCATGAGGTGGCCAAAGTACTGGAGTTTCAGCTTTAGCATCATTCCTTCCAAAGAAATCCCAGGGCTGATCTCCTTCAGAATGGACTGGTTAGATCTCCTTGCAGTCCAAGGGACTCTCAAGAGTCTTCTCCAACACCACAGTTCAAAAGCATCAATTCTTCAGCGCTCAGCCTTCTTCACAGTCCAACTCGCACATCCATATATGACATCCTTTTTTGTTGGGTCACATTCTTTGTGGTCACAAGAGCCTACCCAGGCTACCAGGGCACTGAGAAAGGACCACCCCTCCCTCACCTTGGCAATGTGGCCACTGACTCTTGGAGCAATAATCATTGCAGAGTTTCCGTTCAAGCTGTGGTCCACTAGGACTGACATTCTCTTCTTCCCTACCAAGGGTTCCATCTCCACTGAGGACAGAATGAGGGGACAAGGCAATAGTTGCTACAAGTTGTGAAATCTTCCTTGTAAATTTCTTAAACCTGGGATGGCTCTGGGAGTTCCCTGGCGGTCCAGTGCTCAGTGGTTGGGACTCTGGCACCTTTTTTTTTTTTTGGCTGCCGTGGCCCTGGGTTCAATCCCTGGTCAGGGAACTAAGATCCCACAAGCCACACAGTTCAGGGAAAAAAAAACAAACAGGGATGGCTTAGATCTAGGAGACAAACAGTGAATGGAAGAGCCTTCTTCTGGCTTCTCTCTGCCTCCCTGCTCCTGCTGTCTTAATGGGTCTGGTTTCTTATCATTGGGTACTTGAGAGAAAGCCCTTGGTGAGCTAAGACTAAACCTTCCACTGGGGCTGGTCTGCAGAGCTGGGGTGGGGTGTGGGCCGCAGAGGAGCCATCCTGAGTGGACAGGGTGTGACCTGGGGAAGCATGGCAGGAGCTTGGCGCCCAGTCTGGATTTTGAAAGCCCCTTAGGGCTTCTGGTGAGGAAGTCTCAGCCTAAATAGACACCCACTGCTACAGAGATAGGGAGAAGGCAATGGCAACCCACTCTAGTACTCTTGCCTGGGAAATCCCATGGACGGAGGAGCCTGGTGGGCTGTAGTCCATGGGGTCGTGAAGTCGGACATGACTGAGCGACTTCACTTTCATTTTTCACTTTCATGCACTGGAGAAGAAAATGGCAACCCACTCCAGTATTGTTGCCTGGAGAATCCCAGGGATGGGAGCCTGGTGGGCTGCCATCTATGGGGTTGCACAGAGTCGGACACGACTGACGTGACTTAGCAGCTTCAGAGATAAGCTGGGGCTTCTGGTCCTTTAGTGGGCCTCTTATTCCCTTTCACTTAAAAGTGATTTATATGTTATTGAAGTGAATACACACACACAGTTTAAAACCCCAGCAGCCCCTGGTTCCCACCCCTGGAGGAGCCCCTCCGTCTCCACGTGGAATTCGGGAATTACTGTTTCTTACACTTTCTAGACATTACCTGTGGCCTAGCTGTGACCGCTGCTGAAGATTCAGCTGTTTTCCCAGCCCAGGCCGTTTCCCAGCTTCCCCTTCTTACCATTGTTCTCATATATACGGCTATTCCCGGCCTGGCCTTCGGAGATGAGGCTGCTCCTTCCTGCTTTTGGTCTCAGCTGACAGAGGCACCCTGTGGCTTGTGAGAGTCTGTCCAGTGCACAGCTCTGGGGGTCATCAGGAGCCTCCATTGTTCCTTTTTTTTTTTTTTTTAACCCCCTGAAAGGTCAGGTTGTTTGTTTTGAAAAGCAGCAGTTGGCAGCTAAGTCCCACTGCAGCCTGGCTCTGCTATCAACAGCAGTGTTGCACTTTCCAGGGAAGTGTGGCCTCTGCCCTGGGCCGGAGCTGGGCACCCCCAGTCCTCCTCCGTCCTTGGCACCCAGGGGGAGATCTCCACGGGACTCAGTGCTTCCTTAGCCTTTTCTGTACTTTTTAGATTGCCCTTAGTGAGATCTCCTCTAGCATATCAGGAAAAAGTTCACAATGTGTGAATGGGGGAGGAGAGTGCCCTCTGCTCTGTGGAGGCTCCCACTCAGCAACCCTCTGCCTTGCAGGTGGCCATGGTGGAGGTGCAGCTGGAGACGCAATACCAGTACCCGCGGCCGCTGCTCATCGCCTTCAGCGCCTGCACCACGGTGCTGGTGGCCGTGCACCTGTTCGCCCTGCTCATTAGCACATGCATCCTGCCCAACGTGGAGGCCGTGAGCAACATCCACAACCTCAACTCCATCAGCGAGTCCCCGCACGAGCGCATGCACCCCTACATCGAGCTGGCCTGGGGCTTCTCCACCGTGCTGGGCATCCTGCTCTTCCTGGCCGAGGTGGTGCTACTCTGCTGGATCAAGTTCCTGCCCGTGGACGCACGCCACCAGCCGGGCCCCCCGCCCGGCCCCGGCGGCCACACCGGCTGGCAGGCCGCCCTGGTGTCCACCATCATCATGGTGCCCGTGGGCCTCATCTTCGTGGTCTTCACCATCCACTTCTACCGCTCGCTGGTGCGCCATAAGACCGAGCGGCACAACCGCGAGATCGAGGAGCTGCACAAGCTCAAGGTGCAGCTGGACGGGCACGAGCGCAGCCTGCAGGTGGTGTGAGCACACGTGCTCCTGGGCGCGGCTGCCGCCGTGTCTGCATCCCTTGGCGTGGACCGGAACTCACCTGCCTCCTGGACAGTTTCAGACACGCGGATGGCCAACCGGGCTGCCGAGTCACTGCCAAGACGGTTCGAGACCAAAGTTCTACTCCTGTCTTAATGCTGTTAAGACCTGGCTCGTTTTCCCTCAGAGGATGGAACTCTTCAGTTAAAGGGGAGACTGATGGCTAAGAGCTCAGGGCAAAGAAAGGCTGAGTCTTTAGCCATGGGGACTTCCTGAGGCAAGGAGGCCAGGCTCTGGGTTGTAACGGGTGGTCACGGGTCCCCTCAGAGACGTGGACCAGCTTGGGGCGGGAGCCTGGCAAGGGTCTGGAGAGTCAGGGCAGCATCCTGAGTTCAGGGAAGGGATTGCACCGACTCTGGAGCTGGGCTGGTGGCAGCCCAGGGGCATGAGTGATGGTACCACCCTGCTATGAATAGACTGGGCACAGGATTAACGGCTTGGCCTGGTGCTTCCCTCCCTGCCCTGGAGGGGGTTGGGTGGCCTGGCCCTGGGGCGGGGAGGCAGCAACCTGGGTAGGGTAAGTCAGCCCAGCAAGTGCATCAGACTAGTCAGGCCTTGGATGAGATGTCCAAGGTCAGAGGCCTGTGGGATCAGGAGGCCTGTCTCTGGGCATCCCAGGTGAGGTGCCCACTTGAGATGGCTAACTGAGGGGTGACCTGAAGCAGCCTGGGCTCAAATTCTCTCTTCCCAGACAGCAGGATCCCTGGCCACACTGACCCAGTGAGGCCACCAGGTTGAGAAAGGGGCCCACAGTCCAGAGACATCCTTCTCTCAACCCCAGATGGCCCCCTGAGCTGTCAGCCCTCTGAGCTGCAGCTACAGAGGGTGGGACACTGGCCAGGCAGCTGAGCTCACCGTCTCCTTGCTGCCTGTGGCCCCTGCTGTGGGAGGGGGGCGGCCTGGGGGACTTCCTGTCTAGATAAGGCCATGGCCTGGCCTGGTCTGTGGGTGGTGGTGCCAGAGGCCAGCCCTGGCCACATGTGGGTTCTGCTTATGACAGCAGGGAGGGTGAGGTCCCATGTAGTGCTCCCCGGGGGCCCCCCCAGGCCTTCTGGCCACACCCACCCAGCTCATACTTCTATACAGTCATGGTTTCTGGTGTTTTCGAGATGGGCATCTGGTAGACCTGAGCCCATGTCCTGGGGCAGAACACGTAGATGCTACAGCTCAGCTTATCTGTGAGTCTTATCTGTGTGCCCTGAGCTGCTTTTAAGAACCACATGCACCATACTGGCCAGCAGCCACCAGAGAGGGGTGCCTTTTCTTTTGTTTCCACAGTCATTGGACTTCATGCTCTGATGGCATGTCTGTCCACAGCCTAGTAGCTCTGTGGTGTCTGGGTCACGTGTGCCAGGAAACGCTGGTGGGCCTGACCGAGGTTTCTGAGACGGTGACATACTGTTGAGAACATAAACCTTAACACATCACTCTGAAATGCCGAGAACCCCCAGTGCAAGTCGTGGCATTTACAGGGAGCCTGGATGTTGTGTCCTGTGGGGCCAGATGAGAGCCCTGGCGCCTTCTGAAGGGCGTGTCCCTCACATCCTCTGCTGACACCTGTCGTGACTTGCTTGGTCCTTAGCGCATGTCTCCTCTCCTCTCCTGGAGCCTTGTTGAAAAGGCTCGTCTGGTTTAACGTGTTTGCTTTGTGCAAGGTCAGCGTCACCGCAAGACCACCACTGTGTGTCCTGGTAGGGACCAGACAGGCCGGCTCCTCCCCACTGCTGGAGGGGACAGCAGCTCCTTCCTCTAGCCTGAGCCTTTTGAGAGGGGCCTCGCGGGGCTCACTGCGACCCACTTTCCTGGGCCGCCTGGTGCCCCTGCCCTGTGAGCCAGGCCCATGGAGTGCCCAGTTCCCCCACATCGTGGCAAGCACACCCCAGCTATCAGCCAGGAGCCCGCTGTTAACGCCTGGCCCGTGGCGCTGGTGGGAGGGGAGCTTCCTAACCTGGCCGCATCAGGGTCGGACACTAGGCGCCAAGGACAGTGCCACACAGGCAGGGAAGATGCTGCGTGACATGCTTTAGACACTGATTAGGAGAGCAGTGTTCTTGTAATTTCTTATTTTCATCCGGCAAGTTTTCCCGGCTCCAGCCTTTCTAGTTCCCAGGTATGGGGCAAACAGTTTCTGTGAGAACAGAGCTGACCATGGGTTGGGGACTGGTGATGGGGGCCACCCTCAGGGTAGCACAGAGCGTCCTCTGGGGCTGGAGAGTAAGCTATTTGGAGCTGCAGCAGGGCAGTCTGGGAAGGACAGGGAAGCATATGTACAGGCTAGAAATTTGGTTCCTGGAGGTTTAGCCTGATTGTGAAGAGGGTTCCAAGTACAGTGGCCTCTCCATGGTAAGAGGAGTCGGTGTGGGCTTGCCCTATTTTCTTCTGAAAGGAGCCTTCCTGGTGCTCATAAAACAAATGCCTGCAGATACACACAGGCCATTTCCAAAGTGGAACACAGTCTCCATTTAGTACCTGACCAGAACCAAACTCACGGGTTTCTATTTTGGACAAACTGCCAGAGCAGAATGTATTCCAGTCTTCTAGGAAGGTCTGTGCAGGACAAAACCACACAAGCCTGAGTGGATTGAGGCGCATCTACAGACCTTATCTGTCTTGTGCTGAGAAATGCACTATGCATGACGTCATGGAGACCACATGTGGTGTACACTGCCCCCCGCCCCTGCCCCGTCCTATATATGGATTTTTTAAAAACAGTTGCCCTGGATTGAACTGAGTAAATAAAGCTACAACTTGCTCTCTGCTCTTGGTGGGAGGCCGTAGGGAGAGGGGATGCTCAGAAGCCCCTCCTCCAACCACTGGTCACCAGTGTCCCAACAGACTCCCAGGTGAGGGAGGTAGAGGCCCCCTTATTTGAACACTTCTGTCCTTTACTAAGAAAAAAAAATTTTTGTTTCTTTTGCCATACTGTGCAGTATATGGGATCTTGGCTCCCAACCAGGGATTGATATCATGCCCCCCTGCAGTGGAAGCACAGAGTATTAACCATTAGACCACCAGGAAAGTCCCTTTTATTGTTCTTAATGTTCTGGCACTTCAACCCAGAGGGCCAGGCTGCCTCTGCAGCACAAGATAACTGGGCTGCAGTAGTCTTTTTTTGGGGGGGAAGGGGGGTGTGGTGGCAGAAAAGGCCTAGGCTCAGTGCAGAGCTTTGGGCCAGCAAGCCCATCCTGAGCATTTCCTGTGTGTGCTCAGCTAGCCTGCAGAGACAGTCCTAACTCAGATGCCTCTGGAAGGGCAAAGGGAGAGAAGGGACAGACCAAGGCTAGAGACTCCTCACTAGGCCCATTAAGACCCTGCTGAGCTGTGTTTCCAGCCCCTGACATCCCTCTCAGGCTGCTGGGGACACAGGCGGGTTTTGCACCCATCTCTGCAGGAAGAGCCTAGAGGACACTGCCCGGCCTCAGCTCAAACGGGGCCCTCTGTTGGCGGAGCGCCCTGCAAACTCCATCCAGGGGCCGGGCTGCCCTGAGGCCAGCCTGTCAAGCCCCCAGCGAGCAGACCATCGGGTCTATGTGCCTGTTTGGCAACCTATGTGGCAAGATGGGCTGGAATTCTGGCCACCTTGCCCAAATGCCACCCTGAGGGGTATGAGGGCTAGTGGGGAGTTCATAGTACCTGAGAAGCACCAGTCCCCCACCAGAAGAGGTGTCTGGGAGCCCACTGCCCACCACGGCCAGCCGCTGGGCCCACTCTGTCCTGTTGGGTCTCTGCCAGGGCCACTACGCAGAGAGTGCAGGGTAGCCAGTGGCTCTGCACTCCTGATAGCTCTTGGAAAGTTCCAGAGTGACTGTGAAAACCAGTGCTGTGAATGTCTCCAGGCTGTGATGGGGCACTGGTCCCCCAAGTTTGGCTCCTTGCATGTGGCTGGTGGGCCAGGTATATTGTCATATGAGCAGCAGGAGACCAGGCTGGCCCCCCAGACTGCACGGCCATGCCTTCCACCTCCACAGGCTGCTCCTCACCTGGCCGCGGGGGACAGCCGCCAGTCCAGGTCACCACCTCACAGCACTGGCGCCAGGTAGGAGCCACCCTGTGCTGTCCTGAGCTGCGGAGACTCCTCCACAATTTCTAACATCACTGGGGGTGGGGGGCCCAGGCCCCCAGCAGACTGCCCCATCACCACACCCCACACCCCATGGGGTCAAGCATGACCTGGGCAGAGCCAGCTCAGAAGCTGTCAGCAGTCCTGACGTCTGAAACAATAACCACCTCACATCCTCTACCAATCCACTCTCCAATCCAACACGCTCCCTAAACCAGGGGCCTGGGAACTCCCTGGCGGTCCAGTGGTTAGGACTGGCTTTCACTGCAGTGGCCTAGATTCAACCCTGGGTCGGGAACTAAGATCCTGCAAGCTGCGGGGCATGGCCAAAAGTAAATACGTAAAACAGTAAATAGATGCGGGGCCTGCAGGCTGGGATGTTCTGCAACCTTGTTGTTCAGTGGCTCAGTCGTGTCTGACTCTGTGTCTCCGTGGACTGCAGCACGCCAGGCTCCTCTGTCCCTCGCTATCTCCCAGAGTTTGCTCAAATTCATGTCCATTGAGTTGGTGATGCTACCTAACCTCTAACCTCGGTTACCCTCTAACCTCATTAAGACAGATGGATAAAGAAGAAAACAGCCTGAAGGGGTACCAACCATTTTTAAGCTCAAATTAGGCCACTGCCCTCAACTGTGACAAACAACCCAAACCAGTGGCCAAAAGGACCAACCTGAGCCCCTCACCGTGAAACCATCCCGGGCGGGGCTCGAGCTGCCAGGCGCAACGGTCTGTCCAGCAGTCTCCCCTTAAGACCTAAGAAAGACCCTCGTGCTGGGCGCCCCCTTCGATGCTGGCCACCGGTCCGCTGGGGAGCCAGCGCCTCCACCAGGCCCAGCTGCCAGCTCCCCGTCCCGGGCGGTGGCTCACGTGGTGGGTCTCCCCTGAAAGGAGAGCGCCATTTGCAGGAGTTCCCGCCCCAGTTCCTGCTGCTTCCCTCCGGGGCCGAACTCGGCCGACAGCTCCCGGAAGGTGACGCCCACGCGCCGGGCCCCAATGTGCCGCCGGTGGATGGCGTGCTTCCACTGGTGCCGTGCGCCTCCCCTGAGCACCACCAGGGAGCGGCGGGGCAAGGGGACCGCCACCTCCACCTCCTGGCACAGGACGGACCGGCTGGGGGCCATCGCGCTGTCCGCCAGGGCCTCCGGGAAGCCGGATGGGGCCAGGCAGAGCAGCAGGCTGCCGGGCGCCTCCCGCGACATGGACAGCACGGTGGGGGACAGCAGGTTGAGGCTCACCAGCCGCTCCCCCCACAGCCAGGCGTCGTCCAGGTGCGGGTCGATGGCCGAGCCGCGCTCCGGGGAGTAGTCCAGGTTGCACTGCTCCACGGGCCGGAAGTCCTCCAGGATGGGGTAGAGGCCCATCCGCCGCACCACCTCCCGGCTGAAGCTGGGGAGGCCTCGGAAGCCGGCCCTCTTTAGCTTCTGTTTCCGGAAGTTGACTTTGGGGCCGTAGTCCTGGAGGATGAGGATGAAAAGGAAGTGGGGGATTGGCTGAGTTTACGGAAATGGCATCACACGCCAGGGCGGAAGAATCCAATCACAGAGACCAAGACAATCCACGATGCCTGACTTCGTGGATCTGACATTTTGGCAGAAGGAGACAGACACCAGAGAGATAAATACGAACAGCACACACCAGCTGGCAGCAAACGCCACCGAGAAAAACAGAGCAGGGAAGGGGATGTGGAGTGTCGGAGGACGTCTCCGCCCAGGCACCGCAGGAAGCAGAGCTGGAGACAGGAGGCCCGTGTGTGGGTGGCATGTGTGGGTGGCATCCCCTGGCCGCCGGGGCCAGGAGTCAGGAGCTGTGAAGGAGGAGCGGCCGGGCAGCGCAGGCGGGAGCGCGGGAGGGCGGGCCCGCCCAAGGCAGTGTTACCCAGCTGGTCAACACTGGGCTTCAAGACCACGGAGGAGGAGTTCCCCTAGGACCCAGAAGTGGTTCCATTTCTAGCCTCACTGAAGAGAATGGAAACACAGTCCACACAGAAACCTGTACTCGAATGTTCCCAGCAGCACTACTGACAAAGTCAAACAGTGCGCCTCCCTGCTGGCCCAGTGGCTGCGACTGCGAGCTCCCAATGCAGGGGGCCCGGGTTCCATCCCCGGTCAGGGAACTAGACCCCACATGCCGCAACGAAGTTCATATGCTGCAATTAAGACTCGGTACAGACAAATTTAAAAAGTCAGAAAGTGGAAACAACCCGTGTCCACCAGCCGGTGAATGGTAAACAGAGAGTGGTCTATTCATGCGATGGAATAATGCTGAGTCACAAAAAGCAATGAAGTCCTGATACAGGGTGCAAAGCGATGAACCCGGAGAACATGCTCAGTGAAAGATGCCCGACACAGAGGGTCATACCCCACTTATAGGAATGTCCAGAAGAGGCCAACCCACAGAGACAGACAGCAAGTAAGTGGTTGCTGGGGGTTAAGGAAATGCAAAGTGACTGGCAATGGGTGTGTGTTTGCTCTGGGGTGATGCGAATGTTCCAGAACTAGACAGTGGTGATGGCTGCACAACACTGTGGCTACACTGAAAATGAAAGCACTGAATTATACACTTGAAATGGGGGATCTTATGGTAGGTGGCTTCCATCTAAAAGGAAACACACACACACACACACACACACACACACACAAAAGAGAGGAACCCTGTAGAATACAGCTCAGATCTGAGGGGTGAGAGGGGAGCATGTATCCACACTCCTGCTCCCTGGGGGCCCCTCCAGTGGAGGGTGGCCCCACCTGGTGGTAGAGTCTCCTTCTCTGTTCTGCAGGAGCCAAGGCCAGCTGGCTCCTTCAGGTCACCCCAACTGGTTGGCAGCAGCCGGCAGGAGGGCCACAGGCAGAAAGAAGAGAAGCCGGAGCCTGAGGAATCCCTGGGAGGCTGGGGTGACTGCCATGGGGACAGCAGCAGCGGAGACAAAGGTTGGGCTGGCGGCCAGCACAGGGCCTTCAGGGCACGGGAAGGCCTCTGTGTTCACGCTGACATGGGAGGGCCTGTGGTAGAGCAGCGACTCTGACCAGATGGTGGGATCACTTCCTACTGAGACGGACAGGAGGGGCGGAGGCTGCGCAGGGAGTGTGGAGGCAGGCGGCAGCAGTGGCCGGGGGTGAACATTCTCAGGCTCAGGACATGTTTTGAAAGAGTAAAGAGCTGACAGGAATCACCAGTGAAAGCCAGAGAGGACTGTGGAAAGATCCAGGGTTTCTGGTCTGAGTAGGTGGAAGGTGGAATGCGCCGGCTCAGCTCAGGACTAACAAACAGGAGAAGCTGGGGCTGGAGGTACGAGCACGCAAGCCCTGAATTTTTTGGACCGGGCCTGAGATCAGCTAGGGGCGTCTGGAGAGGGAGGAGAGGCCTGAGAACCAGTCGCTGGGTTTAGGGGTGGGGGTCGGCGATGAGGCAGTTTCAGAGTGAGTTAAGAGGGAGCAGGAGGAGAGGAGCTGAACAGAACAGCTAACTCTCTTGAGAAGTTCTGCTGCAGAGACGAGAGACATGCAGCTTCCTGGGAGGCCAGTGGGAGAGAGCCGACCTAGAGAGAAGGGAGCTGGACAAGGGCTTCTGAGAAGCAGCAACCAGCCCGAAGCTGAAGAGGGGCTCGAAGGGAAGCAGGGCACAGGAGAGAAGGGAACCTCGGTAGATCCGTGTGTTTTCTCTGAGAGGCCCGGTCATCAGTGCAGAGGGGGGAGGGGAGCGAGGACTGGAAGGACAGCAGCAGAGCCGATGACCTGCGGAGTCAGCACAGCTCTGAGCACGAAGGGCCCGGCTCAGGATGGAGAGCCAGAGCCCGAGGCCACCTGGGGGTGGGTGAGCGGAAGGAGCCTGACAAAGTGAGAGGAGAAAGGGTGAGGGACACCCGAGGAAGCGCCTGTGCTAACTGGCTGGGGGGCCAGGGGGACTTGGGGTTTGCGCACAGGCAGGGGACGCAGAAAGGGGGCCAATGGCTGGCTGGAGGGGGCGAGGACTACCGGAGATGAGGAACGGAGGAGACAGGAGTGGACCCAAGGAGAAGGGGGCTGTGATCCCAACAAAGGGAAGCTTCAGGGTTTGGAGGCCAGAGTATCGGTAGGAACAGGCGTGAGGAGATTCACAACTGACCCGGAGAGCTGCCGACAGGGTGGGGGCGTCGGGCAGCACTCCGCAGGGCTTCCCTGCGGGCTCAGTGGTAAAGAATCCGCCTGCTACTGCAGGAGACGCAGGTTTGACCCCTGAACAGGGGGATCCCACATGCCTCGGAGCAACAAAGCCAGAACTGTTGAGCCTAATGCTCTAGAACCCAGGAGGCCAAGTACTGAAGCCCCTAGAGCAACAAGAGAAGCCACGGCAATCAGAAGCCCTCGCACCACAGCAGGGAGTAGCTCCCGCCTGCTGCAGTGAGAGAAGAGCCTGCACAGCAATGAAGACCCAGCACAGCCAAAAACAACTAACTAAATTAAAGGAATTAAAAAAAGAGGCACTCCATGAGAGTCACCAGCACTACGCCAGCTGGGGAGAGGGCAGAGAGCGCTGGGTGGCCGTCTGCTTCTGAGCCCCAACTCGTAGGAAGGTAAACAGGCCGCGCTCTGGACCGTTCCCCAGCACCCCTATTCAGCAGCCCTGCCCTCCCACAGCCCTAGGTCAGCTTGTCCGCTAATGGCTCTGGGCGGTGGCTGCAAAGGCAGGCATGGAAAAGGAGATAAGCACAGGAGCTCCAGGGTCAGGTGCCTGGCAGGGCCCTGCAGCGTGACTGGCCAGAGAGGGCAGGCCTTCCTCCCCCCACCCTGCTCTGGCCCAGCCTACCTGCTTCCTCCGCCCAGACTGTGAGAGCTTCCAGGGGTCGCGGTCCATCAGCTGCACCATCTCGGCTTCTTCCTCTGGGGTCACGAAGTCCTCGATCAGGGTCACGCCCGGGAAGGGGAAGGCCCAGCCTTCAAAGTCAGACTCCTCGGCCCCCACGGCCCAGCCAGTGTCGGGGTAGTAAATGAACCGGTGTGTTTTCTGCAAAAGACAGACAGGGGTGTCAGAGCTTCTGGAGCCGTGGCTCACACCCCACATAGGCCCTGAGAAGCTGCCCCACCCAGTGGTGCACCCTCCCTGGCAGCACTCTGGGGGTCAGCTGGCATCTCCAGCGAAGTGGGACCCCTGCCCAGCCCCCACCTTGCTCAATTTCTCGTCTGTAAAAGGAAAGAGAGTACACAGGAACATTCTTTCATCTTCCACCTTGCAGGTGAGGTGACTGAGGCTCAACAAAGTTAAGGAACTAGCCCAAGGCTGCGCAGCTGGGGAGCAGCCTCCAAGGCCACACTGTTGCTGTGGGCACTGTCTGTTCCTCCCAGGCTAGTGAGGCGTGTGTGAAGGCAGACGGCCCTGATGGGGAGCTGGAGAAATCTGCTCCCCTAAAGCTGAGGCCTAGGGTTGCCCAGGGGGGTAAGTTCACATGCTGGGAGGCCAGAGGGAGAAGCTCTTTCCAGCCACAGTGGGGATGTCGCTGGGGCCTCCCTGACACGGCGGCAGCCATGGGCACTCCCTGAATTTCTCATTGAAAAAGGATAGAAGGCTTCCCAGGTGGCTCAGTGGTAAAGAATCCACCTGGTAAGGCAGGAGACGTGAGTTCAATCACTGATCCCAGAAGATCCCATTCACAGTGGGGCAACTAAGCTGGTGTGCCGCAACTACTGAGCCTGTGCTCTAGAGCCTGGGAGCAGAAACTAGTGACGCCCGCACGCCCTAGGGCCCGTGCTCCGCAACAAGAGAAGCCACGGCAACGAGAAGCCTGTGCACAGCGACTAGAGAGGAGCCCCTGCTCGCCCCAACTAGAGAAAAGCCCACACAGTAGTGAAGACTCAAGAGAGCCAAAAACAAAAAATAAAATTTAAAAAGAAGAGCAGAACTTGCCAGTCACCTAGAGGAGTACCAGACTGACAGCCTCCTGTGGCAGGGCCTCCAGCCAGTGACCCATCACGAGCCCGGCCAATTACCAGGCAGTCTTTGCTCTGGAGCTTCCGGTTGGGTGAGCCAAAACTTCCTCAGATCTGCGCGGGAGTTGGGGGTGCTCCCTGCCTCCTCCCCGTGTATGTTCTAGAGGCACTGCCAGCACCCCCGACTCTGAACCACCGCATCTCCCTCCTGGCACCTCACGCAGGACACACAGAAAGTAAGGACTCCTCCTGTACATTTCACTTGTTCCTCGGGCATCAGGTTGGGAAGGTGCTACCCGCTACAGTGCCTGGAACCTCCACACCCTCGGCCATGGGCAGAGTCCAGACCTCTGGCGAGGTCTGAAAAACTTTTTTTTTTAAGAAAGTAATTATGGTGAAATATATACAACCACATATATTTTATACATAAGACTGATCCTCAACCATATTTTAAGTGCACAGTTCAGTGTTGAGTATATCACACTGTCATGCAACCAATTTCCAGAACTTTCTCATCTAGCAAAAGTCTACCTGTTAACTTAGAGAACGAACTTGCGGTTGCCGGGGCTGGGGGGTAGGGGCTAAGGATGGGGTAGAGGGCTAGTTAGGGAGTTTGGGATGGACAAGTACACACTGTGACATTTAAAACCAATGAGGTCCTCCTGTACAGCACAGGGAACTCTGCTCAATGTTACGTGGCAGCCTGGATAGGAGGGGAGTTTGGGGGAGAATGGACACATGTATATGTATAGCTGAGTCCGTTCTCTGTCCACCTGAAACCATCACAACATTGTTAATCAGCTATACTCCAATATAAAATGTTACAAAAAAGAAAAGAAAGTCTATCCGTTAAACAACACATCCCCTCTCTCCTTTGCTCCAGCCACTGTGCACCCACCACTCGCCTTCCCGTCTCCGTGACTCTGACTACTTTAGACGCTCTACCTGAGTGGAATCATACAGTTTGCATCCTGACTGCCTTATTCCACTCAGCATAACGTTTTCGGGTTCATTCGTGTCGTGGCACGTGCCAGACTTTCCTTTCTCCCTTTTTCAGACTGAATAATAGTCCATTGTATGGACGGGCCGCATTTTGTTCATCCTTTCATCTGTCCATGGATACCTGGGTTGCTTCTGCTTTTTAACTCTTCTGAGTAACTCTGCTATGAACATGGGTATACAGATATCTCTTCAAGACACTGCTTTCAATTCTTTTGGGTCCACATCCAGAAGTGGGATTGCTGGGTCATATGGCAGGTCTACATTTAATTTTCTTAGGAACTGCTACTGTTTTTCACAGGACCTTCTTAACTTCTATCAGAGACACCTTGACGGTTTCTTCACTGGCTTTCCAACCCCTTTTCCTTCTTATCCACTCTTTCTCCTCAGAGGAACTTTCTAAAGTTCACATGTGATTTTACCTTTAAAACCCTCACGAGCTCACCACGGCCCTCAAAAGGAGCCCAGCCTGCCTTCCGTGGTCAGGCCCCACCGGCTTCATCTCCCTCCCCTGACGCATCACCCACCTTCCCCAGGCCTCGGCCCAAACAGTTTCCCAGCTGAAGGCCCTCGCTCTGCTCAAAGGCTCTGCGTCCTTCTTTGTTAATTCGTAGGATTAAGGAATCTCATTTCCGTCCAATGCCTCCTGGGACCCGTTGCCCCGAGTTTCGGCACCCTCTGCTCTCGTCCTGTCGTCTTCCCACGGGCAGGTGAGGTTCCCAGCCCGACCCGGGGCGGAGGAGCAGCGGCTACGTGTGCTATCAGACTACCCCCAAGTTCCATAGGTGGGCCGCGGCCGGACTGCACCGACGTCCCAGCCCCTTCTCCACTCCAAGCCCACTCCTCAAATCCCTCATCTCTTCACCTCGCGACGCCCCCATCTTCAGGGCCGCTGACACGGGCTGATCCGGAACCTGTCTTCAAGGCCAACTTGGGCCTCAGTTTCCCCACACGAAGCATGGAGTTGTGGGCGCGGCGGCCCCTCTCCCACCCCTCACCTGCGAGGGGTGCTGCCAGGGCGGGTCACCTCCGCGCTGCCGCTCGCAGATCAGACAGGTCCTGATGCCCTTGCAACCGCATTCCCGAAGGACCTCGGGAGGCGCCACCGCCGCGGCTGCCATGGCGGCGTCCCGGCGGCCAGGGCGCAGGTGCGGGGCCGCGGGGGCCGCTGGGAGTGGTAGTCCGTGCGCAGGGCGCGAGGTTCGCGGGGACGCTTCCTTCCGGTGGTCGCCGCCGCGGACGGATTCGCGCGGCGCCACCTCCTGGACTGAGGCAAGCGCTGGCGCCAGCATCGGATTCCCGTGCTGCGGTTTGGGCACACGCGGACGGCGCCTTCTCGCCATGGCCCCCCTCTCGACGCGGCTGCTTATCCAACGGGGGCGACCCAAGAGCAATCGGCTGGGGAAGATCCGGAGCTTGGAGTAAGGGCCGAAGCCACACTGTCCCACCGGGGCCTGGGTCGGCGGGCAATCGGAAAAAAGCCTGGGATCCTTTCTCTCTCCCTTCCCGGCCCCGTTATCACCCCGAGTCTTTAAACACTCGGGCGACACGCCGTCCTCTCCTTATGAGATGGGGCGGGGCGGGGGCGGGGGGCGGGTTCTGGAGCAGCGTTGCCCCAGAAGAGGGCCTGGGCTGCTAGGGAGACAGTCTTGTAGAAAGAATATGGAGCAACCTGTTGAGAGACTTACAGGGGAGCTCAGAGAGCCCCCCCTAGAGGATCAGGAAAAAGCCTCTTGGAGGTAGCCAGCTGCCTCAAGTTCTAAAGTAGTTATCAATGGAGGCGATGTTGGGGATCAACTGCACAGGCAACAAGAAATATCAAGAGAAAAGCCATCGGAGGCACCTGGGCTGACGTGGGTATGGGGTGGGAAGTCGGTGGGCCTGCCCCCTGAGCCGGCCCTGTCTACGCCTCTCCCCAGCCTGTCAGGGCTGAATCTGCTCTCAGAGGACTTGGACCACACGCTCCTGGGTCGCTTGAAGCAGCTGCAAGAGCTGGACCTCTCCGACAACCAACTGGAAACGCTGCCCGCCGACCTGGGTCTGCCCCACCTGCACGTCCTCCACTGTGCCAACAACCAGCTGAGCGACGTCACCCACCTCTGCCAGTTCCCGCAGCTCGAGGAGCTCAGCCTGGAGGGCAACCCCTTCTTGACAGTAAGTGGGTGCCTGCAGCAGCCCCAGGCACTCGATGGGCTGGGGCTCAGCCACAGACTGGGCGCAACCCCGAGCCACTCTTCCCTCATCCCCCAGGTCAGTGACAGCCTGAAAGTCACCTTCCTCCTGCCCGAGCTCCGTAAGTTCAACGGCAAGGATGCTTCCACCACTCGCTCTAAGGCAGAGAGCCTGAACCGGGAGCTGACCACCAGGGTGAGGAACGGGGAGGAGTCCCCAGAGCTCGGGAGCCTTGAGTGAGTGGCAGAATGGGGTATCTGGAGGACTCCGAGAGGGGCCACAGCGGCCCTGAGACCCTACCCTGACCCAGGGCTCTGATCTTGGCTGTGGTGCTTGGCCTCTTGTTCTTGTGCAGGCAGGCGATGTTGAGACGCTTTCGTGGTGACACTGCGCTGGGCCAGCTTTTCCCTTCGGGGGCTGTTTCTCCCTGTGGCTCGCTTGGGTTTGTGCAGCCGAGAAGGCTGTGGTTCCTGGAGGCTTCCCAGAGGCGATGAGGGCGACGCCTCTGATCCCTAGAGACAGAGGTGCCACAGAAGGTCCAGGAGAGCTGGGCTGGCCTGAGCCTAAACCTGGTCCCTCTTGTGCCAGGTCGCAACTCACTGGAAGAAGTTCATGGCCGCGCTGAGCCCAGAGGAGCAGGCACAGGCCCAGGCAGACTTTGTGAAGTCGGCTGTCAGGAACGTCCGCTACGGGCCCGTGTCGCTCAGCGAATTCACCCAGTGGCGGGTATGCCCTCACGCTGCTGTGCTGCCCATCGGCCCTCCCAGCTCCCTCCTCCCTGGCTCCCACAGCCTGAGTCGCCCTGGAGGTCGCTGGCCACAAGAGGACGTGGGGAAGGTGGCCTGGGGGCTGGAAAGATGCTTCCCCAGCTCTTACTGGCTGTCTGGGAGGGGCTTGAGGCCCTAGGACTGTGCCCGGCTTCCTGATGGCCTGCTCCCACCCAGGTGCGGATGATCTCTGAGGAGCTGGTGGCCTCTGGTGGAACCCACGCACGTGAGGCAGACATGCCAGAGGGATCCCACAAAGCCACAGCTACCCAGCAGCCCAGGGTGAGTGGGGCTCCCAGGCTCCCTGGGCCTGCCTTGGTTCTTCCTGCCTCAAGAGGCATTAGGGAAGCGGGGGACCTTGAGATATGCCCAGGAGATGGTCTCCTGTGCTTGAGTGGGTTCTCTCTGACCCTGGTACCTCTTGCCTCCCATACCCCAGGAGGGTGAAGTTGAGTCTGTTGAGTTGAGTCTGTGACCAGGCAGATGGGTGCCTGGTCACCATGCCTCAGCCTGCCCCTGCCCTCTCCTCCACAGGCCAGGCCGGTGGCCTTGAGGCGGCCAGGTGATACCCTACTCAGCCTCTCCCCCCAGAAGCGGATGTGCACCTCCCTGTTGGCGCCGGTGGAGGGCAGCCTTGTGGGCTCTGACAGCAGCCAGGTGAGCCCTGCACGGTGGCAGGGAGGCGCAAGGTGGGAGAGAGGGCTGGGGCAGCCGTGACCGCCCTCTGTCCCCACCCCTGTCCTGCAGCTGGAGCCCCTGCACTTCCTGCAGTGCCACAGCAAGAACAACAGCCCCAGCGACCTGAAAACCCAGCTCTGGGCCTGCGCCTTCGAGCCAGCCTGGGATGAGGGTACACCCTTCGGGGGCAGGGGCCCTGGGAATGCCACTTTCAGGGGCTACCTGGGAGGGTGGGGAGCAGGGAGGGACAGAGAGCTTAAAGTGTCATCCAGGTCAGGAGGAGCAACTGCTGTAGACAACTGAAAACATTTTCACCAGACTGAGCTCCCAAACAGGGCAGGCAGGGGCCGCGTCGCAGACTGTGGCCACGTGTGGTGGGGAGGCCGTGTGTGTGATCGACTGCCAGACGGGCATTGTACTACACAAGTACAAGGTGCCTGGTGAGGTGAGTGCCAGCGCCTGGCTCCTGCGGGGTGGTGGCAGAGCCTTGGCTCCTGGGGGCAGAAGTGTGGAGGTCGAGGGGCCAGACTCGGCTGCCTGCTCAGCAGGTGGCCCTTGTCTTTGGCGCTGGACCGCGGTTCCGAGGTGGCTCTGCCCCTCCGTGACTGCTCCCCTCCCCGCCCAGGAGTTCTTCTCCGTGGCCTGGACCGCCCTGACGGTGGTCACACAGACCGGCCACAAGAAGCGCTGGAACGTGCTGGCGGCCGCGGGCCTGCGTGGGCTGGTCCGGCTGCTGCACGTGCAGGCCGGCTTCTGCTGTGGGCTCATCCGGGGCCACAGGAAGGCCATTGCCACCCTCTGCTTCAGCCCCACCCACGAGACCCACCTCTTCAGTAAGACCCTCCTCCCACACCCCCCAGGGCTCCCCCAGTACCCGTGTCCTGCAGCCTGGCACCTCAGGGCTCCTCCCCGGGGCAGGCCTCACACCAGCTGCCAAGGTCAGCTCAGACTGTGGTAGGAAGCACAAGGCTTCAGAGACACCTGACCCGGCTTCAGATTCTGTCTTGTTCCCCCAACCCGCCCTGCAGCCTCGGAGGTTTCTCAGAGCCAGGGCAGTGTCTGCGATCTGGGTGGGTACCCCAGCCCTCTGGATGTGGTGAGGTGATATCTGAGTCGTAGCTGCCTGGTGTGGGGCATGTTAGGTTTGAGCAGGATAAGGACGGGGCCCCAGGAGTCCTGTCTCCAGTTGTGGCCCTCCCTCCCTCCCTGCCTTGGAGGGGCTGGCCTTGGGAGCCTGGTCTCCACCTGGGATGCAGCCTGCAGGAGGCAGCGGGGCCTTCTTAGAGACACCTGTCTCCTTCCCATCCCCTCGCCAGCGGCCTCCTACGACAAGCGCATCATCCTCTGGGACATCGGGACACCCAACCAGGACTACGAATTCCAGGCTAGGTGATGCTGCGAGGCAGGACAGCCCAGGATGGGGGGTGGGCGCACCCGAGTCTGCGGCCTCACGCCCTCCCGCCTCTCACCTGCTGGCAGCCACCTGCTCACACTGGATACCACCTCCACCCCCCTGCGCCTCTGCCCTGTTCCCCCCTGCCCGGACACCTACCTGCTGGCCGGCTGTGAGGGCGGCTGCTGCTGCTGGGACGTGCGGCTGGACCAGCCCCAGAAGAAGAGGTGAGCACGGGCAGGGGATGCCCCGAAAGCCCATCCTCAGAGCCGAGCAGCTGCAGGTCCGAGGGTCTGACCCCAGGCACACCTGTCAGGGGTAGTGCCTGCACTATGCCCCTCGCCCTGGGGAGCCCAGAGGCAGTTTCCAGGGCCCTATTTGCAGAGCTGGGGTGTCTGCACCTCCTGCTCATCTCTCGAGGAAAGACCACTTTCCAGCACCCCAGGCTGTGATCACCTCATCACTGCCCAGGTCCTACCACTCGCCAGCTGTGGGACCTTCCCTTGTCCAGCATGATTTCATCTGCAAAGTGGGGACAATAACTCACACCCCAGGGCTAGTGGAGGGCAAGGGGGATGGTGTCTGTGCTGGGATGAGGCCCCGGGAAGGCCAGGTTGAGGCTTGTGGCTCTTGGACCCTGGGAGAGCTGAGGCAGTGCTCGGGAGGGAAGCCCTGCCCTCGAGGGTCCCAGAGCCTGGTGGAGGAGACAGGCATTAAAATCACACAAGGCGTGATTGACGTCAGCGATGAGTAAGGCGCTCTGAGAGGGGCAGGGAGGCTCAGGGGACTCTGAGGTGACTGGTGGCAGATAGACAGGTCCTCAGGCCTGTGCTCTTCATGGACCCCAAGGGTCAGGTGGGCAGACGGAGGGAGGGTCTTCACACAGAGGGAAGCGCAAAGGGCAGTGGCAGGGCGAGCTGGCTGACCAGGGAGGTCTGGTCAGAGCTTGGGAAACCAGAGGGAAGGCAAAGGCGAGGTGGCTGGGCCAGGGGACACCAGCCCTGCGGTCCCTGGTGAGGTACTGAATTTTAACCTAAGTACAGGGAATAGCCTGGGGAGAATTTGAGGGCAGGTGGCAGGGGAAAACTAGAACGACATCTCAGCACAGACCAACTGCCACCAGGCAGTGGTCCAGACAGGTGTTGGCAGCCCCCTGCCTCCTCCCCCCCAGCCCACCCACGTCTGCCTCCTCCCCAAGTCCTGTGATGTCTTCCCCCATCTCAGACGCGTCTGCCTCTTGGGGTTGGTACTTGGCTGCCTTTCGTGGATCTCAGACTCTGCTGGGAGCTGCTCCAAGCAGTGTGACCCCACGCTCTCAGCTGCCACTCTGCACACTGCCCTCGGGGTCAGAGCAAACCCCTGCCCCTTGGCCAGTGCACTGCTTACCTCACTCAGCCCGAGGCCTGGCTTCCGAGCCCTTCCTGGCCGCGCCCCACCCCACCCCCACCCGCTGGCTCCCCCTTCAGGGCTTGGATGGATCGGGGGTCCTGAGGAAGTGCCCGGCAGGGATCTGAACGAGCGCCCAGCTTTGATGTGTGTCTCTTTCTGCAGCCTTCCGGGCTGACCAGCATCTTCTGCTGCCCCGCAGGGTGTGTGAAGTCGAGTTCGTCTTCTGCGAGGGCTCCAAGGTATCCGGACAGAGAGTGGATGGGCTGGCGTTCGTGAATGAGGATGTTGTGGGTGAGTGAGCCCAGCTCCAGGGGCAGTCTGGCTTCTTGGGACCCCACTGGGCCCTGGCCAGGCCTTCTGGGGTGATTTCTCTGTGGGCGGGGGTTTAGGTCCAAGGGTTTCTGAGGGGGCCCTCAGCACGGACCAGGAAATGTCTGGAGAGGCACCCCCCAACAGGCACAGCTCTTCCTTCTCCCGTCAGCCTCCAAGGGGAGCAGCCTGGGCACCATCTGCCTGTGGAGCTGGAGCCAGACGTGGCAGGGTCGGGGCAGCCAGCCCACAGTGGCTGTGGTAGTCCTGGCTTGGCTGCAGTGGTCGCCCACCATCCTGGCCTACTTCTCCCTCAGCACCTGTCCTGGTGAGTGGCCCACCTTCCTTCCCTGCCCCCGGCTGCCCCCCAAGTTCTGCCCCACCTGAGGCTCCATTTCTGTCCTGACAGACAAGGGGCTTGTGCTCTGCGGGGATGAGCAGGGCAGCGTGTGGATCTATGACGTCAGGCCCCTCCTGGCGCAGCGCTCCCCACCACAGACCGCCCCGCAGGCCCCCACGCAGGTAGGCACGCAGGGGGCTGGTGCTGCCCAGGGGCCCTGCTCAGGAAGCAGAAGCAGCTGTTCAGCCCCCTCTCTCTTCCCCCCAGATCCTTAAGTGGCCCCAGCCCCAGGCAATGGGCCAGACGGTGACCAAGACGATGGTGAACACGGTGGTGGCCAACCCCGCCTTTACCTACCTCACTGCGCTGACTGACTCCAACATTGTCGCCATCTGGAGAAGGGGCGAGCCCTGAGTGCACGGGCCCGCCTCCGTCACAGGGCAGCAGGGACACAACTTAACTTATTCAGCTTTGGGGGTAGTGACGGGATCTTTATGTCTGTGAGTGTTTTTTTTTTTTTTATTAAAACGCTACTTTGTAAGAGAAGCCCGGGGAGAGCTCTCTGTGGGCCCCATCCCCGTGCTGAGTGAGGCCAGCTGGCCAGCCCTGCTGCCAAGGCTTCCAGAGCAGAGACTCCTGGAAGCACATAGGTTTTCGGTTCCCTTCTGCTTGAGATAGCACCTGGCAGCCCCAGGTTCCCAGGGTTTGTTAGAATGAGTTAGCTCCTGCCACCTTCTCAAGACAGAGATCGGGTCTGTGGGCCGGTCCACTCTGAAACAAGGCCCCTAAATGGTGTCGGAACAGGTCCTCTACCTCCACTGAACTGACGGTCCTTTTGCCTTGAGGTCATCTCTGCTCAGCCCACAGCTGGGTCATTTCTGGTCACGCTTTATTAGGAAAATAAAACCAACTCTCTATGTACAGGACACATCGGTGTCTGGGGGGGTGGGGGGGGGAGCTCACTGGACTCTACAAGGAGGCCCATGGCTGGAGGAAGTGCTCTCGTCCACCTGGAGAAGGGCCTGGAGCAGCCAGCTACTCGATGCCTTCCTGCTTGTCTTTGATGGCCACCTGTCGGGGAGCGAGGATGTTGGAGACTCAGCCCCAGCCTCCCTGACCAAGGGCCACCAGGAAACCGCCACTGTGCCCCTCCCCAGAATGCAGCCATGAGCTAACAGAAGCAGCAAGCTGGGGCCCCAAACATTCTGGGTGCTGGGCAGGTGCCCCAGGGACCCTGGAGCCAGCCCACCGACGCCATCATTCCCCCGCAGCCCAGGTCCTGTTGCCCGGGGCAGGAGGGAGTCGGGGGGCAGAGGTGCTTCCTGGTGGCTCCGGAAGCCGTGGCTCTTTCTCACTCTCAATTATGCCTAGACTTTGAAGACCCCTGAGTAAACAAGTGTGGCCACACCCACCGGGGCTTCTTGATGATGGAACCCCCAGGGTACAGTGAGCTGCACCCTGGACAGACGGACCACAGGGGCTGGCACCACCAGGAAGAGGTTTGGAGGGCCAGCCCAGGCCGCGGGCCCCTCACTCCCACAAGACCCAGGGCACCAGGGGAGGTCCCACCCCCGGATGCAGAGCGCAGGTTCCAGGCCTCAGCTCCGTAACCCCTCAGTCCACGCTTGCTGGATGCTGTGGCGGACGTCCCTGCTTGGTCATCACTCCCTTCCCCGCTCCCCCAATAAATCAGAGGCAATCCCCCGGGGGCCATCCTGGGTGAGGGCATACAGGCTGGTGTCTGCGGGGACCGGCCCCCATCCCCCCTACAGCGCCACCTCACCCGGAAGCGCTCTTCCAGCAGGGACAGCTCGCTGATAAGGTCGGTGATGGCGTTGGTGAAGGCCTCCTGGGGGCTGTAGTCCGGCGTGGTCTGCACCCGGATGATGATCTTGTGCTCCAAGGGGTGCGGGACTTTGTAGCCAGCAAACAGCACCTGTGGGTCCTTTAGGAGCTGCCTGAGACATGGACGGGCATGGTGAGGGAGGCAGGTGCTGAGCAGAGTGCACTTGGGGCTCTGGCCCCTTTGTGGCCTTCTAACCAAAGGTCTCCCTGTTGGCTTGTGGCCTGAAAGCACACGCAGCTACTCCTGACCTTTAAGAGTTTGTGTTGCGGTCACACACCCCCACCCCAGCCCCCACAAAAATCTTGAGTTAAACAGACACCTGAAGACGACAGAGCCGGTGGGGACTCCTCCCATACACACACCTACAGGCACGAGGGTCAATGACCCTTCCTAGGGAACAGGGTTTCCTGCCAGCTCTGCCCTCAAGGATGTCAGGGAGCCTGCAAAAGCCCCAAAGAAACCTCCCAAAGCAGGAAAAATCCAGCCAGCGTCCAGTAAACAAACAAACAAAAAGCCCCATTCCCAGCCCCCAAAAAGCATCTGGCAGAGTAAATAAAGGCAGCAGGTAGAGAAGGCCCTAGGCTCTGAGCACTTAATGAAACAGAAATGGAAACCCTCTGGGCAACACGGGCTGGCAGCTGCCGTCCGCACACACGGGGTCCCGCTCCATGAGGTTGTGAAGCCTGTGCCCTGAGCACCGGGAGGCTTCCTCCTGTCAAGTGTGAGGACTCCGCTGGTGGCTCAGCAGTAAAGAATCTGCCTGCCAACGCCAAAGACAAGGATTCGATCCCTGGATCAGGAAGACAACACATGCAACTTAGCAGGTAACTAAGCCCGTGCGCCACAACTATGGAGCCAGTCAGAGCCCAGAGCCGCAACAACCGAGCCCTTGTGCCGCAGCCACTGAAGCCCGGGCTGCCTGTGCTCTGCAACAAGAGAAGCCAGTGCAATGAGAAGCCCTCACACCGCAACTGGAGAGTAGCCTGCGCAGCAATGAAGACCCAGCACAGCCAAAAGTAAATAAAATGCTTGATAAAAAGTGTGCACACCGAGGGAGGGGGGGCCTGGCATAGGAGGGCACACTGGGCTCACACGGGCGGGGGGGCTGCAGCAGGACCCCAGAGACAGCCTGGGTGCACCCCTGGTGTGGTGCTGGGCGGGAGTCATCCAGACAGAAGGTGGGCAACCCCGCCCCCTAACTCACACCAGGAGATAAACAGGCTCCTGCCTGCGGCCTCAAACGTGCACACCTGGGAAAGGTTTGGCTTCACTGACAGCGTTTTCCAGCAGCGAGAGGACAAGTTCCTGGGCCAGAGTGGCAATCCCACCGCTGGCCACCTACTGGGCCAGGACTTACTGGTGCAAATACCAGGCGTCAGGTAACCATCAGGACACCGGATGACCAGAGTCCCTCTCCCACCTGCTTCCCTTATTCTACTGTCAATCTCGTGGCACGTGTATCTTGGAATGCCAGGTGTGACTGACGTCACTATTTGCGACAGGGCGGCCAACCCTGACGGCGTCTCATGAGCACAGAGCCTCAAGTGCGCCTCCTTTTCTGTGGCTCACTGTGCATTTACTTTCTTTAGTCGTATAACTGAGCCAACACAGAGAAATGGCTGCAAGACCAGATATGGGGTCACCGTCATTTGGAAGAAAAGGAACTGGGATCTGTGAATTCCCACAGCCAGCTCCCAGGACTTTCTGGAGCTCAGAGAGCCTCGAGAATGTCTTCTGGAACTTATGCTTGGCCTCTCAAAAAGCCCATCAAACATAACTCCCAGAACTTCACTGGTCATCCCATGGCTGAGACTCCATGCTCCCAATGTAGGAAGCGCAAGACCCGGTGCAGCCAAGTAAATAAATATTTTAAAAAACACAATCCCCAAAAGCCATTGACTCGGAACTTACGATTTAATGATGTTTCCTAGCGTGTGGTCCTCCTTGTTGATGGTGAACAAACAGGCATTGGGTACTTTGGTGTCCTTGTTAATGGTGATCCTAGGAAGAGGCAGAGGCAACAGATTGGGGGCGGGGGGTTTCCTCCCTGGAGTCTAAACCCCGTCCTCCAAGGCAAGCTTAGGCCCTACCTCCTCCTGAGAGCCCTTGCCCATCTCTTCATTCCATACAAACCTCTCTGACTCAGAGAAGCCCAAACCCAGCCACACCTGGAACCGTGGGACCCTCACCTACTCTGAATTATCTCTTCTTCTCAGAGCAGAGCTTCTCAACTTTGGCACCACTGATATTTTAGGCCAGAAAATTTTTTGTAGGGGGATGTCTGGTACACTGTAGGGTATTAGCAGTAGCCCTGGCCTTTACCCACTAGAGACCAGAAAAGTTTGCAGACACTGCCAAAGTCCCCTGGCGGGACAAAGTGGCCCCCCAGGTTGAGAACCACTGCTCTCAGGGGAGACTGAAGTGGCTGGCAAGGGGCTACGGGCTAGACTGCAGAGACTTGCAGTTAAGACCAGGCAGTTAAGAGAAAGAAAAGCCAGAATTTAAGATGGCCTTCTGGAGGGACTTTCCTGGCAGTCCAGTGGTCAAGAGACCCCGCTTCCACTGCAGGGGATGCGGGTTCCATCCCTGGTCGGGAAAGATTCCCCATGCCACCGCAGCGTGGAGAAAAAACAAAACAAAGCAAAAAAAGGGTCTTCTTTGTGCTGAATCCTAAACTAAGCACTTCACATAAATTACCTAATTTAACCTCCCCTAAGAGAAAATCCTGTGATTTAATACACTAAGCCCATTTCTTAGATGAGGAAAGCGGTTCTCAGGCAGATTAAGTCACTTGCCCAAAGACAGAGAGTTGTTAAGTGGGGGATCCCCAGGCAGGCTACGTGAGCACTGGACTGCACTTTCCTTCACCAGCAGACAATGGGGAATCACTGGAGATTTTACACCGGCGAATGAAGATCCGGTGTGAGTCTGACAGCCATCAGACTGTCCTCTGTATGCAGCAAAGAGGATAACGGTGCCGGGTGGAAAGACTTTGGAGCCAGAAACCCTGGGTTCGAATACAGATCGGCTAATTTCTGTGCGCCTGGGGGAGTTACTTAACCTTTCTGAGCCTTGGTTTCCTCGTCTACAAAATGGGGCGGCTCACCACCGCCCAGGACTGTGTTAAGTTTGGCAGACACGGGTGTGGAGCATTCGGCGAGTAGACGCTCGAGCAAAAGTTGCTTCTGTCTCCCGGCAGAAAAGCCCCAGAATCTGAGGGTGCAGACGGTCGAGGGCCCGCAACCCTTCCCCCGTCCCTGACCCAGGCTGGTTCCACTTACTTCTTCTCGCCCTCGAAGAGCAAGAACGACTCGAAGGCGGGAGGGGCGTTCATCCTAGCGTCGCGGCCACCTCCTAAACCCCTGCAGCAGCCACCACCGCCTGCGGAGCCCTACCAAACGACCACTTCCGGGTTAGCGGCTGCTTCCGGATTATGCCGGCAGTGCCAAACCCGTGTGAGGATCGGCCCTTTGCCCCCTGTCGGTCTGGAGGATCCTGCGCAGGCGTGAGAAGCCGCCAGGCGTGCTGGTGGCTCTGCGCATGCGTGAGTTTAGAAGCTCCTCTCCGCTCACCTGCGGGCCCTGGCGCGCCTTGGCGCTCGGTGGGAACGCTGAGGGGCGCTCTTTCAGTTCTCAGACATCCTGTCTAAGCCAAGCGGGAAGCCAGCGGTGTATTTCCCTCTGCTCTCTTTGTCCCTTTATCCCTCTTTGGAAATGTGTCCTTGGAGTACACAGCAACAGGCTCTTGAATGGAGAAGAAAGCCTTGTGGTAGTGGGCAGGTGTGACCCAAAGGGATGGAAGAAACCTCCCCTGGGCTAGACTGTTGTGTATGAAAAAAATCCCGGTGCCCACGCGAAGGGCTACAAGACCCCTGGCCGGTTGTCAACTGACTTTCCAGGTGGGCTTGTAGCCTAGTGACTTTCTTGTTAGGGCAGGGAGGGCTAGGGAGGAAGCAGGTGTAAACAGGTGGGGACAAATAAAAAAAAAATGTCTGCCATTTCAGTAAACAAAGAATGGTTGCCCACTATCTAGTTACCAGCCCCTGACAGTGCGCCCTGAGGGGAGTTCAGGATGGAGAAAAACAGGATGCTGGCCCTACAGAGTTCGGATGCATATCTAGAAATCATTTCAGTGAGCCCACATTCTTGCATTTCCCCAAGAAAAGCACTGAAATCCTTGCGTGTCTGTCTTTTGTGATTCAGTTCAGTCGCTCAATCATGTCCGACTCTCTGTGACCCCATGAATCGTAGCACACCAGGCCTCCCTGTCCATCACCATCTCCTGGAGTTCACTCAAACTCATGTCCATCGGTTCGGTGATGCCATCCAGCCATCTCATCCTCTGTCGTCCCCTTCTCCTCCTGCCCCCAATCCCTCCCAGCATCACAGTCTTTTCCAATGAGTCAACTCTTCGCATGAGGTGGCCAAAGTACTGGAGTTTCAGCTTTACCATCATTCCTTCCAAAGAAATCCCAGGGCTGATCTCCTTCAGAATGGACTGGTTGGATCTCCTTGCAGTCCAAGGGACTCTCAAGAGTCTTCTCCACAGTTCAAAAGCATCAATTCTTTGGCACCCAGCTTTCTTCACAGTCCAACTCTCACATTCATACATGACCACTGGAAAAACCATAGCCTTGACTAGACGGACCTTCGTTGGCAAAGTAATGTCTCTGCTTTTCAATATGCTATCTAGGTTGGTCATAACTTTTCTTCCAAGGAGTAAGTATCTTTTAATTTCATGGCTGCAATCACCATCTGCAGTGATTTTGGAGCCCAAAAAAAATAAAGTCTGACACTGTTTCCACTGCTTCCCTATCTATTTCCCATGAAGTGATGAGACCAGATGCCATGATCTTCGTTTTCTGAATGTTGAGCTTTAAGCCAACTTTTTCACTCTCCTCTTTCACTTTCATCAAGAGGCTTTTTAGTTCCTCTTCACTTTCTGCCATAAGGGTGGTGTCATCTGCATATCTGAGGTTATTGATATTTCTTTCAGCAATCAAAGGAGCGATATTTTGATACTCGACTACATGTGTTGTGTTTTTCAGCAAAAAAAAAAAAAAAAACAAGAAAGCTCCTATATATCCTGGCTCCTATCTTACCTCTTTGGAACAGTTCCTCACAGCGATCTGAAAGGCTGTCTCCCAGGCTATTGTCCTCAGTAGGATCCCCAATAAAATAGAACTCACTCGGGAATTCCATGGCTATCCAGTGGTCAGGACTCAGCACTGTCATGCTGAGGGCCAATTCAATCCCCAGTTGGGGAACTAGGATCCTACAAGCCACGTGGGGCAGAAAAAAAAAAAAAAAACCACATAACTTCCAACTTCTGGGTTGTGTATTTTTGTTTTGAGTCAACATAGCTGTGATAGGAACTCAAAAGGATAAGGGTGTGAGTCGGTTCTGGGTGGTTGATATTTTGCAGACTACAGCTTAGAATAAAAGTCCTACCTGAGCAGTCAAAGCAACAGGGGCCAGGGTCTCAGATTGGCTACTGGAGCTGTAACAGCTCCCTAGATACTTCTTCAGGTCTGGACCACAGCTGTGGAGCCCCCAAGGAAATCTGGAGCTTCCCTCACCACTTCCTGGGAAGGACTATTTCCTACTTGAGCTTGAGACCTGTGGTGTGAAAATGTCATATGCTGGAGGCCCACACCAACCTGACTCTCTGGGCCAAGAGTCTTTTATGTTGTGACTGTTTTTTAAGCCGACAGTTTTACTGGAATACACCATCCCCACTGGTTTCCTCATTGCCTGTGGCTGCTTTTGTGCTACAAGAATAATTGTGACCAAAACCTGCATGCCTGGGCCTTTAGAGGAAAAATCTGGCAATCCCTCATCTTGGGGAATGAACCCATGTTTGACTTTGATATTTATTATTCATTTAGAGCCCAGACACTGAAGTTACTTATTAACTTGTAGGTTTCCATCCCATACAGAACAAAACTTCATCCACCAGTTTTGTATCTAATATTACCATCTTATTCTAACATTTCCCAGCTTTTCAAAATAGTCTGTGAACCAGCTTTGCTCAACACTCGTTTCCTCCTTGAAGTGTAATAAATCTTTGTTACATGTTCATGCTATATTTGTCTGGGTCATTTTTTAACGTATTTGAAAATTATATTTTAACAGGAGTTTCCCAAGAGGAGGTCGGTGGGAATTTGCCCAGATTTCCTATGGGATCGGCCCAGAGGATGAAGAAATGCACATACCACATGAGCTAGGCCCACTCAGGGCTTCCCAGGGTGTCTGCTTTGTACTGAATGCCAGCCCCAGGGCTGCAGGCCTCTGTCTGAGGGCCCAATCAGACTCTCAAGACATCTGGGGGGCGGGTGAATAACAGGCCTGGCAATCCCAGGGAGTGGTACAGAATCCCTGGGCAGGTGAGAGGGTGACCTGCAGGACCGCCTGGACTTGAGGGAAGGAAAGAGTCTCTTCTCTCCTTTTTCCAGGAGGCTTCCAAAAAGAACATAGCATCCTGCGCTGTAGGGAGCTCTGCTCTGATTCTGAGAGGAGAACCTAGACCAGTGGGTACTCATGGGAGAGGTGGCTACAGTGACTACTCCCCCACCAGATTCATTGGAGGAGAAGTTGGCAGTGACCACGCCCACATCAGATCCATTGGAGGAGAGGGTGGCAGTGACCACGCCCACATCAGATCCACTGGAGGAGAGGGTGGCCAGTGTTGCCAGTGGGTGGCTGGCTGTGTGTGTATGCAGTTAAAATCTGCAGTTCTGGGACTTCCCTGGTGGTGCCACGGTTAAGACTCCGAGTTTCCGTGGTTAAGACTCCAAGTTTCCAGTGCAGGGGATGTGGGTTTGATCCCTGGCCAGGGAACTCAGATCTCACATGCCAAGGGTTGTGGTCAAAACCGCCCCCCCCCACCCCCATGGTTCTATTTGTGCAAGCCCCTTATAAGTGCACACCTGTCTTTCCCCTTCACTCCATGCCTTGGGGCTCAGCAGACCCTGGGGTCCATACTGCCTGATCAGGAGGTCCTTGAAACCCACGAAGAGCCAACAGGCAGGAGATGTGTGTGAGACCCTAGGGAAGTAGCCAGAGAAGCAGGAGTTGGTGATGGGGGCAGGGAAGAGCAGGCTGAGGCCCCCTGGCCCTGAGCCCTGGGCCAGGGAGGGAGAGGGGATGCCCAGCCCTGCAAAGAAGCTGGTGAGGCCCACAGGCTGGCAGAATCATGACCAAGAAGAGATGAACATCCAGGGGGTTGAGCTGGTGTAAGCTGTGGGGGAACCACCCATCAAGGCTGTGGCCAGGAGAAAAGTCTGATATGGCCCCAAAAGCCACGGGGTTGAGGGGAGGGGGCAGCCCCCTGTACCTTCACCACCTCTTTGCCTTTCTGGGCCACCTCTCAAAGAACCCAGTTTGCAGTCTGCCCAGATGGTCCTGCCCCAGAGCCTGGCTAGTCAGCCGGATCAAGGGTCCTGCCTGTAACCCAGGCCCTTGGGAACTGTCCCAGGTCTGAACTCACAGGGGAGGCTCTAAGCTTGGTTGAATGAGACCTTTAAGAATGTGCTAGAAGACCCTGTCCCTCCTCTGTCTTGCTAATTACATGGAAGGTTTCTGTGTACCTAGGGAGAGACTGGGAGGAGGGCAGGGAGGTGATGACCAAGGAAGTCCTGCTTGGGATGAGGGAGTTGGCATAAGGGACACTGGCAGGGCCAGGCCACGTGGTTTGAGGTTTTGACCTTCTTCCTCTTGCAGACCCGGCTGAAGGGCCTGTTTGGGGGCTGCAAGGAGGGGCAGCTGGTGAGGCGTGTCAGGCTCGCAGCCTGTGGGATGGATGAGTGGGACCAAGGGGTGTGGTGGGGATGGTGGGGAAGCAGAGAAGAGGCAACGGGGGTACACAGAGTCTATGCTGGCGCCCAGTCCCCGGCCACCCCCGCCGGCAGCCGGCCCCCATCACGAGACCCCAGAGCCTCCGCAGTCACGGCAGGTTTACTGTCGGCAATAAGCACCTCGATGCTCTCCCGGGGGGCACAGCCCAGGAGCAGGGGGGGTGGCGGCTGGGAGCAAAGGGGGTGCTGAGGTCCAGGCCTGGTCTCCTGGGCTCTGCGCGCCCTCCTGCCTCTCTGGGTCCGAGAAGTGTCAGTCCATCTGGGAGTGTGCCACAGTAAAGGGTGGCTTCTGGCTGGCTCTGCCCTGGGCAGGAGAGGAGGGCCCTGGCGCAGCCTGGGGCAAGCAGAAGCGATGGCCGCGGGGAGCAGCCCGGCCTTACAGAGGAGCGAGAGCAACTGAAGCTCCCTAGAGACATCAGGTGGGCGACGACTGGCCAAAGCCTTGTCAGCCCTGGACTTCCGGAGCCCCCTGTCCCCTGACTCCCCCGGCTCAGGAGGGACCTGGGCCCTGCACCCCAGGGCCAGTAAGAGGGAGTGAGGCGAAATGCTGAGAGTGCGCAGGGGTCTCCCAGCACTTGGCAGGGCACGGCGCAGCCTGCGGGGCATCCTCACGTCTGCAGCTCCAGGATGCGGCTCAGCTCCGAGGGCGGCGAGCCTGCTGGGCTAGACCTGTGGGCCTCCTGGAGGTCCCCGAGCACCTGGAGCAGCTCGGCCAGCGGGTCCCTGGGGGCTGGAGGGAGATGCGGGGTCATAGAAGAGAGGGCCCCACTGGAGAGGGAGGCCCCACCCACAATGCCCAAAATGGAGCTGGGGTGGGTGGCACCTACCTTCCCCAGGGCCCGTCGGCCCGCGGCCTGCCTCTGGGCCTGTGCTCAGCTGTCGGTGCTTCTCCCTGGGGGGAGAGGACAGGGTGTGAGGCTCCCATGTCCCCACAGGACCCAGGGTGACCCCGGCTGGGCCTCCTGAGCTGGAGGGGGTCCTGGGGACAGGGGGCTGACTTTTCCAATCTACAGGCAGAGATACGGGCCCAGGTCTCAGCTGGCCCCCACTCACCTCCCTCGTCCCAGCTTCCAGCCCCCTCCCTTGGTCCCCCCTCTCCCCTCACCCCCCACCACCCCCGCAAGGGCAGTTTGGAAACCAAGGTTGAATCGTGTCGCTCCTGTTTTGGGAGGGGCCCTTGGGAAGAGGGCCAAGCGGAGCCTGAACATCCCCTAGTGTTAACTGCCCACGGGATGAGTTTCTTTCTTTTGGAAACAGGAGACAGTGATTTTTTTCTTTCTTTCTGGCCACATTGCACAGCATGTAGGATCCTAGTTCCCAGACCTAGGGTCAAACCTGCACCCCCTGCATTGGAATCACGGAGTCTTAACCACTAGTCCACCAGGAAGTCCTGAGAATGCTGTTTCAAGCGTGGCTCCTGACCGGCGTTCACCAATGGCACCCCAGGCCCCTCAAGTACAATCCTCTGTGCGCTACACAGAGGGAAGGTGAGCAGCCTCCGTGCAGACCTTGTGCCCCTTATTGAGGAATTCTATGGGCTCAGCCCTTTGACTGTCTCCCGGGTCTATCCTGGGACAGACGTGTCCCTCTGCTGAGGCCTAACAAGCTCCTCCCCGTCAGCTGCCCCAGGTGACCCCAGGGGGTCAGTCTGGTCCCTTACTCCTCTGCTCATTTGCTTCTTCAACATTTACTAGAAGAGAAATCTGTGCTATTTAAGCAAACAAATGTATGATAATCTGCCTCAGCAGCTGCAGGAAATTAACGCAGCAGGGGGCCATGGACAGGTGGTCGGGCCAGAGGCTGGAGTTCCTGGTGGGGCAGAAGTTCTGGGCAGCAGGCTGGAATGGGCCGGGGCTGGTCAGAGGCTCCGGAGGTGGGGAGGCCCTCAAGGCAGGCTGTGCTGGTTAAGGGCCTGGGCACTGGTCTCACCTGAGGCCCAGGTGGGTTGGGTTCAAATCTTTGCTCTGCTGCTTCCTGGCTTAAATGGGGGATGATAAGAATCCACTTGTTTCAGTAGCTGCAAAAAGTGGTTTTTAAAAAGCACCCCATGTTTTCTAAGCTGGAGCCAGGGGCTTCCCTGGTGGCTCAGGGGTAAGTAATCCGCCTGCCAAAGCAGAAGACATGGGTTCGATCCCCAGTCGCACATGCCTCGGAGCAACTGAGTCCGTGTGCCACACTATTGAGCCTCTGCTCTAGAGCCTGGGAGCCACAACTGCTGAAGGCTAGAGGCCCTAGGGTCTGTGCTCCGCAACAAGAGAAGCCTCCGCAGTGAGAAGCCTTCATGATGCAATTAGAGCGTAGCCTCCACTCACTGCAACTAGAGAAAAGCCTGCAAGGCAATGAAGACCCAGCATAGCGAAAAATATTTTAAAAAATAAAGTACAAAAATAAAACTAAAATAAGCCAGAGCCAGGGCTGAGAACCACTGAATTAAGTGAGTTGGCTGAGGGCAGTCCCGGTGCTCCGAGGGCCCCACAGAAGTGCTGGGCAGATGAGGGGGCGGAAATCAACCACAGCCTGACCCTGGGCTTCCACAGCCCTTGGCACCTTCATCCGAAAGAGAGCCAGCCTCGTGCTGCAGAGATCCAGGCACTCTGCCCTCCCCAGGCGTGGGTGCCCTAGCCAGGAAGGTGTGGGGGCTAGATCAGGAGGGAAGAGAACAGCCACCGTAGAGGAGCCCTGAGCCCGGTCCTGGCTCTGGCCACCCCCCGCCCCCAGCACATCTCTGGGGGCTGCCCAGGCTCTGCCCGTGGGCCTCGCTGCCCCCGAATGGGCCTCCTTACCGCAATGCAGCTTCCACACCCAGCAGGTGCCGGTAAATGAGCTGAGCCTCCAGGTCGTGGTCGAGAGGGTCATTCCACTCCTGCAGGGTCACCCAGGACCGCGTCTTGTTGCAGCCCAGATCTGGGGCAGAGAGGGGACAGAGTGGTGGGCAGGCACTGTGAGTGTTCACATCTGACTTCCTGGAACGCGGATGGGGAAACTGAGGCCTAGAGAGGACGAGGGATGGACTCAGAGGCCCCCCACTGCAGGGCTGGGCTGGGGCACAGCCTGGGAGGTCTGGCCCAGGGCCGGTCAGTGGCGCCCACGCTTCAGGGGGCAGCCCCTTATCTCCCTCCTGTTCAGCTCCTGAGCAGTAACTGACATAATTGCAGGATGTGGAAGTTGTGCAGGATACAACCTAGAGTGCTGGACCACTTTCTGGAAGATTCCTGCCTAGAAGGAAGCTGGGAGCAGCCAAGAACCATAAGGTCATGGTAAAAGGAGCCAGGAGAGTTGTGCCTTGGAATGAGCTGGCTCGGACACATGCTGGCTTCAGGACCTTGGCACAGACATCTGCCCTTGCCAAGACTCGGTCTCCCCCTCTACAGTACGCGGCTATCAGGCCCTGCCTCGTAGCACCCTGGGGAGCCCCGCTGCGCCACCGATGAGGGTTCTCGCCACAACGTTATAGCCGGAGGCTGCAGGCCAGGCCCATCAGCCAGAGACACACTCATAACACTCAGAGCCAGAGCTGAGCATGAGTGGGTGGGCCGTCTTCCCAGGGCCTGGACCGTGCCGAGCTACGGGGCTCAAGGCTTGGCCTGGCCTGCAGGCGGTGGGGGCCCAAAGTGCTGAGTGTCCTCTGTGACTGGGAAGCAATAATTTTGTAAAGCAGATACAGATAATGCAGGAAGATGTGGAACCTTCAAGAACATTGCTGTCCAAGAAAATAACCACTAGCCGCATGAGACCATTCATATCAAAATGAATTGAAATTAAAATAAATTTAAAACTCAGCTCCTTGGCTGCACTCGCTCCTTGGCTGCACTTGCCCCATCACAAGTGCTCAACAACCGCATGTCTACAGCTGGCGCACACACAGCATTGGGCCAAACAGATACACGCCATTTCCATCATCACTGAAAGTTCTAGAAGCTTCTCTCTGCCATCCCTCTAGGGCCCAAGGCCCAGGGTACCCCCAACTCACAGCTCCAGTATTGGGCTGCCAGTGTGGCAATATGCAAATTCAGGAGCTCTCTTCAGCCCTCTTTAGCAAGGAATCCCTAAAGCGTGTTAGAACCCTGGTTCTGCAAGAAGCTCATTCATTGGGCTGAAAAAGGGTTCCCTGGGAAAGGAGTTCGGAAGGAGCTGGACTAGATGGCGGCAGATATGGGATTCTAACTCTTGCCTCCTCCAGGGTCTCTCAGGCACCCACAGGCTTTGTACACACCAAGTGGCAGGTCCCAAAACACCGGATCACAGGACCCTTTCTGCCCAGAGCACCTGCATGGCCTGGCTGGCCTCAGGAGTGCCCACAGGTGCCCAGGTGGCTCCCAGCTGGCCAGTGAGGTGGGGCTCCATAGCCCCATGTCCCAGGCAGGGGCCTGAGGCCTATGGGGGACAGACTCAGCACTGTGGGTTTCTGGCCTGCATCCCACCTGTCTTGTCCCTCTGGTGGCAGCAGCTCCATTTATCCCCGCGGAAGACGCCAGGGTGGTAGGAGCCCAGCAGGCCGGTGTTGTTAATGCAGACCTTCCGCAGCGCAGACAGCCACTGGTTCAGCTCGTTCACACTCTGCAGGGGATGAGGGGGAGGGGCCATGATGAGAGGTCACCGCCTCCAGGAAGCCCTCCATCCTTGAAGCTGCCCTGCCTCTCAGGACTACACAGTCTTGAGATCTGGCTCAGCAGCTTTGGGGGAATTAGGAAAAGCTGCCCTTTCTCCAGACGCAGGCAGCCCACACCCAGCACATGGCCTGGTGAAGAGAGTAAAGGCTGGATTTCAGCCCCCACGGTCCCCTTGGCCAAGCCCCTGGGCAGTCCACAACCTGTCAATCATGTGTCACCATTTCTTCCCTGTGGCTCTAGACTCTGACCCATGAGGGAGTCCTTGGGGGTTGGGCCCCGTCGGATGGGTCTGTGACCTCCAACCCCTGCATCCAAGACAGTCACTCTGGGGAACAAAGCACATCCCCACCCACTCCACCGTCCCCCTTGTTCAACGTCCCTGCTCAAATGCTGCCATCAGAGGCCCTCCCTGAGAGCCCCTCCCTGCTGCACCCCACTCTGTCCCCTCCCTGTCTCTCTGTCTCCATTGCTAATGTCAACAAAGCACTGACATTAAAATAATGTCAAATATTTTCACTGACATTTAAAATATCTATTTACGGATCTATCTCCTTCCCTGAGATGGAAGCCCATGAAGGCAAGGACTCTGTTCTGTCTGCTGCGGTACCCGCATCACTTAGATTAGTGCCCAGAACCTAGAAAACACTCAATGAATATTTTTTAGATGAATGAATAAATGAGTGAGTGAATGGGTTAATACATGAAGAGGAGAAGGGGATCTGAGAGAATCACCCACAGCCACACACTTGCATAAACGTGCGATTGTTATGTGTGGGTACATACATACACACACACAGAAACACACAGACACCAACTTAAGACAAGTTCCAACAAATGTATACAATGTGAAGATTCAAGACACGGGGACACACTCATCTACCCACTGGACCGCCCTGAGACCTAAGACCTATGCGTAGGTGCCAAGACAGGGCTACACAGACATGGGCATGGCCTCCCAGGCACCCAGACCCCAAGAGACACACCCACGGCACTCACAACAGCTTTCACACCCATGCTGTGCCTGATACAGCCACAGGCGGTCAGAGGCTCACTCAGCCTTCACTCCAGCCCACCCAGGGCGGGGCGGGGGGGGAGAGTTTCCCACGGGACCCCCACTGGCCGAGGGCTCCCCTCCACACGGCCCACACCTTGCACTGCAGGTAGGCGGTCTGGAGCCTGCCCGCATCATCCGTGTAGATAACCTGCATGACGTGGGAGCTGCTGAAGCTCTTCTCCTCCACCTTCTCTGCTGCCCGGATGTTGGCGAGCTTGATGAGGGTGCTTTTCTAGGGGGACGGGGACAGGGGAAGGGAGGCTCAGGCCGAGGTCACTCCCCTTCCTATTTCTGGGCCTCAGTCTCCCCTTCCGCAGCACCAGGGGTTGGCACTGGGGATCCAGAGGACCCACCCTCCCAGGAGTCTGCTCTGAGAGTGACCTCAGCCAGGACAGAGTACAAGCTCACTCAACCTGGCCTCTTGGGGGCCTGAGCATGCCTCAGTGCCCAACTCGCGCACACCCCTGACCAAGAAGCCAGGGCCAGACACTGCAGCCGCGGCCCACCCCAGGACCCCCTAGAAAGAGGACCTTCTTCCTCACAGGTCTTAAGTCACCCTATGGCTGCCACCAGGAGCCGGCCCCTGCCTGGCTTTCTTCTCCGACCCCGGTGGTCCCTGAGGTGGGCTAAGAGGAAGGGACAGGTGCCTCCAGGGTGTTCCAACCCCTCAGAGCCCCTCTTACCCTCTGGTGCCCCTTACCCACCTTGGAGCTGGGGGTCTTGGCAAAGCTGAGGGCCTCCGTGGTAAGGGAGAAGTGGAGCTTCTTGAAGGAGGAGGACGTGAGGGGGCCTTTGCCCTTGGTCCTATGGATGAAGAGCGGCCCCTCCTTCACCGGGGGTGCCTGCAAGCTCAGGGCCCGCTGCAGGTCCAGCTCTGCGGGCCAGGGAGGGAAGGCAACGCGTGAGCCCCGGGCGGCAAGGGCGGGGCCGGGGGCGAAGCAAACTTCAACATCGGGCTGTGGGTGGAGTAGCGAGAGGCACTGAGGTGGGCGGGGCAGGGGGCGGGGCAGGGGCGGGGCCGCGCCCTGAAGGGCTCACCGTCTTTCTCCTGGATGTCCACCAGCTTGGTGATGAAGTCCTTCAGCTGGGCCACGCCCTGGCGCACCGTGGGCTGCAGCGGTTCCATCCAAGCCTCCTTAGCCCTGGAAGCTGGCGTGTCCATGTTGCCCACATTCTGGACCGCCTAGGGGTTCGACAGCAGGAAAGGCCAGACTCTGCTAGAGTCAGACGCCAGGCGACGGCCACTCCCTGCCCCTCCCCCCCGCACCCAGTCTGTGCTACTCCCACTGTAGAAATGGAGGCAGAAGGCGACCCAGGCTCTGCTCAAGGGCCCACTCTATCCCACTGGGTACCGGAGCGGGGCAGGGGCGGGGGATGGGTCACAGTTTGCGGACTTCAGGGAACTTATAGTTGGGACTGAAAGTGAAAGTGAAGTTGCTCAGTCGTGTCCGACTTTTTGGGACCCCATGGACTGCAGTCCACCAGACTCCTGTTTCCATGGGATTTTCCAGGCAAGAGTACTGGAGTGAGTTGCCATTTCCTTCTCCAGGAGATCTTCCCGACCCAGGGATCGAACCCCGGTCTCCCACATTGTAGGCAAGACGCTTTACCATCTGAGCCACCAGGGAAGTCCACAGTTAGGAACTACTCGGGCCCAGTCTATTGACCTTCTGTGGATTTCATAGCAGACTTTGCTCCACTGGGTACCCTGGCCCCAGCCTGGTGCCAGGGAGATAAGGGCAGCCTGGGAGTCCGTAGATCTGAGAGTTAGAAGGCCTCGGTTCTCCCAACCAAGGCGGTGCGACCAGGCCTTGGGCACCCTCCAGCTCGTGGACTTGTTCCCTTAATCATGAGACTGGGCGACCATGAGAAAGCTATGAAAACTATGATGTGCAGCGCCACAGGAGGGTCCCGGCGGCCTGCCACAAGGCGTTCCTGGAGCCAGTGTGAAACACAGTGGGGAACCCAGCTGGGCATCTTCTGCTGGGGTCCGCAGACCCGCACCTTGGCCAGCAGGAGCAGGGTGCGGCTGGTGCGGGCGTCCGCGTGCCGTTCTCGCAGGTGGAAGAGCTTGGGCGCCAGGATGGCAGGAGAGACAAAGCGCAGGCACAAGAAGCTGGTGACGGCGATGAAGGGCACGTTCTGGAGGGGCGCGAGAGAGTGGGGGGCTGGACTCTGCGAGGCCTGGGCTCTTTTGACAGCTCCCTTCCCTTTGGGACTCTCTCCCTAGCTCCCGTGATCTTCCTGACCCCGGCCCCAACCTGGGCTTCTAACCATCAATCAGGCCCCTTCCTACCAGGCCCTGAGACACCCGCCCCTTCTTTTCCCGCCACTTTCTCCCCTCCGTCCAGCCCCACCGAAAGAGGGCGCACCTCGTCCTGGGCGCTGGGGAAGCGCTCGCGCACGCGCCGGAAGAGCTGGCGGAAGGTGGCCCGGACCACCGCGGGGCACGCGCGAACCGAGCGGCTGAGTGCGCTCAGCAGCGCCCCCAGGTGGGCGCACAGCGTCTGCACGCTCTGCTCCAGCACCTCGGCCTCGGTCTGCGGGCGGTGCAGTCCAGAGCACCTGAGTGGGCCCCGGGGGCGGGCCCGCCGAAAGATCGAGGTCAGCGCCTGCACCCACGACTCGGACAGGGGCGCCCGGAGACACAGGTGTAGAAAGACATCAGCTGAGACAGGGACACAGTCAACGCACAAATGGGCAGAGCGGACGAAAGGCCGACTCAGGCAGAAACACACGCACACTTGCACAAAGGGCCTGACCCGTCCCCCTGTCCGCCCCCCACCCCACCCTCAGGGATAACCCCTGGCCTCACCCTACATCCTTGACCTCCACCTTGCTGGGATCCAGCTCCACGTACTTCTTCTCCTCAAATACCCTGTCAATGATGGGGCCCAGGACTCCGTGCAGATACCGCATCCCTGCCACCTGGGGGCCACCGCGAGCCGCGTTGGTTCCGCCTCCCACCTCCAGCTACCCGCCCTCTCCCCGCAGCTGGCCTCCCAGCCACCATCTGCCTGCTGTAGCCACCCAGGGTAGAACCTGGCACACACAGGGGAAGGCTGCTCAACAAATTGCAGCTACATGAATGAATGAATGAACGGAATTCTTAGCCTTAAAGGGCCCCGGACAGGAGACAGATGAGTCAAGTTTAAGGTCTCTTGGCCTCTAGGAATCTCAGTCTCCTCCTCCATAAAACAAAGACAATATACCATGCAACCTCACCTTCAGAAAAGACTCCATGGACTTGGAGGCCAGAGAATTGCTCCGGAACAGGGTGTTCGCCTCACCTGCAAGCAGAGGTTCCCGTGGATAGGGGGTTGGGAGAGTGACAAGGCTTTGGGGAGAAGGATGGAGGAGCTTGGGACTAGGGGCTCCTTGCTGACCACTCAGTAAAGAGCCTCCTGGCCACCTGTCAACTCAGCATCCCATCTCTGCCTTTTGCTTTTTCCTTTACTTCCGAATCTGACCCGTCTCCCTCCTTAACTGGACCCATCGGCCTCCTGCAGGAGGACTCCGGGATTTCTCCCCTCCGACCATCCCTGGAGTCCTAGGCTCCTGGCCCTCCACCCCCACCTGGTGCCCTGACAGGCCACTCCCTCCCAGGCCTCACTGGTGCGGCTCAGCTCCAGCTGAAACAGCAGGTCCAAGAAGTCTTTGGCCAGTCCCTGCCCCAGGAAGAGCTTGAGCAGGGTGGTGGCCACCTCCTGGCGGCACTCCGTGCTGGTCGTCTCCTCAATGAGTGAGATCAGCTGCCCTGGGCCCTGCAGGGGGCGGCGAGGAGAGGCGGGGCTGCAGGACACACAGGGGAACCCCAACCCTTCCCTCTGAGGACCGCAGAGGACCACAGGGAAGGGGGCCCACTGTCCCAAGGGACGGAGGGGCCCCGGGCACTGGCTGGTTCTGACAACTCAGATCTTCGCTCTTCAGAGAATGTTTAGAAGGACGGGGAGGACACACCCAGGGTCCCTGAACCTCCCGCCTTCCCCGGGGGACCCTCACCTGGGTGCCCGGCTTCACCTCTCGGCACAGCAGCTGCACCAGGGGCTGGTAGCAGCTGGATGGCAGCACCGTCTCGTCCCGCAGCCGCACCTCCAGCTGCAAGGAGCCCAGGTGGCCCCTGGAACGGGCAGCCCGTGACCTCTCCACCAGGGACCCAGGCCGCCAGGGGCCGGCCCCTTCCCCACTGCCTCTGTCTTCCCTGCTGTCCCTCTGAGCCAGCCGGCCCTCCACTGGGGTTTCCTCGCACTGTCTCTCCCCACCTGCCATTCTCTGCCCTGGCTGATCTGTTTGGAAAGCCCTTGCTGCCTCCATCCTCAGGGGAGCTCCATCCGTCTTCAAGGCCTGGCTCCCTGCCACCTCGAGACTCCCGAGGACCCCAGGCTTCAACCATGTGGGCGTGCTGGGCCCCCCGGCCTTGAGTTTGTCAACTCCCAGAGAACAGCTCCCATGTGTATGTTTTACACTGGAAGCAAATCCCCAAGCTTCATGACAACCTGCCAGGGGAAACTGAGGCTCAGACTGGGTAAGCAACTTGCCACATTAGACCTAACTTCCAAGCTCCCCTGTTCCGGCCCCTCCTGGGGAGGCCACTGACCAAGGCTTGATAGTCTCTAAGGCCCCCCACCCCCATTGCCTGCAGGACAGCCCGGCTAAGTGACAAGTGACAAGACTGCCGTGGCTGGTTCTATGGAAATGTCTTGGAGTTGGACACGGTGGTCCACCCAACCCTTGTCCTGATGAGGGTGTGTGTTGGGGAGGGGGGTCTGGGACCTCCTGTGGACACACAGAGCTGAACCATTCGAGGTGGGGACACTGCTGTTCCTCCACTTCCGGGCTGAGTAGAGGGCAAGGAAGGGCCAGAGGGCTTCCTTATAGGGTTGCCAGATTCACAAAATGAAAATACAAGGCACTTAGTTACACTGAGTATCTTAAATATAAGTTTGTCTCATATACTTCATGGACATACACTAAAAAATCAGTTCAAGGTTTATCCCAAATTCAGCTTCACTAAACATCCTGTATTTTATCTGGCAACCTCATTCCTGGAAAACTGGGGGGAGAGTGAGAGCTATGGCTCAGGGACACTGACTCAGAGCTCTGGGGACTTGAACTCTGGTCTAGGGTCTGCAGAGACACCCTTAAAGGGAAAGTATCTGAAGGCTTGTTCTAGAATCTGCCAGAAGACTGAAAGCAGGAGACTTGTACTGCCTTGGAGCTCTGAGGCCAGGGCTGAGTCCAGGACTGTCAGAAGGGGAAGAGAAGACGCTGGCCTGGTGGACAAGGGCACAGGAAATCCGGGGCCGATCACTCCTGGCCGGCACACCTGCCTGCCTGCTGGAGCCGAGGCTAAGCCTCCCAGGGCCCAGACCCGCCACCCCTGTGGCCAAGCCCCAAGCACTCACTCTTCCCGCCGGCTCTTGGACTGGTCAGGCTGCAGCCGGAACCAGCCCTCCTCCCGCTGGGCCGCCCACAGTCTCTGCACGTTGACCACCACCTGGGAGCAGGACAGGCCTTGGTTGTTGGCGGGGGAGAGGTGGGGACGACCCGAGGCTGGGATCCTTGTTTCCCTTCCTTGCCAACCACTGTTCTTTTGAGAGGGGGTACCTGCTGAGGGTCCCTGAGCACCCGGGGGGTCCCGGGCCTCCTGGGTGACCCTCTGTGGGATGGGATGGCCGGAATGGAGGCCAGCAGGGGTGGCCTGAAGGGGCAGGGCGCTCACTTTGCCCAGGAAGTCGTTGCGGCTGACAAGGTCCCAGTCCCAGGCCTCCACGCACAGCACCTCCGCCGCCCCCTCCTCCAGCTCGAACTCAAACGTCTCGTTCCAACGTGGGTAGCATGACTTTTTCACGATCTGCCCCAAAAGAGATCACTGATCACTGGAGGCGGGCTGACTCCACCAGTCTCCCCAGGGCCACCTGAGCGCAGGGCCACCCCACACACCTCCCTTGGGTTCCCCGCAGGGGCTCTGAGGCAACAATCTCTCCTCGTCCGCGCAGAGGCCCCGAGATAGCAGAGGTAACGATTCCGTGTCCAAACCCCTACTCACTTCTCAAGTGGGGAAATCGAGGCCCAGAGCGGGTAAGACACTAGTCCAAGGCCACACAGCAAAATGGTAGCAGACTGCCCTGAGAACCCAGGTCTCAACGCCCTCCCCACCAGGGCTGAGCACCCCCAACCCTGGCTTTTTCCCGGAGTTGAGAAAAAAAGCAGTGTGGGCAGGGGGTGGACTTGGCAGATTAACCCCTAGGTGGGCAGACTGTCGCGGCACACCGTGCACCCTGGGAGAGGCCACCCTGCTTCCCAGAGCCTCCTCTGAGAGACTGCAGACCTCAGCTGACCTCCCCGGTGGTGGTCAGAGAGGATGAGGCCATGAGGGCCTGGGCGGGTCCTGGAGCCCCCTGGCCCGCTCCCGGCCCTCCAGCCTCCTCACCGAGGTCTCCTGCGTGCGGCCGTTGTATCGCACTCGGACAAAGGGGTCAGATGCGCCATTCCGGTCCTTGGGGGCGAGGTCCCTGCGAGGGACCAGAGCACCCATTTGTCACCCAGCCTCACCTGGGTGGACACCCCCCGCCCCACTGTGGGGTGACCCTACACCAGGCTGGAAAGGCCTGGGCGCAAGCTGGGAGGCTGTGGACAGTGTCTCTGCATTTTCTAGACCCTGACTCCCACTGCATTCACCCCCTGGACCCCCCATGTGTTCCCCACACCAGGGTAGGGGTCCTCCAAGGCCCCTTCTGACTCCTGCTGCACCCCCTCGGGCGGCAGGGACGCGAGGCGAGTGCAGCCTGGAACAGCCTGGCCCAAGGGCGCATCTCGCCGCCCTCCGTTCCCAGGGCCAGGCTCACCTCTCTGAGCCTCGGTTTCCTCATCAAGAAAGTAGAGAAGACAATCCCTTGAATGGAGGTAACGGGCTCCTAGAAGGCCTACCCCCTCCTACTTGAGGGGGCCCTTGGGGAGCAGCCCCCACCACCACCCTGCCCTCTCCCCACAGCTGGTCCTTCACCAGGACCAAATCTGGCCACGGCGCCCCCGGCTTAGCACCCTCTTTGGAAGAATCACAAACCCCCCGCCCCGCCTTCCCTTCCCCGGAAATATCATTTTCTGTTCTTTTTTGTCTTTTCCAGTTTACGCCTCTTGTGACTGCTTCTCTTTCCTTCTCAGAACTGCCTATTAAAATTCCAGAGCGTGGCCTTGAGAATCTGCCCAGAAACAGGAGGAGAAAATGTTCTTCCTGCCTCTGCAACAAAGGCAGCTCCTTAAGGGGTCAAAAGCCGAGGACAGCGGGGGACAAGTCCTCTCACACACCAAAGGGGGGTCTGACTGACCGCTGTCCCCCCTTCGCCCCCAACCCCGTCACTTGCTAAGAGGAGGCCAGGTCATGTGTGCATGTGTGTGTGTGCATGTGAGCGTGTGAGCACTCAGGTTACACAGCCTGGCCTGGGCGAGGCTGAGGACGGAGGAAGTGAGTAGGCAGAGGGGTGGACGGTCCGCGAGGAGGACAGGGCATGAGGGGGTGACTGTATGTCTGTCCAAGTCTAGCCCTTTTCCCTGGGACTGGCTGTGCGTGTCCCAGCCCCAGGACGCAAAACTAAAGCCCAGGGGAGCCACAGGCCTCACGTTCAGGAGGCAGGCCTTCCTCCAGAGCGGCCAGCCACCCCGCGGGGACTCCACAGGTGCCGGCCGGCTGGTGGGTCCCTCCACGGGCCGCCCCCGCTCCCGCCCCGGAGGCAGGCAAGGACCCGGTGGAGGTGGGTCGGAGCCAGAAAGGAAGGTGCTTCTCACGGAGTGTGTGTGACTCACACTCAGGCCCCGACGGGAGTGGAGCTGCAGCTAAAAATACCCTGGTTGGGGCGGGGGGTTCCCTGGCACAGGTGACAGCCCCAGATTCCCATCCAAGTCACTCTCCCTCCGGGGAGAACCCCACCCTTTCCTCTGGAGATTTTCAGCAACTCCTTTCACCTCCCCCCAACCACCCTACCCTATCGAGGGCTGCCCCCCAACCACCCTACCCTATCGAGGGCTCCCCGCCAACCCCACAAGTCAGGTCAAGTTGACACTGAAGTTAAACCCAGGGGAAGCCCAGTCCTGGCACTGGGGCTGGACGATCGGGGAGCAGGGTCCCCTCCCCCATCACCCCCACAGCTCGAGGATGCCTGGAAGTCCAGCATCAGAGCAGCATCCTTGCCCCTAAGAGACACAGCCTCCCACGGGGTCACCGGGGCAGCATCTTCATGTCCCCAGTCCCCCCCCAGAGCCCGCCGTCCAGGGAGGAAGCCTGGTGGCATCAGGGAGAGGAGGCCTAGCACCCACGGTGGGCTTCTTTAGTTCCGGGGGGCCCCCTGCCCAGCTCCCCACAGCTCACCTGGCCTCCAGCACAGAGCAGCGCAGCCTGCAGGCCCGGGTCCCTGGCACCACCTCCAGCCGCAGGTGGATCTCACCTTGCACCTCCTCATCAGGGTCGACCTCGGTCAGGTGGGCCCACCCACTGAAACCTGAGGGGCCTCGGCTCAGCTAGGGGCCTGGCCCTTCTCCTGCAGCAACCCCCGCCCAACGCCCCGGGCCCCTGCACGATTGCCTTGGGGTCCTCTCAAGCTCCCGGGAGACCGGGGCTGCTGCCCCCAGTGGCAGGTGGGGACACCGAGGGTCAGGAGCTGAACAGCAGTGGGCTCAAAGTCCAAGTCCAGCCTGGTGCCAAGCTGCATCTGGTGGCCCTGCCCTTGCCCCATCCTGGGACTGGCCTCTCTGCCTCAGTTTCCCCATCTTAAGAGACAGGGAGAGTGGGCTGCCGGGAGGAGGACGCGACAGATGGGGGTGTGACAAGGGGATGGCATCACGGGGGCCAATGGCCCCTGAGTGGCCAGCTGGGGCCACAAGCAGGAGAGGACTCAGGCCTGGCAGGGGCCAAGAGGCCCCGTGAGTCAGCAGTGGCCCTCCCCCCGTGCCAGGCCTGCCCCAGCCTCAGGGATGGGAGCAGGTGTGTGCCAGGGAGGCCCCTCGGGAGTCACGGGGGCTCAGGCCAGCAGAGCCTGAAGCACCTCTGAACTCCTGGTCTGAACCTCCACCGACAGATGGTGACTCAGCCTGGAGGAGGCGGCACCAGGTCACACGGCCAGGCTGGGGCAGGGCTGACCCCTCCAAACAATGTCAGTGTCCCCCGAATCCTCCGGGGGCTCTCTAGCCACGCCCTGCCCCAGGCCAACCCCCTTGACTGAGGACACTGGGGACCAGGCCGAGGAGACCCAGTGGAGCACACAGCCAGCCAGACTGGGAGGAGGGGACCCCACCCCTTGACAACGGAGCATAAAGAGGCCCCTTCCTCTGCGTGCAGAGATCTCAGATCTCACTAGCAGCCCCTCATCCCCCCGGGGGATGTGGTCCCAACCAGGGGGGCAGAATGGTCCCAGCTACAGGGCAGAGACCAGGGAACAGGCGATGGAGAGGGCCATGGGCCCTTCTGGGGAGGCCATGATGGCTTTCCTGAGCACAGGGGACTGAAGGATCCCAGAGGAAGGTCTCGGAGCGGGGGATGGGCTGGGGACTGGGCAGACCAGTGTGGGGGAGGGCAGGGGACGAGAAGCCGGCATGGCCTCCCTCCTGGGGTCTTACCCTTAGGGTGAGCGGCCAGCGTGTCCCTGGTAAGGCAGACCTTCCCAATGACATCATCCCGGCTGGAGGGTGGAGAGGGAACCCGAGCTGGGCAGGGCTGGTGCAGAACCAGAGACCCCCAACCCACCCCACCCCCTTCAGGGCCCCTCTTGGGAGCAGGGAGGCTGACAGTGCGGTCACTTACAGGAGCCTACATGGAGCAGGACCCGTGACCCTCTGGCAGGCCCTCTCAGGGGCATGTGTCTGCACGTGGACTTACGCATGTGCCCACCTACATGCCCAGCTCTTCTCTCCGGGTACCTGTTTCTAAGCTCACATCCCCATGCACACACAGCGCAGCACACACATGCACGCGTGGTGGGGTGTGAGCATAGTGAATCCACACACACGGACACAGACGCTGCACATCTAAGCCCTGTGCCCTGCAGGTCCCCTGGGCTCCCCCTCCTTCCAGGCTGTAAAGAGGAGGCAAAGTGACCCGCAGTCCCAGAGAGGGACAGGGGCGGGGTCCGGGCCCGGGATGGGGAGCGCGGTTGCACCCACCTGAGAGCATCCTCGTCCATGACGTAGAAGGCCACTGAGTGGAAGGTGGGCGGCAGGTGCACCTCGTACTCCTCGCCCCAGAAGGGGCACAGGGTCTTCCACACAGTGGCTGTCCTGCAGGAGACAACCCTCAGCACCGCCCACAGACCCCTGGCCGGGACAGGGCGGTGGGCGCTGCGGGGCTCGAGCCCACCTGTCCCCACATCCCCCTCCGTTTCCCGGAACGACTGCTCTGCTGGGTGATGATTCTCCCTGTCCCTCCATCGTCCGCCGCCCATCATCCCCTCCTGACCGTGCTCTCTGCCCTGGCTGGGGCAGGCACTGGCTGCATCTGTCAGGCGACTTTCCATTTGGGGAAACTGAGGCCAGAGTTGGCAGTCACTGGCCTCAGGTCACACAGCAGGACAACGGCAGAGCCAGGACCGGAAGGCTAGCTTCCCAGCCTCCCTGGCTCCTGATACTGAAGAGACTCTCTGAGGGTGGAGGCAGGGGGATGGCCAAGCTGACTCTGGGGACAGACGGTCCTCCTGGGGGGGAACCTGAGAGCCAAGGTCTGGAGCCTGCCCCACAGAGCCAGCTCTGGTTCATCCCAGGGCAGAACCCTCAACTCATAGGGCTCCAGACACTTTCCTGATGGTCCAGCAGTTAAGACTCTGTGCTCCCACTGCAGGAGGCGTGGTGAGTTCCATCCCTGGTCGCAGAATTAAGATCCCGCATGCTGTGCGGTGTGACCAAAATAAACCCGCCAAAACTCCTAGGGCTCAGCAGGGTAAGCTGAAACCCTCCAAGGACCTTGATGAAGGCTCAGGGGATCACCTTCACCCCAACCACTTCTTGGACAGGCCACTTGAACTCTGGGGCCTTGATTTCCCTGTCTGTCCTTGAGACAACCCAAGCGTCAGGCATCTCCCCACCCTGCTCACCCCATCCCCCACAGTGTCGGTGCTCTGGAGAGAGCCTGGAAAAAAGCACGCTGTTTGCAGGTGGGAAGCACTGTGGGGCTGAAGTGACCGCCTTGGCTATTGATCAGCAGTGGGCACCCCAGTGGGCAGAAGGGTGGAGCGGCTCTGGCCATGAACTTTGGAGGCAAAGGCCTTCGTGGGAGAGGGTAGCAGACAGCAAAGACCCTGCCCAGGATCATGGGGCCCACGGGGAAAGGGATGCAGCACAGGGGAAGTGGCCGTTCTGGGCAAATTAGCTTTTTTTTTTTTTTTTAATGGGATGTGATGCTGTTGTATGGAGCTCATGGTAAGTATTAAACTGCAAAAGGTTTAGCATAGGGCCTGGCAGAGTCCATCCTCCCTGAGTGACAGCTGTGGTTACCCGCCATTATCCTCTGGCCCTTTGGCCGGTTGTAAAGTTGTCAAGAGGAACAGAGTGGGTGGGAGGCCCTTGGCTGAGCGCCCAGCCCACAGTAGATAATCCCTCTATGGGCGTTAAGGTCAGTAATTAGCAAGGCTAGTCGGTCTTTTCTCACCTCCCAGCAGGCTGTCAGGGCCTAATGGGCCCCAAGAAATCATAAGCTGCAAGCCCTGGCTATCTCCATGCAAATTTCACACGCCCTTAGATGTGGGAGTTGGGGGGCGGGGCAGGAGGAGTGGGCGGGGCGGGAGGGGCGGGGGCGGTACCTGATGATGGGCTCATTGTCCACCTTCACGATGCAGTAGGGGTCGCTGCTGCCGGTGCTGCAAGAGAGGGGAGGGACTGATGGGGGCGGGCGGGCCATGGGCACCCCTCCTCCCACCCCAGGAGAAAGGACAGTCCAGGCTGAGGCACCAGGTCCCAGGCTGGGACCCAAAGACTCCTCAGGTTGAAAAGTGTGCCCCCACTCTTGGGCTGGGAGGGGGCTGGTGAGGCAAAGGCAGGAACCTGCACCAAGGCTCCCCAGCCACTGCCTCTCCAGCTCAGGACAGGTCACTTCTTCCTGCCGGCTCCCACAGCCCCCCAAACCCTGCCTCGTCCAGGGGAGGACAGAAACAACAGTCACAAAAGCCCCTCCACCACGTCAGTCTCTCCTCTGAGCCTTGGTTTCTGCTGTTCCTTCTGCCTGGACTGCCTTCCCACTCCTCTGAAGACCCCCTCCCAGCCCCCCTCCTCTGAGCCCTCACCTGTCCCAGAGGCAGGGAGTAAGGTCTCCCCTCCCATCCCAGCACCGCTAGTGACATACCATCATCAACTGCCTCCTCTGCCTGACTACAACCCAAGAGTAGGGACCACTTCTGTGTTGACAGGGCTTGGCACAAGACTGGGTCCCCGTGAGTGTTTGTTGAGCGGCATGAATGAATGAATGGACATCCATCAGCCTCAAGCTCCCTGCCATCTGGGAAAGAATAAATAGGGAAGGAAAGCCAGGATGGCTTGGTTCCTCCTGTCTCTGTTGCCGGGGGATTCCTGGGGTTGAGGGCAGCCCTGGCCAGGCCCAGGGTCACTCCTGAGCAAGAAGCAGGAGTGGACTTTCTCCAGAAGTGCCCTTCAGGTCTGCGACCCATAAAAAGGAAGGAGATGTTGGATTTGCATGTTGGAGGTTGGGGAATTCCAAGCCCAGTTCCCTACTCAAAAGGGGATCTTCCTGCAGAGGAAGCTACTGGAGACAAAGTTCTCCTGACACTGATGGTAAATGTCTCCCAAGACTCAGTCCCTCCTCCCCGTAGACTGGGATCTGTAACGCCACCTCGCCACCTCACAGGGTAGCTGACTTGATGTGAGGGCCAGCCCACAGACTGTGTTTAGTAACCGCCCTGGACTCTCTGATCTTCTGTTTGTAACCCTCTCCCATTGTTCAAGAGCCCTGCCCCCTTGTTGGGAAATTAAGGTTCCACTTGCCTTGCAGCAACTAAGCCCCAGCAAGGCAACTACTGAGGCCTCGAGCCACAACGGGAGTCCATGCACTGCAGCTAGAGAAGATCCCATGTGCTGCAATTAAGACAGTGCAGCCAAATAAATAAGTAAATATTTTTGTAAAAAAAGAGTGGGCATTTAAGGACCTGAGCCCAACGGTGGTCCCTGGCCAGCTGTTGGGACTTGTGCTGTCTGCCCTGATGAGGCCCTTGGGCTGGGCCCCTTCCCACTTCTTACCCAAACCACTCACTGCTGCTGCTGGCCCAGCCTGGCTCCTTGCGGGGCCTCTATATTTAGGGCCTTGGCAGTTTCCAGGCTGTAGAAGGGGGAGGATCAGGGCAAATCCTGAAATAGCCCCGGGATTGTCCCAAGGGCCGCTGGGCAAGGGAGCCAGCGGGTCACCAGTCACCATGAGACTCAGCTCCTCTCTGGCTAGCCCAGGCACCCGAGGATGGGGAGGAAGCAGGACAGAACCGAGCGGGCTCTGGAAGCTGTTCGGGGAGCACTGCTGGGCCCTGTGCCCTTAAGGGGACTAAAAACCCACGAATGGAAGTGGCAGAGAGGCGGGTGGCCACTGTGTGATGACCGCCCCTCCTCTGAACTGTCTCAGTCAAGATGGTTCACCAAGAATGAAGGCGAGCTCCCGGTCCTCAGAGGCATCCAAGTGCTAGCTGGAAGGGATGTTGCTCGTGAGTCAGGCTTGGGGCTCATGAGGCCCAGGGGTGCAGGCTCACCACCATCACCCCTGCCTCCAGCACTCAGGGAGGGCCTCCTGAGATTTCTGAACCCCTGCCATGACTGAGGCAAATGCTTTGCATGGCATTTGCAAGGCTGGGTACCCACTGAGCCCCACAGCAAGCTTGCAACCTGGGTCCAGATAGGATGCTTGGTCTGTCAGCAGAAGAGTGGATTTGACTCCTGACTTCTCTCCCTACCGGCTGTGTGGCCTTGGCAAAGGACTTCCACATCCTAAGCCTCAGTTTCCCCATCTACAAACGTTTGTTGGAGCAGTGTTCGGTCGCTCATTTGTGTCCGACTCTTTGTGACCCCATGAATGGCAGCACGCCAGACTTCCCTGTCCTTCACCATCTCCCACAGTTTGCTCAAATTCATGTCTATTGAGTCAGTGATGCCATCCGAACATCTCATCTTCTGTCACCTCCTTCTTCTCTTGCCCTCAATCTTTCCCAGCATCAGGGCCTTTTCCAGTGATCAGGTGTATAAGGTAGATATGAGATGACTCATTGGAAAAGACCCTGATGCTGGGAAAGGTTGAGGGCAAGAGGAGAAGCAGGCAGCAGAGGAGGAGATGGTGGGATGGCATCAGTGACTCAATGGACGTGAATCTGAGCAAACGCTGGGAGACAGTGAAGGACAGGGAAGCCTGGTGTGCTGCAGTCCATGGGGTCGCAAAGAGCTGGACACGACTTGGCGACTGAACAAAGAGGACTGCATGGGAAAGGTCCTCAACACATCTGAATCTCCTCTACCATGGAGCAGGTGTCCCTGAGGGCGCCGAGAACGTCGAGACGAATGAGTCATGGTTCCTGTGCTCAGAATCATGTGGCACCGGCAGCCCACAAAGGAGCAACTGGTACCAAGGGCTTCATCCTAACTCCAGCTGACCCAAAGTGCTACAGGACAAGGAACCCTGCCCAAGGGCGCCAGAGAAAGCTCTGGAGGGAAGTAGAAGTTTGGAAAGGGTCCTGAAGGATGAATAGGAGTTTTCCAGCCACCCCTGAAGGGAAGTGCTTGAAGGCGGGAAGACTCATACATGTGCGAGAGCAGGGAAGTGGGGGGCCAACAGCCCAAATGTGAGGGCCTGAGGTGGCGCGGGTTCACAGCTGGATCTAAGAGATGGTTGATGAGTCAGAGCTGCCTATACCAGCCACTATGGCGAAGACAGACCAAAAGAGGGGAGGGCAAGGGAGTACACAGGAGGGCAGGGCAAGCAAAGAGATTCTGGAGGCAGAACCCACAGAACTTGGTGACCCCTCCCCTGGGGATGGAGGCACCCGCGAAGGTGTCCCTCCCTTGCGCAGGGCTGGGCTGGGGAACCGGGCATCAGGGCTCCCAAGTGGGCAGAGTGCACAGTTTCACTGCCCTCGGCTGCTAAGAGCCTGGAGTCAGGCACTAGGGCCAGTGCTGCGGGGATGGGGAGGGAGGCGACAGACGGAGGGGCTGCACCTCCCAGCCGCCACCAGCCAGAGGAGGCCAAGCTGACCTAGATACCGGTGCCAGCAGGGGGCGGGAGGTTGGGGGGGGCGGCGGGCGGCCGGTGCTTGGAGGCTGGGCCTGGAGACCGAGACCCTTCTCAAAGCTCATCTGCCTCCCCACCCGAGAGACCACATTCCCAGCTCCAGCTCCCCTCCCCTCACACAGCGAAACCCACCTTGACACAGCCCGCCCAGCACCCTCCCTCACCCATTGCCATGGCAACTGCTGAGCCTGGCCTCCTCAGGCCCAGGGGGCCTTGAACTGGAACTGCTCGTGGCGCTGAGCGTGCTGGGAAACTCACGGGGACCACTGTGCGAGCGCGCAAGGGAGGTGCCTGAGCCCCCTCCTCCTACGCCCCACTCCCGGGTCCGCCCCCCTCGGCATCCCGGCACCCGCTGAGGAGCCAGGGGTGGGGAGGCTGCCAGCCAGCAGACTTTGGACCCTAGGCTGCCTCCGGGCTCCCCCGTCCCCGCCCCTCCTCCAGGCAGCCAGGCCCCTCAGGCTTCATACTTTCCATCACCCTCCACCGAGAGGGATTTCCACCTCCAGTTTACAGCGGGGAAACTGAGACTTGGTGGACAATGAGCCGCCCAAGGCTCATAGGAGGGAGGCGGCAATGGCATCAGACAGCTCAGCTCTGGCATCTACTGAGAAGGGTGGCGGGGGAGAGGGGGGTGCTTTGGAAACCTCAAATCTGGCCAGGGGCCAGGGAAGGTCCTAGATGTCAGTGCTTGTGAGAAGCCCTAGGATTAAGACCTTGCTCTGCCACCTGGGGCCAGCATCTCCCTGTTCTCGGAGCCTCCGTTTTCCCATCCGTAAAATGGATCAGTGACAGCGGCCTTGCTGGGTGGTTTTAAGGGTTAAAGGCTGCTCCTCAGGCAAAGCTGAGGACACAAGAACAGTGACTCCCTAGCCACCCCATCCTGCACAGATCCTGCCTCTTGACCAATAGGTCTACTCTTCCTTCCCTTTTCAAAGGCACAGCAGGAAGCCCCAGGGCATTTCGGGTGCAGGGTGCATACTGCCAGGAACTAAGTGTTTCAGAACTACTGAGGAAGATCCTTCGTTTTTAGGGGGGCACTCCACCCCCTCCAGCCACACCCCCCGCAGTACACAAAGACAACTCCTTTTCGATGTCACCCCCATGCCAGCTACACTACTATCAAAGCCCCTTCCGCTTGTGGGCCGCCGCCTTCCCTCCCCGTTCACTGAAGGCCCCTTATAGACCCCCCGCCCCCTCCCCAGTCCCGGGCCCTTCCCTGTCATCCCCTGTCCGGTGTTCCAAGCAAATCTCACTGTCCCCGTTTCCCTGACTGTCTCCCACCGCAGCCGCACTCGCCACACCCTCGCCACCACTGCTCTACTTGCGGGCGGGCCGTGTAGACCCCAGGAAGGTCAGGCGGGCATAAGGGGCAGCACCCCTCCTGGACAGTTGGGGTTTCCATCCCCAGGCTTGCTCACATGTCCTTGGCGGGCAGGTTCTTCCCCTCCACGATGCGGATGGACAGCGAGCTGCGCTTGGCCATCGCGGGTCCGCGACGCGGGGTCCTTGGCCAGGGGAGCCGGACGCCAGGTTTCAGTGCAGCGGCCGGCAGGCGGGCGGGCGAGCGAGCGCTGGACTGGGCGCAGGAGGGGGGCGGGCCCCGCAAGACGGGGGAGGTAAACGCGGGGGCGGGGGAATCTTGTCCACTTCATTCACCCCCGCCCCCGCCCCACGTGCGGAGAGACAGCGCCCGGACGAACCAATCGGCGGCCGGGGCTCCCCAGGGTGGGCGGGGCCGGCCCAAGCCGCGGCGTTCATTGGGCCCCTGAAGCGGTGTGAGGGCGGGGCCTGCTCCGGGCGGGGGCGGGCGATGGTTGGTCCCGGCTCGCTGGTGGTGGGGAAGCGGAGGGGTCAGGGGCTCCCCGCTAGGCGAGTGGAGACTCAAGGCCGCAGGTGACGTGCGCCAGGACCCGCGTGGGCCACGGGCGTGGTCCGAGTGTCTGTACCCAGGCGTTCAAGGGTGTGGGCCCGAGTGTGAGCTGGGAGGCGTGAGCAAGCGCGGGGATGCGCGGGTGGGATCGAGCGAGGACAGCGCTGGTCCCCGGAGGCTAACTCGGGGAGGCCCCTGCAAAGGTGTAAGTTGAACAAATGAACAACCGGATGAATTTAGCAAACAACAGGTGTGTTGGTGTTAGAGTCGCGGGACCCAGAAGGAGGTGAAGCGGGGCAACTCAAACGTCCTGGGGATCCAGAGGTGTGGGGATTAGTCTGAAAAAGCCGGATTATTTGGGGGAACCTACTTGGGAGAAGGGGGCGTCCTCAGCTGTCATCTCATTTTGCCTTTTACATGCCCGGAGTGGGAGACTGGATGAGTAACTCACGTTCACAGAGGGAAAATTATGTGCTGGAAGATCACACAATTGGCCCCTGGTGGGGCTAGGCTAGGCCTCCCCAGAACTTCGGGCCTGACTGGGGACATTTCCACGCGGGCAGGATCCTTCTTTGAGACTCAGTGTGCCCCTTCCCAAATCTAGAAGTCACAATCCGGGTCTGGCACAGTGGCAACTGGCCCTGGCAGCTGACTCGGGGGTGGGGGGGGGGGGCGGCGGGGGGGAGTGTGGGTAGGTGGGAGAGGTATCACCCCAAGCATGACTGCAGACTTGGGTCCTCACCCCAGTCCCACCACTCCCTTGCTGGGTGATGCTGGATGGCTTCCTAGACCTCTCTGAGCTGGTTTCATTCCATCACCTGCGTCGCTTCAGTCGTGTTTGACTCTGTGCGACCCCACCTGCCAAAAGCACCTACCAAAAGGGCTCACTATGTATGCGGGTGCCCAGCAGGTTCTGTTTTCTGTTACATTTTGTCTTTCCTGTTTTGTTATTTATACAATTACACGCATGCTTTACCGAATTCAGAAGGCATTGAAGGTTTACAGTACCTTCAGTGAAAAGTCAGTCTCTTCTCTCCCAGCCACACAAATTCCTTCCCCTGAGGCACCCACTAGTCCTGACACCTTGTGCGTCCTTTTGGACTCAGTCTCTGCCTACAGTGCATCAGCAGACATGTATTTTGTTTTCCTTTTTGTACACAAATAATGGCTTCGTGGTTACTCTGAGAGTTTCACTTTTTCTGTCTCAGGGAGCCATGCATGCTGCTGCTGCTGCTGCTAAGTCGCTTCAGTTGTGTCCAACTCTGTGCGACCTCATAGATGGCAGCCCACCAGGCTCCCCCGTCCCTGGGATTCTCCAGGCAAGAACACTGGAGCGGGTTGCCATTTCCTTCTCCGGGAGCCGTGCATATCTGTACACAAAAAGCATCCTTGTTCTCTTGGCCGTTTACCCAGTTTTCCTTCGTGTGGAGGTCCATCCACCACGTCTTCGATGTCCCCTGTCAGTGGATGGGCAGGGTGTCACCATCATTTGCTTTCACCAAACAATTGCATGGCTCACACGTGTAACAGGATGGTTTCTCAGGGTATCTGGGGCTATTTTTTCAGGTAGTTTATCAAGGCCATTATCAGTTCAGTTCAGTTCAGTCGCTCAGTCAAGTCCGACTCCTTGCAACCCCAAGAATCGCAGCACACCAGGCCTCCCTGTCCATCACCAACTCCCGGAGTTCATCCAAACTCACGTCCATCGAGTCGGTGATGCCATCCAGCCATCTCATCCTCTGTCATCCCCTTCTCCTCCTGCCCCCAATCCCTCCCAGCATCATGGTCTTTTCCAACGAGTCAACTCTTCACATGAGGTGGCCAAAGTACTGGAGTTTCAGCTTTAGCATCATTCCTTCCAAAGAAATCCCAGGGCTGATCTCCTTCAGAATGGACTGGTGGGATCTCCTTGCAGTCCAAGGGACTCTCAAGAGTCTTCTCCAACACCACAGTTCAAAAGCATCAATTCTTTGGCGCCCAGCTTTCTTCACAGTCCAACTCTCACATCCATACATGACCACTGGAAAAACCATAGCCTTGACTAGACGGACCTTCGTTGGCAAAGTAATGTCTCTGCTTTTCAATATGCTGTCTAGGTTGATCATAACTTTCCTTCCAAGGAGTAAGCGTCTTTTAATTTCATGGCTGCAGTCACCATCTGCAGAGATTTTGGAGCCCCCACAAATAAAGTCTGACACTGTTTCCACTGTTTCCCCATCTATTTCCCATGAAGTGATGGGACCAGATGCCATGATCTTCGTTTTCTGAATGTTGAGCTTTAAGCCAACTTTTTCACTCTCCTCTTTCACTTTCTTCAAGAGGCTTTTTAGTTCCTCTTCACTTTCTGCCATAAGGGTGGTGTCATCTGCATATCTGAGGTTATTGATATTTCTGCCAGCAGTCTTGATTCCAGCTTGTGCTTCTTCCAGCCCAGCGTTTCTCATGATGTACTTTGCATAGAAGTTAAATAAACAGGGTGACAATATACAGCCTTGACGTACTCCTTTTCCTATTTGGAACCAGTCTGTTGTTCCATGTCCAGTTGTAACTGTTGCTTCCTGACCTGCATATAGGTTTCTCAAGAGGCAGGTCAGGTGGTCTGGTATTCCCATCTCTTTCAGAATTGTCCACAGTTTATTGTGATCCACACAGTCAAAGGCTTTGGCATAGTCAATAAAGCAGAAATAGATGCTTTTCTGGAACTCTCTTGCTTTTTCCATGATCCAGCAGATGTTGGCAATTTGATCTCTGGTTCCTCTGCCTTTTCTAAAACCAGCTTGAACAACTGGAAGTTCACGGTTCACGTATTGCTGAAGCCTGGCTTAGAGAATTTTAAGCATTACTTTACTAGTGTGTGAGACGAGTGCAATTGTGCGGTAGTTTGAGCATTCTTTGGCATTGCCTTTCTTTGGGATTGGAATGAAAACTGACCTTTTCCAGTCCTGTGACCACTGCTGAGTTTTCCAAATTTGCTGGCATATTGAGTGCAGCACTTTCACAGCATCTTTCAGGATTTGGAATAGCTCAACTGGAATTCCATCACCTCCACTAGCTTTGTTCGTAATGATGCCTTTCTAAGGCCCACTTGACTTCACATTCCAGGATATCTGGCTCTAGGTCAGTGATCACACCATCATAGTTATCTTGGTCGTGAATATCTTTTTTGTACAGTTCTTCTTGCCACCTCTTAATATCTTCTGCTTCTGTTAGGTCCATACCATTTCTGTCCTTTATCAAGCCCATCTTTGCATGAAATGTTCCCTTGGTATCTCTAATTTTCTTGAAGAGAGCTCTAGTTGTTTTTCTCTATTTCTTTGCTTTGATCACTGAGGAAGACTTTCTTATCTCTTCTTGCTATTCTTTGGAACTCTGCATTCAGATGCTTATATCTTTCCTTGTCTCCTTTGCTTTTTGCTTCTCTTCTTTTCGCAGCTATTTATAAGGCCTCCCCAGACAGCCATTTTGCCTTTTTGCATTTCTTTTCCGTGGGGATGGTCTTGATCCCTGTCTCCTATACAATGTCATGAACCTCTGTCTGTAGTTCATCAGGCATTCTGTCTATCAGATCTAGTCCCTTAAATCTATTTCTCACTTCCACTGTATAATCATTAGGAATTTGATTTAGGTCATACCTGAATGGTCTAGTGGTTTTCCCTACTTTCTTCAATTTCAGTCTGAATTTGGCAATAAGGAGTTCATGATCTGAGCCACAGTCAGCTCCTGGTCTTGTTTTTGTTGACTGTATAGAGCTTCTCCATCTTTGGCTGCAAAGAACATAATCAGTCTGATTTCGGTGTTGACCATCTGGTGATGTCCATGTGTAGAGTCTTCTCTTGTGTTGTTGGAAGAGGGTGTTTGCTATGACCATTATCAGTCATCCTCAATTGCCCCCTCTGACTGGGCATCCCTCAGGCTTGTTCCCCACCCCTGGGTTTGGACCAGACCATCTGGGGAATGAGAAGAAGCTATGTTGGCTTCTTGGTAGATTGGGGGCTCACTGCCCCCCACCAGGCTGTACTGAGGCCTGGTTGGTGGGTGCTGGGCAGGGAGGGTCCCTGCCAAGTCTAGTGTTTGGTGTTGCTGCAAGGATATTCTCCTCACCTAGACGGGAGACACACTGTTCTCCCCAGAGCCTTTAGCCTACTCATCTCCAGGCCAGGCTCCCCTCCCCTACTATGAATTCTAGACCCCAGGCCAGAATTGTCCCCCAGAGAACCTCCACTTTGTCACAAGAGCTTCTGGAGTGTAGCTTCCAGAGGGGAGCTGGGCCTCCCTTCTGTGTTCTCTGCTCCATGGAGCAGACATGAACAGATCCTCCCAATTTCTGGGCGCTAGACCTTTAATGATGTCACTCACAATCTCCTTAGCTTTGCAGAGGGCCACGCTTCCCTGGTTTCTGATCCCAGGCAACACAAACCAGCTCTGACTAATACAGACAGAAAGGGATTCATTAGAAGCTGTTGAGCGTGTCATGGATGCTCAGGGAGAGCCAGAGAACCAGGTCCAAAGGCCACACCCAGCCGGGAACAGTGCCCCAAATCACATGCCGGAAGTGGCTTGGTATGGACACCGCCACTGCTGCCCTGGCCAGACCCCTCATCTTGCACCGACACTGGACGCCGGGCATTCCCACCACAGTGCTACGGCTGCCTCCCCCGCCTGCCCACGGAGCTGGAGGGTGTCTGTGCCTGGGGAGGGGAGGGGGGCCTGCCTGCAAAGGTGGGGTGGGGGAGGGAGGAAGACCTGGACAGAGGAAGGGGGTCCAGGTGCTGGGCACCCCGAAGGGTGACAGTAGACCCTGCAGGGTCTTGAACTTCTCCATGCTGCACCCACTAGATGCCACCTAGACTCCGAGCGCCCAGAGTCTGTCATTTGGTTCCCGTGACAGTGCTCTGAGTAGGTGCCATCACCCCTTTCTCCCGGTAGGCACCTGGCACCCTGCATCGCTCAACTTCAGAAGAAAGGGAGGCGGCTCAGTGGGGGCTGCCGTCCACCTACCCACATCCCTGCTGACACAAGAGGCCCTTCCCTCTGCACTGCCCATTCCCTGGCCTGGTGGCCTCAGAGTGCAACCTCTGGGGCCACAGGGACTCCTGAGGCAGAATGGGGTTGACACAGAGGATTCAGCCAGGGAGGCAAGCCAAGCTTCTAGAACATTCCCAGAAACCAGTCTCTGGGGAGGGGGTGAGTCAGAGGGTGGGACAGGAAGGAGAGTGCATTCAGGCTCTGCCATCAGTCCAGACCCTCCATCTAGAGGGTGGCTGCAGAGGGGATCCGTTTCCTGAGCGGACTCCTGCTGTCAGTTTCTGTCTTCCTCATTCATTCATTCAGTCATCTGCTCGTGTATTCAGCATCACTGACTTGCGCTGGGTGCTGGGGATCCATAGGATCAAGGGGCTCACAGTTGAAGGGAAGAGAAAGACACAAAAGGGCAGGTCAATACTACAACAGAGAAATGAATGAGGAACACAGAGGGGGAGTGGGGCCCAGGGTCTTCAAAGAGGAAGTGACATTTGAGCTGGCTCTCAAAGGATGCACAGGGTACACACGGTGGTCCAGGTGGGAGCAGATGCCCCCAGTGCAGGGGGCAGCCTGAACAAAGGTGTGCAGGCATGAAGAAGGCTGCAGTGTTCCGGAAACGTCCAAGAGGGAGGTGTCAGAGGCCTATGGAACTTGAGACTGGAAGGGCAGAGGGAAACCAGCCAGCGAAGGGCCTTGGCAGCTCAGATGTTTTCCTGGGCAGGGTTTGGAGCCGAAGAATGACGCAGATGGACCTGGGTGCTGGAAGTTCAGCGAGTCCACATTTTGAAGTATTAGCAAGTGGGTCTCATTACCACCCTGAACTCAATGTGCCCCTAACCCACATGGTCGGCTGAATGGAGTAACCCTTTCCGGATGTTTTTGGGGAACTACAAAATGTTTCAGTTTCTTTTAAATCAGACGAAAAAGTGAATGTAATGGTAATGAGTATGTAACAGTGGATCCACTCTGGATTGCATCCATCTCTATACCAAAGCGGATGTAAATTTTAAGATCTTGACCCACATCAGCAAGAGTGCCAAGGACTCCTGAAAGTCCTGGTGCTCTTGGCACATTAAGGAGGCAGCTCTTGAGTTTCAAAGCATGTCTAGAATAAATTCACAACAGGTCAGTAACATTGAAAAGTGTTTGAGTTTGTGGAATCTGGGTTTTTGAGCATCAAAGGAGATTCAGAAGGCCTGGGAGGACCAGCTACACCTCCAGCCTCCACCTGAGATGGGGAAAGAGCCTTAGACAAAGCTGAGCCCCCTGGGTGCTACCCGCCAGGGAGAGGGTTGAATCCAAATTGGCTGAGATGAGAAGTGAGGGTCTAATCAAGATTCCATTGGGGACGTCCCTGGTGGCACAGTGGATAAGAATCCACCTGCCAATGCAGGGGACATGGGTTCGATCCCTGGTCCAGGAAGATTCCACATGCTGTGGAGCAGCTGAGCCCATGCACCATAGCTACTGAGGTCTCCGTGCCTAGAGCCTGTGCTTCGCAATAGTGTTGAGTGTCAGTGGTATCTCAGTAAAACTGGAAAATGAATAAATAAAAATGCACCCATACCGGATTCCTCAAAAAATTAACCAGCAATCACACTTCTACCCCATGGACTGTAGCCCACCAAGCTCCTCTGTCCATGGAATTCTCCAGGCAAGAATACTGGAGTGGGTTGCCATTTCCTTCTCCAAGTGATCTTCCAAACCCAGGGTCTGAACCTGGGTCGCCTGCATTGCAGGCAGACTCTTTACCGACTGAGCCACAGGGAAGACCTCTGGATATATCCAAAGGAAGTGAAAACAGGGTTTTGAAGAGATATTTGCATACTCTTGTTCATCGCAGCTTTTTTCCCCAAAAGCCAAGAGGTAGAAGCGATCTAAGTGTCCACTGATGGACAGATGAATAAGGTGGTCTCTACACATACAGTGGAATATTATTCAGCCCTTAATAAGAAAATTCAGGGACTTTCCTGGTGGCCCAGTGGCTAAGACTCTGCACTCCTCCAGGTTTGATCCCTGGCCAGAGAACTAGATCCCACCCGCTGCAACTAAAGATCCTGCATGCCGCAACTAAGCCCCAGTGCAGCCAGATAAATAAATAAAAACAAATATTAAAATAAAAAGTTGAAAAAAGGAGAAGGAAATCCAGCAGCTGTACAGCATGAACTAACCTGGAGGATATTATGCTCAGTGAAATAAACCAGTCACAAAAGACGCATGCTCTATGGTTCCAGTGCTATCTGATGTCTAGTGCAGTCGGTCTCAGAAATAGAAAGTAGAACAGCGGTTGCCAGGGTTCTAGCCTCAGGGAGGGAGAATGGGGTGTTTGTTGTTTAATGGGTATAGAGTTTCAGTTTTGCAAGATGATAAACTTCGGAAGATGTGTCTCACAAGGACGTGAATGTACTTAGCAGCATTGAGCTGTGCCCCTAAAAATGGTTACGGTGATTTACTTCATGTTACCTTTTTTTTTTAACCACATCAAAAAATGCAAATATCCCTCAACTTTATATGCATTTCTGTGGCTGTAAAAATATTCACAAAAGAATTTTATAACCTAGTTTTGAAAGTTCTCCGGGTTCCAGGAACTCATTTGACTTGCTGCTAACCTTGATTTCTCCACAAACATCGTCCACTCTTAGGAATCTTGGGAATCCTTCCCAAGTGAGAAGATGTGACCTACCGATTGTTTTCACACACGGTGACACATCTTAAAATGCTACATTTGTGAAGCTGACACAACACTGGGTGTAGAAGATATTTAAAGAAACATTTACCCTTTTTAAAACTGGGGGAGGGGCTTCCCTGGTGGTCCAGTGGCTAAGACTCCATGTTCCCAGTGCAGGGGGCCCGGGTTCAAGCCCTGGTTGGGGAATTAGATCCCACTATGCTGCAACTACGGCCTGGTGCAGCCAAACAAATAAACACGTAATTTTAAAAATTGGGGAGCTTATGTATTTTGAAGCCAGTGACCTTCCCCTCCCCCAGACCTAAGGACTGGAGGCCCCTCACCCACAGGGTCTCCCAGGGAAGCTGTCCCTGCTCAGGGGAGAGGCCTCCCCTTCTGTCCTCCCTGATCCCAGTGCCAAATCTCGGCTGGGCCCCAAGAAAGGACTTCTGAGAGGAGACAGACCCCAGGAGGAAAGGGCAGGGTGGTATTACTGTGAGTCAGAAAGTCAGAGAAGTGGATCAGAGGGAGAAGCAAGGTGTGGGGAGGAAGCTGGGCAGAGGTGCTGAGGGGGGAAGGGCAGCCCTCCCACAGAGGTCAGGGGGGGCCCACCTGGGGCCCCACAAAGGCTGGGTGCAGAGCTCTGGACTGAGCCCAGGGCCCCGGGGAGCCCTGGTCGGCTCCAGACCGAGTGACGGCAGGGTGCCACGAGGTCTGGACAGGGCAGCTGTGAGATGCCTGGAGGAGGCAGGCCAAGAGGCACTCACGGGCCGGTCAGGTTCTATTCCCAGCTCCCCCCTGCCCCGCCCCATTTAGACAGAGAGCATTACACACAATTTTAAAACCGAGGCCCACAGTAAAGAGTGTGGGCCCTGAGCCGGATCCCTGAGTTCAAATCCTGGCTCCGTTACTGATAGCGACAGAATGAGGGGACAAAACAGGTGACTGAAGGGTGATTAAATAGTTAATCCCACTAGGGGGCTGTAAGTAGAAAGATATGGGAGACCCCTGTAAGTTAATGATTACCTGAGAAAGCAGTTTGCTTAACCACAAAACCAATCAGGCTTGTTTAGCAACAAAACCATGCCACAGGACATGCCCCAGAGCAGTTAAACAATGGCGGCATGAGCCCCCCTCCTGCCCGGTGAGCTCAGTGAGCTGATGATCTCGGACATGCTCTCTGCACACATGAAAAACAGCAATCTGTGGACCTCGCTTGACCATGTAGGGACAAGAAGACTCCCCTGCTCCACCTGGAGGAGGAACCGATGATGAAAGCATGACGTCTGCTCCAGAAAGACAAAGAAGGTCTCCCCTCCTCATGTTTCCTTTGATTATAAAACTGCAGCCCCACTGAGTTCTTGGGGCGCAGCATCTCTCGCCCACCTGCGTGTAGGCCTCATAAGCGTCCTAGTCTAATAAGTCATTTCTTATCTACCACTTTGCTCTAGCCAAATTCTTCGCTGCCCTGAGACATAAAGCAATAGGATACCGGGGCTCTCCGGAGCCCCCCTGGAATGACACCAATCGGTTTCACGACCACAATAAGACCTGCTGTGTGACTATGGGCAAGTAACTCAGCCTCTCTGGGCCTCGTTTGCCTAAGTTGTAAAGTGGAGCGATGGTGGGGCAACCCCTCCATAGCGTGGCTGCGAGTAGAGCCTGCTGATGTCAGCAGAGCTCCAGAGGCACTTTTCAGCGCTGAGAACTTTGGGAACATTCTCATTCGTCTTCATTGGAGCCAGGATCTGCTCCCATCATCCCCTTCATACGGGTAAGGAAGCCACAGACGGAAGGGCTGGTGTCAGTCCGCTTTGTAGACAAGGCCCTGCAGAGGCGCTGTGATGAAGTTGCCCTCTCCTAACACAGCTTCACCCTCCCTGGAGGACAGAGAAACAGACCCTGCTCAGAGAGAAAGAGAAACAGAAGCAGAGAGACAAGAAGTCAGAGAGAGAAGCTGCCGAGACAGAGGGAAGGTTCTAGACCCCGACTGAGGTGGGGACAGAGTTAAGGGGAATGTGGCCCCCGATTCTCCCCAGGGACCCCTTGTGTGTGGGGGGGAGAGGTTGCAGGTCCCTCGGGGCGCCCCAAGGTGGCCAGGAGAGTGGCCTTGAGCAGAAGCCTAGAGCAGGCACGCAGCGCTGACCACTGTCCCCGAGGTGCCCTGTGAGCGTGGGGCCCCAACAGTGGCCAAGCAGGGCAGCCAGAAGGGAGCCCAGAGGTGCCCATTCTCTGAGGCCTCCCCAGAGCTGCAGTCACTTAAGCCCCTCAGCTCCAGCCCACTGCCCCTTCCCAAAGCGGGAAACTGAGGTAAGGCAAGTGAAAAACCAGGAGTCCTGGGTTTTGAAAGGGGAAGGTTGGGAATCCAGAGTCTTGGCTCTAGATCTCTGCCCCAGCCTCTCGGAGCCACCCAAGGCACCTCCTACCCAGAGAGGGTGATGTTCCAGGTGGGCTTCCTGGAAGAGGTGACAGCAGGCTGGAGTTGAAGGAGCAGGGCTAGAGTGGGGGGTGGGGACTAGGGTACAGGCATCCTTCTCAGGCACCCCCTGAGCAGAGATGGCCCCGGACTGGGGAGGGGACGGTGTGATTCCCAGGAGACCCTGGTCTCCAGACCCCTGGCTGAGCGTCTCCCAGCTCCAGGGGGAGGAGGATGACAGGGGACTCGGCATGAGGCCAGAGCAGCAGCCACAGCCAGAACATAAACCTGTCAAGGCTTCTGGCGCCACCGCCTCCCGGCTCCAGCTCGCGACAGGCCCTGGCTGGGCTGACAGGAACCAGGAGCCCTGGAGCCACAGTGGGTGGGGGGTTTTGGGGGGGGCTGTGGGGGAGACAGGACGTGGAGGCAGCTCCCGGTTCTCAGCCTGACTCCTGCCCAGGGGGCTCCAGCCCACCCTTCACACCTGCTCAGAGGGTGCCCCTCCACCGCCGCAGACACCAACTTCTCCGCTTTCACGGCATCACAGCTTCTGGTCCTCTGTGGGTGTTTGCAGTTCAAGCTCCAACTGCTTGCCACAGGGCAGGCTGATAAATCGAGAGGAAGAATTGTTGGGGCACTGAATAGCGACTTTATTCGGAAAGCTGGCAGACGGAGAAGATGGGAGACTAGTGTCGCAGGGAACCGTCTTCCCCATGTCAGAATTCAGGCTTCTCATACTAAGAGGGGAAGGGGAAAGTCCCGGTTCCGGCCAGACTCCAGAGGGGATGTGTTCATTTCTTCCTCCCCTGCTGCCATTCACAGGTGGGCCTGGTCAGGCTCTGTCCTGTGAGCTAATCTAAGGTGTTTTAGCTTAACACTCGTTACCTGGGTGGCAGGATTCCCAGAGGTGGTTCATTGTGTATAATACAAGCTTACAGGTGGGATTTCATTTGGTGGTCCAGTGGCTAAAATTCTGCACTCCTAATGCAGGGGGCCTGGTATTTGATTCCTGGTCATGGAACTAGAGCCCTAACTAAAGATCCCACCGGCAGCAACTAAGACTCAGCATAAGTAAATAAATATTTAAAAAAAAAAAAAAACCTTATGGACAATAGTGATTAACTTGTAACAGAATATGAAGGTCCTTCCCTCTTACCTGGGCACTTGGGACCCTGGCCTCTGGATGCCCTCAACTCACCAGGGTCCCCCCTGCCCTAGCCGCCCCCAGCAGGACCCCCACTGTCCCTCCCAGCATCTCTGCTTCTGCTTAGTCTGGTACCTTCTGTGTGATTGACCGCTCCCTCCCCTGCTGGACTCTACCCATGTCTCTCTGGACTGTGCCTGAGTGAGGGGCCGCCAGGCTGACAGTGCGCCCATTACTGGGGGACCAGGCCTCCCAGCTCCTTGGGGCAAAGGCCTCTGTCTGTTCCCTGATGACTCACAGTGGCAGCCGCCTGCAGAATAAATGCGGACTCCTTTTCTTACAGTAAAACGCACACATCTTAAGTGAACAGCTTGATGGAGTTTTACACATGCGTACACCTGGGTAGGGCTTCCCTGGTGGCTCAGTGGTTAAGAATCCGCCTGCCAATGCAGGAGACCTGGGTTCAGTCCCTGGGTTGGGAAGATCCCTTGGAGGAGGGCATGGCAACCCACTCCAGTATTCTTGCCTGGAGAATCCCATAGACAGGGGAGCTTGTCGGGCTACAGTCCATGGGGTCGCAAAGAGTCAGACACGACAGAGCGACTAAACGACAACAACCACATCTGGGTCATTCAGATGGAGAGCTAGGTCACGTGCACCCCCAGCAAGCTTGCTCTTGCCCCAGTCCGGGGACAACCTCTACCCCAAGTCGATCACCCGCTGTTATTCTTGCCTGCTTCTCATCTCCCTACGGAGAGGATCACATAGCGTGGGTTCCTCTGCCTCAGGCTTCTCTTGATCAGTGTGATAACATCCAGGACAGTCACCCAGGGGGCTGCCTGGGTCGACCATCCATGCTCTTGTCATAGATGAATAGCCTTCCACGGTGGGGACGGAGCCCCCACAATGCCCTTCGCCCGTGGACAGACATCTGTCCTCTGTACTGTGTCCAGTTTGGATCTGTTATGAACAAGACTGCTGTGAGTGTTCTCAGACCTGACTTCTGTTGGAGGAGGGCGCGTGTTTCTCTCTACAGAGGAAATACCGTCAGCAGAACTGCTGGGTCTTAGGGGAGACATCAGAACTCTAGTTCCCAGCCTGGTCAGTCCTGACCGTCCCTCTGCAGCCATGTCACACCTGTCCCCACCCTCTCCCCAGTGGACACACTGGGTGACTCCCCCTCCTCCTTCCAGCAGCCCAGTGGCTGAAACTCTTGACTCTTCGGTCTTATTTGGGAGAGCTGGACGGCTGTCCTGACCTCACTGCCCCCACCCCCGTGGGCCCAGGGGCCCCTCTCACAGCAGAAGGGCCCACAGGGTTGGTCAGCAAGCCGAGAGCCCTTTCCCCCATGAGAGCACAGAACTTTCTTCCTGCACCAGGAGCGCTTCCCATGGCACTCTGGGACCATCCACTTGGGGTGTGTCCCTCTGTCTTGGCCACTTTGTTCCCATAGGACGGGCTGTGGCCAAGCTGTTCCCGTCCCCGGAGCCCAGCACACAGCCGGGGGAGGATGACGGCAGGCGAGGATGCATGGAAAGGTGGGATGAGAGAGGGCAGCCTGAGATGAACGTCCCCACCCTGGGCACTGAGCCTGGAGATTTAGGCTTAAGGTCCAGTCTGCCTGCAGCTTTTAACTTCTGGGGGCCCTGCTGCAGCCTTGGCGTCCCTCTGGGGTCCAGGCAGGATTGAGAACCTGCCCTTCCCTTCATCCCCGCCAACTAAGACTTAGACTCAAGGCAGGCCAGCTGGGGACAACCACAGCCACATCGGCCAGCCTCCCCAGGCCCCAGGGGTCCCCGTCCCGAACAGCTCAGGCTGGACCACGTCCACGGCGGGAAGAGAAGGGGTCTCCTGCCCTGTCGAGGCCCTTCTCTAACATTCTCAGAGACTCCTCAGGGGGCTGGTGGCTGGACCAGGGGAGGTGGGTAAGCTGTGGTCAGGCTCTGTGAGCAGAGGCGCCATTGCCCACCCCGCCCTTGGCCCTGAGCCCAAACCCAGGTTCCTCTCTTCCCAGAACTTCGTCCCCCTGAGTCACTGGTGTTACGTGCTTTGGCCTCATTAACCTCCTGAACCTTCCAGAAAGGAGTGGAAACATCCTCCCACTGAGGAAGCTGGGGGTGGGAGTGGGAGAAGGGCAGGGGACCACCCTGGCTGCAGCCCAGATCAGAGGCAGGGACCGGGGCGGGGCTGGGCACCCCTGCCTCCCCACCAAGGGCCCTGTGGCCCCCTCCCTTCCCCTCCAGCAGAGTTCTAAGACCCCTCCGGGTCCCATGGCCAGCTGGTGGCACTTACCACACTCCTGTCTATTCATCTGTAAAATGATGCTAATCGTGGGATTGCCCCAAGGATGTGAGGTTCACATTCGTGAATTGTTCAGTCCAGTTCCTGGTGCCTAGTAGGTGCCAGACAAGGATCCTTGGCATCGCTGTGCCCTCTGCATGTGGCCCTCGCTGGGTTGGGCTGGAGTGACTGGGTGGGGTGGAGGGATTGAGGAGGGAGCGGTCTGAGTCTCCTGGTCTCCGTTTCTGCTGCCCTCGGTCTCTCTCAGCCTCTATCCTACCAGGGGTGCATGGAGAGGCAGTTTGAGGGCAGCCAGGAGATATTCTTGGAGTCCTTGAGGTTCAGCGTGGACAATGAAGTTGCCATGGAAGGAAGTCACAGGCGGCCACAAGAAGGTGACCTTTGAGGTGGGCCTGAAGGACCAGGGGATGTTGGCTCCAGGTAGAGGGGCAGAGAGGTGGGAACAGCAGCAGGAGAGTGAAGGAACAGCATTTGTGTGCCCTCGAGCTGCCAGAATGACAAGGAACCTCGGGGCCGACTCTGGGCACCCAGCAGGCAACACCGTGTCCCCAGCAGCTCTGCAGAAGTCCCCAGGGCCACCGGGGGGCAGCCTGCATCTCAGGCTGGGGCCAATCAGGGGGTCTCAGGAGGACCATGCCCTCAGCCTGGACTACCTTCCTAGGAGGGACCTCCCAACAGGACCCTTAAGAGACCTCCTCTCTCAGGTCACACCCTCGCATCTTGGTGCCCCAGGTGGAAACGTCCCCGGGGAGCTTAGGCTGACGGAGGTCTTCAGACCCTTCCGTGTGAACCAGCATTCCCAGTGGAGCCCCTGATCCATGCCAAAGAGGGGGAGTGCCAAAGCACACTTGTGGGGAAAAGAGGGCACAACAGTTCAGTGGGGCCACCTGGGCTCCTGCTGCAGGGGAGAGCTGCGTGTCTGGAGAGGAGCCAGGGTGCGGAGATGGGGGGCTGGGAGGTTGCAAAGGGCGTCCGGGGAGGGCCCCTGGGGCACCCCGCATACCTGCCGGTTGGAGTGATGGGCCGTGAACTGTCCCCACCCCTGACACAGCTTGTCTTTCTCACTCTTCTTTTGGCTTCAATTTTGCCCTTTTCCCCTACTGAGCCCAGACCTGGAACAGAAGCCCATTTTCTGATTTTATCTTCTGTTTATTGGGAAATGGTCGTGCCCATCTCCGGGCCAGCTCAGACGGCTTCCCCCCAGGAAGTGAGGGAGTTCCCATGGCTTATCAGAGTTAAAAATAGAGACAAGTGATGCAGTGAGAGGCAGAGAAAGGTAAGAGTGGGGGATACAGGGAGAGAGACAGAAAAACGGGGACAGAAGGGCAGGGATACAGCAGGTCCTCTGCCCTCATCTGTTCGTCCGTCCATCAGGCTGACGTCAGAGGCCCTGGGCCCCACTGGGTGTCGCTTCATGGCTCAAGGCCATTGTCCCTGAGTCTGTGTTCCCCAGGTTTGTGCACCTGAGAGCTGGAGCGCTGAGTGGGCTGACGTGGTCATTGTCACCCCACTGCCCCTGCTCCCGGAAACAGTGTCGGCGTCTCCGTCCCATGACAGCCTCCTCGTCGTCCCTGTGGAAGTCGAGCCCCTGCTGATGCAGGACTGGCCTTGAGGGCCGGGGCTGGAGCTGGTGACTGCCTGCTGAGTGTAGGAGGGAATGAATGAGTGAATGAGTGAACAAGCAGGGACTGAGTGACCCGAGGACCTTACCGCTCATCTCTTCCATCCTTTACATGCACGAGAGAACTGAGGGGTGTCAGACAGGGCACCAGGGCTGGGGCTGGGGCAGGACACTCCTCGGAGTGCCATGCAGGGCTCTCCCTGAGGGCAGGTCTCACAACACGGCTCTGGGGCTCACGCTCCCTCTCTGCTCTGTCAGGATCCCAGTCGGCAGCTCTATGGGCCAGCCACCCTGGCTCACGAGGCCTTCCCCTCCAGCCCAGTCCTGGACTCCCAGGCCCCAGAAGAGCCCAGGAAAGCCAGCCCAGGCACGGCTGAGGTTCCAGTGAGAGCCTGGGGTGGGGTTCAGGGTGTGTAGGGGGACACCCTACCCACACTGTGCTGGGCTCTCAACCACCCACAGCTGGGCTCTGGGCTCAGGAGCTGGCTGAGACTTCGTGGCCGGGCTGTGCCTATCACAGAAAGTGGTGCCTGTCCCTCGTTGGGGCCTATGGTCCAGGACAGCGGTTGATCGGGGTCTTCTCCAGAACTCGACTTGGGGGCTGGAGGCCCAGGGAACCACGAGGGGGTTGGGGGCCGGGGCACAGCTCTAGGTTTGGCTGTGGGGTAACGTGGTGGCCTGAGGTCCTCTGGGACATCCATCCGGTCAGAGGCAGCCAGGACCCCTGACCTTCCCGACTCAGGGGTCTGTCAGTTCCTGCAGATACCTGTCTGCACGCCCCTCGCCCTGGCCTCAGGCAGCCCTCCATCTAGGATAGGACTTTGTGGCCCCTTTCTCCAGTCTGGAGACCAAAGGTGGGGACGGGTCTGATTCCACAGGATTGGCACAAAGTCGGTCTGTGCCGCTTGGTGATGTTGTGATATAATAAGAACTGTATACTTGGTCTTTGTCCTGGCTCCTGGGACAGAGCTCTTAAAACTTTGGAATTTTCTGAGTGAGAGGAGCATATTTTGTTATGCATAAGGAGCCCCTGTCAACCATCCCTCAGTTTATGCTAATGAGGTGACTCTGGGTGGGCCCCTAGAGTGCTTTAATTTTTTTTTTTTTTATCTTGGAGCTTGCAGGATCTTAGTTCTCAGACCAGGCATCCAACCCGCACCCTCAGCTGTGAAATCACAGAGCCCTAACCACTGGGTTTCCTTGGTGGCTCAGACTGGAAAGAATTCGCCTGTAATGTGGGAGACCTGGGTTCGATCCCTGGGTTGGAAAGATCCCCTGGAGGAGGGCATGGCAACCCACTCCAGTATTCTTGCCTGGAGAATCCCATGGACAGAGGAGCCTGGTGGGCTGCAGTCCATGGGGTCACAGAGAGTCGGACACAACTGAGCACGCACAGGCACTGGAGCACCAGGGCAGTCCCCCTAGAGGGCTTTAGGATGGAAGCAACCATGTGGCCAAAGGCCTGGGAGTCTCGGCCCTACTCCCCATCAACCACAGCGTCCAGACCCCCCTGCCCTCCAGCCGCATGATCAGAAGGCCAGAGGGGGAAGACCAGAGTATTTAACCCCTCTACCTACAGCCCCCTGTCCCTGCCGGGCAGACCCTTCCCGTGGCTCCTGCTCACTGGCCCTGGAAACCCCACCAGTCCTTCAGGGACAGGAGTGTTTATGGCCCCGTCGGTGCCCTGGGTCCCCTGGATCTGCTGCCCACACCCTTGTAAATGCTCACATTTGCCCCATTAGACAGTGTGCCATCTGTTTCCTGCAGTGCCCGACCCATGCCGGGTGCTGGTGGAGAGCAGGGCCTCACAGTTACCCAGCTCAACCCTGGCTTTTACATAAGGGGGAAACTGAGGCCCACAGAGGGCAAGTGATCCGTCCAGGGTCACCCAGCCCCAGGGTCGGGGCTCATGGCTGCTCTGGAAAGGCCAAGGCTTTGCTCTGCAGAGGCTGGAATTCCGTGTGCCCCTCCCCTCCCAGCCCCGCCCAGGCTGGTCACGTGAGCATTTCCTCCCCACCAGGAGCCGGATGTGTCTGCAGAGGCTTAATAAACCCATTAGGGCTGTTTGCACCATCCGGACACACACCTGGGCACCCAGCCAGCGCCCTCTTCCCTGCCCGGTGCCCCGTAGCAAGGGGCGTCTCCTGGCCTCCTCGCTGTCCCTCACCCCAGCCTCCAGCTGTCCCCACCCTGCCCACCCAGCAGTCACTGTGGCTTCCAGGCCTTTGTACGCTTGGTTGCTCCTGCCTGGGTCCCTTTCTTGGGGTCACCTGGCACAGTGTGGCCCCTTCTCCAGGAAGCCCTCTCCTCTGGCTCCCAGACCTCTGCGTTCCCTCCACCTCTTGTGCTGGCTGGTTGCCCTCTCCTGTTGAAGGAGGAAACAGACAGAACAGGCTCCATCTTGAAAGCAGGACTCCATCTTGGGCCGGACTGTGGGCTTTGAGCTCTACGCCCAATATGTATGGAAATGACATACCAACTGGAAAACCAGGCCCCCTGGATGGAAGAGCCCCAGGGCTTGTACCTAGACTCTCTGTTGCCTAAAAGAATACCCTAATTATCTGTGTAACTGAATAGAATCATAAATTCTATTATGCTTACTGGGGTATGCTGCTGCTGCTGCTGCTAAGTCGAGTCAGTTGTGTCCGACTCTGTGCAACCCCATAGACAACAGCCCACCAGGCTCCCCCGTCCCTGGGATTCTCCAGGCAAGAACACTGGAGTAGGTTGCCATTTCCTTCTCCAATGCATGAAAGTGGAAAGTGAAAGTGAAGTTGCTCAGTCGTGTCCGACTCTTAGCGACCCCATGGACTGCAGCCTACCAGGCTCCTCCATCCATGGGATTTCCCAGGCAAGAGTACTGGAGTTGGGTGCCATTGCCTCTCCAACTGGGGTATGACCACAGGCCTATTGATAATTGTCCGCTGTTAACTACCTAGGCTTAAGGCATATGAATCAGGGTTAACTTTGATTGTATCTTTCTTTTCCTTTGTTCAGACTAGTTTCAGGGAATTTGGGGAGGTGGGTTTGGGCACGTACACTTAGGGTATATAAAGTTTTCACAAAAACTGGTCGGGGTCCTTGGCTAAGAGGAGACTTTACCTTGGGCCCACCGGTGTAATAACCTGCACTCCACTATCTGCATTGTCCTTCTGAGTGAGTTTGTTTCCCAGAAAGCATGGCTACAACATTTGGTGCATGGGCTGGGAAACTCCTCACTTTGAGAAGACAAGTCCCATTTGGGACTACTCCGAGGCCTTGTGGCTCGAATCTTCTAGAGGTGGGAAGGCGCCTCACCCTTCTGGAAGGATTCTGCTTCTCAACTCCTGGACCTTTCCTGTTAGCAGGTAGTGGATGGCAGCAGGGGAACTGAGCGCTCAGGTGAGGAGGAACCCACCCGGTAGGGTGGAAGAGGGGGCCTGACCACCCCCCTGGGAGGGATTAGAAGGGGCACAGACCCACAGGAGCCTGGAATAGGCAGGTGGCAGCGATTGCTTGGTACACAGGTTGATGAGCGTGTTAGGGCTTAGGAAGGAAATTTGTGAAGGTCATTTAGGAGGTGGTGTCCGCGCCGTCTTGGGGAAAATTATTACCAAGCAATCACCAGGGCATTTTTAGGAGAAGAAACTTGGTTTTTGTGTGCTCGTAGTCTGCCCTCCCCAAGGTGTCCCATCTGCTATGAAATTCTCGACCCCTTCGGAACTGTCAGGCTAGAAGGAGGGGGATATATAAGTGAGTACGAACTGGCTTTTCCAGAGACGGCCTGGGACATGGGATATTTAACCCATCTGTATTTTCATCCACACCTGATCAAGCCCACCAAGGCAGAATGGACTTTAAAAGTTAAGGGAGAAACAGTCTTGGATCACGTGGTGCTCTGGTTTAGCTGTGCTGACCCGAAGGTGAAGACACGCCGATCCCCCTTCTCCCTCTGGAATCTGGCAGGTAAGGCTCTTCTCACCCCAGTTAGGAAGGAGGCAGAATGGCAATTTAAGTGTCACTGAGTGGAAATATCAGAAGTACATAGGGTACCGAGAACTTTGTAGACAGAACAAAAAGGAAAAGTAGAAGATCTGAGAAGGTAAGCAAGATGAGGGGAAGTGATTCTAAGGCAAGCGTATTGGAGTGCATGATTAAACATTTTAACAAGGGATTAGGAGGAGACTCTGGGGTGAAGATGAAGCCTAACTGCCTCCACATACTCTGTGAGGTCGAATGGCCCCCTATGGGAGTAGGATGGCCACCAGAGAACACCATGAACTCAAAAATAGTGGAAGCAGTCTATACAGTAGTCACAGGAGAGCCAGGACACCCGGATCAACATCCATATACTGACTCATGGCTAGGGTTAGCTCAACACCCTCCTACTTGGACAAGGTTCTGTATCCAGAAGGGAAAGGGAAAAATATTAATGGCACAAAAATTGACTGATGATAAAAAAGGAAATTCTACAGGATTTGGACGGGGATGACCTGACCCCTCCCCCATACTGGATAATGACGCGCCTGCCTCCCAGTGCTCTGCCAGGACCTGAGGCTGCCTTGATGCCCAATCCAGGACCAGGGGAAGTTCCTGCCCTGCTCTTCCACCAGCTCTCCCGGAGTTCGTAGAGCTGCCACCTTGGCAGGCTCCGATCCCATCGATGGAGACCTCTGGTCAATGCCCCCAGAATTCCACCTCAGCTGGACCTCCTAGACTGTATCCACCTCTCCCGGTGAGTACTGATGGGAAGGGGGAAGAAAACACAGCCATTAGACAGAGGCTGCACTCCGCCAAGGAACAAGGGGAAAGAACCCCACTACAGATGCCCCTCAGAGGGTACAACAGCCTCCAGTTCAGGACGCATGGGGCACTACCGTCCGCCCCCTGTAGCCTATTATTATCAACCATTTTCCTCTACGGATATATTAAACTGACAGAGACACGCTCCACCATACTCGGGGGAGCCACAAGCCACGATTAGGCTAATGGAGACTATTTTTCAAACCCACCGCCCTACATAGGATGACATAATCCAACTACTAGGCTCCCTTTTCAGCACTGAGGACAGACACAGGATCCTAACTGAGGCCAGAAAATGGTTAAGAGAAGTGGCACCTGAGGGTACTGCAAGCCCGCAGCGGTGGGCAGAACGAGCCACCCTGAGGAGAGGCCCGACTGGGACTGTAACACAGAGGAGGGAGGGCCACCTGGGAGATAGCAGGTGGCCATTTTACAAGGTCTCAAATCAGGGGCCCGAAAAGCTATGAGTATCACAAAACCCTCCGAAGTGATTCAAAGGGAAAGCAAATCACCCTCTGAGTTCTGCGAAGGACTGTGCGAGGCCTATAGACTTTATACGCCAATAGACCCAGCCCCCGGAGAAGGTAATGGCACCCCACTCCAGTACTCTTGCCTGGAAAATCCCATGGATGGAGGAGCCTGGTGGGCTGCAGTCCATGAGGTCGCTAAGAGTTGGACACGACTGAGCGACTTCACTTTGACTTTTCACTTTCATGCATTGGAGAAGGAAATGGCAACCCACTCCAGTGTTCTTGCCTGGAGAATCCCAGGGATTGGGGGGCCTGGTGGGCTGCCGTCTATGGGGTCGCACAGAGTCAGACACGACTGAAGTGACCTAGCAGCAGCAGCAGCAGCAGACCCAGCCAGAGGCTGCTGGGTCTGCAGGCTTTGTGTCTCTAGCCTACCCTGAAAATGTCAGATGGGGGGACACCAAGTGACTCATGAGTTTTTATACATCCCCGAATGCCCAGTAGCTTTGTTAGGAAGAGACTTGCTGTCTAAATTGGGGGCACAAGCGGCCTTTCCCCCAACGAAAGACCCCACTGTTCGAGTGGGCTCAACCACCTCTTTACTCTTCCTCTCAATAACCCCTCAAGATGAATGGAGGGTGCCCGATCTCCGGGAAGGGAAACCAGACGGGCTAAACAGTCAAGAGAGAGAGTTAACTCAACAATTCCCTGAGGTCTGGGTGGAAAACAACTCCCCCCCCACCCCGCCCAGGCTTGCAAAACAAGTCCCACTGGTAATAGAACTCAGACCCGGAACAATTATGTCAGCATCCGCCTTGGGCCTGCCAGACCTTGCTAAGCCGTTGACCTTGCTAAGAGTGACCTTGTAGTCACTCTTTACGTGACTGAAAAGGGCAAGGTGGCTACGGGAGTGTTGTCCCAGACTATGGGGACATGGGACAGACCAGTGACTTATCTCTAATCAGCTGGACAGTGTTGCCACTGGGTGGCTGGGAGGCTTACAGGCAGTTGCTACAGTTGCCTTACTGGTCCGGGGGGCAGCCAAGCTGACTTTGGGCCACGATTCGTTCGTAAAAGTCCCGCATGAGGTCAACACTCTCCTGCAAGGGGACCCCCATAAATGGCTGTCGACATCCCGGATTACCCAATACCAGGGACTGTCATGTGAGAACCCCCGTGTTACTACTGAGCCTTGTCAGGCCCTGAATCCGGCCACTCACCTTCCTGTGGGAGAAGGTGGGCCCTCACACGATTGCAAGGAAATACGCCAGCAGGCCTGACTTGAGAGACGAGCCAATCCCGCACCCAGATTGGGTCCTGTACACCAAGGGCACCAGCCTGGTGAAACAAGGACAGTGACTGTCGGGATTTGCAGTCGTCATGGAAGAAACCATCGTTGAGGCTCGCTCTCTGCCATCACACTGGTCCGCTCAATGGGCCGAACTATATGCTCTAATCCAGGCCCTCCAGCTGTCAAAAGGTAAGAAGACAAACATTTACACAGACTCCAGGCATGCTTTTGCCGCACTACAGGGCTCTGTATAAGGAGAGAGGCCTTTGACAGTGAATGAAAAAGATATTAAAAATAAGGAAGAAATTAAGACCCTATTAGATGCTGCCTGGGAACCAGAAAGGGTTGCAGTCATACACTGCTGAGGACGTCAAAAAGAGGATACCCCCCGGGCTCAGGGAACAGACTGGCAGATAAGACCGCTAAACAAGCAGCCGAGGGCTTGGGGGTGACGAGTGAAGCCCCTATTAAAGCTCTCATACGGCGGAGCTACCTGAGCTAACGCTAGACTCTCCAAATACACCGAAGCCCAAAACCAACTAGCCAAAGCAGAAGGGGCCATCCAGACTGAAAAGGGATGGTGGGAATTGCCAAGTGGCAAATTATGGGTACCGGAGGAGCTGGCACCCACTCTGGTAAGCCAAACACACCAAGCGACCCACCTGGGGAGGGTGGAAGAGCTAATTTGAAAATATTTCTCGGTTCCCCGCCTCTCTTCCCTATGCAGGACAAAATCTCAGAACTGCACTGCCTGCTCACAGGTCAATGCTGCCTCTCGGCACAGACAGAAACCTCCAGGGATTCAGCTAAAAGGCATGCTGCCCTTTGAACACCTGGAAGTGGACTTCCCTGAAATGAAACCTCACCGACACCACCATTACCTGCTGGTCATATGTACGTTCTCGGGATGGGTAGAAGCTTTTCCTACCCCGACTGAAAGAGCATCAAAAGGAGCCCAGTGCCTGCTTAGGGAGATAGTTCCCAGATTTGGATTTCCTACCAGCATTGGATCAGACAATGGCCCGGCTTTCGTAGCTGATTTAGTATAACAAGTAAGCAAAACTTTAAACATCAAGTGGAAATTACATACAGCATATAGGCCCCAGAGTTCTGGGACGGTGGACGGAACCAGCCGGACACTTAAAGAGACACTCTCCAAGTGGATCTTAGAGACTGACGGTTCCTGGGTGGACTTGTTTCCGATGGCTCTGCTCAGACTCAGGATGACCCCACAGTCCCATGGCTCTTCTCCGTACAAAATTGTGTATGGGAGGCCCCCTCCCATAATAAAACAGGTGTCAACAAATTTGCCTCAGGTAAGGGGAGATGAGATTTCACAGCAGATGGAACAACTGGGTAAGGTAATAAATCAGGTAACTAAGTTTGTACAAGTAAGGGTGCATTCCCCCTTGGGGAACAGATTCATGAATTTGTGCCTGGTGATCAGGTGTGGGTCAAGGACTGGAAACACGACTCCTTGGCCCCGCACTGGAAGGGTCCATATACTGTCGTTCTAAGCAGCCCCACTGCAGTTAAAGCTGCAGGCGTCACTCCCTGGATCCTCCACATGAGGGTGAAAAGAGCATACCACGAGACCCAGAGGACACCGAGTGGACTACACAACAGGACCCCACTGATCCCCGTGAAACCAAGATCATCTTAAAGAAGAAACAGAGGTGAACTCTACAATCAACTGCTGCTACAAGGATTTGCCGGTATCATCTTGAGACTAACTATCTTGAGACTAACCCTTTCAGTACAGGGAGGGACCTGAGCTATAATTAACGTTGAATGTTGTGTATATATTCCTGATTTATCTGGCTATATGTCAGCCACCCTAGATGACATGAAAGGTCAGGTAAAAGTTATGTCTGATGATAATCTTCCTTTTTGGACTTCGGTCCTATCTTGGGTGAAGAGTGATGGGTGGAAAACTATATTTACCATTGTTATAGTTGCCTTGATAGTTCTGCTTTGTGGACCCTTTATTTTACAATGTATTATGAACTTTGTAACTCAAAGATTGATGTCGTTCTCCCAGATTGGAGGTCGGAGAGTCAGGGTGCAATATATCCCTATGAATGATGCTCATACTATGAGTTAAGAGCATCAAGAGAGGGGAATGAAGGAGGAAACAGACAGAACAGGCTCCACCTTGAAAGCAGGAGTCCATCTTGGGCCGGACTGTGGACTTTGAGCTCTATGCCCAGTATCTATGGAAACGACAAACCAACAGGAAAACCAGGCCCCCTCACCCCCGGATGAAAGAGCCCCAGGGCTCATACCTAGACTCTCTGTTGCCTAAAAGAACACCCTAATTATCTGTGTAACCAAATAGAATAAATTCTATCATGCTTATTGGGGTATGACCACAGGCCTATTGATAATTGTCCCCTGTTAACTACCTAGGCTTAAGGCATATGAATCAGGGTTAACTTTGATTATACTTTCTTTTCCTTTGTTCAGACTAGTTTCAGGGAATTTGGGGAGGTGGGTTTGGGCACATACACCTAGGGTATATAAGGTTTTCAGAAAAACTGGTCAGGGTCCTTGGCTAAGAGGAGACTCTGCCCTGGGCCCGCAGGTGTAATAAACTGCACTCCACTATCTGCATTGTCCTTCTGAGTTGAGTTTGTTTCCCGGAACACGTGGCTACAGCACTGTCCCCCACGGCGCTGAGCGACCTGAGGACAGAGCTCCGCCTGGGTCATCTCGGCCCAGAGTGGAGTGGATGACGACAGACGCTCGGTGTCCTGCATGGGGTTTGGGCCCCCAGTCTGAACCCAGGCATCTCCAAGGAGTTACAGCTTCTCACACACTTCCGCGCCCCCACCCAGAGTGAGCACAGGAGTGGGGGTGAAGCCTAGAAGCTCTAAGTCCTCCAGCCAGGAGGAGAGGCCACAGAGAGGAGGCTGGGGGGGAGGGACGGCATGTGCCCACAGGGCAGGTGGGCCTCACTAGACCTAACGGGGTCACTGGATTCATCCTCGCTGCCCGGATGGCTCGGCTGGCCTAGAACCCCTGGGTTGCCCCCCTGATGCTGTGTCCTCCTGAGAGCGGCTGGGACAGGCACGCAGGGAGACCAACAGATGTTCATGACCCAGCCATTCAGGGAGCTGTTGGGGACATTTATTCCTCAAAGCGGCAGGCCCAAGCTTTGGGCTAAGGATACCCTCCCCTCCCCCTTAGTTAGAAACGCTCTCTCCTCGGGCTCTGAAGCAGCAGGGTGGGCCCCCAGCCTGCACCAGGGGCCCCCTGGAGGCCCTCAGGAGCCCCCCACAGCTGAAGGCCTGGACATGTGGTGGGTGTCATATTTTCTCACGAACACCAGCTCCCCTGGGCCGGAGATGGGCGTGCTCCCGCAGGTGTCGTACCTGGGGGGCGTGGAGGGGAGGGGAGAGACAGAGAGGATGGTGAATGGACAGCCCGATTGAAATCTGATGGCCATGGCTTAGAGCCTGGAGTGCTGTGTCCCTAAATCTGAGAAAACGCAGCTCTGTCTCCCCCCTCTTTGTCACGACCCCGCCCCCATGGTCTCCTCCATTCCCCACACCCAGGACGCCTCCACAACAGCATCTGCGTTTCCCCTGATCAAAACCGGTCACTGGCTCTCTCTGGCCTTCAGGATACAGCTCAGCCTTGAATCAAGGCCCAGGCCTTGGTGGCAACTCTTCTGCCCCCAGACCCTCCCCACTTGCTTCCCTCCCCCTCCTCTCCAAATTCTCTTTAGGGATCAGATGTCTCTTTCCTCTAGGAAGCCTTGTGGACATCGCTTTCCCCACCAGGCCCCCGCATCTGAGTTCTAAATGAAGCCTTGAGCACTCAAGTCAAAGCTCAGCGCTTAGAGGAAAAACAATTCACCTCCATCCGCCTGGACCGTCTGCTCTGTGCCCCCACGTGCAATTCTAGCTCTTGCCACCAGGGGGCAGATGGTGTCCGCTCAGAAACTGTGGCCCCACCCACCGGCTCCACCCATCAGCGGGTGTCAGGCAGGCAGAGGGACGAGGGAAACAGGGGTCAATGCGCCCACAAGCACACATACTGGCTCTAGAACGCTGGGGATCCCTTGATCAATAACTGTTACCCCCGTTTGGCCTTCAGGGAAAACCTCTCCTGCAGAGCTAGCAATGCGGAGCAGGGTTGGAGGCCTGGATCCAGGGAAAGGGAAGAGGCGGCCCAGGTCAGGGACCCCACCCTCCCAGGGGAGCCTCGACCCTGTCCACGTACCAGGCGAAGATGAGCAGGGCGAGGAGGGCAGCGAGGAGGACGGCCAGCAGGACGGACAGGATGGCAATGATGACCACAGTGCCTGCGGTCTGGGGCCCTGGGGCAGCCTGGAGCACCTCGGCTGAGGACGCCAGGGGGTGCCACAGGTGGGTAGGGCAGGAAGGGAGGAAAGAGATCCGACCTGAGAAGAGGGACCTGGAACAGCCCCCAGACCAACAGCCTCCCAGCCCAGCCGGGAAAGAATGGGGCGGGGGCACAGGCTGGGAGAGGGGCTCTGACGGACTAGGGGCTGGCCCTTTCCTCCCAGCCCACCCCCAGGCCTCGTGTTGGCCCTGCACACCTGGCCGCATACCTTGCTGCAGGCGGGTCTCACTGGACCACTCTGTCTCAGCCATGGGTCCCCTGTCACTCATCACCAGGAACTTCACTCTGAACAGGAGATCCAGCATTGGGGGTGCGAGTCCCGGGGACCTGAAACCCTCCCACCCTGGTGCCTGTCAGTCTGTCTCCCTGACTCCCAGGACCTGGGAGGAACAGCCTGGAGCTGAAAGCGCAGCCTTAGAGTCCACCGGAAGGGGCTCTGATCCCAGTCGTGACTGTCTCCGCTGTGCGGCCTTGGGTGCATGGCCTGCCCTTTCTGGGACCCTCAGTGTTCTCACCTGGGACAGTGAGTGGAGTGGGCTAGGTCCCCCAGCACAGAACATCAGTGAATCAAGTCCTGAGTGAGATGAGATGGGGCCCACTCTGACTGGATGGGGAGACCCCGCCCATGTGGTCCAGGTGGCCCATGGGGTGGGGGCTCGAGCTGGGGGCGGGGCCTCTGCTCAAGAAGACTAGACAATTCACCGCGGCCTCCCTGGTCCCCTCCTGCCATTGGCAGAACTGGAGCCACGCTCCCAGGCACCCGGGCTCAGGCCTGGACACAGGCAGGAGCCTTCCACCCCCGCCCCGGCCCAGTGCTCACCGGTAGGGGCCGGGGCCCGGAAGTGGGCGGTTGCAGCCTCTTGTCCTCGGGGAGCAGCGGGTATCGTTGCCGACGCGCAGGACCCGGAGCTGGTTGCTGGGCGGGCCGCCGGGGTAGAGAGCCCGGCTGGCCCTCAGTGTGAGGTAGTAGCCCCGCTGGGGGAAGTCGGCAGGGACCGGGGTGTCCTCCACCTTCTGTGGAGCCGTGAACTTCTGCGTGGCTGAAGGTGGCACGGAGGGTCAGACGGTGGGGGCGGCCACATCCACCTACCCCCTGCTCCCCCCAGGCTCACTTCACAGAGGGAAAAGCAAGACCCCGGCGGCACCCACCGTTGCTGTGGGCCACCACTAGCCAGATGGCGTCAGAGTCGGAGATGCTGGGGTGGCTGAACTGGCCCCGCGGCTGCTCCAGCGTGAAGGTGGACTGGGTGAGCCTCCCTGCCAGGGTGGCACTCGAGAGCTGGGGCACGTAGCTGATGCGCTCTGGGCCGGGTGGGGGCAGAGAAAAGAGACTCAACAGGATGACCAACTCCTCATAGTCTAGTCTGGAGGCTCACGGTCCGGGAAGCCCCAGTCTGAGGGGGGAGTTAGGGCTTTTCCTGGGGGTTCTAATCAGGCATTAATCAGGAGGGCTTCTTGGCATCCAGCCCCTGGCCCCTGCCTTGGGAGCCTATTAGGGGTGGGCACCATTGGCGGTCAGGGGGAAGCCTTGCCCCCTGGAGTCACCAGGGTCTCAGTGAAGTACAGGGCAGATGGAGGTTCCAGAGGCCCCTCCCCAAGCTGCATAGTCAGTTGTGAGAGAGGCATCTTAGGTCTTGCTGGGGTGAGACTCAGATTTGGGGAAGCCTAAAGAAGCACAAGCTGGAATCAAGATTGCCGGGAGAAATATCAATAACCTCAGATATGCAGAGGATACCACCCTTATGACAGAAAGTGAAGAGGAACTAAAAAGCCTCTTGATGAAAGTGAAAGAGGAGAGTGAAAAAGTTGGCTTAAAACTCAACATTCAGAAAACTAAGATCATGGCATCTGGTCCCATCACTTCATGGGAAATAGATGGGGAAACAGCGTCAGACTTTATTTTTTTGGGCTCCAAAATCTCTGCAGATGGTGACTGCAGCCATGAAATGAAAAGACACTTACTCCTTGGAAGGAAAGTTATGACCACCCTAGATAGCATATTGAAAAGCAGAGACATTGCTTTGCCAAGAAAGGTCCGTCTAGTCAAGGCTGTGGTTTTTCCAGTAGTCATGTATGGTTGTGAGAGTCGGACTGTGAAGAAAGCTGAGCGCCGAAGAATCGATGCTTTTGAACTGTGGTGTTGGAGAAGACTCTTGAGAGTCTGTTGGACTGCAAGGACATCCAACCAGTCCATTCTGAAGGAGATCAGTCCTGGGTGTTCTTTGGAAGGAATGATGCTAAAGCTGAAACTCCAGTTCTTTGGCCACCTCATGCGAAGAGTTGACTCATTGGAAAAGACTGTGACGCTGGGAGGGATTGGGGGCAGGAGGAGAAGGGGACGACAGAGGATGAGATGGCTGGATGGCATCACTGACTTGATGGACGTGAGTTTGAGTGAACTCCAGGAGTTGGTGATGGACAGGGAGGCCTGGCGTGCATTCATGGGGTCGCAAAGAGTCGGACACGACTGAGCAACTGAACTGAACTGAGCCCAAGCCTGAACCCTAGGCTGGACTCTGGCAGAGCCCAGTGACCTTGAGCTCTGACACTCTCCGGGCCTCAGTTTACCCACCTCTCGAGTCTCCCCAGCTCCACCCACATGGTCCAGGTTGGTTGGTTTGATGGGAGGCGTGAATGGCTTGGTGGGGGGGTGGTGGTGACACAGGAAGACCCCAGGCCCAGACGTGGGGACGGGTCCTGGCTCAGAGCGCAGGGTGACCTCTCCTCACCTAGAGCTCTGCACCTCCCGCCCACCTCAGACTCCCTCCCCTTTGGGAACCTGTCCCCTTCTCAGCCTCCCACAGCCCTGTCCAGCCTTCAGGCTCTGCTCAAAGAGCTCAGAACCCCTACTTCCTCTCCGGGCCCCCTGAGGTCAGAGCTCCCCCTCCCTCCAGCCCCAATTGCTGGAGAGCTCCAGAAAGATGAGATGGGCTAGGGAAGTTTCCAGAACCCTCTTCCTCTTTTGGTTCAGTTCAGTTCAATCTGATTCATTTCTATTAAATTCAGCTAAGCGCCAAAGGTTCAGGGCTAGAACCTCCCCTCTCAGAGCTCTCAGCTCTAACACTGAGGCCCAGGGCACCCTGCATACAGCAGGTACTTAATGTTCGTGCTTAACAGAGGAGAAAGGCGCAGAGCAGCAGCAATGGGGGTTGGGGGCTGTATCTCTAAGTTCTTCCAGTTGAAGAGCCTGACAGTGAACTATGCCTGTCGCTCCCTTGCAGAGCTTCCTTTTGGAGTGTTATCCTTAAAGACTTCTTTAATTTTTTTTAATTAAAAAAAAATGTTGGGGGGCCATGCTTGCAGGATCTTAGTTCCCCACCCACCCCCTGCAGTGGAGGCACATATTCTTAACCACTGGACCGGCAGAGAAGTCCCTGAAGTCCTCTTTAAACCTTTCCTGGGGACATGGAGGAGGGGAAGGAGGGAAGACACTTGGTGACAACTGGGCTCAGGAGACAGGGGACGAGAAGCCCAGAGAGGCAGGAAGCGCTCCTTGCTCCCCTGTCTTGGGGGGCGGGGGCACAGGTGTCTGCCTCGTGCCCTCTTCTGGTGGGCTGTCTCCCCTGACCCATCTGGGACCCAGCCCCAGACTCAGAACTCAGACTCAGGAGGCAGCTGGGGGAGGTGGGCTCTGTCTTCCGGAAGCCTGAAGCGTGGTGGGCACCACCCCCTCCTCACCCCACCCACCCTGCCCCGACCCTCACTCACCCAGGCTCATCCCCATCTGGAGGCAGGCCAGCAGCAGCAACAGTGCCATCAGCAGCGGAGACTGTCCCCTGCCAAGCCCCATGGCCAGAAAAAGCGTCCAACCGTCTGTCTGTCCAAGGGTCTGTCCGCAGCATCCAGAGCCCCAGAGGCTCCGCTCCCTGTGCTGGGATGGGGCGGCCGCTTCTGGCACCTCCTGCTGCCCCTCCCAGGTGCCCCCTTCTCTCAGACAACTGGTCGGACAGGTTTAGGGGCTGAATCTGTTGGCCCTAAGGATTTGGCATCGCCAGGGAGGGGTCTGAACAGAATAATTAGCTGTGCTGCCAGACCAGCCCGGGCACCCACCCCCGACTCCAGGAGGGCCTGGCCAGGGAGGGGCCCCCGGAGGGGGCGGCAGCCCTGGGATCCAGGCAGCCCCAGTGGCAGTTCTGCCAGGCCCTGTGGAATCTCCTCATCCAAACAGTTCTCCAACCTGGCACCCAGGGCTCCCCATGGGCACCCTGTGCGGAAGGGAGTAATCCTCATTTCCTGGATGAGGCACAGAAAGCGGAAAGGGGGGCTTGTCTAAGATCACCCAGCCAGCTGGGGCAGACCCCAGAATTGGAGGATCACCCCCAAGGCAAGCCTGGGGGCATTCAGGGCACTCCCTGCTGCCTGGCCCCGGGAGGGGGCTCCCCACGGCCCCCCTGTGCGGAAGGCAGTAATCTTCATTTCCTGGATGAGGTACAGAAAGAGGAAGGGGGCTTGTCTAAGATTGTTGGGGCAGACCCCAGAACTGGAAGATCTCCCCCGCAAGGCAAGCCTAGGGTGACTCCCTGCTGCCCTCCTGCAGCCTCGCCCTGGGAGGGGCTCCCCCACATCATCCTCCCTCCTCTCCTTATCCAGGTGACCTCCTCTCTCCTTCCTCCATCTCTGGCCACTGCCAGAGCAGGACAATCCCCCCTCCAGACAGAAGGTTCTCGGCTGGGGCCCAGGGCTGGTGGGTGGAGCATGAACCGACCACCTCTCATCTGGACTGGAGTAGCCCCCCTCATGGGGTTCTCTGCTCCAAGCACAGGGACCCCACTCGGCCTAGCTCCACAGCTGACCAGAGCCACCCTCTTAAAACTCAAACTCCTTTGGGGGACACTTGAATTTTAAAAAAACAATTAATTATATTCCTTAGTCATTATAATGCATTTGATTTATATCTCTATATAATCAAATATATAATCTAGTTGATTGCCAGCCCACCTGAACTATCTTTCTTTCCCAAAATACTTAAAATGTGCAAATTGTTTATTGCAGTGAACTTGAAAAAAGGAAAATATTCCTACTGACACTATGTTATTACCTAGTAGACTTTTTTCGACCAACTGTTTACTTGGACTTGCTAGCAAATGGTTGCAGACTTTGCAGGATATGAACATTACTGCATTTCACCAGTGACTGACTCAGCCTCAAGGGAGTGTTAGTTGCTCAGTCGTGTCTGACTCTTTGCGACTCCATGGACCGTAGCCCACCAGGTGCCTCTGTCCATGGGATTCTCCAGGCAAGAATACTGGAGTGGGTTGCCATTTCCTCCTCCAAGGAATCTTCCTGGCCCAGGGATCGAACCTGGGTCTCCTGCATTAGCAGGCAGATTCTTTACCATCTCAACCACCAGGGAAGCCCAGCCCCCAGGGAACTGGGGGCCAAAACCAGAGGGAGAAACTCAGGGAACAGGATTTCCCGGGTGGTCCAGTGTCTAGGACTCTGTGCTCCCAATGCAGGGGCCTGGATTCTATCTCTGGTCAGGGAGCTAGGTCCCATATGCGGCAACTAAAGATCCCGAATGCTACAAGTAAGACCTGGCACAGCCAAATAAATGAATAAATATACTTTTTTAAGTATTTAAAGGGGGAGGGGAGGCAGACAAGGTTGGGGTAGTCCAGGTGTTCATGGGGAGCCTCAACCAAAAGGCGCTGAGACACCCTCTCCCAAGGCCTCTCGCCTCTGTGTCTTGGCTCAGGCCAGGCTCTCCCTGGAGGGCCCTCACTGCCTTTCGTACCCAGCGAGCTCTTGTCCTTTGGCCCTACCTACCCCAGGGTCCGGTGTCACCAAAAACTCCCGATTGGCCTTGGTGCCTCCTCTTAAGGCCCTCCACAGCACCTGACGTGCACCTACATCCTCTTATACACTTGTTGCAATAAAATGTATTGTTTCATCAAGTGCAGCTCTGGCCACACCTGGCCCTCCTCCTGCTGGAAGCTCCTGGAGGCAGGAATCCCCCTCCTTTCCCCACAGGATGGCCGGGTGGACGGGGAGGGCTCCCAGGTCTGGCACGGGGTGCGGGGGAGGCCTCCGCAAAGCAGCCACTTCGGAGTGCTGCCGGTTACACGGATGGGCTTCAGATGCAGGTCATCCTGTGCTTGACGTTTAGCCATGAGACACGGAGGTCGTGCTTAGACTTTGAAGCAGAGGTGTGGGCCTCTCAGAGGACATGACCTGCTGCTGGGCCTGGAGGCAGAAGAGAGGGGGACATGAGCCGGCAAGTCCTGGGCAGACCCAACCCCGGAAAAGCTTCTTTATCTCGCCAGCCTGTTATTACAGAAATGGTCACACCTGGGAAAGTTGGAAGTCTATAGAACAAAGAATGCCCTTATATACAGTCCCTACCCAGATTCAACAACTGTTAACATTTTGCTATACTTGCTCTCAAGCCTCTCCCGTGTGTGTGTGTGTGTGTGTGTGTGTGTGTGTGTGTGTATGTATACACACTATGGGAGAGTATAGTATATATGTGTGTATAGTATACACAATATGCTTCCCCGGTGGCTCAGCGGTAAAGAATCCACCTGCAATGCAGGAGGTGCAGGAGATTCGGGTTTGATCCCTGGGTTGGGAAGATCCCCTGGAGGAGGAACTGGCAACCCACTCCAGCATTCTTGCCTGGAGAATCCCCGTAGATAGAGGATTGTATCTGTAGCCTGGCGGGCTACAGTCCATGGGGTCACAAAAGAGTCGGACACGACTAAAGCGACTAAGCACAGTATATACATATGTGTGTATATATACACACTAAGTTACTCTCTATACATCAATATATACCTGCTACTGCTGCTAAGTCGCTTTAGTCGTGTCTGACTCTGTGCAACCCCAGAGATGGCAGCCCACCAGGCTCCCCTGTCTCTGGGATTCTCCAGGCAAGAACACTGGAGTAGGTTGCCATTTCCTTCTCCAATGCATGAAAGTGAAAAGTGAAAGTGAAGTCACTCAGTCGTGTCCGACTCTTAGTGACCTCATGGACTGGAGCCTACCAGGCTCCTCCATCCATGGGATTTTCCAGGCAAAAGTACTGGAGTGGGCTGCCATACTTACATGTATATAAAACATATATATGTATACTTACAAAAAGTATGTATAAATATATATGTATACTGTATATATTACACTTACATATATTTTAATATAATGTACAGTAATAAAAGTATATAGATTTACTTTTTTCTTTTTTTACTCTTCTGAAAGGCAGCTGAAAGCAGCCATCTGAACATGGGAGGAGCCGGCTTTAACCTTTCGAAAGTACATTCTTGCCCATCGACTCATCTCAGATCCCAGAAGCAGGCAGGCAGGCCTGACTATTAATCTCATCATACAGATGAGAACACCGGGCCCCTCAGGGAGAGGAGCTTTCTCGGCCCTGTGGACGGTCAGTGGTGGGGTTGGAAACCGGCCCCCTTTTCATCTGTTTAACCCAGGGGCCGTAGGAGCAAAGGACCATGCATCTCTCTCAGTCTGTGGGCCCCTCATTACTGCTCTGCACAAGGTCTTGCTTTTTTTTTTTTTCTAATCTCTTCCGGCCTTCTCTATCCTATTTCTGTGCTCCCCGAGGCATCGACTCTCCTCAGTTCGGTGTGTGTCTTTGCATCAGTTACCTATGGCTGCAGTGACGTGCATTAAGGTCTTTGTCTGTGGTCCCCAGCATGCAGCTCACAAAGGAACATCCTTGGTTCCCTGAAATAGCCCCGGAGTGATAAAGGTGAAATGGCTGTTTTGTTTTGTTTTCTGTAACAAGCCCCTTTCAACCACACCTGAGTTTATGTTGCTATGATTTTGGAAAGCCCCTAGATAATCACAGGAGGGGGGCTGGTTGCCAAGGGAACCAGCCACGTGATCAAGAATTTGCAGCTTCATCCCCCGACCTCTGGAGAGGGGAGAGGGGCTGGAGGTTAGATTTATCATCAGCTGCCGATGGTTTAATCAATCATGCCTATGTAATGAAACCTAAAAAAAAAAAAAAACCTCAAATATTGAAAAAAAAACTAAAATACTGAAAAATCAGCTCTATTTCTACTGATTTGAAATGCTATTTTCAAAAAATTTTCTCTGTTTAGCTGTGTCAGGTCTTCATTGACTCATGCGGGATCTTCCATTGCATCCCTGAGACTCTCTAGCTGCGGCTCGTGGGCTCAGTAGCTGAGACACACGGGCCTTAGTTGCAGCAAGCGGGCTTAGCTGCTCCACAGCATGTGGGACTTTAGTTTTCCAACCAGGGATCAAACCCAAGGCTCCCGCATTGCAAGGCAGATTCTTCACCCCTGGCCCACCAGGGAAGTCCCTGAAATGTTCTATTTTTAATCACAAGTCACAGGCGGGGGCAACCCTCGATGCCCTTTTCACTTGATCCAGGTCAAGGTCCCATATGTCCGCAGGGCGATCCTCCCCACGGCCCACCCTGGGGCGCCAGCCGGCTCCGTCTCTCCCCCCAGGCCCAGTGCTCCTTCCCAGACCCACAGGGCCTGAGGAGTCCCCCTGGTCCTGCATTCAAACTGGGGCTTCTGCAGGGGAGCCAGTGTGAAGGGGCCAGAATGCCTGGGGGAGCCAGGGAGGGCTACAGGGGCAGGTGGGACACACCGAGCCCTGGGGAATAGTCTATTCCCAGGGACCTACCTGGCTCTGTACCTGGGGTCACTTATGGGACAGGGTAGGGCCTGACCCGAGCCCACTCTCAGCCCATTCCCCACCCCCTGCCCCGAGGGCTCTCCCACTGCCCTAGGCGCCTAGATTCAGGGCTCGGACAAGGCACAGGGACTGGAGGGCGAAGCTGAGCCTGACGGTTCCATGCAGCAACATCTCCACTGGGGAGCGGAGGAAGGGGGGCTGAGGACTTGGAGGGAGAGGCCAAGATGATTAATGGGGCATTCCTGTCTGTCCCTCAGCGGGGAGAGGTCGAAGTCAGGGAGAAGAATGGTTGTCAAGGGCGACGCATTCTTCCTGGGAATAACTCCAGCCTGCGTCACCCCACAGGCAGTGGGGTTTCAGGGAGGTGGGGACTCGAGTGTCTGTGCTGAAGGAGCTTAGAGATGGTCACTCATCTGACGGGGGAGGGGAGACTGAGGCCAGCAGAAGGGGGCAGGGCTGCCTGCCGGGCTCACCTAGAGGAGGAGGAATCAAGGGTGACCCCTGGGCTCCTGGGGTCAGGCTGGGAGTAGTGGTGGTCGGTGGGGAGGGGGCCAGGACACGGCTGCAGTGGGCCCTGGGGAGGAGAGGAGGCAGGGAAAGCTGGGCCAAGGGGCCAGCGTGAGACCGGCCCTTCCTGCCTCCAAGCCTCTGCACACACTGTTCCGGCAGCTCTCACCATGGCCCCCTGCCCTGCGTACTCTACCCCATCCCTGCTCATGTCCCCAACACTGTGAGGGTGGGTGGATCAGTCTGCTCCACCCGCCAGGGCAGAACGCCCCAGACCAGACGGCTTAACAGCAGACCTTTACATTCTCCCAGTTCTGGAGGCTGGAAGGCCAAGATCACGTGGGCAGGAGTGGTGTCTTCTGGACCTGTCTCCTTGGATCGTCCCCTTCCTGCCTCTTCACCTGGTCTGTCCCCTGCAGCACCCCGGTGTCTCTGTGTCCTAATCTCTTCTTATAAGGGCACCAGTCTGATGGGGTCACATCCTCACCCTCAAGGACTTAATTACCTCTTAACTTCATTATCTCTTTAAAGACCCTCTCTCCAAATACGGCCACACTCTGGAAGGCCCCTGAAGGCCCAGCGCTGAGGACTGGGCACTTTCACTGCAGGGGGCACAGGTTCCATGCCAGTCGAGGGAACTAACTAAACAGTCACGCGCTGAGGCTTCAACATAGGAATTTGGAGGAACACGGTTCCATCTGTAGCGGTCGGCTCCCCGGCCCCCTCCGTGAGTGGGACTGGATCTGACCCTCCCTCTGAGAGGCCTGCAGGGTCTCTGGGCTGGGTCCCTTGACCTGTTGTCCTGCCCAGCAGCTGCCCCTCCCCCTTCTGAGGGGACAGGTGGGGGTGGGTGGGGTGGCCAGGCTGCAGAGTGAGCAGCGGGGTGTGGCTCTGTCCATCTGCTCCTGTTTCACGTCGGCCCCTCCCGAGAAGGTGGTGCCCGCCCCACCCTCTGCCAGGGGCCTGGCAGCTCCCCAGGCTGCTGTGGGCAGGACGGGAGGGGCCCCAGGGAACCCAGGAGGCAGCGGGCTGGGGGGGCCAGGAGCTGGACTGGCCCTCCCTGCCTTCCAGCTTCCTGCTAAGGACAGCAGGGCGGGGCAGCGCTCTGCAGAAAGTGCTTGAGTTGCCATCCTGCGGAGGCACCAATGAACTGCCCCTCAGGCTGGGACACCGGCCCTGGGGCCCTTCCTAGGAGGCAGAGAGTCACAAACCCCAACAAGGCTCTGAGGAACTCCAACATGAAAGGAAATTCTTTCCGTGAGCACAAAGCCAAACAGGAACGGGCTTCCCCAGTGGCTCAGTGGTAAAGAATCCACCTGCAATGCAGGAGCTGCTGGAGACACGGGTTTGATCCCTGGGTTGGGAAGATCCCCTGGAGGAGGGCATGGTAACCGACTCCAGCATTCTTGCCTGGAGAATCCCCATGGACAGAGGAGCCTGGCGGGCTACAGTCCATGAGGTCACAAAGAGTCAGACAGAAGTGAAGCGACTTAGCACACACGCACCACAAAGCCATCAGGAGCTCCTCGTGTTCCCCCAGCACCTGGGGCCTGGCCACCTTCCCGGGCATGACAGATGGTTGCTATTCTGACTGCCTCCTGCAACGCCCTTCTTATGTCCGGGACACAGCCCCCACCAGCCAGCACTACCCAAATGATGTCTCTGCTCGGACTGGGTCCCCTCACCCCCACCCAGGACCCCCCGACCATGGTGGGGGGTGCGGAGCCTGTATCTGCACCTCCCCCTGCATCACCCAGAGGGTGGAACGTGCCAGGCTCCTAGGGCACCCACATCAGCCCATTCTGGCCAGTGTGAGGGGGTTTTTTATAAAACAGTCAGGCAACAAATATGTATTAAACACCTACTGGGAGCTGGGCACTGTGCTAGCTCTAGGGGGCGCTCTGGTGAGCAAAGCACATGTGGTCCCTGCCCCGCTGGAGTTGAGAGTTTAGCAGAGGAGATGCAAAAGCTCGTCGTTTTAAATGTCTGATTACAACAAGGAAACAAAAGGTGCCGAGGAGGAAAACAACATGGCTCTAGGAGAGCTGAGGGGTCAGGAAGGGCTTCTGAAGAAGTGTGAGTGGAGCTGAGGAACGACCTAGAGGAAGGGGCGTGGAATGGAGGCATGGTCTCTATCGAGGGAAAAGCAGGTACAAAGGCCCAGTGGCGGGATGGGGTGGAGGGGCTAACAGAGGCACGAATTCAGGGAGCAAGGGATGGATCCTGGCGCCTCGCAAATAAGAAGACCTGCTCTCACGGGGAGGAAACCTCTGAGGGGGGGCAAAGGTGAGACACATTAGGTGTATCATTGAGTTCTTCTGGATGCCACGGGAAGAATGGGGGTGGGGAGCAGGGATGCAGACGTGCGGAGACCAGCAAAGGGGCGACTGCTGACACCTCATCGAGAAACCAGGGTGGCGGGCCTGGGGGACTGCAGGGAAGATGGAGAGAAACGGACGCTTCAGAGATGAGAGGAATAAAGTGAACCCCGAGGGTGAGAGAGAGGGAGGGGTGCTGGCCGGTTTCTACCTGCTGTCATTCTGCTGCCTTTGATTTTTGGCCCAATGAGTCATCTGTGAGTCATCGCCCCCACAATCACTGCTGTTTTTTCCTTCTTCACAGTGAACTTGTTTTTAAACACTGAGCCATGATGTGATGGGCCAATGGGTTTGGAGGTACTTCCCCAAGGACAGCCCTGGAGAACATGGAAAACATTTAATAAAGAGGTTCTCCGCAATGCGGTTCTCACTAGGAGCCCTGCTCCAGGCTGTCACGAGCTGGCCCTCTCGGAGCTTGGGTCTAGCTGGTGACCCTCTCGAGCGTGACTCTGAGGCGGAAGGCCCCAGCACAGCTCCCCAGGGCCCAGCGTGGCGGTGCCTGGGCTGGTGATGACCGGGCCTGCCACCCCAACTCCGTGTGGACTCTGTGGCGCCCGGGGAACGCCTGCTCTGGGGCAGCACGCCCGCAGCCCAGCAGGCTCACTGGGCAGCCTTCAGCTGACCAGGACTGGCTTCCATCTTTGTAAAATACTAACAATTTGTTAGTGTTCGTGTGGATTCACTCACCTACGATGACGTTCCCAGAACCCCCTTTTCCTGGGGATCGGCTCCAAGGCTGGGGTGATAGGACCACTTTCAGAACATAAGGGGCCCCATTTTGCATTCATATCCATCCCCACATCAGAAACCTGGGCACAGGAGGGACCTCCCTGGTGGTCCAGTGGTTAAGAATCCACCTTCTTGTATAAATCTTAATAATGTCGAATTGGTTCACAGTGATTTTCAGGTCTACTGTATGCTTCTGCTTCTCTGTACATTCTATTCTATTAATTTCTGAGAGTTTGATATTGAAATTCCAACTAAATATCTTATCTACCTAAAACAACTGTAATTAATTGGAACTACATGTAACTTTGTTCTGTACTTTCCATGCCTCCCGTAAAAGTGTTACTATGTTTTCATAATTTAAAAATTAAAAAAACGAATCTGCCTTCTAATGCAGGGGACATGGGTTTGAACCCTAGTTGAGGAACTAAGATTCCACATGCCATAGGGCAACTAAGCCCCAGCTAAGATCTGACACAGCCAAATAAATAAATAATTTTTTTTTTTTTTAATGAAGGAAAGATACCCAAGCACAGCCTCTCCCTTTTGGCTTGTCTCCCATGTCTAAGAAGTGCCAGATTCCTCCAATCACCTCCCAAATATTTCTAGAATCCACCTCTTCCTCCCCAACCTGCTTCGTCTGCCCTGGCTCAGGGCTGATTCCACGTGCCTGGAAGACCAGGTCACCCTTGCTCTTACCGGGTTCCCGGCCCCCCATCCCTGCTGCTGTGGTCCCAGGAACCACCTGTGTCACCATAAGGCAAGACTATTTAAGTCTGATCTCCCCGAGTTCCACTCTTTCTCCGTCCCTCCTTCTTTCCTCTGACTTGACTTACATTTGCCTCCTGAGACACCTCTCACCCCTAGTTAGTCCCCTTGACCATCAGGTGGGGTCAGTTGCCTCCCCTGCCCAGGCTTCACTCACCATATTGCAATGTCTGTTTAGAGCTCGTCTCCACGGTCAAGCCTCAGGTGGCCACGATGAGAGCAGCTCCTCAGAGGGGCTTGAAGATGTTTGGGAGGGGCAGCCCCAGGGACGCACATCACAGGACTCAGAATGCACAAAGATTCTGGCACTAACAAGCCACCAAAGGACCCCGGGACACGCCAGAGCCAGGGGCAATTCCTGCTCCTGGCTGATCCTCCATCTTTGGGCAGGTTTGTTCATCTTTTCACTCAGCAAACACCAGTAGATCCCTATTTCTCACTATCACTTCCTTCCTGGGCAGGCCCCAAGCCAGGCATTCTGTGTCTTAAGGGCCTTGTTGTCTGGTACTGGGGCCAGGCCTGGGAGGGACAGCGTGGGCCAGGCTCCGCTGGTGGTAGCTGGCATAGCGCAGGGCCAACTTTTAACCCTCCTCCAATTCTAAGAATGAGACTCTCAGATGACTCGGAGGTGAAGAATCGACTGCCAAAGCAGGAGACACAGGTTCAATCCCTGGATCAGGAAGATCCCCTGGAGAAGGAAATGGCAACCCACTCCAGTATTCTTGCCTGGAGAATCCCATGGACCGAGGAGCCTGGCAGGCTATAGTCCATAGAGTTGCAAAGAGTCAGACACAACTGAGCGACTAAACAACAACAATTCCAAGAATCCAAGAGGATCCTGGGCTCTACGGCAGCGGCAGCGGAATTCTAAAAGTGGCAGTCTGACAGGCCTGGTTCTCGTGGCCAGGTGTCACCCAGGACACCACGGTGTGAGCTCCCAACTGCACCGAGAGCAGCTCTTGTGGCTGGTGAGGATGCAGGCAGGGTGGGAGGGAGACCACAGAGGCCAGGGGTGCATGGGTTTTGAAAGCAGACTCCCGTGAAGCGTGTACCTGGAAGGAGCACTGCTAAATCCACCTGCATTAGTGGTGGGTTTCCTGGCCCTGCCTCCCACCCCATTGGGGGTGGGTTTCCCTGGGGCCATCAGGAGATGGGGGTACCCCCATGCATAGCTAGGGCTAGCAATCTAGAGGACAGGCTCGGGGCAGCGCCCGGGCTGGTGTCAGGGGCAGGCTGCACAGGGCGGAGCCAGGGCAACGCGTGTAACTGCCCCTCTTGCAGATCCAGCGCGGGCACCACTGGGATGGAGGAACCAGATTGCATTTATTCATCTCCAAAGTCAGGGGAGGGGGGTAGATTTCCCCGCTTGGCGCCCTCCTTGGGGCGGCCTGTATGCTGGGAGCCGCAGTCAGGCTTAGAAGGGCCTGGGAGCGGCCGGGGGACACGGGGTTGGGGACAGTGGATCGTGGGCAGATCACTGAGCATGTTTTTCCATCCAGAAAACGGTGACAGCTGTGCAGTGGGACGACACACCGTTGATCCTCAAACGAGAGTGTGACTGCTCATCCTCTGGCTTGGCCGAGGTGGAAACTGGAGCCGTGACCTCCAGAGACCCAGCTGCGCGGCTGCCGCTGTGAGACGTCAGGTCCAGCGGCGGGACGCTCGGCTGTGCACAGACGTGCGCATGCGCGGGACTCGGCAACCGCGGCGCCACGGCGCCCTCTTGTGTCCACGGTAGGAATCACCGGTCTTGCAGGGAGACGGACGCTGGAGAGTCAAGTGGCTCCTGCTGGGTGATGCGGGCGCTGGCTACTGGACAGCAGAGTCCATCGGGGGCAGATCGTCTCAGAAGTGTGAGCTCGAGGGTGCGTGACAGTCCGAGGGGGTGATAGCCCCCCCAACAGTAACAGGTCACATCAGGACACGTGGTCATCTGAGGCCCAGAGCAGTGAGTGAGCGCCCCAAGAACAGCAGCGAGCCCTGCGTGAGGGCCATGCCTAACACTGTGTGTGTGGCATGCAGCAGGAGCTCAACAAATGCTTGTGGAATGGGAGTGAGTGCATGAGTGTGTGTGCCATCTGCATGTGCAAGGAGGTTAGATGTGGTAGCCGGATCGTCACAGAGATCTACACGGTCTGACCTTCCAGCCAGTGAGGGCCACCCTCAGAAAGGACCCACGTCCAGGGAAGATGGAGGCATCTTTGAAGGCCTCACTGCAGCTCCGGCCGCCAGTGAGGGACAGACGGAGGGACAGACAGGGGCCTCATGTACCCCAATATGGCCCAGCCCAGCCCAGCCCACTGCAGGCCTCCTCCTGGGGCCTGGAAGTCTCCTTTCGGGCAGTGTGTCTACATGACCTCCAGCCTCGCTTGAAGCAGGCAGATCAGAGGCAGATGGCTTTGGGGGCTGGATGCCTGGTCTGACTGAGGCCCTCCCCCAACTGCCTGGAGACTGGGGAAATGAGAAAGCCCAAGGCAGGGCTGCTAGCAGTGGGATTTCAGGCAGGACAGGAGGTGCGATGCGGGACACACACCCACACACACACACGTGCACTGTGCACTCACCCCCCAGGTCCCCACTGCCCCAGCCCCAGCCAGGTGGGCCAAGCTAGGGGCTGAGGCTGGGGAAGCGTTCCAGGCCAGGCTCGCAGCCCACCGGCAGGGTGGCTGCCTCGCTGGGCGGGATGTGGTGGGTCATGTAGCGCTTTCCCATGAAGGAGCCGATCCGCAGCTGCTCCGGGGCCTCCTCCGGCCACCACAGGCTGGAGCTGGATGGGGACAGGGAGACGGGCTGTGGGTGGAGTGTCTCCCTGCTGGGTGGAGCGGGCTGCCGAGCTCCCATAGCCCTCCTCCTGCAGCCTCTGATGTCCCTTTCCTCCCTGGGAAGACCAGCTGGAGGCCTACCTCCTCCAGGTGGCCACCCTGGCTCCCTGGGTATCAGTTCATTGAAACAACTGAGGGCTCACTGTCAGGGAGAAGGGCCCAGGCAGAGCAAGGTGGCCCCGTCTATGAACCCATCATCAGAGGACCTGCTGGACTGCCTCCCTGAGCTCCTAGATGAGAGACACTCAGGGTGGAAATTCCCTGCACATTGCTGGAAGGGGAACCACCCAACTCAAAACTACAGGGCTTCCAGAAGGTGCTGGGCCAGAGAGAGAGCAGGGGCTATGGGGGGGCAAGGGGCCCTCCGGGGGTCGCCACTCACAAGCGCACGCTGGAGGCTGCCAGGAAGGCCAGGAGCAAGAGGCCGGCCAGAGAAGACAGGATGGAGGTGATGACGATCATGTCTCCACTCCGCCGCCCGGGCCACGTGTCGATGGAGCCTGGGGACTTCCCTGCACACACAGCGGCTTTCAGAGGCTGCCCTCAGACCGCAGGGCAGTCACCTCCCCGCCATGCTGACTGCCTCACGTCCCCAGCCGGCACCCTGAGCCCGCTCATCTGCCCCTCTCTGCCGCGGCACTTGCGCTCTGCCAGCCTGGACCACCCGTCACGCCAGCCTCCGCCGTGGTCTCACCAGCCGGACTGTTCCCACCACCCGTGGCAGGCAGAGAGGCAGCGGAGCTCAGGGCCGACCGGGTGCTGCCCTGTTCCCTGGAGCCTGGCATTCAAGGCCTTCACGTAATGAGACCCACGCCCCCTCCCCTCCTGACCCCAGTCTCTGCAGCCTGTCTCCCAGGCACCCTTCCATGGGACACTCGGCCTTTGACGTGCAGTTTTCTTGGTCTGCTGAACCGCTGGTCCTTGGCGCTCTGCTGAGAGCAGACTTCCCAGGACCACGGCTCCAGCCTCTTTCTTGCCCTGGCCCCTCTTTTCTACCCAGCAGTGCCCAGCACAGGGCTGGCTCCCTGAAGGAAGGGCAGACTATTTCTGTCCAGGATGGGGCTTCAGCCTAGGGCACCCAAGGGTTGGCAAACATTTTGGGGTGGACAGAGCTGGTGTCTCTGCCCAGGGGGCTGACCCAGTATCTCACCCTCTAGAGGGAGGTTCTATTTAGGGGGTGGCCAGGACTTGGATTCTGACTCGGGGGCCCCAGTCCCATGGTAGCCAGGGGAGGGGCCGGCTGAGCACGACCAGGGTGCCAAAGTTGGCTGGTCCACAGGGCACACTGGAGTTGGAGCGCCCGGCCCTCCACGCTACCTTGGCGGAGAGCAATGAGGTCGGACCACCTCGTCTCGGCCTGGGGTGAGCCCCTGGAGTTCGTCAGCAGGAACTTCACCCTGGGGGAGAGGACCAGGGGTGAGACTCTGCGCCTCGACTGCTCTGGGCAAGGCCCCCACCTCAGCCAGGCCCCAGGCAGCTCATGACGGCCAGGCTGTGGGCCTGTCATGTTCAGGGGAGGGGGGCACCCTGTGCTAAGCACCCCGAGACCTCTCTGGCCACAGCAACCTCTGCCACCAGCCCTCAGCCATCTGAACCGTCAGTCTTCAGACACCCTCTCTGGTTCAGGGGTCCCCGTGACTAAATGCCACATACGGGGGCTTCAGGGTGGCTCACAAGGGTGTGTGAGGCCCCAGCCCCTCTTCTCCGGAGGAAAACTGCTGGCTGTGTGGAGTCTGCAAGGCTTTGGAAGGCCCCCCAATAGGAGGGGGCACCCCTCCTGGCAAAGGCCAGGAGGGAGAGGTGTGCTCAGGGCGTGCTCAGAGACCAGGATCAGGGGAGTGGGCAGGCTGAGCTCCGAGGGCACCGCCCAGAACTTGAGTTGCATCTCTGTTCGGGGTGGGCGCTCTGGGATCCAGGCAGGCTGGCACCTGCTACTGACGGGAGCCGGCTCTCGTGGTCTCTAGGGACAGGGCGGAAGGCTGAGTCGGTGAGTGGCCACTGGGTCAGAGGGTGAGGGGCGTGGGCGTGGAAGGCGGCTACACTCTGCCCCGCCGTCCATGTGGCACCTGCCGGTTCCCCCAGCCGCACTTGGTCACCCTGAGGATGTCTGGCCTTGTCCCCTTGCTCGCTGGACCCCTGCTCTCCCACCCGGGTTCCACCCTCAGCCCCAGGCTGACTTTCCTGCCAGACCCACCTGTGGTTGGGGGGGAGCGGTCTCCAGCACTCCCCTCCCCACATGCTGGGCCCATCCCCTACCGGCTCTGTGATGCCCACCTCCTCGTGGAGGCCACCTGCCCCTCCAGGAGATCCAACCGCACACAGGAAGATACCAAAGCTGGAGAAGGGGAGGGGCTGGCTCGGCCTGCAGCCGGGAAGGGGCGGGGCCAGGACAGAGGCCTGGGCGGAGACTGGGGCGGGGGTAGGGTGGGGGGCAGCCCTGGTCTCAGAACCCAACCCCCACCCTCCCTTTCCCAGTGCAGCTCCCTTCCAGGTTTCAGGTCAGGCGACTCACCTGTAAGGCCCCGGGCCCGGGAGGGGGGCATTGCAGTAGCGAGGCTGATGGAGGTCAGCAAGGCAGCCGGCGTCATTGCCCACCCTAAGCACGGGGGCGCGCCCACTGCCGTCCGCAGGGTCCTCACAGGGCAGCTGGTCCATGGTCAGGGGCAGTGTCATGTAGTGGCCATCGGTCAGCAGCCGTGGAGAGGCTGGGATTTCAGCCAGTGTCTGGGGGTTCTGGAAGACCCTAGAGGCTGCAGGAGGGAGGCACAGGCAGCTGGGGCCAGAGGGCAGAAGACAGGTGGTCCACTCCCATAGCCCTGCGCCCTCCATGCCTGAGAGCCCAGAGTGCCCCTCCAGACACAAATCAGACGCCACCACTCAGATCCACCACAGGATAAAGCCCGAACTCCCCATTCACACCGAGTTGAGCGGGGCTCCCAGGGCCCTGGAGCTGTCCTCAGACCCACCCGTCACCCCAGGCCCCAGACCTGCACCATGACCTACCGTTGCTGAAGGCCACCACCAGCCAGACAGTGTCGGCCGCGCTGGAGTGCCTGTCCAGGACACAGCGCGGCTGCTCCAGGGAGAACGTGGTGGCCGTGACCTTCCCTTCCAGGTCCCAGGAGGTTATCCGCGGCGTGTAGGGGATGAGGTCTGGGGCCGTGGAGATAGGCGTGAGGGTCCAGGGCCCACTGCCCTTGGGGCTGCCTCTCCCGGTTGGTGGGGGGTGGGGGGTCCCAGGGTCTAATCACTCCAGCAGGTGCCCCAGCCCCTAGGGTCTGGCCAGGTGCACCCCTCCCGGGACCCCTACTTACCCAGGGTGAGGCAGGGCTGGGGCCAGCCCAGCACCACCAAGAGCAGCAGCCAGAGGTGAGGCTGCCTGGAGGGGAGCCCCATAATGGCCTGCAGCGCACCCACCAGCCTGCTTCCACACCCACAGCCTGGGGCTGGTCTGGCCAGCCCGGGCCGTGCCCCTCCCCCGCACACCGTGGGCCTGGAGGAGCTGGTTAGTCAGGCTGCCCCGCTGGCCAAGGGCTGGAAAGACCTGAAAATGTAAAAGCACCCCACTCCGCCTCCCAGCCCAGCCCACCCCAGGGAGAGGGCTGGGCAGGGCTCTGGGCAGGGGCAGGCCAGGGCTGAGAGAGGCCCCTGGACCCCCGGGTGCTGGCCAGGTCACCCCAGAGGCCCATGTCTGAGTTTGGGTCCCACCCAGACCCCCAGCCTTGGGGAGGAGGGCCACATGCCAGGGATTCCTGCACCCCGCGTACCAGGAGCCTCCCTCTGGCCTTCCATCCCCACCCAGAGGAGGAAGGGGCCAGCTCTAGCTCCCTCAGGGCCCAGTGGTCCTGCCCTCCCTTCACAAGGCCACATCCTCCCTTAGTTCCTGTGATCATAGAGCCCAGACAGCTGGCAAGTGCCCTGCTGACATCACTCCCTTGGGTTCTCACTACATATGTATTTTTTTTTTTTACTTTTTAGAATTCTTTTAAATTTTCATTAATTTTTTTGGCCACACTACTCAGCTTGAGGAATTTTAGTTCCCTGACCAGGGATTGAACCCAGGCCCTGGCAGTGAAAGCACCAAGTCCTAACCACTGGACCACCAGGGAATTCCCTATAGTGGGTTAGTCGCTCAGTCTCGTCCAACTCTTTGCGACCTCACGGACCACAGTCCACCAGGCTCCTCCATCCATGGAATTCTCTGGGCAAGAACACTGGAGTGGGTTGCCATTTCCTTCTCCAGGTAATTCCCTATATGTATTTTTAAAATTAAGATATTATTCACATAACCTAAGATGTCCCTTTAAAATGTACAGTTTAGAGGGTTTTGTTTTGGTGGGGTTGTTTTTTGGGGAGGCTGTTTTTGTTTTAAACAAGAAGGGATTTTTATTTACAGGAATTCTGGAGAAAGATGGCTGCTGGTATGGGTTTGGTCAAATGACATTAGGGTCCATGCCTCTAAGATTCTCTCGACCTTTTTTTTTGCCATACCTGACAGCTCGCAGGATTCTTGTTCCCAACCAGGGACTGAACCCAGGCCAGGTCAGTGAAAGCAGAGTCCTAACCACTAGACAACCAGGGAACTCCCTCTCTTGGCATTTTTTTCTCATTGCAGCAAGGTGGCTGCTGTGGCTCCAGGCATCGTGTTCTCACTCAAGGTAGGAAGAAGGGAGGAGCAGGGAGGTGTTGCTCAAACTCTTTTATCAGAAAACCTTATACTTTCCATATAACATAAGCCCTGTAGACTTCCTTTTAAACTTCATTGCCATAAATCACCAGATTCTAGAACCTTATCACCCCAAAAAGAAACACTGTACCCATTAAAACGGTCACTTCCCATCCCCCTTCCCCCCTGACAACCACTGATGTACTTTCTGTCTCAGTGGACTTGCCTCTGCGGGATATTTCATATAGACAGAATCACACAATGTGTCATTTTCTGCCTGGCTTCTTTCATTTGATATAATGTTAAGGCTCATCCATGTTGTATGTGTTAGCATTTCGTTCTTTTTTCTAGCTGGATAGCATCCCATTGCACGGACAGATCGTATTTTGTTCATCCATTCACCGGCTGATGGCTCTTTGGGTCGTCCCACTTCTTGGCTATTATGAACGCTACCGTGGCCATGTTTCCAGTTCTTGGATATTTATCTAGCAGTTTAACTGCTGAGTCATATGGTAACTGCTTCTTGTGGCACTGGTCGCCAGCTTTCCAAAGCAGCTGCATCTTACATTCCCACAAGCGCTGGGCAACGGTTCCACTCTCTCCACATCCTCACCAGTATTTATTTCCTATATATTTTATAATAACCACCCTAGTGGGTATCGAGTGGCAGCACTTGCGGTTTTGATCTGCACTCCCCTAATGATGTTGCTTGTCCACCATCTGTGTAGCTTTTTCAGAGAAATGTGTGTTCAAGTCCTTTGCCCGTTAAAATTGAAAAATTTTTTTATCATTGTGACAGTTCTTGATATACTGTGAATACAAGACTCTGATCAGGCAAAAGATGTGCAAACATTTTGTTCCTGCTCTCTGACTGCGCTGTGGGGGTGGGAGCCGAGGGTGAGGGTGTGGCACTCAGGTACCCATACCACCCCTCTGCCCTGTGAGCCCTGGAGCGAGTCTCGCTGTGGAACCTAACAGCGTTGGGCTCCAGCTTCTCTATCGGGGCCTCCTGGCCCTCCCCAAACCAACTTCTCCACAGGGCAGGGGGCACGATGCCAGGGGCTCACCAAGCTGCCTTACTTTCTTTTCACAATCAGAAGAGGAAAGAAAGTAACTTCTAGGTGAAAGTAAATACTCTAACATACACTGATCTTTGTAACAACAAATCATAAAACAGAATTTAAGTTTCTTTCTTAGGGAGAAAAGGGCTTGTGAAGGCCACAAGCACACCCCCCCACCCCCACCCCCGCTCACCTTCAGGAGGCCTAGGAGTATTGGATCCTCTTTCTAAGAAGACTGGGAAGAACTGGAACCTTGAGGGCGGGGATCAGACCAGACTTGGCTGGGATTCAGTCCCAGCTCTACTACTGTGCCCTTAAACCTCCGTTTCCTCATCTGTAAAGTGGACACAGCAGTACACGCCCCCACATGAGCAGCACTTAGAAAGTCAGAACCCGCTTAGAAAGTCAGAACCCCTGAGGAAGTAAATGGGAGGAGCTGCGGGGTCTCCCTGGCAGAGCTGCTGAAGGCCCACTGCAAGGAGAGCTGGGTGGGGCCAGAGGAGCTGCTCCGGTCAGCGCCCGGCTCCTGGCCTCCCCGCAGCCTGTGTCTCATTTAGGAAGAAACAAAGGTTGGACAGGAAGCCTGGCAGGTCCATTCCTTCTCTGATGCAGCAAGACGTGTGTGGGCTGGCCTTCACACATACACACCCGTGTACACACGCAGTCTCTCCAATGGCAAACCCACAGGGCCCACAGTCTTTGGCTTTAGGGCATTTATTGCAAACAGAACATCTGAGGTATGAAAAGCTGACCCAGACTCAGGCCTGCCCCGGCGGCGCACACGGCAGGCAGCCTCTCCTCACCCCGGACACTGGGGGCCCCACGCAGCCTACGGAGGACGGAGGGGCCCACACACTGAGGTAGCAGCATCCGAAGCCTCCACACGTACGACTCCCAGCCGCTCGCCCGGTTTCCACAGATAACCAGGCCTGGCAGGCACAGGGAAGGGGACGGGTGGGCATGGGGAGCCTGCACTCCACATGGAGCCCGCCGTTGTGGTGGACGAATGGGGCCAGCCAGGCTGCAGGTCACTGCTGCTCCAGGCAGTCCTCGGTCACCCCCTGGGCGGCCAGCTCAGCCAGCACATTCTGAAGGTAGTTGGGGTCGGGGTAGCCGTGGCCTGTCACGTTGCGGTCCATCTCAGTCTTGTGGTGGATCTCGTTCCACACCACTGTGTCGGTCTCCCCGGTGGTGCTGGATGTCCCTACTGTGAAGATAAGGCGCCTCTTCCAGGCCACCTTCAGCAGCTCCAGGACCTGCCCGAGGGGAGGGGATGGGGCGGGGAGGGGAGGGGATGGAGGAGGGGAAAGGGATGATGTGTAGGGGGGGTGGGGGGTAGGGGGGAAGGAGCAGTGGGGAAGGAGCAGGAGAAGGCTATGAAGGAGTGCTCAGAACAAACCCTGGCTGCAGGGGCTGGCCTGGAGGGCAGACACTCCTGACAACCCCCTCAACTCCCTCAGCCTCTCCGCGCCCTTGGGGCTGTCCCCACCCAAAGCCACCACCCTGGCTGTTCTGTCTGCCTGGAATGCTCTTCCCCAGCCTTCTCATAGCTGTTTAGTTGTGTCCAACTCTTTGCGAACTCATAGATTGTAGCCCCCAGGTTCCTCTGTCCATGAGATCTAGGCAAGAATACTGGAGTGGGACGCCACTTCCTTTTCCAGGAGATCTTCCTGACCCAGGGATCGAACTCACGTCTCCTGCCTTAGCAGGGAGGTTCTCTACCGCTGAGCCACCTGGGAAGCCCCTCCTCTGAGCTGGGAAGCCCCAAATCAGGACTCAGTGCAGAGGCGGCTCCACAGGCCACCCCCATCACCCAGGGTGAAGAGGCCCCGGTTCCGCCCCATCCCATCACACTAGGCCGCAGGAAGACCCCTGTCCTCCCCCCAGAGCACCTGTGGTCAGGTCGTCTCTGCCTGGATGCCCCATACCTGGACGCCTAACCTGCAGCAGGTCCCCAGGAAGGGGCAGCCCACACCCCAGCCAGCCCGCAGGCTTCATCCCCTCCTCCTGTTGCAGTAAGATGGGCAGAGGCAGAGCCGGTGCGGCCACCGAGCTAGCTTTCCCAACCCAATAGCCACCCGCTGCTCAGGGGCAGCCAGGCCGGACTTGCCAGCTGCGGGGCAGGGGCACGGAGGCTGCTCCCAGGGGTGGCAGCCGGGCCTTTACCTTGCGGCCCTGGGCGTTGTCGGGAAGGTAGCACTGGCGGGGAAACCCTCTGGCAGTGAAGGGCTTTCCAGGGTTGGGGTGTTCAGGGCCCTGCAGGAGGAACACAGATGGTGAGAGTGGGAGCTGAGGGGCTCGCGGGCTGCAGAGCTGCTGGGACAGGGCCCCCTCTCCCCAGCCGCACCCCGACACCTTCCAGGCGGGGCTCCTCCTGCACGCAAGTGACCAAATCAACCGCTGTCTCCTGTCTCGCTCTAACGACCCACCGTGCACATGGCCTGCCCACACCTGCCCTCCCTGAACCCATGCTGCTCTGCTGGGCACCACACACCCTACGGCCTCCACGTCCCTGAGGAAACCAGACCTGTCAGAGGCCAGACCGGAAGCTCCTACTTCACTGGCAACCCTCTGGGCACAGGGCTCTCTGGACTGGATGGCAGGGCCTGCTTCACCATCCCTGGGGCGCACAGCACCTCCACTGCTCTCTCCGGATGGAGCAGGGCCCCAAGACCATGGCAGCAGGCTACCCAGAGGGCGAGGGCTGGAACCACGCTCAGCCCTTGCTCTGCCCTCAGCCCATGGAGACACACCATGCTGCTGCTGCTGCTGCTGCTGCTAAGTCGCTTCAGTCGTGTCCGACTCTGTGCGACCCCATAGACGGCAGCCCACCAGGCTCCCCTGTCCCTGGGACTCTCCAGGCAAGAACACTAGAGTGGGTCACCATTTCCTTCTCCAATGCATGAAAGTGAAAAGTGAAAGTGAAGTCGCTCAGTCGTGTCCAACTCTTCGCGACCCCATGGACTTCAGCCTACCAGGCTCCTCCATCCATGGGGTTTCCCAGGCAAGAGTACTGGAGTGGGGTGCCATTGCCTTCTTCGGGAGACACACCATGTACAACTCCAAATCCCCCTCCTGCTTTGTGGCTCTACTGCTGTCTAGAATGTTTCTAATTTTTCCAGTTTCACTTTGAGCACAATGTCACTTTGGAGGACAACCAGGGGAAAGCACATAATTGGAAAAAGCAAGGGACATCCTGTCCTCCTGTATCTTCCCTAGCCAACGAGGCTCTGGGGGGATGCTGAGATCCCCCGGTCCAAGGCAGAAACCTGAGGAGCCCAGACTCTTGCTGGGTCTCCACTGGGACCTGCAGCTGAGGTTCCTGCTCCCCCACACCCCACGCAGGTCTGGATCAGCCCACTGAGCTGGTCCCTCAGGAGTGGTCAGGCCTCACTGCAGGCACCTCTCTGCTCTGCACTCTGCCCCTTGGGAAGGTTCCTGCTTGTGGGCTCCCCAGCCAGCCAGCTAGCCCAACAGAAGCTCTTGTTTTTCCTGGTTAGATTCCTGTGGGCCTTCTGCCCAGTACAAGTCCAGCTAAGATGCCTCCGCCTCCAGGAAGCCCTCCCTGGTTCAAGAAAAGGCAGGGGCCATCTCTTTGCTTCCACAACCCTAAGGGCTGGATGGAGCCCCCAGCACGAGTGCCACCTGATTGCTGGGAGTCTGACTGGGCAGCCGGGCCCCCTCAGTGACCCCGGGGGACAGAGTGGGACAGGAAGAGCCCCAGAGAGGGGCCGATTCCAGAAAGATCCAAGGAGGCTCCTCTTGTGCCGTGCCCCTCACCTGAATGCCGTGGGGAATGTTGTAGACTATGAGGATCGTCCCACAGTCCTCGTGGCCAGGGAGGGACATCTGAAACGTGAACACCTCCATCTTCCCCCGGGGCTGGGTCCCAGTCTTCTCCCCGTAGATCGTTTTGCAGGAGGGACATTGCAAGCTTCCATCCTGGGACAGGGCAGAAGGTTGTGGACTGAGCTGGTGGCCCTGAGAGGGCACCCAGGCCAGCCACCCCGCTGACTAGATGGGAAAGAGACCTGCAGGGACATGGGTTTGGTTCCCTGGTCACCCAGCGGGTCCTAGGCCAGTCGCCCAGCTCCCTGGCAGACTCCTTGCAAAGAAATTCAATTTTGGCAATGTTCTTGGAAAGGTAAGTTTTCCCCAGAAACTCATTATGCAATTTTCATTAAAGAGTCAAAGTACCAAGAGACTTGCATCAATTAGAGAAATTAGGTTTATAAACCAAAGTCTACACAGTTGCTGCTGCTGCTAAGTCGCTTCAGTCGTGTCCGACTCTGTGGGACCCCAGAGGCGGCAGCCCACCAGGCTCCCCCATTCCTGGGATTCTCCAGGCAAGAACACTGGAGTGGGTTGCCATTGCCTTCTCCAGTGCATGAAAGAGAAAAGTGAAGGTGAAGTCGCTCAGTCGTGTCCGACTCTTCGCGACCCCATGGACTGCAGCCCACCAGGCTCCCCCACCCCTGGGATTCTCCAGGCAAGAATACTGGAGTGGGTTGCCATTTCCTTCTCCAATGCATGAAAGTGAAAAGTGAAGGTGAAGTCGCTCAGTCGTGTCCGACTCTTCGCGACCCCATGGACTGCAGCCTACCAGGCTCCTCCGTCCATGGGATTTTCCAGGCAAGAGTACTGGAGTGGGATGCCATCGCCTTCTCTGCTACACAGCTGAGTCATGTTTAAAATGGAACAGAAAACCCTGTGACGGAAGGACTGCGAGGCTGGAGCCCTGGCCGGTACGCGTGGCAGAAGGATGCTGCACAGAGGACAGCCCAGGCACGAAGCCCCACAGGCCTTGGCTCTCTCTGCTCCCCGACCTCTGTCCACTCTGGCTAAATCACACCAACGGCAGGGCAGCCTGGCGTCGCCTGCCCCCAGCGCCCGCCGCTGCAAGGCCAGGACTGCGGACGTCTCAAGGCGGTCTCTGGGCAAGCCCCAGTCGCCTGCTCAGGTGCGGCACAGCCAGGACGGGCAGGTGACCCTGATCCCCCCACCCCGGCCGGGGGCCATGGGTACCTTGTTCCCGTTGCAGTACATGGCCAGCAGGCAGAGCAGGTGGAAGGTGTGGCTGCACTTGGCCAAGCAGCCCACGGCCATGGGCCCAAAGGTCTTGCTGTCGGTCACGTCGCTGTACCCAGACGCCACGGACAGCTTCTCCATACAGATGATGCAGTCCTGGAGGGAGACCCCACACGGGGCAGGCTCACCCACTGCCCCTGCGCCACAAGGGCAAGTCCTGAGGACCAGCCGTCATCTGCGGAAATGCTGGACCCCAATCTAAGTCAACCCCACAGCTCTCCATTCTGGAGGCTGGGAGCACCAAGGGGTCACTGGTGTCTGCAGCCTGAGCAGTCACTGTCACCGTGGCAGAGGGGATGGCAGGTGGCACTGAGCCTGGGGGCTGCTGTAACGCCTGGAGCCCAGGCTGAGAAGGCGGCAGAAGAGCCAGGCAGAGAGGAAAGGACAGGAGGGGCCCACAGCACTGGGCTTTCCAAGGGAAAGGGAACCTGTCAGAAGCACAAGCACAGCAACAGGCAGGCAGGAGAGGAAGAGAGCGTACTGAAGCAGGAGCCAGCACTGCTGTTGGGGGCCAGTGCACCTGCAGGGCAGGGGTGACCTGGGTGCAGGGGAACAAAGGGGAGGGGACCAGGTCCCGGGAGGCCCTGAAGGCCATGACTGGGGGTGGGGCTTTGTCTTACACATCAGGGTAAGCAGAAGCATTCCTCCTGCTTAGACTCCTGTGGGCATTCTGCCCAGTATAAGATGCCTCCGCCTCCAGGAAGCCCTCCCTGGTTCAAGAAAAGGCTGGGGCCATCTCTTTGCTTCTGTAAGCACAGCAACATGGCAACAGGCAGGTGGCATGAGCAGTGGGTACTAAACCATCACGGCCACACATTGGCTGTGTGATCAGCAGCAGCTGGCGGGGAGGCTGCCGGGGGCCAAACAGCCCAGCTGTGTCAGGTGAGCACAAGGGCAGAGAGATGGACAGACTCCTGTGAAGGGGGTGGGCAGGAGGGGAAGCCCAAGGTGAGAAGGACTTCCAAGTTTCTGTCCAAACCTTTACCAACCAGATGCTTCCTATGTTCTCGACTTGCAGGAGAAGGCGGCCAGAGAGTCCCCAGCTCTGAACCGGCACACGTGACCTTGAACCCACCCCTCAGGATTCTCCAGGGCTCTCCATTCAAACTGGAGAACAGTGGCATCACAGCCCCAAAATGAGACTCAGCAGAGACGGGTCAGGTGAAGCCGTGATGGGGTTAAAAGCAGGAACCCCAGCTGGCCCTGCCCGAAGCCAGCAGGGCAGGACTGGTCTCTGGACGAGGCACCTTCCGGCAGAGGACAGGCTGGGGGCCTCGTCTGAGCCACCCCGTTACCAAACAAAAGCAAAAGCAGCACGGCCCCCACAACACACACCTCCTCCGGGGCCGTCTTCAGCTCTTCGGTGTAGTTTCTGATCACCTGCTCTGGCTCTGGCTTTGGGGACCCTCCTAGGAGAGAAGAACATAAACGGTATCCTGAGGAGAACAAACTGGAGATGCTGGGATGAGAGAGGAGGACAGGGAGCAGTCCAAGCTGCCGGGAGGGAGGTTAGGATGGCTCAGATGGGAAGGTTAGTGTGCAGGAGAGGAGAGAACAGGCCAGGCGCAGAACAGTCCAGAGCTCCACCGGGGGCCGGGGTGGGGGGTGGGGGGTGGCCCCAGGAGCACTGGAGGAAGAGAAGCAGAGATGGCAGCTGGCCACGGCCTTCAGGAGCCACAGGCGGGGCCTCAGCCATGGCCCCGCGCACCTTCACTCAGGAGCCCAGACCCAGGCTTCAGAGGACATGCAGGAGGGCTAAAGAGCAGCTTCTAAACAAATGCCCTGGAGTGTGTTCTGGCCAGGTGATTTTACTCAACTTTCATTACTCTCAGAAGAGAGTCTGGGTAAGAGAAGTAAGTGTTCTGAGTTGTGTGTACAGTGCACGCCCGCCCTGCGGGGACATCCGTGTGCACACAACCGCAGAGACGGCCACACAGCCACAGCCAACCACGGCGCTCTTGGGCTTGTCCCTGGACTGGGGTGCCAGTGACCCGCCTCCTCGATTCCTCAGCTGCCCACAGCTCTATCGCCCCGCCTCTTCCTCTCGAAACCTCCCACGCCTCCGTGTGCACCTGAGCGTGAAGCTGGGAGGGGAGGCCCTGCACCGAACAAGCCCCACCCCAAGGACAAGCACCCCCTCCCCACCTCCCGCTGCAGCCAGAGAGTCAATCAGCAGAGTCACAGAGTGGCAGCAAAACAGGAGCAGAGGGAGGGATGGGGAGACCGGCCCAGTCTGGGAGGGCGACGCGGGGAGGCCTGCCTGCCTCAAGTCCGGGGGAGCTCCTGGTCCCAGCCTCTGAGACCAGAGGGGCTCTGGCGTAAGCCCAAGCTCCCAGCCATCAGCCTGTGGCTACAGAGCCTTACAAGTCTGAGGGCTCAACAGCGGGAGCCCCCTCTAGACCAGAGGAGGCCCGGTGACAAGCAGGAGGGAGTGGAGGGGTCGGGGCTGGGTGAGGCCAGGATGGAGTCTGGCTCTTAGGCTGGGACCAGATCAGGTCACCTCTGAGTCTCAGGTCACTCATCTAAAAAGTGGATCTGACGCCAGCCCAAGAGGTGAGCACTGAAAAGACATTAGCTGCTATGACCTGAGAGGCAGCTAGAAGCCAATGCAGACCAGGCACCCCCATCGACACGCATACACATCCCCAGACACAGACCTCAAGGACCCTGACTCTGCTCACTGGAGAGAAAGCCAGACCAAAGCACGATCCCCACCAGCACCAGGTGGCCAGCCTAGTACCTGGGACTCTACTCAGGGGAGAGACCTTCTAGAAAAGGCTGGTCTAGAAGGCCACTTTGGTGACAGGCCAGTCTCCAGCTGAACCCCAGAACCCCTCCGGCAAGGCCTGTCTGAGCACCCCTTCCTCTCCCGCCTCCCCGCGTCCAGGCAGCCTTTGGAAACTGACAGTAACTCTCCATGATCCACTTTTCTCAAAAGAGGGCCAGCCAGGTGACCGCCTACCCCACGAAAGGACATCTGAGCCCAGGAAGGCCAGAGGGTCTGCTGAACGCCGTGTTTTCAGAGCAAACCCCGAGTGTCGCAGGAAGCGGCCCTGCCCACAGATCCAGCCCTGAGGCAGAGTAAGAGGGAGCAAGGCTAGGGGTGGTGATGGCAGCTGGGCTCTCAGGGCCGCCCGTCCCTGGCTTCCCTCCTCCCCTCCTCCCGACGGTCAGAGAGGCAGCGAACTCGATCACCATGTGCCAGGCACTGCCCCTGTGTGTGTACTTCCTCTTCTTCCCACACCGGTCTGCTGGGTAGGAGGCCCACTGCTCGTGAATGCGGAAGCTGGCATGAGATCACAAAGCTGGTGAGCGAGCGCTGCAAACCCAGACTGGCAGGGCCAGAGCCCTGCTCACGCCATCCTGAAGGTCCCCGAAGCAGTCACTTCTCTGGCCCAGTGAGGGCAGCAGAGCCACGGTTTTAGAAATGACAGGCGTAGAACTTACTATGCAGCAGCCCCTCCTCTTGAATTCTCTTCAGACTCACACAGCACCTTCTAACAGTTCTGAAACCCCTTCTCCCCTAGCCATGTGACGGGAATGGCATGGTCGTTGGGGGCCCCTCTGAAGCAGCCCCACGTGGGCTGGCCCCTCCTGAGACACACGGTGGCCCCAGTGGAAGGGACAGAGCTGTCCCCCCTCCTAAGCCTCGTCTTGCCTCGAACTTGTGTTTACAGTCACTGAGTCTTCAAGCACAGGCCCCTCACGCTTCCACTGCAGCACTGAACTCTGGGTCTCACAGGGGAGTGGATTCCCAGGGGCCAGGCTTGCTGCCAAGGGCAGGATGGGCCACCGAGCCCATCACCACCCCCGCAGGCGAGGGGAGGGCGAAGGGCCGAGGTGGTCAGAGGAGAGAGGCCGGTGCGGGAGAGTCAGAGGCAGCGAGGCTCGGAGGAGGCTGAGCAGAGGCCAGAGAGTATTTGTGAGCAGGAACTACCTTTCATGGACATTTTCCTCAATCTCTTAACTGAGCTGTGACTTTTAGAGGCCAGACAGGAGGCGGGAGGGCTGGCGGGCTGGGGTGCGCGGCTAAGACACACAGGGAGTCCAATGGCTGACATCAGAATACTCGTCATGCCTACACGGGGTGCAAGATCAGACATGCAGAGAGGGGAGAAACGTTAGAAGGAGCTGTCCGGCTCGTGACCGCCACAAACCCCAGCTGCACCCAGGTGGCACTGTCGATGGCCATCAGGACTCGCCCATCTCCCCGGGGAATCTAGCTGCTCGAGGCTGCCAGGGCCCACCCAGACCGGCAGGGCTGAGCTCGACAATCAGTGAAATGCCAGTTTGTGAGAGCCCTGGCCCCAAGTTCCAGGAGGGTCTGAACAAGCACCCCATCAGCCTGTGCCCGGAGCATGCAGATGGGGAGGCCGTGGCTTCAGGAGGGCAGAGGGCAGAACACCACCCCAAGACGCGTCCAGAGCGGATCTGGGGGGGCCGCCTCTCCATGCCAGCGTGAGGAAGGAGAGCAGAGGGCAACACAGGAGGGTGCAGCCAAGCCATGGAAAGGCGGATGGTCCGGAGCTTGCGGGTCTCCCTCTGTGCCCCCGCAGCCGAGCCCCCGCGGCCCCCAGTCGCCTGGCCCCCCGTGGGGTGCTGCCTGTTCTCCGTGCACCACCCGGCCTGTCTAGGTGCCTTCAGAGCCATTACTGGGGGAAACAGGCAGGAATCCTGCCCCAGGGTCTGCCTCCTCACCGAGGTGTCCCTGTGGCCCCCAGGACCACTCCTCGGGAGCAGCTAAGGTCCCAGCCCGGAGCTCCCTTCTCTGGTCCCTCAGCCGAGGCTCAGACAGCTCCTCTGGCCGTGGTGGGAACACGGGGCAGCCCACAGCGGGAGGGGCGGCAGCAGGCGGCCACCCCGAATGGACTGTCCAATCTTGTCACTCCTTCCCTGATGCCTGCAGAGCGGATGCCCCACTCCTCAGTCTGGTGCTCCGCCCGTGCCCTAGCTGACCCTGACCCATGCTCCCTAAGGACCTGGAACCGAGCACATCCTCCTGCTGGAGGCACCGCTCCTGCCATGCTCTCAGCTACTCTGTGGTCCACACCGGCCTCCACCCTCCCCTCCCCATCCCTTAAGCACCTCCTGCCGTGAAGAGGGGCTCTGGGCTTCCTCTCTGCCACCCCCTTAGGGAGTTAACAGGTGTTCAGAATCTGGCCTGCAGTCTGGGCACCGTGGACAGGACAGGCGGACCTGCTGCCCTCTCCAGAGGTGATCCACAGCAGCCAGGGGGGAGCTGGCCCTGGGCTCCATCAGGCCCCACCGTGGCCCCCACTGGAGAACAGAGGTTCTCAGCACAGCCCACGTGCCCAGCACAGGACAGCAGCAGAGTCTGGTGGCCCAGGCAGCGCTGGGTGCACTGTGCCAGAGTGCCCATCAGAACACCGAGGCTGGACGCTGGGCACTCGTCCAGCAGGCAGTGCGATGCCACAGCATCCCAAGGCTGTTCCTGGGCTCCAATGTGGCTCCCCTGGGAACTAAACATTGGGTGGACTGGATGACAAGCAGGCAGGGGGTGCAGACAGATGGAAAGAGAACAGTTCCTGATGGGAACCCAGGAGTTGTGTGTGCTGACTGTGATTTATTCTCCCAGAAGCCACCGGACCCTGCCCATCAACCAGACCCATCTCCCAGCTGCCCCTCCTTGACCACCCATCTAGAACGGCCACGTTCCCCTCCAGCTCATCTCCTTCACTCCACTCCATTCTCAGCACCAGATGTAACATGGGCTTCTGTCTTTGTGACTGTCTTCACTTGATCCGACCACACAGGGCAGGGCCTGGTCACAGGGGAGACCCAGTCTCTGCCTGCTGGGGAGTGGACATCCCTGAGGCCACGCCATCAGCCCCGCAAGAGGCTGGCATGGACAGCGCTGCTGCTGCTTCTAACGAAGGACCCGCTCCTCCTCATTCCAGCCACAGACAGTAAGTCTCAGTTTACATGCCTGCGGAGAAGCAGCCCCTGGCTCTGCCGGTCTGCCTTCTCGTGAAAAAGTGTGAAGGTCATCCTGCAGCCAACACGTCACAAAAGCGGCATCCAGTGGAGAGGATGGGGGAGGGACACGAGGGGCCATCACAACTTCCCCAAGAGCAAGGGCTCAGGGATGTGCCCCCCCACAAACTCCCAACATCCCCAAACAACTGTAACAGGGCGGACAAGCACAGCCTTTCCCACTCTCATCTTGGTCTGCCAGAGCCCCTGGCAGGTCCCACACCTGGTCACACGTGCGAACTCCCCCTTTCTGAAGCCCAGCGTTGGCCTTTCGTCTAGTGACTGGGCTCAGATGCCAGCCTACCCTCCTCCTGCCCTGGCCTTACTAACCTGGCTTTGAGGCTGTTACCCCTCCCCTGGGGCTGACCGGCCTTGGGCAGGTCCTGGCAGCGTAAAATGCAGACACTCCTCCTCCCTTGCTGGTTTGGAGCCTGGCCCCGGCCTGGGGGACCCACTCCTCCCCACACCCCTTAGGGAGGGGCCCTGGCCAGGCGGCAGGCAGTAAAGCCATCCCCCGAGGCGCCTGGCTGACGGAGAGGCGGCCCCTCCTCCAGCGCAGGGTGCACGCAGCCCTTCGGCAGCGCAGCTGCTGGCCAGGAGCCTGCCTGAGAACCCCTGGGCCCAGGTGCTCACCTCAGTGAGGCACGAGTACTCCCAGATCCATGACCAAATCCACAACCACCGCCCAGCTGAGACGTCTCTCCAGCCCCTGCTACCTGGGGGTGGGCCCAGGGTCCCTGGTTCCCTGGCGCCCCACACAGCTGCCCCAGCAACAGTACAAGCCAGAGCCCTGCGTTCAGGGGAGGTGGTGTTCAGCCACTGACTTGTCTACTCTTTCCTCGCCAGGACCCACTACTGAGCTTCAGGGTCTGTCTCCCTGACAAGCACATGGGAGGTTAAAACGCCCCAGGATCACTCTGAGAGCAAAGGTGGCAGGGGACACAGAGAACAAGGCCAGGAGAGGGTCCCGGCCCCGAGAGTGCCTCAGCACCCAGACCACTGCTGAGCTGCGGGTAGAGGGGACCATGCTGGTATTAGGCCCTCAGCGACTGCAGGCTGAATGGAGCCAGGCACCTGCAGGCTGGGCTTGCTCCCGCAACCTCTCTCCAGCAGTACATGTACACATGCACGCGCGCGCACACACATACCTCAGCAGTACATGTATGCACACGCGCGCACACACACACACCCCAGTACATGTACGCACGTGCATGCACACACGCACACACCCCAGCAGTACATGTATGCACGCGTGCGCGCACACACACACACCCCAGTAGTACACGTATGCATGTGCACGCACACAGACGCACATACCCCAGCAGTACAATTACGCACGTGCACGCACGCACACACACACACACACCAGCAGTACATGTACGCACGCGCGTGCGCACACACACACCCCCCCAGAAGTACATGTACACACGTGCATGCACACACACACACACCCCAGCAGTACATGTACACACGTGCGCGCGCACACACACACACCAGCAGTACATGTACACACGCGCGCACACACACACACACACACCAGCAGTACATGTACACACGTGCGCGCGCACACACACACACACCCCAGCAGTACATGTATGCACGTGCATGCGCGCACACACGCACACCCCAGCAGTATGTGTACGCATACACGCACGCGCACACACGCACACCCCAGCAGTACATGTACACACGTGCGCGCGCACACACACACCCCAGCAGTACATGTACCCACACGCGCGCACACACACGCACACCCACACACACACCCCAGCAGTACATGTACACGCGCGCGCACATACACACACACACACACACAATCCGAAGTACCTGGGCCATGTGATGCCACGAGAAGACCTAAACTGGGCAGGAACTATCTAGTCATCTTTGCTCACTGTTCTCTCTGCCGCAGCAGAGGGCTGATGGCTGAGCAGGTGAGTGTGTTCCGGAGGGCTTGCTGGTTAGCATGTCCCCTCCTGGGCCCTTCCTGGCCCCACTCTCTTGTCTCCACTACATCTCTGACTGGTCCTTCCATGTCCTTCAAGTGCTCTTCTTCCTGGCGGTCCACCCAGTCTCTGTAAGTTCACACACTCCTGGGCGGGCAGACGCCCCCCTACTCCACCCCACACTGCTCTTCTGAGCTGCCCATCCAAACTCCCCCGCCTCCAGGACAGCTCCACCGGCCACAGACATGGACCCACCAGACTCGGGAGCAGCACAGTGTCATAGTGAAGAGCCCAGATTCTGAGGCCAACAAGGCCTGGGGCTGAATCCCACTCTGTCCAGGACTGGCTGCCTGGCCTTGGGAGGTTTCTGGAATTCTTAGAGCATCAGTTTCCTCAAATGTAAAATGAGAATCAAAGTTCCTCCCGCACAGAGCTGCTATTGGGATGAAATGAGTCTCGTCCTTAGTCACGAGGACTTCGCTGTCGGCAGCACACACCAGGCCTCATTCTATTCCTTCCATCTCACAACCAGTCCAATCACTGAGTCAGAAGCCCTTACCTCCATCCACTGCAAAGGCCCTAGTCAGTGGTCAGCCGGCCTGGGGCACGAAGCCTGGGTCCACACGGCCTCTCTGCCTCCAGCCTGGGCCTCTCCAGCCCGCCCTGTGCTATCACAGTGACTCACCCAGCACACGGACTGGCCAGCTTCCTCCCCTGCCTCCGCCTCTAAATGACGGCGGTTCACCAGACGCCTCGGTGTACCTTCATGCCACAGTCTACATTCCCCCTAAGTTAAAAAACAACTCTCAGTGGCTTCCCAACACCCACAGAAGGAATTCTGAAAACCGTTCAAAGGGGCAGGGTTAACAAACGACCTAGTGAGACACAAAAGCCACTTGCTCAAAACGTGAACTCCAGCCAAAAAAGGTGGAGGAACTCCCCAAAGGGCCCCTGTAGGGAAATGCCTAAAGCATGTCGGAACAGAAAAGCGACTCCTGAACCATAATTCAAGGTGACGTGAAAACGTAAAAGATGGAGAAAGTCGGAACTGTGCACCCACATCATCAGGTACGATCCCCTCCACATTGAGACAAATGAGGGGGCACCCAGGCTCACTCACGGGGGGACAGGTCACCATCAATGAAAAAAGGCGCTGCCCCCCCAAGGAGCCCCTGTGGGTTTCCACAAGAACACAGAGGGTCAGAAGACCCCCTCCCCACAATCTCCTCCCCCGCCCCACACATTCCCCACCCGCAAGTCCCACCCCGGCGGACATGACTGGACCGGAGACCACCTGCCTACCTGCGAGGGCTTGCTGGACCCGGCTGGGCTTCGGCATCTTCACGGGCACCGTGGCGGGGACACTCCGGGGGCTGCTCACTGGACCGCTGGGCAGGGAGGCACTTGGGGAGAAGAAGGGGACAGAGCTCAATGTGAGGAGCTGACTTGGCAGAAAGTGAGGAAGACCCTGGTGCTGCCGAGGCCCCTTTGCGGTTTCACTTCCCCGCAGCAGCCTCTGCACTGAGGGCTTCTGGTTTTTCTTTTTAAGAGGAAAGATCCCCACGAAGAATATCTCAAAGGATGGGCGAAGAGGTCTGATGGTCACGACTCTCGAAAGCACTTCCTCCGTGAAAATCAACCAATAAAAGTCAGACTCCAGGTGGGGCACTGGGGAGGGGAGGGAACACTGGGCAGGGAAGAACACGGCTGGGGACAAGACTCATCTTTTTACATGGTATGGATAACGAAGTGTTGGCTGTCACAAAATGCTCTCCTGGACAATCCCAAGACTCTGAAGACAAATCCTAAAAGAACTATGAGCTCACCAGCTTCACCGAAATGAGGGCTCTGTGGTAGCCAGAGAGTGGAAGTCCAATAGAAACCACTCCTAGTGGTCAAGCCCAGCACCACCAGTAATGGGCCAGACATCATCAGGAACTCCAAGAAAAGATGTTCTGAGAAGGAAATTAACACCCTTTTTGTGGTTTCTGCCAAAACAGCATAGCCTCAGTCCAATCATGAGAAAACATTTGATGAAACCAAATTAAGACCATTTGACAAAAGTAACTCTTCCAAAGTGTCAAGGTTATGAAAGATAAAGAAAGACTGAGGAGCGGTTTTATCCAGAGGAGGAGGAGAGGAGGAATGACAACTGGATACAGAGTGGGTTCATGGATCGAGAAGAGAACAACACAGAAAAAACTGATGAAAATCAGAAAAGTCCTTAGCTAATAGTCCCACACCAATGGTGAGTCTTTGGTTCTGGCAACTGCACTACGGTTATCATGAAAGATGTTAACACAAGAAGTCCAAGTAAGAGAGATGGAAACTCCACTATTTTTGTAACTTTCCTGTAAATCTATTTAAAATAAAGGAAAAAAAATTTTTTTTAATGAAGGTCTTGCTTCCCACAGTGACTAATTCCAACTCTCTCACTTGGCTTTAAGCCATTATATATGTGTGTGTGTGATTATATTTTTACTTTTTCACTTTTTAAATATCTGTTGATTGATCTGACTGTACTAGGTCTTAGTTGCAGCATGTGGGATCTAGTTCCCTGACCAGGGACTGAACCAGGGACCCTTGCACTGGGGGCTCAGGGTCTTAGCCACTAGACCATCAGGGAAGCCATCATATTTTTAAATGGTAATAAATCCATGCCAGTATAGGTTGTGGGGAGCCCCATACTGGAGACGGCTGATGCAGATGGCCCGAGGTGCCTGCTACTCCCTCCTCGTCCCAGTGACTGTGTCCTCCAGCCCTGCTCATGTTCAAGATGATACAAGACGAAGGGTCCGCAGCCCCTAACTGGAGCTCCCCGAGGACAGGGCCTGGGTTCACTGAGCTCAGGCCACAGCCAGGAGCTGGAAAGGTGCTCAGGAAACGATGGACGCCTCCAGCCTGCTGTCCTACCCTCGCAACGGCCAACAGCCCAGCAGCCACCTGCTGGTGGCAAATGCTTCTGGGAGCTCCTCCAGCCCCCTGCCTACCGCCAGCCTCGGGTCACACATGCTGCTGGTGGACGCAACGGGGAGCTGGCCGGTTCTGGTCCACAAAATCTCACACTGGCTGGTACTGGTTTTCACTTCTGGACTTTACGCTTCCTGCTGCCCATGTCTACTGTCAGCCCCAAGGGGACAATGGAACCAGGTCTGGATGCTCTGCTAAGGCAGTGGGGGAAGGGCTGGGCATGCACGACACCCGGGCTAAGGCTTTGGCCCCACTAAGCTGTTTAATTTGAAGCCACACCCCACCCCCTTCCTGAGTGTGTTTCTTCAATTCTCAGGTTCTAGAAGTGAACGACTTGGAGAAGATACAGTCCTTGGAGGCGTCCTTCACCTCCTAAGCCAACTCAACAGGGAGCAATGAGCCAGAAAAGTGGGAAAGCCAAAGCCTGGCTCTGCTGCTCCAAGGGGTGACCCAGCGGGCTGGGCACCACGGGCCCAGCAGGGCCAGGGCAGCGGGGTCTCCCCTTGCTGGCAAGAGGCCCATATCTGAGAGAGAAGGCCAAGGCTCAGGTTCTACCACAAGAATGAGAGCAGAAAGCAGACAGGCAGTAAGGCTTCCAACAGGCAGCTCACGGAGGAAGTGGGACCAGGAAGCGTCAAAGTTCCATCTGCCTAGGGGTCTCCCGGTGTCACTTCCCCTGTGACTTTCCCCAGCTCCTCCCCTATACGTTTCTCTGCTGTGATCCGAAGGGACAGAGAAAGGATCCAGCGGTTTCCACGACGGGGACTCTGAAGGGCAGACAGAGCCTCGGAGGTCACGGATCCCCCTGCGCTGTCCGCTAAGAGCTCAGACTGGCAGAATGTTCTCTGCTGTGGGCACCATTTGCCCATGAAGTGCCCTTCTGAGAATTCCTTCCTATCAGCCCCCTGCCTGCCTGTTGGGTTCCTAGGTCTCCTACTAGGCCCTCCCTGCCTTTCCCATCTAAGAAACCATCTCCAGGAGCTTCCAAGTGGAGGTGAGAACACAAGACAGAGATTTCTCATCGTCTATTTGGACAGGATTGGACAGTCCTGGACAAGGGGCAGAGCTAGGAGGCAGGAGAGCACGGCATGCAAAGCTTCCCTCCAGTTCCCCACAGGGGACCCTCTGAGCATGTGCAGTACAAGACGCTTAAGATGCAGACAGAGCCTGGGGACCCCACTGCCAGCACCCACTGAGGGGCACGTCGAGTCCCCTTTCCGAGCTTTACTTTCTCTCTCTGTAAGATGAGAATAATCCCCCAAGCCCCCCTGGGTGGCTGCCAGGCTCAGTGTGCAGTACGATCCAAATGCCCGCTGTGTCCCAGGTCCCAGTGGAACAAGGCGGTTCTGGAGAGTCGTGGGGCCCTCACCAAATCCTGACCAACACAGCCCTGTCAGAGCAAAGGGAAACTTCTGCAACTGCCCTAGCCAACTTGGTAATCTTACAAGGGGAAAAGAGAGACGTAGAGAGAGAACAGAGGTGAGCCGAGGGCTCACAGTGAGCGAGTCAGGAGTCAGGTCCCACTGGAGTCCAGGACCCCAATCCTACAAGTTTAAAGAGCCTGACTGATAGCAGGAGGGAGCAGGGTGCAACTTTCAGAGGCTGGGAGAACAGCGGGACAAGAACAGAGTAGATGGACGAAAATGAGAGCCATTTTCCTAGGCCAGGTGAGTGCAGGGGCAAAGACCCCCGAGACCTTGCTACAGCGAAGCTGCAACAGAGGGCTGCTCGTAATCACCACCCCGAGTCAGCAGAGAGCTAACACCTCTATTAAACAATGGCACACCCACTATTAAACAACGTGTGCATGACACATTTTGGAAAGTCTTCCATCCAACATCATTGAAACACAAGTCTTGGTGCTTAAAGGGATAAACTTCAGCTACCAGGAAATTTACTTAAACCCAGCGGCTCAGTGACAAGCACGTGTCTTCCCGATAGATTACTCACTCAGAGAAAGGCTCCTGGGGCAAGAGGCGGGTCCATCAGCTGAGGTTTTACCCGGATTGAGCAGGAAGGGATTTGAAACTACATGGGTTCCAAAAAAAGAACCCACAGGGGCTCCACAAACTTTCATTTCGCTCACTCACAGGTCCTTCCCAGGGGCTACCAGTAAACGCTGCTGGTTCCCGGTTTCCCCAGTCTGTGGCGCTGCCCACCCCATCACCTTCCCCTCCTCACACCTGGTAACTTTCACCTGATGCTGCTGATGCTCGCTTGGCCTGGAGAAACTACACCACAGCCGCTGGAGAACTGAGGTGCCAAGTGTTTTCAAATCCTCCCAGCCCAGCTGGGTGAAGAGGTCAGGGATTAATTAGACCCCCTCTGGCTCTACAACAGCCGTTCGAGATGGCTGACTATAGAAGGCCGCACAATGAGTTAGACGCGGGAAGACTGACCCCTGCCAGTGAAAGACGCCCCTCCCTGCTCCTGAAGAGATGGTCCAAGAGGTCAAGGTGAACCCCCCGTCAGGAGGCAGGCCCCTCTGACCCTGCTTCACCTACCAGAGCTGGCTGGCGCAGTTCCCACCTGGTGTACAAGGCAGGGTGGCAAGGCAAGCAGCAACACGCACGGCCAAGCAGCAGAGTGAGGCTACCTGGCCCCGCAGCCTTCCCTTCTGGAACCTGCCTGGACGGGGCCCTCAGGCTGGGGAGGGGAGACTCCAGAGAAATCTCAGGGGAGACCAATGGGAGCCCCGTGCCAGAAGAAAGCAACAAAGCCCAAGTGGTCGCCTGGCTCCTCCCAGAATCCCAGCTCTAGAACCTTTGAGAAACCTGCCTCAGTTAACACGTCAGCACACAAGCCCCAGGAGGCTGGGCAAAGCTGACCGAGTCGTAAAAGCGGCTTCACCCTTACTGATAACCCTTCTGGGCTGGCAGACGTGACGTGTTTTTCTCTAAAATAGACTGACCCACGTACTGGAAGAGGCCTCGCAGGGCACTGGGAGGGACTGGGTTGGCACTGAGCCCAGCATGCTTATGTCTCTGGGGAAGGCCCAAGCCTTACCCGTGCTTCCAATTTCCAGAAAGACCTCAGAGCCACGAGCCCCAGCTTCAGAAAGGAAGAGACGTACAGGAAGACACCAGGACCCAGTGGGCCCGCCTTCTTCTCCGCAGCGCCAGCCTCTGCACGCACCCGTCAGGACGTCCTGTCTTCCTCTCACTCCAACTTTCAGATGGCTTCCAGAGCTCCACGTGCCCCACGCGGCCCGCAAGGGGCCTGGGTTTGAGCCCAGTTCTGCCACGTCCTGGCTGTGCTGCCAACCCCGCCAGCCTCAACATGCTCCCCTGGAATCTGGGGACACCACCTACCACAGGCCGTTGGGAGGATCTGAGAAAACCGAGCCTGGCTATAACGGGTGCTTGGTGAGCGAAGCTGTCATTGTCTTACCGAAGCCGGACGGGTCCTCTGGAGAAAACACTAGAGGCCCCAGAAGCTGCCAAGGAGGTCTCACACTGGGAAGCTTCAGCCCTCCTTGTGGTCAGGAGGGCTGGGCTGGGTGAGCGAGGTGGCACCAAGATGCTGACTCTCCGGGGAACAGGGCAGCCACAGGCCCCCACGTCCACTCACCGCCTGCTGAGGTCACCCTCTCTCAGAAATCTGCCCCCATCCCGGCCACCACTGTGAATCCTCAAAACGTTCTGCAGGCCCCAGACTCTCAATAAAGATCAACGCCAAGGCCCCTGGTCAGGGACAGGTGTCTGAGCACCCCAGAAGCATCCACCACTGGCCACTCCAGGGTTTCCCACTTTGAAGCGTCACCTAGCTTAGATGGGGCCCATTTCCTCACTTTGTCGGGGTGCCCTAGGGACCCGACTGTACCCCAGGGGCCAGCACAGCAGCCAGCCTACAGCACCTGCTGCCGCCCCCACACGCTCAGCGTTGTGCTCTTTCCTCGACACTGTTAAACTCCAAAACTGGGCTCCAGCCTTCCCCTGGACGAGACCGTGGGCTCGGGGAGAGGACTGGACCTTCCGTGTTTGTGATTTCAGGGCTGGGCACACAGCAGGCGTCAGTGAAATGTCCTCATGTACCCAGCAGTGGGCACACACACACAGCCAAATAATCTAACTGCTCAGAGAGCCCGATTCTCCTGAGCCGATGAACGGATCACTGGGTTTTTAACCCACGTGGCAACTACCAGCACTCACATGCCAGAGGTCGTGGAGGTCGGTGGGACGCAAGGCTGTGGATGGCCGTGGTCCCTTGGCACCACGTGATGCATGCAAAGGACATGACCAAGTGGTGGGGCAGGAGGAGGCAGGTGCCAGGTCTTCACGGCACAGGGGGAGCCTTCCCAGCTAAATAAGGGCGGAAACCCAAGGCCCTGACAAGGCGCACGGCTGGACACAACAGCTGTCAGGAACGCAAGATACCTGGCTGCGCCGGTGGCAGACGGTCCTGAGGGCTGGTGCTGCGACGCCAGGTGGGAGAGGCTGGAGCGGCAGAGGGGCGCGCTCCCCAGGGAGGGCGGTGCCCCGGCCCAGGGGTTGGTGGTGTTCAGCCTGGGCGCAGACCTGGCCCCCGAGAGGGAGGGCTTGTTGTACGGAGCAAAGGCCTGGTGGGTCCCCCAAACAATGGCGGTCCTGTGTGGGGGCTGGGGGACGGGGTAGGCGGGGAGGTTGGTCATGGAGTGGCGGTAGCGGCCTGACACAGGGCCAGTGGTACCACCGCTGAGGCACTGATGGCAAGAGCAGGCCACCCCCGTGTGGCCCGGCGGGGCGATGACGGTGGTCACTGGGTACGGGGGCCCCGCCTGGCGCCGCACGCTTCGGCAGAAGCTGGAAGTCTTGTTGGTCTGCGTGTGGGTGGCATAGTTGACGGTGTAGTTGTACCCCAGGGGCGCCAAGTCCACGAGCTGGTTGCCCTGGGCCACCTGCTGCTCCAGGTAGTCGCAGACGCTGGCCTCGTAGGCCGTCCAGGAGTTGTCGTCACCCAGCCACTCCCAGACGATGCCCCGGCCGGGGGCCGAGTGCTGCGCGAACAGGTGCCTCCGCACGGCCCGCATGGTGCCTGTTAAACGGAGGGACGCACGTCAACAGCTCATCTGCCGCCCTCACCACCCTCAAACCAGGCGCTTTAAAGTCCTCTTTGTTCCCTACAACCAACATAAGATAATGTGGTCACAATATACACACATGGGTCATGCTGCTGTCTGACCTAAAGGCTGACACTGATGACTCTCTCCAAATCTGGGATGAAAGGCAGAGTGCACTCTCTGTGCAAAGAAACTGCGGACCAAAGGGGTGAAGTGGCAGAGGGGGACCGGCCTTTCTCAGCTGGACTAGGGGACGCTGGACGCTGGGGTCAAAGACCAGCTGTGGCTCAGACCCGACGAGGCCTCTCAAGACACCCCTAATGACGAAACCTGTGTGGGCTGACCGAAGACACCAAAACAAAATGTCTGAAGAAGACAAAGCCATCTGTAATCCAAGCACCGAGAGGAAAGCACGCTTCGTAGACTGAGATATATTCCTGCCCATCCAGTCTTCTAAGCACGTACGCTTAGGTGCAGCTGAGAATCACAGCGAAAACCTTTCCTGTTTCCATGTGCTATGCTGTAGGTAATTCTTAGGTCTCTAAGACTCTGTGAAACTCATTAACTTTTTTTGTTTTGTTTTTTTGGCCCCACGGCATGTGGGATCTTAGTTCTCCCACCAGGGATGAAACCTGTGACCCCTTGCAAAGTGGAAGTGCAGAGTCTTAACCACTGGACAGCCAGAGAAGTCCCAGAAACTCATTAACTTTTACAGACTTTTCTTACACGGATGTACCTGGATTCCCTTGGACTTCTCAGGTAGCAACTATTAGGAAACACCTGTGGTTACCTTATATGAATAAACCAAATTGCATGATTATGGAAAGGAGAAAGGAAAAAATCGATTTGGGCCATGCTTCCAACAGTACTTGCCAAAAGATGATCACTGCGATTACCCTCTACCTACTCTCCTGACCTCAGCAGTCAGAGCAATACATTTAACCCCCAAATCAGATGACGTCACTCTTCTGCCCAAATCCTCCTGGGCCTCCTCCTTTTAGAAGAAAAGCTGAAGTCCCTTCAAGGGTCAGAAAAGCCCTGCATGAGCTGCCCCTCCCCCTGGCCTGTGCCTGGCCCTTCCTGGTGACCAGGCCACGCAAGCTCTAACTTCAGAATAACCTCTCCCTACACTTTACACACCCTCATAAACACTCACTGACCCAACCATACATGGGTCACGAATTATTTATCTTGCTCGCTGTCTTTCTTGGTGACTGCAAATGTCATGAGGGCCGGGACTTTTATCTGCATCTGCTGCCTGGAAGCCTGAGTCCTCACACCCCCAAGGAGGCTGCTATGGGATCAGAGCTGGATTCTTCAGGCTGGGCACCAGTGCGTTTGGGGCCAACAGTTCCTTGTCGTGGGGCCAGTCCTGTATGCTGTAGGATGTTTATTTTGTAGCATCCCAGGCCTCTACCCACTAGATGCCAGTAGCACCCACCCCACAGTCCTGACTGTCAAAAATGTCCCCACACGTTGCCCAGTGTACCAGGAGATAAAGTCACCCTCGGCTGAGAACCACTGATTTAGAGGGACAGGCACAGCTCTGGGAAGAAGCTGGCGGCCCCATTCTCGGTAACACTGATCACTGCTGCTGCAGCTGGTCAGTCGCCTCAGTCGTGTCCAACTCTTTGCAACCCCATGCACTGTAGCCCACTAGGCTCCTCTGTTCATAGAATTCTCCACGCAAGGACACTGGAGTGGGTTGCCATGCCCTCCTCCCGGGAATCTTCCCGACCCAGGGATTGAACCCAGGTCTCCTGCATTGCAGGTGGATTCTTTACCACTGAGCCACTGGGGAAGCCCATACTATTAATATAAACGTAGGAAAGAAAGAAACATGAGTGCACAGCAACGTGAAGTGACCCGCCCAGGTGACACGACTGTCCTTCAGGAGCCAGAACTCATCACCAGGCCCTCTCCCTAGCACGGTGTGCCACGCCCACGCTGGCTGGCCTGCTGGCCTGCTGCTTGCTAGACCTTCCAATCTCTACAGGCAGTTCTGCTTTGGGAGACAAGGGGAAGGGGCCGGGACGGCCTCTGCGCTGTGTTTCAAGGCACCCTGCACCATGAAGCGGCACCTCACACGCCGTGTGGTGCCCGCTACCACTCAGCGTCCGCCTCCCAGCCCTGTGCGTTTCAGAGGCAGGATGGCGCTGAGAGTCAACTCTGTGACCCGAACACAGAGCACAATGTCCGGCCCGAAGGAGGCACCTAGACACACGCTAGAGGCAGGAAGGGTCTTACCAGTGTCCTGGCGGAACTGCGTCCAGCTGGGGAGGTCAATGATGTAAGGAGCCAGTGAGGGGTCGGCTTGACCTAAGGGGATGCTGTGGGCCAGGCTCCCCAGTCCGAAGCGCTGGCCCTTCTGCTGCACAAACTGCTGCTCGATGTAGCTGCAGACGGCGGCGCTGTAGGGGTGCCAGGTGCCCAGCCCGTCCTGCCATTCCCACACGGCCACTGCCACCGGGCTGGTGTACACCTGAGCCAGGGAAGGGCTTGGGGCCATGGCCATCTTCCCCAGGACTCCCTGACTTCCCCAACGGCTTCAGACCACGCTGGGCTGGAGTCTCGGGTTCATTGCCCAGTGCTGCCAGGAGACCTGTAAACAAGACAGACAAGTGGTTACCCACACACACGGTGGCACTGCCCGAGTCGGTCTGGGTGCAGGGAAAAGCTCATGCTTTTCCAGCCACTTTTTCCCCTAATACCTTAAAAGCTTCATGAACCAAATACCTTACCCTGTTTCTCTGCTCAGGCAGGCAGTCAGAATCCAGCGTCAGTCAGGCAGTGCTCTTACCTCCACAAACGTCCGGGAAGACAGTGACTGAATTCCCGGTGCTAATATCAGCCCTGCTTCTGTCCCTTTACCAAAACTTTCCCTCTGGCCCAGCTACTAAGTGTATCTTTTGATACACTTAGCATATTTTCATGAGTCACCTCAAATCCTTCGTGGACGGGGGCCATGAGGACGCTTTATACCTGTGTGGGGATGACTTAGTTCCCCAAGTTGGTTTGTTAAGACACAAAACAATACCTGCTGTGTTACAGATTAGAAAAAAACCAAAACAGAGTCTCAGAAAGGACCAGGGGCTCAAGGGCAGCCTGGGGTCAATAGCAGAGCAGGGACTCAAAGTTGGGGTGGGTACCAGCCCCACCCAGGCCTCCAGGCCCCCCGGGCTCCCACATCATTAACTGTGGAGCCCGAGACGGACATCCAAATCCCTGGGCGCTGAGCTCCTCCCTCTCCGGCCTCTCTGAGCCCCGCTCTCGGGTCCCGGGCCTCGATGACCAGCAGCCAGGTCCAGAGACTTTACATGCATCTCCCGAGGCCTCCTCCCAGTCACCCCCGCCTAGTTGCATCATTCGTGGTTTGCCCAGGCCACCCGTCGTATAAACTTCGCCCCCACGGCACCACGGAACATATGCAGGGGTGACGGCGGTCCCGGTCTTTCTGTCCTCCTCAGACGGCAGACGCCCCGCAGGTCGGCCTTGTCGACAGCCCCATCACCAGCCCCAGCACAGGCCATGGAACGCAGCATGAGTGTGACAGGGATTAGCTCTGAGCATGGCTGAACTCAGGAGAAGATGACGATTCCAGTGCCTGCAAGTGTCTGAAGGAGAGGGGGGCTGTGGACTCACACGGTGGCAGTGCCCAGAGCGCCAGCTCCGGGGGTGCGAGGGGAACGGGGCCGATGTTCAGTGACAACACCAGAGGGACTCGTCTCAGTTAAGTGGAACAGACTGTCAAGGCGGTATTTCTCCCACTTTATGGACAGGAAACTAAAGCTCCAAGAAGTCAAGGCGCTACTGAAGGCCACACATATGGTGCTGAGAGACAGCACAGAGTGCACACCCAGGTCACCCGAGCTGATGCCCTTCCCTCAGCGGGGAAGGCTCAGTAATGGGCTCTACCTCGAGCTCCACTTTCAGGCCCCGCTTAGGGAGGAGAGAAGGGGCAAGAGGGGGAGGGAAAGAGGAGCCTGCATCTCATGCCCTGAGCACCCTCAGCTGTGACGTCCACGGAGGGCCCTGGTGCCAAGAGGGTCGCAGTTACGGCATCTGCTCCGGTTCCCACCCAACCCCCTTAAGCACAGGCATCAAATTTTGTTCCCACTTTGCAGACGAGGAAACTGAGGCCCTGGAAGTTTCAGAAACTTGCTTACATGGCCACTAATGAGGCCGGGACCCTGGGCTTTCGCTGCTGTCCCCGAGACTGCACTCCAGCAGGGTTTCCGTGAGAAGGCTGAGACCATCTGCCCCACGAGAAAGGCAGACCTGGAGCAGCACGTGAAAAGTAAGGGGCATGGGCTCTGGCGTCCACACACCGCTTACTGTGCTCCATTCACTGTGTCTTCTGATGAAGGTGACCAGGCCCTGCCAGCCTGACTTCAGGTGGACACAGCCACATCACCCTCTACTCTAAGTGCACTCCTCAGGGACTCAGACGGACAGGTGTGCTAAGGCACCCGGCAGATATCAGCAGGCCTGGGCCTCCCTCCCTTTCCCTGCCCCCTCCACCCCACCCCTGCCTACCCCTCGAGTCTGGGGCAGGAGCGGTGGCCCAGGGCGGCTCCGTGCTACCTGAGAGCACAGGCGGTGAGTCAGGCCAGAGATAACTCTGAGCACACCTCGGGGAGCCAGGACCGCCCCTGAGCTGCAACCACTTCAACAAATCCACACCTCCCACCCTGGAGAACCAGACCCGGGATGCTCTTGAGATGGCTGGAGGGTTTATTAGCTCAGCGCCTGCAATTAGAGGTCCCTGGAACAACACCCAGGTACAAATCACAGGACTGGTTTCGGGGCCAATTACTCCTGAGCCCAGACTTTCCCCCGGCACCTCCTGACAGGCATCACTCATTTCTCAGCCGGAGGGGGAGCCTCCCAGTTACCAGCACACGTGGTACGCTCCAGCATGTCCACACATCCCCAGGTGAACCGACTTGGAGAAGTCTGCCAAACAGCCTGAGAACTCCGCTCGAGAACATCAGCGAGAGCTGCAGACTGCAGGCACACCACAGTCCAGGCTGGCAGGGTCCTGGAGACCCAGAGATGAGAAAGACCCAGCACACGGCCCCTCCATGACCGGCCACTGTCCCCACTAATACAAGGCCTGCACTTTTTGTCCAGCTGCATCAAATCCCAGCAAGTGCCAAAACATCTGGAGCCGTTTCCCGCCTCCCAGCCGTGGACCCTGCTGCCCATGTCCCGAGTCCCATCCTCTCCGCATCTGAGCCCCTAGCAAACTTGCCCATCTTTCCAGACTCAGCCGGAGCCCCCTTCTGAGCCCTCTGACCAGGTGCTTGCCAGAAAATGCTGACTGCACCCTCCTGTGCGTCCTCACCGCATATCCCGCTTATCCGAACCGGATCACATTGATTGGTTTCAGCGTCTGTCCTCCCTCCCACAGCCTCCTAAAGGGAACTCCCTGAGGGCAGAGCCGAGGCTGACCTAAAGCTGGAGCTGCAGTTCGTCAAACACCCCAAATCCCAGAGGGGCTGAAACACTCACAAGGGAGGAGCACCTTTCACTCCAGGGGCCTGGGGCAGGGCCCAGGATGCCCACTGCTGCTCCCCTCAAAGGCAGCAATTACGCACACGCAGCAGCCAGTCAAGGCACCCATTCTCTGCTACAGCCTCAACCACCCCCAAGCTGCAGTTCAGAAACCTAATTTGTTTTGGCTCTTAATGATGGGGCTATTTAGGGTGCTCTTAATTATGAAAACTATTATTCTAATTGGCCATGGGAAAAAAGCCTCAGTCTGGGGGCCACCTAAATACTTTACAATAATGGAATAAGGGAATTCTGAAATAAATTATGCTACATCCCAATGATGGAATGTGAGTCTTTAAAAGGCTTTCAGACCTAGGATAATTCTCCTGCCAAATTAAAAACACAGGGTATGTAACCACACACACTATGATCTCAGGTAGGCAGGTGCACCATTTACTGAACGTCTACTACGAGGCAGGCACTCTGCCCAGTGCTCCTGTCATCCCGCTCTCTCAACCCTCAATCGCCCCTGAAGGTAGAAATTATCCCCATTTTACAGACGCAGGAACTGAGGCCAAAAGAAATAAAAAATTTATTCAAGGTCAGGTGGCCGGTCTGTGACACCATGAAGCCCATGTTCTTTCTACCTTATATAAGCCAATTTTTAAAAGGCTGGAAGGAACAACTCTTGACATGTTACTAGGGGCGATGGAGTTAAGTATGGGATATATGTTCTTTACTTTTCTCTATACTGGCAGATGTTCTACAACGATCATATTACTTATGATGATCGGACCAAAATTATCTTTAAAAAATGTATTAACAACTTGACCACAAGAAAAACCATCCTGCCTTCCCTTGCATTCTTCCCTCAGATTTAGCCACAACCAACAAAAAAAAAGCAAAATGGCTGTCTGGGGAGGCCTTACAAATAGCTGTGAAAAGAAGAGAAGCAAAAAGCAAAGGAGAAAAGGAAAGATATAAACATCTGAATGCAGAGTTCCAAAGAATAGCAAGAAGAGATAAGAAAGCCTTCTTCAGTGATCAATGCAAAGAAATAGAGGAAAACAACAGAATAGGAAAGACTAGGGATCTCTTCAAGAAAATCAGAGATACCAAAGGAACATTTCATGCAAAGATGAGCTCAATAAAGGACAGAAATGGTATGGACCTAACAGAAGCAGAAGATATTAAGAAGAGATGGCAAGAATACACAGAAGAACTGTACAAAAAAGATCTTCACGACCCAGATAATCACGATGGTGTGATCACTGACCTAGAGCCAGACATCCTGGAATGTGAAGTCAAGTGGGCCTTAGAAAGCATCACTATGAACAAAGCTAGTGGAGGTGATGGAATTCCAGTGGAGCTATTCCAAATCCTGAAAGATGATGCTGTGAAAGTGCTGCACTCAATATGCCATCGAATTTGGAAAACTCAGCAGTGGCCACAGGACTGGAAAAGGTCAGTTTTCATTCCAATCCCAAAGAAAGGCACTGCCAAAGAATGCTCAAACTACCGCACAATTGTACTCATCTCACATGCTAGTAAAGTAATGCTCAAAATTCTCCAAGCCAGGCTTCAGCAATATGTGAACCGTGAACTTCCTGATGTTCAAGCTGGTTTTAGAAAAGGCAGAGGAACCAGAGATCAAATTGCCAACATCCGCTGGATCATGGAAAAAGCAAGAGAGTTCCAGAAAAACATCTATTTCTGCTTTATTGACTATGCCAAAGCCTTTGACTGTGTGGATCACAATAAACTGTGGAAAATTCTGAAAGAGATGGGAATACCAGACCACCTGACCCTGCCTCTTGAGAAATTTGTATGCAGGTCAGGAAGCAACAGTTAGAACTGGACATGGAACAACAGACTGGTTCCAAATAGGAAAAGGAGTTCGTCAAGGCTGTATATTGTCACCCCGCTTATTTAACTTATATGCAGAGTACATCATGAGAAATGCTGGACTGGAAGAAACACAAGCTGGAATCAAGATTGCCAGGAGAAATATCAATAACCTCAGATATGCAGATGACACCACCCTTATGGCAGAAAGTGAAGAGGAACTCAAAAGCCTCTTGATGAAAGTGAAAGTGGAGAGTGAAAAAGTTGGCTTAAAGCTCAACATTCCGAAAACGAAGATCATGGCATCCGGTCCCATCACTTCATGGGAAATAGATGGGGAAACAGTGGAAACAGTGTCAGACTTTATTTTTTGGGGCTCCAAAATCACTACAGATGGTGACTGCAGCCATGAAATTAAAAGACGCTTACTCATTGGAAGAAAAGTTATGACCAACCTAGACAGCATATTGAAAAACAGAGACATTACTTTGCCAACAAAGGTTCGTCTAGTCAAGGCTATGGTTTTTCCTGTGGTCATGTATGGATGTGAGAGTTGGACTGTGAAGAAGGCTGAGAGCCGAAGAATTGATGCTTTTGAACTGTGGTGTTGGAGAAGACTCTTGAGAGTCCCTTGGACTGCAAGGAGATCCCACCAGTCCATTCTGAAGGAGATCAGCCCTGGGATTTCTTTGGAAGGAATGATGCTGAAGCTGAAACTCCAGTACTTTGGCCACCTCATGCGAAGAGTTGACTCACTGGAAAAGACTGTGATGCTGGGAGGGATTGGGGGCAGGAGGAGAAGGGGACGACAGAGGATGAGATGGCTGGATGGCATCACTGACTCAATGGACGTGAGTCTGGGTGAACTCCGGGAGTTGGTGATGGACAGGGAGGCCTGGCGTGCTGTGATTCATGGGGTTGCAAAGAGTCGGACACGACTGAGCGACTGATCTGATCTGATCTCTGAACCCCTTCCTGGCCCCTGGTCCCAAGGCACAGCAGGACCCTGCTGTTCTACCAGAGATGTGTTTGACACAAAAGAGTTACGTGTGTCTGAGAGTCTTTCTATTCCTAGGGGATTTAGGAAAACTTTAGAACAAGATCTGAGCTGACACAGGAATCTGAGTGAGACGCATCCCACCTAATTGTGGGCCTCCAAGTCGGGGAGCCACACAAGCGGATCCCCTTACAGTTGAGGCCTCCAGGAAGAAGGCCCTGAACGTGGTTTTAAACTGGTGCCCAGACTGAGGGATTGTCAATGTGCCAACATGTGAGGACCCATTTTCTCCCCCTTGAGTCCCACTGAAATACGAAGTGGCCTGGCCCAAGCCTGAGTGGGCAGTTCACCCCAGGGTCCACACGCAATGATCCTGGGACAGTCACAGCCCCTCTCCTGGGCTCAACTGCTCAGGGGGTTGGATGGGTTTTCGAGCTTCTTATAAACAGCAGAACCCTTTCCCAAATGTGACTGTACGCCTCCCATCAATAACACAAGATGTAAAAACGTGGGGTGCTCTGCCACAGAGGGTGCCCTCTACTTCCGACTCCGAGAGGCCCAGGAAGCCGCTGTGCAGGACAGAGGCGTCTGAGGTGCACGGGCTGGAGACCAGTGAGGCTGGGTGACCTTAAGCCCTATTTTCTAAGCTGCCTCTCTTTCGGGTGCTTTCCCAGAAGCACGGGCCTGCAACTCCACACCCCACCAGCTGACACGGTAAGCATGACCAGTAACTAGAGCATGACCTTGAAAGACCTGTTATGGGCAGCTGGCCACCCGGGCACTGTCAGAAAGCATTCCTGTGGACCTGGGAAAGTCGAATCCTGTGCAAAGACATATCAAAGAAATGTTCTACTTTGCTAGATGTGTTGTTTTTAACACAATGGAGTATTATTTTTCTGTCTCTCAAAGTCATAAAAATAACTTAATTTCAATACACAGTCCCACCAACACTGAGAAGTCACATTGCTGGGAGGGATAAACTCCTTCCAGAAAACAGTCTGGTAATATGTATCAAGAGGTTTAAAAATGTTCACTCAGGGGACTTCCCTGGCAATCCAGCGGTTAAGACTCCATGCTTCCACTGCAGAGGGCGCAAGTTCAATCCCTGGTCAGGAAACTAAGATCCTGCATGCCCCATGGTGAGGCCATCACTTGCTTTGACCCAATCATTAAGAAATCTATCTAAGGAGATTAGAGGAAAACGTCAACATAAAGCTATTCCCCACAGCACTACTTTAACTTGGTAAAGAGAAGCAGAGAGAAAACTCAGTAGAAATGTACCCAAATGCTAACAACAGCTGCCTTTGAGTGGAGAAACTGCAGGAGACCTTTTGTTTAACTTCTGAACTTTTCCCATTTTTTAAAGTGGGAAAGTTTTACTTCTGTTATCAGAAACAAACCTCAACAATGCCCACAACTTTCAAAAGATCGTAAATAGGAACCAAACCCCCACCTCTGTTAACCTACCATCCTGACTTTAGACAGCCACTCCCGTCCCAATGGGGTTTCATTAACAGGCCTGTCAAAGCACCACGGTGCCTCCTTGCCAAGAGACACACGCCCCACCCGAGTTCCCAGAAAGTGCAAAAAACACACCACCCAAGGACCTGGATTATTACAACAGGAGCGCTGCAAGGTAGGGCTTTGGTTTAGACAAGGGATGGCTCCATCAAGCGCCACTCAGACCTTACTAGGCTTCTGAAGGATGGAAGGACTAACACTTGAGTTGTCCCTTGCACGCTGGGGCTGCAAGATGGGAAATGACAACTCCTCTCCTGGCTGGTGCCTGTCTGGGGCCTCCAAAGGCAGGTCTGAGCAGAAAGCCACACAGTATCCAGGGGGTGGGCCCCGGTGACCGACAGTTGCTCCATGGACAACCTCCTTCACCAGCACCAAGAACCCGCTGCCCCTTCTTTGGCCAGGAGCAAACTGACCACCCACAGGTCATCAGAGGGCTGAGCCCTGGTTCCCAGGCCTACCCTGAGGCCAGAATGTGGGAGCCGAGGAAGCAATGGCAGGCACAGTGGCCAGCAACAAGAGCTTACTGTGTATTACCAGGCCAGTGCTGGCTAAGTATCTTCTTAGTGTTCTCACTTAATCTTTACAATACAGGGCAGGGTATTATCTCTGTTTTATAAAAGAGAAAACTGAGGCAAAAGATAAGCAAGTTGCCTGAGAAGTCACAGGTATGTGCTGTGCTGTGTTCAGGAGCTCAGTCGCGTCCGACTCTCTGTGACCCCACGGACTGTAGCCCACAAGGCTCCTCCATCCATGGGGATTCTCCAGGCAAGAATACCGGACTGGGTTGCCATGCCCTCCTCCAGGGGATCTTCCCAACCCAGTGATCGATCCCAGGTCTCCCGCACTGCAGGTGGATTCTTTACCATCTGAGCCAAAAGGGAAGCCCAAGATACTGGAGTGGGCAGCTGATCCCTTCGCCAGGGGAACTTCCCAACTCAGGAATTGAACCGGGGTCTCCTGCAACGCAGGAGGATTCTTTACCAGCTGAGCTATGGGGGAAACCCAGTCACAGGTTTCCCAAATCAGTTTGCAGAGGGAGAAGTTGATGTGGGTACATCAGCCTGCCAGATGTGTCTGCTCAGCCTACTACAGTTTGTAAACCTTACAGATTGAGCTAATGTTTTAAAATTAGGATAAATCAGTCAATCAATCCAGATTTCCAGCTTCTCTTGAAAACCAGAAAACCTGGCAACGTTTGCAGACCTGTCCCAGATTCATTATCCAGCTAGCGACAACGAGCTGCGCCACTGTGGTGGCTGGTTCTGCTCTCGAGGTTACCACAGTTACCATGACTCCCCAGCGCGAGGCCAGCAAACCTTTTCTGTAAAGGGCCAGAAGGTACCTATTGTAGGCTCGGCAGAACATAGGGTGTCTGCTGCAACTACTCAACTCTGCAGTGTGAAAACAGTAATGGGCCACGTGTAAACTAACTCGTGTGGCTGTGTCCCAATAAAACTTTATTTACAAAAACAGGCTGTGGGCTGACTTGGCCCATGAGCTACGGTTTGCCAGCCAAGCTGTGCTCTCACCGTCCGGATAGTTGAGAAGTACTTCTTGGAACCCGTTTCTCTTTTAAACGCTGCGAGAGTGCTTATGGCTCTGGCGAGCCTCCCCTGTGGCATGCCTGCGCTCTGCAGACATGTTGGGCTTCGCCCAACACCTGAGGGTAAAACACAGCACCCGAGAGCACGACAGGCGGTGTGTGGCCCGGGTCCCCTGGGAAAGCCCAACTGCTCCCCAGAGCCACGCCTTTCCTGCGTCGGGCAATCAGGCCCTGTCTGCCTCTCCTCTCTGCACTCCCCCGTGACTCTCTTATCTGTTCCCACGGCTTCAATAATCCCACGCACGTTGATCGTCCAGATCTTTCTTCAGATACCCTGCCCACATCCCTGGTCCAGCCATCAGCAACCCCAGGGACAGCCCAGGACTGATCAGGCTGTTTCATGCCCACCCCTCTCCCACCCACAGTGTCCACTCTACCTGTCCATTCACTCATCTCTTAATTCCCTGTGAAATCTTTCCTACACCCACTCCTGCCCTGCAGTGAAAAGTGGCCACATCTAACCACCAATGTCCATGTGACACCTGAGTGCGATTATCTACTTGTCCCCTCCAGTGGGGCATGGGCTCCTTACAGGCAAGGATTACGGTTAGGAAAAGATTTTTCAAAGGAGACACAGAATGCTGACTATAAATGAAAAGATACATTTCACAGTGTTAAAATCAAGAATGGTTGTTCAACAAAACGTGCCTTAAAGAAAACAGAAAGTTACAAGCTGGAAAAAGATATGTGCAATAAACACAAAGGATTAAAATCAAGCATACATAAAAAAACTCTTACAAATCAATTTTTTTTTAATGCCAAGAACCCCACAGAAAAATTGGCAGAAGATATAATTTACAGAAACACACATGCCAATAAACTCATGTAGAGATGCTTGACATTAGGGTTTGGTGACATAGAAACCATGATCCCAAAGATCCCATTTTATATCCATTCCATTGGCAAAAAAAAAAAAAAAACAGCCTATATCAAGTGTTGGCAAGAGTGTGGAGCAAGTGTGGAAGTGTACGAGGGCAAACTCGTACAACCACTTCAGAAAAGAGTCTGGCAACAGCTATGGAAGTTGAATATTTATTTACCTTACGATCCAGCAAAACACCAGCCCTCAGTTCACACCCAAGAAAACCTCTTGAGTAGGTGCAACAGGGAGCATGTATAGAAGTGTTCAGAACAGCTCTCTCTCAGTAGCAAAAACCTGGAAACGACCAGGCGCCCATCAATGGAAGATCAGATGCAGAAACTGGTTTGTTCACACCATGGACTATTATTCAATATTCAAGACAAATGAACCAAGTGATAGCAATACTACGGACAAATTGTAGCAATATTTTTTTAGGTTCCTTAGGAATACCCAGGTACCATAAAACTAGATAAAAATGAAAGCAAAGGGATAATGGATATCTCAGGATGGGAACAGGAAGAAAGATCAAAAACTGGATATGTATTCTGTCTCAAGATCCTGGCTTTTGTTGTGGATGGATGAAACGCAGGAACTTACAACACTCATTAAAAAAAACTTAGGAAATAAATAAAAGTAGGCCATGTGTGAACAGGTGATCAGTGTGGAGCAACCCAGTTCTCTGTTTATCTGAGGTGAATATTAAAACAAACCCACAGAGTTTGTTTTAATTCATCTCCGGGTGCTGAGCACAAACCCTGGCACACAACTTCCTGGGTACATGTGGAATGAATGAGGGACGCTTTGTCCGTAGCCCCATTCCTGCTGTCTCTTAGGTACCTCCAACATGTCTGAAGTCAAACTCACCTTCCTTGCTTCTCTCTCTTTCCTCCTGGATTCCTTGGCTCCGGGCTGCCCCTCCTCCAGCTTCTCCCCACAGCCCAGCAGCTGCCCTGGCTTGCTCTCGCCTCCTCAGCCCCCACTGTGAGCACCCGGCTGGGACCTGTCAGCCTCTCACCTTGATGAGCACACTCTCCCACCTGGCTTCTTCCACCGTCTCTCCTTCTCACCCACCTCAGAGACAGGGATGAGGCGGAGCTTCCTGGAGTACAGTCCTGCCCCTCTCTCTTCCACACCTCCCTTCGAGGTCTAGAAACAATGTTCACATTCCGTGGCTCACGGTGAAAGTCCACCAGCCTGGTCCCTCCCTCACACTACCTGCTGGCACACTCCCTTCAGTACCCCTCTCTCGTCTACTCTTCCCCCTCCCCAGCTCCTTCCACAGAGTTTAAGTGATGACCCGATACCCCATATATATCCGGTTTCCCCAACTCTGTGCTTCAACTTTACCTGGAACCCCACCCACTTGGCCAACCAGTTAAACACCTCCAGGATGCCGTGATGTGCCCTCTTGCAAGAAAATCCCCTCTCATCAACTTCTACAGCATTGCATCTGTCCTCTACAGTTCTCTCCGGCCATTCTATCTCTTTGACAAGCCCAGGAACAGCCAGAGCACAAGCTTCCCTGTCTACCTCCCTGTACTAGAAGCTGGCGTGATGTAAGGAAACAGTCACGAGGAGAATGATCCAATCCAACCCATTCCATGCTTTCTAGCCAGGGTGCTCATTTAGCAAGGCCCTTCCTGGAATTCTCCGCTAAAATCCCCCAAGTCTTGACATGACACGCAAAAGCCCCCACACTCAGCCCTGTACCCATCCCGATGCCCCAGCCACACTGGAGTCACACTTACAGTGACCCAGACACACCGGGTCTCTTCACAACTTTGCATTTACTGACTCCTCTGCCTGGCTTCGTCCCATACTTCCTGGGTCCTACTCCTTCTTCACAATTCACTTTGGCTCTCACGTTCTCAAAGCCTTCTGGACCTTCCCTTCTGGGCAAGGGTGGGGGTGGGGTGGGCTCTGCCTGTGATTACCCACTCCTCTATATGTATCACACCGACAATGCTTTGTTGCAATCTATGGTTTCTTTACCTTTCCCACTGAATGATGAGCTCCTGGAAGACAGAGTTTTTATGGCTGGTCACTGCACGCTCAGCACCAAGCAGGGGGCCTGACCAAAAGGAAGCACCCAGTAAAGGTTCAAGTGACCAAGGAAATTAAAATTTTCGATGCAGAAATCCTGACTCGTGTCCTTCGTCTCATAACGCATGTGTGAAAACAGAAAGTAGCTTCTAAGACTGGTTAAACAGGAGAAGCTGTTGGCAAGAAGCCACCTGAATTTATCTGAGACAGGAGGCAATCAACAATCCACTCCCAGGGCTCACTTTCATCCTGGGGACCTCAAATTTCCCCCTTCCCAGTCTGCACTTTCTCTACTGAAAACCAGATTGGAAAGGCAGCGACGTGAAATCCCTGTGGCTCTCACCTTTTCTCTGTGGAGAGCTGGCACAAACCGTGCCTTATTGATGAAGATACCAGATCCTTAGGAGGAATGACTTGTGTGGATTCCCATCTTGATAGAAAACGCAAACAACAAAAACCGGGCAAATCTGAAAGGCTTGCTGACTCAGCGACACAAATTCCAAGGCACCTTTGCCAACAAGGAAGAAGACGATCGGGTTTTAAATTGGGAAACAGCAGTTAGTGAAAACGAATGCACAGATGTTGGGTCTGTGTGCTGTGGCTGGGGACTGGAAACCACCAGATTTATTTTCCAACAGCCTGGGCACAGCAGAAGGTACAGTAGTCTCCCTCTGCCCACTCAATAATCAAGGGGCTAGTTAGGGGAAGGAAAAAAAAAAAAAAAAAAGCCCTTCCACAGAAAGGCCTGAAAGGATTTTGTAAGCCAGTTTGCTCTGTGAGCATCCAAGAAATCAACAAACCACAGAACATAAAAGTTTGCCAAGGTCACGCAGTGAATGAACAAGAAGCCTAGCTATAGTTACCCAGATGGTTTAAGTAAAGCCTGATTACCAGAAAGACCACCTTCTAGAACTCTAGACGAGCTACGATGGCACACAGAAATATTTTGAGTTTCTTAAGCGGCCAAGCGTCTATCACACAGTATTTCCACTGCTACTGGCACTTAGGGAAGAGGAACCAGTGTGGAGGACAGTAGCTGACTTGAGAAAGGGTAGTTTCGGGGGCAAAGGGGGAGGGAAGTCTTCTAAGTCCTCTTCACAGCGTAAGCTACTGGCACCCCGCAAAAGTGAGCCAGGGTCCCAGAAAAGAGGCACTTCCTGGAAGGCGGACCTTACTTGAGAAGAAGAAAGCGGAGTTAGTTAAGCGAACTCCTCAGAAGTACAGCCCCCGGCTCCAGGGACCCGTCCACCGGGAGGCAGATCCCAGCAGGACCCACACCCTCACTAGGGCAGCCCGGTGTCCCCGCCGCCGCCGCCTCCGGATCCTGTACGAAAGGGTACTCTCCTCTCGACGGGCCAAACTCTCAGGGTCTGCGCCCCTCCCCTTGCCAGCACTTCGGCGTTCCCGCTCCCCACCTCGTCCGGTCTCTCAATGCCCTCAACTCCCGCCCCCGGGGACCTCCACCCGGAGCCCGGTCCCCGCAATCCCCCTGGGACCTCACCCCGGAGCGCCTCTCCAGCCCGGCCCAACCCTCCCTCACGCCCACGCCCGCCCCCTTCCGGTCCCAGCTCGGCTAGGTCTCCCCCGCGTCCCCGGGACCCCAGCCCTAGGCGAGGAGCAGGTGGCCCGGGCCGCCCCTCTCACCGAGACTGAAGAGAGCGAGGCAGGCGAGCGGAGGACACCGCCGCGCTCAGACTGCAGCTCCGCTTCGGCCTGGGCACTGCTCCGGCTGTAGCTCCTACTCTAACGAGGAGGCAGCTTGAGTGAAACTCGGCGTCGCAGCTTCCTCGGGTTCCAGTGCGCATGCCCAAGACGCTGGGCCTTCTGGGAAACGTAGTTCCGGCGGGGCAGCAGGGGGGCGGGGCCGAGCCCGACGTGCACCTGTTCGGTTCAGTTCAGTTCAGTTGCTCAGTCGTGTCCGACTCTTGGCGATCCCATGGACTGCAGCACGCCAGGCTTCCCTGTCCATCACCAACTCCCGGAGTTAACTCAAACTCATGTCCACTGAGCCAGTGATGCCATCCAACCATCTCATCCTCTGTCCCCTGCTCCCGCCTTCAATTTTTCCCAGCATCAGGGTCTTTTCAATGAGTCAGCTCTTCGCATCAGGTGGCCAAAGTATTGAAGCTTCAGCTTCAGCATCAGTCCCTCCAATGAATACTCAGGACTGATTTCCTTTAGGATTGACTGGTTTGATCTCCTTGCTGCCCAAGGGACTCTCAAGAGTCTTCTCCAACACCACAGCTCAAAAGCATCAATTCTTCAGCGCTCAGCTTTGTTTATGGTCCAATTCTCACATCCATACGTGACTACTGGAAAAACCATAGCTTTGACTAGACCGACCTTTGTCAGCAAAGTAATGTCTTTCCTTTTTAATATGCTGCCTAGGTTGGTCATAGGTTTTCTTCCAAGAAAAAAGAGCTTTGTACCTACTTGGGTGACAGACACTTAAACATGCAACTGCAATCTAGTGTGATAAATGTGATAAAGGAGTAAGAGCATAGAAGGGGTGCCTAATTGCAGGAAGAGGGGATGTCAGGAAGACATTTCACGAGAGGTGACACTAGAATTTGAAGCCTGAGTAGGGGTTTGTCAAATGGAATACAGGGAAACATTTACAAAGGATGAGAGATGAGAAAGTGCCTGATGCATTCAGGAAGCAATGAAATGTTCTGTGTAGCCAAGGCAGAGAATAGGTACATGGACAGGGTGAGGACAGAGAAAATGGATTAGGGTGTGGCAGGATATGGTTAAATGGCTGGGTGAGATTATGAAGGACTCTAAATATCACGCAAGAAATTTAGTCCACTGGAGTCAATGGAAGGATTTAAGCAGAGGAAAGAGAGGCAGCATTGCACCTGAGAAGGATACCCTTGTGGTGGGTGGAGGATTGAGAAAGGAGTGGGGAGACCAGTTTGGAGGCTTAGGCTGTAGTCCAGGTCAAAAGTGATGAGGCTTAAACCAGGCTAATGACTAATATTTTGGATCACAGACTTCCTTTACAAAGCTAAAGAAAGTGGTTCCCAGAAAAATGCTTGGATACATTCACACGTATACACACATACATTTTACATACAGTTTCAGGGGGTTCAGCGTCCTCTGAATCTTGGACTCTAATTGAAATATCTTTACATAATCTAATCAAAAGCTAGTGAAGGAAGAGAAGGAGTGCCTGCAGCAGGCCTAGTTTCTGGTACCCTAGGGCAGGACCTCTTACCGCCCGGGACCTGACTCAAAGGACACTGGTCTTGAGCCTAGGAAGGCATCGAAGTCGGGATCTCCCAGTTATGCCCAGAGCCAGCTCTCCATAGAGGAATGAAGGGTAGCGTTTTACCCGCGATTTATACTAGATGCTTTAAGTGGCTACAGATTAGAATAGGACACTTCCCTTCCCCTCTCAGAGCCTCAGTTACCTCAGCCATAATCATCCACAGGATGTCTAAGGCACTTAGTAGGTGCTGAGCACTGGACATGCGTCACCTCAGTGAATCCTCTCAACGAGATGGATGTTATTCCCATTTTTTGGACCTCTCCCCACAGCATGCAGGACTGTGGGGTCCTAGCCACTGGACTGCCAGGGTATTCCCTGAGGAATGCTGACTTCTGAAGAACAGATGAGAGGCAGAAATGTCTGGGGAAGAGGCTGGACTTGGGGACACGGGGTGAGCATGATGGCTTAGATCCAAGAGAAGTGTCCCATGAAGGGGGTGCTCAGTGATGGCAGACAGTTCTTAGAGGCCCAACCTGCTGGTCCCCGGGCGGGGAGCCCATCCAGAACCCAGAGCTCCTGCTTCCCTATCTGGGGCTCCCTCATTTTTCAGTCAACCGGCTGACATTCAGAAAAGTCCCAAACTTCTGACTTAGCACAGGAAGGCCATTAGTGACCGCACAGCGGTTTCCACTGAGAGACAGGAACTGAGGTCATGGAGGTTAGGAACGCCTGGGAGTACAGGCGGCTCTTCCAAGAGCCATCTTTGTGTTCCACACATGGGAGGAGGGATTGAGAGGACCGAAGAGGATAAACCCCCACAGGGGGGATGACGCCACCTCCATAAGGATGCCCGTGGCCGCCTGCACTTTCGGTGACCTCCGAAAGGCGGGAATAGCAGGTGATAGTCACTTTCTTTGTACTTTTCCTGTAACATTTGAGTGTGTCCCAATGAATAGTTTCCATTTTTATAACCTGAAAGGAAAGACTATTTTTATTTGGGGAAAAATGAAGAGTTCCGGTTGTGAAAAGAGGCAAAATAGGGCAGCAGCAAGAGGGAGAAGGGGGGACAGGGACTGTGAGTTTTTAGGCAGGAGAAAGTGGGGACAGGGACTCTGAGTTTTTAGGCAGGAGAAAGTGAGTGTGCTGTGTCCTGAGGTCACAGCAAGATGTCCCTCAAGAAGCTGGAAATGAGGGAAACTGGATGGACCACTTGCAAACTGAATTTGAAGCCAATACACGCAGCAGAAGGAGGCTGGTTAAATGACCCTGGGACGCTAGGTAGAAAGGATGAGGAAGACTCACAGGTGCTGAGGGAACTGGTAGCTGAGATCTGCTGCTGCTGTTGCTAAGTCACTTCAGTCGTGTCCAACTCTGTGAGACCCCGTAGATGGCAGCCCACCAGATTCCCCCATCCCTGGGATTCTCCAGGCAAGAACACTGGAGTGGGTTGCCATTTCCTTCTCCAATGCATGAAAGTGAAAAGTGAAAGTGAAGTCGCTCAGTCGTGTCCGACTCTTCTCGACCCCATGGACTGCAGCCTACCAGGCTCCTCCACCCATGGGATTTTCCAGGCAAGAGTACTGGAGTGAGGTGCCATTGCCTTCTCCGAGCTGAGATCTAGTGTTAAGTGAAAAAGGAACTCTCAGAGCAGAGGGTTATAGTAGAGTAGGTACTTATTTGTGTGTGTGTGTGTTTATTGGTGTGTAGTTGAGTTACAATATTTTGTTAGCTGCAGGTGCACACCAAAGTGAATCAGCTATTCATATCAGATCAGATCAGTCGCTCAGTCGTGTCCGACTCTTTGTGACCCCATGAATTGCAGCACACCAGGCCTCCCTGTCCATCACCAACTCCCAGAGTTCACTCAGACTCACGTCCAGCGAGTCAGTGATGTCATCCAGCCATCTCATCCTCTGTCGTCCCCTTCTCCTCCTGCCCCCAATCCTTCCCAGCATCAGAGTCTTCATATACACATATTCATTCTTTTCAGAGTCTTTTCCCGTATAGGTCACTACAGAGTATTGAGTTCCCTGTGCTATGCAGTAGGTTATTAGCTATTTATTTTATATATGCTAGTGTGTATATGTCAATCCCAATCTCCCAGTTTACGCCCCCTTCACCCCTCCCCATATAACCGTGTTTGTTTTCTACATCTGTGACTCTATTTTTGTTGTATAAATAAGTTCCTTAGTGCCATTCTTTAGATTCTACATATAAGCTACATCATACATTTGTCTGACCTGCCTCACTCAGTATGACAATCTCTGGGTCCATCCATATTGCAAATGGCATTATTTCATTCTTCTTTGTGGCTGAGTAATATTCAACTGGGCTTTCCTAATGGCTTGGTGGGTAAAGAATCTGCCTGCATTGCAGGAGATGCAAGACATGCCGGTTTGATCCCTCGGTTGGGAAGATCCCCTGGAGGAGAAAATGGCAATCCACTCCAGTAATCTTACCCGAAAAATCCCATGGACAGAGGAGCCTGGCAGGCTACAGTCCAAAGGGCTCCAAAGGATAGGACACAACTGAATGCCTGAGCACAGAGCAGGCTATATTCCACTGTAAATGGGTACCACATCTTTATCCATTCCTCTGTCAATGAACAGTTAGGTTGCTTCTCTGTCCTGGCTATTGTAAGTAGTGCTGCAGTGAATACTGGTGTGTGTGTATGTGTGTGTTTAAAATGCACACACAGGCTTGTCAGCAGAGATTTTTCTGTAAGGAAACCTAAGATGCTCCAAGAAGGTAACAGATGAGCTGAAGATTTTTATTTTATTTACTATATATTCGGGCTTCCCTGATAGCTCAGTGGTAAAAAATCTGCCTGTAATGCAGGAGACACAGGTTTGATCCCTGGGTTAGGAATATCCCCTGGAGATGGAAATGCCAATATTCAATGCTAATTTTTTCTACCACAAAAATATGAGACTTCCCCCCAACACACACACACACAGTAGGGTAGGTTAGGTATGCCCTGTGGGAGCTGAAACATTCCTGGCAGAGGCTCTGTCCTTAATCATCTGCCCAGAAGGAAAGACTTCTTTTCTAATGTCTCAGAGACTGGCATTTGTGCCCCCCACGGACCTTTGAGGGTTCCTAAGCAACGGAGGGGTTTCCCAGGCGGCACTAGTGGTAAAGAACCCGCCTGCCAATGCAGGAGACGTAAGAGATGTGGGTTCGATCCCTGGGTCAAGAAGATCCCCTGGAGGAAGGCATGGCAGCCCACTCCATTATTCTTGCCTGGAGAATCCTGTGGACAGAGGAGATTGGCTACAGTCCATGGGGTCGCACAGAGTCGGACACGACCAAAGCAGCTCAGCACGCAGGCACACAAGCAGCTGAGAATGAGTGAGGTGGCCATAGGTGGGGGAGTGGTGGTGGCCAAAGGAACTTAGATTAAAAAATAAAGTCGGGGTAAGGGGAACTTTCCTGGTGGTCCAGTGGTTAAGACTTTGCACTTCCAATGGAGGGGGTGCAGGTTCGATCCCTGCTTGGGGAACTAAGAGCCCAATGCCATGGGGTGTGGCCAAAAGAAATAAAATAGCCTAAAAATAAATTAATTAACAGTGGGACTTCCCTTGTGGTCCAATCGTCAAGACTCTGACCGTCTACTCTGGGAGGCAACCAGTTCAACCCCTGGCAGGGAACTAAGATCTCGCATGTCACGTGATGTGGCCAAAAAAATAAAGTCCTTCAACTCCACTCCAGGTGTCAGCGTTTACTGCTTCCTAAAGCTCCAACCCTGGACTCAGCCTCCAGCTCACCCTGGAGCAAGAAAAGATCAACGTAAACCTGGGAAAAGGCAAGACAGGGATGCCGCTGAGGGGATCAAGCCCTTTCTGATGTTTTGCTTGGGAAGGCAGAATTTCGTTGCCTGGTGCCTCAGCTAATTGGCCTCCATCTGATACTCCGGAGGGCTTGTGTGATTAGAAGCCACAGCTGCCTTGCTCATTATTTCTGATTAATAGGCAGCACTTGGCATCTCTGGGCAACGGTGCTGGCTCAGGATCCAGGTGTGATCTACACAGCCCACAAGAGCATGATGGCTTTGCAGCCCTAAGGTGGGAAGCTGTCCCCACTGAAAGCATTGTCTTATGTAAGTCCCAGTCCCTTGGAACACGATTTGATGAACTGCTTTGTCCTCGCTACTTCCCTTGCTGCCAGTCTGAAATAACTAATGTGTACTCAGAGTTAATACATTGGAGATGTTTGTTTTAAATCTAAGCAATCACACTTGACCTCTGGCCCCCACTCCACAGTTATTGTTTTGATTGTAAAGTAATGCTCTGGCACCCTAGTGTCAGAAAAAGAGAAAAGAGAGAAAGAAAACAAAAAGAGAGAGAAAGAGATCGAACAGGCCCAAAATGGACTCACTTGTGCTAAGCCCCACAACAGCAAACCAAGACTTAATAACTAATTGCAGTTTCAGCCTCTCCCAGGAAAATAATCCTTTAACCAGCCTCTCCTTTAACCAGTCAATCTGGAATTACCTAGCAAGTACCAGTGGTGGTTCAGATGGTAAAGAATTTGCCTGCAACGCAGGAGACCCTGGTTCGATCCCTGGATCGGGAAGATCCCCTGGAGAAGGGAATGGCAAGATCAGGCTTCCCATTGATCTCCAGAATACTGGCTACCGACTCCAGTATTCTTGCCTGGAGAATCCCATGAACAGAGGAGCCTGGTGGGCTACAGTCCTTGGGGTCCCAAAGAGTTGGACACAACTGAATGATGAACACGAACATATCAGTGAAGTGATTCGCCCCATACACACTTTGTGCCCCATAGTAGGAGGGTAACTTTCCCTGAAATAACCCCCTCTGCTCAAAACTTCCTCTTCCCACCCTCTTCTGCCTATAAAAGGCTTTCATTTCGTACAGCTGTTTGGAGGTCCTTTCTATTTGCTAGACAGAGTGCTGCCTAACTCATGAACTGTTGAATGAAGCCAATAAGGTATTTAAATTTACTCAGTTGAATTTTGTTTTTTACATTCATTTGGGATCTTGAGTTACCCGAGAGAAGGGATCAGGGACTTCTCTGGCAGTCCAGTTGTTAAGACTCTGAGCTTCCACTTCTGTGGGCATGGGTTCAATCCCTGGTCAGGGAACTTAAGATTCCACATGCCATACAGTGCAGCCAAAGGGAAAAAAGATAAAGAGAAGGGATCCACTGTGATGTGTGGACAAACTCAGGTGCCCTAGCCTGAAGGCTGAGGGCAGGTGGTCCCTTGGTAGACAATGGATTATCTTTCTGGTGATATCCTACCTCCTCCTGAAAATTTCCATTAGCCCTTAGGAGTTGCTCAGAATCTACTGGGAAAAAAAATACCTGATAAATCTCACACCTGTCAGGAAAAATTGTATAAGACCTTGAAAGTGAAATGAAAGTCACTCAATTGTGTCCCACTCTGTGCGACCCCATGAACTGTAGCCCGCCAGGCTCCTCTCTCCATGGGATTCTTCAGGGAAGAATACTGGAGTGGGTAATCATTCCCTTCTCCAGGAGATCTTCCCCAACCCAGGGATTGAACCTGGGTCTTCTGTATTACAGGCAGATTCTTTGCTGTCTGAGCCACCAGGGAAGCCCCCAAAAGACCTTGAAATAGGCAGAAAGTTAATCTGAAAGGGTGTTAGAAAACGCCCGGTTACCTGATTCTTTGAATCTGCCTTTCCTTTTACAAAACCGATAGTAATACAAATAACTCTTATCCAGAGGGATCTTATTGACTTCTGTCTGTGGAAGCCATTTTTGTCTCTATCAGCAAATTCATGTCTGCATTCCTGCTTGCCTTTGTAAATCTGTTTTTTTTTTTTTAATTCTCCTTTGTTTTCTTTTTTTCCTGATTCTCTTTTGAACCACTTTTTTACATCTTGCTCTTACCCTCAATGAATGAGTTAAAACAAGGTCTTCGACACTTTTTTATTTTACATTTGTGGTATCATGATTTTTTTCTTCATTGTTCTTTAACATACCTCATATCTCCCTTTTCCCCCTGGCTATCAGGAAGGCAAAAATTTAAGATTAAGTTGTCTTATTTTTCTAAATGTTTTACCAGCAGGGAATGCCTGTGGGCTGGGGCTGCAGGCTGGTCCAGGCAACAGTGTGTGGGATTTCCCAAAAGGGCAAGCAAGGGGCAGCTGGAGCCCCCAGGATGTGCCACGTGCCTTTGGGTGAAGTTTTAAACCTTCAAACTGTTGATTCACCCAGGGTTTCCCAGCATATAATAGGGCGCTTCCCCAAACACACACCAGGGACCTGCGTGCCTGCCACTCTCCTCCCTTTCCCAAGGAAGCTCCACCTTGAGGCAGGCAGGCAGGGCCCTCTGACATTACTGCTGGAGGCCAGTGTCTCCGCTCACTGAGCTGAGGCCCCCCGGGAACTGCCTGGGGCTGACACTCACGGTCACATCCTCAGCACACTTCCTCCCCACACCAGACCCAGCCACTTCCTCTGAGGACAACCGAAGCTGAATGAGAAATGAGTTCCTGAGATGTTGCAATACCCGGGACCATGAGGACAAGTAACCCGTAGGTGTCTGCGGCAGGGACAGCCCCCCAGGGGTCCTGGGAGTAATCTTTCTGGAGAACAGCTCTGAATGCACACTGCGTTCCAAGCGTCACATGAATCATTCCCATAACCCTGAAGTTGAGAGCTCCCCTACCTGAAACAAGATAAAGCTTAGCAGGAGGAAGCGGGCTCAGGCAGGGGTGGAGCTAGGTGGAATGTGAGACCGGTCGCCTGGCCCAGGGGTCCTGACCAAGATTCCAGCAATGCACTGTTAATCTGCAGACAGTGCCATCCTACAGACGAAGGGAACTGCCAACCTGACCATGGCCGGCTTTCTGTCGGCCCCCGGACCGTACTCCGCTGCTCAGTTGATCTCCCCAACAGGGACAGTCCATCCATGGCACTCAGCCCTTCGGTGGCTCTTCTTCCTGTCATCAGCCCTACATGGCCTCCCTCTCTACTCTCCCCCTTACTGGACATCCAGGCCCTCCAATCCATCAGAGCCCATGCTCTCCCTGTCCTCTCTTCCCTTCATACCCACCTCCCCATTTTGCCCAGCTAGGACCTGCTTGATCCTTGAGGGTTTACTCCAGGATCACCACCTCCAGGAAGCCCACCCTTCCTACTCCAAGTCTCTTTTCCCCTTATATAGCATACCTGATAGAAAGGGAGGCAGATTCCTTCTTGAGGTAAATCCCTTGGCCCAGAATCAGCCGGGGATTTTATTGAGACGCAGAGTCTTAGGTCTGGAATGGGGTCCCAAACTCTGCCTTTCCCACAATCCCCAGGTGATGCCCAGTGGTGTTTATAAAAAACAAAACAAGAAAAACACATGGACTTCATTGGTGGTACAGTCACTAAGAATCTGTGTGTCAATGCAGGGAACACGGGCTCGATCCCTCGTCCAGAAGATTCCACATGCTGTGGACCAGCTAAGCCCGTGTGCCCTAACCACTGAGTCTTCACGCTGCAGCTACTGAAGCCTGCGCTCCACAAAAAGAGAAGCCAGTGCAACGAGAAGCCCATGCACTTCAACTAGACAGTAGCCCTCCGCTGGCACAGCTAGAGAAAGCCTGTGTGCAGCAGCGAAGACCCAGTGCAACCAAAAACAAATTTGTAAAAACCCTGAAAGAAAACCAACAAGACAGGAGCAAGGATCTAGGCCTTCCTCTTCTGAGACCCAGAATCACAAACTCTTGCTCTGAATGTCTTTAAGCGCCATTGGCTCCAATCAGTTTATGCCTCAATAGCCCTGCCCAGCTGAAACCAGCCCCATGTGGCCCCCAAGGGTGCTCAGGGCTCACAGCAGGTGACTAGCAAGGCTGGGATTCCACAGTGATCTTCACCCAGTGAGAAGTCACAGCTGGGGACGAGGTTGGAGGCAGCTAAGGGCCAGTGCAAGGTAGGGACATCACAGCCCTCAGCAGAAAGAGCATGGCCACCTCCCCTGGAGAGGGGCCACAAACTTCCTGGGCGCCCTTCCCTTGCTGAGCAGCCCTAGGGGCGATGGCCCTTGAAGGGAGTGAGGAAAGTAGGGGAGATGGAGAGGCAGCTCCTGTCCGTCACAGGAAGCCCTGAAGCACCCACAGCTAGTGACTAGATACTTGCTCCTTGGAGGAAAAGCTATGACCAACCTAGACAGCGTATTAAAAAGCAGAGACATTGCTTTGCCAACAAAGGTCCATCTAGTGAAACTTTGGTTTTTCCAGTGGTCATGTATGGATGTGAGAGTTGGACTATAAAGAAAGCTGAGCACCTAAGAATTGATGCTTTTGAACTGTGGCGTTGGAGAAGACTCTTGGGAGTCCCTTGGACTGCAAGGAGGTCCAACCAATCCATCCTAAAGGAAATCAATCCTGTATATTCATTGGAAGGACTGATGCTGAAGCTCCAATACTTTGGCCACCTGATGCGAGGAACAGACTCATTGGAAAAGACCCTGATGCTGGGAAAGATTGAAGGCAGGAGGAGAAGGGGACAACAGAAGATGAGATGGTTGGATGGCATCATCGACTCAATGGACATGAGTTTGAACAAGCTCCGGGAGTTGGTGATGGACAGGGAGGCCTGGCATACCGCAGTCCATGGGATCGCAGAGTTGGACACAACTGAGTGACTGAAGTGAACCGAGACCACAGCACCCCCACATCCCAGCGGGGCTCCTCTACAGCAGCTTCAGCTGTCAAGATGAGCTCTGCCCTCTGCCATCACCTATGGCCTTCAAGCTTCTAGCCCACAGACGTGAGGCTTTCTGCCAGCTGCCACTAGAGAAAGAGACTAGAAGTCCTTTCCTCCTTGCCCCTACTCCTTGCACCAGATCCACGGGGCCCAGAGCCAGGACCCTCTGCCAGCCTAAAAGTGGGGCAGGGCCCACCCCACTTCAGCCCCCAACATCTCTCATTTTGGGCTCACTAGAGACACGGGGTTATAATTGCCCCTGAACAAGCGAGCCTTGGCCCAAGGAAGGACGCGTTGCCCAAAGCCAGGAAAACAGGCTTGTCTTCACCAACAATCCTGGCCTCTCTCCTCTTTGTTGTTTACTCGCCAAGTTGTGTTAGACTGTGACTCCTTGAACTGTAGCCCGCCAGGCTCCTCTGTCTCTGGGATTCTCCAGGTGAGAATACTGGAATGGACAGCCATACCCTCCCCTCCAGGGGATCTTCCCAACCCAGGGATTGAACTCTCATCTCCTGCATTGGCAGGCGGAGTCTTTACCACTGAGCCACCAGACAAGCCCATACAGACTCACTAAAGACACAGTGGTACTTTGATTTCACTGTTTGAACCCATGACTCGGTTATTGTCTGCCCTCCGCCCCTACATAGCCACTCCCAATTCACCCCCATCTAGTCACTGCTCCACACCAAGTTCACTTTCTTCTTTTATTGGGAAGCAGACACAGGGCACACGGGGTGAGAAGCAGCCCGAAGCCTCCCAGTGAGACCCAGGACAATGGCAGCCAGAGTCAAGGTCATCACAGTAGCCAGGCCTAAGCCCAGCATCACCAGAGGGGGAGAGGAGGTGGGCCCTTCCACGCCACGGTCATTCATCTTCCTCAGGAAGATCAACGGCCCCACGGTGACGTCTGCTTCCTCCGTCACTGAAAGACAAGACATCCGAGGGTTACCCAAGTCCCCAAGCCAGGAATCGGGTGAGGGGTTTGTTCTGCTCAACGGGCTGAACCGGTAGGTTTAGTTCTAGCTGCTGCATTAGTCTCCCGGACCCGGGATTATGGGCTACCCTGGTGGCTCCGCGGTGAAGAATCTCTAGCCAACGCAGGAGACACGGGTTCAATCCTTGGGTCAGGAAGATCCCCTGGAGGAAGGCACGGTTACCCACTCCAGTATTCTTGCCTGGGAAATCCCATGGACAGAGGAGCCTGGTGGGCTATTGTCCATGGGGTTGCAAAGAGTTGGACATGACTGAGCAACTTAACAATAACCCCCTGACTGTCAGGATCCCAGGATGACTGCAGAATGGCCCTGGCCAACATCAGGTGGGGGCTTGGAGCCTCTCCCACTTAGCTCCGAGATGGTATCCCCTAGAAATGCATGTTAAGTCCCTTCAGTAGGGTTTGACTCTTTGGGAGCCCATGGACTGTAGCCCGCCAGGCTCCTCTGTCCAAGGGTTCTCCAGGCAAGAATACTGGAGTGGGTTGCCATGCCCTTCTCCAGGGGATCTTTCCCCACCCAGGGATAGAATCCATATCTTTTATGTCTCTTGCTTTGGCAGGCAGTTTCTTTACCATTAGCGCCACCCAGGAAGCCATCCCCTAGGGCTAAGCAGCTTTAAATGGGGAACAAGAAAAGGACTGTCACCCTAAGGTCACAGCTGGTGCCTCTGAGGGGAGGGACCTCCCGAGACCTACCGTGCCTGCGACTTCGGGGAACAGGCCTGCCCTCCCGGTGGGACAGCCTCATGGAACGGCCTGAAATGCCACAGCGCCCCTTGCTACAGCATCGACAGATATCAGTGGGGCCTTCAACTGGGGACCACCTGAGTGAAATACAGGAAGTTAGACAGCTTTGCAGCCTGCAGGAAGCAGTTTGCTAATAGTGGGCACATTGGGGAAAAATCAGCATGAGCAAGGATGGCTGGTTTTCCACCCTAGTCTGCTCTCCTTACCTGTTGGAGGACTTGCTGAAGGAACAGGCTTTGTTTAGTTGGTCCGGGACTCGGTCAACCGGAGTGACCTTCAGGTGGCAGGTGATATATATCTGGAAATAAGAGCAGCTATTACCAGGCAAAGTTCTAGGCAGTTCAGTGACTGGTAAGCCAGTTCGTCAATAACCTTAGCCTTTGAGGAGGGGAAGCCCACTTTAGAGACAAGAGGATGCATATTCAGAGATCAGCTTGCCTACAAGTCCAGAGCAAGTTGCAAATTGAATTCTCAATTAGAACCCAACCCATCAGCTTTATTCCTAGACTCTCACACTTCTCCAATCACTCAGCCGTGTCTCACCCCCAGGGCCTCATTAAATCAAAACCTTAGGAACGGGGACTCAAGCCCAGCGGGAACAAAATCCAACTTGGCTGCTGGAATGGGAGGAATTTTGACAAGACCAGAGCTCAGGTCAGCCCAGGGCCTCTTGGTAGAGGGATCCCAACCAGAGGTCCCCCTCATACTCTAGGGGTCCCCCACCCCACACACGCCCTGCCAAGGCACTGGACCACCAGCTACCTGTCCTGAAGCCTTCGGCGTACAGAACCACAAGCTGTGGCCACCACCTAGTGGCTGAATGCACCAGCAGGGAAACCGTTTCAGAAACTTGAATCAGCCAGGCTGATTGTCTGACTCCCGATTGTCTGACTCCACCCCTTCTCGAAACCCGGAGAAGCACTTCCTGGTCCTTTAGCATCCCTATTCCAGGAAGGGAACTGCCTTGAGCCTCAGCTTCTTCCCAGATGATGCTAACTGGGGCCTCAGATCCCCGGAGCGGTTCCTCATTAGCTGTTGAGTAAGAGTCCATCTCCCCTGTACTCTAGCCACAGCTGGCCCAGCCACCTGCCCACCTTTGAGGGAGAGCCCTCCCAGAGTTCAGGCTGCCTTCCCTTGATCAGGATCCTCCTCTGGTCTTTAGGTACCACCCCATCTTCAGAATGCAGATGCTGGCTCAGGTGTCGGCCGTGATGGCTAGCACCTGTGTGAAGCCTCGTCTCCTTCCTGTGAGGTCACCACCTGTGAGGTCACCACCCTACCCCAACAGGATCTTCTACCTTAAGACCCACAAGGTCATCGATATGGGGACTAGGACCCTTCCCTCATCTAGTCTTTCTCCCCAGCCCCATTCAAACACACAACCTGCCATTACAAAGCTTCAGGAGAACATCCAGTAGCTTCGGTTGCACCTTTCATCACCAGCTGTAGCAAAGGACTCCTGTTCTCAGGCAAGGTGAAGTAGCATCTGTGTGCTCATCTACAAAGTTCCCATTGCTTGCCTCTCAATGCCACCCAGCCATGTAGGCCTCTGGCTCAGTACTCTAAGCCTAGCTGCTTGTTAGAGAACTTAAGTGGTTTTTGATGCATTTGTAAATAGAGACCAGTGACTAGGCATGGCATAAAACACTAACAGAACCTAGATGGTAGGTATGTAGCTGTTTGCTTTGAAATCCTTTCTCTACGTATTTGCAGATTTTAATGGAATGGGAAAGTTCATGTCAGACCCCACCCAAGTTGAGTGAAAATATATGGGCTGATTAAATCAGTATTTTGATGATCTTTCCAGGTGGTTAGTACAAGAGCCAGAGCTGGAAATCCTTGCTTTAATCACTGTTCCTTCCTGACCAGCTATCCCGAATTCCCATCCTTCCATTCCTATCTCAGGAAAATGCACTTAAGAGCTACTTGAGGGCTTACCCTGGTGGTGCAGCGGTTAAGAATCTACCTGATAATGCAGGGGACACAGGTTTGATCCCTGGTCGGGGAAGGTCCCACACGCTGCAGGGCAACTAAGCTGGTGTGCTGCAACTACCGAGCCCCCTACTCTAGAGCCCACGAGCCCACAACGAAGACCCAGCACAGCCAAAAATAAATATTTGAAAGATAAAAGCGTCTTGGTTTGTAAAATTCTACCAGCACTTTCTGGCTAGCTGCCAGTCCCACCTATTCTTCCTGCCAGTCATCACATGTGGTCCAAGTTTTAGCTCCCTCCCGCCTTGCCACCCTTAGTGTCAAGCTGAGCTTCCTAGCTTAGTGGTTCATCAATGGCACCTGAAGACTTGTTAGGAATGCAGGTGCCAGGCTCCACTCCAGGTCTATTGAACCAAATCCTGGAGGGTATGGGCTCAGTGATCTAGTTCAACCCACCAGGTGATGCTGGTAAACTTAGGGTTCAAGCAGCCACTGATCTAGCCTATGTTCGAGTTTGAGAGGCTAACTAGTATGAAAAGTTCGTACCTGCTTCCCTTGCCCCTTCTAGAAACCCTCCAGAAAGGCTGGCACCTGCTCTGATGAACTCCTTTACTCAGCCCATCTGGGTTCCAGTCCTGTTGACCTTGCTGAGGATAATGTCAGTGACCTGGTCACCAGATACTGCACTGCTGATGCAGTACCATCATCTGATGTGAATTGTCAGCTGAGTCTCCTGGGTTCCCACTCTACCTTGTTATGTTTCCAGGATCCCTGACTCATTCCATCCTTCGTGGATTTTCTCACTCCATCCCACATAGATTTTCTACCAGTCTCTTAAGGCCTATGCTTTCCCAAAGATCTCGCTGGAAATCATGGCTTTATCTACTTGCTAAGTTACTAGGATAGGGCAGAACTATCATATCATTGCTTAAGGGAACAGCTCATGAGTGACAGCACCAGCTTAGGAAGGCTGGTCCGCCTGACCCTAAGAGTTCAGGCTTATTCCAGGCTATTAAGCCATTACCATGTTTCTGGAGTCATTAGCAAAATGGAACACATCCACTGTGAACTGGAGGATCTCCGGTCTGGGTCTGGGTGCTTTGAAAGCAGACGAGGCATCGGTGAGACCATCGACGAGACAACTTTGAAGAGAGCAAGTGAAACACAGTTAGAGATGGAGGAAGGTGACACAGGTCACATCCCAGAAGGGTCCCCCAGAGAGGCAGGCCAGCCTCACCCATGGAAGTCCACGATGGTGTGGTAAGGGGAGGTGCTCCAGTCTGGCGTCAGCGTGGCCACGCAGTGGTCCACAAACAGCCGCAGGGGCACGTGGCTGCCAGTGTGGACTTGGGCCTGGAGGTGGGCTCTGTCTCCCAGCTGGAAGGTGGGCGTCATCTTCTCGGCGCTCCAGTTCTCTGCAAGGCACGCCGGGGGTGAGAGCCTGCCGGAGCACTGCCCCCCCCAACAGTTGACCCCTCCCAGCCCATCTTGCTCACCCTCCATCAGGCGCAGAGAGAAAACCAGCTTCTCCTCCGAGAACACCGTGGTCCTGAATGGCACCCAGGTGGGCTGGATGGCCCAGCTACTCACATTGCCCTGCCTAGGAAGAGACAAGCAGCTGCCCACACCTGGCCTGCGGCTCTGGGCCCTACTAGAGACACTGTCCTCTGGGTGTGTCTGCCCACCTGCCTGAGCACCGCCCCCCGGATCTTGTCTGGGGAGGCCCTTCCACACATGCCTTGTTCCTTCATCGTATCAACACCATCTCCCCTCCCAGATCAGAGTCAAGTTCAAAGCCTTCCTAGACGTCCCTGATGGCTCAAAGAATCCGCCTGCAATGCGGGAGACCTGGGTTTGATTGCTGGGTTGGGAAGATCTCTTGCAGAAGGGAATGGCAACCCACTGCAGTATTCTTGCCTGGAGAACTCCATAGACAGAGGAGCCTGGTGGGCTACAGTCCATGGGGTCGCATAGAGCTGGACACGACTGAACGACTTTTACTTTGCACTCAACCCAGCACACAGGGCCAGGCCTTGTAGTTGTAAGCCAGTCACTCAGTCCCCAACCCTTGATGCTCCAAGGTCACAGGCTCATGCTTCGTGCTGGGGCCTCCCCCACCCTCACTCAGCTACAGAGTGCAGGTTGTGATGGCCAAGGTCAAGGTCAGAGCTTGGAACCCACTTCTGCTCTACTGAGCGAGCCTTTCTGAACTGAGGGGGCAGGGCAGCCCTGCAGCTTCCCCCAGGAGGCAGCTGTGGGCTGGCCGGTTTCAGGGGCTCTGAGCAGAGGCCACAGGGCCACGCCCACCCCCACCAGGACTGAGGGCAGCGACGACAGCCCCAGCCTTTCCTCCGTCCTCACAGCCTCACTGCCAGGTGCTGCCAGGAGGCTGACATGCTTGCCGAGGGGCCTCTGGGCCAGGGGCGGCCACACAGACCTGGGGTAGTGGCACTCGATGGGGACCTCTGCGCGGTTAGTCCTCAGGATGGACAGGTTTCCTGCAGGGCGGGGGTTGTGGAGCAGGAAGGTGCTGTACACCAGGGCATTGTCGGTCACCTGAGGGAAAGGAAGGGGTTAACTCTACCAGCATCACCTGCCCCAGGTGTGCCCGGCAAGGGGCTGGGGGGCCGGGGCCGCTGGAGGTGGAGAGCACACAGGCCCTGGGCTCAAAGCCCACTTCGCTGACCCGTGGGAGCAGCTGCACAGGCGCCCCGCTTCACACCTGGTTTCACTGCAAAATAGGGACACCGCCCCGGGGGTTCTGGATCAGCTCTGTGTCACCAGCAAGCAAGGCCCTGTTGACCAGAGGCCTTGGGTGCGAGGTCCTGTCTCAAGCTGCTGCCCCCCACCCCGAGACACATACACCGTTTCCTTTTCCAGGGAAGGCCTGGGGGCCAAGAAAGCCCCCAGGAAGAGGCTAGGAAGTTCCAGGAATTTCAACTCACTGCCACAGCGGTGACCACCTAACTCACCCTCCTTCTTCTGACTTATTCTCACGCTCGTCTCAGAGGGGGAAGCTGGCTTTGCGGCTGCCCAAGGCCGGAAGAGCACCAGCAGGTGCTGCTGGGCAATTTGCATCCCCTCCCAACACCCCCCTCCCAGTGAGCAGCTGCCCAGCCCGCCCTCACCGCTCAAACTTCAGAGGAGAGTCCTAGCTGTCCATTAGCGAGTCCCCAGGTGGAGAAGCTGCATATTTGTGGAACCCGGTGCAAAGGGAAAATGTGGGGCTCCTTGTCCAACAGGAAAGAACGTCAGGACAGTGGAGCATCATTAAAGCAAGCGTGGTCCCCGCAAGCCGCCGGAACCCCATGTGATTTTCCCCATGTGATTCTCATCTGGTGAGACCGGGCAAGCTGCCCAGCTGTGCTCCATGGTGGATCTTACAGATACTGACGTCTGCCCCCACTTCCATCCCAATTTCAGATGGAATATAGGGATCAGTCCCTGGGTGACTCTGATGCCCTAAGACTGGGAGTTACTAGGTTAGGATAATCCCTTAACTCTAAGCAGCTCTGGCTTGCCTAAGCTCTCCCCAGGGAAATGAGGTCCAGGTGGCTTCAAGTCCAGCCCTAGGGACCATCCTGAGACCAGAGCTCCCGAGGAGGACTCCAGGGGCTGAACTTGGCTGAACTGAGACCAGAGTCCAAGGGCTATCTGGGTGGGGGGCGTAAGGGAGGGGAGGACAAATCCTCTGAGGGGCAGCACGAAGTTGATCCAGGAATTGTGCACCCGCTGGGCCAGTGCCCTGGCCCTTGCTAGGAGGGCCCTCCTACCGAGGCTCTGCCCCTCCCCTTGGGGGACGATCTGGCCTGAATTACTCAGCTTTCCCCCTGCACACACACCCCCGTTTGAGACTGCCCCCATGGGACCCACACTTTGAGCCTCTTCAACCATGATGCCCTTTGACCCTGCCCTCAAACCACTTTCAACTCAAGGCTTCAAAGCCATTAACATGAATGAGGGACACCAAAATAGTTTTTTCCCGTGATGACTTTTGGGCTTTCTGAGGTTTCAAAATTCACCTCTTCCATACAAGTTTCTAGGGCCCCATGAAAGCGCTGGGTTACCTGCAGAGTAACCCATCACGCACCCACCCCCCACCCATGTTGACTATGTCTTCTGGTTGCCCCCTAGGGGTTCAGAAGTCCTCAGAAATCAGAGTGGGGGTGCCCGGTCTGGCGCAAAGTGAACTGCCACTTCTGGTCTCCACCCCACCTCCCCAACTTTGGCACCCAGAGGCAGGAACTCCCTCACCCCAGCGCCACCAAGGCCCAGCTTCAGGTCTCAGCGGCTCCACCCACCCAGCTCCCCCTAATGAAAGGGATCCACCCTAGCCCCACCTTCACCCACACTCTGCATCACCGGCCCCCTCCCGTGTCATCCCATCAAAGCCGGGGCTGCCGAGGTGGGGCCAAGCCTCACCTGCAAGATGTTGCCACACTCGTGCAGCCCGACCGCAAACCTAACCACGCCATCCGTGTCCGCGGAGGCCAGCGGCTCACAGTTGTCGGGGCCCAGGGTGAGGTCCGCAGCCCGGATGAGCTTCCCGGTGCCGAAAAGGTCTTTGTCGACTGTGACCACCAGCTGGGCCTCCTGACACTCCACCATCACGGCGGGCGGCTTTGATGGCCTGAAGCGCTCGGTTTCATCATCCCAGAAGGGCTGGGGGCTGCAGAGCTCTGTGCTTCCCCAGAGCAGAAAGCAGACAAACAGCCTAGAGCGCGGCCCCATGGTGCCCACGAAGCCACTCCCACCCACTGTGACTCCTGGGCAGGCACCACCCACCGTCTTATACCCCTGATGATGGCCACTCACACCTGGGCCCCAAGTGCCTCTCTTCCCCAGCCAATCAAGTGGGCCAGGCCCCGATGCTTAAGGTGGCCCTCCAGGCCCGCAGCATCGGCCTCACCTGGGAGCTTGTTCAAAAGGCAGACTCTGGGACTTCTCTGGTGGCCCAGTGGTTAGGAAGGTGCACTTCCACTGCAGGGGGCACGGGTTCCACCCCAGATGGGGGAACTAAGATCTTGCAAGCACCGTGGGCAGGCCAAAAGAAAGAAACTCAGACTCTCTGACACAGCCCAGGCTAACTAAGTCAGGACCTGGTCTCCCTCTTTATCCCCAAGTGATCTGTATTCACGTTAAGCTTTGAGAAGCATCAGCTGGTAGCCTGGTCAGTCATAGCTTCTCACCCCTTCCCTCCTTCCACCCTTTGCTGGCCTTTCCCTCATCACCTAGAGAGGGAGCTAAGAGCTACCCTGGATCCTTAGGGTGTGTGTGTTGGTTGCTCAATTGTGTCTGACTCTTTTCAACCCCATGGACTATAGCCCACCAGTCTCCTCTGTCCGCGGGCTTCTCCAGGCAAGAATACTGGAGTGGGTTGCCATTTCCTTCTCCAGGGGATCTTCCCGACTCAGGGATTGAACCCACTTCTCTCACATCTCCTGCATTGGATGCGTATTCTTTCCCACTGTGCCACCTGGGAAGCCTGGATCATTGCGGGAGACCAGGAGAAAGCCCTTGACTAAGGACTGATTAAGGATGAGGAGAATTTTATCAGAGATGGGTGCTCTTTCTAAGCAGAGAAACCATGGTATCATTAGGAGACCAGGGAATGTTGTGGGATGCTGCTCAACTTTATTTTTTTTTATAAGATTGCATTTTTCAATATTTATTTATTTGGCTGCACCAGGTCTCGGTTGTGGCACGTGGGATCTTTAGTTGTGGCGTATAGGATCTAGTTCCCTGACCAGGGATCGAACCTGGGCCCCCTGTATTGGGAGCATGGTGCCTTAGCCACTGGACCACCAGGAAGTCCTTGCTGCTCAACTGCATAGGAGGTAGCAGGGAAGGGCAGTTCAGGCAGAGGGATCTGTGTGAACAGAGTGTAGACAGGACACTGGGTAGACCCGAGGGAAAACCTCAGGAACTCAGAGTTGCTGGAGCCTCAGGTCCCTAGGGGCCAGAGAGACAGTTCAGGGGGCTGGGGGGCAGGATCCTGAAGGTGCTGGGCTGAGATGCTGGACTTTGCTCTTGGTGGGGGAGAGGCAGGGTGGGGAAGATGAGTGGTCTGGCCAGCTCTAGTTGGGGAGGGGTAGGTCTGAAGACAAGAGTCAGGGGGGCTACTGCACCCCTGGTTGGGAGGTGGAGAAAGACTGACAGACAGGGTGGGCCCTTCCTCACGGCCTACTCCTTGCCAGGCCTGGGTGAGAGTCCTTCAAGAGGAGAGAAAGAACTCAAAATAGTCACGGCGTTAAATTCCTAGGGGCAGAAGTGATACCAAGCAGGGCGCTGTGGGGCTCCTGGACAGAAAGGCTTTCTGTGTCCCCCACTTCTTTGATTTCAGGAGACAGCCTTCATTCAGCCCCCATGCCCTTCCCTGGGTCCCAATGGGCAGATTCAAGCACTTGTTAATTAGGGAAGGGAGGGGATTTGAGACCAGGGAGAAACAGTCAAGAGCAGCCTTGGGGCAAGGTGCCCTTTCCCCACGAATGGGTACACACAACAATATCTTTAAGCTATTTTGCAGACACTGAAAGCCCCTCCAGGTGGGAGAAGGTAACAATTAACAACGGTGTGCTGCCCACAAGCATGTAGACCCCAGACCATTTGGACCTGAAGGTTGACGATGCTGACTCCTACTTGCCTCACCAACCCAAGAAGAATGTCCACAAGCTGATCATGCCCGCTTTGAACAATTACTATAAAACTTTTCACTGTCTTCTCCAAGAGGGGGGACACATGGTTTTGAGGGCATTAGCCCACTGTGTCCCCCTTTGTCTGGAAAAGTAACAAAGTTATCCTGTTCTCCCTCACCCAGAACTCTGTCTCTGCGATCTGATCCAGCACTGGTGTAGAGAGAAGCTGAGCTTTCGGCACCAGAAGTGCAGGTGTGCGTGCTAAGTTGCTTCAGTCCGACCGTTTGCAACCCCATGGGCTGTAGCCCCCAAGGCTCCTTTGTTCATGGGATTCTCCAGGTGAGAATACTGGAGTGGGTTGCCGTGCCCTTCTCCAGGGGATCTTCCCAACTCAGGGATGGAACCGGCCAGTGTCTCATGTCTCTGCATTGGCAGGTGGTTTCTTTACCACCGGAAGTGTGTACTCTTGTAAATACTTGCTTCTAATTCCCTAGTGGCTCAGATAGTAAAAAATCTGAGCTACAGTCCACAGGGTCGCAAAAAGTCGGACACGACCAAGGAACTAACACTAACTAAAGGGATTGAACCATATGTAAGTTGCTTAAGAATATACTTCCTTGGTGTTTTTTGTTTTTGTGTTAATAAACTTGTTATTTTGTTAATAAATGTGTGTGTTTTTGTTAATAAACTCGTGGGAAAATAAATGAAGGGGAGAGATTACCCTCACCACTTCCTTTGACTTGATCAACACAGGTCGGGGTGTGGTGGGAGGAAGCCGGCAGAGAGAAGCAGATGGGAGTTCAGGCTCCAAGCTTGCCTGGGCGGCCTGCCCACCACAGCAGAAACCACCTGGGTTTCCTGCCTAGCAGGCCCACAGGCAGAGAGCCAGCTGTGGCCTGAGGCCCCCGAGGGACAGCCAGCCGGAGAGACTGTGTCCTCTGCTGCGAAAGGGACCCCTCAGTCCCACAGCTGTGTTCTCAGATTGTGCTGGGAGTAGGGTGGAGTTGACTGGGGATGAGCGACCAGGGAGGGCATCCCTGAAGCCATCAGCCCCTCTCCGCCTTGGAGTTAACCCCCCTTAGAGGGCTTCCCTGGAGAAGGCAATGGCACCCCACTCCAGTACTCTTGCCTGGAAAATCCCATGGATGGAGGAGCCTGGTAGGCTGTAGTCCATGGGGTCGCTGAGGGTTGGACACGACTGAGTGACTTCACTTTCACTTTTCACTTTCATGCATTGGAGAAGGAAATGGCAACCCACTCCAGTGTTCTTGCCTGGAGAATCCCAGGGGCTGGGGGATCCTGGCGGGCTGCCATCTATGGGGTCGCACAGAGTCGGACATGAGTGAAGTGACTTAGCAGCAGCAGCAGAGGGCTTCCCTTGGTGGCTCAGATGATAAAGAATCCTTCTGCAATGCGGGAGTCCTGGGTTCGATGCCTGGGTCTGGAAGATCCCCTGGAGGAGGGCATGGCAACCCACTCTAGTATTCTTGCCTGGAGAATCCCCATGGACAGAGGAGCTTGGAGGTCTACAGTCCATGGGGGTCACAGAGTCGGACATGACTGAGCAACTAAGCATATCATAGCACGGAGGGCTTCAGGGGAAAAATAGATAAGAATCGGTAAGGGTAGGGGGAGTCTGGGTGAGAGTCTATATGCACACGGGTGGTGGTGAGCGTGTGTATTCAGAACAAGGACCAGAGACAGCACCCCTGGGAGCATGGCCAGTCCAGCCCCCACCACACCAACCCAGACCAGATTCTGGATCTTTTACATTTTTTCTGAGAAGTGCTGCCCCCTGGTGGCCAGAATGTACCAAAGCGGCGCCACCAGCTCAGAGCATTTTCCTTTGCCTAAAACTTTTTAAAGTCCGGATGTCGTAATGTTGCTTTAGTTGCTAAGTCGTATCTGATTCTTTTGGGACCCTCGTGGGCTGTAGCCTGCCAGGCTCCTCTGTCCATGGGCTTTACCAAGCAAGAATACTAGAGTCGGTTGCCGTTTCCTCCTCAGGAGATCGTCTTGACCCATGGATGGAACCCACGTCTCCTGCATTGCAGCTGGATTCTTTACTGCTGAGCCACCTGGGAAGCCCAAAGCCCATAGTGGTTTCTAAAATACTATTCCTCTTTAGATGCAGGACCCAAGTTTCCTTGGAGAAATGGCTGATTCCAGGACTAGGGCCGGGAAAGTACAGGGTGAATCTGGAACATCTTGTTATGCCAAAAAAATGCTCATAAAATGATACGGATGTGTCAGAAGAACATAGGAGCCAAATGAATGGGGTGGGGTTGTGGGAACTGGTCCAGCTGGGGACAAGTGTCCACCAGAATGAATGAAGACAATAAGACAGCACATTGAAAGAAATAAGAATCCATGAGTGTCCGTGCAGAAGCTAAAAACACACAAATGAGTAAGCTTTTTCCATAAAAAGGGAGACTTCCTTATAGTACAGTGCAGACTAATGATTGTAGAAGGAGAAATAGATTCAGAAAATAACCATTTGCAATCATCACAGTAGTAACAGATGCAGGCAAGAAGTATTAGTGCAGGTTAAAAATCAGCTAATGGTGGGTGGGGAAGGATGGATTAGGAGTTTGGGATTAGCAGATGCAAACTATTGCATACAGAATGGGAAACGGAATCCCCTGGCAGTCCAGGGGTTAGGACTTGACACTTTCATTACGGTGGGCCCACTGTTCAGTCCCTAGTCAGGGAACTAAGATCCCACAGGCCACGTGGTGCGACAAAAACAAACAAAAAAAAAGGGAAACAACAAGGCCCTATTGTATAACACAGGGAGCTACATTCAGTATCCTGCAATAGGGCACTTCCCTGGTGGTCCAGTGATTAAGAATCTGCCCTGCAAAGCGAGGGACGTGGGTTCGATCCCTGGTCAAGGAACTAAGATCCCACATGTCTCGGGGAAACTAAGCCCACGTGCCACAACTACTGAACATGCACACCACAACTAATATGTGACATAGCTAAATAAATAATACTTTAAAGATGTCCTGTGATAGAGAATTCACTGGGAGCTTAGTGGTTAGGACTCGTTCTCTCACTGCTGAGGGCTGGGGTTCAATCCCTGGTCAGGGAACTAAGATCCCACATGCCGCATGGGGAGGCCAAAGTTAATTCTCCTAAAACATTCAATGAAAGTGAAAGTGAATGTCGCTCCATCGTGCCCGACCCTTTGCGAACCCGTGGACTATTCAGTCCATGGAATTCTCCAGGCCAGAATATTGGAGTGGGTAGCCTTTCCCTTCTCCAGGGGATATTCCCGATCCTGGAATCAAACTGGGGTCTCCTGCATTGGCAGGCAGATCCTTTATCACTTAGCCACCTGGGAAGCCCCTTTACAGTGGATAAATCTGGCAAATAGCACTTTAGCTACTTTGTCAAAGTTAACCATTAGTTGAATAAACACTATTATTCATTTAGTGGGATAAAAGGACATCATGCGCCTCCTCATGAGAAGAGATGACACCCAGTGGGGTTTTTTTCTTTTCTTTTGCCCCAAGTCACGTGTGATCTTATTTCCAAGACAAGGGATCGAACCCAAGCCCCCTGTGTTGGAAGCGTGGAGTCTTAACCACTGACTTGACTGCCAGGGAAGTCCTGATGCCCAGTGTTTAGGAAAAGGTTCAGTTCAGTCACTCAGTCGGTTCTGACTCTTTGTGACCCCATGAATCACAGCACGCCAGGCCTCCCTGTCCATCACCAACTCCCGGAGTTCACCCAGACTCACGTCCATCGAGTCAGTGATGCCATCCAGCCATCTCATCCTCTGTCGTCCCCTTCTCCTCCTGCCCCCAATCCCTCCCAGCATCAAACTCTTTTCCAATGAGTCAACTCTTCGCATGAGGTGGCCAAAGTACTGGAGTTTCAGCTTCAGCATCATTCCTTCCAAAGAAATCCCAGGGCTGATCTCCTTCAGAATGGACTGGTGGGATCTCCTTGCAGTCCAAGGGACTCTCAAGAGTCTTCTCCAACACCACAGTTCAAAAGCATCAATTCTTCGGCGCTCAGCCTTCTTCACAGTCCAACTCTCACATCCATACATGACTACAGGAAAAACCATAGCCTTGACTAGACGAACCTTTGTTGGCAAAGTAATGTCTCTGCTTTTGAATATGCTATCTAGGTTGGTCATCACTTTCCTTCCAAGGAGTAAGCGTCTTTTAATTTCATGGCTGCAGTCACCATCTGCAGTGATTTGGGAGCCCCCAAAAATAAAGTCTGACACTGTTTCCACTGTTTCCCCATCTATTTCCCATGAAGTGATGGGACCAGATGCCATGATCTTAGTTTTCTGAATGTTGAGCTTTAAGCCAACTTTTTCACTCTCCACTTTCACTTTCATCAAGAGGCTTTTGAGTTCCTCTTCACTTTCTGCCATAAGGGTGGTGTCATCTGCATATCTGAGGTTATTGATATTTCTCCCGGCAATCTTGATTCCAGCTTGTGTTTCCTCCAGTCCAGAGTTTCTCATGATGTACTCTGCATATAAGTTAAATAAGCAAGGTGACAATATACAGCCTTGACGTACTCCTTTTCCTATTTGGAACCAGTCTGTTGTTCCATGTCCAGTTCTAACTATTGCTTCCTGACCTGCATACAAATTTCTCAAGAGGCAGGGTCAGGTGGTCTGGTATTCCCATCTCTTTCAGAATTTTCCACAGTTTATTGTGATCCACACAGTCAAAGGCTTTGGCATAGTCAATAAAGCAGAAATAGATGTTTTTCTGGAACTCTCTTGCTTTTTCCATGATCCAGTGGATGTTGGCAATTTGATCTCTGGTTCCTCTGCCTTTTCTAAACCCACCTTGAACATCAGGAAATTCACGGTTCACATATTGCTGAAGCCTGACTTGGAGAATTTTGAGCATTACTTTACTAGCGTGTGAGATGAGTGCAATTGTGCGGTAGTTTGAGCATTCTTTGGCATTGCCTTTCTTTGGGATTGGAATGAAAACTGACCTTTTCCAGTCCTGTGGCCACTGCTGAGTTTTCCAAATTTGCTGGCACATTGAGTGCAGCACTTTCACAGCATCATCTTTCAGGATTTGAAATAGCTCCACTGGAATTCCATCACCTCCACTAGCTTTGTTCGTAGTGATGCTTTCTAAGGCCCACTTGACTTCACATTCCAGGATGTCTGGCTCTAGGTGAGTGATCACACCATCGTGATTATCTGGGTCATGAAGATCTTTTTTGTACAGTTCTTCTGTGTATTCTTGCCATCTCTTCTTAATATCTTCTGCTTCTGTTAGGTCCATACCATTTCTGTCCTTTATCGAGCCCATCTTTGCATGAAATGTTCCCTTGGTATCTCTGATTTTCTTGAAGAGATCCCTAGTCTTTCCCATTCTGTTGTTTTCCTCTATTTCTTTGCTTTGATCACTAAGGAAGGCTTTCTTATCTCTTCTTGCTATTCTTTGGAACTCTGCATTCAGATGTTTATATCTTTCCTTTTCTCCTTTGCTTTTTGCTTCTCTTCTTTTCACAGCCATTTGTAAAGCCTCCCCAGACAGCCATTTTGCTTTTTTGCATTTCTTTTCCATGGCGATGGTCTTAATCCCTGTCTCCTGTACAATGTCACGAACCATAGTTCCATAGTTCATCAGGCACTCTATCTATCAGATCTAGGCCCTTAAATCTATTTCTCACTTCCACTGTATAATCATAAGGGATTTGATTTAGGTCATACCTGAATGATCTAGTGGTTTTCCCTACTTTCTTCAATTTAAGTCTGAATTTGGCAATAAGGAGTTCATGATCTGAGCCACAGTCAACTCCTGGTCTTGTTTTTGCTGACTGTATAGAGCTTCTCCATCTTTGGCTGCAAAGAATATAATCAGTCTGATTTTGGTGTTGACCATCTGTTCATGTGTAGATTCTTCTCTTGTGTTGTTGGAAGAGGATGTTTGCTATGACCAGTGCGTTCTCTTGGCAAAACTCTATTAGTCTTTGCCCTGCTTCATTCCGTATTCCAAGGCCAAATTTGCCTGTTACTCCAGGTGTTTCTTGACTTCCTACTTTTGCATTCCAGTCCCCTATAATGAAAAGACATCTTTTTGGGGTGTTAGTTCTAAAAGGTCTTATAGGTCTTCATAGAACCGTTCAACTTCAGCTTCTTCAGTGTTACTGGTTGGGGCATAGACTTGGATTACTGTGATATTGAATGGTTTGCCTTGGAAACGAACAGAGATCATTCTGTCGTTTTTGAGATTGCATCCAAGTACTGCATTTCGGACTCTTTTGTTGATCATGATGGCTACTCCATTTCTTCTGAGGGATTCCTGCCCGCGGTAGGAAAAGGTTATGCATGTGTAAATATACATGTGTGTATGTAAAAACACATGTACATGTATACATATGTGTGCATGTATATGGATAAATATGTAATGTGTAGCAAATTACATATATACAGAAAGAAAGCTTGTATAGCAAAATGTTCATATTTGCTCTATATGGGTAAAGGGTAAAGAGGATTTCAAAATAAGATTAAAAATAAACCCTTTCTAGATCAGATTCAAGTGAAAGAAAGGACAATCGGGATCTGTTTTCAGAAGAAGGCTGTTAACAGGTTTCCAAAAGCAATGCCTGAAACAAAATATGAGGTTACTTGGTAGAAAACAAAAAGATGGGTAAGATTTTTGAGGAATAATTTGTGAAAATCATCAAAGAATATAATCTAATTAGAGATTCCACATTCATGGATGGGAAATGCAATCTCAAAGATATCAGTTCTCCCAAAATTAATTTGTAAGCTCTATCAAAATCCCAACAGGTTGTGTGTGCGTGCGGGTGTGTGTGCGTGAGTGTGTGTGTGTAACTTAAGAAAACTAATCTAAAATTTATATGGAAGGGCTGGGTTGGCCCTTTACTTGGCCATAAAGCAAGCCTTTTGAAGAAAAAGAACAATGTGAGAGACACACCCTAACAGATACAAAGATGTATTACAGAGCCATGGTAATGAAGGCAGGGTGCTGTTAGGACAAAAAAAAAAAGTACAGTGGAATAGACAAGAAGCCCAGAACAGCCACTGCATATGTGGAAATATGATACATGACAAGGGGAACAGATGGACCTCTCAGTGACAGGAGCTGTGACAAGTATTATCCATATGGGGGAAAATTGGATTTCTATCTCATACATAAAAATGAATTCTAGAGAGATTAAAAAGCTGAATGTGAAAGAACAAAAGTTAAGACATTCAGAAGGAAATGCAGCCTCGCAGGGCAGAGTGAGGTGTAGGGTGTTTCCCAAATATGACCCCATGCCCTCCCTCCACAAAAAAGCACAAATTATAAGAGAAAGGTGACTTTTTTAGGACACTTTCATAAATAATAATAAAATAGCTATAATAAACATAATTGCCATTCAACGTGTATTCATAATACACAGGACTAGGCTGAGTACCCTAATCCTTATACCCATCTAGGGAAGTGTCATTGGCCCCGTTTCACAGATGTGCAAACTAAGACTCACACAGGTGGTCACACAGCCAGGGAACACCCCAACCAAGATTTGATTGCAGATTGATCAGACTCCAGTTCCCGTTCTTCTGTCTCTAACCTTTACTGTCTCTCTGAGACTTTACAGTAAAGTCAGTTCAGTCAACATCACACAATTGTGTATGGGCTGGGGGTAGACATGCCCAGATAAATAACTCCAATACAAACAAGGGTTGGGATTTACGGACACGTGCCTGTCTCCCCCAACTATTCATAGTAGATACTCAATAGGTGCTTTAAAATATAGGACTTTCTACCTGTCACCCTGGGAAGACAAACTAACCAACATGTGATTGAGAATAGTGAGAACCATGGGGCAGCTGAAATTTGCCACACACACACACACACACACACACAACACTGATACTACTGCCTTTGCATTAACTCTGTAGCCAGACTTTAGCTGGAGAGACCCTGATGGGCTGAGATTTGGCACATTTTTTTGTGCATTGGGAGAAATGGAGAGAGATTTAGGGGTATAAAGAGCAAGCTGATTGGGACAACTTTTCACTATTTCATTATTAAATGTCAAAGTGTGTACAACATTTACAGCCCGCTTGACTGAGTGAGTGACCTTTTTAGTGAGTGTGTATGCACACACATATATATTTGGCTGCACTGGGTCTTAAATGTGGCACATGGGATCGTCAGTCTTTGTTGGGATATGCAGGATCTTTATGTATTCTTTAGTGGCATGAGGGATGCAGGATCTTTAGTCGCAGCATATGAACTCTTAGTTGCAGAATATGGAATCTAGTTCCCTAACCAGGGTTCGAACCTGGGCCTCTTGCATCAGGAGCATGGAATCTTAGCCATTGGACCACCAGGGAAGTCCCTGAGTGGGTCACCTTGATCACAGCTAAGAAAAATGGATTTTTGTACAATGTTTTGGCTTTTAATTACATTTGGCTTTTAATTACAGAGTGTTAAAAATTACCTTTAAAAATAGTGCTGGAAATTTCTTGGTGGTCTAGTGGTTAGGACTCTCACTGCTAGGGCCTGGTCATAGAACTAAGATCCCACAAGCCTCTTGGTGTGGCAAAAAAAGAAAAACGTGTCTAAAGGGAAAATGAAATACACCTCCTCCCACCCCCAACTATTGTTACCAGTTTGTAATGAATCTTTCCAGACAGTTTTTCTATGCATATAAAATCACTTAAAAATACACTTACTATATGCAATGTTGTGTTCTAGATTGGATCCTGGAACAGAAAAAAAAGACGTTAGTGGGAAACATGGTCTATTCAAATAAAGACTGGAGTATGGTTAATATTAACGCACCGATGTTAATTTCTCAGTTTTGACAAGTGTGTTGTGGTTGTGTAAGTTTCTTAATGTTATGGAAAACTAAGTGAAGAATTTATAGGAATCTGTGTACTATTTTGGCAATTTCTCTGTAAATCTAAAATTATTCTAAAAGATTATTTTAAACATGAACTTTAAATGGGGATTATATTCTACACTGTTCCACAATCCGCTTTTTCTCATAAGATGTGGAGGACATTTTTCATGCTGAAAATCACTCCATTCTTTTTGATGGCTGACTAGAACACCCCTATACAGAGGTAACCACAATTTACCCACCAATACCCTCATGCTGAACATGTGGATGGTTGTAACTTTTTCCGCTGTTACACTAGAACTTCCTTGTCCATCTATCTTTTCATATCTGCTTAGATATTTCTTTAAGATCAATTCTGAGAAGTGGATTTTTGGGTCAAAATGTATATGTGATGGGACTTCCCTGGTGGTCCAGTGGTTAAGACTCTGCACTTCCACTGCATGGGACATGAGTTCAAGCCCTGGTTGGGCAACCAAGATTGGATTCCCACATCCTGCACCCCACATGGTACAGCCAGGAAAAAAAAAGAGCAAAACAAAAAAACCTAGTTAAGATGGTAAATTTTCTGTTAAATCTATTTTTCTGCTTAAAAATAAAATAAAATAGTTTTAAAATATTTCATTAAAAAAAAATCCAGTTTCTAGCCAAGAGGACCTGCTTGATTCTCAGAATGCGGCAGCTGCTGCCAGAAGTTTCCTCTGCACCATTGGTCGCCCAATACAAGGCACATCCCTTGGGATCTTTTTGCCTTGGCAACCCTTAGGCTGCTTCTGAAATAAAGGGCTGGATAAACATAATGGCCTCCACTTCTGGTCATTCAAAACTCTCCATCAGCACCAGTGCTGCCCCAAACATGCTCCCGGCCGAAGTCCACGGAAAGATCAAAGAATGAACTTTCAGTGACTCAAGGGGGCAATACAGTGCATGTCTCTTCTAGCCTCTGATCTCACTTTCGGGTATTCTGTGGAAACTGCATTTTGTCACTGTGCAAACGTATCTCACAACAGGACTTTCATTTCCCAACAACGGGTTGCAACGGACTCCCACTTCAGCCTCGAAAAACACACCAAGAAGGAAGGGTGATGTGGGCCGTTGTATGATTCAATGCAACAGATTTCCTCCGAATAGGCGGGGCTGTTGGAGGTGCTTAGGGGAATTCCTTGGCGGTCTAATAGTTAAGGGACTTCCCAGGTGGCTCAGTGGTAAAGAATCTGCCTGCCAGTGCAGGCGATGTGAGTTCGATCCCTGGGTCAGGAAGATTCCCTGGAGGACGAAATGGCAACCCACTCCAGTGTTCTTGCCTGGAGAATCCCAAGGACAGAGGAGCCTGGTGGGCTACAGTCAACAGGGTCTCAAAAAAAAACAAAACAAACAAAAAAACCAGGGTCTCAAAGAGCGACTAAGCAGCAACAGCCAGTGGTTTGTTCAGGGTCTGTGCCCCTTCAACGCCATGGGCCTGAGTTTGATCCCCTGTTTGGGAACTAATGTCCACAGGCCACTCGGCCAAAAAAAGAGAAGAGATGAATTAGGAGTTCTTTTCATGACTATCCTAAATGGAATCATCACAGTTTTGGGATGTCACCACCCTCCCAGGTGGCAGAAGAGCTGCTCCACTCGGGAAAGGCGGTCCAGAATTTGGGGTCCTTGTGGAGATCTACTCACACATCTTACACCAGGTTTTCCTACTATTCAGCCAAGCCTGGCTGCTTCCAAAGGATCTTTTTTTTTTTTTTTGGCCTCACCCCTCAGCATGCAGGATCTTAGTTTCCCAACTAGGGATCAAACCCATGCCCCCTGCATTGGAAGCTCGGAGTTCCTAACCACTGGACGGTCAGGGAAGTCTCCTCCGTAGGATCTTTGAGAAGGTAAATCAGTGAATCAACCCCCCGGGCACCTGCCGTTTCTCACACCAGGGAAAACCCCTTGTCAGAATCCATTTTCATTTTTTAATTACTACTAATTAAATTACTACTACTAATTAAAAAATGGTGCCAGGTACCACAACAGTAACAGAACTTAGCTGATTTCTGAGGTTTTGTTTTTTTACTTTTTTTTTTTTTAATGGAGTGTGCTGGATGTCTCTATAATTTTGTTCAGATGACTGCAGAACTTGGAAAAGCTGTTGCTGCTATTGATGCATAACATACTGCTATTGGTCTTTTTATATAAATAAATAAATCTATATATATATATATATACATATATATATATAATTTGAATTTTTGGAAACTTTAGCTGTGCTGTCAACTTTGGAAAAAGTATCCCAGTTGTACCGTGTTGGGTTGGCATTGTACAGAAATTAACAGCCATATTGGTCTAGAAACGTTAAACATAATTTTTTCCATTTGTACAGGGGTAACACACTGTATTAAATATGTAAGGTCTTATCTACATGGGTTTGATTACAGAAACTAATAAAGTATTCTCTAAATAAAAAAAAAAAAAAAAAGAATCCATTTTCACACACATTTTGAGAAGTGCTAAAAACTTTTTTGCTTTTATTTTGCAAGGGTAATCTGTATTGTTTTTGTAAGTCATCTATGACTTTTAAAAAAATGTCTTATTCTGAAATGCTAATTATAGATTCACAGGAAATTACAAAGAAATGTATAGGGAAGGACTTCCCTGGTAGTCCAACGGCTAAGACTGTGTTCCCAGTCCAGGGGACATAGGTTCAATGCCTGGCAAGGAAACTAGACCCCACATACCACAACTAAGACCCAGATAAATAAATTTTTTAAAAAAGAAAAGAAATGTATAGGGAAGCCCCATGAAACCCTCCTGGCTTCCCTGGTAGCTCAGATGGTAAAGAATCTGCCTGAAGCGCAGGAGACCCCGGTTGGATTCCTGGGTCGGGAAGATCCCCTGGAGAAAGAACAGGCTACCCATTACAGTATTCTTGGGCTTCCCTAGTGCCACAGACGGTAAAGACTCCGCCTGCAATGTGGGAGACCTGGGTTCGATCCCTGGATTGGAAAGATCCCCTGGAGGAGGGCATGGCAACCCACTGCAGTATTCTTGCCTGGGGAATCCCCATGGACAGAGGAGCCTGGTGGGCTACAGTCCGTGGGGTTGCAAAGAGTTGGACATGACTGAGCGATTAACACTTTCACTTCTTACCTAAGCTGTACGTTAAGTGTATGTTCAGTTTTTAAAGCAACTGCTAATCTATTTCCCAGAGGGCCAGACCGTTTTACGTACCCACCAGCAATGTATGAAGGATCCGATTTCTCCACGTCCTTGTTAGCGTTTGGTACCGTCACTGTTTATCGTAGCAGTTCTAAAACGTGTGATGATGGCTTACCCCAGGCTTAACTTACACCTCCCTAATGGCTAGTGATGTTAAACATCTTTTATGTGCTCCTTGCCGCCCATATCGGAGAAGGCAATGGCACCCCACTCCAGTACTCTTGCCTGGAGAATCCCATGGATGGAGGAGCCTGGTGGGCTATAGTCCATGGGGTCGCTAAGAGTCGGACACGACTGAGCGACTTCACTTTCACTTTTCACTTTCATGCATTGGAGAAGGAAATGGCAACCCACTCCAGTGTTCTTGCCTGGAGAATCCCAGGGATGGGGAAGCCTGGTGGGCTGCCATCTATGGGGTCGCACAGAGTCGGACGCGACTGAAGCGACTTCGCAGTAGCAGCAGCCGCCCATATGGGCTTCCCTAGTGGTTCAGACGGTAAAGCATCTGTCTGCAACACAGGAGACCCAGGTTCGATCCCTGGGTTGGGAAGATCCCCTGGAGAAGGAAATGGCAGCCCACTCCAGTATTGCCTGGAAAATCCCATGGATCGTGGAGCCTGGTAGGCTACCGTCCCTGGGGTCGCCAAGAGTCGACTTAACTTCTTTCACTTGCTGTCCATATACTTCCTTTGGTGAAATGTCTCTTTGTTCACTTTCTTTCACTTGCTGTCCATATACTTCCTTTGCTGAAATGTCTCTTTGTGGTTTGCCCATCATCTAATTGGCTTATTGGTTTTGTGTGTGTGTGTGTGTGTTCAGTTTGTTTAATGTTGAGTTCTGAGAGATCCTTACATATTCTACATAGGAATATTTCTATTCATTTAGGTGGTATACCCATCCAGTGGAATATTACTGGGCCATAAAAAGGGATAAAATACAGATACATGCTATGACATGAATGACCTTTGAGGACTATACTAGGTGAAAGGAACATGCCGGGGACCAGCCCCGGCTGATCCAGGGTATTCGAAGGAGAGACGGCGTAGGCGAAGATCAGGAAACAATTGCTTAATTAAACGTTAATTAAGGATATAAAGAGTAATAGAATGAGGATAGCTCAGTAGGAAAATTCAGTGAAGAAAAGAGGCTGAAAAAAGGATAGCTCAGTGAGGAAATTCAGTGGAGAAAAGAGGCTGAATAATTCAGCCAGAAGGTAAGAGAAAGAACGACATGGTGAGACCAAGTTTCGGTGAACAAGGCCCGTACTTTATTTTCCAAAGTAGTTTTTATACCTTAAGTTATGCATAGAGGATAATGGGGGAAGGGGTAGAGTCAGGCAGCAAGCCAGGCTTTCTTCCTGCAAACTTATCATATGCAAAAGCTTAGGTGATTTGCATCATCTTCTGGCCCAGAGGCCTGTTAACATTTTAAGACCTTTCTTCAGAAAACTTATTTTTCTCTAAAGGTGATTGGTCAGGAGCCACCCTCCAAAAGCATTAGATAAAGTTGCATTCCTGCAGAGCAAAGGTGTGGTGGGCTACAACAAGAAAAAGAATTAACTCAAGGGTCCCAGGTTACAAACATTAAAGCTACTATTTACACCAATTATATTAACCAATACACTGCCAGGGACACAGCAGGTAAGGGATATGGAAACTTAGCAGCAAACATTGGCCCAACAAGTGAAAATCCCTTCACCAATACAATTTCTAATCAATCTTTTAACTACTCAAAAGAATCTGTGTTTAGACAGTTTAGGACATCTCCTGCCTCTCACAGTTGGGAGGCTCCGAACAATCACATGAGGCCAGAAAAACCTATTCAGGCAGGCTAGAGGATTTCCAAAGGAGTTTGTAGGTTAAACACTGTCACACCCAGGAATTATTAACTGGAGCTGTAAGCCAACTCTTTTTCAGAGAGGTAGTGGGGGACAGCCCCCCGTAAAGTCAGAGGTGTAGGTGAAAGCACAAAGCAGAAAGTAGGCAGACTCTGGTTTTGGGGGTATATGCTCGAGAATTTCCAGGGGGACTCCTGAAGCTCGATCCCGCCTTTGCGTATGCCGAGCCTCCTTCCTCATGACCTTTGTCATGGGCGGAGTTCCTCACGCTGGCTACCGGCAGTGATAGAATTCCAGTTGAGCTATTCCAGATCCTGAAAAGTGCTGCACTCAATATGCAATATGCACTCAATATGCAATATGCCGGCTCCCGGCATCTCCCCCTTTTTATTTCTTAAAACAGCCAGATGCAGCTCAGTCGCGAGCTTTTGAATGTTCTGCCAAAGAATCCTGACAATACAAGGAAGAATGATTATGAGAAGCAAAACTAGAACTAAAGATATTAGACAGAATGTTTTTTCCAGAAGTAAAGTTAGAGAAGGTGTGAAATAAGTCATTAGCTGCTCCAGCGGTGGTAAAATCCAGTCGAGAGTGTTCCAGGGTCTGTATTTGATTATGAAATTTCCCTAAGTCCAGGCCAATGTCAGAGCTGTTCCAAACACCTGAGATATGATTTTTTATTTTTTCCCATTCATAATCTGTCTCGTTTACCTTTAAAGATGTCACGCATATCCACCGGTAATCAGCGTGGCAAGACAGAGCCATTTTCACTTTTAAGGCCTGTAACTCAGTCCCAATATGCATTATTGCCACTTCTAAGGCCTCTACTCTCATCTCCAATTTTCTATCTATAACTTTCTGTGTTGCTAGAGTTAAAGAAACATTTTTAGACATGGTATCAACATATTGGGCAGTATGCACTTGTTGAGTCAATGATATTGCTGCCACAGTAACAGAAGTAATTGCTGCTATTAAAGCTGATATTCCTAAAATAAGTAAGCCCACAGATCATCGTGATCACATTAAATCTTGTAGTTGTTGTAACACAGCAAGACTATAGTTAACATATCAATAAGTGGTTACATCATAAGATAAGGTGGACATTGTAACACTATAAAGGAGCAAACATTATATTGAGGGTTTAAACAAGATGAGAGCATGCATTGTTCACAAGTCACTACATTGGGTCCACCAGTGAAAGTCACATGTACATTAAGTTTTCCAGAATCATTGGTAAAGAGAAAAACATAAGGAGAGGGTAGACAAGCCAAAACAGAGTAAGTAGAATTATTTTCTGGTTGGAGTTCGCGCTGCAGCAGCCCCGTCGGTCCCGCCGGGATCTCGATGTTTATCTTGCCTCCCCTTCAGGCGGGCTCCTCTTTTGTGATCGAAGCAATGGGGGAACTGGATGTCTGGGGGTCTTGCAACATGGCGAATCAACCTGTCCTGGATCTAAATTGGAGAATCTGCATCCTGTGGAAAAATACAAGCACATCCTCGACCGCTAGTTAATAATGGGTCAGGACCCTTCCATTGTCCTGAGAGGAGGTCCTTCCCTTTAACTAATGGTTTTGCATTTAATTGCTCCAGGCATCAATGGCGAAGCATTGCAGTAGTTCCAGCCAGATCAGTATTTAGAATATTTATTACGAAAAGAGCATGTTGCAAGATTTGATGGGGAGAACTATACTTAAACTCCCCTTCTTTTAGTTTTTGAATTTGGATTTTTAATGTTTGATGCGCTCTTTCAACAATGGCTTGTCCCTGGGGATTATAAGGGATGCCTGTATTATGTTTAATTTGAAACTTTATACAAAATTCCTGAAAAGACTTAGACGCAGGAGCATTGTCAGTTTTCAGAGCTTTTAGCAGGCTCAAATATGAAAAACAAGTAAAGAGATGTTGTATTACATCTTTAATTGCTTCCCCTGTATGAGCAGTTGCAATAATAACATGAGAAAAGGTGTCTACAGTTAAAGAACAAAGGACAGTTTTCCAAATGAAGAGACATGAGTTACATCCATTTGTCAGAGTACGTTAGGTTTGAGACCGCGAGGATTAACTCCCATAGGTAGACTATTATAAACAGTGGGGCAATATAAGCAAGAACACACAATCTCTCGAGCAGCCTCTCTGGGAATTTGGAATTGATATCTTAAGGCAGTAGCATATTGATGATAAAGTAAGTGAGAGGCTCTGGCCTCCTCAATCACAGTAGCCACTGTATTTCAGGTTAACAAGTCAGCCAAATCATTAAAGGCATTTTAAGGGCCGGGCAATCCGGAATGAGCCCGAATGTGTCCAATGAAAAATATTTTATTTCTTTTCCAAATTTGTTGCTGTAATTTAGTTAACAAATTAAATATGGTAGTTTTATTTTCAGGCAAAACCGCAGTTTCAATGTGTGGAAACAACCTGACAATATACTGAGAATCAGAATAAAGGTTAAATTCCTCATCTGCAAACATAGCAAAAGCCTCTATGACTGCTGTTATTTCAGCTCTTTGAGATGAAGTTTCCCGTGTTTTTAAAACCTTTTGGTGATTTTTAGTAACTATGGAGGCTTTACCGTTTGCTGACCCATCAGTAAAAACTATTTGAGCATTTGGAATAGGAGATTGTTTACATCTGACAGAAAAAATAACTGGATGTCTGGATATAAAATTTAGCAAAACATGTGAAGGTAAATGATGCAAAAATTTTGACCAAAATAGTTTCCTATAGCAATCTGCCAATTTTCAAACATTAGAAGAGCATCAAGTTGTTCCTTATTATATGGAATTACAATTTCTGATGGCTCTTTACCAAATAATTTAATGCTCCACTTTTTTCCTTTAATATCAAAGTAGCTATCAATCCTGGATAAGAAGCCACTACTGTTTTAGTTTGAGCGGGAAGATGGACCCACTCTAGGGGGCTGTTTTGCTATAAAACCAATTTTTTGTCTGGCCACCCCAATTACACCTATGGGGGTTTTATTGCAAAGGAATTATCAAGCAGTTGTCAATTTAATTTTTAAAATTTTTTAGAATTTACATTTTAACAACATAAATTTAGAGATATGTTAATTTAGGTCTAATGTTTAGTTTAGGTCTCCGTATAAATTTAAATAATAAATGTATAACCTTCTTATCTCATTTTGATATACAGATATACCTAAATGCAAAATGTATTTATATATGGCAACAAGTATAAACTTCATGATATACAATATATATAAATCAATATACTTGAACTAATCTTATAATTAATATATCAATTCATATATATTACAGCAATACAACACGCACACAGCCAATACCAACCAACACAAACCAATGTACTGTAATAATACATGTCACACATATATAATTATACAGCATACAGAACATATATCATCACAGCACATCAATCCATACTAATTAATATCAGCCACACACATTATATTACTGCAATATACATTTAATTATACAGTATATATATAATACATATATTGATTTATATACAAATTAAGTAAGTATAGATCTATAAATAGAATTAGGTATACCTTTATTATGTTTTATTTGTACCCATACCTAATTAGGCAAACTGTAGTTAGGCAAATATATTTATATTACGTATTTATAACAATATATAAAGTATTGTTAATTGTACCACCTGTTGATAACTAAAATTGAGAAAACCCTTCTCTGAGTATCTCCTATTTGAGACAGCACGTCCCTCCCCCATAGGGTAAAGGGGAGCATAGGAACTACATACGGTTGGAAAGTTCCACAGGTATCCTCAAACTGCCAATCTAACATTTTTGAACTTTTAACTACTGTGGGGGCTTGAGGGCAAATGAAACAAAATTTGACCCCTGAGATCTATCAGGGCAACTTGCCAATCATCACTACTTTGTAAAAGGCTTGCAGTTGATCCTTATTGAATGGAATTACTATATTTGCTACTTTTTTTTTTTTTCTAAAAAGTTCCACACTTCTTTTTTCCTCCTTTTATAATTAATTGTGCCACCAAGCTGGGATAAGATAAAACTATTTTTCTTGGGGTCACTGGTAGATGGAACCAATGGGCCTTTTTGTCACAATCACCCTGTAGGTGTGTTTTATGGCAAGAATAGTTTAATTTCATCTTTTGGTAATATTAATCCTAATTAACTGATCATTTAAAGTCTCATCTACTTTAACAAGAGCCAACTCTGTCTCATTAGTCAACTTAGAACTGGAATTAGGGTCGCTTTTTAAGCAATTAAACAAAGGCTTTAAATCTGCAGTAGTCAGTTTTAAATGTGGGCATATCCAATTAATGTCCCCTAATAATTTTTGGAAATCATTTAAAGTTAGTAAACAATCTCTCCACAGCTTCAAAGGGGCATTATCAGTTTTTTAAAACTTTTGGCCGACCTAAATATGAGAAGCAAGTAAACAGGTGTTGCACAACATCTTAATAAGCTTCTCCAGTTATCGTTTTGTAACCTAAATCTGGTCTATAGCTTTTTAGATGACAAGCAACCATCTAATATTTGCTTGAATACTTCCAGCAATGGGGAACTCACTACTCTTGAAGGTTTTAAACTCTCCCTCACCTTTTTCTCTACAGCATTCCCACCCCGCATACCAGTTGCTCTAATCTCAACTCATTTTCAGTAGTATGTGTTGGCCAGGAGCTGGGTCAGTCTTTCCCAGCAATGTTAAGAGACGTCTGTTCCTGTGTCTAATAGCCCTGACATTTTATTTTCTTGAATTAAAAGATCTTTTAAAGGCCTTGGAGCTGTAATTTCCTGCACCCAAAAGGCTGGATCACTAGATCTAAACGCTCTGTGGCTCTTAGCTTGAGAAGTCAAGTTTTTTCCTGCCTGATAAGGTAAAAGCAAAAACTGTGTTATTCTTTGACCTTTATTAATTTGCACAGTTTTGGTAAGCGGCGAGATCAAAACTATAATTTCTCCAATATAATCAGAATCTACCACACCATATACCACCGAAATTTCTTGAAAAGAAAGCGAGCTACACCCTAGCACAAGTCCTACAATGCCCTCAGGCAGGGGGCCAGCCACACCCATTGGAATCGGAGCAACCGCAAGTCAGGGGTTAAAATTGTTGCTAAATCCCTTTACCGTCCGCTTTTTCTTAGCCTGGGTAAAGGAGCACTGCATATTGTGCACGCAGTCTGTTTTAAAATCTCCACTGTTCAAAAAACTTTTTATCTTCCTCAGGCTTAGGCAACACTTTGAGAGGCTTTGGGGGCAAAGTGGGGAACTCTTGGGCCCTGGAAGGCGCAAACGGAGGCGGCAGCAATGGCCTTAAATCAGAAGGTGGTGGATAATTTTTTTTTTTTTTTTTTAAGGTTTGCGCAGTGGGGGTGGTGGGAAGGGGGAGCTCGCCAGGGCACCTGGTCACAGCGTCTCTTAGTCTCTCTCTCTCTCTCTCTCTCTTTTTTCTCCCCCTTCATTTTTCGCTACCCTTCTCTTTCCTTCGTTTCTTTCCCTTTACCCTCTTTCTCTCTTTTTCTTCCCTCCTCCCTCTCTTTCTCTCTGTATCTCTTTTTCTAACTTCCTTTCTTCCTTTCTCAATCTTGCTGCATTCCCTGATTCCTTCCTTCTCTGTTCCTTTCTCCTTTTCACTCTTTAGCTTTTTCTCTATCTTTAGATCTTTCTCTATTTTTTCTTTTCTTTTTTTTTTTTTTCACTTTTTTTTTTCTTTTTATTTTTTTTCTCTTTTTATTTATTATTATTATTATTATTTTTTTTTTTTTTGCTTGGGTGAGGCCCCCCTGAGGGGGTTTTCTTCAAGGAGCAGGCTCTGCATATTGTGTATTTTTTAAAAGCTCCTTTGTTTAAAAGAAATCTTTTTTATCTTTTTCAGCTTTAGGCAATGCTCTGGGAGACTTTGGATGTAAACTGGGGAATTTTTAGGCCCTGGGAGGTGCAAGCGGAGGTGGAGTAGTCGCCTTAAATCAGAAATTGTTGGATAAATTTTTAAAGGTTTGTGTAGAGGGGAGGGGGCTTGCCAGGGCGCCCGGCCGCAGCGTCCTGTAAGCCCTCTCCTTCCTCCGGAGGTAGAGCACAGTCTCCCTCCTTTTCTTGTCAATGGCAGAAAATATGATCTGCGCAGAAGGTGGAGACCCACTACCATCCACCGCTATAGCCTCTCCCATAGACTATCCCACGGCCTCATGACGAGGGTCCAGAACATTTTTAATCATATTTATAGGATAAGTTTTAGTTGTTTTTTTACCTTCACCCAAGTATCTAAATTAACAGTAGCCTCTTTAACAGTTTCAAGATTACTTGTATAAAGAGTTGCCATTCTTAGTTTCAGTGTTACCCATGTCAGAAAATTAAGTATAATAGAAGATAAAGCTTTTAGCTTTTAAAAGATCAGGCTTTTCTTTGGCCTTTTAACTCTAGAAACCGTTTTCTTTCTCTAAGTCTAACTCTTTAACACTTTCAACACTTCCCACTCCTCTCGCCCTGTCTATCCTACAGGGGGGTCCGCGGCACCCTTGAGTGGGGTCCTAGCCGTCCCGAACACTGGAAGAACAATAGGGCTGGTGACCCAGATTGTTCCGGGGGAGGAACAGTAGGCTGATGGCCCGAACTGTTCCAAGGGAGGAGCAGTAGGGCTGGTCACCCAAACTGCTCCGTGGGGGAACAAGAGGGCTGGTCACCCAGTTGTTCCGAGAACGGGGAGCAATAGGGCTGATGGCTCTGATTGCTTTGGGGAGCTTACCTTCGAAAGTCCCTGTTTCGGGCGCCACCTGCCGGGGACCAGCCCCGGCTGATCCAGGGTATTCGAAGGAGAGACGGCGTAGGCGAAGATCAGGAAACAATTGCTTAATTAAACGTTAATTAAGGATATAAAGAGTAATAGAATGAGGATAGCTCAGTAGGAAAATTCAGTGAAGAAAAGAGGCTGAAAAAAGGATAGCTCAGTGAGGAAATTCAGTGGAGAAAAGAGGCTGAATAATTCAGCCAGAAGGTAAGAGAAAGAACGACATGGTGAGACCAAGTTTCGGTGAACAAGGCCCGTACTTTATTTTCCAAAGTAGTTTTTATACCTTAAGTTATGCATAGAGGATAATGGGGGAAGGGGTAGAGTCAGGCAGCAAGCCAGGCTTTCTTCCTGCAAACTTATCATATGCAAAAGCTTAGGTGATTTGCATCATCTTCTGGCCCAGAGGCCTGTTAACATTTTAAGACCTTTTCTTCAGAAAACTTATTTTTCTCTAAAGGTGATTGGTCAGGAGCCACCCTCCAAAAGCATTAGATAAAGTTGCATTCCTGCAGAGCAAAGGTGTGGTGGGCTACAACAAGAAAAAGAATTAACTCAAGGGTCCCAGGTTACAAACATTAAAGCTACTATTTACACCAATTATATTAACCAATACACTGCCAGGGACACAGCAGGTAAGGGATATGGAAACTTAGCAGCAAACATTGGCCCAACAAGTGAAAATCCCTTCACCAATACAATTTCTAATCAATCTTTTAACTACTCAAAAGAATCTGTGTTTAGACAGTTTAGGACATCTCCTGCCTCTCACAGTTGGGAGGCTCCGAACAATCACATGAGGCCAGAAAAACCTATTCAGGCAGGCTAGAGGATTTCCAAAGGAGTTTGTAGGTTAAACACTGTCACACCCAGGAATTATTAACTGGAGCTGTAAGCCAACTCTTTTTTCAGAGAGGTAGTGGGGGACAGCCCCCCGTAAAGTCAGAGGTGTAGGTGAAAGCACAAAGCAGAAAGTAGGCAGACTCTGGTTTTGGGGGTATATGCTCGAGAATTTCCAGGGGGACTCCTGAAGCTCGATCCCGCCTTTGCGTATGCCGAGCCTCCTTCCTCATGACCTTTGTCATGGGCGGAGTTCCTCACGCTGGCTACCGGCAGTGATAGAATTCCAGTTGAGCTATTCCAGATCCTGAAAAGTGCTGCACTCAATATGCAATATGCACTCAATATGCAATATGCCGGCTCCCGGCAGGAACAGAACACAGAAGGCCTCATATTAGAGGACTTCACTTATAGGAAATGTCCCTGAATGGGCAAATCCGTAGGGATAGCATGTAGATTAGCAGCTGCCAAGGGCTGGAGGAGGGGGAGAAGGGATTGACTGATAATGGGCACAGGGTTTCGTTGGGGGTGGTGAATATGTTCGGTAATTGGATAACGGTGATGGTTGTACAACTCTGTGGGTGTACTCAAAACCAATAAATTGCACACCCAGAGCTTGTTCAAAGTTTCCTAGACAGGGAGTATGGGTGAAGAAAAAGGCTAGGACTGAGCCGAGGACTCCCATCTACTTGCCAATTGTGCTTTGCGACGGGCAAGTTACTGGATCTGGCCAGTGAGACGTAAGGGGATTTCTCTTCTGGGTTTTCTGGGAAACTCTTCTAAGCTTTTAAGATAGGACACAAGGTGGGGATGTTTCCTCTTTTCTGGCTCCGAACATTGTCGTATGCATGAGCTACTCAGAACCGAGGCCACCATCTTGAGTCATAAGGGAAAGCAGCCAAGGGAGGAGCAACTTGCTGAAGACAGCAGAGCAGACCTGAGTCCCTGACGATGTCCGCCCACTGAATTAACCAGTCCTGAAATGGCCTTCCCTCTTCCCTGGTGGCTCAGACAGTAAAGAATCTGCCTGCAGTGCAGGGGACCTCAGTTTGATCCCTGGGTCAGGAAGATCCCCTGGAGGAGGAAACGGCAAGGAGCGTGGTGGGTTAGAGTCCCTGGGGTCGAAAAGAGTGGGACACGACTGAGTGACTAACACTTTCACTTTCTCACTAAGTGAGGCCAAAAACAACAACAAAAAAAACTCCTCTTTTTGAGTAACTTTGATTTGCATCTTCCATTACAGCCAAAACACTGTAACTGATAGAGTCAGACACCTCTGAGGAAACTTACTCAATATTTTGTAATAGCCTGTAGGAGAAAAGAATCTGAAAAAGAATTATATATAGGACTTCCCAAGTGGGCCAGTGATCAAGAGTCCACCCGTCCCGCCTGCAGGGGGCACAGGTTCAATCCCTGGTCTGGGAAGATTCCATATGCCGTGGGGAAACCAAGCCCATGGGCCATAACAATTGAGCCTGTGCTCTGGAGCCCCGAGCTGCAGCTACTGGAGCCTGCAAGCTCTAGAGCCTGTGCTCAGCAACGAGAGAAGCCACCGCAATGAGAAGCCCACACGCTACAACTGGAGAGTAGCCCCCGCTCTCTGCAAACTGGAGAAAAGCTCTCTCCATCTGTAGCACCTTGGAGCCGGGGATACATTCTTCCCAGACATCCCCAGCCAGTGACAAAGCAGGGTGGGGATACCAGGCCGGGCCACTGCTACCTTGAGGACCCAACCGACATAGATGGTAAGGGTTTTCTGTTGTTCACTTTAAATGACAGAGACCAGAGTTTGCTTAGAAGCCCCATGCGAAGAGTCTAGTTGGGAAAGAGCAGCCGAACATGGACGAGAGAAGACGCACAGATGGAGAGAGGGAGGTCCCTGGGAAAGCAGAAGATGGAGTCTGGACTGCGAGGGAACAGATCCTCAGGCCCGGGGAGGAGGAAGGAGGCAGGAGGATGGGAGGACCGAGTGTGGACATGCGAGGGGGTGCAGGTTTGGGAGCGAGGTGGTGGCAGACCTCCCACCAGAGAAGTTTCTTCTCCTGAGAAGTAGGAAGCAAGGCCAGGCTCCAGAGTCAGGGAGCTAAATCCTTCGAGGCTGCACAGAACTGTGTGTCTGTTTTCTTTTCTTGATGTCTGTTTTACCACCTGCACAATAAACAGCTTGGGTTAGAACCCTGCTCCCCCAACTTGTTTAAGCCTCAATGGGTTTTCAAAAATACACTTTTGGGGGACCCCCACCCTCAGCTGCTGGATCAGAATTTCTGGGGCAAAAGTGGTAAGGGCAAGAATCTATGTGTGTGTGTATATATATATGTACATATACGCACTTTAAAAAATATTTATTACCTATTTATTTAGTTACACTGGGTCTTCGTTGCAACACACAGATCTTTAGTTGTGGCTAGTGAACTGTCAGGCGTGGCTCGTGTGATCTAGTTCCCTGACCAGGGATCCAACCCAGCCCCCTGCCTTGGGAGCAGAGAGTCTTAGCCATTGGACCACCAGGGAAGTCCCTGTATATATTTTTAAAGTATGGCCGGGGATGACGTGAAGGCACATCCAGGTTTGGGAACCACCCTGCCGGGCTTCTCAGGACCCCTCCAGCTCTGAGAGTTTGTAGTCCCAGCTCCCCCCGAGGATGGTGCAGAATTCTGGCACAGCATTTGACTGAAGCTATAAGCTACAGAGTAAGCCACATGCCACTATCTGTTACCAGGAATTTAAAAAGCCCCAAAGGGCTTCTCTGGTGGTTCAGACAGTAAAGAATCTGCCTGCAGTGCAGGAGACATAAGTTCAATCCCTGGGCTGGGAAGATCCCTGGAGAAATGAATGGCTACCCACTCCAGTACTCTGGACTGGAGAATCCCATGGACAGAGGGATGTGGTGGGCTACAGTCCATGGGGTCGCAAAGAGTTGGACACAACTGAGTGACTAACACAAAGTCCCAAAGGTACCAGACTCCAAAGAACCATAACAAGGCAAAAAGCCTGGCAGCAAAACCAGAGCTTCTGCCTGCGTGGGAGCCCACTCAGGCTCCTACGATCGATGTTTTCCAAACCCCCTTGGTGGGACGTGGTTAAGGGCAGTCCCAAGAACAGGAGACAGGCATGCTTTTGGCACCTCTACAAAGGGGTGGAGACCTAGCCAGGCCTTTCAGAAACCTGAACCCTGGGGTGGGGGAGGGGGGGGAGGGGCTGCCCGGCCCTGAGAGTCCGTCTGCCCTCCTCCACCCCAGAGCTCCTCCTCAGCCCGGTCCCCCTTCCGGGGGCTGCTCCAGACGCTGCAGGCCACCTCTGCTCTCTCTTTGCCTCCCTCTGCCCCTAAGGTCGAGTGGGGACAGGCTGGGGCCACCAGCCAGCTCCATGGACGGGGGACTTCGCCTCTGCTCACCTCCCAGCTTTGGAAAGAAAAGAAGAAAGGTCTGTGTTGCTTTGCATCTGGGAGATCCTTCCCCGTCCTAAACTTCTGGAGGCAGGAAAAAGGGATTTGACCTTGGATTGACTATAAAATAAGCAACAGAGAGAACCTAGAACCTTCCCACAGGTATGAATTTCTTCACTTTTGCTGGCATGTGTGAGTATGAGTGTGTATGACAGGTTTTCCATTGGTCAGAGATGAAGTTGTCCGTAGTGATCGCCCAGGCCCTTTCTGACCGCTTCGGTGCTGTGATTCTGCAGCCCTAACTTTCATTCAGTTGTTCAACGTTTCCTTAGCACCCATCCTATGCCAGGTGCTGCCACTAGATAAGCCCTGATCCCTGCCCTCAACGGTCCCCAGTCTGGATGGGGAAACAGTAATCGTAATAACAGTGACCACACTTACGGCGGGTCAGGCACTGGGCTAAGCTTTGTATCAACTTTAGCTCATGTATCCTAGCAAAAACTGGAAGAGGTTAAGTGTATTCCTAGCCCCATTTTACAGGTGAGAACAGTGAGGCCCAGTGAGATGAGGTCACACAGCTAGTAGATTGTGGAACCAATGCTTGGAACCACTGTGGATGCAGCCTGCCTGCACTGTAGAGACAGTTCAGGGCAACAGGTGGACCACTACAGTGGAGGGAGGGAGCCATGATCTGCGGGGCTGGCAACGGTGAAGCCTCATTTTGACCAAGGTCTCCAGAGTGTAAGGCAGGACCAAGCTCAGAGCTAGAGATGGGCAGCCTCCACGAGGCCCACTGAGAGCTCTTGGGTCATCTGGGACTTGAGGTCAGTGATGGTCCGGATCAAGGGTCCCCCTCTCTCAGTCTGGGGGCCAGGGTGATGGGAGATAGAACAGGAGGACTTCAGGATTCCCCGCCAGCTTCCCTGGGAGCTGTCTGTCCCCACACTTAAGAGCGGCGGCTTCCCTGACCTGGGGGGCTAGTGTCCCAGCAGCCTGAGAGGTGGGTGGCCCCCAGGCCTGGGAGGCAGAGGCAGGCCCAGGTCACTGTGGATCCCCCTCAGCAAAGCCTGGACCACAGTTTTCCCCTCCTCACAGTTCTCGACTCCCATCTCCCATCTGTCCCCAGAAGGACAAAAGCTGATTATTCCACTGGGGGCTGTACTGGGCCCCATGAATGGAGTATTGAAAACCCTGTGTCCACATCCAGATAGATTTTCATCCTCTTCCCAACCAGCCTGTTTGTCCGCCAGGATGGAGGCAGAGCCAAGGAAAGATGGGGCGGGGGGCGGTGTTCTTGATGAGAGGGGCACCCACATCCCTGGGCACCTCAGTCTCGGTGTATCCCAAACAGAATCATCTTCTCTTTAAAAAAAAAAAAAAGTATTTGCACTGGGTCTTAGTTGCAGCATGTGGGATCTAACTAGTTCCTTGACCGGGGATTGAACCCGGGCCCCAAGCATCGGGAGAATGGAGTCTTAGCCACTGGACCACCAGGGAAGTCCCTCAAACAGAACCATCTTCTAAACCAGCCACCCCTCACTGCCCCCGCCACAACCACCCAATCATTATCCACTCACTGGGATGCTGGTGACATGGTGTGAATGTTCACTGAGCTCTACTCTTAGGATTTATGCTCTTCTTGGTTTGTAAACTTCAATCCAAAATTAAACAAAATAATCTCCCTGGGCTTCCTACTTCAAAAGGGCACAGCATCCCAAACGGCATTTAAACTTCCAGTCCTACACCATTTTTGCATATTTGTGACTCATGGGAACCATGTCTCCTTGATGTTTTTTCTTTACATTGACTGTTTTTTTGGGTTTTTTTTCCTAATTAAAATTAACTGTAGGGAATTCCCTGGCAGTCCAGCAGTTAGGACTTGGCGCTTTCACTGCTGGGACCCAGGTTCAATCCCTGGTTGGGGAACTAAGACCTCACAAGCCACGATGCAGCAAAAAATAAATAAATAATTAATTTAAAATTTAGTTAACTTTCAAGGGAAACCTGATATTGTTCCAGATCAATGGAAAGCCAGGATCCTTTGTCATAAACAGAATGCACTGCAACAGGAAAAAATTAAGGCAACAGTAAATGTCCATCTATCCCCCCAGCCCCCCTCCACCACAAAGCTCTCCCTGGGCCCTTCCAGCTGGAAGAAGAGACCTGGAACATTTAATTCCAGATGTTCCAGCTGTGACTTCTCACTGCACCTTGATGGGACCACTGGAAAGACCACCCATTGGCTGGACACACAAGGAAGCAGAGATGCACACTGGTCCCCAGCCTGATGAGAGGAGCAGAGGATGGGGGTCCGGAGACAGGAGCACTGCCCCTTCCCCTCTCCCCCCAGCCCTGTCCTTCCTCCTCCTATTGCCACTGGGTGAGTGCCTCCCAACTCCCCTGACCCTTCCCCTTCCCTTTTCTGACTCTCAGCTTTCCCAGTTGTAAAATTATGGTGGGACATGGCCTGTAAACGAGGTGTTTTCCAACATTCTTTCCAGCTCTGACATTTGCCCCAGGTTGATGAAAGCTAAGGTCTGAGTTGGGGGAATGGAAGGCTCAGTGTTAAAGGCTAGAGCTCGATGCACACAGAGTCTAGGCAGTGAAGATACTGGACATAGGGAAGGAGCGAAAGGGCATGGACTCAGCAACGGCTGTTGGAAAACCAGCTGGTAGAACAGATGGAATCAAACAACCTAGGAACTAACCTAACTTAGGAAAAAAGAAACTGACTCTCAGTTTCTTCATCTGTAAAATGGGTTCACTAGTACATGCCTCAGAGGTTGTAAGGTAAGGTATGGGGCTGTGTCTGACAAGCCTGTGCACAAATGAAGGGTACTATGGGGTATTAACTTCTCATGCCAGGCCAGTTTCCTTCTTAGGCCACGTGCTCAGAATTGTTTGGTGAAGAGGAGTGTGGCTATCTGGGTTAGAATTTCTGCTCCACCCTTTATTTGCTTTGTGGCCTTGAGCAAGTGGCCTGACCTCACTAAACCTGAAGTTTTCCCTTCTGCAAAATCTAAGCTGCCTCATAAGTTGTCCTAATGATTAAGTGAGCCAGGCCACATAAAGCAATGAGCACAGTGCTGACATATACAGAAGCAGAAGGACTGATAGGGACTTCCCTGGTGGCCCAGTGGTTAAGACTCTGTGCCTCCAATGCAAGTGGTGTGGGTTCTATCCCTGGTCAGGGAACTAAGACCCCACATGCCACAAAGCATGACCAAAAAACCAGAACCAAAAAAAAAAAAAAAAAAAAGAAACCCAAAGGAAACAGAAAGACTTACATAGGTAAACTCTTTAGTGGGAAACCAGAATGAAACCCAAAGTTAATTTACACCCTTAAGGCAAAGCTGGGGAGTAACAGACTCTGGGCAGGGAGCTCTGGGGAAAACCAAGATGACACAGACCTGGCCACGTCACTGGGCAGAAGGCCTGGAAAGGGGTATGTATATGGCATCCAGAGATTCAGAGGAGAAAGACAGCCCTTTTAGCTGAGAGCTCCAGGAAGGCTTCCCATAGGAGGGGGCTCCATCTGCAGGGCTGTAATGAGCAGGGGGAGCAGAGGAGACAGCAAGATTACAGACCTGGTGACCAGACTGATGCAAGATTAACAAGGAAGGTGAGGCTACTCAGAAGATCCTAGAAGGCTTTGCAGAGAAAGTTCAGGGTCCAGGACTTCTGCAGGAAATGGGGAGAGGAATTCAGCAGTGGAATGGGATCAGCCTGTCTGGGTCTCAGGCAGATCTCTCTGGGGCGGCCCATGGACCAACCGGCGAGGGATGAAGCCAAGAGGCCAACTGGGGCAGTCAGGGGCTTTGGAAGCAGGGGTGGTGACGAGGAAGAGGGTGATGGTGAGGACTTGAGGGGAGGGTTGGAGGGGAGGCTGTGTTCCTGGGGCCAAGGGAGGGGGCTGAGGGGCCAATTCTCTTCCTCACTCTGTTCCAGCTGGTGCCCTACAGCCCACCTCACTGCCCTTTCCAGGTAGGTGCCCCTGCCTCTCCCCCACACTCCCCCAACTCTCGCTCCCAAAGCACTCAGGTGCTCAGAAGACCTCTGTTACTCAAGATGCAAAGGGACAGCTCCAGTGTCCCCATTTTACAGAAAGGGCAAAATAAGGCCCAGGAGGGACTGATCCCAAGGTCCCCACAGCTTCGTGGCAAGGTGGGCATCCTCTAGGTAGGGCCCAGTGACCCCCACCACCACCCCGTGCCAGGTCACTTCTCTCCACAGAACTCAGGCTGGTGGGGGGCCCGAGCCGCTGCCGGGGCCGCCTGGAGGTCCTACACGGGGGCTCCTGGGGCAGCGTCTGTGACGACGACTGGGACGTGGTGGACGCCAATGTGGTGTGTCGTCAGCTGGGCTGCGGCCTGGCGCTGCCCGTGCCCCGGCCCCTCGCCTTCGGCCAGGGCCGAGGCCCCATCCTGCTGGACAACGTGGAGTGCCGCGGGCAGGAAGCCGCCCTGAGCGAGTGCGGCAGCCGAGGCTGGGGCGTGCACAACTGCTTCCACTATGAGGACGTGGCGGTCCTGTGTGACGGTGAGTGGGACAGCCTGTGACCCGGAAGCGCAGACAGACTGCCGGGGTGAGCGGGCAGCCTGACCCGGAAGCGCAGACAGACTGCCGGGCAGCAGGGCTGTGGGCTAGACACGTGAAGGGACTTCCCAGAGGTAAGAATGTTCCAGTGAAGACCAAGCCAGCAGCTGCAGTGTGTACATAGTCCTGGGAAGACCCCCAGCCTGGCAGGCAGGAGCCTGGGCCCTGCCATGCTCCGGCTCATGGTATGACCTCTGCTGAAAACCAGCAATACTGCTTCCACAGAGGGCTTCGATCATCCCAACAGAGAGCTCCCTTCCCAGTTTTATATCCAGACCATTGGGGTCTGGTGGTTTAAGGCCCACTTGGCATAGACCTGCAACAAATCTCTGGGAGGCTTTGACCTTGAAAGCAGTAGTTCTGTTTTTTAAGAAAATCAGCTGGAGGGCTCATTATAAAACCCAGATGGTGGGGCTTCCCTGGCGGTCCAGTGGTTAAGACTGCACTCCAATTGCAGGAGGCACAGGCTCAACCCCTGGTCAGGGAACTAAGACCCCCACATGCTGCATGGCACAGGAAACACACACACACACACTGATGGTAGCCCCATCCCAGAATTTCTGATTCTGCAGACCTGGGATGGAGCCTGAGAATTTGCACGTTGCATTTCCAACAAATTCTCAGGTGATGTGATGCTGCTTTAAAAACTAAGGAAACCAAGAACTGGAAGAAATTCTCTAAAGCAAACTCCTCTAAAGCTACTGCTTTCAGGACTCAGGCGGCCCTTTCTCCTCTCTTACCCAGAGTCCCCAGCTTTGACCCTTTGTGTGGCCAGAAACCGAGATCAGGAAACTTAGGGGTCCATACACTGCCCCTCACATATCTGTGTGTGTGAGGATGGAGAACAGAAATATCCACATCTTCCTCTCTTCCACCCTGCTTCTTTCCCAGAATTCTTGCCCACGCAGCCCCCAACAAGGAGAGTGTTAACCAGCAGGGAACCCCCTACAACGCCCCAGAATGGAAAAGGTAAGCAAAGGCAATGTGGGGGACCACCTGGGTCTTAGGAGAGGGATCCAAGAGGAATCTCCCAAATCCTACCCTAGGCAGTGGGAAGAGAGGGATTACTGATGGGTGAGTTTGGTCATTCCCTCACCCCTGCTCTGCCCCCTGCACCCCCACCCCGCAGGCTGCTCACTATCTGGATAAGGAAAGAGGATTCAGTCTAGTGAGATGATAGAAATAGTAGCATAAGGTTGGAGAAAATAAACGAGGTGGGCTAGTGTTAGTCATTCAGTCGTGTCCAACTCTTTGTGGCCCCATGGACTGTAGCCTTCCAGGCTTCTCTGTTCATGGCATTCTCTAGGCAAGAATACTGGAGTGGATTCTCATTTCCTTCTCCAAAAGAGGTGGGGGCTGAAACCTAATCCAATGGGAGAGTGAGATATACTATATATAGAAATGCTGATAATCAGCTTAGAGCAAGAAAATGAAAAATGAAAAATTCTCTTAAAGGACAGATAAAAAGGCAAGGGAGTCCAGAGGAGGAAGAGGATCCCACTCATCAGAGATTAGAGAGGGCTTCCTGGAGGCAGAGTTGTTTGTGAAGTAAGGAATCAGCACATTCTATACCGTTTAGGAGAGCGTGGACAAGGGCAGGCTGAAAGTGACAGAGTTATAGGATTCTATCCTCAGATCCCCAAAAGCGCCCCTAATCTAGACTGTGAGGAGGCAGTGCTTTGGGGGTAAGTAGGTGAGCAGGTCTTCCTGGGTGTTAGGTCCTGGGACACCATGTATTGTGGGTATGCAGAGGGCCTGGGGCAATAGGAAGACCACTGGATTGGGATGGGCAGCAAAGCCCTGGGGGAGATGCTCCTGGTTCCCGCCCCCATCACCAGGTGAGGGCAGCGTGCGCCTGGTGGGGGGCGCAGGCCCGTGCCAGGGCCGAGTGGAGATCCTGCACGGTGGCCTGTGGGGCACCGTGTGTGACGACGACTGGGGGCTGCCGGACGCAGCCGTGGTGTGCCGCCAGCTGGGCTGCGGGGCGGCCCTGGCAGCCACTACCAACGCCTTCTTCGGCTACGGCACGGGGCACATCTTGCTGGACAACGTGCACTGTGAAGGCGGCGAGCCCCGTCTAGCAGCCTGCCTGAGTCTGGGCTGGGGCGTGCACAACTGCGGGCACCACGAGGACGCCGGCGCGCTCTGCGCAGGTGCGGGGTTGGAGGCGGGGCCGGCGGGGCGGGGCGGGGCCGTATTCTGAAGCAGGAGACCGGAAGAGGGACCTCGGAGGGGATCGGGATGTTGAGTGGCTTGATGTTTCCCTGAGCTCTTTCGAAAAGGCCCCCAAATTAGTTTTTGTTTCTCAGTACGACTCTAGAAGTGCCTCATAAAATTCTAGTAGACTCCACGACTATGTAATACTGCAGTATTACCCCACCAATTGAGATTCCCTGGTGGCTCAGACGGTAAAGCGTCTTCCCGCCATGCGCGAGACCCGGGCTTGATCCCTGGGTTGGGAAGATCCACTGGAGAAGGAAATGGCAACCCACTCCAGTTGCCTAGAAAATTCCATGGATGGAGGAGCCTGGTGGGCTGTAGTCCATGGGGTCGCAGAGAGTCGAACACGATTGAGTGACTTCACCCCACCAATACTCCAGAGTTGTCTAACAGTACTCCAAACATGTCTCCAGAATTTTCTGGCACTCAGTTTAGTTCAGTCACTCAGTCGTGTCTGACTCTTTGCGACCCCGTGGACTGCAGCACGCCAGGCTTCCCTGTCCTTCACCAACTCCCGGAGTTGACTCAAACTCACGTCCATCGAGTCAGTGATGCCATCCAGCCATCTCATCCTGTCATCCCCTTCTCCCGCCTTCAAGTTTTCCTAGCATCAGGGCCTTTTCAAATGAGTCGGCTCTTTGCATCAGTTAAGTAAGCACAGTGACAATATACAGCCTTCCTATTTTCCTATTTGGAACCAGTCTGTTGTTCCACGTCCATTTCTAACTGTTGCTTCCTGACATGCATACAGATTTCTCAAGAGGCAGGTCAGGTGGTCTGGTATTCCCATCTCTTTCAGAATTTTCAGAATTTTCCAGTTTATTGTGATCCACACAGTCAAAGGCTTTGGCATAGTCAATAAAGCAGAAATAGATGTTTTTCTGGAACTCTCTTGCTTTTTCAATAATCCAGCGGATGTTGGCAATTTGATCTCTGGTTCCTCTGCCTTTTCTAAAACTAGCTTGAACATCTGGAAGTTCACGGTTCACAGACTGTTAAAGCCTGACTTGGAGAATTTTGAGCATTACTTTACTAGTGTGTGAGATGAGTACAATTGTGCGGTAGTTTGAGCATTCTTTGGCATTGCCTTTCTTTGGGATTGGAATGAAAACTGACCTTTTCCAGTCCTGTGGCCACTGCTGAGTTTCTGGCACTAAGTACTCTTTTTTTGTTGTTTTTTAATTGTTGGCATTTTCTTTTTAATTTTTATTTTATATTGGAATGTCGTCTATTTACAGTGTTGTAATTCTTTTCAGTGTACAGCACACTGATTTAGTTATACATATGTGTGTGCGTGCTCAGTCATGTCTGACTCTTTGAACCCTTAAACTATACTTATACATATATACATGTATATACATGGATTTTTCTTGATTCTTTTCCCATATATGTTATTATTACAGTATGTTGAGTGCTATACGGTAGGTTCTTGTTGATTACACTTGTTGATTACTAAGCACTCTTTGTGAAATACTTTGGAGTAAAGTAATAGTACTTTAAGATAGCTCCAGAGATACTCCAGAATTCTTTCACTGAAACTCAGGTATGTCCCCTGAATTCCCTCTCTCTTCAATCCTGATTCTCTTATGATAGTATTTCCCCTCACCTGGTCCTTCTTCCGCAGTGAAAGGTTTTCTGAACAAATAGAAATAATAGGGCTGTTAATGGCACTTTACAGATGGACTCCACTCTGCCAGATATTAAGTGCTTGCCCATGCCTCACGGCAAACCAGGAGCCATCAATCCCGATTTACAGATGGGAAAGCTGAGGCCCAATGAGGCATAGTGAGCCCTGGCAAAGCCTCAGCTAACCTTTCTGCATAATCTTGAGCATGCCCCTTGCCCCTTCTAATCTTATTTATCTGTAAGACAGGGATAGTGAGTTTTGTTCTGCAAGCCCCTCAGGACTGTGCATGGCCCTCCCTGGTGGGCAAGACCTTCTTTATCTCCCCAACTTGAACATACATTGGGCTTCTGAGAACCCTGGAAAGAAATGAAAACATGCTTGTGAAAGTGTTGTATAAACTATAGAGTGTACGCCTAGGCAGCACAAATAAATGACCAGAATTGGCAAAGCGGGGCAGACTTCCTTGGACCCCAGCTGAGGCTGAGCCTCCAGCTCTGGAAGTAAAATCTGTTTGTCTTCTCCAGGGAAACCCTCTCATTCTCTCCAGGAACCAGAACCTTGGCCTCTGACCCCACTCCCTTCTCTCCTACTCTAGTCCTGGGCCACTCGACTCTCACAGCACTGCCACCGTCAGCCACAAGAGTGGACTGGGCCTGGCACACAGAGCCAGAGGGTAAGGAGCCCTGCCCTCCAGGCTGGAATGGTAGGGATGAGGTGGGTAGGACTGGAAATTGGGAAGACTGACTGGATCCATGGGGAGGGGGCCTGGGCTAGCAGGCCAGGGCTTTTGAACCAGATGGTAAAGACGTGAGTGAGAGAACGGATGAGCAGATGGAGCAAGAATGAAATCCGGAGCTCTGAAAAGTTCAGCAGGGTGGGAGGAGGCACTTCTTAGAAGCTCTGAAATAAAATTTGGCAGGGGCCGGGTGGAATGGGGTGCTGAGATTGGAAATCGAGGAGACTTGTGAAAATTGAGATACACGTTGAATGAAGGATAGAAGTACTTTTGGAATGAGGGCTGGAACTATCGTTGGCACTGAAGTCTGGAAGTAGGATTTGATTCATTTCCTTCAAGCTTCCTGAGGACCCCACCACAGCAGACAACATGGTAACTCTAGAATTGAGGCTGAGTAGGGTGAAGGCGTGGTAGAGGTCAGACATCTCCGTAGGTGCGCCGTGTGCCATGCTGCAAGCCAGAAGTCCCCTTTGTCCCATTCAAACGCTCTATATGCCTTGTCTCTGCAGCTACAGGAGTTGGTGCCCTGCCTTCCAGGGAGCCCGCACGGCTCACCACTGCCGCCTGGGCGGCAGGGAAGAAAAGTAAGTGGCAGGGCAGGGGTTCCGTTGCGGGTGGGAGAGGGTGGGGCCAGGGCTCTGCCAGGGAGCGGGCGGCCCCAGCCCAGCCCCTCTGGCCGCGGGCCTGTGCACCCTGCAGGCGGGCGGCTGCGGCTGGTAGGTGGCCCAGGCCCGTGCCGCGGTCGCGTAGAGGTGCTGTACGCCGGGGGCTGGGGCACCGTGTGCGATGACGACTGGGACTTCGCGGACGCGCGCGTGGCCTGCCGCGAGGCGGGCTGCGGGCCGGCGCTGGGCGCCACGGGCCTTGGCCACTTCGGCTACGGCCGCGGCCCCGTGCTGCTGGACAACGTGGGTTGCGCCGGCACGGAGGCCCGCCTCAGCGACTGCTTCCACCTGGGCTGGGGCCAGCACAACTGCGGGCACCACGAGGATGCGGGCGCGATCTGCTCAGGTGAGGCCGCAGCAGGACCACATGTGCACTGCGGCACAGGCGAGGCTGAACGCCTTCTGGGAAGTGGGCGGGGCCCCGCGCAGGCGCTTTCTTAGGCATTGGCGGGGTCTGCTGTGAAGTAGGCGGGGCCGCGCGCTGGCCCGAGCCTTGGTGCCGGCGGGACGAACAGGCTCTGAGGAATGGGCGGGGCCTCACGGAGGCAGGCTCTGGGGATGGGCGGAGCCTCGCGGAGGCACGCTCTGCGGCGCGGGCAGGGCGGGGTTCGTTGGGAAATGGGCGGGGTCGCGCGTGAGCGCTCACCGCGGCACTGCAGCGTGAGCGCGGCGGGAGAGTGCTCACGCTCCGCAGTAAGAGGTGGAGCCCACCATCGGGTGGAGCCCACTCGCTCTGCGGCTGCGCGGCATGGGCGGGGCCGGGAAGGGAGCGCATTCTGCGGCAGTGCGGGGCGGGGCCCGAGCAGAGTCCGAAGTGCCGGAGCTCAGAGTGGGAGAGTCAGTCAAGGGCGTGGTCCGGGAGCTTTTGCTGTGCTGCGTCAAGGATCCGAAAAGCTCTAGTTAGCAACGAAAGTTGATCAGCTTTCGGGGAGCATACTTTTGTCCCTTGGGAAGTAACTGGAAAAGGGATAGTTGCAGAGTCCGACACATTTAAAAATGCGTCTCTTTATTGACGGATGTGGGAATTGATATTTTCGCCCGTTTGGTGCCCTGGTGGTAGCTTTGGCCACAGAGGGCTCTGCTTTGGGCCCAGAGTGAGAGAAACACAAACCCCGTTTCTGTTCCAAGGAGTGGGGGCCTATGAAGCCCTTTCTGATCCTAGATCAGGCTTCCCTTGGAGGGTAAGAGGTGACCTGGTCTCAAGGGACTGGTTCCCTAGTATCACAGCCACCTCTTCTCTGTCCTTGCTGAACCAGGTCCAGAGGAGCTAGTCCAGCAGGAGGGTGCTGAGACCACCCGGGTGCCCACTCCTCGGCCCAGGGACGGTAGGTGTTCACAGTCCCTAAGAGTGAGGTGGAGGCATCAGAGTAGGAGGGACCAGATCTGGAGGGAAGTCACAGCCCCAGGTTACACAGCAGATCTGCACCAGATCCTAGAACTTTTGTCCTTTCCTGTTAGTCTCAGGCCTCATCAATAGAGGTATGATGTCTGGAAGGAGGGAGGGGGGTTTTAAGGTAGAGCAATTGAGAGATTTCTAGACTTGAGACCAAAATAAAGGGACGGGGTTCCTGTCCTGAGGAAATCAATGAAAGAATTCAGGCTTTAATTTGGGGAGTCCAGAGGGGAGGGGAAATGGTGATGACCTTCGGGGACACAATCTCATTTGACAACAGCTGTAGGGCTGAGGTATTAGGATTGTAAACAGCCAACTAAGGAGAGAGCAGGCATGGAGCTCACAGCATGCACAGAACACCCCACAAGGGCTTGTACACACTTTCCTGATGCCCATCTTATCTCATTTGTCTGCCCTTGTCCAGTGGCTCCCAGGGCAGTGAGGTGTCCCAAACCACCACCCTTTGTCTCCTCTTAACTACCCCTCCCCTGGCCTAGCTTGGGAGTGGCCTGGCCTGGGCCGGCCCCTTCCAGCCCCAGGCATTGTCCCCCCACAGGACACCTACGTCTGGCCAACGGAGCCCACCGATGTGAGGGGCGTGTGGAGCTCTTCCTAGGGCAGCGGTGGGGCACTGTCTGTGATGATGCTTGGGACCTGCGGGCAGCTGGCGTCTTGTGTCGCCAGCTGGGCTGTGGCCAGGCCCTGGAAGCCCCTGGTGAGGCCCACTTTGGCCCAGGCCGAGGCCCTATTCTCCTGGACAATGTCAAGTGCCGTGGGGACGAGAGTGCCCTGCTGCTGTGCTCTCACATCCGCTGGGATGCCCACAACTGTGACCACAGCGAGGATGCCAGTGTCCTGTGCCAGCCGGAGTGACCCAGCTTGCTCTGCAGACCACCTCTTCTGGGAGCCTACTGTGGCCTGCCCCTCTTCCTCCAGGAAGTGCTCCTCCTGTGACAGCAGCAGTTCACTCTGCCTGCCCTCCCCTTGCTTGGGAGAGAGCCTGCCTAAATGGTGTGGTCCTGCCTAGGGAAGCAGAGCCCATCAACTTAGTGTCTGACCTCACTGTCACCACCTGTGCTGGGCCCAGTTCAATGAAAGCTCCCACTTTCTGCTCAGCTCAAACAGAAAGTGGTGGGGAGTGAATAACTCCTAACTGTCCTCTTTGGCAGGGGTCCCATTACAGGAACCCTGACCCAGCCTTCCTGGTCTGTCCTCCAGAAGGTCCAGAATGGGGTATATCCCTTCCTTCCCGCCTCTACTCATCTTGGAATCCTCAAGAAGAGGGAAGGCAGGAGAGGCCTACAGTTCTGACCTTAGACTGCCAAGGGCTGCAGAAGAACCGGGGTCATTGCGCTGGCCTGCTCCAAGAGGGCCAGATGGTGCTTGGCTGGACAAGGGGACTGGAAGGGGCCAAAGCAGTGACAGTGGTCCCTCCCTGCAGCTGGAACCAGCAACTCTGATTTCTGCTGCCCCCACGACAGAGCCTCCATTTTGCAGATGCAAAGAACCCTGGGGGCCTGTAGCCACCCATTCATAGGTGCCAAGTCAATAAAGCATTGTTTCCCCTCCTTTTCCTCTTTTAACCAAGGTCAATGTTGGTGCGTAAGTGCACTGTTTGTGGCAGCAGGAAAGACTCTGGTTAGGACTCTGGAGGAAACCCTCTGGGGGATGGAGGGCGGGTCAAGAGCATCATCAGAGAGCTTTCCGCAGGCCCATCGCATCCTGGAGACGCTGACTCACAGTGTCAGGCCGCCAAGAAGGCCCCTAGAAGGTCCCCTGGGCCATCCTCACTTTTATGTTCACAGAAATCTGGGTCCTCGACGGGGTCTACTCAAGGTCACGAAACATGGCGGTCATGGCAGCGGAATGACTAGAAGAGAAAAAAATTGACAGGAGGCAGAAAGAATGATGGGGGAAAGGAAGCAGCACTGGGGCTTCCCCAAGGGCTGCTCTTGGGGTACCTCACCTGGAGCCCTAGGGCCACAGAGAAGTAGGGGATCCTGCCAGAGCCTCTCTCAGCCCCAAGGTGCATGACTTGCCAATAGCAACTGTCTGACCAAAAAAGCCCCGCCTTCCACATTAGCCTGCAGGCTCTGTATGAGTTTTCTCTCATTGCGTAGCAAATTATCACAAATTTAGTGACTTTAAACAACATAAATTTATCATCTTACAGTTCCCGAGGTCATGAGTCGGAAATGGGTTTCCCCGGTCTAAATTCAAGAGTGTTGGCAGGGCGATATTCTTTCTAGAGGATCCAGAGGTGAATCCATTTCCTCACCTTTAGCAGCTTCTAGAGGCTGCCTGCATTCCATGCTTGCTCAAGACCTCCTTCTGGTCAGCAATCGCATCACTCCGACCCCAGCTTCCATCATCTCATCTCTTCTTCTGACTCTCCCGCCTCCCTCTTCCATCCTTAAAGGTCTTTTATGATTATATCAGGCCCACCTGGATAATCCAAGATAATCTCCCCATCTCAAGGTCCTTAATTTAAGCACATCTGCACAATCTTTTTAACCATGTAAAGTCACATTTTCACCAGCTCCAGGGATTAGGACATGGACATCTTTGAGGGGAAGGCATTGTTCTGCTTCCCACAGGCTCCAAACCCAAGTCTTGGCTGCCAGCCAAAAAGCGAGGCAGACACTTAAGCTCCAAACTCCATCAGCTCTTGGCAGTATTGGTTTTGTCTCCATTTGTCAGGGAGCACCCTGCAACTTACTGTGTCATTGGAGGGACGAGGGCTGGAGGAGGGAAAGGAATGACAATGCTGAAGAATTCAGGGAGTCGGGGCTTCTGGTTCAGGATGGTGAAGTAGAAGGATGTGTGCTCATCTCCTCCTGTGAGAGCACCAAAGAATGGAGGGAGTCAGGCAGAGAAACAGGGAAGTTCTAGCCACCAAGAGCTTCAGACCTGAGCGCAGCACGCTATCATTTTGCACAGCCCACGGTTATTACCTCTCCAGGTACATCACTGACTCAATAAGACATGAGTTTGAGCAAGCTCCGGGAGTTGGTGATGGACAGGGAAGCCTGGCATGTTGCAGTCCATGAGGTCGCAAAGAGTCGGACACGACTGAGCAACTGAACTGACTGACTGACTGAGGTACACCCACATTCATTGTCTTGAGGTGTATCACAGCTTCCCACCCCTGGACTCCCCTTCCCCATCTAACAAAGTGCTTTCATCGGTGCTCAAGTCAAGGGAAGTATTAGCATCCCTTTTTACAGACAGGGAAAACTGAGGCTCAGAGACCGGAAATGATTTATCCAGGTTTGCAGAGTAGATGCAGGACTGGAAGTTAAGCTTCTTTTATTTCTTAGCTGCACCACATGGCATGCAGGATCTTAATTCCCTGACCAGGGATTGAACCTGTGCTCCCTGCATTGGGGGCAAGGAGTCTTAGCACTGGACTTCCAGGGAAGGCCATTTGCTCAACTCCTTAGTTCAGTCTACAAAGTCTCCTGCACAGACTGGCCCTGCTTGTGTTTTTGACATCATCCATCACCACTTGGTGCCAGGATCTCGCCAGGCTGAACTACTTTCAGTTCCTCTAATGTCTGGGCTTTCTTCCCACCGGGCCTCTGCACATGCTGTTCTCTCTGCCTGGAATACACGTCACCCTCTCCCCTCCTTCCCCCTTAGTCAACTCTTATTTAGCCTCATGGCTCAGCTTTCCTTTCTCCAGAAGGCCTTCACGGGTACCCGCTCCCGCACCCACGGTCAGGACTAGGAGCCCCCATCACACCATGCACTTGCCCAGGGACAGCACCGACCCACGCATCTCAGCGGACTGCTCTGACTCGGCTGTGTCCTCCTGGGGCTGGGGCTGTTGTGTTCAACTTTGTGTGCGAGACCTCATACACGGCAGGTGCTCAAATAATAGTTGGCCAGTGAACAGAGGACCTGAGCAAATATTTCTGGAGCGCCCGTGTGCTAGTCTGCGCACTGGGCTGGACTCTGGGGCTGCAGAGCCCCAGAAAGATCTAGACCCATTTCTGTTTGCAGGGCCCAGAGGTTACCTTCAAGGCAAGTCCCGTGATAAGCCACTGAACAAATCAACAGCCAAGAGATTTGGAGCAGTGATTCGTGCTAGGAAGAACATGAAGCAGGGTGTTATGGGAGGGAATGGATGGTGAGGGAAAGCCTCTGAGGAGGTGAGACTTGAGCTGGGCCTGGGTGGGAACCAGCCATGAGCCTTCTGTGGACCATGAAAAGGTTTAGGGTAGACCATTCCAGGTCTGTCACTAGGGATTTAGCCTGGCCTGCAGAAGGACCAGAAAACAGGGCATTGTGACTGGAGCAAAGTGCCAAGAGACAAGTCAGGAAAGCTGGTAAGGGTCAGACCGCTCAGGGCTTTCTGGGCCACAGAGAAGAGTTCTATTCTAAGGGCAATGAGCCTCTTGGCCATCTTCCGCATCTTTCAACTTCCTGACTGCACCTTGCCTCTTGAGATTAATTAAAAGGGCCCATTAAAATAGGATACCAAGGATCCCTACCAAAAATCTCAGGAATTCTTATGGAGGTTAGTGAAGTGAGTGAAAGTCAGTTGGGTCCAACTTTTTGCGACCCCGTGGATTACACAGCCCATGGAATTCCCCAGGCCAGAATACTGGAGTGGATAGCCTTTCCCTTCTCCAGGGGATCTTCCCAACACGGGGATCGAACCCAAGTCTTTTGCATTGCAGGCAGATTGTTTCACCAGCTGAGCCACAAGGGAAGCCTAAGAATACTGGAGTGGGTAGCCTATTCCTTCTCCAGCAGATCTTCCCAACCCAGGAATCAAACTGGAGTCTCCTGCATCGTACCAACTGAGCTATGAGGGAAGCCCCTTATGGAGGTTAGGTCCTGCTAAGTCCCCCTGACTTTTGCTGATTTCTGAATCTCCCATCTGCTTTTGGAGAAGGCAATGGCACCCCACTCCAGTACTCTTGCCTGGAAAATCTCATGGACGGAAGAGCCTGGTAGGCTGCAGTTCATGGGATCGCTAAGCGTCGAAAATGACTGAGCAACTTCACTTTCACTTTTCCCTTTCATGCATCGGAGAAGGAAATGGCAACCCACTCCAGTGTTCTTGCCTGGAGAATCCCAGGGACGGGGGAGCCTGGTGGGCTGCCGTCTATGGGGTCGCACAGTCGGAAACGACTGAAGCGACTTAGCAGCAGCAGCAGCATCTGCTTTTACCTCCTTTGTGACTCCCCCTTTACCTGTTCACTGACTAAGCCCTTCACCCCTAAAGTTCCACCTGTTCCGGGCTGCGCACAGTGCATGCCTGGCCACTGATCGGGGGCAAGCATTCAACAAGCAGCTGAGGGACTGCTCTGGTGGTCCAGTGCTTAAGACTCCACCTTCCAATGCAAGGGCCTCGGATTTGATCCGTAGTTGGGAACTAAGATCCCACACACCTTGGGGGAACTAAGCCCTCATGCCCGTGGGCTCTGGAACCCATGCAGTGCCACAACTCGAGAGAAGCCCGCGTACAGCAACGAAAGATCCCACGTGCCACAGCTAAGACCTGACACAGCCATAAATAGATAAATAAATGTTAAAAAATAAAGATGCAGCACGCCACAACGAAGATCGAAGATCCCCGTGTGCCAAAACTAAGACCCAGCACAGCCAAAAACATAAATATAAAGAACAACATTAAAGAACCAAACAACTGAAAATTAAAAATTAGATACCCTGTTTTTTTTTTTAAACTCAAGTCCATTATTATTATTTTGGCCATGCCACACAGCCTGTGGGATAGAAATTCTCTAACCAGGGATGGAACCTAGGTTCTCTGCTGTGGAAGCTCAGAGTCCTAACCACTGGACCACCAAGAAGTCCCTACATATCCTGTTTTTAAAGAGCTCTTTTGTATATTCACACAGGGCCACCATCACCACCACTGCACACACAGGCACATTCCCACATCATTTTTATTTTGATTTTCTTTACTCTAGCCCTAACAGCCTACCCCAAATGAGACCCTCCCTGTCTCCTACCCCAACGTTTGCAAGCCCTCTGACTCCTACATTTTTGCCTTTTCTTAAACAACAGCATTACTGAGATATAATTCACATATCATAACATTCACCCTTTTAAAGTGTACAATTCAGTGGTCCGTTAGCTATTTGCAAGGTTGTGCAACCATCACCACTATCTAATTCCAGTACATTTCATCACCCCACCAAAAAAACCTCATATCCATTAGCAGTCACTCGCCATCTCCCCACCCCTGGGGCATCTGGCAGCCGCTAATTCACTTTCTGTCCAGATGGCTTCTAGACATTTTGTAGACATACAATCAGGCAATATGGGAGACCCAGGTTTGATCCCTGGGTCGGGAAGATCCCTGCAGAAGGAAATGGCAACCCACTCCAGTATTCTTGCCTGGGAAATCCAATGGACAGAGGAGCCTGGTGGGCTACAATCCATAGGATTGCACAGCCAGACATGACTTAGCAACTAAACAACAACAGCACAAATGATAATAACATGCTTAACATTTTGAGGGATTACCAAATTGTTTTGCACTGTGGATGGGCCATTTTACATTCCCACGTGCACTGCACAGGGGTTCCAATTCTCCACATTTTTGTTAATTCTTGTCATCCCCATCCCCTTAAAAAAATTCTAGCCATCCTAGTGACTGTGAAGTGTTATCTCCTGGTTTGGGTTTGTATTTCCCTAAAGACTAATTATGTCAAGTGTCTTTTGTTGTTGTTGTTATTGACAATTTGTGTATCTTCTTTGGAGAAATGTCTATCAAGTCCTTTGCCCAATTTTTCGATTGGGTTCTTTCCCATTTCTTAGGCAGAACTGTTTATTTTGTCTACTGCCTAGCCTCCAGGACTAGCTTTCCAAAACTGTCCCTTTTGTTTTGCTAATCAAAGCTGGTTCTCCTAATTTAATTCTGCAGCCACCTATGAAACTAAGTGGTTTCATATACATTGTATTCATTGTCTCACTGTCTCAACCTAAGAGATGGAGATAAAAATCTTTCTAGGATTTTACACAGGAGGATTTAGGGACTGGCTAGGATCACACAGCTACATAATTAAGAGGGTGAGATTCGCTCCCTGAACTGTCAAACTCCAGAGAAGCTCCATGCTTTTCCTACTAACTAGTACAACCGTGTCTCCTGACTTCTGGACGTGTTTATCGCTGCTGTACAAAAGAAAAACGCAGGGTCAGAGAAGGATCAGTTTTTCTGGGTCACAAAGATCAGGGATCAGGTCTAGGGATTCTCACCTCTGCCCCCAAATCCTCCTCCCAGTCCCACACGCTCAGTGGCGTGGACCTGGAGGGGGTGACTTGGCTCGGCCCTTCCGGCCCAGTCGGGTCGCGCCTTCCTGCTGAGTCATGGCGGAGGAGCAGGGCGGGGTGGACGCCCCAAGAGAAGAGAGACTAGGAGCCGCCCTGCGTGAGAACCGAAGCCCCACCTCTGGCTCCGGGGTAGCCTCCTGATTGGAGAGGCTTGGACTGACATAGCCAATCACAGCAAGCTGCGGCGTGCAGGTGGGGCGGAGCCAAAGGCAAAGGCACCACCTCCCCTCCTATCTGAGAATCTGCCCTTTCCGGGCGCGCCCCTTGGGGCTTTGGGGAGCGTGCTGGGCTCCGCTACTGGAGAGGGGGGTGTGCCTGGAACTGGGGTGGAAGCATGGTGCCACCTATGCGGGGTCAGGAGAAAAGGGTCAGGAAGAGCGCCCAAGAACCTGGGGTGAAGGCGAGCTTTTCTAGTCTGTGCGGCCATTCTCAGTTTACAAAGAGCGTTTGACACTCCACCCGCCCCCAATCGGGCCAGGCTGGGATCTTTATTCTTGTTTTAGGGGAGGATTACCCTGCAGAGGACTATTAAAATTATAAGGCCAGTTTTTATTAAAACTGGCATTTGGAAGGGGCAGGCCCAGGTACTTGCAGACAGGTGTACTAGGCTGAGAGTTTCACGACCAGCCGCTTAGGGGCACCCGGACAAAGGCCTGGGCGTGCAAGGTTGGTCCTGAGGGTCTTTGAGATATAGACAAGGGGCAGGGAGGGTGGTCTCTGGATCTCAGCAGTTTGTTCATCAAATTCATAGTCTAGGCCCTGTCTCTCCCTACCCCCACCCCGCCCCCTCCCCTGCACCGCCCTCCACCGCTCTGCACGTCTCTGGCCTCTGCCCTTGGTCTTGGTCTGCTTAAGCTTATCTTACTCTCAAAGACTGCTAGCAGCCTTTCTTCCTCTCAGCCTCACTCAGCTACTCAGCAAATATTAATATTTGAGCCCTTCCTTGTGTCAAACTGGAACAAACAGCGCATCCAACCAGGTCTCTGCTCCTGTAGAGTTTACAGTCTAGGCAGGAGATAGACCAATGATTCCATGAAATACTGGTGAGAGTTGGATGGGAGAAGAATAGAGTGCTAAGTCTGGGGCAGCTTTCAGGGCATTCTTGCCTGGAGAATTCCATGGACAGAGGAGCCTGGTGGGCTGTACAGTTCATGGGGTCACAAAGAGTCAGACATGACCGAGCAGTGTAACACTAAAACTAAATGAGTACTCCATGGAGACTTGAGAGTCCCTGGACAGCCGGTAGATCAAACCAGTCAATCCTAAAGGAAATTGCCCACGAATATCCATTGGAAGGACTGAAGTTGAAGCTCCAATACTTTGGCTACCAAATGCGAAGAGCTGACTCATTGGAAAAGACCCTGATGCTGGGAAAGATTGAAGGCAAAAGGAGAAGGGGGCTGCAGAGGATGAGATGGTTAGATAGCATCACTGATTCAATGGACATGAGTTTGAGCAAACTCTGGGAGATAGTAGAGGACAGAGGATCGTGGCATGCTGCAGTCCATGGGGTTGTAAAGAATCTAACAATACTTAGCAACTGAACAAAAACAATTGAGTCTAGGAGGGACCAGGGAAAGCTTTTGAAAGAAAATAGCTTTTAACCAGATGAAAGGGAGCCTGGATTTCTTTGAGGAATGGGAAAAGAAGCAGGTGGCTGGAACAGAGGCTCAAGGGAGACAGTGGATTGAGACGGGAGGAGAGCCTTTGTAGGCTTATTAATGGTTAGGAAGATTATCCTGATGGCACTAGGAAGCTAACCAGAGGATTTTAAGCAGAAGAGAGACATAATAGGATTTGAGTTTTAAAAAGATCACTCTAAGCATCCTGTGGAGAAGGGGTAGATAGTAGGGGAAGAAGATGGAAACAGGAAAACCAGCTGCATTAATTCAGGGGAGCTGTGATGATGGTTCAAACTCTGGTAGAAGCGGTACAGACCATGAGCAGAGGGATGAACTGTTGACCTGTCCAAGGGGGGCTGTAATGCTTTTGGAGCCTAAGAGTGGCACTCCCTCTGTGAGGTCCCCTTTATTCACTCATTTATTCTTTCATTCAACAAATACTTGAGCACCACTCTAGTCAGAAATTATGCCTGGTTTCCCAGGGAGAGAGGCTGCCATCTGACCCAACTGGGCTGGAAGGGAAAGGGTAATGTCTGCAGATGGGTTGGTACAGACCTCACTGGGACCCCACAGCTGTACAATACCGGGACATTGGTGTGGCGTTCCTCTGCATTCCAGCTCCTACTAGAGCCTCACCTCATCTCTGCTGCCAGCCAGCCAGTGAATTCAATTCCTACTTGGCTGATGAAGAAACTGATGCTCAGAGAAGGGACTGACCTGTCCAAGGTCACCACCCTGAGCTAGAGGCAGACTTGGAACCTGAGTATCCAGGCTCCCACTGGCTTCTCTTCCCACCACAGTCTGGCTGCCCACATTTGGGCTGTTTTAAGCTCCGAGAGCCTCTCCGCCACTGTCAGACAGGAGGAGAAGCTGCAGACAGAGGGGCGCCTGCTCCCTGCCTCTCTGCGTCCAACTCCGGCCCCGAGATTGCAGTATTATTAGCAACAACCCACGACTGCACAGAGCTGTGCAGCCTCCAGCTTGCCAAGGGACTTCACATACAATATCTCATTTGATCCATCTGGCCTCGCCAGGAAGTGAAAATTATTATCCCCACTTAACAAGTGAAGAGACTAAGGCTTAAAGACATAAACTATTATGCATCTGATGAACTCTGCTGAGGTTCAAAAACATATGTATCCATTGACCTCTGATCCCCTGCAACTGTGCTGGGTTCCATAGAATGCAAAGATGAATAGGATCTGTACTCTGACCCCAAAGAGGAGACAATCTGTAAGGATACTGTGCATATACATTCCTAGCCCTTGAGTAAGACCCTGGTGTATGCAGCTTTGGAGAAATGTGGGCTCAGAAGCAGAAGGAGTCACTCCTAGGGACTTCCCTGGTGGTTCAGGGGCTAATTCTGCATTCCCAATACAAGGGGCCTGGGTTCAATGCCTGGTCAGGGAACTGGGTTCCACATGCCGCACCTAAGAGTTTGCATGCCGCCATGGCGCAAGGAAGATCGAAGAGCCCTTGTACTGCAACTGAGACCTTGCACAGCCAAATTAAATAAATAATTTTTTTTTTTTTAAAGAAGTCACTCCTAGAAGAAGTTCTGGGAAGCCTTCTGGAAGAGGAAGCACTTAAGCTGGAGTTGGAGGCCAAGGACTTGGATAGACGGGACTAGGGCCCCCTTGATGTCCCTTCCCAGCATCCTGGGCTCGTCTTCTCATCACATGTCTTTATTTGTCTCACCCGCCAGATATGATGCACTTAATGAGTACCCAACATTTGAATCAATGGAGGGACAAGTAAATGGTGGGGAGGCAGAATGAGGCCAGTGTGCCGGCAACCCTGATGATCAGGAGGGTCTCCTCCGGCCCAGTTGTGGAGGGCTGCCATCTGGGGCAGAACTCTTAGGTAGGTGGGACAGAGCGATGATATGTGTCCTTTTGTCCCTGTGTCGTTGGAGCTTGGCAGCCAGCATAAGTGCCAGGGTTTAGGGGTGAGGGGAGGTGAGTTGCTGTTGTTTAGTCTTCCAGTCGTGTCTGACTCTTTTGCAACACTATAGACTGTAGTCCGCCAGGCTTCTCTGTCTGTGGGATTCTCCAGGCCAGAATACTGGAGTGGGTTGCCATTTCCTTCTCCTGGGGCTCTTCCCAACCCAGGGATGGAACCCGAGTCTCCTTATTGGCAGGTGGATTCTTTACCACTGAGCCACCTGGGAAGCCTGGGGAGGAGCTTTTAATTAGTGAGATCTTTATCAGTGATTCCTGGGTTGGGAAGATCTGCTGGAGAAGGGATAGGCTACCCACTCCAGTATTGTTTGAAACGCTGGACTGGAAGAAACACAAGCTGGAATCAAGATTGCCAGGAGAAATATCAATAACCTCAGATATGCAGATGACACCACCCTTATGGCAGAAAGTGAAGAGGAACTCAAAAGCCTCTTGATGAAAGTGAAAGTGGAGAGTGAAAAAGTTGGCTTAAAGCTCAACATTCAGAAAATGAAGATCATGGCATCCTGTCCCACCACTTCATGGGAAATAGATGGGGAAACAGTGGAAACCGTGTCAGACTTTATTTTTCTGGGTTCCAAAATCACTGCAGATGGTGACTGCAGCCATGAAATTAAAAGACGCTTACTCCTTGGAGGGAAAGTTATGACCAACCTAGGTAGCATATTCAAAAGCAGAGACATTACTTTGCCAACAAAGGTTCATCTAGTCAAGGCTATGGTTTTTCCTGTGGTCATGTATGGATGTGAGAGTTGGACTGTGAAGAAGGCTGAGCGCCGAAGAACTGATGCTTTTGAACTATGGTGTTGGAGAAGACTCTTGAGAGTCCCTTGGACTGCAGGGAGATCCAACCAGTCCATTCTGAGGGATATCAGCCCTGGGATTTCTTTGGAAGGAATGATGCTAAAGCTGAAACTCCAGTACTTTGGCCACCTCATGCAAAGAGTTGACTCATTGGAAAAGAGTCTGATGCTGGCAGGGATTGGGGGCAGGAGGAGAAGGGGATGACAGAGGATGAGATGGTTGGATGGCATCACTGACTCGATGGACGTGAGTCTGGGTGAACTCCGGGAGTTGGTGATGGACAGGGAGGCCTGGCGTGCTGCGATTCATGGGGTCGCAAAGAGTCGGACATGACTGAGCGACTGATCTGATCTGATGGCTCAGTTGGTAAAGAATCTGCCTGCAATGTGGGAGACCTGGGTTTCAATCCGTGGGTTGGGAAGATCCCCTGGAGAAGGGAAAGGCTACCTGCTCCAGTACTCTGGCCTGGAGAATTCCATGGACTGTATAGTCCATGGGGTTGCAAAGAGTCAGGCACGACTGAGTGACTTTCACTTTTAGCAGTGGTGCAGCCCTGGGAACTGGGGTCACAACCTAATGTCCTGACTCCCCACCTCTGGCCCAAACGGCTTGGCCAGATTTTTGGAACTCTCCTCAAACGATGCCAGGAACAGAAGACGTCAGTTGCCTCCAAGTTCTTGTGAGACCTGAAGGACAGCCTTGACGCCCAGGTTACTCAGGACCCTGTGGGGCAGGTGAAGACATGTCACAACCGCTGAGCATTGGGTGGCTCTTTCCATCTTACTGATGGCGATGAAGGGAGGTTAATGGCTGCCAGACCTCACAGTTAGTGAGAGGCAGACTGGGGTTGGGGGGGAGTGCTGTGTTCATGCCTCCAAAGCAGACCCCTTCTTCTCCCACTTCCTGCTGCCCTTGAGGAAACCCTGGGGGCACTCTTCAGTCTTTAGCAAGAGTCACCTGACTGGGCTTCCTGCAGCAGGTGGTGCAGATGGAAGGGATGCTGTGGCTGCCTGGCCTGGCGGCCTCTGCCTTCCCAGAACAGCCATCCATCTTGCACTGATTGGGTCCATCCCAGCAGCTTCCGGAATGAGCCATGGGCACGTGGCCAGTGAGCTCAGCACCTTCTCTCCACGATTCTGTCTCAGCCATCCTGCTTTCCTGTCTGTCTCTCTGTCCTGTCGGATCCTTGTCCCTCTGTCTCTGTTTATTTCTCTTTTCTCTCTTTTTTTTTTTTGTTGCCTGCCTCGCGGCCTCCTCCTTGATCTTTCCCTGCCCCAGGAGTAGCCCCAGGACCTTCAGCACCTGGGGAATTACGGCGGCCCCTACTCTGCCTGCTGCCTGTTCTTAGCCACCTGCATGACCCAGTGGACAAAGCAAGTACATGGCAGGGGAATACCGTGGCCACACTCCCCTTTGCTCAAGCCCTTGGCTTCCTCTTCTCTGGTTGTGAAGTTCAGGAGGCCCAAATCATCCCGTCTTCCTCCCGAGGTAGAAGTGTTGGCCCAGAGATCAGAGTTACGGGAGCAAGATGCAAGGGTGGCAGGGCCCTGTGCCTGGCAGAATGGAAAGACATGAAGGTTCAAGCCACTAGCTGCCCCATGTGCCACGCTGCTTCTTCCAAACCCCCTGGGCAGACCCCCTTCCTTGGGGCCCAAAGCTTGTAGCTCTGTGAACTATCCCTGTGCCCTCAAAGCCTGGTCCTGGGTGGCCTTCCTGAGCCTTTGACCCCTAGTGGTCATTTTCCTCCTTCCCCAGGCCCTGCCTCATCCTGGGGACTTCCAGCATCCACAGGACATGGTGTCTTCAACTGGAGCCTCTCAAGAGAGTCTTTGCTCTAGAGCCTGTACATTCTCCAGAATTTCCTGCTGCTCTTGGGGGGGCTTCCCACTCTCCTGATGCTCTGGCACCCCCACTTCACTGCTCCCTCTACCTGCTCTTCCCTGTCCCTGAGCCTTCCGGCCTCTGACCTCCTCCTGCCTTGATTTCCCCACCTTGCCCCATCCATGTCCTTGGCCAGTCCTAGCACCCACTCCTTTGATATATTGAGCCCTCTTGGCCCCCAGTCTCTTGGCCACAGCCGACCACTGCCTGCCCTGGGTGGCCTGACCTCCACCTTCGCAGCTCCTGATCCACAGTGCTGAGTGAGAACTGCTGAAGAAAACCACAGGACCCAGCAGATGGGGTTCCGGTGCACGCGGCCTCCAGGCCCAGCTGGTTCTTCTCCCAGCTCACTCCCCCACCCTCCCCAGAGGCTCCCTCAAACCTTCAGCCTGTTCACCAGCCTCTTCCCCTCCTCCTCCCATGACTCAGCAGATGACTTCAGCTTCTTCTTGGGGAAGAAGTTTCCCAGGAACCTCCCTGCTCTCCACTCGAAAGTCTCCACCTGCCTTCCTTCCCCGCTGGCCTCTCCTCCAGGGCTCCAGACCTCTCCCACATCAATTTATCTACCCGCTCCTCCCACCTTACCCCCATCCTTCCAGCCTCTCACTCTCCAGACTCTCCCCGAGGCTTTTAAACAACCCCCAGCCTTTTGCATACAAAGAAAACCCTCCCTCGGTCCTGAGCCACCAGCAATATCTGCTTCTCCCTCCTTCATCTATTAAATGACTGATGAAGATAGTCATTTCTGTAACACAGTATTGTAAGTCAACTGTACTCTAGAATAAAATTAAAATTAAATTGAAAAAAAGAGAGAGACAACAGTCATTTCCAAATTCTGATTCACCACCTTGCTAACCCCTGCCATCCTGAGCCACTTACAGCTCAACTCCACTAAAATCTCACTTGCCAAGGTTGACAAAGATGCCCTAGCTCAGCAAAGGCCTGCTCTGTGTCCTTCCAGGTTTCTGGAGGCACTTGGCACCGTGAGGAATGGATGGTCACATCTAGTGCTTCCTGGTGATCCCTCCAGGTCTCCAGAGCCCGTGTTCACTGGCCCACCCTGATCTCGGGTGGCCTCGGCCTGCACTGGCTTGGAGCCGGGCTTGGGTTCTGAGCCAGAGATTGAAGCTGGGTCACGATGGAGAAAGCACCAGACTCTAGCTACTAGACCCATGATCAGTGACAAGGGCCCTGGCCTTCAGCTTTGCAGAAAAGAATTCCCATAAAAACGGAAAGTAGTGAAGCAAGTAAAGTGTTTATTAAGAGGAAACAAGTACAGTATGTGTGGATAGATACGCACGTGCACAGACTCAGAGGGAGAGTTCTGGAATTGCGCCCTCGTGGCAGTTAGAATTACTTTTGTGGGGTATTTCTTCTGGGTTTCCTTTAGCCAATCATTTTGATTTGCCTGGTTCACAGTCTATATTTGGTCCATCTCAGGATCCTCCCACGTGTGTGCACGCGTTTCTTAGCCAAGATGGATTTTACCGAAAAGGCGTCTGGGTAAGGAACATCCCTTGACATGACTCTCCTTTAACCTCCAAGAAGCCTTTTCTGCACACGTGTGGTTGGGGAGGTCTCCTGACTTTGAGAAATGAAATATGTGGTCTGGGCAGGGCCCAGCCTCCTCCCTTAGTTGTCCTGCTATTCTTGGAGTTGCAGTCCATAGGGAATGAATCTCCAATAGCTTTACTGTGGGAGGAAGGGGCGGGCAGGGCCCATCTGCCTTCTGCCTCAACCCCATACATCACTCCCTGCTCATTTATACTCTTCATTTAAAAAACTACATTTAATTTATTTATTTGGCTGCACCAAGTCTTAGTTGTGGCCCTTGGGATCTTCAGCAGCAGCATACTGGATCTAGTTCCCTGACCAGGGATTGAACCCGGGCCCCCTTACATTGGGAGTGCAGAGTCTTAGCCACTGGACCACCAGGGAAGTCCCCCATTTATATCCTTTAAAGGCCAATGGGTCCACCACCCACTGCAAACTCAAATTTCTATGTTGGGACCCAATCTGGGCATCTCACCTCCCAAACTGAACTTGTCATTTTTCCCTTAACCCTGCTCTGTCGAGGAGAATGGGACTCTCCCTGTCCACCCACTTGTCTAGGAGTCGTGCTGGGCATTTCCTCCGGTCACCACTGCTGCCCTACCCTCACTCCCACACCTCCCACAGTGGCTGTTATAGGAACACCCCCACCCCAGTGGTCTCCCTTCCTCTGGTCTCCCCATCTGGCCCACCCTCTACTCCAGCTTCCAGAGTGACCATTCTAAAATGCAAACCTGACTCCTCTTCTCCCTTGCTTGAAATCTCCCCTGGCTGAAAAATCCAAAGGGCAGAATCTGGTCCAATCTGATCCAATCCAGTCTCAGATTCCCAACCTCAGGACTTTCTTGGGACTGGTTTTATTTATCCTCCCCTCCCTGATGCCCCCAAACCCAGGAAATCCCCAAAGTTTTCTTTGAAGGCTTCTGATTTGCACAGGGTGATTAGAGGTCAGGTTATTTCAACAAAGAGCAGAAAGTGTCAAGGTTTTAGTATTAACCCAAGTGGCTTTTTCTGTGCTGATGGATCATTAGTTCTGCGTTCCAGAATTAACAGAGATCCAGAGAAGATGTGTGATTTGTTTAAGGTTATTTAGCCCATCATTGGTTCAGCCAGTCTCCAGTGTTGTTTGCAGCCCCAGGTCCCTGAATCCAGCATGGACAGCCACTGCCTTGGGCAGGATGCCTGGAAACTGCTGTCCCTCCAACTTCTCCAGGAGGGCCTTGGCTTGGACTCATCCTCCTGGGGAATACACTCCTTCCCACTCTCATGAGAGAGCAGGTCATTCACTTCCTCTGTCAGGCTCCTCCTCCTACCCAGCTTGATCTGCATCCTCCCATGGGAGTGGTTAGAATTAAACCCAGCTGTGTGTGGGGAGTCGGGCCTGCCTCCACCCCTCCAGTGAAGTACAGGAGACATGTGAACCTCCTTCATGACTCAGCCCTTCCATTTACTAGCTGTGTGACCTAGACAGGTTACATAACCTCTCTGTGCCTTGGACCCCTCATCTATAGCGTGGAAGAATGGGGATAAATGCATATGCGCTCCTGTGTTTTCTCACTTAGTGGCCTTTCCTTGCCATCTGAGTGTTAGAAACAAGATGAAGACTTAGGGGGAGAGATTATAGACTTTGAGGCAGCCTCTGATACAGGCACCTGGCTCAGCCCAAGTTGGTGTGACTGCCCTGCCTGGGGTTGGAGGCCCAATCTCCACTTGTCATAAAGTGCTCTTAGGCCTTGTATAACCCTCTGGGCACACATTTCTTTCTTCTCTCTCACTCTCTTTTTTTCCTAGTTGTAATATATGGGATCTAGCTCCCTGGCCAGGGATCGAACCTGGGCCCCCTGCATTGGGAATGCAGAGTCTTAAGCACTGGACCACCAGGGAAGTCCCTGGGCACAGGTTTCTTGGCTTGGACGAGGAGAGAGGTCAGGAGCTCAGTACCATATATCTTGGTCATCCATCTCTTTGGCCATCTCTCCATTCCCGTCATGCACCGGACATTATAGATGGAGGGGGGGTGGGGGGAAGGAACGTGCTAAAATCTACTCTTTGTTCCTGGAGAAATTTGTTCAGTGTGGAGACAAAAGGGCTTTATCTGTTCTGGCCTTAAATGTAAAAGGCTTTGGGGGAGAAGAAGGGCTCTCCTTTTTCTTATGACGTCCAAAGGTAGAATATAAGGAACAATGGGGAGAAGGACGTGGGAACCTGAGTGTTGTCCCACAGAGGAAGCGAGGGTTCAGGAAACGGTAAACTACCTGTGGCCAGAGGTGTGCGGCAAGGGCTGATGCACAGCAGGTGCGGTGCTATATAAGGGATTTCTCTATTGGATGAACAAAGGTCCTCCTGCTGTCCCTTCTGGTTTACCAACCTGTCTGGGAAGTCAGGGAGGGAAACTCTGGTTGGTTCTGAAACCTAGAAGACAGGGCAAGCCCCATGCTCCTGAGTCATCTCAATTCGCTTCAGGCTTGCTGCGGAGGGAGTGCCTTTTGCTCCTGTCTATCCCCAGGCTCAGAGCGCGGAGTTGGTGCTGAGTGTCTGTGCCTACCTCCCGTCCCCTAGTGCAGCCTGGGCTCCAGTCTGCCCGCTGCGTCAGCACACCCGCGTTCCTATTACATGATCAAGTGGGGTTTGCAGTCTGGAAGCATTAGTGCTGGGCTGACTCTGCAGAGTAGCCAATGCAAGAAAATGCCAGTTCTGTACCTCTTCGGCCAGCTCTCTGAGGCCTCATGGCCATGCCACTTCCTCTTTGAGCAGCCTAGCATGGCCTTCTTCAGGGTTCCCAGGGTCTTTCGAGATCATTCTGGCAGACCACTGATGGTGGCAGAATCCCCCAGAGAGTTTCAGGTTCCCAGGCCCCATGGTTGGAGGTTCTGATCCACTCTATTGGACCTGAGACTCTGGATTCTAGACAAGTTCCCCTTGTCTGGGTATTGGCAGAGTGGCCATTCTGAAATGCAAATCGGACCCCATCTCTCCCTTGCTTGACATCTGCTCTGGCTGAAGAATCCAAAGGGCAGAAGCTGATCCGTTCTGAGATTCCTAGCCTCAGGGCTTTCTCAGAACGGGTTTTATTTCTCCTCCCTTGGATGTTGGGGGACTGCGATGCACAGCCAAGTTGAGAACCACTGCTGGGCATTACCTCCGAGTGGCCAGTCTTCTGGCCTTGCTTCTCTACTGGTCCCTCACCCCTGATTCCAGTCCCACCCTGCCCAGACTCAGCCCAGGCCATCACTGGACAGCTCCAGCTGGTGGAGAAATTGCCTCCTGGAAATGAACCGAAACTGATGGGCTCTCTGCAGCTTGTTAGTCATTCAGTCATGTCTGACTCTTTGCAACCCCATGGACTGTAGCCAGCCAGGCTCCTCTGTCCATGGGATTTTCCAGGCAAGAATACTGGGATGGGTGTCCATTTCCTTCTCCAGGGGTCTTCCCCACCCAGGGATCAAACCCGGGTCTCCTGCATTGTAGGCAGATTCTATACTGTCTAAGCCACCAGGGAAGCTTGGCGTTTTCTAAAAACAGAAAGCCCCTGCTTCATTCCCTGTGGTAGGTAGGTTGCCACCAGCCCCATCACTGTGGCTCCCCGCTGAGTCATTTGCTCTTTGTTGGAGTCAAGCATCAAGACCTTGACTTCAGACCCCTCTACTCATCCAGAGGGCATGAACACATTCAGAGTCAAGAACACATTCAGGGGGCATGATGGAGAGTTCCCTTTGAGATTTGGGGGGTGTAATGGGAGGTCCATATTGGAGAAGCACTTGGCCCAAGTTCACACAGATGAGTTTGAGGAGACGATTCTATCCTAGGCTCCTCTGCCCTGGAAAGTCCATCTCTTGTGAATGGAGACAGACCACACAGCACATGGAACTTCCCCGACTAGGGATCCAGCTCGTGCCCCTTGCAGTGGAAGCATGAAATCTTAACCACTGGACTACCAGGGAAATCCAACAAAGGCCTATTTTGCTTTTTTTTTTTTTTTAATGGAGATGAACATTCCCTTGGTGTGGTAAACTTTGAAGTGGGCCTCTTTAGGGGAATGCAAAACTTGAAATGGAAAGATGTATCAGACTTTTCAATCTCTCCCTCCTTTCAGCCCAATCAGTTTTAGAGGATCTGAGAGACCCTAGATTTAGGGAAGCTGGTTTGGTGAGCAGTGGTCAGACACACGGAACAGAGAATTTCTGTGGTTGTCAGCCCCATGTCAAGAGGCTGTCTTTGAAATCCTGTCTGGCTCTTCTTAAAGACCGTCCTGTCTGGCTGTGGCCCTATCTGTTCCTGGATTTGTCTACACTTCTGCCTTCCTGAGTTTTGGCCACAATTTGATCATGGCCATTTGTTTGGAGGCAAAACCTTTTAAGTCCTCTTCAAGAGGTAAGACCATCGCCAGGTGATTCATTCTTGAAGCAGAGCCTTTTTCATTGAACAAAACTTCCTTGAGCATCTGCTCCATGCCAGGCTCAGAGCTCTGAGGTGACTCAGATAGATCTGTCTTTGAGAAATCCACTTGTAAGACCATAGGGGAAGACAAAGTCCTATACGCAGTGACAAGGTCTAGAACCAGTGCTGGGAGCTGGAGGGAGCTCCTGGGGGAGTGGTCAGTTCAACATGCAGTGTCTAAAGGCTGAAGAGGTGGGACGGTATGGGGGGAAAGAGTTGAAGGAGTTGAGATCCACTGCTGGGCAACACCTTTGCGTGGCCAGTATTCTGGCCCTGCTTCTCTGTTGGTCCCTCACCCCTGATTCCTGTCCCATCCTCCCACTCCTATCCCAGCCTTTGAAAAGGCCCAAAGTAAGAAGAGGGCACTGCCTGGTCAGGAAATGCCAGTCAAGTGTCCTATGTGAGATGTAGCCAGGGAGGTAGGAAGGAACCTCGGGAGAAGCCTGTGAACTCCAGGCTAGGGAGCAGGGATTTTGATGCATATGCAATGGGAGTGGCACGCATGGCAAAGCCAAGGCGAGGGAAGGAGAAGATCAAAGTGTTAGTTACTCAGTCGTGTCCAACTCTTTGCAACCCCATGGACTGTAGCCCGCCAGGTTCCTCTGTCCATGGGATTTCCCAGGCAAGAGTTCTGGAGTGGGTTGCCATTTCCTTCTCCAGGGGATCTTCCCAACCCAGGGATTGAACCCAGGTCTCCTGCATTGCAGGCAGATTGTTTACCATCTGAACCACCAGGGAAGCCCAGGAGAAGATGGGAAGCACATATAGAACCATCTTTCAGTTCTTATACTGGAGACGCTGGGGAGACACTCAGGTAGGGTAATTGACAGGCTGGAGGACCTTAAGAAGCATCCATCCAATTCTGTTATTTTACAGATGTACAATCTGAGGCCCAGAGAGGTAAAGCCTCTTGTTCAAGGTCACTCCGCAGGATCAATATCAAAGTCAAGGCTTCAACTGGTGGGTCCTGCCTCCCAGCACAGGCTTCCTCCACTAGTGGCTCCCATATCCTCAGGGAGAGAGACAGCCCACTGAGATCTCCCTGTCGTCCTTTGCCTGTGAATCTGTCATTCGCCCTGCCCCTACTGCAGACCTGCCTGTTAGGGCAGCAGCTGGGAAGTGTTCCCAGAGGACAGGGTGGGGAGCGTTACTGGTCTGCTTCAGAAGATGCTGCTGCTGCTGCTGCTGTTGCTGCCTCCGCACCAATCAGGGAGCTTTCTAGCCGCAGGAGGAAGCCAGGAGCCAGGGGATGGGGCTGCAGTGATTTACGACTGCCCAGAAACAGCAGGACACTAATGTCTCCAGCTGGCCTGTTTGTCGGCCAACTCAGCCCCAAGAAGATACCTCTAAAGGTCATATCCTCCAGCACTGGAGATGGAGCAAAGGGTTAGCCACACAGGGCACCTGCCCAGTGCCCCTGTGTCAAGTCGGTCCCCAGAGGACAAGGCTCCTCCTTTCCTGAGAGGTAGACTCTCAACAGTTTGGGCAGGAAAGGGTGCCCTTACTGCCTGAAGTCCAGAAGATCTGCCTGGGTTTGAATTCAGGCTCTAGGGGTCGCTGATGTGTGACCATTGGCCAGTCATACAGCTGATATCTCTGTGTCTAAAAAAAACCGAGATGGGGACTTCCCTGGTGGTCCAACGGTTAAGACTCTGGGCTTTCTCTGTACAGGGTGCAGGTTTGATCCTGGCCGGGATCCAAGATCTCACAAGCTGCACAGCCAGAAAATATTTAAAAATAAAATAAAAAACAAAGATGACTCTGAGCCTCTCAGCTCTGGCACTGAAGCAGCTCCCAGGTCTGTAGACAGATTCCCTGCTTCCACAGCTAAAGAATGTGAACAGCCTTCCATTTCAGATGAGGAACAGGCTGACTCTAATCTAGAACTCATCATGGCTGGGTGGAGCATTGAGTTTAATTCCTCACTTCAAAGGTGGGGAAATTAAGAGCCAGAGAGAACACAGGTCTTGCACACAGAGCTGGGGGCCAGGCAGAAGGCAGCATGGCTGGCTCTCCCCGTCCCTGCTCCACATTTCTTTCAGCAGTACCACACAGCGTGGAGGAGGAAACCAGAATACTAAGCCACTTGCTCTATGTCATGTCTCCATGCCTGTAAAGCAGCCCTCTAAACAGCTGGGGCCACTGGGCAGCTGCAGCAGTAAGCCTAGAGTCTTAAAAAGAATCGAAAGGGAAAGGAAGGCAGGGCCATCAGAGAGGGGTCTCAACATGGAGATTGCTGATATTCCTGTTTCCCTTTAGAAAATCCTTTTCTTTGCATCAGCTTTACTGTTTCCCCCAACAGATTTGGCCTGGATTTTTTTTTTTTTTCCCCCTTTCCATTGAACTGGTCAGGGAAAGAAGTGAGGTGGAGAAAGGCAGCCTGAAATGTGCCAAAGTTCCTGAGATTTAGCTTCTGGGTCCTGCATCACTGACTGGGTCCTGAATCACTGATCCATTTAATCTACCTGCGGACAAGCACGGTTGGCTGTAATGGTTCCTTCTTACAGACCTGGGATGCCCGGGCCAGAAAGATTGAGGCCTGTCCTGCAGGGAGGAAGAGAAAGGAAGAGGAAGGACTTGGCAAATAGGCATGTAAGAGACAGAAGGAAGTGGGAGGGTTTATTCACCAGCAGGATTTCATGTTGCTAGGTGGTGTAGTAAGAGAGGAGGGACCAGATCCCATGTTGGAGGAGGGGTGAAGAGAGCTATTTCTAGGCTCTTCTCACTCAGGCCATCTCCTCCACTCCTGCCAGAGGAGTCTCCCTGAACACATGCGTGCATTCATTCATTTCTTCATTTCACACATTCTACATATGGATGCTGTGCCAGGCGCTGTACTCAGCACTGGGGAAGCAACGATGATGGAAACCAAATGCAAGCCTAGTCCTTTCCTGCCCTGGTTAAAATCTCTCACAGGTATTCTATTTATTTGGGAAGAAAGACTTCACTCCCTGGCCTGCCATTCAGGGCTCCCCAAGTTCTGGAACTCCCCAAGTTCAGTCCCCAGTCCCTACTACCCATCACTTCAGGCACCAAACACACTGGATTCTCTGTCTTACAATACATATGTCAGGGAGAAATCTGCCTCTGAGTCCCTTGTTTGTCCCCTCTGCCTGCTTTCAAATTCTACAGATCTTTTTTTTTCTTAAAAAGTTTTTTTTTTTTTGTTTTTGCCTTTCATTTCACTTTAATTAATTAATTTATTTTAAATCCTATACATTTTTAAGGGAGTGGGTTAGAAATGTTACCAGCTTTTCAGAACCTCTTCCTGGGAATTCCTTGGGGGTCCAATGGTTAGGACTCTGTTCTCTTGCTGCGCTGGGCCAGGGTTCAATCCATGGTTGGGAAGCTGCCTAGGAGCAGGCCCCCCCCCCCAAAAAAAAACCCAAAAAACCACACACCAAACAACAAAAAACAAAACCTTTTTCTATCTAGCATGAAAGAATTAAAAAACAAAACACTAGTACTTAACACATTCTGAATTCCTTGAGGGCAGGGTTCCATGCTCTCTTCCTCCAGTGCCCAGCATAGAGCCTGGACTATTCCTTCACAGAAATTCCCTCATTCTCAGTTCTCATACACAACACTTCATGCCCACTAATTTTTTTTAACTAGGTATAATTTTCTAACGTACTCTACCCATTATCTTTAGCCTATTTTCTTGGGCAGAATTTTGTGTTGTTGTTGTTCACTGGTGTACCGCATTGCTTAGAACAGCTCTTGGAATATAGTAGGTGCTCAATAGATAAGTACCAAATAAATAAAATGTGCACTCAAAACTTTGGGGTATGTGAGCTACATGGAATATCAAAAAAAGGGAAGCATGTAAGCAAGAATTAGTCAGCCTGACCCCAGCGTGTATATCCTACGCGGGGAGAGAAGTGTTGGTCAACCCCCAGACACAACCCAATGGTAAGCATTCATTGGCTCTGGTAACTGAATTGAATCTTTAACGCCCCACCCTGGAGAGGAAGAAAGGGCTCCCCAGGGGTCAGGCTGCAAACAGCTGCATCCTTTCCTTATATTAACCAGAATGCCTGGCCAGTATTTATCTTTCCACATTTCCACCTGTCAGGTCCAAGAACCTCGAGGCGGGGAAGGAGAGATGGAACCTTGTGGGGGAGGGTGGCAGTCCCCCCAAGGTTTGACTCTTAATTCAACCATCTCTGAGGTGGGTACTACCCAGCCAGTTTGGATCAATAGTGAATGCGTCCCATCTTCCCAGTCTCCCGGGGGCCAGCTGCTTTATCTCGGAAACAAAGTCCAGGGCTGAGGTCCTGGCCCCCTCCCCCAGTAATTTCCCGGAGAATATGGGGCGGGGCAGTGAATCAGCACTCGCTCGGACTCTGGCAGCCTTAAGTCCCCGCCAGGGGTCCCCAGTAGCCGCGGAATTAGACCTCCCCCCCACCCCCGCGCCCCACACCTCCTCCTCAATCGTCCTTCATCTGCCCGCTATGACCACTGGGAGATGTAGTCTTGACCGCCCCTTTGTCCTTGATCTCCCCAACATATCACCCCATCCCAGGGTGAACTACAACTCCCAGGGGCCCACGCGTCGGGTGGCCTGGCAGGGCTGGGGTCTGCAGGTCCAGGGTGGGTGGGGGATCGTCTGGAGAAGCTAGGGCGCAGCGAGCCGGGTGAAGTGAAGCACGGGGCTTGTCGAGGGGCACCAGCGAAGAAGGGGATACCCGGGAGGCGGTAGCAAGCTGAGCCGGGGAGTGGAAACCCGAGAAGCGGAAGGGGCCGGGGCGGGGCCGGGGCGGAGGCCGCGCGCGGGCTGGTGGGCGGGGCCGGCTGCGTCACGCGGCGTGGGCGGGGCCGTAGGGGGTTGTCCGCCCGCGGCACGCACAGCCGCCGCAGCCGCCTCGCGCCCGGTCCCGCGGTCGCAGCTCGAGTCGCAGCCTCCGCGCCCGTCGCCTCGAGCCGCTCGCGTCTCGTGTGGGTCGGTCCCTCCGGCACACGGGCTCCAGCCGCGCCGCAGCCGCCCTCCGAGCCTTCCAGGCCGCCCCGGATCATCCTCGTCCGGCCCGACTCAGCCCGTGAAGATGGTGGACCGCGAGCAACTGGTGCAGAAAGCCCGGCTGGCGGAGCAGGCGGAGCGCTACGACGACATGGCCGCGGCCATGAAGAACGTGAGTTTCCCCTCCCCTCCCCTCCCCCTCCGCCTCGCCCCAGCCCCTTCGCGGACGCGGGCCTTCACGGGCTCTGCCCGGGGGACTAGTCGCCCGTCGGCGACTGCAGTTCTGGATGCCCCTGAGGGGACCGGGGAGGGTCCCGAGAACACTGAGGACCAGGTGTGTGACGCGGCCTCTCCCCGAGCGTCCCCCAGGGCCGGCGGCCCGGCCGTCTCGGCCCTCCCCGCGCGCCCGGGTTGGGGCGGGGTCTTTTCGGGGCTGGGCTCGGGAGCTGGGTCTCCGGCCGCCGCGCCTTCGGGTCGGCTTGGGGACCTGAGCGGGGGGCCGTGCGCATCCTTTGTGCCCCACTTTCCCCTCCTCCCAGAGCCTGGGCGTGTGGGGGCGGGGGACCGCATGGATGCGGTTCCTCTTTTCTCCCTGATGTCTGGGCGGCGCCTTTCCCATTCACTCAGCAGGTCTCCGGGTTTTCTAATACTCCCCCCCGCCACCCACCCCACTCCCCAAATGTTCCCACTGCCTTCTGCAGACAGATCCTTTAAAGCCTCTTCGAGAAAAAATGTAGGCTCTCCTGAAAATCTGGACTCAATGGTGCAAAATCGAAACCTCCTTGCTCACGTTTTTCTTAACAAAAGGCTCCCCTCTCTCCATTCCCCAAAGCAAGCCCTCTTCTTGCCTTTAGGAAGGGGGGGCACGTTTGTCTCGCTAGCGTTTTCATTGATTGTTCTCGATATGTCATCTCCATTTTTTTCTTAGTGTGCTCGTATTGAAAGGGTAGGTATTGTCTCTAAAATAAAGGTTATGAATTTAGCCGACTGGTTCAATTTGTGACATATGCTGTTTCTTTTTTAAATACAGGCACACATCTGTTGAAATTCCTTTAAGTTGAAAAAAATATTCTCTCTGATCTGATATTGCAAACAAAGCGGTGGTGGGAGGCAGTATCAAGTCATTCCAGAAGATTCTGCATTTGTCATATTGCAGAGAGCCTAGACTGGGTGGAGGCTGGGGAGGAGTTATTTTAAAGGGGAAAAAGTCTTTTTTTTTTTTAATTTGTTTTGTTAGACACATCTGAAGCTTAAAAAAAAAAAATCTAGCGCATCCTCAATGCTGATGAAAAGAGAATACTGATCTCCAGTTGTCGCATTTTGCAGATTCCTGCCTGTATTGCACCATTTTGTCAGTAATGCTACATTTATCTGATGGGCGGTCAACCAGTTTGATATTAGAGGAGGGGGACGTATTGAGCATTACTACATGAAACATACATCTAATGATTTCAGTCTCTCACTATTTTAATATCTAACTTCCTGCCTTATGTAACAAAGGTTTTAAAATGCATCTCCAGTGTGCAGCGGATACAGGAGTGTATCTTGCACGTGAAACCTTTAATGAAACAGTATAGGCATTACAGATTAATTAATTCTCGAATAACTTTACTGGTTCACAGGAGATGACAAAGCTGATGCCTTTACATTTAAACCAGCTACATTAACACAGAAGATTTTTATCTCATTAAGGAAGAGGATTGGTTCTGAAATTGGGAGTACTGCTGTATTAATATATTGTCACAGTTGCTGTCTTTATAAGGCGCAAATGATAATTTGCACTTCAGTGGATATCAATATCTTTAGTTCACGTTATTTAGACTCTTCTAATTTTTCCGTATTTCTAGTTTCACAGGAAAGCGAGTGACCTCGCACCTATATCCATAGCAACCCAGTGATGTCACACACAATGACACAGAGGCTGCAATGCACCTCAGGGCTGGTAGGGAGTATGCAAATGGCATTTGTCCAGGGTAATGCAGAAGTTAGCAGATAAGCCAGGTGGAATTGAGCACTTCCTCTTCCGCCAGATGAGAATTGGTCCCCCAAAGAAGAATGTCCTTTATCCTGACACAGACACACCAGGGATCTGTAGATATGCCTGTTCATCTTTCCTATTTCCAATTTTCTGGAAAGTTTATAAGATACAGTCATGTTTTTAAACATTCATCTCAATAATAATCTTGGGCATTGAAGGGATAGAGATGGAAATTTTTAAAACAAGAATATGTTTTTACTCATAGTGTAGGGGTATATGTGGGTTTATTGCAAATTATTAACTCGGCAGGTTTTAATAGAAACCTTAAAAAAGATTATGACTTCCTACTAGGGCATTTTCAATAAACGTTAGGGAATGAGAATCTGCTACAGACATTTCAGCTTGAGATTTGGAAAACTTCTCTCGCCATGCTTATGCTCCTTAATGGAGTATGGAGGAAAGAAAACAGTTTTATAAAATAAAGCAGACGTTTTTCAAAGCAAATCTGTTCACTGTGATTTTGAGGAATTGGTCTTACGTCTGACCTTCCTTTTCTCATCTGTAAAATGGGTCAACACCTACTTGAAAAGTTGTGAGGATTAAATAAAAAATGTAGATGCTTTAAAAAGGTAACTATAAGACTTGTTTCTTTGTTTATATAAGTCACCACAGAATTTGGAAAATACAGGAAGATAGAAAATACTCAGTCCTACCACTTAAGTGAGTTCTAAGGTTTAACTCCTCCAGATGCTAGAGTGGTGAAATTTATTCCTATCTAGTGAAGGTACCCTAGGTAATAAACAGGACCTGTGATAGTTATAGGTGTGCGACCAAGATAGAAATAAATATGTGAGTATTTTGAAAAAGAGGGAAGAAGGAAGTTTAGTCTTTTAAGACAAATGTGTAGGCTTGTATCTAAAAAGAAGCGAACACCTATATATTTCCTACTTGTTAGACAATACTGACTTGTCCTTTGGATTTTAACAGCCTCTTGAGCTACTGGTATTTGCCTTGGGAGGGGGTGGGGAGAAAAGGTTCTAGGCAACTAATGTTGACGTTACTGGGATAAACATTTGATGGTGTGTTGGCGGCAGGGGGGCATTAGTGGCAAAAGGCTATCCTAGTTACGTAAAAATGCCTTCCTAGCAGAATCTATATACTTAAAAAAAAATTTTTTTTTAACTATGTTAAATATTCTGTTTTTTTCTACTAGCTCTTCCAGGAGGCTAGATCAATAGCCATTATCACTAATGGAGTAATGACACCTCTGTAGACTCTTTGTGGAGTTCTGCCAGCCATTATTATAATCGAAATCATGTGGCTTCAATTGTTCTCTTTGGAGTGGAAGAATACAGATAACAGTTGGCTTTTTATGTTCACCTTCCCAATAACTGAAATGACTACTAAGTGCCTTTTCTAATTATTTAAACAATTTCATATGGGTTTTTTTTTAATCGAGATAAAAGATGTTGCTGAATGTATATCTTCATTACAGCTCATTAGATTAACTACAGACCCTGGGAGGATTTCATCCCTTGGTACTTGGAGGAAGCCTTATTTATTTATTAAACCAAACTCTAGTTAAATTATTAAAAAGAGTGGAGGAAATGATTTGAGTCTTTTTTGTTGAGGTAACAGTCACAGGGCATGAACTAACCATTTTCAAGTGTACTATTCAGTAGCACTCTAGAAAAGGGAAAAATGATATTTTTAAAAAGTGACCGTGGTTGGCCATAGCTGGCTGGATTTCAGCACATGATTACTGATTCAGGAATGTGTCAGTAATGAAGTGCTCACAGCCAGTGGTAATCAGTATCCCTTTGTCTTTGTTTTCTAACATCTGAACCTTTTCAGCCTAAACTGGAAAAAAAAAAAGAAGGAGGGGGGACTTCTTTTGGCTTGGTTCGTATTTCCATTTTAAAAGTTCCAGAGCTTAAAAACTGTGTGATGCCCACCCAAATAAGAACAGTTTACCTGAAATCTGAGCAAACTATTGTTAACTATTTGGAGATTATAGGAGTTATGCTGGTGTTCTTATGATCACTCATTCTCCACCCCAAGACAGACTGACTGTGTTAGACACGCTCGCCCTGCTGTGTGGCGGCGGTTCTGCAGCGCTGAGAGTCTGCAGTTCTGAGAGTCTGTTCACGCATGGGCTTCCCATAAATAAGACGCTGAATACATTGTTTTGGTGCTTCTGAGGCAGTCAGGAGCAATGTTTTGCCTCTGGTATGATCAGCCCTAACCCTTTTATCTGGCAGGGCATCTGATTATTTCTGTATTCCTCCCAGATTCCATGAGATGAGGAAGAAAAGTAGGCAAAGGCCCTATATACATTTAATAGAGAAAAAAGTCATATATAAGCCATTGTCTTTTGTCTTATTTTCTAAGCTCTTTTTGTTAGACTCAACAACTGTGATTATGGGGCACCCATTGTCTTTCTAGGTTATAAAGTCTACCAATGCGAGCTGCCTTACAGCCTTTGCTCTCATAACCATTTTTCTGTTGTCCTCCCCAGATTCCCTTTTAGGTATTAGTTTTGGTTTAGTACCAAACCCTGTTATCTTACTTTAGATTGGCACTTGCAGAGATCCTTGAAATTTTGATTTTACTAATTTAGGAGGGAAAAAATAGTTACAGGAAGAGCGATCAACAAAAATTCCCAAAGGAAAGCTTTAATTTTAAATAAATGGTTACATTGGATTGGTTCCATGATTTTGCAGAAACAATAAAAATCTGTAAATCTTTTAAGACTAGTCTTTTTCTCTCGCTCTTTTGAAAGAACTGAATAAGTCTAAACCAAATTTTTGTCAGCATATTACTTAGAAGAGTGTCCCAAGAAGTAGATTTTTCCTTTACCTAATTTGAACAGTTAATGGGGTGCATAGCTTTAGTTGGGTTGTGAATAGGTAGGTAGAAATGAGAGTGTTCTTACATATAAGACATGAAAAAAATTCCAAGCAAACTCACTGGTCTTAATCTTGGTAGCAATGTCTTATTTTTGGAGAGGTGTAAAGCCAGACTTGGTGAGCAGGATCCAGGTGTAGTGTCAGCTTTTCCCTCTTGAAAGTTCTGTTACTAGAAGCAGGGTGCCAGAGCTGGGCGTGTGACAGTGACGGCGGTGGGCAGCTGAACGTGGAATGACGGTAGCGCGGGAGGAATCCCCTTCCCCCCTCCCCACGGCCGAGTGTGAAGAGCAGCTGTGGCCGTGTGAGAAGTGAGAGAAGCCTAAGAGGTAACAGGAGGAACGCTTTGAAAAACACAGGTTTGTTTTGAAGAGAGATCATTTCAAACCCCTTGAGCTTTCTGAAAGGAGTTATTAATACGACACTTAAGCTGCCATATTCAGTTAACCAAGATCTAGGAAAAAAGTTGCCTATGAGCGAGGTACTTAAAGGATGTCAAAATCAGCTTAAAATTTTTCGACTGATGGGTGCAATCCAGTGCCATTCAGTTTAGCACAGTGTTCCTTTTGTGCGGGTCTAACGTGAAGTAGCGAATGAGTGTGTCTTTGCAGCAGATGCCTGGCATGGAAACTTGCAAACCAATCCCACACTCCCGCCAGGACATTCATTCTTACCTGAGGGCCTGTCTGGCATGGCTGGACCCACGGATAGATGTTCTTTTCAAATCATACTCCGCGATCCACGTATGACTCATCTCTGGACTCTCACTACATCTGTGTAATAAAAACAGATGTTGAGTTCAGATCCTGGATTTTTTATTTTATTTTTTTAAGTAGGTTGAAAATGACCCAATCCATGAGGATGAGGAACATTAACCAGGATAGGATAAGAACAGCAGAATAGCATTCTGAGACAAGGACAGCTGGATGAGTATGTCCAGCTTGAATTTGGGCATGCTCTGATCTTCTAAGGGAGTCTGGTTGTTGGAAGGCTGTCACCATTGAAACTGACAACTGATGACAAAATGTCTGGCCTTCAGAACACTAGACAATTTCTTGGAGGGATGACAAGTATCCATAATCCATATTCCAGGGATATTCCCATCATGTCATTCTACAGGATTTTGTACCTTGAATTTTTCCCTTGATGTTTCAAGATATTTTCTTTTGTTAATCAGTATTTTCAGTAACTGAAGAGACCTGTGGATGTGTCAATTTTAAGTATTTTTTGTTTAGCATTTAAGCTGTTTACAAATTTATAGATATTGCCATGAGTATCTTTGTGGCTAAAGCTTTCAACACATATTGCATATTAGGACAGAGACCCAAAAGTGGAATTGTTGCAAGAACAGCTGAGAATTTTTAAGGAACTTGAAACTGTCACCAGTAGTGGTGTTTATCTCAAAAGTTTTGGAAGATGTAATTGTTGAGCTAGAGTTTACATACCCATGGTTCAAAGGTCAAGGATATTCTATTGCCCTTTTGGCTCCAAAAAGAAAAAATATGGTTGAAACAGGAAAGCTTGACTGCTAGCTTATGTGCTGCAAGCCTCCCTTTTGGTGCTTTAGTGAGGATGGATGGAATGAGTGCCTTTAAAAAGGAAGTTGAAAAAATAAAAACTAGTATGGGAACTTTATATGCAAAATAAAGATAAATAGCATGATATAACCCCATATAACCAATTTCACCATTTGTCAGCACATTGGCCAGTCATCCATCTGTATACTTTACTACTCTCTGGTTCCCTTGGTATTTACCATCTTGCATGATGGCTTTTTATTGACCTAAAATTACCCCTTATTTCCCACAAATGTTCCAGATACCGGCAAGATCGCTTTACATTCAAATTTGGCAACCTCAGAGTGTAGTTTCTTGCTTAAAGCATTTAATCCAGATGGCAGATGAAGTTTTTCCTAGATTTTCAGAGGAGTGTTTCTCTTCGGTTGACATCCAAAGCACTCACTGCTTCCCATCAGCCTTTGCTCATGAGGAGAAAAAGGCCGGATGAGTCTTGAGTGGGAAAGAGGATGCTGTGGCTGTAGGTTTACAGAAGGGTTCTCTCATTACAGGACTTCTTTTCTATTGCCTTTTTTGGGAAGGGGACAAGAGAGGCTGATAGTTTTTCTCAGTTCTGACTATTATCACCAATTTGATTGTTGTTTAGCCCCTAAGTTGTGTCCAACTCTTTGGCGACCCCCTGCACCATAGCCTGCCAGGCTCCTCTGTCCATGGGATTTCCCAGGCAAGAATACTGGAGTGGGTTGCCATGCCCTCCTCCAGAGGATGTTCCCGACCCAGGGATCAAACCCTGCGTCTCCTGCATTATTAGCAGGCGGGTTGTTTACTGAGCCACCAGGGAAGTCCCACCAATTCGATAGGAGTGCTAAAACCCAGTTGATTTGTTGAGAATGATGTGGGGAAACAAGTTTTACTTTTGTTCCATCTCGTTGCTTGCCAAGCATCTTTTTAAAAATCACTTTTGCCTTTAAGTCAGCTACTACTGGTTGTATGTGTGAATAGGTAAAAGTAGGTAGGTAGATAGTATACACTGGAGGAGGCAATGGCACCCCACTCCAGTACTCTTGCCTGGAAAATCCCATGGACGGAGGAGCCTGGAAAGCTGCGGTCCATGGGGTTGCTGAGGGTCGGACACGACTGAGCGACTTCACTTTCACTTTTCACTTTCATGCATTGGAGAAGGAAATGGCAGCCCACTCCAGTGTCTTGCCTGGAGAATCCCAGGGGCAGGAGAGCCTGGTGGGCTGCCGTCTGTGGGGTCGCACAGAGTCGGACACGACTGAAGCAACTTAGCAGCAGCAGCAAAAAGTATACACACTAGCCGTCTGGGCCCAGACATCCTGAATTCGAATCCATGCTCAGAAGTATGGAGTTGACCAATTTAGTGACATCAGTAATAATGGGTGAGTGTACTGCCTTTTTATTTTTTACCATTTGAAAGTCGTGCAGAAAAAGGCTAGATTTTTGGAACTAGATTCATTTATTGAGGAAGAAAAAACAAGACGGTAAAAACCTCAAGCAGCTGTAGTAACAAATTGAAGTTTAAAACTTGCATGAAATACATTTCTAAAAAAAAAAAAATACATTTCTATTGGTGTTACTTATTTAGAATTATGTGTAGCGTATAGATTCCCCCCAAAACGATTTTATCACTTGGTCTTTCTTTGGATTTATGGTACTCTTGCATTTTGGTCATGTTTTTCTCTTCCTAATCTGGCTGGCTGTATATACACATAATAAACTTTTTAATAAAGACTGATTAAGACCAGTTTTTTAGCAGGTGTTTATATATGTTGTGAAAATCACATGAGTACTATAATTTGTTACGGCATAGCATTATCCTGAAGTGTTGGTGCATTAAACTAAGCATCTGGTCCACAGTGGAAAACCTAGTGTGCTTTTTGGTGTGACTTTTCACATCTGTTCTGTAGATTTCTGCACTGACAATGATCTTTTTGAGAAGACAAAAATACTTTAAGTTACCCCCACTCTTAAATAAAAATATTGCAATATAATTGAACATTGACTATCACTTTGGCTGTATTTTTCCACATCTAATTTCACAACAGTTTTATAAAAGTGATGGTCCCATTTTATAGGCATAAATGTTTAATATGCTTAAGGCTTGAGTTTAAAGTTTTTTTTTTCCCTCTGAATCTCAGCCTCTTTAAAAGGCTTTTTAGTTTTCAAAAAAGAGTCATAGGTAAGGTGTGTATATGGAGACTGATGATCTTTTAGCTGTTATCTCAATGACCTGTTTTCATTAATTTTTAGTCAGTGTTCCATTGTTTGCAGAAGCTTTGAAATTCTTTCAAACTGTTGTATATTTAATACTTTTCCATTTAGTTGTCCCTGAGAGGGTGGTTGTTTAGATTTTAAGTGCAGAACAAACTTCTTTAGGACATCACTAAGATAAATGTGAGTGTATTTATCATAAATAAATTTGAGCCCTAAGACTGCATATGAATGTAACCTGGTTTCTTTTAGAAAATATTTGGTCCCATGATCTTGGTATGTTTTAAGTATCATTTACCGAAGGAGAACTTGTAATTTTTGGCATAAGGAGATAAGTACCATGGTTTTGCCATTGGAATCTTACAGATATTGCCCAGAAGTAAAGGATGCCGCTTAGGCTGAATGCAAGAGTATTCCTCACTTGAAAGAAATGGGAGGAAGCTGTGACTTTTTTGTTCATCAAAAGTAATACTATCTTGTGTGGAATTCACAAGCAGGAGTGTGGAAACATGTTGGTTTGTTTTTTTTGGAAACATATTTCTAGGGGGTTTCAGTGAAGATCAAAGGAAGAAAAGAATGTTAACTTGAATGTTTTGTAGGTGCTCTAGGCAGTGGGAGAAGTGAACTGCCAGAGTGGACTGATCCAGAAATCACCCAGGGGAAACAGAGCTGTGAGGGGGGGTTATTGAACATCAGTGGGTGGGAATATTCAACACCCAGGAAGAGAAGGATAGCCCAGTGCTGTGGAGTCCGAGGACAACTGAAGTCACCCTGGGTGTCGGGAGGTTTCCTGGAAACGATAGCAGAGGTAGGGGTGTGGTGGGGGTGTGGAGGGGAGAAGGCTGGAGGCAGGAGTGTCCAGGCAGAGGGCCTGGCATTGTTCAGGTTCAGAATGTACAGACAGCTGAATCTGCTGCATGATTCACACCCTTACTTTTGGTTGCCCTGAGAGAATGTTAGGAAATGAGTCCAGAGAGGGGCCAGTTCACGAAGGGCCTTACAGAGTTTGAATTTTTCTTAGGCTATGGACAGTCATTGAAGGATTTTCAGCAGAAAGGGATCCTCATCCCATTTTTGGTTTGTTGAGAGCCATGACAGCAGTGTGGAAATTGAATAGGAGGAGAGTGGGACAAGACTGATAAATAATTGCAGAGTCTAGTCTAAAAGGCAGAGAAGGCAATGGCACCCCACTCCAGTACTCGTGCCTAGAAAATCCCATGGATGGAGGAGTCCGGCGGCCTGCAGACCACTGAGCGACCACAGACAACTGAGCGACTTTGCTTTCACCTTTCACTTTCCTGCATTGGAGAAGGAAATGGCAACCCACTCCAGTATTCTTGCCTGGAGAATCCCAGGGACGGGGGAGCCTGGTGGGCTGCCGTCTATGGGGTAGTACAAAGTCGGACACGACTGAAGCGATTTAGCAGCAGCAGTCTAAAAGGATGAGGACCAGGGCAGGGACAGTGAGGGCGGATATGAGAGAGAATTTGATGGCTGGAGATAGGAAGACGAGGAAGGAGAAATGATAGAGATGAAGTCAGTTGCTGTCATGCTGAATTTGAGGAAACATTTAAGTGGCAATCAGTAGAGACATCATGGCTACACGTTAACTCAGGAAAAGCCCTTAGAAGAGTGCATGGCACAGGTTAAGCTCTCAGAGTTACTTATTACTCCTTCATAAAGGAAACAAATTACTTAGGAACCACTAATGACCAGACTACTCTCAGACCTGGAGAATGTAATATCCCCTGCCCTCATAGAACTGAGATTCTAGTGGGTATCTCCTATGAATCCATGCTAGTTAAAACCAGGCACAATAAGGTCATCCAGGCAGAATGGAGAGTCAGAGTCAAAATGTGAACCCTAGGGAATCACACTTCTGTGGTGCCTGGAACAAGATTTAAGATGAAGACAGGAGAACACAGGATATGTGAAGTAGGAAGACAGTTGTAACAGTAATAATGGGCTGAGGAGTGAATGAAAGGTGGAGAAATGGTAACAAGTTAGACTTGTTTTCAGAAACTTGATGTTGCAGAAAGTAGGAGATGTAATTTAAAGGGATCGTTTACTTATTGTAAACCTGAACTTGGACTACATGTTAATGGGCAAGTACAGGAAAGAGGGGCCCAGCCTGAGGTTTAAAGAAAAGCCTTAATTCCTAGTGACTACAGTCTGGCTTTTTTTTGTTGGTCTCTCTTCATCCTCTTCTCTCCCCTCTGTTTTGGGTGTAAGAGTAGAAAGCAGGCTGGGTGGTTGTATTGATTGAGGATTTAGGGATGGTGCAGCAGCAGGATGAGGCTTAGGAAAGTTGATATTCATGCAGAAATAATTTGATGGATCTGCCTTACAAGGAAGAAATAAAGCCTAAAGGGAAGGGGCTGAAAGAAAAAGGAGATTGTTTAAGAGCAAATCTAGTTGGTGGGAGTGAGGCCTGGTAATATTGGAGGATAAGAGTTTGATTTTCTTACTTATTTATTTTTGGCTGTGCCACATGGCTTGTAGGATCTCAGTTCCCTGACCAGGGACTGAAACCCAGGCCAGGGCAGTGAAAGCTCTGAGTCCTAATCACTGGACAGCCAGCAGACTCCCAGGAGTTGGATTTCAACGGTGGTGGTTGTAGCGGGTTGGGTAACTTAGGAGTCTGGGATTGACATATACACACTGCTGTATATAAAATAGATAACCAACAAGGACCTAGTCTGTAGCACAGGGAACTCAGTATTCTGTAATAAGCTCTGGGAAAAGAACGTGAAAAGGATGGATATATGTATACGTACAACTGGATCACTTTGCTGTATAGCTGCAACTAACACATGGGGAGTTAACAATAATCCAGTATAAAGCAATTTTAAAATGAATGGTTGTGAATGAGGTCAAAGGTGTGGTTTGAGGATAAGTTGTCAGAATTGATGAGATCAAAGCGAACTGTTGTTTATAATTAATTTGAGGGCATGGCAGGCCAGAGGTCTGGACACAAGTCAACAATCCCAAAGAAAGGGAACATGACATCGATTCCAGGAGAAATCTGAGAAGCAAAGAAAAGGCAAGAAAGAGGAGATGATTGTGAGGGACTCAGTATGGGCTTGTATATATAAAAACCTGTTAAGCTAATTTTGATTGAGCTAATTTTTAGAATAGGGTTATTTGACTGCTAGCCAAGGGTGTGCTGGAGCATAGCATATCTGTTTCCTGACGTGTGGGGTTAAATGGCGTGCTGCGGAGCTTTGGCTTATGTCCCAGTTGTTGAAAAGGGAGATCAGGTTGGAGCAATGGGTGGAATCGGGGCTAATGAAGTGGCCTTGTTTTTGCTTCAAGTCCTGTACCTTGACCCTAAAATTCAACTGTTCTTGTATTTGGTGCTGGTGGCACCTAACAGTAGCCAGCTTAATAGTAGTTAAGTTTTTGTTTGTATCAAACTACCTGAAACAAATGTTTCTTATTTGTCTCAGTTCTGTGGACTGGCCAGGTAGTTGGGGGCTGCTGGGGGCTCCTTGGGGGCCAGATGAACTATGGAGAGGCTAAGGCCTCTTCACGTGGTCTCTCGTCTCCAGGTGAACCAGGCTTCCTTGGCCTGGTTCCTGGCAGCAAGCCCCGATTCACAAGCACTTTTGGGGCCTTTGCTTGCCTCATACTTGCTAATGCTCCGTTGACCAAGTCGCACGATCAAATTCAGATGACAGAGGTGAAGTACATGCTTGTTCTTGATGGAAGGAGCCTCAGAGTCATACTTAAAAGGAAGAGGCTATACACGGAGTTGGGCTTCCCTGGTGGCTCAGACGATAAAGAATCCATCTGCAGTGCGGCAGCCCTGGGTTCAATCCCTAGGGTGGGAAGATCCCCTGGAGGAGGGCATGGCAACCCACTCCAGTATTCTTGCCTGGAGAATCCCCATGGACAGAGGAGCCTGGCAGGCTGCAGTCCATGGGGTCGCAAAGAGTCGGCCACGACAGAGCAACTAAGCACACACGCATACACACAGTTGGAAGGAGTTCTGTGGGCCATTTATGCAGTTAGTCTGGGCTGGATATATCCTGTGAGATTCATGTCACTTAGCAAACATTGGGAAGTGACTAGGTTGTGTGGTGATTCATTGACGAGTGCAGTGTGCTGCCTGCTCTTAAGGACTTTAATCTTTTGAGGAGGAAAAAAGGTACAGGGTTACACCCTGAGGCATGAGAAATAAGCAGTGTAACAAGTGCATGGTGAAACTTAGAGTAAACAGTAATTGGTTCTGCCTGCGAATTTTTCAGGCTTCAGGAAATAAGTGCAATATTTGAATTAGGGCTTAAAGGATGACTTACAGAAAATTTTTCTTCTTGAGTTCTGGAAGTGCTTTTTGGGTGGTAGGAAAAACATGAGAGCAGAGGAGTGTGTAGTATGAGGAAGACTGTGAGACCTGGGTCTGGGTGTTGGTGACTTGGAGCAGGGTTTTTTCTACCTTGGCACATTTCTTTTGTGTATCCCTAGGAGTGGAATGGGGAGAAGGTGATGGCACCCCACTCCAGTACTTTTGCCTGAAAAAAGATGGACGGAGGAGCCTGGTGGGCTGCAGTCCATGGGGTCAAGAAGAGTCAGACACGACTGAGCAACTTCACTTTCACTTTTCACTTTCATGCATTGGAGAAGAAAATGGCTACCCACTCCACTGTTCTTGCCTGGAGAATCCCAGGGACGGGGGAGCCTGGTGGGCTGCCGTCTTATGGGGTCACACAGAGTTGGACACGACTGAAGAGACTTAGCAGCCCCAGGAGTGGAATGAATGAGTCGATAACTCAACATTCTGAGGAACGTTGACCTGCAGTTCTTCGCCTGGAGAAAGACGTGTGTGGATCCCATGCAGTACTGAGTCTTTGAGGGTTAGGGCTGCTAAGGAGAGTATTTACAAGAAGCTCCTCCTAGGTTAAGAACTGGTCATATAGTGGAAAGCATATGGGATTTTAAGCCATGAGACTTGGGTTCCACTCTTTGGCTCTGAGCCTTAATTTTCTACTCTTTAAAATGGAAATAACAATACTGAATCATAAAGAGTTATATGAAGGACCAAAGAGGAATTATAATTTTGGTCAAAGAACTCATTTCTGATACTACAAAAGTTATTTAGAAAAATACAGAATATATGAGTATTTCTTAAATATCTTTTAAACAAAGAGTCGGGATTTAAGAATGAAACCCTGGAAGTATTGTATTAAACTCAGAACGAAACGAAGATGCACATTATAGCATTAATAATACTGTCCTTGTTTTTGCAGCAGATATCCTTGAATCAGTGGTATTTGGGAATCATAAGATTAGTAGTGAATAAACTGGGAAAATATTAGAATTAAATTAGTAATTAGTTCAATGAAACAGGGCTGAAAATCTGTGGTATGTATACTACTATATATCAGTCCTAATCTGTGTAAAGATATAATGAAAGATTTTTATGCAACTAAGTTTATTTTTAAAGGTATTCTTGGTAGAAGTGAGGTGGTGAGTGCAAAGCAGCAGATGTGGGCTTGAGTTAGTCATTTATTACATTAGTAAACTTGCTCATATAAAACTGCTGGCTTTAAGGTGGTTTTTTTTTTAAACTTGGTTCGAAAAAGTTTGGTGGATGTGATTAATTGAGTAAATTATGGAGAGGTTTTGTTTGAATAGGTACTACTGGTAGCAGGTCAAAAATTCAACCTCATCAACCTTGACTGCCTCTCAGCCACTCTGTTTTCAGCGATACAGAAATGTCTAGAAACATTTCTAGAGATACAGTGAGAATATACCAATACTTTTAAAATGACTGCCTAGAATTCCCTTGTATGGATGTTCATAAACCAGACTCCCGTTGACCACCATTTAGGTGGTTCCAGAGTTTAGCTGTTAGAAATGACACAGTGAATCCGTTTCTAGAAATGGAATGGCAGAGTCAGGTTTTTTAGTATTTAATTTTGATAGTTGTTCCAAATTGCCCTCCCTGAAGTTCGTACTAATCTGTGATGTCCAACAATGGATGGTGGTGGTGCCTGTTTATCCGCACTGTCGGCCTTCACAGTCAGTCATCAAAATGTTTAAGTTTTGCTGGTCTGATTGGAGAAAACTTAACATTTATAAAATGAATGACTTTGAGTTATAGATATATAACTATGTATATAATTTTTTCCTTTTTTTCAATTCCTTTTTCTCACTTTTCTATTACCCATTGGTTTTAAATTCGTTTTAGCAACTGGGTGAGGTTTTTGGGGGTTTTTTTGGTCTTTGGTCACACTGTGGGGCTTGTGGAATCTTAGTTGGATCAAACCTGGGCCTTATTGGTAAAAGCATGGAGTCCTAACCACTGAACCGCCAGGGGAATTCCCAGCAGTAGCATGTCTTAAAGTACATCTTTTTTACTGAAGTATAGTTAATTTACAGTTTTGTGTTAGTTTCAAGAGTATAGCAAAGTGATTCAGTTTTTTTTATATATATATATTTTAGATTCTTTTCCATTACAGGTGTTATTATAAGATATATATATATGTACATATGTATGTATGTTTTTCAGATTCTTTTCCATTACAGGTTATTATAAGATACTGAGTATAGTTCCCTGTGCTGTACAGTAGGTTCTTGTTATTAAAAAAGTACTTTATCGTTAAAAGTTGCTAGCCATCAGTCTGGCAAAACACGGCTGCCCCAAACCGTCAGTCTCCAAGCCCCAGTACTGTGAAGTGCAGTGAAACAAGGTGTTGCCTGTGTTGGAGAAACTGTTTCTTTCTGTGATATGTTGCAGGGTTTACATCATCAGAGACTTGGGATCTGAAACCAGAGGACTTGAGTTCGTGTCCCTGCCCTGCTGTCTGTCAGTGGGCTGATTTTGAGGGGAAAGTCTATTCATTGCTCTGCAGCACACCTGTCGAGTATAAGGTCCACCATGTCGGGGTAGTTGCGAGAAGAACACGGTACCTGACAGCTGTCAGAAAAGCGCAGGTTCTCCGGCAGCTCCCCTCATCGCTGAGGCCTTGAGCTCAACCCTGAATATGCCGTGGAAGTTCCCTGACTCTTCTGGGACGTTCCTCTTCCTGGAATGTTTCCCTGCAGCACAATTTTTATCCAAGATCATTGCTGCTGCCTTTTAAAAGCCTAACGAATGAGATTCCCAGGCAGACTTGGCTGCCTTGAGAGTCTCTGTGACTGGTGATCTAACGTGAATACATTTGTGTTTCCTCCTCATGAACTAGCACCTTGAGGGCATCTCACAAATGTTCTGTCTTTGGTACAGTGAGGTATGATGTGACGCACGCTAGGTGTTTGGTGAATGCTTGGTGACTTACCTGGTAAGCGGTGGCCTTTAACTGTATTTTTCTCGTCATCAGACCTTACGTGACATGTTATCGAGTTTCCCAGAATGAATAGGTAATTGACGTCCCTAAGGCTCCCTCCCTGTTCAGTGGTTTGCCAGGACTCAGCATATAGAGCCATACTTTTTTTTTTTTTTTTTTAATTTATTTATTTGGCTGTGTCTGGTCTTAGTTGAAGCACGCAGGATCTTTAATTGTGGTGCACAGATTCTCTAGTGGCGAACGGGCTTAGTTGCTCCTTAGCGTGTGGGATCTTAGTTCCCCAACTAGGGTTTGAACCCAAGTCTCCTGCATTGCAGGGCAGATTCTTAACCACTGGACTGCCAGGGAAGTCCAGAGCCATACTCTTGACTATGATGTATTACAGTGGAAGGATGCAAAGCTAAATCAGCAAAGAGGAAAGGTCCTTGGGGTGAAGATCAGAGTAGGCCAGGTCTAAGAGTCTCCTCTCTCTGGAGACTCAGGTGGACTGTGTGTGAAATGTCTGCTGGGAAGGAAGCTCATTAGAGACTCAGTTCCCAGAGGTCTTTCTGAGGCGTGTTCGAGGAGCACTTTGTGCCTCGCACATACCAAATTCAAGACTTCTGGAAGGAACACATTGTTTGGACAAACTTTTTAGGGCCAATGGGCCATTCTTAATCGGGGCTAGTGGGAACCCTTCCAGAATCCTAGTTCTCAAATGCTAGCCAAGGGTCAGCTTCGCAAGCAGACCTTTCTAAAGATAGCAATCTCAAGCCTGTTGTGTTAACTCTTTTTTTGCACACACTGTACTTTAAGTTGAAGGCGTCTTGTCCGGATATGCATGACATGAACTTCAGATTGTTTTCAGAAATTTTAATTTGATATTTAGTAGGTCGTCTCTGGGCTTCCCTCATAGCTCAGTCCATAAAGAATCTGCCTGCAGTGCCGGAGACTGGTGTTCTATTCCTGGGTCGGGAAGATCCCCTGGAGGAGGGCATGGCAATCCACTCCAGTATTTTTGCCTGGAAAATCCCGCAGACAGAGGAGCCTGGCGGGCTACACTCCATGGGGTCGCAAGAGTCAGACATGACTTAGCGACTAAACCACCAGATCGTCTCTAGAATATATGGTTAACTGTATGCAAACAGCAGTGTCACATTTCCTTGCAGTGGGTTATTTTTCCCTGTGCTCAGAATATAGATAACATGGACACCGATGCTCGTCTTGTGTCTTCTCGTGTTTTTCTTTTATTTTTGGTGTAGCGTGTTCATTTACCCTTTTCATAGCCTCTTGGCCCTTTGAGGTGATAGCACTCCAAACGCAGGAGGACCAAAAATGCTTGAGGGGGCCAAATGTTATACCTGGTGTCTGCTAATATATATATATATTTTTAATAGACTTTTTTAAAGCAGTTTTGGGGGCACAGAGGAAGGCACAGAGATCCCATATGCCCCTTGCCCCCTCCCTCCATGCACAGCCCTCCCCAACTGTCAGCATCCCAGAGGAATGCATTTGTTACCATTCGTGGGCCTGCACTGACTCATCATTACTGCCCAGACCACCCATGGTTTCCATTGAGGCTTAGTCTTGGTGTTAGCACTGTCTGGGCATTTTTTTACAAGTGTGCGGCCATTGGAGTATTAATATGCAGAATAGTTTCGCTGCTTTAGGAATCCTTTTTTTTTTTTCGTATTTTAAGTAAAGTAAGCTTAATTGAAGTTATTACTTAAGGAGTTTAAACATTCCAAGTTGCATTCATTACAGTTTAAGGTTCTCAATAGATAAGTTGAAGAATTGTGAATGACTTGGTGCTCCAAGACCACAGGGGTCAGAAAGTCATCTAAGTAACGTTCCAAGAATCTCAAGAGTGGCTAATCTTAGGGAGAGAAGGTTTCTCCCCTCATAAACTGTTAGGGGAGAACAGTTGACGCTAATTAATGTCTCAATGCCTTAGCAGCTAGGATTTGGGGCGTTCTGTTTCTTAAACTGTTGGTGAGAATAACAGATTTTTCTAACCTTTCTGCTAAAAGCTGTCTTTAACTCACTAAAGAAATTTGAACTTGAGCTAGTATCATAGGAGTTGAAAAGAGAAACCTTAATTTTATTTTTAAACAGAATGTAAAACTGGAGAATTTGCCACGTTTTCCAGTAGCCATGACAGCATGCTTGGGGAACCATATATGCAAATGGTCTGTTCTTAGAGACAGTTCAGTGGCTGTTTTGAAAAACACTACCTTCCTTTCCAAATGATGCACATCTCACACCCTCCCACACTGAATACTCATTCTATCTAGGTTAAACCTTTTTAGGACACTATGTGAATAATTTATTTGACCTTAAAAGTTATCTTGACTTTTGAAACTAGTATGGTTGGGATCTCTATTTTAATTAGAAACCACAGATTACCTCTCATACAAGTCATTTTGATCTTAAGGATTTAAAAAAAAAACAAAACCCTGATTTAAGGTTTTTAGAGACATCTTAGTGCCTTTGAACAGACTTTTTTTATTTAAGTGTTAAAGGTTTTCCCCTCTAACTTAGTTTTGCAGTAGCAGAGAACATCTGGGTATGTTCCAAATGTGGTTGAGTTACTGTATCTAAAGGTGATGTTGGCATTTCATAATCTTCATGTCCAGTTTGCCTGAGGCAACTGGACAAGCGTTACATAAGTGCAAATGGCCAGCTTTGGGCTCTGCAGCCCCGCAGCGGAAGACGTAACAGTATAGAGAGCTGCTGAGGTCACTGGGACTTTAAATAGTCCCTGCCTCTTGAAATAAGGACGGCATGATTTAGGGGAAAGGCCTGAAGCCGACCCCAGTGGCCTTAGGTACTGGGGCTTCTTGCATGGGAGACAGTTCTCAGGTTACACCAGAGGCGGCTAGTCTTCAGTATCTGCACACTCAGTGACTATGGGCGGGTGGCCTGTGGTGTGCAGGGCTCAGGCCTACAGAGGCTGCAGCCTGTTGGAACGCTAGTCTGGGGAGTTATTCCAGGCTATGTGATACTAAAGTTCACGGAAAGGAAGTGATATAGGGAGCTAAGGACTGGAGAACCACCTGGAGCAGAGAAGCGAGACTTGATTCGGGAAGACAGGCTGGATGACACAAGAAATGCAGAGCCTTCCTACACGGAGAGCTAAAGTGCAGGACATTGTCCCTGGCTGCCCAGTAGTTAGGACACCGCACTTTCACTGCTGAGGTACCGAAACCTCGTCCCCCAGTGTGCATCTGTTTCCCCTCGGCCACCTCTGCTAGAGCTATTTGTGCTTCACATTAGAGTGGGGAATCAGTAAGGCGTAATAAAAAGGTAACATAAGAAAACCCTAAGTTTAGAAAGAAGTTGAGTATGTATTATTGGCCAGATGTTGTGAGAATTAGTAAGCAAAGCATATAAACCTCTAAGTCTGGTTTACATTCTGATTTAATTCTGAGAGAGTGTGTTAGTTGCCCAGTCATGTCCAACTCTTTGTGACCCCATGGATGGTAGCCCTCCAGGCTCCTCTGTCTATGGGATTTCCCGGGCAAGAATAGTGGAGCGGGTTGCCTTTTCTATCTCTAGGGGATCTTCCTGATCCTGGGATTGAACCTGGGTCTCCTGCATTGTAGGCAGATTCTTTACTGTCTGAGCCACCAGGGAAGCCTTAATTCTGAGAGGAAATATTTCAGTCACATAACCAGTTTCATTAAGCGTAACCATCTCCCACTCGACTCCTTCCTTTATAAAAGAGGGATATGTATACCCCATGTAAGTGATCCATACACAAGTAAAGTCTCCTGGAATCCCAGCACAGCATATCTTTTTGGACTGTGTCCCACCACCTTTCATATCTGGCAGTAATAGAACATTACGAGGATGCTGTAATCTGCACGGTGAACAGAGAGTAGCCAGTTTAACTGGGGGTGGGAGGAGTGGAGTGGGCAGGATTTCACAGAAGATAGAACCTGGTTCTTGTGTAAGTATTTTCCAGGCAGGAACACTGGTAAATGCTCTAGGCAAAGGCAGAACAAAGCAGAAGTAGAACAAAGAGCAGAAGCTGCTTGCAATTAGTAGGTTACCACTAGAGTGCAGGTACCTGAGAGGATGAAGGCAGGGAAACATCTCTGTTGAAAATCTGAGGAAAGAGCTCATGGTCTGGGCTTTCTGATACTGCCGGTGACTGTGTATGTACCGGTTTGGATGTGGTAGTCAACCAGACAAGTAAAAGTGTGACCTCAGAAGAGGGAGGAAAAACAGGGAAGAGCAACAAGAGCCTAAAGTGTATGGCTCTGACATCACAGAAATCAGGTAATGTAACAAGAAAATGTAATTTTAGTCATTTGATCTAATTTCTTGATTACATGCAGTTGTTTGGTAGTCACAAAAATATGCAACATAGATGTGCTGTCGCTTTGGTTTGCTCAAGGCTCTTGGTGTTTGGGATGATGGAGACCCTTTAGAAATGCATGGTTGAAAGAAACATTAATTCCTGTTGGCCACCTCAGCTCAGAAGTGCTTTGCTCCTCTCTTCATCTTGTTGCTAATTGTATCCAAACACTAAAACACGTGTTCCCCAAGTTGCTAATACCTCAGTGATAGAATCAGCCCAGTGCCTGGAATTTATATCTTCTTAAGAGCAGAGAAAGCGTATTTCTCAAAGTCAAGTTGACGGTGACTCTATTCTCACCAAGTATGCAAGATACCCTCACCCAAAAGAAATGGGACTTGTGTTTGCCAGACAGGGCAAGAGTAGGAGGAAGCTGTCATTCTGGTTTCTGTTTCAAACAAACAAACTGATGAGGTATAAAAGGCACCTCTAATTAAAATCCTTGGCATTGGTGTGTATGTAATGCTGCTCAAGAGAACTGTTGATGTTTGTAATTTAGATCAAAATTTGGCTTTTCATCTAAGCGTTAGACTTTGAGAGTTCTTTCCAGAAACAGCTGAGCACGTGTGTCCTCTAGGGAGGAGGCGGGGGTTCATGCACCATTGAGCCAGCTGCGGTTTCTCCCCTTCTTGCTGCTCATTCCCTCTCCATCTCCCTCCCATGTACTCACATAGCCTAAAGTCTGTGTGTTGATGACTTTAATCAGCTGATCCATCTTTGTGTTTTAGTAGCATGAAAGATAGGATTAGCCCAACTTGGCATCACCTGTACCATAACAACTCTTTCTTCTTTCCTCTTCAATAGGTGACGGAGCTGAATGAGCCACTGTCCAATGAAGAAAGAAACCTTCTCTCTGTGGCCTACAAGAATGTAGTCGGGGCACGCCGTTCTTCCTGGAGGGTTATCAGTAGCATCGAGCAGAAGACATCTGCCGACGGTAACGAGAAGAAAATAGAGATGGTCCGTGCTTACCGTGAAAAAATAGAGAAGGAGTTGGAGGCCGTATGTCAGGATGTGCTGAGCCTGCTGGATAACTACCTGATCAAGAATTGCAGCGAGACCCAGTATGAGAGCAAAGTGTTTTACCTGAAGATGAAAGGGGACTATTACCGCTACCTGGCCGAAGTCGCCACCGGCGAGAAGAGGGCAACCGTCGTGGAGTCATCTGAGAAGGCCTACAGCGAAGCCCACGAGATCAGCAAGGAGCACATGCAGCCCACTCACCCCATTAGATTAGGCCTGGCCCTTAACTACTCCGTCTTCTACTACGAGATCCAGAACGCCCCGGAGCAAGCCTGCCACTTGGCCAAGACCGCCTTCGACGATGCCATCGCCGAGCTTGACACCCTCAACGAGGACTCCTACAAGGACTCCACGCTGATCATGCAGCTGCTCCGTGACAACCTCACGCTCTGGACGAGCGACCAGCAAGACGACGACGGCGGCGAAGGCAACAATTAAGGCCCCCAGGTGGACTGGCAGCGCACGCTGATGCTACTACTGCAGTCTTTATTTTTTTCCCATGAGTCGGGGGTCGGGTGGGGGAGGGAAAGGGAGGGATGACCTTCCTAGGGAGAAACCCACGACCTGTCCTGTCTTTGATCGCCTCTTTTGACATTTTTGCCAAAATACCACTAGTGGAAAGTCAGGCTAGCTGTGCTGGTTTTGGAATAGCAGCCTCACACTGGCATATGGACTGTTCTGTAGATTAATGCAAGTGGAGCTGTCTTTAATTTAACTTATTGCTAGAAAATAGGGTTTTAAGATGAAAAGAAAACTTAAAATGGAATGGCCCTCATTCAGTAAGTTCTGTGGTTCCAGTAAGGATTTTTATGTACATATGCTCTCGTCTTTTAAGTTTTGGGTACTTCCTAGCTCATCTGTTTTAGCTGTGCATTTTGTTTTTCAGGGTGTACTCTTAGCAGACATGGAATATTAAATCCCAAGATGATAGAACGTAAGGTCTGTTTATGGTTTAGGCCATGCCAGTTTTCAGATTAGTTGACAGTATTAACACTAAATTGCAGTTTACAGTATTTCTACATTACAGCCATATGTTAACATCAAGCCATTGATTGTGTGTTTTTCTTTATTTTGGCTCTTAACATCCTTGTTCAGCCTTATCCAGGTCGGTTTTGCTGTTCTCTGTCTCCTAGGCCAACAGGCTTGCCTGAGGAGAATCAGAACTACTTGTTAGGTTTTGGTTAATAGGTGCTTGGCAGGTGGCTGTGGGATTTTTGTCCTTCTTTCTTCTTAAATCCACCACAACAAACGATTAATCACTTTAATAGAAGCATTGAACACCACAAAACTAGAGAAAATTCAGGTCTGTATGTCATTTATCATGCTGATATTTCCAGAGAAATGCTGGGTTTTCTTCAGTTGCCACAGCTTCCTCGGGTGGCACTGCCGTCTGTCTCCTCTCTTGGGTCTTCCTCATTGTACCTCGTTCCCACAGCATGCACACGGATGGGTTGAAAAGCTGTTGGGTTGTAGAAGCTGGCGGTCATTTTGAGAAGGTTCGTGGTGCAGTGTGTGAAAATTCAGGTGCTAGGAGCTTACTGGTAGAAAAATCCTGAAGGAAGAGCTCTCTCCATGAACATTCTGTCCAGTTTTGGGAACCTCGTGTATCCGTTTTTCCTCCGTGAAAACACTCCTTCCCCAAAGAATTGTTGTAGGAAAATAGCATCATTATCAGATAATAAATCCTCAACTCCTATTTGACCACAATTTTTTCTAATTTTTTTCCTTTTAATGAAAATATAGAAGTTGGAGATTGGATTGTGCCATCTTGGCACGTTTTAGAATCGATGGAAACCACCACGCTCTTTCCACACGTTTGTTTCAATCAGCCTTAGGTCCTTCGTTCTCATTTTGGATAAGTCTTTCTGAAAACACGACCTGTTGCATGTGCGTTCAGCCTTTTTTACAAGTAATAGCATGAACTGCTGAGATAGGTAACAACACCAGATTTGTTTGTTTCTTTGTTTTATTTAGGCAGGCAGAGGAATGAGTCATAATTGAGGAAAAACCTGACAGTTGATTTTGTTAAAACCAGAATGGAGCTTCCAGTTGTGAAATGCACAGTGCCCAGGGTCCAGGTGACAGTGAAGACAGAAGAGTGACGATGCCGTCACGTGGCACAGTCTACCCAGCATGACTTTCCTTAGAAGGCCCCCTCCATGTGCTCTGGAGCGAGTCCCAATTAACCGAGCCTACCAGAAGAACTAAGAGAAGAGAGCTTTATAGCTTCTGCGCCCTAGCAGGGGCCTAAGGTCAATGCCATGGATGGGAAGAGATTGGGGCGGGCGGGGGGGTAGGTGGGACTTTCCTTAATTTTATCTTCATGTCCAGTGAGCAGTGCTGTGTCCTTCCCTTGTAGCATTTGGAAATGATTTACTGGAATTACAAAACCTATTTTTCTTTTAAATTTCAGCTTTGGCTCTGGCTGCTTTTTAGAATAATGCAAGATAAAAACCACATCTGAGGGCTAAAAAAAAAAATGAAGAGGGAATAGGAGACTTGATATTTAAGCAGCTTGAATGGTTTCTTTTCTTTTCTTTATTTTTAAAGAAATGCACTTGCCTATGATACTGTCTCTCCAGTGAAATGATTACTCCTCCATTACTCTATTGATACAATATTGTGCATGCTAGTGTTGTATTTCTATACAGTAGCTTGAAATTTATTAACTTATACTGTAGGTGTTATGTATTCCTATGACAAAAAAAAATTAAGTCTTCAAATTTTTTAAAGTTTTTTTAATTTAATTTTTTCCTTTTGGGGGTAAAGTTTGCTCTACCAAATAGTGATCGTAACAAATTGATCTGTTTTGGATGTTGCTATAGTGACATGCAGTTATACATTTTGTTTTTTTGGGGGGGAGCAAAAGAAACACCAGTGTTAGCTTAATCTTAATGTCTGGTGTTTGTCATGGTGAAATTATAACTATTACAGTGTAGGAGAACACTGAATATGTTCTCTGAATGAGCCTTTGTGCTTTTTGTCATGTTATGCAGTGAACTATTTTTAAGGTCTAATCAGTGGTTCTTTTTTTCCAACTCCGTGTTTCTCTAAGGAATTCTTTCACACACGGACCATTCTTAGCAGTTTTCCTCAGTGATGGAATATCATGAATGTGAGTCATTATGTAGCTGTCGTACATTGAGCAAATAAACTTACAGATCTGATGTCAGTGCTGCTTAGTTTTATTTAACGAGTTGAAATTTTCCTTTGCTTTCGAAGGTTTGATTGGACCTGGTGTTTTTCCCCCCTTCACCACTCAAAGAAGGTGGTTGGATGGGGGGAGGGGCAAAACTGTATTTTGGAAAGTGCCTCTGTCTGGGAATCAGGCCTGGGTTTACTGACCTCGAAAAAGGATTGCACATTTTGGGGCTCCATCGTTTCTCTTAGGAAATGAACCCTTAGTTTAAATCATGGCTCCTTGTGATTCTCGGGTGAATGACTTAAACTTCCAAGCCCTGGGGGTGGGGGAGGTAGGTCTCAATGAAAACTGGCTCACGTGCCCGGCTTGATATTTCTGTTAGGTGCCCATTGGATATCTCATTATGCCTTACATGAGATGGGTTTCTACACTTTAAAATCTTCACGTAGTGTCTTGGGTGGTATTTTTTGTTTTGTTTTGTTTGGTCAAGTCACATGGCACATGATATATCTGTGTTCCCTGACCAGGGATTGAACCTGCGTGCCCCACGCCGCCTCCCTACAGTGGAAGCGTGGTGTCCTAGCAGCTGGACTGCCAGGGAAGTCTTTTCTGAGGAGGTCAGCAACCTGAGTTGACGAGCTGGGCACTCAGCGACCTGCCATTGCGACAGCGGCTGTCAGGACAAGCTCAAGGCTTGAGTTGTACCCCCAGATGTGGGGTGTTCTGCCCTCCTGTTTACAGGAGGAAACACCAGGGCAAAGGCTTCCCACCCCCGCCAGTGTGGATATGCTCTAGCAAGGCAGGGAGGGGGCTGCATTGGTTCATGGCAGTGGAAGAAGACAGCTTTTCAATTTTTTGAGAAATTTTAATTCACGTTTTACGAGCCACGCTGTGTGACTAGGTTCCTGTCGTGTTAACGGGATTCACCTGATTTGGCTCATTGTCCCTCAGGACCGCCCTGAGAGTGCTACTGCAAATAGAGCTGTGGACACAGAAGTGACCTTTGTGCCTAAGGGCCCTAAGCTCACATGACCCATGTGCTGCTCAACTGGGAGATGAAACTGAGCACCCGGCACGCACTGACCAAGCAAGACCTCAGGACTGTGGGAGTCACTAGGGTAGAGACAGACATGTCTTGCCAACAGGGGAATAGAAATACAGGCAAGATGAGAACAGGCTCACCAAGGCTCTTCAGAAAGAAGGGTATTGAGTTAACTGGCAACAAAGTTCATTCAGGGTTTTCCATAAGATGCTATGGAAAACCCAGAATGAACAAATCCACCCTTGTTCCTTTGGTGTAACAGCATCCCATAGTGAAGGGGCTTACCAAGTGGCGTTAGTGGTAAAGAACCTGCCTGCCAGTGCAGGAGACTTAAGAGATACAGGTTTGATCCCTGGATTGGGAAGATCCTCTGGGGGAGGGCACGACAACCCACTCCTGATTTCTTGCCTGGAGAAGCCCATGGACAGAGGAGCCTGGCGGGCTACAGTCCATTGGGTCCCAAAGAGTTGGACACGACTGAAGCTACTTAGCACACAGGCATGCCCATTGTGAATGCTTGGAATTTGCTGAGAGGATTTTTCACAGACAAAACTTCTCTTGAGATGAAATGCTGTCTACTGCTGCATTTCTACCCAGTTTTAAGAGTTCTTTAATGCAGGTGTTTCTTAAACTTCATCTCAGGACCCCTTTACATCACTCTTACGCAAAGTATAAGTTTCGAGGCTAGTTTATGTCAGAAACCCGAAGCTGAAAATACTCATTTGTTTAATAGAAACCTATTACATGTTATGATATGTAACAGTTTCATGAAAAGTAATTGCTTTCCAAAACAAAAAATAGAAGAGTAGCCTTATTTGACAGTTTCGCAGATCTCTTAGAAGTCATCTGGACTCTCATAGCTGGTCCTGCATTCGTCTCCCTTGATGGATTTCGTATGTGAAGTATTGGCAGAAGGAGGGGATGACCCTTCATCACAGTGATGAGTAGTTTGGAAAGAACGGCCCCGAAGAGCTGAGGTTAAGAAAGCTCTCCTAATGCAGGAGTTGAATGATACCATGGGTTAGGCACCAGTGGTAGAGGCCCTCTTCCTCAGTGCATTCTAGAACTTAGAAAACTGATAGAAGGAATTCAGTAAAGGTGACGGGCAGGAGGGTAATTGTAAAGGAGTGAATGATCTACTTGGCTTCAGGCCTCCAGAGCAGGGCTTTCCATTCCTGCTTTAAATAGAGCTTTGCAGGTGGAGTGGGGGGGACATCAGTTGGGACTTGGTGGCAAGGAGCCTTTTAGTTAGCAAATAAGTTGCCTGATGGAGGCAGTGTAGTCTTCCTCTGCTCTATTTATATGTAATGACCTCACACTTTGGCCTCTGTGCCGGTCAGCAGAACGTATGTGTGTTGACTCATACTCGTTGACCTGAGTGGTCAAGAACGGCAGCTCCCAACTGGGCACAGTTCTCAAAGCAAACTTGGAGAATCGGCCTTCTGAACACTACCCGGGGTAACACTGTTCTTGATTTCTAACAGCTGACGGATCCTAGTGGTCTCCAGCCTAATCAGCAATAAAATGTGGTGTACCAACTTAGTAATTAGCTGCTGGTTTGAACCTTCCAGTTCTGGTATGGGTAGCTGTGGTTGGATCTGAATGGCCACAAACCCTACCTCTGATTAACCAGATACCTGTGGTCAGTGAAGAATTGTGGCGAGAGTGGCTGGGTCACACCGACTGAGTCCCTGGTACCAGCCCATAGGATTTTTGGTATTTAATCTGCATACTTAACCCATACCTAGCTTTATATTTGCAAAGGGCTGTAAAGGGGGATAAAAGAAGTGCGAAGAGAAGTATGTTGCCCATGAAACTTAAAATTTCCTATCTGGTCAGTAGTTTGGCAACATCAGGTAACACTTAAGTCTCTCCTGTTTCCCAGTCACCCATTTCCCTTCCCACAGGTAGTGAACCACTGTCCCTAATCTGGCTCAGTTGGAATCAGTTTGAGGTGGGAGGATTTTTGCTGCTTTTGAGCTTTGAGTGACCTGTGGGTCATAACAAGGTTCTGCCTTGTGATTGTCTTTTTTTGGCTGTACTGTGTAACTTTGGGGATCTTAGTTCCCTGACCAAAGGTTGAGCCTGGGACTTTGACAGTAAAAGTGCAGAGTCCTAGCTGCTGGCCCACTGGAGAATTCCCTGCCTTGTGGTTTTTAAATGCGAATGTTTTGGAACTGGTAGTCACGGTTACTGCTTCTTGTGTTAGATTTAACCCTGTTCAAAGGATAGCTAGGTGGTATCAGGGGACTTTGCCCCCAGCCTTTTATTTTGAAATATTTCAAACACAAAAATTGAAAAGAATGGTGCAGTGATAACTAAATATCCACTGCCTTGCGACATTTGCTTGATACTTGTCTTGTGGAACCTTGAAAGTAATGCCATTTCACTCTCTACTTTCATATTTCTTCTAAAAAGCATATTCTCTTAGGACGATCCCATTGTTATCACACCTAAGGAAATTACAGTAATTTCCTGATATCAGCCCATATTCCAGTCTCCCCAAAGCGTACCCAGGATGCCTCTGATAGCACTTTATAACCACCCTCCTCTGATCTAATGGATCAATTGGAATTCATTATTAGGTTTCTGTAAACCCTCTACTCCTTCCACTACTTGTGTAACACTGACATTTCCAGAGACTAGGCCACTTGGTGGTCTTACAGAAAGTGCCAGATTCTGGGTTTGTCCATTTGTTTCCTCCTCTGTCATTTAATTTGTTCCCATCTCTGTTGGGGCACTTTTTTTTGATCTTGCATAAAGGTTTTTCTTTGTCCCTCCATCTAGCCTTCTTATTGGTTCAGATGGAATTGAATTTGAATTGAATGATGGCTGGCCCAAGGCTCATCCTTCAGAATCAGGTGTTCTTAAGCAGCAGTCAGCACCGGGGTCTGTGTGACCCGAGTCCACAAGGACAAAGTTACCTGCCCGTTACACAGGGGAACTCTTGTTTTCTGACTAGTCCTTTAGGTTAAGGCGTTTTGCCTCCTCACACCCATCTCCTTCCCTTGGATGGAAAAAAAAAAAAAAGGTGGGTGTCCACTCAGCCCTTGTGTTGACTCAGCAACCATTTACTAGGTTTGGTGAGTCCTGGTGCTCTGCAGCTGTTCTGCCCCTATGCCTGGCCTAGGTAGTGAAATAGTGCAGCCCACCGTATTCCCAGAGTTGTCAGGAACCCGCAATCGTCTGACAGGCTGCCTTCACACTGGATCTACCTGGGAGAATGAATCTAGACTTGTTTTAACGCAGTCTCCACGATGGACAAGTTACCCTACTGCTTACTGGCTCTTAGCCTCCTGAAGCCAGAATTGAGATGGGGAGTTTGGATGGTCCCTTCAGTTGTTTAAAGCCCGACTGACAGCTCATTTTGGATTCCCTTATGAAAGTATACTGCTGCTGGCGCTAAGTTGCTTCAGTCGTGTCCAACTCTGTGCGACCCCATAGATGGCAGCCCGCCAGGCTCCGCCATCCCTGGGATTCTCCAGGCAAGAACACTGGAGTGGGTTGCTATTTCCTTCTCCAATGCATGCAAGTGAAAAGGGAAAGTGAAATATGAAAGTATACTGCCTTCCAAAAGTCCTTGCCTCTGAAAATATGGAGGTGTTAACAGCTTATAGGTGGTTTTCCCTGCTCAGCTTAAAAAAAAATTCTTTGGGGGGAATGTTGTGGTCCCTCAGTGATGAGTGCTAGGTTGGAGAGGGTAGTGGGTGGACCAAGTGAAAAATATTCTTTTGACCTAAATTAGGGATTACATTCATTGAATACACAAAATAGATTTAGTAAATGGCTGGGTAACACGTATGAAGGGGGAGCAGCTTGTCGCTGACGGCAAGCACTGTGGGTGAATTCCTTTCCATTGTTATTTCCCTAAGTGCTGTCCAGATCCTCAAAATCAGACACACACCTCATTACACTGCTGGGCAAAGGCAATAGGAGCACCCTCCCCCCCAGTATCCTAAAGGTTAAGGATCTACAATGTATTTAGCCCAGTGGTGACAGCGCCGTAACAACCAAGGGAAGAAAACAAACGTCCTTGGTCCATCCCTCAGGGCTTCAGCACTCAAGAATGCACTTGCGACTGGTCTGGCCGCTCCTGCCCCATTACTTGGTTTGCAGGGCCCTGGAGTTAGGAGGGCTCAGCATCCATCCGGGGCCCGACCCCGCCTCACCTAGGGGCCTGCTTCTGTGGCTCCATCCTCTGCTGCCCCCCGCCGGGCACTGCCCGGCTCTGCAGCCAAACCCGGGTGCGGCCAGGTTCGGCTTCCTGCAAGCCTTCGCGCGCCCCCGGCTGGGCCCAGACCCCGAGACGGCAGCAGGGCCCTGGAGCTCGGCCCGTCTCGCCCCAGCTCCAACCCATCGGGGAGAACCATCCTCGGGCTTCCCTCGGGTCACCTATCCTCAAACACCTAGGCCCCGGGGGGCAGGATGTCGCCCCCTGCGTGTACCCGGGGCCTGTTATGCGCCGGCACCACAGGCGCGCGTCGACACCGGCGACTCCTCATGGGTGAGCCGCACGAGCCCGCTCGCCGGTCAGCCTTGTCTCCGGGGGCGCTGCCCCTGGAGGTCAAGGGGAACCTGACAACCTGGGATCGGCGACGGGGCCAGGCCAGGCCAGACCACCCGGGATGTGAGCAAGGGCGGAGACGGGGCCGCCTTCCAATCGGGGGCAGCAGCGAGAGCCAATCACAGCCAGCCTGCCCCGCTCGTCCAATGGTCGGCCTGTCGCTAGGGCTCTGCTCCGGAATCAGCCTGGCGGTTGCCCGAGCCCAACCGCTGCGCTCCGCCCGGGCTCTCCTCCCACCGCCGGGCCTTCCTAAGCCACACCCACCCCGCCTCTGTTCACTCTCCCCTCTCTCCTCCCCGGGTCTCCGCCCTCCTCGCGGGCCTTTGTCACCCGGAGTAACCTGGCCAGGCCTCTGTAGGGCATTACAACGCCTTATAGGGAGTTAGCGACCTCTGCGGGCCTTGTCCGTTGCCGCGATCGGTCGGCCGAAGGAGCTGGCTTGGAAGGGCGGGGTTTGGGCTCCCGCGGGGCCCGCGACCCAATGCCTGACCCTCAGAGTTCCCTTCTGGAACAACGACGCAGCCTGTCAAGTCCAGGGCGGGTTCGCCATGCTTTCTAACCTACGTGGATCTTGTTCTGGAACCAGCCCCTGGAGGTCTCCGTTATTTTCATATTGCAGAGAAAGCCGGGGGTCTCTCTGTACCACTTGCTTGCCTGACCCTCCCAGCAGTTGGCGGGACTCAAGGGGTTGGCCACCGAGTTCCATCACCTCACACGCAGGCCCCACGGTCCAGAGGACGCCGAGGCCAGACTCTGCTGCCTTGGACATCAAGGCCTTCCATGGCCAGGCCCCCGCCCAGGTCTCTAGCCTTCCCTGCCGCTTGCAAAATGCCCTCCCACTCAACGCCCTTCTTTCCCCCACACTTCCGGGGTGGCCGCTCTGAGCGGTGGCCAGCCAGAGCTCTTCCCCCAAGAAGCGGATGTCAGAAATGTTAGGAAGCTCAGACAACCCCAATCTCCGCCCTTCTCATCTCCCAACCTAGAGCTGTGTAATCTGAGGCTAGGAGGGGAGATGGGTTGCCTGAGGCAGTGTCAAATCTGGAGTGAGGAATTGAAGACCAACTTCAGTGTGGCTACTGGCTATTTAGAAAGGTGAGATTTCTGTCCCCAGCAACATGTGTCGTTTTCCAGATGAAGGGATTTCAGTGGTAGAAAGCTTAAGAGTTTAGGATTTGAATTCTCCCATCCTGTTCTAGTTGTGAGGCATAACTTCTCAAGTTCCTTAGTCCTTCAGAAGTCAGTTTCCGTATCTGTGAAATGGAAGCCCAGTCCTAACTCCTGGACCACCTGAGAATTCCCTCACAGTCTGTTCTTTTCTTTCTTGGAACTTTATGTTCCTGGTTATAAATTAAATCTCATTATCAATTGCTCCATTGCTTCTCTCCATCCATCCTCACATCATTTAAACTCGTTAAGTGTCTTTAGTCTTGAATGGAAATCTTCTCTAAAGAAGATTACTTTCTAAAGCTCAAGTCCCATTTCCTTCCATTTTGTAATAGAACTGAAAGAACAGTTACTGCTTCCTCATATTGCCTTCGACTTTTTTTTTTCCTTTTGGCTGAGATGCAAGCAAGCAAGCAGAATCTTAGTTCCCAGACCAGGGATAGAACCTGTGCCCCTTTCAGTGGAAGCACGGAGTCTTAAACCCCTGGACGACCAGGGAATTCCTCCCTCAACCTTTGACTTACAAAGATCACCAGTGATTTCACTTTGTAATAAGGGTGATCTCCATTCTTAATAAGATCAAAGTTATCTTCCCATAATTTTCATGAGTGTTTCTTACTCGAAAAATAAGTAACTAAAGACTTCCCATGTATTGGCTTCCCTTGTGGCTCAGCTAGTAAAGAATCCGCCTGTAATTTGGGAAACCTGGGTTCGATTCCTGGGAAGATCCTCTGGAGAAGAGAACGGCTACCCACTCTAGTATTCTGGCCTGGAGAATTTCATGGACTGTTTTGTCCATGGAGTCTCAAAGAGTGGGACACGACTGAGCGACTTTCACTTCCCATGTATTAATTCATATAACCAACTTCATTTTGCAGAGGAAGAAACGGATTTAGTAACTTCCCCATGGTCCCACAGCTCGTAAGTGCCGTGGTGAGGATTTGAACCCAGTGTGACCAGTGGCCACAAGCGCGGCTGTAATCCTCTGCTGCCTCTCAATGGCACAGGGTTGCTATGAGGGTTTAATAAGCTAAGGTGTGACTGGCAGCTAGCAGGTGCCCAGCACACTGCCTTGGGCCCATGTGATTCGTAACACGACACCCATGTGGCAAAGGAGCAGAAGGTGGAGTAGGCTCCCAGACCCTGCAAAGGCTGACCTAGGAAGTGAGCTAGGTGCTCCAGGAGGGACGCCTGAGCTGCTTCAGCGACTGAGGCCCAGAGCAGAGAACAGGACCAGAGGAATGGGGGGTGCAGGGCTAGGGCATGTCAGTGTTTTCCAAGACTTGGGTTTTCTGCCCCCATTTCTGCTCTGGGCCTGGGCAGAGATTCCCCAGGGCTGTCTGGGGTGGGTGGTGTCAGGTATCTGGGGATCTCTGGGAGAGCACCAGGGGGCAGTCACTTACCATCCTATCTGGGGTTGGGGCGGGGAGAGGAGGGAGGCTGGGGAGGCCGAACCCAGGGCATCCTGCAGGGGCTGTCAGGGCCTGCCCTGGCCCTGCTCCACCCTGTTGACAGGTGGGGCTGAGACTTCCCTTCTGGAGTCAATAACAGCCTGACACCCTAGAAGCCTGCTCTCTGCTTGGTGGGAGCCAGTTACTCTTCCAGAACCGTTCTGCCCCACCCAACCCAGAGCCTTGGGGCTCCAGCTAAGGGACTGGCCTTTGAGACCCCTTCCAGGGTTCAAGCCTTTCAGGCTGGTCACACCTAGAGAAGGGTTTTGTTTTTGTTCTTTTGTTTTTTGAGATCTTTAACAGGGCCACCAAGGGGATTGTGCAAGGATAGCTCTGCCTCCAGGGCCCAGAGAGGTGGGGGAGGAAGCTCCAAAAGCGGGAGAGCTTGGTGATGGATGTAGGGGTTCAGAGAAGTGGGAGAACTCCCAGAAAGGAGGGAGTTCCAGTGTGGAAGAAGGGGCTTGGTGCTGGGAGGGGGTTGTAGTGAGGGAGTGGAGGATCAGAGAGGGACACAGACCTGGCAAGGAGGATGGGGGCTCAGAGGGGGCTAGGGAAGGGGGCTCAGGGACCACTCTGGTCATCCATTCACCTGCTGAAGTTCTCAATCCCCCTGCCCCGCTGTCTTCCCAGCCTCAACACAGCCGTCCCTAAAGGACTTTCCAAAGGACTTTCATGAACCCATCTGATGAAGGGGCATGAAAGTGGTTGTCTACACCTGCCCCGGGGTCAGGGCCAAGACTGAAGGCCTTCCTTGTACCAGGTCCTGGTTGGCCTAGTTAGAAAGCCATCCTTATACCCTTGGGCCCCCCTGGGAATTTGGTCTTCCTACCATTGTTAGGGAATCCTCGGTAGCCGCCAACCTTGGCCATTCTCCCTTGATTCCCAGCTCGCACAGAGCTGGCAACACCGACAATCCAAACAGGAGGGGCCTCAGGAGCCACCCAGACCCCTCAGAATGGAAACTGAGCCCAGCCCAGGGCTGGACCCCAGGCCATGCCTCCAAAAGGGACAGAGCTGACTCAGACTCGGACCTGGCCTCAGCTCAATGCATTTTCCTGAATGCAAAGCTGCTCCTGCAACCTCTGTCGGTTCTTTAAACCGAGCAGGCTCTGCCCTATTCCTGGCAGGCTCTGCCCAGTTCAGCCCTGAGGTGGGGGTGAGGGTAGATTTCCTTCCACTGAGGCGGCCTCTGGACCACCAGGGCTGCATCTTGACCCAACCATTGCCACCTAGGCTGTGCAGGGAGGTGTTCCAGGCTGGTTGGCGTGCAAGGCTGGAAGGAAGGGTAGCGGGGTGGGGCGGATATGAAACTGCAGGGGCCTCTCCTAGGGAAGGTCAGTTTTCCCCTAGGTCCCCAGACATGACCTTTTCTCTCTGGGTTGGGAGTTGGGAGGCCTGTCTGAATGCTTGACTTTCCCTTGCCCTCAGTCTGCCCTTCAGAAGAGATGGAGGTGCTGACAACTGGCCAGTGAGGCTCTTCCGCCCTCCATGCTCCTACCCAAGGCCATCCAGAGATTCTGTTATTAATCTGGAGTTGTTCCTTCTTAGCCAAACCTGGGGTTCCTGGGATTTTTCAGGCTTCCAGCTCTCCAAGCAGAGCTGTCTCGTAAGTTGTTGTTCGGTCGCTCAGTTGTGTTTGACTCTTTGTGACTCCATGGAACACAGCACACCAGGCTTCCCTGTCCTTCACCACCTCCTGGAGCTTGCTCAGACTCGTGTCCATTGAGTCAGTGATGCCATCCAACCATCTCATCCTCTGTGGTCCCCTTCTCCTGCCTTCAGTCTTTCCCAGCTTCAGAGTTTTTTTTTTCCAATGAGTCGACTCTTCCAGTGAGTCAGATTTTTTCATGCTTCCAGCTCTCCCAGCAGAGGTGTCTCATGAGAGGCCTATGAGAATATAGTTCATCTTCAGGAGGCAGAGTTCGATGCATACGATGAAGTCAGAGTCACCTGGGCAGGTGGAGGAGGGAGGGGAGAGTCAAAACTGCCCAGAGACTAAGAGGAACTTGCCATGGATGGCGTCATTCCCGCCTCCGGGCTCTTGCTCTTCAGGGCTGGAACCCAGGGACGTGGTAGATGGACAGGTGGTACACACTTTGGGGTGGGGAGCACACATTCCTAGGGGCTGCTTCTCTAGGAGAGCCGACGTGAAGGCAGGGCTTAGCCCCCATGACATCAGGGTCTGAGCAGCAGGGCCCAGTGCCAGTCCGACTAAGGCCCGCCCAGGCTCGCCCAGCTGCCCACAGCCATGCTGATCCTCTATCCCTGGTTTGATCCTAAGAGGTAACTCAGTCACTGCTGAGCAAGTCCGGACCCGGGGCCAAGCCCTGGCTGCAGGGTTGTCCCAGGTTCCTCTGTGTGCATGTAGGGGTTGGGTGCAATGTAGAGGGACAGAGGGTCCAGGGTAAGGCCAGCAGATAATGATTTCGGGCACTCGCAGCAGTAAACAGCAGCTTGAAGTAAGGACTTAGTCTCCCAGACCCGGACTCCTAACCCCTGGACCGCAGGAGCCAGCAGTTAGGGCTAGAGTCCCTAGTCCCTGCCTAACTAGTCAAGAATGAATTCAGGCGAGGAGGCAGAAGGTAAAGAGTAAAGTAAAAAGTTTATTGAAAAGAAAAGGACATGCAGAAAGGCACTTGGGCAAGTTCAGAGAGAGAGTTGAGCCTTCGGAAAGTTTAAATCCTTTATAAGGGGGCAGTTTTCCAGATCTCTGTCTTCCCTCAGGCCAGTCATCCTGCTTTGTCCTTCCCTCTACCCCCCACAGTTAATTTGTCTCAGGACCCTCCCCTGGGGTGCGCACGGTCAGCCAAGATGGATCTCGAAGTGAAGGCTTCTGGGAGGAGCAAACTCATTATGGCCTGGAATTATGCTCTGACTTCTGACTCTAAGGAGCCTTTCTGCGCATGTGTAGTGCCTCCCTTATCCTAAAAACGGGGAAGTGGAGAACCTGTAATCCTTCACTCAGACAGGGTCTTGCCTCTCTTTGTCCTTGCCATGATTATTGCCTTGAGATGTTAACAAGAGACAAAGACTGGCTATTTAGCCTGTTCTTCACCCTGGCTATTTACCTATTGTTACTTCCATTTCGGAGAGCAATCCGGAGGCTGATTGTAAATTCCTCCGTGGAGCCCACTTATCTCCTGTCCCAGAAAATGCAAACAGAAGGGTGGCTAATTGTATATGTCCAGTTCTGAGCCAGTCTATCTCCTACCTCAATAGGACCTCTCCAGCTTGAACTCCGCCCCACCCTGGGCTCTCTGTCAACTTCCTGGCCAAGCCAGTTCCTGGCCGAGGGACTCCAGACCTACCCCACCCTCCTCGCCATTCTTCCCTTGGTTGCCCCTCTCCCATCACAAAAGTGGTCCGGCCGTGCCCTTTGGACTCAGCCCCGAGGTCCTCTGCAGCCATTCTCTGGGCAGTTTTTACTCTCCACCCCACCCTCTCCAGGAGCAGTCTGTGCCTGGCAACCCCCCCGGGCTGATTCAGTAGCAGGGAAGATGAGAACAGCTGGAAACAATTCACTCTTCCTGCAGCCAAGGTCTGGGGGCTGCCTGACTTTGCGGAGACAGGGAGGTCAGCAAGCCCCAGACGGCGTCATGGCAGTCAGGAGCTCAGGACTTCAGAGGTCCCCTCCTTTTCCCACCCCCAGCACCTCCACCCTGCAGAGGCCTGATTGCTGCCACCCCCTGGCCTGTGGCCCCCTTCCCCCCTCCCCTGGCAGGACCTGTGCCCACTGCATCTCAGCCGCACACTGCCCCCTGCCTCTCGGCAGGCCCCTGCCGAGCATTCTCTGAGATCTGGAACCCCTTTTCTAAAGCAAGGATGCTTAAACCCTTTGATCAGCCTGCACTTAGTGTGGCCTTCAATTGCCTCCCAAGACGGTCCCCCCCTTCTCCCTCCATTGCCCTGTCTGCTGGCAGCCCCTCCTCCAGCCTGACCTTACCAGCCTTCCAACCCTCACCCATGCAATTCCTGCCTTACCTGTCACATAAGATACACTTCCAGAAATCCCTGTTTCCCACTCCACCGAGACCCCCTGCCCCCCACCCCCCGGCTGTGCAGGCTCCTGTCTATGCTGTGCGTCACAAGGCTGTGTCCTCCACTTGCCCCGTGGGCTCAAGCAGGGACTTGGACTGACGAGCTGGGTGCTGGGCCCAGAGAAGGTGCCAACAGGGAGGGCAGATTTCACAACTGGAAGGGAGAGAGGAAAGAAGAGACCCAGGGATCACTGACCTGGAGCTGAGAGTGGCTTGCGAACCCCATGGGTCCCTAGGGGAGCTGGGGAGGGGTGAGCGGCAGCCTCAGGGGTTTGAGGTCTGAGAGGGAGCCTTTGTCGTTGACCTGGAGCAGGGGCATTGCCCCCCAGATGCTCTTCAGCTGAGCAGAGGGGCCTGGATCCTAGCGTTCACTGAACCAAGGCCAGTGTCTGAGTCTGCAGCCCTGAAGGACATGGGAGGCCTTTAGAGAGCAGCCCACTGGAAATCAGAGAAAGGCCTGAAGAGGCGGGAACAGCAGTAGGCAGAGTCTCGCCGGGTCTCTCAACACCCCAGAGCCAGTCTCTCCCAGTGGAGAACCCAGACCTGAGCCAGCCTGCCCAGAGGCGCTGCCAGGCCTACATCTTCTTCTTTTTGAAAGATATTTATTTATTTGTTTGGCTACGCCAGGTCTTGGTTGTGGCACGTGAGATCTTTAGTTGCAGCATGCGGGATCTAGTTCCCCTAACAGGAATCGAACCCAGCCAGGCCCCCTGCATTGGGAGCGCAGAGCCTTAGCCACTGGACTGTTGCAGAAACCAGTAATCGAGAAACCAAGCACCACACTTGGAGAGTTGGAGAACTCAGGTTTATTATGCCGGCGGGCCCAGAGGAGTTAACACTCCAAGCTCTGAGTTTTTATAGACAGGCTGTAGTGGGCAACACTAGCTGCTAATAGGCTGGTTTAAACTAAGGGAGGGGGATGCCTGACCTTTACACGGACAGGTTTGCAGGGGCTGAGCCATTGCAAAGAACAGGACAAAGGTGAGGGAGATAAGCTCCAGCTCCTAGTATTGTAAGTCCCCACGTTCTGAGACTACGTGACCTACGTGATCCAGACTTTTCAAGGAGCCAGCTGAGTTACAGAGGCAGAAGGAGCGGGAGGTGATGTAAAATTTTAGCTTTTCCTCTTCATTCCCCCTTCTTGATGCTTCTATCACTCGTTGCAGAAAGCATCATCTCATGTTTTGGTAGGACGTTCAGAGCTCCCCATCATTTAGGGGGCTGTATTGAGCTATTGGACTTCCCTGGTGGATCAGAGGTTAAAGCGTCTGCCTGGAATGCGGGAGACCCGGGTTCGATCCCTGGGTTGGGAAGATCCCCTGGAGAAGGAAATGGCAACCCACTCCAGTGCTCTTGCCTGGAGAATCCCATGGAGAGAGGAGCCTGGTAGGCTACAGTCCATGGGGTTGCAAAGAGTCGGACACGACTGAGCGAATTCATTCACTCACTCACTCACTCATTGAGCTATTACCATTTGCAACTTTATGGATTCAATCCAAGGGATTATGAACTGGGTAATTGCTTTGAGAATACAAGGGCCAAACAATAGCACTGCAAAGAGCGTGGTGAGAGGATCTGTTAAAGGGAGAAGCCACAAGGGCAAGCTCCAGATATTGCTCGAATTACCCCAGGAATTAGCTAGTTTTTCTCTCCTTTTTATGATTTGTTCGCTTAGCTGTTGGGCCATGTCCCTGACTATTTCTATTCGTTTACATAAAAGCAGCATTCTTTATTCAAGAAGAGGCAGAGTCCTCTCTTTTCAGCTGTCAGTAGGTCTAGCCCTCTCCTATTCTGTAAAACCACCTCAGCCAGGGAGTCTAGTTGGTCCTGTAAAGAAAAGTACAGCAATAATACCGATTAGGGATCAAGGCCAGGGTTGACAATGAAAATCCATCGATATTTTGATAGCAGGATCCTCAGGCTTCCGCCGTGCGTTGACCAGCCAGCTGCCAGTGTGTGGCTGGAGTAAGGCTGAAGAATCAATCCTCAAGCTTCTGCCAAGCGTTGACTAGTTAGCTTTCAGAATGACTAGAGCAGGGCTCAGCGTCCTTCGTGGTTGAAGGCCATTGTCTTTGGAACTGGACCTTGAGGAAGTTTTTGGGGTCCCAAACTGCTTTCCAGGTGTCCTCATCACAGGAAGCTGCTGCTTTCTTGACTCGGGTGCGGTGGATCCAAGGGATAACACCTATAACTTTAACGGCAGTAGGGGTTGCCAGGATGACCGTGTGAGGGCCTGTCCAAACTGGCTGAAGTGGGATTTTTTTTTTTTTTTGTCTTTAACCCATACCTCATCTCCTGGCTGATAGGGATGAACCCGATTGCCCAAAGGAATGGGTGTCCTTTCTAAGGTTTCTTGGGCGATATGGCGGAAGACTTTTCCAGGGCCTGGAGGTGTCGGGACATCTCCAGGTCAGCTAGTTGTTGGTGGTCTCCCTTGAGCTTTTTTATCACTGGCGGTGGTCTCCCATATAAGATCTCAAAGGGAGAATAGCCTGAGGACCTCAGGGTGCATTTACGGAGGGAGATGATAGTGCACAGAATGATAAGGCAGCTTGTCCTAGCACTGTCTGGGTGATGGCCAGAGGATATTCTTGTCGTACTACTATTTGGAGAAACTTCAACAAGAAAGTTAAAGATATACGGCCCAAAGATTAATAGAAGTAGGAAAGCTGCTGGGGGGCTAGCCAGGAGAACCAGGTCCAGACATTGGTTTGTGATGTTAGTGTTTCTCTAGGTATGAGAAGATGTACGAATTTGGACTCATAAAAATCTTTACCTGAAAACATCTGACTATCTGAAGGCCTGTTTTTCCAGGGTTTTCCCAGAGCATGGAGTGTCTTATTTTTTTGTCTCCACCCTGAACTCCTTTCAAGAGGGTGTTGAAGGTCAGCATCTTATAGTGGTCACAATTTAATTTTTATAGAGGCAGCTGGCAAGGGCCAGCTTCCAGTCAGCAGGGCCCCTTCATAGCCACATATGTGACCATGTTTTGGGGCATTTCAAGGTCATTGTGTCCCACGGTGCTGGGAAGGCTCACTCCCAGTCTAACAAAGATTCCACTGACAGGCCACTCACTGTGTTGTCACTAGGCCAGGCCTTGTAAGTAGCAAGTCTCTGGACCATACCTGTCTTACTAGCCTCTTGGTCCAGGAAAATATTTCCTCTTGTTGCTTCTTCCCGTATCTAGAGTTACGTTATTACAATTATTGATCTCATATGGAATTGCATATCAGCATTTTATCTCAGGCTCAGTCACACCTTTGGTAACGTAAGAAATAATCTTCTGAAACAAGCTACATAGAAAAAATAATATAGCTAGCAGTTATTAGTAAGGTCACAAGCAAGAATTTAGGTCAAGAACTTTCATTGGGTATAGCCCGGTATACCCCAGGTCATCTGACTCAGTTACATGATTATAGCCAAGTGTTAATCTCCTGGTTGTACATCATGGACCATCTGACCTTTATCCAAAGACTGGTTACTGACTTAAGCTTTAGAAACAATCTTAGAGTGTCCTTTTTAATAACTTAATTAAACCTTTTAGCAATATAACATAACAAGGAACTATCTCAGAAGTGAATCTTAGTAAGCACAGACCTTAATTAACAAAACTAGAATTTAAAATTTAGTGAAACGTAATTTTTTCTTTTTTCGGAGAACTCATTGTGACAGCAGTAACACTATAGGCAGGGAAGGCTTAATCCCATCAGATAAAAATGAGGTCTGTCAGGGCACCGGGAAAAGCCCAGGGGCCTTCTTGGATTTCCCGTAGCCCTGGCTCTTTGGTTTTAGCTGTTGTTTATCCATTTTTAATTTCCTGATTTAGGAGCAGACTATTGCCACGTTTTAAGGACCTCAAGATAGCAAAAGTCTAACCATAAGGGGTTATTTTTTTGTAGAAGCAGAATGAACTTTGTCTACATGTACCATAATTTTAAATAATATTTATTTGCTTTAGCAAAGTAACAAAAAGATTTTAAAGACAAATATAAATCACTTAAAGGCAAAGAAATTAATAATCTGTTATCAAAAGCTGCATTCTAAGAAAACTTTGTTTTCTAAACAGAGAGAAGGCCAAATTCCAGTCTGGTACCAGCTTACTGTTAATAACAAAATTTGTTTATCTGCTTAATCTTAGAAAATCTTCTCCATAAATCTTGAAGAACTAGCAGTATTTTTCTAAAGGCATGAGAGTAAAACCATAGAAGGCATGTTTAGAATCTGATTCTCTTGCAGTTGACAAAGAAATCTTGTCATAACACTTTAATATGATAACTAGAATTATAACTGACTATATTTTATCAGGGCATATCAGATCTATATGAATTTCACATAATTTTAGGATATCTATATTAGTAACATCAACCATACGGTATAACCTGAAAAGATTTTTCACCCCTTTAACACTACTTCCCATGTAACTTAACATGTCCAATGAACCCAGGTAGCTTAATAGCTCTTTGGGATGTCTCAGGGGCCCTCTGAAGCATCCCAAAGTTAGCTAGAAGTCAAGTTATTTAGGAAGTTTTGTCAATAAATGTCAAAAGGGTTTATAACATTCAGTCAGGTAGGATCACATAAGTTACTGTGAAATAATAGTTATTTACTTAGCCAAAGTTAACAAAAGATTTCAAAGGTAAATTCAGAACAGAGCAATTAAGAGGTAAAGAAACTTAAATCTATTATTAAAAGCAGTTCAACATCTGAAGAAAGGTATGTCCTCTTAACAGAGAGAAAGGCCAAATTCAAGTTTTGCACCAGCTTACTTTAAACTCATTTAGGTAAACTTAATTAAATTTATTTTAAACTTAGTCCTAACTATGCACAAAACTTTTTTTAGGGTCCACTTTCCACAAACTTTTTAATCACTTCTATAACAGCCATCTGTAAGTCAGACCTACTTTCCTTTTCCTTTATAAAATGTAATTTTATTTCTTATACCTTCTTTATTAAAAGCATACATCCTACATCCTTATTAGATTAGCAAACAAACATTAATACTAGATATTTAATATTGAATATTTCCCAGTTCACGTGAATCTGACATTTATTTAGGTTAACTTTTCTTGTATTTAGAATTGTTTGATTTGTAAGCGCTTACTTTTTTTTAGGCCAATTAAATTAGAACTCATTTACCACTTCAACAATATTATCAGAAAAAAACAAAAGACATACACTGAGACATACATAAATCCAGACAGACAGAGATCTTATAGTTCTCTGAGATTTAAAATATCTCTTTGACTCCTTTTTTTTTCTTTGCTTGAAGTTCTAATTTGCTCAAGGCCAAGGTCTCAGGCAAAGTGGGCTGTGTATTTCAAGGACATGGAAAGGGTTAACTTCAAGCTTTTTCCTAGGCAGGCCTTTTAACAAGCTAGTTATTTTTAATTGCATATGCAAAAAGAATTGGTTTTGCAGTTTCCAAAAAGAAAAATTTCTCTCACTCTGTTCAATCAGCAATCATGCACTCACAATCCTTCAGAGGCTATCACAATGCCTCCCTTCTCCAGAGTCCCCAGGTTTCCTTAACTGTTGCTGCCTTCCTGGGAGCTCCAAGCAGGTTATCAGTCACGATGCCTTCCTTCTCCCGAGTCTGGTCGGGCTTGGCTGTCCGGAGAGTCGGTCAGAACACTGGTCCGAAAGAGAACCCTGAATACCGTCAAGCGGCGTGCGTCCTTGTTGGTCTCGGGGTTCCTTCGTTCCAGCCAGGCTGAGCCACCCACCAGTCTGGCGGCTCAACGGGCTGGCTGGCGTGCTTGGAATCTCGCTGGGGCCTCCAGAAATGTTGCAGAAACAGGTAATCGAGAAACTAAGCACCACACTCGGAGAGTTGGAGAACTCAGGTTTATTATGCTGGCGGGCCCAGAGGAGTTAACACTCCAAGCTCTGAGTCCCAAACAAAGGGGTTACAAAGTTTTTATAGATAGACTATAGTGGGCAACACTAGCTGCTAATAGGCTGGTTTAAGGGAAGGGGACGCCTGACCTTTACACGGACAGGCATGATGAAGCAGGTTTGCAGGGGCTGAGCAATTGCGAAGAGCAGGACAAGGGTGAGTGAGATAAGCTGCAGCTCCTAGTAAAGTCCCCGTGTTCTGAGACTACATGACCTACATGATCCAGACTTTGCAAGGAGCCAGCTGAGTTACAGAAGCAGAAGGAACAGGAGGTGATGTAAAATTTTAACTTTTCCTCTTCAGGACCACCAGTGCGAATATGAGTGTGAAGTCGCTTCAGTTGTGTCCGACACTTTGCAACCCCACGGACTGCAGCCTGCCAGGCTCCTCTGTCCATGGGATTCTCCAGGCAAGAATACTGGAGTGGGTTGCCATTTCCTTCTCCAGGGGAATCTTTCCAACCCAGGGATGGATCCGCGTCTCCTCCATTGGCAGGTTCTTTACCACTAGAGCCACTGGGGAAGCCCACTAGACCACCAAGGAAGTCCCAGATCCCACATCTGAGTTGAGCTCAGGGCATATGTAGGACCAGCCCAGCCTCAGACTCTGGTCCTGTCTCTGCCCTGCTCCCGAAAGTACGACCCAGGCAGCCTACTGAGCTTCCATCCCTTCTTCCTCATCCCTTATTTTGGGTTTCCAACGGAGACTGCAGCCCCAATTCTTCATCTCCTATGGACCTCATACCCCAGCTGTGTCCTAGAGGACGGTATGAGCCCCTAGACCTATATTCCAGTTGGAGCACTGACTGCACCCAGGCGCTGACCCCTGCCTGACCCCGGCCATGGCCCTGGACTCTGGGTCTTCCTGAGCTCCGGAAGCTCTCTCTGTTTTGCAACCTGGCTGGCTTCCTTGAGTGGCCCTGGCCCCCAGGCTCACCTCCATCGCCGTCCGTCTCCTCCTGAGGCCCCACGGAGCCTCCCTGGGCAGCACTTCAAGCTGTGGAGGCCCGCTCCCCACCCCCGCCCCTGCCCCGGCCTGTGTCTTGAACTCATCTGCTCTCCGGTGCCTGTGGTCACTCAGATGGCCCTCCAGGACTATTGGGTGCACCCGGGCAGGTCTCTTCACTTTTTTAAAAATAATAATTTTATTTATTTATGATTTGGCTGCACTGGGTCTTAGTTGTGGCACATGGGATCTAGTTCCCTGACCAGGGATTGAACCCCCTTCACTGGGAGCTTGGAGTTTTAGCCACTGGACCACCAGGGAAGTCCCAGGTCTCTTCACTTCTTTGAGGCTTTGCTGCCCAGTTGCCAAGCAGGAGTAACAGCACCTCTTCTCAGGGCTGGCCTGAGGATTACCTTGTCAAAGGCTTGGCACCAGCTCTGCCACTCATCAAGGGCACCGGTGGAGGAGCTGGCAGCCTCGCGATCGCTCTTTCTGACCAGACAGGAGGACCCAGACACACCCGTGGAAGTCAGGGCCATCCTGTTGCCAGCTGCAAGGGCGCCGGCCAGCAGAGCGAGGGTGAGACGCGGACGGGCTGACTCTGGGTCGTGGCCCAGCAGAGTGGAGGCATCCAGGAGACACCTGAGACGTGGGGGGTGTCCATGTCAGGGAGGTGAGCGGAAGATTTGAGATCAGAGCTTAGGGAACCAGCGGTGGGAGGGTGGGTGGACTGGGCAGCGCCCTGGCTGACAGGTCCAGACCCGCGCTGCCAGCTGGGCCAGCACCACCCTTATTCCAGGTGTTTATTTCTCTGTGGGCCTCCCTCCAGGTTTGGCGGGGCCGGGACCTGCCTTGGCTTTATGCCTGCTCCAGATCATGGTGTCCGAACATGGAACCTGCCCCAGGGAGTAGAGACTGGGAAGCTGGGCAGAGTGGGGGGAGATGGTTGTGGGTGGGTGCTCAAGGCCCTGCCCTGCGGGTGCTGCTCCTTTCAGAAACCATGGCAAAGCCTGGCTGAGCAATCAGAACAGGGTCTGTCTTGGCCACAGCCCCAGGCTCTAGGACCTTGTTGGTGGAGAAGACTGGAAGGTCTCTCAAGACCTTGAGCAGTTCAGACTGGGCTCCAAAGCCTCCATCTTCTTACTCCCTCCCCGAGGTCTTCCCAGACCCTGCTTCATCAGGGAGACAGTGAGTGGGTAGGAGACGGTGGTGGGGAGGGCACAGACAAAGGAGAGGGCCAAGGCAGGCGTGGCCGCTCCTGGCAGGGACAGGCAAGGCAGGCCCTCCTGCAGCCACCGCTTCCCCCATCTGGTCTTTGCCTCTCCCACCAAAACCTAAGCCACACCTGCTCATCACTCTCTACGGGGCACTCTCGGACCTGAGGACCCAGGTCCCATGCTGCCTACACGGGCTGGGGGAATTGCCCCTCAGAAAGCCTCCTGTGGTGGCCACACTTCCCCTCCCGTCCACCTGGCCCAGCCCCTCTATGATGAAGTCCGGAGTCTGAGCTCCCAGGAAGCCCTCTCCCCCAGCCCTGCCCTATCTCCCCTCACCTGCCCCCTTGCCCAGGTGGTTCCTGAGTGCCCAAGCCTGGGTCAAGTGCCTCTCATAGTTTCCCCTGCTCCCCTGCAGGCTCTGGGCCTTTTAACTCTGGTGAACAATCACTGCTTCTCTCTTAATGAACAAGGGGCACAGGAGGCCAGGGCTGTGCCCAGTGACGGACGGCACTGCACCCACAGGACCCAGCCTGGGGCCTGGTGCCCAACGGGCCCTCAGCAAACGTCAAACCAGCACCAACCCCTCTTCCTTCACAAAAACACCAGGCTCTGAGGCAGTGACTGGCGGTGGCTTCAAACTTTATTTGAGAAAAACAGAAGGTAAACGTATCAAAAGAACATAGAGGTTTGGCGGGTGAGGATGGTCAGTGATGGCTACTTGTGGGCTGGGCCGCTGGGCTAAGGGTCTTTACTTGTTTTCCGGCTGTTCGGACTTCCCGGCTTCGGGGCCGCCAAGCTGGGCACGCGCCTGGAAGGTGACGGGAATGGTGATCTCGGCCGACTGGGTGGCTGACTTGGGCAACGGGGCCTCCACGGTGAGCGTGCCCTCAGGGGACAGAGAGGAGGAGACCAGGGTGGGGTCCACACCGGGGGGCAGCCTGGACGGGCAAAGAGGGTAGACGAGAGTTACACACAAGGGCGTCCCCGGGCGCCCGCCCCCCGCCCCTCCCCCGCCCCCCAGATCCGGAGCCAGGACTCACGTGTATTTGCGAGTGAAGCAACGGGAAATGTAGCCGTGCTCGTCCTGCCTTTCCTCGTGCTTGCCTGGGAGGAGGGGGAGGGGAAGTAGGTCAGAGGAGGCGGGAAAGGGCGGCCTCGCCGCTGGCTCGCAGCCAAACGCACCCCACCTGGTGGCCAGGACTCCGGGCTGGCAAGACTGACGGAGGGATCTGGGTGCCCGAGACTGTCCCGGGAACTCAGAAGCTTTTGGGAACTCAGAAGCTTTTGGAAAGTTCGGGTTCAGGGGCTTGGCGAGTGGGGGGTGGGGGTGGAAGCGCGGCTCGGAGCAGGCGCATACGCCCCCTCCGCGGACCCGGGCTGGGAGCAGGGACCGTGACGTGGGGGGGATGGAGGGCAGGGCGGGGAGGGCGACGCCCTCTTCATACCGACTGCGGGCCGGGGTGGGTGGGGCGCGGGGGGGGTCTGGTCCCTTGGGGGCCAGGTCCTCAGGTCCGAGGGCTGGGGTTGAGGCGGGGGGGTCTCCGCTGGAAGGGGGCGTTGCTTTCCTTAGTGGAGACTTTTTAGGGCTAAAAGATTCCTTAGGAACTCCCAGCAAACCCCATCTCCAGAGAATACAGACCAGGGGTTGGGCGAAGAGGCCGGGCCCCGCTCCGGGGGCTCCCCGCCCCCCACCGTCCGTCCTCGGCTAAGTTTTCACTTTCCAGCGTTCCCCTCTCCCCGCTCCCCGCCCACGTTTCAACCCGGGGCTCTTCCCCGGGACCCGCGAGAAGCGAGGGGCCGGGGTCCCTGGGGCGGAGGGCGGGGGTGCTCACCAGTGATCTCCACCACGCCGTCCTTGGTCTTGACCGTCAGCTCCTCGGGGGCGAAGTGGTTGACGTCCAGGGACACGCGCCAGCGGTCGGCGGTCTGCTGGATCTCGGAGACCCCACTGCTGAGCTGCCGGCTGAGCGCGCGGTTGTAGGCGGGACCCTCGATCGCTGCGGCGGGCAGCGCGCGCACGTAGCCCGGCCATCCGCTGTGGCTCAGCCACTGCGACCACTCCTCGGGCAGCCGGGGCAGCCCGAAGGCCTGGTCGAAGAGGCGGCTGTGGGCCGGATACCAGTCGCGGAAAGGGTCCCAGCTGGGGCCCCGCAGGAGCGAGAAGGGCACTCGGCGCTCGGCCATGCTGGCTGGTCTGGGTGCGTCCGGAGGAGGCTCGGAGAAGCGGGAGAAGTGGCGGGCGCCGGACCCCGCAGCGCTTTTATGGGTCTCCAGCCGGGTATTTTTAGCAGGCGGTGTTTCAGGTCTCTATTAATGGCAATGACGGGCCAGGGGGCAGCCCCTCCCCCTGCATTCCCCCCCCGCTGCATACCGGGGCGCGGGGCGGGGCGAGGAAGGCCCTGCCCACATCTGGAACCTTCTCTTGTTCGAGAAAACAAATGACTAGAGCCCCGGTGTCGGCGCACTGCCCACTGCCGGAAGCTCGGAGGCCTGGGTGCAAAGCGCTGGGCCGCGATCTGTAGACAGTCGGGGAGGACAAAGCCGAGAGAGAGGGAGGAAGAGGTCGGGCAGTGAGTCCCAGGCCGCACAACTAGGAGCTGGCAGAGCGAGCCAGGATTTGGACGGCAGAGTGTCTGTGAAATAATGCCTTAAGAAGCAGCGTGGTTAGGGCGGTCTCGGGAGGTAGACCGCCTGAGTTCACATACAGGTTCTGCCACTCACTCGATGAACTTGTGCAAGTTGAGAGTCTTTTGCCTCAGTTTCCCCATCGGGAAAATGGGGATGATGATGGTGGTGATGATAATGCTTTCATCGCTGGGTTGGTTTGAAGATTCAGCCTCTTAATGCAAGTAAACATTTTAGTCCAGGGTACATGATAATGAATATATTGTTATTATTAGACCCCTGAAGTTGAAGGAGGGGGCAGAAAGGACAGCATAAATGTGTCCCTGTTGCAGAGGCAATGGTGTGTGTAGGTTTGACCGTTTGTCCCCTGACCCCCAGTGTTGTAGACTCATCACAAACCCTGAGGGCCAGTGCTGAGAAGGGGTCAGGAGGAAGGTTATGGTCAAGTCTCCCCATTATATCTAGTTTTCTGGAGGAGCCCTAGACAGGAGAACTTGAAATGCAGCAACCTTGAATCTAGTCAGGGCTTTGCTGTTTGTGTGATTTGGGCCAATGCTCCTTTCCCTGTTTGCAGTTTATTATCTCAGAGCCTGTTCTGTTGAATATTCCCACAGACAGGTAGAGGGGGCAGTTCCTTCAAACTTGCTTGGAGCCTGAAGCCCATCCCTCCTCCTGTCTGACTGCCTGTGAGATCCACGCCCCCACTACCCGCTCTGGGAAAAGATGCTGCTCCCAGCTTCCTGCCATAATCCTAACAATCTCTCTCTCTCTCTCTCTCTCCTGCCTTCCTTCTCCTGACATATGTCCTGTGTCCCTCCTTTTTCAATGAGGAAACAGGTTTGGAGATGAGGTAACTGGCCCATGGTCTCCCATAAGACACTAGCGGAGTAAGGCTCTCGTCTCTAGTGCTCACGGCTTTCCCCTGGTCGGGCTCCCACCTTGGGTTCCTCTTGTTTTCTCTTCTCCCGAGACCCACTCTGCTTGCTGCCCCCCACCAAGGGTCTCAGCTTCAGGAAGCCCCAGGCCTTGGCTCCCTGGCACTCCCAGCCCCACCCAACCCCAGCTCTTAAAGTCAGGGTGAGGTCAGGAGCCAGGGAGGGCCCTCATCCACTCCCTGCCTGCCCACCTCGGCCCAGACTGGAGCCTAGGTGCCCCACCCTCGCGGGAGCTGTCATGTATAATCACAGATGCTGTCAAGTTCAGCCTAGCCACGCTCTGGGTGGGGGCTGCCTGCCTGGCCACCAGTACCTTGTAGACAGAGGCTCCTTTCACAGCTTCCTTCCATTTGCCTGAAACCAGGGTGGGGAGCTTCCATCCCTGTTGCCCCAGCCAGGGCAAGTTGTGCAACCCACAGCGCCTCCCCCAGCACTCGGCCCATGGCGGCAGGAGTGGCAGAAGACAGAACTTTCACATCTTACTTTTTTTTCCACATCGCGGGACTTGTAGGATCATAACTCCCCAACTAGGGGATTGAACCTGGGCCCTTGGCAGTGAAAGCGTGGAGTCCTAACCATTGGACCACCAGGGAAGTCCCCACGTCCATCTTTGGTTGGTCACTTCGTGAGGGACTCTGATCAGAGCTGCCAATCACAAGGGAGGGGACCTGGGTGGCTCTAGGTGGTGGTAAGAGGGGGTGAGCGAGGGAGAAACTGGGTTTTGGGGTCAGACTGGGTGGGGCATGAATCTGCTGCTGTTCACTGGCCTGCTGACCTTGCTGAGCTGGCACGTCCCCATCTGCAAGCCGCAGATAACAACACACCCATCTTTCAGGGCTGTGCTGAATCTATAACATGATAACTCCAGTGAAGAGCCTGGTGCTCAGAAGTGTTCATTGTTATAATAACAAAAGAGGAAAGAGGGCCTTTAATCTTGGATATTGAGACTTAGATTAATGAGAAATACCTGGGTGGATGCACTTTACAGCACATTCAAGAATCTTATCAGGGTCTTATTTTGGAGATGAGAAAACTGAGTCACAACTAGCCTAAGGTCACAAGGCTGGTGATGGGTGGAAGGATTGGAACCTGGGGCCTCCTGCCTCTCCGGCCTGGGAAGTCCATCCAGGGAGGGCTGTGGACTGTGGCGAGATGAGGGGTGCAGTCCAGGGTTACCTGTGGGACGGAGGGTGGGGCCGGCCTCTCTGGGTTCACTTCCAGCCCTGACCAAGCAGAGCACCCTTCTTCCAGGGGACTGAGCTGCCTGGGGTAGCTTTTTGGGGATTAAGGGGATAACTCCACCCCCAGGGATTTCCCAGATGCCAAGGGGTTGGGGGGCAGGTGGGCACTGCAGGGACTCCTTAATCAGAGGGCCCCTCCCTTCATTCCTAGCCTCTAAGTCTGGGGTAACCTGCAGCAGCCCAGAGACCAGCCTCCTGGCCCTGTGCCAGAGGCCTCGGCCACATTAGCCACTCCCTTGGCAGGCCTTTGCCAACTGCGGCTGTTCCAGCCCCTCCTTCCCTTGGCCCAGCCTCAGAGAAAGCTCGAGAGTGTTCAGGCAGCTACCGGAGCTCCCAGGAGAGGCCTGACAGCTGATGAATTGCCAGTCGCTGGGCCTGCTGGGAACTAAAAATGTGGGCAGCCGTAATTAGAATGGGGGTGGGAGGCACTGGGTCTCTCTGGAAGCATCTAGATACTTCTCCTGCAGGAGTTCATTTCCACAAACCCAGCTCCTAACTGAGCCTTTGGCTTCTGGCTGGCCTGGGGGGTCACCTCATCTCCACCATCTCTGAAGTGGGGGAGGGCGCCAAGGAGAGGCCACAGGGGAGGGCTGGGGTTCTAGCCTCTTCTTCCCGCCTTGCCATCCAGCAGGGGACGTCCATGTCTCTGATTGTGACCTTGGCCAGGGGCCGGTCTCTATGACTCATTTGCTTCATCTGTACAGTGAGACCATCGGACTGGATGTTCTCGAAGACTCCTTCCAGCGCTGGTGAATCAACAGATTCTCCTCCACTCTCTCCCTCCCTCCCCTGCCCCGTCCTGCAGCCCCTCCCCCCAGGGATGTGCGTATGGTGAGAGGAGACAGAGGGGGCCAGAGGATGCTGAGATTTGGAATCCCCGGCGGGTGGTGGCCATTGGAGGTGGGAGCCCCGGTGGCTGGAGCACCCTCGTGGGCTGGGTGTCCTGAAAATCCTTTCCCAGGTGGAGGGGAGCTTGGCAAGGGAAGGGCAGGTGCCTGGTGATGAAGCTGGTTTGCTGAATATGCCCTCGGCTAAAGAGAGGCTGGGGAGGAGGCCAGGGGGCTTCCAAGAGCGTTTTCAGAGAGGCAGGGGAGGGGGTAGTCAGCTGGAACCCCAAAATAGGGCATGTCCACTTGTGATCTGCTATCCTGGGTCTGGGGCTGTAGGAGACGGATTAAGTAAAAGGGGCGGATTTGCCAGGACACAGGAAAGCCTCGTCCAGCCTCCTGGCTGCTGTGTGTTTGGGAGGGAGTGGACGGAGGGGTCCCTGAGGCCCCGCATGCAGAGGAGAGGACTACTACGCCCCAAACGCCACATCTTCCGAAGGTTCCCCCACCCCTGCCCCCATCTCCCCTCCTTGCTACCCGATATGCAATTCAAGTTTCCTGTTTTCCTGCCTGCCTTCCAGTGTTTTTCCCTTTTCCCAAGGTCAGAGCAGAAGAGTGCAGGCTCAACCCTCTGGGGGAGGATGGCGGGGGAGCACGAGGGGGTGGAGTATCTCCCTGTCCTTTTCAGGGGAACAGGTGCCAAGTATCCAGCGAAGTGCTGAGGACGAGAGCTTCGGGCTTTCAGGCTGACATGGACCCTCCCCCAGGGATCTCTCCTCTCAGTCCTGGCCAGTTTTGTATCCCTTCTGGCCGGGGACCAACCAGCAGTTTTTTCCCTTCTCTCTGTCGCCCTCTAGGGTCTTCCTGCCGCCACCTCACTGTTTGTCTCCACCGTCCTCATTTCTCAGTTCCCTCATTCACCCCTTTACTCATTCAACAAACATCGCAAGGGTGCCTGTTTGGGGGATGCAGAGATAAGAAGGCACGGCTTGGGCTCCAGAAGCTCACAGATTTAGGGTGAGCGAGACATGCCAACAAATAACTGAATCAACAGTTTGATGCCCTGGGACTTCCTTGGTGGCTCAGTGCTAAAGAATCTGCCTCCTGATGCGGGGGACTCGGGTTCGATTCCTGGCCGGGGAATTAAGATCCCACGTGGCTCAGGGCACCTAAGCCTGCAAGTTGAAACTACTCAGCACAGACAGTCTCTGGGCTCCGCAACACGAGAAGCCCCTAAGATGCAGTGAGAAGCCTTAGCACTGGGGCTGGTGAACCACAGGTGGGGAGAGAGCAGAAATGAGCCGGTCACGTTGCACAGTCCAAGGTCAATGGGCAACACCCCCAGCACTGAGTGGGACATCCCTTGAGTGATGAGGAGGCTGCACTGAGTTTCAGCAACCCCTGTCGGATCCACAGGTGTTTCTGGATCAGATCACCCTCCATCCAAAGGGCCTGGTCGCTCATGCCATTTTATAGATGAGGAAAATGTGCAGGTCAGAGATGGGGGCTCTAGCCAAGATGCAAGCTGGGAGCTGGGGGCTGGAGTACAGGGACCACCAGCAGAGGACGGACCTCACAAGGCCAAGAGGGCACGTGGTCTCCCAGCTAGTGGCTGGTGCAGCTGGGTGAGGGTGCGACCCCGTCTGCCCAGACCCCGCGTTCCCCCTGGGCTGTCACCTCCCCTCTGTGGTCAGCAGAATAGAGGCCCCCAAAGAAGTCCTATTGGAGAAGGAAATGGAAACCCACTCCAGTATTCTTGCCTGGAAAAGTCCATGGACAGAGGAGCCTTGTGGGCTACAGTCCATGGGGTCGCAAAGAGTTGGACATAACTGAGTGACTAAACAACAACAGTACCACAGCAAAGACCCAGTGCTGCCAAAAAAAACACAAAAACTGCTTGATGCCCTAAAGGCAGGAACAGACCCAAGGCTGGAGGAAACCAGGGGGAGTGAGTGGCCACTGCAGCTGGCAGTCAGGAAGTCTCCTTGGAGGAGGAGGCAGCTGAGCTGGACCTAAACCGGGAGCTCCCAGGGAACCTGAGGACAGGGCATGTGGGGGGCCGAGGGACCCTCCAGGGATTCCAGGAAAGGGATGGGAGCTGAGGTTGGAGGGTGGCGGGAGGAGAGGATGGCAGTTTCAGGCGGGGCCATTTGGAAGGCCTTCTAAGCCCTATGCCCGGTGGACATGGTCCTCGGATCCTCGGGGCAGGGAGTTCTGCTTCATTAATCCCAGTACTGGGTCCTCAGAGCACATAGTAGGTGTTCAATAAGCATGTTGGGAGGAGTGAGGGAAGGGTCAGGTTGGCATTTTAGATATGGTGGGAGGGGCAGGCAGGGATGGAAGGGGCAGGCCAGCTAGTGAGGAGGTGGGCATGGGAGGAGGGGTCGTGGGAAGAGGCCAGGAGCCGGGGGCAGGGTAGAAAAGGGAGTGGTATTATCTGGTCACAGCCTGGCTGTGGGATGTGGATGAGGAAGGTTGGGCAGGGAGGGAAGGGAAGGGGGAAGGCGGAGGGGCAGGGACAGCTGGGTGGGAGACAGGCTGGACTTGCATGCCCACCTTCGGCCTGTTTCGTGCCCCGCCCGCCCCCTCCAAAAAGTGGCATCTCTAGAGTAGGACCAAGTCCGCTCTCCCTGTAGCCCCAACCCCTGCCCAAAGCCCAGTTCTTGCTGGACAGGTGTAAAGGGTTAAGGAGATCACCAGTGCTTCTTTGAACAGCTTCCTCAGATCAGAAACAGAGCCAGTGGCCAAAGGCCTCCTCAGGTGCCCCTTCCAGCCTGAGGGAAAAGAAACTAGAGAGGGGTCATGTGTGGACACAGCCATAGGCTTCAGAGCATGGCACCCCCTCCCCGGTTCTGCAGCCAGTCCAGACCCAGGACATCTCCTGTGTGGGGCCCTAAAGGACTGAAGAGTGTCTGCGATACCAAGCTGCCTGCAGATGCGGGCGTGACGGCCTCCTTTCAGATTCCCAAAGAGCAGCTGATTCAAAGCAAGGTTAGAATCTGTCACTCTAAGAGGAGAAGGAAGATGAGCAGAATGTGTGTGTTTAGATCTACATAAAAGAATCTGCCTGCAATGAGGGAGACCTGGGTTCGATCCCCAGGTTGGGAAGATCCCCTGGAGAAGAGAATGGCAACCCACTCCAGTATTCTCGCCTGGAGAATTCCATGGACAGAGGAGCCTGATGGGCTACAGTCCATAGGGTGGCAGAGTCAGACATGACTGAGTGACTCACACACATAAGTAAAAGAAACAAATACAATGTGAGTAGCTTAAAAACAACAGCAAAAAGCCACACCAAGCTCTCCCTTTTCAAGCTCTCCCCCAGCCGGGGCTGGACACACAGTTTTCTGTAAGTGGCCACCCATGGGTGACTTGCTGTATGGCAGGCAGGCCCTGTGCCGAGCACTTTCAGGACAATATCCCCCCTTTCGGCTTCCTCCCAGCCCCGCGTGGAGCCCGGATTCACAGCCAGTATTGTTCTGAGCTGTGTTCCAGCTGTTCTGAACACCCTACCTGTAAGGAAGGTCCTGCACGTGGACCCTGCTTCCCCATTCACTGCTGAAGTGAGGCCAGGTGTTGGGGGGTCGGGGAAACAGGGGTGTTCAAAGCCCACAGGGCGGGTCTTCCCTGATGGTAAAGTGGATGACACTCCGTGCTCCCAATGCTGGGGGCCCGAGTTCCATCCCTGGTCAGGGAACTTAGATCCCACATGCCACAACTAAAATGCGGAGCAGCCAAATAAATAGAAATAAATATTAAAAAAAAAAAAAAAAAGCCACAGGGCCTCCAGTCTGGGAGGAAGAAGGCCTTTTGGGGGCCCCGTTTTTCTCCCCACCGATCTGCAGACTCATGCATGGAAGCATGAGGTGGAGGTGCTGCACCCTGGTTCCTCGGTGCCCGCTCTTCTCCTGGGTCCCTCTCATTTCTCAGAGGGAAGGACCCCAGGACCCCCCTTTCCCTCCCTGCACGCCCCAGGTACTCAAATCCACAGAGGCCTGGTCTCACCACCTGCCGTCCGGGCTCCAAGTGTTTATTATTTAGAGTCCGATTTCAATCCGCACCGCGGAGAAGGAAGGGGAAATTGGGGATGGGGGTGGGGGGAGGAAACCCGGATCAGACCCCAGACCCCTCCCCCCACTGGAGCCCAGGGCATGTGCCCTGTTGGGCCAAGGAAGACTTTGTGAGATCCCTGAGGGCCCCAGGAGGAGGGGGCTGGGAGCAGCAGGAGAGGGCTGGGGGCTCACTGCTTCCCCGTCCGTCTGTCCGTCCGTCCGTGCCCCAGGCCACCGCCCTCAGTCTAGAGTCTACCCTTTCTTCGAAGGGCTGTAGCACCCCACTCTGGGAGAGGAGGAACGAGTGCTCCCCCTGGCTCCCTGCTTGCGTGGGCATGCCCTGGAGTGCACATTATCCTATGCCCGTGCCATCTGGCCCAGGTCCCAGCCACTGGGCACGCCGGGACTCTGGAGCCTGCTCAGTCCTCCCACTGCGCTGCTTTCCCCCCTGCAGGCTCCTCCTCCATCCCCCCCTTCTCTCTTCCACCTCCTGACCTGACCCCTTTCATCTCAGAGTCAGGGGCGGCTGGGGTCTGTAGGCCCCATCTCGGGTCACGCAGACAGCCTGACCTGTCTGGGCCTGGGGAAGCCCTGGCCCAGAAGAGCACAGGGCAACGGCTGGAGGGGAGAGCCTGGCCTGAAGAGGTGGGACCAAGGGTGAGCTAAGGCTCAGGGGCCCAACGGAGTCTGTGCACTCTTGAGCCAGGGAAGGGGTTTGTGGAGGCCGTGGGGCCAGCCTCTAGCCTGCAGCCAGGGTCCTTCTGCAGCCAGCTCAGAAGGAGGGGGTTCCCCAGCCTGGAGGGTGGTGCACCGAGGGTTAGGCCGTTCCTCCTTCTGTCTAACTTAGCTCCTGCCTGCTGTCCCACTCCGTGTCCACCCAGAGGTGGAGAGGAACTGAGGGCCCTAGGGAGTGGCAGGGGAGGCTCCCAGGTCTGGCACTTTTAAGAGGGTGTCCCTGGCTCCACTGGACTGAGGTCCTCAGCCTGGTGAGCTGGCATCAAGCAGGAAAGGGTGATGATCCCTGTGTTCGAAACGGCTCTTTGTTCCCTGGACTGCGTGGGTGAGCAGGAGGTGGGGTGGGGACCCTCCAGAAGCAGCAGAATCCAGCTCCTCTTTGTCTTCAGGGCACCCACCACCCTCAAGGTCTTCCCCAGTCCCGGGACCTCTTTGTAGCAGTGGGGTGCAGGCCCCACTGCCTCCCATGGCTCCTGGGGCCCTCGCCTTGCCCTGTGCCAGGGGGCATGAAGCTGGGTTCCCTGGGCTCAGAAGCCCCCACTCTCTGAGCTGCTCCGGCTGTGGTAGCTGGGAGTGGGGGTCTGGGAGGGACTTCGTGTGCGGCTGCGGGTCCGACTGCGGCTGCTGTAGCTTCCGTGGCTGTGGCCGGGGCTGGGGCTGTGGCTGGGGCTCCGGCTTGAGTAGTCGCTGCTCAGGCAGCTGGAGGAGGACGAGGGGCTGGGTCGGTAGTAGGGGATGGGACGCTTCCGGGCACTGCCGGGAGGGAAAAGCCGATTACAGGCCATTCGGGGCCCTGAGCTCTGCCAGTCCCGGGCCCTTACTCTGGCCCTGAGCCCATCCCCAGCAGTGGCCAGGGCTTGCCTGCTTCAGTTTCCTCTGATCTCGGCCTTGGAATTCTCCCCGCCTCCCCCTCCACCCCTGCCCCCACAGAATTAGACAGGCAGTGGTCCCTAGCCAATTTCATGTTGATCACTTTGTTTTTCCTGCAGGGAAAGGGGACCAAGTCTCTGCTTGATTGAAGCAGGTGCTCAATAAATATTTGTTGAATAAACGAAACTTTTAAATATAGTCAACTCACATCAGCCAAGCTAAGCAGCGGCTTCTGTGCCTGGGAGGGTTTGTGAATATGGCTCAGTCCTGCTTCCTTGTTCCTCCAAAGAATTGAGGATTTTGGTTTTCAGGTCACTCAGAGGGAACAGGAGGAGGCCCCTGGCCACTGCTGCCCAGGCCCAAGGCCCTGGCCCAAGCCCCCCAGCCCCCCACACCTTACTCTACTACCTCCCCCTGGCCCGGAGTTAGTCTGAAGCCAGGAGACTGTGCCCCAGAGGAAAGAAAATAGGGTTAAGGAGGCGACAGCGTCCCACTGCGTGGGGTTAATTCTGAGAAAGAAAACAGGTATAAGTTAGTTGCAGGGGAGGAGGAGGCAGCCGGGGAGCGGGCAGAAGTGGGTGCCAGGTGGAAGGCATGGAGGTCTAGCTGTCTTTGGGCACCCTGCTTATGTGGGTTATCTACTGGGGGGGATATCCCAAGCCTGGCAGGCTGGCCTCTAGCTCTGATAGGAGAACTGAAGCCCAGAGAGGCAGGCTTATCTCCTAAGGCTGCCCAGCAAGGCTAGAGCAGAGGCAGCTCAGCATTTTGCCTGTGGCCCTTTATCCCATGTCAGGGACCTGGGGCTGCAGAGTGATTTTCACAAATGCAGACCATCCTCTCACCTGGAGACCCAGGCCCAGAGCCCCAGTCCTGACAGACTGTGTGGGCACAGTGGGAGGGACTGGCTCCTCTCCCAACTGCCCCAGAGACCAGACTGCTGTTGCCCCCTCCTCCAAATTCCCCCCCCCGGGGGTGAGGCGGGCTGAGAAGTGAGCAGAAAGGGTTAGTGAGAAAAGGAGAGGCAAACAGACAGCTGAACAGAGCCAGTCAGCTCACATGGGTATCTCCCCTGCGGCCTGTGGAGAGGGGGTCCACCCGGCCCCCAGGCTGGCCACAGGCCACTCAGCAGGCTGGACCTTAAGATGAAGGAGAAAAGGAGAGACATCATTGCCAGGAGGTAAATGAGGGGCGGGAAGGAGGAGGGAGGGGCTCCAACAGGGATGGCTGGAATCTTCCAGAGCCGAACTCCTTGCCTGCTGCTGTCCCCAGACCGAGTACCGGCCCCTCCCCTCCAGGCCTCCCGGACGCTTCCCGGCCGGAGGCCTCCCTCCTCCTGAGCCTGCCCCAGTCTTCGGGTCCCACCCCCCATTTTCCCTTCCCCAACCCCCACCTCCTCTCCTCCGGCGCCCCCTCGTCCCTGCACCAGGTTCAGGTGGGGGACCCCCGCTGCCCGGCCCCTGACTACCTGGTGATGCGCCGCGGCTCCATGAAGCTGGGCGAGTCCCGGCGCCGCTTGCGGATGGGCGAGTAGCTGCGGGAGCGGCGCCGGGCGCGGGCGGCCTCGGCCTCGGCGTGCCTCGCGCGGCTCTCCCCGTCCTTGTCCCTGCGGGGCCCGGCCCGGGGTGAGCGACGCGGCCCGGCCGCCCTCGGCCGGTCCCGCCGCCGCCGCCGCCACCCCTGGACCTGGACTTACCGACCCAGGGTTTTCTTGGGCGACGGCGAGCGGCTGGGGCTGCGGGCCCTCTTCTCCGCCGAGCGCGAGCGGGATTTGGAGGGCGAGCGGCTGGAGCTCCAGGAGCGCGGGTGCTGGCCTGGGCTGCGCGACGAGCTCCTCCCCTCGGGCCCGCCGTGCCTGCCCGGGGACGGCGAGGTGCTGGCGGGCCGGGTGCGCGGGGCCCGCTCCTTGGCCCTGGAGGAGGGGGCACGGCGACAGGAGGGGGACGCTCAGCTGGCAGAGAGTTGGCCCTGAGCAGGGGAGGGGGAGCCCCGGGTGACAGGAAAGGGAGTGAGGGGGGCCCCCTCGAGGGGAAAGGTCTTGGGAGGGGAAGGGGTTCTATGGGGTTGGCGAGGGGACGGGGGTTAGGGGGTTGGGGGAGGGGCAGGGAGTGGGTTCCGGGAGGAGGGAGCGGGGCTCTGGAGCGGGGAGAGGAAATCAGTGAGGAAGAGGCCTTTCCGTGCCGTCGAGGGAGAGTGATCTTGGGGTTGGAGGGGCAAGTAAGGAAGGAGGGTTTGCTAGCGTGGGAAGAGGGCCTGGATCTTAGCGGGGAGATGGGGGAAAGAGGTCTGCTTGGGGGAGGAGGAGGGAGGGGCACTCAGTGCGTGGGGAGGGAGGACCACCAGGGAAGGGGGAGGGCTCCGTGGGGGGAGGGTGTTCCGTCGGGGAGGGCAGTGCTCCGTCGGAGGAGGGTGATCTGCGGGGTGGGGGGAACTCGGTGCGTGGAGAATGACGGGGGCGAGGGCCTGGTGGGGAAAGGGGGCTGGCGGGGGTAAGTGCTCAATGCGGGGAAGGGAGCCCCAGGCGGGTCCCTGGGGCCGAGCCAGCTCACCGTTTCCCGTGCCCGCCGTGGCCTCGCTCGGAGCCGGGCTCGGGCCCGGGGCCGGGGGCGCCGCCGCCCGAGTCGCTGCTGGAGCGGGCCCTACTGAGCGAGCGCGACGAGCCCCGGGGCGGCGCTGGCCGGGCGCGCCGGCGGCCCCTGCGGCGGGGCGCGGACGCCGAGGACCGCGATCGCCGCCTCCGCCGCCGCCGCCGTCGCCGCCTGGCCGCCCCGCCCGCCGCGCGGCCTCCTCTGCCCCGCGACGACGGCGCCGAGCGCGGGCTCGGGCTCTCCTTCCCCCGCGCGGGCGGCGTGGCTGCGCCGGCCTCCGCCTGGTCGCGGGCCCTGGGCGAGGGCGAGCTGGGCTTCTGACGGGGAGAGAGGCAGAGAGGGCACGGAGCGGGGTGGAGAGGGGACGGGGCGGGGGCGACAGGGGCGGGCAGAGACGGGGCAGAGACGGAGAGTCCAGAGGGGGGCAGACAGAGCCGAGCAGAGAGGAGAGACAGGGGAGAGGTTAGCGCAGCAGAGAGAAAGAAGAGGACAGACGGAGAGAGAGGGCAGATCCAGAGGAGGAACCAGAGGGCGAAGGGGGACAGAGAGGGCGGGTGGGGTGGGGGGAGAGAAGGAGAGGGAGCTTTCACCGGGCCCGGGCCGGGGGCCTGCCAGTCCCGGAGCATCGCACACACGGTTCCCCGCGCCTGCCCTGCCTCTGCCTCTCCTGAGTGTCCACCTTCTGGCCTCAACAGTGCAGCTCATGCAAGGTTCTCGGCATGCAAACACAAGAGGGACGGAGCGGTGGGGGCGGGGGGGGTGCTGACAGGGAGGGGCATCCAGTACGGGCACGGGGGATGGGGGGGGCTGGCATTGCCCCCGCCCCTCGACGGGATGGAGGATCCCGGCAGAGAGAAGAGAGAGGGCGGGCACCGGGGAGGCCGGGCCAGGGCCAGCCCACCAGGCCAGGCCGCCCAGCGCGTGGGGGTGGGGGGGGTGGAGGAGGGGGCACACGGCACACAGATGGGGTGGGGGCGGGGCGGGACAACTGAACTCAAAACTGAACCGAAGAAAGGGAGGAAAAACAGAAATAAAAAAAAATCCACAAATGTCATTAGATACCAAAAATCAAAAACAATGTCTGAACTCCTGGGGAACTGACATTTTTCTGTTAACATTTTTTTTTTCTTTGTTTTCCGACCCTGCAGAGATCTGTGGAGCTGTCAGTAGCACCCGACTGTCTTTCTGTTTCTTTTTTTTCCTTTCTTTTTCTTTTTTTTTTTAAGTTCTGATTTTTTAAGTCCCTCTTGGTTAACGTCCACTTACCAATAAAGTGGCACTTCCTCCTTTAGTAGGTAAGATGTGTAAGAGAAGGGAAAAGTGTGGTAGCGTAAGTTCATCATTAGATTCACAAAAATGCAAGAGAGATAGAGAGAGAGAGAGAAACGCAACCACCCCATTCTAGGCCGGGAGGAGGCCATGCCGCCTCTGGAGGAAGGATCGGCAGCGCCCGGCTCCTTGGGCCTGTGCCCAGGGGTCACCTCTGGAGCGACCGCTGGATAGAGATGTGGAATGTTTTTCCGAAAGTGGACTCAGGACACAAGGATCAGGCTACAGAAAACCGGAAAGCGCCCTGGCTGGGAACCAGAGCTCTGAGAGCCTGCCACTACCGACCTCACTGAGTGACCCTGGCCAAGTTGCTTGCCCGTTCTGGGCCTCAGTTTCCCATCCACGAAATGACAGGACCAGACTTTGCTTCTGGCTGTCCCTTCCAGAGCAAATGTTCCAGGATTCCCTGACTCCCCTTTCCATCCCCCTCCCTCCACAGAACTGACCCTTCCTCCTGTCCTTGGGCTTCTGGCCAGTAACAGTTGATTGTACTTGTCTGTGAGTCTGTCTGTCCCTCATTCCTCCCCATCCCTCAGTCACCAGCACCAACTTGACTATGAGTACCTTCAGGGCCAATTTGGTGTAGGAGTCAGCTTTGTAACCTCAGTTTTTTTTTTTTTTGCTGTACCACACTGAGCAGCATGTGGGATCTTAATTTCACAACCAGGGATCGAACCCACACCCCCTGCATTGGAAGTGCAGGATCTTAACTACTTAACCAGGGAACTCCCCTGTAACCTCAGTTTTTATCACAGAACTTGGCATCTAATACAGCCTCGATACAAGTTACTGAGGTAGGAAGTCAGGCCCTTACATGGGCCAGGGCCCAGCCAGGGAGTCCTGGGAAAGGGGCAGGCTCTGGGCCAAGCTCCTTTGGCAGCCTCTTTGGAGGGAAAAGCAAAACCACCTGCCACGTCTCAGGGCACCTTGCTGCCAGGGACCAGAAGGAGTGTGGCTTCCTTGGTATGGCCCTGCGTACTTCCAGATGGAGGTGGTGTGGGGGATTGGGGCTGTCAAGACCTCTCTGTGCAAGCATGAACCCATCAACCAAGAAGTCAGCCCCACTCGGGGCAGGGCGTAGCTAGCTCGTGATTGGTGGGTGCAGCAGTCAGTGAACACCAGCCATAGTGGGGACAGCAGCTGTTCAAAGCCAAATGGGCCATGAAGCCTGGGAGAGCTTCTGTTTAGAGCAGAGGCAGGCATAGGCAGGCAGAGTGGATATCACTGGGGACTGGGGTGCCCCTTGAGTACCCTGACCTTCCTGATCACCAGCTCACCTCTACTGGGAGACATGGAGACGGGAGTGTTCAGCCATGGCCCCTCTGACATGGCAGTCCATTCTCAGTAGACATCACCAAGAGACCTTCATCTCTTCTAACATAGACCCCCTCCACCCCAGTGCCCAAGCTCCCAGAACTAGGTTCTGTTATCCAGCATCCTTTTCCTTCCAGAGGAGGCAAATGAGAAAGACGTCTCCAGGATCCTAACCACTAAGGTCCAGGACCCTGGACCACACCCCAGCATGGATCTGGATGCCTTCCGCTTAGCATGTCTTGAAGTCCAAGCTCTTCTCCACTTCCCTCTCACCTCCTTCAAGGCAAATGGCTGCCAGAGCCCAAGATGATACTAACCGGCAAGGTGGAACACCTTGGGATTAGCTCTGATTTGAGTTCGCTACGAAACCTTAAGGAAGTGGTCAACTCTGAGAACCTCAGTTTCTCTGTTGGTATCGTGGGGGATAAGTGGATCTTTGCTTGGTAGGCCTGTACAGGGGTTGAGAGGTTCTCTTCAGAGGTCAAATGACTCATGGTCCCTTTACAGATGAATAGGGTCAGAGCAGGGCAGGAAAGCCTGGGGTCCCATGAGGTATCACCCAAGTCCCCAGATGGAAGAGGATAGGAGGAAGGCTGTGCTGGACAGGGTAGCAGATAGCACCTCCCTGGGGAGACTTCTAGAGCCCGTCTCACCCTGATCCATCCATGCCTCCAGAAGCCGGGGAGAAAGAATCACCCTGATCCTGCCAGAGGGTAAGCCTCATCTCCAGTTGGGCTCTTATTCTTCCCAGAAGTCTAGGGACATCCAAGTCCAGACACCATGGAACTTCATAGCTGGGCAGAACTGGTGGCCAAGGACCTCCAAACATCTCCAGGAGCCTGCTCTTAGGGACTCTTGTCCCTTCCTGCCTCTTTCCCCTTCACTTTCTTTCCCACAGCATGGCTGCTGCTGCTGCTGCTGCTGAGTCGCTTCAGTCGTGTCCAACTCTGTGTGACCCCATAGACGGCAGCCCACCAGGCTCGCCGTCCCTGGGATTCTCCAGGCAAGAGCATGGCTAATTCCTATCAGTCCTCTACCCTAGCTCAAGGCCGCTCCCTCCAGGAAGCCTCTCTTGATCCTCACCCTGAGTTGGGTGCTCTCTTCTATGATCCCACAGATCCTTGTTCCTTCCCTTGGTGTGGACTGAGCCAGGCTGTGCCAGGGCTGGGGGTACCATGACCAGCAGGAACTAGCTCCTTATCCATGGTTCATCTCTTCCCTCGCATCGTTCTGAGTGACCTTTGTCAGTCCTCCGGCCTGGCAGGTGGGGGCTGTGAACCCAGGTCTGCCTGCCTCTCCCTGGCATGGACACCCAGATGGGGCCCGGCATGGAGGAGGGTCAGCAGGTGCTGGCCTAGTGTGTGCATGCAGGAATGAAGGACCTCACCTGCCTCTGAGCCTTGCTCTCAGGAGCCTCTCTGCTCCTTGGTACCAATTGCTACCTGCCATCTTTTGCTTATTATGTAAGACATTTTGGGGGGGAAAGACAAGAATAGTAAGGGAGAGGGCGCTCATCTGATCCTGGTATCCTTTAGGACAAGAACAAGTGAGCATCTGAAACCATTACCCCCTCTAACTCAGCATCTGAAAATCCCATTTCAGGAACCCTGGTCACATCGGATACTCCTTGAAAGTGAGGCCTCCACTCTCCCATGAGGCTGGGACCGAGTCTCCTCCAGCAGACCAGCAGTGCTTTCTCCCTCCCTGAGCAGTTTCCTTCTCTGCCCTCCAGCACCACCCAGGAATGAGGGATGCTCTGGTGGGTGACCTCCCCAGGACCTACCTCTGGGGCCAACATGGGGGTGGGAAGGAGAGGATGAATAGGCAGCCTTTCTCCTGTCAAAAGCTCAGGATGGAGCCCTGCTGAGGCCTCCCAAGGGCTGTGATATCAAACTTCTGCAGCGGCTCCCAGGTGGGACAGGAGACAGTGTCAAGGGCAAGTATGGGGAGGTGAGGTCCCTGAGGACCGACTCCTGATCCTCCGCGTGCCTGGATGAGCACTGAGCTGGGAGTCCCAGGTCCGCAGATTGAGGCCTAGTTCTGCCTCAGCATCTTGGGGGGACCCTGGCCCTTGCTAACTGTCCCTTCTGGATCATCTGCACTGGGGCACCGCATTTAGCTCAAATTTGGAAGAATGGAAGGACGCTGGGGGATTGAGGGAGTCCCGGTCTGGTTGGGTTATGGTCCAGGCAGTGGGCAGGTGAGCTGAGAGTCATCCTCTCCATCTCTCAGATTGCCCCACAGAGACTGCCGAGCAGGCATCCTACTGTGTACTTCCGGCACCTGTTCCTGGCCAGCTGGTGTTGCCCCTGCAGTTCAACTACCATTTAATGCCCGGAAGATACAGCAGTGAGGCAGTTCAGCCCTGATGCCAGCTACCACCCCAGAGTCTGTGGCTCCCTGCTAGCTCCACCTGCCGCCAGGGCAGGACCAAAGGGGTCCAGCAGGCCCTGGAGGGTGGGACAGAACTGTTTCCTTAGACCTGACCTCAGCCAGAGCTTCTTCCAGGATCTGGAGGCCAACAGGCCCAGCACAGACCCCCTCCAACACTGCTCATTGCCCAGGGTGGCCCCGGGGATGGGCAGGGCTGAAGGGTCAGGGGCTTAACAGCTACTCCAGAAAACAGAAATCAAGTTGGCTCAACCGAAGCATACAATTCAGGAAGGGAACACAAACTCAGAATGCTAAACCACACAGAAATGCATTCGGACAACAAAATGAGAGAGAGAGAGGGCCACGAAGGAGGGGCTGGGGGCGGGATGGAGAAGAAGAAGGGGAAGGTGGGAAAGGAGGGTAGAATGAACCAGAAAAGCTGTGGGGGTGGGGGGTGTGGAAAGTCAAGAAAACTAAAGGACAAACCAGGAAACACAGCTTTGCAGCTCATTTGGAGAAAATGCAAGTTACAAATGAGTAGTCACTAAAAGAAAGAAAATGGAAGGGGCAGAAAAACCAACCAGAGATTGAGAGATTGAGAGAGAAAGAAAACCACATTCAAACCAAGCAGAGTGGCGGGGCTTATCTGGAGATGGGAGCGGCGCACAGCGGAGCCGGAATACCTACCTTCTCAGTGGTCAGGGACGGGAATGCAATAATAAAAGAGAAAAGAAGGTCTCCGCATTGGGAATGCAGAATCCGGGAAGACAGTGACGCTAAGCTGTGCTCCCCCTCTGAATCGGCACGGGGCAGCCTTGCGGCTTTCGGTCTAGTCCCAGGGATGGGAGTGAGATCCTGCCCAGCCATTTCTGTTTGCTTTTTTTTTTTTTTTTTAACCCACGCGCTCCAAGAGTCAACCTTTCCTTAACTCTAAACAACAGAAAACCTCCCGAGGGCATGCAGGAAGCAGCTGATGGGAACAGAACCACAGCACGGGTGAAGGAGGGGCTGGCAGCATATGGGGAGAGAGGCCCAAGTCAGGGGGAGAGGTGGTGAGGAAGAGAAAGAGGGACACACATAGAGACAGACAGACCAAGAGACACAGAGAAACAAGGGCAGAAGGAAACACAGACAGAGGGGGGAAGACAGAGGGGAAGGTGGACCCAGACAGAAGAGAAAAGCTGTTTAAACAAGGCCGATCAGAGTGGACTGATGGGGTGAAAGGGATCATGCATTTAAAAGGGAAGGCAACCACGGACTCAATTTGGAGGACTGGCTCAGCCTCAACTCCCCTTTACCCCTGGCTTCAGTATCATTTTAGCAAAATTCATCCCTTCTGTCTTCATCCTGGAAGAAATGCCAAGACGTCCCTTCCTATCCTGACTGCCGCCCTACAGCTGTGGTCACTGCTCTTTCCTGTGGGGGTAGGGTGGGAGGGGGAGGCTGAGATGAGGCAGGTTGGGGAGATCCATGGGCACGTTTTCTTGGAGTCACTCTAGGCCACCCATTAGATGATGAGACTTGAGCCCGAGGCACAGGCCAGAGAGAGGCTGGGGGCCTTGCTCCCAAAGTCCTCTGCCATCCTCACCAAACAGCGAGGCTTCCTTTAACACCAGGGGCAGGTACAGCCAAGGCAGGTGGCCCTACTGCCTAAGGCTGCAAAACCTGCAGCCTGTGTGCTGGGGAGGGCAGAGCTAGCAAGCATGTTCTTGGGGGTGGAGGGAGGCAGGCGAGATGGGGTGGAAGGACTTGTCCCGTGAAGTCATCTTCCTCGTCTGTCCCACATAGCGTGCTTTGAGTCACTCCTTTCCCTTTCTGTGCCTGTTTATTTCCCCACATGTATGGGAACTGTGGGGGTGCAGGACTCTGTGGGTCTCTGAGGCACCAATCGTGTAGAACTGGGCTGTGTAATGTTGGGCCCACCCACAGCTGGTTTTGGTGCGGGCAGGCTCCCGTGCTGGGGAGCTGAGAGAGCTGGAAGCCGGCCTTGACACCTGGTGGGATCCCCAGGGAGGGAAGCAGGAGCTGAGACACCCAGCAGCCACCTCCCACGTCCTCCTCCCCTTGCTCAGGGCTGCTGGAGTGGGTTTTCTATTGACAACCCTCCCACATCTTGGCTGTGCCTGGGAGTCTTGAGGTTAGAAGGCTGCGGTCTCCTTTTGGATCAACCTCTAAAAAGCGGTGTGACCTTGAGCTGGTCACTTGACCTCTCTGAGTCGCAGGGAACAATAAACAGCAGAACCCAGAAATCCACCTCTGCCCTGGAATGGGATGACCAAGAGATGTGTTGGGAGCTTAGCACTCAGTCTAGCCCAGGATGGACTTTTTCTTTTGCCTGAAAGTATCTGGCTTTGCAACCCTCACCTGAATTAAACTCTATCGTGTGTCTTCAGCTCCCTGCTCCAGGGCCTCCTAAGGATCTGAGACCTGGAAGGAATGGCACTGAGAAAGTTCAGGGCTCTGGGAAGCAATGGATGATGACCTCTTGCCTTCCCTGTGTTTCTCAGCTTCTCGCCAAGGTTCCTTATAGACTGAGACATGGATGCGCCATCTTTTGTTAATTTAAAAGCTGAAGCAGTCCCAGCTTATGCCCTGAGGTGGAGGGGAGGGCTGGCTGGTGCCCAAGGTTTGGCAGGAGCTGTTGGTACAGGAGTCTTTTTTTTTTTTAAGAGTTATCTTCCCTTTTAAATCCTGATTACAAAGGAAAAAAATATAGATATGTATATGACTAATGTTCACTTGAGATTCAAAAACCACCTCTGCATTAGAAGGAGCAATCCCCACAGAAACACACAGAAAAGCAAAATTCTAGAACAACATAGAAGATAGAGAAAAAAAAAACCCGAGAGATGCTTTGCATTTCTGTACGTCACAAAATGAAAAAAAGAAAGGAAATACGAAGAAAAACAAAATAACAGGAAAAATTACATAAACTTCCCCACCCTCTCCCCTTGCCGGCTAAACAAGAAATGGAATCACAGTATTACCACGTTTCAAATGGGAGGCTAAAAAAAAAAACAAACAAAAACATAGACGGGGTTAAAAAACGGTGAGCTTTTTCTTTTCCCATTTGCTTCTCTCTCTCTTTTTCTTTTTTTTTTTTAAAGGTAGCATCCAAGAATATCACCCCACCCTCTGGTACTTTTTCCCAAAGACATTTTTGGTTACTGGCCAAAGTCTGTGACCCCAGAGCCCACCTCACCTCCCTGGAATGAGAACTCATGTCATTTCACTCCTCTGAAAGGATCTGCAGGCAAGAGGGGATGAGGTTCGGGGGAGAGGCCTGGGATGTTCCGAAGTCCCAGACCTCCCAGGACGCAACGGGTAGAGGGGATCTGGGGGGCATGCTTGGCGGGAAGAGTAACAAAGTGTTGTCTTCTAGAAAACTCCCAGGGCAGTGCCAACTCCTATGTTTGATAGGGAGACAGGACTGGGGTGCTGCAGAGGCTTCCTCCCCAAGGCCGGAAGCTAGGCGGCCTTCCGTGATTGCCCTCTCCTGGGGTTTTACTTAATTGGCCATTAAGTCTGCGCAGGCCCTGGGTGCTTTCTGGCTGTTGTTCGGGCCTCCAGGGCCGGGGGTAGCGGGGTGGGGAGATGGAAGGCCCTGATGGAGAGAACCTGCATTTCTGGCCTGTCAGAAGATAGGAAGTTTCCAGGAGAAGGTGTCTGGGGCGCTGTTTTAATCCAGCTCTGTGCCCACGGGGTTGGGGATGGGGACGCTCTATGGGGTTTGTCTGAGTTGGATGTCTCCTCTGTGGCCTGTGGCACCAGTCCCTCTCCTGGCCTCCCTCAGCTACCTCTGTGAGCCCTCTCCCCTCACCTAGACAGACCCAGGGACACGGGAGTGATCCTCCCTACGTAGCCCAACGAGTCCCCTCGGAGCCCAGGAGCCTGGCACCCTGTCCAGGTGGGGCAGTTTCAAGACAGGGGATGTCCTTAAATAAAAACCATCTTGAGACTCAGAGCCTTTTGTCAGCTGCCCTTGGCTTTGCTCGCTGAGGCCATAGGAGTAAGGGTGTTTGAGAAAAGAAAAGGAGTGAAAGGAAACAGCCAAAAATCAAAATGAAACTGACCGACACGTACATGTTTGCTGCTGAGACCTGAGGTCTGGGGCGGGTGGGGGGGAACCTACTGGCCTACCCACCCCAAGTCCCCTGTGCCCATCCGGTGCCCCTGCCAGCACTGCAGTCCCCTTCTCCCTGTGAGGGGCTCCACCCTGGACTCTAAGATGGACAGACAAAAGGGGATGTGGGCCTCTGGGGGGACCTGGGAGAGCCTCCCACCCTGGCCCAGCCCATCCACCCAGGAAAGGCTTCTTCACCAGTCACCACACCGCCCATGGGTCTCCCGGAGTCTGTGCGCCTCCTAGAGGTTGGGTGGGGACAGCACCTCTGAGGGAGCCGTGTGTGTGGGGAGGTGCCTTAGGAAGGATGGGCCGAGGGAAGTGAAGCTGCAGGTTTGAGACCCCTGTCTAAGCAATGCCCCCAAAGGACAGGTTTTCCTTGGAGCAGGGACTGCAGAAATGCAAGGGGACAGACGAGGGAGGGATCTGAGAGAGGGAGAGGGGCTGTGAGGGGGCTGAGGAAGGAAGGGCTCTCCAGAGGAGGAAAGGAATCGGTGGGGAGAGGGAGACTCAGGGCGCCAATGACGCCCGGGGGGTAGGGGGGGGGGCGGTCCTGATTCTTGAACCTTGTATCCCAACTGCGACCCCTACCACAGTCCACGCCCCCTCCTACCCCCCAGCGGGGCGAAGGCCTGGGTTCCTTTTCAGCTCGTTACCCAACTGGCTGATGCCCCAGTGGTCAGCCTGCTCTGGCCTTCAGTGTACCAAGGTCAGGGGTGCAGACTCCCCTCACCCTGACACTAAGGCCAACTGGGCGAAACCACCCGGCCTTCCTGGCCGCTCTGGTGCGGGCAGGGCCCCGGGGAGCGGGGAGCGGCCGGCCCCCTCGCACTCACTGGCCCCTACCCCGCGGCGACCCGGCGCGACCCCGCTCCGCCCCCGACCCCGCTCGGCGCAGCCCGCGCGGCGCGGGAACCCTCCGCAAAGCCGAGCGTACGTACATCGAGCGGGCTCTGCGCCGAGCCCGGGCGGCCCCCGTGCGCTCCGCTCCGCTGCCTGCTGCCGCCGTTCTGCTGGGGCGACCCCCATCCGCTACCGCCGGATGGGGACGGCGACCGGCTCCCGCTGGACCGCTGGCTACCCGTCTTCCGCCCGTCGTCTCGGTGCTTGGGGCTTAGCCTGCATGGGGGGAGCCGGCGTGGGACGCCCGGTCTGCAAGCTCCCGCCCCTCCCTCCTTCCTCCCCCACTCCCTCCCCTGCCCCCTTCCTTCGCCAGGAAACCCTTCCAGGGAGAGAGCAAGTTGCCAGCCCTCACATTGCCTTGGTCCCCAATCACAGTTGGGGGCGCCTTTGGGCAAGGGCAGTACCACGGTCCCAGGTGGCGCTGGGGGTAAAGAACCTGCCCGCCGAAGCTGCAGATGTAAAAGGTGAGGGTTCGTTCGATCCCTGGGTGGGGAAGATCCCCTGGAGGAGGCCATGGCAACCCACTCCAGTCTCCTTGCCTGGAGAATCCCATGGACAGAGAAGCCTGGTGGGGATATAGCGAAGCTATAGTCCATGGGGTCACAAAAAGTTGGAGAGGACGGAAGCGACCTCGCATGTGCTCAGCACAGCTGTCCTAGTAAATTTACCCACTGAGCTGTTCCTGTCTGTCCACCAGCGCCACTAACCAGCCTTGGGGACTGCAGGCACCCTCTCTCCAGCAGAAAGCGAGCTCGGCCACCCCTGAGAGCCCCCTGGTAGCCTGGCACCTACCTGCTGGGTGATCTGGAATTACTGTAATGGGAGGACAGGGAGGGGCTGTGGGAGCTGCCGCTGCTGTGACGATGGGACCTGCGGCCTGGGGACTCTGTGTGCGGCCTGGGAGAGAAATCGGCTGCCCTCACGTTCTGCCCCATCTCCCTGGGGGATCCCTGTGAAGGCCTGATGGAAGCCCCTGCTTCCATCCCTCATGTAGTTTACCCCTGCCCCCATAGCCCATGGGGGGCACCCCCATACTCTCCCCTCCCATAACCTCCACCTCCAAAGCCTCCCTCTCCTCCCATGGCCCCCATACCTCCCCCCACATAGTCTCCTACAAAAATAACACAAGCCGTGCCCATCCTGGGTACAGAGCTAGTCCATGTGGGTCATTTGTCAGTATTAGGAAAAAGGCGTCCTTCTCTCTAGGCAATCCCAGCCTCCCAGGATCTCACTCGGCCCTCAGCTGGTATTATGACTGCGCTGGGGGCGGAGAGGGGGCACTCTCCGCTTCCTCTCTGGGTCTGAATTTTTCCATCTGGGCAGCAGGGACAAAAATGAGCTATCTTCAAGGGGCCTGATTCTGTGATTCCAGAAGGCCAGGGGGTTTTTTTGAGGGGGATGGGAGTGCGTGCTGAGGGTCTGGAGAGTGGGAGAGGGTACTCACCTTTTCCTCTCTTTGTTCTTTTCTTTTCGTTTGTTCTTGGGGCTTCGAGATCTACAGAAAGCAAAGACTACCATGACAGCACAGCCTGAGCCCGGAGCTGGCCTGGGGAGGGTGGGGCCTGGGGGCCCTGGGCTGTGTCCAGGTGTGGTCCTGAGGTGTGCTCCTCTCTTGGGCTGGTGTGGACCTGCCCACCCCACCCCACTGCTTTGATCCCTGTTACTCTGCCAGGCCTTCTTCCCTCCTTCTCCTGTAAGTCCTGGCCTGGATCACCTTGCATCTGGGCCCCACTTCTGTTCCCCAGGAGTGCCATAGGAGATGTGACCACGGCCCCAGAAGGAGGGGTGACCTGCCCTTTCCGTCTGACATTGGTCTTGGGAGAGACCCCTCTGATGAGTCACCATGGTGAGGGTGGCCCCTCCAGACCTCATCTGTGTCCCCTGGGCCTCGGGTTCCCTCAGACGGGGCTCTCTAGGGCAGAGTCCAGGCCTCCTGCCCCTCTGTCTTATGTGGTCCAGGCCTGGTGCTTAGGAAAGAAATGCTTTCCCCTGGGCTTAATGATCTTCCTGCTTTGGGATTACTCTTCTGGCTCCTGTTCCATCTCATCCTGCTGTCTGGGATGAGCCCCTCAGCCCAGCTCCTTCTGCCTTTGACTGAGATGGACCAAGATGGACCAAGAAGCTTCTGCTCAGGCTTCTAAGGTCTTACCCTTTGGTCTCTCAGCCCCACTCTCCTTGATGTCACCAGACTCCTGCTCAATCCCTCTAGCCCTGAACAGATGCCTCCTTCTGACCAGAAACAAGGTGATGCTAAGAAATGCCAGAATGTGTTTCACCTCAGAGCAGAGTGGGTCGGGGGCAGGCCCAGGATTCTAGAGGTTTGGGTTCTAGAACCCAGGCTGCCTGCTTTGGGCCTCAGGCTCCCCATGGGGAGCGGGTCTGGCTCCAGCTCATCTCTAGGTCCTTCCCAGGACTGACGGGAATGGGACAGAGGATCTATGCAAGCTGATGCTGACCACTGAGGGGCAGGAGGGGCCCCCATTGGCCCAGAACGACTGGAGCAGGGCAGGGGAGGGGGGAGATGGGAAACCGGGGGATTGGGAGAGCCAGGATTAGGTGGTGGTATTGTTTAGTCGCTCAGTCATGTCCCACTATTTTGTGATCCCGTGGACTATAGCCCACCAGCTCCTTTGTCCATGGAATGTTCTAGGCAAGAAGACTGGAGTGGGTTGCCATTTCCTTCTCCAGGGGATCTTCCCAACCCAGGGATCGAATCCACATCTCTGCATTTCCTGCAATACAGGCAGATTGTTTTACCGCTGAACTACTGGGGAAGCTCTGGGATTAAGGTATGGCCATGGGCAAATGCTCACTGCTGGAAATGGAACTGAGAACTCTGCCCCTCCTCAGGGGTGCTGGGGGGTGGTGGGTCTGGCTCCAATGCCAACAGTGGGGATGTGACTGCCCCACAGCCTGCTGTCCTCCACGCTGAGTTTTCTTCCACTTTCCACATGCCTGCCTCTACCTGGGTTCTGGCCTTACGCCTCCTTCTCTGCAATCCGTCCTGAAAAAGTCACTGTCCTGCTGTCGTGCTCAGAGCCCCTTTCTGGTTCCAAGCCCCACAGAGTGGAGGTTTCACATTCTGGCAATTAGGCCTGTTGGGGATTGGCACCGGCCCCCCAGAAACTTCACATGTAGGCACAGCCTGCTTGCCCTATCTCCTACTCACTGAGCCTTTCTACTTCAAGGAGATCCTTTTGCCTGCAGGCCCTTTCTCTGCGAATTTGGGGTCCTTATGTTTCTGTCTTCCCGACTGGCACCTCCACAGATATATCCCTTGGACACTGGATCGATATACTGTGTTGTCTGGACATTCTTGGGGCTCCCAAGGCAAGGCTGACTCATGGGGCAAATGAGAGTTGTGATGGCCTTCCTCCTCCCCCACCCTCCAGCACTCTGTCTGGCTCTGGGGAGGAGTCCCTGGTGTGGGAAGATGAAGCGGACAGGACCCTGGCAACGCTCCTCCCATCGTGGCTTCCTCGGGCCCTGCAGGGCAGCCACTGGCCTCTGTCCATGTCCTCCTGTTCCACCTCCATGGGGCGCCACTCACCTGTGCCGCCTCTTCCTCCGGGACCCAGATTCAGACCTGTAGGGCCACAGAAGGGTTCTCTTGAGCCCACGCACAGCCTTGGTCATGGTGGGGGGCGGTCCCACGGAAGTGAGCGGAGGCCCCTGGGGACAGAGGGTACCTGTCTCGGCGGTGTTTCTTCACACTCTTCTTCTTCTTGCGAAGGGGTGAGGAGCTCCCACAGCTGCGGACATAGTGACAGGCATGGGTGGGTGTGTATAGTGAACTGGGGCCCCGGGATGGGTGGGGGTGGCATGGTGGTGGAGATGGCTGGGAAAGCCCAGGAACCTGGGGCCTTGAAGTTGGAAAGGGGATTCCAGGGCTTCAAGCCAACTGCCATCCTACAGCGAATCAAGGCCCTGAGGGTCCACTAGGTCTCTGAGAGAGGTTGATGGAGCTGCCTGCGTTGTCCCCTCGTCACCTTTCCAGGCTCCTAGGCACTGTGAGCCAGGACTGTTTCAAACCCAAAGATTAGAGGCTCCAGTGATGGTATTTCTGGCCTCTGCGGGGAAGCGCTGGCATGTGGGCTGGTGCCCAGGCCCTGAGGTGCAAGCCTCCAGCCTCTGGGGGATGGCTCTGGACCCTCTCCCACCCAAAGACATCCTCTCCCCGCCCAGCTGGACCCTCCCTGCCCCACCCTCATCACTGACCTGCACTCAGAGTCTAGTCTCCTCTTTTTGCTGAGGGTGGGGCAGAAAGAAGGGGAGACAGACAATTGGATGGGATTAGTGTGGGGCTCCAGACATTTGCCATGGCCTTACTTAGGACAGGGGAGAAGGCGAGTGTAGAGATGGGGAGCCATAGGTGACCCCAGCCAAGCCCCTCTTCCCCTGCCGCTGGCACTTGCAGGGGGGAGGGGGAGGGCGGGGGGGGGGAGGTGTTGGGGAGGAGTGCAGGACCCCTGCTGAAGGGTGCTGGGGACCAAGAGCAGATGGTCCGAGGTGTGAGGCTGGGTCGTAGGCCTGTGCAGTTCGGGGGTGGCTGGACATTGGGGTGGGGAGGGGGGACTCAGTGGGGGAAAGGGTCTGGTGAAGGGGAGGGGCTCATTGAGGGGCGAGGCCCACAGTGCGGGGTGTCAGAGCCCTGCCTGCCCGGGGATGGGCACCTGGGGCCCCGCGCCCTTCCCTTCCCGACGCCTCCAGCCCGGGGGGTGGGGGTGGGGGGGGGTGCGGCTCTCACCGGCTTCTCCGGTGGCCGCCTTTCTTTTTCTTCTTCTTCTTGGGAGGGGGCGACGCGGAACTGCTGGACCAGTGCTTGGTCCTGGGTGAGAAGGGGGGCGGGGTGGGGCGGGGCGGGGGGTGAGGGCAGAGGTGACGGGGGAGGGGCGGCCCCCGCGGCCCCCCCCCCCACCCCCTACCCCCCGCCGCGGCGGGCGCTGACCTGTCCCCCCGGTGTCCGCGGTAGCAGGAGGCGGGGCAGTCGCAGTCCACCGGGCCGTCGTCCTCGTCGAAGGGCGCGTACTCCAGGCCCAGCTCGGCGCCCTCGATCAGCCGCGGGGTCTCCGCCACGCTGCCGGCGACAAGGACGCTCAGCATCTGCTGCCCGGCGGCCGCGCCTTCCCGCTGACCCGGGCGGCGAGGTGGGGATGGCCCCGACCCCTCGAAGGTCATGGGGGGGGGGGAATCTGGGGAACCACACCGGGAGCCTCCCTCACAGGGCGCCAGCCTCAGCGCTGCTCTATTTTGTCCCCATCCTCAACCAACCAACCGTGCCCTATTTTGCAGAAGAGAAAGAGGAGCACCGAGCCCTCCCCCCTCACTTAGCCCCCTCTTCTAGGTTCTCACCCTCTGGGCGCCCCCTCCTCCTCAGTGAGGCCCCTCCCCTCGCTGAGGCCCCTCCCGACACGGATTCTTTGCCCCTCGGTCCCCTTCATTGCGCCTCAGTCCCCCTCATTGAGCCCCCCTGCACCCTTAACCCCAGAGGCCTCGTCCCAAGCCCCTTTCCCCTCCGCAGCACCCCTTTTCCGCCGCCGAGCCCCGCTCTCTCTTTGAGACCCTTCCCCCTCTCTGAGCTCCCCGGTCTCTGATATCTGTCCTTCCTTAATCCCGCGGTCCCCTCGCCCCCTCCCCGCCTCTCCCCGGCCCGGTCCTCCCTCCAGCCCCGCTGCCTCTCTGAAATATTCATAGCCTCTCTTCCTTCTCTCCGCCGCCTCCGGAGGCCTGGCGGCTCTTCTCCCGCTGCCGGGCTGTCATCAATCACTGCCCAGTGGCAGCGGGCGCCGGCCTCGGCACCCTGCCCGCCTCCGGGGCTCCCCATCCATCTTGCCGCGCTCTCCCCTTCACTCCGCAGGGACCGCGGCATCTGGTCCCCGCTCCCGGGCTCAGGAGCCCCCAGCCATCTTCTGCCACCGACGTTTGCTCTCGGAGGGCACTTGGACAAGCGGGTGCTTTGTCCTTAAAGGCTGCTGGGCTTAAGGCAAGGGTGGGAGCTTTGAAGCTGCACATGTGCCCTAATTATGCACTGTCCCTGAGTCGCTGTGTGACCCAGTGCTTGTCACACTCGCTCCCTCTCTGAGCCTCTTTTTTCAACAGGGGAATCCTAATTATCTTATAGGACGGTTATGACAATTCCCTGAAGTCCTGATGTTGTCCAAATTTGTTTTTTTACTGGACACGCCCAGAAACGGACCCTCCAAAGGCCCAGGTCCAGGGTGATGGCCCCACATCTTGCATTTTTCATTCCTGCGCTGGCTCAGACAGCGCCCCTCCCAGATGGAGCCTAGTTTTGCCAGGCTCATCCTTTTCCTGCCCAGAGCAAGGGAGGCCAGGGCTGGGATGGCAGAGCATTAAAGATGTGACATGAGCTTTGGATTCACACAGACAGGTCTGAATCCAGGCATGACCACGCTCACTGAGCCTCTGGGTCCTTATCTATACAACCGGGAAAAGAATAGCCCAGCTTTGAGGAGAGGATTAAGTATGAGTCTGGCTATGAAGCTCCTGACAGGAGGCCTGGCCCACGACTGTGGTCTTCCGCGCAGTCACCATTGCTAGACAGTTGGACACTCACACACCAACACCTCCTCTTCCAGGGAGAAAAGTGGTTTTGACACATGAAACAGACTGGGCAAGATCACAGCTACAAGGTGAGATTTTCAGGCACAAACTCCAGCAGAGCACCCACTAAGTAGCTCTTTGAAGACTGATTTTTGTATTTAAAAAAAAAAAGAAAGAAGAATGTAACCCAAATTGGTCAAGGTTAGCCAGCCTTGAGGCTTGTGTCAAGAATGGCATTTGGTGGACTTCCCTGGTGGTCCACTCGCACAGGTTTGATTCCCGGTCAGGGAATCAAGATCCCACATGCCTCACAGTGCGGCAAAAAAAAAAAAAGAATGTTATTTGGATCCCAAACATGGTCCTGGCCTTGGCAGCCTAGAAGTCACACAGGTGTTACAAGAGGTTTTTCTGGGTGGATGGACGGTCATGTCGTTGCTCTGCTCCCACAGAGCCAAACACTCACACATCCCTTCATTCAAACCTCTCCTCTCTTCTCCACGCTCCTCTTCCTGAAGCCAGGGGCCTCCTACTTCCTGTCCCTGAAATCTCCAACTCCACAGCCTGTCCCAGGGCCCATCATGCCCACACAGCCCTCAGCCACACAAATGCCTGACACATACACCTTCAGTTCAGTTCAGTTCAGTCGCTCAGTCGTGTCCGACTCTTTGTGACCCCACGAATCGCAGCACGCCAGGCCTCCCTGTCCATCACCAACTCCTGGAGTTCACCCAGACTCACGTCCATCGAGTCGGTGATGCCATCCAGCCATCTCATCCTCTGTCGTCCCCTTCTCCTCCTGCCCCCAATCCCTCCCAGCATCAGAGTCTTTTCCAATGAGTCAACTCTTCGCATGAGGTGGCCAAAGTACTGGAGTTTCAGCGTTAGCATCATTCCTTCCAAAGAAATCCCATTTGGCAAAACTTAAGGGCACCACAAACATTGTGTGGGTGAGCTGGTGGGAGGAGGGAACTTCCCTTGATCCCGACAGAAGGCAGGGAATCCTTTCTTGCCTTCTGACATCGAGCTGGGTTAGCCACTAAGTCCAGGCCCTCACTGGGCCCTCCTTATTGCGCTGGCTGCACCCCTAGACACGTCCTTCCTTTCTACCCCTGTGCTGGGGACAGGGCTCCCCACCCCTGCCCCACCCCATCCTCCCTCCCTGAGACCTTATCGTTTGACCTCTCTTACTTTCCAGACCTTTCTAAGAGGCTGACTTGGGATCTTTTATCTGCTGGAAGCATGGAAAGACAGGCATGGGGTCTTCCCTGGTGTTCCACTGGTTAAGATTCTGTGCTCCTAATGCAGGAGGGCCCAGGTTCAAGCCCTGGTCACAGAACTAGATGCCACATGCTACAGCTAAGAATTTACACGCTGCAGCTAAAAAAAAAAAAGATCCTGCATGCTGCAATGAAGATTCCATGTGCCGCAACTAAGACCCGATGTAGCCAAATAAATAAAAAAAATTTTAAAGAAATAGACAGGCATAGAGGAGATGCATGTTTGGAGAGACATACAAGGTCTCAGAATCTTCTGGTTAAGACTTGTCCTGGCAGTTCCAGGGATGTAAACAGACTTAGGCTGAGGCCTCTACTGCTGGTTTTGTGTAGCTGGTGCCACCACGTCCACTTTGCAGGCTCTCTCAGGGCTAGAACACTGGGTTCTCCTGTTCTGACCTTCCTGGCTCATAATATAATATATATCACAAATAACACCACTCATGAGAATGTTCTCTAATGTATAAATGGTTCTCCATGGTTCACATTCCACTCAGAACCAATTCCTGATTTAGAGAAATTGCATGATCCCATTTCACAGATGAGAAAATTGAGGCCCCAGAGAGGGAAAGAAATATCTATGGTTTGGGGACCTTTGATTAAGAATGCAAGTTCACCTAAGCAATTGACTTTGAGATTCATGTGCACACAGGCCGGCCCTGGACTCTACTGGCTGGGCTTCCTCACTGTGGACGTTAGCTTAGTCACCCCCTCCCTGCTTTGTAGACACAGTTGTGAGTGTCTGCACTGAATTCTAGATCTTTTTAGTGTTTTCTGCTCTTAAGTTCACATTTGTTAGCAAGTTTACTCCTCACTACGTCTGTGGAATAGGCAGGGGAGGCGTTCTTCCCCAGTGACAGAACACACCGAGCCCCACAGAGCTGACCAAAGCAGGCCCAGCCAGAGTCCACTGCAGAGGGACCAAGGGCCAATCGGGGCTGAACCCAGCATCACCCGCGACTCCTGCTGGACTGGTGCTCCCGGGAAGGGCTCTGACCTGGGAAGAGATGCCTGTCACACGCTCTTCCTCCTGACAGCAGTTTCACTAATTAACTAGTTCTGTTTCCCTTTTGCCAGGAGCCTAATGGCCAATTGACAGATGACTGAGTTCACACAGAGGAGAAGGAGGCTTCAAGGCAAAGGGGCTGCCCTTTCTGCTCACTCAGCCTGCGTGCCAGGCCTACTGGGGCTGGGGGGAGGGGGCAAGGGTGGCAGGAACAGAGATAAATCAGGCCTGGGGCCTCTCCTATAGCTCCTCATAGCATGGGGCAAATATATGAGACTCTTTGCAATGCCATGGACTGTAGCCCACCAGGATCTTCTGTCCATGGGATTCACCAGGCAAGAATACTGGAATGGGTTGCCATTCCCTTCTCCAGGGGATCTTCCCAAACCAGGGATCGAACCCAGGTCTCCTCCTTTGCAGGTGGATTCTTTATTGTCCAAGCCACCAACCAAACTGCTAACAAACTTGTCTTCTATGTCTTTGACATTTTAGTAGGGTCCTGGGACCCTGCCAAGTCTATTCTCCCCTGCTTCCAGAGCAGGAGTCCTCCTTGGAGGTTTGTGTTTCCACCCAGAGAGCAGGGAGCGTGTCTTTTTCTTCTTCCCTCCCCGCCTCATAGCACTAGTACAGGGTTGGGTGTACAGCACAGACCCTCAAGACATTTCTTCGGACAATGGAACCTTTCTGTGACCTCCTTCCCAACATGTCCTGGTTCTCAAATGCATTATTCATTCATTCAAGGAAAGAGAAGATTAGGACTACTGGAAAAAGCTTGGTAGTCATCCACTAACAGGAGAGTGTTCCAGCTGGGGATGGATGGGATCCCCAGGAAGAAGAGGGAAGGAGACCTGAGGACCTAGCAGATCCTTGTGGGGAGCCAAGACCTTAGAAGTGGGCAGGAGGAAGGGAGGAGCAGAAAGCCATCAGAGGGGCAGGAAGACAGTCACAAAGGGCTGACTCTTGGAAGCCAGGGAGAGGGAAAGCAGGTTTCCAGAAGGGAAATGGAGTGGTGGCACGTGCCAGGAGAGGCCAGGCCTGCAGAGGTGCCCGGGCCAGGCCAAGCAAGACTCAGACAGCTGCAGCAGGTCACGCGAGTCATGGGGGCAGAAGCCAGATCTCCGTGGCTTAAGGAAGTGGAGACAACGTGTACCACATGCTCTATAGAAATCTGATGGAGAAAAGAGAGAAACGTGTGGGCTGGTGGCTGGAGGAGAAAGCAGGGTTGGGGAAGGATCAGAAGCCGACTAAGAGGAAGGAGCCCAGGGGAGGGTAGAGCAGCAGGTGTGGGCTGGAGGGGCGGTTATCACTGGAAGGGCCCTGAAAAGGTGGCAAAGGTAGGTTCTGGAAGAGGCCTCCTGCCCTCACACTGGATGGAAGGGGAGAGGGTGGCTGTTTTTCCAGAGGAGCCCTGGGGGCATTTGAGGGGGCACGGGTCAGACAGGCAGGACCTGATGGTTTTGGAGGTGGTACGGGCAGCGCGGACAGATCTGGCTGTCTGGAGGTTTGAGAAGGGAAGGAAGGGAGGAGCTCACCCTGGCCTGGGGGCGGGGATGAACCTGCGGGGTGTTTCTGAGTCAGCCACAGCCCCTGCCGAGGGGGTGCTGTGGGCTCTGGGAGGCTCGGGAGACGGTGGTAGTGGTGTGACCTCTTCCCACCTTGTGGGGAGAGAGCAGGCCGGCTGAGCCTGGCTCCCCTAGAGCACCCACAAACCCCCACAAGCCTGAGGCTGGCGTGACTCTGGTTTTTGGGTTTTTCCCCCCTTTTTGGCCATACCATGTGGCATCTGGGATCTTAGTTCCCTGACTGGGGATTGAACCCGTGCCCCCTGCAGTGGATGTGTGGAGTCCTAACCATTGGACCATCAGGGAAAATCACCATCACCAACTCTGCTTCGCGCTCTTGCTCAAGCCAGAGAAGTGAGGCTAAGTGGGGTTAGCAGGGGAACCCCCCCACCCGAAATAGTCTACAATTTCTATAGGCTGGGCTTCCCTGTCTTCGAGGTCCATCTACTTCTGCAATGCTGTTTGCCCTCAAGACAACAGCAAGGAAAAGCATTCAGAAGGCGCTGCTGCTGTTTTACTTTCCTGCCAACAAAGGTGCCCAGGGACTTAGGGTCTCAGCAAGATGCCCACCCTTCCATCACATCGGGACACTTGCAGGGACAGGCCGGCCCCGCCCTCCTACGGCAGCTGCTCCACTTTATATGGTTTCGAGTGGTTGATGGTTCTCCGAGATGAAGTCTGCCTCCCTGTAACCTCCTTGTTTTATCTGAAGCCCACAGCACCCGGTGCTCCTCCTGTCCTGTGACAGCTGTAGAGATGTCACCCCTACAGAGCCTGTGCTCTCTTTACTGGATGGGCCTTTGGCCGAGCCAGTGATGGCTTTTGGTGTGCTGGTCATTTCTCTCCAGCATCCGTGTTTACTCTGCAGGCCACTATCTAGGTGATAATAGTTGGGGCGGAGGGACTATTCTATCAGCCAATAACAACACTGAGGACAGAACACTTCTCTAGTCTCCTGGTTTGCAGCCCAAGATTTCCAGAGATGAGATCTGGGCTCTCTCTCCCACCGCTGGGCCAGACATAGAACCCCAGGCAGCAGGGAGAGGACTTCAGTGATGCCCAGGTGCCCAGCGGCTCTTGCCTAGTGCCCTGGGCCAGGCCAGAGCTTCCGGTGGACAAGACCCACGCCCTCTCCGCCTCCTCTTCTTTCTTCCCACCTCCAGCCCTGACCACCTGAGTGAGCCCTGGGAAAGGCTGCCCAGGGCTGGCCGCAGGCTGCACCCTCCCCTGCCCTGGGCCTCCCCACCCTGGCAGCACTCACATGTGGCCCCCAGGCCGGTCCTCCCTGGTGAGCATTCCCTCCTTCTCCATCAGCATCTGCCGGAAAGTCCTGACCTTCTGCCGGGTCTCCTCCTCTGAGTACCTGTGGGGCACAGGGAAGGTGAGAGCTGCAGTCTGGGTTCTGGTTTCCTCCCCACCTGCCCCCCCAGCCTCTCCTCCCAGCTCTCAGTCACGTGGGCACTCTCCAGCTTGATAGGACCTGTCCAAGGTCACACCACCAACAAGGTTCTCAGCACTGGGGAAGCTCAAAGCCAACCCATTTTGCACCATACCAGTCAACCAACCAACTAAACCAACAACCAGGCAAACCAACACATAAACTAAAGGGAGTGTTCCCAGAGGTGAGGAGACCTCCTGGGGAGGTCCTCAGCACATCCCCACCTCTACAAGGTCAAGCTGCCAAGTAGCCAGTCCAGGATCCCAGGGGTAGATCCATGGCTTCCCAGCTTGGGATGGGGTTGTGGGTGGATGTAGTCTGGGCCTTGGATGGAGGCTCCTGACTTCTCTCCTCCGCTCTCCCTCCCTCCCTGAGCCCAGTCTCAGGCTGGGGACCAAAGCCCAGAATCATCTACTCCACAACTTTGTTCCTGCATCCTGGGGTCGCTGTCACCTCTCTCACACCACCAGTGTGACAGCTGTCCAGGCCTCCCAGCCCATGTCCATGCTGACCCCTGGGGCGTCTGTGCTCACCCAGCCCCTGGCCCTGTGCCCAGCACACACCAGCTGTCAGTGGCTTTTGCTGACTGAGTCTTGTCTCCTAAGTTCCCACCCTCTCCTCCTCCTGGGCCGCCCTGGACAGAAATGATGGTGGCCAAATAGGAACTGGAGTCCCACCTCCTCTCTCATGCGGCTATGAGCTCTCTGTGCACACAGCAAGCCCACCCCCCCAACCCTATCCATGAAAACGGTACATCCTTCCCTGTTAGGGACCCCATCTCTTTTCTCCCTTCTTCCCTCCTCTCCTTCAACAAGCATTTGGGATTGATTCAGCCTTTTTGGAGAGCAATTTCGCAATTCTTTTCAAAAACCTTAAAAAAAAAAAAGGAATACAGCTTTTGATTCATAAATTAACTTCCAGGTTTACTCTGTGGAAATAACCATGGCTGAACACAAAGATGTGACTCATGGGAAGTTTACAGCAGGACGAGTCCTCCTGCCTCCCCAGTCAGGTTAGGTGCTAACATTTGTGTTTCCATAGCAACCTCAGCCTCCTGGTTCCTCCTGGAGGAGTGGTTTCTGGGCTAGTCTTCATCTGTTGACTCTTTTGCATCCTGCACTGGCCTGGGAATTCCCCGAGGACAGGGACCTTGTCTGTCTGAATTGACCTTGTGTCCCCAGCATCTGGCACCTTGCCTGCTACATGGGGCCTCCAAAAATGCTTTTGAATTCTGGCGCGACAGTTTTTGAATCTTAGTGCTCCCACTTTCTAGATCTGTGACCTTGGACAAGTCCACATGCTTCTCTTAGTCTGAGTTTGTACATCTGTGCAATGGGATAGTAACCTGCCTTTCAATATTCTTGTAGGATTAAGGGAGATGATACGTAAAAGCACTTTGCACAGTGCCTAGCACACAGTAGGTGCTCAAGAAATGGTGGTGATTGAGGATTATTTGTCCCAGATCGATGGGGACAGAGGGTCTAATTGTCCCAGGCTCTGTGCCTTTTTCTACCCTAGACCCCTCCCAGGTCAGCAGGGTCCTGGATCCATAATCACCTGAACCTCTCCCCTCTGCTCTCCCAGGAGGCAAAGGCTGAGATGGAGAAGGAGGCTGGTACCCAAACCTTCCATGCCCTGTGGGTGTAGCAGCACCTGCCAACTCAAGGGCATGCAGGAGGCCCGGCTGGCTAATAGTCAAGGGCTCGGACGGGGAAGAGGGTAGGCAGGGCGAGGACGCCTGTCTCAGCACCCCAGCCTCCTGGCTGAGCTGCTTCCCCAGCCAGTCTGGCTCCCTCGCTGCCACTTCCACCATTTGGGAAAAATGCATCAAATTCATTTTTGCTCTGGGGACTTCTTGGGTTGCCCTCTGGGGCTGGGGTGGGGTGAGGGGACAATACATTTTAAAAGCGGTCTCCAGAGTGGAAAATGTCTCCTTCTGCCTGCCTTTGCCCAGATCCAGCATTTCCTAGAAAATCACTTCCTTGGTCATTAAGTTGATCTTCATCACGGCTCTGGGGGGCGGGGGATGTTTGTGGTGATAGTGGCCCATTTTACAGATGAAGAAATAGAGCAGGGAGAGGGGAGGGCTCAAAGCTCCAAGCCCAGCTCAATGGTCCTCATGAGAAGGGGCATGGTGGGTAGGATGTGGGAGGGGGATGTTTGGGGCCAAGCCTGGAACATCACCTCCTAGAGGCTGGGGGCTTTGTCCCCGCCTCCTCAGGGACTGTGGGCTGCCCATAGAGACTGCCCAGGAAGATGGCACCAAAGGCAGCATCCATCACCAGTGAATTAGCCACCATCCATCAGTATTAAGAAAGGGATTGCTTTTTAATGGGGCCAAAGAATGTGTGTTTCCATGACTAGCGGGAATATTTGTCAAATGCCTGCAAATCTGGTAAATAAATGCGAATGAACCAGTGTTTCTAGAAACGGATATTAATGACTGGGTTTTTAGCAGAGCAAAGATCCCTAGTGTTTGTGGAGCACTTTCTGGGGACTGGAGTAGGGTGCTGGAGCCCTGTACTTGCCTTAGTCCACAGGCTCTTCAGAACAACCCCCTATTTAACAGGCCAGTAGCTATGGCTTGCCCAAGGTCACAGGCCAGAGCTGGAAGCCCCGACTGTTGGGTTCCAGAGTGGCTGTGGCGTCTACTGGCGCGGCAGCCGCTAAGAGATGGCAGAGGGAGAGGGTTGATAACCGGAGAGCTGGCTTTATAGGAGACCCCAGTCTAAGGACCACCTGGAGTGAGGGCTTGGGTGGCGGAAGGGCCCCTGATGGAATATCTGGAGACGACCTGTTGGGTACACCCCAGCGAGGAATGTGCCTTTGATGCCAGGGGATTAGACACGGTCAAGTGCCATCCCCCTTCACCTGAGGCTGCCCCCCTGAGATAATAAGCCTGCCACGGCAGGGGGAGATAGGGGACTTGTGGGGAGGGGGTGCCGTGAGTGAGGGCCCTTAGGAGTTCTCTGAAAGGTTGGGGAGAGGAGGGCTTTCCTATGGGGAAAGTTAGGTGAAGAGGGTGGGGCTTAGGAAGGAGACAGGGCCCCATGAGGGGGGCGGGGCTTTGTGCGCGGAAGAGGGCGGGGCTTGTGAGGGGAAGTGGGCAGGGCTCTGTGAGGGAGAAGGGGCGGGGCTTGTGTGGGGAAAGGGGTATTTTCCTAGAACGAAGCACTGAAGGCTGGCTCTCATCTGTCCCAGGCGTCTGTTCCCTAGCAACGCCCACCCGCCCACACTCCCTCCACTCCTGGAGTCTCTCAATTCAGCAGGATCTGCAGGTTTAATTAAGGTCTGGGACTCTCTCTGTATAAGGATACTCCACTCCCCATCCTAACCCCCGGGGATCTCATTTCTTCGGTCACATCCACAGCTCATCAAGCCTGTTTTCATTACCAGCTGGAAGTCTCCTGTCTGTCTCCAACAGCTTTCCACCCATCCATTCCTCTCTGCAGGGATCCTCCCCACCCCGACCTGGTCTCCAGCTGGAGGTGAACACCAAATTCCTGCGCCCTTTTCTTACAAGCCGCCCTGCCTGGCAGCCTTGGCCCTGCCTTCCTAAGGGCCTGTGGTGGCAGTGACAATCTCTGTCTGAGCCTCAGTGTCTTCTGGGCTCCACAGGGACGAGTGAGCCTTGTCTTGGCTGCCTCTTGGGGATGAACAGACAAAGGTGTGGTTTGGAAGGACAGCTGTACACAGGCGGTCTGCTCCCAGGTGGCTCCAGGCACTAATGCACTGGCCCTCCTGATTTCTCAGCTCACTGACAGTGCCAGCCTGTTAGGCAGGCCCTGCTCCCCACTTTGACTCCCTCAACAGCAAGCCCAGTAGTTTCAAAGTACTCAGGCAGATGCAGAAAGGAGCCTTGGGAAATCCAGTTTTCCTTGGAGTGGTAGAGATGGGAATGACTCTGTTCTCTATTTTTTTTTTTTTTTTTTTGCCTCCAGTTCCACATATGATGGCTGTCCCGTCTCCACTGGATTTTCAGGGGAGGTCCCTAAATCCTTACTGACTGATGCACAATCCTTCCTTCTCAGCCTGACGAACTCTTATTCATCCTTCAAGGCCCATTCAAATGTCTTCTCTCAGAATCTCCCCCTCTGAGCTCCTGAAGCACTTGACCCTTTCCTGTCCTGCTGTCCTCTCTATAATCCTGATTCTAACCTATTTTATGGTGGAGTTGGTGTTAACATGCCTGTTTCCCTTCTGAGATGGGGAAGGAATAGGGGTTGGGAGAGGGGTCTTTGAGGAAGTGACTCCAGTTCGGCTCTGGGGACCAGTGTTGCCCAGCACAGCATCTGGCCCACTTGTGTGCCCCTGGTTCTGAACTACTGCTGCTGCTGCTAAGTTGCTTCAGTCGTGTGCGACTCTGTGCGACACCATAGACGGCAGCCCATCAGGCTCCACCGTCCCTGGGATTCTCCAGGCAAGAACACTGGAGTGGATTGCCATTTCCTTCTGCAATGCATGAAAGTGAAAAGTCAAAGTGAAGTTGCTTAGTCGTTCCCGACTCTTAGCAACCCCATGGACTGGAGCCTACCAGGCTCCTCCGTCCATGGGATTTTCCAGGCAAGAGTACTGGAGTGAGGTGCCATTGCCTTCTCCGAACTAGACAGGGTGAAATCTAAGCTTCTGGATGTGGCTGCTGGCTGGAATTCCCTTGCTGAAATCACAGGCACCCTCACACGTAGTAGGAGCCCGCTGTGCGTTCTTGCCTGGCTGCCGCACCTAGCTTTAGACCAGGCAGCTCGAACCACCCATTTTACATATGGGAAAACTGAGGCCTCGAGTTGTCATTAACGTTTACATGCCCCTCTCCTACACCAGACTGGATGTTTCCCGAAGGCATGGACTGTGTCTCCTTGGCTGCTGTGACTCTAAGCCCAGATGAGAACTTTATATAGAGCAGGAGTTCAAGACAGCTTATTGGTAGAATAAAGTAATACATGAATGAAAGTTCAACTGGGCCTGCAATAGCTCAGATTCTGACCTTTCAGGCTCCGGGATCCCAACGCTGGCCCCGCCCTGGCCCCGCCTCGAGTCCCTCCCGGCCCCGCCCACAGCCCCGCCCCGCCCCCTTCCCCGCTCACCCTTGCTCCTCCATCATCTCCTGCAGTTCCATGCACTTGAGCTCCACGCGCCGCTTGCGCTCATGGTCCAGGATCTCGCGGTGCGCGCGCTTCACCAGGCCGGGCTCCGCGGCGCGCAGTTCCTCCTCTGCCCGCGGCCAGGCCCCAGACGAGACGCCCGGCTGCGGGAAACCGTTCGCCGCGTCGGGCGGGGACGGCACGCTGGCCGCCCCGTTATTCACGGTGGATGACATAGTGGCTGCCCCTGGAGCGGCTGGCCTCGGCCCTGCGGGACAGACACAGACACCCGGCGGGATGGTCACTTCTCGGCCACCTTCTAAGCTCTTCTCGGAGCGGGTTAATCCTGGAGATTTAAAGGCCCACTCATGGCTCTAATCCGCTTCCATTCTGGCTGCAGAGCCGGGCGGTGGCAGGTTTGCACCTGTGGGTCACACCTCAGGGCATGAGGGGGCATCGGACACTGGGCTGTCCCCATCGGTAACGTGGGGTGGATTCAAGGCGGACTAGATGGCCTCTAAAGGAGGTTTGTCGCCTTCAGGGACCTAGTAACCATCCAGGACAAAGCTCTCTGCCCCGGTTCCAATGCCTGGGCCTGACTGCCTGGTCACTGCCTGTTCCCTGCCTGCACACCTCCTGGCAATTCCCCAGGTTTTATTCTTGTTTTTCCTTCAGGCTAAGTTTAATACCGGCTTCTCACTCCCCAGTACCCATTTTTCTGGCTCTGGTCCCTGGAGTCACAGACCACACGTGCTCCCCATCCCAGTCTGCTCCGGGACAGCCATGCAGAGACCAGAAGATGGAACCTTCTCCAGGCTCAGCTCCATTCCCACCACAGATGCAGTTTTCGGTTCCTACTTCGATCTGGCTAACTTTTCTAAAGTCAGCATTCCAGGTGGGGCCTTATCTGGGCTGAAGCCCACAGGGCCGTCCCCTCCTTTGTTCTGGAAACATCGCTTGTGAGGATGTGACCAAAAGTGGCACTGACGTTAGCTTTCCAGGCAGCTACATCCTTTCGCCGGCGCAGGGTGGGTTGGGAGCCAGCACGGCTTGGAAGGTGAGAAGTGGGGGCTCCACGGCCCAAAGTAGAACGTGCACCTGTATGCACCCTGCACACGCATGTATACACACACACATGCACACCAAAGACTTATCTTAACAGAGGGGAGGCACCTCCTGAGCTATTTCCAATTCCTTTCTCCAAGGCTCTGCTAGTTGCTAAGCAACAGGGAGGCCTCCTTCCCAGGGAGTGGGATGGGAGGGAGGGAAGGGGTGGAGGGAGGTGGGAAGAGAAGGAACCGGGCATGTCTGGACATCCCAGATGGGGCCTTCCTGCAATACCCCCCACCCCCCAAAACACATACTCTCCTCACTGGCCTCAAAGTGTCCAGAGCCATGGAGTATGAAAGGCAGAGAAGAGAGAGGGGGACCAGGAGAGGAAAAAGGCCTTGAAGGGGACAGTGACAGGAGCTGACAGTGGTAATGGGAACACAAGCTCCTTTCATATGTTCATCTGCCCAAGTGTCTGGATCTAGGCCAGGGTTCTCCATGCCTTGCTGTGTGACCCTGAGGATGTTCCTGCCCCTCTCTGAGCCTCTGTTCTCAACCTGTGCCTGGAAGCATCATCCAGATTCTTCGGGAAGGCTCTTCGGGCTTTACAGAACAAAGCTGTTTTTCTAAGCCCTGCCTGCTTCCTGCCTGTCCCTACCCCAGCCCTGCAACCCTAGCTCTACCACGCTTTCTCTGAGGGTAACTCACAAATATCACCCACTCACCAAACCCCACACAGAGCTCTGCTTGTCTCATGCCCTGAGCCAGGGACATGCATGGAGCTTGGAGACCTCCATTGTCCTGGCCCACCACAGCTCACCAACATCAAGTTTGGTCCCATATTCCATCTCGACATTGCTCACATTTACCCATCTCATTCTCTCTTATTACCACCTCAGTTCAAGCCTCTGCCTCTGGTCCATTCTGGCATCAGCAACCTGTCTGCCCACCCCCCTGCCCTGACCTCTTTCTGTTCATCTTCCATCAGCAACCTGGGAGACTGGGCCAGGAGCAAATCAGACCCTGTCATGCCCTAGTTAACCGCCTCCAGTGGCTTCCAGTCACCCTGGCTCCCAGTCCTGACACAGCTTGGACCTGCTTCCTGGACCAACCTGTCCACTGCCACGCCCACACAGATTCTCCATCCCTCTTGCATCCAGCCACACCCCTCCCCAACTGCTCCCCTTCCCTAGGATGCTCTGCACTTGACTCTGGCATGACCTCAAAGTCACTGCTCACAGGCATTGCCACCTCCTGGGAGCCTCCCTCCTCCGCTCTCTGGAGCTCTCCCCCTCACTTCACTGTGGGCTCACAGGTCTCACTCCACCTGTGGGCCGAGGGCTTTTTAGCCCCAATTCCTGGTGCCAGCAAAGCGTCTGAAACACAGGGGGCTTGGTGCCTATGAGCGGAATAAAGAGACAAACAGGGAGACAGGCCTATTGTATAGCACCTGGAGCTCTGCTCAGTGTTATGGCCCAGCCTGGATGGGAGGGGCGTTTGGGGGAGAAAGGATCCTGTATATGTATGGCTGAGTCCCTTCTCTGTTCACCGGAAACTGCTTTAACATTGTTAATCGGCTATACCCCCATACAAAGTACAAATTTAAAGTTTGAAGAAAGAGGGAGATAGGACTGAGGACTATAGGTGGGGTCCCTGATACAGCCTTCAAGACCCCTTTGTATTTCTTCTTATACAATCTTGCAGCTTTATCCAGTGCTATACTTTATCCTGAAGCCAACAGCCAGCTCCTCAGCCTGGGTCACCTGTCCCCAAACATGCACTCCCACTCCTTTGAGCCTTTGCCCACGTGGTTCCCAGTGCTAGAATTCCACTGCTTCTCTTCCCTATCTGGGGAACTCCAGCACGTCCTTCAGAGTCCAGTCCCAATGTCATCTCCTCCCGGAAGCCTTCCCTGCTTCTGATGAAGGATGAGCCGTTCCCTCCTTATGCCCCCACAGCTTTTGTCCTTACCTCTTTAGATACTGAGGCTCAATTTATTGTCTGTGTCTGACCCCTGGTCTAGCCCTTCGAGGGGAGGGGACCAGCCCTTCATTCCAGCTCCCCAGCGCCTGGCAATGCCAAAGATGCACTGGGGGTGTGGGAGCAAAGTGCTCGGGCCCCGAGAGAGCCGTGGAGACAGGTTCTCAGTGATGCTGCTCTGCATGCTTGCCCTCGATGTGGGCGAGGCTCCCCAGCCAAGAATTTGGCCTGAGCTCCTTGAGGACGGGGCAGGGGAAGCTGGTGGGAGCAGTTCTGAGTGCATTCAGGTCTCCACACCCTGAGAAATCCTATCGCCAGCACTAGGAGAATGCCTGGCCGAGATGGCTAGGCTGCGGGGGCAGTCTTTCAGAAGCTACTGAAGGAAAGGAGAGGGGTGGGAAGACAGAAGATGGATGCTGTCTGGGTTTCCACTAGGACAGATGGTGAATTCTGCCAGCTTCACCTGGTAATGGAGGGCGCCAGGCAGGAATCTGAGGCACGTTATTAAAAGAATGACTCCTGAGCCCCTAGCGGAGCGGCCAGGCCCCTAAGACCAAATCATTGTATGCTGAGCCCACTTCTTTCCTAGTCAGGGTTGCTGGACCAGCAGACCAGGAAGTTATTGCAGACATCAGGTCTGGATTGGGTTGCCATTCCCTTCTCCAGAGGATCTTCCTGACCTAGAGATTGAACCTGGGTCTCCCGCGTTACAGGCAGACTCTTTACCATCTGAGCCACCAGGGAAGCCCTTATCTGATATTATCTATTACAGAATTGTGAGATTTCATAAGGAGGGAGAGACACTGTGTTGGTGGAAACTAACATTCTGTGCTATTTTAATTGGTGGGCGGATTAACCTGTGCTCAGAGGGAGCTGATGAATGGGTCCCTGTCATATCAGATGGGGGTATCTAGGGAAGGCCCGCAGGGCTCCGTCTTCACCCATGTCCGATCTAGTATATTCACCATTGACTGGAGAGAACTTTGAAAACCTGATGACCAGATTCAGTGAGACCACCACTTGGGAAGGTTCAGAAATTCAGAGTCAGAATCTAAAAAGACTCAACAGATGGAAAAGATGGGAGGAGTCTGAAAAGGTGAAACCAGATCACGAGAAATGCCACATCCTGACTCTGGGTCCCAAACGAACTTTCTAAAATTGGAGTGAGATAGACATATGTTAGAAGGAGCATATTTAGGAAGAATTTAGGGGTTTTCAGTGGTCACAGGCTCAATTTGAGTCAATATCATAATGTGGCTGCCAAAAGCACATGTTATCTTAGCCCACATCAACAAAAATATAATGTCTGGAAGGGGGAAGTGATAAGAATACACATGTGGTCGGAGGATTTAGGGCAAACCTGGCTGAGTCTGCTGAGAAGCTTGTTAGAAGTAGGTTGGGTTGCCTGATTTTGCAAATAAAAATACAGGATACACAGTTAAAATAATTTGAATTTCATGAATTTCATATTTGGGGCATCCTCATACTAAAAAAAATTATTCATTGTTTATCTGAAATTCAAATTAAACTAAGTGTCTTGTATTTTATATGATTCCTATCGAAACCTACTGAATCAAAATCTCTGAGGGTGAAATTGTCAGTGTTCTCCAGGTGATTCTGATACAGATCATCTGTGGAACAGCAATTGGGAGCCAGTGTCTAGAACAGCAGTTCTCAAATCTTATTTGTGGAGTCACCTGAAGGGCTTGTTAAACCATAGATGGCCAGGGTCTTGTTGTTTAGTTGCTAAGTCGTGTCCGACTCTTTTGAGATTCCTTGGACTGTTGCCCGCCAGGCTCCTCTGTCCATGGGCTTTCCCAGGCAAGAATACTGGAGTAGGTTGCCATTTCCTTCTCCAGGGGATCTTCCTGACCCAGGGATCGAACCCACATCTCCTGACTGGCAGGTGGATTTTTTACGCACCTGGAGAGCCCATGGCCAGGGTCTAGCCCTAGAATTTCTGACTCAGTAGATCTGGGGTGGGTGCTGATAATCTGCATTTCTAACAAGTTTCCTTTTTGCTGGACCTTGAACCCCACTTAAAGGAGCAAGCCCCTAGCCAAACTCGATGGTTTTAGAAGACAAAGCCAGGACTCCTGTGAGGACGTGGACTTCACATAAGCCCAAGATAGGATATTTTCCCCCCTAACAATCAAAACTTTACAAAAACTAAGTAGCGGGGGGACTTCCCTGTGTGGTCCAGTGGCTAAGACTCCAATGCAGGGGGCCCAGGTTTGATCCCTGGTCCGGGAACTAGATTCCACACATTCGGCAACTAAGAAAAAAAAAAATTCCTGCATGCAGCAAGGAAGGTGGAAGATCCCAGGCGCCACAACTAAGACCCAGAGCCACCAAACAAATAAATATTTTAATATAAATAAAAGCTAGGTGGCTCATCCCAGGATGAGTGAGTTTCCCATTATAGGAGCTGCTTAAATAGGAGATGGACTATTATGTTTACCCAACAAACACAGCACACACTCATTTGCCATCCTCTCCCTCCCCCACCAACAAACGGAGATTTGGAGACAAACAGGACCCTATCCTGGCCCCCTGGGAGCTCACCGGCTTGTTTGGGAAACCATAGGTAATCGCAAGAGAATTTGAGAAGAGTCTGCATCTCCAGGCAGTTGGTCAGGGCAGGCTTCCCAGAAGGGGGCGGAAGGAGCTGGAGACAGGGACTCCAGAGCAGCGGGGGCCTGACCAGGATTCTAGAAATAAATGGACAGACCGGGCAAGACTGCATGTGGGGTGGAGGACCTCGGATGGTACTGGGTCCCCGGCTTGGGTGACCGGGTGCAGCCATTTGCTGTGATGGAGAATATGGAGGACAAACTCGGCTGTGTTAAGGGCTTGTCGGGGTCAAACAGGCAGCTGTGAGGTCTCGAGCCATGACCCTGACCCTGACCCTGACTTGTTAAGATGCTTGGGGACACTGACACTGCGTCTCCTTGGAGACAGGGCAACTCATGGGAAGTCTTTTCTCTACCCGTTTGGCTGTGAGACCCTGAATGAGTCTGTTTCTATCTCTGGATCCTTGCTTCGCCACTGGACAATGAGGGGCTGGACTCAAAGACCCCACAAGTCTTGTCCCGCTCTGGAAGTCTAGGTTATACTAGCAATGTAGGTATAAGCCAAGCCTTCAGCCCACTTCCTCCCTGCGTCTGTAGCCAGTGGCCAGAGCCACACCAGCTCCGCCCAGAGCTCAGCCTGGGGCCATCCCAGCACTGAGTCGGTCCCGCGGGTAGGCCAGATGCCCGGCCAGCCAAACCCATGTGCAGATTGAGTCATGGGGGGAGGCGGATCATCCTCCCTTCTGCCAGCCAGGAAGTGGTTAAAAGGCCTGAGCTCTGACTTCCAAGCCTCACAGCTGAGTCCCTGGGCCTGCCTCCTTCCCTCAGACCCCAGCCTGGGTCCCCTGAGCAGGCCTGGCTGAGCACAGGATGGAACAGTCTGGCGGCTGGTACCTGCAAGTCCAGCCCTGCTGGTAGACATTAATTGATGGGGCAACAGCCCATCTGTCCTGCAGGGTCCAGCCTGCTGACAGGCACAGAGGTCTCTGAGTTAATGAGCTCATCACTCACCCCGGAGCTCAGAGGGGTAGATGCTGAGGGCGGGAGTGACCAGCCCAGGTCGGGGGAGAGGGAACAGTGGGTCACGCATGCGTCTGAGGAGACTGGGTCCTGCCCTGGAGAACCTGGCTTGAGGCCGGGAAACAGGGCTGTGCCCTTTGGGAACTCATGAGCTGAGTGACCTTGATCATGTAGCTTAAACTCTGTGCCTTGGTTTCCTTGCTAATCACACAAGTCACAAGTGTTAGTTGCTCAGTCGTGCCCAACTCTTTGCGACCTCATGGACTGCAGCCCACCAGGCTCCTCTGTTCATGGGATTTTCCAGGCAGGGACACTGGAGTCGGTTACCATTTCCTTCTCCAGGGGATCTTCCCAACCCAGGGATCGAAACTGGGTCTCCTCCACTGCAGGCAGATTCTTTACCATCTGAGCTACGAGGGAAGCCCCTCCTTGCTGATGACCTGGAACTAATAACAGCACCCTCCTTGTAGGGCTGTGGTAAAGGACTGATGCGTGTGGAACGCTAGCACAGCGCCTGGCATGCCACGAATGCCTCATAAGCAGTGGCGCTTGTCAGGGGTGACCGTCCTCTTCCGGATGTGGAGGGGGCCAGGAGCCCCTGGACATCCAGATGTCCGGAAGGCTGAGCTATGACTGAGGGCTGGGGACTGAGACCCAAGGGTGAGCAAGGTTGCTGACTATTGGGGGAGAAGAGGGCAGAGGCCAGAGCCCAGGGCAAGGATGACCTGGGCCACCATCTCCCCACTGCCGCCCCGCCACTGGCCTCAGCAAACATCTCCCATCTCACATGCAGTGTCTCAGTCCCCAGCCCACACGGCACCAGCCCAGGGACCCCTTTTGCTCCTGTAGCTTAGAAACTTCTCTCCCCTAACAGGCAGCATCACTCCCCGGGGGGCTCCTTCTCCCCACCCCGCTGCTGGCCAGAGACCGAGCTCCCCAGTGATGATGGGAGGATGCAGGGCTTTCGCACCCTCAAAGGTACAGGTTCCTACAGCTTCCCGTAAACTCTCGACTCATGGTCACACACAATTCAACCACCTTCTTGCCACTGAGGTCCTTCTGTTGTCTCCCACTGTCTCAGGAACAAGCAGCATTCGGTTTGGGATCAGAAGATTAGAGCTCAGAGTTCTGCTTCTACCAGTTCTCCCTGGGCGATCAGGGAATGTTACCAAATGTACCCGAGCCTGAGCTTTCTCATCCATAAAATGGAGACAATAGTCCCTACCTCGGGACTTCCCTAGCAGTCCAGTGTTTAAGACTCTGCTCTTCCAATGCAGGAAACATGGGTTTGATCCCTGGTCGGGGAACTAAGATTCCACATGCTGCGTGGAGTGGCGAAAAAAAGAAAAAAAAAATTCCCCCCCTCATAGGGTGGTGGGATCATTCATTCTTTCAGTGACAAGCTTGTTCTGAAGACAGATCCTGATTACCCCCGTCCCCACCCTGTCCCATGCCAAGGGAGCAAAAAAGAGACCAGGGTGGGTCTGTCTTTGCCTGCGATGGTCAGGGAAGGCTTCACAAGAGCAAAGGTGTTTGAAGTGGTCCTGTGAAGGATGAGTCTAAGGAAGGGGGTGGTCCAAGCAGGGGCAGGGTGGGTGTGTGGCACAGGCTGAAGGCTCAGGGATAGTGGGGTCCGGGGGCCTGGGATTAAGAGGGTCAGGATGGAGCGGGGTGTGTGATGGCGACCAGTCTGCCCATGAAGGTGGGGACTGCAAACCCAGGGTTAGCCCTTCCAGAGAAAAAGCCCAGTGTGGAGCAAGGTCAGGGAGTGGGAGGGACTCGCTTCCTGAGTTTCCTGGAGGAAAGAAAAACAAGTCCTTTGTAACTGTCACAAAGGTGATGGAACTGATAAACACACAAGAAACCAGGCACTTAGCTTGTGAAACTAAGTCTGGGTCTTTGTAGAAATGAGTGTGTAACAACAATGGTTTTTGTCAAGATATTTGATGAATCTGGCAAAGAAAATCCATCTCCAGTACGTCCGAGGAATCTGGGTGCGCCCCTTCCCCACCCCAGTCCCTGCCCTGAAGCCAGGCTGCACACGTGATGCTGGTGAGTGTCCCCAGAGTGCCCGGTGGAGGGGTTCTCCAGCCAACCCCTCCCTTCCCTGTGGGGACCCTTCTCCAGACCTCCAGGAGGTGTGTGCAGGAGGCAGAGGTAATCAGGCCAGAACAAACTTCCCTGTGTTCCCTCCCTGCCCCAGGGGGTGGGGCTGGGGTTATGGGAGATAGCCTCTCAGCCCTAAGGGCAGGTCACTTATTCATGTCACAGCTACTCTGAGAGTCTGAGGCTCACCAGAGGGGATGCAGGGGGAGAGGCATGGTGAAGAAGCAAGATAACTGCCGGGGCAGGGGACAGGCGGCAGAGACATCAACTGAGCTAGAGCGTGTTCATGGAGGAGCATAGCTGGGAGGTCTTCCTGGAGGAGGAATCATGAAACATAAGTAGGAGCTAGTGGACATAGAAGGGGAGGAAGGATGTCTTGGGCAGAGTGTGGGGTGTGTGGGAAGAAGGCTTGGAGAGAAAAAGGGAAGAACCCTGGCTTGTTCACAGTGGGCCAGGAGGGGCCGCAGGAGCCAGGAATACCCTGCAGGCCACGGGGAGTCCATGAAGGCTGTTGGGCTGGGGAGGTCACGGTCAGCTCTGCATTTCAGAAAGATCTCTCTGGCTGCCTGGAGCCTTCAATGTTGGTGGTTTCTGCCCTGGAGAAAGGTCTGACTCTCAGGGACAGCTCGGTCCGCATTAACCAAGATGGATCAGCGAGTGACAGAAGAGCCAGCCTGGGTTCAAATCGCCCTAAGGCGACTTGACCTCATTTGGCTCAGTTTCCTCATTTGTAAAATGGGGTGAATCCAAGCACCCCCTGCCATGAGAGGTGAGGGAATGAACATACGCCCAGTGTGGCAGTGCCCAGGACCGTAGGAAGTTCCGTGTAGAAGTATTTAGTGTCTGTACTACCCATCAGTTCAGTTCAGTCACTCAGTTATGTCCGACTCTGCGACCCCATGGACTGCAGCACGCCAGGCTTCCCCGTCCACCAACGACTCCCGGATCGTGCTCAAACTCGTGCCGGTTGAGTTGGTGATATACTACCCACAAACAACACCAGCTCGTCTAAACCACTACAAGCATGAGTTAATCAGGAAGACGTACAGTAGAAATCAGAGGTTGATGCATTTGATAATGCATCAGATCAGTGTCTGCTTGTGAAGACTAGCAGATTGCCACCCACACGGACCAGTAGGGACCAGCGTTCACAGGGAAAAAGACGCTGTGGGGCGAGGCCGGGGAGGAAGGCTGGAAGCGAGAGGGTTAGCCGAGCGAGCTTCCTCCCAGCCTCCTTGGAGTCTCTCTCGGGAGGCGCTGGCACCGCTGTTTGTTACCCAACCCTCGAGAAGACGCTGCAGGGGGCAGGGAGAGAGCTGAAAGCCTTCTCAATTATTCAACAGTCGAGCTTCCTGCTGCTCCTGTTGGAGCCAGGGGAAGGCTGGCTAGAGCCCCTGGGCTGGGTCTGGCTGGCTTGGGGGGAGGGCTGGTTGTCGGAGGGACAGCAGCCCTCACGTCCCACTCCTGCCCGCCTGCCCTGCTCCAGCGCTGTCTGCGGGGTGGGGCGGAGGGGGCAGCTGCGCCTGGCAGGCAGGCTTGGAGCTGTCTCCTGCCCTGCAGACTCAGACTGTGCTGTGGAATGGAGGCAGCGGGTTGGCGAAGTTCCCAGAGCCAAGGTGGGGTGTCCGAGGGAAGCCAGGGAGGAAGGGCATGCCTGCTGTCTGCAGGAGAGGGCTGGGCAGCTTAGCTGGCACCTGTGTCCTGGGCAACCTGTCCAGCCCCCCTGCATCTCAGACACATGGGGCTCTGAGCCACCCAAGAACATGCTGGCCAACTGCTCCCTGTGCCTGGAGTGCTCTTCCCCTTCTGGTTCATCCTACAGGACTCTGCTCAGGCATCATCTCTGTGAAGCCCTCCCAGACTTCCACTGGGAGATGCACCTCTGTGGTCCTCCCAGAGCCTCACCCTGTGGTCCCCACCCTCAATATTTACCTTGCGCTGTTGTGACTATGTGCCCCCTGACCTGGTGAGGGCTGTCTAAGGGCAGGGACTGGGTTGTGTCCATCTTTGCACCCCTATTGCTCAGCACAGAGCTTGGCACAAAGCAGCCATCTGTGAGCATTTCTTGAAACCCAGCCTGTGTTTGTACTGATGGGGAGCTCACTACTTGTGTTTTTTTTGTATGTTTGTTTTTTACCACCTCCATCTCTGGGGACCTCGGTGGCAAAGTTTCCTGGTTACCACTCTCATTATGCCCAGACTTTATATGTGTTGATATTTGCAAAGGCCACATGGTCACATACTTGGTAAGCCCTGGAGTCCAGCTCTGTCATTCAATGGATAGGAAGGCCCTGCCTGGCACTAGGCTCCTGCCCATCAGCCCTGGGCCCTGTCTTTGTTCCTGTTGGCTCTGATTTGAGTTCCTAGAGCAGAGGGCCTGGATGGCAGGTCCCCAGGGACAAAGAGGCCTCAGCTGTCTGCTCCCTACAGAGCGACCCACAGTAAAAGCAAGACAGCCTAAATGAGACCAGTGCAGATCACTGCAACCCAGGACAGGCCATAGAGGAACCAGGAGTTCAGATTAGATGCTTGCTCCTTGGAAGAAAAGCTATGACCAACCTAGACAGCATATTAAAAAGCAAAGACATTACTTTGCTGATAAAGATCTGTGTAGTCAAAGCTATGGTTTTTTCACTAGTCGTGCATGGATGTGGGAGCTGGACCATAAAGAAGGCTGAGCACCAAAGAATTGATGCTTTTGAACTGTGGTGTTGGAGAAGGCTCTTGAGCATCCCTTGGACTGCAAGGAGATCCAACCAGTCCATCCTAAAGGAAATCAGTCCTGAATATTCATTGAAAGGACTGATGCTGAAACTGAAACTCCAATACTTTGGCCATCTGATGTGAAGAACTGACTCATTTGAAAAGACCCTGATGCTGGACAAGATTGAAGGCAGGAGGAGAAGGGGACGACAGAGGATGAGATGGTTGGATGGCACCACCGACTCAGTGGACATGAATTTGAGCAAACTCCAGGAGATAGTGAAGGACAGGGAAGCTTGGCGTGCTGCAGTCCATGGGGTTGCAAAGAGTGGGCCACAACTAAGCGACTGAACAACAACAACGTAGGGAACCCACAGACCAATGCAGACCAACGCAGAGCAGAGAGAACTCACGATACTGGCCACTGAAAACAATACAGACCAGGTCAATCCAGGAAGCAGTCTACAGACCAGTGCTGGAATCAGACAAGCAAGCTGTGTTTTAGTCTCCCCTCCCCTGTGTTTCAGTGGAACAAAGGAATCCCTGCCCCCACCCAGCCCACTCTATTTCTTTTCACGGCCCTCAGTGGCCTTCAGAGAACTGTAGACTTCTAGACAGGGAACAGACAGCCACAGATTCCCTGTGGCTGCCTGAGCTCGAATGGAGATTTGGGGTTGCAGGGAGGAGACTGAGAAAAGAACCTTATCATGGCTGAGCTGTCGCTGATGGCCTGGGCTGCCAGGGAAGTGGTGACCTCTGTGTCCTGGGGAGGGTCCAAGCCAGATGGCCTTGGGGTGGTGTCCTAGAGAGAGCCACCTAAGGTGTCAGGACACCGTGCTCTCCGAGGACTCTCCCAAGCTGGCCGCTAGGGCTGCAAGTGAGAGTAGCTCAGTCGTGTCTGACTCTTTGAAACCCTATGGACTAGACAGTCCGTGGAACTCTCCAGGCCAGAATACTGGAGTGGGTAGCTGTTCCCTTTTCCAGGGGATCTTTCCAACCCAGGGAGCGAAGCCAGGTCTCCTGTACTGCAGGTGGCTTCTTTACCAGCTGACCCATCAGGGGAGGCCTGGAGTAAAACCAGAGGTGCCCCGAGTTGTCATCAGCTTCATTATTTCCTTTACACGCTTCTTCTCCCCACAAAGGTCAGACCCGCCCTGGTTCACACCTGAGGGCTGGGTTAAGGAAAGGGAAGATGGGCTAGAAGCTGTATGACCAGATCTCTTTCCCTTTTCAGGCTTCAGTTTCTCCATCTGGACTAAGCACTGGGGCCTGGATACTAGTGGGGCCAGGGCAGGGCTGGGCTCTGAATTCTCGGCAGCCCAACACTTGGAGGAGTCCAAGCTGGGTGACGATGTACCCCATGCCCCTGTTGGAGCTATCAGCAGGAAGGGTGTGTGCTGGACAGACAGAAAAGCCCCTTCCACCCACTGGGGAGGGTACAGCAGGGAGACAGTGCAGCTGCCTCTGCTGCCCACACAATCTCATTATGGAAAATTCCCTCTATTGACTCAGCTTTAATCAGGCAGGCTGCCCTGGGCATCCCCCCCAGGTTTCTGCTGGGCCGGGTGAGATCAAAGAGAGAGTCGGGCTGGGGGCTGGAGCCTCGTCTGCCATTCCCATCGATCCAGATGCGCCTCTCGTTGCTAGGCAACTGCCTCCAGTCTCTTCTGGTCCTTCCTTCCCCAGGGGCTGCAGGATTGGGCAGTAAAGGGGGAGAGAGACCCCACATTCATTCTCTAAGTCTTCCCTTACCAAGCTCGAGATCTCTGTCATCAAGCCGGGAGCTTTCCTCATGCCCTGAAGGACCCTCATCCTGGGAGCTTGACTCTCCCACCAAAATGGACCTCCTTTCTCCCCTCACATTTGTATTCATCTCCAGAATACTTGAAACCCACACCTCCTATGCCCCCCTGCAAGCACATCAGGAAGCTAGGCCAGGGATTCACCAGAGAGGAGAAGGGACCCTCTGGAGTAGCGGGGGATGGGGGGAGTCAGTGAAAAAGTCCAGATGAAGCTGCAGGCTACCATCTTCCAGCCCAGCATCGGACTAGATGTGGGAGCCATTTAATGTTGAAAGAAAGGCTCTGAAGACAAATTCACACTTTCAGTTTTGAGTGGGTTGCCTTTTTTTTTTTTCTTTCTCCAAAACGTAGGATGCATTTCATAGTAGTTTTTTCTTTTTTGTTTCAAGTGCTATAATTTAAAACTGTAAGTTGTGTTTTAAAACAGGTATAAAAATGTACTGTGGGTTTTGGGGGCTGTCACTGACTAAATAATGCAAATTGGATCATTTTATCACAGTTTAATATTTTGCATCATTGATAAACCCTATACTGCTTCATCTTTCCCTTTTTAAAAAACCGAATGTGTGCACGTCATCCCCACAGTTGTTAGGTGGTGACCTACTTATATCACGGCTTATTTAGGATTTTAAGGTCTCTCCCCACTCTGAGGTCTTTGCAGCCCTTGGGGATGGAAAGTACTCACTCTTGCCTCTGGTACTTGATCGGACTTTTTGTTTTGTTTAAATGCAACTATGGGAAAGGAAGAGGTGATGCAGTTCCCAGCATGAAGACCCAGGGCTCAGGTGTCCAAGGACTGTCCCCGTGAGCCGCCGGCAGAGGCAGCACCTGGGCAGCCGTCCTGCCCCTGCCTGCTGCCTGCTCCCCCAGCTCCGCAGGGCACCGACAACTCCGCCCCACGCCCCTGCCCAGACCCAGTCACATGCTTCAACTCTGAGAGGCACTGCTTTCCAGGGTCCTTGACAAATGGTAGCCAATTAATGTCAATTAATCTGATTAGCCTAAATAGTTAATTAAGCAGTTAATTAACAACATCTTTGACAATAACCTATGGCTCTCAAGGGATGGTGGGTGGGAGGCAGGGATGGCAGGGGGGTGTGGGGGGCCCTCCTTGCTCTAGGAAAGGACAAGCCCCATAAGTTCACAGGGAGAATGGGGGTCACTCTGGCAGCTGCGGCCTCTCCGAGTCCCCACCTGGCTCTGCCTTGGGCCCCAGAATCTTCATCAGGGGATTCGACCCCACCCTGGCCACAACCCCTTCCCCGGCCCCTGGCCAGATCTGAATGAGTCTGATTCTACGAGAGGCTGAATCTCAGCACAGCAGAGGAGGCAGAAAGGCATCCTGTCCGGGAAATGGTTCCACCCCAAAGTCCAAGCAAGGAGTTCCCCCTCTGCTACCACGCCCGGCCCCACCCCAGTCCGTACACCTCAGAGTTTACAACCCCCACCAGGGCCCTGGACGCGCCCAAGCTGCAGAGCAGTCTTGGAGCGGAATTGCCCATTCTACAGATGAGAAAACTGAGCCCCTCCCACGTGCCAGGCCCTGTGCTTGCTCTGGGCACCTGTGATGAGGAACTGCACAGGATCGCTGCCCTCAAAGGGCTCCTCATCTGGGACGTCACAGAACAGCGCAGCCTCTTTGCTGGGTGACGCTGGTGACATCAACAACCTCTCTGTGCTTCAGTAGCCTAGGCTCTGACCTGACTCTGTTGTAAGACGTTGCAAGGACTAAATGAGTTAGGACGTGTGAAACTCTTGCGACGGTGCCTGGCACATGCGAGATACCAAATGGGTGCCCCCGATGGTTACCGAGGGAGGCAGCCAGGAGGACAGAGTATAAAAGGTGGGGTGAGAAAGAGGTGGCACCTGGGGGCTTGGAACAAGGCGTGGCGCAAAAGACATGGGAGCAGAGACTGAAGGTCAAGGAGGTAAAGAAAGCGGGAAGAAGAGCATGCAGGCAAAGGAAAGAGCATCTGCAAAGCAAAGAGGCCCCGATTCTCGCTGCTAGCATGGGTAGTCCCCGGGGAGCCCCTTCGCTGACCACCTGGCAGTATCTCAACATGGTTAATCGGCTCTACTCCAGTATAAAATGAAACGTTAACAAAAAAATTCAGACCCCGCCCGGGCCCTACAATCAGGCTCTACATGGGCGGGTCCCAGGAACCTGCTGTTTGTGGACTGTTCTGGAAATACCGAGGCCGGGACTCTGAACCTGGAGACCGTGGCTGCCGTGGTTCTGGGTGTCCCAGCTGCGGCAGGGGAGGTCCCAGGCCACGTGATCTGTGTCCTGAAAGCTTACCGCCGGCCCCCGTCCACTCCATCTGTCCAGTCCTGCCTGCCCTTCAGAGATGACCTTCCTGAAACTGCTCTGGCCATGTGCTTACCTGCGGGAAACCTCCCTTGGTTTCTCTGCTGCCTGCAGGAGAAAGCCCAGACTCCGCAGCCTGGCATTAAGGCCCCTCATGAGGCCTCCCTCTCCCGCCTGACCCCACGTTCCTTAGCCTCTCCAGCCACCCTCTTCCCCAAGTGCCCGGGACTCTTCCCACCTCCAGGCTGTTCTTTCTGTCAGAAATGCCCTTCCCCTTTCTTCCCCCTGGCAGACCTGTCCTCCTCCTCTGGGGACCATCTGTGAAGCTGGCTCCAACATCAACCAGGTGGGCCACCCTGCCCTCAATGCCAGTGCCCCAGCAGCTCTCTGGATGGTCCCACATAACCTGTATTCCATCCTCAAATAGTCACCAGCTCTTGGGCCTGACTCCCCACTAGACTGAGGGTTGCTCCTGCTTTTCTCCAGTACTGAGCACGGGGCTTGGAGATGACAATGATAACTGAGTGTTTTAATTCAGAGGAGCTGCTGAGCTCATGTTTGATGAATGAATGAATGACCGTCCCTACTTTCTGATGTATGAGGAGCAGAGGACAGAGGAAGAGAGAATTCGGGAGGCAGGGAAGAGAGGTGTTCTGGGGTCAATGAGGGATGGGTCATAAGAACAAGGAAGCATAAGAGAGACTCTGCCAGGCAGGGAGCAGGGACAGGGCTGCCTGTAGGCGAGACCTGGTGCAAGTCCCAGCTTCCGCTCCATCCCAGTCTGGCCACCCACTGGGAGAAGAGGTGGCTGGGCCCCTCTGCCCGGCCTGAAGCCCACCTCCCCAGCCTGCTTCTTCGGTGCTGACAGCTGTGTCAGCCACTTCCCCCCGCCCCCCACTCCAACTCCAACCATGCCCAGACCCCTGCCCCCTGGTAAGCCTGGCCTAGATCCACCCCTGTCAAACCTCCTGGGGCACATCCCCCATACCCGCCCCACTGCAGCTGTGCCCCTTGACCCTAGCCTCCTACCCTTGGTCTTTCTCTCCATCATCCGCCTGCCCAAGGCAGCCAGATCGGGCTTCCTTAAGTGCGGGTCTGATCATGACACTGCTTCAAAGCCTTCCCTGACTCCCATCCCTTTCCAAACCAACGCTCAGCACGAAGCGGTTTTCAAGGTCCTTCAAGACCAGACCTGGCTGGCCACACCCCTGGGGCTGCCCTCTAGCTTCAGGCATCCCATGGCTAAGTTAGATCATCGACTGTCCTCTTAGTTCACTGGGACTTCTCATCCCCGGGCCGTGGCCCCCACTGTTATAAGGAGTGCCTTACCTTTACTTTCTCTGTCTAGCATCTTTTCTGTCTCTCTCCAAAGCCCGACTTGAAGGTCTCTCTCCCTAGCACCTCCTCTGGCTGTCCACATCTCTGTGGACATCTTAGTCCCCAGCAGAAACTCAATGGCCATCCCTCAGTTCCCTCACGCCTCCCACTCCTACTAGCGTGGGAGCTCCTCAAGGTGAGGGTGGGTGTCTGCTTCACGGCTATGTCCCCGCTGTTCATACGATGCCGGGAAAATAGGAGGCACTTGGTGGATGCTAACGGTGTGGTCTCACTCAAGTGACCGCCACCTCTGGGCAGTGCACTGGGTCTTGTCCCTCCTTGGGTGCCTTGGCACTCACCACCCGAATCGCTTGTCAGCGTGCCCCTGGTGTTATTGTGCCCGTTTCACGGGGAAGGGAAACAGACCTGACTGTGGAGGTGAGCATCTAGATGCGATCAGAGCCCAGGAGATTGGCAGTCGCCTGATTCCCAATTCTGAGCTCCTTCTTCTAAGGTCTGAGTGGGTCCAGGTTCTCACCCCGCCCAGGGGATGTAAGGCTGTCTCCTGCTCCACCTCCCCCGGCAGCCTTGGCCCTCCCCCGCCATGGTCCCTGGCAGAGGGAGGCAGGCCCCCCACTCCCCGCCCCAGTCCCCACCTGACCCTAGCACGGGCCCCAGCGTCATCCTCCCCAAGGGAAACCCATGACCAGCAGACCCCCAAGGTGTGCCCCACCCAAGAGCGTAGGAGGACAGCAAGTCCCTCCCCACCCCCGCAGCTCTCCCTGGCTCCCTGTGAAGCTCTCCACCAGTGCCCAGTGTTCATCTGGCCTCGAAAAGTAGGCTTTTTGCAGAATCTTTAAAGATATCAGAAAATTCTCACTATAGAGTGAAAAACAGCACGCCCACTTAGCTCAACAGGGTGTTCCCAGTTATTTAACACTGTGTATCTATGATCACACGGACAAAGTCCTGGTAGGAAGGACCCGTTTGTTCACGGTGGGACCACACTCGCCCTTTCTCTCCTTGGTTTTTCTATCTCCTGAGTCTAACCCAATGAGGATGTACCATTCTTAACATCAGAAGAATTCAACGAAACTTACTTGTCTCCATCCTAGGGAGTTTGGGGGGATGGGGGTTGGGATGGGGCTCAGTCCTAGGAGAGATCTCAGAGCCACAGACCATTCTGGATGCTAGAAACGGGCAGGCTGAGGGCACCCCCCTCCCACCCCACCCCACCCCAGCTCAGCTCAGTAAGCTGCTTGGGCCTCAGGGTCCGATTCCCTGGGCTCAGGTCCCCCTCCAGTCCTCCCAGGCCCCGGCAGGATGCTCCAGCTGGCACAGCAGCCTCTGCAGTGGGCAGGAGGCCAGGGCGGGGGCGGCAGGATGCTGAGGCCAGGCTGACTGCTGGGGAAGCAGCGACGCAGACGGATGGGCGGGCGGCTTTTGGCTATAAGTGAGGAGACCCTGGGGGTTGGGGGGCTGCTCTGGAGCCCGGGCACATGTGGCCACTGAGGTCTCTCTCCTGGGCACAAGGGGCAGCCGGGGCCTGCCTGGCTCGCTTGCCCAGGCCCCCTGAGAACCCTGTCCTGGATGACACAGAGTCAAGAGAGCTGAAGCCCTCCTGTTCTCATGACCCAGAAGAAGGTTAAGGGAGGGGAACCCAGCAGTGTCAGCGGGCCCGAGACCCCAGTGAAGACCTCGGCTGGGCCAGGCTGGGGTCTGTAACTGTCGGTAACAGTCCCTCCCCATCACGGGCTCCTCCTGTGCTCTCACTCCGCCCCCTCCCTTCTCTAACCCCCTCCTCCTCTCTGATCTCACTCCCCTCTACTGAGCCCCGCTCCCCTCTTCTAACTCCTCTCCACTCATGGTTACCCTCCTTTCTCTGAGTACCACCTCCCTGTGCCTCCTCCCCCTTCCCGAGCCTCCATGACCCACGGTGTTGCCTGCCTTCAGCTGGGGCCCTCTTCCTTTCTCTCCTCAATCCTTTTCCCCTCTCACTGAGCCCAGATGTTGGAATTGAGAAGGAACTCCCCCATGTCTTGCCCGGTTGCTCCTCCCCCAACACAGCCTGAACCAGAACCAGTGGCCCTACCGACCCACTCCCCTGGCAGGGCTCTGCCTCCTTTCTTTAGAGCATCAGCTGCAAAGTCTCTTCCTCTCCCCAAGATTCTAAAAATAAGCCTCCACCACTGTACCCGGGCTGCTCCCCTGGATGTAGGACTCATGTATATGTGTTCTGTTGGGGGAGGTTCCTGGGATTTCCTGAACAACTCAGGAAGGAGTGTGGAGAGCATCTTTAGTGTCCCTGCAGGTCACCTCAAATCTTGGGCCAGGAGGGCTTCATCCTGGCTCAGCCACAGAACCACGATCTCCTGATGAACCACTGGGCCTCTTCCAGCCACATTTTCCTCTTCTGAATTAAGACCCCAGGTTTGTAGTTTGGAGGGATGTGGGTGCGTGAGCCAAGTCGCTTCAGTTACGTCCAACTCTTTGAGACCCTATGGACCATAGCCTGCCAGGCTCCTCTGTCCATGAGATTCTCCAGGCAAGAATACTGGAGTGGGGTGTCATGCCCTCGTCCAGGGGATCTTCCCAACCCAGGGATCAAACCCACTTCTCTTATGTCTCTTGCATTGGCAGGCAGGTTCTTTACCATTAGTGCTATCTGGGAAGATCCTAGGAGGGGAATGGGTGAATTTTAAATCTCAGTTCCAATGAATAAACCTAACCTTCATACACTGGGGGTGGATTCTACTTCTGCTGATGGAACCATAGGGTTCCTGACACACAGATTTATGGAGCAGAGAGATCTTAAAATCTTAGTGCTGGCAGGGCCTTCAGCAGGGGGCTGGAGTGGGGTGTCATCTGGTCAAACCCTTTTATTTTATGGTTGAGGACACTGAGGCCCGGAGACAGGAAGGAACCTGTTCAAGCTCACACAAGGAGCCAGGGTCAGAGATGGGCCCAGAAAGAAGATCCTTGAACTTCATCACATGCCCCCCTCCCCCGACCCCCATCCACCTCCTGCCAAGCCCCAGTGCCCTGGCTGATCCTCACGCAGGAGAGCTTGGGAATGGAGGACAGAGTGGCGTTGTGGGAGCCACCTGGGCCCCTGAGGCCGTAGCCTGGGATTGCGCCAAGACCTCGCTCCGTGACCTTGGGAACATCACGTCACCTTCAGGTCTCGTCTTGCTCCTCTGTGAAAGGGAGATGATGGCAGCTTTGGCACCCGGTTACGTGAGCATGGAATGAGATAATGCGTGAGAAGTGACAGGCCCGTGGCAGGGGCTCAGACTGTGTGTAGGAGTTAAGGAAGGCGGTATGGGGGGGCTCTCCCCCATCACCTCAGAGGCACCCTGGCTGGCTGCTGGGACAGGAGGAGCTACAATTCTGCCCCACTGGCAGCAAGAAGAAGGCAAAGGAAAAGCCGGTAGGGGAGGCTGACCCCAGCAATGCTGGCAGTTGCTCTGGACCATGGCCTCATCACAGTGGTGAGGGCTGACCACCCAGAGAGGAACAGGCGGCCACAGGCTTGCCGAGGTCAGCAAGAGGCTGGCAGGCAGAAAAGGTGAGAGTGGGTGGGGCAGTGAGCAGATGGGCCTGCCAGACCCAGGCTCCCTCTCTGGCAGGTGTCAGGGTGGCAGGGGTGGGTTGTGGTGGGGGCACCCAGTTGGACAATTCAAAGCGTGTTCTACCTCCAAATATCCCAGCGACCTCAGGGGACTCAGTTCCTCACTGCATCACACCTCCTCACCCATATGCCTCAGGCTTCTCACCTGGAAAGCTGGCATCATGAATCAAGAAACTGACATTTAGCTGGGTCTTGATATCAAGGGGCCAGGACAGGATATCAGCTCCACTCCTGTCCCAGGGAAGACAGCTTGGGTGGCTTCATGACCTTGCGAAAGTCATTCAAGTCTCATTTCTCAGTTGTGAAATGGGGACATTGATGGCTTCCTTGTTAAGTTTTCATGATGATGAGCTGAGTTAACTGTAGCCTATATGGCGCCTGATACGAGACCGTCAGCCAGTGTCCACCCACTCTGGGAAAAGGAAGATATGCTTCAAACAATACTGAAAACTTTTCCCTCTTTGCGTAGCTTCTCCTTAAAAATTCTTACTTGCATTTGATTTGCTGAAACTTGCCCAGCATTGCACAGCTTAAAACTAGTTTCCTATCCAATAAATAGTTGAATTATTTCTTTGACCGCCAAAGTAGATACTGTTAATGCTATACCTGTTTTACAAATTGGGAAACAGGCTCAGAAAGGTTAAGTGGTTTACCTGAAGTCACACAGCTTAGATGTGAACCCATGTCTCTCACACTTCAAAGTCCATGACTTTCTACCCACTCAGCTCTACCTTTTAAAATCCAAACCACTCTTTATTCGCTCTTCAAGAATTCCTCCTCCATCGCTCACAGGAGAGTGGGATGGGGCATAAAGTTAGGGAACCGAAAAGCTGATGTTGTGTGGGAGCAATTTCTGAGCCAGCTTGGTCCTATTTCTGGCTGGGGAAGGATCTGACACCTGCTGGGACCATGACCTTAAGATGTTCCCTCTACAGAGAAATTCTCCAAACCCTGCTCAGGTCTCCATCGAAGAACCTGCCTTTTCTCTTGTCATGGGACAAAAGGTCAACCCAGGCCCCTTGAGGCCAGAAGTGGATGAGTGAGTGAGGTCTTTGGAGAGTGAGAAGTTATGGTTGGGATAGAGCACAGACACTGGAGTACCAGGTCAGACCTGGGGTGCCCTTCTTTTGCTCCCCTTCAAACCCATCCCCACAATGGACCTGCCGCCAGGAGCAGGAACTGCAGGAGGCTTCACACTGTCCAGGCAGGAGCTCTGGCAGGGAGGGTGAGGAGGAGGCAAGAAGGAGCCTGCGTCTCTTCTCTCTCTCTCTCTTTTTAAACCAAGAATTTGTTCTGGGGTTGGTCGGACTCACTGTAAGCCCCAGAAACCCTCCCTGGGCACCCAGAGAGACCACAGAGAACCCCCCTCCCAAACTCCTAATGGTTATTATCTCTTCTGTGTCCTTCATTTTCTCCCCAGTGAGAGAGTAAATGCCATCCTGTGTGAGACCCAGTTCTTGTTGCCAGCTTCTGCCTCCCCAGGGGCATTTGGGCAGCTGGGAAAGGGGCCAGACTGTCCCTGATGCTGCCACCCTGTGCTGGACAGAAGCCCAGCATTCAGGTGGGGGCCTGCTCCCTTCATCCCTCCCAGTGACCAGCATCTCCACAGGGTCTCTTCACTGGTCTTTCCCTTCCTTAGGGAGCAGGTCCTTCTTCTCAATTGCGAGAGGGCAATTAGACTGCAGTCGGGTGCCTCTCTAGCATCCTTATGGACCAGGCCGTGGTCATTTAAGCTCAGTGGAGTCCTGCCCGTGACCCGGCAGGGTTCTCACTTTCTTCATCCCTCTCAGTGAAATGAACAACGTTCCTCATCTCTGTTCCCCAGGTGCCTCGCACCCCCCGACCAAACACACAGACAGTCCCCCACCCGCTACCGTCCGCTCTGGGTTCCGTGGACTCTGGGCCCTGGCCCAGCTGGAGAGGCCCAAGATCCAATCCAGCCCCAACCCCTCTGGGAAATGCCCCCGCCCCAGCCGGGGCTCTCACCTTCCTGCTGACTGCTGAGCTCCGCCGGGTGCTGGAGCCAGGCCCTCTGGTCCCGCTTGTCTGGGTGGCCTCCGGGCCGCCTCCTCGGCTCGGCTCGGCTCGGCAGGGTAGCTCCGCGGCCCCCGCGGCCCCGCGCCCTCCGTCTCCCCGCGGGCGCCGCCGCCGATTGCTGAAATGCTGGACAGCGCACCACCATGGAGGCGGCCTCCCAGCCCGCCGCTTGCCGGCCAGAGCGGCCCAGCACCTACAGCGCCCTCCACAGTCCTGGAGGCCGCCCGCCTCCGAGGGAAGAGACTGGGCGTCTGTCGTGGAGGAGGGGGGATTGAGGGAAAGAATTTCCACTGCAGTGACCAGTTCCACGAGTTAGGGGTCGGGGGCGGGGCAAGAGATCCCTCTGGGATGCCCCCTTTCATTGTGCATCCTGGTGGCCTGACCGAGGCCAGGCGGGGCGGTGGGAGACATCCCAAAGGAGGGAGGTTTTTGAGAATGGGATCTCTGGACCTTCCCTAGTGCTGCGTTGGCTGTCTGGAGTCCTGAGTTCAAGTCCCCCTTTGGTTACTCTCTTCGTGACTTTGGAAGCCTGTTATCCTACAGCTTCCGCCTGAGTTTCCTTGGCTGGACAGTGAGCCGGCTGAGTGGAGGGAACTCAGGGGTGGGACGGGCTCTGCAAGGAGCATTGGAAGTACGGGAGTTCTGTCGTGGGAGGAGGCCCAGAAGGACAAAGTTTTTGCTTGGAGCCACGAGCAGTGACCCTGTGCTGTCTTCGGAGGCAGGGCTGAAGTCCCAGAGCGGGTCGCAGGCTGGGGAGGGACGGCGCGAGGCAAGGGAGGCACTTGGGGTGCAGATTATAAGAAGGCCCTTTGTGGGACTTCTCTGCTGGTCCAGTGGTTAAGAATCCGCCTGGCAGTGTGGGAGACCGGGGTTTGATCCCTGGCCAGGGAACTAAGATCCCACATGCCCTGGGGCAACAAAGCCCGTGTGCTGCACCTAGAGGCCTGTAGGCCACAGTGGAAGATTGTCACACTGCAACTAAAACCCTATGCAGCCAAAATTTAATAAATATTAAAAAAGAAGAAGAAGTACACCTTTGCATGACACTGAGAGTCACCCAAGTAAATTTGCTGTGAATCTGCGTGGGTTTGTGTGTGTGTGTGCGCATCTGTATATGTGTGTGTCTGCTTCTATATTCCGTCTGTACCCTCCTCCCCTCCCCTCTCCTTGCCCCCATGTTTCTTCACCTACTGTATGTCTTTGGAGTGTATGTTGGGGTCTGTGTGTGAATGGTTGGGATCCGGGCACTGCAGGCCCACTGTGTCTGCAGAACAAAGCTTGGGGGTGGGGGAGAGGGGCGGGCTACAGCTGCTGCTGCTGTTACTGCAGCCCCATAGCCCCAGGGGTGAGTCCTCTGCTGGTCTCTTGCCTTCTGGCTGCATGAATATTTCATATGCTGGGGCCTTGAGCTGGCCTAGCACCAGTGTGTTTGCTCCCCCTGTCTGGGAGGGGGCTGCCCTCTTTTGCCTGGCTGGGACTCCCAAGACAGAGCCGGGAGTAGGCAGATCAAGGGCTGGGAGAGGGCCCCTTGCCTGGGGAGCCATGGCCGGGTGTGTGGAGGGGCGAGGGTAAAGGAAGCCATAGGAGGAACAGGGGTGCGGCACCCTCCCAGGGTGAAGCCTGTGCCTTAAGTGAAGTCACGTGAGTATTTTGAAACGTCACTGCACTGATTCGGTCCTGACCAGCGCCAGCCTCAACTCTGTTTGGGGCTAGTGCCTGGGAACACACTGCTCCAAGCTGGGCAACCCTCTTCCTGCCCTCCCCTCGTCTGCCTCTGCAGCCCCTGCTCCCTGGATTCACAGTGGGAACTGCTTTAGTGGAGAAGGGCAGAGGGACCTGTAAGCAGGCTTCCCCAGCTGCCTTGGGCCCTCTCTTCTACCAGACCTGGGATGACGGAGCCCTGGAAGCCTAGGTAGCCTCTTACCGCCAGTCACCCCCTCACCCCTGTACTCCCAGTTCAGAGGAACGGACCTCTATCTTGGTTTCCCTACCAGCCTGCCAATTTTCCAAAATGAGCCCCTTCCCTTGTGTTACTTATTTCAGCCAATGGCATCGCCACCTGCGCTGGTTTTCCTCTGCTTGCCCCTCTGGCCCCTGCTCCTCCTTCTCTGCCCTCTTCTGGGTCTTGGGAGGCTGACCTCTGCAGGTTGATTACCCAGGTTCCCTTGTTCTTGGCTGCTGACTGGGTTCATCTGAGGGGATGCATCCCCAGCAGAACGAAGGGTGGGAGGAGAGAGGTTAGGTGTTTATTCCCCTGCACAGTTCCTCTCCAGCTCGGGTCCAGTGTCCCCACATCCACCGCTCCATTCTCCTGGGCAAGCTCTGGCATTGTTTCCTCCTGGTGGCACTTCAGGCCTGGAGGTGCTAATGGCTCCCGCTGTGATAAGTCTCTGGGTGCTTCTCTGCCCCCCACTGGTCCATTCTCCTATCCCCAACCCCATCTCTGTGTTTAGTCCCTTCATCAGACTCTCTTCCATTAAACTTTTGGAAGTGCTGGTGACTTCATTCTGGGTCCCTGGCCCATCACCCTCCCTCTTAAGTCCAGTCTCTAAGTCAGAACCCTGTGAGTTTTTGAGCTTTCCACTTCCCCCTTCTCCCTGAAGACCTTCTACCTCCTTGAACTGTGTCTTTTCTTCACCCCCAGGGTGTCTGCCTGGCCCAAGCCTGGGTCCTGGACGCCGGCTAGTGCCTGTTCCCTCCCCGCGCACTCTCCCCTGAAACATACATCTTTGCTTGGCTAGCACTCAATCAATGAACCCTTCCAATGAACCTCACAAAATAGCATCTCCCAGTCCCACACTATCGTTCTTTCTTATTCTCCTTTAAAAAAGTTTATTGTGGTAAAATACTCATGACATCAGTCGGCCATTCTAAGTGTTTACAATTCAATGGTGTTAAGTGTATTCACACCGTTGTATAACCATCGTCCAAACCCAAGCTGAAACTCTACCGGTGAAACTCCCCTGGTACCACCGTTCTACTCTCTGTCTCTGTGAACCCCACAGCACTGGGGACCTCTTGTCAGTGGAATCATACAGTGTTTGCCTTTTGTGACTGTCTTATTTCACTCAGCAGAATGTCCTCAAGTTTCTTCCATGTCGTAGGATCAGTGGACTTTTGGGTTGTCGCCACTTTTTGGCTATTGTAAATAATGCTTCAGTCAACATGGGTGCGCACATGTCTGAGTCCCTGCTTTCAATTCTTTGGGTTAATACGTAGGTGGAATTATTGGATTATGTGGTAATTCTCTGTTTAATTCTTGGAGGAACCACCATACTGTTTTCCATAGCAGGAAAGACCCTGAGATGAGAGGCTAGGCTGGGTCAGGCTGTAGTGTTTCACTCGCCAAAGTTCTGAGGCCAGAGAATGACTTACAGTGGCTTTGACCTCAGAATTGGCCCTGCCCTTTCTCTCTTATGGTTCCCTGGTGGCTCAGAAGGTAAAGAATCCACCTGCAATGCAGGAGACCCAGGTTCGACACATGGGTTGGGAAGATCCTCTGGAGAAGGGAATGGCTGCCCACTCCAGTAACCTTGCTGAAGAATTCCATGCACAGAGAAGCCTAGAGGGCTACAGTCCATGGGGTCACAAAGAGTCGGACATGATTGAGCCACTAACACTTTCTCTTTTCCTCTGCCCTGTCTCTGACACCCTCTCTCAGTGCCAAGCTGCGTCTGGAACGTGAATCCCATGATGGTGGGGCTGTGTCGTGCCCACCTCCCATCACCCACTCTAGCTTGGAGGAGGCAAGAGTCATTGCTTACTGAGTTGAGTTGTCTGGTTTTCTATCTCCAAGCTGCTCTCTGTTCCCCACGCCCATCTCCCACTTTAGTTTTTCGTTTGTTTGTTTCTCTACTCCTCAGACAGTGGAGTCCTCCCTTTCTCTCTCCGTCTGCCTTGTCTCTTTCCATTTATCTTTCTGTACGATGTGATGCAGATGAGCCCCCTGGGGGCACTTGACTGAGGAGCCAGCACCCTCTCTTCTGGCACTTCTCAAAGTGTTTTTTCCACCCTCTGCATCAAAACCACCTTAAGTGCTTGTTGAACGTGCTGGTATCAGAGTCTCTCTCCAGACCTACTCTAATGGTTATCTACTGCTGTGCAACAAACACTCCAACACTTAATGACTCAAAACAACAACCGATATTTCACAAGTTTGTGGGTCAGAAATTTGGGCAGTTCTTGACTATAGGATTCTTCTGCTCCACGAGGCACTAAATGGGGACACTGGGTGGTTTTCAGCTGATGGATGGGTTGTGGACTGGAAGGGCCAGAATTTCTTCATTCACATGTCTGGGGCCCTGGTGGGGACAGCTGGCAGGGCTGAGCTCAGCTCGACTCCTCTCCTTCTGTGAGTCTTCTCAGGATTCTCCATATGGTGTCTCCAGCAGAGTCGTCAGACTTCTTACACAGCGGGTGAGGGCTCTGAGAGGAAGCGTTCCAAACGACAGGAAGTAGAAATTAGAGGGGAAGTAGAAATTAACTGAACTTCTAAGGCAGGGCAAGGCTCAGCAGACACAACATCACTTTCCCCATTTTCTACTAGTCAAAGCAGCTACAGAGTCCACTCCATTTAAAGCAGTGCTTCCACAGACTTCCCTGGTGGCCCAGTGGTTAAGAATCCGCTTGCCCATGCAGGGGTTGTGGGTTCAGTCACTGGTCCAGGAACTAGTCCCACAAGTGCATTGGATGCTCAGTCGTGTCTGATTCTTTGCCACTGTATGGATTGTAGCCCGCCAGGCTCCTCTGTCCGTGGGGTTTTCTAGGCAAGAGTATTGGAGTGGGTGGCCATTTCCTACTCCAGGGGATCTTTCCTACCCAGGGATCAAACCCACATCTCCTGTGTCTTTTGCATTGGCAAGCGGATTCTTTACCACTGAGCCGGCTGGAAACCCCCGAGAACCCACATGCAGGGCAGCTAAGCCTGTGTGCCGTAACCACTGAGCCCATGCTCTAGAGTCTGCACTCTGCAACAAGAGAAGCCATCGCAGTGAGAAGCCCACACATCGCAACTACAGAGTAGCCCCTGCTCGCTGCAACTAGAGAAAGCCCACGCTTTCCAGCAGCAACGAAGAACCAGTGTGACCAAAAAGAAATAAATAAAAATAAAGTGGTGGTGCTTCCTCACTCATACCCACAGGTAGGGGACAGAGATCGCCCCTCGTGATGGGCAAGGAGTTGGTGGCCGTCTTTAATCTGCCAAACCTACCGAGTCACACCCTTTGGGGGTAGACCCACAATTGTGCTCCTGACCTTGAAAAATGAAGGCTATGGCCCTCATCTACCTGAGACCTTGCCCTCCTCATCCCCTGGGTTGTTGCTTTGCCTCACGGCTACTGGAGCACCCTGGGAGGGAGAGTCTTGAGCTGAGTCCAAAGGGTGGGGAATGTGCGACTGACCCAGTGGGAGGAGTGGGGTCTGGAGTTAGACCCAGGCCTGAAGCCCTGGTGTGCTGCTGACTAGCTCTGTGGATCTAGGAAAGTGATTTAAGCCTCACTGAGCCTCAGTCTCCTCATCTGAAAATTGGGCCAGCAATACCTGTCTCTGAGCGTTATGCGCCTTTCCTAATTAGAGATCATCTCGTGGTCACAGGCTGCAGTGAACTGGTGATGCAGGTGACAGGCCAGTGATGTTCTGCTGTCTTTATCTGGAAAATGACAAAACCCGGGCGTCAGGGTCCCAATACCATAGCTGTTCACTCTTCTCCTGATCCAACCCCAAATGCATTTCCCCCTGTTGTCCTTTCTCTCTCCCTGCTCCCTTCCTTGTCACACGGCTGCCCCCTTGGAGCCCAGCACTCTGCTGGGTCCTCTGCCTTCAGGGACCACGGTGCCTCTTTCTCTCGGTGCCTCTCTGCCTGGCCCACCCCAGGCCTCTTCCTCTCTGTCTCCCTCCCCTCCTCCCAGCGCATCACTCTCTCATTCTCTCCGCAGAACCTGGGAAATTGAGGACTCCCTTGCGGCAGACAGGCAGGGCTGACCTTGAAGCAGATCTTTAATAAAAAATGAGCAGAGGCAGCAGCTTCCCTCCCACTCCCCTGCCTGCTTCCCCTGCACTCCCCTCCAGCCTGGGCTCTCTGGTCCTTCGCCTGTAAATCTGCCATAAGGGGCCATTGCTCTGGGTTAAGCACTGCCCTCATTATGGTCCTTTTTGCTGTTGTTCAGTCGCTAAGTCGTGTCTGACTCTTTGTGACCCCACGGACTGCAGCACGCCAGGCTTCCCTGTCCATCATCAACTCCTGGAGTTTACTCAAACTCATGTCCATTGAGTCGGTGATGCCATCCAACCATCTCATCCTCTGTCGTCCCCTTCTCCTCCTGCCTTCAATGTTTCCCCGCATCAGGGTCTTTTCCAATGAGTCAGTTCCTCTCATCAGGTGACCAAAGCACGGAGCTTCAGACTTAGCATAAGTCCCTCCGGTGAACATTCAGGACTGATCTCCTTTTGGAGGGGGCAAGTCCCTGGGCTGTGGGAGTGTGAAGGGAAGAAGGTTTTGTTAGAATGGGTGGGGGTTGGGGTGGGGCAGTGGTGATAGTGAGAGGGGAAGGGGGTTCTGCTCTGAGGCTGCGGGCCCTGCCTGTCTCTGCCTTAGAGTCTTTCATGAGAATTCCCCTCCCTGCTGAGGCCTCACAAGCAGCTCAATGGTTCAGCCCCACCCTGGGCTGGACCCGGGGGCCTGTCGTCAGCAGCCTAGGCCTCACCCGCAGACCTGGGTCCCACTCGGCCTGGGCGCAGGAATGAGAGGGACGCGCACTTTGAGCACTGCCGTATCCTAGCATTTGGCCTCATTCCCTCTGAACCTCCCAATGAGCCCCTGCGCCGGGGATCACTGTCCCATCTCACAGATGACAACACTGAGGCTCAGAGAGGTCCAACGCTGCTCACAGCCACCCAGCCCACACGTGACCTGGGCGATGACTTGAGCCACCGGCTCCTCCGCTCAGCTGCTGCAGAGATGCCTCCTCCTGGGTCATTCCTCTCTCCTCCTGCCTTCAGTCTTGCCCAGCATCAGGCTCTTTCCCAGTGAGTCGTTTCTTCCCATCAGGTGGCCAAAGTATTGGAGCTTCAGCTTCAGCATCAGTCCTTCCAGTGAATATTTAGGGTTGATTTCCTCTAGAATGGTCTGTACCATGCAATGCGTGGGATCTAACCAACAACCCCTGCAGTGGAAATGCGGAGTCTTAACCACTGGACCACCAGGGAAGTCCCTATGTATATTTTATTTTAATAAAAAAAATTTGTTTTAGATGCTTAGGAGAAGGGAGGGTCAGGGTGAGGAGATAAAGAGAGTAAAAGAAAACAGAAATGGCAGCAGAGGGACAAAGGAAGGGGACGGGCGGGCAGAGGACAGCCCTGCCCCTTCCCCCGTCACTGTGGCCCGGGATGTACATTTCCTGTTTCCTCGGCAGGACCCCCATAGGCCCTTACTCATCGCCCATCATCTCACCATCCCACACTGGGCGCCGACTGCGTCCGGGTCCAGAGAGAATCCAGGTTATCCCTGGGGGCAGGTGCCCTGGCCTGGGTCCCTCATCCCCAAGGAGTGTGCAGTGAACTCTTCTTAAAGTCCTTGAGCGCCATGCCTGGGTCCACGTGTTCACACCAGGACAGGGCAGGCGGGCGAGGTTGAGGAGGGCAGGGAGGGACGCGGCCGCAGAGATGGCAGCTGGGGCTGTGACCCAGTTTCACCACCAGCCTTCCTCTGCCAGCAGAAGTGATCCCCAATCACCTGAACCTGCCGTACACGTCCATGAGGCACACACACGGCAGATACACATCTCACACGTACCCCATGTACATGTCACATGCGTGCAGTCCCGTACATAGCCCCTTACACGTGCCCCACACACACACACACACACTCACACACACTCATGAACACTGTTATATCTCTACACCTGGATGACCCAAACCTCAGACACACACATCACACAACTCCTGGCATATGCAGCACGCACATACTCCCACACCAACATGCGACCCGCACACGTGCATCCACGCACAAACACACACACCAACACCTCAGACCCGGGGACAGATGGCTAGAGCTGGCTTGTAGGATGGGAGGGGCACACCCACGCTGAACCTGACACCCCCCCACCCCCGCACCTAGAGGTGGGAGGGGAGCCACTGAGGGTCTCTTTTTCTTTCCATTTTTATTTATTTCTTAAAATTTATTTTTCAATTTATTTTTTTGATTGAAAGATTATTGCTTTATCGAACTTTGTGGCTTTCTGTCCGATATCAGCAAGAATCAGCCACAGGTACACCCGTGTCCCCTCCCTTCCAGACCTCCCTCCCATCCCCTTCCCCACCCCACCCTCACTGAGGGTCTCTTTGAGGGGGGGTCTTAACCCAGGCCCCACTTATTTCATGGGGCCTTTCCTAGCTGTTCAGTGGCCCAAGAGAAGGCCACAGGCCTCACCCCAGCTGGAGCCGAAGTCAGTGAGCTGGGGGCAGGCCGGGGAGGCAGAGCCAGGGGCCTGGACCGCAGCACGTGACCCTGCGCTCTGGGGAGGGGGCTGCTGGCCTGGGAGCGCCTGCCTGGTGGGACAGGGGGAGCGGGAGGTACTTGGGAATGACCTGCTTGCGTGTGTCTGTGTGTGTGTACACGCAGTGGTATAAATATGATGCATTTAATTGCACACTACCAAAAAGCCTCCTTTTTCTCCCCCTGGCCCTGCTTTAATGATCCCTCCAGGGACCCCAGCAGCCTGAACCTGCTTCCTGAATCCCGGCAGCTCAGACAAAGCCAGGCTGGCCCAGCCCTGCAGGATGGCGGTGGGGAGGACCCTGCTCCTGTGCCCTGCCTGGGGCTGCCCCAGGACCCCAGCTTCCCCTCCTCCCAGCAGCCTCCACTCTCAGACCCAGAGACTCCCCCGTGGGCCCCAGGAGAGCCCTGACCTCCAAGTGAGTAACATGACAAAGACGATCACCATTTATTGAGCGCCCACTGTGGGCTGTGGATTGATTTATTTATTTTATTTAAAAAATTTTTTTAAAAAATGTTATTTTTTGGTCATGTGGTGCAGCATATCGAATCTTAGTGCTCTGACCAGGGAAAGAAACTGTGCCCCCTGCAGTGGACGGGCAGAGTCCCAGCCACTGGACTGCCTGGGAATTCCCCCGATGAGGACTTTAGACACTTAATCCTCTCAGCAAGCAGGGGAATGGCCACAATCCAGGCGCCACAGCTTTGGGGATGGAGCGTGGGGAGGAGGTTTGGGGTCTGGAGTGAGGCGACCCCTTCTTGGCCTCCAGTAGCCTCATCTCCCAGGCTGTCCTTTGAGACTCCACCAGTCCTGTTGGACTCTCCTTCTGGAAGGCTCTGTGGCACTGGGAAGCTTGGAGTCAAATTTATAGTGTAGCAAGATGCCAGGGAAAATTCCGCCATTCTGGTCCCAGCTCCACATTTCTGTTCCTCTGAGCACCTTCTGTGCTGCTATTTAACTCTTTCTTGAAATCACTTCCTGTTTGTGCTGAGCCTTGTCTGAGCCATGCTGTCCAGGGTGCGGCAGGCTTGATGTTCTGGTTTCGCACCTTGAGATGCTCGTCACGATAAATGTCCGAAGTCCAATCAGGGTCCCTTGGAGAGGCCTGGCCTCCTCCTGCAGTCTCTTCTGCAGCTGCTGGGACAGCCCCCCTCCAGCAGCCATGGATGACCCTGCTCCTTGCCGTGGAAAGTGCCCCGGGGCTGGGGTCTTCTCAAGCGTCAGTGGGGACTCAGTCCCACCTGCCAATCACCACCTGCAAGATCCCATGACTGAAGCCTCAGTTCACTGATCATCCCACATTGTATCTGTGCCCAGGAGGTGCCTGGCACAGAGGAGCTGGCCCGTGCATGCATGTTGTCACATGAGTCGTGTCTGACTCTTTTGTGACCCCATGGGCTGTAGCCCACCAGGCTCCTCTGTCCATGGGATTCTCCAAGCAAGAATACTGGAGTGGGTTGCTAAGCCCTGCCCCAGGGGATCTTCTTGATCCAGGGATCGAACCTGCACCTCCTTCATCTCCAGCACAGGCAGGCAGGTTCTTTATCACGAGCGCCACTGGGTAAAAGGGGGCTAAAGCTGCACTGGGCTTTCATCAGGGTGGGGGCTCCTGGGCAGCCCCTCCCTGCTTCCCCCATTGTAATGGGGGCCTCCTCACAGCTGTGAGATGGCAGACGTGGAAGGTTCAGGGTGAGGACAAGATGCTAGGTAATGCAAGGAGGCACTGCCTGGTCAACATCAATGGGCAGTGGGAGGGGCTTGAGGGTCCCATCGCTTCCCCCCTCCCCCACCTCTCCTTTCCTGAGCCAGACATTTCCTCCCCCCACCCCCTCCCCCAGTCTGGGCCAGGCACACCCAACTTCGGTCTCTGCTTTCACATCTTATGCAGTGCCTGCCACTCAAAACACACACCCCACGTATACACACACCAGACACCTACACAGACACACACACACCACACAAAATCACCCAGGCCCGTGAAAGAAGCACTCCCAGTCACCCCTGCCCCAGCCCCAAGCATCCGATCACCATCCGGGTCAGGAGCGGAGTTAACCTAATTACCGTCCTGTGGTCTGCCTGGCACAGGGCTCTCCGCCTGGCTGGGAGAGCATTAGCACCAGCAGGAGCCCGGGAGGGAGCGGGCTGGGCTGGGAGGAGTTATTTTTAGGCAACGGAGGTGGGGTTTGTAGTCGATCTGGGCTGGAGGCTTCAGGAGGAGGGGGCTTCACAGAGTGATGGTGGGGGGTAGTGCTTAGATTAAGGGGTGGCCTTTCCTAAGAGGGACCAGGCTGGCCCTGGGCTCTCTCAGGAAGGAGGCGAGGGGACCCAGAGAAGGAGAAAGAGACTTGCCAGGATCTCCTTACAGGAGCCGTCCCGCTGGGCCGGGTTGCCAGCTGGGAGAATATGAAATGGCTCTGAAGTGGAGAGAAGGCTCTGTGGGAGCTGATGGCTCCTCCCCCCACCCACAGACAGACAGACAGACACAGAGGGTGGGAGCAGGGCGGTGCTTCCCCGTCAGGCCTCAAGACAAGCAGCCGGGCATTGGCAGAGAGGGTGACCTCCTGAGGGGACACCAGCCCCTCTGTGAACGGCCAGTCCCCTCCATCAGCCCTGATCTGGGGTCAGTGTTCCCCCCACCCTCTATGGAGTGCCTCCAAGATCCTGTCTCCTGGGGTGGGGGTGGACATCGGGGAAACCCCCAACTCCCCATAGGGGACATCAGAGCATGGAGAGTTAGCAATCCAAGAAATCCAAGGGTCTGGTGTCAAGACACAGAACCAGACTTCCCATTCTAGACAGTGAACCAAGTTAATGGACATTTACACTCATTTAGGGGAGCGGTTGTTGGTGGTAGGTTTTTTTTATGGTATATGCAATCATATAATACCCATTTGTTTTCATGTAATAGGTTGTGGACCCACTCCAGTTTTCTTGCCTAGAGAATCCCATGGATGAGGAGCCTGGTGGGCGATTCAGCAGCAAGCAGCAGCAGCAGCAGCAATAGGTTGTGGAGAGGTTTTTCTTCCTGTTTTTTTGTCAGATCAGTGCTTCCTTGGAGAGGAAGTGTGCGCGTGCTAAGTTGCTTCAGTGTGTCCGACCCTATGGACTGCAGCCCCCCAGGCTCCTCTGTCCATAGGATTCTCCAGGCAAGAATACTGGAGTGGGTTGCCATGCCCTCCTCCAGGGGATCTTCCCAACCCAGGGATCAAACCCGCATCTTTTACATCTTCTCCTGCATTGACAGGCAGGTTCTTTACTGCTTGCACCACCTAGGAGGCCCTGGGAAGGAAGAAGGGGCAGGTAAAACTGCTGGGAATCACCCCAAAGCCTCGCCTCTGGACTCTGCCCCCTGGCTGAAGCCAGGCTGTGGTGGGGGACTGTGGGGGGATGTGAGGGGAGGGTGTCAGGCCTGTGGGCTCTGCTGGGGGTGGGAAGCTTGCCCTCTGGGACTGCCTTCCCCAGCCCCACAGAAGGCGCCTCATACCACAGTCGTACTGAAGTATGCAAGCATTGGCTAATGGGGTTGGGAGACGCCAAGCTGCCAGGTGGTACCTCTTTACCATGGGGCGGACCAGAGGGGCAGCAGCTGTGGATTACGTGGTCTAAGTGTTTCCCAGCCAGGTCAGCTGTACTGGGGCAACCAGTCAGCAATCAGCCCGCCTGGCTGTGCCTTTCAGTGCCCGGTTCTGGGGACCCTGTTCGGCTTCATGAGGGAATTGAATTTAACATCTACACCCGAGCTGTAGATGTTAGGGAGGTTGCCCAAGCCGTGAGCCCGCAGGCCCAGGGATGACAGGCAGCAGGATGTGGGTGGCCTCTTAAAGTGGGTTAATTGAAGAGATCCATCTCAAGCGCTTGGGGATTAGAAAGCGGAGCTGTTGAGAAAGGACCCTGTGGGAACTCAGGGGCAGGCAGGGCCTGGCCCAGCTCCCTCCAGGGCCGAACGAAGGAGGCAGGCTGCAGGTGTCCACAGGCTAGGCCTTCCCTTCCGGCCACCCAGTGGCTCAGTCCACCCTGGGTTTGGGTTACTTAATCCCCACCCCCTCGGGGTGTTGGACAGAGTGGCCTGTCCCTACTGTCCACTCAGGGCACTGGAGACAGGAGGAGCCAATGGTTACTCGGTTAGCGTAAGTGGGAAGTTATCCTCTGCCTACTCCTCTGGTGGGGCCTGTGGCCATGAGTTATAGGGTTATGGTTAAGTGAAAGTCGTTCAGTCATGTCTGACTCTGTGCAACCCCATGGACTGTATGTAGCCCATCAGGCTCCTCTGTCCATGGGATTCTCTAGGCAAGAATGCTGGAGTGAATAGCCATTGCCTTCTCCAGGGGATCTTCCCGACCCGGGGGTAAAACCTGGGTCTCCTTCATTGCAGGCGGATTCTTTACCGTCTGAGCCACCAAGGGTGGGGGTGGGAGTGGGTTTTCTTCTGAAACTCCCCACCTCAACTCTTCTGTGTCTCCAGGCTGGTTTCCAGATCTCCCTGGACTCTCTCCCACCTCCACTACCCCTGCCTGAAGGTGGCTGCCCACTCCGGTCGGGGTGAGCAGAGCCCAGACCCATGGGGAAAGCTGACCCTCCAGCCACCGCCTGACCCACAGGCCACAGGACTGATGCTGCAGCGCCAGCCTCCAGCTCCCTCTGCTGGCAGTTTGGGAGAACTACCTGGGAGGTTTGGCCTCCCTCCTGCAAGGTCCAGGCTCATCCTGAGCTAAGCTGTCACCCAGTCTGCCTTAGCAGTGGGGAGGCAAGACTCCGCTTTCCTTCTAATTACCCCACATGGCTGGGTCTACCCGGGACTTAAAGGGGAGCTTCTTTGCAGGACCGATTCTGTCACCATATAATGACCCCGAGTAGGTGCCCCAGAGCCTCCTCTCTGCTCTCTACAGACTGGTTGTTGGCTTCCTCCAGCAAAGACTCAGCCAGCTCATCATGGTCATTAACACCATCCACTCAGTCCCTGGGTTTTGTTCCTTGCTGAGCCGGATGGGAGTCGTGTGTCAGGAGGCAACCAGAAGGCAGGGGCTGGCAGCCAGTTCACAGACTGCGAGGCGGATAATTGGAGCTTGAAAGCGGGGAGCGTGGTTAGTTGAACCTACGCCGCCAACGGGCTGATGGACTGCTGGAGGGTGGAAATGAGGCTGCTGCTGTTTCCTCCATGTCCCTGTCACCCTCTGCCTCCCTGCCACATGCTCTGGTCCTTGCCCATTCTGCTGCCAAGTGTCACAGGAGTGGTCCTCGTGGCGTCTTTTTTCCTTAGGTGTGGCCGGCTGCAAAGACATCACCTGGATCCCTCCCTCTCCAGGCTCCTGGGTCACAATCTGTATCTTGACAAGCCTCCTCCCAGGACCCTGTCACCAGTCTGCTCAGCGCCTTTGACATCCTCCCAGTTCCCACACCCACAGGACGAGGTCCAGTTCTGCAGCCTGGCATTCAAGACTCCCCAACTCCACCCTGAATGGCCTCACTCCCCTCGTCGTGTAAGCACTGGCCATACCTCAAACCCATCTTAAGCCCATTCTCTTCAGCCCGGGAGTCTCCAGCCTGCCCTTCCGGCCAGCTGGAATCCTACCCCACCTGCAGGGCCAGGTCTGATGGCGTCTCCTCCTCCCTCCCGGCTATCTTGATGGGCAGTCTCCTCCAGTCCTGGCCTCTACCAAGACGTGCAGAAGTAACCTTGTCCTCTTTGGAGTCATTTGGTATTTGATCTGCATTTTTCTCACTGATTCTCTCGTCCCTGACTTATCCGTAAGCCCTAAAAGGCAGGAGCCTTATTGTGAAAACCCTTAGGGAAAAGAACTCTGGGGCAGCCAGTGTCCAAAACGTGGTCACTGACCACCTCATCCCCTCAGAATAATCTGGGAGAATCTGGAATATTATAGGTGCTTGGTCCTTGCTCTCAGAACTTCTGAGGGGTAGGCACAGGAAACCTGCTTTAATTTTTTTTTTAAACTTGACAGACTTCCTCAAGAATCTGTCTGCCAATGCAGGGGACACGGGTTCAATCCCTGGTCTGGGAAGATTCCATGTGCCGAGGAGCAACTAAGCCCGTGCACCACTACTGAGCCTGCGTTTTCTAGAGCCTCTGTCCGTGACAGGAGAGTAGCCCCCGCTCGCCCAGCTAGAGAAAGCCTGCATGCAGCAACCAAGACCCAGCGCAGCCAAAAATAGGTAGATCAAAACTTGGCCACAATGTGCCTGGGATCGTAGTTCCCAGCACTCTTTAGCATGGAGTCCTCACCACTGGACTGCCAGGAAATTCCCTTAAAATTTTTTTTTTAATTGAAATACAGTTGATCTACAATATTGTGTTGATCTCTGCTGTACAGCACAGCGATTCAGTTATACACACGCACACATCCTTTTAATATTCTGTTCCATTATGGTTTATCGCAGGATGTTGAATATAGTTCTCTGTGCTCTACAGTAGGAGCTTCTTATTTATCCATCTTATATATACTAGTCTACATCTTCTAATGTAAACTAGATAATAGTTTATATCCCAATCTCCTACTCCACCCTCCCCCTTGGCAATAACCACGGTCTGTTTTCTATGTCCGAGTTTCTTTCTGTTGTAGGTAAGTTCGTTTCTATCATATTTCAGATTCTGCAAATAAGTGATGTCATATGGTATTTGTCTTTTTTAGTAGGATAATCTCTAGTTGCATCTATGTTGCTCAAATGGCATGATTTCATTCTTTTTATGGCTGAGTACTAGTCCTCTGCATACACATGCCACAACTTCTTTATCCATTCCTCTGTTGATGGACGTTCAGGTTGCTTCCCTGTCTTGGCTATTGTGAATAATGTGGTTACAAACACAAGGGTATATGTATCTTTTTGAATTACAGTTTTGTCTGAATATATGCCCAGGACTGGGATTGCTGGGAAGTGAAAGTTTCTCAGTCGTGTCCGACTCTTTGCAACCCCATGGACTATACAGTCCATACCCACCCCTTCTCCAAAGGGTCTTCCTAACCCAGGGATCAAACCCAGGTCTCCCGCACTGCAGGCGAATTCTCTACCAGCTGAGCCACCAGGATCACGTGCTTAGTTTCCCGAGAAACCTCCATACTGCTTTCCACAGTGGCTGCGTCAGTTTACACTCCCACCAACAGCGTAGCAGGGAGGAACCTGCATTTTAAGCAAAGTCCTCGACGACCTTATGTGGTAACCACTGGTGTATGGAGGTGGGCGCTGACCTGACCATCCTAAACCAAGACAACTTGCTGAGTCATCTGCACTAGGTCCTGCCTGTCAGGGTCACGGCAAGGATCCCAGGGAATAGCAAACACACCCCAAAGAGAGCTGGCACAGTGCTTCACATACAGAATCACCAGGAGGAACTGGTCCAGCAGCACCATGACGTTCACAGCCACGCTCTTCCTAGGAGTGAAAACCCAACCACCTAATTACCCAACAGAGTGGAGTACATCTTACAGTACATTCACCTTAAGGATTACCCAGCAATTAAGCAGGCGATATGGGAAAACGCATATATACTTACAGAAAAGAATCACATGTAGCAGCTGATCTCCAAAGTTGGCTCCCACGGGACCAGGCCTTGGGTACTCAGGCCCTTGAGGCTCTTCCCAGCGTGGACCAGGGCTTGCCTTGTGACTTGCTTAAGCCACAGGGATGTAGCAGAAGTGATGCTGTGCTGGTTCCGAGCCCAAGCCTTAATGCCAGGCAGCTTCTGCTCCTGCACTTTTGGGAACCCTGAGCCATCAAGAAGAAATCTGCGCACCCCACTGTGGGGGCCTCATGGGGCCCAGCTGTCCTTTCATCCCCCCCAGTAGCAGCCGTGAGCCCGAGACATCATCTTGAACGTGCCGGGCTGGCCAGGCCCCTACACCTAGCAGAGCAGAATTTTCTGGTGGAAACTTGTCAACTGCAGAGTCGTGAGAAATTCTGCACCACTACAGTGTGCTTGTTACAGAGTAGTAACCAGCAGGACAGGCTGCACGTGGCATGAGCGTTCTCTCTGCTTTTGAAATATGCAAAATTAACAGAATAAATGCTACCGTCAGCGGTCATTTCCGCTTTATTATCTGGCTTACGTTTCAGGTTTTCAACAATGAACAGTATCATTTGTGTAAGAAAATAGCGCTGTCGTACCTGACATTTAATTGGGGGGACAAGAAAGCTGCAGATAAAGTGTCTGTCCACTGGGCGAAGCTCCATCCCCCACCTGCCTTTCACTGAAGGTCATCACCCATCGTCAGGAGGTTCTTTCCTAGGTATGGAGCTCTCAGTTTCCATTTCGGAGGCCACGGCTTCTGGGGAGCAGCCTGTGCCTGAAGGGAGTCGGGCCTCCCTTTAATCCCCCACACTTACGCTAAGCCCAGTTTGTGTGACAAGGCCCCTTCTGGCTCCTGACGAGGGCAGGAACCCCCCATGTCCGCGGCCCTGTGGCTGCAGCTGGTGTTCCGGCTTGGCTGTTCCCGCCCCTGCCCGGCCTTCCTCACGATTCTGTCACTGCCACTGAATATCAGGGCTCAACGAGAAGAGGATGTAATCCAGCCAGCGGTGCTGGTTGCTGGGCCAGAAAAACCACGGGACAGGAGACAGCAGCCTGGCGGCGCCCACTGAATGGCAGCAAGCGGGGGAGAGAACACGAAGGAATCAGGCCTGAGTGGGCCTTGCCCACCTCACAAGCCCAGGGGCGTGACAGCTCACAGCGCAGGCGTGAGAAGCAGTTACTGATAGAGATTTTAGACCTGAAGCTACTGAGGAGACCAGGATGCTTCAGTCTAAATTTTAAATAACATGTAGTTCTGACTCGTGATGGGAGAGACGCCAGACAGACACTCTGTAGTAGGCTCTAATGGGGAAGAAATCACAGGATTTAATTGGAGGAGACCTTGAAAAAGAAAATCAAAGCCTGCTTTTATTGATGCACCGACAGACTGACTGAGATTGCAAAGGGGTGGTTCGTTAATACAATCCTCCTCAACGAAGCAAATTGAAACGACAAAAGTATCTGAAATGGCTTTACAGTGACATGATGCCTTAATAAGTTAAGGAGACCGACTGCTCGCTAAGCGCCTTCTCATTTCATGTTCTTGACAAACTCCTCTCCTTTCTTGATGGAGGCTTTCAGCTCAGGGATGGCCTCAGCAATCATCTTCTCTTCGAAAGGGGAGACCTTGCCGATGCCTAGATTCTTCTCGATGCCCTTTTTCTGAAGGAGAGAGGGGAGATGGTAATATTTTACAAGAAAGCTTCCCTGAATGAGTTTGTTACAGAAGAGCCTGCTTGTAACTTCGTCAGCCCCGCCTAGCCTGTCTACACCAGTGGCCGGCGGCTTTGGGCAGCCTGTGGAGGGAGTCACACGCATCGGAGATGGGATGGGACAGGAAGGGACGGGTGTGAGCTGTGCTGGGAACTCAGGCTGCTGTCAGCCAGCCCAGGCTGGGGGCCAGGCCCCAGAACTCGCTGTGCACACAGCCCGATTGCTCACACGCCAGGTCTGTCTCCTCATCTGCCTCACAGAAGGCTGCCAGAACAAACCTGGGTCAGTTGGTACACAAAAAATTCAATAATTAGTAACACGAGTTGTTCTCCCCAACATAGAGCTTACTTCTCGGAGCTAGTTTCTTTCCCAAGTTGGTTAAGGACTGAAGAAACACTTAAATGTCCACCAGAACCCAATGTAAATACGTAGGTAAATGCTGGTTATTAGGAAGACAGCAGCCTGCCATCCAGGCCTCCTCAGACGCTCCCTGGTCAGAACCATCAGCCCGGGGCCTCACCATGCCACACACACCTGCTCAAAGGGCTCCAGGACTGACCTCTTCAGAGTGAGTCCCGGGGATTGTGGACACCAGGGGGCTGTGGGAAGGGCTTCTTTCTGGGCACGAGAGGAAGGATCCCAGCAGGTGCCCATGGCTGAGACACGGCAAGCTGCTCCCTGAACACCCGGTAGGAGTCAAGCAGACTGGACAGCTGTCCAAACCAGCCTGGCTGAAGCCAGCAACTTGACTAGAAGAGCCCTGTCACAACGGCCCAGGAACGTTGGAACTGAAGGTCCAACAGGCCTCGGCAGGCCCTGGGCTCAGGACAAGCACAGGCTGGTGTGGGGAAGCCGCTACTGGGAGCCGTCTGCAAGCCGCCTCGGGACACAAGGGTCCCGTTAGGATGGCTGCCCTGGTGGTCGCTGCCAACCAGCTGTTGGAGCCATGAGAGCCCATCAGCCCCACAGACGGAGGTGTCTCCCTGCTCCTGATTCGGTGGCGCTTCTACCCTCCAAAGGCGGCGGGATGGTCCCAGCTCACGGACATCCGAGTAACAGAGTGAAGGCTCCAGGTGCAGCAGCTGATTCTCCACTACAGAACGCGCTCCTCCTTCAGCTGAGCCCCGGCCCCCAGGTACGTACCCCCAGCAGCAATGGTGTGGAGAAATACGGACAGTCCGTTTCTTGGGACTTAACGAAGGAACATTCGACGACGCCTTCCTTTCCATTCATCGCGTCCACGAGGGAGAAGACAAAGCGGGCTCCAGCGTATGCCATGGACAGGGTGGCAGAGCCTAGGAGGACACATGTGGGTCAGCCACGCCAGCGCTGTGACCTGGAGATCCAGGCGCGCTCTCCTGCCAGCTGAAAATCTACCTGCATAACCTCCAGCCTTCTAGTCATCGGGAATGTATGTCAGCATTCCCTGACCTGACAAATGCATGAACGGCATGGAATTAGCTCTGCTGACCTTAGACGCTACTCCACGCCGCCCAGCAGGCCGAGCTGCCCTGACTGGGGGGTGGCATGTCAAGTGGATGGAGGTGAAACTGAGAAAAGGCTCTGCTCCTTGCCAGGCGCTCGTGTCTTCAGCTCAGACTCTAACCAGGGCCCGGGGCCACCCCTGAGACCTACCCGCTCCGGCCTTCGCCTTGACCACCTCTGTGCCAGCTTCCTGGATCCGACCGGTGAGGGTGGTCAGCTGGTCCTGGGGAAATTCCACCTTGGGGGTGCACTGCAAGCAGAAGCCACAGGGACCACATGAGCAGGGTCAGGCTCCAAGGTCCCGCGCCCTCCTAACCCCTGGCCCATGGGGGCCGGGCATCGCGCTCATGTGGGAAATCAGGACTCTTTCTTTAAAGAAAAAGCTGACTTTGTTGGGCGGTGCAGTGAGATCCCTACTCATTTTTTAAAAACTTGTTCTATTTTGGACTAATTTTAGACTTACTAAAATGCTGTAAAAATAGCAGGAAGATTTTCCTCACCTGCCTTACCTGACGTTAACATCTTACATAACCAGGATGCAGTTATGAAGAGCAGAGAATCAGTATCACGTGTGATGTACTAGACCACAGACCTTATTCACTGGTCACCAACTGTCCCCCTACCTCCCTCTGCTGTTCAGGGTCCTGGCAGGGCCCACTGCACTCAGGGATCGCGCCTCTGACTGCTCCCTCCGCCCTCCCCTGTCTTTCATGACAGGGGTCAAGGGCACTGAATGCTCGCTCTAAGGGATGTCCATCAATTCAGAGTTAAAGTGTTTACTCAGTATCTCCTTCCGAGGTCAGAGGTTCCGAGGTGATTTATCTCATTCTCGGGGGTGTTTACTTTGTCTCCTCATTTTTATACAGAGACCTTGCCTGCTCTGACCTAACCGGGAAGGCAGGGGGTGCTTCCACCAGCAGTTTTCAGGGTGTGTGGGAGCTGGCCGTTCTAACACCTTCTGGCCACACTTGCTCCCACAGCCCCCAGGCCATCGGGAGACCCCCCCAGACAAGTGGGGTGGGGCTGCACCCACAGTGGGAATCCTTTCACAGTAACCACGGAGGGTGAGGTCTGCCTGCCCCAGGGCCCCACCGTCAGCCTCTGAAGGGCGCTCGTGGGCTGGGGCCTCCGGGCGAGGAGACACACACCCGTGACACACACCTGGGAGATCAAGGGGATGATGGTTTTCCCAGCGTGGCCGCCGATGACGGGGACGTTGACTCGGGCTGGGTCCAAATCCTGGTCAGGAAAAGCGTGAAGTCTGATTAATTTTTAAACAAGCACTTTGAGTGTCAAACCCATCGTATGCACCTTAAGCAGCAACATTTGGAAAATCCACAAAACTCAAGAACAAAACAAAGGAGCCGGGAGAGAGGCCGCGGGCGAGTCCGGCTGCGCTCACCTCTCCCACCAGCCCCCGCGCCCGCACACTCTGACGTCAGCTTGAACACGTGCAGTGAGGAGTACCTGGCGTCTGGTGAGGACATGTAAGGTTCTCCCTTCACAACGGGCTGGCAACTGCCTCCGTGGAGGGTCCCAGCTGGTCCCCCTCAGCCTGACAGCTTCCTGGGACCAGAGGACGGCAGCCCTCCTTCCCACACCTGCCGTCACGCCCGTGTCAGCCCAGACTCACGTGCCCACACTGTGTTCACCGTGAACAAAGCAGATTCTCTTTCCCTCACACGAGAGCGAGATTCTAGAAAAGCCAGGGCTGAGAAGTCTGTCAGCTCAGTGATTGGAACCAAAAGGAGGGAACCACGTGGAAAGGGGTCACGACGCCACAGTTAGTTAAGCGGGGCTTGTTGAGACGGCTGATTCACTTGTTAAACCTGAGGCATGATTGCCCGCCCCTGCCTCCCGCCGAGAATCTGCGAATCAGGTATTTTTTATCACAGAAAAAGACACTGGTGGGAGTTATGGGAGAGGGGTTGCTGCCGCTGCTGCGTCGCTTCAGTCGTGTCCGACTCTGTGCGACCCCACAGACGGCAGCCCACCAGGCTCCCCATCCCTGGGATTCTCCAGGCAAGAACACTGGAGTGGGTTACCATTTCCTTCTCCAATGCACGAAAGTGAAAAGTGAAAGTGAAGTCGCCCAGTCGTGTCCGACTCCTAGCAGCCCCATGGACTGCAGCCCACCAGGCCCCTCCGTCCACGGGATTTTCCAGGCAAGAGTCCTGGAGTGGGCGCCATTGTTAGCAGTCCCCAAACGCTGCAGCTGCTAGAGAGAGATGCCCTGAGTTAGGAACCCGCTTCACCCAGCAAGGGGAGCCCAGTCACAAGGGTGGGCGGGCCCAGCAGCAGAGGGCTAACGGAGCAAGGAGCTTGCACAGGGTGCCAGGCTGGGCACCTGGGACATGGCACCAACAATCCCACTCCAAACACACGTGTGCTGAACTGGTTATTCAATCCAACTGTCTCCAAAATTGTTGCGGTTCAGTCATGTCCAACTCTTTGCAACCCCATGGACTGCAGACTGCCAGGCTCCCCTGTCCTTCACTATCTCCCAGAGTTTGCTCAAACTCACTATCTCTGGAATTAAAGCGTCTCTTTCCACTTTACTCCACAGAGCTCCCAGGCCCTGGGGCCACGTCTCAGGATCTGCCCCATGGAGAAGAGAGGCTGAGGAACACGCCACAGCAAGAATGGCAGTGGAGAGAGGTGCTGAGTGCAGGGGCGGAAGGTGGAGGTCAAATCCTGTGCCTGCCCTTCTCTCCAAGCCACGTGCATGGCAATTATTCCTAACTGGCGGGAGGTAGGATGGGAAACCTCTTCTGCAGAGTCACAAAAAATGGTCTGAAGCTCAGGAGGGATGTTTACTGGGGAGGGAGGAGTGGTTCTGCAGGGTCCACAACCAGGGACTTTAGACAGTGAGTTGTGAAACACACTGAGGACTCTGGACCCGGCGCCGGTGCCACACCCACCCCAGGACGAAGGCAGCTTGGAAGAAGCCGGCAGCTGGCGAGAGCAGAGGGGAGTCTAAGTCACTAGCGTTCCCGAGGAGGAGCGAATCAGGACACAGACCGGGATAACAACGCTGACACTATCTCAGGAGCTTGCCCAAGCCCATCCTGTTTGCTGATCTTATCATTTGCCTAACGATGAGCAGGTCAATCCTGCGAAGGCCAGTTATCAGAGGTGGAGAGTACCAGGAGCACAACCCGCTCCAGCCAGCGAGAGACCCCGGGAAAGCCTGCACCCTGGATGCTGCGGGGAGGAGACGAGCTGGTCAATGCAGGCGCTGGCCAGTCTCAGCCCGCAGGCGCCCGTCTGCATTCCCCACGAAAACGTGAGAGCTGCCGCCCATGAAGGAGGTGAGCTTTGAAGACATTTAACACTACCCTCAGGTTACACGTGGCCTATGGGGCCCTGGTGTCCTCCACGCCCATCAGTGAGCCAAGGATGGACACGGAGGATCAGAAAGGCCACGTGAAAGACGCCCGATGCGGCTCTCACCTTCAGCTCTGCGACGAAAGCGTTGGCTCGGACAATGTCCAGGGTAGTCACCCCGAAGATTTTGTTGGGGTTGTACACTCCGTGTTTCTTGAAAACCTCCGCTGTGATTGGGATGGTGGAGTTAACCTAGTAAATCCAAGAGAAAGGCAGAATTCACCTGCATTCTGAGAGCAGAGCCATGCGACAGAAGGAAAAATCTCATCCGACTATTAGCAAGCCCGAAGGTGTCACATTAAGTTGCCCTGTCTGGTAACTGAGCCTCACCATGGAAGGCCCCCTACTCTAAAAGACTGCTTCGTCCCCTAGCCCCCCACCCTGCCATGTGAAAGAAGCCCTTCACTGCTGCGGGCACTCTTCCCCTTGGTGACCTCCGACCCCAAAGTTCACATATGCACGTGACCCTTCAACAGTCAACTTAAAAATGTGACGAAGGCTCTGCAAGCCAGGTTCTGCTCCAGCTGGGCCTTAGGCCCTAAAGACCATTCTTTAAAAAAAAAAAACAAAAAAAAAACCAGCCTAGTACAGAGCTACAAGCTCAGATGGCCCAGGGCTAAGTTCCAGCTCTGGCACTCTGCATTGTAACCCTAGGCAAGTTACATCAACTCCCTGGGACTCAGTTTCTTTATCTGTAAAGATGGAAGAGTAACCTCATGAGGTTACTTTGAAGGCTAAGTGTCTTAATATACGGCAAACGCTTAACATATTACCTGGTACATGGAAAGAATTAAGACAAAACCAGCAAGATTTATATCAGGTACTGGTTAATCAGCTCCCCAACAACTTCTGACCAGTGGCCCCTGAGGAAAGGGGAGCTGCTTGGAAAGGGCTGGTCCCTCTTCCCAGAGGCCCTGGCCTCAAGCTCGGGGTGTTCACCTGCGGCCACGTCCCTCAGTCAACAGCACTGTCATCACACTTCACCCGGGTCCTTCTCGTACTCGGAGACCGGAGTCCAGATTCAATCAGGAGGGAGGGACGGAGGAGGCTGCTGTCAAATGCAACCAGGGGCCCTGCTGGGGTGGGCATGCGCGCCCTAGCTGACTTCTCAGGGGGACACAGCTCCCGACCCGGAGTTTCTGAACTGAGGAACAATCTTCCTGCAAAAACCAGCGAGCAGGGCCTGGGTAGGGGCGAGTGGAGGCGGCCGTGTATGTGATCAGGTGTGAGTGTGAGGAGGGAGAGGCCGGAGTGGCAGGAACTGCAGAGCCTGAGTGGAGCACAGTCAAAGAAGCTAACAGGCTGCCGCAATCTCATCTACGGGCGGCCTGAGGAGCAGACCTCCTTTCTAGGTGGAAGGACTAGGACACCGAGAGGGGAAGTGACCTGCCTTCAAAGGCACATGCTTGATGGGAAATTCAGGTTACCACTCACATGGTGCAGGCCAGAAAGAATCCTTAGGAAATAATTTAAGGCCTCTTAGTATGCATCCCCTTTATCCACTTCCACACATCAACCTGCTCATTCTCCACTTTAAGCACAGCCGCACGCTGAGCTTTCAGGCGGCACTTGCAGACGCCCACCTGCCAGCGGCGGGTACTTACTGGATTTGAGATGATGCAGATCATGGCTTCCGGGCAGTGCTGGGCACAGGCAGCGGTCAGGGTGGCCACGATCGTGGCGTTGGTATTGAACAAGTCATCTCGGGTCATACCTGAGAATGATCCAATTCAATATTGTTCATAGAGCACAGGACGAATTCCCAAACATGTGCCAAGTGCTGTGTGTTTGTTGTTAAGGATGTTGAAACGTGAGTGACACAGGGTCCCTGTCAAGTAAATCCGTCTTGTAGGGAAAATGACCCAGTGTGACAAGTGCCAAGACAGAGGTCAGTGTGGATCGAGTGTGGGGACGGGAGATAGGGGATTATACCCGAGGAGGATCAGTAAGCCTTCCAAGGCAGAGATGCGTGGAGAAAGGGCGTTCCGTGCAGAAAACCCAAGAGACTGGGCAAGGGGACCCAGTGACCTGTGCAGGGCTCTGTCTGCACCCCACGGGCATCTGGGAGCCTGGAATCTTTTCTGCAGCAGAGAAAAAACCAGCTCCACTTTTCATGGAAAACCACATCCTTAGCTGACTTTCAGGGAGACACTAGGCAAGGCTTTCAACACACACCTGGTTTTCTTGGGACTCCCGCCGGAATGACCACCACATCGCAGCCCTTCAGGCAATCTGGCAGCTGCTCAGGTCCGAGATAGCCTGGAAAAAAAAAACACTCGAGTGAGCAATTTCACAGTTTCCGACCCGCAGAGAGCCCAGGAGGACAGCCCCACCCAGGTCCAAATCTGACCACAGGCCTCAAGACAGGATGGAAGGGCTATCTGTGAAGGGGTTCCTCTCCTTGAGAACTACCGCCATGGTCTGGACGACTCCAGCTGGCAGGACAGTCCCTTTCATTCCACTTTCCCCAGCCTCTATGGCCCAGCCCCCCTACAGAACGGCATAAGCATCCAACTCGGCCACTTGGCCTTATCTGACGCGACTTGCCAGCACCTCGGAGTCCTGCTCAGCTCCCGCTAAGAGCTGCTTATTCCACATCACGGTCATCCTAACAAAAACTCCATTTTGGGGTCAGATCAGAAGGTGCACTGGAGGCCAGGAGAGAGACTCCACGACACACAGGGACTCTACATATTAGCACCGGCTTTGCTTATTCCTATCACCTGAGGAGAAGAGGGTTCACTTTCAAACATCTCGGGAATTGGCTCCAAAGACCAAAATCTGCTTTGATTTGACTTTTCCCTATTGTGTGAGCTTCTGGAAACTCTGAAATATACAGCCCAAGAGAAAGTAAGCCAACTAATGCACAGGGACCTTGGAAGGCACACAAGCAAGTGACCTGACAAGTCAACCTTCTGTACTGTCTGCACCCACTGAAGACACGTGCAAACACCATCGGCAGCCTCACACCATCAGTGGAGACAGGAAGCAGTACGAGGCTCCTGCACAGCAATCTGACATTCTACAGTAAAAGCTGTAAAGCAGCCGTTACTTGCTCATTCTACTTTTACGATCCTAAACAAAATGTAAAGATAACAAGATGCTTATGCTTACATAAATACTTACAGTACAGCGCAACACAAAACAGCCCAATGGCCAAGAGCATGGGTATAACAATAAATAAACTGTAACTTACAATAACTCTTTAAAAATGATTTTACCAAAAATTTGGTGACGTGGATAAACGCTACTATAATGAGCAGGCTATACATAACTGTATGTGATTATGAATGACTTCTTGGATAATATACCTATATTCATTTCAGATTTCCCTAAGGTGGCTGTGCTTTGAAGAAGCTGGCGGAGGAAACCCTGGGGTGGAGGGATGGCCCGGCCCGGAAGGCACTGGCAGCACACCAGGGACAGCACCGCTTACTGCCCCCACGTCCCTGCAGAAGGCTCCCCTACCCCTCCCCCTACCCTCCTATTATTTTAAATCATACAAAATTGTAAATGGGAAGATCAGGCCACTGTTGTTTTTCTGAAAGACACTAGTTACATTTTCAGATGCAAGTGCAAAAAGCTGCAATAATTCATAAAATGTAATTCTAAAATGGACACGGAAACCCCAAGTCTCTGAACACCTAGTTCCACCCAAGAATCTCACTCTAAACCTGGATCCTGGTCTCCTGGGGAGAAGAGGTGAAAGGTCTGTGGGGTCAGCGGGCCCAGTACCTTTCACGGTCGCTCTGGTCTCGATGTGGCTCAGGTCGGCGGCCACTCCGGGCGTGTGAGCGATATCGTAGAGGGTCAGGCGGCTCACCAACGGGCTGTTCTTCAGAAGAAGCGAAAGCGGCTGCCCAATTCCTCCAGAGGCCCCCAGCACGGCTACTTTAGCATTGTTCTAGAAAGAGGCAGAGAGAGAGGACTCTGAAGACGGACTCAGCATTAAAAGGATTCACACGTAAAAACTGCAGACTGCGGCCCCTGGCCTCTTTTACTGCAGTGGTCCCAAACGAAGAGGCGAAGGTATTCCTACCACCCCAAAGCCCTGTTTCTTTCCGGACGTTCAGAGGCATGCCTCAGGAAAACGGGGGACAACCTGTGCCTTCAGGTGCTGTGAGGGTCAGGGCACACTTCTCCCGTACCCTCGAGAGACAAGCAGACTACTCACTCGGCCGCTGGACTGCTAACAGAAGCCTCTCCTGCAACATGCAGTTTTAAAAACTATAAACAAATATTTCTGAAATCCTACCAATGGGCCAGTGCTTGGACCTGGGGGCTGTAGGAGTGAAACAGACCTTGGCCAGCTCCCGAGTGGCCAGGCAGTGAGATGCTCAGGAGCTGAGGGCAAAGAGCTGTCCTGAAGCGAAGTCCTGCCCTAAAGCTCACTCCCCTTACACAAGAGGCACTCTCCCCTCTAGGTCTTGCGCAGGGCCTAACCCAAACCCCAGCCATCCTCAGGGAGGCTGCTTCCAGCCTAAACTCACAAAACGAGAAGGGGAGCCTATACTGGCAAGCAGGCCAGGAAGAAGACAAACTGAGAAAAGAGCCTCTGCGGGAGTTCAAAGGCTGGTACACAGTCCTGGAGGGCAGCGTCTACACTACGGCTCCAAGTTGTGTTCCATAGCAACCGAAGCCAGCAATACAGGGCTTCTGTCAACAAAAGCAAACCCAGCAAACCAAAACAAAAAAAAGCCCTCAAAAAAACACCTCATACACAGTGTGATTTGCTTGAAGAAATTAAAACTCGAAAGGGGATATACTACAAGTTAGATTCAAATTCACGTGTTCTTTTTTTAAAGTTGTACCCCTGACTTCACAGAAAAGTAGCTGGACCAACCACCCAGAACCTGAAGTCTGGAATCTCACCCACCTCTGGAGCTTCAATGATCACCCTCACACCTTGTTCCGAATCCCAGGGACTCCCAGATTCCAACTCCACATCTCCAGTTCTGTTAGGCATTCCACTGGTCCCACTAACCCAAATGTGTAAATAAATTTATCCTCGCTACCTCTCCCATCCCTGTCCCCAAATGGCACCTGTGTTCACCCACATTCAAACCTTTATTCCTATCTTCTGCCTCTTTCCTTACTGGAGACACCCAGTTAAGACACGAAGGAGCTGGCATCTCAAACATCTTCCTAACCTGCCCCTGATTTCCACTCTGATTCCACTGTCTAACTTAGGTCCTCAGCTCTACCTCTCAACCATCCTCTCCCAAATTCAAAGGTTTCATCATTGCCTTGCTCAAAAATCCTTTCAAGTTCCTCATGCCCAGATTTCTCAGCCTGGCTCCCACGACTGACCAGGGTTCCAGCACGGGGAGCACAGCACAGTCCCCTTGGTGTGTGGGATGTAAATGTCAAAGATTATGTCTTAATTCTATCTAACAGGTGAAGAATTAACATCTACCAGGAAACAGACAGACCTGGTGTCCTCAACTAGGGTTCTTGGATCAATCAGTCCCCTGTGACAAACAAGATGAATGCAACACACTCTCAGTGGAATGAGGCCATGTTACTTTTTGTATAAGGTTTCATCAGCTCAGCTAATATTTATAAAAACATAACTTGTAAATGGTGGAATCTTTACAGTGAGATGAATCTCTGCTATTGCAGGACAGCGCATGATCTCTTCCTGAACAAGCTGTTGCCAGATTTCACATCCCTTCCCAGTGTTTGGCACACTGTTTAGCAATGGGCTTTGAAAATGGATATACAGTAACACTTCCTTCACAAGTTTGCTTTCTAAAGTCTGTATAACAAACTTTATTTAACAGCTTGTTTTTAAATTTTTTTCTTGTGTTTATATATTAAAACATTAGTACATACAGAGACATAAATACACGCAGGTTGAATGCTCACTCCATTTTTCCGGTTAATGACACAGGATCTAAAGTCTCTAGGCCAATGCACCATCTGGCTCAAGCTCATCTTTCTGACTTCTACACCTGCCTTCTCAACGACTCTGTCTGTATGTCCAGTAGGAATTTTAAACTCAGCATATCCAAACCTGAGCTCCCGATATCAATACCACCCTCAACTCCCATCACTCTTTCTGAGCAGTTTTTCCTACCTTAGCAACTCAACTCCAAAATCCAAAGCCTTGGTTTTCTCCATGTTCCTTCTTCTCTCAATACCCCTCATGAAATCATAGCAGCAAATATGGGTCTTATCTTCAGTTAGGTCCCTTCCCCCACTCCTCAGCGTCACTCTTCAACACCCCCACCGTCCTAGGGTCCTAAGCTTACTCACTTTTGGCTAAGTGCTGCTTCTCACTCACCCCAGTATCACCGGCAGCACCCAACACAGTTCTGGGCAAGCAGATACTCAAAGGTACTTATGTGTGTATTTATTTTCCAAATGAACTGAACACACAGGAGACGGGTCTGAAAGGCGGAGGCTAAGAAATGCAGAACCTCATTTAACAATCACCTCCCTTTTAGGGCAAGGTACTTAAGAGGCGATGTGGGCATTCCAGGGTTCACTTACTTGGGTTGTATTAGAATCACCCGGGGCACTTGATAAAAACAGAGGCCCAGCAGGTCCTACCTCCTTCACTGACCCTCTGTCTCTGATCTTTATCAGTACTCTGGTGATTCTGATACACACCAGAGTTTAGGAATCGCTGCCCGAGACGGCTAAAAATAGCTTAGGCTTAAGCAGTCCCAGGCCAAGCCAGGCCCAAGCGGCCCACCCGCAGGCAGCAGCGTTCAAAAGGTCCTTAAGAGGAAGCAGTCTTCCGGTTCTTAGAGGGAAGGCTTGGTGATCCGAAAAGAAAAAATTACAGTGGTCAGGAGAGGGGAATTTTAATCCTCTGGCCAAAAGACTGTGTAACCTTGGACCAGTGTTCTACCCTGGGTAGCTCCGTCTGCACTATGAAGTTAAAAATTACACAATGCTGGTACGGAAGCTGCAACAACAAGGTTAGTCTCTCAGAATACTACGGAAGGTAAGTTACTTTAGGCCCTACAGCCCTGGCTTCTCAAGCTTGAAGGAGCACAGGTCAAGAGCAGACTCTGGGGATGAACTGGCAGGCTCGGAGAAGAGCCCCGGTACTGGAGCTGGACTATTTCCCACCTCCCTGACTCCGGGACTTTCTCCCGCGCACCTCCAGCCCAGTATCAGGGCCGACCCAGCCGACACAACTGCGGGTCTGCACCAGGCGGCCCAGCGGTCCAAGCTGACTGACCCGGGGTCAAGGCTGCTCGCGAGCCAGGAACACACGTGGCCTAGGCCAGGGAGCCTCCACCTGCAGGCTGCCCCTCGCAGGGCCTACCTGGGCCGAGGTGCTGAAGCTGCGGCGGAGAGCGGTGCCGGCAGGCCGGGCGAGGGCGGAAAGCATGGCTGGGACGGGCGGGGCGCGGACAGGCTGGCAAAGGAACTGTCACCAGACAAGTGACTCCAACGACCTCCACACTGCACAAGGCTCCCGGCGCTGCTCCGCCTTGTCTCGCGAGAGCGGCGCTGCTTCCGGCGCCCTCACGTCCCAGCTCTCGCGGTATCTCGGCCACATCCGGGCTTTCTAGGAGGCCCGCAGAAGGGTGCTTCCCGGAGCGCAGTCCTGGGCTGGGTCATAGCGCTGGTCGTGTTGCGTACGGCCTGTGAGGGAGACGCGGTCAGAGTGGGAGGGAGAGTCCGCACTCGAGAGGTGGAAGAAGACGGGCTGTAGGCTTGGAGAGCCTTAGAGGAGCCATTTTGCAGGTGGGGCCCCAGACAGAGGCTCTGACAGGGCGACCGGCCGAGGTCAGGTCGGAGGCCCGACGGAATGGGTGCGATCCGAGCCGCTCTTCCCCTCCGCCAGCTCAGCCAAACCCACCCATCCTGTCCCTGGGGACTGGAGGGGCTCCGAACTCTGGAAAGCTCTGGAAAGGAAATGGGGGAGGGGAGGTTGAGAGCCCCGGGATTGAGGTGGAGGATGGGGGCTCCTCTAATTTGTCAATCCTGTGCACCACCCCTGATTACACCCAGTCCGTCCACTTGTCGTTCCTCATGATGCCCAGGATCTTCTATTAAGTTTACAAAGTTTTAGGGACACCACTCCCGAGAATGACAGACCCTGAGCAGTGACTCATCGCTAGAGTTTACAGATGCGGTAACAGATATCCAGGTGATAAAACTTGCAAAGTCACGCCGTCCCTTCACCTCTGGTCGGCCCAGCAATGCTGTCAACCTGGCCACGTCGTTTCAGCTTTAGGAGCCAAGAAACCATGTTGAGCACAGTTAGTGGATTTGTTCAGAGTCCACCACAGACAAAGTGAAGACATGGTTTTTGCTCACTGGAAGCTTTCCATTCAAATGTATCAGTATACTTAGAAGCTTCGTTTGTCCTGCTGCTATTTTCTGGGGGTGCAGAGACCTCCTTGCCCTCCAAAAGTTCAGGGTCAAGTGGGGCAGATCGGTGTGTTGCAGGTTGTTACCTTGGAGAAGTGTGCAAACCCAGTGAGGGGGAACCGATGACAGCCTACTTGGGAACGGGGTAGCAGGAGGTGAAAAAGAACAGTTAGCCCAAGTACTGACGAACATACAAGTAGGAGGGTGCGTGTGATGACGGGCTTACTCTTCCCTGCCTCCTTTCCATTTGTTCATTGAGCTACTAAGATCACTTGCTTCACAGGTGAGCGAGGATCCACACATTTTCTGCCTTTAAGGAGCTCACAGTCTAGTGAGACAGGTACATTGCAAGCAGCATGATATGGGCAACACTAGAGAATTATGAGGGGCTGTGGGAACACAAAGTGTACGTTAAGGGAGTCAGAGAAAGCGAGGTTTGGAGAAAGAATGAGACCTATACTCTACAGGAACAGATCACCTTTAATGAGGCGAGAAGGGGCAGCAGTCAGATGAGTGAGCTGCTGCGCTAAGTGGAGAAAAGAGGAGGTATACAGGCAACATGGATGCGGAAATACATTGTCTCGAGGGGGCTGTTTTTCTTCAAGATTGTTTGGATTAGTTAACTTTTAACAACAAGGGCAAGGTATTCCTGAGGCCGGCTGAAGACTGGGACTGGCTGGGAGCTGGACCTAATCAATCTTAATGTCCATTCCTTCCTTCGGGGGGCGAGGGGGCGTCGGGGAGTTCTTTGTTCTGTATAGAATGCTGGGGAAGGCCCCACCATTGGAGGGGAGTTTTAACTCCAGGCTATTTTGAGCCGTGTAGCTTTCCTTCACAAAGGAGGACTATCTAACTCAGATTTGGGGTGGAGGTGGGGGCCGTGTGAGAGAGGACTTTGGAGGATGAAACATCTAAGCTAAGATGTAAAGGAAGAACAAGAGTTAGACCGTTCAGCGCCACAGGAGGGAGAGATCCTTGCACGTGGGCTTTGGAGTTCCCAAAGGAGGGGCACTGAGAGTTGGGCATTTAACAATAGAAAGTGTTCAGATGAGAAAGAAAGGGAAAAGAGCCCAAAGGAAAACCTGTAGGAGGGGACAGTGAACAGATCATTTCTGTTGGGAGTTGGGACATGAGAACAGTGTCCTTTATTGTATCACTGACTGTGTTCTCTTGTTAATTGTTTACCCCTGTATCTTACCACTGGAACTGAAAGCATCGTGCAGTCAGGTACTTTTATCTCTTTATTGTCCAGCACCTGACTAGGTTGAGAGTGGGTTTCTGAATTTGGGGAGAGTCAAGTGGTTTTAGATACAAGACTGGAAACCCCAGATTGTGCAGGGTTTATGCATGTTAGCGGAGAAGTTTGTGTTTTATTGCTTGGGAAGCAAGTGTTTGTCAGAGGCTTTTGTGATGCCACCAGAACTGTGTTTGAGGAAGATTAGACCGACTTTGGTATGTCAAAGATTCCAAGGGGAAAATGTGCAAGGCAGGGAGGTTGTTCAGAAGGCTTATCTTCCATAGTATTTTGAGAGACTAACCTTGTTCTTCTTGTAGTTTCTGTGCTGCAAGAGTCTTCAGTCATGTCCAACTCTGTGTGACCCCAGAGACGGCAACCCACCAGGCTCCCCCATCCCTGGGATTCTCCAGACAAGAACACTGGAGTGGGTTGCCATTTCCTTCTCCAGTTCATGAAAGTGAAAAGTGAAAGTGAAGTCGCTCAGTCGTGTCCGACTCCTAGCGACCCCATGGACTGCAGCCTACCAGGCTCCTCCGTCCATGGGATTTTCCAGGCAAGAGTACTGGAGTGGGGTGCCATTGCCTTCTCCAGCAAGAGTCTTAGGAGATGATAAATAATCTGAGTTTTGATGGTAGTTTTAGAAATGGGAAAGTGGGGCCAATAAGGGAGGGGGAAGAATTGATAAGAATTGTTTGTGCCTATCTGGATTTAAATAAAAGTGCTGTGGGAACTCAGCCTGAGAGAAGTTGTGTGGAAGGAGAGCTGTGTGGAGAAAAAGAGCTCTGTTTTAGATGGGCTGAATTGGAAGTGGTGATGAATTGTCCACATAAAAATGTCAGTGGACACTTGGGGGATTACTCCAAGAGGCAGTATGGGATTGAGACTCCTGAGAGAGGCCAGGGCTGAAGTTGTCCCTGTAGAGGGGAGAGTTGAGGCCACAGGAGAGGAACTTGAGTCAGATTCTCATGTTCACTGCTACATCTGGGGGTGGGACTTCTCCCCATCCCTGCCAAGTCAGTCAGCCCCTGTCAGCATCTCTAGGGCAGGGAACCCTTACCTCCCAAATTCTCTATTGGGCCATCCCCACCCAAAGTAGAGAAGTGTCCTCATATTTCAGGGGATTACAAAAACTGCCATATAGTTTACATACGATACAGTATCCAGATCTTAAGTGTGCAGTTTGATAGTTTTGACAGTTTGTAGTCTTGTAACCACCACCCAAAACAAGCTATAGGAACATTTTCTTTATTCCAGACAGTTCCCTTATGTCCCAGTCCCCCAGAAAATAGAAATACCTGACTTCCTGATTTCTATCACTATAGATTAATTTTTCTCGTTCTTCATTGTATATCTTTATGCACAATATAGGAAACACACCGATACCCTCTTTGCTGCACCCCACACGAGCCACGCATAAGCACGCATACTGACCATTTTGTTCCTTGCGAGAGGCTTTGGACCACGGTCACGAGCTATCAAAGTTTTGCTCTTAGGTGCACATATTCTGTGCTAACTTATCTTCTCTTCAACCCTAAAATTGTACCACAAGTGAAGTATTTTACTCAAGTGAAGTATTTTACATCTTTCATATCCTTGGAGCTAAAATGAAGAATTAGATTTAATTGTCCAACCTGTATGAGAGTTTTATTTCCCTCTAGGGACCCTAGAATATTGGAAATTGGGGACATGCATTTTAAAACAGAACTATGTTTATATAGCTTAATTTTCAGTTGTGGCCCATCCCTGCTGGGCATCAAAGGACTTGGCTTTCCAAGTTACATGCCAGCAGAGCGCGAGGAGGTGGTGGACTGGTGACAGCAGAGGCAGCCTGGAGCTGCTGGCCAGGAGCTCCCAAGAGCTGAGATGCTGATGGTGGCAGTTCTGAGTTGAGAGCAAAGGCTCCAGTCCCCTGGGCCAGCCAGAGGTCAGGGAAATGAAAGCAAAGCTGGGTCCAGAGCTTGGGCATATCCAGGAACCCATGTCAGGAGCAGAAGGTGGGGCACAAGCCTGGCTTAGCACCTCATCAGTATTTGTTTTATGGTTCTATATAAAAGTTTGATATCAAATTATTCTTAGGACCTAAACGGTGGAGCCAAGAACCTCTCATACCCTTCAGAGTTTGGAGCAGGAATTCCCTGGTGGTCCAGTGACTAGGACTCCATGTTTCCACTGGCGGGGGCACAGGTTTGATCCTGAGTCAGGGACCTACGATGCCTCCTGATGCTCAGTGTAGCCAAAAAAAAGAAACAAAAACGAGTGTGGAGTTGTGCTGGAAGGGCTGTTAGCTGTGTCCAGTCCTCTGCCTGCCCAGTCCAGTGGCGCTTCTCACTGTGGCTCACAGGGCTGCGTCTTCTCTCAGGAGTGTGCTGTTGGGGGGGGCGGGGGGCAGGACAGTGCACACCCTCCTGAGGTTTGCCAGCAGGTGAGGCAGATCTTGCCTGACAAGTGGGAGTGCACCCTTTGGGAAGGAGAGATGTCAGAAGGAGTTGATTCCTGGGGCTAGACTAGGTTTTTACCTGAAAGCCCAGAGACAGTGTGTTAGCTAGTGAATGAAGAGATGGAGGTTGTCATGGGGAGAAGCAGATGGGAGGGTGAGGATGGACTCTGAGTGATCGCTTTTAGGTTGGCTTCATGAAGTTTGGGGACTGGACACAGAGTCCATCCCCATTCCCTGATGCTCACCGCCTCCAAAATGGCCTGAGATCAGGACTTTCAGAGGCAGAGGACCTGGGGGGATGAGTTGGGAGGTCCTTTAGGAGGGCTCTGTGTGTGGCATCTAGGTGTATGGCATTGGGTCAGGATAGGCCCATTGGTGAAGGCAGGAATGGTGACTAGTAATAATGTATTGGTTAAACACGTGCTGACTGAGCATTGGTCTGCATCAGAAATCCTGGGCACCATGTGGGGGTACTGCAGTGAACAAGAAGGGCAAGGCCCCCACTCTTATGAGCCATGCATTCCACTATGAGGAGACTGATGATAAAAATAAGCAAATGAGTGAGTACAGGTGAAGACAATGAACTCATACTTCACAAGGATCACCCTGACTGCCATGTGAAGTTTAGACTATAGGGAGAAAGCAGAAGCAAAAAGCCCAGTTGGCAAGTACTGTGTCCTTGGGAGAGAGATGCTAGTACTTTGGTCTAGAATGCTAGTACTTTGCTAGCCCCCTGGAGATGGGCTTGGAATGTATATATTTAGGTGTTGTTGCTTAGTCACTAAGTCATGTCCGACTCTTTTGGGACCCCATGGACTATAACCCACCAGGCTCCTCTGTCCATGGGTTTTCCAGGCAAGAATACTAGAGTGGCTTGGCGTTTCCTTCGCCAGGGGATCTTCCCGACCCAGGGCTCAAACCTGCGTCTCCTACATTGGCAGGCAGATTCTTTACTATGAAGCCACCTGGGAAGCCCAATATATTGAGGTTGTAGAGCTAATAGATGGGAGCTAATGGGAGGGAAATGAGGGATTAGACATGTGACCTCGAGTAACTTGGTGGATAATGGTGCTGTTTATTGAGACAGGGAAGACTAAAAGACAAGAAGATATTGGAGATGTGGGCTTGTATAATTTAAACCTTCTTTTTTGGCTACATTATACTTGAGCTACCTACCAGGCATCCACATGGAGCCTGGAGCTCAGTGGAGAGGTCAAGTAGAGGCTATGATTTGGGAGTCATTGGTATACAGGGGGTCTTCCAGGGACTGGATGAATCCCCTAGACTCTAGGGGAGTGGTGGTTGTCAACTAACGGTGACTTTGCCCTTCTTGCAGGGGACATTTGGTGACGTCTGGAAACATTTGTAATTGGAGGGTGGGAGTTGGTACTGGCTTCTGCTGGAAGGGGCTGGGGATCCTGCTAAACATCCCGTGGTGCACAGGTCAGCCCCACCACCAAGAATTACCTGGCCTCGCATGTCAGTGGTACCAAGGCTGAGAAGCTCTGTCCCAGAGTGAGAGTGTAGGTAGAGAAGAGAGGAGATGACTGTGTCTGAGGGTGTGCTCGTGGGGAGAGTTGGAGCCATCTGAGAGGGAAGTGGGAAGCCTAGAGAGTGGGGGGTCCTGGGAGTGGAGAGTGTTTGGGGAAGGAGGCATTCAAGTGGGTTACAGAGGAGTGACTAAATGGATTAGGCAGGAGGAGTATTTGTGATGACCTTGATAAGAGCAGTTTCTGTGGTTTGGGGTTAGAAGTTCCAGGGGAGAAATTTGTACCAATAGCTAACAGTTACCGAGCCCTTCCTCCCTGCTCAGAATGTCTTCCGTGTGTAGTTTCATTGATCCACACACAACAACTACTATTATCCTTGTTCTACAGAAACGGCAATACTATTTTTACCCCCATTTAACAGAGGCAGAAACTGAGGCACAAAAAGGCTAATTATTCCCTGAGGTCAGGCAGCCAAGAATAAGTGGCACAACAGGCGTTCAGTCTAGAGTTCAGAGGTGAGGAAGTGGAGGCCGTGTAGACATATCCCTTTTGAAAGGTCTCAGGTGACAAAGGGAACAGAGACAGGCACGGAGGATGCTGGCACGCCACTGGGAATGACCTACATGGAGACCGAAACTGATGGTGTTGGAGGGGAGGCCGAGAACTGAGGTGCTGGAGGAGGCGAGAAGGTTCAGGGCCCAAGATGAGGAGTTAGCCTTTCTGGGGAGCATCGTATTGGCAATTCTGAAGTGGACCCTAACTGTCCACTTGAGCAAGATTGTCCCTGGACTTGACTGGCCTGCAGAGGTCTGCTGGCTGCTCCTGGTCGTTCCCACCCCAGCTAAAAGGTAACCTTGCAGGAAGCTTCTTCACAGGCCTTCTCCCCTCAGTGTCCGGGGGCAGCAGAGACTGTTGTGCCCAGGAACCAAGAGCAGCCCTGTAAGCAGGAGCCACAGCCCAGGCTGGCCGGGCAGTTCTGTCAGTACCAGTGAGCGATGAGCCACCTTCCACGAAGCACCAGGATCTTTACAATAAGCCCACAAGGCCCCTCACAAGGGACCTGCACCAGCCTCCCCAGGGTCTCCGTCATCACTCTCTTCTCACTGTCGTCACCCCAGGCTCCTTTGGAAACCTCAGGTGCTAAGTTCCCTCCTGCTCTCAGGAGTGTCCCCACCTCCTTCATCCTCTCTCCCTCCTCCACCTGCCTAAGTCTTGCCTAACCTCCTGTCTCAGCAATCACATCTCAGACAGCCCTTCTCTGACCACCCATCCCCCGACTAGGCGAGGCCCTCCTGTTGGCACCTCCTGTGACACTGGATGCTGACCCTTTTATAATGCTTTCCCTGCTTAACGAAGTATTTTTTGGTCCAATGTCTGCATTCCACGCTTGACTTAATCTTCATGAGGGTGGGTCTAGTTGACCACAGTTATTTCCAGTGCCTGGCATGTAGTAGGTGTTCAGTGATGATTTACTGAAAGAAGAAATGAATTGGTGACTGTTTTACAACCTGTTTTATTCAGATATGTTGTGTGCAAAGTTTATCTCCCCTACACACATTTCACTTTAAGTTTTTGAAGTTTCTTTGATCACTTTGGTGATTATTTTCACCTTTGTTTGAACACATGTTAAGAAAGTTTAATTATCTTACTTGGTAGTCCTTCATCTAAAATAGAAAGATGTACTAAGCTTTTGGGCTTCCCTGATAGCTCAGTTGGTAAAGAATTTGCCTGAAATGCAGGAGACTGTGGTTCAATTCCTGGGTTGGGAAGATCCCTTGGAGAAGGAATAGGCTACCCAAGCCAGTATTCTTGGGCTTCCCTTGTGGCTCAGCTGCTAAAGAATCCACCTGCAATGCGGGAGACCTGGGTTCGATCCCTGGGTTGGGAAGATCCCCTGGAAAAGGGAAAGGCTACCCACTCAATAATATTCTGGCCTGGAGAATTCCATGGACTGAATAGTCCATGGGGTCGCAAAGAGTCGGACACAACTGAGCGACTTTCACTTCACTGAGCTTTTATTAATACGTTATGGATTCTTTCCTGTAGGATGACCGGTTTGGTTTTGTGTGAACCAACAGAGCTTTATAACATCTTGAATCAGGTCACAAAACTATCCAGATTAACTGAACCCAACTACCTCTGTTTATTGGGTGAGTACTTTATTTATGGGTGTGGAGGTCTTAGCTGTGGCAGGTGGGGTCTTCCGTGGCGGTGGGCAGACTCTCTCGTTGTAGTGTGAGGGCTTAGTGGTTCCACAGCATGTGGAATCTTAGGGATCGAACCTGCACCCTCTGCTTTGGAAGAGGGCTTCTTAACCACTGGACCACCAGGGAAGTCCCAGTTACACTTGTTTTTAAGCCAGATAGACCATGTCTCTGACCTTTGCTCAAGACTATGCGATGAAGATTCACTTATGTTGTTGCATGGAGCTAGAGTGTAGTTAGTTCATTTTTGCTATTAGATCATTAAATTCTGATTTAATGATCTAATTTAATCGGTAGTGTACTATTGCAATAGGGAGGAGCCCAGAGTGAACAGGACTCCAGTTTGCACAGAGGCCTTTGCGATGGAGAATGAGGGAGTAGAGAAGGGGAATGTGGGGCTCAGAGTCAGGGAAGTGAAAACTACGAACTGGGTGGGAGTTGGACCATGTGAGACCCAAGGGGGCTCGCTAACTGGTGCTTATCGAAGCTAGGCTCTACCCTCCTCAGAGGCGGGAGCAGGGGCCCTGTCTTCAGGTGCCAGCTGGAGCAAGAGTAAGTTCTTTGGCGGCCTTGAGTGTCCTCAGGCAGACACTTCACAAGGGCTGGAGTCAGCCTTGGAGGTACTCTTGAGCTGTATCTGAAGGTAAAGATGTCTTCAGATGTAGTTTTTTTCCCCCATTGATTTCTAAGTTCTTTACAAATTCTGGATACAAGATTTTGTTGGTTATTTGTATTAGAGCTATTATCTCTGTTTCTGGCTCATCGTTTTACTTTAACGTATTTTAGTGCTCTCATTGGTCACGTGTTCCTTTGCAAAAGCAGTTACTCATTCAATGCTTTTCCTTTTCAGATGTGCGGTCCAAACGGGAGTATGATGAAAGCCACGTGATTACAGCACTCCTTGTGAAGAAGGTATACTGACAAGAGTCTGCACGTGGGGCGGACGGGCTACCTTACTGGAGGGCCGGAAGAATGGGAGGGTTTATCCGAGGTCCAGGAGGGACACCTCCTACTGGACACTGTGGGCGGCAGGGGCAGGACCCCGTGTGTCCACCACAAGGGTCTCTGACACTGTCACATACTCCCTGAGGCCTCTCCCTGTCCCCCATGGTCAACAGCTTCATTAAGAAATGTTTATTTAATTCTTTGATGTGCCAGGCAATGTTATGAACCCTGGGGTTGTGACTTTTGCCCATTCAGGCCTGTCTGCTTACTTCCCTCTTCACGGCAGATTTTGGATTTGGTCTCCATCGCCCACACCCTTCTCCAGAGGATGTCAGTAGTTCCAGTGGCCGCAGCTGCTCTCTCAGCACCTGTGCCAGGGCTCCTAATCAGCTGTGGGCTGGTCACTAGACCACTGTTCTTTGGCCAGGGTATCATCTCTGGTCCAGTCAGCCGTGGACAGCTTCTCCCAGGGGGGACCATGGGTGTGGAAGACTCTTGGAACGTGGCAGCCTCTCTGGTCCACTCTCAGGGCTTCCGGGCCTGTGTGTAGTCAAGGAAGGGGGAGCTGTCCCACCTGGGCTCCTCCCAGTGCTGGTGTGCAGGGCGTGTGGGCTCAGCCTAACCCACCTGCCAACAGGCTTCTCCGGTGGTTTCTTTAGAGGGCAGGCAAATATCTAATCCCGGAGTCTGTGGATCTGGAGTGTGTGGAATACTGTGTGGTATACGATAACAACACCATCTCCCTGGAGCTAATGCTGAAAGACGACAGCACTGATGACGGCAAGCACAGTGAGTCTTTACCAGAGCAGCAGGACGAAGAGTTAGGCTGCTGAGCGCCTTTGCCACATGCCGGGAGCTCTGCCTGGGCCACCTCTACAGAGCAGCCCTATGGGCATGGCAGTGTCAGAACCTGGGAAGGGTCTGGGTTGTTTCCTTCTTTGCAAGGTGACAAGTGAGCCAGCCATGGTTTCATGGATGCTGGCATAAGACCTGAGGCTCCTGGCTCAGAGATAAAAGACTTTATTTCTCAGAGCAATAAAAGTGGCCAGAAGACAGTGGGTGGTGGTGTTAGAGACCTCTGAGCTTAGGGGGCCTAAATCTTTTCTAACAAACATGCAGAAAGCCTGCCTGCCCTTGACTCTGGAGGGAGGAACTGTCTCTATCATCCGAGGCTGTTTATTACACAGATATCCTTGAAAAGCCAGCGCCTTTGTTCAGAGGACATGTAGAAACATGAAAGGCCGTGGAGAGTGGTCTCCTAGTAAGTAACGTCTCTGTTTTATAGGGGAGGAAACTGGAGTCCAGGAAGGTGAAATAGTCGTTCCCCATGTCTGGGACCGTGGGTTTCTACTGCTATGTAACAAATTACCCCCAAAGTCAGTAGTTTAATACCATAATCGTTAGTTGTCTGCTTGTTTCTGTGGCATTCGGGAGCACTTAGCTGGGAGATTCTTGCCTATCCTGAGGCTGTAGACATGACGTCAGCCAGGCTGCTGTCCCGAGAAGGTGAGATGGGGCCAGGATGACATGCCTCCGAGATGGTCACTCCCGTGGGAATAGCCAGGAGTCCTCTGTTCCTCACTGCACGAACTTATGCAGCGGGCTGCTTAGACGGCCTCACGACAGGGCAGCTGGTTTCCCCAGAGGGAATGGGCCTAGACAGAGGGAGAGAAGGGGACAGCTACGCGCCTATTTATGACCTGGTCTTGAGATGGAAATACTAGGTCACATTCTGTTCATTAGAAGCAAGTCACTGAGTACAGCCCACCCCTACAGGCTGCTGCTGCTGCTGCTAAGTCGCTTCAGTCGTGTCCGATTCTGTGTGACCCCATAGACGGCAGCCTACCAGGCTCCCCTGTCCCTGGGATTCTCCAGGCAAGAACACTGGAGCGGGTTGCCATTTCCTTCTCCAACCCCTACAGGAGAGGGGAATTAAACTAAAGGGAAGCATTTGAAAGCGTTTGTGGGAAGAGTTTTTAAACCACCACACCTAGTAAGTGGTGGGGCCAGGATTCAAACCCGAGTGATCCTGGAGAACAGTCACTTCATCCTCGAGCTGGACCGCGGCCAGTTCCAGTCTGCTTCACTGAGGCTCCGCTGCATTCTCCATTCAGCCCCTGCTTTGGGCTGACCACGCGTTGCTGCTGCCGGCCGGCTCAGTGACCGATAGGGGTGGATGAGTTCCATGGACTGGGCACTCATACCAGTGGCCACTGGGTGGCGTTAGGCTTCCGCCTGTAATAACACCAGTTTTCCCAGGAGGCCCTTAGCCAGGAAATTGTCCCCTCTTTGCTACACTCGTCCCTGGTCTGCAATCCTAGGATTGTCGGCTGAACCCTGAAGTCCTAGGAAATGGTGGTCGGTGAAAACAATCCCCTCTACACTCTGTACCTGACCTCACTTTAGCACTACGGAGTCGCCATCCTTACTCAGTAAGAAATCACAATCACAGAACAACAAATCCCAAAACCACACACTGATGATTTGCTTACTCGGGGAAGGTTGCACAGTCAGGGACGACCGCAGTGGCCAGTGGCTTGACGGCCACAGTGTTCTTTGTTTACTGATATGGCAAGCAACATTCTTTGTCCATAGTGTATACTAGAGAGAAGTTGAACATGTGCACACAAAACCTTGTACGTGGGTGTTCCTGGCAGTCTGATAATAGCCACAAAATGGGAACACCTGAAATAGTCATCAACAGATCAGTGGATAAACCAGACATGGAGAGCCACACAGAGGAATATTATTCAGCTGTGAAAAAGGATTGAGTGCTGACACTGGCTGCAACATAGATGAACTTTGACAACATCATGCCCAGTGAAAGAAACCAGACGCAGAACGCCACATTTATACAATTCCATTTCTATAAAATGTCCAAAATAGGTCAAGCCGTAAGAAATTAGGTTAGTGGTTGCTTAGAGCTGAATGTTTGCAGGGAAGTGAGAAATGAAACCCCCTAACTGGTACATGGTTTCTCTTGGAGGTGATTAAAATGTTCTGAAATTGACTGCAGTGATGGTTGCACAACTGGGAATACATTAAAAACGTTAATTTATATACTTTAAATGAATGAATTGTGTGGTATATCATTTATGATATTGTATATACATATATGTGGCTCAGCTGGTAAAGAATCCACCTGAAATGTGGGAGACCTGGGTTGGGAAGATCCCCCGCAGAAGGGAAAGGCTACCCACACCGGTGTTGGCCTGGAGAATTCCATGAGTATAGTCTGTGTGGTCACAGAGTCGGACATGACCCAGCGACTGTCGCTTTCATAGGCACGCGCACACTTCACTTGTCTTGGATCGTCCTTCCTTGCAACAGTATGGAAACGAAAAGGAAATCTTGGAGTTTACAGACAAAGATCAGCTTACTCGGTGGTGAATCGCTTTTTAAATTTTAATTGTAGCTTTCATCTCTATTTATATTCACTTCAGTTTCCTCGATAATTGTTTTCCAGAGTGGAGTGCCTGCCCACTGGGCCTCTAGGCACACGGTGAGCACAGAGGGGACAGTCATCTCTTTGGTCTCTGCTCTTAGGAATAGTGCTTGGAGCGGCTGTTGAGTGTGGCAGAGCCCTGACCCACCTCACGCACCACCCCGTCCTTATCCTAAGAGGAGGCTACGAGCTCTTCTCGGCCATGTATCACTTCTTCCGGACACAGAAGATCATCTGGATGCCTCAGGCAAGCTGCGCACCAAGCACAGGCAGGCTCGGGCGGGAGTGGGGCCTTTCCCTGGGGGCCGAAGGGGTCGAGAGCAGGGCTGGAGAAGCAGGAGACAGATGACGTGGAAAAGGTGGAAGAGGTGTTGACGGAGGCTTGGGAATGAACTCGGGCAGCCAGGAGGTGCAGTCCAGTCCAGTGTGATGAATTATAAGTGCCAGATGGAGGCAGAGCCAGTGTGGCGTTTCATCAATGAGGCCGGTTTAGAGAGCAGGGATCCGCGGCGGGGGTTCTGGGTGATGGGCCGTGGTCAAAGCCACACAGGCGGGGCCATCCTTAGCCGTCTGGCCTCACGAACCCTGGCTGGGTCCAGAGGATACAACGAAAGGGTGAGAGAGCAGCCCCTGCCTACAAGGATTCCTTTGTCTAGTGGGGGAGACCAGGGTTGTGACAAGGTGTGGCCGAGGTGTTATGCAAGGTGTCCGGAGCCAAACCAGAGGGTGAATAAGGTGAGCACTGGGATGCAGTGACAGGCAGACAGGGGCACTCCCTGCGGGGATTTCATAGCATCCGGTTTCTTGAAGAGTCAGGAGTGAAGTGGAATGTGGACCTGCAGGGGTCTCATTCTTTCTAGCGATTACTTCAGCCGTGCTCTCACTCGCCGTGGGCAGCATCATGGGCCGATAACATACTTTCCAACCACTCTTGGTTATGAAAAATTTCAGTTTCATCATATTATAAAACAACTGGAGAAGTGTGCCTAGGAACTGGAATTTGGTGATAGTAAGGAGTTCCACCTGATGCGAAGAGCTGACTCACTGGAAAAGACCCTGATGCTGGGAAAGATTGAGGGCAAGAGGAGAAGGGGACGACAGAGGATGAGAGGGCTGGATGGACATGAGTCTGAGCAAGCTCTGGGAGTTGGTGATGGACAGGGAAGCCTGGTGTGCTGCAGTCCACGGGGTCACAAAGAGTCGGACATGACTGAGTGACTGAACAGCAAGGAATTATTATTATATATTTTTTAAGGTTGTGATGACATTATTATGGCTATGTTTCTGAAAACGCGAGTCTCTATCTTTTAGAGATACATAATGAGATATTTATAATGAAAATAACATGATGTCTAGAATGTCCTTCAAAATAATCTGGGGAGGGTCGGGAAGTTGGAGGTACATATGAAACAAAATGGGCCATTAGTTGATAATGAATGCTTGCTGAAGGGTGAGAGATCCAGAGGTTTGTTACATTCTTCTCTCTACTTTTGAAATAATTTTTTAAAAGGGAATAAAACAGTCCAGTACAGGCTAGACTAGTTTAGCCTCAACCCAGGTCTTCTTTCTTCTCCCTTCCTGGAGTTGGGCAGCTTTCCATTGTCTGTGGGCTCGGGACTGGGAATGGGGAGGAGTGTATGATAGCTTCAGGGATACCTCCTTACTTCCCCTCTTCCGGTCCTGGTCCCTTTGGTGCTGGGGGTCCGGGTGGGCCCTGTCTTGTGTGACTGGCTGCTTATCAGTGGTGGGGACGTGCTTTCTTCTCATTTTGCCCCGCTTGGTTCTGTGTGCCACAGATGATGGCCTTTGAGGCTGGTTTCCTTTCCATCTGTTACCAAGGATCCTTCAGAGAGAGCCAGCTGAGAATTCCTGACAGGAATGCCCCCAGGTCCCTTCCCTTCCCTTGGCAGCTCACGACCTCCCACCCCATCCACATTCCTTCACCTGAAGCCCAGAATGAGCCCCCGGAGGGTGTGATGATGGGAATGAGGCTGCTCCTGGCCTTGCTGGCACGGCTGCTCCAGCCAGCCCGTGTGAAAAGGCGGGGACCCACGCCTGGGGTCATACCTGTTCCCAAACACAGGGTATGCGTGTGACGCTCTCCAGGGCACTTCCTCACCTTCCACTGAGCTGTGATTCTTAGCTCAGCAGCTGTACAGCCAGTCTTCCCGGGCCCCCCAGGCACCCCTCTTTTCTCCCAGAGGAGCGTCCTTACTGGCTTTGCAGGGACGAAAGAGGGCCTTTCTTGTCTGCAAACATGACATGCTCATAACTCACCTTCTTTCTTTTTCTTTTTTTTAATATTCACTTTTGGCTGCAGTGGTCTTTGCTGCTGTGCATGGGCGGAGAGCAGGGGCTGCTCTTGTTGCGGTGCTTGGGCCTCTCATTGCAGGGGCTTCTCTTTTTGCGGAGCACGGGCTTCAGTAGTTGCAGTGCATGGGCTTAGTTATCCCGTGGCACGTGGGATCTTCCCAGATCAGGGATCAAACCCTTGTCCTCACCATTGGCAGGCAGATTCTTAACCACTGGATCACCACAAAAGCCCCTTTATTTTCTTTTAAAGCTTTAGGAAGTTGGAATTGGCATAGGTTAAAACAGCACATACTTAGAATGTACAGTTCGGTCAGTTCTGACGTGTATACCCCTGAGACTGGTCCTTGCCCCATCTTCTTAGGTAGTTTGGGAAGAGGGATGGGGTGGTATCTAGCAGGGCCTGGACAGGTGAGTTCTATGCTGCTTGTTCGAGGCCCTCGTAGGATGTACGTTCCTAGATTGGCTTCTCCCTACTTCGGGACTTTTGTTACTAATTCAGGGGCAAGAATGAAAGCCCCACTCCCTTCCTGTTATGTGTTTTGACACGTTATGAAGCAGATGTGTCTCTGCTGCTCCCCAAGGAACTCCTACCAGGGGGATGGAGGCACGGAGTTTAGACTCTGAGATGGCCCCTCTACTTTAGACAGAGTGACTTCTAATTTCCTGTTTTATATGTTGTTGTCTAGTCACTAAGTCATGTCCAACTATTTGTGACCCCATGGACTATAGCTGTGTCGGGAGAAAGCAGTGGGCTCAATTTGGACACGTTAGTTTGTGATACTGGTTTCTCTTACATTTGTTGACGTGGTTATCAAAACTGTGTCCTCTAGAATTAACAGGCAGTGGCTGTTTAGAGCAGAGCATTTTTTTATCCATGTCACACCCACTCCCCCACGGCCCTTAAAACTATTGGGAAAGTAGGCTGGTTCAAAAGCATCAGGAAGATCCTTGACAGATTTGTGGTGAGACTGAGTGAGATTTTCCAGGTGAAACCATGAGGAGTCCACTTGGCTCCAGCAAGCTGAGCGTCCTGAGGGGGTGGTCACCCAGAACCCTGGGGAGTGCTTTGGGTCACATTTGCAGGTGGTGGGCCTGCCTGCCCGCGTGTGGAAGGGCCGAATGTCTCACAGACTTGGGGGTTGACTCGGAGTGGTGTCTGCTTATTGATAAAAAAGCTTTTGAGGTCGACAGTTTTGGAGGAGTGTGGGCTGGTGGGGGGTTCACTGGGAGGGGAGGTGTGCTGAAGCCACAAGGCTCTGAAAGGCGCAGGTGGGCTGCACACTAGCTTGAGGTCTTAAGATGTTGTTTCTGAGTTGAACTTGGAGCCAGAGGTGGTTTAGAACTGGTTTGACCTTTAAAATTATATTGGTTAGCATTTCCTATGGAAAACTGGTGAAAAATAGGGGGTTTCTAGACAGTTTGAACATTCTTTGGCATTGCCCTGCTTTGGGATTGGAATGAAATCAGTCCTGTGGCCACAGCTGAGTTTTCCAAATTTGATGCTGAAGTGGAAGCTCCAACAACTTTGGCCAATGATGCAAAGAGCCAACTCATTGGAAAAGAGCCTGATGCTGAGAAAGATTGAAGGTAGAAGGAGAAGAGGGCAGCCGAGGATGAGATGGCTAGATAGCATCACTGACTCAATGGACATGAGCCTGAGCAAACTCTGGGATACAGTGAAGGACAGGGAAGCCTGGCATGCTACATACAGTCTATGGGGTCACAAAGAGTCAGACACAACTCAGCGACTGAACAACCACCACCACCACCAGATCATATTCAATAAACATCAATTTATTCAATGCTAGTGGATTTCTTTTTCTTTTTTTCTTGTGAGGTTATGCCTAGGTTTTATATTACTAAATATAACAAGTAAGTTTTCAGTCTATGCCAACAATAAACAAGTATCCACTGTTTTATTACAGACATCTGAACTACAAGAGGTCACCCAAGGAACCATTAGGGGAATTTTCATTAGTTCTGGAGGCATGCTTTGAGAACAGTCTTAGACTGGTGTGATTCTCTGGCTTGTTTATAAGTCTCATTAATAATTGTTTAATAATTATTTTTATTAATAATTGTTTCTAACCACCTGATGGGTGCTCTAATAATCTTTCCTTGGAAACACTCAAATTTTGTGATCCAGCCCCCCAGCTTTATTGAGGTATAATTGACATATAAGACTGTGTAAGTATAAGGCATACAACATGATTTGATACACATATATGTTGCCACTTCCCTGGTGGCTCAGATGGTAGAGAATCTGCCTGACATGCAGGATACCCGGGTTTGATCTCTGGGTCAGGGAGATCTCCTGGAGAAGAGAATGGCTACCCACTCCAGTATTCTTGCCTGGAGAATCCCATGGACAAAGGAGCCTGGAGGGCTATAGTCCATGGGGTCCCACAGAGTCAGACAGGACTGAGCAACTAACACTTTCACTTCATATGTTGCAAGATGATTACCATAGTAAAATGAGCACATCCATCACCTCACACAATTACCATTTATGTGTGTGTGAGCGATGAGAACATTTAAGATGTACTTTCTAGAAATTTTGTTAAAATTTCAAGTATATAATACTGTGTTGTTAACTGTAGTCTCCATGCTGTACATTAGATCCCCAGAACAGCATCGGACCTTGCTTCTATCACCAGTCACATCCACAACAAGAGATGGCGAGAGTGAACGTCGACATTCTAGGAATCAGCGAACTAAAATGGACTAGAATGGGTGAATTTAACTCAGATGACCATTATATCTACTACTGCAGGCAGGAATCCCTCAGAAGAAATGGAGTAGCCATCATGGTCAACAAGAGTTCAAAATGCAGTACTTGGATGCAGTCTCAAAAACGACAGAATGATCTCTGTTCGTTTCCAAGGCAAACCATTCAATATCACAGTAATCCAAGTCTATGCCCCAACCAGTAACGCTGAAGAAGCTGAAGTTGAATGGTTCTATGAAGACCTACAAGACCTTTTAGAACTAACACCCCAAAAAAGATGTCCTTTTCATTATATGGGACTGGAATGCAAAAGTAGGAAGTCAAGAAACACCTGGAGTAACAGGCAAATTTGGCCTTGGAATACGGAATGAAGCAGGGCAAAGACTAATAGAGTTTTGCCAAGAAAACGCACTGGTCATAGCAAACACCCTCTTCCAACAACACAAGAGAAGACTCTACACATGGACATCACCAGATGGTCAACACCGAAATCAGATTGATTATATCCTTTGCAGCCAAAGATAGAGAAGCTCTATACAGTCAACAAAAACAAGACCAGGAGCTGACTGTGGCTCAGATCATGAACTCCTTATTGCCAAATTCAGACTGAAATTGAAGAAAGTAGGGAAAACCACTAGACCATTCAGGTATGACCTAAATCAAATCCCTTATGATTATACAGTGGAAGTGAGAAATAGATTTAAGGGACTAGATCTGATAGAGTGCCTGATGAACTATGGACTGAGGTTCGTGACATTCTACAGGAGACAGGGATCAAGACCATCCCCATGGAAAAGAAATGCAAAAAAGCAAAAAGGCTGTCTGGGGAGGCCTTACAAATAGCTGTGAGAAGAAGAAAAACAAAAAGCAAAGGAGAAAAGGAAAGATATAAGCATCTGAATGCAGAGTTCAAAGAATAGCAAGAAGAGATAAGAAAGCCTTCTTCAGTGATCAATGTGAAGAAATAGAGGAAAACAACAGAATGGGAAAGACTAGAGATCTCTTCAAGAAAATTAGAGATACCAAGGGAACATTTCATGCAAAGATGGGCTCGATAAAGGACAGAAATGGTATGGACCTAACAGAAGCAGAAGATATTAAGAAGAGGTGGCAGGAATACACAGAAGAACTGTACAAAAAGATCTTCACAACCCAGATAATCACAATGGTGTGATCACTCACCTAGAGCCAGATATCCTGGAATATGAAGTTAAGTGGGACTTAGAAAGCATCACTACGAACAAAGCTAGTGGAGGTGATTGAATTCCAGTTGAGCTATTTCAAATCCTGAAAGATGATGCTGTGAAAGTGCTGCACTCAATATGCCAGCAAATTTGGAAAACTCAGCAGTGGCCACAGGACTGGAAAAAGTCAGTTTTCATTCCAATCCCAAAGAAAGGCAATGCCAAAGAATGCTCAAACTACCGCACAATTGCACTCATCTCACACGCTAGTAAAGTAATGCTCAAAATTCTCCAAGCCAGGCTTCAGCAATATGTGAACGTGAACTTCCTGATGTTCAAGCTGGTTTTAGAAAAGGCAGAGGAACCAGAGACCAAATTGCCAATATCCACTGGATCATGGAAAAAGCAAGAGAGTTCCAGAAAAACATCTCTTTCTGCTTTATTGACTATGCCAAAGCCTTTGACTGTGTGGATCACAATAAACTGTGGAAAATTCTGAAAGAGATGGGAATACCAGACCACCTGACCTGCCTCTTGAGAAATTTGTATGCAGGTCAGGAAGCTACAGTTAGAACTGGCCATGGAACAACAGACTGGTTCCAAATAGGAAAAGGAGTACATCAAGGCTGTATATTGTCACCCTGCTTATTTAACTTATATGCAGAGTACATCATGAGAAATGCTGGGCTGGAAGAAGCAAGATTGCCGGGAGAAATATCAATAACCTCAGATATGCAGATGACACCACCCTTATGGCAGAAAGTGAAGAGGAACTCAAAAGCCTCTTGATGAAAGTGAAAGTGGAGAGTGAAAAAGTTGGCTTAAAGCTCAACATTCAGAAAACTAAGATCATGGCATCTGGTCCCATCACTTCATGGGAAATAGATGGGGAAACAGTGGAAACAGTGTCAGACTTTATTTTTTGGGCTCCAAAATCACTGCAGATGGTGACTGCAGCCATGAAATTAAAAGACGCTTACTCCTTGGAAGGAAAGTTATGACCAACCTAGATAGCATATTGAAAAGCAGAGACATTACTTTGCCAACAAAGGTTTGTCTAGTCAAGGCTATGATTTTTCCAGTGGTCATGTATGGATGTGAGAGTTGGACTGTGAAGAAGGCTGAGCGCCGAAGAATTGATGCTTTTGAACTGTGGTGTTGGAGAAGACTCTTGAGAGTCCCTTGGACTTCAAGGAGATCCAACCAGTCCATTCTGAAGGAGATCAGCCCTGGGATTTCTTTGGAGGGAATGATGCTAAAGCTGAAACTCCAGTACTTTGGCCACCTCATGCGAAGAGTTGACTCATTGGAAAAGAGTTTGATGCTGGGAGGGATTGGGGGCAGGAGGAGAAGGGGACGACAGAGGATGAGATCACTGACTCGATGGACGTGAGTCTGAGTGAACTCCGGGAGTTGGTGATGGACAGGGAGGCCTTGCGTGCTGCGATTAATCAGGTTGCAAAGAGTCGGACACGACTGAGCGACTGAACTGAACTGACTGAATGTCTCCCCATTTTACCCACCCCCTCAGGCCCTGGAAATACCATGAGTTTTGCTTTTTCAGAGTTTCACATGTGAATGAGATCATGCAATGTTTTTTTTTTTTTTTTTTTTTACTTATTCACTCAGGACAGTGCCCTCAAATTCCATTCATGTGGTCACAAATGACAAGATTTCCTTCCTTTTTATGGCTGAACAGCATTCCATTGTATATACATGCCATATTTTCTTTATCCATTCATCCATTGATGGACTTCTAGGTCATTTCTGTCTCTTTTGTGAATAATGCTCAAATGATCATGTGGGGTGCAGATCTATCTTTAAGATGGTCATTTCATTTCCTTCAGATATATACCAAAAGTGGGATTGCTGGATCAAATGGTAGTTTTGTTTTTAATTTTTTTGACATAATTTTTTAAATTAAATTGTATTTTATATTGGGATGTAGTTGCTTTACCATGTGATATTAGTTAAAGGGGTACAGCAAACTGGCTCAGCTGTGTGTGTACATAGATCCACTCGTTTTCAGAGTCTTTCCCCGTATAGGTTATTATAGAATACTGAGTAGAGTTCCCTGTGCTATTCAGTAGGTCCTTGTTGATGATCTGTTTTATATATTGTAGTGTGTGTATGTTAATCCCAAACTCCTAATTTATCCCTCCCCCTACATCTTTCCCTTTCGATAACCATAAGTTTGTTTTCAAAGTCTGTGGGTCTGTTTTTGTCTTGTAAGTAAGTTCATTTGTATCACGTTTTTGTGTGTGTGTGTGTGTGTTTTCTTTTTTCTTTTGTGTTTTTTTGTATCATATTTTTAAGATCCCACATATAAATGATACCATACAGTGTCTGTCTGTCTCTGTCTGACTTATTTCACTTAGTTATAATAATTTCTAGGTCTATCCATTGTTGCTGCAAACAGTGTTACTTCATTCTTTTGTATGGCCGAGTAACATTCCATTGTATATATGTACCACATCTTCTTTATCCATTCCCCTGATGTTGGACGGTTAGGTTGCTTCCACGTCCTGGCTACGTAAATAGTGCTGCAATGAACATTTGGTTAGTCTCATTCACTATCCCAGTTTGCCTTTCTAAGCTTGTTTGCTGAGCTGCATCTCAAGAGACAAAACAAAAACAGCTTCTTCTCTGGGGATTGTTATCACAGCAGGCTTTCTCCATCCCCTCCTCAGGAACTGGATGCCTTCCAGCCATACCCTATTGAGATAATGCCAGGCAGGATCTACCTGGGAAATTTCAAGCAAGCCTGCGACCCTAAAATTCAAAAGGATTTGAAAATCAACGCACATGTCAACATCTCCATGGAGACAGGGCCATTGTAAGTAGAAATACCATTGATCTTTTTATATTAGTATTATTTATTTATATCAGCCTTCTAGTGTCATGCACTGATAGGATTGAAAGGGCTTTTAGAAACCAGTACACACTGGAATGGGATCTGCATTGTTCATCTATTCCTAGCCTGCTCTTGACTTCCCGGCATGAGCATAGCATCCTCTGCCCCAGACTGAGACCCTACACTTGCCCCACACCCCATACTTAAATCTCACCAAAAGTAATGCTTTTTTGGTGCTTTGACATTCTGATGCAAAATAATCCTGGTTTACCCTGCTTTTCTTGTCTCAGGCCCTCTGGGAAGTAGCCCTTCTCTTAGTCCATCTGGGCTGCTGTAACAGAATACTGCAGACCAGTGGCTTATGAACAATGGGGTTTCTCATGGTGTGGAGGCTGGGAAGTCCAAGATGGAGGCACTGGCAGATTCCGTGTCTGACGAAGGCTTGCTGTTGGTTCACAGATGGATTCTTCTTGCTGTGTCCTCACTTGGCGGAAGGGGCAAAGCTCTCTAGGGGTCCCTTTTACAAGGGCAGGGTTCAACATATAAATTTTGGGAAGACACAAACATTGGATACAGCAACTGTTATGCCTCAGATTTTCCCTGGTGCTAGGGACACACACACACACACACACACACACACACACACACTCACCATTGTTCATGGAGCAGGAAAGTTCTTTACAGCCTTGCTTGTCAGCCTGTGTCTTCTCAGCTATGTCCAGTCATGATCACCAAGGCCTCTACTTCCTCTAGTTCCTAATCAAAAGCTAATAAAATTCAGCTCAGAGGGAATTTATATAACATAAGAATTCGGTGAGGCATCTGATAATAAAAATTACTATATGAAAATCAATAAATCTAAAGAAAGTCACATCAAGGTACTTAATGAGACTGCTGAGAACAAGAGAGAGAGAGAAGTGAAAAGAAGCAGATAAGTAAGACATGACTTTCAAAGGAACAGTAATCAGACTGACGACTGACTCAACAGAAATCAACAAAAGGGAAACGTGGAATATGTCTTTGCAGTCTTCCTGGTGCTTCCCCCTACCTACCGTTCACAGCATTTGGGCTGGACTTACTGAGGTACACTAATGGATGGGCTAAAGCAAAAGTGATGGGCGGGCACTTCTGAAATTGGGTCACAGAAAGACCGTGGCGTCTGTCTTACCGCTCCGTGCTCACTCATCCTGAAGGGAGTCAGCTACCATGCTGTCAGCTGTCCTCTGGAGACAGGTCTGCATGGCAAGGGCCTGATGGCTTTCAGCCAACAGCTAGTGATGAGCCGAGGCCCTCAGTCCAAGAGCCCGTGAGAAACTGAATCCTGCCAACAGTCATGTGAATTCCCCGGTGGCCCAGCGGGTAGGACGTGGCACTTTCATTCCTAGGGCCTGGGCTCAGTCCCCGGGGAGGGAACTATCTCGCAGGCTACACGGTGCAGCGAAATAAATAAATAACATTTAAATTTCTGATTGTTGCTAGTATATGGAAATCCAGTTGATTTTTATATGTTAACCTTGTATCCTTCAACCTCCTCCATCCATGTCTCCTCCATGTTAGGCTTTCCCCAGCTCCCTGCCCCTCCTCTTCAGCAGCATGTGTAGGTCTTTATCCTCAAGCCTAGCCGATTGGATTAGCCATGTGTTGTGTGCATACCTCTCCCATCAGGGTGAGAGCTCCCTGAAGCTGGGAGAGGCCCTATTTGGTTCATCTTGTGTCCACTAGGGTCCAGCTCAAGGTCTGGCACACTATAGGCATTGAGCGAGTGTCTGGGGAAAGAACGGATGATGGGGGATAGATGGATGAGTGGGTGGTGGGTGGGTGGTCGGGTGGGGAGGGAGCGAGAGAGGAAGGGGACGGGAAGGATGGAGAGACAGAATGAATGAATGCATGCATGCATGGTGAATCGTGCTTGTATTTGTCACAGCAGATGCTCATGAAGAAACTAAACCAGAATATTTTCATTCTTGAATCTACTGCACCTTTCTGCATGCCACGGCAAATGCCCAGCAAGCTGTATTCTTCATAAATAACATTTACCAAGTGCTCACTGCACACCGGGCATTGTGCCAAGCTCCGTGCAGGCATCTTCTCAGGGAATGTGCCTCATGCCTCATCTCCCTCTTCTCTCTCCCTTGTTCATAAAGCTTTAGCCACTCCGATCTCCCTGATGTTTCTCAAGCATACTAAATATCCTGGCCCTTGGAGCCTTTGCACTTGGATTCTCCTCTACCTGGAACACTCTTTGCTGAGATAACCGCCTGGCTTGTCCCGTCACCTCCTTTAAACCTCTTCCCAATATCACCTCCTCAGGAAAGCCTTCCCTGACCACCCTATCTAAAACAGGAGCCCCTCCACTCTCCGTCAGTCTTGTTAATTGACTCTCTGTCAGTCTTGCTTCCTCCATTTAACATGGCAGACTCATTACATATTTCCATCCTCACCATCTGCACTGTGTTCCAGGAAAGCACCAGGTTTGGTCGATAATAATAATACCCCATTTATTGAGTACTGCATGTGTCAAGCAGATTGCTAAATGCCGTACATAGATGAGTTGATTTAATCTGCACAGCACCCCTCTGAGGCAGGCGCTCTTCTTCTGAGAGGGGATCATTTATCTACCCCCATCCCCCTGCTCAGCATCCTCCCCTTATGGTCCTGTTGCTGTGGATGAAGGGACACTACAGCCAGGCTCTGGGCGAATCTGCCCGATTACATGCTTTTCTTTTGTTTAGTTTTGTAGGTGACGCCGACAAGCTTCTGCACATCCAGATAGAAGATTCCCTGGAAGCAAACATTACACCCTTTTTACGCCACCTCTGTCACTTCATTGGTAAGGGGCATTCTTCAACTAGGCCCCAACTGGCCTGTGCCTAGGGAGCAGAGGGGTCCATGGCACCTTGTTCCTATTACTGACAGTGACTCCCAGCTCGCAGGAGAAAAGGGGCAGGGCTAAGCACGGTGCAAAACCTCATGAGGCAGGCAGTGCACCGCTAGCACATGTTCCGGATGAGGAAACGGTGGCTTCACGTGCCCAAGCCCCACAGCCAGTGCTCACTGGTTGTGGTTCACATCAGGCTACACAGCCTCTGTCAGCACCCAGGTGCCTGTGGGGATGGTCCTTCCATCCCCACCTGGGAAGTCAGCCAGTGGCCGACCTTCCTGGGAGGGAAGCATGGATAGCTCAGAGAAGGCCTTTCTATGATGATGCTAAACACATCATCTGCCAGGCAACGAAACAGTATCCGAGAGCTGTCACATGACCCGCCTAAACCGTGGTGTGCTGGTTCTGAACCTACTCTTGGATCCACTGAGGCCAGGCGTCTTCTGGATCCTCAGGGAAGGAAGCCACGCACAGCCTTCCACCTTTCCTTCCCTCTCCAGATATTCACCTGGAGCTCAACTCCGTCATCCTGGTCTTTTCCACCTTGGGCATCAGCCGCAGCTGTGCAGCCATCCTGGCCTACCTTATGCATCGGAATGGGCAGACCCTGAAGGTACGTATTGCCTGGTCCAGGAGGTCAGGTCAGAACTGCACCTCAAAGGAATGGCTCCCCAACACTGCCTCAGGACCTTACCTGATGGTGAGGAGTTGAGAGGGCAGGGTCAAGGGCTTTACCTAATATACCACGCCCAAGAACAGGGTGCCAAGAGCTGGGCTAGAGGCCTGAGGCTGGGCACCTGGGGCAGGCCTGGGACGCAGGCTGGGCAAGGCTGTGGCCATCAGGACCACCTGCACCGCCCCTAGTGCTGCCCAGCTCTCTGCTAGTGTTTGCTCAGGGCTTTCCAAGGGAGGTGCGTTTTGGCTGCTGCAATGTACCTGTTGGCCATCTGTATGTCTTCTTTGGAAAAATATCTATTCAGAATCTTAGCCCTTTTAAAAATCAGATTCTTTGGACTTTTTTTGTTAGTTTCTTTCTTTTTTCTTTCTTTTTTTTTTTGCTGTTGAGTTGTATGACTTCTTTAAGTACTTTGAGTATTAACCCATTATCAGTTATATGATTTGCAAATATTTTCTCCCACTTCTTAGGTTGCCTTTTCCTTCTCTGTTCAGTTCAGTCACTCAGTCGTGTCTGACTCTTTGAGACCCCATGAACCACAGCACACCAGGCCTCCCTGTCCATCACCAACTCCCGGAGCTTGCTCAAACTCATGTCCATCAAGTGAGTGATGCCATCCAATCATCTCATCCTCTGTTGTTCCGTTCTCCTCCTGCCTTCAACCTTTCCCAGCATCAGGGTCTTTTCAAATGAGTCAGTTCTTCGCATCAGGTGGCCAAAGTATTAGAACTTAAGCTTCAGCATCAGTCATTCCAATGAATTTTCAAGACTGATTTCCTTTGGGATGGACTGGTTGGATCTCCTTGCAGTCCAAGGGACTCTCAAGAGTTTTCTCCAACACCACAGTTCAAAAGCATCAATTCTTTGGTGCTCAACTTTCTTTATGGTCCAATTCTCACATCCATATGTGACTACTGGAAAAACCGTAACTTTGACTAGACAGATCTTTGTCAGTAAAGTAATGTCTTTGCTTTTTAATATGCTGTCTAGGTTGGTCATAAGTTTTCTTCCAAGGAGCAAGCGTCTTTTAATTTCATAGCTGCAGTCACCATCTGCAGTGATTTGGGAGGCCCCCAAATAAAGTCTGTCACTGCTTCCATTGTTTCCCCATCTATTTGCCATGAAGTGATGGGACTGGATGCCATGATCTTAGTTGTTTGAATGTTGAGTTTTAAGCCAGTTTTTTCACTCTCCTCTTTCACTTTCATTAAGAAGCTCTTTAGTTCCTCTTCACTTTCTGCCATAAGGGTGGTGTCATCTGCATATCTGAGGTTATTGATATTTCTTCCTGCAATCTTGATTCCAGCTTGTGCTTCATCCAGTCCAGCATTTCTCATGATATACTCTGCATATAAGTTAAATAAGCAAGGTGACAATATACAGGCTTCTTTGTAATCTTTTTTTTTTTTTTTTTCTGACTGCACTGCACGGCATGCAGGATCTCAGTTCCCCCACCAGGGATTGAACGTGTGCCTACTGCAATGAAGTGTGGAGCCTTAACCACTGGACCACTGAGGAAGTCCAGATTGCCTTTTTAATTTGCTGATGGTTTTCTTTGTTGTGCAGAAGCTTTTTAGTTTGATGTAGTCCCACTTGTTTATTTTTGCTTTTGTTTGCTTTGGGTGTCAATTCGTAAAAGTCACCACCAAACTGATGTCAAGGAGTTTACTGCCTATGTTTTCTTCTAGGAGTTTAATGGTTTCAGGTCTTCTATTCGAGCCTTTAATCCACTTTGAATTGACTTTTGTGTATGGTGTAAGATAGTGGTCCCATTTCATTCTTTTTTTTTCCCTTTGGCTGCATGGCTTGTAGGATCTTAGTTCCCTGACCAGGGATTGAACTTGGGCCCCCGGCAATGGAAGCAAAGAGTCCTAACCACTGGACTGCAAGGGAATTCCCACCAGTTTCATTCTTTTGCATGTGGCTGTCCAGTTTTCCAGCACTACTTATTGAAGAGACCAGTCTTTCATCATTGTATATTATTAGCTTCTTTATCCTAAATTGACCATATATGTATGGGCTTATTTCTGGGGTTTCTCTTCTGATCCACTGATATATGCGTCTATATTTTATGCCAATACCATACTGTTTTTTTTACTATAGCTTTGCAATATAGTTTGAAACCAGGAAGTATGATGCCTCCAGCTTTGTTCTTCTTCCTCAGGATTGCCCTGGCTATTTGAAGTCTTGTTCCATACAAATTTTAGGATTGTTTGTTCTATTTCTCTGAAAGATACCATTGGGATTTTGATAGGGTTTGTGTTCAGTTTGTAGATTGCTTTGGGGGGTATGGATATTCTAACAGTATTCCTCCAATCCATGAGCATGGGATATCTTTCTGTTTACTGGTGTCTTTAATTTCTTTCATCATTGTCATAGTTTTCAGTGTACAAGTTGTTCATCTCCTTGGTTAAATTTATTTCTAGGTATTTTACCCTTTTGACACAATTGGAAGTATTTTCTTAATTTCTCTTTCTGATGGTTTTTTATCAGCATGTTGAAACATAGCTGATTTTTGTATATTGATTTTGTATCCTATAACTTTGCTGCTTTGTTTATTCATTCTAACAGTGTCTTTGTGAAGTCTTTGGGGTTTTTATATATAATATGTTGTATGCCAAGAGAGACAGTTTTGCTTCTCCCTTTCCAATTTAGATGTCTTTTTCTTACTCTGTCTAGGACTTGCAAAACTATGTTGAATAAACGTGGTAAGAGTAGGCATCCTTGTCTTGTTTCTGATCTTAGAGAAAAGCTTTCAGCTTTTCACTGTTGAGTATGATGTTAGCTGTCAGCTTGTAATGTGTGGTCTTTATTATGTTGAGGTACATCCCCTTGATACACACATTTTTGAGAGTTTTTTTTTTAAGAGGCAAATGCAAACTATGTGAACATGCTTTTTATTACCAGGTTCTCCAGATATGTTAACACATGGTTACCATTTGTACAACTTTGCCCTGGGCCATCTGGCTTCTAAAAGGTTAATTTTGGGCCCTGTGGCAGATTAGGGATTCCAGTTCCCCAAGTCTACTCTTCATACCAGAACAGCACTCATCTCCCTACTTGTGATGAGAACACCTTATTCTGTCTTCTCCCACCTTCCTCATATTTTCTCAACATTTCCCCTTAGTAACTTCTGCCACAAAGCCTTCCACTCTGCTTTGAAGCCCACTCACTCACTGACTCCCCACTACCCAACCTTCTGGAAGCTTCTTCCTTTCTTCCACCCCCTGCTCATTTTGATCCCTGTTCCTACGAATTTTATTCTTTTGATGCTAGCATAAGTGAAATTTTCCTAACTTCCTTTTCAGATTGTTCATTGTTAGATACACAACTGATTTTGTATCCTGCGACTTTGTTACATCCTAACAGTTCTAGTTTTTTTTTTTTTTTTTTATTTACTCTTTAAGGTTTTCTACATATGAGATCCTTAAGTTCATATCAGCTGCAAACAGCTGCAAAACTTCATATTTTCCAATTTGGACGCCTTTTCTTTTCTTTTTTCCTAATTGCCCCAGCGAGGACTTCCAGTACAATGTTGAGTAGAAGTGGTGCAAGTGGGCATCCTTACCTTGTTCCCCTTAGTCTCACAGGAAAAGCTTTCAGTCTTTGACCACTGAGTATGATGTGAACTGTTTAATACGTGACCTTTGTTATGTTGAGATAGTTTCCTTCTGTTCCACAGTCTGCTGAGGCACCACTTTTTCCTCTTTCCTCCATCAGATGGAGACGAGCTGATGACCTTCCTTCATGTGATAACCTTTTCTGTATTTGGGGATGGGCACGTGAATGAATTTGTTTTCCTTCTTCAGTTTTCCTTCTTCAGAGAATTTGCCCAAGTTCTCTTCCTCTTGCCATTCATGTACCCACTTCCGATGCAAACCTTTGTTTTTATTTATTTATATTCTCTCTGCAAAAAGCAAAGGAGAAAAGGAAAGATATAAACATCTGAATGCAGAGTTCCAAAGAATAGCAAGAAGAGATAAGAAAGCCTTCTTCAGAGATCAATGCAAAGAAATAGAGGAAAACAACAGAATGGGAAAGACTAGAGATCTCTTCAAGAAAATCAGAGATACCAAAGGAATATTTCATGCAAAGATGGGCTCAATAAAGGACAGAAATGGTATGGACCTAACAGAAGCAGAAGATATTAAGAAGAGATGGCAAGAATACACAGAAGAACTGTATAAAAAAGATCTTCACGACCCAGATAATCACGATGCTGTGATCACTCACCTAGAGCCAGACATCCTGGAATGTGAAGTCAAGTGGGCCTTAGAAAGCATCACTACGAACAAAGCTAGTGGAGGTGATAGAATTCCAGTTGAGCTATTCCAAATCCTAAAAGATGATGCTGTGAAAGTGCTATACTCAATATGCCAGCAAATTTGGAAAACTCAGCAGTGGCCACAGGACTGGAAAAGGTCAGTTTTCATTCCAATCCCAAAGAAAGGCAATGCCAAAGAATGCTCAAACTACCGCACAATTGCACTCATCTCACACGCTAGTAAAGTAATGCTCAAAATTCTCCAAGCCAGGCTTCAGCAACATGTGAACGTGAACTTCCTGATGTTCAAGCTGGTTTTAGAAAAGGCAGAGGAACCAAAGATCAAATTGCCAACATCCTCTGGATCATGGAAAAAGCAAGAGAGTTCCAGAAAAACATCTATTTCTGCTTTATTGACTATCCCAAAGTCTTTGACTGTGTGGATCACAATAAACTGTGGAAAATTCTGAAAGAGATGGAAATACCAGACCACCTGACCTGCCTCTTGAGAAATCTGTATGCAGGTCAGGAAGCAACAGTTAGAACTGGCCATGGAACAACAGACTGGTTCCAAATAGGAAAAGGAGTACATCAAGGCTGTATATTGTCACCCTGTTTGTTTAACTTATATGCAGAGTACATCATGAGAAACGCTGGACTGGAAGAAACACAAGCCGGAATCAAGATTGCCGGGAGAAACATCAATAACCTCAGATATGCAGATGACACCACCCTTATGGCAGAAAGTGAAGAGGAACTAAAAAACCTCTTGATGAAGGTGAAAGTGGAGAGTGAAAAAGTTGGCTTAAAGCTCAACATTCAGAAAACGAAGATCATGGCATCTGGTCCCATCACTTCATGGGAAATAGATGGGGAAACAGTGGAAACAGTGTCAGACTTTATTTTTCTGGGCTCCAAAATCACTGCAGATGGTGACTGCAGCCATGAAATTAGAAGACGCTCACTCCTTGGAAGGAAAGTTATGACCAACCTAGATAGCATATTGAAAAGCAGAGACATTACTTTGCCAACAAAGGTCCATCTAGTCAAGGCTATGGTTTTTCCTGTGGTCACGTATGGATGTGAGAGTTGGACTGTGAAGAAAGCTGAGCGCCAGTGAATTGATGCTTTTGAACTGTGGTCCTAGGGAAGAATCTTGCAAGTCCCTTGGACTGCAAGGAGATCGAGCCAGTCCATCCTAAAGGAGATCAGTCCTGGGTGTTCATTGGAAGGACTGATGCTGAGACTGAAACTCCAATACTTTGGCCACCTGATGCAAAGAGTTGACTCATTGGAAAAGACCCTGATGCTGGGAGGGATTGAGGGCAGGAGGAGAAGGGGACAACAGAGGATGAGATGGCTGGATGGCATCACTGACTCGATGGACGTGAGTCTGGGTGAACTCCGGGAGTTGGTGATGGACAGGGAGGCCTGGCGTGCTGCGATTCATGGGGTCGCAAAGAGTCAGACACGGCTGAGCGACTGATCTGATCTGATTCTTTCTGGCCGTGCTGGATCTTTGTTGCTACCTGAGGGCCTTCTCTACATGTGGCAAGTGGGGCTCATTCTTGGCTGTGGTGCATGGGTGGGCTTCTCACCACGGGGGCTTCTTATGTTGCTGCAGATGGGCTCTGGGGCACACAGGCTTCAGTAGCTGTGGTGCACTGGCTTTGTTGCTTTGAGGCATGTGGAATCTTCTGGGACCAGAGGTCAAACCCGTGTCCCTGCCTTGGCAGGAGGATTCTTAACTACTGGACCACCAGGGAAATCCAGTGCAAATCTTTTTGAGGCAGCGCTGAGTGGCAGGCATGGGCATGGTGCTTCCTCGTCCACAGTAGGTTTCCCATGTTTTCTCAGCCTTCACAGGAGCCACCTGACAGAAGAGTGACTTCTGTCTCTGTGTTCAGTAGCAGAGGTGCAGAGGGGCTTGCCCAAGGCAGAGCCAGCTCTTTGACTCCTTCACCCTAGTCTGTTAACCGCAGGCTGCTGCTGTTTCTTTGTCCTGCCCTTAAGCTCTGCTGCTGGCCCCTGGGCAAGTGTCTCTTGTCCCCCCTGAGCTGGCTCTCTTCAAGGTGGAAGGGGCCCAGTTCCAACCCTGAAGTCTGCTTTTCTCTCCTCGGTTCACAGAAGTCCTGGGCCTACCTCAAGAAGTGTAAAAACTACATGCGTCCAAATCGCGCTTTGGTGGCTCAGCTGTCAGAGTGGGAGAAGGTTGTCCTCGGAGACATCGTCACGGACATCCAGAATCCACCCTACTGATTCTGTGGTCCAGCTATGGGGCCAGAAGAACCTGACTTGGGGGCTTTTTGTGGGTAGTGGGCCAGGGTGTGTAACCGAGGAATAAGAAGGCCTTTGCTGCCTGGAGCCTCGTGCCAGCCTCCTGCCGTGGTTCTTCCCGGGTTCCTCATTGGTGCCACATAGCAGGTGTTCACACTCAGCAAGAACCCATCCCTTGGGTGTCTGGATCACGCCCACTGCACTCCCGAGGCTGCCTTGGGAGGAGCATCTGGCTGCCAGAGCACCTGCCCCTCCTGTCTCCCATAATGTGGTCCCTTGGGAGGCTGCCCCAGGGGAGCTCCAAGTCTTCCTCCAGCCTCGTGTTGCTCCACAGGGGATGTCAAAATGCCCACCAACCGGCGGAGATCCCCAGCCCCTGAGATGCCAAGCCCAGCCTTGGCTCAGGTGCTAGGCTTCATAGCTTTGAGAGACTCGTGGCACAAGGGCATCTCCTTGCCTCATCTCCAGCACTCCTCGGTGCTCCCACTGGTCCATTGCTTGTGCGCTGGATCTTTCCTTTTGTTGCTCCCCACTCATTTTTGCCTGGCTGTGTTCACCATGAAGAGAGTCCCACCCTCCCATCCCCCACGCCAGTTCAGTTCAGTCGCTCAATCCTGTCCAACTCTTTGAGACTCTGTGGACTGCAACACGCCAGCTTTCTCTGTCCATCACCAACTCCCAGAGCTTGTTCAAACTCCTGTCCATTGAGTCGGTAAGGCCATCCAACCATCTCATCCTCTGTTGTTCCCTTCTCCTCCTGCCTTCAGTCCTTCCCAGCATCAGGGTCTTTTCAAATGAGTCAGTTCTTCGCATCAGGTGGCCAAAATATTATAACTTCAGCTTCAGCATCAGTCATTCCAGTGAATATTCAGGACTGATTTCCTTTAGGATTGACTGGTTGGATCTCCCTGTAGTCCAAGGGACTCTCAAGAGTTTTCTCCAACACCACAGTTCAAAAGCATCAGTTTTGTGCTCAGCTTTCTTTATAGTCCAACTCTCACATCCATACATGACTACTGGAAAAACCATAGCTTTGACTAGATGGACCTTTGTTGGCAAAGTAATCTCTCTGCTTTTTAATATGCTTTCTAGGTTGGTAATAGCTTTTCTTCCAAGGAGCAAGCATCTTTTAATTTCATAGCTGCAGTCACCATCTGCAGTGATTTTGAAGCCCCCCAAAATAAAGTCTCTCACTGTTTCCATTCCAACCCCGTGCCAGGGTTTCTAGAAATTCCTCAGGTCTTAAAGGGAGTTTTCCTCAGAAATGTGCTTCTAAGTGAGGGCAGCAGCACCCACCGAAAAAGCCTGGAGTCAAGGGACCAGGGGACTGATGGAGAATTTTAACATGTCTGTCCACGGTCGTTCAGCAAATGTTTCCACCACCTGGACAGGGTCAAGGCATACAGGTGAACGCTATGTTGCCTGCTAGGACTCTACAGAGGGTTGGAGGAGCGCCCCCGCACCCCCTCCCCACTCCACCCCAACAGAAGCCTATGCCCTCAAGCAGTGGCTTTTTGCCCAGGGGTAACTCACATGCTAGTAAAGTAATGCTCAAAATTCTCCAAGCCAGGCTTCAGCAATACGTGAACCATGAAATTCCTGATGTTCAAGCTGGTTTTAGAAAAGGCAGACGAACCAGAGATCAAATTGCCAACATCCGCTGGATCATGGAAAAAGCAAGAGAGTTCCAGAAAAACATCTATTTCTGCTTTATTGACTATGCCAAAGCTTTTGACTGTGTGCATCACAATAAACTGTGGAAAATTCTGAAAGAGATGGGAGTACCAGACCACCTGACCTGCTTCTTGAGAAATTTGTATGCAGGTCAGGAAGCAACAGTTAGAACTGGACATGGAACAACAGACTGGTTCCAAATAGGAAAAGGAGTATGTCAAGGCTGTATATTGTCACCCTGTTTGTTTAACTTACATGCAGAGTACATCATGAGAAACGCTGGGCTGGAAGAAGCACAAGCTGAAATCAAGATTGCCGGGAGAAATATCAATAACCTCAGATATGCAGATGACACCACCCTTATGGCAGAAAATGAAGAGGAACTAAAAAGCCTCTTGACGAAAGTAAAAGTGGAGAGTGAAAAAGTTGGCTTAAAACTCAACATTCAGAAAACGAAGATCATGGCATCTGGTCCCATCACTTCATGGGAAATAGATGGGGAAACAGTGGAAACAGTGTCAGACTTTATTTTTCTGGGCTCCAAAATCACTGCAGATGGTGACTGCAGCCATGAAATTAAAAGACACTCCTTGGAAGGAAGGTTATGACCAACCTAGATAGCATATGGAAAAGCAGAGACATTACTTTGCCAACAAAGGTCCATCTAGTAAAGGCTATGGTTTTTCCAGTGGTCATGTATGGATGTGAGAGTTGGACTGTGAAGAAAGCTGAGCGCCGAAGAATTGATGCTTTTGAACTGTGGTGTTGGAGAAGACTCTTGAGAGTCCCTTGGACTGCAAGGAGATCCCACCAGTCCATTCTGAAGGAGATCAGCCCTGGGATTTCTTTGGAAGGAATGATGCTGAAGCTGAAACTCCAGTACTTTGGCCACCTCATGCTAAGAGTTGATTCATTGGAAAAGACTGTGATGCTGGGAGGGATTGGGGGCAGGAGGAGAAGGGGACGACAGAAGATGAGATGGCTGGATGGCATCACTGACTCGATGGACATGAGTCTGAGTGAACTCCGGGAGTTGGTGATGGACAGGGAGGCCTGGCGTACTGGGATTCATGGGGTCGCGAAGAGTCGGACACGAATGAGCGACTGAACTGAACTGAAGGGCTTTTCAGGCAGTATAGGCTTTAGTGAGCACTTGAACTGGAGCGGAGCCTGGGATGGCTGCAGATCTGTGGCTTAGGCACCTCCTGGTAAGCAGGGCAGAGACACCGGCAAGTTTTCAGCAGGGACACGATAGGGATTGGTTTTAGGCAGGGTAGCCTGGTGTCTGTGTGAAGGGGCAGTAGCGGTGAACCTGGAGACAGGGAGACATAAAGAGGTCCTCGTAAAAATCCAAGCAAGAGAAGAGGCTCAGAATTGCCTCCCTGCCAAAGAGCAGCTTCCCCAGGCGGAAAGTGTTTGAGGCAGGATGCCCCCTCCCTGGGCCTTGGTTTACTCCCAGAGTGACCGGCAGGGACACTGCTGGCAGGACCACGCAATTGGCATCCCGCGTAGAGCCGCCCTCCACGCTAGAGCGGCCAGGCCAGCGGCTCTCGGACCCTGTGGCCCCGCCCCAGCCCCAGCCCGGCCCCGGATTGGCTCTGGCGGGGGGCGGGGCCAGCGGGCTCGCGGCCCCAGGCTTTTCCCCATTGGTGGTAGCGGCGGCGCGAGCCCGGAAGCGGACGGGGGCGGAGGCGGCGGAGGCGGAGGTGCCTCGGGCCGGCCGGGGTTGCGGTGCTGTCCTCGGCTCTTGGCTCCTCCGGCCCGCGGCCCGGCCGCAATGCATCCCCCGCCTCCGGGCCCGCTGGGCGACTGCCTGCGGGACTGGGAGGAGCTGCAGCAGGACTTCCACGGCATCCAGGTGAGCGCCAAGGCGGGCTCCCATTGGTTCCGAGCCATGTCTGTCTGGCTCGGAGTCAAGGGTCGGGTAGCCCCGGGTCGGGCTGCGGAAAGCTCGGGGTCAGGGTGGGGGACCCTGGTGTTGCTCCCGACGGCGGCGAGGCCCTGGGTCCCGGTGTCCCCGGTTGGACCCTCCTTTCGGCCTCAAATCTATGTCCGGCGGTGGTATCTTTCGCCCGCGCAGTCGCCGCGACACCGGAGTGACCCTACTGACCAGGGCAGACCTCCGGTCTCTCGTGAAGATCTCGGAAAGAGGCCCCGACTCCGACCTAGTCCCCTCCCAGGAGAGTCCGAGCTAACCAGGGCCAGTCTTGGGTCAATCACTGAGCAAACGCGCCGTGGGCGCTGGCCGGGCCGGCCTTCCCCTCCCTCGGGCCGGGCGGTCTGGGCTGAATGTGGCTGGGGAGCAGGACGGGAGGCCGCGTGGCCTCGGTCCGGAGAAGTGGGATTTAGGTGAAGTCCCTGGATGGGGGCGAGGCCGGTCCTGGGTGCAGGACAGCTTCCAACCACACAGGACCACGTGGCTGCTGCAGAGAGTGAGGGGAAAGTGGGTGGGCGGGGCCCAGCCAAGAGACTTATGGGTCTGACAGGGGTGGGAGTCTCTCTGAGACCAGTGGAAGCCTGGCATAGCGGGGGTGGGTATTGTCTGGATCTGGCTGCTATGGGCCGCTGTGCTGTTCTGTGGACAGGCGGACAGGGGAGTGTGGTGGCTGGGGGTAGGCCGAGGTGGCCCCTCCTTGAGCGTGAGAAACAAACCCTAGCCAGGGTAGAGCCCAGGCCAGCTGGGCACTTGATCAGGCCTGTGCCTCTCTTGGACTGGTGCCAGCCCTTTCCTGTCCACATTGAGCCAGACTGCCCCCTGGCCTGTCCTGGCCAAGCCGCTATCATTCGTGCGTCTCCCCAGGGCCCTGAGCAGGGCAGACCCAGGCTCCCGAGCCTGGGCACCACTGTCCTGGCCTCAGCCCCTGCCTGACCTTCCTCACACTGCCCCTTGCCCCCCATCTCCAGGCTGCTCCTCGAGACTCACCCCAGGGGGCAAAGTGCTCTGGGAAGCCCTGGGCCAAAGGTGCTGGGGGGAAGGGTAGAGGAATGGTCTAACAACAAAAGGCCCAAGGGCTGAAGCCTGGTGACCTTTAACCCGGGAGGAAGATGCTGGGAGTGCCAGAGCAGCAGTTATCTTGGACAACTTCAGCTTCCCTCTCCCTTGCAGGCTGTCTGGACGGGAGGCTCTGAGAAGGCCATGGATGGCTTTAGGCTGCCTGCTTGGTCCAGACTGTGGACCCGTGTGGGCTTAGAATGCAGACTCAGGATGGGCAGAGAGGGGTGCGAGCAACTAGTAGATGGGCTGAGACTAAGAAAACGTTCCGAGAACGTGTCTGTTTCTGGGGGCTAGGTGCTGGGGGGGCTCCTGGGTTTGCCAGAAGAGCCCCGTCTCCTTGCCTGCCTTGGAGAGAGAGGACCCTCGGGGCATTCCTGAGGCTGGCTCAGCTGGCTGCCTCCTTTCCTGCTGAGACCCTCCTGGGGAAGCCCTGGGCGAATCCGTGCCCCACCCCCTTCCCAGCAGGCTCTGGCTTGGGGGTCCCCTAGCCAGCCTGAGCCTTCCCCCTCCCTGGTCCCCAGGAGACCCACCGGCTGTACCGCCTGAAGCTGGAGGAGCTGACCAAGCTGCAGAACAGCTGTACTAGCTCCATCACTCGGCAGAAGAAGAGGCTCCAGGAGCTGGCCCTTGTCCTGAGGAAGTTAGGACCTGTCCCCCTACATGCTCCCCGCCCTCCCTTCTCATACCCCTGGCTGTGGACCGGGGGTGGGTGTTGGGCCTGATGGGGTAGGGAGCTGGCGCTGACTCCGAGGTGCCCCTGGGCACGGCTTCTCCCCTCTCTGGGCTGCGTCTGCTCCCCTGCCTCCCAGGGGTCGGGTGTTCTGACTCTGGCTTCTGCGGCCCCACCTGCAGATGCAAACCCTCCCTCCCGTCAGAGGCCGAGGAAGCCGCGCAGGAGTTGGAAAACCAGATCAAGGAGCGACAGGGCCTCTTTTTCGATATGGAGGCCTACTTGCCCAAGAAGAATGGGTGAGCCACCCCTCCCCCAAGCTCGGCTCACAGCCCTGTCTCCCTCTGCTTGGTTTCCTGGACCCAAGGGGGCCGTCAGACCCGGTCATCCCTCAGGGACAGCCTCAGTGACTGTGACAGCTCACTGTGATGATGGGTGCTTTGTGCGGGACATACAGAGAATCGGGGAGAGCACAGACAGGGGTGCCTCACCGCTTGGGAGGCCGGAGACAGCCTCTTGGGGTAGGTGACCCCTGGGCTGCGTCATGAAGGATAGAGGAGGTGGCCGGCCAGACCTGGCGAGGTGCAAACAGCAGGTGTCATGTCCAGAGCATAGGGTAGGAGGCGAAAGGTTGCAGAGAGACCAGCTCAGGAGCCAGCCTGTGGTGCTCCCCTCTGGCCCAGTGGGCAGGAGAGAGCGACAGCTCAGTTATGCATTTAGATCAGCCGCCGTCACAGCAGAGGACGCGGCAGAACCGGGGCTCGGGGAAAACAGTCCAGCAGAGAGACTGCGGGGAGAAAGCCTGTCCCAGAAGGCAGGGGAGGGAGTGGGCCGCAGCCTGAGATCAGATGGCCCCCCCGGGGGCACGGTGGGGGCCGGACAGAGGTAACACTGAAGGGGAATGTTTCCTGGAAGTCCCGGTGACCTTGGAGAGAACCGCTTCCAGGAGGTGGGGCTGGAAAGGTGATATTGGGGATGACAGAGAGCCGAGGAGACAGCCAGGTTTAGGCCACGCTTGTGAAGCTTGGAGGTGAGTGGAAGGAGAAACCAGTGCCTGGAAACCAGTAACTAGAGCTCGTCGTGAGGGTTAAGGGGTCCTTCTGTTTGGGTGTGCGAGTTTGTACACAGGAAGGGCTTGAGCATCTCTACCTGCTCAGTGATGGAGCCTGCAGAGGGTGAGACCCAGGAGGGGTGCAGTGTGCACTGGAGGGAAGTCCCTGGGGCTGTGGGAAGGGGTGGTCTGGGAGGAGGGGCGTCCAGAGAGGAGGGTGGGGAGGCAGCAGGGATAATGTCACCTGCCTGAAGGTGACAGGGTGGAGGGTTTGGGGGAGGGTTGGCCAGGGCGCCACTGGGAATGGGAGAGGGAGGAGCTTGCAGCGAGGCGGAGAGGCAGCCTGGCCTCCAGTCCCAGTCCCCGCTGTGCCCTGTAACCTCTCCGCGGCCTCAGGCTGGTCCCTGAACCACCGTGAGCCCGGGCCTCGGGCTTGCGTGTGAACAGGAGCCCATACGGGTGCCGCTGCTCAGTACACGGCTGTGACTCTCAGATGAGAGGAGCTTGGATGGGGTGGGTGATGGCACCCTTCGGGGTTGGCAGGAGGTCACGGTGGGGTCGCGGGTGTGGGTGGCTGCAGTGGGCTTGGGGCTGAAGGCTACTCTCCTTCCCCAGGTTGTATCTGAGCCTGGTTCTGGGCAACGTCAACGTGACACTCCTGAGCAAGCAGGCTAAGTAATTTGTGGTCGCCACACTCCTCCCCCTGCAACCTCCCGCCCTGGGGCCCTTTCCAGCCTGCCCCAGCCTCCCTGGCTGAGCCTGGGGCTCGGGGGCCACTGCCCGATGGCACCCCAGGCAGCCCATCGGGAGGCCTGGCGGGGCCCCGCCAGCACCCCAGCCTGTCCCACGAGTGTGTCCCCCCAGGTTTGCCTACAAAGACGAGTACGAGAAGTTCAAGCTCTACCTCACCATCATCCTCATTCTCATCTCCTTCACCTGCCGCTTCCTCCTCAACTCCAGGTGGGTGTCCTGTGGGGGCGGGGCTGGCTTCCCGGACCCTCTCCAGGCACCAGCACCCACCCTCCGCACCCCTGCCCACAGGGTGACAGACGCTGCCTTCAACTTCCTGCTGGTCTGGTATTACTGCACCCTGACCATCCGTGAGAGCATCCTCATCAACAACGGCTCCCGGTGGGCGAGGGCGGGGCCCCGCCCCCAGGGTGGGAGGGCGCCCCTGGAGCTGCCCTGCAAAGTGGGGGCAGTGGGGGAGCCATGGCTGAGAAGCAGGGGGTACTGGCTCCTTCCCACTGCAGCCCCGCTTCCTGCCCCCCGAGCCCTGATCCTGGGGCTGAGGGGACAGGGGTGACGGCGGCTCCCTCACGCAGGATCAAAGGCTGGTGGGTCTTCCATCACTACGTGTCCACGTTCCTGTCAGGAGTCATGCTGACATGGTGAGCGGGTCGGCTTGGTCCCCGGGCCTCGGGGGAGCGAGGGGCAGGGAGAAGGGGGGCATCCCTGAGCCCCTACCCTGCCCTCTGCTCTCTGCTCTCAGGCCCGACGGCCTCATGTACCAGAAGTTCCGGAACCAGTTCCTGTCCTTCTCCATGTACCAGAGTGAGTGTCTCTGAGGTCCCAGCTCTGCTTAGGACTCGTCCCCAAGGAAGGGCAGGCCCGGGCTTGGGGCTGCGGCCCAGTCCTGATGCCCCGCCCCCCCTCGCCAGGTTTCGTGCAGTTCCTCCAGTATTACTACCAGAGCGGCTGTCTGTACCGCCTGCGTGCCCTGGGCGAGCGGCACACCATGGACCTCACTGTGGGTGAGTCGGACGAGGCTGCCCTACCCTGCCGTCCTTGCCTCTGGCCCGGGCTCTGAGTGACGGGTCCTCTCTGCCCCGCTGTGCCCCTGCAGAGGGCTTCCAGTCCTGGATGTGGCGGGGCCTCACGTTCCTGCTGCCCTTCCTCTTTTTCGGACACGTAAGTTGTACCCGAGCCCCCGTCCACCTGGCTGTCTCGAGCAGGGACCGTGTGTTAAGAGCCCCCTCCCTCCCAGTTCTGGCAGCTTTTTAACGCGCTGACGTTGTTCAACCTGGCCCGGGACCCCGAGTGCAAGGAGTGGCAGGTGAGCCGGGCCCCCGCCTGGGGAGGATGCAGGAAGGGCTGGCCCGGCTCCCATCCTGACCCCGATTGCTCCCCCAGGTGCTCATGTGCGGCTTCCCCTTCCTCCTCCTCTTCCTTGGCAATTTCTTCACCACCCTGCGGGTCGTGCACCAGAAATTCCACAACCAGCTGCATGGGAGCAAGAAAGAATGAGGCTGGGCCCTCCCTGCCCAACAGCACCCCCGGCCCGGAATGGGCTTCTGAACCTCTGTGTGGAGGGGGTGGGGGCTCCCGGTGTCCGAGAGGGTCTCATCTGCCCTCCCCTGGGTTTTGTGGGCTCTGTGGGCCCTGAAGGCGTTGCTGGAGAGGAGGACCTGGGCCTGTGTCCCCGCCCCTGGGAGCTGGGCACCAGTGGCCTGAATAAAGGAAGACAGCTCAGAGAGCCTGTGTGTGTGTGCTCCTGCGGGTGAGATGGGCTTGGGGGGCCTGTCCCGCCACCACTCGGGACCTGGGGGCCCCCGAGGTGTCTCTGGGGTCTGAGCTAAGGAGACCCAGGTGGAGGCCTCAGATCTGTGCAAGTACTGCCGGGCAAATACAGAAAACAGAACTTTATTCCAAGGGCCAGAGGTTATTTAAAATTATTTACACTCATCGAAAATCACAGGAAGGGGCCAGGCCTCATCAGCTGAGAGGCGGACCCCTGTGTTCAGCCACTGAGGGTCCCGAGGCACTCACACACCTCAGCCTGTGACCCTCGGCCGCGCCCCCTGGGCTGACTGGAGGGCACGGCTTGGGCTGGGAGCAGCCTCTGTCCTGGGCCTGCCTCCGGGGCCACACCCGGCAGAGCCACCCAGGAGACCCAGCAGAAGGGAGTGAGGCGCGAGATTACATGATGGGGAGGAAAGTCTGTAGGGCATGAGCGGCGGAGCAGGGGGGCGGCCTAGCTCCATACGTCCAGGGAGTAGCGGCCCTTGGTCATCAGCTTCTTGACATAGTCCACGGCCTGGGCGTGCTCCATGGCCCCCTGCTCGGCCACGATGTCGTAGAAGGTGTTCTGCACGTCCCTCGCCATGTTCCGAGCGTCCCTGCGCGCAGAAGGGAGGCGGCACTGGGGGAGGGCCCTCCACGGGCAGGCCAGCCCCCAACCCCGGCCTCTGCTGCACGCACCACCCCTCGTCTGCTCCACCCACCCCCCGCCCCACTCACACCCCCCACTCACCCCCCGCCTCTGCCCCCCTCACCCCCTCCTGCCCCACTCACCTCCCCTCCTGCCCCTCTCACCCCCCATCTCTGCCCCCCTCACCCCTCTTCTGCCCCCCATCACCCCCGGCCTCCCTCACCCCATGTCTCTGCCCCCCACCCCCTCCTGCCCCCTCACTCCCCTGCCCCCGTCACCCCCTCCTCTGCCCCCTCACCCCCCCACTCACCCCCAATCCACCCCACTCACCCCCTCCTCTGCCCCACTCACCCCTCCTGCCCCCCACCCCCTCCTCTGCCCCCTCACCCCCCCATCCGCCCCACTCACCCCCCCATCCGCCCCACTCACCCCTCCTGCCCCCACACCCCCTCCTCTGCCCCCTCCCCCCCATCCGCCCCACTCACCCCCCCATCCGCCCCACTCACCCCCAATCCACCCCACTCACCCCCTCCTCTGCCCCACTCACCCCTCCTGCCCCCCACCCCCTCCTCTGCCCCCTCCCCCCCATCCGCCCCACTCACCCCTCCTGCCCCCCTCAGGCACCCACCCCCCACTCACCCGCACACGTAGATGTGGGCGCCCCCCTCGTGGATGAGTTTCCACAGGTGCTCCTTGTCCTTCTTGAGTAAGTGCTGCACGTATACCTGAGGGCGGGGGTGCCTGTGAGGGAGGCCGGTCGCCCCCTGCACCCCACCACCCCAGGGCCTGCCCCCGGCCTCACCTTCTGCGGCTGCTCCCGAGAGAAGGCCACGTTGAGCTGGGTGAGGGCGCCGTCCTTGTGGAAACCGGCCAGCTCCTCGCGGTACAGGTAGTCCTCGTCAGAGCGCCGGCAGCCGTAGTAGAGCAGCGTCTCGCCCACCTCCTTGCCTGGGGCGAGGGTGGCCAGGTGAGCGAGGGACCCAGGCCCGGCCCCCTGCCCGGAGCCCGCCCGGGCCACACACTCACCCTGCTGCCTCAGCCACGCCCGCTCCTGGATGAAGCCTATGAAGGGGGCGACCCCGGTGCCAGGGCCCACCATGATAACGGGCGTGGTGGCCTTGAAGGGCAAGCGGAACTGGGACTTGCGCACGTACATGGGCACCAGGGCCCGGCCACCGTTCTCCCCGGCCGGCTCCTTGGCCCGCAACCAGCTGGTGGCCACGCCCTTGTTGATGCGGCCCGTCTTGGTTTCATACTCCACGGCCACGGCACAGATGTGCACGGAGTTGGGGTGGACCTAGGGGTGTGCAGGGGTGAGCATGGCTGTGCCCGGGGTCCTTCCCTCCTGCCACCCACCCCGTCACGGGGTCCCTGCTCAGGGCCCCTTCCTGGCGGCCAGCCTGACTGGCTCTTGGCACCAGGGCTGGAGGGCAGGGTGCGATCTTACGGTCCAACCTTCTGGATACACAGCCCGGGAGTCTTGAGCAAAGTGCCCGCGGATATGGGGCAGAGCTGGGGCTGCGGCCCAGGGACCTGGGGCTCTCTGAGGAGCCAACATTGTCTTCTCTACGGGGGCGGGCCCGGAGCCCCCACCTTGGAGGATGAGGCGATGGAGTAGTAGCGGGCCTGGAGACGAGGCAGCAGCTCGCACAGGTGGTCGATGGGGGGCCGCAGGGACGGGTAGTCCTGCAGGATGGCCAGGATGTGCCGCCGAGCCTCCAGCACCCACCTCAGGTATAGCTCCTGGGAACACAGACGTGGGTAAGATGGCAAGCAGCCCAGGGGCCCAGGCAGCTCGGGGGATGGCCGGGCCGGGGAGCTGGCACTCTGGGTGCTCGGGCGCCGGGGGCAGGCCCACCTTGCCCTCGCCTGACGAGGAGGCCATCTTGCGCAGCTGCTCGTGCTCGGCGGGCTCCGAGGCGTACTGCGCCAGCTCGTAGAGCACGTTGGTGCGTGGCGGGTTGGTGATGTCCAGGTAGTAGGTGAGGGCCGTGCGGTAGGAGGTGGGGCAGGGGAAGGGGTGCTTCTTGTTGGACTCCTCTGCAAGGAGAGGGCAGCAGGGTTCGGGGTGAGGGGCCACCCCAGGGCTGGTGGGGTGCCACAGGGAAGGGGTGGGCCAAGCCTCGGTGGGCAGGAACCAAGACCAGCTCTCTTGGGGTCTTCCTTGGGTTTGGGGCAAGGCCTGAGGCGCCTGGCTGCTGGACAGCCAGTCTCATCAGAGGCAGGACGCTGCTGGGGGCGGCCTGTCACTGTCCCCATCCAGGACGGTCACTGCTCAGAGAGGGCGGCCAAGGGGGAGCCCCCCGGTGGGGCCTGCCTGCCTGCGGGTTGGACCTGATCCACCGTGGGGGCTCCAGGCTCTGATGGTGAGATGCCAATACCGGGCCTTCGGCTGTGATGACAGGGCCCCTCCAGCTCAGGTTTTATTCTTGGACACAAGCAGAGGCTGGTGCACGCCACACCCACATGCCAAGCTTTTGGGGTGGCATCTTGTACACTCAGGTGCTCCGCCAGCCCTTGCCGAGGGGCTTCCACTGCCACAGTCAACAGGCCGGCTTTCCTGACACCTCCCCACGGCCAGGCCGGAGCAGGGCTGGACCCAGGGGTGACTCCACCTCCTAGAGGCACGACCGCAGGGGTGTTGACTCCTGTGCACCAACGAGCCCCAGAGAAGCACAAGGCTGCCAAGCCACCCAGAGAGGAGAGGGCCTGGCCCAGGACGGCTCAGCCTTGAGGGCTGAGGGCCTAGCTTTGGGGGAAGGGTTGAACTCCTTACTGAAGCACGACCTACATACAGTGTACAAGTCACACGAGCAGAGCTTGATGGATTTTCGTGAACTGAACGCCATTGTGTACCCAGTGCCCACATCAAGCAGCAGGTGTTCCCCGCACCCAGGCACCCTCTTGTGTGGGCTCAGGAATGGGGGCTCAGGCCTCGCACCACAGGGCAGGTGTGGGCGCGCCTTCTGAAGTCCCACTTCTGCCTCGCGTTCTGAGCCTCCGCAGCCCCCTCTCAGAGCAGCCCCTGGCAGAGAAGGGCCCCCACCACGGGAGCTCAGGCACTCCTGGGAGAGAGTGAGCCCTGACAACACCCCCACCGCCAGAGAGGTGCTGCTTCAGACAGCACAAGGCCTCCCCCGCCCCCACCAGTGAGAGGAAGAAGACCCGTCCACGGCCCACGGGCCAGCAGGTCCCCTGCCAGCAAGAGGAATTCCGCTGCAGACCAGCCCCCTTTCCTGTCCTCTCAAGGCCGACTCTGGAGCCTTGAGAGGTGAGGAGGAGCAGCCCAGGCTCGGATCACCAAGGACACAGGTGGGCGAGTGGGACAGGGCCAGGCCGAGGTGGGCCCCAGGTTGGTGGACGGTGTGGGGCGCTGGGGGGCGGGGTCACAGTCAGAGGCTCAGGCCGGGGGTGCAGGCTGAGCACCCTCAGTGCACCTAGAGGCTGTCAGGATTGCTGCCTCAGACCCCTGTGCACAGGTGAGGAGACCCTGGAGCTGGAAGGGCCTGCGGTGGCTGGCTGTGGCTCTCTTCCCCACAGGACATGGGGCTGCATGGACAGCTGGGCCTGGCTCTGTCTTCAGGCCCCTATTCCCTCAAGGGGGTATGGCAGCAAGGGGATGGGGAGCCCCAAAAGGGAGCCTGCCAGACCCTACAGCTGCCTTCTCCCCCTGCCTCCCGGTTTGCTCTGCAACTTGCCCCTCGGGTCTTGGGTATGAGGGCTTCCAGGATACCAGGTTTTAGGTCTAAGCAGAAACAACCTCTGGGCCTTTCCAGGGGGCCCATTCCCACCAGCGCCCTCAGGCCCAGGTAGGGGGGGAGGCCTGGGACCCAGGACTCACCATCAAGGTTGTTCAGGGACATGATGATGTCCAAGTTGGCACCCAGGATCTCGCCAAGCTGGTTCACCAGGGCAGAGTCATTAGCCGGATAAACAGCCACATGGTCCCCAGACTCATACCTGGGGGTGATGCGAGGCTCAGGGGGAGGGTGGAGGGCAGCTCTGTGTGGGAACAGGAGGCCTGGGTGAAAGCTTTGGGGAAGGGCGTGGTGGCAGCTGGTACCTGATTCTGGAGTCCGAGATGTCGAGTTCCAGGTGCATGAGGTGCCGCTCGGCTCCCTGGTTCAGCTTCCGGTTGGTGGTGACCACAGCCAGGAATGGGTTCTTGGCGTCGAAGGGGCTGGGTGGGGCGAGCAGTGCAATGACTGGCTAGGCCTCTGGTCTGAATCTCCACACCCTCAAGGACCCTCCCGACCACACAGAACACGGGGAACCTCAAAGCTGGCCTCCTGGGTCATGAGAAAGCCTCTCCAATGAGGTAAAGGGCTTTCCCGCCCCCGCCAGAGTGGTGCTCCCGGCACCCGCAAGGGGGCAGAGCCGGGTTATCAGCGTCCCTGTCTGCAGACACAGAAACTGAGGCTGGTCTGAAACCTGGGGGACCCTCCGCACCTGGTACCCACTGGTGGGCAGAGCACAGGAGGGCCTGGCCCAAGAAGGTGGTTCCGTAAGACAGAGGAAGGGCCTGGGTCCTGAGTGACTAGCCAGGGCTGCACAGGACAGGCTTTCCCACCGGGAAGTCACTGAAATGTGCTGTCGGCCGCAACTGCAGTGGCTGCCTAGAGTGGGGCTGCTGGAGGGTGAAGGAGGACCTTCCTGGGCGGCTCAAGGTGTCTGGGTGGGGCCCAGGTGCAAGTGAGGGGCCCCAGAGAGGAGCACTTAGGACAAAAAAGTCCAAATATGGAGGCAGATTTGAAGGAAATGAGCCCTCTGGCCAAAGTTCAGCCTAGACCCAGAGCTGAACTCGCTACGTCCTGGTCCAGGAAGTGGTGGTCACCACCCCACTGGATATTTAACAGGCAAATGAAGTACAAACTGAACAGGTGCCAGTCTCCCCGAGGCCACGCTCTGGACCAAAGGACCACCGAGAGGGGAGGGGTCCCCAGGGCCCTGGGCTCAGAGCAGCCTCCCCTCTCTCTGCTCCGGGCCTTGTGCCCTCCTCTGGGGCGGATATGGACATGTGTGTGGCCCTGGCCAGGCCCCTTCCCAATGGAGGGAACGAGGAAGCCCATGGGATGGGGCCCGGCAGGAAAGGCCTTGTGGAGACATACAGAATGGCCAGCCATCTGGGCCCCAGCCACGCTCTCGACTCACGGTTTCTGGTTCTCGTAGCTCTTCAGGCGGCCCATCTCGCCCGTGTACACCTTGGCCATGTCCATGTCTGTGTGGACCATGAGTTCGTACTGGCGAATGCTGGAAGGGGGAGACCCAGGGTGAAGCTGAGGGCTGGGAGGGTCCCCAGGAGGGAGTGAGGCTGTGAGACCATGGGGCACGCCTGAGGGATCCGGGGCCAGGCGTGACCCACGAGGAAGGAGATGTGTGAGTGTGGGGCAGGCAGGAGAGGTGAGGCAGCCGGGCTAGTAGGCCCGAGGAGGCCGGGAAGCCCACCCTGACCCTTGCGTGCGGGTCCCCTTCCACACCCCGACTGAGCCTCCCCCAGCCCCACTGCGCCCACCGGGCCGGTGCCCCACCCACGGCCCCAGCTGTATGCACTCACCTGGACTCCTCTCCAGTGGCTTCCACCCCGAAGTGCTCGCACACGGCCGGCCAGAACTGCTCTCGCCATGTGATGAAGTCCTCCTCCAGGCTGTGGACCAGAGGGGATGAACCCGGGGCCAGATGGGGCTGCCAGGCCAGGCTTAGACCCTCTGTCCCCTGGCTCCCCCTCAAGCTCGAGGGTTCATTTTACACCAGCCCGCCCAGTGATGTAACCCAGGGCATCAGGAAGCGTCCAGAGGGTCTGCAGTAACCACGGGCAGCCCTGTCTGAGCTGGGTGAGCTGGGAGGGTGTGGACAAGCAAAGAAGGCGGGCCTGGTGATGGGGGCTGGCCTTCCTTCTCCGTGGTGAGGCAGGTCACAGGGGTGCGCAGACACTAAGGCTCTGCCCTGCCCTCCTGGGCCCCGGCCAGCCTGAATCTGGGGCTCCTGACACTCGACAGCCTGGGTGGGGGTTGAGGGTGGGGCTCGGGGTGGGGGGGCACTCACTTCCCGTCATCGTCGCCCAGCCCCAGATCAAAGATTCGCTGGGCCCCGAGCTGTTCCAGCCGCTTGTCCACGTACTTGCCCATGGCGTTGAAATGCTCGTATGTCTTGTTCCCAAGGGCAAACACCTGTGTGGATGAGGGGCCAGGGTCAGCAGGTCCGGCCAGACACCTTGTACGGGGAGGCCCCGGAGCGGATTTGTTTCATGGACCCACAGCTCAGGCTCCTCCATGACCACTTGGCCTGGACCCTGGCAGCTGCAGGGTGTTCACCCCACCTGATCCCTTGCCCGGCCGAATCCTGGTCAGCCCACTCCTCCTTTCTTGCCTTTTGTCTCTAGAAGCTAATGCCCCTGGGCACGGTGGGGCTGGGACAGGGGAAGAGGGCTCTTAGTGCCGGGGCTGGGCGGGAGAGGGTCACCGCGTGAGCCCTTCCCGGGATTCCCACCTACAAGCTCCCTGCCAGGCCTGGGCTCTGCAGATCGAGGTGAGAACTGGAGGTGTCCTCTTGGACACGAGCTTCTGGAGGTCGCACGAGCCCACACGGGTGACTCACCGCGTACTTGACCCCAGAGAGGTCCACGTCCGTCTCCTGGAGCCAGTCGTAGAAGTCCTGGGCATTGTCGGTGGGGTCCCCCTCGCCGTAGGTGGCCATGCAGAATATGGCCAGGGCTTTCTCAATCTCTGGTAGGCTGCTCAGGTCGGCCTGGGGGAACAAAGACAGGGCCAGGCCAAGTGACCATGACTAAGCTGGCTCCCAAGTGCAGACGGGTGAGTTCTGGGCTCAGGTGAACGGAGTGCATCTCAAGAATGAAGAGACAGCAGGCCCAGAAGAGCATGGCGAGGGCCTGGGTGTGGACAGCAGCAGCTGGGTTCCAGGCCAGGAGTGGGCACGTGGAACACGTTGCCACCTCTGGGGCACCTCAGCACCCTACGGAGTCCCGGGGGGCCTGAGTTCATGTGATTCCTAACCAACTGTCTGTCAACTCGAAACCCAGGTCCTAAGACAGAGGGATAGTGGTGCCATCCCCAAGACTGAAGGGGGCGTGTGTGTGGAGTAGGCGGGGGCCGGTTTGGTTAAGGTGAAGGAGGGGCACAGGTGGGAAGCAGCTGGCACTCAGAAGACAGGGCTTCTCAGGGGAAGTTCATTCATCACGTTGGAGCCCACGTGATGACTGGCAATGACCCTGTGGGGAGAAGCAGGAAGGCGCTCCCTGGGGCGTCTTCCCAGGACTAGCTGCTTTGTCAGCCCCGCCTCTCCTGGGGCCTAAGGACCACTCCCCTTTCTCTGCCCACCGTGTCCCCTGGGGCCAACGGCATGGCCGTCCCAGTGAGCAGACTGCTGGATGTTTCCTGCAGTCTGGAGAGCTATGACCGGGGAAGGAGCCAGTGCTGGGAGGAGCGTGAGCAAGGTGAGTTGGCCCCTACGGCCTCAGAGACAGGCTGGGTGTGGCTGGGGCCAGGAGGTGGGGACTAAGTCCTGCAGACAGCACTGTGTGGGCCCAAAGGAGCCACGTGCCGAGGACAGCTGAAGGAGGAGACGGGGGAGGGGGGATCCTATAGCCCCAAATGGGGGCTTTCCCCTCAATCCCCGGGCTCTCCTGGGCCCTCCCCAAGCCCAGACACATGAGTTTACAGCCTCCATGCAAAGCTGAGCTGCACGGTTCCTAGAGATGGCTCGTCCAATACCCTCACCTCTCCCTGTAGACGAGGCCCCCCAGTGAGGGGCTGGGCCAAGTCCCCCAGGCAGTCGGGGGAGCAGGGTTAGAGTCCAGAACCCGCCCCCCCCGGCTCCTGAGTCTGGCTCCCCCGACACTGCAGTCCAGGAGAGGGGGTTTGAGGAAACACAAGAGACAGTTCCTCTCCTGACCTACCGAGACCCTGTCATCTTTTAAGCCACACCCAATGCACGAGGTGCCCGGGTCCCTTCTGTGGGCACCTGCCCAGCGCTCATAGAGCCTGCAGCGTGGAGAGCCGGGCAGGCAGCGCACATGCACACACCTGGGCCAGGGGTTCTTTATGTCTGGAGGCCGCCTGGCTGCTGGGACAAATGACAAGAGGTGCCCAATCCCGCCTGTCCCTTTGCCTAACTCTGCCCTCGTGTCTCCACGATCCAGATACGCCTGCCTTAACACCCTGGACCGCACTGCGCGGGAGGAAGGGGCCGGGGCGTGGCGGGCACTCACCAGGTCATACTCCTCGGGGTCAGCTGCCATGCCCCGCATCCCATAGCGGTGGGCGTCCTTGGACAGGCGGTTGGCAAACTCCTCAGCAGTCCCCGTCTGGGAGCCGTAGAACACGATGATGTTCCTGCCCTAGGGATGGCCGGACACACGGGGGTCAGTGAGGGGCCAAGAGCCACAGGCTTCACCGGAGACTCAAGGTGACCACAGGGGCAGGCAGGTCCCTAAGGATACCCTCTTTCTTTCCTCCTTCAGGTCCTTTCTAAGTCACCTTGGGCCAGCATCTCACTACCACAGCCACTGCGGCGGGTGGGGTCAGAGGCCACCCAGCCGGCTCCAGCTGAAGCCACCAAGGTAATCCAATACACACAGCTGCTCAAAGTCACACTGTGGGCAGATCTTTACATAACACTTGAAAACAGCAGAAATAAAGTTCAGTAAAAAACAAGAAAAAATACACTTATAGTGACCAAAGACTATGTATAGCGTAATCCAATTTTGTTACATATCCACCCGACATGTGTGTGCACAGTCTATACACATTCATGCAGAAAGGAAAAAGAAGAGCATGAAATATACCAAGAGTCTCTAAGTGGGAAAATATGGGTGAGTTTTCCTGGATGTTTGCAAAAGTAATCACACATGCTTTATAAAAACCTAGACAGTGGGGGGAGGTACCCCATCTAGACTGGCCCACAGGCTCTGACTCCGCCGCCCTCCCACGGCGCCCTCCGCAGCAGCTCTGGAAAAGCCCCAACTCCATCCCCCAGACGCCCTGCAGTCAGGGAGGCAGCAAACTGGTCCAGCCAATGGGATGCACTCTGCAAGATACGGAAGGTGGAAGCGAGGCACAGGCCACCTTCCGGTCGGTCCCTTTCTGCAGACCTCAGCAGCAGGCCTTCCAGCGGCCAAACTGCCTGGAGGGTCTCTGGTCTGGCATCGAGCCCTGACTGACAGGTGCGGGTGACGACAATAAAACGCAGGGGTTACAACTGCTGTGAAGTGCTCCCATACCTTTTTCATTTCCTGAATTTTCTTACAAATCATTTCCAAATCATTTAAAAATGTATTTTAAAATGATGCTTATGATACCAAGGAAAGGAAGGTAAACCTGATATAAAACAGTAGTTACGGTAGCATCAAAATATATAAAGAACCTAGAAATAAGCCAAACAAGAAACACGTAAGAAGCCACCGAGTGACAAGGGGCTTCCCAGGCGGCTCAGTGGCGAAGAATCCGCCTGCCAACGCAGAAGCTGCAGGAGGCTCAGCTGTGATCCCTGGGTCGGGAAGGTCCCCTGGAGAAGGGAATGTCTACCCACTCCAGTATTCTTGCCTGGGAAACACCATGGACAGACAGCCTGGTGGGCTACAGTCCAGGGGGTCGCAGACGAGTCAGGTATGACCTAGCGACTGAAGAGCAACAACAACTACTCAGTGGCGGAGGGCCCCGCCGAACGGAAAGACCTCTGCTTCTCACAGAGATTCGACAGCAGGATGCTGGGCCTCCACCCACGATACGGAAATAACGCGATCCTAATAAAAACTGCAACAGCTCTTCTTTTTCATCAACAACATGATCCTAAAAATCTTGTAGCAAAGTAAGTATGAACCCATTGCTGCAACATCATTTGGCAGCAGAAAGGAAAGAAGTGCTGGCACTTGCTACAGCACAGGCGAACCCTGAAGACACCAAGCTCAGTGGAAGAGGCCACCAAGGGCCAGGTACTGAGTGCTTCACTCACGTGGAAGGCCCAGCACAGGCAGCTCCACAGAGACAGCAGATGAACGTGGCTCAGGGCTCAGGGTGGGGAAACTGGAGTGACTCCTAATAGTAAAGTGTTTCTCTTGGGTAAGATGAAAATGTTCTGAAATTGACTGTGGTGATGGTTTGTGCAACTGAGAATACACTAAAAAACCACTGGTGTGTAAGCTTTAAATTGGAGAACTGTATGGGGTATGAATTAAATCCCAATAAAACTGTTATCCCAAATAAGTGAATATACATGAAGTAAAAGCTAGGAAAGTGAAAAATAAGAGTGATGGGGAGAGGGAGGAAGTGCTTAGTGCTACAGATATTAAAACAAGTTATAACAGTATGATATTGTTTATATACAGACAGCTGGATCAAAGTATCAGAATAGGAAAATGTAGAAATAGACTCAAATACCAATGAAAATTACATTTATGACCAAACTAGTGGGGAAAAGATGGACTTCATTACATGGAATTTAGACAGCTGAGTAAAAACGTGTTGGACCCAAACCTTACATCTTACACCAGGATAAACTCCCAACAGATTGAATTTTAAATATGGAAAACAGAAATCATAAAGATACAAGAGAAAACATGGAAGAATTGTTATATCTCTTTAGAGTGGGGAAGCCTTTCACATGATGACTCAAAGTCCAGTAGTCATAGAAAAGTAAAACGGACTATGGAATTTTTAAAACAAACACACAGTAAGCTGAGTGACACACAAACTATCAACTGGGAAAAATATTTTTAAGTCATATCACAGACAAGGGGTTAACTTCCCTAATAATTTTAAGGAATTTCTTGAGAAAGATCAATCCCAACAGAAAAGTGGGCAAAAGAGCTGAACAAAGAATCTATTAAAAAAGAAAAAAATAAAAGCCATCCCATGAGAATTTGCTTTAATTCATAGAAAAAATGCAAATTAGAACTGCAGAGGTAAATCTTTTTTTTTAACCTAGAAAATGGGCAAAACCCCAAACTCTGGTAGTGGACTCTGTTGGCAAAGCTGTGGGGGAACAGACCTTCTCACGCCTGCTAGTGACTGCCCTGGTGTGAACCCTGGGGGGTGGGGTGCAATTTGGCAGCTTTTATCACAAACACGTGTACCTTCTGATTCAACAATTCCGCATCCGGGACCGTATTTGCAAATATGCAAACTGATCTACATGGTCACAGTGGCTCTCTCTGTAAGAGCTAAACGAAAGTCATTCTGTCGTGTCCGACTCTTGGTGACCCTATGGACTATACCGTCCATGGAATTCTCCAGGCCCGAATACTGGAGAGGGTAGCCTTTCCCTTCTCCAGGGGATCTTCCCAACCCAGGGATTGAACCAAGTCTCCCGCATTGCGGGTGGATTCTTCACCAGCTGAGCCACAGGGGAAGCACAAGGGAAGTCACGAAGGAAGAGCTAAAGATGAGCAATATTCCAAACACCCATCAACAAGGCAGCGTCGAAGCAAATTATAGTACTTGTGGCCACGAGTGGAATCATTATGCAATTACAATAAAGGATGAGGGAGGTATCTCTGAATTGCTGTGAGGTAATCTCCAAGACATTAAGTGAGAGAAAAAAAAAAGGTCTATAGCAGTGTATGTAATATGCCACTTTTTGTGTTTAAAAAGTAAAAATAAAAGTTTGTTTGTTTTCATTACACGCACAGAAAGAAGTTCTCCGAACGGTGATGGGTGACAGGGACAGGAGAGAAGTTTTCCACCTCAATAGTTTGTGTTTTGGATTTAACCACATGAATGAAGTACCGTGTCATAAAATTTGATACTTAAATAAACAAAAACAAAGAGCGAGAACTGTAGCTGCGCTAGGACCACAGCCATGTGAGGTGGACATCTGCTTGTGGACACAGCCTGGTCTGGGAGGAAGGAGCCAGGCGGCATCTGAGACAGAGGGAGGGTCTGTTCCTAGAGTTTGGTTTGTTCAAGAAGTAAACATTCAACAAACAGAGTAAACTGTCCCGGCAACGGCAGAGCAGCCTCAAGGCTCTGGTTAGACTAGAATGTACACGCGTGGGAGCGGAGTCCGTTCCCACCCGCCCTCTCTCTTCCTGTCAAGCGAAGCTGGCCTTCTGCTGGCCATCTCCACCTGCCCACCAGGGCCGAGCACAGACAGAAAGAGAACTCACCGTCTTCTTCATCTTCTCCACGAAGCTTCTGTCTTTGACAGAGGAGGTCCTGAAAAATAAAAGTGTCTGATGGGCACGGGAGACACCATGGTGCCCACGCCATTAGCTGCCTCCAGTCCAGTGCCAGGCTGGAAGAGGGACGACCCAGGCTCCCGGACCTGGTAGACCCAAATCTAACACCTCACGGGACCAGGGCTGACCCACTGGGTACAGGAGAGCATGAGAATGAAAGGTCAAGTTCACTCCCTGGGCCCCTACCAGCCCATGGTCCCCATGGCTTTGTCTCACCTCCAATTTCCACCTCTCAAGGCAACCAGGAGTCTCCCACATAAGATTCTGACCACGCTACTGCTGCACTCTAAAACCTTCCATGGCTCCCATGATCCACAGGCCAGAGGTACACAAGTCCCTTCAGGATCTGCCCTGGCCTTGCCTGCCAGCCCCCTCCCGAGGCCACCCCTCCGTGATGGTCCCTAGGATCCTGTCAACTCCACCGCCTTGTGTCTGGACATCAGGATGGCTGAAGACATACCCTGGGAGAGACCCACACCAGAGAAGCCATTCTAAAGAAAGAAATAGGGCCCTTCGATTCAGAATCCATCCTCCTCCACTGTCTAAATGATCGGCCACAATGACCAGCTGGGCATCTCCTAGTTCCTCCCTGCCCTCGGACCCACTGCCGCCTTGGCCTAGAGCGCCTTCCTTTAACCCTTTTCCCACAGACTCCTGCTTATCCCGAAAACACGAGGCCTAAGCTCCTGAGCACCTTCCCTGCCACTGACATGAGGCTGTCTGTTACCACCTTCAATGCGTCTTCACGCCTCCGTCCAAACCCTTCAGTGTGTTCTTGCTCAACCTGAGGGCTGGGTGTCACAACTGGGGGGAGCTGCCTGTGTATCTCTTTGCAATCAGCATGAGCACGATTGCACTTGGCACATGAAGCCTTATCAGCTTCTGGGATGGTCGGTCCTGAGTCCTCGCCCAGCAGGAGGTTGGCTGAGGTGGCCTCAGAGGCCTTTGGAGGCTCCCCGACCCACCTGAGGGTCTGACATCAGTGGAAAAGCTCTCCTCTCTCAAAGGACAGAGGCTTCCATACAAGCTTCAGCCAAGTGGACTTGAGTCCTCACTGAAGACAGGGACTAGGGCACACCCACCACCCACTGAGCACCCGGCTGCCCGTCCTCCACCTCCAGGTGATGTGGGCCACCCAAGGGGGGGCAGGCATGAGACTACACAAGGTGGCCCCTACCTTCCCAGGGCCTGTCACCAGGCTCGGAAAATCAAAGAGGAAGAGGAGGGGCCACACCTCAGGAGCAGAGAGGTTCAGGGTCAAAGCCTGCTTCTTCTACTAAATAGGCCCCCGACTGGATAAGTCAGGCCTCTCAAGGCCTCGGACTCCTTGATTGAAAACCCTGCATCTCCACCTTTGCAGCCGCCCCAGTGGGGTGCTCTGCACTGGGAACTCGTCTAACTTTTAGGGATAAAGAGGGAAGGGGAAAGTATTTAGGTGGCTCTGTGATTTCAGCAGGGTGAGGTGTGAGAAGACCAAATTGATGGGGCATCCGCAGGCCACAGGCTCCAGAAGGAGCAGGCACTGTGCCCAGAGAGACAGGAAAAGCCTCGAGGAAGAGCTGGGCTCTGGTCTCAGGGAGGGAATGGCTCTTGCAAGGGAAAGCCGCGGCAGCTGAGGGGCTCCTGGATGAGGCCCAGGCAGCCGGCGGGGATGAGCTCTGGGGAGGAGGGCCAGGGAGGGGGGGCTCCCTATGCAGCTGCATGGAGAGGGTGTTCCAGGCTGGCAGGAAGGGGAAAGGGGGCCCTCTACGCAGGTCTGGTTGGGGGTGTCAGAGGGCAGGCACAAGGTGCTAAGGCCCCCCACCCCCAGGAACAGGGTGCTCCTGAGAAAGGCGTGCACTTCTGAAGGCCAGCACTGTCCTTAGCTTCAGCCCCTGGGGAAAGATCACACCCACAGAGCCACGAGCGGGACAGGAAACCCGAGGAGGAGGGGGAGACTCCGTCCGTGCCTCCAGTCACTGCCCGACACGGGGCAGGCTCCTCACGCTCCCACTGCTGATACCCGGCTGCCAGGCCCTGAGCAGGGCCACCCCTGGGTGCCCTTGCCTGGCTTCCCCGCTCCTGACCGCTGTGCACTGGGATTCGCACTCAGAACCCAATCTTTCCCAGGGTGAGGGATGGGTAGGGTGACTGCGGCCCTCCTGGTTTCTGGTCTAAACCCCTTTCTTCAGGAAGCAGAGACATGCAGCCTGCAAACCAGGACCTCGGGGGCCAGGGTGGCCGTGCCCCGGCGAGCCCCCGGGGGCTGCTCTTTAGGCCGTGCCCTCCTTGTGCCTCCAGACGTCCCTGCCCAGGAGCAAGTTCCCTCCACACCCCAGTGGGGGTGCCTGTGGGCATCCACACCATCTCCCTGGATGCTGTCTGGAACTGACCTCGGGATGGGCTCGTCCTGATGAGCTGAGTAGGTGCACCCCATGGCTTCTCATGCCCAGCTGCTCTGGATCGTGGGGGCCAGGCAGAATGCTGCGCCCCTGGATGCGTGCAGGGGGCCAGCAGCTAGCAGGTCGGGCTCCGTCCATTCTCTACCGGCGCTGGAGGCGGGCAGCCCGGCCCACGGACGCCACACATCCTCCTGGACGCTCTGTTCTCTCGGGAGCCCCGCAGAGCCCCTGCCTGCCTCTGACCCCGGTGCCTGGGAGAGCAGCCGCATCTGGCGGGCCCAGTGGGGAGGAACCGAGACTCCCGGCTGGAGCCTCCCATGAGCCCCTGCGTCTGGCACACACCCCTCCTCCTCCTGTATGGACCGAGGGAAGGAGGCAACCTCCCCAGCCCCAGCTGGAGTCTCCTTGGTAACTGTTTATAGCAGAGCCCTTTCTCCCCACAGCCTCCCCCTTTTCCACTTTAAGGAAAAAAAAAAAAAAAAAAATGAAGTCGTGCAGGCTGAACAAAGCTCCTCTGGACCCTGGGAAGCGGTGGGGCAGGTTGCTATGGCACGGCTGCATCCCTATAAAGGAGCCTGCTGCCGGCCTCCCTGGAATCCCGTTAAATTAGATCTGGCTCCCATCTCCCTCCCTACAAAAGAACTGCGGGGGACAGAGCCTACTACACTGGCTTCAGTCTCCTGGGGTAGACGGTCCATGAAACTAACACATCTTGGCCCCTCACTGCAGTGCGGGGAACGCCCAGCAGGGTGGGCTGAGATGGTTCCATGTGGGGAGCCCCCCTTTGAAGGCACCCAAGTAAACAGCCATCAGGAGAGGCCGCGGCTGGCCCAGGCGCAGAGCTGAGACCACACGGCTCCAGAGTACAAACGGTTCCAATTAGGTTCCCCACCCCCAAACTGGGAGCAGAAGTGCCTCTGGTTTCTGAGGTCAACTATAGCGGGGGTGGTGGGGGGGACTGTATCGGCCCGAAGGAGGGTGGACAAGAACACTGAGTCACTTGGACCGAGACAAACCACAAGGGCTGGCGTGATTCATTCTCTTTCCAGTCCCAGGCCATGCTCAGAAGGCTTTGTAAAATTTAATTTTCAGCAAAGCGGAACTGACTTCTGAGACTTTCCCTTGCTCCCGGCAACACGTGGGACAGCTGCTTTTGAGTGGCTCCCTTCAGAGCCTTGTGGGTGGCGACAAGTTCTCCAGGCCCCAGGGCGGCAGGCGGGGAAAAGGGCCGAGAGCTGGGTGACATCGATGGTGGTAGAGCGGGTGGTAGAAGGGGGCAGACCCACCAGAGCCTCGTGGCGGAAACCTCGTGGCTAGTGGTTGGGAAAAGCTGCCTGGGGTGAAAACAAAGTGGCTCCCTGGAGCTTGAGAAACAGCAGCTTTCTCCACCACCCGGGCCCAGAGTGGGAACCGCCGTGGGCAGAAAGCGGCGAGGCAGGTGGGAGCATGCAGCAGTGTGGGAGGCCAGGGGTCAGAGACAAGAAAGGGGGGGACCCCTGCGTACAGAGTGCTCCTGTTCACTTCCTTTTCTACTTCAGGTAATTGCCCCGCCCACCCCCACCGGGAAGGTGGAAAGGATTCTGCCCCATTTGACTTTGGAGGGGAGTGAAGCTTGGGGCTGAAGCAGTAACTTCAGCTCCAGGAAAGCCCAGAGGCACCCTCCCACTCCCCAGCAGGGCAGGCTGAGGGTCTGCTCCCCACCCGCCCCCAGCAGAGCAAGGCTGCATCTCCCTGGTCACCCCATTGGTCAGGACACAGGACACGGCGGTCCCCATGAACACTTCACTGCCCTTCCCAGGGATTCCTCCCTGTCACTGAGGGTACTCTGAGCCTCAGGGGGAGTGATGTTCCCCTGGTGGACACCATGGGCCCTGGTCAGCAGGACACCTCCTGATGACCGTCCTCCAATCTGTGTGGGGCCCAGACGCAAACCGTAGCTCTTGGGGCTGCCCTGGCACCAGCCCTCCCCTCGGCTCCCCACGAGGGTCAGACAAAAACCCCAAGGCCCTGCGGGTCCCTCCCCAGCCTCAGCTCTCCTATCTTGGCTCCCTTCACGACCCCCGACTCCCTTGGTGACTTACACCCAGGCCCTGCCAGGATACACCTTCCCCAGAGCAGGCCCTGTTCTCCTGGTCCTGGCGTCAGTACACGAGGCCCTCTCCCAGCTTCCTACTCAGCCTCCAGACTCAGCCTGGGGGGTGCCTCCCTCCTGACACCCGCCAGTGGCACCTCGGCTGTCTGAGCCTTGTCCACTGTACCACCCTCGTGCGTCCCACCTGCACATGAGGCCCTGAGGATGCCCCGTGTCCCTACGCCCTGGCCCCTGGCCCCCAGAGATGAAGCCACTGGCACCGAGAGCCCAGAGGATGCCAAGTGAGGTCAGAAGGGCCACTGACACTCGGCCCTGCATCGCTTCCCAGACAGGCCACGTCTGAGCTTTGGGGCACTGGCTAGAATGGCAAAACCTCCCCAGTCCCATCAAGGGACGGGAGCGGTCCCTCGTGGTCAGGTGGCAGCAGAAAACCCTCAGCTCCGAGTACAGGGGCAGCGTGAATGTCCTGAGCCCACGTCCTCGCCGTGTCCACCACAGATGCAGGCGGTTTCGGGCACGGTCCACCCTCCACGGCCTTTCCTCATGCTTTGCTCTTTGTAAAATCCGTTTGCGTTTCCACTGTCAGAGCCAAGGACCCCTGTCTAGGAAAGGTGGCCCTGAGCTGGGTGTGCAAAGAGCCAGCACCAGGACAGCACTCGGGAGACAGAGAATGGTCAGAGATGGTGCTGGTGGCCTCGACTCCTGGTCTTCCTGGCCTTTCTGCTGAGAGCGAGCCGTCAAACAAAGGTCATGGAGGAAAATGAGCTTCTTTGTGGCTTTTCAGAAGCAACCCCCAGTGGGATGCAGTCAGTAAAATCTAGACCGTGGGAAACTCGGGGAAACAAATGATCTGGTTTCTTCAACAAAAAATGCTGTGAGGGAGTCACAGGGGTGGAATGAAGCCTTCGGACCGAAAGAGATCTGTCACTGTGTGATGGGGAAGCAGCCAGGCACGAGAGGCCACAGCCCCAGTGAGCATGACTTGCCAGAAAAGGCGAAAGTGCGGGACAGAAGTAAGACCAGCAGTTGCCAGGGGTGGGGGCTGGGGAGTGCCAACCGTGAAGGGGCCTGTGGGGGGTGCCTTCTGGGGTGCGGAATGTCCTTGGTTATCTTGACCGTAGCGCTGGTTACGCAACTGCACACACCTGTCAGGACTCATCAAACTGTGCACTTCAAAAAGGGGAATGTGCATGGCAGAAACCAGCATGATATTGCAAAGCAATTATCCTCCAATTCAAAATAATTTTTTAAAAAAGGAGAATTTGGGGGGTTTCCCGGGTGGTCCAGTGGCTAAGACTCTGTGCTCCCAATGAGGGGGCCTGGGTTCGATCCCTGGTCAGGGAACTAGATCCCACATGCTGTAACTAAGACTCAATGCAACCAAATAAAATAAAATATATTTTAAAAAATTTAAAAAAAAAGGAGACTTTTACTGCATGTAGACCTGACCCCTCCAAAAGAGAGGTTGAGAAGATTGAGTAATCAATTGTAATGTATGGCTTTAGATCCTGAATCTTTAAAAAAAAAAAGGTTTAAAAAAAATGGCTTGGTCACTCAAGGAACTATGAACAATGCCGGCCGAGTATCCACTGATACTGACACATATTGTGGACTTGAAGGGGTGGGAGGGAGGCGGTGTGTTAGGTTTAGAAAGGGGAAGTCCTCGAATGTGAGACAACTGGAATATTCTGCTAGTGCAGGTTTCCCTATAGTTTCACAGGAGATATTTCCAGTTTCCTATGAAAGCATGTGATTTCTTTATTCATCATTCATATGAGTTACAGGACTAATGGTGAAATCATACGCCAGCTTTAAGGTAATCTGGCAAGAGTGGGGAATGGCCCGGAGTGGCGAGCTGAAATGGTGGCGGGGGCCTGGGTGCCCCCCATGCTTCGGTGTTTGCTTGCAACGTTCTGTAAGAAGCAGCTTTGTTTCTCCTGAAAGCACTCTTAGGCCCCACAAGAGGAGCAGGCTGCAGGCGTGAGGGCTTCCCAAGGCTGTGAGCAGAGCCGAGGGGGAGCACGGCCGGGGCTGGCTGGGGGCGCAGGCTGCTGTGCGGACCCCCTCGACACGGGCGGCCCTGCTCAGCCCCAGCCCCTGCTGGCCGCGGTCACGGTGGGCTCACAGCGTGGCCGGGTCCTCTGGAATGCTTTTTTTTTTTTTCCCCCTTTTTCAAAAAAGGTTATATAGAAGTGAGTTTTAAGTGAAACTGCTAGGGCTTTCAATGTTGTAAATTAAAAAAAAAAAAAAAAGTAACGTAAGCCACACCCAGCCTGTGAGCCAGTTTGCTCGAGAGGCAGACACACGTGCAGATTTTAGCATTTACTAAGTCAACAGCCTTTCTCTGAGTATCTTCACTCCGACAGGCCGGGGGCTGGGCTGGAGACCCAGACAAAGGACAGGATGGGAACAGGACACTATCTCTGCACCATGGAAGGAGGAAAGAAACAAATTCCCACCCAATAGGAAGGGGCTGTATTATACGTGCAAGCAAAGTGCATGTGGCACAGAGGGGCCCTGAGCTCCAAACCCCACTCTGGGGTCCCCCACACTGGGAGTTGCCCTGGCCCCACGCGCTCTGCCCAGAGGTACAAGCTGAGCGAAGGGGGAGGAGTGAGAGGGAGTGGAGATGAAAGAGGGATTATTACTATGAGGATGCGCTGCTTGTAACTGCTCTCTATTACAAGTCTTTAATTGCTATCGTAAACTGTTCGAAACACCTCCCCAGGGGGATAAAACCATGTTTCCGGATTAGAAGGCTCAAGGCTCAATACTGGAAGATGCCAATTAATTGCGAGATTCCATCCAATCCCAGCAGGTTTTTTTTTTTTTCATTTGTTAGTACTCTTGCCTGGAAAATCCCATGGACGGAGGAACCTGGTGGGCTGCAGTCCACGGGGTTGCTAAGAGTCGGACACGACTGAGCGACTTCACTTTCACTTTTCACTTTCATGCATTGGAGAAGGAAATGGCAACCCACTCCAGTGGTCTTGCCTAGAGAATCCCAGGGACGGGGAGCCTGGTGGGCTACCGTCTATGGGGTCACACAGAGTCGGACACGACTGAAGTGATTTAGCAGCAGCAGCAGCAGCAGCAGCAGCAGCAGACATTGACAAACTGACTCTGAAAGTTACATGGAGGCGAGTCCCTGCAAGTCCAGTGGTTGGGACTCTGTGCTTTCATTGCTGGGGTCTGGGTCTGATCCCCGATTGGGGAACTAAGATCCCACAAGCTGAGCTTTGGCCAAGTTAAAAAAAAAAAGTTACTTGGAAATGCCAAGGGCCCCCAAAAGCCAACAGAATCTTAAAAGAACAAAGCTGGAAGACTTGGACTACCAGATACCAAGTCAACAGTTACTATAAAATCACAGAAAACAGAACAGTGTGGTACTGGGGACAGGACAGAAAACAGACCAATGGAACAAGGAGTCTAGAAGTCAACCCCCATCTCTCTGGCCCCCCGATTCACATCCACAGTGATGACACTTTAGTGCAGTGAGAAAAGAATGACCTTTTCTATTGTAACAAATGGTGCTGAACTGAATATATGGATATCCGTAAAGGAAAAAATCAATCTCAAAGGGCCCTGACAATTGGCTGATACCCAATCAATTTTAGCTGGATGGCAGATCTAAGATAAAAACTACAAGAGTGAAGCTTTCAGAAGAAAATACAAAAGATAAGCTCCATGACCACAAGATAAGGCTTCTTAAACTGGACACCAGAGCATTAGCCATAAATGTGAAGGCCAACCAAAAGTTCACGATTGGACCCGTTTAAGAACTTCTGATCACAAAAAGACAGATACTGTTCAGAGAGTTAAAGGCAAGTTACAAAAAGATTCTGAAGATATGTAGATATCTAATGAAGGACTCGGATCTAGAATACATGAAGAACTGTGACAAATGAAGAAGGTTAATAACCTGGCAAGAAAAAAATGGCCAAAGTCTTGAATGACCTTCACAAAAGATACCTCAGTGGCCAGTAAACATGAAAAATCACTGAAATGTGATTAAAACAGGTACCACCACACGCCCATTAGAATGGCTAAAATTTTATTGTTTTTTTTTTCATTAAAAAATTGTTTTTTGCCCATATATGCAGCTTGTGGGGTCTTAGTTCACTGTAGTGGTGGTGGTGGTTTAGTGGCTCAGTTGTGTCCGACTCTTTGTGACCCTGTGGACTGTAGCCCACCAGGCTCCTCTGTCCACGGGATTCTCCAGGCAAGGATACTGCAGTGGGTTGCCATTTCCTTCTCCAGGGGACCTTTCTGACCCAGGGATCAAACTTGGGTCTCCTGCATTGCAGGCAGATACTTCACAATCCACGCCAGAAACCCCTTAGTTCGCTGACCAGGGATCAAACCCAGGCACTGATAGTGAAAGCAACAGGTCCTAAAAACTGGACCGCCCGGGAACTCCCTAGAAAGGCTAAAATTTTTTAACTGATAAAAGTAAGTGTTGGTGAGGATGGGCAGCAACTGAACCCCTGCATGCTGGGGGCAGGGCTGGGAGCTGGTACTTGCAGGCTGGGAAACTGGCCGTATCTAACAGAGGCACATGTGAGCCTTCCCTCTGACCCCACCTCCACGTCCACCGCACACCCAGCAGAGCGACGTCCACACGGGAACCATGTCCACTTGTACAGGTGTTCCCTGCAGAGCCGCTGGTAACAATGCCTGAGGCTTGAAGCAATCTAAAGGGCCTTGGTGACGGGAGTGAATAAGTCATGGTTTATCCCACAACTGAACGCCATGTAATGATAACGAAAGAACTATCACTATACGTGATGTGGAGAAACCTCAGGAAAAATGGCCAAACGCTACACATCCTGAGACACAGACGACACTTGTCACGAGAAGTCAGGAGAGTGGGCGACCTGGGGGTGGTGAGACTGGTGGGGGGAGTTTCTTACATGATTATGCCCCTTTTGTGAAAAATGATCAGACCATGTGCTTAAGATCTGTGTACTTTTATGTCTGCATGTTATGCATTTCAATAAACAGCTTATGAAAAATACCATGGAGGCCTTCTAGAACTGACCTTTCTTTGAAGCCCTCCCTGGGCACCTGAGGTTCTGAAGCCCAATCCAGCCTTGTGATGAGGGCCCCCCCGAGGCCAGCACGCCTGGGAGATTCACCTGCCGACATGGGGGCTCCTTGGGGATCGCGTGCACCCCGAAGTCCGGGGTCAGGGGGCTGCGGACATGCATCCTGTGCTTGCTGTCAGACACAGCCGCTCCCACTGGCCTGGTTTTTAAAAAATATCCATGCTCAAAGGTCTGGACTCACTATCCCAGGTGGTGAAGGCCTGAAAAGGCCTTAAAAGACCAACTGGAAGCCACTGGGAATCAGTGAGGACTCTGGATCCAGCTGTGGGCTACAGACAGTCCCCACACCGCTGGCTCTCCACGGGCCTGGCGGTGAGGGAGGCCGAGCTGTGGCTGGAGCCGCCTGCGCTCACCGGAAGCACGAGAGAGCAGGGGCAGCATGGAGGGATTTGCACGGGGCCAGCTGCGTGGCCCAGGCACATCAGCAAAGCGGCCTCTCTGAGTCTCAGCTCTCTCACCTTTACACTGGGATATTACCCACATCTTAAGAGACAGAAGGCAGCCTGGCAAAGCGGGGAAAACGGGGCTGTGCAGTCTGTAGATCCGGGTTCAAAAGAAAAACCAGCTCTGCTTGTAAGTTAGGTGACCTCAGGCACACTCAGTCACTAACACCTCAGCTTCCTTCTCTGCCAAACAGGGTAATGATGGTGTTCTGGAAGGTTCCTGTAAGACTGGAGATGGTATTAATGATGAGGGCTCTTCAAGCACCAGGAGCTGGGTAAAGAGCTCTATGACGGAGCATGTCGGTTAATTTTTACAGCCCTATGAGGTCAGTTCTACTGTTATCTCTGATTTATAATTAAAGACACAAACTTCAAAAGATTAAGTGAGGGCAAATGTCACAAGACTAATACAGGGTGGGGTGGGGTCAGGACTCAAACCTTCGTAACCAACATCAGGGCCCAGACCCTAACCACTGCTCGACGACAGCTTCTCTTACAGTGTACAACGCAGGACCCTGGCCACAAGATATTCAGCGTGATACCATGAGGGACGAGAAGGGGACTGAAATATGGAGGGTGAAAATTTTAGGATTATAAAGAGGGAAATAGAGTTTCAGCACTCTGGCAAAGAGAAACCATTTGAATCTGAGAATCTGTAAAGTCTAGGACTTCTGTTTCAAGTTCATCTAGTGACCCCAGGGACCCTGGTAACACAAGAATGGTGGCTCCAGGCTCTCTCATGGCACAGCCTTCCTCAGGGGTAGGGGTTGGGACATGCCTGCATCTTACAGATGAGCAGACGCAGGGCCCCTTTAAACTGGGACCTGGGCACTGGTCCTCTTGAGTGCCATACCTTTTCACCAAGAACACTTTGCCACACCATGAATGTACCTGTCCAGTTCCAGGGGTACAGGCTGGCCTCCACTCGCCTGCCAGCCTCCCCTCGCCTGCCAGCCTCCCCGCCCCGCTCTGGCCTTCTGCTGGCAAAGCCCTTGAAGTCTTGGAATGTGGTCCCTTTCCTGCAGCACACCTTTCTGACCTCTCCAAGAGAGGATGCCTCAGTAGAGACCCCAGAGCCTGTGTCTCCCGCCTGCTCACCTCTCCCTCCATCATGAGCGATGAGGCCACCCACTCTGTTGAGCTGAAAGTGTTTCAGAAACAATTTTTTAAAGTACCTTTCCAAGTCATGACTTGTTAGCTTCTTTAACATAAAGGCCATTCTTGCATACCTGCGGCGTCCAGCGTAGTGCTTGGTACGAAACACTTTGGGACACAAACACCTAAGCAGCTGCCGAGTGGCAGGACTAGAGCTAGTTGATGTTACAGACGTCACCCACAAGAGCCCTGTGAGGGCGGGGTCACTGCATTTAGGGTTAGTGACCTCCGGGGAGGGGAGCGGGCCTGGAGGCTGCATTAATGCCCAACGGTCAATGATTAAATCAATATGCACACACAATGAAACCTCTACAAAAACCCAAAAGGATGGGGTTTGGACAGTCCTGGAGCTGCTGACGACACAGAGGGATTGGGCAGGTGGCAGCCCAGAGAGGCAGGGGAGCCCTGGGCCCCTTCCCCACACCTTGCCCTATGCCTCTCTTCCATCTGGCTATTTCTTTTATTCTTACTAAATCACACTAAGCAGGTGATCTAGTAAGAAAGGTGTTTTCCTGAGTTCTGTGTACCCCTCTAGCGAATTAATCAAACCCAAGCAGAGGGTTATGGGAACCTCTGACCCAGGTAGTTGCTGGCACCCGGACTTGTTGATCATTGTCTGAGGGGGGCAGGGGGCGGGCCTCTGGGGCTGAACCCGTAACCTGGGGGAGCTGATGCTAACTTCAGGAGACAGTGTCACACCCAGCTGGGGTCCAGAGAGATGGAGAACTGCTTGCTCAAAGGAGCGTTCAGTCTGAGCACTGACAGTAGAGGAGGAAAAAATAGCTTTTCTCTTACTTTGTCACCAACCCTTGACCGCAACCAATCTCTAAGCTCCAGGCTCCTCTCTTCATTTAAAAAGAGAAAGGAAATATCCTCCAATTAAAATAAATAAGTTTTTAAAATAAAATAAAAAGAGAAATGAGCAGCTGTTAGGTGAATAGGATATGTTAAGGCAGCGTCAAACTGCAACTCTCTCCTTGTCGACAATGAAAAGGATTCGAGGGAATCCCAAAAGGACCCGTTACCTTGCGCCCTGGCCCTGAGGAGGGTGCCTCGGTGAGCCCGTGCATTTACGAAAGGCACGGTCAGGGCCTGGAGTGAGGCATTAACTGGGAGCCTTGTGCTGAGGCCCCTGCATGCCAGAGCATCATGCTGCCTGTCGGCGTACGGCGACTTCTGCTCTGACTGGTTCCTGCGACGCCTGAATACGAGACAGGCATCAAAGGACCTTGACCGACGTGAGGGGCAGCACAAACAGAAGCACTTATGAAGCTAGACCAGAAGCAGAGCCCACCAATCAGGCAAAACCCAAGACGCTACGAGGGGCCCTGCCCCTCTCAGCTGGCTTGCTCCTGCCTGAGCACTGCCGGGAGGACAGCAGAGACGTGCTCGGGGGGGACCCTGAGTGTTGTCACTTACGTGGTCTGAATCTTGGTGAACTCGGGGACTTCTTCTTTTTTCTTCCTGAAGAGGAACCAGTATGTCATGACACCCACGATGAGAGAAAACAGGATCACGTCTGTCGTGCTGAAAAGGGACACTTCTTCAGCCACCATCTCAGACGTGGTGGTGCCGGCATCCATGTTGGAGTCTGCCATGTTCATCAGGAATCTGTCCAGACAAAGAACGACAGAAGTCAGCAGGGGCCGCCTGGGGCCTGCTGGGGAGCCCCCTGAAGGCTTCGGTCTGGGCTGCACACCCCAAGGGATGCAGCAACAGGCAGAGCCCCGGGACCAGAACCGAGCGAGCATGCGGCTGGCGTGGTGCCTGCTCAGCCCCGGGTGCACCTGGGCACAGGCTGGAACCAGGACCGGGCCTCCAGTGCCCTGAGGAGGAGCCACAGGTTCCCCACACCAGCCTGCTTCAGCCCCACAAGGACACAGCGGGGCGCAGCTTCCCTTTCCCCGGCAGGCCCGGGATGCCCCGAACCAGCACGCTCCACAGGTCTTCAGGGACTGGCCCTTGGACAGCTCCATGGAAATAACCTCTGAGCCCTTGGGATGTGCCGCCTAATAAGAATGTCTCTGCATACCCGAGACCTTGGGTCACCCAGACGGTTTATGCTAATGCTGCAGCGTAGGGGAACACCTGGGGCTCTGAGTCACATCGTACTGCTGGGACCTCTGGGGCTCTGGAGACTCAAGAGGTGAGCTCAGACATGGGGGTGCCCCGGGCCTTCAAGACTGATTCTCAGTAGGGAACCCTGGACGCCACAGCTAGAGGGGGCCTCGCCGGCTGGCAGCACCTAAGACACGTGGCCGCACGTGGCTGCTGGTGGAGAATATGGTGTGACTCCCCCGGAGGACAGCCCGCCCGCGGGCAGAGCACACCTGGAAGCTTCTGCCGGCTCCTGCTGGACTGTCCTTTCGCGTCTCCCTCAGCCGTAATCAACTATGACTGGGAGTAAAGCAGCTTTGCCAACTTCTGTGAGTCCTGCTGCATCACTGAGCCAGACGGTGGTCTTGGGGGAACCCCCCCCCACACACACACCAATTGGCTTAGTTCCCAGATGGTGTTCTTGGGAACCCCCACCACACCAACCTATTTAGTCCCCTTGAAAGGTGCTCGACTGGTCCTCCCACCACTGAAACCTGGCAGGTATGTACAGATGAGTCCACAGAGGCCCAGACACTCCCGCAGTGCATTTCTGCCTCTTGTCACCAAGGCCGGGCTGGCTCTTCAATCTCATTGTGCCCTTTTGCAATCACTGCTCCTACCCAGTGGCTGGCTCTCAGCGCAACCACGGCTCCAGGCTCGGTCAGAAATGCCTGAGTCACAGCTCGGCGAGGAGGGCAGCGCGAGATTACTTCACACGTGACTTCCATTAGCTGTCACTGACTTCGGGGAACCAGAGCGGGGGCCCCGGGTCAGCTGAGGGCCGGGAGCGGGCCCTTCAGGGCGGCCCTCAGCCTGCTTCTGAGCTTGGTCACTAATCTGAGGGGCTGGTTTCAGAGGCTGAGTTCCCGATATCACCTCAGCTCACCCTTTCCGATATCTGATGTGAAAAGACAATCTTAACTCGAGTACCCAGAGAGTACTGTTTAAAGAATTGTCTTATAAACACACTGAATGTTTACTCAGGGTTAGTCACGTCTCTCTACCCACCCCAGCAGTGGTGTCTGGCGCGCCCACGAGACTTCTGCTGTGGAGGGGACCTGTCCTCATGGTCTCGGAGCCTGCCTGGGGGTCCCGCCAGGGCTGACATGCTGACCCAGGAGAGCCCCCCATGACAACTGCCAGCTCCCTGTCCCACCACCTTGCTGACTCAGGCTGCCCGGCCCCCTTACTTACCAAGGGGGGACTGACACCCACAAAATTAAACAACTGCTCCTTGCCACACGCCAAGTCAACCACAGCACTAAGACTGGGGTCTCCACAGCTCTGAGATGTAAGATGTCAGACAGACCAGAGCTGCAGAGGGCGGTGCAAAGGACCCCGGAGAGCATCTATTTCCACCAGAGGCCGGGAGGCTCCAAGGGCGAGGTTTACTCGCCACTCACCCAAGCCGGGGAACAGAGTGGACACGTCTCTTTGTTCTGTCCCCAGTTCCCGAGGGACAAACAGTTCCCCCAAGACACCTGGGTATCTGGCTCGTGGTGAGAAGGAAGGGTTGGCAGGCTGGCAAGGAGGAAGTCAGGAAAAACCTTCACCTCATGCTTCCCAACTAGGATCAGAGCCACGTGCCTGGGGGCTGAAGCCAAGAACAAACTGTTAAACCACCAACGTCCCACGGAGGTGTACATGAATGCACCTGCCCTCCTCTCCAGCCTGTGTCCCTGTCCCCAGGGCCTTGACCCAGGCCTGGGATGCTCTCCTTCTACCTGCTCCCCACTCGGTCCTCAGACCCTGGCTCAACTGTCACTTTCCGGGTGGGGGTGTGTGTCACACTTTCCCGGCACAGTGCTTGGCACATCACCTAGGGCTGGAGAAAAGTTCTCATGGAATGAAAAAAGTCAATGAATTCACTGAAACACACAGGATGTATCAACTGCATGAACCACTGACATGAAGCCTACAGACCGAAAAGAACTTAGGGGCTGGGAGCATGCCCATGCAGTAATCCTCCAGGACACAGGTCTCCCGACTTTCTCGGCTTGTGAAGCCCCTGGAATCTGAGTAAATGGTATCCCTAGGCCAAGAGACATACCAAAGAGTTCCATTTAGGAGTAGTTGGATCCCAACAACTTCCAAAAACCCAGCTCTGCAAAGACACACAGAGTGTCAAAGGGAATGCAGAAGATCTCACACTGATACTGAGAAACACCCCAAGCTGCGCTCAGGGGCACAGATGTGGAGTCTCTCTGAGCACCTCTGCGTGCCACCAATGATGCCCCGAGGCACCTCAGCAAGGTCAGGGAATCAAGGCCCTGCTGCATAAAATCACTCTACTCTGAGTGTGAAATATTCAGATGGAAGAAATTTGACCATCCTGCCTGGTGGATGGTCTCCATTTCAAGTGTTGGGGGCTGACCGTGAGATAGTCTGAGGTCCCCACAGGCCCTTGAGGTCTCCCTCTGGGAGCCCTGTGCAATCTACCTTTCAATCATTCATTCTTTTGCACTTAGTGGGAAGCAGGAAAACCAAACAGTATAGAGCTCACGGGGCCAAAAGCAACATCTGTCAGCAACAGAAGAAAATAAAAAGGCTGTGGGAAAATAGAGGAAGTTCTTAACCAGACCAGGCTCTTGCCACAGGCCTGTCGCCAGCTGGGCAAATCCCTTACTGGCAGGAAGGAGGCTTCCATGTTCTTACATGTAAAAATTAGACACAGAAAAAATGGGGTTCATCAAAGACAAGCCAAGTAAGTCTCCCCCACCCCAAACAGAGCAGGTCTGATTCAATCGTTTATTATATATTAGGTCTGTACCTAAGTTTTTTCACTTTTATCATAAAGACAGTGTACATATGGAAACGGGCATAAACAGTCAGACAGGTGCTATTCCTTCTTTTGAACTGCACCAATTAGCCAGTTCCCACTGATGCTGAAGGTCAGAGGCAGCAATGCCAGGGCTTCCCAGGTGGTGCTAGTGGTAAAGAACCCACCTGCCAATGCAGGAGACGTAAGAGATGTGGGTTTGATCCCTGGGTTGGAAAGATCCCCTGGAGTAGGAAATGGCAACCCACTCCAGTATTCTTGCCTGGAGAATCCCATGGACAGAGGAGCCTGAAGGGCTACAGTCTGTGGGGTAGCACAGAGTCGGAGGCAACTGAGCAGCAGTCCCCGGGGCAGCCCGACACCCTGCAGAGCGGGGTGAACAAATCGCTGGCCACCCGGGGCCAAGGACGTGGCGGGAGCGAAGTCAGCTTTGAAGGGACACATGTGGCAAAAAGAGAAGGGCTCTTTCTCCATCCGACTGTTGACAACACCTGATGTCTCAGATCGTCCTCTGGAAAGGATCTGCAGCTTTGCCGTCACTGTACGTTAACTTCTCGTCAGTAAGTGATCGACTGAGCTGGTGCTGACATCACAGTGAGTTGGCATGAATGCAGCAACAGGAAGGAAGGAAGAAAGGAAGCCAGCGAGCGGTGCACGCCGCCCCTTTAGTGTGCATGTCACCCAGGCACCGTCGCCTCCAAAGAGCCCAGGACCACCCCCCCCAACCCCCGCTGCAGCGGGAGTAGGGTCTGCTCCGGGTCACAAACCTCTGCCAAGGTTCTTCAAGATGAGAGAGAGAATCCTTAGGGAAACCAAGCCTCCTCTTGCCTAACGGCTAACCCTCCAGAGCCTGAGCGATAACTCAGGGGAAAGGGCCTCCCCAAGGCAGCCTGCTGAGAGCACTGCTCAAAAGAGCAGCTGGAACACACTCCCCTCTGGGTACAGTGTCCGCCTCGCTGACCTTTTAAACCCACACAAGGCCAGCGAGGCTTTCTTTGGGTTCATCCTGTTTGCCATTCACTCAGCTTCTTCCATCGGCAGGTTGGGAACTTATCATCTATTTTGTCTCCAAGTTCTTTCTCAGCCCCACCCTCTTTCTCTTTCCCTCCCGGGGCCACGCTGGCCTATGTGTATGGCTGTCCCCAAGTCCCCGCGGCCATGCTCAGTTTTATCACCTCGCTTCTCTCCTGGCTCAGATTGGGTCATTTCCATTCTCCTGAGTTAACCAGTGGTCTCCTCTGCCAATTCTGCCGTGGTGCCATCCGTGGAATTTTGGTCTTTTCTTTTTGCTACGGTATCTTTCAGTTCTAAAGAACTTTCGGCTCTTCTTTATCTTTTGTATGACTGCTTTTTCTCATTCAAGTTGAGATTTTTCCTAGTTCTTAGGATGGTGAGTGATTTTTTAAAAATTGGATCCTAAGCATTTGGGGTATTATAACACTCTAAATCTTATTTAGGAGAAGGCAATGGCACCCCACTCCAGAACTCTTGCCTGGAAAATCCCATGGACGGAGGAGCCTGGCAGGCTGCAGTCTATGGGGTCGCTAAGAGTCGGACATGACTGAGCGAATTCACTTCCACTTTTCGCTTTCATGCATTGGAGAAGGAAATGGCAACCCACTCCAGTGTTCTTGCCTGGAGAATCCCAGGGACGTGTTTAAGTCCTCTCTTTTGTCAGGCCTTCTCTGTCCCAACGCTGGTAGGCATATTCCAGTGGTTTCAAACCACGGAGGGGCCACACATAGGGGAAAACGGAGCTCTGAGGAAGAAGAAGGGAAGATGGTCCAAACAGTCAAAGATGGGTCACCCAGGGACCAACCTCTGAGCTGGGGCATGAAAAATGACCAGGGTCCACCAGTTGGGTAAAGGAGGGAAAAGTTCCAGCTGGAGGAAGCATGTGCCTACTGATAAACGAGCAGTAGTTACTCACTTGTAACCACTGATACAAATGATAAAAGAGCAGCAGTTACAGAATCTAGTGTGACTCAAGAGCGTTAGGACAAGATGCGTATGCGTGAGTATAAGGGTGATGAGTAAGAGGCTGGCCTTTAAAAGGAGATTTAAGACCAGTGCGTGGAGGAGTGTTCTGCGCGCCTAAGGCCTTTGAGCTCTGGGTGGCAGTGATGAAAGGGTGAGGGTGTGGCACAGTCAGAACAGGTGGCGGGGTGGGAACCCCAAACAGTGGCTGCACCCACAGGATCAGTGCAGACGTGGAGCCATGACCAAGGCATCCTTGACTAGAACTCATGCAGGCCCACGTTCCTTGCAGATGCCCAAATGCCCCGGCTGATGACTTTTCCCCTGATTAACAGGGCTTATGGGTGGGATGTGGAGACACATGACGGACACTGTGTCTGATGCAAGGATGTGAAAGAGGAAGGCAGCCAGGGAAGCTGGATCTGTGAAAGCATGACTTGGTAAGAAGCAGGCAGAAGAGCGAGCTAGCATTACTCAGCGTAAACGGAGCTGACAAAGCCCCATGGCCACTGACCACCGGAACTGCAGCCGGTCGTGGACGGCCACATGCGCTTGTTTCTTCTTTCGGCCTCTCTGGGGCCTCAGCCACCTGGCCTGAACCAAAAGCACTGTGAACCCACAGATCCCCTAAGCCCTTGGCAATAAACTCTGGGGCATTCTGAGGCTGTAACTTAGTTGACACTACTAAAAGTTAGCAAGGGCAATTTATGGGTACAAGAGACTTCACACGAGTGCTGTGAGATAATAGAAAATATATATATACATACATACAGGGGGCTCTGCCCCTGCTCCTGGCACAGAGTTTCTATCCTAAAACTCTTGGAATTTCCTAAAGTGATAAGAGCACCAGGAGCATCTTCTGTTTGAATGCAACTGTGAGTGGGCTCCTGCACGGGGGCTGGTTACCAGGACGACCAAGTGATGAATGTGTTGTTGTTATTTAGTTGCTCCGTCGTGTCCAGCCGTTTGCGATCCCATGGACTGTAGCCCACCAGGCTCCTCTGTCCACGGGATTCTCCAGGCAAGGATACTGGAGTGGGTTGCCACTTCCTTCTCCAGGGGATAAGCTTGGAATTTTCAGTCCCTACCTGCAACGCCTTCTCCAGAGAGGGGAGAGGGGCTGGAAACGGACTGAATAACTGATCATCCCCACAGGAGGAGGCCTCCCTCAAATCCCAGAAGCACGGGGCTTGGGGAGCTTCCAGGTTGGTGAGCAGAGTCACGTGCTGGGAGGGTGACCCTAAGTCTACAGGGACAGAAACTCTTGGGTTCAGGATCCTCCCAGACCTCACCCTATGTGTCTCTTCATCTGCCTGTTCACCTGTATCCTTCATCAGATCCTTTAATATACTGGTAAATGTGTTCTCCTGAGTTCTGTCAGTGGCTCCAGCAAATTAATCAAACCTGAGAAGGGGGCTGTGGGAGCCAAAATGCAGAGTCCATCAGTCAGAGGCACAGATGCCAACCTGGACTTGGGACCACCATCTGCAGTGGGGGTAAGGGGGGAGCAGTCTTGAGGGACTGAGCCCTTACCCTATGGGATCTGACTCTCTCTCCAGGGAGACAGAATCAACATGGAGTTAAACTGCAGGGCACCCAGTTGCTGTGCTTGGTGGGGAAGCTCCCCCACATTTGGCATGAGAGGTGAAGGAGAGACCCAGGAGGAAGGGCTGGGCCTCTCTAAGCCAAGTTCATATGGCTCACCCCTCAACTACAAACCGGCACTTGTCATCTACCCCACGAGGATTAAATCATGGGCTACTGCAGCTGCTGACCTTCAACACCCCATGAAAGGAGCTCAGAGTGGAGAGCAGAAATGAGGCATCTGTGCTCAGGGGAAAACTGGCAGGACAGGTCTTCAGACAGATATTTTCAGGAGCTGATTTTTCTGAGCCCAATTCTTGCATCTCCTCATACCCAGAAAAGCACTAAAATCCTTCATGGTAATGACTGCTCCTCATGGCTAGCAGAAAGCTTCATGAGATGAGCAGAAACCTTCTGGAAAAATCTGTGCCTGATTGCATGTATTCCCCCTTTACCAAAATCACATGCATACTGTCCTCCCCCCACCCCGTCTCTCTGGAGCAGTTTCTCGGAGCTGAGGTGCTGTCTCCCAGGCTGCAGTCCTCATTTTGTCCCCAATAAAACCTATCTCACAGCTCTCATGCGCATTTTTAAGCCGCCACCCTCCTGACCACGCCGTCGCCTTCACTGACTATGAATACAAAGACGGAAAAGAGAGGCACAGAGCTGCAGACTTGCCCTGCTTTACTCAAGGTCTGGGCAGATGTGGTCGGCTTCTGCCTCTAGTGACTGATTGGGAATAAGGGGTGTTGGTGTGATGAGAAACGCCAAAGGGCAATCAGAACCCCCCCATCCCCAGCAGGGCACGCCACCATTCACTGGCAATGTCCACATAGCAAGGCTGCAAAACAGATCCTATGCCTCCCTTTCCAAGAAAAGGGAATGGGATGGGCCAGAGCCTACGGGGCCTTCCCAGAGTGGACCTGCACTAAGGGCCTACTGACAGGGAGCATCAGAGACAAACCAGAACACAGTCAGAAAAGGGCCCCCAGAATGGCGTGGTCCCCAAAACATGACACATGAGAAGCTAGAAAGGAACCGGAGAAGTTTACCCTAAGAGATTGAGAGGCAGCTGATCCCTGCTTTGGGTGGTCAGGAAACAGAGGTGGCGGCGGCCCTGGACTGCAGAAGTGGTAACGGAGGGACGGAGGTTCCCACACTCTCCAGGAAGAACTTTCTGACAAAGATGCACAGAAAGAAGATGAACCGTGGTGAGGCGTGCCCCACTCCCATCAGTGGACGTGGGTCAACACAAGGCTAGGTAATCTGCACTTAATGACAGACTGTCTGCCACTCCAGGGGCCTGGGACACAGACCCACCAAGTTCATGATCATAAAACCGAACCAGCTGACTGGTGACGATACCAGGAGGAAAACCCTCGTCTCTGACCTGAGTCAACACTTCAATATGGATTCCTGACCTTCTTTCCCTTCTTTCAAAGGCTTTGAAACACACACACAGACACACACACATGCTTCTAGTTCTCATTAAAGAAGAGCTGTGGAAAGCGAAAGCAGACAATGACGCAGTGATACATCCGCCGCACGGCCTAAGGACTTGGGCAACGGGAAGAGACCGGGAGGCGCAGGGCAGACTCTGAAAGAGGCAGGAAAGGGGAGCAAGTACTAACCCTCTTGATGAATCAAGATCACCAGTCCCAGCATCAGTCCGTGCTTCCCACGGAGCTGGGCTTTCTGCTGCGGAGAGAGGAATCCTGGGGGGTTGACGAGTCTTTCAGCCCCCTGAAGTCACACAGCTGATGAGGGGTGCAGCTTGAATTAAAACATGTATCTAGGGACTTCCCTGGTGGTCCAGTGGTTAAGACTCTGTGCTCCCAATTCTGGAAGGCATGGATTCAATCCCTTCTCAGAGTACTGTATCCCACATGCTGCAACTAAGACTCAGCATAGCCAAAATAAATAAATATTTTCATAAGTAAATAAAATGTGTGTCCGTTACTAAGGTCCATTCTGATTCCCTCCGTGAATAATAATAAGAAAAAAATATTTTTCAACAAAAAGTTTTCTCTTAAAAAAAAAAATCCTTAAATTCTCAACTATACTAGAATTTTTAGAACTCATGATATATACATTGTTCTCAAATAAATCAACCTCAGGCCGAATGACCAGGAGAAAAAGAAGATATAAATCACCAATATAGGGAATGAAAAAGAGGACATCAGCAGATTCTTTAGACATTAAAAGGGTAACATGGGAAATTATGAACAACTTCATGTCAACATTTGATAACTCAGATGAAATGGACAAATTCCTTAGACATGAACTGTCAGAGCTCACTCCAGAAAAATAGATCAGCTGAAGAGTTCTCTAAAAGAATTCAAATTACTAGTTAAAATCATCACCAAAAGTGACCTCCAGAAGCAGACAGCTTCACTGATTAATTATATCAAACATTTAAGGAAGAAATTAGACCAATTCTGTACAAATTCTTACAGAAAATAGAAGGCTTCCCAATTCTTTTATGCCTGTACTACGCTGATACCAAAACCAGACAGAGATAGTACAAAAAAGACCACAGACAAACATGCCTCATGAACACAGATGCAAAAATCTAAAATATTAGCCAATCAAATAACACAAAATGTAAAAAGGATACTACATCATGATCAAATGGAGTTTTCTCCAGGAATCAAGGTTAGTTCAATATCCAAACATCAATGTGATTCACTCTATCAATAGGCTTCTTTAAAAAACCTTGTGTGGTCACCAGTGGATGAGAAATAGCATCTGACAAAATGCAACATCCATTCATGATGAAAAAATTCGGTACACTGGGAGTGACAGGGAGCTTCTTCAACCTGATACAGAGACAAGGACATGTTATTACAATAATATTAATAGTAGTACCCATTTCATTGGGTTATTCTGAGGATTAAACAAGCGCGGAAGAATTGATGCTTTTGAACTGTGGTGTGGGAGAAGACTCTTGAGAGTCTCCTGGACAGCAAGAAGATCAAACCAGTCAATCCTAAAGGAGATCAGTCCTGAATAGTCACTGGAAAGACTGATGCTAAATCGGAAGCTCCAAAACTTTGGCCACCTGATGTGAAGAACTGACTCATTGGAAAAGACCCTGATGCTGGGAAAGATTGAAGGCAGGAAGAGAAGGGGATGACAGAGGATGAGATGGTTGGATGGCATCACTGACTCGATGAACATGAGTTTGAGCAAACTGGTGTGCTGCAGTCCATGAGGCCGCAAAGATTTGGCCCCGACTGAGCGACTAAACTGAACTGAAACAAGCTGAAATTGTCAAGGATTTAGAACAGTGCCTAGCACAGGGTTATGTGCTGTCATAAATGTAGCTGTGACTACTATGAAAAGTCTTAATGATAAAGAAGTAAACAACAAAAGCACCCATGACCATGATAAAGAATGAACTGCTGCTACCCACAATAACACAGTTGAATCTCACGGATGTAATGCTGAACGAGGGAAGCCAAACTCAGGAGAGGACTTATTAAAGGATTCCATTTATGGCTGAACTTCAAGAAGAGGCAAGAGCAGTCAATGGTGACAAAAGTCAGAACAGCGGTTACCTTTAGGTCAAGGGTCATCAGTGGAGAAGGAGGCACAAGGGAACCTTCTGGCTTACTGGGCAATGTCCAGTATCTCATCTGGAGCAGTAGTTCCTGGGAAGTTTATGTAAAAATTCATCAAGCTGCAAAGACTGAAGTTACACTGGAAAAAAAAGTACCCACAAAACAGCACATGTATTCTAGGATGTAAAGTACTTACGTCTCCACATGCATATGTGTGGAGAAGGCGATGGCACCCACTCCAGTGCTCTCGCCTGGAAAACCCCATGGACGGAGGAGCCTGGTGGGCTGCAGTCCATGGGGTCGCTAAGAGTCAGACACGACTGAGCGACTTCACTTTCACTTTCTTGCATTGGAGAAGGAAACGGCAACCCACTCCAGTGTTCTTGCCTGGAGAATCCCAGGGACGGGGAGCCTGGTGGGCTGCCGTCTATGGGGTCGCACAGAGTTGGACACGACTGAAGTGACTTAGCATATAGCATAGCATGCATATGTGAACGGAGCACCAAAATATTATCTCGGGGGGGGGGGGATTTTTTTCCCCACTTTATTTTTAATGTATGACGACGGTCAACAGGTACAAACAGTCCCGAGATGTGTCCACTCTCAAGAGCGGCAAGAAGAGCCTGGAGACGGAGCACAAGGCCCTGACCAGCGAGGTGGCGCTGCCGCAGTCCCGGCTGAAGACCGAGGGCTCCGACCCGTGCGACAAAGTGAGCGAAATGCAGAGACTGGACGCGCAGGTCAAGGAGCTGGTCCTGAAGGTGGCGGTGGAGGCCGAGCGGGTGGTGGCCGGCAAGCTCAAGAAAGACACATACATCGAGAACGAGAAACTCATCTCGGGAAAGCGGCAGGACCTGGTTGGCAAGATCGACCACATCCTGGATGCCCTGTAGCCCTGCAGACACAGGCTTGGGCGTGAACGGCAAGGCCAGCACAGACCGGCTTCTGGAGTTTGCAGAATGCTTTCAAGGAAGACAGAAGTCAGGCCCCGCCTCAGGCAACGCAAGAAGCTTCATTTTTGTCCCTAAAATATCCCTTTAAAACAACAGCAAAACTTAAACGTCATGAACAACAAAATATCTTTGTGTTCTGAACAAATAAGTTTTTGAGTTTTGTTTATTCTGAATCCTAGGATATTTTTGGCACCTGTAAGCCCCTTGTTTTATGGCCTTCTAATTCCTGATGTGTGGGTATTTTACAAGCGTGTGTGTTTTTTAAAGTGCGTGTGACCAAGTGACAATAAAGTTGGGACTGTGAACTTGAAAAAAAAAAAAAATAATAATGAGTATGTGCTATTTACCTAACTGGAAAAATACTTTTAAAGCTTTTTTCTTATGGAAAAAGAAAAAAATATATACCCAGACCTTTGGGTCTGGTGACTTCGTTCTTGACTGTGTCCCCCCCTGAGCTCAGCACTGCCTGTAGCAGCCCCGAACTGGGAGCTTACGTCTTCCATTCCAAGTAATGGGATGCTATACAACAGTTAAAAAACAAGCTCTGTGGGACTAGCGCACTCGCACTGATACCGTCATCATATACACGGAGCACAGAAGGCAGCGACAGTCTCATTAGGAAACCACTAGTGAAATGAAAGAAACATTAGGTAGTGCTCCAGAAAAATGATCCAGGAGGATATATACAATAGTGATTTCCTCTAGGAAACATCTAGAATATGATGGTGGTGGGCGGGTGTCTCAAAGGACCTTTGCTTTGTCTATTCTTTATAAGGAGATGACTGTGTTACTTACGATATTAGATTCACAGGAGCTGGATTTCTTACTGCTGAAGGAGGCAGGTACAAATATGGGAAGAGAGATCAGGGAATGAATGCTGTGGGGTTGGACTGAAACTAGAGATATCAGCATACACAATGGTTCCTTCATATATGAAGATGAACATGGAAATGCGTATGTGCTTGTGTGTATTTCCTACTTTCGTCTGCTGAGAGGAAATAAAGATATCCTAGGAGCAAGAAGCCATTTAGCATCCAAATCTTGGCTTCTCAACACCATTCTCCAACCAAAGAAACTCAGGCTCCTTGGAGAGATGGCTGACTCAGGAACAAGGGCAGGAAAAGCAGTGGATGAACCTGGATCACTTTGCTGTGCTGCTTGAAGAACGACAGGGACGTGTCTAAAGAAGGCAGGAGTGCACCTGAAGGAGTTCCCACTGGGAAATCTGGGACAACTTGAACAGCAAGATAAACACCGCCAGCAACAGATTAGAACCCACTGGATAAAAGAATAATGCAAGAGTCAATACTGAAATAAAAGGTGGAGAACGTGGCTTACGCCACCATAATCAAGAGATCAAAGTTCAATACTGCGACGAAGTGAAAGCACCTGATGCAGGCCTTTAAGGACAAAAGGCCGTTTCTGTGACATTCCACAAACACATCTGAATCATATCAGGAGGAAACAGACAAATCCACACTGAGGGACATTCCATAAAGAGATGGCCTGACTTTTTGAAAAATGTCAAGGTCACAAAGATAAAGAAAGACTGAGGAACTGCTTCAGATCAAAGGAAAGTAAAGAGTGGGCGGTTACAGTTCAGTGCAATCTTGGACCAAGAAAAAATAAAAAAATTTTTCTTTTTGCTATAAAAGACAGTGGTAAGTTTGAAAAAAATTCTATGATTAGACAATGAACACAGAATATCAGTGTTAATTTCCTGATATTATTAAACCATGGCTATGTAAGAAAATGCCCTTGGATCTCAGAAAAGAAACACTGAAGTACTTAGGGGTACTTCATATGTCCATATGTACAACTTATTCTCAAAAAGATCAAGGAAAAACATGACAGTGAGAAAGACAAGTGTTGGTGTGAATGTAGCAAAGAGAATGCTTGTGCAGTGTTAGTAGGAAGAAGGTAACTTGCTGCAGCCACTATGGAAAACACTATGGAGGCGCCTCAAAAAATCAGAACTAGAACCATCCTATGATCCAGCAACTCCACTTCTGGGTATTTTCCCAAAGAAAATAAACACACGAATTCTAAAAAACATAGTGCACCCCTAAGCATTCTTTACAATAGCCAATATATGCAAGCAACCTAAGTGCCCATCCATAGATGAATGGATAAAGAAGACATGGTATGTGTATAACACGGACACTTTCTCAGCCATAAGAACGAATGAAATCTTGCCATTTGTGACAACACAGATGGATCTAGAGGGTATTATACCAAGTGAAATAAATCAGATGGAGAAACAAATACCATATATTTCATTTATCTGTGGAGTCCTAAAAAACAAAACAGAAATAGATTCAGAGAACAAACTGGTTCCCTGAATGCCAGAGAGGATGTGGATGAACTGCACAGCATGGGGAATAGAGCCAATACCTCTAAGGTCTTTGCATGAGGACAGACGGTTACCAGACTGACCATGGGATCGTCTTGCGGCACACAGGAATACCGTGTGCTGTGTTGCGCACCGGGAACTAACACAGAGACGCAGGGGATTACACTTCAGTTTCAAAGAGAAAGAGAGGGACTTCTCTGGCTGTCCAGTGATTGAGACTCTGCACTTCCACCGCAGGGGATGAGGGTCAGATCCCTGGTCAGGGAACTAAGATCCCGCCTGCCTCACGGGGCAGCCAAAAAGTAAAATATTAACAATAAAAGGGGGAGAGAAAGAGAGACAATAATAAAGTAAAATGCTAATATCTGGAGAATCTGTAAAGAGCACTCAAAAACTCTTTGCACTATTTGTGTGACTTCTCTGTAAATCTGAAACTATTTCAAAATAAAAATAAGTTAAAATAAATACAAGCTTATTGAAGAAAATGTATTACATTAAAAAACATAAAGAAAACACAACCCAAATGCTTTGTTTCTGTCCCACCCATTTTTTTACGTGTATACTATAAAATATATTTATTTTTAACATCATTGGTTTTATACTACAAATAATTTTGTCCTGCTTTTTTCATTTGTTAAATTCTGAACATTATAAAAATCTCAAATGTTCTTCCAGCCTACGACTACACAGTAGCTTACTGGATATCTTCACTATTACAAATACCACCACGATAAACATGATGACTGACACCTTTTCAAGATAAAACTTTGTGCACCTCTGATTATTTGTTTAAAATAGGGTTTCCAAATATATCTTAGAAACATTTCTGAATCAAAGGGAATAAAGATTTTTAGGACCCTTGACTCACTTTCAAATTATTTTCCACAAAGCAATTTCTTTTCAGCATTTCTCTGCAGCTTTCCCTTTGCATTCTAACCTGGGGAGGAGGGAGTAACTCCACAAAACACTGCATCCCCATCAGCGTGGGAAGGAAACGGGGTTAAAAAACACAAAAACAAAAAACCCCACTGATAAGAATCCAGAAGGACTCCAGGGAGGCCAGGACACTGGCACCCAAGAAGGGCAGTCTTTCAGCCATCCTTGATGGGCTCGCCTTGATTTCCGACATGGAAACCTTAACTTCCATGGGGACGGAAGGTGGGTGTGCACACAGGCCCCGGAAGCTCCCGCAAGGAGACAGGAGACAAGTCTGGTACCCAAGGAGGGCAGACCCAGAGCGGAGCTCGGAAGGTTTGAAATGACTCAAAGAGGTGCCGCAACAGCTCTTCTGGGCTTTAAGAACACACAGGTAGGAGTCGAACCCCTGCCAAAGCCTGGTAGTCCGCTGTCTGCACTTTTCTACCATCAGCAGACAAGATCAGTGAGGTCTCTGTCAACCTCCATCGGTCGGAATGGAAAGACGATGGCACATCTATCCAAGCTCACCTGTCCGCTCTGGCGTGAGGAGTAGCCTGTCCTTGTTCCAAACCATCTTACCAGGAAGACAAAACAAAGTAAAAAGCAACCTGCCCACCTTTGTTTATTCGTTCACAGTGTTAAGAGCCGTGGGGAGTTTTTGTTTACTTTGTTTTATTCATATGTTAATATTTATAGTAGTATGTCAAATTCCCAAACGCCCCCATTCTAGTATTCTCTAGAGAAAGTGAGTAACTACTCTTTCATCATCTGGTGACTCTTGAATCCCTACACTTCAGTCACATCAAAGGAAACCAAGACTACTTTCCAAAAGGAATATTTGAATTACAACTAGAAATTGTGACTTTTCTCACTAGGAGTGGTTTCACAGAGAAGGGGCTATAACACAGAGGGGAGTGAAATAGCCCCATCTTCCGTTTGATTTCTCTCTAGTCCACTGCTTTATAAAACAGAAAAACTGGGGCAGAGGGACAGAGTGAAAGGGTATGGGACTTGGCAGGAATTTAGTGAGCCAAACCTGCAGACTGGTTTTACCACCGCCAGCCTCAATCACTTCTCATCTTAGCGAACCAGGTGGTTTTTTAACCCTTGTTTGGCTTTTACATAAATGATGCCTGTGGCAACATTGCAAAGAATCACAGAAATACTGATGGTGATGCTGATTTGAAGACAACTGTCCAGAGGGAAACTGCCCTGAGGAGAAACCGCTGCACTCATATCAAGAGTGGGTCCTCCATGCCCAGGTACCCAGCACCATACTAACCAAACAGGAGAAGACAAACTAGGTAGGAGATGTCCTTTCTATGGCAAGAGAAGGGACACACAGTTACTTCCCCCCAAAACAAGCAGCACAGGTTCTGGCCCACGCGGTTCGTGGTTGGGCAGAGGCTGCCTAGGATGGCTTCCTGATGGGAGAGGGTAAAAAACCGCAGAGATGGAGGCATCGGGGATGGGGTGAGTGAAGAGGAGCCAGAAGGGCCTGCAGGTAAAATGGGGTCATAGCTCTAAATAAAATGAGTTCAAAATTGCTCTGCCACTTATCGTTCTATGACTGTGGGCAAAACTTGACTTCCCTCAGCTGCCTGCCCATCTAAAACAGAGAATCATCATTATTAATAATTCCAAAAAAAAAAAAAAATTCCAAAAGGGCTGCTGGGAGGAGAATATGGGTAAAGCTGCAGAGAACACCTGGCAGGCACCCAGAGAAGGTCGGTGGATCACTTCTTCAGGGCAGAAGCAGATTAAAAATAAACCGCATCGGGAACTCCCTGGTGGTTCAGTACTTAGGACTCCATGCTCTCACTCCCAAGGCTCAGGTTCAATCCTTGGCTGGGAACTAAGATCCCACAAGAGGAGTGGCACGGGGTGCGGGATGGGGCATCCTCTTTGCTGCATCTACTGTGGGGAGGAAGCCCATTCTCAGCAATCAGACCATCAAGATTCCAGAAAAGGCTGACATCACTCTCTCTGAAGGGATGCACAATGATTGTGAAGGGCCCCCGGGCCACCCTGTGGACGGTCTTCAATCACTTTAATGTAGAACTCGGCCTCCTCGGAAAGGAAAAGAGGCTCTGGGGTGATGAATGGTGGGGAGACAGGAAGGACCTGGCTATCACTGGCATTATCTATAGTCACACACAGAACAAGATCAAGGGTGTTGCACTGGGCTTCCGTTGTAAGATCAGATCTCTGTATGCTCATTTCCCCATCTATGCGATCACTCAGGAGACTTGCTCTCTTGTCAAAATCCAAAATTTCTTGGGCAAAAGATAACTCTACAAGGTTTGGATGTGGCCAGACATTGCCTGTTCGCTATGTCAAGCCCAGGGAGATGAGCTAACTCCTGAAGGAGGTGGCAGTGGAAGTGCGTCAAATTCAGCTGCTTCGATTCAGCGAGCCCCAACAGTTAAAAAGCAAGGATATCAGACACATTTTTGGATGGCATCTATCGTTTCTGACAGAGGAATGCTTCAGCAGACTGATGAATAAAATCTAAGCTATTTGGCTACAGAAACAGCGAGTCCATGTCTCAGCTTGGGGCTGTTGTTATGAATACTGCAGACTTAAAACAACAAGCATTTATTTCTCATTAATTCTGCAGGGTGGGAAGATCTTGGCATCAGAGCATGAGCAGACTCCATGTCTGACCAGAGTCCCTTGTGTGTTCTGTAGACAGCTGCTCTCTCACATGGCAGAGAGCAGAGAAGCAGCAGTTCAGCATTTCCAGGGTCAGGATTTCAACACTGAATTTTATGGGGACACAAACATTTAGTCCATAACAGACCGATTTATCTGTTTTCTGTTTTTCCTTTGGTTGCTTGTGATTTGGTATCATATCTAAGAAACCACTGCAAAATCCAAGATCATGAAGATTAACCCCTGCTTTCTTCTAAGATCATCCGTTTGGCTTTGACATTAAGATCTTTGATCCATCTTGAGTTGATTTCTGTATATGGTGTGAGGCAAGGGTTCAGCTTCTTTCTTTCACATGTGGATATCTGGTTGCCCCAGCACTATTTTTTCCCTATTGCATGGCCCTGACATCTTTGTCAAAAAGAAAAAAAATCAATTAATCATACGCAAATGTGTTAAGTTCTGGAGGCTCAGTTCTATTCCATTGATCTATCCATTATCTATCCTTATAATGGGACCACACTGTCTTAATTATTGCAGCTGTGAAATAAGTTTTGCAATTAGTATGTATGCGTCTTCCAAGTGTGATCTTTTTCAATATTGTTTTGACTCTTTGGGGTTCCTTGAAATTCTATAGTAATTTCAGAATCAGCTTTTCCATTTCTGCATAAAAAGCCATTAGGACTTTGATAGAGACTGCACTGAGCCTGTACACTGCTTGGATCAGAGTGAGGATAATGCCACTTTAATAGTAAGTCTTCCAATCCATGAAGAGAAATATATTTCCATTTAAGTCTTCTTCATTTCCTTTCAGCAATGTTTTGCAGTTTTTAGTGCAAAAGTCTGGCATCTCCTTGTTTAAATTCATTCCTAAGTATTTTGTTCTTTTTGACGCTACTATAAATGATTTTCTTAATTTCCTCTTTGGAGTGCTTGCTGCTAATGGAGTTTTAACCATAGGACAAATAAACATTCCATGAGTCCAGATATAAAAATGGGAGGGAAAGAAGAAGCCTTCCTCACAGTAGAGTTCCAACTAATAAATGTTTTAGAAGGAAAGAGGAAGAGACAGGACTACCATCAGAGAAACACCACAGTAAGAACTACTGCAGGTAAGATCCACCAATGGATGTGTTAAAATCAGTGGGCAAAAAGTTCTGAGGCAGGGCTGGGTGGGGAGGACAGGACTGACATAGTCTCAAAGTTATCTCCTCCAAGATACCTAAAAAACTGCAAACGGAAAAAATAAAAACTTCACAATGGAAAACCGCCACAGACACCAACCTAATCAAGAGGTCGAGGTAGGCATCATCAGTAATGGACCCCTGAGACAAGACACTGAGAAGGGCACAGCACCAGTTTTGTTGTGCTCTTGCCACAAATGCACAACCTCAAACCAATCACAAGAAAGCACTGGTCAAACCCAAACTGAAGGGCATTCTACAAAACAATGGACTGGCCCTCTCCTAAAGCATCAAGGTTATGAAAGGAGAATTGTTAGGGACTGGAGGAGAATCAGGACACCTGACAAGTCGGGGCACTGTAGGATCCTGGGTGAGAGCCTGGAGTAGAGAGAAGATGAGTGGAAAGACAAGTGAAATTCTCATGAGGGGTGGAGCTTCATTCAAGGACTGGCAAACTACGGTCTTCATGCCATGCCCAACTAGCTGACTACTTTTGAAAACAAAGTTTTACTGGAACACGGTCATGCTTGTTCATTTACAGATGATCTATGGCTGCTTTCTCGCTGAAGCAACAGACTTGGTAGCTGGGACAGAGACCTCTGGCCCATGAAGCCTCAAGTGTTCACTATCTGATCCTTTATAGAAAAAGTTTGTCGACCCCTGGTTTACAGTTCATGATACCGTGCTGATCTTAATTGCCTGTTCTTGCTAATTTTATTATAATTTTTTAAGATGCTAACAACAGGGGAAGCTGGGTGAGGAATATAAGAAAACTTGCAACTATTTTTGCAATTTTCTGTAAGTCGAAAATTGGTTAAAAAGTTTTTTTAAAAAATCCAGTAGCATCCTTACTGTGAGGCCTTCCTATCAGCCCCCCAAAACACACGTGCTACACTGCTGCCTGTTTCTGCTTCACTGCCTTCCCCCCAGAGGATGGTCTTCCTTTTCTTTCTGTAGCCATCAAAGCTGTCCCTTCACAAGTGCCACTTCCTCCAAAAAACCTTGGCTCCTGGTTTCATGGCCACACACAGCTCTGGCACGTGGCAGCCTCTGCCTCAGGTTGTAGTTACCTCCATATCTGCTTCTCTCACCGGATTATAAGCTCCTAAAGCTCACATTATGTTCTACTCATCATCTTTGGACTTCTCCAGCCAGTCTCGAGAATCTGACAACCAGGATTCCTCATAATCACTGAGCAGCAAGAGTTAATACCTCGATCCTCAAAAAGCCAGCCCTGGGCACCACAGGGGACAAAAAGGCTGCAGGGTCCTCATCAGCACCTCGTGCGCTGCCTGCCTGCTCAGCAGGCAGAGGGCAGGCCTAGAGACAGCACCCACCCAAAGAGCGCCGTGGGTCAAGCACCACGCTAGGCACTTCACACAAGCTCTTTGGTGCTTATGATTAGCCTGTTTAGGTAAATATTTCACCCATTTCACAGACACAAACCTGAAGACCTAAGGAACCAGCAAATTACTTACGGTCCCACAGCTAGTAACTCAAAGGGGGAGATTTAATGGCCGTGTGAGACCCTGTCACTGCTCTAGCCATCACTGGCTGCCCACAGATGAGAAGGGGGCAGCCCAATCCTGGTGCACCATCCTCCCAGGTGGTTCCCAGGCTGGCTGGTCACCCCAGGTTGGGCCAGCAGCAGATGGTGCCTTTTGGTTCAAAGACCGACTCTCTGCCGTGGCAGTGAGGACCAGGCAGCCACACAAGGCCAGGCCAGGCAGCAGCTCTGCACCCAGTGATGGAGGCGCTGATGGAGGCCAGCATTCAGAGACGTGGCCGTGCGCTTTCCGGGGGCCAGCTTTTATCATGAGGTCAGGCTCGGGCCTCAGATGGCATTGTTTTGATCCCCGGCTCTGCCTGTATTTTGCCTTGACATTAGGCCACTGCCGCCCATTAAAAGCCTGTTGTCAATCAAGTTGTATGAGCACAACTGAAGGTCATTTCCATGATCTTTGCCTGCCGAGTCATATCACGCTTTCAGGTAGCAGGGTTTGGGCAGATGGGTTATCTGAAGTTCACAACAGAACAGCATGAACGAGTCGTGAAGAATCAGACCCTGTGGGGATAGAGGATTGTCTCATGGTGCCTATAAAAGTGTCCATGGTTATTATACCACCTGCACTAAACCACAAGCTGCTGAGCTGTGGACTGCCTGACCGTGTTCTCTTAATACGAGGAAGAAAAATTCAGCTTATTGGTCTGATTTTTTTAAAGCAAATAGTATTAATATTTTCTTTCTAAAATTTTATTTATTTATTTATGGCTGGGCTGGGTCTTCGTTGCTATGGGCGGGCTTTCTCCAGTTGCGGAGAGTAGGGGCTACTCTCGAGTTGTGGTGCACAGGCTTCTCATCACGGTGGCTTCCCTTGTTGAGGAGCACGGGCTCTCGGTGTGCAGGCTTCAGCTGCTGAAGCAAGGGGGCTCAGTAGTTGGAGCACGTGGGCTTAGATGCTCCAAGGCATGTGGAATCTTCCTGGACCAGGGACTGAACCCATGTTCCCTGCACTGGCAGGCAGATTCTTATCCACTGTGCCACCTGGGAAGTCCTGATATAAAAATCAAGATATAATTCACACACTCCCAAATTCCCAAAGTGTACGATTCTGTGGTTTTCAGTATGTTCACCCGCTCTGCAAGCAGCACCATTAACGACCTCCAGGACATTTTCATCACCCCTTTCCCCCAACAAAGGAAAGCTGTATCCATCAGCAGGCACTCCCACCTCCTGGTGCGTCTTCCTCTCTTTGTTCCAGACATCAGGAAATTCAAGACAAGGCCAAACAGCCTCCAGCAGCCATACACTAGCCTTATCCCTAGGTCTCATCATTTTCTATTTACCTCATCTACTTTATTTTCCTAAATAAACACTAACCGTAACAACAGTTACCAGGTTATGAAGCACACACATTAGGACTTTCCACTATTTATTTTCCTCCTCACACCAATGCTCTGAGGTATAGGAGCTACAACTAGCACGGTGATCAGAGTACCTTGTCTAAAGTCAGGGAACTGATAAGCGTTAGAACCAGGATTTCAACCTAGACCAACTGGCATCAGAGCCACTTGATTACCCACTTGCACGCCCTTCACCACCTTTTCCGGACAAGGCAAAGCTTAAAATGCTATTAATATTATGGAGGGGCAGTACAGAAGTTCTTTCCCTTCTTCAATTAAAAAACAATTACTGAATCAACTACCAAAGGCAGGAGGAATTTGAAACATTTAAAATGTCACAACTAGATGGAAAACTAAAATTGTACCAAAATTCATATTGTGTCTTAGAATAATCTTTAAAAAATACAGATGAGACCCAATACTGGCATCTCAGTCAATATGCAGCAGAAAGTTTGGCAAGACACTGGGCAGAGAGAAACCAGAGGCACTCACCCTCCACTCATCCCATTAGTGTTTCTGAGGGCCTACCGCACACCTGGCGCTGTTCCACGTGCTGGCTGACATATGCGGAAACGGTGGGGATTTCTCTGTCCCCGACAAATCACATTCTATTCCAACCACGCTGCCATTAGGGAGAGGGAGAATGAGGCTCCTTATTATAAGTTACTTCCATATTCAGGCTTCCCAGGTGGTTCAAGATGTTAAAGAATTCGGGCTTCCTAGGTAGGAAAAGAATCTACCTGTAACGCAGGAGATGTGGGTATGATCCCTGGGTCGGGAGGACAGCCTGGAGAAGGGAATGGCAACCCACTCCAGTATTCTTGCCTGGAGAATCCCATGGATGGAGGAGCCTGGTGGGCTACAGTCCATGGGGTCGCAGAGAGTCAGACTCGACTAAAGTGATTGAACACTTCCATATTCTTGTTGGAAGCAGATGAAGAAAGAGGAAAAATAAACAGAAAGCATTAAGACAGTGAGACTGTATTCTTGAGCAAAGAGTGATAATGAGCAATGGTACCATGGACAGATCATGAGAAATGATGGGGAGGAGCGGGAGGGAGAATTATGGATGCGGGGAGGCCAATTCGAGGGCTGGTGAGGCAGGAAATGACAGGGGCCACAGAAAGACCGCAGCAGCGGAAGGGGATTCAAAGACTAAAAACTGTCGGGACTAAGTGCTGGTGGCAACCCAGAGAGAATATGAGGGAAAGTGGAAATGTCCTCTGTCCTTAGAGCTTCAGGGACCAGGGGATGGTGAGGTCATTAGCAGGGCCAGAGACCTCACTGGTGAGGGTTTCAGGAGGGACAGGCTTGCCCATTTCTGCTGTCATGCTCAATGACCTTTTAAAATTTGCAAATCACATTACATAAGTGACTGTGTCCAATGTGTCCAGGTAACGCCGTGTGGTTTCATAATCACAAAGGTTCTGCAACCCTAACTGAAACCGATAAATGCCCTTCTTCACAAGACCACAAATTCCTAGTGGGCCACTCTCCCGTGACTGGAATGCATACCTCCCTAAACCCCACCCCTGAAAGAAGCCGGGCACAATTGGCTGATGCACTGTCCTGGGTTTTTAAGAACCGCCACCCCTGTTTACAGTGCTGAAAGCTGACCTCAAGCAAGCTACAGATAGAGAGTCAGCACACGGGGTTCAGAGCTGAGCACAAATTCACGTGTTCCTACCCAGCCCTCAAACCTTTGTACAGACCCGGCCCACCCAGCTCAAGGACACGGTGTATGCTGCGAGGATCAAAGTTTCTTGAGGTCAAGGTGCTCTTAAGGCGCTCTTACCTGACCAAGGTGCTCCAAGGTGATATGAAAGGCTAAGCTCAGGCAAAAGGAATGGGGTGGGCAGGGCCACGGGAGAAGGCACTGGAGATAAGAACTCAGGGAGATTTTTTTAAAAAATGACTAAACATCATTCGTGACTTTCACTTAGAAGCGAATTACATAACCCCACATCAGAGTACCCTTACAGTCTGTCTTCCTCTCTGATTATAACCAGGGGACAAGAGTCTGCTTTTTTCCATTCTATTTTCCTACCACAGGTCACCTCCCAAAGAATCCAGTTTTCTGAAAAACAGTCTTTGGCTGAGGGCATCACAGTTTCGCCCATCATTTTGTTCTAGTTTAGCCTTGAAACAGATTAATTTTGGGGAAGCACGTGTACAATTCTCTGAGCTCTGTCCAGATCAGAATGCCTCACCCTCTAGCAGTCCAAAGAAAGGATAATTCTTAGATGTTCACCCCCACCGGAGCCCCTCTTTATAAGTGAAATAAATAAGCCCCCCATATCAGTGGCTTTCTCCACAAGCCACCCAGAAAAAGGACCAGGTCCCCCAGCTGCTTTGTTCACAACATTCCTGAGCATGTTGCCATGCCAACCAGCATCAGGCATAACAGAGGTGGATGAATTTGGCTCCAAAGGACCCAACCAACAGCAGCCACCAGCCTTCAAAGAGCCATGGTTTGCACAATGGCACTCCTCTGCCACCATTACACATGCACACACCCGCAGGTGCACAGCTATTGTAAACACCTCACTTGGGGAGGGGGATAGGGAAGAAAAAACACTTTTGAGGATGTAGAGCTCTAAAATGGTATGATACAGATTTAGGCAGAGTCAGCTTCCTAAATGATGGATTCACCTATAGGGAAGTAAGACAAGAATACAGTGTTCTGTGCTAGCCACATCCCTGACCTATTTAAAAGCCTTCCTATCACGTAGCATGGTTCACAAGACCCCTTCAGATAAGCCCCAATCACTTCCAAGCCTCAGGCAACCTACACTCTTACATGCCCCAGAGCTGGTGTGCCCTGGTGGGCTCAGGGAATTCCCATCTAACCTCCAAGATCCAACTCAGACACCCACTCTTATGCTGAGCCTTGCAGGATACCCCACATAAAGAGAGTGTCCCAGGGACTTCCCTAGTGGTCCAGTGGTTGAGAGTCTGCCTTCGAACACAGGTTCGATCCCCGGGTGGGGAATTAAGATCCAAACGCCAATGGGCAACTAGAGAAAGTCCGCGTGCTGCAATACTGACCCAGGACAGGCAAAAAAAAAAAAAGAAATTCTCTGAAAGAGAGCTCTTCCTGAGCATTCCCCAGGGCACGGTGGGCTCAACACCAAGAGGAAATGCCTCGCACACCTTAAATCCAGAAGGAGCTCAACACATTCTGCCATCGTTGTTTACTTCTGTTTGGTCCCCTCCCCATGAGCGTTTGCCAGGGCTGAACCAGACCCTTCGCCAGGGCTGAACCAGACCCTACGCACAGTAGTTTAGACCCTAGAGGCCAAATATGTGTCTTTCAAGTGTCCCTCCTCAGGGATGGAAACGTATCCAAGAACACAGAGAATTCACTGCCAAAAATAAACACCCCTTGGGCTGTTCCAGGAGGCAGTGGGGCAGGGACTCTCCTCCGCTTCATGGATGAAGAAAGTAAGGCCAGGTGTGGGCCTGTACAAGCTGGTGCCTGTTAAACAGAAACTGAAGTGCTGCCTCCAACCCAGGAGCTTTTCTGGGAACACAAGGTTTGGCCTATAGTTTGTATAATGATGATGATGATGGTGATGATGATAATAATGATGATCATAAAAGAACTGGCTTCATCTATCTCTCTATGAGATACTCTCATGTTTCTTACACTATAATGAGATGCATGGTGAGACATCTGAGATGCACACACTTGCACACTGCAGTAACAGAATCGAGGAAGAACAATTATATTACTCAGTAATACCATGTATTAGGAGATTTCCTTCCACTCCCCCCACAAAAGAATGTCCTCTACAGTCAGAAAATGAGGTAACAGCGCACAAAGAGAGCAGGGAGGGCTCTGAAGGCAAACGGCCCTGCGTGAGGCCTTAGTTTTACCATCATGGACTTGAGCAAGTGATTTCACCTCTGAGACAGCCTTCCTGGGGGTGAACTGGGCATGGAAACACCAGGCTTTGGGATCATCAGAAGAACTTGAAAGAAAGAGAAAAACACGTATACCTCATACAAACAGCACAAAGTGTCCTGCACCTACTTTTCCTGAAATAAAAGCACGGCTGCTGTTAGCGGCTAGCGACTGGCCTCAGGATTAGGAATTAAAAACGACGCATCTCTGTTGGTGGGAATGTAAGGTTAAGATTTTTGGAGGGAAGTTTGGCAATATCTACTGACATTTAAAGTCATACTTTTTTTTTTTACAAACACACATACTCCTTTGTACTATTTTTTTCCATATGGAAAATGTCTCAGTGTAAGGCTAAGAAGAATGTTCTTTGTCTATATTGCACATTTCTGTAATTGTCTTTTTTTCTTTTCTGGCTGTGCCACTCAGCTTGCAGGACCAAGAATCGTTAACCCATGTCCTCTGGAGTGAAACTGAGGAGTCCTAACCACTGGGCTAGCAGGGAATTTCCTATAATAATAGTCTTTTCATAACGAGTACTGAATATTTTTGTAAACAGAAAAAATACACTCTTAGAAAAAAGTCATTTCTCCACTGCACTTTTTTCTGATTTTAATTTTCAAATGAAACTGACATATAACTAAAAGTTAAGTCTGAAATTACATCATCATTTGACAAGCCATGTGTCAAATCCACAGAGGACCTGTCTATTTTCTCCACTGCTATAGGCACGACACCTCAAAGAGCATCTGTATATTGGAGGTAGTCACTACCTGTTAAATGAATACTTTTAAAGCTCATAAATATTCTAGCTCTTCCACTTCTAAGAATTCATTATATAAAAATATTTGTCCAATTGCCAAGAGATAAAGAACAAGGCTAATCCCTATAGCAGAATTCATAACAGTAAAAGGCCGCAAACAAAAAATTTTTTTCAATCATATTGGTTACTGGGCTACTGTCATTTTTAAAAGGAATGAGGTTTTAAAACAGAAATGAGGTAGCTATTTACGTCGTGTTATAGAAAGACATCATGTTAAGTAATAAAAAGTAAGACTCACAACAGCATGACTAGTTTCATCTTAATTCTCTGTCTTAAATTTCAATAGTAGAAAATTCCTGCTGTTTTAAGTAAAAGAACAAAATCTAGGTAATAAGTGCTTTTATATATAAGGAAAAACATCTGGAGAATATATATTACATGACTAGCAATAATTTTTTGTCTCAGTGTAAGGCTATGAAGGATGTTCACTGTTATATCACTATCATGTTGAGTATTTCTATAATAGTATTTTCAAAAATAATGAGCACTTAGCATTTCCGTAAACAGAATAAAATATATTTTTATAAAAACCATCATTTCTCTATTTCACTTTTATTCTGATGTTAATTGTTAAATCAATCTGACACCTAAGTTAAATCCCGTAGCACTAAACTGAGGCCCCTGGGCTTGGGGTGGTTCGGTGAACGGCACACAGTGCTCGTGCCTGAGATGGGACTCAGGTTCCCTGATACTGCCAGCCCACACCACCCCATCCAGGGCTCAGCCCCTTCCAAAGTGTGAGGAAGAAGAGATGTTGCAATGGCAGTTGGACTCTCTGGAACCATGAAAAGCTCTGCAATTAAAGAAGCATCCCAAAGGAAGAGAAACTAAAAAAAAAAAAAAAAGAAAGGATTGCTTAAGAGCTACACTTTTAATGAACTTGAAAAGTTTGTGAGTAAATGTGCTCAATTTGCCAAGCAGTTCTGATTTCAAATGGTCTCTCTCCTAAGTACACATGAACTTTATTTAACTCAGATTCTGATTTTCAAAGAGTCAAGGGATCAATTCAGAGTGGCCAGCAGGTCCTAAAATTTCTGGCTTGTCTAAAAACAAACATCTGAAACATCTCATGAATTGTTTACAAACCCCTATCACTCAGGAGTTTCAGCTGCCTCACTCATGCTGGCTTTGGTCAAAGCTGTTTCCAGGTGCTGAAGTACATCCCTGGGGCTCCTTTCACCTCAAACCTACCTATTACATTTTCAAGTGCTAGACAGGAAGGATTTGGGAAGAGTTATCATCACTGTGAAGCTGTCAACACTACAACCCAGTTGGAAGCCAATATTCCATTCTCTGAAATGCAGATCTATTTTTTTTAGACATGATTAAACTAGGTATTATTAAAATCATGAGAGGCTCAAGAACTGACCACTCTTCAAAAAGAAAATGAAAATTCCTTAGAGGGACACAAAGAAAAGAAAGTGATTTCTTCTGGGTTCACTGCTTTATTAACTTAGACTTTTGGACTTTTTCCTGATCAAGACAACCCCATAACCACTCAAAAGGGATTTGTGTAGATAGAACTTGTGAGTGGTTAATGAATCAATGTCTTCTCCCCAAACAGGCCGGCCTGTGAACTACAGTAACACACAGTGAAGATACTGGATCACAGAAGTTAGTTAAAAGCTCACTTAGGTGGAATGTCACAGTTCTCAAAGTCACTCTTCAAGACCCTCTCTTGAATTTCAACCTGGTGGGGGGGCCTAACAGAGACTGTAAAAACCTGTGGTCCTGCCAAGATGCCAAGGTGTCAGACCCAGGACTACCCATTCCAGCCCCATCTCCCTTGGTCTTAGCGCTATTCTCCACTCCCGCCAAGCTCAGAGGGAAGGCTGTAGTTTGCTGGTCTTGAGAGGAGGTAGCCACGTTCTTTGAAGTGGCCCCGAATTTCTCAGTGTGGTCACCGGCTCACACAATGGTGACTCTCGTGAAGAAATGAAAAAGCGAAAAAGTCGAGGTCAAGTGCCCCCGCCGCCCAGGAGACCTCGCCCTTTTACCCAATTGCTCCCAAGAGCGAAGAAGGTCATGGCTACCCAGCAGAGCCCGGCAAACCCCTGCCCGCGAGGAGCACTGTCTCCCGGGGATGCCGCCGGCACCGAGAACGTTTCCCAGGAGAGGCCGGCCTTGCGGGCTCCCCTGAGTCCACCTGATGCTGCGCGGCCAGGCTGGGGTCCCACCCACACTCGAGCGCGTCCTACGTGACTGAACCCAAGAACGGGCCGGCTCCTGAGGCCCACTGTACAGACTGAAAAACTGAGGCTCGGAGAGGAAAAGTGGTTTAGCCCGAGGATGAAGGCGTGGAGGGCTGGAGCCCGAGTTTTCTCACGCCGAGACCCAATTCTCCGTCGACGGGGCCCGTAGTGCGCCCTAGGCCGTGGAAACGACGACCCTCAAGCATCCGCAAGAGGTCAGCTAGGGGGCGGCGGGGGGAAGGGCCACCCCCAAGAAGGGCCGAGATGGGGGCCGCGCTTTCCGCGGGAGCGGCGGGCCAAACAGGCAGCCGACCCGGCCCTAGAGCCCGTCCCCGCGCCGGGAGCCCCGGCGGCCGAGGCAGCCAGAAGGCGTCGGGCCCCGGAGCCTCGGCACCCGGAACCCTGGCGCCCGAACCCCACCAATCCCAATCTGGCCACTAGAGAACGAACGCACTCACCACAGGCGTCCGGCTGCACTCGAGACATCTGAGCAGGACGCAGGCCCACACCACTGAGGCGCTACCACCGCCCGCGCCGGTCGCGGGGGTGGAGGCGTGGCCAGCGACGGAGCCGCTCCTCCCCAACCCGGCCATGCGCTCGCTTCTAGGGGCTAGGCCTCCCCCCTGAGAATCCGCGCTCGTGGTACGGCCCTGGAGGCCACGCCCCCTTAGCCTCCCGGCTTCGCCTAGAGGCCTTGGGAGCCCGGCGCTCTGTTCCGACCTGGGCTGCAGTGCCCGGGCAGACGGCGCCCGCGGCCCACGACGCTTCCGCAGGGTCGGTGGCCAGTGAGCTTCGCCGCCTGGCTTCCTGACGACCGCCGATCGCCTGTGTTCGTGGCTTTTTCTCATCCACGGTCCTCAGTTTCCTCGCCTTCGAAAATGGCGAGGCGAGTGTCGGGGTCAGTCCAGCCTAGGATTGGAATGCTGACCTGCTTTTTGGGTGGGAGGGCAGGAGGTGAGCAAGCCGGGGGCGACGACTGGACCAAAGAGCTGGGAGGGGGCAGAGGGCGCTTCTGGTTTGGAAAGTCTGGCTTCCTTGGTTGAGGGGTAAGAAGCCCACCTATGCCTCCTGCTTGATTACAGGGTTATGAGGATTAAGTGATGTAACTCTTGTTCCTAAATAGTTTAGCTTGGTGCGATAGTGCTCTAGAAATGTAAGTCATTATTATTACTATTATTGTTACCATGTGGCCCGTGCTTTGGAAGCGGGAGTCTTGTCTTAACCATTGGACCGCCAGGGAAGTCCCTATTATTATTAATTTCAGGCTCTGCTACGAATTCCTCTGGGAACAGTGCGGGGGACAACTCACTTGTTCAGAACCAGTTCTCCATCTTTAAAAATGGGACCCACCAACGACAACCAAGTATGAATACTTTGAAAATTGTAAAAGGGTGTATAAAGAGAGGATCCTTCCTGTGGCCTCAGTTTTAGGCTTCCTACCTTCCAGTTTGTCCGGAACAAGTCTGATTCACCTCATTAAACCAGTCCCGCCTACAGGTTGCATAAATGCCAGAGCCTTCAGGGTGGGGCACATCCATGTCTAACTTAGGGACTGAATGTGTAACATACTAGGCCCTCAAGACTCCTTGTTTCAGTCGTTAAGTCGTGTCCGGCTATAGTCCGACCCCATGGACTATAGCCCGCCAGGCTCCTCTGTCCACGGGATTTCCCAGGCAATAATACTGAAGTGGGTTGCCATTTTCTTCTCCAGGGGATCTTCTGGACCCTCAAGAGAGCAAGAGGGAAATTCATCCCCCAGACCTCTGATACTCTGTCTCACCCTTCCACCACTTTGTTGAACACCTCCCCGGCGTTTCCCAAAGAGGCTTCCATGAATCCTTGCACTCTGCTTATGTGAAGCCAAAACACTGAACACTCAGTTCTCTTTCTCTCTGCTAATGGCCTGCCTGGGGCCAGAGATAGACATCTTCTTTTGCTGTTTCTGGTTGAGTCTGTAACTGAGTCCTGTAGATTTCTTCTCCAGGACCACCCTCCCCATCTTCTCATCTTTCCTGCTGTCCCTGCCCTAGTTTAGGCACACCTGGGCTTACCTTTCCCCCCGGATGATCTCAACAGTTCCTGTCTCTCATGCCACCTCCAGTTTCTTCTCCACTTGCTGCCAGGGAAACTTCCTCTTCTACTGCTCTGCTCACTGCCCTACCTTCCTGTCCCTTATCTTTTCTTTCTCAAAAACACACTCTCACTAGCCAGCTGGGGAAAAATGTAAGTTGGATACACACTTCACACTTTACACTAATAAAAACTTCCAGTAGATAAAAGATTTGAACAATTTCTAAAAAGAAGAAAAAGGAGGGACTTCTGGGGTGTTCCACTGGTTAAGAATCCGCCTACCAATGTGGGGAACATGGTTTTGATCCCTTTGGTCAGGAAAGATTCCCCACGCCGAGGGGCAACTGAAGCCATGGACTGAAACCAAAGAAGCCACCACAATGAGAAACCCAAGCACCATAACTAAAGAGTAGCCCCCACTCACCACAACTAGAGAAAGACTGCATGCAGCAATGAAGACCAGGTGCAGCCAAAAATAGATAAATGAATGAAAAAAAAAAAAAAAAAAAGATTCTCTGGGCCACTAATCCCAGTGAAAGAAAAGAAAGCAAAAGTCCTGCAAGAAACCATGGGAGAATTTGTGTTAATCTCCAAGAGACCTTTCTGAATTATTAATAGAACACAAACCCCTGAAGCCATAAATGACTGAAAAAACTACCTACATAAAAATCAAAACATGATGTGTGACAAAGACCTACAGGCAAAGTCCAAAGGCAAAGGACAAACTAGGAAGAAATATTTGTAATTGTTAATAATCAATAATCAAAGGACTGGGCGCCGGGTGACAGAGGGAACCGAAGTGCTAGTGCTGCGGTGGCGGCGGCGGCGGCGGCGGACGGCCCAGCCAGAGCAAGAGGGTCTCGGCGGGGAGGAAGGGGTTTAAAAAAAAAAAAAAAAAATCAAAGGACTACTTTCCCTAATAAACAGCCCCTACTAATTAATAAGAAAAGGATTGATTCATATAAATGGGCAAAAGATAGGAACCATCAGTTCACAGGAAAAAAAAAAAAAACCAAACAGATGGCTCTTAACCATATGAAGAGAAGAAATTAAAATAAAAAATTGACCGAGATCCCAGTTTTCACCTACAATGACAACAAAATCTGAAAGTTTGATGACTCACGGGGTTGGTGGAACTGAGTGGAAATAGACAAGATCATTCATTGTTGCCACATCCAAACATGAATACCATCCAACCGTAAAGAAGACAAACAAGGAAGCTCGTTGCTGATAGGGAACAACCTCAGATCAGTTGACAAAAGGCAAATTCAAGGTGATGGCCAGTGGGTAGAGAAGGTTTTCATCTGTGTTTTAAAAACTATTCTGTGAGAGAAAGTGGAGGGAGAAAAATGTACATACTGTGTATCTGTATTTGGATGTATAAGTATGAACTCTCTGGAAAGGAAAAAAAGAGATAGCATTGGTTGTCTCTAGAGAGCTAGGACCAGGAGCAGAGGAAGCGTCATTGCACACCCTTTGTATCTTTCACACTTTGTGCATTATCCGTGTTTTATTTATTCTAAGTCATACATGAATACTGATTACCCAGACAGCCTCGTCACCGGCCAAGGAACCAACTCTCTTACTGGCTCCCAATATGTAAAGAATAGTGACTATACACTTCATTTTTCTTAAATCAAAATTAAACATGTGTGAGGAGGGACTTCCCTGGTGGTCCAGTGGTTAAGACTCCTCACTTCCACCACAGGGGCATGGGTTCAATCCCTGGGCAAAGAATTAAGATCCTGTAAGCCCAACTACATGCCCTCCCCAAAAAAAAAGAAAGAAGAAAGTGTGGGGTTGCGAACGACAGTTTCGCGCCAACTCTCCTGTTTCACCTCATCTTCACTGCCCAGAAAGAATCAGCTTCTTACCTCATTTTGGACTTGCTTCTGGTCCTTATTTCCATGCTGGTAAATAAATGTTTTTGTGGCTGGCTGTTGTCTGAAATTTTAGGTCTTACCTCTAGAGTCCTGCTAATGATGAGTCAGGTTGTTAAAATCACAGCCAGCCTCCCCTGCCCACATGTCAACATAATTATTTGTGTACCTGTTTTACATCCTCTATTAATCATTTTTATAACTGAAGTAATAGCCTTGGATCTTTATTTCTTGAGTCTTCCACTGTAAGCGATATCTTTTCACGCCATACAGCCAAGCAATCAGCATCGGGTCCTCCCCTTTCCTCTGAACCCCTTGCCTCTGCCTCCCCACTTCAGCTGTCTGAACCTCGATATTTTCATTACTGAGCTTGACAGCATTTGCCTTCTACATAACATGTTCTTTGCTTTGTTTTTCCCTTGAGCCTAAAAGTCAAGTCATCAAGCAGCCTTAGCAGTGTCGTCGCATTCAGCCGGGCTGCACAGCTGAAAACCAACCACCCTTATGATTACAGGGCTCTTCCTGTGCGTCCTCTTCCTGAAAGTACATTTCGCCTCCGCCAACATGATTTAAAAGAAACAGATTCTCAGTCTCTCCATGGATCTGGTAGATCCAGATTTTTCCTGAGACTCCCGCCAAGATTCCTGGGCACCCCCAACCCCTATCCCAGGTTGATTACTGTAAAGGATGAGACTGAGTTCCTATCTGTGTTTCAGTTCTCATAAAGGGGCACGACAGTTTGTGGAATGGATGGATGGCCTTAGTCTGGAATGCGAGAGGAGAGTTCAAAACCTGGCCCTAACTTACCTTTCCTGCTTGATCTTTACAATTTTCTTCCACAAATTCTACACTGGAGCAAAACTGGGTGCATCCAGTTTTGTACATGCTGTGCATTTTTATTATTCTGTTGAGCCACTAGGAATGTTGTTCTCTTCCATGTTTATGTAATATGTCCATCTCCTACCAAAGCTCCCACCTCTGGAAGGTGCTCTGATCCCTCCAGAAGTGATGGCTCCCCACTACTGTCCAGATCTCCAAGGTCCAGAGTATTTCCTACTTTAAATCATATCTTCAGAGTATCTGTCCCTCATCAGAGTCCCTCCAGGGCAGATCTGTCTCAGAAGCCTCCTCTCTCTGCCTCCCCAACCCTGTGCGTGCGAGCGTGTATGTTCAGCCACTCTGTTGTGTCCAACTCTGTGCAACTCCATGGACTGTAGCCCGCCAGGCTTCTCTGTCCATGGGATTATCCAGGAAAGACTGGAGTGGGTTGCCATGCCCTCCTCCAGGGCATCTTCCCAACCCAGGCATCGAACCCAGGTCTCCTGCATTACAGGCAGATTCTTTACCACTGAGCCACATGGGAAGCCCTTCCCTTCCCCAGATTCTGCCAAATGAAAGCAGCATGGAGGCTTTTGCAGGATGAGCCTTAGAGGATTCAGGATAGGCAGCCTGGAGTTAAGGAGCTTGGACTTGGATGAACGAGAGTGAGGGATGGGAGCTAGAGCCAAGGCTGGGGCGAGGGGGAGACGGGACTGGACAGAGGTCAGGGCAGGACAAGGATTTTGTGACCTGTCCTGACAGCTGCTCTGTTGGTTTTGGAAGGGCTGTGTCCCCTGAAGAGAACGGGAGAAGATTTGTCCAGGTGAAGGTGTGGGTACCACCGCATCAAGGAATCATCAGAAAGGTGTGATCTTAGTCTAAGGGAGAGACAGGGACCGTTAGTATAGTGGGCCTTTCTCTGCTGTGGGCAGTGCTGTCCCACACTCTGCAACCCAAGGTTCTTCTGAATGTGAACAGCCTGAAAACTCCGGGCACCTACAATAGACAGACAGCCTAGGGGCTGAGGGAGGGGGCAGAAACTGGCCCTTGAAGCAAAGCTTCTCTGCAGCAGAAGCATTAAAGAAAATATATTTATTTGGTTGTGCTGGGTCTTAGTTGCAGCATGGGCATCTATTTCCCTGATCAGGGATTGAACCCAGGCCCCCAGCATTGGGAGCACAGAGTCTTAGCCACTGGACCACCAGGGAAGTCCTTGCAACAGAAACTTTTACATCCCACAAAGCCAAGGGCTGTACCTCGTATTCGTACCTTCTGATCAGTCTGATCCCTTAAAGCCTTTCCTTGCTCCACAGACCCAAACGTTTGCTGAGCCCTTGCAGTGGGCTCCCACTTGCTACGAGATGGAAGGAGGAGCTAATTCCTATTTACTAAGCACCACCTAGATCCTAAGTGCTGTTACCACAAATCTCAAGTGTCCACTATGATCCCCACTGGACAGATGAGTAAACAGAGGCTCAGAGAGGTGAAAGAACTATCCCAAGCTCCCCAGGCTCCCACAACTAGTAAGTGACCTGGGCCTTGTTTCCACCAATGAGTGTATCGTGCGTGCGTGCGTGCGTACGTGCTCAGTTGCTTCAGTTGTGTCTGACTCTTTGGGACCCCACGGACTGTAGCCCGCCAGGCTCCTCTGTCCATGGGATTCTCCAGGCGAGAATACTGGAGTGGGTTGCCATGCCCTCCTCCAGGGGATCTTCCCGACCCAGGGATGAAACCTGTGTCTCCTGCATTGCAGGCAGATTCTTTACTGCCGAGCCACTGGGGAAGCCCCAGTGAGTGTGTCAAGTACATCTAAATTCACCCAGCTTCACCCCAACCCTGGGAGCCACCCTTCCCCAGGGAAAACTCTCCCAGCCTGGTGGGGGCTGGGCGAGGGGAGCTCTGTGCCACTCTCGCTTCAGAGTGGTACCATTTCCACACTGGTGTGGCTCCCCTCATCCTCTCCCAGGGCGGTGCCTGCCTTGGAGGGCTCAGCGGCCTGACTCCTCCCTGCTGTCTCCGACTCCAGCTTCCTCCTTCATGAGCGCAGTCTTAGACTAGCTCCAAGTTCCTGCTTTACAGGAAGGAAAGGAGTTTCTTGAGCAGGAACTCATGCCAGGCATGTTCAAAGGAGCTGCCCTATCTACCTACAGGGCCAGGGATAAGGTGGTCCCCAAAGCACAGACATACAGGCTTTCCTGGTGGCTCAGCAGTAAAGAATCTGCCTGCAATGCAGGAGATGCAGGTTCAGTCCCTGGGTTGGGAAGATTCCCTGGAGGAGGGCATGCAACCCACTCCAGTATTCTTGTCTGGAGAATCCCCATGGACGGAGGAGCCTGGCGGGCTGCAGTCCATGGGGTCGCAGAGTTGAACACAACTGAACGACTAAGCACACACACGCACACACACACAGACCCTCCACCCCGAGATTAGAAGCCAAGTTCTGCTTCGGCTGCTCACCAGATGCCTGGCCTCTTTAGATAAGAAATCAGTTTCCTTCTGAACAAGATGGGGAGGAAAAACCCTGTCCCGCCCCCTTTTCCCAGGCGCTCTGAGGTTTGTTATGATGCTCAAAGGATGGCTCTGTGACAGGGCGAAGGCAAGGACACAGGTGAGCCCTGTCATCAAAGAGGAGCAGGAGAAGGAGCCTGAAGCCCCAGTTCTTCAGGCTAAGCCCCTAAGCCCCTGGCCAAACCTGCCTGACCTCTGGCCTGGGGGGACTCTGAACTTTCTGAAAGTCTTTGATGAGCACTTGGTCTTGCCCCCATTTTACAGATGGGAAAACTAAGGCAGGGAAATGAAGCAGCCCTGTCTGATTGGTTCATCCCCCAAATCTGATCTTTCTCTTGTCAACAGGATGATCTTCTGCCCAAACCTCTTTTACAAAGGGCAGACATCGTAGTTTCTTCTGATGTCAGGGGCAGCTGGCTCAGCCTGACCAAAGGCTCTCTGGCTGCTCAGGAGCCAGATCTTTAGAAAATAGATCGGAGGCTTCGGCTGTGGGGTTTACTAAGCCAGTTGTGTGTGGGGAGGCCTGCTGGCTGCAGGGTGAGCTGACCAGCTGGAGGCAACTGTGGACATGCAGTCTGAAGCCAGAGTTTGGCAACAACGTGAATTGTTTCAGGAAAACAGCTAGGAGGAGAGGAGCTCAGAGGCAGCCAGGGAGCTAGAATGAGAAGGCACTGAAACTGGGGGCTCCAGATGGACCGTGTAGGTACAGGAGACAGCGGAGGCCCTGGCTGGATGTCTCAAAGGGTACCAGTCCCCTACATCAGAATCGTCATGGGCCTATTAAAACTGCCAGTTCCTAAGGCAGCCCCACCCGCAGCCATCAGATCAGAATCTCTGGAGGCCAGGCAGAAATTGACATTTTAAATAAGCTTCACTTTTTTCCACATTGGAATATGAGAACCACTGCCTTATGGGGTTAACGTGACCAGAACAGCATGGGGGATAGCGTGTCCATCGCACAGCACAGCTCGGGTAGATCCAAACACAAAAGCAGATAAAGGAGGAAGGGACAGTTGTTTTGAAGGGAGAAGCCAGGATGATGACCAGCCTGGCTCCCTGGGGTGTTAAAAATCTCCCCAAACCTTTCTCACAGCCTCCCTGCCACCCCCACACTCCTAGGTTCTCTAAACCACGTCCAAAGTTCAGCAAAAAGGCAGCCCTGAAATCAAAGAACAAACTTGGCCTTTGGCAACAGCAGATCATTTTTCCAATCTGGATTAACACCAAGGCCCAGACAGCTGTGTGACCTTGGATGGCTTCTGTGGATCCTTGTAAAGGTGGCTGCTTGGGTTTGGGTGAGGATGAAATGGGCTAATGGATTAAGTCACTGAGTGTATATATTGGTTCTTAGGGATCAGGATGCCCTCCTCTTTCCGGTTTCCTACAAACAGACTCCCTCCCAGCCCCCTTCCCTTTGTTCCTTTCTCTGTTATGCAACAAAAGTTTAAATCCTTCCCGGTTTGGGGCCAGCTGCCGAGCAGATGGGAGGGTGTCTCTGTAATGGGAGGTTTCGAAAGTCCCATCTTCCCTGCCTCCCTCCACGTTTTTGTCCACATGCAGCTGGGACAAGACCTTTGCCTGCTCTCCTCAATACTGCAAAAAGCCAGGTGTTTACGTTATCTCCTGGCTTCTGCTCCAGCTGTCACCATGGCAACCAGAACCCAGTGCCGGCCATTGAAAAAGAGCCTCTGAGGAGGAGCCAGCTTGGTTTGTATTAACATTCAGTTTGGACAGCTCTTGCTGAGAGCATCTGCCTTGTACCTGTGCTGAGCAGTCACTAAGCAGAAATGGGATTGATTTAGAGCTGGTCCCTGACTTTGAGAGGCTGGTGGTCTCCTGGCCAAGATATAGAACCTCTTGGTCTAGTTCAGTGACTCTCAAAGTGTTGGCCCTTAAACCAGGAGCTTTCCCGTTACCTTTGAATTGGTTTGAAATGCCACCTTTCAGGCTTCTTTCAAGGTCTACTAGGGTGGGTGGAGGGGGTCCTGAAATCTGGGTTTTAACAAAAGCCCCCTCCCCGTGATGGTGATGGAGGCTGGAGTTTGAGAACCGTAGATCTAATTAAAACCTCACCCCATCCCAAGAACTGGGAACTATTGTTCCCACGTCATAAATGAAAGAACAGAGGCTCTGCCATGCTCTGTGTGCAGACTAGCTGACAGCTTGTGAAGGGGTTGGGTTCTCGGATCCCTTCCAGTGTCAAATTCTACCTCTGCAACACCTGTGATAAGGTAAGGTAGCAGGTATTCTTTTTCCTGGATCCTGGCTGGAGAAACAAAGGGGTACCTTATTCTCTGTCCAGCAGGGTCAGGGCCAAGTGACAACTCACGTGGAAATGGGAAATCACAACAGGGGGAAGAAGAGCTGGGAATAGGGTCAGAAAGAGCAGCAGCAGCCCTGGTGATAACCACCCGCCCCAAACGTGGGGACACCGAACTGACATAATACCCTGCTGCCCTCACAGCCGAAATCATCTAGGCGTCTAAGCTGGACCCCCAATCCTGAGGCCTCCTCTCCTGTGTTCACTCACCTGCATACTTGGTTGGTCTCTTTCCACGTTTTTGCCCCCACAGGCTCTCAGGGTCCCCTCTTACACTGCATCTGCCTGAACATCCATTCTCTCCCCAAAGTTGGAAACGCCTCTTTGGCAACCAATGGCCTCCAGCTTCTCTTTGCCCACATCCTGTGACTGGGTGCTTCCTGCCTTTTCAGGGAACCCATCCATCTACGAAATCTCTGACGGGGTTAAGTTTCCCTTTAAATGAGCTGACATCCATCCCTGTGAAATATCCACCTTTTACAATATGAGTTAGTCTAATCCCCCGTAACAGAGATTACAGGCTTATTTTTAAAGTAAGACGATCCATGCCAACTATTTCCCATAAACCTACCACTCAGATTTGCAGATTGAACAAAGCAGGTAGACGATATCAACCCTTTACCTTGAAACAGTAAGAACAACAAGATGAGGTGGGAGCAGAAAGGAACAGGCAGAAGGATCCGAGGCGGTGGAGGGAAAGGTCGCTGACTGGGATGCTCCGTCTTACCACTTCTTGCCCAAGAGACACTGGCAGGACCGCAGCGGTTTTCACAGGAGCCCCCTTCAAGAAAAAGAGCACAATAATGCAAATATGATTTCCCAGAACTTGTTTCATTTTGTTGAATACAGTCACAGATGGATGGTTTGTAATGACAGAAAAGGCAAAACTTAGCATGTCTTCAGTGATCGTTTTCACATACTTTATTGTTTCAGCAAATGGGAATCTTGAAGCTTAAGTGACTTGAGTTTTGTGGAAATCTGCCTCTGACTCTGGGCCTCAGTTTCTCATCCTATCCCTCATCCAAAGTTGGTTTGAGAAATGAGCTTAAAGGAAGGTGAAACCATCAGCTGAGATGTTAGTGTGTCCTCTGATTTCTAAAGATGAATGCTTGCAGCCTGGGCATGAGGGAAGCTGGTTGATTATTCCCGTTGCTGGAAGAGGACCAGATGGGCAACCCAGATTAGCATTCTGCCCTGGGGAGGCCTCAACTGGAGCTCCAGGACCAAACCAGTAGAACCAGTAAATTCAGGGAACTAGCTCTCTTCCTACCAGAAAGGAAAGGCTTGTGCTGATCCATAAGGACGATAACAGGATTATTTTAATCGTTTTGGCAACTCTGGCTCTGCCAAGAGAAAAGGCTGTGGTAGCTCAGGAAATTAAAAAAACTCTGGTTTCATTCCCCAGAACGTCTTTTGCAAGAGGGATGAGGGTTTAGCAGGAGAAGGAAGGAGTGCTAGAAACTCCTGCCCTGCCTCGGGCTGCCCAGCCAGCCTGCAGCACCTTGACTGCCAACCCTGCTTTGCAGAGGGTGTCTCCTTCTCCTCTCCCTTTTTATTTTTTATGTATTCATTTTAATATGTTTGATGTGGACCATTTTTTTAAGCCTTTATTGAATTTGTTACAGTGTTGCTTGTTTTACGTTTTGGTTTTTCGGCTCAGGGCATGTGGGATCTAGGTGGCTCGATGGTAAAGAACCCGCCTGCCAATGCAGGAGATATGGATTCGATCCCTGGGTTGAGAAGATCCCCTGGAGGAGGACATGGCAACCCAGTCCAGTATTCTTGCCTAAGGAAATCCAATGGACAGAAGAAGAGCCTGGCAGTCTGCAGTCCCTGGGGTCACAGAGAGTCAGGCACAACAGCTGCTGAGCATGTATGAGTGCATCTGCTTGTGGGATCTTTGTTCCCTGATCAGGAATCAAACCTGCACCCCCTTCACACTGGGAGGTGAAGTCTTAACCACCGAACTGCCAAGGGAGTCCTCCTCCTCCCCTTTTTATTATTTTTTTTAATTTAATTTAATTTTTAAACTTTACAATATTGTATTGGTTTTGCCATATATCAACATGAATCCACCACAGGTATACATATGTTCCCTATCCTGGCTCCTCCCCTTTTTAGAAGGTCTCCAGAGGATACCTCAGCTCCTGGCCTAAGCTGGGTGCCTGGGGGTCCCCCATTGCAGAGGCTGCTGGTTCCTGCCCCCCTGAGAGTTCAGGAGCTTCCCAGGCTGCAAGCGGAACCGCATCCATCTCTGTAGTGCTGCTTGCAAAAGATGCTTGTTCTTATCCTCTACCCCTTCCTGGGTCTTCTGCTCTAGAAACCCTTAGGCAGGGGAATCCCTGGGCAACATGCATGCCAAAGAGGCCCCTTCAGGAGGCCAGGGGTCAGGCAAGCGCACACATTATCACTCTGAGGCAGGGGGTCCCAGAAGCACAGAGCTAGAGAAATTAGGGCTGGTTCCCCAGGGACTCAGCACCACCCCCTTCACAGTTCTGTCCTGCACCTCCCCAGGCACAAGGGCATCTGCATCCTCTCTAATAAAAATGCCTGCCCGGGATGCCCTAGGGAAGAAGGAAGATAACCATGAAGACCTGGGCCCCCACCAGGCCCTGAAAATTTATCCAAAGTCGCCAGTCCTTGGCTTGGGGCCCCAAGGCTGGAAGTCGGAAGTGGCTGCGGGAGGGGATGAAGATGAGAGCAGGTGGGATGGAAGGTGGATGAGGGTGGGGCACCCACATCCAGGCCCACCACAAACCAAAAGCTGAGATGGTCCACCCCGAGGAGTCTTTAAGATCATCCCAGGCCACCTCCCTCTTGTACAGGTGAGAAAACTCAGACCAGAGGGGTCGCAGCATTTGTCCAATGTCACACAGTAAATGAATGGCAGGGACGGGACTAGAGCCCTTGCTTCAGCGGCCCTATCCAGGACTTTCCCTGCTGTACCACCAGGCCTGGGCACAGGCTGGGGACAAGTCCCACACCAGCTCCTTCCTCTTCCCTTCCCTTCTCACACCGCCCCTCCACCCCCCACCCAGTCTGGGACAGGACAGACCCCAGCCAGCCACTCCACCTCCTCATCGAGGCTTGGTTTCAGCCACCCTGCCTTTAGCTACCCTCAGTCTCGGTTCCGGTTGACCTGCCAGGTACAGGCAGACGGCTCTCTGCCCTCCTTGCCCTGAACCTGGCTTCCCAGGAGGGCCGAGGAAGGGTGGGGCACCAAAGCTGCCACCTCCAGTGCTTAGCCTCTGGCCCCCTCCCCCTCCTCCTGCCCTGCCGCATGCTGAGAAGACACCCACCTGGGCAGCTGCTGGTGTGGATGCCCTGGACAGGGCCAACCGGCCAGGGAAGCTCCTCGGCTGAGGCACCGTCCTGCCTTCCCAGGGCTTGAGACCCATGGTGGCCTTTTATGGAGTGGAGAGGTGTGGTTTGAAGGATTAGGGGTGGAGCCCGGGGTACCTATATCTGAAAAACATCCCCACCCCAAGTGCTCCTGCCAGGTGCTGGAATCAGAGCTGGTTCCAGAATGGTTTGTGCCTTGGCCAAGACCCTCATCCCTTACAAAACAGCACAGATGCCCCATCCAGCCAAGCCCAGCCTTCCTGTGAGGCTGGTCAGGGCCTAGGCGAGTGAGGCCAGTTCTGGACACGCAACCTGCCATTGTAGCCTATGGTCCTCTCTTGGGGTGACTCAGAACTTTGCACCATGAGCCACACAGATATGACTGTTCCCACCTACTCTGGGAGCTTGAACAAGTTATTCCACCTGTGGCCCAGTTTGTTCACTCTGAGATGTAAATAATAATACGTACTTCATAGGATTGATACAGAACCTAGCACGTAAGCTATTCAATCACTATTTGAATGAATGAATGAATGGAAAGATGACTACAGTGGACAAGGGGTCTGGAAACCCATCCTTAGAAACCTTATTTCCTCACATCTCACCTTAATTGCTCTAGACATGCCAGAGTCTCTCTCATTTCCCAGCTCCATCTGTAAATATGTCCCACATGCTCTCATGATCAGGCTGTGACTCCCTTCCAGTCTGGAAGGTGGCCTCCCAACAGCCTCTGTGCCCAGACAGTCTCCCCCATGGTACCTGGCTTAGGAGTGACCCATGACCTGGTTCTGGTCAAGGAAACAAGGAGGGGAGGTCTTCTGAGGGGCTGCATAGAGGAGGCTCCCAAGAGAAAGATCTCAGAGGACATGGTGCCTCTATGACTCTGGATGTTATCATGCCCATTGGTGACCTGGGCACTCTGGTAGCCCTCATGCAGCCATGAAGAGAACTGGCCAGAGAACGAAGCCAATAATGGTTCCTGAACCGCTGGTCACACCGTGCCAATTGCCCACCTGCTTCTGGAGTTCTTTCCATGTAAGGTAATGAAGGTCCTCATTCGTTAAGCCAGTTTGATTTGGGGTTTTCTTTCCCACTCACAGCTAAATGTATCCGGCCTGATCTTCTCTCCAGGTCCTACCTGCAGATGCACCCAGCTCTGGGTTTTGTTCTGAAGACCCTAAGATGAGCCGGGCTCTGTGCTCGCCCTGGGGAAGCTCATAGTTGTGAAGAGGGGCTGGCAGGTAATTAGATGGTTACAAGGTTGCGAGCAGAGGCTGAGAATATCTGGAAAGGGACAAACTGACTGTCCTGGGCAGTAAGAGAAGGGTTCTGGGAGATGGGTTTTGAAGGATGCCTAGGAGTTTTACAAACAAATGAAAAGAATGTCTTCCAGGCAGAGCTAACAAGGTCAATGAAGGGGTATAACTTTGCTTAGAGAACATCATTGAGGCTCAAATTAGGCCCATTTGGGAGTGGTGAGCAGAGACTGAACACCTCACCCAGGAGTTGTTCCCAGGAGCATACACAGGAGTCTGTGTATGCTGGGGAGCCAATGAAAGTTTCATGCAATATATACATCTTGGATTAGAAGAGCCTGGGTGTTCAGAAGAGACATGACCAAGATCTTGCCTGGGTGGGGACAGGAGGGTGAAATGTGGTAACTGGTAAAAGAGGCATTCTAGAGGCCCAACCTTGGGCCTTGGTGACTCAGGGAGAGTGAGAGTGGAAGGGGAGGGAAACATGATGGCTGGATTCCTGGTATGTGAGGAGGAGGGGTGATCGTATAAGGCTTGGAGGAGAGAACTGTGGTAGTCAGTCTCCAGGATGGCCCCCAACGATCCTGTGCCCCGATAGTCAGGCCACGTGTAGTCCCCTTTCACACTGTATCAGGAGACTGACCGACATGACTTCTAGTATAGGCAGAAAGGATATGTGACTTCCAAAAACTGGATCAAAAGCCATCGTAACTTCTGCCTTCTCTCTCTTGCTTCTCCAGCTGTGGGGGAAAGCCAGCCAGCTGGCACATTGGGTACATTCAAGTAGCCTCATGAAGAGACCTATGTGCTAGAGGAGGGGGCCTTCTGTCAACAGCCAGCAAGGCAACTGGGCTCTCCTACCAACAGCCATGTCAGTGGGTAACCATGGAAACAGATCTTCCGGTCCCAGTCAAGCCTTCAGATGATGCCTTGGTTGTAACTTCAACAGAAGTTTTGAGGAACTCCTCTTGCGGTCCATTAGTTAAGATTCTGCTTCCACTGCAGGGGGCTTTTGATCCCTGGTTGAGGAACTAAGATCCCACATGCCATGTGACCAAAAAAAAAAAAAAATAGAGAAACCTTGAGCAGGACCACCCCATGAAGTTGCTCCCAAATTTCTGACCCGCAAAACCTGTGAGATGATAAATATTTGTTATTTTAAGCTGCTAGATCTGGGAGTAGTTTGCTATACAGCTATAGATAATACTGAGACCTAGATCATCAAGATCTTATTTTTGTACCTATCCTTCCTAGAGTGGGGGAAAATATTATCACTGGGAGGGATGCCCCCCAGCCCACATGGCCCATGCCGTCATCCACCTCTCTTTATAGCTTACAGAGTGTTTTTACATAAGGAAACTTTTCACTGTTGCAACCAACCCCAGGAGGTGGTTATCATCCCATTTTACAGAGGGAGAAACAGAGGCCCCATGAGTTGGCGTGACTTGCTGAAGATTATATAGGTTGTCAGTGGCAAGTCTGGACCAGAAACAGGCTCTGAGTGGATCCACATCCCACCTGATGTCCATCAAAGAATGCCGCCCACCACCCAGTTCTACAAGAATTAAGTCATCAGCCGTTACAGTTACTGACCTATATACCCTGAAAGGAATTTAAGACCAAGACCAGGACAAAGCACTCTGTGCTTTGAAAAAACAGGCCCCTTAAACAGTTAGATATATCTCAGGAAGAATTATAATAGACCCAGATTCTTGCACTTTCCCATACATAGAAAAAAAACAAAAACACTAAAATCTTTAACTGAGATATCTGTACCTTGTATCTAGCAGTGACCTTCTATTGAGAGAGACACTGGATTGCCTGTATTCTGCAGCCAAAATCATATATACATATATCCTGTCTTCTCTATGCCGGAACCTCTTCAGAGTAGTACCCTCAGAGCTATTGAGAGACTGTTTCCCAGGCTATAGTCCTCAGTAAGATCTCTGAATAAAAACTGAGACTTAGAACTCTTAGAACTCTCAGCATAGCCTAGGGCCTGACTGGCCAAGTGCAAAGCCAGGAGAGCCCAGCCCAGGGGCCCATGCAGGGGGCTGCTGCCCCAGCCTCCTAGGACCTCGCCAGGTAGGTAGATCTATTAGTGGTGGCCCTGGCATTCACAATGATCTTGGAAGGCCAGCCTGGGTCAGATGGCACCCCCTATATTATAAAGTAATTCTTCCCTGGTAGCTCAGATGGTAAAGAATCTACCTGAAGGAGGGAGACTCAGGTTCGATCCCTGGATTGGGAAGATCCCCTGGAGAAAGAAATGGCAACCCACTCCAGTATTCTTGCCTGGAGAACCAGAGGAGCCTGGCGGGCTACAGTCCATGGGGTCGCAAAGAGTCGGACACGACTGAGTGACTAACGTTTCAAGGAACCCAGCTTCCTCTCCTTTCAGGTCCAGGCCTAGAAAGTGCTTGAGGCCAGGGGCTAAGTGGCTGGTTCCATCGTTTGAGAAGCGCATGTGCAATGAAGGAATCAGGGAGGGAGCCCAGAAACATCCTTAGTTGGGGCTGAAGGAAATTGGCAGAGCATCCCTTGCCTTGGCCTCGAGTTCCGCTTTCCATTCCAGAGCACTTTATGCTGAAGCATAAAGGGACCATGAAGAAATAACCCTCAAGGGATTTGCACATCCACAGGGAGACAGGCAGACACCTGGCAGCTTGCCAAGCAGGACAGGCGGTGCTGTGGGTTGTACGAGGCCCCGGAGTAGGAGAAGCAGGGGGAATCCAACACCAAGCCACAGGCCAGTGCGGGGAGGGCTACTCACTGGCCCCTGTCAGTGGACCCAAAGGGCCTGGTCTCAGCACTGCCCTTCTGGAAAACCTGACCTATCGTTCTCAACATCTCCATATATCCCATTGGCTGTTATTCTCACCAGCCTCATTCTTACTATTCTGCCGTATGCGCCAAACAGAGGTTTATACCAAGGGCTATGGGAACACCCAAGGAGGTAGTGACACGCTCTGCCAGAGGGGTGGCGGTCAGGGAAGGCTTCATGGAGGAGGCAGCTTTTGAGCTGAGGCTTGCGGGGTCTTTGGGAATTCACCAGGATGAGAAGGAAATTCCAGGCAGGGAGGAAAACGCACACACGCAACAGCATGGTAGGCGTGGTGATTGCTATGGCTTACGGGTGGATCGAGATACAAATGAGGCCAGCCTGAAGGGCCTTGAGGACCAAGCTAAGAAGTCTGTGCTTTACCCTGAGAACACTTTTCTCTCATTTTACTCAAGGGCTTCCCAGGTGACTCAGTGACAAAGAATCCACCTGCCAGTGCTGGTTCCATCCCCGGGTAGGGAAGATCCCCTGGAGGAGAAAATGGCAACCTGCTCCAGTATTCTTGCCTGGGAAATCTCATGGACAGAGGAGTCTAGAAGGCTACAGTCCATGGGGTCGCAAAGAGTAGGACATGACTTAGTAACTAAACAACACCAACACCTTACTTGACATCTCAGTGGCATTTGGCCTCTTTGTCCCCCTTTCTTCTCTTGCCTTCTGCAGCTAATGACTCCCTGGCACTCCCTTCCTCGGCTCCTGCTCAGGGTCCTTAGTGAACTCCTGCTCCTCTACCTGGCCAGCCAGGGTCCTCTGTGTAAGGACCCCCTCGCAACTCAACCATGTTCCTTTCCCCCTGAGCATCTGCATGCTTGGTTATTGGATATACTATCATTTGTGTGGCTGTGTGATTACTGGCTTTCTCTCCGCCAGCCTGTAAGTTGATTCCGTGCACCGCACCTGGCACTTAGCAGACCCTTCATGAATGTCTGTTGAGCGAGCTGATGAACAAAGGGCAACATGTGTGATGGGGGAGGGGTGGGGAGGGGAGGCACCAAAGGGGTGTGAGCTGGGAAGAGCCGTGGCTTGTTTCCTTGTATTCTGGTCACTCTATTGGTTCCTGATCAGAGGGGGCTGGAAGGAATGGGGGATGAGGCACCGGCAGGCTGGAGAGGGGAGACCAGATAGGAGGATTTCAAGTCTCTGGTTCTGCCTCTGAGGACCCCAGACCATTCCAGGTGGGCCCCCACTGAAGCAAAAAGAAATCTAGAGATTCCAGCCTCTGCATTCTGCATGTGTGCAAGTTGTCTCTGACTCTGTGCGACACTATGGACTGAGCGCCAAAGAATTGATGCTTTTGAACTGTGGTGTTGGAGAAGACTCTTGGGAGTCCCTTGGACAGCAAGGAGATCAAACCAGTTCTTCCTAAAGGAAATCAGTCCTGAATATTCATTGGAAGGACTGATGCTGAAGCTGAAACTCCAATACTTTGGCCACCTGATGTGAGGAACTGACTCATTAGAAAAGACCCTGATGCTGGGAAAGATTGAAGGCAGGAGGAAAAGGGGATGACAGAGGACAAGATGGTTGGATGGCATCATGGCCTCAATGGAGATGAATTTGAGCAAGCTCTGGGAGTTGGTGGTGGACAGGGAAGCCTGGTGTGCTGCAGTCCATGGGGTTGCGAAGAATCGGACACGACTGAGCGACTGAACTGAACTGATGGACTGCAGCCGCCAGGCTCCTCTGTCCGTGGGATTTTCCAGGCAAGAATATTGGGTTGCCATTTCCTTGTCTGGGGGATCTTCCTGTGATTCCCACCTCGTGGGTCTCATCTCTGGACACCTGGCTTCTTCCTTGCAGGAAGAAGATGCCAACACGCAGCCACCTTCTACCCAGCCAACTAGGGGCAAAGCCAGCAAAGAGAGCACCAGCACCGTTTTTGAGTGAGCCTTCTTTCTGTGGACATAGCTCTGTCACTGCACTGACTGGTCCAGAATGAAACTCACCCTCCAGCCGTTGGCAGGAACATCCTCAGAGACCCAGCAATTCCCAGGAAAGCCCTGAACAAGGGACCAGAGCCTGGAGAAGGGTGATGTCTGGTAGCCCTGTTTACTTCTGAGCAGGGATCCAGACCCCTAGAGAGGTAAGGTCTGTTCACACCCCTGCCCCCATCATCCCACCCTCCCAGTGCCCCCAGGGAGGTACAGCCCCCTGAAAAGGATGAGGCTTGGGTGCAGGGCGGTGAGGGAAGAGGAGAGACAACTTGGCTCCAGGTGTGGTTCTCACAGTAGGACATCAAACACTGGGGAGAAATGCCCATTATATGGATGAGGCCCAGGTTGACTGTGATCTGCCCCCATTCTGCCCAAATTCTCAGAGTTAGTGGTCTTCATCACATTCAGCCTCCACAGCATCCCTCATCTGCTCAGCTTGGTAACAGGACCACTTTCCAAAGCAGCCTGCTCATCCTCAGATGGGCCTCGCCCCTGCCGTACCAGCTCCCGGAGCAACCTCTGCAGTGGGCAGTATGACCTTCGTTTTGCAGTTGAGTGACCTGAACTGGAGGCCAAGTTCACACAGTAAAGCAGGCCTCCTGATGCCCATGCAGCTGCCCCTTCTTTCACACCAGGGAGCGGGCAGCTCCCCTGTGGTCCTTCCCTCTCCGGGGCTCAGCCCTGCCTAGACAGTCCCCTCCTCCTCCTCTCCCAGCAGAAGACACACACACATGCGTGCACACGCACATGCGCACACACACACACACACACATACACTTCCAGCACCAACGTCTGTCCGCAGGAACAGACACCCTGGCATATCTTTCTGGTTCTATACTGTCCTGTACTGGGAGCTGGCCCTTTGCCTTCCACTGTCTTGTGAGGAACCTTCTGGACTTTCCCCCCAGACTTCTTTTGTTTTTCTCTGTCCCCCTCTGGGTGCAGCCCCATCTGCTCTCAGCAGGAGCAGAGCTGGGCTCTCTCTGCAGAGGACGTGTGAGACCATGAGGAGCCTGTGGACCACCTTGAGAGCTCAGCAGGCTGGACACCAGCCAGGCCAGGCCTGCATGTGGGCCCAGAAGTTGTCCCCAGCTGATGATGACGTGCCCCGTGTCCCCTGCCAATGCTGCAGGGAGTGGACCCTGGAGGTACCCAGCAGGCTGGCATAGAGGTCAAAACCCAGAGCCTTGGTATCTGCCTCTGGGCTCAAACCTCGCTTCTTAACTGTACTGCTTCTAGGCAACAGGGCTGATAGTCATTCCTACATCATAAGATTGTTCAGTTCAGTTCAGTCACTCCGTCATGTCCGACTCTTTGTGACCCCGTGAACTGCAGCACGCCAGGCCTCCCTGTTCATCACCAACCCCCGGAGTTCACCCAAACCCATGTCCATTGTGTCGGTGATACCATCCAACCATCTCATCCTCTGTCGTCCCCTTCTCCTTCTGCCCTCAATCTTTCCCAGCATCAGGGTCTTTTCAAATGAGTCTGCTCTCTGCATCAGGTGGCCAAAGTATTGGAGTTTCAGCTTCAGCATCAGTTCCTCCAATGAACACCCAGGACCTATCTCCTTTAGGATGGACTGGTTGGATCTCCTTGCAGTCCAAGGGACTTTCAAGAATTTTCTCCAACACCACAGTTCAAAAGCCTCAATTCTTCTGCGCTCAGGTTTCTTTATAGTCCAACTCTCACATCCATACATGACTACTGGAAAAACCATAGCCTTGACTAGATGTACCTTTGTTGGCAAAGTAATGTCTCTGCTTTTTAATATGCTGTCTAGGTTGCTCATAACTTTCCTTCCAGAGGGGTGAAAGAGGAGAGTGAAAAAGTTGGCTTAAAGCTCAACATTCAGAAAACTAAGATCATGGCATCTGGTCCCATCACTTCATGGCAAATAGATGGGGAAACAGTGGAAACAGTGTCAGACTTTATTTTGGGGGCTCCAAAATCACTGCAGATGGTGACTGCAGCCATGAAATTAAAAGACACTTACTCCTTGGAAGGAAAGTTATGACCAACCTAGATAGCATATTCAAAAGCAGAGACATTACTTTGCCAACAAAGGTCCGTCTAGTCAAGGCTAAGGTTTTTCCTGTCGTCATGTATGGATGTGAGAGTTGGACTGTGAGGAAAGCTGAGCACCGAAGAATTGATGCTTTTGAACTGTGGTGTTGGACTGCAAGGAGATCCAACCAGTCCATCCTAAAGGAAATCAGTCCTGGGTGTTCATTGGAAGGACTGATGCTAAAGCTGAAACTCCAGTACTTTGACCACCTCATGCGAAGAGTTGACTCACTGGAAAAGACTCTGACGCTAGGAGGGATTGGGGGCAGGAGGAAAAGGGGACAACAGAGGATGAGATGGCTGGATGGCATCAGCAACTCAATGGACATGAGTTTGGGTAAACTCTGGGAGTTGGTGATGGACAGGGAGGCCTGGCGTGCTGCGATTCATTGGGTCACAAAGAGTCGGACACAACTGATCGACTGAACTGACTGACTGACAATAATTAAATGAGTTACTATATATATCTGGCAAATATTTGTTGAGTGCCTGCCTGCTAGGTGCTTGGACAGGGAGAACCAGAACTGTCCTGGGCACAAGCGAGGGATAACACTGTGGATGGAACCAAGGCTCTGATCTCATGGAACTTAATATATATATATATTTTTTGGCCAGGCCACGCAGCCTTTGGGATCTTAGTTTCCCAGCCAGGGATTGAACTCACAGTCTTGGTGGTGAAAGCACAGAGTCCTAATCACTAGGGAGCCAGGGAATTCCTTCATGGAACTTAACATATATGTTGGGGACGGGTTGGATGAGGAGGGGCTCCCGAGGCGGTAAAGGGGAGGGGAGCTCTTGGAGAGGGAGGGGGAGAGTGGGCTCCATGCAGGAGAGGGGCTCATGAAGGAAACTGGCCCCCCACCCCACTCACATGCATGCACACACATGCACACAGAAACAGACGTGTGTACATGCACATACATGCCTGCATATGTGTGAGAGCTCTGAGAGGACCCAGGTCCATTCTGCCACCTCCAGCAGGCATTTTGGCCACCCTCTCTGCAAATCCCCTTCCTGGACGTGAACAGGTCAGGATCAGTGGGCTGAAGACCTGGGTGCTCAGTAAGACTCTGCTTTCACTGGCTAAGTTGCTTTCTTCCCAGAGCCCCAATATGTTCATCCATAAAATGGGATGAGTCCTGGCCTCCCAGGGTAAGGTGACAGGCTCAGGGACCCTGCAGGGCAATGGGGAAAAAAGAAGCCGGTTCTCACATCCTCTGCCCTCACTCCAGCCTAGCTCCACCTTTCAGAACAGGTGAAGGGGGATGGGCCTGACTCCTGAAGACTGGAGAGAGCTGGAACTATTACCTAATGCCACCCAGAGCCTCCCAGGGTGAGCCAGAACCTGACCCAGCCAGACCTTGGTTCTCAGGGAAACCGACACTGTCCCAGGTGCAGAAGCCACCAGCAGGCCTGGCACCCTTGGGAAGGGAGAGTTCCGGGGCCTGCAAGGAGATTCGGATTCTTTCATCAGGACTTGGGACTGCAGCATAAAGGCTTAAGGCTAGACTCAAAGCAGAGAGTTTCACCCACCCCAAACATTCCAGAGGGGCTGGCTGGACACCAAGAGGGACTGACTGAGCCACACTGCTGGAGAGGCCTGGGTGGAGGCCGACGTAGGGCAGGGCAGGGCAGGGCAGGGCCCGGGCAGTCTTCTCGTGGGAGACAGACTCTGGGGGCGAATGGGAGGCTGGCATGTGGGGTTTGTGTCCATTCCCTGTGCAGCCTCAGGAAAGACTTCTTTCCTCTCAGGACCAGAGGGTCTAAGGATCTTTTCAGCACGGTCATCGGAGCTCCGAGGCTGAAGCAGGCTGGGGAAGGACCTTTCCTACTGGAGAGTATCTAATAGGCAGCACCACCCGCACCTTCAAGCTGATCCCCCTTGCTCCACGTTGAACACACAGAGCGATGCACTGGCCCATAACCTCCCTGAGCCCCCGTACTCATACACATTCTCAGCTTCTCCTCCATTCATCCCTGGGTTCCTCCGGGGAGGAAGAGGGGAGGGGGATGACATTACTGGGACCTACTGCCCCACCGCTCAGGCCCAGTGGAGGTTCAGGTGTCTCCCGTCCCTCCTCACAACTCAGATAAGGGATACCAGATGGACAGGATCTGACAGCTGCACTTAAAGCCAGCTGATTTCTCTTCTATCTGGAGGCCAGGGAGACGCAGGCTCAGGATTGTCCCAGCAGCCATGGCCAAGATGGTGGCCCCCCACCCATCCCCACCGGCAGAGCCCTCAGGAAGGGAGAGCTGAAATACCCTCCTTTTCCCCACCTCCCACTTCCTCAGAGGGGAAGAACTCAGGGCAGGTGGGATCTGGGTGCTGGGACACCTGTGTTCCAACCTTCCATTCTGGGAGTTTGGCTCTGCCCCGCTTCCCCTGGTCCTGGCAAGTAACCCTTCTGTGCACCTGGAGTCCCGAGAGTTCACAGAAGAGGAGCCACACCTGGGAGCGGAGCACAACAAAGAACAAACAGGAGGCTCAGGGGTTTTAGATTTCTTCTCTGCCAACCATAGGAATGTTCCTGATGGCTCTGCGGGGGGTGGCAGGGGTGGGGTGGGGAACCCACCTATCACACAGAGACCCAGAGAGCCAGCTCACCCGTAGGCACAGAGCTTGGGTACATGGAAGACCCAGCTCTACCTGTCCTCCTCCAGCCCTGAGGTCCCTGGGCCAGGGCAGCCTCAGGGGAGAAGCCTGGCTTCAATTGCGTGAATTTGTGAGGCTACCTCCAGACCCCAGGTTCCCGAACAGGGAAACCCACAGTGGTCTCCACCACCCCCAGGGTCCAGTCCAGGCTCCTTAGGCTGGCTGTGAGGGCCCTTCCCGCCCTGGCTGCCATGGCCTCTCTGCATCCATCCCTCGGCGCTGGCCCCGTTGGCCCTTCTACAGCACACTTTCCGGGCTGGCTGGGCATCTTGACCCGGGCAGCCCTCTCCTTCTGGAATGCCCTTTTCCACATTCTATTCTGGAGAGGCCTGCTCAGCCTTCCGGGCCAGGTTCGGGGATTGCCTCCTCTGGAACACCTTCCCTGGGTCCCGCAGGGCTGGCTGCTCCCTTGCCTGGGGTCTGCAGGAGTGAGCAGGGGTCTCTCCCAGAGCTGGGGTCTCCCAGGGGGCTTTCTGCCTCCCTCACCAGACTTCAGTGAGAGCGGGCCGTGGTCATCTTTGTGGCCCAGCCCCTTGGATGGGGCCTAAATGTAGCAAATGCTCAGTAACTCTTTGATGAGGAAATGAGTGAGTGAATGAGGGCGGGCAGTGTGAGGACTTGGGCTCCCAGGATCTCTGACCCTTGACCGTGAACTCCCTGTGGGCCAGGTGGTTAGGTCATCGGGGCTCAGAGCACCAAGCCATGAGCATGGGTGTGGACTCCCAAACCCAGGCTGCCCACATACAGATTCCCAGGGGAACAAGCATTCATTGAGCACCTACTGTGTGCATCACCCCAGGCCATTCTCCCCCATGCTTGGCCCTTCCCATCTGGCCCTTTCTCTGTCCTTCTCTCTACCCGGAATGCTCTTCACCCAGATCCTCTTATGGCTGTTCCTTGGATTTCATCAGATCTCTGCAGAAAAGTCACCTCCTCCAGGAGGCCTTCCATGACTTAAGGTTCTCCCCTCTCTATGCCTCATTGTCTTGTCTTAATGCTCTGTAAGGGCTTCCCTGATAGCTCAGTTGGTAAAGAATCTGCCTGCAATGCAGGAGATCCTGGTTTGATTCCTGGGTTGGGAAGATCTGCTGGAAAAGGGATAGGCTACCCACTGCAGTATTCTTGGGATTCCCTGGTGGCTCAGAGGGTAAAGAGTCTGCCTGCAATGTGGGAGACCTGAGTTTGATCCCTGGGTCGGGAAGATCCCCTGGAGAAGAAACTGGCAACCCACTCCAGTTTTCTTGCCTGGAAAATCCCATGGATGGAGGAGCCTGGCAGGCCACAGTACCCTTGCCTGGAAACTCACATGGATGGAGGAAGAGCCTGGTAGGCTACAGTCCGTAGGGTTGCAAAGAGTCGGACACAACTGATTGACTTCACTTTCACTTTCTTTCATTTCACTTTAATGCTCTGCACCATGCTATTACTAGCCCCTAATTTTCATTTATTCATCTGTTTGGTAATTGTCTTTCTCTTCCTCCCTGCCTCTGACACACAGAATGTAAGGCTCTTTAAATGTAGGCATTTGGCCACCTTGCTCTCTGCTGCATTCCCATAACTGGAATAGGGCCTTGCATAAAGTGGGTGTTCAGTAGATGTTCAGTGAATGAATGAACACAAGCCAGACAGTCCCCCTTTTCACAAGGTTCAAGGTACAATAGACAGGCACCTGCTTGGAGAAGGCCACCCACATTGGTGCAATTTGCCACCGTTGATAAAAGCCTTTTCCCCATCCATGGAAGCTACAGTCACATCATGACAGGGGCCTCTGTCCTTTACTGACATCCCTGAAGGAAGGGATGGCTCTTTGCATTTGACAGGTGAGTGAAGGAAGCTCAGGTGAGGCTGTGTGCTTTGCCCTCAGGTCAAACACGTTTATAATGCCTCTGTCTTTATTACCTGAGGCTGTTCAGGTGGCTCAGTGGTAAAGAATCCACCTGCCAAGGCAGTAGACTTGGGTTCCATCCGTGGATTGGGAAGATCCCCTGGAGAAAGAATTGGCAACCCACTCCAGTATTCTTGCCTGGAAAATTACATGGACAGAGGAGCTTGGCTGCCTACAGTCCACGGGATTGCAGAGTCGGATATGCCTTAGCGACTAAATAGCAGTAGCTATATTACCTATGTAATTCTCCCTCTGGTGTCAGTGGCTTGCCCAAGGCCTGGTAGCCAGGAGAGGCTGCTGGAGTCTTGAGGCCCCCCTCTGCCTTCTGATCAGAGCTCCTTCCTGGGGCTACTCATTCCAGCCCTGCCTTCTCTCCCCTCTGGCCTGGGGAACCAGGTGGGGGATGAGGTCTCTATCCTCCATGATCTGGGTTCTAGCACCATGTCTTCCCAAGGCCTCGGGCCATCTCTGCCTTGCAACCTCTTGGCCACAGAATCACTGTGCCCTACGCGGCATATCCCCCGAGCCCCTGCCCGCAGACCACCTCCCTCTTCCAGCTACTGTCTCCAGCAGGGAGAGTTCAAAATGTTATTTCTCTTCTGCTTCCCTCCCACTTTTCCTTCCCATCGCATGAGTACAGGATGCCATGGAACTGACCACATTGCTGGAGGAGAGACGGGGATGGGGGGCCCCAGGTGCGGGTAGAGGAGCCAGCTGTGGGGAGCTCCCTGGATTCTGTGTGGGGGTGGTGATGTGCTGAATGTAGCCATCTAGGGAGATGACCTTGCCTGTTTCCCAGGGTGGTTGTAACAACGCACCCCAAACTGAGTGGCTTCAAACAACAGACATGGAGACTTCCCTGGCAGTCCGGTGATTAAGAGGTCGCTTTCCAATGTAGGGGGTACAGGTTCCATCCCTGGTCTGGAAGCTAAGATTCCACATGCCTCATGGCCAAAAAACCAAAACATAAGATGGAAACAAAATTGTAACAAATTCAATAAAGACTTAAAAACAAACAAACAAAAAAACCCCCAGACGTTTATTCTTTCACAGTCCTGGAGGCCGGAAGTCTGAAATCAAGGCATCCAGGGGCCCGTGCTGCCCTTAAGAGTTCTAGGGAGGAACACTTTCTTCCCTCTTTTCAGCTTCCAGTGGTTCCTAGCAGTCTTTGGCGCCTGTGGCTGGGAGACAAGTCGACCCAGACTCTGCCTCCCTCATCACACGGCCGTTTCCTCCCTGTGGGGTCTCTGTGTAGCTTCGTCTTTATAGGGAAGCCAGCTGTTGAGTTTAGGCCCCACCTGAATCCCATATGACCTCATCACGTCACATTCACAGGTACAAGTGGGGGCTACGGTTAGGCCTTCAACATATTTGAGGGAACCCGCAAATCCCATGGACGGAGGAGCCTCGTAGGCTGCAGTCCATGGGGTCGCTAGGAGTCTGACACGACTGAGCGACTTCACTTTCACTTTTCACTTTCATGCATTGGAGAAGGAAATGGCAACCCACTCCAGTGTTCTTACCTGGAGAACCCCAGGGACGGGGAGCCTGGTGGGCTGCCGTCCCTGGGGTCACACAGAGTCGGACACAACAGAAGTGACTTAGCAGCAGCAGCAGCAGCAACAACTATAGGGTAAGGGAATTAGAGAAGGTGAAATTCAGAGAAAGAATGAGACGGGCACTTTACAGGAATAGATCACCTTTAATGAAGCGAGAAGGGGCAGCAGTCAGGTTAGTGGGCTGCTGTGCTAAGAGGAGAGCAGGTATATATGGAAAACATATATATATGGAGATACATTGTTTTGAGGGGTCTGTTTCTCCTCAAGATTATTTTTGATTAGTTAGCTTTCAACAACTGGGGCAAGGAATTCCTGAGACCAGCTGGAGACTGGGATCGGCTGGGAGCTGAACGTAATCAATCTTAATGTCCGTTCCTTTCTTCGGGGGAGAAAGTTCTTTATTCTGTATAGAATGGTGGGGAGGGCCTGGAGGGGAGCTTTAACTCCAGGCTATTTTGAGCCATGTAGCTTTCCTTCACCAACGGAGCCCACAACCCTGACTACAGAGAGTGCAGGTTGGCGTGGAAGGCCCTTGGGTAAGGGCCCAGATTTGTGAGTTCAGAATGTCGTGTCTATGTTTTTACGTGCCTGTGTTGGGTGTGTGTGTCTGCGTGTGTGTGTGTGTGTCTGTGTCTGCGTGTGTGTATCTGCATGTCTGTGTCTGTGTGTCTGTGTCTGCGTGTGTGTGTCTGTGTGTGTGTGTCTGCATGTCTGTGTCTGTGTGTGTGTGTGTCTGTGTGTGTGTGTCTGTGTCTGTGTGTCTGTGTCTGCGTGTGTGTGTCTGTGTGTCTGTGTCTGCGTGTGTGTGTCTGTGTGTGTGAGTGTCTGTGTGTGTGTGTCTGTGTCTGTGTGTCTGTGTCTGCGTGTCTGTGTCTGCGCGTCTGTGTGTGTGTGTGTCTGTGTCTGCGTGTGTGTGTCTGCGTGTGTGTCTGCGTGTCTGTGTCTATGTGTGTGTGTCTGCGTGTGTGTGTCTGTGTCTGTGTGTGTGTGTGTCTGTGTGTGTGTGTCTGTCTGTGTGTCTGTGTCTGCGTGTGTGTGTCTGTGTGTGTCTGTGTCTGTGTGTCTGTGTCTGCGTGTGTGTGTGTGTGTCTGTGTCTGCGCGTCTGTGTGTGTGTGTGTCTGCGTGTGTGTGTCTGTGTGTGTGAGTGTCTGTGTGTGTGTGTCTGTGTCTGTGTGTCTGTGTCTGCGTGTGTGTCTGCGTGTCTGTGTCTGCGCGTCTGTGTGCGTGTGTGTCTGTGTCTGCGTGTGTGTGTCTGCGTGTGTGTCTGCGTGTCTGTGTCTATGTGTGTGTGTCTGCGTGTGTGTCTGCATGTGTGTGTCTGCGTGTGTGTGTCTGTGTCTGCGTGTGTGTCTGCGTGTGTGTGTCTGTGTCTGTATGTGTCTGTGTGTGCTTTGTGCCCCAACCGCTCCGAGCCCTGTCGCCTCTGATGCTGTAGCCAGGCCCCCAGGAGGAGGAGTCCCTCAAGGAAGTAGCCTTGGGGTGTTTAAGCAGACTCGGACAGGCCACCTTTCATGGGGGACGAGCTCCAGGCTCAAAATGAGCAAGATCCTGATGGTGTGGCGGTGCGGAGCTTCGAGTCCAGGTGGGGGACTCGCTGCCTCTGGCTGCAGGCAGTTATCCAGGCAGAGAGGCTCTGAGTAGAGCCCTGAGGGCACCCTGGGATGCAGGCCCAGGGAGGGGCCCCTGCAGGTCTCAGGAGCCAACTCCATCCTCCTCCGTCCCCTCGTTCCTCACTTGGGGGAACCTCATCCTACAGGACTTTCCAACCCAATCCTGGGCCCTCCCCCACCCTGCCACCTGCGGGCGGGCAGACGCCTTCCGGCAGGGCGAGAACACTGGACTCCAGGTGGGAGAGCTGTGTGCACACGCTTGGCCACTCACTTGCTGTGACCCAGGAAGTCACTTTGCCTTCTAGGCTCCATTTCTGTCTGTCCCACCCCTCAGCCAGGGCCTCAGGATGGGCACCCACCACTTCCAGCTCTTTCCTAGCTGCACACAGCCTCTGCCCTGCCCACCTCCCTTCCTGTCTCTGCTCACACTGTTGCCCTGCGTCCTGCCTGGTTAACTCCCCTCCACTGCCCTCCCCCGCCTCACCCTGTCCCGGCCAGGTGGGCACGCCTCACCTCTGTACCTGGCTCTTCTCCCATGCCACAGAGCACGTCTCCTGCAACAGACTGAGCACAGTGAAGCCTGGGCTCATCCTTTTCCTTCTTCGTGTCCCCAGAGCCAAACACAGGCCTGGAGCTCTAGTTGCCCACAAGTGAAGTGAAGTGAAATCGCTCAGTCATGTCCAGCTCTTTGCAACCCCACGGACGGTAGCCTACCAGGCTCCGCTGTCCATGGGATTTTCCAGGCAAGAATACTGGAGTGGGCTGCCATTTCCTTCTCCAGGGGATCTTCCCAACCCAGGGATCAAACCCGGGTCTCCTGCATTGCAGACGGACGCTTTTACCGTCTGAGCCACCAGTTGCCTGCAAAGCGCTTGTTAAATGAAGGAATGAACCAGCAGACATCTGAAGGAGCCGGGCCTCTCAGAGCTGGGCGTCCATGCCTCTCTTCCAGACCTTATCTTCGGTCACATTTATGCACAGAGCTGGATCCCCAGTCCCACCCCAAAGGGGGCTCCTCCAAGGACTGATGCACACCCTTCCTCCTGTAGTCCCAGCACCAGCCCCAGGGAGATTTCAGAGGTGGCCAAGGGGCTGCTTCTCTCCTGCCCCCTGCTGATGAAGAGGGGGAATTGGAGGACGTCTGGATGCTTCTCTGGCTATCAGTGGGCCCGTCCTGGCCTGGGGACAGGAGAGTGGTTTCTATCATGCGGGGGAACAATGGCCTTCCCTTTGCCTGGTGGTCTGTGTTCTTCATGCGCCTAACAATAGCCAGAGGACCTAGTTAGGGCTTTCCCCTTTCCCTCCTTCCAGAGCTACCCCACCCCCGTGGAAGGATGTGTGGTCGGTATCCGACTGACCCCCAGATCTCCAGGCTGGTCTGGGGGCCTCTTCTGATGCCTGAACAGCATCACTGAATTACAATTTTTCAATTTTCTACTCTCCCCCACTCCCAGATTGAGATCCCCAGGAGTAGGGCATCCCAGTCCATTTACTTGGTCAACAGATCTTCACTGTGTCAGCCCCGCGCTGGGGGTTTTCCGCCCTCGTGGAGCTCACCTCTGTCTTGTCTTTAGGCCCAGCCCAAGCTTGGCACACATGCACGGAAGCGGGTGCGCATGGATGATTCAACAGGCAAGTGGGGGAGGGCTTTGGGATCCCCTCTACAAGTGCCCGCACTCTGGTCCAGGCTGCTTGCTGCGGCCCAAGCAAAGCCCAGGGGAACAGGCAAAGAGCCAATTGCAGAGCAGCGGTCGCGGCAGAGCACGGGCTGCTGTCGGCTGCTCTGCCAGACCCACCCCGCCTCCCGGAAAGCTGGTCAAGGAAACCAGTGGCAGAGGAGACGATGGGACAGAGTGATCTCAGATGACCCTCACAGCCCTGCTACTCGGGGTCGCATGAGGGTCCTTGAGCCTGGCCATCCACGAGGCAGGCCGCCGGCCTCCACAGCTCTGGCTGATCCAACCGGGAGGGCCAGATACGAAGGAGGTGATGGTAGCACGCTGAAAGGTAGGTGGCCTCCTCCCCTGCTTCTGGGCACAGGCCTGGGACTGGAGTCTGCAGTGGAGGGACGATGACCAGGGGACACACAGCAGCCTGCCCTCACCGAATGACCCTACGGGAAAGGTGCCGGCGTGGTGGGACATGCCAGGCTCTTGGGACTGCAGCCAAGTCTCAGCCGCAGTCTGGACTCCTTGGGTGGTGAATCCTGTTCACAGTCCCACTCGGGAGCCACCCTCTAGGCTTCGTCCCCCTTCCTCGGCCAGTGCAGGCCATTCACCGCCCTGACCACTGCTACAGATCTGTGGGTGTGTCTTATCCATCTCTAATTCCCAGGCCTCTCCAAAAAGCCAGCCCAAGCTCCGGGAATACACAAAGGCCACGAGTCACGGTGTTTGTCCGGACCTGCACCAGGCGTTTCCTCAACGGGAGCCCACCTGAAGGAGTCCAGCTGACAGCTGATCACAAGCTGTGAGCTCCCCCGGGCCTGATCAGGTGCCCGTTGGCTCAGTCACCTTCATGTCCTGTCCTGCCCTGCCTCGAGGGGTGGGGGGGTGGGGAGCTGATCCCTGCACACCATGTGGTTTGGGTTCACTTGCCAACAGCTTCCTGGTTAACTTAGCCCACAGGATCTCCTGCTCGGAGATCAGGAGACAGGCAGGGAGGCCAGAGCTCTCCTCCCCACCTCTTGCTTCCAACAGCAACGCCGCCAGTACCCGTGTCTCTCCTCCGTGTAAGGTCCCGCCAGACAGCCCTTCTCACGGTGACCCAGCCTAGAGTGCAGGGACCACCCCAGTGGCTCCCTGCTGTCCACCCATTTCAGGGTCGCCAAACCTGTTTGCCCTTTCAGCTCTCCAGGGAGCCTTGTTATCTCCCGCCCCATTTCACATCCCCGCTGGGGCGTCGTCTGCCCGACTGGACCTGGCTGTGGTTCCCTTTGCTGCCCTCTGTATTCCCCGATCATAAAGACACAGCACGCCAGGGGCAGGTTGGAGGCAGTTTCTTTATACAAACATAACCAACGCAACGGACCCGTCAGCATACTGCTGGGGCACACGCAGGTCCGTCTCACCACCCCTGGGGCAGAAGTCTGGGTGGTAGGGGTGTCACTGCAGGGGAGGAACACTGCACAGGCCTGGGGACTGGCGAGCACACCAACAGGGAGCCCCCGAAGGGCACGCACGGACACATGGACACTGGGTAACCAAGAGCACTACACACAAGGCCAGGAAGGAACAGAGAGCTGGGATGAGCCGACCCCCCTTCCCCTAGGTTTCTTCGGGGCAGGGAAGTGGGTGGGAGGGGCCTGGGCCTGAAGCCAAGCGCCCTAGCTGTGCCACGAGAGCCACGTGTCCTGACCGTGCGCCCTGCTTTCTGCATCTGGGAAGTGGGGACCACTGTACTTCAAGAAGCTGTCACGAGGATAAAGGAGATGAACAGGGACACATATCAAAATACTCAACACAGAGCATGGCACATAGAGGTGTCCAATAAATAACTTCGTGTCAAGAAAATCTCAGCTCAGAGAGGCCCTTTTTGAGAAGGCCAGGAGGGGAGATCGTATCCCTGGCAACTTTCTCAGGACATCAGGACCCTTGAGCACTCCTTGGAGCCTGTGGCTGCTGGAGTGGCCAGGGCCCCGGAATACACGGTGCCGGGGCAGTTGAGGGGGGCGGGGGGCTGGACTCCCAGGGAGGCACCCGCGGAAGCTGGGTAGACACCCGAGGAGTTGGGGATTGTGCCAAAATGATTCTGCACGTAGCACAAGCCGGAGGCAGGCTGGTACGGCGGCAGGCTGGGCATATGCCCAGGAGCGCACGATGGCCAGGCCGCCAGTTTCTGGCTACTGGCGTGCTGCATCTGGGCGGCAGGGTGGTTTGGGGTCAGGTGAGGGTGGCCGCTCTGTGTGGGGTAGGAGCCGGGCACAGGGTTCGGCCTGGAAAGGAACAAGAGAGAAGACGGGCGCTGAGCTAGTCATGCCAGGAACACAGCACCCCGAACTGTTGATCCACAGGAGAAAGGCTTGGACTCGCTGCACTGCCTTCTATTACAACATGCTGTGGACGGGCATTTCCTGTAACCAGCTGTCAAAGTGCCACATGGGGAGAAAGGTCATATTAACTGAACAGAAAACAGATGCCCAGAGCGGGCAGGGACCACTCACGGCCCTGCAGTAAGCCAGCAGGAAGAGGGGCGATCGGGCCCATGCCTGAGACCCCTTGAGGTATAAGGGCAGTCTGCAAGTTGGATGGAGTTTGGGATGGGATCACGGTAGTTAAGCGTCTTCCACGGCTGGCCTAGCGATTCAACCAAAGAGAACAGGTCCACTTCTGTGGGAGGTCGGAGGGCAGGGCTCCAACACGGTAACACAGGGCTCGGGCCCAGGCCTCGTCTACTGGCAGATGGTCCCCCAGTGACGGCAGGAAAGAAGGCTTATAGCTCAAAGTCCCGGCAGGCAGGGAACGGACATGACAGGTGCGGGGAGACAGGTGGCTGGGACTACAAAGGAGGACACATTCTAAGGGATTTAGCCTGTGAACTTTTGTGGAGATTTCTCAATACGAAGAACGAATGTCAACACCACTGACACCTGTGTTGCTGCTGCTGCCACCGCTAAGCCGCTTCAGTCGTGTCTGACCCTGTGCGACCCCATAGACAGCAGCCCACCAGGCTCCCCCGTCCCTGGGATTCTCCAGGCAAGAACACTGGAGTGGGTTGCCATTTCCTTCTCCAACGCATGAAAGTGAAAAGTGAAAGTGAAGCCGCTCAGTCGTGTCTGACTCTTAGCGACCCCATGGACTGCAGCCTACCAGGCTCCTCCATTCATGGGATTTTTCAGGCAAGAGTACTGCAGTGGGGTGCCATTACCTGTGTTAGGTAACAATTAAACTTTGATACATTTCAGTCCAAACCTAGGCTTATAAATCAACTGAAGTACAGACACATGACACTTAGCAGCACTTTCGGAATTTTAAAAATGCAGAGGCTCTGGCCTATAAGAAGCTTGATAAGAGCCTCCAAGGGAAACAAAGCTATCCAGGCTGCCAGGACTGATGCAAAAACCAACATGTGCATCAACGTTGCCTGTGTCCTGTTGTTGCGTGATCAGAAACATCATGTTCTGTTCTGGGTGCCTGCAACAGGCCAGGATGATATGGGGTGGGACACTATGCCATGTGGGTCACCATATCCCCAGCCAGGTCTGCACGTTATGGGGAAGCAGGATCACTGGGCACCACGGGTGTCACAGTTACAGAGAAGTGAGTGTGATCCAGCGTGCAAGACCGTCCTCACTGGGGGCTGCCTTGTAGAGTGAGGCCCCAGCCGCCAGGGGTCAACATGGTCAGCTGTTTTAGAGGGGCTTCCTTCACAGAGCGCGGCTGAGGAGTTTGCAAATGAGGACCCTAAGTTCTCTCTGAACTGAGCTTAGAACTAAGTTCTCTCTACATTCTGTGAGAACAGCAATTAAGAACCAAAAAGCTATACAATACAGCTAATTCTAAATGTAAACACCTCCCACCCGTTGTTGCTGTTCACTCACTCAGTCATGTCTGACTCTTTGCGACCCCGTGCACTGCAGCACACCAGGCCTCCCTGTCCTTCACCACCTCCCAGAGCTTGCTCAAACTCATGTCCATTGAGTCGGGAACACCATCCAACCATCTTATGATCTGTTGTCTCCTTTTCCTCCTGCCCTCGATCTTTCCCAGCATCAGGGGCCTTCCAAAAAGCTAAAATACAGCTAATTCTAAATGTCAACACCTCCCACCCACTGAGACTCCAGGAATTACTTGCCTGAAATAAAATGAGTGAATGTGCGTTTCTATTTTTCTCACTACCCGCCCCTGCCTTTAAGAAATGGTCAGAGCTGGGACTTCCCCAGCAAGGTCCAGTGGTTAGGACTTGGCACTCTCACTGAGGGGGCCCCGAGTTTGATCCTTGGTTGGGGGAGGGGGGTTAAGATCCGACAAGCCACACAGCATGGCCAAAAAAAAGAGAAAAGAAAAGAAAATGGTCAGAGGGCTCTGAGCCACTGAAGGCTGAGAGTCCGCCTCCTAAAATAAACTATAAGCAACAGCTTCTGATTCAACCAAGATCCTGCCTCCAGGCCAGTGTTGGGGACAAGATGGACTCCATAGCTGGCCCAAGGCAGAAACGGGCCATGGACAAAGCACTTTGACTTTGCGGTGAACCCCTTCTCTGGGAGGGAAACCTCCTCCATCGTGAACTCTCAGCATCGACAAAAACCAGTGAAGGCCATCCGAGGCTGGCAGCGTGTGTGCAGGAGGGACAGGAAGTGAGCAGGACCTGGAAGCAGGAGCCCCTGGCTCTCGACTGGGCGCTTCTGACTCTGTGTTACCTGGAGAAAGACGTTTGTCCTCTTTGGGCCTCCTCTCTGACAGGAGGGAGTGAGGCTATGTGAGCACTCCATTGAGAGTTAACGCACCTGGACTGGAAAACAGTAAATAAACTTTGCCTTCTCCCGCCACGTGGCCAAGAACACCCTGAGGTTCAGGCCATGCCACCTCCTAAGCCTCCCAGTCAGTCAGGTGGATCGTGCTTCTTGCCAGCGTCACCTGCCGGAGCCCAATCCCAGCCCCACAGAGTGCTTGTCAGTGCTGAGGGCTGGTGATGCCACTGATGGGGCCGCAAGTCCCTCGGGATTATGTGCAACGGCTTCGAATGCCTCCCATTGAATGCCCTTCCTGCTTGGACCCCACTCTGGAAGCAGCTGGGCAGAATCCAGGATGCTGGGGAGAAATCTGTGGACAGCTTTTGCTGGGTAGGCCTGGGCGACCCACACCCTCTTCCCTATTCCCCAGGACACCGAAAATCAGTCGCACCCTCTATAGCAGGGGTCCCCAACCTCTGGGATCTGATGATCTGAGGTGCATCTGAGAGCAGAAATAAAAGTGCACAAAAAATGTAATCGCTTGAAATACCCTGAAACCACCATTCCCCCCCACCCCCAATCCCACTCCTGGTTCATGGAAAAACTGTCCTCCATGAAACTGGTCCCTGGTGCCAAAAAGGCTGGGGACTGCGCCTTTATAGGCCCTGCAGCTGCTTCAGGAATAAAGCAAGCACGGCCTTCTGTAACTTACTTCCGGCTTTGCGCTGCCCTCCTTTCAGCTGAAGAGCCGGAGATGTACTTGAACATGGAAATCCTCCTCATCAGGCTGAAGGGGAACTTCTGGTCGAGCTTCACGGCGACTTGCTCTGGGACGTCAAAGGAGAAGCAGTAGGTGAGGCCGTCTGGGGTTGGTGTATTAAGGAGAAGTGGAGAGAGCTGAAGGGAGGGGGCTGCACACTGCCCCCAGGACCCAGGAGCCACGCTGGCCCCACGCAGGCCTGGGCTTATTCCACCATCATCTCTGGACTGCAGTTTCCAGCTCAGGGGAAACCAAGAGTTGGAGTTTCTAGCCTCCGTTCCTCGGAGGGAACACAAGGCAGCAACGATAGGCAGGCAAGTGCTGACACCTTACCCATCCTCTCCCCTGGGCCTCTTGAGCCCCTGTAATGACCGTCAGAAGCCAGCATGTGCCTCTGTCTCTTTAAGTGGGATGAAGCAGGCGGCTAGTCTAATACCCTCTGGGAGGTCTGACATCTTGTCCTTTGTCCCTGGTCAAAGGAGCCTTGCCTCAATGTGATCAAGTGAGCTTCCCGTGGGCCTCTGTGGCAGCCCGCCCCCCACACTGTCACCAGCTCCCAGAGAGGTGAGGGCACCCTGGTCGTCTGACCTGCATCAGCCCGTCACTGCCGAGATGGCCAAAAAGAGTCAGCCTAATTGCCAGAATATTTATGCAAGGAATATAAGGCTTATTCTAAGTTTTTAACCACTCATATGGTCAAAGCCTACCTTAAAAATATTCTTTTCTTCTTCTTCTGAGAAAAAGACTAAGCGAAACAAAAACAAAGAAACCTGTTTCCCGGGAATACCTTTCACGGAACATCTCTAGCTCATGGTTATTTCAGGATCCTCCAGTAAAAAAAAATTAGTCAACTGGGCTTACACCTTGGAAAAAACCAAATCAAGTATTTTATTAACTGGCAGTGCTGAGCCATTGTATGGAAAGAGCTAGGGGGATCTCTTCCAGAAAACAAAACTCTGGCATAAAGAAAGGAAGTGACCTGCCTGAGGCCACGTGGTTCCAAACCTGAAGCTAGCACACAGAATACCTAAGTGTGAGCTCTACCTGCCTGAACCCCCCTGCTCCGACCCCCAGGACCTACAGTGTGGTTCACCCTTTGGCGTGTCAGTATTACTACAACAGCCCTCTAGGAAGGATACATGCTAGCCCGATTCCCAGGCCACAGACGTTACTGAGGAAAGAGGTCTGGGGAATGAGCCAGGAGGCACAGAGCAGGAGCCATGGCACCAGCAGCGAGGGCACCACCACGCCGAACACCAGGGCCCGCCTCATCCGAGAGCGGACGCAGTTGACTCCCAGCATGGCGAAAGCCACGGGGGTGAAACCGCGGGCGTCCTCCACCTCCCCGAGCTTTGACAGCGATGACACAGCTTCAAACGACAGGAAGATGATGGCGCAGATGATGGTGAAGACCACGGTGAAGAAGCAGTGGCGGACGGTGCCCACGGTTCTCTCAAAATTGCCAGCAAAGCGCCAGATGACGATGGCACCGCAGAGCAAGGAGACGGGATTCTCGTAGACAAAGATGTAGGTCACCAGCCTGTAAACTGCAGAGGGAACCGAGTTAGAGGCCCGATGGTGGCTTGCTCCCAGAAGGGAAAAGCCAGGTTACAACCCACCTAGGAAAACAGGGAGTAGCTGGCTCTCGTTGCCAGGGAAAATCAGCCCGGAGCCAGTGGGATAAGCAGAGGGGAGCAACAGCGAAGGACCCAGGACTCAAAGTAGAGGCGGGGATGTCTAATCTTTGCTCTTTCCCAGACCTGGAGCAAGTCTTATCTGTGACTGGCTTCCACGTGGGGGAAAAAAAATAACACTTTTTAGCATGGGATGGTCTTTTATAATTTGTAATGTCCTTTATAATCCTCTTTGAGGCTTTAATACTGACCTATCTCACCGGGCAGTTTGAGGGTTAATTAATTGTAACAGCTTCAGGTGGATTGAGTGGGTGTCACTTAACACTCTTTGTGCCCGTCTCCTCGGCTGTAATCCTGACCTCTCCTTCCATAGTGGCTGTTCAGAGGAAGAAAAAAGGGACCATGAATTATTGTGCACCTGTAAAGATGAGAAAACTATCACTAAGAATGTAGATACAGAACTCAGAAGTCTTTCTTGCAAGTGCTTATCCAGTCTTAGAGGTAGAGTGATGCTCAATATGCAATAAGACAGTAAAGAATCTTTTGTTTTTCTAAAAGCAGTCCTTGCTTCTGTATTTTTATATCCCTGCAGGCCAAAACACTAAACTGAAGGAGGGGGGTGATCAGTGAAGTGGCAGTAACATTGGATTTGGAAGTCTAAAGCAATCTTGGCTCTGTCACGCCTAGACTGGCTGAGTTCAGCCCAGACACAGGGCCCTGTCGGCTTCAGTGTTCTTACTGTAAAATAAAATGGATACACTCGAGGCCCTCAAAGGTCTCTTACGTGTCTAATACTCACATTGTCCATGAATCCCACACTCAAGAGAAGCCGCAAAGTAAAGGGAAAAAAAAAAGGGAGCTCAGTTTAGGCTGGCATTTTGCATCTGTCTCTGAAGACAGACGTGCTGTGTGTATCCAGGGTGAGGGTGAGGGGGACCACTTTTAGATTTGAGCAGGGAGGCAGGCTAAGAACCATATACCTCAGTCAGGCCATCTCTGTAAGGCTTCGTTATCTGAAGAGTATCGTCATTATTGTTGAGTACTTCCAACACTGAAATCCCAAGGGTACATGTGAAGATTCTAGAAGCAATTCTATATAATTTGGGGATTAGAAAGCCCAAGGTTCCAGTTCAAAAACGTCACAAGATGCAAAGAACAATCTGGGTTCCTGTGTCAACTGTATGACTCAAAAGCTCTGTGAGTCTTCGCATTAAGCCTCAGTTTCATTTAAAGAATGGACAACAATAAAGCCCATGGGCAATAATGCCTACAGTAATAATACGTCATGAGATCCCCATGAGAATTAAAAGAGGTTAATGCATGTGAAAGTGCTTTGCAAAACAACAAAAGTTATACAAATCTCCCATTTTTCTCCCCAGAAAAGAATGGGGAAGAAACAGGAGACTAAGAACATCTTTTATGAACAGATATTTATAATTAATTGGTCTGCAAAATATCTCCATCTCCCCAAGAAAACCAACACCTCTCCCAAAGGTACAAGACACCCGGCTCCCGCTATAAGCTGGGAATCGGATTCAGGATTAAGATAAAACGAAGATGCAGAAGAAATTCTAAACCCCAGGAGGCCAGGATGCTTACAGAGGTGGCCACAGATACAGCTCAAGTGTCTTGGGAAGATGGGAAAAAAAAAATTTTTTTTTCCAGTGGGGGGTTGGGCCCTAAAGCAGACGTAGGTGTGAATGTGACAAGGGAGAGAAAAATCCTCCTCGGCGAGCAAGCAGGGGTGAATGAAACCTAATTGCTACAAATGGATATGAGAGCCCTGACCAGTACGATGACGACAGGGACGGGAACAAATCTGGGTAGGGAAGGGTTACAAGGGATGATCAAGATGGGGCTCTGCACAAAGACGTGGAATATGGGGCTGGTCCTCCAGGTGGGGAGAATGATGCGGACGGAGATGGGGTGGCGTGGGTGCTGGGAGGCCGGAGCCCAGGGCCTGGCGAGGTCGGAGGAAAAAGGACTGGCACCCGGGACCCGGCCCCGCCCTGCTCACCTTGCCAGTTGCGCAGGGCCTCGGACCGCAGCGAGAGACCCGAGGGCGCCAGGGGCTGCTGCAGCAGGAATAGACGGGGCCCGGATACCAGCAGCGAGAGCAGCGCGGTGAAGAAGGTGGCGGATGGCACCTCGGGCCACAAGGACCAGCTCCGGTACCCAGGCTCCGAGACCGCCATGGCCGCCAAGGCTCCCGCTCACCTACGCAGCTCTGGCTGGTTCTCGGCTCCTTCCGCCTCCCTGCGGCTGTCACCCCTGGCAACAGCGGCGGGGGTGGCCGGAAGCCCCGCCTCCCAGAGGCCCCGCCCCGTGCGGAGTTACCCAATCCGGTAACTCGCGCTGGCATGCCTCCCACGCGCGTAGGCCGCAGGGAGTCCAGCCAGTAATCTCTGGCTGCAGCATCCTTGGGACTGGCTGAGTCCCGGGTGGGAGCCGCTTGGGGGGCACCGGGCGGGGCGGCTCGAATTTTGGATTTAATCATCTCAGCTCTAGCTACCTAATGAGTATTGTGCCTTGCAGTTTACAGAGCCTTCGATCTTTTTCTCTCTCTCTCTCACACACACACAGCCTCCCTTATCTGTGTTTACCTTTAATAATACCAGGGAAGACACTAGGGTCTGGGTAATGCAGTTAGATGGCAAAGACAATTAGAACTCAGGTTCCCGCTGTTGCTATGGCCTGAAACTGGCTACTGGCAAAGAGACTGGGAGCAGGAGGAGAAGGGGACGACAGAGAATGAGATGGCTGGATGGCATTACTGACTCGATTGACTGAGTTTGAGTGAACTCTGGGAGTTGGTGATGGACAGGGAGGCCTGGCGTGCTGCGATTCATGGGGTCGCAAAAAGTCGGACACGATTGAGCGACTGAACTGAACTGAAAGGCAGGTTTTGGTGCCTGGATTAAAGAAACAGGGTAGAAGAGGAAGGAGGAATTCCACGGAAGGCCCTGAAGTGTTGTTCAGTCGCTAAATTGTATCCGACTCTGACTGACTCTGCGACCCCGTGGATTGCAGCACACCAGGCTTCCTTGTCCTTCACTATCTTCTGGAGTTTGCTCAAATTCATATGCATTGAGACAGTGATGTCATCTAACCATCTGTTGCTCAAATTCATATCCATTGAGTCAGTGATGCTATCTAACCATCTCATCCTCTGCCACCCTCTTCTCCTTTTGCCTTCCATCTTTTCCAGCATCAGGATCTTTCCCAATTACCTGAAGTATTCGGGATGTAATATAACAATAATAATAACCAAGGTCTGTTTTAGCCCTTAAAGTCTGAAAAGCACCTTCACCAGAGAAGAAAAGCACCTTCACCTGCACCAGTTGTTTAGACAACTGAACTATTGTTTCCTCAATAACAGATGCTCCAGACTAAGACTAGGATCTGAATCCCTGTTTGCTAAGTGCTGACTTTCTTCCCTTTTCACTATTTCCCTCTAATATCCTGCCTACTGCTGCTGCTGGTGCTAAGTTGCTTCAGTCATGTCCGACTCTGTGCGACCCCATGGACTGCAGCCTACCAGGCTCCCCCGTCCCTGGGATTCTCCAGGCAAGAACACTGGAGTGGGTTGCCATTTCCTTCTCCAATGCATGAAAGTGAAAAGTGAAAGTGAAGTCACTCAGTCGTGTCCAACTCTTAGCGACCCCATGGACTGCAGCCTACTGCTATGCTAATGCTATGCTATGCTAAGTCACTTCAGTAGTGTCTGACTCTGTGCGACCCCATAGATGGCAGCCCACGGGGCTTCCCCGTCCCTGGGATTCTCCAGGCAAGAACACTGGAGTGGGTTGCCATTTCCTTCTCCAATGCATGAAAGTGAAAAGTGAAAGTGAAGTCGCTCAGTCGTGTCTGACCCTCAGCAACCCCATGGACTGCAGCCTTCCAGGCTCCTCCATCCATGGGATTTTCCAGGCAAGAGTACTGGAGTGGGGTGCCATTGCCTTCTCCACAGCCTACTGCTACATGTATATAAATTTGACTACTGAGAAATGAACAAATGCTTCATTCTCTGTGCTGGACTTTCAGATCTGTTCCCAGACCTAGTCTGCTCCCCTGTCAATGGTTCTGGCAATATCTGTGTTCCCATGAACCTCAGGAAGGGAACCTGAGATTCTTTTCATCATTTGTGTTTAGTACTCAAAAATAACCGTAATTTTATGGGTATAAATATACAGCCATGGAACATATTTCAGCGAATTCTGTGTCAGTTCAGTTCAGTTCAATTCAGTTGTTCAGTCGTGTCCAACTTTTTGAGACCCCTTGGACTGCAGCATGCCAGGCTTTCCTGTCCATCAGCAATTCCCGAAGCTTACCCAAACTCATGTCCATCGAGTCGGTGATGCCATCTAACCATCTCATCCTCTGTCATCCCTTTCTCCTCCTGCCTTCAATTTTGCCCAGTATCAGGGTCTTTTCCAATGAGTCAGTTCTTCGCATCAGGTGGCCAAATTATTTAGTTTCAGCTTCAGCATCAGTACTTCAAATCAATATTCAGGACTGATTTCCTTTAGGATGGACTGGTTGGATCTCCTTGCAGGCCAAGGGACTCTCAAGAGTCTTCTCCAACACCACAGTTCAAAAGCATCAATTCTTTGGTGCTCAGGTTTCTTTATAGTCCAACTCTCACATCCATACATGACTACTGGAAAAACCATAGCTTTGACTAGACAGACCTTTGTTGTCAAAGTAATGTCTCTGCTTTTTAATATGCTATCTAGGTTGGTTATAACTTTTTTCCAAGGAGTAAGCGTTTTTTAATTTCATGGTTGCAGTCACCATCTCCAGTAATTTTGGAGCCCAAGAAAATAAAGCCTGTCACTGTTTCCATTGTTTCCCCATCTATTTGCCATGAAGTGATGGGACCAGATGCCATGATCTTAGTTTTCTGAATGTTGAGTTTTAAGCCAACTTTTTCACTCTCCTCTTTCACTTTCATCAAGAGGCTCTTTAGTTCTTCTTTGCTTTCTGCCACAAGGGTGGTGTCGTCTGCAAATCTGAGGTTATAGATATTTCTCCTGGCAATCTTGATTCCAGCTGGTGCTTCATCCAGCCTGGCATTTTGCATGATGTACTCTGCATATAAGTTAAATAAGCAGGGTGACAATATACAACCTTGACATACTCCTTTCCCGATTTGGAACCAGTCTGTTGTTCAATGTCCAGTTCTAACTCTTGCTTCTTGACCTTCATACAGATATCTCATGAGGCAGGCCATGTGGTCTCGTTTTCCCATCGCTTGAAGAATTTTCCAGTTTGTTGTGATCCACACAGTCAAAGGCTTTGGTGTAGTCAATAAAGCAGAAGCAGATGTTCTTCTGGAACTCTCGTGCCTTATCAATGATCCAGCGGATGTTGGCAATTTGATCTGTGGTTCCTCTGCCTTTTCTAAATCCAGCTTGACCATCCGGAAGTTCACATACTGTTGAAGCCTGGCTTGGAGAATTTTGAGCATTACTTTTCTAGTGTGTGAAATGAGTGCAATTGTGCAGTAGTCTGAACATTCTTTGGCATTGCCTTTCTTTGGAATTGGAATGAAAACAGACCTTTTCCATGCTGTGTAGATTTAAACTAATGCTGCTCATGATGCAGCAGTGGGCGTGAAAATGAAGGTTTTACTCAACAGGAAGCAGCATATGACTCTGAAGTGCAGTGGAGCAGCTAAAAATAGCGAGTGGGGACTTGGGCTGCTGGAACCAGAGTCTGGGCCTTGGAAAGAGGAAGGGAATGGTGGTCCCATTTCCTCTTGTGCCACTCCAGGAGTTCTGCATCTGCTTTCAGACATATATTTTGGAAAAGGATGTAGAAAAATTAGGGCTTGTCCAACAACAAGTGACTAGGATGGGGAGGGAAAGGGGGACTTCAAATCCTATTTGATGAGGGACAATTAAAGAGATCAGAGAGACTTGCCTGAGAAAGCTTCAGGGGTCCTGACCACTGACTATGTGAAAGGCTTTCCTGGAGGTGAGGGAGTAGACTTATCCTGTGTTCCTCCAGAGGGGACACCTGGGGATGAAAGGTGGAAAACAATAGGGCACCACTCTGGGCTTATGAAAGAACTTTCTGACAACTTGGGTTGTTCATCTGTGGCACGAGGGGCCTTAGATGATAGTGAGCTCTCCACAACTGGAAGTGTGCAAGCAGAGGCAATCTGGGGACTTGAGGAGCCTCTTAAAGTGATTCAAACGTCAGGTTGGAGATGGAACTAGATGCCTTTAAAAGTTTTTCTGGACCTTCAGTTCTAAGACTCCATAAACAAACAAATGCACATAGAGGGTTGAGACACTTGCCATTTACTGGGGCTATGGTTCAGTTGCTAAGCTGTGTCCAACTCTTTGCAACCCCATGGACTGCAGCATGCCAGGCTTCCCTGTCCTTTAGTATCTCTTGGAATTTGCTGAAACTCATGTCCATTGGACTCCATGCTATCCAATGGTGATGCTATCCAACCATCTCATCCTCTGTGGCCCCCTTCTCTTCCTGCCCTCAAGCTTTCCCAGCATCAGGGTCTTTTCCAGTGAGTCGGCTTTTTGTATCAGGTGCCAAAGTACTGGAGCTTCAGCTTCAGCATCTGTCCTTCTCATGAATATTCAGGGTTGATTTCCTTTAGGATTGACTGGTTTGATTTCCTGCTGTCTAAGGGACTCTCTAACGCTTGCTCCTTGGAAGAAAAGCTATGACCAACCTAGACAGCATATTAAAAAGCAGAGACATTACTTTGGTAATGGTCCGTCTAGTCAAAGCTATGGTTTTTCCAGTAGTCATGTATGGATCTGAGAGTTGGACCATAAAGAAAACTGAGTGCCAAAGAATTGATGCTTTTGAACTGTTGTGTTGGAGAAGACTCTTGAGAGTCCCTTGGACTACAGGGAGAACAAACCAGTAAATCCTAAAGGAAGTCAACCCTGAATCTTCATAGGAAGGACTGATGCTGAAGCTGAAGTTCCAAAACTTTGGCCACCTGATGCTAAAAGCCAACTCATTAGAAAAGACCCTGATGCTGGGCAAGATTGAAGTCAGGAGGAGAAGAAGATGACAGAGGTTGAGATGGTTGGATGGCATCACTGGCTCGATGGACATGAGCTTGAACAAGTTCTGGGAGTTGGTGATGGACAGGGAAGCTTGGCGTGCTGCAGTCCATGGGGTCACAAAGAGTCAGACACGACTGAGTGAATTGAACCGAAGGGACTCTCAAAAATCTCCAGCACCACAGTTCAAAAGTATCATTACTGCCCCCTGGTGGACAGTTCTGTGCAGGAGTCCTTTAAGTTTGTTGGTGAAGAGGCCAAATCCGAAGCAGAATACTGCCCCCTTGCCGGTTGCTCGGGGAAGTGGCTCACATCTAGATGGATGGCTTGATCTGGGGACATCTGAGTAGGTCCAAAATCCTGGATGGCCCCCAACATGCCCCCAAGGTAATGTAGCTTCAGCCTTCCATGTCATTCATGTTCCGTGCCAGCCTATCCCACCTCTCTTTTCCCACACTCGTGGAGTGGGGCACACAGCAGCAAGCCCACTCCCTAAATACACATGCCCTCAGAGAAAGGAACACCAGTCCCAGGACACCTGGCTGGCATCGCTGTTTCTGTAATGATCTTCCTTGGATCTCTCCCAACACATGGTTTCACCGGGGCCTGGGAAGCCAGGTTGGCAACAGTCAAACAGTGGGAGCCCTTGCAGGCTGCGGTGAGCAATGTGAATCTTATTCCAAGAAAGTGGAAAGTTTAGAGGGCTTAAACTAGATTTTCCTGAATCATTTATGGCTTAGAAAGTAAGGAAATGAGCCCTCTCAGACACTGGGAGGATTGAAAGTTGGTGGAATTTCTGTAGAAGGAAATTTGGCAGTATCTTGCAAAATGACTAATGCACTCATCTTTGATCCAGCATTTCCACTTCTAGGATTTTAACCTACTGACCTATTGGCATCCATGGAATATGTCTTACATAAAACATTATCTACCGCAGTAGTAAATACTGGAAACAACAGGATGTCCATCATGGAAAGAATGATTAATAAACAATGGTTCATTCTTCAAAGGAATATTCTATAACCATAAAAAGAAAAAAAAAACTGAGAAAGTTATGTATCAGTATGGGATGATATGTGAAATATTTTCTTGAGTGGAGAGGCAAGGTTAATATCAGTGGATATACCGTGCTACCATAAATATAAAGACTTGGGGAGAAAAAGATACCCTACTCTGTGTGGAATAATTCTGAGGCTTCCAGGGAGAGGAACTGCATGACTGGGGACTAAGTTTGGGAGGGCTCATTCCTTTGTAAACTCTTGGATATATTTAAAATTTTAAACTATTTGCCATGGCCTGAATGTTTGTGTCCCTCCGATCCATATGTGGGCTTCCCTGGTGGCTCAGACAGTAAAGAATCTGCCTGCGATGTGGGAAGCCCAGGTTAGATTCCTGGGTTGGGAAGATCCCCTGGAGGAGGGCATGACAACCCACTCCAGTAATCTTGCCTGGAGAATCCCATGGACAGAGGAACCTGGTGGGCTACGGTCCATAGGGTCACAAAGAGTTGGAAACGAATGAACCAATGTAACACACACTTATGCACCTAATGATTAACTGAGATCATTTCTCCTTTTTCCCTTTAAAAATTATCATGGCTGAGCAGAATCTTCAGGATTGGTCTCTGAACTTATCAGTTCACCCTAAGTAAAATAACTTTCTTCTTGACCAAAGCTTGCCTTGTTGGCTATGGAGTGGTGAGTGGCCCAATCTGAGTCCGGTTACAGACCTTCACCAAGGCTCATTTTGCCTCAGTTTTTCTCTCCAATCCTGCTTCCTTCCCTGGCATAGATATTGATCCCAAGAGCACTCCCCAATAAATGACCACTTCTCTCTCAGAGTGTGCCTCCCAGAAAACCCAATGCATAAAGATAGAGTTAATTTTAGGAGTTTTCCAAAGTGGTAGGGCTACTTTATACTCCTCCCGGCAGTAAAAATGAATTCCAGTTGATTCACATCTTTGTCAATACCAGGATGTATTCATTGATTTAATTTGCATTTCTGTGATGACTGATGATCGTGGCCATTTTGTGAAATGCTTAAATACAAAGAAAATGTTAAAAATGAAACAAAAAAGATGCCTTAGAGAGAGATGACCATGGCTGGACACAGCAGCTGAGGTGGAGAAAAATAAATGGATTTGGAATACAATCTGGAGGTGGCACCTGAGTTAGCTGATGGAGTGGGTATGCAGAGTAAGAGAAGGAGAAAAATCAAGGGCAATACTTCCATGAATTATGGTACCCCATAAAGATCTGGGGCTTCCCTGGTGGCTCAGTCGGTAAAGAACCCGCTTGCCAATGCAGAAGATATGGGTTCGATTCCTGGGTTGGGAAGATTCATTGGAGAAGGAAATGGCAACCCACCCCAGTAGTCTTGCCATGGAAAATTCCATGGAAAGAAGGGCCTGGCGGGCTACAGTCCATGGGGTCGCAGAGTTGGACGTGATTGAACACACACACGGTATTGGCCAAAGGACTGGTGAACAGTGGAGTAAGACAGAGGACCCATCATATATAAACCCTCACATGTGGGCTCAACTGATTTTTTTCTAAAGATTTTTGATGTGGGTCAATTTTTAAAGTCTTTATTAAAGTTGTTACAATTTATGTTTTGGTTTTTTGACTGCAAGGCACGTGGGATGTTAGTTCCCCGACCAGTGAAAATCTGCATCCCCTGCACTGGAAGGCAAAGTCTTAACCATTGGATCGCCGGAGAAGTCCTCGGTCAATTGATTCCTGACAGAGGCACCAATCCCATTCACGGGGGAAGGAATAATCTTTTCAACAAATGATGCTGGGAAAGCTGGATGCCACATGCAGAAGAATGAAGTTGAATCTTTTTTTTTAAACCTCAGCACACTGGTTCCATATATATATATATATATATATATATTTTTTAAGTTGGATCCTTATACCAAAAAAAAAAAACACACACACACAAAAATTAACTCAAACTGGATCAAAACCCTAAAACTATAAAAACACTTTGAAGAGAGCATGGAAGAAATCTTCATGACATTGGGTTTGGCAGTTATTTTTGGATATGATGCCAACAGCACAGGCTATAAAAGACAAAATAGATACATTGAACCTCATCAAAATGTGAAAATTCTGTGCATCAAAGGACACTGTGAAGAGAGTGAAAAGACAACCCACAGAATGGGAGAAAACTCTTTGAAGGCAATATAGGTGTAAATCTTTATGACTTTTGATTATGCACTAATTTCTTAGTTTTTATACCAAAAACCCAAGCAACCAAAGAAAATAAAGATAAATTGAACATCATCAAAAATAAGAATTTTTATGTGTCAAAGGACACTATCAAGAAAATGAAATGACAATCCACAGAATAGGAAACAAAAATGTTTATACATTACATATATGATTAGGGTCTAGTATTCAGTTTATAGGCTTCCTCAATTGCTCAGTGGGTAAAAGAATCTGTTTCCTGCCAAGGTAGGAAACACAGGAGATGTGGGTTCAATCCCTGGGTTGGGAAGATCCCCTGGAGGAGGAAATGACAACCCACTCCAGTAGTCTTACCTGGCAGGATACAGTTTAAAGGATCTCAAAGAGTCAGATATACAAATAACTTAAGAATAAAAAGACAACCCAGTTTAAAAACTGGGCAAAGGATCTGAATGGACATTTCTCCAGAGAAGATATACAAATGGGCAATAAGAAAATGCTTAAGATCATGAATCTTTTGGGAAATGCAAATCAAAACCATACTGAGATACCACTTTACAATCCCCAGGATGGTTATAATTTTTTTTTTAATGGAAATTGCAGTGTTACTGGGGATGTGGAGAAGTCAGAACCCTCGTAACTACTGAGGAGAATGTAAAATACTAAAGCCACTGTGGAAAATAGTGGTAGGTTTTCAAAAAGCTATGCATAGAGTTACCATATGGCTAAGCAATTTTAACCCTATGTACCTAACCTGAGAGAACTGAAAAACCAGCGTTCAAACAAGAATTGGTATAGGCATGAGCATAGCAGTATTATTCCTAATAGCTAAAATGTGGGAACAACCCAAATTCCCATCTGCTGGTAGATGAGTAGACAAAGCGTGGTAGACAAAATAAATACAGTGAAATATTCAGCTGTGAAAAAGGATGAAGTACTGAAACAGTTGTAACATAGATGAGCCTTGAAAACATTATGAACAAGTCCGAAAGTAGGTCATATTGTGTGATTCCCCTTTTTTGAAAAGCCCAAAGTAGGTAAATCCAGAGACAGAAAATATGTTAGAGGTTGCAAAGGGATGGGGGAGAGAGAGGGGATGAGGGAATGAGGTATGGTGTCTCTTTTGGGGGGTGATAAAATGTGTTTTAGAGTTAGTGGTGGTGGTTGCCTAACTCTGAACATACTAAACACGATTGAGGGAGTTCCCTGCTGGCCCAGTGGTTAGGATTCAGTGCTTTCGCTGCTGGGGGCCTGTGTTCAATCCCTGGTTGGGGAACTAAGAGCCCATAAGTCACATAGCATGGCCAAAAAATTACAAATAATTAAAGAATAAAGAACCAAAAATAACTGACCTCTATACTTTAAATAGTGAATGAATTTTATGGTATGTGAATTATATTGCAGGGAAGAAAGAACGTGCTCAAAAAATGCAAATGAAAAAATAAACTAAAAATGGATAGGATTGTATGCCCCCCCAAATAAGTTTTCTTGTGTGTAAACTTAAAATATAATTTTTAAGTATGAAAGAGTTTAGGTTTCTTGCGGGCAGATCCTATGTCTGCATCAAACCGATAAATCCCAGAAAGCTGAATACATTGCTTTATGCTTAGTAGCTGTGGATTAAAGTAAATGATTATCAAATCCAAGTTATTTTCTTTGGGCAAGCATCAGCATGTTTGGGGCAATTACTCTTAGATTTACGCAGTTTAGAGCTGACAAAAGGTTCCTCTTTCTCTGTAATTGACACGTCTTCAATTACAGCGAACGCACATTGACCTGCAAAGTCACTTTCCAAGGTGTTGCCAGCTGCCAACTCGGGTCAATGTACCCTAAGCCTTCCAGAGAAATGAACCTCCACCCACAACTTTCCTTCTATGCTGTCTAACCCAACTTCCTCATCTCCTCCCCAGATCCTATACATGTGTAGATACTCAAACCCACAGTGGATTGTGACATGAACTAGAAATAAACTTTCATTGGGTCTAACCACTGAAATCTGCTGGTCTGTCTTTCTTATCAAGACTCTGGAGTAAAAGGATGACAGACAGACTCAAAATGGGGCCATGAGGCTCTTGGGACTTCCTTGATGGTCCAGTGGTTAAGAATTTGCCTGCCAATGCAGGGTTCAATCCCTGGTCTGGGGATTGAGATCACACTTGCCTTGGGGCAACAAGGTCTGTGTGATGCAATTACAGAAGCTTGCATGCTTCTCTAGACAACAAACAAAAACCTCCAAGACTCTATTTTAAAAAATGGGACCCTTAAGGGAAACTTGGTAAAGGGACTATTTGTAAAGATGTGGCCAGGTAGGCAGGTAGGTACCCCAGGGCTGGGAATGACTAAGAGCCATTAGACCTGCAGAGCCTGAGAGGCAAGAGGTACCAATAGAGGGATGACCCAATATCCACAGCACAGGAATAGACCAATCTCCCCCCAAAAAAGCAAGGGGGGTGTTTTCTCTCAAAACCCACCTGCAACTTCCTCACCCCCAGAAGTAACCCTAACTCTGAACTCCTCACTGTTGGGTCGTAGGAACCCAAAGGAGAAATCCGAGAGAGATCTTGCTATACAGGAGATGGCAAAGGTACCCACTGGCTGGAGGAATACAAAGTCGTAAGTGAGTTGGCTGGGGGAGATGACAAAGGTCAATCTGATCTCATAGGAGGATTCAGACTTTGAAAAATGAAGCAAAGTAAGAGAGAAAGGGAAGCAGAAGGATGGCTTGGTTTGCAATTCTTTGGGCAGAAAGAGTAAGGAAACCCAAGAATTGATGCTTTTGAACTGTGGTATTGGAGAAGACTCTTGAGAGTCCCTTGGACAGCAAGGAGATCAAACCAATCCATCCTAAAGGAAACCAGTCATGAAAATTCATTGGAAGGACTGATGCTGAAGCTGAAGCTCCAATCCTTTGGCCACCTGATGCGAAGAGCTGACTCATTGGAAAAGACCCTGATGCTGGGCAAGATTGAAGGTAGGAGAAGAAGGGGACAACAGAGGGTGAGATGGTTGGATGGCATCACCGACTTGATGGACATGAGTTTGATGTAAGCTCTGGGAGTTGGTGATGGACACAGAAGCCTGGCATGCTGCAGTCCATGGGGTCACAAAGAGTTGGACACTGAACTGAGCTGAACTGAACTGAAGAAGGAAAAGGGAATGGGGGAGGGGAGAACCCAGGGAAATTCTCCTCCGGTTGCCCTGGTAACAGACTCCATCCCCACTCCTGGGATGAGTCAGGAGAGAAAACTCATGTAGATGAGGCAACAAGAATCGGGAGGGATCACAACTCACATGTGTTACCTTGGCTCCATCTTGGGGCAAATCTGGGGAGACTTTTGAAAAGGGTTTGTGACTCTGACCCACTCCCAGGCAGTAGGTTCTGGAATTGCATGTCTGTGATGGTTTCCTGCCACTGTGTCTGCTTTGCTGCCTGGTGAACGCAGACTCCCCTTCCAGGCCCCTGGGGTGGGTCAGCCTGACACTGGCTTGGCATCCTATGATCACATCAGCCAGGAGGCCATCCTCCAGGGACTGGGGCGTGGGCCTCATGCACTGAGACATTTAAGCCCTCGTTGGAGGAGACAGTGTGAAGCAGAGAAGAAACCCTGCATGGGAATTACAAGACAAGGGCTTATATCCCAGCCCAGCCTCCTATGTCTGGCTTTCAGGCATCATTTCAGCTCCTCTGGGCCTATAAAGTAAGCCTAGTAAGTCCCAGCAAGGCTGTTCTTATTCAGAATCAACCAATTTTCTTTATTTTTTTTCGGCTGATTTTTGGTTTCTTGAATGGCCCTTCTGGGGAGTGGACAGGGGATGGTTTAAAACTATATAGTCTCATCAAACACAAAGAGAAGGTTTATATGGAATCAGCAGATACAAATTTGGATACATGAAGGCACAGATAAAATGTTCTTCAAACCTTAACCTTCCTACCCAGATGGCAAATTCCTCTCCATGAAGCACAGTCTGGTCTCTCTTGCTCTTTTTAAAAAATATCTATTTGGTTTGATTTATTTAGTTTTGACTGTGCTGAGTCTTCATTGCTGTGGGCTTTCTCTAGCTGCAGAGGTTAGGGCTACTCTTTGTGGGCGTGCCCAGGCTTCTGGGTACAGTGGCTTCTCTTGTGGAGCACAGGCTTTAATAGCTGTGGCTCATGGGCTTAGCTGCTCTGTGGCAGCATGTGGGTTCTTCCCGGACCAGGGATTGAACCTGTGGCCCCAGGCGGATTCTTAACCACTGTTCTACCAGGGAAGCCTCCGGTCTCTTAGGTAGAAATCAGTTCCTCCCTCCCCAAAGTTGAGTGATGCTCAGCTGCCCACTTGGGACTTGAGTAAGTTACTGCTTTTCACCAACTTGTTTCCTCATCTGAAAGGTACTTAACTTCATAAGCGTTTCTTGCCTACTCCTGATGTTTCCCTCCACATGGTGGAAGTTCATTTGCATTACACTCCTGGCCTTCCTCTGTCTGTCCACTTACTCTGTTCCAGAGAAGTTGGAATAACTCAGTTGCCTGGAAAGTTTGAAGGAGAATTCACGTGTCTCCCCTCACCGCCCACCCTCTTTTCCTTTGCTTTAGAGCTGGTTCTTTCCCTTGGAATATATTTTCTGTTCTTCTAAGAACAGGTTCCCTGCCTAAGCCTGCCCCATCCAGCAAAGCAGCGACTGGGCAGCAAGGTTGTTAACTCTGGGCTTTTATATCTGATCCCATTATAGCTCTTATACCAAGCTGCCATTCTCCAATCTAGCCTATATTAGTGATAAAGGAGTCATCTAAAAATATATATATTTACTTATCTATTTGTCTGCACTGGGTCTTAGTTGTGGCATGTGGGATCTAGTTCCCAGACCAGGGATCGAACCCAGGACCCCTGCAGTAGGAGCTCGAAGTCTTAGTCACTGGACCACCAGTGGTGTGTGCTTAGTCACTCAGTCGTGTCTGACTCTGCAGCCTCATGGACTGTAGCCCACCAGGCTCCTCTGTCCATGGGGATTCTCTAGGCAAGAATACTGGAGTGGGTTGCCATGCCTCCTCCAGGGGATCTCCCCAACCCAGGGATCGAACCCAGGGATCCCATATTGCAGGTGGATTCTTTACCGTCTGAGCCACCAGGGAAGCCCAAGCCCCTAAAGGAGTCATTTTGATTGTCTATATGTTGTCTCCTTTGTCTTCTGTCTTAGTTCAAAACTCAGACAGAAGGAAGGTTCTGTTATTTACAAAACAGAAACAGACTCACAGACTTCGAAAACAAACCTGTGGTTTCCAAAGGGGAAAGAAGAGAGGGGAGGGATAAATCAGGAGATTGAGATTAACATACACACACCGCTACATATAAAATAGATAAGCAACATGGCACAGGGAACTCTACCCAACATTCTGTAACAACCTGCATGGGAAAGGAATCTGAAGAAGAAGGGAAATATGTGTATGTATAACTGAACCACTTTGCTGTATGTCTGTGGAAGTTGGGCTTTCCTGATGGCTCAGATGGTAAAGAATCTGCCTGCAATGCGGGAGGCCTGGATTCGATCCCTGGGTTGGGATAAATCAACCACAACCCAATGTAGAATAAAAATTAAATTTAAAACAGAAGGTTCTGGAACTTCCCTGGTGGTGCAGTGGTTGAGACTCCGTGCTTCCAATGCAGGGGCATGGGTTCAATCCATGGTCAAGGAACTAGGGTCCCATGTGCTGTGAGGGGAGGCCAAAAGAAAAAAGAGTTCTGTTCATTGGCCCCGTGGTGGGTTGTATTATTGTTCCAAAGATTTACTGTTTTTCCCTAGAGGAGATTATTCTCTCCGCACTCCTAAAGTCAGGATGTGCATTTATTGAATGTAGCTAATGAACCACGTGGGTACAAGACGCTTACTCCTTGGAAGGAAAGTTATGACCAACCTAGATAGCATATTCAAAAGCAGAGACGTTACTTTGCCAACAAAGGTCCGTCTAGTCAAGGCTATGGTTTTTCCAGTGGTCATGTATGGATGTGAGAGTTGGACTGTGAAGAAGGCTGAGCGCCGAAGAACTGATGCTTTTGAACTGTGGTGTTGAGAAGACTCTTGAGAGTCCCTTGGACTGCAAGGAGATCCAACTAGTCCATTCTGAAGGAGATCAGCCCTGGGATTTCTTTGGAAGGAATGATGCTAAAGCTGAAACTCCAGTACTTTGGCCACCTCATTCGAAGAGTTGACTCATTGGAAAAGACTCTGATGCTGGGAGGGATTGGGGGCAGGAGGAGAAGGGGACGACAGAGGATGAGATGGCTGGATGGCATCACTGACTCGATGGACGTGAGTCTGAGTGAACTCTGGGAGTTGGTGATGGACAGGGAGGCCTGGCGTGCTGCGATTCATGGGGTCGCAAAGAGTTGGACACGACTGAGCGACTGATCTGATCTGATCTGACCATCCCTATTTGTCCTTTTTCTCTGCCACGAACCTGACTTGTTCAGATATAAGCTGTTCTTGCAGCCTGGGATATGTGAGCATAGCGGAGTTGACCATAGAATAACATGTAAAGTGAGCACGAAATCGCCTTTACTTTTTTCTTTTGGTAAGCAACTGAAATTTATGGGTGGTTATTGTAATATTATAGTGAATAATGACCTGTACAAAAATTGGTACCTAGAAATACGAAAATCTAAAATTAATTGCATTGGCAGTCATTGGAGATCCAGGAAAAAAATGGCAGTTTGTGTTGCACAGTGGCAAAACCTTTGTCAAAACTATCACCTGAACTAACTGGGAAGGAAGTTGACTTAGCTAATGAATTTTTGGCTTTGGGATAAAGAAATGAGAAGACAGAATTTGGGGCCATGACTAGGTTTCTCTCGGTTGCATCTGACACATATTCATGAAGCTAACTAAATTTTTGAGAAAGTTGTAGCATCAAAAGAACCATCCATCTGAACTAAAACGGAAGTATTTCAGTATTTGAAATAATCCTGGGACGCTTCAACATTCTAAGGCAAGAAGGAAACTGAGAAAGCTACTCAGCTTCCACAGACAACTTGTGCTCCAAAGTTTTCTTCAAATAAGGCCGCTGGGTGTAATGGTGTAGACAGAGCTTCTTCAGGAGCAGATTCAAGAGCCGCAGGGAACAATGGACTAGGGAGACCCTTCCAGAGACAGAAACGATACCCAGTCAAAGAATTTTCCCCAAACCCAGGCAGGCAGCCTTCCATCTTTCTCCTGTTTGAGTGGGAGTGTATACCATGATTAACCCTTCCTGTTCTACCATTGTGTGTTGGTGAGTATTGGGTTAGGAGGAAGTCCAGACATCAAGGAATTTCCCCCTATCCCAGTTAGGGAACTTTTGCCAGGAGGATTTTAGAAATGACTTAATAAAATGCTATTTGATTATGAAATGAAATTTAAAAGTCATCTTCTTTGGGCAAACATGAGCAACTTTAGGGCAAATATTCTTCCACTCTCGTGGCCCAGTGCTGACAAGAGGTTCACATTTCTCAGTTACCTTCACTGACATGAACACATGTTGACCTGGATCCGCGTCTGAGATGCTGCCAACCAAGTTCACCGTGCCTTACAGAGAAACAAACTCTCAATCTGACTGTGTCCCAACCACAACTTCTCCAATACATTTTGATCCAACTTCCTCTTCCTTTACCTTCTTTCCAGCTGCAACTGAATTTCTCAACACACACACACACAGATACACAGACACTCACACCCTTATCGCAATCCCTTGACAACTCCCCAAACCAAAACACACACACACACACACACACCCCTATCTCAATCCCTTGACAATTCCCCAGACCAAAACATACACACACACACACACACACACACAAGCACAAACACAAACACACACACAAACACACCCCTATCTCAATCCTTTGCGAATTCCCCAGAGCAAAATGTTCCCTTTCCACTAGAGTTCAGCTCTGTGGTAAACCTCAACTCTGCTGACAGCCTAAATTTAGATAAATTTCATTCTTGCTAAAGAGTTGAGAATTCCTGTTCACAAAGAGAACCCATCTTTATTTCACAGGAAGTCCCCTTTGAATCATGGGCAGAAGCACCAGGCTCTTCAAGGCTGCCCTCTATATGGACAGGCTGGGAGAGAATGTCCAATCAGAACAGACTTGGCCAATAGTGAGCAGAGCTTGTTATTTTTACTCTAAGCTCTTTGCTTTAGACATCTTTGCCACAAGCATTTTCCCTGCAAACATTTTCAACTTATTTATTTGTTTTGCCACATAGGGCTACTCACTGGAAAATACCCTGATGGTGGGAAAGATTGAGGGCAGGAGGAGAAGGGGGCGACAGAGGCTGAGATGGTTGGATGGCATCACTGACTCAGTGGACATGAGTTTGAGCAAAGACCGGGAGATGGTGAAGGACAGAGAAGTTTGGTGTCTACAGTCCAAGGGGGTCACAAAGGCTTGGACGTGACTGAGAGACTGAAAAAGAACAGATCTGTCATCAGGCAATTTTGCTGTAAAAGATAAAACAGTGCAAAATGAAAGAGGGACATTAAAAAGGACACCCTGAGACACGAAACCTGAATAACAAAATCCAACTAAAAAAACTTTATTGCGAAATATAAAACACTTGAATGAATTGAACATGTGTGTAAGTTTGTGACAAAACTGCACAAATAAGTTTTTGGGATTGTGCCTAAACCCTTGTCTCTCATAGTGTCACGTACGTCACGTCGTTCCTAGCATCATGCATTTTTCTGCTTGTTGATTTGTATTCTCATTATACTTTTTTTTCCTTTCTCACTAAAATTTCTATTTTCAAGGGAGGTGTCAGTTTCCAGACGCTGGGGTGTGTGTTTGTAACAGCTCCAGACTGCACTGGGGAAGCCTCTGCACTGTTTTTGTTCTTGGTGCATTGTCCATATCCGGGTTGATAGATGTTCCAAAGTTCTGTGGGAAATGGGGGTTCAACGCTGAGCCTTTAAGGCCCTCAGCCTCTTTTTCCTCCAACATGGTATATTTAAAAATAAGAAACCAGCTGTTGGGGAACTCCTTGGTGGCCCAGTGTCTAGGACTCTGCTTTCACTGCTGAGGGCACGCAAGTTCAAGCCCTGGTTGGGGAACAAAGATCCCACAAGCTTTGAGTGGGGGAGAAGAAAAAAAACCCCAGCTCTTGGGGCCAATCATTGTCATCGATCAGCTTGATAAAGCCATCAGTTAACATCATTAACTGGAAGAAATACTAACACATTTCAGCCAATTGAAACCGAAGCGTCACCAGTTACAGTAAGTCCCCTATATACAAACTGTCATGTTGTGAACTTTTCAAAGAAGCAGACGTGCCTCCATACGCCAGCTGTTGTGCTATTGTGCTTTCCAAGATACTCCACGATTAAAAATATTTTCTTTATTTTTTTGTTTGTTTTTTATGTACATATTATTTGTTTGAAAACTATTATAAACCTATTATAGTACAGTATATATAGCTGATTGTATTAGTTGGTACCTAGGCTAACTTCGTTGGACTTACAAACAAATTGGACTTAACGAACATGCTCTCAGGACAGAACCCTTTGTATGTAGGGGACTTACTGTATTTTATCTTTCAAAGCCAATTATCGATGTGGTGGCTTTCTGGATGGCTCAGTGGTAAAGAATCTGCCTGCCAATGCAGGTTTGATCTCTGAGTTGTGGAGATTCCCTGAAAGAGGAAATGGGCACCCATTCCAGCATTCTTGCCTGGGAAATCCCATGGACAGATTTCCATGGCAAGTCTGGTTGGATACAGTTCATGGGGTCACAAAGAGTTGGAAATACTGTGACTGAGCACACACAGGTGTGTGGTGAAAATGTTTGTAGCAAAAATGTTTGTGGCAAAGATGTCGACAGCAAAGATGCTTGAAGGTGAAATTACCTAGAACCGTTTCGAGGATAGATGGAATTCTGACTGTGTCTGGCAGGTGTGACACTGGTCAGTGATAAGTTCTCCTTACTAGAAAGGAAGCCTAACTTTCCACTCTGGGCCCAGGCTGCCAACACCTCGGTACTGCTCTTTGGGCCAAACATGGGCACTAAGACACAGAGCTCAGGCGTACAAGGGGAGGGAGGGCTGACCTAGCAAAATAAAGCTATTTTCTGATCACATAGCTATTTTCTGGATGGCATCACTGACACAATGGACATGGGTTTGGGTGGATTCCGGGAGTTGGTGATGGACAGGGAGGGCTGGCGTGCTGCAGTTCATGGGGTCGCAAAGAGTCGGACACAATTGAGCGACTGAACTGAACTGAAAGCTAAAGTAACACACATCTGTTGGACGTCTACATTGTTCTACAAGGTTCTTCTGTGTATTGAGTCTAGCAGGAGGCTCCAAGCTGGTGAAAAACCAGTCCCCACAGCAGAGCTGAAATGAGAATAAAGATCACTCTGACTCAGTACTAAGGAAGTGTCCTTTATCAGCGTCAGTGGGAGCTGTGTTTCCTCTGGAAGGGGTAGAAATTCCATTGTAAGACAACCTGGAAAAAGGCCAGTCCTTGGACAGTAAATGGTGGTGGGGGGTGGGGGAGACAGGGCTCAGACTGATGGAGAGCAAAGGTCTCTCTCTGTTCCCTGGCCTCAGGCCCGCTGAACCTACGCTCTGAGGCTCAAGCAACGGAATGGTTCATTTTATGTGTCAACTTGGCCAGGCTAAGATGCCCAGGTGTTGGTTGAACTCCTGTCTAGATGTGGCTGCGGAGGTATTTTTTAGATGTGGTTAAGGGAGGGATTGGGGGCAGGAGGAAAAGGGGATGACAGAGGATGAGATGGCTGGATGGCATCACCGGCTCGATGGACTTGAGTCTGAGTGAACTCCGGAAGGTGGGGATGGACAGAGAGGCCCGGCGTGCTGTGAGTCATGGGGTCGCAAAGAGTCGGACATGACTGAGTGACTGAACTGAACTGAACATTTAAAAAAATACTTACTTACTTTTATTTGTTTATTTGGCTGCACCGGCTCCTAGTGGCGGCACTGGGATGTCCGATCTCTGCTGCAGCATGCAGGATCTTTAGCTGCAGCATGGGAACTCTTAGTTGCGGCATGTGGGATCTAGTTCCCTGACCAGGGATCGAACCTGGTCCCCTGCCTTGGGAGTGCAGAGTCTTAACCACTGGACCACCAGGGACGTCCCTAGCCATGATTAACATTTAAATCAGTGACTGAATAAAGCAGATCGTTCTTTGTAATGTCATGTTGCTGTTCATTTGCTAAGTCGTGTCTAACTGTGTGACCCCATGGACTGCAGCGCATTGGGCTTCCCTGTCCTTCACCATCTCCTGAGTTTGCTCAAACTCATGTCCATTGAATCGGTGATGCTCTCTAGCCATCACATCTCTCTGTCCTCCCCTTCTCCTCTTGCCCTCAATCTTTCCCAGCATCAGGGTCTTTTCCAGTGAGTCAGCTCTTCGCATTACAACGTGATGGGCTTCATCCAATCAGTTGAAGGCCTTAAGAGCAAAGCCTGAGGATTCTGGGAAAGAAGGAACTCTCCTTGCAATACACAAATCCTCTCTGAGCTTCCCGTCTGCTGCCCTGTGAAACTTCGGCTTGACACTGTGACATCAGCCTGAACTTCTAGCCTGCCATCTTGTCCTACAGATTTTGGACTTGTACAGTCATGTGAGCCAATTCCTCAAAATAAATCTCTATCTCTGTTTATATAGCTATAGATAAACACTCTATTGTTCTGTTTCTCTGAGAATCCTGATTAACGCACACAATTTCTCCAGAAACCAGCTCCTGCGAGGCTGAGGCTGGGAGTTGGGCAAGAATGGAGTTGGAAAGGAGGCTGTGGGTGGATTGACCCCTGTGGATTTGGGCTGCCGTCCCTTCCGAGGCTCAGCTGGGAGGGTGTGGATCAGGGTCAGCAGATGATGGCTTGTGAGCCAAATCCCTTGCAGGCCACTGTGTGCAGCCCATGGAGTTAAGATGGGGCTTTCCATGTTTCAAAGGCTGTCAAAACAAACAACCAGTCAAAAAGACTATGTGACACAGATTGTCCGTGGCCCACAGTGCCTAAAACGTTTATTATTTGGCCTTTTACAAAAGCAAATCTGCAGACCCTGCTATGGATTATCCATTAATGTCCAATATGCTATTTTTAAATGCTTATTCATTTATTTTATTTCTGGGTCTTCTTTGCTGCATGGGCTTTTCTCTAGTTGCAGAGAGCAGCAGCTACTCTAGTTGAGGCGTGAGGGCTTCTCATTGCAGTGACTTCTCTTGTGGGGGAGCAAGGGGTCTTGGGCACTTGGGCTTCAGTAGTTGGGGCTCCTGGGCTCTGGAGCACAGGCTCAATAGTTGTGACTCACGGGCTTAGTTGCTCCGAGGCACGTGGGATTTTCCTGGACCAGGAATCGACACCATGTCTCCTGCATTGGCAGGATTCTTTACCAGGGAAGCCCAACGTTCAATATACTAGTTTTGTTAGAAGTTACAGTCTGATCACAGCTGCTCTGTGGGGAACTGAGAGATATATGGGGTCAAAGAAAAATTGTATCTTCTCCGGGAGTCAGAAAGCTGAGAGCTGTGGAGAATACTGTCAGAAAAGGGAGCCAGGGCATGGTCATCTCCTAAGACACAGATGTGGTGAGAAGGCCAGAGGGCAAGAAACTGAGAAATTCACCTGAGTCATGAGAAGCAGCGCTTGAGGAACACACAGAAATGACAGGTGAATAATACGAGGGGAACTGGGTCCCTGTATTGGTAAAGCAAGCTCTGGGTAAATCTCATTTGGGGGTGTTTAACGAAATACATGGACTTCATTGGGGGACTTCCGAACTTTTTAAAAAGTGTTTATTGAATTCGTTACAATGCTGCTTCTGTTTTATGTTCTGATGTTTTGGCCTGCAGGCATGTGGGTGGGGTCTTAGCTCTATGAGCAGGGATCAAACCTGCACCCCGTATATTGGAAGGTGAAGTCTTAACCACTGGACCACCAGGGAAGTCCCTGAATTTACCTTTTTTGTGGATGGAAGATCAGAATTATTCAGCACGAAAACCAAGTTGGTAAAGTGAGGTGGTTGATGGGCAAGGACGTGAAGCCAAACGGTTTGGCTGGTCTTGTGTCATCCAGGCTCTGCAGAAATATTCAGACATAGTTCTGCTCCAGGAATAAGGATCTCTTTCTAATGATGAGATCCTCTTGTTCATCACAGAAATACAGCTTAAATGCTAGGATATAGCAAGACCACACCAAGTTCTTCTGAAGAAGCCTAAAATAAAGTCTTTTTCCCAACTTGAATATAGAAACTTTTAGGGAGAATGATGCTTGTGTATAATATTATACTTGTACTATTTATAAAATATTATTTATTAATGTAGGTATATGCTCATTTTTAAAACTGCATGTTATAATGTATATTATATAGCAATTTATTAATTTGCAAATATTGGACTTCCCACTCTCTGATTTCATGAAACTAATTTTTCCAAATGCCTTCCTGAATCTTTGACACCAGTGGCTTTATTATTACTGAAATCCTCCTCATAAACACACACACACACACACACACACACACATACCTTTCTATTTCAGAACATTTTAAACTTGTATCACATCAAGAGAACAGTACAGTGAAACCTCAAGTACCCATCACTAGCTCCAGTCATTAACAGTGCCTGGACAATCTCACTTTCTTTGTGTTCACCTGTTCATCTCTTCCATATCATCTTTTTCTCTTTTAAAAATTGAGATAAGGGCTTCCCTGGTGGTCCAAAGGTTAAGAATGCGCCTGTCAATGCAGCAGACACAGGTTCGATCCCCGTTCCAGGAAGATTCCACATGCCATGGGGCAAGCAGGCCCAAGTGCCACAGCTACTGAGCCCATGTAACCTAGAGCCCGGGCTCTGAAACAAGAGAAACCACTGCAGTGAACACCGCCTCGCCTGAGCACCACAGCGAAGAGTAGCCCCCGCTTGCCACAACTCGGGAAGCTCACACATAGCACCAGAGACCTGCTGCTGCTGCTGCGTCGCTTCAGTCGTGCCCGACTCTTAGCGACCCCATGGACTACAACCTACCAGGCTCCTCCGTCCATGGGATTTTCCAGGCAAGAGTACTGGAGTGGGGTGCCATTGCCTTCTCCAACCAAAGACCTAGCACAGCCATAAATAAATATCTTAGAAATTGAAGTAAAGATTACATAAGATTAACCATTGTGAAGTGTATACAATTCAGTGGCATTGGGCATATTCACAATGTACAACCACGCATTCTGTCTCGCTTCAAACTGTTTTCATCAGCCCCAGATAAACTCCTTACTCCCATTAAGCAGTCTCACCATTAACCACTAATCTGCTGTCTGTCTCTTTGGGTTTACTTTTCTGAATATTTCATACGATATGTGATCTTTTGTGTTTTGCTTCTTTACGTCTTTAATAAATAAAGCTTTTGGGGATAATGTAATTATAAAGGCAGTCTTCATTATGATATAATCATAATGACTACTACAACATCCTTCAAAATCAACAAGTTTTTAGAATCTCGTAAGTTATCAGTTTTCCCAGTTATCTCAAAAATATCTTTTTATCATTGATTCGTTCCAGTGAGACCCCTGAATAGGCCCACACAGTACACTCAGTTGCAATGCTTCTTAGGTCTCTCTTTCTTATAATATTTCATCTTCATGTAGTTGTATTTATTATAGAAAATAATATACTGACTAAGAATACTACTGGAATTCCATCACCTCCACTAGCTTTGTTCGTAGTGATGCTTTTAAAGCCCACTTGACTTCACATTCCAGGATGTCTGGCTCTAGGTGAGTGATCACACCATCATGATTATCTTGGTCATAAAGATCTTTTTTGTACAGTTCTTCTGTGTATTCTTGCCACCTCTTCTTAATATCTTCTGCTTCTGTTAGATCTATACCATTTCTGTCCTTTATCAAGCCCATCTTTGCATGAAATGTTCCCTTGGTATCTCTAATTTTCTTGAAGAGATCTCTAATCTTTCCCATTCTGTTGTTTTCCTTTATTTCTTTGCATTGATCGCTGAGGAAGGCTTTCTTATCTCTTCTTGCTATTCTTTGGAACTCTGCATTCAGATGCTTATATCTTTCCTTTCCTCCTTTTCTTTTCACTTCTCTTCTTTTCGCAGCTATTTGTAAGGCCTCCTCAGACAGCCGTTTTGCTTTTTTGCATTTCTTTTCCATGGGGATGGTCTTGATCCCTGTCTCCTGTACAATGTCTCCCAAAGAAAGGCAATGCCAAAGAATGCTCAAACTACCACACAATTACACTCATCTTACACGCTAGTAAAGTAATGCTCAAAATTCTCCAAGCCAGGCTTCAGCAACATGTGAACCGTGAACTTCCTGATGTTCAAGCTGGATTTAGAAAAGGCAGAGGAACCAGAGATCAAATTGCCAACATCCTGTGGATCATCGAAAAAGCAAGAGAGTTCCAGAAAAACATCTATTTCTGCTTTATTGACTGTGCCAAAGCCTTTGACTGTGTGCATCACAATAAACTGTGGAAAATTCTTCAAGAGATGGGAATACCAGACCACCTGACTTGCCTCTTGAGAAACCTATATGCAGGTCAGGAAGCAACAGTTAGAACTGGACATGGTACAACAGACTGGTTCCAAATAGGAAAAGGAGTCCGTCAAGGCTGTATATTGTCACCCTGCTTATTTAACTTATATGCAGAGTACATCATGAGAAACGCTGGGCTGGAAGAAGCACAAGCTGGAATCAAAATTGCCGGGAGAAATATCAATAACCTCAGATATGCAGATGACACCACCCTTATGGCAGAAAGTGAAGAGGAACTAAAAAGCCTCTTGATGAAAGTGAAAGAGGAGAGTGAAAAAGTTGGCTTAAAGCTCAACATTCAGAAAACGAAGATCATGGCATCCAGTCCCATCACTTCATGGGAAATAGATGGGGAAACAGTGGAAACAGTGTCAGACTTTATTTTGGAGGGTTCCAAAATCACTGCAGATGGTGACTGCAGCCATGAAATTAAAAGACGCTTACTCCTTGGAAGGAAAGTTATGACCAACCTAGATAGCATATTGAAAAGCAGAGACATTACTTTGCCAACAAAGGTCCGTCTAGTCAAGGCTATGGTTTTTCCAGTGGTCATGTATGGATGTGAGAGTTGGACTGTGGAGAAAGATAAGGGCCAAAGAACTGATGCTTTTGAACTGTGGTGTTGAGAAGACTCTTGAGAGTCCCTTTGGACTGCAAGGAGATCCAACCAGTCCATTCTGAAGGAGATCAGCCCAGGGATTTCTTTGGAAGGAATGATGCTAAAGCTGAAACTCCAGTACTTAGGCCACGTCATGCGAAGAGTTGACTCATTGAAAAAAACTCTGATGCTCGGAGGGCTTGGGGGCAGGAGGAAAAGGGGATGACAAAGGATGAGATGGCTGGATGGCATCACTGACTCGATGGATGTGAGTTTGACTGAACTTCGGGAGATGGTGATGGACAGGGAGGCCTGGCGTTCTGTGATTCATGGGGTCGCAAAGAGTTGGACACGACTGAGCGACTGAACTGAACTTAACTGAAGAATACTACTTCCCCCACTCTTACATTTCATGCAACAATTTTATTCCAACACAGCAATGCTTCTTAAGTCTCTTTTACTCTCTCTCTTTCTTACAATCCTTAATTTCCATGTAGCTGCACCCTTCATAGGAAAGAATATACTGATCAAGAATACTGCTTCCCTCACTCTCACATTTCATGCAACAGTTTTATTCCAACGTGTGTATATCTAGAGCAGTATTTTAAATCTTTCAGGAGGGTAGCTGCAGTACATCCACAGCACATACATATTTAGGATGTCTCAGGATTTTAATAGAGCACTTTTGGAAACTGTGTATGACGTCATCGTTGGAAATCTTATCACAAGCCAGAAGCAAGCATCTGTGACGTCTACAAAACTTCCATACTGTTTATTTTTGCAATATTTTTATCGCTAAGTACTGTATTGCTTTTGTCTTCCTTTGTATTATGGAATATTTTAAACATGTGCAAAAATAGAGAGAACAGCAGAGTGAGCTTTCAGTTACTCACCACCCAGCTCAACAATCGTCAGTTTATGACATCAAACTTCACATGTGTGTCCTTCCATCTCACCCCCTCTCCAGTCTGTAGTGTCTTGAGGCCATTCCCAGGCATCATATCATTTCAGCTGTAAATATTGTGTAAAAAATATAAGGACTCTCTGTAAAAGCACAACTATAATACCATTATAGCTGAAAAAATTATTAATTCATTAATGTTACTAAATGTCCAGTCCATGTCCAATTTATCCAATTACTCCATAATATTTTTTTTAATAGTTGGTTTATCAAGATTTTAACAAGGTACATACATAAGTGGTTGATATGTCTTTTTTGGGAGAAGTAAAGATTTTTTAAAATGAATCTTTATTGGAATATAGTTGATTTACAATGTGTGTTAGTTTCTGCTGTACAGCAAAGTGGATCAGTTATACATATACATATATCCACTCTTTCTTAGATTCTATTCCCATGTATTGAGTAGAGTTTCCCATGCTATACAGTAGGTTCTTGTTAAATATCTATTTTATATATAGTGTGTGTATGTCAATCCCATCATCCTAATTTATTCCTCCCCACCTCTCCCCTTCACGCAGATGTTTTCTGCATCCGTGCCTCCATTTCTGTTTTGTAAACAGGCCCATTTGTACCATTTTTTTTAGATTCTACATATAAGCAATATCATATGATATTTGTCTTTCTCTGACTTCGCATGACAATCTTTAGGTCTGTTCATGTCTCTGCAAATAATTAATCATTCCTGAATGTCATCAGATGGCCAGTCTGTGTGTCAGATTTCCCGTTAGCCCTTAATCTATATGCATCCATGCATATATCTTTTACAGTTGGTTTATTTGAATCAGTATCTAAGCAAGGTCCACACATCGCAGTGGTGATGTGTCTTTTAAGTCTCTTCTTCCGTCAACTACTGTTTGTCCTCCCTCCTTCTTTATTTTTTTCCCTTGGAATTTGTTGCTTGAAGAGACTCGGTTGTTGACCCTGTAAAGTTCCTACATGGCAGATCGACTACCTGGGGTACTATTAATATTTAATGTATCCCTCTGTCCCCTCTAGTTCCAGGAAACCTATGGTTAGTGGCTTAATCTGTTTCAGCTTTAAGTGTTTTGCAAAGACTACTTCCTGGGGTCACTGTGACCTTCCATTAGGAGGAATCTCATGCCCCTGTCTTTCTCTCCCTTTGTGATATTGAACGAAATGATTTTTGCCTGGATCCATTATTTCATTAAGAGGTTGAAAAATGGAACATTATGATCTCATCATTTCTTTCTTATTTATTAGGTGAAATTCATGGAGGGGAAGGTTCCCTTGGCAACTACTCGGTTGCCCTGGATACAGTTTGCACAGGAAAGCCAGATTAATTACTTGATTCGTTTTTTTGGTTTTTTTTTTCCTTTAGTTTTCTGGGTGAGTTTTTTCCTTTTTTCCTCATCCCTTAAATGACTGTTAGGGGTTGAATTGTATCCCACTGCCCAAAAGATATGTTCAAGTTCCAACCCCCCAAACCTTGTAATGTGAGCTGTTTTGAAAATAAAGTGAAAGTCGGGGTACTCTTTCTGCCCCCTTCTGATGCCTATGTCAGAAGCTTTCTCTATCTCCTTTATACTTTAATAAAACCTTATTACACAAAAGCTCTGAGAAATCAAGCCTTGTCCTGGCCCCGGATTGAATTCTTCTCCTCCGGGGGCCAAGAATCCTGGTGTCTTCGCGTGATTCAACAGCACCCTTTCATCTTGGGGGCTCGTCCGAGATCCTTCAGGACAAGATGGGAGCCAACAATTCCAGCCTCATTCCTTTGAACTGTATCCTGAAAAATTGGGATAGACTTGATCCCCAGGGCTTAAAGAAGACATACCTGGTCTTCCTATGTGATACTGCATGGCCATGGTATCCACTGGAGGACGGTGAACGGTGGCCACTTGGAGGGTCTTTTAAGTATAATACTGTTCTACAATTAGACCTGATACTGGAGCAACTTATTCTGTGCTTACTGAAGCCCCTGGCCCACTTTCTTCCTGATCCGCTTCCGTAATGGGACTGTCTGGACGAGCCAAAAGCTTGGGAGGATCTAAAGGATACCCCATTCGACGATCCTGACATGGAAATATTTACAGATGGCAGTTCTTTTGTTCGGGATGGAAAGTGTAAAGCAGGTTACGCCGTGGTGACTGCTAAACAGGTTTTGGAAGCAAAATCTCTCCCCCAGGGAACCAGTGCTCAGTTAGCGGAGCTTGTGGCTCTGACCCGAGCTCTAGAATTAAGTAAAGGGCAGCGGATGGGCCTGATAATCTATGTGAGCCTACTTCTGCTGACTCCAAAAATCCTGAGTCTGCCATTTGATCCTCAAGACAATGTCTTCCTGTCCTGGGCTCACTCCTATGCTGCATTCCACAATCGGTCTAACTGCTGGTCTTCGGAGCGCTCCCCTCTTCATCAGTGGAAGGCTTCCCGTGGTGGACATCCCCACTTCAAGGAAAAGACTTTCTCCAAGTCTGTGAATACCTTCGACAACAATCACATGCGATGCCTCTTCTTCATCTGATGACATCTACCAACCCTAAAATGGACTGATGCAACACGTTGCACTTTAACTATGGACATAATGTGACTTTTAATTTCGATTTTAACTTGTTTTAATGACTATGTTGCCTGCATCTGTAATTGTATAACTGGATTTGTTTCTAGCCGCATAAAGCTTTTAAGTTACAAATGGTTGCTCAAACCCCTGCTACTGCTGTAGCTTCCTCCAACTACTATTCGGGGCCCCTGGATCAGATATGCTCAATATGAGGATTAGGAGAATATGTTGCCTCACCAATTTAGGGACAACACCCCTTGTCAGCTCAGAAGCAGTTATGGAACAAGAACGACGCCCCTTTTCCCTAGGCAACATAAAAGAAAAGGGGAGAATGAGAGAGTCATTTCCTAGGCAGGTTGATAGGGAGTCTAGGGGTCCCCAAGGAGAGAGGGGTCTGGAATTCTCAAGGAGGAAGAAAGGACAAACTTTTTTTTCTTTCTTCACATTCCTTAGGATTATATAACAATAATGTATCCTGCCTAAGGACAGTCTCTGGATTAAACCTTCTGTTATCTTAAAATGTAAATTATGGGAGTAGACCTGGTCTTTACAAGGATGTATCCTGCTTGAGGACAGTGTTATCTTAAAATGTAAATCATGGGAGTAGGTCTGATGAGGTCTTTACAACCTCCAGACATTCTTTGGATTATATAACTTCATTGTTAACACTAGCAAGCGGGTACTCTTTCTGCCCCCTTCTGATGCCTATGTCAGAAGCTTTCTCTATCTCCTTTATACTTTAATAAAACTTTATTACACACACACACACACAAAAATAAAATAAAGTGAAAGTCACTCAGTCATGTCCGACTGTTTGCAGTCCATGGAATTCTCCAGGCCAGAATACTGGATTGGGTAGCCCTTCCCTCTCTAGGGGATCTTCCTAACCCAGGGATGGAACCCAGGTCTCTGGCACTGCAGGTGGTTTATTTACCAGCTGAGCCCCAAGGGAAGCCCTTTTTGGAAATAAGGTTGTTGCTAACCCTAGGACAAGCCCTTAATCCAATGTGACTGGGGTCCTCAAGGGAAGGAGAGAAGATGGCCATGTGGTGGTGGAAGCGAAGTGACACTCCAGCAACCCGAGGGGTACCAAGGAGTGCCGGCAAACACCAGAAGCTGGAAGAGGCAAGGAAGGAGTCCTCCCTACAGGTTGGAGTATGGACCTGCCAACACTTTCATTTTGGACAACTGGCCTCCAGAACAAGGAGACAAAACATTCCTCTTGTTTCGAGCCTCCCAGTTTGTGACACTTTGTTACGGCAACTCTAAGAAACTAATAGAGTAACTGATGAAGTTTTACATTTTTTAGATTATTTTATTTGTTTATTTTATTTTAGCTTTGGCTGTGCTGGGTCTTCAATGCTGTGTGGGCTTTTCTCTAGTTGCGGAGGGTGGAGGCTACTCTCTAGCTGTGGTGCGAGGGCTTTTTGCGGTGGCTTCTCATGTTGCAGAGCACAGGCTCCGGGGCTCGCGGGCTTCCGCATTTGTAGCACGTGGCTCAGTAGCTGCAGCTCCTGGGCTCTAGGGCACAGGCTCAGCAGTTGTGGTGCACGGGCTTGGATGCTCCGTGGCATGTGGGATCTTCCTGGATCAGGGATTGAACCTGTGTCTCCTACACTGGCAGGCAGATGCTTTACCACTGAGCCACCAGGGAAGCCTGAAGCTTTATTTTTTAAGTGCCACTGTGAACTCACAAATTTGACCATATTTTTTGTTTTAATCCGTAGCAGTTCATAATTTTTGATGCATTTCAAATTGTCCAATCTTTAGTCAGTGAGGCCCTCTTCACTTTGACTCCTGCTCCCCTTTAGCACAATTGCAGTCATCTTTGCTTTTTTGCTTATCTTGGATATTTCCAATCCCAGAACTGAAATAAGTCATTTTCTTCAAAGTTCTCTGGTTTCTTTAGTGGGAAATAGTATTTAGAGACCACATTCTGGGCCTCTTAGGATTGCTCATTGCTACGGTAAGTGGTCATTTTTCTGGGCCTTTTCAGTGGACAGAGCTAGGAAATATGAATTTATTTTTCTTTTTTCTTTATCAAAGAATAAAATCTTTACTGATAGAACAGTTGGTCTTATGATTTTCCTAGTACCACACATATTTCAAAAAATATATACAGACAGCTATGATTATTATTGTTATCAACTTCAGATATGCAGAGGATACCACTCTAAGGGCAGAAAGCAAAGAAGAACTAAAGAGCCTCATGATGAGGGTGAAAGAGGAGAGTGAAAATGCTGGTTTGAAACTCCATATTCAAAAAATGAAGATCATGGCCACTAGTTCCATCACTTCGCAGCAAATAGATGGTGAAAAAGTGGAAACAGTGATAGATTTCATTGTCTTGGGCTCCAAAATCACTGTGGATGGTGACTGCAGCCACAAAATTAAAAGATGCTTGCTCCTTGGAAGAAAAGCTATAACAAACCTGGATAGTGTATTAAAAAGCAGAGATATCACTTTGCCAACAGAGGTCTGTATAGTCAAAGCTGTGGTTTTTCCAGTAATCACCTAGGGATGTGAGAGTTAGAGGTAGAGAAAGCTGAGCACTGAAGAATTGATACACTGAAACATGTATAATGTTTCAAACTGTGATGCTGCAGAAGACTCTTGAGAGTCCCTTGGACAGCAAGAAGATCAAACCAGTCAATCCTAAAGGAAGTCAACCCTGAATATTCATTGGTAGGACTGATGTTGAAGCTGAAGTTCCAATACTTTGGCCACCTGATATGAAGAGCTGACTCATTGGAAAAGACCCTGGTGCTGGGAAAGATTGAGGGCAAGAGGAGAAGGGGGTGACAGAAGATGAGATGATTGGATGGCATCACCAACTCAATAGACATGAGTTTGAGCAAACTCCAGGAGATAGTGAAGGGCAGGGAAGCCTAGCAGGCTGCAGTCCATGGAGTCAAAAAGAGTCAGACACGACTTAGCACCTGAATAACAATATTCAATTACATGGGTATTTGTTGTTGTTGAGTCACTAAGTCATGTCTGACTCTTTGTGACCCCATGGACTATAGCCCACCAGGCTCCTCTGTCCATGGGATTTCCCAGGCAAGAATACTGGAGTGGGTTGCCATTTCCTCCTCCATGGGATCTTTCTGACCCAGGGATCATGTTTGTGTCTCTTCCTTGGCAGAAGGATTCTTTACCACTGAGCCACATGGGAATCCCTACTACATTTTATTTAACGATTCATCAGTTGATAGATGTTGGGTTGTTTCCACTTTGGAGCTATTATAAATAATGCTCTAAACATTATGTCAAAGTTTTGTGTTGATGTATGTCTTCATTTCTCTTGTTATATACCTTAGAGAAAAATTGCTGGGTTGTATGCTTGACCTTTTGAAGAACTGCAAGACTATTTTCCAAAATGGCAGTGCCATTTTACATTGCTACCAGCACTGCATGAAGGTTCAATTTTCCCGCATCCCCATAACACCTATTTTTATCTGTGTTTTTGATTAGAACCATTACAGTCAGTATGAAGTGCTATCTCATTGTGGTTTTGAATTGCATTTCTCTCATGACTAATGATGTTGGGCATCTTATCACATGCTTATCGGTCATTTCAGTACCTTATTTGGAAAAACATCTGTTCAGATCCTTTGTCTATTTTTAATCAGGTTATTTGTCTCTTTATTATTGAGTTATAAAAGTTCTTTACATATTTGAGGTCCAAGTCCCTTATCAGATGTATGATTCACAAATATTTTACCCTTTTCTGTAAGTTGTCTTTTCCCTTTCCTTTTTTATTTATTTGCTTGTTTTCTTAGTATACATATTTTATTGAAGTATGTCTCAGGTACACAGCAAGGCAATTCAGTTATACACACACACATATATTATTTTTCAGATTATGTTCCATTATAGGTTATTACAAGATATTGCCTATAGTTCCCTGGTCTTTTCACTTTCTTGATAGTGTTCTTCACAGCACAAACTTTTACATGCTAATGAAGTTCAATCTATCTGTTTTCTCTTTGGTGGCTTGTGCTTTTTTAAATATAATTTTATTTATTTATTTTTGGCTGTGCTGTATCTTTGCTGCACAGGCTTTTCTCTCGTGGCAAGCAGGGTCTACTCTCTCGTTGTGGTGTGCAGGCTTCTCTTTGCTGTGGCTTCTATGGTTGTAGAGCACAGGCTCTGGGGTAAGTGGGCTTCAATAGTTGTAGCACGGGGGCTCGGTAATTGCAGTTCCTGGGCTCTAGAGCACAGGCTCAATGGTTGTGGCCCTATGGCATTTGGGATCTTCCCAGATCAAGGACTGAACCGTTGAACCGGTGTCTCCTGCATTGGCTCTTTACCACTGAGCCGCCATGGAAGCCCTGTGCTTTTCGTGCCATGTCTAAAAACCCATTGCCAAATCCAGAAGATTTACCCCTATGTTTCCTTCCTATGTTTCATAGTTTTAGCTCTTATGTTTAGGTTTCTCATTCATTTTGAGTTAGTTTTTGCATATAGTATGAGGTAGGCGTTCAGTTTCTTTCTTTTGCGTATGGATATCCAGCTGTCCCAGTACCGTCTGTTGAAAAGCCTGTTCTTTCCCATTGAACAGACTTGGTACTTTTGTCAAAAATCAATTAACTGTAAGTGTGCTGTGTGCTTAGTCACTCAGTCGTGTCCCACTCTTTACGATCCTATCAACTGCAGTCCGCCAGGCTCCTCTGTCCATGGGATTCTTTAGGCAAGAATACTGGAGTGGGTTGCCATGCCCTCCTCCAGAGGATCTTCCCAACCCAGGGATCGAATCCAGGTCTCCCGCCTTGAAGGCAGATTCTTTACCATCTGAGCCACCAGGGAAGCCCATGAATACCAGAGTGCATACCTATCCCTTCTCCAGGCAATCTTCCCAACCCAGAAATCGAACCGGGGTCTCTTGCATTGCAGGTGGATTCTTTACCAGCTGAGCTACCAGGGAAGCCCTTGACTGTAAATATGACGATTTATTTCTGGGCTGTTAATTCTATTCCACAGATCTATACATTGATCTTTATACCAGTATCAAACTATCTTGATTAGTTTGTAGTAATTTTGAAATCAGGAAGTGTTAGTCCTCCAATTTTTTTTCTTCCTTTTTGGCTATTCTGGGCCCTTTGAATTTTCATATGAATTTTAGAGTCAGCTTGTCAATTTCTGCAAAAAAGCCACCTGGTATTCTGCTAGTAAATCAACTTCTGGAATGTTGTCATCGTAACAATAATAAGTCTCCAACCCATAGACATGGAATGTTTTTCCATTTATTTAGGTCATTTTAAATTTCTTTAAACAATGTTTTATAAAATAAAAAGAACATAATATTTTGTAGCTTTCAGTATATAATTCATTCACCTCCTTGGTTAAATGTATTCCTGGTTATTGTATTCTCTTTGATGCTACTGTAAATGGAATTATTTTTTAATTTCATTTTCAGATTGTTCACTCCTTAGTGTGTAGAAATAAATAATCTCCCCCCCACCTGCTGGGACATACCATCCAGAGTGTGGGACCTTAGTTCCCCAATCAGGGATTGACCCTGTGCCCTTGGCAGTGAAGGTGAAGTCCTAACCACTGGACCACCATGGAATTCCCAGAAATATAACTTTTGTATTTAATATTGCTCTTGTATCCTGAACTCATTTACTAGCTCTAGTTGTGTGTGTGTGTGTGTGTGTTGTGTTATTTAGGGTTTTCTATATATAATGTCATGTAATCCACAAATGGAGATGCTTTTATTTCTTGCTTTCCAGTCTGGCTTCCCTTTATTTCTTTTTCTTGCCGAGTTGCCCTGGATAGAATCTCCAGCAAAATGTCTAATAGAAGCGATGAGAACAGACACCCTTGGTTGTTTCTGATCTTAGGGAGAAAGCATTCAGTCTTTCACTATTAAGTACATTGTTAACTGTGGGTTATTTGTAGATGCCCTTTATCAGGTGAGGAACTATCTGCCTAGGTTTTGAGTGGTTTTTCATGGAGGTGTTGAGTTTTGTCAAATGCTTTTCCTGCATTTATGAGATGATCGTGTTTCTGCCCTTTATTCTATTGATATGGTGTATTACATTGATTAATTTTTTATGTTAAAATGACCTTGCCTTCTTGGGATAAGTCCTGCTTGGTTATGGTGTATAATAATTTTCTTATGCTACTAGATTCAGTTTGCTAGCATTTTGTTGAGAATTTTTGTGTCTATATTTATAAGAGATATTGGTATGCAATTTTCTTTTCTTGTGATATTTTTGTCTAATTTTGGTAGCAGGCTGATACTGACCTCATAGAATGGGTTGGAAAGTGTTTCCTCATTTTCTATTTCTTGGAAGAATTTGTGAAGAATTGATACTACTTCTTCTTTAAATGTTGGGTGAAATTCACCAGTGAAGTCATCTGGGACTCAGCTTTTCCCTGTGGGTGGCTTTTGATTACTAATTCAATCTCTTGTCATAAACCTATTCAGAGTTTCAAATTAGTCTTGAGTCAGTTTCGGTAGTCTGTGTCCTTCTAGGAATGTGTTAATTCTGCTTATCTATTTTGTTGACATATAGTTATGCGTATTATTCCCTGTAAGTACTACTTTAGTGGCAACCCGTAAGTTTTAGTGCAGTATGTTTTCATTTTCATTCATCTCAGAGTGTTTTCTAATGTTCCTTGTTACATCTTTTCTGACCCATTGGTTAATTTCCTTATGTTCTTAATATGTATAGACTCTGCAGTGAGAACACCTCTTTTGTTCTTTATCCACCTAGCTAGGATTACTATCAATTTTATTAATCTTTCTAATGAGCAACTTTGAGCTTTGTTAATTTACTCTACATTTGTTCTCTATTTGATTGATTTTTGCTTTTATCTTTATTATTTGCTTCTTTTTGTTCACTTTGGATTAATCTTTGTATTCTTTTTCTAGCTTCTAAAGATAAAAATCTGGGTCACCTATTTTAAACCTTTCTCTCTCTCTCTAATATAAGCATTAAAACTATAAATTTCTCTCTAATCGCTGTTTTAGTTGAATACCACAACTTTTGATGTGTTGTATTTTCATTATTATGAAATAATATTTCATATTATTTTTATCAATTCAAAATCTTTTCTAAGCTCCCCTGTAATTCCTTCCTTAATCTATGGATTATTAAGAAACATGATGTTTAATTTCCAAATACATTTTTCATGGATTTGTTATCATTACTGGTTTTAATTTAATTCAATTTTGGTCACAGGACATTTTCTTTAATATTTAAGTTTTTTTTTAAATTTATTTATTTTTGGCTGCTGTGGGTCTTCCTTACTGCAAGCAGGCTTTTTCTAGTTGCAGCAAGAGGGGGCTACTCTCTACCTGTGATGCATGATTTCTCATCACTGTAGCTTCTCCTGTTGCAAAGCAAAGGGCACTAGTTTTCAGGCTTCAGTAGTTGTGGCACATGGGCTTAGGTGCCCCGAGGCATGCAGGATCATTCCAGCCCGGGGATTGAACCCTTGTCCCCCGCGTTGGTAGGCGGGTTCTTAACCACTGTACCACCAGAGAAGCCCGTATTTCAGGTTTTTGAAATGTACTGAGCAATTGGCCAAGCACATTGTGTATCTCAACGGCCATATTATATGCATTTGGGAAAAAATATATTCTGCCTTTGTCGAAGGTAGTGTTCTATAAACGTCAGTTAGGTCAAAGTTATTAAGAACTTCTATGTCCATACTGATTTTGAATCTACTTCTTCTATCAATTACTGAGAGAACTGTGTTATAATCTCCAACTATAATCGTGAATCTGTCTGTTCCTCTCTTTAATTCTGGCAGTTTTTCCTTATGTGTCTTTAATTTCTTTTTATTTCTTTGGTTGTTCTGCACTGTATGCAGGACCTTCATTCCCTGACCAGGAATCAGACCCATGTTCCCTGCATTGGTAGTGCAAGTCTTAACCACTGGACCGCTAGGGAAGTCCTTTTTTTCAAGTATTTTTAAACTCTATTAACAGGCATATACATATTTATAACTGTTATGTCTTCCTGATGAATTATTACAAAATGTCCCTCCTTATATTTATATGTCTTCCCCCATCTATTTATTTTCAACCTATCTGTGTCTTTATATTTAAAATTCATCTTTTGTAGACAGCATGTAGTGGAGTCTTGCTCTTTTATCCAGTCTGACAACCTCTGCCTTTTAATTGGAAAATTTAGTCCTGTGCAGAAAAGAGTTACTCATAGCATGGTCAGCCTATCCTTAGACCTAGCCTTAGAAAGACCTGCTTATGAGTTTGGTCTTTGGTTGGCATCTGGGAACTTGGTCCTTGGAGTGCATGCACGCTAAGTCACTTCAGTCCTGTCCAACTCTTTGTGACCCCATGGACTGTAGCCCGCCAGGCTCCTCTGTTCATGGGATTCTCTAGGCAAGAATACTGGAGTGGGTAGCCGTGCCCTCCTCCAGGGGCATCTTCCCGACGCAGGAATCGAACTTGCATCTTTTATGTCTCCTGCACTGACAGACGGGGTCTTTACCATTACTGCCACCGGGGAAGCCTGGTCCTTGGCGTGTTTTCCTAGTCAATAGTTAACTGATAAGGAAGATTCATTCTGGCCAGAACATTCGTTCGAGCAGTATGGTTTATGCTGAACACCTGCCTTCCTTCTGGGATTCTAGAATTTGGTATGTTCCTGCCAAAGAGTGGGCTTCCCTGGAGGCTTGATGGTAAAGACTCCACCGGCAATGCAGGAGATGCAGGAGACATGGGTTTGACCCCTGGGTTGGGAAGATCCCCTGGAGGAGGGAATGGCAACCCACTCCAGTATCCCTGCCTGGAGAATCCTCTGGATGGTGGAGCCTGGTGGGTTGCAGTCCATGGGTTTACAGAGAGTCAGACACAACTGAGCAACTAAATACACACACACATCTCACACTTACTAACTCAGCTGAGTCTTTGACAATGCTTTTGGGCTGGCAAACAGAGTGGAGATCTCCATGCCCATCTTACAGGTGGGAAAACTGGGGTTCAGGGAGAATTAGTGAACTGTCTGCTCTCACTACGGAGAAGGCAATGGCACCCCACTCCAGTACTCTTGCCTGGAAAATCCTGTGGATGGAGGAGCCTGATGGGCTGCAGTCCATGGGGTCGCTAAGAGTCAGACATGACTGAGCGACTTCACTTTAGGAAATGGCAACCCACTCCAGTGTTCTTGCTTGGAGAATCTCAGGGATGGGGGAGCCTGGTGGGCTGCCGTCTCTGGGGTCACACAGAGTCGGACACGACTGAAGTGACTTAGCGGCAGCAGCAGCTGCTGCTCTCACTAAGCCGCTAAGTAGCAGAGCTGAAATCAAAATCTATCAACTGTTTGTCCAATGTCTTCCCATGTTGCTGCATGACTGCAAAATAGAACTGCTTGTGCTGTGCAGACAGAGTCTCCTCTTGGCATCATCATATTATGGGAGACTCTGTCCATCAGGAAGTCATTCCTTGTAAGAAGCCATTTGTTAAGGTCCTTGGTGGCAGAAACCAGGGGAAAGATGAGCAAAGTGGGCTTTCTCGTGTGCCCTGTCTTCCTGCTGAGGTTGTAAGCCTCCTGAGGACAGAAGGGGTTCACGGGCAGAGTGGTTTGTGCGGAAACTCTTTCCATCTCCTCTCTCAGTGCCATGATCTGTTTTGGTGCCTCCTACCTCTCCCAGGAGCTCATTTAGAACCCCATCTCCTCCAGACTCCCCAAACTTGCTGGTAGCTAACTACCCAACCCAACGAGGACTTCCTTCTGTGGCCTGAGCCACTGAGCCCATGAGTAGGAGCCACTGGCCCCACTCATGGTCTTGGATGGATTGGGCATCACCATAATTCCATCACTCATTTCTACTCTTGCTTTGCAATTTGCAAAGTGCACTTATAACTGTCATTCAAGCCTCCTACTGGTTCCAGGAAGTAAGACAAGCAAGTACATACCAGAAGCATATGATTTCCGATGATTCCAACCAATCCCACGAGATTTGAAGTCAAGCAAGTGGGAAAAGTGTGTCTGATCCCAGACCCACCTCTTCAGTATCCTTGGGCAGCCCAGTGAAGGAGCCGGGCCTCTGTGGCTCCAGCCTCAGTATCTTTCTGTCTTACGGAAGAAATCCAGCTGTGATAATCCTTCAGGAAGAATGCCCTTTCACTTCTCCTTTTACTGAGGTCCTTGACCTTGAGCTTTTGTGGATCAGCAGAATCTGATCCTTCCTTGACTTCCAATCAGGAGCTCTTTCTACAAGAGAAGGATGGGACCTGGCCTTGGGCAAGACAGGAAAACCGGGTGGCTATGGCTTCCTGTCCGCAAGCCTGGGGAAGCCTTGCCTTCTTAGGTGTGGCATCCTTAGCCGTGGCCCATCCGAGGGACCCTGTGCGCATGCCCAGAAGCCTTCCCTTCCTCCTGCACCCACCTGCTTTTGGTGAGCCTCCAGTTAGTAAATACCATCCAGCCTCCCTCTCAATACCACTGTTTCCCCTCCTTGCATCTCTCAGGACTTAAGGACCATGAGTCCCCTAAGTCTTCATTCTGCGTTCCACCCAGTAGTACACCGAAGCTAGCTCCTCCCACCTGGAACAGCATCTCTTCCCAACTCCATGTTCAGGTTGAAAGCCTGGAATCAGGCATGTGAGGAGTATTTACATCATGTGTTGTTATTGTTTAGTCACTAAGTCACGTCTGACTCTTTGCGACCCCATGGACTGTAGCCCAACAGGCTCCTCTGTCTATGGGATTTCCCAGGCAAGAGTACTGGAGTCAGTTGCTATTTCCTTCTCCAGGGGATCTTCCCGACCCAGGGATCCAACCCACATTTACCACTGAACCACCAGGGAAGCCCATTTACATCATAGGAATGAGCAAATGTTGCAAAACAGAGCTTTCCTCTCAGAGCCAGTTAAAGATTTACCAGTGCGTCACTGGGCTGCATCTCACCTGTCAACCAAGAGCTGCCAAAGTATTTGCTGATAACCACTGGTGTTGGTATCAGTTACTTCGTTGGAATTTCTGAGTCCCCTTTCCCAGCAGGTCAGCCTGACCTCAGGGGGCAGGGTCAGCCAGGTACTGGCAGATGGAAGCCAGGCCATGTGCCCTGAATTGATAAGAACTAGGGGATACGGGCAGACCACGAATAGTTTCACACACACACACACACACACACATACTCACTCCTGGTTTACTTTAATATTTGTGGGTTTATTTCAATGCATATTGGGAAAAAATATAGCCAGTACATTAAATCTGTGATTTCAAGGACTTTGTGTGTGTGCTTTTTTCTTTTTTTTTTTTGACTGTGCATGCAGCTTGAGGGATTTTAGTGGCCTGACCAGGGATCAAACCCAGGCCCCTGGCAGTGAGAACTCCAGGTCCTAACCAATGGACCGCTGGGGAACTCGGTTGTGGATATTTTTGGATGAGCTCAATTTCTGTTAGGTGTAAGATAGATTGGGTGGTGGGTAAACATTCTGGAGATGATGGAATGGTTGAAAGTTTAGTTGTTGGTGATGGGGTCCTAGTGAAGAAGTCTAGGCAGGGGAGTGAGCCGGGCAGTGTGCACTGTAGGAGGAGATTTCTCGCATCTGTGTGCAGAACAGATGGGACAGAGGCAAGTTGGGGGGCAGTGGGATGGGGTTGAGAAGGAACAGGTGGGTCTGGGAGTTAAATTGGTTCAATCAACAAAATTAGAGACATTATTAGATATGGGGAAGGGGACAATGGTGACTTGACTGGACGTTAAGAACAATACGTGAGTTGCATCTGGGGCAGGACGATTGAGGTATGTTTGTGTTATCTCTGCCGCCAATCTCCCAACCTCATCTCCTCTCATCACCTTCCAGAACTCAGTCAATCCGTTGCTCACCAGGCTTCCCATTGGCTTAGAATACCTTTGACCTCCTCATCCTGTGGGAGTTCCTGTTGTCTTCTTTTTGTAAAAATTAATTAATTTTTATTGGAGTACAGTTGATTTATAAAGTTGTGTTAATTTCAGGTGTACAGCAAAGTGAATCACTTACCTGTGTACATATACCCACTCCTTTTTTAAGATTCTCTTCCCACACAGGTCATTACAGAGTATCGGGGTAGTGTTTCCTGTGCTAAACAGTAGGTCCTTATTCTCTATTTTATATATAGTGTGTATATGTCATCCCTGTCTCCCCATCTACCCTTCTCCCTGTCCCCCTTGGTAATCATAATTTTGCTTTCTACATCTGTGACTCTATTTCTGTTTTATAAATAGGCTCATTTATACCATTTTTTTTTTTAGATTCCACATATAAGCAATCTCATATGGTATTTGTCTTTCTCTGTCTTACTTCACTCAGTATGACAATCTCTAGGCCCATCCATGTTTCTGCAAATGGCATTATTTCCTTCTTTTTTATGGCTGAGTAATATTCCATTGTATATATGTACCACATCTTCTTTATCCATTCCTCTGCCAATGGACATTTAAGTTGCTTCCATGTTCTGGCTATTGTAAACAGTGCTACAGTGAACACTGGGATATATGTATCTTTTCAAATTACAGTTTTCTCCAAATATATACCAGGAGTTGGCTGCCTTTTTTCCTGAAGCTTCCGCATCCCCCACATACAGCCATGTTTTCCTTTGTGCTCCCAGAGCCCTTTGTCTCTTTGTGCCTGGCAGGTCCTTGGCACTAGCGAAGACTCCCCCTTGTTAACATTTATTGCAGGTCAGACACCCTGCCAGGAACATTATGTACAGCTCATGGTTCACTCTCTTCTCCTAATACCCCTGGGAAGCAAAGGGTTTCATCCCCACTTCACAGATGACAAAATCGAGGCCAACAGAGCCAGGATCTGAACCCTCGCTTAATCACCGCTAATGTGCGTGCTCTTAATCTCTCTGCTTCCTATGCCTTATCATGCTCAAGTGTAATCATTCATTTGTGTGTTTGTCTTTGCACTGGACTTAGAGTTCTAGTGGCATTGAGTCTGAAATGGGTCCTTCCCTGGATCCCAGAACCTCAGCGCTACATGGGACTTCTTCATCTAAAGCTTGAATTTCCCACTAGGGAGGTCTGCCAAGAAGTGCTTGCATGGCCCACTTGTTGGGGAACTCGATACCATCCAAGATGTGCAGATTTGTCTCTATATGGCTCTGGCCACTACTAATATCTTCCTTTGTTGAGTTTTACCTCTTGACCCCTGCTTCTGTCTTCCTGGGACCTCCAGTGTCTAAGACAGAACAATGTGCCTGTATGCTCAGTTTTATCCAACTCTTTGCGACTCCCTGGACTGTAGCCCACCAGGCTCCTCTGTCTATGGAATTCTCCAGGCAAGAATACTGGAGTGAATTGCCATCTGCTACCCCAGGGGATCTTTCCAACCCAGGGATCAAACCTTTGTCTCCGGCATTGCAGGTGGATTCTTTACCATCGGAGCCATTGGGAAAGCCAGATTGTAGCACTGACTGAGATATGCCAGGGGATCTTCTAGTTCCCTTTGGTTTAGAGTTGTCCCAGTTCACTAGGCAGACTGGGCTAGCTGGTTAGCAGTACCACTGTCTCTGCTCCTGCTTCCATTAAGTTGAGCTCTGATCTCCAGTGCTATAAACATATGCGTTAGTTGCTCATTCGTGTCTTTGCAACCCCATGGACTGTGGCCCATGAAGCTCTTCTATCCATGAAATTCTCCAGGCAAGAATACTGGAGTGGGTTGCTGTTCCCTTCTCCAAGGGATCTTCCTGATCCAGGGATTGAACCCAGGTCTCTTGCATTGCAGGTGGATTCTTTACTGTCTGAGCCACGAAGGATTCCCTCCTATAAGCCTGATGTATGATAAAAACAAATAGAGTGAATGCATAAATTCATATCGCAAGAATGATTATTTTAAATTTATGAGACTTTAATATTTTTTATTTTTGAGTTCATTTTATGCACTGAGCCACTGACATAATCATATCTTTAGTTTTTATTCCTTGGTCAAGAAGCCTATTTTACCAGTATATTTATATACATCATCAATAAATAGGCCTACAATTAGATTTTTGGTTTATTACATAATATTTCCTAACCCTGTTTCAGTTGGAAACAAACATCTTACATATTGGTGTTGTGTGTTTGCTGAAAGACTCAATGCAGTTTATTTTATTCACTTTTGTTAAAGATTAGGGTTAAAGATGAGGGTTAATTTTGTTTCTCCTTCTTTTTCTTTTCAGGAAATGTAGAAAAATTTTTATTTTAAATTCCTGGAGTCAGAAGTAACCATTGTGAATATTTTGGAGTTTTTTTTTAAATTTATTTTTAATTGGAGTATGATTGCTTTACAAAGTTGTGTTAGTTTCTGCTGTACGACAATGTGAATCAGCTATAAGTATACATATATCCCCTCCCTCTTGAGCCTCCATCCTCCGACCTTCCTACCCCTCTAGGCCAACAGAGAGAAGCAAAATGAGCTCTCTGTGCTATACACAGAGAGCTGTCTATTTCACACACGACAGTGTATATATGTCGATGCTATTCTCTCAGTTCATCCCCCCTTCTCCTTCCCACCCTGGGTCCGCAAGTCTGTTCTCTTCATCTGCATCTCTATTCCTGCCCTGCGAATCAGTTCATCAGAACCATTTTTCTAGATTCCATATATATGCATTCATATATGATATTTGTTTTCCCTTTCTTCTCTTGAGGGAATAAAAACCATTTTGGGGGAGGAATTGAGGAGTGGACATCTCTAACTAGGAAATACTTCTTACTCCATCCTACCTCTCTGTTAGCACCCCATCCGCCGGCCCTGTTTGTGTGATCATTACCATGTGGTCCTTTATCTCCCCCCAGCCTTGGCCACAGACCTTTATTTTTACCTTGATGCTTGCCAATTGACACCTTCACCTCTATTAACTATTTATTTGCCTTTGAGATTACCTCATATTCACTTTTCAAGCATGCCTCAGTGGTAAAGAATCTGCCTAACAAGACAGGAGACTTGGGCTCGATCCCTGAGTCAAAAAAGATCCCCTGGAGGAGGAAATGGCAACCCATTCCAGTATTCTTGCCCGGGAGATCCCATGGAGAGAGGAGCCTGGCAGGCTTATAGTCCATGGGATCGCAAAGAGTCAGACAAGACTTAGTGACTCAACAACAGCAATTTTTTTCACAGCCCAGTAAAATAAAGGTGTTTGAAAAAAAAAAAAAAAGAAAAGTTGAGTTCTGGGAAGTCCTCCTATCAAGAGATCAAAGGGCAAGGTGCTTCATAGCTGTCACCTGTCTCCCATTGCACTGCCCAGGGCCACTTCTCTTCCGGGACGGGGCTTAGGGTATGCGAGGAGATGACCGCCCCGTCAGAGCTCCCCCGGTCTATCAATGGGCTGGCCTCTCTCTCCGAGCACTCACCCCCACCCCATGCAATGAAGCCATATTCTCAGATGTCCTCGTGAACTTTGGACTTTTGAGTTTTCAAGCCAAGCCAAAGTGAAATGTACAGGAGGATCCCCTCCCTGCCCTCGAGGCCCCTCCTCCCCGCCTACTCTCCCAGACACGATAGGAAAGGGGAAACATTTCTAGATTTGGTGCTACAACTTGTCACTTAGCCACCTCCAGGTAAGTGGCTCCCAGGACCATCCCCTGTTCCCAGTCCTTTGGGACCGTGTGTGCATTGGGTAACGGGCGGGGAGGGTACCAGGGATAGCAGTGATACCCCCAGCCTGCTCTCCCCTGATACTCTGCATGTCTTACCCCAGTGCCCATCCATCCTCCTGGCTCCTTCCCACATCTCCCTCACTTTCCACCCCAGACACTCTGTCTTCAGCCACTTTCAGTTAGGAGGTCAGGGCAGGAATCCAGGAGAGAGCTGATGGAGCCTGGTGCCGTGGTTCTTCAACAGAAGATGGAGGACCAGTCCTGCTGCATCATGGCTCTGGGGCTTGAGTAGGTCATTTAACCACTCTGAGCCTCAGTTTCCTCACCTGTGAAATGGGAATAATAAAGGATCAGGTAAGAGCTCAGAAAGGGGCTTCCCAGGTGGTGCTAGGGCTAAAGAATCTGCCTGCGAATGTGGGAAATGCAAGAGACATAGGTTTGATCCCTGAATCGGGAAGATCCCCCTGGAGAAGGGAATGGCAACCCACTCCAGTATTCTTGCCTGTAAAATCCTATGGATGGAGGAAGCTCAGGGGTGGCTCAGTGGTCAAGAATCTGGCTATCATGCAGGAGATGCAGGTTTGATCCCTGGGTGGGGAAGATCTCCGGAGGAGGAGACGGCAACCTACTCCAGTGTTCTTGCCTGGGAAATCCCACGGACAGAGGAGCCTGGAGGCTACAATCCACGGTGTCGTAAAAAGTTGGACAGGACTGACCAACTGAGCTTGTGTGCACGCCTAAGGACACCAGTTATATCGGATTTTATCTCTTCTGAATGACCTCATTTTAACTTGATTTTCTCTGTGAAGACTCTGTCTCCAAATCAGGTCCCATTTTGATTCTGGGGGTTAGGACCCCAACACTCATTTTTTTGAGGGAGACAAAAATTCAACCCCACACTTTATTAATTGATTGATTCTTATTTTATTCAGTTCATCACTATCCACTATTACTGATCAACTGTCTCAGACTTGACCAGTGTGAGCTCTGGCAAGCTAGCTCCTGTGTCCTTTGGACATAGGATTCTTTGGGCAATTTCTTTCTTTCTGGCACCAAAAGGATATTCCAGTTTCTGCTTTCTTTGACCCAGCACTGGAATCGTTTATTTCTCCAAGGAGAAATATCTTTGCCAGGTATGCTCATCACTACTGGTGTACTACCGTTTCTGAAAGATGATATTTACATGGACACCTCTGCTTTCAATTCAGCACCCTTGGGTTCACGCACTCCTTCCCCTGCTGCATATTTTCTTTTTTGAAACAATGTATTTATTTATTTATTTATTGTTGGCTGTCCTTGGCCTGTCCTTGCTGCACTGGCTTTTCTCCAGTCGCCACAAGCGGGGGCTACTCTCCAGTTGCGGTGCGTGAGCTTCTCATTGCAGGGACTTCTCTTGTGGTGGAGCTCTAGAGTGTGTGCAGGCTCGGTAGCTGTGGCACACAGGCTCAGTTGCCCTGCGGCATGTGGGATCTTCCCGGATCAGGGATTGAACCCGTGTCTCCTGCATGGGCAGGCAGACTCTTAACCACTGGACCACCAGGGAAGTCCCCCCACCCTTTGCATATTTTCAACACTCTTCTCCAAGAAGGACAAACATGGCTTCCATGATCCTCATTTCCAGAGGCCTAGAATACAAAAACAACCCTCTTATTTTAAGCTATTGTGTGCGTGTGTGTGTATGCTCACTTAATCGGTTGCATCGGACTCTTTGCGAACCCATGGACTACAGCCCATCAGGCTCCACTGTCCCTGGAGTGGGTCACCATTTCCTCCTCCGGGGGATCTTCCCAACCCAGGGATCAAACCTGCATCTTCTGAGTCTCCTGCATTGGCAGGTGTATTCTTTACTACTGGCACCACCTGGGAAGCCCATTGTAAGCTGTTAAAAGTCACTTGTGTGTAGAGGGAATGAGTGTCTTTTATTGCCTTTTTATACAGTAGGCTTTGATATAAGAAGGGACAGAGGGAGTCAGGAAGTACTGGGGTCTTAGGAGGGTCGGGGGAGGAAAGAGAGAGAAGGAGGCCCTCAAAGCTTCATCTCTCTGAGGACTCGGCCACGGAACCCGCCTAAGGAAGCTTCCTTTTCTGCCTGTTTGCCAGGAAGTGTGCCCAGGGTCGGGGAGAGCCGGGGGAAAACCCACTGCTTCCTGCCCACCTGTGTGCCCTCTCAGATTTCACTCTCATTAATCAGACCCTGGATGAAAGTCAGGCCATGTGAGGGAGATAGACGAGAGTTTTGAAACTGGGTGTGGCCTTTATGAAGCCTTCAACGCCCCACCACTGGAACAAACATTTGGAAGGTGTCCTCGGCAGCTTCTTCTTTTTTGGTTGTGCTGCAGGACTTATGAGATTAGTTTCCCTGCCAGGGATTGAAGCTGAGCCCGTGGCGGTGAGAGCACAGAGTCTTAACCACTAGATCTCCAGGGAATTCCCTCCTTTAAATTTTAATTTAGATAAAATCCACATCACGTAAGAATTCACCATTTTAACCTCTTTAAAACATACGTGTGAGTGGTATACTCACAGTTTGTACAACCGTCACTACTATAAAATTCTAGAACATTTTTATCACCTCCAAAAGAAACTCTGTATCTCCCTACTTTCTCTTCCTACCAGGCCCCCAGCAGCCAGTAATCTGCTGTAAATCTTTCTGGATTCGTCTGTTCTGAACATTTCTTACCAATGGAATCATAGTGTCTGGACTGTTGTGCCCGTCATTTAACTTAATGAATATATCGGTACTTCGCTCCTTCTCCCGGCTGAATAAAATCCCGCTGTACATTGCACTGGAGCCTTGTCCATTTATCACTGGAGGGACATCAGGCTGTTCCCACTTTCCAGCTACTACGAATACTGTTGCTATGAAGGTTCAGGTGCAAGTTTCCATGTGAATGTCTGTTTTCCGTTTTCTAGGGTTAGGGTGAGGGTATGAAGTTATTGGATCATATTGTAACTCTACATTTAACTTTTTGAGGAACTGCCAAATTTTTCCATAGTAATTATACCATCTTACATTCCCCATGAGTAATGTGTGAGGGTTCCCATTTCCTTGGCAACACTTTTTATTTTCTGTTGTTTTTTTTTTCATAGCCATCCTTGTGGGTGCGAAGTGATATCTCATTGTGATAGCTCATTGCTTTTCCCTATTGACTAATGATGCTGAGCATCTTTTCATGTGCTTATGGAACATTTGTCTCTCTTCTTTGGAGAAATGCCTAGTTAAATTCTTTGCTTATTTTAAAATTATATTTTTTTGTCTTTGAATTGTGGACTTTGTATATTCTGGATGCTAGAATTATCAGATAATTTCCAAATATTTTCTCCCATTATGTGGGTTGGCTACTCACTTTCTTGAGAGTGTGCTTTGATTCACAAAAGTTTTTAATTTTAAAGAAGTCCAACTTATTTATTTTTTTCTTTGCTTGCTTGTGCTTTTAGTGTCATATCAAAGAAACTGTTACTTAATCCAAGGTCACAAAGATTTATACCTATGTTTTCTTCTAAGGGCTTCCCCGGTGGCTCAGATGGTAAAGAATCCGCCTGCAGTGTGGGTCACCTGGGTTCCATCCCTGGGTTGGGAAGATCCCCTGGAGGAGGGAATGGCAACCCACTCCAGTATTCCCGCCTGGAGAATCCCCATGGACAGAGGAGCCTGGCTGAGAGTTTTATAGTTTTAGCTCTTTCATTTAGATTTTTGCTCTATGTTGAGTTAATTCTTCTATGTGGTATGAAGAGGGGTGTCACTTTATTTATCTGCTTATGGATATCCAGTTGTTCCAACACAACTGTTGAGAGACTGTTCTTTCCCATCAAATGAACTTTGCACCCTTGTCAAAAATCAACTGACTGTAAATGTAAGGGTTTCTTTCTGGACTCTCAACTCTGTTCCTGTAATCTACATATCTATCCTCATGCCAGTATCAATCTATCTTGATTACCTTAGGGTGCAATAAGTTTTGAAATCTGGAAGTGTTAGTCCTCCAACTTTGCTTCCTTTTTCAGGATTGTTTTGGCTGTTCTGAGTTCCTTGCACTTCCACGTGAATTTTAGGATCAGCTTGTCCATTTGCCTTCTATTTCTTAAACTTTTTTCTTCCTCACATTCCCTCTATATTTCTAACACCCTACATTGTGGTTGAGGTTTCAGCTGCAAATAAGATACAGTCAGGGACCGTGTGACCAGGAACAAGTTACTTCACCTCTGTGCAACAAAATTAATAATATCTACTCCATAGGGTCATTATCGTAGAGATTAGATTAAATGACATGATATACGAAAGGTCACTGGAAGAGACTAAGATTGCTTAGTCAGTTCACCAGCTTGTAAACAAGTTGTAATAAAAACAACAAAACAAGATGACCACCTTTTGTTTGCTGAAATGTTCTAATAGGTATACACTTTAGTGAACTACTTCTTTGGTAAATAAGCCAATATTTTTGTAAAATTTTTAATGCTTCCAAGTCAATGAAGAGTTTATAAGAGGCTCCTTACAAAAGGCATTTTATATGTCATTGCCTGGTAGATTATAAGATACAATTATCACTGTTTTGTACTTGATATATTATCTCCCAAAGAAAGACTGGTCTTTCCATGAAGAAATGGACTTTCTGAGTTGTGTTCGCTCCTGGATCCCTTGTCCCTAGAACTTACCTGCCACTTAGTATAATAAATATTCGTCGGGAAATAAAGGAAACACATAACCATCTTCTCATGGGAACTTGATCTATCCAGACGGGGAGCCAAATACTTGACATGAGTTATCTTACTGAATCCTCATAATAACCTACGAGACAGATATTGTCACTATGTCCCATTTTACAGACGGGGTGTGGATGCTAAGGTTTGGAGGAGTTAAGTAACACTGGCCACCCAGCTGAGTTAAGATTTCAACCCTGGCAGGTGACTCTCCAATCTAGAAAGGTGGTCATCTGAGCCATGGCTCCTGGTCCGTCTTCTCAGGGTTTAGGGAGGGGCTTTATTTTTTTTTTAACTGATGCAAAATGTTTATTCCAAGTTGGGAGGGGCTTTAAAAGATGGGTTCTGGACTGGCTTCCATGATGTGGGTCTTAGGAAACCCGCAGGTGCTTCTTACCCACAATCCAGGACGCGCCAGGGGTCACACCCAGATTCCGTATCGCCCTCTCCTCTAGGCACCTCAGGTCAGTCTAATGTGTGGAGCAGAGCCAATTAAGCTCTCCGACCCCTGATCGTCCCTCCCCTGGGAAGCTACGTGATCTCCAATCCCTGCCCCCGGTCCCTTCCTATCACACCTGCCGGTGGATCCAACCATGACTCGAGACCACAGATCTGACCTCACTGACCCTGACCTCAAAACTGAGTGGCCCCCCGCCAACAGGATCACGGCTGAGCTTGCCTGGCGAGAGGCACCGCCTGAACCTTGAACTCAGGTAGAACTCAGTTCAAATGCCAGCTCTCCCCTTTCCTAACCTTGGAGTTTCAGTCTCCTTGCTATAAAGTGGGGAAAATTAACGCAGACAAGAGCTTCAAAGTACTTAGCAGCTTCATCGGCAGGTGGGGCTCTGCTCCGTTGGTCACCTTTCCTACCCCATGCACCCCAGCCGAACATCATAACCCCTGTCTGTGGTCTGCTTTTGCACCACTTAGGGTCTTCAAGGCCCATTCTTTCTTTCTGGGACTCGTCTTTGTGTATGGAGTTGTTTCTAGTCCAAGGTAACAGCTCACCTCTTCTGATCGGTTCTTATGAGGATGTGCCTTGGAGCGCCCTCGTCCATTTGGCCGCTGTGCGTTGGCCCAGCTTCCCTTTGAATTCTGTGCTTCATCGTCGCTCATGGTGTGACCCACCCAGGAGAGGCAACCAGGACAGCACCCTGGCTACTGTTCATGAGGGCAGGACCACTGCCACCTGCTCCCTGCCAGGAACAGCTCTGATCCCCCCAACTGCTCAATTCCTCCCCAGGGCCAGCTCCTCTGAAGAAAACATCGGAAGGGAAAGGCCCTCAGCAAGGACCTTGGCCAGGCTTCTCAGACTGCAGATATTCTTAGATTTCAGATATGCTGTCTCTGTTTCTGTCGTATTTACATACCATTTGTTCTGTGATTTGCTTTATTTCGTTTTTTTAGTCAAAAAAGGCTTCCCTAGTGGCTCAGTTGGTAAAGAATCTGCTCGCAATGAAGGAGAAGTGGCTCAGTTGGTTAAGAATCTGCTTGCAATGCAGGAGGCCTGATTTCATTGAAACATGTATAATATCATGTATGAAACGAGTCGCCAGTCCAGGTTCGATGCACGATACTGGATGCTTGGGGCTGGTGCACTGGGACAACCCAGAGGGAGGGTAGGGGAGGGAGGAGGGAGGAGGGTTCAGGATGGAGAACGCGGGTATACCTGTGGCGGATTCATTTTGATATTTGGCAAAACTAATACAATATTGTAAAGTTTAAAAATAAAATAAAATTAAAAAAAAAAAAAAAGAATCTGCTTGCAATGCAGGAGGCCTGATTTCAATCCCTGGGTCAGGAAGATCCCCTGGAGAAGGGAATGGCAACCCACTCCAGTATTCTTGCCTGGAGAATGTCATGGACAGAGGAGCTGGGCTGGCTACAGTCCATGGGATCTCAAAGAATCAGACACAACTTTGAGACTAACTTTCAGCCCTCAGTTTTTTTAGTCAACTCATATTTTCTCTATCACTGTCATAGATATAAAACCCCTCATCATAGACCCTAACATTTAAATTAAAATGAAAAGCACCCATTCTTGTATCCCTTGTGGTGGTGTGACTGCAACACCGGGGGAAATGCAGATCTGGCCAACACCCCAACTTCTCAGATGGACAAAGCACAGCAGGGGAAGGGGCAGGGTCTGAGCTGGAGTGGAGGGGCTCTGGGTGCTTCATGGAGCAACCCCCTTTCTTTTTGGCCACCTTGCAACATGTGGGATCCTAGTTCATGGACCAGGGATTGAACCTGGGCCCCCAGAAATGGGAGCTCGTAGTCTTAACGAATGGACTCCTTCCCCAAGTCTTTGCATCCACTGTCTTGCCCTCCTGCCTTCCTTCTCTTTCTCTAGCTATCTCTTTCTATTCTGCTTTCTTGGAACCTTCAACTTATCCCTCTCTTACTTTGAGTAATTGCTCCGGCTGTTGGATTCCCCGTTTCAAGCGGGAACATGCAGGTCCCCGTGATGGGAGTCGGGGTAAGTGGCTCTGTGGTGGTGTCTAGTCATCTTTTGTAGATTGAATTTTTCCCCTTTGTAAAACAGGTTGGTAATCCCTGCCTTACCTGCTTCCCCAGACAGAGTAGTGAGACTGGGTATCGTGTTTCGTTTTGTCTTGAACCAGCCTTTCTTTTATTATTTTAAAACTAATTTTTATTGGAGTGTAGTTGTTTTACCATGTTGTGTTTGAGTGGGTTTTTGTGTGTTTTTTTTTGAAGTGTCTTGGGGAAGTCTGTAATTGGTGTTAACTAATTGGGGTGAGGCACCCCACCCCAAACCCTCCCACTAGATGACCTTCTGCCGTCCCACTCCGGTTGCAACATGTGGTCAATGCACGAAGGCTTCCCACCCTGCTCAGTCCAGTCCCCACTCTTCTCTGGCGTGCTACTTCCCTTCCCAGTGCCCCCTGAGTCATGAAACCCAGACAGACAACAGGGTGTCCCCTCTGAATCACTGAGGAGCAAGGATTAGAAGGGGTGCCCTAAAATGGACTTGTGAAAAGCTCTTGCACATGTAAAGGGCTCTCATTGAATGCTCCCATCTTCTGTCCAGTGAGAGTTGCCACTGCTGGCTGGGGAGGAGCTGAGTGGGGTGCTCAGCAATTTTCACTCTATGAACAAGGCACTGCTGATCAAGGCCTCCCCGACTTCAGCCCTGTCCCCATCAGAAGACCTGCCACGTGGCTCCCCTGTGTACCCACTGACCCCAGTCGGGCTGGGCAGAGATCCCATGGGAGTCCCTGATCCAGAGGAGAGTGACCCAGAGTTGGTCCATCATATATTCATTCTACAAATACTGGCCATGGAAGAGGTGACCTGCACGGGACTTGGTGGAAATGGGACATTGATCTCAAGGTGTTCATGGTCAACTGGGAGGCATAGACACACAGCTGGTCACCATCAGCCAGGTGATGTGGGCCACTGTCGTGCCCCACAGGTGTGCTCTTGCAAGACCAGAGTGGAGAGGCTGGAGAAAGCCAGCTGTTCCTGTGAGAAATGGAATGGAGAGGACGGAGTAGATTTGGGAAAGGAAGCAGCAGTCTCTAAACATGGGGTCCCAGGCTGGGAGCCAGGAATGGGGGACGGAGTTGGGTGGGTATCATGTTCCATTCAGTGTGACAACTGAGCTGAGTATTACGGGTTACAAAGCTCTAGGACAGTCCCCACTGCCTTTCATCCTCCAAACCTCAGCACAGCCAACCTCACACCCTCCACAAGGGCATCCCCTACTTTCCTCCTCGCAGTACTGGCCAGTCCTTCCAATGTCCCCTTGTCTCAGGTTTGGGTCCCTAAAGGAGACCCTGAGATGAGGATTCATGGGCCAGTGGTTTATCCAACAGTGCTTCCCGGGGAAACCAGCAGGGGAGAAGGGAAGCAGACACCGAAGGGAAGGGGTCACTCAAGCCTTGTCTCACAAAGAGAAACTGACTCAGCCCTGACAGGAACACTGGAAACAGTGTAGATCACACTGGACCTGGAGTCTGTACCCCTCCAGCCAGCATTGGTCAAGGGCTTCCCTGAGGATGTAAGTTTCCAGACACTTCCCACTTTCCTAGAGCCTGCAGGCTAGGCAGCTCTGGCAGCTTGGGGGCTAGAAAGGCAAGGTCACCAAGAGGCGGTGTGCATGAGCATGGGCAGGGGGTCTGAGGGGCTGGAGACGGATGATACTTGACTCTACGCCCACTCCGCCAGCACCTGCAATAGCTGATTCTATGCACTTGATCTTATATGTGCCTCCCCACTTAGAAGCCTGGCACAGGGTACATGCCTAATAAGAGCTGCTAAATGAGTGAATGGATGATAGTGTTACCCATTTTCAGATGAAGAAACTGAGACTCAGAGAGGTGAATGACTGACCCAGAGTCCCACAGGCAATGGCCAGCATAGCCAGCTCCATATCAGCCTTCTGACTGTGCATCCAATGTGTTTGCTCTTCACCCTGGCAGGGGAATGCCCTCCTCCTCCAGCTCTTTCTTAGCATGCTCAGGATAACCCCTGACTCAGCAGGCAACAACTTCCCCTTTGCAGATCTGAGGCTTCTAGGACTTTGAATGGGGGGGGAGGCTTCCCAAAGAGAGGCCGCTATATAAACCGATGTTTCCTCCTAGCTGCCTGAAAAGGGCCAGAGGGTAGGTCAAGTGCTCTCATCCCAGCCGTTCTCCTCCTGCCTGCCAGCACTGAGCCCTGAGCTGCCCTCTCTGCTCTCCAGAACATGGCAGGGCCCGTGACCATGGCAACCAGCCTCCTCCTCTTGGCCCTGTGCATTGCCCCTGCAGGTAAGACCTCTGACCCCATCCTGGGTCTCCTGTTCGGGATAGCCATCCCAAGGGCATGACTGGGATGGCACAGCAGAGCGTGGAGGACTGAGCAGCCTCGGTCTGCAGGGGAATGGTGAGAAGGGGGGCAGCCCAGTGGCTGGACCGGAGGTGTTTAACGCAGGGTGCGTGTATGCTAAGTCGCTTCTGTCACGTCCGACTCTTTGTGACCCTATGGACTTTAGCCTGCCAGCCCCCTATGACCATGGGATTCTCCAGGCAAGAATACTGGAGTGGGGTTGCCGTGCCTTCCTCCAGGGGATCTTCCCAACCCAGAGATCCAACCTGTGTCTCTTGCGGCTCCTACGTTGCAGGCGGATTCTTTATCCCTGAGCCACCAGGGAAGTCCTTAGGGTATGGGCCCTTATTGAAGCTCAGAGTCTAGGGCAGGCTAGTGGAGACCATGGCTCTTTTCTCTCCTGTCTTCTAGACTCCGTGACACTTCCCTCTTCCTGCTGCATTACCTTCATTTCCAAGAAAATTCCTGAGAGCCGAGTGATAAGCTACCAGCTTACCAACAGGAGCATCTGCCCCCAGGCAGGAGTGATGTGAGTAACTATTACTCAGGAGGGGAGCGGGGAGAGATGAGCCTCCAGGCCCACTGAGGGCCCTGCTCTGTGATCCCGGACAGGTCACCCCACCCCTCTGAACCTCAGCTTCCTCACCGTGAGATTAGCAAGAGGATTCAGAGTTGACCATCATAAATATACGAGGCAACCTCTGGGGCCTATTTTTGTTGTTGCTGTGTAGTTGCTTACTTCTTCCGACTCTTTGCCATACCACGGACTGTAGCCCGCCAGGCTAGTGTCCATGGGATTTTCCTGGCCAGATTACTGGAGTGGATTGCCATTTCCTTCTCCAGGGGATCTTTCCCGACCCAGGGATCGAACCTGCGTCTCCTGCATTGGCAGGCAGACTCTTCACCAGTGAGCCACCAGGGAGATCCACTGGGGCATATAACATTCCCCTAACTAACCCGCTCAGCCATTACATCAGCTGCAGTTGATTATCCCCATTTGACGGGGGGCAATCGAGGCTAAAAGGTGACCTACTCAAAGTCACTTAGGACTTGAAATAAACTTCAGAGTTTCGAGACAGCAAGTGGGAGCTCACTTCGTAAACAGCAACAGAAATGTGATCTTTTCTTAACCCAGAAGGTAGTATTTATTATGCATAACCATTTCCTTGTAGTGAATTGTTTAAAGCTGCTAACACTTGTTCAAATTGTTTTGCATGCTCAGTCACCTCAGTCATGTCCAGCTCTTTGCAATCCTATGAACTGTATAGTCTGCCAAGCTACTCTGTCCATGGGATTCTCCAGGCAGAAATACTGGAGCGAGTTGCCATGCCCTTCTCCAGGGAATCTTCCCAACCCAGGGATCAAACCCATGTCTCTTATGTCTCCTGCATTGGCAGGCAGGTTCTTTACCCACTAGTGCCACTTGGGAAGCCCCCAAAGCAAGCGTTTATGCAATGGTTTACAGAATTCAGAGAACTGCTTTTATCAGTCTGGAAGTTAATTAAAACTTTGAATCTTTATTTTGTCTGCATCTTTGAGGGACATTAAAGAAAACCATTGTATTATTATTGGTAATTTTCTCCATTGGCACCAGACCCAGCTCCACAGCCTGGCATCCCTGGCTTGGAAGAGGGCATTCCACTGCCTCCTCCCAGCTCTGGCATCCTTATCAACCGCCTTTCCTTGCACAGCGTGTGAACTGGAGGCCTTTTTGTCTTGGGGGTTTTCAATGCAACTTTTCTCATTCCCTGTGAGTAGACACTGTGTCTCTCCCTTCAGACCCAGTGTTCTCTGCAGGCAGGGCTGGGCTTCCCCACCTGACAAGGAGGTTACCGAACATGAACATGAAGTTTTTGAAACAAAGGGATGCAGACGCACAGAAAGAAGACATTGTGTTCAGAGCCTGCCAGGAGGCTGGGGCAGCGCACGTTCTCTGGGCTTCCGCGTGCCCTCCTCAGGAAGGGAAGGGATTCCCCGGCCCCGCCCGGCTTCATGGGTGCCCTGTCTTCTCCCCACAGCTTCACCACCCGGAAGGGCCAGAAGTTCTGTGGCAATCCCAAGTTGCCGTGGGTCCAGAAGTATGTAAAGAACTTGGATGCCAAGCAGAAGAAAGCCTCCGCTAGGACCAGGGCGATCAGCACTACAGCCCCCTTCTGGAGACACCTGGCCAACAGCACCTTCATCTAAGCCCGGCCCTGGCCCCCAGTCCTGAGCTGGGGACTGGGTCCCGCCTCCTGGCAGGCTGCTCTGGGCCTGGTGAGCCAGCGGTGGTAGGCAAAGGACTGCTGTTGCCGTTTCTTTGCATCATTCTCAGGGGATGTGTCTAGTTTATTTAAAAAACCCAAGGCTCCAAGGATCCCAGCCTCTTGCTTTTCCTGGGCTGGGGAGAGAAGGTCCCAGAAGCAGGGCCGTGGCAGTCCTTTGTCCTTCCTCTGAGCTGGAGCCGGCCCTTCTCCAACTCACAGGTTGCATAAGAGTCCCGGTGGACGAGGCCTGACCTACAGACAGATTCTGTTTGTGCCTTAGCCTGCAGGTAGCTTCGATGGGCCTTCTGGTCTTGTAGTGAGGCCTCCAGGCTGTCTGCCTGTCTGTCTGTCTGGGGATGGGTGACCTCTCAACACCTGTAGCTCTCCATCATGATGGGGATGCTCCTGGGTTGTCCTACTCACAGGTGAATAAAAACCCAACAAAAATAGAGGGCTCTTGGTCACAGACACTGCCAGATCCTGGCCCTCCTTGCACACCTCTGTGGGACATGATTAATAACGTTTTTAGGAACTCGTTGGTTTTTGTAATGAATGGACCTGGAGGACTTGGGTGAGGGGCCAGCCTGGGGAGCTGCATTCTTCTGTGAAGATACGGGATTGAGGAGATGTTTTGCTTCGTGGTATGTTTTGGCTTCCCTGCTGCTTTGGGGATAAAGACCCACTCTGCCTTTGAGGCTGGCCTTTCCCCTACGTTTTGCTGAGGGGTAGATGAGGTGGGAGTTGAGGGCGAAGAGGATCCCAGTTTTTTCCCAGCATCATGTCATTTGTCTGTCAAGTGTAAAGGGACACACTGGATGTTCTGAAATGACAATCCAAGTAAAATAGAATCTTTCCTTCGAGGTTGGTCCTGTCTTTCCTGTTCTCATCTCCCTCGGGCGGGAGGTTTAGGGTGTGAACAGTTGAGTGTGTGCCCAAGAGATCACCCTGAATGAGTTGTCCATTCAAGGCTGGGAGGGAATGAAGGCAGCCTGAGCCCAGGGCATCCCAGGAGTGGTCTTGGCCTGCCCTTGGGAATCCTGTTATTAACTTCGAGAAACATACATGCGTGACTGGATTCAGTTAAATTTATAAACAATTTCCACAGAACACATTGTTGCACAACAAGCTGTTTAGGCTTCATAAGACTATTAAATTATAAAAGATGGTCTCTGGATTCAAAGGATCAGGGAGAAAAATAACACATCAGCACTTACAAGTCAAAAGCAGTATGGCTTTCATACCAATCCTGATTGATAAACTGCAGGAGCTTGAAATATGTCACTTAACTTCTCTGAGCCTGTTTCCCTCATCTGTAAAATGTTGTTGTTGCTGTCGGTGTTCGGTTGCTAACTTGTGTCCTATTCTTTGCAACCCCATGGACTGCAGCACGCCAGGCTCCTCTGTCCTTCCCTATCTCCCGGAGCTTGCTCAGACTCATGTCCATTGAGTTGGTGATGCCATCCAACCATCTCATTCTCTGTCACCCCTTCCCGTCCTGCTCTCAGTCTTTCCCAGCACCAGGGTCTTTTCCACTGAATCAGCTCTCCGGGTCAGGTGGCCAAAATTTTGGAGCTTCAGCTTCAGCATCAGTCTTTCCAACGAATATTCGGGGTTGATTTCCTTTATGATTGACTGGTTTGATCTCCTTGTTGTCCAAGGGACTCTGGGGAGATGAAAAACTTTTCATTTTTGTTTGAGTTTTCCCCAGAAGCAGTCCCCAAAATAAAGATTGGGGTTAAAATACTACATTTGGGAGGCACTGGTCGCACGCACAGGAACCACCACCAGGAGAATGAGGATGTAACACGAGAGACAGAAAGCAGCCAGTAAGAGTGTGACATCAAGCGGAGGGGAATCAGCTCCAGTCACTGGGAAGCGGTGTGAGACCCACCCCTCAGAATTATACCTCCCTCCATCGGTCATTGCCAACTGGGGAGAGATCCCCAGCCGTCTTCCTGCAGGTGGGAGGCAAGCCAACCTTCCATGGTTCAAAACAAGCCTCCAGGTACAGAAAGTCTGAAGAGCACTGAAAAGCCTGGCAGTAAACTGTTTAAGTTCTCTGGTTGTTGTTGTTCAGCTGCTAAGTTGTGTCTGACTCTTTGCGACACGGTGGACTGCAGCATGCCAGGCTTCCCTGTCCTTCACTATTAGCTCAAACTCATGTCCATTTAAGCTGGTGATGCAATCTAGCCATCTCTTCCTCTGCCACCCTCTTCTCCTCCTGCCCTCAGTCTTTCCCAGCATCAGGGTCTTTTCCAGTGAGTTAGCTCTTAGCATCAAGTGGCCAAAGTATTGGAGCCTCAGCTTCAGCATCAGCCCTCCCGATGAATATTCAGGGCTGATTTCCTTTAGGATTGAGTGGCACTTTCTTTTAACTCCATACAAAGCAGAATCAAGGGTATGGATAAACCACGCAGAAAAGAGGACATTCTGATGTGGGGAAAAGAGCCTGCAGAAATCCTTAACAAAGAGCTGGCATCTGAATGGTGACTGAGCTTTCCCTCTGAAAAGAAGAGTGGTTTTCTAAGGATGGAAGAGAGCTTGCACCTTCAGGGATGAGAGACTGAACCACAAATAGACATTGGTCTCATAGGTGACAACAGAACTCTGACGCAGAGCCTCTGTAGCAACCAGCCCAGAACCATCACGAGAGGGGTCAGTGACTGCCAGCGCCTTAATGGTCCCCCTTTTCCAACTTGGAACCAGTCAGAGAAAGCCAAATATACTCCTGGGGTTTTCCCTGGAGGCCCAGTGGTAAAGAACCTGTCTGCTAATGCAGGAGACACAAGAGACTTGGGTTCGATCCCTGGGTCGGGAAGATGCCCTGGAGTAGGAAATGGCAACCCACTCCGGTACTCTTGCCTGGGAAATCCCAAGGACAGAGGAGCCTGGTGGGCTACAGTCCATGAGGCCACAAAGAGTCGGACACGACTGAGCAACTAAAAACCAGTTGTTAAGACTTCGCCTCCCAGTGCAGAGGATGCCGGTTTGATCCCTGGTCAGAGGAGCTAAGAGTCCACATGCCTGGTGGCCAAAAAAACAAAACATAAAAAACAGAAATAACATTGTAACAAATTCAATAAAGACTTTTTTCCCACACCAAAAAAATATTTAGAGAAACAAACAAACTCCCAAATCAATCACAGAAGATGTCTGCTTCTAATTATCCCGTCTCCAGCTTCCTGACCCCAGCTTCCAATGAAGACATCCCTGTGCCTTCCTTCACATCCTCCCTGAAACTCTCCCACCCGCCCGGTGGCCCGTGAGTCCCTGCAAAACGCAAATGATGCATCTGACTCCTCTGCTGAACGAACTGTCTTTTCTGGTTCTCATCTGGCGGTTCGTGTTTGTTTCGTCAGATCTGGTACAGCGGCAGCCAGGCTCATGAGAGGATTGAAGCAGATGATGGCAAGGAGACGAGTGCCCCCGAGAGGGTGGAGAGGCTGGAACTCTGTCCTACGGCTGGCAGGTGTGTTTCCTGATCCAGCCTCTCTGGATGGTCTGGGAGCATATGTTAAAAGGTTAAACACGCATCCCATTGACCCAGCAATTCCACCTCCAGAAGTGTGTCCTACACACTTGCCCAGAAGTGCATGTACAAGAATGCAGGCAGTGCTATTCGTGTGGCTTCTCTTGTTTCAGAGTGCGGGCTCAGTAGTTGTTGTTCACGGGCTTAGTTGCCCTGTGGCGTGCAGGATTTTAATTCCCAGACCGGGGATAAAACCCATGTCCCCTGCATTGCAAAGTGGATTCTTAACCAATGGACACCAGGGAAGTCCCCCAAGACATATTTTTAAGTGGAAAAAAAAAAAAAGCAAGGTGCATAAGGGCATGAAGTGTATGATCCTATTTGTGCAAATAAAGATGCTTGTATGCTTAGCAACTTGATGGACACAGACCATCAAGAGTGGTTGCCTTTGGCAAGTCAGAATGGGAGTCAGGGAGACAGAAGATATTGTGACATCTTTATTAGTACTTTTCTGGGGTGTTTAAACTTCTTGCGATGTGCACTTATCCCTTTTGTAGTAAAAACTAGTGTACGAAAGCTGTATTTTCTGTGCCCCTTTCCCTCGGGCCGTATACCTTCGGTGTGCTCCTGACTTCTTCCAACAGTCAGGAGGATCTGTGGCTCTGTGCCTGGGTACTTCATTCTTTGCCAGAAATACCAGGGAATGAAGAGCCCCAGGTAGCCCTCAACCAACAGCTAATTAGAGTGGATGTCTTGAAGAAGGAAATGGCAACCCAATTCTGTATTCTTGCCTGGAGAATCCCACGGACAGGCGTTGAACCTGGTGGGCTATAGTCCATGGGGTTGAACATGACTGAGGTTGGACATGACTGAGCCATTGAGCACGCATCAGTGTAGTAGAAAAAAAAAAACATCGTGTTCTGTTAACAAATATAGTACAAATAAAATTAACAAAAATAAAATAAAGTAGACATCTAACCACCATCCCAAGTCCCTATCTCCTTGGTGGAAAAAGCCCTGGGGAATGTGTTCTCCGCTATCTGCCAACAAATTGCTGTTTCACAATCAATTACAGGCTTGACAACACACCCTTCTGGCTGCCTGCCCTTCTTGCTGGTGTGTCTGCATCTCCTAAATAAACTACATACTCTTGGACCCTCATCTCAGGGTTTGTTTCTGAGGGAATGCAAACCAAGTCAATCAGTTTAGGTGACCAAAAAAATAAATAAATAAAGGAGAGACCACTCTGTCTGAGGAGTCAGATGGATTTGATCCCAGCCCCCTCCATTTTTGGCTGTGTGATGCTGGAGAAAGTTAATTGAGCTCCCTGGCCTCAGTTCCCACATCTCTAAAATGAGCATAACAGAAGTATCTGCCTCATGCGTTGGCCATGAGGACTAAATAAGGCACTTAATGCATAGGAAACGCTTATCCTAATGCCAGGCACATGGTAACTACTCAATGCGTGTTAACTGCAGGCAGGCTCAAGTTAAGGCAGGAGGCAGAGAAGCCGAAGCTGGTCCTGCTATGGCCAGGGCACCTGGTTGACCCTTCTGTGGCCATTCCAGTGTCTCTGGGCCCACCTACTTCCTCCTGTCTCATTTCTCTGATGGCCATTAAGTGCCTCTGCAGAAAGGAGATCCTCACTGCAATGCTGATTGTGGAGCAACTGAACTGTCCACCAGAAGTCCCAGCCTGCCTTGACCCTGGTCTCTCTTTAGAATGTGAGCCTTGGCTGTGGGTAGTCAGTCTGTGTGTAGGGAGGTGACACCCTCCTGCCCCGCTTCTGGGTTGGCCACTGGCACGATGACAATGCATGGAGTCACCCAGTCTTTCTCCTGCTACCTTGAGATATTCCCAAGATGGGGAGGGTGCTGGGAATTGCTGTGGTCAGGGAGAGACAGAGCTTTGTGAAACCAAAGTTGGGCTGTATTTGGGAGAGCAACCTGCCCCAGACAAAACCTGTCATATGACTCACTGAAACTGAGTAATTAAGCTCTGTTATAGCCCACAGCTGGTGGATCAAAAAGTATAATCGTAACCCAAGGGTAGGGGAGGAAGTGAGCACAGGTGAGCCCCTGAGCCCGAGGAGAGGGGTATGAAGGAGACCCACAGAACAGCAGTTCTCAACCCTCCGGGGCCTCAGAATCTGGCTTGCTCTAGTCATGGCGCATGGGCTTCTCATTGCAGTGGCTTCTCTTGTTGCAGAGAATGGATTCTAGGGTGCACAGTAGTTCAGTGGTTGTAATGCATGGGCTTAGTTGCCCCTTGGCTCATGGGAATCTTCCTGGACCAGGGGTTGAATTCATGTCCTTTGCATTGGCAGGTGGATTCTTAACCACTGGACCACCCGAGAAGTCTCTGTGCAAAAGCTTTTAAGTTTAATTAGGTTCCATTTCTTTATTTTTGCTTTTATTTCTGCTGTTTTAGGAGAAAGATGCCCCTAAAATATATTGCTATGATTTATGTCAAAGAGAGTTCCATTTATGTTTTCTGCTGGGAATTTTATGGTTTCTGGACTTACATTAGGTCTTTAATCGATTTTTAGTTTATTTTTGTATACGGTATTAGAAAATGTTCTAATTTCATTCTTTTTTTTTTTTAAGTCATTTAAGCTTTTATTTTTGTGAGAGGATTCAAAGGAGAGCTTTAATACAGGTGAGACTCGAGGCTTTTGAAGAGGATCTAAGTCTTGATGAAGTGATTCAGACTCAAATCTTGAATGCATAATCATGGTAGTTCCCAGGGTCTTCAAAAACTTATACTTGATGCTTTCCCAAAGTGCTAAGATTTGAATGCCAAAGTGCAAACTGATTCATGTTTCTGTCCATTAGTGGTCCATGGATTTCTTTAAATGAAGTCATGTTAGCGCCCACAGATATCAGAGTTCTGCAAAACTGGAATCCACGGTTCCAGGATGACCACAGATGCCCTGCCCCTAATTTCATTCTTTTACATGTAGCTGTCCAGTTTTCCCAGCACCGCTTGTAGAAAAGACTGTTTTTTCTCCATTGTTTATTCTTGCCTCCTTTGTTGTAGATTAATTGATCATTAAGTATGTGGTCACATTATTTCTGGGCTCTCTGTTCTGTTCTGTTGATTTCTGTCTGTTTTTGTGCCAGAACCATACTGTTTTGATTACTGTCACTTTATAAAGTAGTCTAAGTTAGAAAATGTGATTCCTCCAGCTCTTTCTTTCCTCCAGTTCTTCTTTCTCAAGATTGCTTTGGATCTTTTGTGTTTCCATACAAAATTTAAAACTATTTGTTGTAGAACTTGTGGTTGCTGGAGGGAAGGGTGGTAGGAGGGATGGTTAGGGAGTTTAGGACTGACATGTACACACTACTATATTTAAAATAAAGAGCCAGTGAGGGCTTCCCTTGTAGCTCAGTCGGTAAAGAATCTGCCTGCAGTGCAGGAGATCTGGGTTCGATCCCTGGGTTGGGAAGATCCCCTGGAGAGGGAAATGGCAACCCGCTCCAGTATCCTTGCCTGGAAAATCTCATGGACAGAGGAGCCTGGTGGGCTGCAGTCCATGGGGTTGCAAAGAGTCAGACACAACTGAGTGACTAACACTAAGGACCTCCTGTATATATATTTTTTTAAAAAAGCAGGGTCTTCCCTGGTGGTCCAGTGGCTAAGACTCTAAGCCCCCAAATGCTGGGGGCCTGGGTTCAATGCTTGGTCAGGGAATTAGATCCTACATGTTGACATATGGCAAAAGCCACCACAATATTGTAAAGTAATTATCTTCCAGTGAAAATAAATTAATTAATTAAAAAAAAGAGAGAATTCTGAAATTAAAAGACCCTGCATGCCACAACAAAGATCCAAGATCCTGCAAGCTGCAACTAAGACCTGGTTCAGTTCAGTTCAGTTCAGTTCAGTCGCTCAGTCTTGTCTGACTCTTTGCGACCCCATGAATCGCAGCACGCCAGGCCTCCCTGTCCATCACCAACTCCCGGAGTTCACTCAGACTCACGTCCATTGAGTCAGTGATGCCATCCAACCATCTCATCCTCTGTCGTCCCCTTCTCCTCTTGCCCCCAATCCCTCCCAGCATCAGAGTCTTTTCCAATGAGTCAACTCCTTGCATGAGGTGGCCAAAGTACTGGAATTTCAGCTTTAGCATCATTCCTTCCAAAGAAATCCCAGGGCTGATCTTCAGAATGGACTGGTTGGATCTCCTTGCAGTCTGAGGGACTCTCAACAGTCTTCTCCAACACCATAGTTCAAAGCATCAATTCTTTGGCGCTCAGCCTTCTTCACAGTCCAACTCTCACATCCGTACATGACCACCGGAAAAACCATAGCCCTGACTAGACGGACCTTTGTTGGCAAAGTAATGTCTCTGCTTTTGAATATGCTATCTAGGTTGGTCATAACTTTCCTTCCAAGGAGTAAGCTTCTTTTAATTTCATGGCTGCAGTCACCATCGGCAGTGATTTGGGAGCCCAAAAAAATAAAGTCTGACACTGTTTCCACTGTTTCCCCATCTGTTTCCCATGAAGTGATGGGACCAGATGCCATGATCTTCGTTTTCTGAATGTTGAGCTTTAAGCCAACTTTTCACTCTCCTCTTTCACTTTCATCAAGAGGCTTTTTAGTTCCTCTTCACTTTCTGCCATAAGGGTGGTGTCATCTGCATATCTGAGGTTATTGTTATTTCTCCCGGCAATCTTGATTCCAGCTTGTGCTTCTTCCAGACCTGGTGCAGCCAACTACATAAATTAAAAAAAAATTTTTTTTAAAGTAGATGTCAGAGCTTTAAAAAAAAATTAGTTCTAGCTCTTTGGAAACATGTTCTTTGTATTTTGGGGGGAGGGGGGAGGGGAAATGCATGACAGTCTTTTCTTTTAAATGATTTTCAGTACACCAAGTAGTAACATGTAACAAGTTAGTGAATTCTAATCTAGCAATTTTGAATAAGAGAAACTAAAAGCAGCCCAGTACTAGGACCCATTGTTCTAACTCTTAGCCGGAAAAAGTACTGTATTAAGGCTGGCTGCTGCTTCACATCAGTTATAAATAAATACTTACTACTTTTTCAGAGATAAAGCCCCTGACCTTCAAGAGAGACTTAGGGAAAGAAATATTTTAATCCCATTCTTTCTTAAGAAAATTGGGTTTTTAAAAACTATCTAAGAAAGAAAAGTCAGTGTTAATAATATGCTGCTTGACCGAAAAGGCATAGAAAACAGACAACATATATCCATTAAATTTCTAAGATATATGAGGTAAAAAGATACCACCTTTGGATAAGCTTGCAGCCTGTACAAAGAATCTATGTTTTCTATTCTGCAAAAAGTGAAGGGACCTACTATATAACACACAGAAGTAATGTTAATGCCTTTTTGTAAGACTATAACTCCAGCCTTGCTCAAGCCTCAGGTTCCATGAAGGCATTCAAAACACCAGTCCACAGAACAGGTGCTTTTCTCCAGCCTCTATCTATTTATGCGGTAGTTCTCATGGATTTCTGGCCAGATGGCACAGACAAAGGCCAAGAGGTTATCCAGGACGTCATCCCTGTCCTGCTGGAAGTAGATCTGAAGGATGGTCATGTTCTCCCGGGTGTCCTTCTCCACTTCAGGGCTGCAGCTGCTGTGGGATCGCAAAGCCCAGCTTCCTTGGCCTGGAATTCCTTCTCCTCCCGACTGACTAGCCATGTCGGTGGCAGCAGCGACTTATCACCCCTGTCCTTTGTATCTTGAAAGGGATTGCACTGAATCTATAGATTGCCTAGGGAGCGTGCATGCATGCAGCATGTTTCCATCATGTCCGATTCTTTGTGACTCCAAGAACTGTAACCCGCCAGTTTCCTCTGTCCTTGGGATTATCCAGGCAAGGACACTGCAGTGGGTTGTCCTTTTCTCCTCTAGGCGATCTTCCCAACCCAGGGACCGAATCTGAGTCTCGTGCTGCTTCTGCACTGGCAAGCAGATTCTTGCCAATTGGGAAGCCCAGATGGCCTAGGGTAGTATGGTCATTTTAACGACATTAATTCTTCCAGTCCATATCCTAAAGTCTTGTACTTTCTCAAAGCCTTTGAACTTTTCAGAGCATCCTCCCCTCCCTTCTCCTCCTCTCCCACGTCTCCTCCTTCCTCTCCTCCTCCCTGGGTTTTTCTCCTCTCTCCCACCAGCCAGCCTTCCTACCGGGTTCAACAAGGTCCCACCCACCTATCGAGAGGACGACCATATACTGATGGGGGTCCCTGCATTGCTGACCCCCCAGTGATCAGTTCCTTCAGAGAAACAGCGGTTATCTTCTCCCTGATTCCCACTTCCTTCCTGGAAACGGACCTTCTGGGAGGGGTTACTGGCAAGGGGCTTTGTTTGGCAGAGAAAGATGTTTTGCTGTCAGAACTTCTGGATTCTTATTGCAGATCTAGATCTCAGCCCTTGCAAAGCGATTTGTTCCAAAGAATCCCAAGGCCTCATCTCTTCAAGGCCTTGTAAAAAGGTGGTGGTTGTTTAGTTGCCAAGTCGTGTCTGATGAACTGCAGCGCTCCAGGTTCCTCTGTCCTTCACTATCTCCTGGAGTTTGCTCAGACTCATGCCCATTGAGTCGGTGATGTCGTCCAACCATCTCATCCTCAGTTGCTCCCTTAGTTGTCTGGAATTCTCTGATGCTCCAGTGGTGGTTAGAACTCTGTGTTCCCCTGCAAGGGCTCAGATTCAATCCTTGGTTGGGGAATTAAGATCCTGCAAGCCACACAGGTATACCTGTGGCAGATTCATTTCGATATTTGGCAAGACTAATACAATATTGTAAAGTTTAAAAATAAAATAAAATTAAAAAAAAAATCATCAATCCAAAAAAAAAAAAAAAGATCCTGCAAGCCACGCAGCCAAAAAAAAGTAATTGTTTAACTTCCCAGAATTACACATTCATCAATTTCCAGGAAATCCCTTCAGAAAACATTCAACATTTACTCTCCTAAAGCTGTGTGCCTGGGTCTTTCACCCCAGCATTCCACCCAAGAAACAGATGAGGCTGGGGGAGGAGAGAGAGGGGACATAGGGAGGACAACTCAGGCACCTCCCCAGCTTGACTCCTGACCAATCCCATCTCCGCTCTTTCTGCCCCTTCTTTGCTTAGGGGAATAATCACGTTCAGATAAGTTTTGTTTGGCCTCTATATTTCTTGATTCTAGGGAAAAGAAATATACTGTGACTGGCTTTCCCTGGAAATCTCAGTATCCTTCTCCTGACTCTCTGGTTGGTAGTCGTTTAGTCGCTTAAGCGGTGCTGGACTCTGTGACCTCATGGACTGTAGCCCACCAGGCTCCTCCGTCCATGGGATTCTCCAGGCAAGAATACTGGAGTGGGTTGACATTTCCTCCTCCAGGGGATCTTCCCAACCCAGGGATCAAACCCAGGTCTCCTGCTTTGCCCGCAGATTCTTTACTGACTGAACTACAAGGGAAGCCCTAATTTCAGAACAGTGATAAATCCTAGGGAACATGCACTTCTTGTCTGGATGCTGTGGGTATGACCCCCTCTGGTGATATCACCCAGGGACCTGTTTCCAAGACTCACCTGGAAAAACATCTCTCGGATCTCAGAATTAGGAAGAGCTGGATGAATCTCACACAACCAGCAGCTTGCTTTTATGTTGTGTATGCTGTGAATCTTGGGACTGATAGCACTTCCCTTTCGATAGCATTCAGTTCAGTTCAGTCGCTCAGTCGTGTCCGACTCTTTGCAACTCCATGAATCACAGCACGCCAGGCCTCTCTGTCCATCACCAACTCCTGGAGTTCACCCAGACTCACATCCATTGAGTCAATGATGTCATCCAGCCATCTCATCCTCTGTCATCCCCTTCTCCTCCTGCCACCAATCCCTCCCAGCATCAGAGTCTTTTCCAATGAGTCAACTCTTCACATGAGGTGGCCAAAGTACTGGAATTTCAGCTTTAGCATCATTCCTTCCAAAGAAATCCCAGGGCTGATCTCCTTCAGAATGGACTGGTTGGATCTCCTTGCAGTCCAAGGGACTCTCAAGAGTCTTCTCCAACACCACAGTTCAAAAGCATCAATTCTTTGGCCCTTATCTTTCTTCACAGTCCAACTCTCACATCCATAGATGACCACTGGAAAAACCATAGCCCTGACTAGACGGACCTTTGTTGGCAAAGTAATGTCTCTGCTTTTCAATATGCTATCTAGGTTGGTCATAACTTTCCTTCCAAGGAGTAAGCGTCTTTTAATTTCATGGCTGCAGTCACCATCGGCAGTGATTTGGGAGCCCCCAAAAATAAAGTCTGACACTGTTTCCACTGTTTCCCCATCTGTTTCCCATAAAGTGATGGGACCAGATGCCATGATCTTCGTTCTCTGAATGTTGAGCTTTAAGCCAACTTTTTCACTCTCCTCTTTCACTTTCATCAAGAGGCTTTTGAGTTCCTCTTCACTTTCTGCCATAAGGGTGGTGTCATCTGCATATCTGAGGTTATTGATATTTCTCCCGGCAATCTTGATTCCAGCTTGTGCTTCTTCCAGCCCAGAGTTTCTCATGATGTACTCTGCATATAAGTTAAATAAGCAGGGTGACAATATACAGCCTTGACGGACTCCTTTTCCTATTTGGAACCAGTCTGTTGTTCCATGTCCAGTTCTAACTGTTGCTTCCTGACCTGCATATAGGCTTCTCAAGATGCAGGTCAGGTGGTCTGGTATTCCCATCTCGTGCAGAATTTTCCACAGTTTATTGTGATCCACACAGTCAAAGGCTTTGGCATAGTCAATAAAGCAGAAATAGATGTTTTTCTGGAACTCTCTTGCTTTTTCCATGATCCAGCGGATGTTGGCAATTTGATCTCTGGTTCCTCTGCCTTTTCTAAAACCAGCTTGAACATCTGGAAGTTCACGGTTTATGTATTGTTGAAGCCTGGCTTGGAGAATTTTGAGCATTACTTTACTAGCGTGCGAGATGAGTGCAGTTGTGCGGTAGTTTGAGCATTCTTTGGCATTGCCTTTCTTTGGGATTGGAATGAAAACAGACCTTTTCAATAGTATTAGCTCATTGAAAGCTCGCTAACCCTCGAAGGCAAACAGATGCCACACCTTATCTGTCAGTCCTTGTTAACCCTCTGCTTTGACGTTATCGCCTAATTGAGGAGTTTGGCTCCAGGACAGAGCCTGAAGCAAGTCAACCTTGAGGCCTTTTCTCAGGGTAGGGGGGTGGACAGGGGAAAGGATCCTGAGACGCTCAGAGGCAGGATAAGACACAGACATGAGACAAACCTGGCTTTGAGCCTTGGCTCTACCACCTGCTGTTGGGCTTCCCTGGTGGCTCAGTGGTAAAGAATCTGACTGCCAATGCAGGAGACACAGTTTCAATCACTGAGTTGGGAAGATCCCCTGGAGGAGGAAATGGCAAACTACTCCAGTATTCTTGCCTGGGAAATCCCATCACCAGAGAAGCTTGGCGGGCTACAGTCTGTGGGGTCGCAAAAGAGTCAGACCCAACTTAGCGACTAAACAACAAAACAATCTGCCACCTGCTATCTGTGCGACCTTGAACAAATCACCTCCCTTTTCTGAATCCCAGTTTCTTTGGATGAAAAGTAAGGATAAGAAAACCTCCCCCAGAGAACTGCCATGAAGATAGATGGAGTGACTGGTAACAAACAATACCCTCTCCCCCGCAAAAAACGCTTGTCTTTTTCCAATTCCTGGAAACATGTTTTCTTTTCTGGACTCCATCCATTCTAGGACACTGCCTGGGCTTCCCAGGTGGCTCACTGGTAAAGAATCCTCCTGCCAACGCAGGAGATGTGGGTTCAATCCCAGGATCGGGAAGATTGCTTGGAGGACGGCATGACAACCCACTCCAGTATTCTTGCCTGGAGAATCCCATGGACAGAGGAGCCTGGAGGACTATAGTCCATGGGGTCTCAAACAGTGGGACACAACTTAGTGACTAAACAACAGAACCACAGGGACACTGCCCACCGCCTGGGGAAACCCTCCTGACACCCTGTGACTCCTTCTGGCCTCTCCTCTCCCTAACGGAGTTTCCACTGTGACCTTCCGAAGGTGGAGGTCGTGTCTGTTTACTCGGCTTTGGTAAGGACAGGGCTGGGTCTTGTCCAGCATGATCCGCCAAAGCCTTGGGGAGCTCCTGGGCACCTGGTAAGAATTCAGCAAACGCTTGTGAAATCAATGGGTTCCAGGCACTGCGCTGAAGGGTTGTGAAGACAAACAAGGAGGCTTCTTACTTGTCTTCCACGTCCTACTTGTCCCTCTCCAGTACACCCTCCTTACAACAGCCAGAGGGTTCTTTATAAATCTAATCTTATACACCGCTTTAAATTCCTTAATGTCTCCCCATTGTGTTTAGGATAAAGAAGAAAATGTTTGGAAATTCCTGGCAGTGCAGTGGTTAGGACTCCGCACTCTCACTGCTGAGAGCCAGGGTTCAATCCCTGACCCGTGGTCAGGGAACTAAGATCCTGCAAGTCATGTGGTGCAGCCAGAAAAAAAAGAAGAAAATGCTTGACCTATGGTCTACATAGAAGGCAACAGAGCTGAGTCGGAGGGAATTCACCACGAGGCCCGTCACTTTCAGGGTCCCTTCCAAGCCCTGAACCTCATTTGGTAGCTTTGCATCTATTAAAAAAAAAAAAAAGGGGGGGGGCCACCAAATGTATAAGCATTCGGTTAATTCAGTCACTCAGTTGTGTTAGACTCCTTGCGACCCCATGGACTGCAGCACACCAAGCTTCCCTGTCCATCACCCACTGCCAAAGCTTGCTCAAAATCATGGCCATTGAGTCAGTGATGCCATCCAACCATCTCATCGTCTGTTGTCCCCTTCTCCTCCTGCCTTCAACCTTTCCCAGCATCAGGGTCTTTTCAGATGAGTCAGTTCTTCACATCAGGTGGCCAAAGTATTGGAGCTTCAGCTTCAGCATCAGTCCTTCCAATGAATATTCAGGACTGATCTCCTTTAGAATGGACTGGTTGGATCTCCAGTTGCAGTCCAAGGGACCCTCAAGAGTCTTCTCCAACACCACAGTTTAAAAGCATCAATTCTTCGGCACTCAGCTTTCTTTATAGTCCAACTCTCACATCCATACATGACTGCTGGAAAAACCATAGACTTTTCTGACTCCCTAGCCTCATTCACATTCCCTTAGTTTACACTCTTAAAGCTCCCTGTGCTTCCCCATACAGGTAGAATTAATAATCCATTGCAGGACTTCCCTGGTGGTCCAGTGGTTAAGAATTTGCTTTGCAATGCAGGGGACAAAAGTTCAATCCCTGGTCTGGGAAGGTTCCACATGCCTCAGAGCAACTAAGCCATGCACCACAGCTACTGAAGCCCACTCGCCCTAGAGCCCAGTGCCCTGCGGCGAGAGAAGCCATTGCAGTGAGAGGCTTGTGCACTGCGATTAGAGAGTAGCCCATGCACAGCAATGAAGATCGAGCACAGCTGAAAATAAATTAATTAAAAAATAATCTACTGGGTGACTGCTTTCTGTTCAGTATCTAGTCCCTCCGCTAGAATATACACTCTCCGATAGCAAGGACTGTGTGTCTTGTGTTGACTAAAAAGATGCACAACGTGAGAGCTGGGAGTTAAGTTTTATTTGGGGCAAAATGCAGGCTGGGAGACAGCGTCTCAGATAGCTCTGGAAGACTGCTCCAAAGAGGCAGTGGGGGAAGGTCAATATATGAGATATTGGTGAAGGAGAAGTTCAATATAATCAAGTGCTTACTTTACAAAAGGTTTTCTGCCAGTGATGAGGATCTGATGTCATCATTTAGTGATTTAGTGCTCTTCTAGATATGAAGAACCCACTCCAGTGTTCTTGCCTGGAGAATCCCAGGGACGGCGGAGCCTGGTGGGCTGCCATCCATGGGGTCACACAGAGTCGGACACGACTGAAGTGACTTAGCAGCCGCAGCAGCAGATATGAAGAGGTGAAAGGATTGGGATCATGAAATCAGTTCCCGAAATATGTAACAATCTGTTAGATAGTTCTAAGGAACAGGAAAGATGGGTTCCACCAGCTTCCCTATTCATACTGTTCATGGGGTTCTCAAGGCAAGAATACTGAAGTGGTTTGCCATTCCCTTCTCAGAAGTGAAGTGAAGTCGGTCAGTCGTGTCCAACTCTTTGTGACCCCATGGACTGTAGCCTACCAGGCTATTCCGTCCATGGGATTTTCCAGGCAAGAGTACTGGAGTGGGTTGCCATTTCCTTCTCCAGAGAATCTTCTCAACCCAGGGATCAAACCCAGGTATCCCGCATTGTAGGCAGACGCTTTACCATCTGAGCCACAAGAATTATACAAAAAAGATCTTCATGACCCAGATAACCACGATGGTGTGATCACTCACCTAGAGCCAGACATCCTAGAATGCAAAGTCAAGTGGGCCTTAGGAAGCATCACTATGAACAAAGCTAGCGGAGGTGATGGAATTCCAGTGGAGCTATCTCAGATCCTAAAAGATGATGCTGTGAAAGTGCTGCACTCAATATGCCAGCAAATTTGGAAAAATCAGCAGTGGCCACAGGACTGGAAAAGGTCAGTTTTCATTCCAATCCCCAAGAAAGGCAATGCCAAAGAATGTTCAACTACCCAACATTTGCACTTATCTCACAAGATAGCAAAGTAATGCTCAAAATTCTCCAAGCCAGGCTTCAACAGTACATGAACTGTGAACCTCCAGATGTTCAAGTTGGACTTAGAAAAAGCAGAGGAACCAGAAATCAAATTGCCAACATCTGCTGGATCATCAAAGAAGCACTAGAGTTCCAGAAAAACATCTGCTTCTGCTTTATTGACGACGCCAAAGCCTTTGACTGTGTGGATCACAACAAACTGTGGAAAATTCTTAAAGAGGTGGGAATACCAGACTGCCTGACCTCCCTCCTGAGAAATCTGTATGCAGGTCAAGAAGGAACAATTAGAACTGGGCATGGAACAACAGACTGGTTCCAAACTGCAGTACATCAAGGCTGTATATTGTCACCCTGCTTATTTAACTTATACGCAGAGTACATCATGAGAAACACTGGGCTAGAGGAAGCACAAGCTGGAATCAATATTGTCGGGAGAAATATCAATAACCTCAGATTTGCAGATGGTACCACCCTTATGGCAGAAAGTGAAAAAGAACTAAAGAGCCTCTTGATGAAAGTGAAAGAGGAGAGGGGGAAAGTTGGCTTAAAACTCAACTACAAAACTTAAAACTCAACTCAACTAGAAAACTAAGATCATGGCATCCAGTCCCATCACTTCATGGTAAATAGATGGGCAAATAATGGAAATAGTGAGAGACTTTATTTTGGGGGGCTCCAAAATCACTGCAGATGGTGACTACAGCCATGAAATTAAAAGATGCTTGCTCCTTGGAAGAAAAGCTATGACCAACCTAGATAGCATATTAAAAAGCAGAGACATTATTTTGCCAACAAAAGTCCATCTAGTCAAAGCTATGGCTTTTCTAGTAAGTCATGTATGGATGTGAGAGCTGGACTATAGTCCAAGAAAGCTGAGTGCCGAAGAATTGATGCTTTTAAACTGTGGTATTGGAGAAGACTCTTGAGAGTCCCTTGGACTGCAACTGGAGATCCAACCAGTCCATCCTAAAGGAAATCAATCCTGAATATTCATTGGAAGGACTGATGCTGAAGCTGAAGCTCGAATACTTTGGCCACCTGATGTGAAGAACTGACTCATCTGAAAAGACCCTGATGCTGGGAAAGATTGAAGGCAGGAGGAGAAGGGGATGACAGGGGATGAGATGGCTGGATGGCATCACTGACTCGATGGACATGAGTTTGAGTAAGCTCTGGGAGTTGGTGATGGACAGAGTGCTGCAGTCCATGGGATCTCAAAGAGTCAGACACAACTGAGTGACTGAACTGAACTGGACTGAACCAGTTTCCCTGGAGCACAGAGTGCCTCATTCTCCAGTCTGAATTCCCCTCAGGCGGTGCCAAAGGTCAACAGCTGCAATAGCACAGGGCTCAGTCTCTGCAGAGGCAGATGGCAAACGTCCTTGCTATTGTTCAGTCACTGGCAGATGCTCTTGGCAAGTGCCAATGTGTAGTTGACACTTGTTCACCTCGGGATCTCAGCATCTAGCACCATGCAAAGAGCATGAAAAAAAAAAATAAATGTTGAATGAATTAGTCAGTGAAGAAAGAATTTACTGTCCAGGAAGAAAGGTAGATAGATAAGCTGGTGAATTTCAAAAGAAATGATGATGCTGTCTGTGATTCAATGCTGCACAATGTTCTCTAGGAACCACGGGAGAGCTTGGAAGGGAGGATGGAGGAAAGTTTTTGTGAGTTGTTGACATAGGTCATAGGTACAGAGGGTGAAGTCTCTGCAGATGCAGAACAGGGCACAGCATCCCTAGCAGAAGGATATTTGGTTCCTACTGTGAATCCACATGTAGCAGATACTGGGGGTGCCCAGCCCACCTCCCTTCGCGCCCACCCTCCTATTTTCACTGTTCCTTCCATCCCCCATCTGAATGCACCTGAGGTGCTTTACCTGAGGGCTCCCTCTAGGCCCACGTGCCCCCAGCCAGTGGTGGTGGGAGGTGGAAGATGAAAGCTGCAGCTTCCTGGCCCTCAGTCGCAAGGACTCAGATTCTTGTCCAGAGGTCTGATGGAGCCATTGCCCTCAGCAGGAACATGCTTATTAAGCTGCCCTTTCATTATTGGCTGCCTTCCCATCTCTGTCTCACTCCTCCACACCCCAATGGTATTTCCTTCCATCTTCGCCTAAATATGTTGTTTGCACTCAAATTCATGTCTCAGGGTCTGCCTCTGGGAAAACCCAACCTGGGGAAAAAATACAAGCAAGAGGGGAGAAGCCCTCACAGAAGCATGAGGCTGTGTTATGTAAGTCAGGCTGCTGTAAGGAAATTCCACAGGCTGGGGGGCTTAAACAATAGACATTTTAATTTTCTCGTGATTCGGGATGTGGGGACTCCAAGGTGTCAGCAGGATTGGTTTCTCCAGGGCCTCTGTCCTCGGCTTGTAGATGGCCATCTTTTCCTGGTGTCCTCTGACCATCTTGTCTCTGTACACACACATCCCTGGTGTCTCCTCCTCTTCTTTTTTAAAAATAATCTTATTTACTTAATTTTATTTTTGACTACATGGGGTCTTTGTTGCTGCATGCGGACTTTCTCTAGTTGTGGTGAGTGGGGACTCTTCTTCTTTGTGGCCCTCAGGCTTCTCTCTGTGATGGTTTATCTTGTTGTGGAGCACAGGCTCTAGACATGTGGGTTCAGTAGTCGCACTGTGATGGTTTCTCTTGTTGTGGAGCACAGGCTGTAGACATATGGGTTCAGTAGTTGTGGGGTGTGGGCTTAGTTGCTCTGCAGTGTGTGGAATCTTCTTGGACCAGGGATTGAACCCATGTCCCCTGCATTAGCAGGTGGACTCTTATCCACTGGGTCACCAGGGAAGTCCTCCTCCTCCTCTTATAAGGACACTAATCCTGTTGGATCAGGGCCCCACCCTTACGACCTCATTTGACCTTAACTACCTCTTTGAAGACCCTTATCCTCAAATATAGTTACACTGGGGAGTAGGGCTTCAACATATGAATAAAATTCAGGGGAATAAAATTCAGTCCATGAAGAGGGGAACTGGGGAAAAGCAACTCAGCTAAGGAAAGTTGGGCTTAGAGAGGCAGGTCAGTTGTCAAAGCTCAGTGCCCAAGATGACAGAACAGTAGGTCTGATTCCAAAAGAGTGTCCATAGCAATGGAAATGCAGATTTGACAGTTCAGAACTTGGGAACCACACAGGATGGGGGTTCTGAGATACCCCTATATATGTGCTGGGAGCCTAGCTGGCAGGTTGGAGGGGAGGGGGCAGGGGCTTCAGCCATAGGGAATGGTCTGGGAGGAAGAGTGGGATCCCGGGCCACCAGCCATGGACTGGCATTAAGGACATACTCAAGGCCCTGGCCAGATGGGCCTATTACACAAGTACCAAGGAGAAGAGGTTTCAGCAGAAGTCTATTTACAGACATGCTCCTTGTCTGAAGAGACCCAACTGCCTCACAGATACATAATTATTAGCCATAAGAGGGGAAAGTTGATAATTTGGACTACCCTGAAATTTGGAATTTATATTCATTAGAAGACACCAATAAGGGAGTGAAAAAGCAAGAGATTTTTGCAATACATCTAGAACGGCTGAATTGCACCCCTGCCCCAAATTCATATCCAACTCAGAACCTCAAAATGAGGCCTTATCTGAAAACAGGGATTTTGCATATATAATTATTTAAGCTAGGAAGAGGTCTTCACTTGGACTCTGGGGGTGCTCCAGATCCAGGAATTATGGCCACTGAGACAAACTCTGGAGGGCAAGTAGGAGCCTCGACGTTGAAGTTGGGCATGATGCCTAGCATAGACTGCCAGGTTGAGGAGAGGCAGGACTTGGAAGAAGGAGGTTGAAACAGTGCAAACACATGTGACCTGAACCAGACTTGTAGACATACCAGGGGAAGGAGAGAGTTGATGAGTTGATGGATTGCGAGAGTGGAACGTGTGAAATAGCTAGCTAGTGGGAAGTTGTTATATAACACAGGGAGTTCAGCCCGATGCTTTGTGATGACCTAGAGAGGGATGGGAGGGAAATTCAAGAGGCAGGGGGCATATGAATACTTAATGGCTGATTCACGCTGTTGTGCGGCAGAAACCAACACAACATTGTAAAGCAATTATCCTCCAATTAAAAAATTTAAAAACAAAACAAATTAAAAAAAAAAAATGTGTGGGCTGATGTGACAGCCAGCCAGAACTTTTCCCTAAAATGAGAAAAACATTCTCAATACTAAAGGAGGAGGAGGAAAGAAGGGAAATGAGAAGGTCATGACACTGATAAAACATTAACTGCAGAGGGATGTGTTTTATTTACCATTTCCTTTCCCTTCACTAATTTATCAGATCATATTTATTGAAATATAATACATAAATCCTACGGATACAGCTCAATGAATTTTCACAAGGATAAAAGGGTCCTCTAGCATGCAGATCACTCTGGTACTCTTGCCTGGAAAATCCCATGGACAGAGGAGCCTGGTAGGCTGCAGTCCATGGGGTCATGAAGAGTTGGACATGACTGAGTGACTTCACTTTCATGCACTGGAGAAGAAAATGGCAACCCACTCCAGTGTTCTTGCCTGGAGAATCCCAGGGATGGGGGAGCCTGGTGGGCTGCCGTCTATGGGGTCGCACAGAGTTGGACACAACTGGAGTGACTTAGCAGCAGCAGCAGCAGCAGCATGCAGATCACGGAATAGAGCCACTTACCAGTCCCCCAGGCCCCCAGCTTGGCCCTTCCTTCCTTCCAGTCACTATGCCCAAGGGGTGACCCTATTCTGATTTCCATCGTAAAGGGTTAGTTTTGCTTATTTGGTACTTTATATATAAGGAACCCTACAATGTTTCTCGTTCATGTCTGGCTTCTTTCCTTCAACACTGGTCATAAGATACTTTTCCACATGTGCTGGTTTAGTCCCTCAGTAGTGTCATATTCAAAAGCAGAGACAATACTTTGCCAACAAAGGTCCGTCTAGTCAAGGCTATGGTTTTTCCTGTGGTCACGTATGTATGTGAGAGTTGGACTGTGAAGAAGGCTAAGCACCGAAGAATTGATGCTTTTGAACTGTGGTGTTGGAGAAGACTCTTGAGAGTCCCTTGGACTGCAAGGACATCCAACCAGTCCATTCTGAAGGAGATCAGCTCTGGGATTTCTTTGGAGGGAATGATGCTAAAGCTGAAACTCCAGTACTTTGGCCACCTCATGCGAAGAGTTGACTCATTGGAAAAGACTCTGATGCTGGGAGGGATTGGGGGCAGGAGGAGAAGGGGACGACAGAGGATGAGATGGCTGGATGGCATCACTGACTCGATGGATGTGAGTTTGACTGAACTTTGGGAGATGATGATGTACAGGGAGGCGTGGCATGCTGCGATCCATGGGGTCACAGAGAGTCGGACACGACTGAGCGACTGAACTGAACTGAGTGTCAGACTCTGTGGCCCCATGGACTGTAACCCACCAGGCTCCTCTGTCGATGAGATTTCCCAGGCAAGACTACTGGAGTGGGTTGCCATTTCCTTCTCCAGGGGATCTTCCCAACCCAGGGATTGAACATGCCTCTCTGGAATTGCAGGTGGATTCTTCACCACTGAGCCAGCAGCCCTCATTGGTTATGTGTAATTCTCATTGTTGTATGGTATTATATTACATTCATAAACCATGATTTATTTTCCATTCCATGTTGATGGATACTTTTGGTAGTTTCCAGCTTGAGGCAATTACAAGCAATGTCTTTAGGTGCATGGATGTACACTTTTCTGATGGATATACACTCAGGAGTAGAATCTGTGTATGCTCATTTTTAGCAAATACTGCCAAGAATTTTCAGTCCCACTGGCAATACTTGAGTTTCCAGTGCACCATATTTTCATACTGAGTATATTCCATCTTTTTCATTTTAGTCATTCTGATAGGGGTGTGATAGCCCGTTCTCATTCTAGTTTGTTTGCATTTCACTAATGACTCACTTAAACAGCCCCTTTTCCTTCACCATTAGGGTTTCCTCTTTTATAAAGAGTTTCCGTCAGTTTTTTCTATTGGGTTATCTGTGTCTTCCTTATTGATTTATAGTGTTCCTTAGAAATTCTGAATTCTAGACCTTACAGATACAAGTTGCATTTGTTTCTCAGGGCTTCTGGAACAAATTATCACAAACCATATGGCTGAAAACAACAGAAATTTATTGCCTCATGGTTCTGGAGGCTAGAAGTTCAAAGTCAAGATGTCAAGAGGGTCATACACGCCCCTGAAATTTCTAGTGGAGAATCTTTCCCTGTTTCTTCTTATCTTTTGGAGGATCCTGGGTGTTCCTGGGCTTGTAATGGCATCATTCTGATTTTTGCCTTTGTCCTCATGTGGCCTTCTTCCCTGTATGTCTCTCTACCTCTTCATGTGGAACTTCTTAACAGGATACCAATCATTGATTTAGAGCTGAAAGGGGAAAAGAATCTTTGTTTCCTGTCTACTCAGTGAAACACTGTATTCTGCATACTTTACTTCTGATGAGGATGTGGGAGAGTTTTCCTCACACCCAGCGATTCTCAGACACCAGCTGAGTTCCTACAATTTACTCAGTTCTGACTGTCTACCTGGAGATTGTTTCAGATCCCACAGGCTAAGGGCTCAGTCCCACAAGATTGCACCCACACTTCAGATGCCCATTACAAGCCCAGGCTACCACCTTGTAACTGGACAGGACCCTATGAGGTCTTCCCCAGACAGACCCACCCCACCTCCATCCTTTGTCTGCCTCTTTTTAATTATTATTATTTATTTTTGGCTGCTCTGGGGCTTCACTGCTGCTCAGGCTTTTCTACATTTGCGGTGAGTGGGGTCTGCTCTCCAGTTGCGGGGGTGTGGGCTTCTCATCGCTGTGGCTTCTGTTGCGGAGCACAGGCTCTAGACCTCGCAGGCTTCCATAGTTGCAGCACATGAGTTCAGTAGCCGCGGTTCCTGGGCTCTAGATCACAGGCTCAGTAGTTGTGGTCCACAGGCTTAGCTGCCCCACAACATGTGGAATCTTCCAGAAGCAGGGATCAAACCTATGTCCCCTGCATTGGCAGGCAGAGTCTTAACCACTGGACCACCAGGGAAGTCCTCTTTGGAGATGTTTATAGAGGCTTTACTGTGCAGGCATAATTCATTAAATCACTGGCCACTGGGGATTATTTCAACATTCCAGATGGTTGTGATGTTCTAACAGACTTTGAGACCCTCTAAACTGGATGAGATACCCCTAAGTGCCCCCCTCAAGCAGCCCTGGCACATCACCTATGTGAAGCACTGGGACGCTAGGAAGGGCACATCCCTGGAGCATCATTCTTGAACACCCATTGTGTAATCACACTGCTCTACGCTCCTTGCCTGAGACTGTCCAGACCTCCTTGAGAACAATCAACACTTCAGAAACCATAAAAGCTTTGGCCAAGAACCAGACATCTATCTGGAACAGTCATTGATTTATAAAAACAATTGAGGTCAATTCACTAGAATTCTTACTTCATTTCCTCTGTATTTGCTTCTAAAATCATCAGTGTTGATTCCAACCATTCCACTGGCTGAGAGACTTTCCTAGTGTGCTGGCTCCTCCCCTCCCATGATACCTCCTGACTTTCTAGTCTCCTTTTCACAGATATAAGGTTACTTCCCACTGAAGGGTCAAAAGAGCTGCTTTTGTGCTGAACCATAAAATTCTCTGGAACTACCTCCAGGGTCAGCTCAGCCCCATAAAAGAGGGTTCCTGACAAGACAGAGGAATTAAAAGGAAGGCTCTGAAGGACCCAGCTTGCAGCACGATGAAGAACTTCCCTATGGCTTCCCTTCTTTTCCTGGTTCTTATCTTGAGTGTCGATCTCGGAGCTGCCACACGTACGGAACTGCCCCACTCCCTTCCCAGGCTGACCAGGGATGGAAGCAAAGGGCCAGCTCCAAGACCCTTCCTCTCTCTGTGTTTTTTCCTCTAAGGTGGCAGCGATGTGGCCAAGTTCTGCTGTTTCCAGTACAGCCAAAAAACCCTTCCCTGGAAGCAGGTGCATAGTTATGAATTCACCAGGAACATCTGTTCCCTGAAGGCTGTGATGTGAGTATTTCTCCTTTGGGTTTTTGGGGTCCCTTACGAGTTATGTAGTTAGAGAGGTGCTGAGCAGACCACACCCCCCACCTCAGGGCCAGGATGAACCTCAGGCTGGAAACCTGGTCAGTCGGTTATTGTTTAACCTCGGGCATTAACAAGTGTGACCCTGAGCTTGCTTTCCTGGCTTGCAGACCATGATCCAGGGATCTGCCAGGCACTGTGCTAAGTGCTAGGTATAAAAGAATAAACAGCCCTTACAGACCCAGGTGGCACTAGTTGTAAAGAACCACCTGCCAATGAAGAAGAATGTGGGTTTGATCCCTGGGTTGGGAAGATCCCCTGGAGGAGGGCATGGCAACCCACTCCAGTATTCTTGCCTGGAGAATCCCCATGGACAGGGGAGCCTGGAGAGCTACAGTGCACAGGGTCCCATGACTGAAGCAACTTAGCACGCCTTCATAGATCTTACATCTAGCATCAGAAAGAGGGCATTAAAAGACACTTGCACAAAATAGGTAATCTCAATTGTATGTGTGCTTGAAAAAGGCAGCAGGAGAAAAGAGCAGGAGGGAGCATGTCATTGGAGAGGAGGTAAAACTTAATCTCTTCCCTCCTCGGGGCTCTGGCTGAGCCTGAGGATTAAATGAACATAAAACAGATTATTAGGAGGAAAGCATACAGATTTTTTCATGCACATGGAGCCCCCACAGGAAGATGAAGCCCCAAGGAAGTAGCAAAATCTACATGCTTTTGTCCAAAGCCTACATGCTTTTGAACAAAGAGGGAATTGTGGGAAAGTAATTAATATATATGGGGGTGAAGAAAGCCAAAGACTGATAAGGGTTATCTTAATAATGTTTGTTTGTACAGAGTTTTCTTGGCCTTGACTAACTCTGACGTTAAGAATAATTTTTCCTCCAGGTACAAGGAGGACATTTTTCACATGGGAATTTTATCTCCTGCTTTCAGGAGGCAAAGGGGAGGTCAGAATGCCCTTCTTGCACTTGCTGCTGTTTGGGTTTTTTTGTTTTGTTTTTTGGGGTTTTTTGTTTTTTGAGTTTTTTAGTGTCTTTAGCTCAAAATAATCCTTTTGTCAAAGTGGCATATTTGGGGGCAGCATATTTGAGTACCCTTCATCATAGTCACAGGAGGACCTCACTTAGCGTTGGGAGGCTTTCCTGGAGGAAGTGACATTTACACTGAGAACCCCCAAGGGCAAGTGGGAGCGGCCCAGGTGAAGGGGGCTGGCAGGAGCGTGGTGGATGGGGGAAGGGTGAACATATTTCTGACAAGGGAGGCAGGTGGACAAGAGGCAGGTCACAACAAGCCCATCGGCAACAGGCGAGATGACACGTACCGGGAAGGGCCCCTGGAAGGACTAAACGAGGTTAACATATGCAAAGCACAGAGCTCTGAGCCTGCGTACAGTCAACGTTCAGCAGATGGAAGTGATGCTAAGTCGCCTCAGTTGTGCCCAACTTTTGGTGACCCCCACGGACCGTAGCCCGCCAGGCTTCTCTGTCCCTGGGATTCTCCAGGCAAGAATACTGGAGTGAGTAATGGAAGCGATCTTGAAGTGTAAATACACAAGTAGGGGCCGTCACTGCTCTCCAGGACTTGGGGTTCCTGAGCATGAGAGAATGTGCAGAAAGGTAGATGACAGGCTCCAAGGACAAACCCAAATATTGTCACAGTTAAGGGCAGGCAAGAGGCACCTCAGTGCCCAGGTATGCAGGGGGATGCTCCTGGGCTCAGGATGCGCTCCCTGGCTCTTCTTTGTGACTTGATTGACTTTTTGGAGCTTTAGAGACATTAACACTTAACCAACAGCTGGCAAAAAGCCCCAAGCTAAGCTCAAAGCAGCGGCTCTGTCCCAAGTTGTATGACCTTGGACACAAGTCATTTGTAAAAGGAAGGTGAGGGGTCTAGATCAGCCATCTGTTGCTGCATAACAAATCACTCAAAGTCTAGTGGCTTAATCCAACAGTGATAATCTTCTTATCTCTCATGGCTTCCCTGGGTCAGGAATTCCAGAAGGGCTCAGCTGCAAGGCTCTGGCTTGACATCTCTTATGTGGTTATGGCCAGATAGAGGCTTCCCTGGTGGCTCTCCAGTAAAGAATCCACCTGCACCGCAAGAGACACATGCAGGAGATGCAGGTCCGACCCCTGGGTCATGAAGATCCCCTGGAGAGGGAAATGGCAACCCATTCTAGTGTTCTTGCCTGGAAAATTCCATAGACAGAGGAGACTGGCAGGCTATGGTCCACGAGCTCACAAAAGAGCTGGATACAACCTAGCAACTCAACAACGGTAGACTGATGGTGCTGGAGCTGGGTCAGCTCGGGGGGCTGCAGGCATCTCTCTGCCTCCAGGGCATCTTTGTGTGATCTCTGTTGGGCTAATTTGGGCCTCCCCACGGAGAGGTGACCTGGGGTGGCAGGACTCCTTACAAGGAGGTCCAAAGGTCCTGCATGGGTGCTCAGTGAACCAGGCAGAAATTCTACAACCTCCTATGGCCTAGCTACCAAGTCACATAGCATCACTTCTGCCGTTCCTATTGGTCAGCCAGTCCCCTAGGACTGGCCTGAATTCAAGGGGAGGAGACATAGACCCCCATTTCTTAATGGGAACAATGTCAAATGGATGTGCAAACATCCGTGAAGCCCTATTTCTCCCTTATTTTCCCATCCTTTGGGCTCTTCTCCCCTGCACGTGCCAGGGCAGGAACCCCAGTAAGTACACGGTGCCCCAGCTTAGAGCACCCTTGACTTAGGCTCTTGTCACTTCTGAATGCTCTCAAGGAGCAACGGGTGAAAACAATTCAGGGACATCAACCACAACCCCCAGTCTTTTTTTTTTTTTTTTCATATTTATTTATTTGGCTGCTCCAGTTTTTATTTGCAGCATGTGGGATCTAGTTCCCTGACCAGGGATTGAGCCCAGTCCCCACTGCATGGGGAGTGCAGAGTCTTAGACACTGGACCACCAGGGAAGTCCTACAACCCCTGGTCTTAAGGAGCTCACAGGGTGGTAAGGAACATGGCAATCTTCTCCCCATGAACAGCTGTGGCAAACAGCCCACGGTAACATGATGAAGAATTAAGTGGCACCACGTGTATGAGGTTCCTTTGTGCGGTGATGCAAATGTTCTAAAATTGATCGTGGCAATGGCTGTATCATCTACGGATATAGGAAAACCCTTGAATTCTAATTATAACTTGAAGTGGGCCAATTATACGGTGTGTGAATTATATCCCAATAAAGCTGTTATATTAAAACAGAAGAATTTCGAGGCATGGTGCAGGTTGCCTGCTTCAAACCAGAGCTGTTGGGACATGTTTCCTGACAAACGTGGGCAAGGAAGCATGGCTTCCAGTGGAAAACAGGCTACGGGAGAGGAGGGAAGGCAGGGCCGGAAGAGGGAGCTGGGAGGCTTCCCTGGTGGGTCCAGTGGTTAAGAATGCGCCTGCCAATGCAGGGGACACGGGTTCGATATCTGGTCAGGGAACTAAGATCCCACAGGCCTCGGGGCAGCTGAGAGCTCATGCCCTGGAGCCTGAGCTGGAGCCGGAACACCACAACTAGAGAGGGGCCCACATGCTGCAATAAAGACTCGACCCAACGTAGCCAGAAAGAAGGAAGAGGGAACAGGGACGGGGGTTCAGCAAACGGGGAGCGATCAGGAGATCATCTGGGGGGGCGGGGGCTGCCCCTCAACTCCATCCTTTTCCAGGAGGCCGAAGTTCTTAGTATTGACTCTCAGCATCTCTTTTCCGCAGATTCACCACCAAGAGAGGCCGCAAAGTGTGTGCCCAGCCGAAGGAAGAATGGGTGCAAAGACACATTTCAAAACTCAGAGCCCAGCCACAACTGTGACCTGACCGCTGAATTTTCGCTCCAAGACTCCTGGATCCGGCTCTGCACTTGGCTCTGCTGTCCTTTGATGGAGCCTGAAGAACTTTTCCAACTGAAGGCTCTACGGGTCTGGTAGGGTGGAGAGGAGAGTTTTCAACCAGTTTTTTTTTGTTTTTAATAAAGATTTGATTTGCTCAATAAACATTCTTATTCAATTAAAACCTGAATTTTCTTCAAAGAAAATAAAGGAGTCAATATTTGCAGCTGACTGCCTGGCCAGTCCCGAGTCCCTGATTGGACCATGGTATTGAATTCTCTGTTATGTTTTTGTTTGTGGGGGGAAAAAAAAAAAGCAGGGACAATGTTGATATATTTTGGCAAAATGCCCATGAACTGTTTTAACATTATATAGAGGGATAAGTTTATGTTATATGGAAAATTAAACTGTACAGTACCTCGTGGCCTGTTTTTGCGGGATAAATGAAGTACATCCATATTGGGCAGGGTTTTCTCATAAGGTATTAATTAATAAGCTTCCCTGGTGGCTCAGCAGTAAAGCATCTGCCTGCCAGTGCAGGAGATGTGGGTTCGATCCCTGGGTAGGGAAGATCCCCTTGAGACGGAAATGACTATCCACTCCAGTATTCTTGCCTGGGAAATCCCCTGGACAGAGGAGCCTGGTAGGCTGTAGTCCACGGGGATCACAAAAGAATCGAACACGACTGAGAGACTAACATTTTCACTTCATATAGCATAAACAACCTAAAAAAAAATTACAGATTCATGGGAAGTTGCAAAAATAATATAGAGAAGTCAGGTGTACCCTCTAACCCAGTGTTCCCCGACAGTCACATCTTACACAATTATGGTGAAATAGCACACCCAGGAAATCGACAGTGGTGTAAGTGTCTGTATGAGTCTGTTGTTCTATCCCGTGTGAGATTCCTGAAGCCACTCGTGCAAACAAGAGCCAAACCTATTCTGTCACCACAAAGATCTTACGAGTGTCTTCTCTTCTCAGTCACTTCTCCCTTCCCCCACCATCCTTAACCCCTAGCAACTCCTAATCTGTTCCCCTTCAAAATGTTGTCATTTTGAGAATGTTATACACATAGAATCATATCATATGTGACATTTTGAGGTTGTTTTTTCAAAAAAAACTTCACATAATGCCCTTGAAATACATCCAAGTTGTTGTGGGTTCCCACAATTTATTTTTTTTTTACCAATGACTAACTAGTATTTCATGGAGCGATACGCTGCAGTTCATTTAAACTACCCTCTCATAGGTTTTTAGTTTGAGGTTACTACAGACAAAGCTCATAAGAACAATCACGTACCCACAAGGGTTTTTACATGGACATGGGTTTTCATTTCTCCGAGATAAATGCCCAGGCATGCAATTAATTGCTGGGTCATAAAATAAGTGTATGCTTAGTTTTTTAAAGAAAATGCCAAGGGTCTTCTCTGGTGGTCCAGTGGGTAAGACTCTGTGCTTCCACTGAAGGGGGCACGAGTGCGATCCTTGGTCCACTGGTTGGGAAACGAAGATCCTGCATGCCTCCCGGTGCAGAGAAAAGAAACTGCCACGCTATTTTCCAGAGGGACTGTTGTTTTTACCTTCCCACCAATACTAAGGATCCAGGTTTCTGTGCCTCTGAGCTAGCATTTGGTGTGATCACTTACTTTTAATATTAGCTGTTCCAAAATTAAATCACTAATGAGTGTGTGCTGTTGTTCAGTCTCTAAGTCATGTCTGATTCTTTTGCGACCCTATGGACTGTAGCTTGCCAGGCTCCTCTGTCCATGGAATTTTCCAGGCAATAATATTAGAGTGAGGGGCTTCCCTGGTGGCTCAGAGGGTAAAGAACCTGCCTGCAATGCAGGAGACCAGGGTTGGATCGCTGGGCAGGGAAGAGCCCTTGGAGGAGGGCATGGCAATCCACTCCAGCATTCTTGCCTGGAGAATTCCATGGAAAAAGGAGCCTGGAGGGCTATGGTCCATGCGGTTGCAAAGAGTCAGACACGACTAAAGCCACTTAGCACAATATTAGAGTGAGTTGACATTTCCTCCTCCAGGGGATCTTCCCAATCCAGGGATCGGACCCATGTCGCTTGTCTCTTCTGCATTGGCGAGCTGATTCTCTACCACTGCACCACTGGGAAGCCAAGGCATCTTACTGTGGTCAGCTATGTGATATGGCTATCACTATGCAATATCTTCTCATGTGCCTATTTGCCATCCACATATCCTCTTTGGTGAACTAGCTCTCTTGTTTTTTCTCCACTTTCTAACTAGAGTGTTTGTTTTTTCACTGTTGAGTCACCAGATATGAGTCCTTTGTCAGATATGTGGCTTGCAAATGTTTTTTCTCGGTCTGTAACTTGTCTTTTCATCTTCTTAACAGCTTCTTTCACAGAGTTAAAGATTTAATTTTGATGAAGTTGAGGTTAATTCATACACCATAAAATTCACCATTGAGAAGTGTACAATTCATTGATTCCTTTGTACTGCAACCATCATCACTACTAACTCCAGAATATTTTCGACACCCCCAAAAGAAACCCCATCCCTGTTAGTATTCACTCCCTAACAGCCCTAGCAACCCCTTCTCCCAATTCTTTTCCATCTGAGTTTTGTTTTATGGCTCAGAATACGCAGTGTTCCTTGTTGTACGTTTCTCAGGCATTTGAAAGGAATGTGGATTTTGCTACGGCTGGTGGGTGGAGCCTCTTATAAACATCAGTTAGGTTCTATTGGTTGATGATGGTGTTGAATTCTTCTATATCTTTGCCGATTTCCCGAATCGCTGTTCTATCGGTTTTTGAGACAGGGGTCTTGAGATCTCCAAGTATGGTTGTGGATTTGTCTATTTCTCCTTTCATTCCTATCAGTTTTTGCTTCATATATTTGCCAGCTCTGTTACTTGGTGTATACATTTTGCAGAACTGCTGTTTACGACTGCTACACCTTCTTAAGCGTCTGTCTACAATGCAGAAGACCCAGGTTCAATCCCTGGGTTGGGAAGATCCCCTGGAGAAGGAAACGGCAATCCACTCCAGTACTCTTGCCTGGAAAATCCCATGGACAGAGGAACCTGGTAGGCTACAGTCCATGGGGTCGCAGAGTCGGACACGACTGAGCGACTTCACTTCACTTCACACATTCTTGGTGGATTGACTTCTTTATTATTATCTAATGCCTCTCTCTGTCCCTGGTAATTTTTCTGCCCTGAAGTCTACTTTATCTGATGTTAAATATAGACCTGGCTGCTATCTTTTGATTAATATTTGCATGCTATATCTTTTTCCCATCCCTTTACTTTTCACATACCAGTATTATTATATGTGAGTTGAATTTCCTATAGACAGTATATATTTTGGTTATTAAAAAAACATCTATTCTCGGGAGTTGCCTGGTCGTTAGGTGGTTAGGACTCAGTGCTTTCATCGCCATGGGCTGGGTTCAATGTCTGGTCCAAGTGCTAAGATCTCGAAAACCACGTGGTGCAGCCAAAAAAAAATTTTTATCCTGCCCAATCTTTGTCTTTTGACTGGTACGTGTAATCCATTTATAGTAGGGAGTGATATCTAATTACCTGGGTGGGGATGAAAGTCTTGCCTTGGCCTTAAAAAAATGGCTAAAGGAAGTTCTTTAAACAGAAAGGAAAAGATAAAAGAAGGAATCTTGGAAATCTCACAGAAGGAAATATGTGAGTAATAGTAGATGCAAAAACTCAGCCTTCCATAAGGCTTGGGCTTCCCTGGTGGCTCAGAATCCGCCTGCAATACAGGAGACCTGGATTCAGTCCCTGGGTTGGGAAGATCCCCTAGAGAAGCAAAGGGCTACCCACTCCAGTATTCTTGCCTGGAGAATTCCACAGACAGAGGAGCCTGGTGGGTTACAGTCCATGAGATTGCAAAGAGTTGGACACAACTGAAGTGACTTAGCACACACTCACACACATAGCAATATGTACCAGCTAGGAGCAGACTGGCTGGGAGATCCCCACACCACAAGAGAAAATGTCAGAAGGATGGCAGTTCATAAGACACCATCTGCAAATAACGTTCAGGATCTAACGGGAGAAGTGACACGCCAACAAATCATCATGGTGCGATTTGTACTGCACCATGAGATAAGAATTGTCAGAATAACCAACATTTATATCATGACTTTGGGGCTTCCCTGGTGGCTCAGATGGTAAAGCATCTGCCTGCAATGCAGGAGACCTGGGTTTGAGCCCTGGGTTGGGAAGATCCCCTGGAGAAAGGAATGGCAACCCACTCCAATATTCTTGCTTGGAGAATTCCATGGACAGAGGAGCCTGGCGAGCTACAGGCCATGGGGTTACAAAAAGTCGGACACAACTGAACGACTAACATACAAATATTATGACTTAGTGTGAAGGAAGCACTTTCTGCTGGAAGTCCAATCTTCTTAAATTAGCATCCCAGGTCTTCCATGATGTTTTAGATTTACTTTCACTGGAAACAGGCCTTGAGATTTTAAAAAACCTGAGTGTAGGACTTCCCTGGTGGTCCAGTGATTAGGAGTCCGCCTGCCAGTGGGAGGGACACGAGTTTGAACCCCGGTCCGGGAAGATGCCATGGGGCAGCTGAGCCAGTGCACCACAACTGCTGAGCCCGCACTCCAGAGTTGAGTGCTGCAACAGGAGAAGCCACTGCAGCAAGAAGCCCGAGCACGGCCACTAGAGAAAGTCTGAGCACAGCAGCAAAGACCCCGTGCAGCCAAAAATAAAAACTGAGTGTACATAATATATTTTGGAAGTGATCAGAGGAGATACCAGTAAGAAATGAGGAAGTGAGACAGGAAAGGGAAGGCAAAGAATAAGGGTGTATTATTAGGCAAGTTGTCACTCTGGGCAGCTGAGCTTAGTCTTGTTGGGGACCTCTGGGAGGCAATGACTGAACAGCAGGTGTCTCAGAGTTAACCCGACTCAAGGGGAAGAGAGCAAGGCTGTTTATAAACCAATTCCAGTCGGTCAGAGGCTAATAGATGCTGGCGTCCAGGAGGCATACGCATCCTATCTGCTGTGTATGAAGCCACAGTGGGTCATCAGAGAGAGCCCTCAAAGAGATGCAGATGCTGGCGGGCTGGGATACCAAGGTGAGGCCCGAGGGCTTATGCGCAGGGCACTGACAGCATTAGCTTCACTGGGCAAGGCTGCAGCCTACTTTTCCAGCTGACTTACCTAAGCAAACACACTGGGCCACTCGGTGCTTTCCTGAATAACGTGAGACAATCCCTAGCTCACTTCAGGCCAACCAGTGGTCATTTCCTCCATCTCCTGAAAGCTACTTCCTCCACTAGAACATCCCCTCTCCAGTTCCGGTCTCTCCCTGCCAAAATTCTATCTGCCAAACAAGATCCCCCCAAATGTCAAAATGCTTCTTCCATTTGCTGAGAACATTGAACTTTTCCATGAGCTCTTGGTGATTTTGCTCCATGCCCCCAAACAGTGTGTGCTCGCTTCATCGTGTCTGACTCTTCGCAATCCCTAGACTGTAGACAGCCAGGCTCCTGTGTCCATGAGATTTTCCTGGCAAGAATACTGAAGGGAGTTGCCACGCTCTCCTTCAGGGGATCTTCCCGACCCGGGGATTGAACCCGTGTCTCCTGCGGCTCCTGCATTGCAGGCAGATTCTTTACTGCTGAGCCACCTGGGAAGCCCCCTCCCAAACAGTTAGCAGATCTCTTGTGCCTTGGGAGGATGCTGACATCTTTTGTTCATTTTCTATGGTACTCCTTGACAATTATAATTTTTTTAAATATTTTTTTTGATGTAAGCCATTTTTAAAGTATTTATTGAATTTGTTACAATACTGCTTCTGTTTTATGTTTTGGATTTTTTGACAAGGTTTGTGGGATCTTAGCTCCCCAACCAGGAATCAAACCCACACCCCCTGCACTGGAAGGTGACGCCTTAACCACTGGACCACTGGCGATGTCCCTACAATTGTAATATATTTAATGATGCTCTTGGATTTCTACCAGACTGTAGGCTCCTGGAGGTCAGGAGTTAAGTATAAATATCTTTGCAGAAATGAAGGACTTCTAAAACATTTGTGGACCATGCCAAAATGCTCCCAGACATTTTTTGCCCAGGCTCCGGTAAGAGTGGTATATATACACGCAAGCCTGCAAGACCAAGGTCATGTTGATGGGTCTAGTAGAAGGACAGAGTTTTGTGGAATTCCTTGGCGATCCAGGGGTTAGGACTCCCCATGCTTTCACTACTGAGGGTTTGTGTTCAGTCTCTAGTTCAGTCTCTAGTGGGGGAACTAAGTTGATCCCACAAGCATCGCATTCATTGCTCAGTTGTGTCCGATTCTTTGCGACCCCATGGACTGTAGCCCACCAGGCTCCTCTGCCCATGGGATTTCCCAGGCAAGAATACTGGAGTGGGTTGCCATTCCCTTTTCCAGGGGATCTTCCTGACCCAGGGATTGAACCCCGGTCTCCAGTTTTGCAGGCAGATTCTTTAGGCTCTGAGCCACCAGGGAAGCCCAAATACAAGAAACGAAAGGGGAAAACACACACACACACACACACACACACACACACACACACACACACACACAACTTTTGTCTGTAGTTCCACACATCTACCAGCAGATGGCAACCGTCACTTACCATATGTCAAGGACTCTTGTTTCCTCTCCCTGGACAATTCTCAGATAATGAGAAGTCCATTCTCTGAGTCTTTACTGAGGATCTACCTGAGGTCCTGGATCACATGCAGGCAGCTAAGAAGGAAGGCAGAGGAAAGACAGGAGAAAAAGGAAGACAGTTAAATTTTCAGGGATTGAGGGTCTTGGGGAGAGGGGAGCAATGAAATACAAAGTAATTAAGACCCCCTACAAAACACCCCACTCCAGTACTCTTGCCTGGAAAATTCCATGGACAGAGGACCCTGGTAAGCTGCAGTCCATGGGGTTGCTACGAGTCGGACACAACTGAGCGACTTCACTTTCACTTTCATGCGTTGGAGAAGGAAATGGCAACCCACTCCAGTGTTCTTGCCTGGAAAATCCCAGGGACGGGGGAGCCTGGTGGGCTGCCATCTCTGGGGTCCCACAGAGTTGGACATGACTGAAGCGACTTACGGAGGAGGCAATGGCACCCCACTCCAGTACTCTTGCCTGGAAATCATGGATGGAGGAGCCTGGTAGGCTGTAGTCCATGGGGTCGCTAAGAGTCGGACATGACTGAGCAACTTCACTTTCACTTTTTACTTTCATGCATTGGAGAAGGAAATGGCAAGCCACTTCAGTATTCTTGCCTGGAGAATCCCAGGGATGAGGAAGCCTGGTGGGCTGCCATCTATGGGGTCGCACAGAGTCGGACACGACTGAAGCGACTTAGCGGCAGCAGCAGCAGAAGCGACTTAGAAGTTAGCACAAGATAAAGGGGGGCTTCCCAGGTGGCACTGGTGTCTCCTCCTATGTAGGAGACATAAGAGATGTGGATTCGATGAGGAAGCTTCCCTGGTGGAGGGCATGGTAACCCACTCCACCATTCTTGTCTGGAGAATCGCATGGACAGAGGAGCCTGGAGAGCTATGGTCCATAGGGTCGCAGAGAGTCTGACACGACTGAACAACTTAGCAAGCACAAGATAAGGGACCTGTGTGAGCCTGGCTGGAGACATGATCTCCTTGGGCTCAGTTTCTTCATTCACAAAATCAGAATACTGGAATAGATGCTAAAAAAAGAAGTTAGCACGTGCAGATCTAGCTGTGCAAGGCTTTATGAAGAAGACTGGGGCTGGGTGCAAAAAAGTGGGCAGGTTTGGTAAGGGAGACACAGTTGCAAGAATAAACATCTTTGTCCATGATGCACTTGGTTCTTCCCATTCTTTGAACAACCATTGATTTTCACCCACTCTGTGCTAGACACTCTGCTAGATGCTGGGGACACTGGGTTGGGGGGCAGGAGGGATGGCAACTAAAAGCGGCAAAGACTTTCCTAGGAGTTCATGGTCTAGTGGAGAACTGACACGACAGCAAGTATTTGCGGCGACATTTGTACAGTGCCATGAGATAAGAGCTTGGTGTTTAAAATCTGCAAAACTTAATGAATTGGGAAGAGGTTCAAGTGAACTCTCAGGTGATGTTTTATGAGTTTGTAGCATTTATACTTCTACAAGTATCAGAGCTTCAAATTGCACAGAGACTTCAGGAGGATATATCTTGTATCTTTATAGACCTGGCCGCCTCTTTTTAAAACAGTCCTTTGCCTGGGTGGGCTGTTTATCTGCTTGAGCACCGAAGTTTCTTTTTTCTAGATTTGGTAAAGGAATTATGAACAATAGTATTAATTCTCCTGTAATAATTTGAAAGGAATTGGACCCTAATAGTACTCTTGCCTGGAAAAATCCCATGGACGGAGGAGCCTGGTGGGCTGCAGTCCATGGGGTCGCTAAGAGTCGGGCACAACTGAGTGACTTCACTTTCACTTTTCACTTTCATGCCTTGGAGAAGGAAATGGCAACCCACTCCAGTGTTCTTGCCTGGAGAATCCCAGGGACGGGGGAGCCTGGTGGGCTGCCGTCTATGGGGTTGCACAGAGTCGGACACGACTGAAGTGACTTAGCAGCAGAAGCAGCAGCAGCATGAGATAAGAGTTGTCAAATACCTAACACTGATGTACCTATTGCCTTATCATTTATAAAACACATCAAAAGTATTTCTCAATCTGGCAAGGTGAAGAAGAAGAAAATGATTCCCATTTTCAAGGAAGCAGAGGTAGAGACAAGAGGTGGTAGGGTCAAGGTCACACTTCTGCCCGCAGTGGTGCATCGTCAGCTAACACCAGTTCCTCCAAATCCACGTCCTGTGGTTTTGTCCACTTCCTCATCCTGCTTACAAAAATATGACCCTGCTGATCAGCTACAGAATTGAAAAATATTGGTCCTCAGAGAATTGGTCCGCAGAGCATCAGAAAAATCCTTTACTCTTTAATAATAAGGGAATATTCGTTAGAAGGACTGATGCTGAAACTGAAGTTCCAATCGCCACCTGATGTGAAAAGCTGACTCATTGGAAAAGACCCTGATGCTGGGAAAGATTGAGGGCAGGAGAAGGGGGCGACAGAGGATGAGATGGTTGGATGGCATCAACAACTCAGCAGACATGAGTTTGAGCAAACTCCGGGAGAGAGTGAAAGACAGGGAAGCCTGGTGTGCTGCAGTGTATGGGCCACAAAGAGTCAAACATGACTGAGCGACTGAACAATTCTGGAATAAACAGATCTCTTGGTTTCTTGAGGGAAATCTGGGGCTATTGGGGTAGGATATGCTCCCAAAGCGACTGCCAGGAGCGGGTGTTCTTGTTCTGTCTCACGGTTACTGGCTCTCCAGAGCCCCTCAGACTCATCCCAGGTTGATGGGAATCTCATGAGACACTTGTCCTTCCCTGCTGAGCCCCGGAGGTCCGCAGGGAGTCACTCGGTCTCCAATTCTATTTGCTTAAAAAAGGAGCATACAGACTTCCCTGGTGGTCCAGGGGTTAGAAATTCGTCCGCCAATGCAGAGGACATAGATTCTATTCCTAGTCTGGGATTATCCCACATGATGCTGGGCAGCTAAGCTCATGCCCACAACTATGGAGCCTGCCCCTAGAACACGTGCTCTGCAGCAGGAGAAGCCACTGCGATGAGAAGCTCACGCGACGCAACTAGAGAGCAGCCGCTGCTTGCTGCAACTAGAGACAGCCCGTGTGCAGCAACAGAGATCCAATGCAGCCAAAAATAAAATAAAATACATTTTTTAAAAGGAGCATGCTCATGTAGGACCCTGGAGATCCATGTGGCTGATGCCCCCATGGAGATTTCCAGAAAGACTTCTCAGGATCCCTTCAGCTCTGGACATTTAAATCTCAAAATCCCAAGTTTTATACGTGGTTTGAGCTCAGTCACTCCATCTTTCTGAAAGTCGCTCAGTCGTGTCCGACTCTTTGCAACCCCGTGGACTATACAGTCCATGGAGTTCTCCAGGCCAGAATATTGCAGTGGGTAGCCTTTCCCTTCTCCAGGAGATCTTCCCAACCCAGGAATCAAACCCAGGTCTCCTGCATTGCAGGCAAATTCTTTGCCAGCTGAACCACAAGAGAACTCCATCTTTGGGGGCCTTTAATTTCTAATTTAGGATTTTTGGGTTTTTTTGTCATTTATAATAATCCCTTTCATTTGCATGTAATTTAAAAACTGATAAAGTCTTCCCACATCCTCATGATTGCTTTTATTCTTTACAACATTGTTAGGAAATTTTTTCCTCTAATTCAGAGATTAAAAATAATATCTATGGCTCCAACGGACATAAATTTGAGTAAACTCCGGGAGATGGTGAAGGATGGGGAAGCTGGGCATGCTGCATTTCATGGGGTCACAAAGAGCCGGACCTGACTTAGCGACTGAACAACAGGCTCCAAACATTTATTAGTAGCTCAAGTGGCAGAGTTTGAATTCAATAAGCCATGCCTTCAGCTCCCCTGCAACCTGCCCGTGGTGCTGTGTGCCTTCTCCAAACACACCCTCCCCTTCCCAGCTCCTGAAATTTCTGCATGTGCTCGCCTCTGCTTGCCAAGACCCAGCGTGAACACCAGCTTTCTTCAATCCTGACAGTGAATTAATCCTACTCTCTGCCATGTCCTGAGTTTTGCAAACTGCAGTGGAAAGAACACAGAAGGGATCGGAATTCCCACCTCTGCCAGTTGTTAGTTGGGTGACTTTGGGCAAGTTTCTTAACCTCTCTGAACCTCTTTCCTCATCTCTAAAGTATACTATTGAGAGATCATTTTCAGAAAAGGCAAAACCATGAATTCATACAGGCATGAAAAAGAACACTCGGTAAAGATTTTATTTTACTCATCACGAGGGAACCAGGAAAATGTTACGGCTGGTTCAAAAGAGAATCTGAGAAACAGACACCTTTATGGATCAAGAATATTGAAATGAATCAAATCTGTTTTTTAGAAAAGTGTGTCTGACATTTGTATGGAGAACAGGCTGGAAACACCATCAAAAGCAGGGATGTATCCATGTTCCTAACAACATCTTTCACAATGGCCAAAAGGTGGAAATGACCCAGATGGCCATCAACCAACGAATGGATACCCCAGATGTGAAGTATATATACAATAGAATATTATTCAGCCTTAAAAGGAACACAGGCTGATACATGCTACATGAGTGAACCTTGAGAACATTATGCCAAATGAAAGAAGCCAGAAACAAAAGGATAAATATTGTATGGTCCACTTATAGGAGGTACCTAGAAGAGGCAAATTCATAGAGACGGAAAGAAGCGGAGAGGTTACTGGGGACCAGGAAGGAGGGTGGTGAGTTATTATTTAGTGGATTCGGAGTTTCTGTTTGACTTGATAGAGAAGTTTTGGCAATGGATAGAGGTGGTGGTTGTGCGACATTGCAAATGTACTTAACATCACTGAATTGTATACTTAAAAAATGGTGAAAAGGATACACTTTATGTTACTATATTTTAACCACAATGAAAAACAGCTTTTTAAAAAAGCTGTGGGGAGGCTGCTGTAGAGTTCCTATTGAGAAAGGCTGAGGGCCTCATGGAGGCAGGACAGGAGAGATGGGAGAGAGAAACTCCTGAGTTACCCAGGGCTTAAACCCAGAGGCTTTCGTTCCCCCCTGGGTACTCTCCTGGGCTCACATGCTTTGATTCTATTCTAAAATTGCCTGCATCTGTTATACTACCTCTATGAATTATCTAATACATCTTTGATATTGTGCCTGGGCTAATGTCTGACGCATAGTAAATTCTTAATACCAATGTACTGGATGAAGGAAGAAAGGAATAAAACAAAAGCAGTAGAACTCCACAGCAATGGCTCTCAGGGGACACAGAAGAGACAGGAACATCTTAGAATCACAGGGAAGCTTTTCTTAAATGAATCCTGCCCAAGGGCCACACCCAAATACCAATACCCGGGGTCCTCTGGGACGCAGGCAGGGGGTTAAGGAACCCAGGTGAGGCGGACTCCTGCCAGGAGTCCCAGACGTATAGATGGAAGAGGGTCTCAGCAAACACTGGGACCCTGACACAGAGGAGAGAGAAGCTGTGGGCGTAGAGACAGGAGCCGAGAATTGGCCAGAATGGGCTTGGATCCTTAGAAGCCAATCACAGCGTGTCCATTTCCCTGCTCTGGTCCTTAATGACCTTGCCTCCTCCATTATTAGTCCGGTGTTTCAGCTGAAGTTGTGACTCTGCGGATCCATTAAGGCTCTCCTGGGGCTGTCTGGCTTCCACCAAGTGCATTAGAGCGGAGAAGGCACAGGCGTAGAGGCAGCACTCAGCCCCCACCGCGCCCATCCGTCGGGCCCCTCCCCTCTCCTCCCCTCTCCCCAGCCATCAACCCCAACAAATTCAAGGTGCTTGATTAAGAGCATCGCTGCACTGAGCATGTTACTGGACCCTCCCACGTGTGAAGCAGTTCTCTCGTTAGGGGACTTTTGCACGTGATCGAAACATTGCAAGGGGCGGGGGTGGGGGCGGGGAGGCTGAGAGCGCCGGCTTGGACTCTGGCTGCCTGGGCTGGGAGCCCAGGGCCACCACTTATCGCTTTGGGGATCTAAGATAAGTTCCTGAACCTGAACTCGATCATTAATCCCGGTTTCCTTACCGGCAAAGTGGAGATTATAGTGATACCAAGCTCCAGGGGTCGCCCTGAGGTTTAAATGAGGTAACTGCATTAAAAGCTGAGAGCGCAGGGCCGGCTCTGTAGTCAGTGATTAACTCTGGGCGGTTGCTGCAGCGGCTTCTTCTGTTGTCTTTATTATTGTTACAGTGAGAAGGTTGGACAAGATAGTCTCAGGGTCCTCTCAGGGGCTAATGTTCTGTTCATTAAGTAAATGTTTATGGAGCGTGTATACTAGGCAAAGTCCTCTTCTAATAGAAGCGAGGAGATAGGCATGAAAGAGAAAAATCTCTGACTTCACATTTCCGGGCAGGGTGGGGGGAGAGTGCAGATACGTGATAAAGGAATAAACATAATAAATAAGTAAACTAGATAGTGCATTAGAGGGTAAGAACTTTGGGAAGTCCATGGCGGTCCAGCGCTTAGGGGGCCTCCCAGATGGCACTGGTGGTAAAGAACTGGACTTACAATGCAGGAGATGTAAGAGACAAGGGTTGGATCCCTGGGTCGGGAAGATCCCCTGGAGGAGGGCATGGCAACCCACTCCAGTATTCTTGTCTGGAGACTTCCATGGACAGAAGAACCAGGCGGGCTACAGTTCATAGGGCTGCAAAAAGACAAGACTGAAGCGACTTAGCATGCATGCACGCCAATGGTCAGGACTCTGAGCTTTCACTGCAGAGGGTTCAAGTTCTATCCCTGGTCTGGGAACTAAAATCCCACAAGCCCTGTGGTGTGGCCAAAAAAAAAAAAAAGGTAAGAGCTCTAAAAGAAGTTGAAATGGTAGGAGATGCTCAGGAAGAGTCTCACTGAGAAGGTGACCTCTGAGCAAAGACTTGAAGGAGGCGAGGGCATGAGCCCTGCAGGTGTCTGAAGGAATAATATTCCAGGGAGTGACAATAGCCAGTGCAAAGGGCCTGAGGTAGAAGTGTGCCTGGCTTTGGTAGAGGACACAGTCTAATGAATGAGAAGTGAATGAAATGAAAAATAGCAGGTGAACCAGAGATAATGGGGTCAAAGCATGTAGGGTCTGTGACTTATTGTCAAGACCTTGGCTCTTAATGTGCACTGGTTATGACACTGAATTGCACAGACAGTTTGGGGTGAAGTATCAGTGGAAAAGAATAGCTTTATTCCTTTTCCAGGCAAAGGGGGCCACAGCTGGCTAATGCCCTCAAAACTGTGTGTCCCGATCTGGAGTGGGGTTGGGGGTGGAGGAGTCTTACAGTCCAGCGGTGGGGTTGTTGATAAGGATTTGTGTGTGTGTGTGTGTGTGTGTGTGTGTGTGTGTGCTGGGCGTTCCTTCAATCCAGAGATCACCTGCCATCAAGTGGTGATGGGTGAACTGTGATGTGGACAGATGATATACGTGCAAATGGAAATCACCAGGAATTAAGACAGGAGTAATGTTGGCACAAGTGACAGTGAGCTGGAATCGTAAATATTTTAAAATGTAGGTTTTGAGACTTCCCGGGTGGTCCAGTGGCTAAGACTCCACGCTCCCAGTACCGGGGGCCTGGGTTCAATCGCTGGTGGAGGAACTTGATCCTACATGCTGCAACTAAGACCTGCAAAATATTTATTTAAATAAAATTTATTTAAACAAAAAAATAAAGTGCAGGTTTTATTATTACTCAGGTGTGGTGAGGCCACCAGATCAGGAGATGACTGCCATTGAAAAGGTAGTTTGTTATACTCACAGATCCCAAGAGCAGGGTCGTGTCACCCCACACAGAACCACACAGGGGAGCAGTGGGGTGGATCAGGAGACAGAGGGAGAAGGAAAACTATGAGAGCCTTTGCTGTGGTTTTAATGGGCGACTCAGGGTCAGCAGGCCTAGGGTTGGCTCCTTTAGATAACTTCAGCGGGTTCTGGGGTGTAGGGCCACCCCTAGTTGTCTGGTACCGGCCCGGGGGCTGATTATGGAAGGTGGGTTGCCCCCTGAAATGAGAGCTCCATAAAGGAGGAGTTAAGGTGTGAACCCCGGGGTCGGGGAGGGGTAGGGGGGAGGTTTGCATATGAAAGATACACTCCAGGGAAGTTGCGGTCTCTAAGAGTTAGTCGACCTAGGAAGGATAGTCCCAAGGGAAGATTTCAGACCCAATGTTTCCTTCGCTGTTGCCTGAAAATCCTTGAAGAGAGGTCAGAACCTCCCACCCCACAGTGATCAGGAAGGGCAGGAGAGGAGAAAGGGAGAGGGAAGGAAGGGATGGGAGGAGACGCGATGAGAGGGAGGAAAGGAAAAGGAGGAGAGAGAAGGAGGCTGATTCTTTTGGTTTATTCTCTTTGATTTTTAAAACTCTAAACATCATAACTTTGATAAAATTTTTTTTAATTTAAAGAAAAAGAAAGATAATTCCAGTATTATTTCCTTGGACCTAACAGTTTGCCATGGCAGGAATTAGTTAAATCCTTATTTTACAGATGAGGAAGTTGAAGGTCAAAGAGGTTAAGTGATGAGTACATAGTTAGCAAGTGGGTCTGGCACTTGGCCCCGGTTAGGGCCGATCCCAAAGCCTGTGCTTTCCCCAGCTGCGCGGGCTCACTGTCTAAGGAAGAAATGACCAGGCACCTGATGCATGGTCGCTGGGAACATTCCAGACCCACCGTCTCCTTCTTTGTCTGCCAAGGATGCTGGAAACTCCTCTAAGAGAGGACAGAACCTCCCACCCTACAGCCATCGAGAAAGCAAGGAGCTCGCCCTTGGTGCTCACCGGCCACTTATATTGTGACTCTTCCTTCTTGTCTTAAGAAGCCGGGTTCCCTAAGTCGAACCAGCAGACATCTCTTGTACCTGGGCCCTTTTCCCTTCCCCACAGCACCCCTCCCCCGATAGGGACAGCCTCAGAGAGGGTAAACCAAAGGACCTGCCCATCAAGACAGAAAATTGTCAAAGGGACACCTTTGAAACCCTTCCTCTAACTGTCCTACTCAGCCTGGCCTGAGCTCAGATCCTCTTGCCCAAGATTTTGAATCTTGACTGAACCTGAAAGCCCCACAGAAATCCTCTCCCAATCTCACTCCTCTCTAGACACAACCTGAGTGTCTTCCACCTGTCTTCTCTCTCATGGCCTGGGACCCCACTGTGCGCTCCCTCGTGGCAGCCTGCCTCTCTGCAGCCCTGTAGCCCCCTCTTCCTCTTTCTATTTTTCTTCTCATCCCATTTCTCCACCCTCGCTTTTCCTGACACATGATTTGGGTTAGTACCATAGAGCATAGTGACAGCTTCTCCTGCCTGTGTTTAATTCACTTCTCAACACACTGCAATTTAGCATCTGTATAGTAAAGCATTGACCTCACCTAAGGAGAGGGCTGGCTTTGCCTGCAGCTCCTGGGCGATGATCTCAAAGCCCTTCGAATATCCTGCCTGATAAGAGCATCTCTGTTTACCTGGGGGCCTCCAGGTCTGACAGTGTTCTCCTGCCTGGGCTCTAATGACGCTGAGATCTGTTAGCCTCCCCTCCCTTTGACTTCTCAGTCCTCATTTTCCTTGACCATTTCTTGTGGCTACTTCTTAACACTTGCTCAAGTGATAAGCACAGTGAGGCTTAAGCTCAGACCCAGATCCCCACTGTGGTAAATCCCTAACTTGGTTCCCTACACTGTCCCCTTGCTCCTTAGTCATCGTGACTGGTGTGAAGGATTTAAAGTCAAACCCGAGAGCTGTGACGCTCCGAGGGCTTTAATGTCCGTCGCTCCAAATCTTTGTTGTGACGAGACAAAGAACCGAGTAACATACACTTGCGTGACATCTATGGTGCTGTGACTCGGGTTTAACCTGGCTGAAACAACCTCTGCTCAGAAGAGGCCAAGCACAGCAGGAGCCCAACTCAGAGAAGCTCCCTCGCTAGAAGGAAGGCAAAGAAACCCAGCACAGGGGAAGGCCCATTGTGCTGGAAACCGGGACAGCGAAAAATGAACTCAGCAGAAAGCTCACATGGCCCAGTCTCAGATTCCAGAAGACCTCTGGTTAAGGTAAGAGGTCCTTGCTCCTATGGCTGGAGGGACCTTTACAATCTCTCGTTTCTTGTTTCCTAGAACCTCCAGCAAACAGGCGGGTGGCAGGGGGCACACTTGAGGGACTCTGGAGAGGCCACTCCTCAGCATGTCCCAAAGGCGCTATCTGCTGAGCCCCAGTAGCTGTTACCCAAGCCGGTGGGGGTTCTTCTGTCCTTTCTGTTCTCTGTGTCAAGGATCAGAACAATGAAACTGTCAGCACCGGTCAGATATTTAGCAAATTTTCTGGCGGGCTATGAAGGGGATTCCTTGGCACATTTTTCCCATTGCTTTTTCCTCCTGTCCTTCAGCTCTCTCCTGGGATTCAAGCCCGGCCAAAACTAATGAAACTCAGGCTCTGATGTCTCATTGCAAAAATTCATTGAGAGACAAAGCGATAGGAGGTGGATTTGTTAGGATCCAGAGAGAAGCCACTCTTCTGGGTGTGAACCATTTGCGAGGGCAAAGGATGGGGCCATGGAATTAGGCCTGGCTAGATTTTGTGAGGACCCCACTCCAGTACTCTTGCCTGGAAAATCCCATGGACGGAAGAGCCTGCATTGGAGAAGGAAATGGCAACCCACTCCAGCGTTCTTGCCTGGAGAATCCCAGGGACGGGGGAGCCTGGTGGGCTGCCGTCTATGGGGTCACACAGAGTTGGACACGACTGAAGCGACTTAGCAACAGCAGCAGGTACATGTCCTAGTGTGTCCACAGGTGAACTCATCACCTTTCCCTGAACGTATTCCTCATCTAGATCAATGGCATTGTTTGGCCCTGCAGACCCTAGACCCTGGTGCATCACTGGGATCAATCCAGTGCTATCTCCCCACTCCTGGCTTGTAGTCTGCTTGTCCAACTTTGGTTCCCGTTCCCATTTGGGCTTAGTTCCTGTCTCCTTGGTTCCTGACTTGACACAGCCCCTGGCTCCAGTTTCAGATTTTGCCTTAGGCTCCTGAGTCAACCAGGAGAGGTGTCCCCTTCCAGTTTAACTGGCCTAGTCAGGTGCGGGGCATCCTAGACCATTCCTGGTAGGTCTCTGCTGTCTTCTTACTGGTCACCACACTTCTCTTCAATCTATCCTGACTCCCTACAACTCACACACACACATGTACAAAATTAACATTCTGAGTACTGGCTTGAACATTTCAAGATCTGTCAAAGCCTTTAGACAATAAAGTATAAGTCATTGCTACATAACTAAGGGAAGCTTGCCATCTTGGAGCTTCTATTATGCACCAGCTAGTAATAAACTGAGAATCTGTTTTAACCAACATAAAAAGCACTTATTGGGATATGTTTTGTTGTTTCTATATTTATCAAATATTATGTTTACATTTTCTTAATTTTATTTTCTAAATTAAAAGATCCATAAGGGTGTTAGGGTTAGGGTTTTCTTACTGAAAAAAAGACAAGAATACATCCGGTATGATTCCATTTATATAAAATTCTAGAAAATTCAACTAATTTATGGTGGCAGCAAGCAGATCAGTAATTGCCTAGGCACAGGGGTTTGGGAGGAGGAAAGACCAGACTGGACTTCCCTGGTGGCTCAGTGGTAAAGAACCTGCCTGTCAATGCAGGTACGCAGGTTCGATCTCCGGGTTGGGAAGATCCCCTATAGAAAGAAGTGACAACTCACTCCAGTATTCTTGCCTGGAAAATCCCATGGACAGAGGAACCTGGCAGGCTGCCCTCTATAGGGTCGCAAAGAGTCGGATATGACTTAGCTACTGAGCATGCACGCGGGACTAGATTACAAAGAGACATGAGGAACTCTTTGAGGGTAATGAATATGTTCTTGATGTGGTGATGTTTTCATGAGTGTATATTTGTATGTCAAAACTCATCAAATTGTATACTTTAAATAGATGCTGTTTCAGATCAGATCAGTCGCTCAGTTGTGTCCGACTCTTTGCAACCCCATGAATCGCAGCACGCCAGGCCTCCCTGTCCATCACAAACTCCCGGAGTTCACTCAGACTCACGTCCATCGAGTCAGTGATGCCATCCAGCCGTCTCATCCTCTGTCATCCCCTTCTCCTCTTGCCCCCAATCCCTCCCAGCATCAGAGTCTTTTCCAATGAGTCAACTCTTCACATGACGTGGCCAAAGTACTGGAGTTTCAGCTTTAGCATCATTCCCTCCAAAGAAATCCCAGGGCTGATCTCCTTCAGAATGGACTGGTTGGATCTCCTTGCAGTCCAAGGGACTCTCAAGAGTCTTCTCCAACACCACAGTTCAAAAGCATCAGTTCTTCGGCACTCAGCCTTCTTCACAGTCCAATTCTCACATCCACACATGACCACAGGAAAAACCATAGCCTTGACTAGACGAACCTTTGTTGGCAAAGTAATGTCTCTGCTTTTGAAGATGCTATCTAGGTTGGTCATAACTTTCCTTCCAAGGAGTAAGCGTCTTTTAATTTCAGGGCTGCAGTCACCATCTGCAGTGATTTTGGATGTTGTTTAATGTTGATTAATTATATCTCATTAAGCTATCAAAATATGTATACTTGGGCTCCAGGATCCTGTAGGAATAATGTGGTCAGCTTATGTGTTATATAGTATTTGGAGAAGGAAATGGTAGCCCACTCCAGTATTCTTGCCTGGAGACTCCCATGGACAGAGGACCCTGGCAGGCTACAATGCATGGGGTTGCAACAGTCGAACATGACTTAGTGACTAAACCACCATCAACAACCACCACCACCACAAGGTATTAAATCAAATTCAAACTAGATGTGGGGTGGGGAAGATTTCATCAGTTACAGAGAGGCAGGTAATAAGACAACTATGACTCCCACAATGGGTTTCCCAGAGATAGATTCCATATCTGGAAACCAGGCATCCCCAGAACATATAAAACAAGTGGTCCCAACATTGCTTGGAGAGACTGGAGGAACTGAAAGCAGTGAGCAGAGTCTTATCATCTACATCCTGGGGGAGGGTTTCCCTCAACCATTGGCAAAGGGTTTTGCTGCTGCGGCAAGTGGGAAATCTTATTTTTAACTCACTCTTGAGTTTCACGGAGGAAGGTAACTCACTTGAGTCTTTCTCCACAGGGTGCCTCCAAACCACAAATTCCCGATTCCTACTCTGATTTATTCTAATAAGAAGTAGGCTGATCCCTTAATCCCTGTTTAAAGGGCCCCTGTTTACTGAAGCTATAAACTCTGGGCAAAGGCTCACAAATCACTCTTTAGCTCGGTCCGGAGCAGGAGGTGGGCAGAATGGACAGAAGGAGGTGACACTGGTATGCAGCCTGTCTGTTTTCCTGGTAGGTACACTCTGGTGAGGGCCCCCTCCACCCCGTCCCATGCTGGGAGCTCTAGATCTAGCCTCCACTCGTATCTACTCTGCTCTGAGCCTGGAAGGAGGGCGGTACCTGACCCATCACCTTAGCCCTCTTCTTCCAGCTGGGTTTGGCCAGTAGGAGGCGCTAGTAGGAAGTGAAAGGATGGGAGGGATGGAGGTTGGGGTCTTCGGTAACTGATCTTCTACCTTAGGCCACAGTTCTTGTCAGATGCCTCGTCTCCATGACTAGAGCAAAGCCTGGAAAACTAGGTGCCAGCTAATCTCATGCCAGAGAAAGCCAAGGGGAGCCACTCCAAGGCCTCCCCTCCAAACACAGTCTAAGAGAAGGCAAAACCAATGTGCTTGCGATGCAACTGTAGCCTCAGTGCAGATCCCTCCACCATGGTGGTGGTTCAGTCCCCAAGTCGTGTCCGACTCTTGCGACCCCATGGACTGTAACCTGCCAGACTCCTCTGGCCATGGGATTTCCCAGGCAAGAATACTGGAGTGGGTTGCCGTTCTCTTCTCCAGGGGATCCTCTCAACCCAGAGGTTGAACCTACATTTCCTGCATTGGCCGGTGGATTCTTTACCACTGAGCCCCAGGGAAGAGCCTTCCATCATATGCCAATCCTTCTTCTATAGAAATTCTAGGGCTTCCCTACTGGTCCAGTAACTAAGACTCAGTGCTCCCAATGCAGGGGGCCCTGATTTGACCCCTTGTCAGGGAACTAGATCCCACATGCCGAAACTAAAGGATCCCGAATGCTGCAACTGAGACCTGGTGCAATCAAATAAAGGAATATTTTTTAGAAAGAAAAAAAAATTCTAATTCTGGCCCCAACACTGCCTCCTCCCTCCCCCTCATTTCCTTTGTCCAAACCTATTCACAGAACCCATCACTTCATGGCAAACAGATGGGGAAACAATGGAAACAGTGACAGACTTTATTTTCTTGGGCTCCAAAATCACTGCAGAGGGTGACTGCAGCCATGAAATGAAAGACGCTTGCTCCTTGGAGGAAAAGCTATGACCAACCTAGACAGCATATTAAAAAGCAGAGACATTACTTTGCCAACAAAGGTCCATCTAGTCAAGGCTATGATTTTTCCAGTAGTCACATATGGATGTGAGAGTTGGACTATAAAGAAAGCTGAGCATCGAAGAATTGATGCTTTTGAACTGTGGTGTTGGAGAAGACTCTTGAGAGTCCCTTGGACTGCAAGGAGCTCCAACCAGTCCATCCTAAGGGAAATCAGTCCTGAATATTCATTGGAAGAACTGATGCTGAAGCTGAAACTTCAATACTTTGGCCACTTGATACGTAGAACTGATTCATTTGAAAAGACCCTGATGCTGGAAAAGATTGAAGGCAGGAGGAGAAGGGGACGACAGAGAATATTGTTGGATGGCATCACCAACTCGATGGACCTGAGTTTGACTAAGCTCTGGGTGATAGACAGGGACGCCTTGCTTGCTGCAGTCCATGGGGTTTCAAAGAGTCCCACCAAACTGAGCGACTGAACTGACTGATTCATAGAACCTCCCACAGGATTGAACTCTATCCTGGCTTGCTAGTGGAGGCCCTCCTGGGCTCTCACCTACTGCCGGTGTCTCCCCATTGGTTCCCTTCCTTCCCGTCGCCCCCAGAATCCCATCCACTCGATGCCAGCTGGCAAAGCTGGCAGAGGCTCCCCGGTGCCTACATAGGCCCACCCCCTCTACTGCTTCTCTATTGAATGTGTGAATTTTTTCAAAAGCTGTTAGTCAAAAAAAAAAAAAAAGTAACGCCTTTCTTTACTTTGAGTTGCAAAAAAGCATTTATTTTTAAAACACCAAAATTGGCATTTGAACAGAAAACTTTTAACTTTCTTCAGCATCTCGGCTAAGGATCTTACTTCCACCCCCCTCCATCCCCCACACGCCTGTCGTCAGTACCTTGGCTGACGACGGAGCAGGATGGGAGGGGTGTCCCAGAACCGGGGATAAATATTAAAATGTCCACATGGGTTTCTACCAACGAATACATCCTGACCAGATCCAGAGGGTGAGAGGTTTGGAAAGGTGTCGAGAAGTTTCCACTGACCCAGCCCAGCGCTCCCTGGTCTGCGAACATTACAAAAGGGATGGGCAGGGATTCGGGGCAGGGGCAGGACGAGGGAGAAGGCGGTGGGAGCAGGGTGGGAGCCGCCACCCACGGCGGCCAGGTTTGCGACCCGCTGAGCCAACCTGCGGAGGTCCGGCCTCAGGGCAAGCGCATCCTGGGACGCGGGCCGCCGAGCTGGTCCATCGCGCGCGCTCCTGTCTCCGGCCCGAAAAGAGTTAACAGGCCAGTCCCAAGCGGGCCCGGATTCCCTGCGGGAGGCCCAGCTCACCGCCAGCTTGACCCCCGCCCACCAACCAAGCCGGGACCTCGCGGCGCCCGAGGTGGGGTGGGGAAACTGGGAGAGTGCGGCTCGCGGGGAACGCGCGGGTGCAGCCAGGGCGCTCTGGGCGTCGGGGAAGGGGCGGGCTAGGGCAGGTCAGGCCCGCCCCCGCCAGGGGCGGTGGAGGCCGGTGACCGACAGGCCTCCAGGCCCGTCCCGGCGCGCCTGACGGTCCGGAGCGCCCGGCAGGGCAGGGCCGGGGCGGGGGCTCTGGAGAGGGCGGGGGCGGACGGGGAAGCCTCTGGGCGGGGGCGGGGCCTCGGCAGAGTAGCAGCGCTCTCAGCCAATGGGAGGCGGGCGCCTTCCCGTTAGCGCCGGATCCCGGTGGATAGGGAGGGGCGGGCGGCGCCGTGGGGATCCCGGGGCGGCCCAGGGCCCCTGACTCGGCTCCGCGCGGCGACATGGACCGGATGGCCAGCTCCATGAAGCAGGTCCCCAACCCCCTGCCGAAGGTGCTGAGCCGGCGTGGGGTAGGCGCGGGGATGGAGGCGGCGGAGCGGGAGAGCTTTGAGCGGACTCAGGTGAGGACCGGGGCGGGGTGGGGGGGACACCCCGGGTCGTGCACGGCTGGGGCATCCCGCAGTGTCTTGGAGGGGACTCGAAGGGAGTAGGGATCTTGCAGGCCCAGGGAAGGACGGAGCACGGGGGCATCTGTGTGGTGGTCAGGGCGATCCGGGAAGGTCGGGGACCCCGGGGGCATCCCGACTGGCCTGGGGGAGAGGGCAGGGCGGCTCTGAGCAGCTGGCACGATCCGCGCGGCGCGACCGACTGGAGCCGGTCCCAGCAGGGCATGGCAGGGGTCACGGGGGCGGTGAGAGGGGAAGGAACGGGAAAAGGGGGCCGAATGGAAGGGGTGCCCCTAGGCTGGGGAAGGTCCCTGGGGTGGGGGCCACAGGGGGGTCGCATTTGTGGCAGCGGAGAGTGGGGCGCTGAGTCGGGAATGTGAAGGCTGGGGCGCCCTGTCCTCTCCGCTCGATCACTTCAGGACTACGTTGACATTCCCCCCATCCCTAGCATCCCCTTCCTTGTGCCTCTAGCTTGGCTCACACCACCCCCCAGCTGTCGGCCTCGGAGGACCGGACTGAAGGGGTCTGAGCCGGGAGGAAGGAATTTAGGAAATGCGGTGTGTGGCCGAGTTTGGAAGATGACCGGGGGCTGGAGGAGGGGGCCGGCCCAAGGACAGAAATTGAGGCTCTTGGACCAGTGGCCCCGATTCTGGTCAAGTTGAGTTGTCCCGGGGTGCCCAGAACCCTGAATCGAGGTTTTGATTTCATCCCCCCAAATGTGCCTGACAGCTAATAGGCAGCCTGCCCTATTTGTCCAGCCTGAGCAGGGCTAGGGGCCAAAATTCCTCACTGTCATCAACAAAAAGCCACAATCCATTTTTACCTCCGAGTTTTAATGCCTGGTGTATTGATTGGACTGAATAAAGCTGACATGTTTATGGTGTTCATCGGCTCGTTTGTATGCAAAATCCATTTCACAGGGCATAGCACTTCTTTTAATCCTACTGCCAAAGTTGTATGGGCAGGTTTGTTCCTGACTCGTGCTCACTCTTGCTCTTGGAGTGGAACCTTTGAAGATCCAGGGGGCTTCCGCTGCCAGAAGCTGGTTCTGCTGTTCTATTCTGCTCCCCATCTCCCCCTCCCCAAACTTAGTACCATGTGAGGGAAGGGCAGTGGGGTTTTAGATAAAGATTGTGAGGTCCTGATTGAGTGTTCTATGTAGGGAATCTTGCAAAGAAGGAAGGTTTTCATGAAAACCCAGGGGACTTCCTTCTCTTCTTTTTCCAGGCACCTCTGGCCCTTTGCAGGTTTGTCTGGGTGGTGTAAAGTAGGCAGCGTCCCCTCCCTAGGTCATCATCCTACCCCACATGTGATGGGAGAGAAGGCTCTTTACTTCTCTCTCCCAGGGTCTGGCTGGGTTTAAGCTTTATTTTCTGACTCTGTGGATTGGACCCCAGAAAGGAAGGAAGATACTTGTCTGCTATGGGCATTATGCCCTCGTCTAGCTGTCTGGGCACATAAGGCTTCTTGCTCCAGGAAACAGTGTAAATCTTTCTTGTAATGGACAAGGAAAATAAATGGTAATTCATTCCTTCTAGAGTCTCCAGTAAAAACTGGAGCAATAGAGAAATACACATAAGAGTTTGACCCATTATAGTGATGGAAATTAGGTTTGTGAAAGTTTCTCTAGCTGTCCAGGGACGTCCCAACAAGGAGAGTCTAGGTCAGTGTTAGGCGGTATCTTACATTCTGTGGGACACTGATAATTGGCCAGATTTGAGCTAGTGGCTTGTGTGTGTGTATGTGTGTGTGTGTGTCTGTAAGGGAGGTAGAATGAATCAAGAAAAGAGTTTCTCTGTTGTTGAAACTATTAGGGGAATAAGAGAGTGAAGAAAAGGAAAGAGAATAATCCTAAAACCTCACCTTAGTCAATCTGTAAAAATGTGTATTGTTTAATGGCTACTTATCCAATGTATGGGTGTGTTAGTCACTCAGCTGTGTCTGAATCTTTGCGACCCCATGGACTGCAGCCTGCCAGGCTCCTCTGTCCACAGAATTCTCCAGGCAAGAATACTGGAATGGGTAGCCATTCCCTTCTCCAGGAGATCTTCCCAACCCAGGGATTGAACCCGGGTCTCCCTCATTGCAGGCAGATTCTTTACTGTCTGAGCCGTATAAACATGAGTTAGAAAAAAAACTTAATGAGTTAAGAGAGCATGAGAATCAGTGAAGGCAGACTGATGATTGTAACTGATTATGTGTTTGGCACTGTTCTGAGTACTTTATTATATCACCTTCTTTAATCTCAGTAAAGTGCTGTGTGGTGATATTGACAAGGACCTATGAGGTGAGTATCAACCACATTTTACCTGGAGAAAATTGAGGCACAGAGAAGTTAAGTAACTTGCCCAAGGTCACACAGCATGTCGTGATCCCAACCTTTAACCGCATCTCTGTGTGGCCTCTGAGTACTGGGCAGAGCACTGGAATGGGAGCTGGAAGAGGCTGAAGTCTGATAGCCGGGCACATGGAGGGGCTGTGTGGCCCCAGGCAAGTTTTCCAACTTTTCTTAGCCTTGGGTTCCTTATTGCAAAATTGGGATACTACTTACCTCACAGGTTGATTGTGGGAGACTCGATTAAATGATATACATGGAGGCATTTTGTAAACTGGGGAGCACTGTGGTGGTGATGATTGCTATAATCTGAGGGGGGAGGGGGCCAGAAAAAAGGCCAAGTACTGGGGCAGGCTGTGATGAACTGGTCAGTAGAGGGACACAAGTGTTCCTGGTTAATGCAGTGATTACCAGGAGTGATTGCTTCAAGTCCAGGCTGCCAGGGTGCGAAGCGGGTGGGAGCCCTCCGAGGTCTGAACCCCATCCTTCAGCCTGAGCCGGCACTTGCTGGGTAGGGAGGAGGGATGGGGCATTCCAGGAGAGAAGGTATGGTCTGGAGGCGGGTGTGAATGAGATTCATCAGTTAAGGTGGACAGAGCAGAATCGGCTCCTCCCACCTCCAAACGCCTTGCGCCTTGCACCTGCTCCCTGTCCTGTCCCCGTTTCCCTGTGACCCCAGCACCCCGTGAGCTTCCTGAGGGCGGGATGGTGTCTCGCTCTAACTTCTGTCCTCATGTGCCCGGGGCTGGTGTTAGTGGTGAAGTGACGGTAGTCTTGGGTCCAAAGTGACGGGTTGGCCCCGGCTGGTATGCCTGGCCTGGATGGGGAACTAAGCTCTGGGCCACAGGGCACATCTGTAATTACTTGATGTTCTTTCTTAATGGCCCCCAGTTCCCTCCTGGTCCTGCTTTGTCTCTGCACTGTCAGCCGGTGGCCCTGCCCCAGGCCCCTCCAAGGACTCTGAGTTCCCTGCTTTCTTTCTGGTTGGGTTTGTGCTCCAGCTGTCTGTGCCCTCAGACCAGACTTGTTTTCCCACCGGTTGTCAGCCTCTTCCAGGAAGCCTTCCCTCCTCAACTCTCCTGGGATCATCCTTCTATTTCATGTGATCACTGTCCGTGCCAGCCCCCGGCTCCAGCTAGACCCCCGGTGTACCCCCCACTCAGCCCATCACCAGCACCCTTCAGGCTCTGGGGACATAAAAAGCAGTTCTTGCCCTCAAAAAAGCTACAGTAATAATGATACGTAGCCTGGAGCACTTTACAGTGTATAAAGCTTTAGCACTGTTGGGACTGCACTGTGGTTGGGTGTTATCACCCTCATTGTATGGATGAGAGCTTGGTAACTTGCCCAGGACTGCCAGTTGGTGAATGAAAGGGTCAGAATTCAAACCCGAGACTCGGGGTTCTAGGCCCTGGTTCTAGGTCTCAGGCCCTGTCCACCACACTGTCCTTATATCAGCCAAGAGGGCGATTCTGGAATGAATCAGGAGGGTTGCCACTCACAGACAAAATGTCCTGTCTGTATTTACTTAGCTGGCAAATGGTTTTCTCCATGGTTTGCTTGTTTTTTCAACATCCTCTTAGTGAGTACATACTGTGAAGGGGACGCAGAGATGAGTAAGATAAAGAGACTGGCCCCAGAGGAGCTCATGAGTCAGCGGGGAGGTGGACCGGCCACAGCGGGCCTCCTCCAAGGGGGACAGAGGACCCACGGCGCCGGCAGCACTGGAGCCAGTAGCAGGGCAGGACCTGCTGCATCAGAGCCTATATTTCAACCAGACACGGAAGTTTGAGCTGCTGCACTCTGTGGCAGCTGAGTGCTGGGATCAGAAGAGAGCACAGGGCTCTGGAAACACAGAGGAAGGGACAAACCCTTAGTCACACTCTCTTGGATGGAGCCCACGACAGAGTAAAAGATGCTAACCAATCATATAATGAGAAGAGCCAGGAGACAGAAACAAATATTTGTAAAGGGCTTGCTGGGTCCTAGGGACTTGCTAGGTGATTTATAGCCATTATCTTATTTGATAGCTCAGGCTCAGAGAGGCCAAATGACTTTTCCAAGGTCACACAGCAAGCAAATAGACCAGCCAGGGCTTCAGAAGCAGATGGCAAGGCCTCTTCTCCATCATCTGCCATCATGAACATGATCTTCAGCAGACGCTCAGCCTTCAGTTCACCAGCTGAAAAATTTTGGGGTTGGGCTGGAGGGATCAGTGGTTCTTAGACCTGGCTACACCGAAATCGCTTCTAACATAAAAGATTCTGTATACTGTCCCCTGCTTGCTCCCTTAGTCAGTACTGAAAACTAGAAAGGATGCTGAGAGCTTTCTTTGGCTCTGTGGTTTTGTTCTCTTCTGGTTTCCTCCCAATGATACTAATGAGAAAAGCCAGCATCGATCACACTTACTCTGTGCAAATATAGAGGCCTTGCACAGACCTCCCCTTTTAATCGTTACAAAAAACTTACAGATTATGAAGTGTTAGTCACTCAGTCACATCCGACTCTTTTGCGGCCCCATGGACTATAGCCTGCCAGGCTCCTCTGTCCATGAAATTCTCCAGGTAAGAATACTGGAGTGGTTGCCATTCCTTTCTCCTGGGGAATCTTCCCAACCTGGGGGGTCGAACCGGGTCTCCTGCATTGCAGCCAGATTCTTTACTGTCTGAGCCACCAGGACCCCACCCTGTTTTATAGATGAGGCAGTTGAGGTTGAGAGGCTTAATAACCAGCTCAAGGCTCTGAAGTGAGTAAATCACAGAGCTGGGACTCAAAGCCAGGAAGATCGGCCCGCGAGCCTGGTTTTTCCGACTGCCAGCCCTGTGGCACTGCCTGGGCCCCTCTGGCTCTCGTCCGTCTTCCTCCCCTTGGGGAAACTTGGGATCCCCAAGTCTCTGTCCTCACCCCACTTCTCTTTTACCTCCTGTCCACTTCCTCTGCCCTTATTTCCATCTGATGGTTTCTGTTCTCACCCCCATGACACCGACTTCCTGGCTTCCGTGACCACTTCCCATTGGACATCTGCTCCCTGATAAACCACTCATGCCCCAAACTCCACTTGGGCCTCCCCAGCCTGTGAACACCTGAGCCCTGCTGCCATGACTCCCATCATCTCCCAGGATCCGCCGGGAGCCCTCCCTGCCTCTTGCCCGCTCTTGCCCGGAGCCCTCCCTGCCTCTTGCCCACTCTGCCACACTGTATTCTATGATGTTGCTCCTATCCTTCTCTCCTTGGCTTATCGCTGTCCCTACCCTATTTCCTCTTGCCTGCATCTTTGTAATCCCATCCTTCCTGCCCCCTCAAAGAGCCTGATGACTGGTGGATTGTCCCTAATGCCCAGCACTGCCCGTATAACTCGCTCTTTCCAAAAACCTGTGCTGGCTGCCCAGAGACCCTGCAGGGTGTGGTGCCTTCGGGATCCCTAACCCCTGTCCTCTGCAGGCCTTAATTTACAGAGCATCCTCCACCAGGCAGCTCCTGTCATCTGGTTCAGGTGTGCAGGGGCCATTCCCTACTGTGTGTCTCTCCTGTTCATCTATGCTCACATCTTGGCTTCCCTTCCACACTGGAAGTTCTTTTTTTTTTCCCCAGTATTTATTTATTTGGCTGCACCGAGTCTTAGTTTTGACATAGGGGATCTTAGTTCCCCGACCAGAGATCGAACCCGGGCCCCCTGCATTGGGAGTGTGGAATTTTAGCTACTGGACCAGCAGGGAAGTCCTAAGACTGGAAGCTCTTGAGGGCAGGGTCTGAGTCTTAGCGGGCCCTTGCATGAGGCAGGCTCTGGGGCCTGTTTGCCAAACATGTGAATGTACAGCAGTCAGAGGATCTACAGCAGCCTGGGGCCGTAGGCAGGCCTCTGCTTGCAGAACGCTTTTCTTTGCACATTTCGGAGGTTCCCTCTCTGTCTCCTTCAGTTTCCCTGATAATTGTATCTCACTAGATGCCTGCCCTGTGTGCCAGGCCTGGGCACCCAGAGTACCGTGGAAGTACATCACTCAGCTCCTGAGAGCTTGGTTGGAGAGTTCACTCAGGAAAGAGCCTGATGGGGCTGGAAACAGAATTAAGGCTCACGGGTAATGATTTGAATTTCCATCAAGTTCAGACACTTGATAAACATTCCCAAACCGTGGTCTTGGACTTCCCGGGACTTCATTCTGCTTCAGGTCAGATCTTTCTGAGCTAGAAGAGGTTACCAGGAAGGGAGAGAATCTGGCCTGGTGTCCTGGGCCCCTGGACGTGGCCAAGGGCAGTGGCCTCTGTGCAGGCGCTGGAGTTTGGGGCAGAGCATAAAAGAATTTAGGATGATTGTGGGAACAGGAAGTCTGGGGATGTTAGGATGAGTATAAGAATAGGAAGTCTGGGGATGTTAGGATGAGTACAGGAACAGGAAGTCTGGCTCTGCCCCTGCATCTCATTGCAAAATGAGGAGGCTGGAAAAGATTTCTGAGGGTCCTTCCAGGTCTCAAATATTTCAGCTTTAAAAAAATATATATTTCAGCTTTTAGAACTCCTGTAAACAACCTTTCACATTAAGATCAGGACACTTGTTTCTTCTGAGCTGTCAACTGCTGCCTTGAAAGGGGTTCCCAAATGCCCCCTGTTTGTGGGATGGGGCTCGGGTACCAGTGATGTGGGGCTCACGAAAGGATGGTGCTGCTCCTTAGGAAGGGATGGGGTGTGTCCGTGTGGTCCAGGAGAGAAGATTCCCAGCCCCACTTGGGCTCTGAAAGAGTTGCTCGCTCGCAAGGCACTGATGAGGCTCGTTTTATGCTCCCCATCTGCGGGCCCACTAATTCCACTACCTCAGGACCAAGTGTGCAGGGGGCCTGGGTGGGGTGCAGGGCGTAGCCTGCCGCGGCAGCACCACGGGCCAGCGGCCAGGGCTTCTCCCGCATCCAGAAGGGTTGGCGGCCTGGAGAGGTGCCCACCTGGGAAAGGGAACTTGTCAGCCCCACCTCTTGGCAGGATGGTGACTGCTTCCTGTTTTCCTGTCTGGGCAGGCAGGGAGGAGCCCTGTTCCCAGCTGTGGGCAGTGAAGTTTGACGCTGGGGGGAGAGGGCTGGGGACCCAAGGTGTCGTCTGGCACAGCCTGCGGGGGAGAGAGCACGCATCTTCTTGGATCTGAAAGGCCGCGCTTTACTGCCACCTCTGCTATTAGTGCTCAGAGAGCCCAGGAAGTTGGGCTATTCAGGAAGCCAGTGTGGCCAGTCACTTCTTTTAACTACCACTGTGTGAAGTTTTCAAAGTACGTTTACAAGTAACCTCTTTTCAGCCACGGAGCAACCAGGCAGTAGATAATTTTGGTCAGTTCTCAGGCATGGACACTGAAGCCCAAAGAGCGTCTGTGGCTTGCCCAGGAGCACCCAGGAAGTGGCTGAGGAGCTGAGGCTGGAACCGGGTGGGTCTGATCTCAGATTGTACACTTTCTTTTCCAAACTCCTAAAGCTGAAGCCTGGCCAGGGCTGGTAACTTCAAAAAAGTACAGAGGTGTTTTTTTTTTTTTTTAACTCCCTAGATTTTGTTTCAATTGATTTATTTGGACATTTGAAATTCCTCCCAGAAGATATTTTGCAATACATCACATCCCAAAGACAGAGGAGCCTGGTGGGCTACAGTCCATAGGGTCGCAAAGAGTTGGACATGATTGAGTGACTAAGCATAGCACAACATAACTGTCAGATAGAGTAGGAAATGGCAACACACTCCAGTGTTCTTGCCTGGAGGATTCCACAGATAAAGGAGCCTGGCGGGCTACAGTCCATAGAGTCACAGAGGGTCGGATAGGACTGAGCACAGCACAGCACAGCACTGTCAGAAAAGCCTGTATCCAGAATATGTTTAAAAAAAAGGAAAACCAGAAAGGACAACCCAATAGAGAAACAAGCAGGAGGAACTTCACAAAAGAGGATAAGCAAATGGCCAATAAACATATAAAAAGGTGGACAACTTTGTTAGTAAGCAGGGAGGTAAAAATTGAAATTACACTGAGATATTGCTATATGCCCATCAGGATGAAAGAAATGAAAATGGGGGAAAAATTCACAGTGCCAAGTGTCAGCAAGCATGTGAAGCAATGAACGCGCTCCTGGACTGCTGATGGGCCGGACACTGGGGCAGCTGTACTTCAAAGCAGCCTGGTTGTCTCTCTGGTCAAAGCTATGGTTTTTCCAGTAGTCATGTATGGATGTGAGCATAGCACCATAAAGAAGGCTGAGCATCGAAGTACTGATTCTTTTGAACTGTGGTGTTGGAGAAGACTCTTGAGAGTCCCTTGCACTGCAAGGAGATCCAACCAGTCCATCCTAACCTGAATATTCATTGGAAGGACTGATGCTGAAACTGAAGCTCCAGTGTCCACCTGATGTGAAGAGCCAACTCATTGGAAAAGACCCTGATGCTGGGAAGGATTGAAGGTGAAAAAAGAGGGTGGCGGAGGATGAGATGGCTGGACAGCATCACTGAGTCATGGACATGAGTCTGAGCAAACTCCGGGAGATAGTGAAGGACAGGGGAGCCTGCAAAAGAGTTGGACACCACTTAGTGACTGAACAACAACAGCATTAAAGATTAGCACACTCAATAACCCACCAAATCCACACCAAGCAATATACCCAACAGAAATGGATGCCCATGCACCAAAAGGTATTCATAGAAGAGTATTATTCATAATCATGTTGTGTAATAACCCCAAACTAGAAACAACTCAAGAGCTCATCAGCAGTAGATGGATAAATAAATCGTGATCTTGTCTCTCATGGGACTACTGTACAGCAGTGAAAATAAACAAACTATAGCTACCCTCAACAGCATGGGGCACTCTTTTTTTTTTCTGATAGGGACCATTTATTTTGAAGTCTTCATTGAATTTGTCACAATATTGCTTCTGCTTTATGTTTTGTTTTTTGGCTATGAGACATATGGGATCTTAGCTGCCCAACCAGGGATCGAACCTGCATCCCCTGCATTGGAAGACGAAGTCTTAACCACTGGACCACCAGGGTTAAGTCACAACATGACTCTTACAAACACAATGTTGGGGGCGGGGGGAGAGACGGACACTCAAAGGACAACTGTGAAGATTTCCATTTATATTAAGTTCAAAAAACAGGCAAAGCAAAACTGGAACTTAGGGGTGCTTGCATAGATGATGAAACTGTAAAGACAAAAGGGACTGATTATTCTAAGAGCCCAGATAAAGGTCACCTCTGAGTGCAGGAGAGATGAGTGAGGGGGAGGGTGTTCAGAGCAGGGGCACTTCTGTGGTTCTGCTATGCATCTGTGTCCTGGCCTGGATGGTGGTTTATGATAATTCATTAAGCTGTACTTTTTCGCTTCATGCAGTTCTCTCTATTTATATATTTCAGAATACAAAAGATTATAAAAAGCCTCTTTCCAGGGAGTAGGAGACTGTCTCGTGGAGGCTAAGTAAGAACCTGCCATTTAGATATCCACCCACCCTTTGAGGTCTCTCTCAAACACAGCCTCCCCCGTGAAAGTGCCTCTGACGCTGCCCTAGAGCTGGGAAGTGTTTGATTTATGAATCATGCGTCTACAAGCTGCACACTCCGAGCGCTGCTGTAACACGGAGCGGGGCGGGTGACACCTATCATTAGGCCACACTTAGCATGGTGCCCTCAGCTCCCGTTGACGTGTGTCTTGTGTCTCCCTCCCTCAGTAGCAGACAGGTGCTCGTTCCTCACTCATCTTTTGGTGAGTTGCCCCAGTGTCTTGCAGAAGGCTTTACACCAGCCCCAGCTCAGGATGTCTGTTAAATATGAAATATATTAGAAGTTCTCAAAGGAGAGAATGAGAGAAGAAAGTATGTCTCTAAGCTCAAAAGAAAGCACATTTGAATAAACCAAAGACCCAGATGGTAGGCACAGAACCTCAGACTTGGCTCCTGCTCCAAAGATTTAGATCAAGCCAGACATGATGAAGGAGAAGAGGAGGAGAGGAGGGCGTCAGAGGATGAGATGGCATCACCAGTGCAATGGACATGAACTTGGACAAACTTCTGGAGATGATGAGGGACAGAAAGGCCTGGCGTGCTGCGGTCCATAGGGTTGCAAGGAGTCGGACACACTGGGCGACTGAACAACAAGGCGTGATGAGCCACTGTGAGAACCTGGGAGCTTGAGGAGTGTCACCTGGGCACACGGCAGAGATGCTGACCTAACAGTGGCTCTTTTGAGGTCTCTGTCTGGCTGCGTGGTCCCGCGGCCAGCCCCTGGTGACTGCTCTGTGATTCGTGCGTCTTACCTAGGCTGCCACGTGCCCCTCTCCCGTACTGGCCTGGATGCATATTCCTTCTCTGGTCTTCCTTGGATCTGGCTTAACTGATGCTATATTCTTCCCTCTCATTTCCCATAATCCATCAGAAAGATACACAGGTGTGAGTGCTGTGGTTTCCTCTCTGAGCAAGATCAGCTTCCCTTGGAGTCACAGGTGAGCCCAGGGCTCTCCCTCTCCAGGGTTAGCATATGTGTGCTCATTTGCTCAGTCATGTTCAACTCTTTGCCACCCCGTGGACTGTAGCCCACTAGGCTCCTCTGTCCCTGGGATTCTCCAGGCAAGAATACTGGAGTGGGTTACCGTTTCCTACTCCAGGGGATCTCCCTGACCCAGGGATCGAACCCACATCTTTTGGGTCTCCTGCATTGGCGGGAGGATTCTTTACCACTTGAGCCACCTGGGAAGTTTCCAAAAAGATACACGTCGAGTGCCTTTTCTTTGTCCCCTCAAGTTCCTGGTACAGCATCTGGCCCTGAGCAACTCTCGATACAGGTTTGTGGAATGAAGGATAAAATCTTTTTGGTGAAGGACTGAGTGAGCATCAGCCATTTTTGGTCCCAGTTCTGAACTGTGAACCCTGATTTACAGTCCCTGAATCTGGGATCACATGAGCATAATTGGAGCCACCCAGAGGGACCCTGGAAACCTCGTCCCTTTGATGTAACTGTGGGTGGTCCTTGGGGACTTCCTGTTGATTGCCATCTCCCTGACTCATGCCTGGAAGTGACTTGCCATCTCCTGCTTCCCTTGAGATCCTTATTCCAGGATGGGACCTCCCTGTGCAGCCGAGGTCCTGTTACTGCTAAGAAAAATCTAACACAAGCAATGAAAAAAGAAAGAAGGAATGAAGGGAAGGAAAACCCTGTCCATCTAAACCTGGACTCCACCTCCTGCCACAGACCTGCTCATTCTTCTTTGTTCTCAGTTTCAGAGAAACTCAGTTTACAAACCATCCCAGGCCGTTCCACTTGGGATTGTCCCACTCATTCTAAGAGACCCCTCTCTTCTGCATGGACCTCTCCAGCTAGTCATCGAGTCCTACTCTTCTTGTCTCCTTGACTGCGTCTCACATCACCCCGACTTCTCCGCCACCCTGCCTGAGTTCAGGCCTTCATCTCAAGACTTAGCTATTTATTGCACGGCCCACCTGGCCCTCCTGCCCTCCAGTCTTGACTGTCAGAAGTTCTGCCCTTGCCTTGGCTGCCAGAGTTGGGTTTGAAGAGGTCCAAGTATTTATATCACTCCAGATTTTAAAAACCTCTGTTATGTGTAACTCTAAGCTGAAACCCAAGCTTGTTGGCATGACACAGAGCCAGGCTTTGCCAGCCTTAATGTCCAGCCACCGCCGCCAAGCACCTTAGAGTGCTCCCAGCACGACCCAGGCTTCTCCACTCCTGGGTTTTTCCAGGTGGCAGCCTTCTCATCTGCCCAGAACGCCTCTCCCATTTTATCCACCTGCCAAACTCTTTCCATCTGGTAAGTCCCACCTTCGTGGCCACTCCTGTGGAAAGTCCCCCTCCCTTCTCCAAGCAGATTTAGTGAATGGTATTTCTCTTCGTCAGTCTTCCCAGGTGGCACTAGAGGTAAATACCCACCTGCCAATGCAGGCGATATAAGAGACATGAGTTCAATCCCTGGGTTGGGAAGATCCCTTGGAGGAGGGAGTGGCAACCCACTCTAGTATTGTTGCCTGGAGAATCCCTCGGACAGAGGAGCCTGGTGGGCTACAATCCATAGGGTCACCAAGAGTCAGACACAACTGAAGCGACTTAGCACGCATACACTTGTGTCTGTTCTGTGTTAGCATGTTTATCTGGGTGTCTGTCCCACACTGGACCATGAGCTCCCCTATAGCTTAGCTCTGCACCCCATGCACAGGATTCAGCACCCAGAAGGACCTTGGGAGATGTTTATTGAGTGAACTAATGATGCATTTTAAGGACCTGATTGTGTTTGATTGTTGTTGCAACAGAAGAGGGAAGGGGCCCAATTCTCACCCAGGGCAGGTGCTCCCCACCAAAGCGAATGCATTTGATCTGTGTCATGTTGACCTGAAACGAAAGTTTTGGCAACACTGTTCAGATAAATGTGAGCATGTTTTGGGAGTGGAGACTTCAGTGGGAGGGACAGAGGTGGTTTTCTGTGCAGCCACAGTACACACCTGGATGGGAACTAGGAGCCAGGATTCCTGGTTTATGTTCTACTGGCGGGCTGACTGGTGTTCCTTCTGCATCTCAGAAGTGTGATGTAGCAGGTAGAAAATGCCCCCACCATCAGCATAGCCATATCTTCCGTTACATGGCAAAAGGGACTCTGTAGATGTGATTAAGGACCTCAAGATATGGAAAGAAGGGACTTCCCTAGCTGTTCAGTGGTCAAGACTCCCTTCTTCTAATGCGGGGGGCGTGGGTTCAATCCCTAGTCAGGGAGCTAAGATGCAACATACTGCGTGGCATGGCCAAGAAAAAAAAAGAAACAGGAGCCTGGAGTGTCCAAGTGGGCCAGTCTGATCACATACCCTTAAAAGCAGAGAGTCTTCTCTGACTGCCAAGTGGAAGGGAGACATGGCAGAAGGGAAAGCCAGAGGAATTCCAAATGGGAGAAGGATTCAACTTGCCACTGCTGGCTCTGATCGGGAGGGGCCCACATACAAGGGCCCAAGGGACCCTCTCGGAGCTCAGAGTGGCCCCTAGCTGACACAGCAAGGACGCAGGGACCTCAGGTCTTAAACAGCAAGGAATTGGATCCTACCAACTACTGGAATAACCTTCAAAGTGAAATCTCCCCAGAGCTCCCAGTAAGGAATGTAGCCCTGCTGACACCTTGATTTTTAGCCCAGTGAGATCTTACTGGCCTTCTGACCTACAGAACTGTGAGATGATAAACGGGTGTGGTTTTTAGCTGTTCAGTTTGTGATAATTTTTTTACGGCAGTGATAAAAGCCAATCCAAGATGGTATTAATAACAGGTAACTCGCGCTACAGCAAGAACCCAAAGCAGTGGAACCCAAAGAGGCCACCCTTTAAACCTCCAGGGACACTTGTTATTTCATCCATGCTTTCTGTGGCCATAGAGAAAACTTTGGATTTCCACACTTGGCGCTTATTCACAGACATTTTCTCCTGGAAAAACAATTCAGCAGCCTGTTCAAAACATTCTTTCCTGCTGGGCCATGGAGTTCTCTGGTGCAGTTCCAAGTTTGAAGATCATAGGTGTAAGTTACTTAACCTTAAAATTTTTTTTTGTTTTTGATCAAGTAAGTGCTGTGCTATTTAAAAAAACAAAAACAAAAACTCAGGTGGGAAATCCCAGAGTTACTATAGGATCCTGATGGTGTCTGCACTCGAGGGAGCTGACTGAAAGTCAGGAAGCGCAGGCGGGAATAAATGCAGGGCTTCCCTCAGGGTGGGCCTGCCCTGTCCTGAGACTTACTTAGGTTCACTGGTGGTTTGGAATGTTCCCCAAACTCTGGGCTTAGTCCCCGATGGGTCAGCAGGTAAAGAATCCGCCTGCAGTGTAGGAGACACAGGTTTTGATCCCTGGGTCAGGAAGGTCCCCTGGAGGAGGAAATGGCAACTCACTCTAGTATTCTTGCCTGGGAAATCCCATGGACAGAGGAGCCTGGTGGGCTCTAGTCCTAGGGGTCGCAAAGAGTCAGACACGACTGAGCACAGGGCCCATTGTAGCAAAGTTAATCTCTTCATTTTGATGATTTTTTCTAGGGTTATATAAGATGTTAGTTAATATAAGGGGAAGCCAGGCAAAGATGTACGGGAACTCTGTACTATTTTTGCAATTCTTCTGAAAGTCTAAAATTATCTCAAACTAAAATGTTAAAAAAAAAAAAAAAAAGAATGGCATGTTGCTTGGCAAACGTTAGGGCTGAGTAAATGTACATTCCACTGCTCCCTTGGGTCATCATGGGGACCCTGGAGACCCCACAGACGGAGGGATGGGACAGTGGGGTCTGAGGAGGGAAAGTGTGGAGAGTCTGGGCTGCATCAGGGGAGGCAGCAGGGCGGGGTGCCTTCTCCAAAGAAGACCTGCTCGGAGTTCCCCCCTCCCCTGCCCCGGCCCAGGTCTCAGAGGGAGAAATGGCCGTGGAGGACCCTGTCTGTGGTCTCGCAGATGCACTGCTGCCAGCCTCCACCTGCTGCAGTCAGACAAGCTTAGCTCCAGTTCCAGTTTGGTTACTTATCATGGGAAGGGGGCGAGGCTTGGGAAAGCTCCCAGTGCATGGGATAATGTACTGACATCTGGGCTCAGTGAGGGATTTGAATGGGAGGGCCCAGATCAGTAGCCAGTGCCAGTGGTGGCTTCCCCTCCTGGGAAACCTTCTCGATTGGCCCCCACAGAAGAGCCCATCACCCTGCAGGGCCCCCGCACCAGTTGCTTTGTGTCCCTAAGGACCCTCTCTAGGGATGCCCTTCTGAGTCTCATGGTTCGTATGTCTTGTTGGCCCCATGACTTAAAGCTTGTGCAAACCATAGGATTTGCCTATAGGGAAATGTACAAATCATTGGGTGAGTGAGTGAATGAATGGGTGAACAAGTGAGTAAATGAATGAGTGAACCAGTGAATGAGTGGAATGGGTGAGTGAATGAGTGAGTAAATAGTTGAGTGAGTGAATGAGTAAACACATCTCCCTACTGCCCCTCTGAAAGAGGACAGTATTTACTATATATGATTATTGGCCCAAATGCTTGCCTGGTGTCAGGCTGTCCTCTGGGATGACTCTGGGAGTGTTCAGACCAAGCACCCTTTTATTAGGCTTTTTCTCCTTCTCTCTTGGGTGCCAGTCACCTCTCCAGAAAAAGCAGTCAACTCCTATCTTACACTGTTTGAACATCTCCAGCTCTGACGCTGTTTGTCAGTGCTTTGGAATTCTCCAGGCCTCTCTCCTTGTTGCTGAGAACTTTTTGCCACAGGAAATCAGGCTCATTTTAAGGGCCAAACAGTCACTAAATATAGCCTCCTGGCATAGATATTTAAAGAGCTGTGTTGGTGATGTTATGTCTGAACAAAGAAGAAGGAGAAAATAACTTTTTTTTCTTGATAGAAAAGTGAAGTTATATCAGATTTTCTCTGGGTCCTCAGGGAGCCAAGCGCCCTGCGGGGGGTGTCAGTGTCTTAATTATGGAATCACCAGCTTAGGGCTTGGAGTTTAGATTTCTGTTGCCAGCCAGTCATTTCTTGATAATTCCTTCTCCTCTCCATTTAAAAATACCTCCTGCCCTGGTAAATTACCTTGGACAAGTGTGACCTCCCTGCCATGCCCAGGGGCAGGGAGGGGGCAGTGCACAGGGAGGTGTAAGAGATGCTCTGCCCACCCCAACTCCACCCCCCGGGACCGCAGGGGCCTAAGTGGAGAGCCCACCCAAGTGCTGGTTGACCAGGCAACAGAAGTGGAAGAAGTAGGATGGGACCCTGGGATCTTTACTTGGTGAAAAGCAGAGTTTAGAGAACGCTTCCTGCCTCAGAGAAAGGTCTGGACCGAAACTCCACTCACACTGGTCGGGTCCCCGATGGCGTGGGATGGGGCTTCCGTGGGGGCTAACTGCATCCCACCTCTTCTTTCCTCTGGCTTCCACCTCGGGCTCATCGGGTGGTCAGGATAACATCAAGAGTATAAAGCTTCAGCGGTGATGCTTTGTTTTTTTGTTTGGTTTGGTTTTGCAAATGTTCCTTTTGGAATATATAAACAGAACTATTCTGGGAAGTTCTTCTGAACTTACACCTCTTTCTGTAAGAAGCTCTGTGCAGTGGGCTCTCATAGTCTTTATATGTGTGAAGATGTCTGTATTTCACCATCCTTTCCCCCCCATCCTGTTATAACCAAGATTTTATCAATATGTACCTGTTTGGTGGTCAGTACGCAAACATCAGTTCCGAGGCTAGTATTAAAAAGCCTACACAATGGAGCTACCAAACTGCCAAAGAATTACTTAGCCTCTGTTCCAGCTTAAAATTTAGAAACTCTTTATCCATAAGTAGAGGGCACCAGAGCTCAGAATCTTCAAATATTGCTAACTTGTAAGCCTTTTGTGAGGAATGTCCTGATAACACAGGATATGATGTCTTTCACATTCTATCCACAGCACATTAACAGGTTTGGGGAAATTCCGGACCTTCGCTTGCATGATATTGCCACAGAAAGTGTGCAGTTCTGATAAGGAGACAAAAAGACCATATAGAAGACACAGAGGTGATATAGTAGGGAAAAACACAATTACGAAAAATGGATCATTTAAATGACTGTCATTTGGGCTGTGTATATTTCAGGGGATTTGAATAATGCCCTTCACAGTCTATGGAATGTTAAGTTTACATCTAACAAACCTCCCAACATTCCACTAATTTCTGGTCTTGCTGAGATTAACCAGCACACAACTTTTACCTCTTAAAAAGGCGGTTGCACTTTTGTATTTAAAGATGTATTTAGGACTTTCTCAGTGGTCCAGTGGCTAAGACTCTGTGCTGCCAATGCAGGGGGCCTGGATTTGATCTCTGGTCAGGAAACTAGATCCCACATGCCACAACATGCCACAAGAGTTTGCATTCTGCAATTAAAAAGATCCAGCTGCAATGAAGATCAAAAACGCATGCTGCAGCTAAGGCCCCGTACGGCCAGATAAATAAATATGAAAGAAAGATGTATTCAAACAAGGGATATGGTGGGACTCCAAGCTTCTTAAAAATATGTTTCCAGAATTCCAGAAAACTTGCCATTTCTACAATAGTTACGCAACTTGCTTCTTGGAGTTGTAGGAGAAAGGTTTCTAAGAACCACCACTAAGACTGGTCTAAGACTGCCTTGTTTCCCACCACTTTGGAGCCTAAAATATCTTCATTTTCAGATTCTGGCTCTGCTGTTAAGTCTCCTTTAGTCTCTACTTGATGATCCTCCTCTGCCCATTTTCTTTTGCTTCCTTTTCCTCTTTTGTTGAGACTTTTTTAGCGAGAAGATTTATCCTTTCCTATAGCCTTTTTTTTTTTTTTTTTTTGCCAAAGATTCCATTTTTTTCCAAAGCCAGATTAGGTGACTATTTGCTGGTATTTTGGGTGTTTCTCCTTAGTGCCCATTCAGCAGAATTGGCTTTTGTTCTTGGTATCTTGGTTGCAAGTGGTGCCTGTGGGCACGGTGGGGCAGGGGTGCTGGGCCAGATACCTGTGGGCGCCCTGCAGAGACATTCCCAGAGCCAGGGGCCTGATCATCCCTCCTCCTGCTACCTGAGCTGCTGGGATATAAGATGGAAGTGGAATAACAGATGCAACAGGATTAGATTAGTTATTTTTCTTCAGTGCTCTGAAGCTGCTAGTCTGTTGTCTTCAGACAGTTAACCTAATTGTCAATCCCCTGTGGATAATCTCCCTTTTCTCTCTGACAGCTTTCAGGATTCTTTCTTTTGAATGTGGTGCACTCTGTACACTGGCATTTTAGTTTATTGTTCTTGGGACTTGTGTTAGCTTTTACTCTAATTCTGGATGTCTTAGCCATTATCTCTTGGAGATTTTTGCCTCTGACTTTTACCTTTATTCTCCCTTTTGCAACTCTTATTAAATGCATCGTGGAGCTTATTGTTCTGCTTGCCATTTTATTTCATCTCTCATTTCTATTTCCTGTCTATTTTTCTGTGTTTTCACTCCAGGTGATTTTCTCAGTTTCATCTTCCCATTTACTAACTCTCTCTTTAGTTGTGTTTAAACATACCCTGATTTCTAGAATTTCTATTTAGTTCTTCTTAAAATTCACTTGCTTGGGACTTCCCTGATGGTCCAGTGGTTAAGACTTCACCTTCCAGCACGGGAGGCACAGGTTCAATCCTCGATCAGGGAGCTAAGGCCTCAGGTTCCTCTTCAGAATTCTCTTCAGAGTTCCCGCCTGGAATTTCCCAGAAAGGAACGCTGGAGGTAGAATCAAAGACCAGTGTCCCAGGGACTTCCCAGGTTGCCCAGTGGTTAAGACTCTTCGCATCCACTGAAGGGGGCACGGGTTTAATCCCGGGTCAGGCAACTAGATCCCATGCTGCAGCTAAGAATTCACACGCTGCAACTGAAGACCCTGCGTGCTGCAACAAAGATCGAAGACCCCACCTGCTGCAACTAAGACCCAGAGCAGCCAAATAAATAAATGACTAAATATTAAAACAGAAAACAAACAAAAACAGAAAGATCAGTGTCCCAGAGACTTCCCTAGTGGTCCAGTGGTTAAGATTTCATGCTTCCACTGCAGGGGGCATGGGTTGGATCCCTGGTCGGAGAGCTAAGATCCTGCAAGCCTGATGTGGCAAAAAAAAAAAAAAAAAATCGGTGTCCCAGTTTTGGCTTCAAGTCACACTCTCTGTATGATCTTGGGCGAGTTACATCTCTATAAAGGGAGGACCACTGTACCAGTTAGCGTAAATAAAATGTATAAGAATACAGTGTGAACATTGACACAGCTCTGGGAGGGTCGATGGCAGTCATTCTCATTTAAGGGTAAAAGTTTGCATGTTTCAGTGAAGGGCCACGTGGGTGCTCCAGGGTCATGAAGCCCTGTGAGACTTTTCTCACCCTCTTCTTATTGGTGTCCTTCATACATCATTTTTTGTCTCTGCTGTGGGTGTATAGGTGGTAAGCATCATGTCTGTCAGCCAACAAATTTATTTTTGAGGGCTTGCTCTATGTGACAGGTGTAAAAACCAGATTCTGCCCTTGTGAAGGCTCTGCCTGGTCCCCGGAGGGACAGGGGCCCTGTTCTCTTTGGCTGGTTCTCCAGAGTTCCATCAGGGCTTTGACTGCGTGGGTTAGTTGCAATGCCTGCCAAGAAGATCTGCCCAGCAGCCTTCATCACTCAGCAGATAAGGTTTCCTAAGCGCCTGCAGTGTCAGGCGCCAGGAGTCAGGCATGAATCAGACTTGATTGCTGAGTTCAAGTTGCTCCTAGACCCCAGGAAGAACAACGGGGGAGCTGAACGGTCACCGGTCACCGCAGTCTGCTAGCCACAGAAGCAAAGGATGCTAGAAAGGGTGGGAGGAGCCCAGCGAGGCAGGATTAACTGTCTGAAGTTGCTTATTAAAGAGCCCAACTGGTTCTAAAACTGCCAGCTGGAGAAGAGTAGGAAGCCCTGTGCAGACTGGAGGAGCGGGGAGCCCTCGGGGGCAGGTGAGCCTGGAGGAAGGCTTTGGAAAACTGGGGTGGGGTAGCTGAGGGGAAGAGGGCGGAGGAAAGCATGAGTGAACAGGGACTACTGCAAGCAGAGGCCACAGACTGGCGGCCCAAGGGCTGGATTCTTTTGTGGGCTTGTTTTATTTGGCCTGCACATGATTTTTTTTTTTTTTTAAATGGAACTCAGTGTCTTTACACAGAGAATACACTCTTTCCTTCACCACCATCCTTACCATTCCTCATTTTCATCACTGGCCTGTCTGAACACATTTATGGAATGAGCCTAGACCCCTGCCCTGCCCTGGTCACTGAAAACCCAGAAGAGTCAATGGAAAAGAGTCCGTATAAGGAATACAAGTGTTGGGAGTGAGATTATAAAAATCAACAATATTTTGGCCTATATATCAGCAGCCAGCTTGAGACTGTACCACAGGACAGATCCTAGTCAGTGCAGTAGCAAGACCATAAAACACCCCTGGAAGAATCTGAGGGGCTTCCATGCTCCCAGTGCAGGGGCCCATGCTCCATCCCTGTTCAGGGAGCTGATCCCACATGCCTTAACTAAGCATCCCAAATGCTGCAACTAAGACCCGACACAACCAAATAAGTGTTTTTAAATAAGAGATTCTGTGAAATCTCTACGCCTTCACTTACATTTACTGAGTGTCTGCTGTGTATTTTATTTTAAATTTAAAATTTTACTTAATTTTTGAAGAGATAATATACTTACTTGGTTAAAAAAAAGCAAAAAGGCTCCTTCCTGTTCCTGTCCCCCTATTGTTGAGTCCCTGCTCAACTCCAAGAGAGAGAACCACTCACTGATTCCTTTCTGCATCCATTCAAATATTTTATTTTTATATATAAGCAAATATACATATAGTGGAATATTACCCTCTTCCCCACTATTAATACAAATGATAGTTCAGAATCTTGCTTTTTCAGGAACTTTCCTGGTGGTCCAGTGGCTAAGACTCCATGTTCCCAGTGCAGGGGGCCTCGGTTCAATCCCTGGTCAGCAAACAAGATCCCACCTGCCACAGCTAAGAGTTTGTATTAGTTAAGTTAAAGTCGCTCAGTTATGTCTTGACTCTTTGCGACCCCATGGACTGTAGCCCTTCAGGGGTCTTCCCAACCCAGGGATCAAACCCAGGTCTCCCACACTACAGGCAGATTCTTTACCATCCAAGCCACCAGGGAAGCCCAAGAATACTGAAGTGGGTAGCCTGTCCCTTCTCCAGGGGAATCTTCCAGACCCAGGAATCAAACCAGGGTCTCTTGCATTGCAGACAGATTCTTTACCAACTGAGCCACCAGGGAAGCCCAAGAGTTTGCATGATGCAAGAAAAAGATCGTGCATGCCCCAACTAAAAAGATCTAACATGCTGCAACTAAGACCCGATGCAGCCAAACAAATAAATATATATATATTTTAAAGAATCTTGTTCACTTAACCAACCATCTTGGCAGTCTTTATATGTCAGCAGATAAAAGGTTTCCTCATTCTTTTGTACAATATCAATAAAAATACTGATTTGAGATAAGACAATGGACTCCAGAATAAAACAGCTTGAATTTGAACCTGGTTCTGTCTCTATGACCTATGACCTAATTGTTTCTCTATGCCACACTTTTTTTTTCCCCATGTATAAATGGAAATGATAGGTACCAACTCAAACTGATGCAAGAATTTAGTGAGATGATGCTTATAAAAGGACTTAGGATAATGCCTGGCATCAAGTGAATCCCCCAAATATCAGCTGCTTTTCTTATTCTTCTTAAAGTGATGAATACTACACACACAGGGTAAGGTAAAGGAATAAGGAGTGATTTGGCGGGTGGTATTTGAGATAGAGGGGTCCTGTTGAAAATTGTAAGACTTTACTGAGAGATAGGAAGCAGATGAGTTAATGGAGAGACATACTTTGTTTGGACTTTGTAGAGATGTCAGCTCTTCTAGTATAATTTGTATTTGTCCTATTTGTAACCAAAGGGCTTCCCTGGTGGCTCAGTGGTAAAGAATCCGCCAGCCAATGCAAGAGATGCAGGTTCAATCCCTGGGTCGGAAAGATCCTCTGAAGGAGGAAATGGCAACCCACTCCAGTATTCTTGCCTGGGAAATCCCATAGACAGAGGAACCTGGCGGGCTACAGTCCAAAGGGTAGCAAAGTTGACTTGGCCTTGTTGACTGAGCGACTAAACATCTGTTTGTAACCAAAACCCCGGTAGAATTTATTTTGGAACCTAAGTTTTTCCAAAATTTATCAGGAAGTATAAATGAGAAGAATGTTAAAATTTTGAAAAAGATTGTGGTGGGGAGAAACTTTCCTTATGAAATACCAAAACCCATTTTAATGATTAAAACAGTGACTTCCTCATTTAAGAATAAGTAGATTGGGATTTCCCTGGTGGTCCAGTGGATAAGACTCTGTGCTCCCAAGGCCAGGGCCCCGGGTTCTGTCCCTGGTCAGGGAACTAGATCCCACATATTGCAACTAAAGAACCCACATACTACAATGAAGAAAGGTCCTGCATGCCACAGCTAAGACCCAGTGCAGCCAAATATTTTTTAAACAAAGGAAGTACAGATCAATAGAATAAATAAATAGGATAAATAGTCCAGAAACATACTTTATACACATGTAAATTAAGTATATGTCAAAGGTGGCCTCACACTTCAATAGGAATGGAAAGATTACTTGATAAATCAGGTGAGACTTGTTTGGTTAGCTGTTGGGGAGAAGAGGATGTTTTCAGTGCTCACCTTAAGCTGCTGCTGCTGCTGCTAAGTCACTTCAGTCGTGTCTGACTCTGTGCGGCCCCATAGACGGCAGCCCACCAGGCTCCCCCATCCCTGGGATTCTCCAGGCAAGAACACTGGCGTGGGTTGCCATTTCCTTCTCCAATGCAGGAAAGTGAAAAGTGAAAGTGAAAAGTGAAAGTGAAGTCGCTCAGTCGTGTCCGACTTTTAGCGACCCCATGGACTACAGCCTACCAGGCTCCTCCGTCCGTGGGATTTTCCAGGCAAGAGTAGTGGAGTGGGGTGCCATTGCCTTCTCCGACCTCAAGCTGCATGCCTGTATAAATTCCAGACAGATAAAATGGTTAAATTTGAGGGGGAAGAAAATCAAACCTTTAGAAAAACACTTGGAGAAGGTCAAAGGAAGTTTGGAGTAGAGGAACTTGAAGTTTTAAAGCCATCAAAAATATCACAGTGAGGATGGGAGCGGAGTCTAAAGGAGAATGGATACACGTGTATGTCTGGCTGAATCCCTTCTCTGTCCACCTGAAACTGTCACAACATTGTTAGCTGGCTGTATTCCAATACAAAATAAAAAGCTTTTACAAACGTCACAATGAAAACAATGTGAATTCATACGATCACAAGAAGTTAAGGGTTCTGTTTTAGTTCTCCAGGTTGGCTGTTATAAAGTGCCATATACCAGGTGGCTTAAAACAACAGAAATTTATTTTCCCACTGTTCTGGAGGCTAGAAGTCCCAAATCAAGCTGTCGGCAAGGCCATGCTCCCTTTGAAACCTACAGGAAGAAATCCGCCCTTGCCTCCTCTTAATAGTTTCTGGTGTTCGCTGGCACTCCATGTTATTCTGTGGTTTGTAGGCGCATCGCTCCAACCTCTGTCACACAGGTGTCTCCTTGTCGGTCTCTGTGTCTCTCTCTTCTTATAAGGACACTAGTCATCTTGGGTTAAAGACCCGCCCTTAACCAGTGTGGTCTCATCTCGACTGAGCAACAACCCTTTTTCCATACAAGGTCCCATTCTGAGGTACTGGGGTTTAAGACCTCAGCACAGCTCTTTGAGGGGCCGTCATTATATCATTGGCTTCGTGCATCAGGGCACAACAGGGAACTTCAGCTAAAGTAGTGGAGTGGCCTTCATCTCTCAAGACTTACGACAATACTAGTGAAAACAAGAATGATAAAGGCCCACCAAGACAAAGGATGAGAAGGGATCACTCGACAATGAGATACTTAACAGTTTAGGAAGAGTTGGAGAGATGGTAGCAAGAGGAGTGCAAATGTGTTCTGCTGTGTGCCAGTGCACTTGAACTTGGAAGCATCATGGTGGGGATGGGGGTTGGGGGGAGGCAGGACTGAAGTGAGAAGATGTCTGTAAGAACTGACACTCCCAACACTGCATTCCAGTAGGCAGGCATTTATCCTGCAGCAGTGGACCAGGTGGGAGAAACTGACCCAAGGGAGATCCTCACTCAGAAACACCAACCATGCTGGGAATTCCCTGGTGGTCCACGGGTTAGGGCTCGGCACTTCCACTGCAGGGAGCACAGGTTCAGTTCCTGGTCGGGGAACAAAGATCCTGCAAGCCCGCTGCACAGCTGAAAACAAAAACAACAACAAACAAACAAAAGAAAACCTCCAGGTGGCAGAGGGTGCTAAGAACAAGGGATTATCCTGGAAGCAGTGCTCCATCCCGATGAGTCAAGTGCATCCACCTCCTGGGCAGGGGATCAAAAGATGCTTCTCTGGAGAAATTCAAGTTCTTAAAGCAAAACCCTCCATAACCTGATCTCTGGGAGACCCAGAGGTAGCCTGGCTCCCTGTCCACCCGCCCTAAAACAAAATTTGCCAGTTGATACATTCCACCCCCTGGCACTTCCACATGGACCTTTCAACTAACTTTTTAGAGCCTCACGGCTAATACAACAGCCAATCAAGGTTTAGCCAAAGGTAAGGAAAGGCAAGTCCCAGCACAAACAAAAGAACAGTTAGGAAAGAGCAGCTTATAAAAAGACAACGCCAGCTCGGAGGAAATCTGCAGAAACTTCCAAGTAGTATTCCCATAGAGTTCAAGAGGGCCGTGAACTCAAATCTCATTAGAAGGTAGAGGAGATAAAGGCAGAGAAATCTCTCACAAAGTAGCAAAATAGGACAAAGAGTTAAAAAGCACAGAAAATAGCTGAGAGTCATGGAGAATCAATCCAGAAGTGTCAATATAAATATATTTAGGGACTTCCTTGCTGGTCCAGGGGCTACGACTCCACAGTCCCAACGCAAGGGACCCAGGTTCAACCCCTGGTCCAGGAACTGAATCCCACCTGCCACAGCTAAAGCTCCTGTGGAGCACAACCAGCACAGCCATATAAATAAATATTGAGAAAAAAACACTAGACTTCCCTGTGGTCCAGTGGTTAAGAATCTGCCTGCCAAGGCAGGGGACACGGGTTCGATCCCTGGTCTATGAAGATTCCACATGCCACGGAGCAACTGAAGCCTAGGTGCTCCAGAGCCCACCAGCCACAACTAGGGAGCCACAGACAAATAAACATTGAAAATAAAATGAAATTAGTAAATGAAATAGCAGGGTCATTATATTAATTGGACATCTCGAATTCATTAGGAGAAGGGCATGGAGATCAAAAGTGGGAAGTAGAGTTGGGAGGGTGGGACGGATGACGGCTCACTGATGATTAGAAGCTGTCCTTACTGCTTGTTTTTGGTGGTGGTGGTGTAGAATTCACACGGCACAAAGTGAACCATTAACCATTTGAAAGCATCCAATTCAGAGGCATTTAGTACCTTCAGAGTGCTGTGCAGCCTCTACCCCTCCTCAGTTCTAAGGCATTTTCATTCCCCCCTGCAAAGGAAACTACATACCCATGAAGCCGCCCCTCCCTGGGACTTAACCACTGGTGGTCCAGTGGTTAAAACTCCACTCTGCCAATAGAGGGGGCCCAGGTCAGGGAACCAGAACTCACATCCCTCAGCTAAGGGTCCCACATGCCTCAACTAAGACCTGGCACACAATTCTTTCTTTTTTTAAGCAGCCCTTCCCACCTCTCTGTCTCCTTTCCTCCCCGCCACCACCCCCAGCTCCTGGCAGCCACTAATCCACTTTCTATCTCTACCCGTTCTGGAAGTTTGATTTCAGTGGAATCACACAGTATGTGACCTTTTGTGTTGGCTTCTTTCACTTAGCATGATGTTTTTGAGGTTCATCCTTGTTGTAACATGTCTCAGTATTTCATGCCTTTTTATGGCTGAATAACATTCTGTCCTGAGAATAATACCAGCTTTGTTTGTTTATCCATTCATTTAACTGAAGGACTTTGGGTTATTTCCACTTTGGGGCTGTTGTGAATAGTGATGCTATGAACATTCATTGTTCAAGGATTTGTTTGAATACCTATTTTCAATTCTTTGGGTATATACCTAGGAGTGGAATTGCTGGGTCATGTGGTAATTCTGTGTTTATATTTTTGAGGAATTTTCAGACCCTTCCAATGAAATTACACTGTTTTACATTTCCTACCAGCAATGTAAGAGGGTTCCAGTTTCTCCACATCCTTGCCAACACCTGTTATTTTCTGTTTTGCTTTTGTTTTTTTTTTCAGTTGACAGCCTAGTGGGCGTGAAGTAGTATCTCATGATTTTGATTTGCATTTCCCTAACGACTAATGATGAGTATCTTTTCAAGTGCTTTTTAGCCACTTGTGTACTTTCTTTAGATAAATAAATGTTCGTTTGTGTTCTTTATCTATTTTTAAACTAGATTGTTTTTCTTTTTGTTGCTGAGTTGTAAGTGTGCTTTATATATTCTGGATTTGTTGTTGTCTTAGTCGCTAATTTGTGTCTGACTCTTTTGCGACCTCATGGACCATAGCCTGCCAGGCTCCTCTGTCCGTGGGATTCTCCAGGCAAGAATACCAGAGTGGGTTGCTATTTCCTTCTCCAGGGAATCTTCTCGACCCGGGATCAAACCCATGTCTCCTGCATTGGCAGGTGGATTCTTTACCACTGAGCCACCAGGGAAGCCCCTATTTATATTCTGGATACTAGACTCTGATCAGATATATGATTTGCAAATATTTTCTCTCTTTCTTTGGTTGTCTTTTCACTTTCTTGATAGTGTTACCAGCTGACTTTAAAACTATATTCATGTGTGATTTTGATGATCTTTATTAAAAAATTGAAATCAGTAAAAGAATAAAATCATAGATAGTATTTTTTTAAGATAATATGTTTTAAAATGATAGAGTATTTAGAGTATTTTTTTCCATTTTTAATTAACAAGCAAAATATTAATTAAAAAAACAACAACACAACAACAAAAATCCCTAAAGTTGGAACTGCAGTAAGTCAAACTGCTGCTGGAGTTCAGAGTAAATGTCTTAGTATATAAACAACTTACACAGACCTCTAAGAAAGACACAGACACCAGTAGGTGTCATGAATAGATGACTCAAAGGAAAAAAAAATTCAAAAACACAAGAAAAATGAGAAAATAAAAGATGCAAATTAATGAGATTGATACATTTTTTTCTAGTGACAAAATTAAATAATGGCAGGATATGCAAAATAGATACTCTTCTGATAAAGAAAGTACAAATTTATATGCCTTTTTGGTAAGCAATTTGGTACAGTGTGTCAAGAATCTTAAAAATATTACTCCTTTTGACCCAGTAATTCAAGCTCTAAGAATCTATCCTAAGAAAATAACTTGAAATATAAAAACCTCTTACATACCAAGATGTTTATCATGTTTGTGTGTTAGTTACTCTACTCAGTTGTGTCCGACTCTTTGGCACCCCATGGACTGTAGCCCGCCAGGCTCCTCTGTCCATGGAATTCTCCAGGCAAGAATACTGGAGTGGGTTACCATTTCCTTCGCCAGGGGATCTTCCTGACCCCAGGGACTGAACCCAGGTCTCCTGCATTGGCAGGCAGATTCTTTATCATCTAAGCCACCAGGGAAGCCAGTTTAATAATGGAAAATTGTAAGGTCTTCCCTGGTAATCCAGTGGTTAAAGATCCACCTTCCAAAGCAGGGGACGTGGGTTCGATCCCTAGTTAGGAAACAGATTCCACATGCCTCAGAGCAACTAAGCCTGTGCACCGCAATGAAGACCCAGAGCAATCAAAAAATAAATAACAAAGTTGTTTTTTTTTAAACAAAAGTAATGAAAAAATTTAAACAACCTAAACATTCAACAGATGGTGGATGAGTAATTTCTGATGCATCCAGTGCTTGGAAATGCCTGCCACATAGTAGGCATAAAATAAAATAGCTGCTGAAATGAACCAAAATATCCATAGGGTGTTTATCATATTATGCAATCTTGTAAAATTATATTTGTATTATTTTTTAATAATGTGGAATTCTTCAACTTCAAGGAGAAAAATGACATCTAGAAGTTTATCTAGGGACATCCCTAGTGGTCCAGTGGTTAGGAATCTCCGTGACAATGCAGGGCAGGGAATTCCTGACAATTCCCTGGTCAGGGAACTAAGATTCCACATGAGGCTCAGCAGGTAAGCCAGGGCATTGCAGCTAGAGTCCATGCGCCTTGACCAAAGATACCACATGACCAAATGAAGACCCCCGCGTGCCCCAACTAAGATCCGATGCAGCTAAATAAACAAAAAATGTTTTAAAGTTTATCTGGAATATGGTCTAACCCTCTCTTTTTTAAAAAAACTTTTGTTTTGTATTGGGGTTTAGCCAATTAACCGGAGAAGGCAATGGCACCCCACTCCAGTACTCTTGCTTGGAAAATCCCATGGACGGAGGAGCCTGTTAGGCTGCAATCCATGGGGTCGCTAAGAGTTGGACACGACTGAGCGACTTCACTTTCATTTTTCACTTTCATGCATTGGAGAAGGAAATGGCAACCCACTCCAGTGTTCTTGCCTGGAGAATCCCAGGGACGGGGGAGCCTGGTAGGCTGCCGTCTCTGGGGTCACAGAGTCGGACACGACTGAAGCGACTTAGCATAGCATAGCATTAGCCAATTAACAATGTTGTCATAGTTTCAGGTGAACAGCAAAGGGTCTCAGCCATACATACACACATCTAACCATCCCTTTTTAAAATATTTCATTTATTGGTAAAAATAAAGATAAAAAGATAGCATAAGGAAAAGAAGGAAATAAATAAAAAGGTTACCTCTGGGTGCAAGTCGCTCAGTCGTGTCCGACTCCTTGCGACCCCATGGACTATACAGCCCATGGAATTCTCCAGGCTAGAATACTGGAGTGGATAGCCTTTCCCTTCTCCAGGGAATCTTCCTAACCCAGTGATCGAACCCAGGTCTCCCACACTGCAGGTGAAATTTGTTAGCTGAGCCACAAGGGAAGCCCAAGAATACTGGAGTGGGTAGCCTATCCCTTCTCCAGCAAATCTTCCTGACCCCGGAATCAAACCGGGGTCTCCTGCATTGCAGGCGGATTCTTTACCAACTGAGCTATCAGGGAAGCCCTCTGGGTGGTGGAATATTAAATAAGCCATCTCCCTAGCTCTGTTGCACAATCACTGGACCTGTCTTAGCTAGGACAGTTTTCCCAGGATTTCCTCATCTAGCAGGAAGAGGAGGATCAGAAAGTGGAGAAGACAGCTTGGAATGGGCTCTCGCTGCACCTGTGTGATGATTTAAGTAAAGGTTTCTGCCTTCCTTAGGGCTGAGGCATCTGACTCAGAATGCTGGGAAATGCAGAATGCATGAAATTTATTCCCAAGCTCGTCAGTCAGTTCAGTTCAGTTCAGTCGCTCAGTCGTGTCCGACTCTTTGCAACCCCATGAATCGAAGCACGCCAGGCCTCCCTGTCCATCACCAACTCCCGGAGTTCACTCAGACTCACATCCATCGAGTCAGTGATGCCATCCAGCCATCTCATCCTCTGTCGTCCCCTTCTCCTCTTGCCCCCAATCCCTCCCAGCATCAGAGTCTTTTCCAATGAGTCAGCTCTTTGCATGAGGTGGCCAAAGTACTGGAGTTTCAGCCTCAGCATCATTCCCTCCAAAGAAATCCCAGGGCTGATCTCCTTCAGAATGGACTGGTTGGATCTCCTTGCAGTCCAAGGGACTGTCAAAAATCTTCTCCAACACCACAGTTCAAAAGCATCAATTCTTCGGCGCTCAGCCTTCTTCACAGTCCAGCTCTCACATCCATACATGACCACAGGAAAAACCATAGCCTTGACTAGGCGGACCTTTGTTGGCAAAGTAATGTCTCTGCTTTTGAATATGTTATCTAGGTTGGTCATAACTTTCCTTCCAAGGAGTAAGTTTCTTTTAATTTCATGGCTGCAGTCACCATCGGCAGTGATTTTGGAGCCCCAAAAAATAAAGTGTGACACTGTTTCCACTGTTTCCCCATCTATTTCCCATGAAGTGATGGGACCGGATGCCATGATCTTAGTTTTCTGAATGTTGAACTTTAAGCCAACTTTTTCAGTCTCCACTTTCACTTTCATCAAGAGGCATTTTAGTTCCTCTTCACTTTCTGCCATAAGGGTGGTGTCATCCACTGGAGAAGGGAATGGCAAACCACTTCAGTATTCTTGCCTTGAGAACCCCATGAACAATATGAAAAGGCAAAATGATAGGATACTGAAAAAGGAACTCACCAGGTCAGTAGGTGCCCAATATGCTACTGGAGATCAGTGGAGAAATAACTCCAGAAAGAATGAAGGGATGGAGCCAAAGCAAAAACAATACCCAGCTGTGGATGTGACTGGTGATAGAAGCAAGGTCCAATGCTGTAAAGAGCAATATTGCATAGGAACCTGGAATGTCAGGTCCATGAATCAAGGCAAATTGGAAGTGGTCAAACAAGAGATGGCAAGAGTGAATGTCGACATTCTAGGAATCAGCGAACTAAAATGGACTGGAATGGGTGAATTTAACTCAGATGACCATTATATCTACTACTGCGGGCAGGAATCTCTCAGAAGAAATGGAGTAGCTATCGTGGTCAACCAAAGAGTCCAAAATGCAGTACTTGGATGCAATCTCAAAAACGACAGAATGATCTCTGTTCGTTTCCAAGGCAAACCATTCAATATCACGGTAATCCAAGTCTATGCCCCAACCAGTAGCGCTGAAGAAGCTGAATGGTTCTATGAAGACCTACAAGACCTTTTAGAACTAACACCCAAAAAAGATGTCCTTTTCATTATAGGGGACTGGAATGCAAAAGTAGGAAGTCAAGAAACACCTGGAGAAACAGGCAAATTTGGCCTTGGAATATGGAATGAAGCAGGGCAAAGACTAATAGAGTTTTGCCAAGAAAATGCACTGGTCATAGCAAACACCCAAGCTCTTACCAGTACCCATTTTGCGCCAGGGACCAAGGGCGCAAAGTTCAAGAAACCTCTCAACACCGGGGAGTTCATATTCAAGATCAAATAAAATCCATTAGGTTTTCAGACCATCTTCCATGCATGCACCTGTCACAACCCACACAGTTGACATCCCTCTACCTGCAGCCGTTTCTAGGTTACCTGAGTGTTCATTTTGTGGACAGTCTTCACCCTCTATTTATTCTCATAGTTTGTGGCCTGGGCTCCTCCTGGACATACAGTCACTGACTGTACTCTAAGGAGACCAACTGCCCTGTCCCCACTGCCAGGGCCAGGGCATAGCCAAAATGTGTGTTTAGAGTGTTCATTCCTATATGTATGAAAGTGAAGTGAAAGTGCTAGTTGCTCTGAGTCCTGTCTGACTCTTTGCGACCCCATGGACTGGAGCCCACCAGGCTTCTCTGTCTATGGAATTCTCCAGGCAAGAATACTGGGGTGGGTAGCTATTCCCTTCTGCACTGGATCTTCCCGGCCCAGAGATCAGACTCAGGTCTCCTGTATTGCAAGCGGATTCTTTACCGTCTGAGCCACCAGGGAAGCCCTTGGATATGTATAGATAAATTTATATTAGGTTGGCCAAAAAATTAGTCTGGGTTTTTCCAAAACATGCATGTATCTATCCCCTGGTGGAGGGAATGGCAACCCACTCCAGCATTCTTGTCTGGTGAATCCCATGGACAGAGGAGCCTGGCAGGCTACAGCCCAGGGGTCGCAGAAAGTCAGACATGACTGAAGGGACTTAGCAAGCAGGCATGCACATACATGTATACATAGTTTTCTACAGTGAGCGGGTGTTGCCTTTGTAAAAAATTTTAAAAGAGTCTGCTCTGCACTTCCCTTTAGGGTTTCATTCTGTGTTTGCTCTGTTGCCTTGCTGTCTGTGTCGGCTGCAGGCTGTCCAGAAGGCTCTGAACAGAGGGAGGAGGGGTCCCGGGTGTAGCCACAGAGTGGAGCTGAGCCAGGCGAGCTCGCAGAGGACGAAGGGGGCCTTGAAGAGAGCTTCCAGTCAGCAGGTCTGCTGGAAGCACTAGCCCTTTGCCCGTCACTCAAGTCGAGGACACCCAGTCCCGTGGGGCCACTGTCTGGCTGCTGGCGGCCGGGGAGATTTCAGCGATTTGAGGTTGTTCTTAGGACCCAGAGCTGGGAGGGTTGTGATGAAGCCCCTCCCGCGCGGGTGCAGTGCAGCTGTCCTGGAGAGAGGGCCAGAGGCCACCGAGGGGGGAGGGAGGGCGGGCGGCAGCTGCTGGCGGCGGCTCAGGGCCCGGCCGGGGAGAACCGGGTGGGCGGAGCCTGACAGGTGAAGCGCTGTGTCCCCGGTGCCCTGATGCGGAGGGGCCCTCATCCGGAGGGGCGGCCCAGCTCGTCTCCCCTCAGCCCAGCTCCCTCTCATCCGGGCAGCGCTTGGCTGCCTCCCAAGTCGTTCACCTCTTGAGAGTCTCTGCCAAGAGCCCCGCCCTCACCCCTTCTTGCAGACCCAGCAAGGTGGGCACCCTGTGGGCCTGGACTCCACGTTCCCCGGGTCCTCTTGGCCTTGGACACTCATTGTGAGGCTGAGGCCTTTCTGTTTTTGTGGTGGGGCTGTCTCACTCTCCAGTCACAGAAAGTGCCAGCCATCTCATCCTCTGCTGCCCTCTTCTCCTGCCTTCAATCTTTCCCAGCATCAGGGTCTTTTCCGATGAGACAGCTCTTCACCTCAGATGGCCAAAGTATTGGAGTTTTCAGCTTCAGCATCAGTCCTTCCAATGAATATTCAGGACTGATTTCCTTTAGGATTGACTGGTTTGATCTCCTTGCAGCCCCACTCCAGACACCTCCCAGTCCTTCTTAAATGTCAGGTGGATGATGAATGTGGATGTTTGCTGCTTGGGGTTCATTTGAATCCTGCAGCCTCACTCCTGAAGTCCTTGAATAGCATACCCCATCCCGTGTACCTTGGCCTTGCCTGACCGGCAGAGCGGGGATGGATTAGCAGCAAATCCTCCTACATTAGCAAGGAGGAAGTGGGTGCCGGGTCAGAATGGTTTGCTTCTGTTTATGAGTTTTGTAGCAGGTGTGTTCTGGAATGTACCAATGTGTGTCTATATGTATCTGTCAATGCCTCCTTAAGCATCCCAAGATCAAAGGCTTGTAGAAGCAACAAAAACTCATGTCTCCTGAAAAATAGGAATATTAATTTTCTCAGGGCTACTGGATTTGTTTGTTTTGTATTGGGCTTTGTGTGTGTGTATATGTATAAAATGAGGATTTTAGATAAAGAGTTGATTTAGATAAAGAGCTTATCTAAACTTAATAGGCATTATCTAAATGACAGGCATTTAATTTTTTAAAAGCTTAAAAATATACTAAAACCATAAGAAACTGAAATATACTAAAATGGGCTTCCCAGAAGGCTCAGGGGTAAAGAATCTGCCTGTAGGGAGGGGGGTTCAGGTTGTGGAACACATGTACACCCGTGGTGGATTCATGTTGATATATGGCAAAACCAATACAATATTGTAAAATAAATAAATTAATTTAAAAAAATAATAAAAATAAAGAATCTGCCTGCCAATGCAGGAGACGTGGGTTCAATCCATGGGTCCGAAAGATTCCCTGCAGGAGGAAATGGCAACCTGTTCCAGTATTCTTGCCTGGAAAATCCCGTGGACAGAGGAGCCTGGTGGGCTGCAGTCCATGGGGTCACAGGAGTCAAACACGACTGAGTGACGGAGCACACACATGCATATACCAACTATCATAATTAAAGCAGTTTAGAGCTTGGCAACTTTTGGCTTAGTGACAGACAAAAGAGAAAAAATTAGTTTATTTAATACTCTTTCATGGATACAAGGAAATAAATGAGTTTTTCTGAAAGTATCAGTTTCTTGAGAGAGAATTTAACAGGCGTTTATTGATTGCTTGACATGAGCAGGTATTGTGCGAGCCCTGTTTGCACCTGTGGAGAGTGGACAAGGCAGGTGCCACTTTCATGGGTCCAGAGGGTGGGCAGATTGTTCAACTGCCATGACAAACATGCTCTGGCCATAAAGCAGAACAGGTGCTGTGGGTGAATAATAGTAAAACCGCCTTGGGGATGGCAGGAAAGGAAAAGATTGAGGCCAAGATTGGAAGGAAGAGCAGGAATTAGCTGGAAGAGAAGGTCAAGGACATTCCAGGAGTGGAGAAAACACTTCTCATTCCAGGAATGGTGTGGCATGCCTGCAGGGTAGACAGGGAGGGGTTAAGGGGTTTAAGGTGGGGATGAAGCCTCAGGATAGATGCACAGGATCTTGAGGCTGTGTTGAGAAGGTTATATTTTATCCCAAGGACAATGGAAAACCTTCAAAGGTCAATGAATGTCATGATTGCCCCCTGCACTCTTTAAAGACCTTTTTGGCATATAGTTGTGACCCCATAAATTTTTGAATGAAGTGGGTAGGACAGGATGAAAGGGAGGCCTCATTGTCAAGAAAGAAGGGACTTCCCTGGTGGTTCAGTGGCTAAAATTCCGCACTCCCAATGCAGGGGGCCCAGGTTCAAGCAAGCCCTGGTCTGGGAACTGGATCCCAAATGCCACAACTAAAACAGAACCAGTCAAGCAGAGATCCTGGGAAAGAGGTTTTCAGGAGAAGCAAACAGTATGTGCAGAGGCCCTGAAGCAGGAACCAGCTTTTCAAGAGTCAAGACTGCCTGAATATCTGGAGCAGAGTGAGTGAGGCAGAGAAGGATAAGAGATGAAGTTGAAAGTTATTGTGTATAAAATACATAAAGAAGAACCTACTGTATAACACAGGGAACTGTACTCAATAAGACATAATAACCTATAATGGAAAAGCATCTATAGATATATATCTGTATATCTGACTTTGCTGTACTCCTGAAGCTAACACAATATTGTAAATTAACTATATTTCAATTAAAAAAATTTTTTTTAAGAGAATAGGAGGAAACGAGACACCCTATTATTATGGCTCAGTACCCTGATTTTAATGTCTGTTTTATGAAATCAAAGTGACTGAGAATTCAAGAATTGGCCTTGTATTTTTACAATCACAGTTTAATTTTGAATTGGAGGTATGCCCATGCATTAATAAAGTGTGTCAGGTGGTATGACTAATAATATTAAACTAACATGGTTTCACTGATGGACAGAGTTTTTTTTCATTTACAGTGTCTCACTTGATCTCTACAACAACAATAAAAGTAAGTTTTATTGTTTTCACATTTATTTTACATAAGGGAAAAGAAGCTTAGGGAGTTAATTAAGACTTTGCTAAGAAGCAAGAATCCACGTCTTCTAAATCTCACGTTCTTTCCAATATTACCCCATAAGTCAAGCAGACGACTTCATCTTTTGTTTATTCAAATCCTCAGGGTATGTTGCCAAGGTATCTTTTTTCAGAAAGTCTATTTTTGAAAAATATTAATAACTTGATGCTTTTCCTATTCCAGCGATTATTTTTAATAACCTTTTTCTATTAATAATACTAATGCTAATTGTAGAAAATCTAGAAAAACATTTTGAAATCCCACTCAGATAAGTGCTATTGATATTTTAGTGTTTCTTTCCACTACCTGCCTATAAATACACTGCCTATAAATCTGTGTGTATATATACACATTTGTTGTTTGGTCACTGAGTCCTGTCTGACTCTTTGCAATCCTTTGGACTGTAGCCTGCAGGCTCCTCTGTCCATGGAATTTCCCAGGCGAGAATACTGGAGGGGGTTATCATTTCCTTCTCCAGGGGATCTTCCTGACCCAGAGATCAAACCTGAGTTTCTTGAGTCTCTTGCATTGGCACGCAGGTTCCTTACCGCCGAGCCACCAGGGAAGCCCATGTATACGCGTGCACTCAGCCACTTCAGTAGTGTCCAACTCTTTGAGACCCTATAGACTGTAGCCCTCCAGGCTCCTCTGTTCATGGGATTCCCAGGCAAGAATACTGGAGTGGGCTGCCACGCCCTCCTTCTCCTTCCCGACCTAGGGATTGAACCTGCATCTCTTGAGTCTCCTGTACTGACAGGGGGATTGTTTTACCACTAGTGCCACCTGGGAAAGACCCATATATACACATACATATATGTTAATACATTGATAATTTTGTTAGGAAATTGTGCTTATACTGTACACTGTTTCATATGATGTTGTGAAAAGTGACAGGGCCTGACAGTGAAGGTTAATTAGGCCCTGAAGCCAGAATATAGCAGCCCTGTTAGCTGTGCACCCTTGTCATGCTACTTAGTCTTTTTGGAGCCTCAGAACACTATGAGCTGATTACAGACCTTCGTGCACTCTCCTCCGATCCCAGGTGATCTCTGTTCCTGGGATCAGGAGCTGGCCTGTGTCTGAAAGCCGCCCTCTCCTTCTCCCCTTGGCCAGCAGGGTCCTCGTGGTCAGTGCCCTCACTCATACCCTCTGATTCGTTGCCCCATGACCTCCGTAACATCCTCTCCAAGCAGCTGACTCCCAGAGCAGGCAGGCCCCTTCCAGTCTCTGGATGATCTCCCGGAGGCAGTCTGTGAGTCTCCAAGCATGTCCCCATACATACAACAGTCTACATATCAACAGTGTCCAGGTAACAATATACAGGCAACAAGGTGCGTATCAACAGCATCCACCTAAGAAGGGACATCTTGATGTTGTTTATATCAGCAAACGGACTCTGCTTTTATTTGTTTATTTTGGCTTTTTTTTAAACTGCCATATAGAAGGAATGGTTTCTTTTTAAACAATACTTATTTATGGGTCTTCCTTGCCGCTCGAGGGTTTTCCTCTAGTTTTGGAGAGCAGGGGTTTCTCATTGCAGTGGGTTCTTTTGTTGTGGGCTCAGTGACCTCTGGGCTCAGTGTTGATTCGAAAACACTAAACCACCAGGGAAGCCCCCAGGGAAAGGGTTTTTAAAGCATGTGTGACACCAAGAAGCTATAAAGAAGTTGAGCAATTTGGCTATGTAAAAATCAAAAGCTCCAATACAGGAAAAGATACCCTGAGCAGAGTCAAAAGACACAACACCCTCCACATGCAGCTGGGCCTCTAACACTGCTCTGTGACCCCCTTACTAGTTCAGCTTGTACTTTCCAAGAAAACCAAAGTCATCAGGCGTAAATGTTCTCTGCTTCCGCCATCGGACCTGTAAATGTATTGAACTCAAACCCGTCCATTCCACCTCCTACCAGTTAAAACCCATCCATTCCACCTCCTGTCTGAAGCTAACAGCACCTCTGTGCTGGGTTCCCATCCACCTTGCCCCAGCAAGCCCGTGGCTATGTTAATTGCCCCAGTCCCCTCGCCCTACCTGCTGCTCCCGGCCTGTCCCTTACCGACCGCCCACTGGGTGTCACCTCCTGGATACGTCCTGTCTCTGTCCTCTCCTCTCTTTCTTCCCTTCGCTGCTGGGGGCAGGCCTCATCATTTCATGTCTGGACGTTGCAGCAGCATTCTCTCGGGTCTCTTTCAATCTGACCATCTTTTTTTTTGTTTGGTTTTATTTTGGCCAACCACACCCATCGGCTTACAGAATCCTAGTTCCCTGACCAGGAATGGAACCCGGTTCCTCGCCAGAGAAAGCGCTGAGTCCCAACCATCAGACTGCTATCTGCACGGCCACCCTTGATATTACAGGCGAAGCCTCTCACACTAAGACCTGCTCGCAGCCCCTGCCATCGGTCAGTCTCATCTTCTGCAGCTTGGGGATCAGAGCCCTTGGAAGGAATGCCCTCCTGGGTGGGGGAGCACCTATAATTTGGGAAAAACCTCCCATCCAATTCGAGTCCCAGCCTTGATCTTGACATTGCAAAGCGCTCTCCTCCGTGACCTCTAAGTGCCCAGCTCCCCAGACTCACCTGCCTTGGACTTTTTGCCTTAGTGACAACAGCCTGCCACACACCTCCCCACCCCTTCCAAGAACACGCTTACTGCTCTCCTTCAGCAGGGTGGATTCTGGTCATCTTCCAGAACTCCACTCAGCCACCGTGGACCCTGAGCCCTGGGCTGGGTAGTGACACCGCCTCCTCCGGGCAGCCCTAGCATCCTGCACGTGCCTCGGTGGTTTGTTGAGCAGCCTGGTGGTCTGGGTGCCTTTTAGGAGGCTGGTTGGGAGCTGTCTCTAGAAGGTGGAGCTCATATCACCACTTGAGCCTCACTCAGCTTTGGGTTCTAGCAGCCAATTCTTGGGCGATGGGAACTGCCCCCACTTCCTTCCTCTCGAGCATCTGTCACAATATTGAAACTGTATTAAAATGATGTCTTTGTGTTGTCTCCACCCTCCACTGTAAGCATCTTGAGAACAGGGACAGTGTTTTTTTCACACTCCCTGGCATGTACCCAATGCTACAGCTGAACCGAAGAGGGATTTGGCAAAGCCCGGACAGGGTTTAATGTTTTCTTGGTCTTTGTACTGGAACAGATGGTCATAAAGACAGTTTATGAGATGTCATTAGGATAAGTGTAAATTCCTGTAGTTTCATCCAAAAGTTACAGGCATGTGAATTTCGGGCGGGCCACTGTGGCTTTGCAGCAGTTTGTGTGATAAGAGGTGGGGATTTTCACGGAGGAAGCAGCCAGGGTGACGAGGCTGCAGGACGCTGCTGGGAGGTTGACCTGCCCAGCTGGTGTCCCTGAGACGTTGCTCTGTCATTATCCCCACTCTCTCTTGTGTCTTCAGTAAATTTCCCTCCCATCCATCTGTCCTCTCAGCCTGTAAACATGCCCATGTGTCCCCCAACCTTTCTTTCTCTTTAAAATAGTTATTTATTTATTTATTTGGCTGCTCTGGGTCTTAGTTGGGCTTCCCTGGTGGCTCAGACAGTAAAGAATCTACCTGCAATGCGGGAGACCCAGGTTCCATCTCTAGGTCGGGAAGATCCCCAGGAGAAGGGAATGGCAACCCACTCCAGTATTCTTGCCTGGAGAATCCCACAGACAGAGGAGCCTAGCGGACTACAGTGCATAGAGTTGCAAGGAGTCAGACAGGACTGAGCAGTTAACACTTTCACTTTCCAGATCTTATTTGCAGCATGTGGCATCTAGTTCCCTGACCAGGGATTGAACCTGGGACCCCTGCATTGGGACCTTGGAGTCTTAGCCACTGGCGCACCAGGGAAGTCCCTCCCTTAACCTTAAACCCACTTTCCCACCTGGCTTCTTCCTCGAGGTGTCCCCCAACTCCTGTCCTCTCTTTTCACACACCTCTGCCTCCTTGTGATCTGCCCTCCTTTCGATCAGAGAACCCTTTCCCACCTTCAATTCCGGGACACCACGTTCTCTTGATTCTTCCTCCCTGCCCAGAGCTAACTTCGTCTTATTGGAAAGATGACGACCCTCCAATGCCAGCTGCTTCCCCATTTCTGATTTTGCCCACCATGACGCTGTTGGATACTCCCCCTCCCTGCCCCCAGCCATGGTTCACCGACTCCCTGCTTCCCTTGAGTCTGTCTTCTCCTCACGCCATCATCCATCTCTCTTCGGTTGCAATTCTTGTCTGCCCGTAAACAAGTGCAGATCTTCCCCATCCTTACGCACCCTGCTGGCTTCTCAGGACTCTTCCATCACCTTAGGAACCTTCCTGGGATTCTCTACTCTTCACTGTTAGCCTTCTCCAAAGAAAAGGCCACCTCCCTGCCTTCCTCTTTCCCCTCTCCCCAGATGTTTCAGCATCTCACAGTCAGACTTAGATCTGAGTTTGTCAGATCTGAGTTTGTCTGCTGTGGTTGCTCGCTAAATGACGTCAGAGACCTAGCCAGCAGCTTTTTTTTTTTTTTCCCAGCCACACCATGAAGTTTTGGGGGTCTTAATTCCCCCACCAGGAATTGAACCCGGCCCTCTGCAGTGAAAGCACCAAGAGCCCTAATCACTGGACGCCTTGCAATTCCCAGCACCTTTAATTGAGTGCCTTGCCTCCCCTGCTCTCCCTGGTTCCCATCCTCAGGGATCTGCCTGCAGGATTTGGCCAACTCCTCCTTGGAGGGCGGCGCCAGGCTTCATCTTCTCCTTCCACACTGTCTGGACTTTCTTGGGCTCTGGCAGTGGCCACTCCTCCTATCCTAGATGGAGACTTTGCCTGGGGCTCTGTCCTTGGTCTTTTCTCTTCTTAACACTTTCCCTATTGTTTATGATAATAAATGTATTAAATAAACATATTATCATGTCTGGGGACAGCCTGGAGCATTTAACAGGGATGCTTGCCTACAAGGGGTCCTCAGTGTTCCTCAGGAGCATCAGCTCATGGGAAGAGCATGAGTTTTAATGCAGACAGACACAGATTCTGATGCCGATCCTGGCCTTGATCCTTGTCTGTTGCGTGATCTCGGGCACACTGATTACCTTTCTAATTACAGTAATCGTGAGGATGAAATGTGATAATGGGTGCTCAGAAAAAGTGGCTTCCTTCTCCTTCCTGAGATGGAAGGAGCTGGAAAAAAACGGAGTGGGCTGGGCACCGGCATGGGGGACCCTAGGACACCCAGTGAGATCAAAGCCAAGCATTTGTGTGGCTTCAGGATTCAGAGGAAGGCCATTGGCACGACTGTTCTCATCTGCCAGGACCCAGAATCCTTCCTGAATGATCTTCAGTTTTAGCTCTGGAACTGGCCGGAAGTAGGAGAAGACAAGATGACCTGAAGCAGCATCTGAGGACATGTGAGATCACTGGCTGTGTCCGCGCCCATAAATGACCGGCCAGCGGTTGGAATTTTGCTGCACTTGCCCTGGCCCTTTTGGCCTGCACACTGGCCTGCCTTAGTTCACTCTCCTGCTGTTTTTATAGTTGCTTTCCCTGCTGTCCTTCATCCCTTGACCCCCACTACATGCATGAATACCAATACCCAACCCTGATGCCCCCTTCCTGACTTTCCCTCCATCGGAGTTCAGCTGCTGGGGTAGGAGATTCCAGGGTCTTATCACAGGTCTCTCAGCTCTTCAGATGTTAATAGCATCACACCCTGTCAGCTGGGAGCTGGGTAGATGTGTATCCCACCTGCAAAATCCATATATACCTGTGGTGGATTCATTTTGATATTTGGCAAAACTAATACAATTATGTAAAGTTTAAAAATAAAATTAAAAAAAAAAAAGAAAACGAGGAAGAAGCTGGTTAGCCAGCAAGCAGATTTATCTGGCAAGAGCCAGGGTGTCTTTCTCTCTCCCTTTTTTTTTCTTTTGAGCTTTTTTTTCTGTTAACATTTTTAGATCAGCCTCTTTCTCTTAACCTGCCGTGTAGTATTCCTTAGAATTGCTCTTTTTTGTTTGGACTTTGTGCTGTTGCGGGAAGAGTTGAGTTGCTTTTGCTTTTTCCCCAGGAACACTGCTTCAGGGAGTGCCCTTGAACATGACTCATGGGAGTGTTTCTCTAGGACAGATCCCAGGGCTTAGAGCAACGATCCCCAAGCTTTTTGGCACCAGGGACCGGAAGACAGTTTTTCCACGGACCGGGGTTGAGGAGGGGGGTTGGTTTCAGGATGGTTCCATTATATTTATTGTGCACTTTATTTCTATTATTATTATTACATCAGCTTCACCTCGGATCATCAGGCATTAGATCCTGGAGGTTGGGGACCTGTGGGTTAGAAGATATAAGTATATTTACGTATATTTGAAATTTTATTAGATCCTGCCAGATTGCCCAAAGACTGTACCACCACAGGAAAAATGTTTCTTTTTTGGTGTCATCATTTCATGTCTTGCCTAAGAAGGTATTCTCATTGCTAAAGGTATAAACGGATTTTTCTGTATTTTCTTCTCCGTTCTTCTGAGTAAGTTCTAACAAGTTTTGCTTTTTACATTTGATCCCACACACCCTGGAGCAGGGGGATTTTTTTTTTTCTTTTTCCATTGTACTGGTACCTCCTGAAGAGTCTGCTTTGCTTTTAGACTTGCTGTTCCATTTCACTGACCCATACGTTTACTGCTGTACTACTACGTCATGTTTTAAGTGTTTATCCTTTAAAAATTTTTTTGATCATATAATATATATAAAACATATAAATAAGTTATATATATAAATATAAATTTATATATGGATATAAATTTATAAAACATAAATTTTCCATTTTAACCAGCTTTAAGTATACAGTTTAGGGACTGCCCTGGTGGCCTAGTGGTTAAGACTTCACCTTCTAGTGTAGGGGCGCATATTCAGTCCCTAGTCTGGGAACTAGGAGGCTACATGCCTGGAAACCAAAAAGCCAAAACGTAGAAGCAATACTGTAACAAATTCAATGAAGACTTAAAAAAAAAATCTTAAAATTATACAGCCCAGTGGCATTAATGACATTCCTTGTGTTGTTCAACAGTCGTCACTGTTTCCACAATTTTTCATCGTTCCAAATAGAAGCTCTGTACCTATGACACAGGAGTTCCCTTCTCCCCTCTAACCTTGTGCCCTGTAATGTCTACTCTACTTTCCGTGTCTGCAAATTTCCGTATTCTAAATTTCACATAAGCGAAATCATACAACAGTTGTCCTTTTGGTCTGGCTTATTTCACTTAGAATTAGTTTACAGGAGTCATCCACGTCATATCATAAATCAGAACTTCATTTCTTTTTATAGCTGAAGAATATTCCATCGTATGGATATACTCCGGTTTATATATCCGTTCATCTGTTGACCAGCAACTTCCTTTTGGCTGTTCTGAATAATGCTGCTCTGAACATTGGCATACACCTGTCTGTTTGAGTTCCTGTCTTTCATGTTCTTGGGTACATACCCAGGAGGGGAGCTGCCGGGTGCTATGGTCATTCCACATTTAACACTTTCCCTTGGTGGTCACAGAGGAGAGGTCATTTCCTTCATTTTAGTAGTCGCTCAGTCCCTGAGCCTCGTTCTTACTCCATTTTTTACATTCACCTGTCCCCGTTTCCCCCCACCTCCCAAAGCCAAGCACTGATATTGGCACAGGGTGGTACCAAGTGCAGGTCAGCCTGGGTGGACACATGCACTCTAGACCGTGGGAAGTGCAAGGTTCCCCCTGATTCTGTCACAAGACAGCAAGAAGCCATGGAAAGAGCCTGCAGTCTTAACGTTGTTCAGTTGCTAAGTCGTGTCCAACTGTTTGCGACCCCATTGACTGCAGCACGCCAGGCTCCTGTGTCCTCCACCATTTCCTGGAGTTTGCTCAAATTCACATCCATCGAGTCGGTGATGCCATCCAACCATCTCAGCCTCTGAGAAGCCCCCTTCTCCTCCTGCCTTCAATCTTTCCCAGCGTCAGGATCTTTTCAAATGAGTTGGCTCTTCACATCAGGTGGCCGGAGTATTGAAGCTTCAGCTTCAGTCCTTCCAGTGAATATTCAGGGTTGACTTCCTTTAGGATTGACTGGTTTGATCCCCTTGCTGTCCAAGGGACTCTCAAGAGTCTTCTCCAGCACCACGATTCGAAAGCATCAATTCTTCAGTGCTCAGCCTTCTTTATGGTCTAACTCTCACATTTGTACATGACTAATGGAAAAACCATAGCTTTGACTGTGTGGACCTTTGTCAGCAAAGTGATGTCTCTGCTTTTTAATATACTGTCTAGGGTTGTCAGTCTTAATACTGGTGTGTGAATCCAACAGGAGACCTGAATTCTGTTTCTTATGTGAGCCCTTACTTTCTGTGTGTCTTGTTTACTCATCTGTCAAAGGCAACAGCACCCTGATGCGCAGGACGTTGAGACAGAAGATCTGGCTGTGAAAGCCCTTTGCTAAAGTCAAAGGCACTCACCAGTAGGAGGGAGGGAAGAGTCCAAAGTATGTGCCAGTCAGAGTGGAGCCTGGCATGCTGGTGAACTGATTTCTTCCAGGCATTCATTCCTGCCTGCAACCACTCTCTACTGAGTGACTGCTCTGTAACAGGCGATGTTCCAGAGGCTGGGATTCAGCCATGAGCCAAGAGAGAGAAAGAGGCCCTAGCCTCATCAATCTGCTCAGTGATCCAGGAACAAACCCCAAGAGCCCTACCTCCCTTCCCAGTGCTTTTGGTACCAACTCTAGACTTTTTAAAAACACAGCATGACATAACATGGTGAAGAGCTTTATTTTAAAGAGACGTCTCTAGCTTTAAGGAGAAAAATGGGTTTGAAAATGTAGAACAAAGACTACGACAGGGGACTTCCCTGGCCGGTCCAGTGGTTAAGACTCTGAGCTTCCACTGCAGGGGGTGCGGGTTGGATCCCTGGTCAGGGAACTAAGGTCCCGCAAAGATCCCACATGCCATGCGGCATAGCCAAAAAAAAGAGAAAAAAATGAATAAGCCACCTATTGGCAAGTCACATCTGCTTGAGATGCCATGAGGAGAGCCTTCTGGGGTTTCTGCGTGAACCAAACAAAGAGAAATGATTTCAGCTACTCCCCCCCACCACCATGCCCTGGGAAAATTTGAGAGCTGTGGCCTCCAGGTCTCTTCTTGAAGGAGTTGAGAGATGGGAATCAGGGTGACTGTCACCAGGATCTCTGCAACACTAGGTCTAACTAGGAATGGTGCCAGTGACATTTCAGCCCTGTTTGGTCCCACTGAAGACAGGGATTGGCTTATCCGGTTTGGTCACTGAGCCCTGCCCCTCGGGAGCCCTTGGAGGTGACCCTTAAGAGTCCATAGGCTCTGAGCACACATGCCACGCCCTGACTGTCAATCAGCTCCTTGAAACCTCTCCATAACCCTCTACCATCTCTGAAAAACAGACTTAGGCAGAGTTAAGGAGAGACTTCCCTGGTGGTCCAGTGGCTAAGACTCCAAGCTCCCAATGCAGGAGGCCCGGGTTTGATCCCTGGTCAGGCAACTAGGTCCCACAGGCTACAACTAAGACCCGATGCCGCCTAAATATATAAATATGTATATTTTAAACAAAATAAAGTTAAGGGCCTTGGTCCAAGTCACACAGCTATGCACGACAGAGCCTCTTTCTGGGACACTCGTTGAGTCAGATTCCAGGAGCTGGGCAAAGGGAGGAGCAGGAAGGTTGATGGGGCAAGAATTGGCAGGAGATCCTAGGTGATAAAACCTGTTAGACTCATGAGGACAGGTTTTATGATTTATTAATAAACTTAGCAATAAAGGGACTTTTCTGGAACTTGGAAAATTTTATAGGCACTAATAGTTTCCCAAGTACCTTCCCATATGTTCTTTTTCACTTGATTATAACAACCTCTTTTAAGAGTGATTTTTAAAAATTTATTTATTCATGTGTAGTCGTGGCACATGGGCTTAGTTGCTCCGTGGCTTGTGGAATCTTCCCAGACCAGGGATTGAACTTGTGTCTCCTCCATTGGCAGGTAGATTCTATTTCCACCTATTTCCAGATTACCAAGTTGTTGGAAATAAATACAAATAACATATAATATACACACTAGATATATCAATATATATACTATATACACACTATATTATAATAGTGTACATATGTGTAATATTAAACACTGGACCAGGGAAGTTCTAGGCAATTCTCCTTTTAACCTACGTTAACTAGCTTCCTTTCATCCATGGGGAAATTGAGGCACAGAGAGGTTGTGGGACTTGCCCAAGGCCACACAGCACCAGGGTTGCAGCCCAGGGTCTCGTGATTTTCCAGGTAAACTGCCCAAGGCCAAGTGGCAGTGAAAACCGGAAGCTGGACTTGAACTTGGGAATTCAGGAAAGCTTCTGTTCATCCAGACTCTGCCTTCAGAATCCTAGGGTGTTTTTACTGGGGTGGGGGGGCGGCCCTTGAAGACCCTCTCACTGTCCCTCCTTCTCACGAGGGCCCCGTGCTCACGGGTGCCCCCTACCCCATCTGCCTGCCTGAGCAGCTACCTTCTGCTTTTGTACAGAGTCCATGTCCTGGCTCTTAAAAAGGAATGCGTGGGATGAATAAGCACCTAAAAATAACTCTGGATCAATTTTGGGTGGGGGGAGAGGGCTGTTTTCCTTTCTCTCCTCCTCCTCCCTCCCTCTGCCCCCAAGGCCCACAAACCACTGCTGGCTGACAGCTGGGCCAGGCTGGCTTCCTGTAAGGCTGTAATAACATGGAATTAACCCAGCAGCCGCCCTCTCCAGCACGGAAATGCCAGTGCTTGGTCACTACAGACGTCTCTGAGTTGATACCTTCAGGCCTCAGTCCACACTCCCGGAACAAGTCTTTTTGCTCATCAGCTAAGAGATTCCTGAATTTGTCCTCCTTGGGGAAGGAGCAGTGGAAAAACCCCTCCAAATGAGAGGCTGGCAGCTTCTTGACTGGGTCATCTGAGGGAGCCCCAAATTCCTGCCTCCCAGGAGGGGCCAGGCAGGCAGGAGCAGAGCAGCCTGGGCCCCTGCGTTGAGGTTTCCAGGCCGTCTGCTGACTCAGGGACTTGGCTGAGTGGCTCCCATCTGTCTCTGTGCTTCTAACAGACCCCTGACTCCCGCCAGTCACCCACAGGCTGATGGGAGAGGCTTTAGAAATCCAGCACATCTTTGTTGCCCAGAACCTACCAGCTTAAAGCAGCATCCTGAGAGTGGACATGTTTCTTCCTCATAGGGGTCTCTCTTGGAAAATGGATTGGTTCTGGGGGTGTGCTAAGCATTCTCGTATAGCTCAGCCATGCTTGGGGGTCTCTTTCCCTGTGATATAAAATACATAGAGAGGAAGATCAGTGTTTAATGATGGTAAGGGTTGGGGGATGGAATGGCAATGTAAAGAAGGAAAAGAAATCTACCAGGGGCGGGACTTCTCTGGTGTTCCAGTGGTTAAAACTCCACGTTCCCAATGCAGGGGGCCTGGGTTCGATCCCTGATCAGGGAACTAGATTCTGCATGCCACAACTAAGACCCAGCCAAAAAAACAAAAATCTATCAGAGTCAATGGGTTCAGAGGTCCCCACTTAGGTTGAACCTTTGGCCAAGGGATGGAAAATTCCAGAATCCCCAGTGTAGAAGTGTGAAGGGAAGTGCCACACTTCCTAGTCTCCTGTACCCCTCATTTCAGCCAGGACTGGGGTGGGGCTTCCAGAGCCAGAGCTGTGTGGCCAGGGGTTGAGTTGTCCCCAGTCTTGGGTGCACATCTGCACATTCCCAAGAGAAGCTTTAAAATGCAGATGCCCAGGCTCTGTCCCCAGGCCATTTATATCAGCATCCCTGAGGTGGGGCCCAGGCTTCCCAGGTGACTGCAGCATGCAGTGAGGTTAGAGAGCCACTTCCAGCAATAACAACCTCCGTTTCCCTCTCTGCCACTGTCTTGCTTCTCAGCCTCTGATTTCTCAGATTCAGAAGTGGGCATTGCCATGCCAGGCATCGTGTCCTACATAAGAGGGGTTTGGTAGATCATGCTGAGGGCTGCTGCTGCTGATGAAGATGATGATGATTCTGGCTCCACTCTAAGGACTAGAAGCATTCTAAATGAACTTTTGTATGACTTCATTAAAAGGAGTCCCAGGATTCCCTGGTGGCCTAGTGGATAAGAATCGTCTGCCAATGCAAGGGACATGGGTTTGATCCCTGGTCCAGGAAGATCCCACATGCCTTGGAGCAGCAAAGCCTGGGCACCACAGCTACCGAGCCCGAGTGCTCTGGGGCCTCGGGGCCGTGACAAGAGCAGCACCACAAGGAAGTATCCCCTGCTTGCCCATGCACCGTGGGGGGAAGACCCAGCACAGCCAAAAATAAATAAAATACTTATTCATTTTATTTATATAAAAAAAGAAAAAGTGGGATTTCCTTGGTGGTCCAGTGGTCCGGTGCCTTAGATTCTGCACTCCCAATGCAAGGGGGCCCAGGTTCAATCCCTGGTCAGGGAAGCAGATGCCATATGCCCCAACTAAAGATCTCACATGCCACAACTAAGACCCATTGCAGCCAAATACATAAATAAATAAAATGAAGCAAAGCAACCCCATAAATTAAAATGCATACTAACAGTAACATAGTTCAAATTTCCTGCCAACCCCGGTGAGGGCAGGTTTCCCATGGGAAGGGCAGTGCCAGGTGCCCAGCATGATTCAGTGTGAATCTGGAGTAAAGGACTCTGGAATATACTGCCTATCTTCAATCCTGGATCCCCTGACTATTAGCTGTGAGGCTCTGGGAAAGGTGCTTAACCTCTCTGGGCCTCCCTCCTTATCTGTAAAAATATGGATAATAATAGAAACACTTAGTATAGGAGGTTGTTGTGGGAACTAAAAGAAATAATGCTTGTAAAGTACTTGTCACAGTGCCCAGCACCTGGTAAGAACTCAACAGATATTATCAGTTACTATTATTATTCACAGCATGACACACCCCTCCCCCCCCAAAAAAAACATTACACCCACCTTCCCTCGTGCTTCCTGGTTCCCTGCCCTCCCTGCCCTCCAGTATCCTGACATACATTCTAGGTCCTGGAACTCTTATGTATCTTGAGGGTTTGTTTTTTTTTTTGTCTTTTTCATTAAAAAAAAAAAAAAATTATTTACCGGGTCTTAGTAACAACATGTGGGACCAGGTATCCAACCCAGTGAAAGTGAAAGTCGCGGCCGACTCTTTGCGACCCCATGGACTGTAGCCTGCCAGGCTCCTCTGTCCATGCAATTCTCCAGGCCAGAGTACTTCTCTAGGGGATCTTCCCAACCCAGAGACTGAACCCAGGTCTCCCACATTACAGATTCTTTACCATCTGAGCCACCAGGGAAGCCTAGCAAACCCAGGTTCCCTGCATTGGGAACTCAGAGTCTTAGCCACTGGACCGCAAGGAAGCCCCTCTTTTTCAACTTTTTTAAGTTTCATCATCGCAGGGTTTTTCACAGGGTTTGATTCCTAATTGGGGAACTAAGATTCTGCAAGCAGCACAGCACGGCCAATAATAATGTTCTATCTGCCTTACTTGAATTGAATGAAATAATGGACAAAAAGTCATTTTGAAAAATTTATAAACTTTACAAAGTTTACAGCTCTCTGCATATGCTTGTTAGCAGTAGCAGGTAGCATAGTAACATACATTACATATGGCTATTTTGTAGGAAGTACTGCATAGTTTAAACCTCGTTGCTGCTGCTGCTAAGTCGCCTCAATCGTGTCCGACTCTGTGCGACCCCATAGACGGCAGCCCACGGGGCTTCCCTGTCCCTGGGATTCTCCAGGCAAGAACACTGGAGTGGGTTGCCATTTCCTTCTCCAATGCATGAAAGTGAAAAGTGAAAGTGAAGTCGCTCAGTTGTGTCTGATTCTTAGTGACCCCATGGACTGCAGCCTACCAGGCTCCTCCGTCCATGGGATTTTCCAGGCAAGAGTACTGGATTGGGGTGCCATTGCCTTCTCCCTTAAACCTCGTTACTGGGAATTAATGACCTCTCAGTGCTCTAGAAGACACAGCCCTGAGCCGCTCAGTGGACTCTTCAGTGTGGTATTTGTAGGGCTAGGCTGCAGAATCACAGTTCTCCAGTAGGTGTCACCCTCCACCAGGACACATTCTCTGCATCTTCCGTCCTGACTTCCTGCATCCATTCAGCACTTTGTACATTTTGCAACTCCATGGATTGCAACACGCCAGCCTCCTCTGTCCTCCACCACTTCCTGGAGATCGCTCAAATTCATGTCCATGGAGTCGGTGATGCCATCCAACCATCTCATCCTCTGTCATCCCCTTCTCCTCCTGCCTTCAATCTTTCCCAGCATCAGGTTCTTTTCAAATGAGTCAGTTCGTTGCATCAGGTGGCCAAAGTATTGGAGCTTCAGCTTCAGCATCAGACCTTCCAATGAATAGTCCGGGTTGATTTCCTTTAGGATTAACTGGTTTGATCTCCTTGCAGTCCAAGGGATCCTCAAGAGTCTTCTCTAGCACCACAATTCGAAAGCATCAGTTTTTTGGAGCTCAGCCCTTTTTATGGTCTAGCTCTCACATCCGTACATCACTACTGGAAAAATCATGTCTTTGACTATACGGACTTTTGTTGGCAAAGTGATGTCTCTGCTTTTTAATACACTGGCGAGGTTTGTCATAGCTTTTCTTCCAAGGAACAAATGTCTATTCATTTTGTGGCTGCAGCCATGATCTTAGTTTAAGTTAAGGGTGGAACAGTGTTGTGGGTGTGGAATTTAGGTTGAAGAGAGCCTGGAGGCAGGGAAGTAAGTATGGGGTAGGTTGCTCGGGGAGGCTCAACCTCTGCCTGAGGGAAATCAAGTGAGCAGAGAGAGCCCAGGGCAAGAACCATCCCCATCCAGGGTTGATGCAGGCTGTACCCAGAGGCTGTCCCTTGCTGGAAGGGACACTGAGTGACTGGCTGCTTAGTGTGTCAGGGATGCCTTTGTAGAGAAGGTGATATTTGAGACGGGTCAGAAAAGGTAAGAAAGAATCTTCCACACTGAGAAGGTGGGAAGGGCATTCCAGGAGTATCCGGAGATTCACTGGAACCTCATTGACGGGGGTGGACAGGAGAGGATGGGAGAAGGTGGCCAGAATGGAGGGTGATGACGCCAGATGAGTAAGGACCTTGAAGGCTGGGTGAACTGTAGAAGGGTTTTTTGTTTCGCTTTGTATTCCATTTGGGGTTGGCCAGTAAGGGGTCACAATTAAAGGTGTAGAAGATGAACTGGACAGGTAGAGACCGGAGGGTGGGGAGGCCAGTTAGGAGGCTGTGATTTAGTCTTATCCAGTGCAGGAGCAATTGGTATTGGGATAGAAGATATAGACTGGAAACTATTGGCAAGAAAGAATCACATGGACATGGGAACTGATTAGATGGGGTGAGAGTGGGAGTTGTCAATGGAGGGATTAAGGCCAACCTTCATGTTTCTAGCTTGATGAACTAAGTGGATGTGGAACAGGAGCAGATGGTGAAAACAGAGGTAAAAGAAAATACTATCTTTGGATTCCTTGAGTCTGTGAGTCTGAAACCTCCAGGTGTTGATGTCCAGTGAAAGCCACTCAGTCGTGTCTGACTTTGCGACCCCATGGACTCTACAGTCTATGGAATTCTCCAGTTAGAATACTGGAGAGGGTAGCTTTTCCCTTCTCCAGGGATCTTCCCAAGTCAGGGATCGAACCCAGGTCTTCCGCATTGCAGGCAGATTCTTTCCCAGCTGAGCCACAAGGGAAGCCCAAGAATACTGGAGTGGGTAGCCTATCCCTTCTCCAGTGGATCTTCCTGACCCAGGAATCGAACTGGGGTCTCCTGCATTGCAGGTGGATTCTTTACCTGCTGAGCTATCAGGGACGTCCAGTAGATAGCGGAATACAGTGACCTGGAGCTGATGATGAAAGAACACAGTAGGGGCTTCCCTGGTGGCTCAGTGGTAAAGAATCCACCTTGCAATGCAAGTCCCCTGCCCCTAATGCAGCAGGAGAGGAACAGCCGCTACTCCTGGCTCCTGCTAGTCTTAAGAGCAGTTCCCTGGCAAAGAAGTCCAGCAGAGAGGGTAGCCCTGAGGCCGGCGCTGTCTGGAGCCTCGACACTGTCCCTCGTTACCTTTGCCCAGTGTGTTAGTTTCTTAGTTGTATGTTAGTGTGTTAGTTTCCTGTGTCCAGTGAAACCAGTGATCATTAACTTGGTAGCTCAAACGACAGAAATGGATTCTCTTGTAGATCTGGAGGCTGGAAGTCTAAAATCTATTGAGACAAGATCAGGGTGTTGAGGGGACCCCTTCTTCCCACAGACTCTACGAGCGAGTCTGCTCCTTGCCTGCTGGAGCTTCTGGTGGCTGACAGCATCTCTTAGCTTGTGGCCGCATCTCTCTAATCTCTGCCTCTTCTGTGGGTCAAATCTCCTTCTTGCAAGGATGCACAAGACCCCATCAGAGGTCTACCCAGATAATCCAGGTCCTCTTCCCACCTGGGAATCCTTGCCTTAATCCTATGTGCCACGTAGGGTAGTATCTACAGGTTCCAGCGATTGGGACCTGATGTCTTTGGTGGTGTGGGGGTGATGATTCAGCTTACTCCAGGCAAGGTTTGGGAAAGTTCTTTCATTGAACCCTTACCACCTGTATGTGAAGCAGGTGCCACTGTCCCCATTTTAGCAACAAGAAAATGAGCTTTGCCAGCTAAGGGGTCACAATCTATTGGGCGATCTTGATCAACCCCAGCTAAGGGTTCATAATATATTTCTTTAAAATATTTATTTATTTAGGCTGCACTGGGTCTTAGTTGCAGCCCTCAGGATTTTTAGTTGTGGCATGTGGGATTTTGTTCCCTGACCAGGGATCAAACCCGGGCTCCCTGCATTGGGAGCACAGAGTCTTAGCTTCTGGACCACCAGAGGCTAAAAAATATATAATATTTTTTAAACATGAAATATATCTTTTTTTTTTTCTAAGCTAAACAGGCTGTTGTGCATTTAGTCAGGTGGCTGCTGCTGCTGCTGCTGCTGCTAAGTCGCCTCAGTCGTGTCCGACTCTGTGCGACCCCATAGACGGCAGCTCACCAGGCTCCCCCATCCCTGGGATTCTCCAGGCAAGAACACTGGAGTGGGTTGCCATTTCCTTCTCCAATGCATGAAAGTGAAAAGTGAAAGTGAAGTTGCTCAGTCGTGTCTGACCCTCAGTGACCCCATGGACTGCAGCCTACCAGGCTCCTCTGTCCATGGGATTTGCCAGGCAAGAGTACTGGAGTGGGTTGTTATTGCCTTCTCCGTAATCAGGCGGCAGATAATCCAAAACTCATTTCTGTGTCAGGTGGCTTGTGTCTGCTGGCTCACCTGGCCCTGATCTCCCTTGGGTGTCCATGTTGGAGGATGAGGAAGTGGTGACATGCTTCTCTCCTGCCTCGTCATACCTCGTTGGGGTTCACCCTTGTGGACATGCGTCAGTAGCAGGGTCCATGTAGCCCAGAATGCCAGCACCAACCAGAGGAGCCTTCCTGTCTTCCCCGGCCGGGGCACAGTACAGAAGAGGCTTGCCAAGAGTAGCTGTAGGGTAGGGTGCGAGAGCCGGTGTGCAGTCCACATTTGGGGTTAGACAGAGGGACCTGAGCCCAGAGAGCCCTTTCCTGCAGCTGAGGGCCCCTGGACTGGGCTCCGGAGCTGGGAAATAAAAATAACCACTGCGACAAAAGCCCCTGACCCTCCTGTTCTGCTTTTGTATCTTATCTATATCATCCTTTATTTCACAGGGTTTTCACATCCCCCGAGAAGGCAGGCAGAGAAACAGCCCCTATGTCATAGATGGAGAACTCAGCTTTGAAGGGGAAGGGGCTGCCCTACTCAGCCCAGCAGGCCCTGGGGCCAGGAGTGGGGACTTACTAGCGCTCCTCCTCAGCCCCTTGGTGTGGGTCAGAGGGTCAGGAGGGTTGCAGATGCATGTGATCACCTATTCAGTAGAAAGGATTTCAGAAGCTGGATGCTCAGGGGCGCATGAAAGCTCTTTGCGGCTGAGGCTGCACTGTCCTTGGGCTTCCCAGGTGGCGCTAGTGGTAAAGAACCTGCCTGCCAGTGCAGGAGACGTAAGAGTTGAGGGTTCAGTCCCCGAGGTGGGCAGATCCCCTGGAGGAGGGCATGGCAACCCACTCCAGTAATTTTTGCCAGGAGAATCCCATGGACAGAGGAGCCTGGTGGAGTCTCAAAGAGTCGAACATGACTGAGTCAACTTAGCTCCATGCACACAGTCCTTGGTGAGCTTTCTTTTGCCCTCATTTCCTGCCAAATGTGTGACCTGGGGCCAGTCACCTCCCTCTCTGGGCCTCAGATTCCTTACCCTGTAAAGTAGGCTTGGCCTCGGTGGGCTCAGGTTCCTGCTGACTCGGTTAGTAGGAAGCTTTCTTCTTCCTGCTCAACCAAGGATGCCAGTGAGGAGCCTGTGTTGAAACCAGAGGCGTCGGGCCTCCAGCCTTTTTCTGGAGACCTGTTTCCCCAGAGAGCATTTGCCAGGAGCCCATTTCCACCCCCAGCCGCATCTCCTTGCAGAGGGGCGTCTGTCTCCCATTTCTCGTAGGCAGACTAGGTATTGAGTAAGGGAGGGGGCCCTGCGCTCAGGGCAGCTTCATTTAGAAGCCAATTTCTCGCATTGCAGGCAGGATTGGAGGGGGACCTCGAGCCTTCGGGGATACCTGTACCACTTCCTTCTATTCGTCCATCTGTTTGCAGACCCTAGACTCATCTGGGCGTCCCCCGCCCAAAGCCTCCCTTCCCGGGGGGGATGAGCCGCAGGAGGCTACCACTAGGTCTGAATTCTGCCTTTGTCCAGTGAAGCCAAGTTGGGAGGGGCAGAGCGGACCCCCTGCCCCCACTGGAATGTCGGCTCGGTGCGCGGGGTGGGGTGGGGGCAGTCCTCGCCCCCGCTTTACAGCCGCCTCCCCCGCTCACTTCCTGAGTCCCCCTAATCCCACCACCCCAACGCGCACACGCGCGCATACACTTCCCGGAGGCCCGGCGGCCTCGCTGCGGGCTCAGCGATCCCGGCCCCAGGCCTGGGGGGGAGCGGAGAAGCGCCCTTTTGTTATTCAAATCACACCCTCGCCGCGCGCCCTGGCCGCAGGCTCTCCGGCCCCGGGAATCCATCCCCCGATTCCACCCGCCCCGGAGCTCCCGCACCGCCACGGCCACCGTCGCGGAGGCCCGGGCGCCCGCAGCCGAATCCGGGATTCCCCGGCCCCCGGGGCTCCGCCGGGCCGCGCCTCCCCCGCCCCGGGAGCGCGCTGCGGCTCGGCCCCCCGCCCCCGCCCCCGCCCCCTCCCGCCTCCCCTCCCCCTCCCCCTCCCCTTCCTTTCTCCGGACCAGTCTCGGTCCTGCCGCCGCCGCCGCCGCCTTCCCCGGTCCGCGGGGGCCTCGCCGGCCGCCCTCCCCGCAGCATGGCACCATCCAGGCTCAATTAGCCGGGAGCAGCGTTCGGGGCCCGCGGGATCTCCAGGGGCGGGGGGCGCCCCTGCAGCCTCCGTCATGGATGTGAACAAGATGGTAAGTCAGGAGCCGGGGCCACTGCCCTGGAGCCTCGGCGTCCCCGTCCCTCCCCCCTCCTTCCCCCGCTCCCTCCCAGTCGGCTGGATCCATTGAAAGTTTCTGTATTGTTGATCCTGCTGTTGGCCCCAACTCCAGGCGTGCCGGAGGAGGGAGCGGGGCCAGGGCTGTGGAGGCGGCTGGCGGACACGGCTGGGCTCCCCGGTTTCCCGCCGCGCTGCCGCCAGGGCTGCCCCGGAGACATCGCTTAAGACTCCGGGGAGAGACGGCCGTGGAGCTCGCCTCCCACACGGGGGAACCAGCCTGGTGGTGGGAGGCCCGGGCTGCGGGAAGGGGTTCTTCCTAGCTTCTCCAGAGCCCCCCTGCTTCACGCCGATTTCAGATTTAGGGGGATTTTTTTGGACTGAGCCAGTGAGCAGGGGGGCACAGGTGGGTGGCCTGGGAGGGCAGAAGCCAGGGCTTTAACCATCCTAGAGGGTGATGGGGCAGGGGTAGAATCCTTGGCTTAGAATCCTTGGAGTGGTGTTCTAGACTAGACGCTTGCTTGTAGACCCCCAACTGCCTTGGCCTGGGGGGCAGCAGACAATCCCCTGCCTCTTAAGCGTGTGATTCCCTGGTGAAACTGATTGTCTCCCAGGGCTTCCCGCCCCCCTACTCCTCCAGAGGCACCAAAGGAGCTGAATACCTTGATCATTGACTGATTGAGGAGCATACCTGGGGCTGGGGCGGGGCGGGGGGGCGGTGCGGGGAGGGGCGGCAGCTGGATGTGATTTGGGGAACTCGGAAGGGAGGAGTTCCCCTGGAGCCTTGGAGAGCTGGGGCAGGTTTGTCAGGCTGGAGAGGTATCCCCTGATATCCTGTGCTTCGTGGGGGGCCCAGGGCTTCCGCAAAGGACCTGGGTTGGGGTGTGTCTGGGGAGACGGGGTTCTGGATCTGCTGGTACCTTAGGGAAGAGAAGGTACTGTAAGTTCAGTTCATCTTGTATAGAATTAGGCTAGCTATTTTTCCAGAGTGCTCTTTTAAAGTAACCATCACTTTGGAGAAGGCAGGTGAGTTCCTGGCCCTGTCAGGCCTTTGGCATTCAGTCTTAGGTAGGGCACTGTGGGCGAGGAGGAGATGGTGGGTGAGAGTCATTCCTTCCCACAGCAGGAGACCACGCTTAAACTGAGTGCTGCCCCTGGGGCCGGGGCCCCGGGTGAGGGGCCTCACTGGCTCCCATCCTCATCTGAGAACGCATAACTGCCCATGGTGGGGCAGGGCCAAGAGGCTAGACCACCGTTCCCTATGAGTGTACCATAAAAGCTTATTTTCTTTGGCTAACTATTAGCTATACCTTTCTGACAGTCTTCTGTGCACCTGCAGGGGTGGGAAGGTAGAAGGCCTTTTCCTTGAGGTGTCTTAACCAGACCAGAGTCACCTGTCTAGGCTGTGGAGGAGGTGGGGGTAGGGAGGAGGACAGGGAACCTAGAGTTCTAGACCAATGGCTGCCAACAGATCACCTCTGAGCTTCCTTCTGTCCTCGAGCTTAGATTCTTTTTCCAAAGCCTGGTCTCTGAAGACCACCTTGCAGGGTTTAAGGACCTCTGTCTCTGGAGATCTCGTCCACTTCAGACACTACCACCTCCCTCCATCCATCCCCTCTTCATTTTATTTATTTCTAAAGGTAATTTGATTTTTTACTCTATTTTTAGCTGTGCTGAGTCTTCAACGCTGCGCTGTCTTCTCTCTAGTCGTGGCGAGTAGGGGCTTCTCTCTAGTTGCAGTGTGCAGGCTTTTCATTGCGGTGGCTTCTCTTGTTGCGGAGCAGAGGCCCCAGGGCACTTGGGCTTCAGTAACTGTGGCACGTGGGCTCAGTAGTTGCGGCTCCTGGGCTCTAGAGCACAGGCTCAATAGTTGTGGCACACAGGCTTGGTTGCTCCGAGGCAGGTGGGATCTTCCTGGATGACAGATGGAACCTGTGTCTTCTGCATTGTCAGGTGGATTCTTTACCACTGAGCCACCAGGGAAGCCCCCATCCATCCCCTTTTGAATGCAACAGCGTTTATTTAATTCCTGTCTTTCTATAGCAAGTACCGTGTGAAGGAGACAGAAACATAATGTATGGCCTCCCTGCTCCTCTGGCCTTTAGCATTTAGGTGAGGGGTCCAGAGAGTGCAGACCCAGATCAAAAGTTCTCAGCTCCGAGAGCTGTGAGCTCTGAGAACAGAGGGGCTACAGAATCTGGAAGAAAGATCCTGGGTTGGGTCTTCAAGGCTGAATGGTTTCAGCTCTGCTGAGAGTAGTGAGGGGTGTTCCTTACCAGTGCGCAGAGTTGCAGAAAGAAAAATGGGCAGAACCCATTGGTTGAGGCTGAGGACAGAGTTCTGAGATGAGAAAATGTTGAGATCGCTGGTTAAGGTCCAAGCAGAAAGGCATTGAATGCCAGCCAAGGCATTCCAACCTTGGCCTGTCAGCAGTGGGTAACCTCTGGAGAATTTTGGGCACAGGAGAGGCACATATGTTGCCTCTTTCCTCCTTTAGTTAAGGGTCCAAACAAAAGTGATACTAGATTCTCATTAATCATTGAGCAGCCAAGCTCCCAGCCCAGAAACAATTGTTCTCGGCTCTTTGTAAAGAGCACAGACCCTGGACTGTGGAGCAAGAAGAACCTTACCCACCCCAGGGAGTTGGCATCTGCTTCCCATTCCTGCTGAAGGCCAGAGTAGCTATTTGTTCTGACTGTGAAAACCCCACTCTGGTTTAAAGTTCTCATTCTGGGGGTCCTTAGTTCCAGGGTAGACCTCGAACCCAACATTGCAGCCACATCCTTGAATGAGCCTTGGAATTTCCTTGCTTATCACTGAATGAGAAAAAGCAGATTATAGTTTATCCCTTTTCAGTGTGTTTCTTAACCTTTTAGCCTCATGTGTAAAATGATCCTTGAGCATCCTCATCAAAGTTGGAAATAATTCTTCAAGGTGCAGGACCTAGCATAGTAAGTCCTCCATGTGTAGTGGCTGTTATGAGTTGTGTCCCACTCTTTGTGACCCCATGGACTGCAGCACATCAGGCTTCTCTGTCCATGGGATTCTCCAGGCAAGAATACTGGAGTGGGTTGCCATTTCCTTCTCCAGGGGATCTTCTCGACCAAGGGATCGAACCCAGATCTCCTGCATTCTAGGAGAAGAATCTGCCAGATTCTTTACTGTTTGAGTTACCCGGGGAAGCCCAATGAAAGTTCCCAAAGTCTCATCTAAGATGACTCTGATTCCCCCCTCCTCCAACATAGCCTTTATTTTCTTGATTGGCCTAAAAAGCTGAACTCGGGCTGTATTTCAGTTGACTTGCTTTGGGGAACCTCTTCTCCCAGGTCTAGTTATCTTTCTGAATGACAGTAAAAATGACTGGGGACAGTGGATTCACCAGCTGCTGTGACCTGATGAATTTTTGATAACATCAGATATCTGGCCAAGGGAGAACTGGTTTAACCCGACAGTTTAACCCAGAGTTGATAATGAGGTCTGTGCCTTTACTGAACACAGAGCAGAAATGCACAGTGCTGTAATTGCCAGAGCAGAGGCAACACTTGTCAATTCTTTTTTTTTTTTTTAATATTTGTTTATTTTTAATTGATTGATGATTGGTTTATAATATTGGTTTGATTTCTGTCATATATCAACATGAGTTAACCACAGGTGTACATATGTCCCTTCCCTCTTGAATTTCCCTCCCACCTCCTGCCCATTCCCGCCCCTCTAGGTTATGACAGAGCCCCAGTTTGAGTTCCCTGAATCATGCAGCAAATTCCCATTGGCTGTTTACATATGTTAGTATATATGCATCCATGCTGCTCTCTCCATTCATCTCATCCTCCCCCTCTTCTTCGCTGCCCTTGTCCATAAGTCTGTTCCCTAAGTCTGTTCCCTAACTTTGTGTCTGCTCTTCGAGCAGATTCGTCAGTACCATCCTTCTAGATTCCATATACACGCATTAGCATACGATTTTGTTTTTCTCTTTCTGACTTACTTCACTCTGTATAACAGGCTCTAGGTTCATCCACCTCATTAGAACTGACTCAAATGCATTCTTTTTTGTGGCTGAGTAGTATCAATTCTTTTTCTTAAAAAAGTTTTATGTATTTATTTAGCTCTGTCAGATCTTAGTTGCAGCATGCAAGAACTTTGTTGCATCCTGCAGGCTCAGCAGTTGTGGCACGCCAGCTTAATTGCTCCGTGGCACGTGGCATCTTAGTTCCCCTGATTGGCAAGGCCCATTCTTAACCGCTGGACCACCAGGGAAGTCCCAAGTTCCTAACAAAAGGTGGTATAGTTTATATAACAATTTGTATTTGCGTTATAGTGCTGTACAGCTTACAGAGCATTTCCACCCGTGTTCCTGCTCACCACAACTCCAGGAGAAACGCAGGGCAGAAAGAATTAATCATGCTTTACAGATGAGAAAACTGACGTTCAGAAAAGGGAAGTCTTGGAACCAGATCTGGTACCCCCAGTCCTCCACATCACCAAAATGGTGACAAAGTCGATAAAGGGTAAGGAAAAAGATTTAGGGACCAGATTCTAGAGCTGACAGAAGCTTATCTAAAATGATGAGCTGGAGGTGGTGGCTTTTGGCCTCTGGTCTCCCAGGGGAGAAGATCTAGGAAGAAGGGTTTAGCGCTTATGTGGACTGCGTGCCTATATATATATGTGTGTGTGTGTGTGTGTGTGTGTGTGTGTGTGTGTGTGTGTGTATACACGTATATATATCCTGGAGAAGGAAATGGCAACCCACTCTTGCCTGGAGAATCCCATGGACAGAGTAGCTTGGTGGGCTCAGTTCATAGTGTCGCAAAGAGTCAGACCCGACTGAAGTGACTTAGCATGCATATATATACATATATCATTTTGTTTATTTATTTTTGTTTTGGGCCATCCTGGATCTTCGTTGCTCGGGCTTTTCTGTAATTGTGGCCACAGGGGTTGCTCTCTAGTTGCGGTGCACGAACTTCTTGTTGCGGTGGCTTCTCTTGTTGCAGAGCACAGACTCTAAGGCACACAGGCTGTGCCTTCCGTATTTGTGGCTCTTGGGCTCTGGAGCACAGGCTCAGTAGTTGTGGCCCACGGGCTTAGTTGCACCAGGGCATGTGGGATCTTCCCGCATCAGGGATCAAACCCATGTCTCCTGCATTGGCAGACGGATTCTTTACCTCTGACCACCAAGGAAGCCCGTATCGCTGTTTCTAAAGCTTGGGGTGTCTTTATGCATCTTGGCTGCCTGCTTCAGATGTCAGATTTCTGATTCCTGGGATCCTCCAGCTTAGGGGCTTCCCAGGTGGCTCAGCAGTAATTATTCACCTGCAATGCAGAAGACATGGGTTCGATTCCTGGGTTGGGAAGATTATCCCAGAGAAGGAAGTGGCAACCCACTCCAGTATTCTTGCTTGGGAAATCGCATGGACAGGGGAGCCTGGCAGGCTACAGTCCAAGGAGTCACAAAGGGTCAGACGCAACTTAGCGACTAAACAACAACAGCAACAACGCTCCCGTTTACACATCAGGAAGATGGGAAGAGGTCAGGAAAAAAGTGGAGAAAAACATCTAGGTGTCCTGAGTGAACAATATTGATGGCAGGGCAGGAATTAGCTTCAGGCTGACCTGCTGTCTCCTGAGATTCGTGCAGACTTGCTGGATGGAGGAGAGGCATGGAGAAGCGCTGAGCCAGAGAGATCCCAGGGTAAAAAGATGCCCAGGACTCCACCCATAGCTCACATCAGCTAATAGCTGCGTGGAAAGGAAAGCTTAGTGTCCAAGCTGAATAATCAGTCAAAGCTGGACATGGATGACTGGCTTGGTGAAACCAGAGCAGCGTGTTCAGTTCTGGGTCACAAAATATCGGTTTAGTGGGTTGCAGCCAAGCTTTTGAAAGAGTGAAACAGACCAGAAAACATCCAAATGTCTTCCATGTAAGACGGTTCATGAAATTGATTGGGTTGTATACACACACACACACAGCGATCTGCCTTGTAAGATGTGCTTTTTACTGTGGTTAGTGTCAGAGAAGGTTTGAGGCGTCTGACCTAGAGACTGATCAGAGGGCAGTGAGGAGGATGTCAGCCTCGTGAAATGAGTAGTCCAGTCAGTGAAAGAGAAGGCTGATGGACAACTGAGGGCTGTTGGGAGGAAGGTGTAGTTTACCTACTCTGGGGGTCTCTGGGAGGCGGGGTTTTGGCTGGCCAGGACTGCCTTACAGCAGAGCGTCCATCCTGTGGCAGAATCCACTTCCAGATGAGAGAGCACACCTCGTGGCCATTGGAGGGGGGACCCTGGAGAAGCATGGCCCCCAAGTCCTTGCCAGCCTGGAGACTGGTTCAGGCTTTGGGAACAGTTCTGAGACCTGTGATTCCACACCTGTGGTGTGATGGGCTGCAGGTGAAAGGCAAACTCCTTTTCACACTGGGGAGCAGTTTCGGTGGAGTGAGCTTTAGGTACCACCAAGCATAGTTTCTCAAACTGAGCTGAGCATCACGGACCAGCCACTTTCTCAGGACAGCCTGTGGAATAAGATCAGGGATCAGAGCTGATGTTGGCCTCAGCCAAGTGGCAGCGGGGAAGGACATCTGTTATTTGCCTCTTTAAAAAATGCTTAGGGGGAAAAAGAGTTTTTGATTTACCACCTGATGTGTGTGTAAGAGAAGTCGCTTCAGTCATGTCCGATTCTTTGAGACCCCATGGACTGTAGTCCGCCAGACTCCTCTATCCATGAGATTCTCCAGGCAAGGATACTGGAGTGGGTTGCCATGCCCTCCTCCAGGAGATCTTCCTGACCCAGGGATCGAACTTGCGTCTCTTACGTCTCCTGCACTGGGAGGCAGGTTCTTCTTCCCACCACCTGGGAAGCACTTTCCATCTGATTGCTGTTTCTTATTGTCACCAAACACAAAGATTTTGTCCTGTCCAGATGAGGTTCCCGTTTAATTCAGACACATGTGGGATTCTCAGTTTATGCGCAGGCCCCTGGGGATGGGTGTTAACATGCCTGGGACCCAGAGCTGAGGATGGCCGAGTTGTCTGTTGAAAGATTTGGAATCAAGGAGGGGAGGCAGATTTCCTGGAAATGCTTTGCGTGGGAGGACACCTGGACATTTGTGGTTGTAGAACACTCTTGGGTTTCCCTTGTGGCTCAGTTGGTAAAGAATCCTCCTGCAATGCGGGAGACCTGGGTTGATCCCTGGGTCGGGAAGATCCCCTGGAGAAGGGGTAGGCTACCCACTCCAGTATTCTTGGGCTTCCCTTGTGGCTCAGCTGGTAAAGAATCCACCCGCAATGTGGAAGGCCTGGGTTCGATCCCTGGATTGGGAAGATCCCCTGGAGAAGGGAGAGAATACCCACTCCACTATTCTGGCCTGGAGAATTCCAAGAGTTGGACATGACTGAGTGAATTTTTCATCATTTCATCATTATCAGAACACTCTTACCTGGATTATTTTCTCCCTTGAAATAGCCTTGAGGGGATTTCCTGGTGGTCCAGTGGCGAAGGCTCCACGCTCCCAATGTGGAGAGCCTGGGTTTGACCCTGGTCGGGGAACTAGATCCCACAGGCTGCAACTAAGACCTTGCATAGCCAAATAAATAAATAAATATTATGTATCAGTTCAGTTCAGTTCAGTTCAGCCACTCAGTCGTGTCCGACTCTTTGCGACCCCATGAATGGCAGCACGCCAGGCCTCCCTGTCCATCACCATCTCCTGGAGTTCAGTCAAACTCACGTCCATCGAGTCGGTGATGCCATCCAGCCATCTCATCCTCTGTCGTCCCCTTTTCCTCCTGCCCCGTCCTCAGTGGGCTCTAAAGTCACTCTGCCGATCAGGGACTAAATTCAGATGCACCTGCAGGATTTTTTTTTTTTTTAGTATTTATTTATTTGGCTGTGATGGGTCCTAGTTGTGGCACACAGGCTTAGTTGCTCTGCAACATGTAGAATCTTAGTTGGGATCTTAGTTCCCTGTCCAGGAATCGAACCCATGTCCCCACATTACAAGGCAGATCCTTAATCACAGGATCACCAGGAAAGTCCCCACATGCGTTTTAAGACAGCCCAGCTCACAGATGACCAGTCCTCCCTGCCGACCATTCCCACCCCTTACCCCCCACCCATACACAGCTGGGTGATTTTCTTGAAGAGCTTTTTCCACTCCACCTGTGTCTCCTTTCTGGGATCCAAGAGGTCCCAGTCCAAAGCCAGACGGGCACGTGGTCTGGCAGCTGCCCCTGGACCGAAGAATCTAGGAAGCCAGACAAAATTCATATTTCCCAGATCCCCAGAGAAATTAAGCCATTTACGAAGAAGGAAAAAACAAAACAAAACCCCTGTCTCCTCTAGATTCCCTGGTTTCTAGTGAGTCTTTGATGTGGAGGTGACTGCTGTGAGCAGGTAAGATGGTGATCACAGCAGCGGAGGCCTGTTTGTAAGTGGGAGTGGGAGCCAGCCCCACCCCTGCACACAGAGGTGACCTTGGTTTCCTGAGACCACCATAGACGCTGACCCGGGGCTTTGGAGTCACAAAGGCCGGAGGCTGAGTCCTGATGCCACTCTAGTACCGTGGACAGGTTAGTTGACTTTGCTGTACATCAGCTAACTTTCGAAGATCAGTTGGTGTCTGCCGACTCTGGAGGGGTTAGGATGACATGTTTACAATTCTTGGCCCCTGAGAAGTGTGCATGTGATTGCTCAGCCGTGTTGACTCTTTGCGACCCTGTGGACTGTGGCCTGCCAGACCTCTCAGTCCATGGGATTCTCTAGGCAAGAATGTTGGAGTAGGTTGCCATGCCCTCCTCCAGGGGATCCTCCCCACCCAGGGATCAAACCTGCATCTCTTGAGTCTCCGGCATTGGCAGGATTCTTTTTTTTTTTTTTTTGGAAGGAGGATTCTTTACCACCCTGCCACCAGTCCATAATTATTAATATTGTTGCTCATTCATTCAGGCAATAAATAAAATCTTGAAACTTTAGTTGAAGGTGTAGAGTAGTCTTTCTTTTAGGATGACCTCTGCTGAGTGAGCTCAGTCTAGTGGGGCAGTAAGTAATTACAGGACTTGAGATAAAATGCACAGGGTCCAGTTGTGGGATGTGCTAGCATGGGAGAGGGAGGTACTCTGCCTGGCACTAGAGGAGGGGGGCTAACTGAGAAAACTGGAGGAGGGGAAGGAACGAGCCCAGAGGGTTAGGAAGGTAAGGGCATTCTAGGCAGAGAAAGCCACGCACGCAGAAGCACACTGTCGGGACTTCCCTGGCAGTCCAGTAGTTAAGACTTCGCCTTCCAATGCAGGCGGTGCAAATTCGATCCCTGATCAGGTCCCACATGCCTTTCGACCGAAAAAAAAAAGCATTAACTAAGACCCAGTGCAGCCAAAGAAAACAAAAACCCCAGCAAGGTCACAAGAGCCTGGGATTGGTTCAGGAACCACCTGCACTTTTATGCCAGACTAGGGGCAATCCCCGTTTCTGTGGGGCTAGCGAAGTTCCCAGGATATGGGGTCCAAAGCTTTATACCTTGGTGCTCCCTGAAAGAGTTGGTGTTTAAGCTGTGCTTTGAGTCCAGGGAGCAGCAATGTCATTGATGAAAAGACTTGACGCCCAGTAGATGCTGACTGAATGGGTGATTCAGTGAGAAGAGAAGACATTCCAGTTGGGAGCGTGGTACTGCATGCTGGCTAGAGGATGTTGAGTGGATCTGTCAGGAGCAGGGCCAGAGGAATGGGGGAGGAGAGATAACTGAGGGCAGGGCGTGAGGGTCCAAGTTAAAAATAATCCACAGGTGTCTCGTAAGTGAGGCAGTCTCCACTGAACAGTCAGACTGGAATGTGCTCCACTGGCCAACAGGCTCACACCCCTTGTAGCCCCAGTGCCTGGAGATGGTCCTTACTAGTGCCAAGATAAGCGTGGGACCTGCATACCATGGGTAGGCGGAAGTTGTTTTGAAATGAGCATTTCATTAACTTTCTATCGTGACCTCTCTTTGGAGCACTGGTTGCGCCTCATTTTCTGGGACCTGAAATAGCTTTTCTTTTGCTGGATTTCTCCCAAGCTGGATTCTTTGGGAAATAGTCTTCTTACCAAATCCGTGCCTGCTTGGCCCCGCCAGCTCAAAGATCTGTGTCAGCAGTTTTAGCGCCGGATGGCGATTTTCCCGGTGCCATCACCCAGGGTCCTGGCCGTCATCCCTTTTGCCCTGTACATATGTCAGCCTTGCCCCCTGAGTCAGCAGACTCTGGTTCTGTCTCGTACAACTTTCTGCCCACGCTTTGACTTCTCAGCTCTCGAGGGGAAGTGGCCGTGAGTGCCCTGGCCTCGGGTGCGGTAGTTGAGGAGGAGGGCTAGGCTCCTGAACTTTTGGTACATTTTGTTTATTTTAAGAAATTATTTACTTACTTATGGCTATGCTGGGTCTTCGTTGCTGCTCAGGCTTTCTCTTGTTGCAGTGCAGAGGTTTCTCGTTGCAGTGGCTTCTCTTGCTGTGAAACACAGGCTCCAGGCTGCTGGGTCCTCAGTAGTTTTGGCTCCCAGGCTGCGAGCACAGGCTCAGTAGTTGTGGTGCCCGAGCTCAGTTGCTCCGAGGCACATGGGATCTTCCCGGATCAGAGATTGAACCCGTATCTCCTGCACTGGCAGGTGGATTCTTTACCACTGAGCCACCAGGGAAGCCCACATTTTATTTTTATTATTATTTTTTTTGGCTGCACTGGGTCTCCCTGCGCTGCGCAGGCTTCTCTATTTGCAGCGCTCTGGCTTAGTTGCCCCGAGGCACGTGGGATCTTAGTTCCTCCACCAGAGATGGAACGCCAGTCCCCTGCATTGGAAAGCAGATTCTTAACCACTGAACCACCAGGGAAGACCCCACTTTTGGTACAGTTTAATCTCATGTAGCTGTAGTGAGGAAACAGGTCATGCACAAGAAAACATTTAACTTGTGCCAGTCTTCAGAAAATATGAAGAAGTGTAAGGGAAAAAAAGCAAAGATCAGGCATATATATTCCCACTATCCAAAACCACTGCTAACAATTTGGTATAGATCCTTACAGACTTTCTTATCTGTAGGCGTGTAGGTATACATACCAACACACACATACACGTGCAAGGTTGAACCGGCTGAAAGGACAGTTTTTAGAAGTAAAAAATGGCCAGATGTTCATTTGACTTGACCAAAAGTAAGCATATCCATGGGCTTCTCCGGTGGCTCAAAGGATAAAGAATCCGCTTGTGATGCCTAGGTTCAATCCCTGGGTTGGGAAGATCCCCTGGAGAAAGGAATGGCTACCTACTCCAGTATTCTGGCCTGGAGAATTCCATGGACAGAGGAGCCTGCGGGGTTGCAGTCCATGGGGTCCCAAAGAGTTGGACACGACCGAAAGACTAAGCACAGCATAGTACAAGCACATCCGTATAGACAGATACACACGCATATTAAACAAAATGGGGCCATGCCGTAATGCAGTTTTGTAAACTTGTAGTTTAGCTTTCACTGTGTCTTAGATCTGGAAACACACAAAGAGTGGTCAAGGTCATGGGTCCTGGGGTTCAGATTCTGTGTCCACCGCTTGCTCACCTGGACAGGCAACTGGGGCTCCCTGAGCCAGGGTTTTCCCGCATGTGTAGGGGAATGTGAAGGGCTGTCCTAAGGGTAGAGGAGTGAGTGTGTCTGAACGTGGTTTAGACCAGTGTCTGGTGCAGGACGAGCACTTAGCAACCGTCAGCGATTCATATTTCCAGACGAGTAGAGCCGTGTATCACTTCACTGTAATCATTCCCGTGCTAATAGACATTTGGCTGTATCCATTCTCCACAGTTGAGGTGAGATCCTTGTATACACATTGATGCGTGTCTATCTAGTCACTGCTTTTACACTTTAGTAACTTGGGCTTTAAGATTGGGGCTTTTAAGGGACTTCCCTGGTGGCTCAGTGGCAAAGAATCCACCTGCCAATGCAGGAGACATGGGGTTTGATCCCTGATCCGGGAAGATCCCACATGCTGTGGAGCAACTAATCCCGTGCCCCACAGCTACTGAGCCTGTGCTCTACTGCTCAGGAGTTGGAACTACTGAAGCTCATGCACCCCAGAGCCCATGCTCTGCGACAGGAGAAGCCATTGATGTGTTTCGGGCGGAGTGGTGCTTGCAGGGAAAGTTGCTTGGACAGTTCTCTTTTCTGTTGCCCTGTAACTCTGTAAACTGGACTCTCTGGTGCCAGCCTCCTCTTGGCTTTTTCACACTCTGGCAATACTGCCATTGGGCACTGACCCCCACTTTTGTGACCGGCACTGGCTGGCCTCTCCCCTGAATGCACCTTCTCTAGGCTGGCTCACTGGGTCCAGGGAAGGGCTGCCATGTCTGACTTGTCCAGCTTGGTGGGATGCTTACCCCCAGGCCTCCCTGTATCCTGCCCCCACCCACCCCTCTTCCCACTGGCTGTGTATACAATGCCACCATCTTTCTCCCCACCTAGATCGCTGTCTTTGAAGCCAGGACTTCTGACTTACTCCTGAGTTAACAGTGAGTTAACTGAGTGCAGCACTTGACAGAGGTGCTCAGTATTGTCTGATGGGTGAATTTATTGAATGAATACAGTCATGACTGACCAGTTAATGGCAGAACTTAAATACGCAGATGGTTTGGGGAAAGGGGGTTAATCTAGGTTATAAGGGTGGCTTGAAGCAAAGGCTTGAGGTGCTGCTGTGAGTCCCTGGATGTGTCTAGCATGGTTGGAGCTGTGCTTTATTTTTATTTATTTATTTTGACTATGCCATGCAGCTTGCAGAATCTTAGCTCTTTACCAGGGATCAAACCCGTGCCCCCTGCAGTGGAGTGCAGAGTTTTAACCACTGGAACACCAGGGAAGTCCAGGAGCTGTGCTTTCTTATTATTGCTTTTTAAATATTTATTTATTTGGTTCTGCCAGGTGTTGCGGCATGTGGGATCTAGTTCCCAGACCAGGGATCAAACCCGGGCCCCCTGAGTTGGGAGTCCTAACCACTGGACCACCCGGGAAATCCTCAGGAGCTGTGCTTTAGAATGAGAGGTCTGACCATGTCATGACCATCAGTAGCTGGTAGCCCAGAAACCAGCAGGGCATCAGGCCTGGGTGCCTGGTGCGGGTTCACCCTGCCTGGCCTCTTTGGGCATCTCCCTCTACACCCTGCACTTCTGAACCGTGTGGCTTTTCCCCAGAGGAAGGGCTCTCCTTCACCCCTCAAGAAACAAGAAGTGAACGTTTCTGGCTGCTCCGCTTTCCCAGGAAGTCACATCACAGCCCCAGAGCTGATGACGAAATCCGCCTCCAGAATTAGCAACCACCCCTCTCTCCACTTTAGAAGACCATTTAGCAAATCCACCCCAGCTCGTTGTTACTGCCTGGGTCTGGGGCTGGAAATATCCATCAAGGTTTCCACCTGCCAGCTGGACAGTCCAAGGCCTCCCGAGGGTAGCTGGATCCTGCCTGCTCATGTCCACTGTCTTCTCTTTGGCTCCAACCTGAGTTCAGTGATGTCTGTGCTTTGGTTGTATGTTAATAGGCACGTTCCTGGAACCTCGAGCTTGACATTGACCGACGTGTTCTCTCAGTGGAAATGAGTCAGAAGGATTTCTCCCCAGGCCTGGAGCCATGTAGCTGGGATGAATGGGCCTGTGATGGGACTCCAGATGTTTCATCCTTATATTTCCTCTGCTTCCCCCAGACTCCCATCCCTGCCTCCTGCCCCCCCAAACTGACACATCCACTGCAAGCTTCCTGGTGCCCATCTTCCCAAAGCAGGTCACCCTCCCTCCCCCTCCCCTCTTTCTTGCAAGGCCTCAGTGAAGAAGGATCACCAGACTGACCAAGTATATCTGAATATTGATTCCGTTAGGGTCTATCTATGCTGACGACTATCAAACTGATGTATCTAGCAAGAACTCATCAGTAAAGAATGTGCCTGCCAAGCAGGAGATTAGGGTTTGATCCTTGGGTTGGGAGGATCCCTTGCAGGAGGAAATGGCAACCCACTCCAGTACTCTTGCCTGGGAAATCCCATGAACAGAGGGAGCCTGGTGGGCTGCAGTCCATGGGGTCTAAAAGAGTTGGACATGACTGAGAGACTTAAGAGTGAGTGAGAAGCTCTATCAGACTCCAGGCTTGCACATCCCCTGGCTCATTTATAGCTCCATCTGGATATCCAGTGAGCATCCTTTATATAACATGTCCAAAAAAGAAGCACCGATCTGCCCTGCCCCAAACCTGTCCTCCCATGATTCTCTGCATCTTGTTAATGGCAACTTGGGTCCTCTCATTACTCTGGCAAACAGTTATGGTGCCTTCCTTGACTTCTTGGACTTCCCTGGTGGCTCAGCCAGTAAAGAATCTGCCTGCGAGGTGGGAGACCTGAGTTCAATCCCTGGGTCAGGAAGATCCACTGGAGAAGGGCATAGCAATCCATTCTAGTATTCTTGCCTGGGAAATCCCATGGACAGAGGAGCCTAGTGGGCTGCAGTCCATGGGGTCGCAAAGAGTTGAACACTACTGAGCAATTAACACTTTCACTTTCCTTGACTCCTTCCTTCCTCACACCCCACGTCCAAACATCAGCGCATCCTGTCAACTCTGCTTTCAAAACGTATCCAAATCCCGTCACATCTCAGCCCATCACATCTCAGCTTCAGCCGGGTCTGAGCTCCTGTCATCTCCGACATGAACTAACGCAACAGCAGCTTGACCATTGTCCCTGCTTCCAGGCTGGTCCCTGAATCCTCTTCTTAGCACAGCAGCCAGAGGGATCCTCTACAGAAGTGAGTCAGATCATATCACCATTTTGCTCAAAACTTCCCAGTGGTTCCTGTCTTGCTGAAAACAAAAGCTGGTCCTTAACAATAGTCCCTAGCGGTTTGGCCCTTCCCACCTCTGACTCTTCAGCGCCAGCTACACTCTTGTACTTCATTCGCTCAATCATGTCCGACTCTTTGTGACCCCATGGGCTGCAGCACATCAGACTTCCCTGTCCTACGCTTGACCTCTAGCTATTTCTTACACCTGCCAGGTGGGCTGTGCCTGGAACTGTCCCTGAGGTGTCTGCCCGGCTTGCTTCCTCATCACTTTCTACTGCATGGCTGTGTCACCTTCTCAGATAGCCTCCCCTGATGACCTTGTGCAAGGTTCTTTCTAACACCAGCCTAGAATGCCCCAGCCCTGTTGTTAGCCTTGTCTTTCTTCTGTAGATCACCATCTCATGTACTGTGTACTTTATTTACTTCCTCTCTCCCACTGTTATATAAGAGTCACAGGATCAGAGACATCATTTTTTTTTGTTCACAACTGTATCCCTAGTTGAGTTTAGTTCAGTTGCTTAGTCGTGTCTGGCTCTTTGCTACCCCATGGACTGCAGCACGCCAGGCTTCCCTGTCCATCACTAACTCCCAGAGCTTGCTCAAACTCATGTCCATCAAGTCAGTGTTGCCATTCAACCCCCCGTTCTCCTGCCTTCAATCTTTCCCAGCATCAGGGTCTTTTCCAATAAGTCAGTTCTTCGAATCAGGTGGCCAAAGTATTGGAACTTCAGCATCAATCCTTCCAATGAATATCCAAGACCGATTCCTTTTAGGATTGACTGGTTGGATCTCCTTGAAGTACAAGGGACTCTCAAGAGTCTTCTCCAGTACCACAGTTCAAAAGTATCAATTCTTTGGTGCTCAGCTTTCTTTATGGTCCAACTCTCACATTCATACATGGCTACTGGAAAAACCATAGCTTTGACTAGATGGACCTTTGTTGGCAAGGTAATATCTATGCTTTTTGAGATGCCATCTAGGTTGGTGATAGTTTTCCTCCAAGGAGCAAGCGTCTTTTCATTTCATGGCTGAAGTCACCATCCCTAGAGTATTGCCCAACATATGATAGGCTTCAGGAAATATGTGTTGAATGATTGAGTATGAAAAGAATCCAGGGACTTCTCTGGCAGCCCAGTGATTAAGAGTTTGCCTTGCAATGCAGGGGGAGCAGGTCTGATCCCTGATTACTCAGACCCCACACGCCTCAGGGCAACGAAGCCCACACGCTGCAGCTACTGGGCCTGCGCACTCCAGAGCCCAGTGCCACAGCTACTGAGTCCGTGCACCGCAGCGAGGATCCGGAGTGCCCAAACCAAGACCGGACACGGCCAAATAAATAAATACTCTTTAAAAAAGAAAGTTCAGAGCGGGTTTTCCTTGAGTTTAGGGAAGATGAGAAGAGACTCCAGGGGCCCTTTAAGAATCAGTGAACCATAATCAGATAAAACAGTAGATGTAGGTCACGGAGAGCAGGGCTGGGTATCTTTTGGAAGAAGACAGTGACCATCTCTATTGGGCCAGTTCTATAGTTAGCCAGACTACATGGCAGGAGAACTCTTTTTCTGAGGTTTATGTAACAGGGGTTTTGTATAAATCACACTTCTGTAAAAGGAATCCTATTTTAAATGTACTAGCGGAGAGATTTCTATTTAAAGGCCTCTGATGTCAAATTCTTCTGTAAAACGAATAATCCCCTAATTTGTCCTTAGCGTCAATTCACGTTTTCTGGAAAAAAAAGAAGATTGTATTTACTTTATATCAAGGTATGCGTGTCTGAGCTGAGGGGATCTCTTCTTTTTCCATTTTTCCACTGTCTATTATTTCCTTTTCCTTTGCTCTCATTCTTCCCCCTCTTCGTTCCCGATTTTCCCTTGGCTGAGTTTTTTCTTCTCCCTTAGGCTTTGACATAGAATGTTCTTCTGTAACATGGCTGGGCTTAGAGTATGATAAATGGTGGCCCCTTCTCAGACCAGAAGAATCCAGTCGTGGGTGGAGCAAAGGAATCTCTTAGGTGCATACTGGGATCCAGGGGTCGGCTGTTGGGTGATACTCAGGTACAGCCAGGTTGGAGAGCCACTGACAGAAAAACAAAAAACCATCGTGTGTATTTGTCCTTCTCACAGGCATGCTTACTCTCTGTAGAACGAGGCTGTGGGGAACTTCCCTGGTGGTCCAGTGGCTAAAACTCCCCGCATTCCCAATTCAAGGGGCCTTGGTTCAATCCTTGGTAAAGGAACTAGATCCCTGATCAGGGAACTAGATCTCACACGCTGCATCTGAAGTTCCCAAGTGCTGTAACTAAGACCCAGTGGGCTTCCCTGATGGCTCAGCAGGTAAAGAATCTGCCTACAATGCAAGAGACACAGGAGACACAGGTTCAGTTCCTGGGTAGGGAAGATCCCCTGGAGGAGGAAATGGCAACCCACTCCAGTATTCTTGCCCGAAAAAATCCCATGGACAGAGGAGCCTGGCGGGGTATAGTCCAAAGGATTGGAAAGAATTGGACATGACTAAGCATGCAGCCAAGTAATTTTTTTTTTTTGTTTTTAAAGAGAGAATGAGGCTGGACAGGCATCCCCTTTGGGGCTTTGCAGAAGGTCCCTTCTATGAATTTGGCCTTAGACTGTGAGCAGAGGCTGGCTGACTTGTCTGGGGACTGGGGTTCAGGGCTCAGGAATGTCCCTTCTTGGTCTCCTCTCAGTACGTCACCCACCTGTCACTATCTCAGGTGAGAGAAAGCTCCCAGGGCCTCTGCCTGATGGAGTGTAGTCCAGGTGCTCTCAACAGTATCTGCCCACAGTGACCTTGGACGCCACAGGCCCAACACTCAGCCTGTTTCCCCTCAACCTGGAGCGAGTTCCTCTCGAGAAAGAGTGAAAGTGAAGTGAAAGTGTTCGTCGCTCAGTCATGTCCGACTCTTTGCGACCCCGGGGACTGTAGCCTGCTAGGCTCCTCTGTCCATGGGATTCTCCAGGCAAGAATACTGGAGTGGGTTACCGTAGCACAACTGTGTATTACGGAGGTTTGGTGGAAGGTATGTGGACAATTGAGACCAGGACCTGTTTCCATGACAAGAGTACTAGTTGATTTGTTTAGAGGTTGTCTGACCTCGGGGAGGGTCTTCTTCAGGTAGCCTCTCTAGGTTTTCTGAAAGACTTTCTCCTTTTTTATTCTCATGGGACCAAAAGACCATAACAGATGTGCTAAGGTCAGAGCAGGAGTTTAGTAAACAAGCTGGCTCTGGCTAAGAATTCAGTTGTAACCATCAAGGTTGTACAGTGTACAGCCTGTGCCTGGCTGGTGTGGCTGGGTCTCTCCAAACCCACTTGTTTATAAAGTGTGCCCAGGGACGTCCCTGGTGGTCCAGTGGTTAAGAATCTACCTTGCAATGCAGGGGATGAGGGTTCGATCCCTGTTTGGGGAACTAAGATCCCATATGCCCTGGAGCAACTAAGCCCACGGGCCACAACTAGAGATCCCACGTGATGCAGCCAAGACCCAGAGTGCCTCCACCAAGATCGGATACAGCCAAATAAATAAATATTTATTTATCTTAAAATAAATAAAGTGTGCCCAGCTTCCTTGCCAGGGTTTCTCAGCATCATGCAAATGAAAGCTCTCTACAGACTGAAGGGCTAGACAATAAAGGAGAAATGCCGTTGCCATGATGATCCAGGCACACCTGGTCCACACGTTTGAATGAGCCGAACAGGTGAATTGGGAAGATTTAACGTGACCGGATTCACTGCTGGAGTCAAGTACCATATTTTCGCTCAGCCACCCCCTTGTGTAAAATAGGGCTCTATTTATAAGTTCTTTTGGGAAAATTGGGTCACAGTCATGTGGAGACCACCATCTGAAGTGAGAAATAAAGCTGAAGGAGGAGGTGTGAGGGGGCGTCGCTGCAGCCTCATCAAAGAGTTTTGATTTCACGAGATGAGTGACCCCATGATTTCTCAGCTGGGAGGACTCATGAGTTATTCTTGCTGCTGTATTTGTGTCTGGGGTAGAGGAAAGTAGAGGGAGAAGGCTTTAGAGTAATATGGAGGTGAGTTTGCTTTGAAAGTTGTTCTGTCATGTCCGACTCTTTGTGACCCCATGGACTATACATACAGTCCATGAAATTCTCTGGGCTTGAATACTGGAGTGGGTAGCTGTTCCCTTCTCTGGGGGATTTTGCTGTAGAAATAGAACAAAAAAGCAGAGGTTTGGGGGATGGGGAAAGTGGCAGGCTCTGGCACTAGCAGGGTGTCCTGAGTGCCTCCTGACTCATTCATTAGACACAGAGACACTTAGTGGGGTCTGGGAGAGGCACGGAGCCAAGGGAGGGTGGTCCTGTGCTCTGCCGCCTTCCACACCCCCCTCACCCACCACACCCCCCGATGTCCCAGCCCTATGTCTTGGGGAAGTCAGAGCAAAGTCACTCCTGTGCTGCTGAAAGAGAAAAGGCAAAATGAACCTCCAGGTTAGAAATCTGGGTGGAGAGTGCTGGAGGGCATGGTGAGGGGAGGAGAGGAAGTTGAGCAATGCGGGTGGTTTGGGGAAAGACACAGCTCAGGGTTTCCACTCGTGCAGACCAGCTGTTCCTCTGGAAGCCAAGGCCATTGCGAAAGGCTGCTCGAGCCCAGCTCGGCCCCTCCTAAATGACCAGGATGCGTTGGACAGGCAGGCCCAAGGCATCACTTTCTAGGCAGAGTCCTGGCCCCAGGAGGGACTTGAGTGAGTCCTCGGCGCAACCCCTGTGAATGTGGCGGTCTGGCAGTTTGGGTCACTTGGAAAGCAGAACGAGCCTTGTCTGTGACCAGAGAACAGAACTGGGGTGAGGGCAGGGCATGCCTCTCCAAAGCTATGGCAGCCTGCAGGTGGGGGAGAGGGAAGATGAGCCAGCGTCGCCTTTTTCCCTGAGACGCGGTGTCTCAGGATCTAACCCTCGTGCCCTCCATCCCGGGACCTTCTGAAGGCCCTCGTGGGTACCCCGCGGTTGTCATAGATGCCTTCCCCTGGGAGGGGAGGCAGCTGGTGTGCGGAGTGGCTGAGCCCCACAGGAGACACTGGGCTGCCCTTGGTGGGGGACGGGAGCTTTCGTTTGGCTGGGGGACAAAGTGTGAGGAGGATGCTGATCTTTGCCTGAGAATGTGCAGAATGGCCTGGTTGAAGGGGACTCTTCCATAGTCCTGATAAATAAGGGTGGGAAGGCGGAGTTTGTTGGCTCCCTCCCCCCATCAGGAGGATGCATTGGGCTCTCCGTTTCGGTAATCAGTCACCCTCGTGCTGGATGGTCTGATTCAGAGCCTGTCGGAAATTTCTGGGGATCTTTAGGGATACAGAGCTGGGGGGGCGTCTTTCCCATCATGGTAGCCCCTATTCTTTCTCATCCTTGTCTACAAGATGTTATGCGAGACTGTGTTAAGATCCTTGAGGACGGAAAGTCAGACGCACATCCCATCTGCTTGGTTTTCCTGAGATGCTGGCCTCACGTCTTAAAGGGGAAGGGAGGTCAGTCTCACAGGAGTTGCTTCCAAGAATGTAAGTGGGCTCCGGGTGATGGGTGCTGCCTCTTCTTTGAGGAATCTCTTGTGAATCGTGTGTGGAGTTTTGCCTTCTCTTCTGGTCAGTCACTTTATCCTCACCTGTGTCTGTTCCTTTGGATACCAGTCCGTTTCCCCAAGATCTCACCACGATGCCCGGAGTATTTGTGCATCACTGCTGTTGTTGTGTAGTCTCTCAGACGTGTCAGACTCTTGCGACCCCATGAACTGTAGCCCGTCAGGCTCCTCCATCCGTGGGATTCTCCAGGCAAGAATACTGGGGTGGGTTGCCATTTCCTCCTCCAGGGGATCTTCCCAACCCTTACTGTCTTAATGCCTTGTGTGTTGGTCGGAAGCTTGAGCTCACTCAGCTCCGGGGAGACTCCTGACTCGCCTTGGGTTTGCTCTTTCGACACACTCTGACTCTTTCAGTTCAAAGATCATTCTGGACAGAAAAGACAGAAGCAACAAATAGGCGTTTATCATCAATATGGCATCATTGCTGAAAGCAGCACGCCCATTCCCTGCTTGTTCTTTTGACTTTTCACGTGATAAGGTAGCCCTTTTGGGGTCTCGAAACATTTTTTGGAATTCCCATCTCATCTTGGCTTTAGCTGTCTGGTCTTGCTTGCACACATAGGCGTAGGTAACCCGTGTACCCACGCTGCTTTCTTTCCTCACTTGAAATTGCAGAGTCAGGGCAAGGAAGGAAAGAATAGGAAGAGGAACAGGAAGAGGATGGTCTTTATCTCCCTATAAATAGTTAACTCTTAGTGACAAGATCCACTTTCACTCACATCTCCTGTGGCACCAGTATGGTATCCTGGACCAGGCAGTGCTGGTCCAGGTACATGGATCATCCCCATCGCCTGGGAAAGACCCACCGGGCTTTGTATAGCACAGTCCTACAGCCTACATGGCAGCCCTGCCCTGCATATAGTAGATATTCGGTCAAAATCACAGTTCTTCTGTATTTTCTTCCTTAAAAAAAATTTTGTTTTACACATCCCGTAATTCTCCATCAACCAATGTAAAGTGTATTAGTTCTGTAGCATTTAATACATTCATGATGTTGTATGACCATCACAGCCATCTAATTCAGCACGTTTTTCATCACTCCAAAAGGAAATAGTGGACCTGTTCAGTTGCTCCCCTGTTCCCCCTCCTACCCGAATCTGGCAGTTAGTAATCTGCTTTCTGTCTCTGTGGATTGGCCTATTCCGGATCTTTCATATAAGTGGACTCATACAATATGTGGCATTTTGTGTCTGGCATCTTAGCGTCATGTATTTGAGATCCATCCCTGTTGTAGCATACATCAGTTCCTCTTTTTGTGTGTTTTATCATGGTAAAAATGTGTATACTGGGACTTCCCGGGTGGTTCAGTGGCTAAGACTCTGAGCTCCCAATGCAGGGGGCCTAGGTTTGATCCCTGGTTAGGGAACTAGATCCCACGCGCCGAAACTAAAGATGCCATATACCACAACGAAGATTGAAGATCCCACTAAGACCCAGCACAGCCAAATAAATAAATAAGTATGTATATTTTGAAATGTCTATATCATAAATTTTACCATTTTAACCTCTTTTAAGTGTACAGTGTGGTGGCACTGAGTACTTTCATATTTTTGCATGACCATCACCACCAGCCATCTCCAGAGCTTCTTCGTCTTCTGGAACTGGAAACTGTGTCCCCATTCAACCTTAACTGTCCGTGCCCCGCTCCTCACAGCCCCTGGCAAACCCTGTTCTATTTCTCTCTGAACGTGACTCCGCTAGATTTCTCATAGACGTGGAATCCAGCAGTGTCTGTCCTTTTGTGACTGGCTGGGCTTACTCAGCCTGATGTCCTCGAGGTTCATCCATGTTGTAGCAGGTGTCAGCATTTCCTTCCTTTCAGAGCTGCATAATAGTCCGTCATGTGGACGCACCTCGTTCTGTATTCCTCTGTGGAGGGACACTCGTGTGGCTTCCCCAGCGTCTTCCATCTTGAACGCTTGTTTCTTCAGCTGTTCTGGGTGTTTCACAGCCCTGGCCACCCTGCTCCCAACACTGGTTTGTACGTCTCACCAGTCACAGAGCTGAGGGACATTGTGAATCCTTTCTGCCCTGCGTCTCGGGATCAGGCACTTGGAAAGAAGATTCTGGAAACTTTTGCAGGGTTGCAGACTAGGGTACGGGAGGTAGATAAGAGACCAAACCAAGTCACAGGCGCTAACCGGACCACCAGCCTCATCTGTTTATCCCAAGCTTCCAAACCTGATACGGTGAGGGTCGCAGTGTGTAACCCCCCCCCCGCCCCCCAGCGCCCCCCCCCCCCCCCGCCCCACCGCCCGCTGCTCATCTCCGAGGCCCTTGGTGGTGGCCACCTGTGGCTTTGCTGAGCAAATGCTTCCAACCCTCTGCGTGCCCATATCATTCCTTCTGTCTCCTTTCTGTCCCATTTCCCGCTTTTTCCTTCTGCCCTGCCTGGTCTCTGGTTTTCCTGTACTTGGCCCGGGCGGTGGGCCCTCTGGTCCCCGGCTTTGGGGACCTGCCACCACCCCCTGCATCCCCACCCCCACCCCCCCACCAGGCACATCCTCGGTGCCTGCCCCTGCCATGGAACCTTTGCGAGCCAGCCCGGCCTTGGCAGACCGAGCGCTGGGCCCTGCCAGCAGCTGTGTGCGTGATCCGACCATGGCCAGCTGCCCCCGCAGCCCCGGCCCGGGCCTGGCTCCCCACAGAAGCACGGCCTGAAGAGTTCCTGTTGGCGGCCACTGTCCTGAGGGCGCAGAGGACGGTGGGGGTGCCGGGGAGGGGGTAGGCTGGGGGAAAGCGGCCCTTCCTGCCGTGCCTGCTGATAATCGGCTCTCCGGAACCAGCCTGGGACACAGGGGCCAGCTGGGTCAGGAAGTGGCGTACAATGCCGCTCTTTCAGGGGAGACGCTGCGCGGTCTTAGGGCCTGTGTGATTCCAGGGGAATCTGGGAAACAGCCTGTTCTTGGAGGATGTTCTCTAACCTGGGCCGGAGGTGAGCAATGGAGCCCCAGACTTCCCACCCTCTGCCTGGGGTTCGGCCCCCCCAGGCATTGCCCAGCTCCAGACCCAATTATTTCCTTCAGAGGAGAGGGGAAAGAGAGCAGATTTCCTTAGGAGACCATGAATCACATTCCTGGTGCTTTTTAGAGGCAGGCTCACCGGGAAGCAGTCATTAAGTCCTTAATGATTTGATGATTTATTAAGACTCTGTCCTGCCTTAGCAGCTGCGGGCCCACGAGGGCAGAAGCCAGGGTCCTCACCCTTGGGATTTTAATCTCGGTGCGGGAGGTAAGACGATATGCTTGTTGTCAAATGCATGAAGAGAAACGGGACTTCAAAAAGAAAAAAGGAATGAATTACAAAGGATTGGCCATCGATGCTTTGTGGTGATCTAAATGGGAAGGAAGTCTAAAAAAGAGTGGAATGTATGTGTACGTGTGGCTGATTCACTTTGCTGTACAAGAAACTAACACAATATTGTGAAGCAAGTATACTGCAATAAAAATTAATTTTAAAAAATTATTGGCCAAAGTGGCCTGGCAAATCTAAAGGAGAGATTCAAATTGCCGACATTCATTGTATCATAGAGAAAGTAAGGGAATTCCAGAAAAACATCTACTTCTGCTTCATTGACCGTGCTAAAGCCTTTGACTATGTGGATCATAACAAACTGAAAAATTCTTAAAGAGATGGGAATATCAGACCACCTTACCTGCCTCCTGAGAAACATGTATGTGGGTCAAGAAGCAACAGAACATTACATGGAACAACTGACTGGTTCACAATTGGGAAAGGAGTGTGACAAGGCTGTATATTGTCACCCTGTTGATTTAACTTATACGCAGTGTGTCCACGTGCATGCTAAGTCACTTCAATCGTGTTCAACTCTTTGTGATGCTATGGACTGTAGCCCGCCAGGCTCTTCTTTCTGTCCATGGGATTCTCCAGGCAAGAATAATACTGGAGTGGGTTGCCATGCCTTCCTCCAGGAGATCTTCCTGACCCAGGGATCGAACCTGTGTTTCCTACTGCTGGTGGATTGCAGGTGGGTTCTTTACCGCTGAGCCACCAGGGAAGCCCACATGCAGAGTACCTGTGTGAAATGCTGGGCTGGATGAATCACAAGCTGGAATCAAGATTGCTGGGAGATATGCAAATGATACCACTATAATAGCAGAAAGTGAGGAAAGAGCTTCTTGATGAGGGTGAAAGAGGAGAATGAAAAAGCTGGCTTAAAACTCAGCATTCAAAAAACTAAGATTATGGCATGTGGTCCCATCACTTCATGGCAAATAGAAGGGGGAAAATGGAATCAATGACAGATTTTTTTTTCTGGGGCTCCAAAATCACTGTGGACAGTGACTGCAGCCGTGAAAATAAAAGACGCTTGCTTCTTGGAAGAAAAGCTATGACAAACCTAGACAGGATACTAAAAAGCAGAGTCATCACTTTGCCGACAAAGATCTGTATGGTTAAAGCTATGGTTTTTCCAGTAGTCATGTATGGATGTGAGAGTTGGACCCTAAAGAAGTGCCAAAGAATTGATGCTTTTGAATTGTGGTGTGGAGAAGACTCTTCAGAGTCCCTTGGACTGGAAGGAGATCAAAAACTGAAACTGAAGCTCCAATAAAGGGAGTGAAGAGCCGACTCACTGGAAAAGACCCTGATGCGGGGAAAGATTGAAGGCAGGAGGAGAAGGGGCAGAGGATGAGATGGTTGGATGGCATCACCAACTCAATGGACTTGAATTTGAGCAAACTCCAGGAGCGAACTCCACTGAAGGACTGAAGGACAGGGAATCCTGGTGTGCTGCAGTGCACCAGGTCTCAAAGAGTAGGACACAACTTAGTGACTGAACAACAACAGAGAGAGGTTTCCATGCCTCTGCCTGGATACTTCATTTTTTTTAACTTGTTTTTGGCTGTGCTGGATCTTCATTGCTGCCTGCAAGCTTTCTCTAGTTGCAGCGAGTGGGGCTTCTCTTGTTTCAGAGCACAGGCTCTAGGCACATGGGCTCGGTAATTGTGGCTCATGGGCTTAGTTGCTTTGCCACGTGTGGAATCTCCCCAGACCAGGGATCAAACCCCTGTCTCCTGCACTGGCAGGCAGATTCTTAACCGCTGGACCACCAGGGAAGTTCTACTTGTATACTTCTAATAATAGGAAATTCTCTTTCATGAGACAGCTTTAAACTTATCCAGAAACCGCCTCACAGTACTTCTACCCATTGGTCTAGTTTTGATCCCTGGAGTTATTCCTCCTTCCACATATCCACCTTTCAGAATATTGATATTCCTCTAAAATGTTTTCAGGCCCCACGTGCATCCCTGTCTAGGTCACTCTCTTCTAGAAGTAGTTTAGTTTGCCAGTTCCCTTGATAATGTACAAAGTCTAACAGTGAATAGATAGTGTTTTACATGTGAATTTATCTTCCTAGAGAGTTAGAACCATCTTCTCCCTCATTTTGAACACTGTGCTTCTTTTAATACATCTGGAACTCAGACTTGCATTTTGATCAGCCACAGCACAATGTTGCTTTTATTAAGTTAGCAGCCAAATAAAACACCTAAATCATTGTCACAAGTGCTGCTCTGCGTCATATCTCCCCTGTGCTCTCTTTAGACCTAAATATAGGGAACTTCCTTTATACCTGCTGGATTGCATCTTATGAAGTTTCACCCATTTCTCCAGTCTGTGGACCTTGTCTGTGGTGTGGCTGGTATGGGGTTTGTTATCCAGAGCCTGAGCTGTGGAGCCCCACATCCAAGTCTGAGTTCTAGCTCTCCACTGGCTGGTGGAGGGGTCTTGGCAATTTACTTGGCCTTCCCCCACCCCGCCCCAAATATTTATTTTCCTGCGCCGGGAGTCTTAATTGCAAATCTAGGTCCCTGAGAGTGAATGTGAAAGTCTCTCAGTTATGTCTGACTCTTTGTGACCCCATGAACTATAGAGTCCATGGAATTCTCCAGGCCAGAATACTGGGGTGGATAGCCTTTCCCTTCTCCAGGAGATCTTCCCAACCCAGGGATCAAACCCAGGTCTCCCGCCTTGCAGGTGGATTCTCTACCAGCTGAGCCACCAGGAAAGCCCGTGACCAGGGATCGAACCCAGTTCGATCAGTTTGATCAGGGATCAAACCCTAGTTCCCTGACCAGGGGTCAAACCCAGGCCGGCCAGTCCTATTGTAATTGTTTCATAGCCCACCTTACGTCCAGTTCTTTCCATTTTCACGTCCACCCTTTAGATTGAGAGCTCCATTTCTTCTCTTCTCTGCTATTCATAGCTGCTTCTAGGACTTCCCTGGTGGTCCAGTGGTTAACACTCCGAGCTGTCAATGCAGTGGGCGTGGGTTCGATCCCTGGTCAGGGAACTAAGATCCCACATGGCCAAAAATATATATATATAGCTGCTTCCTTCAACTCTTCCTCCAGCTGCTTCCGTCCTTTTCTGCCCTGCACGAGGCCCATTGCCCTTTCACCCCCACTGAGTGCCACCTCCCCTTCTGCTTTTATCCCCACTTCCGCCCTTGCACATGTGTGGCCCAATGGCCCAATTGGTCCTTGTGTTCCCGCTTTTCTGGAGCTGGGCTCCAGGATCTGGCCACTTGAATAGAATGACCTCGGGCAAGTGGGTGACTTAGCCTTTCTGGGCAACAATCATAGATGCCCTTCGAGTTCGTAGGCAGCATCACTGAGAGGAGTCTGAGTGTCAGGGGAACACCTGGGAGACAGGTGACCCCCTTCTTCCTTTGTTAGTTTCCCTGAGCAGCATCACAGTTTCACAGGACAGAACATTTTCAGTTTTCTCACACATGCAGTCTAGAGTTACAGATTCATGAGATATTCTTTAATGTGGCTTAAGGGAATTTAAAGGTTGTTTTTGTTTTGTTTCTTTGTTTTGTAAGTGAGGCTCATACTGACCACAAGTTCGGGCAACTGGTCTTTGATCCGTCAGTATAAACAGATATTTGTGGACTAAATCTAAACCCCACCCATCTCAGCCCTCTCTCGAGACCCTGACTCAGTTTCTAGCATTTCCAACCAACAAGGATTTCTCTTTTTCCATCACAGCCCTTACAACACAGCCCTTAGAGCTGGCTATCTCTCCCGACCCTCTAGGACCTGGCCACGTCCAGTTCACACCGTCCTGGATTTGAGTCTCTGACTGTCATCTTACATTTATTAGGTCCCTTATAATTCCTTATGAATGCAGGCAACCTTTAACGGCTCAGCAAATGTGGTCACTTTGCCCAGAGGTCTGTCTGCAGCCAGGATCCCATCATTGTGTCAGAGCCAGGAGAGAAACATAGTTGAAAGCGTGTGACTCGCCTGAGGAAGTCTGAAGAAAAGGGAATGGCCTGGGACAGGCCTGGAAGCAGAAGCCGAGAAACAGGTTCAAGGAAGGACTTGTGACGAGAAAGCTGGAAGCACTGGCCTCCAGAGGACACGAGTACTGCCTCAACGGGAGATTTGGGGCAATAAACTTTTTAAGCCAAAGATGCTGATTGAACACCTGAGATTTACTTATTTTCTTAATATTTTATTTATTTATTTGGCTGTGAAGTGAACTGAAATTCCCTCAGTCGTGTCCGACTCTTTGCGACCCCATGGACTGAATTCTCCAGACCAGAATACTGGAGTGGGTAGCCTTTCCCTTCTCCAGGGAATCTTCCCAACCCAGGGATCGAACCCAGGTCTCCTGCATTGCAGGTGGATTCTTTACCAGCAGAGCCACAAGGGAAGCCCTTATATGAGTCTTAATTGCAGCATGCAGGATCTTTTTTTTTTTTTTTAAGAGTCAAAGAGAGAAGGCTTATTTTATATTTTATTTATTTTTGGCTGTGCTGGATCTCTGTTGCTGCACAGGCTTTTCTCTAGTTGTGGCAAGCCAGGGCTACGCTCTCGTTGCAGTGCACAGGCTTCTCGAATCACGTGGGATCTTTAGTATCAGAATGCAACTCCAAGTTGTGGCATGTGGGATCTAGTTCCCTGACCAGGGATCAAAGCCGGGCCCCATGCATTGGGAGCTCGGAGTCTTAGCCACTGGCCCACTAAGGAAGTCCTGGGAGTAAACTTCTTACCCCTTTCTGGCAGCATGTCTTATGTGAGATTCCTTCTGAACTGGTCTAACCATTGCACCTAGAGCCAACAACTGTGCTCAATGGCGCCCCCTGCCTGTGCCATAGAGAAGAGGGAAGGAAGTGTCTGCCCTCTCCTTGTCTTCAGGGATGACTAAGCCTGATGGGGAAAGGAGCCTGTGTTAGTCTCTTGGGGCTGCCACAACCAATTACCACATATCGGGTGGCTTAAAACAATAGACATTTGTTGTCGCAGTCCTGGAAGCAAGAAGGTCAAAATCAAGGTGCCAGTGGGGCCATGTTCCCTTTGGACATTCCATCCTGGCCTCTTCCTAGATTCTGTTGGTTGCCGGCCGTCCTTCGCATTCCTTGGCTTGTAGGCACATCCCTCTGGTGTCTGCCTCCATCTTCACATGGCTCTCTTCTCCCTGAGTGTCTGTGTCCCTGGGTTTTCACGTGGTTTTCTTATAAGTACACCAGTCATACTGGACTTGGGACCCACCCTAATTCAGTACGACCTCATCCTAACTATCTCTGCAAAGACCCTATTTCAAATGACATCATGTTCACAGGTGCTGGGGGATTTGAACTCCAACGGATCTTTTCTGTGGAGACACAATTCCACCCGTAACAGAGCTTATGCTGTTAAAGAATTTGAGTCTGGCTCACAGACCTGTGTTTGTGAAACAAACTTATGGTTACCAAAAGGGTTGCAGGGGTGGTGGGGGGAGAGGTAAACTAGGAGTTTGCAATTAAAATGTACACATTACTATATATAAAAATAGGTAAATAAGGATTTCTCTGGCGGTTCAGTGGTTAAGACTTGGCGCTTCCAATGCAGTGGGTGCCAGTTCGATCCCTGGTCAGGGAACTAAGATCCCACATGCCACGGGGCAACCAAGCCCATGCCGTAGTGAAGACCTGGTACAGCCAAAAGTAAAAATAAAAATAAAGAAATTATCCTTAAAATTTTAGGTGTGATCATAATAATATGACGGTTAACATTCAGTCTTTTTTTTTCTTTTTCCCTTAGAGATTTTTACTGAAATATTTGCTGGTAAAATAGCATAACACCTGGGATTTCCTGCAGATAATCCAGGGAGCAGGGGAATCAGTAACCAATGGTAAAAAGCCGAGGTCAGCACACCAGGCATGTGCTCAGTGGTGCCCAACTCTTTGCGACCCCGTGGACTGTAGCCCAGCAGGTTCCTCTGTCCGTAGGACTTTTCCAGACAGGAATACTAGAGTGGGTTGCCATTTCCTTCTGCAGGGGATCTTCCCGACCCGATCAAACCCGCCTCTCCTGCTTTGGCAGGTGGATTCTTTACCACTGAGCCACCAGAGAGGCCCCAGGACACGAGAGGTACAGGCCAAATCCAGACCACCTCCTGATTTTGTAAATAAAGTTCTATCGGAATGCAGCCACAGTCATTCATTTCTGTATCTCTGAGGCTGCTTTTTCACTCCAGTGGCAGAGTTAACAGTTGTGATGGAGACCATGTGACCTGCAGAGGCTAAAATATTTACTAACTGCTTCTTCACAGAAAATGTTTGTGACCCCTCATCCTTAAGAAAGCGTGTTTGGCTACAAGTTCATAGTGCTGGGGACTGATTATATGAGGACTTATTAGACGGACCATTGCATTTGTGTGTGCTTGGACTTTTCCATAATGAAAAGTTAAAAAAAAAAAAAAACGTGGAGCCAGTAATCTCACTCCTTATACTCTATTCCTTGGGAATGAAAGCATTGATTAATAAGGATATATGTATAAGAATGTTTACTAAAAGAGTTTAGTGGAAATAAATTGCTTCCCAGTACCAGTTGCTATATATCACATCCACCCACACTGTGGAATATTATATCTTCTTAAAGAATGAGCCAGAGTTTTACCAGTTCACTTGGAAAAAATATCATGGGATATTTTCAAGTGATATTTTCAAGCAAGATGTAAAAAAGTCTGTGCATGACAGTCCCAGTTTTATAGGACAGTGACAAAGTTAATCCTTCAGAATGTGGGAGTGTGTGTGTGATTGTGTGTGCACGCTCACACTGGGGTACGTGTAGGGTGTACACGTGTAGGGTACATAACAGGTTGTTAACCTGAGTTGGAATAGAATGACATTTGTGGAAGGGAGCAAAACAGAAAAAGGCTGTTACTTCAAAAACCAGGCTACCTGATACCATCCTGTGTGTGTATGTAGAAATTATATTCATATGTGTAATGTGCTTTGTTAACTTCAAGAGAGAATTATGATTCTGAAAATAACCGGAAGGAGTGAATATTTGTCATGCCTTATAAATAAAAGGGAGTTTGGTTGGAAGTTGGAAAGTGCCCAAGAGCAGGGAGACAAGAGAGGAGAGTGACCACTGTCGACCCGAGCCAGCTAGGGGAGGCTCCATGGAAGGTTCTAGCCGGGCGGGGGCCGCGTCCGGATGGTCTTTGAGCCACAGCCCCTCCCTGATCTCAGCGCCTCTTCCTCCTGCTCCCGGAGAAATAATGTTTCCCTGGGGGATGAAAGACATCCCTTTGTGCAGGCTTTAATTGCCATGTTGTTGTGCCAAGTGAATGAGTGGCAGGCGGGCGCAGCAGCTGGGCACAGCCAATGCCAGGCAGCAAAGCCCGCTGCCTTAGGACAGCCCGGGCCAGCTGGCCTGGGAGCGCTGCCCGCCTCTGCCCCCCACGGTGGGGGTTGGGGGCCGGGCCTGCATGGGGACAGGGGGACACGGGGGTCTTCGGGGAGAGAGGAGTCATTGGAGGGAGGGGCAGGGGCGGGGCGTCTGGAAGGGTCTCAGCCACGGTCAGAAGCTTATTCATCTCATCCTCCTTTCCCCTTCCCCACCCCCACTTCTTGTTTTTCAGACTGTCAGCATCAACAAGGCCATTAATACACAGGTAGTGGCCGTCAAGGAAAAACATGCCAGAAATATCCTTTTGGAGGTTGTTCTGAAGACCGACCCCGAGGAGCATCAACTTGTGGGGACGGAGGTCAGGGCGAGACATCCTTGCTCAGCTGAAGGAACAGGCATCCCCCCACTGGCCAGGCCCCTGCAGGGTCTGAACAGTGTGGGTTGGCAGCAGCTGGCTTCAGAGCCCACAGCCCGTCGGGGTGGAAGGGACTGCAGCAGCCATCCAGCCTGGTCCCGCTCCTCTCCTGTGACTTAGCTTTGCAGAACTGCCAAGACCTTTGAAGTTACTCTCCTTTGAGATGTTTCCTCGGGGCACTGGAGGTCTTTTCCCTTGTATCATCAAAGGACTCTGGCCCTGCACTTTGCCACCCTGACCACCCCCTTGGGGACCTGATCAAATGCCTTTCTCTGAGCATGAAAGCAAAACAGCGATCTGGGCAGCAGCGGTTGGCCTTAAGCCGACACAACGGCTCTACCATGGAAATATGAGCCTCTTGAGTGAGCTGGTTCAGCCCAAACCAGAGGGAAGAAGATGGGAAAGTCAGGGAGAACTAGGGCAGTGGCCCCCAACCTTTTCGGCACAGGGACTGGTTTCATGGAAGACGATTTTTCCACAGATGGGGCAGGGGGTGGTTTCAGGATGATTCAAGCACATTACACTTACTATGCCCTTTATTTCTGTTATTACATCAGCTCCACCTCTGATCATCAGGCAGTAGATCCCTGAGGTTGGGGACCCTAGGGTTAGGAAACTGATGATTTGAGGGTTTTCACCAAGTGCCCCCACCACCAACGCAGAGTTGGCAGAAGCCTCAGCTTCCCCTATGGCTCAGTGGGTAAAGAATCCGCGTGCAATGCAGGAGCAGCGGGTTCGATCCTTGGGTCTGGAAGATCCCTTGGAGGAGGAAATGGCAACCCACTCCAGTATGCTTGCCTGAAAAATCCCATGGACAGAGATGCCTGGCGGGCTACAGTCTAAAAGGTCACAAAGAGTTGGACAAGACTGAGCAAGCAACTTAGCAGTAGCAGCAGATCACGCATGATAGGCCTACTGGGCAGCCACCATCCCAGGTCTGTGGCTTTGGAGAGTAGTACAGGCAGCACTCTGGCCAGTGGATCCCTCAGGAACTGCTCTTGGAGTCAAGTCCAGGTGCTGGAGGGCTATTCCCCAGAGGCCAGAGGAGAGGCTGCCAGTGGGGAAGCCTTTGTGTTTGCTGGGACGGAGTACGGGGCAGGGAGGCTGGGTTTCCATCTGGGCTGGGAAGCTGCTTCTTGCCAGGGTTCAGCAAGGCGGCTGCCCCACAACTAGTCAGGTTGGCATAGCCTGTCTTGAAGCCGTCCCACCCCAGCCCCTCTGTGCAGGAGACCCGCCAGGTTAGAAGGCCAAGAAAGTGCAATACTGTCAGGGCGATGCCCAGGAGAGGTCAGGCCCTCGGGAAATGTCCCTGGCAGCGTGTACTGCTCTTCAGTGGCAGGAAAGCAACTGTCTTTAGTGGAAGATGCTTTCGTTGGAATTAGGGCTTTGCTGCGAGATGGGGCTGTTGAACCCCTACCGGGTACCCCAGAAACCTGGCCCAGCGGTGAGCCCCGCCGGACCTTGCCCTTTTATTCCCTTGACACTTTACTGAGTCAAGAAAACCAAACCAAGAAAAGCCTTATTATTAGTGTCTTCCCAGATGGCTCAGCGGGTAAAGAATCTGCCTGCAATGCAGAAGACGCAGTAGACAGGGGTTTGATCCCTGGGTTGGGAAGATCCCCTGGAGAAGGAAATAGCAACCCACTCCACTGTTCTTGCCTGAGACATCCGATGGACAGAGGAGCCTGGTGGGCTACAGTCCATGGGTTTGCAAAGAGTTGGACACGACTGAGTGACTAATGCGTGAATCAGATTAGTGTCCCAGTTGGTTGTCTCAGAGAGTTACCCAGTCCTGACCCTTCTCTGTGAAGAATACCAATCCGTCAGTCTGGCGCGAGATAGGAAGTAAGAGACAGCTATCCTGGGCCAGTGTGCCCTTCTGAATGGGGCATGAACACAGAGAGGGCCAGGGCACACCTTGCCAGGGAGGCACCCTGGAGCGATGGAAGGGACCTGGAGGCAGATTCCAGAATCCCGTCACTGGAGCTCTCTGACTTGCTCTGGAACCTTGAATTGGCCCAGTGAGGCCTCTGCAACCTTAACTCCCTTGTCTGTCAAATGAGAGTGTTGGCCAAAGAAGCTTCCAGAAGCTAACATTCCAGCTCTGCCTTTCTGGGAGTCTCTCTGCCTCCCAGTTGCCAAGGGGTGAATAAACGTTGAAAAGATCCGCTCCACACAGAGTTTTAAAGCCTAAAGATCTCACAGAACATTTATTCTCTATAGGTACTTTTTTTTTAATTGGAGTATAGCTGCTTTATGTACTTGTCTTTGTTTCTGCTGTACAGCAAAGTGAATCACCTATTCAGTTCAGTTGCTGAGTCGTGTCTGACTCTTTGCGACCCCAAGCCTAGCAGCACGCTAGGCTTCACTGTCCACCTTCTGCCAGAGCTTACTCAAACTTGTGTCCATCGAGTTAGTGATGCCATCTGATCATCTCTTCCTCTGTTGTCCCCTTCTCCGCCCGCCTTCAATCTTTTCCAGCATCAGGATCTTTTCCAGTGAGTCAGTTTTTCGCATCAGGTAGCCAAAGTATTTGCATCAGGTGGCCAAAGAATCAACTGTATGTATATGTATAGCTTTAGTTTTTTTGAGCTTCCTGGCCACTTAGGTCACCACAGAACTTTGAGTGGAGTTACCTGTGCTGTGCAGCGGGCTCTCATTAGTCATCTGACACAGAGTCGTCTGTATGTGTCAGCCCCCATCTCCTGATTCATTCCACTCCCTCATCCCCCGTCCTGTATTCACATGTCCATTCTCTAGGTCCGTGTCTTATTTCTGCTTGGCAAATAAGCTCCTCTGTATCACTTTTCTAGAACCACATGCAAGTGATTTTATACAGTATTTGGTTTTGTGTGTGACTTAGTTCACTCTGTGTGACAGTCTCTACTACTACTACTAAGTCTCTTCAGTCGTGTCCGACTCTGTGCGACCCCGTAGACGGCAGCCCACCAGGTTTCCCCGTCCCTGGGATTCTCCAGGCAAGAACACGAGTGGGTTGCCATTTCCTTCTCCAGTGCATGAAAGTGAAAAGTGAAAGTGAAGTCGCTCAGTCGTGTCCGACTCTAATGACCTCATAGACTGCAGCCTACCAGGCTCCTCATCCATGGGATTCTCCAGGCAAAAGTACTGGAGTGGAGTGCCACTGCCTTCTCCGTGACAGTCTCTGGGTCCACCCAAACATGTGGAAGCTAAACGACTGGCTGTCTTCTCTGTATCATTGCGCTTTTCCTATGTGTGCTGCCACAGTGCGCGCTCTTTATCAGTACATTCATAGAGCATCATCTCCCCTCGTTACCAGCTAAATAAGCATTGGGAAGCCTGGCTTCATTTAGAATTGCGGTTCAGACAGTCATTTATCCTGGGTGCCTGACAGGTGAACAGGTTGGCATCCCCGACTGTGGTGTCCACTCCTGGAGGGCGGGGGGGGGGGGTGAGTCTTATTTTTCTTTATATCCCCGAGTGCCTGACATGAATTGGATGCATTAAGATGCTTTTGAAATTAAAGAAAGACAGAGGGATGTGCTTGCCTCTTTCCACACCGGTGTGCACAGCCAGCTCCATGCCTGCCCTGGCTCCTGTTTTGGCAGATTGCTCTTGGGTAAATGGCTTCCCTGGTGGCTCAGATGGTAAAGAATCCGCCTGCAATGCAGGAGACCTGGGTTCAATCCATGGGTTGGGAAGATCCCTTGGAGGAGGGAATGGCTACCCACTCCAGTATTCTTGCCTGGAGAATCCCCATGGACAGAGGAGCCTGGTGAGCTACAGTCCATGGGGTCGCAGAGTCAGACATGACTGAGCGGCTAAGCACAGCAAAGGAGCCACAGTCTGCCTTGAGAAGTCATCTCAAGAGAGGGTAGGGGACCGTCTGTCTCTCCTCTTGGCTTCCTTCTAGTCCAAGGGGGCTGTGCTTGAGGTGAAACTGTAAGTTATTTCAGAAATCCATCTTTAAGAACAAAGGCTGGGGGACTTACCTGGTGATCTAGTGGCTAACACTCGGAGCTCCCAATGCAGGAGGCCCAGGTTCAAGCCCTAGTCAGGGAACTAGATCACACAAACCACAACTGAGACCCAGCACAACCAAATAAGCAAATTAAAAAAATTTTTTTTTAAATATTAGTTATTTATGTTCTTATTTTTGGCCGTGCTGGGTCTTTGCTGCTGCTTGGGCTTTTCTCCAGTTGTGGCAAGCGGGGGCCACTCTTCATTGAAGTGCATGTGCTTCTCATTGCAGTGGCTTCTCTTCTTGGGGAGCACAGGCTCTGGGCATGTGGGCGAGCTCCGTGGCTCTAGAGCTCAAGCTCAATAGTTGTGGCGCACGGGCTTAGCTGCTTTGAGGCATGTGGGGTCTTCCGGGATCAGGGATCGAACCCGCGTCTCATGCATTGATAAGCAGGTTCTTTACCACTGAGCCACTAGGGAAGCCAAAAAAAATTTTTTTTAAAGGGTGATTTCAGCTTCCAGACCCAAAATTGTGTGTTCAAGTAACCCCTCTCAAAATACAAATAACAGTCCCAGGAGGGAATTTTACCACACCTTCCAGCTCAGAAGCAAAGTAGCATGTCTTTTGGGTAAGTCCCATAGTTTCTAACCTGAGGCAAGTCTTTCCTAAATGGTGCAGTGCCTCTTACAAGAGCCTGAACGTGCTGTGCTGTGCTGTGCTAAGCCGCCTCAGTCATGTCTGAGTCTGTGTGATCCCATGGACTCTAGCCCACCAGGCTCCTCTGTCCATGGGATGCTCCAGGCAAGAATACTGGAGTGGGTTGCCATGCCCTGCTCCAGGGGATCATCCTGCATCTCTCATGTCTCTTGCATTGACAGGTGGGTTCTTTATCACTAGCTTCCACCTGGGAAGCTCAAGACAGGATTTGTACTTGGGGTTGATTGATGCCCAGATACTGGGTGTGTGAAGCCTGTACAAGCTTCCATCACAAAAGAAACGTGGAAATCCTCTACTTTCCTCCGAAAGGGTTCCCTAATTACGGAGGCTTGGAGATCTGTTAAAATCACTCAAGGCCAGAAGGACATTTATTAAATGCAAACTGAGGCAGGTGGTCCGTGGGTGGCAGGTATGTTTGAAATTGGATCTAGGGGGCAGAATTCCTCACACAGGGAATTTAGGTGTTAGAAGATGCGGAGTGAAAGAGTCGTTTTCTTTTTTTTTTTTTTTGGTGACCCACAAGGCATACGGTATCTTAGTTCCTTGACCAGGGATCAAACCAGCGCCCCCTGCAGTGGGAGCACATAGTCTTAACCCCTGGAGTGCCAAGGAAGTCCCAAGAGTCATTTAAATTTAGAGAAAATATTAATACATTTTAAACAAAGACTGCCGCTTTCAGGGTAAGAGCAGAGTGGCTCTTAGAGGAATCAGGTGCTACTTGGAAGAGGAACCAAGGTGTCAGTAGCCAGGGCCCTTGAAGAACTGAAGCACGCCCTTGCATTTGAGTAGTGGATAAGAGGGAATTTTCAGAAGCCGTATTGTGTTGGTAAAATATTAGCTGCAGTTATGTCCCCCTCACAGGCCCCATCACAAACTCAGCAAATCTAAAGGGCAGAGTCTCCCTTCCCACAGCAAAGCCCTAATTCCAACCAAAACATCTTCCCACAGCAAAGCCTTAATTCCAACCAAAGCATTTTCCCACGAAAGGTCAGCCAGGACCACTGCTGGCCCAGAACTTACTTTGCAAACTAGAAAAAGTCACTCCTCCCAAGAGACCGCCGTCTCTGGGGAAATCATCTAATAAAATGAATATTAGAATAAGGTGCCTTTTTGCCGTCTGTCAAAAAATTGCCAAGATACCTACCCAGATCCTCGGTGCCTTTGTTACGAGCGGCGCCCCCTGCTGGAGAGTGCTGAATAAGGCACCACCCCCGTGGCGGCCTGCTGCAGGCCCCACCCGGGGTTGGTGCCCAGGCAGGCCCCATCTGTACCTTTGTTTTCCATGACCCTCCCTCACCGTGCATACTGGGCACCCACCACGAGAAGGGAGCGCAGACCTTTTGGTCTGTTGTCAACCGGCTGCCCCTGTCCAGCAACGCAGTGCTCTGCTGGAAGTTCTGCCACGTGTTCCACAAACTCCTCCGGGATGGACACCCAAACGTGAGTGCCTGCGGCTGCAGTGGATGGGCGGGGAGCCTGGGACCCACGTGGGGGAAGTGCAGTTGCCTGAGTCACAGGGGCCACTGTCCACTCTGGCACTGGGGATGGCAATGCCCCCATTTCCTGGCCTTCTGGGTACCAGTCTCAGAGATGGGTTCACCTCTCTCATCCCCTTCTCTGCCCCACCCCAGGCCCGGCTTTCACCATCCTCTTTCTCCTCTCCTTGTCTTCCCTCTTCAGGTTCTCAAGGACTCTCTGAGATACAAAAGCGAATTGAGCGACATGAGCCGGATGTGGGTGAGTCTGAACCCGCTCCTTGGGGCCCCCTGCACCGCCTCGTCCTTCCCCAGAGGCCACAGAACAAGGAGTGTGGGATGAAACAAAGTCATCTCTTTCACCTTGTTTCGGATTTCTCTCACAAGCCTCAGGGAGGGGTTCGGGGATGCCCGAACATGGAACCATGATATTCAGTCTTACCTGGAGTCCCTGGAAACTGTTGGAAGGTTCCAGGGCCAGGGAGTTTCTCCTGCCAATGGAAGCTCATGTCCCAGTGGTCTGTGGGCACTGGGATCCCTTGGCAATGGCACTGTCATAGTTCCTGCTTCTTTCCTTGTCCTGGTCCCATGGGGGTCATAGCACCTTGAGAACTGGCATTCCCAATCTGAATGCCAGTGGATTTTCTTTCCTGGTTGGGGATTCTCGGTGCCTTAGGAAGAGGGAAGAGGTAGGTGGCAAGATCTGAATGGGTTTAGATCTGGTAAACATACCAGAATCTCTCTGGATTCAAGGAGTATGTGTAAGAACGGGAGGTAACCTGCTCTTTGAAGAATCTCCCCAGTGGACGCTGATGTGTCTTTTTGTCCCACTGGATAAGAACTGCTATGTTAGCCGTTTCCTTAAAATTCTTACCTGTCTCTGTCTGCACTCACAAAATGTTAGCAATTATGTAGTCCAATCTACCCATTATAGATGAGAAATACAGACCCAGAGAGAGAAAGCAGCTTTTGTCTCCCACACTGCAGGCAGACGCTTTACCATCTGAGCCACCAGGGAAGCCCTTCCTAAGTCACAAGACTAGTTAACCTGAACAGAGCAGAGGTTTATCCCCAAATCTCCCACCTGTATGCTAGAGAGTTTTGTTACATTTCTGTAACATGGAAAGCTTAGGTCTTTTTCTTTTTTTGTAGAATATATCTGGTATATATTTTTCCATCCTTTTACTTATAAGTTTTTATATTTTAAATATTTTTTACATGTATATGTATTGCATTGTGGCTAGAGAATCAATATCATATTGATATTTCAAAGTTTTTTGAGCCTTGCTATATGAGCTAGTTCATGGTCAGTTTTTCTTTAATTGAACTGTAATTGATTTATAATATTAGTTTCAGATGTACTGCATAGTGACTGACTTTTCTGTAATCTTTTGTCTTAGAAATATATTTGTCAATAGCATTTAGTTGGATTCTTTAAAAATTCAAGATGGCAGTCTTTGTCTTTTAACAGGACCTTTACTCTGTTTACATTTATTATAATGGATAATATCTTTAGACTTACATCTCCTATCTTATTTTATGCTATTTGTCCTATCTGTTTTGTTTCTATTTCTCTCATTGTTTACCTTCTTTTGGATTGATTGGGTATTTTCTTTCTCATTCACTTTCCCCCTCATTACTAGTGGGAAGATACAAAAATAAAAGCAGAGGTTTTTTTTTTTTTTTTTAATCTGTTGACAATTTATCTAAAAATGAAAAGGGTCTGCTTAGGTTATCATTGTCTAAAATTCATGTCTTTGTTTCCTGTATAGCACAAAGACCTTAGAATATTTTAACACCATTGGTTCCCTCGAATGCTGTTGTCGTATATTTTAAATTTTGGTTGTTTTTAGACCCCATATTTTATTTTAATTGTTGTATTTGGTGCTCTTCATTTCCTGTTACATCTCAGAGCATGCATTTGGGATCTCTTTCTTTCTGCTTGAATTATTTCCTTTAGAACTTCCTTTAATGAGAGTCTGCTGGTGGGAAACAAGCACTTTTGCCTGATGGAGAATGTCTTTATTTCACCCTCATTCCAGGGAGATATTTTCTCTGACTTAAGAATTCTGGGATGATAATTCTTTTCTTTTAGTACATGGAAGATATTAGTCAAGATACCCTTGCATTGGCTTATGGCTTCCTTCATTCTTATTAAGTCTGCTGTTAGACTCATGGTTATTCTTTGAAGCTAATCTGTTGTTTTTTTTTTCTGTTTATAAGTTATTATTATGTATCTAGGTGTGAATTTAGTTTCTTTGGACTTCTTTAATCTGTAGATGATTATCTTTAATTAGTTTTGAAAAATTCTCATTGTCTTTTCAAATATTGCCTTTGCCTCATTCTGTCTTTTCCTCTGAGACTCTGGTTAGCAGTATTTTCAACTTTCTCACCCTATTCCCCGTGCCTTTAAACCACTATTTCATTTGTTTTCTCCCTGTTCGCCTCTGTACTGCGTTCTGGGTAATTTCAGTCGATCTAGTGTTCATTTCACTTATTCCCCTTTCAACAAGGTCTAATCTGTTGCTAAACCTCTCCATAAGGTTTGCAGTTTTGTATAGTTCTCATTTCTTGGAATTTTAGGTTTTGTTTTGTTTTCAGATCTGCTTGGCATTCTTTATAATTTATTGTGCCCTGCATATATTTTAAAACAGTCTCTAATTTATCTAGGCTTATTAAATACATGATTTCGTATATCACTTTTTATACTTCCAGTATCTAAAGTCCTTAGAGACCCGTCTCTGCCATCTGTTGTTTTGGTGAATTTTGCTCACGCTATGTGCTTTCTTCTTGTGCTGAGTTATTTTTCTACTGTGAGTTGCTCATTTTCCTGGACACCTTTTTTTTGTGGGAATTCTCTGAATTCTAACAAAGGCAGGTTCCTCCGGAGAGAATTGGCATTTGCGTCCATTGGGATCACTCTAAATTAAATTCTCAGCTTAAAAGTTTTATGAATTCTGAGCAGATCCCCTTGATAACTGGCTCACGGTTCAGTTCTTGGAAGCAGTTTTCCCCTCCCTCTGATCACAACAGTGGTTTCGGGCAGTGGATTTTCTTTGCAGTCCTCGGGGGTCTCCTTCAGCGCAGAGCATGTGTGTTATTTCCAGTTCACCCTTAATTTCCCTGCACCAGGAAGGCAGTTGGCTCTTCCACTAGACTCTTGAACTTGGGCAGGTGAGAGCCCTGCCTCCGGTTCACCACCTGGCCCTGGGGACTCAGAAAACCAAAACTCGGGTTCACTTGGTGTGAGAAAGTATCTCCCCACCCCTGCCCCCGCCCCCATTTTGACCCCATCAAGCCATTTGCTCTCTGAATATCTGAATTACTCAGTTCCTGGCCTGAAGATTCCTTACTCTCCTGCTAGTTCATTAATACCTTCAAAGTGTTTTTAATGTCTCACTCCATATTGTTAGTCATTTTCAGTGGGAAGGTCAGCCCAGGTACCTAGCCCCCCTGCCTTATCCAAAATATAATTCTTCTGTGTGGTCTGTCTCTTCCATTTGACTAAGACTTTCTGAACTTAGAAGCCTCTTTTACTTGTTTTTTTTTTTCAAAGCAGCTTTGTGACCCCATGGACTATATAAAGCAGTTTTAGGTTCACTGAAAAATTGAATGGGAAGTACAGAGATTTTCCATGTACCCAGCATCCAGACATGCATATAGCCGCCTCTGTCATCAGCATCCTCCGCCACAGTGGTGAATTTGCTGCAGTGAATGAACCTGCTGACACGTCCTTCGTAATCACCAAAGTCTGTAGTTTACAATACAGTTCACTCATGGTCGTTGTACATTCCTTGTTGTCGCAAAGTCGTGTCCAACTCTGTGACCCCTTGGACTGTAGCCCCCCAGGCTCCTCTGTTAATGGAATCAGTTCAGTTCAGTGGCTCAGTCGTGTTTGACTCTTTGTGACCCCATGGACTGCAGCTCGCTTCCCTGTCCATCACTAACTCCCGGAGCCTACTCAAGCTCATGTCCATCAAGTCGGTGATGCCATCCAACCATCTCATCCTCTGTCACCCACTTCTCTTCCTAACCTCAATCCTTCCCAGCATCAGGGTCTTTTCCAGTGAGTTAGTTCTTCGTATTAGGTGGCCAAAGTATTAGAGCTTCAGCTTCAGCATCAGTGCTTCCAGTGAATATTCAGGACTGATCTCCTTCAGAATGGACTGGTTGGATCTCCTTGCAGTCCAAGGGACTCTCAAGAGTCTTCTCCAACACCACAGTTCAAAAGCATCAATTCTTTGGCTCTCAGTCTTCTTTATGGTCCATGGAATAGCTCTATAATTTTACCTTTTCCAGATTCCATATTGTTGAAATCATATAGTATGTAGTCCGAATTTTCAGACTTAGGTCCATTTTTTTAGTTGAATTGTTTGGTTTTTTATTGTTGAGATTTAAGAGTATATTTGTACATTTTAGATAACTGTCTTTTATGAGATACGTCCTTGGCAAATATTTTCTCCCAGTCCGTGGCTAATCTTCTCGTTCTCTTGACAATGTCTTTTGTAGAGCAGAAGTTTTTAATTTTAATGAAGCCCAACTTATCAATTATTTCTTTCATGGTTTGTGTCTTTGGTGTTATGTCTAAAGAGCCTTTGCCATACTCAAAGTCACCCGGGTTTTCTCCTCTGTGATCTTCTAGGAGTTTTATAGTTTTGTATTTGACATTTCAGTCTCTGATCCGTTCATCCTTCACTTTTCGACCCTTGTGCATTTTCCCATGATGATCCCTGGTGGTTAGGCTGAAGATGACTTGCTTGCAGTGTCCTTTTTTTATATTTTCCAAATTTTCTTTTTTTGTTGTTTTTTGTTTTTATATTTTCCAAATTTTCAACAGGGGATATATGTTATTTTCATACTCGGGGAGAGAAAAAATATATTCTTTTAAAAAGACGTCCCAGCTGTAGGTCTTTCAACCCAAAGTTCTCAGTGTTGACAGCCTGCTTTCTTTCCTCTTCGTCAAAGGGCCACCTGAGCGAAGGGTATGGGCAGCTTTGCAGCATCTACCTCAAACTGCTGAGAACGAAGATGGAGTACCACACCAAAGTGAGTCTTTTCAGCAATTCTGCCGGCCCTGCCAGCCACCCCTCAGAGACCACCCCGCCCCCACCCGGGCTGTCCCTTCTCCTCACACCTGGCTGGGCTTTTTTGGTTTTCGGCCATGCTGGGCCTTGGTTGCAGCATCAGCTTCTCTCTTTGAGGCACAAGGACTTCTCTTGTGGAGGACAGGCTCCACAACGCGTGGGCGTCGTTGCCACAAGACATTTGGGAGATTAGTTCCCCGACCAGGAATCGAACCTGTGTCCTCTGCATTGGAAGGCAGATTCTCAACCAGTGGACCACCAGGGAAGTCCCCCCTGGCCACGCTTAATTGTCAGGTTTTCCAGGTAATAGGACAGCCTGGCTTCTCAGGGAATGTTCACACCGTATCCCAGCTGTGTGAGAGGAAACATTTTATAGAGTGACCACAGTCAGTGGGATGTGACTGGAATGTGGCCTGGGATTTTGGCCCAGATCCCCTGCACCTTTTGTTCCCCATTTTGCAAAGAGAGAATCCTGATTCACAGAGTGTGTTCATTCGCTAAGTCACGTCCAACTCTTTGTGACTCTGTGGACTAGCCCGCCAGGCTCCTCGCTCCATTGCGATTCTCCAGGCAAGAATACTGGAGTGGGTTGTCATTTCCTACTCCAGGGGATCTTCCCAACCCAGGGGTCAAACGCACGTCTCTTGTGTCCCCTGCACTGGCAGGTGGATTCTTTACCACTAGCGCCATCTGGGAAGCCTGATCCACCAGGTGGCCTTATGAAAATATTTCAGAAGCACTGACTTGACTGGTAATAGAAATAACTCCTTCCATTCATACAGTATGTGTCCACACAGGACCTTCTGCTCAAGATATGACTTTAGTTATTATTTCTTACATACCTAATGCATATAAAAGTATGTGCCAAGTGCCAAGTATGTGCCAAGTGCCAAGAAAGGGTCTGCTCTTTAGGAGTTGACAGATCCATTGGGGAGAGAAGCTTGCACACTTGCAGTAGCTGTATAATAGTGCCAGGTGTGTGCCTGCAGAAAAGTGCCAGGGATGTTTCGAAAAGATGGGGAGGGGGGGGGCTTGATGTGGTCCCTGAAGGGTGGGCATGGTGGCAATAGAAGGTAAGGAAGAATGGCCCGCCAGGTGGGAGGGGAAGCGGCCTGAATTAGGGAGCTGGCAGTGGAAATAGAGAAAGGAAGAAACCTAAGAAGAAATACCATAACTTAGTGTATTTATCTCCAGTATCTTTTATATACTCAAGGGGTATCTTTGGTTCATGCAAACCATCCTTAGTTGATTCAACCTTTTTTGAATATCATTTAATCTTCACAACAGCCCTATAAACATGTATGATCATATCCTAGGAAAGTGAAACTCAGATGGTGGCTGGGTCCCTTAAGGGCCTGAGTCAGAAAGCTCCTCGGTGCTGAGGTGGGATTCTAACCTCAGCCAGGTCAGTGTAGAAGCTCATGGTATGTCACTGAGGGTCTACCCTAGGCTAGGGCGAGGTGAGGTTCTGGAGAGAAAGAGGGGTAGACTTTGCTGCTGCCTTTGGGGGTCACAGTCTGGTTTGGAGGGAAGAAGGAGGGCCCACAGAAGTGAGTCAGGGGGTGTCTTGCCCAGGTTCAGGCAACCAGGTGGGCTTCTAGGAGGTGGTGACACTTGAGCTCAGCCTTAGGGCATTACAATTACCTGTGCTGGATACACATCACCCCAGAGCTTAATGACTTAAAACAACAGCAGTCTTTTGTTGTCTCTGACATTCTGTTGGTCTGGGGTTCCACAAGGGCTTGCCCAGCAGTTCTGGCTGGGAGTTTCCTATGCGGTTGCAGTCAGATGCCAGCTGGAGCTGAAATGGTGGGGGGCTGGCCTGGCATCTCTTCACGAAGTCTCAGCACTAGTCAGGGCTTCCTTGCAGCTTGGTGAGTTGGCCAAGAGAACAGGTAGAGTGCATGGCATTTAGATGACCCAGCCTCTGAAGTCACAGGGTGTCCCTCCCACCATCCTATGTTGGTGGAGGCCGTCACAGACATTCCTAGAGTCACAGGGAGGGGACTGTCATCACTCCAGGTGGAATATCAGGGTCACATCATAAAGAGAGGGTGTTGACTGGGATATGTCACTTCAACCACAGTTCGCCCTCTGGTCCCACCGTTCCCATCTCTCTCTGCCTGCTGTGGAGTACTTTTTCCCCCTTCTCCAGACCCCAGGCTGCCACTTAGCAGGTAGAGAGGAAGGGGCAGTAAGGAAGGGCAGGATGGGTGTTCCTGGCAGTGGATTAGCTGAAGACGTAAGGGCAGGAGGCCCAGGAGACCCACGTTAGTGCGAGAAGCAGGCAGGGTGGAGAGCGACAGGTGCCTGGGCTGTGAGGTCATCCATTCAGTGTGGAGGATGACTTGGGAAGAGCTGGGCTGTCGGTGTGAAAGATGGGGAGAGCCAGGTTTAGACAGTTATCTCTGGGACAGACAAGGGTCAGGGACTTCCTGAAGATTGGCAGGAAAGGGAGGAGAGGCGGGGACAACAACTGGAGGAAGATGTGGGGCCGTGGGAAAGACCTGGAGCACGGGACGCGGGCAGGAGCCTAAAAGGCAGATGGAGTCGTGGGCGCTCGGCACTGTGGGTTCCTGGAGGACCAAGAGAGGGAGTGCGTGTCTCCCTTGTCCCGTGTGTGGCCCAGCATCTAGCTCAGAACAGGGGCTCAAGCAGGATTTGTTGGGGTGTGCGTGAGAAAGAACCAGAAACTGCTGCTGCTGCTGCTAAGTCACTTCCGTCGTGTCCGACTCTGTGCGACCCCGTAGACGGCAGCCCACCAGGCTCCCCCGTCCCTGAGATTCTCCAGGCAAGAACACTGGCGTGGGTTGCCATTTCCTTCTCCAATGCATGAAAGTGAAAAGTGAAAGTGAAGTCGCTCAGTCGTGTCCGAATCTTAGCGACCCCATGGACTGCAGCCTACCAGGCTCCTCCGTCCATGGGATTTTCCAGGCAAGAGTACTGGAGTGGGGTGCCATTGCCTTCTCCAACCAGAAACTAGATTGGTTCAAATAGCACACAGGGAGGGGCTGATCCTGAGTCAGGAAGGAGGTGGCGACTCCTCTTTGAAGCTGGAGGAAGGGCAGGGCAGGTGGGTACCTTTGAAGCAGGGAAGGGAGTGGGAAGCAGGATGCCGAGTTTTGATATAAGAAAGCGAGCACGTGACGTGGTGAGGTGCCGAGGGTGATGGCGTGGGATCTGGGTATCAGGTGCAGAGTCGGGCAGTCATTGATGGAAAGGGGAACCAGCGGGCCAGTAGCAAGGACTGTTGGTTGCTCAGTCGTGTCTGACTCTTTGCCACCCCATGGACTGTAGCCCACCAGGCTTCTCTGTCCTTGGAATTCTTCAGGCAAGACTACTGGAGTGGGTTGCCATTTCTTCCTCCAGGGGATCTTTCTGATGCAGGGATTGAACCCGGGTGTCCTGCATTACAGGCTGATTTTTTACCATCTGAGCCATCAGGGAAGCCTCAGCAAGGGCTGTTAAGCGGCAGTGGGGCTAGAGAGCAGGCTTCCCCGCTGGCTCAGTGGCAAGGAATCCCCCTGCAGTGCAGGAGCCTCAGGAGACATGGGTTTGACCCCTGGGTAGGGAAGATCCCCTGGAGGAGGAGCACGGCAACCCACTCCAGTGTTCTTGCCTGGAGAATCCCACGGGCAGAGGAGCCTGGCAGGCTGTAGTCCATAGGGTCGCAAAGACTCATACACGACTGAAGTGATTTAGCAGGCACTCACGCAGAGCTATAGAGCACAGTTACATAGTGATGAGTTGTGAGTCATTCTCCAGGGAGATGGGTAGCTGGTCTGAGACACAGAGCATGCGACAACGATCCAGACTCACTGGGCTTCACGGCAGTGTGGTGTGAGGACAGGCAGGAAGAAAGATGAGTGCGAGGTGCCATACATAATGTCCAGACCCAGTGAGGAAGTGAACACAGCCAGAAGGGGGCGATAAAGGAACCGGCTTGGGGACTTCCCTTTGATCCAGTGGTTAATACCCCGAGCTTCCAATGCAGGGAACGTGGGTTCGATCCCTGGTCAGGGAACCACGTGCTGCATGGTGCGGCCAAAAAATAAAATCGATTAAAAAAGAAAAAAGCAACCGGCCTGAGTCTCTGAGGCAGAGGAGCCGGGGTGGTGGGCCTCAGGACAGGAGGGTGTTACAGCCAGAGACGGAAGTGCCCAAGTGGAGGATTTCTGTCTTCAGAGCCTGAAGAACTCACCCTGGAATTTAGAGCCCCCTTGTGGACTGGCCACTATCTCTCTGTGCTCCTCTCCACCTGCCGGCTGCCCTGTGTTCCCTCCGCTCCGGACAGACCACACTGAGAAAGACAGGAGACTATAGATACTCAACAACTGATAATCCCAGATAACCTCCCCTGACTGCGGGGGTGCTTCCTGTAATCTTCTCCAACCTTCAAGTTTCTTTTACTAATTCTGTTTTGCTGAAGTTAATGTGAGAATCGGTTTGCCTGGCCCTGAACTCACAATAGAAGCTTCCAGAAGTGGTCAGAGGACAGTGGGACGCCTGGATAGGGTTCAGAATGTACTGGGGATAAGCAGGGGCTACACTGCCTGCCTGGTGGGGGTGTCAGGTTGAGGACCGCCAGCAGTCACGCCCTGGGTGTCCTTGCCCCAGGGAGACGATGTCCGTGGTACAGGCTGTGGGGGTGGGGCCCTCCTTGGGGTCCCAGGGATGGGATGGAACCTTCCCTCTAATGATGGGTGGGGGATGTTCTTTGCTGTGAGCCAGCCGATCACGGGACCTGTGTGTGTGTGTGTGTGTGGTTGTGAGCGTGGCCACACTCCCCAGGGAGCATGCAGGCACCCACGCCAAGCAGTATCCAGCCTGTTGCTGCCGGAGCTCAGTGGGCCTTGGTGTGCGTGATGTCCGCTGTAGAGCTCGCTCTCAGGGTGCCCTGTTCTGACTTCCTCTGCCTCCCTCCCAGAACCCCAGGTTCCCAGGCAACCTTCACATGAGTGACCGGCAGCTAGAGGAGGCCGGAGAGAGTGACGTCAACAACTTGTAAGTGGCCCACCTCACGCCCTGGACAGAGGGGTTCGGGAGCTTGTGTAGGTCTCCTCACTTCCGGTTAGGGTCACAGAGGGCCTGAAGGCAGGGCCGGTAGGCGAGGTGGGGACAGAGCAGCTAAGTGACTTGACCTAGGGGCCACTTACTGCTGGTGCCTCGCCCAGAACCCTTCCAGGGTGTTTCCTGCTCCAGGCCTCCCTTCTCTGTGCCCCTCTGGCCCTCCCAACACAGCGTGGAACCTGCCCGCTTTCTCTACCGCTGTCACTGTTGAATTCGCCCTGCTTGATCTCCCAACAGCCTTAATATCCACTTAGGTGGGGGCTGAGACTCAGAGCTGGTATGTGTGTTCATGCGTGCACACCTGTGCACACATGCTTTGGCGGCAGCACAGGTACACTGGCCTTTGGGCCGTGGAGTATAAGCTCTCTTTCCTCTTGGGTCCAGTTTCCAGCTGACAGTGGAGATGTTCGACTACCTGGAGTGTGAACTTAACCTCTTCCAAACTGGTGAGTCTCTCCCTCCCGTCTGGCCCAGGCTTTCCTGGCCATCACCTGACCCCCAGACTGGTTCCCTCCTGGGAACAGCCAGCCCAGCACCCCCTCTCCGTACAAGTTGTGCAGCACAGGCCAGGAGGATGGAGCTGCCCCACCACGTCTGTGCCCTCGGCCCTGGTACAGGGAGAGGTTGAAGCCCAAGGGCATTCTCAGAGTCACGTGACCAGAAGGGCTGCAATTCCCCACCACATTGGCCTCCCTGCTAAGCCCAGGCCTCCGAGAGTCCAAAGACACTTCCAGCCTCTCTGACAGTCCCTGGACTGTGGCCCCAGCACTGGCTGGTCCTTTAGCCCAGACCTGTCTGCTGCTCAGCTGGGCTGGCCCTCTTTCTGCCCCAGCATTCCATGATACTTGGCTCTGTTTCCATATGCCTTGATCCCTTGGGTTATTAGCAATATATGTTGAGCTCCTCCTCAAAAATCAGGAACTAGGCCCTGCTCACCTCTGTTCTAGCCCTGTGCCTGTCACTGCAAATGCTCAACAACCAAGTTCAAGAACACTTGCTTTCTAGATGAACAGCACTGAAGAAACAGCAGGTGAACGGAGTTCATGAACTGGTGTCAACATCCATCTGAATGCTCTGGGGTGAATTAGCTAGAGTTTTCTAGAGAGAGCTACCCGAGTCTTTGCACACACTCCTCCATGGTTGAATGCTGGTGGTTTTCTCATCCTGGAGAGAGTGCTGATTTGGAATCAAGAGCCTCCTCTGCACGTCTCCCCACCCGCCTCCATCCTCATTCACCTCTTGGTGGTGGTGGTTTAGTCACTAAGTCATGTGACCCCACGGACTGTAGCCTGTCAGGCTCTTCTGTCCATGAGGATTGTCCAGGCCAGAATACTGGAGTGGGTTGCCATTGCCTTCTTCAGGGGATCTTCCTGACTCAGAGATCAAACCCACATCTCCTGCATTGGTAGGCGAGTTCTTTACCAGCCACCAGGGAAAAGCCCGTTCACCTCTTATGAGCCCAGAAACTGAGAGAAATGGGATCGGAAGTCTATCCAGCTTCTAAGTTTTAGTCTATGCCCTTGTAGATTTGGATCAGAACCTTCGGAAGAGGGTGCCCCAGGTTTTCAACTATGGGAAACGTAGGCCAGTTACAAGGAATGTTGACTGGATGCACCTGCAATGATTCTCACAGTGTGGTCCCTGGACCAGCAGCATCCGCATCACCTGAGAACGTATTAGAAGCACACGTTCTCAAATCCCACCCCAGATCTTCTGAATGAGAATCTCAGGGGGTGGGACCCAGTCATCTGTTTTAACGAGCTCCCCGAGTCTGCACTGTCCAGTATGGTAGCCAATAGCCACCTGTGACTATTTAAATTAATTACGATTAAATAACATTAAAAGGTCAGGGCCTCCATTGCACTCATCATAGTGCAGGCACTCTGCAGGCACACGTGGCCAGCAGGGGTGGACAGCCCTTCCATCACTGCAGAATTCTCCTGGAGTGATCCCTCCAGGGGACGCTGATACATGTTACAGTTTAAGAAGCACTGAGTTAGAAAATACAGTTTCCACCCTGGCTGCTTATTGGAATCACCTGGCGGGGGTGCGCTTTTGACCCCCCACTAATGCCCCAGCCTTGCGGGCATGCATGGGTGCTCAGTCGTCTCCGACTCTTTGTGACCCCATGGACTGTAGCCCACCGGGCTCCTCTGTCCATGGGATTTCCCAGGCAAGAATACTAGAGCAGGTTGCCATTTCCTTCTCCAGAGGCATCTTCCCGACCCTGGAATCGAACTCAATCTCCTGCATTGGCAGGCAGATTCTTTATGGCTGAGCCACCCGGGAAGCCTCGCCCCCGCCTTAGTCTGGACCAATTAAAACAGAAGCAGGGATGAAGGAGCTGTAGGCAGACATGAGTCGTCTTTGCGTTTCCCTGGGTGATTCTAATCAGTCTCCAAGCCAACCCGAAGAACCGCTGCAAGTTGCTATGCCACTTATAGGACATTCTCATTTAATCCTTACAAGACCTCCTTATGAGACCCTTATGAGGAATGTGCCATTAGAACCATCTGCGTCTCACGGAAGAGCGCCTGGAGGCACCGAGAGGTTGAGTAACTTTGCCCCGGGTCACACCACTCTAGATGTTACTGGATGCCAAGGGGCATTCCTGGAAAGCAGCAGACCGGCCAGGAGTAGCCTGGGATTCCCTGCCAGAGTGGAGCCTAGGGAAGCCAGGAGACTTGGGGATGGCCGCCTCACAGTGACAGCTGCTTCTAATTTGTGTCAAGAAGAAAAGCTGCCTTTTAATTAGAACTGTTTGGGATTTTTTTTTTTCTTTTCAGTTGCCAGACTTAAGCCCGTTAACAGGGATTAGTGTGGCCAGGGAAGGTCAAGCACAGTGGCTCCGGGCTTTCCTCCGGGCTGCCCCACGCACTGAGGGCCTGTGGGGGGAATTTCTCTCAGTGCTGGCCACATGCGGAATCTCTGGAGGCAGTGGCAGCCACTGCGGGGAGATCAGTCTGCCCAGTGGTGTGTACTGATGGTCCACGGCCAGGCATCTAGTTGCTTGGTTTAGGGGCATCTGGAGCCTGGGAGAGTGGAAGGCAGGTCACCCACTCCCCCCAGGGACCTCCATCAGCCTTAATCCTGATGGTTCACCCTCTTCCTGGCTCCTTGCCCAGTGTTATCGAAGCCTCTCTGGTTGTCCATCCGAGGGTTCTGCACATCGCCCCGTCTAGTGTTCCAAGAACACTGGGACAAACCACCAGGAATCCCAGGCTGAATTATCTGCTCCTTTGTGTTCTGATCGTTTGATATTTTCCCCACATGGTTTCTATTGCCACACCCAGACTGGGTGTTTCTTAGGGTCAAGGTCACCATGAGACCGAGCTCATGCCTGAGACGGAGGGCTGGGTGGGGCTGTGTGAACAGCCCCTTCCCATCCTGAAAGTCTGATTCCCCTTAAAACTGAGAGCTTCTCTTGAACAAGAATTCACCTCCCACATTAGATCAGAAATCTGCCAGGTAATGTGTTTTTTCTGCCAATGGGGGGCAGGGAGTGTAAAGCTCCTCAGACTGGAAGAAGGCATTTGGGGTGCTCCCCCACAAATCCCTTCTTTCCTGGGCTCCCACTGGGCTGTACACGGCATAGAACCAGTTCATTTCACTGGTTTGTGACACAGGGAGCCAGTTGACTGCCGGGGACACAGGCTCCTACTCTATTCGCTGGCCACGGGGGCTCTGGCTTTTAACTCAACATCTCTTAAGCAAAACCACTTCTGGCTTTGTGACTGCCTTCAAGTTGCTTACCTCCAATTTCCTCTCCTGAATAACAGGGATGCTTTTAGCTACCCCGTAGGAGTGTTGAATGGAGGAGGAAATAGCCACCCACTCCAGTATTCTTGCCTGGGCAATCCCATGGACCCAGGAGCCTCCATGGGGTCACGAAGAGTCGGACACGCCTGAGCACAGCACAGAGCAGAGGAGTGCTGAAGGGTTAAACATATTAACACGAGACCATGGTTGCACAGAACAGGTCCTCTGGTGCTGGACGCTTGTCCTCTGCCCTCTGAGAAGGTGCCTCTCATTCCCCAGCTCTGCTCACATCTCCCCTCCCTGTCCCCTAGTATTCAACTCCCTGGACATGTCCCGCTCCGTGTCGGTGACCACAGCCGGGCAGTGCCGCCTCGCCCCGCTCATCCAGGTCATCTTGGATTGCAGCCACCTCTATGATTACGCTGTCAAGCTTCTCTTCAAGCTCCACTCCTGTGAGTACTCTGGGCTTGATCTCTGGAAGCTTCTGGCCGCAAGGCCGTCCCTGGAGAGAGGCAGCTCCCCCTGCCCCGGTGCCCTTGGCTTTCTGCTCCTATTTCAGAAGGCCCGCGGAGCTCCCAGCTGTGTTGATAATAAAAGATCGGGACCAAGCCTTGCTGTGCGCAGGGACGCACCCAGCCTGCCCTAGCAGTGACCCAGGATGCCCCTGCCCTCCCCCTCCAGGCTACCACGTTGTTCGTGAACCGATAGTGATACGTTATTATTCACCGAAGTCCATGCGTTATGCACATTTCCAGTTTATGCCTAATGACGTTTTTCTGTCCCAAGATCCCACCCGGGTCACGGTGTTACATTCAGTCATCAGGTATCCCTAGGCTCCTCTCAGCTCTGACGGTTTCCTTGGACTTGCCTTGTTTTTGATGACCTCGACAGTTGTTTTTATTACTTTTTTCTCCACTTTATTTTTGGGTGCCCTGGGTCTTCGTTGTTCCACAGGGGCTTTCTCTAGTTGTGGCGAGTGGGGGGCTTCTCAGTGGGGTGGCTTCTCTTGTTGCAGAGCATAGCTCTAGGCCCAAGGGCGCAGTAGTCGTGGCTCACGGACTTAGTTGCTCCACAGCCTACGAAATCCTCCCAGACCAGGGATCGAATCTGTGTCTGTCCCTTGCGTTGGCGTGTGCATTCTTAACCACTGACCACCAGGGAAGTCTTTAAGGAGTCCTGGTCGGATACCTCGTAGGATGCCCCTTTGAATTACTATACTTTATATGTGTACTCCCTGTTTATACCGAATGATAGTATCACATTCAAAAATTACTAAAATTGAAATTTAAGACACTGTAGCTGAACTGCACAGAACTGTACAATCTGGGAGGTGAATGGTCCCCACTCTGCCAGGGAGGAGGCCGGCCCTAAGAGGCTGCTTGTCCAGCATCATAGAGTCAGCAGTTACCGAGCCAGTGCTAGACTGGATCCTGTGGGTCTCAATCCTGAGGTGTTTGGTCCCCACAGCAGGCTCTCTGGGTCTCTCCCAGACTCATGTCTGCACAAGGCCTCACCCAGGGCATCCAGTATACACGGCCCCTGGGAGAGAGCCCCCCTCCAGGGCCTGCTCTGGTCCACCCTGCTGCTGTGCTCAGGGGCACAACTTCCAGCCCTCTGTGCCCAGGGAGCTCACACTCCAGGAGCAGATAGAAGGAGAGTTGGCTGATAAGCACCTCCAGAGTCCCTGCTGGCCCCAGCTGGGCCCAAGAGGTTACCAGTTCCCGGGCAGCTCTAGGTCAGGAATGCCTTCCCCTGGGCTGACCACTGGCCCCAGGGAGGATGGTCCCCTCCCCTCCCCTGCCCTCTGCCCCTCTTCTTCCCTCTCACTCTTTGCCAATTCCTTCCAGGTCTCCCAGCCGACACCCTGCAAGGCCACCGGGACCGCTTCCTGGAGCAGTTCACAAAGTAAGCGGCTTGAGTGACAGAAAAGCAGTGAGTCTAAAAGTGCTGTAAATGCAACCCATCCTTGCAGGAGCACTTGCTTTGATTTTTTTTTTTATATTTTATTTTTGGCCACACCATGCGGCAGCCACGTGGGATTTAGTTTCCCAACCAGGGATCGAACCTGTACCCCCTGCCTTAGAAACGTGGAGTCTTAACTGCTAGACCACCAGGGAAGTTCCATGAGCACTTGCTTTTAAATCATCGAGGGACAAGGGTACCTGCTTTATTGCTTTAAAGGCGAAGGAAAAGAAGGTGTGGGCAAAACTGCCAATGACTGGGGAAGCCATCAGTTCTCTAATAAATCTCATAGAGGAGGGTGATTCCATTTATTCATTCATTGCCTCCCTTATGCCCAGGACTTCATCCTCTTCTCCTTTTCTTTACCTAAATTCTCCTGGTCTCATGCCATGTACATGCTGACAACTCCAAGAGATGTATCTCCAACCAGACCTCACCTCTGAATCCCAGGCTTACATCCCCAGTGGTCTGTTTGACATCTCTACACCAAATTGGGGCTTCCCTAATAGCTCAATTGGTAAAGAATCTGCCTGCAATGCTGGAGACCTTGGTTCTATTCCTAGGTCGGGAAGATCTGCTGGAGAAGGGAAAGGCTACCCACTCCAGTATCCTGGCCTGGAGAATTCCATGGACTGTATAGTCCATGGGGTCCCAAAGAGTTGGACACGACTGAGTGACTTTCACTTTTCACACCAAATTTACATCAAACTGAACTCTAGGCTTTCTTCCCAAAACATTTTCTTCCCGATCTTTTTTATCGCAGTAAATACTGCCCACCATCCGCTTAGGAGAGAGATCTGAAACTCACCATTCTCCTCATTGCCCATGTTTAATCCATTAGCGAGTTCAGATGATACTTGGTTTATCTACAAACAGATCTTGGCTCTCGTTCTGCCTCCCACCTCCTCTGATTCTTTTGCTGTCTACCAGGACCCTCCAGCATGGGCTCAGTGCTCTGCTCCTGTCCCCTGCAATCCCATCCCCACCCAGCAGTTAGAATGACCTTGTAAAAACGTAACCCCCTTGCTCCCAACCTTTCAGTGGCTTCTGAGAACAAATCCAAGCCCCTCTGCGTGGTCTGCAAGGTCCTTGCACGGTCTGGCCTCTGCCCGTCCTTGCTGACCCCTTGTCCAGCGCTCATAGTGTTTCAGGCGCACCTTGTGGGGTCCTCTTCCAGTTCTTGAAACGTACCCACAGCTCGGAGGCTTAGCACTTGCTATTCCCCCTCCTCATGATGCTCTTCTTCCAGCCTGGCCAGCTCCATCCAGGTCATCTTCAGTCACCTCCACACAAAGGAAGTCCCTAGCCGCCTTATTTAAGTGGGGTCTTTCCCCTCATCTCCTGTTCCATCCCACCTCCCCACCCACCCACCCTTGTATTCTCCATTATAGCAGCTTTCTAGTTCTAAGAATGACCTTATTTTTGTTCGACTGTCTCGCCTGTAATTGTATCTCTAGCACCTGAATTCATAATAGTTCCTTAAGACTGTAGTGTTCAGTCAATGTTTGAATCAATTCAGGAACTAAGCCTGCTATCCAGTCTAGAAGAGGAAGAGCTTGTCTGACGGGGGCAAATGATTCTGCTGCGTTTGGGGAAGAAAATTGGTGATGAGATGACAAGTCCACTTCATCTTTCAATTAAGCTTGCCCAAGAAGAGGGGCCGGAATGGAGGAGAGACGGGAAGGAGGGAGCCACGAAGGACACTAGCGTGATTATTTTCCTTGTTAATTTCTTCATCCTTGACTGCAGGAAAAGCATCTCCCCCAGAACCCAAGCCCAGGCTTCTCTTGCTGGTTGCTGAGTAGCAATCAGAGGGCAAGTTCAGAGTTGTGCGAACCACCCGGTTCCTTATTCTGTTTGAAAAGCCTTGTATGTTTATGCTATAAAAAATGACTTATTAAATCCTAGGAGACAGGCCCTGGGGCTGACTTCCTGGAATGTTAAATTCCAGTAGCTTAGGAAAGCAAGAGCCTATTACTGTTGGCTCCAGCCCAGAAAGCGGGGGGCGTGTGGTCAGGTGATTCAGTTTCCCTTCATTCTTCAAGCTAATGAAAGCATCACCTTCTCTCTCGCAGACACAGCGGCTGAGGCCTCGGTGTCCCCAAATTCGGGGAAAGCAGCAGTGAGGTCACAGGGACAGTCCTAACCTTGGGGTCTGATGGGCTGTCCTGAGACCCCAGGGGTTTCATTTTTTGGGCTGAGCAGGAGAAAATTCTGTGCTGCAGAGCGAGGGCTATCACTAACCCGCTTTCATCTCAGAAAGAATGTCTGATGCTCTTGGCCTTCGATGCTTTGATACAAGATGGAGACTTGAGGATGAGGAAAAAATTGGAGTTTCTTCATTCCCATATCCATCCAAGATTATTTGTTGTTGTTTTAGTCACTAAGTCGTGTCCGACTCTTGAGACCCCATGGACTGTAGCCTGCCAGTCTGCTCTGTCCATGGGATTCTTCCAGGAAAGAATACTGGAGTGGGTTGTCATTTCCTTCTCTGGGGAATCTTCCATATCCAGGGATTGAACCTGCATCTCGTACATTGGCAAGTGGATTCTTTACCCCTGAGCCACCTGGGAAGGCTCCACATGGAGTCGCAAAGAGGCGGCCACGACTTAAAACTAAGCAACACCAACATTGCTCACCCCTAGATCAGTGAGGGCGGGCAATACATAATGTCTCCGGCAGCGTCATAATTGCACCATAGAAGCCGTCTCCTTGGCAGCCTGTGCCCGGAGCTGGGCAGGCAGTAGGAAAGTGGGGTGTCCCCTCCTCGGGGCTAGTGAAGGCCCCCAGCAGCCCTCCAACCTCTCTCCACCCCTAGGTTGAAAGATTTTTTCTACCGCTCCAGCAACCTGCAGTACTTCAAGCGGCTTATTCAGATCCCTCAACTGCCAGAGGTAAGCATGCCAGGAACTGCCGAGCCCAGGGGGCCTGTCCTCGAGGCTGGCAGGCGGGCAGGGTTCAAGAAATGCGTCTTCCCTCTTCAGAACCCACCTAATTTCCTACGAGCCTCCGCCCTGTCAGAACACGTCAGCCCCGTGGTGGTGATCCCAGCCGAGGCGTCATCCCCCGACAGCGAGCCGGTCTTAGAGAAGGATGACCTCATGGGGATGGATGCCTCCCAGCAGGTGAGGACCTCGTGGGAGGAGCTCACTCAGCCCTTCCCAGTGCCCCCTGGGTGCAGGGAGGCGGGCGGAGGACCGTGGCCAGGCTCGGCCACCTTCTTATTTATTTATTCATTTGTTTGACTGCACTGGCTCTATTTTTTTTTTTACACTTTGTTTATATATGGCTGTGCTGGGTCTTCGTTGCTGTGCAAGCTTTTCTCTCGTTTCAAAGAGTGGGGGCTACTCTTCGTTGCGGTGCAGGGGCTTCTCTTGTTGCAGAGCACCGGCTCTAGGGCACACGGGCCCAGTAATTGCCGTTCTTGAGCTCTGGAACACAGGCCCAGTAGTTGCAGCACAGGGGCTTAGTTGCTCCGAGGCATGTGGTATCAAACCTGTGTCTCCTGCGTTGGCAGGCAGATTCCGGACCTGGGATCAAACCTGTGTCTCCTGTGTTGGCAGGCAGATTCTTGACCACCGAGCCACCAGGGAAGCCCCTGCAGCAGGTCTTTGCTGTGTCACATGAGATCTTTTTAGTTTGGCATTGGGGGTCTTTGGTTGAGGCATGTGGAATCTGGTTCCCTGAGCAGGGATCAAACCTGGGCCCCCTTCACTGGGAACAGTCTTAGCTACTGGACCACCAGAGAAGTTGAGGCACATTCTAACCCAGCCGCCGACCTAGACAGATCACGCTGCCCTGCCGTTCCTAGGAGGCGCTGTACTTAGATTTGAACCAGATTAAGAAAGCATCTGTTCCCACGTGTGGCTGTTGAGACCCACACAGACCCCTCTGAGTCTCTAACTTTGTCTGCACTCCTTTCTGGTCACAGCAGAATTCATTCGACAGCAAGTTCGATGACATCTTTGGCAGCTCCTCCAGCAGCGATCCCTTCAATTTCAACAGTCAGAATGGCGTGAACAAGGATGAGAAGTGAGTCCAGGCTGTGGGGTTAAAGCAGATGGTGTGGGCCCTGTGTTAAGCCAAGCTTACTCGCCACACCCAACTGAAGAGGAATTCTCCGGCTTCATAGATAAACGTCTTGACCTTCGAGTTGTTTAGTTACTAAGTCGTGTCTGACTCTTTTGCGACCCCATAAACTGTAGCCTGCCAGGCTCCTCTGTCCATAGGATTCTCCAGATAAGAATACTGGAGTGGGTAGCCATTCCTTTCTCCATGGAATCTTCCCAACCCAGGGATTGAACCCATTGGCAGGCCGATTCTTTACTGCTGAGCCACTTGGGAAGTCCTAACCTTTGAATACTGACCCCTTTCAAATCCTAGAGGAGTAGCCAATGAGGCTAGGATACCTGAGGGCCCGTGGGTAGTAGATTAGTATCTGGAGACACTGCGGGTCTTAGAGTTTAACTTACAGGATTTCAAAGAATTGTTCCCAAATGAACATCGGCTTTTAACCTCCTCCCCGGGTCTCCCAGCTCGCATTTCAAAGGAAAGAGAAGCACACTGGAAGCAAACTTGCTCTCCTTCTCTTCCTAGGGATCAGTTAATTGATCAGCTGTTTGGAGAGACCAGAGAACTGAAAGCACAGCTGGAAAACATGAAGACTGAGGTATGAGTTGGGCTCAGATCCACCTCTGGGCTTCACCGGCACATGATAGCTTTCAATATTAAATTTTCTTCACATCCACTCTTGTTGAGCCACATCTTAATGGAGGGTTAATTAGTAGAAATGCCAAAGCCAGAGCACCAGGTTGTCGTGTGTTTCCAGTACACTTACCCTTGCGAGCAGCATTTAAGCCACACTCCAGGGGCCCTGTGATACTTGGAGAGAATCATGACCACCAGCTGGCCGTGGTGATACCTGTTCTTGTCACGTGGTGATGAGAAGGTTTGGCTTGTAGCTTTGCCGGCTATTTGCAGTATCTGCTGCTGACTCATGGATGATCAGATCCTTTACCTGGGAGCAAGCATTCCAGAGAAGGCAATGGCAACCCACTCCAGTACTCTCGCCTGGAGAATCCCAGGGACGGCGGAGCCTGGTGGGCTGCCTTCTATGGGGTCGCACAGAGTCAGACACGACTGAAGCGACTTAGCAGCAGCAGCAAGCATTCTCCCCTTCCTCATTCTAGCTGGTCTGTCATTGCCCCCAGGCCCCTCTAACAGGACCGGAACTCCCCTGCCCTCACCCCCTGTTGGTGGGTGGATGGCTTGTAGTGACCTCTCTTTGCGAGGCCTTGGGAGTGAGCTCGTTGGGAAACCCAGGTGTTTATTTGGTTGGCACTAGAGACGTGGTAGGTGGGACCTTCTCGTCCCACCCCGCGCTCTTGCTCATCCCTGGGCCCTCCCCACAGAGCCAGCGGGCCGTGCTGCAGCTCAAGGGCCGCACTAGCGAGCTGGAGGCCGAGTTGGCCGAGCAGCAGCACCTGCGGCAGCAGGCGGCCGACGAGAGCGAGTTCCTCCGGGCCGAGCTGGACGAGCTCAAGAAGAAGCGCGAGGACACGGAGAAGGCTCAGCGGAGCCTGACGGAGATCGAGAGTGAGGAGCTGTCGCTGGGGTGGGCGTGAGGGTGGGGCCGGGGAGGGCGGCGCCCCGCCAGCCCTGGAATGCAGGCTGAGGCTGGGCACCAGGGTCCCTGCCTGGCGTCTGTCCAGAGGGGCTGTCGTGAACGTCAGCATCAGCGGTTAGGAGGAGGGGTTGGAGTTCCCCATGAGGCCCTGCTGGGAACACAGAGATGGGGAGACAAAAGAAAAACAGCTTATGAAAAATCGTGGCGTAGCAGCCAGTAACACTGATTTTAAAATGCCAAATTTGGAATGCTCAAAGGGCATGAATCAGTGGAGGGATTTGAATCAGGTGATTCTTTGTTAAAGCAGACGTGCCAGAGGACTTTAATTTTAAGTAAGACTTTTATGGGAGAAGGAGGTATAGATGCTTGTGGAAAAGCAAGATAGTCTTCTAGGGACTCTGGCTTATCAGAAGAGCAGAGGGTGCCCCGCCAGTGCAGACGCCTCACCTTGGTCCTTGACAATTCAGGGAAAGCCCAAGCCAACGAGCAGCGCTACAGCAAGCTGAAGGAGAAGTACAATGAGCTGGTGCAGAACCATGCCGCCCTGCTGCGGAAGGTAGGAGCCTCACCACCACCATCACCAGCACCCTGTCCCCCGTGCCCAGGGCCCCCTGCCCAGGGGAGATGTCGACCCAGGCTGGATGGCTTCTCCAGGGCCAGTGTCCCCACCATTTCTTGGAAACCAGAGCTCCCTGGCTGTCGTAGCTCAAGCTCCCCCTTAGGTACCAGCCCTACTTGTGATAGTCCCCATCTTGATCATTTTTGCAATACTCGAGAGTCGAGCATCTGAAGGCAACAGCTTCCTCTGGGTGGGGAAGCGATGTCTGTGTTCATCTTTAGGGCACTCGCAGTCTGAGTGCCGTCCTTGGTTCTACAGGGTAATGGCCTGTAAGTGGGAGGTTAGCCAGTTTGAGACACCATTCTTCTCTTGCAGAATGCGGAGGTGACCAAACAGGTGTCGGTGGCCAGACAAGCCCAGGTGGATTTGGAACGGGAGAAAAAAGAGCTGGAGGATTCTTTTCAGCGCATCAGTGACCAGGCCCAGCGGAAGGTGAGTGGAAGGAGAAGTAGGTGGGAGTCGAGGAGGGGTGCCCTCCATCGAGATGGAGGGGGCTTTGAGCACTGCACAGAACTGAGGGCCTTGTCTTCACGGGCGGATCTGTGGGGAGGGTAGCAAGGGGCCCTAGGGCACAGGACATGGTTACTCACGTGTACGCTGTTAGGGGCATGACGTGATGAAAGGTCTGAAGTTGAGTGGGGCTTGTCAGCTAAGATGAATCTCAAGGAGGTTTTGAAGTGGAAGCAGGTGGATGTCAGAGAGAGGATCGGCATTTACAAAGACCCACAGCCAGGAGCTGTCTGCAGTCGTGCCTTGGGGTGGAGTTGGCATTAGGCGGCAGGTTCCGTTGGCATAAGAGATGGCAGGTGGATAAAACAGAGTGCCTTCCACTTAGGAGCAGGGGCTTTCACACTTCTCTGTGTCCCAAAGTAAAAACAGCATCTGATGGAGGACTTCCCTGGCAGTCCAGTGGTTAGGACTCTGTGCTTCCAGTGCAGGGGGTATGTGTTCCAGCCCTGGGTGGGGTGCTACGATGCCACGTGCCGCATGGTATGACCAAAAAGTTAAAAAAAAAAATCTAATGAAAATCAAAGTTTCACAGAGCGATACTTTACCTTATTATGTGGGTTATTTTTTGGCTCTGTTTATTGCATTAAAAAAAAAAATGTTCGTTATGAATTCTTACTCATGGGTCACAACCTGCTCTTTGAAAAAAATACCACTTAGAAATCAAAGAAGGGGATTGCTTCAAGATGGTGAGATAGGGTGAGTCAGCAGAATACCTACCAGGTGTTGGGATGCCTGAATTAAAAATCTGGTTCTGCTTTGATTAGTGTTATTTGTGGGCGCAAGCATGACATTTGAGTGTGGTGCTCAGTTGCTCAAGCATGTCTGATTCTTTGGGACCCCATGCCTAAAGCTCCCCTTGACATTTCCTGTAACTGGAAGAAAAATTATTGGTTCATTCTGACCTCTCTTGCTTCTATATAAAAATTATACAGGGACTTCCCTGGCAGTCCAGTGGTTAAGACTTCTTCAGGGGGCATGGGTTTGATCCCTGGTCAGGGAACTAAGATCCCGCATACAATATGGCATGGCCAAAATTTTAAAAATAGTTTAAAAAAAAGATTAAACAAATCTACATTTATAGCTTGGGAATTTTTTTACATGTATTTATCCCTTGAAGCCACCACCTAGATCATAGTACTCCTGTTTTTCGTCTCATTCAGACTCAAGAACAGACAGAAGTACTAGAGAATTTGAAGCAAGAACTTGCCACCAGCAAACAGGAACTCCAGATTGTCCAAGGCAGCCTGGAAAATTCTGCCCAGGTGAGTGTCGCCTGTCTTTCCCTTCCTCATTCTCTTCCCCTTGGGCTTCGGGGTTGCTGTCAGCTAGGGCTTCCCAGGTGGTGTTGAGGAGAAGATACAGGAGATGCAAGAAAGATAGGTTCGATCCCCGGTTGGGAAGATCCCCTGGAAGAGGGCATGATGACCTACTCCAGTATTCTTGCCTGGAGAATCCCATGGACAGAGGAGCCTGGTGGGCTACAGTCCGTGGGGTCCCAGAGAATCGGACACGACTGAAGCAACTTAGCACAGCATCCGTCCCCACCGGCACGTGGCCCCCTTGGTCCCATCCAGGATCAGTCCGCACTCGGGGATGCGGGTGACAGATTCCTGGTGGCCCGGGAGAGGGTTTGGATCTCTGGGAAGGGGACAGTTTCATTCTCCCAGCAACTCCCTCTGGGCCACTCCATCCCCATCACAGTCGGAGGCAAAGTGGACTGCCCAGATCACAGACCTGGAGAAGGACCGGGACAGCCTGATGAGCGCCATGGCTTGTCGGGAGGAGGAGCTGTCCGCTCTTCGGGAGCAGCTGGAGTACACGCAGCTCAAACTGTCCAGCGCACAGGCGAGTACCGGGCGCTTCTGGGGCAGACCAAGTCCAGTCTTACACCTGTGGGCGCTGGGTTGTGGGTATTGGTGGAGGCAGGGGGGCTGTGAAAGGGAGTCTGGGGCCTTTGGCCAGATTGTGAAGGTGAATACTCAGCGAGCATAACTTCTGATGCCTCGCTCGGGGCAGATAAGAAGGGACCTGGCCCTCTCTCCCAAGGACCACCGTGGTCCAGCGCCATAGCCTCCTGGGCTTGGTGGCACACGCCCGCGGACAAGGTTAAAGGCTTTTTCTCTGTCGAACCCCGTGGCTTGGGCCTCATGAGCAGCAGCTTGAGCTAAGGTGCCAGGAATCCCAGCTGTGTCACCGGTGGATACTGGGTGGAGGCTCATTAGGGAGGTCTGTGGCCGACCCTCACCCCCCGGGACCACCATCTCTAGGAATCTATATGCCGGCTCGAGAAGGATCAACACAAGATGCTTCTGGCTGAGGCGAGGAGGGCTGCAGAGCAGGTGGTGCAAGAGGCCCTGAGACTGTTTGAGGAGCCCACTCTCTCAAGCTGCGCTGGATCTGCAGGTGCCCCTCCCCTCGCCTGGCTTCTGGGTGTCATCCCCCCTGCCCCTCCGCACCGATCCTCGTGTTGGCGTTGAACTCCGTGTGACTCTGACTCAGGCTCCCAGCACAGCTGTGTGTTAGGATCGCCTGGGGATGCCTAGGCCCCACCCCCTAGGATCTGTAAAATGGGCAGTGCCTATGTCCTGGGCAGTAGGACTTTCCACACCCCCAGCCACCTCCCACAAGGTGGGACACCTACAGTTGTGGATCACACCCATGAAATGCCTTCTGGGCGCTGTGGCCTGAAACACCTCTGAATGCCAGGAGGGGGAGGGACAGGCAGCCCTGTGTGCCTCTAAGAACAGTGTGGTCTCAATCCAGACACGGCTGCCGTGAGCTTCAGATCTAGACGGGGAGGCATCTTCCTTAAGCACAGAGGGGCAGAAGCGATACCCTCCCCCTGCACACCCCCAAGAGTCAGCAAGGGCGTAAGCCAGGGCCCACTGCTCTAGCCGCCAGAGTCCTCAGGGCATGCCGTTGGAGTCAGAGGGGGCCCCCATTGCAAGAGGATGGGGCACACATTAGACAGAAGAGCATCCAGGCCCTGGGGAATCTGGGAAGGCGTGGATAGCCATGAATAGATTCCAGCTTGTTTTGAAGCAGAGGGAACTTGTTGGCAAAGTCCTGAGAGGTCCCATTGAGGACAAGGCAGAAGGGAGGGAACAGATGATTTTTAGTATTAACTAGAAAGGTCTCAATTTGGTGAAGTATTTCAGGAAGGACTAGGATATCTTGTTCAGCGGGGAACCCATCTGTAAGGAAACCCCACAGTTACAAAGGAAGGAACACATGTGGGTTGACTGCAGAAATGCTAGGAGAGCAGGCAGCTGCGGAGGGGTTCCTCAGGAGATGGTGTGAGCTGGGTTTTGAAAGAAGAAGAGAAACGTGAAGCCATGGAGGAAGAAAAGTGGGGAATAATAACCCATTAAAACAGCCGACGTTGCGGCATGCGGGATCTTTAGTTGTGGTGTGTGAATTCTTAGTTGCAGCAACTAAAGATCCCTCAGGCTGCAATGAAGATCAGAGATCCCGCGCGGCGCAACCAAATTAAAAACAAACAGCAGGAAGAGCTGACGTTTACTGCGAGCTCGCTATGCTCTGTGAAGGCAGCATTCTCAGTGCTTTACGCGCCTCGGTCCAGCGATCCTCACCGTGATGCTGGGGCATGGTACCGTTATCCCTCCTTTGTCGGGTGATGAAGCAGGCGCACATGACCTGAGAACACAGCCAGTAGTGCTAGAACCAGGGGCTGCAACACCTGTGCAGGGAGACTGCACTTTACCTCTTACGCGATGCAGTCTCTGGATCAGAGCACAAAGGCGCAGCCATGGAAATTGCTGCATTGTGGGCAGAGCGTGAATGTAGATTCGCCCCACGGAGCCAGGGCTCTGAGCTCGAGAGGAATGAGAATCCAAGAGCCTTTTTTTGTTGTTTAATTGAAGTAGAGTTGATTAACAATGTTGAGTGTGGGCTTCTCAGGTGGTGCTAGTGGTAAGGAACACGTCTGCCACTGCAGGGACCGTTAAGAAACACGGGTTTGATCCGTGGGTCAGGAAGATCCCCTGGAGGAGGAAATGGTAATCCACTCCAGTATTCTTGCCTGGAAAATCCTATGGACAGAGGAACTTGGCGGGCTGCAGTCTCTGGGGTTGCAAAGGGTTGAACATGACTTAGTGACTGAACACAAAGTTTCAGGTATATAGCAGAGTGAATCAGTTACACATATACTTTATAAATTTTTTTTAAAGATTCTTTTCCTGTATAGGCCAATGCCTAGGGCCTTGAAAGACTTAATAAGAAGGCCGGGTTAGATTCAGTTGGCAGTGATGGGAAGTTAGGGGCGGAAACAAGGCCGTGGTGTGGTTGCCGTGGTTCTTGGCTAAAGGACCAGATAACTCCAAAGCAGAGCCTTTGAAGCTACAATGAGAGAATCACGTGTCAGCATAGCCAACGACCTCTCCTCCCTCCCCACTCTCAGGGCAGCTCCTGCAGGGCAACACGCCTCCGCCCTCCACCACCACCTTCCGCCCCTCAAGGTCATCCATGAGGCAGATTAACTAATGGGGATGAAGCGAGCTGTGACTATGGCTCTGACTTCACCCTGTCTTCCCTTTCACAGATCATCTGCTGTCCAAGGTCAACTCCACTTCCAGCTGCATTGAGCAACTGGAAAAATGCTGGAGCCAGTACCTGGCGTGCCCGGAAGGTAAGAGCTGAAGGATAAGTAGAGTATACTGCTAGCAACAGCCAGGTGACGTTCAGAAATGTTGGAACATAGCAATGACCATCAGTTCCTTCGCCCCCAGAAAAGGAGTGTGTGTGTCCCTCTTGCAAAGTGGGGAGGAAGGAGGGACCGAAGTGACACCCCTCCAGCAGGACTGAGAACGTTCCCTTTCAACTCCTGCAGATATCAGTGGGCTCCTCCACTCCGTAACACTCCTGGCCCACCTGACCAGTGACACCATCGTTCACGGCAGCGCCACCTGCCTTAGAGCCCCGCCGGAGTCGGCCGACTGTGAGTACCGGAGGGGAGGGGCCGCCCCAAATGCACAGGGAGCCGGGGGGACCTTTGAAAAGTCTCCGTCACCTTGCCTCTGCAGCTCTGATTGACGCCTGTAAGCAGTACGGCAAGGAGACCCTCACCTATCTGTCTTTCCTGGAGGAAGAAAGAATCTTCGAGAATGCCGACAGCACAGCCATGAGAAGCTGCCTCACCAGGATCACGGCCATTAGCGAAGTATGATCAGTATTATTTATTCCTGCGGAAGGTAGTTCTTGGAGTGAGGGGTGGGGGCTTCCTTGGGAATCGGTGATGTTCTAAGCCAGTTCTTTCTACACTTGAAACTTGATTTAAAGTAAGAGGACTGTAAAATCTGACCACCTGATTGACTTTCCTGTTCTGCCTAAATCACTGGCTGTTAATGGAGTCTGCTGTGTGATTATCACCATGCTCAGCAGCGCAAAGACGGCTTTCCTGTTTTCAAGGGTTTTTATCTGGTTGGGCAGGTAACATCTGAAATGAAGACAATATATTTATTCACTCAGTGAGTGGTTAACACCCAGCAAATAGTTGAATTCATTGAATATATATACGAGAGAGAGCAAAACGGCTAAGAAGAGAGCGATCACATGGGGAAGGCAGGTTCCCATGGGGGAAAAGTGGGCCTTGAGATGGAGAACCTGAAATGTGTGGATGAAGGATGACTATGGTGAACGAGAAGCTGCCAACCTTTCCTTCTAGACAATGACATAGTCATAGGATTTTTTTTTTAAGTTTTTAAAAAATGTATTATTTATTTGTGACTGCACTGGGTTGGTTGGCGAGCAGGGGCTACTCTGTAGTTGCAGTACCTGGGCTTCTCATTGCAGTGGTATCTCGTGTTTTGGAACACGGGGTCTAGGGCACGTGGGCTTCAGTAGTTGGAGCTCACGGGCTCAGTAGTTGTGGTGCACGGGCTTCGTTGCCCCACAGCATGTGGGCTCTTCCCAGACTAAGGATCCAGCCGGTGTCCCCTCCCTTGGTGGGCAGATTCTGAACCATTGGCCCACCAGAGATGTCCCACACTATGATCATTCCTGTATATACCTCCTCATGCACACACATAAGAGTTTCTGTATAAACCCAGGAATAGAATTACTAGGTCATAAAATGAATCTCCCACACAGAATGGTAAGTGCAAGAGCAAATCATAGAAAAATATTTGCAGTATCAGTTCAGTCGCTCAGTCGTGTCCAACTCTTTGCGACCCCACGAACCGCAGCACACCAGGCCTCCCTGTCCATCACCAACTCCCAGAGTCTACCCAAACCCATGTCCATTGAGTCGGTGATGCCATCCAACCATCTCATCCTCTGTTGTCCCCTTCTCCTCCTGCCCTAAATCTTTCCCAGCATCAGGGTCTTTTCCAATGAGTCAACTCTTCGCATCAGGTGGCCAAAGTATTGGAGTTTCAGCTTCAATATCAGTCCTTCCAATGAACACCCAGGACTGATCTCCTTTAGGATGGACTGGTTGGATCTCCTTGCAGTCCAAGGGACTCTTAAGAGTCTTCTCCAACACCACAGTTCAAAAGCATCAATTCTTCAGTGCTCAGCTTTCTTTATAGTCCAACTCTCACATCCATACATGACCACTGGAAAAACCATAGCCTTGACTAGATGGACCTTTGTGGACAACGTAACGTCTCTGCTTTTGAATATGCTATCTATGTTGGTCATAACTTTCCTTCCAAGGAGTAAGTGTCTTTTAATTTCATGGCTGCAGTCACCATCTGCAGTGATTTTGGAGCCCAAGAAAATAGTCAGCCACTGTTTCCCTATCTATTTGCCATGAAGTGATGGGACTGGATGCCATGATCTTAGTTTTCTGAATGTTGAGCTTTAAGCCAACTTTTTCACTCTCCTCTTTCACTTGCAATATGGTTCCTTTTAAATAAAGACCAAAACATGCAATCTTTAGTTTTGCAGCCATATCCAACTCTTTGCAACCCCATGGACTACAGCCCACCAGGCTATTCTGTCCGTGGGATTTTCCAGGCAGGAATACTGGAGTGGATTGCCATCTCCTTCTCCAAAACATTCAGACTCAATATTATATTGTTTAAAGATACATTCATAGGGATTTTAAAAACAAACCAAAAAAAGACATGGTAAGTATTCTACTGAATTGTTTGTCTTTAAATGGAAAGTAGGAAGGAAGGCAGATGGAATCAGGGCAGGATATACAGGAGATTTCAAAGTATTGAGGATGTTTCTTAAGCTCTTCCTTAAGTTTGGGTGGTGGATAATATGGGTCATCATATTCTTGACCCACTCATGTCTATTTTATACTCTTGTGTGTATAACACTTACTGTTTCTAAAGATCACAGGCTTTGCCATCAGACCAGAGTTTAGATCCCTGCTTCTTCGTCTGTTAGCAGTTACTGTGGTCAAGATGTTTGACCTTTCTGAGCCTTGGCTTCCCATCTGTAGGACAGAAATAGTAACTGCCTCGTACGATTCCCCTGGAAGCAAAGTTAAATAAGGGACAGACTGTCTGGTTGGAAGACATCATCCCCATTTGAAGATGTTTTTGAAGTACCTCCCAAGCAGCAAATTCAATCAATGCTACTTTGGGTGGGGTCAGGGTCTGAGCAGCTGCAATTGAGTGGCTTTGTGGGGGTCAATGGAGATGACCTTTTGGAAGGAGGTAGGCTCTGAGTGAGCATAGAGTTGGGAGGAGTGTGGGGTTGCAGAGCTCACGCGGTAGAGAGAATTCCGGACAAGCCCCTCCCTGGCTTGCAGAAGTGTTCCATGGCGGGGTCCTCATACCTTCTGTCATGTGAGGTTTACTGGTCTGCCGCGGGAGGATAAAGAGGAAGTCTGAGGGTGGTCTCAGCGTTCGTGATGCTGTTCACAGGATCTCCTGCCCAGAGGCCTGGACATCAAACAGGAGGAACTGGGGGACCTGGTGGACAAGGAGATGGCTGCCACTTCGGCTGCCATTGAAGCCGCTACGGCCAGAATAGAGGTATGGGAGTGTCCGCGAGATCACCTAAAGGGGTGGTTTGCAACTGCTACCCGTCTGCAGCTTTGTCCGTTGGGTATATCTCAGTCATTCTCTGCAGAAACCCATGTGCGTGCGTGCATACTAAGTCACCTCTGTCATGTCTGACTCTCTACGACCCCATGGACTGTAGCCCACCAGCATCCTCTGTCCATGGGATTCTCCAGGCAAGAATATTGGAGTGGATAGTTATTCCCTTCTCTAGGGGATTTTCCTGAGCTAGGGATCAAACCCAGTTCTCCTGCATTGCAAGCAGATTCTTTACCATCTGAGCCACCAGGAAAGCCCCCTTCTCTGCAAGGCCCCCTACAAAACAAACCAAAACCCAAACCCCCTAGGGTCTCTGAGAAACAGAAAATAGAAAGTTCTAGCCAAGGGAAGATGAGCAGTTTCTGTAAGGATCCCATACTTTGGTGTCAGGCCATCCAACCTCAAGTTCCAGACTGATCACTCACTAGTTGTGTGATTTCCAGTCAGTTACGTTAACCTCGCTGAGATTCAGATTCTGTCTCTATATGATGGTGATGACACTCGTTCCTTCCTCAGAGGGAGGAAGCAGGGGTTCCCAACCTCCGGGCCATAGTCAGGTACCTCCTATCAGATCAGCAGCACCATTAGATTAGAAATAAAGTGCACAGTAAATGTAATGCCTTGGAATCATCCTGAAACCACCCCCCCCCAACCCCCCACTGCTGGTCGATGGAAAAATTATCTTCCACGAAATCGGTCCCTGGTGCCAAAAAGGTTGGGGACCACTATTGTAAACAGTTCTGCGTGATAACATACAGGTGTCTTGGGGCCAGGTGCTCAGGAAATCGACAGTAGCTGTTGTCTCAGGGAAAAGCTGAGCGGGCACCTTGGACAGGTCCTTTGGTGGCAGACTCAGGCCATCCGCCTTGGTAGGAGGACCTGGTGCAGCTGCCCCTGTTGGCATGGTGCCATACTTCTCAGAATTCTGGGCTCATCAGCCCAGTACCAGGATGTTAAGACACTCACAGGCCATAGGTCACACCAGCTGCCTCCTACTGAGTAGTTTGGAGCTCTGAGTTGTTTTCCTGCCCTCACGAGAACATGGGTGGGCACTGCTAGGTCTCTCGGCATCTGCGGGATGTCGGACCCAAGATGTAACAGGCCACCGGTGGGTTCTCAGTCTCTGTGATGTATTTGGAAACCCTGCTTCTTTTTGAATAGGAGATGCTCAGCAAATCCCGAGCTGGAGACACAGGAGTCAAATTGGAGGTGAACGAAAGGTCAGTTTGAGCGGCGTGGTGGCACCTGGGTGATGAGGATCCATCTTGTCCTGCCTTGGCTCATACCAATTAGAGCAGAACATTAAGCCGCCACAGGGAACAGCCGAGTCTGTGAAATTGTCAGTATCAGTATGATTATTATTTTTTGGCCATACCACACCCCTTGGCATGTGGGATCCTAGTTCCTGGACCAGAGATCAAACCCGCATCCCCTGGATTGACAGTGTGGAGTCTCAACCCCTGGACCACGAGGGAAGTGTTATTATTAATACCATGATACCACTATTGCATTACAGGGGAAAGGAACCCCAGGAGTCACCACTGTTCTGTTCCTTATGGAGGTGATCCCCATTCCAGTCTCCTCTCTCACACACCTTTCCTTCAGGGCTTCACCTCCAGAATATTCCCTTTCCCATCCCAGGTCTGCCTCACTTTAGGCAAGAAAACAAAAACAGTCTTTGGCATTGTTGTGGATCTCTGTTTTGCACCCTTGACGATTTTGTTGTTCTTGCTCTTTTGCAGAATCCTTGGTTCCTGTACCAGCCTAATGCAGGCCATTCAGATCCTGGTCCTGGCTTCGAAGGAGCTGCAGAGAGAGATAGTGGAGAGTGGCCGGGTAGGCGTGGGTGAGGGCCCTGGGCAGAGCGGGCGTTGGTTACACTGGGTACTGAATCCCAGCTCGCTGAGAGGCTGAGTCTACTCCCTACGCCTTCAGCTAAGTCTTGGTGTATGCCATCCAGCTATGCGTGTCCACCCGAGGGTCCAGCTGCCACTCCCATGGACATCAGCAAATGCCATGGAAAGAAGCTGGGGCGCAGCCAGGTCCCCTGAGGGCAGTGAGCAAGAGCCTCCAGCGACAGGCTCATCACCCCAACCGATGTCACTGGAACCTCCCAGGGAAGCTCAGTGTGCGTTGCACGTCCAAGCCCCCAGAGAAGGAAATGAGGACTTTAGTTGCCAACTTTGCACTGTAGGCTCTGCCATGCCCCTCTCTCTTATTTTTGGCTGTGCAGCATGGCAAATGGATTTAGTTCCTGACCAGAGATCGAACCTACAGCCCCCTGCAGTGGAAGCTCGGAGTCCTAATCACTGGACCCCACCAGGGAAGCCCCACCCCCGTCTTCTAGCAGCAGTTTACTGGGTGATGCAGACAGATTCCCTCCGTCACTTGTTGACAGCGTCCCTTCAAGTTTCTCGTTCCTTTCTGGCATCATCACCCTCTCTTCTCCTTTCTCATATCCCTGTGTGCAGCTGCTGCTCAGGAGACAGTGGTCCAGGGAGGGGGTTATGAGCCTAAAAACAGTCCTGTAAGGAACGAAGGCACATGTGCTGTGGTAGTGCTTTTTATCAGTCTGAGAGGTGACTTTCTGTGTGTGCTCAGTTGTGTTCGACTCTTTACGGCCCCATGGACTGTGTAGCCTGCCAGGCTCCCCCGTCCCTGGGATTCTCCAGGCAAGAACACTGGAGTGGGTTGCCATTTCCTACTCCAGGGGATCTTCCATATCAATCGTATATCCCTGACTGATATATGACGCTGTGTAAATTTAAGGTGTACAGAGTAATTGGTTGACTTACACATATGAAGTGATTATCACAGGAAGTTTAGTGAACAGCCATCGTCTCTTATAGATGCAAAATGAGAGAAACTGAAAAAAACTTTTTTTTCCTCGTAATGAGAACTGTTAGGATCTATTCTTGAAAGTAAAATGAAAGTGTTAGTCGCTCAGTCATGTGCGACTCTTTGCCACCCTATGGACTGTAGCCTGCCATGCTCCTCTGTCCATTGCATTTTCTAGGCATGAATACAGTAGTGGGTTGCCAGTATTCAGGGGATCTTCTCCAGGGGATCGTCCCAATCCAGGGATCAAACCCAGGTCTCCTTTATTGCAGGCAGAATCCTTACCATCTCAGCCACCAGGGAAGCTTTGATTTAGTAGCTTTCATACCTAACACATAGGTATATGTTCACCATATTTATCATGTGGTACATTATATCCCTAGTACCTTTGACTGCCTTCCTCGAATTCCCACTCCTCCGACCCCTCAGAAATAATTTTGTTTTTAATATCTATTCATGTGACTGGACTGGGTCTTAGTTGCAGAATGTGGGATCTAGTTCTCCAACTGGGGATCGAACCTGGGCCCCTTGCATTGGGAGCGTGGAATCTTAGCCACTAGGGAAATCCCAGAAATTTTTTTTTTAATCACTGACTGTGTACTCACTGTCCTCTTCTGGCAAATTGCAGAGAGCAACTAGACTCCCTGAAATAAGTTATTTGTATATACATATACTCCAGTACTCTTGCCTGGAAAATCCCATGGACGGAGGAGCCCGGTAGGCTGCAGTCCATGGGGTCGAGAAGAGTCAGACACAACTGAGCTACTTCACTTTCACTTTTCACTTTCATGCATTGGAGAAGGAAATGGCAACCCACTCCAGCGTTCTTGCCTGGAGAATCCCAGGGACAGGGGAGCCTGGTGGGCTGCCGTCTATGGGGTCACACAGAGTCGGACACAACTGAAGCAACTTAGCAGCAGCAGCATGAATAGTATATTTTCTTTTCTTTTGATGTGGACCACTTACGAAGTCTTTATTGAATTTGTTACAACGTTGCTTCCGTTTTACGTTTTGGTTTTTTGGCCACAAGGCATGTGGGGTCTTAGCTCCCTGAGCAGGGTTTGAACCTGCACGACATGCATTAGAAGGCAAAGTCTTAATCACTGGACCACGAGGGAAGTCCCATTATATATTTTCTTATATGTACAAGATAGAGATATTGGGATGTAATGGAAATGCTGTCAGCTTTGGAGTCAGAAAAGCCTAGGATTTGTTTCTGTTTATTTTCTGCGTATCCTAAGTGAAAGTATTTTTGCCTCTCTGAATCTTAGCTTTCTCATCTGTCAAATGGGAATAATAATGTTCACCCCCCTCAGAGTTACTGTGAAGATTGCATGGGATAATACATATAAAAAGTACTTGGCAGGTAGTGGGTACACAATAAAAGGTCGCTATTATTACTTCTCTCTTCCCCAGGGTACAGCATCCCCTAAAGAGTTTTATGCCAAGAATTCTCGATGGACAGAAGGACTTATCTCAGCCGCCAAAGCTGTGGGCTGGGGAGCCACTGTCCTGGTGTAAGTATCTGTCCGACCCAGGGCTCCTCACCTCCACCCCCATTCCAGTGATCCACCCCAGGGAACAACTGAGGGGAAAAATCTAGCCCCTAGAAATGGATTGCTAAAAAGGACGTTAATAGAACTGAAAGTTTAAAAAGGAATCTGGGTCTCCTGGGGCATCACAGGAGTGGGGCAGGCAGGCTGGGTTCCCGGTCTGCCAAGGTGATGGAAGTCGTCTCAGTGAGAACAGAGGGGTTACAGCTGTCAGTTTCATAACCCGTCTGGTCTCCTAACTCTCAAGAGACGCAGCTGATATGGTGGTGCAAGGCCGAGGGAAGTTTGAGGAGCTCATGGTGTGTTCACGTGAGATCGCTGCGAGCACCGCCCAGCTTGTAGCCGCCTCCAAGGTAGGATCTGTGATGGGCTCCCCACGAGGGAGAGGGGTCCCCAGTGTCCAGATCGAATTCCTGATGATCTGAGGTGGAGCTGATGTAATAATAATAAAGTCACAATGAACATAATGTGCTTGAAACATCCCTGAAGCCACCACCCCGCCCCCGCCCAGCCTCTACCCTGATCCAGGGGAAAATTGTCTACCGTGAAACCGGTCCCTGGTGCCAAAAGGTTGGAAACAGCTGCCCCAGGGCACTGTAAGGTCTGGCTAAGTTAGAAACCCGAACCCTGGCGCTGGCCCCAAGAACAGACGGTTTATCCAGCATCCAGGTAGGAGGAGTCTCAAATTAAAATTCTGCCTCCAGGGGTCTCCTAAAAGCCTTCGTTCAGCAGGGCGCCCTTCTACCCCGCTCTCCACATGCACTCCTCTTGGTTTCCTCACTTTTACTGCAAATGGCCTTTAAGGGTCCAGCCATGCCTACCCCTGAGCAATCATACGTTCAAGGAGTGCTCAAGTAAGCACAACAGGTTCCACAACCAATGTCTGCCTCTCTTCAGAAGGCTCCAGATTCGAACCATTGCTCCAACTAATCCCAACACAAAGCTCATCACCAGCATCTTTCCACGGGGTGTATAGTTCCCCGGGGAGTGTTCTTTTACGGTCCTTGTTTATGGTCCCAGATTGGGTTTCACAACTGGAACACTTTATCAAAATAGAGGGGAGAGAGAAGATGGGATGATTTGAGAGAGTAGCACTGAAACATATGCATTGCCACGTGTAAAGTAGAAAGCCAGTGTGAATCTGCTATATGACACAGGGGACCCAAAGCCAGTGTTCTTTGACAACCTAGAGAGGTGGGATGGGGAGAGAGGTGGGATAGGGAGAGAGGTGGGAGGGCGTTTTAAGATCTAGAGAGGTTTTAAGGTCTACAGCCATGTGTATGCGTATGGCTGATTCATGTTGATGTATGGCAGAAAGCATCACCATATTGTAGAGTAATTATCCTCTGATTAAATGTAAATTTTTCAAAAACTGATACACTTAGAGTTCAAGGCCACCAGGCAAATAAGCCAGAAATGATTTTTGATACTAGAGGGTGATGGCAGCGGTTGACCCCCATAGGGAGTGATTTTCGAGAAGTTCGTGGGTGGCCACGGCAGAGCCCATACATTTGTCAAGAGCCGTCAGTTGACTGTTGCGTGACCCTAAATCTGCTTGGTCCTGGCAGGTGAAAGCTGATAAGAACAGCCCAAACCTGGCTCAGCTGCTGCAGGCCTCTCGGGCCGTAAACCAGGCCACTGCCGAGGTTGTGGCCTCAACTATTTCCGGCAAATCACAGATCGAGGACACAGGTAGGCTTTCAGAAGCCGAGCTTTTCTTCTCCATCGTGTGTGGGTGGGTACCTTCTCCACCATCCCAATTTCCCACAGGCTGGCTTCCAAATTCTGTCTCGTTTTTCGTCTTTGTACATTCCAACTTATTTTCTTGTAAGTTGAGACACCCCATGGGCATGCTATTGATAGCACTATATGGACAGGCCTTAGCTAGATTTTCCATTGAGTCATTCCTCTGAATTCACAGAAATGACCCCCCAGGCCTAATTGTCCATTAAGGGAGCACGGAGCAGTTCCGATCCTGGTTACCCTGTCTTCCTTCTACTCTGCCCCTTACTTACATCCACGCATTTGTTGGTAAATGACAAACCAGGCATTTCAGCAGAACATTGGCATTGGCCACTTCTCAAGTAAATGTCAGCTGGAGTATCATTCAACAAGACCCTCGTTTTCCCATTCTTACAGACAGCATGGACTTCTCAAGCATTACGCTGACCCAGATCAAACGGCAGGAGATGGATTCCCAGGTAGGAACTCCATCAGTAAGTTTAATCAGACTATTGCCTATGACACTGACCCCAAATATTATTTCCATGGGGAGAAGTCAGAGACTTGGAGAAATGAATACAGATATACATATCACCCCAAGAATGAACATAAATGATGCTGGAAGAAAACAGTGGAGGTGGAGATAGTTGATTAGGAAAGATCAGAATCTTGGGCAGGTAGCATTGACATATATACACTTATTGTTTAGTTGCTAAGTCGTGCCTGGCTCTTTGCAACTCCATGGACTGTAGCCCACCAGGCCCCTCTGTCCATGGGTTTCTCCAAGCAGGAATACTGGAGTGGGTTGCCATTTCCTTCTCCAGGGGATCTTCCCGACCCAGGGATCAAACCCTTATCTCCAGCATTGGCAGGAGAATTCCTTCCTGCTGAGCCTCCAGGGAAGCCCATATATGTACATAGCCATGTGTAAATTTAATAGCCCGGGAAGCTGCTGTATAACACAGGGAGCTCCGCTCAGGGCTCTGTGATGACCTAGTGGAGTAGGATTGGGGGTAGGAAGGAGGTCCAAGCAGCAGGGGGAGATACACACACACACATATATATACACACACACATACGGGTGATTCACTTCATTGTACAGCAGAAACCAATAAACATTGTAAAACAATTATACTCCAATAAAAAAAAAAATTCCTAAAGTTAATGAGAAGGAATAACCAAGAACCAACCCTTCCTTTAGTGAGATTGTACCTTTTCCTCCACAGTAGTAACCCTAAGTTATCCCAACACCTCAAAAAGACCAGAACCATTGTATTTGGTTTCTTCCTGGACTTACAGAGAACTGGGATTGAAAGATGGGTTGTAACTAGATTAGAATATATCATACAGATAGACTTAACATTAGAGTTGTCCTTCCCCCACGCCATGTTTCCCCCCCATTTCTTTCTGTTTTTATTTATTGAACAATGTTATGTCAGTTTCAGTGATTTGATGTTTACATATACCATGAAATGATCAACTTCAGTCTAGTAACCATTTATCTCCATACAAGTTATTACAATAATATTGACCATATTCCTTAAGCTTTATATTACATCCCTATGACTTATTTATTTTATAACTGGAGGTTTGTACCTCTTAATACCTTCACTTATTTCCGCCCCCCTTCATTCTTGCAACTTCTGTTCTCTGTATCTGTGAGTCTCTTTTCGTGTTGTCTTGTTTTTTAGATACCTCATATAAGAGAGATTATACAGTGTTTTTCTTTCTCTAGCTGACTTATATCACTTATAAGACCCTCTAGATCCATCCATTTGTTGAAAATGGCAGGATTTTTTATTTAATAGCTGAGGGTGGCTCAGCAGTAAAGAATCCGCCTGCAGTGCAGGAGACCTGGAGTCGTAGGTTCGATCCCTTGGCCGGGAAGATCCCCTGGAGGAGGAAATGGCAACCCACTCCAGTAATCTTGCCCGGAAAATTCCACAGACAGAGTGTGGCAGGCTACACTTCATGGAGTCACAAAGAGTCGGACACGACTGAGCAACTTGCACAAACATTCAGTAGGTTTTTAGTTAGTGATTTATCAGAGCAATATGAGATAAGCTCTTCTCTCATTTAAGCATTGGTCGTAAAGCAGCATTCATTTTCAACAGAGGATCCCAGTGAGAAAGACCCTGGGATAGATGGATGAACCAGAGGGTGGAGAAATCAGAGCAGAGACAAGGGTGAAATTGAGGGCTGGTTGAGCTATGGAAACAGCATGCATAACAGAGAAGTAGTCCCAGACCACAGAGGAAAGGGATTAGTCGACGTGAGACCGTTCTCAGGTCCCTGCTCAAAGAAAAGGCCAATTTTCCCCACAGGTTAGGGTGCTAGAGCTGGAAAATGAACTGCAGAAGGAGCGTCAGAAACTGGGAGAGCTTCGGAAAAAGCACTACGAGCTGGCTGGGGTTGCCGAGGGCTGGGAGGAAGGTGAGCCTGGCCGAGGACTGCGCAGCCCGTGGGGGTCGGGGAGGATGTGATGAGGGTCTTCCCCCTCCAGGAAAGCTGAACCAGGAACTTCTTCCTCCTCCCTGTACTCAGAGCCTCCCTTCTCTCTAGTGTTGAACAGCCTGAGAGCCCAAACTGGGGTAGACCGTGGTGAACAGAAAGCTTTTGTAGTTACCTTTCAAGACTTCCTGGTGGCTCAGATGGTAAAGCGTCTGTCTACAATGTGAGAGACCTGGGTTCAATCCCTGGGTTGGGAAGATTCCCTGGAGAAGGAAATGGCAACCCACTCCAGTACTTCTTGCCTTGAAAATCCCATGGACGGAGGAGCTTGGTGCAGGCTACTATCCATGGGGTCGCAAAGAGTCGGGCATGACTGAGCGACTTCACTTCATTTCAAGACCTAAATGTTGACCAGTGGTTGGCCACTCACCACTATAGCCTTTTGGGCTCAGTTAACCTGGTTTTCTCCCCCAGGAGTTTTGTTTTAGGTCAGCATCCAGTTGAGTGGTGAATGGATGAACAGTGAATGGTGAAGACCCCAGCAGACAGGGTTAGTGAGTTCCAAGCTTCCGGCTGCCTAGAACCAGTGATGGGTAGCCATGGCCAGAAACTGAAAGGAGTCAAGAGCTAGAAACAGGGTGGAGTGGAGGAAGGTTTGGCCCACCAGCCCAGGAACTCCCAGTCTCCCAGAATCTGAGTGGACTGCTTTTCTACACGTCCAAAGAGGCCAACTTGATCAACCAAGATCGTGATTCTTGTTGGGCTCGCCAGCTCTGGGAACCCACCACAGATGCCTCCTTGGACACTTGACCCGGGAGATTCACTTACGATCACATGCATTTTAGAGCCCAACCTGGCAGCCGTGGTTGTTGGTTAGATGAATGCATGCGTGTACGAAACACTGTGAAACAGAAGTAACTTATCTTTTAGGAACCGAAGCACCGCCATCTACACTGCAAGAAGCGAAAACCGAAAAGGAATAGAGTCACACCGATGCCCCACATGTCAGAGTGTAAATCCTTGCTGCCCATAAATGCACGCGCGCGCGTGTGTGTGTGTGTGTGCGTGCGTGCGTGCGCTCTGCCCCCAGTCACGGGCCAGACCGTGGGGGTCTACCCCAGGCCTACCCAGGCCTTCCAAAGATTCCTTCCACAGGGACACCCTCTGTGTTCCAGCCCATGATCTGGGTTCTGTCACAGCCCCTCCCCCAGAGGAGGGGGGACTAGGGCCACCCCAACAGAGGGGACCTTCTTCCTGGAAAGTCCTGCTTTACCCCCAAACATCTGATGTCCTTTTTGGCGGGGGGTGGGGGCACTGCTGCTGCTGAGCTGGAGAGGAAAGATCTTACGGCTTTTCTGTCTTCCTTTCAGTCTTTTCCGTTTCATCATTTGCACAAACTTGTGAGCACCAGAGGGCTGATGGATTCCAAATCGGGACCCGACCCTGAGTCTGCGCAGAGTCGGAAGTGGAGCAGAAGCGTCCTGGCAGAGAATGCCAAGGCTGTGTCCCCTCTTTTGGCAGTTCCATGGATTCCCACTGCTTCTTATGGTGGTTGGCTGGGTTGTTTTTTTCTTTTTTTCCCCCCAAGTTCTACTCACATAGCCAACTCTCCCAGGGGATACCCCTGAAGCCCTGGGCTATTGCGGGCCCCCTAACCACAGCAGCTCACAGCGACGGTGCTGACCAGGCTTCGCCGTGGTGCTCCCCGCCAGCCCCCGAGCCGAGTGTCCTGCTGAGCGAGTGTGGGTCCACCGAGGCCACTCCCCGGGGTTGAGCGGAAGGAGAGCGAGTGCCTTGCCTTCTAAAGCTGGAGCCCAGCCGAAAGCCTCTGCCCACCTTCACAAGGGAAGGGGATGACAGAGAGAGGGAGAGGAAGGATGCATACAGCCCAGGTCTTCAGGAGTCCCGCCCATCTTAGAAACTCCCTATGACTGGGCTAAAAAACCTTTACCCCATGCTTGAACCCAGCCGGTGAGAGTTGCCACACTTCCTGCCCCCCCCACCCCCAAAGGAATGTTCCATGGTCCCTCAAGTTGGCACCTCCCTTCAGACATAGCCAGGGCCCTAAGGGGGAACATGTGAGGGGTTTCCAATCCCTTTCTGCCTTGGCATCCTCTTGAATCTCAAGGAGATAGTTCCATGTTCTACCTAATCAATAGACCCAGAAGATCAGGCCATCTTGCTTCCAACAGGAAAGAACCCTGGGCTTGGTTTGGTACCTTGAATATTTATGACTAACCTCCGTTAGCAGCAGCAGCAATCGCAACCTACAAAAAAAAAATGCTGGCAGCAACTGAGATTTCAGGTGTGACTATGGCAAGGCATGCATCGCTGCCCTGGGACATCTGTCTTTAAGAGGCAGAAACAAGGTCAAGATCTGGTCTGTTACCAGTTTGGATCTCGAAGCAAGAAAGTTCTCAGAGAATCTGGGTCAGGGAAAACCAGAGGGGGGAGGGGACCCCTGGCTCCGACCCCTTCCAACCACACGTCCCGGGCCCTTGCTGCCTTGCGAACAGAATGAAGGAGGAAGATGAATGAGAAGGAGGAGCGTGAACAGTGTCCTGGAGATGGGCAGCTCGCCAGCACTTCACCTCCAGATGGACTCCGGAGTTTAAGTGACCTTCCCATCTTGGACAGACGATGTCTTCCTTCCTTTATCTGTAGCAGCTCATAGATTGTAGCCAACAAGCACGTCCCAGGACCTGTCCCCAAGGACCATAGCTGAGTGCGGCTACATGACAGGTTGTGAGACCCCTGTTTGATCACTGTGAATCCACTCTCCTTCCTACCCACCCACCACCAACTCCCTCTCTCTCCGTTTTCTCAGGCACTTGAAGAGCTGCCTCCCATTAACTCAGATTATCAGACTCAAATGTGTGCTCTCCAAACTGGGCTAAAGAGGCGGCAGCCGTAGAAACTGACCCGGTCTTACGTTGACTGCTTCTTTGTGCTCAGCTATGGATATTTTTCCATCCAAGGCTCAGATGGAATGATGTGTATGTCGCTTCCTTAGCCCCACTGTACCAGTTAAGCCGATTGGTGTGTTCTCAGCGTGGGTCAGCATCCAAAGGTAGCTGGTCCTTGCTTCCAGCATCCCAGCCATTCAGATGATTGTGCTCCAGATTACCAAGGGGCAGAAAATCTAGTGTATTGAGCCACATTAGGCTTCTCTAAATGACCCTCCCTCTAAAAAGAAGCCACAGTAATTTTTAAAACTTGGACGAGCTTTTCCAGAGTAATAAAACAATTATGAAATTACTTACACAGGAACACAGGCTAGTTCAGTCTCCCATGAAGAAATCTATGTCGGAATTGGTATAATTACTTTCATAATCACTTGACTTAGAAGCTAGCCCGTTCTCCAGCTGAAATCAAAATGTCGTACCTTGGCTGTTCTAAAAATGAGCGTGTTATTCTGGGTGTGAAACACCTTGATTAAACCATTAATCACATCCTAGGGCTAAAGATGAACCTCACAGTCTTTTAGTCACTGAGTAATATCATTCGTGACTGGAGTCTCATGGGTCAGTGTAAGTGGGTCACAGCAAGGCAGGACAACAACAGAGATGGCTTAGGGCTGACGAGAGGTCGAAATAGAGCTGTATCCATCATCTTAATTGTGTGACACAGTGTCTCTCATCTCTAGAATTAGGATATGAGTGTACCTGATAAGGGAAAAAAAAAAAAATCAAAAGACCTGCTTTTGTGGGGTTAAATCTGTATCTGAGCGCGGAGTGTAAGGGAGACTCGAATTTAGATTGTTTGCTAATTCTGCTGCACATGGGAGGATCCCTGGGATCCCACCTGATTTTGAGTCCCTAGCCCAGTGGCTGGAAGAACCACTGCCCAGAGCATCCTTTCTTGGAAGTGTCTGAGCTGCCAAGGCAGACAACAGGCTTTACACTGGGTACCGTGGGGGTCACAAGCACGTGTCAGTCCGGTTGGTTTGCTTCTGCCTCCTGCTAAGGAGCTGGTTCTGAGCTCGCACCTGGCTGGTGCCTGCTGCTTAGCCAGCTCCTTAGTCTAGAGGGGTCTCCTGGCTCCACTTACCTTGGTCTTTAATGAGTGGTGAAGTTCTTGCTACCTTCTGCCACTGTTCCATGGTCTCTGGAAATCCTTCCCACCAATGAAAGCCTTCAGTCCTGGCATTGGCCTTCCACCTAGACCGGCTTTGCCCTCTCTCTGCCATCCTCGGTCCTCCAGAGACCACACTGCCTGTCACAAAGAAAACCACCACCTTGGGCCTGCCAGCCATCAACTTGGAAAATCGGGCCAGCTGTCTGCTGCTCACGTCTCCCAGGTCCAGACCAAACGGGATCAACAACCTACAGTGGTGACTCAGTCTCTTACCCCAGGAGCCAAAGCAACACAAAACAATTGGTCAAACATCGTTGGGTCCGATTCTGAGAGTAGGTGATTTCTAGACATGTCTTTCAGGTGACCCTCAACTACCTCAGGTTTGAAGGCCCTAAATTAAGCTGATACTACTCATGGGGACAGACCGAGGAGGGTTCGGAGAAATCTTGGTGATAACACACTTGTCTCAAACTTACAACAAACTCTCACGTTTTGGTTTGCAGGGGTGGGGTTGGATTTGTTTTTCTTCTGTTTTTAACCTTTCCCCCCAATTTTCCATTAGAATAGTTCCTACAAATGAATTTCATTTCTCACTGAGTGCCTACCTTCCCAGGGCAGGTAGCCACTGGCTTTGTTTCCTTCCAGCAGTACTTTTATTATGGGTATTAAGACTTTTCTTTGTATAATACATTGCATCTGTGTTTTCAATTTTTCAATAAATACTTCAACCTGGCAATGGAGAGTATTGATAACTGACCAACCAAACTGGTTTTGAGATCTGGAATTCCAATGAAAAGCCGCCATTCACATCCCAAGGTTCACTGAAGCATACAACGATCACGTTTCCTTTGCTCCTTTATTTATTTATTGGCTGTGCTGGGTCTTTATTGCTGCCCGCGGGCTTTCTCCAGTTACAGCGAGCAGGGGCTATTCTCTAATTGCAGTGTGCAGGCTTCTCAATGCAGCGGCTTCTGGTTGCAGAGCACAGGCTCTAGAGTATATGGGCTTTAGTAGTTAGGGCACACTGGCTTAGTTGCCCCACAGTATGTGGAATCTTCCCAGACCAGAAATCAAACCTGTGCCCCCTGCATTGACAGGCAGATTCTTAACCATTGGACCACCAGGGAAGTCTTCCTTTGCTACTTTAGAGAAAAGAAACATTAATTCGCACCCCTTAGAACTTTTCCATCCTCTCTCTGCTCTCTTGACCTTGGGAATGGTCAGAGAGCGTCAAGTGTGCAATATAGTACTGGAATTTATTTGGAAGACCAGGTCTCTGCCTGAAATCTGGGGTCTCAAGCTATGGATATTTTTCTTCTTCATCCTAGGATAGGTTATGTTCAGCCTCTTCTGCCCATGGAATTTCCCAGGTAAGAATACTGGAGTGGAGTACCACTTCCTACTCCAGGGCATCTTCCCAACCCAGGGATCAAACTCGATTCTCATCTCCTGCAGCAGCAGGCAGATTCTTTACCACTAGCGCCACCTGGGAAACCCCTGTCCATCCTAAACCTGTGAAAATCATCTGCCATCTTAAAATTGCATGGGATGAATTCTGCTCAGGGCCAGAGCTGCCAGTCATAAGGGGATTGAGAGCAAGCCAGTCACAGCTACCAGAGGATTTACAGAGGGAGCTGACAGAATGGGACCGACTGCATGAGGACTTTCCTGTCTGTAACTTAATGCTGCCAGTGTATTAAGCCAAGGGGACCTATCAGGGAGGGAGGAAGATGGGGAAGACCTGGGGTCGGTAAGGAGGAGAATTGCCCAAGATGATTCATCAAGAACAGAGAGAAGGAAGCAAGTAGTTTTTGTGTTTAGTCAATCTGTCCAACTCTTGGCGACTCCATGGACTGTAGCCTGCCGGGCTCCTCTGTCCATGGGACAGGAGGGCAAAGAATCAGGATAAGAGGAGGAAAGTGGTGGAAGTGCACAGGGTGGGAGATGATCTGGATAAATACAGAGGGACCCTTGCCTATGAATGTTTTGTGGGTTTTGCTGCATTTTTGCAGCATTTGCATGCTGGTGGCCACACAGTGTGGCCAAAAATTTTAAAACAAAGCCAGTGAGGCTTAATCTTGCTCACCATGGTTGTCATCAGCCTCTAATACATTACCCAATGTAAGTTTAAGCATTATGGAGTGAATGAACTCTCTTTTTATACCACTCTCTTGCACACATTTCCTGTATCCATTCATTGTACATGCTCTGAAATGCTTAATGAAATGCTTAATGAAGCCTTTATGTTCCCTGTCGTCAAAAGTTACTTTCACATGTTCATTGTTCCCTTTTCAAGGATCTACTCTACCAGGCGCTGGGAACACCATGGAAAGCAAAACTAGATGTGGTCCTGCGCTACTGGAGCTTACAGGCTATTGTTCAGTCACTCAGTCATGTCCGATTCTTTGCAGCCCCGTGGACTGCAGCATGCCAGGCTTCCCGGTCCTTCACCATCTCCTGGAGCTTGCTCAAACTCATCTTCATTGAATCAGTGATGCAAGCCAACCATCTTGTCCTCTGTCGTTCCCTTCTCCTCCTGCCTTCCATCTTTCCCAGCATCAGGGTCTTTTCTAATGAGTCAGCTCTTTGCATCAGGTGGCGAAAGTATTGGCGCTTTAGCTTCAGCATCAGTCCTTCCAATGACTATTCAGGGTTGATTTCCTTTAGGATTAACTGGTTTGATCTCCTTGCAGTCCAAGGAACTCTCAAGAGTCTTCTCCAACACCACAGTTCAAAAGCATCAATTCTTCAGCACTCAGCCTCCTTTATGGTCCAACTCTGATATGGTCCTTTATGGTATCAGGTATCAGGAGGTCCTGATACCTCCTTTATGGTCCAGCTCAGTTGATAAAGAATCCACCTGCAATGCAGGAGCCCCTGGTTTGATTCCTGGGTCAGGAAGATCCGCTGGAGGAGGGATAGCCTATCCACTCAAGGTAGCCCAAGCCTATTCTTGGGCTTCCCTTGTGGCTCAGCTGGTAAAGAATCTGCCTGCAACACGGGAGACCTGTGGTCAATCCCTGGGTTGGGAAGATCTCCTGGAGAAGGAAAAGATACCCAGTCCACTATTCTGGCCTGGAGAATTCCATGGACTATATAGTGTATGGGGTTGCAAAGAGTTGGACACAACTGAGCGACTTTTACTCACATCTCATACATGACTACTGGAAAAAACCATAGCTTTGACTATTTTTATATTTTATATAATTTATATAATATATAATTATATAATGTGATTATATAATATATAAATATAATCTATAATATATATTATGTATGATTATGACAATATAGAAATGATATATATAATATGGAAAACCATAGCTTTGCCTATATATTAATATATAATATACATATTATATGCCGAGGTCCAGCCCCGGCTGATCCAGGGAATTCGAAGGGGAGATGGCTTCGGCGAGTTCACTGGATACAATAGCTTTATTTAAATATTAATTAGAGATATAAAGAGTAATAGAATGAGGATAGCTCAGTAGGAAAATTCAGCGGAGAAAAGAGGCTGAGTAGCTTGGTTTACGTGGAAAGTCAATATAACCTGTGACATCAGGTTAGCTCTGACCATGGAGGCTGCAGGCGCCGTCTCGAGTAGCGGAAGGTGCCCCACCTTAGGCACCTTCTCGAATGGATCTTAGAAGCCCAGGCAAATAAATGGTCGCAGAGGACCTCCGCGCTCCAGATGGAGACTCAGCCAGAAATCGAGAAGAAGAATGACATGGGGAGACCAAGCTTCGGTGAGCAAGGCCCGTAGCTTTATTTTCAACAGGGGCTTTTATACCCTAAGTTGCACATAGAGGATAATAGGGGATGTGAAATCATGCAAAGTCAGCAGTCTTTGATCCTTATCAAAACCAGGGTTTCTTTCCTGCAAATTTATCATATACAAATGGTTTAGATGATTTACATCATCTTCTGGCCAGAAGGCCTATTAACATTTTATGACTCTTGACAAAGGTTTGTCAACCGTAAGACTTATTGTCTCTAAGAGTAATTATTTTAAGGTTTGGCGCCATCCTCCAAAGGTGTTAGATAAAGTTGCATTCCTATAGGGCAGAGGTGCAGTGGGTTTACAACAAAGGAAAGAATTTATTACCTTAAGGGTCTAAAGTTGCTAACACCAAGGCCACTACTTATTTTTTCTACATACCAAGTATATTAATTACTACACATTCAAGGATACAATACAGGGGATGTGGAAACAGGGCAGCAAGCATTGGCTCATCAATGAAATCTTTTATTAGTTTTATTCTGACAGTTTCTAACTCTGAGAGGCTCTAAGCTATTTGAATATCTTAAGCTTCCCGTGCCTCTCGAGGCTGGGAGACTGTAAATAATCATATGCATAGCTGTAGGAGTCCGGGTAAACTTGTCAGGCAAGTTAGAGAGCTATCTGAGGGGTTTGGATTTAAACACTCCTAATGCCCAGGAACTTTATTGACTGGAGCTGTAAGTTAACTCTTTATCAGAGAGAGTGAGATGGTGGTGGGAGACAGCCCCCATAAAGTCAGAGGTGAGAACACAAAGCAGTAAAGTAGGCAGACTCTGGTTTTTGTGAGTAGATGCTCGAGAATATCCAGGGGGACTCCTGAGGCTTGATCCCGCCATTGCATATGCCGAGCCTCCTTTCTCATGACCTTTGCCACAGGCGGAGCTCCTCACGCTGGCTCCTGGCAATTATATAATATATAGATAGTATATATATTTATAATATATTATATATTATATAATATGTATTTTGTATATTATATATATAATATATATTAGCCATGCCAGGCATCTTGCAGGAGATATATATATATATATATATATATATATATATTAGCCATGCCAGGCATCTTGCAGGATTTAGTTTCCTGACCAGAGAGTGAACCTGGGTGCTCTTCAGTGAAAGCGTGGAGTCTTAACCATTGGACCACCAGGGAGATCCCTCCTACATTGTTTAAAATGAAAATTATTACAACAGGTACATCCTCTAGAATCAGCAAACATTGCTGTGTTGTTATTGTACACAAGAGACTACAGGAGAGGGAAAAATAAGAAATGGTTCCTTCTTCAGGAATCTTCCAAACATGGGAAGAAGACAGACACATACATTAGAAACTGAAGTGTGGGAGGGCTGAAACATTATTGCAAGAAACCTAGCATTCTCCAAAGAGAAAAATAGGCAATAACTTTAGGAAATAATGGCATCAAGAGAAAGCTTTTAAGAAATAAGATGTAAGCATGTTTCAAGGCTCAAAAGAAGTCAGAGCAGGTAGAGACTGAAATATGGCAGAAATCAGAGACCCTGATGCTGGCAAAGATTGAAGGCAGGAGGAGAAGGGGACGACAGAGGGTGAGACAGTTGGATAGCATCACCAACTCGATGGACATGAGTTTGAGCAGCTCCAGGAGCTGGTGATGGACAGGGAAGCCTGGCGTGCTGCAGTCCATGGGGTCTAAAAGGGTCAAACACAACTGAGTGACTGAACTGAACTGAGAAGCAACTTCCTTGAGGTGCAGATTCACTTATTCTTCCCACAAATTCTGACTCCATGTCTACTGCATTTAAGGCACAAAGGATACACTGCCAGGGACAAGCCATCCTCCTGACACTGAACAAATGTGATGCATGACCAAAGGGTGCGTGTGAAGGACATTGAAAGGGAGCTAATACATTCAAGGAGGTCAGAGGAAGCTTCCATGTAGAAATGACTTTTAGGCTAAAACCTAAAGATAAGAAAAAGTTGGCAGGGGAAGGATACACCAGGCAAAGCTAACAGCAGTGAATGAGAGTTTGAGGAATAACAGAAGCCCTTACCAGCCGAGAGTGACCAAGTTAGAGCCCAATTATAGAAGTCCTTGAATGCCATTTGAAGTATGTGGGACGTTACGCTGGGGATCTTAAGCACAGTGTAATATAACACTTCATCGTCCTCATAGCTTCATAACCTCAGTAATCTCCTAAATCTTCCACCTGCCTGAATTCTGCCCCTCTCACGCCATCCTCATTCTGTAGCTGAAGTAATCATCCGCCCTCCAAGTTACATCTGATCTTGTCAGCCTCCCTCCAAGTTACATCTGATCTTGTCAGCCTCTGTTGTTCAGTCACTCAGTTGTGTCCGACTCTTTGCAACCCCGTGGACTGCAGCATGCCAGGCTCCTCTGTCTTTCACTGTCACCCAGAACTTGCTCAAACTCAAGTTCATTGAGTTGGTGATACTAACTAGCCAGGTTCTCCTCTGGCCTGCCCCTCCCCAGTCACCCTCTCTGCTTTCTAAAACCTTTCAATGGCCTCCCATTGTAGTTTCATAAAATTGAGGTGAAATTCACATAACATGAAATTAACTCTTTAGAACATTTATTTCATTCACATTTTATGTAAACAGCACCTCAGTCTATCAATAGTTGCCAAACATTGTCATCACCCCAAAATAAAGCATGGTACCCATTAAGCTGTCAGTCCCTATTCACCCGTCTCCCTAGCCCCTGGCAAGCATCAATGTGTTTTCTATTTCCACGCAGTAGTGTTCAACAGATGGCATTATAAACCAGCAAGGAAATATGAGCTATCTAAACACTCAAAACATTAAGTTTTTATGGATGATATATATTTAGGTTGGGCTTCCCAGGTGGCGCTAGTGGAAAACAACCTGCCTGCCAAAGCAGCAGACATTAGAGATACGGGTTTGATCCTTGGGTCAGGAAGATCCCCTGGAGAAGGGAATGGCTACCCACTCCAGTATTCTGGCCTGGAGAATAATCCCGTATAGTCCATGGGGTCCTGAAGAGTCAGACACAACTGAGAGACTTTCACTTTCTCCTGTTGGTCAGTTCCTGCTTTCCTGTTTGTCTCATTTTGTATCCTGGGAGCTTGTCTTGGCTTTCCTCCTGCCAGAGTGTGAAAACTGTCAGTTCTTTCCTGTGCAGGAGGCCAACTATTGGGTGGGGTTCCCAAGAACATGGCTGTACAGAAATGTGGGCTGCACCCCATTTGCAGCTGATGTCCTTCCAATTGTTCCCAGCTCTCTGGGGGAAACTCTCTTTCTCTGGGCTCTCTTTGGGAGTGGCTCCAGTTCTGTAGAGGACTGCATCTTTGGCACCCTCTTTGGGGAGACCCCTGCTAAATCATATAAGTCTTACTGGTTTTAGTTTTGAGTCAAGACTTCCCTGGTGACTCAGATGGTAAAAGAATCTGCCCACAGTGCGGGAGACCCAGGTTCGATCCATGAGTTGGAAAGATCCCCTGGTGAAGGGGATGGCTACCCACTCCAGTATTCTTGCCTGGAGAATTCCATGGATTTGGTGGGCTACATGGGGTTGCAAAGAGTCAGACATGACTGAGAAACTTACACTTTCAGTGGGCATACACATGCCTTTGGTTTTAAAAAAAGAAAAGGAGGAGGGTATTCAACACTGCCAGGAACATTTGTTGTTAAGCTGGGCTGATAGTAAGATATTTGAAATAATTCAGGGGGTGGAGAGGCGGGCAGAGGAGTTCCCTGACGGCCTAGTGGTTAGGATTCGGCACTTTCACTCCCGTGGACCGGGGTCAATTCCTGGTCAGGGAACTGACATTCCCACAAGCCATGAGGCACGGCCAAAAAAAGAAAAGTTTAAGAAACTTTTAATTAAAATTTAAATGTAAAATTTATTAAAAGAAAAAATTTTAAAAAGCGTTCTGTGGTCAGACGTTGGCCTTGTAAGCCAATATTCAGTTCTTGATGGGAGCTATTTTTTCAGGCTTCTCTGGTTCTATGTGGTCCTGCTCCTTCATGGGAACTTCTGTCAAGTGAAATCCCCTTCTCGAACTGCTGCCAACTATGGTTCACCAACCTGTCTTCCTCTCCCTTGCTGACATGATTCTACTGAGGATAAGAGGAATGTCATTGGTTTCTTTGGGAAACTTCCACCTCCCCACACTGGCTCTGCTTCAACCTCTTCCCTGCCACTCAGATGAACTTTGGAGACTTCCAAACAGTGGCTAGATGTTTCCTCAGTCATCAGTCACTAGCCTAAAATGTAGTTCTCAGCCTCCATCAGATTACCTATCCAGGGCAAACAAAAATCTTAGAGACCTGCTCCATAAATAATGATAAAAAGAATTAGCCCTCATATTGAGTACATAACCTCAACTTGTCCCATTTGCCATGGGATAAAATTTGGGTAAAAATATAAAATGGGTATAAGGGCTTCCACGGTGGTCCAGTGGTTAAGACTCTGTGCTTGCAACACAGGAGGTGCGGATTTGATCTCTGGTCAGGGAACTAATATCCCACATGCCCCATGGCCAAAAATATAAAATGGGTATAAACCAATGAATTTGTATTACTAAGTTTTACTAACTCATGGCTAAAATTTTTAAATGAAAGCTATAATATCTCTGCATTTGCTTATACATGCATGTCTATGCATGTATATTACAAAATATTTAGGTGATATTTTTCTGCCTTTGGATGCTATTACCAGGTTAGTTACAAAATCCCTTAAAGGAGTTCTATTTGAATTGATTTAGACATAAATGTTCATTAGAAACATTTTTTTAGATTGTATGACGGCTGTCATAATAGCATGTGTTTAAAAAACCTTATCAAAACTGGTGAATTTTGTGTAGCCATTTTGATATTGAAGATGGAAGGAAATAAAGCAACATTTTCTGCATATTATGCTTTGTTACTTCAAAAAAGGTAAAAGCATAATTGAAAGGCAGAAAAAGATTTGTGCAGTGTATGGAGAAGGTGTTATGTGACTGATCAAACAGGTCAAAAGTGGTTTTTGAAGTTTCATGCTGGAAATTTCTCACTGGACAATGTTCCACAGTCAGGTAGACCAGCTGAAGTTAACAACAATCAAATGGAGACCTTAATTCAGATCAATCAATATTTTACCACACCCCGGAGAGAGCCGACATACTCAAAAAACCCAAATCAAGCATGGAAAAATCATTTGCTGTCACAATACAACCTGGCCCAAATTGAAAAGCTAACACCTGTTCTATTAGTATGAGCAGTAAAGAAAAGTCCTTTTGGTTCCTCACCACCGCTCTTCACGGAGCTTCTACCTAAAACCACAGGTTCTCTAAGGGAAGGCAGCAACCTACTACCGCGGGCTACCACCCCTCTTCCCAACCCCCGGTTGCCTAGCAACCAGCTTCCTTCTGCCCCTCTCGCGTGAGTCGCCCGCAGTGACGCGAAACAGGCGCGGTGCATGTTGGGACCACGCGGGTTCGTGTCCTTCTGGGCCATCTGGTCAGCGAGGCTGACAGGTCTTCGCGGCCTAGACTGGCGAACGCCGGAGCCTCGCGGGCCGCAGCTGCCTGGGCTGGCTTGTTACCGGGGCCGTGGCCAAACCGTCCACCCTCACCTGGAAGTGCGCGCTTGGGTAAGCCCCTTCCACGCCCTCAGGCCGCATAGGTGTCTCAGGCTTCTCTCTGAGCTGGTCACCAGCGGCTTCCGACTCCGATGATGTGGTGGACAGAGCAGTGTGTGTTGGGGTTTGCCAAGCATGTCATAATTACGAGGCGACTCGATGGACGTGAGTTTGAGTGAACTCCGGGAGTTGGTGATGGGCAGGCAGGCCTGGCGTGCTGCGATTCTTGGGGTCGCAAAGAGTCGGACACGACTGAGCGACTGAACTGAACTGAACTCAGTGCTTAATAGGTGCACAGCGTTTGTCGCTTAGTGAGGGCTCCAGCCGTTCTTTGTTGGTCTTCCTCACTGGGGTTTGCACCCGCCCTCATGGGTCCCACGATGCTGGGACATGATTCTGCTCCTCATCTCAGCAACATCTCTCTCTTCAGGATTCTGTTCCTGGCCCTCTTTTAACAGATGCTGGTCTGCTACACCGTCTTCTCAGTTACAAGGGTGGTTTTAGATGGTTTTTAGTTCTCAAGTAACAGGACTTCTAAGCTCTAAGACAGCATTTTGTCTGTTTGTAGGGACTTGTGTGCCTTTTTTCATATCAGACTCTTTCTAAAGTGAAAGTAAAGTCGCTCAGTTGTGTCTAACTCTTTGTGACCCTATGGACTGTAGTCCTCTGTCCGTCCTTGGGATTTTTCCAGGCAAGAATACTGGAATGGGTTGCCATTTCCTTCTCCAGGGGATCTTCCCTACCCAGGGATTGAAGTTGGGTCTCCCACACTGTGGGCAGACTCTTTACCATCTGAGCCACCAGGGAATCCCTTGTGTGCCTTTTTTCATATCTCAGGCTCTTTCTAAACCTGAAGTCAAAATAGTTCACCTTCTTTCCCATTCCCCCACCTTTTGTGTGTTCACTAAATTCCCGTAGTTACCAAGGCATGAAACTGTCAGATTTGACTCTTAACCAGCCTTGTAGCCCCATTGTTCTGTGAGATTCCAGGTTCTATATACAGCTGTCTCCATCCTTTGCATTTTTTAGCCCACTTTCTTTCTTTTTATTTATTTGGCTGCACCAGATCTTTGATCATCATTGCAGCATGCAGGGTCTTCTGGTTGTGTCATGTGGGATCTAGTTCCCTGGCCAGGGATCGATCTTGGGCCCCCTGGGTTGGGAGCACCTGAGTCCTAGCCACTGGACCACCAGGGAAGTCACTGTTCTTTGCATTCTTATTGCTCCTCCGCAGGCCCCCCAGAGTCTCTCTGGTGTCTTCCCTTAGTTTTCTTTCCGCTCCTCAGGCTGGATAACTTCAAAGGATCTGTTTTGAAGTCTGCTAGTCTTTTACTTCTCAAATCCGCTGTTGAAACCTTCTAGTGAATTTTTCATTTCAGTCAATGTATTTTTCAGTCCAGGATTTCTGATTGCTTCCTTTCTATCATTCTTTTTAGTAATGTTCTCATTTTGTTCATCCGTTATCTTCCTGATTTTCTTTAGTTTCTTTGTCCATGGTTTCCTAAGCTCATTGAACTTAAGATGCTTGATTTAAAGTTTTTGTTTAGTTAGTCCAGTGTCTGGACTAATTGTTTTCTTTTTTTTCTTGTGAATGGCCCGTACTTTCCTGTTGCTTTGTTTTAAATTTTTTTGTTGAGAGCTGTATATTCTAAGTGTTGTAATGTGTCATCAGTGGCTCAATTGTGTCCAACTCTTTGTGACCCTGTATACTGTAGCCTACCAGGTTCCTCTGTCCATGTGATTTCCCAGGCAAGAATACTGGAGAGGGTTGCCATTTCCTACTCAAAGTGTTATAATGTGATAAGTCTCAAAATGTGATTCTTACTCATCAGGGATTGCTATTTTTTGCTTGTTGAGGGCTGGAACTGTTACTTTTACAAACTATTTTTGCAAAATGTGTATTCCTTGTTTTCCTGTGGTCACTGAAGTTTCTGTTCCATTTTCTCTGCTGTCTGTCAGTGACCTGACATAGGACCTGATTTTCTTAAATGTTTGACTCTAAATAGGGAGCTAGGGGAGGTGTATTCTGTCTCTTTTAATCTGATAGATGCTCCAGGAAAAGCCAAAGAAAACAGAGATTTGCCAGTAGGGTCAAATCCAAGTTAAGCATCAATGCTGATCTTCCGGGACCCATCCAACTGATCAAACTGTGTGACCCCAAACTTTGGGAGGACAGTGTTTCCACTGTCTACTCTGGCATCAGCCAACTTCTTCAGGAACATAGGCTGCTATCCTATACAGCTGCAGCATATCTGAGGAACGAGGGATATTGACTAGTTTGCACATGTTCTTCACTTGTGAAAGACCAGCAACCTTTCCCTTCATTGTTAGAAGGACTCCTCAGGTTGTTAAAAGTTTCTGGTCATGTTCCAAGTTACAAAATAGTTGATTTCAGTCATTCTTTGTAGCTCAATGATTGCTTTGGTGAAGAGACAAACCTCTAGTTCGTCCTCTGTCATTTTGTGTGACATCACTCTGACTCATAGTTTTAGAACAATATATTCTGATAATCTCTGTTTTCTTAATTGGTCTGTTTAGATGATTTACATTTAATATAATTTTTGATTGGTTAGGATTTAAGTCTGCCATTTTACTTATTTTCTATTTGTTCCTGCTTCTTTGGTGCTTCCTTTTCCCTTTTCTTGCCCTCTTATGGGATGGATACTTGAACATTTTTTAGTATGTCATTTTAATATAGCTGTGAAAGTGAATGTGTTAGTCACTCAGTCACATCCGACTCTTTCTGACCCCATGGACTATAGACCACCAGGGTCCTGTGTCCATGGGATTCTCCAGGCAAGAATACTGGAATGGGTTGCTACTTTCTTCTCTAGGGGATCTTCCTGGCCTAGGAATTGAACCTGGGTCTCCTGCATTGCAAGTATATTCTTTACCATCTGAGCCACCAGGTACCCTCCCTAATATAGCTATAGATTTTTTTAATGTAGCTTTTGTTGTATAGGTTTTCAGTGGTTACTGTTGAGATTATGTTACACATACTTATGATAGGTTACCAGTAGTATCAATCTTTACAAGTTCAAGCAGAATGTAGAAACTTTACCCCCTTTAGGTCCCTCCCTTTTCTTCCCTTTATGACATTGTTTCAAATTTTACCTCTACATTGGTTGAGAGCCACATGAGACAACATTATAATTTTTTTTTCGTCTATCAAACATAACTAAAAATTCAAGAGATTGTATTCACACAGATATTTGCCCTAAAAATTGCTTTTTCTTCTTTCATGATATTTCAAACTTCTGTTAATTTCTTTTTATTTGGAGAACTCTTCTTTTGTCACTTTTTTTAGAGCAGGTCTGATAGTGGCAGATCACTTCACTTTCTCCATCTCTTGATATTTTTAGTTCACCTTCTTTCTGGAAAGATATTTTCACTGGATATAGAATTATGCATTGTCATTTTTTTTCTTTTGGCACTTTAAAAATGTTTTGTTATTTCCTTCTCCCCTCCATGATTTCTGATGAGAAATCTGTAGTATTTCAAATTGTTCTTTCTCTGTAGGTAATACTTTGTTTTTCTCCACCTGTTTTTGAGATATTTTTTCTTTATTTTTAATATTCAGACATTTGATTATGATGTATCTGGGTGTTGACTTATTTGAGTTTATTCTTTTAGGGTTTGCTCAGGTATTTGAATTGGCAGGTTTATGTCTTTTGCCAAATTTGAGAAGTTTTCAGCCATTATTTCTTCAAATAGTTTTTGTGTGCTGTACTCTTTCTCCCCTCCTTCTGTGACTCCAGTGACATGAGTATTTTAGATCTTCTGTTATTGTCCCTTAATGCTTTTTTTTTTCTGTTTTGTCTCTTTTTCTTAGATTGGATCATTTCTACAGATACATCTTTAGATTCACTGATTCTTTTCTCTCTTAAATCTCCATTTTGCTATTGAGTCCATACAGTGCATTTTTTAACTTATTGTAATGTTTAAATACACAGAAGAACTGTACAAAAAAGATCTTCACGACCAAGATAATCACGATGCTGTGATCACTCACCTAGAGCCAGACATCTTGGAATGTGAAGTCAAGTGGGCCTTAGAAAGCATCACTACAAACACAGCTAGTGGAGGTGCTGGAAAGATGCTGCTGTGAAAGTGCTGCACTCAATATGCCAGCAAATTTGGAAAACTCAGCAGTGGCCACAGGACTGGAAAAGGTCAGTTTTCATTCCAATCCCAAAGAAAGGCAATGCCAAAGAATGCTCAATCTACCACACAATTGTATGCATCTCTATATGTATGTGTTTGTATGCACGCTAATAAAGTAATGCTCAAAATTCTCCAAGCCAGGCTTCAGCAATACATGAACCGTGAACTTCCAGATGTTCAAGCTGGTTTTAGAAAAGGCAGAGGAGCCAGAGATCAAATTGCCAACATCCGCTGGATCATTGAAAATGCAAGAGAGTTCCAGAAAAACATCTATTTCTGCTTTATTGACTATGCCAAAGCCTTTGACTGTGTGGATCACAATAAACTGTGGAAAATTCTGAAAGAGATGGGAATACCAGACCACCTACCTGCCTCTTGAGAAACCTATATGCAGGTCAGGAAGCAACAGTTCAAACTGGACATGGAACAACAGACTGGTTCCAAATAGGAAAAGGAGTACATCAAGGCTGTATATTGTCACCCTGCTTATTTAACTTCTATGCAGAGTACATCATGAGAAACGCTGGGCTGGAAGAAGCACAAGCTGGAATCAAGATGCCGGGAGAAATATCAATAACTTCAGATATGCAGATGACACCACCCTCATGGCAGAAAGTGAAGAGGAACTAAAAAGCCTCTTGATGAAAGTGAAAGTGGAGAGTGAAAAAGTTGGCTTAAAGCTCAACATTCAGAAAACTAAGGTCATGGCATCCAGTCCCATCACTTCATGGGAAATAGATGGGGAAACAGTGGAAACAGTGTCAGACTTTATTTTTTGGGCTCCAAAATCACTGCAGATGGTGACTGCAGCCATGAAATTAAAAGACGCTTACTCCTTGAAAGAAAAGTTATGACCAACCTAGATAGCATATTGAAAAGCAGAGACATTACTTTGGCAACAAAGGTCTGTCTAGTCAAGGGTATGGTTTTTCCAGTGGTCATGTATGGATGTGAGAGTTGGACTGTGAAGAAAGCTGAGCGCCGAAGAATTGATGCTTTTGAACTGTGGTGTTGGAGAAGACTCTTGAGAGTGCCTTGGGCTGCAAGGAGATCCAACCAGTCCATTCTGAAGGAGATCACCCTGGGTGTTCTTTGGAAGGAATGATGCTAAAGCTGAAACTCCAGTACTTTGGCCACCTCATGCGAAGAGTTGACTCATTGGAAAAGACTCTGATGCTGGGAGGGATTGGGGGCAGGAGGAGAAGGGGACAACAGAGGATGAGATGGCTGGATGGCATCACTGACTCGATGGGCGTGAGTTTGAGTGAACTCTGGGAGTTGGTGATGGACAGGGAGGCCTGGTGTGCTGTGATTCATGGGGTCGCAGAGTCGGACACAACTGAGTGGCTGAACTGAACTGAACTGAATGTTTAATTCTGAAATTTCCATCTGGATCTTTAGGTATTTTTCTTTGATGAGACTTTCTATTTCTCAGTAAGTTTCAAGAGTGTTCATAATTATTTCTTGCAATATATTTATAACAGCTGCTCTAAAATCCTTGTTCAACAATTTCAATATCTTTGTCACCTTACAGTCAGCATCTGTTGATTGTATTGTCTCATTTGAATTCTTTTTCTTAGCACTTAGCATGAGGAATAATTTTTAAATTTTATCATGGACAGGTTGAATATTATGTTGTGAGGTTCTAGGTTGTTTTTTTTTTTTTTGTAAATCTATTTTAGGAGGGAATCAATTTCCATATGTTTATATTCAGAATGCACATTCTCATCTAATTTTGTGGGCTTTGGTTTGAAGATCAGTTTCATTTTCACAGTGTTTTTCAGAGCTGTACTGGCCTGCCCATCTGTCTACTACCCAGACACTGACTTGGAACCTCAGAGTATTCCTCATTGTAGTTCAGTTCCCATAGCTTTTGCTGTGTTGGTACTGAATGGTTGGTTTCACATATGCACTGCTTAGGAAAGCATGACCAATCCTTTGTAGACATGTTTAAAGAACGCCTTTTTCTAGCTCCCTCTTCTGTATTTGGGAGGGGATTAGGTGCTGCCTTTTTACTGTTATTCAGTTAGTGCAGGTTGTGGCTCCTCCCCACAGTCTCCAGGACCTGGCGGGTAGGGGAGAGGCCTCACCTCTGCTTTGTTGGTACCAGGTGGGCATGGCCAACAGGGCTTTGTCTTACAGCCTCTCAGTACCTGGTGGGGAGGGAGAAAGGTATGAGTTCTTTTGTGGCATTTGCCTCGAGTAGGGTGACTGTAATCAAAAGGGTACCTACCATCTTGCAAAGCTCCCCTCCTCATGATCATTTGCTGGAGAATATAGGCTTTTCTTAGGGCTTGGTTTTATGGGTTGTTTTGCTTTGAGAAGGGCTCAGTGCCATTTTCTAGTTGCAGACTGCTCTAACACCCAAGCCAAAATATATAGGAGTCAAAACAAACAGACCACCCAGGGCACTCACCACTGAGTTACCCCTTGAGTCTCCAGCCAGTTTGCCTTCTTTTCTCCACCTTTTGAGAGGTTTTTCTGATAGTTATGCCATGTGTTTTGAATAGCAATTTTGGTTGTAAGTTGTGAGAGGAAGATGATGGAATGTGCGTACTCCATCTTCTTTGCACCAGGAAACAACATAAGGCATTTAAAATAGTTTTCTTGGGACTTTTCTTGCAGACTGGTGGTTAGGAATCTGCACCCCCAAAGCAAGGGGTGTGCGTTTCATCCCTGGTCAGGGAACTAAGATCCTGCATGCTGTGCAACCAAAAACAAAAAAAAAGTAAAACTGGTTTCTTGGTAAGTTTTAGAGCATAACTTCTCATTTTAATAACAATACACTTGTTCCTGTGTGATGAAAAATCCTACCGGTTTTGTGTATTATGTCTCATGGTCCCATACTGCAGCAGCTAAAACTTAAGTTTTAGGCTAAAACTTAAAACTTAAGTTTAAGGCTAAAAGTTAACTCCAGTATACAACCCAGACCTTCTTCCTAAAGAGCTCTGTTGTTCAGCCCCGCTGCCTTTGTACTCTGGCTTATGAGACCTCCTCCAGTCTTCTTCCTCATTCCGTCTATCCATTTGGGCCCTCTCCTCCAGTTGGCTAGCCTCAGCCTTTCAACCCTCGCTGAACTTACAGTAGGACTGTTGGGAAGATTAAATAGACTGATACATGTCAAGCACTGAGAGCAGCAGCTGGCACAGAATAAGGGGTCCTGACATCATAGTAGTGGTTGTTATACCCTCAATTTTGGCATAGCCTCAGGTTTAGGTAAAAGAAACCCCAGCTGTCTGTGGTCTACCACCAAAGTAGGAAAGTCAGATTCTTGTCAGCTTCAGTTTAAAGATGAAATTGACTCATGCAAACATTTACTGAATGCTCACCATGTTGAGTATTGTGAACAAGACACAATGTCTGTCTTCAAAGAGTCCAGAGACTATAGAGTAGGGAGTAATATATATGTGAATGAGCACAATTAAGTAAATAAATGCAATGTAAATAGTCCGTGCAAGATAGTGGGGACACCAGGGTGGTAGTGGCCGTATCTTTGGGACTAAGGAAGGGTTCACGGAGGTGGTAACACTTAGGGTGAATCTTAGAAAATAAGTAGTTTTTCCCCTGAGGAGTAAACGCATTTCATACAGAAGCAGGAGGAACAGAATTTCAGACACATGAATCAGTCTGGCAGGCAGTTTAGTACTCACATAATTTGTCGTGTGTCTACCTTTGGATTGAAATTGTACGTTTAGAGAAGCATACAAGCCAGACTCTAACCTGAATTTCAAGGTCCCTCATGATCTAGTCCCTACTTTCTAGGTTTTTTTTTCATCTCCTCCATTTTTTCTCCCAATTTACGTGTAGTTGATTTACAGTGTGTGTGAGTTTCAGATGTACAGCAAAGTGATTCAGTGATACATATACATATATTCTTTCTCAGATTCTATTTCAGGTAGTCCCCCGTGCTATACAGTAGGTCCTTACTGGTTATCTATTTTGTATATATCTAGCGTTTTCTCTTGGCATTGGCATACAGATGTTTATAATTTTGTCTGATATAATGTGTTAATACCTGCACAGTGATCCACAGTATCCACTCTCTTATTTTTGATTAATTGATTGATTTTGGCTGTGCTGAGTCTTCGTTGCTGCATGAGGGCTTTCTCCAGTTTCAGCAAGCCATGGCTACTCCTTGTTGCTGTGCCCAGGCTCCTTATTTCGTTGGCTTCTGTTGCTGCAGAGCAGAGGTTCAGTAGCTGTGGTGTACAGGTCTAGTTGCTCCGCAGCATGTATGTGGGATCCTCCCAGGGATTGAACTCACGTCCTCTGCATTGGCAGGTGGATTCTTAACCACTGCACCACCGGGGAAGTCCCATAGTATCCATGGGATCTGTGGATCTTAACACACCTTTTGGATCTGACTCTTGAGACAAGACCAGCAAGGGAGACACATTGAATCCAAAGTGTAAAATGAGAAAGAAAAAAAATTCAGTCATTAACCTGAATTGAGGTCGAGGGAAAAGAGTACAGGGCAGCAGATGTTTATGTGATAGCAACTTAGGTTGTTACTGTAGCCTTGCAGGGTCGCCCCACCTCCACTGTGTTGCTGACACGTCCTGTGCAGTTTCCTTTTATCCACAGCTGCCTCGGGCTTAATTATTTCTCCAGACTTTCCTTATTTTATCTGGATGAGAGTTAGGCAGATTCAATTTTATCTTCCATGCAGGGACTGCTGGGGCAGGATATCTACTAAACTACGGAGCTTTCCCCCACTTTGACCAGTTTGGGAACAGCCATTGCCTGCTCTGTCCTCTCCAGTCTCTCTTTTCCTGAGACACTGCTGACTGGAGGCTGCTCCTGTTCTCAGGGGTCCAGCACGGAGGACGTGAGCCAGGCCACTCGGTGTCTCCCGTCTGGACCCTCCCCTGCAGCACTTTTCTCTCGCCTTCCACGCTCTTGTCACATGAACATGCAGCATTCAAGTGCACCAGCCTCTCTTTGGACTGCAGCCATTACACCTGTTGATTCCTCTACCTAAAGCTCTTCCCAAGGCTCCTCTTAGCCCTTCACCCCCTCAGCCAAAGACAAGACTGCCTCACAGAGGCCTTTGCTGACTGACCCTGTCAGCTGTTATACCCCATCCTGTGCTATCACGACAGCCGGTGGCAGATCGAGTTTTCTGAAGATGGCCACAGAAACGTTTCCCATCACACGTGCTCATCTGACTATGTAACCTTACAGCTTCTTCCATTGAGTGGTGGGAGATCTGTCTCTGCCTCTTAAACCTGTGCATATCTCAGTGATTGCCTTGACCAAGTAAAGTAGGACAGAAGTGACTATGTTAATTCCCAGGCTAGGTCATCAAAACGCTGTGCACTTCCACCTTTCTCTCTGGGAACGGTGGCTCTCAGAACTAAGCTGCCATACTCCAAGGAAGCACACAGTAATCCACATGGAGACCCAGCACGGAGAAGAAATGTGTACGTGTTCCCGGCCCGTAATTCAGCAGATGTCCCAGCTGACAGCTGTTAGCAATGTGAGTGAAGAGGCATCTAAGTGACGCCAGCCTCCTACCATCGGTCATTCCTAGCCTTTGGGCCTTCCTAGTTGACCTTTCAAATACTGAGTAGCAGAAACAAACCAGTCCACTAGCATCAGAGAATCTCTGAGGATAATGATTGGTTTTCGCCACTGCACTTTTGGTGGGGGGCTGCACTTGTCTTTGTTGCTGTGCCCAGGCTTTCTCTGGTTGCGGCGAGCGGGGGCTGCTCTCTAGTTGTGGTGTGTGGGCTCTTCTTTGTTGTGAAGCACGGGCTTCAGGAGTTATGGCACGTGGGCTGTCGTCCTGTGGTACGTGGGGATTCCTGGACTAGGGATTGAACCGGTGTGCCCTGCATTGGCAGGCAGATTCTTAACCACTGGACCACCAGCGAAGCCCGCCACTGCATTCTTTATTGGTTTCTTATACTATTAATAATCGAAACAGTCTTTACTATTGAATAATTTGGTACTTTCAGTGCTTTTCTACTTAATGTCTGACTTCTTTGTTAAACTACATCCTCCTTGAGGGCTGGTACCATGTCTGTGGTCCGCATTGCTGTATACTGGGTAGCACAGAGCAGGTAGGGGGTGCACAGTAAATGGTGAACTAACAACTGGAAGGGATGCATGTCTTCTCTTAATGTGGTAGACACCAGGCACGTGTTCCTACCCCCAGAACCGCTTCTGGCCTGCGGTTCTGTGCTTACCAGGTTATCTCCATCCCTCGCAGGCATCCCCTCTCTCTCCCCACCCTGACTCATCTGTTAGTGAGAGGCGCACCACACTAACAGTGTGTTGTCTCCACCACGTTTCTAACTTGCCAGCGGTGCCTATAACTGTTCATGCCACCTCTGCAGGCGGAAGGGTGGGAAGGGTGAAAAACAGGAGGCCAGGAGTTCCAGAGACAAACTGGACACATTTTAAAATTCTGTTGAGAGAAGAAATACACATCTTGGGTAGTTTGGTGTTTTGTCCTTAATGACAGTTCTTCACTGACAGTATTAGATTGTTGGAGTTAATAATCCACTGGGGACAAGCTTCAGGCTGCCCTCTAGTGGGAAGCAGCACAATAGAGTCCTCTTTTGGCTCAGATGGTAAAGAATCTGCCTGCAATGCAGGAGACCAGGGTTCTATCCCCAGGTGGGAAGATCCCCTGGCGAAGGGAATGGCAACCCACTTCAGTGTTCCTGCATGGAGAATTCCGTGGGCAGAGGAGCCTGGTGGGCTTCAGTCCACAGAGTCGCAGAGTCAGACACAAATGAGTGACTAACACTGTCACTTTCATAGCGCGTTACACCCTAGGCAACATGGACCTCTGCAATGAAGAAACTCAGTGTAGGAACCAGCTGTCTTGTTGGCTGTGTATCATTAGCACTTATGATATTACCTGGCATTTAGTATAGGAGCTCAGCTAATACTTATTGAACAGACTAACCAACATGTACTGTTCATGAGCACTAGCACGTTTCTTGAGAACCTACTATGTTTAAGACACCAACACAAGCACTGTAGGTTATGCAGATCACAGCCGGGTAGTAAATATTTTAGGTTTAGAGGCCATATGGTCTCTATTACAACTACTCAACTCTGCTCTTGGGGTGGAAAAGCAGCTACAGACAATAGAAAATCTAATGAGTGTGTCTTAGTTCCAGTGAAACTTGATTTTTAATGATTAGTTTACAGTACAAATGTTGATGTGAGACACAAGATTAAGGCCTAAAAGGCATTGTGGCTTCCCCCCTTCCTTGCTCTGGATTAATTGTTCTGTGGGAAGCCAGCTGCCATGTGATGAGGACACTTAAACAGCCCTGTGGAGAGGTCCATGTAGTGAGAAAATGAGGCCTTCTGCCAACAGCTGGCAGGGAACTGAGGCCTCCTCCAAATAACCAGGCAGTGAGCTGTCTTGGAAGCAGACCCTACACATGACAGCATAATGTCTTGACTGCCACCTCATGAAAGATCCGGAGCCAGAACCCCCACTTAAGCCACTCCCAAATTCCTGGCTCTGTAAGATAAGAAAGGTTTGTTGAGTTAAGCTACTTAGTTCAGGTCAGTTCAGTTCAGTCGCTCAGTTGTGTCCGACTCTTTGCGACCCCATGAATTGCAGCACGCCAGGCCTCCCTGTCCATCACCAACTCCTGGAGTTCACTCAAACTCACGTCCATTGAGTCAGTGACGCCATCCAGCCATCTCTACTTAATTGTGGGGTAATTTGTTATGCAGTAATAGATAACAAATACATTCCAGCATCTTTCCCATTGAATTACAGTGGTGCCAGTATAGAACACTGGTTGACCACATGTATGCTAGTCTTTCTGGATTCTCTCTTCTGTTCCATTAACCTGTACGTCTATGTTCATGTCAACATACTGTCTTGATTACTATAACTTTTGCTGTAAGTCTTGAAGTCAGATAGTATAAGACGTCCAATTTAATTATTTGTCAGTTGAGTTGACTGAGCTATTCTGGGTTCTTTGCACAGCCATATAAATTTTAAACCACCTTATCAATTTCTAGTTAAAAACCTGACATTTTCATTGGGATTGCACTGAATCTATAGATCAATATGAGCTCTAAAAATTATTTGCAGATTTAGTGTAATGTTTTAGTATTGAAGTCTTGCATATATTTTGTTACATTTAAATTTATCTGTAAATATTTCCCACTCCAGTATTCTTGCCTGCAGAATTCCATGGACAGAGGAGCCTGGCAAGCTCCAGTCCATGGAATTACAAAGAGCTGGATACAACTGAGCAACTAATACAGACTGTTTTAAATTATTATCAAATGTTGGCAATATTCTATGTGCCGTGTCCTTGTAGCGGTTGGTACCTACATAGTAGTTTGTTAATCTCCTACCCCGTCCTGCTCCTCTTCCCACTGGTAACCAGTAGTTTGTTCTCTCTTATCTCTGAGTCTGTTTCTGTTTTTGGCAGGTATTTTCTGAGTGTGCATCTTGCTCTGGGCATTCTCGTAGCCTTCTAAATATTCTATTATACATAGATGATTATAAATGCCCTGCTTACCCAAAGAAACTCTACCCAGCTTTTCCTCCCAGACTTTAGGTAGCCTGCTTTAGTCTGTTATGAGGGTTGCCATAACAAAATATCATGGACTGAGTGGTATACACAGCAGAAATTTGTTTTCTCACAGATCTAGATGATGGAAGTCCAAGACCAAAGTGTTGGTACGGCTGGTTTTTCCTGAGTCCTCGCTTCTTGGTTTACAGATGACTACCTTCCTGTATATTCCTGTGGCCTTTTCTCTGCATCTCTGGTGTCTCTACCTCTTCTTATAAGGACACTAGTCATATTGGACTGGGCCCCACTCCTATAACCTCTTTTAACCTTAATTAATCTTTAAAGGCCCAATGGGAATTAGGGTTCAGTATTTACATTTTGGGAGAACACACTTCAGTCCGTAACAGTAGTCCATTGTTTATCTCAATGGTAGTCTTTTGCCCCAGGCATCTGTGGTTTACTTACCCTGTGATATTTTCAAGCAATGTCCACTTGCTTTTCTGGCCTAAGTGAGTTCCAAGTTCAGCAGAAGAGAAAAAGTGCATGCATAATTCCTTCAGGTAGTTCCCATTACAGGTTAGAGCAGAAATATAGGATAATTTGCAAATAAGATCTCTGCTGCCTATGAAACAGGGACCAGATTCCCACACTGGGAATGCAGGTTTCTATCTTCCTGATTGCTGCCAAGCTGGAGAGTGGGTGGGAGAAAACAAAGTAAAAATGCCACAAAGCTTTCCACCACTTTAAAATGGCTGTTTTCTTGACTTAGCGTTTGTTTGGTTTTTGTAAATCTTTGATTGTTTTCCAGAGTTCTTTTTTTTTTTTTTTCCCCAGAGTTCTGATAAAGTTATTTCTAACAGTTACTGCTCTGTTTTTTGATGTTTATGTGAGAGGATGGGAGCTTGAAGATGCCGCCTCTGCTATTTTGCTTATGTCAATCTTATGTTTTTAAAAGATTTAAATAACAAGAAAAAAAGTCATAAAAATTTACCTATGTTACCATTTCTGATGCTCTCCGCTCCTTCATGTAGATCTAGATTTCCATATGGGATAATTTTCCTTGGGCCTGAAGGACATTCTTTAACATTTCTTATAGTTGGTCTAGTGGTGATGAAGATATTAAAAGATATTTTTCACTGGGATATAATTTTAATTTTTTTTCTTTCAGTACTTTAAAGTTATTACTCTACTTTCTTCTCTCACTTGCATTGTTTTCAACAAGAAATTTGGTATCATCTTTATCTTTGTTCCTCAGAAACATTCTTTTTTCTTTAGAATTTTATCTGTATTGCTGGTTTTGACAGTTTGACTTTGATGTGACTTGTTATAGTTTTCTTTATATTTCTTGTACTTGGGATTGAGCTTCAGAATTGTGGGTTTTTTTAAATTTTTTTTACTGTGTTTGGAAAGTTTGGGGCCATTATTTCTTCTCATACTTTTCTATATGGGAGGCCTGGCGTGCTGCGATTCATGGGGTCGCAAAGAGGCGGACACGACTGAGCGACTGATCTGATCTTATCTGATACTTTTCAAATATTTGAAATGTAATTATATTAATGACTTCTTTATTCTTTTTTGGCTACACTGGGTCTTCGTTGCTGCTCGCAGGCTTTCTCCAGTCGAGAGCGAAGGCTGCTGTTTGCTGGAGGACTTGGGCTCCTCACTGTGTGGCCTCTCTCGTCGTGGAGCATGGCCTCTGGGTGCTCAGGCTTAGTACTTATAGCAGTAGTTGCCGCGTGCGGGCTCAGTATTTGCAGCTTGTGGGCTTGAGAGCATGGGCTGCAAGAGCTTAGTTGCCCCACAGCCCGTGGGATCTTCCCGAACCAAGGATTGAACCCACGTCCCCTGCATTGGGGACTGGACTTCCCCAAGCACTGGACTTCCAGGGAAGTCCCTAAGGTAACTTTTAATGTCATTCTTTGCTAGTTTTAACCTCTGTGACCGTTCTGGGTCAGTTTTGCTTATTCTCCTTCTGACAGGTCATGTTTCCCTGCTTGTTTGTATGCCTGGTAATCTTTGGATGTCAGGCACTGTGAAGTTTGCCTTGTGAAGTTCTGGTCACTTTTTATTCCTGTAAGTTTTCTTGAACTTTGTTTTGGGATGCAGTTAAAGTCCTTGGAAAAGTTTGATTCTTTCAGACTTTGCTTTTTGATCTATTAAGTAGGTTGAGAGCAGTGTTCAGTCAAAGGAGGATCGTTTCCTCTGTTGAGGTAGCAGTGCCTTCCTGAGTACTCTACCCAGGGTCCTGGGAATTATGCTTTTCCCAGTCTGGCCAGGGGAATAGATACCTTTCCTAGCCATTCTTTAGTGCCAGATCCTGTTTCCTCTAATGCTTTTTCTTTGGCTTTGGGTAATCTCCTCATAAACATATACTAATGAGTACTGTGCTGAATACTCAAGGAGAAACCTCTGTAGACCTCTGGGATCCTGTTACAGTTCTCTTCTCTCTGGTATTCTTTTATTATTTTCTCTGAGCTACTTGGCATGTGGGATCTTAGTTCCCCAACCATGGATCAAACCCATGCCCCCTACATTGGAAGCAGTCTTAACCACTGGACCACCTGGGAAGTCCCTGGAATTCTGTCTTTTAAACTTTACTGCTTTGGTAAACTCTTAGCTCCGTCACCTCCATTTCAGATAGGCAGGGAACTGACAACAGCCCAATAGACTCCCTGAATCCTTTCTACTGTTTCAACTGGATGCCAAGGGTGTTAAAATGCCTTTACAGGATGCCTCCACTTTGGCATGGCCACAACTCCCTTGACAATGTTCTTATCCAAGGACTGCTCTAACTCTGGTATCTCTGTTCCAATCTTAGCCCCATATAGTACCCACTTTCTAGTGAGCATCGGGTTGTCTCACTCTGCATATACAGCCTGGCTGTATTATACAGGGTTCTCCAGAGAAACAGAGCCAATAAACTAGAGATAAACACACATATTTATTATTACTAGGAAGAATTAGGAATTGGTTCATGTCATTATAGAAAACTGAGAAATTCCAAGATCTGTAGTCAGCAAGCTGGAGACCCAGGAGAGCTGATGGTGTAGTTCAGTCCAAGAAGCAGAAGAGCCAGTAGTTGGAATTCTAGTCCAAATCCAAGTCTGAAAGCAGGAAAAGACTGATGTCCCAGCTCAAAGACAGGCAGAGAGAATTCTTTCTCATCCCTTTTGTTCTATTCAGACCTTCGGTGGTGGATTGGTCGAGGCCCACCCACTGTGGAAAGAGCAATCTCTTTACACTGTTCATCTCATCCAGAAACACTCCCATAGACACACTGAAAAATGATGTTTAACAAAACATCCGGGCACCCCATAGTACAGTCAAGTGGAGACAAAATTAACCACCACACCAGCATTCAGCCATAGATCTGTGGGGGTCCCACTCCCTGTCTGCATGGCACCCTCCTTTTTCTTGCTCTGCCCAATGGTTTCCAGCCATTTCAGTTGTTTCAAAGTCTGGCCCCTGCCTCCTGAGCCCAGTGGCTTCTCCCTATCCTGCTTAGACTCTAGCTCTCTGCAATAGTTGGAGAAACTGTCCCCAGGTAGAGGAGCTAGATCTGGGGGACTCACCTTATGAGTTTCTGCTCAGGGATCAGCTTTGTGCTTTCTGTTGTCCCCTGTCTGAAAACAGTTGCCTCAAAAATTGTGCCCATTTGTGTAGTTGTCTATGGTAGGAGGACTATTGTATCACTTAATCACAGTCAGATAGGTGGTTAATTTCCAACTGTTTTTTATAGTATTTTGTTATATGAATTATACCACTATTCATCTGTTCTTGTGTTGGTCTACATTAGACATTTGGATGTATTCAAATAGTCAGTTATACAAATGATGCTGTGGTAACTATCTTTGTACCCAGAAATGGAATTGCAGGGTTACGAGATACATTATTTCTTCAACTTTTTGTGATACTGCCAAACTGCTCTCCAAATTATATTGTTTTACATATCCACATATAGCACACAGATTCCGTTTGTTGCACATCCTTGCCAAAACTGGATCTTGTTGAACTATTACATTTTTCTACTTTTGCAAATAAATGCCAGATGTTACCTTGTTACCCTGATGAGCGTGTATGAGTGCTAAGTTGCTTCAGTCACGTCTGACTCTGTGGGACCCTATGGACTGTAGCCTCCAGGCTCCTCTGTCCATGGGGATTTTCCAGGCAAGAATACTGGGGTGGGTTGCCATGCCCTCCTCCAGCGGATCTTCCCAACCCAGGGACTGAACCCACGTCTCATGTCTCCTACATTGGCAGGTGGGTTCCTTACCACTAGTACCGCCTGGGAAGCCCTGTTACAGCAGTAAATCCTTCTTAAATTACCAGTAAGATTAAAAACATATATGTGTGTATGTACATACATATATATACATATATACATGTACGTATGTATATATTTATTATTGGCTATTTGGATTTCCTATTCAGTAAATTGCATTTGATATCACTGTCCTTCTAAACAATTGAGTCATCTTTTTGTTACTGATTCGTTCCTAATAAATTTTAGTTACCAATCCTTTTTTGGTTATATGAGTTAGAATCATGTTTTCCTAGTGGCTTAATATAGAAGTATTAAATTTTAATGTAGTCATATTCATCTGTATTTTATTAAATGATTTGTGCTTTGAGTGTGTTCATTTCTTTAACCTCCTAACACTGGGGTGCCCAGCGCTTGGGCCTTGAACCTCTTTATCCACATTAATTCCTAAGAAATCTTAGTCTTGTGGCATCTGTACACTACTGATGGCTTTTACCTCTCTGGAACACCACTAATACATGATAATTTAAAAGACCCTTGCCGAGCTATTAATAAATCCATCTTTCTTCTTCCCTTATCATTGAAGTTTCTGGAATGGGAAGTCTGTATCCACTGCCTCCATTTCCTCATCTTCTATCGACTGTTTAACCCACTGCAGCTTGGCTTTTGTCCCACTATTCCACCTATACTATTGAGCTTTTTTTTTTTTTTTTCTCTTTTCTTTTTTTGGCTATGCACTGCAATTTATAGGATCTTAGTTTCCCGACCATTGAAAGCACAGAGTCCTAACCACTGGACCTGCAGAGAATTCCCAGGATTTTTTCTTAAGTAACCCAGCCCACACTCTTTCCTTTTCAAATGAAGTTTTTTATGGCATCACAGTATATTAAACAGATAGAAACAGAATTGCACAGGCTATGGGCTGGGGAGAAAACTGCTTGCTTTTCTCATGTCTCCACATTGCTCCACAGGCCTCTTTTCTGAGCCCCTCCAGTCTTTCCAGCCTCCCTGTTGCCCTAAACAGCCTAATCTCCAGCCATAACAAACTGTTTGCAGACTCTTGTGTCATACTCCTTTCCATCTCTGTGCTTCTGCAAAACACTTCTTCATCCTTCTTGAACCTGCTTTAATTTTTTAAGTCAGTTCTCTCAACTCAAGTAGCACCTCCCAACCCATCTTCCCCTTTATCATTCCTTCCCTTTGTATGACTCTGTTATCACAGTTACCACAATGAATCATAACTTTCTATTTATACATTTTTCTTCTGAACTAAACCAGGGGCTTCTAAAGATGAGAGACCCTGTGTGATATACATTAATCTCTTTAATGTATATCAGTAATAGAATGAATAAATCAATGAATGAATGGCTGAGGAAGCTGAGCTAGGCCAAAGCCTGAATTGGCAGACCAAGTTTTTTTTTTAAACAGTTCTATTAAGATATAATTTAAATACCATACAATTCACAGGGCTGTGCAACATCACTATAATCTAATTTTTAAACATCTTTGTCACCCCCAAAAGGAAACTCTACCCTTTAATATCACTCTCCATCCCCTTACCCAGTTCAGTTCAGTTCAGTCACTCAGTCGAGTCCGACTCTTTGCAACCCCATGAATCGCAGCACGCCAGGCCTCCCTATCCATCACCAACTTCTAGAGTTCACTCAGACTCACGCCCATCGAGTCAGTGATGCCATCCAGCCATCTCATCCTCTGTCGTCCCCTTCTCCTCCTGCCCCCAATCCCTCCCAGCATCAGAGTCTTTTCCAGTGAGTCAACTCTTCGCATGAGGTAGCCTAAGTACTGGAGTTTCAGCTTTAGCATCATTCCTTCCAAAGAAATCCCAGGGCTGATCTCCTTCAGAATGGACTGGTTGGATCTCCTTGCAGTCCAAGGGACTCTAAAGAGTCTTCTCCAACACCACAGTTGAAAAGCATCAATTCTTCGGCACTCAGCCTTCTTCACACTCCAACTCTCACATCCATACATGACTACTGGAAAAACCATAGCCTTGACTAGACGAACCTTTGTTGGCAAAGTAATGTCTCTGCTTTTCATAACTTTCCTTCCAAAGAGTAAACGTCTTTTAATTTCATGGCTGCAGTCACCATCTGCAGTGATTTTGGAGCCCAAAAAATAAAGTCTGACACTGTTTCCACTGTTTCCCCATCTATTTCCCATGAAGTGACGGGACTGGATGCCATGATCTTCATTTTCTGAATGTTGAGCTTTAAGTCAAATTTTTCACTCTCCACTTTCACTTTCATCAAGAGGCTTTTTAGTTCCTCTTCACTTTCTGCCATAAGAGTGGTGTCATCTGCATATCTGAGGTTATTGATATTTCTCCCGGCAATCTTGATTCCAGCTTGTGTTTCTTCTAGTCCAGCGTTTCTCATGATGTACTCTGCATAGAAGTTAAATAAGCAGGGTGACAATACACAGCCTTGACGTACTCCTTTTCCTATTTGGAACCAGTCTTTTGTTCCATGTCCAGTTCTAACTGTTGCTTCCTGACCTGCATACAGATTTCTCAAGAGGCAGGTCAGGTGGTCTGGTATTCCCATCTCTTTCAGAATTTTCCACGGTTTACTGTGATCCACACAGTCAAAGGCTTTGGCATAGTCAATAAAGCAGAAATAGATGTTTTTCTGGAACTCTCTTGCTTTTTCCATGATCCAGCAGATGTTGGCAATTTGATCTCTGGTTCCTCTGCCTTTTCTAAAACCAGCTTGAACATCTGGAAGTTCACGTATTGCTGAAGCCTGGCTTGGAGAATTTTGAGCATTACTTTACTAGCGCGTGAGATGAGTGCAATTGTGCGGTAGTTGGAGCATTCTTCAGTGTGTCTGCCCTCTGATACCCTCTTGCAACACCTATTGTCTTACTTGGGTTTCTCTTACCTTGGGCATGGGGTATCTCTTCACGGCTGCTCCAGCAAAGCGCAGCTGTTGCTCCTTACCCTGGACGAGGGGTATCTCCTCACTGCCTCCCTTCCTGACCTTTAACGTGGGATAGCTCCTCTAGGCTCTCCTGCGCCTACGCAGCCACCGCTCCTTGGACATGGGGTAGCTCCTCCCGGCTGCCGCCCCTGGCGTTGGGCGTGGGGTAGCTCCTTTTGGCCGTTCCTGCACCGTAGCAGCCTGGCACTCTTGGCCGCTGCCCCTGACCTCGTCCTCTTGGCCCCCGCCCTTCGGGCATGGGGTCCTCTCGGCTTCTGCCCCTGACCTTGGATATGGGGTAGCTCCTCTCGGCCGCACTTTAGTGCGCCAGTCACAGCCAAAAACTAGTCAATCTAATCACACTAGGACCACAGCCTTGTCTAACTCAATGAAACTAAGCCATGCCTGTGGGGCAACCCAAGACAGACGGGTCATGGTGGAGAGGTCTGACAGAATGTGGTCCACTGGAGAAGGGAATGGCAAACCACTTCAGTATTCTTGCCTTGAGAACCCCATGAACAGTATGAAAAGGCAAAATGATAGGATACTGAAAGAGGAACTCCCCAGGTCAGTAGGTGCCCAATATACTACTGGAGATCAGTGGAGAAATAACTCCAGAAAGAATGAAGGGATGGAGCCAAAGCAAAAACAATACCCAGCTGTGGATGTGACTGGTGATAGAAGCAAGGTCCGATGCTGTAAAGAGCAATATTGCATAGGAACCTGGAATGTCCGGTCCATGAATCAAGGCAAATTGGAAGTGGTCAAACAAGAGATGGCAAGAGTGAATGTCGACATTCTAGGAATCACCGAAGTCAAATGGACTGGAATGGGTGAATTTAACTCAGATGACCATTATATCTACTACTGCGGGCAGGAATCCCTCAGAAGAAACGGACTGTAGCCATCGTGGTCAACAAAAGAGTCTGAAATGCAGTACTTGGATGCAATCTCAAAAACGACAGAATGATCTCTGTTTGTTGCCAAGGCAAACCATTCAATATCACAGTAATCCAAGTCTATGCCCCAACCAGTAGCACTGAAGAAGCTGAAGTTGAATGGTTCTATGAAGACCTACAAGACCTTTTAGAACTAACACCCAAAAAAGACGTCCTTTTCATTATAGGGGACTGGAATGCAAAAGTAGGAAGTCAAGAAACACCTGGAGTAACAGGCAAATTTGGCCTTGGAATACGGAATGAAGCAGGGCAAAGACTAATAGAGTTTTGCCAAGAAAATGCACTGGTCATAGAAAATACCCTCTTCCAACAACACAAGAGAAGACTACACATGGACATCACCAGATGGTCAACACTGAAATCAGATTGATTATATTCTTTGCAGCCAAAGATGGAGAAGCTCTATACAGTCAACAAAAACAAGACCAGGAGCTGACTGTGGCTCAGATCATGAACTCCTTATTACCAAATTCAGACTTAAATTGAAGAAAGTAGGGAAAACCACTAGACCATTCAGGTATGACCTAAATCAAATCCCTTATGATTATACAGTGGAAGTGAGAAATAGATTTAAAGCCTAGATCTGATAGATAGAGTGCCTGATGAACTATGGAATGAGGTTCGTGACATTGTACAAGAGACAGGGATCAAGACCATCCCCATGGAAAAGAAATGCGAAAAAGCAAAATGGCTGTCTGGGGAGGCCTTACAAATAGCTGTGAAAAGAGAAGCGAAAAGCAAAGGAGAAAAGGAAAGATATAAGCATCTGAATGCAGAGTTCCAAAGAATAGCAAGAAGAGATAAGAAAGCCTTCTTCAGCTATCAATGCAAAGAACTAGAGGAAAACAACAGAATGGGAAAGACTAGAGATCTCTTCAAGAAAATTAGAGATACCAAGGGAACATTTCACACAAAGATGGGCTCGATAAAGGACAGAAATGGTATGGACCTAACAGAAGCAGAAGATATTAAGAAGAGGTGGCAAGAATACACCGAAGAACTGTACAAAAAAGATCTTCACATCCCAGATAATCATGATGGTGTGATCACTGACCTAGAGCCAGACATCCTGGAATGTGAAGTCAAGTGGGCCTTAGAAAGCATCACTATGAACAAAGCTAGTGGAGGTGATGGACTTCCAGTGGAGCTATTTCAAATCCTGAAAGATGATGCTGTGAAAGTGCTGCACTCAATATGCCAGCAAATTTGGAAAACTCAGCAGTGGCCACAAGACTAGAAAAGGTCAGTTTTCATTCTGATCCCAAAGAAAGGCAATGCCAAAGAATGCTCAAACTACCACACAGTTGCACTCATCTCACACGCTAGTAAAGTAATGCTCAAAATTCTCCAAGCCAGGCTTCAGCAATATGTGAACTTGAACTTCCTGATGTTCAAGCTGGTTTTAGAAAAGGCAGAGGAACCAGAGATCAAATTGCCAACATCCGCTGGATCATGGAAAAAGCAAGAGAGTTCCAGAAAAACATCTATTTCTGCTTTATTGACTATGCCAAAGCCTTTGACTGTGTGGATCACAATAAACCGTGGAAAATTCTGAAAGAGATGGGAATACCAGACCACCTGACCTGCCTCTTGAGAAATCTGTATGCAGGTCAGGAAGCAACAGTTAGAACTGGACATGGAACAACAGACTGGTTCCAAATAGGAAAAGGAATACGTCAAGGCTGTATATTGTCACCCTGCTTATTTAACTTCTATGCAGAGTACATCATGAGAAACGCTGGACTAGAAGAAACACAAGCTGGAATCAAGATTGCCGGGAGAAATATCAATAACCTCAGATATGCAGATGACACCACTCTTATGGCAGAAAGTGAAGAGGAACTAAAAAGCCTCTTGATGAAAGTGAAAGTGGAGAGTGAAAAATTTGGCTTAAAGCTCAACATTCAGAAAACGAAGATCATGGATGGCATCCAGTCCCATCACTTCATGGGAAATAGGGAAACAGTGTCAGACTTTATTTTTTGGGTCTCCAAAATCACTGCAGATGGTGACTGCGGCCATGAAATTAAAAGACACTCCTTGTAAGGCAAGTTATGTCCAACGTAGATAGCATATTCAGAAGTATATGTTGGCAAAGTAATGTTGGCAAAGTAATGTTGGCAAAGTATATGTTGGCAAATTACTTTGCCAACAAAGGTCCGTCTAGTCAAGGCTATGGTTTTTCCAGTAGTCATGTATGGATGTGAGAATTGGAGTGTGAAGAAGGCTGAGTGCTGAAGAATTGATGCTTTTGAACTGTGGTGTTGGAGAAGACTCTTGAGAGTCCCTTGGACTGCAAGGAGATCCAACCAGTCCATTCTGAAGGAGATCAGCCCTGGGATTTCTTTGGAAGGAATGATGCTAAAGCTGAAACTCCAGTACTTTGGCCTCCTCATGCGAAGAGTTGACTCATTGGAAAAGACTCTGATGCCTGGAGGGATTGGGGGCAGGAAGAGAAGGGGACGACAGAGGATGAGATAGCTGGATGGCATCACTGACTCGGTGGATGTGAGTCTGAGTGAACTCCGGGATTTGGTGATGGACAGGGAGGCCTGGTGTGCTGCGATTCATAGGGTTGCAAAGAATCGGACACGATTGAGCAACTCAACTGAACTGAACTTTAGCATTCTTTGGCATTGCCTTTCTTTCGGATTGGAATGAAAACTGACCTTTTCCAGTCTTGTGGCCACTGCTGAGTTTTCCAAATTTGCTGGCATATTGAGTGCAGCACTTTCACAGCATCATCTTTCAGGATTTGAAATAGCTCCACTGGAATTCCATCACCTCCACTAGCTTTGTTCGTAGTGATGCTTTCTAAGACCCACTTGACTTCACATTCCAGGATGTCTGGCTCTAGGTCAGTGATCACACCATTGTAATTATCTTGGTCGTGAAGATCATTTTTGTGCAGTTCTTCTGTGTATTCCTGCCACCTCTTCTTAATATCTTCTGCTTCTGTTAGGTCCATACCATTTCTGTCCTTTATCGAGCCCATCTTTGCATGAAATGTTCCCTTGGTATCTCTAATTTTCTTGAAGAGATCTCTAGTCTTCCCCATTCTGTTGTTTTCCTCTATTTCTTTGCATTGGTCACTGAGGAAGGCTTTCTTGTCTCTTCTTGCTATTCTTTACCCAGTCCTCCACAAACACTAATCTACTTTCTTAGGCCACCAAACTTAACACAGTTAAATTGATCACAAATCCTAAGGATGATGGGAAATTTGGTAGGTAATTGCCCCAATTTATGGGGCTTCCCTGTTGGCTCAGATGGTAAAGAATCAGCCTGCAATGCAGGATACCCATGGATTGAGGAGGCTGATTGGCTTTGGTCCATGGACTCCCAGAGAGTTGGACACAACACTTTAATTAATTTTGTCCCCATTTATAAATGTGTACTGCAGAAACGCAAACTTATTTTATTACAGCTTCAGGTCTGATCCGCAGTTTATTAGACTTTTAGCCTGTTCAATCGAGAATTTACTAGTACTGCGTGTGTGCTCAGTCGTGTCCGACTCTATGAGACCCCATGGACTGTAGCCTGCCAGACTCCTCTGTCCATGGGTTTTCCAGTCAAGAATACTGGAGTGGGTTGCCATTTCCTCCTCCAGGGAATCTTCCTGACCCAGGGATAGAACCCTTGTCTCTTGCATTGCAGGCGGATTCTTTACCAATGAGCCGTCAGGGAAGCCCTTTTATTGGTACTATCCTATGCTATGCTAAGTCACTTCAGTCGTGTCCTACTCTGTGTGACCCCATAGACGGCAGCCACCAGGCTCCCCCGTCCCTGAGATTCTCCAGGCAAGAACACTGGAGTGGGTTGCCATTTCCTTCTCCAATGCATGAAAGTGAAAAGTGAAAGCGAAGTCGCTCAGTCGTGTCCGACTCCTAGCGACCCCATGGACTGCAGCCCACCAGGCTTCTCCATCCATGGGACTCTCCAGGCAAGAGTACTGGAGTGGGGTGCCATTGCCTTCTCCTTATTGGTACTAGATCCACCTTTAAGGAGGATGGTTAATGTTGGCCTTGCTTCTTTTTATTGCTGTTAAAGTCAACTCCCTTTAGCAGTTTATACTTTGGCAGAAAACAGAGTAACTCAAAAAACTCTCAACCTCAGGTAGCACTTGTGAAGAGTGGCTGATAATCTCTTATAGGGTGTTTAACTTTCTAGGAAATAAACATTACGTGAGTAGTCGTTTTCCGGCGCTTTTATTCTTAACGTGATTCTTCCGAAAGGCTCATCTCTGGCTGGGTGCTGTGCGGACAGGCGGGAGACGTCCAGAATCAGAACTCGCTGTAGCGCCAGGCGGCGTTTTCTGAAACTGGTCGGGTCCAGCGCGTTGCCAAGCAGTAGCGTTTCCCGTCGCAGTCGCGCGTCCGCGTCGCGTGCGCAGTGACGTAGTCTGCGCGCGGCGACGCGGCGCGCGGCGCGGTGCACGCTGGGATATTTAAGTCTTCTCCGCGGCGCGGAGCCGCGATGTCTCCGGCGGCTGCGGCGGCTGGAGGAGGCAACCGACGGCGGCCGATAGCGAGTGTCAGGGAGGGCCGCGGCTGGGGCTGTGGCCGGCCGGCCGGGGCGGCGCTTCTCGGCCTGTCGCTGCTCGGCCTCGTGCTGTACCTGGTGCCGGCGGCGGCTGCCCTGGCCTGGCTGGCTGTGGGGGCTACTGCGGCCTGGTGGGGACTGAGCCGCGAGCCCCGAGGTTCGCGCGCGCTCTCCTCGCTCGTTTGGAACGCGCGGCGTCAGCGAACACTGCTCGCCTCGCCTCCTGCCAAATCGGCAGCAAACGGAAATCTCTTAGAGCCGCGGAGCCCGCTCGAAGGACCCGACCCCGCTGAACTGCTCCTCATGGGCAGTTACCTGGGCAAGCCCGGCCCCCCGCAGCCTGCCCCCGCCCCGGAGGCCAGGGACCTGCGGGAGAGGCCGGGCCGCCGCCCTCCCGTCCGCACCGCGTCGCCGGCTCCGTCGGCGCATCCCCAGCGTGTTCAAGTTCACCCTTCCCTTCCCACTTCTCTTCTCCGACCCTCCAGGAGGCCTTCCTACCGGTAAGATAACCCTGATCTTACCCACAGCCTCTCCTCTGTTGCCTGGCTTTGAGTTGAGGACTTGACTTTTAAATCCGATTTTCTTTTCCGTTAAGTCCAAAGTGGATTCTGTGTCGTTTTGTCCTCTTAGTCACCCTGATGCGTGTCTACTCACTCCTGTCCGCCTTTACCTTTGGAATGAGATGTAATGCCACAGTGGTTCCCTTCCTTTCAGTTCTTAAAACCATATGAATTTTCATGCAGTATAGATTTAGTAGAATACTTGATAAACAATTAACTATCCCTGTCTCTCGTGAAAATATATTTATTTTTCAAGTGTAGTTAAAAATGATTTGTTAGATCCATCCCCCCCCCTCCCCCCGCTTTAGATCACTAATTGAAATTCTGTGGTTTAGCCAAGATCAAAGAGGTGTTCCCAGGAAACATCTCTTTGATGAATAAAAGTTGATAAAGATGATCCAGAAGAATACAAAAATTTGATGAAAATACTAGTCATGAAAAGTACATTTAGTTGAGAAGATGAACATTTAGGTGTTTAAAATGTTTGACTTTGAGTATATATCACTGACATTGCATAAAAGATTGAAGCATCTTGAAAAGTTCCTCCCTGCGTCCCACACTTTTCTTCCATTGTAATTTACTTGTGTGGGCAAGGTTTTCAATTTCCCTCTCCAATTGTTGGAAGTCCTAGTAGGGACAGCTGTTACGCAGCTGTCACTTTCTGCCCTTAGATGAAACGAGGGAAAGTTGCCATGAACATACTGTGTGTTCTGTGTTGCCTAAAAAGTTTAAAGTGTCTGAAAAATATCTGAACCCACATGGTTCTTCAATCATTTAAATTTTCTGATGTTTCTTCAAGTTTCTTTGGTATCTCCCATTCTCCACAGGGACTGTGGGACTTTATCACATCGGTTTGTAGTAACACCTCGAAGGCGCTATCCAATCCAGCAGGCCCAGTATTCCTTGCTGGGGGTGCTTCCCACAGTATGCTGGAATGGTTGTCACAAGAAGACTGTGCTGTCTGCTCGTAATTCCAGAATGGTGTGCAGCCCCGTGACAGTGAGGATTGCGCCTCCGGATAGCAAGCTGGCTCGTTTTCCAGTGTGAGTGTTGTCAAACGTCTGTATTTCCTTTATTCTTTTCCGGTTATTTCTCTGACAAAGGAGAAAGAGAAATAGCTGCTTATTTGAATGAGAAATCCCAGATTCTAGTAATTGAACCATCTTTTGGTTTCGTTTGCCTTAGACTGTGTCTTTGATTGCCTAGGGTGATTTCTGTGAGTGTATAAAATTATACTTTTGTTTACTGGTTAGCTTCTGATGTCCAGTGACTGAACTCTGTGCTGTGTGGCTTGGTAATTAGAATACCTTGACGTTGGAATCGTGTCTTTCATTCCAGACCAGAACAGATGATCAACTCAACACTGTCTTCACCGTCGACCAGTGCCCCAGATCCGTGTGCGAAGGAGACTGTGCTGAATGCCCTCAAAGAGAGAAAGAAGAGGACAGTAGGGGAGGAAGACCAAATGTCTGCTGATGGCCAGGAAAATAAAAGAAGGTAACAGGACCAGCAGAGTAATTAACAGGCTTCTCCCATGGGCTTCCAGGTTTTGTTGAAATATAGGGTCACTCTCCAGAGATACACAAACCAGCTCCAGTTTGTGACCCTTAGTAGATTCCCTTCTTTGGTTTTCATAGAAGTGGTTGATAATAAGGTCTTAAATTAGTGCTGTTCATTTTCTGAGACACATGTTAGATAAATTTTGTAGTTTGCTTTTTCCGTAAGTACTAGAGATAAGCCGGCAACTATTAGCCAGGTTAACCTTGTACTTTTGATACAAACCAGTTAAACTTTATTTTTGAGAGCGCATGCTTGCAGTCTTCCCCTCAGAGTCTCCTGGTGTTTAATTATTTGGGTAACCACCAGTTTCACTGTTGTAATTGTGCTGAGGGGAATGCTTGGCAAACAGAAGTGAGGACTAGAGTATGGTAGATATGTCAGTAATGGGACTAAAACCACCTTCATTATTTGCTTTTCTGTATGGACGATGCAGTAAACAGTTTATTAAGGCTTTAACAGGCTTTGCAAGGAGTCAGTTAAGGATTCCAGTCGTTTTTTTAGTTCAGTGAATGGAGCACCCACTATATGTCAGAGCCTATTCCAGGTACAGTGGATAGAGCTTTGAACAAGATAGAGTCCTCATGGGTTTGAGAGAGACCAGAGAAAAAGGATAATAAAAATAAACAAGGTAATCATAGATTATAAACAAGTAGAGATAAACAGAGGGTAGTGAGAAGGGGGCTTCTTTATATACGGTGGTCAAAGAAGTGTTCTCTAAGGAGACAGCAGCCTCACACTAAAAAATCATTGGCTCCATTACCTAGAGAAGATTGTTCATATCCTACAGGGTAAAAATTGGTCAGCTTTGATACTTCAGATAACAAAATTGAGTAGGGAAATATTAATGCAAGTGTATTTATGTCATAGAAAGATCAGGTAATGATGACTAGAAATAAATATGATTGGCATGTGAGCAGTTTGACCTAAAGTCAACTAGCTAAGCAGGAGTGGCAGGGGGTGAGGAGGTGTGGAGGTGGGAGAAGAAATAACTTTATGGTTCATCTAGGTTTCTCATGTTCTCCAGGGGGTAATTTTTCTTGACCCTAGTGAGCCTATACTTGAGGATTCTATATTACCTTTCCCATGATAGGAATAAGTGATAACTATGTGCACCATGCAAAGCCCTTCTATGTGATAGGTCAAGTTTTTCTTTAACAGACTTGTCATATTAATCTGTAGAGCACCACAGGAGTGTGGGTTGACCCCTAAAATGTTGTTTTTGTTTTTAATTTGGGTATGGTAGGATGGTAAATTTGTGATTCTGATACTTCGGTGAGAAATTAGCAAATAATTGAAACAACTTAATAGTTCAAAAGGTCTTGAAATATTTTCATATTTTGCTTACTGCCCTAAATCTTAGGATAAATTTAACTTTTGGAATCTTTGTGGTTGAAGCATCCCTCTTTTTGTCTCGCAGGGAACCTGTGCTCCATAGAAATAGTATAAAGTCCCAAGAATATGGGAATATGATTTGGGGCCGGGGGAGAAGTAATTTCATTTAATTGAGAGTTTTTTGATTTGTCACAGACGCCATGATAGCAGTGGGAGCGGACATTCAGCGTTTGAGCCCCTTGTGGCCAATGGAGTCCCTGCTTCTTTTGTGCCTAAGTAAGTGAAAATCCGTGGATGAGAGGTACACTGTTTGGAAAAGGGGCTTTATCAGAATTAATTGTCCCGTTGACTTTCTTTGCTTTTGTATTGCTTTATTAATTCAGGTTCACATCTTTGAAATCAGAGAGGAACGTTTTGAGTAGCTTGCCACAATTATCTTCTAATTCCTTTTAATGTTTTTTCACTAATATGGACAAAATATGCTAAAGCTAAGAGGGTTTATAAATATATTTAATAACCAAGTGTATGAACAGATGCTCACAAGGTTGGTGCAATGGATAAAATGCGATGATATGAAATTGAAGATAAAATATTACATCTCTACATTTGAGTTTAAATACATTTGAGAAAGAATTGATCCGCTTAATCTGAGCTTGTAGTACAGTATGGCTGCCCAAAAAAGCTAATGTGCTCCTATCTATGCTGATGGAACAGAAACTGACATGAGGCTGGTTAGTGATAGTCCTGCTTCTCTTAACTTCTGCTTGGATTGTCAGTGGAGTGTATTTGGTTTGGTGTACTACACTGTAAGAGAGGATGTACACCAAAATCTTATGGGGTGGTGGACGAAGGTGTATAAATACTAGCCCAGAGATGAACAATCTCAAGGAGAATAAGGAAATTTGGATATTGGTGGCTCAGAGGGTTAAAGCGTCTACCTACAATGCGGGAGACTGGGTTCAATCCCTGGGTTGGGAAGATCTCCTGGAGAAGGAAATGGCACCCCACTCCAGTACTTTTGTCTGGAAAATCCCATGGACAGAGGAACCTGGTAGGCTGTAGTCCATGGGGTCGCAAAGAGTCAGACACGACTGAGCAACTTCACTTTCACTTTAACTTCACTCCAAAAAATGGAAGGACTGTCAGATCAAAAAAGAAAAACAACTTGCTCAGCACAACTCCAAGTAGTATCCATTGGCGAGTGTATCCAAGTTAGAGGGAAAAGCATTTTCATCCAGTATAAGAATAAACTGGTCTGTGGTTTGGTATCATAACAGAGATTGAATGGCTCTTCCATAGGAAAGAGGTATAGGGAATTTCTGTTTAGTTGAAAGTTTAGAAAAGATAGTTCATTCCTCTTAACTCTGATGTTTTTTTTTAAAAGTTTTATCCAGTTATAATTGGCGGATAATTTGCCTGTTTAAAGTATACAGTTTGATAAGTTGTGACATGCATACAGCTGTGAAACCATCACGACAGTCAAGATAATGAACATACTGTCACTTCCAAAAATTTTCCTGTGTCCCTTAGTAATACCTCCTTTCAGCTTGCCCTGATCTCCAGGTGTCCGCTGATTTGTTTTCTGTCATATAGATTAGTGTGCATCTTCTAGAATGTTAGGCAGTGGACTCACACTTTTGATTTTTAAAATACTTGACTTTCTTTTCCTGACTGTCAGATATATTTAGCCAAATTGTTAATAATAAAGAGCATTTTTTTTAACTGATTTTTTTTTTTTAAAGAAAGATTCTATGTCCATGGACAAAACCTTAAAAAAATGTCTTTAATAATGCATCCAGCTGTCTTCTCCCCTTCTTCTTAGGCCTGGGTCTCTGAAGAGAGGTCTTAATTCACAGAACTCAGATGATCACCTGAATAAGAGATCCCGCACCTCTTCTGTGAGCTCCTTGACAAGCAGCACGTGCACAGGCGGCATCCCCAGCTCCAGCCGCAACGCCATCGCCAGTTCCTACAGCTCCACGCGTGGTCTCTCTCAGGTACATTCACCCTGTGCTGTGGGAGACATGGGTTCCCAGCACTAATTAATCGATCAGCCAGTGTTCACTCCCACCTTCTACCATCAGATAGTGGTATTACCACTAACAGATACAAACACTCGAGTGATAACTACGGACCAGTGGAGCAGAATAGAAAGCTCCAAAAGTAGAGCAGTCATGTGTGGGAACTGGGTACAAGACAGAGCTGTTACTGCAGATAAATGGGCGAGAGGTGCATAACTCAGTGGATGATACTAATTTTATCAACAGGTAGATCAAGTAGTCCAGATTGCATTGGACCATAAAAGAAATTTATCCTCTGGGCGTTGAGAATTTGATGAAATTTTTTAAATGTTATCATTCTCTTTTTTAGAAAGAGAATGTAGTATATAGCTTAGGGAACAGAGCAAGCTTTGCTGCCACACAGATATCCAGATGTGGGTTCCAGTCTTGGCTCTGACAGTAGCTCTGGGGCTTTGGGCTAATCAGTATTTCTCATTTCTGAAGGATTATTGTAAAGACTGAAGGTAGTGTTTGAAAAGTACCCATTTCAGTGCCTGTTTAATAATCTATAGTAGCCAAGTAAAAATAAAGCTTATTGTGGAGGAAGATTTTCGAGGGGAGAAAAATTTTGAGTTAAGTTAATCCAGAAGGCTCTTAGAGTGATGTAAATGAAAGATGAAGGTCTCAGTTGTAGGGATGCTAAAAGGACAATAACAGCCTTTACCTTGAGCACTTTCTCTGGGCCAGCCCCTCTACTAACCAAGCACTTTACATACACTTCCTCATGTAATCATGACAGCAGGCGTATTAAGTATACACTCATTATCCCTATTTTAAAAATCTTCTTATGTCAGATTTCAAACGTACACAAAAAGAAAATGCCATGACAGACCTCCATGTAGCTTTACTAGTTAACAGCATTTTGTCAATCATGTTCCATCGACCTCTGCCCCCCATTTGTTTTGCTGTTAACGTTTTAAAGTAAATTGAGGACTTCCCTGGTAGTCCAGTGGTTAAGAATTTGCCTGCCAATGCAGGGGACATGGGTTCAGTCCCTGGTTTGGGAAGATTCCACATGCCGCAGGGCAACAAGTCCACACACCACAGCTAACGAGCCCTGCTCTGGAGCCCGGCAGCCACAGCTAGAGAAGTCACCACAAGGAGAAGCTTGTGCACTGCAGCAAGACGAGTCCTTCAGAGCAGCGAAGACCAGCACAGCAAAAATAAATGCACAGACATGAAGACAAGTTAAAATAAGCAAAAAACAACAAACTGCAAACATGTCATTTCAGCTATAGGTCCTTCAGTATATTTTTAGATTTTTTTTCACATTAATAAGTACAATACCGTTATTCCTCTTAAACGATTTATAATAGCTATTTAATATTAGCTAATATCACTTCACATTTAAATTGCACTTACAACCATAAACTGTCTTATTGCAGTTACACTGTTTGAATCAGGGACCAAAAACCAATTGATGACATTTGGTTCATATTTCTCTTAGGCTCTTTTACTCTATACTACTACTGTTACTATTTTTTTTTTTCATGCTTTTGAAAAAAGTAGATGGTTTTGTTCTGTAGGATTTCCCATATTTTGGATTAAGTTTGCATCATCATGGTGTCATTTTAACTTACACTCTATCCCCTGTTTTCCGAGGCTTAATTACATATAAGTTCAGTTAATTTGGCAGAATATTGCACAGGTGGTACTGTGTACTTCGATTTTTTTCTTTTTTTTGGTACTGTGTACTTTGGGTTAGGGTTTCCCAGGTGGCTCAGTGCTAAAGAATCTGCCTGTCAATGCAGGATACCCCAGAGACATGGGTTCAATCCCTGGGTCAGGAAGATCCTGGATCAGGAGGAGGAGATGGCAACCCACTCCAGTGTTCTTGCTTGGAAAATCCCAGGAAAAGAGGAACCTGGGGGGCTACAGTCCATGGGGGTCACAAAGAGTCAGAGATGACTGACTAACCACACACACACGTATTTTGGATTGCATCTTGTCAGGAATAGATGAAGTCTGGTGGTTTCCTTTTTGATGTTAGTATCAGTCTGTGGGTATTGCCACTCTAGTCTGTTTTAGAAGGTTTAGCAGGTTGCAAAATGGGGATTGTTCATTGTTCAATGGTTAGGACTCGGTGTTTTCACTGCTGGGGCCCCAGTTTGATCCCTGGTAGGGGAACTAAGATCTGGCAAGCCTTGTGGCATGGCCAAAGAAAGAACAAGAAAAACGGGCTTCTCATGCATTGCTGGTTGGGAGCATCACTTGGTACAGTTCCCTACAGGGCGGGGTGGCAGCGTTATCAACAGTAGAGATGCACATGCCCTTAGATCTGGCAGGTTTACTTTTAGGAATTAACCCTACACATACAGTCAGAGACATGCATGAGGATGTTGATTGTGCCATCGTTTTAATAGTAGAAGCTGGGAAGCAATGTAAGCATGTCTTTTTCAGGGACTGGTTGAATAACTTACCATATTTCTGTAAGTTGAAATACTATATAACTGTTAAAAAGAATAGGGCAGTTTTAATAGGTACTGCTGTAAATGGTCTCAAAGTATATTTTTTTAAAACGCATAGTGCAGCGCTGTGTATAGTGTCCTCTATTCATCCTGCGATTTCTTTCATCTTTTGATGTGTATAGAGTAATTTTGACAGGATATATTAGAAACTGGTAATAACTGTTGAAATAGGAAGGAAATTTTTACTGTGTACTTGTTGGAATTTATTTTATTTTTTGGCCATGGTGGGTCTTCGTTGTTTGTGGGCTTTCTCTAGTTGCAGCAAGCAGGGGCTGCTCTTCATCGCTTCTCATTGCAGTGGCTTCTCTTATGTGGAGCACAGGCACTAAGGTGCATAGGCTTTGGTAACTGCAACACATGGGCTCAGTAGTTGTGGTGCACAGGCTTAGTTGCTTCATAGCATGTGGGATCTTCATGGACCAGGGATCGAACCAGTGTCCCTTGCATTGCAAGGCATATTCTTAATCACTGGACCACCAGGGAAGTCCCCAGACTACCCTTGATATCAGGGAACTCCGCTTGGTGAGGAGACAGATGTATGGATAATTATCATATAATGATAAATACCACTAATGTTACAGAAGTCATAAATGTCGTGATAATGTATTTTTAAAAATAAAGTTAATGAAGTAAAACTGAAAATTTAATGAGACCAAAACTAAACTAGTTTACTAGGTTGTCTTCGTTGGAACAGTTTCTTAGTTGACTTTTATTGTTTCCATAGATAATATGGAGCAAACTTATACGTACATCTTAGCTCTAAACTGTTAAGTGATTGTGACATCCTTTTTTGTAACATAATGCCAAAAGTACATTCTTCCGTTCTACTTTTATTAGTTAGCATGCCATTAGTTCTTCATACTTTTTCTTAAGTTACTTAAAAGGAGATGTTATATGCAGTGATGAACAGAACTTTATCAAAGGTCGGATGATAAACTATCAACCAGGGTCAATCTTACTTGTATTTGACTTTTAGCTGTGGAAGAGGAGTGGTCCCAGTTCATCTCCATTCTCTAGCCCAGCCTCATCCCGCTCCCAGACACCAGAGAGGCCAGCAAAGAAAGTAAGGTAAGGTAATCAGGTCCATCTAGTCAAGGCTATGGGTTTTCCAGTAATCGTGTATGGATGTGAGAGTTGGACTGTAAAGAAAGCTGAGCACCGAAGAATTGATGCTTTTGAACTGTGGTGTTGGAGAAGACTCTTGGACTACAAGGACATCCAACCAGTCCATTCTAAAGGAGATCAGCCCTGGGATTTCTTTGGGAGGAATGATGCTAAAGCTGAAACTCCAGTACTTTGGCCACCTCATGCGAGGAGTTGACTCATTGGAAAAGACCCTGATGCTGGGAAAGGTTGAGGGCAGGAGGAGAAGGGGACGACAGAGGATGAGATGGTTGGATGGTTCACCAACTCAACAGACTTGAGTTTGGGTAAACAGGAGGTGGTGATGCACAGGGAGGCCTGGTGTGCTGCAGTCCATGAGGTCGCAAAGAGTCGGACACAACTGAGCGACTGAACTGAATCCATTATTATTTGCTGCATGGATTAATGAGAGGGGCAGGAAAGGAGGGACATTTACTTGGCTCTTGGGTTTTCCTCAGCTCTGATTTGGAGGACTGAAGAAATCAGCATGTAGAGGACAGTGAACTGCCCACCTGAGTCGCTCTCATCTCTTACCATTCTTCTGTTCCCAACTGTAGAGGCCTCTGGCTCTCTCCCCGACACTGTACTGTGAGTGATGGGGGTGCAGGAGTAGAGACCGTACGGAACAGAGCAGACAGAGTGGATGATGTCAGTGGGCAGCAGACTTCACATTCTGGACTCCAGCCACCCCTCTGGGTACCTGTGGTCAAATTTAGGGATCAGACGTGTGACTAGAACTTTTAGGAACTTGGTGGGCTGTAAGTAAGGTTTTGAAAAGTGTTGATGTGTGGTTGTTTTAAGACAAAGCTTTCTCCATGGCTTCCATAAACTGCCTCCATTCATTTCTATTGGGATTTTCTTTTGACTTCTATTTTTTTTTTGTCCTGGCCTACTGAGGTCCTAAATCATGGTAGTTCTAGACCAGTTGGTAGGCAAGCAGGTATAGGAAGTTATCCAGTACTTTCTGTCAGCAAATCTTTCTAAACTTAATTGTGCCTTTTTCTCCTACAGAGAAGAGGAGCTTTCTCATCATTCTAGTTCTTCAACTCCATTGGTAACAGACAAGGAGTCCCAGGGAGAAAAGAGTAAGTTGATGAGTGCAGTAGAGCGGCTATTGGTGGAAGTATTGAGCATTGCTTTGTCAAGGGCCTGGTGGATACAGAGAGAGATGTTTCTGTCTTTCAGAGGTTTATAGTCAGGTAAGGGAGAAAGGTGACTCAGAGAAATACAGTATAATATGTGATAACAGTAGGCTATGGATAAGTTTAGGGTGAGGTATCTGTGAGCAGTCCAGATGACTATTGTCCAGTAAGCAGTTTTCTGGGCTTCCCTGATGGCTCAGTGGTAAAGAATCCACCTGCTAATACAGGAGACACAGGTTTAATCCATGGGTAGGGAAGATGTCCTGGAGAAGGAAATGGCAACCTACACCAGTATTCTTGCCTGAAAAATCCCATGGACAGAAGACCCTGGCAGGCTACAGTCCATAGGGTTGCAAAGAGTTGGACATGACTGAACAACAGAAGTAGTTGTATACTTTGATTTGGAGCAATTCTCCCTTTATATCCTCTTGACTATTAGAAGTAGTCTAGCAAACACCATCCAAGAGCCCAAATCATGGAAAATAGAATCTTTCAGAGATACCCAGTGAGAATTCCATGTTAAAAACAGGAGATAGATAACCTGTCCATTTCTGGCAGAGAAGAAGATTAAGTCTTTCTTTAGTTGCAGATCCAACCACAGGGAAGAAGCAGAACTCATGGAATTCCCCGTCAACACCTGGCAGCTCCGGGCAGCGTAAACGGAAGGTTCAGCTGCTGCCCTCCAGGCGAGGAGACCAGCTGACCTTGGTATGGTCCTGTCCCTCTACTTCTGCCCACCCCAGCTTAGCTCTACCTTAGGAAGGCTAAATACAGGATTCTTACAGTTTCTCCTGATTAACAACTTCTCTTTCTCTTTGGTAGCCTCCACCTCCCCAGCTTGGTTATTCGATCACTGCTGAGGACTTGGACTTGGAAAAGAAAGCTTCGTTACAATGGTTTAACAAAGTCTTAGAGGATAAGACTGGTAAGGAATATAGATCAGTTTCCCACTCCAGAGAGGCTTTGTCTCCTTGGGTTTTATTTTGGTCTTTCTCATGTGGGAAATCCATTTGGGCCCTCAGTGGAATCTGGAGAATGGTGAGCATTGAAGGGAAACCTTTGTGAGTTGTACTGAGGCCCCAGACTTCCCGTGCTCCGTGATACGCAACTGGAAAGAGTTCCCAAACAGTGTCATCTTTTCTTTTGTCCCTAGACGCTGCCTCGACCTCTGTTACCGAGGCCCCACCTGCCGGTCAGTCTTCCTTCACTTTGACCCTGCCTGCCGCTGGGACTGCTTCATCCCCAACCACCCTCCAAGCCCCTAGCGCTAACCCACTTTTGGAGAGCTTGAAGAAGATGCAGAATTCCCCGGGGCTACCTTCCCTCCCTGGTGAGTGGGAGAGCTTACTTTGTTTTGTTTGTTTTTTGGTCACACCACACAGCTTGTAGGATCTTAATCCCCTGACCAGGCATCAAACCCAGACCGCTGCAGTGGAAGCGTGGAGTCCTAACTACTCTGGGCTGCCAGGGAGTTCCCAGGAGAGCTTGCTTTGGCGCGTGTGATGACGTCAGCCTTGGTTTAGGTAGAAGTGTAAGTGCCAGCACTTCCCTGGTGGTATATGGGTGGGAAGAGTCTACCTGCCAGTGCAGGGACTCAGATTTTTTTTTTTAATTAGTTATTTTAATTGGAGGCTAATTACTTTACGATATTGTGGTGGTTTTTGCCGTACGTTGACATGAATCAGCCACGGGTGTACATGGGACTGTACTCACATGTACAGGGACTCAGATTTGATCCCTGGTCCGGGAAGATGGCACACCCTGCAGGGCAGCTAAGCCCACGTGCTCAGGACCTGTGAGCCCCAGCTGCTGAACCTGGGTGCCTGGAGCCCCTGCTTCACAGCAAAAGAAGCCACCACAGTGAGAAGCCCACACACCACAACCAGGAGTAGCCCCCGCTCGCTGCCACTAGAGAAAGCCCAAACACAGCCAAGTAATTTAATAAAAAAATTTTTTAAAGAAGTAAAAGCACCATGCTCATCAATTCCTGGGAATTGTCCTAAAGGCTAACCCTGTTCTAGCTCCTCCAACCAGAGCTGGTGCAGGCCTAAGCGCTTTAGAAGTTGTCATCAGTTTTAGGGAAGGGCTGCAACACTCAGAGCTGAGGGAGGCAGCTTAGTTTTGGTCGCCAAGTGGCTCTTGACTTGAAACCCAGTCCCTCAGCTCCTCTGAGCCTTGTTTGTCATCATCTGTAAGATGAGAAAATAACGCTGACCTCGTGAGGTATCCCGGAAGTGTCAGTGATCACATGGTTAGGATGTCTTATCCCACGCTTAGACTACGGTCACAAGGTAACATTACTCTTCTCGAAGTTGCCAAGGTCTGTTGCTGTTCAGCCTTCCTGGCACTGCATATACACACACTCCTCTGCCGCACTGTATCGTATCGTAGAATGTGTCAGGTATCAGATGGCTCAGAGACCACCTCCTCATTCATGTTATATGCTCTCTACTTGGACCTGGCAGGTGAATACAGGCCAGTGCACCTTTGTTAGCTGTATAAGGTGTATCTAGATTATTAAGTGGACTTAAGTTCAGGTGATTGGAATTTTCTTCATTTCTGTACATGTAATCCCCAACAGGGCCCACTTTTTATCCTCTTCTGAAGTCTTTCTTATGATCTGTGAAGGGTGGAGATTACGAACACTGGCCTGTTTTCAGGAATGAACACTTTTAAGTCCTGTGACATGGATTTAGTCGTAATTGTTGACTGTTGAATCCCGAGCACTGTGCTGGGCTTTGAGCACCGTCACATCTGAAGTATTCCAGATTTGCTTTCTCCACTTTCTTTCCCACAGAACCTGCTGGAGTGACCACCACTGTGGCTGATTCGCCACACCATCACATCTGAAGTATTCCAGATTTGCTTTCTCCACTTTCTTTCCCACAGAGCCTGCTGGAGTGACCACCACTGTGGCCGATTCGCCACACTGTCACATCTGAAGTATTTCAAATTTGCTTTCTCCACTTTCTTTCTCCACAGAACCTGCTGGAGTGACCAGCACTGTGGCCGATTCGCCCCCGAAGACACCCAGTCCTCTGGCCTCTCTGAGCTCCTCACAGTCAGGAGCCCTTCCAGCCACCTCCTCCGACTCCAGATCCACCACTACTGTCTTGGGGCTGACCCCGGCTTCTTCCCCAGGACCCGTCACCGATGCCACCAAGTCCCCTCCGGCCCCTTCGGCTGAGACGTCCACCAAATCCCAGGCCCTGTCCACCCCGCCTCCCAGCCCCAAGCAGAGTATCCTGTTTGGAATGCTGAGCACCCCAGCTGCCAACCCTCCTGCTTCTGTAGCCCCTGCTGCGTCTTCAGCATCGCCCATGTTCAGGCCCATTTTTGTGGCCCCCCTGAAAAGCGAGAATGGGGACCCCTTGCCCTCTAGCCCTTCCACGGTCACGGCTGTGGCATCTTCCAGCTCGGCCCTCCCCACGACTGCCAGCAGCACAGCCCCCGCTTTCAAGCCAATCTTTAGCAGTGTGGGGCCACCCACATCTGTGCCCGGGCTAACTCCCTTCTTGAAGCAAACAGCTACTCTGGCCACTACCACGAGTGCCCCTCTCTTCACCGGCCAGGCCACTGCCACCTCCACAGTGACTTCCGTGACCACAGCCAGCACCTCCACAGACTCTGCTCCGAAGCCCTCGTTCAGCTTCGGTGTGAGCAGCGTGACCAGCACCCTCAGCAGCGTGACCAGCACCACTGCTTCCGCCTCCCAGCCCTTCCTCTTTGGGACTCCCCCGACTTCTGGTGCCAGCTTCACCCCAGCTGGGGGCTCCATATTCCAATTTGGCAAGCCTCCTGCCATGCCCACCTCCACATCAGTCACCACCTTTGGCCAGTCACTTCCCAGTGCCCCTCAGACAGCCCCCAGCAGCAGCAGCAGCAGCAGCACTGGCTTCGGTGGTTTTGGCAGCAGCCTCAGCACCTCCGCTCCAGCCACCACCGGCCAGCCCACGCTGACGTTCAGCAGCACCGCCACCCCAGCCTTCAACATTCCCTTTGCCTCGGGCGCCAAGCCCCCTCTCCCATCCTACCCAGGCGCCAACCCCCAGCCCACCTTCGGGGCCGCTGAGGGGCAGCCTCAGGGGGCTGCCAAGCCGGCTCTCGTGCCCAGCTTTGGCAGCTCTTTCACTTTTGGTAACTCTGCGGCCCCAGCCCCGACTGCGACCCCAGCGCCGACCCCAGCCCAGCCAGCGTTCGGCGGCGCCGCGCAGCCGGCGTTTGGCAGTCTGAAAGCCACACCCTCCGCCTTCGGCACCTCCGCCACCACCCGGCCGGCCTTTGGCAGCGCCACAGCTGTTTTCTCCTTTGGTGCGGCCACCACCTCTGGCTTTGGCGCTACCACCCAGACTACCAGCAGCGGGACCAGCGGCTCGGTGTTCGGCGGCACGACACCATCGCCCTTCATGTTTGGGGGACCAGCCACCCTGGCTGGGAGTGGGGCCTTTGGGATGAGTGTGGCCACCCCGGGCACCGGCGCTGCCTCTGGAGCGTTCGGCTTCGGGGCAGGACAGAGTGGGGCCACTGGCAGCACAGCACCTTTTGGGGGAGGCTTGAGTCAGAACAGCTTGGGCACGCCCAGCCAGACCACGTCCTTTGCCTTCAGTGTGACCAGCACGCCGGACAGCAAACCTGTGTTTGGAGGTATGATCACGAGTTGACTTGGCCCACTGGGCAGCGTCCACTCTTTGGAGCTTTATGTAGGGGTAGTAAGGAGATGGGCATTAAATGCATCAATACAGTATCAGTTTCTTGGTAAAATACGTGATTACTGAGTGCAGAGGAATGCCTTTCTGAGAAAGTAATGGACTTAATCTCCGAGACTGTGACGAGGAGGGTTTGGGGTGTGGGTGGAGGCGGGTGTGAGAGGGCCTCGCAGGACCTCCCAAGTAGTCGCTTCGGAGCTGGGGAGAGGGTGTAGCATCATAGGCAGCGTCACACGCTCACGATGTTGAGAGTGAGGCCCGTCAGCACTGCTGTTTTCCCAGCCATGTTCAGTTGTGACGTAGGCCTGAATTAAGTGGTAGCTGGTGAAGCCAACCTGTTGAATCTGAAGCAAGTACAGTGGGATGGGTGGTGGCCAGGTGTTCTGGGGAGGTGGGCGCAGAGTCAGTGCCCATGGGGGAGGTGGGGTCTGGAGCAATGGTGGTGATGAGGTGGGAGAGGGAGGGGAGGGAAAGCTTGAGTGGCAGAAATCTGCCTTCCACCCCCCCACCACCCCCCAGCCAGCCTCCCCCTACATGAGAAGGTGAGGCTGAAGGGACAGCAGGACTGGTTGGGGAGTCCCAGTGGGCCTCAGGGGACCCATAGGGCAGAGAGGGGAGGACAAGCGAACAAGGGGAGAGACAACGCATCTAGTCCTCAGGGGGCAGGTAATCGGGCTCAGGCTAAAGGCGGAGGGGCCCTGCTCCTTAGGTGGCCAGAAGCCAGCCCTGCCGTGGCACCGCTGGCAGCCAGCTGGGAGGCTCGCCCAGCGTAGCAGGTGTGAAGCTCGGTGCTGTCCTTCAGTGGGGGGACCCAGAGCCCAGATATCCTGCGGGAAGGCCCTGTCAGGAGCCGAACTCCCTCGAGGCTCCTCCCCCTCTGCTCCCCAGCCTGGTCCCTACAGCTCTCTCTCTCCATCCTAGGCACCTCCACGCCCACCTTCGGTCAGAACACCCCAGCCCCTGGGGTGGGAGCAGCTGGCAGCAGCCTCTCCTTTGGGGCGTCCTCAACACCTGCCCAAGGCTTTGTCGGAGTCGGACCTTTCGGTAAGTGGCCAGTGTGACCTTGTCTCCTCTCTGGAGAGGGGTGGGGCGGGCTGGCAGCATCCAGCTGTCTGAGGCCGATCCAGGAGTCCAGCGCCGCCCACGTTTGGAGTTGGGCAACTGACCACTCGGAATCCAGGTGAAAATGTTGGTCCAGGCCTTGTTCCCAGACTGTCTGTGGTCTTGTGATTTTGCATTTTTAACCAGTGCCTCTCCCAGAGGGATTGCCTTTTTCCAGCACCCAGTGTTCTTTAGAGAAGTGCTCCCGGGTCCCAGCCGCCCTCATGAGATCTTGTTGAATCTTTCCAGGATCGACAGCCCCTTCCTTTTCCATCGGTGCGGGATCCAAGACCCCAGGGGCTCGACAGCGCCTACAGGCCCGGAGGCAGCACACCCGCAAGAAATAGCCTTCGTCCCTCCCCCAGCCCCCCACCACCCCTTGCCCAAATCTGGACCTCGGCACCTGCTAGGAAGAGCCTCTGATCCTTCTAGTTCCGTCAAGCAGACCAACCCCAGGCCTCTGGCTTCAGCCCCCAGGGAGGTAGTGGCAGCATCCGGGGCTATTTCCCTCTTTCAGGAAGCAGAAGCCCCAGGTTGGGGGGCCATGGGGGGAGGGACGTGGCAGGGCAGAAGCCTGTTACCTTACTTGAACAGTTGAACTGGTGAAGCTGGAGAGAACTAAAGAAACATCTGTACATACTGCCCACTTCCTTCCCCGACGCTCGTGTAGTGTGTGAGCTCAGGCAGGCAGCCTGCTGCCCGCCTTCTCCCCCGAGAGCCATCTTGGCCGGAGGCCAGCAGGTCAAGCCCTGCCACCTGCATCTCTGTGCACTTGATGGGTTGGGGTGGACCGTCCCTGAAGCCACACCGGGCTTGGCTTGGCTGTACAAGTGGCTTTCCCCCTCCAGTCCCATGAGGGGACTCTTTCCCCACTTCTTGCTGCTTCATCCCTCACCGGTTCCTTGCAGGGTCGATTCCTTTTAAAATGATCCTGAGTCTAGCTTTGCCTTGGAGACCCCAGCTCCAAGGTGCAGCTCCTGCTATTCCACTTCGTCCTGCCAAGTCCGAGCTGACCTTTCACTTCCAGCCCACTCTGCCAGTTTGGCCCCTCAAAGCTTGGTGGCTCAAGACTGTTAGCCTGGCAGACCCAGGGGTGGTGCCTCCCTTGGGAGAGGGAAGCTCTTGGCACAGGCAGGACACCCCACACACAGCCACCCCACCCTGCTGCTTTCAGCTGCCGGCTCCCCCATCATCCCCGTTGACCCCACTGGGCCCGTCTGCCTCTCCGGGATCGTCTGTTTAAAGCTTTGTCCTGTGTTGTTTTGTCTGATGCTCACGTCTGTTGCTCTTTGAATCGAGTTTGGAGGAAGAATTGAATTGTGTGAGTGGCGGCATGTTGGTAGTGCCGGACTTATTAACTGTTGCTCGTTTCTGGGGCCTTGCTAAGCGACGTGGACAGTGGCGCCACTGCGGCTCCAGGTGCCGAGTCTTGAATTCTGACATGGTGTTTCGACTTTAAGGGCTGGCAGCCCAGGAGCACGGGGCCAAGGGGAAGGGCTTCTGCCCTGTGCTCGCCCTTTCCCACCTACCTAGCCTCAGTGTCTGTAGTATACGGTAGAAACCCTAAATTAGTGAACCATTTTAAAATTGTTGTCTTCCTCCCTCCATCCCTTCCCTTCTCCCTTTGTTCCCAAACCCCTTACCCCAGGCCCATGAGCCTTGCTGCCATGCCCATCCTCTTTGGGAGAAGTATGAATGCGTGTGTCTAAATTAAAAGAAAAAAAAAATATTTAAACATTTTTTAACAATAAAAATTTATTTTTGTATTTAAGCTAAATTGCCTTTTAAATTCCTTCAAGCTTGGTTCATTGAGGTGGTTCAGTATAAATGCTATTTGATTAGAAATTAGTTGTGTAGAGTTAAGTTATGCCTGTGTGAAGAGGAGGCTCAGGTGCTGTCCCAGCAGCATTCCTGAGGGACTTGAGCTCCTTCTGGAAACAAAATGTAATTCTTATTTTATGAATAATGTGATGTAGGTGTAACTAGTCCCCTCCCCTTTGTGACTGAGGGTGAATGGTTCGTGGCGGGGGATGCGCCTCCACACCCCGAGAGCTCTGTTGTGTGTGGAGCTGCGGGGGGCCTGAGTCCCGAGTACCTGCTCGGATGGGAAGGGGCGGGCACGGGTCTAGAAATCAGGCTGCTGCTTATACCTCACGGAAGGTAGACCCTCGGCTCGATTACCTCAGCTCCACAGGCAGGACAGCTGGTTCAGGAGCCCCCCGTCCCGAGTGTGAGCGCGGAAATGTGGGTGTGGACACGCACGTGCACTGGACAGGGACGGGAGACTGGGACTTTCCATTATACACGAAGACTGAATTCCTGTGAGTCTAGTTGGAATTTTTAGTATGAATGTGAGATTTTTCTCCTTGCTTATGTCATTAAGAATAAAAAAAACTGTGATCTATCGTAGACCATGTCCTGCGTTTTATTTTTGTGAGCAGCAGTGCGTCACCCACAAAAGCACAGCCCAGGGAAGGGGACCCAAAGCAGAGGAGTGTCCTCTCTCCAGCTGGAGGAACAGGGTTCCCGGTCTTCTTCCTCTAGCCATGACCAGACTGCCATCTGGGGCCTGAGAGGAGTCGGCGCTCTGCGCCCACTACGTGCCAGGGGCAGCCGCCGCTTTCCGCCGCCTCTTCTTCCCCTTTGGGGCTGGGCTGGGCGTCAGCTCTGACGCTGCTGCTTTGGCTTGTGAGCCGGAGCTAGAAGAAAAGTAAAGGGAGTGAGATGTGCCCCAGTCCTCCAGCCTCTTCCAGGAGGCCCCCCAGTCACTCACCTCGGCTCCTCTACCCGCTCAAGCACCGCGATGAAGAAGCCACCGGTGAGCGTGGTCTCAGGGGAGGCCCGGAGGCAGTGTTCAGCGCCTGGAAAGGCACTGAGGCCTCGGTGCGGCCAGGAGGGGAGGACGGGAGCCAGCCTGCAGGCAGGAAATGGGATGGGCTTCTAGGTCAGAGGCGGCCCCCTCCCCCAGGCCCTGGTGGACACCCACTACCTGAAGGCCCCCGGGCTCTGCTGCAAGGCGGCTCGCACCACGTCTTCATTCTCTTCTTGGCAGACAGAGCACGTGGAGTAGACGAGGCGTCGCAGGGCGGGAAACGTGAGCGCGTGGCTCAGTGCCCGCTGCTGGAAGGCAGCCAGTGCTCGCAGGCGCTCTGGGCTCGGCGTGCAAGACTTGGGCTCCTCCAGCTGCCTGCTGGGCATCCCTAGGGAAGAGTGCTTTCAGCACAGCCAGCCCGGAAGAGCAGATTCCGCTTCCAGGAGAGCACGTCTGTCAAGCGTCACAGGAACCAAACCTCAGGCCAGGACACCCAACCACCCCTCATGCCCCAAGGTTGCTCTGGGTCTGTGGGGCCCTGGGCCGTGCTCCCCGCCATCTCACCAGAGCCGCTACAGGAGGGATCCAGCAAGATGTACTGGACCTGACAATAACGCTGGTCCGAGGGCGAGACCGCCAGGAAGTCCTGCTCGGCCAGCTCGCAGCAGGAGACCCCCGCCCGGGCCAGCAGGGTAGCCATAGACGCCAGTCGCTTGGCATCCTGGTCAAAGGCGAAGATCTTCCTAGGGAGGGGAACAGAGTTGAAGTGAACTGAGAACTTAAAGGAGCGTGTAAGAGCCCACAACTCTGACACAGTAACACGTACTTGAAGTCAAGACACGCTATTTAAATGTCTTTAAATTCTAAATTTAAAAGCTCAGTGGTCAGAAATAGCTGGCCTGGGCTCTGTGCTCCGAGGGCTCAGGGACTCACAGCTCATACCTGCCGCCCACTGGGAAGCTTAGGGAACTGCCCTAGGTCCTGAAGGGAACGCTGAAAGGCAAGGCCTCCTTTCAGCCTGCAGGACTTCCTGGAATAAGTGTTCCTTATCTCTTCCTACAAAGTACGGGATCAGATCCCACCCCGCTCCTGTCTGACCAGGGCACTCACCCTTGGTTCTTGAGAAGAGCAGCCAGGTGACTGGTCTTATTGCCTGGGGCAGCGCATGCATCAATGACGTGGGACCCTGGGGGCGGAGCCAGCAGCATGGCCGGGAGACAGCTTGCCTGGCAGCGCAGAGCACAGGGGCTGGGTGAACGGAGGCCCCAGGCTGACCACTCCCTACCTGTTTCCCCCCTTTCCACCCATCCTCCCTACCTTGTCTTGCAGGATGAGGTGACCAGCTTGGTACAGTGGATGGTCGTGCAGATCTGTTTGGGCAGGAAACACAAGCAACTCTGGCAGCAAGGGATCCAGGAGAAAACACTTCCCTTTGAGGGCCCTGATGTCGTTGAGGCTGCCAGGGAATACGAACTGCTTATTCCACATTTTATGCATCCTTCAAGGCCAGGTACCAGCCAGGCACGTCACACGTCACCTGACTGCTTACTGATGCGACAAATGCTTAAAACTGCTCTACTTTTAAGTATATTAACACGCTGATAAGATAGAGGCAGCAGGTAAGAGAATGGGGTTCTCAGGTCTGACTCTGTGTCCAGAAGATCCCAGAGGTGGAGGCATGGGCGCCTCAGCCTCTGTACTTCTGGAAAACGGTAGGTGGGTATTAAATGGCATGCAAACCTCGTTAAGAAAAGATTTTGCACACATTAGGCTCGCAACAGCCAGTACTATCAGAACATAACCCTGGGGAGAGGGGCCTGGTACAGGGAGGTGAATACTGAGTCGATTCCTGATGGAAGAATTAGTACCCTGAGGAGCTGAGGTGAAAACTTTGTTCTCTAAACTATGGAGAAGCACTGTCCATTCACTTGCTCCATGTAGAAAACATGAAAATAACTCGAGAGTAACAACTCAAATGAGAAAGCTAACAAGTAGCAGAAAGAAAGAGTGAATCGCTCAGTCATGTCCGACTCTGAGACCCTGTGGACTGTAGCCCACCAGGGTCCTCTGTCCATGGAATTCTCCAGGCAAGAATACTGGAGTGGGAAGCCATTCCCTTCTCCAGGGGATCTTCCCAACTCAGGGACCAAACCCAGGCCTCCCACATTGCAGGCACATTCTTTACCGTCTGAGCCACTAGGGAAGCCCAACAAGTAGCAGAGCTGGTATCCAAACCTACATACAGCCATCCTCCACCACCCTGGTCTCTAAGCGACACGCTGAAGGCTGACAGGGAGACATCTACAACAGATGAGAGCGACGGAGGGAGAGGAGGGCGACAGAGGGAGAGGAGGCCACTTCCCAGAGCTGTGGATGGACAGAACAGGAGGCAGGAGAGTGCAGGGGCGGGGCGGGGCGGTGGGGGTGGGGGTGGGTGGCTACTGAGCAGCAACCACCGTGGGAACACAGGTGCACAGCAGGCGAGCCTGGAAATGGGGCAGGGAGGCACAGCCCAGCGGAGGGCCAAGGGTTTCTAGTGAGGGAGTAAAGCGTCAGATCTGCATCCAGAACTTTCTGCACCCAACACAAAGAGGATGAGCGTGACAACAAAGTCTGGACGTGGGGAGGCCGGCTGAGGGCTCTCCTGCCAGTCACGGCAGGATACGCTGCTTAAACCCAGGCCGTGTCCAGAGAAGAGAAACACCAAAGGCAGAGCAGTAAACGACCAGACAGACAGCAGGGAAGCATGTACGATAACTCCGTTTATACTCTGACCAAATGGGTGTGCAACAGTGACATCTGTTCAAACAAGGAATGCGCAAGATGCCAAGTTCAGGGATGCAAGGGTGGTTCCATATCCACAAAGTAATCAACATGTGATATACCGCAAACAAGACAAAAATCACATGACCATCTCAACAGATGCAGAAAAGCCATTTGAAAAAATTCAGCATCCACCCATGATAAAAATTCTCATCAAACTTGGTACTGAAGGAACATACAGCAAAATAATAAAGTCTGCATATGACAGACCCACAGCTCACATCACACTCAATGGGGAAAGGCCGAAAGTTCTTGCTCTAAAATCAGGCACAAGACAAGGAGACCTATTCTAGTCACTTCTATTTAATACAACATTCCATGCTCAGTCGCGTCTGACTCTGTGTGACCCCCATTGACTGCAGCCCACCAAGCTGCTCTGTCCAAGGGGTTCTCCAGGCAAGAATACTGGAGTGGTTTGCCATTTCCTCCTCCAGGGGATCTTCCCGATCCAAGGATCAAACCTGGATCCCCTGCATTGGTAGGCTGATTCTTAACCACTGAGCCACCTGGGAAGCCCATTCCATGCTCAGGCAGGGTTCTAAACTCACCTGGAAGCCCGACCCTGGTAGGAGAAACCTTGTCTCTTAAAATAATCAATGGCATCTTCAGCGCAGGTCTTCAGAATGTTCACTCGCACAAATCGAGGCACCTGGGAGGCTAGGAAGCAATCAGCAGTGAGTGAGCAGGAACCGGGCCCACTCCCGAGGGCCTGATGGCTATCCCCTATCTCCACAACACCTCCCAGCTCACCTGAGCCAGGCCTGGATCCCACTTCCAACAGGTCCTCATTCCGGCTCACACCTTGACGAACCTTGAGCCGCGCCAACTCAGCCTTCAGCCTGGCCTGGTGCCGCTCCAGCAGAGGTTTCCATCGGCCCCCGCGCCCTCTAAAGCCTTTTCCCAGCAATAAATCATATACTAGCACCTGGGATGGAGAAAGGAGGCGAGAAAACCTTGAGTATGAAGATCCTGGAACTCCACAGTGCTGGAACTGGAAGAGTTGAACAGACCACCTATCAAGATAGTAACGGGTAAAAGTGAGCTACCCTGTTCAAGATCACACAAGAAATTAACGGATAGGTCATGATTTGAACCTGGTGCCTGGCTTCCCAGTCCCGAACCCCTTCCCCATGGCTTCTCACCAGGAAAAGCTCTGGATCTGAACCCTCCTCCCTTGTCAACATCACCTTTTCGTTTTACCTAAACAGAGCTTGCTGTGCTATCAACACTTTGGTCTTCTGTTCTTAATCTTTCACACAAGGCTCAAAGTTAAAGCATGTGCTGCTGCTGCTGCTAAGTCGCTTCAGTCGTGTCCGACTCTGTGCGACCCCAGAGACAGCAGCCCACCAGGCTCTCCCGCCCCTGGGATTCTCCAGGCAAGAACACTGGAGTTGGTTGCCGTTTCCTTCTCCAATGCATGAAAGTGAAAAGGGAAAGTGAAGTCGCTCAGTCCTATCCGACTCTTAGCGACCCCATGGACTGCAGCCTACCAGGCTCCTCCAATCCATGGGATCTTCCAGGCAAGAGTACTGGAGTGGGCTGCCATTGCCTTCGCCTAAAGTATGTGCCCTGGGATTTCTTTGGAAGGAATGATGCTAAACCTGAAACTCCAGTACTTTGGCCACCTCATGCGAAGAGTTGACTCATTGGAAAAGACTGATGCTGGGAGAGATTGGGGGCAGGAGGAGAAGGGGAGGACAGAGGATGAGATGGCTGGATGGCATCACCGACTCGATGGACGTGAGTCTGAGTGAACTCCGGGAATTGGTGATGGACAGGGAGGCCTGGCGTCCTGCGATTCATGGGGTCGCAAAGAGTCTGACACGACTGAGCGACTGAACTGAACTGAAAGTATGTGCACCTCCTCTCAATTCTTAAACCAGCGAGGGGCTGCGCTCCTCATTTCGGAGCGACTTGCTAGCATCACACAGTGGACGGCGACGGAGCAGAGACCCTAAGGTTAGGAGGGGCTCACCCTCCTGTTGGACAGAGATACGGCAACCCACTCCAGTATTCTTGCCTGGAGAATCCTGTGGACAGAGGAGCCTGGTGGGCTGCTGTTCATGGGGTCTCACAGAGTCGGACACGACTGAAGCCATTTAGCACGCACCCTCCAGTTACCTTGGCTAGGTGCGGCCGCAGCTTCTTCTCGGCTCGCAGGAGGCCGGCGTTGGCGATCACGGCGTCCAGCACGGCGGAGTAGCGCTGCGTCTCGCACACCAGCGCGTACAGCTGCTTCACGTTCTGCGCTCGGCCGAGAGAACCCAGGTGAGACGCGGGCCGGGCCGAGCTAGGCCCCTGCCGGGGCCCCCCTCCCGGGCACGAACCCCGAACCCTGCTACCTGGAAGTTGCTGGCGTATACCAGCCCCTTGAGCGAACCCTGGCGGCTCTCCACGCCGGCCAGCACGGCCGCCGCCGCCGAGTACACAGCCATGCTCCGTGCCCGCGCGAGCGCCTTTACGGCTCTGTCGCGAAGCGCGCGCGGCTCCGCACCGCCCCCACCTGACTTCCGGGGTCAAAGGGCACGGGTGTTCCGGACCCGGAAGTCCCAGCACCCATTGAGGTGGTTCCAGGGCGTGTGGCAGTTCACACTCCTGTAAGGGTCTGGAGGGCAACGCAGAGACCCCGGCTGACCACTTCTTCGCAGTTCTTTGCGTTTTTCTTTCAATCCTTGCCGATATCACAGGCAAACAATGAGATCTTATTGATGTTTTAATTTCTGTGATTGAGGTTAAACATTTTCCCGTTATTGGTCGTTTGTATTTCTTCTGTTATGACATGCAGATGTCTTTTGCTTACCCCTCTATTGTCTCTTCAGTTCAGTTCAGTCGCTCAGTCGTGTTGTTCCATGTCCAGTTCTAACTGTTGCTTCCTGACCTGCATATAGGTTTCTCAAGAGGCAGGTCAGGTGGTCTGGTATTCCCATCTCTTTCAGAATTTTCCACAGTTTACTGTGATCCACACAGTCAAAGGCTTTGGCATAGTCAATAAAACAGAAATAGATGTTTTTCTGGAACTGTCTTGCTTTTTCCATGGCCTTTATATATTAATAATATATACCTTTTATCTTAGGCTTTGCCGTTTTTCCAGTTTTTTCTTTTTTAATGTGGTTTATAATTGTTTTGGACACCATGAAGTTCTCATTTTAAATATATTTATCTTTATGGTTTCTGCCCTTGATGTCACACTTGAAAACCACTTCACACCTGTACAATATAGAAATTATCTATGGCTTCATCATTTCACACTTAAATCCATTGATTGCTGCACTGCCTGTGGGATCTTAGTTCCCTGACCAGGGCTCCAACCTACCCCCTGCAGTGGGAGCGCAGAATCTGAATCTGGGGTTTCATGGCACTGTTGAACACACTTTCTTTCTTGGAAAGCTTTGGCTTCTATGCCTCCTCTGCTGGCATTCCCTCCCATCTCTGCCAAGGTCTAAGTGTCCTTGGCCACCCTGCCTAAGTTGCTCCCCTAGGTTCTGGTGTTCCATTCTCTGACCTCCTTTCCATCAGTCTGATATTTTCTCCCCTGGGGCAGACTCAGCCTTTTCCACACTTGTTCGTACAGGACAAAGTTAACATCCACTAAAGTAGCATAGATGCATACCCTCCACCCCAACCAACCCCTTCCCTCATCTCCAATCCCAGCTGCAGCATCCCATTTTGTTTTGCTGGCTGCACTGCATGGCATGTGGGATCTTATTTCCCAGACCAGGGATCGAACCCTCGCCCACTGTATTGGAAGGCAGAGTCTCAACCACTGGACCACCAGGGAACTGCCCCCGCTGCAGCATCATCCTTTTTGAACCTAGATCCCTGCAGGCTCTTCTCTGCTAGTGCTCCACTTCTTTCAGTTTAAATGCCAATTCCACATGAAAAATTAACTATTATTTCCTCTGTCTCTTGCATATTAGATGTGTATCAGTTAAGATCTTCCTGTTGCAAGCACAAACACTTACTCTGGTTAGCCAACTGAAAGAGAGGATTTATTAAATGGGTGCAGAAGTATGCCATTATGTCCATCATGGTCTGGCTGAAGGCAGGGTGGTGCACACAAGGGAGTCACTGAGGAGAGTTTAAAGAAGGGAATTTTCTAAAAAGAACGGTCAGAGATGAGGAGGCCGACAGGTGATGGCACAGAACTCAGGGCTGGCGACAGCACTGTTCACCACCAGGAATATAGGAAGAGTCGCAGAGAGAGGGGGGACCTTGCAATGCAGAGCCCAGCAGGCAGAAAAGCAAGAAAATAAGTACCTCCAACTCCCTTCTCCTGTCCTGGGATCTCCTGCCAGCCCCTCCCATCAGCTGAACCCAACAGGAAGCCAGAAGTTTGTGCATTCCAGCGAGACCAGCCCCCTGGGCCATGCAGGATGGAGAGCAGAGGTAGAGTCATGAAATTGAAGGAAGAGCTACACAACCAAACACCAAGTCTGGAAAGCGTCAAGCATGCAGCAACCAAGGCCAAGGCCCGACAGATGCAGCTGATCAAGAGACAACAAGCAGGACTTCCCTGGTGGTCCAGAGGTTAAGAATCCACCTGCCAATGCAGGGCACAAGGTTTGATCCCTGATCTGAAAGATTCCACATGCCATGGAGCAACCAAGCTTGTGCACCACAACTCCCGAGCCTGTGCTCTAGAGCCCAGGAACCCCAACTACTGAGCCCGTGCACCTAGAACCCATTCTCCACAAGAGAAGCCACTGCAGCGCGAAGCCTGCCCACCACAACTAGAGAAAGCACGCGCACGGCAATGAAGACCCAGCACAGCCAAGAAGGTTAACAAGTAAATTTTTTAAATTTTCAAAAAAAGAGACAAGAAGCCGCTTTTGATTATTACTCACACAGACGGCAGGAGGAAGATTAGCCAAAGGCAGCAGCTCACGTAGGCCTTGTTGCCCACGCCAGAAAGGATAGTGTGGAAATCAAAGGGCTCATGGCTGTGAGATGCGGCCCCACCAGAGGCCGGAGCTGCTTTTAAAGACCCGAGCATAAAGCAGCGTGCACGTGTGGCAACTGATCACTGCAAATCATTTGACAAGGGAGAAATGACGTCTGTTTTATTATCCTTAAAGTTCACAGTGATAGGGGAATTATGTGTGGGAGTGTTTCCACCCTCAGGGGGAAGAGTGATCATGGTTAGGAGGGGCTAAGGGAAGCCTGGTCTTCCCAGGTGGCACGTGTGGTAAAGAACCTGCCTGTCAATGCAGGAGATGTGAGACGTGGGTTTGATCCCTGGGTCGGGAAGATCTGGAGGGGGGCATGGCAACCCATGCCAGTATTCTTGCCTGGAGAATCCCCATGGACAGAGGAGCCTGACGGGCTACAGTCCATAGGGTCTTAAAGAGTCGGACACAACTGAAGTGACTGAGCATGCATGCAACAAGGGAGCCCAGCTTGATCCTTGGACCCCAAGGCCTGGCTCTGCTGGTTAATAAGCAGGTTAATAGCCCAATAGAGGTTAATAAACATGCCCATGGCTACCATAGTTATTCTCCCAATAATAAATGTTTCTAGGGGCACCCAGGCAAAGACCTCCCCAAAAAAGGAAGTCATTGCCTTCGCTCACTGGAGTCAGCAGGACCCCTCAAGCCCCCATGCCAAGCGGAAAGGCAGCCCTACAGCTTGGTGGGCTGCAGTGGGGAGAGGTGGCCGGGCCCGCTGGGTGGTGGCAGCACCATGGGCAGGGAGTTGCTGCCCCTCTCATGCCAGCACGTGTCCAGGATGGGGTACAGCTTGCCCTGGAAGTCGGCCTGGAACGAGTAGAGTGGCCGAAGGTCGTCGGGGCGGTCGGCGTCGAAGAAGGTGAGCTCCCCCTGCTCATAGTGCAGGTAGATGCCGATGCGGTGGGGGTGGCCCGCCACGGGCAGGGGCACCCGGGGGCAGCCGAAGGCCTCATACACTCGGCCCTCCTTCAGGCCGATGAGCCACACACCATGCTCTGGGGACTTGCTCAGCTTGCCCTTGCGGCTGGCCGTGCCCTTGATGACCCCCAGGCGCCAGTCGCTCTTGCTGCCCACCACCACCTCCCAGTAGTGGCGGCCGCAGGAGAAGCCTCTGCTGGTCAAGACGCACGTGCTGTAATCGAAGCGCTCAGGCTGGCTGGCGCGCCGCTGGGCCAGGAGCCCACACTGCACTACCGTGTTGCCCTTGGAGAGCTCCAGGAGCGGGTGGGCCGTGGCTGGATCCAGCTTGAGGGACTCTGGGGCTGGGGGAGATAGAGGGGAGGTGTGTTCAAGGCGGCCAGCCCTGCCCAAGGGAGGCCAGTGGGAAGCCCTGAGCTTCTTGGAAGAACCAAGTCCCTCATCCCTGTATCAACAGGGCCTGGAAAGGGTGGGGCCAGAGCAGGCAACCCCAGTTCTCTGAAGCAGCGAGTGATGCCTGAAGGGTGGAGAACGGGCCACTGTGAGCCCAGGTGTTCCAGCCAGGAACATGGTGAGGTTGGCCTGCCTAAGGCAGAGGTGCCGATGGAGGAACCTGGGAGACAGCCTGTTACGTGGGTGCCTCAGCTCCGCTCCCCAGGGTTTCTGGAGATTCTAACAACTGCAGTGGCTTCCGTGGGTACGCCAGCAGTGCAGTCAAGGACAAACTATCCCAAATGACCTCTGTGCTCGCTGTCAGCTGACCAGTCTCTATCCAAAACGTGCAAACTATGTTCATGGTTCAGAGATTATCTGCAGGTCTTTCTTCTCTCCCCTTTCTTAAAATATATTTATTTATTTGGCTTTCCTGGGTCTTAATTGTGGCACGTGGGATCTAGTTCCCTGACCAGGGATTGAACCCAGGCCTCCTACATTGGGAGAACAGTCTTAACCACTGGACCACCAGGGAAGTCCCCCTTCTCCTTCTCTTATAGCGATCCTGTTTTTGCCTTTGTTGGGTGAAATCAGTCTACTGACTGACTTCCCTCATATGCTAGTAATGAAGGAGTTAAATGTCTGAGTTATTTTTTGGCAAAGCAGCAGCTGCCATTTATTAAGCATTAAACTACACACACCCTCCCAGGTGGCAAGGTGGTAAGGAATTCGCCTGCCAATGCAGGAGACCCAGGTTTGATCCATGGGTCAGGAAGATCCTTTGGAGTAAGAAATGGCAACCCACTCCAGTATTCTTGCCTGGAGAGTCCCATGGACAGAGGAGCCTGGCAGGTTACAGTCCATGGGGTTGCAAAGAGTTGGACATGACTGAGCACACAAATTGCACACATCTATTTAGAATACACAGCCCAGCAAGGTGAGCTCCTTACAGACAAAGAAACTAAGGTTCAGGGACTACAGATGAGGAAACAGGCTTGGGGGCTTCTCTGCCTGCCCAGTGGTTAAGGCTCTGAGCTCCCAATGCAGGGGGTGAGGGGAGGGGTTCGACCCCCAGTCAGAGAACTAGATCCCCAGGCTGCAGCTCAAAGATCCCACAAGCTGCAACTAAGACCCAGCACAGCCAAATTAAAAACAAAAAACAGGAAACCAAGCCTCAGAAATTACACCACTCAGGCAGTCACCACTTAGAGATGGAGCTGAGCTTGAGCACCCCCTGCTGGCGGAAGCCCAGCCCTGCGCCCTCACTGTCAGCTGCCCCAGCCTCATACAATGGAAGGTTAGGGTTAGGGCTCACCTGGCAGAACCTTTCGGAAAAGCCTTTTCCACACCGTCAGCTTGATGTCAGCCTGGTGCAGGCCTGGCTTGAAGGAGATGGGGCTGAAGGCACCTTCCGAGAGTCGGGCCTGCTGGAGCTCTGGTCTGAAGTCAAAGGTTCACAGTGATGACAGAGCTGCTCACCCAAGTACCCTAGCCTTGTCACCCATGTATAGGTCCGACCGGCTGAGTCCCTGCTCAGAAGACCATGCACTTGAGAGGCCCATCATGTCCCCCCACCAGCCACAATCTGGGGCCCTGCCTCCATCCCGGAAACACTCTGCATTACGCTACGCTACGCTAAGTCACTTCAGTCGTGTCCGACTCTGTGTGACCCCATGGTCTGCAGCCCACCAGGCTCCTCCATCCATGGGATTTTCCAGGCAAGAGTACTGGAGTGGGGTGCCATTGCCTTCTCCGACACTCTGCATTGGTAGCTCTCAAAGGGCAGGTCTGGGACCAGCAGCATCACATCACCTGGGCCTTGTCAGAAATGCAAGTTTTCTTGGGTCCCACCCCAGATCTGCTGACTCAGAACTGATGACTGGGGTCCAGGGATCTATGGTTAAAGAGTCCTCCAGGTGGCTCTGATGAGCTGCTTGAAGAGCACGCCTCTGAATCGGGGGGAACCCTGCCCCCAGCTCCAGCAGGAGTGGAAACCAAACTCAGCCAATCAGATCCTCTGGCCGTTCACTTAAGCCAATGCTTCTAACCCAATTGTCCTTAAAACTAAGGGAAATTGGAAACAAACAAACAAACAAACAAAAAACAGGGAGACACTCATACGGCTCCGAAAGTGCACGGGGAATACCTGGAGGCCATGGCGTGGTACTTCTGGAAGACAAGAGGGAGGCGGGTTAGGGCACCGAGGAGGCCGTACAGAAGCCGTTAGGAAGGGGGAGGCTCTTGGGGACACTGGGGCCTCGTCCGCTCACCCGGATGAACTCATGGTGACTCTCGCTGCCAAACTGCTCCAGCACACCCGTGGCCTGGACCAGCCGCTCCCGGGCGCCCCGGGCCTGCTCCAGCTGCATGTCCAGGGAGGCCACGAGGCCGCGGGTGTGGCCCTCCACCCCCTCCAGGCAGCGGGCCTTCTCCTCGTCCACCAGGTGGTGGAGCTCCTGGAACTCACGGCGGATCACCCAGCTGAAGACATCGGACTCGTTCTGGGACAGGGAGGGGCCAGTCAAAGCAGGAGCCAAGGCTGACCTCGTGTCCCCAGAGCCTGGCAGCTCAGGCCTTCCTGGGCCCTTCCGACCGTTCTCGGTCCTCATCCCTGAGTCCGAGGGCTGACTCCTGCTAGGGTGTTCACACCCGGATGCAGCCCTGGGGGAGGGCAGCAGTGGCAGGGGAGAGGCTGGGCCCCTGGTGCCCAGTTCAGGGCAGTGACTCTGACTCCCTCAGATGGAGTGGTGCTGTCTCCCTCCCCGGGGTGAGGAAGATTCACTGAGCTGACTTTCAAGGACGCTGGTCTCCTGCTTCTGTTTCATGACGACCTGTAAGGCCCAGGCTCCACACCCTCTCAGCCCCAAGGGCCCCTCATTTAGGAAAGGCGGTCAGGCTGTCAAGGTCAAACAGACACAGGTGGCAGGGGCCAGGCAGTCATGCCCACGTGTTAAGCTGTTTACCTCCGGGACTTGGGCTCTGAGTTATCTCTGTCCCAAGGACGTGGAGGACATAAGCCAACTTGGAGACAGCCCTGACAACTGTGGTGAATTCCCCCAGGAGCCTGTGTGCTTTTTCCCACCCCGCCTGGAATGCTTTGAAATTCTGGCTTTATAGGGAAGGCGTGGGTTCCTGTAAAGGACAAATCGGAGCTGGGCTCTGCAGGAAAGGGGAGGTGGTTGGCCCTGGGCAGAGGGGCACAGAGGGCAGGGGCACTCACCACAATCCGAGTCCTGTTGTTCACCAGTTTGGCGATTTGCTCATCTACCTTCTTCTGCTCCTGCTTCAGGTCGGAGATGAGGGCTGCTAGCTCCTCCTGGAGGCAAACGGGCCATGGCCCCGTGAGCCACGACCCCTTCACCCTCCCAGCCCCCGTGGCCAGGGCAGGGGGCTGCCCCATGAACACAAGCACTCCCAGTGGAACCAGGGAGCCACCTGGGTACCCTCGACCCCCAAACAGGTAAGACTATTCAAGAATACTCCAAACTGATGGCAGCAACTGCCCAGAGAGAGGAGGGTCTCCTCGTCATCCTTTTCTGTGACATTGACAGAGACGCTAAATGTGGTTATAGCCACCAGAAGTCACCACACAACATCCATGCCGGGCGACTGTCAATCTTAGGTCAGCACTCCCTGCATGGAATGCTGCCCGTAGGGTACCCACCTGGTAAACCTGCTGGGCCCCAGCAGGTCCAGAGTTAGTGAGCATTTGATCAAGAGTTATCACAAAGAGGCTGGCCCCAAGTGAAGTCAACGGTGTACGCAGCGGCCCAAGTTACACCTGGTGACCCCTCACTCCCTGTGAAACCTGAATCCATCTCTGGCAGCCTTGGGCCCAGCCTGGATTTAGGGCCTCCAGGATGCCATAAACTCACTTCCTCTGGGCTGCCCTGGCCCCATATCCAGCCTAACTAGGGGTCCACCAGAACCACCGAGACCACCCTGTGGCTGCAGGACTCGACGGGAGCCCAGCTGGCCTGTGCCCGTGGGCCGTGCAGAGTATTTGGCTTAGATCGTGCCTAAGCAGAAGTCGGCTGCAGGAGTCTTTCCGGAAGGGAACTGAGAAAAAAACAAAACCAGCCTGGAGATGAAGGAACAGAGTCCTTGCTCTCCGTAACAAGACAGCCGAGCTCACAGGAGTCTGAGAAGGGCGCGGCAACAGTAACCCTCCCAAGGCAGAGAGAGATGGGACTAGTTCCTTCTCATCAACTGGGCCACTGTGAGTGGAAACAGATGGCACAAATAAAGTATCTCAAGATCTCAATCCACAGGAGGAAACAGGAATGCATGAAGGAGATCTGAGGGGACTTCCCTGGCTGTCCCGTGATGAAGACTACACCTTCCAATGCAGGCGGTGCGGGTTCGATCTCTGGTCTGGGCGCTAAGATTCCACATGCCTCATGGCCGAAAAACCAAAACATAAAACAGAAGCAATATTGTAACTGATTCAATAAAGACTTTAAAAATGGTCCATGTCAAAAAAAATTTTTTTTAAAAAGATCTGATAAAGGAACTGAATTTAGTTGCATCAGAGAGGAGTCTTGAAATCATAAAAACCTACATCCAAAAACTAGGGTCCAAGCCCCCCCAGCTCCGAGCCAGAGACGACAAGCTCCCAGCAGTCTCCTTTTCTGCCGGGCAGCCCTCTGCTCATAAAACTGGACTCAGTTGCACTGCACTGCAATTTTGCTTCCTCCTTTCACAGCTCCCTACAACTACTCTTGCCAAGGTAACCGACTCTTACTGCAAAATCTGACTGGTTCTTTTCAATCCTGAGCTGACATTTCACACAAGTGACTTCCATCTTGTCAAAATGCTCTGTTCCTCCAGTTTCCAGAAGACCACATGCAGCCAGCGCTCCTGAGTCCTCTGTGGATTCTTTCTGTCCCCTTCGGGGTTCTCTGCTCAAATCTTAAATCCCGAAGCTCCTGGTGGGCATTCTCAGCGTCTTCCCCATCACCCTGCAGACTCGCTTGGTCAGTCTTCTCTGCACCTCAGACTGCAAAGACCACCTGCATGTAGGTTACCCCCAATCTCTTATTCCCAGCCTCACTCTCCAGTCTACCCTCAGGCAGAGATTGCGCCACATCACGACTGTTTAAACACTTCCAACACTGGTCGTCTGAATAAACCCCTGATCCCTTCTCATGTAACACAGGCCTTTTCATGAGCTGGCCCCTGCTTGGTTCCCCTCACTCCCACCTCACTCTCCCTTGAGCTGAATGGAATAATGTCTAATTCCTCAAATGTGCCATGCCGTTTGCTCCTTGGTCTTTTGCCCATGCTCTTTTTATACTCAGAATGCTTTTCCTCCCCTTCCTTTCAAGTCCTCCTGAGGGTTCAGGTCTCAGCAGTCCACTTCCTCCAGGAAGCCTTCCCTGACCACCCAAGACCATGCAAGAGCCATGTTCCAGCTGGGCTCACCTTTGCCTGTATTGAACCTCAACAGCAGCACCTGACACTCGGGATGGTGTCAGACCCCCAGACTGTGAGTGCTGGCGAAGAGTGAGCTTCTTGCCCACTACTGTACCATGGACACCGGCGCCGCCCGGAGCACATTCTAGAGCTCCTTCCCTACTTGTCTTCCAGGGTTGAAGGGGCAAAGAAAGGCTGCCCAGAGCACCTGGCCAGGAAATCCCGGGAGCAGCTTCCAGGGGCCCCTCTGCCTACACACGCTGATGCACTTCCCTCTTTCTGCCCCGCCTGCACCCTCGTCTCTTTAACTTTGTCATTCCTGGTCCTTACTCCCCCTGTCCCCACTGCTAAACTCTAGGCCATGTACCCTATGACAATTTACCTCCAAGAGCCCTTCCTTGATCAGTTGTCTGGGGAATAAAAAACTGGCCTTGGTTTGAATCCTAGCTCTGCCACTGACAACGCATGACCTTGACTAAGACCCTCATGCGTTCTCTGAGCCTGTTTCCTCATTTATAAATACAACAGTAACCCCACTCTTCATAAACCTTAGATAAACAGACTAACTTAAGACGATATCATTATTATCACTCATCTTAAAATGGTGATCTGCTAGTTCTGAGGCAAGGGTCCATGAGGGCAGGAATCCATTGATTCCACAAAGACATTTTGGGCATTTACTACCTGCCCAGCATGCTTCTAGGTGCAGAAACATCCCAGGGGATGAAACTAAGTCCCTGCCCTCACCTGCCTCAGGGTGAAGTCCCTGGAGGGCTCAAGAATCTAACGAGAGCAGCAGAGGAAAATAAAGCTGGAGGTGGAGGGCAGTAGTTCGTGATGCAGCTCGCTCTCTGTCCCCCAGGGCGGCCCCGCCCCTCGCCCACCTGCCGCCCCCAGCGGCCTCGCTGCCCACCTTCATGCGGCTGTAGACGGTGGAGACGGGTGTGACCCGGTGGTGCTGGTGGGCGCCCAGCAGGCCGCAGAGGCCACAGATGAGCTCCTGGTCCTTCTCGCAGAAGAGGCTGAGCGGGTTCCGGTGGTGTGCGCACACCTGGGGCTCCGGGTCCCCGGGGAGCCGCAGGGCTTCGATCACCTTCGCCAGGGAGACGTTGGGTGGGGAGCTGCTGTAGTCCACCTCCTGCCGACACACGGGGCAGCGCAGCTCCGAGGCCAGGTGGTGGGACAGGGACACCAGGCAGCCCTTGCAGTAGGAGTGGCCGCACTGCAGCATCAGGGGCTCCTTGAAGACCTCCAGGCACATGGGGCACTGCAGGCGGTCCTCCAGCTCGGGCACGCTCACCTGCCACGCCATCCACGGCGCCCTCGGGGCCAGGGCAGCCTCCCTGGAGCCGGCTCCCTCCACTCCTTTGGCCCCCAGCCCCAAGGGCCCTGAAAGGAGAGGCTGCTAAGGACGACAGCCTTGGGTCTGTTTTCCCATCTTTAAATCAAAGGGCTTAAATGAAAAGAGCAGTCACTTGGAGGTCCAGGTGCCTACATTTTAAACTCAGATTTGGAGGTAAACGTGAAGTGACACTAACAATGCAAGCTCCAGCCCAGCGGGCGTCCTGACCTAGAACTGGGCAGCAGAAACAAGCCAAGGTCTTTCCCAGTTTCTAGATCAGTTCTCAAACCCGTGAGCAGCTGGTGGAAGCAGAGTTACAACAGAATTCCTGAGTCACGCCATCACATATCTCCAGTGAGCCCCAGAAATCTGTGCTTACAAGAGACACCCCCCAGGCCATTCTGAAGCAGAGTTCTGTCTTAGAACAATACTGTCCAGGAGCTGGGACCTTGGAGCTCTCTCCTGGGCTCCCACCCTGCTCCCCTGTAAAAACTGATTGGGACTGAAAAGCATCTCACCAGAAGTCAGCAGTGGCCCCAGGGAGAACCCCCGAACTGGCCTCTCAGGATCCTCCGAGCCCTCCAGCGGGGCCTCACACCAGCAACACTGACTCGGTCCGCTCGGCCTTCTCTTCTCCCCAGGATGGGATGGCAGGTGCAGAGACCTGGGATTGTGGCTGGACACCTGTTCTACCTAGTCTCTGCCCCTTTCCTCCTCCCTTTTCCCAGAAACGCCCCATGCCCTCAAGGTCGCTGAGAATCAGGTGGAGGCTGGGCCACATCACGGGACTAGGGAGGGAGCCTCTGCTCGGCCAGCTCTGATAACGGCGGCACTCAGGTAGTCACCTTGGCCAGGCCTGGGGGAGGGTCGGAGACAGAGGGACCAGGTACCCGCTCACACCTCTCAGACCCCAAAAGGGAGTGGACTCGTGCTTTGACTCAATTCTTTCTAAATCTGCATGTCTCCCTCTCTCTCTTTAGAATTCTGAAGATGTTCTTGCTTCCCTAGATTTTAAAATTGATGTATACCTTCTATAAAGTGCACAAATGTTAACCATACGCTTGAAGTACAATTTATACAAGTGCATGCACTCTCAAGGTCAAGATACAGAGGACCAGACTTCCCTGGTGCTACAGTGGACAGGAGTCTGCCTGCCAATGCAGGGGACCCGGGTTCTAACCCTGGGCCGGGAAGATCCACGTGTAATGGAGCAGCTAAGCCCACGCCCCACAACTACTGAACCCCCATACCCTGGAGCCTGTGCTCCGTGCACAACAAGAGAAGCCACCACAGCGAGAAACTCGGGCACCACGAGGAAGAGGAGCCCCTGCTCACCATGCCTGGAGGAAGCCCGTGCGAAGCAACAAAGACCCAGAACAACAACAACAACAACAAAACCGACGTAATTAATTAAAAAACAAAGATACAGAGAAGGTTCTGGGTTGGTGACCGTACCCACGTGCTGGGAGGGTGCTGCACCCCGGTTCCATGGGAACCCAAGTACCTGTGCTCTGGACTCTTCTGGATCTCACCCTACATACCTCTTCATCTGGCTGTTCATTTACATCCTTTATAATAAACTGATAAACAATTTTTTTAATATCAAGCTACAGAACATTTCTAGCACCCAGAGGCTTTATCACATGTCTCTGAGTCAGAACCCCTAACAAAGGGAGCCGCTATCCTGATTCATATCATCACAGATTAATGTGGCCTGGTTTCCATTTTTTTGTTGTTGTCTATGCTGGGTCTTAGTTATGGCATGTGGGATCCAGTTCCCTGACCAGGGATCTAACCTGGCCCCCTGTATTGGGAATTCAGAGCCTTAGCCACTGGACCACCAGGAAAATCCGTGGCCTGGTTTTGAATTTCAAATAAACAGAATTATCAATATATTCTTTTGTGTCCAGGTTTTTAGTCAACATATTGAATAATTATTATTTGGTTTTTTATTTTTATTAAATACATTTTAATTAAAATCTTTCCATGGTTTAACACAAACATAAACTCGAAATGGATTAAAGACCAAAATGTAAGACCAGAAACTATGAAACTCTTAAGAGGGAAATATAGGCAGAACACTTGACATAAATCAAAGCAAGATCCTCTATGACTCACCTCCTACAGTAATAGAAATAAAAACAAAAGTAAACAAGCGGGACCTGATTAAACTTGAAAGCTTTTGCACAGCAAAGGAAACGACAAGCAAGGTGAAAAGACAACCCTCAGAATGGGAGAAAATAATAGCAAATGAAACAACTGACAAAGGATTAATTTCCAAAATATACAAGCAGCTCATACAACTCAAGACCAGAAAAACAAACAACCCAATCAAAAAGTGGGTAAAAGACCTAAACAGACTTTTCTCCAAAGACATACAGATGGCTAACAGACACATGAAAACATACTCAACATTGCTCATTATTACAGAAATGCAAATCAAAACTATAATGAGTTATCACCTCACACCAGTCAGAATAAAGTTGATAAAGTGAAGTCACTCAGTTGTGTCCAACTCTTTGGGACCCCATGGACTGTAGCCTATCAGGCTCCTCAGTCCATGGAATTTCCCAGGCAAGAGTATTGGAATGGGTTGCCATTTCCTTCTCCAGGGGATCTTCCCGACCCAGGGATTGAACCCAGGTCTCCCACATTGCAGGCAGACGCTTTACTGTCTAAGCCACCAGGGAAGCTGGTCAGAATGGCCATCATCAAAAAGTCTACAAACAATAAATGCTGGAGAGGGTGTGGAGAAAAGGGAACACTCTTGCACTGTTGGTGGGAATGTAAATTGACAGCCACTATGGAAGACAGTATGGAGATTCCTTAAAAAACTAGGAATAAAACCATACGACCCAGCAATCCCACTCCTAGGCATATACCCTGAGGAAACCAAAATTGAAAAAGACACATGTATCCCATTGTTCATTGCAGCACTATTTACAATAGCTAGAACATGGAAGTAACCTAGATGTCCATCGACAGATGAATGGATAAAGAAGATGTGATATATATACACAATGGAATATTACTCAGCCATAAAAATATTACTCAGTTCTAAAGAGGTGGATGAACCTAGAACCTATTATATAGAGTGAATTAAGTCAGAAAGAGAAAGATAAATATTGTATTCTATTATATATACAGAATCTAGAAAAATGGTACTGAAGAATTTACTTACAGGGCAGCAGTGGAGAAACAGACATAGAGAATAGACGTACGGACATGGGGAGAGGGGAGGAGAGGGTGAGATGGATGGAAAGAGTCACGTGGAAACTTACATTACCATGTGTAAAATAGACAGCCAACGGGAATTTGCTATATGGCTCAGGAAACTCAAACAGGGGCTCTGTATCAACCTATGGCTTGATACCTATGGCTGATTCATGTTGAGGTTTGACAGAAAACAACAAAATTTTGTAAAGCAATTATCCTTCAATAAAAAATACATTAAAAAAGTCTTTCAATGGTTTAGAAAGATAAATATTTTCTAAATATTTGTTATACAGTCAATAAATATTTTGGTTATACCATATTATGCATTTCACAGGAGTATGGTGGGAAATCACTGAATGGAAAAGACAGAGGTGGGTATTAAGAAACAAGGATCTTTGGGCCAAAGATGCCACCGCCACTGCAAGTCTAAGCACTCATGTCTGTAGGAGGGGTAGGGCTGCTACTCCAGTGACAAGCTAGACCAAGGGCTGGTATAGGCAGGTAGAGAGTCAATTTTATTGAATTCAACAAATACTTATTGAGAACCTCCTCAACTGTGCTCGGCCTCAGCACAGTTGAGCACTGTGCTGGGTGGCTCAGATGGTAAAGTATCTGCCTGCAATGCAGGAGATCCGGGTTTGATCCCTGGGTTGGGAAGATCCCCTGGAGAAGGAAACAGCAACCCACTCCAGTATTCTTGCCTAGGAAATCCCATGGACCAAGGGGCTCCATGGGGTCACAAAGAGTCATGACTGAGCATCAAACACAGAAAACAAGACAAAGCTTCTGTCCTTTTGGAGTTTATAATACATAGGGGTAGGCCACAAATAAATGAGATAATAGAATAGTGTTTTTTATATATATATATATATATATATATAATAAAATGCTTTGCAGGAAGTAAATGGTGTGATAAGAAAGAGGCAGATGGGGTGGCAGAACTGTGAGGTACATTTTATTTTTATTTTTTATTTAAATTTATTTAATTGGAGGCTAATTACTTTACAACATTGTATTGGTTTTGCCATACATGAACATGAATCCGCCACAGGTGTACATGTGTTCCCCATCCTGATCCCCCCTCGCACCTGCCTCCCCATACCATCCCTCTGGGTCATCCCAGTGCACCAGCCCCAAGCATCCTGTATCCTGCATCAAACCCGGACTGGCGATTCGTTTCTTATATGATATTATACATGTTTCAATACCATTCTCCCAAATCATCCCACCCTCTCCCTCTCCCACAGAGTCCAAAAGACTGTTCTATACATCTGTGTCTCTTTTGCTGTCTCACATACAGGGTTATCGTTACCATCTTTCTAAATTCCATATATATGCATTAGTATACTGTATTGGTGTTTTTCTTTCTGGCTTACTTCACTCTGTATAATAGGCTCCAGTTTCATCCACCTCATTAGAACTGATTCAAATGTATTCTTTTTAATGGCTGAGTAATACTCCAGTGTGTATATGTACCACAGCTTTCTTATCCATTCGTCTGCTGATGGGCATCTAGGTTGCTTCCATGTCCTGGCTATTATAAACAGTGCTGTGATGAACACTGGGGTACACGTGTCTCTTTCAATTCTGGTTTCCTTGGTGTATATGCCCAGCAGTGGGATTGCTGGATCATAAGGCAGTTCTATTTCCAGTTTTTTTAAGGAATCTCCACACTGTTCTCCATAGTGGCTGTGAGGTACATTTTAAATGCACCTCATTTAAAATGTACCTCAGGCAAAGGGGGTAGCAACTGCAAAGGACCTGAGGCTGCAAAGGGCTCAGTACAGCTGACCCTTGAGCAGGATGGGGGTTAGTCTTGACATATTTTAGTCGGCCCTCTCCATCCATGGATTCACCCAACCACGGATGGTGCAGTACTATGGTATTCACTGTTGAAAAGTATCCCTGTATAATTGGACACTTGCGATTCAAATCCCTGTTGTTCAAAGGTCAACAGTATTTACGAGATCCACCAGAGAGGAGGCTTGGGTGGCTGGATCACAGTAAGTCAGAGGGAATCCCAGAAGACGAGGTCAGAGGGGCTGGCAGGGAAGGCCTGGTAGACCAGAGCAAAGGTTTGGATTTAATTTCAAGGGCGGTGGGAGCTATTGGTGGGTTTAAAGCAAGGGAATATGATCTGATTTATATTTTTTAAAGATCTCTCTGGCCACTGTATAGATATGGATCATAGTGGGTTGAGCACCTGGGTGGATGGACAGTGATGCCAAGAAGATCAAGGTGAAAAAGGCAGATGGGCGAGTCCAGAGTCAGATGCCTGAGAACAAACAGGTGGATCGACTGAGTAGCCCAGCGGTCTGCAGACTTCAGTAGAACTAAGAATCACCTGAGGGCTAGTTAAAACAGAGGCTTCTCAACCCGGCTCCAGAGATGCTGATTCAGAAATACGGGGATGGACCCACTTCTGTCCCAATTTTCAAACGTTCCCAGGCAACACTGCTGCTGCTGGTCTGAGCACTACACTTTCAGAGCCACTGGAAAAGTCAACTGGACTCAAACACCTGGAGCCCTGGGGCCTGGGGCGGCTCTGGGCTGGCTGGGCATATCACATATGTAAACCTGTGGGAATGGTTGGGCTCTCAGGGATTGGGAACTGAGAAGGGTAGGGGTCCCCAGACAGGGCCCTAAGAAAGCTAATATTTAGAGATCAGGAACAAGATGATGACTGAAAAGGGACAGCTGGGCTGGTAGGAGGAAAATCAGGAGTGTGTGGTGACCAGGGAAGTGTGGCAGGAAGAATGACTGCCCCAAGGACGTGTGTGGGTTAGTCGCTCAGTCGTGTCCAACTCTTTGCGACCCCATGGACGGTAGCCTGCCAGGCCCCTCTGTCTGTGCAATTCTCTAGGCAAGATCTCCTCCTCCAGGGGATCTTCCTGACCCAGGAATCAAACCTGCGTCTCCTGCATTGCAGGCAGATTCTTTACCATCTGAGCCACCAGCCAAGCCCCCTGGATGACCATGCCCTAATTCTTAGGATCTGTGAATATGCTTCCTTAGACGGCCAAAGGGACTTTGAAGATGTAATAATTACAGTCATGGAGCTGAATTATCATGGTGGGTCCAATCTAATCATGTTGCCCCTTAACATAGAACGTGCCCTGGCTGGAGTCAGAGATGCAGCAGGAGAGGAGGCAAGCTTATAAAAACATCAACCAGGTAATATTCCCTCCCAGCCTAAGAAGGAATCAGCAAGCTGTTGCTGACTCTCAGATGTATAGGGCCCACATGCAAGGACCACAGAGTAGCCTCTAAAAGGTAAGGGTCACTGTTGGCTGACAGCAAGGACACAGGGACCTCGAGCCAAGAGCTTCAAGGACCTGGATTAGCCAATGATCTGAACGGGCTTTGAAGTGGATTCTTTCCCAAAGCCTCGAGTGAGGCTGATGCCTCCATCTCAGCCCAGCAAGACTGGTGTCAAGACTTCTACCTCCAGACCTGTGAGATAATAAATGTATTGCTTAAAACAGTTCCTTTTGTGGTCATTTATTACAAGAGGAAAAAAAAAAACCCAAAAAACTAAATACAGAGGCCAAAAGAAAACAGGCAGTTAAAGGTCAGGTCAGCTTCATCAAATGCTGCCGAGAGTCCAGTAACTACAGGACAAAGAGGGGTCTAATGGATTTGGCAACAACAAAAGTGAATGGTGGCCTGAACCCAGGGAAAGTGGTATTGGAATGGAAAAGAAAATGAAGAGTAAGGAGGTGGCGACAGGATAGTTGAGAAAGCCTTTGCAGCAACCCTTTTGATAAGTTTTTCCCAGGAAGAGGAGGAATGAGGCCACCTGTAGCAGGAGGGAGATTTGGGACAAAGCGAGGCCTGTTTGTTTTTAGGTGGGGGACTTAGGGACACACCTAAGCGAAATAAAATGATCCAGTGGCCAAGGCAAGATGGGTGCAGGAGAGATGGGATGCTCAGTGGTGCCCAGTCCTCAGCTTGGCAAGAGTGGGAGGAGGTAACAGGTTGGAGCGGGTGGGATCCCGGGCATTCTCCCTTTGTACCAGGAGCACACAGGTGTAGCAGACTTGCTGATAGCCAGGGGCAGGCCCAGCACCGCCTTGCTTTTGCAGGAACTGGGCAGTTTGACTTTAAAGTGCTGTCTGCCTCTTACGTATCCCTGGAGCCGGAAGGAGAAGGAGGGAGGGTTGGAATCACCCACATCCGTGGCCCTGACCGTTCCAGCAGCCCCGCCCCCACCCCGCATCTGAAGCCTTGTCCTCTGCTGCGTGTCCTGCCGGCCACGTGTCCGCAGCTTGGCCATCACGTACCCGGTGGCTGATCCTCAGCACCTGCACATCCCGTTCCCTGTACCCTCACCACAAGCTGCGTCATGCTCCCCGGGCCCCGCCACGTGTCCCGTGGTGCGCCACGTGTCCCGTCATGCCCCACGCGGCCTCAAGTAGCGCGGGATCCAGCTCTGTGCGCGCCCCACCACTCCCCACTCCCGCCACGTGCCCGGTCACGTGACCTGCCAGGCGTCCGCACACGTGGCCTGGCGCACTCCCCTAGCGCCCACTGGCGGTTGGCGGCGGTTGAAGCTGAGCGATGAGCTCCTCGCGGCCCCTGAACGGATTGTCACGGTTGGACGCGGAAGACCGGGTATAAAAGGGCGACCGCGTCGCTGTGGGGCATCGGGCGGCGGGGCGTAGGGGCAGGTGGCGCGGAAATGGGGGGCAGCACCCGGAACCCGGGAGTCTTGCAAAGAGACGACTCCCCCAGCCAGGTGAGGGCCCGGGCGCTGGGGAGTAAGGGTTGGTTGGAGCCGCCAGAGTCAGCGTGCCCGTTCAGGGCTCTGAGGTGGTGTGTTTCATCCCCCATAAGTCTCCGTACCAGCGCTTAAGTCAAAGGATGCTGGACATTTCGGGGGACCGAGGCGTGCTGAAGGATGTCATTCGAGAGGGAGCTGGAGAGCTGGTGACACCGGACGCCTCCGTGCTCGGTATGTATGGCGGCCGGGCCCGGGTGCCGTCTGCCCTGGAAGGCTGGCGGTGCCCAAGGGCTGCGTTTCAAGGGATAAGCGAGGGAACCCATTACCCCTTTGTGTGAGACGGCAGTGAACAGGGGCTCTGGGAGGCCCAGCAGCCCAGCTCTTGAGCCCCGCCGCCAAAGGGCAGGCATCTAAACGCTGAGGCAAAGCTTTTCCCAGTCATGGGATGAGGGGTGGAGGTCAAGTTTAAGGTACTTAACGTTGTTTCTGTGTGACAAAGAGATTTGCTATGGAGGCATGAGTGTCTTGTCTTTTCCTAGTGAAATATTCTGGATATCTGGAGCACATGGACAAGCCTTTTGATTCTAATTGCTTTAGGAAAACGCCTCGGCTCATGAAACTTGGAGAGGGTAAGTTCAGATGAAAGTGTTGGGGACTCAGCCCTGTCAGACTGCGACTTCTTGGACCTCTGTCCACGGAATTCTCCAGGCAAGAGTACTGGAGTGGGTTGCCATTCCCTTCTCCAGGGGATCTTTCCCACCCAGGGATTGAACCCAAGTCTCCTGCGTTGCAGGCACATTCTTTGCCATCTGAGCCACCAGGAAGCCCAAGTTCAGATAAGGAGCTGGGAAAAAAGAAGTTGCTTGGGGGAACTGATGCAGGGCAGTGCCCGAGGACCGGAAAACTGTTCAGGGCACTTGAGTCTGTTTTTCTGAGGCTGGGTTTTGCTAAACCAGCCATGTTGTCTTCCACACTCTCCTCTGAGACCTAGGTATTTGGGAGATGGCTTACCTGGCAGGGTTATCTTTGCATTTGTGACGTAACCAGGGGTGCTACATATTTCTTGGTTTATTATGAAGACATTTGTTGAATGATTATTCCATAAGGCAGAGCGAAAAGAAAGGATGTACTCATATGGTTAGAAAGGCTGTGACCAGTGTTGTAGAGATTGACACACTCCAGACAACTAAGCTGGTGAAATTTGGGGGCGGTATAAGCAGTGTTTGGTGGGAATGCTTAATGAAGGCACAGTTCGTTTCAGCTGGGAATAGTTCACCTCAGATGGGATATTTGAATGAGCCCTGAAGTTTGAATAAGAGCTCAGAGTAGAAGCTGGGCATGAGTGGGTAGGAGAACACATTGCAGGAAGAAGGAACCACGTGAACAAAGATGTCAAGGCCAGGACACTGCAGAGGTAGGAGGAGTCTGGGGGTGGTGGCGAGTTGGGACGACAATGCAGGAGGCTTGGGGATGCCTCTCGGAGAGATGTGGATGTGAAGGGGGAGGCCATGGGGGGCAGTGGGCCAGCTTCCACTGCGTTTTTTGTCACTTCTTCCAGATATCACACTGTGGGGCATGGAGCTGGGCCTTCTGAGCATGCGGAGAGGGGAGCTGGCCAGGTTCCTGTTCAAACCCACCTATGCTTACGGAACGCTGGGCTGCCCTCCCCTGATCCCCCCAAACACCACCGTCTTGTTTGAGATCGAGTTGCTCGACTTCCTGGACTCTGCTGAGTCAGACAAGTTTTGTGCCCTCTCAGCCGTAAGTTCTGGAGCACAGATGTTAGCACTTTGATAGAGGGATGGGTTTGTGTTTCAGGTAATTATCCTACCCCACTGATGATCATCAGCCCCAGGGTCTGACCAAGGCTCCGGTGTGGAGAGGTGGAGGGGAGGAGTATCTTACCACTCGCTAGTGTGCGTCTAAGTGCTGCTGGCCCTTATGTGTGGGTGCCTGTGCTCGGCCAGGGTTATGGACCAGCAGGTTGAGCTGACCTTTGTCACCATTTGCCTAGGTCTCCCTGAAAGATAGTATTTGCTTCTCAGTGCTGTTTGGTTTTCAGCAAGTCAAGCATTGGTAGCTCATAACTGGGTTGACCATGTAATTTGTTGTCCAACCCAGGACCCTTGAGAAGGAAAGCGACTACTAACTTATGGGATACGAGGACACAGGGTATAAACTGGGATAGATGGCCTCTGTCTTAATGTAACTTTAAAACCGCCTTTCCTCTGTAGCCTCACATATAACTCACCCCGTACAGACGGGGCTTCTAATCATCAGCAGTGACGTGAGCTCCTTGTCCTGCTGTCTTACCCTGGCTGTACATGTGGCCTTAGATGTCCACCCCGGGTTCACATCTCTGTATGGTGTCTCCCTGGCTAAACTGTCACCACCGCAAGGGAGAGACACTACCTTTTTCTCATCTTTTCACAAAACAGAGGTTCTTGCAGATAACCTGGGTCCCACCTCTTGTGTGCTGATTTAGAATGTTTAGGGGTGGGGCCAGAGAAGGCAATGGCACCCCACTCCAGTACTCTTGCCTGGAAAATCCTATGGATGGAGGAGCCTGGTAGGCTGCAGTCCGTGGGGTCGCTAAGAGTCGGATACGACTGAGTGACTTCACTTTCACTTTTCACTTTCATGCATTGGAGAAGGAAATGGCTACCCACTCCAGTGTTCTTGCCTGGAGAATCCCAGGGACGGGGGAGCCTGGTGGGCTGCCGTCTGTGGGGTCACACAGAGTCGGACACGACTGAAGCGACTTAGCAGCAGCAGCAACAGGGGTGGGGCCAGGACGTCTGTTTAAAAAGAGGCTCCACTGGTGATCCTGACGTGTACCCAGGGTAGAGCATCATGGTCGGAAAGACGGGCGGAGCTCTGGGCAGACCAGGGCTGTCAAATGCTTGCTGGATGAGTGGTTGCCATGAGACCTGAACTTTGTGCTTGGCAAGTTCCATCAGTTTCTAATTCTATGAGAAACTGTTTCTTTAGGGAGCATCTCTGGGTAGGTCTAAACTAGTGGACTTCCCATTTGGCCCTCATCCGTAAAACAGCAGTAATGGCATCTACCTGCTGTGGCTTCTGTTGGGATTCAGAGATGACTTCTACCTAGGCCCCTAGCCCAGTGCTCAGCACACCTGCGGCAGCAGAGGTCATAGTCTAAAGGAACAGACCTAACAGCTGTAGTGACCCTGGCGTTGTGGCCGTGGGGCTTTCAGTTTCCTTGCTGACATCCTTGTCTTTGATCCTTAGGAGCAACAGAGTCAATTTCCACTTCAGAAGGTCCTAAAGGTGGCAGCTACTGAACGAGAGTTTGGCAACTACCTTTTCCGCCAAAATCGTTTCTATGATGCCAAAGTGAGATATAAACGGGTAAGACTGCTTCAGAGTGTGAGTTTAGACCCTGGAAACTTCCTTCTTTAAGAGAGAGAGACTTTATCTCTGTCCCTTCTTCTCCCCTACAACGTTAAGAAAAATCTTAACCTAAAAATCCTCATGCCAGAGGGCTAAAAACTGGGGGAGAGGATGCAGGGTTTAAGGGAACCTGGTGATGTTTGAATATGGATGTGGTTTACATGAGTGTGTTCAGGTTGTGATCATTCATCGAGCTGGACGCTTGCTTTTGTACTTGACTGTGTATTTCAATACAAATTTTTAAAAATTCTCTTTCTAGTTTTGGGTCCTCTACCAACTGACTTCTCTACCCCATTTGCCATGTTCATTTCCTGTCTTTTTGACAGTGGACATTCATCTGAATCTAACGCCATTCTTGCCAAGCTTCTGATTGTCATTTGGCTTCCTGTGGAGGTTCTGCTGACAGGAATCCGCTGTTTGCTTTGTAACGCGGTCACGAATATTATGAGTACTTTCTGTGTGCCCAACTCTGCCCCCTAGGCTATAGAGGCAAACAGGATACAGTTTAGGGGCATTCTGATTTTTGTCTCATTTGCATAGTGAGCCTAAACATTCAGGATTTGCATTCAGCTGTAAACCACAAAATCCTGAAAAAGTTTTTCAAATAAACTAGTGATGTAATTTTTCTCACATAAGAAGGGAGGCACTTCAAGGACAGCATAAACAGCTGTTACACAAAGCCATCAGGGAACATTCCAGAGATCTCTCTGATCAGCTGCCCTTAGTGTGTCTTTGTTGTCTTTCTCCTTCTCAAGATGGTAGTTCAACCTGCAGTGTCATGTGATCATCTGGGCAGGAAGAAGGGAGGGAAGAAGAGTCTGGTGTGTGTATTCATATTACAAGCTTTCCAGAATTTCTCCTAACCCGACTTCTCATGATATCCTATGGTGAATGTCCATTTGCCCTTAGCTGTATGCAGATAGGAAGCTGCAAAGTATGGTTTAATTAGTACGTTGCTGCTTTGAATGAAATGGAGGCTCTGTTGGAAGAGGAGGGAAATATATGTTCTCTTTCTCTCTTTCTCTTAGCATAATACTCTCTAGGTCCATTTGTGTTGTCATAGATGGTGAGGTTTTGTTCTATCTTATGGCTAAATAATATTCCATTATGTATATATACCACATCTTTAAATATTCATCTGTTGGGCACTTGGGTGGTGGTGTTCAGTCACTAAGTGGTTTCTGACTGTTAGCGACCCCATGGACTGCAGCACGCCAGGCCTCCCTGTCCATCATCAACTCCCAGAATTTGCTCAAACTCATGTCCATTGAGTCGGTGATGCCGTCCAACCATCTCATCCTCTGTCACCTCCTCTTCCCTGCACTCAATCTTTCCCAGCATCAGGGTCTTTTCCAGTGAGTCGGCTCTGGCTACTGTAAATAATGCTTCAGTCAACATAGGGTGTATCTATCTTTTCAAATTAGTGTTTTTGTTTTCTTTGGACAAATACCCAGGAGTGGAATGCTGGATCATATAGTAATTCTGTGTTTAATTTTTTGAGTAACCATACTGTTTTCCGTAGTGGCTGCATCAATTTATATTCTTGCCAGCAGTGCCCAAGGTTTTCTTTTCTCACATCCTGCCAACTCCTGGCTATTCGCTGTCTTTTTGATAATAGCCATTCTGACAGGTGTGAGGTGATACCTTATTGTGGTTTGAGTTCCATTTCCCTGATAATTGGTGGTGTTGAGCATCTTTTCATGTGCTTCCTCACTGTATATATATCTTCTTTGGAAAAATGTCTATTTGGATCCTCTGTTTATCTTTCAATCAGTTGTTTATTTTTTAATGTTAAGTTGTATGAGTTCTTTGTATATTTTGGATGAAAATGCCTTATTGGATATATTGTTTTGCAGATATCTTCTCCCATTCATTGGTGGCCTTTTCTTCTTGTTGATAGTTTCCTCTGCTATGCAGAAGCTTTTTAATTTGATGTAGTTCCATTTGTTTATTTTTGCTTTTGTTTCCTCAGCCTGAAGAGACATACCCAAAAAAGTATTCCTAACATGGGTGTCAGAGAGCATACTGTCTGTGTTTTCTTCTAAAAGTTTTTTGGTTTCAGGCCTTACATTTTAAGGGCTTCCCTGGTGGCTCAGATGGAAAAGAATCCGCCTGCAATGGGGAGAGACCTGGGTTTGATTCCTGGGTTGGGAAGATCCCCTGGTGGAGGAGGGCATGGCAACCCACTCCAGTATTCTTGCCTGGAGAATCCCCATGGACAGAGGAGCATGGTGGGCTCCGGTTCATGGGGTTGCAAAGAGTTAGACAAGATTGAGCATAGCACACAGCCTATGTTTTAAATCTTGAAATTGTGTGTGGTCTGAGTAGGTAGTCCAGTTTGATTCTTTTGCCTGTAGCTGTCCAGTTTTCCCAGAGCCATTAATTGTTTACTATTGTTGAGATATAATTCACGTAGCATAAAATTCACACTTTTAAGTGTACAGTTCAGTAATTCTTAGTTTATTCACAAGGTTGTGCAGCCATTACCACTACTGAATTCCGGAACACTCCATCACCCCCAAAAGAAACCTGTTAGCAGTTACCATTCCCTCCTACACCCCCTGTTTTACTCTTTCTGTGGATTTGCTTATCTGGGATATTACGTGTAAATAGAATTATGAAACATGTGATCCTTTGTGTTTGGTTTCTTTCAGGAAGCAAAATGCTTTCAGAGTTTATGTTGTAGCATGTATTAGCAGTTTATTCCTTTTAAAAAATTTATTTTTCAAATTGTGGTAAAATGTGCCAAACATAAATTTTACCATTTTAAGCATTTTTAGGTATACAACCCAGTGGCATTAAGTACATTCAGAATGTTGTGCGACCATTGCCACTGCCTGTTCCAGAACTTTATCATCATCTCAAACAGAAGTTCTTTATCAGTAAACAGTAACTCCCACTTCTCCTGCCCCCAGCTTCTGGTAACCTTTATTCTATTTTCTGGCTCTATGAATTGATCTATTATGGGTACTCATGTAAGTGGAATAATAACAACATTTATCCTTTTCTGTCTGACTCCTTTCACTTAGCATGATGTTTCAAGTGTCATCCACGCTGTAGCATGTATTAGTATTTCATTCCTCTTTATAGATGAATAACATACTCTTGTGTGGATCTTACTGGGGCTTCCCTGGTGGCTCAGACAGTAGAATCTGCCTGCAATGTGGAAGACCCAGGTTTGATCTCTGGGTCAGAAATTGCTTTTCCTTGGAGAAGGGAATGGCTTCCCACTCGTTTTCTTGCCTGGAGAATTCCGTGGACAGAGGAGCCTGGCAGCCTGAGCCTGTCGGCTGTAGCCACGGGGATCTTGCTGCCTCTTGTTTATGTTCATCAGTTGGCGGGCATTTGGGTTGTTTCCACTTTTTGGCTATTGTGAATAATGTTTCTATGAACACTTGTTCACCAGTTTTTGTGTGTAGACTGATGTTTTCAGTTCTTTGGGGTGCCTAGCTAGGAGCGCAATTGCTGGGTCATATGGTGAATCTGTTTAACTTTTTGAAGTACTGCCAAATTGTTTTCCATGGTGGCTATTCCCACCAACAATACAAGGCCCCAGTTACTCCACATCCTCACCCACACTTACCTTCCTTTTTTTAAGGTGACAGACATCCTCGTGGGTGTAAAGTACTGTGTCATTGTGTTTTTGCATTTCCCTGATGGCTAATGATGTTGGGTGTCTTTTTATATACTTATTAGCTATTTGTGTATCTTCCTAGGAGAAATATTCATTCAAATTCTTTGCCCATTTTAAATTTGGTTGTCTTTATTGTTGAGTTGTAAAAGTTCTTTATTCTGAATACTAAACCCTTATCAAATGTGATTTGGAAATATTTTCTCCTATTCTGTGATTGTTATTTTACTTTTGTACATTGCTGAAAAGGAAAAGATGTCTTTTTATTCAAAAGTCAAAATAAATCATCTGAAGGCATGGACAATGACCGCAGTAAACCATTATATGTTGTCAACCAAAACCGGTAACTGCCTGTTATAATGATTTTTCTTAAACATCAGTCAACCTTCAGTCATTTTGTTCTTTCACTTTTTTGATAGTGTCCTTTGAAGCACAAAAGCTTTTAATTTTGATTAAGTCCTGGTAATTTATTCTTTAGGTATTTGTGCTTTCGGTGTCAGAATTTATCTAAGACTACAAAGATTTACACCCATGTTTTCCTCTAAGAGTCTTTCTTACAGTTAAGCTTTCAGGGCCTGTGGTCTATTTTGATTAATTGTATGTTGTCTGAGGTAGGAGTCAACTTCATCCTCTTGCTTGTTGACGTCCATTTGTCACAGCACTATCTGCTGAAAGGCTGCTTTTTCTCCATGGGGTGGTGTTGGCGCCTTGTTACTAATCAGTTGATTCTGGATGTACATAGGTTTGTTCCTGGACTCTCCATCTGCCTTGTTGGGTCTGTTCTCTTGACCTATGTGTCTGTCTGTATGGGTACCACACTGGCTTGGTAGTAAGCTCTGAAATTAGAGAGTGTGAGTCTTTCAACTTGGTTCTCTCTCTGACCACCCCGCCTTCACCCCGCCTTTTTCAAGTGTTAGGATCCCATGAATTTCTGTATGAATTTTCAGATCAGCTTGACCATTTTTGCAAAAAAGGCAGTTGAAATTTTGGCAGTGGTTGAATTGAAAATGTAGAATAATTTGGGCACTGTTGCCGTTTTAACAGAATTAGGTGTTTGGATCTGTGACATGAACTGTCTTTCCATTTACTGAAATCTTCTTTAATTTCTTTCACTAACGTTTTATAGTTTTCAGTCTATAAGTATTGCACTTTACATTTATTGCCACTTATTTTATTCTTTTTGGTGCTATCATAAATGGAGTTTTCTTAATTTCATTTTTGGATTGTTGTTAAAGAAATACAGTTAACTCATATATTGATCTTGTGTCTTGCAACTTTGTGAACTCATTTTTTAGCCCTGATTGTGTGTATTCTTAGGGTTTGCTGTACATAAGACCACCTTCTCTCGACCACCTGTCTCTTCCTTTCTGCAGGCCTTGTTGCTCCTCCACCGGCGAACAGCGCCCCCTGAAGAGCAGCACTTGGTGGAGACCGCCAAGCTGCTTGTTTTCCTCAACCTGTCCTTTACTTACCTGAAGCTGGAGCGCCCCACCATGGCCCTGCGCTATGGAGAGCAGGCTCTGATCATTGACCGAAAGAATGCCAAGGCCCTCTTCCGCTGTGGACAGGTGAGCGGGGGCGGGGGGCAGGGACCTGGGATGGAACGCTCGAGGAACGGCCACAGTGGCGGTCAACTGTGTTACTGCCGCAGTGCTCTTCCCTAAAGTGTACTTGTAACATGTTGTCCTTTGGGCAGGCTTGTCTCCTTATGACTGAGTACCAGAAGGCCCGGGATTTTCTAGTCCGAGCCCAGAGGGAGCAGCCCTTCAATCACGACATCAATAACGAGCTGAAGAAACTGGCCAGGTGAGACCACTGTTTGCAGGAGTACAATCAGAGAAAGAAATGTGTGGTGTATCTGCCGCTCTGGCCTGTTCACTTGGGTAAAGAACTGTTTGATGTTGCCAAGCCCATGTGAGGAGGCAGCGCCCCCTAGAGCTGGCTTTAGGAAGTGCTCAGCTCTCTAAACCCGCAGCTCCCGAGAGGGGGCGTAGGACAGACCTCCAAACCACACATGTCTGGACCGTTGCCCACCTCCCTGTCCTCCTCACCAGGCAGAACCCTAAAGAGGTGGCCAGTGTGATTTTTAGAAAGGGTAGCATTCTTCAGATTTTCTTCCCTGCCGGCTGAGAACCTCTGTTCTCAACTGACTGCAGGAAAATGTCTTAAAGATGCTGGTCTGAAATGGCTCTTTCAGATCTGAGTCATTCCCTAAGATGACTCTCTTGTTACCCAGGTGATACCGATACCAGTATCTCAGTAATGTAACTTTTTCTGATTGTGGAAGCTACATATTCATTGTAGAAAACCTTGAAAATTTCAACATAATTCTATCGCCTCATAACCACTGGGTTTTGTTTTTTTTTTTTTAAGGTGTTCTTTTGTTTCTCTTTATTGGTGAGGTTTCTCTACTTATGTTAACATTTTTAAACGTTTAATCCAGATTGCTATTTTTGGTTGTGCTGGGTCCTGTTGCTGCGAGCAGGCGTTCTCTAGTTGCAGCGAGCGAGGACTGCTCGCTAGTTGCAGCACGAGGTGGTCTTTGCAGTGGCTTCTCTCGTTGCAGACACAGGCTGCAGGTGTCAGGCTTCCGTAGTTGTGGCACACGGGTTTAGTTGCCCTGAGGCATGAAGGGATTGAATCAGCGTCCCCAGCATTACAAGGTGGATTCTTAAGCACTGGACCATCAAGGAAGCCCTAAAGCTTTCTTGACATTAAAAAAAAAGCACAAGGTGTGTGTACCTCCTGCTTGGATCCAGCTATTTGCATTTCAGGCCTTGAAGACTTACAGAAATTTCCTTTCTGGTATTTATAAATATCCTGTTAAGAAAGGTGTAAAAATTTTGGAATCTGACCATTCTTTAGCAGGAAAATCTCAAGATAAATGAGAGATCTCTGAGTATGAGGTGTTGCTCAGATGGACGCAGCCGACAGCCTCTCTGACAGCAGCTCCCAGCCTTCGAGACTACTGTCTTTGCAGATGGTGGGCTTTTTGTCCAAGGGTTTCCTGAACAGCCGCCTGGGGAGCCCCGCCATTCCCCTCCTCCTCCAGCATTGTTTCCACCCCCTCCTGATTGGGTTTGAGGCCTGCTGAAGTTGTGGTGTTTCTGGCCCTGAGTGGAGAATTCTAGCTGCCAGGTGTCATTTCCCATAGATACTGTGCGTCTCTAACGACTGGGTATTTCTCCCTGCAGCTATTACAGGGACTACATGGACAAAGAGAGAGAAATGTGTCACCGGATGTTTGCTTCTGGTGACAATGGCTCTACAGTAGGAGAAAACTAAAGGTAAGCTGACACACAAAAAGCTTCAGGATGAACCCATCGTCAGGTGAAAATACCGTTAACTCAAAAATGCATTTAATACGTCCTCCTGGAACATTGTGGTTTAGCCTCAGCAGTCTTAAAGGAGTTCTTTTTTAAAAATAATTCTGTGTGTTTCTGGTCGTCTGGGTCCTTGTTGCTGCGTGGACTCTTCGTTAGTTGTGGGAGTGGGGCTACCCTGTAGTTGTGGTGTGGGCTTCTCCTTGCGGGGCATGGGTTCTCGGGAGCATGTCTCTTTGGTAGTTGCAGCCTGTGGGCTCAGTAGCGGTGGCTCCAGGGCTCTGGAGCACTGGCTCAATAGTTGTGGCGCACATGCTTGTTTGCTCCACGGCACGTGGGATCTTCCTGGACCAGGGATCGAACCCGTGCCTCCTGCATCGGCAGGCAGATTCTTTACCCATGGACCATCGGGGAAGCAAGCCCCAGCCTCTCCAGTCTTGATCACTCTCAGAACACTAACGTTAGGCTACAATTGGGCCAAGTCAATCCACAGAAAACCTGTTTTATAATAAAGTGTTGACTGGTCATTTATTGAACACTGTACTTACAGCAAGCCAGAATGGCTGTCTGGGTTCAGAATGCTGTCAGGCTATCGGTTGTTTACCCTCATGATCACGGGACCGACGGGAGCTCTGGCTCACTGCCCTGCATCAGGAGAGCCCATGGGGCTGCGTGCTGCCAGGCCAGGAAAAGATCTGAATTCAGAATTTCATGTATAAACATCACTGCTGAATGAGTATCGAATTTGCACCATCATATGGTAGAGAGTTGTGAGTCAGATTGTCGTAAGCCAGGGGCCATCTGCTGTCTGAGTGAGAAGGTGGGCCGTTCTCCTCGGTCCCCGAGTGACAAATGCTGCCCACTGGGAGAAGAGGAGCCCTCCCTCCTGGAGCCATGGGCGGCTGTGGTGCAGAGGCAGGCCCGTGCTGTGGGCCTTCTCGGAGGGTCACAGAAGCCTTGGAAGGTCCATCCAGGGCTTGGGCTAGATTCATAGGTTTGAGAAGCCTTAAGCTTAAACATCCAACCGGTCCATCCTAAAGGAAATCAGTCCTGAATATTCATTGGAAGGACTGATTGAAGCTGAAACTCCAATACTTGGGCAACCTGATGCGAAGAACTGACTCATTTGAAAAGACCCTGATGCTGGGAGGGATTGGGGGCAGGAGGAGAAGGGAACGACAGAGGATGAGATGGCTGGATGGCATCACTGACTCGATGGACATGAGTTTGAGTGAACTCCGGGAGTTGGTGATAGACAGGGAGGCCTGGTGTGCTGTAATTCATGGGGTCACAAAGAGCCGGACAAGACTGAGTGACTGAACTGAAGCCTAAACGTGAAAGCAGAAATGTTTCATGGCTTTTATTCACCTCCTTCGCAGTAGTGAGGCTATCCTTATAGTTATTAATGTGATGGTTTATCTGGGCAATGAAGATGATGCTTTATCTGTTTTTTCCCCCAAACCTGAAAGCCTCCAACCTCACCTTCCATTAAACACATTGTTAATGATGATTGATCCAGATGTCGAGGGTGGGGACGGTTGGTGACCACTTACTCCGAGAACTAGAGACAGAAGGTGCTGGGGCAGCTGGGGGCGGACGCCCGGTCCTTCAGCAAACACACCGCACCGGGGGTTGCACACCGGGTTCTGGTTTCTCCAGGACTGCATGACGTAACTCTCTTGTCTGGTTTACTCTTACTTCAGAAAATTAATGGAAACAAAATCACCTGCCTTAAACACCTGCTTGGCTTGAGTAGATAGCTCTGCTCTCTTGAGAGAAGTCAAACAAGAGGCAACAAGAAAACAGCTGCCGGACAGGCTCATGGTGATAAATCTCTTCTTTGTTTCCTGCTCTGTCTCTCTACAAAAGAGGCCTGGGAGAAGGCAGTGAAAAGGCCCATTCAGTCCAGAGTTTTCTCACGAGTGATCTGTACACTCTTGTCTCTGCTCCATCAGAAACAGGCAGTCGGTGTCACACGTCAGCATCACTGTCACTGCTGACCATGACCCTGTGACCCTGGCCTTCAGGCCTTGTGGGGACACTGGTGTATTCGCAGCTCCCCTGAGCTGAGATGTGAGCCAGATGACCATTGGTGTCTGGCAGAAATGGAGGCGCAGTGGCTTTTCACCATGACATTTTGGACCATGAGCTGGCAGGTCCTTCTGCTTAATGAAGATCCTGTTCTTCCCAGGTCTGTCCTAGAAACAAGGCCTTGGAAACCCAACAGGACAGGTTTCCTCTCTGTTGCCCTCACCTCCCACCTCTCTGCATCTGGGAGACCTTTTTTAGCTGCCGCTTCTGAGATGGCTTCTGGGGTGTCCCAAAGTCTCGAGCCTGTCTGTATCACCAGCAGATTGCCACTGCCATTGAGACTGTAACGCACTTTAACTTTTGTGTCGTTCATCGTTTCTCGGCTCGCCTTTTGTGTATTGTACTTGTACCTGGCTAGTCACTTCAGACATCTAGCTACTGACTTTTCTCTGTCTTGTCTTCTGAAATGTTTGTTTCTTCTGGTGGAACAAGAGTCCCCTCAATTATATTCTCTCAGCCTCTGGTGATAGTAGACTTAGTTTTCTGAGGTCAGTGGGCCATGTCTGTTTCACCTTTGTGTTTTCTAGCATCTGGAACCATGCCTAGCATGTGATTGGCACTCAGTAAAGGGTGGCTGGATCAGGTATGAAATAGCCAAAACACTGGCCTCACCTCCTTGAATCCTTGCCTTCCCGGCTGACTCCTGTATTGGCTCTCAGGATTCATGTTCTTGCCAATAGCAGAAAACCATCCTTAACAGTGTTCACTGCAGAAGAGGTTTGCTGAGGGGACCCTGGGGGAGCCTACAGGATTTGGGCAGAGGCTGAGCACTCAGAACTCCTCGGGTAGAGATGGAGGGCCTTGGGGAGTCCATCCTTCTTCGCTGCCTCCTCTCCTGCCCTGAGGAGGCCCAGGCGTCCGTCCCCACAGCCTTTCTATACAGAGGGGAATTCCTAACCCACACTGCCCTCCTCTTCCTGAGCCAACGCAGCTCCAGTTTGAAAAATCCTGAAGCAGGACTCTGGCTGGGTTTGGAGGGTGTGGAGTCCCAGTTATCATGTCATTTCATTCACAAGGATTTCCCTGCGTATCTCTAAAAGATAAGGGCCACTCTTGAATTTTTCTTTCATTCTCAAATGCTTGTCTTTCTGCTCATTTGCTTTTACTTTTCTCTTTTCCATGTTGCAGACTTTCCACAAATGGTTCGTGTTTCTTGGCTGCTTATTCACATTTAAGAATGAAACAGTAAGACAATTTGACCAGGGGCTCTGTTTACCTGGGCAGGTCTTCTCAACTCATCCTTCTTAATTTAAGGCTGAATAGATGGGTGCCAACCGAAATGCTTTGAGATCCTTAAATACCACAGGGAGGAGCTTTGCATTGGGTTCCAACTCCTGCTGCTGCTGCTAAGTCGCTTCAGTTGTGTCCGACTCTGTGCGACCCCAGAGACGGCAGCCCACGAGGCTCCCCCATCCCTGGGATTCTCCAGGCAAGAACACTGGAGTGGGTTGCCATTCCCTTCTCCAGTGCATGAAAGTGAAAAGTAAAAGTGAAGTCACTCAGTTGTGTCCAACTGTTAGCGACCCATGGTGGGACTGCGGCCCACCAGGCTCCTCCCTCCATGGGATTTGCTAGGCAAGAGTGCTGGAGTGGGGTGCCATTGTCTTCTCCCCAACTGCTACACTAGCTTATAAATTCTGTATTATTTTAATCTGCGTATCCTCAATTTCTAGTGAGACTGAGCACCTTGGCGTATTTATTGGGCCATATATTCTTTGTGCATGTTTCCTGTTGTCCTTTGCTCACTCTTGGGCGTTTTCTTCACTGGTTTGTAAGAACCCTTTTCCTGTGATGGCTGTTTACTACATGTCTGTTACGTACGGTCACATATTTTCCTCTGGTTGTTTTGAGTATCTACACATTTCTGTGTTTGGCTGCTTTCTGTGTGGTCTCTGGAATCCACCCTGTGCTCGCACTTGGCCTGTGGGAGTAAGCAGAGGTCTGTCATGAGTGAGCAGGAGAGCTCAGGGTGTGACGGGCTTGCTGATAGCTTTTCTTGGAGTCTGAGCATCAGTCTGTGTCCACAGTGCTTTGTAATGTCCATAAGCCCATTTAATCTTCCCAACATATTTTAAGGGAGAAATTATCTCTCTCTTACAGATCAAGGGGAGGAATAAAGCTCAGAAAATCAGACCCTTTCCCTGTGAAGGTCTTTGTGTGTGTGTAAACAACTGTGACCATTTTCATTTGATTTGAAATGTAGACCCCCAGATGCTGTCCAAGGCTTTGAGTACATCCAGCTTCTCTCTCTAGCTGGGGTGTAATCACTGATTGCTCAGGGATCTTTTTTATTCCTTTCTTAGGTGTTTATGAATTTCCTCCCTCTTCTCTGCTCTCCATACTTAAGAGAAGCTGAAGCCTTTGGGCTACAGAATTAAGAAGATCGAGCCATGTTGCTTGGCCAGCCTCAGGGAAAGAATATCCTAACAGATTTTTGAAAGTGTTTTCTGGAAAGTCAGAGCAGCTCCCGAGAGGCTCAGGTAGAAGTAAAGGCTAGTAATAAGCTCCTGTAGTTGAGGTTCTAGGGTTCCTTTAGTCCTGGTTCAGAGAGTGTCGGCCAGAGTGAGCCCTGGAGCTGCAAGCTCCACAGAGCTCAGTGCCGAGGCTCGGGGGTCCTCTGGGGTCAGGGGTTCCCTTGTTCCAAAACAGCCTTCCTGTGTCCGGCCGTACTGGTCAGTTGCCAGGAAACCCTAGGAGCAGATCATCATCCCTCATAGTGTGTGACCAGATTCAGACAAGAATCTGCTTGATCCTGTTCTTCCGAAAGGGATTAAGGAGAAACTCAAATCCACTGTAGAGTCTATAAAGGTATTTCATGCCTCCAATTAGACGCGTCTGAGTCCTGAATAAATAGGAACTTGCTTCAATGTATTTTTGTGATTTTGTATGTTGTCAATTCTGACTGACTTTCCCTGCATCTCCACTTCTTTTACTCCTCCCAACAGAGGTGTGTTTTCCTGGGAGTAACTGGGCATCCGTCCTCTTGTTGGATGAGGATCGTGCCATTTTCCAGGCAGACTATTAGGTAGTCTCCTGATCTTTAGGAAATCTGTGAAATGCTTTTTCCTCCAGCTCAGGAGATCTCTGACGTCATCCCTTTGTTGTGTGGACTATAAATACTCCACATGGGTTGGCACCTTTTGACGGGCCCCTTCCTGGGCAGTGCTTCCGCTGGTGGTTTCTTCGGCCCCTTCGCCCTCTTCGCAGCCCCTTTCGGCAGCCATTGTTGTTGCTGTTGTTCAGTTGCCAAGTCATGCCCGACTCTTCGTGACCCCATGGACTGCCCACGGCAGCCTTCCGTGTCTCTCACCATCTCCCAGAGTTTGCCCAAGTTCATTCATGTCCATCAAGTCAGTGTGATGCCATCCAACCATCTCATCCTCTGTCGCCGTCTTCTTCTGCTTTCAGTCTTTCCCAACATCAGGGTCTTTTCCAGTGAGTCGGTTGTTCTCATCAGGTGGCCAGAGTATTGGAGCTTTAGCATCAGTTCTTTCTAAGAGTATTCAGGGTTGATTTCCTTTAAGATTGACTGGTTTGATCTTCTTGCTTTCCAAGGAACTCTCAAGAGTCCTGACAGCCATAACAGGCCCCGAACCCCATTGCCAACTGAGGTTTACTTCTGGGCTCTTAGTGAATGAGGTATCAAAGAAGACTAGTTAAATTCAGGAGATAAACTATGTTCCTTTTTCTAATCTTCAAATCAGTGATTTATTGAAGTGCCCTTACCTTTCCGTATGGGGGCTGAAAAACGGGAAATCTGGATTCTCAGACTTAGCTTGTTTTCTGCGACATCAGCCAAGTCATTGAACCCCTCTGGGCTGCAGTCTTGCCATCTGTACAATGTAGCGATCAGATCTTTAAGATCTCTCTGTACCTCCTTCGTTCCCGTCAGATGTTGGCTCAGTCTGTTTTTAATTTCTTGGATTCATGATTACCTAATTTTGAATAAGCCATGTCTCTAGGCCTGTGTAACCCAGAACCTGACTTAGATAAATAAGGATACAGGCACATAGTGAAAGAAGCGAGCATCAGTAGCAAAGAATTAATGTGAAGTCACCTGGGAGGAGATGTGGAGAGAGGATGGACTCTGGGAGCACAACATGGAACCAAGAGGACAGGCTGGGAGCCGGGGGACGAGTGGGAGCTTTAGCTGGGAAGGCTCTGGTGGGCTTCAGGGAGCCACGCACCAGCCCCTGAGTAGTTGCGTGTCCTGCACAGAGATAAGCGGCAGCTGCTGTCGGCTTCACAGCGGGGTCTCTGACACCAGGAGAGGCAGAAACAAAAACAGGACAAAAGAAATCCTCTAGGGGGTGAATTTCACAGAGGAGTGACCAGCAGTGTCACGCCCACCAACACAAAGGACAAGGACTGAGAAATAACTCGGTCATTCATCCGCCAGTGTGGATGGTGGGAATGCAGGCAAGACCACGAGCCTACCCCCTGGGCGTACTGAGAGCAGGAAGTGCAAGGCGGGAGCAAGCCAGTACTGCTGGCTCAGCCTCCTCAAAACCATTGGTGGGGCCCTCCCCAGGGACTTGGACTCAGCAGCTTGGCTGGGGCCCCACACTTGCTGTTTGTAACGAACTTCCAGGTGATATGGACCAGCTGGTCCGTGGAGCACAGTAAGGTAGATGGCCTTCTCAAGACATCCTCATGAGAAGAGGGAAGGAGTGGGTGCAGGGCAATTAGAAACGTAACACAGTGGATTTGTTTGGAAACGAGGGTGGCCATTGGGCAGCACTTCTGACCCCAGTTTGTCACATATTCTGCTGTCTTCCATTCGTGCTGTAGCAGCTGATGGCCGTGAGCGCTGACAGGTGTCATCGGAGGAAGTGTGCTGAGTCCGGGGCCACCCCCAGGTCAGGGCAGAGGCCTGGGCACGCTCGGGTTCAGTTTACACCTAGAAAGGCTGGGCTTCGGGGGACCACTCAGCTCGATGCGTGTTCCCAGCAGGAAGGGAGCGCTCCGTGATGCCTGTCTCCCACCAGTGCTGAGAAGTAGAGAGAAGTAGTTGTGTGGGGGTGCGGACCAGGGACGCTGAGGGGACTACAGCAGGAGGAGGCCGTGTGGAGCAGGCCACCAGCGGCCGGACCAAGGTGGGGAGAGGCAGATGAGGCGGCCGGCAGTGAGGACTGGCTTTGCACGGCGGGGGGAGGGGCAGGAGGGGGACCGCCGAGGCCAGAGGGCACAGCCAACTGGTGGGGTGGCCGAACATCACATCGTGGAGTACGTGAGGGGGCTCGGGCTTCTGGGAAAATTCTTCTCTCTCAGTTGGATGTTTGAGATACCCAGACTAGGTTATTCCGATTGAGTGATGGATTTTGAGTTAGAGAACTAGTTAAGTGGATTCAGGGAGGGTCTAGGAATCTTCACCTTTTTGTGCATTATCTGGGACTTGAAGAGGGATCTACAGCTTTTACCAGTTTTTCAAAGGCTGTATGACCCACAAGAGGTGAAGATCCATTGTTCTAGAGGTTTCTCAAGACACTGTTCACGTTTGCCCGCTCACTGTGGCTCACAGGCTCTAGACCAGGGCTGTGGATGGGCAGGGCTGGTCCACAACGTCGTGGGAACTCCTATTATCTGCCTGGCCCTTGGCCCTTTACCCTAGGGTTTCAGACAGAGACACCCCAGGCTCTGCAGCCTCCGGCTCCAGGTCCCAGGATTACATCACTTTCCTGTCTTCTCGTTACTTTCTCACACTCTTCTCTGATTACTGCCCACTATTCTGTGCAGCTACTGTGGACACCGATCATATCATTGCTGGAGTTTCTATTTCACAGTGACTATGCCTTTTCCCCAGGCCTGGGGTTCACTCTCCTCAGAAGCAGCTTGTTTAGTATTAATATATTCAGCTGGAGTCTGCCCTCCTGGACCTTTGTCTGTGTTCCCTGCCCGAGTCTGACTTCTGTCTTTGTAGGTCTCCTGGCTGATCTTTGCTTGACCCCCGGGTACATGATGGCTTTCTCTTTGCCTTTTGCTCCTTAGTATGCAATGAGTATTGGATTTTCAAAATGAAACGTGAACTTTTTTATTTTGATGCATTTTCGTTCATGCTAAAGTGTCCCTTTTTATTAGTTTCAAATTGAAAATTCTGTTGACTAAACTTCACAAACCCCAGTGTCTGATCTTGGACATTCTCCTTGCCCACCTGCATCCTCGAGCGCACATGTTTGTGCTGCGTGAATATTGAATACAGGGCTGATTTCTACAGTCAGTGCATGGGACACAGACTGGATTGAGTTTTTGTTTTCATTGATGATTAGTAAACTTTTTATTATGGATATTTTCAAACCTATTCAGATTTAGAAAGAATAGCATGACAGTGTGGTCACCAGCATTCTGCTCTTCTGTTTCTTCTACCACCCCCCTGCCCTGTAACTTTTTGTCAGTATTTTAATTTAAATTATAAAAATGCTACGTGCTTATGGTTTTAAACCAGAAGGTGGAGAATAAAAGCTCCCTGTCCCCAAACCTGTTTTCTAGAGGTAACCACTGACGTCTCTTAAGTGTCCTTCCCAAAGCATTGCTGTGAATATTCAGGATTGTGGGTGTCTGTGTAATCTTCCACACAAATAGAAGTATACATTTCGTACCATAATGCAGTTTGGGTGTTTTCTAGGTTAGCATACAAAGAGCTGCCTCATTTTAAGAAAACAACTCAGCGGCATTCCATCCTAGGAGGGAATCATCATCTTCCTAACAGTGATTGATAGGCGGACAGACAGATGACATGGTTACCCCTCAGCTGAGTTTTCTCTGATGTTTGTTTAAATGTCATGTCACTGGGTAATACACGTGTAAGTTCAACTGATCCAGGAGTCACTAAAGTGACCGCTCAAGCGTCTGTACCAGCTTATATCCCCTTTGGTGCTGTTGCTATTCCATTATTTAGCTTTGCTATCATGAGTACTGTTAGATGTCTTAATCTTTGCCAGTTTGGTGCATCCAAAATGAGATCTTGTTATTAGTGTTGACTGTCCGTGGTCAAGCTTCTTTTCAGATGTTCAAGTATCCTTTCTATAAATTGCCTGTTTCTCTGTAACCAAACACCTTTCTGAGTTTTTCAGGTTTGGGGTTTTGTTTTGGGTTTTTTTTTTGATAGTAAAATGTCGGTTGCTTCCCTGGATACTCTAGGCATATGATCGTCACATTCAAGTAATGGTAACTTTGTCCTCTGATTCCCACCTTGTCTCATCTTACTCAGAGCCCATCTCCCTCTGTGGGCTGATACTTCCAGAATAGCGTTAGATGGTGGTGACGGATCAGCACTGCATCTTTCGTGACCACAGTGGGTGGACCAGTTGCTGCTATACTGCTCAGCATGATCCAGGCTTTCAGTGAAGATACAGTCTTCTTTCTGTCATGCTAAGGAAATGTTTTTATACTCAAGTTTCTGTCAGGAATGATTGTTATCAAATGCCTTTCTGTCACAAAGATAAACAAGCTTTTTTTTAACCTTTGACCTATTATTGTGGTTTATAATGTTGAATCTTTGCAGTAGGGCCTTTGCACTGACATTCCTCCAAGCCCGAAAGCCCTTCTGACTATTCAGAGCTCAGTCTACTTAAATGTCGCCTCCTTGGAGAGGTCTTTCCAGTTACTTTATGTTAAATAACAACTGACGTCCTTCTGTGTCCCCATAGCCTGCTGATTTTTCTTCACAGCAGTTACGTGTTTTGGTTTATCTCTTTATCCCACTGAAGAACGTCCCAGGAGGTTTGTCAGCTTCATTTCACTGGTGCCGTGTTTTTCTGTAATGTACTATAAAGGGCAGCCAAGCAGGCTTAGTCAGCAGGGTGCCACAGCACTTAGAGGCACAGACAAGCACTCTTCCTGGTAGATTTAAATGACCAGCAAGATGGACATCCTAAGAAAGCACTGGCCTCCTCTCCTGCCTGCACTGGCCCACCTGCTTCTTCCCAGGGCTTGGCTTGAGGGGACTGTCTCAAGCAGGTGTCTCTCCCCCACTCAGAAGCTGCTGTTCAGCAAGACGGCAATGAAGGATGTGTTCTTAACTGTGACCCCTCCCCCAGCCCTGGACACCCACACACACCAGGGCCCCAGGCTGGGCCGGCGCGTCAGCCAGCACCCACCTCTGTGTCCCAGCATTTCCCACGGCTTTGGGCCCAGCTGGGAGGCAGTGATGCAGAGCCATCACCGCAGAGCCCTCAGTGGGTGGTCCTACCAGCTTTCGTTGTGTTCCCACCTTCAGTCGAGGTCATACTGGTCTTGCGACAGCTCAGTGAAGTATATCCTATAGGAATGTTTGATAGGTGAGGAAGCAGGAGATACAGCTGGCCCAGGATCACAGAGCTGGAAATAGTGGGACCGGGAGTCCACTTGGATCTCCTGGCCCTGGATAAACTACCACACTGTGTCCCTGCTGCCAGCGCCCGTGTTACCCGCCTCTGTGGTGAAGCCAGCTGTCCTGTGGAGCTGTCTGGGTGAAGCCTGTCCAGGCGTCTTGTCTGGTTACATCCCTAGTGGTCAGTGCTGCCCAGTGTGTGTCCCAGGGGTTTCACGTGTCCCCCTGAAAGCAGCCGCTTGTACGTTTGGCCCTTTGAGAGTGCTTTTGACATCCTCGAGTGGTTGAGGATGTGTAGCCCTTGTGGAAGAGTCGAGATGGACCAATGAGGAGATTGCCCACACTCAGGAGTTAGTCATCTGTTTGGGGGCTTCATCTGAACAGTAAAATTGATCTGGATGGTCTCAGGGGCCCTTCTGTTCTGCTTTTCTGAGATGGTGTTCTTGAAGTTTCAAAGCCACCTTATTGACAGGTCACCATTTCCCTGCACCCACCCCTTAGGGCCCTTGCCCCCCCAGGGGCATCTGTCTGTCCCTGGTTCCCGCCTGGACTCAGACCGGGGACTGGCTCTGGCGCCCTCTGGGACAGCTGAGTCCCACTCTGTTTCTAACTGCTGTGTTTGATTCCTAGATTTCGCAGCTAATGACAAGTGAGAGAAGTGAGGCTGCCCGGAGTTCTCCATCGTTATGGGAGGTGGGCAGAGCGCTTTCCGGAAGGATCTCCTCAGGGCAGACTGTGTGCTCGACCTGCTTGGAAGAGGGGCTGAGTTTCTGCAGTCCAAGGCCACGGCTGTGACTGACGCTGCTGAAGTGTTTTCACAGCTGCTGCTTTCTGTTTCACGTTTTCATGCAAAGGAGGTGAAAGGGTAGCTACTGACAAGTAGGAGAATGCTATTTTTTAAGGCAATTGCTTGTTTTTTCAAATAGAATTAGTCCTTGGCTCTTCTCCAGTCCCAGCCCCCTTCCTGCTGCTCTTGTCCCTGGGTGAATACAAATAGGGATTGCTTTGTGTATTTTGTAGGGCTCTCAGTTTTGAAAAGGGAGAATTATGTTACAGATGTTTTTTTTGTTGTAAGTAAATAAAACACTTCCTTGTCTTTGCAAGATCCAGTGTAAATTGTGTTGAGTTCAACTAAACTGACGAAGTCAGTAGGTAGGGTAGAGGGACAGCTACTCACTGAGACCAGTTGGATCAGCGAGAGTGCGAGTTGGGTTTATTTTCTGGAGCCACAGCAGTTCTTTTTGACCTAAGGGTAAATGCTTGTGCGTTTGCATTGGGGTTCCCTTGAAATCTTCTCCCTTCCATGGGGAGCTGTTTCAAGAGAGTTAATTGGAAACCTGGGAGCCAGCCGGTCCTCCTGCCCTGTTGTGGACTGTGAGTCTTGCAAAAATGTGTGTGTGTTGAGGTGTCACAAAGCCAGCCTCCCCGTGGTGTCTTGGACAGTGTGGTGCTGGGTGAGGACAGCTGCCACCTGAGGGTCCGCCTGGGCCCCTCACAGCATTGCTGCCGCTCATTCTTGGTACAAGTCTGGGAGGTGAGCAGTGGCCCTGCCCTGACCAGGAAGGAACAAACTGGCCTCGAGGGACTTTGACACTGCCCCAGGGCTCTTCGGAGTCAGGGCCGCCTCTCCCCATCATGGGACAGCAGGGCTGGTTTGGACAGGCCTCTGGATCCCAAAGGGCTTGGCTGTCCCCACCCAGCCCCAGTGCTCAGTCCTCCTCTGTGAGCCTTGCTCTCCCTACCCTGACCCTCACTGACAACTTACTGTCTCGTTCAGAGCCATGGCCCGAGCCCAGGGAGGAAGGTCTGGGCCTGGGTCATGCGGTGAGGGCCGAGCTGGAGTGCTCCTAACTGAGAGGGCGGCCCGTCCCGCGACATGCTCAGAGACCTTTCCCCGCTCCCCACGCCCGCAGGCTGGTTGCTGCCTTCTGAACAGGGTCAGCGCTTTTCGCTAGAGACAAGGCCTGGAGCCCTGGCTGACTTTTGCTGAGCAAACTGGGCGATAGGTGGCGACATAACCCGCTCTATGCTTCCCGGCGAGCCCTGCGGCCTGCCTGCCCGGGCTGCTGCAGGTGCCCCATCCTGGGTGGGGTGGTGACCTTTGGGACGGCTCTCTGGCTCTCTCTCTTGCCTGAGCTGCTTCACCCAGCCTAGCTGTTCAGAGAGACTGGTCTGTGCTGGGCGTTGGCTCAGCTCCCGGGCCCCTGCCCTCCAAGAGGAAAAGGTGTTGAGTGTGGTAAGTTCTCAGCCTAGAGGGAGAGGCTCTGCAGACCGGTGAGTTGTGACAAGGGAGCCTAAGGGACCCGCTCCAGCCAGTCGGGAGCACAGCAGGGGCTGCAGCCAGGAGGGGACCCACATGCCCGTCTGAGAAAAGACGTCTTTGCATTTATGTCATGTGGGCAGACAGATGGCATGGGTCCAGCAGAGTGTGTGTGTGTTGGCTGGGAAATCAGACCCTCCTGTAGGCCTTGGGGAGCCCGGCAGGCCCCTCCCCAGGTGACCAGCACCCCAAAGACGCCTGTTCTCCCTGGATCTCAGGAGCCAGGCTGGGCTCTTGGCTGCTTCTCTCCTGACCTCGTTAAGCTTACCTTGACCTCTCTGATCACTTTGGTCAACCCAGTCACAATGAATGACCTAATAACAATGAGTAGTCATACTTAATCCAGAGCATCAGTTAAGCAGAAATGCCTGTGTGTGTGTGTGTGTGTGCGCACCCATACACTTCTGTTTGTGGCCTAGGAGGCAAACATTTTAGAAAGAGAAATGCCAGCAGATAGATAATAATGCGATATGATATAGTGTACTAAGCCAAAAATGTTTTTTCTTTCTTACAAATGTGGTTTTCTTCACAACCCTTCAGACTAAAAGTGCAGCTGCCTATGGGGAAGGACCTGAGTCAGATCTCCACTCCCCCCTCAGCCCCCTTTACCAGCCCCCTCCCCGCAGCTCCCCCTCACTGATGCTCAGAAGAGGGAGGCACACCCTTCTAGGGAGAACAGTCGGACCCAGAAAATTCACCAACCAAAAGGGGAATTGACTTGGGTGGGAATGGGGCCGCTTCACAGCTGCTCTTTGAGAAATGTCAGGAAACAAGAACAGTACCAGGAGACAGGTTCCAGACAGACGGCCAGTTTGGAAAAGGTGGATTCCAGACAGAGGTCACAGACCCCAGAAAGTGCCCCGCACTTACTCCTGCTTGGTGACGTGGTGTCTGCAGTGACCGTGACAGGTGCTCATGGGAAGCCCGTGCACCCGCAATCCAGGTTCCCAGTGCAGGACCTGAGCTGGTTTCTGAGAGCCTCTGGAGGAGAGCTGTGGGACGGATAAGTGGGTGGAGATGCGCCAGAGTCATCGTCACCTGGAGGAGGCTTGCCTGACTCCCACTCCCGCTTGTGCTGGAGGGACTCCCGCGTGACTCCCGAGATCCTTGGCACAAGGATGTGAAAGTCGTGTCCCTCAGGCTGCTCCCCCTACCCCGGGCCTGAGCCAGCCCCTCGGGGCTGCTGCCCACCCTCCTCCTGCTCAGCCTTATGCCCTGGCTGAGGGGTGTGCCTCCTGAGCGTCCCTTGTATCAGCCCCTCGTGCTCCATGTCTCTGCCCTGCCTGGGTCAGAGGTCACAGCTTCTCACCTTGCTCGATGGACACCCTTCCCCTGGCCTCCAGTCCTAGTCTCCAGACCTTCTCCACCTGCTTGCCCTGTCCTGCTCCAGCTTAAATGCTTCAGTAGCTCCCAGTAGCCTTTGAGATAAAGTTCAAACTCCCTAATTTAGCACAGGAGGCCTGGCCTGCCTCCAGCCACTCCCTGCCAGGCACCCTGCCTTCCGGCCAGGCGGAGCCACCTGCGGCTCCCACAGCGGCCCACACCTTGTGGCCCCGTGTGGTGCTGTCAGATCGGACTGCATTTCGACTCCTCTTCCAAAGCTTAAGACAGCATCCTGAGTGGAAGCCGCCAAGGCTCAAAGAGGCAGGGCGTGTGCCCCCAGCAAACCGAGGTCAGCCCAACAATCACGGGAGATGGGCCATTCAGCATAAGAGTAAACTTCTCTGCCCCTCGTCTGGTAAATAAAAATCACAAACCTTCCTCTTTTCTTGGTATTAAAATACTTCTCATATTTTAAAAAATCATTTCAATTTTTTAATACAAGAACCACAAGATAGTTATAAATATATGCATAGACCTGGAGCAAGAGAGAAAAAAAGGCTACCTCCTCCAGGCAGCCTTCCCTGACCACCTAGATGGACATAGCTGCTTCCAAGATAACCAAACCCTTGGTTCCCAACACCCCACAGTAACCACATGGTCTGACCTGACTTCCCCAAGGTTCTGAGCTTCCAGGGCAGGGACGGGAGGTCACCTGTCTGTGGTCCTCCATTCCCCAGCACTGAGAAATAAGATCCTCGCTTTGTTGAAGGAATAAATGGAGCTCACTTAGGACCTATGTTCACATACCTCATGAAATCCTTATGGACAAGTCAGGAAGTTAATGGGGGATAGGTCTGCCTGGGCTGGCTGTATTGAGGAGTCTGGTTCAAGGACCCTTGATGGGAAAAAAATAAACCCAGGTCAGACAAAAGACTGGACTCGCATAAGCCATGGGGGACGGTGACTGCTAAAGAGGGGAAGGCAAGCACAGGTGAGGGGCGTGGGACCCTGGAACTCCTGGCAGATCTGCAGGCTGCAGATTTAGAGATGGTTTACCCACCCAGAGAAGGGCCAAGGGCACACCACGCCTTCACAGCAGGGCTGCGTTCCTCCGAGGTGGCTGCGAAAGCCAAATAATGATGGCATCTTCAGTGTCAGAAAAGCCCTAGGCGCCGACAGCAGACAGCAGCTAGTTGGCTGGAAATGCGGTGAGGGTTTCCCACTCGGTTGGGAAAAGTTGTTGGAAAATGTGCGGTTGACAGGGAGAACTAAAGGCCATGACATCGTCAGCCCCTCTTCTCCTGGCTTGACTCGGTTCAGTTGTCCCCACAGTGACTCCCCAGCCCAAGGGTCACCCCCAGGGCACCCTCGACCCTGTACCCCTCTGCTAGGGCAGGCACGCCCCCCCCTCAGCTTCTCCTGAACCCCGGCCAGGCCCACTTGCCCCACCCTGCTCGGCCACGCTTGGAGTATAAGGCAGACTCCCAGGTGGGCTGACCCCTGCCTGGCCACAGCCGATAGCTGCCCGCCATCAATAGCACAGTGTCCCCAGCACACAAAGAGCCTTACTCAGGCTCCGTGGAGTGGCTGTGAAAATCACCGAGGTGCAATTCCAACCTCAGAATTACTCAGCAGCCCTTTCCTGCGTCACTGGTTCCTTTTTGGATTCCGTGAGGGGCCTGTCCTAACCTTGCCCTTGATTCTCAGGCCCCCTCTTCCCTTCCATGCACCCCCTTCTCCGCTCTCCAGGCCCAGTCACCTGGCCTCTTCCTCCATGGAGCCAATAAACATCACTGGGCATGAAATAAGGCGCCCCTTTCCCCTCACCCCTCCTTCTGTATCTTTGCCCACCTCACCTCCTCCCCAGGGTCTTCAGGGCAGGAGCTGGGGGTGGGGGAAGTGCCCACCCCTTGCCCCTCTCTGTGCCATTGATCCTGGCCCCAGTGGTTCATCAACCATCCTCTGTCTGTGAAACACAGGCTTCTCTCTTTCTGCCTCCAGACATGGTCCAGCCTCTCCTTCCTAATAAAAGACTTCTTCAGTCCTGCCTCCTCCTCTTACCCATAGCCAGACCCCTTTTATTTTATTCTATTTATTTAATTATTGAAAAATGTAATGCATTCCTATGACATTTGATGTACAAATACGGTCCCTCCCATCCTTGCCCTCTTCCCTACTCCTGATCCCTTTACTCTTGGCAGTTTCCTCATTATTCTTCTAGGAGAGTTAACTTTTACATGAGACTATCTTCATATAATTCTTCCTCCTTTAAACAAATGGGACATAATTCACATGCCATGAATTTCACTCTTTTAAGTTATATAATTAAGTGGGTTTTTTTTAAAAGCATGTTCACAAGTTGTACAACCATCACCCTGTCTAATTCAAGAGTATTTTGATCACCCCAGAAAGAAATGCTGTACCCATCGGCCGTCACAACCCACTCTCTCCTCTGAGGCCCTGACAGCCATCAGTCTCCTTTCCGCCTCTGACTTTACCTCTCCTGGATGTTTCATATACATGGAATCGTATAATATGTGGCCTTTTGTCTCTGGCTTTTCTCACTTTAGCATAATGGTGTCAAGGTTCATCTATGTTGTAGCACGTTTCAGTACTTTATTCCTTTTTATGGCTAAGTAGTGCACCTTTTTGTTTATCCACTGATTGGTCGATAGACATTTGTTTCCACTTCCTGGTTATAATGGATAATGCTACTGTGAACATTTGTGTATATTTTTGTTTGTTTCAGTTCTTGTGGCTATACATCTGGGAATGGAGTTGCTGGATCATATGGTAATTCCACGTGTCATTTCTTGAGGAACAGTCATCCTGTTTTCCACAGCAACTGCACCATTTTACATTCTGCCAGCCATGTATGAGGGCTCTGATTTCTTCTTGTCCTTGCCAACACCTGTTACTTTTGGGTGGTCATAACAGTCGTGGTGTTATAACTCTTCTAGTGGGTGTGAACAAGCATCTCATAGTGGTTTTGATTTGTATTCCCCCGAGGACAACTGAAGTCAAGCATCTTTCATGTGCTCTTCATTCGAGGATCTTCTTAGGAGAAATGTCTGTTTAGATCCTTTGACCATTTTTTAAATTGGATCATTTGTCTTTTTGTTGTTGAATTGAAATGAGTTCTTTATATACTCTGGAAGTAGTCCCATGTCAGATTTATGGTTTAAAAAATTTTCCTCGTGTTCTATAGATTGTTTTTTCACTTTCTTGATAGTGTCCTTTGAGGCACAATTTTGATGAAGTCTTATCTGCCTGTCTTTTCTTTTGTTGCTTATGCTACCGGTATCATAAAAGAAACCACTGCCAAATCCAAGGTTATGACGATTTACCTCTATGTTTTCTTTTAAGAGTTTCATAGCTTTAGCTCTTAAATTTAGGTTGATTCAGTTTGAGTTATTATTTGTATATGACACGAAGTAAGGGTACACAGCTTTATTCTTTTGCACATGGATATCCAGTTTCCTAGAACCATTTGTATTGTATGTAGAGAATATTCAAGACCAGAGCTACTGAATGATCTTGGTATCCTTGTCAAAAACAACTGGTCATAAATGTGTGGGTTTGCTGCTAGACTGTCGCTTCTGTTTCACTGACCTCTGTGTACGCCTGTCCTTGTGCCCACTACCCAACAGGCTTGATGACTGTAGTCTTGTACTAAGTTTTATAATTAGGAATTGTGACTCCTCCAACCTTGGTCTTTTTCCGTTTTGTTTTAGCTATTCTGGATTCCTTGCATTTTTCCATGTGAATTTTTGGGTCAGCTTGTGAATTTCTAAAAAAAAAAAAAAAAGCAGCTTTTGAGTAGGATTTCAGTAGGGATTGCATTGAATCTGTAGATTCATTTGAGGAATACTGCTAATTTCATACGGAGAAGGCAATGGCACCCCACTCCAGTACTCTTGCCTGGAAAATCCCATGGACGGAAGAGCCTGGTAGGCTGCAGTCCATGGGGTCGCTGAGGGTCAGACACGACTGAGCGACTTCACTTTCACTTTTCACTTTCATGCATTGGAGAAGGAAATGGCAACCCACTCCAGTGTTCTTGCCTGGAGAATCCCAGGGACGGGGGAGCCTGGTGGGCTGCCATCTATGGGGTCGCACAGAGTCAGACATGATTGAAGCGACTTAGCAGCAGCAGCAGCTAATTTCATAATGTGTGGTCTTCTAATCCATGAACATGGATATCATTCTGTTTATTTAGGTCTCTAATGTCTTTCAGTAACATCTCATGGTTTTTAGTATATCTTCCTCCTCTCTGTTAAGCCTGCACCCGCCTGGCTTTAGGCTGAGTTGTTTGCACTTGCTTTTCAGCGTCCCCTCCATCGCCTGCCCCTCAGCCCACTGCTGTCAGATGTCTGCACCACCACCCCATGGACACAACTCTGATCCAGGTCCTCAGTGACCCCGGAGCTGACTGTCCAGGGGAGCACCTTCCTTCTGGAAAGAAGTCTTCTTCCCATGGACCTCTGAGATCACCTGCCACTTTGGAGCAAGCGTTTATTAAAACGCCTTCTCACATAGCTTTCACAATGCCCTTTCCTTGTTCTGTCCCCTCACTGACTTCTCTCACCCCTCCTCTACCCCTTCCTCCGCCAGCCCCATAGATACTGGGGTTCTGTCCTTGACCACCATCTCTTCCGCAAGAATGCATTCCTCTCAGGTGAACGCATTGACCCTCCAAGGGCTCAGTCCTACTTTTACCTTGGAGCCTCCTAAACCTCTTCCTCCAGCTCTGCCCTCTCTGGACCCAGGGCCTTGAGACCTCCCCTCCCCAGTCTCTTCTGGGCAACCCGGCCTCCTCTCGTGTTTCTGAGTTCAGTTAGCGATCACATTCAAGCCAGAAACAAACCTCGGGGTCACCGTGTTTGACTGTCCCCTCTTGCCCTCACTTCCCAAATCTCACCCATCATCACATCCTTTGGTTTCTGCCCCCTCAGTATTCTAAAGGCACATCTAGAGCCGCATAGAGCAGACTCCTGCCTTCAGCCTTGACTCCGTGCCTGGGGGAGCAGAGTGGGAATGCAACCACCTACCCACAGCATCGGAAGCAGGAATGCCACATGGCGGATGCAGGCTGCAGGCTCAGAGGAGGGGGAAGGGAGGCGGGCGCACACTGAGCTGTGACAGATGGAGGTCAGCAGAGGAGGAGGGAAGACCACGCCCGAGTGTGGGGTTCAGGAGCAAGTCAGTCCTAGGTGAGGAAGGAGGGAGGGCGCAGGAGGGCAGAGGGAGGCTGGCCAGTGTGGCTGGGGGGCTGGCTGTGGTCAGACACAGCGAGGCTGTAATTCATCCTTATTATGCCCCTGTGACTCTGGATGCTGCACTCAGCAACGAAGCCTCAGCTTCCTTACCCGACACCTGGGGTATGGTGAGGATCACCCCCGATCACGCTTGTGCAAATCCTCCATAAACAGTAAGGAGGCCAGACAGGCGTAAGGCAGCCCAAGGCCAGAAAGGGAAGCAGTGAAGGTCACAAGGACCAGGTGCAGGGCTCAGGCTTCACTGTTGAGGTGTGGTGAGGATATTAGGTGGGAACTCTCAATTCCAGCAGACAGAGGCCAAAAGAGAAGAGATTGGTTGTTGTCATGGGTGGCTCTGTCTGCAGCAGAGCTGGGCCCTGTGGGGACCCAGGAGGATGCCTGTGTCTCTCTGGGTTTTCCTGTTTCTCTCTCCCCATCCCCCACCCACTGCATCTCTCACCTCCACTTCCCTCTTGGCACTGGGGAGCCTGTGGCCACCACAGCCTCACTTCTCTCAGGCCCCAAGACCCAGAGCCTCCCTGCTGGCTTTCACAGCAAAGCTTTGACTTCGGTCAGATGGGTCACTGCCCATCCAAGAACCAATCAGGCAGGTGGGTGGCGTTCTTTGATTGGCCAACAGCAGTCTGCCCTCCTCCTGTGTTGGGGTGGGAGCCAAGTGGTGGGGTGGGTTTGGGAGGGAAGGTTCACAGGAGCCAGGCTGTAGGCCAACATAACCTCTCCCCCTGCAGGGTGTCTTGGGGCTTCTGAATAGAGTTGATTAATCCTCCTGTGAAGGTCCGGGAGGGATGAGGAGGGCAGACCTGGGCAGTGGCCAAGGGGGCCTGTCTCATAGAGGAAGGCCCAGGCACCCCGCAGTTCTCAAGCTGTTCTTGCCTCTCCACAGAGCCTCTGTCTTCAAGCTCACAGGAGTCTTGAGAAGTAGGGAGGGCTGACGTGGCTGTGACCGAGGTCAGGGTGAGCAGCTTTCCCAGCATCCAGGGGAGTAACGGTCCTGGACTCGCAAACCATTAGGCTGTCCTCCAGGGAGAGACCTGTGTGGGAAGCACACAGCAGCAGCCCTGGGGCCAGTAGCAGGCATGGACCCTCTCTCCCCACGCCAGAAAGAGATGGGATGGGAGAGGCTCACACTGGGTGAGGGGCTGCAGGAGCAACACGCAGAGTCTGCTCGGGCCCAAGAGGGGCGTCGAGGAAGGACCAGGTACCAGTCGTGGGAGGCTGGCGCAGGGATGATCCCAGGGGGCTTCACGGAGGCGGCTGCCTGGAGTCCACTGAGCGCCCAGGATGCGCTTGGGGCTGGGATGAAGACGCGCAGCCCGGGAACCAGAGGGGCGGCCCCAGCGAGGGCGGCGGGCCGTGGTGTGGACCAGAGCGCTCGGACGGGAATCCCCGGGCCCCACCTGGGGTCTCCGGGCGCGCAGGTGAGGTTCCGGCCAGCAAGCGCGCCGCCTGCCCGGCCCGGCCCGGCCTCCTCCGGCGCTCTCCCTGCGCGCGGCCCCGGGATCCCCGCCGCCGCCGGGCGATTTGGGCGCGTCAGCAGAGCGGAAACGGGGAGCGGCGCCAGCCCGGGGCGGCGGGGACGCGGCCTGGCAGCGGCCGGCGGCCCCGCAGGTTCTGTTCCGCCCGCGTTTGTGTTGGCAGCTGCCCGCGGCGCGCGGCCGGGCCGATGAAAGGGCCCTCTGTCTGCGCCCCAGCGGCCCCGCTCGCCTTTCATTCTTAATATAATCTTCACTTCATTTTTAACCGAGCAGAGGTTCTCTTGGAATTCTTCCCCTTCTTCCAAAAATACATGTGCGTGTGCCTGTGCGTGTGCGTGTGTGTGTGTGTGTGTGTGAAGTTCCTTCACGGTGAAGGTCGGGATTGTCCCGGGGAAGGGAAGTGCGAAACCCGAGGCGGATTCAGAGCGAGACACAGAAATGCCTTTCTTCCCGAGCAGGGGCCTCTCTGGGGATCGCCGCCTCCGCTGGGGTGTCCCCCGTCCCGGCCCTGGGGTCTGGAGCGAGAGGATGCGGTTCCTTCTCCCACGACTGTCCACACCCCAGCCCGAAAGAAAATGGGCTGTTTGGAGGCGAAGGACAGTGGGCAGGGGGTGGGGTGCTTCTCCAGGGGTCCCTGCCCAGAGCTGGCCGGAAATCACCGTGGTCAGGGGTAGCCAACACGGACTATCCTCCCAGAAATGGGTTCAAAGGAGACAGGGCCCCTGGGTTCGGGGTTCTGGTTGGGCAGACTTTACTCTGCACTGAGGTCTGCGGAGAAACCGAACAATGACTGGAAAGCTGTCTCCAGCCAGCCCTCCATTCACCTGGCTGGGCAGATGGGGAACATTCTAGATTTTTCCTAAGGGAACATTCTAGACTTCACCAAGGACTGCCATTTGGAGAGGCTCCCACTTGAAGCAGCACAGGGCCAGGGCTTTTGATGCATGTGTCCAGGTTCTGGGCATTAGGGATGGTCATCCATACAGAAGAGAGACTGAAGGCTTAGAGAAGCCAGGTGACTTACCCTAGGGCCAGGAGCGTGAGCCTGCGACGGCCAGAACTGTGGGAGCAGGTGGCAAGGATCCTGGGTTCGCCCTTCTGTGTCAGTGTTTTGAGGGCCAGGAAATTTTTATTCCAATTCTTAAAAAAAAATTAATTTGTGCTTATATTTGGACTTGTGATTTGAGCAGTATAGCAGATTATATAACCTGAAAACTAGCCTGCCTTAAACATCTAGGAAATCTCAAACAAAAACAGAAAAAAAAAAAAAAAAAAAACCCACCACCAGTATCCTTTTAAGTCCAAGAAATTAAGAACCAAAAGGAAATCTCCAAGAGCTAGAAATGAAGAGGGTGACAAAGGTAAATTGAGCAGAGCTACCCTAATGGAGGGATACAGGAGCAGGGAGGGCACAGGCAGAACGCGGGCGGGCGGGCGGGCATTCAGAGAAGGTGATGCTGGGGGTCTCCCCAAAGTGGGCTTTGAAACAGAGACCTCAACTAAAGCTGGGCCTGCCTGGGGCTATGCCTGCAGTGAAACAATGTGCTGGGCCAAAAAGGAAAGGGAAAACAAGACCTTTAGGCACAAAAGGACAAGAGGAAGTTGGTCTGTGTCATCGTGGCTGGTAGAATATTTTTAAATCAGCCTCCTGAGAGTTTGTCACCAAAAGCCAGTGCTCTCGCAAGTTTTAGATTCGGAGTGATTCTGCCTGTTAGCCTAAAACTAAGAGAGTAACTTATGTTACATGTAACCAATGTTTATACATTGGTCCGAGGCTTAGTAACATCTGTGGGGTACTTAACAGAAACAAATACAAGACCTGCTCTAAAGAGCAGGTCCTCAAATGAGGTCCGCAGGACTCTCACAGATAAAGCCCTGATGAAGATGAGTGCATAGTGCATAGGAGAAAACTCAACCCCAGTTACAAGTCTGGAGATGCAAAAACAGCAAGATTAAACACCCAAAACCAATCTGATAGACACTTTAAGCATATTTTGTTTGTTTTTTTGACCATGCCATGTGGCATGTGGGATCTTAGTTCCCGGACCAGGGATCAAACTGGTGCCTCCTGCAGTGGAAGCATGGAGTCTTAACCACTGGAGCTCCAGGGAAGTACAAAATAAACATGTTTAAAATGATAAAAGAGTAAAAAACATGAGCAAAAATTATACAAACATAGAAGTATAATATTACTTCTTGTTTAGTTGCTCAGTTGTATCTGACTCTTTGCAACTCCATGGGCTGTAGCACACCAGGCTTCCTTGTCTTTCAGTATTTCCCAGAGTTTGCTCAAACTCATGTCCATTGAGTTGATAATGCCATCCAGCCATCTCATCCTCTGTCACCCCTTCTCCTCCTGCCCTCAATCTTTCCCAGCATCAGGGTCTTTTCCAGTGAGTTGGCTCTTCACATCAGGTGGCCAAAGTTTTGGAGCTTCAGTCCTTACAATGAATATTCAGGACTGATTTCCATTAGGATTGACTGGTTTGCTCTCCTTGCCATCCAAGGGACGCTCAAGAGTCTTCTCCAGCACCACAATTTGAAAGCATCCATTCTTCGGCGCCCAGCCTTCTTTATCACTTTCTTACTTTTATTATAAAATTCCGTTTTCCTCCACGTGGTCTTGCCGCTGCATCTCCCATCATCAACAAGTAGAGTCTTTTCCTCCACCCCTTTAATCTAGGCTTCCTTTGCAACTTCATTTGACCAATAAAATGTGGCAAAGTGATGTTGGTTCTGAGCTTTGACCCCAAGAGGCCTCGGGCACTTCCATTCACTCTTTTGAAAACCTTTGTGAATAAGCCCAGAGTAGTCTGCTGGAGGACGAGGGGCAATGTGAAGCAAAGAAGTGCAATCCTAACTGAAGCCATCCCAGACCAGCGAGTCCCTAGCTGACAACATATGCATGAGTGAGCTCGGCCAAGACCAGAAGAACCACCCAACTGAGCATGGCCCAAACTGGTAGCACAAAGAATCATGAGCTAAATAAATGGTTGTTATTTTAAACTCATATATTTGGGGGTGATTTGTTATTTACACAACAGAAACTTACTGATACCGAGAGTGTAAGAGACATGAATAGAATGAGAGGCTCTGTCCCACATCTGAAAGGAGTTTCACAGTGGAGGAGAATAGGCAGATGGTGGAGAGGATGTACTCAAAGAGATAATGTCTACAAAATTCCGTTTGTGGAAAATATAAATCCTCAGTTTCAGAAAGCACTGGTTCCAGTAAGATGAATAAATTCAGAATTGCATACATCACTATGACACTGCCACACACAATAAAGAAGATCTTAAAGACAATCAGAGAGAAAGACAGATTTCATTCAAAGGAATGACAGGGACACTGCCAGGAGATGTGTTAATGGCAGCATTAGAAGTCTGAAGACTGTTTCAAAGAGTATCTTCAAACTACTGAGAGAAAATAAGAGTGTATCTAGAAATTCTCTAGCTAAATCATTATTGAAGAGCAAGGATAAAAATAAGATATTTTTTTACAGAGACCAAAAGAGTTTACTATTAACAAACTTTTTACAGACTGACTATATATCTATATAAAAATCTGTGTCCTATATATCCTGTGTAGCATATACATATCTCCTGTATACGGTGTATAACCCAGGATGAAATGGTAATAAGAAAGAAGCAATGATAAACAAAAACACAAATAAAACTTAGTGTGAGTAAATTTATTGATAACAGTAACCAATCTGAGGGTATAAAAAGATGTGATTGAAGTATTAAACACCATTTAGGTGACTAAATATTCAAACACTTGGAAATAAACCAGCTTGAATAATTTATGGGCCTGAAATGCCCACTTCATTCTGTGAGGCCAGTATTACCCTGATATCAAAGTCAAACAAAGGCATACAAAAAGGAAAACTGCAAACTAATATCCTTTATGAATGTAAATGAAAAAAATTCTCAGTAAAATGCAAGCAAACAATGTAGCATCATATAAAAAAGATTATACACCATGACCAAGTGGGATTTATCCTAGAAATACAAGAGGGGTTCAACAAACAAAAATCGGTCAAAATAACTCAAATGTATAAAAATATATGAACTAAATTGATAAAACTCTTATAAGAAAACAGGTAATTTTTTTGACAATGGTTTCTAAGAATGACACCAAAATCATGAGCAGCAAAAGAAAAGAAAAATAGATGAATCGGACTTTATCAAAAGTAAAACCTTGTGCTGCAAAGGATACCATCAAAGTGAAAAGATAACCAACAGCATGGAGAAAACATTTACAAATCGTATCTCTGATAAAGGATCCATATGCAGAATATATGAAGACCTCTAAGGAATACCCTGCCGCTGCAGTGATCAAGACTGCATTTTCACTGCCGTGGCCCCAGGTTCAATCCCTCACTGGGGAACTAAGAGCCCACGAGCCACATGGTGCAGCAAAAAAAAAAAAAAAAAAAAACAACAATGAATAAATCAACAACCCAGTTTAAAACAGGCAAAGGATCTAAATGGATATTTCTCCAAAGCAGACATACAGATGGCCAGTAAACACGTGAAAAGATGCTCAACATCATCAGTCGCTAGGGAAATGCAAACCAAAACCACAAAAACCGCTTCACACCCACCAGAATGGCTATGATTTTTTTAAAAAAGAAAAAAACAGTAAAAGGATATGGAGAAATTGGACCGTCATACATGACTGTATGGGAATGTAACACGGGGCAGCTTCTGTGGTTACAGTGACCTGTTACCTATGATCTAGAAATCCCACTTTTAAGTGTGTTACCAAGAGAACCGAAAACGTGTTCACACAAAAGTACATACATAAATATTCATAGCAACATTACTCATGATAGCCAAAACCCAGAGGCAAAACTGATGCCTGAAGAAATAGAAAGGCTCAATAGACCTAGAGTCATGAAATAAATTGAGCTGGTAGTTTCACATCTTCAGAAATAAAATGCTAGGTCTAGGTGGCTCTAGGCGATTTCTTACAGGTATTCAAGGAACGTAAAGGACAAGTCATGAACAAAATACTCTGGAGAAGAGAAGAAAATGGGGTGCTCAACTGACTCTTTTTACAAGGCTGTTATAGTATTGAACCCAACATCAAACAAAAACTGTAGGAAAAAAAGGAAATTATAAATCAGCCTGTCTTAATAACATAGATGCAAAAATCCTGAGCAACTTTAGCAAATTAAATCCAAGTAAAGACATTATGACCAAGTTGGAAATTATACCAGATATACAAAGGTTGTTCAGCATTCAGTTCAGTTCAATTCAGTTCAGTCGCTCAGTCGTGTCCGACTCTTTGTGACCCCATGAATCGCAGCACGCCAGGCCTCCCTGTCCATCACCAACTCCCGGAGTTCACCCAGACTCACGTCCATCGAGTCAGTGATGCCATCCAGCCATCTCATCCTCTGTCGTCCCCTTCTCCTCCTGCCCCCAATCCATCCCAGCATCAGAGTCTTTTCCAATGACTCTACTCTTCACATGAGGTGGCCAAAGTACTGGAGTTTCAGCTTTAGCATCATTCCTTCCAAAGAAATCCCAGGGCTAATCTCCTTCAGAATGGACTGGTTGGATCTCCTTGCAGTCCAAGGGACTCTCAAGAGTCTTCCCCAACACCACAGTTCAAAAGCATCAATTCTTCAGCGTTCAGCCTTCTTCACAGTCCAACTCTCACATCCATACATGACCACTGGAAAAACCATAGCCTTGACTAGACGGACCTTTGTTGGCAAAGTAATGTCTCTGCTTTTCAATACGCTGTCTAGGTTGGTCATAACTTCCCTTCCAAGGAGTAAGCGTCTTTTAATTTCATGGCTGTAGTCACCATCTGCAGTGATTTTGGAGCCCCCAAAAATAAAGTATGACACTGTTTCCCCATCTATTTCCCATGAAGTGATGGGACCAGATGCCATTAGAAAGATCTATTAATATAATTCACCATGTAACCAGATTATAGGAGAAAAACCAAATGAATGTGATAAATGCAGAGAAAGCGACTGATAAAATAATACCCAGTTATGTTTAAGAAACAAAAACAAAAAGAACCCTCTCAATAAACCACAAACACAAGAGCATTTCCTTAATCTGAATCCCTGTTTTTGGTGAAAATGTGGAATCAACCTAAGCATCCATAAATAAGTCAGTGAGTAAAGAAATTCAAGTATTTTCCCCGTGTGACAAAATTTTACATCACAGTTAACATGACAGAGTAGAGCTACATGTGCCAACATGGATAAATGTAAAATACACTACTGGTTTTTTTAAAAGTGTCTTTATCTTTTAAAGATACACATTGCAGTTTCTACAGATGAAATTGCACGATTTCTGTTTTGCTTTAAAATAATTGAGGGGAGTAACAGAAAGTGATAGGGGTTTTTATGAAGTACATGTAGCCATAACTGATCGTGTGGAAGCCAGGGTATTGTGTCCATGGGGGTTTTTCTATTTTCATGGGGGTTCTTTAGCATACATTTGCAAAAAAGTGTGAAAAGAAAGCAAGTTGGAAAAATGATATATTCAAAATTACAGTATTTACACAGTTTAAAAGCAAGCAAAACCATACTTTATAGTGATACATATTTATATAGTTAGAAAGAAATTCATGGGAGTAACACAAAATTCAGGAGGAGAAGAGGGAAAATGAGATGGAGAGATTTATACAGAGAACTTCAACTGGTTTTGTTTTATTTCTGAAGCAAATAATACAAAATGTGCAGATTTAACAAAGCTGGATTGTATTAACTGTTGGTTATATAATTTTTTTCTGAATCCTTTTCTGAATGCCTAACACATTAGTTAAAAAAAAATTTGGCTATTTACAAAGAGCAACATGAATACTCAGATGTACTTTATTACTAATGTTTGCACAAAGCAAAACTTATTCCTAAAGGTTAAGTCAATAAATGATTGTTATTGTAATTAAATAAATTTGACACTATAAAAAGTATACTAATAAAGTACCACTTCCATCTGTTCTGCGTATTGAGAAGCTCACACAAACTTTAAAAAAATCTTAACTAAGGGGAGTTCCCTGGTGGTCCAGTTTTTAGGACTTGGCACTTCTCACTGGTGGGGCCCAGGTTCAATCCTTGGTGGGGGAACTAGTATCCTGCAAGCCATGCAAAAAAAGAAATCTTACTAGGGAGTATATCATAAAACAGCTGAGATATAATTGACAAAATATACAATTTAGAGTATTCAACTTGGTAATTTTTAGTATATTCATTGTATTTGTGTATGTCAAATATGTACAATCATCACAGTCAACTTTAAAACATTTTGAACACCACACAAAAACCCAAAACAACCTTTTAACCTTTAGCTGCTGCTGCTGCTAAGTCGCTTCAGTCGTGTCTGACTCTGTGTGACCCCATAGACAGCAGCCCACCAGGCTCCCGTCCCTGGGATTCTCCAGGCAAGAACACTTGAGTGGGTTGCCATTTCCTCCTCCAGTGCATGAAAGTGAAAAGTGAAAGTGAAGTCGCTCAGTCGTGTCCGACTCCTAGTGACCCCATGGACTGCAGCCTACCAGGCTCCTCGAGGCATCCATGGGATTTTCCAGGCAAGAGTACTGGAGTGGGTTGCCATTGCCTTTTCCTAACCTTTAGCTATCTCTCCCTTAACCCACATCTCTCCCAAACTTAAGTAAAAATTAATCTACTTTGTGTTTCCTATACATTTGTCTGTATTAGACATTTTATATAATGGTATCACACCTCATGCATCTTTTTTGTAACTGGCTTCTTTCACTGAGCATGTTTTCAAGATTCATCCATGTTGTAGCATGTATTAGTACTTCTTTCCTTTTTATGTGTGTGCAAGCACTCGGTCGTGTCTGATACTTGGCGACTCCATGGACTGTAACCCACCAGGCTCCTCTACTAGAGTGGATTGCCATTTCCTTCTCCAGTGGATCTTCCTGATCCAGGGACTGAACTGTCTCCTATGTCTTCTGCATCAGCAGGTGGGTTCTTTACCAGCTGAGCCATCGGGGAAGCCTTTTTATAGCTGAACGGTAATATCCTTATGTATGAATCGCTCAAATTTTGTTCATCCATTCATCATTTGATCTGTTTCCATCTTTTGCTTACTATATAAGGCTGCTATAAACATTCATATACAGATATTTCTGTGGACATATTTTTTCATTTCTCTTGGTTCCATACCTAGAAATGGAATTGCTGGATCATACGGTAACTGAATGTTTTAACTGTTTGAAGAACTACCAGGTTGCTTTCCAAAGTGACTGTACCATTTTATATTCCCTCCAACAGTACCTGAGGGTTCTGATTCCTGTAGAGCCTCATTCAGACTTACCTGATTTTTTGGTTATAGCCATGCTGGTGGTGTGAAGCGGTACCTTGTTGTGTTTGGGGTTTGCATTTCCTGATGACTAATGATGTTGACCGTCTTTTCATGTGCTTCTTGCCATTTGTATATCTTTTGAGAAATGTCATTTCAGAGTCTTTGCCCATTTTAAGATTGGGCTATTTGTCTTTTTATTGTTGACTTGTAAGAGTTCTTTATAATTGTACATACAACTCCCTTTTCAGATATGTGCTTTGCAGAAACTGTCCCATTCTGTCATTTATTTGCTAGTGAAGCACAGATTTTTAAAAATTTTGATAAAGAACAATTTTCTTTGTTGTTGTTCATGCTTTAATTGTTATATCTAAGAAACTGTTGCCTAATCAAAGTCATGAGGGTATATCCCTATGTCTTCTTCAATTCTGAAAGAGGTGGGAATACCAGACCACCTGACCTGCTTCTTGAGAAACCTGTATGCAGGTCAAGAAGCAACAGTTAGAACTGGACATGGAACAACAGACTGGTTCCAAATAGGAAAAGGAGTACGTCAAGGCTATATACTGTCACCCTGCTTATTTAACTTATATGCAGAGTACATCATGAGAAATGCTGGGCTGGAAGAAGCACAAGCTGGAATCAAGATTGATAGGAGAAATATCAATAACCTCAGATATGCAGATGACACCACCCTTATGGCAGAAAGTGAAGAGGAACTGAAAAGCCTCTTGATGAAAATGAAAGAGGAGAGTGAAAAAGTTGGCTTAAAGCTCAACATTCAGAAAACTAAGGTCATGGCATCTGGTCCCATCACTTCATGGCAAATAGATGGGGAAACAGTGGAAACAGTGTCAGACTTTATTTTTGGGGGGCTCCAAAATCACTGCAGATGGTGATTGCAGTCATGAAATTAAAAGACACTTACTCCTTGGAAGGAAAGTTATGACCAACCTAGATAGCATATTGAAAAGCAGAGACATTACTTTGCCAACAAAGGTCCGTCTAGTCAAGGCTATGGTTTTTCCAGTGGTCATGTATGCATGTGAGAGTTGGACTGTGAAAAAAGCTGAGCACCAAAGAATTGATGCTTTTGAACTGTGGTGTTGGAGAAGACTCTTGAGAGTCCCTTGACAGCAAGGAGATCCAACCAGTCCATTCTAAAGGAGATCAATCCTGGGTGTTCATTGGAGGGACTGATGGTAAAGCTGAAACTCCAACACTCTGGCCACCTCATGCAAAGAGTTGACTCACTGGAAAAGATTCTGATGCTGGGAGGGATTGGGGGCAGGAGGAGAAGGGGACAACAGAGGATGAGATGGCTGGATGGCATCACCGATTCGATGGACATGAGTTTGAGTGAACTCCAGGAGTTGGTGATGGACAGGGAGGCCTGGCATGCTGCGATTCATGGGGTCACAAAGAGTTGGACACGACTGAGCTACTGAACTGAACTGAACTGAAGAGATTTATCCTTTAGCTCTCATATTTTGACCCATTTTGATTTAAGTTTTATATATGGTGTGAGGTAAGGCTCCCCCTTCAATCTTTTGCATGTGGCTCTCCAGTTGTCCCAATACAAGTTGTTCAAAGTCCATACTTTCCCTGTTGCATTGTCTTGGCGTTCTTGTTAACAGTTGACCATGGATACATGGGTTTGTTTCCAGACTCTCAATTATGTTCTGCTAACCTACATAATTATTCTTGATTACTTTGCTTTGTAGGAATTTTCATAATCAGGAAGGAAGGAAGTTCCCCAACTTTTTTCTTTTTGAAGTATTTTGGCTATTCTGAGTCCCTTGTATTTCCATATAATTTTAGGATCAGCTTGTTCATTTCTGAAAAGGCAGTTAAAATTTTTATAAGGATTGCATTGCATTTTTACAGTATTTTAACAATATTGTCTTCCAATCTATGACTTAACACTGTTATTCTGAATATCTTCATTTGCTCTGTGGATATAAGTTTCTATTCTGAGTCATTTCCTCAGCCCAATACAGTTTTGCTCCCACCCATCTCCTATATGCTGTTATTGGCAAAAATATTGCATTTCTGTATAGCCCCAACAATGTATTATATACGTATTATTTTATATTATTGCTTTTTAAGTCAACTCAGAGGAGGCACATTCCCTTACACTTCCATAGTTTCGTAATTGCCTTTACTCGTGTGCTTTTTCATGTGAGTTACTGCCACTTGTTTCGGTGTCACTTGCTTTCAGCCTTAAGAACTTCCTTTAGTACTGCTCATAAGGCCGTCTGCTAGCAACAAATTATCTCAATTTTTATTTATTATGAAATGTCTCTATTTTGCCTTGAATTTTGAAAGAAAGTTTTGCTGAGCGTTTTGAATGTTGTTCCAGCACCTTCTGACCCTCATCATTTCTGATGCGAGTCAGCTGTTGATCTTGTTGCCGGTCCCTTGAGTGAAGAGCTGTTTCATCTTGCAGTTTTCAAGATTTTCCTCTTGTATTTGGCTTTCAGCACTTACACTATCACGTGTCTGTTTGTGAATCTACTTATGTTTGTCCTACTTGGAGTTTGTTGAGATTTCCTGAATCTATAGATTAATGTTTTCAATATAGTTGTAAACATTTCAGCCATTATTTCTTTGAAAAAAATTTCCTGCTCCTTTTTCTCTCTCTTTTCCTTCTGACATTCCCGTTACACGTATGTTGGTGTATTTAATGATGCCCTACATTCCTCTGAGGTTCTGTTCACTTTTCTTCATTCTTTTTTACCTCTGTCCTTCAGACTGTGGAATCTCGATCATCCAAGTTTACTAATTCTTCTTACAGCACAAATCTACTGTGGTGCCTCTCTTCTGAATTTTTTCCTTCTAGTTTCTGTACTTTTCAGCTCCAGAATTTCCAGTTGGTTCTTTTTATAATTTCTGTCTCTTCATTGATATTCTTTATGTGATGGCTCATCATAGCTGCTTTACTTCTTTTATTGTGGTTTCTTTTAGTTCTTTGAACATATTTATAATGGCCACTTTGAAGTTTTGTCTGTCAAATTCAACATCTGGTCGTTCTCATAGGCAGTTTCTGTTACTTGTCTTTTTCCTGGCGTATGAATCATACTTTCCCATTTCTTTGTATGTCTCATATTTTTTGTTGGAAACTGGGCATTTTAGATAATATTGATATATTGTAGCAATTATGATCCCCCTCCCCTGGGTTTCATTCCTGTTATTTGCTTGTTTATTTCTTTAGCGACTGGACGGATTATTTAGCAAAGTCCATTCTACTCTCTGCCATTAATGTGGAGGCGCTGATATTGTTCCTCAGGGAGTGCAGCCTTGGGCGTGCCCACCGTCACCCTGGAATGACAGTGGTTTGGGCAGGGCTCTCCTTAACTCTCTCTTTCCCTGACCAAGCCCATCTGCTGAGCACCACTAATTGCCACTTAATTGCACCATTGTTTTCAACAGTGCCCTGTGGCATAAACTGGTCCTAGACCAATCCAATCAAATGTGGACTCCTTTGAAGGGATCCTTCCTGAGGTCAGGGTTTGAGATTTTGCTTTGAACCCAGAAAGGCTCCTTACAGTTCTCTCTCTCTCTGGTTCTCTCTGACAAACTAACTAGCCTACATCTCCAATGAATCTACCAATACCCTCCCAGTTGCCTTCCACCACCACCTCCACAGGTCGGGAAGCAAGAGTTAGAACTGGACATGGAACAACAGACTGGTTCCAAATAGGAAAAGGAGTCCATCAAGGCTGTATATTGTCACCCTGCTTATTTAACTTATATGCAGAGTACATCATGAGAAACGCTGGACTGGAGGAAGCACAAGCTGGAATCAAGATTGCCAGGAGAAATATCAATAACCTCGGATATGCAGATGACACCACCCTTATGGCAGAAGGTGAAGGAGAACTAAAGAGCCTCTTGATGAAAGTCAAAGAGGAGAGTGAAAAAGTTGGCTTAAAGCTCAACATTCAGAAAACTAAGATCATGGCATCTGGTCCTTTTACTTTATGGCAAATAGATGGGAAAACAATGGAAACAGTGACAGACTTTATTTTCTTGGGCTCCAAAATCACTGCAGATGGTGATTGCAGCCATGAAATTAAAAGACACTTGCTCCTTGGAAGGAAAGTTATGACCAACCTAGATAGCATATTGAAAAGCAGAGACATTACTTTGCCAACAAAGGTCTGTCTAGTCCAAGCTATGGTCTTTCCAGTAGTCAAGAAAGCTGAGCACTGAAGAACTGATGCTTTTGAACTGTGGTGTTGGAGAAGACCCTTGAGAGTCCCTTGACAGCAAGGAGATCCAACCAATCCATCTTAAAGGAAATCAGTCCTGAATGTTCATTGGAAGGACTGGTGTTGAAGCTGAAATTCAATACTTTGGCCACCTGATGCAAAGAACTGACTCATTTGAAAAGACCCTGATGCTGGGAAAGATTTAAGGCAGGAGGAGAAGGGGATGACAGAGGATCAGATGGTTGGATGGCATCACTGACTCAAAGGACATGAGTTTGAGTAAACTCCAGGTGTTGGTGATGGACAGGGAGGCCTGGCTGCCGTCCACTGGGTGGCAAAGAGTCAGCTACGACTGAATGACTGAACTGAACCACCTCCACTACTGTTGAAGGCACCTCTAGGCTCGAACTTCTCCACACTTTGTTGTAAATGAGGTCAGTTCCTTTGGGAAGACATTGGGAGCTCTCCATTCTGTAGCCTGCATCTTACCAGCAGAATCTCTTTGCCATAAACTCTGAAGCTGGGACTAGGGACAAGGGTGTACTCCTCTCTGAATGACACCCATGCTTTAGGGGCTGAGTGCCCAGTGGAGGAGGGAAGGCAATAACCTCAGGCTTTCTTGGCTTGCCTTTCCCGGGTTGGAACCTCTGCCTAGCCAGGGCAAGGGGACTGGGGCCTAGTATTCTCAGTGGTGCCATGCCCATGGTAGAGTAGGGGCTGAGAAGAAGGGAGCTCCCATTTCTCGGCAACATTTGCCCAGAACAAAACCTCAAAAACAAGTAACTGGGGACAGGCTGAGAAATGCTGAATTTTCAGCCTCTTCTGGGAAGATGACCTCTGACTTGGAGCTGAAGGGAAAGGACCTCTGTGTGCTATGTTGCATCAGCCTGGAGTAGAATTTCCATCCTGCTGAGCTGGGGGGTGGGGGTAGGGGGAGATCTTATTCAAATACCACAAACTCTGCTCTTAGCAAGTTTTAGTAGAGTTTCTTGAATAAATGTTTATTCATTTGTTATAGGCCTTTAGGGCCATTTCCAAAGGGTGCCTGAGTGTTGTGATAAGCAAAGGCCTCCTCCTACCGGCAGTGGATAGGTAGCATTAGGGAGACATATTCCTTTACTCTCTGAAGCCTCTGAGTTTTTGTTAGGGAGTTTTTGTTACTGCAGCAGACCTAGCTTAATGGTTTTCAAGTTTGGGCGTGCGTTAGACTCCCCCCAGAGGGCTTGTTAAAGTACAGAGTGCTGGGCCTCATGCCCCGAGTTTCTGATTCAGCATATCTGGGTTGGTGCCAGAGAATTCACATGTCTAGTAAGTTCCCAGGTAAAGGCGAGGCTGCCGGTTCAGGCACCACACTTTAAGAACTGCTGTTCCAGCTATCCTTCCTGATGAACAGGGATAAATAGTAGCACGATACAGCAGTATTTACCCCACTGCGGAGTTGTCAGGAGCATTGCGTTAACATCTGTGAAGCACTGAGAATAGTGTCTGGCTTCCAAACAGCCTTAGTCTTATGATTAATATGTCCCAAGGTTTTTCTCAATATAAGGATATTCTCAGGTGTTAAAATTTTAATACTGTTTGCCTTTTCACTGGAATAACCCAGATGACTAGATTTTCTAGCATTTTCAGCTGTCTCTTTTTATTGCTTCTTGGTCCACTTGTAGCTCAGGCCAATTGCTGAGGAAAGACGAAGTCATCCAGACAGGGTTGTTAACTAGGCCCCACCATCTTGTCTGCTTTTCCAAATTGGTGCGCCAGCCCCTGCCGATCCGAAGGCCACTCTGGTCCTCTCTGGGAACAAAGGTGCTCGGCTTTGTGGCCGCAGGGCCCCTCTGTTCCCACAGGGCTGGACGAGGGAGGGCCAGCAGCACCCGGGACAAGACACCAAGCTAAACCAGGTCAGGAAGGAGGCGGGGTGCATGTTTCTGCTGCTTTTTCCAAGCCCTTTTCCAGCTGCATAAAGAATCCAGAGGGTATCCGTTGTCTAGGAGGCTGTGACCCAAGAGGAAAAGGCAAGGGCAGGTCCCGCTGAACTCACGAGAGGGAACGTGCTGGGGCTGCCACAGGACTAATGATGATACTTCCCACTTTGATGCCTAATGTCTTGTCATCCTCCCAGTGTTCCCGGGAAGACCCTGGGTCAGGCACCAACAGGGGCTGCAGCCAGCACTCGACGCCACGCGCCGTTAGTTCACTGAATCCTCCCCACAGCAGAGCAGGTACCATCACTGCCCTCGCTCTATAGATGAGGGAGCTGCGGCCCAGAGCGGTTAGTATTTTGTCCAAGGTCACACAGCTAGGTGAGGGTCAGAGCCAGAATCTGAACCTGGCTGGTTCTAGAGTTCTCGCCCTTACCCCTGTCACTGTGGCGCTGTGACATTCCCTGGGACAGAAGTGCTGTTTGGACAGGATCTTGGCCTGCCATGCCCCTGCTGTCCCCCAAGTCTGGAAGGGCGCCTTCCCCGTAAGCGGTACTCCATCAACACTTGTAGAATGAGTGAAAGAGTCCCCAGTTTGGAGCCGGTCCGCGGAGGCTGTTCAGTGGACATGTGCTCACCAAGTGTCTGCTGTACAAAGGAGGCTCAGAGAGGAGGAACTCCTCTGAGGTCTCTCCGGGCATGGTGCGGCTGGAGCCACGGCCCTGGGCTAATGAGGTGGACTAAGTACCTGCAGTCTCTGCCAGGGTGCCTCGGCACCCAGGGCATGGCCAAGTCCCACCAGGCAGAGGCCGCTGCCCAGGAAGATGGGCAGGGCTCCCAGGAGGCAGAGCCCAGTGAGGAGGAGGGGAGGGCACCCAGCCACGCCCCTGGTCTGGACCAGACCAGTCACCCATGTCTTGGACATCACAAGACAGAGATGCTGAAGGCAGCTCTGTGACAGTGCTGAGCTTGGACACAGGAACCTGGACCCCGGGTTGTGAAAGAGAGCCTAGTTCAGACCCCGGTGATGGTCACCTGCGGGGAAAGTTGGCTGTGCGGACTGATGAACTATGCACACAGGCAGCTCTTCGCAGGCAGGTTCTTCCCGCCCTGGGCTCCTCCCAGACCCGAGCCCGGTCTCATCCCTGAGAAGGTGGCCTCTCGCTACCCCCAGCCCAGTGGAGTGGATTTCCCAGAGAGAGGTTGGGATGCTGGTTGGGTGCGATCATCCACCGAAGGGTCACTTCTGCTGACCCAGAGACAGCTGGAGAGCTGGCCTGCCAGCGCAGGAGTGGTGGAAGGAGGCCCGCCCCCGAGTCCTGCCTCTCACCCCCGGGGCGCCAGTTTAAAGTGGTGGGGTGCATCAGAGCGGGGAGTCCTGGGCTTAGGGCAGGGGCAGTGGGCCTCAGAGCCACGGGGTCTGGTTTAAAAGGCAGCCCCCCTCCCCAGCCGAGAGTCCATGCCCGGGAATCTCCATCGTAAGGAGCACCACAAGGTGCTCTGATGCAGACTCCTGACTGCCCTTTGGGGCACACTGGCTGGCGGGGCTCCCCGCAGCTGCAGGCCTGGTTCAGGGCCGAGCCCCTCCTTTCCGTTCCATTCCATCAGCAGGCAGGGAGTGGAAGCCCTTGTGCTGATCTCAGGTGCTGATTGGGGTCTTCAGCCTACGTCCCCTGCCACTGACCCTTATTCCTCCTCACCCTCTGCCAGGCTCTGACCCTGTCCCTGTCTTGACCTGGCCGAGGACGTGTGCCGTCCCCTCTGTGGCTGGCCTGAGCCAGCCCCAGAAGCAGCAGCCTTGGTCTGGTGGGCAGGGCTTTGGGGGGCCCACCGAGGAAACCTCCACCTGGGGCATCCCCTCCGTGGAGACGAGGGGCAGGTGGCGAGCCTGGAGCCCAGCGGGGAGGAGGAGTGGAAACTTCGTCCCGATGACCAGAGGGTGGGGCCGGGGGCCGAGGGCTTGGCTGGGCCGGCGCTGTTCCATGCACAAGCATGTGCAGGATGCCACGGGGCTATTTTTATGCCTGTCAAGGAAACAGTGTGATTTATGGGAGGCCTGGCCCCCTTCAGGGCTGTGTTATAAATACACCTGGCCCCGAGCTCTTGTTCCGTTGGAGGGGACGCTCAGCCCCTGTCCTCTCTCCGGCCTCCCTCCCCGCCTCCCTGGGCCCTGTCCACGCGTGGCCTTCCTGGGGACGTCCTTCCCCATGCAGCTGTCCCCTGTGGTGGCCCAGCTCTTCTTGGTCACCAGGGCCTCCATGTAAGCAGGTTTTTCAGATGCTTTTCAGGAGTGACAGTTATCTGCAAGCTCCTTTGATGAGGGGACGAGAAGGAGAGAGGCTTCAAACTTGGGGTTCACGCTGAAAGGTCTGGGTCTGGGTAACAGGAATGGGCAAGGGGCACAGGTAGGAGGGAGCTAGGCTCAAGAACTCTGCCTCTCTCCCAGCATGCAACCATTTGCCCAGTGTCCCCTCCTGGAAGGCAGCGAGCCAGATGGAGCGGGGCCTCTCTGGCCCAGGACTGGTCCCTGCCCACCTCCTTCCTTCTGCTGGAGATAGGCAGACAGTGCCCTGACATGGTCCACTTGGTTTTGGGCAAGTCCCTCAACTCCTCTGACCTTCAAGTTTTCCTTCTTGAAGGAAATGGACACAAAGATGCCTGCCTGCTGGATTGATGCGTGTGAAATTCAGGCCAGCCGGGGCGGACAAGGGAGTGAATATTCAAGCAGGTGGCCCGCGTCTGGCGTCATGCCCTTCCTCTCAGGAGCCCTGGTCCCTCATCTGCAAGGGCACAAAAGAATCAAGTGATGAGAGAAAGCCCACCCCCACCCCCGTTCTGCCCAGGGGAAGCGGGGGCGGAGACAGGGCTGCTTCTCCACGAGCCTCTGGGCCTCAGTTCCTTCGCTCTTGACAAGCAGGACTCATTCAGTGCAGCATCCAGTCCAGACCAAACTTGGCCAGGCCTGGTCCCCTGGCAGAGGCTGAGAGCTATCAGGGGCTCAGAGTTCATCTAAAAGTACCGGTCAGACACTGCCCCAGTAACGCCGTGTAACAAACCACTCAAGTGTTTATTTCTTGTTTGTGTTTCTACTGGACATCTGGGCTTGGCTCTAAGCCCAGCTGGGTTCCAGATTCTCCATGGATCTCTCAACCTCCTAGGACCAGTGGGCTGGCCAGGGCATGTGCTTCCTATAGCTAAGGCAGGAAGCCCAGTGGGGCAAGCGCTTTCCAAACCTCCGCTTGTGTCTGCTTACGTCCCATTGGCCCAATCAAGTCCCATGGCCAAGCCTAACCTTGATGGGGTGGGGGTGCACCACCATCTCCCAGGGAGGAGAGTTGGAGGGGAGGGAGTGACTGTTGCTGACTGATGATCTAGGGAACTGACTTCCCACCCCTGCGCTGCATGGTTTTTGTGGATGTAATTTGGGGCAGGGAGAGAGAGAAGGCGCTGACTGAGCGCGACACCTCCCAACTCAGCTCCACCCAGAGCCGTGAGGATTCTTGCAGGTGGGCAGAGTGGCAGGGGAGACGCTTATTCACGGGCTTCACCCTTGTGCGTTTCTGAGTCACGTCTTTTGGTCAGCCTGGGGGAGACCAGGATTTATTATGAAGGCAAAGAAAAAGGGGACACGGGGGCACCTCTGACGTTCAAACAGACAATTCTGCCCTCTTGAAAACAGAGTGAACTTAACACCAATATCTTCTGCTGTAAGTGACCAGGGTCCAGGCTTGGCAAACAAATTTTCCATAGAGATTATTATGAGGAAGAGGATCCCATCAAGAAGAAGGGGCGAAGTCTTCCTGGGAATCGTGGGAGAGGAAGTGTCTGGATTGGGCGTCCTGGTTTGGGGTCCCCCACCCTGGCTTCCGCCTGGAGGGCAGCTGTGAGGGATGAGTGGAAAGGGGCCCCCACGGGAACTCGGCTATGTTGGGGCAGACACGGGTGGCCAGCCTGGTCAGGCCGGGGACGCCCTGGATGCGGAGTTCTCCAGGTCCCTCCCTGGGTCCTGCGGGAGGAGCCCTGGGGTAACAGCCAGAGGGGTCAGCCTTGGGGACAGCTCACAGACACGGGCAGGCACCAGCATCAGCCCTGGGCAAGCAGGAGGCTGGACCCTTCACCGCCCGTCCGTTCCTGCATCCAGGTCACCCTCTGACAGAGAAGAGATGTGTGCAAAGTGCGGTTCTCAGAGAGGCGGGCTTTGTTCTAGTACACGCGATGCCCGCCCGCCGCACCCCAGCCTCCAGCCCCCTGCACCACCTTCACGCTGCCCTGCAGAGTAACTGCGCTGGCATCATCATCCTCCCCCAGAAGACGTCTGAGAGCCCCCTCTCTGTCGTTTGACGCGTGCGCCCATCCCCTTGCCCCTGGGGCTGAGGCCCCTCCAGGCAGGAGCCCCTCCCACCTCCAGCCCTGGCTGCAGCTGGCAGTACACTTCCTTCCCCCTGGTCACAGCCCTCCGAGGTGGCGCAGCTGGGACGGGAGCCCGGGGAACTGCCGCCCCCACCAAAGCCCTTTCCGCCGTCAGCTGCCGTCTCCCCTGCCCGGGAATCCCTGCCGGGGGTCCCTGGCTCCTGGGCTTCCTCTCTGGGGCAGCCCCTGGCTGAGGGTGGGGACTTGGGGGCGCAGAGCGGCCCAAACCCTCTCCTGAGTCCTGCTCCCCCAGGGGTCAGCAATGCTCAGGGGGTGCAGACCAGGCCTCCCCATCCCAGCCCTGCGGCCACAGACCAACTGGCTGTGGGGTTGGGGTGAGGGGGGCAAAACCCCCAACACCCCGCTTTCCACCCCAGGCCTCAACTTCTCCGTATTTGTTTATTTACCTTGGAAAGAGCCCCGCAGCCCAGGCAGGAAACGGGCCAATTCCAGGAGGCTGGGCTGGGCTGGGGAACAAGGAGCCACATTGTGCTCCGTGCCCGGCCGCTCCCCACCCTGGGCCTGCGAGGAGCCCAGAGAGGGGGACCAGCGTGGGGGCCCGGCAGGAAGGGGGCGTGGGGCCGAGGGGCTGCCAGTGCTCCGAGCCAGCCCGCCCATGAAAGGGCTTCTGTGCAGGGGTGGGACAGGGGCTGCTGGGTCCCCACCCCACCAGTGAGAGGATGAGGCGGGGATGCTGCTGGGGGGATGGCCCCTCAGCACCGCCTAGAGCCCACCAGGCCCCGACCTGCCAGCCCCAGGTGGAGGGAAGAGACCCAGGAGCTGCCTGGCCCTGGTGCCCCCAGCTTCTCATGGGCAGACGTCACTCCTCAGTTGAGGGACGGCCTGCCCTCGGCCTCCCCCTCCCCTGCCCAGCTCCTGCCAGGCAGCTGGCCCAAACTCAGGTCTCCCTGCCAGGCGGGAGCCAGAGGCTAGAGAGTCCTGTGGTCAGAGCCCGGCTGGGTCTGATGAGACCCAGGCTGGCAGGTGGCTTGATGTCGTCATGGGGGAAGGTGGGGGGCAGGGGGCTGACCCTTCCCCATCCCTAGGCTCTTCCCCATCAGCAGGCTGGTGTCCCTACTGGCCGATCTTCCATTCATTCATTCATTCAATACATGGCTCCCTTCCGCTCTCCTCCTGTTGCCCTAATTTGCAGAGACAGCCTACTCCAAGCACCCCCCCAGGCCCCCCCAACCCCCCATCCCAGGATGCTGGTGAGAAATGCAGATCTGATTATGTCACTCCCGCCTCAAGGTCTTCAGAGACTTCCTGCTCCTTCCTGGATAGAGGTTCACAGGCCCTTTGAGCTCAGCCTCACCTGCCCCTCAGGTCCATGACCACCAGTGACCAGGCTAGTGGGAGGAAGGGGGAAGTGAGGGGGTCAGAAGCCAGATGGATCTCTCTCACCCGGCACTGGGGGAGAGGGGCTCTGGGTGGGCCTGTCCTTCCAGCCGGAAGGGAGTCCGAGGGACCTCAGAACGGGGATGAAGACCTGAGACCAGAAACGCGCTCAGCTGTCACTTGGCCAGCGCCTCCACGTCCTTCCAGAACCGCCCCTCCCAGCTGAACTGCCAGCCCCCACCCCACCGAGGGCACCGCTGTCCCTCCCGCCCTGCTGCCCTCTCGGCCGACGCCACTCGTGTGTATCTTCATCTGCAGGTGGGCAGGCTCGATGTTGTAGAGGTATCACTTCCCCCCAAAGTCATCTGTAAACTTCAGTGAGTTAATCTCTAAATCCAGCAGGATTTTTTCTGGGACTGAATGACAGAGTTCATCTAGAAGAGAAAATGAGGGAGGGGAGCCCAGACAGCCATCAAAATAAGAACAGAGACAGGGAACCTGCCCCCCTAGTAGAAAAGCAGACCGCACGTTTACCGCAGTGCTCGAGTGGTCCCTGCACGTTTATTTCCTGCTCTCGCCGCTAATGCTGTGGTGCCCTTACCTATGCCAGACGCTGTCAGGAGCTGCTTTTCCTCCTTGACCCCTTGACCCTCGAATTAGTCACAGGGGACAGCTAAGGAAACTGGCTCCAGGCCAGCCTGGTCTGCCCCAGGCCCTGTTCTAAGCACTTTGCCTCCAGTATCTCATTTAATCCTCACATCAGCCCCCTGCCGTAAGTAGTGTTACTAATTCAGTCCAGCGATCCTATGTGTGTGTGTGTATATATGTATATATATATATATATATATATAATCGAAGTGCATGCATGCTTAGTCATGTCCGACTCTCTGCAACCCCATGGACTGTAACCCACCAGGCTCCTCTGTCCATGGCATTTTCCAGGAAAGAATACTGGAGTGGGTTGCCATTTCCTACTCCAGGGGATCTTCCTGACCCAGGGATCAAACCCACTTCTCTTGCGTCTCCTTGAGTCAATCTGGCAGGCAGATTCTTTACCACTGTGCCACCTGGGAAGCCATATATATATGATTTTTTCCTTTTGCTGTGCTGGGTCTTCGTTGCTGTGTGTGGGCTTTCTCTAGTTCTGGCAAGCGGTGGCTATTCTTTGTTGCGGCACTGGGGCTTCTCATTGCCGTGGCTTCTGTTGTGGAGCACAGGCTCTAGGTGCCTGCAGCACTTGGGCCCTAGAGCTCAGGCTCAGTAGTTGTGGCACACAGGCTTATCTGCTCTGTGGCATGTGGGATCTTCCCAAACCAGGGATGAAACCTGTGTCCTCTGCATTGGCCGGCAGATTCTTGATCACTGTACCACCAAGGAAACCTGCGACGATATATTACTGCTATAGAGAAGATGGCCCACTGAGCTTCCAATGGGAGCAAGACCCATCAAGTGAAAAAACGGTATAGAATGACACCTGCATCTTTTAAAGGAAACACAGGAAAACTCCTAACCCATGTACACATGTGATTAGGGATGTACGAGCACAGAAAATTGTCTGGAAGGAAAGGAAATGAGACCCACGTCGTTAACCTCCGCAAAGGGGAGAAGGATGGTGTCTCTCTGTTCACTGAACCAGGAGAGGCAAGGCGCGAGCTAGGAAGAAGCTGGAAGATGTGAGGAACCATAGGAACTACAGACATTCTTTATTCACAACAGCAAGGCAGATATGCTTTACTCTCCAGGGCCTGAGGCAGCAGCAAGGAAGACAACGTTAGGGCTTCTCGGGTGGTGCTTACATGGGACAGTCAAGTAAGCACACCACGATGGGCGTGCACAGTGCCACAAACGCTCAGCTGTAGGACGTGCGAGGAGTGGGGTGAGAGAGCCTGACCCCCGCCACCTGGCCGATTGCTCATTCCCTGCAGATGGGACTTTCCCTCTTCGCCTCATATATTTCATGGCCCTTTTCCTTCTTAAATAGTAAAATACGACACACAGAAAAGTACACAAGACGTCAGTGTTCACATTAAAACTTGTCATCAAATGAACACCTGGGTGACCCTACCCACTGAGGAACTAGAATGCTGTCAGCCCCTAGGAGCTGCCACCTGCCCTTCCCAAACCTGCCACCCCTGCCCCGACCCCACCTCCACACCCTGCCCGATGCTTACGATGGTCGCCTCTTTGCATTTTCTTAACACCTAACCATAACTATCAATCTTGTTTAATTTTGCCCATTTCCAAACTTTGTATAAACAAATCATGCTTTCTGTTTGGCTCAGCATCCTTCACTCAGGAGTATGATTGAAAGGCTTGCTGTGTTGGTGCCCGTCGCTGCATTTTGTTGCTGTGTAGATTCTTTCTTGATGTACTCTAAAGAAAATTTATAATGAAACAAGAACAGGATGATGTAAGAGAAAAAAGCGGAGAACAAGAAAGGGCTGTTGCAAATTAGAAATATGATAGTTAAAAGTGAAAAGGAGAAGGAGAAATAAATAGTAACACAAGCTAGAAAGATAAAGATGACGAAACTTCCAAGGAACCCACTAAAAAGATCAAGGGGTAGATGTTAGATGGAAAAGACGATTCGAGATGAGCCCAGGAGCTCTAGCATCCACCTCAGAGGCCTGTGCACTGGGCCCCGTGGGCACCACGCCGGCCTGCAGCATTTCTGGGGGCCCACCAAAAGACTCTCTCTTAAAACTGAGAAAAAGGTAAATCAATTTTACGTCAGAAAGTGTTTTTATAAATAATATATTCATCCTTGTACTAGCGTGGTCATAAAATACAATTTTTAAAAATTTACTTTTATTGGAGGAAGGGACCCGGGAAAGCACAAGTGCCTGAAGCCCGTGAAAATCACAATGCGGCCCCGACGACCGCCCAGCTTCAAGCGGCAGCCTGAGTCGGTAGCTCAGCCCGGGTCCTGGAGAGCAGAGCGGAGGAGCGTGTGTGCGGGGACGGGGTGAGAGCACGCCGGGGCGTGGGCCGGCCTGACGGAGCGTGCGTGCGGGGAGTGGGTGAGAGCACGCCGGGGCGTGGGCCGGCCTGACTGCGGCACCGCTGGCCTGCAGAGCCCGGGGCCGCGCTGGGCAATCTACCCAACCCTCCCGGCAGTCCTGAGATGTGGGCATGGCCAGAGTGTTCCCTCAACTGCCGGGAAAAGTACAGCCCAGAGAGGTTGGGCAGAGTAGCTGAGGTGACAGCTGCTAGGCCGCGGCGTCCAGAAACTGTGTCATCGCCTCCCATGGCCTGCACACCTCCAAGATACACTCGAGGTGTTCCCTGTGTGAGCGCCTGCAGAAATGGTAATAGCAGCAACAGAAAAAGACCTGTGGGCAGGGGGCTGGCGGAGGGGGGATTCTGTCCTTCACTGGAAAAAATCTCCCCCTTGCCTCTCCCCACTGCACACCTAGGGAAAGCCTGGACTGGGGCAAAGGCCAGGAGAAGCCGAGATAGTTAGGGACCCATCTGCCCGTGTGAGCTCCTGCTGCAGCCCTCAGTGGAGAGACCCGCGAGGTCTCAGACACACTGCCCGGGCCGGGGAGCAGCGGACCCATCTGGCGGGCTGACCTCAGAGAGAAGCAAGGCGGGCCACAGGCCCAGGGTCAGGAGGCCAGGGAACCAGCTCCACCTGACAGCCTCCCAGGGCTCAGTCTCCTCCTCTGTAAAATGGGGGCAAACGAGGTCATGGGGGTGAAGGCCTCCCTCACCAGGCACAGGGACTGTGCAACGAAAGGAAGAGGAGGCCGACTGTGCCGTGGAGAGCTGGGCTGCATGAGGGGGACCCTGAGGGCAATATCCACACCTTTCCCTCCCACATCCACCCTTCTTAGGGACGACAGGTTCTGGGGAGGGTTAAAGGTCACCCTCCGCATCCGACAGGTCTCACTGGGCTCTGCCCTCGCCCCTTGAGTGGCCTGGAGCCAGGGCCTGCGTCGGCTGCAGGTTTGGAGGGAGAGGAAGGGAAGGGAAGCATTCCAGAATATGCTAGGGACAGCTCCCCTGGAGCCTCCCCCAGCAGTGTCAGGGCAGGGTGATAAGCTGAGGCCACGGTCAGGGCCCAGGTATCCTGGAGGCACGTGACCGCCCCTGGGAGGAACCACGGGGGCTCCCACCCAGCCAGCAGCCTCAGATAGGGTGGGGGTCCCAGACCCTCCAGGCATCCCCCCCCACACACACACACATACACACACACACACCTCTGGGAGCAGAGTGAGGCCCCCAGTTCCCGGGAGAGCCTGGGCTCCGTCTGGGGCCCCAGGCTGGGCTGGGCGCAGGGGTGGGGGGTGCCGGGCACAGGGGTGGGGCCGGCAGAAGCCAGGCTGGGCCTCTTTCCTCCCAGCTCGGCAGCTGAGGTTATTTTTTTCCCCTCGGCTGCTGCTGAATTTCTCTTCGAGTTGGATAAATAAGAAGCAGGATCCAAGGTCAACGAAACAGGAGCCCAAGCGGCCGCACAAAAGCAGCTTTCAGAAGTGGCAGGCCCGTCCCAGCCGCAGGGTGACCACAGCGCCCCTGCAGGGCCGGGGGGCATGCAGGATGGGGCTCCCCGGAGGTGGGGGTGAGCCCCTGGGCTCGCAGACACCACACTCCTTCCCAGCAGCTCCCCTGGAGCCCCGGCCTCACACGCCTGCCGCGTCTCCAGGACCCACACGCTTGTCCCTTCTTCTGTCCCAGCCCGCCCCCAGCAGAGCCCATGCGTGTCCTTTGCCCCTGACAGCACGCTGCGCAGGCCGTGTAAAGCCCTCCCTCCCTTAAACCTTCCTCCCGCGGCCGGAGGGTCAATCCCGGCTTTCCGGCCCCTCGGCTGTGGGCCCCAGGAGGCTGCCTTGTTTTCTCTCCAAAGCTTTTGCAAAGGCTGTTCCCTCTGTCTGGAACACCCCCGTCTCCTGCCAGCCTCCCCCCCCGGGCTACGTGATGCCCGCCCTGGCTTCTCTGCAGCCACAGACACCAGCTGACCCCAGAGTGATGACCACTCATCACCTGACCGTGAGCACACAGAGGGCAGGTTCACCTCGGGCGCCCAGAGCCCAGCCCAGTCTGTGCTGTGAGGGCACAAAGGAGGTGCCCAATTAACGTTTCCCGTTTCAGATTCCCATAGCGTCACACTAGCCTTCCACATACAGAAACTAAATGCAGACTAATCTGTAGTGACAGCAGTTCGTGGCCACCTGGAGAGGTGAGGGAGGGGACAAAAAACTTTCAGAGGGGAAGAATGTGATTTTTTTTTAATCCAATGCTGTCACTTGCCTGAAGCGAGTTTCTTCCACCCTTTCTAAGCCTGTTTCCTCATCTGACATTTAGGATAATAACCACTTCATGAGGTGTTATGAGGATTAAATTGAGATGTAAATGAATAATAAATGGTAGTTTTCTTAAGCTCATGTCATACTATACTGGCCATATATTAATACATATACAAGTTATTAACATTTTATTAGGGACTTCCCTGTAGCTCAGATGGTAAAGAATCTACCTGCAATGCAAGAGACCTGGGTTTAATCCCTGGTTGGGAAGATCCCCTGGAGAAGGAAATAGCAACCCACTCCAGTATTCTTGCCTGGAGAGTCCCATGGATAGAGGAGCCTGGTGGGCTACAATCGAGGGGGTGGCAAAGAGACAGACGTGACTGAGCGACTAACACACACACACACAACGTTTTATTAATAATGTACAACTTCACAGTAGGAGAGTTGCATTTTAACTAGAAGATATTGATTATCTGGATCAATTGTGATGATTTCCCAAGGATATCCTTATGTCAAAACTCATCAAATTGGAAAAAAAAAACACCTCATCCAGTTGTGCAGTTTAAATACATGCAAGCTAATTGCACATGTTAAATGTGTGCAAGCTAATAAAGAGTGTTAGTCGCCAGTCGTGTCCAACTCTCTACGGCCCCATGGACTGTAGCCCACCAGGCTCCTCCTGTCCATGGAATTCTCCAAGCAAATATACTGAGTGGGTTACCATTTCCTTCTCCAGGGATCTTCCCGACCCAGGATTGAACCTGGGTCTCCTGCAGTGCAGGCAGATTCTTTACCATCTGAGCCACCAGGAAAAGTGCACCTCAGTAATGTTGTAAAACAATTCAAAGACCCATTGAGCCATCAAGTTCTCAGACTCTACGCTGTGCAAATAAAAGCACAGGTACACTCAGGTCAGGGGGTTGTTTTCTGTAAAGGGCCAAATAATAAATGTTTTGGGCTTTGGGGCCATTTGGTCTCTTATCATAACTCCTCAGTTCTGCAGGTATAACTGGAAATCAACTATAGAGTCTACATAAACCAATGAGCATGGCTGTATTCCAATAAAACTTTATTTATAAAAACAAACAGCAGTCCAGATTTAGACTATGGGCCACAGTTTGCAGTTCCTGACTCTAGATACATCTACCCATGTTGAGATCATAACAGCAACAACCTAATTATCTATTCATGGGGGACTGGCTGAATCCTTCATAATAAACCACCACTGTGGAAATCAAAATAACTATTAAAAATGATGGGGTGGATCTTGTGTGTTGACCTGGGAAGACATTCATGAGAAATTATTTTTCAAATTTTTTATTGCAAAAAATGTAAAAATATACAGAAAATTTAAACAAAGTTCATAGTGACCACCTGAATGCCCACCATGAGATTCTACCATTATTTTACTACACTTACCTTTTATCGTCTCCCCCATGTCTCCATGATAGATTCTTAGGTGAGAAAAATAAGATGTAAAATGTACAATATTAATTCATTTTCAATAAAAGAAAAGATCAGAAAAAGACTGCACTATGTATATTTATGTTTGTAAAGTCTAGAAAAAACTATTAGAAGAGATGCCTGACTTTTTTTTTAATTGAAATATAGTTGATTTACAATGTTGTGTTAGTTTCAGGTGTGAAACACAGTGATTCAATTATATAGATAACTATATATCTATAGTTATAGCTAGTTATATAGCTATAGTATAGCTAGTGGAGGTGATGGAATTCCAGTTGAGCTATTTCAAATCCTAAAAGATGATGCTGTGAAAGTGCTGCACTCAATATGCCAGCAAATTTGGAAAACTTAGCAGTGGCCGCAGGACTGGAACAGGTCAGTTTTCATTCCAATCTCAAAGAAAGGCAATGCCAAAGAATGCTTAAACTACCACACAATTGCACTCATCTCACATGCTAGTAAAGTAATGCTCAAAATTCTCCAACCCAGGTTTCAACAATAAATGAACCATGAACTTTCAGATGTTCAAGCTGGTTTTAGAAAAGGCAGAGGAACCAGAGATCAAATTGCCAACATCCGCTGGATCATTGAAAATGCAAGAGAGTTCCAAAAAAACATTTATTTCTGCTTTATTGACTATGCCAAAGACTTTGTGTGGATCACCATAAAATGTGGAAAATTCTGAAAGAGATGGGAATACCAGACCACCTGACCTGCCTCTTGAGAAATCTGTATGCAGGTCAGGAAGCAACAGTTAGAACTGGACATGGAACAACAAACTGGTTCCAAATAGGAAAAGGAGTGCGTCAAGGCTGTACATTGTCACCCTGCTTATTTAACTTATATGCAGAATACATCATGAGAAACGCTGCGCTGGATGAACCACAAGCTGGAATCAAGATTGCCGAGAGAAATGTCAATAACATCCGATATGCAAATGACACCACCCTTATGGCAGAAGGTGAAGAACTAAAGAGCCTGTTGATGAAAGTAAAAGAGGAAAGTGAAGAATTTGGCTTAAAGCTCAACATTTAGAAAACTAAGATCATGGCATCCGGTCCCATCACTTCATGGCAAATAGATGGGGAAACAGTGGCAGAGTTTATTTTTGGGGGCTCCAAAATCACTGCAGATGGTGACTGCAGCCATGAAATTTTTAAAAGACACTTACTCCTTGGAAGGAAAGTTATGACCAACCTAGACAGCATATTAAAAAGTAGAGACATTACTTTGCCAAAAGGTCTGTCTAGTCAAGGCTATGGTTTTTCCAATAGTCATGTACAGATGTGAGAGTTGGACTATAAAGAAAGCTGAGCGCCAAAGAATTGATGCTTTTGAACTGTGGTGTTGGAGATGACTCTTGAGAGTCCCTTGGACTGTAAGGAGATCCAACCAGTCCATCCTAAAGGAGATCAGTCCTGAATATTTATTGGAAGGACTGGTGTTGAAGCTGAAACTCCAATACTCTGGCCACCTGATGCGAAGAGCTGACTCATTTGAAAAGACCCTGGTGTTGGGAAAGATTGAAGGCAGGAGAAGGGGACAAGAGAGAATGATATGGTTGGATGGCATCACTGACTCAATGGACATGAGTTTGCATAAACTCCAGGAGCTGGTGATGGACAGGGAGGCCTGGCATGCTGCAGTCCATGCGGTCGCAAAGAGTTGGACATGACTGAGTGACTGAACTATATAGATATAGATATTCTTTTTCAGATTCTTTTCTATTATAGGTTTTTATAAAATACTGAATATAGTTCCCTGTGCTATATAGTAGGTCCTTGTTATTTATCTATTTTATACATAGTAGTATGTCTTTGTTAATCCCCAGACCTAATTTATCCCACCCTCTCCCTTTTCCCCTTTGGTAATCATAAGTTTGTTTTCTATGTCTGTGAGTCTACTTCTGTTTTGTAAATAAGTTCATTTGTATAATTTTTCCTCCATTCCACATATAAGTAATATCAGATATTTGTCTTCCTCTATCTGACTTACTTCACCTAGTATGATAATCTCTAGGTCCATCCCTGTTGTGGCAAATGGCAATATTTCATCCTTTTTATGACTGAGTAATATTCCATCATGTATATAATATTCCATCATGAATATAATATTTCATTGTGTATATAAAGAATATATATATCTCCATTCCTCTGTGGATGGACATTTAATTTGCTTCCATGTCTTGCTATATTATAGTTAGTGCTACTATGAACATTGGGGTGCGTGTATCTTTTCAAATTAGAGTTTTCATCTTTTCCATATACACGCTCAGAAGTGGGATTACTGGGCCGTATGGTTATTGTTAGTTTTTTAAGGGACTCCGTGCTGTTCTCCACAGCCGCTGCACCGATTTACAGTCCCAACAGCGCAGTAGGCTTTCCTTCTCTCTACACTCTCTCTAGCGTTTATTATTTATGGACTTTTTGATGATGGTCATTTTTAAAAATTAATTAATTAGTTTATTGATTTTTGGCTGCACTGGGTCTTTGTTGCAGCGCACAGGCTTCTCCTCGTGGCGGCTTCTCTGGTCGCCGAGCACAGGCTCTAGGGCGAGGGCACAGTAGTTGTGTTGCACGGGCTGCATGTGGAATCTTCTCAGACTAGAGATCCAACCCGTGTCCCCTGCATTAGGAGGCTGATTCTTAACCAGTGGACCACCAGGGAAGTCCCTGACGGCCATTCTGACCAGCATGAGGTGATACCTCCTTGCAGTTTGATTTGTGTTTCTCTCATAATTCAGGATGTTGAACATCTTTTCATATGCCTGTTCGCCATCTGTATGTCTTCTTTGGAGAAACGTTTATTTAGATCTGCCCATTTTTTGGTTGATCTGTTGCTTTTTAAAATAATTTTACCTATTTATTTTTGGCTGTACTTTGTTGCTGTGCGGGCTTTTCTCTAGGTACAAAGAGAGGGGGCTGTTCTCTACCTGAGGTACCCAGGCTTCTCACTGCGGCGGCTTCTCTTGCTGCGGAGCACGAACCTGCGGGCATCCAGGCTTCGGCAGCTGCAGCACGTGGTTCAGGCTTCTCACTGCGACGGCTTCTCTTGCTGCAGAGCATGGACACGCGGGCATCCGGGCTTCGGCAGCTGCAGCACACGGTTCAGCAGTTGCTGTTCCCGGGCTCTAGAGCACAGTCTCAGTAGTTATGGCACACGGGCTTAGTCGCTCTGCAGCACGTGGGATCTTCCTGGACCAGACATCAAACTTGTGTCTCCTGCACGGGCAGGTGGATTCTTTACCTCTCAGCTACCAGGGAAGCCCTCTGTTTGTTTCTTTTGGAAATTCAGCAAGAGGTACTTCAACCCCTGATACTGATTACCTGAAGGCAAGGGTTCAGGGGAATTAGTTACGGAAATTTTTTAAATGCTTCTTTAGTGAGAATGGAACAGTCTAGTCCAGCCCTTGACCTCCCAATAAAGGGACCCTGAGTCGGATCCAGGGCTGGAGCTTGCCCTGGCCTGGGTGAGTGTGTGCACACACAGTTAACTTGCGCCCAGACCCACATGCTCTGCACGCACACGCTGGCGCCCACTGCTGTCTGCCCGGGCCACGGGGCCCCCCGCCCGCCGCGAGCAGGCTTGTCAGTGTTGCACCCGCTGGGCCCCTCATCACCATCAGCAGCCCCTCTAGGGGTGTCCTGGGCACTGGAGGAGGTGCGGGATGGCCCTCCTCCTGGTTCCTGCTTCCTCACACAGACAACTCTGTCCCCCAAGGCCCTATCCTTCCCCAACTTCAAGCCCCACTTGCATGCAGCCTCTTCCAGAAGGATCTCCGGTCACCTCCTCCTCATGACATCCTTTTGATTCAACAAACATTTACGGGTGCCTCCTCTAGGCTAGGCACCAAGACACCCAGGAGCAGGGCCCAGCCCCCTGACCTCCAGAAACTCTCAGGTTTGTGGGGAGACAGGCATGGCTATGGTGGAGGCAGGCACCAGGGCCGTAGGGCAGGAGGAGGCATATCAGAGTCAAGCTGGGGAAGGGCCAGGGTGTGCCCAGTGGGGGTGAGTGATGGCTATGATCAGGGAAGGGTGGTAGCAAGGGCCTCCGGGAGCGTGGGAAGACTAGAGGGGTGGGGGTGGGGGACACAGGTCAGGAGGGTGTTCCCTCCCACTTGGGCAGGGCAGCTCACTGGCGCATAGCCAAGGGCCCCCAGGAAGGGAGTGTTCTCCCGCAGGAGGAGGAGTGAGGAGGGGTCTGTTCCCACCTCACCGACTCTGGCCCCTCTGCCCAGGGAGCGGGTGTGGGGGTGGGCACTGATGGCAATCACCCTCCTCCTGGTCCCCTCCAGTCCTCTCATAGTCTCCTTTTCAGTGAGTGCTTGGTGTATTGTTCCGCCTTTGTAAAGAGGGGGATCGGGTGACAAAGCAGGGTGGGTGGGCAGGCGGCCCAAGAGGCCTCTTCTCTCCAAGGCAGCATCTGCATGGGGGAGGGGCTTTTCCACAGCCCCCCACCTCTGACTTCCCAGGAGCAGCTGTTGTCATGGTGACAAGCCTGGCATCCCATGGCTCCTGGGGCGTCCTCCCCACTATGGCTGCCAGAGGAAGGGCCCCCGGCCTCTTCTTCACCCTGGCTGGGGGCAGAGGCACACAAAAAAACCTGGATCCCAGACCAGTCGTAGCAGGGGGAAGCCTCCAGCCTTCTCCGCCTCTCAACCCGGCTGCCCCGCAGCGGGGCAGCTCCAAAACCCCAGCTTCCTACAGACCCTGTGAGGTGGGGGCTTAGCCCATGCACCACTCTCATCCGTGCATCTGTGCCTCCTTGGGGCAAGACACAGAGAGAAATAAAATGTCCCTAGGGTCCTTGAGCAGCTGCTGGCATTGGGGCAGAGTGGGGGATGAACGGAAGGCTAACAGCATGTGAGTGTACAAGTGGCAACGGTGAGTGGGCCAGGACTCTGGGCCCACAGAACAGAGCCTCCAGCCCTGTCCCCGAGAGCTGGGGTCCGCCCCTAGGAAGCTGGTGTGCCCAACAGCAGAAAAGGGCCTTTGGGCCAGGGAGATTGAAGGTATGGCGTGGCACAGGTTCCAAGGAGTTAGGCATGGCAGGAAGGGAAGAGGTTGGTGGGGGCTATACCTGGAAGGGCTCTTGCTGCCCATCCCCAGGGGCATGGCCTTCACCCTGGGCCATGGGAAGCTGTCACTGGCATTTTGGGAACCTCCTTGACCAGAGCATCAAAATCAGGTCCTTGTTTCAAAGTTACCTATTTCTGTGCTGCCTCTTTGGGACGATCAGGAGCTTGCCACTTCAGCTGTCACAGCCCAGGTGGGCTGAGGACGTGTCTCATGCTGAGAACAGGGCTGGCTGCATCTCCACAGAGTCCCAACCTCTCGGGTCCTCCTCCTCCCTTCCCTGCTCCAGCGCTGCTCCAGGGGAGGTGAGCACCAATTACAACCACTGCCCCGGCTCCATGCTGCACACCGCCCCCGCTATGTACCAGGCTATCAAGCAGGGCCAGTCGGGCAGGTGCCCTTGCGCTGGTGGCAACAGGCAGCCTTATGCAGTGGAAGAGCCTGAATGCCAACCCTGACCCTTGTGAACTGTGTATTCCCAGGCAAATGTCTTGAGATTTCTGAACCTCAATTTCTCATCTGTAAAATGGGCACAGAATTCCTTGCCTGGCTGTTGTGAGAGTTTAAAAGTTCACTGTGTAAAGCCCCTGGCCCGGGGCCCACCTGGCTCACTTTAGGTCTTCGACCAGTTTCCTAGGCCCCCTGCAGTGCAGGTCTCTCCCTCAGCCCTTCATCCACTGAGCACCCCTGAGCAGCTGCTGGGGCTGGACCAATGCCAAGAGCTCACGTGGAATCTGAGTCTTCCAGGTACATCTAGGCCAAGCGGGTGAGGGCAGATGGGGTGGGCTGGGGAGGAGGGAGGCAGTTTCTAAGGGAACTCCAGACCAGAACAGGGCCCCTTGGGTGGCCTCCTGGATGGCACTTGGGTTTCACCCACAAAGCTACCTGGGAACCGTGGTGGAACCCTGTCTGGGCAGAGGTGGGAGGGCAGAGGGCCTTTGGGGCCCCAGGAAGCCCCCGGCAATCCCAGCCTCTCAGAAACACCTTCCCGACCTGAGTGGGGATGAGGGGTGTTATGTGGGCAGCTCAGGGGTCACAGTCTCAGACCCCACTCACTGGCTGTCACCTGTTACCAGCAGGCTGAGCCTAGGACTGCCTTGATGGTTCCATCTGTGCAAAGGGAAGAACTGGCCTCTCTCCTCCCCCTATTCAGGTCCCGCCATGGAAGCAGGCTGAGCAATAGTCTGGTGGCATCCTGACAGCTGTCAGGTTTAGGTGAGGCGGGTGTGAGCTGAACTGAAATGTTCCTCGGCTGTCACTGTACTGGCCCCTACTCTGCAGGCGCAGGAGGGAGCAGGGGGCTCAGGGGAGAGGGATGGCGGAAAGCCGCAGGCTTCCTGGGCAGAGAGGAGTTCTTAGGGGAGACCCTGTACCAAGGGAGTGCAGAGGAGGGGAGGGGGCAGAATGAGACTGGGTTTTCAAGCAGTCCCGAGGTGTCAAGGGGGCGGGTGGATTGCGAAGAGACCATGAGTTCAAGTGCGCAGTGTGACGGGTAAGCAGCCCGCGCGAGCCACAGGTGAATTCATTTTGACGGGATTATCTGCCTGTTTTACAGAAACGAAAACAGGCTCAGAGCGAAGGGCCCAGAGCCACATGCTACTAGTGAAGAGGCGGAGAGGCTGCGCTCGAACTGCCCCAGAGTCCACGGTCGAGGCGTCCCAGGAGTAGAAGCCTTAGAAATGGTCCCGCCTGGGGAAAAACGTAGGTGACGCGGTACGGGGTGGACAGGGAAATCCTCCGGCTGACTGTGCTGTCCCGGAGAGAAGTTGGGCAGCAACTCCTCAGAAAGGGTAGAACAGACTGTGAGCGGGCAGACGAGGTCACTACTCGTACACCCCGCCCCGCCAGACCGCGCCCGGGTTGGTCCTGTCGTACAGCGCAGCTCCGAGGCGCGGCGCCTTTAAAGCCCGGTCGGGGGGCGTGTCGGGCGCGCAAAGGCCCCGCCCTTGGGCGTGTCCAGCAGGCGCCCCGCCCCAAGGCTTGTACCCGCGGCCCCGGGAGGCGGCGCCTGCTCCGGCTCGGCGGCGGTTCGAGTAGCGGCGGCGGCGGCGGTGGCTCGGCGCCTCCTTTCCCTCGGGCGGCTTCTCCGCGCGCTGCCCAGGGCGCCCGGCCGCGCAGGGACACACGCGGCCGGCTCCGCTATGGCCCGCACCCGGCGACGTGGCGGGCGGGCACGGGGGCGCCGGACGGCGCGGCCCGAGTGAGGCGGGGCCGCCCTCCCCGCCCTCGGCCGGGACCGCCCGGGATGGCCGTGCCGCCGCTCCGCCGGGCGCTGCTGCTGTGGCAGCTGCTGGCTGCGGGCGGCGCGGCGCTGGAGATCGGCCGCTTTGACCCGGAGCGCGGGCGCGGGCCGGCGCCGTGCCAGGTGGTGGAGATCCCCATGTGCCGCGGCATCGGCTACAACCTGACCCGTATGCCCAACCTGCTGGGCCACACGTCGCAGGGCGAGGCGGCCGCCGAGCTGGCCGAGTTCGCGCCGCTCGTGCAGTACGGCTGTCACAGCCACCTGCGCTTCTTCCTGTGCTCGCTCTACGCGCCCATGTGCACCGACCAGGTCTCGACGCCCATCCCCGCCTGCCGGCCCATGTGCGAGCAGGCGCGCCTGCGCTGCGCGCCCATCATGGAGCAGTTCAACTTCGGCTGGCCGGACTCGCTGGACTGCGCCCGGCTGCCCACGCGCAACGACCCGCACGCGCTCTGCATGGAGGCGCCCGAGAACGCCACGGCTGGCCCCACCGAGCCCCACAAGGGCCTGGGCATGCTGCCCGTGGCGCCGCGGCCCGCGCGGCCCGCCGAGGACGCCCTCCAGGGCGCCGGCGGCACCTGCGAGAACCCAGAGAAGTTCCAGTACGTAGAGAAGAGCCGCTCGTGCGCGCCGCGCTGCGGGCCAGGCGTCGAGGTGTTCTGGTCGCGGCGCGACAAGGACTTCGCGCTCGTCTGGATGGCCGTGTGGTCGGCGCTGTGCTTCTTCTCCACCGCCTTCACCGTGCTCACCTTCCTGCTGGAGCCGCACCGCTTCCAGTACCCGGAGCGTCCCATCATCTTCCTCTCCATGTGCTACAACGTCTACTCGCTGGCCTTCCTCATCCGGGCCGTGGCCGGGGCCCAGAGCGTGGCCTGCGACCAGGAGGCGGGTGCGCTCTACGTGATCCAGGAGGGCCTGGAGAACACGGGCTGCACCCTCGTCTTCCTGCTGCTCTACTACTTCGGTATGGCCAGCTCGCTCTGGTGGGTGGTGCTGACCCTCACCTGGTTCCTGGCCGCCGGCAAGAAATGGGGCCACGAGGCCATCGAGGCCCACGGCAGCTACTTCCACATGGCAGCCTGGGGCCTGCCAGCCCTCAAGACCATTGTTATCCTGACGCTGCGCAAGGTGGCGGGGGATGAGCTGACCGGGCTCTGTTATGTGGCCAATATGGACGCGGCGGCGCTCACCGGTTTCGTGCTGGTGCCCCTCTCCTGCTACCTGGTGCTGGGCACGAGTTTCCTCCTGACTGGCTTCGTGGCCCTCTTCCACATCCGCAAGATCATGAAGACCGGGGGCACCAACACGGAGAAGCTGGAGAAGCTCATGGTCAAGATTGGGGTCTTCTCCATCCTTTACACCGTGCCTGCCACCTGCGTCATTGTGTGCTACGTCTACGAACGCCTCAACATGGACTTCTGGCGCTTGCGGGCCACGGAACAGGCCTGCTCGGCGGCCACCACGCCCGGCGGCCGGAGGGACTGCTCGCTGCAAGGGGGCTCGGTGCCCACCGTGGCTGTTTTTATGCTCAAAATCTTCATGTCCTTGGTGGTGGGTATCACCAGCGGCGTCTGGGTGTGGAGCTCCAAGACTTTCCAGACCTGGCAGAGCCTGTGCCACCGCAAGATGGCAGCTGGCCGGGCCCGGGCAAAGGCCTGCCGGGCCCCTGGGGGCTATGGCCGGGGCACCCACGGCCACTATAAGGCCCCCACTGTGGTCTTGCACATGACTAAGACAGATCCTTCTCTGGAGAACCCTACACACCTCTAGGGACACAGGCCTGCGTGGGGCAGCTGTGGCCCCCTCCTCGGCACTCCCTCCGGAGGAGACAGCTGACTAGCAGCTGCCCAGCTGTCAAGGTCAGGCAAGTGAGTGCGAGGGGCCGAGGAGCAGGGCGGGGAGCCTCCTTCAACCCTCACTCGTTGGGACCCACTGAGGCTACTCCCCTGTCGCATAGTGCAAGGGGGTGGGCCTGGCTGCGTCCCCACCGGGACCTGAGGGAGCACGTGGAGAGCAGGAGGGGCAGAAGGGGGTGTGGTCCAGCAGAGTTTATTTAATGATGTAATTTATTGTTGAGTTTCTCTGGAAGCTGTGACTGGAATAAACCCCCGTGTGGCAGCGCTTCGTCTTCTGTGGACTGGAAAGGGGACGGTAGGACGGTGAGGGCTCTGGGGGAGCCTTCCCCTGCGAGCGGAGCTGGGAGTGGGTAGTCTGGCTTTCCGTCAATCAGGAGAACATCCTGCCGGGGAAACAGCTGTGTTTTGCAGGAGCCCCAGATTCTGTGGGTGGGTGTGTTCTCTCGGCTCCTTTCAGTGGCCTGCTTGCCTGTCTGAGCCCTGGGTTCCTGCTTCCCAGAGTGAGACTGGGATGTCTGCTGGGAGAAGTCAGGGAATCCCCTGGGATGACACGCCCCACTCTGGCCCCAGTGAGTCTGGCCTGTTTGGGAGCTGTGGGTAACACTGCTCTCCTCAATTTGCGTAAAAAAATGAGGGCGTCAGCCTTTCTCGAAGGCTCCCTCGGAGGCTTAGTGTCTGCTCCCACTGGGTGGCTGGCCCCTCCTGTTCTTCCTTGCGCCTGAGGGCCGGGGCCCAAGACAGTCCTCACTGCTGTTGATGTGGCCGCTCACTCCTTGGGGCCCCAGTCAGGGCATCCCCTAACCCCCGTCCTTCTGGGTGGAGATGGGGCTGGAGTGTTACACGGGCATCTTGGGAGCAGGCACGGGCAGACAGCCCTGGAGAAGGGTGGGGATTGGGTCCCCAGCTCCTAAAGGGCTGTGGAGAGACTGGAGGTGCTGAGCACAGCAGTGACAAAGGGGGCAGGTGCGTGCGCATGGCTCCCTCCACAAGCAGCTCCCACGACCGCAAACAGAGAGAGGAAAAGGTGCTGTGCTGATGTACATGCTGGGGTGGCCCTGGGGCTGCCGGGACCTGCGCCACCTCCTAGTGTGGCCATCCCGGAAACCCTGGCACTATCTTAGGCTGGGCTGTGGCCGCTGTGACTCCAGCCAGGGGAGAGCCTTGGTTCCTGTCCCTGGTTCAGCGGCACTGACAGGAGGCCCCGGGGTCCAGCCTGCTGCCAGCCAAGGGGAGCCCAAGGCCAACTGCTTCATACAGTAGGACTGAGCCCCCAAACTCAGGGCCTCTCTGGCCAGAGCCCTTCCTGCCCCAACCACCAATCACAGGAACAAACGGACATCCAGTGGAGATCAAACAGATGGTGTCAGCTCCCTCAAGAGATGATGGAGAGAGGGTGGTCCCTCCCCGAAAGAACAGCACTGACCCCCCGAAGGGGATTTTGCAACCCTTACACTACGCTTCATGCAGGTGGAATCCTTCCCGCCCCCCTCAGTCCTTCCATTCTCATAGAGCACAGACAGCTAAGTCCTCATGTCCTCATGCCTGCTTTGACCAGCAAAGTCAAGTGACCCAAATGTTGCACCTTTTCCGGGGAAGGTCCATGACTGAGAAACAGAAGGAGCTTATTGCAGGTGAGGGGGCCCAAGCTGGGAGCGAGAGGGGCCGTGGCTGCACTGGGCTGGGCTCACAGGCCTGCAGTCGGGCGGGGGCAGCAGAAGCCACAGGAGGATTCTGAAACGGGAGGAGAAAGGCAAGTGATGTGTATGGGCCAAGGGTGGATGGCAGAGCGAGCATCAGGAGTGGCGCCGGATCACCCAATCCCTTGCCAGTCAGGGCACAAGGCGGGTGGAGGGCACTTGGCTGTGTCCTGCTCAGTGGAAACAAGACTGACTTCCAGGACAACTGGGACCGGAAGGGGAGGCAGTGTAACCAGAACGGACCCCAAGGGAGCTTTGCTTTGAGGCTAAGATGATTCACAGAGGCCAGGACCCAGGAAGGAGAGGAGGGCAGGCCTTGGCAGCTAGGGCTTCTCAGCCTGGGAGCTTGGGATGACACTAATGAAAACTCCCAGACCCTGAAGGACAGATACAAAGGAAACATTTGACTCAAGACCTTTTACAGAAGCCCTCCATCTCATCCTCCCCTGTCCATTTTCAGACAAGGGCAGTGCCTGAAGGCCTTGGCTGGCTCAGGAGCACACAGCCAGGGAGACTGGCCTCCAGAGGTGCTGTGACCTCACACCACGGATTCCACTGGGGCGTTGGGTGAGATGGACACGGTGGGTGTTACAATCTAGGGCAAATTCATCCAGAGGAACCTGCCCCGTGGGGGGACCTCTCCCCATCCCCAAAAAGAGACTCTAGAGCCCGAGAGAAGTTCCTCAGAAGCCGTCACCCTCCAGCCTGCACACTGCGTGTCCCTGCCACTTCCCTCAGGGGCCTGGCAGCCCCACACAGGGCCCCTCAGAGCAGCATATCTGTGCGTGTGTCCACACCAGCCGAGCCTGAGCTTGTTCGTGACGGAACTTGTGAGCTCAGATCGCAGTCAGCAGAAGTTCCTGGGAAACAACGCCAAGTTCCCTGGAGTCAGCAGGGGGAATCTTGACTGAGGTCAGACTGAGCGGTCCTGGGGGTCAGCAGCTGCCCTCACTCCCTGCTCAGTGCCCCGGGAGGAGGATGCTCCCAACAGTCCTGGTGTGAAAAGGCCTGGGCATCCTGGGCAGGGGTAGCAATGAGGAGTGACCTCCTCCTGCCCGGTTTGAGCGTCTGCCTCAGGATCCTGCTGAGGGGACCCTGGCTCTCAGGGAAGTGGGGGCCTGCTTCCCTAGTGAAGCACTGCCTGGAGTAGCTGCACTGGAATCCAGTCACCACCTGACTGCTCCCTGCCCCGGGGACAGGGTGTGAGAAGAAAGACAAGCAGGCAGGACAAGGGAGAGGTCTCCCTTGATCGCCAGTGTAACGGTCAGACCGGTCTTCAGGAACAAAGTTGTCTTGTCTCCATTTGCAGTAGTCAAGCCAAATCAGGCATCTCCCCCTAGGTCATAGCCTGCTAGGGACGGATGGGCTGGGCTGGTGGACTAGGATCAGGACACAGACCCCAGATGAGGTGACGGGGCCCCAGAGGCGCTGTCCTCGTGTGGCCTAAGAAACCACCCCAGAAACAGGACTTCACAGATGCGGGTGAGCTGGGGCTGCAGGGACCACTCAGAGGTGTAGCACAGCTCCTCCAGAGCCTGAGGGCTGCTCAAATCCAGCCTGACCTGGGGGCAAACCACTTCCTCCCTGTGGAACTGAGACTCCCACAGCACTCAGGCCTGGCTCACTGCCCACGCTCACCATGGCCACAGAGGCAGGCAGTGGCAGAGCCCACACCCAGCGCTTAGGTCTCTCCTCAGATCTCGTCCTGTTTTTACCTTCTGCCATCCCTGGTGCAGCTGGTCAGGAACTGGTGGTCTCGCTGCTCTGTCACTGGGGTCACGCCGTGGCCTTCAAACCCTGGGATTCCACGGGCAGGTTGCCAGCAGTGACCTACTCGAATCAATCAGTCTGACCAAAGACAGACTCCCAGCATAAAATATAAATGAAGGCATGAGTAAAACAAGACTGGCTACACAGTAAAACTGCTGAAGCTGAGTAGGTCGGAATTTGTCATAGTTCCGCTGTGCATGTTTCAAGTTTTCCTTGAAAACTACTGTAAAATACCCAAAGCTTCCCCAAAATTAAGTCCTGAAGGACCACAAATTCCCACAGTGAAGCCTTAAAAAATTAGTTTCTTCTAATTCCTAGAAGTTTCCAATAGAATTGGGTAGGGTGGGGTGTGGGTTTGAGATGGAGACAAAGCCAGGAGAGGCTTGAAGGCCATGGCTTCGATTACCCAGGGCACCAGAATGCTGTCCTGGAAGCAAAGAAATCCAGTAGATGGATCTGACCTGTGGTTAAAAGACCGTAAGCCAGAGGCCCTCTCCTGAAGAACAGCCTCCAAGAGCCCAAGGGAAAGCGCGCTCGGGACGTACTGCTGTCCACTAAGACCTCCAAGAGCACAAAGAAAAATTCACCAGAGTTGTCACTTCTTTATAAACACAAGTACATAATGTTTATTTGAAAGTCCAATTTATTACAAGTTTACCCTTTAATAGGGCCCTTCCTCCTTAAAGACAGTTTAAAAAACAACAAGTAACTGAGGTGTCACTGAAGTGGGAACACAGAATTCTCACTGTTAACAGAAACAGACTGGCTCTAGGGCAGGAGGCAGGGACGGTGTCGGTGCGGGGCTGTGATGCTGGAACGCCAGCGCTGGCTCCAAGCCCAGGGGAGCCCAGCCGGCAGCCCCTGGGCAAACCCCGAGGCGGCCGGGGCACGGGGCCCACACCCTGACGTTTCACTTTAACAGGCTTTAGTTCTGCGAGCTGCAGTCCCCTTGGTGGACTTCTTTTCCCTTCATTTGAATCGGTCTGGAAGCGCTTAGATGCTCACGTTTTCCAAATTCAAAGTTGACAGAAAAGAAAATTAAACCCTGTTCTGCGTTTTTTATCAAAATCTGCCATAAAAGGGAAAGAAGACACAAAGGTTGGCCTAAACGTGACGACTAGTGCTAGACTCGCTGCGGGAAGGGCCACAGAGCCCCCCCCCGCCCCCGACACTGAGCGCTGCGACTTGGGTTCTTGGGGTCCGAGTCTGAGGCCAGAGGAGCGCGGCAGGGGCGCTGCACACGGAGGTGGCCGAAGCGGCCGCCAGGGCGGCAGAGGGACCGCCCACGAGCAGGTGGTCCCCACCGCCGGCCCCGCCAAGCCCCAGCCCACCTGCTCTAGAGAGAGGACGGGCTGAGGGAAGCGACCGGCAAAGGAAAGCAAACACGTTATCATAGAAATCGTACTGTACATGTGCCAAAGCGAGATGACAGAGATCTTTTTACAAGATGTTCTTTATACAATATCACTGCTGAAACAAGCAACCTTTAATAACTAGAAAAGTCAATTTAAAAAAAATTAAACATTTAAATTCTTCCTGCTTTTTCTTCTGCTCCCCTAAGAGCTTGTCTGGTGTGTGGGTGGGCTGGGCTCCAACACCCCTCTGCCAGACCCATCAAAGGAAAGGTTATACGCATGGTTACAAGCAGGGCTCCAGGCTCTGAGTGAAGTGCCTTAGGTTTTGTTTGAGGGGGCCAGGGGCGGGGAGAGAGCTGTCACAAAGAAGGGGAGGGGTACTCAGGAATGGCTGTAGGACATGTCCCTTTACTCTGCCAAGATCAACTCAACAGACCACAACTGTCTCCTGATGCTGGTGAACACAGAACTCTGTGGCACTCACTGATACTGCCACCTGAGAGGCAGGGCGGGCGGGCTTAAAGAAACAGGACTGTGTATAAATATAGATTTAAAAAACCGACACTACCTCCCCAGCTGGCCTGATTACCCTTCATCCTTCTACGTAATGTAGTAACCCCTCCCCTGGAGACCAGAGGGCTTGGCACTGCTGTGGTGGCCAAAGTGGGAGGGACCTTAGCAAAGAAGAAAGAAAAGGAATTGGGTTCACGAGAAAAGCCTTGGACTCCTCCTGGAAACCCTCACGAAGGGGGATTAAGGCCACCTCTCCCCACAGGATTTCTGGGCGAAGACCACCGACCCAGCAAGAGGCTCTCCAAAGTGCGCTGCTTGATTAAGGCCCATGGAGAGTTCTGGAGATGCGTGTGAGCTCGGGTGACAGGCATTCCCGGGCTCCCCCTGACCTCCTCCCGTCCACGTTTTCTCCAGCTTCCTCTCTCGCCTCCCTCCCCCCTCCCTCGCTCTCTCCCTCAAGTCCCCCCGACCTCAGCTCCCTTACCAGGGCCCTGCCTCTCTACTTCTTCTGTCTTCGTCCCCTGGACTGTCCAACGGGCTCTGGCTCACTGTCCCCCTCATCTTCAGCAAGCCGGTCGGGAAACTTCTTGCGTTTCCTACGAACATACGGGTGGCCAGGAAGGTGTTTATGCAACAGAGCCACCAGACACTGTTCCGTCTTCACCATGCAGCTCAGCACGTGGCTGCCCCGGCAGTTGTAAAGCTCAGCATTGGTAAACACTTGCTTCAAGTCAGCAAGAAACTCCTGCACAGAGCGGTAGCCCCCACAGGAACATTTGCTCTGCATTGTCTGGAAGTCCATGGGGTGGGTGATGATGTCATAGTAGTCCTCAGCCTCATCTCTGGTCACGGGCTCCCTGGGAGAAGAACCAAATGGAGAGGTCAGCGCAGCCTTGAACCAGACAGAAACCTGGTTATCAAACCACGGACATCATCAAACGTCTCACCAGAATGCCGAGCCCAGCCCACCAGCAGGCAGGCAGAGCGGGGGTGTTCACTTGTGCTCAGAGTGGACTCTGCCAGTCTGGAAGGTCACTTCCCCGCCTGCCACTAAGATATGTCCCAGGGGCTCAGCTCCAAGGCTGGCCCACTCCCCTGAGCCCAAGCGCACCTGAAGGGCCAGCTGAAGCGGTATTTCACTATCTTGTGGAGGATCTCTTCACACTTCTGCAGTTCCAGGCTTTGCCTCCGGGAGCTCCGTTTGGTCTGAAGTACCTGGAGCCAAAGAAAGAAGACACTTTATTGCAGGTCTGAGAGCAGAGTAGACAGGACAGAAGACACTTTAAAAAGTGTTTTTATATCTGCTTAAAAAAGCAAAGAGCAAAGTTTAGTTGTCTTCTTGGAACAGAGAAGATGGTCAAGATCATCTGACTCCATCCAGAGAGCGCTCTAAGCGGTGGGCATTAGCCCACCCGCCTCCTCCCTGGTGGACAGTGATCAAAACAGAGAACAGGCAGCAGTGGCCGGGTCCCAGCAGCCCTGACGGGGCCAGCTAGAGAGGGTCACTGTCCCCAGGAAGCTAGCCGTCTGACAGCAGGTGGACCTGGGATTACGGTCACGCCGTGGATGAGTTTATACAAGCAACTGCAGAATGCCAGGTGGGTTATGGGGACCACCTGAAGTCAATTTTGTGGGGGTGGGGGTGTCTGAGGGAAGAAAAGTAAGAGTTCTCGTCCTGGCTCTCCTGAGAAGCCGCTAAGAGGCTACAAAGAAAGGGGTAGGCTGCCCCTCCACGTGGCAGGAATAGGTGTGCGCACTCAGCCAGAAGCACAGTTGAAGGGATCAGGGCCGGGCCTACAGGAAGGGCGCCCAGGGTGCCCGCTGAGCGTCCTGATGGCTTGCTTTAATGCCCCCAGCCCACCTCCAACTCCAATTTGATCTGTCAAGCTTTTTGTTCTTTAAAACTCAAGTGAAATCCAAAGCAAGACTGCTAAGATCACACTGGCTGGGGAGCAGAGGGGAGGGTGCATCCCTCCCGTGACAACTGTCGGCAAAAGCCCCGAGTGAGCGAGGCTCCGACATTGCTGACATTCCCACCACAGAGACCCAGCCCCGCTGAGCCCCGGGAGACACATGGATACTATTTTAAAGTCCTTAACGAGTCGCAGGCTGCCCGTTAACTAGAGGAGATGTTTGCAGGCTGCAGTAGCGGAATGCCGGGCATAGCTGCTCCCGGGGGCCTGCTGCCCCGTCTGCCTACAAGCCCATCCATCTGCCTTATGAGTCTCCAAAGTGGGGGGCGGGGGAGGGAGCAAAGGGGCGGCTCCACCTGTTGCCTGGTGAATTCCTGATGCTGGAGTGGGGGTTACGAACCTGAGATGCTAGAGCGCGGAGGAAGAATGATTCTTACCAGCTCGTCCACCTCCATGTCATCTGCAGGTGGAGCTTTCGGCCGAGCCCTCCTGGCGGGATGCGGCTTCTTGCCTGGCCGTCGGCCGGGCCGTGCTGTAGGGGGGATGACACCCTGCTTGCCCCGGACAGTTTTGCGCGGTCTCACTGAAATTAAACACATGCATTCAGAGAAGAACTGAAGATGAAGGGAGCATGCCCACGGAAAGGGTGATGTTCTGGATGAGCAGAGCGGTGACACCCTCACGTTGGCGGGGGGTGGGGCTCATGCCATCCGTTTCCTGTTCTCTGACCTCACAGGGCACATCAAGGGCAGCGGCAGCAGATGACGAATGGATGGATGTCTTTCATTAACTGCCCAAGACCTTTGAAGAGTCTCTTTAGAAAGCCAGTTCCTTCGGTACATGCACCCTCTGTCCCCACCCCATCCACAGGGAATGAGGGCTGGAAGGAGTCAACTGTAAACTGACTCACTCGGGAGACAAGGCCATTTGCTGATGGGTCTGCCTGGAATTTCTTCAGCCCAAGCTCAGCCTGAGAATGCATGTATTTACATGAGAGATGGAATCTGAGTGTGGAACAGATCCTGTTTCCTAATTCCCAGAGTTATCCTATACTCACCACCACAGTCTGCTCAGTGAAAAGCTGATACTTATGTGAAGTCTTCCTCAATGAATCCAACTTAAGGCTTTGGTTTCTAAAAAGCACAGACAGTAGTAGGCCAGGCCACTTCCACCAGAGCCCCGCCCAGGACCCCCCGAGAGAGAAGAGCAACTACAAAGGCACAGGACTGCCCGCTTCTCAGTTTACAACAGGCGCTCACCGTCAGAGCGGCCAGCGCCTCTCAACACGTCCCCGAGAAACAAAGCCCCGTCAGCGTTAGCTCGAGGCTGCTCATCTAAGCAAACACTTCCCTGGAAAATGGGGAGGGGCCCTGGACCAGAATTAAGGGCACACAGAGGCGGCGTTTGATGTTCTACTTCTAGACCAAGAGGACGCTTCACCAATCATCTTAGGTTTTCTAAGTTCTGAGACTAGGTGAGGGAGAGAGGAAGAAGCTAATGCCAAGGATGAAACACAGGATGCACGGAAGAGCCAGCAGCCCAGGGCCTTGAACTGCACTAGGGAACCACATCTTTGTGCCCTAAAAGGCAGAGCAGACAAGAGGCTCTGAACCACCAAAAACTTCCTGGATCCTTTCAGTAGATGAGGTCCTAGAAACCTGGAGAGGGAACAAGTCCTTGGAAAAAGCAGTAACTTCAAAGTGGAAGGAAACCATTACTTGGAAAATAAACAAAATCAGTACATGGTTACATCCAGAATCCATTCACAGACAAGGAAGTATCCAGATCAGGACCTGGGCAGTCCTCGGCCATGTCTGTGTAACGCAGGCTCAGAGACCCCTAGTCTCCTTCCCTCAGATACCTGAAAAGTCATGCCTTGTGAACAAGAGGAGCCCTAGAGGAACGAGAGGAACACAGGTGTCCCAAACCAACCCTCTGCAGTGTTGGGGAGATGGAGATCAGGGGCACAAGCCCAGAGCCCTCGGGTTTCGGCAGCACCGATACAGTAAGGACCGGGCCTGGCACGCAAGCCTTCTCTCCCAGCGCCAAGTATGATCATGGAGGAGCTTTTTCCTCCTTCAAAAGCTCATCAGAATCTTGTAGCTGTATTAACCTACAAAGAAAGGTATATTTTGCAGGAAAGGCTGCCTGTTAAAAGGCTAGACTGTAGGACTTAATGGTTTAACGAATAAAAATGACCAACTCTCAAAGCCTCATGAAAAATGAACGTGAGAGAATGAGTCAACAAGGTGAGGGTAAGTGACGAGACCTTTTCCCTGCTGACATCTAGTGAGAAACAGATCTGAACCTAATAACTATGCCCAAACCATGGGGGGACGTCTCCTCTTTTCAGACTAGCAACTCTGCAGCCCTGCACACTACTGGGAGGAGAAAATCACTGTCACCAGAGGACAAATGCCTTCTCTCAAAGGAACACCGCACCAGAGGCCAGAGAAGGCAAGGGACAGCAGCGGCCTGGACTCCCATTGCCGCAGCCCCGCAGGAGGGGCTCAGAGCCAGCAGACCTGTCACAAACACACCTGGGCCCGGAATGCCAAGAAATCGTGGACCAAGTGGCTTGGCCACAGTCTGATGTTCTGAGACCAAGCCACCCAACCTCCTACTAGGCAGGCAGTTAACTGGCATCTTGAAAACCCATTTGAGCTACGGCAGCAGAGCCAGCCCACTGCCACAACACGGAAAATGGCACGCTGGTGGTGTTGGGCATCTCTCGCCAACCCAGGTCAGCTGAGAAGACAATGAGGTTAACTAAGAAAGGAAACCAGATACTCACGTCAGGAAACCAGATACTCACGTCGCAAACCAGCCACCTCATAATCCTCTTCCTCCTCCTCCTCCTCTTCTTCTTCCTCCTCATTGCTCTCGTCATCTTCGCTATCCTCAGAGGCAGACTCTTCAGTGTAATTCCTGTGGGAGAAAATACTTGTAGAGACCATGGATCCAGGCCAAAGGGGTCCAAAGACAGGTAAAGTCCCACATAAATCATGGCAACCTTCCCCCTCTTCACAGACGAGACAGATTTCATAAGGGGAGGGAACCTGAATTGAGGCCAGGACACGAAGCAGAATGAAAACCTAAGCTTTAACCGCGTGTCTCCTCTGCCAGGCCCCAAACACGGTGGCTGAAACATGAATGGCAACAAAAAACCAAGACCCAAATGCAACCCCACCCCTGGACACACAAAACCGTTCCTTCTGTCTCACAAAAACAGCCAGATAATGTAACATTTCAGGTATAAAAGCTGTCCCCAGTGCTGGGGCGGACTGAAAGGATAAACAGCCCAGACAGGTGTTACTCCACCTGGATGCCCCCTTCCAGGAGCTGCAACAGCTTGCAGATGACCGAAACATCAAAGCACTGGTAATCCCAGCTCAGAACAGCTGGTCCAAAGCCCCACCGACTCCAAGCGGTGGCCTCCCCTCTCTAAGTGTAGCTGGAATGGAGTGAGAAATAACCGAGTAATGCTGTTAGGCAGGGCTGGGATCAAACAGCTCTGTCCTTTCAAAGAGACACCAAGCCAGAGTGCCTACATGCTGCTCTTTTACAACTTCAAATTTCAACGTGCAAAACAACGGTATTAACTTTGGCAAGTGTCAGGCGTCTCCTCTATGAGGCCCTGTGGCCGGCCTCACTTGGTGAGGGTGAAGGGCACAGCTCCACCTCTCCTCTCAGGGCAGGAACAATCCCAAGGAAGACAGCGAGCTGGGGAGAAACTGACAAAAAAGGCGAGATGCACCAGTATTCCACTTTATAGACATCAGAAGCCGAGCTGTTACACAGAGGAGAAATAATCCTAAGGATGTAATAAGCATGCTTCCAGAAAGCAGTGCAACTTTAGGTAGGCGGAAGGCAGTTTAGCCAGGCAGGAGTTCTGGGGCCAGGGAATAGGCCCTCTGGGAAGAAAACACCAGAGGCAAGGATGCCCAATAAACAGCCTGTAACAAGCACACAAGAAGGGAACAAGAGTTCATAAAATTGTAAGCTAGTGCTGTGTAAGAACAGTCTCAAAAGTTAGTCCAGGGACTTCATTCTAGAGGCAGTGGGAAGACCACGGTGTTTCAAGAGGATAGTGATGTAAGCAAATCTCTGTCCTTTGTAAACCATTCTGGTATCACCACAAAGCTGGAAAGAGAAGAGGGAGGAAGATATGAGGTCGAGTTGAGAAGCCACTGGAGGAAGCCGGATGAGCGATGCAGGAGGGCCTTATGACAGCAGGAGGCTGACTTGCAGACATCTAGACACTGAATGGATAACATTTGGCAATACAGAGACAGGGGAGGGGAAGATGTCCAAGCTGACACCCAAATTCTAACCACGCCAAGGAAGGAAGAGAGTAGGTACAGGTAAGGAAAGTAATAAGTTTCATGACTTTTAGCAGCAGGTGGCTGCAGAAGTCATCAGAAATTAAGAAGTGGGCAAAGTGGAAATAAAAGACAGAGGGAGATATGTTATTTGAAAAGAAGGGATGACCAAGAAAATATAAAACATGGCTGGTAATGAAAACTAGAAATGTCCACAATGAGAAAATTAAATCAGAGCCCTTTGAGCACCACTCCCCGACCCACTGCAGTTCCTTAAATAAGGGGGTCGGCACACAAAAGATGAACTTAAAGCTCCCCAGCTCATTCGGTTTAAATAACTGAAGCTCAAGCACAACAGCTACTTATCAATTTATTTGTTTTTAAAAGAAGAAGAAATTCTCACCTGCCACGGGAGTTGCGCCTGGCAGTAGCAGGCTGGCAAGCTGGGCACTGCCACTCACCATCTGGTACTTCATAGAGGGCCGGCCTCAGACAGAACAGGTGGAAGGCTTTATTACACTCATCACATAAGATCAGCTTGTCATCCTCACCTGCAAGGAGATAACATGTACAGCACATGGGGAGCACGGCCACAGTCAGTGACTTGTAAGAAGGAGCTGCCAGCCTCAGTCAACCCGACAGAAGACAAAACGTTCCAGTGCAGTGCGACCCCGTTTTAAAGAGCACAGTCATCTTCTGAAAGCAAATGCAGTATTAACTAGACCACAGGTGATTTAGGGTTTGGGGCTTCTAACTTACATCCCCAAATCGACTCAGGGCTAGAATAGATGGTTAACATTCACTAGGGGGCAGCAGAAACTCAAGCACCAGCAGGAGATTTCACTGCCCCCTCTCCCACTGAGAAATGAACCCCCAACAAAGTACACCTTTCTGCCCTCCTTCCTCTGCCCCGACCAGACAAATGCGTCCCGATTCATATCTATTATGGTTTGGTTCCCTTACATTTGAAAATACACCAAACCAATTTAAATGATCGTTTCCCCCTCCAACCTTCAGTTTTTAGAGCAACTAAATGATTTTAGAGAGGTCTTTTCATCCTTGGAAAGTATATCCTAACCTGTCACACCACAACTTTAGACACTGAGAAGTCAATCACTGAGGGGCTTTTAGAACATAACGGGGCTCCTAAAAGCTCCAGCATTAAACAGTCCCACATGCTTCGCTCTGCAGGATTCCAAAATATAAAGTCCAAACTTCCTTCTTCATAGCGTCCAAATACTGCCCCCTACTGGCAGCACCACAGAAGAGTAAAATTCAGATTTTAAATTTGGGTTAAACTAATTTTGCTCCTTAGAGAAAACTTAAAGCTTGGCAAGATCAACTGTTCTTATTTTATACTCAAAACTGAGGCACAAAGGGGCTGCTCTGATTTGTGGGCATTCGACTTTAAAGACCAGCATTTTATGGACTCTCAGAAGGTGAAATCTGTCTCCCCACATCTAAAAGCTGTGTGCACAGAACTCTCTAGGGAGAAAAGAACTTGGAAATGGAAGCCCAAGTGCCTAATACACTCAGATAAGCCACTCTGACTTAAATATACCTTTCTTTCTGATTTAAATATACCTTTCTTTCGACAAACTTTGCATCGAGCATTTTCAGCTGACATATCCCATTTGATACAGGCATCAAGCATCCCAAGTAGAACATGCATTCTGGAAAAAGTCTGAGCCTCGCGGATAGCTGTCTTCCATTTTTCCAGAGCAGATGCGACCTAAACAGAGACCAAAGCAGGCCAGCATTACTACAGTGACCGCAAAGGCACAGGATATGGGCCTTTCACAGCACACTGACAGAGCACACGCTGAGAGAGGGATCAGGTAAAGATACGGGAGAATCCCGAGTGTACTCACCTTCTAGGGCCCCTCCGGTCTAACCCATTTCTCTTACAGAAGAAACCAAGGCCTTAAAGGGTGCAAAAAAGTTCCAACGGGCACACAAAGAATTTGGTGGCGGGGGGCGGGTGACTAGAGACGAGTCTCTTCTAGTGAAATCCACTTAAAAGACTCAGTGTCATTTAAAAGCAGAAACACTGTGTAAATAACGCTAGTACGCAGCAATGTCATGGAGCTAACAAAACTGTGGTCAACAAGAGTATCACTTTCTGCACCAGTATGTGCCCCGATCCCAGATACAGGGCCTAGAAATACCAGTGATATGAGTCGTTCTACAGTCCTTAAAAGTATGAAGCACAGATATGTGACATTTCTCTTGACTTGATCACCAACTTCTAACTGAAGTGACAACTGTAAAGCGCTGGAGGTTGGTCTGATTTCATTCTGGGCAGTTACTCAGCATAACCCACTGTCTCCTGACATCATCAAAAAATGGAAATTAATGTAGTATTAGCAAAAGAGTTGTGATGGAGAAAAATACAATTAAGAACTTTCAACCCTCTCAATAAAACACACATTCTGAGGCGGAACAAAAACACCATTTTAGAATAACTCATGTATTTGTACTGCTGTTTTATTAATTGAAAGGCGATTTTTTGCAGACACTTTCAAAGCACTTAGAAAGCCTAAATGATTAAATGGCATGATAGACGGCATCATTCTCAACAGTCAGACAACACAAGAACTGGACAAGGTGACGCTCAGGCAGTCCACCAGGAGCCGAGAGCCTTGTGGAGGTCATTCTGCTGTCAGTCATGACTGAACTGAAGTCAGACATGCTGGCTACTTTCACAGCCTGGCTAGCTCCAGCTGACTGACACCACCCCTGCTGGGTTTTACTGCCCTGTCCTAAGCAAAAAGGCCTATTTCAAGTAATAGTCTCCCTCCTGTAAGAAAGGCCGTATGGCCTTTACACGGAAGGCCACAGGCTTAAAACAAAGCTGCCGAGGGAAAACAACAGTTGAGCTCCACACTGCCCTGGTGTGCAGGAGGAGGGAGGGGAACAAAGGCTGTCTTCTTCTCACAGAAACCAGGAGCCTTGGGTGTAAGTTTATGAACAACAACGGTAAGTAACACAAACACACCACAAACATCTATTTAAGAGGCTGCTCAAGTTCTAGTGAAAACTGACTCATTCCTTACTCCAACTTGCAGTGCAGATATTTCAACATCTGCCTCTGAAATACAATTTCCTTCCTTCCCTTTTCAGAGTGCCTCAGCAGGATGTAAGATATACAATCACGGCTGCCTCGCTGGTCTTCAACCCTAATGTAATGAGAGCTGACGTGTGGTACCAGAGAGTCTCCTACTGTAGTGAAACTGAAATCTTCTTCATTCGATGGAATATAAATTTAAGAATTTTAGGTTCAGTTCCTAAGAGTGTTATTGAGAACAGCCAGGGAACAGCTAAAATGGGCTTTGGTGTCCTCTAGTGGTCAGATGGACACAAGTTATCAACATTTAAAAAACATTTCCTATAAATTATAAAATCTGAGCACCTAGCACATGTGGCCTCATTAAAACAAACACACCAAAACACTGGAAGAGACCTTGAGAATAAGCTTATTTAAACCTCATTTTAAAAACGGACTGCTACTGCTAAGTCACTTCAGTCGTGTCCGACTCTGTGCGACCCCATAGACAGCAGCCCATCAGGTTCCCCCATCCCTGGGATTCTCCAGGCAAGAACACTGGAGTGGGTTGCCATTTCCTTCTCCAATGCATGAAAGTGAAAAGTGAAAGTGAAGTCGCTCAGTCGTGTCTGACTCTTCGCAACCCCATGGACTGCAGCCTACCAGGCTCCTCCGCCCATGGGATTTTCCAGGCAAGAGTACTGGAGTGGGGTGCCATTGCCTTCTCCGAAAATAGACTAGAGATATATATTAATAAGTTCTCCCTATTAAACGTATAGTCAATGGCTCTTCACATATCTGCAGAGGTTTACAACTATCAACATAATCTTAATTTTAGAACATTTTTACCACCCAAGAAAGACTTGCCATTTCCTATCCCTACCCTAACCCACAATTCCCTACCCTATCCCACCACTTCCTCAGCCCGAGGCAACCACAATCTTCCTCTGCTTTATAGATTTAACTATTCTGACGTTTCACACAGCATGTGGCCTTTTGTGACTGGCTTCTTTAATTGAGCATGTTTTCTAGCTTCATCCATATCCCAGCATGTAACAGTACTTCATTCCACTTAAACTGCGGAGTAATACATCCATGTTGTTTATCCATTCATCAGCTGGCAAACACTTGGATTGCTTCCGCTTTTTGATTATTCTGAGTAAGACTGCTATGAATGTTTGTGCACATCTGTATGAATGTTCATTGTTTATTTTTCGTGAAAAGAAAGTTTGCCCAAGATCTCAGCAATCTGGGCCAGGTCTCCCGATCCCCCATCCGGCGCTGCTGGCATTTAAACATTAGGTCCTGTTTTATCCACTGTGTTATTCATCCAGACCGGCCTTGTCTTGAGTTTAGTTCAGTTCAGCCGCTCAGTCATATCTGACTCTTTGCGACCCCAGGGACTGCAGCATGCCAGGCTTCCATGTCCATCACCAACTCCTGGAGCTTGCTCAAACTCATGTCCAACGAGTCAGTGATGCCATCCAACCATCTCATCCTCTCTTGTCCCCTTTGCCTCCTGCCTTCAATCTTTCCTAGCATCAGGGTCTTTTCCAATGACTCAGTTCTTTGCTTCAGGAGGCCAAAGTATTGGAGTTTCAGCTTCAGCATCAGTCCTTCCAATGAACATTCAGGACTGATCTCCTTTAGGACTGACTGGTTGGATCTCCTTGCAGTCCAAGGGACTCTCAAGAGTCTTCTCCAACACCACAGTTTAAAAGCATCAATTCTTTGGCGCTCAGTTTTCTTTACAGTCCAACTCTCACATCCATTCATGACTACTGGAAAGTGCATAGCTTTGACCTAGACGGACCTTTGCTGGCATCAAAGGCCTTGTCTTCAACCAGCCTCTAATTTCAAAAACAAAAACAACTGGCACTCAACATTTTAAAGAACATCTTAGTCTCCTCCCACTGCACAAAATTCCAGTCTAGAACATTAAATAAAAACAAAAACCACATTATCCAAGACTTAAAAACAGATCAACAGCAGCTAGATAAAGGTTTTACAGTCAACACAGCGCCATCATGTCAATGCTCTGTCTTGCAGTATTGCTGGGAAGCCAGACACATTATTCTGATGAAAAAGTCAAATTCTCCAACATATTTAAGCCAAGTTGGGCCCTAGTTAGAAACAGCAGAAGTGTATATAACAAAATTAAGGGGAAGCCAGCTTATGGGCAAGCCACTATTAATTCCCTTTACCTAACACTAAAAAGACAACATCATAGTTTGACAAGAATATAATGAGGCGTCAGACCATATTCTTCCATAAAAGAATGTTTATAATGGAAAAACAGATAACCAGCTTGTCAAGACAAACGCATCCAAAGTAAACAGAGAGCCTAACAGAACCCAGGATTTCGCCCAACTATAAAACATCTTTCCCACTGAACGCCAGAAAATGAAATAAACATTAAATAACTGAAATAATTGACTACCACATGAAGGGATTTAAGAGATAATCTACTTTCACAAAAAAGGAAACTGAAGCACAGATTAGAAACTGACATTAGCTCAATGCAGCAGCCTAGTGCCAGCTGAAAAACCCTGGCCCGTGCTAAGTGGAAACCTTCAAAGCAAAGGACAGTGGAAAATTTCAGAGCTGTGGCAAGGCTGACCTTCGGTGGGGAACTGCAGGGCATAATGCCATTTTAATGGAGAACATTGTTGAACTACTTAGTCGGCAACCTAATTGATTTTCCAAGAAACTCCTCCATGTTTTCCATTTGTGTGCTATGTGTCTGGGCCCCAAGGTTAAAAAAAGTGCTCATATTTTCCTCCCCAACCAAGCTAAGAATCGTCTCATATGACAAACTGAAAAGATGTTACTTCACTATGGGGTTGAATACTAAAAAGGAACTTAATGAGAACGCTATATAGCTACTAGTTCCCAATGAGAAGAAAATAAATAATATGAGTAAAGGAATGGCAAGGAAAGATCACATCAAGGAGGAGACTGTTCTGAATAGAACTGGGTTAAAAACGAAACCCATGAAGCATTCAGCAAGGCTGAAAGTATGCCTAATGAGAAGAGATTCAGCAAAGGAGAGTATGAGCTGTCTGATGTCTTATTTCACCTAGAGGTTACCTGGATGCTGTATTCCTGTAAGACAATGACATGTGTGTGAAAGCTGAGTCTGTGTCATGAATTAATAGTTTAAATGCTGTATTCCTGTAAGACAACGACATGTGTGTGAAAGCTGAGTCTGTGTCATGAATTAAGTTTAAAGTTTATCTAACTTAGTTCACTTTATCTAATCTTAGTTCTCTGCTCACCTCTCACCTAAAATGTTTCTTGTATCATATATCACTCTCGGTCTTAGGAAGAAACTTGGGGGCAACATGACAACTGTGTACAACTCCCAGAGGAGCTTCAGAGAGTAAACTCCTTCCATGTCAACTCAGAGGACGAAACAGGGACCAGTGGTCAGTGATGAGCAGCAACTCCAGCTCAGACTAACACTGCGCCCACCCCTCTCCACAGCCTGATTAATTTCTACTTGTTCTTTAAAATCCAGCTAACAGGTTCTCTCCTCTGGCAAGTGTTAAGTGGCCCTTGGATCCCTCACAGGCGAGCCATGGACTGGTCTTCCTCCATATTCGTCACACTACTCTAAGCATCTCTCATACAGGTCTTGAGGGCAAGGACTTCTGGCTTCTACTTATCACCAAAACCCCCAGACTATTCAAAGTGACCAGCAGAGGCAAGCCAGTCCCAGCCATTATGCAGTGGAATACTTTCCCTTGTTTTCACTTTTCTCCCTCCCCTCCTCTCTCCTTGCCACTTGCTTCAAGCTTGGTCAAAGAAGACAACCTTCCCTGACAGAGGAGGGTCTTTCTTTGCCCAGCGTGCACAAGTAGTTGTGTTCCCTGAACAGAACCTCCAGACAAGCTCTACAGGCCCACAGCAGCATTAATCACAATAGTCAAAAGGTGGCAGTGACTCAAGTGTTTGTTGATGGACCGATAAGCACAATGCGGTCTATACATACAATGAAATATTACTCAGTCTTACAAAAGAAGGAAATTCTGGCACATGCTACAACGCAGATTAACTTTGAAGAAGTTAAACCAGTCACAAAAGGACAAATGTTGTATGATTCCACTTACATGAGATACCTAGAATACTCAAATCCATAAACACAAAAAGAAAACGATAGCTGCCAGGGACTTGGGGAAGGATGAAGTGGGCAGCTTAGTGTGCAATGGGCAGTTTCAGTTTGGGAAGATAAAAAAAATTCTGGGGACAGATGGTGGTAATAGTTGCAGAACAATGTGAACGTACTTAATGACACAGATTACACGTAAAAATGGCAAAGTTGTTCATTATGTATATTTTACAATTAAAAAAACATTAAAAACCACCACCTTTCAAAAAAGGGCTTCCCAAATGGCTCGGTGGTAAAGAGTCCACTTGCCAATGCAGGAGACACAGAAGATATGAATTTGATCTCTGGGTCAGGAAGGTCCCCTGGAGGAGGAAACTGCTTGGGAAATCCCACGGACAGAGGAGCCTGGAAGGCTGCAGGCAATGAGGTCGCAAAGAGTCAGACATGACTGAACACACACCCAAACCCCTTTTAAAAACGGAATTTGCTTTGGTAAAGGTAAAAGGTGTGTGTGTTGGGGGTTTGGGGGTGTCTAACACAGTATCCAGCACTGTAGGCAGGGCTGTGCTCCACAGACCAGTTTGAAAACAACATTTGGAGAAAGGGATAAAGATCAGACACTGGCTCAGGGAACAGTGTTTATGCAGCTACAAGGCACAGGGTTAGATAATTTTAACAGCAGATTACATACTTCTACAGTCATAAAATGACATCTTCATTAGCTAAAATACCTTTGCTTCCTCTGCCATTTTTTTCTCTTCATCCACCTCTTCAGTCTTGGCTGAATCTTCGCTTTGGAGTTTTCTTCTCTTCTGCTTGGGAGCCATGAAGCCTTGGAGAAACTTCTTTATGACACTGGCTTGAAGGGCAATCACACATTCACCAAAATCCTTCAGTTTCTCTAGTGAAATCACCTACAGAAAACGATTTCAAGACTAGACTGAGTGAAAGGCCAAGAGAAAGATGAAAGCAGACTATCCTCAATTAAATTCAAATCAACCTAAACTGAAACTGGTCACGTAACATTAATTTAACTGGGTGCCTCAGTTAAATGGAAGGCTTATACATTTGAAAGTAGCCAGACTACTTGGATATCCCTGATGAAGGGACCCATGAGATGCTGAAACTTGCTCTACTTAAGGAAGTTACTGAGCTCATTCATTCACTCAGCAACCGAGTGCCTACTAAGTACAAATGAGTCTCAAGGCAAAGAAGAACAGAAGGAAAGTAAAAATTTACCAACCCACTAGCTTACAAACTCTAAGCCATTAATACGTTTTAGATGACGATCTCATCGAAGCCTCACATTGATTTTATGAATGGAGAAATATAAGCTAGATCACTTTGATCCAAATTATGCTCTACCTTCTCAGTCACACAACACATGCCGATTTAAAAGTACCCTTTTATAACTACGAAGAGAATCAAAATTTGGTCCATTGGAGAAGGGACTGGCAAACCACTCCAGTCTTCTTGCCTTGAGAACCCCATGAGCAGTATGAAAAGAGAAGAATGATGATAATCCAATGCTAGCAAGGTATGGGTCTGGGTTTGGCACAAAGTAGGCAACTGATAAATACTTGCTAAATAAAAAAGCAATTACAATATTTGAAACTGGCAGAATCCTTTTGGTTGAATAATTCCTATTAAAAACCAAAACAAATTTGAACAATAAATATGTTTCAATCCTATTCCCAGGGAATGTACCAAGAACTCATAACAGAGCTAATGAAAAAAAAAGTTACATATATAAGATGATATTATGATTTGCTGATTCAAATAGCAAAGAAAAAAACAGAAGCCTGACAATAAAAGATTTACCATATCAACTCCATGGCTTATTATGTACACCAAAGTGATACAAAGACTAGAAGAAATGGAAAGTTCCTATAAAGGAGGGAAAACTGGGGGGGCGGGGGGATCCCCAACTGCTCATAAAAATCATATAACTATTAACACATATAATGCATATTTAAAAATTTGAAAAGACTCACCAATATTGATGTTTGGAATTATGTGGATTTCATTATTTAAAATTAACACAAAATTAGCCTCTCAGGCTCCTCTGTCCACGAAATTCTCCAGGCAAGAATACTGGAGTGGGTAGCCATGCCCTTCTCCTTCTCCAGGAGATCTTCCCAATCCAGGGATGGAACCTGGGTCTCCTGCATTCCAGGCAGATTCTTTACCATCTGAGCCACCAGGGAAGCCCCATAGTAATAACTGATGGACAGTGTTTTCCAATCTTTTCTCCAGCTTTGATACCTAAACTTATCTAATGTGGGACACAGTGTCTCTTGAACTGGGTCACCTGTAACACTTTAGGGTCCTTCTGAGCAGTAAGTATACCTTCACTGAAATTACCTATTTAGCAGCATGAGTGTTGCCCAACACAAGATTTACTCCACTGAGGTGATGAGGTTAGAGAATGGACAAAAGCGGGATACACAAACGTTTCCTACCCTAAAGCACAGGCATCACGTGGGAATGGACAGGTTAAACAATGTTATGACTATGACTTCAGGACTAGTCTTCTTTCAACTTAACAGAAAAGCTCTTTTTTAACAAAGGTTCTGAGCCAACTATTAGATTTTTCTGGAAACCAGCAAATGATGAAAAGGGAAAAAATACTATATGTACACAGAGAACTTAGGATTCCACATGTGTCTTTCAAAATAAACATATGATCCCCAGGGTCATCTAGGGAAGCCAAGAAGAGTATCAGGGAACAATTCCAAATTAACAGACTTCAAGGGTATTTTCCTGATGGTCTTACCCGAGCTTCGAATTCTGAGGTTTCTTCCACATAACCAAGTCCTCCCTTCTGTAACCTTGTTGCAACTTCAATGAGATCACTCCGAAGAAAGTTTAAAAGCTCCTGGTTGCCATCACAGGATTTTAGACCTAAATTTGGCTTCCGGGCCAGATGAATAGAATGAATAATGTCCTGGTACCTAGAAAAGTTGAGAGAAAGGGGAGGAGGAATAAAGGAACTTAAAAAATGATCTACAGATTCCAATGACTTGAATGACATGTTTTATTTCTACAAGACTGATTTAGATCTTTTTAGCTCTGCTTTTTAACAATCTGTTTCTTAAACAAATCTCAAATTTATTTTTCTTGACTCTTTAGAAACACACTGATTGTATTCTGCACATGGTAATTCCAGTATCTTGTGTGTTTCTTTACCTCTCATTTATGATACCTTATTTGTGTGGATTTTTTTAAACTTTTTTTTTTTTTTACCATGAGTTTCTTAGAATTGTATCTGTGGAAATTCTTTGAGGCCTGGTTTGAAGCTGTGCTCCTCCAGAAAGAATGTTCATTTGTACACTCAATTCCCCCCACCCGTCATCCCCTGGCAACTACTAATCTATTTTCTGACTATAAATTTGCCTACTGTGCATGTCTCACATAAGTGAAATCACACACTACATGCCCTTTTATGTCTGGCTTCTTTGACTAAGCATGATGTTCATCTATGTGGCAGCATATTTCAGCACTTTGCTCCTTTTAATGGTTGAATTTATGCATACACCACATTTTGTTTATTCATCCATCAGTTGATAAAATTGAGGTTGTTTTCATTTTATGGCTATTTTGGATACTGGCAGAATACTTCTGAATACCGACCGATGCGGAACGGTGTTTACAAGGCTACCTAACTCCAGTGAAGCTCTCGGCCTGGTATGTGGCACGTTAGTGAAAAACCCTGCTACCCTGTATCCACATGCTTTAATAGCCTAATTTTCCAAATAATTATGAGGTGTCAAGAAAATACCAAACAACATAAGAGGGTTACAGGCTTTTAAAATTTTACTTAAGCTTTTATGGCTAAACAACGACCCCCCCACCAAAGTATGTATAATATCTAATGCAGAAAAGAAGATGTGAAGAGCAAGATGAAAACCCTTACCTCTTCTCTAGTCTTTCTTTAAGCTGACTTTCTCTTATTCCCTGAGGGTGAAGGCAATTTAGCAACTCATCCAGTTCCTTCTGACTATCACATAAAAACCTGCAGGGGCCAAAAAAAAAGCTTGTTAACTCTGTGTGTGTGTGGGGGGGGGGGGGGGAGGGTGGAATCAAACACTATGGTGGTGGGAGTGGGAAAGCAGAATTCCAACCTTGCTCAGAAGTAGAAAAATTTACTGTTGCCATAAGACCTAATGTTAACTTTATCCCAGGACACTGGAGCCAATGTTTCTGCTAAAATGTAATGAGACAAGTGTACAAATTCACGAAGTTCACTCTTGTCCCTACCCCTTTAAAGAGTAAACTTATATCCAAAACCAAAGGTGAGCACAACCAAAGCAGCTGATGCGATCACAAAGTAGAAGGGACCCTCTCCAAAACCTAGTTCCCAGCTTAAAGCAGAACAGGCACACAGGAAGATTAATGGCTGTATTTATAATTATTTACTCTTTAATAGAGATGAAAATCCTGCTCTATTCCCAAGCAGACTAAAAGGCATTTTCAATGCTATATAAGATCTGTCCTATAATATAGTTACATTACAACAGAAAAATAAATTCTAAACCTTAAAGCAAACAAATATATTCTTATAAAAAAAAAAATCAAGTCTGCTTTTAAAGCAATGAGCTTACATATCCAAGAAATCAGAGTCACACAAAACGCTCTCAATAGTGAATAACTAACTCACTGGTGTCACTGTATCAAATATTTCCTTAACACTGAAAATGAAGAAGAAAGAGCAGCCAGATGAATGCTCACATTACCATAGATTCTGTCCTTGTTTGGGTACAGTGGTCTCGACGGCAATCTCTGCTGCTGGGCCGTGGTGCATGTTCGTGCTTACATTTTTGCCTAGGTTTGCTTTCTTACCTAAAAAAAATGTACACGTTAGGCTGAACACAGCAAGTAACTCCACTCCTAGTTTTAAATCTAAGCAGTACACAGACACTGCCTATTGAATATATCCACATGTACAACAGATGCTAATTTCTCTTAAACATCTTACAGACAGCACAGTATCTGAGATAGTTGCTCTCTAGACAGCTGAACAGTTGTACAGGTCAAGGTTTAAGAGTATCACAAGTTAGAAGGGAGAGAGACGACTAAATATCTCAGAGCACATACATAATCTGCTCCTGGTACATGACGCTGTTCGGCACAAAGGTATCTGTGGTGAAGTAGACACAATTGAAATATATCAACTACTACTAGTTTAGCCCTGGAAGTGGCTGCAAATGTCAAACAGGATGAACTTTTTTGTAATCCAGCTTCTGTACCCGAATATATGACATTACTAGACAGACCTAAAGCCAGTACTTGAGGCTTTACCTAATCCTACAATTGGTTCTCCTACAATTGGTTCTCCCCGCTGCTCCCCTTCTCCCACTTTAACCTGCACATCTTCCCTGCAACATTAACACGTAACCTTGTTGTGTCTTTTCCATCAGGGAGTTCTGAAGAAACCCTGCCATGCTGGAACTAGACAACAGGAAGGAACAACATCCACCAGGATGCTCTAGAAGTGAAGAAATATGGATGACAACCTCCTCTCGGGAGAAACTGTAACTGTGGGACTGAATTTCTAAAAATAGCCATTAATTTTCTGAGACACATAATAAAACCACAGTCCTTCATCCCCCTGGAATCACTCTCAAGTCTGAAGATTCTCACTTCACAGTTGCTGCTCTCACCTGGATATTTACAAAGTCTGCCCAAACTAGATTTTTCTACTAAGAGCCACATTTGGACACACAACGTAATTCAACATGAAAAATGCCTTGAATTCGAAGTTTAGGGATATACATTAATTTCATTATTTAACAATTTTGTGAGTTTAAAATCTGGATTATGAGTTTCTCTAAAATGAAAGAAAACACTTTTTAAGGAGCAATTTTCATTAGGTTATTATAAAGTACAACTGGAAAGAAGCTTATGGATCATCTAATGCAATGGTTCTCAACAGAAAGCCAGGCTGCCTCTTAGGGGACATCTGGCAGTATCTTGTGGCATGTGGTTGTCACTAACAGCATCCCATGGGCAGAAGTCAGGGATGCGGCTAAACAACCTACAACGCATAAGACAACCTCCTGCTACCAAGAATTATCTGGCCCCAAACGTTAGCAACAGTGACGCTGAGAAAATCTGATCTAACCATCTGGTATTTTTAAATTTAAAAAATTTTTTCTTTTATTTCTTAGGAAAAAAAAAAGAATTACCTTAATTCCAGCCTTTGAAGTACCTACAAAGAGACTCCCAAGGAACAAAGTTTGAAAACTACTTGTATAAATATAATACCCAAATATCCTAATACTCAAGTTTTACAAAGCTGGTAATCAAGTTTTCTTCCTTTTTCTAGGCATTTCACATCTTCCCACCTCACTCAAATAATTCTACCTAAGAAGATGATAAAAGAAATTTACCAAGTGAAAAAAAGTGACAAAGGAAAGACGGTCTTGAGCAGGATAAATAACTAATAGATATACATACTCCGGGGACAGTAGTCCTCATCAGGAGAGTCTGCGTGGTCTTTCCGGTGATGGCTGAATCGGTAGTCAATGCTGTCATGGACCCAGCCTTTCTCAATGAACAAACCTGGAACTTCATCTGAGAAGAGCCAGTATCTATAAATCACAACCAAATGTTAATATAATAATAAAACACCGTGAGCACAGGATAACTTCCTTGTTGAACAAGATGATTACAGAATGTCATTGAACACTGAGCAGATACAAACTCTAAAGCACAGCATACGAAAATTTGAGGAATTTGAGATTCACTTCCTATCTATAATTTTTATAACTACTACTATTTCTCTGCTTTAGGTTCCACACAATGTACACAGTTAAAATATCTTACTATTTTTAAAGGATTATTAGGATTACATTTCTCCTACCACAATTTAAGCTTCCTATCTGTTGAGTCTTCAAGGATAAGGTCATGTCTTATCTAGATTCATAACCCTAGCAGTTGGCCCAGTAATATACAAATAAATGAGCGATGAGCAAATCTGTGTCCAATATCCACAAAAGGGGAAGCCTGTCTAATCTCAATACTAACTAGCAACACTATAACAGCCCTAAGAGATGATAAAAATTGAATCTAATAACTTACCTGTTATGGTTTCGATCTGTGCCAATTGGAGTCCTCCGCATGACTAGCTTTGCCTTGGCGATCCCTTCCTGGAACGCCTTCTCGGCAGCTGCTTTGTGCTTTCGTATTCGTTCTTCTTCAGCTTCGCGCTCTAGTTTCACTGTTGAAGGTAAAAAGAAGCAATGATTAAATTTTTTTTCTAGCGAATCTTACAAATTTAAACAAGGAGTGAAAAGTGCCTGGTATAAAGCAGATATTCATCAAACCTTCATTTCCTTCTCTTTATCCTGACCTGTTGTTAAGAAATAACATGTAAGGCAGCAATTTCTATCTGGTCCTTCTATGGTCTTTGAATTTTGGTGACGTCTCAGCCATCAACTCAGTGCAAAATCTGTTTTCTCCAAAACTTAATGTCTTATTAATTTTATAATAAATTCATTTTACTTTATTGACAACTTTAAATGTAACCTTAAAACAGTCCTCAAGTGGAATTAATTGAAACATTTTCTGACAAGACTAGCCACAGGATCCTCAAAATGATCAGGATGAATAAGACCAGAATAGTTATTTCAAAACACAAAACAGCACAGTATATCAGTGCTGAGGAATTTAGAAAAAAAGAACTGAGAAAGCAAGAGCAGGGAAGCATTGGCAGATAATAGCAATTACTGCCTACTTAATACAATTTATCAAGTTATTCATCAAGTTAACACTGTCAATGATGAAAAAATTTTTTAATCCATTTACTTGTGGTCATTCCTAAGTTTATTCTATCTAGATAGAAATCTCCCTCAACAAAGAAAGAAGCCCAGGAATTTTGCCTTTTAAGTTTTTCCACAACTGTCACAAACTTTGATACTATAAATAAGGTATTGCTATTTACAATGCCAGAAACCTTACTGCTCTACTGACTGTAACACCTACAATGTAGCAAGAAACTGGAAAATGCATCAGTCTAGAGATGTTACTTTAAAAAATTAAGACAAATTTCATCTATTTAAAACCAATACAGGGAAATTCCTAGGAGGTGCAGCAGTTAGGACTTGGCACTTTCACTGCCGTGGGCCCTAGGTATATACACCCATGAAAAATGAAAACATATGTTCCCACAAAAACTTGTACAGCAATGCCTATAGCCAGAAGAGTAAAACGAAACAAATGTCCATCAACTAATAAACGGAGAAACAAAATGTGGCATATCCGAATAGTGGAACAATATTTAACCATAAAAAGGAATTAAGCATTGAAACACGCTACAACCTGAACCTTGAAACCACAGTTAAGTGAAAGAAGCCAGTCACAAGAGACCACATATCAACTCCACTGGTATGATGTAACAGAGCAGGCAAATACAGAGACACAGCCATGCGAGCGGACTGCTTAGGACTGGGCGGGATGGGATCACGGGAACTAAAGGGCATGAGGTATTTTTTTGAGGTGATGAAAGTCTTCTAAAATTGACTGTGATAAAGACTACACATATCTGTGAATATATTAAAACAATGAACTGTACAATAAACATGGATGAGATGTATAGTGTGTGAATTATTTTTTAATAAAGCTGTTTTTTTTTTAAGTTCAGACTTAACGGTGCTAGGAAGCCCCCGGGTTTTATTTCCTTACATCTTAATAAAGGAAAGATTAATATCTGAGGTGCCGACCAAACTGAGGGCTTCAAATACCTTGTCATTCAATTGGTAGAGCAATCTTGAGCATATGAGGATAAGCAACTTGCTCAAAGAACCATATAGCTAAGTCAGAGGTGGGGTGTAAACCCAGGATGGCCCATTCCCAAGCCGTACGTTGTTTCCAGCACGTCTCCTTGTGGATCTGGTCCTTCACTAGAGCCGGAAAAGATGCCACCATCACACCAATCCAAGTCAAGCTGTGCCTGTCAACCAGAATGCCTGGTTGAACACTCCAGCAAGACTCTTACTCACGGAGGAGGATCTGGGTTATCACACACAAAAATAACTGAACAGTTGTGACACATGAAGACACTACCATGACACCTTAGTGACTTCCGTCTTTCCACAAGATTTTACCTTTCATTTCTCTCTCCTGAATCTCCCGCTCCTTCTTAGCCTGAATGGCAAGCAGTCGTCTGCTCTTCACAGCACTGATCATGTCTTCAGCTTCCGTATCTACTTGGGGCTCAAACTTGACGACTTCTTTTTTCCTGTCAGCCTTGCCCAGCCCATTCTCCTCTTTTCCATTTTCTTTGTTCCGGGCTTCCATTTCTTTCCGCTTCTGCTTCTCTGCTCTCTTCTTATCATTCTCTTCCTTCAGCACAGCGAGCCTCTCCTTCCATAGCTCTGCAGACATCTGCTGCCTGGTCTCCATGTGGTCCTGCACGGAATACGTCATGAGAATCCGGTGGCAGAGGGCTGTCAAGATCTGCAGTTTCTCTTCTGATGTGAGTTCAAAAAATTCAGAGGTCTCCAGCTTTTCTAGGAACTCATCTTGGACCTCATTGTCCTCGAATGACGCAGAGTCTTTATTGTCGTCCGCGTCTGAGCCCTCGCTCTCTTCCTGAACGTCAGATTTGCGCAAGCAGAGCCGAACCAGCTCTGACACAGAATGCAGGGTCAGAGGGATTTCCGACAGCTTCATTCCCAACTCACCATAGTCTTCTGCTATTTCGTCTTGTAACAAGGTCTGCAGGAGGATGACCAACACTCTATTCAAGTATAAAAAGCCACCCTTCTCTGCGCTCAAGGCTTCCATGAGGGACACGGCAGTGATGGGATACTGGGCATCTGGTAGGAGTAACCCGGAGTAACAGCTCAAGAACTCCACCACCATGGCCACGTCTCCAAAGAGTGTGTTGGGCAGCCCCTCGGGGGTATCTACCAATTTAAATGTTGGAAGGGTTTTGCCAGTTAACTCTTGGTCCTCGTACCGCTTCTGTTTCTCTAGTCTCTCGAGCATTTCTTTCTCCCTCCGCTCCTTGGCTTTCTCCTTCAACTTCTCTTTCAGCTCCTCTCGTTTCTTTTTCAGATATTCTTTGCGCTGCTCTTCAGACATAGAAGCCCACCTCTTTTTGTGCTCTAGAAGCTCGAAGCGTTTTTGAACAATACTCCGCAGTTCTTCCGGGAGACGCGCTCTGTCTTCGCTGGAGAGGAGACGAGCTGTCTTGGAGATCACGCACGACAGAGCGCTCTTCTTGTCCTCCCTGTCTTTGTTTTCTTTGTAGTATGCAATGAGGTGCAGGGCGGCGGGAGGCAGGTGTTTATGAGGCTTGCTAGAGGACCTGGGGGTGCCCCCGGAATTCCGCGGGGCTCGAGTCACCTTCTGAGTGCCTTTGGCCATGTCCAACAAAGTCATCTGCTTCATTTTGGTTTTAGGGGTCTTCAGGCCCTTCTTGGGAGATTTCGAATTCCCTGTGGATTTCTGTCCGTTCAAGATGCCTTTGCCTCTGCCCTTGGCTTTCAAAGGTTTGTCACTATGCTTCCCAGACTTCTTGCCAGGTGGGCCTTTCTTAGGAATGTGAAAGTTAGCATGTAGCTTGTTGGGCGACATCATCTTCATCACTTCCTCCAGATGCTCCTCTGGAGATTTGGAATTCTTTGAGTTCTTCACTTTGAGTGGCGAGCCGTTCAAGGATTTCTTCAGGTGTACGTGACACCATAACTTAGGATTTAGTGGTGAACTGAGAGAAGAGTTGTCTGTCTTGGATTTCTTTGAGGGCTTCCTGTCTGGAGATCCAGTATTCTTCCTCTTAGTAGATGGGTTGAGAGTCATATACTAGAATTTAAGAACAGAAGCAAAATTAATTTTAAAACCTAATTTAAAGAAATACTACTTAAGCATCCTAAAGGCCCTCTTCCCATCCACTCAGGTAAAGCTACACATTCATTCTCTTAATGGACACTCCATCCCTGAGAAAACAAAGCCATCAATGTTAGCTAATATTTTATTTAGCCTTCTCCACACAAAATTCTCCACACCGAGACTTAAGAATCTATACTCCAGGATGTCCCTGGAGGTCCAGTGGTTAAGACTCCATGCTTCCACGGCAGGGACACAGGTGGGATCCCTGGTCAGGGAACTAAGATCCCACATGCCATGCCGCATGGCCAAAAAAAAAACCCTATAATATTAGGCATTTCTGGTATGAGACTACTTTCTTACATATAGATTTTGAGCCTTTCAATACTTTAAAGAAATCTGTGAACTCTTTCCCTGGAAACATAGAAAAATTATGTACACAATTTCAGAGTCCATGGGACCTAGATTAAGGACATCTGATCTGGATAATGGCAACATCTGAGAAATTTTAATATTTACTGCTCGAGACAGATTTGGATTTTTATCCTTTAAACTTCTGTTACAACTGGTGGTATTCTGTGCTTAGGATGAGAGAAAGTATACCATTTAAGTATTTTTGTTTAAATTCAGAAGCATATTTCCTTATTAAGAGTATCAGTAAGTATATTAACAACAAAACACTGTTCATAAATAGGAATCCCTCCCGATTCCTGGCTTTCGGGCTCCCCACACCTCAAGAACCCACTCCCATGAATACATTATTAACTACAAGTCTGATAAATTTTCAACCTCATACAATTCTCTCCTTGATTATCCTCTCACATCTTTCAAATTCACTCCCTTTAGCACCCAACGCCACAATCCTTCAATCCCAGCAGAACCATTAATTCATTAATCCATTAATTCTATAACATTTTTACCAATCTCACTTCTTCATCCTTTACCTAGATTAAATTCCAGTCAGCCATTCCAATCAACCCTGCATAAATCTACAGTTCCCTTGCTCTATCGTATCTAGTTGGTCCTAGCCTGCATATGTTGAGCTTAAACGTAACTAGAATAAAAGACACAAGGACAGTGTGTGGACCTACTTTAGATCTCCAACTTATTCCAATTGTACAGAATGACTTAACAGGTTAGAACCCAGTCAACCTGTCATGATACCACTGTTTCTACTTAAGTGTTTATTAAAACAAAAACACTGTTGATTTTGATGCTTTGAAAGGATATAATTACAAAGAGAAAAGCCTGGCAGTTAAAATAAACTACATGAAATAATAACCAAGCAATGAAAAAGTACCATCAATTCAAAAAAATTTTACTGTTTTAAGTGATTAGGAGAAAGACTAGATAACCCCTAGAATCCTTGATTTCTATTACCAAAAGCAGTTAAGCACACAGAAGGCACTGAGACACAGAAGAGTGTAACTTCAAGTTTCTGCCTTTAACAGACTAACTTGTAAAGAACCAGGCTGGAGGCAGGGGAGCAGACAGACTCGGGGGAGATGAGACCACAGGCAAGGAAGCCACTGGAGACCATCAAGTATGAAATCAGGACCCTTGAAAAGCCAACAGCGAAACGGCTATGGTGAAGCAAGTCTCAGTGATCATACAGAACACTTATGCTCTTGTTAGAAGTAAACAAAACAGGTACAGTAAAATTTAATAAGCTGTACTATAATGCCAAATAAGATTTAAACATCAAGGATTTACGATCATCAGAGAAACAAACTCACAGACCCTAAGTCACAGAAGAGGTAGAGATACAGTCTGTAATGAACGAGTGGGCTATACTTAAGCAATCCTTCTGGCTAAGTTCTCTAACTTTAAAGGCCAATCTGCCCTTTAAGAACTATAAGCAATTACAGGTTACCATCCCCCAGCAGGCTGTTTTCATTCCTTGACCAAAACTAGATGTTCTGTTCCCCAATTATCCTCAGTATGGGCTGATAAAAAGGTTTCATAGTTTATAGAATATATACATTATCTGTGACTCAGGGCACATTTTCCCCAGAGGCAAGAATTTCCCACTTCTAGTTCCCCATAACTCTTGTTTCAAAATGTTAAAAACAATAAGCAAAGGTAACATGTAAGTTGTGGGCGGAATAGCAACAAAACTTCAAAAAAAAACAATATTTCAGAGACCACCCTACAAATCACAGACTAAGGCCCAAAATTACCCTGGCAGGGATTAAAGATAAATACGTGCTTTCCAAAAGCACATATCCTACTTCAGCTAGACTTGGAAAATCTTTAGAGTATAGACATAACAAACTGATGCTTTGTCTAATGTGCAGGATAATAGATTATCTCTAAAGTCATTCCAAAAATTTATCACTAAAAAGGAGATGAGTATGAGACTTCATTTTTACTGTTTTTAATAGATATCTTTTAATAGGATCTATGATAATTGGGCCGCTTTTTAATTTACTGCTTACATGTTTATTCAAAAAGCCACTCAAGCATAAATTTCTTCTACTTAGAAGCACTGTATTCCGCAGAAATGATTATGCAAGAAAGAGCTGGGAGGATGGCTTAGCCATGAGATGGTCCAGCAGCCCATTTTTATTTATAAGGTGTGTTTCTTTGCCAAGCCACACCATGTGTGTGTGTGTGTGTGTGTGTATATATATATATATGTTTTTTTTTTTTTTCTTAAAAACGAAAGAAATTAACTCACCCAACCCCCTCCCAAAAGGCCGGCTCCCCGCGTGAGCAGTCCTTCAGTAACTGGATCATCTCAGCATAGGGCATGCTGGGCAGCCACAGCCAGTGGGAGCCGGCATGGCTGGGCTCAGGGGGAATCTGAAAAAGTATAAAACCACGTATGTGCTAAGGGTCTACCCTGTCCCCCATTCAGCAAAAGTAATCTACTAGAACAGTGCAAAGAGAGGGAGAAAAGAATGGGCACCTGGATTGGCAGTATTATAGCTTTTCTGGCAAAGGCCCTTCTTAACTGATAAACAGGAAAAAATTATTTATGTCTCAGGAACATAAGAGGCTATACAATTCCATAATTGTGTCTATAATTCCACACTTGTTCCCTGTCACCTGGAACAAACCACCACCATAAATAAGGAAATCTAATAAGATAAAAATGAATAAACATATTTATAGCAGCTCATTCAGATTCTAAATTTAACTTAATAGTTAGCAGTAAGAACCCTGAATTAGAACACTTTGGCAATCTACATTCTGATTCTTATTTCACTCTTCTCATTTGCCCAAGGAACCTGTTCGGAGCTTCAAGATAACATTCACAGAGTGGGTTCCTCTTGATTTCCAGATGCTTTTACTGGCAAACGTGTGAAATGTGTTACTATAAAATAGTTTTAAGTGCTCTGAAAATCACTTTATTTTTTTAAAGTACTTCAGCTCTAGTCTCTAATTCATAACCAAACTTTATACACCAAAATTTATTCAAAGAAAAATTTTAGGACTATAAACACTTGAAATTTCAGTTATTAGAGATAAGAAATATCTTCTAAAACGTACAATAATTAAGTTTCACTAGTAATGAGACAAAATTACACCACATGCCTTCTGATATGATTCACTGAGAAGAATACAACAACAATTCTGTGGTATTTCTAAGCATGAGGATATAAACTCAAACTGAGGAGCATTATGCAAAATAATTGACTTGAATTCTTTAGAATGTCAAGGTTTTTAAAAGACAAAGGAACTGAGATTAGGGAAGACTACAGAGACAGTTAGCAAAATCGGAGTTAAAGCTGTGGCTCACTTCTTCCCACACTGACAGCACTCTCGCAGACATGGTGACCATTCCTAAAACCAGTTGGACTTTCTGTGGTCAGTGCCAGAAGCACCAGCCCACAAAGAGACACAGTCCAAGAAACGCAAGGAGTCTCTCTATTCTCCAGGGAAAGAAGAGTTACAACAGGAAGCAGAGTGGCTATGGTGGACAGACTAAGCCGGTTTTCCAGAGAAAGGCTAAAACCGTAAAGAAGATTTTGCAGAGGCTTGAATGCACTGAGCCCAACTGCAGATCTAAGAGAATGCTGGCTATTAAGATACATGCATGTTGAGCTGGGAGGACGTAAGAAGAGAAAGATCCAAAGTGATTCAGTTCTAAGCTTCTTATTTTGTTTTATTATGAAGATAATAAAATCTTGAGATTATGGCCATTTAAAAGAAAAAACTCTAGATCAGATAACAGTATTGCTTTGATGCTAATTTCTTGATTTTGGTAATTGTACTATAGTTATTAATAGAAAATATACTTGTCTTTAAGGAAACACATATCCAAGTATTTTGCAAAATGGCGTCCTATCTTATAACCTACTACAAACGGCTCAGAAAAAAAATGTGTGTGAAGACAAAAAAAAAAAATGTGGTAAATATTAACATTCAAGGAATCTACTTGAGGAATACACAGAAATTCTTTGTAGTATATGTCAGTTTTTCTTCATGAAATTATTTCAAAATAAAATACTTTGTAAATGTATTAAGAATCATATTAAACCAGGCTTCCCTGTCCATCACCAACTCCCGGAATTCACTCATACACACGTCCATCGAATTGGTGATGCCATCCAGCCATCTCATCCTCTGTTTCCCTTCTCCTCCTGCCCCCAATCCCTCCCAGCATCAGAGTCTTTTCCAATGAGTCAACTCTTCGCATGACGTGGCCAAAGTACTGGAGTTTCAGCTTCAGCATCATTCCTTCCAAAGAACACCCAGGGCTGATCTCCTTCAGAATGGACTGGTTGGATCTCCTTGCAGTCCAAGGGACTCTCAAGAGTCTTCTCCAACACCACAGTTCAAAAGCATCAATTCTTCAGCGCTCAGCTTTCTTCACAGTCCAACTCTCACATCCATACATGACCACTGGAAAAACCACAGCCTTGACTAGACGGACCTTTGTTGGCAAAGTAATGTCTCTGCTTTTCAATATGCTATCTAGGTTGGTCCTAACTTTCCTTCCAAGGAGTAAGTGTCTTTTAATTTCATGGCTGCAGTCACCATTTGCAGTGATTTTGGAGCCCAAAAAATAAAGTCTGACACTGTTTCCACTGTTTTCCCATCTATTTCCCATGAAGTGATGGGGCTGGATGCCATGATCTTCATTTTCTGAATGTTGAGCTTTAAGCCAACTTTTTCACTCTCCTCTTTCACTTTCATCAAGAGGCTTTTTAGTTCCTCTTCACTTTCTGCCATAAGGGTGGTGTCATCTGCGTATCTGAGGTTATTGACATTTCTCCCGGCAATCTTGATTCCAGCTTGTGCTTCTTCCAGCCCAGCGTTTCTCATGATGTACTCTGCACTGAAGTTAAACAAGCAGGGTAACAATATACAGCCTTGACGTACTCCTTTTCCTATTTGGAACCAGTCTGTTGTTCCACGTCCAGTTCTAACTGTTGCTTCCTGACCTGCATACAAACTTCTCAAGAGGCAAGTCAGGTGGTCTCATATTCCCATCTCTTTCAGAATTTTCCACAGTTTATTGTGATCCACACAGTCAAAGGCTTTGGCATAGTCAACAAAGCAGAAATAGATGTTTTTCTGGAACTCTCTTGCTTTTTCCATGATCCAGCGGATGTTGGCAATTTGATCTCTGGTTCTTCTGCCTTTTCTAAAACCAGCTTGAACATCAGGAAGTTCACGGTTCACATATTGCTAAAGCCTGGCTTGGAGAATTTTGAGCATTACTTTACTAGCGTGCGAGATGAGTGCAATTGTGCGGTAGTTTGAGCATTCTTTGGCATTGCCTTTCTTTGGGATTGGAATGAAAACTGACCTTTTGCAGTCCTGTGGCCACTGCTGAGTGTTCCAAATTTGCTGGCATATTGAGTGAAGCACTTTCACAGCATCATCTTTCAGGATTTGAAATAGCTCAACTGGAATTCCATCACCTCCACTAGCTTTGTTCGTAGTGATGCTTTCTAAGGCCCACTTGACTGCACATTCCAGGATGTCTGGCTCTAGGTGAGTGATCACACCATCGTGATTATCTTGGTCGTGAAGACCTTTTTTGTACAGTTCTAAGGTTTACAAGACCACAAACACATGCCTATCACCATATCAGGCTCTGCTCAGATAACACTAAAAAATTCTACTTTTCTAAATAATTTTTCTCTCTCCCACTTAAGCTCTCCCCGCCAGTCCTTTCCTAACACTATTACGCACAACTTGCTTCCTCTCTCCAGACCTCATCTCTCTCTACAGTAGTTGTATTCAGCAGCCTCCCAAAACACTAAATTCTACTAAACCAAAGACAAAAAAATTTTTAACCTATTGCTTTTGGTTCTGATTTTAATGTGTTACTGAAGCAAGCACAAACCCATTGCCTTTGGGACAGGCAGATCACAAGTGATCAACTTTAATTCTCCATGAATTATTTTAAATTTCCTTTGTATCAGGAAAGAATCCAAAGTACTCTTTCATGGTCTACTTATCTGTGCCTTAAGTATATTCTGTCTTGGCTGTGATGCCAAGAAGTTTTTTAAGACAGCTGATTTTATAAAAAGGAAAAAGAAACATACATAAACTCAAAAAAGAAGGATCAGTGAAATACCAAATAATATTGGGGAATAAGAAATTACTCTTTAGAGATGCAAAATACATAATAAGATAAGTATACGCTCTTAATTTGTAGACTGGTTATCTTACATGACTCCCCATTTCTCTAAGTAGAATCACTGTCTTCTTACGGCAGTTGTCTAAACAAGCTTGTACTCCCTAGTCTCCATCTGAATTACAGCCAAATTTCATTAAGTTAATATTTTAAGCCCTCATTAGAAAATTTCAGAATAGCCAGTTTCTTCAGAAATTGCTTTTCAACAGATAAATTCCTGGAATTCTAAGTCTCTGGCTCCTACAATAAGTGTGGATCAGTTTTTTTGTTCTAATAAAACCCAGAGACCTTTTATGTTATTCATATTATTTGAATCACTAAGCTAAAATACATAAAATACAACTGTAAAATTTTAAAAGGAAAATATTTAAGGACTTAAAAGATTCAAGAGTCTTAAAACTCATTTACAGGTGATTTTATATAGAATTCTTTATCTTTGCTTGATCATGCTGGCCTAGAATAAGAAAACATGGTAATGCTAAACCATGGTTGGAGGTCTTTTCCAAGGTTTGAAAAAATATATATATTTCTCAATATACTTTTGCTAGCGATATCAACATAAGATGATTGACATAATTTAGTTCATGACTCACTTGTAAGATATCCTTAGTTTTTCATAATTGTAAGGAAGATATAAAAAGAGAAATCCTGAATTCTGACTTAGTTTTAATGCACCAGCAGCCCTCTCCTGATCACTTTCTGGCCCAGAGATCAAGATGAAATATCAGTATGTAAATAAGTAATTTTTATCAACAAAAGGAAATAAATACCCTCAAAACCCACATTTAAAAAATATTACTGAAGAAACCCTGAGATGGAAAAGGCAATAAGAAATCCAAGGCCAATGTCTTAGCTTCTGTCATTTACTTTCTGCTGGTTCTAATTAGACTAGTCTCAGTTTTCCCATCTGGAAAGTAAGATTAATACAGATATACCATATAACTTCATCAGAATATTGTGAAAACCCAGTGAGATAAATAAAGGGAAAAAAAAAACAGAGGGGAATGTTAGATTTTCTACTAATTCTTTTCAAAGATGTTAGTATATTTGACCTTATCTGACAATACAAATATCAGCTTTCATTTTTAGCAATCAATTTTCAAAATATTTTCAACACCATACCTCATTCCAAGAAAGATCTGAGACAAAAAAGCACATGCATGTAATGTTTCTTTGTTTTAATTATGCAATCACAGTAAAAATAAGTCACATTAGAAGAGGAGATATTCAATGCAACCTCTCTCCTACCAACCCCATTATCACCACCTATATGAAACAGATACATGTGAAAAAATTTTGAATTCATTATTTAAAATTAGAGTTTAAAATCTACTGTAAATCTAATCCTATTGGAGCCATCAGAAAAAATAAATTCATTTAATAGTGTCCTATCCTTCTGTCCAAAATTAAGGTGCCTTACCTTGTATGGATCAAGCAGAAAGTCACTGAATTTGCTAGGCAGGGAGTATTTCTTCACTAATTCATCTTCTACCACCCAAGGCGCATTTTCACCAGTACCAGCCCGTAACGCATTGTGCCGTATAAAGTATCGAAGTATCTCCTTATTTGGTGGGCGTTCTGTACGAATCAAGCTGTCTGCTGGCACATTACTGATGATCTAGATTAACAAAGAAAAATAACTCATTACTGGGGTCAAAAGCAATTTACCAATGAGAACAAAGATCTATACTTTCTCCAGAGAACTCCTAATTCCACCTATACAATAGGGTTATCACCTTTTTCAGAGACAGAAGGTTAATATATCTCAATTTGTCAACATGTATCGAAGTCTGAAAAATGCGTCTATCCATTGCCCACAGTTCCTCTTATTAAGAACTTAGAAATAAATGGAGAGTCATCATCAACTGCTTACAAAAGGCAGGGGGTGGGGAGGAAGGGAAAATACATAAAGGTATATCCATAAAGGACTCATGTTTCAAATTAAAATATCCACATAGACACTATGCAGACAACGAGGCAAAGAGTTTCTCAACCAGGACAGTTATAGAATCATCCAGGGTGCTATTACAATGCAAATGCTTGGGCCTCATCCCAAAGCTACTGAATCAGAAGAATTTGTGGTGGTGAAGTCTGGAAATCTGCATTTTTAATAAACTCCCTTGGTGACTATCATACGTACTTAACAACCTGAGAATACTGTTTTGGAAGAAAATTTAATGATACTCATACAGTAAATGAAAAAAGCAAGTTACAAAATATTGTATACAGAATAGTCCCATTTTTGAGAGTCATTTAAAGACTAACCACCCATTAACCACATCTATATTCACCAATGATCATCTCTAAGTATGGGATCAGAGATATCTTTTTTCTTATTTGTATTTTCTATTTTTCTATAAAACCATATTTCACAGTAAACCATACTTACTACATGTAAACCAAACTATTTACAATCATTAATCAGAAAACAAACGTTAATTAGGGAAGTGATTGAGACTTGCTAGCAATGTTTTAACAACCCACCTTGCTGAATGGGACATAAAACATTTAGTAAAATAAATTGTATTTAACACCCAATTTTAAAATATAAAGAAATCCTGATAATGCAATTAAGTCTTCAGATCACTATCTATAAAGCAAACGATTCAAAATGAAATAAGACTTGTCAACTTTTTGACGTGGGGAAAAGAAACAACACTCTAAAAGAGGCTTTCTCAGGCCTCAGCTCCTTCTTCTATTAAAAAAACCAGTGTACAGCTGCCTTCCACACCTAGCTGCCCCAAAACTTTCTAATAAGATATCATATGTACAGAAATACCAGTACCTGAAAGCCACATGCCATGTTTCATGAAATCTAAGATGTTATTAATGAAAGAAAGACACATTATGCACCACAAAGAAAAAAATTATTGCCAACTGATATTAAGATACATCCTGATTCCAAAAGATACAAACGGCTATATATAAAATAGGTAAAGTCCTAACGTATAGCACAGGAAATTGTATTAAGTATCTTTTAATAAACTACAATGAAAAAGAATATACATATATATATATGTAACTGAATCACTCTGCTGTACACCAGAAACTAACACAACACTGTAAATCAACTATACTTCCATTAAAAAAAAAAAGGATACATCCTGAATCTGGGCATGTAAAAATATGGAAATTGAACATCTCAGCATCAGTACTACATAGTACTAAGTTACTTAAACGGTATTTACCATTTTAGATGATTAGCTCCACAGATTCCTTGTAAAAGCACTGGTTAGAGTTAACTCAGTTTTTGAGCTTATTTTATTACAAATAGCTCTACTTTTAATTGGGAAGAGCTATTTCCTCAGGAAGTCCAAAACCACTGGAAACAGATTATTATTTTTTTCAGACAACTGACTTTGAAGCTCAAACGCAAATTACTCTTACACTCTAATAATTCCTATTAGAAAGGAAAAAGCATGTGCTCTCCTAGGAAAGAAAATTCAATTTAACTTAAAGTCATAATTACGAAGACCAGAAAACCACTCAGAATTTGTTGTAGAAACAAATTCATTCACACAGCACATCTATGAGCAAACTAGCTCTTGGGCCCTTCCTCACACAGCATTCATTCTGTGTAAGAGGCTCAATACAAAGCGCCACTAACCTTGTCCTCATCCTGCAGCTTCACATCGTACTTGTGGGGCAGAAACTTTGGAGGAGCCCATTTCCTCTCTCCTTTTTTTAATGAAGTAGGAAGTTTTCGTGGAGATCTGCGTGCTCTGTCATCTAGTCAAATAAACAGAAAATTAGTGGGAAAAAAAAGTAATTCTTTTAATTCTGCCCATTCATTCATTAACAATAACTTTACCAAACACGTACTCTGCAACCAGGCACCGAGTGATGGGACCCAAACATAAACTGTAAAGCCTTTACCTCAAGTAGCTAAAGTCTATGGGAGAAGTCAGTAATAATTACAAGGAGGAAAATACTATAATAGAGGTTGGTATAGGAAATTACTACAGGGAGAAAAATACTCAAAAAGAGAGAAGTATGAATTTAGCCTGGAAGATAGGCAGAGAAGACCTAGAAAGAACATGACCTGTTCAGAGACTACAAATAATGAGATACGAGTGAATATGATCTACATTATAATTTTTTTTAAACAAATCAGATTACAGGATTTCCCTGGTGGTCCAGTGGTTAAGATTCCAGGGGGCACAGGTTCAATCCCTGGTCAGGAAGCTAAGATCCCACATGCCACCTAGTATGGCCAAAAAAAAAGAAATTAGCCTAAAGAGGTAAGTAGAGGTTTATAAATTATAATGAACCTTGCACAACACTTAAATAGATTGGAATTTGTCTTACGGGCATAGGGAAACAAAGGATTTTTGATCTAACTAACCAGATGTACATTTTGGAAAGAGAACTAATGTGAAAAATTAAGAAGAGGAAAAAGACACTTTCAGCAGTCAGAAAATGAATAAAATGGGAAGGTGAGACTGAAGACAGGAAATCAGAAGATATAATCGTAAACATCTGAATTTATGTATCAGGAGTGGTGAAGCGATCAGCTGAGACGACAGACCTGGAAACCAACTAGATGTGGGAGATGCTAAAGGCTTCCCAGTGTTCTGCCTTAGAAACCAAGCAGATGTGTTGAAAAATGAAAAGGAGACAGAACAAAATCATATGAAAACAAACAAAATCTAAAGGACAGCAGTGGGGAGAGGAAGCAAACAGAAAAATAGTGGGAGAAAAAGGAGACCCTGATATTAAATAAACTAAAAATGAGAGTGACCAGCAGTGTAAAATATGAAAGTAAATAAAGCACACTAAGAAGCAAGCAGTGGATCTGGCCGTCAGGGGTCACCTAAAACCCGACTAGGGACAGTTTCAGGAGTAAAGAAGCACGAGTTAACACGTGAGGATAAACTCATGGTCCAAAAGCGGCGACAACACTCTCAAGAACTTTGGCTTGAGTGAGTCAGTCAGAAAGAGAACAGGGTCCAGGAAAAGGACGTTTTGCTTTTGGGAAATGGGACTTCATTTATAAGTTGAGAATAACCATTCAAGAGCACTGCAGTGCAGAATAATAAAGTTAACCCAATCCTGAGAAAGCAGGAAGGAATGGAATTCAGAGCAGGTATTGTGACCAAGAGGAAGGACAGTTCTTTTCTGATAGAGGAACACAGAAATTCATAACAGTGAGGTTAAGAATACAAAGCTGAAAAGTTCCTGCCTAATACATTTCCCCCCATAAAGTAGAAGGAAGACTACCTTGTAAGAAAACATTTTGAATACTGGAATTTGTCTATCATATTTCTGTGGAAATGCAAAACATTCAGAGTACATTGTAACATTCTTTGGCCCGCCTACTTCGGCCACCTGATGTGAAGAACTGACTCATCTGAAAAGACCCTGATGCTGCGAAAGATTGAGGGCAGGAGGAGAAGGGGACGACAGGATGAGATGGCTGGATGGCATCACCGACTCAATGGACATGAGTTTGGGTAAACTCCGGGAGTTGGCAATGGACAGGGAGGCCTGGCATGCTGCAGTCCATGGGGTCTCAAAGAGTTAGACACGACCAAGCGACTGAACTGAACTGAGCCCGCCTACCATTCTTTCCAAAGACTAGCAGTAACATTATATCCCCAAACTGAAACCTAAACTAAGGCATGTAACATCCTAAAAAAGAAGCCAAAGTCTAAAACTAGGGGTTCCTAAGTACACAATGCTTAAGGAATAAAGCTCACAGCTGTAACACATTAGTGGTATTCTGATGATCTGATTCTGTGATCTTTTATTTTTGGCCTAGCTTGGAGGGATCTCAGTTCCCCCGATCAGGGATCAAACCACTGCCTCCTGTGGTGGAAGCACAGAGTCCTAACCATTGGACCATCAGGGAAGTCCCTTTCAATGATCTGATTCTAGTAGTGTTAGAGGACGTATCATCAGTCAACACTTAACCAAAACACTTTTCAACCTCAAGTCTTGGGTATGTAAGTAAAACTTCAGTATCAAAAAGAAGGAAAAGAGAAACTGAAAAACACTGATATCAGCATTAATAATACAGAGTGAAAAAATTGAAGCATCAACAACTGAGGTGGACGCATTACAACAGTCTCAGAAGTTTCCTTGGGACAAGAAAAGGACATCCCTTTAAAACCATCTGCACACGCCCAAAACATAAGGAGACACAAAACAGAATGGAAGCATACAGCATATGCTCTAATAAAATGCTCTAATTCAAACTTCATAAGTTACATAATGAGGTAAAATGTGATCCTCTGACAGTCAAGAGGAAGAAGCTCAACATACTCAAACCCTGTCAGTACTCATATCTTCAGAGATAGAAGAAATCTATTCCAGTTAAATTCCTAACTGACACAGATTTTTTTAAAAGGGGGGAGGAAAACCTCAGAGGATAAATAATTTTCCCAATGTGTAATGTCTCAATTCTTCAACTTTCAAAACATTATGTTAGGTCTCCAGGTCCCTACTTTTAGACACCATAGTGCTTCAGAATTCTGGCAGTTCCCATCTGAGAAGGAATGTGAGTTACAGATAACAGACAAAAGGAAGTACCTCAAAACCATTGCACTGGCTTGCAATGTGAAGAAGAAACAGGGATTAGAATTTATCCCTCCTACTCAGATCACCCCACTTTCAAGCCTATACAGATAATTCCAACTTAAAGAGAAAAAGAAGGCAAACCTTCTTTCCCATCTTGAGTAGCTTGATATGTGCACACAGATTTCTAAGCAACTAGAGGAAATGACTTCCAAATCCCTTAATTGTGAAAGGAGATTTAAATCCTGAGTGACAGTATAGGTATGTTTTCCAAAGCATAAACAAACAAAAGCACGTCTATCTAACAACAAAATTCAATTACAAACTGAGTTGCTAGAGAACTCAAAAAAGATTTGTGCATAATAAAATAAACAGAGTAGCATAGCTCAATGAGGAAAGACAGTATCATACATACTAATACTCTCTCTCCTTCCTTCTTCTTCTTTCCCAACTGCCTCCTTCTTCTGATGGTCCTGAGCGATTTGGCTAGAATTCTCTTTGTCGCTTGAGGGAGAGTCACAGGAGCCATCAGATTTCTTCTCAGTGGCTTCTTCATCTACTTTCTCCAAAGGATGAATCTTAACAATCCTCACTTTGAGCATTTTTTCCTTCCCAACCTATAAGAAAAGATAGGAGAGAGTCAAAGATAATAATTAAGAACTATAAACCTAAAGGTAACGGTGATACGCATTCCACATCACCTGACCAAAAAAGTACACAAAAACTCTAAAGGAGCCAAGTACAGTGATTTTTTTTCCAACCTTATTTCCCAGACCTCTAGTTTGAAATAGGACATCTTAAAAAAATAAAATGATCACCATGTAGTTCATAATTCATGTACCAACGTATTAAGGCCAAACCGTAACTACTATACAAACCTGATATGTGTAAATAAAGTTCAAGAATTTCCATTTTCTAAAAAAATAAATTACATACGGATATCCAATTATTCCAGAACCATTTATTGAAGACTATCTTTTCTTCACTTTAATTACCTTTCCACCTCTATCAAAACTCAGCAGACTGTATGTGTGTGTGCCCACGCACGCATGCGTGTGCATATGTGTCTATTTCTGGATGCTGTTCTGTCCCACTGATATATCTGCCTATAATTATACCAAATTATACCATCTTAATAAGGTTCAAAACCAGAGAGCATCAGGATTCTACTTTTGCTGTTCTTTTTCAAAGTTGTTCTGGCTAGATTCTTTGCATTACAATCACTCTGAAATTTTTTATCCAATCTGACAATCTCTATCTTTTAATTGAAGCTTTAAAATATTTATCTCTGGAGAAGGAAATGGCCACCCACTTCAGTATTCCTGCCTGGAAAATCCCACGGATGGAGGAGCCTGGTGGTCTACAGCCCACTGGGTTGCAAAGAGTTGGACACGACTCAGCAACTTTCACCTTAGAACATTTATGTTACATACAATTATAGATATGGTTGGAGAAGGCAATGGCAACCCACTCCAGTACTCTTGCCTGGAAAATCCCATGGACGGAGGAACCTGGTAGGCTGCAGTCCATGGGGTCGCGAAGAGTCGGACATGACTGAGGGACTTCACTTTCACTTTTCACTTTCATGCATTGGAGAAGGAAATGGCAACCCACTCCAGTGTTCTTGCCTGGAAAATCCCAGGGACAGCAGAGCCTGGTGGGCTGCTGTCTATGGGTTCGCACAGAGTCGGACACAACTGAAGCGATTTAGCAGCAGTAGCAGCAGCATAGATATGGTTACATATTTTCTATTTAGTTTCATCAAAACTAAAAATGTCTGCTCTTCTAAAGACACTGTTAAGTAAATCAAAATACAAGTCCTAGATTGGAACAAAAAAACATATATATAGCAAAGGATTTGTATCCAGAAAATACAAATAAGTCTCACAACTTAAAAACAAGAAAATAATCCAATTTAAATTAAATTTTAATTTTAAAATGGAGGAAGATTTGAACAGACATTTCACCAAAGGAAACACAAATAAAAGGTAGCAACAAGCAGAAAAGGTGCTCAACATTATCAGTTATTAAAAGAGAAAATACTCAAGAATAAAAACCCTAGTCAAAGGGCATATTGTATTCAATAATGCCAAAGCAGTTACCGAAATAGTTAGCAATGGATGAGCAGCTCCACAGTCTTGTCAAAACTTGGCATTATTTTAACTTTTCTTTATTCACTAATCAGATGTGTATAAAATGATCTCACTGTGGTTTCCATTTGACTTTCTGGATTCCTGATGAATATAAATGTCTTCTCATACGTTCACAGACACACCTCTCTCCCTCTTCTGGAACTCCTCCTCCTCCACCTTGCAGTATTTTCCTTTCACCACTCCAAGTCCATCTCAGTCTTCTCGACCTTGCTCTGTGCTTAAACAGGCTGATCTTAATGAACTATATCAAAGGGCTCCTTTCTCCCTAGGTTTTGAGGAGTTCAACCCATGGGGAGCATAAGCAGAAAATCACAGGGTGAAAGAAAGCTGACACCAGGGTGACACTGGCATCTCCTGACTATCAGCCTCAGCAGGCTGGCTGCTTCTCGCTATACCAAAGCACTTTTCTACAATTACATCATTCTCTCCTAGTTCCAGTAACCTTCCCTTCCCCTCATTTACTTGGAGTTTAGAAGCAGTAAAGCCTCTCCACTATTGACTGCCATGAGGTACTTAACCTTTCCTTGTTGGTTTTCCTTGACTTAGATCAGACTGTGATCTGAAGTTTCTTTTTCAAACTCAATTCAATTACACCATTTGAATAATACCATCTGTTTCCTGCCAGAACACTGAATGATATAAAGTGTGTGATTAAAACCCAATGATGATTCCACAGACATTACAAATATAAAAAGTAGCTGGGAGATACAGGGAGTCAAAGTAAACTGAGGAAAGAACAAGAACTTTGGAACCAGACAAGGACTTACTGGCTACTGCTGGGTTAACCTAAGCCATCACCCTCCTCCTTTTCTCCCTCCTTCTGAGGCTTCAAAAAAAGGGAGAAAAAAAAAAGGGAGTATTCACTTTCTTAGCCCCCTTGTGGCTGAAGATGGTTATGTAAGCCATGGTATAGTCAATAACATGTAAAGATAAAAGGGAATGGGGAAGAATATGCTTCTGATAAAGATTTTCTTACTATGCTTAGACAAGCATTTGCTTGCTCTGAGTAGTCACAATTTTACAATCAAGAGGCAACGAAAATAAGGACAAAACCAAACACACCAAGAACAGAACAGAAAGGCACAAGGACAGCCTCTACACCAAACTTGGAATTGCCCGCTTCTAAGACTTATTATGTGAGATAATCAACTGTCTTCACTGGTTAAGCTGATGCTGCCCAAAACGGCTGTCCCCCAGGTGTTCATATCATCACATCCTGGAGGTGTTAGAACTGCCAACTCTCAGGTCCTACCCTAGATCCTCCATGTAAAGTCTAAGGGGACAGGGCCCAAGAATGCATATTCATAAACCCTCAAAGTAATTTTATTTAGGCTAAACTTTGAGAAGTCCTGGCCACTGTCAGTCAGCTATTTCATTACATACTAGTACACTGTATCAACCTGAACAAGCTATTTAAACATCTAAGCCTGTTTACCGCCTCAGCCTTTCTGTGCAGATTCTATAAGATATTATATAAAGCAACCAGCCCAGTATCCAGTACATACAGAACTTCAACAAATGAATCTTATTTTAAACTTTCAAAGGACTATGTAGGGATTGCTTTAGTGTTATGTAAATAGTTTACCTATGACTTTAGTAAACCCTTTAGTAATAGTAATAGTCACCCTACCTATTTACTTCAGTGATAGTTATCCTCTAGTAATGGGCTGGAAAATTAAACAAACTTATACAGAAAGAAGTCAACTCAACCACTGTTGTAGGGAAATGGAAATCTTTTGCCTTAGATTCCATAGATTTGGACTAAAAATAGCTGAGTCTTTTACATAGTTCTAAAACTTAGTGATTAAAATACTTAAATGTTTAAAAATATATTTGATACTATTACGTAAAGGGGACTTCAATATTACTCACAAAGAAATAATGTTGTCATCTGGTTAGTGAATCAAATCACATTAAAAAAATAAGTAAAAACAGGCGCTCACCTCAAAGTCACACTCTTCTCCCACTGCGTATTTGGTCATGATCTCCAACCAAGCAGTATCCACTAGCTTCTCTAAGGAGGCTGTGTTATGGTGAACCATTTCCAGGACAAGTTTCTCATACCAGGCAGGGAACTCCTCCTTCAAACTAAACAAACAAGTCATCAGTTTCCAAGAAAATGCGGAAAAGACTATCCAGAGAGTTATTCGGGTCAACTGCAAAAGTCCTTCAGCACATACAGGCAAGGCACTGGAAAATACAAAGATTATTCATAGAAGTAAATATAAACACCTCACCCTGTCCTCTGCAGCCAGGCACAGACTATCCTTCAAGTGTCACCTTCTTCACTAAATCTCGTGGAGTTTTCCCCAGCAACTCTAAGTTAGTCTTGCTAACCTCTGAATTCCCACTGTACTTTATTTCTTTGTGTGAAGGAGAGCAATTTATTTTCATCAATTCTCTGATCTGTTCCTAACAGCTGTCCACCTGATTGTCTTTGGGTTATCCAGGTACATCATCATATTACAAGCAACAATAACTGATCTCCCCCTTACTACTCTTTATTTTCTTTATTTGCTATAGGTTAATGGTTATCATCTGTCATTCGAAGAGAACTTTTATACACCCAAAAACACATCCAGAAGGTAGCATTATCTTTATTTTGTAAACAGCAAATTGTACATGTTTTTACAGTACAAACGATTGTGCCTAGGCACTGTGATGAATTTTAGCATAAATCAAACATGACACCTGCCCTCTAGTTTACAGGCTACTATAGGTGTCAGCAACAGCCTATGAGCCAACTCCACCCTGCTACCAATACTTTTTTTGGTAAATAAAATTTTATTGGCACCTAGTCACTCCCATTCATTTATGGTGTTATCAATAGCTCTTTTCACTGTACAACATCAAAGTTGAATAGTTGAGACAGAGACCATATGGCCCACAAACCCTAAAATATATTAACTGGCACTTTACAGAAAAGGCAGGCCAACCCGGAATCTAGTACACTAAAAAGGTATAAACATAAATAACGCTAATTCAAAACGGAACAACGTCAGTGACCCAAGCAAAGAAACAGGCACCAGGTTAACAGACTTGACTAATTATTAATCAGTGATGGAGCCATTACTAGAGCCCAGGTCTCAAGTGAAGATAGTGCTCTGTTACACAGGCAAAAGAGCAGAATGGTATTCATTACTAAACTATATGCTCTCTGTTTATATACTATTAAGAGAAGTCAATGAGAAGTCCACAGAAAACGTTTTTACTCTGAATTTCCAAAAGGGTATTGTTTCTCTATAATAACTATAAATAGTTGTCTCACTGTATCTCACTGTTCGCTGAACCCGTGGTAGGCAAGGTGTGATGAGGGAAGCTGGAAGAAAACTTACGGAACCATAGGAACCACAGACATGTTTATTTTCTCCGGGTTGGCACAGCAGCCGTGAGGCAGCCGTTCTGACCTAGTGGACGTGGCCATAATGAAGCTGCAAGGGCTTTTCACGTGGAGCTTATATACGTTTACAGAACAAAGTGGCCTGTGCCCAAGCAGGGACCCATCGTGATGCGCATGCGCAGTGCTGTAAGTATTACTCTCAGCTGTTACAGAAGCATGTATTTACAAACCGTGGGGTGAGAGCGAGAGAGCCTGACTACCACCACCTTGGCTACTTTGCGCTTTCTCTACACAGAGCATAATCTTTAAAAATTATGAATCAGGGACTTCCCTGGTGGTCCAGTGGCTAAGACTCTGAGCTCCCAGTGCAGGGGGCCCAGGTTCGATCCCTGGTCAGGGAGCTAGATCCCACATGCTACAACTAAGACCCAGAGCAGCCAAATAATAAAATTAAAAAAATAAAAAATTATGAATCCCCATACTGTACACCTGAAACATATAAAACTGCATATCAACTATATTTCATTTTCAAAAAAAAAGTAGTGTTTTATCATCCCTAGTTCCTACTTATTTTTGCAAGCATCTGTTGTCTAAATTCTGAGTATTTTCTTTGAAAGGATACCCAAATACACCCTTTGAACACACACAGAATTTTTTAAGATACCTCATTTAACCATCCCACTCAGGTAAACTATCTTCAAACTGTGTATTTATTTTCAATAGCTGCTATAAATACTGTCTTAAATTTCAAATGACCACAAAATACAGAAAATCCTTTGCTAATTTGCTGCCTCTGTATTACTTCTAGATTATATCAGCTTCCTTTGCTTAGAACCACATTCCCAGAGTATTTATAAGGGAAAAGTATACAGGAAGAATATTCAAAAGCCTGGTACATACCTAAGTTAAGTGTACGCACAACTGTATATCCCACATACTGTGTTACTCACAAAATGACAAGAGGCAAGACACCAGTACATCAATACAATGCATTCCAATTTACACCCCATAAACTTAAATACAAATACGGTTTTGTGGTTAACAGTCCCCTTTTCCTCATCATGTGAAGACAGCGTTAGAAGGGCAGTGCTTCTCCTACTTACAGTTCAGCAACCTCCTGCTCCTCCTCCCAGGCCTCCTTGTGCGTGAGCTGACTGCTCCCGGTACTCTTACACGTCCAGATGCGCTCACTGTATCTTTCCAAGCGGGCTTCATACTCTCTGTGAGCAGTGGCTCAGGAAAACGATACTCAAGCAACAGACAGACTAATCCACAAACTACTTATCATACATGGAAAAAACCACAGTATCCTCTCTGTAATGCATAGCATAAACTGAAGTCAAGAGTTTTCAGCTGGCAAATCCAAGCAAGATGATTAACACTATTCACCCAAATTTCACTTCACAAGACTCCCACAGAACTAAGAATTATAAGAAAAGAATTAAGGCAAAATAAAACCCAAGAGATAAGGAATAAGAATCTAAGGTATGTGAAATTCACAACTCAAATGAAAGAATCAGTTCCACAGTAAGATAAAATGGCTACACCAGTTTCCCAGGCAGTTGGGAATAATAACCCTGTACACACGGTCATGATCCATTTACTAATAATCTTCCAGTCTACCTTGGAAACACTTCTTGATTCTCCTGGGTTTAAAAAATAAATACCATAAAATCCTAAAAATAATTCTGGCATAGTAGCACCCCACTCCAGTACTCTTGCCTGGAGAATCCCACGGATGGAGGAGCCTGGTGGGCTGCCGTCTATGGGGTCGCACAGAGTCGGACACGACTGAAGAGACTTAGCAGCAGCAGCAGTATGTATCCAGAGTTATGTTATCTCCAGTAACACCACGTTCACAAGTCATTTACCAGTACTTAGCCCATCTTTGTGAGGGAGAGGGAGGAAGAGATCATCCAACTAGTGCCTGTACATGGGAACTTTCCACACCACCCCAACTGGAGTTCATTATCAGCCAGCCACATTCCAATTCAAATGACAGGCAACTAATTTACTTTTATGCACAGGAGAAGATGCTATGCAGGAAAACTGACACCACAACTAGAGAATTAACTGCCAATCTCTGTACTTTCCAAGTGACAGTTTCTATAATGGTTGAAATAAAAAGTATTTAAACAGCTCCTCTTGTAATATTACTGAACAACTAAACAAATAATTCATTTTTAATATAAAGGAGATTCTTGGTCTTCTAGGGCTATTATGAGTTAAAAGAAAAATGACAGGGATAAATCCACAAATAATCCAAAACTGTAGTTTTAGTCAATAAATAAGTACCTTCTCTCACTGTATCATTCTCTGGATCTGCCAAAAACAAAACGTCTCTTTTTCCTCAGGGGGGTGATGATAATATTTAAATGATTAAACTATTAAAACAGAGTACCAGTGAAAACCAGGAGTCAGACTTCCATAGAGCCCTATGCAAATCCAATCACTGAAAATCTATAAAATCCTATGGTGAAAATGGACTAACACGGCTTCCATAGGGACAGTAAATCACCAACAAAATGGGTTTGTTTTCTGTTTCTCTATTTGCACCTGGGGAGGGGAGGTAAAATAAAAACAATCAGTAAGTGGATTTATTTAAACATTCAAAAAGCTTAATAACATTCTAATACATCATTCGTCTACACTGAAGAAATGTACTGCACCATCAGAGAGAATATGAGATTAACAAATATATCCTAAAGAGAAAGCATTACGTTTTTATTACTGTTACTTTCAATAGTTGGAATAACGTGCCAAGTCCATTCTCCTCAGACTAAAACCCATATGGCCAATAGGACTGCTACCACCCAGATGCCTCAGTGATTCCTCAAATCCAACTTTTTCTAAACTCTCACTACCCCTCCACTCCTGCTCAAACGTGCTCTTTAACAGATACTCCCAATCTCACTGAATGGTCCAAGTCAGAACTCAGGGACTCATCCTAACCTCTTGAGCCCCCTTACTGTAACCACTTACATACTTTTCAGTTCAGTTCTTTCTCTCCCATAACAGAGCCATTCTCCAAATCCAGCTTCTGATCCTCATTTCTCAAGCAGTCATAATATTTTAAAACATTTAACTGGCCTCACTGGTAATCTTCTTCTCAGGTCCTTTGTGCTTCTCACGCTCACATCCTTTTTCTCCCCAGTCTCATTTGCTTTTAAACCCATTTCTTCTGATTTAAAAATCTCACTTGCCCTCAGGCCCCTTGAAATGCAAACATGTTACAACGGGAAAAATACTCTGACCCCCCCACAGAACTGAAAACCTCTTATCAAGATTTTATTGGGTTTTATTTTCTAAGATTTTTATTTTCAGAAGGAAAAAAAAAAGGAAACTAGTTTCAAACAGTATATATTCAAATAGCAAATACTGATTGATTATGGTTTTTCAAATACAGTAATGACAGTCCCTTCTACCCTGATACAAGTCTTTCCCACCCGCCTTTGAAAATCTTTATCAGTACAGCATTCTCCTTCTGGGTGGCCTCATCCACTCCCATTAACTTCAATTACTATCTACAAATGCTAATAACTTCTATCAGCAGCTCAGTCCCCTCTCTCTGAACTCCAGGCCCATATATAGATATATACTAGCAACACATACATCTCCATTTGGAGAGCCTCAGCAATTCAACGTAAGAATGTCCAAACTAAACACTTCATGACTCCACAGTCAAAATAGACAACTGATCCTCTTCTAGGTGAAACCCCACATCTCAGACTGTGACTCAAACCCAATTACATTGCAGATGGGACTTGAACCCAGTTTCCCTGCTGAAGTCGCACACCTGGTCTCAAGACTTAATGAAGCTCAGGTTCTTTAGTATCAGCACAGAAGGAATTCAGCAAGAAGCAAAGCTATAGGCAAGAAGTAGATTTATTAACACAGAACACTTGCGAAGGATGCAAGCAGTCAGGCTCTGCCCTAAGACCTAAATGGGAAAGCAGGTTTATTTAGGGAGACACACACTCCACAGAGTGGGGCCATCTCAGAAGCTGAGAGGCCCTGAAATACGGGATGGTTAGTTTTTAATGGTTTGGGTAAATTCATAGGCAGTAGTAGGAAGATTATTCCAATTATTTTGGGGAGAGATCAGAGAGAGAGAGATCAGTCACTCAGTTGTGTCCGACTCTTTGCAACCCCACGAAACGCAGCACGCCAGGCCTCCCTGTCCATCACCAACTCCTGGAGTTCACTCAGACTCAAGTCCATCAAGTCAGTGATGCCATCCAGCCATCTCATCCTCTGTCGTCCCCTTCTCCTCCTGCCCCCAATCCCTCCAGGCATCAGAGTCTTTTCCAATGAGTCAACTCTTCGCATGACGTGGCCAAAGTACTGGAGTTTCAGCTTTAGCATCATTCCTTCCAAAGAAATCCCAAGGCTGATCTCCTTTAGAATGGACTGGTTGGATCTCCTTGCAGTCCAAGGGACTCTCAAGAGTCTTCTCCAACACCACAGTTCAAAAGCATCAATTCTTCGGCGCTCAGCCTTCTTCACAGTCCAACTCTCACATCCACACATGACCACAGGAAAAACCATAGCCTTGACTAGACGGACCTTTGTTGGCAAAGTAATGTCTCTGCTTTTGAATATGCTATCTAGGTTGGTCCTAACTTTCCTTCCAAGGAGTAAGTGTCTTTTAATTTTATGGCTGCAGTCACCATCTGCAGTGATTTTGGAGCCCAGAAAAATAAAGTCTGACACTGTTTCCACTATTATATATTAATTATATATTCCACTATTATATATTAATATATTCCCCATCTATTTCGCATGAAGTAATGGGACCGGATGCCATGATCTTCGTTTTCTGAATATTGAGCTTTAAGCCAACTTTTTCACTCTCCACTTTCACCTTTATCAAGAGGCTTCTTAGTTCCTCTTTACTTTCTGCCATAAGGGTGGTGTCATCTGCATATCTGAGGTTATTGACATTTCTCCTGGCAATCTGGATTCCAGCTTGTGCTTCTTCCAGCCCAGCGTTTCTCATGATGTACTCTGCATTGAAGTTAAATAAACAGGGTGACAATATACAGCCTTGACGAACTCCTTTTCCTATTTGGAACCAGTCTGTTGTTCCACGTCCAGTTCTAACTGTTGCTTCCTGACCTGCATACAGATTTCTCAAGAGGCAGGTCAGGTGGTCTGATATTCCCATCTCTTTCAGAATTTTCCACAGTTTATTGTGATCCACACAGTCAAAGGCTTTGGCATAGTCAACAAAGCAGAAATAGATGTTTTTCTGGAACTCTCTTGCTTTTTCCATGATCCAGCGGATATTGGCAATTTGATCTCTGGTTCCTCTGCCTTTTCTAAAACCAGCTTGAACATCAGGAAGTTCACGGTTCACATATTGCTGAAGCCTGGCTTGGAGAATTTTGAGCATTACTTTACTAGCGTGCGAGATGAGTGCAATTGTGCGGTAGTTTGAGCATTCTTTGGCATTGCCTTTCTTTGGGATTGGAATGAAAACTGACCTTTTCCAGTCCTGTGGCCACTGCTGAGTTTTCCAAATTTGCTGGCATATTGCGTACAGCACTTTCACAGTTAGTCCATTCTATTTTGGGGAAGGGGCAGGCATTTCCAAGAACTGGGCCACCACCCACTTTCTGGCCTTTTATGGCTCAGCCTCCAAAAGGTCTTGGTGCCTGTGGGAGTCATTTACCATATGCTAAAGTATTACAAAGAGTATATATAATGAGATTCAAGGTTACTGGAAGTCCAGGCTTCTGCCACCTTGGGCCTATTTGGTTCTAACCACTTTATGTCCTCAGGGGATATGTCTTTTAAGGGTTGGCCAGGGCCACCCTCTTCCTTCCAGTCTCATAGGGTCCTCTATGTCACAGTCAAAGCTAGGGTTATTCCAGTAGTCATGTATGGATGTGAGAGTTGGACTATAAAGAAAGCTGAGCGCCAAAGAATTGATGTTTTTGAACTGTGGTGTTGGAGAAGACTCTTCAGAGTCTTGGACTGCAAGGAGAGCAAACCAGTCCATTCTAAAGGAAATCAGTCCTGAATATTCATTGGAAGGACTGATGCTGAAGCAAAACTCCAATACTTTGGCCACCTGATGCGAAGAACTGACTCAATGGAAAAGACCCTGATGCTAGGAAAGACTGAAGGCAGGAGGAGAAGGGGACGAGGGAGGATGAGATGGTTGGATGGCATCACCGACTCGATGGACATGAGTTTGAGCAACCTCCAGCAGTTGGTGATGGACAGGGAAGCCTGTGCTGCAGTCCACGGGGTCGCAAAGAGAGAGACACGACTGAGTGATTGAACTGAACTGATGTCACAGGACACCACTAACCAAATGATAACCAAAACATAACCTGACTCCTCCTCAATCAATCACCAAATCCTGACAAATCTACTTATTTCAGAAATTCACAATCTGTACTTCTCTCCACTTCAAGGGCTAGTGAATTTATTCAGACAGCTGTTGTCTATCTAGTGCTGAGATGACTTAATCACCGGTCTAGTTGCCACTGGTCTCGAGGCTACAGACCCATTCTTAACCATTCTCAACGCTGCACCCACAGTAATCTTCCTAATCTAAAAGCCTGCTTCTTTGCTTTTCAAATTCTTTTAACAGCCTCCACTAAATTTAAGGCAAAGTCCAAATTCCTGTCTACCGCACAGCCCCATTTGTGTACCTCATCACTGCCTCTCGCTCCTACTTTCTCACTCCAGCCATATGAAGCTGATTTCTATTTCTCAAAAGCGGGAATTCCCTGGTGTCCAGCGGTCAGGACTCAGTGAGTTTCATGCCATTTGCCCAGGTTCCACAAGTGCAACGGCACAAAAAAATAAAAGGTTTTAACATTTTTTTAGTAATTATTTTTTTTTCAAAATCAAGAACCATCAAACTCACAAGCTCTTCAAAAGATGTAGACCTCTTCTTCATCTAACTGTTTTTTTGTTTTTTTTTTTTTGCTGCGCCATCCGTCCTGTGTAGGATCTTAGTTCCCTGACCAGGGATTGAACCCATGTCCCCTTAAGTGGAAGCACAGAATCTCAACCACTGGATCTCCAGGGAAGTCCCCATCTAACTCCTAGCCATCCTTTAGATCTCAACTTAAAAATAACTTTCCCCAGGAAACATTTCCTTAACCCTAAAATGTGGCAGACAGTACTATTCTTTCCAAATATCCACTCCAATCCATAAGAGGATTTTATCAATACATCTCCACCCACTACCACGTGGCTTGAAACGCCTCCTGGGAAGAGGAAAGTACATCACCCCGCCATCACCACCTTGGGTCTGACCACATGACTTGCTTTGACAAATAGATGGAACAGAGGCCACCTCCAGGAAGAAGCTTAAAAACCCATCAGTTTCCTGTTGTTTTTTCTGCCACCAGAAAAAGATGCTGCAGATAAGGGACCACTCCTCTAGCCTGAATCTTGGAAAATAAGAAAAACGTCTCTTTCCTTTTTTTCACCCATTTTCCTTTTTTTCAAATGTGGCCACTAGAAAAAATTTAATTACATGTGGCTCACATCACATTGGGGCTTCCCTTGTAGGTCAGTTGGTAAAGAACGTGCCTATAATGCAGGAGACCCAGGTTCAATTCCCGGGTCAGGGATCCCCTGGAGAAGGAAATGGCAACCCACACCAGTATTCTTGCCTGGAGAATCCTGTGGACAGAGGAGTCTGGCCGGCTACAGTCCATGGGGTCAGAAGAGTCAGACACGACTTAGCGACCAAACACCACCACCACCACATCACACTGGACAGCTGCCAAGTCTCTTCAGTTGTGTCTGACTCTGTGTGATACCATAGACTGCAGCCCACCAGGCTCCCCCGTCCCTGGATTCTCCAGGCAAGAACACTGGAGTCAGCTGCCATTGCCTTCTCCCCATAGGACAGCAGTACAATCCTAATGCTTATTATTTAGGAATGAAGTTCCTCTGACAACACAATTTTTAATTGACTAGTTATTCAAATTAGATTAATTTTAAAAGTTTAAAACTGAAATTTCTACAACAACCCCTATCATGAGGTACTTTTAAGTTTATATAATTCTTTTCTAGTTATTCATTTGACTTATGTTTTGTTTTTTTTTTTTTTTTAAAAAAGGAGGGGAAAAAAAAAAGCCTATCAGAAGGATATTGAGTCAGCTGCCTCTGAATCCTATTTCAGATTTTAGGTTACCAAAATAAGTCACTCACTCTCAAATAACCCCTCAGGGCAAATGCCAATTGAAGTTTTTATGTTCCAGCCACTGCTGTACTTATAATTGCAGACAAAATGTCAAAGCAATTCTCCAAAGGTTGTGTACGCTATAAATGATAAGATATTTTCAAATCCTAGACTAACTCATTATGTATCTCTCTTTTCAAGAGTTTAAGAGGTACCTCCTTACCACCATATGCTGCTTCTTTGTTCTCTTTAGCCTTTTAAGTATGGTTTCTTTCAACAAAGTACTTGATAGCCTGAAAGGAAGCGGCCCAGAAAAGTATGGAGGTTAAATAAGTATAACTATAACCCTAGGAGTTCTAAGTGAGAAGACAAAGCAGCAACACAAGGTTCGCTTTTTAGCCTGTTTTCTCTCTTTGGACCAGCCTGTCATTAAGTTAAAAATAACTCTAATCTGGTAATAACTTGTTAAAGAAATTAAATTATGAAAATCAACATACGAGTTCAGTATTCCAACTGTCCAATAAAATCCTGTCTTGCAACTACTATTTAACCCCAGCTCTTAAAATGCTTGTCATGTTTTTGTTGGCAAATTAAGTTATTCTTACCTAGAGCCAGAATAACTGTATATTCTAACAGCTTCTCCTAATTATACCATCTAAAATTTCTCATACTGATGCTACTAAGGTTATGAATTAGTTTCTAGGCTTTAGAAACTAGAGTAGTCAAAGCAATACAAAAAAAAAAATAATAATCTACAGCAGGCTGCCTCCAGGTTCAGTTCCTCCCTAAAATCCATCTTGACTTAAATATAGTCAATGCAGACTTCTACTGTCAAACAATCAGATCAAGAAGCGATTCTGATAAAGTTAACTTTTCCAGGTAAGATCTAGGCGCTTGCCTGTAGTAGTACTCTCCTGGGAAGCAATGTGCCATAGATTTAAAGGTACAGTACAATAATCATCAATATACAACCCAGTCATTAAATGTGTGTGCATCATTCACAATTATCCCTGTAAGTTTAATGAAGACATACAACAATGCCTTCAAGAACACAATGCTCACAGCTTTAAGTCAATAAAATACCATACAAATTTGCTACAGAACATACATGCAATCCAAAGGGAGGAATTAGGAGAAAATTAAAGTATGAAATCCTATTAAAAACATAATTGTAACTATAAACTTAAAACTGAAAAAACCAACACTTCAAATGCAGCAGTTACCCAACCACATCCTCATTCTCCTCTATGAAATCACTAATAGCCTAATAAAAAAATATGCCAACCAGCCAACCACACAGTACGATAGTTTAAAAACCATCCTCAAAGTACTTCCACTCGTAGACATTCCCAAGGGAGCAAGTTCTCCCCAATAGGTTAACACAATTTATGAACTCCTTTGTTAAAAGAGTTCTAAAAACTGGTAGGGGAGATTTTAAAGATGAAGAATTTTTATTAAATACACAACATTTTAAAAGTTACACGTATCAACGTATCAGTGTTCAACTGTCATCATTAAAAGAAACACTTCATATATACCATTATATTTCAACAATTTCAGTAAATGATACGAAGAAACCTAGGCTGCCAGTTCTAAGTTAGCTATCTACAGCCATTTTTTTTCTTAAACAGAGCTCAGGTCCTATTAGACTCAGAATGTGTCTCCTCCCTATTGCAGTTTCTTATACTTCACTAGAACCAGACGTGAAAATCAACATCCAGTAATATTCGTGTGAATAACCATCAACTGCTCAAAAGACATGTGAAAAGGCTATAGTATATTTCCACAAGTAGTTTTTTACTTCACTGATGTTTTGGAATGTTATTTAAAAAAAAAAATTCCGGCACTTTTAGAATAATGCTGTGTTTGGGAGAGCTGGAGCACTTCTCCAAAACAATCCTCCCAAAGCCCTAATAGGACAAGAAAAACCAGATTACCACTTCAACCTCTCCCTTAAACACACTCTAACTTATACCACAGGCTTCCCCGGTGGCTCAGTGGTAAAGAGCACACTCACCAATGCAGAAGACACCAAGAGACGGGAGTTCGAACCCTGGGTGGGAAGATCCCCTAACGAAGGAAATGGCAAACCATGCCAGTATTCTGGCTCGGGAAATCCCATGGACAGAGGAGTCAGGCGGGCTACAGTCCTTGGGGTCGCAAAGAGTCGGACACGACTGAGCCACTGAGGGCACACACACACACACACACACACACACACATCTTGTGCTACCAGCTGGAACAAACAGTGGATTAACATTATTAAAAGCGAAGGAATAGCATTCCATGTTCCTTTTGTGATCTACTTTCAGGCATGAGGTACCAAGAGCACTGGATTCTCCTCCTGACTCTTACCATTTACAAGCGTGTGATCTCAACTGTCTGGGCCTACCAGGCATACCCAGGCAGGGGAACCCCACCATCTCCAGGATCTAGTTCCGCTCTGAGGTACTCTGGTTGCATTTCTTCGAGAGTCTTCCTACAGCACGGACTCATTTTCCAAGTCCCTTCCTGCACCTAATATCCTCAAACTGCACTGAAAACAATCCCATAAAGCACTACATTAAAGGGAGGATCAAAGACAAATATAATCAAATGATATGGCTCACACTCGCACTTCCTTCTACACGGAAGCAGACACTGCTGAGAAATCAAGTCCTTTCAAAGGGAAAGCGGTGATAAAGCTAACAGAAGCCTTCACTCTTTAAGCTTTCTGTACACTAAAGGATGCTAGATTCAAAAACCTTTTTTACGGTTAAGATTCAAAAAGGATGCATCTGGCATCCATAAAAAAAAGAGAGGTACAAGTTTAGCTAAGAGAGTTGACAATAAGCTTGACAGCAAGAAACCTTAAGCAATGATTAGGATGCCTCTCATTTAAAACATGAGCCTCGTGTTCCTACAATACAACATTAAAACTGCAAGCGTGTCTTTGAAAAACGCTGTTTAAAGATAAATACCGATATTGTACACCGTCAGAATTCCAAATCTGTGCAAGTCCGGGGATAGAAGGCATCGGCTCCTCCAAGATAACTTTTTTACTGTCTTTCCTCTAAGTCTGGAAATTCATTCTTGATTTTGATCCCGTCAGTTCATCAGCCTCCAGTCCACTCGGAAGGAGCAAAACACAAATGTCCCCGCAGAGATTGGGGCAGGGGGAGAACCCAATCGCTCCTTCTACAATCCGGATCACGAGGCCGCCCAAGTACGATTTCCAAAACTTAAATGGAAGGTTTAATTTTAAAAGAAAAAAGCAGCAGCAAAGGAAACCCCATTCATCCCCGGTACTTAGGGCCTAACGCCAACCCCCGCTGGGAGTGGGATGGAGGGTCGCTCCTCCATAACGAGGCCCGGGGACAAAGTGCGGAGCCGGGGGAAGGATGGAGGGCGCAAGGCTCGGAGGCGGCCCGAGCCCGGCCGGCCGGCCGGCCCGCCCGCGCACCCCCCCACCCCCACCCCCCACTCCAGGATCGGCGGGCCCGGGGCTCCGGCTCCGGGTGCAGGCCCGCCGGCGCCGCGCTGGCTGACAGCTGCCACCAGCGCGGGGCTACGCGGCCCACCTCGCCCCACCCCATCCCGCGGGCGGCCTGGCCGGCGCTGCTGGAAAAGGATACTCCCGGGTGCGGAAGGCCTCCTGAGTGTGCGCGATCGTGAAGAGCGGCTCTTCGCCGGGAAGCGGCTTCACCAGGGGGAAGGGCTTGCGGCCCAGGAGCGGCGCCATCGCGGCGAAGGCAGCGGGGAAGGCGGCGGCTCCTCAGTGGACCCGCGGCGCAACACTAGGCCGAGCGGCCCGGAGCGAGCGCCTGGCTCCCGGGGGTGGGGTGGGGGAGGGGAGGGGTGAGAGGGCGGCGCGAACTCGGTTCCCTCACTGCTGGCGCCGCCGCGCTAGAGCCATGGAACGGGACCCACGGGCACAGAACTCCCTCACACACTTCCGCGCCGTCCCGAAGCCTCCGGCCAACCTTCTCTACGGGTCCCCGCGTTCGGCAGTCACGACTCGTCCTCAGCTGCACCGGAGGAAATTATTGAAAAATGGCGGGAGATTCCCCTCCACCCCCCGCCCGGCCAGCGCGCACACTAACTTGCTCCCCTGTGGCGCCGGTGGCGAATGCTCCAATAGGCGGAGAACTGGTCAGCACCCAAAATCTATTGGCTCAGAGGAGCTGCCGCTCTGCGGTTGGGTCCCGCCCCCTTCCCGGGCCGCCTAGTTGGGTTGCAGCTCACTAGAGGGCAGTATGAAGAGGTGAAAGGTCACGTTATGTAAGCGCCAGTGACAGACGCGCGGGCCTCCGGCGGCGGAGTTGAAAGTGGGGAAAAACGGGGAACCGAAAGGCCGGGAATTCAGAGAGGTCAGGCCAGAAAAGCCCTCTAACATGTACTGACTCTGCGCCATCTGTCACCGAAGGCGACACCGACATCCGGGCACCACTGTCCGTGTGGTGCGCCGGAGGGGGGAGGGGGAGCGCGCGGCCAGGGGCTTTGTCTTTCCACTCGGGCTCCGCCCCCTTCTTAAAGGCACCGCGTTCGGCCACGCCCGGAGATGCGCGGGTGGGGCTCACGGAAGAACGGGTTGGCGGGAAGTAACCCGGAGACTTTATCGGCATCGGTTCTGTTGAGATTACTTGCGGTTCAGGTTGGGTCCCCGTAAAGTTAACTTCTAGACGAAAGTGGGGTATTTAGTATAATGCTTGCTTCTAGGAGTTTGCTGGAAAGGATAATATAGAAGCTTTGTTGGAAAAATATATTAAAGGACATGCCTATTAAAGATAAATTCATTCACTCATATAGTCTTTTGGGGCAACAGGGGAAGAAAATAAGACAGATACTACTGCTCTGAAAAAAATAAGAGATAATCACCGTTCTATGTGATGAATGCTTTCATAGGGTGCAGTAGGAAAACAAATAACCGTGCCTGGAGAGTGAGAACGTTTGAGCTACTCTAAGTAGACCACAGTCACTCAAAATTTGTTTGCCCATCAAGTACAGTCAGAAACACACTTTTTAATCATTCATGCCTATTAAATTGTTTGTTGTTCAATCGCTAAGTTGTATCAGACTCTTTGTGACCCCCTGGATTGCAGCACACCAGGCTCCCCTGTCCTTCACTATCTTCCAGAGTTTGCTCAGATTCATGTCTATTGAGTCGGTGATGCTACCTAATCATCTCATCCTCTGTCACCCCCTTCTCCTCCTGCCCTTAATCTTTCCCAGCATTAGGGTCTTTTCCCGTGAGTTAGCTCTTCCCATCAGAGGGCCAAAGTATTGGAGCTTCAGCATCAGTCCTTCCAATGAATATTCAAATCTGGTTTGATCTTGAAGTCCAAGGGACTCTCAAGAATCTTCTTGTTTACTACCTTGGTTCAAAAATCTTGGTTCAAAAATCTACCTTGGTTCAAAAATCAAGAACATGTCTTTCCAGCCTAGACAGGAATAAACTGCTAGGTGTCCCTGAATGGCAACATGCCAATGCCAGACCTTTTTCTCTTTTCTTCTCACCTTAAAGTGAGAAGGATCATTGCCAGTAAAAGGTAAATTCTCATTTTTCTACTGAAAAATGCACAACCTAAAAGTTGTGAATTATGTTTTATTTGGCAGACAAAACCAAGGACTTAAGCCCGGGCAACAGTATCTCAGACAGTCTGAGAGACTGCTCGCAAGAGGTAAGGGAGGAGCCAGGATACATAGGAGTTTTTGCAACCAAAGCCAGGTAGTCAGAACACGGAAAGATGACTGGGATTTTTGTTTGTTTTTTTAAAATATTTATTTGGCTGTGCTAGGTCTTAGATGCCACATGCAGGCTCTTTAGTTGTGGCCTGCAAATTCTTAGTTGAAACATGTGGAACCTAGTTCCCTGATCAGGGATCAAACCCAGGCCCCCTGCTTTGGGAGCGAAGAGTCTTAGCCACTGGACCACCAGGGAAGTCAAGAAAGATTACTGTTAATTAAAAGAAAACCAAGTATCTCAAGTTGAGGAATTTAGTGCTTTCCTATGGATGGGAAGATGCAAAAGTTCCAGCTCATTGAAATCTTTCCTTTGATATGCACCTCCACTATCCGGGGCCAGTATCCTGTGCTTTTTCATCCTGAGTTTCTGGGGAGGGGTGTTGAGAGTGGACCTAGATGGCAGGCATCCTGTTTCTATCCTAAGTTCCCTTCCTTCGGCCGCTGTAAGGTGATGGCTTGATGCCTGCAACATCTTTGTTTACTGATGTGGCAGACAACATTTTCCCCCCCATTGATCTAAGTCAGATGTCAGCTCTTTGAAGCCCCTTCAGGCCATCTAGCAGTGAAGAGAGCTTATCTCCCTTCAGTAGCCATTTCTTCTAAGAGGATTAGGAGAAACCTCAGAGGCCATGGCATTTGAGCTGATTGTGAAGAGAAGTTGCAGCTCACTAGGCAGAAAAGAGGGATGGACATCCTAGGCAGGAGCAGCAGAGCAGACGTGGTAAATTCAGGGCCTAAACACAGCGATCTCCAGGCAGATAGTATCAAGAGAGAATGGCAAAGGCAAGTTCTTGTTCTGCCACAGCATGTGAGGGTTGAATGGGAGTGACCACGTGGAAGGGAATGGCAGGAGCGGTGATGGGGCAAATGGTCAGCAAGGTCGGTGAAGACAAGTGGCCGGACTTGAGAGGCACAGACAAGGTGACTAACGGGATGGATGCTTGCAGGACTAGACACCTAATGGTAGACTACACGCAGAGTGAAAACTCCAAAAACACTGGGGGGAAAAAAACGGGGGGCCATTTTTGGTATTTGCAAAACGCACCCAGTTGCACGTCAGAATGGGCACCAAAGTCATTCCAGTGCCTGTGGCCGCTGTGCACCGACCCCAGCCCTGGTGTTGGTAAAGCAGAGACGTGGTGGGAGGCGCAGGGATGGGCTCGGGCTCAGCCCCAAGAACTGGAGGCACCCTGGAGAGCCATCAAGAACAGCTGGAAATCCTGCCGGAAGTGGAAACTAGAGGTGGGGCTTTAAGAATAGAGAATGTCAGCTGTAGCTACACGAAAAGGAGAGCTGAGAAGTGGCTCTCCAAATAAAGAACAGTGCTTACCTTGCAGAGATGGGAGTTATGGGTGGTGGTTTTTTTTTTCTTTCATTATGTTTTCATGTATTTTTGCAGTATGTTTTTCTATAGTGATATTTTCATTTTAAAACAGAAAATAATAAGCTTTAATGTGACTGTTGCTTGGCAGTTGTCCTCCATTTCTGACTCCAGTTTAACACTCGTCTCTCACTGATACAGACCTAAACCCTTATTAGACAGTTTCAGCTTCTGTCACTTTTTTTCATTGTGTGATGCAACTTAAGAGGATATAGTTCCCTGACCTGGGATCAAACCTAAGTCCCCTGTAGCGGAAGTCTGGAATCCTAACAACTGGATGGCAAGGGAAGTCCCTACAGTTTCAGCTTCTGGCTGGTCTTTTCCGGCCTGTCCTGTTGGTTCCTAAACCTCGGAACTTCCCAAATCCACTGTCTTTTATTATTTCCCTTCCCTCCATCACCTTGGGGGAGGGGCAAGTGGGAAGTGAGGGCTTAATGGGTACGGGTTTCTGCTTGAGGCAATGAAAACATTTGGAGCTGTATAGTGGTAATGCTTGTGCATTGCTGTGAATGCACTTGGTGCCACTGAACTGTTCTTTAAAATGGTTAAAATGGTAAATTTTATGGTTGTGTATTTTACCATAATAAAAAATTTAAAAAAAACTTAAAGAGTCAGCCACCTAAGGACCTGGAGCTGTGGGAAACACATCCCATGTACATAGGGTTGTATTCTGTGTACACCGGGGCAGAAGTATAACTCCAAGGACATGACAACCTCAAACAGAGTCTCCAAATCATTTTCACTGAAGTCACTCTGTGGGAGTCAAGACAACTGGCAGGGCCCAGCCCACAGTGACTTCACAAGCACTCAGCCACCATCACCACCAGCCCCTGCCCCCACAACCCTCAAGAATGACACACTCAGCTGCCAACAAGACATATTTCAAATAGTTTAATTTTAAAAATATTCTATTCAGTGCTAAAATATGTCTTCACTCACCGTTGTCCATTTCCATTTTCTTAAACTTTTTTGAAACAAAAAATAAAATCACAAGGTTCGATGAAACATGCAGATTTCGAAGAAAAGGGAACTTTCTAGAAAGTCTGGGCTGAAGGAGTACTGTGGGGATGAGTACTGTCAGAACCTCAAATTCTCGCTGGGGCAGAGTCTGCGGCAGGAGAGCTGGGGACCATGGCAGGAGGCAGGGGGATACTGGAATGAAATGTCCAGGTGGAAACAGCTGCGAGTATGTGCGTGTTTGTGTGTGTTGGGGGAAGAGGGTGGCTACAGTGGGGGGACAAAGGACTGTCAGCAGCCAGAGAGCCCACGAGAGGCAGGACGGCCTCAGGAATGGGTCCAAGTGCCAGGATAGCATGAAGTCTAGGTGGGACTTTTCTGCCGTCGTGTGGAGTTAAGCCCTTCCCTTCCCTCCAGAGTCCACTCAGGCGTTCTCCAACAGCAGCCTACAGGGTCCCTAGCCCTATGGGCAAGTCCATGAATCTACAGTCTCCGTTCAAGTTCAAGTAAGCCCTCGGCACGCTCTTCTCTGGAGGGTGCCTTCCCCCTCTCTTTCCTCTTGCAGAAGCACCAGCAGCTCAGTCCAGAGGCTGTGGAGCAGAGACTGCTACTGGAGGTGACAGATGATCCTGAAGCGGCTGAGGCGCCAGCCTCCTTGGGGTGCAAAGAGGACAGGAGTGCTCCTCTTCTCAGGACCAGGCAGACACAGGTGCCAGGGACAGGAAGATGATGCTACGACCCCAGGTCCCGCGTCCGCCTTCCAGCCCAGAAGGCTCTGAGGTGCAGGCTCTGGACCCCGGTGCTTGCCCTTACCCCAGCAACACAGCACAGCCAGAACCAGAATGCAATAAATAGAGGCATGGGGCCTGGAGGTGAAGGGCGCCAGGGTGGTGCTAGCTTTCCGACGCTGTCTGCGGCACTGCAGGCTGGTCCATACAGAAGCGTTTCAGGGGAGGGGCACTTGAGTCTTCCTCTTCCTCAGCAATCTAGACGCAGCCAGAGCATGGAATGACAAGGCATCCCTCGGAAGCAGACCTCCCCTTCCACTCTAATCACAACCCCGACTGTTTCACAGATCACAGGACCTCTTCTCTACCTCCTAACCTTCTAACCAGCATCCCTCACTGCCTCCCAACCCCCACTACATCCCTCCCATGCTAGAGAGCCAGTGAACATCAACAGAGCCCTGATATTTTCCTTAGAAACTATGAAAACCAAAGCACCTCCTTACCTGTGTCTCTAGAGGAACTGGTTCTTCCTTCGTGAGGGTCGGAGGTTCATCAGCAACTTCTGAGGCAGGCAGGGAGGGCTCTGAAAAAGCAAGTTCAGTGTAACGCAGGGCCTGCTGGGACAGGAGACCCCCCCAGGTTGGGGGAGTGTTCCTGAGAGGCGCCTTGGTGAAGGGGTATCCACTGGTTATAGAATCAACATACGTTCTAAGAAGAAATTTGCAGAATCCAGTACAAAGGGCACTAACTCCGAAGTTAGAAGGAATGAAACAAATCAGGCAGTTCCACCAGCTGTGGGATCGTGGCCAAGCAACTGAACTTTTTAAGACAACTTCCTCATGGATAAACAAAGACAACAGTTGCTATTCCATGAGGTTTTTGAAAGGAGAATCATGTTTGCTGTTTTAGTCACTAAGTTGTGTCCAAATCTTTTGTGACCCCATGGACTGTAGCCCACCAGGCTCCTCTATGGGATTTCCCAGCAAGAATACTGGAGTGGGTTGCCATTTCCTTCTCTAGGGGATCTTCCCAACCTAGGGATCGAACCCGGATCTCTTGCACTGCAGGCAGATTCTTTATTGCTGAGCCACCAGGGAAACCCAAGACTCATACCAGGCCTCAAATATGAAAAGTGCCTTCCTTGAGGAGAGCCTGGCACTCAATCGTGTTGCTGTTTCTTTCCATCATTCTGTGAAAGGGGAAAATACAACCATTTCCCAAAAGAGCCTCAAACAACGGACAAACAGCTTGAAGCTGCCAGCTCTGAGGCACCGTCTCTAACCAGTGACTCTTAAGAAGATCAAAAGCAAGAGCATGGCCCCTCCAAGACACACATCCTGGGCCAGGGAAGACTCACCTTCAAGGATCTCTTGGCCCAGCGTGGGGGGCTGGGAGTCGTCTGTGCGGAAGTCAGAGGTGTGCGCAGGGCTCAGGGACTCGCTCTGCTGGGGGCTGGGGCTCGAGTTGGTGCTGCTGTCCACCTTGAGCTGATAGACATCAGACACAGAACTCTGGTTGCTGTTTTCATCTGAAAATCAAACATGACAAAGGCAATGGCTGAGGCCGGTCACGCTCGAGGGGGACTCAGTACAGAGCCAAGGGCCTGGGGTCTCTGCAGACAGCGTGGACACAGCTGGGCACATACCGATCACAGCTGCAAACAGCCCCTGAACCAAGGGCAGACATTCCCAGGGCTTCTGCACATCGCAAATTACCAACAGAATCTAAATTGACCAATTTAAGTACATGTTATTTTATGACATATATTCTAAGCACCACCGGATGAAGCCAGAATCTTTAAGTTTATGCAACATTTATATGTCAGGGAGATTAATATACGCATATGAGTCCCTTCTTTAGTATCCACTAATTATAGCTGGGACCTGGTATTTTCTCACAATCCAGTGAATGGAGGGACGTGGCTCTGCCTCTGAACCTTTCTCACAAGAGGGGTAGAAAATAACTGTCTGTCTGCCATTCTCAACTATCTGAAGGAGGGTGACAGGGTCTGGAGGTGGTCAGCTCAGGCCTTGCACCTGCCCAGGCTCTGCCTCACTGCCTCATGGACCACTGGATCCCACCTGGGAAGCGCTGTTGAAGGCTTAAAGTCACCACCTAACTTAAAAACTGACTCAACAATTCCTTCCTCTCCCCCACCTCCAGCAGCCAGTCACCAAATCAGACCTGTCCTACTGCTCTGATGCCACGTGTGTCCACTCCTTCCTCCCCACTGCCTCAGCTCAGGCCTGGCCTCTGGCAACAGCCATCCAGCTGCCCTCCCTTGGGTCTCAGCCTCCCCGCCGCAGACCTCACACCACTGCCAGGGTGAACTTTCTAAACCCTTCTGTGGTTCCTGCTGCCCACTAGAGGGCCCTATCACATCCTAAACACTGCTCTCGAATCTCCAGGCTCATTGCCTGCCGTTCTCCCTATGTATCCTTGGCTCCAGCCAGGTCGGACCCAAACCTAAGAGCAGCTACCAGCACCGTGTCTGGTATGACGTGCTCCTTCCCATCTTCCTGAAAAGCCCCGATGCCTGCCAACCGGCAGCTCAGGCATCCTCTCCTCTGCAGAGCCCTGGGTCCCAGGCTCCCTTGGGTGGGCACGACCACCCCCTCTCAGGCTCCCGCCACTTGCTGTGCACACCTGCGTTTACTATGTTACACAGTGGTCTCCCTCCGTTACACCCGGTGCAGGCAGGCTCTGTGGCTCACGGGTCCTTGAGTCTCCAGCACAGTACACAGGACCTGGCACCCGGCAGGAGCGCACTAAAGGTTCAGGGCATGAAAAGGGTGAGACGGTGGCCAAGCTGAAGAAGTGGAGCCTCCCATGTCTCCCGGAGCCTTATGCTGTGGAGACAGCTCACGCGGCTGGAGGACTGTCCCCCTGTAGTCTCTTCTGTACCATGCCAACCGTGGGGTAGGGGCAGTTAGGGCAGAGGGAAGGAGGGGATACCTGGCTGTTCCCAGTCTAGCTCCAAAGAGAAAACTGTAAGCCTTTTCTAGTCTTCATCCTGCAATGACCACTATCTTCTACACTAAAATGGAAGTAGCATTTTATTACACAAAATAATAGAGTTCTGTCACTTCTCAGCTTAGGTAGATACTTTTCTCCTCCAAGTATCAGTTGCCTTAAATCGGGACGATGGTAACTGCCTGGTTTATAACCCAGGCTGATGCAAATGTAAAAAGGAGACACTGCAGTGATAGTGTTCCTAAGCAGGAACTGCCACACAGGTAGAAAAGGTCGCGCTCTCAGTGCAGTGCTGACTCAGGCCGGACGTCTACCGAAGACTGGCTTAGGAGGCGGAGCTTGGCCTAACTGTAGACAGACAGACAGACGCCCCAGCCTGGGGGTGGAAGGGGGAGGCGCCCCTCTGAACCGCTCTCATCATATGCACAGTCTAAAGAACAGAGCTTCTGATCCAGAAAACCAGGACCTACCACCGGTCCTCACTTACGAGTGACTAACTTTAGACATGGCGCCTCGCCTCCCTGAGCCTCAGGTTCCTTAACTGGAAAGTGAGGAGACTCGTCTGTCCTGCAGGGTTACTGTGAAGTCGAAATGCAAAGACTTCTGTCAGGTGCCCAGCAAGACACCAGCAAAACCGTGGGCACTGAAATGACACACAGGCTAGTCTTCGGATTACTGATGGGTCATCTAAATATTCATTTTCCTGCAAGAAAGACATGAGGATGCAACTCACCCTGGAATTCAAGAAGGAGAGAGGAATTGGCTGAGGCATCAGAGGGAAAGCCATTAGGTTCCCGGGCTGCGGAACTGTTCGATTTTGACTTTTCTTTCTAGAAAAGGAAAAAAAGAGGAATATGACAGAGCCAAGCAGAAGACTCACAGAAAGAGAGAAAGAAGGTGCTGAGACACCACAGAGGTCTGGATTAGGAACATGAGGAACAACGGGGGTTTTAAGACCCAAGGAATAACAGGATCTGGACAAGGTGTCCCCGGGCCTCAGTGGCTCTATCAGTAAAATGGACCCTTCCAGCGCTAATCTCATGACTCACAAGAAAAAGGCAGCTATATACATCTGCTTCCACTGGAGTTCTCTGTGGGACCCTCCTGCTTTCTGCCCTGATCAGAATGCTCTGCTCGATCCTTCCCTACATGGGTGAGAATTACAAAATACTCATTTGAGCAAAGATCCGTTTCAGGAGCACAGCTAGGGGTAAAAAGTGAAAGAAGAAAGGCCCTTTGACTGGACAAAGGAAGGAGTCACTTTATATGTGATGTGAGCAGGGACAGGACAAGGGGCCCCTCCAAGCTCTACTCCTGACCAACCCACCCCATCCACTTGGAGTGACCTCCCATGTCCACCTCTGCCTTCAGGCGGGATGCAAGTCACATGGGTAGGGGAACCACAGTGGAAGGTAAGCACTAGCTTGCAACACACCAGCCCACAGGAAAGGCAATCACCAACCCAAGCATTTGCAAATGAGAGCATCCTCACAGCTGGAATTTCAAATCTGGACAATCCCAAACTTACTAACCCATACTTCACATACTTGTCACTTTATCGTACATGCATTGTACTAGTAACACAGCTTAGTTTTTGTGAATACTCTCAATCGTAACTCGGCAATAAGTCAACTGTACATATATATGTATGTAGTCCTTCCCTTCTGTTTTATATGCAGACATAATTTTAGCGCAATTACACTTTACCATTTAACTACAGAGGCTACCTAAACATGACTTTTACTGGCTGCATAATATTCCCGGTATCATACTCACTCAATCACTACTCAACTAGTGGACATTTAGCTTTACCTTATTTAGGACTGTGTTTGTTTAGTACTAGTAGAAATAAATCTACAATGCTTAACTTTTATTTTTCCTGGATTATTGGCGAAATTCACACCAAAAAAAAAAATTCTTCTAGATCAGAAAGTATAAACATATTTCTCTTAAAATACCCTGTGCCTCCCTACTCTCTACTAGAAGGCTGGCAATACATTTGGAGTATGAGCGTCACAGCACCCATGCCAACTTTTGGTCTTACTGTTATTTTTCCCTGATCTCTCCTTAGTTCAACGACTCTGTGCTCAGATTCTGTGCTCACGTAAAATATGCATTCACTGTAAGAAATTCTGAAAATACAGGAAAAGAGATGAAAATCACCTGCACAACCAGAGATGCCCGAACATAATTGTATCGAAATGGACCACGATTCAATCTTATAACTTGCTCCCCACCCCAACTCATCATATTAAAAACATTTTTCTATGCCACTGAGTAGTCTTTCAGACCATCTTTTAAAAGGGTAACAAAGCTGTACAATATACAGGTGCACAATAACTTAATTCTTTACAGCTAAGATCTTCATTTTGCTTGCAATTTTTAAATACCACGAACAATACTGGAATACTCAACACTGCAGATGTACCTTGTACACATCACGATTACGTCCTGAGGATAAATGTCTAGAGGTAAAACTTCTAGATCAAAGGCGTAAATATTCTGAAGGCTCACACACACACACTCTCAGCTTTACTGAGGTATAACTGACAAATAAAACTGTACAATATTTAAAGTATATCCTGGGGTAATTTGATATGTGTATATATTGTGAAAGGATTCCCAACATCTGGTTAATTAAGCTTTTTAAGTATACATATATGATCAACCTGTAGAAAGTTTGTCCCAGTTAATTCTCCCATCAGCAGTGTCCCACTCCCTTACATCCTTCACGTATTCTTCTCTACCAATTTGATCATTTTCGATTTTTCCTAACCTAACAGGTCTATGCTAGTACCTTTGAAGCTGGCACACTACCACAAACCAGTGGAAGGTAGATAAACCAATGGACCTCAGGGTCCAGCTCAGAAACCAATACAAACACTGTGAGAAGTCCTTCGGAGAGACAAAGGGAGCTAGGTCCTGGACAAGCAGAACCTGAAATAGCAAAGGGGGATGTCCCCCAGGTCCAGTGGTTAAGATTCTGCACTTCCTATGCAGGAGGGGCAAATCTGATCCCTGGTTGAGGAAGTGAGATCCCATATGGCACAAGTGGAAAAAAAAAGAAATAGGAAAGGGCCAGGGGCTTCCGTTTGAGCAATGGGGAAGGGGGCGTCGGCACAAGAGATCGAGCAGCCTGACCTGTGGCCTGTATGGTACTGGCATCACCAGAGCCAAGGGTAGATGAAAAACAAAGGGTGGCCCCAGAGCCCCTCTAACTTTCACCCACCGGCTTCCATGGACTTGGCAAGGATGGCTGCTCGCAGATAAAGGCAGCATGTGGAGACTGGTACTAGAGAGCTCCCTGGGAGACAGCGGAAGATGAGAGAGGGGCAAAGGGAAAGGCTGAACCCCGAGGCTAATCCCATCCCCTCAGCTATTTAGAGGAGAAAGCATGGAGCTTAGGCTCACGTTCTCCCCTCGGTTACATGCTTCTAGCCAACACAGCTCAAAGTCGAAAGGAAAAGATGAGTGCACAGAGAAAACTAACCAGACACTGGAGGAAAACAGACCCATGAAAGAATTAACAGAGCAAGCTATGCCAGGGAAAGTGCACTAACAGGACAGAAGAACTTAAATAGAATATGGCAACTCTCCTCAGAAAGACAAGGATGACACGGGAAAGTCGTTCTGAACCACTGCCAAGGATATTTGGTATGAGCAATGAAATTGTTCAAAGTAAAAATTAGGTGAATGAGTTTATAAGCAGAAATAGATAAGAGCTGAAGAAAAGATTAGTGAGCAAAAACTAGATGAAGAAGTCAGAATATACAAAGAAAGGATAAAGAGATGAAACAAACTAAAAGTTAAGAAATAAAGCTAGATGTCAACATTACAGGATATTCCATTTAGGGAGTCCCCCGGTGGCCCAGTGGTTAGTCTTTCAGGGGCCCAGTGCTTTGACCAGGGTTCAGTCCCTGGCCAGGGAACTGAGATCCCACAAGCCACACGGTGTGGCCAAAAAAAGATGAAATTCCATTCAAAACAAAGGACAGGGTAGGGACGAAAGGGTGGGGGGAAGGGGGCGATGGAGACCAGAGGCTCAGAGGAAAAATACAGAATTTTATAAGCTTTATACATTGATATGGAAAATTAGTGTAAGTCTTATTAGGTTGGAAGTTGCCAATAAAAAGATTAAAAATAGAACGCAAAACTTCCAGATCAGCATAAGAAAATCTGTCTAGTCATCATGAGGTGAAGAGGAAAAAAAGAAAAGCAAAGTGTATTATGACTGAAATCCTTGTCCATAAAAATAGAATTTTTAGGTGGTCACACTTTCCCAGCCTTTCTGGTGCCTAGACATGCCACAGTTATTATGAACACTTAGTATATACATCTTAAGGAGACTTCTGGAAAACTCCTTAAATTCATGAAAACACTATATGCCAACCCTTCCACTCTCTTACTGCCCTGAACTTGAATATGCTGAATGATGACTAGAGCTCGAACTTGGAATATAAGGTCAAACACGAACAGAGGAATGGGGAATTATTTAATGGGTACAGAGTTTTTTACCTCTGCAAGACGAAGAGTTTCAGAGATGGGTTATACAAGGTGAATGCACTCAACACTGCTGAACTGTCCACGCTGCAGAGGTTAAGACGGTAAACTTCACGACATGTAATCTTACCCCAGCAGAAACAACGTAAAATGAGTAAGGCCACTACTCCCTTAGAAGTAAACTAAAAAGAAAAGGAGAGAGGGTGCCGGAAACCTGGGTCCCTGGGGACTCTTAGAACAAAATTACCACACCAGTCCGGGACTGCATACTTCTGTTTCTCTAAGAACAAAATAACGGCTTTAAACCACTGCTATTTTGAGTTTTCCCTCACGCACAGCTAAACCTAATCCTAATATGCCCAATAAGCAGAAAAATGTAAAACGGGGAAAAACAGTATTACAAGACATACCAGGCAAATACAAATCAAAAGAAGATGGGATATAAAGTGTAGTATCAGATAAAACAGAATGTGAGGTGAGAAAGGGACAAAGAAGGATATTACATACTGGTAAAAAGAGGAACAGGTCAAGATGACGTAAGAATCATAAACATACATGGATCAAAAATAGCGCTTCAAAGTACAAAGGATAACTGACTCATAGACCGTGAAAGATACGAAGAGCTGACTCATTTGAAAAGACCCTGATGCTGGGAGAAATTGAGGGCAGCAAAAGGGGACGACAGATGAGATGGTTGGACGGCATCACTGACTCAATGGACATGTGTTTGGGTGGACTCTGCGAGTTGGTGATGGACAGGGAGGCCTGGCGTGCTGTGGTTCACAGGGTCGCAGAGTCGGACATGACTGAGCGACTGAACTGCACTGAGACCATGAAGAAGCAAACAAACCAACAATTTCACACACTCTTTTCAGAAACATACAGAGCAAACCATACAAAGATGAGCAAAGATACAGAAGATTTGGATAACATAACAAATCCTTCAATTGTTTAATTTCATATCGAGAGTATATATCTGTTTTAATTATAAGTGAACTGTCCACAATTCAATTACAGATCAGATCACAAAAAAAGTCCCAGTAATGCCAAAGAACAAATACCCTACCAATTCCATACAATCAGAGCACCAATTTTAAAAGGACAGCTTTCAAAAACCTCACACATCTGAAAACTAAATATCATTCTATTAAATAACCTTTGAGTTAAAGAGGAAACCAAAGAGAAACCTATGAAAATCTTACAGCTAAATGACACCATCATGATATCCTGACACTCATGTATGTCCAAATCTGTGGGAGATAACTACAGAAGTGAAATGGACTGCAAAAAAAGAAGCAAAGAAAAACAAGAAAAAGAGTGCTAAGTGTTCAACCCAAGAAGTGGAAAAAACAGAATAAAACAAAAAAAGGAAAATAACAAGGGCAAAAATTAATCAAATAGAAAACAAAGCAAAATGAAAGAAAGATGAACAAAAATTACACGAGGATTCTTTTAATAAAGGTTTTAGGACCATGTTACATGGGAAAAACAAACAACAAATGTGAAAAAGACAAAATAACTACCAAGAGGCTTTAAAGTACAAAAGGACATTATAAATGACTACACAGCAGCACAACTGAAAACCTATCAGTGCTCGGCAGCAGGGCACTGCTGGCCTTCTGGACAGGCTGACTAATTCTTCACTGCATAGGACTGACTCGTGTGTTGCCAAAAGCTTAGCATGGCTGGCCAACCAAACAGTGCCTTGCCTCATTTCTAAACACTCCTGGGGAAGTGGGTAAGGGTGAAGACTCAGCACTGTCCCCCATTAAAGAAACAATCCCCTACTTGAAATGGAAACATTTTTTGCAAAGACACAAAACAGCAAAATAAGTACAGAAAAAAGGAAAACCTAAATACATCAATCACCACGAGAGCCACTGTAATGATAATCAACACCTCTCCAGCCACCAAAGACCCAGAAAGTACTAAGGTAGGGCCTTCATTTTATGCAAGTTGTTCTAGAAATCAAAAGAGGGGAAACTAACCTAATTTGTTTCAGGATGCTGGTGTAAACAAGGTAAAGATAACATAAGAAAAGAAAATTACAGACCAATTTACAAACCAGATGCAAATACCTCAATTATTTGTGAACTGAATGTAATATTATGAGAAAAAAAAGAAGAAAGGCATGTCCAAGTAGAATTTGTCTTAAGAATGCAATGGTTCAAACATCAGAAATTCATCATTTTAATAGATTAAAGGACGAAAGTCCCATGAACACTTAAGTAAACACAGGAAAAGCAGCTGGATTAAGTCCAAATTATCTATTCATAATTTTTAATAAGCCTCAGAAAACTAAAAAGAGGAGGGAATTTTTCATTCTGGTAAAGACTATCTTTCCAAAAACCTACAAGAGAGAAAACTCACCCTACATGAAGACCACACTAAACGCATAGTAAATAAATCTAGCATACAAACACAACAAAAAAATGGAAAGCTCAAAAACAAAAGCATGTGAATACAGCACACAGGGATGACGTCACATACCAGTGGAGAAGGACAGATTATGGAGTGACCAGTATTAGGGGCAGTGGCTCATCACATGAAGGAAAATTAAAATTAGATTCTTATCTTCACCATTTAAAAAAAAAAAAAAAACCTACACGGATTAAAGGTCTAAAAATGAAAGTTAAAATTAAAAAGCTAGCAGAAGATGCAGAAGTCCTCTATAACCAGGAAATGGAGAATAATTTTGAAACATCACCCTGGAAGTAAAAATCAGAAGGAAAAAGTTAACTTGACAGAAAAAAATTAAAGGCTATTACTGACAAAGTTATCATATGCGACATGTTAGACAAAGACAACTGCCATGTACAAAACTAATACGAGTTTCCTGTATCTATAACATGAAAGAATCAATGCAAATCAGAAAAGTAAAGACAGGAAGTCCAGTATAAGAATAAGGAAAATTTAAGAAATCAGAGGGGAATTCCCTGGTGGTCCAGTGGTTAGTAGGACTCCAGGCTTTCACTGCTGAGGGCCTGAGTTTAATCCCTGGTTGGGGAACTAAGATCCCACAAAGCCACACAGCCATAAAAAAAAGAAAGAAAGAAGAAATCAGAGAAGAGGAAATCTAAATGTATAAAAAGGAAATCTGAAGAGATAAAATTATCAATCTCCCTAGTGTTCAGAGAAATATAGAGTAAACAAAGAGATACTACTTTACATCCACCAGACTAACAGGATTTAGGAATTAGGTGCTCAGTTCAGTTCAGTCGCTCAGTTGTGTCCGACTCTTTGCGACCACATGAATCGCAGCACGCCAGGCTTCCCCGTCCATCACCAACTCCCAGAGTTCACTCAAACTCCCGTCCATCGAGTCGGTGATGCCATCCAGCCATCTCATCCTCTGTCGTCCCCTTCTCCTCTTGTCCCCAATCCCTCCCAGCATCAGAGTCTTTTCCAATGAGTCAACTCTTCGCATGAGGTGGCCAAAGTACTGGAGTTTCAGCTTCAGCATCATTCCTTCCAAAGAACACCCAGGACTGATCTCCTTTAGAATGGACTGGTTGGATCTCCTTGTAGTCCAAGGGACTCTCAAGAGTCTTCTCCAACACCACAGTTCAAAAGCATCAATTCTTTGGCGCTCAGCTTTCTTCACAGTCCAACTCTCACATCCATACATGACCACTGGAAAAACCATAGCCTTGACTAGACGGACTTTTGTTGGTAAAGTAATGTCTCTGCTTTTGGATATGCTATCTAGGTTGGTCATAACTTTCCTTCCAAGGAGTAAGCGTCTTTTAATTTCATGGCTGCAATCACCATCTGCAGTGATTTTGGAACCCAAAAATTTAGGTGTTAGATGATACCAAATGTTGGTGAGGATGTGGGAAACAGGAGGTAACTATCCAGGGCAGCCATTCAGGAGAGAGATCTGGCCACATCGAGTAAAAACAATCAGGTATGGGACTTCCCTGGTGCTCCTGTGGCTTAGAATCCACACTCCTAATGCAGGGGGCCCTGGTTTCAATCCCTGATCCAGGAACTAGATCCTGCATGCTGCAATTAAGACCCAGCACAACCAAATAACTAACTAAATAAATATTTTTAAAAATCAATCATATATGGACAGCCAACAACAGAGCAATCTCACTCCTGGGCATCTAATCCAGAGAAAACCTCTCACAAGTCCTCAAGGAGAATGGATGAAGGCTGTTCACCACAGTCAACCAGGCTACCCAAGAAAGCTGGCAGCAAAACACACAGACCCGTATCTATACTTGAAACGCAACAAAGGTGGTTCTACAGAGCAAGAAGAAACGAACAGTCTCTTCAAGTGGGAGCACAAATGCATACCCACATGGAAAAATATGAAATTGGGCCCTGACTTCAAAATACACAAAAATCAACTCCAGGTATATTATAAATGGGAACAGAATAACAAGCTTGTACATTATATGGGAAAATATCTTTGTAACCTCAAAAAAGGAAAAGATTTAAGACATTTAAAAGCACTATCCAGAAAAGTACTTTATCTACATTAAAATTAAAAAAAACTTCTGCTAATCAAGCCTGCATAAACAGAGGGTGAAGACAAGCCATGGAATGGAACAAGGTACAGACAGTGTTCAATCAATAAAGAATATGTGTCCACAACACAGAGAATCCCTACAAGTTGCAAGAAAGAGACCATAACCAAACAGACTTAAACTGGCACTGCCTAAAAGAGGAAATCCCAAAGGATGCTGAAAAAGTTCTCCATCTCATCAGTAATTACATCCTTAATCACCATATCAAAACCAAAATGAGCTACCTTAATACATCAAGTCCAACAATACCAACTGTTGATGAGGGTTAGGAGCCGTGAGAACTCTGGTATGTCTGCTGGGAATATACAATGGCACAATCACTTTGGCATTCCTGGTATACGTCAAAATACACATATCCTAAGACTTGGCAATTCTACTCCTAGGAATATATTCTAGGAAAACTCGCACACATGTTGACCCGTATACAAAATAAGAATGTTCACAGGAGCTTTGTTCCTGTTATCCCAAACTGGAGACAATCCAAATATCCATCTACAGGAAAATGGATATTAATAAATTATGGTACAGTACTCTAACAGAACTCCATACATCAAGGAAAAGGAACAAACAGCTCCAAAGACAACATGGATGATTCTACAAACATAACACTAGGCAAAAAAGTCAGACCCACAAAAACAGATACTTTGTGATGCTGTTTATATCAAGAAATGTGTAAACACACATGACTAAAGAAGTAGTAAGTTTCAGAGGCTGCTGGGGGAGTTAACAACATCTATCTTTTGACATGTGGTTTTTACAAGGGTATTAGCTTCATATTTTTTTCCCTGTATAGTACATTATGTTTTAGATACCTTTGTATGCATTTTATAGTTCAGATCTTTTAAAAACAATTAGAATAAAAAGAGGGGGAGAAATCTGGGAGTTTATCACTCAGGGAATGTATTGATAGATAAATGTGGTTACTGCACATAAGAGAATATAATGCAAGAGTAAAGATAATAATTTTATTTACAATTACAGAAACATGTTTGAGTTTTCACACAAAAAGACAAAAGAGGTTTACAGCACAATGCTATATATAGATGCAAAGTTTTGAAAATACAAATATGAAACAAAGCTGTGTATTTTTCAAGAATATACAGATGTACAAATAAAATCATGGAAGGGGAATTAGAAAGGCATATATACATACAAAACACATCTAATATGCTACAGTGGGCAGCAAGAGTCCATAAACTTTTTCTTATGAGGCCAATAATAAATATCTTGGGCTCTGCAGGCCATTAGATGTTATGGCCTACTCAATGCTACCATTACAAGTCAAAAGCCACCACAAATAAGGAAACCAGCGGGCACAGGCGTGTTCAAATTAAACTATATGGACACCCAGGGAACAGGCCTGGGGTGTAGTTGGTCAAGCCCTGGAAAAGAGGAATGGGTTAAGAAAAGGGAATAACGGGGAGAAGGGGGAATCTAATAAAATGAGAGGCTTTGCATGGACCAATGACAGACGGGTCCCTGAAGTATTTTCAACTCAATTCTGGGGAAATATATCCCATAACAGCTAAGAGGCAATCAAAGAAAGAAAGAAAGAAAGAAGACGTTACCTTTTTGTTGTTTTGATTTTCTTCCACACTTACCTCCTTGCTGTCTGTCACAGGAACCCACTTAAATATCCTAAGGGACGTGTCACCCACAGTAACCCACTTCTTCTCCCTAAAACAAAGACACTTCTCAGAACCGATAAAATAAAACAGATTTTCTGATCAGAACTTGTGCTTTTCTACTTCTCACCAGATCATGTGGTCAACCTTAAATGCTTCATAAACTGTCAAATCCTACTTTACTTTTCAAGGCAAAATCACCCTTTCCAGAAACACTTCACTATCGAATTCCTTTAGCCCCGAACCTTCCACCTGTCACCTCTGCTCACATGGTGTACCAAAACCATTTTTTTCCTCACAGACTACAGTAGTATGGAGTATGAGCACATTTTCAAACTCAGGTATCCATCTTGCATAACTTCTTCATCTCCCCAAAATTAATTCAATCCCACTGATTTTATAAAGTCCTATTATAAAATAGGATATGTAAAGATAAAGGATATATAAGATAGTGTCCCTATCTTGGGAACTCATAGCAATGAAAGATAAGTAAAGAAATCATTGTAATATGTGAAGGCGGCAAGAAAGAAGGCTGAAAGACCAGGATATTCCATGGAAGGCAAAACTCCGTGAAACTCTGGGTGCGTCAGTTGCTCAGTGTGTCCGACTCTTTGTGACCCCCATGGACTGTAGCCCACTAGGCTCCTCCACCCATGGGATTCTCCAAGCAAGAATACTGGAATGGGTTGCCATTTCCTTCTCCAGGGGAATCTTCCCAACCCAGGGATCAAACCTCTGTCTCCCACATTGCAGGCAGACTCTTTTATCATCTGAGCCACCAGGGAAACTGGGTTGAAACACAATTCCAATAACCAAGGAACAGGACACGATGCTTTCAGCTAACAGAACTGAGCCTTACACTGGCTTTTGGAAGAGGTGAAGGCCAAGCGCCATGGAAAGATGGCTTTAAGATTTCATTTTACAGAAGAGGGTACTTTTGAGATAGGCCTTAAAAAAAATGAGTAGCTGTTCTCCCCTCCCCACACATACCTGGGGAGGGGAAGGCAAGTAACATTCTTGAATAAGGGTGCAGATTACGGATGGCCAGAGTTGGGGAGCCTGAAGTGTGACTTCTGAATGTTTCAAGTCCCAATGTGAGAACAGAAAAGCCAAAAAGTAACTGCTGTTATTGATGATGCTATTCAGCAAATGACATCACAAAAATATAGAGACTGTGATGTAACAGAAAGAAGAATGAACTAAAGACTTAGAAACTGGAATTAATTCCTGGACAAGCCACTCATTTACTCCTCATTTATTCAACAAGTATTGAATCTACAAGACCCTCTGCTAGGTCCTGAGCACACAGGGAACAAGATACACAGTCCTGACTCTCCCGAGCCTGAATTCCAACTGTAAACAGACACCACACAACTCATTTCAGTTAGAAACCTGATTATTAGATTTAACCACATCAAACTGCCATTTCTGCAGATAAAAAAGGCAAATATAGAGGTCTTATGGTTCAACCTAATGCCACTGTGGAAAGCTCCAAATAGGACAGGACCTGATTTAGACTGGGGCTCTTGAAAGGTTTCAGTGAGGAAGCAACTGCAGAGCAGAGCCAGGCACTAACTAGGCAAGTGGAAGGAGTGGGTAAAGGAAGGTTGCTGGGCGGAAGGAAAGGTAGTGTGGCTCCAACTGAAAGATGGCCAGCATCTTGCGAAAGAGGGCAGTTTGAGCCAGTCTAGTGAGGTATGAAGGATCATTTTTGGTCTTTATCCTAAGGACAAGAAGAGATCAATGAAGCATTATTTCCTAAGCAAAAGAGTGCTAAAAAATTCACACTTGAGAAAAATACAAAGTAACGAATGGATCAAGGAACTGGGCCAGTCCTGAAGCAGGCAGGCAGATCACAGGGAGCCGGGTACAGAGTTCTAGGTGAGACAGAGTTCCAGGTGACAGAAGATGCTTAACTGCCCTTGGCTGCAGGTGAGGAGAGAGATGGACAGAAAAGGAAGGGATGCCCAGTCCTAGGTTTCACAAAACCTAAAGCATTAGATTCGGAGGAGGAAGATCATTAACTATTTAACTAGTATTTGTGAGTCCTTAGAGATGAGGAACTTGGTCCTGTAGCAAAATGGACAAATAAACATGCAAATAAATAAAGTTCAAGGTAATGATGACCCTGTTTTCCAGGTGGCTCAGTGGTAAAGAACCCACCTGCCAAAGCAGGAGACACGGGTTCGATCCCTGGGTTGAGAAGATACCCTGGATAAGGAAATGGCAACCCACTCCAGTATTCTTGCCTGGAAAAACCCACGGACAGAGCAGCCTGGCGGGCTATATGGGGTCGCAAAGAATAGGACATTACTTAGCGACTAAAGAGTAACAACAATGACTCTAAAGGGAGCGGAGGGTGAAGGGCAGGAGGTCTTGGAGAAGGCTTCCTGGAGGGAGCTAACACCTACCCGGCTTTAAAGTTATTAGTAAAGTAAAAGTTATCGGTAGCAATCAGCTAGAGAAAAGTACTCAAGAAGTTGGCGCAAACACTGGAACTCCTGGTACAAAACAGGCGGTCAACCTGCGCCTGCAATGAACATGACAGGAGCCGTTTCCAAACAAGGGGGAGATCCTGACTCTTCTAACAGCTCCCAGGTCACCAAGAGAAAATGCCTATCCAGCTCGCGCGCGTGAGCCCATATTAGGAGAAAGACAGGAATTTTTATTCTAATGACTCCCTAGCCCCGTGGCAGGTGGCTTGCCTTAAAGTTCTCATCTAACCCAGACGCCTTAATACGCAGAGTGCTCAGTCTGGCCAACGGGAACCCCTCAGAGATTGTTGGTTAGTATACAGGACAGTTCAGAACGCAAAAGGTTCCTCAGGCATGCCCGCGCGGACCCGCAGCTAAACAAACCCCTCAGACCCGGCGTCGCCGGAAGCCGGCAGGTCCCCGCCCGCGCCGCGCTGCCGGGGGAGCAGGTGGGCGGGCCCGCGGGCCGGGAAGCCCTCTGATTGGTCGTGGCCGGCGCGCCCTCTGACCTCACGCCGACGCGAGCGGCTCCCTCCTCCCGCCTTCTCCGCTCCCCCCTCCCCCAAGCGCCTGCCGGTCGGCTCCCACCCCGCCCGCCACTTCGCCGCTGCTCTGGACCTGGGCCGGCGGCCTCCCCCACCAGCACCCTTGGGCCTGGCCCCTCACCATTTCCGCACTTTCTCGATGGCTGCCATCACCTTCTTGATGTCATCCTTGGCCCGGCTGCGGGTCTCGGCCCGGACCGACCGGCCCGACATGGCGGCGGCGGGAACGGCGGGGGCCGGGGCACTGCTCCCAAGACACCGAGAATCGCGCGCCTCACGCGCCGCCGCCCGCCCGGCGCAGCAGCGTCACCGCAGCCGTCGCCCCCTCCGTGCGCGCGTGCGCGAGAAGTGCGCGCACCCGCCCTCCCTTTGGGGCTCGAGGCATCAGCGCGCCTGCGCGCTCCGCCCCAGGTGCCCCACCCTGGGCGTCCCACCCAACAGGCCCCACCCTGGGAATCTGAGAGTCCACTGGGCTCCCAAGCGGGCCAGGGTCTGCGGGCCAGCTGGCAGCACGTGTTATGTGCAGGGTGAGGTGCGAGGCGCTGCCAGTGGGGTCTCTGGCTCTTTCCCAGGACAACATCTTAATTTTCTGGCCAGGCTGCAACCATAATCTATATTTTATGGACTGACACCAATGTTACCGAGGTTCTACACTATCCTGTACTGCTATCCTGTTTGGGGCCCTCGCTCCCCAGATACACCAATGTGCTCCAACTATAGAGAATTTCACACCTTCAGTATGCCTTCCAACGTTTGCGCACCTCTGTTCTCACCTGGAATTCTCTTATCTCTTCTTGATGACCACTTACTCTTCCAACATTCAGTTAGAATTCCAACAAGACTTCCCCCTGAGATCCTGAGGTGCCACTTTGTCCATACTTGACACTCTACATCAATGTCTCATTTGATTCAGCAATCGTTGATTAAATGATGCCTGCACTGTGCAAGTTGGCATGCAAAGTGCTGAGGACAAAATTGGGTTTTGCTTTCAAAGAGCTTCCAGTTGAGCAGACCATGCAGACCAGAAAACAAGCATTTCAAATGCCATTTTATAAATGCTAGGTTAAAGGGAAGTACTGTACAAGGTGCTATGACAACCCTGATCTAGATGAAGAGTGTCCAGAGGCATCTGGGAAAAAAATGACCTTGAAGTTTAATTTTGAGAATACAGTAGATGCAATTGCTCTAAGTCCTCACTGTGTCCACAGACGCTGTAGATGCTCAATAGATGTTTGGGTGAATATTCAGTCTTCATTGCAGCTCCCTGTCTTCCCCTGTCATCCCAGGCATTCATGCTTTCGGTATGCAGAGAGGGCCCTGAAGCAACCACTTCAAGAAACAGAAAGGAAGCAGCTGACAGTTTGCAGTGCTTGGTAGTGGCCACTTCTTTCACCTCTAGAGAAACTTCCTTCTGTGTACCCAGAGAACTGTCTCACTAACCCCGAACTTGACATAGTGTCTATGACTGTTCCCCCTCTGTCATCCACCAATATCATGGCTCAATAAGCACATATCATCTTGCTGATGAGGAGCCCAGGAATAGTGTCTGCCCATCTGAGGAATGAAAGAGCTGAACTAGTATGTGGAGGGAAGGATGGGTCTGCTAATAGTGGGATCAAAGGTGGCACGTTTCTCAAAGCCATTGATTAAAAAAACCGAACCAAAGAGCTATCTTGAGTATCTGCTACATGCCCTACAGCGGTGGACACTGTGGGTGACGCAAGGATGAGAAAAACACACTCCCTGCCTTTTAGGTGAGGATAAGGAAAGCAACAGGAAAAGAAAACTCAAGGCAGAGCATGCTAAGTGTTGTGACAGAGGCCAGCTCTCTAGAATTCTCTGGTTCTCTTCTTAGGGCCCCCTGGTCTAGGCACACAGCCCCAGGAAGTTCTCTCTCACCCTGTCCAAGTCCTGGCCAGCTCCCCCTCTGAGGTTTCTCGTCTATAGCTTCTCTGCTCCACAGCCCACTGCTCCTCCCAGCAGCATTGGCCTCCTGCGCCCCTCTCTCCTCCAGCCCATCCTGTCAGTCACCACCTTCCTCGGGCCTTCCCCACTGTGAAGACCCAGCGATTCTCCTGATTCCCGCTCACGTTTGTCCACCTAGCCCTACATTCCCCACCTACCTCCCATCGAAGCTCTGTGTAAGAGAGTGGTCAAAATGAGCAACTGCCAACTATTCCCCGAAGCCTGCACAAATGCCCTCTGTTGACATACTTCTCTTTAAAAAAGTCTCCCCTTAGGACTTCCCTGGCAGTCCAGTGGTTAAGACTGAGTTTCCAATGCAGGGGATGTGGGTCCGATCACTGGTTGGGGAACTAAGATCCCTCATGCCATGTGGAGTGGCCATTAAAAAAAGAAAGAAAAATTCTGATACATACCTGGCTGAATGTTCAGGAACTCACAATAAAATACTGTTTTTCATTTCTGATGTGTTAAGAAGAGTTTAGCTTAGTGAACTTGAAACTGCAGGGAAAAGATGAAGTGTGGTCAACAGAATGATTAACAGTGTCAGATGTGGGCAAGACGACTCCTCCAGAGGGACCCATCCTGGCCCTGCCCTGCCATGCCCCTTCCACGAGGCACAGTTGAAAGACCAGGGAGATGTGACCACCTGGTGCAAACAGCTGCCATCCCATCCACCAGACCCTGGACTCCTTGTCCAAACAGATGCAAGCCTGATTCAAGGGCTTGTACGAGCCTTTCCCCTGGGTCCATCCTCACAGAGGTGGCACTGCCACGGCGCACAACCTGAGGCCTGAGTGGTTGTTGGCCAAGGGGCGGGTGTTTGTCTCGCAGGGATATGATGGCATATGAGGTGTGGGCTGGGGTGTCCCTCGAAATGTGGAAAAGAACCCGGTGGGAAAAGGAGAGCAGCCTTGATCATGGGACGGCCACCTCTGCCAACACACTGCGGCACAGACCTGAGTCTGAGAGTTCTAAATTTGAGCGTGGCCTTTCAGGATGCTGCATCAAGGTAGGAGGGCAGCACATACTGGAGCTCACCTTACTTTATAACAGGTAATAACACTTGGACAGCATGTGGCTCTCCATCTGTATTCTTGTCTCTGGCTGTACACACGTTGGTTAAAGGAATGTATTTTATTGTGTGAATGTATTTATTGTGAGTTCCTGCTAAAGCGCTTCAGTCGTGTCCGACTCTGTGCGACCCCATAGATGGCAGCCCACCAGGCTCCCCCGTCCCTGGGATCCTCCAGGCAAGAACACTGGAGTGGGTTGCCATTTCCTTCTCCAATGCATGAAAGTGAAAAGCGAAAGTGAAGTTGCTCAGTCGTGTCCGACTCTTCGAGACCCCATGGACTGCAGCCTACCAGGCTCCTCCGTCCATGGGATTTTCCAGGCAACAGTACTGGAGTGGGGTACCATCACCTTCTCTGTGTGAGTTCCTAGATAGGCCTAAACGCAAAGATCTGGGCAAGCCTTTTATTGGTTATGTGTGTTGGGCAATTAGACTCCCTAATAATGCTGATGTCAAGGCTCTCTCCGTTGCAAGAGTATCCCAAATCAAATTGACAATCATACACAGGACTTTCTTGGCTCTTAGTAACTTGGTGTCCAGTGGTGGCAACCTCAGGTGTGTCTGGATCCAGCAGCTGAAACAAGCATCCTCAGCCTGCAGTCTCTTTGGCTGCTTTCCTGTTGGCTTCATTCTTGGGCAGGACTACACAGTTAACAACTTTACATTCTATTTACTAAGCAATTCTAGCAGAAAACTAAACATATTTTCACTTTTTTCTAAAGTCCAGCAAAGTCCAGGAGTTTGCTGATTGGTTATATGCCTACCATTCTTGCCTGGAGAATTTCATGGAGAGGAGCCTGGCGTGCTGCAGTCCATGGGGTCGCAAAGAGTTGGACATGACTGAGCGACTAACACTTTCACCTTTCATGGAGGGTCAAGGCCTATCCTCTAAAAATTGTAAAGATTCGGGGAGGTGGTGGTTCACCAGATAAACATTAAGATAGGGTTGTTTCCTGAGGCAGAAACAATAGTGAGATGGTAGGGATTGAAGGCTCAGCACTCAATGTGGGCCAGCCACTATTAACGTGAACAAGAAAATGCAAACACACTCAGACTGTGTCTGTTGAACAGAGAGCAGCTGGAGAGCACACTCACTTTCCTACTGCCCTGAACTCTGGGATCAGAATTGGAAGCTTGAAGAAAGCAAGCTTCACACAGTCACAGTCTCACAAGGCGTCCCCAGGTTTGTGTTTATGAATCATGCTTTCAGTGTCTACGGCTAATTCTGCAGTGCCAACCTGTGTCATCAGTGGGTCTCAGTCTCAAGAGCTGTGTGCTGAAACCAAGTCATGCTCACCTGGAAGACTCCCATTTCTGGAATTTTGTAGAGAACATGAATCCCAAATCACTAAGTTTCTAGACACATGGCCAACTGGGGGCACTGCTGGGTCTATAGCATACCATCACTAACTCAACACAACAGTGTGTGTTTCCTACTTACCTGCTGTAATCTCCAATTATAAAACATCTTTTAAAGACAAGTCTTATTACCTTAATTGAAATTGATGAAGACTATCAACAGACCTTCAGATGTGCACTTTTTCGCTTTAAGTATTTTTATTTTTAATGACTGATAAAAATAATCTATATACCATTTTTTTAAATTTCCCCAAATTTTTATTCTGAAAACTTTCAAACCCACATAAATTGAAATAGTAATATTAAAGTATTAACACTGCCTTCACACACAAGGATTTTTTATCAAAAAAACATAGTGGCCTCTGGGCTACATGAATATCCAGGTAACTTTCGCCATGCTGACAGGGAAGCAGCCTCATCTTTACTGAGAGGAGCTGTTTTCTGTCCCCGGGACATCTCTGTAATGACTCTTCTATAGTGTTTTCATTCATTTTATTAGAAATTCATAGCCCTGGCAAGGCATGAAGGGCCAGATTTATTTCCATTTTACAGATGAGGAAACAAACTCAGAGAGGTGAAGTGATGTGTCTGTTCAACAAGTGCCCCAGCTGAAACTGGAACCAAAGACTTCTGACTTCAGTAACTCAACATCCTGCGATCACTGCCCCTCCTGGATATGCAATCAGAGCAAAGCCAGAGCCAAGCAGGAATGCAAAGTGTCTTAGTCTCATTCTTCTGACAACCAGAAAGCGAAGCTTCCCCAGGACCCAGGTGCACAGTATTATCAGTCAGAAGTCTATTCTTAGGAACGTCAAACTGCAGTGCAGAGAGGGTACTGACATTTCTGTTAGCTGCCTGGTTCGAATTCAACACTTATTGAGCGCTTACTCTATTCCAGGCAGTGTGTGTGGGACATGGAGCAAATCTGACAAGGATTCCTGTCACATTCCAGTGGCTTAATGAGCAACCCAAAAGCTGCCAATGAGAGACTGCAGGGCTGCATCCTGCCATTAGTGTTTTGTTTGGTTCCTACAGTGCTTAACATTTTTCTTTTGATAATAAATTGCCAACTTCTGGCTTCTCTGAAATGGGCAACTTCTACTGGATTCCAGAATATTAAGTCACAGCCACACCTGCCCCTGACCCAGGACAAAGGTCCTCTAGAGATGACTTCAGTTCCCACCTTTTCCTACTGTCTTTCATCCAGACAACTGTGGCCCAACTCACCTACTTCTATTACCCACCTGACACCCCTGAAGCCAACAAATATCCAAACAAAATAATTTCAGATAGCATTAAGTAATGCAAACTAAAATATAATGAGCTAATGTGATATGACTGGTGGAAAGGGCTACTTCAGATTGAGTGGTCAGGGAGGGTCTCTAAAGTGTAACTGAAACTGAGAACTGAATTATGACAAGCATGGCAAGTCTGCCAAGAGAAGGGAAAAAAATGCTTCTAAGCAGAGGGAAGAACAGAGGCCCAAGTCCCCTTTGAAGCTGGAAATAACTTGGCTTGGTTGGAGGAGTGGCAGGGCTGGGAGAGTGGTAACAAGATCACAGGAGGAAGAACCCAGGTTTCACAGGGCCTTGTATGCCACAGTGAGAATCTTGGATTTCATTCCGAGTGTGAGGAGGAGTCTTGGGAGGGTTTCTAACTTGGGAATGATGTGATCTGCTTTACATTTTTCAGAGATCACTCTGCTATGTACAAGAGTGACTTAACGAGGCAAGCCAGGAAGCAGGAAGGCCAATGAGGAAGCTACATTATAGTGGCCCTGTAGGTGACAGTGGCTAGGACCAGGATGGTATCAGAAGAGATGGAGAGGAGTAACAGATTCAGCATTTACTGCCATGTAACCCAAAGAATTTTCTGGTGGAGTGGATGGTAATCGTGTAGTAGGGCAGAGGGGGCGTAGAAAAGGGAGTAACTGAGGAAAACTCCAATGCTGTGATTTGTTCACATGTTTATATGAGTTGGGGGTGATTAGGGGAGGTCCAAGTTTTAGGGAGAGGGAAGAATTTATTTTGGATAAATTTTGCTGAGGCTCAAGTCTGCCTAGATTCCTCATTTCCCTTACCTCTCCCATCCAAGCAGTCCTCAAAGTCCAAAAATGTGAACTTCTAAATACCCAATCTATTCAATCTATCCCTTCAACGCCACTGCCTCTGTCCTGATTCAGTCCTCTCTCTTGCCTTGACTTTTACCACAGCCTTCTCCAGCTGTGAATAAACTAACAAAAATCACTTCACAGACTTGTGTACCTTTCGTCCACCAGCCATCTTCGATGGCAGAAATCATGTCTTATTCATATTTATCTCCAGTGTCCGTGCTGCACTGGGCACAGAATAGGCCAGCAAATGTTGGATGACCTGAAAAGAGGTTCTCCTCAAACAGGATACAACCTCCTGGAAGAGAAGAGCCCTACCTTGGGATTCTGTGATTCCTCCACCCAACTTAAAGCAGAAGCAGATATGAAATGTACCATCAATCAAATCCCAGAAGCTTAGCTTTCCCAAGAGATTCAAACTGCCCTGTTTGAGTCCCAGTTTTACTCAGTAGTTAATAAATGATATTCGACAACAGATAACAGATTATGACTCTTCTCCCTTTTTCTTTCAAATCTAGGAAGGTCAAAAGATAATTATTCTCCATTTGACAAGTAAGAAAACTGAGGCACAGAATGAAATCCCGTAATTACTTCTGGATGAAGTTAGGCGCTTTGCCTGGGTTAAGATCAGCCTTTCCCTGAGCCACTCCCCAGTTCTGGAATAGGAAGGAATCTCAGTCTCCCACCCCTGCAAGACTGCTGTTTAGCACTCAGGTCTTCCCTGGGTTTTGCCTCCTTTGGATAGCAGGGTGTGTTGTCCCAAGGTCAAAGACCATGTGCTCCCTCTCTTCTAATTACCTCTCCTCCGTGCCTAGTGAAGAGAGACTCCACCCCTTGGGCCCAGGAAAAAGAAAAGCACCTTGGTCATTAGCCTGGGAGGTTGTTAAGTGGGCCAGGAATCATCACCAGCAAGAAGAGAGAGAGATCTGAGTAGGCCAGAATAGTTTCAGTGGGGAAAAGGAGAGAGAAGCTGCCATTAGGAAAATCAGGACACTCCTTTCAAAAGGCTTCCACTGGGGGAGAACCAGGGAAACGGCAGCAGTGGAGACGAGAGCAGGTCAGATCCTTCCTACTGTCCCTCCTCCCACAGTTATTTCTTCAAGGCCCCCAGGTTCTTCAGGGCCTCCTGGGCCTGCGTCAGCTGCTGCTGAAGCCTCTGGCGGGTGCTTTCGTTGGAGGCTCGCTTCAGGAGGGCCTGCATTTCCTCCACCACTGCCCGGTAGCCAGGCGTGTTGTGGAAGAGCCGCACTGCTCGGTCCCCACAGGATGCCAGAAGCCGGCCAGTGATGTCAAAGGACAAGTCACTGATACACTCCCCGTGGACCTGCTCGAAGCTCTCCTCCTTCTCACCCCGCCGGGTGTTGTAGAGATGAATACTGCTGCCGCTGGCCAAGGCCAAGACCTGGGCGTCAGGGGAGAGCGCCAGGCGGCACGGCACGGTGCTCGCTTCTTCAAAGCGGCCTGTCCTCAGCAAGTAGGGGTCCTGCTGCTTCTTGTATTCCACGTCTGTGTCCCACAGTTTCCACGTGCCGTCCTTGGAGACAGAGGCCATCCTGCAGCATGGAAAGTCAGGGCTCTAGCCTCACACACCCTGGAGGGGAGGGCGCTGGGACGCCACTTGGGACGCTAGCTGGGAAGCCAACTCCACTGCTATGTCTACTTTCTGCTGAGGGCCAGAAATCCCCCCACTGCACAGCTGCTGCACAGAATGGCTGGAGGCTCCTGGTTGCCAAGAGGGGCTGGGAGTCTTGGTAAGAAACTGGTAAGAACTCAGAGAGGATTCACTCACCTCCGGGAGTCATTGGAGAAAGCAAAGAAGTGCACGGCTGCAGAGTGGCCCTTCAGTTCAAAGGCTCGCACAACCTCCTGGAAGTCCCCTTTCTTCCCAAAGCAGACTTCCCAAACTTTTACATCTGGGGTGAAGCCACACGAGGCTACAAACCTGCCGGACAACCCAGGCTGCTTTAAAACTTAATTTTAAGGGCAGCTTTTTCTGCAGATCCACTAAACTCCTGAGAGAGTTCATAATCGTGTATCTAATAACACTGTCTTTTAAAAGTGCTTTTATACATGACCTCAGTTCATCCTCACAGCTATAAGATACACAGTACCCCTGCCCCAACCTTTTATATGCTTTAAATAAGTAGAAACTAAGGCCTTGAATCTAGATATCCTGATTCCACATGCCTGCTCCTTCTGCTACTTGAAGCTGGCTCTCTACTCTCTCCACCCTAGCCCCCAGCTCCAATCTCAGCCCACATCCAATGCCAGAGTGCCCTCTTCCTTACCTGCTACAAGGGGATATAGCAGCATATGTATTGTTCATGTGGTTGGTGTTGATGGTGGACAGCACCTGGCCTTTCAGATTCCAAATGAGGACGGTCGTGTCACTGGAAGCAGTCATGATGAACTTCCCTGGAGGTGAGGGGGCGTAACACGAGCTGAGGTCAATGACCTGATCAACTGACTTATGAAGGCCTCTGCTGCCCTTCATATCATGCTCCCCTCCCGCACCAAGGGTCGCCACAGATAAGGATATGACTGAAGACTGGCGATTACCTGCCTCTCCTAGGGACTTGCTGTGGCTCCCAGGAACTCCAGGGGAGCCCAAACAAGGTCCCTTTTGTCACACCAGAACTGAGCATACCTCTCAGGCTGCATTCACTTATTCAGTGAATATAACAGTCCATTCCCTCTTGCCTGGGCCAAGCTCCATCCTCTGAATGCCTCTCACCTGTGTCAGCGATGCCAATGTTGACAATGGGTGCCTTGTGCTTTTTAGGAAAGTCCTCCGGGGTGGCCGTGAAAGTATAGCCTCCATCGTCTCGTTTCATCATCTTGAAGACACGGAGGGTGTCTCCATTAGCGAGCCAGACGATGAATGCTCTAGAAACAGGGAGCAGACAAGTCTCTCACTCCTTCAGACACAGAGACCTGTGTGTGTGAGGCCCTACGCTAGGCAGGCTTTAAGGAGAATCAAGATCTCCCTTCAGGACCTATAGTCCAGCCTCATAACCCTTAATTCAGAATCTCTTAAAACTCCTTAGAAGGTTAGGACTCTCATAGTTCTGGCTACTTTAGCTTGTCTCTAGGGTTTAGAAAACCATGAGAGCTTCCAAGACTAATCTGGAAATCAGTCAGGCTTTGGTACTTCCCAAATAGGAACAGATTTTCCCTACTCTACTTCCTTGTAGCTGCTGCTGCTGCTAACTGTGACATCAGTCGTGTCCGACTCTTCGTGACCCCCATGGACTGTAGCCTACCAGGCTCCTCCGTCCATGGGATTTCCCAGGCAAGAGTACTGGAGTAGGTTGCCATTGCTACTTCCTTGTTAGATAGCTGCATAACCCTCCAGGGAGCCTCAGACAGTGTTCAAGTTGTCTGGATGTTCCCTTCTGCCACCACAAGGAAGACCCTGGGTCCCCCCCTCAGTATCCCAAACCAGGTGTGGGAAAGACCTAGGCCTGGGTCAGGGCTTCTGCAGGCACACCTGGGGCTCCATCCTGTCCCACCTGCAGTCAGGGCTGAAGCGCACCAGGATGGCATGGTCCAGTTCCACGTTGGCTCTCATGCTGCGGTGCTCCCGCTGCAGGAAGTCCTTTGTGCTCCAGATGCGGACGGTACGGTCGTCTGCACAGGTAGCCAGGTACTTGCCATTGCTGCTGAAGTCCATGCAAGTTATGTTCCCACTGTGGCTCTAGGGCAAGGGCAGCAGCAGGTATGAACAGGAACCCCTTGGGCAAATGCGGAAACCCGTGCAACCATGACTCAGGGACCCTGTTGCTTAGATCAACAGCAAACTCCTGATGGGACGTCAGGAGGAGATGGGACAGGGCGTCTCCCCTGATCTGGGTCAGAGGCAGGGGAGTCTGTAACATGCACAGAATCCTACAAAGGAGAAGTCTGCGGGGCCATGAGTCTTCATATATACATGCTGTGCTGGGTACCCGTGTACCTTCAGTGCTGCAGCCAGAAGGCGGTGGGTGAAGTTGTGTTGCTGAGGCTTCTCCTTGCGAATCCGCTGTTGCAGTTTCTGCTTCTTGGATTTCAAGGACTTGTCAGGTGGACATCCGTTTGCCTTTTGGCCTATAAGGAAGGGCCAGGTCAACCATCCATTTACTCGCTCAGTCATCACTCAGTGACCACCGATGACTGGCCAGGCATTGAGTGGAGATGACCCTGTCCTCGAGAAGAGAGAGGAATACAGGGGAAAAAACCAGAAGCTTTGGAATCAGAGCTGGGTATGGACTATGTCTCTATCACTGAGTGATCCTGGGGAGGCTGCTTGCTATTAGCATATGTAACATAATCATACAGCACCCCACTGCACATTAGAGAAGGCACCCTCTCTGGGCAGGCGCAGCTCAGTGGGTTCACAGAAAGGCCAGTGGGGAGCAGATTCTTAACCAGACCTCTGTAAATGAGGGATAATGTGCACTACAGAAGCTGCTGGCGCTGGTCTCAGGTTAAGTTACTTAATTGCTCTGGGCCTTGGCTTTTCTAAAAGAAAAGTTGAGAACTGGGTGAGATGATATATACAAAATGACAAGCACAGTACCCAGAACAAGCACGAAAAAAGGCTCAGAGGGAATCCCAGAGAGAACCGGGCAATGAGAGGTAGTCACCATGTGCTGAGCACGTCCCCTGTGCTGAAAAGGGTGCCAGTCATTTTTGTATAAAATAGCTAATTTAATTGAGAATCAGGACAGGTGCAAAGTGGGCATGTGTCAGATCACTACAGATGCTCCTCAATTCCTACAGGAAGAAAACTCCAGAGGCCACAGTTACAAAGGCAGATCTGCTCTCTGCTTGCCTCTCCAGCCTTGTCTAACAAGCCCACTTCTCTCCTCTCACATTACAGTCAAACCAAACACTGTTTCAGGACTCCTTGGCTTCCTGCACGTTGCTATTGCCAGGAGTATTCTCCTTCTCTTGGTCGTCCTGGCAAATCCTTACACATGGATCCTTGAAGACCCCTTCTTCAGGGTTCTTTACTTGACCCCCGCCCACCACCGACAAAAGCAGGGCTGACCACTCCCACCCGTGGGAGTACTACTACAGAGCTAGTACTAGTATTCTGATACTGATCTTTCTATGAAACCCACGACACTGTATTTTTCACTTACATTTTCGAATGTTCTTTTACCCGACATTGGACTCCCCAAAGGAAAAGACCCCAAAGCCTACAGGAGGTAGTAGGTATTCAATAAATGCTGTATGTCGGTAGACCAGAGCGTTCACAAATGGATGTCTCTGTCCCTTCCTCCTCGTTTTCATAAAATAACGAACAAGGAGCGCGCGGAAGAGTTTCCGAGCGGCCTCTCAGCTGTGCTCCGAGGGAAGGCGGCTTGGTCTCGGCCACGCAGAGAGCGCACTGCCGCGCGGGACCCAGGTTCTAACAGATCGTCCCAAAGGGGCGCGATGGGCCGGGCAAGGCGGCCCCTACTCTCGGGAAGGGAAACTTATGTCATAAGAGGAGAAACTGAGGCGGGGAGGGCAGGTCACTGACACCCCCACAAGCCCGAACGGTGCGTCGGACCCCCGAGAAGGCCGGGGAGCGAGGTCTCGCGGGTCGCCCCTACCCGTCCCCGCCACACTCACCGGCGGACCGGCCGCTCGTCTCCTCCTCCGCGCGCAGCCACCCCCGCGCTACCGCAGCCGTCGCCACGAGGGCCAGCAGCCCGAGCAACAGCGACAGCCCCATCAGCTCCGGCATCTGCGGGAGCTCCATGTCCGCAGGACCACTGCCACCTCAGCCTCTGGCCTGGCGGACGCCTGCACGTCTCCGCGGGGCCGCGCACGCACGCGGGGCGGGGCCCGGCCTCTGGCGCGTCCCGAGGGGCGTGGCCTGGTCGTTGGTGCGTCTCCAGGGGCGGGGCCATGATCATTGGGCCCCCGGAAGGGCGGGGCCTGGCCATTGAGGCTGTGTGGTCGCGGAAGCGTTTCGGGGCGAGTAATGTAGTGCATGTAGTCCAGGCTCAGGCCTTCCCTTGACTACTTTACTGATAATCGTTAGTAAAGGCATTATTCCAGCCGTCATCACACTGGATCCTTTCAAGGAGGCAAGGGTCCAAATTTTACTCCCGTTCAACAGGTGGGAAAGTCTTAGCATTGGGAAATTCAGATGAATATTTACTGTTAATGAAGAAGGGAAAGGGTAGTTCTGGAATTAGTGGGTGGCACAGCCTCAGCAAAGACGTAAGCAGGAGGATGCTGTGCGGAGGCAGGGTATGAGTAAAATAAAACGCCGGTAAGGGAATTCCCTGGCAGGACAGTGGTTAAGACTTCACATTTCCATCGCAGGGGTCATGGGTTGGATCCCTGGTCTGGTAACTAAGATCTGGCAAACCAGGCGGTGCAGGCAAGAAAAAAAAAAGTAGCAGGTGAAATTGGAAGCTTCCCAGGTGGCTCAGTGGTAAAGAATCTGCCTACCAATGCAGGAGATGCAGGTTTGATCCCTGGGTCGGTAAGATCCCCTGGAGAAGGAAATGGCAATCCACTTCAGTATTCTTGCCTGGGAAATCCCATGGACAGAGGAGTCCGGTGGGCTACAGTCTGTGGGGTCGCAAAAGAGTCAGACACAACTCGGCAATTAAACAACAAGATTGGAAAGGTGTTTGAGGGCCTTGAGTGCTAGTTCATCCCAGTAAACGGTAGCCTCTGCTAGTCATTTCAGGGTGAAATAGATCAAAATTGGTATCTTGGAGATTCTATGGGTGGACTAGTGTGTGCCAAGACCAAACAAAGATAGAAGGAAAGCCAAGAGGTGGTTGCAAGAGTCCAAGACGGAGGTGATAAGAGCCTGGACTCGGGGGTGGCCGAGTCCACCTTCCTTCAGGAAGGAAGGAAGCTGAAAAGATTTTAATTTGGCTGTTCCATGTCTTATTTGCAGCATGGGGGATCTTTAATTGCACCATGTGGGATCTAATTCCCTGACCAGGGATCGAACCCAGGCCCCCTTCATTAGGAGTGTGGAATCTTAGCCACTGGACCACCAGGGAAGTCCCTGGAAATATTTTTAACAACACACTTTCAATTTTGAAGTATAGATTCAAAAGGAGTTGGGAAAAAAAAAAAAAACAGGAAAGTCCATGGACTCTTCCCCCAGTTTCCCCCAATGGCAACATAACTATAGTGCAATATCAAAAACCAGGAAGTTGGCAGAATTTAGTCACACACACACACACAAAAAGTTATTCTGAAAGACTAATGATAGGCCAGACCCACTTAGCTGTAGAGGGAATGTTCCCAGAAACAAACGTGCTCCATGGGCCTCCCAGCCCCGCAACCCAGAACAAGTGGAAGTACCAGAGTCAGGGCTGCCAGATTCAAACGTTTCCCTGGCCACCAGGGAGCCTCTCCTGGCAGTGTGGGCCCTCAGGCTCTAGAAGGACCCTCCGAGCACAGAGGCTGCTGCAGAGACTAGAGGACAGACAGACTCACCCACAACCTCGGGTGAGGAAACAGATCCACTCAGAGAGCAAATGAAGTGGCCTCATTTCCTTCCCTTTTGTCCTTGGTGAGGGGAGAAGGGGAGACTGGCATTGACTCAGCTATGGGCAGTGGGGTGGGGAGGGCCAGAAGGGGGTTGTCCAGAGCACTCCTTAATTTGCTGTTTAGAACCGAAGGCCCAGTCCTGAACCACTTTCTCCACCACCTAGAGACAACTCGGTTCTTTTAAGAATTTCATTCACCAAGCATTTTGCCGATGACATTTGTTGATCCGGGAGCTTGCATTTCTTTGAATCTTCTCACATTCCCATCCCACAGATTAGGGGACTGATGCTCTAAGAGATGCTCACTAAGTGATTTTTCCAGAGGTGACAAAGATGAAGAGTGAACCTGGGGACACATGCAGGTCTATGACACTAATATATCGGTGTGGGGGACAAGGAGAAGCAGGAATAGGGCTCTGGTTCAGCTGAGAGTACAGGATTCTTTGACATCATGAACTCAGTTGATCCTTTAAGACAGATGATGCTATGAAATAATTTTAACCAGACCCCCCAAAAAACCCTAGGCTCTGGTCAAGTAACTTACCCCACATCAACAAGGAAGCCAGGAATCAAACCCAGAGTCCAACTAGGGTCTGCTACACTCCGAGATCCTTATCCATCTGACCTTGCCATGGGGCTGTGGTAACCGCCTTGTTTTTACCCCCAAGTGTCCTACAGCCCAACTGGAATCCAAAACCAACCCTCAGAAGGACAACTGGTGACACAAAGCGGAACGGGAGAAAACTGGGCAGATCAGGGAGGGGGAGATGGGTTCAGAAGGGCAGTGAAATTCAGCTGTACCTTTAAGGGTGGGCATTTAGAACAGGTGAAACAGGATAAAACGGAATTCTAGGAGGGAAAGTAAGGCATGAGCAAAGGTACGGCTGGAGGGGTAGCGGAGTCAGTCACAGGGCACCTTGAACATCTGCTAGAAACCTGGTCTCATCAGAGGCGAGCAAGAGCCAGAGAAGCAATGGAAGCCCAACTTCATTTTGCAATTGAAGATCCACCTGGCCTTGCTTGGTGCCTCCCTCCCTACCCCTGGCCTCTCTGTCAGGTAAAACGATACACTTCCTCATCGTTTAAGTAGCGGTTCTCAATGTGTGGGCCCTGGACCAGCATCATTAGAAAATGCAGATTCTTAGACTTCACCCCCCATCTGCTAACTCAGACACTCCAGAGGTGGGGGCCCAGCAAGCTGTTTATTTTTTAATACTTATTTTTGTTTTTTATTTAGCTGTGCTGGATCTTAGTCACCATATATGGGATCTTTTTTGCTGTGGCATGTGGGATCTAGTTCCCCGACCAGGAATCAAACCCAGAACCAAACCCCCTGCATTGGGACTGTGGAGTCTTTGCCACTGGATCACAAGTCAAGGCTCAGAAATCTGTATTTTAACAACTTGTTAGGTGATTCTGATGCCCACTGAAGTGTAAGAACCAACGATTTAAATTAACTTGAACCCCAGATGTAGGTTATTTGCAGCTCACAGACTCTATTACAGTGATTCTTAACCTTGAATATATACTGGAATCACTTAAAAAAAAAATGCTTATGTCTCCTTCCCACAGCCAGGTATTCTGATATAATTGGCCTGGACTAGACCTGCTCAAGAAGGTTTTGAAAAGGCCCAACTTATTAAGATGTACATTTAAGCTGGCGTTCTAGCTGCAAGGGATACCAGAGACTAATGCAGGAGTCTACGTGTAAAAGTAATGTTTGTCAGACCAGGGCCGTGGCCATGGCCACGAGATACTTACAAGATCAACTAGTGACGAGGGAAGGGGGCAGGGTACAACCATTAAAAAGATGACATAGCCACTGAGGATACAACAAAAACTGGTTAGAACCAACTAGACTCAGGGCAGAAGATTTAACCAACTTCCAGCGGACCTGGAGCCTCACAATACAGCTCACTCATTGAGATAGGTTAGCATATGCTACATGACAGACTCACCCAAGCCATGAAGTGGGCGGGGTAGTCCAATTCCTGGAAGTCTCCACCCCTTCCCCCAAAACAGCTGGAGTAACCCTCCCACTCGTTGGCTTGTGGAATTATGCAGCCCATAAAAAACTAACCACCCCAGATTTGGGGGAGCTCTCATTTTCCCACTTACCCCTGCCCTGAGGCCGCTCTCACCTTCTGAGACAGACCAGGCAGACTGCATGCTGCCTAGGGAATGTGTACGTGCGTGCGTGCTCAGTTGCTGAGTCGTGTCCAACCCTATCCCGTGGACTGTAGCCCACCAGGCTTCTCTGTCCATGGGATTTTTCAGGGAAGAATACTGGAGTGGGTTGCCATCTTCTACTCCAGATGGAATGTGTACCTCTCTCAGTAAACCTACTTTCATTTTACCGGGGCCGCTCTTGAATTCTTTCCCGCGCAAAGCCAAGGACACTCACTTGGGGGTCTGACCCAGAGGCTCACCCAAGCCTGGGACATGACCGTCTCCTTGTGCCCCATTTTCCTGCAGCAAACTGGCCAGACCTTGGTAACACACCAGAGGGCAGTGGGGACTGGGGAAGAGCTGAAGACAACTGTTTTCCGAGGGCACAAGTGTCTGGATGGTGGTGCCCTTCCTGGGCTTGGGGAGCATGGAAAGGTTCAGGTTAGAGGGTGAAGACTGTGAACTGTAGTCTTGGGAATGCTGAGCTGTTTTGGCTCCTTCAAGGTTAACGGAGCTGTGGTACATTCGGGGAGGGGGAGGTTAGGGTGTGGCTCTGAGAGAGGGCAGCACAGATACAGGAGAGGAAGCCCTCAGCTGAGAGGCTGGAGGCAATGGCAGGGCCGGGAGCTTCCCATAGCGTGAGAAGGGAAGTGGGCTGAGGAAGGGACCGGGGGTGAAGCTGGGGGAAAAGGCTCCCACAGCAGGATCTGGAAGTCACTGCCAGCGGGGAGGAAGGAGAGCCTGGATTTGCAGGAAAAGAGTGATTCAAAAAGGAGGTCCAGGGGACTTCCCTGCTGGTCCAGGGTTAAGAGTCTATGCTGCCAATGCAGGAGGCCCAAGTTCAATCCTTGGTCAGGGAACTAGATCTCACATGCCGCAACTAGAGATTCCACGTGTGGCAACTAAGACCCAGCGTAGCCAAATAAATTAAAAAAAAATTTTTTTTTTTAAAGAAAGAGGTCCAAAGGCCCCGGGAGCACTGCAAAGTGGTTGTTGGATTTGGCAGTGAGGGAGCCAAGTGACCTTGGAAAGAGCAGAGTCAGGGCAGGGGTGAGGCTGGGGTGGAAGTGGGGAGGGAGGAGGAGCCCAAAGGCAGGGGCTGGAGGCAAGTGGGAGGGGAGGAGGGGGAGAAGGCAGGTGTAGGCTCTCTTAAGGGAAGGTGGCATCTAGAGGGGGACACAGGGTCAAGGGGATGTCCTCTGGGGACCTTTCTGGCAGGATGAGTGAGTGAAAGCAGCAGAGCAGAAACTCCTAGGAATTGACCTTTCTGAGAGCCTATAAGCCTCTGTCTGCAGCAGCAAATAGCACCTAAAGGCTGGGTACCTCTGTCACCTGCTGTGGTAGTGCTGTGCTTAGTCACTCAGTCATGTCCAGCTCTGTGACCCATGGACTGTAACCCACCAGGCTCCCGTGCCCATGGGATCTCCAAGCCAGAATACTGGAGTGGGTAGCCTTCTCCAGGGGATCTTCCCAACCCAGGGATCAAACCCAGGTCTCCCACATTGCAGTTGGATTCTTTATGGTCTAAGCCACCAGGGAAGCCCAAGAATACTGGAGTGGGTAGCCTTTCCCTTCTCCAGGGCATCTTCCTGACACAGGAATTGAACCGGGGTCTCCTGCATTGCAGGTGGATTCTTTACCAACTGAGCTAGCAGGGAAGCTCTACCTGCACAGTAAAAAGTGGCTAAAAGTAAGACAGCCTGGGTGAGCAGCTCGCGAACCATGAGAACTTGGGCTAGCTAATTTCTCTACGCCTCAAATTTTCGGTTGTAAAGTGGGGACCATAGTAGATAGTAATCATTATGACAACTCTTCCATCAGATTTACGCCAGGGACTGTGGTAAGTATGTATATTTACTCTGCAGTCCTCACTGCAGGCATACTGAGGTAGGTGAGATGAGAATTAAATAAGCGAATATACATAAAGCGCTTAGAATCATGCTTGGAACTCGATGAACGGTGTAGCTAGCCCTGTTATTGTTATTATTATTCTACATAAATGTCAAAGCCCCCAGAAAACTGTCTCCTGTTTCTAGCCAGCAAACATCTCTGGATGGCCTGAGGACATGCGAGGATTCAGGCTTGAATGATAGTTCTCAGCAGAGAGCGGTACAGCTGTGAACATACTCCTCAGAGCCAAGGCCACTGTCTGGTCCATAGCGGGCCCTCAGGAAAGTTTTTTTTTTTTTTTTAATTTACTGGGCTGCAATGAGTCTTAGTTGTGGCATGCAGGATCTTTTAGTTCTGGCATGTGGGATCCAGCTCCCTGACCAGGGATTGAACCTGGGGCCCCTGCACTGGGAGCATCCAGTCTTAGCCACTGGACCACTAGGCAAGTACCAAAATACTTGTTAAATGGGTCAATGAAAGGAAACTCCCTGGTAGTCCAGGGGTTAGGACTCCATGCTTTCACTGCAGGGGGCGTGGCTTCAATCCCTGGTCGGGGGACTAAAAGACGGCTCAAGGTACGTGGTGTGGCTAAAAAAAAAAGGATCAATGAAAGGCTTGAAGTATTGGGGCCATTTACCCCAACTGCCCATCTGCAGCATCAGTTCCTGCTAAGACATCCAGACCCAGCGACCACCCACCCTCTGCTTGCATTATCTCACATGGTGGGGTGGTCACGACCCCCCAAGGCACCTTTCTCCTTCTGGACGGTTCCGACAGACGGCCCTGTCGCTTCCACCCCGTGGTCCCGGCCCTGCCCTCCTCATGCGTGGCAGGTGCCGAGCCTCTCTGAACCTGCCCGGGACCACAGAGGGAGGATCTCCAGGCTAAGTGCTGAGTCACTCAGTCGTGTCTGACTCCGTGACCCTGTGGACTGTAGCCCGCCAGGCTCCTCTGTCCATGGGATTTCCCTGGCAAGAATACTGGAGTGGGTTGCTGTGCCCTCCTCCAGGGGAATCTTCCCGACCCAGGGATCGAACCCGAGTTTCTTAAGCCGCCTGCCTTGGCAGGAGGGTTCTTTACCACTAGTGCCAGCTGGGAAGCGTCTCCCTGCTGCCACCCTTTACTCCCTGCAGCCTATTCTCAACTCTCCACCAGAGGGATCCCATTAAGGTCCCTCTGATCTTGTCCCACCCTTCAGTCAAAGCCCTCCAGGGGCTTCCAGCTCAGAGGACAAGCTAAGGTCCCCTCGTGGCCAGCGAGGCCCTCTACAAGGCCACAACCATTCTCTCTCCATCCCAGAACGAGACACACTGACAGTCCCTGACACTTTCTGTTTTTATTGATCAAGAATTCTTTACAAAATACACATACACACACACACACACACACACACACACACACACACACACACACACACACCAGATACCTGCCCTGGTTTGGTCACCCCCCTGCCCACTCTCTCCTGGGATCAGACTTTCCTGGCTTCATCCGGGGACATCACCCTGTGGCCTCTTCCCCTACCAGCGGAGGAGCACAGAGAAGGAACTTCCTTTGTTTCCCTGATTAGAAACACAGCCTGGGGCCCCACCTGTGGGGGAGCAGGTGGGAGTGACAAGGAAGCATCACCCCCTTCCCTCTTTCAAACTCCATGAGTTTCCAGGTTAGTCTCCCAAGCACCACAGCTGCTAAGGCTTTGAGATCCTCTTCCATTCGAAGCTTCCCCATCCCCATGTTGCAGACTGAAAACTGGAGGTCCAAAGAGGGAGGAAGAGCCCCTCTTACCCACCCCTGCAACCTCCCACCCCCACCACCCACGCCCAGATCACAGCATTAGTTGCTATAGTAGAACAGGGACTGGAACACGGTTCTTCCCAGCTTCCGGGAGATGAGAAGGAACCCTGCTTGACAGCCAGGACTCGGGGCAGGAGGGAAAGTAGCCCCAGGGTAGCTGAGTGAGCAGCAGGGTCTGTCCAGCACTATAAAGATTTGCCAAGGGTGCCCTCTGTGACTGCCCGTGTGGCTTGCTCGGGTATACAGTCTGGATCCGTCAGGATGCTGGTGGATGTACTCAGCTGACGTAGGGAGTTCAGAACAGCTGGGAAAAGAGAGAGAGAGGGAGAGACACTTTCGGGGGTCAGGGGTCAATCTACACTTGGATGCTAAAGACAAAAGGATCAGGGGAGGAACTAGTTAGCAAGACTGTCAGTCAGCCCCTCCTAGGAGCTCTGTCTGCGGGTGTCCTAGTGGTCCACCCCGGAGCGTGGTGGGGGATGGACAAAAGTCTAGGCTATACTGAGGGCAGGCTGGACTGCGGTCTGAGCAGGGTGGGCCCCCCGCCCCCTGCTCTGAGGCTTGGACACTCTGCTGGGCAGGCACATACTTGGTCGGAGAGCAGGCAGGGAGCAATACTGGTCCAGCCAGGCCAGGGAGGTCTGGCGGAGGCTCTGCAGGCTTGCTGTAGACACCATCCCGTTGAAGGACTCAAACAGGGGCCGGATGAGAATGCTGAACTGGAGCCAGGTCAAGGAGCAGGCCTGGCCTCTGGCTGGTACCCTCACCCACTTCACATGGAGCCCTGATCTCCAACCACTGTCCAGCCTTGAACCCCAAGGACCCCTACTGAAGCCGCCCTCCCGTCTGCCGAGGTCCTCCCGCAGCTCTCTGCTCCCTCCGCCAGCTCCCCCATGGCCTTCCCTGGGCTAGCCCCCATCCGTGGGCTTCCTGCTCTGGCTCAGTCAAAGGCTTGACCAGGTAAGGGAGTGAGAGATTTGAAGTCTTCCTGAGGGTCCACCCCAGTCATCTAACTCAGAGTCTGGGCCTTCCCTGGTGGCTCAGATGGTAAAGAATGTGTCTGCCATACAGGAGACCTGGGTTCAAGCCCTGGGTGGGGAAGATCTCCTGGAGAAGGGAATGGCTACCCTCTTCAGTACTGGGTTCTCCCAAACTGCCCCTAGGACCTTCTGAGGGCAGGGCTGTGGTCCTCTCACCCAGTGGCTCCTCTTCAGTTTCCCTCCACTCCCAGCCCATCACCAGGCAATGCTGCTGGCCAAGGTGCCAGGGGGCTGGCAGGAGAGGGTAGAACTGGAGCCTCTTCCTCCAGGAGCAGCCCTGAGACCCTGCCTGGCCTGGGGAGCAGGGACTGCATCAGGTACAGCTTGATCTGGCTGCAGCACACACCGGACTGCTGGCCCAGTAAGGATACTACCCAGAACTTCCAGTTGTGCAGCGTGCGGGTCCGGACATAGTCATCGAACATGTCTCGCATTTGGTCGAACCGCTGGTGTGTGATGGGCACCCCGGTAGCAGGCAGCTGCTGCTGGCACAGGCTGGGGGCACGGGGTGGGTCAGGGCGGGGAGTCAGGCAGCAGGCCCCCTGCTGGCCCTGCACACCCTCCCTGCCCCCACCTACTTAATGGCGGCATTGAGCTCCTCGATCTGGTCCCGGAGCTGCTGGGCCTCCTCCTGCTTGGCCGCGCGCTCCTGCTGCAGCATGGCAATGTACTCGGCCGTCTTCTGCAGCGTGGTGGCCTTGCTCATCTACGGCGGCACCAACCAGGGTGGCCTTGGGTACTGGGGCCCCGGGGTGAGGCACTGGGCAGGGCGGAGGCCAGTAGGTGTGTGGAGGGCCTGGGGGTTTGGCCTTGGGTGGGTGGGTGGGGGTCCGCGTGCGGCTGGGGGGCCTGGGCACTCACCTTGAGGTTGGGCTGGGTGCTGAGTGTGCTCACCAGCCCGTGCAGCGTGTCAAAGCCCAGCTTGATGTTGAAACGCCTCTTCTGCTCCGCAGAGATGTGTGTGATGCGCCGGTTTTCTGTCTGGCGGTTGGGGGAGAGGCAAGAGAGCCGGCGTGAGCCTGGGAGGGAGCACGGGAGGGCCTGGGGTAGAGCAAACAGACCTTAGGGAAAGAACGGGTGCCACCTTGCTGTCTGGACGGCCCCGGCTCAGCATGGGTTGTGGGGGAGAGATACAGATGCTCAGGGCCCCCGGGCCCGGCAGCGAGGTCAGCTCCGCAGACAGCCGCCGCTCACCACCTGTGCCGGGGACAGATGGACTCACAGACAGACCCACACAGGGCAGAGAGTCCTGTGGCCCTGTCCCTCTTATCCTGGCCCCAGATGTCGTCCCCTACATCCCCCTTCCCCTCCTTCCATCCCGCAGACCGCCCCCCCACCACCAGCTCCTTCAACCCCTCTTTACCGCTGGGCGCTGGGGGCGAGAGCCGCTCCACTTTGGGGACAATCAGGGGCCTGGGAGGGGCCGGGGTGGCCGAGCCCGGAGGCAGTCGGGGTGGTGTGGGGGCCGGGGTCGGGGGAAAGAAGGTGCAGGGGAACTCGGGGAGAGTGTCCTGCTGAGGTGGAGAAGGGCAGAGAGTCGGGGTGAAGGCCTGGGGTGCAGCCCCACCTCCCAGTGCCCGCTGTCTTACCGGTGACCCTGGGGGCCGGAGGAGAGCGCTGGACACAAGCGGTGGCTCCAGGGCTTGCTCAGGCTTGGCTGTGCACAGACAGCATGCTGGGGGCCCCATCCATCATCTCCCAGGCCCCACCCCTCCCTTCCTAATAGCCCACACCCCTTTCGGGTTCAGGGTTAAGGACCCAGGACCTCCGGCTGAGCCAGCCCCTCACCCCCCACCCTCTAATCCCACAGGCTCTCGGTGTCCGCACTGGGTCCCCATCTCGCCGGTGGCCCCACTCACCGGCTGTCAGCAGCTGCGTGAGGCAGGGGTTGTTGCTCCCGGCAGTGGCAGTGGGGCTAGCAGTGGCAGGGGCCACGGCGGGGGCGCCGGGCTTCCGCCCTCTGGGGGACGGGGCAGGGGGCTTGCCTCTGGGCCGCGTGCCTTGGGGTACCGGGAAGTGAGGCCCAAATGGGGTCTCCGAATAGCCGGAGGGTAGCAGGTCTATGGGGAAGGGGGCGGGGCCTGGGCCAGGCTGCGGGGTGGGTGGGAAGGCCGTGGGAGCAGACAGCCCGGACACTCCCGGGGCAGGAGGAACGGCAGGGAAAGCGAACCTGGGCGAGAAGAGGGGCTCTTCTTGCAGCAGAGCAGGCGGCGGGGCCATGGGAGGGAAGGGGGGCGGGGGACAGGGCTCCAAGCCCAGCCCCTTCGCAGGGCTAGGGTACTGGAGGAGGGGTGGGGGTGCAGGAGTGGGTGGGAGCTTGGGCTTGGGGTCTTCAGGAAGGAGGAAATCAGAGTTCAGGTAGGTGCTGGAGTCCAGGGAGCCAGGGCAGCTGCTCCGAGCCTGGTTGGGGGACAAAGAGCAGGGGAGAGAGCTGGCCTTTTGGGGGGCCTCCCAGGAAGCCTCCTGCCTGGCTGAGCTCTGGATTGGGCACTGTGGGAGTTGAATAGTCCTTGGCCTCAGACACACACATCAGGGACATTACAATCTAATGAGGGGAAAGAGTAGGGCGCATTTATACACAAATTTAAGCACGAGAAAGAGCATCAATCTTTCTGCCTGCTCATTCATGCACTAAATTATTTATCAGTCCATCCACCAACCCATCCATCCATCCACCTATTTATTCTCTCATCTATGAGCTAGCTTGTCCACCTATATTTCCACCAGCCCTCCAGGTACTAACCCATTCACCAATCCATACAACCACCTATACTTCCCTCCATCTATCCACCAGCTACATATCCATCCACCAGCCCATTTATTGATCCACCATGTACCACGTGGTTGTCGCTCAGTCGTGTCCAACTCTTTGCAACCCCCTGGACGGTAAACCCACCAGGCTCCTCTGTCCACGGGATTCTCCAGGAAAGAATACTAGAGTGGGTGGCCATTCCCTCCTCCAGGGGATCTTCCCTTCCCAGGGAATGAAGCTGGGTCTCCTGCATTGCAGGTGGATTCTTTACCATCTGAACCGCCAGAGAAGCCCTTTATTGATCCACGAAACTACTTATTCATTTACGAATCCATCCACCAGCACATCCACCCAACCAACCACTCACCTAGCTATATATACACCAACTGTACAAGCATCTACCCCCATCTACAACCCAGCGATCTATTCTCCAACACACCCACCCATTCACAGACTCATCCATTCACCGACTTGTTCAATCACTGGGCAACCATCTTTGCCTGCTGTGAATGTGCTTATGAACGGTGCTCAGGACGGGAAGACGCAATGTAGCCAGTGTGAGGATGTGGTGAGTGAAGCAGAGCGCTTCCAGCAAGGAGCCCACCATCTAGTCCAGTAGACAGACCTCCAAACAACAAACCAAGACAGTGCTGGGAAAGTCTGATGATGGAGGAAAAAGGCAGCTACCCTAGCATTGGGGGGGGGGGGGGGGGGGGCAGCACCGGATTTGGGCCTGGAGGTCCTGAGCCAAACTGACAAGAGTCATAGCTTCCTAAAGGCATGTGCCCAGCTTCCGTCTCCATGAGTTCACGCTTCTCCTCATATCCGGCATACCGTCTACTGGTCTCTTCTGCTCAAACCTGACTCATTCACAAAGCCCAGGACTGCCCCCTCTTCCAGGAAGCCCTCCAACAAGCAGCCCAGCCCCATGCTCCTCTGTCCTCAGCCTCCCCCCCTTAACCATCTTGTCAGCCCTGCTTCACGAGGGTCTTTCCTCCCCAGCTGAACCATGCCTCCATTCTCTCTTGATGGACCAAGAACATACCCAGGAAGTACCCTGAAGGCCTCCTGGGCATGGGCAGGTGAGCTGGGCAGGGTGGGGTGAGGCGGGTGAGCTCACCTGCAGGCGGTTATGCCCTGAGAGGTGGGTCATGCCCGAGCAGGCAGGGGGCACCTCCGAGCCCAGGATCCCACTGCCGAGGACGGGGTCAGCCATGGGCCCGAAGCCGTGGGGCTCTGGGAAGTTTGACGGTGTAGGCGTCTGTGGGGGGCGGTAGTTGGTGAAGAAATCTGGAATTCAGACGCACAGGGTGGCAGCCGTCAGGGCTAAGGCCGTGGCTGGAAGCAGCGGGCTGGCCCTGTCCCCGGGCTGGGTTGGCGGTGGGGTGGGGGCCGGCAAGAGAAGGGGGCCTTCCAGGGGAGATTGTGAAACTGGGAGAGTTTCTGTCTCACTCAGGGGAAGCAGCGGCAGAGGCTTGAGTGGGATGGGCCTGAGTGGGAGACAGCTGAGGAAGGGCGTGGGGGTGTCAGCAGGACCCCAGGAAGCAGCCCTCCCACCGAGCCCCCAAACTGGTCCCCAAACTGAGGACCCCATTCCACACCCCCAGACCTGGGAGCCCCAGGCCTTGTCTGCGCCTGCTGGGGACACAGAAAGTGTATTGGGGGAAGAGGGGGTGATTACAGATTGCCAGGGAGAGAGAGGGCGAGGTCCCAAGGGGAGGAGGTCTACGATGGGGAAGGGCATCATCAGGGTGTCAGGAGGTCATGGAGTGAGTCGGGGGAGACAGAGGTCAGAAGGGCAGTGGGTCTGGGACAAGTTGGGTCTGTTGGAAGATCAGTGGGTAGGGCTCCAAGGGTGGAGGCCAGGAGTCCGGGGTGAGAGGCCTACAGGGGTCTGAGCAGGGTCAGAGGGTGGGCTCAGAGCGGGGGCAGGGGTGAGGGGGCGCCAGAAGGCCTGAAAGAGCTGGCGGGGTGGGGGAGAGGCAGATTGTTGGAGGTGGGGGTTGTGTAAGCCCCAGGCTATTCTGGTTTTGGGAAGCAGCTGTCCGCGGCCTAACCACATCCCGGGCCTGGTCGCCGCCTGCCCACCCGCTCCCTTCCGGGCACCTTTCTCTGACCCTGAGCAGCCTTCTGTCTGCACCAGCTCCCAAGGCCTCCTGGTCTGGTCAGAGGCGACCCACTGGCCCCAGCCACCCCGGCCAAGACAGCCGGTCAGGCTTTCTCCCAGGGGCCCCTTGAAGGAAACCCAGGAGTGGGATAAGCCGGCATCAAGCTGCGAGCCCAATGGGGTCTTATTTGTGCGTCTTACTGGACGGTGGGGCCCAGGTGTTGCTGGGCGGCTGGTTCCGCCTGTGTCCGTCTCACGTAGCGTCTGCCTGTCTGCCTCCTGCCGTTGGTTGCTCTGTCTGAGCCTGTGTGTACCTGCCCTGGTGTGACTTGGCGTGTACATGTTTGCCCCATGCTCGTGTCTGTGTTTGGCTGCGTGTCTTTCTCAGCCACGAGATCAGGATTCTCCAGCCTCCCTTCAGCAGAAAGACTAGGAGGTGGAGGGTGAACGCCCACAGACCCCGCACCCCCAGGCCCACGGGGACCACGGGGATGCTCAGGGTCTCAGAGCAGCTCCCCCTCACAGCTGCCACCCACTCCCCAGAATCAGGCGGGGCTTACAGACCAGCAAGCTTAGCCCGGCCCGAGTCACCAGGGTCCCCTGGCCATAGCCGGTCCCCACCCTACCTAGGTTGGCAGAAGTCACTTCCTAGCCCCAAGCCACCCAGGGAACCCTCCCTGGCCTGTTCCCCTCCACTGACCTGCCATCCCCCGGCTGAGCACCACCCCCCACACCCCCCACCAAGCCCCTTCCCTCCAGAGAGTTATGGCTCCCTTCCTGGGTTTCCTCTCAAGTGAGGAGCTCTTGGGGGTCAGAGCGGCAGCTCTGAAGGCCCTGGTGCTCCGGACGCTCCCTGTATGACCCAGGCCCCCTATGGCAGGTCACCCCAGCTAGACCCCACTCCCGCAGCCACCCTGCACTTCCTAATCCGACGCTCAGATTTTTGCCCAGAGCCCCGGGGTGGGGGCCGCTGGGCTCCTACCTGTGGCAGGAGTCTGTGGGCCCCGATGGGGCCACTGCCCTCCCAGGCGGGTCTGCTCCCAGGGCACTGCCATCAACACGGCTGCAGTCCCTGCAGTGCCCCCCCACCCCGCCCCCAGGCAGGGGTGGGGGTGGTTCCTCATTCCCTCGTCCCCGCCCCATGGGCCTCCACCTCTCAACTGACAGGCCGAGGACCCCGCCAGTCAGGAAAGAGTGGAGCGGTCACCAAAGCCAAGCCTTTATGCCAGGAACCCCTTTTGTGTCCCCAAGGCCTCGGCTGAAACAGGTTGGGCCCCAGAGTCCCCTAAGCGTGTGACCATCGGGAGCAGTCTCCAAGGCCGAAAGCTGAGTGAAGAAAGCAAAGTGGGAAGAAAGCTGCCGTGAAGACCAAGAGACATTTGTCCACGTGTGCTGTACAGGCGGGATGTCTCTGGAGGGACACGAGACACCAGTGCCCGGTGGCCCTGGGGCTCAGGAGAGGGAGGTAGGGCAAAGGGCTACTTTAAAGAATGCTTTATAAGATAAGATTCCTGGGATTAAAAAAAAAAAATTACATAGGAGGAGAGAAGTGGGTGAGCTCTAGATGAAAGAATGGCCAAGAGTTGATAAATGTTGATGTTGGTGAGGGTTCCATGGGGATTCTCTCTCCCTACCTGTGTGGATGCTTGAAATGTTCTTTAATAAATAGTTCTTAAAAATGAGTTATATAAATACGAATAAACAGGCTCAAACAAAGGAGAGGGATCAAAGCCCTTCTCTCCCTTGAGAGAGTCCATGCTTTCCTGTGTACTCCCCAGAGCTTGTGGCTTCAATGGACCTGATCCCCTGTCCCCCGCCAGGTACCCTGATCTCACAGGAGGCTACTCTGGCTGTATCCCAAGGCCCAGACAAAGGGAGACCAGGAAGATCCCTCAGAAATCACCCAGATCATCTACCCTTTCAGAGGGGCCTGGGACCAGCCTGAAGTCTCAGTCATACTGGGGCCTTCCTACCACTGATCTGTGGCCGCCCACCCAGGGGGCGGGGCCTGGCCCACCTGAGATCTCCATGAAGTCATCCAGGCTGGGCTGCAGCGGCGTCAGGTCTGGCTGGATCATGTCAGCATTGCCCACGTAGGCTGGAAGGGGGCAGGGATGATGTCAGGAGCATTGGGCAGGGTGGAGGTACCCATGCCTGGCCATCTGCCCCTGGCTGCCTGGATCCCTTCAGGCCTCCCTTCCCTGGTGCAGGCCCTCACCATCCTCGGGGGGCAGCTGCAGGGGTGTGGGGGTGGGCTGCGTCATGGTGAAGAGTGTGTCAGAGATGTCAGACAGAAAGCAATTGAGATCCAGAAGCTGGCGCCCGCTGGGCTCCTCCTCTGGGCCCCCCAGCAGCACGGGTACCACGCTGGTGAAGAGCTGCTCGCACCATCGCTCCGGTGGCTGCCACCCCACTTCCGCCTGGGGAGACAGAGCCGTCAGCAGCCCCAGGAGACCCCCCCACCACCACCCCATTCCTTACAGGCCTGGAGACCCAGGGCTCTCCTACTGCCCCTGGGTCTTCCAGGTTGCCCCCTGCCTGAGGGGAGGGGGTGATCAGCCATCTAGACAGGCTGCTCTACTCTCCTCTCCTCTCTCTGGTGGACTCAAATTTGCTGCCTGAAAGGCTAGGGTCACCGCACTGGCCTCTGACAACTCTCCCCAGGAGATAGACTGAGATGGGCTTGCCAAAAAGCTAAGGGTCCCCTCCTGCCTCCTGCATTTTCCCCTACCTGGGACCCCGGTTCTTACAGCCCTCTGTTCTCCCATGCCTCCCCACCACTTTGCTTAGTCAACCAGAAGTCTTGGGGTCTTCCCACTACTGCGCTCCAAGGCTGCCCTCCCATGGGAAGAAGAGGTCGATTCACCAACCACAGGACAGCAGCGACGCCCACTCCCCTGCCCTCCCTCCCGCATCCCACTGCCACTGCCTAGCCCACCCAAGGGCAACCGTCCATCCTCTGGGTCCAGGGAGCACCCACCTGCTTTGGGGCAAGGAGATCCCCTTCCCGACTGGACTTACGGAGCTGCGGGAACACACAGAGGGGGACACTGAACCCTCTGCCCCCATCCATCCCTCCCGGCCAAGGCCTCCCCTACTCTCGGGCTCCCCCCCAGATACACCAGATCCCTCGCGGCCCCTCAGGAGCTCTTTGGCGGTAAGGAGGCTGCGAGGAGGTCCTGTGGCCACGCGGTGGCACTGTCGGCCTGGGTCTTAGTGGAGGGCCGGTGGGAGGTGGGTGGTGCAGGGTGTGTGGGAGGAGGGCGTTCCCCCAGGGCTCTTGCAAGCGACGCGGTGGCAAGGGAAAGGGTCTTCCCCGCCGCGCCCACTGACCCGCTTCTTGTAGTAGATGCGCCACTTGTGGTACTCGCGCATCACCACCTCGATGCGCCGCTTCCAGTAATTTCCCTCCAAGACGACGGCCTGGGGAGGGCCGAGAAGGGGCCTCAGTGCGGGGGTAGCACTGACCCCACCCTCACCCCAGTCTCCCTCTGGCCCAGTCCCCTCCCGCTCAGCACGAGGAGTGATGGGCAGGAGGGGGCCCGGTTTGGCAGGGCGGCAGGTGATTGGTCCAGTTGGTCTCGGCTACCTGCGGTTTCCGGTGCTCATCAGCCTCAGGCCCCTGCAGGGGGGTCACGAAGCCACACACGGGGCTCTTCCTCCGCTCCACATCTGAGAGAAGGGGGCCAGGTCAGGGGTGCCCAGCTCCCTCATCTGCCACACTATGAAATCCTGCCAGGCCTTCCATGCTCAGATTAAGTGCCACCTCCTCCAGGAAGGCTTCCAGGCTGCTCTGGCCCTCCCAGATCTCCCTTTTCTATGAGACCCTGTGACACAAACTTCCCACGCGCCATCTGCTCCTTTGAGAGCTTAGGAGGTGTGCAGGCAATGCTTGCTGAGTGGGAACTGTGGGGCCACAGGGAATGAATTGTCCAGAGAAGGTCTTGGTCAGGCTGGCTGGCTAAAGGTCCAGAGCCTTGGTCCCTGCCTCAAGGTGCCCATTCCCATCTCAGAGAACCATCCCTGCTCCACTTTAGGCCATCTGCCTGAGCCCTTTCTCCGCCTCCTCCTCTCCCATCCCTGTCTCCAGCCTTGATCTCTCCCCAAGCTCCTATTTGGCCAATAAACAAGTGCCAGGCTCTCCTTTACCTCTCAAACCTTCCCTTTGGCTTTCCTCCCAAACTCTGGAAGAGCTGTCACTCGCCACCTCCACTTCCACGCCTCCCAGTGGCATGGGCACTCCTATACCCCAGCATCTGTTCCCACACTCACCCCGCTGACCCTGCTCCTGAACTCAAGGCTCTGGCCCTCCCCAGCCCCATGCTCCTTGACCTTGGCTTCAGGGCAACCCCCTCCTCCTCCCCAGGCCCCAGGAGACTTCCCTCTGTTCTCCTGTCTCCCTGACCACTTTTCACTGGCCCTGCTGCCAGCCCCACCCCAACCTCTGACATCCTGCTCCTTTGCAGCTTCAGACTCATCTTCCAGCTGCCTGGGGGAACCTCCACTAGACTGTCTCAAAACATCCCTCTCAGATGTTTGGGGACTTCCCTGCCAAGCCAGAGCCTCCTCTGGACTGCCCACCTGGCCTCCCAGTGACCCAACCTCCCATCACCTCCCAGCATCCCCATCTAATCCATGGACTGACCCTCTCAGCCTCAAGGATGTGTGACATTGCTTCCACCATCCCCTCCCCTCCATATGCTCTCTGTTACCCCCTGGTCTGGTGTCATTTCTCACCTAGGCCTCCCTGACTCCAGCCTCACCCTCTCCAGTTCACCCTCCTCTGTGGCCAGGTCAGTTCTTCCTACCTCACTGGCAGTACAGGCCTAAAAGCCTCCATGGTTCCCTGAACCTCCTAGATAAAGTCCACGCCCCCTAGCCTGACTCCCAAGCCCCTGTGACTGGCCCCGCTGCTTCTCCTGCCTTTCTATCTCCTTCACAGGCCCCACCTGGAAGCCAGACACCAACCCCACCCCCTGCCCCAGCAGCCCTGTGGTTTTATTCTATGCAGAATGCCTTTCCCTTCCCTCCTTTGCTTCATCTACCCACATCTATGCCCCCATCAGGATAGCTCAGGACACTCTCTCTTCTGGGAAGCCTTTCTTCATCTGAAACAACCCCTCGGTCCCACCTGCCTCACTCTCCGCCCTGCCTCGGCCATCTCTCTGCATGCTGGCCTCTCTGCTGGGAGTGAAAGCAGGGGCAGTGCCCTTTAGCCCCAAATCCTTGCATCTGGCACAGAACTTGGCAAACAGAAGGCCTTTAGAACCCTGGAACCCGCCCCCCCCGACCCCACCCCATGATGAAGTGACTTTTCCTGGCAATCTTAACAAAGAGGACTTCTGGGGTGTCCGTGGGGCCCATCCTGCTTCAACCCACAGCCAGCTTCCTCTGACACAGAGGAGGGGGCGCCACCTGACCAGGGAATTTCTTGGGAACTTCAGCATCATTTACAAAGTTCTGTCCTAAAGGACATTCTCCAAGACTATCCCTGTGGGAGTGGGGATGGGAGTTGTCCCAGTTGCTAAGCACGGCTTGAACAGAAAGCAAAGGGAGGGCCCTTGGTTGTGTGAACTCCCGGGGATGAGAGCAAGGAGGATCTCAGGGTCTCTGCTCCTGGCTTCATCGTTGAGGATATGAGCCAGGAAAGATCGGGCTTGTCCAGGGTCCACAGAGAGTCAGCGCTGAGCAGGCCTGGTCAGGCTCTGCCCTCCCCAACCCGGTGACCCTGTGCTCTGGATGGAAGGGCAGGGATCATGTGACTTCCTAGGGCTGGGGCATGCTTTACCTAACAATGGTAAATTAATCGGTTCGTGTGGCCTCCTAGCCCCTTGCACCTGTGCTGGGACAAGGGACCCATGGAGGAATCAGGGATGAACCTCCCAGCTTATGGGGAGAGACAAGGAAAGCACACACATCACAAGAGCTAAAGCAGGGTGGCAGGTCTGCCCAGGAGAGGCCCTGGGAGCTCAGAGGTAATACGACGATTTATGGAAAAAGGATTTTGTGGAAAAAGAAGGGAGCTCAGAGGCTCAGAGCCTGCCCAAAGGAGGCAGGTGTGAAGGGGAGGAGCCAGGCAGCCCCCCAGCAAACCCACTCCTCCACGTTTCCTGAAGCCCACTTTCAAACCTTCCGGGCTCAGGAAGGAGGAGTCCTGATACTGGGTTTCAGGCCTGCTGTGTGCTGTGGTTATTATCACAATAATAGTAATCAATCCCAGCATTCACCTGAAGGGAGCCCTTGTGTGTGTCAGGCCCTGTGAGGTGACACAGATCATCTGTCTTGCTGAAAACCCACAGCAAGCCCGAGCAAGAGGGTGTATTATGATTCCCACTGTACAGATGAGCAAGCTCCAGCTGGGGGAGGCGAGGGCCTTGCCCAAGGTCCCAGAGCTAGGACGTGCGAGAACTTGACTCAACTGCCCTGGCTCGGAACTCGGGGTCCTTCCATCAGCTTGTGCCATAGTCTGAGTGAGGACCCCTGGCTGGCGTCAGAAATTCCTTCTGCAGAGAGAGAAGGGTTTGCATCCCATCCTGCTTTGGAGGGAAAGCCTAGAGGGGGCAACCTCAGGATGGCATGGGGTGGTGAGGGAAGTTAGAGACTCCTTCTCCCCCTAGCCCACCAGCTTCCTGGTTTGGGCAGGGCCTGTCCTGAACATTCTCACTGGAAGCCAGTCAGCTGGGAGCAGTGGAAGGGGCATTGGGCTGAGCTGGAGAGCCCTGAACTCACAGCCAGTCATAGCTCTGCTCCTTTTATGCTCCGTCACCCCGAACACGTCAGTATTCATGCCTGGAGAATCCCCATGGACAGAGGAGCCTGGCGGGCTACAGTCCATGGGGTGGCAAAGAGTCGGACACGACTGAGCAACTAAGCACCTACACCCTGAACAAGTCACTCGCCTTCTGGGCCTCACCTGCTCATCCATAAAATGGGGGTAATAATAACCTGTCTCCCAAGGTTGCTTGGAAGCCTTAAGTAAGATGATTTATGAACCTGCCAGGCACATAAGGCAAATAGAAACCAAAAAACAAAACAAAACAAAAAAAAAACCACTCCTTTTCTCTGCTTGAATGGAACCCAGTGGGGCCAGTACAGAGAATACATGGGTGAGCCCTTGTGGGCTGTGTGTTCCCAGCTCAGCACAGCCTTCGATCCTGCAGGAGGACCTTACTGAGCTGGACAAGGTCCAGCACGGGATTGACCGGCCTCTCAGCCTCTGCTGCCCTGCCATCGGGGATGGGTGGATTTTGCATCCCCAAATGAATGACCATGACTTCCTCAAGGGTACATCAGGTTCAACCATCATTTATTAAGCTCCAGCTTTGTGCCAGGCCTGTTCATACCTGTGACCCCCATGCCAGCCATGAAAGTTAGGACTCTTGGCCTCCTTTTATAGATGAGGAAATGGGTTCAGAGAGGTCAGACAACTTGCCTGCAGTCACACAGCCAGCAAGGGCCAGAGATTGGGTGGGAAACCAGCCCTGGGTGACTCTGAAACCAGAGTCCCTTCTACTCGACCACGTGGCCTCTCTGGGCTCCCTCCCCTCAAATCTCGATGGCAGAGGGGGCACCTAAGGACCTCACGGGATAGCTGGTGGAGACCCACCAGGATCTGAGTTTCCCCTTTGCGATTGGCCCAGATAGTGCTGAACGCTTCTTTCTACCCTGGCATTTGAGGTGCCTGACTACACTAATGGCGTGCAGAATGGGCTTTCAACTGTTCCCCCATCTCAGCCCACTTTAGGACTTCTAAGGGGTGACTCCTGCTGTGCCCAGCTTCACAGTGGGGAGCACCCTTCGGGACAGACATGTCCCCCGTGACCCTCTGGGTTTAGAAGCTGTCGAGGGGTACTGATGCTGGGGACCCCAGTCTCCCCCGAGGTGCTCTGCTGGAGCCGGTGTTGAGGGTGCCCAGGGCAGCCCCCGCGTCAGCCCTCCTGCCGGGCCCGTGGTGCCCACTCACACTGGATGTACCAGGCCCTCCAGATGGCGTTGTTGAGGCGGATCTTGTCCCGGCACAGCAGCTTGAGGCCTTTGAAATTCTTCCACTTGGGAGAAACCAGCTTGCCACTGTCAGAGGGAGAGGGCTGGGTCAGGGTGCAGGTGTGGAAAGTTGAAGGGGGTGGTGGGCTCCACTCTCTTCCTGGGCCCTGGGGCACTCATCTATGGTGGGCCATGTGAGGGACCACCCCCAAATCCTGCCCCTCACTCTTACCTGCCTGAAATGACTACCTTTAAAATATTCTCCCAGGCCCCACTCCAGGCCTCTGTGTTCCTCTGGCGAGACCTGCTGAGACCTGTTTCTGAGCTCAGTCCTCGGAATGACAACGTCTGTCCATTTCTTACTGAAGAAAACTGAGGGTCAGGAAGTAAAGGCGACGTGCCCAAGGACACGTGGTGGAATCTCACTCAGGCCCTGTGTTTTTTTTCTCCATCCATCTCACTGGCCCCCTGAGCCCCCGGGGGGTGGGTAGGGTTTGTCTGAGTACAGAGGGAACGGGTTCACCACAGGCGACCTCCAGGCAGCCAGCCACTGCCTTTTCGCTGCCTGTCTGGTGTCTGCCCAGCCCAAAACCCCCGCATGGCAACCTGGACTGAGCTGGAAGGTACTGTTTCCCAGAGTATGCGCAACATGACCGCCACCAGGGCCCAAAGGAAGGCAGCTAGGATGGTGGAGTGATGGGCAGGGGCTGAGACCCTGACCCTGACCCAGGTAGTCAATCAAATCCACAGGATGGACTGGGCTCCACCAGGTGAGGGGCTTGACTCTCAGGGTCCTGATGGTCACAGGCCAAGTCTGCCACCCCCAAGGAGCAGGCCTAGCAGGTCAAGATGTTCAGGGTCTTAGGACCCCTGCTGGTCCCTCCCTCTTCCCTTTTCCCTCCTTCCTCATGGTTCACCAGCTAGGGTAATATATGAGTCCCCTCTGGCCCACCTTCTCTTGCTCACATGGAAGGCTGAGGCCCCAAGGCTTAGTCTTCCAGAAGACCGGGCCTGCCCTCTCTGGGGGCCTCTCTGGCAGGCTGGCTCCTACAGCCCCTTGAGTACCTGAGTCACTGGGTCCCCTCTGCTCTCTGGTCTCCCAGCTCCTGTGTTTGCTTTGGGGTGGGGTGGGGGGACCGCTACCCCAGGGCACAACAGGCCTCATTACCCAAATAGGGTACATGGCCCAAGCACCCAGCCTTCTGACTGCCCACCCCCATCCCTCCTAAGTTAGGTAAACACCATCTGTCCAGTAGGGAGACAGACAGAGGGGGCACTCTGATACCTCCCGGGCCAGCTTCTTTTGTGGCACCCCAGCCTGTATCCCAGCAACCTCCCAGCCCACTCTGATCACCCAGTGCCCGCCCCCATCCCCCACCTGCCTCCCTCCCTCTGCCACTTCCCCACTGGGGTTGTAGTGTCTGTGGCCAGGCAGGGCTCGGGGAGGTGAGACAGTGACATCCAAGCCCAGGAGGAAAGGATTTGGCTGGGAGGGGAGGAGAGGGGCCCAGCCTGGAGCAAAGAGCCTGTGGCCAGAGTTCAAAGGATTTTTTATGACCAATAGAAATTCTGGGAATTTAGGGAATGAGAAGACGAAAATGCAGAACTCCACCCCTCACCCCACGTGTGTACCTTGCAGAAATTCCTTTAGAGTTTTCCCTGATAACGTCCTGTTTGTTCTCACTCATCCCTGAGGCCATTCTTTCCTTAGCCAGCCAGCTCTGACCATGAACAGGTATTTTCTCAGAACTTTCAGAACTTGCCTCCCTGAGACTGCCACCCACAGAACCGTGCAACACGGGGCTCCTGCCCATGAGAGCGAGCCTCTCTCTGCCCACACGGCCCTGCTGAGCGTGAGAGCTGACCAGACGTCCTCAGGCTGTCCCTCGGGGTCAAACTGACCAGTTCCACCCAGCACCCCTGGCCCCCCTGCCTTGCTGTCCCTCCCCATCTATTTTCTCTCTTGGGACACCCCAGCTTCATCACTGCTCTCCCCTCCAAGGAACCCCTATAATTAGAAGTCTTTACGGGCTAAAAACACTGTCCGTGTCTGACTCTCAGTTTTTCCCTCTGCCAAATGGGAGAATTCAAGAGTCCTCTGGTACTGAGCCACTCCCATCCCTACTCCTTAGGTCCCCACTCAGGGCCAGCCACAGAGATGGAATATTCTTGGTGTTTAGGGAGAAAGCCCAAATCTCCCTACCCCAGCTTCCCCTAACTGGGGTCACAACAGTGTCATCAGCCTCCTAGTGGGGGTGGTTCTGGGAGTGGACTCTGTCCCCTGCCTGGCCTTCTCCCCTGAATCTCCCCTTTGGGTTACCCATGGTCTGTGATGGTGGGGGGTGGGCCTGAGCCAGCCCAGGCAGAGCAGTGTGTGGTATAAAGCAAGAAGCATAAGTTGGGAATGGGTGGGAAAAGGGGACCCTGGAGGACCCTGGGAGCAGGTGCTCCCCCTGGCTGGACCCCACATCCGGTGTCCCGTGACCTTAGATGCCCTGTCCCCTGAAGTCCCGTGATGTCCGAGGAGGGGAGGGAGGAATGGGATGGGAATTTGAACTTTCCACACAGGTCTTGCTCTCTGGGCGATCATATTGCAACATGACCTGGGCCCGAGGCCAGAGCGTGTGGGCCAAGGTTACAAAGCGTCCAGCCAATGGGGTCCAGGCTGGGCACCGCAGCAGGGGGTGGGCAACACTCCCCCGTAATCCCCACCCCTGCTCCCCGGCTCCCAGTCAGTGCCGTCTCTAGCCAGCAGTTCTCAGAAGAGGAGGAGGCGCCGTAGAGGAAGAGGAATATTTGCACAGAGAAAAGATCAAGGCCGGCCGATCCCCCTTTCTCTCCTACGGGTTTTCGGTTGATAATTTATCCTGGTCCCTCCGCTCCGGGGAACTTTGCTCCGGGGCACCGAGCCAGGACCCTGGTTCGCGCCCTCCCTTGGGACACGGGCGTGGAACTGGGGCCGGGCGCGGCCGGCGTGCTCTGCGACGCGCCGAGCAGGGGTCCTAGGCAATATTAGGCGCAGAACCTCGCGCGGCGACTAGGGGAGGCTATCCCAGACACCCCCCTCCCAGACCCCGGTTCCCCGGGACCAGCCCTGCGCAGCCTGTATCACCCCATGCCGGACCCCGCTGGGAAACTGCGAGGGAGCGCCTCCTGGGTCCTCCCCAGGCACTCTCTTCCCGCCACCCTCGACCCAGGAGGTTAAGAACAGGTTAATTGTCCCGCAATCGAGGGGTGCAGGGTGGACGTGAGACTGGGTTTCAATCGACGTTGGCTGTGAACTGGGACAACCAAGGCGCGAGGAGTATCGCGCGGGTGCAAGAAGAGTCGGCCAGGGCAGGGGCTTCTGTATTGGGAGCAGAAGGCTGCAGGTGGTCGGGTGGAGTGACCCCCGGGGTGAACGGTGGGCATGTTAGGACCGCCTAGGGTCCTGGGAGTGCGAGGGATGCCCTGTTGGCATTCTTTGGGGGCGGAGGGGTCAGGACTAGGAGAGAGGGGCCGGAGCGGGGCCTCCGGAGGTCGAGGCGGAGGGCAGGAGGTCCCTGCCCTACGGAGGGAGTCTTGGTGGAGAGAAATGGGAACCCGGGAGGGATGCAAGTCGGGGGGCCAAGTGGAAAGGGCGGGATCAGAGACACTCCGGGGTGGAGGAGAAGAAGGGATCCAGGATGTGGCCCGAGTCTCTGAGAACAGCCGGACCAAGGCTTGGGGCCGAGTGGGTTGGCCGGGAGCCCCAGAGCGAGGTCCCGCCGTGGAGGGCCGAGGCTGTCGGCCCCGGAGCCGCCCTCACCTGTAGGCCAGGCTCATGCACTCGAACAGGCGGGTGAGTGTGGGGTCGATGCTGCGCGGCCCGAAGTCGGCGTGCCCCAGGGACCCTTCCTGGTCGCGCCGCCGGGTCAGTGAGTCGCTGTGCGGCGACGACACCATGAAGTGACCGCTGTGGATGACCTGCGAGCGAAGCAGCCCACCCGCGCTGCGCCGGGTATTCGGGTCCTCCGAGTCTGTGTCTGAGTCCGAATCCGGGCTGGGGACGACCCGCGGGCCTTGCAAGCCCGCGACCAGACCCGCCAGCGCCCCGGCCATGGTCATCGCCGCCGCCGCCTAGCCTGGGCTCGGGTCAGCAGCAGGCGCAACCCGTGTGGCCAGACCGGCTCATTAGCATATGCCCGCCCGCCGCTTGTTAGCATAGCCCCGCCCTCCAGCCGCGATAGGTCGCTGGAGGGGGCGGGGCCTCGGGGCGCGCGGGAGCAGACGGGGCGGGCTTATATTAACAGTCAATACGCCAGGTGTGAGGACGCCGGGTCAGAGCTCCCGCAGGTCTAGAGTTTGGTCAGGAGGGGGTCTCTTATCTCCTCTCCCGTCCTTCCTTATGTTATGACCACCTGGAGTCCTGGTGGAACCGCCCCTACGTCACCAAAAGGGCTCTCAAGAAGAGTCGTTCACGCCTGAGCCAGAAAGTCGTCGGTGCCAGGGATCCCTGCTCCCCGGTTCGCCCTCCCGTGAGTCCTCTCATCTAACTCACCCGCTGCCCTCTCTGACCTCCCGGCTCATATTCACTCCCTCTCCGTGCTTCACACAGCTGAAAGCACCAAGTGTTGCGTGGCCTGACCCACAGGAAAGTCCGGATACCTCCAGTTATCATTGTAACCATCACTGCACCTGCCCAGAGGTCCTGAGTGGTTTACCCGAGTGTGAATCCTGCCTGGACACGCGGGGTCCGTACCAGTGGTGAAGGGGAAAGGAGAGCCGTGGTCACCCTCCCCTGAACACCCCCTAGGCAGCCCATCGGTCTGGGCCCCCTCCTCTCACAGACCCTGTGGTCCAGCTTGTGTTCTCGTTTCTAAAGGCCCTGTTCTCACCCAGAAGAGACAAACTAGGCCGTTTGGTCTGAGGCATTTCACACCTGTCACCTCACTGGCGCCTCTAACAACCTTCAGGGTGGGTTCTTACCCCACATCAGAGGGGCCACCAGAACCCACAGGCAAGGAAACACCCAGGGCCATCTCTGCTGGCAGTGGTGGCGAGGCAGTCGGTGAGGGCTGGAGGCAAATGTTAACCTCCCTTGACTTTGCGGAGGGTGTGGTCTATGTTAAGTCACAGGCAGACCAAGGGAGGATGTGGTCAGTTGGGGGCTGAAGGCTTGGACAAGGCTCCCCACACACTTTCTTCCAGCCCATGGCAGGGTCACACAGCTCCCTGAGCAAATGGCAGTGCCCTGAGGGCCACTGGGACCGCTTCAGGTGCTGAAATGGTTACCCAGGCTGGTCACAGGCCAGCCCTTCCACCCACCACGTCCCCTGGACAGGTTCCCTCTGTCCCTGCCAGTCACCACATGTTCCCAGGAGCCCCAGCGACCCTGCACCACTTCCTCCCTGCTGCTCTCTGCAGGAAGTGGATTCTCCCTGCCCACCTCTCCCAAATTCTGGGGAGGTGGGTCCTCACGTGCCCACCTCAGCCTGCCCTCCTCTGGAGAGAGGGCCATCTCTAAATGGTCCTTTTGGAATCCTTGGCTCAGTGAATTATCCTTCATGTGCCTGTCTGACTTCTCCTCTGGCCTCTGGGCCCTGAGGCGAAACTGTGTCCTGGAGTATCTGAACCCCCACACTGGGCACCCAGGGACTTGGGGGACACACTGTGGGGCTAGGGGTGGGAAGCAGGGCCTCCTCTCCCTTGGAGCCTCCTCGCTTCAGGTGGTGATTTAGTCGCTCAGTCATGTCCAACTCTTTGTGACGCTATGGACTGTAGCCCACCAGGCTCCTCTGTCCATGGGATTCTCCAGGCAAGAATACCGGAGTGGGTTGCCATTTCCTTCTCCAGGGGATCTTCCCGACCCAGGGATCAAACCTGGGTCTCCTGTATTGCAGGCAGATTCTTTACTGACTGAGCTAAAACAGACATCTGAATTGATTCTTCTCTGCCACTAATTCCATGAATGACCCTGGGCAAGTCTGTGTCTTACGGAGAATCTGTCTGTAAAATGTGCTCAGTGTATTGCTCATTCACTTCAATCGTGTCCGACTCCTTGTGACCCCATTGACTATAGCCTGCCAGGCTCCTCAGTCCATGGGATTCTCCAGGCAAGAATACTGGAGTGAGTTGCCATGCATGAAACTCACTAGGGGATCTAGAGAGGAGGGGATCTTCCCAACCCAGAGATCGAACCTGGGTCTCCTGTGTCTTCTGCATTGCAGGATAGCAGGGACTTAGAACCAAGAGTGTTTCAAGTTCCAGGACCCTAAGACAGGGGATCCCCTGGAGAAGGGAAAGGCTACCCACTCCAGTATTCTGGCCCAGAGAATCCATGGACTGTGTAGTCCATGGGGTTGCAGAGCTGGATACGACTGAGTGACTTTCACTTTCTTTACTCATTGAGCCACCTGGAATGGGGAAGTTGAATTCAGTGATGTCTTAGGGTCCTGCAACTTGAACCACTCTTGGTTCTAAGTCCCTGCTATCACCATTCCAGCTCACACTCCCATGCTCCTCCAACCTCCTGTCCCAGGAGAAAATCTAAGAGTAGTGTTCTGTGGCTCAAAAGACTTTCCCCTGGGGGCTTCCCTGGTGGGCCAGTAGTTAAGACTCCATGCTGCCACTGCAGTTCAATCCCTGGTCGGGGAACTAAGATCCTCCATGCTACACAGCATAGCCCAGAAAAGAAGCTTTCTTCTGAGCTAGTTCTCACTAAGGTGGGTTATCTCCTTTACTTCATGCCTCTCTCTTTGCCTAGACATTAGTTGGCTCTCCACAGGCATCTGTACCCCATCTCTGTCTTCCTGAGGCCTGAACACCGAAAATATAATCTCTCTGCACATAATTCAAAACAAAACAACACTGCAGGAAATAAAAGGAAGTCCACAATAAACGAGACCCTACTTGATAGCATAGAGAGCTATATTCATTATCTTGTAATAACCTGTATCAGAAAGGAATCTGAAAAAGAATATATGTGCGTATGTATATGTATATTTTATTGTTGTTTAGTTGCTAAGTCCTGTCCGATTCTTTTGCAACCCCATGGACTGTAGCCCACCAGGCTTCTCTCCATGGGATCTCCCATGCAGAATACTGGAATGGGTTGCCATTTCCTTCTCCAGGGGATCTTCCCGACCCAGGGATCGAACCCAAACCTCTTGCACTGGCAGAGAGATTCTTTACTTCTAAGCCACCTCGGAAGCCCGTGTGTGTGTGTGTGTGTGTGTGTGTGTAACTCAATCACTATGCTGTACACCTAACAATCTAATACAAACTGTAAATCAACTATGCTTCAAGTAAAAAACCAAAAACCAACTTGACTCCCAAAATACAAAACAGTTACCCAAATGAATTTTGGAAAAAAAAATTTTAAAATTCATTTATTTGAATTTAAAAAATGTAGTCCACAAATTCTGACTTCTCCCATGATGACATCTTCAATTTTAAAAAATGTGTGTATCAATTACTAAAACTTAAAAAGTGTTCTAATGCCTTAACCTTGCTGAGGCCTTGGATATATGCCTCATTCACCTTGTCTAGTCTCCTCCAACCTATCTGTTGACTGTTTAAAAGGAGTTTTCTTTTTGGCTGTGTCACGTGGCTTGTGGGATCTTAGTTCCAGACCAGGGACTGAACCCGCACCCTCGGCAGTGAAAGCTCAGAGTACTAACCACCGGACTGCCAGGGGAGTCCCTGTGTCCAACACTTTTGAAACATCATCTCCAACCTACTGAAGTTAGGTGTCACTACGTTCATTTTACAGTTGAAGAGACAGGCTTGGAGAGGGGAAGCAGTCGCTCAAGGTCCCCAGCGGAGAAAAGACAGAGCCAGATCTGACTCGAGAAGTCCAGGTTCCTTCACCTGTGAGGCTGCCACCCAAAGCTCACCCATCCCAGAAGTGCCACTCTGGCGTCTTCCCCAAGTTACCACAACTCTTGTTCAGCTGCAACTGCAGTTTCATTCGGCCCTGGGTTCACATGCATGTGCCTCTCTTTCCCACTAGATGGCAGCGTCTCTGAAAGCAAGACTCATCTCACTCTCCACGGACCATATTCTTCTCCAGTGCAAATGTGGAAATGGGTATTTGCTGAATGAATGAGTTTATATCTATCTAGACTAAATGTGCTCTCCCTATCTATCCATCCATCCATCCATCCATCCACATCCACACACATAGATAATATTTATTAAGTGCACATTATGAGCCTGTCCGGCCTGGCGTGCTGCGATTCATGGGGTCGCAAAGAGTTGGACACGACTGAGTGACTGAACTGAACTGAACTGAACTGATGAGCCTGTCCCAGCGCTAAGTAGTTCGCTTAGTTAAAAACCATAAAAAGGCAAAGATCTGGCACTTTTATTTATTTATTTTTAGCCACACCTCGAGGTGGGATCGTAGTTCCCTGACCAGGGATCAAACCCATACGACCCGCATCGGAAGTATGGAATCTTAACCACTGGACCAACAGGGAGGTCCCTGGCACTTTTGATATCTATAGGGTAGGAAAATGGAAACTGACTACTTCAGGTACAGGGTTTAGCTCTAGGTGTTGAAAATATTCCAGAATTAGACAGTGGTGATATTTGCACAACTTTATAAATATACTAAGAGCCAGTGAAAAAGGGTACATGCGTGAGTGCTAAGTCTCTTCAGTTGTGTCCGACTCTTAGTGACCCCATGGACCGTAGCCTGCCAGGCTCCTCTGGCAATGGATACTCTAGGCAAGAACACTGGAGTGGGTTGCCATGCCCTCCTCCAGGAGGAGGTCTTCCTGACTCAAGGATTGAACCCGAGTCTCATGTCTCCTGCGTTGGCACTAGCTGATCACTGCATGGCCTGCATCACTAGCTGACTCCTGCACTGGTCACTGCATGGCCACGAGCACACCTGGGAAGCCCCGATGAGTGTATTATATTTCAGGAAAAAAAATTAGGTACTTTAATATATTTAATTTATATTTAAATATATTTAATATATTATTTAACTGACTGGTAATCTGCTCCACTGTGTGCGTGTGTGAGTGTGTTCGTATTTTCATTGCCATTTTACAGAAGGGGAAACTCAGGCTCTGGAAAGGGAAGTGATTCAGAGGTTGTTACGAGAATTAACCATAAATAGCTAATGTTTATGGAGCCTAAACTGCTTGGTCTAGGGTATCTTTCTAACAGTCCCATGACTTTCAACTCATTTTGTAGACAAGAAAAACAGGCTTTGCTGAAGGTCACGAGTAAAAAGAATGGGATTCAATCCCAGGCAATCTGATGGGGGAAGCCTGACTCCCAAATACCCAATTTCTCAAATGAAAAGGACTAACAGGGACTTCCCTGGTGGTCTACGCTCCCAATGCAGGGGGCCCAGGTCTGGTCCCTGGTCAGGGATCCCACGTGCGGTAACTAAGAGTCTGCATGCTGCAGCTGAAAGATCTCACATGCTGAAATGAGGATCGAAGATCCCACGTGCTGCAACTAAGACCCGGTGCAGACAAATAAATAAATAATTTTAAAAAAGACAAGCAATTGTTGGTGAGGATGCAGTGTGTGCAGAACCTCCTCCTCTGCCACCACCGCTGTGACTTGGCACAATCGTTTTGGAAAACTATTAGTCAGTATCCACCAGAGCTGAACATCCGTGTACCTTATGACCCAGCAGTTCCACAGATATGTGCACATATGTGCACCAGAAGACATGTACAAGACTATTCAGAACAGCATTAGCCTTATTAGCTTGGTACTGGAAACAATGCAAATGTTTATCAACGGGCGAATGCATAAATATATCTCAGCGCAGACACATGACAGAGTCTTAACACAGCAAAGAGATGAACACTCTACTACCAAATGCAACCATATGGATGAATCTCACTGACAACATGCTGAGCAAAAGCAGCCTGACGTGAAAGTGTGGATGCTGTAAGGCTTCGTTTATATAAAGCTCCAAAACAGGCTGGTCTTCCCAGGTGGCACTAGTGGTAAAGAACCCGCCTGCCAATGCAGGAGACGTAAGAGATGCAGGTTCCCTGGGTCAGAAAGATCTCCTGGAGGAGGACATGGCAACCCACTCCAGTATTCTTGCCTGGAGAATCCCCGAGGGGCCTGGCAGGCTACAGTCCATAGGGTCGCAGAGTCAGACACAACTGACTCAGCAGACTTAGCATGCACTTACCAAAAGAGGCTAATCCCTGGTGTTAGGCTGTGGTTTAGCCTTGGGGTCACTAGAGGGGATCAAGAAGGGGCCACTAACATTTTGTCTCTTTATCTGGGCTCAGGAAACGTGCGTGTTCATTGTGAGTATTCACTGAACTGGACACTTATGAACAGTTTTTATATGGATGTTGAACTTACAAGTTTTTGAAAAGAGAGACTAAGGGACTTACCTGGAGGTCTAGTAGTTAAGACTCTGTGCTCCCAATACAGGGGGCCCGGATTTGATCCCTGGTCAGGGAACTAGATCCTGCATGATGCAACTAGGATCCTGGCGTGGCCACAAAAATTTTAAACAGACAGAGAGAGCTAAAGTTTGCATGTGCAGCCTCATGGAAGCCTGCCTGGCCTGGGAATGGACTGGGCATCTAGGTAGTGGCAGGAGGAGGAATCACTGAGTGAGTTGAGGGAATAGAGGATGGAGAGGTAGGTGAGAGAAAGAGGAGTCTTAGCTGGGTCTCTAACCGGTGGCAAGTTGGAAAGTCATTTCCCCTATCTGGGTCTCAGTTTCTGTATCTGAAAAATGGGTGAGCAAGTCACGAAGGGAAAATTGATAAATATGATAAATATTCCATCAAAGTGAGGAAGTTGGACTGAACGATTTTTCATATCAGAAGCACTCAATTGTTCTATCAAAAAATATGAGTCTCATACTTCCCTGGTGGTCCCGTGGCTAAGAACCTGCCTTCAGGAGATGCAGGTTCAATCCTTGGCCAGGGAACTAAGATACTACATGGGGCAACTAAGTCTGTGTGCTGCAACTAAGACCCAACGCAGTCAAACAAATAAATCTTAAAAAAAAAAATATATATATATATATATATGAGTCTCATCGTAGGAGGAATGAAAAAAGTCACTTCCCTTGGCAAAAATACACTTCTTGCTACAGAATTTCTGCTTCTGTATTTACAGTTAGTGATATTACAAGTAAGGTCATATTATTATACTTTAAAAAAATTTTATTTGGCTGTGCCAGGTCTTAGTTGCAGCATGTGGGATCTAGTTCCCCGCCCAGGTATAGAACCCCTGTGTTGGGAGCACAGAGTCTTAGCTACTGGATGGCCAGGCAAGGCCCACTAGTACAGCTGGATGGTAGAGAGGAGAGGAACGCAGCCCCTAGTAGGGCAGGGAGCGGGTGGCTGGTGTGCAGGGCCAGCTGGGGGAGAGCGGGGAGGAAAACAGCGGCCTGTGGCAGGATCGGGGGGAAGGGGTTATCCGCCTAGAAATTTTCTTTTTCTTTTTGGCTGCACCTTGAAGCTTGTGGGATCTTAGTTCCCCAACCAGGGACTGAACCCAGGTCCTCGGCAGTGGGAGCTTGGAGTCCTAATCACTGGCTGGCCAGGGAATTCCCTGCCCAGAAACTTCTTTATCCAGCACTGTGGCTGCTTCCTTGGCAGCCAGAGAACACTGTTCCAGGCCAGGAGGAGGCAGGAATGCCATGGGCCAGATTACAAGCTTTTCCCCTCTTCTGCTGGCAGACCAATAACATGGGATTCTATTTTTGCAGGACCATTTGGCAAAATCTACTACATCAAAAATGTTGGTACTCTTTGACCCAACAAGTTCAACTGTAGGAATCTGTCCTATGAAATATCTCCATAAGTGTGCAAAGATGTACAAAGACGTTCCGGGCAGCACTGCTTATAATACTGAGAAACCAGAGAATGGATGAATAAATTCTGATAAATCTCTACCATGAAATACTATGTAGCTGTTAACAACCTCATGTGTAAAACAGGGATAATAATAGGATCCATCTCTTATAGTTTTCATGAGGATTTAGTGAATTAATACCTGTAAAATGCTTCCATAGTAATGCTAGCTGTAGAAATAAGGAAAGATGCAATGTTGATTAAAAAAGAAATGAGAAATGTGATCCCATTTGAGTAAATTAACAACAGTAAACACACATTAAAAAAGAAGAAAAGTCTGGACATACAAGTATCATATGATGACACTGGTGGTCTTTAGTGGAGGGTAGGGTAATGGAGACATTTATTTTGTAAATCTCAATAAATTTTTAAGTAATACCTGTGTATTGCTTTTGAAACCAGCGGGGGGGGGGGGGGCGCGGAATCCTCCAAAACAGTAAAGGAAACAAGAGGAGATAGTGGAGGAGAAGATGGCATGAGAGGGACTTCCTTGGTGAACCAGTGGCTAAGACTCTGGGCTTCCAGTACAGGGGGCCTGGGTTTGATCCTTGGTCAGGGAACTAGATGCCACAACTAAAATCCTGCATGCTGTCAAATAAATACTAAAATATAAAATATATATGGCATGAGAAACCCCCTCCCCTCTTCTTGAGGACCCGGAAGTCCAGAGATCAAAGCCACCCAAACAGGCTCCCTGGGGAATTAAGGGCCCGGGTTTGATCCCTGATTGGGGAATTAGGATCCCACAAGCTTCGAGGCATGACCCTTCAAAAAAAGAAAAGGCTCACTGTTTTGGCTGATCAGACACTGCGGGGTGCAGCTTCCCACACAGCTTGTCTGACACTTTATTCTCATTCTGGACCCCATGGGGACATCTTCTCTTTAGGGCACAAGGACGGGAGGTTGGCTCATGGGGGAGGCTGGGCCATCTTACACAAGCCGTTTGCCCTCTCTGGGCCTCAGCTGCCCTCCTTGCAACATGAGCAGAAGCAGCCCAGCCTCTTGGTATGTTGTGAACAGCTAGGGGAGCAGAATGTGCCACTGGCATCAGAGCAGAGTGAGGGAGGGGGGCCAGCCCGGAGCTGCTGCTTCACCAAGAAGAGCCGCTATGCCAAGAGTCTGTAAAAATGCCGACGGCTGCCATTTGTCAGTGGGCAGTTTGTACTCACAACACTGCTGACACCAAATGCGCGATGTCTTCTCCAGTTCTCCAATACCAGCTGGGTGTCCTCCAATTCAATTCAGCTCTGACACTGTCTACCCGGAGTTAGTGTCAGATCCCACAAGTTAAGGGCTCGGTCCCGCAAGCCTGCCTTCGCTTCAGACACGGAAGTACTGACCGACTGGCTATAAACAGGGGGATCCTTGACCCCTGACTGAGGTTCCATCATTTGTTAGAAAGGCTCACAGGACTCAGGAAAGCTCTTATATTTTGCGGTTCTTCGTAAAGGAGAGAACTCAGGAGACGTGAATGGAAGAGACGCATAGGGCAAAGTATGGGGGCAGGGGGTATGCGGAGCTTCTATGCCCCCGCCTGGTGCGCCACTCCCTGCAGTACCCCAACCCAGAAGCTCTCTGAACTCCTTCATTTAGAGATTTTTATGGAGGTTTCATTTCATAAGCACGATTGATTAAATTGCATAACCCTGGGGACTTGCTGGCACTCCAGTGGCTAAGACTCCAAGCTCCCAATGCAGGAACCCTGGGTTTGACCCCTGGTCGGGGAACTAGATCCCCACAGGAACTAGACTAAAGATCCTGTGTGCCACAACTAAGACTTGGGTGCAGCCAAATAAATAAGTAGAAATGAAAATAAAAACAAATCATTAGCTCTTGATGGTTGAACTCAATCTCCAGCCCCTGTCCCCCCACCACAACCCTGGAGCTGAAATTCCAACTCTCTAACCATGCCTTGATCTTCCTACTGACCAGCTCAAAACTGTCTAGGGGCCACTAGTTATCTATTAGCATACAAAAGACTCTGAAGTTTCCAGGGGTTTTAGGTGCTGTGTGCTAGAAACTCGGAGACAAAAACCAGGTATATCTGTTTCCCAGTGGACCACAACCAGGCCTCCCAGTGGCTTGCCAGGCTCTGAACACTGGGTCTCCTGTCTAAGCAACACTCAGCCACGGGAGCACGCCTGGCTTGGAGTTGTTTGTTTACATGTGTTAGAGAGAGTAGGATGGTTGTTCCAGGTCATACAGTTAATGAGCAGTGTCACCTGGATTTGAACCCGGTGTGTCCGATGCCAGAGTCCCAGTGTGTCCTTCCACTGGGCTGCTCGGAGGCACTGAGGGCTGATCTGACCTCCTGAAAACATCAAGTAGCAGAAGGTGCACATACCAGGGTGGAAGGGGCAGCCGGCACACAGTAGGCGCTTTGTGAATACTTGCTGAGTCAACAAAGGATTGGCAAGTCCTTCTCCCCACACTCTCCAGGGTTCAGGGTGTCATCAGCTGCACAAGACTCATATCCATGATCTAGAAGATTGTAGGTCAGCGAGGGCCACAGACCTCGTGTTACTCAGAGGGAGAGTGGGGATTGGTTGGGCTCAGGGGCTGTCTCAGACCACTGGCATGGTGCGTCAGTGACCATGCCAGGCCTCTTCCCCGCCAGCTCTGGAACCTTCATGCTGCATCACTGGAGTCTCACAAGAGCAGGCTGGGAGAAGTAGAATGGGGACAATTCCACAGAGGAGGAAAGAGAGAGTTGGAAAGCAGGTGTGCAAACTCCTTCTTTGTACATTTCTGGCCACCTGTGTGTACCAAGTTGAAGTCTTGGTGTGGCCCAGGGTCAGTCCCTGGAGAGTAGAAAGGGGGGTACCTTGGAGGGGTGGAATCACCGTCAAGGCCGAGACCTTCCTGGCCCCTCAGATCCTTGCCTGGCTGGGAAACATTAGGGCCAGAGGATGCCCAGCCCGTCTGGGGCTCCCTGGCCCAGAGCTGTGGACGGTGGTGCCCAAGCTGCGCCTGATCTGTGACTTTGGGCCCCGCTCTGAGTGCGATCCCTGTATAAGGAGCGAGTGCTTTGAGCACTGGTTTCTCATCTTTAAAATGGGTGTGGCAGGACGTCCCTGGTGGGCCAGTGGTTAGGACTCTGGGCTTCCAATGCAAGGGATGGAGATTCAACCCCTGGTCAGGGAATTGAGATCTCATGTGCCGTGTAGCCAGGTTGATAAAATAAAAATAAAATGGGTGTGTGATATGATGTTATATTTAACCTTGTGAGGATCAAATGAAGTGAGTGACAGCCAGTGGTCGGCACTGATAAGTGTGGTTTCCTTCTTCGTTCCCTCTCTGCCTCTCCCACCCCTGCCCTTTCTTTTTTCCTTCCTTCCTAGCCAACACCTCTGGGCATGGTGTTAAAGAACTAGGTGCTCCAGGACACAGAGAACAACCTCCACCAGGGGACCTGGGGATGGAAAAAGCCTTGTCAGACCAGCTGTGGACGGGTGACAGACAGCTCAGCCCTGCCCAGAATCCCCCGGCCCCTCCAGTGCTGGGGAACTCTGGGAGTCACACCAGCTGTGGCCCCTCACCAGCTCCATCAGGGCTTCAGGCCCCTGGACTGACATAGAAAGGGTGTCCCAGGGAGGCACATTTTTCACCCAGAGTCTTACAGCCAATGGGGTCCCTCAGCAGCTGACCATTACCTGCCCACCCACCTGCCAGCTGACCACCAGGGCCAGCCAAGGGGATGCATCGCCTACTTATTGGTGCCAGGCCCTGCCGGAGGAATGCCCTGTTCCTTCCTGCTGGGGTCGGCCAGGGTCCCCTATGCAAGGTCAGCCCGTGTGCATACGAAGTCGCTTCAGTCGTGTCTGATTCTTTGCGACCCCATGGACTGTAGCCCACCAGGGTCCTCTGTCCTTGGGATTCTCCAGGCAAGAATACTGGAGTGGATTGCCATGCCCTCTTCCAGGAGATCTTCCTGACCCAGGGATCAAACCCAGTCTTCTTCATCTCCTGCATTGGCAGGTGGGTTCTTTACCACTAGCACCACCTAGGAAGCCCTAAGGTCAGCTCAGAAAGGAGAGACAATAGGAGCTGCCTCCTGTCCCTGTATCTCAGGAGGAGGAAAGACAGATGGGGAAATGGATGCGGTGGGCACAGGCCATGAGGACACCTACGAGCACCCATGAACACACCCCTTCTAGTGTGCTGCGTTTTGAATACAGAACACACACACACTCACGTTGCCCAGCAGTCCGGGTAAGAATGCTTAGACCCAGGTTATAGATGAGCAGAGTCATCTATAGATGAGCAGAGAGGACAGGGTCACCTGGAGAAAAGTCAGAGGCAGCAGGGGGAATAGAAGCTTTGGAATTAGGCTGCCTGAGTTTGAATCCCAGCCCTGCCTGACTTTAAGCCAGTGCCTTGACTTTTCTGAGCCTCTGTTTCCTCATCGGTAAAGTGGATAGAATACCCTTTCCATCTCAGGTTATTAGAAAGAAAGAAACAGCGACAGAAAAGCCCCACACAGTGCCCAGCACACAGTAGGTGCATGCCTGTCACACAGTAGGTGTACAAGAAATTTTGGTTCCTGCCCCGACTCCCAGCTCCCTTGAGTCTCCTTCCTCTGCTTCACATCCGAGCCCAAATCTCTTCCTCAGCCCTGATCAAGGAGTGAGAATTGACCTAAAGATGGCTTCTGCCAGCCTGACAGCTCCAAAACCTATTTTTGCCCACCACAGGGCCAGCAGCAGGGTCAAGGGCAGCCTCAGAAGGAGGACCCTGGGAGGGGAGTCTGAGTGTTTTCGCAAGTGAGGTCATGGAGCCTCCAAAAAGCCGCCCCTCCCACTTCCATTTGCCGGTGCTTATTACCATCCACCTCAGTTTACAAAAGTCACGTGCACCCGTATCAGACAGTTTCATTCACAGCATTCCAGGACCCCAGGTGGGGCCCTGACCCCAGCTCCCAGCAGCCCTCTCACCTAGGCCCAGGTTGAGTCCTGATCCCCGCCCGAGCCCTGAGCCCAGGTCTCAGATAGACTGTGTCCTTACAAGGGTAATACGTTGGTCACCTGATACAAAGAACTGACTCATTGGGAAAGACCCTGACGCTGGGAAAGATTGAAGGCAGAAGGAGAAGGAGACGGCGGAGATGGCTGGATGGCATCACCGACTCAATGGACACGAGTTTGAGCAAGCTCCGGGAGTTGGTGATGGACAGGGAGGCCTGGCGTGCTGAAGTTCAGGGGGTCGCAAAGAGTCGGACACAACTGAGTGGCTGAACTGACTTAGGGGATAAGGGGGGGTGTGGAGGGGCACAGTCAGAAGAGTCACCCTCACAAAAGAGGGAACTCCTGGCTGCCACATCTCAGAGCTCTTCAGTGGGATTCTCCCTCTCCTCCAGGAGCCGTCCCTGCCCTGAGGCTGAGGCGCTAAGCCTCCCTAGGGTGGGCCTGAGCCCACTGCTCAGGTTCCCAGACCTGAGAGTCCCAGCCCCCTCTTCTGAGGATCTGAGCAGGTGTTGAGAGGATCTGGGTAAGATAGAGGCAGGGGCTAGATCCTTGGCCCCGTCTGCCACCTGATTCAGCTGAGCCTCCAACATCATCCCCCTTGGCAAGGACCAGACCCACCTGGCTTGGAGGGGGCTGCCCGGTCCTCTGAAGTGGCCCCAATTTATTCTGTCCCTGTTTCTATACCATTGGCCCAGGAACAAGCCTCCCTAAGTCCCAAGAGGGAGAGCCAGGCCCAGAAAAAGGAGGTAACGTGCCCAAGGTCACACAGCCAGCCACAGACAAGAGACCAGGCCTGACTCTGGCTTCCTGACCCTGCAGGTGGACTCAGCAGACCTGGAATGGGGGCAGGGTGGCTGGGGAGCCGGTGGGAAGCTCCTTCCCATGTCGGTAGGAGCCAGCATGGGTGCCTTGCACCACTTGCCTGGCTCCTGCCTGTTGGCTAGAAGCCCGGTGGCTGGGAATCCACATGGCTTCTCCCTGTCCAGCCAGGAGAAGTCTGGGTCCTTGTCCCTGACCCACCGGCCCACCTGGAACCAGCTTCTCTACAGGCACCCACACCTGCCCAGGGCAGGGGGCGACAATAGGGAGGAAGGTTCTTCCTCTTGCTTCCTGGCCCACACTCAGCTCCCTGGAGAGCCCCCTGGGCACCTGACCTCTCCCCTCATCCTCACCCCTGGCCCGAGATTCAGTCCCACCCAGCTGGTGGGACTGAGACAGCGGGGAGCCTGGGAAGCAGGATGAATTCTTCTCCGATTCTTGATCTCGAGCCTTCTCTAGGGTATGAAATTGCCTCCTTCTCGAGGCAGCTGAACTTCAGGGAGGCAGGCAAGTTCGCGAGACTATTAACCCCTAATGCTCGGGAGAGCCATAGGAGCGCCCCTCCCTCTTTGACAGGTGTGGAGACTAAGGTCCGCGTGAGCGAGGCTCCGACTCCCCTCGGGCTAAGCACCTGTCCCCCCCTGCCCCTCCATACCCCTTACTTGGATTCCGCGCTATCTGCGGGCGGGGTGGCGCCCAGCCAGGGCCACCGGGTCTCCCCGGGCGGCGTCGGGGGCGCACGCGGGATGCTCGGGGCCGCGGCCGCTGCCTCTCGGTGTCTTCTCTACGCCGGCGGCAGAGGGCTCTGTGCACTGCGCTGCGTCGCCGGCCGGGCTTTTAGCAGTGGGTGTGGACTCTGGCACTGCCGGGGCCCCCGCCCTCCCCGCCTGCTTGGGATGTCCTTTGCCCCTTGATCCGGTGCCTCCTTCTCTCCTTAGCACGTGGGTGGCAGCCGCTCACCCAGCTGGCGGGCCGTGGGGCAGCCGTGGCCCGGGCTATGGGCTCAGGCGCCTGCCACTCCCCATCTGCGACCCGCTCGTGCCTGATCACCTTTAACCGCCCCCACCCCACCCCACACACCCCCTCCCCCGGCTCCGCGGGGGCTTGGTGCCCGGCGCCCAAATCTAGGGCTGGGTTGGAGAGAGGAGGAGCCACAGGTGTGGAGCCAGGCCCAGGTGGGCAAAGGCAGCGCCTGGGAGGCCGCAGTTACACTCTGAGCCCCAGCCCCTCTTAGCTCTCTTGAGTTCCCATCAGGCTATCTGAGCACCATTCATTCCCCTGGAAGCCAGCTCCATGCGGTGCTGGGTTCCGACCACCTCCGTCTCTGATTTCCCTTCACCCTTAGGATCCCCACTCCCATTCCTCCAGAGCAGCCCTCCCCTTCTCACACCCCGACCCCTTACTTCCCTAACCTCCTCCTCCACAGCCTCTACCTCCTTAAGCTCAGGTTCCTCCTGGAACCTCTTTCTGACATCTTTTCCCGCTGGGTCCCTGTGTCTTTCTATGACCCTGCCCTCTCCCAGAACCACTCCCCACCTTGTATGCTCATCCTTGAGGCTCTGTCCTCCTCCCTGAACCCCACCACTTTCCTGAATCCCCTTCCCTCATCCCCCCTTGCCTCCTAGGGCCCACTGACCTCCCCTTGTGTGACCTCCCTTTCTGGGTCCCTACATTCCTCCTGATTCTTAGCATTCATTCCACAAACACCCTGGACACTCACAGGGTAGCAGCCCAGAGAGACGACAGGGACAGGCCAAAAAGTATTCATAAATAAGAAATATTTTTTAAGTTCGAGTATGTCTCATGCACTATTTAGGGTATGTGTGTGCTTGCATGCTAAGTCACTTCAGTCGTGTCTGACTCTGTGTGACTCTATGGACTGTAGCCCGCCAGTCTCCTCTGTCTATGGGATTCTCCAGGCAAGAACTGGAGTGGGTTGCCACGCTCTCCCCCAGGGGATCCTTCCCCTCCCAGGGATTGAACCCCGTCTCTTATGTCTGCTTGCATTGGTGGGCAGATTCTTTACCACTAGCGCCACCTGGGAAGCCCTCTTTCAAAGCTAGTGGAGGTGATGGAATTCCAGTTGAGCTATTTCAAATCCTGAAAGATGATGCTGTGAAAGTGCTGCACTCAATATGCCAGCAAAGTTGGAACACTCAGCAGTGGCCACAGGACTGGAAAAGGTCAGTTTTCATTCCAATCCCAAAGAAAGGCAATGCCAAAGAATGCTCAAACTACCGCACAATTGCACTCATCTCACATGCTAGTAAAGTGATGCTCAAAATTCTCCAAGCCAGGCTTCAGCAATATGTGAACTGTGAACTTCCTGATGTTCAAGCTGGTTTTAGAAAAGGCAGAGGAACCAGAGATCAAATTGCCAACATCTCTGGATCATGGAAAAAGCAAGAGACTTCCAGAAAAACATCTATTTCTGCTTTATTGACTATGCCAAAGCCTTTGACTGTGTGGATCACAATAAAGTGTGGAAAATTCTGAAAGAGATGGGAATACCAGACCACCTGACCTGCCTCTTGAGAAATCTGTATGCAGGTCAGGAAGCAACAGTTAGAACTGGACATGGAACAACAGACTGGTTCCAAATAGGAAAAGGAGTACATCAAGGCTGTATATTGTCACCCTGCTTATTTAACTTCTATGCAGAGTACATCATGAGAAACGCTGGGCTGGAAGAAGCACAAACTGGAATCAAGATTGCCGGGAGAAATGTCAATAACCTCAGATATGCAGATGACACCACCCTTATGGCAGAAAGTGAAGAGGAACTAAAAAGTCTCTTGATGAAAGTGAAAGTGGAGAGTGAAAGAGTTGGCTTAAAGCTCCATTCAGAAAACGAAGATCATGGCATCCGGTCCCATAACTTCATGGGAAATAGATGGGGAAACAGTGGAAACAGTGTCAGACTTTATTTTTGGGGGCTCCAAAATCACTGCAAATGGTGACTGCAGCCATGAAATTAAAAGACGCTTACTCCTTGGAAGGAAAGTTATGACCAACCTAGATAGCATATTGAAAAGCAGAGACATTACTTTGCCAACAAAGGTCCGTCTAGTCAAGGCTGTGGTTTTTCCAGTGGTCATGTATGGATGTGAGAGTTGGACTGTGAAGAAGGCTGAGCGCCGAAGAATTGATGCTTTTGAACTGTGGTGTTGGAGAAGACTCTTGAGAGTCCCTTGGACTGCAAGGAGATCCAACCAGTCCATTGTGAAGGAGATCAACCCTGGGATTTCTTTGGAGGGAATGATGCTAAAGCTGAAACTCCAGTACTTTGGCCACCTCATGCGAAGAGTTGACTCATTGGAAAAGACTCTGATGCTGGGAGGGATTGGGGGCAGGAGGAGAAGGGGACGACAGAGGATGAGATGGCTGGATGGCATCACTGACTCGATGGACGTGAGTCTGGGTGAACTCTGGGAGTTGGTGATGGACAGGGAGGCCTGGCATGCTGTGATTCACGGGGTCGCAAAGAGTCAGACACGACTGAGCGACTGAACTGAACTGTCTAACAAGAGGGAGCATGGATGAGTCTTTAATGACTCTGGCACAGGTCAGGCTGGGATCGGGGCTGGGATAGAGTGGGCTGGGAAGGAAGGATGGATTCTGCCTGTGCAGGAGGAGGTATGTGCTGAGCCAAAAGGATGGGTCTGTTCTTCAATAGCTTTAGGATAAGGCATTGAGAGGAAGGCATTCTGGGTGGTGGGACATCTAGGGCAAAAGCAGGAGAGGTGCAGAGATGCAATGTGAGACTGAGGAATGGTCAAGAGTCTGGCATGACTGGAAGAGGATCTAGAGGTTGAGTATGAGATGGGCAAAAGGAAAAAGGAAAAAAGAGGAACACAGGCATTAGACAAAGTAATGTAGTCTCCATCTGGGAGAGGATAGGGAGCTGTAAGTTTCCATCAAAGGCAAGACTGGTCAGATTTGCTAGAACTAGAGGGAGGCAGTGGAGGGCCAGAAAGGGGTGGGGAGCTCAGCCCAGGAGTGGTCAGTCCGCCTGAGCTGGGCCAGGACCACACAACCGTCTTGGGGAGGTGGGTGGAGGATTTACCCAGCAGAAGGGACTGACTGTCACTTGACCAAAGTTCTTGGGCCTCATTCAAGATTCTAGATTCAGCCCCAGAACAGATTCTTTGTTAACAAAACGATACACTTGTAAATGTCAGGAGAACTGGCTAAAGAGGGGACTTCCCTGGTGGTCCAGTGGTTAAGAATCCACCTTGCAATGTGGGGACTGGGTTCAATCTCTGGTTGGGGAACTAAGATCCCACACGCACACGGGGATAAAAAAGGTGACGGAGGAGTGATAATCCCAAATTCAGGGGTGTGAGCAAGCAAGGTAGGAACACCCAAATGTAAGGTTTTGGTGAGGTTCCAGTTCTGGGGTTGAGTGGTAGATTCACTGGTGCTCATTATAGATGAATAAATCCACAAATAAATGAAATAAATGCAGGCCAAGTAGACACCAAAGAAAAGAGTGTATCAAAAAATAAGAATTACTATTAATCTATTTCTGTGTACCTGCCTGGGTGTTCTTTGGAAGGAATTATGCTAAAGCTGAAACTCCAGTACTTTGGCCACCTCATGCGAAGAGTTGACTCATTGGAAAAGACTCTGATGCTGGGAGGGATTGCGGGCAGGAGGAGAAGGGGATGACAGAGGATGAGATGGCTGGATGGCATCACCGACTCGATGGATGTGAGTTTGAGTGAACTCCGGGAGTTGGTGATGGACAGGGAGGCCTGGCGTGCTGCGATTCATGGGGTCGCAAAGAGTCAGACATGACTGAGCGACTGAACTGAACTGAACTGAGGTCCGGATTTTATTTTATTGCCTTTTCTTTTTTTAATATAAATTTATTTTAATTGGAGGCTAATTAAATTAGCCAATACTGTATTGGTTTTGCCATACATTGACATGAATCCACCACAGGTGTACATGTGTTCCCCATCCTGAACCCCCCTCCCAACTCCCTCCCCATCCCATCCCTCTGGGTCATCCCAGTGCACCAGCCCCGAGCACCCTGTATCATGCATCGAACCTGGACTGGTGATTTGTTTCACATATGATAATATACATGTTTCAATGCCATTCTCCCAAATCATCCCACCCTTGCCCTCTCCCACAGAGTCCAAAAGACTGTTCTATACATCTGTGTCTCTTTTGCTGTCTCGCATACAGGATTGTCGTTACCATCTTTCTAAATTCCATATATATGCGTTAGTATACTGTATTGGTGTTTTTCTTTCTGGCTTACTTCACTCTGTATAATAGGCTCCAGTTTCATCCACCTCATTAGAACTGATTCAAATGTATTCTTTTTAATAGCTGAGTAATACTCCATTGTGTATATGTACCACAGCTTTCTTATCCATTCATCTGCTGATGGGCATCTAGGTTGCTTCCATGTCCTGGCTATTATAAACAGTGCTGCAATGAACATTGGGGTACATGTGTCTCTTTCAATTCTGGTTTCCTCGGTGTGTATGCCCAGCAGTGGGATTGCTGGGTCATATGGCAGTTCTATTTCCAGTTTTTTAGGGAATCTCCACACTGTTCTCCATAGTGGCTGTACTAGTTTGCATTCCCACCAACAGTGTAAGAGGGTTCCCTTTTCTCCACACCCTCTCCAGCATTTATTGCTTGTATACTTTTGGATAGCAGCCATTCTGACTGGCATGAAGTGGTGTGAGGTCTGGATTTTAAAAGAGGATGTGTATGTATCTGTTCTAGAATAACTGGATGTCCACATGCAAAAGTATGAAGTCAGACCCCTAACTCCCACCATATACAAAGATTAGTTCAAAATGGACCAATGACCTAAATGGAAGAGCTAAAAACTATAAAACCTTAGAAGAAAACATAATGGTGAATTTTTATGATCTAGAGTTATAAAATTATTTCTTAGATATGATGCCAAAGCACAAAGCAGCGGAAGAAAAAAATAAATAAGACTTCATCAAACTTTTTGTAAAAACTTGTGTGCATCAAAGGGCCCCATCAAGAAAGTGAAAAGACAACCTACAGAATGGGAAAAATTATAAACCATATCCCTGATAAAGGACTAGTGTCCAGAATATATAAAGAACTCTTACAAACTCAATAATAAAGAGACAAATATGGGCAAAGGATCAGAGTAGACATTTCTGTAAAGCAGATATTAAAAACAACAAATCGCATAAGAAAAGATGGTGAACATCATGAGTCATCAGAGAAATGCAAATCAAAATCATGAGACAACACTTCATACCCACTAGGAGAATTATAATTTAAAGAAAGATAGACAATAACAAGTGTTGGTGAAGGAACTGGAACCTTCTTTAAAATGATTAAAATGGTAAATTTTGTGTCACGCACGTACCACCAAAAAGTCAAAAGGAATTGAGCTCAGCTGGTAAAGAATCCGACTGCAATGCAGGAGACTCCAGTTCAATTCCTGGGTCAGGAAGATCCCCTGGAGAAGGGAAAGGCTACCCACTCCAGTATTCTGGCCTGGAGAATTCCAGGGACTGTATAGTCCATGGGATCGCAGAGTTGGACACGACTGAGCGACTTTCACTTTCACTTTTTCTCAAGAATGAATCTTAAAAACATTCTGTTTTTAAAGAAGTTGGCCACGAAAGACCACATATTAAAGAATTCCGTTAATGTGAAATGTCCAGAGCAGGCAAGTAGGTTAGTTGTCTGGGGCTGGTGGTGGGAGTGGGGGTTTGGAGGAACTGGGGAATCACTGTTAATGAGTAGAGAGTTTTGGTTTGTTTTTGTTGTTTCGCCTTGTGGGATCTGAATTCCCTGCCCAGAGATCGAACCCATACCCCCTGCAGTGGAAGCATGGAGTCATAACCTTTGAACCACCAGGGAATTCCAGGTACAGTTTCTTTTAGGGGTGATGAAAATGTTCTAAAATTGTGCCAATGGATTCACAATTTTGTGAATATACCAAAACCCATAGAATTGTACAATTTAAATTGTTGACTTGTGTGGTATGTATCTCAATAAAGCTGCTTTTTTTTTTTTTTTAAGGGGGTAATGATTGAATCCTTGGAGAATAATGAATTTAAAGACTGAACCAGGGAGCAGAACCCCAAGAATAAAGTGTCCCCTTTCTTCCGGCAGCCCCTGGGAATCCCTGGCCGAGAGTAGGTGCTCCATAAGTTAAATCGAAGGAATTGTTTCTAGAAAGAGGAACCCATTGCAGCTGCTGTTTCTGGAGCACGACCAAGTGGCAGGCATTGTGTTAGATACATAGCAAGTCACTGAATCCTTCAACCATCCACTTCAGAGATGGTATCATTGAGACTCTGGGAATTAAGGAATTTGCTCTTGGTCACATAGGAAGCGGCAGAGCTCACAAAGGGACCCAGGCTGACTTCAAGCTGTCTGACTTCAAAGCTAAGGTCTAAAAATATACCCTTAAAATTATTGGGTGAGCATGTGTGCTCAGTCATTTAGGCATATCCGACTCTTTGCGACCCCATGGACTATATAGCCCACCAGGCTCCACTGTCCATGGGATTTTCCAGGCAAGAGTACTGGAGTGGGTTGCTATTCCCTCTCCAGGGGATCTGACCCAGGGATCAAACCTGTGTCTCCTGCATCTCCTGCATTGGCAGGTGAATTCTTTTACCTCTGAACCACCAATTTTGTATAAAAATTTTCAGTTCAGTTCATTCAGTTCAGTCGCCCAGTCGTGTCCGACTCTTTGCAACCCCATGAATCGCAGCACGCCAGGCCTCCCTGTCCATCACCAACTCCCAGAGTTCACCCAGACTCACGTCCATCGAGTCAGTGATGCCATCCAGCCATCTCATCCTCTGTCGTCCCCTTCTCCTCCTGCCCCCAATTCCTCCCAGCATCAGAGTCTTTTCCAATGAGTCAACTCTTCGCATGAGGTGGCCAAAGTACTGGAGTTTCAGCTTTAGCATCATTCCCTCCAAAGAAATCCCAGGGTTGATCTCCTTCACAATGGACTGGTTGGATCTCCTTGCAGTCCAAGGGACTCTCAAGAGTCTTCTCCAACACCACAGTTCAAAAGCATCAATTCTTCGGCGCTCAGCCTTCTTCACAGTCCAACTCTCACATCCATACATGACCACTGGAAAAACCACAGCCTTGACTAGACGGACCTTTGTTGGCAAAGTAATGTCTCTGCTTTTCAATATGCTATCTAGGTTGGTCATAACTTTCCTTCCAAGGAGTAAGCGTCTTTTAATTTCATGGCTGCAGTCACCATTTGCAGTGATTTTGGAGCCCCCCCCCAAAAAGTCTGACACTGTTTCCACTGTTTCCCCATCTATTTCCCATGAAGTGATGGGACAGGATGCCATGATCTTCGTTTTCTGAATGTTGAGCTTTAAGCCAACTCTTTCACTCTCCACTTTCACTTTCATCAAGAGGCTTTTTAGTTCCTCTTCACTTTCTGCCATAAGGGTGGTGTCATCTGCATATCTGAGGTTATTGACATTTCTCCTGGCAATCTTGATTCCAGCTTGTGCTTCTTCCAGCCCAGCGTTTCTCATGATGTACTCTGCATAGAAGTTAAATAAGCAGGGTGACAATATACAGCCTTGACGTACTCCTTTTCCTATTTGGAACCAGTCTGTTGTTCCATGTCCAGTTCTAACTGTTGCTTCCTGACCTGCATACAGATTTCTCAAGAGGCAGGTCAGGTGGTCTGGTATTCCCATCTCTTTCAGAATTTTCCACACTTTATTGTGATCCACACAGTCAAAGGCTTTGGCATAGTCAATAAAGCAGAAATAGATGTTTTTCTGGAAGTCTCTTGCTTTTTCCATGATCCAGCGGATGTTGGCAATTTGATCTCTGGTTCCTCTGCCTTTTCTAAAACCAGCTTGAACATCAGGAAGTTCACAGTTCACATATTGCTGAAGCCTGGCTTGGAGAATTTTGAGCATTACTTTACTAGCGTGTGAGATGAGTGCAAGTGTGCGGTCATTTGAGCATTCTTTGGCATTGCCTTTCTTTGGGATTGGAATGAAAACTGACCTTTTCCAGTCCTGTGGCCACTGCTGCGTTTTACAGATTTGCTGCCATATTGAGCGCAGCACTTATCCCAAAGTATTCACCTGTGTGTACCTACACTCAGCCTAAGAAACTGAACTATCTCTTTAATTCTAATTTAAAAAAAAATCTTTTGGGATCTTAGTTCCCTACCAGGGGTTGAACCCATACCGCCTGCATTGGCAGAATGGGGTCTTAACCACTGGACTGCCAGGGAAATCCCTGAACTATCTCTTAATGCCATTGAAGTCCCCTCTGTTGCCTTCTCAATTCCATCCTCTGCCAGACTGCCACACTGCTGAATTTGGTTATTTATTGTTCCCGTACTTTGTACATATCTCCAAGCAATATGAAGTATGGCTCTGCATGTTTCTAAATTTTACATAAACATTATTATACTGAGTGTACTCTTCTGAGACTGCTGCCTTTATTTGAGGTATTGTTTGTGAGATTTAGCCAGATTGACATGTGTAGCTGCAACGTGCCCATTTCTGTGTGTAGTATGAAGTCTTCTGTTGCCCTGGACATTTGGGCTGTTTCTAGTTTCTTGTTATTACAAGTAGAGTCACTGCAAACATTCCTGTTCTTGTCTTCCAGTCCAAGGCAGTGAATGTTCCAAGAAGTCTGTATTAGCTGCTTATTGCTACTATAACAAATTGCCAAACAACACAGATAATTTATTTATTCATTATTTGTTTGGCTGCCCTGGGTCTTAGCTGCAGAATGTGCGATCTCGAATCTTCGTCTCGGCATGCAGGAAGTAAGTTGCGGCATGTGAACTCTTAGTTGTGGCATGTGGGATCTAGTTCCTTGACCAGGGAGTGAACCCAAGTCCCCTGCATTGGGAGCACAGAGTCCCAGCCGCTGGACCCAACAACACAGACAGAATCTCTTACAGTTCTGGATGTCAGGAGTCTGTGATAGATGTCCCTGGACTGAAGTTAGGATACTGGCAGGGGCGCACCCCCTCTAGCATGTCTCGGGGAGAACCCACTTCCTTGCGTTTTCCAGTTTCTAGAGGCTGCTTGATTGTGGCTTCTTTCTCCGTCTTCAAAGCCAGCAACGTACTGCCTTCAAGTTTCTCACTGACTCCAGCACTCCAATTTTATTGTTGTGTCTTCTCTGATTCTGACCCTCCTGCCTCTCCCTTCTAAGAACCCCTGTGACTACAATGGGCGCACCTGGGTGATCCAGCATACTCTCTGCATCACAAGATCGTTGATTGAATCACAGCTGCAAAGTTCTTTTCACCATGGAAGGTGACATATCCACAGGTCTCAGGGATGAGTACGTGGCCAACTTTGGGGTCTATTACTCTGTCCACTGCACATTGAATGTTCTTTACGAGTTTGTCAAACTGCTCTCCAGTGAACTGATTCTCTCTCCCACTAGCAGCATGTAAGCATTCCTGTCACTCCCCAACCTCACCAACACTTGATATTACCTGACTTTTTAATTTTTGCCAACTTGACACTTGTGAAATGTCTGGATTCTGACTGCTATATGCTCAGGAAAGAGATGGTGGTCGATGGTGTTGAATGTGAGAAAGAAGGGCTCTGGAACTCAGAAGCGGTCTGTGACCTTGGCTAGAGCAGGGTCCTTGAAGTGGTGGTGGGGTGAAGTCAGAGTCAGTCAAGGAATAAGGGGAGGTATAAGGAAATGGGGGCTTCCCAGGTGGCTCAGTGGTAAAGAATCCACCTGCCAATGCAGGAGGCATGGCTTCGGTCCCTAGATGGGAAAGATCCCCTGGAGTAGGAAGTAGCAACCCACTCTAGTATTCTTGCCTGGAGAATTCCGTGGACAGAGGAGCTTGGCGGGATACAATTCATGGGGTTGCAAAGGGTTGGACACAGCTGAGCGCACACACATGCTGATGAGGAAACGAATGCACGGAGTGCAGGGTGTAGATGGCATGTTGGTTGGCTTGGACTGTCACAACAAAACACCACACACTGGGTGGCTTAAACAAAAGATGCCTATCTCATAATTCTGGAGGCTGGGAAGCCCGAGATTAAGGTGCCAGCAGATTTGGCTTCTGGTAAGGGTTCTTTTCCTGATTCGAGGATGGTGGCCTTCTAACTGTGACCCCATATGGTGGAGAGAGAAAAAACTTTGGTCTCTTTTCCTCTTCTTAGAAGGACACTAATCCCATCATGGGAACCCACTTTCATGACCTCATCTACTTACCTCCCAAAACCCCACCTCCAAATATCATCACATTGGAGGCTAGGATTTCAAAATACCAACTGGGGGGCGGGGTACTCAGTTCATACAGAGGGAAATGGCAACCCACTCCAGTATTCTTGCCTGGGAAATCCCATGGACAGAGGAGCCTGGCAGACTACAGTCCATGGGGTCGCACAGAGTTGGACATGACTGAGCACACACTCAGTTCATAACCGGGTACTTTTTAAAATACTGGGTGGGGGTGAAAGGGATGTATCAGTCTAAAGGCAGAAATTAAACATGAAAGAGACAGAGAAAGAGAGACATATGAACTTCCTTGGTGATCCAGTGGCTTAGACTTCACACTCCCAATGCAGGGGGCCTGGGCTTCGATCCCTGGCCAGGAAACTTGGACCCCACATGCCATGACTAAGAGTTCGCATACCGCAACTGAAAGATTGCACATCCTGCGTGCCACATCTAAGACCAGCGAAGCTTAATAAATATTTTGTAAACATATTAACTAAAAAAAGAATCCGTTCTGCTATGCAGGGTACACAGGTCGGATCCCGGGTCCAGGGCGCCCCAACTACTGAGCCTTCATGCAACAACTAGAGTCTTTGCACTACAATGAAAGACTGTTCATGTGGCAACAAAGATTCTGCCTGTTGCAACTAAGACCTGATGCAGCCAACTAAATAAGTAAATAAATAATTTTTTTTAAAAGAGAGAGAGAGACATAACTAACCACAGTAGGGGGGAAGGCTCTCAGAGGAGGCAAGGTGAAGGTGAGACCCATAGCAAGGGTACTTCGTTAACTTTGGAATGAGGGGAGGTTTCTCTTCCTGGAGGCGAGAGGGAAGGAAAGGCATTGGGGTGGGTGTAGAATAAAGAGGGGTTGGTGATGAAGAGGGACAAGCTGAGGGAAGAGCTCCCATCAGATCTCACCAAGGCCTCTTAGAGTGAAGAAAGATTGGAGGAGGGGGGCCAAAGGTGGGCCAGAGAGGAGAGAATGTCTAGGAGGCCCCTGGAAGAACGGCGGAAATAGTGGGTCTGGAGGAGACACAGCAGAACCAAGGAGCTCATAAACTGGGACCTGTGGCAGGGCTCTTGATAATATCCAGGATCCTGATGGAGGGACAGCAGGGACTGTGGGGCACACAACGCCGCCTGGGGAGGTAAAGAGGGTTTCCTGGAGGTGGTGATGTTCCAACTGAGTCTGGAGAAGGAAAACCAAATTTCAGTTACCATAAAAATGTGGAGGAAGGGGACTTCCCTGGTGGTCCAGTGGCTAAGACTCTGCACTCCCAATGCAGGGGGTTTAGGCTCAATCCCTGGTTGGGGAACTAGCTCCCACATGACGCAACAAAAAAAGATCCCACATGTGGCAAGTAAGAACCAACACAGCCAAATAAATAAAAATAAATGTTTTGAAAAATGTGGGCAAAGCATTGCCTTCACAATGCATCAGCAAGCTTGTCCTGCCCCATTCCATCAGTTCTGTCTCTTTCTCAGACATCTCCAGCACACCCTCTGTCCTCTAGCTGGATTGAGGACCTGCATATACAGGAAGAACTGAGATTGTCTGTCTTTCACCTAGAACGTGATTTTGGGTAGGTGACATCATCTCTGAGAATCTGTATCCTCATCTCTGAAATAACAGTAATTCATATCAGGTATTCATTTAACTACAGGTAAGAGACTCTACAGGCTTCCCTGGTGGCTCAGTGGTCAAGAATCCACCTGCCAAAGCAAGAGGCGAGGGTTTGATCCCTGGGTTGGGAAGATCCCTTGGAGAAGGGAATGGCAACCCACTCCAGTATTCTTGCCTGAGAAATCCCATGGACAGAAGAGCCTGGCGGGCTACAGTCCATGGCTTCGCCAATGAGTCCGACATGACTTAGCGACTAAACCAAGGAACTCAACATTCACTGCCTCTTTTCCTCACTTTGTGTATCATCGCCCCATTTTGTAGAAGGGAAAACTGAGGCTGGGGGAGGTGAATGACTTATCCAAGTCATCAGCAGGTCAGGAGCTTCTGGAGCCTGGCCAAATTCAGAAAATCGTTCGAATTCAAGGGGTAAATGTGAAACAGCCTTGCAACCTGTAAACGCCTGGGGTAGGAGAGTCCGTGCCTGGAGGCGTGGTGACTGAAGGCCGAGAGAAGGGGAGCGGAGAGAGGCGGCCCTAGAGATCCAGACGGCGGAAGGATGATGGGTTGCCAGGATATCCGCGGGTGCGGGAGGCGCGCCGCCACCGGGGTGGGAAGGGGTGCGGCCCGCCCCCTCCGCGCCCCACCCCCAGCCTCCACGCCGCGGCCCCTTTAAGAGCGGGCGGGGCGCCCTCTGGCGGCGGAGCGCCGCGCGCCGCCGGAGATCGAGCCCGAGCCGGATCCCGGAGCCGGAGCCGGAGCGGAGCGGAGCCGGGGCGGAGCGGGCCGAGCGGGCCGAGCCAGCAGCCGAGCTGGGGGCGCGGGCGGGCGGCATGTACCGGGCCCGGGCGGCGCGGGCGGGGCCGGAGCCCGGCAGCCCGGGGCGCTTTGGGATCCTCAGCACCGGGCAGCTCCGGGATCTGCTTCAGGATGAGCCCAAGCTGGACCGGATCGTGCGGCTCAGCAGGAAGGTAGCACGGGGGGCGCGGGCGGGGGGCGCGGGGGACGGGCCGCGGCCTGTCGGACCTGCCGACCGACCGAAGGGCCGCGCTGGCCGGGCCGCGGGGCCGCCGGAGCCTGGCACGTACGAGTGGGCCCGGCGGAGCCGCCCCCGGGGGAGGGGGCGCCCGGAGCTGGCCTGGGGCGGGTGGGGCGCGCCGGAGACCCAGGGAGGCGCCCGTGCACCCCAGGGATGGCCGCGAGGCGTGTCCTACGGCGGATGCTCCAGGGAGGTGTGTTCCGGGGGGCGGCTGTGTTGTGGGGGGCCCTGGCTCGCACACCCACGTTCTGTAGGGCCAGAAAGGGGAGGCGCCTTCCATAGGGAGAACTAGGGGCCTGTTTGACACCTGGGGGCACCGTTGGGAGGGTGTCCGTATGCCGGGGGTGGAAGAAGGGGCTTTGTGTTTTCCGTTGGGGAGGGGTACTGAAAGCTGAGGTGTGTGTTCCATAGGCCACCATGAGAGAAAGTTGTATATTTCACAGGAGATAGGCCCGGGCTGGTTGTCTGTGGGGGGCGGAAAGGGAAAGTGTACATTGGAGGGAGGCAGGCGGGAGGGCCATGTGCATCCTATAGGGGACAGATGGAGGGTAGTGCGTTCTCCAGGGGCAGGGAGGGGAGGCTTGGCCCGCCTAGTAACAGAAGGAAAAAGCCTTCTCCAGGACCAGGAAAGAAAGGGGTCTGCTTTCTGCAAGAGAAGGAGAGCTGGGAGCAGGTGCTAGCGGATCGGGGAGGAAAAGGGGGTGTGTATTCCTTGGGGTGTGGGGATTCCACTGGAGGGCAGACGAGGAGTGCGAGGAGGGGTGTGTGTGTGTGAGGGGGTGCTAGACAGGGACAGGGTGAACACCTCACTCTGGAGAGTCAGAGCAGGGGATGGGGAGTGTTTTCGGAGCAAACACCTGAAGAGGAAGCAGACAAAGGCCTGGAATGAGAGGGAAGCTGCCCATGCATGGAAAATGGGACAGAGGAGGGAGGGGGGCTCCTCGGGGACCTGAGCAGACATATTAATTGAAAAATTAAAAATTAACTAACATTTGTAGAGACCTTCGTAGTTTTCCTCACTTCAGTCTCCCAACAACCCTATAAGGGAGACGTTTTTAGCTCACTTTGTGGACTAGGAAACCGAGGCAAAGTGGGGTCTGGGCTCTCCCAGCGCCTCCACCTGTTGGCTCGCCATCCTGAGGTTGGGGCGCCTTTGGCTTGGCCTGTGGGCACTGCCGCCTGGGTGGGGGGGCGGTCGGCGGCTGTGGGGAGAGTCCCTGAATGGGCCTCTGGGCTCTTCCCCGCCGGCAGTTCCAAGGCCTGCAGCTGGAGCGCGAGGCGTGCCTGGCTTCCAACTACGCGCTAGCCAAGGAGAATCTGGCGTTACGTCCCCGCCTGGAGATGGGCCGCACTGCCCTGGCCATCAAGTACCAGGAGCTCCGGGAGGTGGCCGAGAGCTGTGCAGACAAGCTGCAGCGACTGGGTGAGGGATGGCGGGGAGAACTGCCCGGGGTGGGGGTGGGGGGTGCCTGGGAATTGCCAGGCTCTGAAGGTTGGGAACTTGGGCACACCTCTTCTTCGGGCAAGCTTGCAGGGGTGCTACTCCTGGGAAATTCCCAAGTTGGGAAAGTGAGCAGTTGGTGAGTATAGCTGGGTTGGAGAGACCAGAATGGGTCCCTGGGAGAAGAGGGGACCCGCTGCCCAAGGGCCTGGGGTGCTCTAGGAGACAGCCTCTGCTTCCTCTTTCGCACCAGGACGGGGTGTGGGGGGCACACAAACTGATGCTGTGGGGCGTTGTCCAGGTGAGGAAACTGAGGCCCCAGAGAGGGGAGGGGAAGCGTAGAGGCACACACGGGTCAGGGAGAGAGTCAGCAGTGGGCCCTGGGGCTCCGGCCTGTCTGTCCAGGGTGACAGGCCCTGAGGGCAGGGGCTATTCACTGCGTCCCTCTGCGGCCCTCAGAGGAGAGCATGCACCGCTGGAGCCCCCACTGCGCGCTGGGCTGGCTGCAGGCTGAGCTGGAAGAAGCTGAGCAGGAGGCTGAGGTGAGAGGAGGGGGCAGCTGGGCCTGGGGACCCGGAGGGGGAACCCAACCTATCATCGTCCCCTCCCCTTGATTCTTACATTGCAGGCGTGAGAGCCCCTCTTCCAGGAAGCCTGCCCTGAGTGCCTGGCCCCCAGGAGGGCCTGCTGAATTGCTGTCCGCCCTGGACACAAGGCCCACCGTCCCCACCTGTGACTTTCCCCCGGCTTCCTGTGACCATCTCCGGCAGCTTAGGCTGGGGCTACAGAGGAGCCGGGGCAGTCAGTCGTCCCAGAACAGTGGGAGGGAGCACAGTGCTCAGGGTGTGGAGGGGTGGAGGTGGAGGGCCCTGGCCTGGAGGAGATGGACACCCGTCCCCTTCACATGTGTCCCCATCCCTAGACCCCCTCGTCCCTGCCCCGGCAGGTCTGGTGATCGTGATCAAGGCTTGAGAGGAGAGGACTTGGTCCACAGTCACTCAGCAAGGGGCAGGCGAGGCTGGAACTCAGTGCCCCATCCCAGACCGGGGTGGTGGGGTCCATTGGAAGGGATTCAGGATGGGGGAGAGAGGACCAGCCCTGAGTCTTCGGTCATGGTCCTCCTAAACTGTCCCATCCCTCCTGTCCCAGGAGCAGATGGAGCAGCTGCTGCTGGGAGAGCAGAGCCTGGAGGCTTTCCTGCCCGCCTTCCAAAGAGGCCGGGCCCTGGCCCACCTGAGGCGCACCCAAGCGGAGAAGCTGCAGGAGCTGCTGCGGCGCCGGGAGCGGTCTGGCCAGCCAGCCCCTACGGCTGCCGCGGAGCCCCCCAAATCCTTCCCCGCTGCCGCAGTCCTGCCCACCGGGGCCGCCCGGGGGCCACCGGCAGTGCCCCGGAGCCTGCCCCCCTTGGACTCCCGCCCAGTGCCCCCACTGAAGGGCTCCCCCGGGTGCCCCCTGGGCCCAGCCCCTCTGCTGAGCCCTCGGCCCTCGCAGCCAGAGCCCCCCCACCGGTAGGATCCAGGGTATGGCCCCCCCATGGGGGGCCCAGACAAACTTGATGCGTGGCTCCTCCTCCTCCCCCACTGCCTGGGTGGGGGGAGGGGCAGGCCCCTCCCCCTGGCCCTAGGCAGGCCCTGGCCCTGGAGGCTGAGCTGGGGAGGAGGGTCCACTGGGAGATGCCCAGAGAGAGGGCTGGGGGTGGGGTGGGCAGGGTCTGATGCCTCTGGCGCTGAGGAACCTCTGCCTTTTTTTTCTCCCCGGCTGGGGCCTCCCGGGTGATGGGCCAGCCCCAGTGCAAGAACTTGACTCGAAGGGGCCTGGGAAGTTGCCCGCCTCCTTCAAGGGGCCCTGCCTAGGGGGCCCTAGCGCCCCTGCCCCTCTGCTGGGCTCGCACAATGCCACGGCTGACCGGAGTGTTTTCCATCATGTCCTGAGCCTACCTTTCCCCCAGTGCTGGGGTCCACCACCTAGGAGCCAGGGGGTCAGGCCCCAGTGGCAGGGGCAGGGACACCATGGCCATGGGGCTACCACTACCTGCCCCACTCAGGCTCCAGACCATGGGGCGAGGTAGGCCAGGGGCTTCTGACCTGCAGGGGTGAGAGTGGGCCATCCCCTGGAAAGACCATTCTGTATTTTTCTGTCCCGTCTCCTTAGAATGGAACCTTTTTGAGGGCAGGTCCTTGTCTTTGTATGTTCTGTCCCCAGCCCCGCCTCCCAGGGGCCGTCAATAAATGTGATGATGAAGATGACCATGCTGCCCGACTCCTCTCTGACCCCTCACCCGGCCTCTCAGCTACTGCAGCCTCATCTCAGGTCCTGAGCTGCCTACTCTTGAGAGGCCCTCCTTTCCTCTCTGCGCATGCAAAGCCCAGCTGTCCTTCGGGTCCAGCACTGTTTCCGCCTCTTTCATGAAACCTTCTCTGATTGCCAACCCCAGAGAGTCTTTTCCTAGCTCTGCACTTCCCAGCCCTGCTGGACAGAAGCACACGCTGCGTCCCAGTTCTCAAGGGCCGCACCGCTGTGCACCCTCCTCTCCTCAGCGCCCTGTAGGCCCCATCAGGATGGCCCTGCTCCTTCTCTGGCCTGTCAAATGACCGCGCCCACTGGGTGATGGAGGGGCTCCCCGAAGGCTGAGGCTGTCTGTCTTCAGCTTGGCTGATGACGGTGGGACAAGACGACGGGAGAGTAGGAGCATGTCTTGGATCCGCTTAGGTCAAGTTTGATGAGACGAAGTTTGGCAGGGAGTCAAGGAAGATCCTCTCAGTGAGAGGAGTCAGAGTGCTGTAGAAGCTACTGTGACCTCGGTCCACGTTAGTAGGGAAGTAACCATCTAGACCGAGGCAAGTGCTGGGTTGGCACTACTTCTTACTGAAGTTTTAAACTCTAAGGGAACCCCACAGCAGCAGCACCTTTGATACAGTGAGTGTTAGTCGCACAGTTGTGCCTGACCTTTGCAACCTCATGGACTGTAGCCCGCTAGGCATCTCCGTCCATGGGATTCTCCAGGCAAGAATACTGGAGTGGGTTGCCATGCCCTCCTCCAGGGAATCTTCCCGACTCAGGATTGAACCCAGGTCTCCTGCCTTACAGGCAGATTCTTTACCCCTGAGCCACCTGGGAAGCCCGCCTTTGGAGTAACAATAAAGAGAAAAAAAGGACTGGGACTGAGTCCCCTGCAGAACAGTTGAGGATCTGTTTGGCATACAGGTAGGTGATGGCTGCCCTTTGAGTCTAAAGGGCTGCTTCACATAGAGCCAGAGGTCAGTCAAGACCAGTGGGTGGAGACCACAGGGAGCCAGATTTTGGCTCAGGATGAGGCTCTAGAGCCATGGCTGCTACTAGAGGTAGGTGGTCCCCGTTCCTAAAGCTGTCTGAGCAGCACCTGAGTGACTGCTTGATGGGATCTTGTTTTTTAATAATTTTGTTTTTGGGTTTTTTTTTCCCCTTGGCTACACGGTGCAGCTCCTGGAATCTTAGTTCCCTGACCATGGATTGAAACCAGGTGCCCAGCAGTGGAAGTGTACAGTCCTAACCACTGGACTGCCAGGGAATTCCTCTGATGGGATCTTTAGAAACGTAGGCAATAGTTAAGAGGGACTGGCCCATTTGAGCTTCTGACAGCCCGTCAAGTCCAGTCAGATCCCTCCTAGCGGGGGCAAAGCACTGCCAGTGCCCGCTCAAGAGGCTCCACCCCACGGCGGCCTCGGCGCTCCTGCTCCTCCCTGCTAGCACTTGAGCTGCTGGAGGTGAGGGACGCCAAGATGACACCTAGTGCCTGCCTGAGACAGCAGACAGAAGACTGAGCAGCCTTGGAAGAACTTCTGCATTCTCAGCAGGGCCTGGTGCAAGCTGGGCCCCTCTCACCCTGGCCTCCCATTCCTGGTCCCTGCTTCCAGGGTGTTTTTCCAGGTTTGTAACCACAGGAAGAAGGGCTAAGGATGGGGATGCCGGAGCCTACCTCCACTACTGTGAGCTGGGCAGAGGCTAATGTCCACAGTCTGGTTCAGCCTCCCCTCCCCGAGGCAGGTCAGAGGAAGAAATGACCAGGCAAGGGCGGGACCAGAAAGGGAGAAGAGCGTTACCATGGGACCCAGGTGGGGGCCCTCAAAAGGGCTTCCACACCCCTCCCCTTCCCCAAAGAGCTCAGTTTTAGAGGGCACAGGGAGTGATGCCCCTCAGGATTCAGCTCCAGCATGAAAAAGACCAAAGACCTGAGGGAGGTGGGTACAGATGCCGCCAGAGTGCCTGGCCCTAGTTCTGGGCCACAGGAAAGGCTTAGAGTTGGATGGTTAATAAGCTTTATTAGCCTCTCTGCTTAAAGGAAAATGGAATGTTCTGGAAAGTTCCAAGCAGTCTGGGCTCTCCTGCCAGATCACTTCTGGAACTGTCTAGGTTCTGGGGTACCAGGGAATGTTCTTGGCTATCATCCTCTGTGAGAGAGAATAAACTTGAGGGGCTACATCAAGGGGCCCATGAGAAAAGTTCTATTACAGACCACTGGTGCGTTTACAAACCAAACCCCCCAAATCGCCCCAGTAACAAAACTCCCACCCCTTTTTGATAAACACGTGTTCCTGCCCCTCAGAAGTCTGTTATGTGCATCTCCTTGCTTGGAAATCACTAGCTTCTGTGTCCTTTCTTAAGCCTCCTGCTTCATCTTCCAAATATGAAACACTACACGTAACTTCGTGTCTGTGTGCGCGCGAATCAAGGCTCACTGAGCTAAGCAGGCCTGAACCACAGTGAGCTCAAATCTCTACCCCTGAATCGTGTGGTCACTGCAAAGCCATGGCTAAGAAACTGCCCTTGACCTCCAAGGCTAGAGAGAATCCAGTGGTTTCAGAGAGACCAAGTAGGACTAGCTGAGGGTTTATCCCAATTTATACAAGGATTTTACATGAAAGACCAAGTGCAGGGATGGCATTATTGTACCAAGGGACCTCTGGCTTTGTCTGGGACCTTGCCCCTGCCACAGGCCTCTCGAGAGATTCTTCCTGTTCCACAGAAAGTAAGATTTACACTCTGCCTCCCAAAGTGTGAGCTCTTACAACGACACAGGAGGTTATCTGGGGATCTGCGACCTCAAACGCCTGGAGGGGCCAGGAAGGTCACAGTGCCAAGCAGCACCATTTCCACAAAGCACACCCGCCCCTATTTTCCTGGAAATGTGAGACCCCTTTTGTCTGTCTATTTTCCCTCTTTATAGACATGGGATACAGAGAGAGATTTCTTTACTAACAGCGAAATGGTTTCAAGTGTGTGCATTATGGCTTCTGACACATCCCTTTGCTGGTCAGAGTGCAGCAGCCTGGGGAGGAAGGACTTTGTCTACAAGGCAGACCTGACAGCTCTTCCCACGCGGTCATGCGGGTATGGGAGGAAGCTTAATGGTGGCATTTTCTCATTTTTTGGAGCGAAGTCAGAAAGCTAGATTTTTATGCAGTCTCCCAAGTTCTTAATGTTTGCTAAAGTTAAGACACCGTGCTAGCCACAGCCAAACACTACGTGCAGGTTGGCTGTGGCCTGTGAACCACGAATCTGGGTCAGTCCTTGGTTCTCCTAAAACAGGCCTTCTTTGGTCTAGCGGCAGCCCCTCCCAGGACCAAGGGTGTGAATGCTGAAGGGACAAAGGCCGAACGGGAGGGCTGACCTCCCTCAATAGTAGCGCCCAGGCCCCAGGTTGAGACAGCCTTAAGAGACACTGGTAAGATGGCTAGATCCATTGATACTATAATCTTACGACAGACGGGGAAGCGGCGCCTCTGGGGGATGAGAGCACTGAGCACCCCCGCATACACAAGTTTATGAGGCCCAGACTCAGGTCTTGCTATCATCCTAAAACCAACAGACGGATCCTCAGCTGCTTTGCTCAAACCCCATGGCCACCAGGGCTCCAGAGGCTGGCTGAGAGCCAGGCCGCTGAAGGCAGGTGAGGCGGGCCTTCTACAGTCCTGCTCAGAGGCAGGTGATAATGTGACCACATTCATCACAGGGCAGAGGAACGGACGGGGCAAAGGCCATGAGAGAGTGCTGAACTCAGAGAACTGAAGTAACCCTGCCACTTACCGGCTTCCTTTCTCAGCCTCTCTTCATGGGACCTGATGACCTTCCAGGAAGCCCAAAGGCCCGAGACAAGACCCCTCCTCCTCGCCATTTTCCCAAAAGTGGGTGTGGTGGCCACTCACTTGGGCTCCACCCTTGGTGTCTCAGCTTCAGGCTGTGGCTATAAGGGATGGAGATATACACATGGTCAGTGATGACCATCGGGCAACTCGCTGGCCTAAGATAGGCTATTCTTCTTTATCTTGGCTGAACCATTACAGAGGGTAAGGTGCACCCAGAGAAAGAAATGCCAGAACTTCAGAAGGAAGCAAGAAATCTTACTCCTTTAGCACTGTGAAGTGTAAAGGATCTTTTCACCCAGCAATTAAAAAAAAAAAAGGACAATGGAGGGGAAAAGTTTGGCTCAGGAGGAATAAAGTCCTGATTAAGCCCAAAGGCAGTATCACAACTGCCTAGACATACACACCTTTGATTCCTGTCTTCTCGTTCAAGTCTCTCCATTCAGGATCTGTGCATGCTTCTCACTGGGCCTGGTACTGAACTACACCCCCACCCACCCCAATGAGCGCAGCCTGGAGCAAGCTGGACCCCTCTTGTCCCAGTCTCTCTTCCTCAGTCCAAACTTCTACTTTTTAGCTTGTGACCAAAAGGAAAAAAGGGACTAAAGCTGACCATGTCTCAGGAACACGGGAGCAGCCCCTGAAAGGCAGGGGCTAATGTCCATGGCCCGGTTCAGCCTCTCCTCCCAAGGGCAGATAAGAAACTGAGAATGGACAGATGCGGGTGGTGGTGGGGAGAGAAATGATGTAACAGGAACCAGTGTGGGAGGGTACTTCAGAAAGCCTCCCACACACCTCCTTGCCCATGATGAGCCCAGACTGTTTGAGGGATGGTAGGGAGTGGTGTCTCTGAGTTCAGCTCTGGCCTAAAAAAACCCCAACAGGCAAGACAGCACTAGAGAGAATAAAGGGGGGCGGAGTGGGGCGCCTAGTTCTAGGCCTAAGAAGAGGCTTAGAGGTGGATGGTTAATAAATTTTATTGACTGCCCTGTTTGGAGTTGCATGGAATGTTCCAGAGGTTTCACAGAGTCTGGACCCATCACCCCAAACCTTCTGGAATTTTCTATTCACCTCCATGTTCTGGGGCCCCTAGGGAATATTTTTGGCTGTGATCTTCACCGAGAGAAAACAAACTTGAGAGGTATATGTCACAGCCAATGAGAAAGGCCCTGGATATCACAGACCATTAATGCTTTTACAAACAAAACCCCAAAGAACCCTAACCCCATTTGATGGAAATTTGGATGAAATCTTGCCTCACAGACTGTTCAATGGCACCCCACTCCAGTACTCTTGCCTGGAAAATCCCATGGATGGAGGAGCCTGGTAGGTTGCAGTCCATGGGGTCTCGAAGAGTCAGACACGACTGAGCGACTTCACTTTCACTTTTCACTTCCATGCACTGGAGAAGGAAACGGCAACCCACTCCAGTGTTCTTGCCAGGGACGGGGAAGCCTGGTGGGCTGCCGTCTATGGGGTCGCACAGAGTCGGACATGACTGAAGCAACTTAGCAGCAGCAGCAGCACAGACTGTTCAGTCCCAACTCTGGCTGAGAATTACCAGTCTCTGTACCTTTCACTAAGCTTCACTTCCTGTTGTCTGTGCTTTGAAAGAACAGACTTTCCCCACCTGTTTTCCAAATATGAAACATAATAACATTAAATGTTCTTTTTAAAAGTACACATGCCCCTCCCTTCAAACCAAGGCTTGCTGAGCCCAGCAGGTCTGAACCAGAGTGAGCTTAAAGCCTTACCACTGAGTTACATGGGTCACTGCAAAGCCATGCTGAAGAACTTGCGCCCAACCTCCAAGGCTAGAGAAAAGACCCAAGTTGAACCACCTATGGGTTTATACCCAAATTACACAAGAATTGCACACACAAGACTGAGTGCAGGAATTGGTGTTAATATAGCAAAGCACCTCTGGCCTCGTTTAGAAGCTAGACTTAGGTCCTGACTCTTGTAGTAGGTCTTCTGCACAAGTTTTCCTATCCCATGGCTTTCTGCTCAACAGCGCATACATACTTGAGTTCCTACTGCCTCACAGCTAATCCACACCCCGTGTGCAGAGATTCAGGGTTAAGAGGGCTGGATTACAACAGCTCTAGCAAGTGATCACCCACTTGTTTAGCACCAGTCAGGAACAGAGGAGGGGAAAAAACGGGGGGAGGGGACTTCTCTGGGGATGCAGTGGTTGAGACAGGAACATAGGTTCGATCCATGGTTGGGGAACTAAGATCCCACATGCCTGAGCTGTGCAGCCATAAAAAGAAAAAAAGGCCTCAGTTAGCTCTGAATAAGGAAGTGCATTTCTACATGTCCCTCCTCTCCCTCAATAATCTTGTTTACTCAAACTCCCCCAGTTCCCACAGCCTCAAGTAGCCATGTTTCAAGGACTTGGCTTGTGGGGCCTGTGATAAGCGCTACCAGCAGAATGGGAGGCTGGGCCACTCTCACGCAACTCTTACCTCCGCTTTTGTTGCTCTGTTTCTAGGAGGGGAGGAACTGCACAGTTAGCAATGAGGCTGGCTGGTCAAGGAATGACCAGGTGCCAGGCACAGTGTCCCAAGGATAAATCTGGCTCTACCGACATCAATATTTTAATCACTGAGCCTACTAGAACATGGATAATCAAGTATGACAGATCTCGAAAGAGCAAACAATTTGCTCCCCTGCCATCATGCCCACAGATGAATTTTCTGCAAGGTCATATATTCGACAAGTATGGGCACAGGAAGACTCACGACCTCGCTTTCTTTCCCACTCCCAGAGGCCACCAACAGAAGGCCAAGTGGGATCTGACTACCCAAGAATGGCCAAGTTCCCACGGATTACAACTTTATCCTACATCAGGTCTCACCTGTGGCTTGGGGAACTCACAGAAAGGCAAGTTTCGTAAGACCCCAGATTTTTTCGTTTGGACAGCCACGATTGGTCACATTGCACGTTTCAAGGTTACACAGGAGCCCCACGCTACACGCACGGGGCAGGAGCAGACGAGTCTTGCTTGGAGCTTTACAAGAAAGCCAGAGCAAATGTTCCAGAAGTTGACAACATCTGGAAGCAGGCACCCCAGGGCCTCCAGAAAACCCCTCACTCTCAGGCTTTCAGGACTCTTCATTAGGGGCCTGTTTTCTCGAGCATCGAAAAGCCTCCTTTTCTGGAGCGGGGCGGGGGTAGGGACGTGCAGGTCAATGGCTAAGTTGGACAGGTGGGCAACAGAAGGGGGAGAGCAGTTCCTTCGGGCCCCAGCAGAGGTAGACAATGGGAGGCAAGGGGTTCAAGAAGACACGCAGGGTCATTTTCTTGGGGGTGGGGTGGGGCGGGGGGGTGTTGGCTGGGGGCTGCTCCCCTGCCCTCCACTCCGATTAAATACGAGAGCTCACGATGAGGAAGACGGTGAGCAGAACGAGGACGAAAGCCAAGTCTCGGGTCTCGTCCCAGCCTAAGCCCTTCTTGGCCCGGTCCTCCTGCATCTTGCGGAAGGCCTCCCGGCGCGCCCTCAGGCGCCGTTCGCGTTCTAGCTGCTCACCGTAGTGCGCCTGGTAGAAGGCGTCAAAGTCGAACATGGTGCGCTTGGCTCCCGGAGAGGCCGGACCGCGGCCGTGGGCCCGAGGGCCGGGCGGAGGGGTACGAGGCTTCTCGGGGTCGGCGGCGGGAGTCTTGGAAGGCCTGACACCCGGACCGCGCAGGTCCTCGTCGCTCAGCAGGCCGCGGTCATACTTGCGACGCAAGGTGGTACTGCCCAGCACCACGTAAGCCTGGGAGATGCGCGTGAAGCGCTCGGCAGCCTCAGCGCTCCCCGAGTTGCGGTCCGGGTGGTAGAGGAAGCTCTGCCGGTAGTAAGCCGCCTTGATTTGCGCCTGCGTGGCCGTGGAGGGGACGCCGAGCAGATCATAGAGCGCCGTGCGCGAGTACGGGCCGTCGCTCCGGGTATAAGTCCTCGCTTCTGGGCCTAGGCCCGATCTCGGGTTTTGGGGAACCCCCCGGGGCTGCCACAATCTCCACAGTAACAGTTGGGACCACTTCAGGTCGCGCCGGGCTGCCATCTTGAGTGAATCTGGCGGGCAGTGCAAGATAAACTGGCCAATGGGAGACGTGCGTTTTTCGCAGCCGGTCGGCCCTGTAGCCAATCGAGTAAAAGAGAAGGCGGGGAGAGGGGGGGGTGGAGCATGCGTGTTACGGGGCGGGCGCCCGGCCGATGACATAAAAACCGGGCTCCGGAGCCACTCGCACGAGTTCTGCTGTTGCGGCGTGGTGATGGCTTTTCGCGGGCGGAGACCTGAGCTCCGCGGGCCCCCGGAGCTGGTGAGGGCTGTGACCACCCCCGCCCCTCTCTTTTCTCCTAGGGCGTCCGTGTCTTGATATCTTACCCGACTCCCCCCAACCTTTTTCTCGTTCTTGCAGTATTACGACAAGAATGAAGCCCGGAAATACGTGCGCAAGTAAGGGAAGCCTGGATGTTGCTGGGTGTCGGGGGTCGGGAACCGGCAAGTTGCCCTGAATGCGGAGGTGCTTGGAAAGCACGCAGAATTTGGGGGTGGCGGAAGGAAGAAACTTGAATTGATCCATTGTTGACACCGTCAAAGTCAACTCTTCAGTAAACCAAATTCTCTGGGTCTCGGTAATCTTAGTATTAGGAAGGGAGTGATCATACCTGCTTTGTTTAAGGTGACAGCTTATTTCAAGCATGTGAAGAATTAGGTAGGACGGAGTGGTGATGTGTAAACTATCAGTGCTGTCTGTAGGGGGGAGAAATAATACCCGTAGAATGTTTACTGTATGTCTCTAAAGAAAATGAAATATTTATTAATTTTTTTATGTTACATATTAAAATGATATTTTGAGCATATTGGATTAAGTAAAGTATAATATTGAGTATACTGGGTTAGGTTAAGGACTACTACAGTTAACTCTATGTATTTAGTTTCTCTTTAAATAGGGACTCAAGAATGTCCTGAGTGGCTTGTGTTGTATTTCTCATGGAGAGCACTGTTATAATTTTTACTGTGCATTGTTGACCCTTCTACATGGGAGTAGCTACAGTGGATAATTCTTCTAGAAAACATGTTTTTAAGTAAGAGGATGTCAGAGCTTGGTAGAGTTGAAAATACCGAATGATGCGTTATGAGGTAAATGATATGTTCCCTTCATAGTAGCTCTGCAGCTGGTACAGTTTAATCTGTGTCACAGTAGAATAACACGTACTACACGGTCTTTGGGGGTTACTTTTAAATAGTCATAGTGCAGTTTATTGGCTGGGAAAGAGTACCTCAGAATGATTGTTTCCTTTGACTTTTCTTGGTCTGGGTGAGGTTTTAGCCCAGAACCCCTTTACCACGTTCTTGTGTTTTTAGCTCACGGATGATTGACGTCCAAATCAAGATGACTGGACGGGCACTGGAGCTTCTTTGTGTGCCTGAGGACAAGCCCTGTTACGTGTTGGATATTGGGTGAGATCCTGGGGCCCAGTTCAGACAGTCCAGGTGAGGGGATGTCCTTGGTCCTCACACTGTTGAGTCTCTGATTGTCTTCCAGCTGCGGTACTGGCCTGAGCGGTGATTACCTCTCAGATGAGGGGCACTACTGGGTGGGCATTGACATCAGCCCTGCCATGCTGGGTAAGTATGCCCTGTTTAGCACTGGGGTGGACACCCTTCCATGAGTTTGGAGTGGTGATGCAGATTGTCCCGATTCCTAACCCACTCTTTTCCAATGTAGATGAGGCCTTGGACCGTGAGACGCAGGGAGATGTGATTCTGGGGGACATGGGTCAGGGCATTCCCTTCAAACCGGGCACCTTTGATGCTTGTATCAGGTAAGGGTCTTCATTTCCTGCTTTTAGTCCTGCAGGTCAGTGCTTCCCAAAGCAGAGTTGTTCAGAATACATAAATATACACATTCCCCAGGATTCTCAGGTCTGTTAGATCGGAGCAAGGCCCCCCAGATGAGTCTTTTTTGTGTTACAAAACTACTCCTATGCTTAACTTGTCCTGCTGGGTTTAGGTACCATGGTGTATAGATTTCTCTGCTTTGTGTGTGAGGGCTTCTAAGATGGCTCTGGGAGCCATCTTGTGGGCCCCAGCAGCCATCTTGTGGGCCCCAGCCTCCATCTTGTTGACTTCTTTTCAAGGAGTTTTATAGTGGAGAGTGGCCCTCAGGCTCCAGTCTTTTCAGTGGCTTGGGAGTCTTTTCTGAGGAGTCAGGGTCAGGCTTTGAGTGTGTTGTACATAGTACTTCGATAACATATTTTAGAACATTGGGCCCACAAGATGGCTGCTGGGACCCACAAGATAGTTCCCAGAGGCTCAGAAGCCCCCACCCTGCTACACGCACAAAGCAGAAAAATCTATATACCCTAGTGCCTGAACCTGGCAGGACAAGTTAATCATAGGAGTAGTTTTGTAACACAAAAGAGAGGACTTTGGGGGTCTTGTTCTAATTAATGTTAGAAACATGAAGTTGTTCTTTGTCTTCTGTGGTAAGCTCTGTGGAGTATTTGGTTTAGTGTTTTGTTGCTGGGGTGGAAGTAGGGGCTAGGAGAGGATGTCAAAGCTGAATCATTATCTGGGAGGCGAAGACCTTCCTATGATAATAGATTGAGCTGTAGGGCTACACATTAAGAACCTGAATGAGGAGTACAAATCTACATTTAAATGTTTTTTTAGGGTAAGTGATTAACATATATGTGGAAACAAGATTGGAGGAGAAAAAACGTTTCAAAGATAGCAACCGTGTTTTAGTAATGATCAGGTGAGATGTTCTAAGCTGCAGAGAGTCAAAGACCAGCAATATGATCTTGGGAGTTTCAGCAGTAAGCAGTCATTTTTAGTTTGTTTTTAAAAGGAGAAGGTGGTTTGGCCAGCATTTTTGTCTCAACATTTGTTACATGTAAGAAATTGTACTACATGCTATGGAGTTTATGGAAATAAAATTCCGTGTTTTTAAGACTCTCCATAGTTTTTTTGGTGCTATAAGGTGTGGACCAGGGGATTTCCCTGGTAGTCCAATGGTTTAGACTCTGCACTTGCTCTGCAGGGGTTGCAGGTTCGATCCATGGTCGGGGAACTAAGATCCCACATGATGTGCGTTGTGGCTGAAAAATGAAAGATGTATACCAAGTTATTAAACATGAGCCCCAGGGTGAGGTGTACACTAGGAAGTCTGGGGACCCACCACAGTTATGAAGAGAAATAAGAGCACAGGAAAACTTTGAGCAGGAGGGGCCGGGGCTGGGCCTTGAAGGCTGGAAGGGATTTGGAGAGCCAAGGGAGAGGGTTTCAGAGTGAAGAAGCAGTGTGAACACAGGCATAGAAGTGAGTGGGAAAAAGGCATCTCATTGATGTAGCGATGAATGAGAAATTCCCTGGAAGCTGAGATCATGTGGGTTTGGTTCCTAGAAAGCTTTTTACTCCATCCTAAGAAGTTGGGTCTTTATTCAGTAGTTGTTGATGGAGCACTGGTGAGTGATGAGACTTGGTCTGTGTTATAGGAACAGTACTTAAGGGAGAAGATGCAAGAGAAAAGTTCGGTTGTTGAAGCAATCGAAGTGATAATAAATGCTGACCCAGGAGAGTGGTGGAAGGACGTAAAAGCTGGGAGAGGCAGTTGGGCACACCACCTGGGTTTGGGGTTCTGTGTTATGTGTGTGCTCAGCAGTGAGGAGGGGAATACTGGAAAAGAGGGCATATTCGTTGCTAGAAGTTTTACTTCTTTAAATATTTATTTGCTGCGTTGGGTCTTAGTTGCGGCATGCAGGATATTTACCTGTGACTCGCAGGCTTAGTTGCCCTGTGGCATATGGAACCTTAGTTCCTGGAACAGGGATTGAACCCACTTCGCCTGCACTGGCAGGTAGATTCTTAACCACTGCACCTCCAGGGAAATCCCTGCTTGAAGTTTTAAATCTGGGGATCGTGGAGACCCCTAGCAGGTAGAGTTGAAGGAAATGATTTAGGAGGAGAGTGAATGGCTTTGTGGAAGCCGGAAGCATATTTCTTTTGAATGGAGGAAGGGTATGAAGGGGTAGGTGGCAGGGAGAGCCTTGACCTGCTGAGTGATGCTGAACCAAACTTGAGATGCGTGAGAAAGTTTGAGGATGTGTTTCCTTGGACTGGCAGCAAGGAAACCTTTCATGCTCACCTTCTGGAGGCCCTGTTTGGTCCAGTGTTGTAAGATAATGATCCGAGGTGCTTGTGCCAACAGAGTTGTGGGCAGGCGGGTTTCATCTGGAGACTGAGGAATGTGGCATTGGTCACGAAGAGGCAGGGGTGGGCCGTGCATGTCGCTCCCTTTCCTGATGTGGTCTCTTCGTCTTGCAGCATTTCTGCAGTGCAGTGGCTCTGTAATGCTAACAAGAAGTCTGATATTCCTGCCAAGCGCCTGTACTGCTTCTTCTCTTCTCTTTACTCTGTTCTGGTGAGTTACGAGATCTCCCTGTCCCTCCCTCGTCCTGCAGATAGCGTGATGAGGCAGAGGCACCCCGTGGGAAGGACACAGAATGGCAGGACCTTACTGTGGCTAATGCTGTCCCAGTGGACAGCCTTAAAAGAAGGGGGTGGGGTGGGGACCCGACACGCCAGTGAAATGCAAAGACACTGATGACCGAATCTGAGACTGATCACAACTGCTGTGTCTATGCTGCTGAATTTTAATCCTACGTTGGCTTGGGGGCCTGGACTCCCCAGATCAAGGACAGGGATGGCATATCAAGGCCACACACAACACTTTCCAGAGCTCACATCCTCCAGCTCCCACCTTCCTTCCCCCTCCCACCAGTGCTCAGAGAGGAGAGCAGGGTGGCTATTTACTAGTGAGAGAACTTCTTATTAGCTTTATCATATCTTTAGAAATGATGGCATTGATTTCCATTGTTTACTAGGATTAGATTAGAGTGAGATTCGAAGTCCTAAAAATCTGTTGGTTCTTTTTTTTTTTGGATCCAAGTGTTTGCTTTCTTTTATCAAAAATTTGGCTGTGCTGGGTCTCAGTTGCAGCACCCAGGATCTTTGGGCTTAGTTGCAGCATGTGGGATTTATTAATAGTTCCCAGACCAGGGATGGAAGCTGGGCCCCCTGCATTGGGAGCACAGAGTCTTAGTCACCAGACCACTGGGGAGGTCCCAGATCCAGGTGTTTCTTGGTGCCCTTAAGTCACCTTCCTTCACCCCTGACTCTTCTAGAGTGGGTTTGGGCAGATAGTTTACTAGTCTTGTGCATTATGTAGTCTTTTCTCTGCTCAGGCTCTGGGGTTAATCCTGAAGTTCTGAGGGCCTCGGTGTTTACTTTTCCCTCTGCTGAAATGTTCTCCTCTCAGACATTTCCATAGCCACCTCCATCCTATAGTCAGGCCTCTGCTCCAGTGTCCCTTAGAGAGAGGCCTGCCTTGAAAACTGAAAGTAAGCTGGATAGTTTCTGTCACTTACCATCCCTTGTTCTAAGTTGTTTATCTTTTTGGCACTTAATCTGCTGTGGATTAGCTGCCTGAGCTGCAGACATTGGGGACTGTCTCTTTTGTTCATGGCTCTTTCCCACCCCCAAGAACAGTATCCCTTGCACACAGTGGGAACTCAACAAGTATTTTGTGAAGAAGAAAAGGGGAAGCATCTGGGTCTGGACCCCACGGATTATTTGAGAGACCACCACGTTTCTGTTGCAGGTGCGTGGAGGCCGAGCTGTCCTGCAGTTGTACCCTGAGAATTCAGAGCAGGTAAGCCCCTTGGCTAGTCGGGGTGCATGCAGGTAGGGGGAGCCCAGAACAGGTCAACTGTCCTGCTTCTCACTCTCCTGTCCTTCTGCTGTTGGGAAGTGACAGGACAAGCCACCTTAGGCTGCTCGGTGGGAAGGGAGGAGCTGAGAGTGGTCCTCCTCGCCGGCCATTTTATGGCCTAAGTCCTAAGGAGGGAGGGGTACCTGGGGCAGGTGGGGGATAGGGTGTTTGTCTCCTCTTGACAGACCCTCTGGTATTACTCATGTCCATAACTGAAGAAATAATGGGGGTGGGGGAGGGGATGTTAACAGTTGAATGCTGTGGAGTGTGATGCACGAGCAGAGGTGGGTCAGAGGTACCAACTCCGATGGACAAATATCGAGCTGTCCCTGAATGAGTCTGGCTCTCAGCTGGTGATCATTCATTGCCGGAGATTTAAGTGGGGAGGTGGGTCCCTGGGGTAGAAAGTGAGAAAAACGGGGCGGGGGGTGGTGGTTGGTGGTTCTGTGATCCCCGAGGGAGGTGTCTGCCATGGCTGGCTCCAGCCTGCACCTTCCCTGCATGGTTTTTGGGGACTCAGAATTGGGAACAGTCAATAAAGACCTTCAGTTCTCCCAGGCGAGGTCCATCCTGGGACCAGATGAGGGCCCGGGGGATGAGCAGAGAGCCGCTGTTAGCCGGCTGCCCTGCCTGACTCCCTGCCGTTCTCTCCCCAGTTGGAGCTGATCACCACCCAGGCCACCAGGGCCGGCTTCACTGGTGGTGTGGTGGTGGACTACCCCAACAGTGCCAAAGCCAAGAAGTGAGTGCCGGGGGTCAGGGTGCGCCCGTGCAGCAGGAGAGAGGGTGGCGGGCTGGCCCTCACAGGCCAGTGACGAGTGGACCAGAGCAGTGCTGGCTTGGGTCACTGGGGCCCGGGCGTGTCTGCATCTGTTTGTGGCGGGGTAGGGTAAGGGTTTCACTTGTCCGTTAAGGCTTTCCGAGCCCAGCCCTCACTCTTCGTTTTCTCATTTCAGGTTCTACCTGTGTTTGTTTTCTGGACCTTCAACCTCTCTACCAGAGGTGAGGGCCCTTGAGTTTGTAGGCCCATCTGTCTGGGGTTCCCTTCCTGTGGGGTTAGGCCGTGGACCTGCTGGAAGGACTCACAGGCCTGGGTGCCAGGCCTTCGGGGTGGAGCGGGCGGGGAGGTTGAGAGATCTCCATGTCACCAGAAAGCACCTTGGTCTCTGCAGGGCCTGAGCGAAGATACCGAGGAGGAGAAGCCTGCCGAGTCCACGTTCACGGCTGATAGGTGAGAGGCGCCAACTCGGGGCAGGTGGTCGCCGTCCCCAGGTTCAGGCAGCAAGACTCTTCCATGTCTCTGCTTTCGCCAAGTCTCTCAGGGTCTGATGTGGCAGTGACAGCAAGGTGGAGAAGGGACTGGGGAACCCTTTGGGATGGCGTTTGCACCTGCCTCTGGCTGAGAGAGTAGAGCCCTGCTGGACGTCCATGGGCAGCAGGTGGCCCCCTCCTTCCCAGGCTGCCTCTGTCCCCTGGATCCCAGGCCCCCTCCCTGTGGCTCCTGCAGCTCCCTGTCCCCCTGCATCCTCATCTTCACCCTCTCGAGTCATGGCTCTCAGCACGTGGCAGTGCTGCGCAGTTTATCCCGACTTTAAAAAAGATCCTCCCTTATTCCCGTAACGGCTCCTGACTGCCACTGCATATCCACCCCTGCTTATTGGCTCCCACTGCGGCAGAACTCCTCGCACTGGCCCTCTGCCTTTCTCAGTCCTCTCCTGGCTCAGGCTTGTCTCATCGCAAATTGCTCTTGCCACCACAAGCCTGTCTTAGCAAACCCATGAGCCTTTTTTCCTTCTCCATCTTCATTGTAACTTGCTTGGTAAGTAGGAGCTAAGGCAGCCAATTGCTCCCTTAACGCTTTCTTCACTTGGCTTCCTACCTACCTCCCTGGCTGGTCCTTCTCCGTTCACTGTGCAGCTCCGCCTGGACCCCCTTTCTCTCCGTGCTGCTGCCTTAAACACCAGCTCCAGGTTGAGAACATCCACGTGTATAGCACTGGTTTCAATCCCACCTCTGATTTCCAAACCACCCACCCTCCTGAATGTCCAGACCTGGACTTCCCACAGGTCTCCAGAGCAAAACAGAGCCCTTGGTTTCACCCCCAAACTTCCTTCCTCCATCCTGCCTGTTGTCTACCCTTCCTGCCTTACATCTCACATCCAGTCAGTCCACCCCTTTCCGCCATACCTATGTGGTCTCCATCCCCACTGCCCCGGTTTCTGAAAGCTGCGTCCCTGGTCTCCCTGCTTTGGACTTTGCATTTGAATTCCCTGGCCGTGCAGCCAGACAGATCCTTCTCTTTTGCTTTTTAAAAGTGTACATCATATCTTGCGATTTTCCTGTTCAGTATCTTCAGTTGAGTTCTTAGTTTTACTTCCGTAACACTGTTCACAGCTCTGAATCAGAAATACTTCATTACATGGCATTATTTCTACCCCCAACTACAGTGAAAACTCTGTGGGGACTTGTATACCTGACACCAGAAGAATGTGTTGTTAGCGAAAGGTGTTTAGTATTTGTTGAAGGAGCAAATGATTATAAAGAGTAAAGAAGGAGATTATTTCTTCATTCTGATTAGAGTGAAAGGTCTTCAGACTTTAAGACATCAAAGAGGAAAAATAGGCGGAGTAAGGATGAGGTAGAAAGGCCCAGAGATGCTGAAAAATCATGAGTCCAGTCCTTGTATCTGCCACGCACTGATGCCTCCTGACCCCTTGGCCCTTCAGGCTCATCTCCCTTAGTTTCCTCAGCCCATTCCCCATGGGGACTTGGGGGCGCTCTCCTTGCTGTTTCTCCTCCAAGGTACCCAGCACTTGCTCCCAGCAAGCAGTCCCATCTCCTGCTTCACAGGGAAATTCAAGTGGTTTAACTCCCTCCGTCCACCTTAGGCTCCCTCTTGTCCTCACAGCGGTGTCTACAGACAACATGTCCTAGCTGTAAACTTAGGTAAGTTGTGGGACCTTCAGCAGCCGTTTCTCATCTCTCATTTAAAAATCTGGCGAGGGGGACTGTGCCCCCGGCTCAGGCAGCATGTTGAGGAGTCGAGGGCATGTCTGTGCAGGACTTGGCGCGGTGCCTGGCTCAGACCCTGTCTCCCTACAGACTCTTCCCCTTGAAATCCTCCGATTTGGGAAGGGTGGGGAGGAGGCTGTGGGCTGATGGGGCTTTGCTCCAGGTGCTGTCACTTTGGTCTGATCACATTTGAGCCTCTTAGAAATATTGTTTTGGCCAAAAAGTTCATTGAGGTTTTTCCATAACATCTTGCAGAAGTGAAAATTTTGGCCAATCCAATACATAGATAAATTAAGAAAAGGTATTCTAAACCTTTGCCAACTCATTTCTAATTTCCTCCCCCCACCCCATCAACTTTGCTTGACCGATGTATTCCTCACCCCTCGCCACCCGGCCTCCGCCCTGCCACTCATCACCTGCGCGCTCCGTAGGCGCCGTCCCCTCTGGCCTTTGCCTGTGGACACCACTTACCTCTTCCTGTGGTCTGCACCGCTCGCCGTCCTTGCTGCTCCTGTGGCTCTCCTGATGACTCTTTCCCATCGACCCTCCTGCAGCTCACATCTTGCCCCTGTTTGCTGTGCTACCCCGGAGCTTGTCCTTCCTTACGAACTCCTGGGGTTCAGTCCTGCATCTTTAGCTGCTTCCTGCTTTGCATCTAATACACTGGACTCCTGCCCCCTCACTCTGAGCCTGTTAACTTTCTTCTGTGAACTGTTGTCTCTACACCCTGAAGTCTAGAGTATGTCATTCCTTTGGTCTAAGGCCTTGCTGCTTCCTGGAGAGAGGGCACGCTCCTTGCTGGTGTTCACAGCTCCATGAACTGGTTCAGACAAGTGGGAATCTGAGTTGTTTTTTTTTTTAATCTGACTTTTATTACTGGGTTAGAACAGATGAGACGTAGCAGCAGGAAGATTGTGTCACCCAGTCTGGCTTGGAGTAGACTTCCAAGGATGACTCGATCCTCAGCGGACTCTCAGATTCTCCCTGGGACCCTCCCCTTCTTATACCCGTCGCTCTAGGCACCAAGACTCTTCTACTCCCTAACCTTCCCCTTCAGTCAACTCAGAGCCTCGCTTTCATGTATTGCTTCCTGTCTGGACTCTGCCCCATCTCCTGCATGAAGAAATACTCACAGCGGCTTAAGCTCGGTGGCGTACTCATTGCCCACCTCACTCCCTCAGCTGCTCCTGGCCTCTCTGCACTCGGCCAGGTGTGGGTGGTCGCTGCCCCTGCCCAGCCATGGACTCTTCACGGGCAGGGCTGGTTCGTACCCGCTGTAGAACACCCACAGGCTGGGCCCACCCAGGTACCTCGAGACGGTTGCTCACATGGCAGACAGCCTCCGTGGCGTGTCATCGCTGAAAACAGTTTCATTCCGGCTGCCAGGTGGGGAATGTGCCTTGAGGACTCGGCCTCTGCCCTTTCTCAGGGCCTCTCTCCCGTAGAGCTGAAGAGAAGAGTTCTCCTCAGCCGGGACTGGAGCCCAAGATGAACTCTTGAGGGTTGTTTTCGGGGCTGCTGTGAGCTGGGCAGCCGTGTTTTCCTACCTCGGACATTCACAGTTGCTGGAAGCCCCAGCTTGCTTTGGCTAGGCCGTGTTTTTGGAATGTCTTTGTCTGGCTGTGCTGGGTCCTGCTGGGTCTCCCTTGCTGCAGCAGCAGGGCCTACTCTCTAGTAGTGGTGCAAAGGCCTCTCATTGTGGTGGTTTCTCTTGTCGCAGAGGGCGGGCTCAGTAGCCGTGGCACCATGGCATGTGGGATCTTCCCAGACCAGGGATCGAACTTGTGTGGACGGCCAGGCTGATTTTTAACAATTGGATCACCAGGGAAGCCCTGGGGTCTTTTTTTTAAAGTTAGTTTTATTTTTGGCCATGCTGCACAACATGTGGAATCTTAGTTCCCTGGCCATGGGGATCGAACCCACGTCCCCTGCAGGGGAAGTGAGGATTCTTAACCCCTGGACCGCCAGGAGAGTCCCTCCTTGGATAGGCTCTTATGAGCTGATCCTGGCCCCAAAGTAATTTGGCCCCTGCCTGCCCCGCAGGCACTTGTATGTAGGCCTAACACACGGTTCCCAATCTTGAGGATACTTGCAAATGAGGGGGACCCTCACCTCCTGCTGAATAGCTGCTCTGGCCCCAGCAGGTGTCACCAGGAAGGGGCTGTCCAGAATGGGGACCACAGAGGCCGCCTGCCTGGCAGGGGGACTTGCCACATTTCTCTGCCCGGCTACACCTGGGTGCCAGCTTAGGCTGCTCTGTCCCCTTCCTGACAGCTGTGTTCCCCCACAGGATCCCGTACAGGATAGCAAGACGGGGTGTGGTGAGGAAGAGCCGAGAATGGGTCCTGGAGAAGAAGGCACGCCGCCGCCGGCAGGGCAAGTGAGTGCTGGAGGGGTTGGGTTGTGGGCTGGAGGGGGGCTTGGCCACCCAGGGCCTGGGACTGTCTTGCCTCCAGGGTCCCAGGGGTTCATAGTTCACTTTGCTGAGCCTGTTTTGTCCTTCCCTCCCCTGTTCTCTCTTGGCACAGGGAGGTCTGCCCTGACACCCAGTACACCGGCCGCAAGCGCAAGCCTCGCTTCTGAGCAGGTGACTGCGTCCACGGGGACCCCCCGGGCAGAAGCTGTGCAATCCAGCACAGATGCTTGCCTCTGCAGAGTTCTCTCTATTGAAGTGCCTACTTCAGCTGCTGACAAAACGCGTTTTTCTTAGAAGAAGTTTTAGAAAAAGTTCGAAAAAGTTTTAATGTTCTAAAAGCATTTTCTTCACTTAAAAAAAAAAAAATTTTAAGAGCTTCTTTGTTCTGAAAGCAATAAACCACTTTCTGTGGAGCCCTGGCTCTGGCATTTTTCCCTCCCTGACAAATTTCAGAAGTTCTTCTGTTGTGGGTGGGGCTTTATTCCCAGGTGTGAGTTAGGTTTAAAGAACTTAAACGTGTGAAAGCTTTATTCTAACCTACAAGGAACAAGGTAGATTCCTTTAACTTCAGTTCAGTTGCTCAGTCGTGTCTAACTTCTTTGTGACCCCATGAATCGCAGCACGCCAGGCCTCCCTGTCCATCACCAACTCCCGGAGTTCACCCAAACTCAGGTCCATCGAGTTGGTGATGCCATCCAGCCATCTCATCCTCTGTCGTCCCCTTCTCCTCCTGCCCCCAATCCCTCTCAGCATCAGAGTTTTTTCCAATAAGTCAGCTCTTCACATGAGGTGGCCAAAGTACTGGAGTTTCAGCTTTAGCATCGTTCCTTCCACAAAGAACACCCAGTGCTGATCTCCTTCAGAATGGACCGGTTGGATCTCCTTGCAGTCCAAGGGACTCTCAAGAGTCTTCTCCAATACCACAGTTCAAAAGCATCAATCCTTTAAGAGTGCTTATATGTTAACTTTGGTAAGACTGTATTTTGTTTTACATCATCAGGCAAAGTTGGGAAGCAAGGGCAGGGTGACGTGTATCCGTGGTACCCTGGGCCTGAGGCCACTGCCCAGTCATGGTTTCCCAGTGGCCTGGGCTGACTTTGACCCTGAGCTGCTGCCTCAGGTGTTGACGGGCCAGCACTGGGCTCTTGCAGGTCTGTCTGCTCTCCAGTCACTGGTGGTCAGAGGTTCTGCCATGGGGTTGGCTGGGGACTGTCTAGTGGACTGGAGGGGATGCAGTGGTGGTTTGTGATTCCTGGTAAAGTGTGAAGAGGGGGTCCGTCTGGGCCCACGGTACAGAACAGGCAACAAGCTGGAGCTGGGAGGTTCAAGCTGCTGGGGGGCCGGCGAGAAGGCCTGGAGGTTGCAGGCGGAGGGAGGCGGCTGGGATCCTTGGCCTCCTGAGCCCCGTGGTGCCACTCAAGTTCACCCCCAAGATCTAAGGCCGTGACACTAAGAAAGCTGGAGCAGAGGCGTGGTACAGATACAAATGTTTATTCTACATAAAAACTTCACAAAATGGGCAGCTGGTTGTACCAAGACCTTTGGTGAGGGGTGGGGGTGGGGTGGGGAGTCGCTGTTCAAGAAGGCAACACGGACAGTGGTCACAGTCACTGGGCAGGAGCGAAGCGGAGGGCGGGTGGGGCACAGGCCTGGCCCCGGCCCTCGCTGCATGCGCACGCATGCACACTCCTTGCCTGTCGACGAGGAAGAGGGCTTCTGGGCAGGGAGCACGTTTCAGACTTGAGAAGTCCCGGGCCGGTGGGGAGGAGGGAGGTGCCCCCTCCCTGGCTGAATACTGCATCTGAGACATCCAACACCCACGTGGTGGGGATGGGGGGCAGGCAGCAAGGGTGGGACAAGATTGCAGGCCTGAAGTGACACTGACTTCTCGAGCACAGGAGAGCCGGGACCACTGTCCCACACATGCAACACACAATGGCTTGAGGACCCAACCCGGGGAGAGCTGATGGCCCGGGCATGGGCTTCGCCAGTGCAGAGGCCCGACTAGGGCCTGCCCTGCTGCCCTAGCTCCAAGGGCAGGAGACCAGGCCCCCGGTCAGCCTCTTCCAGAATGTTCCCTGGGGTCAGCTATAGCCCTCTGGGGGCTGGAGGAACTAGGGAAGGAGGGAGGCTGAGGCAGCCGAAGACCTGTTGGGACTCGGCCCCCAGGTGGGGGAGGAAGCCGGGTCTTGACTCGGCCAGAAGCCACCCGGCCACGGCCCCTGGCAGTGATCGGCTGTTAGAGGCTTAGAGCTGGGCTGTCTCTTAGGGCCACCCCTCCCCTAAACCAAAAAGCAGCACCATGTGGCCAGCTGGTCCCCAGCCCTCAGAAGGGGGTGCCCATTCAGGGGGACAGCTGGAGAGGACACAGGACGGGGCAGGTAGGCTGGTCAAGAAGAGGCAAGGTTGGGGTCCAGAGAGAGCCTTGATCCAGAAGGGGGCAGACCCTGGGATGGAGTGGAACTACTGAAGGTTGGGGGACAGGAGCATGGCTAACTACCCTGGGGCAGCCCTCCTCGATCAGAAGGGCCTGGGCCTGAGTCTCCCTTGCTGGCCCGTCCCCACCCGGCTGGCTCTTTCCCAGCCTGGCTCCCCTCTGCCTCTTCGGTACAGACGCACACTGTCACAAGATCATGCACACGACGGCTCAGGGCGGGGTGGGAGTGGGGGTCCCTGTGGCAGAGAAAGGAGCAGTCTGGGGCGGCGGGGAGAGGGCTCCGAGCCAGAGGCGGGGCAGCAGCCAGGGGTCTCCTGGGGGTGGACCGTCCAGAGCAGAGTGGCAGGCGGGGTGGTTTCTATCCGAAGATGCCCCCGAAGGTGGAGGCGATCACGATGCCCAGAACCACACAGCAGATGACGATCATGATCTTCTTCTGCATGGGGAGACACAGAGAAGCCTCAGAGAGCATGGAAGAGGGTGCCGGGAGGGAGGCTGAGCCTCCTCTGAGCAGAGCTTTGAGGGGTGGGGGGCTGCTGGGGAGCGGGCTCTGGTCAGGGCTGAGGGTTGGAGAGTTTGGGGGACTGGATGAGAAAGAAAGTGATGGCCCGGAGTATGTCTGGGTGGGATTTTAATGGGGTGCTGAAGGTCTGGGACTCCGGTATTCTTGCCTGAGAAATCCCATGGACAGAGGAGCCTGGTGAGCTGCAAGTCCACGGGGTCACAGAGTTGGACGTGACTTAGCAACTAGACAACAACAAGGCCTGGGAGAGCCAGGTGGAGGTTCTGGTCGGAGCTGAGGGCCGAGGGGAGGCAAACGGGGAGGGACTTGTGATGCCTGAGGGCGGGGGACTCTGGGTACGTGAGGATGTGGGCTCCGGCAGGACGGGACTACTCACCCGGCGAGCCTTGCTCTGGTACTTGACGGCCTTCTTGGTGTCAGACACGGCCCTCTCCACATAGTCCACCGAATGTTCCACGTTGTACTCAATCCTGTCAATCATCTCCCCCTGCAGGGCCAGGGGCACCCCAGCTCCAGAGGGGCCCCCTCCAGGCGGCGAGGGGGCCCGAGGAGGGATTTTGGGAAGACAGCGCCTGGGGTTAGAGAAAAGGGGAAGGTGAGGAGGAGGGGGGTCCAGGCACCCCAAGCAGCTCCCCAAAATGCAGCCATCCAGGGGCGGGAACTGGCCATGCAGCCTCAGCCAAGGGGGAGGGGACCATGCAGAGGACACTTGTCTGGGGCTCTGACCCCAGGGCCAAACAGAGGACAGCGCCAGGCAGAGCAAGGCGGGGGCGCGAGTGGTGGTGGGCGGGAGTCTGGCCATGGTGAGCCCTCCCCAGGCATGATGGTTCCATCCAGTCCTGACAGCTTTTGATGCCCCCGCCCAGTCCCACAGCCCTCGTGGGCCTGGTAGGAGCCCTCAGAGGCCACTCGACCATGCAGCTGACCGCTCTCTCCAACTCCACGGCCCCCACTGGTGGCCACAGCACCTCTCACCCCAATGGAAGCAGCAGCTTCCTAAGGTCTCCCTGCTTCCCCACATGGACCACGTCCCTCCCACACTAAGATCCTCCAACTAGAAAGGACTCCAGGGCCCAGCACCGCCTGCCAGGACCCCCGTCCCACCCGTCTCCATCATTTCCAACTCTCCCTGGGCTCTAACTGCCCGGAACGCCTTTCTGCTTTTCGGGGAAGTCAGGCTTTTGCTGGTCCTGATCACAACTGTGGTGTTTCTGGCCCCTCTACTTGGGCCAGCTCTTTGCTCTTCCCCTGGGGAGTCTTTGGAGTTCAAATGCCACCTCCTCAGAGAGGGCCTTCCCTGACCATCCCGTCCAGTGGTCACTGCAGTGACTGTCACTCCAAGCGTGGCCCAGGGACTAGTAGCATCGGGATCACCCTTGAACTTTAAAGACATACAAATGTATGACTCCCTACCCCCAAGTCAACCCTAAAGGAAATCAACCCTGAATATTCATTGGAAGGACTGATGCTGAAGTTGAAGCTCCAGAACTCTGGCCACCCCTTGCAAAGAGCTGACGCACTGGAGAAGACCCTGACGCTGGGAAAAATTGAAGGCAGGAGGAGAAAGGGGTGACAGAGGATGAGATAGTTGGATGGCATCACTGACTCAACGGACGTGAATTTGAGCAAACTCTGGGAGACGCTGAAGGACAGGGGAGCCTGGTGTGCTGCAGTCCACGGAGTCACAAAGAGTTGGACATGACTGAGCAACTGAACAACAAACCCCCACCTGCGAATCTCTGGGAACGGGGGCCAGCACAGGGAAATGTAGAACAAGGGCTGTGAGTGTGGCTCTTGATCACTTTCAAGGCTGAGAACCACTGCTGTCAGGCTGCCGCCCTCTAACACCCGGTGCGGGTAGAGACCACGCCACTCGTCATTCACTGATGCTGCCCTATTGCCCAACAGACATCCGCTCTGGGAAGCAGGCCCTCTGTGGTCTTGCTCGTTGCTATTCCTCTGACTCCTAGAAAAATGCCCTTCCACGTGCCCACGTGACAAACAGCTGGTGAACGAGACAGGACAAGGCCGAGTGAAGGTGGGCAGGGCCATGCAGGGCCTGGGGTCCTGGAGAGCCAAGCAGAGCCATGCAGAGAGGATCCTTCAGGTGGGCAGTTTCAACCGCACGCAGCGAGTTACCTGAAGACTGGGTCCCTCCCAGGCAGGGGCAGCGTGGCGGGCAGAAAGGGGAGGGTTAGTGCAGCCCTGGGTGCTGCTAGGGGTGGGATGTGGTGGCGGGGGGGGCCCGGGCACCCACCTGGCTCTCCACGAGCATGGCCATGTCCATGAACATGTCGTGCAGCTCCCGGATGCTGTTCTCCAGCTTGATGATCTCGCTGTGGCGTGTCTCAATCTCACTCAGGGCCTGCTTCGAGATGCTGGAGTCCATGATGATCTAGGGGGTGCGAGCCGTGGGCTGGGACCCGGGGACCCATCGAAGGGGGAGGGGTGGGGGCCAGGGCAGCAAGAGGCCAAGGGCAGAGGCCACCGGGATGGGCAGTGGCCTGAGCAGAATGTTCTGGAAGCAGGGCCTGCTGGAGGCTTTGTCCTTAGCCACAGCCCTCCCCCCACTTTCTGTTAGGCTCCCACCATTGTTGTTTAGTCACTAAGTATGGTCTGAATCTTTTGCAACCCCATGGACTGTAGCCCACCAGGTTCCTCTGCCCATGGGATTTCCCAGGCAAGAATATTGGAGTGGGTTGCCATTTCCTCCTCCAGGGGGATCTTCTCGACCCAGGGATCGAACCCAAGTCTCCTGCACTGGCAGGCAGATTTTTTACCACTGAGCCACCATCGAAGCCCAGGCTCTTACCAGCTGTTACCAGATTTCTCTGAGACCTGATTTCCTACCAGTAGGTTCCTACCTGTAACGTGGGTTAATAACAGTCCCCACCTGCATCTGCACACCTTTAACAGCCGAGTGGTAGTTCTCACCACCGGTGCTGTAGGAGCCCAAAATGACTGCGCGAAGGACCCAGGCCTTGAATGGCCTTTTTCCTGAAACCTCTCCTCCTGTTCTTCCTCCCACCCTGAATGTAGCTGATCCCTCCTCCTAAAATCACACGTCCACACTGCATCCCTTACCTGTATGCCACCTCCTTCAGGAAGCTCCCCTGCTTGGCAGCACATGGAGCTTCACTTGAATATAGAGAGGCCGAGGGCACCGTGTCCTCCCAGGTGGGAAGGGTCCTCAGGATGGTGGAAGGAGCCCCCTAGCTGGTGGCAAGTGAGCACAGGGCACAAGAAGCCGGCCCGACTGGGAGGAAGCAGGAGACGGGTCTTACTTCCACCTTTGGCACTAAAGTGGGACCTCTGCTTGTCCCTTGCCCTCTCCAGGACTCAGCCTTCTCTTCTCTAAAACCTGCCTCACCCGGTGATGGTGTCCAAACACTGCCCAGACATAGCACTTCGCACACACACCCGGGACTCCGGTGGGAGGGGTCCACACTTACCCCGGAGGCAAAGATGGCGGGGTTCCCACTCTCCAGCATGTCCTCCAGCTCCTCGCTGGTCGTGGTCCGGCCGGCTGCGATCAGGGGTCAAACTGAGCCAGGCCCTTCCCCAGAGTGGTCAGCGGCAGTCTGGCCCCGCCCCGCCCCCGCCCCTTCAACTTACTGATCTCCAGCTGCCTCTGGATGCGGCCCTTGCAGCGCTCGCGGTAGTCAGACTGCGTGGCGTTGTACTCGGACATCACCTCCACGAACTTCCGGGACAGCGTGGAGTGCTGGGGTCCCGAGACGGGGGTATAGGTGTCAGGCCCAGCCCATCGGGGCCCCAGAGCCTCCGGCGCCCGGCTACTCGCCCCGAAGACCCCTCCCATACCTGTGTCTTACGGATCCTCAGGTCTGCGGAGGAGCGGTTCAGGCCTTCCTCCTGCTCGATGCTCTGCTCGATGCCTGGGGAACAGCCGGCTGCTGATAACCTGCCCCGTTCGCCGCTCCCTCGCGGCCCACACACCCGGGATCGGGTTCGGAACCTCCCCTGGAGGGACTCGTGTTGTCTGTTGAGTGGGGTCACACAGGAAGCAGAGGAAGGGGCCGCGCCACGCACTGATGCAGGAGGGGCCGGCAAAGGCTATTCCAGGCAAGATGTGTGGGTGTGTGCATGTACACTCACCTGTGAGGCCCCAGGCACACGCTAAGCTGTGTATCTGTAAGTGTGTGAGTGTGAGCATCCACTATGTGCTAAGCCTGGTGGGGCAGGCCCACCCCGTCCTGATTATGAAGGTTGTACGGAACACCGGCTGGGGCATGCCACGGGGGCGGGGCAGGTGGCCACAACCACAGGGCACAGACATGACCCCGGCATTCCGCAGGGCATGTATACCTGTGCTCCCAGGAGTGCATGGGGCTCCTGCGTGGGATCAGGCAGTACCAGCCACTCCTCTAACACTCTAGCCTAAGTGGGGGACAGCGTCCAGAGTGTCCCCGGCAACATCCTGAGGCCCAGCCCAGTGCCTGGCACAAACAGGTCTCGCCAGGTAGCTGCTGAGTGAATGGCACATGGTGGTACCCTCACAAGGACAGCAAGGAAGACCCAGTGTACCCCTCTGAGTCAGTGAAACCCCCTGGGCAGTGTGGGGGAAGCAGGCCCGGAGTGCCCCCCACACCCCAGCTGAGGCCTGGAGCCCAGACTCACTCTTTAACTTAGAGCGGACTTTGTTTGCAGTCTTCTTTATGTCGGACATGAGTTCCTCCAGCTCCTCCTTTGTCTCTAGGGAGGTAGAAAGGGTGGGGTAGACACCCTGGGCTCCCCCGTGGAGGGCCGAGGAGGCGCTCCGGGCAGACCCTGGGTCTCCTTGTCCCCTGGCTAAGGCCCTGCCTGTTCTCCCATCCTGGGCTGGCCCACGCCAGCTGCAGCCTCACCCCTTCTCGCGCTGTCTTCCAAGGAGCCTCCCTTCCTCCTTGGCTGGCTTACCCCCCCCACCCCCTGTAGATAACAGATGGGTCTAAATTTAAGGCAGAAATAATTGTGGAGCAGCTGGCGATGCTGGAGTTGGCACTGGGGAACATTTAGCTGATACTTGCCGGAGTCGAGGGTGGGGGGAGCGGGCTCACCTAGCGCTACCTGGTGGCTCAGGAAGGGCTGACGGGCCAAGGGCCAAGGAGGCAGAAGGCAGACCCATCGAGCACCCTGGCCAGGGCAGACCTGTTCTACTCACAAAGCCCTGCTCCCCAGGTCTGAGCTCAGCGAAGGCCAACCGCTGAGGGCCAGGTAGGTGGGTGGCACCTGGCCTGGGTGGGAGCTGAGAGAAGTGCTGGAGAGAGGGGGCTCCTGGGGTACGGTTGGCTCTGGAGGTGGCATGCGGCTGGGCCTAAGAGAGGGTGGAGCTGGGGGAGGGCAGTGGCATAGTTTCTGGCCCTTGTTCCAGCCGGTACCATCTCCCTAAACCTGGCAGAGGCCATGGGAGTGCCCAGCTTGCCCTGCTCCCGGGGAGGGTCCACTGGCAAAGTGGGGCAAGAAGGCTCTTCCCGCTGGGGAGCTGGGTGGAGCTCAGCCTCAGGGCACCCCCGGACTCCACCCCGGAGAAACCCAGACTGAACGCCTGGATTCAACCTTTCACGCCCACCCTGTGTGTGCTTCTGGGGCTGGGGCTTCTCCCCTGGGGGGACTCAGGAGGGGCACTGACAGTGGCCAATTAAGTGTGGGCAGGGCACTTCCCAATTGGCATGTGAGTAAGGTGGAGTGGGGGGCTTCCAGGAGCGGGGGTGCGTGCGCCTTATTCGCAGGAACAAAGGAAAACTCGGTTACCAGCTGCTCTGACGTCTCAGCCTCTTTTGCTCAGACCCAAAATAGCCCAGCCTGGATGGCAGTCCCTAGAGAAGGCAGAGCAAGCCTTGGCCCGGGAAAGCCCCCCACTTCCTGCCAACTTTCCTTGTGATGCCTTGGCGACCCTGCTCCGCCTCTGCCCCAGAACCCTTCATGGGGAGCCCCTTCCCGCTTGGGAAGTGCCAGGTCCTGACTGCTCAGCTCACAGGTGGCAAATTCTGAAGTGGTCACTGCTGATATCCGATGAAGGCAACACAACACAGCTAAGGTTGGGGAGCAGGGCAACTCTGTCTCCCCATCCTCCCCCTCCCCCCGCCTGCTCCATCTTCCGGCAGGTGAGAGGCCAAATCCAGCTCTTTACAGTCTCACCCCACAGTCAGCCCTCCTCCTGAGCCTCACCAGGAGTGACCCACCAGGGACATGCGCTGACCCAGATACATGTGGGCATGCAGACAAACCATGTCACGTGACGCCGTCCCTGACACACCTCTAGGTGGGGCGGGAGGGGAGCCAGGACGACCTGAGGACCACACTGGAGGTATGCCCTGCTCTGGGGGGTCCCTGTCTCCTCTCCAACCCTTCCTGGTTCAGTCTCCCCCGCTCCCAGTTGACTCGTTCTGCCTTCCAAGGGCCTGGCGCTGGGCTTGGTTGGTGTGGCACTGGGCTCAGGTCCAAACACACTTTGGGGCCGTGGAGAGATTTATTCTGGGTGCTTGAGGATGCCTGTGGGCCTGGGGTTGAGAGGCCACGGATAGAGAGGCAGTGCTGGAACTGAGAACGGAATCAAGCCTTGGGTGCCTGGGTAGGGGGCTATGGGCTGTAGGCCCTTCCTCCTGAACACCTGGGCAGCAGCTGGACCCTGCCCCATGCTCTGTCCTGGGGCCTTCCAAAAGAGCTAGAGAAGGGAGAGGGGAGGTGAGCGAGCTTTGAGAACAGGCAGGCGGCAAACACACCCAATCTGATGAGTCCAGGCAGCTGGCCTGAGCCCTGGCCCATCACTGCCTCCCTGGGCTGAAGGTGAACCCCTTCTAGGGGAGGGGATCCCAGGCCAGCATGCTGTCAGCCTGGCCTATTATTACTGTAGTAGTAATCAGTGCCTCACAGGTCAGGGGGACCTGCCCAGGGACAGAGTAAAACAGACACACACATGTTCCCTGTGCAGGGGGAGAGGTGACTTCCTGGAGCCCTGAGAATGCCCGGCTCCGAGGCACCAATGGCCGAGTGCCAGGGCCGCCAGCTTTTTCCGGAAACTCTGCCTGCTTGGCCGGCTTGCCCTCCCACAGCGCTGATGCCTCAGAGCAGCCATCTGCTCCCCAGGGGAGGCGATGGAAAGGGAGGGGCTGGGCTGGGACGCCTCCTATTGATCACAGGCAGCTCCTCCCTCCATCCCTCCCTCCCAGAATCCAGGGCTGTCCTAGAAAGCAGCCAAGTTACCTGGGGATGGCGGGGCCGCCCCTCCCACCAGGCATCCCACGGTGATTAAGGGCACTGAACCACCCCTCAACCCAGGCCTGGGAGAGCCTGTGTTTCCTGACCCTCCCCAACCTGGCCAGGCCCCTCAGACGGCCAGCAAGGCAGGGCGTTCCTTCCCTGGCTGCAGCGTCTTTCTGGAGGCCTGGGGACGGCCTCCAACCCCGCACACCCACACACTCACTCTCGTCAGGGTTGGGGGAGGCCAGGATGGCGCTGTGTTTCCGCTTCACCTCCTCCACATTCTCCGAGATCTTGTCAATGAAGGCGCGGATCTCTTCCACCTGTGGGCCGAGGTCAGGTGCTCTGGGGGCGGAAATCCAGGGAGGGGCCTTCTGGGGCCCAGAGTAGGGCCGGAGGAGGTCAGGGCCAGGCTGGGCAAGGTTCAGGTGTGTGTGTGTGGTGAGGGGGGTGGGTAGTGCTGATCCAAGGATTCTTCTAGATTGGGGTGGGGGTGGGAAGGAGTGGGCAATCCCCACTTTTGCTCCCCGCTGAGCCTGTCTATTTACCCTCAAAATGGGCTCACTACTTGGTGCCTGTGGGCTGCTGAGCTCAGGCGCGGGTATGTAAGCGCCCCAGGCCGGCTGAGAGGTGAGACATGGCCGCCCCAGGTCTGCCGGTGTTTGGGGAGAGGCGGGGGTGCGGCTCCCACCTGCTCGAAGAACTCATCCATGAAGCGGTCTCGGTCCACGGTGACAGTGACGTCGTCATCATCGTCGCTGTCCTTGGCCTGCAGGGGGGTGGACACACAAGCGCCCCTGTGGTAGGACCACTGGGTCCCATGGGTCCTGGGACCCCAAGCTGCCCAGGATCCCCCTATAGCAGGGTCTTCGGTTGGAGCTCCGAGGCCCGGCCATCCTTGTCTGTCCCCTTGGCAGGGACAAGGCCTGGCTGTGCCCTCAGCTCCCAGCCTCAGTGAGACCTGCAACATCCCTGGGGTTGTTCAGTCGTGTTCGACTCTGTGACCCCATGAACTGCAGCCCACCAGGCTCCTCTGTCCATGGAATTCTCCAGGCAAGAATACTGGAGTGGGTTGCCATTCCCCTCTGCAAAGCATCTTCCTGACCCAGGGATCGAACCTGAGTCTCCCACATTGCAAGCAGATTCTTTTACCTACTGAGCCACCAGAGAAGCCCCTAGGCCTAGGCACCACCAACACCTCCCTGCTAAAAACTAGGATGGCTCAGATACAGGTCATGCCCACAGCACCCAAGCTGGTCTGATAGCTACTGCCCATGGAGAGCTCTGGGAACCTCCAGGCCTGCTCCCTCAGACTGCCTGGAGACCTCTCTTGTTAGTCTTTTTTTTTTTCTAAATATTTATTTATCTATTTGGTTGTGCCGGGTCTTAGTTTTGGCACATGGGACCTTCGATCTTCATTGCAACGTGAGGGATTTTTAGCTGTGGCATGTAGGATCTAGAACCCTGAGCAGGGATGGAACCCAGGTCCCCTGCATTGGGAGCACGGAGTCTTAGCCACTGGACTATCAGGAAGTCCCTCTCCCTGTTAGTTTTGGCATTGACATTGATCCTTTCTCCTTCCAGGCACAGAGTTGGGCCTGGCAGGCACCAGAGGCCAGTCATGTTGTTATTTGGCTCGGGGCCTGCCTTGGGTCTCAGCCGCAGGTGTCGGCTCGGCCCCTCGGCCCCAGGAGCCGCCACACAAAAGCCAGCCCATCACAGGGTTGGAGGTAATTACATCTCTGACTTCCCAGCATGCCGGCCACGCTCATTACTGTCCGTCTCACACCTGGAGTTAGCCAGGGTTGGCTCGCTCTGCAGGCAAGGCCAAGGCCCCTCACAGCCAAGGCCAGGCTACTCAGGGTAGGACAGGCACCTGGGATTCTCGGGCTGGGTCCTGCCCCCTCATCCTCAGTGCCCCACGGGGAGGAGGCACTGGCCCTCGGCCTGATGCTCTCTTGTGAGGATGCGAGCAGGCAGAGGGGGAGGAGAGGGGGTGCTGGGGCCCCGCCACCTCCAAAGGGACTGGGTTCTGTGCCCAGACAGACACCGACGGGCTGAGGGACTTCCTGCGGGGTCTGTCTGCTCCTCTATGAAATGGGGACAGCGATGCTCTGCTGGGGGAGGGCGGGCCCACGAGTGATGGGGAACCGTAGCACGTTCTGCAAAGGTCTGGGGCTCTTGGGGTCCCACCACCCCACCCAAGTGAGGCCAACCAAGAGAAGGGGCTGGTTGGGAGCTTTATGGAGGCGGCCCCTCTCATCAAGAGATCACACCTCCTCCCCCAGCAGCTAAAATAAGTCCTTGCTCCCACAAGTGCCTGTGGCTGCCACCAGGTGGTCCCCATCCCCCACCAAGCCCACCCTTAGCCACAGAGAATCTAGAAGCCGAGCTGGAGGAGGAGCACTCCCTAGGGAAACCAAGGCAGGGTGCGATGGGGGCACCCAGGGCCCCCTCCACAGCAGCTGGCCAGCTTGGGAGGTGTCCTTGGGAGCTCCTGCCATTCAGCATCCTGGCCTCTCTGTCCTTCCGGTACCCAGAGGATAGGGGTGAGCGGAAAGAGGTGGAAGGAGAATTTTCCAGCTCCATTCCCTCTGGGAGTAATGACCAGCTGGAGCCCAAGACAAGTCACCAGAAATGAGACTCATCTCTGAGTCACCAGAGACGAGAGTCACGGCCAGGGGCTCCAGGGCTGGTGCCCCCCACCCTCTGGGCCTCAGCTTGCCCACCTGCAAAATGGACTTGTCTTCTCCAGGCATCCAGCCAGGTCTGACCTGCTCCCTGCACGGCCTCCGTGCACAGAGGCTGGACTCGGGTAGTTTCTCCAACAGAAGGATGGCAGGGAGATGCCACATCCTCCTCCACGCTCTCCATCAATTAGGTGGCGCTAGCAGTAAGAGTCAGACACAACTGAGCGACTTCTCTTTCACTTTTCATTTTCATGCATTGGAGAAGGAAATGGCAACCCACTCCAGTGTTCTTGCCTGGAGAATCCCAGGGACAGAGGAACCCGAAGGCTACAGTCCATGGGGTCACAGAGAGTCGGACACAACTGAGCATGCACACACGCACACATATACATTAGGGCCTGACCTCACAGCCTGTGTCAAACCAACCGTGGCTCTGAGCAAAACCGGGAGTGGATGCTCCCAGGGCATCCCTTCCAAGTGCTACAACTTCTTCCTCCTCAGGCTCTTTTCACTCTCACCCCTCCACCCACCTCCACTTTATCTCACTGCTCCAGTCTGAAATCTGATCCCAGCACACCCCACCTATAACCATCCACTCCTAGAATCTGCCCACTGTCCTCCCTGCGGTCCCCAGGCGGCTCCCGCTGCCTGCAGTGCTGATTCCATGAAACCGACATTCCCTTCTTCATTAGGTGCCACCTCTTTCGGAAGCCTTCCTCATCTCCCCAGGGATGGGATCTCGCTCCTCTCATTCCCCACACCCTATTCACATCCCTACTGGAGCCACTGCAACACACTCTCAAGCCCTGGGAGACCTGAAAAGCTACCTTGGCCACAGCTTCTAGTCTCAGCTTTCACACCTCCAGTGGTGGAGAGCTCACTAGCTCCCCCAGGCTCTTCTGTCTATCTGGGGCAGCCCCAACTGTTAGAAAGCCCTTCCCTTTCCTCCAAGCTGGCCCCAGGCCATAAAGAACCTGTTGGTGCCCTCTCCCTGGGCTGGCCCCGCCAGAAATCTGAGGGTAGCATCTGCATCCTCCCTGGTTTTTTTTTCTCAAGTTGACCAAGTTCCCTCTGCTTCAGATCCTTCCCAGAGGCCTTAAGTTGAAGCCCCTGCCCCAGATCTGTTCCACTTAGTCTCTGTCTTCTCCAGCAGGACAAGACAGAAACTGAATCTGCTGCTGACTGTGGTCTGAGCAGGGCCAAAGGTCTGACCCACCACCTCCCTCTTTCTACAAAGTCGACCTCTGTTAATGCAGCCAGAGATCACAGAAGCCAAGGAAGAAGCCCTTCCCCTCCCTGTTTACTTGGTTGGCTTTTGGGCTCAAATGAAGGATCTTCATTTGTTCTGACCCTTGTCCCAGTCTGTGAGAATCTGATGGTTTATGCCTTTGTTGCCCCCTCCTACTTTATCCCCATCTATGCCAAGGCCCTGATTGATTAGTGCCCCAGCTCCCTTGGGAACCGGCCAACCCTCTCAAAGTGGCAGTCACAGCTCCAGAAAGACGGCTGGACTAGAGTTGGGACTGGAGAGGCTGTGGTGCGGAGGCAGCAGCTGGAGTCGTGAGGCAGTTACAAGCTCCGAGGTACAACCGTCTTCCGGACAAACTCCCCCAGACATCACATGGGCACCTTGCCAACCACCTGGCCAGAACTAAGTTCCACTTTTTCCTCCTGAGCCCCCGTTCTTAAAGAGTCTCCGAAGCCAGAAACTGGGGGGCATCCACACTCTTCCTCCTCCTCTCATATCCAACCAACATCCAGTTGGTCCTGGTGTTTGTTTTTTGATCCTGGTGTTTTTAATTCGTGGCTTCCCAGGTGGCTCAGTGATAAAGAATCTGCCTGCCAGTGCAGGAGATGTGGGTTTGATCCCTGGTTTGGGAAGATCTCCTGGAGGAGGAAATGGCAACCCATTCCAGCATTCTTGCTCGGAAGATCCCATGGACAGAGGAGCCTGGTGGGCTATAGTCCATGGGGTCACAAAGAGTCGGACATGACTGAGCATGCACGCACATTTTTAATTATCTTTCAGGGGTTCTCAACCTTGGTCCAGCAACAGAGCCCCTTGGGGGTAGGGTGTTTTTTTTTGTTTGTTTCTTTTAAAAAAAAAACTTCCAGACCAAATGAGAATCTATGGGGGTGGCGCGGTGAAGTTGTTTTTTTTCCTTAAAGCCCCTCAGGATTGGGAACCATTGGCCTGGTCTCTGGCCAGCTGGCTATCTTGACTCTGGTCTCATTGCCTCCAGCCTGAGCAATCAGAAAAGGAAGTCAGGGTGGGTGTGAGCACTGCCCCCACCACAGGGACCTGTTGAGACAGGGGAGGGGACCCCACTAGAAGCCCCCGCTGCGCAGCCCTGATGGTATCTCTAGGCAGAGGCACCAGGATTCCACGATCCCTTCCTGGAAATAAGAGTGTGATTCCTCCAAGAGGTGCGGAGGCCAGGCAGTCTCCAGGCCTGTCCCGGGAGATGGCGGCTGGCCAGCAGGCAGGGTTGATTCATTGCTGCTGGAGCAGGAGTTGCTGTTGTCTGTCTCGAGGGCTATTTTCTTTTCCCCCTTCTTTTTAATGACTAATCAAAGCCTATCTCACTAAAGCAGAGAGGCCCAGAGCTGAGTCAGGGGTGTGCCAGAGACTGAGATAGGTCTCTAGAAAGAAAGGACTCTCTCTGACCCCTTCCTCTTTTCCCCACCCTGCAACCACCCCCCCACCCGCCCCCCAGATCGCCTCTGCCAGTCTACCCCTTAGCAGGGCCCCAGCACAACTCAGGGAAGCAGCTTCAGGGTGTGGGGAGGGGCTGGGCTCTGCCTCCCTCCAGGTGCTGTGTGACCTGAGATAAACTCCTGGCCCTTTCTGGACCTCAGTTTTCCACTCTGTAGAATAGGAAGTTGCACTAGATAGTCCCTGGACACCATCTGCACCTCAGATAGACATGTGCCCAAATTCATTATTAATTTTTTTTTTTTTTTTAAGAAATCCCAAGGTGATGGGAAGGAAGGAAGGGCCCCTAGCCTAGGTCTATTCTTACATCCCCCCTTTCTTCTGCTCTGCAGGGTGAAGCCGGCCGGCTCCATTATGCAGACAAATGAGCACGGAGAGGTTAAGGCACCCACCTGCCTGTTCTTGCTCCGAGACCCTCAGTCCCTTCAGAAGTCGGCAGAGGGGGCACTGGGCTTCACCACTCAGGCCTGCCTGCTGCCCCGGTGAGCGAGGGGGGACCCTGGGTGTCAGACCCAGGCATCGCCAGCCCCTCTGCTGTTTCTCACACGGGTCCCTTCTTTTGGCCCACCCTCCCTCCCTCCTCCCAGTCAAATCCAGCTCCTCCCCCTGGCGATCTCAGACCTCCTGTTCCAGGAAGGTTCCTGCTCTGACTGCCCCACGCTCCCTCCCCTCTCTGGCTTCTGGCTCCTGCACAGGCCCCCGCTGTGTCACATGGCCCAGGAGGTACAGAAACAGAGTTCTGCGCCCAGGGAGGGGTATCAGCTCTGAGCAGTCCTGGGAAAGAAAACCGGGGAGGCCTTTGAACTGGGGGGCGGAGGTGGCTGCTGGCCAGGCTGGGGCTGCCTGGGGACACCTGTCCCCAAAGTCCCCCTGGTTTTATACATTCTGGTCGCACACGTCCGCACCCATCTCCTTGGGCTCCAGGTTGCCCTTTTGATCTCCGAGGGCTGTTGGACGCTTTCAGGCCCCCACACTGGCCGTGGATGACCCCTTCCTTCTCTCTCTGCAGGAGAGGATCAGCCCCCGTGAGAGATGAGGAGGGCTGGAGAAGGCTGGAGGGCTGGGCCAGGCCTGCAGCACGGAGGAAACATGCCAGCTCCTTCCCCAAGTGTGACTTTTATAAATAAGCTCCCTTCTCTTGCTTTCCTTCTTCCAAATGTGGTGGCGTGGGGTGAGGAAGGAGGAGGAGGGGGGAGGGAGGGGGAGGGAGGGTGGGGATGGTGCAAGCAGCTGTCCCAAGCACCACCCTCTGTCCAGCCCAGCCAGCACTGGCCCTCTCGGTTCCTTGGGGATTCTGGTTCCTGGGGTTCAAGGTCTCCCTCAGATATAGAATTGGAGTCAGGAGACCCGTGACTGCTTGCCCTAAGAAGCTGGGTTCTCAGTTTTCCTATACCTACTTCCTAGATGGGAATCTGTGCAGCCCAAAGGAAGACTTGTGGGAATGGCCGCCCCCCCTAGACTAACGGTTGCACCCCACTCAGTGTGGGCTTCTGCCAGCTGATCCTCAAGGGTGCTAGCAGCCCCTAAGGGACAGGGCCACCCAGCCACGAGTACGGCAGCCTGCGTGGGCAGTGAATGCCTGGAGTGGGGGAACGTCTGGAGAGGAAGCCTCAGATTACTTTAGAGAAGCCAGGCCTCATCACCTAAGGACCAGTCTGGCTAGCGTGTGTGCGTGTGTATATGTGCTGGGCTCGGGGAGGGATTCACCAGAGCAAAGACCTAGCTTCAAGCTCCTACAGTCCAATGTCTCTTAGCCCTTAGGTCTCAGCCGCGTCTAAGTCTGACTGTTTTCAGGCCTAGGTAAAGCCCCTTCATCCCACCTGATCTGCCAGGCTAGCCACATCTCTCTCTCTCATGCCTCTGTCTTCCCTTCAGTGAAGGGGATGAAGGGGATGAAGGTGATGAGTCAGAAGACGTCAGATGTCAAGGGCTCTGATCCCCCTGAGCACTGGTTCCCACAGACACTCTGGTCTGACCCACCAGGCACCCAAACACCAGGAAATGCACTACACGCCCTTCATCCCCAAGATAACAACGCTCCTTCTGATTCAACTGCGCACAGGAAACTTGAGGGCAACCGCAAGCCTGGCAGGGGAAGTGTTTATAGACACCATATTCGACATGAGGGACCATCTTCTTCCTTTGAAACCTCCAGGGGTTTACCCTGAGGTGGGGGGTGCTGGGGGGGGGGGTGCTGGGCACTCAGCCAGGAATAATACAGGTCTAATGGGAGAGTGGGGCTGGCAGCCACAGCAAGGGGGTGATGGAGGCAGGAGAGCACAAGTGCCAGCCCCAGGCTGCCCAGGAGGCAAGACTGGTACGATGGGGGAGAGCCAGGCACAAGTCCAGGGAAGCTGTGTGCAGAGAGGACCAGCCATGGGATCACAAGCCCAAAGGATACTTGGGACTTTCCATATAAGGGGTCCAGGTCTCTGGCTCTAAGCTGGGTAGCAGGGGAAGGGTTCTAGGGAGACTCTGCCGCACCCCCCACCCCCGCAAGAGATCAGCAGGGTGGTCAGCCAGGGCCTCAGAGGAGCCTCAACCTGGTCTAGAGCCCTGATGTCCGGGTTCCCCGCAGGCAGGCTTCACTTCCTTCTGTGCACGGTCCCGGCCGCGTAGCCCCTCCCAAGATTGCCATCTTTAAGGGCAGAGGTTCTAACACCCTGGTTAAGAGCAGAGGCCAGGGGAGAGGGGCTTTGATGATAAGCAGCAGGCAGCAGGGATCTCTGTCTGGGCTGGCAGAGGGCGGACTCTGACTCGAAACCTTTGCGCATCCTTCTGCTCCCCCCACTGGAACCACGCCCCAGAAGCCACACCCCAGTGGCCTCCGAAACACAGGTGGAAAAAAATAGGTTCAAGTCGGAATACGATCTGGAAAACCAGGAAGGGTCTGGAAACGCCGGCTCCCGGCTGCCCGGAAGCCAAGAAGAGGGAAAGACAGCGGGCCTGACCCTTCCCGGATCGGGGAGGGCAGCAGCTGCCGATCACCACCGGCTGGGGAGCCACAGGTGATGGGAGCTACAGGTGACGGAAGGTGATGGGGGCGGCGGCCGTCCCGCGAGACAGCGCCAGCCCGAGAAGCCCGGCCCCACCCGACCGGCCAGGTTCCGCAGCGCGCCCTGCAGCCGGGCTCTGGACAGGGGACCGCCCCCGGCCGTTCCCTTCGCACAGGTCCCGCCGTCGGTCTAAACCAGAGGGAGGGCAGGAGGGTCAGTGAGGAGGCACAGCGGGGAGACAAGGGTCGGGACCTGCTCCGCCGGGCGACGGGAGGCCAAGCTTCGGTCCCGCCACCGATATTCCAGAATATCCCTCCGAAAACAAGGGGGGCGCCGAAAAGTTTATCTAGGACCCCAGGTTCCAGCCGCCAGCCCGCGGGCCATCGGAGCCGAGCTCACGCGAGCTCGTGACCCCAGTGGGTCCGAGGGGCGGGACCCGGGGCGGTCGGGGTCCCCGGCTTGGCACCGCTCGCTCCCGCCCTGGCCGGGGACGCAGGGGCGACCGCCCCAGGGGCCGCTAGAGCCGCTCGGGAAGCGGACCGGGCGCTGGGCGCCGGCGGCCAGCGGCGCCGCGCAGGGGTCGGACTCACCGTGCGGAGCTCCTGGGTTCGGTCCTTCATGCTCCCGGGAGTGGCAGCGGCGCCGGCTGCAGCCCGGTGAGCCCCGCATGCGCGGCGGCCGCCCCGCGGCTGCGCAGCGCCAGCCCGGCCCCGCCCCGGCCCCCGGGACCCCGGCCCAGCCCCCAGCCCGGCCCCGCCCCGCGCCTGCTCCGCCCCGGTGGGTCCCAGCCGAGAGCCCAGCTCTGGGGCTCTTGATACCCGGGCTCCTACCCCATCCCGCTTAAGGTGCTCCGAAGGGGCTGAAGGGTCACAGACCCCGGGACCTCGTTCCCTTGCGTTCCCAACGTCCGTTCGACCCCGCCCGGAGGTCCCATCCCAATCCTCCCTCGACTCAACCGCTCAGCATCCCTCCTTCTGGACATAGACAGTGTTTTTGGATCTTCACCTCCAGAGCTCCTCACATCTCTGCTAGAGGCCAGACACCACCTCCCTCCTTAATTTTATTGCCTTGGGGTCTGCAGCATCACCCCACTCCACAAACCTCCAGAGTTCCAGCCTTTGTGCCTCCCACCCCTTCGGCCTTCCCCCCAGTATCTCATCCAGACTCAGGCTCAGGAGGATTTCCTCTTTCCCCAGGATTTCTCGGTTCACAGTCTGATGCTGAGTGACCACCTCCTTTAGTTTCTACTCTCAGCAAGACTGCAGGAACCCCTCCATTTAGGGGGAAGGAGATCTAGGTTACTGCCTCATCTCGTTCTCCTTCCCCTGTATTCCCAACCCTGCATCCCAGCCCCGAGCCTGAGAGCTTATTTCCTGTCTAGAAGCTGAGGGTAGCTAAGCAGGGGCCCAGCTCCACTGGACTAATGGGAAGATCTTCGCAGCGCTGGAGAGGGATGGTGGCTGGGGGTTAGTCAGTAGCAGATGCTCCTTTCCGGGTTCCTGCCGGCCTCTTGTTGAGCAACAGCCACTTGCACACCCCCAGCTGCCCGCTCCGTGCCCTGGCCCAGACGCTCTTGACCTGGAGCCAAGCATTCCCCCTTCCCCTCCCCGGGGGCTGCCAAAGGTGTTGCTCTGGAGTTGAGCCAGCCCCCTGCTGCACAGTGTGTCAGAGCCTGGCACTTCTCCCAGACTGTGGGCTCAGGTTAGCTGCCTGGCAGACGGGCTGGAGGCACTGTTCCAGCCATCCCTCCTTCCCTGGAAAGTCCCACCCAAGGCTAGCTCAGATGTAGCCTGGCCTGAGAGACAGCCACACCCCTTCCACTTGTCCAGACCTCAATCTTGAGTAACCCACACAGCAAGTGCTGGTGGTGCCCTGTTTGACAGATGCAAGACCGGGACTCATCTACTAGGGGGCTTGCCCAGGGTTCCAGGGGACAGGTGGCAGGGAGAGTGCTGATTCCTGGTCCAGAGTGCTTTCCTGTGTGCAGGGTGACTCAGTGGGGTGAGTCATGGGTGCAGCCCCGGAGCTCGTTGTCTGGCCCTGTGGGGGAGAGGACAGGAAGGGGAGACACAGCTCCTGCCCTCAGAGAGTCCTGGTACCATGTCAAGCATCCCTTATTGAGATGCATATTAAATGGTAGCGTGAAAAATTAATAAAGAATGAATGTGTGCCCTTCACCTTAAACTACCTTTCTGATACAGGTCTTACGCTCATTCATTCATTCATCGAACATTAGCTGGGAATGCATGTTCTGGGGCCACTGTTCTGCTCTTAAGGTGCTCCTGGGTTGTGGGAGGGACATGATTTCAGTGTGTAAGGGATTCAGGGTGGCTTCCCAGAGACAGTGATGTTCAAGCTGGATGTTGAAGGAGTGGTGTGCAGCAGGCAGTGCTGCAGGCTTTCTGGACAGAAGGAGCATGCCCAGACACTGGGGGTGGGAGTGGGGAGCAACCAGAGAACCTCAGGAACCTGCTGTGATGCTCAGGCACAGGGGTAAGCGTGGGTGGGAGATAACACCAGTGAGAGAGGCCTTGAATGTTAAACTTCATCATGCAGACAAGGTTGGAAGGCAATCAAAGGTCCAACTTTCACTCCCTTAATCAAAAAGTATTCATTGAGCATATACTGTGCTGTGCTAAGTTGCTTCAGTTGTGTCCAACTCTTTCCAACCCTATGGACTGAAGCCCGCTGGGCACCTCTGTCCGTGGGATTCTCCAGGCAAGAATACTGGAGTGGGTTGCCATGCCCTCCTCCAGGGGATCTTCTCTAGCCAAGGATCAAACCTGTGTCTTTTAACATCTCCTGCATTGACAGGTAGATTCTTTACCACTAGCGCCATCTGGGAAGCCCTGAGCGACTGACACTGTCACTGAGCATCTACTATGTACTGGTTATTCTAGATGTTGGACACATGACAGACAAAAGTCCTTGTGCTCATGGGGTTCTGGGAGAGGAAAGAGATGATAAATAAACAACATATATAATGATGATAATAAGTTATGGAGAAGATAAAGTAGGACAGAAGGGTTAGGGTGCTGGCTTTGAGGGAGGGAGCCACATCGATCTCTGGGGGAAGAGCATTCTGGCGAGGAAGCATCAGGTGCAATGGCCAGGAGCAGGGAGTATGCCTGGCATATGAGAGAGACAGTAAGGAGGTGAGGATGCCTGGAACGTGGTAGGTGAGGAAGAGCTCCAAGGAGGTAGTATCAGAGTAGATGGAGGGGCCTTGAAAGGGACTGTGTCCCTTGACTTTGCCTCTGAGAGGGATGGGAGCCCCCAGAGGGTTTTGAGCAGAGGACCTGATCCATCTTGGACTTCAGCAGGATCGCTCTGATTGCTGGGTGGAGAATGGATGGAAGAGGACATAGGAGGAAGCAGGGATGTATTTAGGAAGTGATTGCTATTGTGTGTGTGGCTGGGACAAAGGTGATGGCAGTGGTGGTGATGAGAAGTGGTCACATCCTGGAAACATTTTTAAAAATTTATTTAGCTTTACTTATTGGCTGCATCTTGTGGCTTGTGGGACTTAAGATCCCTGACCAGGAATTGAAACCAGGCTATGGTAGTGAAAGGGTTGAGTCCTAACCACTGGACCTCCAGGGAATTCCCCTGGATACTTTTTTTTTTGCCTGCACCACGAAGCTTGTGGGATCTTAGTATTTATCCTGACTACAGCACTTATTGTACTGTTTGGATATAGTGTGTGTTAGGTGTCTGTCCCCTCGTTGGATGGGGACACCTAAAGGAAAGGAGGGGCTTCCCAGGGGGTGCTAGTGGTAAAGAACCTGCCTGCCAATGCAGGAGATATGAGACTCGGGTTTGATCCCTGGGTTGGAAAGATCCGCTGGAGGAGGGTATGGCAACCCACTCCAGGATTCTTGCCTGGAGAATCCCATGGACAGAGGAGCCTGGTCGGCTACAGTCCGTGGGGTCACAAAGAGTGGGACACGACTGTGCAATTCAGCAGCACAAGGGAAGGAACTGGGTCAGGCTCCTGTTGATTCCCCAGGAATGGCACAGAAAGTGTGTTTGCGGAGTAAGCGATAAACATTGGCACGTGTGGATGAACTGTGTTCCTGTAAAGGAGCAGGGACAGGTTGGGCATCTGGAAGCCCTCTAAGCCCAGGCACAGTTTGGGGTTTCCATTTTACAGGCTGGGAGGGAGCAGGTGGCGGTCCTTGCCCACCAGATGGCTGATATTGGCAACTGCTGCCACCTGCTGGGCAAAGCCGGTGTTGCCTCGGCCATGCCCTTGCCTTGGAGCACCTGTGTGCCCAGGTTGGGATGAAGACAATCATCACCTGTCCTCCAGACTGGTGGGAGAGACACCCTGACCATGACAAGACAATGATGGGGAAGTCTAGGGGCTGTTGGGGTCAGGAGGAGGAATGGAGGCAGTTTATATAGGATTTGGGAGCAGAACTGTCCTTGGGGCCAACTTGTGGGGGCTGCAGAGCAGGAAGAGGCAGCTGACCCAGGCTCCATGGCTGGGGGAAGTGTGTGTGTGTGTGTGTGTGTGTGTGGTCAATGTTCTCCATTGTGGCTTTTCTGCTGCTTTCTGGCAGGATTTCTCCTTCTTTCTCCTCTCCTGGGTAGTCTGGCCCCAGCCCATTGTTGTACAAAGTGCTGGCCATTGTGTAAGCCTCACCCTTACTGTGACCCTATCAGGGACGCCCTCCTTAGTTTCAATTCACAGACGAGACGATGAGGCTCAGAGAGGTAAACGCACAGCAGGCATTGAGGGTTAGGTGACATGGTTTCTAAGCCACCTAGCCCTTGCAACCCAAGCTGTTTTGACCACCAAGCCTGGCCCTGCCCAGCAGGCAGCTCTCCTTCTTCTTCCAAGCTCCAGACTCCCAGCCCACCGTCAACCTGTAACCATCTTCCAGTTCAGTCTTGAGGCTTGGGCTCAGCCATGCTGGGGGTGCAGTGGAGGAGGGAGACTCAGGGAGTAGGCAGCTGGGGAAGGAGTCTCACTGCTCAGCACGTGATACTGGAGGTAGGGTGGGTGATGGAATTGACAATATGCTTGAATACATTGCCCTCCTTTTCCCAACAAGATATTTTTAAAAAAGGAATTTGGCCCACTATTCTAATTAAAACATTTAGGGATGCAGATGAAACACGTAACTCCCTGGTTATGATATTTAGTGAAAACATTTCATATTTAAAGTTATTTTTTTTCAAATTGTAAGATTTTAAAGCACATATTTTTAAGAATAACTTTATTTCAAAGGCAATTCTTTTCCATGCTCACGGTTTGTGAAAGTTGATTTAAACCCTTCACTTGCATTTGTGCTGCTCATTGGCATCTGCCATGAGCCATACCCAGCCCCTCGTTTGACTTCCCCCATACAGTTTTCTCGAATGTATCATCTTCACTTGTGTGTGGAAATACAGACCTTTTGAATTCATAAATGATGCTGTTGCTGGAAAAATTATTATTCCAAGTCATGAGAATGGCTATTTTTCATCTAAGTGATAGGTTAATATTTGCAGTTTCCCTAGGGCCCATGGACGGAGGAGCCTGGTGGGCTGCAGTCCATGGGGTCTCGAAGAGTTGGACACAACTGAGCGACTTCACTTTCACTTTTCACTTTCATGCATTGGAGAAGGAAATGGCAACCCACTCCAGTGTTCTTGCCTGGAGAATCCCAGGGACAGAGGAGCCTAGTGGGCTGCTGTCTATGGGGTCGCACTGAGTCGGACACGACTGAAGTGACTTAGCAGCAGCAGCAGGGTAGCACAGAATTACATAAACTAGCAGTCTCCTAGTCTTTTCTTATTCTCCTTCTCTTTCTTCACAGAACTTCTTACCATCTGGTGTACTTTTTTGTATATCATCTGTCTCCCTTCACTAGAACGTGAGCTCGGGAGGCCAGGGAACTTTGTCTGTCTTCCTGCTTTCCATCACCGGGAAACAGCCTGAAGCAATAGTAGGTGCTCAGTAAATACCTGTGGAATGAATGAATATAAGGCTCTTAGAGGGCCTTCCCTGGTGGTCCAGTGGTTAGGTCTTGTCTTCCAGTGCAGTGGGCGTGGGTTTTATCCCTGGTTAGGGAACTAAGATCCCACATATAGTGAAGCACTACCTCCCCCCCCGACCCCGGAAAAAAAATCTCTTAGAAATGTCTGATAGCCCAATGGCAGCCAGGGCCATGTATGCAGATAGGATTGGGGTGGGGTGAGAAGGAAGCTCTGCTGGACCCAACCCCTTGAAAGGAGGGCATTTAAGTCAGGGGCAGCCTGTTGTCTCAGGGGATTACCTATATACAGGATTAGCTACATACATTGAACAAATTACAAGAATGTATTGAAGACAACTGGGGAAAAGGGAGTAAAAATCTGGAAAGGGGGAAAGCTATGATGAACCCAGTGCCACTGGACTGGAACGTAATGTCTGAATGACCACTATCTTTCAATACATGGAAGTTGTATTTGTTTGGGTTTTCGGAGAACCAAAACCAATATGATAAATATAGAGAAAGAAATTTTATTATGAGGAATTGACTCATGCCATTATGGAGGCTGAGAAGTCTCACAGTCTGCTGTCTGCAAGCTGGAGACTTGGAAAGCGGGGTGCTGGAGTTCCAGACTGAGAAAATAGGCCTGAGAAGGGGCAGTGCCCTGGTGGTGCAAGTACCAGCCCAAGGGCAGGAGAAGACCAAGATCTCAGCTCAACAGGCTGGAAGAGAGAATTTAGCCTTTCCTCTGGCTTTTTGTTCTATTCAGGCCCTCAATGGGTTGGATGATTCCTGTCCATCTTGGGGAGGGCCACCGTTTTATTCAGGCCACCAAGTCAAATGCTAATCTCTTCTGGAAACACCCTCACTGACACACCCGGAAGTAATGTTTAACCAGATAACTGGGCATCCAGTGACTCAGTCCTAAGTTGACACACAAAATTAACTCTCACACAGATGAAGGAACAGAGGTATAAATGTGCATGTTTATGTGTGTATGGAGAATGTGAGTCTACTGAGTGAGCCTGGCAGGAGACGTTACCTTAACTGCATTGAGCACAACTAACACCCACATCTTGGTTTCTAAATACTATTCACCACCAAAAAGAAATAGGTATTCTTGCCAAAATGGATAATTCTAGGGCTGGAGGCAGGGAAAAATAAGGTGAACCTGGAATATCTTCTTGAGCCAGAAAGAATGGAAGATTCCAAAGAAGGATGTGACACATTAAAATGAAGAGGTCAGTAAGGGGTACCCACTGACCAGTTCTGGACAATATGAGCATCAAAATAAATGATAAGAATGTGTTATAGCCTACTGAATATATTAGAATATCACAAGTCCACCTGACATAAGTAAAATGAATAAATGGGGTGAAGTAAAAGTTCTTCTTTATATTAATAATAGAAGACCAACTAATAAATGCGGAAGAAATTATTAAACTGGAAAACTCCATTTGCAAGCCATTGTATTAATTCAGACAAGATACATCAATGGATGCTGAAACCTATGATCATAAAATACCTCATTTTCTCAATACTAATTATGATCAAATGATCAATATTACCAGCACCACCAGTCATGGTTCCAAATGATACTGGATGTAAGAACACAGCATCGGGAATTCCCTGGTGGTCCAGTGGTTAGGACTTGGCACTTTGGCGCTTTCACTGCCATGGCTTGGGTTCAATCCCCGTTCAGGGAACTAAGATCCCACAGGCTCCGCGGTGCAGCAAAACAAAAAAACCCACAGCATCTTTTTTTTGTGATATTTCTGCCCAAAATGTGTAACAGTTGTTTAAATGCGCGGGAGGAACGAACAAACCCATATCAAAGAACAGGCCAGTCTACAAAATAACTTCCCTGTAATCTTCAAACACGCCAAGGTCAAAATTCAAAGAAAGTTTGCAAAGTTGTTCTAGATTGAGGGAGAGAGATGTGACAACTGGGAGCAATGTTTTACACTAGATTTTTTTTTTTTTTTTTTACCCTAAAAGGAATTTTTTTTTGGGGGGGACATTACAGTTTGAAATTGTTTCAAAGAAAAAAGTTAAAATAAACATCATGAATTTTAGCCTGGCATGAATGTTAGCCCTTCTGGCTGACTCCGGCTGGCCTTCAGGACTCATTTTCAGACAAGCTCCTGTGGAATCCCCATGACTGGATGTGAGGGCCCTCTGTGCTCCCCCTGTCCCTGGGCTCTCTAACACCCTTCTCTGATAATACCCAGAGTTCCGAGAGCAGGGGTCCTGTCTGGATCATGACAGAGTAGCCTCCTCCGGAAATACACTGAATGCAAACTTCCACAAAAGGGGTGTTTAGGGGTACAGCTCAGTTCTACCTCTTCACCGGGGTTCAGTCAAAGAAACTGGGATGTCTGGCTGTTGGAGGTGCACCTGGCTGAGTGGGACCCACGGACCATCAGGAGTCATGTCTGCAGGGAGCTTCCTAGTGGGGATCTTGGAAGGATATACTGTTTAGAGCAGGACCGAGGGTCTAATGTCCAAGGTGGACATGTGCTGCAGAGGTCTCTCAAAGGGGAAGCCCTTTTATATCTTTGATGTCACCTGGGCACTCAGCGGTTGCAGCTAGGAAGGTGTGGGATACTGAGATTCCGAGACCTCCCCATCCCCACCCACGCTCCAGGATCAGAATGTGGGGAGTATTCGGGGGATAATGAGCAATAATGTAGGAATACTGGAGGATATTTCTAGGGAGGATGGATGTTCAAGATGTTAGAATTTTTTTTTTTTGCTATGCAACTTGTGGGATTTTAGTTCTCTGACAAGAGATTGAACCTAAGCCCCTGGCAGTGAGAGCATGGAGCCCTAACCACTACACTGCCTGGGAATCCCCAAATGGGAACTGTTTTTGCTAAGATGTTAGGAGAAATTTGCCTAGTTAGACCTATTTCCCTTCTGGTTCTGGTTATATGGATGATGCCGTTCATTCAGGGTTCCAGGATGCCAGCTCTGCAGGATAGGGGGGTGGGGCACCAGTCTCAGCACTGGAGCCAGCTGGGCTCTGTCCCTCCTTTCTCATCTGGCTTCCCAGGTGGCTCAGTGGTGAAGAATCTGCCTGTCAATGAAGGAGCTGCAGGAGAAGTGGGTTTGATCCCCGGATCAGGAAGATCCCCTGGAGGAGGAAATGGCAACCCACTCCATTATTCTTCCCTGGAGAATCCCATGGACAGAGGAGCCTGGGTGCTGCAGTCCACAGGGTCACAGAGTCTGACAGGACTAAAGTCACTGAGCACAGGCTCTCACGCTCCTTTCTCATTTCCTGATATGAGTGGAGCGCCCCCTTGAGGTGCAGGGCATGAATGACTGGGCAAGGAAGGGGCTGAGAAAACTGGGTCTGGCCAGAGGGTTCCAGGAGGGGAGACAAGGGCACCGCCAGCCGGCCGGGGGTGGGGCCTGACAGGGAGTGCCCGGACAGGAAGCAAGGGCAAAGGGCCATGTCCTCCGCCTGCCCCACCCCGCTGACAAGAGTCCCAGTCGCCAGGCCACCCTCTCAGTCTGGGGCCCTCGAGGGGTAAGTTGTCCTTCGGAAGCCACTTCGCCCCTTTCGTGGGGATCGGATAAGAATGCCTTTCCTCCCTGGGGGTCCAAACACCCAGCCCCTCTGCTCCCTGTTAGGTGGAAAGAGGGGGGCCACACCTACTATCCCCTCAGCAGGAAGCAGAGACTAGGGCACTGGTGGGCAGGTGCAAAGTGTCTCAGACCCTTCCCCTCCTGACATCGGCATCAGGATCAAGGTCAGGGCGGAAGGGCCACGTGGGGCACCTCATCCAGGCAAGACCCAGAAACCCCTGTTCCCTCCTCTGTCGCCCGACTGCAGAGCCAGGAATCCCAAGCAGCTGGAGCACTGGGGGACACCCAGACAGAGCCTTCGCTGGACCAGGTCCTCCGGGAGCGAGATGACGCTATCGCCAAGTGAGAGGCAGCTGCTTGCGGGGGTTGGGAGGGCGGTGGATGGCTCCCCATCGAGGCTCTGTCCTGCCAGGAGGGGAAGCGGGGAAGTCGGGCATTCCTGGGAGGAAAGCTGCATAGATACTTGTACGAATACTGTCCCAAGGCAGGGGGCTGTGGCCACACTGGTCCACCCCCAGGGCCCAGAATTATGTCTGCAGGGCCTGAGCCTCAGGCTGCTCTCTGCCCCCATCAGGAAGCGGGCCGTGGAGGCTGAGCTGGACACCTGCAGAGCCAAGCTGCGTGCTGTGGAGGCCCAACTGCTGGAAGTTCTGGAGGAGAAGCTGAGACTGAGGCAGGAGGTGGAGGCCTGGGAGGTAAGGTGGGTGTGCCGGCCGGGCCTGGGAGGCAGGGCCAGACAAGCACAGGCCTGGCCCCTGACCCTGCTCTCCTGGCCCCCAGGAGGACATGCAATGGCTGGTGAGGCAGCAGGTTGAGAGTCAGCTGCAGAGAGAGTCCCGGGGCGCTCCGGGAGCCCCCGCAGACCCTGGAACTGCCAGGACCCCCTGGATCCGATTCCCCCTGAGTCGGTGGGGACGCTGGCGGTGAGAAAGCTCAGCCCAAGACCTTGGGAGGAGTGTCTTTATTCATTAAAGTTTGAGGTCTGACCCCTTCTGAATCCTCATGCCCTTGGAGTGCCCACCTGAGTGCTTCTGTACAGAAACAAGGAGCAGGATACAGAGCCTTGACGCCTGGGGTTTCACGTCCCCTCTGGCCAGCAACCCTTAGGCCAGGAAGCTTTGGACTGCCGCCATGAAGTCCTGTGGGCGGTCGCTATGGACCCAGTGGCCAGCGTTCGGCACAGTCTGCATCTGGGCCCGAGGAAACAGCCGCCTAATCTCAGGGTAGTGGCTGGGACTGAACACCAGAGAGAAGGCAGCCGAGAAGGGATGACAGGAGGAAAGTGGAGAGAGAAGGAGGGACACAGAGGCCAAGCGGGGAAAGAGGGAGAACCACGTGAGTCTATGTGCCCAGTGGTGTTTCCGGTTTTCAGGCACCCCTTACCCACACCCCAGCCCTCCCCAAGGCAGGCTGAGGGGCTGGGTAAGTCGGGTATGCCCGTCCCTACCACCCAGCCTGGCTTACAGCAGGAATTGAGAGTTTCCACCCCGGAGGAAGAGGGTTGGCCCAGAGTAGGTTTCTTGTCGTGAGGGGAAGTCCAAGATCTTGTCCAAGTGCTGGGCCAAGGCGTCCAAGTTCAGCCTCCACACGAAGCGCCCGTCCACCTCCACCAGGTTGGTGAGCAGCAACTGCCGAATGCTCGCGCTCTGTGGGGGTCCCGCAGTTGCGGGGTGGGAGGTTCTGTGTGAGGCCTGGGGCTGCCACTCTTCCTCTGCCCACACCACGCAGGGGCTTGCGTGCATTACCTGGATAACAGAGCGGAGCCTTTCATCGGCCAGTTTTCGGGCGCCGGAAAGGGACGCCTCATTCGCCATGTCCACGGCCCTCATGGCTGCAACGTAGTTTGGAAAGTTCGAGCTGGATGTGGTCTCCACTTGGCTGATGTCCACGGCAATCAGGCGCTCCACCAGCTCTGGCTGCGGGAGAGAAGCAGACTGGGTACCTTAGGGCAGGTTCCTGGATCTGGAACTCGGCCATCCAAGGCTCGCTGGAGTTCCAGGCTGCCTGCTGAGCGCTCAGGGTCGACAACAGATAGGAGGAAGCCCTGGAGAGAGACGGCTCACCCTCTGAAGTGCCAGCAGCATGGCGGTCCTGCCTCCCATGCTGTGGCCAATGAGGACGCAGGGCACCAGGCCCAGGTGGGGTAGGAGGTCTTGCAGATCCTTGCTCATGGCCTCGTAGCTCATGTCTGGGCTGTGGGAGCTCTCACCATGGTTCCGAGCATCCACTGTCAGCACCTGGGGAAGCGGGAGGTGGGGAGCAGCGCTAGCATCCAGTCAGGGCAGAGCCAAAAGCCTGGCAGATCTGCAAGCTGAGGGAGGTGGAGAGCCCGGGGTGGGGGAGATCCAGAAGGGGGAAAGGGCCCGGATGGTGAGAAGACCCCCGTTCTCAGACCTTGGTGGCCCAGATGAAGAACCGGAGCCACTGTGCCAGAAGGCCCAAGGAGTGTGACCACATCTCCAGACATTTGGCCTAGCTGGCTGACAGCTACAGAGAAAGCAGACAGCAAGAACTGGCAACAGCTGGAGCACAGCAGGGCGGGCAGCTGCAGGAGGTGGAAAGCCCGTCATCCCCTGGTGAACAAGCAGGGTCTGGCCCCCTTAGCGGGCAGGATGTTGGTGCCTAGGTATCTGAGAGCAGAGGCTAAGTCAGGGTGGATCACACAGACGGAGATCTATAATACGAATGAAGGACTGGGTGGGTGAAAGCACCAGGGAATGAATGGGGTTCGTCGTGGGCCTGGGTCTGCCCTGGAGCCTCCAACCTCAGAAGGTCAATCTCTTCTTTGATTTCTTATCAGAGAGACCCGCCGCTCCCAAGCGTTAGGGACAGAGAAGCTGGCCACACCTCGGCCTCCTCTAGGGCCCCGCCCACCCAGACCCCACCTCCCTCAGGGCCCCGCCGACTCCAGAAGCTCACCCTCCGGCCTGTCTGCTGAGCCAGGGCCTTGGCGACGAAGTTGAAGTTGGTTTTGCTGCCGAAGAGCCCATGCAGAAAGACAAGGGCGGGGCTAGCTGCCTCGCCGTCCAGAAGCTTGTAGGAAAGCCGCACCGGTCTGGCGGGAGGAACGAGGGTGGGAGAAGTGTCTGAGCCAGCAGGGGAAGCGAGTGGCCTGGGAGAGGGAGGGCCCAAGCGGAGGAAGCGGAGCCAACTGGGACAAACTCGGGGGGCGGGGGGTCGCGGGGGGAGGAGCGAGGGACGGCCTCCCAGCGGACGCCCTTGACTGACCTCGGCTCGGTGCCGCCTTGACTGCTGCTGGGTGCGATAGGCAGTCTGGAGAAGCTCGAATTGGAGAGGCCGATCCCCCTATAGGGGGCCGTCCAAGCACGCGTCCAGCGGAGCATCTCCAGGATCTGCTACCCGGCGCGCACCTCGTGCTGTCCCCTTGGCTCCGCCTCGCTCAGGGCCTCGCCCAATTCCGGCCGGAGCTCCGGCTTCTCCCCGCCCCCTAGCGCGGAGCGCCCCGCCTTCGCTCACGTCTCCTTACGTAATCCCGGAAACATGTCTCTCTTCTAGGCTCCGCCCCTTTCGCCCGTACGTAACCCTGCGGGTGCCACGCCCACAGGCGAGAGCCCCGCCCCTGGCCACGCTCCGGGCGGAGCCACCCAACACCCTGACCCCGCCACGCTGAGCTCCCTCTCGGCTCCTCCCAAGTGGAGAACCTATGCCGGGAATCAGAGCTTTCGTTTTGGAGTCTGGTCTCGGTCGCTCAGGATGTAGTCACGGGGTTTGGGCTTGAACTCTGGTCGCGGGGCAGATCCTTGGCAATCCGCTGAAGTCCGGCCTGGCCCTGCTGCGGCCTGCTCCTCTGCCCTCTAGCGCCGGCTTGGGTAGATGCGGTATTTTCTGTGCGGCGGGCGGCGGCCGGAGTGGCTCCCCTCGCCGAGACGCCAGCTTGGAGGCGCCGTGCTCCACTGCCGCGGGCCCAGGCAGGCCGGAAGGAGCAGAACAACTCTCACTAATCTTGAAGTCGACTCTAGAAGGAGCTCGGAGAGACTCTGGAGGTCGTCTCCAACCTTCCCGCCTCCCCGCCCTTTACAGATGGGGAAACCGAGGCAAATAACTTTTACAAGCAGTAGAACCGGAATCTCTGGTCTTCGAGTCAAGGTGGGAGGCCAGTTGTTTGTACTAGAGAGGGCATTTGCTTAGTGCACTGAGCTGTATTGGGTTCAGCTGTGCTCACCACGCCCCCCATTTATCAGCAGAGAAATAATAAATAATCCTCCCACCCGCTCAGCACATCGTGCAGGGATGTCACCCCCTTTTTGGAACCCTGACGGGCTGCCATGTTCTCTTCCTTGTCTGGGCTAATGTGGCAGTGGCGACGTCTCAGGTCTCAGCTGGCTTCCGCAGCAGTAGAACCTTCAGCAGTTACAAGAGTAGCTGCTCTTTCTAAGGCATTCTTCTGCTCAGAAACCATCAGGGGAGGGACTTCCTTGGTGGGCCAGTGGCTAAGACTGTGCTCCCAATGCAGAGGCCTGGGTTTGACACCTGGTTAGGGAACATGCTGCAACAAAGATTCTGCATGGGCTTCCCTGGTGGCTCAGTGGTGGAGAATCTCTGCCTGCGATGCAATAGATGCCAGTCTTATCCCTGGTCTGGGAAGATCCCACATTTTACGGAGTAACTGGTCCCCTGCGCTGTAACTATTGAGCCTGTGTCCTAGAGCCCAGGAGCTGCAACAAGAGAAGCCACCACAATGAGAAGCCCTTGAATTGCAACAAAGTGTAGCCCCCACTCGCTGCAACTAGAGAAAAGCCCGTGCAACAACGAAGACCCAGCACAGCCAAAAACAAGCAAATGAAATTATATATATATATATGATCCTGCATGCTGAAACGAGGATTAAAGATCCTGCATGCTAAGACCAAAGACAGCCAAACAAATAAAATAGCTTATCTGTTTAAAAACAAACAAACATCAAGGGGAATTCCCTGGTGGTCCAGTGGTTAGGACTCTGCGTTCTCACTGGTGAGGGTCCTGAGTCAATTTCTGTTGGGGAACTAAGATCCTATAAGGCATGTGGTGCAGACCAACCAGGCACCCCTAAAGACTACACTACACACCTCCCTTCAGGTCCTTACCCTGAAGGAGGAAACAGACAGAACAGGCTCCATCTTGAAAGCAGGACTTCATCTTGGGCCGGGCTGTGGACTTTGAGCTCTACGCCCAGTATCTATGGAAATGACATACCAACTGGAAAACCAGGCACCCTGGATGGAAGAACCCCAGGGCTCATACCTAGACTCTCCATTGCCTAAAAGAATACCCTAATTATCTGTGTAACCAAATAGAATCATAAGTTCTATTATGCTTATTGGGGTATGACCACAGGCCTATTGATAATTGTCCACTGTTAACTACCCAGACTTAAGGCATATGAATCGTGGGTTAACTTTGTATCTTTCTCTTCCTTTGTTCAGACTAGTTTCAGGGAATTTGGGGACGTGGGTTTGGGCACGTACACTTAGGGTATATAAGGTTTTCACAAAAACTGGTTGGGGTCCTTGGCTAAGAGGAGACTCTGCCTTGGGCCCGCCGGTGTAATAAACTTCACTCCACTATCTGCATTGTCCTTCTGAGTGAGTTTGTTTCCTGGAACCCGTGGCTACAAAAACCCCTGCTACTTCCCACTGGGGAGCTGTGTTGTTCTTCAGTCACTCAGTCTTGTCTGACTCTGCGACCCTGTGGACTGCAGCACACCAGGCTTCTCTGTCCTTCACCATCTCCCGGAACTTGCTCAAACTCATGTCCATTGGGTTGGTGATGCCGTCCAACCATCTCGTCCTCTGTCATCCCCTTCTCCTGCTTTCAGTGCTGTACCACCATCCAAATAGCCAGTTGGCCATCCTCCACATCTTTTAAGGTCCAGGATAACTGCCACCTTTTTCTCAAACCTCTCCAGATTTACCCAGTTGAAACTAATCTCTTCCACCCCATGTTCTCAAAGCATTTGTCAAGAGTCCGACCTTCTATATGTCCACCATAGGCTGGATGTTCCTGGAAGCCCCTGGTCATGTTTTGTTCATCTGGTGCAAAGAGCAATAGTAATTTTACTTAATGATCATGGAGAGAGTCAGGCACCAGCTGAGGCTTAGGTGTCAGTTCAGCTGGTGGCTGGGTCACTCCTTCAAGGACATGGTACCTGGGCCAGCCAGGGTTACACTGGCTTCTCCCCTACCTCCTTAGGACAAGCCTGATGGAGTCAGTACAGTTACAAGCATCCTAATTACATGGCATCATCAATGCCTTGCCTAATAAAGTGGCCCCCATCTTGAGCCAGCTGGTGATAGGCCGGTGTTTTGTTCTAATCTGGGGAGGGCTCTGAGGTCATTGGGGACTCTAAACACACCAGGTGGTGTAATCATTTGTTGCCAGCATAGTCATTAGGGGAGTGAGGAAAACATCTGAGCACTGGAGAGGGGGTTGGCCTAAGGTCTGGGAGGGGTCCTTGGAGGAGAATGGGCAGGATGTTTTTCTAGAATTGGTGGGTAAATGGGAAGGGGGTTGACGTCATGTTAGTGATTCAGAAGCGTAACATTTCAAAGGTGGTTTCAAGTGAGTCCCCACCCCACCCCAGCCTGCTGTCTAACTGGGTAACCTGAACCTGGCCCTCAGCCCTTGACCATCTGCCTCCGGCTGGAGCCCTGGGTCTAGGGGCAGAAGCAGTCTTGAGATGTTTCTGAGTTCTGGGCCCCAGCTGTATCACGTGGCTGGTTAGGGCCTGGCTGGCTGGCAAGCAGAAAAACCAGTTGGCTTGAGGTTTTCACTTGAACACTCCAGCAAAAGCTGTGGGGCCAGGAGAGGGGTTTTTGCTACCTCGGAGGGACTCTGCTGATGGGGTGTTGGGGAGGGGTCCACCTGAGGGCTGCCCACCCCTCCCTTCCAGCATGTCAGGAATGGGCCAGTGGACTCGCTGGAGGTTGGTGAGGGTCTCCCTCTTGGGGAAAGTGGCAAGCCCCTGATATACTGAGGCTGATGAAAGGGAAGAAGCGGGGTACAGAACGAGGATGCTCTATGTCTGCGATGGCTTTCCACTTCCGCATCTCTGTTCCAGTGGTCCAACCTCCCTGGGAAGGGGGAGGGTGTTAGCACCCTCATTTTACTGCTGAGAGAACAGAGACGCGGGGGGTGAAGTGACCCAGCTGCAGTCACACAGTCCCCGCTTGGCCCAGCCCGAAGTCCTTCCCGGGTTGTGACTCCCAGTCAGTGCTCCGGGGATTTCGTCACCACCCATCTGGCTGGGGACAGAGAGCCAGGGGGGTGGGGCCTGCAGCGGCAGGGACACTGAGGTGTTGAATGGGTTAAGACAGGGAGGCGGCGGGTGTCCCTTAACCGCACCTGGCCCAGTATCGGTCACGTGGCCGGGGTTTCACCTGCCCCGCTGAGCAGGGACAATCAAGCTGCTTGTTTGGCGATTGATCACCATGGTGACAGGAGTGTGCCTGGGGAGGTCACCAGGGCAAATTCCTGCCCCCCCCACAACTGCCCCATAGGGTAGGGGTGTCAGTCAGTCAGGCTGGGGTCGCTGAGGCTCCTGAGAGACCCCTTACGGTTTCCCCTGGGTCTGCCCCAGTGGGTGGCCCCGCTCACCCTGTGACACCCGTCTGGCCTCTTCCCACAACACTCCCCATCCTCAACCCAGCTTCTCTCTTCCTAGATTTTGAGCCCGGGGGTATTAAATTGCCAAGACTTTGTCTTGTTTAATCCACACAGGAGCAGTAGTAATCCCCTGTGCCTCCGCCCCACCACACACACACTCAGGGAACACTTTGAGAACGTTTGCTCCTGCCTGCCTTCATTCAACAATCGACAGATATTCCTGGAGCCTCACGCCTTTATAGACACAGGCACCGTTCTAGAGATGGGGCAGCGGGGTGGGGGCTCGGGGGCGGGGGGCGGGGTTTCCTCAGTGGCTCAGGCAGTCAAAAAACATCTGCCTGCAATGCAGGAGAACAGGGTTTGATCCCTGGGCTGGGAAGATCCCCTGGAGAAGGGCATGGCAACCCATTCCAGTATTCTGGCCTGGAGAATTCCACGGACAGAGGAGCCTGGCGGGTTACAGTCCGTGGGGTCACAAACAGCTGGACACGACTGAGCATCTAACACCTTTCTGAAGACAGCCAGTGAACTGAACAACAGACTAATGAGCCACACCACAGTGGATGTGTGTTAGTGAGAGCTTCCCTGGTGGCTCCGTGATAAAGAACCCACCTGCAATGCAGGAGACCCGGGTTCAATCCCAGGGTCGGGAAGATCCCCTGAAGAAGGAAATGGCAACCCACTCCAGCATTCCGGCCTGGGAAATCCTGTGGACAGAGGAGCCTGGCCGACTACAGTCCATGGGATCGCAGAGTTGGACAGGACTGAGCGACTGACACCCACCCCTGGTTTGTTATTTCTTTTCTTTGGAGCAGATGGCGAGGAGACTCCTGGGGACCTGTGCAGAGGAAAGAGACTGCACGTTATCATCCTCCAGTCCTGCTGTCCAGAACACCTCTGGGGACACTTTCTGCCACCTCCAGGCCTGACCTGTGAGTCCTCCCCTCTAAGCTTCCCGCCGGCCCCCAGCTCCTCGTCTCCTGCTTTCACCTACTGGCTCCTTGCTCCAGAACCCCCGACAGGCCCTGCTAACTTTTGTCAACATTTTTCCTACCTCACGTGCACACTGTACTCCCAGTAACAGCCTCATCACACACACAGATTCTTAAAGTAGGTCGAGTGAGGACACCTCCTCTTTTGAGGGTGGAGGAGTCTGTGTTTTGAAATCAGCAGCCTACACTCCCCTACACTCCCCTTGAGAAACAACAGCCAGCATAACGCACATGAGCCTCCTCTGCCTGCATTTTGGAGCTTTCATTTCATTTTGGAGCCTTCTGTGCCAGGCACTGCAGATGCAGGGGAGAACTCCGATCCACTCACACACCTGACGGTGGGGAAGACATGAACGGATGTGTGATCACACGCCCAGTAAATATGCAAAGGAGAGGGAGCGCATCAAACCGAAGAATGTGACTGGCCCTGCAGAAGTAACGCTTGGATGGAGATAAGAAGGAGTGGGACTCAGTCAGGACTGCTCAAAGGACTCAGTAACTTCGGTGAGGAGGTTACAGTGGAGGAGGATGTTCCAGAAGTGGGGACTCCATGTGCAATGGCAAAGCCATCCTGTTTCTCAAGATTGAATCAGGGCTCATTCCTGATGCCTCCTTCCTTACCTCCCCCACCCCGAAGCAGTCCCTCACCTACTTCTGCTGATTTTTATCTCCCAGATATCTCTGAGATCCATTGGCTTCTGTCCATCTCCAGAGCCCCATCACTCCCCTCCATCACTGTCACCTTCTCACTGGACTTGTCCATTTCAGTCTCCATAGTCATTTCCCTACACAGTAGGAAGCTTGATCTCTCCAAACACATATTTCTGTGTTAATCCAGTTTTTTTCCCCCTTTTTTTTTGTGCTCTGGGTTCTGTGTTCAATGCTCCTGGGGATACATATGGCAAATGTTCAGTTGCCCAGTGGTGTCTGACTCTTTGTGACCCCATGGACCACAGCACACCAGGCTTCTCTATCCTTCACCATCTCCTGGAATTTGCTCAAACTTATGTGCATTGAGTCAGTGATGCCATCCAACCATCTCATCCTCTGTTGCCCCCTTCTCCTGCTCCTTTCAATCTTTCCCAGCATCAGGGTCTCGGAATAATAGAAAAACTGGTCTCTGTGTTTCAAAAGCTGAAGTCCAGAGGGGAAGAAGATGCCTCAGTAGTGTTAACTATCTTGGCCAAGAATGCCAAGGGGGGTCTGCCACTTACCTCTTAGCAGGGTCCCCAGAAAGAAGTGGCTCAGGGGTTTACTAGGCAGGCAAGACCATAGGCAGCTTGCAAAATCATTCTCAGCTCTGACCCCAAAGCAGACACAGTGCAAACCACAGGACCAAAAGGGTCAGGGGGACAAGATGGTGATGTTTTAGCAGGGATCACTGTTGCCTGAGGTCTGGATACTGTCCAGCCTGGCCGCCCTCCCAGCCTCCTCCCTCATCTACCCGCTTCTCCACATGTGTGTGCTTGCTAAGTAGCTTCAGTCATGGCCAACTGTTTGTGATCCCATGAACTATAGCCCACCAGGCTCCTCTATCCATGGGATTCTTCAGGCAAGAATACTGGAGTGGGTTGCCATGCCCTCCGCCAGGGGATCTTCCCAATCGAGGGATTGAAACTGCATCTCTTATGTCTGCTGCATTGGCAGGCAGGTTCATTACCACTAGGGCCACCTGGGAAGCCCCCCGCCCCGCCGTCTGCCATACCCCCAGCAAATTTGACCCTGCTGAATATCCTGGAATTGTAGTCCAGCCTCAGAAAGATTGAAGTCCATCCTCTTTCTAACTGCCTCAGCAGCATGGAGCATCAAGGAAATAACATTATTGCACTGCTCAGTTTATGGACTGACTTTCATAATTGCCACAATGCCATATACACTGATTTCCTTTATGAATCAACAATCCAATAATTCATTCCACAAATATTTACCAAGCACCTGCAGTTACCAAATATGAATTTTAGAGCCAGGGATGTGGCAATTACGTGGCCCTCTTCCTCAAGGAACACAAAAAGGCAACCCCTGCTGCCAACCTATCTACTCTCAAGTGGCGAAGACAGGCCATCAACAAAGAAACAAGCAGATAAATTTGTAAGTACAAATTGTGTTAAGTTCAGTGGGCAGGGTGCTGTGTTCAGTAGTAACAGGGGTAGAGGATATTAAGTAGGGTGATAAGGAAAGTTCTCAGGTAAGATGAAGTTTGGAGGATAAGAAGGAGGCAGTCATACAAACATCAGGGAAAAGTGTTTTAGGCAGTGGGAATAGTATGTGCAAAGGCCCTGAGGTACATAAGACTGTATCTTGTTAGAAGAACAGAGAAGAAGGCAGAGGAAGCTCAGGCAGAGAAAACAAGAGGAGAAAGGCATATAGGAGGTAGGCTAGGGTGGGTCCATGTACGGGTCCATTATTAAAGAGAAATGAGAGCCAGTAAGGGTTTAAGTTTCAGAGAAGGCAATGGCACCCCACTCCAGTACTCTTGCCTGGAAAATCCCATGGACAGAGGAGCCTGGTGGGCTGCAGTCCATGGGGTCACTAAGAGTCGGACACAACTGAGCAACTTAACTTTCACTTTCCACTTTCATGCATTGGAGAAGGAAATGGCAACCCACTCCAGTGTTCTTGCCTGGAGAATCCCAGGGACGGGGGAGCCTGGTGGGCTGCCGACTATGGGGTCACACAGAGTCGGACACGACTGAAGTGATGTAGCAAGGGTTTAAGTAGGCATCCCTGGTGGCTCAGTAGTAGTACCATTCCAGTATTATTGCCATGGACAGAGAAGCCTGGCAGGCTACAATCCATGGGGGGCACAAAAGAGTTGGACACAACTCAGCCACTAAACAACAAGGGTTTAAGCAGGGAGAGACATATTTTCCATTTTCTTTTATTTTACTTGTTTTTTAAGACTGTGCCCTGCAGTATGCGGGATCTTAGTTCTCCAGCCAAGGATGGAACCTGTGCCCCCTGCGTTAGGAGCACAAAGTCTTAACTACTGGGCTGCCAGAGACTCCCCTGGATGAAGAATTAGATGGGGAAAAAAAAAAAAGAATTTAGATGGGTAGAGAGGAAGATGGTACAAAGGAAAAGGAAGAGATCAAGGACAACCCCGTTTCTGAGGGTAGTTGTGTCATTTATAGAGATGAGGAAGGCTGGAGAGGAATTTTTTTCTTTTCTTCCCTCTGTTGCTGCTGCTAAGTCGCTTCAGTCGTGTCCGACTCTGTGCGACCCCACAGATGGCAGCCCACCAGGCTCCCCCGTCCCTGGGATTCTCCAGGCAAGAACACTGGAGTGGGTTGCCATTTCCTTTTTCCCTCTAAAGCATACCAATAGTAAGGGAGAATCCAGAGTTCCACTTGAGGTATGTTAAGTTTGCGAAGCCCGTGAGATACCATGATAGTTAATATTTACTGAGTTTAACATGCCAAGCACTGTTCCCACTGCTACATATTCATTGACTCATTTACCCCTCATAATGACAGTGAGAGGGTATGTGTATTATTTAGCCCCTCCTTTAACAGCTGAGAGAACTGAGCCACAGAGGGGTTAATTAATCACCCATGGTCACACAGCTTGGAAACTGCAGGGCCAGGATCCAAACCCAAATGGTTGGGCCCAAGGGCCACACTGTTAACCACTGCCCTCCACTGTCGTCGAGGCATTCGGGACACAGGCGATGCAGGCAGTGGGGGGCTTGGAGGAGAGGTGTCAGGGCTGGAGGATGTTAAAGGCGAGGGAATGGGAGAGACACTCAAAGGGGATGATGGTGCACTGGAGGAAGAGAAGAGGACTGAAGACAGAGGATCCTGGGAAGACGACAGGAAGGGATAAGGACGGGATGTGTAGAGGGAGGAGGAAGGCGAGGCTGGTGTCACAAAGGCCAAGACAGGGGAGAGTTCAGAAGGGGAGATCGAGCAATCAGCTGTGTCAAAAGTTGCTGAGAGCATTTAGAGTACACTCTGGATAGAAAAGTTAAGTGACCGTTGGCCGTGGCAACCTGGAGGCCTCTGGGACCTTGCCAGGAGCAGCTTGGAGTGGAGAAAAAAAGGGTGGGGGCAGGAGCAGACAGGAGTGGCCGAGGGGCAAGTGGGCAGGAAGCAAAAGCAGGGGTGAGATACCGCTTGACATGAACAGAGAAATGGGCGGCATCTCTTTGGAGACGTGAAGGCAAGGAGACTTTTATTTTTTAAGATGGGAGATATTCAATCATGTTTATATGTTGATGTGAAGGATATAGTAGAGAGCGGGTGGAGTTTGACAATGCAAGAGAAAGAAGGTATTTCAGAGGGAGATTTTTTTTTTCTGTCTACCTTCTAAAATTTTTATTTTTAAAAGTAAAAAAAATTTTAGTTTATTTTTATTATTTATTTATTTAATTTACTTTGTAGGATCTAACTTTTAAAATTCTGGTAAATTTTATTTTGGCTGTGCTGCATGGCTTTCGAGATCTTAGTTCCCTGACCAGGGATCGAACCCAGGCCCATGGCAGTGAAAACCACTGGACCACCAGGGAATTCCCTGGCTCTACCTTTAAAAAAAAAAACACCTTTTTATAATGGAAAATTTTAAAGCATACCTGAAGGGAGATAGGATCACCATCACCCAGTTTCAACAATTGTGATGAATTCAACAGTTCAACAACTCAAAGCCAATCTTGTTTCATTTGTCCCCATGTATCTCCTGTCTCATCTCCACATTATTTTGAAGTAAATATCACACATTATACTATTTCATCTATAAATAGTTCTAATGTTTCTCTAAAAGCTAAGGACTTTCTGTTTTTTAAACATAAACCACTGTATCATTTACATCAGGGATCCCCAACTGCTAGGCCACGATGGACCAGTATCAGCCTGCGGCCTGTTAGCCACCTGGCCATACAGCAGGAGGTAAACGGCTGGCCAGAAAGCGAAGTTTCATCTGTATTTACAGCTGAGCTCTCCTTCCTTAATGCGCTTGAATCATCCTGAAACCATCCCCTCACCTGTCCATGGAAAAATTGTCTTCCACGAAACTGGCCCCTGGTGCCCAAAAGGTTGGGGATGACTGATTTACATGCTTTGTGTTAGTCCCTCAGTCATGTCCAACTCTTTGTGACCCCATGGACTATAGCCTGCCAGCCTGCCCTGTCCATGGAATTCTCCAGGCAAAAATACTGGAGTGGGTTGCCATTCCCTCTCCAGGAGATCTTCCAGGGATCGAACTCAGGTCTCCTGCATTGGAGGTAGATTCTTTACTGTCTGAGCCATCAGGAACAGTGACTTATATACTTTAAAGAGTAATAATTTCTTAATGTTATCAATTATCCATTCAATGTTCACTTTTCTAATTGTCTCACAAATGCCATACTTTATTTTAACAGGCTGAATCTGGAATCAGTTGAGACCCACATCCGTGGTTGGTTGATAAGTCTTTTGTTCTTTTTTGGTCTATTGGTCCCTACACCTCATTTTCTTTTTTTAAAGTTTTTTATTGATGAAGAATCCATTTGTCTGATAGAGTTCTCCGCATCTGAATTTTGCTGACTGTATTCTGTGTATGTATGTGTTCCTCTCTCTTTTGCATGTGCTGTAAATTTGTCTTCTGATCAAGAAATTGACAAGATTTAGAGTTCATTTAGGAGAAGTCAATGGCACCCCACTCCAGTACCATGGATGGAGGAGCCTGGTAGGCTGCAGTCCATGGAGTTGCTAAGAGTCAGACATGACTGAGCAACTTCACTTTCACTTTTCACTTTCATGCATTGGAGAAGGAAATGGCAATCCACTCCAGTGTTCTTGCCTGGAGAATCCCAGGGATGGGGGAGCCTGGTGGGCTGCCATCTATGGGGTCGCACAGAGTCGGACACGACTGAAGCGACTTAGCAGCAGCAGCAGCATAGTTCATTTATTTATGATTTTTATTTTTCTTCAAGACTATTTAACAAGAGATGTTGAACTTGATTCTTCTTTTATGGCAGCCAAGTCATACTAGTTAGGACACCTTTGGCTGGAAACCCCTGGTCAAACCAGCTTAACCAATGAGAAAACCCACATCTCCCACAACCAGAGATCTAGAGGAACTTGAGAGCCCCAAAGAGGAGGCAGTTACTGGATAGAAAATGTTTCCAGGGCTCCAAGTTCCTCCTCTCCAGATACAGGTCCTCCTCATTGGTCTCAATCCTCAGGCTCGTTCTCTTTGGGGTTCAAGTTGGTGATAGAATTTGATGTCACCACCTGCCTGAAGAACATCTGGGGAAGGAGGGGAGTGACTTCTTTCTTAGGCAAGTGGAGGCTGCCTGCTGCCTGGCAACAGACCTTCCCTTCTGTCTGATAGGCTGCAACTGTCACATGCCCACTCTGAGCCAATAACCATGGAAGGAAGAGACCAACAGCCACCGGCTTAGGCTAATCAGGAGTTATCATTGAAGCTGGAGGTGGGGGTGTATTCCAGTTATCTAAAAATGTATAAGATGAATATCCTATATCCTTGGACACTGAGTATTTCTGAAGAATGTTACTTAGAAGTGGAATTGCTAGATGTCAGACTTTTTATATTTATAAGGTCTTTATTTTTTATAGAAGTGGTCAAATTGCCCTCCAAAAAATCAGTTATTGTATCAATATATATATACTGCACCAACTAGGGAAAAGGAAAACAAGAGTCAGAGGAGTGCAGTGGTTAATAACTTGGGTTCTAGCAAATCAGATACCTGTGTTCAAAGCCCAGCACCTCTGTGTGATATCTGTGTGAAGTCTGGACAACTAGTGTAACTTCTCTGTGCCTCAGTTTTCCTATCTGTAAAATGGGGATGGTGCTAATAATGCCACTATTCAGACACTTGCTCTTAGACATTGTTAGTTATTATTCTATCATATGGGATATCATCAAAGTGCAGGCTACTGTCCCCAAATCCACTTTCTACTCTTGTCTGTGTTTCTGGGAGGTTCACCTTTGCAGGATGTATTAGCCTTGCCTTCTGGCTTCTGAAGGTGAGAAGAGAGAGAGGTGCTGGCCTATTCTTTTCCCCTGCTGCTCCCTGGTTTGCTGTGGTTCCAGCAGAGGGTGTGCCCTCCTACAGCCGTGGCTACTGTCTGGTAACCCTATTTCCCACAGCTCCATGTTTCAACCTGGCTCCTGTAACTCAGCTTCCTCCCATTGCTTCTTTAGGCTTACGGGTGATAAAGGGTCCCCACTATTGTTAGTTTCTTGATACCTCAATATTCTTTACTAAATTCCCTAGCTCTACCCATGCCTCTCTATACATAGTCCCTCCGTAAAGTCTCATTAAAACACAGCATGTGAGACTTTCCTGGTGGTCCAGTGGTTAAGAATCCACCTTGCAATGCAGAGGACTCGACTCCGATCCCTGGTCGAGGAACTAAGATTCCACATGCCACAGAGCAATGCAGCTGGCGCACGGCAACGACTGAGCCTTTGTGCTGCAACTATGAAGCCCACAGGCCTAGAGACCTTGCTCTGCAACGAGAAGCCACTGCAGTGAGAAGCTCACACACCACAACTGGAGAGTAGCCCTCCCTCGCTGCAGCCAGAGAAAGCCTGAGCGCAGCGAGGAAGACCCAGTGCAGCCAGAAATAAATGCAAAATAAACAAAAATTAAAAACAAAAACATAACAGGGAAAAATTGATTTCACTTAGAGAATTTAGAGAAATAACACTAAATAGGGAAGTTGTGCATCCTTTCATACCTTTATTAGGATAAATAGTTACTTTTATAGTTGCTTCTTTTCCTTTGCAGATTATTCTTTTGGATTGCTATACTTTCTCTTATTGTTTTGCAGGAACGCTTTTTTACTCTAATGAAAAGTTTTTAAAATTAGAGGATAATTTCTTTACAGTATCATGATGGTTTTTGCCATGTATCAACATGAATCGACGTTAGGGATACGTATGTCCCCTCCCTCTTGAACCCCCCCAACTCCCTCCCCATCCCACCCTTCTAGGCTGTCACAGAGCACTGACTTTGGGAGGAACTCTTCATATTAGATATTTTAAGCATTTTTTTCTGTTACATATGATGTAAACTTTTCTCCCTGTTTCTTGCTTATCATTGACATTTGTTGATTTTTCTCTGCTACATAATTTTTTATTGTGGGAAAAATACCACACAATGTAAAATATACCACCTTCAATTCAGTTCAGTTCAGTTGCTCGTCTTATCTGACTCTTTGCGACCACGTGGACTGCAGCATGCCAGGCTTCCCTTGTCCATCATCAACTCCCGGAGTTTGCTCAAACTCATGTCCATCGAGTCTGTGATGCCATCCAACCATCTCATCCACTATTGCCCCTTCTCCTTCTGCCCTCAAGCTTTCCCAGCATCAGGTCAGTTCTTTGCATCAGGTGGCCAAAGTATTGGAGTTTCAGCTTCAGCATCAGTCCTTCCAATAAACATTCAGGACTGACTTCCTTTAGGGTTAACTGGTTTGATCTCCTTGCAGTCCAAGGGACTCTCAGGGGTCTTCTCCAACACCACAGTTCAAAAGCATCAATATACCACCTTAATCATGGGGTATAGCTCAGTCATTTTAAATAAATCTATATTAGTGTGAAACATATATTCAGAACCTTTTCACCTGAAAATCTGAAACTATAATCATTAAAGGACAACACCCCTTTTCCTCCTCTTCCTGCCCTTGGGAGCTATCATTCTACTTTCAAATTTATCATTGAATTTGACTATTCTATGTATTTCATATAAGTGGAATCATACAGTATTTGTCTTTTCATGGCTGGATTATTTCAATGTAGCACATGTCCTCAAGGCTCATCCATGTGATAGCATGTGTCAAAATTTTCCTCTTTGTTAAGGCTGAATATTTCATTTTACGTTTATACCACATTTTGCTTGTCCATTCATTCATAGGTGGACAATTGCATTCCATCTCTTGACTATTGTGAATAGTACAGTGAACATAGGTGTGCAAATATCTGTTCAAAACCCTGCTTTCAACTCTTTGGGGTATATACCCAGAAGTGGCATTATTGGGTCTTATGGTAGCTCGATTTAAAATTTCTTACTCCCACACTGTTTTCCCCAGTAGCTGTGCCATTTTCCATTCCCACCAACAGGTCATAGAAGTTCCAGTTTCTCCATATGCTTGCCAACAGTTGTTATTTTGTTGGCTTTTTTTTTTTTCTTCAAGTTTTAGGAATTCTCTATATAATCTGGATATTAATCATATATCAGATATATGATTTGCAAATATATTGCAAATCCATCCTGTGGATTGCTTTTTCATTCTGTCCACAGTGCGTTTTGATGCATGAAATTTAAATTTTCATCAAGTCAAATTTGACTATTCTTTTCTTTTGCTGCCTGTGCCTTTGATGTCACATTCAAGAAACTGTCACCAAATCTAATGATGCAAAGTTTTGCCCCACATTCCTCAAAAAGTTTTATTGTTTTACCTTTTGTGTTTACGTCTTTGATCTAGCGTGAGTTAGTTTTTGTATATGGCGTTAGGCAAGGGTCCAACTTCATTCTTTCGCTTGTGGTGATCCAGGTGAAAAAATTGTTCTTTCCTTGTTGAGTGTTCTTGGCATCCTTATTGAAACTCATTTGAGATTTTTGTGCGTATGTGAGAGTTTATTTCTGAGTTCTCTCTTCTATTTCATTTGTCTCTATGTCTGTCTTTATGCTGCTACCACACTGATCTGATTACTCTAACTTTGTAATATTTTCAAATCCAGAAGTGCAGACCCTTCAACTTTGTTCTTCTTTTTGGCTATTCAGTTCCCTTGAGAGTCCATATGAATTTCAGGATGAACTTTTCTATTTCTGTAAAAAAAAAAAAAAATGGGATTTTTCATTGTATTGAAACTGTAGATCACTGGGTGACATGGATCTCTGAGCAATTATAAGTCTTTCAATGCATAAACATGGGATGTCTTTCCATCTATTTGTGCTTAATTTCTTTCAGTAGTTTTTTGTGTACAAGTCTTTCACCTCCTGGCTTAGGCTTTATTTCTAAGACTTTTATTCATTTTGATGCTATTGTAAGTGGCATTGTTTTCTTAACTTCCTTTTCGGTTTATTTATTTTATATTTTTTATGCACTCAAATCTTAGCATCTTTTCTTTCACTTTTGGGGTTTGTGTCTTGCTTAGGGAGGCTTTCCTCAGTTTGATATTATAAGAACACTCTGCATTGCCTTCTAGTTCATTCCTAGTTTGTTTCGTTGTGTTAAACCCTTAATCCATCCAGATTTTCAGTGAATTGCCAACTCCCTGGTGATGATTAGAACGTGGACAGAAGGCAAGGTGGAAGGATAGGGACTGCAAAACGTGTTGGGACGTCCCTGGAGGTCCAGTGGTTAAGACCTCGCACTTCCGTTGCAAGGGGCATGGGCTCGATTCCTGCACACTGCACACTGCACACTGAGACCCTGCACACTGCTGCACTGTGTTCGAGCCCTGCACCCCGCACAGCGAAAAGTTACTGTAGAGGCTGGAGGCGAGAGGGAGGGAGGAGGAGCAATAAAGGGGCAAAGGATTAAAAGGTACAAACTGCTAAGTGTGAAATAAGCTCCAAGGCTATGTCGTGCAACACGGGGAATATAGTCAATACTTCATAGTAATTACAAATGGAGTACAACCTCTAAAAATTGTGAATCACTATATTGTACACCTGTAACTTATGTAACATTACTGTGCATCAGCTGTACTTCAATAAAAGGAAAAAATGTGGGGGCTGGAACAACTCCAGGGGCTCCATTGTTGGGTCTGGGAAGGAGGCAGTGAAGGGCCTGGGATACAATACCAGCCAGAGAAATTTGGCTGGAATTGTCACTCCATGTCCCTATTCAATCTTTTCTCTTACTGACTTCCATACAAATTTTCAACTTCAGCCAGGTCGGCCTTTTGATCAACTCCTGACTTCTGGCCTGACTCTGTGCCTTTGTCCAGTCTGTGATTCCTGCCTGGAAAACCTTTTCCTCTCAGCTCTGCCCATCTAAGGCAGATATGTTCAATTAAAGTGATAAAAGTATCTTTAACATGTAAAAGTGAAAGTTTTGCCGTTCCATATAAATATAATAAATATATCAAATGAAAAGCAGGCAAAGGCTATATCAAAGCAAGTCATAAAAAGAAATAGTCAGTCTATGTGTCAGGCAGTCGATTCAGGTCTGCTTTGTAACCCAATTTGTATTTGTCAAGTTCCTACTTCATAAAGGAACTCTCCTTTATACTTTACGAAGAATGCAAGGATAAGCAAGACTATTTCCATGATCAATAAATTTTACAATCTAGAAAAGAGGTAGGACAGTACACAGATTGACCATAATTGACAAGAGAGAAAAGAAGTCTTGAAAAAGGAGTCCAAGAAGAGAGAGATTACGCAGAGTTCAGTTAGAAAAATTAATAAAGGGACTTTCCTGGTGGTCCAGTGGTTAAGAATCTGCCTGCCAATGCAGGCGGACGTGGGTTTGATCCCTGGTATGGGAAGATCCTACCTGCTGCCAGGCAACTAAGCCCACACACTGCAACTGCTGGGCCTGTGTGCCCTGGAGCCCAGGCTCTGAAACAAGAGAAGCCACCTCAGTCAGAAGCCCGCATACCGCAACTGGAGAGAAACTCCTGCTCGCTGCAACTAGAGAAAGCCTGCACTCAGCAACTATGACCCAGTGCAGCCAAAAATGAATAAATAAAAATTTGAAAAAGAGGGGATATATATAAACATAGATCTGTTCACTTTGCTGTACAGCAGAAACCAACATAGCACCCAATAAGATGTCAATAAATACACTCCAATATGCATGAATATAAATTAATAAGAAGTAATAAAAATTGATAATAATTAATAAAATTACTGGACTGTGTTAGTCACTTACTCAGTCATGTCCAACTCTTTGCAACCCCATGAACTGTAGCCCGCCAGGATCCTCTGCTCATGAAATTCTCCAGGCAAGAATACTGGAGTGGATTGCCATTCCCTTCTCCAGAAGAACTTCCCAACCCAGGGACTGAACCCTAGTCTCCTGCCTTGCAGGCAGATTCTTTACCATTAGAGCTACAGGGAAGTCTCCTCCATCAATGCAGGTAAGTAGTTTTGATTAGAACATTGTCTAGATCTAACAAAAACTCCATTAATGTTAAAAAAAAAAAAATAACAGGGGAGGATTGAGAGTATCAAGAGGGATTCTAGAGATGGAAGATCCTCTTGAGACTGTTACAGAAAGATGGTGACAGCCTGGTTGGAGTCCCGGCAGTGCAACTAGGGAAGACGGAAGTAATAACAGACGTAATTGACAGGAGGCGGCAGGGCCTGCAGCCGAGCCCTGGGGGTCTCCTTGTGTAAGGCCTGCCTTGCAGAGTTCTTAAGGGGATCAAACAGAAGAGGGGCAACATCCGCCTCTTTTACAGAGGAGGGTGAGAGCTGGCCAGTGACTCGCCCAAGGTCCCTCAGCGGGCACCAGGGCCAATGCCCTCACTCTCTGTACCTGCTCTGCAGTGCATACTTGGCAAGGATGACCTTTCATGAAGCCCTGGCAGGGCAGGGAGAAGGAAGGTACTGTCTGTTCCTCCAGGCCTGCCACAGACCTTGAGGGAACCACAATAAATGCTGTGTTTGTTTGATAAAGCACTTGGCTTTTGGTCTCAGTAGGAGGAAGAGCTAGAACAGGTGTGGCGAGCCCAGGGCAGCCTGCAGCACAGGTGGAGGGTGGGGTGGGACAGAGCCCCAGGGCCTGGCAGGGGGCTCCAGGGGCCGTGGATTTTGAAGAAATCCAAGGACTTTCTCATGAACCAACCATCTCTCTCATGTTCCCAGACTCCTGCCTGGCAGAATACACCAAGATCTTTTTTTTTTTTTCCTCACCAAAATCGTAAGGATACCGGCTCACACTAATTGAGGTCTTACTGAGTGCTTAGCTTTGTGGCAGGTGCTTTTCATGCACACAGACATGCCATCATTCCATAAATGGGTGCTGACTACACTGGGTGCTGCAGACAGAGGGAAATTTGGGACAGTGTCCCTGAGCTTGGGAGATGACCTTCTGTAGAGGACATTTCAGAAGAAACAGAACAACAATATAGTGTCGTATGTGCTGTGATGGGGTGAAACTAGACCGCATGGGAATCCAGAGGATGGCTGAGCTAATCCTCAACACAGCATACCCATTTTGCAGATGAGGAAGCTGAGGCTCAGAGAGTGAACTGCCCTACTTACCTGGTCAGTTTGGTTCTGACATTTTTTCTTCTTTAAAAAAATTTTTTTTAATTTTATTATTGGAATATAATTGCTTTATAATGTAGTGTTAGCTTCTGCTGTATGACAAAGTGGATCAGCTATATGTATACATATATCCCCTCCCTCTCAAGCCTCCCTCCCACTCCTCCCATCCCACCCTTCTATGTCTTGACTAATTTTCTTCTTCAGGAGATGATACGGATAAAAATGGGGATGGAAAAGACAAGTTAGAGGCGGGCCTCAACCCCTATGTTGAAACGATGGGGAAACTGAGACCCAGGAGGGAAGGGAGTTGCGCAGAAAAGGAGTGGATCCCAGGAAAAGGAGTGGATCCCACCTGACTCCCAGTCCAGTCACTCCAGATGGCTTTCTCTTCTCTAGTGGTCTCAAGATTTCCTGGGACCTCCTCACGTGGGACCCTTCCCAACTTGTGGTTTGCATGCTGCACACTCTAACCTGTTTAGACTGGAAATTCCAGAAAGAATAAGAAGAGGTTGAGTTAGGACAGATCCAGAAGTCAGGCAAGGACGTGTGTGCATGTTGGGGTGGGAAAGGTACCTCACTCCCCACCAGGGGAGCCCAGCCTTGGGGAGAGACTAGGGAGCCAGGGGAAGATCTGATGGGGTCCGTCTGCCTTCTCTGCCCAGCTCGGGGGTGCTGGGACGGACCATGGGGGGCTGGTTCGGCAGCTGGGAGCCCTTGGGTCCAGGCTTCCCTCTTGAAGCCAGTGGTAAGTGAATAACCTCACTCCTGCCTGCGGGGCCCTCTGGGATGGAGAGCCACCCGGTGCCCTTCAGTTCTGGCTCGGGGCAACCTGACTCCCTGGTGCCCCTGGCCAGAGACCGTGAGGGTTCAGATGTAAATCCCTTGGCTCCTTCTGCCTACACCCCCAAATCCCATCCAGAGAGGCCCAGAGAGCATGTCTGCTCAGTTCCTCCTGCCCCTCTACTACTAAGCCTCCTTCCTGTCTGACCCTTTCCCCCACAAAGCCCCCTCCCCTTCACTGACCCTCTTCTCTGGGTCCCTTCCCTCTCATTGAGCTCCCTTCCCTCCCTTCCCCCCCAACCTAACCCCCTTCCCCAGAGGCCTCCCCATGAGCCCCTCCCCTCTTGCTAAGTCTATCCCTCTCTGAGCCCAGGTCCACTTCCTCAAACTCTTCCTGGGATCCGTCTCCATCACCCGCTCCCCATCTTCATATTCACAGCCCTCTCCCTCTTTCCTTTCCCCAGGCCAGAGGAATGGTTCCCAAAGAGGCCTGGGTTGGAGAGAGAGTAATGCCAACCCCAAGCCTTTTCCAGGAATCTCCTAAGAATGAACACTCTAAAGCCAGGGTGCTCTTACTGTTTACAGTAACCTATTTCCTCTTCTTCTGGTAATAAAGCACAGTGACTTGTCAGTTGTTGCTTAATGAGAGGAGAATATTTTGGACCAATGTAAAGCATTCCGGGAGTTGGTGATGGACAGGGAGGCCTGGAGTGCTGTGGTTCATGGGGTCGCAAAGAGTTGGACAGGACTGAGCGACTGAACTGAACTGAACTGAAAGCCTTCTACTGAAAAATCTGCCTGCTCCTGGGGCCTTTTGCTTTCTGCTTTGCTGCAGGTCAAGAAGTTCAAGATACAATAACTTTGAAATAACTGCGAGCCTCCACAATCCCAAATACCTGTCCTGGGATAAATAACTGTCCTTGCTCTTTTGCAAGTTGCTCTTCTGGCCTGGAAGCCGCAAACCTCTAGGACGCATGGCCTACATGGTCTGTTTCTGCTTCTCATCTCCCACCCATCTGTCTGTTCACTGTGTCCGCTGTCAGGCCTCTTGCCAAGGCCACCAGTGACCAGCTCGGTGCTCTGAATTCTCAGGCTTCTTGCCTGACGACTTCCGCAGCCTCCGACACCATTGCCAATGCCCGCCTTCTTGAAACTCTTTTTTTTTCCTCTTTGGTTTCTAGACTGACCTCATCTACTTCCCTGGTTTCGGTTGCCATATGTATTCTAACAACAGCAGGTTTACCACTCCTGAGTTCCAGATCTCTATATATGCCCTGTCTCTTCCTGGACGTCTGTGCCTGGAGGTCCCACAGGCTGGCCAAACTCTGTTCACTCACAGCTAAGCCCATCAACTGCCCCCAGCAACCTGGTCCTATTTTGGTAAATGGTACCACCATTCAATCACTGACCTAAGGCAAAAAATTTGGGTTAACCCGGCTATATCCGCTGTCTCTCCCCACATACCCAAATGGTTCTCCAGCCTGGCTCTGGCTCATCCTGCCTCTTTCACAGCACTCCCTGCCACCCTCCCCATCAGGCCTGGTCCCCCATCCCCCCATCCCTACTTTATTTCTGGGCTGCATCATCTCCTGTGATGACAGCTGCACAGCCTCTAAGATGGTCTCCTGCCTTCATCCCTCTACCTGAGTGCCAGTTCCGCAGGCCAGCTGGAGAGGTTATTCTAGAGCATAAATCTGATCAGGTACCTCCCTTCCATGATTCCGGTAACAATCCAGTACAATCCAGGGTCTGTAATTCTGCACACAAGACTCCCCGTGACTTGGCCTCTCCAGGGCCCAGGGCCCCATCGCCACTTCCTCCCTCACCTTGCTATCTACCCAGCCAGGTGAAATCCCACTTTCCTGGCTCTGGACACTGGGCCCCTTTCCCACTGCCTGAACCTCCTACACCTTCTCTGAGACACAAGTGCTTCCAGCCTTGTTTACCTTAAGCATTAGAGTGTCACCAGAGAGTTCTGAGTATCCCTTCCCCCCACCTACCCTTTCCTTCCCTCAAGAGTTTCAGGGAAAAAAATGAGGCCCCTCTCTCTTCTCTCCTCCTGGGGACACAATTCTACCCAGTTTCCTTTGGCGGTGTGTTTTACCAGAACAATAGATCTTTTTGTTCTCCTTTCCCAAATATGAAATCATAGCATTGAATGTGCTCTTTAACACGCCGCAGGGCGATTCAGGCATTGGGGAGCGCTTTGGAGGGCCGGTGTCTCAGGCGTAAGCCTGGAGAAGGGGGTCCCTGACATCTCCCCACCTCCTCCATGCCCGGAAGTGCACCTGCCCGCCCCTCCGGAGTGGGCCTTCCTTGTCTGAATCCCCAGTGAATAGGCCAAAGGACCAGCTAGCTAGTGAGTACCCAGCTCAGTTTACAACTTATTGAAACTCTCTGAGCTTCATCCCGCAGCCGGAGCGCAGAATTCAGCCAGGGCAAATCCTTGGGGGTCGCACGCGGGGCGGGGGGGTTGGGATGGGGAAGTTTTGGAAGTAGGTGGAGGCCTGTCCGCGCTCAGGGCAAGGAGGCGCCAGCAACTGCAAAACGAAAGATTTTTATTGAAAAATATCGTGGCCCCTTTTCAAAGCTGCGGGTCCCTGCGCAAAGAGAACTTTGTGGCCACAGTCCGACCGGGCGGGCAAGTAGAGGTGGTCACCCCAGTTCCGCGCACCAGAGGGGCAAGGTTTCAAAGGTTCGTGCCGGCAGGCCCCTGGGCTCCACAATCCCGCTCCCCGGGCCGAGGAGGGCTAGCAGCTGGGGAAGGGGGCGCCGGGCGGGCCCCTCCCAGTCCAGTGAGGGAGCAAACTGGCATCTGGGGGGCGGGGGCTGGACTCCGATGCAAGGCTGCACGCAGGACTGGTGGGCGCGCCAGCTTGTGGGAGTGGTCGGGGCTTCCCGCGGTCGCCCCATCAGACGTAGTCCTTGCGGTCGTAGGCCGTGCCGGTGCTAGTGACGGGCCCGGTGGAGCGCGGCGCCGAGTAGACGATCTTGGTCCGCGCGTAGTTGTCGCGCGGCGGGCAGGAGCAGCAGAGCAGCGCGCCCCCCAGCAGCTGCAGCGCGGACGCCGCCCAGCCCACGTACAGGGCGGCGCCCATCTCGCGCTTCTGAGCCTCGGGCACCAAGGGGTTGTAAAAGTCCCGGATGATGGTGTTGGCCGACCAGGACACCGGCACGAGGGTCAGCAGGGCGGCCAGCAGGAAGAGCACGCCCGCCACGATGGTGATCTTGGCCTTGGCCGTGTCGTCCTGCACGCAGTTGGTGCACTGGGCGCCCACGAGCGCCACGAGGAGCCCGAAGACGGCCAGTAGGATGGCGATGACGATGAGGGCGCGGGCCGCCTGCAGGTCCTGCGGCAGCGCCAGCAGTGAGTCGTACACCTTGCACTGCATCTGGCCGGTGCTCTGCACCACGCAGTTCATCCACAGTCCCTCCCAGGTGATCTGCGCCGTGATGATGCTGCTGCCGATGAAGGCCGTCACGCGCCACATGGGCAGCGCGCAGCACACGATGGTGCACAGCCAGCCCAGCACGGCCAGCGAGGTGCCCGCGATCTCCAGGCCCATGGACATGGCTGCCGCGCCAAAGCCGGCTCTGCCGGGCGGCTCCACGTGCGGGACGACGAGGGTCCGGGGCCGCTGGGGCCTGGGCAGGAGCCGCGGTGCAGCCGATGGACTGACGCCCCGCTTGACGGACGGACGGACGGACGGACACAAGGGCGGCGCGCGCTAACGGCTCCGCTCTCCCGGCTGGCGCAGCGGCTGCGCCTGCACCTGCCCGTGGTTTTGTAGGCGGGCGGCTGCGACTGGGCTGGCCCCTAGGAAGGGGCCGGTTAGTCTTCGATCCCGGCCCAGCGCTCCGGCGGGGGCGGGAGGGGCGGAGCCGCGCTCTCCCAGGCCTGGGGACAGTGACGTGGCCCCTCTTCTCCTTTCACTAAAGCGCCCCGGGAGGAAGCACTTGGCCAGGAGTGGCTCAAGGCGCCAGGGTGCGGGCTGCCGAGAGGGCGGGGCCGAGATCTGCGCCCCAGCCCCTCGCTCCTGCCCACCCCACCCTCGCCCCAGAGCTCGGAAAGGAATTCTCCGGGGGATGGGGTGAAAAGGACAACCTGCTTGACACTCCACCACTCTACCCGCAGCAAGGAGGAGTGGGGAGGGGGGCGCTGCTAGCGGCCGGGGATCTGCGGGGAAGGGGCGGGCAGTGTGGGCGTGGCCAGCCCGCTGTGGGCGTGGCCCAGCTGTTTACCAGAGTGGGCGGCTGTCCCAGGAGCTGCTCACCTGCTCCTGGTCCCCCTGGCCTCTGGGCAGCGCTCCTCCCTGCGCGCGCTCTCGGCCTGATCCAGGCCCCTGGGACTGCCAGTCCTGGTCGTCTGGACTCAGAAGCGGGGGACAGCCCGCAAAGGCGCCCTGAAGACACCCCTGAGCCAGTGCTGAACTCAGATTCTCTAGCCCCTCCTCAGTTCCCAGGTCTTCACCCTCACGGTGTCCCTGGATCTCTTTCGCTGAGCTGGCCTCGCCTCCTAGAAACACCGCACCCGCACCCTCCTCCCACAGAGCCCGGGTCCTAACCCCGGGGGAGTCAGTACCCACGTTATTGAAACGATGGTGAAAGACCTTTGATCCCGGCAAAGGTGGGAAGTCAGAGACATTATCTCTAAGGGCCTTGCTCCCACACCTGAGCTATCCCTCACCTTGCTCTCTGCCCTACAGAGGTGACCTGGGAGATTCTGTCCCTCACTTCCCCTCTCCTCAGGGCCCCCACCCTTGCCGTGTCCACTACAGGGATCATGTAGAGACCACATGGCCCATTCTTTCCACCTTTCAGCTTTTTGCTCCCAGCCAGGCCTTCCCCTGACCACACTATTTAAAATCACAGCTGGGAATTCCCTGGCTGTCCAGTGGTTAGGGCTCCATGCTTTCACGGCCATGGCCAGGGTTCAACCCCTGGTTAGCACAAGGTAAGGATCCCCCAAGCTAGGATCCCACAAGATTCCCCGAGGGCCATGTGGCCAAAAAAGAAATAGATAAAAATTTAAAATCACAGCTACTCACCCCACAATGTCCTGTCCCCATTTTTATACTTTACATTCCTTTTAGCATTTCACACTGCCTGTTATTTGCTTTCTGCTCTGGTATGTCAGCTCCATTGGGACATGCAGAATGCCCCCAACCAGGCAAGGGTTTCTGCTGGTTTTATTCACTGCCAATGTCTCCAGTGTCTGAAACCATGTTAGGTCCTGAAGACAAAGTTGATGTAGTGACTTTTAAAAAAATTTTTTACTTATTTGGCTGCGTGCACAGAATCTTCTTTTCAGCAGGGTAACTCTTAGCTGGGGCATGAGGACTCTAGTTCCACAACCAGGGATTGAACCCTGGGCCTCCTGCACTGGGAGTACAGAGTCTTAGTCACTGAACCACCAGGAAAGTCCCTGATCTAGTGACTTGAATGGAGGATAAGCATCACTTTCTTGCCTTCCTGCAACCTTGTCTGCCCCGGGGGTGCCCCCTCCTCCTGGCATGAATGCCTGGTAATGGGATATTACCCTGTTACCTGCCTTTGGAATCTAGTCGGAAACTTGGGCACTTTGAGGTGAGAGGAGGGACCTCATGGAATCGGCCCTAGGGGTTTTCCTGCTTTGTCGCATCTCTCAAATTATAGGCTTGCATCCTGTGTCCTCTCTGTGAATGTCCTAGCCCTGGGGTGAGGTAAACAGGGTCAAGGCCCATGGAAACCAGGGTCCTACTTCTTGCAGGAGCAAAGGTCTTGGGCTGGGCCAGCTGGGGCTGGGCTGGGCAGGGCTGGGAGTGCCTGGCCAGAGGGCCCAGCTGGTGCTGGGTGTGGGTTGCCCTGGAGGAAGTTCTTGAAGTCCAGTGAAGTGCTGGTTATTGGGCTGACTTTGAGGCAGAGGAGTGGCCATGGGGGCCTGAGACCAGATGCTTTTGTCTCGAGAGTGGGCTTCCTACTCTTTGTGCTGTGAGCTCTATCTCTTGCTACCTGCGAGGCCAAGGAAAGTCACACCCCCGCTCCTCACCTCAATTTCTTCTTCTGCAAAATGAGGAAACTGATGTCTACATGATCTACCTCACAGCGCTGTGATGAGTACAGAGGCAACGTGAGCATATTGCAAATTAAAAAACAACAAGGGCTGGACAAGCCAGTGTGCAGAGAAACTGTGTGAAGGTGTGGGGTTTAGATGGATGGACCTGAATTGGAGTCCGCCTCCACTCTCACCAGTCCTGTGACCTTGAGCAAGTCCTCTCCCACCTGGAGCCTCAGTTTCTTCATCTGTGAAGAGGGGTTTATTCTGAGTTGCTTGGGTTTGGGGTACAGGCAGGAAGAGGTGCCTTGTTCCTGAGTGAGGTGGACCTACTAGGTTGGGCTGGGAAGAGATGAGGCCAGAAGGACAGAAAGTTTCATGCCCAGGGGCCAAACTTCAGGAACTCTGCAAGTAAGACTTTGGCTCTGGGCAAATAGCTTCAATCAGCTTTTTGCTTAATATCGTCCATGGTCCTTACAACTCAGTAATAAAAAACAAATAGCCCAATTAAAAAAAAAATACAGTCAAAGGATCTGCATAGACATTCAGAATAGACAAGGAAGATATCCAAATAGCCAAGGTGCACGTGAAAAGTTGTCGGACACCAGTAGTCATCAGGGAAACACAAATCAAAACCACGAAGAGATACCACTTCACACCTACAAGGATGGCTAGAATCAAAAACACGATAACAAGTGTCACAGAGACTGTAGAGAAACTACAACTCTCCGACAAAGCTGATGGCATTGTTCAATGCTACAGCTGCTTTTGAGAACAGTCTGGCAATTCCTCAAAAGGCAGAGTCACCACTTGTTGTTTAGTCGCTAAGTCGTGTCCAACTTCTTTGCGACCCCATGGACCGTAATCCGCTAGGCTCCTCTGTCCGTGGGATTTCCCAGGCAAGAATACTGGACTGGGTTGCCATTTCCTTCTCCAGGGGATCTTCCCAACCAGGGATCGAACCTGCATCTCTTGCATTGGCAGGCAGATTCTTTACCACTGAGCCATCAGGGAAGCCCCCTGGCAGAGTTATACTGTATGACCCAGCAATTCCATGATTAGATATTTACCCTAATAATGAGAAATGGAAGATACAAAGAGAAATAAAGAACATATCAAGAAGAAATAAAGAGAAATGGAAACATGTGTTTACCAAAGAATTCACACATGGGATTCCCTGGTGGTCCAGTGGTTAAGAATCCGCCTGCCAGTGCAGGGGACATGGGTTTGATCCCTGGTCCAAGAAGATCCCACATGGTGCAGGACAGCTAAGCCTGGGTGCACCACGCTACTGAAACCTGGGTGACTAGAGCTTTGCAACAAGAGAAGCACCTGCAATGGGAGGCCTGTGCACCCCAACAAAGAGTAAGCCCACACCGCTCACCACAACTAGAGAAAGCCCACACACAGCAACGAAGACCCTGTGTAGCCAAAAATAAAATAAATAAATTACAAAAAGCAAAACCAAAAGGACTTGTGCACTAATGTTCAGAGCAACATTCCTAACAGCCTCAAAGTAGAAACGTCCTAAATGTCGGTTGGTGAATGAATAAACAAAAAGGAGTATGTCTATACAATGGGATATGATTCAGTCACAGAAAGGAATAAAATTCTGTTCTGTGGCACAATGTGGATGAACCTTCAAGACATTATGGTAAGTGTGTTGCAAGGAATGGTGTGTATTATGTGAGTTCATTCATAAAAATGATCCAGAGTAGGAAAATCTATTTGAGATAGAAAGTAGATCCAATGGTGCTGGGGTGGGGCATTGGAGGAAATGGAGATTGATTGCTAATGGGTACAGTGAGAATATCCACTCCAGTATTCTTTTTAGGGTGATGAAAATGTTCTACAATTGATTATGCTGATGGTTGCATAGCTCTGGGAAGATACTAAAAAACCATTAAATAAATTGTGAAATGGTCTATAAATCATATCAATAAAGCTATTAAAATAAAAACCACTATGGTGCTTGGGCTCCAAAATTACTGCAGATGGTGACTGCAGCCATGAAATTAAAAGACACTTGCTCCTTGGAAGAAAAACTATGACCAACCTAGACAGCATATTAAAAAGCAGAGACATTATTTTGCCAACAAAGGTCTGTTTAGTCAAAGCTATAGTTTATTTAAATAGTCATGTATGGATGTGAAAGTTGGACTATAAAGAAAGCTGAGCGCCGAAAAATTGATGGTTTTGAACTGTGGTGTTGGAGAAGACTCTTGAGTTCCTTGGACTGCAAGGAGATCAAACCAGTCAGTCCTAAAGGAAATCAGTCCTGAAACTCCATTGGAAGCTGAAACTCCAATACTTAGGCCACTTTTGGTGAAGAACTGACTCATAGGAAAAGACCCTGATGCTGGGAAAGGTTGAAAGCAGGAGGAGAAGGGGATGACAGAGGACGAGATGGTTGGATGGCATCACCAACTCAATGGACATGAGTTTGAGCAAGCTCCGGGGGTTGGTGATGGACATGGAAGCCTGGCATGCTGCAGTCCATGGGGTTGCAAAGAGTTGGACACAACTGAACAATTGACCTGAACTGAACTGATGGTGCTTGGGGCCCACAATATTTGTTGGTGTGGTGTGTGTGACCCCAGAAGGTGGGAATGAGGATGGGATGAAGCTGTCTTTGTATGGAGAGCTATGACTATGGGTAGTGGGGGAGTGCTGTTGAGAGGAGGGTAAGGCTTGGGGGCTCCAACGCACTGCTTGTCTCTCCCTTCTGTTCCTGAGCCTCTTGTCCAGACACAGCACCTTGACCCAAGATGACACTGATGCTCCAAAATCCCTCCAGTTAGTGCCCAGTGACCATTGGAAGGAGAGTACTGAGGCTGTCTTGATCTAGGAGAAATTCTTGTAGGAGGAGGTTGGGCAGGAGTTGGTGGAGAAGGCTTTGCTTGGTGAAGGTGACCAGGTGTGCTGGAGTGAAGTGTGTGTGTGTGTGTGTGACTCCAAGAAGCAAATGCTAGAAAAAGAGGAACTGAAAGAAGAGTTTCCACAGCTAGGAGATTAACCTGTTCCCCCACCCAGTGTCCACCCCCCAGAAGTAGCCATCAGGGCCCCAGGGCCTGCCGCTCCCATACTGTGGCCGTGACACCCTCCCCCATCCCCCACCCCCCAGCGCACTCAGTCTGGGCTCCTCCTCTGCCCAGTGGGCACTCTGTACTGAATTATACCATTGGCTTTCTTGGTTCTCCAGCTTGCAGATGGCAGACTGTGGGACTTCTTGGCTCCTATAGCTGCCCAAGCCAATTCCTCTAATAAATCCTCTTTTACATATTGTGGCTCAGATGGTAAAGAATATGCCTGCAATGCAGGATACACGGGTTCAATCCTTGTGTCGGGAAGATCCCCTGGAGAAGGAAATAGCCACCCACTCCAGTATTCTTGCCTGGGAAATCCCATGGACAGAGGAGACTGGTGGGCTATAGTCCATGGAGTCCCAAAAGAGTCGGACGTGACTTAGCAACTAAACAACAATAACAAGTATATTCTATTAGTGAAACTCTACTATTGTGGTAGAATTCTTTAACTGACACAGAGGCACACCTTCTTTTATTGCACTTCACACTACAGTGTGCTTTCTTAAGTTGAAGGTTTGTGGCAACCTGGACTGAACAAGTCTATTGGTGCTGTTTTTCCAACAGTATTTGCTCACTTGGTGTTTCTGTGTCATATTTTGGTGAAATATTTCAAACCTTTTCATTATTATTATGTTATGATGATCTGTAATCAGTGATCTTTGAAGTTACTATTGCAAAAAGATTATGACTTGTGAGGCTCATGAAGGTTAGCCTTTTTAAGCAATGAAGTATTTTTATTTTAAAAAACTTTTTGCCGCACCTCAAGACATGTGGGATCTTAGTTCCCCAACCAGGGATTAAACCTATGCCCCCCGCAGTTGAAGCAGAGTCTTAAGCACTGGGCTGCCAGGGAATTTCCAGCCATGAGGTGTTTTAATTTTTTTAATTTATTTTTTAAATTAAGGTATATACACTGTTTCTTGGGCTTCCCAGGTGGCACTAATGGTAAAGAACTTGGCTGCCAATGCAGGAGACATAAGAGATGTGGGTTTGATCCCGGGGTCAGGAAGATGCCCTGGAGGAGGGTATGGCAACCCACTCTAGTATTCTTACCTGCAGATCCCATGGACAGAGGAGCTTGGTTACAGTCCATGGAGTCCCAAAGAGTTGGACACGACTGAAGCAACTTAGCAAGCACACACGTTGTTTTTTTAGACATAATGCTATTACACAATTAATGAAAACAGTGTAGTGTAAGCATAGGGGCTTCCCAGGAGGAGCCAGTAAAGAATCCATGTGCCAGTGCAGGAGATGTAAGAGACTCAGGTTCGAGCCCTGGGTCCGGAAGATCCCCTGGAGGAGGAAATGGCACACCACTCCAGTACTCTTGCCGGGAAAATCTCATGGACAGAGGTCCATGGGGTCGGAAAAAGTCAGACCTGATTGATCATCTGAGCACTATATAGTGTAAACGTAACTTTTATAGGCGCCAGGAAACTGAAAAATGTGAGTGACTCACTTTATTGCTGTATTCGCTTTATTGGGGAGTCTGGAACCAAAACTGCAATTTCTCTGAAGGATGCCTATATTTAGACTCTTTACATTTAAGGTAAATATTGCCATGTTAAAGCTTGGTCTAATATGTTCACTGCAGCTTTATTTACATTAGCCAAGATACAGAAACAACCTATGGTGTATATATACAATGGAATGTTAGCCATTAAAAAGAACAAAATCTTGCCATTTGAGACAACATGGATAGATCTAGAGGGTATTATGCTAAGTTAAATAAGTCAGAGAAAGACAAATACTGTATGATTTCATGTACGTGTGGAATCTAAAAAATGAAACAAGTGAACTCACATAACAGAACAGAAACAGTCATAAATACTGAGAACAAACAGGTGGTGGCAGCGGGGAGGAGGTTGGGGAAGGAAAGAAATAGGTGAGGAAGATTATGAGGTACAAACTTTCGGTTGCAAAAGGGATGAGTCATGCGTGTGAAATGTACAGTGTGAGGAACAGCAGTCAATAACTTTGTAATATCTTTATATGGTGATATATCCTAACTAGACTTATTATAGTAGTCATTTCGCAATGTATCGAATCAGGATATTGTGTAACAGAAACTAATACAGTATTATAGGTCAATTATATTTAAAAAACAAACTCATAGAAAAGGAGATCAGATTTGTGGTTATCAGAGCAGGAGCCGGCAGGGGGAATTGAAGGAAAGCAGTCGTAGCTCAGCTGGTAAAGAATCTGGCTGCAATGCAAGAGACATGGGTTCGATTCCTGTGTTGGGAAGATCCCTTGGAGAAGGAAAGGGCAGCCCACTCCAGTATCCTTGCCTGGAGAATCCCATGGACAGAGGAGCCTGGCGGGCCTCAGTCCATGGGGTCACAAGAGTCGGACACGACTAGGCGACTAAACCACCAAACCACCACAGTCAAAAGTACAAATTTCCAGTTTTAAGATAAATTAATACTAGGGATGTAAATCACATAATAAATATAATGAATATCGCTATGTGTTATATATGAAAGTTGTTAAGAGAGTAAATCCTAGGAGTTCTCAACACAAGGAAAAAAATTATTCTCTATGTCTTTAATTTTGTGTCTGTATGAGATGATGGACGTTCACTAAACTTACTGTGATAATCATTTCACAATGTATGTAAGTCAAGGTTTTCCTGGTGGCTCAGATGGTAAAGAATTTGCCTGCAATGTGGGAGACCAGGGTTCGATCCCTGGGCAAGGAAGATCCCTTGGAGAAGAAAAGGACAACCCATTCCAGTGGGTTGTCCAGTGGGACAACCCACTCCTTTGGACAGAGGAGCCTGGCGGACTACAATCCATGGGGTCACAAAGAGTCAGACTAGACTGTGTGACTGAGCACACATATACACATATAAGTCAGACCATTATGCTGTACACCTTAAACTTACACAGTGCCAACATCAACCATATCTCAATAAAACTGGGAGAAAAAAAGTGAAAAAAAAAAAAAAAGCTGCGGCCCTCGCCATGCACCACTAGGAGTTTTAGGGCGGCCAGCTGGATGGTGACCACGACGAGGGCACCAGGTGCCCTTGGGTCCAGAGGTCCCGAGCTGCTCTACCTTCCCTCCACCTTTCAATCTTCTTATGCCTGTTTTATCTATAAAGTCCAGGGGTTTTGGCTGTACTTGGCAGAAGGAATAGGGCCACGTATGTCTATTTCATCTTCTCAAGAGTGAAAGTTCCTGGGACTTCCCTGGTGGTCTAGTGGTTAGGAATCTGCTTTGCAATACAGAGGACATGAGTTCAACCCCTGGTCAGGGGACTAAGATCCCACATGCCTTGGAGCAACTAAACCCATATGCTGCAACTCCTAAGTGTTACAACTAGAGAGTCCGTGAGCCACAACTAAAGATTCCATGTGATGCAATGAAGACCTGATGCAGCCAAATAAATAAATAAATATTTTTAAAAAGGAGTGTAAGTTCCCCAAATGTTGTCTTTTTTTTTTTTTTTGCCTCACGATACAGGATCTTAGTTCCCCGACCAAGGATCAAACCCATGCCCCCTGCAATGGAAGTGCAGAGTCCTAGTCACTGGACTGCCAGGGAACTTCCCCCCCCAACCGATTTTCTTTCACTTGGTTCTCTGTACACTTATTCATTACCTGCTCGGCTCCTGTAACCTCTTGAGTTTAAGACCCCTAAGTTGGCCTTTGTAGTTCAGTGTTTTGGCCTTGGGTCTCCTACTGGCGACCAGAATGAGAAAAAGGAAAAGAAAAAGAAACCGCAGGGAAGCTCAGTTGGGATAGGCTGGGGCTGGGGGCACTGCAGGAGAGAGGGCTGGGAGACCCCGGCCCCCAGCTCCTGCATGGTGCTCGTCCTCCCCCTCACTAAGCCTCCCTTCCGGGAACGGAGGGTAAAGGGCTCTGTTGACTTTTAAGTTTATTTAAGCCTTGGGGATCTTATCATATCTGGATCCTAACAGCACAAAGTTAAACAAAGCAGCTTCTGAGGCCCAAGGAAAGAGTGGTTGATTTAAGATAGGGCTCTATCAGAGGTTATTCAACCCTTAGTGCCTCCCGCCTTATCGCTGACAGGGGCCATGATCCCCAGCCAGGGCAGTCCCCTGGCATTCTGTGCTCCGGCTAAGCTCCAGCCCCAAGGGGAGTCTTCTGGGGAAGGAGCTCAAATAACTTTGTCAGTTGATGAGCAGCCTTGTCGGGGCCAGGCAGCCTCTTTATCCGCCAGCCTGCTCAATGCGCTTATAATGACAGCAGCCACTGTGGTAGAGAGGTAGGGGGTGGGAGGACATGCAGGGTTTTCTCTCACCAAGGCTGATCCCAGTGCCCATCGGCTGCAAAGCAACACCGATCCTGAATCCAATATGGTGCCATCCTTCCTCAGGGGCCAGCCAACCCAATGTGACCCCCGTCACTCCAGACCCCTTCTGTGGTGAGGACGTTGGCCATTTGTCCATACACTCATTGATGCTTACTTGGGATCTGGATTTGTTTTACTTGAGCATCATGCTTCTGCCAGTACCACCATTCTTGAACTTATTCACGCCTCATATGCTGTTCTTGTGAATCTTGCAATATTGCTTCTGACCTAGAAGCTGCCATACAGCAAAAGAAGTACAGGGAGATGTCCCTGCTTTCATCATGATCCCCACCATCTAGAAGCATCTGGCTTTGCAGGATGCAAGGATGAAATGACCCTTTGAAGACAGCTGCGGTCCACCTGGGAAACAAAAGCGTGGGAGGTTGGACTGCCATCTCAAAAATGCCCTTATACGGTGCCTTTTCTCCTGTAGACAGAACATATGTGCATTCGGACTTCCTCCTCTCCTGGTCTGCTAAAGAGGATTCAGTAATTGCACCAAGTTTCCCCTCACCCCTCCCATCTTACTGATTGTAAGGAGAAAGGGTTGCTTGCTGGGAGAAAGGCATTGTAGATACATATAATAAAGGGTTGAGATGGACAGAGGAAGAACAGAACTTTTTAGACTAGGAATGAAAGAAAGGTTTGGGAGGGCAACTTCCGGAAGATCTGCTGAGGACCAACAGAGGGGTGTGGGGTGTGAGAGGAAAGGAAGGTATTTTTCACCTGTATTGTGGTCGACCACATATTTCAATACCTTTGATATCTTTCAAAAGGCAAGGGTGGGGAAGGGAATAGGGAGTGAAAGTGTTAATCACTCAGTCGTGTCCAACTCTTTGAGACCCTGTGGACTGTAGCCCTCCAGGCTCCTCTGTCCATGGGATTCTCCCGGCAAGAATACTGGAGTGGGTAGCCACTCCTTTCTCCAGAGGATCTTCCGGACCCAGGGATAGAACCTGGGTCTCCTGCATTACAGGAGGATTCTTTACTGTCTGAGCCACCAGGGAAGCCCCAGGGGGGAGTGAGTAGGGGGTTCCTATGTACTTCTAGTTCAGGCTGTATAAATGTGACACTGAGCCTAGACTGCTTTAGGATCTAGGATCTCAGTGCTATTTGAGGATCTTGGAACTGAGGGGCAAAAATGGGGGAGGCATCACCCTGAGGTACAACAATGACCACTGTCAAGAGTTTTGTTTCCTGAACTCTGCTGAAGGGAGGATGCTCTCCTGGGGGGTTGCATGATAACAGGCCCACTACAGTGAAAGGGAGGGGGTCTCCTGACCATTTGGGGTTCCTTGGGCCCCTACAAGAACAGGCAAAGGAGGATCGCTGCAATGGCTGAGACAATCGACTCTGACCACAGAGGGTAAGTGAAATCGCAGTTAAGAGATGGGAGCATGGGCAATTGTGTAGAGCTCAGGGACCCTCCTGGGTGTCTGCGTGTTGCCATCACCAGTGGTAAGTTGTTCAAAGAAGACCACTGCCACCCCAGGCAGGACCACCAAGTACAGGTCATCTCTGTGGGAGAAGAACGCTGGCCCAGCTGAGGAGCTGCCAAAGTCGAACTGTGGAGTGAAGGAGGGAAGGTACAGCCTGGGATCGGCTACAGAAACCAAGATGGCATCCCACAGTCTTGCAGCTAGCCTGCAAAATTGCCCTCCTCCCTTGGAATATATTTTTTAAAATTATAAGGGGAGTTCCTTGGTGGTCTCGTGAGGACTTGGTACTTTCACTGCCATGGCTCAGGTTCAGTCCCTGGTTGGGGAACTGAGATCCCGCAAGCTGCAAAGCACAGCCAAAAAAAAAGAAGACACACCACCAAACACACTGGTAAGTACAAAGAAGAACATAAGAGATACCCACGGGGCCCCACCACTCAGATTTAGCAAGTCGTTACATTCTTATTTGGAGAAGGAAATGGCAACCCACTCTAGTACTCTTGCCTGGAGAATCCCATGGAGGGAGGAGCCTGGTAGGCTACAGTCCATGGGGTCGCAAAGAGTCGGACACGACTGAGCGACTTCACTTTCACTTTTCACTTTACATTCTTATTCTTATTTATTTATTTATTTTTTCCCCCACCACATGGCATGTGGGATCTTCATTCCCTGACCAGGAATCAAACCTGTGTCCCTAGCATTGGAAGCACGGAGTCTTAACCACTGGCCCACCTAGGAATTCCCACAAGTCATTACGTTCTGCCAGAAACCCTTTGCACCTCTTCCCTATGCCACTCACTTCTCTCCTTCTGGGTAATAATATCCTGAAGTTGACATGGCATCTGCCTGTTCACTTTTACGTAGTTTTCTACTTGGGTATATATTCATTCACAATATATAGAACTACCTGTGTATTAAACATTCTTACATGGGCAATCTTACATTGTACACCTCTATCCAAGGAATTCTCCAGGCAAGAATACTGGAGTGGGCAACTGTTCCCTTCTCCAGGGGATCTTCCCTAACTAGGGATCGAACCTGGGTCTTCCACATTGCAGGCAGATTCTTTACCATCTGAGCCATCAGGGAAGCCCTATATTGTACACAGAATTTGACAATTTGCTTTATTCAATGGTGTTATGGCTTTGAAATGTACACAAGAAGCTCCAGTTCATTCAATGTAACTGCTGTGTGGTATTTCATGTCTGTGAGAATGTCACGGTTTCCATTCATTCTCCTCTTGGTGAGCACTTGGATTATTTCTGTTTTGCTATTTCAAACATGTGACATACATCCTCGTAAATGCCTCCAGGTGCCTATGTATGAGTTTCTCTAGAAGTGGAATTGCTGGATTGTAGGGTTTAGGCACCTTCCACCTCACCAGGTGTTGCGAAATGATTCTAGAGAATATTGCCTGTTAGTCTTAGACACTCCCTTCAGCACAGAGTTTCTATTGCTACACATCTCTGCTAAAACTTGGTAACATTCAGATTTTTGTTTTCTCTCATTCTGTGGGTGTCAAGTGGCATCTCCTTATTGTTTTAATTTGCATTTCTTTTTTTTTTTTTAATTTGCATTTCTTTATTCATGACACTGAGCATCTTTAATTTGTTCATTGTTTATCTCTGCATTGTCATCTATGAGCTACTCACTGATGGAATTTGCCTAGTTTTCTGTTGGAATGTTTTCCCCTTTTCTTATTGATGTGTTGAATCTTTTTATATGCTCTCAGCATCAGTTGATTGTTGCCTGTGTGTGTTAGTCACTCAGTCGTGTCTTACTCTGCTACCCCATGGACTGTAGCCTGCCAGGCTTCTCTGTCCATGGGATTCTCCAAGCAAGAATACTGGAGTGGGTTGCCATTTCCTCTTCCAGGGCATCTTCCTGATCCAGGGATCGAACCCAGGTCTCCTGCATTGCAGACAGATTCTTTACCATCTGAGCCACTGGGGAAGCCCTGATTGTTGGCTATATGGCAGTAAATATCTTCTCCTGGACTACAGCTTATCTCTTACCATGTTTAGGTTATCTATTGTTTCTTTTTTGAGGCATAAAATACATTTAGCGAGGTCCTTAAAATGCACAAATCTTAAAAGTACAACTTGAAATTTTTACACTTGCACATATTATGTGCCCACCACCCAAATCAAGATATAGAACATTTCCATAACCCCAGAGGGTTTCCTTAAGTCCCATCCCCCTTCTCCCCAGAGGTGGCCATTTTCCTTTTCCCTTTAAATTTTTTAAAAAAGACATTTATTATTATTTTTAAATTAAATTAGTTTATTTATCTGGCTGTGCCCCGTGGCATGTGGGATCTTAGTTCCGCCACCAGGGATCAACTCTGCACTTCCTGCAGTAGAAGCACAGAGTCTTAACCACTGGACCACCAGGGAAGTCCTGTGACCAGAGGTAGCCACTTCCAAACTCCTGTCACCATGGATTACTTCTGCTTCTTTTTGACCTTTGTAGAAGTGGAATCACAGTGCTTACGCTTCTGTATCTGGTTTCACTCAGTATAATGTGTGTGAGGTCCACTCATGTTGTGTGTGTGTATTCTTTTTCATTGTTGTATACCATTCCGTTGTGTGACTCTGTCACAGTTCCTATCCATTCTTGTGAGCATTTGGATGGTTTCTAATGGTTTTTCTGTTACATACAAGATGTGGCACACGCCCTTGTCCTCCAGGTACACATACCTGAGAGTTTCTCTAGAAGTAAAAATGTTGGGTCATAAGGTATATGCATCAACCACGCTACCAGATATTGTGAAATGATTCTCTAAAATTGTCCCAGCCAACTCTTTCTTAAGCATGTTGGAAAGTTTCTGATGTACACATCTCTACCCACACTGGGTAGTACTTTCGTTCTTCTGTGGATGAGAAATGTAATTGTAATTTGCCTTTAGAAGTAAACTAAACATCTACATGAGAAGAAAACTGTAAAACTTTCAGAAGAACATAGAGACTATCTCTATTTCTTGGGGCTGGAAAGCATTTCTAAATATGATACAAAAGTATATTAAATAATTGATAAGTTCGAGTACATTTTAAAAACTGGTGTGATAAAGGACAATAAAAATTAAAAAAAATAAGCTAGGTAATTTGCCATTGTAATTTGCCTTTCTCTGATTGTTAGTGAAGTTGAACACTTTTATGTAGTCATTGGTCATTCCGGTTTCTTCTGTATATTGCCAATTCATAGCCTTGGTCTATCTTTCTAATAGGTTGTCTTTTCTTTATAGATTAATAGAAATTTCTTACATATTCTGATTACTAACCATTTGTTGGCTATACAGATTTGATATGACTTATTTTTTAAAATAGATATTTATTTCATATTAATTTTTGCATGCAAAGTCTTTTTTGTGGCATGTGGGGCTCTTGAGCTATGGCATGGGGGATCTAATTCCTGACCAGGTGTCAAATCCAGGCATTGGGAGTATGAATCTTAGCCACTGGTCCACCAGGGAAGTGGTGCCTAGCTTATTTGTAAAAAAAAAAAAAAAATTATTGTCTTTTATCATGCCAATTTTTTTCTTTTTTACATACTTTTGTATCTTGTTTAGAAACACTTTCCAGCCCCAAGAATTAGAGATAGCTCCTGTTTTCATCTAAAATTTTTATAGTTTTCTTCTCATGTAGATGTTTAGTTTATTTCTAATATCTACATTGTTGTTATTGTTGAGTCCCTAAGTCACATCCGGTTCTTTTGCAACCCCATGGACTGTAGCCTGCAAGGCTCCCCTGTCCATGAGATTTTCCAGGCAAGAATACTGGAGTGGGTTGCTATTTCCAACTCTGGGGGATCTTCCTGACCCAGGGAGAGAACCCGCATCTCCTGTATTGGTAGGTGGATTCTTTACCACTGAGCCACGAGGGAAGCCCATATATCTACAAGGAGACCTTTTTGAGAAGAGACAGGCCCTGCCGTGGGATGTCTCAGTCTGAGGCAGATAATCACACATACTGGGAGCAGATGTCACACCAAGGAACAAAAATGGCCCCTGTACTCAGGTGCTGGGGATTCCGGGGGTGATTGGAGAGGTAATTTTGCAGCTGGCTCTTGTTACATGGACACCTGTGCTGAGATACCACAATTACGTGTGTTTTCTGAGATGGAGCCTAAGGCCAGGAAAACGATTAGGTGCAGGAGGCACCTAAGGAAGCAGTGAGGACAGGGGTGGTGGCATCTTAGAATCTTGTGATACTTGGCCCTGGGCCAGTTAAAACCCGCTCTGTCCTTTCTCTTCTCAGCAGCAAGGTTGGGGTCCCCCCGCTACCCTCGTTCGGCATCCCCTCCACCTCAGCCTCCCTCATGAGCCTCTTAAACTGGCCAGCTGAAAAACCAAATTGGTTCAGGGCCAGCGGGTCAGACTCACCTACCCCCGGGGCCGGCTGAGTCTGTGAGCTGGTCCTCAGGCACTGGGGGCTGTGTTTGGCTGTGAGTGGTGGAGGTGGGCTGGGCCCTGGCGGCTCTGGGGGTTGCCGCCGGTGGGGTGGGGGGTGTATTCATCTCTGGGTGGGGAGGTTTGGGTTTGGGTTTAGCCCGCGGGTGTGTGTCTGGGTGGGTTTGTTTGTGTTTGTGTTTGTGTGAGAAGGTGTTTGTATTTGTGTGTTTCTCTCCCAGGGTGTCCACAGTTCCGGGCAGGGTCTGTCCCTCCCTGTAAGTGATGGCGACGAGAGGAGACCTGAGGTAAGAGTGGCCGGGGTGGGGTGGAGCCGTGTCCTCGAGGCCTGGCCTGGTTGGCTGCTTTGGGGGTAATTCCCAGGCTCTGGGGTGTCATGAGCCTGGGAGGGAGGCATGAGTCACTCCTCCCCTCCCACTGCCCTAGAGAAACTTCTTCCCTGTCCCCGGGGCCAGGTTTCGCCAGAAGCCATAAAGAGGCCCTGCGTAAGCCTCTTCCGTTTTCAGGTAGGTGGCTGAAACCCAGCCCGGGAGCTGCCTCGGAGCTGAAACGAGGGCGCCGCCCAGATGGGATCCAGCAGCCTGGACCCACCCTTCAGGCCCTCCCGGGTCTTTTCTGTGTCCTGAAAGTTCTGTCCGATTCCGGTAGGCCCGCCGCTCACTGAGCCCTCCCCTCACCGAGCCCCTCCCCTCACCGAGCCCCTCCCCTCATTGAGCCCCCTCCCCTCACTGAATCCCTCCCCTCACCGAGCCCCTCCCCTCACTGAGTCCCCTCCCCTCAGAGGCCCTCCCCTCACTGAGCGCCCTCCCCTCACTGAGGCTCCCCTCTCTCACGAAGCCCCCTCCCCTCACTGAGCCCCCTCCCCTCACTGAGGCCCCTCCCCTCACGAGGACCCCTCCCCTCACGAAACCTCCTCCCCTCACTGAGCGCCCTCCCCTCACTGAGGCCCCTCTCCTCAAGAGGACCCCTTCCCTCACGAAGCCCCCTTCCCTCACTGAGCGCCCTCCCCTCACTGAGGCCCCCCTCCCTCATGAAGTCCCCTCCCCTCACGAAGCCCCCTCCCCTCTCTGAGCCTCCTCCCCTCACTGAGCCCCCTCCCCTCACTGAGCCCCCTCCCCTCACAGAACCCCTCCCCTCACGAGGACCTCTCCCCTCCCCTCCCCTCGCTAAGCCCTTCCCCTCACGAGGACCCCTGCCCTCATGAAGCCCCCTCCCCTCCCCTCGCTGAGCCCCTCCCCTCACGAGGACCCCTGCCCTCACGAGGACCCCTCTCCGAGTCCACTCTGCACCTCGTCTCTTCATCAAGCTCTTTTGCCCTGGGGGGCCACGGGCGTAATCGGGGGCGGGCGGGGCTCAGGGCAGCGATGGGTTGCGCCTGTGCCAGCTTGTCTTCCGTCTGGCTGGCTCTCCAACGCATCACGAACATGAGGGCCAGTGTTCCCGCCATCTTCCCAGGCCCAGGGGCTGGATGGGGAGGAGGGCAGACCAGGGGGCTGTGGCTGCCATCACCCCGGCGGGCTCCTGGACAGCCCCTGCCTCCCCTCCCCTTCTTTCTCTCTCCTCGCACAGACACACGTTCACCTGCCTACCCGTCCTCCCCACACACACCACCCTCCTCCGTGGAGGGCTCGGGAGGAGCCCCCCTCCTCACTCCTGGGCCCCTGGTTCTCGGGTAGGTCGGAGCCCTTAGTCTAGGCACCCCTGCCCCTTCGGACCCGACAGACCCCCGCGGGGTACCTGGGCTTTCCCCGGGGACTTAGAGGTGGGCTGCAGTAACGCCCGACTCCACTGGGGGGCCCTCCTCTGCTGCTGGGGCCACAGCCGTCCATCAGGTATGGACGGTTGGACCTCACAGTCCTGCCCTGGATGGCCGCCTCCCCGGCCTCTGCCTCAGGGCCTCGGCCACACTGGCTGTGCCCTCCGCAGACACCCAAGGGCGTCCACCTCAGGCCTGTCCAGCTGGGCCCTCCCTGGGAAAGATGGGCCTCTGCCATGCATACAGCACTGATCAGCTTTTATCATCAGAGTGAAAAAAATCTGTAAACCCTAATGGCTCACCATTGAGCCCTTTCCCTTCTCTGAACCCCAACTTAGGGGTACCTTGCGCAGCCCCATCAGTTTTCTAATGGCCACAGCTCTTCATTCCTTCACCTTCTTTTCTGTGCATGTAGATTCAGGCGTGTCTGACTCATTGGGATCATATGGACGGTAGCCTGCCAGGCTCCTCTGTCCATGGGATTCTCCAGGCCAGAATACTGGAGTGGTTGCCATACCCTCCTCCAGGAGATCTTCCTGACCCAGGGATCAAACCTGGGTCTTTCACATCTCCTGCATTGGCAGGTGGCTTCTTTACCACTAGTGCCACCTGGGAAGCTTACTTTGGCAGCGGGGATTTTTGAAATTCCCATCCACAGGTGGAGTATGCCTCAGAGGCTGCAGTGGCCACAAGCAAAAACATGGGGGCGACACCTGAGAGGGCCACACGTGGCGACGGACACACAGCCATTGTGTCCCCCTCCACCTCACTACCCTCTTCTGGCATGCGGCACCACGACCAGGGCCTCTGTCTCCTGGCTGGGCATCCCAGCTCATTCTGGACAGGGGGTCGGGGGAGGGGATGTTGCCTAGGACAGGCAACCTGAATTTCCACTATCCTGCTAGGTCCCCCCACTCTTTACCCCAGCCCTGCACCATCTGACCACTCCTGCGTGTCCACAGCGGGACTGGCAACCCTTGAAGACAGGGCCTGACGGTTTCTGAGTTTCTCTCCAGCTCCAGCAAGCTGGAGTTCAGTCACATCTCGAAAACAAACAAATTTGAGCGTCTTAATGCTTGTTGCAGTGGTTACACACACTGCTGGGTTCAAATCCTGCCTCCACGAGCTGTGTGACCTGGTGGAAGTCACTTTAAATGCTCTAAGCTTTGGTTTCTACATTAGTAGACTGGGACGGTATCCCCCTCCCTCCCCTTTTTCAATGTTTATTTTTCAAAGAAAAACAGCAGCAGCCAATTGGAAACCTGTGTATTCTTCAATTCCAGTTTTGTTTAATTTAGAAATGACTTACTGATCCACTGTTTTAAACGCTCCTCTTTCCTCTTTAAATATTTATCTTTTACTTGTGTTGAATTCTTCAAAGGAGATTGTTTCAGTATATATCTCCAGGTCCTTGCTTTGCTACTTTAACCAAATACATAAAGAAAAATAAAAATGCAAAACACAATTCCCTCATGCACTTGTGCACGTTAAGGGCTCCAATCATCAAAAATAGAAAAGAGGGGACTTCTCTGGTGGTTCAGAGGCTAAGACTCTGCACCCCCAATGCAGGGGGACCTGGGTTCCATATCTAATCAGGGAACTAGATCCTACGTGCTGTAACTAAGAGCTCACATGCTGCAACTAAAGATCCCACGTGCTGCAACTAAGACACAGAATAACCAAATAAATAAAAGCAAAATATTTTTAAAAAATAGACAAAGGAAAACTTTTTGGAACAGCCAGTTAAGTGAATTAAAAAAAAGACTCACATGAATTTGGCTTCGTTGGGGCAGAAATCCATTCCTATTATCCATCTCATCACAGGGTTGTGCAGGGTAACAGAGGTTGTGTGGGGCCTTCCTGGCACCTGATAGACATTTGACAAGTGATCATTATTATTTTGGGAGAAGCTCTACTGATAAATTGGGTTGGCCAAAAAGTTCAATTTGGTTTTAAGTAAAAATAAAAGACATATTTTGGGGGACTTCCCTGGTGGTGTGGTGGCTAAGACTCTGAGCTCCCAGTGCAGGGGGCCTGGATTCAATCCCTGGTCGAGGAACTATATCCCACGTGCCTCAACTGAGACTTGGTGCAGCCAAATAAATAAACAATACATATTAAAAAAAAGACATAATTTTCATTTTTACCAAGAGCTTTACTGAGCAATATAAAACTGTGGTGCTAGAGAAGACTCTTGAGAGTCCCTTGGACAGCAAGGAGATCAGACCAGTCAGTTCTAAAGGAAATCTACCTTGAATATTCATTGGAAAGACTGATGCTGAGGTTGAAGCTCCAATACTTTGGCCACCTGATGGGAAGAGCCAACTCACTGGAAAAGACCCTGATGTTGGGAAAGATTGAAGGCAAGAGGAGAAGGAGGTGACAGAGAATGAGATGGCTGGATGGCATCACTGACTCGATGGACATGAGTTGGAGCAAACTCCGGGAGATACTGAAGGACAGGAAAACTTGACGGAAAAGAGTCAGACACAACTTAGCAAGTGAGCGACAACAGTTCACTAACTGAACGAACATTTTGGCCAACCCAATAAGTCACATACTCTACAATCCAATCATTTCAAGTGTGTAACAAAATGGTTTTTAGTCTATTCAGAGTTAGGCAACCATAACCACAGTCAGTTTTAGAACATTTTCATCATACCTAAGAGCAGCCCCATACCCTCTATGACCCTACCCCACGTCCTCTCCAGCCCTAAGTCACTCATCTATTTGCTGTCTCTGTAGATTTGCCTGTTCTAGATGTTTCATGGAAACAGAATCATGCACTACGTGACCTTTCTCGCTGACACTTGCATTTAGCGTGTTTTCAAGGTTCATTCATGTTGTAGCATATATCAGTACTTCATTCCTTTTTATGGCTGAAAAATAATTTCAATGAATGTATATTGCCCACTTGGTTGATCAGCTCATCCTCTGATGGCCACTTGGGCTGTTTCCTCTTTGGCTATTGGAATCGTGCTGCTGTGAACATTCAGGTAGCTATTATTATTAATAATATAGATACTAGTATATAATACATTATCAACATATTGTATTATTATTAATATATTGTGTTATTATTGATAATATATTAATTAATAAGATAATGAGGCCTGAGCTCTCCAGACTGTCCAGAGCACATAGAAGGGAAAGAGCCGGGGGGGTGTCATTTTGTACCAGACTTATCCCAGAGGGAGGTCCCGGGCCACAGAGTTACATGGGATGGGGGGGTCACCTCCCCATCAGCAGGGAAGCCTGGTGTATACAGATATGATTCAGGATATGAATGCGGAGTAGAAGGCTGGGCCAGACTTTAGTACAGGGGAAGGATTGTTGGTGCCTGGGTTAGACTTCTGTGGGTGAGTTGGGGTTGGGAGCAAGTGGGTATGGAGGGTGAAGCCTGTAGGAGGCCAGCGAGGAGGATGAGGAAACAATGGCTGATGTGAGTGTGTGTGAGTGATTATTGCCACATCAGTTTGCCTTTGCTCTCTCCCCTTCCCCATTCCCAGCAGCAATAGGTCAGGCTTGGGACTGGGGTGGGGTGAAAAAAGAGTCAAGGTCCCCCTGAGCTTGACCTTGAGGGAAAGGCCAAGGTTAAGAAGAGCTGGGAGTTGGTGTTCTGGACTGGGGACAGGAGGAATGGATGTGGGAGAGACTCCTCCATTGGGACGAAATGACTATGGGGTGTGGGTGACTTGAGAGTGTGCCCTGTCAGGTGTCAGAGGAAGTTCCTACTGTGTGCTCCTACTGTGCATCCGCCACTGTTCACAGGATTCACCTTTTAGTTGACAACTGTAGGGTTCCTGGCCAGTGATTTCTGATGCCTGGGTGTGGCCGGGAGGTTACCGAGCCCTAGGCCCTGAAGGGGCCACCCACACTGGAGCTTGGAGGTTTCCAGGGCAATCAGGGCTTGGCCTTGACTTATGATTCAAGAAAGTATTTCTCTCAATGTCCTGGGATGTTGAGTTTCCCTGATCAGAGATGGAGCTGCAGGAAGATCTGAGGTTGAGGACATTTGCTTCATATTGAAGAAATGTTAGCCAGCCTGGCAAAGAGCTGGAATGAGGTCGGTTAAAAGAAAATAAACACACGGGACCCTTGGTGTACACCCGCGTGTGGTGGGGCAGCTTCATGCCGATGTGTGTGGTCTGAGTGGGCCCTGGGGGTGGATGGCTGTGGGGAGATGCTGAGGGGCAGTGACATGAAGCCAGTGGCAGCTGGCCAGGCCCCCAGGCACCTGCAGTCCCTCAGCATCATCGGAGGGAGGCAGGGAGTGGACAGGCAGAGAAGGAAGGGTGGGACCAAGGGCCTTGCGTGAGCTCTCAGGCCCATGACAGAAGCTCAAACCATGCAGCTTAAGCCCTGCTATAAAGCACCTTGAAAAGGAAAAAAAGTTCAAACTAACCACAAGCGTGGCTGCTCCCAGCTGATGGGGCAGGTCGGGGCCGGCTGCACCCTTCCCCAGGGCTAGACTGATCCAGAACTGGGAGCCAGCAGAGAATGAGGGCTGGGCCAGAGGGTATACCTGGCAGTGGCACAAAGATCTGCCTGATGAACTAGGCCCCAAGCGGGCCAGGGGTCAGGACCTGTGGGTGGTGTCTCCTCCATCCATGCCTGGAGGCACTCGGACAGGAGGAAGTCTGGAGGGGCCCGAAGGCCAGGCCTGGGAGCCTTCTTGCCAGGAGAGTGCAATTAATATGATCTCTGAGTCACCTGGGGCTGGGGTGCCCCTCGTGATCCTTAGACTTCTGGTTTGGTCCCTGGCTTGTCACCACTGACTCACTGGCTACCTACCTGGGAGTAGTACCCTGGCTGGCCTACTGGTTTCTCTCTTCCTCTCAGTGTGTCATGGAAGCAGAGATAGCTTTTCTGTAAGGCGGAGTCATCAGGTGTAAGCTGCCCAGGCTGCTGGGAGGGAAAACGTGCTAGGTTCCAGGGTCCTCTGGGTTCTCCATGGAGTTCTCATTTCATGTTCCAGAGGTCTCCACTGGAGGGATGAGGAGGAGGTGAGCCAAGGTGACCCCAGCCCCTGGCTCTGTCCACTGGAGAGCTCAGTCTGTCCTGACCTGGGGCCAGCAGGGCTGCTGTGGGGCCAAGATGTCCCATAATGTCCTAAGGCTCCATCCATGTGTCTTCTCATCCAGTTAAGAAGTCACAGCTAGCTGGGCCTGCCCTTGACTGCCCATGACTCCCCTGGGCCTCCAAGCTTTGAGCTGGGTACTAGTGGTTTTTCCTGATGTGCCCAACGTGCCTTCCAGACTCCACAAGCCCCCCAAAAGGCCCCCCAGTCTCCCTGACCCTCTTTTTAGAGAACTCTCTCCTTTCCATACACTTCCATGCTTTTACTCGCCTTTCACAGCTCTCCTCTCCCCTCTCCCTCCTCCAGGAAGTCTGCCTTAGGCCTCAAGATGCTGCTGCCTGTGGCTCCTCCAGAGACCATAGAGTGGCTTCTCTGGGCTAGGGAATTGTCTGTGTAGATCAGGGGGGTCTCAAGGTCAGCTGTCATTCATTTGCTCAGTTGTGTCCAATTCTGTGACCCCATGGACTGCAGCACACCAGGCTTCCCTGTCCTTCACCATCTCCCAGAGTTTGCTCAAATTCATATCCATTGACCTCACGGTCAGGCACCAGCTCAGTTCCCCACTGTTCTCAATATTTTTGTGCCCCTGGAATGTCATCTGAGTTCTCCAAGCCTTAGTTTTCTCATCTCTGAAATGCCCTGCATGGTTTTGTAGTGAGATACGATAACTTGCGGAGAAGGCAATGGCACCCCACTCCAGTACTCTTGCCTAGAAAATCCCATGGACGGAGGAGCCTGGTGGGCTGCAGTCCATGGGGTCCTAAGAGTCGGACACGACTGAGCAACTTCACTTTCACTTTTCACTTTCATGCATTGGAGAAGGAAATGGCAACCCACTCCAGTGTTCTTGCCTGGAGAATTCCAGGGACGGGGGAGCCTGGTGGGCTGCCGTCTATGGGGTCGCACAGAGTCGGACACGACTGAAGCGACTTAGCAGCAGCAGCAGCAGCAGCCGCAGCAGCAGCACGATAACTTGTCATAATACTAAGGCATGTAGCCCACTCCCTGGCCCAACTCTTGCTGACCAGTGGGAAGAGAGACCTGGTTGGAAGGAGGATTCTCTGGCTGGGGGGTCGAGGCGGGGAAGGTATGGACTGGGCAGGACTGATCCCTCCAAAGGGTTATTGGGTCCTCAGGAATCCCCTGGCCTTTAGGTCCTCTTCTTCCTCTGCCTATGGAAAACAGAAATCTTACAACCAGGAGACAGGGGTTGCTCTGAAGTGAGGTAGGGGGAGCAGGAGGGAGGGATGGGTTGGGGTAGGGGGGAAGGAGTTTTCCTGTCCCTGCGATGGACCCCTCTGAGAAGCAGGGGACAGCTTGTGAAGAGCAGACAGCAGGGTGGGATGGTGGGGATGGCTGCAGTCTTGCATAAATACAGGCTCTTTAAAACTGCCAGGCAGAAGCTCGACTCAGGAGGACTAATTTAATGGAAAGTAATTAAAAACCGCTGGCTCAGTGGTAAAGAATCCACCTGCCAGGGCAGGAGATGCAGGAGGGGCAGGTTACATCCCTGGGTGGGGAAGATTCCCTGGAGGAGGAAATGGCAACCTATTGCAGTATTCTTGCCTGGGGAATCCCATGGACAGAGGAGCCTGGCGGGCGACAGTCCATGGGGTCGAAAAACAATTAAAAACTCATTTTCACCCATCTTTCAGTCTCCTCCCCTTCACAGAACCCTTCCCCCGCATCTGAGCCCCTCTCTCTCACCAAGCCCATTCAGAGCATCTGCAACCCCTACTCAGCCCCGCCTGGCCTGCGTGCGCTCTCTCTTTCTCTCTGAACCCATCTCCACCCCAACCCCATCCCTCATCCTTCCATCCTGTCACGGGAAGTGCTGGCCTTGCCTGGACTATGGGACTGTAACCAGCAGCAAGGTCTTGCTCCTCCTCCTTGGAGATGCCACCCCACCCCCCGCCTTCTCCCTCCATACACGTGGGGCCCAGCCTGGGGGCAGCACTGGCTCAGCCAGTCCAGCCAGGCTGGGCAGCTGGGCCTCTTGTGCAACCAGGCCTGTCATTACCCTTTCCTGGGCCAACTGGGGAGGAGGGCCACCAGTGTGGGCTGTCAGGCCGCAGGCGGAAGGGCTACCCGCTCAACCGAGGGCCTGGCCTCCACTTCTGAGCCCAGAGCCCGTGGCTTTCTAGGGCCTGGGCTGGACCCTCCAGATCCTTGTCAGGGCAGCCAGAAGAATCTCAGTGGACTAAGTGGGCCTTGATTCCCTGTTTTCACGGAGCCTCCCAGTCTCAGAGGGAGATGCTGTCGTCCTCCTTGCCTGGATGAGAAAATTGGCTGAGCGAGTTTGAATCTATTGCCCAGTATCACAGAATCGGTAGTGACAGAGCTGGGACTCAACTGAAGGATGGTTGGGGTCGTCTTAGATGAGAGCCATGAAGACACCACATTCTGCTCCAGATTTCGGAAGTACCAGCTGGGGACCCAGCCCTCCCAGCCAGCGCTGGGTCTTGCCTGCTGAAATCTCCATCGTTGCTAGAGCCATCAAGAGGTGGCCAGCGCACATTGGCCCGGGTTTGGATGTGAACACCCGTTTGCTGAAAGCATCTAGGAGATCCTGCTTCCAGGACAATCCAGGGAGATGGCTCACAAGTGACTCAGTGACACAATCTTTACACTCACAGGGAATTAGGATGCCCCTTTGCAGATTATTTACTGAAACTTAAACAAATTTTTAACTTAATGACATTGTCTGTGGTTAAAAAACAACAGGATCTTAACTTGTGTCCATGGGCAGAGAAGTTAATGAACTCCTGCAAAAACAAGTCATTTAGAAACAACTTTCGGCTAGACTAATTTTTCAGCTGAGAGTGAAACTGCTTCTTTTTTTCTTCAAAAAAGCCATTTGGTTTTATACTGATCAAAACGTTATGTCTGGGGAAGAATAAACTTTTTTTTTTTTTTCTTGGCTTCACTGCACAGCATGTGGGATCTTAGTTCCCTCACCAGGGATGGAAACTGCACCCCTTGCATTTGAAGCGTGGAATCTTTAACCACTGGATCACTAGGGAAGTCACAAGAAGAATGATTTTAAGCTGACACTGACTTACTGGCTTTGGAGTTCCAGGTCCCATAAGATGAGTGAAGGGGCCGAGACCTGGGTCTGCTCAACCCTCAGAGATTCTTCTGGGTGCCTGGCAGGGGTCTGGTGGACCCGCACAGACCAGGGAGGGACAAAGAAAGTTCAGAAGGTAGCAGAGCACCTCAGGGTTGGATGAGACACTTTATCTGTCCCTTTCCCAGGGACACTCAGGGAGCTGGGCACGAGCACTGTGCGTGTGTGTGTGTGTGCTGTGATCAAAGACTTGGCTGAGCCCCTGGGGCCCTGGGGACCCTGGTCTGAGAAGTCCTAGTGGAACCAGAGCTGAGGGGCTGTTGGTTTGGGACATAAACTTGGCTCTTTCCTCTTCAAGCTTTTCAGCTCACAAAGGATTTTCATATCCTCATCTTATTTCACATCTGGGAGAGGTGCTAACGCCTTCAGTTTTCAAAGAGAGGTGATGCTCAGATGTGGAGCTGGCTTCCCCCGAGGTCACAGGGCTGGTGAGAGGTTATGGGCAGGGATGGGTGAGATGATCTGGTTGGGAAAGAGGGTTATCATAGATTTAAAAAACCAGCATGTGGTGGCTCAGTGGTAAAGAACCCGTCTGCCAAGGCAGGAGACGTGGGTTTGATCCCTGGGTTAGGAAGATCCCCTTGAGAAAGAAATGGCCACCCACTCCAGTATTCTTGCCTGGAAAATCCCATGGACAGAGGAGCCTGGTGGGCTATAGTGCATGGGGTCACAAAAGAGTTGGACACAACTTAGCACTTAGAAAAGTGTAAGACACAATTCTATTGGCATAAAATTAGTGTCTGTTGGGAGAAAGAAAAAGATGTAAGTGCTAACCCTGCCCTCCCAGCCTCAAAAGCAAAAGTGATGAATGGCAGACACATTATTAAAGTGTCACAGTGAAAGGTTGTCTAAGCTGTTGGGAGGACCAGGCTTGGGGAGCCGGAGTGGGTGTAGCAGAAGTGTTCTGGCTTCACTGGTGTTTTTCCTTTTCCTGGGAGGGGCCCAGCCAGTGTCTCCTGGCATGAATGAAGCATCAACAAATAGCTCTCCAGCTCCACTCATGTGCAGAGGGTTCATGGCTCCCCCAGGACCGGCTCCTAATTCTCTTTCATACCTGGGCACCTCCAGCTCTGCCTGAGCTCCCCCACAGAGCCCCCCTACCCACCCCCACACCTCCCCCCTTAGCTTGTCCTCTGGGGCTCTCCTGCAGCTGTCCACCCCTCTAGCTCTCAGCCCCTCCCCCATCTCTGATGTGCTTGGCTGAGCTGGGAAGGACAGCTTCTTAGTCATTTCTGTTGGGCCACACGTAGAAGGTTCTAGGGCCTGAGTGCTTCCCCACCCCTACTCCTGCTTCTCCAAGTGCCAGCTGACGGTGTCCCAGAACAAGAGCTGGAAGTTGGCAGGGGCTGTCGTGGCGTGAATGAAGGCCTGGCCATCTGGCCAATTCACTCCTGTAGGCAGAAACCTTACAGAAGGGCTGGGATGACCGGCCGGCCCCATGTTGGGCAAGCTCTCCCCCTCCCCAGCCCTCTCTAGGCCTCAGTTTACCCGTCTGTGCAGAGGCAGTAAGAGTCTTTGCCCGGCTCACTGATGGGCAGGCTGTGATGAGGTCATCCCAGAGAAGCACTTATCCTGCATCTCAAAGGGTAGTTATCTCTGTTGCTCAGTCCACAGCCTGTGTGCGTGCCGTTCCTCAAAGCCTTGTAAGGAAAACGCCAGGAAGGCGTGGTCCTGGCAGAAACCATCCCTGTTTGTGTTGCTGTGTGTGCTTGGGAGTGAGGCCGGGGGAGGGGAACCGGAATAATGCCTCCTGCCTTACTGAGCACCCAGTATGTGTCAAACTGGGCACTGAGCTCTGAGGTTGAATATCCTCAGGAGCCCCCAGCATCGTCCAGCCCCAGGCTTGACGTCCTGGGGCGGAGGCTTTGTGTCTAATCTGACCCAGACACAGTTCTTTGAGCTTCCTGAAAGAGAGCTTGCGTGACTTGGGTGGAAGCCTTCTGTGAGCTATCTGAAGCGTGCTGATGGCCGGTGGAGCCCCCAGCCTTGTAGGGGAGTACAGTCAACCACAGTACAGGACTTCAGCTTCTCCATCAAGCTAGGTGATGCCCGCCAGCCCTGTGGTTCCACGGGCCATCAGCACACTTCAGATAGCTCACAGAAGGCTTCCACCCAAATCACGCAAGCTGTCTTTCAGGAAGCTCAAGGAACACTGTCTGGGTTGGATTATACACCCAGCTGCCCCAGGGCGTCAGGCATGGGGCTGGATGATGCTGGGGGCTCGGGGACTAATGGGAGCCCTGGCCCCTGGGATGAGCTCCCCAGAATGTGGAGCTCTGCAGCACGTGGATCACGTAGGGTGCCCTTGATCCAGTCAGGATGAGCCCGGCCACTCTCTCTCACCTCCATAATGGCTGCTTCTTTAGGTTCCTAAAGTCCTCCGCCCTGAATCAGGCCCTTCCTGGTCCTCTGCCTGCTTTCATCTTCATTCTGTCTCCAGAGACTCCCCCTTCTTTTTTTTTAATTTATTTATTTTTGTATGTGGACCATTTAAAAAGTCTTTGTTGAATTCATTACAATACTGCTTCTGTTTTATGTTGTGGTTTTTTGGCCCAGGAGGCATGTAGGGTCTTAGCTCCCTGACCAGGGATCGAACCAGCATCCCCTGCGTTGGGAAGGGAAGTCTTACCCACCGGACCACCGGAGAAGTCCCCAGAAAGCCGCTCAGCCTGCATCCCCTGCCTCTGTTCACAGCCCAGGGCTCCGCGGTGCCCGAGGCAGACATTCCTGGCTCTTTCGCTCTGGCCCCTCCCCCACTCCCCCTGTCTCTGGTCAGACTGGATTCCTCTGAATCCGTCTGGCTCCCAGAACTGGCTGCATTTCCCCACCTTGGGCACCTTTGTCCTCGCTGTTCCCTCTCTCTGTTCTCCTTCCCCTAGTCTGGCTGCCTTGCCCAACTCCAGGGGGACCCCTCCATGGAGATTTCTGTCCTCAGAGTCCTCTGCTGCACAACCCAAGAATTCAGTGCCGCCTGGAGTTGAGCCAGGCAGCTCCTCCTCCCAATCAGGCCCCCTCCCTGGCAACCCCATCTCCAACTCCATCTGATTTAACCCTCCCCTTCGAAGTCTCGTGGGACTTTGCTCCCGCTCTGGCTTTATCGGAGGACCGCTCTGTGTATCTTCACTAAGTAAACACCTGTATGTTGGGCTGAAGTCCCCACAGTCTGACCCATGGCTTTCTCTTGCTGACTTCCCCCACCACCTAGTTCTGGCCAAGCCAACTTAGCTCCAGCAGCAACTGGCTGAAACTTCTCAGCTTGGGGGTCCGGGAGTGGGGTGGAGCAGGCTTCCTTCTCTCTTTGGCCAAAAAGGTGTCTCCTCCAACACCCATCCTCCGCAGGGCTGGGAAGCCAGGTGATGGTGGGGAGAGAGGAGGAGGGCAGGTGAGGGACCCAGGAGTCCCGGCGCCCCCCAGCCCCTTGCTCCTTAAAACTGGACCTCACCAGGCCAATGTCCAGACCTCAGGTGAGGATGGTGGCTGGTGAGACTCTTAGCTATTAATAATTATCAGGCCAGTGATGAAGCTGATACAGACTCTGCCAACAGTAATCAAGGTGGGGCTGCTCTTTGGCATTTCCAGGACTCTATCCTCAGACCCTCTCCCTGAAGGTGGTCACACAATCCCCCACTCCCACCCCGTCCATCCATCGAAGCCTGGAATGAGGGAGCTCTGGGACGTGGGGATCCTTCTCTTCAGGTCCCCAACCCAGCTGGGCCTGACTCCTCCTCTGGCCCCTCAGGGATGTCCAGGTGCTTGGAGGCTGTGACTCAGTGTCTGTCTCCTGGGTGACCTCAACAGGGGCCTGGGGGCAGGGGGAAAGGGCAGTTTCCTCTGAGACTGGATCGTGACTCAGGGGCCCAGGGCTGGGACCTGAAAGTCCCTTTGTTGGCAGGCTCAGGAATCTAGAGGAACTGGTCAGGGGGCGGCTCCAGGGACTGAAAGCCCTCCCTCGGCCTCCGCCCCTCCCGCGGAGCACCATATAACCGCTCCAGTTTTGAGCCCGCGAGCTTGTGGCAGCTGTTGGCAGGAAGGGAACTGGTCGGGTCACATTCGCTGGGTTTGTGCCTCTCTCGGGAGAGACGCCTGAAGCGGCTCCAACTGGCTTTGCCCCCGGACTCCCTCCCGGTGTAAGGCCTTGCTGCGAAGTAGCCGTCCGCGGCTCTTGGACTCCTACAGCCTCCAGAGCCGGATCCTCAGCGCCTTTTCAGGTCCTAGACGCGCTTCGCCTCTTCGCCGACGCTGAGCCATGGCTTCCATGGGGCTGCAGGTGATGGGCATCGCGCTGGCCGTGCTGGGCTGGCTGGGCGCCATCCTGAGCTGCGCGCTGCCCATGTGGCGTGTGACGGCCTTCATCGGCAGCAACATCGTCACGTCGCAGACCATCTGGGAGGGCCTATGGATGAACTGCGTGGTGCAGAGCACCGGCCAGATGCAGTGCAAGGTGTACGACTCGCTGCTGGCGCTGCCGCAGGACCTGCAGGCGGCCCGTGCCCTCATCGTCATCTGTATCATCCTGGCCGTGTTTGGCGTGCTGTTGTCGGTGGTGGGCGGCAAGTGCACCAACTGCGTGGATGATGAGAGCTCCAAGGCCAAGATCATGATCGTGGCCGGCGTGGTGTTCCTGCTGGCCGGCCTGCTGGTGATGGTGCCCGTGTCCTGGACGGCTAACAACGTCATCCGCGACTTCTACAACCCCCTGGTGGCCTCGGGCCAGAAGCGGGAGATGGGGGCCTCGCTCTACGTGGGCTGGGCCGCCGCTGGCTTGCTGATCCTTGGGGGGGCCCTGCTCTGCTTCAACTGCCCGCCCCGCAACGACAAGCCCTACTCGGCTAAGTACTCCGCCGCCCGCTCCGCCCCAGCCAGCAACTACGTCTAAGGCACTACTGTTGACTCTTTTTAATTTTTTTTCCTTTCATCTTTGTTTCTCCCTGGACTGAGCTCACTGCAATCTGTGACCCTAGGCGGATGGCCCGGCCATGGGCAGCAGGGGACCGGGTTAGCAGCCCCCAGAGCCTCCTAGCTCTCTCGGACACTTTCTCAATGCCACCTCCAACACCAGCAAGGAGGAATGGAAAGAGACTCCTGGGCCACCCTCCTCTGAATGGCTGTGGACACAGGGGGCTGGCTCCTGCTGGCCAGGACAGTTCAGCCTTGACTTTGCTTGGGCTCTGCCTCTGAGTGGGTGCTCAGTGGACCATGGGGCCCATGTTGACCACCGTCCCCCTTCTTCCATCCTTCCTGCTCCACTCTGCCAGCATTCTCTGGCTGGGCCAGTGAGCACTTAGGCTGGGTCTTGCCCACGGAAACCTGGGGTCATGAGAATGGCCGCCTTGCTCACCTGCCTGCCCTTGGAGCTTAGTTGCACAGAGTGGACGGACAGGTTTAGAGGGGAGGGGTGGAGGTGCTACAAACTGGTTTGGGTAGTGGTGGGGGAGGAGGCCACAGAGGTGGCCCAAGCTGCCTGCACCCCTCCAGCCCCCGACCGTGGCCCCCAGCCCCTTGATCCTGGCCACCTCTGGATCCTCCGCCCCTGCCAAGGTCATTGGCAGCCTGGAGAGGGCAGAAGGAATACTCTTTCTCTGGCCCTCATCCCAGGAAGTCCTGGGGCTTTCCCCTGCCTCCTACGTGGTTTCTGTTTTGTAATTTAAGCTATTTGTCACGGTAATTGCTATTATTTTCTACAATAAATGGGACCCGTGCACAGGAATTCTCTGTATTGATCTGATTTCAGTTGTGGACATGGGGCGGAGGGGCGGGGTTGGAGGCCTGGGCAGGGGGTTGGTAAGGGGCAGGACCCCCGTGGAGTGGCTGGGATGGGAAGACTTAACAAAAATGATATTGGGGAACTGTGAGGCATGGAAACTGGCCCTGACCTTTGTAGCCACCTTGCTCAAGCCCTCTGTTTGTCAGTGTAAAGCCCAGGATCCTCGTGAAGTGCTGGGGACCCTAGAAGGGAGGACACAGGAGAACAGCCAGCCCTGGGGGATGGGCCACCTGCCCTCTCCCACTTTTGTTCAAGGTTTGTCTGGGCTGCCAGTCTGGTCAGCTCACCCTCCAGATCCTTTCTCCCAGCCTGTGCTCAGGCTGTCCCTGCCCTCAGCCTGGAATGTCTTTTTTCCCTCCTCCACCCTCTGAACCCTGTTAGTCCTGAAGGCCCGGCTCCCCGCCTCCTCCTCCATGAAGCCTTCCTGTGGCTCCTGTATGGAGGAGTTATCATCGGCCCTGGGCACATCCCCACCAGTGCTGGTGCTGACTAGTCACCCAGGCCCTTTCACCTGCCCGGCTCTGGGGCAGCCTCCAAGCTACGCCCTGAGATCCTCCACTCTGCATTCCAATCCCTTTAGAGATGAGGAAACCGAACCCAGGACACGTGAGTATTCGGCCAGATGTGTGAGCATGGGTTCCTGGTCTGCGGGTTAGAGGGAGGGGGCCCTCCACGCTGGGAGGAGTCACGGAGTCGCATCTGTGGCCCTGCATGCCAAGGCCCAGGGACAGCCAGGGGTGGGGGCCCTCTTTGTCCTCTTCCTTCCCTCTGTCTCCCACTGAGACAGACGTCACTCTGGCGGGGGGGTGAGAAAAACCACAGCGCCAGAATTCTGATGCCCACTTTGGGTCTCATTTAATAGGCACAGCTCTCCTGGGGGCAGGGGTGACTCACTGGCTTCATTTTACAGGCAAAGCAGAGGGTGAGGCCACAGGAGAGTTAGAGGCCAGCTGGGGGCTAGGCACCGGGCCTCCCTCCCTCAGCCTGGGCTGCCGCCTGCTTCCGGTACAGGTAGATGATACCGGAGATGAAGCCGTCACTGTCGGAGGTGCCAGGCCTCACCTCGAGCTCGGACGTGGCCAGTTCCCACTGGTCTACAGGCCGGGCCACCAGGCGTTCCCATGCCCCGGCCTGCTCCAGCCTGTCCAGGGTAGCCTCCAGGGCCTCTTTGTATCGCAGGTTAGATGGGTTGGTCCTGGTGGTCAGACACACCAGCCCACCTGGGGAGGAGTGGGAGAGGAGCAGGTGAGTGGGGGGAGGGCGGGAGCCAGGGACAGGGAAGTTTGTCCCCTTCCCACTCGCATCCTCACAGGCAGAAGTCCTCCCAGCTTTGAACCCAGGCCGGCTGTTTTCCATCTCCAAGCCTCTGGGGCCCACTGCCCCCTCCCCCAGGCATACCTTCTGCTCCCCCAGCTTGATGGCCTCCTATGTACCTTTCAAGGCTCAAGGATCCTTTCCGCTGGGAATTCTTGGCTGAATCCCCTTGACAGAGGGGGCTACCTTCTCACTGCTCACCCAGTCTGTCTGCTGGAGGGTATGGTTGTGTCTGAACACTCATGGGCTTTGGACCTAGAGCAAGTCCCTTCACCTCTTGGCGCCTCAGTTTCCCAGCTTACAAAGGAGGAAGGTTACCCTGTCTCACAGGAAGGCCAGCACATTCAATAAGCACTGGCTGAATGAATGAGTGACCTTGTCCCTCCAGGTCTTCTCTAGGCACCTACTGTATGCCCAGCACGGGCTCAGATATACTCAGGAGAGACAGGGGTCTGGAAGGCTTCCTGGAGGAGGAGGTAAGGAGAAGCAGGGTGCTACTGGTGGAGAGGGGGCTTTGTAGAGGAAAGGCTCTGAAGCAGAAGAGCCTGTGACCTGTGGGCAGGCAGATTGGCCAGCTAAGGGGTCTGGCAAGCCCAGGCTGGGCAAGGTGGCCTAGTCTCCTTACTGATACAGGTGATGGAAGTTTCCTGTCCCCCTGAGCCTGATCACTACCTCTCTCTCTGACCCCAACACGATGTCCTTGCATCTGTCAGCCTCTGTGGTTCCCTGAGGGTGAAGCCTGCCCGGACCTGCCCTGATTTAACCACAGCCCCTGCTGGGCCCTGCGGGCAGGAGTAGATGAGGTTTTGCTGGGATAGGGCACCTTCGGGCTTCCAGATCCTGTGCTTCAGCCGGGTCTTAACCACAGAATCCTCATACTTCATCACTCTCCTTTCTGCCTGGGACTTTGCTTAGACTGTGCGCCTGCGTGTCACCCCCCCCCCGCCACCACCGCCCATGCCAGAAGTGGGAGATGCCTCTCTTCCCTGAATTCTCGGAGGACTGAACACCCACATTCCTGGGGCCCACCTCCAGCCTGGTGTTTTTCCCCTGGCCCCTTCCCAGGGTGTGTGGGGTGCGTGTGTACCTTCTCTCCAGTCCAGAGGCTCCCATGGGGTAAGGCACACAGTAGGAACACAGTAACCACAATCCCTAGCTGCACACCAGCCCCGTGTGTGGAGTTTATAGAAAAGTGCTTATATCTGTCGCTCCATTTCACAGATAAGAAAACTGAGGCCTCCAAAGTGAAAGAGACTCTTCTAATGGCTGGCTCTGAGTTAGTGGGGAAGCTGGAAGATGAGGGAACTGAACTGAGCCCCTACTATGTGCCAGGATTGAAATACAGGCCTTATAGACACTGAGTGAGCAAGTGAAAATCATTCAGTCGTGTCCAGCTTGTTGCAATTCCACAGACTATAGCCTGCCAGGCTCCTCTGTCCGTGGAATTCTCCAGGCAAGAATACTGGAGTAGGTAGTTAGTTATTCCCTTCTCCAGGGGATCTTCCTGATCCAGGGATCGAACCCAGGTCTCCCACATTGCAGGCAGATTCTTTACTGTCTGAGCCACCAGGGAAGCCCTGATAGACACTACTTCACCCAATTCTCACTGCAACGCTTGTGGGGAAGGGACTGTGGCATTCTGCTTATTGGTGAAGATGCAGAGGCCAAAAAGGAGTGGAGCTGTTTCTGGTTTCCCAAAGGCTGAGAGGCAAGATGACCACCTGGGTCTGTTGATGGTGGCAGCTGAGGCCGAGGCTGGGCTGGAAGCTGGTGGCTGAGATGCTAGGCTGTGTGACCCCAGGCACAACGCCACCACACACCTCGCTTGGCCTGAGGGGTTCTGAGGCTTGTGTCTGTGCGTGTGGAGAAGGGAAGGTGTGCGTGGGTGTGGTTGGATGGGCTGCTTCTCACCTGGCTTGGTAACTCGCAGGAGCTCAGGTATCGCACTGCAGGGCACCTGGCCATCACTGAGGGCACCCACCATCAGCACCACGTCAAAGGTCCCTGTGTGGGCGTGCGGACATGATGTGGTGGTTTGGCTTCAGTGTGGCCTCAGACCACCCTGGAGGATGGTGTTCATGGTGGGCACTGGGGAGGGACAAGGCCTGCTGCTAGGGTCTGCAGGACCATGATCCCTTGGGCCATATGGCAGCTGTGGCTCAGTCCTGGACTGAGATAAGGTCATGGGATGGAGGTTTCAGAGGAAGCATCTCAATGCGAAATTGTCCCTCAATGAGAGACTGAGGGGCTCGGTGTGGGAGGGGACTTGGGGAGGGCTAGGCAAGGGGGATGGCGTCTTGGCAAAAGGAAGGGGCTCTGTCAGCTGTCAGGCGGGCTAGGTCAGAGGGTGGGCCTTGGGCTGTCAAGGGGGGAGGGGAAGTACCTTCAGCGCTGGGTAGTGGCTCCTGGCCCAGGATGCAGAGGTTGAGGCACTGGTAGAGGCCGCGGGCCCGGGCCTGATCCAACATCCCTGGGCTTCCATCCACCCCATGCAGCTGGTGGAAGCCCCGAGCCTGCAGCTGGGGTGGGGGAACCCACTCACAGTTCATACCTGCCACCTCCCAGGTGGGTCCCCACACCTTGAGGAGGACAGTGGGCCCCACGGTGGATGTGGCCCCAGTGTCTGGAAACAGTGAGTCTGAGCAGGCAAGTGGGGATCTGGGGCTGGGGTAGTAGGAATTTTCAGCAAGTAGGGGCTGATGGGAGGGAAGGGGGTCTGGGGTGGCCTCACCTCTGCAGCCACAAGGCCAGTACCACAGGCCGCGTCCAGGATCAGGGCAGCGTGGTGTGGACCCGGAAGGGCTTGCATGAGGCAGTCAACTGCGAGATGGGGAGCACGGTACTGCAGGGCAGCCACATCCTGGGGACAGAATGCTGAGCCAACCACCACCCCATGCTCCAGCATTTAGGGGCCCTTCTTGTGGGGTAGAGTCAACCAAGCCAAGCTGTATGTGTGTGCTGGGGGCCCAGGATCTGGTGGAACTACAGTGAGGGGAGACGCAGGTGTGAGGTGCTTTTCTCTCCCAGTGGGCCCTTTCTGTGGGCCTTGGCATCGCTGTCTGCTTAATTCATTGTGATCGCTCACAGCACCTCGTCCAGGTAGCTCCTCTGCCTGGACTCCTGTACCTGGGTGAGGAGGTCTTGGCTCCTGGTCTCTAGGGGCTGCCAATCTGGAAGAGGATCAGAGGGCAGGGCCACCGTGGTTGGGCTGAAGAGGAGTTGAATGGAGAGCAGACAGGGCTGGAGGTTGCACCCAGATCTTACTTCACTCTCACATTCATCTCCCTGGGATGATTCTAGGCTTACTATACCGGCTGTACAGACAGGAGAACTGAGGCCAGGTGAGCGGAGGAGAGCAGAGGTGAGGACATGGCCGATTTACCTGGTCATAGTTCGGAGCCCATTGGTCATAGAAGTGAAGCTTGTGGGCCAGGTCAGTGATGCCATGCGAAGCCCCAACCAGCGCACGCACCTCGGGCAGGCTCCTGCCCTCCGCCATCCTGCTGTGGGGACATGGCCCACCTAAAGCTCTAACCCCCTCCCACTCTCGTGCGGAGCAGAGGAGGCTGTCAGGACGCCTCTGCCCGGGGAACAATGCAATCCCATTTCACAGGAAGGAACACTAAGCACAGAGAGGGCGAGGCTGGACACCTGGGGGCTCAGGGCTGCGGAAGGGGTGTTTCCCGCGGTGGGGGGCAGGGGGAGGACCTGCCCTCGTCTCCCAATCGGCCTTGGTGAGAGGGATTCCAGGGTAGAAGGGCCCTTAAGACGTAGGTGGTCAGAACTCACCGCCAATCTGACCCGCCAGGGAGGTGGGTGGGCTCCGGAACGCTGGAGCCTGTACTGCGAGCCTGGCCCCGCCCCCATCACCCTCAATGATTGGTTTTCCGCTGAGAGAAAATGCCCAATCAGAGCAAAGCGCTGGCAACCCGTCCCTCCACCACCAGCCAATGAGTTCAAAGTTCTTGGGAACGCCTTCAGCCTGGAAAGATTCCAGAATCTTCAGAGACGCTTTGAAAGGTATCCTGGTGGAGGTATATTTCTTTTTCCTCCCGGCTCCTGACGTCCTTTATGCTTCCCCAAAGCCTCAGCTTTTAGGCAGTAGGAGCCTTAGAATTCCGGCGGGACAAAGAGGGACGTAGGATCAGCCTTCAGTTTTAGAATAGTCACCAAGATCCATGCGAGGCTGTCCAGTAGAACGGATGATGGCTTTGTTTTATAATACACGCTGTTCAAATGGCTGTTGAGCACTTGAAGTGCGTCTAGTGCTGCTGAAACCAAACAACTCAGATTGGGACTCGAACCCAGTTGTGCTTCAGATGGGACATGAACCCACAATCTCTGGCTATGGAGCAGGCTCCAAGCACCAGAGAAGAGTGGGTCTGTAGATGGAGGAATCTGGGCCCTAGATTGTGTGGGGCAGTGTCCTCTCTACCAACCTGCATTGCATTGTAACATGAACAACAAAAAAAACTTTCATATTGTTAAGCCACTGAGACTTTAGAATTTGTCTACTACAGTAACTATTGTGTATGTGTTATATATGAAAGAAATGGCAACCCACTCCAGTATTCTTGCCTGGGAAATCCCATGGACAGAGAAGCCTGGCAAGCTACAGTCCAAGGGGTCACAGGAGTTGGACACGACGTAGTGACTAAACAACAACAGTAATATCACATGCTCTTTTTCGTATTCTTTTTCATGATAGTTCACCAAAGGATATTGAATATAGTTTCCTGTGCTATACAGTAAGACCTTGTTGTTTATCCATTCTATAGATAATAGATTGTAGCTGCAAATCCCAACCTCTCCCTTGGCAACCACCGGTCGGTTCTGTATGTCTGTTTCTGTTTTGTAGATAAGTTCATCGATGTCATATTTTAGATTCCACATACAAGTGATATCCTATGGTATTTGCCTTTCCCTGATGAAACAGGGGGGAAAGGGCCAGGGCACAACTTTTAAAAGGATGACATAGCCGTCGAAGGTATGACAAACTGGTTAGAACCCACTAGGTCCAAGATGGCAGAAGATTCAACTTCCAGCAGACCCTGAGCCTCGTTACAAGCTCATTGTAATTCACTGTTGTTGTTCAGTCGTGTCTGACTCTTTGTGACCCCATGGACTGCAGCACATCAGGCTTTCCTATCCTTCACCATCTCCCGGAGTTTGCTCAAACTCATGTCCATTAGGTCGGTGATGCCATGCAACCATCTCATTCTCAAACCCAGTCGTGCCTCACAGGGGACATGAACCCAGCTGTGCTTCAGATGGGACATGAACCCACAATGAACTGTGTAATTCATTATGTATGTGTGAAGTAGCTCAGTCGTGTCTGACTCTTTGTGACCCCATGGACTGCAGCACATCAGGCTTTCCTATCCTTCACCATCTCCCGGAGTTTGCTCAAACTCATGTCCATTAGGTCGGTGATGCCATGCAACCATCTCATTCTCAAACCCAGTCGTGCCTCACAGGGGACATGAACCCAGCTGTGCTTCAGATGGGACATGAACCCACAATGAACTGTGTAATTCATTATGTATGTGTGAAGTAGCTCAGTCGTGTCCGACTCTTTGTGACCCTGTGGATTGTAGCCTACCTAGCCTGGATTCTCCAGGCAAGAATACTGGAGTGGGTTGCCATTTCCTTCTCCAGGGGATCTTCCCAACCCAGGAATGGAACCTGGGTCTCCCGCATTGTAGGCAGATGCTTTAACCTCTGAGCGACTATCATAGACTATATGACACACCCATCGGTGAGATGACAGGTCTGACTGAGGCTGACCATAAAAGGCCAAAAATGGACAGTGGCCCGATTCCTGGAAATCTCCTCCCCTTATCCAAAATAGTTGGAATAATCTTCCCACTCATTAGCCTATGAAGTTACCTAGCCCATAAAAACTAATCACCCCATGTATCAGGGCCTCTTGCCTTCTGAAATGGCCAACACTCTCTGGAGTGTGTTTCTGTCTAAATTTGTTAATTTTTTTCGGGAATAGTGCTTAGTTGTCTTTAACTTGATTGGAAACAGTTTTGTTAGACTGTGACAGCTGCTGTATCTGTGCATTAAAAAAACATCAAAGCTGGTGAATTTTTGTGTAGCCATTTTAATATTGAAGATGGAAGAAAAAAGCCATATTTTCTTCATAAAATGCTATATTATTTCAAGAAAGGTAAAAATACAATTGAAATGCAAAAAAAAAAAAAAGATTTATGCAGTGTATGGAGAAGATGTGACCGATCAAACGTGTCAAAAGTGATTGTGAAGTTTCATGTTAGAGACTTTTTTGTTGGGTGATGCTCCACAGTCAGGTAGACGGGTTTAAGTTAATAGCAATCAATTGAGACCTTGAGAACAATCAACATTATACCATGCGGGAGATAGCCAACATACTCAAAATATCCAAATTAAGCTTTGAAAATCATTTGTACCAGCTTGGTTATGTTAATCACTTTGATGTTTGGGTTTCACATAACTTATTTGAAAAATATTTTCTTGACCATATTTCCACATGTGATTCTCTACTGAAATGTAATGAAAACCTTCTGTTTTTAAAGCAAATTATGATGGGCAATGAAAAGTGAATACTGTATAATAATGTGGATGGAAGAGATTGTGGGGCAAGTGAAATGAATCACCACCAACCATACCAAAGCCAGGTCTTCATTCAAAGAAGGGGATGTTGTATATGTGTTGGGATTGGAAGGGAGTTCCTTCTGGAAAAATCAAGTGATTACTTTCAACAAGTACTGCTCTCAGACCAATTGAAAGCAGTGAAAAACATCCAGAATTAGTCAATAGAAAACACATAATCTTCCAATAGGATAAGGCAAGACCACATGTTTCTTTGATGATCAGGCAAAGACTGTTACATTTTGGCTAGTAAGTTCTGATTCATCTGCTGTATTTGCCAAACATTGCACCTTTGGATGTCCATTTATTTTAGTCTTTACAAATTATCTGAAAAAAATTTTTAAGTCTTTATTGAATTTTTTACAATATTGTTTCTGTTTTATATTGTTTTGTTTTTTTTTTGGTCATGAGACATGTAGTATCTTGGCTCCTCAGCTAGGGATCGAACCCGAAGCCCCTACACTGGAAGGCAAAGTCTTAACCACTGGACCACCAGGGAAGTCCCTACAAAATTCTGTTAATGGAGAAATTTTCAATTCCCTGGAAAACTGTAAGAGGCACCTGGAACAGTTTTTTTTTTTTTTTTTGCTCAAAAAGATAAAAAAATTTTGGGAAGATGAAATGATGAAGTTGCCTGAAAAATGGCAGAAGGTAGTGGAACAAAATGGTGACTATATTGTTCAATAAAGCTCTTGGTGAAAACAAAATATATGTCATTTATTTTTATTTAAAAAATAGAAGGTACTTTTTGGTCAGCTCAATAAATTCACTTCTTACCTATCACTTTGTTTCTCCCTGAATTCTTTCTGCAATTTGACATAAAGAACCTGAGCTTTTTTTTTTTTTTTTCTAGTTATCAAAATATTGGCTATATTCCCTGTGTTGTACAATATATCCTGTAGCTTATTTAATCATAGTAGTCCTAACCCTTTCCACTCCCCACTGCTTTTCTATATCTGTGAGTCTGCTTTTTGTTTTAGTAACTAGTTTGTTATATTTTTTAGATTTCACATACAAGTGATATCATATAGTATCATCCTGGTATCATACAGTATTTGTCTTTCTCTGACATTTCATTTAGCCTAATACCCTTCATGTGCATCCATGTTGTTGAAAATATATATTATGTATATATATATATAATATATATATACACACATACACATATACACCATAAAGAACCTGAGCTTTATTAGGTCCTGAGACCAGGAGCGTGAACTCAACTAAGAGACAATGGTTTCTGGCTGAGTTTGAGTCCTGGGATGTGGGTTTAAACCCGAATCTGAGGTGCATGGTTTTATTAAGACTCAGAAAGAAGCTTTGGGACTGCGCTGGTGGTGCAGTGGTTAAGACATCATGCTTCCACAGCAGGAACACAGATTTGATCTCTGGTTGGGAAACTAAGATCTCACATGCCTCTTGGTGTGGCAAAAAAAGAAACTTTGACCTTCCCCCTAACTGCCTAAAATATTTAGATAGAGCTATGGCCATAGATATCTGCAAAGAATGTGAGCTAGGTGTGGTGGGGGGAAATTCCAGGAAGTGCCTGGAGATCAGAGTCCTCTCTCTGCCCCATTATCTCTGCTTGGCCCAGCAAAGCATTTGTTTACCAAACATGTACTTTTCTGTCGATACCAATGGCCTTCTTCCTTTTTTCTTAACATGTTTGTTTATTTGGCTGTGTTGGGTCTTTGCAGCACTTGGGATCTTTACGTAGCACACTCTTTTTGTAGATCTTTCTGTCGTGGTACACAGGCTGCCCAGCTGTCGCTCATAGGCTTAATTGCCCCTCAGCATGGGGGATCTTCGTTTCCCAACCAGGGATGGAACCCGAGTCCTCCGCATTGGGAAGCAGATTCTTAATCACTGGACCACTTAATCACTGGGCCAAGAAAGTCCTGCATTCTTCCTTTTTGACGTTCCAGACCCCTACCCCAACATCCTCCTTTATCTTTAGCTGACGAGAGTATTTAAAGTGAGTGTTTCAGCCATTTTGTTGAGTTACTCAGTTTTCCCGGGGTCTCTTCCATGTATGTAGTTGTTAGTCCCTCAGTTGTGTCTGACTCTTTGTGACCCCATGGACTGTAGCCCACAAGCCTCTGTCCATGGGATTTCCCAGGCAAGAAAACTGGAGTGGGTTGCCATTTCCTTCTCTAGGGGATCCTCCCCACCCAGGAATCGAACTCACGTCTCCTGCACTGGGAGGCAGATTCTTTACCACTGGAGCCACCAATATATGTTATTAAACTTCTGTTTGATTTTCTCTTGTTAATCTCATGTCAATTTAAATCTTAGGTCAGCCAGGAGAACCTGGAAGGGTAGAGGAAAATTTCTTCCTCCCCTGAAAGAGTTCCCCTGCTGAGTTTATGATTAACCTCTATCCAAAACGTTGTTCTCTTTCTTGTCTCATACCCGCTCCCCTCAGGATTGAGGAGTACCAAAGAAAAGGGGGGAATGAAACCCTCCTGAGTGCAAAAGCCTCTCTGTGTTGCCAGGTTCCTGTTTACAGAAAATGGCTTTAGTCTCCTAGGGCTGCCCTGAGTTCCAAAGAGCAGGCACAAGCATTACTAACTAGGGAAGTGAGGGAACGTGAAACAAAGGAAAAGCAGTTAAGCGAGAAAATAATGACAATAATTCAGCTATAAAACAGAGTCCTAGTTCCTCTTTAAGGAACATACGTAACCATCTGACACATATCTTGGAGCTGTTCTGCAGGAACTAAGGCCCCCACCCAGGTGGAGGATGGTGACTCCATGCTGAGACCAAAAGGAAGATCGCAGATTCGTCAGTTGGAAACGGGGAGGTTGAGGATGGAGCTTGATGACATTCCTGGAACACCACCTCACCAACCAATCAGAAGAAAGTCATGCACTCTGCAGCCCTCTCCCCAAGTGTTGCCTTTAAGGACCCTTCCCTGAAAGCTATAAGGGAGTCTGGGTCTTTTGAGCACAAGCTGCCCATTCTTGGTGGGCTCTACAATAAACGCTATACTTTCCTTCCCCACGACCCTGTGTCAGTACCTTGACTTTGCTTCATGTGGGCCAGCAAACCCAAGTTTGGTTTGGTAACACCCTGACACCAGTCTTCCCTGGGGGCTCAGTCGGTAAAGAGGCTGCCCCCAGTGTGGAAGACCCGGGTCCAACCCCTGAGTCAGAAAGATCCCCTGGAGAAGGAGATGGCAACCCACTTCAATACTCTTGCCTGGAGAATCCCATGGACAAAGGAGCCTGGTGGGCTGCAGTCCATGGGGTCACAAAGAGTCGGACATGACTCAATGACTAACGCTCTCACTGACGTTAGCCAAGATCCCAACCCGACCTATCTTAGCCTAGACCTGTATCAAGAACATGTGAACCCGCTGCAAATAATAGACCCCTGAGTGGCTCGGCTGGTAAAGAATCTGCCTGCAATGCAGGAGACCTGGGTTCGATCCCTGGGTTGGGAAGATCCCCCTGGAGAAGGGTACGGCTCTAGTATTCTGGCCTGGTGAATCCCACGGACTACATACAGTCCATGGGGTTGCAAAGAGTCGGACACGACTGAGTGAGTTTCACTTCCCTTCACTTCACTTGTGTACGTGTGGCTTCAACAGAGAGGGATTTACAGGTCTCAGACAGGAAGCATGGTCTGGGGCTCAGTCACATCATCAGGGACCCTGGCTTTTGTCCCCTTCTCTCTCCGCTTCCTTTTGTATGGAGGCCTTTGTCCTCATGTCTGTGGCAGCGACTATACCTCCCAATAGGACAAAGGGGAAAGGGCACAGAGCCAGGCCAGCTGAGTTTATTCTGTCACCAAAGCTTTATTAGAAGCCCCACCCCATGACTTCTGCATCCTCCTATTGGCCAGAATGGGTCACATGACCACCCCTGAATCATCACTGAGTCGGGGGGAGGTGGGGCGGAGATGGCGGCTAGCTCAACCAGATGACACCCGGGCCCCATCTCTGCAGCCTCATGTGCCATTTCAGCCCATAAATATTTATTGTTTACCTTCTGTTTGCCAGGTCCTGGGCAGGACACTGGAGGCAGTCACAGAGATGAGTCAGATGTAGCCCCCACTCCACCCTGTTCTGGTGGTGGTGGTGAGGGTGGGGTGTCTTCTGTCCCAGCCTCTGGTCACCCACCCCCTGCATGTCCAGGACCACTGCTTTGACTGGGAGTGGATGGGCGCTCTGATGAATGTCACTGTGGGGAGTGACCCTCACGTAAGGTGGCTGGCTCCGATAAAGGCAGCTCAGTTAGACCAGCAGAGGGTGGCCTTGGGTTGTTCTAGGAGAAGCCCTGGTTGGAGGGGAGGGTCCCTGGTGGGGCTGTTTGTCCCATCTGCCTGTGTAGCCCCTCAGTGGTGTCCTGCTCACCGGCCTGCACAAGTTGTGGGTACCTATATCTAAGACTCCTGCTGAAACAAGAGACTTGCCATATAAGATGTTGTGTGTGGGGGTGCTGGTGGTCTCTGGACACCACTGTGCTCCCCCCACCCAGGCATGGCCCCAGGCCTCATGGACTTCTCCCCCCGTAACCCACTCTATTCTTTCCCCTGTTCTAGCCTAGGGTGGGGAGACCTTTTCTCTGACAACACATTTTTATCTCCTTTGATCGTTCCATCTCAAGTTTCTAGAACCTTTGCCCAAAACGATCTTTCCCGGGGCCATGGACACCACTGGAGGAAAGGGTCACATAACAGAAAAACAGTCTGGGGGTGAGGATGGGGTGGTAATGATCTCTGGTGGCCTGGGCCCGCAGTGGCTGGAAGCAGGGTTTCTGGTTCCTGGCCAGAGACTGAAATCCCGCTGCGGCAGTGAGAGTGCGGAATCCTGGCCACCAGGGCCCGGTGGTCATGACAAGGCCCGTCAGCTGTGCAGAAATGAATTTCCACAAGAAATGGAAAGCAGTGAAACAACTGAAGTGTTTATTAGGAGGAGAAAGGGTACGTGTGGATAGACACACGGGTGTTTATCAGAGAGTTGTGCCCTCATGGTAGTTTGACTCACTCTTTTTTTTTTTAAGTTTCAGACTATCTATTAATCAGTACACCAGCATGCTTTCATGCATTTAGACAGGAAATATTTCCTGGTTAAGTGGAAAATTGTGCAGATGTCTTCTGGAAGACCTTCATTCTAGCAGCTTTATAGTGAAACGTTTCATATAGGAGTCTGGACCTTCTTTCTTCAGTTTGCTATAATCTACATTCACAGAGTAGAACTTGTACTGACCATTAGGACCCAGTTTGTTCCCGCCGTCATTGTTGTTCAGTAGCTCAGTCACGTCCGATTCTTTGTGACCCCATGGACTGCAGCAAGCCAGGCTTCCCTGTCCTTCACCAACTCCTGGAGTTTGCACAAACTCATGTCCACTGAGTCCGAGATGCCATCCAACCATCTCATCCTGTATTTTCCCCTTGTCCTCCTGCTCTCAATCTTTCCCAGCATTAGAGTCTTTTCCATTGAGTCAGTTCTTCGCATCAGGTGGCCAAAGTATTGGAGCTTCAGCTTCAACATTAGTCCTTCCAATGAATATTCAGGTTGCTTTCCTTTAGGATGAACTGATTTGATCTCCTTGCTGTCCGAGGGACTCTCGAGAGTCTTCTCCAGCACCACAGTTTGCAAGCATTAATTCTTCAGTGCTCAGCCTTCTTTGGGCTTCCCTAAGAGCACTTTCATGCATTGAAGAAGGAAATGGCAACCCACTCCAGTGTTCTTGCCTGGAGAATCCCAAGAACGGGGGAGCCTGGTGGGCTGCTGTCTATGGGGTCACACAGAGTCAAACACGACTGAAGTGACTTAGCAGCAGCAGCAGCAAGAGCTCAGTTGGTAAAGAATCCACCTGAAATGCAGGTTCAATTCCTGGGTCGGGAAGATCCACTGGAGAAGGGATAGGCTATCCACTCCAGTATTCTTGGGCTTCCCTTGTGGCTCAGCTGGTAAAGAATCCGCCTGCAGTGTGGGAAACCTGGGTTCCATCCCTGGGTTGGGAAGATCCCCTGGAGAAGAGAACGGATACCCACTCCAGTATTCTGGCCTGGAGAATTCCATGGACTGTATAATTCATGGGGTCACAAAGAGTCGCACATGACTGAGCAACTTTCACTTCAGCCTTCTTTATGGTCCAACTCTCACACTCGTACATGACTACTGGAAAAACCATAACTTTGACTAGGTGTACCAGGGTTCCAGTTTGTTCTAGGGTTCTGGATTATTCTTCCTGATGTCACAGGATTGAACAAGGCCAAGTGCAAGACATACAGTGCTGCTCCAGTACCTCCTGCTCCAATAAATAGGAAGAAGGGGATCAAGCTAGGATGCTTCTTGGCCTGACTGACGGTCCGGCAGATCATGGTTGCAAAAGAGGCCTCGGGTCCAAACAGAGAAAAAAATCTAACCCACAAGGCCAGGGATTAAAGTTTCTACCTGAATCATTTTTTAAAAAAATTATTTTTAATTGAAAGATAATTGCTTTACAGTATTGTGTTGGTTTCAACATCAACATGAATCAACCATAGGTTTACCCATATCCCCTCCCACTTGAACCTCCCTCCCATCTCCCTCTCCATCTCACCAGTCTAGGCTGGGACTGAGCCCCAGTTTGTTCCCTGAGCCATACAACAAATTCTCATTGGCTGTCTATTTCACATATGGTAATACGTGAACCGTGAACTGCCTGATGTTCAAGCTGGTTTTAGAAAAGCAGAGGAACCAGAGATCAAATTGCCAACATCCGCTGGATCATGGAAAAAGCAAGAGAGTTCCAGAAAAACATCTATTTCTGCTTTACTGACTATGCCAAAGCCTTTGACTGCGTGGATCACAATAAACCGTGGAAAATTCTGAAAGAGATGGGAATACCAGACCACCTGACCTGCCTCTTGAGAAACCTATATGCAGGTCAGGAAGCAACAGTTAGAACTGGACATGGAACAACAGACTGGTTCCAAATAGGAAAAGGAGTTCGTCAAGGCTGTATATTGTCACCCTGCTTATTTAACTTATATGCAGGGTACATCATGAGAAACGCTGGGCTGGAAGAAACACAAGCTGGAATCAAGATTGCCTGGAGAAATATCAATAACCTCAGATATGCAGATGACACCACCCTTATGGCGGAAAGTGAAGGGGAACTAAAAAGCCTCTTGATGAAAGTGAAAGAGGAGAGTGAAAAAGTTGGCTTAAAGCTCAACATTCAGAAAACGAAGATCATGGCATCCGGTCCCATCACTTCATGGGAAATAGAGGGGGAACCAGTGGAAACAGTGTCAGACTTTATTTTTTGGGGCTCCAAAATCACTGCAGATGGTGACTGCAGCCATGAAATTAAAAGATGCTTACTCCTTGGAAGGAAATTTATGACCAACCTAGATAGCATATTGAAAAGCAGAGACATTACTTTGCCAACAAAGGTCTGTCTAGTCAAGGCTATGGTTTTTCCTGTGGTCAAGTATGGATGTGAGAGTTGGACTGTGAAGAAGGCTGAGCACCAAAGAATTGATGCTTTTGAACTGTGGTGTTGGGGAAGACTCTTGAGAGTCCCTTGGACTGTAAGGAGGTCCAACCAGTCCATTCTGAAGGAGATCAGCCCTGGGATTTCTTTGGAAGGAATGAAGCTGAAGCTGAAACTCCAGTACTTTGGCCACCTCATGTGAAGAGTTGACTCATTGGAAAAGACTCTGATGCTGGGAGGGATTGGGGGCAGGAGGAGAAGGGGACGACAGAGGATGAGATGGCTGGATGGCGTCACTGACTCGATGGACATGAGTCTCAGTGAACTCCGGGAGTTGGTGATGGACAGGGAGGCCTGGCGTGCTGCGATTTATGGGGTCACAGAGAGTCGGACATGACTGAGCGACTGAACTGAACTGAACTGAATGTGTGTTGCCATGTTACTCTCTCCATACATCCCACCCTCTCCTTCCTGCCCCTCAGCCGTGTCCATAAGTCTGTTCTTTATGTCTGTGTGTCCATTACTGCTCTTCCAACAGGTTCCTCAGCACCATCTTTCTAGATTCCATATATATGCGCTAGTATACAATATTTGTCTTTCTCTTTCTGACTTACTTCACTCTGTATAGTAGGCTCTAGGTTCATCCACCTCATTAGGACTGGCTCAAATTCCACCCGAATTACTTTCGGGGGCGTTTCTTCTGGGTTTCCCTCGGCCAGTCATTTTGCTTTGCCAGGTTGGAGTTGGTGATGGACAGGGAGGCCTGGCGTGCTGCAATTCACGGGGTTGCAAAGAGTTGGACACAACTGAGCGACTGAACTGAAGGCTGTATTTGGTGTATATCTCAGGGTCCTTCTACGTGTGCATGCACATCTCTTAGTCAAGATGGATTCTAGCAAAGAGCCTCACGGGTAGGTTGACATCACTTACTATGGGGTGGTGCCCCCTCCCTTTTTGACCTTCAAGGAGCCTTTCTGCGCATGTGTAGTTAGGAAGGTCTCCTTGACCTCGAGAATGAGAAATATGTGGTCTCTGTGTCTTATCTGGGCAAGGCTCAGCTCTTCTCTGGCTCCTGCTATTTCGGATCATCTGTCCACAGGGCACAGCTGACCAGCCTGGGGTCCACGTAGCTCCTGCCTCAGTAACAGCAGCTGCTCATCTTTCAAAGCTATCGTCGGATCTCAGATGTACAAGCCACAAGTCAGGGGTTGCTGGTGGTGGAGGAGAGAGGCCAGAGTCATCTGTAGCCAGAGGGAGTGGGCCAGGGTGAGGGTGCGATGAAGCAAGACCTGGAGATGAGCTCTAGGGGAAAAGCCACTACTTTTCGGGGGTCAGGCATGTGAGGCCGGGTATGCACATGCGTGAACATATGGAGGTCAGTTGGGATGGTGCTTTTTTTTTTTTTTGCTTTCTCATCAATTTCATTGGTAAAATTCACACACTGCCAGTTGGATGCTTTCTAGTCTATTCCAATCTACATAAGCATCAGCACAGTTAATTTAAGACCATGCTCATCATCCAAACGGAAGCCCCAACCCTGCGAGCAGTCAGTCCCCAACTCCAGCTGGGATGTTTCTGAATGCAACTATCAGAACCACAAACCTGCCCGGGGTGGCGTAAGCAGTGGGTTGCCGTTTCCTCTGACAGGAAGTCCAGTGGTTAGCAAAACCAAAGCACAGCTGATTTCTCCCAGGATTCAAAGTCCATTCTCTGGTTTGCTGGTTCGTCCTGTGCTTTTGCTCTGGGAGTCCCTTCTGGTCCCGAGACAGTGACAGCAGCTCAGGCAGTCGTGTGTCCTCACAGACAAAACCCCAAGGTGGGTGGGCTACAGATGGCCTTGTCTCCTGGTCTCTCTCTTGTCCTTTGGGGGAGATGTTTCCCAGAAACCCCAGAGACCGGGAAAGCAAAGTCTGGTACTTCCAGGCTGGGTTGTGGGAGGCAAGCAGGGTCTCCAGGGAGGAGGGAGGGGGAATGGCTGTTGGTCCAAGCTGCAGGGCCCGCTTCTTGATGTGGGAGCATTGGCGGGTGGAGCAGCTGCTGCGTGCAGAACCCAGGCCAAGGTGAGCAAGGTTACCAGGCTGAGGACTTGGTTTCTAACCTTGAATGAGTTGCAGGGAGTTACAGTGTCAGATCTGCGTTTGACAAAGATGGTGCGAGTGGGGACTTCCCTGGTGGTCCAGTGGCGAAGACTCTGTGCTCCCAAGACAGGGGTCCCCAGGTTCGATCCCTGGTCAGGGAACTAGATCCTACATGCCCAAGCCGAAACTAAGAGTTCCCGTGCTGCAAGTAAAGATCTTGCATACCTCAACTAAGACCTGTTTCAGTCTAAAATAAAGATAGTGAGAGTGGACATGGTGACTGCGAGGTCCGAGGCTGTTGCTATTATTTATGCGAGAGCTGGAATCTGAGCAGCGTCAGGGACTGCCGTGGGGATTATAGGTTGTGGAGTTCGGACAATGAGGGGAGAGGAACATTCCTTCTCTGGTGCGTTCTCCTTCCTGAGAAGCTGCTTCTTCCGGTCTCCTTTCCTGCTGCCTCCTCCTCTCCTCTCGTCCACCTGTAACAGGAGGGCTGCCCCGGGCTTGTCCTGGGCCCTCTTTCTCCTCTATCAACACCCACATTGTAGGTGGTCTCTGTCATCCAGTCTCGTAGGTATAAATGCTATTTATACGCCATATCAAATTGCCAGCATCCACTGGATCATCGAAAAAGCAAGAGAGTTCCAGAAAAATACCTAATTCTGCTTTATTGACTATGCCAAAGGCTTTGACTGTGTGGATCACAATAAACTGTGGACAATTCTGAAAGAGATGGGTATACCAGACCACCTGACCTGCCTCTTGAGAAACCTATATGCAGGTCAGGAAGCAACAGTTAGAACTGCACATGGAACAACAGACTGGTTCCAAATAGGAAAAGGAGTACGTCAAGGCTGTATATTGTCACCCTGCTTATTTAACTTATATGCAGAGTACATCATGAGAAACACTGGGCTGGAAGAAGCACAAGCTGGAATCAAGATTGCCGGGAGAAATATCAATAACCTCAGATATGCAGATGACACCACCCTTATGGAAGAAAGTGAGGAGGAACTAAAAAGCCTCTTGAAGAAAGTGAAAGAGGAGAGTGAAAAAGTTGGCTTAAAGCTCAACATTCAGAAAACGAAGATCATGGCATCCGGTCCCATCACTTCATAGGAAATACATGGGGAAACAGTGGACACAGTGTCAGACTTTATTTTTTTGGGCTCCAAAATCACTGCAGATGGTGACTGCAGCCATGAAATTAAAAGACGCTTACTCCTTGGAAGGAAAGTTATGACCAACCTAGATAGCATATTCAAAAGCAGAGACATTACTTTGCCGACAAAGGTCTGTCTAGTCAAGGCTATGGTTTTTCCTGTGGTCATGTATAGATGTGAGAGTTGGACTGTGAAGAAGGCTGAGCGCCGAAGAATTGATGCTTTTGAACTGTGGTGTTGGAGGAGTCTTGAGAGTCCCTTGGACTGCAAGGAGATCCAACTAGTCCACTCTGAAGGAGATCAGCTCTGGGATTTCTTTGGAAGGAATGATGCTAAAGCTGAAACTCCAGTACTTTGGCTACCTCATGCGAAGAGTTGACTCATTGGAAAAGACTCTGATGCTGGGAGGGATTGGGGGCAGGAGGAGAAGGGGACAACAGAGGATGAGATGGCTGGATGGCATCACGGACTCGATGGACGTGAGTCTGGGTGAACTCCAGGAGTTGGTGATGGACAGGGATGGCCTGGCCTGTTGCAATTCACAGGGTCGCAGAGAGTCAGACACGACTGAGCGACTGAACTGAACTGACCTGAATACGCCGTATGTGCGTGCTAAGTCTCCTCAGTCGTTTTCCAACTATTTACGACCTCATGGACTGTAGTCTGCCACGTGCCTCTGTCCATAGAGTTCTCCAAGCAGGAATATCAGAGTGGGTTGTCATGCCCTCCTCCAGGGGATCTTCCCGACCCCGGGATCGAACCCGCAGCTCTGTGTCTCCTGCATTGGCGGGCGGGTTCTTTACCACTAGAACCACCTGGGAAGCCCCCATGACTCCCAAATGGGTGACTGGCTCTGACTCTTGCCTGAACTCTGGACTTGTGTGCCTGACCTCTCCCTTCGGAGGCCACAGGCCTCTCCTGGGCCTCCTCCTCCCAAACCCCTCCCATCTTCACTGACGCCGGAACCACTAGGCATGCAAAGACTCAGCCCAAATTTTCTCTCATCCCACATTCCGTCTGTGGGCAAAGCCTGTGTCTGTTCTACTCCTCCCTGGCCCCTCCCACCTTCCCCAGACCCCTTTGGCGACCTCTAAACTGGCCTCCCTGCCTCCCCATTGTCCCCATACCCAGTCCTTTTCCCTCACAGCCAGAGGTCATAATTATTTTTAACTTCTTACGGGAAATTTCAAACACACACAAAAGAAGAGATTAAGACAATAACCTTATGTGTTTACCACTCAGTTTCGATCGTCAATAAAATATGCCCAACCAGAACGATGTCTTTATAGTATAAGTTTGGTGAATTTCCCCTTCTGCTTAACCTCAACTCAGATTCCTTACCAACCTCATCCTTAACCTTTTTCTTCCTCACTCCGGCATCCTGGCCTCTGCTGATCCTGAAACATGGTATGGTGACCTCAGGGCCTTTGCACTGCTGGGTTTTCCTTTTTTTTTTTTTTGGCCTGATTGCTCTTCTTTCAGATCTTTGCTCGCCTGGCTTGTTCTCAACCTCAAGGTATCCACCATTTGGAGTGAATAAATGTTAGTGTTTTGTCAATATGGCTTCTGAATATTTGAAAATAGAAAAAGAAGAATGCATTGCAGGTGAAGCAGAAGTTCCCTCTGAGGCTCACCCTCCTCCATCTGCTGCTCTAGGGAACCAGCTGCCATCACAAGTGGGCAGGGATCTTCTAGGTCTTTCTTCGGCCAGAACATGCAGCATGTGGGATCCTAGTTCCTCAACCAGGGAATGAACCTGGGCTCTGTGCTTCCAAGGCTTTGGAAGCACAGAGCATAACCCCTGGACCACCAGGGAAGTCCCTAGGTCTTGTTTCTTTAAAAAATATTTTCACTCTACTTGTGTCCAGAACAGCATATAATACTGCTTAATGGGTTTGAAAAAATTATACACATGCTATCATTTCACAGCTATCACTCTGTAACTTTCCCCTCTCACGTGACACTGTGTTTTCCAGACCTGTCCATGCTGACGCATATAGATCACATTCATTTTAACCACTGCTTAGTCATCCCTGAGCCCGATATACCCAGTATATTTATTCATTTTCCTAGTGATGGAAAAAATGCTGCCACACGCAGTCTCACACGTGCTTTTTCATTCACAGATGCATGCTTCTGGAAGGAGTGCCTGTCAGGCTGGGGTGTGCAACCCTTGAGGGGGTGGTAAAAACAATCCAGCCGGTTGTGAAACAGGATGGAGAGAAAACAAAGGCGTGGTGAGGGTAATTGCTGTTTTGGAAACTTGCATTTCAGTTTCCCGTGTCTGAGTAGTGGGCGGTTTTGTACAGGACCCTTCTCGCCACTCTCAGAGTCTGAAAAACCAACAGAGAGCTGTGGGCTCAGAGATGGGCAGAAGCCAATGCTCTGGTCGCCCCGTGAACTCATCCGAGCCCCGTGTAGCGTCAGACTTTCTTGGTTTTTCCAAATGAGATAGTATCTCATTGTGGTTTTAATTTTGCATCTCCCTTGCTTACTAGCAAAGTCGAACATCTGTTCCTACATTCTTGGCTCTTTGGTTTTTTTTTCCTCCTGTGACTTGCCTTTGCCTAGGTGTTCTGCCGAGTCACTTGATTTTATCTTACTGATGGGTAGGCGTTCCTTAGATATTCTGTGAATTCTGGCTACTTGTCCTTGGACTGTTTCACGGGTTGCACACATTTCTTCCAGGCTGTCACTACCTTTTGCTTTGCTCCAGCTCTCTCCACACCAGACCCAGCAACAAGACGTTTATCAGTGACTTGGGCCAGGCCGTGGGGAGGCGTGGGCAGAAGCCATACGGCCAGTGGCTGGTGGCTGCACACCTTCTTTCAACAATATGGCTTAAATGATCAAGTGAAGGGGCAGTGAGGAACATTTTTCTTTCTTTTAATAAAAATTGTATACTTGTTTTTCTTTTTGCTGAGTCGCATGGCTTGCAGGATCTCAGTTCACCAGGAACTGAACCCCAGGCCAGGGCAGTGAAAGCACCCAGTCCTAACCACTAGCCCGCCAGGGAGCGCCCCACATTGTACACACTTAATGTTTGCAGGTCGGTGTTTTCGTCCTACATACACATTGTGAAACAATCGCCGCAGTCCGGCTAAACAACGTTTCTGTCACCTCTACAGCCAGCGTGTGTTGAGAAGATGTAATTAAACCTAGCCCCTTAGCAAGTTTCAAGCACACAGGGCAGCATTGTCAGCTGTCATCGCCGTGCTGCAGGTTAGATCTTTAAACCTTACTCATCTTGTATAACTGAGACTTTGTACCCTTTGATACTGGAGTGGGTTGTCACTTCCTCCAACCCCAGCCTCTGGCCACCATCTTTACACTTTCTAAGAGTTCAGCTTTGTTAGATTCTACATGGAACTGAGGTCACGTGGTCTTTCTCTTTCTGTGTCTTGCTTATTTCTCTTAGAGTAGTGTCCTCCAGCTCCATCCACGTGGTCACATTTCACACGTGGGAATGTAAATTGGTGCGGCCATTCCGGAACACAGGATGGAGGTTCCTCAGAAAATTAAACTTAGAACTAACTTAGGATCCAGAAATCCCACTCTGGGTACGGCTGCAAAGGAATCAGAATCAGGATTGTGAAGAGACCCATCTATACCCCCAAGTTCACTGCAGTGTTATTCACAGTAGAAATGGAAACACACTAAATGTCCTTTGATGAGTGTGTGTTTAGTTGCTTCAGTGGTGTCTGACTCTTTGCCACCCTATGGACTGTAGCCCACCAGGCTCTTCTGTCCATGGGATTTTCCCAGCAAGAATACTGGAGTGGGTTGTCACACCTTCCTCCAGGGACTCTTCCTGACCCAGGAAACGAACCCACGTCTCCTCTGTCCCCTGCATTGGCAGGTGGCTCTTTACCACTGAGTCACCCGGGGAAGCCCCCTTTTGATGGACAGAAGGAGCAAGTAGGGAGAGGAGTTGCTGAGGAAGTGGGTGTGGGAAGATCCCAGAGGGAAGTCCAGGAGAGCCGGCAGAAAACAAGACTGTGAAACACATTGGTTCTGCATAAATTAATAAGTGAGTGAGTGAAAATTATATTTTCCATTGTTGTTTTTGTACCATGCAGTGTGACTTTACAATCTGTTGTAGGCATTGATGTGCTTTTTTTCCCCATTTATCCAAACTTTTTTTGGGTGGTGGTGCTGAATGTTTTTCAACAATGGGATGGTTTCACAACTTCATATCCTTTTAAAGAACTCTTTCTAAAGCATTTTCATTCGTGCTTGTGTGCAGTAAAGTTTCTGCATTATTTTTAAAGTAGCAATGACCCTTTTCAATATGGTCGTTTTCTTTTTTTTAAATTTTACAATCTAGTCCTGGGCTCCAAGTGCTTGCTTGAAAGTGGTTTGATTGCAGTGAATATTTCCACATATTGGTTTACAAATTAACAAGACGTGTGCCCTCAGGAGGTGATTTCTTTGTAGAAATCTGTACATATTTGAAAGCAACCTGTAGCTTATTTTGTTTTTTAAAAATTCCTTGCATTCCTTCTCACCTGTGGACTCTGACTTCACTCACTCATGAGCTCCCAAGCATTGGTGCATGGCCAGGTACTGGGCAAAGCATTTCACAGACATTATTTCATCGGCTCCTCCCCAAGGCCTCACCTGGCAGATTCTATATATAAACTATGTACCAGCTTTACAGATAAAGAGACCTGGGGCGGGAGCTTAGATTTATGATCAAGTGGTAGAGGTCAGTTCAGTTGCAAGTCTGTCCTCTGATTCCAAAAACCTTTTCCCTTAGTCAGGATAGGTTCTTCAGCTTTCATCAATTTTTAATGATGATTTTTGCATTTTCAATCAAGCCATTTTTAGAAAGTTAAAAAAAAAAAAGCAAGTCACAGTAAGTTTGAAGGCATATTTATCAATTTTTGCCTTCTTCTGAGGGGGAAAAAATGAAGATTTGAAATAAAGTGAGGTTTTCATATTGGAATGAGGAAGAAAGACTATTTGTCCCCAACATTTCTCAGCGGTTTCGCCTCCAGCAACTCAGGCAGGATGGGACCTGCACCGGGCGAGCTCCTCGGGATGACGTAAGGTTGTTGTCGCAGGCTGGGAAAGGACAAAATCAGCCACAGAAAACTTTCCATCAATTTGCGCAGCGCGCTCAGGTGCGTTGGGCCCCTGCGCGCCAGGTGTTTGCTGCCCCCTTGCGGTCTTGCCGCCGTCCTGCACCCTCAGGGAGAGCACCTGGGAGGCCTTGGGACTGGGAGGGAGGTGACGCTTCCTGCCTCTCTCGGCCTGAGTCCTGGGCTGAGGAGGCGAATCTCGATGAAGAGGGATCAGGCCCGGGGAATGGCGCCCCCTGGCGTTTGACAATGCAGCGGTCACTAATAATTGCCTTAGGCCACTTGGTCCTTCCTCTGAGGAAGGGGAGATGTGATCTAACATCACTTAGCACACTTAGCATGGCCTTGAACCTAGGTGTTAGGCGGGGAAGAGAAAGGAGGGGAGGGCTCCCTGCTGCAGGATCCAAGGTGGGGCGGGGGCGGGCTTCTGCAGCAGCTCCTCTGCTCCTATTCCAGCCTGGCAAGTGGGGATAGCTGAGGCCATTACTCATTCATTCATTTATAAATTCAACAAATACCGGGTTGGCCAAAAACTTGGTTTGGATTTTCCTGTGGCGTGTGCGTGCATGCGAGCTCAGTCGACTCTTCCCGACCCCATGGACTGTAGCTCACCAGGCTTCTCTGTCCATGGGATTCTCCAGGCAAGATTACTGGAGTGGGTTGCTATTTCCTTCTCCAGGTGGTCTTCCCAACCCAGGGATCAAATCCACAGCTCCCACATTGTTAGATGGATTCTTTACCACGGAGCCACCAAGGAAGCCCACATTTGAAGATCTAATTGGCTTTATTAAACAACTCATGAGTAGGGTAGCATCCCATCAAGCAATCAGAAAGGTGCTCTGAGGAGCTGTACAAAATGGAAGGTTTTTATAGACAGAAGGGGGCGGGACATGGAAGTAGACACAGTGGATGAGCTCAATTCAGTCACTTTGTCCTGTCCGACTCCTTTCGACCCCATGGACTGCAGCATGACAGGCTTCCCTGTCAATCACCAACTCCCAGAGCTTACTCACACTCGTGTCCATCGAGTCGGTGATGCCATCCAACCATGTCATGCTGTCGTCCCCTTCTCCTCCTGCCTTCAATCTTGTCCAGTATCAGGGTCTTTTCCAATGAGGCAGCTCTTCGCATCAGGTGGCCAAAGTATTGGAACTTCAGCTTCAACATCAGTCCTTCCAATGAATATTCAGGGTTGGTTTCCTTTAGGACTGACTGGTTTGATCTCCTTGGAGTCCAAGGGACTAGTTAGGCAGGGTTATCTTCCCTTAGGGGAAGTCAGGGAATCTTAGGCAGATTTCCTTACTAGTTCTCACCAAGTAATTCCAGACTGATTGGTTTAAAACACCACTCTTGAGAAAGGCTGAAATTATAATCGTTGTTGCTTTTTAGTTGCTAAGTCATGTCTGACTCTTTGTGACCCCATGGACTGCAGCACACCAGGCTCCTCTGTCTTCCACTATCTCCTGGAGTTTGCTTAAATTCATGTCCATCGAGTCAGTGATGTCATCAGGCTAGGTAGTAAGTCTTGGTGGCGCTTAGCATAAGTGACTTCATTTTGGACCTGTTGTTTCTTTTCAACAATTCCACTTTGATCAAACCCTCAGCCTAACTGAGAAATGGGATCAGAATTTAAGGCATCAGCACCACTCACCTCCTGCCCTGTAGTTCTCACCGTTTTTGCTACTGTTGCTTTGTTGCTGAATCTGTGTGCTATCCACAGTTCACCACTCCAGGCTCACCATTTTTCAGTCAATCATTTGCTTTGTTCCTCTTCTGAGGTCCAGTCTTAGGGGGATTTGCTTGGTGACTAGAGGCTGTGAATATACATTTAAAGCTTTAGAGAGAATATGCAATGTACCAGGGATATTATTTTAACTACAAGCGGGATAATTCCCAGTGTTAAGAGTGCACTTGGGAGCCATGGGTCTCCAAGACCCAAACCACTCAACATCAGATTAATCAAAGGAAGACCCCATTGAAGGAGTCACCTTTAAAAGCCAATGGTTTGCTCAGGGATCTTATGTAACTGAGTTTTGGCCTCCCCAGAAGTATTAACTCTAGGTACGGTAGGTGATGCTGGCCATAGAACCGCTCAGCTGAAAGATAATTCTGTTATCAAGAACAACTTTGGCCAGAGAGTCTAAGGATTTTGCTGGGTAGCCAGCGTCTTAGAAACAGAATCTGCAATGTTTTAAGAGTTAAGGAGCGGTTTCTGATTGCACTGCCATTGTATTTACTCCTAAGCCAGGGCTCCTTTGTGCTTCCCTGATGGCTCAGCAGGTAAAGAATCTGTCTGCAATGCCGAGACACAGGAGGCGTGGGTTCGATCCCTGGGTCAGGAAGATCCCCTGGAGAAGGAAATGGCAACCTCTTCCAGTATTCTTGCATTAAAAAGTCCCATGGACAGAGGAGCCTGGTGGGCTACAGTTCAAAGGGTCACAAAGAGTTGGACACGACTGAGCAACTAAACACCTCCCCTCAGCCCCCAACACACAAGGGTCATTCAGGACTTTTAGTGCATATGGGGGAAGAAACTTCTAGCCTGAAATAAAAAATTGTTCTAAATTCCAGAGCTTAACCCCTCTAGCAATGGCCTGAGAAATACGAGTGATGTCATTATCTTTCCAGGCCAATGCCAGGGTAAAGGAGAGGAAAAAGAGAGAGTTTCATGGTTTTTTTGACCAAGCTCTGTGGCATGCAGGATCTTAATTCCCCAACCAGGGATCAAACCTGAGCCCCCTACCTTGGGAGCTCAGAGTCTTAACCGTGGGACTGCCAGGCAAGTCGTGAGTTTCATGTAAAGTATAAAGTCTTGATCGGTGTCTTGAGTGCAAGCAATCTACTTTGATGTCTAACTACTTCTCTTCCTAGTCAATTTGATTTGGATGTCCCCAGTGTTTAGCACAGGACCCACCGATTTTGCAGCCTTTTGGCTTCTGAGATTCCTGTTAGCAGTTGTTTTTACTGGACCCTGTCCAGCTCAAGTTGGACCCAGTCCGACTCCGGCTGGTAACCACCAAGAATTCCCATGGAACTCTGGAGTGGGGGAAAAGCCTTGAACCAAAGACCTCAGCTAAGTGAAGATGGCAGCTTGATTCCAAACAAATGGGGAACTACAGCGGTTACCACATTTCCAGATGTGGAATTTGGGGAAGGAGTTCAAAGAAATGGGAAACTGCAGACTAAATCACCAGCAATTCCCAACATGAAATCTGGGGACAACATCAAGAACTGGGGTTTCCAAGCAAAAGGGGAACTGACCAGAAAACCAATTAGACCAGGGCGCTTGATGCAAAGAAAGCAGAGCTCATGAACATGATGAACTTCCTCTGGCCTCAGAAATGGTGAGAAAAGACAGTCCAGTCAAAAAGGGGTTTGCCGGCACCACGCCTGTCTTTCTCCTTGTCCGTGAACACCATCAGAAGGTCACCTTGGATCCCACCACTGCCACCAAATCTGTTAAAAGTCAAAATTCAATTGAATACGGGAAGAGAGATGGGAGGGAGTTTCAAAAGGGAGGGGATATATGTATACTTATGGCTGATTCATGTTGAAGTTTGACAGAAAACAGCAAAGTTCTGTAAAGCAATTACCCTTCAATAAAAAAATAAATTAATAAAAAGTTCAGTTGAGTACATTTGATGATCGAATTGGCTTTATTCAATAACCTTGAACAGTCTGCATCCCACCCAGCAGGTAGAGAGAAGCTCCAAGGAGCGGAACAGCAGTACAAAAGGGAGGCTTTTATAGGCAGGAGGAGGGCGGGACAAAGAAGTTAGAGGGTGAATTATTTCAAGTCAGGTCACCTTCTCTTGCTGCTGCTGCTAAGTCGCTTCAGTCGTGTCCAACTCTGTGCGACCCCATAGCCGGCAGCCCACCAGGTTCCCCCATCCCTGGGATTCTCCAGGCAAGAACACTGGAGTGGGTTGCCATTTCCTTCTCCAATGCATGAAAGTGAAAAGTGAAAGTGAAGTCGCTCAGTTGTGTCCGACTCTTCGCGACTCCATGGACTGCAGCCTACCAGGTTCCTCCGTCCATGGGATTTTCTAGGCAAGAGTACTGGAGTGGGGTGCCATCCCCTTCTCCGCACCTTCTCTTAGAGGAAAGCAAAAACTCCAGATGAATTGGCCTAAAATTCCACTCCCGGGAGAGGTTGAAATTGCAATTAAGATAAATATTAAGTCCTGGGCTTCCCTTGTGCCTCAGCTGGTAAAGAATCCACGTGCAATGCAGAAGACCTGGGTTCAATCCCTGGAGAAGGGAAAGGCTACCCGCTTGAGTATTCTGGCCTGGAGAATTCCACGGACTGTATAGACTGTGGGGAAGCAAAGAGTCGGACTCTGAGTGACTTTCACTCGCTCACTCACTCACATTAAGTCCTAGTGGGGCTTAGCACAAGTGACTCCATGTTGGGCCTGTTGTTTCTTTTTAACACATACTGACTGGGGGATTTTTGTAGAAACTAATGCCTGTGGCTAGTGATTTGTTGTTGTTCAGTCGCTCAGTCGTGTCCGACTTTTTGAGACTCCATGGACTGCAGCACGCCAGGCTTCCCTGTCTTTCACCATCTCCTGGAGCTTGCTCAAACTCATTTCCATTGAGTTGGTGACGGTGATGCTACCCATCTTGTCCTCTGTTGCCCCCTTCTCCCCCTGCCCTCAATCTTTCCCAGCATCAGGATCTTTTCCAGTGAGTCGACTCTTCCCATCAGGTGGCCAAAATATTGGAGCTTCAGCTTCAGCATCAGTCCTTCCAATGAATATTCAGGGCCGATTTCCTTTGATCCCCTTGCAGTCCAAAGGACTCTCAAGAGTCTTCTCCAGCACCATAGTTTGAAAGCATCAATTCAAATGTGGGCATTTAAATGTGGACATTTATTATTACAAAATCAACTGGTTTGATAAAGATAACCATCGTATTTTAAAATAACTTAATACAAACACAAATTAAAATAACTGTAAACTGTGATTCTTTTTAAAAAATTAATTAATTTGTGCTGAGTCTTAGTTGCAGCATGTGGGATCTAGTTCCCTGACTAGGGATTGAACCCAGGCCCCCTACACTGGATGCAGAGTCTCAGCCACTGAGCCACCAGGGAAGTCCCACTGTGATTCTTTCGAGTGCCAACTGTCACCCAAAGAAGAAATAAACCTTGCATGCTCAGTCGCTCAGGTGTGCCTGACTCTTTGTGACCCCATGGACTGCAGCCGGCCAGGCTCCTCTGTCTGTGGGATTTTTCCGGCAAGAACATGGGAGTGGGTTGCCATTTCCTTCTCCAGAAGCGCACTTTATGCTCCACCCATACTGAATTGTTGGAATCATGCAGTTCCTTCTGCCCATACCACCCTTCACACTTCCTACTCCGGAAAGCTCCCACCCATCCTTCAAAACTTAGCTGAAGGAGGCCTTTTTGAACCCCAGCTTCCCCTCAGGGCTATGGTGTTGGGGGACTGTAGAGGGTGGTGGGGGAGGGGTAAGGGCAGCGGACGGAGCCGAGGGACTTTGCACCCTCCTCGAAGTGGACCCCAGCTGTCGCCCCGGGAGAGGACACAAATGGGCGAACGGGACCCGTCCTGGGCAGGGGTCACCTCTGACCTTCCAGGGATTCTTTATGGCGGGTTGTATCCTGCACCAGGGTCCTCGCGGAGAAGTGGAGTGAGACTGCAACTGTGCCCTGCACTCACGGGCCACCAGAGGGCGCGCTTTAAAAAAAAATTTATAAATGGCTTGAGAGCCTCATCCTTGGAGCATCTCGGGGCACCTGCTGGGACCCAGACAGGAAAGCATTGTAGGAAAGGCTGTGGTCAAGGTTCTGGATTCTCCCGGAATGCTAAGACTAACTGATCTTCTGAGGCTTCCAGAAACCTCTCTTCCAGGCAGCCTGTGGCTCCCGAGGAGTCTCGCGCAGCAAATTGCCCCCTTTCCCTCTCTGAATGCCTCTCTCCAAGACCCTCTGAAGCCTTTTGCGGGCACATTTTCTCTCCCCTGCCCTCCTCTGAGTCTTGGTAGCCACTGACGCATCACTCAGATCAGAGAATAAAGGTTACAGCTGACTTCTCTACTTTGTGATGAGACCAACCTTTTAGCAAAATGCAAGAAGGATGGGTGGGGGTTAGGTAGGAGCTTTCAGAGTTGGGCGGCTGAGGCTTCCATCTGCCTTCAAGCGTTCTGCCCACCCGCGGCCCTGGGGTGAAGATGTCTATCTCCCAGGTCTCTGATCCTTCAGGGTTTGGAAGAATGTGGGAAGGTACAGCATCTTTGTGCTGCCTTGGCTGCCTGTGCCGGGTGGACTGGAAGTTCGTGGAGACATCGCCGTCTCCCATCAGGAAGGCAACAGGATGCGGAAGACAAGTACCCCAGTTCTTGTGCAGTGATGGGGCAGGAAGCAGGGAAAGGGGAGACTTTCGTGGCAACTGGGTCCCCACGGTAACTTGGTCCCCACCCTGCGGTGTCTGTGAGGTCACCCTGCTTCTTCCACTGGAGAAGGGAAAGGAGGGCCAGACATGGAGGCCATCCCTCCGGTCAGATCCAGCCTCTCGGGGACTCTGCTGGTGGTGGTGAAGCTGTCCGCACTGGTGAGGCGGGGGTTGGAGGTTGGGGGCCAGGGGGACGAAGGCCCAAGCTGCTGCTGGATGCCGCTGGTGAAACGAGGTGGCTGCCCCCCTCCTGGAGTAATCCCACAGCTTTCAGAAGCCCTACCTTCGAGCCGCAGAGCCACAGAATTTTCTTTAGAGCACTCCCGTGGGTTAAGCATTGACCTTCTCACCACTCTTTTTCAAACATGACCTTAGTCTGAAGGGTGGTAAATAACCATTGAAACCCAAAGGAAAGGGAATTCCCTGGTGGTCCAGTGGTTAAGACTCTGTGCTTCCCCTGCAGGGGACACGGGTTCGATCCTTAGTCAAGGAACTAAGATCCTGCAAGCCTCCTAGTGTGACCAAAAAAAAAAAAAAAAGAGAGAAAGAGAAAGAAAAAAACCCAGAGGAAAGAAAATCAAATATAATATGAAACACCTACTAAAGCTCCCTCCTGAGAATGGAGTCCTTCCAAGTGGACAGATAAAGATCACTCTTGGGATAGGGGAAACTGAGGCCTTGAGAAAGGAGGACCTGGCCCCGGGATGGCCTGGCAGCCACACCCGCACCATAAAGCCTGGGACAGGTGGGCGCCCGTGGCAAGTGAGTGGCAATGGGTGACAACATTCTCTTCTTCCTGTAGCTCATCCAGAACCGGGCCCACCTCTATAATTTCCTGCTCCTCAAGATCTTCCTCTTCAACCACTGGCTGTTGGGGCTGACTCGGGAGGCCCAGGGGTTCCATCCACCCCCCAAGATTGCCGGCTGCCCTGTGGGCCGGGTTCTCCGGGCTGGGCTGACACTGCTAGAGGTCCCTGTGTGCCTGGCACTGCGGGTGCCCAGGCTGGTGTGGGCAGGCCTGCTGGGCTGTGCCCGGGCCTTGGGCCTGGGCCCAAAGTGGCTGGGGGCCTGGGAGCAGCTGGGCCTGTCTGCGGCCACCTGGACGGACCTGTTCCTGTCGTGTCTGCACAGCCTGATGCTGGCTGCGTTGCTGTTGCTGCTGCTGGTCTGGAGACTGTACCAGAAAGCCCAGTGCTGCAGCCTGGGCCGGCTGCCCAGGAAGGTGGGTGAGGGCGGGTGCTGGCTGGGCTGGGGAGCGCAGACCCTGGACGCTGGGCCTGGGCTGGGCTGGGGGGTCATGGGGCCCCTAGCGGCCAGGCAGTGTGGCATGTGAGCTTCGGACAGCCGCCTGCCCATCTTCTCGCCCCGCCCCTCCCGCCCCCAGGCTCTACTGCAGAACCGCGTGGTGCGGAGGTCACTGGCGCTGCTGAAGAGTCTGTACTGGTGGGTGGAGAGCATGGCAGCGCTCACCTCCTGGCACCTGGCCTACCTCATCACCTGGACTACCTGCCTCGCCTCCCACCTGCTGCAGGCTGCTTTTGAGCACACAGCCCAGCTGGCCCAGGCCCAGGAGGCCGAGCCCCAGAAGGCCTTGGGGCTCTCGTCTGAGACCCCACCCCCTGGGCCCCCAGCACCCGGGGCCAGGCCAGTCCTGCCAGAGCCTGGAACTCCTGGAGAATAAATGTGTCTCCCTGTGCCTCCCCTGTCTGGTCTGGCCTGCGGTCTCACTCTCGGTCCCTCTTCCTTACTGGGCTGGAGGGATGTGCGTGTGTGTGTTTCCTAGAATGCCTCACTTCATCTGGGTCCATGCGCCTGCTTCCTGAGACTGCTGATGCCCAGGGTTTTTAGGGACAATGGGTAGTTAGAGACTCTGGCCTCTGGGGGGTGCCAGGGCCTCACATTTCAGAGATTGAGAAAATTCCTTTAAGAAAGGAGTTATTCCTGAGCCAGTCTGCAGCTGGCCTGTGCATCCATTTATACAGTTGGTCACTCATGTCCCCACTCATCCATCCGTCCACTCAAACACCTGTCTATCTCTCAGCCTGTCTTCCTATTCACCCACCTGCCCATCCACCCTGCCTGCCTGCTAAGCCGCTTCAGTCATGTCTGACCCTTTGCAACCCGTGGACTGTAGCTCCCCAAGCTCCTCTGTCCATGGGATTCTCCAGGCAAAAATACTAGAGTGGGTTGCCATGCCCTCCTCCAGGGGCTCTTCCTGATCCAGGGATCAAACCTGCATCTCTTACGTCCCCTGCACGGGCAGGTGAGTTCTTTAGCACTAGCGCCATCTGGGAAGCCCGTCCATCCACCCCCTCACCCACAAGCACAACCGCAGATCCATCTCCTCCAGGGAGAGGGAAACACCCAGTTTCCCTCTCAGCCCTTGGCCCCAGCTGCCCAGGTCCTGCTCAAGGGGTGCGGATGCCATCGAGGCGTGCTCAGGCCGCAGTGGGTCAGATCCCCCATTTGCCACCCTTAGGGCAGTGCTTCTGTGAGAGGAGCGGAGAGATGGTTTCTTGGGAGTTAGTGATCGCTTCTTACTCATTCCCAAGCCTGGGGGTGATGAGTGTGGGAAGACATTCCCGAGAGCTCTGCTCTACATTCTTCTCCTCCATTCTGGCTCCTAGAGAAGTTAGGGCCAGATTCCTGCCCTGCCTCTCATAGAAAAACCTGCAGATGGCCGGGGGGGTGGATGTGGGGTGAACTTCCAGGTCCTTCTTCTGAGTCTCAGGAGCAGACTCGGCCTGCCCCTGGCCCGATGACTCGGAAGTGGCCAACCAGGCAGAACACCTGTGAAGGGGTCACAGCTGGGATTCTGGAACTCCCACCCAGCAGGCAGGGAAAGCAGAGCGCAAAGGTGTGTGAGCTCGGCCCCCTGCTGAAGATGCGGGCTGGGGGACAGGGAGGCGGCCCCAGAGCTCACCTGGGAGCGGCCAGGGACCAAGATGGCACTTGAATGGGCTCTGGCCATGGGCCTGGAGTGCTGGGAGGGAGGGAGCAGGTGGAAAGGGGCCTCAAAGGCCAAGAAGGGAGGGGAGGTGGCAAGTGGCTGTGCCATCTAGGGAGAGAGGCCCGGAGCCAGGATAGAGCTGGGAATGGGCTGGAGGCTGGGACCAGTGGTGGGGCCCATGGGCAGTAGATGGGGAGAGTTTGGTGGGGGTGATGATGGGGGTAGGGGCTACTTTTTTCCTTCTCCTAAATTTTTTTTTTTTTAATTACCACAAGTACAGAGATGTTGAGAATTCCCTGGTGGTCCAGTGGTTAAGGCTCCATGCTTTCACTGCCAGGGCCCCGGGTTCAATCCCTGGTCAGGGAACTAACATCCCACAAGCCCCATAGTGTGGCCAAAAAAAAAAAAAGAAAGAAAAGGGACAGAGGTGTTAAGGTAAAAATGTTTCCTTCTCTCTGGTTCTAAACTTCAGAGAAACAGAGTCAACTGTGTGTGGAATATCTTTCTAGTCTCAATATACATGCAAACCTGCGTGCGCCCACACAGAGCCCACCTACAGCCACTGATGGGGCACCATACTGATGCACTGATGGGAATCCACTCACATAATACGTGTCGCTGGGTGGCCCCTCTGGGTCTCGGTTTCCATGTCTATGCAGTGTCAGGTGACTGGGTGATCCTGATGAAAGAGCCAATGTTGGGGGGGCCTCGATATCCTGGACACCCCAGCTGGGAGGAGGTCACCTGTACATCTGATAGGTCCTTGCTTGCTTAGTTGCTCAGTCATGTTAACTCTTCACGACTCCACGGACTGTAGCCCGCAATCCTCTGTCCATGGGATTCTCCAGGAAAGAATACTGGGGTGGGTTGTCATTTCCTTCTCCAGGGGATCTTCCCAACCCAGGGATCGAACCCACGTCTCCTGCACTGCAGGCGGATTCTTTACCTGCTGAGCCATAGATCCTTACATGAGCTGAGATCTGGCTCCACAAATGTAAGTGCTCCTGGGCCTTCCAGGGGCCCTGATGACTCGGGGCTAAGGCTTGGGAGAAAGGGGAGAAAGGCGTGAACCTGCCCATGGCTTTTCCTCGTCGCCACAGGCCAGCGGTGAGAAGATCAGAGGCCCTGGGGTTAGACAGGCTGCAGTTTGAACCCTGGACCGACCCCCTCCCCTCTGCATGACCTTGGGCAAATTCCTTAACCCCATGAGCCTCAGTCTCCCCACCTGAGAACAGGTACAGCCATAGCCTTGGGCCTCACACACAGGGCTGCGCTGGGTCTGTGCACACAAAGAACCCCACCAGGCCTGGTGGATCAGTGCTGGGAAACCCTGATCTCTCTCTCTTGGGCCTGCGGCCGTCCCAGCGCCATGGGGGGCCTTGCTCTGAGGTCTGGAGGGTGGGCGGGCGGTCCGTCTATCTCAGGCCTGAGAGTGTGGAGGGGCCCTGGCCTGCTGGAGGAAAAACAAGTTGGGGGGCGGTGGTGGTGGGGGTGCGAACAGGGTGGGGGAGCTGGCTGCAGGGCTGGCCAGCGGCTCCACGCAATCTGTCTGCTATGCAGTCCCGGGCCTGGGCTGTATTTATTTATGCTGAGCGTGTATTTATATCAGCCCCTTTCTCATTAATAGGGCAGGAAATGGCTGGAATTGTTACATACCTGGCGGCCCAGGGGTCCCACTCGGCCAAGACATACAGGGCCCTGGCCGCCCAGCCACGATTGTGAGGGGCCCCCTCCTCAGGCCCAGGCCTCAGTCCCTGGCCTTTTGTTAACCCTGCTTCCCCCCACCCCTGACCCTTGCACGGAGCACTCATCTAGGTCCTTGGGCTCCTAGTCACTCCCTGAGCCCACCGCCCTGAGAGTGAGGCTCCTTTTCAGGCTTCTCCTTGTCCCCAGGAGGGAGAGTGATGTTGGGGCTGTCAAGGTGCGTCTCTGAGGATGGTGGGGAGTGTTGGTGCTGGGCAGGCCCCAGGCAGAACAATGAGAATATGAGAAATCAGGGTCCCCTGAGTTGGGGATGGGATCTTGGAGCCCCGGGGTGGGGGTCTGGCTGGAGGAGGAAGTGATGGACGCGAGAGGGCCCCTCCTGAGGCTTGGGGATTCTGCTGCCCAGCAAGCAGAGCTACCTGTAGGCTTGGACAGACCCTGCCGCCGAAGGGGGTGTACCCCTGTCGGCCACCCAATGGAGGCCCGATGGGGTGGAGGCTCACCCGGGCCTTGCCTTCCGGGCTACCGCGGCTAAACGGCTTCCCCGCTCGGGGCGGGCAGCCCCCTCCCCGGCCCTGCGGCTGCACGCAGAATCAGGCCAGCATCTCTCCCCAGGCCCCGGCTCTTGGGCGTGGGCCCCAGGTGGGTTAGCGCTCGCCTGACATAACCCGTTAGCGCCTCTCGCCTCGGCGGCTCCCCGCTCCGCCCGCCTCCCCGCTGACCCTCTCTGGGCTGCCTCACCAGGGCAGGGTGAGAAGGCATCTGCGGGGTGACCAGCAGCCCCCCAAGGTCTGCAAGGAGGGCCGCTGTGCCCACCCCGCTCTCCTCCGCTCGGGCCCAGAGGCAGCCTCTAGGCTGAGATTCCCAGAAGCCACTGTGGGCGGTAGGTCTGACCTCTGACCTCTACCCACTGGGGCCGCCACGCCCTCCTGGTTTAGAGGCCAGAGCCGGGGCCCCAGTGTAAACGTGAGGACTGAAGCTTAGAGGGGCTTTCCCAGGGCCCTCCATTGGCCTCCATCCTTGCCTTCTCAGCCCACTTGCAGGGTCTACGGGAAGGGGTGGGGAGGGGGCGGCTCTGGACATCGAGGAGGGGCTGTGGCAGGGGTCTGTTTTTCCCGAGGCAGTCCCACCATCGGGGCGGAAGTTATGTGTTGGGACAGGAGGCTCAGGTCTAGGGAGGCACCCCCCCACCCAAGGCTTCCTTAGGAAGGTTGTCCCCAGACACTGTCTTGAGCCCCCAGCCCACAGAGCCCGGCAGGCCCGGGCCAGGGGCTGGTCCCCGTGCCCCTCTGGCCCTGCCTGGCCCAGCCTGGGCACCTCTGGGACCGGCCGTCTCTGAGATGGGGAGCCCGCACCCCGCACCGGAGCTGTGGGGAAGCGCCCTGGCTGGTAAGGGGCCTGCTCACGGCTTGCATTCGCTGGTGCTCAGGGAGCAGGAGCGCCTCTTTCAGCTTGGTGGCTGAGTGCCTGGGGTCGGCCGGGGTCCTTTGCCGAGCTGAACCCCAACCCTGCCACCCCACCGTGGAGCAGCACCGTCTGCGGCAAGAGGAGGCTGGGGGGCTGCATCCTCTGAGTCTCCTGGGCCTGGACCGTGTCCCCGCCCACCCCGTGGACCCCACCTGGAAGGTCAGGGCTGCGCCTGCTCCTACCGCTCCCCCAGAGATGCCCAGGTCAGCCCAGTGTGTGGCTGACAGCGTCTGGGGAGAGGCTGGCCTCCAACCCTGGAAACCGTGCCACCCACCCCCCGCTCCCAGCTGCCTGTGGTCGGAGGGACTCGAGACCCTTTGTTCCTGCCAGGGGTCCTGCCTGTCTCTGGCTTGCTTGACCCTGGGCAGATCCTTGGGCTCTGTCCTTGCTCTGGAAATGAGGCCGGAGCCTCTGGGCTTGGTAGTTGCTGGGTCAGAGTTCTGTGAACCCTGAATCCCCTGACGGCCAAGGGCTGGAGTGGTGGGTGGGCTGGAGAGGATGTGAGCAGAGAGGCCCCTTGGCCCAGCCCTCGAAGCTCTAGGCCCCTGGGCCCCCGGGGTGCTGCCGCTGAGTCCTACAGTCATCCTTTGCTCAGACAGCACACATCTGGAGCTGTGTCCCATCCCCCCTCCCCACCCCAGGCCCACATCTGGAGCCCAAAGCCGGCTCGCCGGCTCAACACGGAGCATCTGGGCCCTGAGGAGACTGCTCCCAGGTTAATGCAGCCCATCTGGCCCCTGGCGGCTGCTCTGGCCTGTCTGCAGGCTGCATGTCTGGAGGTTCCGAGCCCCGTGGCCGTCCCCTCGCCCCATGCCCGGCGGGGTCTGGAGTTGGTACTCCCTGGGGTGCCCTGCCCTGAGGTAGGGTTCCTGTATGCAGAGCCCCCCACCCACCCACCTCTTCCTTTCTGGATGTCACAGCTCCCAGGGCTTCTCCTGGGGGCTGCCTGGGGAATAGCTGAGTTGTGACATAATGTAGACACACGTCTCCCGCCGGGAGTGGTGACAGCTGCCACTCTGCACCAGCTCAGCCAGCAGGCTCTTGGCATCTCTTGAAAGAGTCTCCGGCCCCCCACCCCCGGCTCGCCTGCCTGCCCAGCCCCTCCCGGGGAGCCTAGCTGATGGTGGGACTTCACTGGGTCCCTGTCACAGAGCACATCTCACATGATGTGCCCACCTGTCGCTTCCTTTCTAACCCAGTCTCTTGCCAGTACCTGTGCTTGGCAGGATGGGCTTAGATGTCTCCCAGAGGCCCCCGACTCAGAGAAGAGAGCCTGGCAAAGCAGGTGGCTGGAGGGCACTGACGCTAGTCTGCAGGAAAGACCACCTCGGGGTGAGGGGCTCCTGGGGCAGAGACGTGGCATGGAGCCATGAGGGGAGGAAGGCAGGTCTGGGTTGGAGGAAACCTTCTAGCCATGGGAACTGCCCAGCGGTGGCCTGGACTGTTCCTCCTCAGTGTGGGGCATGGCCCTTCTGACCTCACTGGGGACGTGGGACCCTAAGGAATGAAAGCAGATGGGATTCTCATGGGATTGTGGTGGTGAGCTCCCCGTCACAGGAGGGGATCCAAGCTGGCAGGGCTGCTTACCATCAGGAAGATGGCAGAGGCTGTTCTCACCAAGAGTTCAAATGCTATGTTAGATAGTTTCCATCACTGTATTCCAACCCTGTAACTCCAGGCATCTAGGATTCTGAGACTCAGCCGCCTATGACATGAGGCACAAACAGCCATGGGCGGAGGCCAGATATTTGGCATGGAAGGCGGCGGGGAAGCAGGGGAGAGAGGCGCTGGGAACGCAGAGGAGTGTTGGCAGCCTGTGCCCTAGGACTGAGGGCTTTGCTGCCTCCCCACCCTGAATGGCCTCAGCTCTGGTGGTGGCCTAGCCTTTGAGGCCTGGGGTGTGAGCCCACAGCCCGCCGATTCTGCATCCTGTGGTCAAGCTTTATCAGAGCATCACTGGCCCCAATTGAAAGGAATCCTTTATAAGCTGTAGCCTCCAGCTCAGAGGCCCTGGGAGCAGCGGGCAGTTTAGACCACAGAACTTCAAGCCTTCTTCCGCACCTCCTTACCCACGGAAAATTTGAGTCAACAAACATGCAAGACAGAGACACAAATAAAAAATAATGAGGGTTAGCATTTATTGAATGTTCACCCTGGGCCAGATACCGCCCTGAGGCCTTTCCTTGTATTAACTCATTCCAGCCTCCCTGGGATGAGGTACTGTTGTTATTACTAATCCATTTTACAGATGGGGAGCCTGAGGCTTAAGGTCCACTCAAACCACCGGGTGGTTTGCCTCCCAAGTCTGTGTCCTTCCCGCTCTCACTGCCGCTCTGCAAGTGGGGTGGGTGGAGGAGACAGAGAGCAGACTTAGAAAGGAACTGGGCAGGAGGGTGGGGCCTTGGGGCGGCTCAGGAGAAGCAGACCAGCTGATTTACAGGGGCCTGTTCCCTAGAACTGCCCCCCAGGCCTTCAGATGAGGTGTCAGGCATGCAAGGGCGGTCCCCTGCTATGTTGAGCCTTCCAGACCCAGAGACAGGCTTTTCTAGGGTGGGAGCCAGTTCCCCTGATTCTTCTGGAAGGAGGGAATCTCAGGCTGCTGCGGCTGTGAGGGTCAGCCCTGAGCCGCCCTGCTCTGTGGCCAACGTCCTCAGGGTACCCCCACTCCCGAGGTGGGACCGCTGTCTGGAGGGTCACCCGGAGCTTCCAGGGCTGTGGGCGGGGGTCTCCATGGATGTGTATCTGTGTGTAGGGGGAGGGTCTTCCATCAGTCTGCCTCTGCCACCATCTGACCCGCCAGAGGAAAAAGCAGAAAGAAGGAGGAAAGGACTTTCTGGGGCCAGGGGTGTCATCGCTGGACAGCCCAGACTGGCCTGCTTTGTTCCACTGATACTTTCTAACAACCTCTCCCACCCGGAGCCCTTTGCCCTTCTTGGGCGTGGACATGGCAGCCGTCCTCACTGGGTACTTCATTTGTTCGAGGTACTGCCGTGAGGACACGGACCATAATGTCATACTTCACTTAATTGCCACAACTGTGGCAGCAGGCTGTTATCCTCACTCCCATTTTACAGACGGAGAAACTGAGGCTCAGAGAAGGCAAATCCCTTCATACAACTGACAAGCGATTCAGATCAAGGCCTGTCTGACCCCCTACCCCTCACTAAGCTCCTAATTCCCACCCCTACCAAGAGGGCTGGGGAGACACCTCCCCCAAGCCCCCAGACTCCTGGGGTTGGGCCAGGCGTCCTAGAGCCCCAGCCCGATGCCCCCCTCATTCCCTAGCTGGGCTGGCTTAAACGGTCCTTAGCCTGGCCTTTGGGGACTGGCTGAGGGCCAAGAAGGAAAACAATGGGAGAGAAAGGAGCGGAAACCCTCTGGAGGTGCAGGGTGGGGGAGAGAAGCTGGGACGGCAGGGATTTTGGACACGCTGGGTCCCCGGGTCCACGGGGCAGGGGGCAGCGGTGGGGGTCGGCGTGCCCAGACCATGCTTCCTGTGTGCATTTGAGGTATTCTGGCCAGACCCTGCGTGGGGAGACCGAGGAAGGAAGGAAGGACCCATGCGAGTCCCATCCTGTGGTCTGAGGAGCAAGCTGCTGGTTGAGCCCGGACAGCAGCTCCTCTGCCTCTGGACAGGCTGAGCATGTGGGGAGAAACGGAGGTGGGTTCAGGCTGCTGGACCCCTAGCTGATCCAGCTTTCCCCTGCTCACAAGGTGGACTTCCAGTGGCCCCTCCTGTCCCCTCCTCGCCAAACCCTGGGATGCTGCCCTTTGGCATCCCTTATGTTAACTTGGGGGAAAGCCCAGGTCAGCCTGAACTCAGGTCCTTTTTTTTTTTTTTTAATTTAATTTATTTGACTGTGCCAGGTCTTAGTCGAGACATGCAAGCCTTTTAGGTGAGGCATGTAAACCCTTAGTTGCAGCATGTGGGATCCAGTTCCCTGACCAGGGATCAACCCCTGGCCTCCTGCATTGGGAGAGCAATGTCTTAGCCACCACCCCTAGGGGAATCCCAGAAACCAGGGCCCTCTGCTGCTGCTTGTCAAGTTTCCAATGTCCTGACCACGTGCTCTGCATCCACCCTGGTCCCCAAGACTGGGTCTGTCTTAGCCTCGGCGCTCAGGATAGGAGGTTGGTTCTCAAAGTGGCCTCGGACCGCTGTGACCCTGCAGCCTCAAGCACTCAGGGCCCTCACCTGGACCCCCAGAATGGCAGGGTTCAGCCCTGGTCCCGGCGTCCGGGTGGAGCCCAGGTTCCCATCTGCGACTCTGTTCTGTCTGGTTGGCCGCCCCCAGCGGCTGGTCTGAGGGATGCTGCGGCTCTGCCTCCATCGTCTCCCCTGGGGGTGTCCCTGTCTTGCCCCCCATCCCAATAGCCCCTGGCCTCAGTGCAGGTGCGTCTCTCTCCCCTGGGAGCTGCTCCCAGCCCTGGGGGAGCGGCTCTCACCATTCACATCTTGGGGGAAGGAGATACAGATGCTCAGGGCGCTGGGGGACCTGCCTGCCTCCTTGTTCTGCCCCCAGGGGTCCAGCTCCCTCTCTGTTTCCTTCCTCTGAGCTGAGGTTTGGGATGAAGGGCTTTGACCACACTTGCAATCCACCCACACTCTGGGGGGACTCCCGGGTGCCCGGCAGGCTCTTGGTGCCGGGTACGTGGAGTGAACCCTGGTGATGCTGTTAACAGCTTCTGGCACTTCACCTCACTCGCTTCCTGCTTCTGGCCTCAGTTTTCCCCTCCGAGGAATGCGGTTGGGCTTGAGAGGTTGATGAGGCCCCTCCAGTTCTTGCTGGAGTGAAGCCCACCCCTCATCCTTGTGTCCAGGGTCCCCAATCCACCCACATTTCCCAGGTCACAGGGCGCCCCGTGATCAGTCCCCAGGCTGTGACGGTCTCTGGCCCAGTGTGGGCCTGGTCCCCAACAGAGAGGGTGGGTCTTCCTGCCTCACCCCCTCCCTCTCTCTGCAGGGCCAAGTGGCAGGGAATTTGTGAGGGAGCGAAGCCTCCAGACAAGACAAACCAGGCCAGTCCACAAACAGGCGACCAAAACAACAAGGCGAGATTACGAAACCCAGATTCAGGGAAAGAGGCCACTCGGAGCCTCTCTCCAGGACAGGGGGCGGTGAAACTGGGCCAGGCCTGTGGGTCAGAGCTGGCCTGGCCCGGACTATTTTTGTACTGTCTGGGGGGTGGGGGCTGATGAAATCCCAGCTGCATTTCACCAAAACACTTTCCCCTTAAGCCCAGGGCTCCATGTGGCGCAAATTCATTGTCACTTAACTCATCACTCAGGGCTCTGAGCCGCACCCCTCCCCCTCCCAAGAAAGACAAAAACACACAGTCTCTGGCCCGGGGGAGGTGGGCGTGAGGGGCTGCGACAGGCAGACTGGCTGTCTTGACCTGAGCTGCCCCCGGCAGGCAGGCAGCCGGCCCCTCCGTCTTCCTGCCTCTTTCCCTCAAAGGCAGGCTGCATGGCAGGGCAGGCCCCCCACGAGGGACTGGGCGGGGGGGGGGGGGTGTAGGTGGGAGCCTGGGGTCACTGACCTCTCCTTTTTGCCCCACGCAGCGGGTGCTGGAAACAGGAAACTGATGAGCTCTGCAGGCAGGAGCCCCTACTCCCCCACCGGGGCGGGGGTCACCCCGTGGCAGTGTCCCGTGCAGACGCTCTGCGCCTGCCACACAGGAGATTGCAGTCTGTTTTATCTCCTTGTTGCTTTGCACATTTTGTTGACTTGTACCTGGTGTTCTGCACCTCAGGGCAAGGGGAGAATCAAACCGGATGGGAAGGGCTTTCTGGAGGGGAGGTGCCTCCAGTCTTTTATCAGACCCTGCGGACGTGGCCTCTGCTTTTGCACACTGCCCTGACCCCTTGGCTTCCTGAGCTGGTGGCCACCACGGGTGCATATGGCCCTCCCTAGCCCGTCCCGCCCCCACATTCGCCAATCCCTCGAGCCCTTATTTGAGCTGACACCATTCTGGTTTTTCTCAGGAGGAATTTCAGCTGGGACGGAGCAGGCCCCCACCTAGCATCTTACTGCATTCCGGGGGGCCTCCCTCTCTCTCTTCCTAGATCGTGGGCCTCTCCAGGGCAGAGTCGGGGGTGATCTACCCCAGATCCCCAGTGCCCGGCCTGGGGCTTGGCCCAGAACCCAACAAGCACATGCTTGTTGAATGAATTAATACATTTCTCAAGTCACATCAAAGTGCTATTTGTATTATCTTTAGGCCAGATTAATCCAGAGCCTGGGCTCTCCAGATAAATATTGACAATCTGGCTTTTGTGTATCCTGCAGTCGGGGACAGAGGTCCCTTTTTTTTTTTTTTAATTTGACTTCATTTTTTTCTATTTTCCTTTTATTGGAGTATACTTACAAGGTTGTGTAAGTTTCTGCTGGACACCCACGTGAATCAGCTATATGTATACATATACCCCCGTCCCCTCCAGCCTCTCTCCCACCCGCCACCCCCTTACCCCATCCCACCCCAGAGCTCCCTTTCTGATTTGGGCAGGAAGGAAAAAACTCCAGTCCTTAGAGGGAGGTGACCCCTGAACTCTCCTCTGGCCACCTTGGGGATGCCCGTGACCCGCTTTGCTCTGGTAATAACCTCTCTGCTGGTTTCTGATCCCCAGACTGAGGGGGCCGCAGGGTGGAGCTGGAGAATTTCGCTTTCCTGGGCAGGGTCAGGCAGTTCCTGAAGCAGCGGAGTTGTTTGGGTGCAAACATTTCCCTGTATTGTCCAGCTTCAGAAGGCAGCCAAAAGTCTAGGCGGGAGGGAGGGAGCTATAGCACAATTTTCCTCGCCTCTGCCCCTAAGAAGACAGGAGCCTCAGAAGCTCACAGGTGGGGGTTGGGAGGTTGTTTCAGGCCCTGGAGGATGCAGAGGAACAAGGAGGAGACAGAGCAGGGGGCTCTGCTGGGCAGGACAGGGAGGCAGGTGGGTTGGTCTTTGATTCGTGTCTAGCCAAACGATGAGACTGTACCTGCCCCAGAGGATGCTGGAAGATGCGGTCACTCCCTTGCAGGCTGGCTTTTCCAGATTAGCCATGGTTTTCTCTTCTGATGCCCCAGATGGCCACCTCCCCTCTCGGCGAAGCTTGCCCCCTCCTCCTGCGGCTTCTGTTCTTTGACCTCTTTTTTGGGGTCAGTGGCTCTGGAGATGGGGCCTTCTGGAGGCAGAGACAGGGATGCCCATGCAGTATGTTATTTAGATCTCAAAAATGCCCCAGTTACAGATGAGGAAGCTGGGGTTCAGCTAGTAGCTGGGATGGGGAGACCCTAGAGCCTCCTCCCACTGCAAGGCCCCACCACCTGCCCCTGCGGACTTCCAGGGTCCCTGCTCTCTTTGTCTCGGGGTCTTTTAATAAGAAGGCCCCTCTCTCCCCACCTCCAGCTTATGCTTTTCCTCCCAGAAATTCCAGAAAGAAGTTCCTCTGTGTCAAGATAGCAGTGGGAGATGTCGCTTTGCATTTTGGGTGGTTCCCAAGTGATGCTCCACAGAATGTTCTTTTGGGAGAGGTAAAAAAGGTTCTGGACCCAATAAGCTGGAGAGACACTGGATTTGACAAGTCAGTCAGACTTCTCTCTCGTGGGACTTCTCAGAACCTTTTGTCTATTTTGATCTATTAAGAAGGGGCTTCCCAGGTGGCTCATTGGTAAAGAATTTTACCTGTCAGTGCAGGAGATGCGGTTTGATCCCTGGGTTGGGAAGATCCCCTGGAGGAGGAAATGGCAACCCATTCCAGTATTCTTGCCTGGAAAGTTCCATGAACAGAGGAGCCTGGCAGGCTGCAGTCCATGAAGTCACAAAGAGTCGGACATGACTAAGCGAGTACACGCATACACCAGTATGCAGTGTTTCCCACGCTTATTTGATATTGGTGCCTTTTCCTCCATGAAATCTTTCCTAGGACAAGCGGGACATACTCTGGGCCATGGAGACTTTGAGGATATCTCTGGGCTTCTTGGTCTTCCCTGGTGGTTCAGACAGTAAGGAATCTGCCTGCCATGCTGGAGACCCAGGTTCGATCCTTGGGTCAGGAAGATCCCCTGGAGAAGGGACCCAGCAGAGACGGTGGCTGTGACTAAGGATGCTTCTTTTTTCACGTTGAGTGGGAAATGGTCAACATTGGAGGAAGCTGGCCATGGAGGTTCTCCGGTGTCAAGCAAGTGGAGATCTGGTCACATGAATCGCCTGCTCTTCCTTGGTGCTGAATGGACAAGAGCTGGCAGGTGGACAGAAGAAGGAGGTAGGGACAGACCCTGTTTGTCTCGCTAATTTATTCTGAAACTATGAGTCATGATTCGGTCAACTGTGACCAAGTTTGGGCAAGACCCAGGCAGTTGGGAAGCTGGGAGGATTTCACTCATCCAGTTGGTGTGAAGTTCTGGAAAGGGCAATCCCAACTTCAGCAGATATCCGTCTCCAAGACCAGATTTGGGGACAAGTTACCAGGGATCAGAAGGTAACTGAAGGTAACTTCAGAAGGGTAAGAAGGTAACTTCTTACCAAGTATCTCCCTGTCCCTTCCTGACAGCTAGAGACCCTAGACTCCACGGGCAGGCTCAACTCTGCCACAAGCTCTGGGGCCGGACTTGACCTCAGGGCATTTCAGAAGGAGCCAAGTTCGGTGTCCAACCTTGTATCTTAGTTCTAATAATAGAGGCTCAACTTTGCTCCCAGGGCCCCTCTCATCAATTCTTCCTTGGCGTGAGAGACTTGGACCCCAGCTGTATGCTGAGGACCTTCTTGCCTGCCGTTGGATGTTCCTAGCTCTGCCCTCCTGCTTGGTTCCCAGGTCCTAGGTTCCTGATGCTGAGTCCCATGGACCTGCTGGACCCCATCTTCCCGTCAACTCTGGCTCCCCTTTGCACCTCCTAAGTCCCAGGCCCCAGGGCCTCTGGATGGGCTTTTTGCAGGTAATGTTGTTTCAGAGCCTGCTCCACCTCAGAGGGAGTCCAGCCACTCGGTCCTCTCTTCTTCCAGTCTGCTGTTCTCTTGGACACCAGCTGGGCAAAAAGGAATCATTCTACTCAAGCCTGGGGATAAGACCAGGCCTCCTGAAACTCACTCCACTTCCTTGTTCATTCACCTGATTACGTATCATTTCTATCAACATTTGTGGACTTAAGCAAGGTCACACTCTAAAGTCAGTGGTGCTCAAGCTTGAGTGGAGAGTGTAGGTCTATGGGACTTATTAAAAAAAAAAAAACAAAACAACAGGCTATTGATTTCATAGATTTGGGGTGGAGCCCAGTCATTTGTATTTCTAACAAGTTTCCAGGTGATGTTGATGCTATAAGCCTGGGGACCACAGCGAGGACAGGTCGAGCCATTGTCAGCTATCAAAGCCCACCTGTGGACTAGCTTTTTGAGCCATTGAAACCAGAAGCTTCCCCAAGAGAGGTCTGGATGGAGCAAGGCTGTGGACCTGAGAGGGGAAAGGAAGCAAAAGACAGACAGAGGCCCATAAAGCTGGTTGGGGGCACAGAGGATGAGTCTGTCTCTTTCCTTGGCTGGGCTGGGCCTCGGAGCTCAGGGTCTGGGGACAGAGGGAGGCAGGCAGGCCTAGGAAGTCTGGGGCCCTGCTGAGCAGAGGCTGGGATTCGGCCCCGGCCCAATGCACCTGACCCGTGGCTCTGGGAACAATGGCTGGCCCGGCCCTGCCTGGCCTGCTGCCTGGCACATCTCTGTTTTCCTTCCCAGCTCCCATCTCTCCGACCTCTCCTCGCTTGCTCTCTCTCCGGCGGGCCCATCCTGTCCGCTGGAGCCTGGACAGCACATTCCTTCGTGCTGATCTTTTCCCGGCGGCTGCAAGCGCACGTTCTCACAGCAAGGCGAGGAGAGTGGCCAGGGACTGGGGTGAGGCAGAAGGGGGCTCAGGCGGGCCTCCCTGGGGCCCTGGTTCCCACATTCAGAGACCAGGAGGCATCTGGTGGGGAGAAAGGGGTCCCCCAGGACCCAGCCAGCCCAGGGAACTTGGACTCCTTCCTCCCCAACCTTGTGTATCCTGTTACTAGATGAGGACCAGACATCGGGAGCCCCATGCATAGCACCCTCTGTAGAGAGTGGCCCTGATCCAGCTGGCCCCGGGTATGGTCTGTTCCCCCTGGAGGAAGGCTCAATGTATGGGGGAATCATCCCTTCTGGAACAGGGCCTCCCTCAGGGCAGGCCACCATTCCTGCATTGCCTCTCCCTGTATTGCCTCTCCCTCCTCCATACCTTCTCCATAAGCGATCCCAACCATTCAGAGGGAGCTGCTGTCCAGGCCAGCAGCAGAGGAGGTGGGGGCTCGCGTCCTGGCCTCCCTGGAGTCTTTCCTGGGCTGTTTATGCCACGCCAGTCCTCTGCCTTGGGGCCAGGTACAAGGTTCACTTTTGGGGTCGGGGTCAAGATCAAGGTTTAATGTGGGTTTGAGATTAAATCCCCCAAAGCTCAGTCTGGGCTGGGCTCAGGTGTCAGCCTGTATTTCAGGTTGGACTCCAGTCCAGTCTGAGAGTGGAGTTGGGGTTCGATTGGATGCCAGGCTCAGTCTGGGGTCATGAGTGGGCTTAGCCTAGTATTGGGGTATTGGGGTCACTCGGGGTATTGGGGTCACTCTGGGTTTGGGGTCAAGGCTTGGACTGGCATCAGACTGGGCCCTCAGTATGAGGGCTGGACCCGGGTGTAGAGTTGACTGAGGCAGGTACATGTTAAGGGTGACCCCTGGCCCATCCCCACCATCTCCCTCCCCATACCTCCCACCCTCCGCAGAGCTGTTTCCTGACTCCTGGAGCCTCTTAAAGGGTCCAGAGGCAGAATGAAGGCTAGAACCCAGCTTGGTGGCTGGGGAGGGCATCCAGTCTGGCTCTTTCTTTTTTTTTTTTAGCAAAATGCACCCCAATGCCTGGACGCACAGCCCCTTGTGCCTCTCTGGGTCTCAGTTTCCCTGTCGGAGGCTCAGTATTGGGGAGCTGAGCTCTAGAAATTGGATGCCTTGGGCAGCTGTGTCAAGAGGATTAGAGGGAGGAGGGCATGCCCAGGGCGGGGGGCGGTGTGGGGAACCACTTCAAAAGCACTGGTCTGGAGCCGGGCAGGGAGGGGGGCTGCCCTGGGCAGGGGAGGAAACAGGGGTGGGCAAGGACAGTTCTTCCTGGGACCCCCTGGGCGAGGGTCTGTGTAGTGCAGGAGGCATCTAGGGCCCTTAGTGGCCCATGGTGCCACCTCCGTAGTCAAAGGGCCTCCTCTGGGGACATGGAGCCTCCCAGGCAACAAATTTGGCTTAAATGTTAGGGCTCAGGGGTGGGGTCAGTAAGGGGTCCCAATGCTGCTGCTGACCCCCGATGCCCTGACGCCTGCCCAGTAGGTGACCCCTGCTCTGCTCATCAGCAGGGCCCCCCACCGCCCCCACAAGCTCTCTGGGCCCAGGAGGGCAGGTCAGAAGACCGGGGCTGCCCTCGGCCTCTGGTCCTTCTCTTGCCTTTTCAGCTCGGCCCCCTAATTCGGCCTCCTTCCGTCGAAGCCGCAGACACAGAAGAGCAGCCCCGATTGACGTCAGGCGAAGCGTTCACAGGGCCTCTGTCTCTCCCAGAGATTTGGCTCCGGTGCTCGGTGTGGATGTCTGTGGTTTTTAAAAGGTGAAAATGGCCCCTAGCCCTGCTTCTGCGTCTCCACCGAAACCTGGCAGGGGATGGGCGGTCTGGGGGAGGATGGGCTCCGGGGTCCTGGTCCTACACCGGGGAGAGGGGGTGGGACTGGTGAGCCCCTTCCCCTCTCTGAGGTCCCCTCTCCCAGCCCCCATCCCTCTCCCCTGTCTCCCACTCACTTGCAGACCCGGGCACCCCATGCTCCCCTGTGGGCCCCAGCAACTCCTGCCCCCTGGCCTCACCGCCCCTTCTCCTTGCCCCCAGCTCCTCTCCACACCGAGGCACTGATCCTTCCCATGCCGAGGTCCCCCTGCCCAGTGTTCCTGGGCGCTACCTGGCTCATGGATCTCTGGGTGCCTGACACCCCCTTTGGGGTCCAGCCCCAAGCCTGGACATAGCCAGTGCTCAGTGAGACTGCTGGCTCAGGTTGGATGAATTCCTCCTGAAACCTCCGTCTTCTCTCATACTTTACTGCAATTTGATGTGGATATTTGAACCACTGATTTCTGGAAACCATTCCGTGCCCCAAGCAAGGGCTGCTGGGAGGAGCTGGGGGAACCAGATGGCTGTTGTGCCCTCGGTCAACTCGACCCAGTTCAGCCCAGGGGTGGCCTCTCCATACAGAGGGCTCTGATGGCCAGGCTCCCTCAGGACCTGCACACAGTCAGCAGGCCAGTCCTGCCTCCTGATGCCAGCCCTGGGCACCACAACCCCTCTCTTAACATCGAGGGGCCCACAGTCCAGGACATATGGGGAGTGAAGAAAAACTCAATCTCTAATTCTTGCTCAGAGCCTTCTCGACTTCTGCTGCAGCCTCAAGGCCACGGACAGCTGTACGATGACTCCTTCCGTGGGCCAATGGCCCCAGCTCCGTGGTCAACCTGACCATGACCCTGCCTTACTTAATCCCCTTGTTCTCCTATCATTTATGGACTATCGTCCAAGCAGCTGACGCCAGCCACCCACACCCATACTTTCTATTCCCTGTCCATTCATCGCTCCTCCGGCTCCTGCCAGGACTCTTCGTGTCTCTGAGGCTTTACCTGGTCCCTCCTCAGGCCTCATGTCCCAGCTAAGGCAGGGATCACCACAGGCGCCCTGCTAGAACTGGAGGGCTCCTGAGTGTGGTCAGGATTTGGGAGCCCCAGGCTGGTCCTCAGAGCACAGCAGAGTCACTGTGTGATCCCGTTGGAGCCAGCATCCTTTGCCTTCCTTGTATTCATTTGTGAGACCACTGAGGCCTGGAGAGGGGAAGTGACCATCCCAAGGTCACACGGGCAGTACAGCTCACCTTCTGATTCTTCTTTGCGATTTTCCTTTGGTTGATCTATTGCCGTTTCCACCTGGGCTCACCTGAATGGGCTTCACAGAGAACCCAACTGTTGGGGAAAGCACCTCTTCCAGGAGGCCTTCCCACAATTTCCCAACCTTCCAAGCCTCGGACCCTGCCTGCTGCCTGGCATGATACCCAGGAGCATCCTCATCGGAATCTCACCTTCACCTCTGTTGCCCTCTGACCATGGGCAAGCCTTTGTCTTTTTTTTTTTTCTTTTCTGAAACCCCAGTTGACCTCTTTATAGAACCAAGATATTGAACTTGCTGATCTTTGAGGCTCTGCTGTTGGAACTAGGGGTTGATCTGGTGGGCTGGGCCCAGGGTCTCGGTGGCCTCTTGCTGTTGGGATGAAGTGTGGCAGGAAAGAATTCAGAGTGGGAGGTGGCAGTCCTGGGTGAGAACGTGCATTCACCTCTCAGACACTGTGTGGTCTCAAGCAAATTCCACTCTGGGCCCTCGTTTCCGAAGAAATGGGGAAACCTGCCAGGCTTGGCTTCCTGCAGGGGTGATTAAGTGAGACCAGGGCTTTGAAGGTGTTTGCTGAATCAAAGGGCCATGCTCAGGTGCTTGAGCAGGCTCCCCCGGCCTGCAGCGCTCCTCCCGGGGGGCCCAGCTCAGAGAGACCGGGCGGATGAGCCCCACGTGGCGGGCTGCCGAGGGAACGTGGCAGGTGTCTGGACGCTGCGTCCCCGGGCGACTTGTGCGGGCAGCCTTCCCGGCAGCTCATGCTCTGTTCCCAGCTGGTCCCACTGCTGGGCAGCTCCCTCCTCCCCACCGCCACCCCAGCCCGTGGATGGGAGGAGTGGGGGTGGGGGAGCCACCTGGCACTGGCCCAGGTTGGCCGGCCTCCCACCCCATGTTTTGTTCGCAGAGTTTGGAATGTCCTGGGATGAGGAGCCGGGCTCCCTGGGGAGACATGGGTGCCATCTCCTTGATCTCATCGCTGGACAGGTTTCTCGCTCATTCCAGCCTGGGACTCGGCAGGCTCCCAGCCCCAGCTGCTGCCAGTCCTGCTCTGTCTGTGTCTGTCCCAGCGCTGGCAGCCAGGAGCCGTGCGGCTGGGAGCCGGGGGGCTTCCCAGAAGGATCAGGGAGTGGTTCTCCCAGGCTGTCTGCCGTGGGCCCTGGGCATGCCTTGAACGGGCTCTCTGCAAACCCTTTCCAGCTGCTTTTCTTCACAAACTCCTTTGTCCATGACCCCCTGATCCTGGGGGGTCTGTTTGAAATGATGTTCTCAGGACCTAAGGAACTTGGGAAGGGGCAGAGTGGGCCCAACTGCTTTGATTTCTGGTTCCCTTGGTACAGGCTGTGCACGGAGTGAAAAGATGTGTGTATGTGTGTGTGCGCGCGCGCGCGCATGCGTGTGTGAATTCGCACGTGCACGGAGTCTTTTGGAATTCCTAGTTTTATGTATTCCTAGACTTGATTCATTGCAGGAAGAGGTTAAGGGGAAGGGCTAGGGAGGTCAGGGGTCTAGTTCAGGAAGGAGTCCGTCCTTTCCTGGACAGCAGATGCCTCTGGGTGGCTGGACACTCTGCACCCTGACTTGGGCCCACATGCTCAGGTTGGATCCACTTGGCTGGAAAGAGGAACAAGTGCAGCTGATCCTGTTGTCGGAAATGTGTAATTATGTGTGTGTGTGTTCATGCACACGCACACCCAGGTCAGGAAGGAGATTCATCATTACTTAGCTACAGGATACTCCCGGTGTGCGGAGCTCACACCTGGCTGGGTTGTGGGGCTGGGGTATCCTGGTAGTGCAAGAGGAATCCTCACTGGAGGAACAGAGCCCCGGAGGGACCCCTGCGGTCTGTCCTCAGCTTGGGCAATCCCTGGCCTGATGTAGGTCAGCACCCGCCCCAGGCTCGGGTAAATGCTCTTCTTTCCACATCATTAATGAGGAGACTAAATAAGTCAGTGCCTCTGGCAGGCCCCCGAGCCCCCCAGGCGGTCTGGCTGAAGCTATTAATATTCCCCGTGTTTATGACCCCCCTGGCCCCGCTGACAGGCTCCTCTGTCTTAGCCATTGGAATGAATTTTGTGAATCAGAAGGGGGCGGGGGTGGGGGGGGCAGCCTGTTGGAATCCAGGACCATGACATCTCCACCCCCTCCTGCGGCGGGTCCCACTCACTAATTCTATAAAACAGTCACCGTGTCCAGCCCAGCCTGGGGCCGCCTGCCTGGCCAGGACTGCCTCATACCTCTGCTATGCTCTCTCCTTCCCCCCTGAGGGAGGGGGGTGGCGGGCTGGCCCGGGGCCCCGATGATTCAGGCCCCCTGACACCTTACACTGATGTCAGTGGGAACTGAGACCTCAGGCCCTGCGACCTTCTGGCCTGTTGCCTGGGCCCGCGCCCTGCACGGGGCTTGGCCCTTGCCAGTGCCTCTCGTGACCTTCCCATGGACCAGGACTGGCCGGGAGAGGGAGTCCAGGCCAGACAGCCTCTCCCTCACGCTGTCCCTTTTCTGAAAGCTGCCCGCCCTGGCGCCGGGCCGTCCCCCAGCCTCCTCGGGTTTCGAGGACTGTTCTAAAATTAATATGGGGGAATTCGGGGAATTTGCAAGCGAGTTCCCAGAGAACTGTGGCTGCCCTCGGGGCAAGGGTCCCTGCTTCTTCCCAGCCTCCCCTAATTCTCCTTTCTGATTGCCTATATGGGCAGATCCGCGTGGGATCAAGCTCATTCCCTGGAGGGTGGGGTAGGTTGCCTGTGGTCTGTACCTCAGAGCAGGGTTATCCCCCTCCACACCCCAACCAGAGAGAAGTCCTTCATCCAACATACTCTTAAGTCATTTGAAATATGATTTGCAAATATTTTCTCCCATTCTGAGTCGTCTTTTCACTTTCTTGATAGTAAATTTTGAACCACAAAAGTTATTAGTTACGGTGAAGTCCAATTTATCTATTTTTTTCCCTTGTACTTTTGGTGTTATATCCAAGAAACCATTGCCAAAATCAAGGTCATGAAGATTTATCTCTGTGTTTTCTTCTGCGAGTCTGATCGTTTTAGTTCTTACATTTAGGTCTTCAATCTATTTTGAGCTCATTTTTATATATGGTGTGAGGTAGGGGTCCAACTTTATTCTTTCGCTGTGGCTCTCCAGTTGTTCCAGCACTATTTGTTGAAAAGACTGTTCTTTCCCCTACTGAATGAAGTCTTGGCATCCTTGTCAAAAATCAATTAACCATCAACGTAATGATTTATTTCTCAATTCTGTTGCACCGGTCTCTATGTCTGTCTTCATGGCAGTACTACAAGGTCTCGATTACTGAAATCAGGAAGTGTGAGTCTTCTGACTTTCTCTTCTTTTTTAAGATTGTTTTGACTATTTGAGATTCATTGCATTTCCATTTGGATTTAGGAAGAGTTTTTCCATTTGTGCAAAAGAAAAACACCATCGGGATTTTGAGAGGGCTTGCATTGAATCTATTTTTGGTAACTTTGTCATCTTAATATCAAGTCTTCCAATCCATAAGCATGAGATGTCTTCTCATCAAGTCTTCCAATCCATAAGCATGAGATGTCTTCTCATTTATTTAGACATTTAATTTCTTTCCATGATGTTGTGTAGTTTTGGGTGTACAAGTTTTGTTCTTTTTTTGTTGAAAGTGAAAAGCGAAAGTGAAGTCACTCAGTCATGTCCAACTCGTTGCGACTCCATGGACAGTAGCCTACCAGGCTCCACCGTCCATGGGATTTTCCAGGCAAGAATACTGGAGTGGGCTGCCATTTTATTTAAACATTTTATTCTTTTTCATGCTATTATAAATGGATTTTTTTAACTTAAAAAATTGTTTATTTATTTTTGGTTGCACTGGGTCTTCATCGCTGTGTGTGGGATTTCTCTAGTTGTGGCTCATGGGGGCTCTCTCTAGTCGCAACTCTCTAGTTGCGATGCATGGTCTTCTCACCGTGGCAACTTCTCTTGCTGCAGAGCACAGGTTCTAGGGTGTGTGGGCTTCAGTATTTGCAGCACTCCAGCTCTAGAGCATGTGGGTTTCAGCAGTTGTGGCTCATGGGCTTAGTTGCCCCACAGAAGTGGAATCTTCCCAGACCAGGAATCAACCCTGTGTCCACTGCACTGGGCAGGTGGACTCTTAACCACTGGACCATCAGAGAGGTCCTGAAATTGTTTTTTTCCAATTTCATTTTTTTCTCCCTCCCCACTGACCTTTTAATTTCATTTCTGAATCAGGTCATTTAAAATAGGATTTGACATAAAGCATCAGCCTAAGCATCGTTTACCACCTAACTTGACAAGAACTTACTTACGTGAAATGTGAGATCTACCTGTGATTTTTAAGCCTAGGTCAGTGGTTCCCTAGTGCCTGATCTAGGACCCACCAATGAGGCCCTGGCCTCTCAGGGGACATTTCATCCTCATCCTATGTCTCCCCGTCTCTGGTCTCTCACTGCGCAGGCCAGCCTTCTCCCCACTACCTGAATGATTCTTCTAAATCTGATGCTGATAGCCCTTGTGGGTCTTCTCTACTGAGATGTCCCAGGTGCTGGAAGCCATCAGGTTCAAGGGAGGCTTGGGGATGCTACCAGATAGCTGTTCCTCCACTGTCTCCATCTCTACCTGCATCCTGTCCATCCTCCCTACTTCCCAGACACGTCCTCCCCCCGCCCACCTCAATTCCCTCCCTACTATTACCAAATCCTATAGATTTTACCTACTACGCTCTGTGTCCCTCTTCTTCATGGCCATCAAAGTTGGGCTCTATTCTGGCCTGTTCAGGTCTTCTCAGGTGGTGTTAGTGGTAAAGAACCCCCCTGCCAATACAGGAGACATAAGAGGCTTGGGTTTGATCCCTGGGTTGGGAAGATCCCCTTGAGGAGGGCATGGCAACCCACTCCAGCATTCTTGTCTGGAGAATTCCATGGACAGAGGAGCCTGCTGGGCTACAGTCCATGGGGTCGCAAAGAGTCGGACATAATGAAGCAACTTAGCATGCACGCACTGGCTTGTTCACAGGCATCAGAATGATCTTTCTTTCTTTTAAATTTATTCATCTATTTAGCTGCATGGAGTCTTAGTTGCATCATGCGGGATCTTTTAGCTGAGGCATGAGGAATCTAGCTCTCTGACCAGGGATCGAACCCAGGCCCCCTGCATTGGGAGCGAAGAGTCTTAGCCACTGGACCACCAGGGAAGTCTCAGCCATCAGAATGATCTTTCTAAACATTAGTCCTTCCTCCTTCAAACCTTTGATAAATCCCCCATGAGCATGTGAACTTCAGTAGTTGCGGCACACGGCCACAATGAGGCCCATGGCCTCTAGGGACAGAGCCTGATGCTGATGTACTGACCTTGCTCACCTCCGCCCTCTCCCTCAGGCCTGTCTATGACCCTCTGTGAAGCCGTCTGCAGGCTCCCTGCTGTCCCCTCACCTCCACACCCTTGAAAGCTCTTCACCCAGGCCTGCCTGACAAATTCCTGCCCCCTGCACCAGACTCACCTCTCTAATACGGCATCCGCCCGTCCCAGGTGGAGTCAGTCATAGCATCCAGGACACTCTGTCTGTCTCCCTCCCCCGGCCAGGACCACGCTTGGTTTTTGTCCATACCACAGAGCCTGGCACGGACCTGGAACATGGGAGCCATCAGCCCATGTTCGCTGAACACTGAGAGGGTCGGGGTGGGGGTGCTTGGGGAGACATGGAGCCACAAGATGCTTTGGAAGAAAGCTGGGTCTGGCGCCCCACAGCTCGTGTTTGAGTGCTACGATGATCTGTGGAGTCGCTGGTGGGTCTGCAGAGTGGGGGTGGGTGGTGGGGTGGGGTAGTGCCGGAGCCAGCATCCTTTGCCCCTTTGGATTCATGAGACCACTGAGGCCTGGAGAGGAGGAAGGGACAGTCCTGAGGTCCCTTCTGCAGGAGGGCTCTGGGCCCTGGGTCCCCAGGGGGGCTTTGCCTGGGGGCTCCCCACCCTCCCAACACCTCCCCCTCAGGACTCCCCCTGGCAGTCAGGCGCCTCCCTGCTCCCAAGGCTGGGTTTTGATCACCTCCACTTCCTCTCCTTGTCCTCACCCCTCCGTCTACTCCAATTTGGCTCCACTCTACTGCGGCGTGGAGACCAGGGGCCTCTTCACTCATTAATCTCAGGGTCTGAACAGCGGGATACAATCTCCACCCCCCCTCCCCACCTCCTGGTTTCCTTCATCCTCAGAATCTCTCCGGGAGCGGCCTGGCCCTGCGCCACCCCCACCTCACAGCAGGCCCTGCTGGACTGTCCTCAAGCACACTGCTTCTCCACAGCCATATGCCTCCCCTGCTTGATGGAACAGCTTTCAAAGGCAGGGCCTCTGGGAGTCTTCTCAGAACCTAGCAACAGGTCTGGCTCAGGAAAGGCTTGATAAATGGTTTAGCATGGAGTTCTTTGAAAAATGCCTTCTTCTCTGCTTTCCCCTTGCCCAGAGATGAGATATGATTTGAGGGGCACAAGAGCAGCCTCCTGAGGGGAAGGGAAGTATGTGATTGGATTTGGGGTGAAGGTGTTTACATTACCACTAGGGGAGGTCCTAGGATCTTCTGGGGTGGGGAGTAGCTATGTGGGACAAGCACCTGGAATCTTCCTTCCTCTGGACAGCAAGTGTTATGGAGCGGATGGCAAGGGGGCCCCCCACCCCATGTCCCATGCTTCTCTTCTGCCCTGGCGTCCTCTCTTCCCTGGGAGGGGGGTGGGGGGCGGGTCCCGGCTCTAGCCTTCTGGTCCTGTAGCACAGGAGCCTGGCTGCATAGCCTTGCCTGCAAACCGGCACAGCAGCCCCAGGCCCGTGGCAACAGTGCAGCTGGGAGAAGCCGCCCGCCAGGGTCTGAGCTCTGAGCCCTGAGCCCTCACGCTTGGTTCCCATCTCCGCCCCCTGCACCTCCTGCCAGCGTCTAATCACTTCCATCTGCCCCTCTGACTCACGGGGCTCCAGCTGTCAAGGTTCTAAAAATTTCCAAATTCCTCCCCACCCTGTCCTTCCAGGCTACTTCCCCAGCTCTGACCCCCTGGTGGCATCCCCATATACCCATCCAGCTGCTCACTCTGGCCATACCCAGCAGGGCAGCGGGTGGCAGAGAGGGGCTCTGTGAGGGGCTGAGCAGGAAGCATCTCTGGACCTCTCCCCCCTCCACCCAGGGAAGGTCCTGACAGCAGCAAAGAAAATGGAAGTTGGGAAACCAGGGTCAAAGGAAGCATCAGGACAAACTGTCCATTTTACAGATAAGGTAAACTGAGGCCCAGAGCCAGTGGCAGAGCTGGGTGTAAATCCAGGCCTTGGGACCCTGCTCTAGGGCTCTTCTCCCCCTGCTGTTACTCTTCCTCTCCCTCTAGCTTTCCCTCTGGGCCTTGGGAAAGGAACTTCAGCCCTGGCCCCACCTTCCCCAGGGACCAGGGTTACTTGGTGACCAGGAGGGGCCTCTTCCCAGCTGGCTTGCTTCTCCTTCCTTCCCCCCAGGAGAGCTCCTGAAGAAGTGTTTGTACCTAAACAGTATTTCCAGGGTAACTTGCCTTCCAGGGGGTGGGGGTGAGGAGCGTGGGGGAAGAACTGGTTCAGTGCTGACGGCCCCCACCCCCCATGACCCACAGCCCCTCTGGGTTTAGGAAACTTGTGCCCTGGGAGACCATTTCACACTTGGATCTTGGATGGAGCCTCAGGATGACCGAATGAAACACTCATTCCTTCTTTGTAGGGCATCCTGCATGGATGGGCAGAGTCCAGGAGTTCCTTAAGGAGACAGAGGGGTAACCCTACAGTGACTAGTCCTGGGACCCCCTTTTCCTTCTCCTGCTCCTCAGGGGACCCTCTCTCTGGCAGTGCCTGATTACACATCTCCGTATGCCCCTCGACTTGTAAGATGAAATCCTATCCACATGGCAGCACTTGCCAGGCTGTGTGTGGCAGTGCCTGTCCCCTTCTGCAGCCCTGACCTTGCCCTTTCCCCTGCCATGCCTGCCACACACCTGCCCTTGGATGGCCCCGCTACTCGCGGCAGCCAGGCCTCTTTATCTGGCTTCCTACTCCTTCAAGCCCAGCTTGAGGGTCATGCCTCCTCCTCCAGGCAGGCTTCCTTGGGCTGCCAGAGAGAGCTGACCACTGCCTCACAGGCTAGCTCACACCTGGAGATGACCCACGGTAGCTCGGGTCTCCGTGTGTATGATGACCTGGTTCTTAGCCTTCCGACTGCAAAGCCAAGCCAAGGAGGGGGTCCCTTCGCCTCGGCACTATGGCCTCAGAGCCCGAGCAGGGCCTGGAGCGCGAATCCTTCCCCACCTGGACCGCCCCCACCTTTGCGGAGATGTCCTCAGAGAGGCCCCAGACCTCGGGCTGTTCTGTCTTGGATTCACCGAGGTCCCGGATGGACAGGGACGTGGCAGGGTGGTCAGAGCCGGGCAGGCCGGAGGACAGAGGTACAGCCTACAGCGGGTGGCCCCCTGATAGCTGTGTGGGAGTGGGAGGGCCTGGGTCCCCTCTCCCATCACTAAGCCCCTCTCCTCTGTCTGAGCCCCCTCCCCCTTATTAGATCCGGTCCTAATTGCACTCTTTCCCCGTCCCTCCCCACTCCCCCTGGGCCGGAGGCTTTGCCAGGCAGGTGGAACCCCAGCTGCCAGGGGGCAAGTCTCCGGGCGCCCCGGGTCCTGGTGATTCGGCGTCTTCCCAGGGGCTGGGCAGGAGTGAGACGCTTCCCTGGGAGACCTCGGGCCGCCCTCGCCCGTGGCATGCTGGGAATGCCGCCGCGCACTGACCGGCCCCCTCCGCCGGGGGAGAGGCGCTTCGGCCGGTGGACTTTTAAGGACTGAACCGGAGCGAGCTGCGTCCCTGGCCTGGCCGAGCTGTCCTCGGATCTGGCCCTGTCTTGGAGGGGCTTGGCCGGGTGCCCCGGTGGGGAGAGGTCTCGGCGCTCAGATCAGGAATGGACCGGGCTTGGAAGCCTGCCGGCTCTAGCTGGGCCTGTGTGCCTCCGTCCCCGCTTGGGCGGTGCTGCGGGACGGGAACCGCTGTCCCTGACTAGCGGGGGCTCCGGGCCTGGTTTGGACCTTCCACCTGAGCCGGGGCCTCTGGGTGCTTCTTAGGAGGCCTGGAGACGGGGAATAGGACAGTGCCTGTAGCCCCAGCTGCCGTTTTCCAGTGCCGGGCCCTTACTTGACTTAGGCAACGGCCCTCTGGTTTTATCGTCACTCCCATTTCACAGATGAGAGAATTGAGGCTCAGACGCATCAAGTATCTTGTCCCACGCCTTCTGGCTGATCTATGGTGCAGCCGGGATTTAGACCCAGTCTTTGGTCTTTTGGTCTCAGAGGACAGAAGATGAAGCAGAGGAAGAGTAATATCCCCACCCCCCTTTCTGTGTCCCCCTGATCTTTCCTTCTTCACTGCAGTTTTGGGTGATTCCTCCCACCTTCGGGCTTCGCCCATGGATCCTGAGCCCCATGCTGTGTCCCTTAGCCCCAGAGGCTGTGGCCCACCTGATGTGATACTTGGGGCCTTGCACCCGATTCCCGACAGGCCCAGTCTTTCCCCAGAGGCTGGTAATGGCCTCCCCTGCCCTCTTCCTTCCTGGGCTGGAATTGGGTCCCTGGTTCCCAGATGTGACCTTCAGGCCCTCCACTGCCCAGTCCTGCCCCATTGCACTCTGGAGTTTGACATCCAGCCTCCTGCCTCGTCCCAGGGCTCCAGGAGGAGGACCATGTCTGGGTCCCCCTGGGTCCCTGGTGCCAGCCCGTGTGGGGAGGCCTTGACCAGGTGCTCAGCTGGAGACTGGGGAGGGAACGGGTACCTGAGGAAGCCCCAAGGTGCTGGGGATTCCAGCTCCTGCTGGAGGGGGCCCTTCCCCCACCTCGGTGACCTGAGCCGTCCCTCCCAAGGCCAGCCAGCTCTGGCCCCGCCCCGCCACTCTGCTTTGTCTCAACTGCTTCCTGGAGGACCTGCTGCCGGACTCACATCCGTTGTTTCCTGTGTCTTGGCCACGTTGTCACCTGGGGTTACCTGAGGCCAACGGAGGGAAAGAAGTCCGGTGGATTTCAGGCCAACTGTGTGTTTGCCAGGAGTCTTTGCAAATGTTGCCTGCTGACTACCGGGACCCCCAAGGTAGGGGTTATGGCCTTTGGAAAACACAGGAACACTCTGCCCTCCTCCCTTGCAAGCTGGGTGGTGGGGGAGCAGTGAAAACGCCACCTCGTCCTTCTCTGGGGCTCAACGGGGCTATCCCCGAGCAGTCTTCATCCCTGACCTGGGGCTCAGAGACCCTGTGGGGGCAGAGACTAGAGCTCAAGCTTTGGGTCAGACCCACTTGAATCTATATCTTAGAGCCACCCTTACACAACTCCACCTTTCAGACCCTTCTTCAAAGTCACCTCAGCAGGAGCCCTCCCCTCCCTGAGCGGTCCAGCCCAGCCCTCCTGCCCCGAGTCGGGCTGTCTATATCTGTCCTTGGCACAGAGACTCCTCGAGGAAGCAGGAGACCCTGAGGGTGGTTGGGGACTTAGCAACTTCCTTCACTCTCTTCTCTGGGTGGCCGTTGACCCCCAATCCCACCCTCTCATGTCACCACTGAGAGAGAGATGAGACCGGGAAATACTTGTCTGATGGGGAAGGGGAAAGTACAACCCTGATCTGGGATGATGGTCTGATGAGCGCAAAGCCCTCGCCTAGGATGTGGGTCTCACCGTGTGTGTGTGTGTGTGTGTGTGTGTGTGTGTGTACACAGCCTTGACTTGGGAGGCTTATTTTTAGAGACAATTAGCCTTCTGAAATGATAGTCTGAGGGTGGAGGCATGGTCCTAGAAGAGGGCACGGGGGAGGAAGACCTGAAGTCGACTCAGGGAGAGAGTAGGCAGCTGAGTGTGTCTGCTCCTTGACCATCCAGGAGCAAGCTTTGGGTTCTCAGCCAGGTGTGGGATCTGGGCAGTGGGGATGGAGTGGACCAGGCTCCGGGCCGGAGGAGCAGGTGTGGGGGTGGGTAGGGACTCATGGATGGATACAGGGACCGGGGGTTGGGGTGAGCAGCCTCGCTTGCCCCGGACTCCTGGCCCTTTTTCATTCCCTGGACACAGAGCAGGTGGCGGCCTTCCTTGAATGTCCCCGCCCCAGCCCCGCCGTCTGGGTTCCAGACATGGCCTCGGCTTATGGGGCCACGTTCCCTCCCTGGCCAGCTTGGCAGCCACTTCAGACACGCTCGTGCCTGGATGCCCCCTGCCTCGCTGAGGACAGAGAACACAGTCTGCCTCCCCCAGCCCCAGCCGCCCCCGCCCTGCTAATCCCGAGCACATGGGCCAAGCCAAGAATGTCTTGCATACTCTGGCGGGCGGGCTAGCCACGAAGCCTCCTGGAGGGGCATGAATCACGGACCCCGCCTGCCAAGTGCTCACTTGGGACGTGTTCGAGGCTGGCCGTGCCCAGAGCTGATGGGGAAAAGGGAGGGAAGGAGAGCTGGCAGCTGCGATGGGCAGACAGAGCAGTTTTGAGGGGAGAGATGTCTGCTGGACCCATCCCTGGTGGCAACACAGAAATTATGTTATAGGATTTTAAGAGCCTGGAATCCTACAGGAGTGACTTCTCGGAATTCCACGGGTCTGAAATGTGAGACCCGTGGAATGTCACATTGCACCCCTCTGACAGCACGCTGATGCCAAGGCCCCATCCTGCAGGTGGGATGCTGAGGCTCCAAGAGGGCAGAAGGCTCTGCTCCAGGTCACATGTGGAGTCAAGCATTGGGCTGGGCTGCACCCCGGCCCCCTGCCTTGGGTTGAGGCCCTTTCTAGTCCCATGGCAAGCAGTGTCTGTTCCAGCTCCTGTCCCAACACAACCGTGTGCTCCCGACTGATAGAGAGGAGAGAACATTGGAGACCTCCTTCTCCTCCAGCTCCCCCATCACTCCAAGCACACAAATCATCCCTACCTTATCTGCAACAACTCCCGTGCCCAGCTGGCCTTCCCCTCCCTTCTGTCCCCATCATGAAAGGAGTCTGCCTGAGGCCCACGCTTGCTCCCACTGTCTGTACTTGCTCATGCTCTTGTGCCAAAACTGCCCACCGAGTGCTGGGTGTCCTCCGGCCAGAGACACTGAGCGATCACCCTGCTCTCCCGTGTCCGCAAACGCTCCCTAGTTCTTGGCACGTCACCAGCTTAGTTTTTCCCTCATCTTAAAAGGAAAGTGTCTCTGGGTGCCGCCCACCCTCACCTTCACCCCCGAGCTTTCTCCATCAATCCATCCATAGTCAAGTTTCTTTAGAAGGTTGTCTACACTTCCCATCCCCTCCATCCTCACTGCCCACCCTCTCCGGATCCCTCTCCAGTCCTCTACAGATGGAGAGGGGGATGCCAAAGCTCTCATGGCTTATTGCTACTGCTCCCAACCATGCTGTCTGCCCTCAACTTCACCTGTCACAAACCCCTGCCCACGCTGGTCCTTCCTGTCTCCCCCGTTCCCTCCCTTGGGGCTCCTCCTTGGGTTGGTGATCAGCCTAGATCCCCTCCTCTGCTCACCGTCCTCTTCCCTGGGCCGGCAGTCTGATTATCAAACACTGGGGTTGATGACTGTCCCCACTGTCCCCGGATCGGATGGCCAGCTCCATCTCCCCAGGGCCCCAGACCAGTACATCCAGAACCAAATTGACGTACCCACCTGGGTGAGCCACGGGCCCTCACACTCGGCTGTCTGGGGTTCCCACCTGCCCTGCTCCTCCCCAGGGCTCCCCCACTTTCCGTGAAGCTCCCCCCACCCCCACCTACCTGATTCCAGGTGGAGATGCGGGCATCACCTGAGACTCCTCCCTCTCCCTCATCCCCACCCTTGGTGCCAGGGATCGACCAAGGCCAAGCCATGCGATCCCATGACTTGGTTCTCTCCCTGCTGTAGTCGCCTTCATTCTGAGCTCATCTTATCTGGCTCGGACTGTTGCAACATCCACATCACTCATCTCTGGCCCTCCAGCTGGTCTTCCACGGGGAGCCAGAGGGCGCGTCTTCCCACGCAAACCTGCCCCTGCCCCCCAGGGCAACGCCCTTCCCTGGCTCCCCACGGCTCCCCCCGCCCCACAGGGCCCTCCACATCTAGGTCCTTGGCCACCCCTCTGGCCTGACCCAACACCCCACCTTGTGTTCCATCCACCTCCAAAGACCCATCACCTCCAACCAGGCAGGACCGATTCTCCTTTCCAATCTCTTACCTCCCATTTCTTCCCTTTCTCAACAGACTGGCCAAGTTGAAAGTCCCCTCGGGTAGGTTTCCAGTGGTCCTGTGGCCACTCCACTCACCACTCTGCACACCGTCCCTGCCTGGCTGTGTCCCCTGCTCCTGTGTGAACTCGGAGGGCAGGGCTGGGTCCCGTCCTTCTGGTCCCTCCACAGCCTGGAGTAGGGGGTGTGCTCACCACACACGTACTAAACGAACAAACGAATGAGCCCAGCAAGGCCTCAGTCCTCTCCTTGGGGACCCTGCTCATCTGTTGCAATCCGAGGCCCCAGTTGCCCTTCTGGCTCTGAGTTCTGAGCACTCAGGTCTGAGTTCTGAGCATTTTTGCCACGGGCTGATGGCTGGTGTGTGGAGATTTATTGTCCTCTGAGATTTCTAATCCCACCGGAGAGGGGCAGTTGGGTGGGTGCCTGGGAAACCCGGGGGCTGGCGACAGTGGGAGGGAGGAGCAGGTGGGCTTATGCATGGGCTGGCACTTGGCTCTGACTCTGGGGACCTTATCCGTGGAGGAGTTGGCTGGGGAGGGGGCAGGAGGCCTGTCTCCCACCCTTCTCCAGACCTGCCCTGGAAACCCAGGCTGAAAGACCAGTGGGTGGAGGAGCCAGGGGAGAACTGGAGTTTGTGCAACAGCCTTCAATATGTTTGCAATAACAGGGAAATGGAAAAAATGTTAATTTAATTTTGACAGTGCCCTGGGGATAGCGCTCATGGCTCAGAGCTCACTGACTGCCACCCTGTCCAGCCCTGCTCTGGAGACTCCAGGGAGGGAATGTGGGCGGTGAAGGAGACGGTTGGGACTCCCCGTCCCAGGCTGTCCCCCTGCTCCTGGTCACTGAGTGGACCCCTCCCTCCATGAAGCAGCCTGCTCAGGGTTTTGAGAGCCATGTGCCTTCAAGCTGAATGAAGGCGGCTCACCAGGGAGGCGAAGACCAGTTGCTCACTGCACATGCCTTCCGGGGTTGGGCCTGGGGCTCTGATAAAGACCCCCAACTGGGAAGGGCCAGCCTCTTCTGCCTTGAGCCTGAATCACTGAAACTCTGATGATCCCTGTGTCTGCCCCCAGAGACCCTCGGGGAGGGTACAGCAAGGGCCAGGGTCTCAGAAGACCTGACTCTGAGAGCCAGCTCAGCTCTTGAGCAGCTGAGTGACCTTCTCAGAGTCACGTCCTCTCTCTGATCCTCTGGGTCCTCACTAGGAATGTGCTGGTGCCTGAGTGCCTGGCTGCAGGCAGGGCAGGGGACCTTTGGGTGGAACTACCAGGGGCTCTGACCCCCCTTTCTGGCACTTAGAGCCCGAGGGTTCGGGATGCTCACCCCCAGATCTCAGGGCTGTTGATCTCCTTGCACGTTGGTTTCTGTGTGTCTCTCCATGTGCCACATTTGGAGGTGGGGTGGGGGCAGCACTGGGGTCAGGAACACAGCCCCTCAGCTTCTTCCGGGGCTCTCGGGTGATAGGGGCTGAGTCACCCCTGGTTGCCGTCTTAGCGATGTCACAGGTGCATTGATTTAGGATCTCCAGAAAGCAGACCTTGAGACAAGGTGTTGGCTGCAGGTCTTTTATTTGTGAGAAGGCCCCAGGAACCACAGGTAAGGGGGTGGGAGGACAGGCAGGGAAGGGAGAAAGGCCAACGTGAGCAGGCAGCCCAGGGCTCCATTCCCCCGGGGCATCCTCTGAGATAGCACTGCCAACAGAACATTCTGTGTGCTGGGGATGTTCTAAATCTATCCTGACTGGTATGGCAGCCACCGGCCGCATGTGAGGTACTGTGTGACTAGTGCAACTCAAGAAATGTATCTCCACTGGCTCAGATGGTGACGCATCTGCCTGCAACGCAGGAGACCCAGTTTCGATCCCTGCGTTGGGAAGATCCCCTGGAGAAGGGAATGGCAACCCACTCCAGTATTCTTGCCTGGAGAATCCCATGGAGACTGGCAGGCTGCAGTCCACAGGGTCACAAAGAGTTGAACTCGACTGAGTGACTGAACAACAACTGTAGGCATTCCTGGGGAGGCTTGGATACTGATCCGCTCTTAGGGGGCATCGATCCCCTAGAGCTCTTGGCAACACCCAGCCGAGCCAGTGTTCTGGTGTCAGAGAGCCCTCAGGCAAAGAAGGAGAAAGACAGAGGCAGTAGCTTGAAGCCATTTTCATACCAGAAACACGCCACCAGCAGGTAAACTCAGGTAGGCTGAGGGGTCTAGGTAGGGCGTCCACGGATACGTCTCATGGACAGATTGCTAACAACCCAGGATGCTGGGGCCTCTGACCCACCCGCTTCCTTTCGTCCTTGGGGAGTCTGCTGGGCAGGGAGGAGGGCAGGTCCTTTTCCTCTGGGATCTGCTCCATCTGAGGGGCCCTCAGCGGGGCTGACGGGGCCCATAGCCATGGCTGAGTCAAGTAAAGCAGCTTTCTGCTCCTGCCATGGCCGTATTCTCCCCGGGTGACCCAGGACCGTGTGCCCTGTGAGCCAATCCTTAAAATCACTCTCTCTCTGTTCTATTGGTCTTATTTCTCTGGGGAACCCTGACTGATACATTACCTAAAAGTTCATTTACTAAGCAAGCGTCTTTGTGCTTTTTTAAAATTAAAATTTAAAAAATTTTTTGGCTGTGCTGGGTCTCTGTTGCTGTGCACGGGCTTTCCTCTACTTGCGGCCACTTTCTGGTTGTGTGGTTCGTGAGCTTCTCGTGGTGCTGGCTTCTCTCGTTGCCGAGCACAGGCTCTAGGGCGCGTGGGCTCAGTAGCTGCGGCTCTCCGGCTCAGTAGCTGCGGCTCTCGGGCTCTAGGGCGCAGGCGCACAGTCTTAGTTTCTCCAAGGCATGAGGAATCTTCCTGGAGCAGGGATCGAACCCGTGTCCCCTGCATTGGCAGGCGGATTTGTAACCACTGGACCACCGGCGAAGTCGGAAGCCAGGCATCTTTGTATTCCTAAATATGTATCCAGCATCTGCTCTGGGCTAGACCAGTGATGGGCCCTCTGGAACCGGATGTGAGGAGGTCCCCTCCTGGGACTTCTCTTCTGTGGGTGTTGATGTAAATGTCACCTCTTCAGAGGAGCCCTCAGACCTTTGGAAAACTGATTGATCCACCCCATTGTTATTCTGTTTCAATGCCTTCAAATCATGTTTTAAAATTATTTTATTAATATTCCTTTTGGGGGAAGAAGGATCTGTTTCTGTTTACTTAATAGAGGATCCAAGTGCCAGGAGGAACTTCACATCCAGTAGACAACAAATCTTTATTGAATAAACACATGAATGAATGTATGGGAAATGCCATTTCTTGTTGCCAAGGCCCTCTCATTCAGTGAACACTTGGGAGTGCCAGATGGGGGTTCAGGGTCCCAGGCATCTCTAGGAGCCATAGTGGATGATCTGGGGAGCTGTGTGTCACGGTGAGCCCAAGGAAGTCTTCATACGTGGCCCGAACTCCAGTGTGGATTTCACACCTGGACTTCCCGTGTGGCCTGAACTCCCACCTACAGGCCAGCCTGTTGGTCAACTGTCTCTCTTTTTAAATTAGTTTATTAAAAATATTTTTTATTTTTTAAAAACCTCAACTTTATTAAGGTCCAATCAACACACAATAAGCTGCATCCATTTCAAGTTTCATGGGCATGTGTGCATGCTAAGCCACTTCAACTCATGTCCAGCTCTTTCTGCCAGGTTCCTGCCCCCCAGGCTCCTCTGTCCACGGGATTCTCCAGGCAGGAATACTGGCGTGGGTTGCTGGGCCCTCCTCCCGGGGATCTTCCCCATCCAGGGATCGAATCTCCTGCATCGCCAGGCGGGTTCTTTACCACTCAGCCATCAGGGAAGCCCATTGCTGAGTATATCAATAATTCCCTTTCCTTGCTGAGTAGAACACCACTGGGTACACCATTTGTTTATCTGCTCACTTGTTGATGAACGTCAGGGAAATTTCCAGATTTTGACTAGTTTGAATAAATAATATGTTCTAAACATAGGTGTACAATCCTTTTTATGAACACATGTTTCCATTTCTCTTAGAAATCTGCTTGGAAGTGGGATCACTGGGCCATATGGTAAGGGTATGTGCAATTTTTTTAAAACTTTAGTTTTAATTGGAGGATAATTGCTTTACAATGTTGTGTTGGTTTCTGCCACACATCAGCGTGAATCTGTTCAAACCGCCAAACTGTTTTCCAAACCGACGGCACCATTTTCCTTTCTCATCTGTAACAGATGAAAGAAAGCCCTAAATACTCACTGACATTTGGTATTAGCAAGTCTTTTAAAAAAGTTCTTTTTCATTGTGGTGTAATTTGCCTACAGTGAAATGATGCAGCCTTAAGTGTATCATTCAATCAGTTTTGACAAAGGCATATCAAAACTCAGAACATTCCCATCACCTGTGAAACTTTCTGTGCTCATTTCACATGTCCCAACCCCTCAGATGGAGAAGGCAATGGCACCCCACTCCAGTACTCTTGCCTGGAAAATCCCATGGACGGAGGAGCCTGGTAGGCTGCAGTCCATGGGGTCGCGAAGAGTCGGACACGACTGAGCGACTTCCCTTTCACTTTTCACTTTCATGCATTGGAGAAGGAAATGGCAACCCACTCCAGTGTTCTTGCCTGGAGAATCCCAGGGACGGGGGAGCCTGGTGGGCTGCCCTCTATGGGTCATGCAGAGTCGGACACAACTGAAGTGACGCAGCAGCAGCAGCAGCAACCCCTCAGAATCAACTGTTGGTCTGATTTCTATCAGACTTCCTTGGTGGCTCAGACAGTAAAGAATCTCCCTGCAAGGCAGGAGAACTGGGTTTGATCCTCTGGAGAAGGGAATGGCAATCCACTCCAGTATTCTTGCCTGAAGAATTCCATGGGCAGAGGAGCCTGATGGGCTAAAGTTCACGGGTTGCAAAAAAATCAGACATGACTGAGCATCTAACCCCTTCACTTATACTCTTCACTGTCTTCTATCACCATGAGTTGGGTCTGCCTGTTCTAGAATTTTATCTTTCATTTGGCATGATTTTGTTGTTGTTGTTGTTGATCACGCGCAGGAATCTTAGTTTGCCAACCAGAGTTTGAACCTGGGCCATGGCAGTGGAAGTGCTGAGTCCTAATCACTGGACTCTCAGGGAATTGATTCCCAGTGTAATATTTTTGAAATTTATCCATGATGTTGCTTGTACTTTGTTCCAAATACTTCCCCACTGTATGGACATCCCACAGTTTGTTTATCCATTCTCCTGTAGAGGGACATTTGGGGTTTAATAGTTTGGGGCTATTAGAAATAAAGTTGCTCTGAGTGTTTGTGTTCAAGTCTTTGTGTGGATATACCCATTTCTCTTGGGTAAATCCTCAAGAATAGGTAGAGTTTTTGGACTATATGGCAAGCATATGTTTAACTCTAAGAAATTGTCAAACCATCTTCCAATGTACATTTCAGCCAGTAACATATGAGAGTTTCAATGTCTCCATATCCTCTGTAACATTTAACATTGTCAGTCTTTTTCATTTTAACTTTTCTAAAAGGGTATATAGTAGTATCATTATGATTTTAAGCATTTCCCCACTGATTAGTGATGCTGATCACTTTTCGATGTGTTTACTATTTTTGTACTTTCTTCTGTGAAATGTCTTTTCAAGTCTTTTGTCCATTTTTAATTGCATTGTCTTCTTCCTGATTTGCAGGAATTCTGTATATATTCTACATTCAAGTCTTTTGTCCGATGTATGTTTTGTGAAAATTTTCTCCCAATTCTGCGGTTATTCTATGTATTTTCTTGTCAGTGTCTTTTTTTTTTCTTGTCGGTGTCTTTTGAAGAACATGTTTTTAATTTTGATAAAGTGTAATTTAAATTTTTTATTTTAAAAATATTAAAATACAAATTTTTTCTTAAAAACTTTTTTTCAAATTTTTGAAACACTTGCCTACCTCCAGATTGAAAAGCTATTTTCTCGGTTTCTTCTAAACTTTGTAACTTTACCTTTTACTTCCAGGTCTAGAATCCATCTCAAATTAATTTTTGTGTACTGTATAGAGAGAATAAATGTTCTTTTTTTTTTCCCCACGCAGATATCTGATTATCCCAGCACCATTTGAAAAGCTTTTTTAAAGAAATCCTAACAGGTCATGAAGATTCTTTCCTATGTTTTCTTCTAAAAGCCTTATAGTTTTAGTTATTAAATTTAGATTTTTAATCAATTTTGAGCAAGTGTTTGTATATGCTGTAAGATAAGGGCTCGATTTTGTTCTTTTGCATGAGGAAAATCAGTTTTCCCATCACCATTTGGTGAAAAAACTGTCCTTTCCTTATTGAACAGTGTTGACACCCTTGTCAAAAATCAACTGACCATCACCGTGAGGATTTAATTCATGAACACAGCCTATCTTTCCATTTATCTCGGTCTTTTAAAATTCTTCCAGCAATGTTTTGTATTTTACAGTGTCCAGGAATCACACCTCCTTGATTAAGTTTATCCCTAAGAGGTTTTTAGTCATTTTTGATGTTATTGTAAACGGAATTGTTCTTTAAAAGTCTTTTTGTATTGTTCATTGCTAGTGTATAGAAAGACAACTGGTCTTTGTGGGTTGATTTTATATCCTGCAATTTTGCTGAATTTATAGCTTTTGTAGTTGTATATGTGTTTGTGTGTGAATTCGTTAGGGTTTTTTTACATATAAGACCATATCATCTATGACTGGAGATAGTTTTACTTTTCTTCCCAACTTGAATACCTGTTATTTCATCTTCCTGCCTAATTGTTTTGGCTTGATTTTCTAGTACTGTGCTATCAGGTAGCAAAAATGGGCATCGTTGTCTTATTCCCAATCTCAGAGAAACAGCTTTCAGCCCTTCACCACTGAGTATGATGTGTGCTTTAAGTTTTACATACATGGCCTTTATTTTGTTGAGGAACTTCTATTTCTAGTTTATTGGGTATTTTTATTTTTACCATAAAAGGTGTTGGATTTTGTCAAACGCTCTTTATGCATCAGTTGAAATAATTATGCTTTAAAAATGCATTCTATTAATGTGGTATTTTACATGGCTTCATTTTTTCATATGTTGAACCACTTGCATTCTGGGGAGAAATCACACTTGCTCACGGTGTATAGTTTTTTAATAAGCTGCTGAATTCAGTTTGCTAGTATTTTGTTGAGGTTATTTTGCATTTATATCCATAAAGAATATTAGTTTGCAGTTTCGTTTAATGTCTGTGGCCTTGGTTATCAAGGTAATATTGGCCTCATAGAATGAGTTAGCAAGTATTTCCTCCGCTTCAATTTTTTTGGAAAAATTTGAGAAGAATTGGCATGAAATCTTCCTTTGATTGATGGCAGGAGGAGAAGGGGATGACAGATGTTGAGATGGTTGGATAGCATCACCGACTTGATGGACATGAGTTTGAGCAAGCTCCAGGAGTTGGTGATGGACAGGGAAGCCTGGCGTGCTGCAGTCCATGGGGTCGCAGAGTCAGACATGACTAAGCGACTGAACTGAACTGAACTCCTTAAATATATGGTTGACCACCAGTGAAGCCAACTGGTGGACTCTTCTTCGTTGGGAGGTTTTCAATAAATAATTCAATCTCCTTACTTATTGTCAGTTCAGTTCAGTTCAGTCGCTCAGTCGTGTCCGACTCTTTGCGACCCCATGAATCCCAGCACGCCAGGCCTCCCTGTCCATCACCAACTCCTGGGGTTCACTCAGACTCACGTCCATCGAGTCGGTGATGCCATCCAGCCATCTCATCCTCTGTCTCCCCTTCTCCTCCTGCCCCCAATCCCTCCCAGCATCAGAGTCTTTTCCAATGAGTCAACTCTTCTCATGAGGTGGCCAAAGTACTGGAGTTTCAGCTTCAGCATCATTCCTTCCAAAGAAATCCCAGGGCTGATCTCCTTCAGAATGGATTGGTTGGATCTCCTTGCCTATTCAAATTATCTAGTTCTGCTTGAGTCAGTGGTTAGTTTGTGTGTTTCTATGAATTTCTAACCATTTCAGATAGGTTTTCTGATTTGTTGGCATATAGTTGTTCACAGTATTTCCTTATAATCCCCCTTTTATTTTATTTGTGTAAATTCAGCTGTAATGTCCCCTCTTTCATTTCTGATTTTAGTAATTTTTATTCCCTACTCTTTTTCTCTTAGTCAAGCTGACCTGCCTCTTGAGAAACCTGTATACAGGTCAGGAAGCAACAGTTAGAACTGGACATGGAACAACAGACTGGGTCCAAATAGGAAAAGGAGTACGTCAAGGCTGTATGTTGTCACCCTGCTTATTTAACTTATATGCAGAGTACATCATGAGAAATGCTGGGCTGGAAGAAGCACAAGCTGGAATCAAGATTGCTGGGAGAAATATCAGTAACCTCAGATATGCAGATGACACCACCCTTATGGCAGAAAGTGAAGAAGAACTAAAGAGCCTCTTGAAGAAAGTGAAAGAGGAGAGAGAAAAAGTTGGCTTAAAGCTCAACATTCAGAAAACGAAGATCATGGCATCTGGCCCCATCACTTCATGGCAAATAGATGGGGAAACAGTGGAAACAGTGGCTGATTTTATTTTTCTGGGCTCCAAAATCACTGCGGATGGTGATTGCAGCCATGAATTTAAAAGACGCTTGCTCCTTGGAAGGAAAGTTATGACCGACCTAGACAGCATATTAAAAAGCAGAGACATTACTTTGCCAACAAAGGTCCGTCTAGTCAAAGCTGTGGTTTTTCTAGTAGTCATGTATGGATGTGAGAATTGGACTATAAAGAAAGCTGTGCACAGAAGAATTGATGCTTTTGAACTGTGGTGTTGGAGAAGACTCTCGAGAGTCCCTTGGAGTGCAAGGAGATCCAACCAGTCCATCCTAAAGGAAATTAGTCCTGGGTGTTCACTGGAGGGACTGATGTTGAAGCTGAAACTCCAATCCTTTGGCCACTTGATGAGAAGAGCTGACTCATTGAAAAGACCCTGATGCTGGGAAAGATTGAGGGCAGGAGGAGGAGGGGACGACAGAGGATGAGATGGTTGGATGGCATCACCGACACAATGGACATGGGTTTGGGTGGACTCCGGGAGTTGGTGATGGACAGGGAGGCCTGGCGTGCTGCAGTTCATGGGGTCGCAAAGAGTCGGACAAGACCGAGCGACTGAACTGAACTGAACTGAACTGTTTTTCTCTTAGTCAAGCTAACGCTATGTCAATTTTGTCGTGATTCTATTGTTTTTCTCTCTCTATTTCATTAATCTCTACTCTAATTCCTATATTTACTTCCTTCTGCTAGCTTTGGGTTTAGTTAGCTCTTTTTTTTCTAGGTCCTTAGGTATAGAGTTAGATTGTTGCCTTGAGATTTTTCTTCCTTTTTAATGTAGGCATCAACTGCTGTAAATTTCCCTCTCAACACTGCTTTTGCTACATCTCCTGTGTTTCAGTATGCCGTGTTCTCCTTTAGTCTGTCTTGGGGAGGGGGGTAGGGTCTGTCCACACGCTGCGGCAGTCACCACAGTGGCCACTTCGCTTTCTGGGGGAGGGGCGGCTGGGGGAGTCTGGTACCTCAAGGCTTCCTCGTGTGTCACCAGAAAAGGCTTTTTTCATGCAGGGCGCAGAGTCGCCCACGCGTCACCTCCCTTTCCGGCCAACAGAGGTAAGCAAAGGGCCTCACAAGGGAGGGGCCTCATTGGACAAGAGTGCCAGCCCCCTTCGCATTGCCCAGCCCGCCGCAATCGCTCCCACACCAACAAGGGGGCACGGGCGCCTGCCTTCCTTACGGACCACAGCACCCCCCAAACAGAGCTCTTCACCTGACACAGCACCGTGGAGGAGACCTGAGGAGCTTGCTGGGAAAGGGAAAGGATGCCATCACTCGGCCTTGGGCAGCTGAGCGGTGACCCAGATGCTCCAGGGGCACCTAAGAGGGCCAGGTGGGACATGCTCACGGTGGGATCCCCCACCGCCCGGCCGCGGGGAGGGCCTCTCACGAGACACGCCAAGAAGGTGAGGTGAGAGTGCCATGGCATCAGCAGACACCTGTGAGGCAGGGGCTGGAGACTGAGGATCGAGGGTCAGCTGGTGCCCCATGCCTGCCCTCCACACACCACCAACAGGTGGGCAGGAGCCCCGAGGGCCGGAGAGGAGAGTGAGAAGGGTAGCCCCCGGTTGCCAGGAACCGCCGTCCCTTGTCTGGCACATCCTAGGCCCAGCTGGAGAGACTGGGACATCCCCACGTGGATAATCTGTAAGTATTTTCTAATTGGCCTTTTGATTTCTTTCTTTAATCGTAAATCATTATTTACAATTGTGTAAATTCCCACATATGTGGCTTGTTTCCTTTTCCTTCTGTTACTGGTTTCTAGCTTCATTCTGTGGTGGTGAGAGAAGATATGATTTCAATCTTTTAAAATTTATGGAAACTCACATTGGGCCCAACATATGGTCTATCTTGAGGGATGTTCTCTGTGCCCTAGAGAAAAATGTGTATTCTAGCTGTTGTCTACTGGAGTGTTCTGTGTAGGTCTAATTAAGTCTGATTGTTTTGTAATGTTCATGTCCTCTTTTTCCTTATTGATCTTCTGTCTAGATGGTCTAGACATTTTTTTTCTTTTTTAAGAGCCAACATGTGGCTCTTTATTTATTCATTTTTGGCTGCTCTGGGTCTTCAGTGCTGCCTGCAGGCTTTCTCTGGTTGCGGTGCATGGGTTTCTCATAGAGGTGGCTTCTCTTGTTGCAGAGCACAGACTCTAGGGCACTCAGGCTCAGTAGCTGTGGCACTCAGGCTCAGTAGCTATGGCTCACAGGTTCTACAGTGCAGCCGCACAGAGTTAGTTGCCCTGTGGCATGTGGAATCTTCTCAGACCAGGGCTCAAACCCGGGTCCCCTGTATTGGCAGGCAGATTCTCACCACTAGACCACCAGGAAAATCCCAGTCTATCCATTATTGAAAGTGCACTATTAAAGTCTCCAACTTTAATAGAGAATTGTCTATTTTTCTGTTCAGTTCTGTCAATATTTGATTTATATATTTTGAAGGTCTTCCGTTTTGTGAATAAATGTTTTTAATTGTTATATCTTCTTGATGAATTGACTCTCTCATTAATAATTAATGTCTTTGTTGTAACAGTTTTTGACTTAAATTTTTTAAATTTCATATTAGTTTAACCATTTCAACTCTTTTAATTACAGTTTGCCTTAAAAAAATTTTTTTTTCTTTTCCTTCCTTTTACTTGTGTCCTTGAGTCTAAAAATATTGAATTATAAAATTATTGGCTTTTGTGTTTACTCAGGTAGTTACCTTTACTAAAATTTTTATTTCTTCATATGGCCACAAATTACATCTAACGTCCTTGCATTTCAACCAGAAGTACTCCCTTTAATGTTATCATAGAGCAGGGCTGCTAGCAATGAACTTCTTCAGGTTTTGTTTATCTGGGAATGTCTTAATTTTGCCCAAATCTTTTTGAAAGATAGTTTTACTGGGTATAAAATTCTTCATTAATTTTCTCTTTTGGAGAAAAGAGAGTGTGTACACACACACACACGTCAGCTCTGCTGCTACTGCTGCTAAGTTGCTTCAGTCGTGCCTGATTCTTAGTGACCCCATGGACTGCAGCCTACCAGGGTCCTCCTTCCATGGGATTTTCCAGGCAAGAGTACTGGAGTGGGGTGCCATTGCCTTCTCCAATGTCAGCTCTAGAATGTCTATTTAGTTCCTTAAATATTTTTTTCTATCTCTTTGTTATGTATTGCCTTCCCGATATCCTCAGTTCTTTGTTTATAGTTTCCTTTAGTTCTTTGAGTGTATTTAAAACACTATATTTTAAGTCTTTATCTAGTAGTCTAGTGATCAGACTTCCTCAGGTATAGTTTCTGTTGATTAATTTTTCCCCTATGAATGAGCTGTACTTCCTGATTCTTTGTATGCCTGATAATTTTTTTGTTAAAAACTGGACATTTTGAATATTATAATGTAGTAACTCTGGAAATCAGATTTTCTCTCTTCCCCAGGGTTTACTTTGGTCCCTTTGTTTAGTGACTTATCTAAACTATTTTTGTAAATACTATATTCCTTGTTGTGTATGGTCTCTAAAGTCTCTATTTTACTGTCTCAGTAGTCAGCAGGTGACATGACTGAGATTTCCTTAAGTGCCTGGGACCAAAAGGAAAAAAAGTAGTACTCTCTCGGTCTTTGTGCTTTACTCTGAGCTGAGGCTTTCCTTCAGCCTAAGCCATGCTGCTTACGCCTCCACCTTAGCCCTCACCCTCTGCTTGTGCAGAGCCCACAGAGTTATCAGAGGTGGAACCTAATGACATTTTTGGCTGTGCCGGGTTTTAGTTGCAGCATGCAGGATCCTTAGTTGGCAGCATGTGAACTCAGTTGCAGCATGCAAATTCTTAGTTGTTGCATGTGGGATCTAGTTCCCTCATCAGGGAATGAACCTGGGCCCCCTGCTTTGGAAGCTTGGAGTCTTAGCTACTGGCCTACCAGGGGAGTCCTGACATCTCAGGTCTTTTCTGAGTATTCATTACATCCTGGGCATGCACACTGCACTCTTCTCCCAGTGTGTGCAGTGGCCCCTCTCAGCTGTTATTTCCCTAATAACCATCCTTCTCTCTCTCCTCCTTCCCAGTTTTTTTTTTTTTTTTTTTTGGGGGGGGGTCTGTCAGCCACTTGTCCCACGTATCCCTTTGCCGCAGGAGGACATGAAGTGTATATGACTTTAAATCCTTCCGCAGATGCTGCTGCTGCCTGGAAAGTCACTCCAGGGGTGTGTGTGTGTGTGTGTGTGTGTGTGTGTGTTGACGAGGGAGAGCATAAAAACAGTCAGCTTCCGAGTCATTCCTCAGGGACCCACCAGTGAGATCAAAACATGCAATTCCAGTTTTTAAGAACAAGGTTCTATATTAGCCCCCATCACCAGTCAGTTACATCAGGAGTGCCGGCTGTTATGTCATCCCCACAGCTGCTACCATGCTGGAGAATGAGAAATGAGAGTCAGGTGGGTGAGAATGTCACGGTGTCCTCTTGCTGAAGTTCAGTTTTCCTTTCTCTTCATTAAGCATCTTCCTGGTAGCTGTAAATTTTGGATTAGATTCCAGAGTCCTCCAAAAGCTGATTAAGTCCATTTTTCCCAAGTTGTGGTTGTTTCAGTGGAAGGACTGATTCTTTAACTTGTCCATTCCATCATTTTCTGTGATTTCACCTGGTCTCTGCCTTTTCTTAACTTTACATTTTCATTCAGGTAAAATTTACAGGGACTTCCCTGGCAGTCCAGTGGTTAAGACTTCATGCTCCCAATGCAGGGGGCCTGGGTTTGATCCCTGGTCAGGGAACTAAGATCCCAAATGCCACAACTAAGAGTGTGCATGCTGCAACTAAGACCTGGCACAATCGAATACATAAATAAAAATATTTTTAAAATTTACAAACAGCTATGCACAGCTTGATGAATTTTGCATATGTATACGCTCATACAGCTGCCACTCAGATGAAGACCTAGAGTATTTTCAGTTCCTTAGGAATCGCCTTCATATTCCTTCCAGGAGACTTACCCATTCTCTCAGATAACTGTCATTATGACCTTTATCACTGGAAGTTAGTTTTGCCTATTGTAGAACTTCTTATGAATAGAGTCAAGCAGTAGGTACTCCTCTGAGTCTGGTTATTCTTGCTCAGCCTAATGTTTTTGGGATTCATCCATGTTATTGCTTCTAGCTGAAGTTCATTCCTTTTTCATTACTGAAACAATTCCACTGTGTGACTATATCATGATTTGTTTATCCATTCATCAATTGATGGGTATCTGGGTTGTTTCCAGCTTGGAGCTGTTATGAATAGAGCTGCTATGAACATTCTTGTATGCATATTTTTGTTAATATGATGCATGGACTTTTTTCTCTTTGGCGTTCGTCTGAGAGAACATTCTCTTGGTCACTGGACTCTTGTAGGGGGAAATGCCCTGCTCTCTATACCCAGTGACCTTTTCTCTGTGCCCACCCCATCTGAACTGGGTTTGGCCCAGTTTGGCCTTCTGCTTCTTGAACCCCACAACTCCCAGGAATTCTGTGACTTTTCTCTGCTGGCTTCTCTCCATCCCACTTGACTTTCATTTGTTAGTCCTTTAACTTTTCTTAATCCCCAGCTGGAACACTCCCCCTCCAAAACCCTTCTGGACCCCTTTTTCCATTGGGTCTGGCTGTTCATCTGGGCTCTCTCATTTTCTTCCAAAACCTGACTCTCAATGAATATGGAATCCAAGACTTGACCTTCATCTCTGTCTTCCCTTCTAAAAGTGGGCCAATGGGCAACTGCTTGTTGGACGTCTCTGCTTGGGTGACCCCAAACCCCTCACAATCCACACTTTCCCATTTTCCCTTTCCACCATCCCTCAGCTCATTTTCTCTCCTCTGTGATACACAGCTCAAGAACTGCTCCTTTTTGCCTTTAGCTGCACAAGTCTGGGTCCCCACTTCCTTCACTCTGTCCCTTTCCTTTTCCCCAGCAACCAATCTGGAGAACCCCAGCACCATCCACAGAGCCTTTCCAATGTCTTTGGCGGTGGGAGGGCGTGGGGGGGGCACCCTGCTCCTCTCTAGCCTCATGGCCACTGCCCCAGTTCAGACCTGAACCCGAGCATCCCCTTTCAGTATTGTTGCTGGGCTTCCATCCCCTAGCCTTGGCCTGAGGCTCTCTCCATGGTCCCCATGGCCGGCCCTGGCCGTGTCTGCCTCAGCTGCGAGGCCACACGCCTGGACCCTGCTTTGGGGCCTGGGCTGCAGCCGAGCCAGCCCCAGGCGCCATTCCTTAGCACCGATCGTGCGTGGCGGACACGCTCCGTGGTCGGGGCTCACAGACAGGTTTTTTGAGTTAAGAGATTTGGAAGGGACACCAGCACTGGTTGCAGTTCAGAGTCCATGAGGTGCTGGGTAGACCCTGTGTGAGCTCATCTTTCCTGGGGCAGCTGGACTCAGGGCTAAGCCGGCGGGGGCAGCGGATTGGAAAATTTCACACTCATGCTCACCGCTTGGCTGGCCTCTGGGTGTTTGGCAGCTCAGGTGACTTGTGGGGAGGCCTTAGTCAACCTTTTCCTCCGGCAAGTACTGCAAGGCTGGGTTCACCTCTAGACGGGTCACAAAGGCAGGGCTGGGGAGGTGGGCACCTTGAGAGACAGACACTGTTATGATGGACTTGTACCCTTGTTGGGGAAAGGAGATTCATAAGGAGACAGTGAGTGAAGGTTGGTGCGACTTGTGTGTGTGTGTGTGTGTGTGGGAGATGGCATTGATCATTTGAGACTGAAAAGCTAATTTATTTGTGCTTTAATGTGTTAAAGCACAGTGTTAAATAATTCACCTGCCAGTGCTGGAGATGCAAGAGACAAGTTCGATCCTTGGGTGGGGAGGATCCCCTGGAGGAGGAAATGGCAATCCACTCCAGTATCCTTGCCTGAAAAATCCCATAGACCGAGGAGCCTGGCAGGCTACAGTCTATGGGGTCACAGAGTCAGACACGACTGAGTGACTGAACACGGGCACAATGTGTCCACAACCCTCTGGAAGAACCGCAGCGATGCATCTCAGTGAGACGGTACCTGGTCACAGTTAAGAGCAGGGCTCTGGAGCCAGCCTGCCCTGAGGTCAACATCTAGCTCCACCACTTGCTGGCTGTGTGACCTTAGGCAAGTTGCTTAACCTCTCTGCTCCTCTATCTCCTCATCCATAACATGGTGATAATAATAATCAGCACCCATCTACCTACTTTATCTGATATTCATGATCATTAAATACATTTAGTACAAATGAAGCATTGAGGACAGGACCTGACGCCTAGTAGATACTCAGATATTCATGTTGCTATTACTATACTTTTTCCAGCCCACCCTTCCACACCCTCCCTCCATCATTTTGCTCCTCTCTGTCTATGCTGGGGAGCTCTTACTCCTTCCAACCCAGCTCAAAAATCACCTCTTCTGGGAAACCTCCCCCAACACCCAGATCCTTTTTTCTGTTGCATCAACACTTGCACATTTTATTTTTTGAGCTTTAAAAAAATTATTTTTATTTATTTATCTGGCTGCACCGGGTCTTAGTTGCAGCACGTGGGATCTTTAGTTGCCACATGTGAACTCTTAGTTACAGCATGTGGGCTCTAGTTCCCTGGCCAGGGATCGAACCTTGGGCCCCCTGCACTGGGAGCTCAGAATCTTGGCCGCTAGACCACCAGGGAAGTCCCAGCACTTGCACCTTTTAAGTTTAAACATGTCTTTAGCTGTCTGGCCTTCTCATCAGCCGGTGAGCAACTTGAGGGCAAGCCTAAGTCTAAACCATGCCTTTGTTCCTAACACCCCAAACCCCCTGGTGTTGGTGGTTTAGTCGCTCAGTCGTGTCCGACTCTGTGACCCCAGAACTGTGGCCTGCCAGGCTCCTCTGTCCATGGGATTTTCCAGGCAAGAATACTGGAGTGGGTAGCCATTCCCTTCTCCACCAGACCCCCGTGGCTAGCCCCAAATAACCATCTGATAAGTGTGTGTTGGATGGGTAATTGAAAGAATTAATGACACATGATAAGGAAACATAATGGAAGACAGTTATGAAATTCTACACTATGGCAGCTACGATGAAGTGTCTGCTGCTGCTGCTAAGTCGTTTCAGTCGTGTCCGACTCTGTGCGACCCCAGAGACGGCAGCCCACCAGGCTCCCCCGTCCCTGGGATTCTCCAGGCAAGAACACTGGAGTGGGTTGCCATTTCCTTCTCCAATGCATGAAAGTGAAAAGTGAAAGTGAAGTCGCTCAGTCGTGTCCGACTCCTAGCGACCCCATGGACTGCAGCGCACCAGGCTCCTCCATCCATGGGATTTTCCAGCAAGAGTACTGGAGTGGGGTGCCATCGCCTTCTCCGAGTGAAGTGTCTGACCAGGCATAAATGGCAATGATGCTTCCCCAAGCCAAGGCCAGTGCGTGCCATACTGTGAGATCCTGTGGGTGGCGGCAGTCAGGGCAGGCTTCCTGGGGGAGGAGGGGTCAAAGTGACAAGCCCAGGCTGGTTCCAACTGGCTCCAAAAATGTCAGGCGCTGTGGGATTGGCAGCTGGTGTCCCCATGGTCTGTCCTGGGCCATTGTGCTGCCCCTTTGGGGCCGGGGGAGCTTGGCAGGATGGAGTTCTCCATTCTGGTCCAGGGAAATGACCTGAATGTGAGGTGGTGCTGGTGAGGCCCAGCTCCATCCGGTGACACACGGAACCTCTTAGAGAGGATTTCACGCTCCCTGCCCTAATGAAGACAGTCTCTGTTGTGCCTTGGGAAAACAGAGGTCTCACTCCAGCCTTTTGAAACCAATTGGAAACAAACCTTCCTTCCCCGCCCCTCCCCCAACAGTTTCAGAGGCCAAAAAAATAATGCAGAACGAAGCAGAACCGAATGGCTGAGGAGCTTGGGACCCCGCTCCCTGTGGTGAGCAGAGCGGCCACTTCCTCTTGGAAGGATGGGAGCCAGCTTAGGCCATCTCTCCAAAGCTGAACTCCCTATCTGTTTATCCTGCTGGCTCACCAGAAAGTCTTCAGAGAGGGTGTGGCAAAGCCGATATTGGAATTGAGCCATAGCCACATGCCCACTCGGTGGTGCTGACGCTTGCCCGCTTCCCCTCGTCAGTAAGGTCCCTGCTCTGCAGCCTTTGGCCCAGGTCCAGGGCCCCACGGCTCCTTCTTATACCCTGTCCCCTCCGTAGAGGTCTGACTGGCACCCAGGCCAGGCCCAAAGGGCCCAGCTTCTTCCCACTCGCTGGATTCCTGGCCTGGGTCTTCCCCTCAATGGCCTGCGTGACCTGACCCACGTCCTTGCATCTTTGAGCCTCGGTTCCCCAGAAGAGCAAATGGAGAGAGTGAAAGTGACTTCCTGCCTGTGTGAGGGGGGCGGAAGCCCCTCCATAGGAGATGCGGGAAGGCACACGTGTGAGTTACTGCCATCATGCTCGCCTGTCTCCAGGTCTGAGCCTCCCCTCTGCTCCTCCAGTTCCTTGCCAATGTGTGGTCCAACTCTGGGCCACCCCCCTAGGAAACCTCCCAGGACCACAGTAACCCCAAGGATGCCAGGTCGGTATGCAGTCTGAGCAGTTCGGCACTCACTAGGCACACCTGGTTGTATTTATGTATCTGTTTATTTCAGAAAAAAGCATAGCAATTGGAGGCCAAAGGTTGAGTTGGAGTTCCTACACCCCCACTGCTGTCTAGCTGAGATGGGGAAGCAGCCTGCAGCCTCTCTCCAAGCCCCCAAGTTCCTCATTTCTGAGTGGAGATGGTTATAATCACGCCTACCTCCTGGACTTCTTACAGGCACGATGGGCTGCAGACATGCGAAAGTATTTTGTGGACTATAAAAAGCACTTGGTCACGTCGCTTCTTTCTGTTTCTAGTTTGATGTACGTTTCCTGTGAGAAAGACCTGAGCCAGGGTGATGGAGCCGGGAGGATGTGGTACCAGGCAGGTGCCCGGTGAGTGGTCCTTCTGGACCCCACATGGGGTGGGAGCAAGCCAGGAACGCTGGCCTGCTGTGACTCAGATGGCCCACAGGAGTGCTGGCTGGGGGAGAAGGCAGTGGCAACCCCGTGGATTGATTTCCAGCCCCGGTCCCCGTCTAAAGACATCCAGATGGTTGTTTGACGATGTTACCCAGGAAGCCCATTGCCAGACATGAAGGCTCTGAGAAGAGGTCCAAGGAAACACAACCAGAGGACACAAGAGGACACATCTGATGGTTGAAATGTTGAGTTGCCCAAAGCCCAGCTAGAGACCGTCAAAATACAAACACCCAGTGGGAAACAGAGCCACAGAGATCGGATTGTGAAATGGAGTGCCAGAAAATTCTGAATAATTGAATTATGAAAATTCTTTTTCCTAAATGAAGGAGAGAGGCTGCCGGCTGTGGTGGGGAGGAGGAGAGAGGGCTGGGCCGGGGGAGGGTGTCTTCCCAGGGTCACGCCCGGGCTGGACTCAGCTCCATCCCCTCTCTGTTCCCTGTGCCCAGCCAGAGGCAGGGTTCAGAGCAGCAGACATCAGGGAGACCTGGAGGGTCTCAAACATCATGGCCAGAAGTTGTTATCTTTAATGATGGGGAGCCATGGAGTGGGGGGGGGGGAGAGTCACAGATATCAAGTCCAGATATTTGAACTTGAACTGTGGTGAGGAAGATTGGCAGAATGGAGGGGAACTGACTGGATATCATAGATGGAGAGTGGGGATGAGGCTTGATGATGACCCTCCCACTTTGGGAGCAGGAGACAGAGTGGGTAGCAAGTAGGAGTAGACGTGGGATCAAAAAGGATGGCGTTTATGGAGTTTGGTGGACTGGCCAGCTGGACATGCCCTGAGGAGTTTGGATAAACAGATTGAGGTTTGCAGTAAACACTTAGATCTGGAGTTTCAGGCTTGGGAGCTGTCTGAGGTTGGGTTTCTTAGAAGCAGACCTTGAGATGCAAATTTCTGTGTGAATGATTCATTAAGGAGGTGCTCCCAGGGGAGCCTGGGAAGGGGTGGTGGGGGACGTAGGACAACACAGGAGAAGGAGTCAAGCAATAAAAAGTGCAGAACCCCAGCACCCACCCCTGAGGGGACTCTGGAGTATACTTAGGCTTCTTGGCCTGAGACTGGCATCAGAGTGATTGTTTCTGAGAGTGATGGTTTCTGCCGGTGTAAGCCAGTGGTTAGGGATTGTGGTAGCAAGGGATGGGAAGGTTGCTTGGCGTCTAACTCTCTGCAAGTGCAGGGAGGCCTCCAGCAGGCCAAGGGCTGTCCTCCAAAAAGGGGCCGAGAGCCAGCTGTTGACCAGGAGAGCCTAGCAAGTCCAGGTACGCAGAGTCGTCCCAGGGTTCCGCGTTGGGGAAGATGAATCATACTGTTTGCTCCCTGAGTCCACAGCAAGTTGACCATCATCAAAGCTGGCGTGGGTGGGTTGGCCCTGGAGAGGGCAGAGCCTGAAGAGGAGAGCAGAGGGTGGGCTCTGGGCAACACTGACTGTCCAAGTTCCTGGCTGGGAGGGGCCTTAAAAAAAACAATGGTTTATTTGGCCACGCTGGGTCTTGGTTATGACACGTGGGATCTTCGCTCTTCATTGTGGCTTGCTGGATCTAGTTTGGAACGTGGGCTACCCTCTGCATTGAGAATTGGGAGTCTTGGCCATTGGACCCCCTGGAAGTCCCTGGGAGGAGACTTACAGTCCACCTGACGCAGTTTCCCATGGATGCCAGCAAGCGTCAGTCACAAGTGATTTCTTGTTGTTTAGCTGCTAAGCCATGCGGACTCCTCGCAACCCCATGGATTGGAGCCCTCCAGGCTCCTCTGTCCATAGGATTTTCCAGGCAAGAATACTGGAGTAGGTTGCCTTTCCCTTCTCCAGGGGATCCTCCCAACCCAGGGATTGAACTCCCATCTCCTGCATTGGCAGGCGGGTTCTTTACCACTGAGCCACTTGGAAAGTAACTCTACTCAAATGACTTCAGCAGGAAATGAAGTCTTTGACCCTGGTCGCTGAGAAGTCTAAGGGTATGGCCAGGTGCTGGAGTGGAAATTACGTGACCAGGTTTCTCTCTCTCCAACTTTTGACTGTGGCTCCCCTTGTGTGCTGGTCTCCCTCGGAAAGGCTGGTGTCTGACAGCCCCAAGCACTATCCTTCAATTTCTCAGTACAAAAGGAAGAAGGACAGTCTTCCTCGCAGCTGCCAAATGTCAGATCTCAGAGAAGACCAGTTATCCTGCTGGGGTCACATGTCCATCCCTGACCCGGTCGTTCTGGGGCATCCTATCCTGAAAGTACCCACAGTGGGTACAGTCATCTAGCCGGCATCATCCACTCCCAAATCTCTCTCTCCCTCCCTTTCTCTGTGTATTTCACTCAGGCCCGAGTCACAAGACTACTTCTAGGAGGGGGGATTGGGAAGGACCAGCCCCTCCAAACCAGATGAAATGACTTCTCCATGGGAAGAAGTTTCAACTACTGCAAGAATCTGCATGTAATGCGGGAGACCCAGGTTTGACCCCTGGGCTGGGAAGATCCCCTGGAGAAAGGAATGACTACCCACTCCAGTTTTCTTGCCTGGAGAGTCCCATGGACAGAGGAGCCTGGTGGGCTACAGTCCATGGGGTCATGAAGAGTTGGACATGGCTGAGCGACTGACATGAAAGAAAAGGAGGAAAGTCTGGGTTGATGACCGTGGACATCCTGCCCACTTTGGATGGCCACCTGGCCTCCCCTTGTGTTTCTGAGATGGGGATGCTCCCCTCCCCAAGGCGTCTAGGAAGGTCAGGGTGGATCCTAGGAAGGCGAATGGGACGAACAGAGGGCCTACCCTGGAGAGATGAAGAGAAGAAGAACAGGCTTCAGCTAGGTGGTTGGAGCCTGTCTGGGATCTGAGACAGGGGAAGGGGCAGAAGCAGGCCCTACATGGAAGGCCCTGGGGTCTGGCCTTGGGGTTTGGAGACACTGCTCCTGAGACACTGGCTTATGGGGCAGATAGAAGAGCAGATACTCCCCATGTCAGGCTGCAAACGGGGAGCTGAGCGGACCTGGCAGGAGAAGCTGCCAGCTGCTGGGGCTGTTCCAGGAGTCAGGCAGGGGGACATAGCTAGCATCCAAGGCCAGGGAAGACTTGATGGTGGCCCTTGAACTCTGACCCTACTGGTCAACATGATAGAGCTGGCCAGCACCTGGGGCACTAGGGTAGGAGTCAGTCCCCAGATGCAGGGGGCAAAGAGCATGCCATTCCTACAGGGACAGAAAGTCCATTAACAGTAGGAAGTAACACGACGTTTTAAAGCACTTATACTAAAAAAAAAAAAAAAAAAAGAGTTAAAAATAAAAGAAAGTAGATTAGTCGTTGCCCAGGGCTGGTGGGGTGCTGGGAGGGAGGCAGGGGATGATGGCTAAAGGATATGGGGTTTCTTTTAGAGGTGATGAAAAGATCCTAAAGTGGTTACACGTATCTGTCAGTATACTAAAACCCATCAAATGGTACACTCTGAATGGGCAAGTTGCCAGGTGTGTGAATTATATCTTAATAAAGCCTTTTCGTTGTTGTTTTTAAAAAAGTGTTATTGGGACAGGTCGCCAAACAGGAGTGCTTGGCAAGGAGACTGAGGCATAAGCCTCTCCTGTGGGCTGGCTGGGCCCCCATGAAGGAATAGAGGCTGCTATGGCCCAGATGGTCCCCAGAGTGTCCCCAGGCAGGTGAGAGCCTAATGGAACCACCTGCAGATGCCATCTTCTGTTGCTACTATGGGGAGGACTCGCCTGTCTGAGCTCCCACTTCCATCACCTGCTTATCTATACTAGATCCTAAGGCGGGGGGCACTCTCTCTCCTCTGTACCCTCTCGGCTCTGTAGTCAGGGAACCTTGGCAAATGCACACGTATATTCATGTCACCCCTCGAGTGACAAGCGCATCTGACCTTCTTGCACATCCAGCCTCTGCTAACCCCTGCTAACTGACCTCTTTCCATCCTTTGAACTTGACATGGCCTCAGGGCCTTTGCATTTCTGGTTCTCAGGGACCAAAGCTCCTTTCTCCTCTTTGGGCCTAGGAAAACAGGAGTAGCTCCTACCTCCCCTCCTGAAGACCACCTCTCCCCACGCCCAAGTGTACATTCCTGCCTGTTTGGAATGTAAGCTCTCTGGGTCTGTGTGTGCTCACCCAACCCAGAACACCCCATAAAAATGTGTTCAATGAGCAAAAGGAATGTTCTCTCTGGCCTGGGAAGGCTGGAGCCTGCAAAGCGAGCCTGTGGGTCTCCTGGGTGCGAGCAGACGAGGCCAGCAGGTGAATCCTGTTCCCCAGTCATGTAGCCTGATGAGTCCTGGGCCTGGGGTCACGCATCTCTCTGTGGCCAGCACCCTGGAGGTCAGAAAGCCCCACAGCCGCACGTTTGTTGAGCTGGGGCAGGCCGTCCTGAGACTGCGACAGGGGTGAGTTGGAGCTGGAGGCTCTGAGGGTAAGGAGAGCTTTGGCCTGGAAAATCACATCACGAGCTCGAGGCTGGCCTCAGGACAAGGCAGGGAAATTGCTAAGGGCCTGGCGTTCCAAGAGGCGGCCTGTGCAAGAGGAGAGACTCATTCTTGGAAAGTCGAAACCCCCACGGGGGCTGCAGCGGGTCTTTGAGCTGCTGGCGCGCGCGCCATTCTGGCTTCGGAACCAACCAGAGTGGTGAAAACAGAGTGACTGGAGAGTCTGGCCGCCTCGCGGTGTGGACAGGACGGTGAGGTCCAGGGGACCGGGGCCATCCTGCGAGGCCGCGGCGAACTGGGACGCGGGTCCAGGTGCCCTGGCTCCCGGCCTGCCCTCTTTTCTTTCTGTCAGGCCGCGGCCGCCGCTGCCTCTTCCAAGTGGGAAAATCCACGTGGCACTTCTTCTTGATTCTGGAAGGGATGGTGCAGTGAGCGTGTGGACGCTCACAGAGCTTCGCGTCCGAAGTGGATTTCCCTTCCCGAGGTTTTTTCTTAACCTGGAGTCATTGCTGATTTACATTTTACCCCTTTTGCTTATCGTGTAATCTCCAGCTACACACAGACACATACACACAGATAAATATGCAAACACAGATGCACACATTGCAAACCGTGAGTTCATATTGATGCACTCAACTGCTGTCCAGCACCCTAGTTTGGTTAAACCAAACTTCTAGACTTCTCCTTTCCATGTATGTGCATTCCCCTCCAACAGTGAAGAAATACTACCTCCTATTTTGTATTTATTTGCTCAGAGAAATCGTTTTAGAGTTGGTAACCCATACCACCTTAACAGGAAAACCTATTAATTGGTATTAAATATGCCTTTACATTTCCTTAAGATAAAATTTAATATAGAAAATGCACACATCTTAAGTGTGTGATTTGATGAGCTTTAACAAATACATACACTTGTATGACCCACGGCCCAACTGTCTTGATAAGCCATACCATAGCCGGGGTGGCTTACATATTAGGCACTTATTTCTCATGGTCTGGAGGCTGGAAGTCCAAGATCAGAGTGCCAGTGGATTTGGTTCTTGAGGTTTATCTTCCTGGTGTGTAGATGGCTGTCTTCTTGCTGCGTCCTCATTAGGCAGAGAGAGCACTCTGGTCTTGTTCTTCTTATAAGGTTGCTAATCCCATTCTGGGGGCCCCACCATCATGACCTCATCTAAACCTAATTACCTCCCCAAAGCCTCATCTCTAAATGCCAGCACCTTGGGGGTTATGGCTTCAACAAATGAAGTTTGGAGAGGCACAAACATTCAGTACCTAACATCAGTCAAAGTAGAGACAATTTCTGTCGTTTTAGAATATTCTCTAGAGCAACTAGGGACAGAATTGGCTGGGTGATGAGAAAAGTGTATGTTCAACCAAACAAGAAATGGTCAGAACTTTCCTCACAGTTTTCCTATTTTTTATGTTCTCCCTAACGATAAAGAAGAGTGGTACTGTTAGTGTTTAAATTTCATCCTTTAGAAGTGGAAGCATACAGCATGTGTGTGTGTGTGTGTGTGTGTGTGTGTGTGTGTGTGTGTAGAAAGAAAGAAAGTGAAGTTGCGCAGTTGTGTCCGACTCTTTGCTACCACATGGACTGTAGCCTACCAGGCTCCTCCAACCATGGGATTTTCCAGGCAAGAGGACTGGAGTGGGTTGCCATTTCCTTCTCCAGAGGATCTTCCCAACCCAGGGATCAAACTTGGGTCTCCCACATTGCAGGCAGATGCTTTACCATCTGAGCCACCAGGGGGCTATATATGTGTGTGTATACACACACACACACACACACACACATACACACACACACACACATAAGTATATGTATACATATATTCACATATTCTTTTTCAGTCTGGTCATTCTAATAGATATATAGTGGTATCCCTTGATTTTAATGCATTTTCCTGCAGAAAATTACATTCAACTAATTTATAAAACTTCGTTTAGGAAGTGTCTAAGGTTCAGGTATATTTTGCCTGTTTTTTTTGGGTTTTAATTTTTTATTATGGATTTGTTTGGAGTTTTTTACATATTCTGGATACAAGTTGTTTGTCAGATCTATGTCTTGCAAGTATATATTTTTTCAAATCTGTGACTTGTCTATTTCTCTTCTTCGGTTCAGTTGTTTAGTTCAGTCTCTCAGTCGCGTCCAACTCCTTGCAACCCCATGGACTGCAGCATGCCAGGCTTCCCTGTCCATCACCAACTCCCAGAGCTTACTCAAACTCATGTCCATCGAGTCAGTGATGCCATCCAACCATCTCATTCTCTGTTGTCCCCTTCTCCTCTTGCCTTCAATTTTTCCCAGAATCACAGTCTTTTCCAGTGAGTCAGTTCCTTGCATCAGGTGGCCAAAGTATTGGAGTTTCAGCTTCAGCATCAGTCCTTCCAATGAATATTCAGGACTGATTTCCTTTAGGACGGACTGGTTGGATCTCCTTGCAGTCCAAGGGACTCTCGAGAGTCTTCTCCAACACCACAGTTCAAAAGCATCAATTCTTTGGCGCTCAGCTTTCTTTATAGTCCAACTCTCACATCCATACATGACTACTGGGAAAACCACAGCTTTGACTAGACGGACCTTTGTTGGCAAAGTAATGTCTCTGCTTTTTAATATGCTGTCTAGGTCGGTCATAACTTTTATTCCAAGGAGCAAGCGTCTTTTAATTTCATGGCTGCAGTCACCATCTGCAGTGATTTTGGAGCCCCTCAAAATAAAGTCTGTCACTGTTTCCATTGTTTCCCCATCTATTTGCCATGAAGTGATGGGGCCGGATGCTATGATCTTAGTTTTCTGAATGTTGAATCTTAAGCCAACTTTTTCACTCTAACTTTTTTACTGTGAGTTCTTTCCTTATTGGTCACTTAATTTTTTTTATTTCGTTGCACTGGATCTTAGTTGCGGCACACAGCACCTTCAATCTTTGTTGCATCTGCTGGGATCTAGTTCCCTGACCAGGGATCGAACCCCAGCCCCCTATATTGGGAGGGTCGAGTCTTAGCTACTGGGCCACCAGGGAAATCCCTTGGTAACTTTTTTTAATGTGATAAAATACACAGAACGTACAATCTACCATCTTAACCATTTTAAAATTCAGTAGTGTTTAGTGCATTCATAGTATTGTGCAATGGTCACCACTGTCTAATTTCATTTTCATCAGTCCAAAAGGAAACCCAATACCCATTAAACTGTCATTCCACATTCTCCCTTTCCAGCCTCTGGCAACCACTAATCTACTCTTGGTCCCCATGGATTTGACTATTTTGGATATTTCATATTAACAGAATCATACAGTATGTGGGCTCTTGTGTCTAGCTCATTTCAATTAGCATAACATTTTCAAGGTTCATCCACACTGTAGAAATAAGTTCACATCCATTCTGTGAATAAGGTCGTGTCATCTGTAAACAGACGTGGTTTTGCTTCTTTTCTTTTTCTTTTTTTTTACTTCTTTCCTCATCTGGAAGCCTCTGCATCTTTTTCTTGCCTTGCTGCCCTGGCTAGGACCTCTAATGCCATGTTGAAGAGAAGTGGTAAGAACAGACACTCCTGTCTTGTTCCCGATCTTAGGAAAGAAAAAATTTTAGTCTTTCACAATGAAATATTATGTTGCTCTGGGTTTCTCATAGATGGCTTTCATCAGATTGAGGAAATTCACTTCTATTTCTAGCTGGTTGAGTGTTTTAATGAGGAAAGGGTGTTGGATTTTGTTGTTATTGTTTTTTTACATTTATTGAGATTAGTTTGTGTTTTCCCCTTTATTTTGTTACTATGGAATATTTCACAGGTTGATTTTTGTGTACTGAACTAAGTTTGCATTCCTGGGATAAATCCCACCTGATCACAGCGTATAATCATTTTTGTATGCTGCTAGATTCAGTTTTCTAATATTTTATTGAGGATTTTCCTTCTATTTTCATAAGGAATATTGGTCTATAATTTTCTTTCCTTGTGAGAGTTTTGTCTGGCTTTGGTATCTGCAAAGTACTGGCCTCACAGAATGGCTTAGGAAGTGTTCTCCTCTCTTCTCTTTTATGGGAAGACTGTGAGAGATTGGTGTTAATTCTTTTTAAACATTTGGTGAAATTAAACAATGTAACCATCTTGTCCTGGGCTTTTCTGTGTTGAAAGTGTTTTGATTACTAACTCAATTTCTTGTTACATGTTTTTTCAGATTTGCTTTATCTTTTTCAGTCTCTCTTGGGAGTTTGTGCATTTCTAGGAATTTTTCCATTTCATCTAGGTTATCTAATTTGTTGTCATAGTATTTTCTTATAATCCTCTTTATTTTTGTAAGATCTGTATTAGTGTCTCTTCTTTTATTCCTGAGTTCAATAATTTGAGTCGTTTTCCTTTTTTCCTTCATCTGTCTGGCTAAAGGTTTGTCAATTTTGTTGATCATTTCAAATGACCAATTTTTGGCTTTGTTCATTGTCTCTATTGAGTTTCTTGTCTCTGTTTCATGTATTTCCATGCTAATATTTATTATTTCCTTCCTTCTGAGTCCTTTGGGTTTGGTTTGCTCTTTCTCCCCCTAGTTTCTTTTCTCCTTCTTGGGTCGGGCTGCGTGGCATGCAGGATCTTAGTTCCCCAATAAGGGATCCTACCCACACCACCCTCCAGTGGAAGCTTGGAGTCTTAACCACTGGACTGCCAGTATGCTAGGTTGTTGATTTGGGATCTTTTCTCCTTTTTAATTTGGGTGTTTATAGCTATCAATTTCCCTCATTTATAGCACTACTTCTGCTCCATCTCCAAAGTTTTGGTATGTCGTTTTTGTTTTCATTAATCTCACAACATTTTCTAGTTCTCTTTGTGATTTCTCCTTTGATCCACTTTATTTAAGAGTGTGTTGTTGAATTTCTGTGTATTTGTCGATTTTCCAAATGTTATTAACTTCTAATTTCATCCCATTATGGTCAGAAAACCTACTTGCATTATTTCAGTCTATTAAAAGATATTTATGGTCTAACATATCAATTATCCTGGAGAACGTTCCATGTGCGCTTGAGAAGAATGTGTATCTTGCTGCTGTTAGGTAGATGTTCTATAGACGTTCATTAGATCTAGTTGGTGTATATTCTGTATCCTGATGACCTGCTGTCTAGTGTTCTCTCCATTATTAAAAGTGGAACATTGACATATCTAATAAGGGAATTCCCTGGCAACTGCCAGGGCCCAGTTCAATCCCTGATCAGGGAACTAAGATCCTGAAAGCCGCATGGCAAAAAAAAGAAAAACAAGAAAGGAATACCTAAATATCATAGTTGGGGTGCTTATTTTTTCCGTCAATTCTTTCAGTTTTTGCTTTGCTTTGTGTGGGGCTCTGTTTTTAGGTATATACGTTAACAATTATTCTATCTTATTAATGTGTTGACCTTTTTTGTCATTCTGTGATGTCCTTCTGTGTCTTTGGTAACATTTTTTCCTCTTAAAAAGTATTTATTTATTTGTTTGGCTGGGCAGGGTCGTAGTTGCAGCATGTGGGATCTAGTCCCCTGACCAGGGGCCAGACCCTGGCGCCTGCGTGGGGACTGCAGAAGCGTGGTCACTGGGCCACCAGGGAAGTCCTAACAATTTTTTTTTTTTCTTAAAGTCTATTTTGTCTGAATTTAGTGTAGGCACTCCGTCTCCCTTTTGGTTACTGTTTGCATGGGCTATCTTTTTCCGTGCTCTTTAAAGCTATTTATTTATTTTTATATCTATTCTGCCAATCTTATGTCTCTTAATAGGAGAGTGTAATCCATTTAGTTCAGTGTATTTATTGATAAGGAAGGCCTTGCTTCTGCTGTTTTGCTGTTTGTTTTCTTTATGTATGTCTTTTCATCCCTGGGTTCCTCCGTTCCTCCCTTCCTTTGTGTTTATGGAGTGTCTTGTGTATCACTTTAATTTCTTGTTGTTCCTTTAAATACATACTATTTCAGTTATTTGGGGTTGCCATGGAGATTAAAATGAACATTTTAATTTGTAATAACCTAGTTTCCGTTAATGCTAACTTAATTTCAATAGTATACAAAAATTTTTGTTCCTATATAGCTTTGTTACCCTCCACTTATATGGTTCTTGTTCAAACTGCGTTTTTATCCATTGTGTGTCCATCGACATATTAATAGATTTGTAATTATTGCTTTTCAGGTCTATTTTTTGTATGCATCCTCCCTGGTATGTACATTACCTGCTCGATCCCCAGAAATAGATCAGAACTTTAAAATCCATGTAGACATCTCATTCCCCAGCCTTTCCTAAAAAAAAAAGACAGACTTCTGGTTAGGCTATTGTTTGCCTCAACTTTTATCCAGTGCCTCAGGCAGCAGTGACTAAAACATTTGCCTATAAATGTTTTTAATAAACACCCCCCCACCCACACCCCGGCTCTCTACCCCTGGGCCAGTTCTTAGTTAGGCAAAATGAAGACAAGCCTTCTGAGTTGATTTTACAGGGAACCACAAGATTGGTCAAAACAAATAATTACATTTTTGTGTGTGTGTGAATGAGGTCTGTTCTGCTCCCTCCACCACCATCAATATGGATTATTATTTTCAAAACTACCACTGAGCTGGAGAGTAGATGAGACAGGGGTAAGATTATACACCGCAAAGCTTGCTGTCTTGCTGAAATTCAGCTGGTTTTCTTGAACAAGTGCTCCCAGGTTTCTTGAATAAGTGCTCCTTTGTTTAATTTCCACAATTGCAAAAAAGCGATTCTGACATTTTTGCCTCATTTTACTGCTTTTATTGAGGCTGAAATCTTGGAGTTCCTGACTCTGCCACACTGACGTCACTCTTCCGGTAGACTCGTGTTCTTGAGAGTTGTGCGTATCATTGCATAAATCAGGAATTTCTTCCTTTTTGCTGGTGGGTAGTATTCCACTGTAAAGATATGCCATAATTCTTAGTTCATTCATTTTTTAATGGATATTTAGGTTCTTTGCAGTTTCAAGCTTTTATAATAAAGGTACTGTATACGTTTATATATAAGGCTGTGTTCAAATATATGCTTTCTTTTCTCTTGGATACCTGCCCAGGAATGAGACTTGCTGACTATTTGTTTAATTTAGTAAGAAATAGTCATGGACAGCAAAAGAGACACAGATGTGTAGAACAGCCTTTTGGACTCTGTGCGAGAGGGAGAGGGTGGGATGATTTGGGAGAATGGCATTGAAACATGTATAATACCATATATGAAACGAATCGCCAGTCCAGGTTCGATGCACGATACAGGATGCTTGGGGCTGGTGCACTGGGATGACCCAGAGGGATGGTACAGGGAGGGAGGAGGGAGGGCGGTTCAGGATGGGGAACACGTGTACACCTGTGGTGGATTCATGTTGATGTATGGCAAAGCCAATACAATATTGTAAAGTAATTAGCTTCCAATTAAAATACATTTATATTAAAAAATACAGGAAATAGTCATGGACTTGCTGTGTGGTCCAGTGGTTAAAACTTTGTCTTCCAATGCAGGGGGTGTGGGTTCTATCCCTGGTCAGGGAGTTAACCAAAACATAAAACAGAAGCAATGTTGCAACAAATGCAATAAAGACTTTAAAAAAATCCACATCAAAAAATAAACAAACAACTTATCCTTAATAAAAAGAAAAAAAAGAAAGAGTCAAAGTGTTTTACAGTGTGGCTGTGCTATTTACATTCCCGCCAGTGTGATGGTTCCAGTTGCTCCATATGCTGTTAATAGTAGGTGTGGTCAGTTTACAAAAGATTAACAGTTTTAATGGTTAATGCATTTGTGTCTTAATATGGACTTACCAGAGATCAAATTGCCAACATCCACTGGATCATGGAAAAAGCAAAAGAGTTCCAGAAAAACATCTATTTCTGCTTTATTGACTATGCCAAAGCCTTTGACTGTGTGGATCACAATAAACTGTAGAAAATTCTGAAAGAGATGGGAATACCAGACCACCTGACCTGCCTCTTGAGAAACCTATATGCAGGTCAGGAAGCAACAGTTAGAACTGGACATGGAACAACAGACTGGTTCCAAATAGGAAAAGGAGTACGTCAAGGCTGTATATTGTCACCCTGCTTATTTAACTTATATGCAGAGTACATCATGAGAAATGCTGGGCTGGAAGAAGCACAAGCTGGAATCAAGATTGCCGGGAGAAATATCAATAACCTCAGATATGCAGATGACACCACCCTTATGGCAGAAAGTGAGGAGGAACTAAAAAGCCTCTTGAAGAAAGTGAAAGAGGAGAGTGAAAAAGTTGGCTTAAAGCTCAACATTCAGAAAACGAAGATCATGGCATCTGGCCCCATCACTTCATGGGAAATAGATGGGGAAACAGTGGAAACAGTGTCAGACTTATATTTTTGGGGGGTTCCAAAATCACTGCAAATGGTGACTGCAGCCATGAAATTAAAAGACGCTTACTCCTTGGGAGGAAAGTTATGACCAACCTAGCTAGCATATTCAAAAGCAGAGACATTACTTTGCCAACAAAGGTTCGTCTAGTCAAGGCTATGGTTTTTCCAGTGGTCATGTATGGATGTGAGAGTTGGACTGTGAAGAAAGCTGAGCGTTGAAGAATTGATGCTTTTGAACTGTGGTGTTGGAGAAGACTCTTGAGAGTCCCTCGGACTGCAAGGAGATCCAACCAGTCCATTCTAAAGATCAGGCCTGGGTGTTCTTTGGAAGGACTGATGCTGAAGCTGAAACTCCAGTCCTTTGGCCACCTCATGTGAAGAGTTGACTCATTGGAAAAGACTCTGATGCTGGGAGGGATTGGGGGCAGGAGGAGAAGGGGACGACAGAGGATGAGATGGCTGGATGGCATCACTGACTCGATGGCCATGAGTCTGGGTGAACTCTAGGAGTTGGTGATGGACAGGGAGGCCTGGCGTGCTGCGATTCATGGGGTCACAAGGAGTCAGACACGACTGAGCGACTGAACTGAACTGAATGACTAATGAGGTTGAGCATGTTTCATATGCTTATTTGCCCTTTATACATCTTCTTTTGAGAGGCATCCACGCATTTTGCCCAGTTTTTAAAAGACCATTTTTCTCTCTTTTACTGAGCTGCATAAAAGTCCACTGTCATCTATAGATACTGTGAAGATTTTCTTCCATTCTGTGGTTTACCTTTTCCTTTTCCAAACAATGTCTTTTTTAAACTGTAGCTTTATTAGAGATAGAGTTTCTTGTTTGGGTACCATTATAATTGGTACTGTTTTTGAGATTTCAGTTTCCAATGGTTTGCTGCTGGTGCATAGACTTTAAATTGTATGTTTCCATCTTTATAAATTTATTTATAGTTTTAGGAGCTTTTGAGGGGTGGATTTCTTGGAATTTTCTTTGGAGACAATCATGTGTTCCATAAATAGGGACAGTTTAAATTCTTCCTTCCCAAAGTGCCCTTTATTTTTTTTCTTTTTTTATTATCTTGCCTTGGTCTTCCAATACAACGTTGAATAGAAGGGGTAAGAGTAAACATTCTTATCTTGTTCTTGAATTTAGGGAAAGTATTCAATCCTTTACCAGTAAGTATAATTTTGATCAGTCGCTCAGTCGTGTCCGACTCTTTGTGACCGCACGGACTGTAGCTTGCCAGGCTCTTTTGTCCGTGGAATTTCCCAGGCAAGAATACTGGAGTGGGTTGATATTTCTTTCTCCAGGGGATCTTCCTAATCCAGAGATGGAACTCACGTCTCCTGCATTGGCAGGCAGATTCTTTCCCACTGTGTCACCTGGGAAGCCCCTATAATTTTGATAAGTAAAAGTGTTAGTCACTAGGTCATGTCCGACCCTTTGCAACCCTGTGGACTATAGCACACGAGGCTTCTCTGTCCATGGAGTTCTCCAGGCAAGAATACTGGAGTGGGTCTTGCCATTCCCTTCTCCAGGGGATCTTCCCAACCCAGGGATCAAACCCAGGTCTCCTGCTTTGCAGGCGGATTCTTTATTGTCTGAGCCACCAGGGAAGCTCCAAGTATGATTTTAGTTCGGAGTAATTTATAGATGCCCTTTATCAGGTTGAGGAAGTTCCTTTCTATTCCTACCTTTTTTTTTTTTTTAAGACTTAAAAACATATTTAAAAATTTTTTTAATTTAATTTTTTGGCCATGCCACACATTGCAGTATGTGAAAATCTTAGTTCCCCAATGAGGAATCAGACTCGATTCCCCAGCTTTGGAAGTGTGGAGTTTTAAACACTGGACCACAGGCAAGTCCTCTATTCCTACTTTGATGAGAATTTATCCGGAATGGATAGGGATTCCCTGGTGGCTCAGACGGTAAAGTGTCTGCCCGCAATGCAGGAGACCCGGGTCGATATCCAGGTTGGGAAGATCCCCTGGAGAAGGAAATGGCAACCCACTCCAGTACTCTTACCTAGAAAATTCCATGGATGGAGGAGTCTGGTGGGCTACAGTCCATGGGGTTGCAAAGAGTCGGACACGACTGAGCGACTTCACTTTCACTTTATCCAGAATGGATGTTGAATCTTGTCAAATACATACATTGATATGATCTTCTGTGCTTTCTTTTTTAGACTGCATTAATTAACACTCAAATAGTAAAACAGTCCTGTGTTGCTGGAATAATACTCAGTTGGTTGCTGTGAGTGGCAGTGGTCTGTCCTCCCGTAATTTATTCCTCAAAGTCTATGCTATCTAGGGCCAGATCCACACACAAAGCTCAGCCGTGAGCACACGGGTTCACACATACAACGTTACCAAGTTGTTTTCTTCTTCTTTTTGGCTGCACCACACCCTTAGTGGGATCTTAGTTCCCTGACCAGGAATTGAACCCTGGGCCCTCATCAGTGGAAGCTCGGAGCCTAACCACTGGACTGCCCGGGAATTCCCCCAAATTGTTTTCTTGAGTTCCTTTTTCTCAGCGATCTCACACTTTCCAGCTTGTGACTACTCGTCTTCCTTGTCCCTAATTAGAAAGCCAGGCTTTAGTTTCTCTGCTCTGCAACACCCTATTCATGATGACTTCTTCCTTTAGGATCAAATGGCAAGGAGATAGAGAGAAGGCAACAAGGGCGCCCCCGGTCCTCTCGGGACCACACTGCCTCTTGCCGTGGAGAAGATGCCTTTTAAGTCTGCCTCTGCCTTTTAACTTTTAACTGGGGTTGAAAAGAACATTGAAGAACATTTTCTGTAAAGGACTGGCAATAAATAAATTAGGCTTTGTGGGCTGCATATGGTCTTTGCTACATATTCCTTCGCTTCCTTTTTTTTTTCTCCTTTGCTTTCTTTTCCACAATGCTTTGTGAATGGACAAACCATTTTTAGCTTGAGGGCCATGTAAGAACACGCTGCAGGCCATAGTTTACCACTCGTCCTACAAACCATTGACATTTTATATAATCATTGATACGGTGGGACTCAAATCTGCTATCCTGATATTTGTTTTGTATTTGACCCATCTGCTCTTTGTTCCCTGTTCCCTCTTTTTCGGCCTTCTTTTGAATTAATTGAACATTTTTTATGATTTTATTTGATCTCACTTATTAGTTTATTAGGTATAACTCTTAGTTTTTTATTATTTAGTGATGGTTTATGACAGTGTGTACATCTTTAACTTATTAATCTACCCTCAAGTAACATTATACACTTAAAAATATATAGTCTAAGATCCTTACAAGATTGTGCTTCTATTTTCTCCTTCACCTTTGTGCTTCTGTTGTCAGATATTTTGCTTCTACGTGTTATGACTGCCACAATACATTGTTACTATTTCTGCTTTGAGTAGTCAATTCCCTTTTGAAAAGATTTAAAAAGGAAGAAAAAGACTTTTTCAAGTTTATCCACACACTTACCATTTCTGATGCTCTCCTTTTCTTTATGTCCATCCATATTTCCATCTGGTATCATTTTCCTCCTGTCTGAAAGACTTCCTTTAACATTTTTTTTTGAAGTGAAGATCTGCTGGTGATTAATTCTTGCAATTTCATATGTCTAAAGAAATCTGTAGGCTCTGGTTCTGGGTAAAATGTAGTAAGCGCACTCCACCCTGTCTCTCCTACTGAATACAGCTGCAAAACCTGGATGGAATACATGGAACAGCGATCTGAGGACTCTGAAAAGTCAATATTAGTAGGAACATTGGAAAAAAAAAAGACAAGAAGTTGGAGCACCACCGAACCAGTGGTGAGTCTACCCGTTATTTTTTTCCTACAGTGTCCTCCAGTCTGAGCACAAGTCAGCCTGAAACCAAGAACTGGTGTTGGCAGGAACAGTGAGAAGCCCAGGAGGAACCTTATGGTTCCCGCTGGAGGAGCAGGAAAGGGACCTCCTAAAGCCTAGAGAGAGGAGAGACTTCTTTTTCTTTTTCTCCTCCCGTCTCTCATGCCACTGCCCCCAGCAACTTCCTGGTAATGACGTGAGACCTCCCAGTGGAGCCCACAGGATCCATTCCTCAGTAACAACAACCTTGTGAAGTGAGTTAAGAGTTAACCTGAATAGCTCCATAGTTACTGAAGAAATTGAATTTATAGCTAGAATCGACCAGTGAACCCATCTGGGTCTGCTGCTGTCTATTTTGAAAGGTTGATAATTATTTGGAGTTAATAATTATTGACTCAATTTCTTTAATAGATAAAGGCATATTCGAACTTTCTCTTCCTTCTTATGTGAGTTTTGCAGATTGTGTCTTTCAAGGAATGGATCTGTTTCATTTAGGTTATCAAATTTATAGGCAGAGTTGTTCATAATATTTATTATCCTTTTAATGTCCCTGGGATCTTTAAGGCTGCCTCCTGTTTAATTTCTGGTAATAGTAATCTTGAGTCCTCTCTTCTTAGACTGGTAAGAAGCTTATGAATTTTACTGATCTTGTCAAAGAACTGGATTTTGGTTTCATTGATTTTCTCTATTGATTTTCTGTTTTCAAGTCCATTGATTTCCATTCATTTTTATTGTATCTTTTCTTCTGTGTGTGTGTGTATGTGATCAGTAGTATCTGACTCTTTGTGACCCATGGACTCTAGCCCACCAGGCTCCTCTGACCATGAGATTTCCTAGGCAAGAATACTGGAGTTGGTTGCCATTTCCTTCTCCAGGGCATCTTCCCAACCCAGGGATTGAACCTGCGTCTCTTGTGTCTCCTGCATTGGCAGGCAGATTCTTTTGCATTAGTGCCTTCTGGGAACCCCTTCTTCTGCTTACTTTGGGTTTAAATTGCTCTTCTTTTTCTAGCTACCTAAGGTGGAAGCTTAGTTGATTGATTTTAGATCTTTCTTCTTTTTTAATATACTGAAAGCTATAAATTTCCCTCTAAGATCTGCTTTTACTGCATCCCACACATTTCGATAAGTTGTGTTTTAATTTTCATTTCATTCAGAATATTTAAAAAATTTTCTTGGTATTTCTTCCTTAATCTGATTGCTATTTAGAAGTGTATTATTTAGTCTCCAAGGATTTTGGGATTTTCCAGGTATCTTTCTGTTGTTGATTTCCAGTTTAATTCCATGGTGGTCTGATACAGACATTGTGTGCTTTTCATTCTTTTAAATTCATTAAGATGTGTTTTATGACCCCAAATGTGTTACAGGCTATCTTAGTCAATGTCCCATGTGAACTCGAGAATCTGTATTCTGACATTATTGGATGAAGCACTCACTAGATGCTGCTTATATCCAGTTGTTTGATGTTGTTGGGTTCAACTGTGGCCTTGCTGATTTTTCTGCCTGCTGGATTCATGCACTTCTGATAGAGGGGTATTGAAATCTCCAAATATGGTCGTGGTCATCTATTTCTCCTTGCAGGTCCATCAGTTTTTGCCTCACATATTTCAGTGTTCTGTTATTAGGCATGTATGCATAAAGGATTGTTATATCTTCTTGGAGAAATGGCTCTTTTGTCATTTCCGCCTTTTGTGGTTTTAATTGAGCATTTTTATTCTATATTATCCCCTTTCTTAGCATATCAGTTACTACTTCTTTTTTTAGTGATTGCCCTAGAATTTGCAGTATATATTTACAACCAGGCCAAGTTCACTTTCAAATAATACTTTACCACTTCACAAGTAGTGCAGCACTTCAGCAAATGGACTCTGATTCCTGCCTCCTGTCCCTGTTGTCATCATTCATTTCACTTACACATAAGTACACACACACAAATAAGTATACATGGTACTTTGTTGGTATTATTAGGTTGAACAAGCTATTATCTTAGATCAATTGAGGATAAGAAAAATACGTTTTTAAATAGCCTTCATTTATTCTTTCTCCCGTGCACGCTCTTTCTTTATGTAGAAGTGGGTTTCTGAACTTTATTATTTTCCTTCTCTTAAGGAATTTTTGAAAAGCATTGTTTGTGGGATTTCCCTGTGGTTAGGAATCCACCTTGCAGTGTGAGGGATGCAGGGTCGATCCCTGGTCAGGAAACTGGGATCCCACGCGCAGCAAGGCAACCAAGCCAAGCGTTCCAGCCACAACGAAAGATCTCGCGTGACACAGCAAAGATCTCGTGTGCTGTAACTAAGACCCTCCTGACACAGCCAGATAAATAAATATTTTTTAAAGAAACCATTTTTTTTTTTTGCAAGGCAACAAATGCTCTCAATTTTTGCTCGAGAAAGCATTTCTCATTCACTTTTGAAGGATATTTTCCTCCTAGAATTCTAAAATGGTGGGATATTTTTTTTACCCTCTTAATACTTTTTAAGTATTTCACTGCACTCTCTCCTTGTTTGCATAGTTTCTGAGAAATTGGATGTAATTCTCATCTTTTCTCTTCATTTTTCCCTGGCTTCTTTCAGGAATTTTTCTTTATCTTTGATTTTTGGTAGTTTGGATATAATATGCCTGGGTGTAGTTTTCGGCATTCATCCTGATTGATGTTCTCTAAGCTTCCTGGATCTGTGGTCTGGTGTCTGACGTTAATTTGGGGGAAATTCTCAAACAAATTATTGTTTCAAAAATTTCCTCTCTTCCTGTCTCTCTCTCTTCTCCTTCTGGTATTCGCATTAAGCATATGTTACACCTTTTGTAGCTCTCTCCCAGTTCTGTTCTGCTCTGGTATTTTTTCTCCCAGCCTTTTTTTCTCTTTGTTTTTCCATTTTGGAGATTTCTGTTGAGACATCCTCAAGCTCAAAGATCCTTTCCTCAGCTGTGTCCAGTCTGCTAATAAGCCCATCAAAGGCATTCTTCATTTATGCTGCAGTGCTTTTGATCTCCAGCATTTCTGTTTGGTTCTTAGAATTTCCATCTCTGCTTACATTGCCCGTCTGTTCTTGCATGCTGTCTATCTTATCCATGAGCACCCTTAGCATAGTGATTATAGTCGCTTTAAATTCCTTGCTTTTATATTAATAATTCCAACATCCCTGTCTTATCTGAGTCTGGTTCTGTTGCTTGCTCTGCCTCTTCAGACTATGTTTTTTTGCCTTTTAGTATGCCTTGTAGTTTTTTTTTTTCCCTTGAGAGTTGGACATGATGTACGGGGCGATAGGAATGACTATAAATTACCCTTTAGGCATGTTGTGATAAAGGGGGTGTAGGGGAGCACTCCATAGTCCTAGAATTAGATCTTAGTCTTCGTGAACAGATGCTCCTGGACTGTGAGCTTCACAAGTGCTTATTGTTTGTTTTTCCGGCCTTAGGTGGAACAGGATGGCTAGAATGGGATGGAGCTGGGTATTTCCCTTCCTCCAAGACAGTTAGGCTCTGTTAAACCCCTCTGCAAGTAAGTCTCTGGTTAGGTCATTTCTCCTGAATGCAGGCTTTGTTAAGAACAGAATACTCTGGCATGTTTCATAATGGTTTGTTTTCTTCTGCACCTGCCAGAAGCCCTGGGGGTTTTTCTCTGATATTCATTATGAGAACCTGATAAGTCTTCAGGAGGTAAAACTCACACAAGTGTGTCTGTGTTGGTGGGGGGGGGGCGCGCGGCAGGCCACCCTCTGACTGCATCCCCTTGGAGTTTTTGTCAATGAGACTTGTCCACGCTCAGCCTCCAGCAGTTTGTTGATTGTAATTGAGGTTTCCCCACCCCAGTACTGCTTTCTGCACGGATAAGCTGTAGTTCTCTGTGTCCACCTGCCTGTCTCTACAGTTTGGGTGGGGAGGGGGCAGTGATTTTCCCCATGACTGTGCTTCTCTGATGGATCTGAAGTTAATCATACTTCAGTTCATTCAGCCTTTTACTTATTGTTAGGACAGAGTGATGACTTCCAAACTTCTTCCATGTTGGATGGGAAATGTTTCCATTTTTAGCTTGCTGAAAAGTGTTTTTATCATGACTGTATGTTGAATTTTGTCAAATGCTTTCTTTCTGCCATTATTAAGAAGACTATGTTATTTTTAACCTTTATTCATTGATATATTTTATTACATTGACTGATTTTTTTTTTTTTTTTTGTAAACTAACATTGCATTTCTGGGATAAATTTCCAGTTGACTTGACTTTTACCTTTTTTATGTGTTTCTTGGTTGATTTGCTGATCCTCCTAATGGATTTTTGCATCTTTATTCAGGACAGCTCTTTGTCCATAGCAAGGAATCAGCAAATTTTTTCTGTGAAGAGTCAGGTAGTAAATATCTGAGGCTCTGGAGACCGTGTAATCTGTGTCACAACTACTCAACTCTGCCACTGTAACATGAAGGCAGCAGTGGAGAATACACACATGAACAGGTGTGGCTGTGTTTTCTTAAGACTTCCCTGGTGGCTCAGACGGTAAAGTGTCTGTCTACAATGTGGGAGACCCGGGTTCGATCCCTGGGTTGGGAAGATCCCCTGGAGAAGGAAATGGCAATCCACTCCAGGACTATTGTTAGGAAATACTGTATGTAAATAATGTGTGTTTTCTTAAAACATTATTTACATAAACAGACTGCAGGCTGATTTGGGCCCGTAGGCCATGGTTTGACAATCCCTTGTCTAGGTTTGTTAGGTTTTTTCCCCCCTTGTAATGTTTTCGTCTGGTTTTGGTATCAGAGTAACACTGGCCTCATAAAATTAGTTGGGAAATATTCTCTCTATGTTCTCTAGAAGTTTTTGTGAGATTGGAATTACCTCATTCTTAATTGCTTGCTAGAATTTACCCGTGAAGCCATCTGGGCCTGGAATTTTTTTCCTTGTTGGAAAGTTTTGAACCATAAAACATAAATTTTAGTAGATATAGACTCATTCAGATTTTTCTATTTTTTCTTTTTTACAGAGGTATAAATCACATACCATAAAATTCACTTTTTTCAAAAAGGGAACAATTCACTTGTTTTAAGTATATTCACAAAGTTGTGCAACCATCTTCTCATTTCATAAACATTTTCCATCTCCCCCTGAAAAACTCCATTCCCATTAGTTTACACTCATTCTCGCTTCCTCCCAGCCCCTGGCAAACACTTTCTGTCTCTATGGATTTGCTTATTCTGGACATTTCATATAAATGAAATCATATGACACATGACCTTTTGTGGCTGACTTCTTTCACTTAGCACAATGTTTTCAAAATTCATCCATGTTGTAGTATTTGTAAGGACTTCATTCATCTTTTTGTGGTCGAAGATTATTCCATCGTATGGGTATACCACATTATGCTTATCCATTCATCAGTGATGGATATGGGAACTGATTCCACTTTGGGCCACTATGGATAACGTTGCAGTGAGCATTTACATACATGTTTTCACGTGGACATACATTTTCAGTTCTCGCATGTGTGCATGCTCAAGCGCCTCAGGTATGTCCGATTCTTTCTGACGGGATGGACTGTAGCCCACCGGGCTCCCCTGTCCTGGCAGTTCTCCTGTGGGTATATACATGAGAGTAGAATGCCTCCTTTGGCAACTCTATTTTAACTTTTTGAGATACTGCCAAACGCTTTTCCAAAGTGACTGCACCATTTTATATTTCTGCCAGCAACGTACGAAGGTTCCAATTTCTCCACATTCTTGTCAACACTTTTTATTGTCTTTCTTTTTATTACATCCATTATAGTGGTTTTGATACATCATGGTGTGGTTTTGATTTTCATTTTCTTAGTGACTAATGATGTTGAACTTTTTTTCATGTGCTTATTGGCCATTTGCATGTATATCTTCTCGTGGGAAATGTCTATTAAAATCCTTTTCACATTTAAAGGATGACTTATGTACCTTTTTATTGCTGTTGTAAGAGTTCTTTATATATTCTGGAAACTAGTCCCTTATCAGAAAAACGATTTGCAAATATTTTCCTCCATTCAGTGGGTTGTTTTTTCACTTTCTGGACGGTGCTTTGAAACGTGAATGCTTAAAATTTTGATCAAATCCAATTTACTTAATTTTTTCTCTTCTTGCTTGTGCTTTTCATGTCTTATCTGAGAAACCACTGCTTAGTCCAAGATCACAAAAATTTACTATATCTTCTTCTAAGAGTTTTAGAGCTTTAGTTCTTTGATTTAGGTCTTTGATCTTCTGAGTTAATTTTTGTCTATGGTGAGAGGAATAGTTTTATTACTTTTCCTTTAGAATGATTCATTTCTAGTTTATGTAATAAACTCAATTGATTTTTGAATATTTCTCTTATATTCTAAAAGCTTGCTGAGTTTGTTTATTAGTTCTAACAGGTGTGTGTGTGTGTGTGCATGCACATGTGTTTGTATTTCTTATGGTTTTCTGTGAATAACACCCTGTCATCTACACATCTACACATAGTTAATAGTTCATCTTTTTCAACCTGAGTGGTTTTGCTTCTCTTTCTTGCCTAAATACCCTGATATCTTTGTCTTATTCTTGGTCTTAGCAGGAAAGCTTTCAGTTCTCACCATTATGTATGACGTTAGCAGTGGATTTTTCATAAATGCCTTTTATCGTGTTAAGAAAGCTGTGGTTCTCTTGTAGATCCCTGAGCTTCCTTAAAATGATGATTTTGAATTATTTGTCAGGCAATTCATAAACCTTCATATGTGAGGGGTTCAGTTGCTGAAAAATTACTGTGTTCTTGTGGTGGTATCATGTTTCCTTAATTTTTTTGTGTTCCTCAAAGTCTTGCATTATTGTCTTCACATTTGAAAAAGTAGTCACCTTCTCCAGTCTTTACTGACTAACTTTGGGAGAGAAATACTGTCACCAGTCAGCCCAGCTAGGAATTCTGAGGTTCAGACCTTTCCTATGGTTGTGGCCACTCCACACCTCATGTGCCCTCTTGGAGGGAAATTTTAAAAATATATATTTATTTATATATTTATTTATTTGGCTGCACCTGGTCTTAGTTATGGCACATGGGACCTTCAGTTTTCATTCTGGCATGCGGGACCTTTGTTATAGCGCGTGGAATCTTTAGTTGTAGCCTGCGAACTCTCAGTTGCGGCATAAGATCGAACCTGGGCACCGTGCCTTGGGAGCTCAGAGTCTTAGCCACTGGACCACGAGGGACGTTCCTTGGAGGGAAATTCTTAAGATTGTATGCCTTCTATTGATTCTATGAAGCCAGGCTAGAAGCTGAGAGGCTACTGTTTTATTTCCCTAGGCTTGTGCCCTGAGAATACTCAAGCTTGGTGCCTTCTGTCAGTCCCAGAATCACGGCAGCTTTCTGCTTGTGCTTGTAAGTTGTCTGCCAAGACTCATACTTCCTGTCCATGACGGTGTGTTCAGGGAGCTGACCAGAGGAGGCCAGTGACGTGTGCAGAGCATTGGAGATACACTTGGGCCAGTTGAGGGATCTGCAGGTGAGGCTTGCTAAGGGATTCCCGGGTGGACTTCCTGGTGGAGTCTACAAAGTGGTTTGTGGGATCTGCAGCCTCTTGATGAGCTTTTGTTTTGTCTTTTAAATTGGCATGTGGGATCTTAGTTCCTGGACCAGGGATTGAAACCATGCCCCCTGCAGTCGGAGCACAGTCTTAACTACTGGACCACCAGGGAATTCCCTTGGATAAGTTCTGAGCCCTAGTTTTTGTGCTCCCAGCCTTTCTCAACCCCTCAGCTGTGCTGACCGTGTTCTGGGTTCTGGGTGGGTTAGAATAAGTGGGCCTCTTGGGTGCCATCCACCTTGACTGGGAAAGCCCGGTGTTGACTTACTGCTCTCTCATTTTTCCCTGGGAGAAAGGACAGGCCCAGAGGGTCTCTCTTGGCATTGAACTATGCCACCTTGAGAGGGGGTGACATAGGCATAGGGCAAGTATTCATCGACTGTCTCCAATGTGTGTGTTCTCAGATTTTCTTTTCTCCGACAGTGAAGGAACCTCTCTGCTGGATTCCTGGACTCCCACAAAGGTACTGTCGTCACCAGTGGTAGCCAGAACTGACGTCCTGCGGGCGGGGATGACGACAGGAAACTCCTATTCTGCCATCTTGCTGGTGTCCTCTAGCATCAGTTCTTCTTTAAACATTTGGCAAAATTCACCCGTAAAGCCATCGCGTCTTGGGCTTTTCTTTGTGAGAAGTTAGAACCCACCTGCCAATGCAGGAGACATGAGACGTGGGTTCAATCCCTGGGTTGGGAAGATCCCCTGGAGGAGGGCATGGCAACCCACTCCAGTATTCTTGCCTGGAGAATCCCGTGGACAGAGGAGCCTGGAGGGCTACAGCCAGTGGGATCACAAGAGTTGGACATGACTGAAAACTTAGGACAGAGGACAGTTATTATTATTAATTCAATCTCTTTACATGTTAGAGAGCTTTTTGGTCTCTTTTGAGTCCATTTTAGTAGTTTGAATATTTCTAACTATGTCCATTTAATCTAGGTTATCTACTTTGTTGGTATACAGCTGTTCATGGTATTGCCCTATAGCTCTTCTTACTTCTGTATAGTTAGTAGTAATGTCTATTCTTTCATTCTCAATTTTAATAATTTGAGACAGCTCTTTTTCTCATTCAGGCTTGCCAAAGATTTGCGAATTTTGTTACCATTTCGAAGAACCAGATTTTGGTTTCTTCCATGTTCTCTATCATTTTTCTATTTCATTTACTTCCCTTTTATCTTTTCTTTTTCACTCAGCTATAATTTGCCCTTTTACCTTCTGTGTCTTCGTATGCTGGTTTTGATAGTTTGTGTAAGGAATATGTCCATTTCCATTTGTTATTGAATATATTGACTTGATATTGTTCATAATCATCCCATGTTATCTAGTTAGTGTATATATAGTCTCTAGCGATCCTCCTTCTCTCTCTAATAATATTGGTCGCGTAATGGTCTCTATTTTTTGGTTGAAGAATCCAGTCTGGGTTTTACCAATTGTGACAAAAGCTGTACAGCAGCCCTACAGTCCCCACCTTCTGGTGTTCACTTACTTGGGTGAGCTGCTCCCCTCAAGTGCACATGTGACCTGCGACTTGCTTCTAATCAGTTGTTGTCATTGTTCAGTCGCTCAGTCATATCCGACTCTTTGTGACCGCATGGACTGAAGCACGCCAGGCTTCCCTGTTCTTCCCTGTCTCCTGGAGTTTGTTCAAACTCATGTCCATTGAATAGGGGATGCCATCTAGTCATCTCATCCTCTGTCACCCCCTTCTCCTCCTGCCTTAAATCTTTCCCAGCATCAGGGTCTTTTCCAATGAGTTGGCTCTTCGAATCAGGTAGCCAAAGTATTCTAATCAGTAGAATATAGCAACGGTAAAGGAGTGTACATGATTATGTATATGTGATTATTTTGTATGAGTTAATAATTCACATTACTAGGAGATGGCCCCCCTCCACCATGGCTTTGAGGAATTAAACTGCTATGTTGCAAGCTGCCATTTGGAAAGGGCCATGTTGCCAGGAGCTGCAGGTGGCCTCCAGCTGACGACAAACTAGAAAGTGAGGCTCCAAGCCCAGCATCCCATAAGGAACTGGATTCTGTCGATAACTATGTAAGTTGGAAGTGGTCTCCTCCTGAGCTGAGCCATAGACAAGACACCTTAAGTGTAGTTTCGTCACGTCCTAAAGCAGAGGACCCAGTTGATCTGTGCCTCTGACCCACAAAACTAGGAGAAAATTAACGTATGCTGTTTAAAGCCACTATGTTTATGACACTATTGTTATATAACAATAGATAAATATGTTAGTGATTTGGACCTTTCAAATCAACTGCTTTTGGTATCAGCATTTTCTGTATTGTTTGTCCACTTCCTATTTCATTGACTTATGTTCTTATCTTTATTATTCACATTTTTCTATCTCAGGTTGAATTTGCTCTTTCATTTCTTAGGTTTTTAAGACAGACCCTTTACTCATCGATTATCAACTTTTTATCTTTTGTACAGCAGTTAAAGCTATAATTTCCCTCTAAGTCATTGCTTTTAGAGCTGCACTCCACAAACGTTGGTGTATTGTGTTTTCATTTCCATTTGGTACAAAATACTTTCTAATCTCTCATGTGAAAAGACTCTGATGCTGGGAGGGATTGGGGGCAGGAGGAGAAGGGGACGACAGAGGATGAGATGGCTGGATGGCATCACGGACTCGATGGACGTGAGTCTGAGTGAACTCCGGGAGTTGGTGATGGACAGGGAGGCCTGGCGTGCTGCGATTCATGGGGTTGCAAAGAGTCGGACACGACTGAGCGACTGATCTGATCTGATCTGATCTGATGGGTTATTTAGAAGTACATTAATTTCCTAAGATCTAAGAAAATTTCCAGGTTTTAGAATTCGCCTTATTTCCTCTTCTCTTAGGGATCATATTTCTGTACTGCTTCTCGTCCGTGTTGAAGAACCGCTGTGTCGTATGTTTTATTTGGTTTTCTCCTTGTTAAGGCCTTGTTAAGGGAGGGCAGATGCAGTCCGTTACTCCGTGTGACTAGGCTCCGAGCGATACGTTTGGGTTTAACGCTCCTGCCTTGCTGTTTGTTTTCTGTTTGCTCCTTCAGCTCTGTTCACCTTTGCCTCTTTCCCTTCCTTTGTTGGTTGTTGGTTTACATTTATTTGGCCGTGCCAGGTCTTAGCTGCGGCACGTGGGATCTTTAGCTGTGGCCTGTGAACTCAGTTGCAGCGTGCTGCATCCAGTCCCCTGACCAGGGATCAAGCCTGGGCCCCCACACTGGGAGCATGGCAACTAGCCGCTGAACCACCAGGGAAGTCCCCCTCCCTTCCTGTGGACTGAGGATTTGTCTTTTGGTTTTAGCCTTCCATTTTGATCACTTTTGGCCCATTAGCTACTTCTCTCTCTATGTGTGTGATGTGTGTGTGTGTGTGTAATTGCTCTCGAGTTTGTACTTTGGATTTGTAACTTATCCAAGTTAAAGATCCAGTCTATCTTTAAACTATTAACTAATACTTTGTGAATAATATAAGACCCTTACAACAGTATACTTCCACTTCCATCCTTCGTGCTGTGGCAGTCCTTCATTTCACTTCTGTGAAGGTTCTAGACTCCACAATACAGTGTTATTTTTTTTTTCTTTAAAAGTCAGTTACCCTTAAAAAATGTTTTAAATTTCTTTTCAAAACAAACAACTTTTCACTGAAACCGAGTTGATTTACAATGTTCTGTTAGTTTCAGGTATGCTGCTGCTGCTGTCGCTTCAGTCGTGTCCGACTCTGTGCGACCCCATAGACAGCAGCCCACCAGGCTCCCCGATCCCTGGGATTCTCCACGCAAGAACACTGGAGTGGGTTGCCATTTCCTTCTCCAATGCATGAAAGTGGAAAGTGAAAGTGAAGTCGCTCAGTCGTGTCCAACTCCTAGCGACCCCATGGACTGCAGCCCACCAGGCTCCTCCATCCATGGGATTTTCCAGGCAAGAGTACTGGAGTGGGGTGCCATTGCCTTCTCCTTCAGGTATACAGAAAAGTCAATTATCTTTCAAGGAAATAAAAATGAGAGAAAATCTGTTTTATTTTAGTCCACATATTTGCCTATTTGTCATTTCTGGTATTCTTCATTGTCAGGTAAATCATATTTACACATCTTTTTCCTTCAGCCTGAAAAACTTTCTTTAAATTTTTTTTGTAGGGCAGGGTGCGCTGGCAATGAATTTTCTCACCTTTTGTTTGTCAGAAAATACCTTTATTTTTCTTTATTTTTTAAAGAAAGAAATTTGTTGCAAAAAATGCTAACCAATTATACATGTAATAGATGAATCAGTGTTGTTCTGTAGTTCTCCAAGTCTATATTAACATTCTTTTTAATTTTTTTTCCCCTCCAAGCTGCAGCTGAGCTCATCCAATGAATTTTTCATTTCAGACATTGTATTTTCAGCTCTAGAAGTTATATTGGTTCTCTATTATATCTTCTATTTCTCTCCTCATTACATTTATTTTTCCTTTAAGATCTTGAATACTTGTATCATAGCTGTTTTCAAGTCTTGTCAGCTGATTGGATTATCTTTGTCATTTCTTGATCTATTTCACTGATTTTTTTTTCTTGGTTATGGGGCACATTTTCCTTCTGGGTTCCCCAGAAACAGAGCCTAAGTCTGTATTAGAAGTAGATGCTGTGATTTCATGAGGTAAGGAAGCAGAATGTGGCCTCAGGAAAAGTGTGTTCTTGGCCTGATCCACAGGGAAGACTCAAGAGCATAAATTGCACCACGTGTTGGCTTTCCTGGAGGAAGGGAGTCCCCGTTTCAGCTGGCCATTGATCGTAGGCTGCTCAACATCCAGACCAATAGCTCCTATCAGCTCAGGGCTGTTCTCAGGAGAAGGGGCAGCTGGGCGCTGCCCATGTTCACAGAAGGTGCACAGCCAGCAGCAGGCATTGGGTGGAGTCTTGCATGGCCTTCATGGTGGCATCTTTCTCTGTCTCAGAGTCTTCTAAGCAGGGGTCCTCTCTGCCTGACGAGTGCAACCTGGGATGTTGGGGTGGGGTTCACTTCCCTAGCAGCAACCCTCAGCCAGTAAGAAAACACCCATCTCCTGTCACTCAGACCAATCGGATTGGCATTCTGTGTAAGCCTGGAGGTTCCGGGGGAACTGGGCCCCTGCTGCCTGTGGCAGAGAGCATCCTTAGGTTGCCTTCATGCTTTCCTTCCTCCTTCATTCTGTCTCTTGAAATCCTCTCCCAAACGCATGGTCTAGTTCAGGCCCTGTCCTCTTGGGAATCCAGACGAAAACGCCTGGGGCCGAGGTTCTGGATGGAACCCTAAGGGTAACAGAGACCTGTTGGGCCTTTCCAGGTGACTTGATTACATTTCCACTTTAGAACAGTCCCAGGGGCGGTGAGAAGCGGACAGCGCCACAGTGGACTGTGGGAGAGGGGGTCAGCTGGGAGGAAACAGAGGGAGAGAGACAAGACTTGTGGCTGGTTAGAGAGTCTGTACCCCGAAGCGCTGGCAGCCTGGAGCCCTGGGCCTGGGGCAGGAGGGGCCCTAGGGAGGGGCTGGTTTGGGGGCAGCAGGCAGATCCAGTTTATGCAGTGTCCTCCTCTAAGGAAGCAACGATGACAAGAAATGTCCACAACAGGCACGTCTGTAGTGATAGCGAGTAGGGCTGGTGGGAGTAGAGATGGAGTCTGGAAGGATTAGGAGTTAGGGGGTGATAGACCAAGGCTTTCTTTTTGGGGTGATAAAATGGTCTCAAACAGACAGTGGAAATGTGTGTCCAACTTTGTGAATATGCTAAAAACCATTGAGTTGTATGCCTTAAATGGGTGAATTGTAGGGTGTGTGAATTCTATCACAATCAAACTGTTATTTTTTTAAAACAATGAGTGCAAAGTTGTGCAAGGGACTTGGGGTTGGCAGAGGGAGGGAACCTTGCTGACTCACGGACGGTGGGCTGGGCCTCAGACGTTCTTTCGCTCACCCACCTTGTTTACCAGTGGGGTACAGGGAGAAGGTGAGTCAAGGGCTTATACCCAGGTCTCCAGACTCTCTGGGGGCGCGTCTCCCGCCCCGGCCATCTCCGGTCACTTGGCCTGCAGCTGGCTGCTCCATCCACTGCAGCATACACTTCCCTTCCCTTAGGCCAGTGTCCTTCTGAGAGGTGGGTGACAAATTGGATGAATGACTTTTCTGCTTTCTGCCCCCTCCCCGCTCCGCCTGGCCTGGTGAGTCTGACTGCCGCCCCAAGGGTCTCCCTGCTGCCAAGGACGCGGCCTGGGAGGACCCAGCTTGGGTGGAGGGAGAAGATGTTTGGTTCTCTGAGCAAGAAGGATTGGGAAATTGAGTCTGACACCTGGCAAGGCCCACTGCCCGGGCAGCACGCAGGGGAGCCTGGCCAGCACCCTGACTAGGCTCTTCCAGGCCAGCACCTCGCCAGGGTCCTGGCAGAGGCCAGAAGCGGGCGCACCGTGGGGTAGAGGGGGTGTGGGAGCAGACAGCCTGCGGGTAATGGAAAAGCTAGAACATCGGTCATGGCGGGCCTGCAGCATTCGTGTGTTGATGTCAAGAATGGAGGAGGAATTTGTGACCTTTTACCAAAGATGCTGGAATTCCCAGTGGCCGCCTTGGAGCCCATGCTTGGACCACTCCTGGAATCTTCTTGCTGTCATTGTTCTACCCTTGCTGCCAGCAAGACCCCCAACCCCTCTGCCTCAGATACCTCCATCAACCTCGTCATCCCACCCCTGGCAGCTCCCTCCAGGCCAGAAGCCTACCTAGCACTGGTACCCAGCATGCCCCTTCTCCCTGCTCAGTGTCGATCTCAGCTCCCCACCTTGCTGGCCCCAGGGGCTCAGATCTGCTCCTCATCTGCCCAGTAGAGCCTTTGTTCTCCTGCCTGACTGTGGCCAGGGCCTTGCTTCCTTCCTAGAACAGGAGGGCCTATCCCCAGGCCACCTCCCGACTGTCTGGCACCCCGGGCACTAGGCCTCTCACTGAGTTGGAAGCCCCTACCCTGTCAGCTGCCTGAGTCATGGCTGATGCTCCATTCACATTAGCTAATGCTTGGGAGGCAGCTGGGTCCCCTTCCTGCCCGTGATGTTATCTGGAGCCAGATGCTCATCAGTGACACTGACTGGCCAGAGGGGCTTCTCTGACTGAAAGTCATGGCTGGAGGAGCGTCGATGCTTGGTGGAGAGGCTTCTGAGTCAAGAGCTACTCCCAGCAATTCTCTGGCCTTCAGTCTCAGTGTTATTGTGGCCTCCGGTTTCACTGGCCGCAGCTCCACCCCCATCGCCACCAGCATCACTGCCCAGCACCTCCAGCCTGCCCATCATATCCTCCATCGTCACCTCCAGTCTGTCCACCACTGTCACCATCGCTGTCACCCCAGACCTGTCCCCACCAGCTCCACCGGCTCTGCTGTCACCACCGCCATTGTCTCCGCCACTGTCTCCATCATCTCTGTAATTTCCCCATCCTCACCTCCACCCTCACCTTCACCTCCATCCTCACCTCCACCCTCACCTCCATCCTCACCTCCACCCTCACCTTCACCCTCACCTCCACCCTCACCTCCATCCTCACCTCCACCCTCACCTTCACCCTCACCTCCACCCTCACCTCCATCTTCACCTCCATCCTCACCTCCATCTTCATCTCCATCCTCACCTCCATCTTCACCTCCATCTGCACCTCCATCTTCACCTCCATCTTCACCTCCAGCCTCACTTCCATCTTCACCTCCATCCTCACCTCCATCTGCACCTTCATCTTCACCTCTATCCTCACCTCCATCTTCACCTCCATCTTTACCTTCATCTTCACCTCCATCCTCACCTCCATCCTCACCTCCATCCTCACCTTTGTCCTCACCTCCATCTTCACCTCCATCCTTACCTTTACCTCCACCCTCACCTCCACCCTCACCTCCATCTGCACCTTCATCTTCATCTCTATGCTAACCTCCATCTTCACCTCTACCCTCACCTCCACCTTCACCTCTGTCCTCAACTTCATCCTCACCTCCATCTTCACCTCCACCCTCACCTCCATATTCACCGCCACCCTCACCTTCATCTTCACCTCCATCCTCACCTCCATCTTTACCTCTATCCTCACCCTCATCCTTACCTTCATCTTCACCTCCATCTGCACCTTCATCTTCACCTCCATCCTCACCTCCATCTTTGCCTCTATCCTTACCTCCACCAACTTTATCACCTCTACCATCACCACCACTGCCACCCACCCAGCTCCCAGGTTGGACCCCTAATATCACTAGATATTTCTTAACAACCAGTCCTGTATCTGCTCGGAGAGTTGACCCTGGATGTGGCATGTAGCCAGAATTGCAGGTCCCTGCTGCCTCTTGGCTCACATCTATCCATGAGTTGGGACACTTGCCTTGCATGGTATTGGTGGCCCAGTGTTGGAGTGACTGGTTTAGAGTCCACGCAGGCAATGCCTGGGCATCAGGGGGCAGCTCCCGGTCAGAAGTCAAGGGGCCAAAGAGCTTGTCCTCACACATAACCTCAAAGAAGACAGGAGATAGGGTAGGGGAAGAGCCCAAAGTAGAAGTCAGCCAGAGTGCCACGGACTCGGTGCGGCCTCCAAAAGTTACCACTTCTCTCCAGGTCCTCCCTCTTCCAAGAACAAACCTCCATTTCTCCACAGAGAGCTCCCGACAGGGGCAAAGTGTGTCTCCAGCCTCCACTCCCCCGAGGGTGTGCTGCTTGGCAGGGTAGCCCCTCAGCTGGCCTGGGTGGTTTCCAGCTTCCACCTCTTACCAGATCTGAGATCTTGAGGAAGTCACTCATTCTTTCTACAAACCTTCCATTTCCTCATCTATAAACAGGGGGTGAACATTAGACTCTACCCCTTAAGCCTGCAATGAGGATTAACTGACATCATGCACGGATGGCACTTACTCAGATTCTTACTGGTGCCCCAGGCCTGCACTTTGCAGAGGGGGACACAGAGCTGGCTGGTCAGCTGGGGGGATGGGGTGGGGATCGGCAGGGAGAATTGCTGAGGTCATCCACTCAGAAGTGACAGAGCAAGGACTGGCAGCCAGGCCATGAGCCTTCTGCTTTCTTTTCTGAGTTCCTGTTGACTTGGGAGCTCTCGAGGGGCACACAGGGACGCTGAGGCCTGGCTCCTGCCCTGGAGCCCATGGCCTGGGCCAGGGAGGGGAGCAGATGGGGCCCCTGGCAGCAGATTTGGGCTGAGAGGGAGTGTGCTGTTCCAGGCCTGCCTATGGGGGCTCAGCATGAGATTCTGGGGGGACTCAGGGCAAGGACCCCAGAAAGCCTGGGTAGGGCGTGTCCTTGGGAGCCATGGGGGCTTAGGTCACCAGAGAGGAGAAAGATGGCATTACAGTTAAGGGAAACTGAGCAAATGTTGGAGCCCAGTGGGGGCATGGCATGTGTGAGTCCAAAAGGGAAGATGCCCGGCCAGTGGGTATAGAGGATCCTGGGTCCTGAAGGCTGAATGTTAACAGGGTCCTTGGAGGTCATCACTGTACCCACCTGGTTCAAAGGAGAAGCAAAGGGACTTCCCCAGCAGTCCAGTGGTTAAGACTTTGCATTTCCACTGCAGGGGCCGCAGGTTCTATCCCTTGTCTGGGAACTGAGATCCTGCATGCCTTGAGGCAAAAAGCCAAAAGCCAACAAGCAAACAAGCAAAAACAAGCAAAACAAGCAAAAAGCAAGAACAAAGGAGAGACTAAGCCAGAGGAGGGCCAGGCAAGGGTGGAACCAGGGCTGTCACTGGACTCCCTCCTTCCCACCTCCCTGGGCTGGAGGGGTCATTCTGACCATTGGCACACCTGTCCAACATCATGACATCTGGTGGCCCAGTGCTGGCTGGAGTCCTGGACTTCTTTCCTGTCCTGTCCTCCTTGTTCTGGTACCAGGGTCCTGTCTGGTAGTCCCCCTGGGGGGACTTCAGGAGACCAGTCAAGAGAGGGACCCAACCCAACGTTAGAATTCCTTGCCACCGAGCTGTCAGGAGACTTTCCATCCTATTCACCATCTTGCTGGGAGCGGTCACTGCCTGTCCATTGTCAACAAGAGCTGCCCTTCAGAGAGTCCAGCTAGAGCCCGGGCACCATGTCAAATTAAGACCCTCATGTCATTGCAGGGAAACTGAGGCTCAGAGAACTTAAGTCACCAGCCCAAGTTGCTTTACTAGAACAGGGCTGAGCTGGACACAAGGGCCGTCTGATGGCCCCCTCACAAGACTCCCTCCTCCAGTTACTTGACCAGAGCCTGTGGGGGTCTAGGATGAGCTGGACAGTGATTCGGGGAGGAGTGGAAAATAAGATGAGCAGCTGTGGCCACAGCCAGCTGCCTGCGGGCCAGGGCTCCCTGCCACCCACAGTCTAGCCCACTCTCTGCCAGGGCCTGTTGCCTGCTGCACTGCAGGCGGCTGGAACGCCCAAGCTCCTGGGGCCACCACCCTCTCCCCTTGTGGCCCTGGCACAGCGTCCCACACCAGTGGGCCTGGATGCCCAGACCGCCATCCTCCAGAGAGCACCAGTTCTGCTGCCCAACATGGCCGGCCCTGGGGTCTGCCAGTGGACAGACAGCCCTGCTGAATGGGGGGGCACCAGGCCTCTGGGTCTGCCTCTGGCCGTGATTGGGCTCCTGGCCACCCAGGCAAAGGACTGCCCCTCTGCCCACCACCCATCTAGGGCAAGCTATCTAGGGTGGGAGGTGAGGAGTGACTGGGCTTTTTAGGAGGGAATTTCCAGGGTAGAGGACCCATTTGAGGCTCAGACAATGAACTGTCTGCCCCTGGAGGGCCCCAGGTGGCTGCCCATCAGCCGCCTCCCCCCGCCCCTCTTCTGTAGGTCCCGTCTCAGTGGGTGAAACTGCCAGCCCCTCACTCCCCAGAAGCATCCTGGCAGCCCTCTAATGACAGCCACATGGTCGTTGCTCCAGGACAGACTTCTCCATCCCTTACGCAATCGTTCACCAGCCTCTGCCAGAGACCTGCCCCCTACCCCCAGGCCTGCCAGCCTGCCCCATCAACAGTCAGGGTGGGCTTGTAAAAGAGGCACATGGGGGCCATGTCACCCTGAACCTTACATCTTCCCTGGCTCCCTGGTGACTGCAGAGAAAGTTCCAGCTCCTTAGCCAATTGTCAAGGCCCCTGGTGTCCCAAGGCATCCATGCTCTCCAGGCCCCAGTTTCCCTTCTAGCTAAACATCTCTGGTCCCTGGAAAGTCTGGGCTGCTTGACAGCACCCCTAGTCCCAGGCCTCGAAAGTTCTTCTCACAGATTTGCCTTAACCACGGCCCCTTCGTGAAGCGTTCCTGCTGACTCCTGTGGCCTGCGGCAATTGGCATGGCACACCCACGTGTACCACTACGCTCTGTGGCTCTGTGGGTCTCAGCCTGCCTTCCCCACTATAATAAATGCTCCTAGAGGCAGTAATAAATCCTGTTTGCTTCTCTCTGCGGCCTCAGTGCTCAGCACTGGGTCTGCCCCAGAGAGAGGCCATGCAGGAAGTACCTTCATCCATCCATCCATCCATCCATCCATCCATCCATTCCCTACACTTGAGGTGTTCTTGGAATATTGCACAACTTTCTCAAGCAGGACCGCCAAGGGCAGTCATGCTCAAAACCACAGGGTTTGGAGGCAGCTGACCAGAAGGACCTGAGAGGTGAGGGGAGGTGCAGGTGACTGGTGTCTAAGCGGGGAGGCCTGGCCCCTGGCCCAGTGAGACCTGTTTTGCAGTAGCCTGGTGTGGGACCGCTTGGGTTTAATTTTTTTTTTAATTGGAATATAGTTGCTTTGCAATATTGTGTTTCTAATATACAATAAAGTGAATCAGCTATATGTATATATATATACATCTTAATTAAAATTTTTTTAAATTTATCTTTGGCTGTGCTGGGTCTTCATAGCTGCACACAGGCTTTCTCTAGTTGCAGAGAGCATGGGCTGCTCTTCGTTGCGGCACGTGGGCTTCTCATTGCGGTGGCTTCTCTTGTTGCCGAGCATAGGCTCTAAAGCGCAGGCTCAGTAGTTGTGGTACATGGGCTTTGTTGCTCTGCAGCACGTGGGATTTCCCGGACAAGGGATGGAACTCGTGTTCCCCACATTGACAGGTGAATTCTTGACCATTGGACTACCAGGGAAGCCCCTACCCTGCCCCGCCTTTTCATTTTAAGCTCTCCTACTTCCTAGCTGAGTATCGTGGGGCAGTTGATTACCCACTCTGAGCCTACAATGGTATTTTCCCTTGGTGTTTCACAGGCAGTGAGGTGGTGGTGGTGTTCAGTCGCTGAGTCATGTACAACTCTTTGCGACCCATGGACTACAGCACACCAGGCTTCTCTCCCTCACTATCTCCCTGAGTTTGCTCGAACTCATGTCCATTGAGTCAGTGATGCCATCCAACCATCTCATCCTCTGTCGCTCCCTTCTCCTCCTGCCCTCAATTGTGGGTGCTTGGTAGATGGTTACTCTCCACTCCTTCCTTCTTTGGGGAGCCTGTTGTTGGTGTGAGACACTAGGAACCTCTTCTTGGAGAATCGGGGAGTTGGGATGCCTCAACCCTGTAGAAGCCAGACTGAGGCGGCCCTGTGGGAGGTGAGCATGGCAGAATGGTCCCAGAGGTCTCTGCCTTGGGAGGAGGGCCTCCCGAGTCACGGGCACATGGATGCCCGCCTGCCCTTCTTGCCCACACACTGCCATGGCCTCTGGCCTCTGCACTGCTCGGCAGGGCTGGTACTGGGTGCACCCAGCATTGGCCCCACACTGGCTGGCAGGGCCAAACCGTCATCGGGCCTGGCCCCGTGCCTGGCATCCCTCTGGCATTGCTTGGGCACTGGCTTCCTGCAGACGGATGCAGGCCGTATGCCCTGTGCTGACAGGCCCTCCCTGGGGCTGAAGATGCCTGGGGCCAGGCCCCCACCCGCTGACCCTCCCAGGGAAGGCCTGATGAATGGAGGCTAGTCAGAGAAGGGCCCCATCTACCCTCAGGTCACAGCAACCGGGGCAGGGTGACACCTCCCTCCCCTGAAGGGGGTTTTTCAGAGTAGGGCCTTGCCCACCACCCTCCTCAGACTGGGCTTTCTGAGCCAGGGCTATGTCCCCTCCTTCAGACTAACTTATGTTTTAGGGTGAGTCTGTGTCTCCTCTCTTGTACCAGCTTCACGGGGCAGAGCTGTGACTCTTGCTCAGACAGAGACGGTGGGTTGCAAGAACATTCTAGAAGGACCCGGTGGTAAGGGAAGCATGGTGAATCCAAGGCCCAGTGAGTGGTCCTATCGGTGCTGAGTGTCAAGTGGTAGAGGAGGGAAAATAATGGATGAAAGATGGTGGGTCCATGGCTCCCTAAGGCTGGGCTTTGTCCTGAAGATGGAGAGGCGCCGGGGAGGAAGCAGGAGGGTCAGGCAGGCGAGTCCCACAGATCCTGGCTGCCATGTGGACCACAGGAGACAAGCCTAGGTGCCGAGGGGTGGTGGGTGGATGGGAAAGCATGAGGAGGGGGGCGTTTGGGAAGGAGGAATCGATGGGCCTGCTGGCGGGGGGATGATGTGGGTGTCAGGCCCAGGCCCCCAAGCCCGGCTTGGGCAGTGGAGGCAGGTCCATAGCAGGGGGGCGAGGATGTGGTCGCTCAGGGCCTGCACTGTGAGGGCCCGGGGCGCTCAGGTGGCCATGCCCAGAGCGCAGCCCTGGGAGGAGCTCGAGTCCAAGGAGCCAGGCAGCAGGTGGAGGTGACATGCTCCTGAGAAGTCCAGGGAGAGGGAGAGTTTTCGGGGCTGGGCAGGGGGACGCAGAGAGGAGGCAGGGACGAGAAAGCCCCTCCAGCAATGCCCGAGTCCTCTGCTGGAGGAGGGGCAGCACGTTCTGCCTGGAACGTGGGGGTCCCAAGGCAGCTGGTGCTCAGGGGGGCTCTGTGGGTTCCCTGATGTCCCACTGCCCCGGCCTGAGGCTGCCCGCCCCTGCCTCCAGCCCTCCTACTCCACACCGAGCCCTCGCAGGCTTTTGGAATTTTCCAGGTGGAAATTCACCCCAGAGGCCCTCTGGTCCCACATAGGACAACCCATCTTGTCTCTAGTCCCACCACCCCCGACCCCCAGCCATCCTGTGGGCTCTGGGATGGGGGCTCCCCAGGATCACCGGGCCCTCCTCCCCAGGGGGCAGCATCTGAGGAAGGAGACGGGCCCCCTGGTGACCCCCGCGTACCTCTCTCCTTTCCCCACCAGTTCCAGACACATTTGCAATTTATCTCTCTGTGTGTTGTTTATTGTGTGGAGGCCAGGCCTCCCAGCCAACTCGGAGCTGGACCGGCCAAGCCGTGGCCCGAGACAGCCGTCCCAGCCAAGCCCGGGGCAGCCCCCCGCCCGCGCCCGCTCCGCCGCCCCTGAGCCAAGCAGGCCCCGAGCTCTGGCCGGGCCCGTTGCTCTTTATGGAACCCCGGGGCCTGTCTCCCCCATTGTCTGCCCGTGTTTACAGCCTCGCTGTTTGCCTCATTTCACTCTGGGTGACGCCCCAGTCTGGACAGGGTCTGCATGCCATCCTGCTGAGACCTCTCTCGTCGCCCGGGCCCTGGGCCCCCGGGCTCCTCATCTGTCATTTCACTGGATTTCACTCGCCAGCCACAGGCTTGCTGGGAGGGCTTGTCACCCACGGGAGGCCGACCAAGGGGCCCTGGGTGAGCAGGGCAGGAGGCGTGCACGCGTAGGGTGCGTGTGTATGCCTCTATATGTGCGTGTGTGTGTGTGTGTTGGGGGCCTGGGGAAGGCACGCACACAGACCCAAGCATACACACACACACCCTGCCTGAGCTCATCAACTTTTGCCCCATCTCTGCTGCGGTGACACGGCCTGGAGAGCTAAGGCCAGGGATGCTGGCAGACCTCCTTGCCCCCTCTCTCCTTCACCGGCCAAGTCACTCACCTGTCTGGGTCTCGGTTTTTCCTTTTGGGTAGAAGGAAGGCTGTATGCATGCTGCAACTACTGAAGCCCGCGCACCCCAGAGCCCGTGTTCCTCACCCAGAGATGACACAGACTTGAGAAGCCAGGGCGCCATGGCTGGAGAGCGGCCCCACCGGCTGCACCTAGAGAAAGCTCGCACAGAGCCACGAAGACCAGCGCAGCCACAGGTCGATAAAGAAACAGTAAAAAAAAGAAGGGAGGCTCTGTTGACACCAGCCTCGCAGCCTGCCTTTGGGCGTCTAGAAGGGCTGTGCTGGCCTCTGGCTACAGTCCTACGGCCTGTCTGTCCCTCTGCCCCTCTCTCCCTCAGCTACCATTGTTAATCTCTGAGGCTCTTCCCAGGAAAACACACCTGGTAAAATTCGGTAGGTCCCCTGAAGTACCCCCATCAATTTGCCAGTGAAAAACCTTCTCTGTGAGACAGGACAGAAAACCCCCCGGAGGCCTAGAGTTTTCCATTCCAGACGCAATAAAGGTGGTAATCACTGCGATGTCCCAAGAGACCAACAAGGGACCCAGGCAGCCACTTGGACCTGTCTCCTCTGTCCATTAAGAGGCAAAATAAGGGAGCAGGTCTCAGACACCCTGAGGCCGGGTGCAGCAGATCACCTGAGCTCATACTTGACGCTGTGTGATAACAAAGGTTGGTGCCCCTAACTCTAGAAACTGAGGGAGTGCTCACGTAGCTGTGTGATCCTGGGTTGAGGTCTCCCGCCAGTCCCCTGGTTCGAGTGACCCGGGGAGACTGTGGCCAGAGGCCTGTAGCTCTCCGGACCAGGGAGTGGACTCGAGGGCAGGATGCGGCCAGGTGGCAGGGCTGCGTGGTGTGCAGGATGGCAGAGCGTTATTGATCTTGCTGGTTCCTTGGCGGGTGCTGGCAGCCGGGCGGCGCTGTGTAACACTTCCCAGGCGCCCCCTTGTCTCTTAGGACTGGAGCTCTAAGCAATTGGCAGGTGGGTTCTGATAGTGGTGGTCAGGGGACTACCACCTGTGGCTCCCAAGGACAGGCAGGGGAGGTTTGTAAAGTTCTTGCAGAGATCGGTTCCCCAGGCCATCTGCCTGGGATGCCTGCCAGCCATAGTGCTGGATTCGCAGGGTCTCCCTTTCTCGGAACCATAGCTATGTTCCTGCAGTCCCCGGGGCTCGCTTGTCACTGGAGACTGGAAACCAGCCCAAGCCCTCTGGGGCTGAATGAGGAACTGAAGCTGGGGTGGTTGTACCTGAGGCAGGGGGCTCAGGGGTGCCCTGGAAAGGACAGAGAGGTTACTCCAAGGGTGTGGAGCCCCTAAGGGGGCTAGGGTCTTCTGAGTCTTTTGACCTTGGTAAAGAACCCACCTGCCAATTGCTGGAGACGCAAGAGAGGCGGGTTTGATCCCTGGGTTGGGAAGATGCCCTGGAGAAGGGAATAGCTACCCACTCCGGTATTCTTACCAATAGAATTCCATGGACAGAAGAGCCTGACAGGCTACAGTCCATGGGGTCGCAAAGAGTCGGACTTGACTGAGGTGCCATTCTATTTCTAGTCTATTCAGGCAAAAGGCTGCTGCAAGTTTACACAACAAATCTTTTACAAGCCATGTCCACTAACCTGAGTGGGCAGGGCGCTCCCCTGGGAACCCTCAGAGCCTGCAGTGGCCAGGCCTGGACAATCTCTGTTCCCCTCACCCACCCTGGGCTGCCTCAGACCCTAAGACGCTTCCACTTGTCTCACACCCGTCAGGGGCTGCCTGAGGAATTGACACAGCATCTTTCTGGATGGTGAGGGAAGGTACGGGGAGGATTGGAGGCTTCCCAGCGGGCCCCTTGTGCCCCAAAATGGCCCAGTCCCCCAAGATCCAGGCTGCGGGGAGGGATGGTCCTGGAGAGCCAAGCTCCTTGACCATCGCTGTGACCAACCCTCGCGCTCGGGAAAGGCTGCATTGTGTACTTGTGTGAACGCTCTTATATCTGAAGCCTCAGGGTCTGTCCAGAGACTCCACAGACAGTTAGACGCAGCCTGTGACACTGAGGCAGGCCATGCGGCTCCATCTGGAAGTCCATGGTCCGGGCCAAGGACAGGCTCGCTGCCCACCCACCCATACACACACACAGGCCAGCATCCCTGATCGCCCACCTTTCAGAGAACAGAGGATTGGGGTTTGAAGGTCTTGGGAGAGCCCGTAAAAGAGCCAATAAATGCATTTATGTTCCTCCAAATGACACCCTAACAAAGCACACGAAAGAAAGAGGCAGCGTTCATGCATCTTAAATCATGGCCACGAGGACCGTGCGATTAATTTCCATTTATCATCCTTCCTGTGCTCTAGAAACATCCACGTCTCAGACTAGCCCCCGCCCCCACAAGCCTCATAAATCTGTTTTGCTGATTCCACACGAGCTGCCTGGGAAAAGGCCCCATGTGCTGCGTCTGCTCCTCCGTCCAAGCGTTCAACGCCTTCGAGATTTTATGGTTTCACGTTATTGACTTGGCTTCCCAGGTCTCCTGGGGCAGGCGGCTGTTTGAGAGCGCAGCAAGAGGCTTGGGGTGACCTCAGGTTCACCCCCTCGCCTGGCCAGAGCGGGGAGCCCCGTGCAACAGGCCTGTAGCTGCCCAGGGGCCCTGCGACCTCACGCAGGAACTCCTGGGGGACCCTGACCGGGGCTGGCCCCTGTGCCCTGACTTGGGCCCCACACCCCACTCTATGCTGAGGCCCATTTGTCCTCACCTTCCCCCACCTGCGTTGGCAAACCCTCAGCTTCTGCTTCCTCTCCTCTCTGTCTCCCCAGCCAAGCTCCTCCATCCCCAGGGACGCTCTCAAGGGAACAGACCTGAGGTTGGCGCATCCTGGAAGCAACACGTCCAGGTGCAGGTAACATTTTGTGCCCGTGATGCGCAGGTTGGTTCCCTCCATGGCTGCTCCAGGCCTCTTCTGTGCCACCGAGGATGCAGATGAAGGCTGGACTGATTTTCAGCTGCCGTGTCCTCGAGAAGTGGCGTGTGTGCTCAGTGACTTCAGTCGTGTCCGACTCTTTGTCACCCCATGGGCTGTATTATATTATAATAATAATTACAATTGTAATGAATAATTGTGTTGGTTTCTTCCGTAAAGGCTGAGTTTAAGCAGAGGAGTAACATGGTAAGGTTTGAATTTTGGCAAAACCATCCTTCAATGAGGGGAGTCAATTGGAAGGAGTCGGACTGGTAGAGGTCACCCTACTTCATACCATATACAGAAATTAAGTCAAAATGGATCATGCTGCTGCTGCTGCTGCTAAGTCGCATCAGTTGTGTCTGACTCTGTGCGACCCCATAGACGGCAGCCCACCAGGCTCCCCTGTCCCTGGGATTCTCCAGGCAAGAACACTGGAGTGGGTTGCCATTTCCTTCTCCGATGTATGAAAGTGGAAAGTGAAAGTGAAGTCGCTCAGTCGTGTCCGACTCTTAGCGACCCCATGGCCTGCAGCCTACCAGGCTCCTCCGTCTATGGGATTCTCCAGGCGAGAGTACTGGAGTGGGGTGCCATCGCCTTCTCTGAAAATGGATCATAGACCTACTAGTATGAATAAAAACTATGAAACCTCTAGAAGAAAACATAGAGGAAATTTTTAAAATTACCTTGGATGTGGAAAACATTTCTGAAATGCAATACAAAAAGTACCAACACTAAAAGGAGGAATAGATTGCAATAAATAAAATGCAAAAGGTTAGCTCTTCTATCATTTTAAAAAAATTATTTATTTTTGGCTGTGCTGGGTCTTCGCTGCTGCGTGGCTTTACTGTAGTTGTGGCGAGCAGTGTGTGGGCTTCGCATTGTGGCGGCGTCTCTTGGGGACACAGGCTCTAGAGCGCAGGCTCAGTAGTCGAGGTGCATGGGCTTTGCTGCACGTGGGATCTTTCTGGACCACGGATCGAACCCAGGTCTCCTGCATTGGCAGGCGGATTCTGTACAACTGAGCCACCAGGGGAGCCCTAAGATACTCTTAAGAAAATTTTACAGGCAAGGCACAGACTGGAATTTTTGTAAAACACACATCCAACAAAGGATATACACAGAAAATTTACAACTAAGTAGTAAGATAGATTGGAGAAGGCAATGGCACCCCACTCCAGTACTCTTGCCTGGAAAATCCTATGGACGGAGGAGCCTGGTGGGCTGCAGTCCTTGGGGTCGCTAAGAGTCGGACACGACTGAGCGACTTCACTTTCACTTTTCACTTTCATGCATTGGAGAAGGAAATGGCAACCCACTCCAGTGTTCCTGCCTGGAGAATCCCAGGGACGGGGAGCCTGGTGGGCTGCTGTCTATGGGGTCACACAGAGTCGGACACGACTGAAGTGACTTAGCTGTAGCAATAAGATAAATATCCAATTTGAAAAAACGGGCCTGGGACTTCTCTGGCAGTCCAGTGGGTTTCAACTCTGTGCTTCCAATGCAGGTGGCGTGAGTTTGATCCCTGGTTGGGGAACTAGAATTCCAATGCCATGCAGAGCATGTCCAGGACTGTGGGTGGAGTAGTAAACACAGGACTATTCCTCTTTCGCTAAAAAAAAAAAAAAAAAAGACAGGCCAAAACTGGAACTCTTATCCATGGCTGGTGGGATTGTAAAATGGAATGACCACTTTGGAAAACAGAGTGGTAGTTCCTCAAAATGCTAACCATCCACGTACCTCATGACCCAGCTATTCCCCTCCTAGGAATCTTCCGAGAGAAATGAAAGAATCTATCCACACACACACAAAAATTATGCAGGAGTATTCATAGCAAGAGCTATGAATTTGTTTGCACCCCAAACTGAAAACGACCCAAATGTCCATTTGTTGGTGAATGAATGAACAAGCAAATTGAGACGTAAATACGCTGCAACATGGACACATCTCAAATAATTACTCTGAATGAAAGAAGCCAGGCCAAAAAAGAGGATATAAAATTCTAGAAAATGAAAATAAATCTATACTGAGTTGTTAGAGGACGTGGTGGGAAGCTGGAGGGAGAGATTGCAAAGAGGCAGGAGGAGACTTTGGCGGGTGAAGAATGTGTGTGTCCATTATCTTAAACGTGATGACGATTCTGTAGGTGCATACCTGTGTCAAAACATACTCAAACTGAACATGTCAGATTATTTGTGTTAATCTATGTCGGTTGAACCTCAATAAAGCTGTAAACAAACATCCAAATTACAGTGGGCGACCAGAGAGGTCTGGGGTAATGTCCAGGACTGTGGGTGGAGTAGTAAACACAGGACTATTCCTCTTTCGCTAAACTTTCAGTCCCATAAAGGGAGAATTGAGATCTGCCTTGCCCAAGTCGTAGGAGGCACTGGGGCAGAGAAAAGTGCCTCGTCTCAAGAGGCATTTAGAAGGTACTTGGCCAGACCTGAGGGTGTTTGAGGTGAGAGAGGTTGAGGAACCAAAAACAACCGCTCTGTTTCCAGCTCAAGTCAGTGCTCCTGGGGTACACATCCCAATGGGGAGAGGAAGGTGCATTCAGACCTGGGGGTGCTGAGTCTGTGGTGCTGGGGGCCAACGTGTGGAGACAGGCGGGACTGGGGAGTCCCCACCGTCTTTCCCAGTGGTTCACAATGTGCGTTTCATATTAGAATGAAAACTTGGAAAGTTTTTTAAACATCCTGACACCTGGACCCCATCACTAGACCGATAGAATCTCCGAGGAAGGATTCCACTTGGCCCTGGAATTTTTCCACGGCTCCTCGGGGATTCTAAAGTACAACCTAGGCCATTTCCAGGAGAAGGAACAGAAAGGTCAGTAGTGAGGGGTCCCGCCTGCGGCCATGCCCAGTTGGGAAATGGCGAGCAGAGTGGGGCTCAAGCTGGCTTTGAGCACCCTGAGCTTGTCACCGAGCAAGGTGGCTCCCTTGGGCTGGCCACCTCGGCCCCCTCCCAGCTCTGAGGCAGGGCCCCGAGCGGCGTCTGGCCCCCCCGCCGATGGCTCCCCTCACGGCCGTGGCTGGGTGCCGGCCCATCACATGGCCGGTGCTGATGGATTGGGTGTCTCCGGTGTGCCGGCGGCTGCCGCTAAGTGGCCTCCTGGCAAGGAGTCAGAGGTCACCTCATTGCCGCTCCGCTCAAGCAACACTGGCCTCTTTGGGGCGCCTCCCACGTCTGTCTGGTGGGATGGAGTGTGTTCAGCATCAGCTCTGAGATCTAGCCCCTGCCTGGTTTCTCCCGGGAGAACCGCGTTGGGAACCCGCAGTCCCACAGGGCAGATGAGCCACTGGCCAGAGGGGCGCTAGGTTCGAGTGAGAGCACGGTCACCATGTGTGCAGGACTGGCCGTGTCCTAAGATCCTGTATGCCATCCCCTTGTTCTGGCAGGTGGTGTCCGGGCCACTGGCTCCAGGCAAGTCTTTCTTTTTCTTCTTGCAGTGTTTTTCCCCTTGAGCCTATCTGGGGCCCGGGAACTGGGTGAACCTCCGTCCGAACCTCCATCTAAGACCACGGTCCTGGTCCGTGAGTGGTGTAGGTCAGGTCCCGGTGCAGCAAATGGCCACAGGGGTCAGGGCAGCTCAGTTCCAGGGGCCGTGCCATCACCTAAGCTGAGTGACCCTGGGCGAGTCACTTTCCTGGCTCAGAGAGCCGAGTACCTAACAGGGCTTCAGCAACCCCAAGATGGGAGTCTGAGCGTGTGTGTCACGGCGAGGCTGGTCTGCCCCGCTCTCCCAGCAGTTCTGGGCCAGCCCGGCACGAGGACTTTAGACCTAGCCCCAGCCAGGAGGGGAGGCAAGTTCAGTTCAGGTGACAAGTGCCACTGGCAGATACGTCAGAAAGAAGGGGCAGCATGGACCAGGTGGGGATCGGGAAAGGCTTCTTGGGGTGAAATTGGAGCTGTCCCTGAGGCCGAGTAGGGGTAACCCTGGGTAGAAACCCTTTGCAGAGAGCAGCTGATGCCTGGGGTTAGGAGCAGGGGCTGAGTCTCTTGGTCCCCCGGTCTGGGCTGTTAGGCCTGGATCCCTGCAGCAGGAAGCCTGACCCTGTAGCCAGCAGGCGGAGCCCTATCCAGCTGATATGCGCTCTTTGTCTGCTCCCCAGAAGGAGAGGTGACTGTGTCCAGCCTGGTTGGGGTCCAGGCTGGGTCAGCAGTGCCAGCCTCCCATCTGGCCCCAGAGACACTCCCAGAGTTCCAGGCTCTACTAAGCAAGGTCAGGATGCTGGTACCAGGGTTGGGGAGAACTTGGGCTTTTCCGCCACCACTTGCCAAGACTCAGTGGGTAGGTTCCCAGAGATGCAGACGCGCTGTGCTGGGCCGAATCGCCCACCCATCTGGACCAGGGCGGCAGACCCCCGAGCTGCCCAGATGGCTCGGGGCTCCTTGAGTGTGCACAGGGAAGTGAGGCGTTCCCCTAGATCACCAAGGGTCCAGACTGGAGACAGTCTCCATTCAGGGCGGGCTGGGGGCTGAGGAGGCCAGGCAGGAGGGTGGGGCTCAGGGACACAGCCCAGCGGAGGGCCCGGGGCTTCTCAGAGGGGCCTGTGCCCTGAGCCCAGGGACAGGATGAGACTTGGCCTAAGCTGAGCTCCCTTGGTGCCTGGCACTGGCTGAGGCTGGAGGTGTGGGTGGGCCTGGCCTCTTCCAAAGCCCTCCTGGTTGGGCAGCGGGTGGGGTGGGCTGGGGGCTGGGCGCGGCCGTTCATATCTTACCCGTTACTTCATTCATTTTGCTCCCACTGATCCCTTGTTTATCTCACTGGGAATGCAGCCGCAGTGGAAGCTGGGGCCAAGGGGAAGGCCGGAGCCTGGGCAGCCTCCAGGAGGGCCCCAGCCCCGACCGCCTGCCTCCCTCACCTGGGTCCCCGGGCTGAGCCCACCGGGTCAGCCATCTCAGCCCCGCTGCTCAGGGAGGGGCCGCTCTGACAGCCTCTAACCTGGAGCCCAGAGGCGGGGTTCTGGACTCGGCCCTGCATGGATGGGCTATGCAGCCAGGCCGAGAACATACTGTCTCCAGGCCTTGTTTCCTCCGTCTGGGAGTTGGAAGTTGTCCTAAATGACCTTTGAGGGTTCTTGTTGCTGTGAGCAATAAACCTACCATTTCATAAGCACGGACCCCATGCCCACCCTAGGCTGGTTCTCGGGCTCCTGGCTCCCACCTGCACCTCGCACCTGTCCGTGGATTGTCATGATCCCACTTTTAGAGAGAGGCGGGCTACCTGGAGCACCCCCAGGTGGAGGTGGGGATGGAGCCCAGGCTGAATAAGACCCTCTGGGGTGGGGTGGGGTAGCAGCATCGGAGGTCAGAGCTGCCCTGGGGCAGGGATGTGAGGGCCCCAGAGGGTCAGTGCCTGAAAATGTCCTTTAGAAAGTGATCAGGGGGATATGCCAGGCCCCAGCCACACCTCCCGCTGCAGGGCCCCTGGCTAAGCGTGGCGGATGGGGGCGTTGGTGGCCCTGGGGGTTGGGTTCAGTGAGTCCTAGTCCCCATCGCCGAGAAAACCTGCCTGGGTGAGGGAGACCCACCCTCGGGGGAGGTGGGGCAGCACTTTGACTTTAAGCCGGCCAGTCTGAGCCCTTGTCCTTGGTCAGTGATGTCCAAGGACTGTACCACCCTGCCAGGAAGGGGGCTTCCAGGTCCCTCCATCAGATGTGGCAGCTGAGTCTTGGAGAAGGTGACTGAGTTCCTCAGGGCGCACAGCTGTGAGTGGCCGAGCTGGGACCCCCTCCACAGCCTGTCTGACCCCCACCATGGATCTGGACCTTGGCCGTTTTCCGGGGCCCCTCCCCTGAGCTCAGCGACCCAGGAGGCTGTGAATTCAGGTCGCGAGAGCCAGAGCCTCAGCGCCCTCTTGTCTTCTTTCCGCCTCCCCCCCCACCGTGACTTGGTTTTCCAGTCTGTGAAATGGGATGGGTGGGTCCAACTCCAGGCTTGTTTCTGCCCTTCATGTTGGAGCCCTGAGGAGGAATGAGGTCATGTTTGTCTAGGGGTTGAAGTGTCTTGGAAGGAGAAAGCTCGGCAAAGACAAGGGCCCATTGTCCCCCCTTCCCCGGCCCCCTGCCAGCTCCCGCCCCAGTCACCAGACAAGGCCAGCCCTGCCTGCGGGCCCCAGAGGCCACCACGTGCCAACAGGGGGTGACTCAGTGCCCCCTCCCTTCCCATTGGTTGTCACTGCCTGGAATCCCCCCTCAACGCTTTGTCGGGGTGTGCAGAGGTCCAGGCAGGAAAAGAAGCTAAGGCTTTGGGGGTCCCGGCTTGGGGATCCCACATTCAGGGTGATAGAGTAAGCTTGAGTGAGGGATCGAGGACAGCAGCATGTGGACTTGCCTCTCAGCAGCCTTGCTGGGATCCTCCTACCAGCATCAGCTTGGTGATCGCTCACAGCACCCCTGAGCAGGGCACTGATGCCTCTACCCCCATTTCACAGATGCGGAACATTTGTCCTCGGCCACCCAGTTCTTAACTAGTAGATGTGGAAGGGAGAGGTGGAATTTGAACTGGAGTCTGTGTGGTTTGAGAGAACTCTGCAGATAGGATCCAGGATATGTAGACGGGGGTGGTCGGGGGCACAGAAAAGGGGCAGGCCCAGACCCCGGGGCTCACAGTGGCAGAGTGGTCCCAGCAGAGATGCAGCGCCTCCCCTCTGAGCCTGTGGACAAAGGACAGGACACAGGACAAAGCCTGTGTAGCCTTTGCTACAAAATGAAGAGGTTGGGCCAATCGGGTCTTCCTCTGCTAGGAACTGGGAAATTTCCTCGGCCTCCGGCACCTTAAAGGCAAGATAAAGGATACCTAAAAAAAATCTCGGCACTTCAAAACAGTAAATGAGGGGACTTCCCTCGTGGTCCAGTGGTTAAGAATCCGCCTTCCAATGCAGGGGACGTGGGTTCGATGCCTGGTCAGGGAACTGACATTACATGTGCTGCACGGCAGCTAAGCCAGCACATGGGAACTACTGAGACCACACACGCCCTAAAAGAGAAGCCTGTATGCCACAAAGACCCACACAGCCAAAGATAAATAAATAAATATTTTTAAAAAGAGAAAGAAACACCTTTCTAAAGGGGCCATACGTGGCCAGGGCCGCTTCTGGGTCAGAGACACCCCTCTTTCTGGCCTTTCTGCAGCTCCAAGACCCATGGAGCCCTGTCAGCAATGAACCAGGCAAGACAAATAATAGCTCAAGCTTAAAGCGTCCAAAAGTAAACTCTTGATTTCCTCCCCAACCTGCTCCTCCCTGTGTCTTCCCCATCTCAGGAAATGGCAACCATCGTCCGCCCAGTTGCTCAGGCCAGAAAACTGGGAGGCATCCTTGAATCCTGCCACTCCTCACCACCCACATCCATCCCCTGCCAAGACTTGTCAATTCTACCTCCAAAATAAATCCCCAATCCACTTTCCTCTGTTCCCGCTGCCACCGCTGTGTCACACCACCACAGGCTCTCCCCTGGACCACAGTGCCCGCCTCCCCTCTGCCAGAAGAATGGGCTTAAAATGTAAAATGTGAATCAGATCCCACTCTTTTGCTTAAACAGCCCCTCCCCCCAACAGCTTCCTGTTGCTTCCGGAGCAACACTGACAACCCTTCAATGGCTCTGAGGTTCTGGTGACCTGGTATTACTTCACCTCCTTCCACTCTCCTGATCTTCTCTTTGCATCTGTGTGTTTGTACATGCTGTTCCCTTTGCCTGGAAGCTCTTCCCTGCAGTTTTGCACTCAGACGATCCCTTCTTGTCCTCCAGATCTGAGCTCCTGTCTCATTTTCTTCACCATGGCCCCCAACTAGGATTTCACCAACCTGTTCCTTCACAGTCCCTGGTTTGTCTCCTTTATAGGAACTTGCTTTAATTTACGATTATGCTTTTCTGGCGGCTCAGATGGTAAAGAATCTGCCTGCAATGCAGGAGACCCAGGTTCGATCCCTGGGTTGGGAAGATCCCCTGGAGGAGCGCATGGAAACCCACCCCAGTATTCTTGTCTGGAGAATTTCATGGACAGAGGAGCCTGGCGGGCTACTGTCCATGGGGTATGAAGAGTCGGACACAACTGAGCAACTTTCATTTCAGAATTATGCATTTACCCTTTGTCTCTGCCGCAAACTGTTAAGATCCCCGAGGGCAGAGCACGTCTGTCTCGCTGTGTGCTTCTAATTGGCACTGAAATCTCTGCTGAATGAATTAACAACTGAAGTCATAGCAGCAGCTCTTCCTGATTGAGCACTTCAGCCTCTCTCTCACGTGGACTCTAAGCATCTTCACCACCCGAGGAGGTAAATAGTATTAGTGCCCCCATTTCTCAGATGTGGAGACCGAGGCTCAGAGGCTGGGATGAGTAGCCCAGTATCAGCAGCCAGAACAGGGCAGAGCTGGGCTCAGAATTCAGACGGGTCAAACCTGAGGTCTGACCTAACCCTTGTGCTATCTCAGTGGTGTGATGTAATCAAGGCCATTCCTGTATTCCACCAAGGCTTAGAAGCCATCCAGTCAAGAATGTGACATTGTTTTCTGGCCCATTAAGAAAGATTAAAACCCCTGACAGTTAAGCTGGGACATGCCATCCCAATTTCAAAGACGTGAAAATGTGAAAACAGTGTTTTGGGGGAACTGATGAAATATGGTATTTTGGAAACAAAAACCATCCAGTCCTCATGATCCAAGGGACAAAATAGATGGGTTTCTCAGCAGCACTGAGGATTCTTCTGTAGCCACCCCAGGAAGAGTGGAGAAGCCCCGCCCTCGGCCCTGGAGAATTCAAGGTCAAGCAAGGACAATCCAACCGTGATGAACCGAGCTCTGTGCTGTAGCCAGGAAGCCCAGGATCTCCTGGGGGCGCCAGAGGGAGACCCCAACCCTGGGAAGGGCGCAAACAGGCTTCCTGGAGGAGGGGGCAACTAAGGCAGATCGGGGAGGAAGAGCAGAGGGGCAGAGAAGGGCTGGGTGGTGTCGGGCAGAGGGAAGAGCGCCCCCTGGAGGCCTCAAGGGACAGGGCATGTAGCTCCCTGGGGCTGGAGTAGAAAGAGGGGACCGGCTTGAGAGGGGGATGTGGGGTGAAGAGTGACCGCTCCATTCAGGGCTGGAGAGCTTCGACGCTTCCTCCTGCAGCGCAGGGAACCATGAAGTCACGAGGCAGTGCCGTGAGCAGGCCAACTCTATAAGCGAGAAGGATGGAGTGAGAAACGACAGGGGCCTTGAAGGCACTGTGGTGGCCTGGGAGCGTCTGGGAGCATGCTGTCGAGGATCCCCCGTCACCCTTGGGCTGGACGGGACAGGCAGCTTGAGTTACACGCTCACTCTTGGGGGTTCCCCTGGCTGTGGTCCGACCCACTGGTGAGGGGCACAGGGAGCAGGCTGGGGCCGGAGTGGGGTGCAGCCTCCCACTCCCCCCCCCCCCCCCCCCCGCCCCGGGGCCTGGGAATGTCTGGGCCGGCTGAGAGCCCGCTAGAAGCTGGTGAAAGGCCCCACTTACCGTGACGGATGGGGGCCCCGTCAGGCCACGCCAATTAGGCAAGATGGAGTGCCAGGGCAAGGCTATAAATATCTTGGCCAAGGCCCGGCCCAAGAATGTAAATGGTGGTGTTGAACAAGCGGGAGAAAATGTTCAGTTCAGACAGGATGGGATTTTTTTGTGTGTTTTAAAAACATGTTCTTCCCGCTGAGAAGACTTCACAACTGGGCAGCAACAAGACTGGGTGCCCAAGAGCTGGCTTCTTGTCTAGTCGGGCTAGAGCAAAGGCTGTTGAGGTGGAAAGTTTCAGGACAAGTCCTTGGGAAGATCCGTGCATTTGAAGCCCAGAAAAAGCCTGACCCCACTTGCGGCTTTGGCCTTTGAGTGAGGGTACACATTTGTCATCCAGTCTGGGGACACACAGCCCAGCCAGGTGTCAGGAGTGACACGAGTAGAGGCATCTGCCCACACCGGGCAGCTTCCCTGGAGTGCTCTGTCCAGCTGCGGGCACTCTGGATGGGGCATCACTGAGGGAACAGCTGCTCAGGGCGCAATGGCAGGGCGGCGGAAGAGCTGCTGGGGTCACGGATGGGTGAGGCTGGGAGACCCTCAGCGGTACATCTGGAGATGGAGTCCTGCCCACCTTAACACCCTTGTAGGGACTTCCTTGGACTTCCCTGGTGCCTGAGATGGTAAAGAATCCGCCTGCAATGCAAGAGACCTGGGTTTGATCCCTGGGTTGAGAAGATCCCCTGGAGGAGGGCATGGCAACCCACTCCAGTATTCTTGCCTGGAGAATCCCCATGGACAGAGGAGCCTGGTGGGCTACTGTCCATGGGGTCGCAAAGAGTTGGACATGACTGAGCGACTAACATACACACACACGCACAAGGACTTCCTTGATGGTCCAGTGGTTAAGAATCCACCTTCCAGTGCAGGGAACACGGGTTCTATCCCTGGTCACACGTGGGACTAAGATCCCACATACCACAGAGCGATTGAGCCCGCATGCTGCAACTAAGACCCCAGGCAGCCAAATAAATAAAACAACCAAAAACAACTTTTGTAAATCTCAGAGCAGCACTGACCCACAGGATGACCCCTCTGCCTCGATGTCTCTGTTACTTTCTAACCACAAGGTTGCAGGAGCACAGGGAGGGAGAATGGAGAGCTGGCTGAGGAGCAGAGACAGGCAGGTGCCCAGCAGCATTGGTACCCGCCCCTCTGCACGGACAGGCTGAGAGTGCTGAGCACTTGGCGCCGCCTGGAAACCCTTGGTCAAGCTCTGAGAGTGAAATACTCACTCGTCCTCAGAGGGGTCTGAGGAAACTCAGCACAGGAGAGGCAGGGTGGGAGGCCCGGGCCTCCAAATGAAGCAGTGGCTGAGCCAGGCCGGCAGAAAACCCCTGGGCAACAGGAAGGGTGAGGTCCAGGAAAGCTGGTGGTGCTGGGCCCTGCTCTGAGCGCCAAGGAGAAGGCGCTTCGAGTCAGGAAAGATGACCCCTCCACAGGGATGCCTGGGAGGGTGCGGGATGGGGCTTGAGCAGACTTGCCCTAAGCAAGGACTCACCTCCTGGCCCAAAGCAGCCCACCCCTGGGGTCCAGCCGAGGGGATGGGTCAAGCAGATCACTAGAGTGTTCGAGGGGTTTTTGAGGAATTGACTCAAATTAATTGACTCAAATATTTGGCAAATATTAATTGAGAACCTACTATGTGCCGGGCACTGTGCTCAGTTCTGGCTGGAGTCCTCCAGCACAGAGGTGGGGCAGGGGGTCTAGCTTTCCAAGGAACGCGCTTCCAAGGGCTTGGAGATAGGACTTGGGTTTAGCCAAGACGGAGCTCAGGGCGGAACTCAAATTCTACAGGAAAGGGCTGGGTCTGGGGAGTAAGCCCAGGCAGATGCTGGGGTTGGGACTGGACCGACTGGAGAAGGGTAAAGGGTGGTGTGTGCTTGCCAGGCAGGAGCAGACCTGGGAAACACAGGATGGAGGCCAGTCCTGCTCCCTGGAGATCCCCCAGCAGGTGGTGATGTCTCCTCCCAGCCTGCGTAGGTAGGAGGGCTTAGAGAACAGGGCTGAACCTGCAGGGGAAGGGGATCCTGTGACCTTGCCTGGGACAGGCCACTGGTCCCTCAAGGCCTGCAGATGCACAGTACTGGCTGGGTTGGAGAGGTGGGCCAGGCTGGGAATATGAGGGTGCAGTGGGGTGAGCACATTTGTGGGACACAAATTGGGGTGCATGAAGTCAAGAGAAGATGCCTCTGTGGAAATCCAAGGCCGTGAGAGTGCAACCAGGGCTGTAGTGCACAACCCAGGTGTGAGTGTGCCCTGAGGGTGTGGCCGGTGTGAGCATCCAAGGGTGGCCAGGGGTTTCCAGGTACCAGCAACGTGGCAGCCGTATGTTGGTCTATTTCTCAGTCTTCACCACTAGTTGCTGTGCCCTCGTCCCCCACGGTCATACCCAGGAGAGTACCATCTGCTCCTTCCCCTGACCTCACCCAACCCACAGCCAGAAAGATTTGTCTTTCTCCTTGTGATTTCTTCTATTGCTGAGAAGCTTATAAAACCCCTCAGGAAGTTTAAGAAAAGTTAAAGAATTTAAGGAATATGTATAAATGCTTTTCCAGAGGGAAGAAAATCTTCAGTATTTCCTACTAGCTACTGTAGAATTTTATTACTTATTTATATAAGTTTTAACTCTGTCCTCTGCCTGGAGATGATTTTAGTGTTAAATGGGACAGGTTAGCTAATGTCCTCCCACCCCGAGTGCTGACCCTCCATCTTATAATCCTTGCTTTACCGTGCATTGCATTTTCCGTAGAAGTGGTCCTTACATATAATGACTGCTTTGTATTCTATTCCAGTGATGCATGTTTCTAATCTTACCGCACCATTAAATCATTGTTCTTAGAGGACAAGTTTTATTGAAGGCTTTATAGCATAGTAATTATGATTATGGCCTTTGAAGTCAAACTGACTGAGATTTACATAGGAACTTTTTGCCACTTAATAGATGTGTGACCTTGGGCTAGTTACCTCACAGTAAAATGGGGTATTCAGTTCAGTTCAGTCGCTCAGTCGTGTCCGACTCTTTGTGACCCCATGAATCGCAGCACGTCAGGCCTCCCTGTCCATCACCATCTCCCGGAGTTCACTCACACTCACGTCCATCGAGTCGGTGATGCCATCCAGCCATCTCATCCTCTGTCGTCCCCTTCTCCTCCTTCCCCAATCCCTCCCAGCATCAGAGTCCTTTCCAATGAGTCAACTCTTCGCATGAGGTGGCCAAAGTACTGGAGTTTCAGCTTTAGCATCATTCCTTCCAAAGAACACCCAGGAATGATCTCCTTCAGAATGGACTGGTTGAATCTCCTTGCAGTCCAAGGGACTCTCAAGAGTCTTCTCCAATACCACAGTTCAAAAGCATCAATTCTTGGGCGCTCAGCTTTCTTCACAGTCGAACTCTCACATCCATACATGACCACTGGAAAAAGCATAGCCTTGAGGCGGCCTATAAATAACATCTTCTTCACCAGTTCAGAAAAAAACTGATTGCTGCAGGAATCCATCAGAGACAGCATTAACCTTATGACTGTGAATTGCTGTCTGCTGTCACCATTCATGTTCAACGTTGTACGGGAGAACCTAGCCACTGCAATAAGGCAAGAAAAAAAAAAAAGGTATGATGGTTAGAAAAATAACGAAACAAAGCCTCAGTGGGCACCCTAACCCTACCTCCCTGACTTGGATAGAGTTAAACCTTAGTCATTGGTAGTGCCAGACATCCTAGATCTTCTTCCCACCCCTGCCAGGCAGAGGCTTCCCTCATAAAGTTACTGCTGAGCACAGCAGAAAATACAAGTGTCCTGAGAGAGGAGAAACAAGAATGGAGAGAGAACTGGAACATCCTCTAGCTGTCATGCCTTCAGATAGAAATCTGAGCTGGGGTGGCAATGGAGACTGGCCCCTGATGACACCCTCACATGTGCCCCCATGATGATGCAGTGAGACAATGCCCATGAAGCACTCAGCACAGTGCCTGATACACAGTCAGTGCTGCGCATATTAGCAATGTGCATGGGGTCTTGTTCGATTTCATTTCTTCTCTTGTCTTGAATTTCTGAAAAAAAAAAAAAAAAGAGTTCAGCCTGTATTTTTCCAGATGAAATGTAGGATGCTTTGATGGCATTCGAAGGAAAATAAAACCGACTTCCCTCCAACCTTTGCCCCTCCCTCACTCTTTCAATAGTTGCTGGATCGACATACAAGTGGTCCTGGGGTCGGGGGCTTCATTCAGGTACAGGACGGGAGCGGGCAGCAGGGATGGGAAGCATGGCAGGGATGGGCACAGCTGGAGGGAGACGAGGCACAGAGGGCTCCACGGAGAGGGCAGCATGGGACACTCAGGTGCATCCGGGATGGCTGGACTGGTGCAGTCGACCGGAACCAGATAACGCAGGGCTCTGTGGGCGTGGAAAGAATTTCCCAGGTTATCCTACTGGTGGTGGGAAGTTATTGGTGGGTTTGAGGCAAGCAGCAGGATGAGCTTGGCATTTTTTAAAGATCAAGCTGGATTAGAAGGGGGCAGGAGTGGCTGATGGCAGATGAGTTGGAAAGCTATCTCAGGAAGGCAGGTGAAAGTGACGGCAGCTTGGTCAGGTGCGGGGGATGATGCTGGAGGAGGGCAGTGGTGGTGGGGGGAGGGAAGGAAGGCGTCGGGGGGCAGTGGGAGCAGTGGTGGAGGAGCAGTGGCGATGGGAAGGTGGTAGGGGTGGGTGATGGGGATGCTTTGGGGAGTGATGAGCTGTGAGGATGGCAGGGGAAGGGAGACGTGGGAGGAGCCATGGCTATGATGGGGTGGGCATGAGTGGGGGTAACCAGACAGTGCAGGGTGGTGAGGGGATGGGCATGGGACAGAAGGAGGCAAGTGCTCGAGGGATTCATGAGGTCAGATTCCCCAGGGCACGGTCCTGGTTTGGACCTGAGATGGAGAGGAGGGGGCAAGCATGGGAAATGCTTTGGGTTTGAGCGGCTGGGATGTGAGCACTGCAGAGGGAGCAGTTTAGGGGAAGAGGAGGACTCCAGGTTTGGACGACTGAAGTTCAGGTGCCGAGGGAGAACCAGCAGAGATGACACTGCCTGTCTGGACCAAGGAGGGCGGAGTGGGGTCCTCGGAGCCAGAAAGGATAACGGTTTTAGGGGGCGGGTGGTCCGCGGCGCGTAGGGTTAAAAAAAAAAAAAACCGCGATGGCGGGTAGGGTAAAAAAAACCCCACGATGTTGCCCTTGGGGCGGGGCTCTGTGGGGTCACCGCTGACCGCGGTGAGGGCTGTGTGGGCAGCACGGTGGGGGCAGGAGCCAGACAGGAGTGGTCCGAGGAGTGAGAGGGAGGTGAGGAGTGGGAACAACTGTGCAGACAGCTTTTTGGAGGGTTTGGCTGTAACAGGGAGGCGCGAGACAGGGGCAGCCAGAGGTGGACGCGGGGTTCAAGGGAGGTTTTCTTTTTGTCAATGGAATGTCTGCATGCCATTGAAGGGACTGATAAAAAGAGAGGTGCTGGAAACCTAAGAGAGGTGGATGGGCTGAGATGCTGAGCAGGTGAAGGGGAGGGGAGCCCGGCACCTTGGGAGGAAGGGTCTCTTTGGCCTGGGTGGAGAGGAGGAGGGCGGACAGACAGCCAGAGGCTTGGAAACAGCAGGTTGATGTTGGTCCGTGGAACCAGCCTCAGGCTGTGCGTAAAGGCTCAGAGCTTGGGGACTGTGATGAGGACTTGAAGGATTTCTGTTTAAGAGCTCAGAGGCAAGTCCAGAATCAGCCTGGGACTGGGGTCAGAGGTCACTGTGGAACTCGAGCCAGGTCTGAGTCTGGAGTTAGGGCCAAGATTCAATCCAGGGGCAGAGAGGGTCCTATCTAGAGTGGGGAGAGAAAGTGTGAACGTGTTAGTCACTCAGTCGCGTCTGACTCTTTGCGACCCCATGGAATGTAGCCTGCCAGGCTCCTCTGTCCACGGGATTTTCCAGGCAAGAGTATTGGAGTGGGTCACCGTTTCCTTCTCCAGGGGATCTTCCCAACCCAGGGATTGAACCTGGGTCTCCCACATTGCGGACAGACTCTTTACCATCTGAACCACCAGGAAAACCCTACTTTGCGTGGTGACCTGAGTCTACTATTACCACATACATAGACTGGGGAGCAGATGGTTAAAACATGGTCAGAGCCCCACACCCCTGGGGTTCACCCCAAACTCAGGGTGCAGCCCAAGAGCCACTGAGGACAAAGGTGAGCTCTCCCAGATGCTCTGAACTCCAGCTGTCTGACCTGGCCCAGCTCCTATCCAGGAACCCTCCACCCCGAAGGGCAGTGCCAACCCAGACCCCACTCCAGCCCTCTCTCCAGGGCCCCCTGGCTCAGCTCACCCTTCCTGTATCTGGGCACGAGCCGAGTCCCACCCTGCCCAGTCCAGGGTGAGAATTCCGGCCACACGTCTCTGTGATGTGGTCACGTTGGAAAAATGTTAATCAAGTATTCTCCTCGGTGTTTCCTTTCTTTCCCAGGCTGGATTCCTAGAAGACAGGAATTTATGGTGTGAGAGCTCCAGCCCCCGCAAACCCACAGCCAAGGTCAACAGCACGAGGCGGGCAGCACTGCCAAGCAAGGGGGGGAGCCCAGAAAACCAAAGTACATGCATTTTAAAAATTCCCTTCTCTCTCTCACGTTCCCAAAAGGGGGGCTGTGCTCAAACAAGGTCCTCCAGACAGGCCCAGATGAGCCCCACTCAGAGGCAAAGCCTGCAGAGCTGTGGGGGAGAGGGTCTCTTGGGCCCACGGAGGGTCTGGAAGTGGCCCCACTGATAAGCCCCAAGCACGGCATGCCCCACTGGGCCTTGGGGATGCTGGGCCGGCTACCACTGGTGCCCCTCCTTCTGATCAACCAAGGGCAGCTGAGACGGACAAAGGTGCCTGGGCCAGAGCCCCCTGTGGTGGGCGCCTGATTCACCCAGTCTCCCCTCTGCCTTCTGGGGTCTGGGGGTCTCAATCGCCTACCCACAGGGAAGGCCCCATGCCCAGGGGCCAGAATTCCCTGTCACGGGTCCTGGCCCCAGACCCTCTGGCAGAGAACAGGCTCGTTCCAGCCTCCTGGGGTAGCCTAGGAGAGGTGAGGCAAGGCCTGGAGACCCCCATGGTTCAAACCCCAAGGACTCGGTGCTGACAAGGCAGCCCCTACTCCAGCTGTGAGCCCCTGAGCATGTAACTAAACATGCATGCAGCACCCACACGCTTGCCTCCAAGTGAGGATGGAATGAAGGCTGATGTGGAAACAGCGGGTGACCGGCATGTGAGGGGCTGTGGCTCCCCTAGGAGAGAGCGACCTCCCAGAGCGCGTGTGTGTGTGTAGTGGGGGGGACAGACCTCAGTCAGAGAAAGCCTCAAGGAGGTGACTGGAGTTCACCAGGCAGACACAGAGCAGGAGGGGGCTTGCAGGGAACATTCCAGCTGAGCTTGCCGCATGTGCAAAGGCCCAGAATGTTTATACCTTGGTGAGACTTTTCATATAAATACATTCTCAAATCCAAGAAAGCCCAGACCTCTGGCAAACCGCACGTCTGGGTCTCTTACTCTGCCCTGGAGCCCGGGGATCGGCAGAGCGTGTGGCCCGACACAGCCCCCGGGTCCCTGCTCTTCCCGTCGGCTTCCACCCCAACAGCGCCACACCATGCACCCCAGAAGGGATCCCCCTCTACTACCATCCAGCCCCTCAGCTCCAGCCTTACTCTGCCTGCTTCCTCCTCCCCACCGTCTCCCTCCCAAGCCCAAGGACCACCTTCAGCCTGTTCTCCACACGTGCCAGGAGTCAGGAAGCAATGGGAGACTCTCCCCAGGACCCCCGAGTCTCTCTCTTTCATGGTCTGTGCTCCCTGAGTCCCTAAAGTAGAGGGAACATGAACTTCCAGCTTGTATTTTATTTTGTTTTATAATTTTTTAATTTACTTATTTAATTTTGGCTGTGCTGGGTCCTGGTTGCCGTGCGGGCTTTTCTGTAGTGACGGTGAGCAGGGACTACTCTCTAATAGTCAGACTTCTCATTGCGGTGGCTTCTCTTGTTGCAGAGCATGGGTTTTCAGGCGTACGGCTCCCAGGCTCTACAGCACAGGCTCAACGGTCGTGGCACATGGGCTTAGTTGCTTTACGGCTTATGGGATCTTCCTGGACCAGGGATCAAACCTGTGTCTCCTGCATTGGCTGGCGGATTCTTTACCAACTGAGTCATTAGGGATGCCTTATGTTCTAATTTTTCAATCTTTTTTTGGCCCTCAATCACAGACGGTTCATTTCCGTTGTCGTTTTCAGCCCCATGGCCCTGCCCTCCCCGGTCATCTTTCTAACACAGGTCCTTTTCTTCACAAGTGTTCTTGCAAATGTGGACGACTAATGATTGCCTTGGAGAAGGCAATGGCACCCCACTCCAGTACTCTTGCCTGGAAAATCCCATGGATGGAGGAGCCTGGTAGGCTGCAGTCCATGGGGTTGCAAAGAGTCGGACACGACTGAGCGACTTCACTTTTGCTTTTCACTTTAATTCATTGGAGAAGGAAATGGCAACCCACTCCAGTGTTCTTGCCTGGAGAATCCCAGGGACAGGGGAGCCTGGTGGGCTGCCATCTATGGGGTCGCACAGAGTGGGACACGACTGACGCGACTTTGCAGCAGCAGTGACTGCCTAGTATGTGCGGGGCTTCCTGTCAGGGGGATGACATGTCCCAGAACTACAGAGGGAGTGATTGCACAACATCATGCAACTGGATTGCACACTTTAAAATGGTAAATAGAGGGGAACTTTCCCAGTGGTGCAGTGGTTAAGATTCCTGGCTTCCAATGCAGGGAGCACCGGTTCAATCCCTGGTCTGGGAACTAAGATCTCACATGCCACACAGCATGGCCAAAAATAACATTAAGTTAAATTTAAAATAATAAAAAAAAATGGTTAATGTTATGTGAATTTTAGGTCAATTTTTTAAAATGTACATCACTATTTGGGGGGATTTTTTATTTACTTGAGTGGAATTGGGCTGTGGGCTATATTTCTTTTTTACTTTTTCCATGCACGGCTCTGTTTTTAAGATCTAACAGCATGGTCTTGTCTCCATCGGGCTGGTCACTTTGCATGGTGACCTACATCATACACCCAGATCCCAGCGTGGGCACCAAGGGTACCCCTCTCCCTGCCACCAAGAGCAGTGTGGCTGTGGATGCCCCCTTGTGGGCCTGGGTGGCAATGTTTTGATGATACTGCCGGGTCTGAAGGCACACGTGCACTTAACGAAACCCTGCTAGATGGCCTGCCATCAGGGCTGATCACTCCTGCCCACATCCATGCCAGTATTTAGCATTACATGGCTCTCTAATGGCCTTCCGTGGTGGCTCAGATGGTAAAGAATCTGCCTGCAATGAGGGAGACCTGGGTTCGATCCCTGGGTTGGGAAGATGCCCTGGAGGAGATCTTGGCAACACACTCCAGTATTCTTGTCTGGAGAATCCCCACAGACAGAGGAGCCTGGCGAGCTACAGTCCGTGGGGTCGCAAAGAGTTGTACTCTGTGTATGACCGAGCGACTAAGCACACACTAATACCCAGGAGTCTGATGAGTGTTAAGACATATCTCATCATTGGCCTTCCTTGGTGGCTCAGTGGTGAAGAGTCCATCTGCCAGTGCAGGAGACACGGGTCGGATCCCTGGTGCAGGAAGATCCCACGTGCCGTGGAGCCACCAGGCCCATGTGGCACAACTGTTGAGCGTGTGTTCTAGAGCCCAGGAGCTGCAGCTGCTGAAGCCTGCAGGCCCTAGAGTCCATGCTCCTCAGTAAGAGAAGCCACCGCGATGAGAAGCCCGCGCACCACACGAGAGAAAGCCTGTGCAGTGAAGGAGACCCAGGGCAGGCATAAATAAATAAAGTTTGAAAAAAAATATATCTCATTATTGTTTTAATTCCCTGGGCTTAAAGGCTTCCCTGGTGGCTGAGCTGGTAAAGAATCTGCCTGCAGTGTGGGAGACCTGGGTTCAATCTCTGGGTTGGGAAGATCCCCTGGAGAAGGCTACCTACTCCAGTATTCTGGCCTGGAGAATTCCATGCACTTTATAGTCTCCATGGGGTCACAAAAAGTCAGACACGGCTGAGCAAGTTTCGCTTTCATTGTCTTAATTAGCATTTCTCTGATTATAAGTGCGGTTGAGTCCCTTTCCCTGTTCTCTAGTTGGGTGTGTCTTCTCTGCAAATGGTCCGTTCATAGCCTTTGGCCCATTTTTCTACTGGAGCTGCTGTCTGTTTCTCCTTGCCTTACAGCCATTCCTTGTCGATTTCAGGTCACAGTTTCTTGTTGCTTAAAAACCACGATATGTCATCATCCTCCCGTCTGTCACTTCCAGAACCCCTAGTTCCATCTGGATATTTTTGAGGAACTCAATAAACTTACTCTAAAATTGACACAGAAGACAGATCCATGAATGGCCAGGTGACTTGGAAGTACCGAGAGTGAAGCGTTCACTTGTCCTGCCCAACGTTAGCACACAGAACAAAGCCACTGGGAGAAAACAATTTGGTGTGGGCGTGAGCACAGAGAAGCGGGTGACAGAGCAGACACGCAAGCTCGGGGCAGAGTTTAACACACTCCAGGTCCACGGGGAAAGGGTGGAGGGCTTAATAGGGTTGAGGAGATGGGCTCACTTGACCGAGACAAATTACAACCTCATCCCTGTTTAATACTATCGTAAAAAGGTGACTCCAGATGGATTAAAGACGGAAATGTAAAAAAGCAGAGTTCTGAATTTGCTAGAATCAACTGTTGGAGAATAGCTTTGTAACACAGGAGTGGGGAAGGACTTCTTCAAACAAAAGCCCTGAAGCACAGATCTGAAGGCAGAAACGGCGGGCCCTGTAGCCTTATCCAGGGGAAGTGGCATTTCCTCCCGGATGCCAGCCTGGACCCTGCCCACCTGGTGAGTCATGGGCGCTCTCGAGGCTGGCGGCCTGGCCCACCCTTCCCGTCCGTCCCCAGGCGGGAGCAGCCTGCAATGCCCGGCTTATCTCGCCCTCGCCCAGGCTCTGCAGACATGAGGTCAGGGCCGGGGATGTGATGGAGGGTGGGAGGGGGGCAGGGGTCAGGGAGAGGTCAGGGGTCACTGGCAAAGCTGTCGCTGCCCTTTCAAAGTGGGAGTGGAAGACAAAGCAGGCCTTGAGCGACCCTGCCAGCCCCTGGGGCTGGGCCACAGGTGCGAGGCTCCTGTCATTGGGGTGAGGGGAACAGGGACACGTGTGGCAGTCTAGCCCTAGATCAGGATCCCCAGGCTGGGACTCCCTCTGTACCCCCTCCCACCTCCCAGCATCCTCTCCAGTTTCTCCACCGGTTTTTTGTTACCAGCTCTTCCAGCCAGACTGAGTGTGTCTATGCTCCACCTGGGCACCTCCCTGGGGCGTATCCCGTATCTGTGTCACCCTTCGGGTCTCCCTGCACCAGCCCTGTCCCCGGGGCACTCCGAGTCCAGGGTGGGCTGAGTCCCTCTCAGAAGCAGGGTACGTGGACACCTGGGTGCCCAGGTCCACACCAGGTGTGTCTGTGACCGTGTGTGTGCAGCTCTCTCCAGCCGTCCCGCCCCCTTGTCCTGTCCACGAGTCTGTGCCGCCTGTATTGACTGCTCTTCCCAGAAGGTCCCTGATGAGTGGGACGAGATGGTGTGTCCCCCACCTGCTTCTGGGCATTCTGGCCAGTGCTGGGCAGCAGTCTGCAAGCTGGGCAGTCAGTGGATCAGCACATATTTATTGAGGGGCGTATAGGTCGGCCTTGAGGGGCTTACAGCCTGGTCTGCCAGCCTGCAGGGACCAGGAGGAGGATACAGATGAAGTTGTCTGCTCTGGCCAGCAGTGTTATTTGTCTCTGTAGCTCAAAGACAACAACACAACCCTGAGCCCTTCCCCTTCCGGCGGAGGGGTGTCAGATCTGAGGGTCTTTGTTCCGGGTGAGTAGGGGAGGGAGGACCTGGTCCTTACCTCCCTTCACCCACCTCCCTGCAGGGAACCCAACATGCAAGTGTTATCAAAGTTTTCTCGAGTACACATAGCTAAATGATGATAGATGTGTGTGTGCTCCATCGCTTCAACCATGTCCGACTCTTTGTGACCCCATGAACAGTAGCCGACCAGGCTCCCCTGTCCATAGGATTCTCCAGGCAAGAATCCTGGAGTGGGTTGCCATGCCCTCCTCCAGGGCATCTTCCTGACCCAGGGATCAAACCTGTGTCTCCTGCATCGCAGGTCAATTCTTTACCCACTGAATCACTTGGGAAGCCCAGACAGGCAGATAAATTAACAAACATTTGATTTGTTTGTTGTTGCTTGGTTGCTGAGTTATATTCAACCCCACAGACTGTAGCCTACCAGGCTCCTCTGTCTATGGAATTCTCCAGGCAAGAACACTGGAGTGGGTAGCCCTCTCCTTCCCCATGGGATCTTCCTGACCCCGGGATCGAACCTGCATCTCCTGCATTGCAGGTGGACTCTACTGCTGAGCCAGCAAAGAAGCCCAGATTTGTATATACACACACATATGTACATACATATATATTCAAATACTGTGACTCATTTTTGAACTCTTTAATTACAGTATTATATTATTGGGTTGGCCAGAAAGTTCGTTTGGGTTTTTCATACCATCTTATGGAAAAATCTGAATGAACTTTTTGGCCACCATTGTTCCTCTAGAAAAGCACAAAAATCATATGTGAACTCTCATCAAATCCAATGTGAATTTTCACAAACTGAGCACACTTGTGTTGACAGCACCGAAATCAATATAGAGACCTTTGCCGGATCCCCCAAAAGCCACCTCACACCCCCTTTCCGTCTTGATGACTGCTCCCCCTCCACCCCAGGATGACCACTCTGCCGGCCTCTCTTACCATAGACGAATTTTGCCTGCTTCGGAACTGGATGTAACTGGAATCCTAGAATATGTCCCCGTTTACGTCTGAGGCTCATCAAAGCCATCGCGTGTAGCTGCCAGTGTTTACGTGTTTATTTGATGCAGGCAACGGCCTGTGCCTCCCCTTCACCACCTGAGCTCTCAGAGTCCACCCCTCGGATCGCTGAAGTTATCCCGAAAGACTCCTGGGGCCCCTCCTGGACCCTGCAGCCCCTTCCTGGGTACCAATGGGTGGTGTTCTGCACGTAGGAGGTGATGCCCTGAAGGCCATCCGAAGATGCAAGTCTGGTCTTATGGCCCCTCTGCTTCGAACCTCCCATGCCTCCCACTCGCCTCCATAAAAGCCACGTCTGGAGGGATCCGGCCTGCTGGCCTCCCCGCCTTTTTCTTTCCACTTGCCACTCTCAGGCACCCTACTCAAAGCCCAGCCTTCGATTTCTGGCTTGTGTGTTTTCTGAATTGTGGTTACCCTAATTGCTATGTCCCTGTCTCCCTTTAAACTAGCAAACATCTTCTTGTCTTTGAAGACTTGGCTGAAATGCGCCCTCCTCCAGGAAGCCTTCTCTGACTGCTAAGGCAGGGTCAGCGCCTCCTCTGGGCTCCCACAGCCTCCTGCTCCCCTTAAGGTGCCCCCATTCCTCCATTTCAGTAACATCAGTTCACGTGACCTGGGTGCATCCGGCTTGGGAAAGATGTCAAGGGGTCCTGGCCAGGGACCCCAAAGGAGAACCATCTCTGCAGGGGTGAGCCAGCTTCTCCTCCAAGCTGGCTTGGCAGCAGAGAAGGCGGTGTGACCCTTCGGGTCAGAAACCAGTCTTGGACAACACCTCTGATCGGGATCTACTATGACTCCTCCAATTTCCCCTGACCAGGATCCCACAGCCCTCTAACAGGGCCCTCCATCTGCCCTGTTGCAGCCCAAGGGTAGCTGCTCATCCCCATATCTGATCATGATGCTCCCTGTCTCAAACCCTCCATGGCTCCCCAGTGCCTTGGGCCCACACCTTGGTGTGATTCCCATGGTCTGCTGACCTCCCCAGCCTCGCATCTCAACACCCATGGCTCATCTGCAGCACTTCACTCCATCAGATAGACCCTGGGAAGTTCCCCAAACTCTGTCCCCCGAGCCTTCGCCCACCACACTGCTCTGCCCAGAGCTCCCTTTCCATCCCCCAGCCTGGCCCCAGGTACTGTAGAAATGGATCCTCTTCTTTCCAGAGAGGACTGACTGCTCTGCCTTGTCCCCCAGCACCCCCTGTACCATCTGTCCTAGACCTTGAGATGCTGGGGGAGCCCCTCTGTGTTTGTCTATCGTCCCCTCTAGACTGTAGATGCTGCCTGGTGCTGCACCGTGCCTGGGGCCTGGCACGCAGTGAATGTTTGTCTGATGAAGGAGTGAATGCACCCATTTCACAGACAAGGGGTGTGAGGCCCAGAAGAGCAGGGACAGGGCCTCTGATCTGTTGTGGAGTGCAGACATAGGCCCTAGAGTTTCTCAGAGGGTGTGGGCCAGTTTCTAGCCTCTAGGGTCTTCCCCTCCGCCCCCGACCCCAGATCATCCCCTGCAGGGAACAGTAGGCTTGACCACCCCTCCAGGGGCCAGGAAAATAGGGGTCCCCTGGAGCAGTCTTTGGAGAACTTTGGGGCTGCTTCCTGAGAACCAGGTCACCAGGACATCTGTTCTGCAGAGCTGGGAGCTCTGGCCAGGCCCTAGGCTCACCTCTGGGCTCCCCTCTGCCTCCCCAGCTGGGTGGGACTCAGGGTGAGGTGAGCAGCAAGGGGAGGATGTGGCCAGAGATGGGAGGTGTTGGGGAGAGGCAGGCCTGATTTATGAGGCAAGCAGTGATGGGACCATTTGGCAAGGTGGGCACGCACGACAGACCCTTGGAGATAAGAGCCCAGAAGTATGTGAGCAATGTAAACAGCAGGGGGCGGACACCGCGGCTGCCCTCCCGCGCCCGCCACTGCCCCGTACCAGCCGGAGACACCGGGACCGGGGCAGGTTAAGGACAGAAGGTGTCAGGACCTTCCAGGACCCGACCCACCTTTCCCCACGAGCTGGCCTGAACCTCTCCTTTGTGGGGAATGGCCACCTCCACACATCACTTCATCCTCTCTCAAAGCAAACCTACTCCTTTTTTTCATCACTGCCTTTGCTCAAGTCAGTCTCTCCTCTTCCTAGCTCATCATAGCCCTTCTCAATCTCAGCCTTGGGGCTTCCCTGCTAGTCCGATGTTTAAGGATCTGCCTGCCAGTGCAGGCGGCATGGGTTCAATCTCCGATCCAGGAAGATGTCATATACCTCGGAGCAACTAAGCCCTTGCGCTACAATTGTGGAGCTTGCACAGCTAGAGTTCATGCTCTGTAACAAGAGAAGCCACCGCCATGAGAAGCCTGCACACCACGACTGGGAGTAGCCCCCTCTCACTGCAACTGGAGAAAGCCCGCGCAGCAACGAAGATCCAGCATAGCCAAGGATAAATAAATAAGTAAATATGAATCTTAAAAAAAAAAAAGCACAGCCTTCCTAAGTGTGCCTCACACTTCATACCACCTTGGGGGCCTTTGCACACATGAGGCTTGATGCCTTGTCTCTAAATTCCTTCTCTGCACTGATCTGCTGGCAAACTCCTACTCAACCATCAAAGCCCATCCCATAAGTCCCCTCCTTGAGAGTCATTCCTGCCTCCCTAAGGTAGGAGAGGGGTTGCCTTCAGCTCCTGCAACCCCCAACCCCATCCTGGTCCTCTTGTTTCACAATACTCAGCACTCTTGCCCACCTCCTCTTTCTTTGATGGGCTCTCTAAGGCAGAGGCCTCATGCACGCCTTCTCTGGGTCCCTGACCTCCATCTTAGGCTAATGAGGACTCGGAATCTCCAAGTTCAAGACTAGAGGCTCCCTCCTTTTATAAAGAGGCCAGAAGGATCAGGCCTCCAGCATAATCCACCTCCTATACATACCCACATTCTCTCTGTCATTCCCTGTAACCCAGTCCTGGGCCAGAGACCAAGAGTGTCCTGGCCATCACACTTTATCCTGATCACAGCAGTCATGTGAATGACAAGAGCCCCTTAAAGAGGAGGAAACTGAGGCTAAAGGTTGGGGGGCACACACTTACCCAAACCATACTCCAACAAGCCCAGGCCGGTACCCGGGAGGACACGCGGGTGGGGAAAGGTCAGTGAGTGCAAGGGCAGAGGCTGTACCAGCTGCCTGATCAGGACTGAAGACACTCGTGGGCAGGGTCATACCAGTTGTCCCCATGGGGGCAGGGAGATGACCAGCTGAGTGCTGGGGGCAGGACACAGAACCGGGGCGTCGGCTCCGTGACAAGGCTGGTGTCCACCGGCGGCCTGCACGGACAGGATGGCAGCTGCCTGCCCACGGCGCCGCCACCCGGCACTGACTGTCCTTGGCTGTGGACACGGCCCAGGGACCCACGTCTGCAGACAGGACTGGGTGTCTTAGCAGAGCCTCGCTTCTGCAGACAGCTGAGACCCCTCCTCACAGCCCTCCCACAGGAATGCGTGACTTGGGATGGAGACTGTGTCATCCAAGAAACATTCCATGTTTTCCTTGGTGTGTGCTCTGGGAACGTGGCAAGAACGGCTGCCCACACGGCCGTCCACATACTTGGGCGGCTGCCGGAAAGCTGGGCTGCCCGGGGCCAGCCGCAGCCTCCGTCCCGAGAGGACTGGCCCCCGGGAGGCCGCCCCCCCACCTCTCTGGAGAACAGGTGGGAATATCCTGGGGCTGGCATCTGGATCGAGAGGAGGAAGGGGAGGGTGCTGGGGACGGAGGTCTCCCACCCAGGCCCAGGGCCCTGCTGGCCAAACACTGTCTTTGAGTCTGGGAGACAGACATGGAGGCCAGATCCCTTTCTGGCCACAACCACGTGACTTTGGGCAAGCCACAGTCCTCTCTGAGCCTCAGTCTTAGCCTCCAGATAATGGGCTCCCCTCAAGGTCCTCTCCAGAGAAGGCAATGGCATCCCACTCCAGTACTCTTGCCTGGAAAATCCCATGGACGGAGGAGCCTAGAAGGCTGCAGTCCATGGGGTCGCGAAGAGTTGGACACAACTGAGCGACTTCACTTTCACTTTTCACTTTCATGCATTGGAGAAGGAAATGGCAACCCACTCCAGTGTTCTTGCCTGGAGAATCCCAGGGACAGGGGAGCCTGGTGGGCTGCTGTCTATGGGGTCACACAGAGTCGGACACGACTGAAGTGACTTAGCAGTAGCAGCAAGGTCCTCTCAGCTCTGAGGTGTCTGAAGATAGAACCTGGGTCTTGGAATCTGAGCATCTCATGTGAAAAGGGCTCACTAGAACCACCCGCCACCCCCAACCCGAGACACCAGGGACACGCCAGCCTTTGTGCCTGTGGGCATCCTGCCTGAAAAACTGCCCCTCTTCCTGCTTTGAGCACAGCGGCCCCCTGCCATGGTGTCCTTAGTCTCACACTGGCCCCCACTTTTGTGCTGTGACAAAGCAAAGTGGGAGCGGTGAGGTGTGCCGTCTGCCCTACTCCTCTCTCAAAGGGGGTGCCCAGGCCCGGCCCTCGGGTGGCTCTGAAACATCTCTCAGCCTTTCCCTCCTTTGCCCCCTCTCTTCCCCCAGAAAGGCCTCCCACCGAGGCAGCGGGTCTGGGTGTCCCTGGGCCCAGAGTATGAGGTTGGCTGGCAAGGAGCACCCACCTGCCAGCCCTGAACCTGCCCACGATGGAGTCTGGGGCAGAGGTGTGCACCTGGGCGCCAGCGCCAAGCCCCAGGCCATTCACTGGCTCTCCCAGAGTTAACAGCAGCGCTCCAGCCCCTTCTGTTTTCAATCGGACGTGGTGGACAGAGCTTCAGGATTTCCATGTTTCCTTAAACATTTCTGGCTGGGGCCTGGGGCAGGGACCGAAGACAAGCGACTTCAGGGAGGAGCGGCAGGTACCACCTGGCCGCTCCTGGAAAGCCAGGTCTACACAGAGACGTGGGATTGTTGTGGGCCGCAGGCTCACAGGGCGCCAGGGGCTCGGGGGTGACCGATGAGGAAGCTGAGGCCCACAGGGCACGGGCATGGAGTCCAGATGGGAGCCCAGGGCATCCAGCCCTCCACCTTTGGCTGAGCAGCTTCTAGCCTGCGGCAGCTCTAAAGAGTAATGTCTTTTGGGACCCAAAGACTCAGGTTGAGGTGGGTTTCTCTATCTGAACTGGGCCTGTCCCTCCGTCTCTGGGCCTCAGGCTCTTGCGTGGGGTATATGTCCATGTGAGAGGTGTCAAGGCTATCCCTGGGAAGCCCAACCCTCTCTGACTGGCATTTCAGTTTAGGGGATTTATCAGAGAATGACCTTTCAGGGACTAATGCACCAGCTTCATGGCTCAGGGCCTCAGTTGGGACCCCCTGGAACTGAGATCCAGGCCTGGGTCAGCCTTTGGATCCCTTGACCAGCCAGGCCTGGCCTCCCTGCCTGCCCCCTGCCCAGCTGGCGTTTGCCTTGGCCTGCCTCTCACCAGCCTCGGGGAGGCCCAAGCGCCTGGATGTGGTCACATCCGGCCCAGCCGTCTAAACAGGCCTGAGGCCCCAGGGCCCGCCAGGCCCAAGGGGAGCCCAAAATAACATCTGAGTCAGCGTCCCTGCAGACACCCCCACCCGTCCGGGCCTGCAAGGAGGGGCCTAGAGGTGGCCCAGACCAGGGACTGGGCCGGGGCAAACAGCCACCTGCTCCAGTGGGGACCCAGCCAGTGACGGTCACAGCCTAGAGGGCGGCAGGACCGTTAGGGTCAAGAGAGGGAGGTTGGGGAGTGGCAGAAGAGGGCGCCCAGCTCTGTGACTCCCTTCTGAGAAGAGTCTGCAGGTGCGGGCAGCCCAGGGTGGCCGAGGTCCCAGGAAGGGGAGAAGTAGGGGGCTGGGGAAACAGAAGGGAGCCCTCAACCCCCCTGGGGTCAGAGAAGACACTGGAGGCCGAGAAGTCCTGAAGGATGGGTTGGGTACGGACAGGACAGGGAGAAGGAACACACCATAGTCAGGGCTGCAAGATGGACAGAAGCCCCAGGCACCCGGGGGCCCACCCCAGAGCAAGCGGGGCCTCACCCCTCGGGGACACATTTGGGCAACCCAGGACAGCTCCTGCCCCGGGTGTGTCTGCCCCACACCATGACCCGGCAGCTGTGGCTGGGATCTCCATCCCATGCTGTCTCCCACCTGAGCACAGAAGTGGTCTTAACAGAAAGGACCATCTGCCCTGAGGCCCTCACCTCCTCCGACCCCTGCCTCCACGCAGATCCCAACCCCAGGAGACTCAGAGGAGGGGAGATCCCAAGTTCGGGGCAGGGTCCAGCCTGGGGTCAGCACTCAGCCGGGGCTGGAGGAGAGGGGCTCCAGGCTGCGAAGCCGGGTCGACTGAGGGGGCAAGAGGGACCAGAGTCAGGTGGCCCTGGCTCCGCTTTGAAGGTGGTTCCCGGGCGAGCTGGCTCGGGGGGTGTTGTGTCCCCAAGAGGATGGCAGCTCTGAGGTCGTCCTGCCCCTCCTCTCCAGGCCGGGGACAAGAGGCGGATACCTGAGTCCCTGCTGGCCTGCGGCTTAATCCCCCAGCTTTCCTGAGAACGGCTCTGCTGTTCTTGGCCAAGGGCCTCCGCTGAGCCTGGCACGGCCCCGGCTTGGCCCTCACCAGCGAGTGAGGGCTTGGCGGGGGCCCAGCCAGGGCGGTGGACATGATGAAAGTGGAGAACATGGGGCCCGGGCGGGAGGCAGGGGCCCAGCTGGGCTCCGATCGGCGGCTCTGCAGCGGACTTGGGGCTCACCTCCCAGGGCCCCCTCTCGTCCAGCCGAGACGGCAGTGGCCTTTTTCCCAGCTTACCCGGGACAGAAAACAGACAGACCCTGTTCCTTCAGGACTCTGAAACCAATTAGGGCTTCCCCAGAGGGAAGGAACCAGAAGATTGAGAGCAAAACCCTGATCTTTCCTCCCTCCCTCCCTCCCTCCCTCCTGTAACAGGCCTAGATTGCCTGTCTACCATGTTCCCAGCTCCGTGCCAAAGTCTGCGCAGGGGGCACAGTGATGAATGTTCTACAGAGCCCCGAGCGCCGGGCCACGCCCTCCGCCCTGCTCCAGTTTCTCGGAACAGCTCTGAGCCAGGGATCTGAGCGGGACTTTGGGGGGTGCTCCCGTAACAGTTGCTGAACCCCACACCCAATGTGTGTGCCACGTGCTCGTGGGTGTCTCACCCACCACCCTCTCTAAGAGACGGGGATGGTGAGGCTCGGGGAGGCTGCCTCACCCAAGGCTGAGTCACAAGTGGAACAGTGAGAGCTCTAACTTGAGATCTGTGAGCACAGACCCTTGTGGGGCAGAGAAGGTGTGTCTAAGCCTGCGTTTGTCTATGGCCCCGTGTGTGCTCCTCTGTGTGTGTGTATGTGTGTGTGCATACCTATCTACGTGTGTGTGCATCTAGGGAAGAGTGGAGAGTCCTGAGGCTGGCTCAGAGGGAGAAGGGTGTCCAGACCAGGGGGCAGGACCAGGGGGTTGTCATCAGATGGTGTCCAGACAGTCCCCGAGAGTCATTTCAGAATCCCCAGGGTTCTCCTGGGCCATTTCGTTAGCGATTTTCACATCCTTTTGTTACAGGTCTCATCTGTGGATGAGTTTTGTGAAAGTTATCTGGGGAGAAGCACTTCAATCATGGAACTTCAGGTACATACCAAGTTCCATTTTTAAAAAACTGTACTATAATTTCACCCCAGGGACTGGGACTGGAGGATGAAGAAGTGAGCGACGGCAGGCTGGCAGGATGGCAGATGAACATCATGTGAGACCCCCTGATTCATTGATTCTGTATGTTGAATATTGGCATCAGGGAAATCATGAGGGATATGCCAGACTAGGGCTTATTCATCATTATATCCTCAATGCCCAGCTGTTATCGTTCAGTCATTAAGTCATATCCAGCTCTTTGCAACCCCGTGGACTGCAGCACACCAGGCTTCCCTGTTCTTCAGTCTTCCAGAGTTTGCTCAAACTCATGTCTATTTATTGGTGATGCCAGTGCCCAGTTCGGGGCCTGAAATATTGTAGGTGCTCCATCAATATTTAGTGAGTGAATAAATAAGCTGCTTTTTGGCTGAATGGGTAACACCTGAGCTTCCAAACTATCTCTCTCTTAATTAAGAGCTGAGTGCCCTTGAATGAGTCATTGAAACTCTACTTTTGACTAATCCTAGTGAGAGTCTTAGACTGGATCAGAGGCATTAAAGACACAATGTGCAGGGCACAGCGCCCATCTCTTGTTTCCAGGCAGACGTTACCAAGCAACTGTGCAATTCTCACCTGCTGAAACTGGATATCCCCAGAATCCTTTTTAACACCATTTCAGGCAGCCAATGCCAATCAAATGTGGTTGGTGATGGAGCCTATTTGTCATCCTGGTCAGGACAAGCTCCTCTGGTCCATAAATCTATGAACAAATGGAGAGTAGCTATGGGGAAGGTCAGGCTGTGGGGTGGGTTTAGAGAAGAGTAAGGAAGGATCAGTAAAGAGGCTCCACATCCCAGTCTGGGGACCCTCAGAGTTGTAGAAACTGATGAGCTTATCCCACCCCAGGTAGGAATAGACATGCATATGGAGAGGGGATGGGGCACCCCACCTGCTGCCTGAATCCTGACAGAGGTTGGAGCCAACATTCAGTCTGAAAACCACAGGCAGCTCGGAGCTTTTATTAAATCCAGGGCCTGAGGGAAGGGCAGGGGCTAGTGAAAGAGGCCATACAGCCGGCAACACAGGAGGGAAGGACTTCTCCCAAAGGCTGGAGCCACCAAGCTTGGAGAGTGGTTGGGTGGGCAGACTGAGGCCTGGCTCTGCTAAGATTTAAAATACTCTTGTATTGGGACTTCCCTTAGTAGCCCAGTTGTTAACACTCTCTGCTTCCAATGCAGGGGGCCCAGTTCGATTCTTGGTCAAGGAACTAGATCCCACGTGCCACAACCAAAAGTTCGCATGCCACAGCTAAAGATCCCACGTGCCGCAACGAAGATCCGGTGCAGCCAAATAATTGTTTTTTTAATTACTTCTGTGTCAAAGTAGATCTGAGACCTAAAAGTGAGAAGCAAAACTATAAAGCTTCTAAAAGAAAATAGGAGAATATCTTTAAGACTTTTGAGTAGGCAAAGATTTCCTAAATGAAACAGAAAAGGCACTGACCACTAAAGAAATACTGGTAACTCTGCCTTCATTAAAGTCAATGACTTCTGTTCATCAAAAGACAGAAAGGCAAGACAGGCAAGCTACAGAGTGGGAGATCCTTACAATACATGCAACTAGCCACAGAATTGTATCAGCGTACATAAAGAACTCTTACAAATAAACAGAAAACTATCAAACAACTCAATTTTCAAAAGTGAATAGAAGTCTTAAATAGGCAGCATGTCACAAACACAGATATTCAAAGGCCCAAAGGTCATATGATAAAGAGCTCACCATCAATACTCATCAGAGAGATGAAAGTTAAAACCATAATGAGATATCCCTGTATACGCACCAGAATGGCTAAAATTTAAACACTGACAATTCTAAATGTTGACAGGATGAGGAATAACCGGAATTCTCCTAGGCTGCTGATAGGAAAGTAAAATGGTACTTCTTTAAAAAAAACTGTCCAAAAATTCTTCAAATAATTAAACATGTATTTAGCATAGAACCCAGCAATTCTACTTCCAGCTGTATACCCATGAGAAATGAGTACATATTTCTACTAAAGACAGGGATGTTCCAGCAGCATTATTCACAATACCAAAAAAAAAAAAAAATTGGAACCAAAAGTGCATTAAAATTACAATAGATAAATACACTGGGGTTTATTTATCAGATGGAATATGACACGGCCTTGAAAAAGAATGAGGTCTAGTTACAGACGGAAGTATGGGTAAATCTGGTAGTCACCATATGAGCAAAAGAAACCAAATACAAAGAAGTACACACTGTGGGAGTTCATTCCTGAGAGGGTGTGAGCTTCCTGAGACTGCCAGAACAAACGACCACATACCTGGTGTACAAACAAGAGAAATGGATTCTGCCACAATTCTAGAAGTCCAGACTCAAGCGGTTGAAAGGGCCATGCTCCTTCCAAAGGCTCTAAGGAAGAACGCTTCCATGCCTCTTTCTAGTTTCTGATGGTTGACAGCCATCCTTGGTGTTCCTTGGCTTGTCTACCTCCATCTTCGTATGGCCATCTTCTCCCTGTGTGTCTGCACCCCCACATCATCACAAGGCCTTTTAAAATTTTATTTATTTGGCTGCTCTGTGTCTTAGCTAAGGCATCAGTTCAGTTCAGTCACTCAGTTGTGTCCAACTCTTTGAAACTCCATGAACTGCAGCATGCCAGGCTTCCCTGTCCACCAACTCCTGGAGCTTATTCAAACTCATGTCCATCGAGTCGGTGATGCCATCCAACCATCTCGACCCCTTCTCCTCCTGCCTTCAATCTTTCCCAGCATCAGGGTCTTTTCCAATGAGTCAGTTCCTCGCATGAGGTGGCCAAAGTATTGGAGTTTTAGCTTCAGCATCAGTCCTTCCAATGAATATTCAGGACTGATTTCCTTTAGGATGAACTGATTGGATCTCCTTGCACTCCAAGAGACTCTCAAGAGTCTTCTCCAACACCACAGTTCAAAAGCATCAATTCTTCGGCGCTCAGCTTTCTTCACAGTCCAACTCTCACATCCATACATGACTAGTGGAAAAACCATAGCTTTAACTAGACAGACCTTTGTTGGCAAAGTAATGTCTCTGCTTTTCAATGTGCTGTGTAGGTTGGTCATAGCTTTTCTGTCAAGGAGAAAGTGTCAAAAAAAAAAAAAAAGGAGAAAGTGTCTTTTAATTTCATGGCTGCATTCACCATCTGCAGTGATTTTGGAGCCCAAGAAACTAAAGTCTCTCACTGTTTCTATTGTTTCCCCACCTATTTGCCATGAAGTGATGGCACCAGATGCCATGATCTTCATTTTTGAATGTTGCTTTTTCAGTCAGCTTTTTCACTCTTCTCTTCACTTTCATCAAGAGGCTCCTCTTCACTTTCTGCCGTAAGGGTGGTGTCATCTGCATAGCTGAGGTTATTGATATTTTTCCTGGAAATCTTGATTCCAGCTTTTGCTTCATTCAGCCTGGTATCTCGCCTGATGTACTCTGTACATAAGTTAGATAAGCAGGGTGACAATATACAGCCTTGATGTACTCCTTTCCCAAAAACGGGATCTTAATTGGGGCACGCAAACTCTTAGTTGTGGCATGTGGGACCCAGTCCCCTGATCAAGGATTGAGCCCAGGCTCCCTGCATTGGGAGTCTTAGCCACTGGACTACCAGGGAAGTCCCCACATGGCCTTCTTATGAAGACACCAGTCATTGGATGTAGGACTCACCCTAATCCAGTAGGACCTCATCTGAATTAGATTACATCTGCAAAAACTCTAGTATTAAATAAGGTCACAGGTGCCAGCCATTAGGGCTTGACCATATCTTTGGGGGACACAGTTAGGCCCACTGCAAAGTTCAAGAACAGGCAGCAGTACTCTGTGGTGAGAGGCATCAGCCGAGTGGTTGTCTCCGGTGGGGACTGACCCGGAAGTGCTCTGTATGTTGATGCGAAGGGTAGTGACCTGGGTGTGTAAGCATTTAAAAACCCTCAAGCAAAAAAATCACATAAAACAAAAACCCTCAAGCTACCCACCTACTCTCTGTGCACTTGACTCTGTATATTTTGTGTGAAAGTTGTTCAGTCGTGTCCGACTCTTTGTGACCTCGTGGACTGTATAGTTCATGGAATTCTCCAGGCCAGAATACTGGAGTGGATAGCCTTTCCCTTCTCCAGGGGATCTTCCCAACCCAGGGATTGAACCCAGGTCTCCCACATTGCAGGCAGATTCTTTACCAGCTCTCACTTTAAAATGCCCTTGTGGAGTTGAATTCACTGATCCCTGGCCTGGGGGTTGATTAGGGCAGATGAGTGGTGGCCCGGAGGATGAGAGCTCCATAGAGGAGGTGGTTGAAGTGTGAACTCTGGATTGGCTGGTTTATATGTGAAAGTCCCTCTCCCAGGCAAGCTGTTTACTATCTATAGGAATTAGCTTGCCCTGGGAAGGATGGTCCCTCCAGAGTCAGCAACATCCAAAGATGGCAAAGCATCAGAAATACCAGATAAAAAGATGTGATTGAGTCAGGAAAATAACACCAGCTCCTCATTCATTTGGAGATGAAACAGGTTACTGTCGTTGAAGCTCCCAGCATGGGGCCTGACAGATGAGGGGAGCACAGTACCGGCTGGATCCAAAGCCACATGCTTCCTCCTCTGAGAAGCCTTCCTAGGTTGACCCCACCTGACACTTCTTCTGCTTGATGGCCCCCAATCCGCTTTAGCAGTATCAGATTTTTATTTCCTAACCGGCGAACTCTACACACACAGGGTTCTGGAGGGACCAGGGCTCTCAGCAGTCTGGGTTGATGGACAAAGAGTGGGCAGCTTAGCCGAACACTGCCGGGCAGGGAGCCCTCCTAGATTCTGCCAGTCTCCAGCCCTACAAGACCTCAAAGTGCGTTCTGAGAGCAATGGGTGAGAACAGCCCTACACCCGTCTGGATAATAGGCCCGTCTGGTAACACCATGTGACCAGGAAAGACCCCTTGGAGAAGCCAGTGCAGGGGAGGGACCTTCTGTCCTCTAGGGGACATTTTGAAATGTCATATCAGGAGGTTTATACACCTCCTGAAACCCACCCCGCAAATCCAGGCAAGAATCAGCACCAGAGGGACTGCTCTCAGGAACGGGAGCAGTGAGCATGTTGAGGGTCAGGAAAGGAATCAGAGCGTCAGGAGGGCCCTTGGGGGAGTCTTGGGGGCTTTGGAGCCAGACGGCAGGCATAGCGACCCCCAAGAACAATGGTGACCCAAGCTTGGGGGCCAAGACTTCAGTTCTTAGCAGCTTGGTGGGAACCCAACCTGTGGCCAGGCGAGGGGTATCAGGAAGGCATTGCAGGATTGGGGGATCTCCCTCCCCCCATTCAGCTGTCTACCTGGACGTTCCTCAGTCACATCACAGGTACCTCTTCCCCACAGCTCCCCTGCGCAGAGTGTGAGAACCATTTGTAAACACTCATGGTCATGGTGTCTCTCGGACTTTCTGACTGTGACATGCAGGAAAAGAATTCATCTTCATCTAGGCCTCCCAGGCAAACATGAAAACCAGACAAAAGAGTTAAGATACAAGGCTGGTTTGGTCACATGTATATTACACTTGCATGTCTTCTTTTCTCTCCTTCTAAAATGCTGTTCCTGACCCGCTAAATCAATTTTATACCTCATCAATGGGTCACAGCCTGCTAGTAGAGTGTGAAAGGCTGAGCAGGAAGGGCCAGCATCCTCCCAGGGTCAGTTACTGGTGGCCTGAAGCAGGGCGGGGACAGCTGGGGTCTATGCTTTCGGAAGCTACCGCTCCCCCGCAGGCAGTCAGGCAGGCAGCCCGTGGGTGGGCTGAAGGGTACAGGTCTCAGCCAGGGCTTTCAGCCTTCCTGCTTCTGCAGATGCCACCCAGCGTGCATCTCCCTTTGAGAGAAGGGACCAGGATGCAGCTCTGGCGTCATCTCCTCCAGGAAGTCTTCCTGATTGCTCCTCATTCCAGGATTGCTGGTGCTAGCATTCTGTGAGTCCCCCACTCCCAAGGCTCCATGCTCAGCGAAAGCAGGCAGCTCAGGAATGTGAAGGACAGAAAGAACTGACAGAGTAGATAACCCCGGCCCAGCAGGACCCCTGGCCCGGCCTCGCCTGTCTCCCACCCTTCATCCTGGCAGCTGCCCTGCCCGCCCCGTGGGACCCGCCTGGCGCCACAGGGATCAAGCCAGCTAAGGGTTCCAGGCATGGGTGGAGGGGTCTGCTCAGGGCAGGGAGTGGCCCCAAACGTGGTGTAGAGATGGAGACTGGCAGGATTCAGGCGAAGAGAGCTCCCTGCCCGGCTGTGTTCGTGGGTCAGGCTTTTGGAAGGGCTCCTGGGCACGGCGGGCTGGGGGAGGTGAGGTGATAAGGCGTGCAGGAGAAAGCCGGGCAGAGGGAGCACGGAGGAGGGCAGGGTGCGCAGACTGCTCTGCCCACCAGAGCCCCGTAGGAACTGCTGGGGGCAGACAGCTCAGCCCTGGGCCCTACTATGTGCCAAAACCAGGGAAGAGAAGGCCCTGCTCTCCATCACTCAGAAGACAGGGTGGCTGAGGCGGTGAAATCAGCTCCAGGTGACAACGCCTTGGGGTGACCTTGGGCCGGGTGTGTGCTTTCTTAAGGCCCAGTTTCCTCCTCTGGGAAGCGTAATAGTTTATTTGGTTGTGAATACCTGTAAGTGTCAGTCCTGAATCCCTCCCCTCCAGCAGCTTAGGAGGCTGCTGGCCAACGCGGACTGAAGCCATCCTCGCTTTGAGTCAGAATCCCAGAGGGACAGGGGGCCCAGAGGGAAGAGGTCCTTCTCGGGGACCGGGAGATCCTCCTGTGACTCCCAGGAGGGGATTGCCCCATGAAAGCCTCCCCAGGCCCCGGCTCCACAGCCTCAGCGCAATGCGGGATTCACAAGGGCACAGAGGCTCCCACATGGCGATCGTTGAGCCAGAGCCGGTTCTAGTCTCCAGGGCTTAGCGGAGACGCCTGGATTTTGGTTGGGGGTGGAGGGAGGAGGCAGAGAGGCCCAGTAACTGGGATGGAATTCGCTGCCCCTGCCCATGTGACAGGGGCTCAGAGTTAGAATTAAATAGATCTGCAAGAGATAGCAGTGCTTTCTGGCAGCCCGAGTTCGTAGACAGGGCTCCTAACCCCTGTGTTTATAAACTTGGTTAATAATATCTCCGATCGAAAATGGAGATGTGCTTTTGTAAACTGTCAAGTGTGAAAGCCGTGAGAGGCGTGTCCTGGACTCCTCCGTCCCGGGTCCCCTAGGGAGGGGTGCTCAGAGCACCCAGCTCACGATGTTCCCCCCAGACGGCAGCAGACAGCCCGCGAGGCAAAGCGGAACAGCACGGGGCAGAACGGCCCGTCCGGGACACCCACCCCCTGGCTTGCACGGGCCAAGGACCCAGACTGACAAATGACTCAGACATACAAACACCCGGGCCTGGGCAGAGGTTACTGGATCGGAGACGCGGGCCTCCGGAGCTGGGACACCCTGGGGCAGTGTGTGGAGCTGGGGCGTGGGGCAGGGGGGATGGTCCTCCTTGGCCTTCTCCTCCCCCAGCCTCAAACGTCTGCTTCAGTGGACCCTGTCCCACTCTTGAGTACTTGCTGTGTGTGTGTGTGTGTCTGTGTGTTAGTCACTCAGTCGTGTGACTCTTTGCGACCCCATGTGCCTGCCAGGCTCCTCTGTCCATGGAATTCTCCAGGCAAGAATACTGGAGTGGGTTGTCATTCCATTCTCCAGGGAATGTTCCCAACCCAGGGATTGAACCCAGGTCTCCTGCATTGCAGGCAGATTCTTAAACATTTGAGCCACCAGGGACTAGACTCTTAAAGCCAGAAGTTTTCCCTCATAAGGGCTTGTGGAGACCCCTGTCCCGTCTCCATAAAAGGAAACGAGTGCACCTTAGGGTTGATTACTCCTGATGTCACCTTCATCAGGTATTACAAGGTGATCTGTCGCAGCTTACACACTGATCAGCGTTAATCCCTGTCACAGTGACAGCCACTGGCCCCTCTGCCCTCCCACCCCAGCCTGGTGGGTTGTAGAAATGCTAGCCCGCCTTCCCAACTCCCAAACCCCGCTCTGAGCACAGGCTGTACTTCCCTTGGGTTTACCCGGGTTTGGGCAGATCCCATGTGATGAAGTAAGATTCCACGAGTGGCCCAGATCTGCAGCGTTCAGTCTTTTTTCAGCTGCAGATGCTTTATCCCCAGGAAAGTCCGCTGCAGGGGTCCCAGCCGCCTCTGGGGAGGCTGAGCTGCAGAAGGCCGCTCTCCTCTCCTAGATGAAATGCTGCCTGGTACCCCTCGGTAGGAGGCCGGCCTCCCTGGCTCGGTCACCAACACAATGGCCTCTCCCCTGTGCTGTGCGTTCCTCGGGCCTCCCACTGAGGGCCCCCAAGGACTGCACTCTTCCCTCTGTCCCTTCTCCTCATGCCCTGTCCCACTGGTAACCTTTCAGTAGCAAGAACCACCCCCAGTGTTCCCTCCTCGCTGGTCCCAAGTCAGGCTCATTCCCCACCAGACCCAGACTCCTCGTGGTCTCGCCCTGGACCATCCACCCAGCAGCCACTGGCCACAGGAGGCTGCTGAGCACTTGAAATGTAACTGATCTAAATCAAGGTGATAGTCAAAGTGTATCCTACACTCCAGTTTGAAGACTTTGTACAAAAAAGAATGCAAAATATCTCTTGAATAATTTTTTGTATCCATTAATTGCTCCAAATACAATCTTTTAGGTATATTAGGTTAAATGGCACCCCACTCCAGTACTCTTGCCTGGAAAATCCCATGGATGGAGGAGCCTGGTAGGCTGCAGTCCATGGGGTTGCAAAGAGTCGGACACAACTGAGCGACTTCACTTTCACTTTTCACTTTCATGCATTGGAGAAGGAAATGGCAACCCACTCCAGTGTTCTTGCCTGGAGAATCCCAGGGACAGGGGAGCCTGCTGGGCTGCTGTCTCTGGGTTGCACAGAGTCGGACACAACTGAGGTGACTTAGCATAGCTTATTAAGCAAATTAATTTTATTTGTCTTTTCTTTCAAGTGGCTACTTGTTATTGTTCAGTTGCTAAGTCATGTCCAGCTCTTTGTGACCCCATGGACTGCAGCATGCTAGGCTTCTCTGTCCTTCCCCATCTCCCAGAGTTTGTTTGAACTCATGTCCATTGAGTCGGTGATGCCATCCAACCATCTCATCCTCTGTTGTCCCCTTCTCTTCCTGCCTTCAATCTTTCCCAGCAGCAGGATCTTTTCCAATGAGTTGGCTCTTCGCATCAGGTGTCCAAAGTATTAGAATTTCAGCTTCAGCATCAGTCCTTCCAATGAATATTCAGGACTGATTTCCTTTAGGATGGACTGATTTGATCTCCTTGCTGCCCAAGGGACTCTCAAAAGTCTGGTCCAGCACCACAGTTCAAAAGTATCAATTCTTCAGTGCTCAACCTTCTTTATGGTCTAACTGTCACATTCATCCATGACCACCGGAAAAACCATAGCTGTGACTACACGGACCTTTGTTGGCAAAGTGATCTCTCTGGTTTTTAATGTGCTGTCTAGGTTTGTCACGTTTGTCATAGCTTTCTTTCCAAAGCTACTAGAAAATTTAAAATCAGAAGAGGGGAAGCTCAGACCTTAATGTCATTGGCAGCTGGGTCTCATGGGTGAGAAGGGATGGGCCAGGGCAGCGTGTGTATGTATGGCCTTCACTCTGCCTTCCTGCTGCTTCTCTCTTAGAAGGTCTGCTCTGGAGCCCACACTACCCAACCAGCATGCAAGTCCTTCCCAAACCTCACTTAGGTTGAGAAATTCTTGTTCCCGCTGTTAGTGTAACGAGGACCTTATTTCCCATGGGACCAGCCGGGGGGACACTCGCTCACACGGAGGTGTAAATGATTGATAACTGAGGCCCCCTCATTTGAGGGAACCCCAGTAGGGGGTCCCAGGTCTGGGATGACATCGAGCTCTTCCCAGGCTAGCTGGCAGCCTACGCTTACTCTCTCTGGTCCAAGGTCCCGTGCAGATAGATAGCACATCCTGCACTCAGTGGACAAAAGGACCATGTGTAGATAAGGAAGAAAACAGAAACCACACCTCCCGGGTTTCTGGAGGTCTGTCCTTATCACCAGAACTCTGCCCCCATCTCCTGGAGTGCACGTCTGTGCTTGTCCTCTCATACTCTTCAACCATGAAGGAAGCAGAAATGAGTCCGTCCTCACACTGCCCTCAGTGATGGCCAGGCCAGTGGAGGATAAGAATGAAGCACCAAGTTCAAGTCAAGAACCTTCAGAGAGCTTCTGGGGGCAGGCATGTCAAGGGGCACGGAGCTGGGGGAAGTTGAGACCAGTGAACTCCAGCAGCAAAGGTCCAGCACCCAGCCCTCCAGGACGAGTCCAGGTGCTGGGGAGCCGCTCCATCAGCCAGAGGGGAGGAGAGAGGCAGAGCAGTGGAGCCAGGTCGGGCAAGGCCCTGAAGGACATGCTCAGAAATCCGGGCTTTGTCTGAGAGGCTTTTTCTGAGGGTTTCTGAGCACAGCCATGACTGAGAGCCAAATGGAGGCTGGGGCTCTGTCCTTCCTAAAGGTCTGGAGAGGCTGGTGGCCCATCAATGACTCACCTGGATGCTCTGGACCAAGTGGGTGGGTAACACTTGTCGGTGGTAACAGTAAAGCCAAGCCCCTGCAACATTTGGTGCCCCAGGCAGTTTGACATTTTCTTTTTTTTTTTTTTACATTGCTTATCTGTACAGCTATGCCGGCAGGTGGGTAGAGAGCAATTCAGGACTGTTGTGTTTCTTGAATGAATGAATGTTGGTCTATCACTGTAACCCCCAGTTCTTACATTTTATGCCTTGAATGCATCGGACTAAGTGGCACTGGATAATCAGTCTACTGGGTTTGATTCTTTGGAGGTGTACAGAAAGCCTGTGGGATATGAGTTCAGGGAGCTGCTGTGATACAGGATGCTAAGGAAAAGGGGGAACTCAGGGATGCAGGTGGGGGACAGGACACAGCGGAGAGGCTGGGCCCGGCAGCCTCAAGTCGTACCCTGCAGGCGCCCCCACACCTCTCCTGGCCCCCCCCCCAACCACTACCCCTGCAGCAAGTCCTCTCCCGCTGGCTCCAGCCTCCCTCCCAGTCCTGGAATTAATAAAGACTCTGAGCAGACTGCGGTTTGCAAGTCTGAAAGCCGGTTCCTGCCCACGTCACTGCCCTGAGAGGAGTGGGGCCCAGTTTCTCCCCAGTACCCTTGTCCTTCCCGCTCCCCGGGACGGGGCAGGCACTCAGATCCACCCTACCCCCTGGCTTCCCCTCCCTTCCCCCAGCAGGCACATCTCAGGCCCCGAGCCTCAGCCCCTAACCCTGATCACCCCCTACCCTCAACAACAAGGGCTGGCTTGGGCTCATCATCTCATCAGCGACGCCCCCCGAAAGGATCCCCAAATAACACACACAGGAAGTAAGAGCTGTACACTTACTGTGCATGCACAGATTCAAGACAGTTCTTCTAGCACCCACACCCACCACCTTCCAAACTCCTAGAGCAGCCACTGCCTAAGAGCAGGGAGAGGAAGGGGAGAGCCCAGGGTCCCAGGGTGACCCAGCAGAGAGCCAAGTCTAATAGTTACAAGGAGTGGGGCTTGCAGAACTAATGTTAACAGCAGCAGCACTGGAGCTAAGACCAGGGGACGGAGCATTTCGGAACTGCAGCACGGTACAGAAATATATGACCTCATCTCACTCATCTTTGCGATAACCTCCCAGGCAGGAGTATTTATCACCATATGACAGATGAGGAAACCGCAGTCCTTTGAAGAGGTTACCCTGATAGAAAGTGCTCGAGCCAGAATTTTAGTCCTAGGTCCCACCAAGCCCAATGCCTGGCCTCTGGCCCCTGCCACCCCGGCCTCCCCCACTGGCCCTGCCGACTGCCTCGGTGCTCCTGGCTGGAGGAGGGGTCCTTTAACTCCTGTCCTCGGACTTGTGACTGTGTTCTCCTCTTATCCTCCCTCTGAGGGCAGGGAAAAGCTCTCAGACCTCATGGCCTTGACTTTTCCCCGTTGAAAGCTGGGATGAAGTCAGGTACCCGTCTCCCTCTCCTATCCTCTGGCCCCTAAATTTTTCCCCACTTAGGTGGGGAGGCATGACCCCCTCGTTTCCCACCCCATCTCACCCCTCAATCCCCAGGGTCCCGATCCCATAGTCAGGCGAGGACAGCCCAAGTCCTTCTGGAAATGCTGGTCCCAGTTGTTTCAGCGCAGGGCCTCCCCCTCCTGGCCGCCAGAGGAACGTCAGCCCCAGGCATTCTCCTGGGGCAAGGAGAGGCCTGGTAGTCTGAGGGCTACCAGGTCCGGTTTGGGTCCTAGGGATGCTCGGTGTTTGGACAGGTGGGGGCCAAGTGATAAAGGTGGGGGATGTTGGGCCACTTATCAGTCTGAGTGGGCTCCCTCGTCCCCCTGGTTCTCTGCAGGGCACCTGGGGATCCAGCCTGACCTTAACCAGACACCGTGGCCCGCATAAACGGCAGGGGGCTATATCTTCATCCATGACAGACGGAGCCCTTTGATGTATCAGAGTCTCCAATGTGACCCCCTGATGCCCCAGGGAATGACACCAACAGGGTCTCAACCCCCAAGCCATACTACCCGCAGCCACCTGGCCTCTGCAGACCTGGATCCTAGACCAACCCATCACCCCCTCCCCAGCCTCAGGCAGGAGGCTGTGACCTTAACCCACAGAGAATGGAGCCCTGCAGGGCATCAGGGTCCCCTTCCCTGCACCCAGATGCCCCACGGGGGCAGCAGCAACACAGTCTCACCTTCCCAGCCATTCTGCCCACAGTCCCTTGACCTCTCCAGACCCTGGCCTGGATGGACCTCAGACCCCAGCCCCCTCCTCAGCTTTGGCCTGTCTCTGGCCGGGTCTGGGAGTGGTGAGGGAGTCTGGAGGGCTGGTGGGGGGGGGCAGAGGCGCAGGACAGCTGGCCTGTGTCCCCACACTGGGCCCGGGGCCCAGCCGGAGGGGCGGGGGCCTGGCCACTCAGGCCTTGGCTGGAGCCGGATTTTTGGCCGGGCTGCAGGGCCCTCCCTCCTGCTTCCTCTCCCGAGGGCTGTCCTGGCAGAGGCCCCCCTCGCACTTTCTGGCGGGAACAGAGCCAGCAGCGAAAGAACAGCCGCAGAGGGAAAGCGGGAGAGAGATGGGGGGAAACTGTGTGTGTGTGTGTGTGCGCGTGTGTATGTGCGCGCGTGTGTTTTAAGGGAAAAAAAAAAAAAAGAGCCCACAGTCCAGTCCAGTCAGACCCAGCCTGGGAGGCTTGTGAGCCGGCCTTTCGTAATTGCCCCCTCCCCGTGGCCCCCTCCCCGAGGCCTCCCCCTTCTCCCGCCCTCCCGCCCGCCCTCTCTCCCTCCCTCCTTCCCTCGCAGCCGACGAGGCAGCAATTACGCTTTGGGGATAAAACGAGGCGCAGAGAGCGGGCTGGGGCATTTCTCCCCGAGATGGCGGGTCTGACGGCTGCGGCTCGGCGGCCCGGAGTCCTTCTGCTCCTGCTGTGCATCCTCCAGCCCTCGCAGCCCGGAGGTAGGCCTCCCCCTGTTCCCCCCAAGGGCCCGCAGCCCTTGGGCCGCCCGCTCAGGTGGCTGGACCGACCGACGAGAGGGCTCCCTGCCCTCCCAGCACCCTCCAGGGGGCTCCCAGGCAGGAGCCCCTCAGCCACTAGACCCTCGGAACCACCCCTCCCGGGAGCCAGCCGTGCGGAGCAGAAACCTGTCATACGTTCGCCCCGAGACTCAGAATGGTGATGGTCCCAGATCAGCGCCGGCTTCTGCTGCCCCGACAGAGTGGATGAACCTTGCTCTGTCCCGGGGGGCTCTCCCAGGATGGGGATCCCGAGCACGCTGGGGAAGGGCCGGCGAGGTCCGGTCGGGTCTGTGAGCACCAGCGGTTTGCACACCTGTGGACCCAGTGGCTGTGTACACGTGCCCCAGGGACAGGGGACCTGGGCTGGAGGCCAGCTCTGCAGGCTCTCTGACCTCGGCAGGTTCCTTGTCCCCTGGGAATTCGGGACCTGCTCCGGGTGATGTCAGGGTTAAGTTGATTACAGGGTTGTGGGTTGGAAAGCTGCCGCTGTGGTCTGTCCCTGGTGAGAAAGGCTGGGACTTCTGAGCATGTGTGTAAGTATGTGAAGTGTACGTGTGTGCACGAGTGTGTTACATGCTCTTGTACAGGTGTGCATGGTCTGTATATGTCCAATCGTGTCATCAGATAAAGGAGGAGGTTTCTGCAAGGGGATGAATGTTCACAGGTTCATCCCTGGACAGGTGTGTGTGTTTGTGTGTGAGTGTGTGTGTGTGTTGGAAGGAGGGGTGTTATAGGATATATGAAAGTGCCTGTTAGCATGTGCAGAAGTCTGCCACCCAACAGGCATGTACACAGAGGCGATCTGGTGTCCAGGTGTGTCACTGGGTGTGGTTTGTCATTGTGCATATGCGTGCGTGAGAGTGTGTGTGTGTGTGTTGGAGGGAAGCATGTTATAGGATATATTCATAGGATATGTGAAAGTGCCTGTTAGCATGTGTAAAAGTCTGCCACCCAACAGGCGCGTCCCAGAGGCGATCTGGTGTCCAGGTGCGTCACTGGGTGTGGTTCGTCATTGAGCATGTGTGTGCGTGTGAGTGTGTGCGTGCGAGTGTGTGTGCTATGGAACACCAGCGAGGACAGGGAAGCTGGGGAAGGTATCCGTCTCCTGGCAGAGGGAGAGGCCTGAGTGCTGGGGGCTTGCACGAACCTGGGGGCACTCCCGGGCCACCTGGCATGTTCCCTGCCGTGGTCCCGGAGGACGTCCCTCTCCAGGTGCTACGCACCTTGGGGGGACTCTGGGAGTGGTCCCCCCGCGTCCCCTGAAGGTGCTCCTGGCCATGGGGAGAGAGAGGTGCAGGCAGGCTCCTGAAGCTTTGGTGGGGTAGCCTGGGTGGGGTCTGGTTTCCAGGAGACTCCTCTTTGCCGTGAGAACCAGTGGGGGCCAGTGTCGGGATGGGGGGGCCACTGGGTGGAGCAGGGCCAGGCCAGAGGGCAGGAGCAGGAGCTGGGCAGAGGCAGCAGCTGTTTCCGTGAGATTGACCGGCGGGGCAGGACCGCTGGGAGCAGGGGCTTCCTGCACAGAGGTCAGCTCCCAAGTCTGGACAAAGCCGAGGGATGCTGGCACAGCATCAGGTGGGGTCCCTTGGGGGCCAGAGAGACCATCCCAAGGGAGCAGCCGTCCCCGGGCCTGAGATGGCAGCTTGGGTCCCATCTGAACCTCCTCCCCGGAGTCTGGCCCCTGAACACCTGCCTTCCCAGAGACAGCTCCTCGCTAGAGCATGACGCCTAGCCTCCGCAGGAACCCTGAGAGTAGAGAATTTTTATCTACACTCCACAAACAGGGAGATTGAGGCTGAGACAGGCTAAGGCAGCACCAGGGGGTGAGTACCAGCCAGCTCGTCCCTGGGCTAAAGGACGAGGGAGGTGGGGGCCAGGTTCCAAGTGGCATTTGGGAGGGGGCAGGCCTGGGCCTGAGTACTCCAGGGTGGGCCTGCCCTAAGAAGAATGCACCCTCAATGACCGGGTTAAATGCTCCGCTGGCCCTGTTCTTTTTTTGCAAACATAAATCTCAGCTCTGTCCCGGGTGGTAGAGTAGCCGGGTCCAAATAAGGGGTGTGTGAACTGATGCGTTCTTCTGGGGTTTGTGCCCAGAGCCTCCCAAAGGAGGGGCCCCCTCGCACATAACACAGGCTCAACACAAGCACACACACTCTCACACCTGCCCGGCTATCCTGAAGGATGTCACCCTTATGGGTGCCCTAGTCCCAAAGAACCACGTTGCCAGTGGAGACAAAAACGGGACAACCCAGGAAGGCTCTGCGATGGAAGGGTTGTCTGGACCCATTTAAGATGGGTCAAAAGTAGCTTTGAAGATCATTTGCCCCAGACTCCCTTGCCATTTAAAGAGAAAGAGAAATTATATCAGTTATAATTGGGACCAGCTGCCCCAAACCCCCAGAAATTTTATCATTTTAGCTTTGGGTGGTTTTTCATTTTTGTTTTTCTGATTTTGGAACTGAAGATGGTTTTGAAACAGGGATTTTTTTTCAGCCTATTGGAACTTGAAACCATTCTGACATGGGGTCTCACCCCAAAATTCTTGCTTTACTTGGTCTGAGGAGGGACCCAGACATGTAGGTCTTGTTAAAGCTGCTGCCCAGGTGACTCTGAGGAGCCTCCAGGGCCTCGGACCCCCAGTTTAGGGGTTGATGCTGCTCTCTGAGTCTGCTGGGGCCGAGGCAGGAAGGCAGGCATGCCCGAGGGGAGGGAGGGGACAGACTCAGTCACTGAAGGGCGGATTGTTTTTGAAAAGCCCTTGGCAGCCTTTCTCCATGCAAACAACAAACAGCTTCGTGTGGTCTTATCTGCTCCCCAGGCCGGCCCCCCTGGACTTGGAATTGGCAAAGTCCCCTGCCAAGGCCCGCTGGCCCTCTGCTTGCTCCCGAACAGCCGTCTCCCAGCTCTTTGAACCTGGAGCCCAGGGCCCAGGCAGAAGGCCCTGTGTGTGACTGGGGTCAGCTCTGAGTACCTGGCCAGGCATTTCATCTCTCTGGTTTATGGATGGTTTCCCTGGCTGTAAAATAGGGAGAAGATCCTTGCCCAGCATATCTCCTAGGGCCGGTGGGTGGCTCCAGCAATGTCATATTGCAAATAATGCATCAAGAGGACTATGGGAATGCAAATTTTAAAAACCATATATTCTCTTACTGGAGATTTGCTAGTATGAACTAATATCAACCTTTGTAATTCATACACATTTATAAGGTTTAATTTTTCTCTTGCTACTCACGCCACATTTTGTCTAATGGGGAGGCAGCCCATGTGTAAACAGAGATGCAGTAACGGAGGAAGGTGACAAGCCTGGGAGAGAGGGTGGTGCAGAGGAAATCCAAGAAGGCTTCATGGCAGAGGTGACATTTGAGTTAAATCTTGAAAGAAAATTAAATGTTTGAGGGGCTTCTGTGGATGGGAGGTGAGCCTCGGTCTTTAGGGCTCTAGGGGGCAGAACTGGAGAGATAGAAGAGCAGATTCTATCTCAGTAGGAGGGAGATCTCTGTTGGTAGAGCTGATAGCATCAGGAGGTGGTGATTTGCCTGTCACTGGAGGCGTGCAAGCAGAAACACAGGATGTTCGCAGAGGAATTTCAACCCAGGCCAAAAGACTGTTATGATCCCTGAGAGTCTAGGACCATGATTCTAAGATGCAAGAGACAAGTTCCACCCTGGGCTAGCCGGTGAAACAAGCCAAACCCACATAAAACAAGACAAGTATGCTCCAGGCCAACTGCTTTGGGCAGCTGAGCAGTGGGAACCACAGGCTCAGAGACGGCAGGGGGGAGAAGCAGAGCCCAGTCTCGGTGGAAGGGTAGGACTTGGAGAGAGGAAAGGGCATTCCTGGCAGGAGGAACAGCTCAGGCCAAGGAGGGGAGGTGGGAAGCAGGATGACCCTTCGCATGAGGGGCAGGAGAGGAGACTGCTGCCTTTTCAAAAACCTTTGATCACCACCAGTCTTATTCTGTTCTCCCCTCTCCTGTACTCAAAGAGGGGCCCGGCGGGGATCCTTTACGCCCACTAAGGCTTCTCCGTTTCCTCACTGCAGAATGGGGATCAAAACCTTTGGCTCTGTGGGCCGTCATGGTTCAGGCATGGAGTTTGGCAGACACTGTTGGGCTCTGAATCATGGAGGTGGAGAGTGGGGAGAAGAGAGAGCTGGGGAGAGCTGGGTAGGCCCTGGGGAGAGTGAAAGCAGAAGAGGAGCTGGCTGATCCCAGGACGGGCCTGGCCCCTGCGCTGGGGGGAGAACAGAACCCCAGGAGAGGAACTGGGGGTTCAACCAGACCAGCCTGAGGTGGGGAGACCCGTAAGCCCGTTGGGGATGGAAGAGGTCAGACCAGACCTCCAGGCAACTTCCTTGGCTCCCCTCCACCAAATTCACCCATCCTTTATTGAGCACCTATGTCTCCCTGGCCCCAGGCCATGTACTGTGAAGTAGAAACAAAGTGTCAGTCATTAATTAATTTACTTATTTTGGAGCAATTAGGGAGCAAGCGCCAGGCCCAGGGCAGGTCTCTGGAACTCTTTGACAACTCCGCAGCAACCTGGCAAGGCAGAAGTTATTAGCCCCACGTTTCTACAAAGGAAACTGAAGTTCAGAGAGGTTAAGTGACTTGCCTGAGGTCACACAGATGGTAAGAAGTTGGCACAGCCGGGATTACAGACCAGATGGGTCTGTCCTGAGCCCTTTGCTCCCTCCGCCCACCACATTGTTCTTGCAGCCGCCCAGCGCCCCCCTCCCCCAACCCTGGAGCCAGAGAGCCGAGGGGAGAGGAGAGGAGGGGGAGGGGAAGGAAGGGGAGGAGGGAGAGAGGCCAGGCAGGGAAAGGCACACGAGCCAGTGCTCAGAGCTGGAAGCCCGAGCCAGAGAAGGCATCAAAGGACCATGTGTGCGCTTGGCAGTCGATGACAGGGCCCGAGCGCCCATTCCCAGCAGGCCCAGCCTCCTGGGCCACCGCTCTGAGCCCCTCGAGGCTCTGAGCAGATTACTTAGACACTCCAGGCCTGGATCACAGTGCCTGGGGCGGCGGCGGGGGTTGGGGGGGAGGGGCGGGTGGCGCCGGGGCTTTGGCACAGGGTGACCATGACAGCTTGGCATCCTCCACCCTGCTGGGCCGTGGCTGAGGCTGACCAGGCCCTGGGGCCAGCAGGCCCAGCTGTGCAGCACAGCCAGGCCACAGAGGCCAGATGTCTGCTGGGCATGCGGGAAGCTGCCCTACACTCTCCCCTAACCCCATTCATTCAGCCATGTTCAGCTGGGTGGTGCCGGGGCTCAGGCTGGGGCACCGGCAAGGCAGCTTGTCAAGGGGCCATTCAGTGGTGATGGAGTCAGGGCCTGGTCTGCACCAGGATTGTCTGTTGCCATGACTACACACAGGCTGGGTCTGGGGCCCGGCCTCCCAGTGTTCCCCTGTGAGAGCTTCACGGGTCCGTGGGGACTGAACTCGTGATCTGGGCTGGGCAGACGGCCCCTTTGGCCCAGCCAGTGAATTAGCTTTTCCTTAGGAAACTATTCACTTTGCTCATTCATGGTGTCCCCCTCTGGGCCCCCGCGCCTCCTTAGACAGCTCTGTGTCAGACAGCCAGAGCCCCACCCAAGCTCTGCTGCCCAGCAGCTAAGGACGCTGACCTCACGCTTTCCTATCAGTGTGGGAATGGCTGGGCTTCGGCTGGCAGCAGCCGCGTTTCCTTACCGCTTGCTGTCACAGCCCAGGCCTGCTCTCCCACGACGCTGGGTCCTGCCCACGCTGCTCAGGACTGGAGAGACGTGGCCAAAGGTGCTCAGACCCAGTCCCTGGCCAGGCCTTCCCCAGGTAACACAGCACGAGCCATTATGCTCAGAGGACTGGCCTGGCTTTGAATCCAGCCTACATCTATTTGCAGCTGTGTGACCCCCGGCCCGTGTCTTAACATCTCTGAGCCTGAATTCACATCTGTTAAATTGAAGTTAATAATCCCTGCCCTTCCAAACTCACTGGGCCATTTTGAGGAGCAGGAAAGAGAAAATGCTTTGGAAACATAAGGTGCTTGGGCGACACTGGTTACTTTGTAGACACACAGGATTATTGCCATCATCCCTATCTTTTATCTTAGACTTTAGACTTCCCTGGTGGCTCAGACGATAAAGCGTCTGTCTACAATGCGGGAGACCTGGGTTCGATCCCTGGGTTGGGAAGATCCCCTGGAGAAGGAAATGACAATCCACTCCAGGACTATTGCCTGGAAAATCCCATGGACAGAGGAGCCTGGTAGACTACAGTCCATGGGGTCACAAAGAGTCGGACACGACTGAGCGACTTCACTAAGACTCAGTAAGACTATCTTTTATCATTACGCTTTTATTCATTCTGGCTCATGGGGGACTCTGCCTCCTTCCTTCCAGGGGTCCCAGGAGCTGTTCCTGGTGGAGTTCCTGGAGGCGTCTTCTTCCCAGGTAATGTACATGAAATTTGCACGTGCCCAGGTAAGACAGATGCTGATTAAATTTGCAAGAGACAGACATTTGGACATTTAAAAAGGAAAAAACATTGGCATGCCCACCGCAGAGGACTCATCAGTCACTCCTATATTAAAAAGCAGTTTACATGATGCTGTTCTACAACTACTGAGCATAAATTTTCTAAAAGATGAAACTCAGTGCTTGCAAAACGGTAGGAAAGTGGCCGCCTCACCCATCCTCTGCTGTTTAGTCTTCGAACCATTAACCCCACTCTTGGAAATCCATTCAAAGGAAATCATTGAAAAGAAGAGAGAGAGAAAAAAAAAAGCCATCTGCCCCAAGGTTCATAAGAATGTTACTAGCAAAAATGCAAAACAAGAAACCCGCTTGACAGGAGGGTGTGATTAAGTAATCTAAGGTTATACAACTACTAAAAAGTATGAATATGCTCTCTTACGGTCAAGTGATTTTCAAGTAAAAACAATATAAAAGCAAGAACAAGGTGCAGATGAAGATTAGCCCCACCTCAAGAGAAAAAAAAAAGGGCAGAATGTTAGCTCAATGGCATGGCCGGGATTGTGGGGGGGGTGGGGGCGGGGATAGAGGGGGAGGCAATCCCTTCCTTTAATTTAGAAAAAAAGCTTGATGTTTTAACGTAGATTGAAAAATCACAGATAATATTTTCAATACTTAAAAAGTGTTTAAAGGACTTCCCTGATGGTCCAGTGGTTTAGAAACCACGCTTTCACTATAGGAGGCATGGGTTCCAGGTCCAGGGGACTGAGACCCCTCATACCGCACAGTATGGCCAAAAAAACCCACAAAAAATAAAAGGGTTTGAGCGTTCAGAACTCATGTGGAAGTGAGAGAAGCCACCAGCACATTCCCAGGCACACACAGAGGCAGGAGACTTTTGCCAGATGAGACAGATGAGGAAACAGAGGCTCACAGAGCTCAAGGCTTGCCCAAGATCATGTGGCTAGGCAGCAATGGATTTGACCATGGGTCAGTCGATGGCTTCTTGGCAGGGACCTTGATGGCTTTCCCTCTCTCTCTCTATCCTGCTGACACAGGGGCTGGTCTTGGAGGCCTGGGAGTAGGAGGTGAGTTCAAACACCAAACTTGGCTCCTCGCTAATGGGGTCTGGGTCTCAGCCTAATCCACACATATCCTTGGACCTCAAACCTCAGAAAACTCAGGCATTAAGGGGTCCCTCTTTTCCCAGACTGAGCATCTAGTGGAGAGGGACTTTTCTAAAAACTATCTCCCTCAGCCCCCTAAGCCCTTGCCCCCAGTCTCTTCTCCCTGGGGGCCCCTGCCTTCTTTCACATTTCTTTTGATCCTTAGTAATATCCATGCAAATCCAGCTGAGTGGGAACCATCACCCCCTTCAGAGGCCTGGTAAACAGTGAGAGAGGGGGAAACCCCAGGTCAGGAAGGGACCTGGGCCCCCACCCAGGCATCTAGGTGCTGGGCTCCCAGCAGCTCCTTGTACACTGACCCCACAGTGAGACCCCAAGTGCCCTGTGGGGATCGTAGTGGGACAGGTGGGCTAGGACTCCCCAGTAACAACCATCTCTTCCCTCCTTCCCTCTGTAGCACTGGGCCCTGGAGTCAAACCAGCTAAGCCAGGTAAGCCCTGCAGCCTCTGAGCACTGAGGGGGCAGGGGAGGGAAGGGGCCACAGACCCCTGAACCGGGCCTGTGGATGGGAGGAGGGAGTGAGGTGGTGGATGGACCCTCCCCTCTAGTCAACGCCTCCCAGGACCAGGCTAGGACCGAGCTCTGGGGCTTCCAGGGTCAGGAGGCTAGAGGCAGCTTACAGTCCTCCCTGAAGGTGGGGTGTCCGGCACCGACTCTGCCCAGGCCTCTGTGCCCCCCGAGAGTCCCCTCTGCACCAGATCCCAGAAAACAGCCCTGGTGCTGGGGTCAAAGGTCAGAATTGATGCTCCAGTGGCCACCAAGCCTGTGAATGTCACTCTGGGCTCAGACACAGATAATTGGACCCCAGCCTCTGCCTGAATGATCCCTGACTCCCAAATGAAGCCCTCTCTTACTCCAGGCCAAGATCTTGGCTATCCTTGACTCTGATGATCCATTCTGAGCCCTTATCCTGACCCCAGGCTGAGCCTTGACCCCAGATCAAAGCCCTGCACCTAACCCTAGGCTGCACCCTAACCCTGACCCCAGATGAGCTTCCTTCCTGATCCCAGGCCCCTTTCAGCTGTGCTCCGACCATGGAGTTTTCCAGTAAGATGTGGTTGGCTGTGTCCTGGCCCACAGGGCTCCAATCCACCGCTAGGTCCACTAAGCTCCAGAGAACACACCACACCCCCCTCGCCAAGGAAAGAGGGAAGGTGGGTTCCTCCAGGAAGTCCTGGTGGATAAGGAGCAGGTGGAGGAAGGGGTGTCTCTGTCTGGATTTATGATCTGATCAACACGAGATATAGCCTTTCCCCCCACCCGCCCCCCTACCCTGCCCCACTCCGTGTCTCCCTGGTTTTGAAGCCTGAGACTCCAGGACAGTTTGCATGTCCAACAGCTCTTACGAAATCCACCCCCCCTCCAACAATGTTCGATGATTCAAGTGCAAATGAATCTACAAAACCCAGATTCCCCTTCCCTGCAACCCCATCTGGGTTGTGAAACTCTAGGGCTGGGGCCAGGCAAGAGAGAGACACAGGAGGGCAGGAGGCCTGGGCAAGGGGTTTACTGGGGTCTGTAGGAGTCTGCAGGGCTGGGAGCCCTTTGGGATCCACTGCTTTTCCCACCAGAACCTGTTTCCTATCTTCTCAGAGGAGTGAGTGATCTTAAAAGCATCTTTGATGGTGGAGAGAGAAGAGAGGAAAGGCTAGATAAGCAAGGGTGTGGAATTAGGATCGCACGTATCTGGGAAGACCCAAATGGAGGAAGTCGTGACTGCAGAGCTGGAGGAGGGACTGGTTGATCCCGTTGGCAGCCGGGGACGCACGGTCGGTGGTGATGAAACACCAGAGAGAAGACAGAAACTTGCACACAGTCGCAGTTGATAAAGTGAAGCTTTGAGTAATGAAAGATTTAGCGTAGACTTCCAAAAGGACTTCCAGCTTGGAGTGAAGATGTAGACCAAGAGGAAAGTCAGGACCTCGACTGATGAAAAGGGACTGGACTCCATGACCTCCCAGAGCTTATCTTTCAGCCTTAGGTCTCCGGGCTCCAAAGGCCTGGACTGGGCCACAGTGCCCCCCAACACAGGGCAGCTCCCCACATCCGGGCATACCCAGGAGAGATGGAACTGGGCACAGGCAGCGAGTGTCATGCCTGGGAACAACTAATCCCTTGGCGAGTAGAGGGTGGGTGGCCTGGCAGCTGCTGCTCGTGGGCCTCGGGAGCTGGCCCCGCCTGGGCTCTCAGTGGGGGACCAGGCAGCTGGGAGCCAGCACCACCCCCACCCCCAGCACCGGCTGAAGGCCAGTCACCCACCCAAGAGCCTAGGAAAGAGCAGGGGGGGGACATCCAGCGGTCATCCCAACAGGCTGCAGACACAACATGCTCTCTGCTCACAAGCCCTGTGGTCCCAGGAAGGTTGGGGACACACCAGCCTTTTTGTACGTGGGGAAACTGAGGGAAAGTGAAGGGCAAGTGACTTGCTGTTTCATGCAAGGAGTAACATGGGGCAGCAAGATTTAAATCCAGAGCTCAGTGACTCTGGAGAGTGACGGTTGGATAAGCCAGGCCTCTCGGGGCTCCCAATCTTGGCCATTCTCACCCCTCTCTCCTCCTCACCCACCTCTCCTTCTTTCCAGGGGTTGGACTCCTGGGGGCATTTGGGCCAGAGAAGTCCACGGGAAGAAGGGGAGCAGGGGTGGGACTCTGCTCAGGGGCGACCCTGGAGGGGAGCACTGGAAGAGGGCAGATGGCTGCAGAGAGCCACCTGCCCCACCCCACCCACCAGCCTCTTCTTGCTTCCTGGCCGGTCCCCATCCTCTCCTCCCGGCCCCTCTGTGGTCAGGAAAGGCCAGAGGGTGTCTGCTGCCCTGCTGGACCTCAGGAAATAGGCCAGGCTGGAGAGAAACACCCCTGACAGAGCTGGGGCGGGGTGGGGCCGGCAGCGCTGGGAAGTGAACCCAGGCACACCCCAGGCCCGGCCAGACCACACCACACCTGCCCGGAAGGGAGATGGGCCGGAGGCAGAGGCCCATCTCACAGAGGGCCTGGCTGGCTTTCAGACGGGCCAGCTCACATAAGTAGGAAGTGAGGCCAGGGGACCACACCCAGAGAAAGGCAGGTGGACTCTCGGGGACTCAGCTGTCCTGCTTGTTTGGGGTCGGTCCCCAGAGAGGCCGCCTCTGAGCTTGGGACCCTGGTGACCAGGACTGGCGCTTGTGGGAGAGATTCTCATATAATTGGAAACAAAGCCGGCACGGTTGTGAACTCCAACCTGATTGCCCATCGGTCCTGGCCAAAGCCGTGGAATGTCTCCTGGAGGGAGAAAAGCAGAGATCGAGCCCAGATGTGGGAAGGAGAGAGCCAGAGGGACCCATTTGGCTTTTTATAAACATTTTAGCATCTGTCTGCAGGCAAGGAGGCTCCCAGACTGCAGGGCAGGCTAGATGGATGACAAAAAGGGCTCCAGATACAAGGGAGAGGGCATGGGCTGCACCAGGGGACTCCTGCAAGGAAGCCGAAGAAAGGCCTGGGGTGGGGCTGACGTGGGAGCAGGGCAGGGCCTGGCCTGGCCTTGCTGGCAGCTTCTGCTCAGCTCCAGCCCCAAGGGAAAGCCCTCCTGGGTCCCCCGTTAGCTGGCGGGACTTCTAAGGAAACTGAGAGGTCTGGTTGGGATCAACACAGTGGCACCCACATGGCACAAAGCAGTTGGTTACTAAGCAGTGGTGACTATCTTACCAGGATTGGCTGCCAAGTACCGAAAACTTGAGTCCAGCTTAGAGACCTGAGTGGCCACACACGGATCCCAGCATTGCCAGGTTCCGTGAGTCCCTTCCTACCCTGGGCCCAGGAACGATGACCCACACCAGCCTTCCCTCACCTGGCTCTGTGTTCTTCTCCCTACAGGTGTCGGAGGGCTTGCCGCCCCTGGCCTTGGAGCAGGTTAGTGTTAACATCCAGGCAAGATGCCCCTTTGGGTGCAGACCAGGCCTGTTCTGGGCACCGGTGTAGGGTGTGATGTTAAGACCACCTGCCCGGGGCCCCGGGAATGACAGCTGGGTCTTGGCGCTATTATAACATACTGACGAGGTGGCAGTAGTGGTTAAGAACCCGCCTGCCAATGCAGGAGACAGAGGCAGATTCGATTCCTGGGTCGGGAAGATTCCCCTGGAGAAGGGCATGGCAACCCACTCCGGGATTCTTGCCTGGAGAACCCCGTGGACAGAGGAGCTACAGTGGACTGCAGTCCATGGGGTCCCAAAGAGTCGGACACAACTGCAGCAACTTAGCAGGCAGCAAGCAAGAAGAGCTAGAAGGAAGCAGCCCCCGAAGTCCAAAGAAGTCACCCAACTCAGCGGGGCTTCAGGAAGGCTTCCTGAAGGAGGGAGGTGTGGAAGTCTGACCCCAAAAGATCCCTGTAGCTTGTCAGGCTGAGCGGAGCAGCCTGGGCCATACTGCATCTTTGACATTGAACCCAGTCACATCTTTGCACGGAGCAGAAGAGCCTCAGATGTACCTCCTGGACAGGGTGGGCCAGGGCCGGGCTGGGAGCAGGAGCTCACCTATCTTCCTCTCTGCAGGGCTCGGGGCTTTGCCCGCAGGCGCCTTCCCAGGGGCTCTGGTGCCCGGTGGCCCGGCTGGCGCTGCTGCAGCCTATAAAGCCGCTGCCAAGGCCGGTGAGTATTACCCTTTGGGATGTGCCGTAAGCCCTCTGGCCTCTGTGGGCTCTCCACCTTGCAAAAAACCTTTCCTGAGTTGGGTAGGGGGTGGGCAGGTGAACAGGATCCTCAGCTCCAGTCTCCTGGGGGTGATGGGAGGCAACTAGCTATGTCTGAGTCTCAAAGTGAGGCAGAGGCGGAGCCAGACCTCAGTCCAGTGTCCTGCTGCCTTTCACGGCTCCTGGTGTGACCCGCCTCTGTCTCTGCAGGTGCTGCTGGTCTCGGGGTCGGCGGCATTGGTGGTGTTGGCGGCTTAGGAGTGTCTACAGGTATGGAGGCGAGACCTGGGTGGCCCGGGAGGAAGTCGTGGGAGGAGGGGAGCCCCCTCTGATGTGGCCCCTTCCCCTCCAGGTGCAGTGGTGCCTCAACTTGGAGCCGGAGTCGGGGCTGGAGTGAAGCCTGGGAAAGTGCCAGGTCAGTGGATGGAGTCCCTGGGGCTGGAGGGCAGAGGTCAGGGAGAGGCAAGAGCTCCCAAGCTCCCCCCAGGGGCAGGAAGGTCAGGGCCTTGGCTGCAGCGGGGCAGGGGTCAAGGGGCAGAGGCAGGCCCAGAGCGTGATGCCGGGTCCCAGACAGGGGCGAGGGACTCCGGCCGTCCTTCCAGGCCCTTCCTCCAGGACCTTGGAGCAGACCTGAGAGACAGGCTCTGTGGCAGGCATTCGGGTGACCGATGGGGACACTGAGGCGCAGAGCAGGGAGTCAGTGCAGCAGGGTCCGCCCAGTCCCGGCAGGGCTGGGGTGAAGCCCCATCCGGTGTCCGTCCCTCTGCACCGAGCCCTCAAGGAAGTGACTTCAGGTTCAACTGAAGGCGGCCTGAGTCCGCACAGCGGGAAGGGAACATCTGGAAGCTGTTAGCCCCGAGTTGGGCTGGGCCGACCGTGTCCAGCCGTGTAAACAGGCTCCAGGAGACGGGACAAATCCACGCACAGAAGGATCTGCAGATGACTTCCGGAACTCGTGGGAGGGGGGCCTGCAGCCACCACACACATGTCCCCAGCTCTTCCCCAGGGCGATCCTGGGGGGCTAGCTCGGGAGCCTTGGGACTGCCGCAAAGGGAAGGACCATGAGAGGCTCCTGGAGGCACGGCTGCTGCTCACACGGTTTTCTTTTGGCTGTAGGTGTGGGGCTCCCAGGTGTGTACCCGGGCGGAGTGCTTCCAGGCGCAGGTGAGAGCAAAGAGGAAAAGAGGGACACTAGAGCGAGGAGAACAGCCCCTGGCAGCCTCCCAGGGGGCCCCCAGCTCCCCCAAACTGTGGCCACCGGAGTCTTGACGGGCACTGTTGCCCTAAGCATTAAAGCTCAGGCCACAGACCAAAGATAGCTCTGGTTGTCTTTCCCCTAAAAAGATCAGCAAGCTCCCCACAGCCCCCCCAGAACCCCAAGCCTAGGCCCAGACCCAGACCAACGTCACAGCCTGCGGTGGGTCTCCAGGGACAGACCGAGTCCCCAGAGTGGCCAGCGGTTTCCCAAATGCCATGAGTCACCAGGGGGGCCCGCCCAGCACATCCGCCCTACAGGAGACCCTCGGAGTTGCCCTCTCAACCTCCTTTCCCCGCCAGGGCCTGGCCACCCTACGCAACATGTGACCTCCTGAATTCCCCCAAAACACCAGACTCAGGCTGGCTCGGTGGGATTGGCTGGCAGAGGGTCCCCCGTGGCCCCTGCCGAGCCCCTGCCTGCTATGGTGGCCCAGCCCCGGTGTGGGGAGAAAGGAGAGGTGGCAGCACTAAACGCTGGAGACCTCCCAGCCAGAGCAGATGATGGCTTCGTGTTTGGTTGTGAATCGCATCCACTGAGAGCCCCTCCCCGCCGAGGGCACAGGCCTCCCCGACCTGCAGCCTGTTCCCTTGTCTGCCTGCCTTCTCTGATGAGGCTGGGCAGGGCGATGGGAAATTAACTCCAGTTTAAGAGACAGGCCAACAGAAGCACAGGAAATAGGATTAAAACTTCTGACCCTGGGGCAGACAGGGCAGAGAAGTCACCACCAGAGGAGCCCTCCACCCACCCCATGAGCCACGCCAGTAGCTGACATCGAAGGAAGCCAGCTGTGTCATGGAGGGTGGGTGCAGTGCCAGGCTGGCCCTTCCAGGTTGTACCTTCCCCACCCTCACCACCAGCCCCCTCTTTGCTCTCTCAGGAGCTCGGTTCCCGGGTATAGGGGTACTCCCCGGGGTTCCCACTGGAGCAGGAGTCAAGCCCAAGGTCCCAGGTATGTGGGACTCTCCGATCACCCTCAGTCCCCTCTGTCCTGGGTTGAGTGGGGTGGGGAACCTGGGCTCAGCTGGCCCAGATGGGTGGTGCGAAATCTCTGATGTGTTTGTGATGAGCTGGGAGGTCTGGGCAGAACTGGCCACGGCTTGGGCCAGCACTCCCCTCACCGGAGCCGGGGTGCCCTGGGCTTGTGGTGGCCAAGCTGCAATGATGGCTCCTTGTCATTACAGGTGGGGGCGGAGCTTTTGCTGGAATCCCAGGTAAGGCAAGGCTGGGTCCCTCCACGCCAGGGAGGGTGGGCAGGCCTGGGGGGCGGTGGCGGGCAGCCAGGCAGGGATTCCTGCCCTGGGAGGAGCTGAGCACTCCCACTGCTCCAGGCCTTGGACTGGCTTCGCACAAAGTGGCATCCGTCACAGGCCTGCTTCCCCTGCCCCCACTCCTGTCTGGCAGCCCAGAGGAGCCCAGAAAATGCAGCAGCCTGTGCCAAATGGCGAGAAGGCTGCGGTCTCCGAGTGTAGCCCAAGCCACAGGAAGGGGAGCATCCTGCAGCTTCCTGGAGGAAGCGGCCCGTCGCTGGGGGTTGCTCAGCTGACTGATGACATAAAGAGCCAGGAAGGCCCTCTGGGCAGGATGCTTTCCATATTCCCATGCCATGGGAGCTCATTCTAGTCTGAGCGGAAAGTGGAACTGGAGGCTGGAGGCTTCGCAGGGGCTTCTGGCCCACGTGGCTGGGGCCTGATTGCTTTGCTTTCCTTGTTCCCGCAGGAGTTGGACCCTTCGGAGGGCAGCAGCCTGGAGTCCCGCTGGGATACCCCATCAAGGCACCCAAGCTGCCAGGTAAGGCAGGCAGAGGATTTGTGAGACACCACTCACTGGGCCTCCCTGCTGGGAGGTCAGTTTGGGAGGGGACTTGTTTGTCCACCTGTATCTTGGCGTGGCTGGAGAGGGTAGTCAGGAAACCTGAGTAATTTTGCCCACTTCTGGTCACCAGCAAAAGAAAGCGGGGAACGAACTTCCCTGGTTGGTCCAGCGGCTGAGACTCCACACTCCCAATGCAGGGAGGGGGCCGGGTTCAAGCCCCGGTCAGGGAACTAGAGCCTGCACGCTGCAACTAGAAATCCCCCATGCCTCAACCAAGATGCTGCAAAGCCAAATAAAGAAATATTTTTTTTAAAAAAGAAAGAAAGCGGGGACAGACCAACACCTTGCAGGTGCTGGCCTCCCACACACACACATGCATCCCTGTCCACACACACATACACACGCACAGAGACCCGTAGCCCTGATGGGAAGCCATATATGTGGATGGCAAGAAACACCATTCACTGGAAAGAAACCTCTGACGTCAGTTCACCCCAGCTGTCAAGCTCACACGATGATGAGCTATTTCCTGCTGGGGAAGAGACTAAGGAAGACCCTCAGGCTTGGGGGCCATGGCAAGTAGAAGAATGGCCATCCCTTTGTGCCCTGGAGCGGCGCATCCTCTCCCCTCTCCTCCTCCAAGGCCTTGGCTCTCCTGAGAGCCTCTGGAAGCAGCTCAGGACCCTGGTGGACGGAAGGAGGCCTCAGGCCTCAGTACGTGTGGGGACTAGGTCTGTCTGCCCAGGTAGCGGGGGGCCCGGTGAGGCGTGGGGCCGCCAGGGGGCAGCCGCTGAGCCCACGCTCCATCTCCTCAGGTGGCTATGGACTGCCCTACAGCACGGGGAAACTGCCCTATGGTAAGGCCCTCTTAGACTGACGGGCTTCTGGCTCCTTCCAGCTGCAGGGTTCTGGCAAGGGAGCTATGGCCCCAGTCCAGGGCTAGGAGAATACCAACTGGGGGGTAGGGTGGGCGTGGAGTCTCAGAATGGGAGCCCCCTAAGAAGGGGGACGTGGAACTGGGACTCAAGACAGCTTGGTTCTCAATCCTGGCCCTCGCACTTATCACCAGGCCTTGAGAAAACAGGTTTTCTTCTCAGAACCTCAGTCTCTTCATCTGTAAAATGGGAATAACCATTCCACACATGTTTGTATTTAACTCTGGCTGGGGGTGACAGGTGGAGGCTCTGGGTGGCCTGGTCCTTGAAGGGCAGGGGAGGGGGCAGCCACCGTGAGATCGCACGGATGCCCACTGAGCCTCTCCTCTCGCAGGCTTTGGGCCTGGAGGAGTGGCTGGTGCCGCGGGCAAGGCTGGGTATCCAACGGGGACAGGTAAGGAGAGCCTCACCCCTCCACCAGCCAAATAACTCAGGCTCCAGAAAGCTAGCCTATATCCAGACCCTGGTCTGAGTCTAAAGAAGGACCCTGGTGGGCAAGGCAGGAAGCTGGGGCAGCTCTCCCAGCCTCTGCTTGCTATATGCCCCACATCCACACCCAGATATGAACCAGTTGGTTTTCTTGGGCCTGGAAGAGACAGGCTCTGGAGATCCCGGGGCACACTTTCCAGGCTCTCCCCTTCCTCTTCCCCCAGGGGTTGGCCCCCAGGCTGCAGCAGCAGCGGCTAAAGCAGCAGCGAAGCTTGGTAAGTACGCCTGGACCCCCTGCCTGCTAGCTGCCAGCCCTCCAGCCTCACCATGCCTATTACCACCGAGTTATCCCAGATAACTAACCAAGGTGGCCCCTCCTCACCACACTCCTGTTTATCCGGCTGTTTCAATGCCACCCGTTCCTCCCTCCCACCCTCCATTCATTCCTTCCCCCTGTGCATCCGCTCCACCCTCCATCCCTCCATCCATCCACCCACCCCTCCACCCATCCATTCACCCATCCCTCCCTCCTTCGGTCCCTTCCTCCCTCCATCCAGCCATGAATCCACCCCTCCCTCTGTCCATCTATCCACCCATTCATCTCTCCATCCATCCATCTACCCATCCCTCCATCCTTTCCTCCTCTGTCCCGCCCTCCGTTTCAGAAACCAGGGACAGATAAGGGCTCTGCTGAAGAATGTCAGCACTGTCATGGGGCTCAGGAAGAGGGAGATGTTGCTTCTACCTGGGGATAATCAGGAAGGGTTCTCAGAGAAAATGATATTTGATTCATAGCCTTAAAATATAGGTAGAGAGTTTGCCAGGCGGTTAAAATAGGAAGGAGCAAGCAGAGGGAGTGGGTACAGCAGTGGTTAGAATGATCATTTTAGGTGGTACATGTATGAGCGTTTAAACAGTTTAATAGTTGAGTATCAATTTAATATGTACTATAAAACTCTTAACTAGCTCCTCAAGCCCCGATCCTTTGGCTAGTCGATGTGGCACGGCCTTCCCTCGGCCCATGCATGGGCCAAGTGGGCCCCTGGTGGTTCCCCAGTTCAGAGTTAGATCATGGGGATGAAGTCTTCACCTTCAGCCCCAGTCCCAAGGGAGCCCCTTCTTGCAGCCATGATGAGATGGAAGATGCCTGCCCACTAGCCCAAGGGGGCGAGAATGTGGAGGGAAGCAGTGAGTTGGAGGCCTGCCACACAGAGGTCCTCCTCCAGGCCCCCAAGGCTGGAGGGGATGGCTGGAATGTGGGAGCAAGAGAGCGGGGCGGCGAGGGGCAGCGAGGGGCTGCGAGAGCCAGGCGGCTGGGCGCTTGGATTACAAACTTGGCCGCGTGTTCGGAACACAGAGAGAGGAAGTCTTGAACATTCTTGCAGGGGCCCCTCTGGCCCGGGGAGCGGCCGCTTGTGGTTTCTCAGTATGTGGCAGTGATTAGGATGGGATTTGTCTGAAAACATACGAGTCACTTAATGAGGCTGTTGAAATGGACACTTTAGGGGTGAGTCAAGGAACAGTGGGGTGGGGGCCCCTTCCCAAGCAGGCCCGGCCGGAGATGCCTGGGCCTCATTCCCAGAGGAGATTGCAGCGGTGAAAACACCAGCGTCCAAGCAGCCTTCCTGCCTGGCTTCAGGAGGGGCCCCTGGGAGCCACCTCTTCACTGTCCCCACTCCAAACAGGTGCTGGAGGAGCCGGAGTTCTCCCTGGCGTTGGCGTCGGTGGTGCTGGCATTCCTGGTGCGCCTGGCGCAATTCCTGGCATCGGAGGCATTGCAGGTAGGGGGTCCATCCCAGCAGGCGGTGAGGGGTGTCCTTGAGAAGGTCGCAGGGAAAGGGCCTCACCCTCTGCTGCTTTCCCTCCAGGGGTCGGGGCTCCAGATGCTGCTGCTGCCGCCGCCGCCGCCGCTAAAGCAGCCAAATTCGGTGAGTGTCCCCGGAATGGGCAGTGCCAGGGCTGCAGCCAGCCCCAGCCTCAGCATGCACCTTGGAAGGCTCCAGGCCTATAAGGCTGGATGGACTTTGTCTTTGTCCAGCTGGGGCACTGTTCCCCCCCAACCCCCCCAAGCATCATGGTCATGCCTCCTTGCCTCTGTCCAGGAGGCTCTGTCCACTGCTCTGCACTGATTGGCCCAGCGCTGTGGGCAGGGACCCTGCTGACTCCTCCCATTTTACCCCCTGGGCCAATCACAGCTGCTGTACCAACTGCCTGGGCCTAGTAGAGCATTATGAATCTGCTTTAGACATAGTCCTTGCTCTTCCCAGCCACAGATCCAAACAAACCCCTAGAGCTCTGTCGGGGTTCCCTCAGTTCCCTCACCTCCTCTCGGGTGACTTGGATCCACGCAGAGGCTATGCCCCCCAGGCTAGCATCCTGCACACAGGACCCGTGGCTCCCGAAGCTCCCCAAAGTCATGCTCCCAAAGGCCCCCCTGAGGTTCCCACAGGGTCCAGGCCAGAACAGTAATCCTTCCATCCACAGGTGCTGCTGGAGGCTTCCCAGGTGTCGGGGTCCCTGGTGTCGGGGTCCCTGGTGTCGGGGTTCCAGGTGTCGGGGTCCCTGGTGTCGGGGTTCCAGGTGTCGGAGTCCCAGGTGTTGGAGTCCCAGGTGTTGGAGTCCCTGGTGTTGGGGTCCCTGGTGTTGGGGTCCCTGGTGTTGGAGTTCCAGGTATTGGGTGCTCGGATATCATAGGTGGACCAGCTGAGCTTGGCTATGTGTGCACATATGTGTTTGTGTGTGCAAGAGAGAGATGTTAGAAATTATTGCCAAGACTTTCCGATTCTCCTTAACACATCACCCTTCTATCCTTTTCTCTCCATACCCTTGGTCATCTTCTCTCTCTTGGGCTATAATTAACTACTGCCAGCCTCTGATCTTCTTCAATTTACCTTCTGGTTGTCAGTATGCTCCATGTCTTTTTCATCTCTGTGTTCCCAGCCCTTCACAGATATGTGTTCAGTAAATGGTGGATAGATGGGTGGGTCGGTAGATGGATGGATAGATGTCTGGGGAGATGGATGGATGGATGGATGGGCAAATGGGCAGCTGGGGAAGTAGGTGGACAGCCAGGTGGATGAGTAGGCATATTGATGGATGAGAGAGTGGGTGATGGGTGGATGAATGGAGAGATACAAAGATGGGTGGTTACATGGATGGATAAATGAGATGGGCAAAATAGTGGATGGCAAGATAAATGGGTAGATGAAAAGAGAGATGGATATGCAGGTGGGGACAATACAAGTGATTAGAATGATGGGTGAATGGATGGATGGTGGATGAGCAGATGAATGGGTGGGTAGAAGGCCAATACAAAATAGATAGTTGGTTAGACATTTAGATGAAAAGATAGATAGGCAGGCGGGTGGATAAATGAATGGATAATGCATGTGTGGGTGGCTGGAGAGCTGAGTGGTTGAGTGGGTAGATTGAGATTGAAAGATAGACAAATGGACAGACATTTGGGAAGGTCAGCAGATGGATGAATGGGTGGCTGGGTAGACAGATGGACAGATGGGTAAGTGGAGATATGAGTGGGTAAATGGATGGACAACCCTGTGTTGGCTCAATAGATAGAAGATGGACTGAAAGACAGAGGGATATATATACATATCCTGAGTGTCCACTCCATTCTCCCCTGAGCATTTGTGTTTCTCTTGGTCTCTCCAGGGGCCGTGTCCCCAGCCGCAGCTGCTAAAGCAGCAGCCAAAGCAGCCAAATTCGGTGAGTGCCGAGCGGATAGCTCCGCCCCGCCCTGTTCTGGCCTTTACTTGGACTCCAGGACCCTCATCTTCTACTCCCCATTGTGCAGCCCAGAGAAGAGGAGGGACTTGCCCAGGGCCACACAGCAAGTCACTGGCAGAGCTGGGACTTGGACCTGTTGGGCCTCAGGACGATGTGTCCCCCAGGTGTCTCCCACCATGAGGCCAAGGGACTGAGTAATAGTGGAGTCCCAGTATGTCATTCCCAGTGGAGACAGTGTCCCTGACCTCCCTGTCCTGGCCAGGACCCACTCAGAGGAGAGCCTCAGCCTGGCGGAGGATAAGACTGCACAGTCCGCCCATCACCAACAAAGAGACCCTTCCCCAACTGCTCAGAGAAGAGAGGGGCTGGGGACACACTAGGGGGTGTCAGTAGGGAGGGAATTGGTGGGGCTCAGGCATCTCATGGTTTCCTGTCCTTCATGGACCAGACTTGGGGGGAGGCTCGCATCCTGTCCCCCATCCAGCATCCCCCAGAGCCTGCCCCAGCCTCTCCCACTAGACCCTTTACCACTTGATTCTCTTCCCTCTGCAGGGGCCAGAGGCGGAGTGGGAGTTGGAGGCATTCCCACATTTGGGGTTGGCCCTGGGGGCTTTCCTGGCATCGGAGACGCAGGTATTCCAGGAGCTGGCCTTTCCCGTGAGCCTTAGCTCCATGAAGGCAGGTGGTGGGGGGTGGTGGGGACAGGGAAAGGGATGGAGGCTCATCTTCTGTCGGGCTATGGGAGGCTGGGGAGGGTAGACTGAGCTCTGGGAACTCAGGGAGGACGTGGGGGAGAGCGCAGGGTGGGCCTCCGGTGCCCTTGGGGCAGGTGCACTGTCAGCACAGCCCAGCTGAGATCCAGCAAGGTTTCTGAATCTCTTTCTTTCTCGATTCCTCGTAGCAGCAGCTCAGGCAGCTGCCGCCGCCAAGGCAGCCAAAATCGGTAAGTGCCCCAGCCCTGCGTTCCCTGCCCCCTCCGCCTCCCCTCCTCCCCCTACTCCTCCCCCCACGGCCAAGCCCTGCCCCCTCCCCTCCACAGCCAGGCTCTCCTGTGGGGGCCAAGGCTCAAAAATCAGAGCAACCTCATACTCTTGGCCTCTGGGGCCGAAAAGGCCTGGGTTAAGTCAGAAGCCCCTGGCCGCATTTTCCAAAGCCACAGTGAACATTTCTGGCCTTTGCAATTGCCCACTGTTGGGGTCATTGGTACCTGGCTCATCATCCCCCATCCCACACCAGTGAGTTAAAGGTGCCCAGATGATACCCGGCCACGATGCAACCCCCACCTCCACCCTCGGCTCCCCCAAGAAGAGGGTGCTTCAAGGGCAAAGCTGGATGCTCTTCCTCACTCCAGGTGCTGGGGGAGTAGGAGCCCTGGGAGGGCTGGTGCCAGGCGCCCCAGGAGCAATACCAGGCGTGCCAGGTGTTGGAGGGGTGCCAGGTGAGCTGTGTCCCAGCCCAGACGTGGGTTTGGTTTATCTCATTGAAGGGGCCCTGGAATTGATGTAGATCAAGGGTCCCATTTTACAGATGGCAAGACTGAGCCCAGAGACAGGGGTAGAGAAAAAGGGATTTCCCATACTTTGAAGGGAAGTGTCTCCATGGGATTCCAGATCGCTGAGTGAACCCAGAAAGTCTCCTCCCTGCCCTCAGGGATGCTCAGGATGTCAGCCTGAGAGCCAGCAGAACTCCGCTTGGCTGGGGTTTGGGGAGACCTCATTCATCCCTCGCCCCACGGGGCCTTTCTGCTTTCTGATCGGGTGGGAGGGCCTGTGTTAGTCTCTGTTTACCGGCACTCTTTCTCCAGAGGGAGGAAATGAGATTAACTTACAATCCTCCTTGTCGGTTTGTGGTTTTTTTCCCCACCAGAAGATTTCTCTTCTGCATTTCTTCTTCTTTCTGGGCGGGGGGAGGGACATTCCTCTCTTGCGTTTCTCCCCAAGAAATGAGCCGTTTCCTCCAATAGCCACAGAGTCAGAGCTGCTTCTCAGGGAGACGGCATGCCCAGAGCGGCTGGCGGGCCATCACAGTGCGGGCCTGGGAGAGGGGGCAGTTCCCGAGATGTGGACTCCACGAAGTCTTTCTACCATGGGGGATGGAAGAGAGAGGGGAGGGGTGCTGGGGACGGCTCCGGATCCTTAATCTTCGCCTTTCCAGGGGTCGGGATTCCAGCAGCTGCAGCCGCCAAAGCTGCCGCCAAAGCCGCCCAGTTTGGTAAGAGTTGTTGTTTTGTCCCTCAGTCGTGTCCAGCTCTTTGCAGACCCACGGCTGCGGCCCGCCAGGCTCCTCTGTCATGGGATTTTCCTAGGCAAGAATACCGGAGTGGGTTGCCATTTCCTTCTCCAGGGGGCCTTCCCGACCCAGGGATGGAACCCACATCTCCTGCATTGGCAGATGGATTCTTTACCACTGAGCCACCTGGGAAGCCCCCTGCCAATTCTGCCTCCGAGCCTGATCCCAGAGCACTGCTCTCTCATATCTCTGCTTTGGAGTCTGACAGCACCCCTCTCCAACGTGATCTCTCCAAGCTGTCACATTCTGGGCCTGGGCCTTCCTCAAAGGTCTCGGCCCATCCAAGCACTTTGAGGGATGGGAGCGAAGTTTCTGAGCAGGAAGACAAAGAGAGAAGAGATGCCGGAGAGCCCTCCAGCACCCACCCCTACCCTTCCCACAGCCCTTGCTGCCTTCCGGTCCAGCTGGGGCCTTGCCCCATTTCTGGAGCCAACGCTGGGCTTCTCTGAGCTCCTGCCCACCCTGAGCGACAGCAGGGCTCTCACTCCCTGACCAGGCTCTGCATCTCCTGCTTCAGCCGGGGGCCACCCTGGCAGCCCCAGGCTCCCACACCCTCCTGAATATGGCACAGCAAAACAGCTCACTTTGGAGCCCAGCTGCGTGCCAGAGAAATCTTAACCTCAGGTCTGTTTAATTGCTGAGTCGTGCCTGATTCTTTGTGACCCCATGGACTGTAGCCCACTAGGCTCCTCCGTCCATGGGATTTCCCAGGCAAGAGTACTGGAGTGGGTTGCCATTTCCTTCTCCAGGCGATCTTCCCAACCCAAGGATCGAACCCACGTCACCTACCTTGACAGGCAGCTTCTTTGCCACTGAGCCACCAGTGATTCCTAAACTCAGATACGGCAACTCATGTTTGTAAAACTACTATTTGCTGAGAGTTTCCCTGGTGGCTCAGATAGTAAAGAATCTGACTGCAATGTGCGTTCCATCTCTGGGCCAGGAGTCTCCCTCCTGTTTTCTTGTTGGGAAATTCCATGGCCAAAGGAGCCTGGTGGGCTACAGTCCATGGGGTCACAAAGAGTCAGGCATGACTGAGCTACTAACACTTTCAGCGTTTGCTGAGGTAATCCTTACACCAGCCTTATGAGATCGGTTCTGTTGCACCCATTTTGCAGATGTGGAAACTGAGTCTCCAGGAGCTTAAGTATCTTGCCCATACTCACGTAGCTAAATGGTGGCTGAGCTGAGCTTTGAAGCCAGGCCTGCCTGTCTTGCCAAACTCCCTTTACTACGCGTTGTTGCAGTTGTTTAGCTGCTGCATGAGTCTGCCTGTATCACCCTCAGAGTCTCAAAGGGGTCCCTGGAACTCCAAAAGTTGAGCTCCTGATCTTGCACAGACCTCTTATTAGGGATGAAGAAGCTGAGGCCCATCAAGAGAAAGTAACTTGCCCAAGGTCACACAGCAAGTCTGTGCCCAGCTGGAGCAAGGATCCAGGGTTCCTGACCCCCCAGCCCGCTGCTCTTTCCGTCAGCTTCTGTCCTCCTTGGTTAGGATTCGGTTAAGGACTGGCTCTGCTCGCTTTTGCAGGATTAGGCCCTGGAGTCGGCGTGGCTCCCGGTGTTGGTGTGGCTCCTGGCATCGGGGTGGCTCCCGGCGTCGGCGTGGTTCCTGGCGTCGGTGTGGTTCCCGGTGTCGGCGTGGCTCCCGGCATTGGCCTGGGCCCCGGTGGTGTCATAGGTAAGCCGTGTGAATAAGTGGGCCTGAGTGAGGGTGCTCTGAATCCTCCATGGGTGCCGTCCTTAAACCTCATCCTCTCCCCCACAGGAGCAGGGGTCCCAGCTGCAGCCAAGTCTGCTGCTAAGGCCGCCGCCAAAGCCCAGTTCCGTGAGTGTCCTGCCTGCCTTCTCGGTCTGGTGTGACCCCAGCCTGAGCTGGGTCCCTGGACACGCAACCTCTCAGACCTGCCCTCCAGCTTCCTGAGGCCCCCCAGGCGGCAGACATGGGCATTAGAAACAGATTTAGCATAAGGGAGACCCGCGTTCGTGTCCTGAGCCGAGTGACCTCTGATGTCCCTGTGTGGTACCGAGGGTACATGCCAGGGAGGCTTGTTAAGGGAATCAAATGAGTTCATTCAAGAGGGAGGGACAGGACGTGAGGATGAAAAGGGAAGCAGTGTCCAGCGTGTGCAGCCGGTCTGGGGAGGGGCTGGACTTGGTGGTCAGTGTGAGTTTTAGGAGAACTGGTGGCAGTGTAGAGGGCAGATGAAAGGGATAGGGGCCCCTGCAAGAGACTGGGCCCCTTCTCCTGGGCCCTGACTCAGCTTCCTGGGCAGGACACCCCCAAAAGGGCCTGTTTCCTGCCTGCCGCTGTCACCCTACCCCCCCATCTCCCGCAGGGGCTGCTGCTGGCCTTCCCGCTGGTGTTCCTGGCCTTGGAGTGGGCGTTGGAGTTCCTGGCCTTGGAGTGGGCGTTGGTGTTCCTGGCCTTGGAGTCGGGGCCGGAGTTCCTGGACTTGGGGCAGGTAAGGGGCCTTCTGGGGGCTGAAGAGCAATGCTCCCCGAGCCCAAAGGAGGCAGGGCTCTCTCCCCAGCACGTCCTCCAGCACTCTCGCACCGAGGCGTGTGATACATGCTCTGTTAGATCCTCCTGAGCAGTCCGAGACAACTGGGATAAGAGGTAGGGGAAAGGCCAGGTGAAGGGCTCCAAGCTGAAAGGAAGCCCACCGCCCAAGGAAGGAGGCTGGGGGTCCCTGGGGTCAGTGGAAGTGGTTGGGCCCACCTAGCTCCCCTTCAGCAGTGTGTGGGGGAAAGGGGGCCACGGGGAACTCTAGTTCTTCATCTTCTAGTTACATCAGCCTCAGACAGACCATGCTGGTCCTCGAGGAGCCAGCAGAGGATAGAATGGAAAGAGGAGGCACAGTTAATCCCTCAAGCACCCCCAGACCAGACTGGTAGAGACACAGTTAGATACCAGAGCTCTGTCCCTGGCCTGGTGAGCTCCTAGCTATGAAGCCACGGCTTCAGGGCTTTGAGAGAAACAAAGAAAGCTGAGGAAGTCAAGGAGGGCTCCCTGGAGGAAGCAGAACTCCCAGGCACAGAGCTCAGCTACTGACCTCCCCAACTCTTCCTTTTGCCCTTTTCCCCAGTACCTGGAACCCTGGCCGCAGCTAAAGCAGCCAAGTTCGGTAAGAGCCCCTCAACCCACCACCCACAGTGGTTGATACCCTTGCTGCCCCACCATCCCTGATAACACCTGGTCACCTGTCTCCTCTGCCCCTGGGCCAGGGCCCAGTGCCTACAGCCTACATCACAGGGCTGTGATGGTCAGCGTGGAAAAAGGCAGTTTCTAGGACACATTAATGACAGCTCAGCAGACTCCGGCTCCCACCCACTAAATGCCTAGCGTGCCTACAGCCCCAGGACAACCCAAACCGCCCCTCACGTTTCCAGCCCCCCGGGGGGGCAGTTCCATGTTGGTGAGGACCATGGTCGTTAAGGCCCCTCAGACCATGACAGTTTCATGGGGCCCAAGGCCAGGGAGGGACCAGGCCTGATGTCCCAGCAAAGCCAGGACTCCTCATCTGGGCCCCTGCCTTGCTGTCAGCAGGACCATGCCCGCCACGAGGACGTGGCAGGCCTGCCTGCCCCCACCCCCCGACACTTGGCACCTAGGCAGCCCCAGCCTGGCCAGACCCATGCTGTCTGTGTCCCCCTGCATTCCGGCCTCCTAGGATCTGGGCCGGGGCCTCTGCCAGGGAACTGCCAACCAGGTCTGGCCGGTCCACTTGGGGCCATTTTCCATCTTGGAAAGTGTTCCATCCGTGGCAGGCCTGGTAACCCACAGGCCTCTCTCCTGTTCCTTGCTGGCGGCCCTGCTGGTCTAAGCTCGACAGCCATTGCCAGGGAAACGGAGCAGCTAAGGGCTCTGGCTCCAAAGTCATTTCCTGCCCTTGAAGCCGTGAGCACATTGCTTAACTTCTGCTGTGCTTCAGTTTTCTCATCTGCAAAATGGGGCTAACGGTACCTACCTTCCTTGCTGCCTGAAACAATAAGCCGGCTAACGAGCATGAAGCACTGACCATGAGTGTGCCCCTAAAGCACTAGCTGTAACTCCTGGCAGCTCTGTACTGGACAGTGGTTCACACTCAGAGGGCCTTCACACAGAGAGCGTCCTCTCACTCTCCAAACACTTGTAGGTGAACAGGGAAAGGATCGTCATCCCCTTTAGGGTCAGAAAGGTGACAGCTCTGATGAGCAAAGAAACCAGAATTCAAACCCAGAGCTGTCAGGGCCTGAGACTAGTCCTCCACCCTTGGCAGCTCGTGGCCACAGCCACCACTGGGACCACCCGCGGCTCCCAGTGCCGGCCTGGGAGGAAGGAGAGGAGGTGGGCAGGTCAAGGATCAAGACGGGGTCTGCCTTTGTCCAGTGGGTCAGGGCAGAGCCGGGACTCAGACCCGTGTGTCTGGGAATGGACCTCTGTCCTCTGCTCCTTCCACTGGGTCACGTGGCCTTCACCACCTGTCTACTTGCCTAGTGACCTTGGGGTGGGGAAGCCTCGTCCTTCAGAAGGGGGGGAAGGACTGACTTTCCGCCCTCTCTCCACAGGACCAGGAGGGGTCGGGGCCCTTGGAGGGGTTGGAGATCTTGGTGGAGCCGGCATTCCAGGTGGTGTGGCAGGTGAGTTGAAACCCCATGAAGCCTTGAGCACATTGCTTAACCTCTGCTGTGCCTCAGTTTTCTCATCTGTGAAATGGGGCTAATGGTACCTACCTTAGTGGAAACCCCAGGATGGGCTGGGCATTGAGGGAGACTGACCTGTGGAGACTCCCTCCCTGAGCTCCCTCTGTGTCCCCAGGAGTCGGACCTGCTGCCGCGGCCGCCGCCAAAGCTGCCGCCAAAGCCGCCCAATTTGGTGAGCACGGGTGTGAGGTGGGAGCTGCCCTGGGAGTTGGGGTGGAGGGTGTCTGACTACATGCCATGAAGCATATATTCCTGGCCTGCTCCCCAAGGCCTTCAGGGGCATTGTCTCTGGGGGTCCAGCCCACCTCCTGGCCCCACCAGCCCTCCAAGGCCCTTGGGGGCCCAGGCTCCACGTGGGACCTGGGATGATAGCCCCACCCCTCTGCGGACAGAGCCAGCTGCTCTCACTTTCAGGGTTTAATACACAGCTCTCTCCACAGGCCTGGGGGGAGTCGGTGGGCTCGGAGTCGGAGGCCTGGGAGTTGGTGGGCTTGGAGCTGTCCCAGGGGCTGTGGGCCTTGGAGGTAAAGTGTGTTCTGGAATCAGTGAACGAATGGCGTGGGATGTGTGTCTGTGTTTGCATACACGGGCACATACTGAAGTGACTTAGCAGCAGCAGCAGCAGCCTATATGAATGAGATAGAGACTGACTTTCTTTCCCATCTGGCCATACCTTGCTGAGGCAGTCCTCTTTGCCTGGACCCTGCCCACACTTTATCAGCAACTCAAGATTATACTGAGCCCTCCCCCCTTCTCTGGGCTCGTGCAGCATTTGGAGGGGCCCCAGTGGCTCAGCGGGTAAAGAATCTGCCTGCAATGCAGAAAACATGGGTTTGATCCCTGGGTCGAGACGATCCCCTGGAGGAGGAAATGGCAACCCACTCCAGTATTCTTGCCCGGAAAATCCCACGGACAGAGGAGCCTGGCGGGCTACAGTCCATGGGGTCACAAGGAGTCGGACACGACTGAGCGACTGAGCACAGGGCAGGCTTAGAGAGGGCTGCCCCTTGCAGTTGGATGTCCCAATCTCTCCCTCTCCTCTCTCTTTCAATCCGCCCAACCACCTCCAGTGGGAGTTCAGAGAAGGGAAGCAAAGCCTGGAGGAAAATCCCTTTCCCAAAGTCTCTGCCATCGTGGTGGACCTTGTGTTAACATCTCTGTCTCTCTCGGGTCATCGTTGTGTCTCTGACCCAGCCTGAAGTTTCTTACCCCGTGTGCTCCACAAGTCTGGTCACACAGTAGGAGCTTAATAAAGATTTCTGGAAAGATGGATGGATGGAGGCGGGGTGGAGGCATGGTGAAAGCATGAGTCAGTGGGCAGGGGCAGATTGATGGCAGTGGTCAGGAGGAGGACATGACTCTGGGAGGGAGGAGATATTCCTAAGCCCTCCTGCTCCCCATCTTTCCAGGTGTGTCTCCAGCTGCAGCTGCTAAAGCAGCCAAATTCGGTGAGTTACTCCCACAGCCCCCCCGAGCCCAGGCCTGCAAGCTGCCTATACCCCACCCTCACTGCCCTGTCCACAAACCAGCTCAGGCCTCAGTCCTGTTCACAATACCTGTGAAGGATCCTTCCTGGAAATCACGTCCCAGACCCTGGAGGGGATGCTCAGGGCCCCTTACGCTGTGCCTCATCCCGACCCCCATCTGCCCTCTTCTCAGGTGCCGCTGGCCTCGGAGGTGTCCTAGGAGCCGGCCAGCCGTTCCCAATTGGAGGTAGGGGCCACCTCTGCTGTGAGATCCGCAGCTGAGCCTGGCTGGCTAGCAGCGGGGACTCCAGGGCTGTATCAGCACAGGGAACCAAGAGAGAGGGAGGAGGGGACAGTCCGGGAAAGGCCGCAGGGTTAGGGGGACATGTGGGCCTCAGACACCAGGCTGATGAGACTTTGTTAAGAAAGCTGTTTTGCCAGTGGGGGAGGGGCAGTGGGAGGAGGGGATCTTAGGCGGAGAGGAGTAGGTGGCCAGGCCGTGGTGGGTCCCAGGGTCCCACCCCACCCCACCCCACGCCACCCCACGCCCCCACACCCCCACGCCAACCCCAAACCCCTCCTGCAGGAGTCGCAGCAAGGCCTGGCTTCGGACTCTCTCCTATTTTCCCAGGTACGGCCAGGAGCCCCAGCCCTCCTCTTCCCCTGCCCAGAAGGGCTGAGCCAGGCTACAGACTGGGGGGCCCCCTACATCTTTAGATAGTACAGATCTGGGCCTCCTCTTCTTCTCTTCCTCCCGTGCAACATCAGGGAGCATCGGGTTTTACAAAACATCATGTTCAGATGAGACAAACTGAGGTTCAGAGAGGATCCAGGGTCACACAGTCACTGGCAGGGCCCCCCACACCCCAGCCCAGAACTGGGCCCCTCTCAGACGAGGCCCACGCTGCCGGGGAGGGCTTGGTGGGCTTCTTAGAGGCGTGCACCCTCACCACCCCTCTGCTTGCCTTGCAGGTGGAGCTGGGGGCCTGGGAGTTGGTGAGTCTACCAATCTCACAAGTCGGGGCCTCATTTCAAGCAGGGCCCTGAGCTCCTTCGCAGTGTGGGGCGGGGAGGGTCCATCCTACTGAGGGAACGGTTAGTGCAGCCACAGCCCTAGGCTGGCCTTCTGGTGTGGGGGCTTGATGGAGCCCATGGGAGAATCACAGAAGCTGAAAAGGCCAGCCTTGGGGTGTGGGGACCCCAATTCCTAGAGCTCCCAGCCTGGCACTTGACTGGGCATCAGGAGTGAGACGGGGATCTGGGTCACCCCAGGTCTTAGGGTCTAACCAGAGAGGTTGACGAGGTCTCATAGAAGAGGAAAGATATTGTTGGGTAAGAACAGGGCCTATTCAAGCAGGTGGTCAAGGAGGCCGAGCCTGGAGCCCCTCGGCTGGGGGGTGAGGCTGTCCCTGGGAAATGTGGCCTGGGGTCTGACTGTGGTGGGAGGGGCTGCCACAGAGCTGGTCAGACCTCCAGAGGCTGCAAGGAACGAGGCTGGGCGGGAGGGTCAGGCTGGGGGCAGAGAGGCCTTCGGAACCTGCTGCTACAGGCGCATGGGTGCGGGCTAGTGGGGCGGGCTGGTAGAGGTGGGGAAGCCTGGCCACCTCCCCAACCCCCTGCCTTCCCTCCACAGGCAAACCTCCCAAGCCCTTCGGAGGGGCCCTGGGAGCCCTGGGATTCCCAGGTGAGTAGACTCTGCCCCTGGAAGAGGACAGGGTGGGGGGACAGGCTGGAGCTGCTGTCTCCAAAACAGATCCTCAGAGCTGAGAGTGGGCCAGGGACCCTCCTGGCTCTCCCAGGCCAGGCCTGGCAAGCCCTCCCTGCCTGGTACCCACACCCCGACTCCTGCAGGGAGAAGCCGAGAGAAAGAAAAGGTGGGGGGAGGAGGAGGGACTGGGAGGGACAGAGGAGGAGAGAGAGGATGGAGGTGACAGGGAGCCCTGGTGTCAGGGAACTGGAGGGTAGACCCTGCAGGGGTCCTGGAGCCACGCCCTTGCTCCAAGGGGCAGACATGTGTCTGGCAGTGTCTGATCACCACCCTCAAGGCCTCTCCCAAGATGCCTGAAAGGGACTCAGAAAAGCCCCAGCTCCACCCTGGCAGTCTCTTAGGCTTTGGATCCCCTTCCACCCGCACCTGCTTCCCACCGCCCGCCCCCCTCACCCTGAGACGAGGCAGCCCAGGGAGGAACAGAGGCCAGAGCAGTCTGACCTCATTCAAGGCGCCCAGCTCTCAGTCAGGCACCAGCTGGTGCTTGCGGCCCATGACCCTACTTGCTTTCTTTCCCAACAAACACCCTGGATGAGCTCTGCAGAGATATGGTGTCTCTACCACTAGGCAGCTCGCTGCCACCAGGTGGCGGTAACGAGCCACACCTTGCTCCTGCAGGGGTAGGCGCTAGTCCAGGCCCCACGACCGACCCTGGTGGCTTGATGATTTGAAACAAGGTTAACCAGTCAGATCCTCCCCAGGAGAGGGCAAGAGCCCTGCTACCATCCACTTGCCCAGTGGGAGTTTGCACAATGAAAGGGCGCGGAGTTTGGCCTGGGGTGGTGGCCAGGCTTCCGCCTGGCTTCCTGGAGCCTCTGTTTCCCGTGGTGATAATGCAGATGTGAGAAGAGCTTGGAGTTGGGCAGAGTGGGCAAGGGCTTGAGCACCAGCAGCCAGGACTGACTGGGGGGCGTGCCTCCCCTGCACCCAGGTGGGGCCTGCCTGGGGAAATCCTGTGGCCGGAAGAGAAAGTGAGCTTCCCGGGACCCCTGACTCACGACCTCATCAACGTTGGTGCTACTGCTTGGTGGAGAATGTAAACCCTTTGTGACCCCACCCCCCTTTCCCATGCCCCCTCCTAAGTTCCCACCCCGGGTGGGAACAGGGCAGGCCGGGCGGCCTTGGAAATCCACAGGGCAAGGAGGCAAGAGAGTGGTGGCCAAGTGGGCCCCGGGAGGCCCCCCTCCTTCAGAGGCAAGGGGTGGGTGGGCTTGGCCCCCTGCCCCGACGCCCTTCCCGCCCAGGAACTCCCCCTTCACACACTCTCCATCTCTAGGGGAACTTGGTGCTACATGCTGGTGCTCTGACTCTTCCTGCGGGGAGGGAGGAGGGAAGGGCAGCCCCTTAGGGACCCCCCTCCCTGGGGCTCCTCTGAAGATGGTGCAGACACTTCCTGGGCAGTCTCGCCTCCCCCTGCCCACCAGGACCCACCTCTGGCTGCGGTCCAGTTGGTACCCAAGCATCGAAACCCTCACGCTGGATTGGGTCACACCATCTCTTGGCCTCCTTGGCCCCCCTTTCCCCGACCCATTGCTGTTCCCTATGTCCGAAGACTCCCCCCGCCCCCATATTGGGAACAGCCCTCTTGCTCTTGTGGAATTCATCCGCCCATCTGTCCATCCGTCCGTCCATCCTTGTCCTGGTTTGGCCGCCCGGCACCCCTAGCTGGCTGGGCACCCCCACCATCGACTTGGTTAACCTGTCATGGCAGCCTGGGCCCAGCCTCCACCCCATCGCACACACCCCTACGAAGGGGCCCCGAGCCTCTGGGTGTGAAGAGCTGTACCAGCTGGGGCCGCAGGAATCTCCGCCCAAACCTGGATCTCCCCCCACGCAGTACTGTATCCCCGTCCCCTCCTCGAGCCACTGTACTTCAGAGCATTTCTCCCCCGCCCCGCCCATCTCTATGTGTCTCGCTGTGATAGATCAATAAATATTTTATTTTTTGTCCTGGACATTTGGGGATTATTTTTGATTGTTGATGTTCTTTCATTTTACTTGTGTGGTTTATTGAAAAAAAAAAAACAAAAACAAACAAAAAACCTTTCTTTTTTCTGATCTGGGGAGCTATATCCCCATTAGAAAATTCATTTTAATCACTTTGGTATAGCTCTGGATGAAACACACATTTAAAAAAAAAAAAAGAATTAACTGCTTCAGAAAAGACTAATAAATGAAAACATTTTAAAGGAAACCGTGTCTTGGCCTCCTTTGTAAGCTCTCATCTGCCTTCAGTTCCTGGTCCAGGTAGGGAACAGGGCTCGGGGAAACTCGGGGAAACTTGGGTCTTCCCAAGTGGCGCTTAGGTAAAGAATCTACCTGCCAATGCAGGAGGTGCAAGAGACACACATTCGATCCCTGGGTCAGGGAAGATCCCCTGGAGAAGGGAATGGCAACCCACTCCAGTTTTCTTGCCTGGAGAATCCCATGGACAGAGAAGCCGAGTGGGCTACAGACCATGGGCTCGCAAAGAGTCAGACAGGACTGAGCGACTAACACTTTCACTCTACCAAAATCATCTGCCATTGACTTCTGGTGAAAGGATCCTTCTTCAAGTTCAGCCTGTCCTTTAAAAATGATAATCCCTTTTAGGGGAAGCAGGGAAGCCAGTCTGACGCACTCATCCCTCCGAGGAGATGGGCTCACCCAGACACACGTTCCCCAGCCCTCACCCCTCAGACCCAAGTCCTTGGCCTCTGGATGCTGTGGCTGCAGCTGGATGAGCGGAGGAAACAAAAATGACCCTTCTGTCCAGACCAAACCTTGACCTTGGTGAACAGCCAAGAGAGAAGAAATGGTCCAACCGAAGAAAAACAGGAGCATGCTTCCCTCTCAACGCTCCCTCCCTGTCACACCTGGCATAAGGCACCACTTTGCTTCCTGACAAATTATAAAGAGGGACACCCTGCTGGCTCAACAGGAGACTGAGTACCACCCTTGACTGCACCCATTCCCCAGGGCCGTCCCCCTCCCTTCGGGCCACTCATCCATCTGATGCGCCCTCCCGGAGCCCACCCCTCCCTTCTAGAGCACTCTGGGTACCAGATTCCAAACTCCCCTCCCCAAACCACCAAGTCCACTTCCAGGGCCCGTATCTAGTGTCCGTCCTCCCCAGAGACAACCCCAGGGCCAGTGGGCACCCGGGGAAGCCACAAGGGTGGCAAGGAGGAGCTGTGTTGGGAGTGCAGGTGGGGTCTGCCCGTGTAGACGCTAGTATCCGCACATCTGAGAACAAGGGCCCTCACGCTGCCAGGAGTCTGGCTGGAAAGACACGGGTGTGGGGCGATGCTCAGGGACCCAGTCCCAGAGGACAGCAGAGCGCAGGAAGCAATTTACCAGGCGGAGAATAGTGCAGAGAGTAGGGAGGATCAGGCCTCTCAGGGAGGAAGAGCAGCCCCGTGAAGGCCCGCAGTGCCTGGCCAGAACGGCCAGAGCCCAGGAAAAACGGAGGATGGGTCAGAAGGGGGTAGGGGTGCGTTCGCAGAGACCGCAAGGGGCTGCGGTGACCATCAGTGAGGAGGGACAACCTGCCCAAGAGCAGTGGCAAACGAGATCGATTCATCACTTATTTGTTCATCGAAAAGATCCCTTGCTCATTACTCCACAAGCTCTCCAGACTCTGAAATTTGGCCGGCTCCAGCATTCAGCCCTGGGGGCCCCCTGCTGTGGTTTCTCATAATTTATGACTTTAAATACCATGTACGCATTAGCAATTCCCAAACTGATACCTCCAGCACAGACCTCTCCCCTGAACTCTGGACCTGCACGTTCACAGCCAGTTCCTAACATCCCCACCTGAAAGTCTCATAACCCTGAGTGGCATGGGTTCCCCCCTCCCACCCCCACCATAACCTGCTCCCCTCTGCCCCTCGGCACCTTCCCCATCTCAGTTCCAGGGGTTCAGGCTGCAGCTTAGGAATCCTCCTCTCCTCCCATTTCACACACCAGATTCACCAGCAAACCCCAGGGCACCACCTTCAGAGGGTGACCAGGGTCCAACCACCCCTCCCAACCTCCAGGGTCCAGGCCCTGGTCCACAGCAACTCTTGCCTAGACAACTGACACAGCTTCCAGACTGGGCTTCCCCATCCTGACCTGGCTCCTTTTCAGCCTTCGCTTCACACAGCAGCCAAAACAATCCTTTTAAAACGTAAAGTCAGCTCAGGTCATGCATCTGCTCAAAATCCTGCAGCGGCTGCCGTCTGCCCAAGCCAGAGGCCCGTCCATGGCCGAGGAGCCTCTTAACTGAGTTAGACCAGCTGTTCTGATCTTGCATCCTGCTACCTGGCCCCCTACCAGCCACCCAACTACCCTGCCCTCTCCCCATTCCTTGCGGGCAGAGGCCACCCCATCTCCGGCCACCACCTCTGCTGTCTCCCTTGCCCAGAACGTCCTTCCCTCTGCTATCGACGTGCTTGGCACCCTCACCTCCTTCAGGTCTTGACTCAAATGTCACCTTCTCAGAAGGTGCTCCCCTGACCCTGTTTCTGAAATTGCAAACTCTAGGGAATTCCCTGGTGGTCCAGGGGCTTCCCTGGTAACTCAGCTGGTAAAGAATCCCCCTGCTGTGCGGGAGACCCCAGTACAATTCCTGGGTCAGGAAGATCTGCTGGAGAAGGGATAGTATTCTTGGGCTTCCCTGGTGGCTCAGCTGGTAAAGAATCCGCCTGTAATGTGGGAGACCTGGGTTTGCCCTGGGTTGGGAAGATCCCCTGGAGAAGGGAGTGGCTACCCACTCCAGTGTTCTGGCCTGGAGAATTCTATGACTTGTACAGGCCATGGGGTTGCAAAGAGTCAGAGATGGCTGAGCGGCTTTCACTTTCTTTTCCAGTGGTTGGGGCTTCCCAGGTGGCGCTAGTGGTAAAGAACCCACCTGCCAAAGCAGGAGACATGAGTCCGCATGACTGAAGCAACTGAAGTGGTTAGGATTCCTGACTTTCACTGCTGAGGGCAAAGGTTCAGTCCCTGATTGGGGATTTCGAGCTATACCTTCCTCCAACACTAGGCCCTGCCTTCTCTTTCTCCAAGCACCCGTGACCAACACCCACTGTCATGTCGCGACGTAACACAGCACACTTTGTTGTTGTCGTTTAGTCATTAAGTCGTGTCCGACTCTGCGATCCCATGGACTGTAGCCCGCCAGGCTCCTTTGTCCATGGGATTTCCCAGGCAAGAATCCTGGAGTGGGTTGCCATTGCCTTCTGCAGGGGATCTTCCTGATCCAGGGACGGAATCCGCGTCTCCTGCACTGGCAGGCCGATGCTTTACCGCGGGGTCATCAGGAAAGCCCAGAGTGCACTTTGCTTCTTTGTTTACTGTCTATCCACACCATAATGCAATTCCCTGAGGATAAACTTTGTTGTAAGAATAAGAGAGATTAAACTCCCTGCTGTCACTAGTTATACACGCTGGGAGAGAGATGGTGATTTAGTCGCTAAGTCGTAGCCGACTCTTGCGACCCCCGTGGACTGTAGCCTGCCAGGCTCCTCTGTTCATGGGATTCTCCAGGCAAGACTCCTGTGCCAGGCTGATAACAGTCTCAAGGAGACCTGGGTCCTAATCCCCGAAACCCTGTAAATACCACCGCTTGCTAGTAGTCTGTTCAGGCTGCCATAGCAAAGTGGCACAGGCTGGTTGGCAGAAATTTATTTTCTCACAGTTCTGGAGGCTGGAAGTCCAAGATCAAGGTGTCCACAGGGCCAGTTTCTCCTAAGGCCTCTCTCCTCAGAGTGCAGGTGGCCGCCTTCTACCTGGGTCCCTGCATGGTCTTCCCTCTGTGCATATATGTCTCCTAACCTCCTCCTCTTATAAGGACACAAGTCGTAGTGGATTTGAGCCCATTCTGACAAATTTTTATTTATTATTCTGACACCATTTTTATTTTAGTTCTTGTATTCATTTCATTTTTGTGTGTATTTTTCAGTATTGATTTATTTGGCTGCACCGGGTCTTCGTTGCCGTGTGAGGGCTCTTAGTTGTGGTATGGGGGAGTCTTAGTTCCCTGACCAGGAATCGAACCCAGGCCCCCTGCATTGGGAGCATGGAGTCTTAGCCACTGGACTGCCAGGAAAGTTCCCGATGACCTCATTTTAACCTAATCGCCTCTTTAAAGATTCTATCTCCAGACACAGTGACATTCCGAGATGTTGGGGGTTGGGACTTCGACATATGAATTTTAAGGGGGCATGAATTTTAAGCCCATGGCAGCTACCTTATATGAAAAAAGTTTTTGCAGATGTAATTAAGAATCTTAAGATGAGGATATTATCCTGATGGGCCCTAAATGCCATCACAAGTATCCTTAAAAGAAGCTAGGAGACTTGTGTGCCAACAAATTGAATAACCTCCAAAAAATGAATAAATTCCTAAAAACACACAATCTGCTAAGACTGAATGGTGAAAAAAAAATAGAAAATCTGAACAGACTAATGGCAAGAAAGGAGAATGAATCAGTAATCAATCCTCCCAACAAAGAAAAGCCAGGACCAGATGGTTTCACTGGTGAATTCTACCAAATATTTAAAGAAGAATTTATACCAATTCTCCTGAAACTCTTCCAAAAGACTGAAGAGGTGAAACAGATCCAAGTTCATTCTAAGAGGCCAGCATTACCCTGATACCATTTCGTTACTCGGAAAGCCGGACAAAGATACCACAAGAAGAGAAAAATACAGAGAAATGACATTAGCAAGGTTGCAGAATAGGAAGTCTTCAGCCCACATACCCTCACAGAAACAAGCCTAAAATTCATCCAGAACCTCAAAAGACCTCAAACAGTCAAAACAGTCTTGAACAGGAAGAATAAAGCTGAAGGCATCACTCTTCCTGACTTCAAAATACATTACAAAGCTACAGTAATAAAGAAAAAGAGAGAGTCCAATGGAACAGAATAGAGTCCAGAAATAAATCCATGCATTTACGATCGACTGATCTTCAAGGGCTTCCCTTGTAGCTCAGTTGGTAAAGAATCCGCCTATAATGCAGGAGAACCGGGTTCAATTCCTGGGTTGGGAAGACGCCCTGGAGAAGGAAATGGCAACCCACTCTAGTATTCTTGCCTGGAGAATCCCATGGACTGTAGCCTGCCAGGCTCCTCTGTCTGTGAGGTCACAAGAGTCGGTCACAACTTAGCGACTAAACCACCACCACCAATCTTCAACAAGGGTACCAAACACACAACGGGGTAAGGATAGTCTCTTCAATAAACGGTGCTGGAAAAAACTGAATATCCAGATGCAGAAGAAGGAGGGTGAACCCCCATCTCACACCGTACACAAAAATCGACTCCAAATGCATTAAAGACAACTGTAAGGCCTGAAACTATCAAACGTTAGAAGAAAATAAACATGTAGAAGAAAAATATATTAGAAGAAAACATAGAAGACAAGCTTCCTGACCGTGGTCTGGGCAACAGTTTTTTTGGATAAGACCCCAGGGGAACAGATGGCAAAAGCAAAAATGAGCAAGTGGGATGGTTTTAAACTAAAAAGCTTTCTCACAGAAGAGGAAACCATCAACAAAGCAAAGAGACCACCGATGAAATGGGAGGAAATATTTTTGGATCGTATCTTTGATATAGGTAAATAGCAAAATGTATTTGAAACTTAAGCAACTCGAAAATCTTTTTTTTTTTATAATCCAATTTTTTAAAATAGGCAAAAAATCTGAGCAGACATTTCTCAGGAGAATGCATCTACGTGGCCATTTGGTAAATGAAAAGGTGTTCAGCATCACTAATCGTCAGGTGATGCAAATACAAATCAAAACCACAATGAGATATCACCCCTTTCCTGTTAGAATGGTTTCTTATCAAAAAACAAAAGATAACAAGTGTGGGAGAGGACGTGGAGAAAAGGGAACCCTTGTATACTGCTAGTGGGAATGTAAGTTGGGACAGCCATAATGGGAGAATGGTATGGAGGTTCCTTGAAAAAATTAAAAATAAGGATTTCCCTGGTAGCGCAATGGATAAGAATCTATGAGTGGATCGAACCCTAGTCTGGGAAGATTCCACATGCCTCTGGGCCTGTACGCTAAAGCCCACGAGACACAACTACTGAAACCCGTGTGCTTAGAGCCTGTGCTCCGCAGCAAGAGAAGTCACCGCCAAGAGAAGCCTGTGCACCGCAACGAAGAGCAGCCCCTCTTGGCCGCAACTAGAGAAAGCCCTTGCGCAGCGACGAAGACTCAGCGCGACCAAAAATAAATAAATTTAAAAAAAAGAAAAGAACTATCATATCAGCAATTTCACTTATGTGTATATAAGTGAAGAAAATGAAATCACTGTCTTGAAGAGATATTTGCACTCCCATGCTTGTAGCAGCACGATCCACATTAACCAAGATATGGGAACAAAATACGTTTCCAACAACAGAGGAATGAAGAGAGAAAATGTGGAGTATTATTCAGCCTTAAAAAGGAAGGAAATCCTAAAAATAAATAAAGGAAGGAAATCCTGTCACATGCTACCACACGGAGGAAGCTAGAGGACACCTTGCTGAGTGCAAAGCCCGTCACAAGGGAAATTCTGTACAATCCCACTTGGATGAAGCCTCTAAAGTAGTCAAATTCATGGGAAAAGAGTGTAGAACGGTGGTCACCAGGGGCTGGGGGAGAGGGGGAAAGAAGATGGACTGTTTAATGGGTTCAGAGCTTCAGATTTGCAAGATGGAAAAGTTTTGCACTCCGTGATGATCTATATGGGAAAATACTCTTTAAAATTTTTTGGCTATATGTGCACATATCACTGATTCACTTTACTGTAAACCTGAAACCAACACGTATTGCAAATCAACTATATTCCAAATAAATAAAGAAAGGCTTTTTTTCCCCAAGTATTGGGGAATTCCCTGGTGGTCTGGTGGTTAGGACTCTATGCTTCCACTGCAGGAGGCACAGGTCCGAGCCCTGGTCGGGGAACTAGAATCCGGCAAACCAAATGGCATAGCCCCCCAAAAAAAGAAAATTAAACTTTTGGAGATCTGTTTCACAACAGTGTGAATGTACAGTTTACCCTGGAACAACATCCATTTCAGCTGGGAGTGTCCATTTATATGCAGATTTTCTTCAATAAAGATAGTACCTGTATTTTCATTTTACAGGTCTTTGATGAAGTGTGGGGAAAAGTTTGTGTTTGAGTAGAGATCGAAATTTGTAGAATCAAAAGAACAGGGAGTTGAGTCCTGATTCTTTCCAGTTTCGGCTTCCTGGCCTGGGTGAGTCATCATCTATCAACTCTTTTGGTTTTAAGGCAGAGATAGCAGTGTGCAGATTTTACGACTGTGTGTGTGTGTGTGTGTGTGTGTGTGTGTGTCTGTGTCTCTGGGGGCAGTGGGAGTGGGCGAGAGGGGGTGTTGGTGGCCCTAACCCCCTGAATTGTTCAAGTATCAACTGTACTTAAACCACTGACATGTACACTTAAAAATGGTCAAGATGATTCATTTATACTATGTGTGTGTTTTTTAAAACACAATTTTAAAAGGAAAAGAAGCCGGAAAGGGAAAGGAACAGATTCTCCTCTAGAGACTCCGGAAGGAATGCAGCCCTTGATTTTGGCCAGTGCATCTGAGTTGGGACTTGTGGCCTCTGGCACTGTGAGCACAGTAATTTGTGACAGCAGCCACAGGAAGCGAACACAGTGAGCAAACAATTAATCCTAACATCAGGCGAATCAGTGCTATGGGGATCAAAAGCCGGGGACGGAGATGGAGAGTGAGGAAGAATGTTAAGTCAGTTGGGATGGTGGGGGACACCTGATCTCAGGTGAGAAGCCCTGTGACAACCCCTTGCTTGGGAAGTTATGAGAGCAGAGAGGTGCACTGTGGTTATTGAAAAAGAGCAAAGGAGAGAAGAAACAGGAGCAAAGAGTAATCAGGGATGAGGTCCCCTAATGGCTGCGGTAAGAGTTTTGGATTTGAAAGTAAGGAAATGTCACACTTTGACCCACGTGTGCAGAGGCATCATGGGGGAATAACCCGGGGGCAGTTGAACCCAGCTAGACCAGGGAGGAGGGTGGCTGGAGGGAGAAGCAGTGGAGTTTGGGATTTACAGGGAACCAGTAGAATCTGCCAATAGGATTTGCTGATGGATCAGGAACTCGCCTGCCAACGCAGGAGACGTAAGAGAGGCAGGTTTCAATCCCTGGGTCAGGAAGATCCCCTAGAGGAGGAAGTGGCAACCTGCTCCAGTATTCTTGCCTGGAAAATCCCAGGGACAGAGAAGCCTTGGGGGGCTACAGTCCATGGGGTTGCAAAGAGTCGGACACAACTGAGTACACACACGGGTGCAAGAAAAGAAATAGGGAGAGAGGAGTTGAGGATGTCTTTGAATTTTGGCTGAGCCACTAAAGGACAAGGGTGTCATTTACTGAGATGAGAAACACTGAGGGAGGAACAGATCCGGGCACCAGTTAAGAGCTCTAATCTGGATGCATTCAGTTTGAGGTGCCCATGTGTCATCCAAGAGATGCCACAAAGATATTTGGGTCTTTGTGTCCACAGTTCAAGGAGAGGGCAGGGGAGTCACCGAGCCACGTGTCTGGGTGAGGTCACACAGAATGGGCAAGGAGGGGGCAGGCTGTATCTGACAGCAGGGATCCTGTGATGCCAGCTCTCTGTCCCTCCCTGGGCTAGAACACTGCAGGCTCTGGCCCCTGTCCTGGGTCACAGTCTTGGGCTCATCCTGTCGGTGTTCCTATGCAGCCTTTTGGCACCAGCTTGTGTTCAGCCAGGCCACAATTTGGCAATTTGGGCAAATCCTAATCACTGACCTGGAGTAAAAGTGAAAATGTTAGTTGCTCAGTTCAATTCAGTTGCTCAGTCATGTCCAACTCTTCGAGAGCACACCAGGCCTCCCTATCCATCACCAACTCCCGGAGCTTGCTCGAACTCATGTGCATTGAGTCCGTGGTGCCATCCAAACATCTCATCCCCTTCTCTTTCAATCTTTCCCAGCATCCCAGTCTTTTCCAATGAGTCAGTTCTTCACATCAGGTGGCCAAAGTCTTGGAGCTTCAGCTTCACCATCAGTCCTTCCAATGAATATTCAGGGTTAGTTGCTCAGTTGTGTCCAACTCTTTGCAACCCCATGGACTGTAGCCCACCAAGCTCCTCTGTCCATGGGATCCTCCAGGCAAGAATACTGGGTTGCCATTCCCTTCTCCAGGGGATCTTCCCCACTCAGGAATCGAACCCAGGTCTCCTGCATTGCAGGCAAATTCTTTACCGTCTGAGCCACCAGACCTGGAGTAAGTCTTTCCCAATAGGGCTCTGGACCCCTAATCCCAAAACTTGTATCACAAACACAATCATTAAAATATTTTTTAGCAAACATCACATATATATTTGCCACTTGGATGGCAAATGGGTACCTAAAACTTAACACCTCTAAGCCAGAGATCTTAATTTGTACCCAAATTACTATTTGGGAATTCTGTGGCAGTCCAGGGAATTTAGGACTCAGAACTTTTGTTGCTGGGGGCCCAGGTTCAATCCTTAGTAGGGAAACTAAAAGCCCATAATCCGTGTGGTACAGCCAAAAAATAAAAATTTAATATTTGTTCCCCAACACACACATAGACATATTCACTTACAAATTACATACCTTCTTGTTTGTATAAATTATTTTTAAAATGTTCGTCACATAACAATGCAAAAACAGAATCTAAGAAGAATGTTCTAAAGATGAAAGTGAAAAGTGGAAGTGTTAGTTGCTCAGTTATGTCCAACTGTTTGTGACCCCACGGACTAGAGGAGCCACCCAGGCAGGGTTCTCTAGTCCATGGAATTCTCCAAGCAAGAATACTGGAGTGAGTAGCCATCCCTTTTTCCAGGGGATCTTCCCAACCTAGGTATTAAATCTGGGTCTCCTGCATTGCAGGCATATTCTTTACCGTGTGATCCACCAGGGAAGCCCCTGGTTCTAAAGATGAGATGAACAATATGTGAATGTTTTATTTATTAAAAGTAAAAAGTTGGTTTGTTGCTTTCAGTTAAAAAGAGACTTAACTTGGATGAGCAATGCGACTGAATATGTCAGATCTGATGAGCTGGTCCTCGGTTTCACGGAAAAACGTGGCTGCCAAGGAGCTCCAGCAAGAGAGGGAAGTGTCAGCTCCGTCTTCTCATGCGTCTTACAGCATCAGCATCATCTTCAATCTCTGCTTTCTTTTCCAGAATCTTACACAGCCACAAGTCTATTCTGTAAGGGTTAATTGTGTTAAAACTGAGTGATTGTCTTCCAGCTAACTGGGCACAGGCCCACAGCACCTCTACATCCCCCTTGGTAGCCCCCTGCACTGGGGGCCTCTCCCAAGCCCCTTCACCCAGGAGTACTAACTGCTGCCACACTGAGGCTGTGCCTGTCTTCATGGATTTCCCTTAACTCTGCCCAGTCCATTGTCAAATCTCCTTTATTAAACTCCTCAGTAATCCCCACTGACTGCTCCTGTTTCCTATATCAGCCTGGACCCTGCCTGATACATACCTTGAAGGAAATCAACAAACAAGCAAAGACGTTGCTGGCCAGCCTCTGAAGACCTACACACCTCCTTAGGACACTTTACTCTAAGTACTTTAGGGCCATCTGACCAGCATAAAGTGAGGACAAGCATCAACCCTGCATGTTAAGAAAGGAGGGAGGAGGAAGAAGGGAGGAAGGAAGAAAAAGAAAGAAATAAACAGGTAGGGAGGGAAGAAAGAAGGAAGAAAGAAAAATTATGTTTTGTTTCCTCCCCCAGGTAGTTGTTTTGCACCCAGAGGTGACTGCCCCTCATGTAGGCCACTGGACAAAGCCCTGGCTAGAGAAAATTTATACACACGATGGCTGGAGTTGGAGCATAAACAGCTCTGCCCCTTGTTCACTGGATGAACTTGGGTACGTGGGTCAGCCTCTCCCCGTATAGGCTCCCAGGCAGTGGGATGAAGTGGGAGGGTGGATCTCAGAGAGACAGTTGTAGGCAGGGTGCTCCATACTTCCAGGGCTGGAAGGAGCACCTGCGCTTTGAAAGTGAAAGTGAAAGTGTTAGTCTCTCTCAGTCCTGTCCGACTCCTGGAACCCCATGGACTGTAGCTCGCCAGGCTCCTCAGTCCGTGGAATTCTCCAGGCAAGAATACTGGAGTGGGCAGCCAGTGCCTTCTCCAGGGGATCTTCCTGACACAGGGACGGAACCTGGATCTCCCACAGTGCAGGCAGATTCTTTATGGTCTGAGCCACCAGGGAAGCCTGTGCTTTGGGGACCACCCAATTCCTCCGGCCACTTCTCTCAAAACCTCCTTTTAGCGGTACCTCCTCCTGAATCCTGGGCAGGGTGGCGCCAGCTCCAGGGCTCTAGCACTGGGAGAAGCAAATCCCTGGGCTCAGTTGTCACCGTCTCCCCTGGGGTCTGAACCTTTAGCACACTGCCTGGCTGGTGAGGGCCTCACCTCTCCTCCCCACCCAGCACCCCACCTGCCCCTGGTGGGGCCAGCTCTCACTGCAGGCCTCAGAGAGGGAAAGGATCTGGCCGAGGCCCCTCCCCCAGGCAACTACTATGGACCTCAGGGTCCCGCGACGTCTCTTTCCGATAGGGTCCCGGTTCTCAGCCCCCACCGAGCAGGCCTGGATCAGACGGGCTCTGCGCAGGGAAACCGAGGCTCCTAACTGCGGGCTTCTGGTTTTTCCAGTAGTCATGTATGGATGTGAGAGCTGGATCATAAAGAAGGCTGAGCGCCGAAGTATTGATCCTTTTGAATTGTGGTGTTGGAAAAGACTCTTGAGAGTCCCTTGGGCTGCAAGGAGATCCAACCAGTCAATCCTAAAGGAAATCAGTCCTGAATGTTCATTGGAAGGACTGATGCTGAAGCTGAGACTCCAATACTTTGGCCACCTAATGCGAAGAGCCGACTCATTAGAAAAGACCCTGATGCTGGGAAAGACTGAAGGCAGGAGGAGAAGGGGATGACAGAGGACGAAATGGTTGGATGGCATCACCGACTCAACGGACGAGTTCGAGCAAGCTCCGGGAGATGGTGAAGGACAAGGGAAGCTGTGCTGCAGTCCATGGGGTCGCAGAGTCGGACACGACTGAGCGACTGAACAACTGCGGCTTCTACACCCTCTAGGTTGCCGCATCAGAGCACACATCCCACCTAAGCCGCAGTTTTCGGATTCCGGATTTGCCTAGGGACTCGGAGGAGTGCTCTCGCTCTGGGAAAGATGAATGAAAGGAGGAGTGGGGCGGGGCCCGGCGGGGAGGGGGCGTGGTCGCTGGCGGGGCGGGGCTGCGGGCGGGGCGGGGCCGCGCAGGGCCGTTCCGCAGCTCGCCGGCGCCCCGCCCCGCCCCCGTGCCGCAGCTCGGAGGCCCCGCCCCGGTCCGCCCCTCCGCTCGCTCCCCAGGCCGCCGCGGTGCGGAGTGGTTGCCGGAGCCGGTATCCGAAACGCGGCGGCGGCGGTGCCGCGAGCCCCGAGCCCAGCCCGGCCCGGCCCGGCCCGCGCTCTCCGCCCCTGCCTCCCTGGCCGGCGGCGGCGGCGGCGGCTGCGGGCGAGCGCGCGGGGCCCGGGCCGCCCCCAGCCCCAGACCCGCCGGGCCCCGCCCCCCGCCGAGTGCATGAGGTTGACGCTACTTTGTTGTACCTGGAGGGAAGAACGTATGGGAGAGGAAGGTGCGCGGGATGCGGGCGGCGGTGGCGCCGACCTGGGGGCCGGGCGGGCGGGGACGCTGCGCTGGGGGGGAGACGGAGAAGCAAGGGGGGCCGGTCGCGGGGAGGGGGCCGGGCCTGCCCGCCGCGGAGGCCGGGTCTGCGGCGAGGCCGCGCCCCTGTGTCGTCCGGGATGAGCTCGTCCTTCAGAAGCCCGCAGGCCCCTCCCTGGAAAGATCCCATCCCGTTTTCCCCTCCTCGGCCCCGGTGAGATGCTCCCTCCACCCCTCGCTGGCGGAGAGCCCCCTCCTCCCTTTCATCCCCGCCTTCTCCCATCCTCCGACCGACGACCACCCCGGAGGAAGCCCGGGCACAGCCCACCCGGCCCTGGCCTCCATCCGCGCGTGCTGTGTCCATCCCAGGCTCGCCCTGGGCCACCCCTTATCGCGTCTCTAACCGGCCCTTGGAAGAAAGAGTCGTTGGGAAAGCCGCAGCCCTGCGTCCGAATCGCAGCCCCAAGTCTGGGCCGGCTCTCTGACCTTGAGCCAGGCGCTACCTTCTGGGCCTCAGTTTCCTTGTTTGTACAGTTGGCCCCCGCATAGTTGGCGTGCCTGGGAATCTAGGGGCAGGATGGGCAGAGCAGAGATATGAGTCCGCCGAAGCTTGTGGGCAGCGGCCCCCACCCCACCCCCTCCCTGCACCAAACCCACTGCCTGCTGTCAGTCTTGACTGGGAGGATGATTAGTCTTTCTTCTGCCCCTTTCACCTACTACGGTCCAAGGCTTGGGTTTGCAGGACAGTTACGGTAGGAGGATCCCCACGATTCCCTCCCTAGCGTCTCCTTTCCTGGGGTTCCTCCTCTGAGCCATCTCATAGGCCCACCTGGTCCAACAATGCTTCTACTCTGCCAGCTCCTCCAGCCCTGCCCTCCCCCCAGGTCCATGAAGGCCCACTTGGAGCCACCTTACGGAAGCTCCTAGGCCCCTGAGTCCTCTTGAAGGGGCAGGCTGTGGCCTTGGAGCCTGGTTGGTGACCTTGCAAGCTTTATCTTGTCCAGGGCTCAGTCTTCCCATCTGTGCAATGGGAAGGGGCAAGCTGGGAGATCTTGCAGGGCCCACCCTGCTCCGAGGGTGCCAGGCCCCAAGGATGACTAAGCATGCCTAGTGGCCCAGCTTAAAGAGGTGCCAGGCCTCCCTGGGAGCAGGTGTCTGGGAGCTCAGCCCTGAGGCCCTGGCCCCTTGTGAGGCCAGGGCATAGCCAAGCCTTCCAGGGGTCTTTAATACAGGATGCACCAACTTAGTGCTGTCCACTCCCTGCCCTTCAAAAGAGCTCCTCTTCCTGGGCAGGCAGCAGAGGAGAAGGGGCTGTGACGAGAGTGCCAGCCACTGCCTTCCATCTAAATCATGCTGCTTTCTTTTTTCACATTTACACTGCCAGAGCCTGAGCTGAAGAATGCTCTTGCTGGGGGGTGGACCTCTGCTACCTCCTCCTTAGCTTACATAGAGAAAAACTGAGGCCCTGGGGGCTTGGAGACTGAGCCATGGTCTCAGCAACTCTCATTCTGTCTCCTGCTCTGCACGGACACTGCTCAGCTTGGGTGCTGCGTGTGTACAGGGGGCTTTGTGGAGGTGTACATGGGGTCCAGCGAGGCAGGCCAGGCCTACAGCAAATGGCCCCTCCTGAGTATGGTTCCTAACGCCCTTTCCACCCCTGCAGGAAGCGAGTTGCCCGTGTGTGCGAGCTGCGGCCAGAGGATCTACGATGGCCAGTACCTCCAGGCCCTGAATGCTGACTGGCACGCAGACTGCTTCAGGTAGGGCAGGCTAGTGGGGGCTGGGGTGCCCGAAAAAAGGCTTGCCAGAGGCAGGGGGATCTCTCTCTGGTCCTGGGCCTCAGTTTCCCATCTGTAAAATGGGGCATCTGGCTTAGAAGCTCCCTGGAGGCCTCTCTTTTTTGTCATTCTACACCTCTGAAGAGAGAAAAGGAGAGATCTGCATTTATGCTGATAATCCCAAGGCCTGATGGCACCTTGGCAGGCAGGGGAGTGGAGGGTGATCCACCCTTACCTTCTGGATGCTGGTGCTTCAGGGAGAAGAGGCAGACCAAGCAGGCCTTGGGAGGAGACGGGCCCCCGTCGTGGCCCCAGGCTCCTTGCAAAGATGCCTAACCAGGAAGACCAGTCCCTTCCGTCCAGGACACCAACTCCCAAGTATAGGAGAGAAGGATCAGGGTTGTGGTGGTGCACGTGGGGACGCAGAGGTGGCCCAGCAATCCAGTACCACCATCCTGAGAAACAAGGCCAGAGGAGGGCCTTAGAGAGCCCTGTGGGGCCTGAGCTGGGGTCCAAAGGATGGGAGATTTCCCAGGTGGAGAAGTGTGGTAGGAAGCAATTCTAGACAGAGAGCCCAGCAGGTGCAGAATGAATGAATGGTAGAATGAATGGTGACGGGGCCTGGCCCAGTCAGTGGCCAGCAGAGTTCAGGCAGAAAAGCACCAAAAAGGAAGGGAGGTAAAGTTGGGGAGGCCCTGCTGGGGTCAGGGCCACTACCACCAGCTGAACGAAGGGTTAAATTTGGGCACTGGGAGCCGCCAACGAGGATTTTTTTTTTTTATGTTTGAAAAATAATTTCTAATATTTTCCACACTTTAGCAAGGGCTGGACACTGGTTTAAGGACTCTGTATAGTTGGATATGTGTGGTCTCCTTTAGTTGGGACACAGAGTGGTTAATTCTCTTGACCAAAGACACACAGCCGCAGGGGTGAAATGAACATTGGCTGGGGAGCCCAGAGGAGAGGTGAGGTGGGTTCCATGTCCTGGGCTTCCCAATCAGGTGTTCAGAAGGAGGCATTCGAGGAGGAACGGGGCTCTGAACAGGCAGAGAAGACCACATGCACGGAGACAGGGAAGGGGGAACAGTGCCAGCAGCTGAGGCATGGGAACAGCTCATCTGGTTGGAGAGAGTGAGTCGAGGGATGTGATGAGGAGGCAAAGTTAGGACTGATGTGTGAAGGGCCCTGAATGCCAAGATAAGGAGCTTCTGAAGGCAGTAGGGAGCCAGCGGAGAGTGTCAGGAAGCAGGGGAGGGTTGTGAGCAGAAGTGTTACTGAAAAGTGCCATTCCAGTGGGCAGATGGTGGTCAGGTGACAGGGAAGGGACTGTCACAGTGGTTCAGGGATCTGTGCTCATAAGACCCGACCTGGGACAGTGACTCAGAGCAGAGAGAGTTTCAGATCTGAAAGGGACGCTATTTGGCAAGTTAGTCATATTAGCCACTGTTCATCAGTGACTCCTGGATGTCATGTCCTCAAGCCTTCACCACAACTGTAGGAGGTACCATCATTTGCCCAATTTCCATGTTAGAAACGGAGGCTCAGAGAAATCAAGTAACTTACCAAAAGTTGCAGCAGCGGAGCTGGGACTCGAACCTGTATCTGTCTCACTCCAAGTCACTGCAGAGTTGAAGAAGTCAGGGACCATGGGGGAGGAGCTGGGGGCTGGTGAGTGGCAGGGGCACACTAATCTAAGCCATTTGGTTCTGCACCCCCGGGTGCAAAGGAGACGAGTGGTCCGTTGGGTCTGGTGGAGCTGGGGGCCAAGTTGGCCATGAGTCATGCCCTGTTCTCTTTGAGTTGGAGAAGCAGTAGGTTAACCAGAGTGGCCCTGCCCTGCCCACAGCTGGCCGAGGTGATCTGAGACCAGTCCCAGGCGGAGAGATCAGAGAAATCAGCCCACTGAGGGCCGGCAGAGGGGATTGAGATGAGGCTGAGAGAAATCAAGGGAAGAACTTTGGGGGTCCCTGTGTGTGGGGTGGGGAGGGAGGGAGAGTCTTGGGAGACGTGGGGAAGGGGCAAGAGTGCGCCTGCAGAAGCCACAGAAGGGCAGAGTGGGGCAGGACGTGTGGAACCCAACTTGGGAGGGGTCCCTGCCCTGTTCACCAGCAGAGGAGGGAGGCCCCAGGTGGGGACAGTAGGGAGGGGGCACGTTGGGTTTGTCCCTGGTGTGGTGGGGCCACAGGGAAGGCTCCCACAATGGGGCAGGGGCCCACAGGCAGTAAGAGTCGTGGCTTCCCCTGCTTCCATGACTCCCACAGCATTTCAGGCCCCACGCTGTGTGGTTCTCCCAACAGCCCCCAAACCTGGTTAAGGCCACCAGTCCTCACGCCCATGACAGGAAAGCAGCTCATAAAGGAGGGACTGCTTGCTGGGCCCCCTGGAAGTGCTAGCCCCTGGGCTTCAAGGCCTCGCAGTGGGAGGGTTGCTGTGGGCCCACGGAATGCCTCTGGCGTTAGCACTAGGGGTCGCTGTCACGGCAGGGCCACCCCCTTTCTCTGTCCCAGCCTTCTAGAAGGTTGGGGCCAGGCCCAGGGTGGTCCAGGCTTCCTTTGGCCCAGCTGTTGCCTCCGGGAGGTCCATTCTCAGAAAAGCATGATGCAGGAGCCCCAGGGCTGCTGTAACTCTGGTAACATCTCCCTGGAGGCTGGTGGGGCCTGGAGGGCGAGAGCTCAGTGCGCAGCTGGCACTGGGGGCCGGAGCCTGGGCTGGGATGCCCCCCCCCTTTTCAGGGGACTTTCAGGGAAGGAGGATAGACTGTTCGTGGAAGTCAACCTCTGTTCCCTTGGGGGCAGCACCGGAAGAAGCAGCTGCTCCCTGTCCCCAGAGAGTACCCGGAGCCTTTCAAAGCAGAGGCCAAGGGGGACTTCCCAGGCAGTCCAATGGTTCAGATGCCACACTCCCAGTGAGGGATTCTCAGGTGGAGCTAGTGGTAAAGAATCCAGTTGCCAAGGCAAGAGATGCAAGAGACACGGGTTCGATCCCTGGTTCGGGAAGATCCCCCTGGAGGAGGAAATGGCAAGAATTTCAGGAAATTCTTGCCTGAAAATTCCATGGACAGAGGAGCCTGGCAGGCAACAGTCCATGGGGTCACAAAAAGTCAGATATGACTGAACACACACACACACACTCCCAATGCAGAGGGTGCAGGTTCGATCCCTGGTCAGGGAACTAAGATTCCACAAGCTATGCAGCAAGGCCAAAAAAAAAAAAGAGGCTGCGGGCTGTGGAGGGTGCCTTTCTCTGATGGTGCAGGGCTGAGGGCAGGGTGGCAGCCAGGCCTCCCTGTCTGCACCAGAGCCCAGGCAGTAGGGCCTTCAGCTGCTTCCTGTTCTGAGCTAAGACCAGGTCCGCCAGCACCCACACTGCCGCATCCTCCTCCCCTGCCTCGTGGCCACGCTCGCCCCTCCCTCGGCAGCCTCCAATCCTGAGTGCCTGGAGTGGGACGGGGAAGCAGCTCTGTCGGCCCACCCCTGTGCTCCCCGCAGCCTCCGGGGGACCCAGAGATAGGCAGCAGCGCAGGATGCTGGCCTCCCCCCTGAGAAGACGGCGTGTCTTCATCAGAAGGGCCAAGTAAGTGGAAAGCCCCCCTCCTGTCCTGTCCCAGGCCTCAGGCAGGGCCTGCGGTGTGAGGGCTGGGGCTGGCTGGGGCCTGCTGGGGCCGGAGGCCACGGTGGGACAGACCCACCTGAGGCCGGGTTCTGGGGCAGGAGAAGTGAAACTCCTTGGTCACTGTTGGCTGCTGGTCGAGGGGGAAGCAGGCCGAGGCTGCGGCCCCTGGCCCTTCTGGTACAGGTTCCCATCAGGCTGGTCCCCCAGCTGCTCTTTTGCACCCTTGGTATCCAGAAATATGATTCTGGGTAGAGGGCACCCCTGGGAGGGATTGCTCTTTCCTTGAGGGGGTCATCCCGGTTTCCCAGCCTGGCCTGTTCAGCCCCCCCCACTCCACCCCACCCCACCCCACCCCACCCCACCCCCAGTGCCCTTCTCTCCTGCCCAAGGTTGGCTCTGCCATTGCCTGCTCTCAGGGAAGGTACAGTATCCTGGGTATTCCTCTCTGGACACCCTTTGTAGGGACATGACCTGCCCCACCTGCCTCCTCTGGCTCCTGCCCAGATAGGGGCCTGAGGGATGAGGGGATGCCCAGGGTCAGGGGCTCCTGTGTGCCTGCCATCAGCAGAGTCCACCGAGGCCCCAGGGGGCCGGCCACTAAGCCTCTGTGTGACCCTAGGCTGGGTCCGCTCTCTGAGGTGGAGGTCCCCTGGCCGAGGTAGAAGCTGAGCCCCAGGCTCCTGGGAGCAGTCCCGAGGACGCTGGCGGATGAGAACTGCTCCAGGCTGACGGAAACACTTATGTTCTCCGCGAGCGGCGAGCACCGTTTAAAGGTGCCTGGCCTGGGCCCTCAGAGAGCCGGCAGGTTAAAATGGCAGAGGCTGGGGGGATGCAGGCAGCGTGGGGAGCCCGTGGTGGGGCATCGGAGCAGGCTGCGAGGAAGTGGTTATTGGGGAGCTGACTGCAGTCTCAGCGCGTGAGTGAATCAACAGTCGCGTCTTCCAGGGCTGCTGCAGTGTTGAGTGCGTGAGCGAAGGAGTAGTTCTCCGGCAGAAGAGCAGTCTCTGCCCTGGAGGAAGGTGACTGCCGCTGTCCCGCCCACTGGGGCGGGGGAGGGGGCTTCCAGCCGCCCGGAGTCGGGTGAGACTCCCGCGGGGACACTCCCGTGACGCGGTGGAAGGGCGCAGTGACTCCCGGATCGGGGTGCGGGGCGGGCGCGCCCCGCCTCTGTGCGGAGCCCGCTCTCAGGCCGCCACCTTCCCTTCCGCGCTGGGTTAGAGCCCCCCGGGGGCTGCGCTAGGGACTTCCCCTAGGGACCTCCCCACCCTGGGCGTCCTCCCGCCCCCTGGCTCGGTAAGTTCCTTGCCCGTCGCCCACCCTGCGGTAAGACGTCCACCCACCATAGGGGCCGCGAGTGTCGGGGCAGGAAGGGCCGCGGGGGCGCCCGATGACGTCATGGCTCTGGTCCAGCCGCTTCCGCCGCAGCGCCGCCTCCCACATCCCAGCGCTGCCTCCAGGAGCTTTCCTTGTCCCCTCCGCCCACCATTGGAGGTTTCAAAACCTGGGCATTTTGTGCTCCTCTGCCACCCGCCCCCACCCAAAGCCCTGAGCTGTGGTTCCCAGCGCCTCCCTTCAGGCTCCCAGACAGCAGGGAACCTGCTGGATCCTCTTAAAGGGACAGCGTCCCATCAGCGCTCTGGTTGCTGTCCCCTCCCTCCTCCTCCTCCTCCTCCTCCTCCACCCCCCTCACCCCCCCCCCCCCCGCCAGTTGCCTAGTTCAGGAGCAGTTATGGAGCACAGTCAATGAGCCCTGCCACTCTGCAGGCTACAATAGAGTGGAGGCCTCCCCGGCTGCCTGGGGCACGGGGCTCTCTGACCCAGTCCCAGTCTATCCTGCCCTCCTCTCTCCTAGATTGTTCCTGCACCGAGCTAGGAGCTCTAAGCCTGGTCCTTCTATCCTTGTGTGACTTTGGCACATCATGCAGAGCACCCAGACAGCAGCAGAGCTGGACGGATTCCCTAGCAGTTCTCTGCATGGCATGTCCTCAGCTCAGACATACCTGTGCACGCCAGGACCCCGGTCAAGCTCTACGAACCCAGCAGGGCTCATGCCCAGGGTGGAGGGGCTGTTGGTCACTCAGAGTCCATTCTTGGATTTGTTCACCCTGGCTTAGCTGGGCTGCTGGTCCCCACCCCACCAGGACCCTTGAGCGTAAAGAAGCCAGGCGTGCCGGTCTAGCTCCTGGCTGTGGAGTTGTGCCTAGGAAGAAACCTGTACCTCATTTCTCTGCACCTGCCCTTCAGGGGCTCCACCAGCCAGGCCTCCCTGCTCCCTATGCCAAACCCTGTTCCTGTTACCGGCAGCACCCATGGGGCTGGCTGGAGTCTAGGAAGCCAGGAGATTTCCTTGTCTTAGCTAACTGACTGGTCTACACTGAGCTGAACTCCTGCCTTCTATCTTAGTGCAACTGGGAACATCTTCGTGGGGCCTGTGCTGCCCATCTGTATGACCCTGAGTGGAACAGACCCTCTCAAGTTCATCTGCCTCGTCTCTAGAAATGGGGATAGCCATGCCTGCCTCATGGTAGCCTGTGAGGACTAAGTAAATTTAAGCAAGAAGGTGAGCCTGTCATACAGAGTGAAGTAAGTCAGAAAGAAAAAACAAGTATCATATATTAACACTTATCTGTGGAATCTAGAAAAATGGTACTGATGAACCTATTTGCAGGGCAGGATAGAGACACAGACGAAGAGAACAGACTGTGGACACACCTGGGAAGGAGAGGGTGGGATGAAGCGAGAGAGCAGCTTTGACGCTTATACACTACCATGTGTAAAACAGATAGCTAGTGGAAGCTGCTGCGAAACACAGGGAGCTCAGCTTGATGCTCTGTGATGACCTAGGGGGTGGATGGGGGGGTAGGAGGGAGGCTCGAGAAGGAAGGGATATGTGTATACTTACAGCTGATTCACGTTGTACAGCGGAAACCAGTAGAACATTGTAAAACAACTATACTCCAATTAATTTTTTTTTTAATGGAAAGATGTGAGCACTTAATAGGTCTTCACAGCTCCAAAAAGACACCTCCATTTACATCAGCAGCCTCCCCATTGCTGGGAATAGGAGGACAAGAAGGGAGAAGAAGCAGACTAGACTAGATGAGTGGGGCTCACAGTTTGTTCCAGTGCTCCCCGCAACATGAGTCCTGGGCTCCCAGGTTCTTCCCTGGGCCTGAAAGTAAGTCTTCTGCCCACACTTGGCCCTCTTCCTTGCACGACAGGGGATGGGGGCCTCAGATGAGGAGCACTTCTCACCCCAGGGCTAGCAGGTGGACCGGACACTTTGGGTGCAGAACTGCTGTGGTGGGGGCACGGGGGTTGTGATTTGAGGTTGCACACAGGACCAAGGCTTCTGGCCGAGGGACCATGGTGGAGGGAGTGGGGTGGTCACCAAATCCATCCCTGAGTCCACTCACCAAGCCTTGTGCCCAGAGCAGGCTGCCTCCATCCAGAGAGCACACCTTTCTCTAATGCTGCCTGGAGACTGGCAGGGCCCAGGTGTGGGGGGAAAGGGTGGGCCCCTCTGAGTCCCAGCTCCCCTTCCACCCAGGTGTTGCGAATGCAGTGCCTCCCTTTCGCACCAGTACTACGAGAAGGATGGGCAGCTCTTCTGCAAGAAGGACTATTGGGCCCGCTATGGCGAGTCTTGCCACGGATGCTCAGAGCACATCACCAAGGGGCTGGTCATGGTAAGTACGCCCCCCAACCTTACCTGGTGGGTGTGTGTATGTGTTCACAGGTTACTCCCTGCCCCAGATCTCTCTCCCATCATCTCTCTTGTTCTTTTCACTGGTTTTCTGATTCCCCAGTGCCTCCTGAGCCTGTGTGTCTGTCTGTATCCCTCAGTCCCCATCTGTGGAGCCAGCTCTGCCCCCAAGTTGGTTTGGGGCTGCCCTTCTGAGAGGAGGCAAAGGGGAGAAGCTACAGGGGCTGAAGGAACCTCTGAGCTGGGTTGTGGTCCCCTTCCCTGCATGCCCCCCCCTACACACACACACTTGCTTCCAGGTGGCCGGGGAGCTGAAATATCACCCCGAATGCTTCATCTGCCTCACATGCGGAACCTTCATCGGTGACGGGGACACCTACACTCTGGTGGAGCACTCCAAGCTGTACTGGTGAGCGCCAGCCCCTCCCTGATTCTGGCGTGCCCCCAGGTCTCCCACGCCAGGGCCCTTCCCCTTTCTGCGAGAGGGCAGTCATGGTGACAGTGCAGAATCCACTGGGAAATAAGACACCGAAGTCAGATGGAGGAAGCCTGAGACATCAGCTCTCTTCCTGACATCATTGCTGTGTAACTCTGGCACCAGCGTGAGCACTAACCCTGTAAGCTCTGGACTCATCCCCAGCAAGACCGCCCACACCCCAGACCCAAGTGCAGGGGTCCCCAGGCCACTCACACTTCTGACCAACCAACTGCAGACTCAGGGATCCCCACAGCGCCCTCAGATTTGATACTTTACTCAGTGACTCACAGAGCTCAGGAGAGCACCACAATCACAGTTTTTACTAAAAGCTATACTACAAAGCTACAGTCATCAAAACAGTATGGTACTGGCACAAAAATAGAAATACAGATCAATGGAACAGGATAAAAACCCAGAAATAAACCCATGCACCTGTGGTCAATTAATCTTTGACAAAGGAGGCAAGACTGAAAAGCTAAAATCAGGACCAGCCAGGTGGAGACACACAAAGGGCAAGTCCGGGAGGTCTGGAATGCAGAGCTTCCACGCGTTCCACTCATAGAATCAGGATATGTGATCTGTCCTCGCCAGCATCACCACAGTTTTTATTGGAGTTTCGTTATGTGGCGTAATTGACCGAATCACTGGGCATGGGGTTGAACTTGGGCTCCTTGAGGTCAGACTGGATCAGGATGGCAGCCTCTCATCACATGGTCAGTCTTTCTGGTGACCAGCCTACCCCTACCCCCCTACCCCCGCCTGAATTGGCTCATTAACATTAACTCAAAAAAAGACAAAAAATAAATAAAAATTTTGGTTCGATGCATGGGTGCTCAGGGCTGGTGCACTGGGATGACCCTGAGGGATGGGATGGGGAGGGAGGTGGAAGGGAGGGTCAGGATGGGGAACACATGTACACCCATGGCTGATTCATGTGAATGTATGGCAAAAACCACCACAATATTGTAAAGTAATTAGCCTCCAATTAAATAGAAATTTTGAAAAAGAAAGAAAAACAGATAAAAGCAAAACCAAAAACATTAGCTCAAGTGTGGGTTGAGGGACTCATGAAAAAAGAAGACACACTCCTCTTCTGAGGATTTAGAGCCTCTTTCGCAGGAACCAGGGACAAAGATCAGAGAAATCCTTTAGTGTGGCAGCACTGATAAAGCTGGATTTGAGGGCAGCATGGCTTTTGAGGCTCCCACATGGACTTTTAATGACTTCCTCCCAAATGGGATTTATCCCCAGGTCTCATCCTGGCCAGCTGACAGTGTAGACAACCCTGAATGACTGAGCCCCAGAGAGGGGCAGGGCCTGCTCCCAGCCCACCAAGCAGCCAAGACCCTCCTCCTCCCATGGGGAGCAGGAAGGCGAAGGTGGAAGGAGAAGAGAGCCCGGGCCTGAGGGATTGTGGGGGGTGATGCTGCTGACTGCCCTGACACACTTTTCTTCCCACTCTTGGGTCCCCACCGCCGGCGGCTCTTGCAGTGGACACTGCTACTACCAGACCGTGGTGACCCCCGTCATCGAGCAGATTCTGCCCGACTCCCCTGGCTCCCACCTGCCCCACACGGTCACCCTAGTCTCCATCCCAGCCTCAGCTCATGGCAAACGTGGCCTCTCGGTCTCCATCGACCCCCCTCACGGCCTGCCGGGCTGCAGCACGGAGCACTCTCACACCGTCCGCGTCCAGGGGTGAGTGGCTAGGCTGCCAAGGCTGCAGCTGGTGTGGCTGTGGGCACGGATGCCTTAGGTGAGCAGGCCGACTCGGGCGGGGACTGAGAACGGGTAAATGTGAGCCCAGATGGAGCCCAGCTCCAACAACCTGCTATACCAGCTGTCTGATCCAGTCATTCCTCCAAGAGAAAAAAATCTGTAACAATTGCCAGATAAAATATTTAAAATGTTCTCTTTACTTACTGCATGACCAAACAAGAAAGAGAAGCAACCAGGTCAGGAGCAGGTGAAGAAGGGAGCCTGAGGGTGTCAGCAGAGCACGGAAGGCAGCCATACCTTGAGGGCAAATCTAAATCGGGGGTGGGGGTGGGGAATTAAGTTTCACTTTTGAAGTCTTCTTGTGGCTGAGCATCTCTCAAAGCCCAAGCGACTAGCTCTAGGAAAGTGAGTCTAGTAAGAGAACACTTATCCCTTCTCCATAAAGTTGGGACACCCCCCGCCCCCACAAAGTGCTCTCAAGGTGAGGAAGAACAAAAAATAAACCGTGCCTTCCACCAGCGATTTCCACCCCTCCTTCCCAGAACTGGAAAATAAACTGATTTGAACCTGAACAGAAGGGGAGAAGGAATCTCCCCTGAGAATTCAAACACTTGAGTTTGCCAACCAAATTGACAAGCCTGGGTAGTTCAAAAAGCCTCCAGGAGAAGTTGTAAAAGTTTAAAGTACTTCACTGGGAATGTCCCTAGGCCCTGACAGAAGCAGATGCAGGTGGGACCCACCTCCAGGCTTCAGAGAATTTCCTGAGATGAGTGTCCCAAGGAATAGGAGCCGTTCAGTCAAAAACCACAGAGCACGTGTGGCAACAAGGCACTGTGAGCGCAAGCCGACAGCAGCAACGGGGCAGGAGCAGACCTACAGAAACTGCAGAGAGCGAGATTATCAGAGACCATGTAAAATGTGCACGCTCCGTGTGTGTTCTTTTTCTGTTTACTCCTGTGTTTTAATAAGTAAGAGATGCTTGGGAAAAGTGAGTAAAGAGCAAATGAATTTGGAAAAGAACCAAATAGCACCTCTAGAAGTGAAATACAGGTTTAGTACTAGTAGAGCAAGGTTTTAAACAGCTGAAGTGAGAAGCAGAAACACGAGATGAAAGTAGAGAAAGAAAGGCTAAGATGTACTAAGAAAGTAGAGAGGCTTAAGAAAGTAGTGAGGCTAAGAAAGTAGAGAAAGAGAGGACAGAGTGAGTGGATCTAATTATCCATCTAGAATCCCAGAAGAGAGAATGGGAGAGAGGCAGTATTTAACAGCTGAGAACTTCCCAGAGGGGATAAAAGATGTCAATCCACAAACTCAAACCCAGTAAATCCCAAACAGAAAAATAAGAAATCTACCCATGGATCACCCCACAAAGGCAAAAAACATACATATCTTAAAAGTAGCCATAGGGAAGAAACAAATTTCCTTCAAAAAAAGACCTGACTGTGGTCTGGTGGTTGAGACTCCAAGCTTGCATTGCATCGGGCTCAGGTTCGATCCCTGGTCAGGCAACTAGAAATCCTGCATGCCGCAACTAACACGTGGCGCAGCCAGATGATTTTAAAAAGACAAAACAGAATTCTATACTCGATGAAAATGTCCTTCAAGGGTGAAGGAAAGGGCTTCCCCGGTGGCTGAGTGGTAAAGAATCTGCCTGCCAATGCAGGAGACATGGGTTCAATCCCTGATCTGGGAAGATCCCACATGCTGCAGAGCAACTAGGTCCATGCACCTTAACTATTGAGACTGTGCTCTGGAGCCTGGGAGCCACAACTGCTGGGCCCAGGCGCCTGAAACCCGAGCTCCACGATGAGAAACCCGCACACTGCAACACGTAGCCCCCACACACTGCAGCTACAGAAAAGCCAGCACTGCAACGAAGACCCTGCACAGCTCCAAAAAACAACAAACAGATAAATCAATTAAAAATTAAAAAAAGGAATGAAGGTGAAATAAAGACATGTTAAAGCAGACAAAACAGGATTTGATACCCGCAGATCATCCCTAAAGAAAATTCTAAAGGTTGTAGAAAAGGCCTGAGATGCAAGAAGAAATGAAAGTTAAGGGGCCAAGCCAGTGGCTCATATGCTGTGTGACACTGAGCTGCTTCCTTGTCCTCTCTGAGCTTCGTGCTGCTGCTGCTACTGCTAAGTCGCTTCAGTTGTGTCCAACTCTGTGTGACCCCATAGACAGCAGCCCACCAGGCTCCCCCGTCCCTGGGATTCTCCAGGCAAGAACACTGGAGTGGGTTGCCATTTCTTTCTCCAATGCATGAAAGTGAAAAGTGAAAGTGAAGTCACTCAGTCATGTCCGACTCTTAGTGACCCCATGGACTGCAGCCTTCCAGGTTCCTCCATCCATGGGATTTTCCAGGCAAGAATACTGGAGCGGGGTGCCATTGCCTTCTCTGAGCTTCGTAGTCTTTGTCTAAACCATGAGGGAGTCAGATACCTTGGAGCCTTCTAATATTTCTCCTGGGCCTTCAAGGACCCTTGAGAAATAGTTGTCTGAGTGTAGGACAACTACCCCCTTGGAGTCAGTGAACCGTTCCTTCCTTGGGAGTCAGTGAACAGTTCTCACACGCCTGCTGGGTACCAGGCCAGTGCCTGGTGAGAAGTGAAGATGGTTGGGGCAAGAGTGGAGAGGGTAGCGGGGGAGAGGAGGAGGCTGGACTTGATGCTGTGTTTCCAGCCCCATCTGGAGCATCAGCCAGGCCAGCAGCTGCCTTCCGCACACAACTAAGCAGACAGACTGGTGAGAGACAGGGAAACTCCCAGACCAGCTGGACCCTGACAGCAAGGCAGAATTTTAGAAACAGAGAGTCAATGACACCTCCTCCCTGCCTCCCTCACTGGGCGAGCATTCTTTCCAGCCAACGTCTGCTTTCCCAGCAGTCTGCGAGGGGCCACACCCTTCTCAAAAGCATCCCAGCTTGCCCAAAGGCAGCTGGCCAGATTGAACTGTTTGTTTGAAGAGTCTTAGCTGGCCACTTTTTATTTTGTTTATGTGTATTTTGTTTATAGCAGCATTGAAAGGGAAGTTAAATTTATCTTTGCCCCAGCCTCCCCGCTACTTGAGCAGGAGACTGAGGCAAGGGAGACGGAGAGTCTAAGGAATATATATATACACGCTTTCCTATTGGTTTTTCGGCCAAGCCGTGCAGCTTGTGGGATCCAAGTTCCCTGATCAGGGACTGAACCCAGGCCACCCCATAGTGGAAGTGCAGAGTCTTAACCACTGGACTATCAGGGCAGTCCAGGAAATATATTTTTAAGGCCATATCCTTGGAAGAAAAGTTACGACCAACCTAGATAGCATATTAAAAAGCAGAGACATTACTTTGCCAACAAAGGTTTGTCTAGTCAAAGCTATGGTTTTTCCAGTGGTCATGTATGGACGTGAGAGTTGGACTATAAAGAAAGCTGAGCACCAAAGAATTGTTGCTTTTGAACTGTGATGTTGGAGAAAACTCTTGAGAGTCCCTTGGACTGCAAGGAGATCCAAACAGTCCATCCTAAAGGAAATCAATCCTGAGTATTCATTGGAAGGACTGATGCTGAAGCTGAAACTGCAGTACTTTGGCCACCTGATGCAAAGAACTGATTCATTGGAAAAGACTCTGATGCTGAGAAAGATTGAAGGCGGGAGGAGAAGGAGCCGACAGAGTATGAGATGGTTGGATGGCATTACTGACTCAATAGACATGAGTTTGAGTAAACTCCCAGAGTTGGTGATGGACAGGGAAGCCTGGCATGCTGCAGTCTGTGGGGTCGCAAAGAGTCAGACACAACTGAGTGACTAAACTGAACTGAACTGATCCACAAGAAGTCTCTGTGAAAATATAGTCGCGATTTAAAAATTTTTTATCTTGAAAAATACCAAATTTACAGAAAAATTGCTGAAATAATAAGTGTATTGAATACCTATACACCCTTTCGGGCTTCCCAGATGGCGCTAGTGGTAAAGAACCCACCTGCCAATGCAGGAGACATAAGGCATGTGGGTTCAATCACAGGGTCGGGAGCATCCCTGGGAGGAGGGCATGGCAACCCACTCCAGGATTCTTGCCTGGAGAGTCCCGTAGAGAGGATCCTGGGGGGCTAGAGTCCAGGGGGTTGCAAAGAGTCAGACACAATTAAAGTGACTTAGCACATGTACATCCTTTACCTAGGTTCATCATTTTTAACTTTTTGTCACGTTTGAGATATGTGTGTTTTTGTCTATGTATATCTAGGTGTGGGTGTATCAACATATATATATATTCATTTGTATATGTTCATACACACATGTGCATGTATTGCTGTTATTTACTGAATCATTTGAGAGTAAGCTGTAGGCACCATTGACTCATCCTTTCCCCAAATACTTCAGACATTCTCCTGAAACTAAAAGCATAAATTCTCTTTATGTAATTACCCACTGTGTCCTATAGTGCAACTATATGACAGTTAGGAAATTTACCATCAATATAATACTTTTATCCAGTATACAACCCCGAACTCGGATTTTGCCAGCCGTCACAATGCTGTCCTCAAGTGTCTTCAGCTTCTTTTAACCTGTGCCAGTGCCTCCGCTTTCCATTGTCCTTTATGCCCTTGACATCTGTGAAGAGTCCAAGTCAGTCGTTAGGAGGATGTCCCCCTCCCCCGCACTTGGGTTCCTCTTCCCTAGATTTGGGTCGTGCATTTTGCCCGTGTAACTGATGCTCTCTCCTCCTCTGTGCATCTTAGTGGTAGACACAGGAGGTATAAAGTGTACCCTTCACTGGGGATGTCAACTTCGATTATTTGGTTAAAGTGCAGTCTATTCTCTCCGCTGTAAAGGATTTTTTTCCCCCTTTGCAGTGTAACCAGTGAGTCGTCTGTGAGATTTGAGTCTAAATATCCTGTCCCCAACCACCTTTCACTAAATGGTTCTTGCCTTCATGATAAGTCTTCCCTATAGCAGTTACTACTGTGATGGCTACAAAACGATGATTTTTCTAGCTCTGTTCTTGCTGCTTCATTTGTTACCTGACTTCCCTGTGTAAGGAAGCGCTTCTCCCCCACGTGAGAATATACTCTCAATAATTGAAAAATTGCTAAGACTGTTTTTCTTAAAGCTCTGTCTCCTTTCTGTCCTGCCACCACCACAACCATATCCCTCTGCCCCAGCCCTTCCGCATCTCAAGGCAGAGACAAACATTCCTTGAAAAGCTTTAATGAGGACAAAATGAAATCAGATCATTAACACTCAGGAGGAGTTAAAAGAAGCAAAGTAGTGTGGCAAGTTGGCCATCTGTGACTTAGCTCGTGGCCAGCTAATGGAAGTCACCAGCCCCACCTCACCTGTAGCTGTGGTTCAGGGAAGGCTGCTTACCCCTTCCTGCCAATCTCGGAGGAGTGGGAGCCTTAGGCTCGTTTTGCAGGGCATGTTTGGGGGTCAGGCAGGAAGCCAGTAGGTCCAGACCCTCTTAGGCCTCTTTGACACTCGTCTGCTCCAAGCATCACAGGCAGTTGGAAGGAGAAGTCTGCCCTCCGTAGCAGAGACAATGCTCTGTTGAACAGGAGCCCCCGAGCATCTCGTTGTTGCTGCTGTTGCTGTTCAGCCACTAAGTTGTGTCCAACTTTTCTGCGACCCCATGGACAGTAGCCTGCCAGCTGCTCTGTCTCTGGGACTTTCCAGGCAGGAACACTGGAGTGGGTAGTCATTTCCTTCTCCAGGGGATCTTCCCGACCCAGGGATCTAACTGCATCTCCTGCATTGGCAGGTGGGTTTTTTTACCATCTGAGCCACCAGGGAAGCCTGACCATCTCGTATAGCAGGGCAGATACCTCGGGGCATGGCACTTTCCACCACCCATGGCAGGCGTTGTAATTAACGTAGAACTCTTCCCACCACCCAGACTTCGGTGTTCTGGACAACTGCCACCCACCAGTCATGCAAGACAGCATGGTTTGCCCCCACACTCCTGACCTGATCCCCTTGGCCTTGGCTTCCTGGGGCAGGCAGGGGTCTGACCACTGCCCTGTGCCCACAGAGTGGACCCAGGCTGCATGAGCCCGGATGTGAAGAATTCCATCCATGTCGGGGACCGGATCCTGGAAATCAATGGCACCCCCATCCGGAACGTGCCCCTGGACGAGGTGCGGGTCCCAGGTCTGGCAAGCGGGGTTGGAGGTGGTGCCTTTGTACCTGCTCGCCACCACCTGAGACTCACCTGTCCACGCGCCTGCTCTCCCCAGATTGATCTGCTGATCCAGGAAACCAGCCGCCTGCTGCAGCTGACTCTGGAACATGACCCCCATGACAGCCTGGGCCATGGGCCGGGGTCTGAGCCCAGCCCCCTGGGCTCCCCGGCTCACACACCCAGCGGGGAGGCGGGCAGCTCCGGCCGGCAGAAGCCTGTGCTGTAAGTCAGCCCTGCACCGTGATGCTCTGTATCTTGTTACTTTCACTGACACTGGGCCTCAGTCGGGGTGGGGAGGGGTGGTCCCTGCCCTCTAGTTGCTCACAGTCTGATGGAGAAGTCAGCCCTGCCAAAAAAAAAAAGAACACGCCAGCAAGGGGTGCAGGGAGCTGGGAAGAAGAAGGGGAATGAGAAGGAGGAAGTGGGGAAGCGGCGCCCCCAGCCAGGGGTGACAGGGCTCCCGGGGTGGACCAGAGCCCTGGCTTCAAGGAGCCGCTGGCCTGGCGCTCAGGATGCTGTGGCGTCTGGTGTGTGTTGAGAGGTGGGCTCCGAGGCGGCAGCTGGTGGCCAGGGTCTCACAGCACAGTGATGCGTCCCACAGAGACCACTCTGGTCCCCTTTGCGAAAAGGTGCTCAGGACCAGAGACAGCCGGAGGGCTGTGATGTGGTCCAGGCTGGAGGGGCCAGGGGCACCTCTTAAAGGGAGGTGAAGGGTGCAAAGAAGAAGCCCAGAGACAGCCTGGTCCTCACGCCACTCCCTCTGGGGCCTGCTCAGGACTCCTGGTCAGGGGCACACCTGGGGTGACAGCCTTTACACTAGGAAGCAGTGACCTCGAAGGCCTGTGTCTCCTCCTCCCCCGTTTGGAGCTCAGGTCACCCTGCAGGGCCACCTAGGGGCGTCCTGCGCAGGTCGTCCGCCTCTGCACCTCAGGGCCAGGACTCAAATGCTGGGAGACAAAGCATCTGATCCAGGGTCGTCAGGCAGAGAAGGCCAAGGGCAAACATTCCTTCCTGAACGGGAAGTCCAAGCCAGACAGGGCACGGAGTGCTCGCATCAGGGCAGGGCAGGGCTCTCATGATGGTCCCTGGAGAGCTGCCCGGTCCCACCCTTCCTGACTACGGGTGATTTACATGGACTGGCATCGGTGGGGCATGGCAGGCTGGGGGAAGGGGCAGGGCCCTCGGCCAGGGGCCCACCTGACACCGGTGGCACCTGGCACTGGTGTGTCTCCCCAGGAGGAGCTGCAGCATCGACAGGTCCCCGGGCGCCAGCTCGCTGGGCTCCCCGGCCTCCCAGCGCAAGGACCTGGGTCGCTCCGAGTCTCTCCGTGTGGTCTGCCGGCCGCACCGCATCTTTCGGCCTTCGGATCTCATCCATGGGGAGGTGTTGGGCAAGGGCTGCTTCGGCCAGGCCATCAAGGTACGGGGCATGCCAGGGAGGGAGGGGACCACCTGGGGGTGACCTGTTGGCCCTCCACCCTCTTCCCACCAGTGTCCCCAGGAAGCCACAGTGGAAAGGTGTCTGGCTTCCAGGCTCCCTGGCCAGGGCTTGCCTCCCCCTGGGCCTCCTCGAGCTAGCTACCGTATGTAGGTAGACTGCGTGAAGGAGGTCGTAGGGCAGTGGCTTCTCAGAGTCGGGATGAGAGGGCAGCCCAGACTGACCCTGAAGGCTTCCTCCCCCAGGCCCCTCTACTCAGCCCAATGTGGGCCGCTCACCCCCTTCACACTCTCACGACCAGCCCTCTCCTGCCTCTGATGTTCTCTGGCAGTGACCAGCCTAGAAGGTTCAGGTTTATAGAAAAGGCACCAGCCAGGTTGCCATGTCCACCAGCCAGGCCTCAGCCCCTGGCCCCGTGTGTCCATCTGCCTGGGGTGGGGTGGGGTGGGCCTCCTGCGGGGCGGCCTGGAGCAGAGCCCGTGCCCTGCGTGTCCCCATGCAGGTGACGCACCGAGAGACGGGCGAGGTGATGGTGATGAAGGAGCTGATCCGCTTTGACGAGGAGACCCAGCGGACATTCCTCAAGGAGGTGGGTGAGGGGCCTGCCCCACCCTTGCCCATCGAGAGGGGGTGGGTGGCAAAGGGCTCCGGGAGGAAGTGACACTCAAGCCCTCATCGAAAGAAGACAGACTCTGCCAGGAGGGCGAGAGGGGCAGGGACATCCCTGGGGGTGGGGGCAGCCCAAGCAAAGGGCAGGGCAGCGGCAGGTGAGGCAGGAACCCCCAGTGAGGGGGTGGGGTGTGGAGACTCCCCCTCCTTCAGAACTGCCCATGGCGGCTTCTGGTGGGAGGGGCGGGAGAAGATGGGGGCGCAGTCTGTTTGCACCCCACTCCCCAGGTGAAGGTCATGCGATGCCTGGAGCACCCGAACGTGCTCAAGTTCATCGGGGTGCTCTACAAGGACAAGAGGCTCAACTTCATCACCGAGTACATCAAGGGCGGCACGCTCCGGGGCATCATCAAGAGCATGGTGAGTGCCGGGCGGAACCACACCCTCCCCCCCACCCCACCTCCACCCCCACGCCCACCCCCATCTGCATCCAATCCCAGCCACTCCCACCGAGGGACCCTGGACCCAGAGGCTCCTCCCTGGGCCCCAGTCTCCCAGGCTCTTCACTGGGGATCAGCCTCTGATCTCAAAGCCGCTCTTCAGGAAATTGTTTGGAATTGTTCACCCACACCCCTTGGAAGGAACAGTTGGGGGTGTCGTAGAGAGTGAGGGGGTGATCATCAGCCCCTACAGGACACTCACCCCCTCCTGCTTTTCTCACCCACTGTCCTGTCCCTGTGGCCCTGTTGGCTCATCCTGGACTTTGTCCCCCCTCACCCCCACCCCCAGGACAGTCAGTACCCCTGGAGTCAGAGGGTGAGCTTTGCCAAGGACATCGCTTCTGGGATGGTGAGTAGGCTCTGATTTCAGGGGCGGCACGGAGTGGGGGACTTCGCTGACGGTCCAGTGGTTAAGAATCCATGCTTCCACTGCAGGGGACATGGGTCTGATTCCTGGTCAGGGAACTAAGATCCCACCTGCCTTGCTTTGCAGTTCCCCCTCTCCCGACCCCTGCCAAAAAAATTCTCTACCATTCTCCTAAATTCCATAGGAAGCTTCAAGAGAGGACATAGGGAACCCAGTGGGAGGGAAGATGGGAGCCTTGCGGAGGATGACGGGTTATCCTTGTGGCTGGGGTCCCTCAGCGCGGCTGCCCCCTCATCTCCATGCCCCTCTACCCTCAGGCCTACCTCCACTCCATGAACATCATCCACCGGGACCTCAACTCCCACAACTGCCTGGTTCGCGAGGTGAGCAGCCAGGGCTGCAGGAGGGCCCAGTGGGACCGCCACCCACCACACTTCTAGCAGGTTGGGGGTCTGCTGGGAGGGTGACTGTCACAGAGAATGGCCCACAGTGTGGCCATGGGCCACACCAGGCTGCATCAGCCCAGAGGAGGGCCTGGATATGGGGCTGGGGCAATCGGGAGGTTTACTGAAAGAGATTTGGGGCAGGGAGATATACTTCAGTGGGAGGCAGTGGGAGCAGGCAGCCCGGGGTCTAGGGGTCAGTGATGGGGAGACCACAGGCTGCCCCCAGAAGGCAGAGGAGGGAGTGAGCAGGTGGTGGTGGGAGCGTGTCTCAGCGCGGCCCTGCTTCCCCATCTCCCCAGAACAAGAATGTGGTGGTGGCCGACTTCGGGCTGGCGCGGCTCATGGTGGACGAGAAGACGCAGCCCGAGGACCTGCGGAGCCTCAAGAAGCCAGACCGGAAAAAGCGGTACACGGTGGTGGGCAACCCCTACTGGATGGCGCCCGAGATGATCAACGGTGAGTCGGGGGCCCCACAGGGCACATCCCTGGGGCCGCATGGTCCCAGGCGGAACTGCAGGAGGCAGAGGTCCCGGCCGCCTCTTCCTCCTCCTCGAGTCCTAACATAAGTTTCCTTTTGCTGCTGCAACAGATTATCACAACTTGGCTTAAAAAACACAAATCATCCTAGGGACTTCCCGGGCGGTCCAGTGGGTAGGACTCCATGCTTCCAATGCAGAGGGGCACAGGTTTGATCCCTGGTCAGGGAAGTATGAGCCCACTGAAAGTGACAAGTGAAAATGTTAGTCACTCAGTCATGTCTGACTCTTTGTGACCCCAAGGACTGACTGTAGCCCACTGTCATGAAATTCTCCTCTGTCCATGGAATTCTCCAGGCAAGAATACTGGAGTGGGTAGCCATTTCCTCCTCCAGGGGATCTCCCCAACCCAGGGAGCAAACCCGGTCTTCCACATCGCAGGTGGATTCCTTACCATCTGAGCCACCAGGGAAGCCCTACATGTCATGAGGTTCACCCAAAAAATTTAAAACCGCACACACAGATTATCCTATAGTTCTGGAGGTCAGGAGTCCAGTATCAGGCTCGCTGAGCTAAAGTCCAGTGTCAGCAGGACTGCGTTCCTTCTCGTGGCTCGAGCGGGAAGGATCTGTTTCCTTCCCTTTTACAGTTTGCAGAGGCAGCCTCACTCCTTGGCTCCTGGCCCCTCCTCCAGCAAGGCCAGCAGCGCACGCAGTCTCTTCTTTCCGACACCCGTATCCACCGTCACCTCTCTTACCCTGACCCTGACTCTCCGTTCTCCCTCACAAGGACCTTTGTGATCAGAGGGCTCAGCCAACTAACCCAAGATCATCTCTCCATCGCAAGATCCTTAACTGAGTGACACCTGCAAAGTCCCGTAAAAGGCAGCACATTCAGGGTCCAAGGGTCCAAGGAGCAGGCGGTCCCTGGACAGGGTGTAGGGTCTCTCAGGACCATTATTAGGGCTCCCACAGAGTCCCCTTCTCCCACCCCATTTGTTTTTTCAGGCCTGTCACACAGTGATCCCGTGTGTGCCCAGACTGGGGGTGATAAAGTCCATCCACAGGCAGGGGATGTGCAAACACAGGGTCAGGACAGGCAGACTGGGGGTCACCTTAACACCAACTCTGATCAAAGTTAATATAACCCACCCCCTAATAACATAACTGGTAAAGTAAAAGAAAGTGAAAGTGTTAGCATTAGTTACTCAGTCATGTCTGAACCTTCAACCCCATGGACTGTAGCCCACCAGCCGCCTCTGTTTATGGAATTTCCCAGGCAGGAATACTGGAGTGGGTAGCCATTTCCCGCTCCAGGATATCTTCCCGACCCAAGAATCGAACCCAGGTCTCCTGCATTGCGGGTAGATTCTTAACCATCTGAGCCATCAGGGAAGCCCTTGTAAAGTAGGGTTAATAGTCCCTATCTTGAAGAAAAGAAAAAGAATAAAATAAATAAACAAGAGTCCCTATCTTTAAGAAGTGGTATGAAGATTGGGTAAGATTTGTAAACTAGTCAGGATTCAGTGAGAGTGGTTGTCCTGATTATCTGTAACATTATTAGGCAGACGGTATTATTCCCATTTTACAGCTAAGGCAGGCCGAGGCTCAGAGTCTGTATCAGTCCCTGAGGCTGCTGTAACATGTGCACAGACTGAGTGCTCGCAGCAGAAGTCTGAAATCCAGTAGAGCCTTGCTCCCTCCAGGGATTTCAAGGGAGAGTCCATTCCTTGCTCTGTCTAAGCTCTGACCCTGGCATTCCGGGCTTGTGGCCACATCGGCCCAATCTCTGCCTCTGTTTCCACATGGCTGCCTCCTCCTGTGTATCTTCTCCTTTTCAGTCTCTCTTATAAAGACAGTTAGGATGGCATTTTGGGGCTTCCACGTTGGCTCAGTGGTAAAGAATCTGCCTGCACTGCAGGAGATGCAAAAGACTCGGGTTCAGTCCCTGGGTCGGGCAGATCCCCTGGAGGAAGGCATGGCATCCCACTCCAGTATGCTTGCCTGAAAAACCCTACGGACAGAGGAGCCCAGCGGGCTGTAGTCTAAAGGGTCACAAAAGCTGGACACAGCTGAGTGAGCACACATGCAGGAGGGCATTTAGAACCTGCCCAGATAATCTAGGGTGGTCTCATCTCAGGATCTAGAATTGTATCTTCAAATCAATTCTTCATCTTTCCAAAAACAGTAGCACAAACGGGCTCTGAGGGTCTGACAGTTATCTCTCAGGGTCACCACAGGGTCCATGACATGCCCGGAGTCACAGAGTTGGTTAGTGACTGAGCTGGACTTGGAACCCCTTGCCCAGGGCTTTCACCCTGACTCCCCCCTCAATCAGCCGCCAGCCACCCCTCCCCCGCCAGCAGGCTGGCTCAGCCTGGGTGGGCCCAGGTAAGGTCAGAGCCCAGGGCCTGATCCCGCGGAGGCTGCTAGCACCTGCCTCCTGGTCCCCACCTATGGGTCAGCACATCCCCCTGCGCGCAGTCCCCAGCCTGGCCCCCTCGCCAGCTGGCACCCCCGGCCCTGTGCACCTGCCAACCGTAGTCTCTCCATCCAGGCCGCAGCTACGATGAGAAGGTGGATGTGTTCTCGTTCGGGATCGTCCTGTGCGAGGTAGGCCCAGGGGCGGGTGGCAGCTGGCTCCAGCCCCCTCCCCACGCACTCTGAGCTGCAGGCTGGAGCCCTACGGGGTCCCAGGTCAGGGAGGCTGTGGGGACGGGCTGCCCGCCACTGCCTGCATCCCCGTGGTCAGATGGGTACCAGACCCACCCTCAAACCCATCCGGGTGGCACCCAGCCCCAGGGCCCCCCAGGTAACTGCCGGGCCTCGTCTGGACAGATCATTGGGCGAGTGAACGCTGACCCGGACTACCTGCCACGCACCATGGATTTCGGCCTCAATGTGCGAGGCTTCCTGGACCGCTACTGCCCCCCAAACTGCCCCCCAAGCTTCTTCCCCATTACCGTGCGCTGCTGTGACCTGGACCCCGAGAAGAGGTGAGCGGGATGCGGGGCTTAGGGCGGGGTGTGGGTGGGGGCATTCCCGAGCAGAGCCAGAACCCACCATGCCCCCACCTCCTGTCTCCCACCCCCCACCCCCACCCAGGCCCTCCTTCGTGAAGCTGGAGCAGTGGCTGGAGACCCTCCACATGCACTTGGCTGGCCACCTGCCGCTGGGCCCACAGCTGGAGCAGCTGGACAGGGGCTTCTGGGAGACCTACCGGCGTGGCGAGAGTGGACTGCCCGCCCACCCCGAGGTCCCTGACTGAGCCCAGCGCCCCTGGCTGCCCCTGTCCGCCTCCATGGAATCTGCCCGGCACTGGATTCCTCTACAGGAGGCGGCCTGGGTGTGGCGCCCTCACCGGGGCGGCGGGCACCCAGACCCTCCCCCGCGCCGGGCCCTGCCTTGCCCCATCTCTGCCCCCGGCCCCAGAGCTGGTCTGGCCTCACACACACCATCACCTCACCCTGCCTTACCTCTGTCTTGGTGGGGCCGCCCCCTCCCGCCTCTCCTTGCATGAGCTGGAGGGCCCGTGTGAGCTGCGCCCTGTCCCGCACCTGCCCCCCGGCCCACCCCCATGCACACTCCGCTGTCTGCAGCTCCTCCGAGGCTGGGCTGGAGGACAGGCCGCCCCCCCGACTGTGGCCCATCATGCGTGTTCCTGGGAGCAGACAGGGAGTTTGGGGCCCGTCAGCCCCCCGGGGGGTTGTTTCGGTAGCAGCAGGTATAGATAATTATCCAAACCCCAAAGGGAGAGAGGTCTGCTCCCGTGGGGCGAAAGTCCCGGGGGCCAGACAGCAGCCCTGACTCGCTTTGGGTCTTTTCCTTTCTTTATTGAAGCCACTTTAGTGGGAAGCAGGTACCAGGCCTCAGGGTGAAGGGAGGGTCCCTGGAGGGGGAGGGGAGCCGTGGTCCGGGGGCCAGAGCTGCTGGGGGGCGCCGCAGAGGGTGGTTGGGCAGAGTCCCCCAGCCTCCCAGCCCCCTGAAGTTCATCTCAGCACCCCCTCCAGGCCTCTCCCCAGGCTCCTTGCCAGTGGCTGAAGCAGCCCCTGCCCCTCCCCACACCCCTCTGTCCTCTGGGTTCTTTCTGTGTAATCTATTTTTTAAGAAGAGTTTGTATTATTTTTTCATAACGGCTGCAGCAGCAGCTGCCGGGGGCTTGGGGTTTTATTTTTTCCGGCGGGCGGGGGTGGGGGGCCATTTTGTCACTGTGCCTCAGTTGAGCATCTAGGAAGTATTAAAACTGTGAAGCCTTCTCAGTGCACTTTGAACCTGGAAAACAATCAAAAACAGGCCCATGGGACTATGACTCAGGGAGGTGACAAGAGTCATCTCCATCCAGGAGTGGGGACGTCTAAGGAACAAAACCCAGACTCAGAATAATAAAATAAATTCCGTACTCCCCCCCCAGATCCCGCATTGTGACGTGTGTCTGGGGGCCCCAAAGAAACAGGAGGAGAGAAGGACCTTTTGATTCAGAAGCCTGGTCTGAGAAGACAGGAATGGAGGTGTGGGTGGGGACAGATAAGAGGGCGGGGATGGAGGTGTTGGCCCAGCTTTGCCAAAGTTGAGTTTGAGGGTAGGGGGAGGAGTAGGGGGAGAGCCAAGGGAGACTAGGGAATGGATTGCTCTTATTTCATGCTTGCTTTTTTTTTTTTTTCTAAAATGTAAAGAGTCCCATCGGGAAACTGGAAACCACCCTAGTTATTTCAAATGTAGGTCATTTAATCCAGGGAATCGTTTAATCCAGTGGAAGGACAAAAAGTGGATACTGAGATAACCATTTCTGTTGAACTGTAGGAAGCGGCCACCCCTTGGCTGGGGCACTTAAGGAAATAAGTTAATTTCGTTATCTGGTGCCAAGGTTAACAATTCACCCCTTAAATTTGGTGGCTTGAAATAACAGTGGTCACTTGTGGCTCAGAACTTCTCTGTTAAGAATTGGGAACATCTTGGTGAGTGGTTTTGGCCTGGGGTCTCTCCTGTGTTTGTGGTCAGATACTGCCCGGGGCTGCAACGCTTTGAGGGCTTCACTGGGACCAGAGGGGCCCTTTCCAAGGACCTTCTGTACATGGCTCATGCTCATGGCTGCAAACTGGGCTGGCTGCTGACTAGAGGCCTCCGTCCCTCTCAGAGGCCTCCCTACAGGGCCCCTTGAGTGTCCTCACAGCATCCTCGAGAGTGAGCATCCCAAGAGAGCAAAGCAGAGGCTCCACTGCCTTTTAGGACCTAATCTCAGAAGTCACACAAGCTTGCTTCCACCATATTCCACCAGTCACACAGACCAACCCCGATCCAGCATGTGAGCTGTCTATACAAGGCCACAAATACAGCCCAGGAGAAATCACTGTAGTCATCTTGGAAGCTGGCTAGAGATGTGGAGGGCGGAGCCCCAGAACAGTGCTTAGATTTTTGATGTGTGTTGGGGGGAAGGGTTGGATTCCAGTTGGTGCTGGAACTTCTTACTAAGAAGATAGCTGCGGGACTTTCCCAGCGGTCCAGTGCTTAAGAGCCCACCTTCCAGTACAAGGGACACAGGTTCAATCCCTGATCAGTGTACTAAGGTTCCGCATGCTGTGGGTCAACTAAACCTGTGTGCCCACACGCTCTGGAGCCCACGTGCCACAACTAAGACCGAATGCAGCCAAAAGTAATTTAAAAAAAAAAAAGATGCAGAAATAGTGCTAGAGCTAAACATTGGCTCCTGCTGGACAAGGGCAGAAGAAAGTCTCTACCTGCTCCATGTTCCAGTCTCTCTCAGGGGACCACTGTTAGCAGGCCCACCTCAACAGGAAGCCAGTTGCAAGGAAATCTGGGAAATGTAGTTTTCAGCAGTCCAGCAACACTATCACAGAACAGGCTGTGGAGCGGGCGTGGGGCTGAGGTACCGTGAGCAACCAGCACAACCCATCCTTTCGGCTCCTCACCCACACACACCTTTCTGCCATATTTGATTTCCATACAACTCTTAACAATGCTTCCACATAACAAGATGCAAATATCTTTTGTACACAGATGTGTCATTCTCTTTCTAATGCCAAAAATTAGAAACAGTACAGGAAGAGGAAAATCAGGCACCATTGTTGTCCTAGAAATACCTAAAAAGAATAATATACTATGACAAGTAGGATTTACCCCAGGAATGCAATAGTGGTTCAGTATTTGGAAAGTAAATCCGTGGAAAACCACAGCAAGATACCACTTAGCACCCACAGGATGGCCACAATTTTTAAAAAGAAAGGAAAAATATGTTGGTAAGGACGTGGATAAATCAGAAACCCCCTTCTCTGTTAATGGGAATATAAAATGGGCCGCTGCTGTGCAGAACAGTTTGGCAGTTCCTCAAAATGTTAAACAGCGTTATGGGGCTTCCCTGGTGGTCCCGTGTTTATGAAATTGCCTGCTAATTCAGGGGACATGGGTTCAACCCCTGGTCCAGGAAGATCCCACATGCCACGGGGCAACTAAGCCTGTGTGCCACAACTGCTGAGCTTACACTGTAGAACCCACGAGTCACAACTGCGGAGCCCGAGGGCTGCAGCTACTGAAGCCAGCCTGCCCTAGAGCCTGTGCTCAGCAAGAAGACGCGCCACCGCAATGAGGAGCCCCCTCCCCGTAATGAGAAGCAGCCCCTACTCACCGCAACTGGAGAAAGCCCTGTGCGCAGCAACAAAGGCCCAGAAAGGCCAAAAATAAATATTAAAAAAAAATTTTTTTAAACACAGTTATGACCCAGCAATTCCCCTCTCAGGTTTACAAACAGCAGAGGTGGAAACATGCACATAAAAACTTGTACATGAAGGTGCATAGCAACATTATTTGTAAGAGTCAGAAAGTGGGAACAACCAAATGTCCATCACCTGCTAAATGGACAAACAAAACTAGTATATCCATACAATGGAATATTATTCAGCCATGAAAAGGAATGAAATAGTGATACATGCTACAACGTGGATGATCCCAGAAAACACAATGCTGAGAGAAAGAAGCCAAACATAGAAGGTCACATGCTGATGATTCTGTGTACACGAAATGTCCGGAATGGGCAAATTCATAGAGACAGAGAGTAGATGAGTTGTGGGAAGGGTAGCTGTGTGTGTGCGTGTGTGTGTGTGTGCGCGCGCGCTCAGTCATATCTGACTCTTTGTCACTCCATGGACTGTAGCCCATCAGGCTCCTCTGTGCATGGAGTTTTCCTGGCAGGAGTACTGGAGTGTGTTGCTATGCCCTCCTCCAGGGGGTCCTCCCGACCCAGGGGTGGAGCCCGCATCCCTCGCGTCCCCTGCATTGGCAGCGGGTTCTTTATGACCAGCGCCTCCTGGGAAGCCGCTCCTACTGTGTTAAATCCACCCCTCGAGGGCTTGATTGTGCCCTTTCAGTGACTACATTTTCAGTTTTTTAGAAACTTTATTTGGTTCTTTGTCAGATGGAGTGTTGTCTAAAAGTTTGGGTTTATTATTTTATGTCTTTAAGAGTCTTCAGCATACTGAATTTTATGTTCTCTTTCATGTTGTTGTTGTATATCCTCAGGATCTAGGGGCTATAATTGTCCTAATTGTAACTTTGATTCTCACATGTGAAAATTTGTTTAAGGGCTTCGATACTTCTTTTTAAAAATTGCTTTTTTTTTTTTTTTGGCTGCGTGGGTTTCCATTGCTGCACACGGGCTTTCCTTGGTCGTGGTGAGCGGGGCTACCCTTGGTCGTGATGCACGGCTTCTCTCTGTGGTGGCTACTCGTGCTGCGAAGCTAGGTGCGGGGGCTGCAGTAGTTGTGGCTCATGGGCTCAGGAGTCGCAGCTCACAGGCTCTAGAGTTCTGGTCCAGTAGTTGTGGAGCACAGGCTTAGTTGCTCTGCAGCATCTGGGATCTTCCCAGACCAGGGGTCAAACCAATGTCCCGTGCATTGCAAAGCAGAGTCTTAACCACTGCACCATGAGAGAAGCCCTCAACAATTTTTTTTTAATTGAAGGATAATTGCTTTAGAGAAATTTGTTGTTTTCTGTCAAACCTCAACATGAATCAGCCATAGTATATGTATATCTCTTATATGTATACGACATTTCTTAATAATGGGTACAATTTTCATTGTAGGTGAGTCCAACTGCCACACTTAGCCCAAAACTTTATGTATACATAATACATCCTGAATTAGTCTGTATTTTTCTTTTTTCTTGTAAATCTCATCTCCTGTCACTCCTGGTTACAGACCCTCACTAACACCTAAGGGAAGACACATTATCGACTCATTGTCGGTCATGTGTGGTGTTTGCTACTGCTAAGTCACTTCAGTCGTGTCCGACTCTGTGCGACCCCATAGACGGCGGTCCACCAGGCTCCCCCATCCCTGGGATTCTCCAGGCAAGAACACTGGAGTGGGTTGCCATTTCCTTCTCCAATGCATGAAAGGGGAAAGTGAAAGTGAAGTCGCTCAGTCGTGTCCGACTCTTAGGACCCCATGGACTGCAGCCCACCAGGCTCCTCCGTCCATGGGATTTTCTAGGCAAGAGTACTGGAGTGGGGTGCCATTGCCTTCTCCTGTGTGGTGTTTAGTCCCGTTTGTTTCTGGACTCCTGGGTTTTCTGTTTCTTCCCTGGGAGCTCAGCTGTGCATCTGCTGCTGCTGCTGCTAAGTCGCTTCAGTCGTGTCCGACTCTGTGCGACCCCATGGACTGCAGCCTACCAGGCTCCTCCACCCGTGGGATTTTCCAGGCAAGAGTACTGGAGTGGGGTGCCATTGCCTTCTCCGCAGCTGTGCATCTAAAATTAATTTGATCAAACATTTCAAAGGGTTTTACTTGTCGAGTTTTCTGGTTGTCCTAGCTGCCAAATCAGAAGCACGTGGGGAGGTTTCTCAGAACATGTTTCCTAGGCCTTCTTCCCCTGCCAAAATCCTGACACTGCCTCCTAAAGAGTCTGCCAAAATCTGGGTGCATCTGGGGCCAGAAATGGGGTGACAGTGGGGATTGTTCCTCTGTAACTTGAGAAGCGGCGCTAGTGGTAAAGAACCCACCTGCCAGTGCAGGAAACTTAAGAGATGTGGGTTCGATCCCTGGGTCAAGAAGATCTCCTGGAGGAAAGCATGACAACCCACTCCAGGATTCTTGCCTGGAAATTCCATGAACAGAGGAGCCTGGAGGGCTACAGTCTGTAGGGTTGCAAAGAGTCGGACACAACTGAAGCGACTGAGCACCCATGCACAATTTGGGAAATGACACAACTCACTTCCCCAGTGTTCTGATTCAGTTCCTGGTGTCTTAGACTTCTGTGCCTAATGCACCCATTGAAGATGCTGAGTAAATGTACAGTGAATACGTGAATGCATGAAAGATGACTGGCTGACGCCTGTAGTCAGTGTAATACCCACTGCAGGTCTGATGTGTGATTAAACCAGAGAGCAACTGCTCAATAAAGATCATTTTCCCTTCCCCTAAAACAGGAAGGAGGAGCTTACCACCACCCCCACGGACTTAGCAGACCCAGGTCAGACTACCCTCAGGGTGGACAACCTGCATTCCAGCCTCTGTCCGGGTCTCTGAGGACCTCGATGGAGGTCATGCGGGAAGCATGCAGGTTGGCCTGGATTCCACTCTGTGGATTTACACCCACGTGTGCTTGATGAGTGGGCCAGTCAGCCTGGAGGACAGGCCCTAGAGGTATCTCAGAGGTCCGCATTAGGCCCCACCTGTTTGTCCGTTCTGGGTGTGACAGAGTGGAGAAGGATCAGCAGGAGAAGAAGGGGGTGACAGAGGATGAGATAGTTGGATGGCATCCCTGACTCAATGGACACGAGTTGACACAGCTCTGGGAGATGGTGAAGGACCAGGAAACCCTGTGTGCTGCAGACTCCATGGGCTTGCAAAGGGTCAGATATGACTTATCGACTGAACAACAACAAAGGACCCCTTAGGTGAAAGTCAGGACCCTGTAGGGCCTCCTTTTGCCCCTCAAAGCCTCAGCTTTCCTTCCCCATCCCTTCCCCATTCATCCTGTCCTCAACCCTTTCCTGACTCTCGGCAGAGAATTTCACCTGCAGCAGGGCTGCCCACCCTAGGGCCTCCAACTCATCTCTCCAGGTCTCCAGCTGGTCGCAGGAAGACCCAAAGACTCCTCAAAGGCCAAGTGCCCAGACACAGACTTCAGTTTCCCCCAAGCATCCTGCCCTCCTTCTGGGATCCCAACTCCAAAGTGTCATCCTTAGCCATCCAACCCACGCTGACACCTGGGAGTGACCCTGGACTCCGCCCTCCTCTTTCTGAAAGTTTCCAGGATGGAATCTACTTCTGGGCATCTCTGCAGTCAGGCCTCTGCCTGCCACCATCCCTCTGCACCATCATCTGAGGTCAGCCACCAGCATGGCCCTCTGGGTCATCATACCTCCTAACTCACCCGCAGCCTCTAGTCTGGGGTTGGTGGGCCCCTGCTCAGGGCCTCAGACTCGCTTTGTCTGCCTCCAACCGTGGTTTGCTTTCTTCTTATTTTTTCTTAATTTAAAAAAATATATATCTGGCTGTGCCAGGTCTTAGTTGTGGCACATGAACTCTTTAGTTGCGCCACGTGGTTCCCTGACCAGCCATAGGATCCAGAAGCCCCGCTTTAGGAGCTGAGTCCTAGCCACGGGACCACCAGGGAATTCCCTGCTTTTGCTTTTAAATGAGCTAACACTATACAGTAGATTTCACATACAAGGAAAGAACTCTGGCTGCTCTTGAGTGATTTATTGGGCCCACATGCATGTTCTTCCCTTGGTGTCCCCAAGTGGCAGCCATACCCTGATGATCAAAGACCCCCAAGGACAAGCCTTGCTTTTCAGGGCACTTGAGATTAAAGCTCTTCCCCTGTCCATCGTTACTCTCTCTGCTCCCAACTACAGCCCAGAGTTGACCCCGTTCGGCAGCTGGTCCAAGTCCCTGCAGAGGAAATCAGCCTCTTTCCCCCGGCATTTGAGGCCTTTCCCCAAGCCACCCAGACCACCCTCCAGCCTCACCTTCTTCCCTGGAGAAACACAGCTTACTGGCCTCACAATTCCCAGATACCACCTGCTTTCCCAAATCTGTCTCCGTGGAGTTGAGCTTTTGTCTGCTTGGTTTACATAAGCTGACTGTACAGAACCACATACACAAAAGTGGGCACACGGAGTATAAAACATAATCTGCTTTTTTTTTTTTTTTTGAGACATTATAGAGTTCTGCTTAAAATATTTATTTGGCTGCATCAGGTCTTAGTGGCAGCATGGGAACTCATAATTTCGCACGGGGGATCTAGTTTTCTGACCAGGGATCGAACCTGGAGCCCACTGCACTGGGAGCATTGGAGTCTTAGCCACTGGACGATGATGGAAGTCCCCCAGTGGGCTGTCTTTAAGGAAAGATGTTTCTGCAAACTTTTCATTATGAGGCATTTCAAACATTAAGAAAACTAGAAATAATAAGTTAATGAGTCCCTTACGCCCACCACCTACATCCAACAATTGTTAACATCTGCCAGTGTGTGTACAAGGTTAATTGTTTGGTTGGTTTTGCTGAACTATTCATTTGAAATCACTTTGCAAACATCATGACATTTCACTTCCTGAACATAGCGAATACTTCGGCATGCAGACGCCTCCTAAAAATACATTATCGTCAAAACCACAAAACCATGATCAGACTCAAGAAAATTAACAATAGGGACTTCTCTGGTGGTCCAGTGGCTAAGACTCCACGCTCCCAAATGCAGGGGGCCCAGGTTCAATCCCTGGTCAGGGAATTAGATCCCTCATGCTGCAACGAAGACCCAGAACAGCCAAATAAATATTTTTAAAAACGAAAAGACAAATAACAATAATTTCCAGTATTACTACGTATCTAGTCAAAAGTCAGTTTCCTCAGTTTTCTCAGCTAAGCATTTTATAGCTGAGTTGTTATTCTTTTGCTGGTTGCATCAGCACCCAGTCAAGGCTCAGGGCACCTTTGTCTGTCATTCTCTTTCTTCCTGTGACCCCACCAATCCTTTCATCCCTGGTATTTTTTGTTGTTGTTGTTCCAGGCCAATCGTCTTGTACAAAGTTCCATCTTCTGGATCTGTCATTTTCCTTGAGGTGGCACTTACCTCATTCCTCCATCCCCTTTATTTTCTGCAATGGGAAGAGAAGTTAAATATAGAGACTTGACTGGGGTCAGTTAATTGTTTTGACGGAAACATCTCATGGCTGGAGTTCCCTAGTGGTCCAGTGGTTAAGACTGCGCTTCCAATGCAAGGGGGCCTGGGTTCGATCCCTGGTCAGGGAACTAGATCCCACATGTTGCATCTAAGGGTTTACATTCTGCACCTAGAGATCCTCCCTGATGCTGGGAAAGACTGAGGGCAGGAGGAGAAGGGGAGGAGAGAGGATGAGATGGTTGGATGGCATCACCAACTCGATGGACATGAGTCTGAGCAAACTCCGGGAGATAGTGAAGAACAGGAAGCCCAACATGCTGCAGTCCATGGGGATGCAAAGAGTCGTTCATGACTTAACAACTAAAAAACAACTAGAAGTCCTGCATGCTGCAATTAAGACCCAGCACAGCCAAGTAAATAAACAAGCAAATGGAAAACTTAAAAAGAAAAGAAATGACTCATGGGTGCTGTGCTGTGTTCAGTCGAGTCTGACTCTTTGCCACCCCATGGACTGTAGCCCACCATGCTCCTCTGTCCATGGGATTCTCCAGGCAAGAATATTGGAGTGGGTAGCCATGCCCTGCTCCAGGGGATCTTATTGACTCAGGGATGGAACCCAGATCTCTTAAGGCTCCTGCATCGCAGGCAGATTCTTTGCCGTTGAGCCACTAGGGAAGCCCCTATCTCATGGGTGGTGTGATGTAAACAGGGGAAAGGAGTTTGATTTACTCTCCATGTTTTGACTGATACCTGGAACTAACTGGTGGACATTACAGGGGAAAGGAAGCTGTGTGTGGAGACAGAGCTGCTGAATGCGGCATGGGCTGCCTGGGGAGGTGGTAAGCTCCTCGTCACTGGGGGGTATCCCAGAAAGTTTGTGGACCGTCAAGTGCACTGGTGAAGAATCTCTTGCTTTGGTTAGTGCACCCCAGCCCCCTCTCACCCGCTGGATAATTTAAGGGGTACTTTTGGTCATCATGGTGATTGCAAATATTGTTGATGCACAGTAGATGCTGAGATCCTTGCAACTTTCGAGACAGTCCCGTAAAAAGACAGTAGCCACATACCCAACAGGCTACTGAGAACTTCTGGGCAAGCATTTCATTAGAAAAGGGGCTTTTGGACTCTTTAGCAACAGAGTTATTTTTCAAACAATAGCTTCATAGAACTGAGTACACAGAATAGATTCACAGTGCTTAAAGCTGGGGTCACGGCTGCGGGGGCCCTTCTCCAGGCTCCTAAGGCACCAAAGCACTCCTGTGAAAGCCACAGAGCTGGGGAACCTGAGATCCAGATGCTTCTGAAATTCTCCATCATAGGAGTGGGGTGGTTCACTCCAGGCCTCACTGCCAGCATCGCTCACGCTGTGGGTACCTGCAGGCTGGTGCTGGTCCTCTCAGACTCAGGTGAGGAGCAGGAAGCGTGGTCCACCCAGTGCCTGGCAGGGGCCCCGTAATGTTTCTTAAAGGCCAATCTGAAACATTCTCTCCAATAAGAAATACATTCACGTGGCAGAAGTTCAGGAGGCCCGTGCAATTATACTGTGGCTTTGCAGCAGAAAAGAGGTTCATGCTCTTCCCAGAAAACAGCTTGTTTTTAATGGGCGTGTACTCTCTTTTTCTTTCCATCTCAGCCTTAGAGATCCCTGATTGCAGTATATGGAAAGGTTTCTCATTTCTTTTTTGTAACTTTTTTTTTTAAAGCGTAATATAATATACACACATAAAAGTATATATATATATATATGGGAAAAGCTCAATGAATTTTCACACACCCAATTGACCAGCATCTAGATGAAGCGGTAGGTTCCAGCCTCCCAATACCACCATGTGCTACCCCAAAAGTAACTGCTCTCCTGACTTCTAACACTGGAGTTGAGTTTTGCCTGTTTTTCGGACATTTATTATATAAATAGACTCAGTATGTTCTTTTTTATGTCTGTTTTTTTTTTTTTTTTTGGCTGCACCGTGAGACATGTGGGATCTTAGTTCCCCCACCAGGGATGGAACCCGAGTGCACCCCCCCTGCAGTGGACATGCCGAGTCTTAACCACTGGACCGCCAGAGGAGTCCCTGTGTCTGGCTTCTTTCATTTATCCACATTGTGTGTAGCTGTAGCTGATTCATTCTCACTTTGGTGAGCTACTCCACTGAATGACATGACTACTGATTCATTATTCTGCCACTGATGGGCTTCCAGGTGTGTTCCAAGGTTTTGTTATACCCATGTGTGCCTGTGCTCACAGTCATGTCTGCTTCTTTGCAACCCCTTGCACTGTAGCCCATCAGGCTCCTGTCCATGGAATTCTCCAGATAAGAGTACTGGGGTGGGTTGTCATTACCTCCTCCAGGGGATCTTCCTGACCCAGGGATCAAACCTGCATCTCCTGCATTGCAGGAGGATTCTTTACCACTAGCACCACCTGGGAAGCTCCTTGTTCTACCTAATAGAGCAGTTTATGGATCAGGAACAAATCCGGCTCCCACGCTGGGACCCTGGGGGAGCTGGTGGGTGCCTTTCCCAGTTGCACTATCTTTCATTCTCATGGCAGGGGTCCATGAGTTTGAGTTTCAGTCCAGACCCCTCATTACGGCTGTGTATTCCCTCTTTCTATCCCTGTCCTCAGGTAGCGGTGGCTTGCCCAAGCATCAAGCCCTTCCTTAGGTCTCAAAGAGCCTACAGAGAATAAGATTATCCTGCTGTTTTCCAGGCAACTGCTGTGAAACCCACATGGCCCTTGAGGAAGGGTGTTCACAGCCTCGAAGCACAGCAGTTGTCTTTGTGGTGTGCTACTAAGCACAGTGCAACCCCTCAGGGGGACTCTGTGCAACCCCATGGACTGTAGCCTGCCAGGCTCCTCTGTTAATGGGGACTCTCCGGGCAAGAATACTGGAGCGGGTAGCCATGCCCTCCTCCAGGGGATCTTCCCAATCCAGGGATTGAACCCAGGTCTCCCACACTGCAGGCAGATTCTTTACCATCTGAGCCACCAGGGAAGCAGTTGTCTTTGGGAACAGGAATTGGGTGGCCTGGAGCCCAGGGCGTGGGGGAAACAAACTTTTTACTTTACACTCCTGGGTGGATTCTGAATCTTATGCTATAGAGTGAAAGTGAAGTCACTCAGTCATGTCCGACTCTTTGCAACCCCATGGACTGTAGCCTATCAGGCTCCTCCGCCCATGGGATTTTCCAGGCAAGAATGCTGGAGTGGATTGCCATTTCCTTCTCCAGGGGATCTTCCCAACCCAGGAATCGAACCCAGGTCTCCTGCATTGCAGGCAGATGCTTTACCATCTGAGCCAGCTTACTCTTAAAAACAAATGTTATCCATGTGTATATGTACACACACCTGTGTACATACATATTAGAACACGGACGTGTATTAGAATATTTGGGGAATAGAGAAGTTGGGCTTTTGGGGGAGGTGACATTTGAGACTGCCTTTTAAAAAAAAAAAGTTTTTATTTTGTATTGGGGTATAACCTATTAACAATGTTGTGATAGCTTCAGGTGGACAGTGAAGGGACTCAGCCATACACATGTATCTGTCACGCGAGTGTATGTTCCTCGGTTCTTTGTCTCCTCACAACAAAGATTTGGAGCAACGGACATTAAAGCCCTCGGCGCATCACAGCTCTCAGGTCTTGGACAAACCGTGCTACAGCTCTTAGGCAAATCAGTGTTACAGCTCTATTTTATTTAGAAGATAGCAGGAGAGTGAGAGAGAGAGAGAGAAAGAGAGAGAGAGAAAAGAGCGCACGCACGCGGAAGAGAGAGTCCCAGAGAAAGCGCTTCGGCTCCTCCTTTTATATGTTTTTTCCTCCACCTGGGCCTGCCCTATGCAAATTGGGCTTAGCCAGGAGTGCTGTTTGTTCTGCCTGAAGTCTTCACTCTGGTCCTCGGACCTTCCTTGTCTTTTAGCCACCGCCATTTTGGACTCCTTTTCCCTATTCTACCTACCTAACATATCCATTCTCTCCCAAACTCCCCTCCCATCCAGGCTGCCACATAACATTAAACGACTTCCCTGGGCTGTACAGTAGGTTCTTGTTGGTTTCATGCTAAGTGTGTGCTAAGTCGCTTCAGTCCTGTCCAACTCTTTGCAACCCCATGGACTGTAGCCCACCTGGCTCCTCTGTCCATGGGATCTCCAGGCAAGAATACTGGAATGGGTTGCTATGCCCTCTTCCAGGGGATTTCCTGACCCAGGGATCAAACACATGCTTCTTCTGTCTCCTGCATTGGCAGGTGGGTTCTTTACCACTAGCGCCACTTTAACAGTGTGTACATGTCCATCCCCAAATCCCTAACTGTCCCTCCCCCCATCCATTCCTCCCCCTGCCCCCCACCGCTGGCAACCGTAAGTTCACCAGGATGGGCAGAGGCCTGCAGGCTTTGGAAAGTGGGACCAGTGTGGGGAAGCCTGAGATGTATTAGGCTGTTAGCGAAGCATCCAGGGGAGCTGGAGTCCCTGGAGGAAGAACTTTCCAGGAAGAGTCTGGGGTCAGGAAAGGGCTGAAGACAGAATAGAGGAGTGGGGTGGGGAGAGAGAAGGAACGCTGAGGCTTTAAGGGACAAAAGAGGTCATCCAGGCTCTTGACTGTCACCTAAGTTGCCGTGGTGATTAAATTAAAAGACGCTTACTCCTTGGAAGGAAAGTTATGACCAACCTAGATAGCACATTCAAAAGCAGAGACGTTACTTTGCCAACAAAGGTCCGTCTAGTCAAGGCTATGGTTTTTCCTGTGGTCATGTATGGATGTGAGAGTTGGACTGTGAAGAAGGCTGAGCACCGAAGAACTGATGCTTTTGAACTGTGGTACTGGAGAAGACTCTTGAGAGTCCCTTGGACTGCAAGGAGATCCAACCAGTCCATTCTGAAGGAGATCAGCCCTGGGATTTTTTTGGAAGGAATGATGCTAAAGCTGAAACTCCAGTACTTTGGCCACCTCACGCGAAGAGTGACTCATTGGAAAAGACTCTGATGCTGGGAGGGGTTGGGGGCAGGAGGAGAAGGGGACAACAGAGGATGAGATGGCTGGATGACATCACTGACTCGATGGACGTGAGTCTGAGTGAACTCCGGGAGTTGGTGATGGACAGGGAGGCCTGGCGTGCTGCGATTCATGGGGTCGCAAAGAGTCGGACACGACTGAGCAACTGAACTGAACTGAACTGAAGTTGCCATGAAAGTGAAAGTTGCTCAGTCATGTCCAACTCTGTGACCCCATGGACTATATAGTCCATGGAATTCTCCAGGCCATGGGTAGCCTTTCCTTTCTCCAGGGGATCTTCTGGACCCAGGGATTGAACCCAGGTCTCCCGCATTGCAGGCGGGATCCTTCTCAACTCTGTCACACTCCAAATGGACATAAATAGGTGGGGCCTAATACAAATCCCTGAGGCACCGCCCAGGGCCTGTCCTCCAGGCTGACTGGCCCATTTCATCAAGCACACAGGGGTCCAAACCCACAGAATGCAATCTAGGCCAACGCAGGAGCTTTCCAGGTGACCTTTACCAAGGTCCTCAGAGACCTACATGCGGGTCTGGAATGCGGGATATCCATGTTATCCATGCCCTGGGGTTAGTCTGACCTAAGCTCCTCCTCCCTTTCAAAGGCTGCACTGTCCAGTAAGGGAGCCACCTGCCACATGTGCTATTTAAATTTCAATGTCGTTTGGTTAAAATTAAACAGAATTTAAAAATGAGTTCCACAGTCGCACTAACTACCTTTCAAATGCTCAGGACCTCCTCAAGTTGGACAGAACAGAAATTACTTGAAATGCTCAGCTGAGGTCCCAGGAAAGAGAGAAATCCCAGATGCCAGAAATAAGAGGGGGCTGACCCCTGCAGAGAACAGCTTGCCCTACTTCTGGGGTGAGGACAGGGGGCACAGCAGGGGCTTGTGCTCAAGTGTATGTGGGGACAGGAGACAGCCTTGGGAGCATGCCTAAGCTCGGTGCAGGTCCTGAGAGCTCTGTCAGGACTAACCCCAGGGCATGGATAACGTGGATATCCCGCATTCCAGACCCGCATGCAGGTCTCTGAGGACCTTGGTAAAGGTCTGGACCTTTAAAGAACTTGAGAAAAAATGCCCATCTAGGGGGCTTCCCCCGTGGCTCAGTGGTAAAGAATCTGCCTGCCAATGCAGGAGACATGGGTTCAATCCCTGGTCTGGGAAGGTCCCACCTGCCATGAAACAGGTAAGCTCGTGCACCACATCTACTAAGCCTGTGCTTCAGAGCCCATGCTCAGCAACAAGAGAGAAGCCACCACAGTAAGAAGCCCACACACCACAACCAGTAGCCTTCCACTCACCAAAAATCTGAGAAAAAGCCCATGCAGCAATGAAGACCCAGCATACCCCCAAATAAATAAATGAATAAAATTATTTTTAAAAATGCTCAGCTACAAGGAGGTGACAAGCAAGCTTGTCTGTCGCAGCCTGAGAATCAGAACTCCCAACCCAGCATTGTACTGGACGGGAATGGTTCAGAAAACTCCCAACTCTAAAGACAGAAGTACTGAACAAAGCCTGAGGATACTTCTGGGGGAAAAGTGAAAAGGGGAGAAAAAAGCTTGGAAGTTGTGCTCCCAAGATCCAGGCTGCAGCAGATTCTATTGGAAGGAAAAAACAAGAACCAGCCACCCTAAGGATGAGCTCACAGTAAGAAATGTCAAAACCCCCGGGGGCACGATTCACTGGGGTGGAAACTCTGAAGACAAAACAAACCAGAGGCCCCAGGTCTCCAGAATACAGGACAACAATCTGAAAGAGAATACAAAGTAAGTCTGTTAAAGGTGATAACGGAGTGGTTGCCGGACTTCCCTGGAGGTCCAATGGTTAAGACTCTGCACTTCCACCACAGGGGGTGTGGGTTTGATCCCAGGTCAGAGAACTAAAATCCCGAGTGCCAAAAAAGGGCAATAGCACCCCACTCTGGTACTCTTGCCTGGAAAATCCCATGGACGGAGGAGCCTGGAAGACTGCAGTCCTTGGGGTCGCTGAGGGTCAGACACGACTGAGCGACTTCACTTTCACTTTCATGCATTGGAGAAAGAAATGGCAACCCACTCCAGTGTTCTTGCCTGGAGAATCCCAGGGACGGGGGAGCCTGGTGGGCTGCCATCTATGGGGTCGCACAGAGTCGGACACAACTGAAATGACTTAGCAGTAGCAGCAGCCAAAAAAGGAGGCGGGGGGAGGAGAGTGGTTTCCTTTAGGGGTGGAGTGGACATGAAGGAGGCTTCTAGGGGTACTGGAATATTCTATGTCCTGATCCAAGTGCTGGTTACCTGTATTTGTTCAATTTTTGAAGATTTAGTGACATGCATACATAGGATTTGTATACTTTTTCAGATGTATAATTCAGTGGCATCACTGACTCAATGGACAGGAGTTTGAGCAAGCTCGGGGAGTTGGCCATGGACAGGAAAACCTGGTGCGCTGCAGTCCATGGGGTCGGAGTCGGACACGACTGAGCAACTGAACTGATGTTATAATTTAATACAATAATTTAACAAATGATTAAAGGAAAAATATTAGGAATTAGAAAGGTAAAGAATAAGACATTATCGGGTAGAAACAGAGGCAGGGTGGTTTTGTGGGGTTTTTTGGGTGCACCTTGCAGCTTCTCAATAAGGGATGGAACCCATGTCCTTGGCAGTGCAAGCATGGAGGCCTAACCACTGGGCCAAGGAGACAGGTTTGAAGAAGAATCAAACAGAACTTTTAAAGATAAAAATGCACGCAATGTAACACAATTTTAAAAGGGAAATCAGTAACGTAACAAGTTACATGAATCCGAAATGACAATGACTGACCTGGGAGACATATCTGAGGAATAGATTGTGCTCAGAATGCACAGAAGGGTAAAATGGTGGAAAACATGAAACTGAAGTCAGGACACACAGAAGGAAGAATAACAAATTCACACAGGTCTAAGAAGTTCTATAAGGAGGCACAAAGAATGGGGGAAAGACAATATTTAAAGAGGATGACCACTAATTTTCCAGAATTGGCAAAAGACAGGATGTTAAAGATTCAAGAAGCAGAAAGCCTACTCCTGCTCAAAACAGGAAGCCCACATGTATTTACTTATTAGCCGCGGGTACAGCATGTGGGTCTTAGTTCCGCGATCAGGATCGAACCTCGGCCCTGGCAGTGAAAGCACTAAGTCCAACCACTGGACCACCAGCCAATTTCCAAAATGAAAATTTTCTGTGCTTCAAACAGCACCATAAAGAAAATGAAAAAAGACCCATAAACATGTGAGATGGCTATAATCAAAAAGACAGATTAAAAAGTGCTACAGAGGATGCAGAGACACTGGGACCCTCATGTACTGCTGGTGGGCATGTGAAATGGTGCAGTCACTTTGGAAAACAGTTCAAAGAAAGCTCCTCAAATTGTGAAACATAAGAGTTAACCACACCCAAGAGAAGGGAAAACATGTTTCTACACAAAAACTAGTACACAAATGTTCATGCAACCTCCTTCATAATGGCCCCAAATGAAACAACCCAAACGTCCACCGACCGCTGAATGGATAGATAACATGCAGCATGCCCACACGATGGAATTTTATTTCACGATAAAAAGGAAGAAAGTGCTGCCCAAGGATGTATGGCATGGCACAGCATGGGCGAAGCTTGAAAATATTAGGCTAAATGAAAGAAGCCAGTCGCAAAGGAGCACCTTTGATTCCAGGTAAATGGCATGTCCAGGGGAGGGAGGCTCAAGAGGGAGGTGGTACATGTGTGATTGTGGCTGACTTGCCTTGTATGGCAGAAACCAATACAACGCTGTAAAGCAATTCTCCTCCAATTAGAAGACAAATAAAAAAAAAAACAGTAATAATAAATGGAACATTCACAATGGACAAATCTATAGACAGTAGATTAGCTGGTCTCTGACTCTGGGGTAAGATGTGGGGAGTTAAGGCTAAGGACAGCAGTTTCTTCTGGGTGTTGCAAATGTTCTGAATTTGATTGTGTTGATGGTTGCAGAACTCCGTGATTACACTACAAACCACTGAATTACACACTTTAAATGGGTGAATGGCATGGTACATAAATGATATCTCAATAAAATTATTAAAAATAATACTAACAAAGCACATGAATGGTGCCATTATTGAATTACAGGGTGTCTTTGTCTACAGAGCACCAGCAGTGGCCGCGGAAGCTCTCTGCAAGGCTACCCCAGTGGAGGGATGGGAGGAAATGGGATGATGAAGACAGGGTCTTAGTCAAACTCCACATATTTTCATTTGATACCCAGTTTTCATAGAAGCAAGCGGTATTTATTGAACTTCCTCTGTGAGTCAGGCCCGGCTTTCAGGTGCCAAGACTTCATCTGCCAGCAAAACAAACTCCCCACTCTTGGGGAAGATGGACTTTAGATAAGAAAATGCCAAACAGGTAAGAAGTCAGCTTAGACAAGCTGGAAAAAGAACCAGCTGGGCAGAAAACAGAAAGTTGGTTCAAGCTTTTCTGCACCATCTAATGGAAAAACCCAAATGAACGTTTTGGCCAACCCAATATTTTGCATACAACAAGTTAGGAAGCCTCCTTTGAGAAGAGGCCTGAAGGAAGCAGCGGTGGGTGCTGTGTGGGTATCAGGGGGCAGGAAAAGCAAAGTCTTGAAGTGGGAAGGTGATCAGGGCGTTAGAAGAACAAGAAAGAAAACAGGGTGGTTGGGTGGATGAGTGATGGGAGAGACAGGGATGAGGGGTTTGGAGGGTGAGCAGACAGAAGGGCCTCTGGCTCCTTCCCAGGATGATGGCAGGGTCCAGAGCGCCCTAACTCAGGTTTTAGAAGAAACACTATGACCACTTTGTGGAAAATGGACCAAAGGGCCAGAGTTGAAGCATCCTTCTTCTCCAAATAGTTTCGCCTCTTATTCAATAGATTTGAGATCTTTCTGAACGGTTTTGTTTCTTTGCAAAGTCTGCACACTTTTAGTGCCACTAAGCTATGGTTTTGGTTAAAAAGAAAACATATTCAGTATTTTTTATTTTCATCATGTATAGATGGTGGTATCATTTTTTCTCATATTCAGATTCACTTGTTTGGCAAGTTTTTGACCTAAGAGTAACACTCAGGCTTGTAACAGAAGCTTGGCAGTAGCTCAATACAGATGCTTATTGAGATTCACATGGGCGGATCTGCATAGATTTATACAGTATCAATATGTCTTTTCACATCAATTGGCTAAGTCATTGATCTTAGTCTCAACATAAAAATGATTCACATTTGAGATTATTTTAGATAAGTTAACAGCATTTCACCAAGAAAACACCAACATTTCAGAACTTAAAAACAGCTGAATATTAAGACTATTGTTCTTTTACAGGCAAAGAATTGACAGAATAAAACCACTTCTGGAGATCACATAGCTAGTAGTTTAAGTGGTGTGGCCAGGATTTAAACACAGGCAGTTTAAAATGCAATCCACAAGGGACTTCCCCGGTGGTCCAGTGGTTAAGACTCCCAGCTTCCAATGCAGGAAGCACGGTTCAATCCCTGGTCGGGAAACTAAGATCCTACATGCGCTGTGCAGTCAAAAAATAAGTAAAATGCAACTCATAAACTTCACCACTACACTAAAGGCACCTCCCAGAAAGAGGCATCTGAGTTGGGCCTTCTAGCAGGTTGCACCTCCCCACTCCCAGGATTAGAGGGAACTGGTAAAGGCTGGCATATCCATTCTGGGGAAGGAGTTAGGGAACAAACGAGGATCCCAGCTCATGAGGACAACCTCAGCAGAGGCTCAGCATCTTGTTTTACCATGGAGGCAGTCAGTGCATTTATGGAAATTTCTAGGGTTGGCCTTAATCTTCCAGATCCTGTGTGGGGTGGAAGCTGTGTGGCTGGAGATCAAGGGAGGGGAAACGAACGGCCTAGAGACAGTAAGGTCTTGGAAGATAGTGAGGATCAGGAGTGTGGCACGAGATTGGCAGTGGGTGTTGGCTAAGAAGAGAAAGGACGATTAAGCCTGGTGGGAGTGGTGGCCCTTGGATGGTCCTGGTGCTGGGAGAGCCCCAGCCATAGGCCTTCCTACAAGTCCTCCCTCCTTTTACTTCATTCATGATAAATCACACTCTTCTCCCTCACACAGTGCCCTGTGGGAGATGACAACTCTATCAACAAAGGCTCCCGTCCTTCAGAATCTCACCTTGAGGTGGTTGTGGGCTGGGAGGCTTTGGTATAAAAAACTTTTCATTTAATCTTTCCAATCTGAGGAGGTGGCTGGTATCTTCCACCTTAGGATAAAATGATGATAAAACTGGGACCTTAAAGAAGCTAAGTGACTTGCTTGAGATCACACAGCTAGTAAGAGGCAGAGCCCGGGTTACTTGAGTTAAAAGCTGCTGTCAATGCTAGCACTGGGGAAAAGTAGCAGAAAATGCTTAAATATACCAATAACGGACGTGAAAGTGAAAAAAGTGAAAGTGTTAATTGCTCAGTCTTGTCCCCACTCTTTGCGACCCCTGGGGACTGTAGTCTGCCAGGTTCCTCTGTGCATGGAATTCTCCAGGCAAAAATATTGGGGTGGGTAGCCATTCCCTTCTCAGCCCAGGGATCCAACCCGGGTCTCCTGCATTGCAGGCAAAGTCTACCAAAGAATTCTATGAGGTTTTCAATTTTTCCTAGACAGCTCTAGAAGGGTTTAAGAGCATCCGCTATTACCACAATCTCAATCACAAACCTGTGAAATTACCAGCATAATGAATTTCCACTGCCTTTCTATTCTGTGCTATTGCTACAGGGAATTCACTCAGGATAGAATTCTTTTCCAAAAGCAAGATGCAACAAACTCTCTGCTTCAAGGACAACTTACACTCCAATCACAACACCCCTTCCCCAAGACCGATACCTAGCTGGCAGTTAGAATCTCGGAGGCAGGACTCAAAAGGTCATCCCCATGGCCTCGCAACGCTCAGATCCTGACCCCCAAACTCCACCTTCCAGGCCCTTCGCCCCTGTGCGTTCTCAACGGAATGCTCAGCTCAATGTGGCGGGGAGGTGGGAGTGGGGGTGGGGGAATCGGGGGCGGGGTTCTCCATCCTGGGGGAGGTAGCCCTTACTTTGGTGTTAGCGAGCGACACCCTGGCCGGGTAGATGTCGGAGTGGGACCAAGTGGAGGAGAGCTCTGGGGTCCCTGCCAGGTCTGGTGTTCGGAAAGCTTAGACCACAGACAGCACCGCCGGCCCGGCGGAGATTCCAAAGACAGCCCGGAGAGGAACCCTCGCTGCGCGCTGCAGCAACCAGAGGAAAGGTTCGGGAGGTCAGGCCAGGCTCCCGTCCACTGGCGGGGCGGGGCGGGGGCCGGAGGCGGCCGCGGGTGAAGCCCGGATGCTGGGGGCTAGCACACAATGGGCCGGAGCACACGGCAGGGCGCGCAGCCAACGCGCCGCCGCACCACGTGGGCCGCAAAGCGCGCAGGGGCCACCAGAGGCCCGTCGGCCCAGGCCGGGCGCGGCGCGGCGTACGTGCGCGCACGCGCGCGTGCGTGCGTGCGATTTGCGATCAGGCGGCGCGGCGGACAGCCCCGGCGGCGGGGCGGGGGGAGTTATATTGCGGGGTCCTTCCTCGCTCACCCTGGTTCCTCTCGGAGCGGAGACGGCAAATGGCGGACTTCGATACCTACGACGATCGGGCCTACAGCAGCTTCGGCGGCGGCAGGGGGTGAGGCGGGCGTGCGCGGGCCCCGGCCGGGCGCGGGAGGCGGACGGGAGTCGGAGGTGGCGAGGTGGCGGGTGGGGGGGCTGGCCCCTGGGCGGCGGCCTTCCCGCGCTCACACCAGGGGCGGCGAGCCGTAGGGGCCCGGCTGGGCCGGCGGAGGCCTCGTAGAGGCGCCTGGAGGACCCGGGCCTGGAAATGGCGCGCTTGGGGAGGGTGCGGCGGCGGTTAGGCTCCCAGGGGCTTGCTCGCGGGACAGACCCCTCCTTGTGTCTCCTCCGCCGCCCGCGACGTGTCTTTCCTCTTCCTCGGCCGCAGGGCCGGGCTGCCGCGGCGCTGAGGGCCCGGGACGACGGGCTCCCGCTTCCAGCCCCATCCCCCAGGACGGCAGGGCCAGCGCGGGGCTCTGCTGCAGAGCGGGGGTGGGGGCCCGCTACCTGCCCGGCCCCAGCCCGGGTCCCGGCCGCCCCTTCCTGTTGTCAGCCTGCGCTGCAAGTGTGTTTGGCCATGAGACCAGCGGTCTGTGTCGGGTCGGAAGGCCGAGAGAGAGGTGATTCTCTTCCGTTTTCGGGTGAGGCTGGGATTTGGCAGCTGGAGCCCAAGAAGACCAACCAAAACAAACACACCGTAGCATTTTCCTTTTATCCTTCCTTAGATCAGAGTGCCTTACTAACAAGTGCTACGTGCTTACTGGCAGATATATGTTATGACCTGGAGAAGGAATCGCATTTAGCTTCCTTCTGATTCTGGTCATACACAAGCTATATGTGCACCTTGTTTAAAAGAAAAATCCTTGTCTAGTGAATTAAAAGCTTATAATGCTTAATTCCAGGGACCTGCTCTGCATTTTTTCTTTTTTTTCTGCACGAGTAACCTCGTACAGAATTTAGGAGATGGGCTATGAACATCTTTCTGTTTGTCAAGGGCACACTTTGCCTTTGTGTGATTTGCAGAAAGGATTACTTTCCCAGGAAAACACCACAATAGTACCTACTGAGGTGTCCAGTCTCCTGAGTTTCAATCCCAAAAGTATCTTTGTTTGGTGAAGAAGGACCTTTTAATACCTCGGTTTTGGAATGGCTCAAATAAAAGCTTGTTTGGGTGCGTGAGTGCACCAAGTACCATTCATGACTGTAGAACATGGAAGTTGGGGGAGGTGGAGCCACCTGTTATTTCAAAGAATACTTTATTTGCTAATAAAAAAGAAATAGATGTTGGATTACATGTACAATTACTGCCTTTGGGGTAGGTTTCTACACATCAAATTTGTAGTTAAGTCATCTTGAAATTTAATGACCAGTATTTTTTTTTTCTCCTAGTTTCAAAAAACATTTGGAAGAACCCAGGAAAACTCTTAAGATTAAGACAGATCCAGGGAATTTTAGTTGATTTGAGACTACAGTGTTAGTTGTAGTATACAAGACCTGGGGATTTTTTTTTTTTTAATTCTTGGCTTTTGACAAATGTACCAGATGTTCTGGTGACTTGAGGTGTTAGTCTTCCTGTGTGTATCAAGTTTTGACAGTTGGGCTGCCTTGAATAACAAGTTGATCAAAAGTAAAATTCTCGTTTAAGATGCTTTTTATCAGAATATCAGAAAAGACAAAAGACAGTGTTAGCCATTTGCCCAGATGTACTCCAGAAACTGATATGAGAGAGTAGCAGTTGGCCCCATACATTTCCTAAGCTTTTTAACAAAAAATCCTTTTGCTATTAAGCATCTTCTACAAATGACCTTGGAATTTTCCACTTGACTTCATCTTTATATAAAATACATAGGAGATATTGCTCAGGTAGCTAAAAAGTAGTTTTAAAAAACCTGTTGGTGAATTTGTGTGTTATTTTAGGCAGTGTCTGGAGTGGGTCCAAAAACTTCACGGAGGACCAGACAGGTAGTGGTGTGATCTGTGCCAAAACTTTCTTGTTCCAGATGGTTAATGTTAACTTCATCAGGTCTGAAGTTATCAGTTATTGGGATCTTTGACATTTAACAAAATGATAGGATCAGATGATCATCTTCAGTGATCGAGTTATGTTCACATCAGTACTTGTCTCAGGGCTTCCTGAGTGGCTCAGCGGTAAAGAATCCGCCTGCCAACGCAGGAGCCACAGGTTCCACCCCTAGGTTCAGAAGATCCTCTGGTGAAGAAAGTGGCAACACACTCTGATATTCTTGTCTGGAAAATTCCATGGACAGAGGAGCCTGACGGGCTACAGTCCTTGGGGTTGCAAAGAGACACGACTGAGCATGCGTGCACAGTACAGGTCTCAGTGCTGTTTATGTCAGATGCGATGCTTCACCATTATGGGTGATCACCACCTGTGGAACGGTCCTGTGTTGTTTCATGCTTGTTTCTTTTTTTTTTTTTTTAATGCTCCACCTTTTTTTTTTTTGGCTTCACCCTGTGTCGTGAATCTTTGTAGCTCCCCTAGCAGGTATCAGCCCACGCTGCCTGCAGTGGGAGCGCAGTCTTAACCACTGGACTGCAGGTATCAGCCCACGCTGCCTGCAGTGGGAGCGCAGTCTTAACCACTGGACTGCCAGGGAGGTCTGTGTTTGGCGCTTTTGTAAAGCACCTTGTCCCTAGTCTGGGCTTCCCTCATAGCTCAGTTGGTAAAGAATCCGCTTGCAATGCAGGAGACCCTGGTTCAATTCCTTGGTTGGAAAGATCCGCTGGAGAAGAGATAGGCTACCCACTCCAGGATTCTTGGGCTTCCTTTAATGGCTCAGCTGGTAAAGAATCCGCCTGCGATGCAGGAGACCTGGGTTTGATCCCTGAGTTGGGAAGATCCCCTGGAGAAGGAAAAGGCTACCCACTCCAGTATTCTGGCCTAGAGAGTTCCATGGACTGTACAGCCTGTGGAGTCACAAAGAGTTGGACGCAACTGAGCAACTTTCACTCACTTCTCTCATCTAAAACACCTTAGGTAAGATGTCTTAACTCTGTACTCAACTTGGGTCACAGGTGAAAGGGATGGCAGGTTTGTCAAAATCTAAAAACTTGGGTTTTAATAATTATTATACATTCCCTGTAAGTGTATTTTGTAGTTGTGTGTAATAACCAGTACGGTTGTCAGGAAGCAGTGTTGAACAACTGCTTTATTTCCCCAGCCTCTGAAGGCCTGTTCCCAGGAGCAGAGGGGAGAACCAGGGACGGCACTGTCGCTCAGAAATCGAGTCAAAACAGAATTCCAAATTATCAGTTGATTGTACCAGATCTTGAGTGTATTTTTGTGTTGCACTTTGCTAACTTATCTTTCTGAGGATCTGATTTTGCATTTGCCTTTGGCAATAAAGTGCCATTGACACTAATTTTACATTTCTAACTACAAAAGGTCTTTTGAGTGCTGAACCTAAAAGGAGCATCAATCCTGAGAATTAGATTGGAACTTAGAATTAGCAAGAATTGATATTGCTGGAATGGTACCTGCTAAAGATGAATTAAACTACAAAGTTAAATATTCTTTATTAAGTTCTAGTGGGGGGAGGTTAGAATTCTGATCTTTGAGTCTTATAGGACTTAAGCTTGGCATCTGTGTCTAAATGTCTCCGTTTATTTTAAGTCTTATAATGTAGAAGAAAGTGTATGAAAGCTGACTGACTAGTTTCACTGACAGGATCTGTAAAGGTGTTGAAAGGCATATTGTGAAAACCTATCAAATGGCAAATTGTTTAGGTTTATTGTCATCCTGCTCTCCCCTCCTTAGTCTCCCGGTGCTTGATCCCAAGTCATTGTTCTCTTCAAATACTTGGTTTTACCAAGAGGTCTTTGAAATGTCAGAGATGTTCGGGCAGAAGCCATGGCATTAGAATGAGTCAGACAAGAGCTCAAGTGTTCTCTCAGCTGTGTATTAGCTGTGTGGTCTAGACGAGTTCCTTAACCTCTCTAAGCCTCATTTTCCCCACATATAAGATAGAAACTCCTCTGTAGAGCTGTTGGAATATTAAATGAGATGTTAAACTGCAGCACGGTATCTGGAACATAAATGCTTAATAATCGGTAGCTGTTGATTTATAATTTTTTACTTCTTAAAATATTTCCTTTGGAGTTAGTAAGAATGGGGAAGTTTCTATTGAGAGTTAGCTGGAATGAGTTATTGTTTTCCTGGGTATATTTCTAAAGCCAATTAAGGGAATGCTATTCATTTTATAGGCATAAAACATTTATAATAAGCATATATAAGTATCATAAATTAGTGTTAAGTAGTTTGTTCTTGTACATTATTGGTTTGTAACAGTTCATGTTGGACTATTAAAATGCTTCTGAGATTTCTTAAAAAAAATTCTTAAGTACTTTTAAAATTGATATTTCTATTTGAAATTACCCTTGGTGTTCTAGAAAGACTTCACACAGAATCAAGACATCTTCCCAGAAACTTGGAACGTACAAAGCGGAATGTTTGGCTGAGAGGGTCAGGGCATCGGGGAGTCGGTCCTGGATCAGATCCAGCTTCGCCTGGAAACAGGAGTGTTGGGCAGGAGACCCTGCTGCCTCTTTGCGTTCCATCGTTTGTACAGGTGGTAAGACTTGCACACTCAGGGCGCAAGTGACCAGCTGATTTTGATGGCACTTCATAGCTGTGATGTCTAAGTTGTGTTTGTGAATCATTGAATATCCTTGGATTTTTTAAGTTTGCCAAGCATATCATAGTTTTTTTTAATGTTCTTGAAAGGACCCTCAGGATGTGTTCAAGTATATTGATACTCTGTTGAAAACATGGCACCTCCACTGTGCTCCAGCACAGGGTAGATGGAGCTGGTGATCCCCCTTGCTCCACATGCTATTCTTCTATAATTGAAATAATCAGTTGCATTTTTGGAGGGCACCCCCTAATTTTTTTGGCCAAGCCCCACAGCCTGTGGGATGGTAGTTCCCTGACCAGGAGTTGGCCCTGGGCCCTCGGCAGTGAAGGTGCAGAGTCATAACCAGTGGACCACCAAGGAATTCCCTGGGGCCTTTTGAATCCCTAGCTTAGTAGGAGACAGTTGGCTTCTCATAGCTGCTTCTGTGTTCACTCTTAAGGCAGGTGGCTTGACATTCATGAAGGGAGAAAATCCAGCCTTAAACAGATAAACAGTTGGAAGTGGGAGGATTGTTTTAATGGACTTTTTAGATAATTGTAGGTACTCTTAATTTTTAACTACCAAAGCTTGCCAGGTGGTAATTTCCATAAAGGGTAACTGTAACAGTCAACATCTCTTACATTAAAATCCATATAGATTTGTCTTACGTTTTGAGTGTGTCTTTTACCTGTGCATTTTTGTGGTAACGTGATGTATTGGTCCTTTGGAAAATACCAGTTCACTGAGTTATGCAGAGCTTCCAGAGCTTCCAAAAGCTGACATTTCACTCTAAGCGTCAAAAATCGGGTTCATCAGTGTCACCGTCAGTTTCATCAGAGAAATTTCAGGAATTGGGAGACTGTCAAGCGTATGTTGATAGATTCAAGTTTGCTAAAGTTCTGGGTTTTGCTTGAAAGCCTGCGTTTTGTCATTGGCAGCAGATAGTGTTGTTGGTTTCCTGAGAGGGACAGGACTCGCTTCATTTACATGAACGCGCCTGACACCCGAGTCTGGACCACGGTTGGTTAGTGCTTTCAAGTAAAAGTGTTGTTCCATGAAGTGAATAGCTGATTCAGCTTGGAACTTACTCACAGGAGTGCTTTTCCTCAAGCTAACCACGTACTTCTGTAAGCAGCAGAGTGCTTCATTCCCATTTGGTAACAGGATATTTTAAAAATGGGTCAGTATTTAATAAAGTTAATCATTTTGACCACTTTATCAACAAACATTCTTTGCTAAAGATGGCTTTTTATTTTTTGTCTGAACCACTCGTGGGATCTTAACTTAGTTACTCGACCAGGGTTTGAACCCAGGCCCTTGGAAGTTAGCGCATGGAGTCCTGACCACTGGACTGCCAGGGAATTCCTCCCTCCCCTTTTTTCCCCTATTTTTTAATTTAAATATTAAAAAAAAAACTTTTACAATGCTGTGTTGGTTCCGCCATACAGCAGTGCAAATCAGCACATTTAAACGTACCCCTCCTCCCTCTCCCCTCCCCCAGCCCCTCCCTCCACCGGCACAGTGCCAGCCTGGGGTCCCCGTGCCGCACACAGCCTCTCACCAGCTCTCTGTCCTACACCTGATAGTGTGCGTATGTTGATGCTTCCCCATTCGTCCCACACTCTCCCTCCCCTGTGTCTATGTCCACAAGTTCCGTTCTCTATATCTGCATCTCTATTCCTTCCCTGCAAGTAGGTTGTAGTACATACATACAATGGAATAGTATTCAGCCATTAAAAAAAGAACACATTTGAGTCCGTTCTAGTGAAGTGGATGAACCTAGAACCTGTTACACACAGTGAAGTCAGAAAGAGGAAAACAAATATATTAATGCATATATATGGACTCTAGACAAATGGTATTTGATGAACCGTTTTCTTTTTTTAAATACTGCAAGTGCATGAGTAATGGTGCGGTGTGGTGCCCTGTCTTGATTTACGTGATGGCCAACAGCATGATCTGTGGAGGTCTCTGCACTCTTTGACTCAACAGGACTACTACAGCTGGTTAGCCCACGGAACTCTTAAATGGAAGAAAGGTTTTCCTCTGGAGAGACAGAGCCAGAACCAAATAAAGGATGGTTTAATGTTCTTTTAGGGGCCATCTGAAAATCTAAATGAGTACCTATCTTGGTGAAAGAGGTTACTTGCAATCCTAAAGTAGTTGGCAGGCTTGTGGCTTCATTCCTTCTACCCTGATAAGTAGCAGATACTGTTGCAGTTTTGGAGATAAAGCAGTGAACAAGAGTTCCCGCCTCAGAAGGTTGCAGTTCCCTGCACTGCTTTTTGTATCTTTCAGATGTGACTGAATTAGGAAGCTCCCATTCACAGCAGAGAGAGCCCCTTGAAATAGGGCTCGTTGAAGAACTCACCCCAGACACTGCCCCCCACACCACCCCCAGTGTTCACCAGAAACTTGGAGAGGCTTTCATGCACATCCTGTAGTAATGATAGTTGTCAGGATAAAGGGATTTAATTTTGGGTGCTAACTAAAGGCTCTGGGAAATCCATACACTTAGAGAAAGGTCTGCTTGGGAGTGCAGTGTCTTCAGTTGGTCCATGGGCTTGTTTTTTAAAACCTAAGCTAAAATTGAAATGTCATGTGACATCTTGGATGGGATCCTGGGACGTGAAAATGACAGACAGTAGGTGAGAGCTAAGAAAACCTGAATAAACTGAGCTTTATTTAGTAAATGTGTTGATGTTGGTTCAGTGATTGTAATCAGTGTGTCTTACTAATGTAAGATGTTAATAGGTAAGGGGGCTGGTAAGATGTTAATGAAATGAGGGGCTGGCTTTTGACAGCCTTACCTTTTTTGCTTATTGTCTCGAAACGAAGTAAATTACACATTTTGACCTTCTTTGCACGCTCAGAGGATTTTGTCTTTGTTGCTTCCTTGCATTTTATTCTCAGAAAGGCAGTCTTACTGGGGTTTATATAGGATCTAGGAAGAGTGCCTCATGGCACGTGATATATGCTAGTGTTTGTGGGCGGCACGTGAACAACCAAAGCTGTTGATGAGCCCTGGAAGCACTGGAGGCAGAGGAGGCCCGATGCTCCAGGTGGCCCAGAGGCTAACACCCAGGCCAGGGCACCTTGTCACTGGTCCTAAATGGCAGCAACGAGACCTACATTCTGCATAGTGGTTTTTGTTCGTTTTTGGTTGTGCTGGGTCTTCACCGCTGCACCTAGGCTTTGTCTAGTTGTGGCGAGTGGGGCTGCTCTGCAGTTGCAGTGGGTGAGCTTGTGCAGTGGCTTCTCTCGCTGCGGAGCGCGGGCTCGGGGGCATGTGGACTCGGTAGTTGCAGCGCACGGGCTTAGTTGCTCCACAGCATGTGGAATCTGGCCGGACCAGGGATCGGACCGTGTCCCCTGCGTCGATTGACACGCGGGTTCCTATCCTGGCCCCACCAGGGAGGTCCTGCTTAGTTTCTGATTCACTTAGAAGTCTTTCCCAGAAATAACAGCATGTGTCCTTCATTATTGATTATCTTACATACTTTGGAAGCAAATCTTGAGCGCTTAGTTTTGTTTCATCCACTTACTGCTTGTAATCCCCGTCCCATTTATCTCTTCTCTTCTCTTTTCTTACAGTCACCCTTCCTCCAGTCACCTCTCACTCCTCTTTATCTTTGCTTATTCACATTATCATTTTGAGTTCAGTGTTTCGTCTGCTGTCTGGAAAATAGAGTTAAAGTGGCTTTTGCTCCACGCTGCAGAGATGGTGCTCATTACTGTCTCCTGAATTTTCCGTCATCTTTTACGTGGGATGTGACTTCTTCTTTGTAGATACCTGGACCTCCTTAGCTGAATTATCAGCTCCTTGCTAGTAGGAACTTAGGTTTAGGTTTGTGCCTAAGGAACTTTGTGACTTAGGAACTGAGTCTTAGGTTTGTGCCCTTAATATGGTGCTCTGTATGAAGAAATGTGACCACTATAGGATTTTGGTCACACATGGAGTTGAAAGTTGGCTTTCTGAAGTGACTGAGGGTGTAATTATTACTTTAAAACTTTCATATATATATATATAAAATCAATAGGCTGTCCCTGTCGGCAGCAGGCATGAATGGGCAGGACCCTTGCTCGATGGGGGCTGGTGATGGGGCCTGGGAGCGCAGCACAGACCTTCAGCTCAGTCTGTCTCTGAATTGCAGCTTCGCCTCGTCTGTTGCCTGTTTTTTGTCCACAGCTGCTAATCAGGCTGCTTCTGCGTGAGCAGCGTATCCCGCAGGGTGTTTAATCTACCCATAACACTTCAGAATTGTTATTAAACTTTTATAAAGCAGTCAGTCTTGTGAAGTATTTTTATGGTCAGTCTCAAGCTCCTCTATAATATAAAAATTTGAATATTTGTAAAATAACCGATACAAAAACGGAGGTACAGGGGTGGTTTAGAAAAGGTCCTTCACCAGGCTAAGGTGCCAGATGAGTCTTCTGTGTTTTAACCCATTTTAGAAAGTGCTTTCGTGTAACATAGCTTATTTGGAGTAATAGTCCCCTCTAAACTTAAAAGTCTCTCCTAAGAATTCTAGCTCAAAGGCTTTCTGACATGTGACTCTTTGATTGGTTGATGACACGTGTATCGTTTTATTACTTGCATGCGTTTGCTCGGGTTTGTCTCAAGTTGCTGGCACACTGTAGACTCTTGGTAGAGTGAATACACTGAAATCTGTCCGGCTCCAGTCCCGTTGCGCTGTAGTGTCTTCAGTGAACAACTCAGTGAGAAGCTAAAAACCACTCAAGTCCTGTAGAGCCGAGGGCATCAGGTAGGACAGTATTTAGGACTGCCTCTGTAATTTCTTGAAAAAATCTACAGTGTTAAACCACTGGCAGTTGCGTGAGGCTGGGGTGAAACGAGAGAGTTCAAGGGTCTGAGTTCTGAGTTTGCTCTTTCCACAGCTCCTGCTCTTAAAGTACTGCTTGCCTGTTCTTCAGTCTTCATCTTCCCAAAGCCAGAGCTGGCTTCTGATCATCCTGCGTTCTTGCTAGACGCGATCCTTATCAAGGCTCAGGTGGCTTTCTGCACTCAGTCAGAGGCCGGTTCACCCTGTCGCTTCCGTCCTCTGTCCAGCACCCCACAGAAGTTCCCACATGCCCTTTTAGCAAGTCTTTCTCCCTCCCGTGTTCTTGGTTCATTAAAGGTACCCTGCCAAAGTTACCATTCTTTCATCCTCACCTTCTCGTTGATTTTTTTTTTTAAGATCATTTTAGCCCTTTGCCTTTTTATGTATCTGTGTAAGTACATACACAAGCATGTTCGTATGCATTTACAGTTATTTTTGTTTTATTTGTGCTATTCAGACATAAGCTACTTGAGGGCAAGGGGCTGTTTTCCACCAGGTGTTACTTTAAATGTTTTAAATTACAGTTGGTTCTCTGTTTTGACAATTTTCCGAGTGTTTGTACTCTTTTTATACATTCAGTACCCAGTCCCAAGGAGTATCTTCCTGAAAATATTTTAGGTTTTATGGTTATTGAAATGCAAAATAAGCCACATTCACTTGTAAGTCTATTTTTCTCTTATTCAAGTGTTGTCTTAAAGGTATTTATTATCAAACATTTGAGGTATCTGGAATTCATGTCAGGCAAGTTGTGGAATTTCTTTCATGATATTTCTAGCACTGTGTGAATTTTAAAGTTACTTTCCAAGACTTGGTATTAATATTATACCCTGCAGAAGAAAGAGAAGGTTGACTTTGGGCAGACCTTTGACTCATGTGAGGAGACTCATTTGCTTTAAGTGTCTCTTAAAAGTAGCACCTCCCTCTTTTAAATTTTTTTCCTCTAAACCTTTTATTTTGAAATCTTTCAGGTCTCCAGTAAAGTTGAAAGAACATGAGACAGTGGACCGTAGTAGAGTCGCAAGTTTCACAGCTGTTTTGTCTTTATGCGTTCATGTGCACACACGACATTTGTGCCAGACTCCCTGAAAATAAGTGGCTGTCCTGACTCTTCATTCCTAAGTAGTGTGTCTTCCTGAGAACAGAGGCATCCTGCTAACTGTAGTACCAGTTATCACTCCTAAGAGATTTAATGCTGACAGTAATACTTACACACGCCAGTTTCACATTTCTCCACCTGCTTTTTCTTTTCCGGCTGTTTGTTCTAGGATCCAAAGATCATACGTAGCACTGGTTGTCATTTCGTTAGTCTCCCTGCCTTAAAGAAGTCTTTCATTACTTTTATGCATTTGAGGAGTCTGTGCCCATTTACAGAGGGCATGTCGTTTAAGTTTGTCCCGTTACTGGAGATACTAAGTTCGGTTACCTGTTTACAGTGGCAACTGAGCCTTGCCTGAATCAGTTAGTATTGTGTTGGTGTGGTTTTCTAATTACATGATTCCTCCTGCATTTTTTAGCTGACATCATTATTAATGTAAAGAAGAGCTCCCCTGCCTTCCATTAATTTTAGCAGACCAGTGTAGGTTCAGAGCAGAATTGGTGAGAAAGTCCCGCGTTCCCCTGCCCCCTGCCCGCCCCCACTGTGGACGTCTGCGTCGCAGCAGCGCAGCTGCTCCGGTCAGCGAGCCTGCACTGACGGCTCATCACCCAGTGTCCGCAGTTGGCAATAGGGTTCCCTCCTGACGGTGTGCGTTCCATTCCGTGGGCTTTTGCAAATGTGCAGTGGCCCCGTTTACTTTTAAATTGCCTGTAAAGCATTGTAGCTCTCCGCTGCGGGTGGCCTGGTGGTGTCATGTACTCTGCACATGCGCACGGTGCATAAGCAGCGTGTGCAGCGAGCACGTGTGTGGTTTCTCAGGAATTCACTGTCTTTCTTCGTATTGACAGTTTTCCAAATAAAGCTTAGAAAAATTGAGTAACTCCTCCAGGTGAGTATTGGTAGAGCTGGGATTTAAACCACTACCTCTCACATTAGCAATGATGGGATGGAGTCAAGGTCCTGCCACTTGTAAGCTCTGTGAAAGGGAAAGTCGCTCAGTCGTGTCCGACTCTTTGCGACCCCATGGACTGTAGCCTGCCAGGCTCATCTGTCCATGGGATTTTCCAGGCAAGAATACTGGAGTGGGTTGCCATCCCCTTCTCCAGGAGATCTTCCCAACCCAGGGATCAAACCCAGGTCTCCCGCATTGCAGGCGGATTCTTTACTGACCGAGCCACCATGGACAAGTTAACGCTTCTTGTCTCAGCTGAGGAAATTGCATTGAGGCTTAAGTGAATTAGTCATATGCACATATATTTGAGGACCCAGTGAGGTAGTGCGTGGCAGAGTGGAGAGTATGTATGTACATAGTACTTGCTACACAAAAATCTGTATGAGAGCATATTATCCATCATCAGACAACAGCAAGAGACAGTTGTATTGTGAATGAGTTAAACTTCAGCTTCAGGACAGTAAGTTGGACAGTTCATTTCTGTATGTGTTAGTATTACTGGGTGTGAGGGAGGGCATTGGCTTAGGTTCTGTTCTTCCTTTCTTATTTAGGGAATAGGAGAACCCCTTTTCTGTAGGAGGATGTTCTGTTTGGATTTGATCCTCTAGGGAAATCTGTGTTTACACAGATTGTGTATTTCTGGACATTTTTGTCATCCAAAAATAGGCATATTTTCCATAAATGAATTTTGGAATTCTTTGTCATTTCAGGACAATGTACATGGTGGTGTGCTGAGTGAGAGGCATTTTCCTTGGCCTCTGGGGCAGGAATGCTCGGGCAAACTTGAATCCTGTCTTTTTCTCCCTCCCAGGTCCCGTGGCAGTGCTGGTGGCCATGGTTCCCGCAGCCAGAAGGAGCTGCCCACAGAGCCCCCCTACACAGCATATGTAGGTAATCTGCCTTTTAACACAGTTCAGGGCGACATAGACGCCATCTTTAAGGATCTCAGCATAAGGAGTGTACGGCTAGTCAGAGACAAAGACACAGACAAATTTAAAGGTGAGTTCAGGGCATTTTTACTGGGTTGTTGTAAGGGGGAGAGAGGGTCTAACGCAGAGGGCTCTAATTATGAAAGTGTTTGGAACATTTGCCTGGTCCAGGTAGTTGAAATAAACATAGCCCTTTAACTCATAGGTCTTCAGTTCTACGTGGCAGGGAGGGGAGGTATTTATAATCTAGTTTGTAGAAAATGTGACACATGCCGAAGTAAATCTGGAGTGTGCCTAGCCTGTGTAGCAGTTCTGTCTCTGCCAGAGAAGGAGTTCCCAGGAACGAAATGAAGAAATGGAACCCAGGGCTTCTCAGGTGTGCATCACTTTGGCTGACTCGTGCACCTGGGGCTGGTTTTCCTGTGATCTGGTTTATTATGAAGTCCAAAGAGTAACCTGGTACTTGTCACTCTACATTTGTGACTTCAGCGCATGTGTTTGAGGAAGTGATGGGGTCAGATTTCAGATCAAGTTAGTGTCTGTGGATTAGTCTCTTTAGGGCTCTTGAGCAGAGAAGGACTAAGAATGGGGAATCAAATGGCATTGGCGTCTAGCTGAATGAAGGGAGGTGTGCCTGCATTTAAGTGCTTGATGCAGGGTCCAAGGGCATTTGGTTTGCTTTATTGACCCAGAAATGCACCCATGAAGAGCGCAGAGAGGCTGTGGCAGGGTGGGGGCTGTGCCCGAAGCAGCGGTGTGCTTGGCAGAGTGCTTCTGTATTTTTGTCGTTCTGAAAGCTTTCTCACCTAAGAACCTAGACCCTTTTCATTGTAAGTGATCAAATAATGAAAACCCGTGTACCCGTTAGGCTTGTGGAAGTAAGTCACACTGCGAGGAAGCATTAAGAATTCAAATATAAGGTACAAATACGTGGGTGAATGGTCATTACCAAGGCATTTAGAATGCAGTTTCTCATTTGCTGTGGACATGACCATAAGAGATGATTCCCACTAGGTTTTCTTCCTGCTACTTGGTTTGCATTCAGCCTATTTGGGAACATTTTATCTGAGGGGAATACAAATGTGGGGGTGAAGCCAGCCTCAGGGCCGAGCCAGCAGCAGCAGGTTTTAAGAGTTTGTCTCATACAAGGGCATCTTCGGCAGCTCTAGTGTGAGGCAAGTGTGAGCTCTAGAGGGACCAGGCGGCTGTTGCCTGTTTGAGTTTGGAAGTGGTTTTCTCGGTTCCTCTGAACATTGAATCCACGTGGGAGAGGCATGGATACAGAGGTGCAGGCCGAGCTGGGGACGGGGGGCTCTCCAGCCATTCTTTGTGTGAGCAGATGGTGAACAGGAGAAGTTAGGACGCAGGCTGTCGCGCTTGCCATCCTAGTGGGGTTTGAGGGTGACTTGTGATCATACAGGAGGGGGAGGGGAGGGTGGTAATACAGGGTGCAGTGTGAGCACAGGGGGCAGTGGGGAGAGGGCTCTTAACCCAGATTTAACCCAGGGGGCAGGGAAAGGGCATGGACCAGAGTGTGGCAAGTAGAAGGAAAGGCTTATTCAGAGGTTTAAGCGGGGAGAGAAGGGTGTGTGGTTTCCTCTGCCAGGAGTGTCCTGTTTACAGGCCCGTGTCAGAATCTAGCATCAAGGACTCGGGTTGTCAATAAAGCACCCAGACTAGCTGTCTTTAATTAGCCTCCTGAAGAGCATGTGCTTGTTGCTGAGGGTGTATTTTTCAGCTTTGTAAAACAGATTTTATACCAACTACCTGAGCGGTAAGTAATAGGCACCTTCAATGTAGTATTCCTTCAAAGTGTGTTTAGTATCCAGTTTGAAATCTGTGTCTTCAAGCCCCGTTAGATGTGTTCAGAAGTTAGAAGTCATTCAGAGGTCAAAACTAACAGCTCTTCAATGATCCAGGCAAGGTTTTAATATTATGGTTAGAAGGTAAAGCTTTATAAAAATAGCTACTATTTCATTGCCTGTTTGGTTAGCACTTTCTGATAGAATATAATTAAGAGGAAGGACTTCCAGGCAAATTCTATTTATTAGAAAGTAAAACATGCTCTTTCAGGTTGTGCACGTCTGAGGCCGTCTAGGTGAAACAGAAGTGGTAGTTGTGATGTAGGGAAGGGTACAGACAGGGTCCCGCCGTGTCTTTAACCTAGAGTCCTGGAGGAAGTCAGGGTTTGTTTTCTCTTACAGGATTCTGCTATGTAGAATTTGATGAAGTGGATTCCCTTAAGGAAGCCTTGACATACGATGGTGCAGTAAGTATATTCGGGTCTTCTCTGTGGTGATAGTCGCTGGATTTTGTCTTGCCAGTACTTACCATATTTTCCCCTTATTAGCTCTTGGGTGACCGGTCACTCCGTGTGGACATTGCAGAAGGCAGAAAACAAGATAAAGGCGGCTTTGGCTTCAGGAAAGGTGGACCAGATGACAGAGGTGATTGGTTCTTATACAACTGAACATAAAAGTTGCTGTATGCCCACTGATTACAAGTCTTGTAGGTTATAGTAGACCTCTTATCTCGTGGGTCTGATTAGGTATTTATGAGCTTTTGAAAACGTGTAAAATCTTATAAAGAATGGATGATGCTTCTGCAAGCCTGGGTTTTTTTCTTCTTCCTTTTGGCAGCAAAAAACTTCTCTAAAATTTCAGTGAGGTTCCCATCACATGAGCTATACGTCTTCCAATGAATTGCCCCATGTTTGTGCAGCAAGGTAATGATCAACCTCAACGTTACCTTTTTTGTGTATTCTCAGGAATGGGCGGCTCTTGAGAGTCTCGTGGTAGATGGGATTTCCGGTGTCAGTATTTAAAGTGTCCCCACTTAACCTTTTTGGTGGCCTTGCTGCCGTTGTATGGTTCTTGTGAGTAGCCCGCCTGGCCGGACTGCTGCCTTCGATCCTCTCACAAAAGAAACTTTCCTGAAAGGTACCCAGGCACGCATCAAGCCTCTATTAGAGCCTCTGTTTTGGGGTAGGACTTCACCGACTCTACTGGAGCCCAAGTTGAACTGATCCACCTTGTTTTGTTACCATTTCTTTGCTCTTACACATGCCTGTATCTTACACTGAGTCTTTCCCCTTGATGGGGTCTAGTGTGTACGGCACGAATAGAGTAGTGTTATTTCTAGAAGTAGTGTGGAGGTTCTAGAAGCTTACAGAAAGCCTCATACTAATGGTTCCTGGTGGCTCCCTCCTAGATGGTAAGAAGTAGTCCTGTTGACCTCTTTGTTTCTTAAAGGTGGACATAGTCCACTTGATGATTGCTTTTCTTAACTCAGCGAAGCAGACTTGTGGGCACCTCCTTGTGTCAATCCGTGAGGTCAGTTTGCATGCCAGGCTTTGAAGAGTTGATGTTCTAAACATTTCTCATCTCTCTCTCTCTCTTTTTTTTTTTTAATGATGAAAGTAGTTAATATTTGGTCAAAATGTCCATTGTAACCATAAGGTAGAAAATGAAACACAGGTCTGTTTTCTTTCCTGTAAACTGGAGATCCTCTGCACTGGCCACCTTGTTAGAGGAGAGCATTAGTGCCTCCCTGCAACCCTATCATCCCCCTCAGAGCAAAACTCGATAGAAGGTGACTGCCAGGTATGGGAAGAACTGGTCTTGGGAGTCAATTTCTTAAAGAATTTATTTCCAGTACTGCTTTAGCTAAACAGATGGCTACTTATATCTCTTGAATGATTTAATTACCCCAGATCCTATAGCCAGTCAGAAACGAGCTTATTCACAGAAGTACAGCATAACCCAGTAGACCTGTAGTTTTATGTGTAAGCTCGTTTCTGATTGAAAAGTGCAGCAAAGTCATCTCAGAGCCACCTCAGGGGTAGTTAGTGACTCAGTGAATGGTGGCCCCCATCTGCCAGTTCTGCATTCCCTGGTACTGAAGAAATGGCACAGCGAGTTCCCAGCTCTGAAGGTTACCAGAGGAACCAACACCTTTCTACTGTTCACTTAGCTTGGGTTTTTGTAACTCTGAAGCAAAACATACAGTGAATGTAGCCAGAGAAAGTACCTTGAGACCAGCCGGTGTAGACTGTACTATATCTAGAACAGCAGTGCCCAGGCGGTGGCGTACAGCCTGTGCAGGTTATCTCTATAGGTAGACCTCTCTGACTCTTTAATGATGTCTGTTTTTGACACATGCTCTTGTTAAAAAGAAAAAAAAATTCAAGCAATACAAAAAATAGAAGAAAGCAATTAAGGTCCCTGTCAACCAGAAATAGACAGTATGTTAAACTCAACTTTGTAAAGAAAGCTCAGAAGTTTCTCATGGGTAGTGTGCCTCCTAGAGATCTGTCATCAGACTTGATGGAAGGATGGCTGTTAATGTCAGACCAGCCTTATGTAAGAAGAGATCTTGAAGCGAGGTGGTCGTTAACGCCAACGTACACTGGCTTGTTTTCTCTCCCCTGCGGTGCTTTGTCTCGTGGTCCTGGACGGGGTAGCGATAGCAGTTGTGTTTATGTGCCTTGTCTGTATGGCTGTGCGCCTATTTGTTTTATGCTAAACTCCGAAGCAAAAATTAATCTCATTTAAGGGGAATTTACTGTCATACTTAGTGAGGAAAGGTACACTTGACAGTTTAGTTTGGGGGAAATGTCAGGTTAATTGTTTGAGTACTGATTAAGTTGGTTAATGAATGGTGAATGCTCTGGTTGTTAAAGGTGATTTCACAAAGAACCTTAGACTTGATTGTATGCGTCCAGATTAGGTTTTCCCCAGAGCAGTGCTCCTGCTGGTCTGTCTTTTTACAGTTGTTTTTCATTACTTGTTTTGTTCAAAATGGAATTGTTCAAACAAGTAGTCTCTGAACTGAGTTTCAGATAACTTCATCAACTTACAGATTCCTTGCTACCTTACCGTTCACGGTAGTTGGTTGTCTGTATTCACAATGTTGGGTTGTTGCAAACACCCAGGTAGCGGATCCTGAGCCATTGTTCCTGGGGAAATACTCGCCATGGTGAGGCTCAGGCCTGTGAGCCTTTGGTCATGTTTTTGTCAACCAGTCGATACATCACCCTGTTTAATATATATGCAGTTGATCGGTTAATGGTGAACTCCAGGTGCTGCCTGAGAAAGGCTTCTCTGACCAGGCGTGCCCAGCCTTCTTGGTCTTTGGAGCACTGGGAGCACGTCACTGCGATGTTCACTCACAAAGAGCGCAGAAGAGCAGAAAGCGCAGCGCTAACTGGGCTGTGAAGAGGGCGCTCGTTTGTGTGAGCCGAGGCTTGTTGGTAACTTGATTGGAGTACACGTGTCAGGTGGCAGGCCTGTCCCTGCCCCGTGCGTGTCAGAATGACAGCAGAAGGCCCCAGGTATTGATTTCGGGATTACAGATCAGTTTTAGTGAGTAGACAGATTTGCAAACATGAAATCTGTGAATAAGGGGGACCGACTTCCTCAAGCTCAGGATCCTTCTTCAAGGATAAGTTCCTACAAAGCTTTGAGCAGTGACACCATCCTTAGAGTGAATAAAAGTAGTCACCTTCAGGAGCTTAAACAGAGAGGGCAAGCGCATTTGTTTAATTATGTCTTAAATTTTTATTGAAAGCTAAAGGTTGTACTGTTAAAAGGTTATCTTAAAACAATTCGTCCCCCTCCCCAATGACTTTCAGTTAAATACAAAATAAAGTAAGGCTTAAGGTTCTTAAAAGTCCATTGAGAAAATGGTTTTCACACTGATGACAATTGCAGCTTACTCTAATTTTAAATAAGATGCGATTTACTTATTTTAGCGGATGCACAAAGGTTTGGGGGGGGGGAGCCCTTTGCAGCTGTAAGAGATGTGGGTTGGATGTGCGGTTCCTGCTCTCTGACTCCCTCTTGGGGAAGGGAGTGGGCCTGATGACAGCTTTGTTTACACACGGGTGCTTTGCTTTTAGAATGATCCACACCTGAATGGCAGCAGAAACTGGAAAAAGGGGAGTGGTCACCCAGAGGTGACTTGGTGTTTTTATTTTGTCTTCACATCTAGCTGTGTGTGTGTGTGTGATTTTGCATTCTAAATTGTTACTTCTAAATTTCAGGTTTATCTTTTTTTTTTCTTAACAACTATAGATGATAATCAAAAACAATAAAATGTGCTTTGAGGAGTTTTGTTTTAAGCCTTATTAGGATATAGTCTTACTGGCTTTCCCTGCAAACTTAAGAATTTAAACAGCGCCTTTCATTTTTCTCTCCTAAAATTCTTTTTCTTTTTAATCTTCTATGATTCAAAAAGTGTCAGTGTTGAAATTGCCCAGCAGATTAACATTTGAACCCGTTTTAAGTGCACTTGATCTCGGAAAAATTTCTGATGCTGGACACACTAAAGAATTTTAAATGGAGCGCAAACAGTTCACACAGCTGTATAATCAGCTTTGAGGCGGGAGTATAAAAAATCCTTTGTGGTTCTCTTCCTTCCACAGGTTTCAGGGATGACTTCTTAGGAGGCCGGGGAGGGAGTCGCCCAGGTGACCGGCGAACAGGCCCCCCGATGGGAAGTCGCTTCAGAGATGGCCCTCCCCTTCGAGGGTCCAATATGGACTTCAGAGAACCCACAGAAGGTACGACGGTGGCGTGTAATCGGGTGGCAGGAGGGCGCCTTCTCATGACGCCTCGGTAAACCGCGCTGTGTTTCCTCCCCGCAGAGGAACGAGCACAGAGACCACGGCTCCAGCTTAAACCTCGAACAGTCGCAACGCCCCTCAATCAAGTAGCCAACCCCAACTCTGCCATCTTCGGGGGAGCCAGGCCCAGAGAGGAAGTCGTTCACAAGGAGCAAGAATGAGCTTGCGGTGGGGAGGGAATGGGGTGTGGGGGGCGTTAGAGCGAGACCACAGCCTGGCTGGCCCCCCGGACCGGCAGTCCTGCAGTTACCATTCCTGCGCCTGACCTTTGTCCTCCTTTCTTACAACGGAAACACAGAGCTTGTGAGTGCATGTCAGCAGTTAACAAGTGGTTTTTAGTACATTCTTGGCTTTGCTGTATCTACCTAGTGCCCGTTTTGTGCTTTTTTTCCCCCCGCCACTCCTTTCCCCTTTTCCTTCTGTCCTTTTCCCTTCTCGCTCCTTGTCTCCTTCCAGCACACAAGTTTCTCTAGAGGGGCAGAGGCGGCCGCCGTGCGGGAGTTCTCTGGGTTGAAGTGCTGCTTCATTTCTCTCCATTGCTTTTGCCTTTTACTTCTGCCACACCAGCCTTTTCCTTTGCCTTTTCTCAGTGCTTCTCTTCTGACCTGCATGTCGAGTTCTGTATTGCTGTGGCTTCCAAGGAAGAAAGCAAGTCCCACGTTGGATAGCCCCTTGTTTTTAGTCAGCTGTGATCAACAGACAGCCTTTGGGACACCTTGCTTTCAAAACAAGGATAAAGTATCTGTTGATCTCTGCAGATTCCTTCCTATAACTATTTATAGGTAGTCCTGACTCCACTACCCGCTTCCCAGATGGGCTGTTCACGCGGAAGAGGCTCACGTTTCACACAGCAGAACCCGAGAGAATGGTGTGAACTGTCGGTGGGGAGTGCATGCAGGAGGCAGACTGAGTGCCCTGCTGTGCTCACCTGTGCTTATCACTCTTCTAGCATCGTGTCCACGCTGGTCTCCCTCGGGAACCAGCTGTGTCAGAGGCCCCTCTGTGGCTGGATGTCTAGCTTGCTCCGCCAGGCACAGCGGTGCTTTGGGGGCCGCAGGGGGCGGCGCTGTGCTGGGCTCACCCCGTGCGGACACGGCTTCCTCTTGGGCCCCCACGGTGTGTCCGGCCTCCCTCTCTGGGCTTCGCTGTCCCCCATTGTTAGATCACAGTGACAGCCTGTGCTTCCCACCGCCCCTTAATTTTGCAATGAAAATGGGCCTAGGATCTGGCACTTTACTCTCTCACTTGATGAATTGAGAATTTGACTATGCAGATCTGTCAGGTAACAGGGAGGTGGCCCAAGGTCACCAGGTCTCAGCTTCAGGACGTCACTCCCACATAGAGTGTTCAGCTCTCACCCAGGGCCGGGCAGCTAGGCAGCAGCTTTTGAGCTCAGACACCTATGTGTGAATACATTTTTCAGCACCTGAGTCCCAGTTCATCCCACTGGGAGCAGTCCGGGCTCGGCTAGAGCCCCGGAAAAGAGAGACCCTCACCAGCAAGACTGGAGGGCCGGGGCAGCCGGGCCTGGGCGGCGCGCTTAGGAGACAGCTCCTCGTTAGCTGCCGCCCTCGGCTTCTCCCTGTCCCCAGGTCTCAGCAATTCACAGAACTCTGCCTCCTGTCCTTCCTTCCACCTGTCATCTTTGCTTCTGAGATAAGAACCATTTGTGTAACACCAATACTTACCTAAAGAAAGACATGCATTATGTGGTTGTAATCAAACCTGATGCTTTCAGATGACCTACTTACATCTCCAATGTGGAAAAGATTAAGAACAAAACAAATTCATCTAAACTTCTGGGCAATCCAGTTGACTTTTAAATGTAAGAATGGAATTCCAAACACTTAACACATTCAGCTATATGACAGAAAGTAAATCTATGGATATGGTATTTTGTGAATGATCTTTTAAATAAAAGAAAACCTTACGTAATATTTAATGCTTGTGTTTATTTTTTTGAGTTGTTTTTTAGCTGCTCATAAAATTAACAATTTTATATTTGAAAAGTCATGTCCAAATTTAGTAGGATGTCCTATTCAGTGGGCAAAGCCTCTTGCTTTCAGAAGTTACAAGATTTGTGAGCTTATTTTAGAAGCTTGTAATGATTAGAAATGGGATGCCAATTTTTCTCTTTTTTCCCCCATAAAAATAATTTTCCTCCTGGAGAAGGAAATGGCAACCCACTCCAGTATTCTTGCCTGGAGAATCCCATAGACAGAGGAGCCTGGCAGGCTACAGTCCATGGGGTCGCAAGAGTCGGACACGACTTAGTGCACTGTCTCACCCCAGAGATCCTGCCACATATACCACAAAAACCAAACATCCCCCAATGACCTTGGCCCCACTGTTCCAATCACTCCCAGGTGGGAATTCAGGCACATGTCCACAGAGGTCACAGACAACATACATACGGTTCTGTTATGTCCCATATATTACCCTTTCATGTCCCAAGGAAGACATTTTCTCTTAGAGATTTTCATTTAGTGTATCTTTAAAAAAATCTTGTGTTAAACTTGCCTCCATCTTTTTCTTGGGTAAGGACAACCCAGAAATGGCCCTTTTGTGTCTGTGATGTTGCCATTCACAGCTTTCTTGATAGGCCTAGTACAATCTTGAGAACAGGGTTGCTGTATGCTGAATGTCAGACGGTAGCTCTTAGCTTTGCCTATCTTAGGTAGTTACGCTGTGCATTTTTTATTGGTGTACCATGTTTGATTTGTCCCTAATACCTTTGAAGTTTTTCTGAGAAATGAATAATGCAACATGAACTTATTAAAATACATTTTAAGCCTTTTAAAAAAAATAATAATAATTTTCCTAACAAATCTTAGATGGTGTAGCCATAGGTTTTGGCTGGGTAATCCTGGGCGTGGCTCTCATGCTGGTGCTGGGTGTTGCTGCTCGGCAAGCGGATTGTATGTCGAGGAGGCGCCCAGCATGTGTGTAGTTTGGTGGTTCCTCTGACCCAGTGGGCAAGGTGCAGGCTGCAGGTGGCGTTGGGGAGAGGCCTGACTGCTGGGGAAGGTGGCGAATCGGCTTACCTTGCGGTCGGAGCCTAACTGCAACTTAATCTGGAGAAATGAGCGGGGAGGGTGGGTGTGTTCCAGCAAGTGCCTGAGCGACTGTTGACTTCAGCGGCTCCCCAGCAAGAGGACTTGACGTCAGCTGGTGTTTTCGTTCAGAGGGGAGCGGGAGCGTCCCTGAGGCTGAAAACCCTCTGCCCAGAGTTAAGCAAGTGGGACTTGGTCTCCTGGAGGGGTTTCCTGGAACTGGTGGGCAGGGGCTTGAAAACCAAGTCTGATGATGAGAAGCCTTCCCACGGATTCCGTCTGCAGACCCGTGGACCTCAGAAGGGTCCTCTAGGTCTGTCAGCCGTTCAGAGGTTTCTTGTGATTGAAATGAGACTGCAGCTGACTCTGCCTCCCCCAGATGCGACTGTAACTGCAGTGGTCGCTTCTTCACAAGCACCATTTTTAGAGACCACGAAAATCGTTTTATTTTTTTTTTGAAAATCATTTTAGTACCTGCATCGAAGGTATGTCTTTCCCCCAAATAAGCACCTGAATAAATAGGGTCAGTTTCGCAAATATTTGTACTAACTATGTGAATGTTCCACAGGTCAGTTCAGACGGATCGTTGACATATGGTTTCTCTCTGCTATTCTTGAACTGGCTTCAGAGAAACCGATTTTAGTAGAGCGCCAAGTGAGGCCCTTTTAATAAGGGGTTCAAGTTTCTAAGAATGTTCTTAACTCGGAGTCCATTTTGTCAAGAGGCCGGATTGTTTCTCCAGGTCCCAGGAGAGGACAAGTTTCCACAGCAGGCTTCCAGAAGCCTGAGTTTCCCATCCTGTCTCTAATGTTCCTTCAGGGAGGTCCCGGTGAGCTGGGAGCAGAAAGAGGGCAGTGGTCAGGAGGGCTGTATGTAGAAGGACGGGGTTGTGAAGTTGTACCTAGCGTTCCCTCTCAATTTGTGATTACTAAGGATTAGCCTGGTTCTTTCCGAGAAGGAAATTTCTTGGTAGAGATTAAGTCTAGAAGAACTGATTCTCTTGAGTTTTGTAAAGCCACTCTGGCTCGAGACCCGCTAGAAACAGTGTTTCTTTGCTATGTCAGGAGACGGTGCAATGCAACCTCTAGATACTGTTTGCTTGCTTTTTTGTTTTTTTTAAAACAACCCTACTGTAATTAATCTCTTCATAAGTTGCACTTCGAGTACACTTTGGCTTCCCTTCAGACCTCAAATTCCAAATGGCTGTTGAGGTTGTGCAGGGTCACTTGCGCCACGACGGGGTTCAGTGTTCGGAATGGCAGCCTCACTAGGACCTGATGGCCCCATGCTGTCAGCGGGGCTGCTTAGCCCCCTGGAGGATGGAGTCAGCGAGCTGTTTCCGGCTCAGCTGCCGGTGCTCTCAGCAAAGAGGGACTCCTCACCAGCGCTTTTGTAGGGACGTCAGGGAGGGAGCCCGATAGATCACGTCCTGACCTTTCTGATGTCACCGATGGCTCTCCTGGTTCTCCCCACCCTCCCCAGTTTGCTCAGCCTGTAGGGCAGTGAATCGCCCTAAAAGGTTCCCCTGAGGGGAGGCTGGGCGGACAGCAGGCTACTCTGGGCCCCTGGGCCTGGCCACTTCTGCCCTTATTGGTGAAGAGCTTTGCTCTGTCTTTTGCATTTTCTTGGCCAATCTTTAACACCATTGAGATGTTTGTGTTGCTTTTTATTTGAGGCTAACAGGGTTAAAAACACATCTAGTATCTAAGAGTTTTCCTTTTGCAGTTTTTTGTCATGAGAATGAGCCAGAATAATGAAAGACTTTATTTAATTATAACCTATAACTAATCTCTTCCCACATCTGTAACCACACTCTAACTGTAAAATATTAAATATACAAACAAAAGCGTGCTCCTTTGCAGTGGTGGGCTCTTTGGTTTTCAGTTCAGGAACTTTGAGAAAATGTTTCCTGTACCTGTTCACCATGGGACAGAAGGCAATAAAATCATTACTGGCCTGGAAACATCTTTTCTAAGCAGGATAGGGAGGCAGGGAGATGAGAGATGCTTTCCAGGTCACTGAAGGGTTCTGTAAGTAGCACCAGGATTCCTTGGAATTGGTAGAAGTCTCTCACGTGCATTACACTCCTGAAATACAGAATATACTCAGCAGATTTTTTTAAGTAATATTTCAAAATATAAATGACGATGTTACAAACTAAAAACACATGAAGTATATGAAGATTTCCTGCAAATTGGTAAGAGAACAAGAACTCAATGGAAAACTAAGCACCAGTGAACAGGCATTTCACAGAAGAGGAAATAAAGTGCTCAGCCTCATGAGCAGTCAAGGACCTGCATCAGGACGACAAAGAAAATACTATTTTACGCCCATCCAAACAGCAAAGATGGAGAAGCCTGACAAACCAGTTGCTGGCAAGTTTGTGGGTCTTCACATGTTACAAGTGAGAGTCAGTGAGTACAGCCACTGTGGGAATTAATTTGAAATGAGCATTAGCCCGAAAATTGAATGGTCCCACATTCTAGCCCAGCAGTTCCTCTCCCAGAGATCCACCCAAGAGAAATAACAGCCATACTGCTGTGTTAATTTTATACACACACACACACACACACACACAAAACACTTTACAAATACCTATATACAGAATAGAAAACAAAGTCTTTTAACTATGTATAGCACAGGGAACTAAATTGAGTATCCTATGATGAACCATAATGGAAAAGGATTTTTTTTTTAGAAATGTGTATGTATAACTGAATCACTTTGCTGTACAGCAGAAAGTTATAACAGTGTAAGTCAACTATACTTCAATCTTTAAAAAGTACTTTGAAGGCTAAAATACACAGATGACAAAAACATCACTTCGTTGTGGGGAAGGCAGAAGAATGAGGGAATATTCTTGGTTCCGCTGGGTAGTGAGCTCATGACCAAAGATAAATGCCACATATGCCTGGGCGTGAGGGGGCAGGAGTGATTCTCGTTTGAATCGTAAGTGGCAGCAGCTTTATAGACAGGCTCCAGGGGCTTCTAGAATGTTGTATATGCTTCTCTATGTGCATATACCTGAAGAAAATCCATGACTTCCCATCAGCCTTGAAAGGACGTATGACCCCAGAAGATTCTCAGCGTCAGCGTTAGAACTTAAGTTCTTAGAACTGCTGTGTTACTACTTAGCTTGCTTCTGTGACGGTTGTGCACACAGCTGACATTCAGCTGTGAGCGGAAAAGCCAGACAGTCCTGTTTGGAGTGATGAAGACAAGACGGTGGTGATGGTTGTACGAAACTGAATAATTAATGCCTCTGAGTTGCCCACTTAGAAGTGGTAAAAATGGTAAATTTTATGTGACCTGTATTTTGTCACAACTTAAACACCAGAAACCACTGAGTTGAAAAAACAGTGGGGGACACTGGTATTTATACAACTGGACACAAAATGGCTAATGGTGGAGAGGGGTTGAAATGTCTAGTTTTTAAAAACTTATTTTCTAACTCACATCTGAATGATCTATAAATAAAATAGAACTTTGAGGAATTTCAGAATTGCCTAAAAGCGGGCAGTGGAGGCTCCTGGATTCAGGAATGGATTCAGATTGAGTGGCTCCTCCTCCCACTCAATTTCAAAAAGGGTCTTTGGGTTGAGAGACCCTTGTTTTTATAGATGGAAAATGGGCTCAGAGAGGATCCTGGGTGCCACGGTGGACGGACCCCGAGGCTTTGCTGGCAGTCAGCAGTCAACTCCGCATCCTCCATAAATAAGAAGGCCCTTGACAGAAGCCAGCATGTGAAACAGCTCAATTCCCACTAGACACGGCCCTTCTGTCCCTCTCTGCAGATGGAGAAACCTGGACAAGCACACAGCCCAGGGTTGGATGGGAACCAACACAGACTTGTCCCAGTGGGTGAGGAGGGGCCGGGCGGGCGGTCCCAGCGAGCCCCTGAACCCACGAGTGGTGAAAAGACAACAGGCTTTGGGGTCTGGATTGAAACCCAGCTTAGCCTCTCAGCCTCCAGCCAGCTTGCCCAAGAAAACGAAGGTCTTCCTGCAAGAGTTGCCAAGGGACTTACGCGTAGCGCTGCCCCCACATGGAACGAGGGAGGCAGCCGCGGTTCTCAGGCGCAGGTTTGGGAGTCAGGTGAGGTTGGCTTTAGCCCTGCTGCCCGCACCTGCAGGGGTGAGGACAGCCAGCGCTCAGGGCCCACGAGGTAGCCCAGGTCCCCGCGCCACCCTTCTCCCCCACAGGGTGGCAGCAGTGAGCACCCAGCCCTGGCGGTTCTGTTCTGCTTCCCACTGGGCCCCTGGCAGGGCTGGACTGGACGGGAAGAGAAGCCCCGTCCCAGCAGAGGGGGGCCCAGAGCTGGGGAGCTCAGGCTCCGAGATGCCAGACAGATGCGGGCTTGAGGTGCGACCCTGTGGGCTTCCCTGGGGCCCCTAGCAGGTGGGTAAGAGTTCAGTGGCCTTGGGCAAGTTGTTCGATGACCACTAACAGGAGGTGCTGGGGGACCCGGCCACCTGTCCAGCACCTCCTCACCTCTACGGCCGGATGCTGGGGCAGCAGGTGGAGGGAGTGGCCAGCTCTGCACCTCTATGAGCCTCATCTGGAAAATGGGAGTAAGGGGGCCTGGAGGAGCGGTCACGCATGTCCTTCCTTCTGCCCTTCACCTGGGTCTCCCTTCCTCTGGTGCCGGTGTCTGTCCACTCCGTCCATCTGTCTTTGCCTCTAGCTGTTCGTTGTGTCTGCCCTGGCATGCGTCTGCCATGCATCTCTGTGTGTTGGTGTGTGTCTGTTTCTCTTTCTTTAGCATGTGTATCTCTTTCTCTGTGTGTGTGTGTCTCTGTCTCTGGTTTTCTGTGTGTGTGTGTGTGTATTTTAGTGTGGACGTGTATTTCTGTGTGTGTGTGTGTGTGTGCGTATTTTAGTGTGGACGTGTATTTCTGTGTGTGTATGTCTCTCTCTCGGGTTTTCTGTGTGTGTGTGTGTGTGTGCGTATTTTAGTGTGGACGTGTATTTCTGTGTGTGTGTGTGTGTGTCTGGTTTTCTGTGTGTGTGTGTGTGTGCGTATTTTAGTGTGGACGTGTATTTCTGTGTGTGTATGTCTCTCTCTCGGGTTTTCTGTGTGTGTGTGTGTGTGCGTATTTTAATGTGGACGTGTATTTCTGTGTGTGTGTGTGTCTCTCGGGTTTTCTGTGTGTGTGTGTGTGTGTGTGCGTATTTTAGTGTGGACGTGTATTTCTGTGTGTGTGTGTGTGTGTGTCTGGTTTTCTGTGTGTGTGTGTGTGTGCGTATTTTAGTGTGGACGTGTATTTCTGTGTGTGTGTTTAGTGTGTTCGTGTCTTACTCTCTGGCCGCCTGTGTGTGTCTGTGCAAGCACCCCCGTTTCATTCTTCATTCCCTTTCTCCTGTCTCTCTGTGTGTCTCTTCCTCCCTGAGACGGGTTCACGCGTGTGTGTTCAGCGTGCACGTTGCGTGCGTTTGTGTTTCCATGTCTTCCGTCTCTCTCTGTCTCTGTGTCTCCCCGCCTCCGTCTATTGCAAGCGGGGCCTGTCCGGCAGAGCAGCGGATGTGTGAAGGCTGATTCAGTGGCTGACAGGAAGCCCGTCGCCCTGCCTGCTGCCCGCCAGTGTCTGGCATTGGCATCGGCTCGGGCAGGTGTGCGTACTCAGGATGAGGTGGCCGCAGTGAGGAGGCCCCCCGCTCTCAGGTAAGCCTTTCCCAGGGGTACCTGGAGCCTGGGCCTGAGGCCAGGGGCCTGAGGCTGCCCCCTGACACCCCGGGGGGATGGGAGAGGCCCTGGTGTCCTGGCAGGAGCATCTGGTTGCCCACTGGGTGGGCCGGGAAGAAACCAGGACACCCCACACCTCCTTCCTTAGCCCCCGCCCTGTCCTGGTGCCCCCCCCCCCGGCTAGGAGCCCCTTGCCCCAGCCCCTGCAGCACCCGGGGGCAGTTGTTTCTGGGGCTCTGGCCCCTCTCCTGCCCTCGCCTTCCCCGGCCCAGCCTGCACAGCCCTGGGAAGCACCCAGGGTGGTCCCACCACTTCCAGAGACGGCTGAGGGGCCAGGACAGGGCTCCCGGGGGCTCAGAAGCTTTGGTTTCTTCATCTGTAAAATGGGACTGTAAATACCCTGCCGCGGAACTACGGGAGGATGGGAAAGGCGCTCCGGGCGAGCAGGCCGAGGTCCTGCCCCAGGCCCTGAGGAAGAGCTGTCCGGGCCGCCCCACCCAGCCCCCAGCCTGGCCACCAGGTCCCTGCTGGGGGGGTCGAGAAACTACAGGCCCTGGGGCGCTCCCAGTGCCCTGCTCTGTCAACAGGAGGCCATAGCCTTCCCCTTCCCCTGCCCAGAACAGGAGCTTCCCCGGGGCCCTGCACCAGCGCCTGAGCATTAAGCACCTCCATTAGAGACCTCTGGTCAGCCTCATCTGAAGGCCAAGGTTCTCTGGGGAAACAGAGTAGAGCCCAGCAGATAAAGCCTTCCCAGGGCTGGGATGGAAACCTCTTGACTCCATCCCTACCCCGGCGGGCCTCAGTTTTCCCATCCATAGCCAGAGGAGGGCTGGGGGGCTGGACAGGAGGGTCGCCAAGGGCCTTTGGGGGCGGGAGCCTGGGTCCTGGGGCTGCTCAGCCCAACCCTGAGAGCTCTTCCGCCATGGGCTTGTTGCAAACCTTGTTCATCTGAAAACTGCCCACTTCCCTTTCTGCTATTTTGGCCGGCAGGCCTGGGGCTGCGGCGGCCTCCTCTCCCCTCCCCACTCCACCCAGCGCGGCCTGGCCCCTGGGGCCCCTCCTGGTGCTGCGGGGGCCCAGCCCCTCTCCTTCCCCCTGCCACCGCCCCGCCTGTTCTCAGACCTGGGTGGGAAAACAAGCAGAGGACCAATTGAGTCAGTCTTGGTCTCGGGGAAGAGGCAGCCCTAGTTTCTTCCTCAAATGAATCTTTTATTTTTTTTTTCCAAATGAATCTTTTAAAAGCCATATTGTGTGATTCTTTAAAAAAATGTAATTTAAAAAAGGATTTACGGGAAGGAGTGTAGGCCTTAGAGTCTACCTGCCCTGAGTACGGATCTTGGCCCTGTGACTGCTCAGCTGTGTGACCTTGGGCAGAGTGCTCACCTCTCTGGGCCGCCCTCTCCTCCCTTGGAGAAAAAGGAGCCGACCTCTCCGAGGCGATGCTGTGTGGCTCTGTGACAACTGCGGGGCTGGGGGCAACAGCCACGCTCGCCTTCAGATCCCAGGGTCTCCCAGGGTCCCAGCACGACGCCTGCCTGGGGCAGGCTCAGGCTTGTGTGTCTGGGGGAGCAGGCATGGAGGGCTTCAGGCAGGGTTGCCCCAGGCTGTCCAGTGCAGGCCATCCAGCCAGGATGCAGCTAACCCCTTCCCATCCCGCAGGGACCGTGATGATGACAAGTCACAGAGGTCACAGCCAAATGTGCCCCACGCCAGCCATCAGCAGCACCTCCGGGTGTCATCTCAGTGCTGGGCCTCCTATGATGAACCCGAGGGTTGCGTGTCATTTTTTCCCCCCATTTAACAGGGTGACTGGTGGCATTTGGATTCAGCTGCTGGGGCAGAATTTGTATTCTCATGCCCTGCCCCCTTCCCTCACTCAGTGCCAGGCGGGGGGAAGACAGACCAGGGCTAGGGGCATGCCTGACTGTGCGGCTTATCCCCGAACAGCAGAGCCAGGAAGCAAGAGCACTTTCTGGTGGTCGGGGTTCCTCAGGGAGGGAGGGCAGCAGAGCTCAGCAGCCCAGATCCTTGGGCCTCAAATGCCAAGCTGAGTGTGTGGACTTGCCTGTGGGGTCTCAAGCAGACCCCAAGGGTGGCCAGTGCCAGACCCTTGTCCCATGGGAGTAACCCCCCGTGGGTCTACCCCCAAACCTCCTTGGGGGCAGAAAGAGCCTTCGTCTTGACCCAAAGATAAATGTGTCAAGGATGGGCGCTCGAGGGAACTGTCCAAACCAGCTGGCCGGAAGTGTGACACTCAGCAAGTTTCTCTTCCTGAAACCCTGACTGTGGTCCAGGCTGGATGTGTGTGAAATCCCCACAACTGTTGGAGGAAGGCCCTGGTTGATCCCAGTTTTACAGATGAGAAAAGTGAGGCCAAGAGACCCTGAGATACAGGTAGGGGTCCCCTGTCCAAGACTAGGGGCTCCCAACCTCAGCAGCCCTGGATGGACTTGGGCCTTGGCTGGAGGCCCAAGAGGGAGGCGGCCCTGGACCAGAGGGAGGTCTGGGGAGGGCGGGGGGTATGCAGCCTGGGAAGACGGTGCCCCGGCCCCTAGAGGATGGGGAGCTGAGGTCCTCCCGGAACGATATCTGGGGTGTGACCGATCCATCCTCTCTCCTTATGTGGAGGCCACTGCGTCCCAAGGTCTGGGAATGGTGGTATTCCTACTGACTCACTTGGCATTTGCGGGAAAGAGAGCTAACTTCTTCATGACGGGCCGCTGACCCAGGCTGGGCCCTGCACGGAGATTCCCTGTCATCTTTGAATCAGGGATTCAGGAAGCTTGGGGTGGTGAGCGGGGCCACGGGGTATGGTGCAGGCCTCTGGGGCAGCCAGAAAGAGGGGGGAGGCCTGCACAAAACTCCGGCCTCCTTCAGCCTCACCTCCCGCAGCTGTGAAGCGAGGAGAAGCCTCCTCCCAGGTGGCCGAGGTGGGAGGCACAGGTGTTCAGAGGGGATGCTCCGTAGCATGGGCTCCATGCGCCCACCGTGGGGCACAGGCCCCACAGGACCCCTGCTGCCCTCTGTCACTGGCCTTTGCAAAGGGGGCTGAGCCTCTTTAGAGTTGCAACAAATCTCCCTGGAGGGCCCCTCAAGAGGGCTGAACTTGCACTCAGCAGGCCTTGCTAGGTGGCTGCCTGCGGCTTCGCTGAGGCCCGGAGGCTGGGACCGGCCACTGACCACAGAGCAGCCTCTTAACCCCATCTCCCAGCACGTTCCTCCACCAGCCGCCAAAGTCCCTCTCTGCCCAGGCGCCCTTCGCCGCTTCCTGGTCTCAGGCCCACCTCCTCCGAGAAGCCTTCCTGACCTCCCTCCTCCCAGCTCCCAGGACAGGAGGAGCCAGAGCATCTGGATAGACGGGCGTTTTAGGAATGGAAATTGCACCCCCAGCTTCCCCGGGAGGCCTTGGGTGGGAGCAGAGAATCACCCTAAGGTGGATGGGGGCTCCAGTGTAGAAGGGGCAGTGGATTCTGAGCTTGGGGAACAAAGCTGGGTTCACAGGAGGTTTCATGACAGGATCAAAGAGCAGAACAAGCATTAGGGTCTGGAGTGCTTGCATGCATGCTAGGTCACTTCAGTCGTGTCCGACTCCTTGCGAAACTGTGTGGACTGCAGCCTGCCAGGCTCCTCTGTCCATGGGATTCTCCAGGCAAGAATACTGGAGTGGGTTGCCGTGCCCTCTTCCACGGGATCTTCCTGACCCAGGGATCGAACCCTCGTCTCTTATGTCTCCTGCATTGGCAGGCAGGTTTTCTTTATCACTAGGACTTGCTGGGAAGCTCCTAGGGTCTGGAGGCTGGCATTCAAATCCTGCCTTTCCCCTTTGCAGCTGTGGAATTTGGGGCTTCCGATTCTCTATTTGTGAAATGGCTCGAGCCTCTCCCTCGCAGGGTGGCTGGGTGGACTAAGCAAAGGTGTGCATGGGAGTGTGCGCTTACAGGCAGGTTTCCAGAACCTTCCAGCACTTGATGATGGCCCTGGGGGACCCGAGGTGTGGGTCTGGGGTCAGATGAGCAGACAGGGCTGGTTCTGTCCCCGTCTGGTCCCAGAGCAGGGAGGGTAGGGGACGCTGGGCTGTCAGGGGACATTGGGGGGAGGGTTCCTAGCAGGGGCGGCCCTGCGGCCCCCTACCCTGGCTCACAGTGCCCCCTGTCGCAGCCCTGCAGGAAGAAGAGCGGCCCAGAATGGACATGAGCGCGGACACGGAGCTGCTGTGGCCGGGGGCGGCTCTGCTGCTGCTGCTGGGGGCAGCGGCCAGCCTGTGCGTGCGCTGTTCCCGCCCAGGTAAAGCCTGGGGGTCGTGGGCCTGTGGGAGGAGTAGGCGGTGTCCCCAGAGAGCCGCTCAGGCCCAGACCCGGCTGCTTGGAAGGGGCAGTCAGATAAGCCTGGGGGCGCAGAAGTGAAACCCAGGGACCCGTCCCCTGATCGTTCTCTGAAGACCACGGGTCTGACTCAGTGGGAGTGTTGGTTCTCTGGAGTCAAAGGCGTCTGTCTGCGCATGGATTGCGCCGGACAAGGGAGGGGAGAGGGGGCTGGGCTGCCTGCAGTGTCTGCCTTCATGTTCCACTCTCCTAAGTAAATGGTGAGCAAACCTCACCAGGGTCAGGTGGCCCCCCAGCGATGAGTGGCTCAGCCCCCATATCCGGTCTGAGGCCTGCCCGGGGCAACAGGGGAGATGGTTGGGCCTCGGATCTCAGCTCCCACCCGGCCCGGGGGGCGGGGAACTGGCTAATCTGGTCCTGCTCTTGCAGGTGCAAAGAAGTCTGAGAAAATCTATGAGCAGAGGAGTCTGTGAGTGTCTCCCCAGCCGGGTGATGCCGTGTGTCCTGCCTGGGCGGGGGCCGTCCCTCTGGGCCTCCCCTCGGGCATCCCCACCCCCACCCCTCGCCCCTTCACTCTCACCTCCTCCAGGCCGGGCTCCAGTGGGTCCTCAGCACTTAGGGGAGGGCGAGGGGGTGCCCAGGGACCGCCCAAACCCTGCCCCAGACTAGTCGGGGAGGGTGGGAGGCACGCTCCAACGAGCACAGGAGCGTCTCCAGAAATCCCCGCCGTGACCCCAGCCCAGTGGGGACTAGGCTGTGCTGGGGGGTTGACAGAGGAATCCCGCCCTCCCATTGCAGGGACAGGGACCAGGGACCAGGTGCTGGGTCTGAGAGAGAATGTGGGCATGAAACTTTGGGGGGATCAGGGAAGGCCTCCTGGAGGAGGCGGGAAGAATCTGAAGAGAGACAGAAGGGGAAAGGGGGACATTCCAGAGAGAGAGGGAACAGTGTGGGCAATCACTGACTTAAGGCTGGGGTGGACACCGTCTTGGGGTTGATGCAGCCGAAGTGAACATGTCTTGAGAGTAGTGAGCTGAATTCGGAGGAAGGAGAGTCTTGACCGTGGCCAGAGGCCTTGGCCTTTGTCCAAAGGGCCAAGGGGAGTCGCAGGAGAGCTGGAAGCAGAGCGGTGGTCAGGGGAGATGAAACGCTGTCACTGACCCCAGAGTGTCAGGACCCCGGCAGGAGGGCTGCGGCCAGCGGTGTGCTGGTGGAGGGCTCCGAGACCTGTGTGCACACACGTGCACAGGCCTGCACGCCCACGCACACCCACTGGCTCCCCCAGCACTCATTCATGCGTGCACTTCTCACACACACACAGGGCCTGCTTGCACGCCTGGGCAGGCACTCACATACAAACCCGCTCACACACCCTCTTCTCATTTCCTTTTGCAACTGAAAAACCACAGTGAGATTTGAAAATAGAATTTTCCCATCCATGCCCACTCCTGGGGCTGGGGCTGGACCTTCCCAGCCTTTTGGGGTCCCTTGGTCCTCTGGCTCGCCAGCCCACAACCTCCACCGGGGCAGGGTGGACTGGACTCCCCTGGTGCCCTCCCCCTGCCCCAAGGCAAGTTCCTCAATATCTCCCCTCGCCTCTCCTCCCTTAGTCCCTGCCCACTCCAGGCCCCTGATTAATCTTAGAACTGAAGATCCTCAGAGGCACAAGTTAAACCTCCCCATGTGGGAGGTGGAAAAAAAGGCCTGAGTAGGAGGAGATCAGAGGGGAGACTTGGGCTCTCCCCACCTCAACTGGGTTCAGTCCTACCTGTGCCCGGCCCAGCTCCATGCCAGACTCTTCTGTGGATTTAGGGCCTTGTTCCTAAATCAGATCACTTTCACCCCTCAGGAGTTCCTGGAAGACTGGACCAGGTCACCATTCTGGTCCATGGAAGAAACCCAAAAGGCTTTTATAATTAGCTAATCTGCTCCACTAACCTTAGTGGTGGCATTCATTCCCAAAGGTACTTCATGGACCAAAATGGCAGCTAAAGCTCCAGCCCTCATCTCTGCATTCCATGCAGCAGTAAGAATGAAGAAGGAAGACAAAAAAGGGTGCATCCCAGTTGGGAGTGCCTCCTTTAAGACGCTTTCCTGAAAGCCCAACAGTTTTGGCTTGCATATCATTAACCAGAGTCTAATTACATAGTCACACTTACATGTAAGGGAGGCTGGGAAATAGAGTCTTTTTTAAAAAACAATTGAAGTAACATTGGTTTATAACATTATTTAGGTTTCACATGTAGAATATTTTATTTCTATTTCTGTACACCTTATATCAAGCTGACCAACGAACTTGTGGCTTCCATCTGTCATCACACAGTTCATCCCCCTTACCCATTTTCCCTCTCAACTTAGGTAAACACTACTCTTCTCTCTGTGTCTACGAGTTAGTGTTTGTTTGGTTTGTTCGTTTGTTATTTGTTTGCTTTTTATATTTCACACATGAGTGAAATCGTACTGAATTTTTCCTTCTCTGACATATTTCACTTAGCATAATACCCTCAAGGTCCAACCACGTTGTCACAAATAGCAAGATTTTATCTTTTTATGGGTAAAGAGTATTCCACGGTGTATATATGCCACATCCTCCTTACTCATTCATCTACCTGTTGATGGACACTTAGATTGTCTCTGTGTCTTGGCTGTCGTAAATAGTGCTGCAGCAAACATAGGGGCACATATTCTGTTGTTGTTCAGTTGCAAAGTCGTGTCAGACTCTGCAACCCCACGGACTGCCACGTGCCAGGCTCCTCTGTCCTTCACTATGTCTCAGAGTTGGCTCAAATTCAAGTTCATTGAGTCGGTGATGCCATCCACCCATCTCATCTTGTGCCTCCCCCTTCTCCTCCTGCCCTCAATCTTTCCCAGCATCAGGGTGTTTTCCAGTGAGTTGACTCTTCGAATCAGGTGGCCAGAGTATTGGTGCTTCAGCATCAGTCCTTCCAATGAGTATTCAGGGTTGATTTCCTGTATGATTGACTGGTTTGATCTCTTTGCTGTTCAAGGGACTCTCAAGAGTCTTCTTCAGCACTATATATAGCTTTTAAAATTAGTTATTTCATATTCTTTAGATAAATACCCAGAAGTGGGATTTCTGGATTATATGGTAGTTTTATCCTTAGTTTTTGGGGCATGTCCATATTGAATTTATAGTGACTACACTAATTTATATTCCCCCCAATAGCACACAAGGGTTTCCTTTCCTCCACATCCTTACCAACACTTTTGATTTCTTGCCTTTTTGGTAATATATTGTTGTTCTATCAGGCCTAAGGTGAAACTTCACCATGGTTTTGATTTGCATTTATTTCCCTCATAATTAGTGATGTTGAACATCTTTTCATATCTGTTGGCCATTTATAAGTCTTCTTTAGAAAAAAAAAAACTAAGTCTATTTAGTTCCTCTGCCCATTTTGTTAATCAGGTTGTTTTTTGGCTGTTATGAGTTGTTTTTATATTATATTGTAAGGGACATTAACCCCTTATCAGATATATCATTTGCAAATAGCTTCTCCTGCCCGGCAGATGGTCTTTTGGTTTCATCGATGACTTCCTTGGCTGAGCAGAAGGTTTTTAGTTTGATGTCGTTCATTTATTGGGAAATAGAGCTTTATAGATGGGTGTGTGATTGTCTAAATATAAATCAGGTTCTGTTTGAAAGGAAGAAAGTGATAGTTAGATGCCTAGCTGTGTTTGCTAAGCCCTGAAGTTGCCTCATCCATTACTGGGGAATAAATGGCATGTTTGAACATCTCCAGCATGCCATGCTCTCAAAGGAATCTTAAACATTCCTGGGGTGGTAGGTGGTGGGGGCAGCCTCTTTGTTGCTCCTGGTTGAAGTCACCACCAAGTCCCTGAGCAGCTCTCCCAGCCCTGCCACAGGCCCTCCTGACCGTCTATGTGTCTGGTTGGCTCCAGCCCAGGCCCGTGCGAGAAGGGTGGGCACCTGGTGGGCAGGCAGGGGAGCTGTATAGACGCATCAGGACACCCCGGATCTGAGTCCTGGAGGGCTGGCAGCACCCCCTCACGCTGTGGTCTGTCCCTCCCTGTCCATCTGTTCTCTCTGTCCCTGGGGCTGTGGGAAGCCAGGCCCTGACTCAGCACAGCTCTGTGTGTTTCCAGGCAAGAGAATCAGCAGAGCTTTGCAGTGGCCCGGACCTACACCCGTGAGTCCCCTGGCAGACGGGTCCCAGGCTGGGCTCAGGGTTGGGGGTGTCAGCCTCAAAATCCCTTTTGTCCTCATTGTTCTGAGGCTGTGGCCAGGCCTGATCGGGCTGGGTGATGGGATGAAGGGACTACACCGGCCAGCTGGTCTTGGGCCCAGCCAATATCCCTTCATCCTTTGCAGTGGTCAGGGAGGCCTGGCCCGGGGACACGGCCTCCAACATGGAGTTGACAAGGTAGGAATGAGCCCCCAAACCCACACCCAAGGGAGGTGATGAGGAGGGCCCTGGGGAGTACCCACCTGGCGGAGCCCAGGCCAAGACCCTGCTCCTTCCTCAGACCTCAGAACCCCAGTTCTGATTCTGAGGGCCCCACCAGGGGGGCTGTGGGCTCCAGACCCCCAGGAACCCCGGGGGCCTCCTCCCAGCCGCTTCTCAGCCCTGGCCCCGCTCCCATGCAGGAAGGACAAGCTGTTGCGGTTCTCCCCCAGCCTCGAGGGTGAGTGACCTGGGACACAGGGGTGGGGGCTGGGGCAAGGTGGGATGGAGACAGGTGAATACCTGGTAAGACAGGTACTAAGCACGAGGCCTTCCCAGAGAGACATGCCGGCTGGGCTGGGAGGCCTGATGGCTGGCCCAGTGGGGCGAGGGGACAGACAGCAGGTGTGACACTGTGAAGAGTGGGAAACACCTGGAGGGGCTCCGGGCTGGGGAACCAGCATTGAGCCAATTGGCCTGGACTTTCTTCCAGATTCTTCATCCCCCAGGTACCAGTACTTCAGCAAAGGTAGGTGGGTTCTGGGCAGGAGGGGGCTGCGGTGCGGGCCCACAGCCCCTGCCGCGGCCTGATTCTAGCCCCCTCCCGCAGGAAGCAGACCCAGATCAGAGGAAGCCTACATGTGAGCGGCCTTCTGCGGGCCCTGGCCACCTCCGCCCCGCCCTCACCCGCCCCGCCCTCAGCTTCCTTCCTCGAGAACGGCCTCCTGCCCTGGAAACCCGCAGGCCCGGGCAGGCTCCCCGCAGCACCGTGGCTCCTCAGAGGACCGCGGCTTCGTGGGGACAAGGCCGGGGCAGGGACGCAGCCCTGTTCGGGGGCGGGGCCGTCTGGGTGGGCGGGGCTGTCTGGGGTGGGCGGGGCTCATCCTGCGTCGGCGGACCCTCCAGAGGAAGGGTCCCCAGGACGTCTCCTCCTGGGCTCCCTGTTGGGCAAACTGAGGTTCTGGGGCGGGAGGCGACTTGCCTAAAGTCACCCGGCACGGTGGCTGGAGCCAGGCCACCACGCTTTCAGCCCCAGGGTGGCTCAGGGGTGAGACCCTGGCTGAGCCCCCCACGGGCTCCCGGGGGAGTGACGACGGCTGGGGCAGCCGTGGTCTCACCGCCCCCCACGTGAAGCCCCCACCCCCACCACGGGCCTGCCCCGCAGCTGGTGCTGTGTCTGTGTTTTCTTGTCAGAGACCCCACCTCCACGGACTATTACAATTACGATCCGTTCCAGAAGCCCGTGGAAGGTGAGGCAGAGGAGGCAGCGAGGGCAGATCAGCTTCAGAGCCCACACCCTCGGGCCTGGGCCAGAGAGGGTTCGGAGGACCCGGGAGGACGACGAGGACCGGGGAGGATCTGGGAGGATCAGGGAGGATTGGGGAGGATGGCAAGGACCTGGGAAGACCTAGGAGGACCGAGGAGGACTGTGGGAGGATCGGAGAGGACCGAGGAGGACCTAGTAGGACTGAGAAGGACTTGGGGAGGACCGAGGAGGACTGAGGAGGACCGAGGAGGATCTGGGAGGACCGAGGATAGGGGAGGACTCGGGAGGACCCGGGAGGACGGAGGAGGATGGGGAGGATCTAGGAGGACCTGGGAGGATGGGGAGGACTGGGGGAGGACTGAGGAGGACCTGAGAGGATCAGGGAGGACCATAGAGGACCTAGGAGGACTGAGGAGGCTGGCACTGTGGGCAGGAGCTGAGATGCAGAGGAGGGCAGGGATGGAAGGGAGCAAGAGTCGGAGAGCAGAGGGGAGCTGAGGGCAGGGACCGGGGGTAGGTTGATCCCCTTGTCATTCAGGGCCTCCCTCAAGGCTGGGGACACATGGGTCCTTGGAGGGAGGCCCTGGAAGGGGCAGACTTGCTTGAAGGATGCCAAGCCCTGCCAGCCCTGAAGGTGCTGGAACCCTGGGCTCTTAACACCTTGGCTTTACAGAACAGGAGGGTGGGCAGTGCCTGCTGAAGGGGGCATAGGCCTGGATCCCCGCCTAGGCTGAGCTAGAGTGGGAGTGAAGGTCTTCTTCTCCCCCGCTGCGCTCCTATATTGGGGGGAAAGCCCTCACTTCTCAGAGCCTCTTTAACAAAGATGGAAGCTGGGTGAGGCAGTGTTTAGAGCTTAGCTTGCTCGTTGGGGGGTGGGGGTGGGGTGCAAAGCCAGGGTACCAGGCTCTGATATGCCACACCCAGCCTAGACCCCCAGGCAGAGGATCCTCAGCCTGCCCCCACTGCCTGAAGGGTTAGGCAGGTTCCTGTCTCCTGTGCCCCCAGCGGGGGCGCCTCTTGCCCGCATAGAGATGGGTCTCCCTTCTCTTAACTATCCATGGTGGGCCTGCCCCTCCGCAGAGCATTCAGGGGAATGCTTCTGAAAGACAGAAGGAGCCCAGGGTGGAAGCCACGGAGCCAGGCCTGTGCCCATTAAGAAGCTTGTCCAGGAGAATGTTCGAGGCCCTGCGGGACCTAGAGGGGGCTTGATGAGACAGAGGGAGGGAGGAAGAGCCAGGCTTGTCACGCAGGACCCACCAGCACCCCCCACCCTCTCCCCTGTTCCTGGCAGATGACGATGACACCAATTCCTATGAGAACGTGCTCATCTGCAAGCCAAAGAGAATGGAATCAGGTAAGGTTGCACTGCTGGGGTCTGGAGCTCCCGCTGCAGGGTTCACCAGTACTAGACCTCGTGTCCCGGGAGGAGGCCCCGTCAGTCCCTGGATCTCCCTCCCTCCCTCGAGGGTCTGCCAAGTACCTGAAGGATGCAGGCTGCCCCCCTAGAGGGGCGGCCACGGCACCTCGCTGGCCTGAGGAATGGCCGTGGTGGCTGTCCCTTCCCCAGCCCCTGTCCTGGTGCTCTCTCTGCAGGGGATGAGGGGTCTGAGGATTATCAGAACTCGGCGTCCATTCAGCAGTGGCGGGAGTCCAAGAAAGTCATGGGTATGTGGCCAGAGCCCAGGCATTCCCGAATGGTCACCTACAGCTGGCTTGCATTGGAGGGGGGCCGCCCTAGGACACACAGTCAGGGGGAGGGGGAGAGAGGGGCACTTAGGGGATCTGGGAGAATGAGGCCAGGTGGGCTCCCCCGAGGCCCGTCCAGCTGATCCCACAGCGAAGCTTCTGGCGCATCAGCGGCTGCAGCGGCTCAACCATGGCAGGACCTCCTTCAGAAGCACTGTGGCCTCTGAGGTTGGGTCCTCCTGGCCTGCTGCCCGTCCAGTGGCTTGGATGGAATCGCACCTGCCCTGCTCCGGGCGGGACAGACTGCCGGGAGATCCCAGAGAGGGTGAGACGGACACACCAGGCAGTGTAGCCTTTCCCGTGGTCTGCACGGTACCATCTGCAGAGATAGGGCCGGGCTGAGCGTGTCCATGTGAACCCTCTGACCGTCTGCCCACGGATCCGCAGAGCCAGCCCCGCGGGAAGCACCGCTTTCCCTGGCAGGAAGCCCAGACGAGGACGGGGAGCCTGATTATGTGAACGGGGATGTGGCGGCCATCGAAGCCTAGGGAAGAAGGTGCCTGGAGGAAGGTACGGTCCCCGCTGGTGGGCCGCACGAGGGGGATCACATCCCCAGGGAAAAGCAGAGCACCGGGGCTGGAGGAGCCACAGGAGGGGCTGTGGACAGCACTCACGGGTGCTGAAACGGGGTGGCTTCTTGGGGCACTGGACCTCCCGTCAAGTCCCTGCCCACCCCCAACTCTTGTGGCTGGCGTGGTGAGGTGACATATTTACGGCAGACACAAAGTCTCAGCCCCGGGGGTGTCAGGCAGGGCAGGCTGGTGAGTCTGGGTGGGCCTCTGCAACCTTGGAAGGTGATTTAACCTCCCGTGACCCACTTCCTCGCTTGCAACGTGGAGCTACTGGGACCTGTGTCTTAGATGGGACACGCAAGACCCACACAGAAAGCAGGGCCAGGGACTTCCCAGGTGGTCTGGTGGTTAGGACTCCGGCTGCCGCTGCAAAGAGCATGGGTTTGATCCCTGGTCGAGGAACTAAGATCCCGCGTGCCACATGGTACAGCCGCACAGACAAAAAAACCAGCAGCAGGACCAGGGTGACGTGCCCATGTTGGACGCAGGGATGGGGCGGGATGGGGGCTGGTGATGGTGCCAAGTGCTCACACACCACCCCTTGGCGCCCCCCAAGGCACAGAGAGGACAAGCCACCTGCCGCGGTCCCCACTTAGAGTGCGCGGAGGAGGGGATGGACACACGTACAAAGATGTAGGAGCCCGGCCTTGCCTCCGGGACAGGGGAGTCGACCCGAGGGTCCTGGAAAGGCTGCCTGAAGTCCCAATCTGGGGGACACGGGCAAGCCTGTCACACTGGGGGCAGGCCTGGGCCGTTTGAGAAACCAGCAATAGGATCAGCTGCAGGCGTTTAAGCCCAAAGGGCAGAGCCCACAGTTCATTCATTCACCCCGCAACTAGGGAGCACCTGCCAGGGGCAAGTCCTGTCTTAGAGGCTGGGGACACAGTGATAAAGAGAAGATACATAAATCCCTGTCCACTTAGAACTTCCATTCTGGTGGGAGAGAGCAAACAGGCAAACTAGCTGGAAGAGGAGAGGCGAGACAAGAGAAGGGAGGAGAGGGGAGGGGAGAAAGGAAATTGAGCAGTTAAGATGTTAGGAGTGGGGAGAGGCAGGAGGAATGTGGTGGGGGAGAGGAGGGTGCCCTCATTTAAGCTGGGAGGCAGAGAAGTCTTTCAGAGCTCCCCTCCTCACCCTTCTAGGGGAGGGAAGGACCCCCGACAGGAGCCTGAGTCTGACAAGAGGGGAACAGAACAGAGCGATGGGGGAGTGGCAGAGGTGGAGGGCAGGGCCAGCAGCTGGGTTTTTTCTGAGATGGGGGATGTGCTCAGCAGGGTAAGAGTGACTTGATGTTTCTCAGGTATCACTGCCCGCCACTGTGTAGAGATGTGAATACAGGGACGGGGAGGCAGGGAGGCCAGTACCTTAGGGCAGGAACCCGGGAGGCCGTGGTGGGGGCAAACCGTTTGTGCGGCTGAAGGGGCTCTCTGATGTGCCGCTTGTCAGCTGCCAGGTGGAGTGAGGACTGAGGAGGCCTGGGAGGTTTGCCCGAGTCAAAGGAGAGGGCATCACTATCAGCAACTGAGATCAGGGAGGCGACCAGCAGAGCAGGTTTTGTGGGCAAGGCTGGTTTATGTCTGGGCTTGCTAAGTTGGAGATACCATGCAGGGGGTTGTACGAAGTGGGGAGTTAAGAGACCTGCGTCTGGATTCAGGGAGAGGGCAGGAGGAAAGAGGCTGTGCAGGTTCCTAAGAGGAAAGAAATTAGAGTACGCTGTCTGACAAATGATACGGGGAGCCTCTAGTTTGGGGTTGGACTCCGGCTGGCTGGAATTTATACCCTCGACCTCGCACACAAGGTCTGAACTCCACAAGCTGGTGTCCAAAGTGGCCTGACAAGACTGGGGAGACCTAATCCCTGTGTTCGAGTAGGTGGAAGGGCCACCAGGCAAGGCTGGGGGCAAAGTGGAGTTAGGGCCTGGTACCCCTGGTCAAGTCCCTTCAGGTATTCAAACAAAAAGCAGGCACCTCCCTGGTGGTCCAGTGGTTCGGACTCCGAGCTTCCATGGGGGTTCAATCCCTGACTGGGGAACTAAGATCCCCAGCCTTTCACCTAAAAAAAAAAAAAAAAAAAGGCAGAAGCTCCTAGCTCCTGGAATAAGAAACACGCTTGTTTGATGGGCAGGTTCTCTGCTCACTGACCATCGCTGTGTATCCTCCTGGGGCCAAGGGGACAAAGAGTCAGGCCAGGCAAACCTTTCCCTCTTTAACAAATACGTTTCCTCTTCATTGAAGGAGCCAGGGAACCATTTATCGCCTCCCCAGGACCCCTTCTCCAGAGCCGCTCAGCTTCTACACTCCCTGCTGCACTCCTGGGAGGGGCATCAACGTGTCCTGAGGACCAGCGGGCTGGCCACGCAGCACCTGGCCTGGGAAAGGACAGTTACAGGGAGCCAACCTCTGACCGGCTCCCACGGGCAAGCCTGGGGTCTGGCGGCTCCCGCCGTGGTCCCGTGCCCAGAACTGGGGACAGCTGCGTCCCCCTACCCGCATTGAAAACCTCGTACTACATGGGTGTTTGTGTCCTTTTTTTTCGCTTTGGATTTTGATCCCAAATTGCTTACTAACGTTGGTTGCTGGGATTTCGTGATGGATAAGCTTGTACAGTTAATTTATGCAGGTGGAGTTGTATTTAATATTTTGCATTTCAGGGTAGAGGTTGTGTAATAACTTGTCTCCTGTAAGCATTACATGTACTTCACCTCGACAGCTGGGGGTGCCCTGGCGCTCCTTTCTCTGGGCCTTGGTTAACTAAAGCAGAGGTGAAGCTGCGGCTAACTTTGCGAACCTCTCGTGGGAGCGTCCGCTGCGGGCAGACTGCGGAAGGGGCAGGCGGGGAGGAGTGGCCGGGGCCCCGGCTGACTGGGCAGGAACATGACCGTCTCATGGGACAGGCGGGAGCCTGAGGGACCTTCTGCCTCAGAGAAGCCAGAGTCAGGGAGACAAAGCGCCTCCTCCGACTGAAACGTCTCAATAAACATTTCCAATTTAAGAGCATGATTTTTTGTCTGCTTTCCCCGCCTCACTAGAATCTTCTAAGGCACGAAGGTCAGGCTTGTTTCATACAAAGGGGCCTGAGGGACGTCCCAGGTGGTCCAGCGACTAAGGCTGTGTTCCCAGTGCGGGGGGCCTGGGTTCCATCCCCGCGGTCAGGGATCCCCCAGGCCACAACCAAGAGTTCGCAGGTCGCAGCTAAAGAAGTGCCGCGTGCCACAAAGAAGATGGATGATCCGGCATGCTGCGACCTGGTGCAGCCAAAGAAATACTTAAAACAACCCCAAAACTCTGAGATCTGGAGAGAAGGCTGGGGACAAGAACCTCTTTCCAGATGTCTCATCAGACATGAGACAGTTCTTTCCATGAGAAGTTAATGCTGCAAGTTTGGAAATGAGAGGAAAAAAAACATCTAGAACACAGCTGTTGGCCGCCCGTCCCTTCACGCCCTGCAGCCCAGCCTCACCTGCGGGGAGGACGGCTCAGGCCTGAGCACAGGTGCGGCAGGGCTGTGGTGAGGCCCCAGCGGGAGGGCTCCTGCCCCGCCATCGAGTGTGGGAAGCTGGGGTGTCACAAAAAAATGGGCGCGGGCATCCCTTTGCTTCCCGAGGATCCCAAAGCTCCAGACAAAAAGTAAGACTGAGGAGGCAGGCAGTTCTCTCATGGTCAGCGTTTTCCCTGCAGGGGCCTGGGTTCAATCCTTGATCAGGGAACTAAGATCCTGCAAGCCATGCGGTGCAGCCAAAAAATTCATAATAATAAATAAGATTGAGATGTGCTGAAGCATTTTGTAAAATTCCTGCTTGCAGTTTTTGAGGACCTTAATTTCCACCCCCCCTCTTAATCAAAACCCTAACCCAAAGAGCCAGTGACCTTGGAGACTTTCCTGTGACCATTCAGCAACGTGGTCTTGACGCGTGTCTAACCCCACCGAGGGATTGCTTCAGAACAATCTGGGAATAGGGTTGCTGGGCGGGAATATAGAAAGAACAAGACGGGAATGTGTTGATAAAATTGTTAAAATGAGTTATGTGAAAGTTCACCGTATCATTCTCTGTATTATCTATAATGATTATTTTCCATAATTTTTAAACATGGGGAAAAAAAACAGCATTTTGCCAACAAACAAAGCATTTCTACAACATTCACTGGGAAATTCTAAAGCAACAGATACACCCGGCTACACAGAAAAGGTGACCTAGAGGGAGGTTGCTCTGGGTCTATCTGTACTGTGCTCCTCGGTGACTTTTTTCAATTTATTTATTTATTTTAAAAAACTTTCTGGCTGCCCCTCAAAGCATGCTGGATCTTAGCTCCCCGATCAGGGATCAAATCTGTGCCCCCTGCGGTGTAAGTGCAAAGTCTCCACCACTGGACCGGCAGAGAAGCCCTCCTGGGTGATTCTTGCCAAGCCCTTTATGAAGGGCTCAGGGCCCCGGGCTGTTCTGAGAGGCTGATAAGTTACAGCAAACTCTGCCTCACCCTGTGGGATTGTCGTTATGGCTTCTAGAAAAACTGAGATTAGCCTGTCCAATCTATTATCAGAACACCTCTCTACCTGCAGACGCTAGGGGTATATGTGGGAGATAGGAAGCTGGTTTTCCCTGTGGCCTGGCACTGCCACCTTTCTGCCACAAAACTGTAAGGTTTTATTAGCAAAATGCCAACACAAGCACAGACCGGAGGCCATGTCCTAGAGGGTCTCTTCCCACCCTCTCACCCCATCGTGAGTCTGAGGGTGAGTCTGAACACTCCACGAGCAGGGGAGATGTGCTGGAAGCAAGGTGAAGACCAGGAAGATGCGCTCCAGGGTCGGTCCAGGGCATCACTTTTTCCAAACCAAAGGCTGTGACTCTCAGCAGTAAGGACTCTCGTAACCCAGCAAGAGAGGCTTCTGCTCTAACTGGCCACTGGGGCCATTGTCTTCTGACACAGCCTGGCCAGGAGCCCTGCCATCTGCAGAAGGGAGTTCACACCTTCCGCTATTTTCATATGCGTGTATCCAATTTCCTGGGGGGGGAAAAAATCCAACTTAAATCTGGTTAATAAGTGAGGGAAGAGTCTTAATTCTTAAAACCTGAACATCTGAACCAAAGGTTTGCTCAAAATTGATGCAGGGAACTCAAACTCCAGCTGGAAAATGAACTCTGAAAAGTTCATCTTGTTTCCTAAAAAGAATACTGATAGTTCTTTAATGAGTGCATGCGTGCTCAGTCGCTCAGTCATATCTGACTCTTTGCAACTCTATGGACTGTGGCCAGCCAGGCTCTTTTGTCCATGGGATTATCTAGGCAAGAATACTGGAATGGGTTGCCATTTACTCCTCCAGGAGATCTTCCCTACCCAGGGATCAAATCTGTGTCTCCTGCATTGACAGACAGATTCTTTACTACTGAGTCACCTGGGAAGCTCTTTGACGGGTGCCACTAAGAAAATGAAAAAAAAAAAAAAAGCCAGACTGCATTTGTCAACAGAATTCACCCAAGAGGTTGAATTTTACTCTTATTTAAATTACATCTCAATTAATCTCACTTATATGACAAGTAAATAAATACCTCTCTCATGAACACAGCCATCCCAGGGAACATCAGGTCACTGCCTGGCAGGATTGGCGTAAACAAGCCCCTAGCCCCTGGGACAACCTGCCATTGACTGAGCATCTTCCAGGCACCTGGCCTGTGAGTGAAACAGCCTCAGCGTGGCCCACATTCCTGGGGAGAGAGGCATTGCTCTACTCTCACTGACCTTGATAAACTCCAGTTTCAAGTATTCTGCCATCTGGAAGGTTTTACACACTCGAAAAATGTTGCCGATGATGTCTTCTGGGGAATAGCCAAGATGCCACAGGTGAGCAAGGATCTGGACAAAAGAAAAGACACGGAGGCTGTGCAACTGCTGACGACAAGGATACGGCGGGTGCGGCTCAACCCAAACCAGGGTCGGCCCGTCACACGGCTGGGAGTGGGCAGACCACCCGAGACAGCACAGGCGCTTCTGGGAATCGGCCCCACGGGGCAACCCGGCTCAAGGTCCATGCCCTTTAGGTCTTGGAGGGTGGGGGTGATCCATGTTCCCAGCAGGCAGACAGAACACTGCAAATGTTCTCGACTATACTGCAAGACGAGTCCACCACTGTGCCCTGAAATGTCTTAATCCAAGGCTCTTTTATTTTTTCTTTCCTGTGTTTACTATTTTTTAAATTGCAGGACAGTTGCTTTACCGTATTCTGTTGGTTTCTGCCATACAACACTGAGAATCAGCCATAAGTATACATACGTCCCCTCCCTCCAAGGCTCTTAAAACGCCTTATTAATCATCCCAGTAAGCACCCTGGAGTGACTGCTGTGCTGAGTTGTCACTTGTGACACACACTCACGGCACAATTAGGCCTGAACAAATCCTGACCAGGGCAGAGATGACGACAGAGGTCACAGCCTCCTGCCTTCTCAACCCCAGGCCCCAGTTCCAACCCCAACCCCATCCCACCCAGTAGCAGGGTCTGGAGTCAGTTTCCTTGGCTCCCTGGGGTGCATTCAGGGGCTGGGGAAGCTCTGCGCCCATAAATCTGACGGCTCCCTTCAGTGCCTGGGAGTCTGCCTCAGTCTCCCAGCCTTGTGCTCCAGTTTCATGAGGTCTGCGTGTGTGTGTGCTTAGTCACTCAGTCGTGTCCAACTCTGTGACCACATGGACTGTAGCCCGCCAGGCTCCTCTGTCCCTGGGGATTCTCCACGCAAGAATGCTGGAGTGGGTTGCCGTTTCCTCCTCCAGGGGAATCTTCCCAACCCAGGGGTAGAACCCACGTCCCTGCAATGGCAGGTGAATTTTTGGCCACTGAGGTCTAGCCTTGTCCTAAACCCAGTCAGTTTCTATCCTGGTTTGGTGGCAGTAGGAAGAAGGAACCCGGCTGCCATCAGACCAATGGCCTCAGATCACACCACGGCCCCCATGTGGACTTGAGGGCCACAGGAACCTCAATGATGACCTCTGGAATCGGCTCACAGGACCAGGCCTGGGTCCCTGGATGTCCATTCCCAGGCTCTTCACAGCTCCCCTCCACTGAGAGAAAGATGGCTTCTCCACAAAGCAAGGAATTGGGGACTTCCCTGGTGGTTCAGTGCTAAGAATCCACCTTGCAATGCAAAGGATGTGGGTTTGACCCTTGGTCAAGGAACTAAGATCCCACATACCTCGGAGCAACTAAGCCTGTGTGTCACAACTAAGACCCTATGCAGCCAAATAAACAAATATTAAAAAGAAAAAAATAGGCAAGGAGTTGGGCTGTTCTTTCCTCACGTCCTTGGTGGACAAATCCCTCTTATAGAAAATCTAATTAGAGTAGAAATGCATGATGCTGACTTCCAAGTTGATTACTTTTAAGCTATGTGATTACAGTAAGGAGTCTAGCTTCTGAGCCAGATTTCTCAACTGTAGAGGGTACCCAACTCTTAGCATCAGTTAGGATCGGTTAGAGGATGCTCAACTCCTAGCACCAGTTTAGAATGAGATGGAGTAAAGTGCCCAGCCCAGGGAGCACCCCCTCTGCCCTTCTCAAGGAGCCAGAGGTTTCCCCCGAGTCAAGAAAGGGCGAGACCAACCTTGTAGGCCTCGTCGATGTCGGCGCTCACACAATGCTGGATCATTTCCTTTACCAGCAAGGGGTGGGGCTCATCACAGACCTGCCCAAACCAGAAAGAGATGGCCCATCAGGGGTGGACAGGGCCCATCCAAGGGGGAGCCCTGCTAGATCCATGTCTGGGCACCCTAGGTAACCAAGGTCTTCATTTGCTGTCTGCGTGTCTCCAGCAAGCAGAACCAGGTGTGGGACTGTCTCTCTCGCAACCCAAGTGAAAGCTGAGCAGTTCCAGCGGCCCTGGCAGGTAAATGCTGCCCTGTCGACTGTGATGGCCACGCCGGCTCTTACCTTGAACACATTCTCACTGTTGATGAAGCCAAATCCCGAGTAAGTAGACTGCAAGTTGTTCAACGCCTGCCGAGGAGCAGAAACACGGCCAGGGAGATTATTCCGTCTCTGCCGGCCGCACCCCCTCCTCTTGGGAGTCCGCGTTTAACCCGTTCCTTGCAGGCCCACTCCCCCGAGGCCCGAGGCAACCCCACCACCAGGGTGTCGGGTCAACATCCCCTGGTTTGGCTATGTTCATCCCCATGCAGCAGTCGCCTCCTTCTCCCTATAAAGCGAGGGGTGTGGCCAGTCCGGGAAGCCAGGGCGGCAGCCGCACGCACCTGCCTCATGTCGCCCTGGGCGGTGAAGATGATGGCTTCCAGGCCGTCGTCCGTGTACTGGACCTTCTCCTTCTCGATGACGCTCAGGAGCCTGGCAAGAATCTGCGTGTCGGTCAGCTTCGTGTAGCGGAGGACGGCGCACCGGGACTGAATGGGCTCTGGACCGGCGGGAAGAGAGTCAGGCTCCGGGGCAACGCACAGCCGGACCCTGTCAGTCCTTTAGTTACGGGGAATGAGCCGCACGATGCCCGTGGCCCAGCCACGTGGGCAGCACTCCCCCCTACCCAGCAGGTGCTTAAGGGGAACCCAGCCATCAGGGCTCGACTTCAATCATCAACCAATAAAGGCCCCAGCCTGCACTGCCTGGGCTGAGCTTGGCTGACCTTTCCCAGAAGCGGAAAAGATCTTCGAGGATAGAGACACGCGTGCATCACAGCCCACAAGAGGGTCACTGCCGGCCCAGCTGGGATCCGGAACCACCGTGTACACTGTGTGTGTGGGCCCTCCTGGGCAGGTCACCACCCAGCCAGGCGAGGGTGAGAATGGGGCACCTGCCTGGCTTCTTTAAGCTTCCCTGGGAGACTCAGACGCATGTGAAAACCACCATGCGGACGAATGCGGAATTCTGGGAGCTGTCCCTGAACGCTGTTCAGACTGTGACAACGGTGACTGCATGATCGCCAAGCCCCGGGTGGGTTTCTCTCTCTGATCCATCCTGTTCTGCTGGCCCAATGGCTTTCCTCAAAATGTTCTGGCCTGCCCAGGCAAACCCTTTGACCACCCCGAGGTCACAGTACAGTCCACCTCTGACCCTCGTACGTAAAATCTTCCACAAACCTCACCCGTCTCCACTCTCCAAACCTCCCCATCTGGTACCACACCTTCTCTTCTGCTGCTAAAGAGCCCATGTGAGCGCCACGAGGACCCCGAGCCATGCACAGCTGACCCTCACCTATGATTTTATCTGAAGCGTTACAAGCGAGAGCAAAGCGGGTCGTCTTGGAGTAGATTTCCATGGTCCTCCTCAAGGCTTGCTGGGCTCCATCAGTCATGCTGAGAAGAAGAACACAAGGGGAGGTCTGCAGCTGAGACCCAGATCCCCTCCAAAGGACCCTGGGAAGCCAGCTCTCCTAACTGAGCATGCTCAGTCTCCCTCCGGGACCCCGTGTGGGTCTCACGCCCGCTGGTTGTACACAGACAGAGCACAGGCTGCCTGGGACCGCCCTGAAGCTCCTTCATCCGCTCGTGTGGGGACTTTGGGGCTAATTATCTGAGTCTCAGTGTCATCGCCCATAAGAAGACAATGCTACTGCCCACCTCAGAGTGTTGGTATGACAAACAAGACAATAACACACACAGTGTTCAGCAGAGAACCCGCCAAGATGCAAACGGAGACATGTAAGTGCTGGATAGATGTTACTGCTATAAAAGCGTTACAGTAAAATGGCTAATGTTACGGAAAATGGCTAAGATGCAGCCCCAGGATGGAACAGAAAACAGCAATTAAAAACTATGCTGACAACAAGATTATAACCACATGGAACTCTACTTTTTATAAGAAAAAGCCAGGATATAAAAATTATACTATTATCATCCCAATTATATAAAAACGCATAGTGTAGAAAAACTGTCGATGAAATAAAGCAAGATTGTACTCATATCTTCTAAAATTTCTTCAAAGAACATGAACTCTGTTATTTTTCTAAATGTCACTTGACAGTTTTTCATTTATCCTGGTAATGCGTGCACAACACTGTAACTACCCTCAATGCTCAATGTCACTGAAAGTCAAAGTCGCATCAGTCTCTCTGCAACCCCATGGACACACAGTCCATGAAATTCTCCAGGCCAGAATACTGGGGTGGGTAGCCCATCCCTTCTCCAGGGGATCTTCCCACCCCAGGGATCGAACCAGGGTATCCTGTACTGCAGACGGATTCTTTACCAACTGATGTATCAGGAAAGCCCACTCAGTGTCACTAATGGTGTACTTTAAAGGACTGGAAATGGTAACTTTTCTGTTAGGTGTATTCCACCACGATTTAAAAAAAAATCATTTAAATTACGCATGTCAGTGATGCTAGAACAAACAAATGAACTGTCTTGGATGTTTGTAAGTTACTTAATTAAGATCAGGTTTAAGGCTCAGGCCCCTATGGAAACACGTTTCAAGATGTGATGAGCAAATCTACCACAGAAGTGCAAAGGCATGAGCTTTTCCCTCCTAAGTTAGTAAATCCAGGCAGGAAACTTGGGGATCAAGGTGACGGGTTCTCGGCGAGGCCCCCTACCTGTCTGCTTCATCCAGGATGATGATCTTGTGCCGTCCTTTGGGCAGGGTGACTTTCTGCTGGGCAAACATTTTGATTTTGTTCCTCACAACATCGATGCCTCTGGAACGATGAGCCACAGGTTATTGTCACTGAGACCAATTCAGTTACCTTTATGGGGGACTTTCAACCCTCAGAACACCACCATGGACCCAATTTTGTTTTTAAGTCTCTTTTTTGGGGCAACTCTCATTATTTATAAGGACTGACATTTCATTACTTTTATCCCTTCTTGGAGGTTTTCAGAAGAACAAAGGGAAAAAAAATTTACTTCTTTTTGAAAAACGGAATGAAACTCATTTTATCTTGCAATTATCATATGGGGGACCCACTGGACCCTTTTACAGTCTAAGATATATTTTGGGGGTCTCCATAGTCTTACACTCCCATACTGCACCTGGAAACATTTGCTATTTCATCATCCCAGTAACTGTCGCATCATTCAGTTCAGTTCAGTTCAGTCGCTCAGTCGTGTCCGACTCTTTGCGACCCCATGAATCGCAGCACGCCAGGCCTCCCTGTCCATCACCAACTCCCAGAGTTCACTGAGACTCACGTCCATCGAGTCAGTGATGCCATCCAGCCATCTCATCCTCTGTCGTCCCCTTCTCCTCTTGCCCCCAATCCCTCCCAGCATCAGAGTCTTTTCCAATGAGTCAACTCTTTGCATGAGGTGGCCAAAGTACTGGAGTTTCAGCTTTAGCATCATTCCTTCCAAAGAACACCCGGGGCTGATCTCCTTTAGAGTGGACTGGTTTCATCATTACTCATCAATAATTCCCAACTATGCCACAAAAGACTAAAATAATAAGAAAATGAAATGATGATGGAAGTGCTTAGAATACTGCAATATTGAGGGGGAAAAACTGTTACTAACTACTGCCCCATCCCTCAGTTTCTTATTGTTTTGTGAGGTTCTACATTATCTTTCTAGAAGATACAAAAGTAGTTCAGATACACCACCTGAAAACTCTCATTGACCACAGTGGAAAATTCAAAATTTTCCATTTTCTACCCATAATGCCACAGAGAAGTGGCAGAGGAAGATGTTTCATCATTATTAGACAAGTCAGAAAATGAAGCAGGGAAACAGGATTCTAGACTTTGATGATGAGGGTGAAATTGATCACACGGACAAAATTTCAGGGTTTAAGAGTCTTTGGATGCCAAAATCCCCCATGAATTTTCTCAAACTTAAGAATCGAGGAGTGGGACTTCCCTGGTGGTCCAGTGGCTAAGATGCCGGGCTGCCAATGCAGGGGCCTGGGTTCAGTCCCTGGTCGGGGAACGGGATCCCACATGCCGTAACTAAAGATTTCATGTGCCACAACTGAGACTCGGTGCATCCAAACAAATTAATTAATTTTAAAAAAAGAATCAAGGAGTGAACATATTTCTAAGGACAAAACCTGAACATATTTTCATCCAGTTAGTCACTCAACAGGAAGGACTTAGCTCCCCAAGGTCTTGTAACAAGAACACAGACCATCCCGTTTTGCTAAAAGAGCATTTGACAGTATTCATTCATCTTTGATGAGGTTTGAACACCCACGTTTACATACAGTCTGTAAGCGATCAAAAGCTGAAGGCAGGTGTGTTTGACAAGGTGACTTGAAAGGAAATAGATGATAAAGGAACAAAAAAAAAAACCCATGGTACTCATCACTCTATTAAATCTAAAATTACATATATTTGCAATTATGGGCTATCCTCTCTTCAACAAAATTAAGAGCCACCAAAGTTTTCAAAACTAGTGAGTTTGATGATATATGGGTGTGAAGAAAAGGAGGTAATGGTAAGCTTGAATCAATTCGTATCTGCTACCTGGAACTGGCATTTACAAAAGGCTCAACTGCAGGTGTGCTCCTGATGCCGGATGAACAGTGAGCTGCACTTAGAGCCTGTCTCAAGTCCATACACGTCATCCAAACCAGAAAACACTGCAGAGTGAAAAGCCACGTCCTCAAGGGGACAGCCAAAGGCAGGCTCTGCAGACATTTTATTCAACAGGTCCTCATTTCATAATCCTCAACTATCCCGTATCTAAACAGTAAATCGCGGAGACTTCCCTGGTGGTCTGGTGGTTAAGACTCAAGCTCCCAAGTAAACCAGGGAGGCTTCCCTGGTGGTCTGGTGGCTAAGGCTCAAGCTCCCAATGCAGGGGGCCTGGGTTTGATCCCTGGTCAGGGAACTACTGAAGACTGTGAAGTCAGGAGGAGAAGGGGACGACAGAGGATGAGGTGGCTGGATGGCATCACCGAGTCAACGGACATGAGTTTGAGCAAGCTTCAGGAGATGGTAAAAGACAGGCGTGCTGCAATCCACGGGGTTGCAAAGATTCGGACACGACTGAGCGACTGAACAATAGGGAACTAGATCCCACATGCTGCAAGTAAAGTACCCTGCGTGCCGCCACGAAGACCCAGCACAGCCAAATAAATAAATATATTTTTTTAAATGGTTAAGGTGGTTAACTTTTTTTTTTAAGATGGCAAGTTTCATGTAATGTGTATTTTAGCACAATTAAAACCAATTTTTAAAATCTCCCTTAAAAAAGAACTAAAGCAGTAAGTCAAGTGCCTATGATGTCACATCACCAAGCCAGCAATCCTGGTTCTCTTTTGTTGGAAAGATTAAAGGAAAACACAAAGCTGGCGAGACAAGCTCTACATGCTACAGAGATCTGAAAAATAGCTGTTTCTATGACAACCCAAAATGTACAACATGCGCTACCCTTCAGGCCTAACTTCCAAGGCGTACCTGTCGTTTGAGGCATTGAGCTCCAAAACCGCATCCTTGAGGGCCGGGCCCAGCAGGGCTCGTGCCAAACACAGGATGCTGGTGGTCTTGCCGGTTCCCGGGGGGCCCTAGCAATGAGGTCTCCAGTAAGTGCTTTGAGCCAACAGAATGAAGGTAACCAAACTCCCTCTTTACTGCTCACCACTGTACCCGCTCACCCCCTCTAGAACTGTCCTCACCCCAATCTGCAGCCAATCTCCACAGCAACCAGCCCGCAGGTTGGGAGGGAACCCTCTCCCATGGTCGAGGGGAGTGGTCTGGGCTCTGTGATCATGAGCCTCCTTGAGGAGGAAGCTCTGTGCACAAGAATGTACCTAAGAGGGGGGCGAAACCCAGACTCCAGGACGTGGCACAGGGCCAGGACCTGGTACTCACAGCGATAATGATGTTGGGCACGTTCCCTTCCCTTGCAAAGACCTGAGGGAAGAAACGCTTGTGAAAACTGGTTCACCTGCCAACTTGACCGGTCAGGGCCCCCCAGCCACACAAGCTCTCTCACTTCGGGGTCTCTGCACATGCCATTCCAGCCTCCTCTCCTTTCTCCACTCCCTGCCCTGCCAGGTCTGACTTCCAATCACTTAGCTTTGGTCACTTCTTCCACTTGGGGCTTAAGGCACTGTAATCAGGCTAACTCTTTCCTGAACTCCTCCCATGTACGCCCACGGCCCCTGGACTTCCCCTAACTGAGCGTTGATCACATGGCCTGTTGCCGTTAACGCTGCCCTGGTGAGTCTGTGAGTCTCATACAGACTCGGCATCAGTTCTATTCTGCTCACCAGGATATAAACAGTTCCCAAAACCACATCGCATCTGGCCCAGAGAAGATACTCAAACATCTGCAGATGAATAAGTCTGTAAAATAAATACCTTGGTAGCCACTGACGTCTAAGCCCCAACGACAGCGGAGACCCCCTCTGTCATATCTCAAATAGCTGGGTTTCTAGACTCCACCTAAAGACCTCTCGGGCTGGAAATTCAAAGCTCGCTCTACGCCTGAACATTTCTGCTTGTCCTCTACACGTGTCACCCTGAAGCCTGTTACCTTGTTAATTAGTTCCTTCAGGCAGGGCTGGCCAAGCTATGGTGGAAGGGAAGGTGGCGGGGCGGTGCGGGGGAGTGGGGATAACCCAATCTGGGGCCTATTTTTATAAGCCCCCTAGCTAAAAATGGTTTTCACATTTTTAAAGGCTTGTTTAAAAAATAAAGAATATTTGGACCTCCTTGGTGGTCCAGTGGTTAAGAATCTGGCTGCCAACGTAGCAGACATGGGTTCAATCCCTGCTCCGGGAAGATCCCACATGCCATGGGGCAACCAACCCGGTGAGCCACAACTGCTGAAACCCGAGTGCCCTAGAGCCCCCAGTCTGCAGTAAGAGAGTAGCCCCCGCTCGCTGCAACTAGAAAAAGGCCCAGCACAGCAGCACAGACCCAGCACAGCCAAAAATAAAGAAATAAAACAGTTTTTAAAAAACTTAAAAAAAAAAAAAAAACAGAATATTCGACAAAGACTTTATATGGTTTCAAAGTCTAAAATACCTATTCACTGGCCTTTACAGAAAGTTTGCCACTGATGCTTCTGAAGAATACAAAACAATCTGGTAAATCCTCTCTAACAAGCCAGCCCTTCAAACATCTGAAGTTACCCACTCCAGCTCCTAAGTTTCTCTCCAAACTGAGTATCTCCTATTCCCTTAATTCTTCTAGATTCGTGGCTATCTTCCTCCAAATGCCTTGAGCTTATCAAAGCCACAGTAATGAGATGTTTAAGATCATCTTTCAGGGACTTCCTTGGTTAAGACTCCACGCTTCCAATGCAGGGTTTAGGAGTTCCATCCCTGGTTGGGGAGCTGAAATCCCACAGGCTGCATGGCACAGCCAAAAAATACAAACAAAAATCAATCACCTTAAAAACTCACTCACCTCCAGCCGGCTCACGGTGTCTTCATTCCCGACAATTTCATTCAACTTTACTGGTCTGTATTTTTCAACCCTGTTTTTAAGAAAATGCAGAAAGATGTTGACGAGGCTATTTTCACGCTACCCAAAAAGAAAGCACAAAAGGGCGATGCTGGGAGCTTTGTCAGAGATGATATACTTTCAGTAAATATATAGCAAATGGTTGCAGGTTTTAAAGAGGTGTTCGAGTGCTGTTTGAAAAGTCCAGTGCATGTGAATCGTGTACCAAAGGCTTCAAACCCGTCACAGCAGAGAAACACCTGTTGCTGCTGGAGGAGGGCCAGAGCCGGCCATCTGGAGCAACATGACGCTGTGGCATCACAGCCTTCCTGTCACAACAGAAGGCCAGTGCGTGTGGCACTGACATCACTTGCTCTGACAGACACCGAAGCAGCCGAGCCCCCGTCTCACCCCTCACCTGCCAGTGTCCTCAGAAGCATGCCAGGGGCCCAGCAGGGCCGGCTAGACAGAGACCACAGGCAGACTGGACAGGCTGGTGGCCTGAGGACAACACTTCTCTTTCTTAAAAAATTAATTTGCTTTTGGCTGTACCACGTGGCTTGTGGGATCTTAGTTCCCCGATCAGGGATCAAACTCTCATCCCCTGCACTGGAAGCTTAAGACTGCTGGACTGCCAGAGAATTCCTAATACTTCTCTCTTTTAATTAACAAGCAAGCTATGTGATGAGAGAAAAATTATTTTCTTCAGCTCTGAGAACAGAAATGGAAGTAGACTTGCTGGGATTTGACCATCAGGATTTCCTCTGTCCTTTACCATACTCCCTGATTTACTCTGAGCTGGTACCCACTCCAGGTACTGGTCTTGCCCCAAAAGCAGCAGGACGCAAAGAAGCTTGTTTGCCACATACTGCAGAAAATAAAGGGAGAGCTCTCCTCCAAGGTCAGCAGATGAGAGCATGCTTGGTCCTACTCATTTTTCTTCACATACAGCCCTCCTCCAGGTACCAAGTGCCGTAGAAGGATTTAGAACTCTCAGGAGGAGAAAAGTAGAAGGTGCAGAGATGAACAAGACACGGTTCTTGCCATCAAGGGCTTTCCCACTAGAGGGGAGATACAGCTTAGCAAATTCTATGACAAAGCTAAGCTGTTTATATAAACCACGTGCTGCGGAAGCCCGGGGAAGGAAGAATTGTCACCTGGGGATGTCTGGAGCTGAAATTTGAGCTAGACTTTGAACAAGGCAAACATACTCCTCCTCAAGGGACTTCTCAGCTGGTTCCCCTGCCTGAAAGCTCTCTCTCTGCACGGCCAAATGGCTTACTCCCTAAATTCAGGTCTTTACTCAAATATCATCTCATCACAGGCCTTCCCTTACCTCCACAGCTATTTGCTCCACAGAGCCTGTCACCATCAAATACTGTTGCTGTTCAGTCTCTGAGTCAGATCTGACTCTGCAACCCCAAGCACTGCAGCACGCCAGGCTTCCCTGTCCTTCACTGTCTCCCTGCATTTGCTCAAACTCATGTCCACTGAGTGGGTGATACCATCCAACCATCACATCCAGTCGCCCCCTTCTCCTCTTGCCCTCAATCTTTCCCAGTATCAAATGTACTATATGTCTACTCGTTGATTTTTCACTTTGTTGTCTTTCTCTATCAAATGTGAGCTCTGTGGCAACACAGTTTGCTTTGCACACTGAAGTATCTTTAAGCATCTAAAATAGGATTGTGCCTGAAATTTATAAGGCAAACCACATACGTCATTTTACACTTTCTCGTAGCCACATTTAAAAAGGTAAAATTGGATGAGCTTAATTTTACTAACATAATTTAGAGAACCTAATACATTCAAAGTATTATCATTTTCAACATGTAATCAAAATTACTGAGATTAAAAAAAAAAAAAGTCCTTGAAATCCGGTGTATGCTGTACACTTAAAATCCATCTCAGTTCGGACTAGCATCATCTCCAGTGGCTGGGGGACGGCGCGGTGCAGCGTATATATTCCAATAAGTTATACTGCCCTTTATTTAGATATCTGTTCTCACTCACAAGTGGGGTGGGCTGGAGGGATGGGAATACACAGCGGAGGCAGGGAGGAAAGCATTACGACGCCCAGTGGCGAGAACTGTGAGAGGTGCGCACAGGGAGCGGGACACCAGCAGAGAGCCTGCCCCACACCTGCGCCAGGGGCGGGTGACTCCCCACGTCACCATTTCCTCCCAGGTCCCCAGGATGTTGCTATTTAAAGTGAGCAAGCCGCGGAGAACAGGCCGGTGCCTTCTGCAACACCATCCCCGATTCCGAACCTGCGTCCGACACTTTTCGCTCTGTGATCATCAGAGTCCCAGCTGGCAGAGCGCCTGTGCAAGAGTGGGTGGTGGCAAGGGGTAGCTGTTTTCAGCGAGCACTGTGGTGATCAAAACGCCGCTTCCAGAGTCCAGGCTGGCCACTCTGCACCCCAGATGGGCTCAGCGACCCACAACTCTTGCCGCCTTCAAATAATAACCCACCACGACCCCGGGACCTCCTGCTCTGCTCAGGTGAATGAACTCCCGCCTCTGCGCCACCCTGGGACACACGGCCCGCCGCTCGCCCACCCACACGTCCAGGGGCCCCATCGTGGATGGCCTGGGTCCTCACCACGGCAGCTCGTAGTGGCCGGCGCTGCCGGGGGCCTTGCTGGGGCCTGGAGCAGCGTCCTGGGCCCCGCACTCGCCAGTACCACCACCGCTGTCCTGCGCCTCCATTCTCGCGCCGCCTTTTCCCGCCACCGGGGACCCCCGCCCGTGACGCCATCACGCAGTCCCCGCCCCTATTTCCGAAGGACGCTGGGCGCGAGCGGAAGCCGTGGGGCCGTCCCCTCTCCGCGCCTGCGCAGAGGGACTGCCCGGGCTGGCACCCGTTGCTATTGGCCGCAGTTGCTAAGGGAGACCTGGCGTCCGGCCTCCTGACTAAGAGGAAGGCGAGACCCGACTGCGCGGCTTTTCGAGATCGCTGGTCGCTCCGGGAAGGGACGTTGGTTGGTTTTCGTCTTTGATTTGTCTGGGAGGCCCTCTCCGCGTGGCGCGTCGGGAAGCGCTGTGCTGAGATGGGGCCTCGCGCCGGGCAGGCCTGGAGGGGTAGGAGCATCCTGCCTGGTGCGGGTAGGAGCCGGGGCCTCTGGACCTTCCGGCCAAACCCAGGACCCGACAGCGAACACGCACAGGGGCTGACGTCCTGCGGCCTTGGAAGGGGGAAGGCCGGAGCTGGGACGTGCCCTTGGCCAGTTTTCCCGACTGCCCAGAACTCCCCTAGCGGAACACCAGCTTCCATTGGGTGGGCTCCTGCACTCTGGAACTTGTTTACTATCAGGAAATTCTCACAATGCTACAACATGGGACATACTCTCATTTTGCCGGGAAGAAACTGTGCCTCGGTAAAATGTGACTTAATTTCATTCCAGAAAAATAGGTACTGCATATTCACAAGTGCTTTGAGCATTCTTTTGGGCTGGTTTTCTACCTGTTGAACTAATCTTTCCTCCCATAGCCTAATTGTCATAATAATGACAAATAATAAAAATAACGAGTAGTGACTCTGTTTGCTGTCCTCTATTATGCATTATATTTACTGTTATGTACTAGTCCCAAAGTGGGTGCTTACAGTATCCTCGTTTTACAAGAAACAGGCTTGAGAATGATTAATTTGTCCGGTATCATGAGGTTGTACGTGGTGGAGCCAACCCACCATGTTTCCAAAAGAATTTGTATAAAATTCTGTTTTATTGCACTTCAGATCAGATCAGATCAGATCAGTCGCTCAGTCGTGTCCGACTCTTTGCAACTCCATGAATCGCAGCACGCCAGGCCTCCCTGTCCATCACCAACTCCCGGAGTTCACTCAGACTCACGTCCATTGAGTCAGTGATGCCATCCAGCCATCTCATCCTCTGTCGTCCCCTTCTCCTCCTGCCCCAATCCCTCCCAGCATCAGAGTCTTTTCCAATGAGTCAACTCTTCTCACGAGGTGGCCAAACTACTGGAGTTTCAGCTTTCCCATCATTCCTTCCAAAGAACACCCAGGGCTGATCTCCTTCAGAATGGACTGGTTGGATCTCCTTGCAGTCCAAGGGACTCTCAAGAGTCTTCTCCAACACCACAGTTCAAAAGCATCAATTCTCCAGTGCTCAGCCTTCTTCACAGTCCAACTCTCACATCCATACATGACCACAGGAAAAACCATAGCCTTGACTAGACGAACCTTTGTTGGCAAAGTAATGTCTCTGCTTCTGAATATGCTATCTAGGTTGGTCGTAACTTTCCTTCCAAGGAGTAAGCGTCTTTTCATTTCATGGCTGCAGTTACCATCTGCAGTGATTTTGGAGCCCAGAAAAATAAAGTCTGACACTGTTTCCACTGTTTCCCCATCTATTTCCCATGAAGTGATGGGACCGGATGCCATGATCTTCGTTTTCTGAATGTTGAGCTTTAAGTCAACTTTTTCACTCTCCTCTTTCACTATCATCAAGAGGCTTTTTAGTTCCTCTTCACTTTCTGCCATAAGGGTGGTGTCATCTGCATATCTGAGGTTATTGATATTTCTCCTGGCAATCTTGATTCCAGCTTGTGTTTCTTCCAGTCCGGCGTTTCTCATGATGTACTCTGCATATAAGTTAAATAAACAGGGTGACAATATACAGACTTGACGTACTCCTTTTCCTATTTGGAACCAGTCTGTTGTTCCATGTCCAATTCTAACTGTTGCTTCCTGCTACTGCTGCTAAGTCACTTCAGTTGTGTCTGACTCTGTGCGACCCCATAGACGGCAGCCCACCAGGCTCCCCTGTCCCTGGGATTCTCCAGGCAAGAACACTGGAGTGGGTTGCCATTTCCTTCTCCAGTGCATGAAAGTGAAAAGTGAAAGTGAAGTTGCTCAGTCGTGTCTGACCCTCAGCGACCCCATGGACTGCAGCCTTCCAGGCTCCTCCGTCCATGGGATTTTCCAGGCAAGAATACTGGAGTGGGGTGCCATTGCCTTCTCCAGTTGCTTCCTGACCTACATACAAATTTCTCAAGAGGCAGATCAGGTGGTCTGGTATTCCCATCTCTTTCAGAATTTTCCACAGTTTATTGTGATCCACACAGTCAAAGGCTTTGGCATAGTCAATAAAGCAGAAATAGATGTTTTTCTGGAACTCTCTTGCTTTTTCCATGATCCAGCGGATGTTGGCAATTTGATCTCTGGTTCCTCTGCCTTTTCTAAAACCAGCTTGAACATCAGGAAGTTCATGGTTCACATATTGCTGAAGCCTGGCTTGGAGAATTTTGAGCATTACTTTACTAGCGTGTGAGATGAGTGCAATTGTGTGGTAGTTTGAGCATTCTTTGGCATTGCCTCTGTTTGGGATTGGAATGAAAACTGACCTATTCCAGTCCTGTGGCCACTGCTGAGTTTTCCAACTTTGCTGGCATATTGAGTGCAGCACTTTCACAGCATCATCTTTCAGGATTTGGAATAACTCAACTGGAATTCCATCCCCTCCACTAGCTTTGTTCGTAGTGATGCTTTCTAAGGCCCGCTTGACTTCACATTCCAGGATGTCTGGCTCTAGGTCAGTGATCACACCATCGTGATTATCTGGGTCGTGAAGATCTTTTTTGTACAGTTCTTCTGTGTATTCTTGCCATCTCTTCTTAATATCTTCTGCTTCTGTTAGGTCCATACCATTTCTGTCCTTTATCGAGCCCATCCCATATTACATCATAGTTTCAGGATAAAATCCCACTTTAATGTCTGAACTGGAGAATTCCCTCGCATTCCAGTCTGGTTAGGATTCTGTGCTTTCAGTGCTGAGGGCCCAGTTTCAATCCCTGACTGGGGAACTTTGATTCCTCAAGACTGCCACTCGGCCAAAAAAAAAAGTCTGAACTGAAGAAAAGGATTGGAACTTCTTTATCTCTATCCCTGTTGCTTAGCACAAGGCTCTGTAAGTGTTCAGTATGAGTATCTTTAATGAACAGTAAGGATCCATGTTTCCACAACAGCTTTGATCAGCTGTGAGGAACTGGGTTGCTTTATTCAGAGAGCTGATTAAAGCCTCATGGCGGTTTTTTCATCATGAGTTAAAATCTGTATACATTACAGAGAGATGACCTTATCTTCTAAGCAGTTGATTGGTCATTCAAATAAATATGGTCTCCAGAATCTTTGAAGGCTTCCCTGGTGGCTCAGACGGTAAAGCATCTGCCTGCAATGTAGGAGACCTGGGTTTGATCCCTGGGTTAGAAAGATCCCATGGAGAAGGAAATGGCCACCCACTCCAGTATTCTTGCCTGGAGAATCCCATGGACAGAGGAGCCTGGCAGGCTGCAGTCCATGGGGTTGCAAAGCGTCAGGCACGGCTGAGCGACTGACACGTACCAGAGTCTCTATTGCAAGTAATTGTTCTCTCCTTTTATCTTTTCAGTTTTCTTTCTCTCAAGAAACCCTGCCCATTATGGAAATTTATTGGGAAAGACAATCCTGCTGTTCTGTTCAGTTTTCCTGTGTGAAAATTCTGTGCTTCATCTTTCCAACCTGAGTGGTTATTTAGCTCCTTCAGGACATGGTACCTGCCCCTCGATTCCTGGTAAATAGGGGCATGGAATTGATGTCTGCCAATTGCTTATTCCAGTTATGCAGCCAGGCTCGCAAGTTCAAGGCAGTGGGCACAATTTACCATTGTGTTATACAGCTGGGAAGAAAACATGTGCTTCCTCATTCTTTTCGAGTCATTGCCAGTTGGGTAAAAACCTCAAATGACTCAGATTCTGAAGCAGTTTGTTCTAATGACGGTAATTACTCAAGTCTCCAGGTTCAAAAACTAACTCAGTGTTTTTCTTCCCTTCTTTTATACGATTTCAGAAAGAATACTTGAAGTTGGCTATATCTCTTCCATTCCCCTTGAGACTACCAGAGCCATCCTGTATATTTTTAGAATCACTATTCACAGGTCCTTTATTTCTCTGCAGGAGAAAATACAAATTTTCCTGAAATCTAAACTTTTTTTGAAATGTCTTTTTGTGGTTTTTTCCCCTTGGGATTGTTCCCATGTGGTTTAATATTCATATTTTCCTTAGAGTCAGCTATCATACACACATACACACACACACACGTTCCACCACATATGCAGTTTAGAAACTAAACATTTTCAATAAATGCAGAAAATGGTGTATAGATCTTTCCCCTTTCCTGCTTCTCCAAAAAAAACCCCTCCACTCTACAGAGGACCTGTTGGTGCTCCCAGGACCCCAGTCCACTGATGTGCTTGGAATACCAGAAAAATCAGAAGGAGGCGACCTTCGGGGAAACTATACCATCAGGACATTCTTTTATTTTTTCTAGACTGAGCCTTCTGTGATTTGCTGGACTTGGGCCCAGACAGAGCTTAGGTCTTGAAAACTCTGGCCACTCCTTCAGGGCCACACAGCAGCCACATGGGGGATGGGGACCAGGGAGTGTGGGGAAACCACAGGTTCTTGTGAAAGGGCAAGGGCTCTCAGACTCTTATCACAAGAGGGCAATTACAGAAAAGAGCAAAGATGTGGAAAGGAAATAAAGCTGAAAGCAAAATCCTTTCCCTAAAGGCAGAGGCTTTCAATCCCATTTATCAAACAGGACAGGCAACAAATCTTGGTTAAAGTGACACCTTGACTTTGACAGTTAAAGTATCACTCACTTCCCCTGTGACACCGCGGGATCTGGGGTTGGAAATCTGGTGGCATCTCAAGCCCAGGATAGGCAGACTCTCCTGCTTTCCATTTCATTGGCCCAGAACGTTGAACCGACTTGCTGCTTTACTTTCTTTACATTGAAATTTTTTTTTAATTTATTTTTGGCTGTGCTGGGTCTTTGTTGCTGCTTGGGCTTTCTCTAGTGGCAGCGACTGGAGGCTGCTGTCTCGTTGCGGTGCTCTGGCTTCCCATGGCGGTGGCTTCTCCTGTCGCACAGCATGGGCTCTAGGGCAGGAGGGCTCAGGAGTTGCTGCTCAAGGACTTCGTTGCCCTTTGGCATGTGGAATCTTTCTGGACAAGGGATCAAACCCTCCTCCCCTGCATGGGAAGGCAGATTCTCAATCCCTAGACCACCAGGGAAGTCCTGCACTGAAGTTTTAAAAATTCATTTGTTGCTGTCCAGTGGATTTCCTTAGGAGTTTTAGCTATCTTTCTAATGGTGATTCTGTCACTGAAATAATTGCCCTCAGACACTGCAGCCTTCCATCATCAGTACGGTCTTCCTAACATTCTCATTAGCATGTTCCGTATTAAAAGGCTGATTGCTACTGCTACTGCTAAGTCACTTCAGTCGTGTCCGACTCTGTGCGACCCCATAGACGGGAGCCCACCAGGCTCCCCCGTCCCTGGGATTCTCCAGGCAAGAACACTGGAGTGGGTTGCCATTTCCTTCTCCAATGCATGAAAGTGAAAAGTGAAAGTGAAGCCGCTCAGTCGTGTCCGACTCTAACGATCTCATGGACTGCAGCCTACCAGGCTCCTCCATCCATGGAATTTTCCAGGTAAGAGTACTGGAGTGGGGTGCCATTGCTTGAAAAAGCATATATCCTAAACTTCTCTACAGTATAAGGATTTGTCCTCAGGAAGTGCTCTGGTTAGAGGTGTGGGATTTGGAAGCTGGAAGCCATTTAGCCTGACTCTCAGTTTCTGTCTAGCAATATCAACTGGGAACCTGCAGCCACTGTTACAACCGCTGGATGAGTGAACAGGGCACCTTGGAGCTTACATTGTAGGTGGGGAAACAGCCAGCAGCCAATCGTGATTATGATGCATTAGGAAAAGGGCTGATGGGGCTTCCCTGGTGGCTCAGTGGCAAAGAATCCATCTGCCAGTGCGGGAGACACAGGTTCGATCCCTGATCCAGGAAGATCCCACATGCCGCAGAGCAACCAAGCCCGTGTGCCACAATGATTGAACCTGTGCTCTAGAGCCCGGGAGCTGCAGCTACTGAGCCACGTGCCACGGCTACTGAAGCCTGTGCGCCCTAGAGCTGGTGCTCTGCAACAGAAGAACAAAAGAAGCTTCTCATTGCTGATCATCCCAGATTGATCAGCCTCTCTCTCTCTGTGGGTAGCTCATCCCTTCAGGACAAATGGAGTGTCCGCTCTGGGCCAGCACTACAGGCAATGGGGAGAAGGGGTGACAGGACTGACAGAGCATCTGTTCTTAACAAACTGCATTCTAGGAGGGGAAACAAACAATAAACAAGGCAATGAGAAGCCCTGGAGCCTCAGCTAGAGAAAAGCCCACACAGCAATGAAGACCCAGCACAGCTAAATATAAGTAAATAAACCTCATGGCCTACACAGTCCATGGAACTCTCCAGGCCAGGACACTGGAGTGGGTAGCCTTTCCCTTCTCCAGGGGATCTTCCCAACCCAGGGATCGAACCCAGGTCTCCCACATTGCGGGTGGATTCTTTACCAGTTGAGCCACAAGGGAAGCCCAAGAATACTGGAGTGGGTAGCCTATCCCTTCTCCAGCAGATTCTCCCACCCAGAAATCAAACCAGGGTCTCCTTCATTGCAGGCAGATTCTTTACCAACTGAGCTATCAGGAAAGTCCTAAATATAAGTAAATAAAATTATTAAGAAAAAGAAAAATCACTGGTAGGCTGTTAGGATATCAACCCTAGGGTACCACCCCACCTGGGAAGTAAGGAAGGGCTTTGCCGGGAGGAGGCATCTTACCTGAGATTTGAACCCTGAACCTGAGACCTGAGCATCAGTTTATTTTGCCTGGCAGGCAAACACCTCCTAACACAACACCCTCCTCCTCCCCCACTGGTGTCTTTCCTTCACCCTGTTCATTTCTAAACCGTACTTACCCACAGTTATCTGGGTTTATTGCCTTGTTTGGGCTTCCCGGGTTGCCCAGACAGTTAAGAATCTGCCTGCAGTGCAGGAGATCTGGGTTTGATCCCTAGGTGGGGAAGATCCCCTGGAGAAGGGAATGGCAGCCCACTCCAGTATTCTTTCTTGCCTGCAGAATTCCATGGACAGAGGAGCCTGGTGGGCTACAGTCTGTGGGGTGGCAAAGAGTCGGACACGACTGGGTGCCTAACACACAACATTGCCTTGTTTCTTGTTTGTTTCCCCTCCTAGAATGACAGCTTGTTAAGAACAGATACTCCGTCCTGGTCACCCCTTTTCCCCATTGCCCGTAGTGCTGGCCCAGAGTGGAGGCTCCATTTGTCCTGAAGGGATGAATGACTGAGAGCAAGAGAGGCTGATCAATCCGGAATGCGTGGGTGTCGGGATAGGAGAGAGATGAGGCCTGCAGGGGTCAGATCGTGCAGGACAAGAGCAGGGAGCCCCTGGAGGAGGTTGGGTAAAAGCCGCACGACCCAGTTACTGTTTCGATCACTCTGGTTGCCATGCATCAAGTGGTCTGGAGGGAGGCAAGGGTACGTGTGGAAGAAATGTGTGCAGAATTGTTTTGGGTGCTCTCTTAATTTCTGAACTGTAAATTGTAAAGCGTTTCAAATATACTGAAAACAATATCAACCTTCATGGACTCACTACCAAGACAGAAGTTAAAGCTTTGCCTCCTTTAAAAAGTAAAAAATTTTAAAAAGAAAGAAAGAAAATATTATGGGGGGAGTTCCGTGGAGGTCCAACAGTTAGGTTAGGGTTCTGTGACCCGGGTTCTTTCCCTGGTTGGGGGAACTGAGATTCAGCAACCCTCGAGGTATGTCCAAATTAAAAAAAAAAATTAGCTACAGTGATGAAAAGGAAAATAAGATTTGTAAAATGAACTTGAAAGCTTGAGGAAGGAACAAGGATTTTCAAATGTGGAAATTTCACCAGTCAAAGAAATCTTAGTAATCTTGCAAGTAAACTTTTCAACGCAGAAAACTTGTCTCCGGGCCCATCAGAAAGCCCACATTTCCCCTGAGTGTTGACACTGCGTCCCACAGCATTGTAGCAGCACACACTCCTACCGCAGCATGTGTGCTGAGTCGCTTCAGTTGTGTCCGTCTCTTTGTGACCCTACAGACTGCAGCCTGCCGGGCTCCTCCGTCCCACCGCAGCACCAGGAGGCATTTTTTTTTAAAGTGCTCGTGCGTTCCACAGGAAAGGTGGAGAGGTTAATCAGAAATAAAACGTTTTAAAAAATAAATAAATAAAGTGCTCTTCAAAGCTCCAGTCCTGTTATTACTACAGATGAGAGAGCCTAGGGTCACTGAGATTCAGTCTGCGTCTCTGAGGACACCGTGACCTCTCCAGGACCTCCCTGAGAGCCTTGATGACCTGGGGTTAGGGTCAGTCTGGTCTCAGAGAAGGCGCACCGGCCACCTGAAAGGCCCTCCCTCCATGCCTGTCTCGGCCTCACTCGGAGTCTCTCTCCCTGAATCTGGTGTCTCTGGGGATGCGGCCTGCTCCTTCATTCTGGATCATGAGGTCACGGAGTGTCCTCCCGTCTGCTGTCTCCCAGGAGCCCCAGAGAAGGCAGTCCATTGACCAGGACAGTCCTGGCTCTCTAGCCAGGAAGTCATGTTGACATGGTCAGTCCACGAAGGACCAGCCCTGAGTGAGCTCTGAGTTCTGACCACAGTGAGAGATACTAAACTAAGTCCCGTGAGAAGCCTGTGATCCAAAGGTCCTCGCACCTGGAGAGCACGGGGAGGAAGGGTCACTGGTGGCTGGAGTGGCCCAGGCCCCATGGAGAGATGACTGGTGAAAAGTGCAAGTGTTAGGCGCTCAGTCGTGCCAACTCTGCGACCCTATGGACTGCAGCCTGCCGGGCTCCTTTGTCCATGCAATTCTCCAGACAAGAGTACTGGAGTGGGTTACCGTTCCTTTCTCCAGGGGAACCTTCCCAATCCAGGAATCAATGACCTTTGAGCTCAGCTGTAAAAGGGAGCTCAGCTGTAAAAGGAACCCCAGCCTGGGACTTCCCTGATGGTCCAGTGGTTAAGACTCTGAGCTTCCAATCCGAGGAGCACGGGTTCGATCCCTGGTGGGGGAACTAAGACCCCGCATAGTGCGTGGCCAAAAATAAACAAACAATTAAAATTATCATGAAGACAAATCATTTTAAAAAAGGAAGCACAGGTCAAGTTTAAATCGACATTCCAGAGCAAAAGTGTCCAGAGGATGTGTGATTTTTAAAAGTCTACACCCCTCGGTGGAAAAGCTCAGGTCCCAGCCCCCAGACACCTCCGTTTAGAGGGGCGGGGGCGAGATGCCTACACAGGACCTTGAGATGCACCTTCTAAAAGGCCTTCGTTTTCCCTTGCAAGGTAGCATTTTAGAAGGGGTGGGGCTGGGGATTTCAGAGCACCTGTCCTGGGTGGTAAGGAACCCACCTGCCACTGCAGGAGACTGAGAGACTCAGGTTCAGTTCCCAGGTCGAAAGGATCCCCTGGAAGAGGGCATGGCAACCCACTCCAGTATTCTTGCCTGGAGAATCCCATGGACAGAGGAGCCTGGCGGGCTACAGTCTATGGGGTCACACAGAGTCGGACGAGACTGAAACGATTTAGTGACTTAACACACACACACACACACACACACACCCCCCCCCGCCGAGTAAAGATCCTTTGAGAACCCTCCCAGAGAACCAGCTAGTCTACACAAATGCAGTTTCAGTTCAGTGGCTTTTGCATGGAAAGTTTTTCGCTTGGGAAAATTTGAAAGCTGCTTTATGCACTTCCTGGCCTTCTTAAACCAGAACAAATGTTTCCCCATGCCTTAGGGTTTTCACAACAGGGGCTGCCTGACTTGTGCACTGTGATGAGGTAGGAGGTAGAAACAGGGTAGGCTGCCAACCCCAGGGCTGCTGGGTCTGCCAGACCATTTGCCCCCACATTTGAGAGCCCAGATCATCAGTTTTTTTGGATTTTTTTTGCTTCTCATTTTATTCTGTTTTGTTTACCCATCCAAGCTCTCCCCGCTTTCTGCTCTCAGTCAGCGTGCCTGCCCTGGCCTCCGTGTGACTACCTCTCAATCCACTCCCGTCTCAATCTGGTCTGGATACTACACTAGAGCTTGAAGTCTGTTCAGTTTCATCTGAGCTATCTCCAGTGGGCTCAGACGGTAAAGGATCTGCCTGCAACACAGACTCTGGTTCTATCCCCGGGTCGGGACCATCCTCTGAAAGAGGGCATAGCAACCCAGGCCAGTATTCTTGCCTGGAGAATCCCATGGACAGAGGAGTCCACAGGGTCACAAAGAACCAGACATGACTGAAGCGACTTAGCACTTGCCCGTTTTGTCCAAAGTCTCACCACTTCAGGTGTGGTCCAGGATCCAGCAGCAACAGTACCAGCTGGAAACAGGTTAGAAATGCAGCGTCCCAGGAATCCCTCCAGTAATAATGAAACCGGCAGAACGCATCTCAGTACTCAGTAGAGTGCAGGTTCTTCTGTCCTGGCATGGAAAGAATTCAGCGAGAGGCAGAGTGACAAGTAGGGAAAGGGGTTTATTTGTATAGGACGCTTGTGAGAGGTACGAGTGGGCAGGTGAGGGTGTTCCACCTCGAGAATCTAGTGGGCTACAGTTTTACAATCAAAGGAAAAGAGGGGAGGGAGAGAAGACTACCTTCTTCATTCTTTTTTAAAAAATGTTATTTTTTTGGCCGTTCTGGTGTTTATTACTGCACAGGCTTTTCTCAGCTTTGGACACAGGCTCTAGAACGTTCAGGCTTCAGTAGTTGCTGTGCTCGGGCTTCTCATCACGTGGCTTCTCTTGTTGCAGAGCACAGGATCTAGGCACACAGGCTTCAGCAGTTGTGGCTTCCGGACTCTAGAGCTTGGGCTCAGTTGCTATGGCGCATGGGCTTAGTTGCTCCAGGGCACGTGGAATCTTCCTGGACCAGGGTTCAAACCTGAATCTCCTGCATTGGCATGCAGATTCTTTATCACCAAGCCACCAGGAAAGCCCTCTTTCTCATTCTTGAGTAGACCTCAAGTTTCCATCAACAGTTCCTCCTCCGCTTCGGGTGGAGGAGGTTTCCTCTCCCTACATGGTCAAGCCAAGACTGTCAGGGTGCAATGGAAAAGAGCAAAAAGGTGGTAGCATATACTAAAACACAGTAAATCATCTCGTGTCTCAGTGCGTCACCGTTTCCCTATATTTTTGTTTGCATGGGCACCGAGAAGCAGGTCCTGGGGATTAGTACCTTCCTGAGCTCACTGGGCAGAATGCGATTCTAATGTCTGTTGGGGGCCAGAGTGAGGTACTCCGCCCATGGCAAAGGTCATGAGGAAGGAGGCTCGACATATGCAAAGGTGGGATCGAGCCTCAGGAGTCCCCCTGGAAATCCTCGAGCGTCTACCCCTATAACCAGAGCCTGCCTACTTTACTACTTTGTGCTCTCACCTACACCTCTGACTTTACGGGGGGCTGTCCCCCACCACCTCTTTCAGAGAAGGAGTTAACCTAGAGCTCCAGTCAATAAAAACTCTTGGGCGTGACAAGAGTGTTTTAACCTACAAACTCCTCTGAAGCTTCTCTAGCCTGCCTGACAGGCTCTTCTGGCCACATGTGATTGCTCACAGCCTCCCAACCGTGAGAGGCACGAGATGCTTTAAACCCTCTAAAAACAGGTTCTTAAGAGAAGTTAGAAAACTATAAGTATAGTGGGCTGATTAGAAATTGTGTTGGTGAACGGTTTTTCATTTGTTGAGCCAATGTTTGTTGCTAAGTCTCCATATCCCCTGCCCTTAACACATTAATGAATATATAGAAGGAATAAGTATTAACCTTTGATATTAATCACGTTAGACCTTAGGCTAAGTAAATTCTTTCCTTAACTAAAACCCACTACACCCTCACCCTGTAGGAATGTAACTTTATTTGGGTGGCGTCTGTTTTGAGAATAATCACCCCTGGAGAAATAAGTGTCCTGGTTGACTGACCGCTGTCACAAGGAGAGGGTCATAAATTGTCAGCAGGCCCCCCTGGCCAGAAGATGATGTAACACCGCTAAGACCTCTGTATACATTTGTATGAAGCACCTGACTTTGATAAAAGTCAGGACTGCTGACCCCGCATGACTTTTGCATAACATCTCAGTGTATAAAAGTAGACCATGGAAAATAAAGAATGGGGATCAGTTTCTCGAAATACTGGTCTCCCCATGTCTCTCTCTCTCTCACTCTGGCTGAGTCTCCATCTGGACGCGGAACCCACCAAGCTTACTAATTTTGCCTGGGCTTCTAAGATCCGACCGGGGAGGCCTCAGTGTCTCCTCTCCTTTGGGAGAACGGAAGGACGCCTGCGGCCTACGTAAGTGGTGCAAACTTCTTGTCTTGAAGTTTTATTGGTCTCCCGCGTAAACCAAGCCACTCAGCCTCTTTTCTCCACTGAATTTTCCTACTGAGCTATCCTTATTCTATCACTCTTTATATCTCTAATTAATATCTAATTGAAGCTATCATATCCTGATCCTTGCCGACGCTGTCCCTGCTTCGAACTCCCTGGATCAGCCGAGGCTGGACCCTGGCAAATGTCATCACTGTTTTATTGTTTGGGGGAATGCCTCATGCTCCTGCTGTGTGGTTTTGTTGCTCAGCAAGCCTGCTTGGTTGGTGGTTGGGCAAACCTGCTTTCTTGAGTGATCATTAACTGACAGCTTCTCCCGTACTTTTTCCTTTACTTACAATCTCCTAGTGGGATTAGCTGTTTAAGCACCCACTTCGTTGCATTACTCTCTCCCTCTCGGTAAGGTTAAAATGACTACATTTTAACGCTATGAAGATGATTGCTAAGACAGCAGGTTTTTGCTTAAACCGGCTGCAGAGAATCACCTAGAGATTTTACATAAACGCAGAGGTTCGAATCCACTCCAGAGGTTCTGATTTAATAGGCCTGGGAGCCCGGGCATGCAGCCAGGCTGAACCCCGGCTAAGGTGTTAATAAATGCAGGGGCATCAGTGCCGGTTGGGGGAGAGGGGGACACTCCCAACAAGAACATCAGAGCCAGGGGCAGGCTGATCCATGGGTTTTGTTGGTTTTTCCCTTCCTGTTAGGTACTCTGTGGCCTGGGGTATTTGGACTGCCAGATCAGGAAGCCCACGGGAATCCTCTAGGGGTCCAGTGGTTAGGACTCTGTGCTTTCACTGCCTAGAGTGTGGGTTCAATCCCTGGTCAGGGAACTAAGATCCCACAAGCTGCTTGGCCAAAGAAACGGGGGAAAAAAGGTCCTATACTGAAGAAAACTGTGTGTCCTCACAGGATCAATTAGGGGTTGATTAATTGCATTCAAAAAACCTCATTCAAGCAGTTTGACAATCCTTTCAAAGCAATTTCCCCAGGACATTATTTCTCAAGTCCACTCTTTCCGTACCACCTCCTCTGCAAATGATTCACGTGGGTCCAGTCTGGCTAGCCGGTGCCCCAATTTGGGGAGGTATATTTGATGTCTGCCCTAATCCCAGACATGGCAAAGCATAGATCTCATCTGAAGAAGGCATGCTGAACATTTTAAACAAAGCTGAATCCCAGCATGCCCATTCATGCTCACACCAGCATGCCACATTCCCTGGGGAGTCCCGAGGGCATTATTTCCAAGAAGAATGTCTCACAGATGGAAATGTTTTCTTCCTACCTGAGGCAGCTGGGTGCCTCCTGCCCAGCCAGATTCCAGGCAAGACCACAGCCTCTTACACGCTCCAGGAAGTGTCCTGGGTGCAGAGATGTGCAGTACACAGGTGGAGTTGGGGAGGACGTGAGGAGACACAGCAAGTGTAAGGTCACAGTGTGTGTAAGGTCCTAAAAGAGTAGGGTCTGATGTCCGTGGAGCAGATGTGTGGGAGTGAAGGGTTCCATCTGAGGGTGGGAACAAGAAGAGATGGCCACTGACAAAGTTGGTAATTAAGTCATGTCTTCATCCATCCATCCATCCATTTATCCATCCATTTCTTCCCTCCTTCCCTCCCTCCCTCCCTTTCTCCATCCATCCATCCATGCATCTATCCATCCATCCACCCATGCATCTATTCACCCATCCCTCCATCCCTCCCTCCTTCCCTCCATCCATCCATGTATCTATCCCTCCCTCTATCCATTCATCCCTCCATCCATTCATTCATCTATCCATCTGTCCATGCATCTATCCACCCATCTATCCATGGCTCCATCCCTTCATCCATCCATCCCTCCCTCCATCCATCCATACATCTCTCCCTCCATCCATTCATTTATTCAATAAGTTATTTCTTTAGTGAACAGGGCCAGAGAGTCTAAGCCCTGTTGAAGTGTGGGATACGGATGAGGATGGGCTGTCGCTCAGCAGAAGGTGCTCCAGTAAGGGAAAATCCCAAGTCTGGGATGCGGGGAGGAGGACTCTGAACCCAGATTTGGAGGAAGCATCAGGATGGTTCTTTGGAGGAAGTGACACCCCGGCTAGACCCTGAGAGATGACAGGGAGTTATTCTCCTGGGCAAGCACCTCCCCCCACCCCGTCCACCCGCCCCGCCCCGCTCCACCCCGAGATGGGGCGGCCCTGGGTACCAGGAAAGATGTCCGTGCAAACATCTGGTTGGTGGGGGTGGGGGTGGGGGGTGGGGGTGGTGCTCGGAGAACAGTTGAAGTTCACAGAGGTGAGTTCACACCCGGTGGAGCAATTGGAAGAAGCAAAGGGATAGCGCCTTGAGAAGGTACAGTTCGGGGGAATGACGGGCGAGGGAGAGCGGGTGTTAGGAGCGCTCTATGTAGCGGAGACAAAGGATACCCGGCTGCAGGAAGGGCAGGTGAGGGCCTGGAGAGGAGACCAGGCACTTCCATGAGGGCCAGAAAGCCAATCCTGTCCCCTACACCGAGGAATGCGGATGAAGGGAGCCGACGACTAGGAGAGCAGGATGCCCCGAGGGTTAAGCGGCATCCGGTCTGACTTGGAGGGCACAGGAGTCCCAAACCTGGTCTCCAATCAGGAGGGAGAGCCTGCACATGCCCCCCAAACCCAACCTATAGAGGAGATGGAGGTGGGCGGGTCCCAAGTAAGCATTGTCCAGGCGGCCGCCACTCTGGACAGTCCCCGATCAAATGCCACCTCTCCCCAACCAGCCGCAAATATTTACATCCTGTTTATGCTGAGGCCTCCTAGGGCCTCAATTTTCATGAATAAAAGATGAGTTTCCAGGCCGAGCCAAGAAGGGAAAGAAACCCCCCGCCAGCTGGTAGGGACCAGAGGCAGTTTAGCGTTTCGGTTGCTGTCGCCGCCCGCGTGGTATTTGGAGGAAATTTGAATTGGCCGGGTCAAGGTGACCCGGGGCGGGAAATTTGGCTTTTTCTATACTATCTGAGGTTTCCTGGATCTAATCTACTTGCAGCGCATGTACCCTGAACTTTTTTCACAGGGCTATTCCCTGAGAAACTTAACACTCTGGTTTATCCTTCAGAAATGTTAAAGTCAGAGCATCTTAGAGCTGGAGAGGGTGTTTAGAGAAAATCTAGCGCAGTGTCCTAGTTTAAAGAGGAGAAAACAGGCTCAGAGGGCAAGGGGCTTGCTCAGACCAATTCAGCTGATCAATGATAATCTGTCTCACTTCCCTATCACTTGGTTCTTTCCACTGTATCACACAAAAATTTAAAATTAATACTGTATTCTTCAGAACAGTTTTAGATTTACAGAAAATTAAGTAGATAATACAGAGTTCCCCTATAACCCAGTTCCTGGGGGCTGAGCTTCCCTTACTATTAACATCTTGCTTTAGTGTAGTGCCTTAATTACAATTAGTGAACCGACATTGATACCTTATTATTAACTAAAACCCATAGTCTACATTAAGTTTCATTCTTTTTTTTTTTTTTGCCACACAACGGGGCTTGTGGGATCTTAGTTCCCCGACGAGGGATTGAACCTGGGCCCTCGGCAGTGAAGCCACAAGTTGTAACACTGGACCACCAGGGAATTCCCAAGGTTCACTCTTTATGTTCATCGGTTTATGGATTTTGACAAAGATGTGATGTTGTGGATGTATTCACGATGACAGTAGCAGACACAATAGTTTCGGTACCTAGAAATCACCTGTGCTCCACCTGTTCAATCCTCCTCCCTTCCAGTCGCAGGCAATCACTCATCTTTTTGCTTTTGCCATGGTTTGCCTTTTCCAGAATGTCCTATAACTGGAATCACACAGTATATAGCCTTTTCAGATTGGCTCTTTCATTTGGCCATAAGCGGTGTATATGGGCTTTCCGGGTGGCATTAGTGGTAAAGAATCTGCCTGCTGGTGCAGGAGACATAAGAGATGCCGGTTTGATCTCTGGGTCAAGAAGATCCCCCAGAGAAGGAAAGGGCAAACCGCTCCAGTATTCTTGCCTGGAAAATTCATGGACAGAGGAGCTGGATGGGCTACCATCCATAGGGTCGCAAAGAGTCAGACACATTTGAATCGACTTAGCATGCAAGCACGCAGGAGTGATAGAGATCTTATCAGATCAGATCAGATCAGTCGCTCAGTCGTGTCCGACTCTTTACGACCCCATGAACCGCAGCACGCCAGGCCTCCCTGTCCATCACCAACTCCCGGAGTTCACTCAGACTCACGTCCATCGAGTCAGTGATGCCATCCAGCCATCTCATCCTCTGTCGTCCCCTTCTCCTCCTGCCTCCAATCCCTCCCAGCATCAGAGTCTTTTCCAATAAGTCAACTCTTCTCACGAGGTGGCCAAACTACTGGAGTTTCAGCTTTAGCATCATTCCTTCCAAAGAAATCCCAGGGCTGATCTCCTTCAGAATGGACTGGTTGGATCTCCTTGCAGTCCAAGGGACTCTCAAGAGTCTTCGCCAACACCACAGTTCAAAAGCATCAATTCTTCGGCGCTCAGCCTTCTTCACAGTCCAACTCTCACATCCATACATGACCACAGGAAAAACCATAGCCTTGACTAGATGAACCTTTGTTGGCAAAGTAATATCTCTGCTTTTGAATATGCTATCTAGGTTGGTCATAACTTTCCTTCCAAGGAGTAAGTGTCTTTTAATTTCATGGCTGCAGTCACCATCTGCAGTGATTTTGGAGCCCAGAAAAATAAAGTCTGACACTGTTTCCACTGTTTCCCCATCTATTTCCCATGAAGTGATGGGACCGGATGCCATGATCTTATAGGTTGATTGAATATTTCACATTCTTTGCTCCTTTCAAAGATGTAGAAATTCCTGGAAAATGACACAAAGTTCTCCCTTAACTATAGAGATGAATTCAGGTTGGTACCCGGACTTGCGTCTTTGAGCCTCAGCAATTTTTCTCCCTTGTCTTTCCCATGCCTCCTCTTTAAAAAGAATTTCTTCACAACCTTTCTTGTCATGAATTTTCGCCTCTTACGTGGTCTTGGTCTCAGTTTCGACTTCTGTACAAAACCTCAGTTGGGAGAAGTTTTGTTTTTTTGGACATGGACTGTTTTTCCTACGCCAAGCTCAGTGCTGGAAGCTATTTCCTGTGACATTTTATTTAATCTCTACAAGTTTGTAGCAAAGAAATCCTTCTTCCTATTTTTATACACGAGAGAACCAAACAAGTTCTTGATCCATTAACCCAAAGCCAGGCAGCCAGCAAATGCCTGGAATGGGGGGCAGTGTTTGATCCCAGTTAGATCTAGGCTCTAAACTTTCACTGCTTCCCTTGTTGTTGTTCAGTCACTTAAGTTGTGTCCAGCTCTTTTGCGACCCTGTGGACTGCAGCACACCAGGCTTCTCTGTCCTCCACTATCTCCCAGAGCTTGCTCAAACTCATGTCCATTGAGTCAGTGATGCCATCCAACCATCTCATCCTCTGTCACCCACTTACCCTCCTGCCCTCAATCTTTCCCAGCATCAGAGTCTTTTCCAGTGAATAGGCTCTTCGCATCAGATAGCCAACGTATTGGAGCTTCAGCTTCAGCTTCAGTCCTTCTAATGCATATTGAGGGTTGATTTCCTTTAGGATTGACTGCTTGGATCTCCTTGCTGTCCAAGGGATTCTCAAGAGTCTTCCCGCAGATCCACAGTTCGAAAGCATCAATTCTTCTGCGCTCACTGCTTCCTTGGATGGCCTTAATTTTAATTTGGATCCAGATAAAAAGTCTCCCAAGTTTCCCCTGGTTTCAGAGTGGGGCGACAATGTTCCTAACCTGAGGAAATACTTCTTGTGGGAAAGAAAGTTCTGGTTTAGAACTGCTGACGGAAAACAAAACAGGAAGTCAAGCATTCCTGGCTTAAGCGACCATCTATGAATCTGCTAGAATCTGGCCCTGCCGTGGGCCAGGCTGCAAGCTTCACCCTGGGCCCAGAGGAGAGGGGTGAGGGGCTCCCGTCTGCAAACAGCCCAGGCCGGATCTGCCTTCCCACGGGGGTCAGGAGTCAGGGAGGGGGTGGGTGACATCTGGACTGAAAGCCCAGGCTCAGGAGAGAAGCCGGAAAGGCAGGAGCCCTGTCTGCCCCAGCTGCAGGGGGAATGGGGGAGGGGGTGGGGGGTGTTGGGGGCAGGGCTGATGGGGTGATGAATCAATCTTGAGGGGCATTTGGAGAACCTGCCTGTCTGGGGCTGGGTGGACCCTTGCAAGGCACTGGAATCATTCTCTCTCTCCCACTGTGTCCTGGGCCCCTGGTAAATTTGATGATAAATTTGACTGCACGCGGGTGGGTGCTAAGTCACTTCAGTCGTGTAGGAATCTTTGCGACCCCATGGACTCTAGCCCACCAGGCTCCTCTGTCTGTGGGATTCTTTAGGCAAGCGTACTGGAGTGGATTGCCATGCCCTCCTCCAAGGGCTCGAACTCCAGGTCTCCTTTGTCTCCTGCATTGGCAGGTGGGTTCTTTCCCATTGGCAGGCCACCTGGAAACATATTTAAAACTTCTGTCCGTTCACAGACATGATAAACAGAGTTGAATAACAAGCCACAAACTAGGAGACATCTTGTCAATTCATGAATAATCTGATGCCTTCTCTTTAGAAAACTTTCTTCGCCAGCCTTGTCAAGTGTGAATAACCCTGCAAATCATTACGAGAAAAGACAAACCACCCCACAGAACACAAACACGTGCGTGGATAACTATTTCATTGTGGAGGAGACTCACATGGCCCATCAATTTTGGTTTTTGCTTTTTCTGTTGTACTACAAGGTTCCACCAGGGATTGAACCCCTGGTCCTCAGGCAGTGAAAGTGCAGGATCCTAACCACCTGCTGGACCACCAGGGAATTCCCAGGGGTCGTACAATTTAACTCAGTTCTGACACTCTCTACCTGGAGTTAGCACCGAACCCACAGATTAAGGGTTGAGTCCCACAAGACTGTTCCAACCCCCCCAACACACCCCACCACCGAGATGCTGGTCGTAAGTCCAGGTTCTCACCTGTGCGTCTGATTAACTGACTGTAAAATGGATGTTCCCACGCATCCTCCCCACCTCGGGTTCAGTCATTTGCTAGACGAGCTCACAGAACTCAGGCAAACACTTCTATTTACTGGTTTATTATATAACAGAGGATGAGATGGTTGGCTGGCTTCACCAACTCGATGGACATGAGTTTGAGCAAGTTCTGGGAGTTGGGGATGGACAGGGAAGCCTGGCATGCTGCCGTCCACAGGGTCATAAAGAGTCAGACATGACTGAGTGACTGAACCGAACTAACAGAGGATATGATAAAGGATAAAGATGAATGGCCAGGAACTTCCCTGGTGGTCCAGTGGCTAAGACTCTGTGGTCCCAGTGTAGGGACCTCCTCATTCCTGGCCAGGGAACTAGATTCCACCACTGCAACTACAGATCCCGCATGCTGCCATGAAGGTCAAAGATTCTACATGCTGCAACTAAGACCCAAATAAATAGCACATCCAAATAAATAAATAAATACATTTTTTTAAAAAGACAGGTGGTCATATGAAGAAATACCTAGAGGAGGACCAGAGGGGTCCCGAGGGCAGAGGCTTCCATCCTCATAGAGTTGGGGTGCATCACCTCCGGGCGCATGGATGAGTTCTCCCACCCAGAAGCTCCCTGAACTACATACTTTGTGGGTTTGTATGGAGCCTTCATCATGTAGGCACCACGGATCATTAATTCCATTTCCAACCACTCTCCCCTTCTTGGAGGGTGGGGTTAAAAGTTCTAAGCCTTTATCATGGCTTGGTCTTTCTGGTGATCAGCTCCCATCCAGGAGCCCACCCAGAGTTGGCTCATTAGACCAGAAGACACTCCTGTCACCCAGGAAACTCCAAGGGTTTCAGGAGCCCTGTATCAGGAACCGGGGGTCAAAGACCAAGTATCGGAGCAAAAGATGCTGCTGGCGCTCTTCTCACTTAGGGAACTGTAAGAATCTTAGGAGTTCTGTGCTGGGGACTGCAGGGGCAGAGACCAGTATATTCTTTATATTATTTTACACCCACCCATTAGCAGCCTGATCTGGAGATTCCACTACCCCATCCCCACTCTTGTCTAGGGACCCTCCACCCCACTCCTACACGCTCTAGATACCACGCCTCACCTCTCCCCCTTCCTCTGGTCTACGGGCCTTGCTGTGGCTCTGATCCAGGTGTTTCCACGAGATTCCAGGGAGGAGACCAGGGTCAGTGTGCTGACCCAGGGCAAAGGGGCCAGAGGGCGAATCAGTCCCTGGCCGGTGAACTGTCCCCAAGGCACCGGTGCTCATGGGGAGCTGGCACGCATGACAGTGGGGAGAGCTGGCCTTAAAAATCACACAGGGCCTCAGGCAGCAACTCGGGGAGACTGCAGCTGAAGGCTGGGTGTGTGCGGGCACCCCATGATTTGAGAGATGGAGGCCCTTTGGTAGATGATGCTGAGTGACCTTCAGCAGGTGATACCCGCTTTCTTTAATATGTATTTATTTATTTCGCTATGCAAGTGAATTGTTAAGTCACTCTGGCATGTCTGACTCTTTGCAACCCCATGGACTGTAGCCCACCAGGCTCCTCTGTCCACGGGATTCTCCAGGCAAGAATACTGGAGTGGGCAGCCATTCCCTCCTCCAGGGGCTCTTCCCGACGCAGGGATTGAACCTGGTTTCCTGCACGGCAGGCAGATTCTTTACCATCCGAGCCACCAGAGAAGCCGGGGAGGGGGTGTGTGTGCTCGTTGCTGTGGCAGGCAGGCTTCTTTACTTGTGGCAGGCGGGCTCAGTTGCCCAAGAGCATTTGGGATCCTAGCTCCCTGACCAGGGTTCGAGCCCATGTCTTCTGCATTGGAAGGCAGATTCTTAACCACTGGACCACCAGGAAGTCCCATTGACACCCTCTTCATTTGTGGCGGCCCCTCTGACTTGCTCTGGGGCCTCTGGACACTTCAGGGCATTGGCTGGGAGGATGGAGTTGCAGAGAGAAAAGAAGCACATGGTTGGGGGTGGGGGTGGGGGTGGGGTGGGCTTCCGGACATGGCTCCCCCACCACCCTGCCCCGCACCAGCACCAGCTCTGGGACTTTGCGGGGAGGGTTGGGAGAGCTTAGCCAGGAGAAGGTGCTCTTCTGTGTGTGATGGGGAAACTGAGTCAGGGAGCTCTTAGGTGTCTTGCTCAGAGCCCTGTGGAAGGTTTGTGCATAGGCTGCTTTCAGCTCCCCAGGGTGGGGGGAGGAGGAGAGGAACCAGCTCGCTGATGACATTTACAGACACCCTCCCTCCTGCCAAAGACAAAAAAGGCTTCTCCTCCTCCTCTCTTCCCTGCTAAATCTTGCTCAGAGCTGCCCACTCGGAGCCAGCATCACGGCTTCTGCCTCTCCTTGTCCGGCCAACAGGAAAAGACGGGCGTGCAAATGCTTTAAGGCCGCAGCCCTACTGCCCTAAATCCCCCAGCACAGGCCCTGACTTCATAGCCCCACAAATGGGAGGTAGACGTGACCGCAGGCAGCCTGGCCATGCCTCCGTCAGAGCACTCAGGCTTTGAACTCTGTCTGTCCATCTGTCTGGGTAGGTGGAGTCAGAGCCTGTCATTCCCATTTTGCAGATGAGGAGACTGAGGCTGCCCCTCCACCCTCACCTCAGTCCCAGTTTCCTGCTGCTCTGTGGGCGGAGCCCTTCAAAGTTCCTCCCACGGCGTATTTACGCTGTTCCCCCTGCCTGCCACACGCTTATTCTTTCAGACACTTCTGGGCTGTCTCCTTCTCTAGGAAGCTGCTCTTGGCTCCACGCATCGAGAATTCGATGTGGCTCAAAGCGTTCTGCCTACAACTTCATCAGAGCTCTCATCACCCCTCTACTGAGGTATCTGTGCCTAAATCTTTTCAAAGCAATTTTGTAGACACACATTGGGCAGAAAAGTGGTGAAGGTATTCAAAAGGAGTGAAGGGTTTTGTGACTGGGACACTAGAAGTTTGAATATGAGTTCTAACTGTTGTCTATTATGCACATCTGTGGGCTGAGGGACCAGTTTATGAATGGTGAAGCCACAGGGGTAAGCTTTAGAGAAAGGAGGCTGCTCTTTGAAGAGGGTCCATGGTTTTCTCAGTGATGTTTTGTCTAATTGCACTTCATCTTTCCTGCTGAAAAGCAACAGGGGTTGAACAAATGGCCTCCTAGCTTCTCCCCAAACATCTGGCTCATAGACATTGGGGTAGAAGGACAGTAAGGCTCAGGGGGCACCAGAAGGTGGGAATGGGGAGGATGGAAGGGTGTGTGGGTGGATCTGAGAAAAGCCAGATCAGGCAGTGCAGTTTGGTAAGGCAACCAGGGTGACTGAGAGCGCCAGGAGCGGGCGGGACCAGGAAAGTCGCCACCGGGGCCTGGAGGCCAGACTGAGCCTCCTTAGGACACTGGTTCCCAAACGTTCCAGGGACAACTGCCAATCTGGACCTCTATCTGCCTCGAAGTGAACAAAACAAAAATTTTCCAGAGACCCAGATTTACTTCATTCAAAGGGCTGTCCTTTATTCCAAAACAATACTCTTACCTTTTTCTGGTGCTGAAAAGTCCCTTCTTGTAGGAAATGATGGTGATGGCCCAGTTGCTGGGTTGTTTTTTTTTTTTTTTTCACTAGAGTCTTTTCATGGTAAAATCAGAAATGGGTAACCTTCTGTCAGTTTCGAGTTTTGTATTTCTGGTGGGGAGGGTGACTGGTAATTGATGTGACTTCTCAGAAGGACACAGCAGACCAGAAGAGATGTACCCTTCGGTGGGGACTGCAGAGAGGGTGCAGCCTGTTCAGGGCAGGTATCACTGGGGGGAGCAGGGGCCCGCGGCCAGCATCCTGGGCAGGAAAACACTGGCAGGCTCCCCGGGCAAGAGGCTCCCAGAAACGGAATAAACATGATTCCAGGGTGTGTCACCACCTCGGCCGATGATGCAATGCACAGATGTGCAAACTTGGGGACGTGGAGAGAGGGATGAGGAATAGCAGCTGGGTGGGGTGGGGCAGGCTCAGGCTGGACAGCAGAGGGGCCCGGCGGACAGCCCCTTCCAGAGACCTTCCTAGGCCAGGGCAGGCTGGGTGCTTGTGGCCCAGCCAGGGATCCAGGGAGAAGGTAGCCCAGGGGGTGCGGCCGGCACAGGGGCCTAAGGCTTCTTCTCAGAGAGGCAGATTTCCACCCAGAGGAACCACCCCAGCGGGAGCCACGGTGGCAGCAAAGTCCTTAGACACACCTCACCTGATGCCCAATGAGTGGGGGCATTGTCCACCCACAGAAGGGCTGGTGTCTTCCCTCCATAGTCCCCCATGTTGAAGGAGCCCACTCAGGAGTCACCCCAGGAAAAGTGCCCCCCCAATCAGGCCTCAGCTGAGGATTTGAGGTCCCCTCGTCCCTCCTCCCAGGTGCCCCCCTGCTGCGTTCTCACAGCCACTGCTTCCCCCGAGAGGCAGGACGTGTAGGGATTAAAACATGGACTCTGGGGACTTCCCTGGCGGCCCAGTGGTTAAGAATCCACTTGCCAAAGCTAGGGACATGGGTTTGATCCCTGGTGCAGGAAGATCACCCCACGTGCTGCGGGGCAACTAAGCCCGTTTCCCGCCACGACTGAGCCCGTGCACCGCAACGAAGAGGAGGCCCTGCTCGCAGCAACTGGAGAAAGCCTCCGCGCAGCAGCGAGGCCCCAGCGCAGCCAAAAGCAAAACTCAGGAAAGAACAGACTCTGGCTCCGGGCGGCCTGGATCCCACGAGGCACTGCTCCCTACCTGCCTGTGAGTTTCAGACCCTCACCTGTAGATGGGGCAGGTACAGCCCCTGCTCCTGGGGCATCCTGAGGAGGATGTGAGCTTATGGAATCTCAGGTGCTGGCCTACAGTGACTAATCAATGCAGCATACAGTAGGCACTCAATATGTGCACGTGGAGCTGGCACTTTTGCAAGCACCCTGTGGGGGAGGCGAGATTCCTGTGTCGCCTGCCCAGGGTCACAAAGCTGGGAGCAAGCAGAGCTTGGATAGGAGTTGTTATTTTTTTTAATAAAATTTTTTAAGTTGATGTGCTATATTTTCATTTTTATTCAGTTCAGAAATTTTTTTTTTTTTGGCTGTGTGGCACAGAGGCTCTTAGTGCCCCAACCAGGGATTGAACCTGAGCCCTTTGCAGTGAAAGTGCAGAGTCTTAACCATCGGACCCCCAGGGAAGTCCCTCAAATTGGAGTTTAAGATGGCATGAATCTCCCTGCTCTCTCCTTACTGGCAGGAGGGAGCCCAGCTCTGAAGCCTACTGTACACGCGTGTGCATGCGTACTTAGCTGCTCAGCCATGTCTCTTCTGCGACCCCATGGACTGTGGCCCGCCAGGCTCCTCTGTCCATGGGAGTCTCCAGGCAAGAACAGTGCAGTGGGTTGCCATTCCTTCCTCCAGTGGTTCTTCCTGACCCAGGGATCAGATTCTTTACTGCTGAGCCATCAGGGAAGCCCCCTGAAGTCAGGGAGCCTGGCTAAGCTTGCCCTCACAGGCTGTGTGACCTTGGGCATGTCCCTTAACCTCTCTGTGACTTGATTTCCTTTATCCTAAAATGACCTCATAATTACGGCTGGCTTCTGAAGTTTTTGCTTCTACTACCAGCTTAGGACCAACTCCAAAGCCAAATAGGCCCACCTCACCAATCACAGAGGTGATTTAGTTTACATGGCCTCCAGCCTCTCTGGCCAACAGCCTCCCATCAAGGCACACCTGAAGGACTCCCCTCTTGGTCCAGCGGCTAAGACTCCGCACTCCCAATGCAGGGGGCCCGGGTTTGATCCCTGGTCAGGGAACTAGACCTTGCATGCTGAAACTAATAAAGAGATAGAAGATCCTGTATGCCGCTATGAAGATTGAAGTTCTGGCTACAACTAAGACTTGGCACAGTTGGAAAAAAGAGATATCCCTGTGCCTTCCCTCAGGTCCTCTCTGAAGCACTCCCACTCCCTGGAGGCCCATGAGTCTCTGCCAAACACAAGTGATGCTTCTGACTCCCTTGCTAAAGCAAGCACTGAATGAACAGCCTTTGCTGGTTCTCCTCTGGGTGGTCTTTGTGGATTTCCACAATCCATACAATCACCCTGTAATAAGGGCTGCCCTGGTGGCTCGGCTGGTGAAGAATCTACCTGCAATGCGTGAGACCTGGGTTCGATCCCTGGGTTGGGAAGAGCCCCTGGAGAAAGGAACAGCTACCCACTCCAGTATTCTGGCCTGGAGAAGTCCATGGACTGTATAGTCCATGGGGTCGCAAAGAGTCGGACATGACTCAGTGACTTTCACTTTCACCCTGTAATAATTACTCTAATGCCAGTGTTGGGTCACTCATCGAGCCCGTATGGGCTGTTATCAAGCCTGTATCCACTGGAGGGCGGGGACACGGCTTCCTCTTGAGAAAGAACAGGGCTCCGGCAATGTCCTTGTGTTTGAAAGTAAGGGTGTGGCTTTCAGAGTGAGGCGGCCTCAACTGACGTCTCCATGGTGATGTCACTCCCAGTCCAAGGCCACGACAACGTCCAAACAATCATTTTTTTGTGTTTTTAACAGACTCACAACATCCAAGCAGTTGTTTGAACAGAAATAGGATTGGGTTTACATTTCTTTTGCTGGAAAAGGCAGAAAAGGGAAAAGTCCCATTGGTTCTCCCCACCCAAAGGTCACCACGGTTACAAGTTCCCCTCTCGATGGGTTACCAGGATGAGATTCAACTGGACCACGATTTCATGCTTTGCTTTTTTCATTTGACAGAAATCCAGGCGTGTTTCTCAGGTTGTTTACTACAAATTCCTTGTGAACAGCAATTCGGAGGTTACAAAATTCTATCAGGTGAATGTCCCGTTGGTCCTAACAAATTAAACAATAACAAGTGTCCCAGGAGAGGGACTGTCCCCCCTGCAAGCACCCCCCCTCCCCAGAGAGCTTTGCCCTGGCTGGCCAGTTATTCCCAACAGGCTCTTCCCATGAAACCCCCCACCTCTTGTGGGGCTGCCAGTCACTGCCCGTGTCAGCAAGAAAACGGGCAAATCAGCACTTTCTGTGGAGACCAAAGGGCTGGGTGAGAGGTCTGCGGGGAGAACCCCTCCCCCGGCCCCCCCAGCCCCCCTCCCCAGGTCTGATGCCCAGGGCATTGTGCCCGGCTCCACCGTCCACATCCACAGCAGGAAACGCCCATCCGAGCTTCACCAGGGTAGAAGCCGGTCTCCTTGCTCATCTGGAACAAGCCTGGCTTGTTCCCTCTCAGGGCAGTCGCCCCTTTGCAGCTCACCATTCAGGTGAGGGGAAGCTAGTACCCTGGGGTGTGTCTTGCTGCTCTGAATAAGTGGGGGTGCGGCTGTCAGTGAGGAGGGGGCTGGTGGGGGCTGAGGTGGGAGGCGGCAGTGACTGAACCTGCTGGGGCGGCACAGGTGGGCTCAGGTGTATTGCCGTGGCACTTGGGTAAACCCTTGCCTCTCTTTTTTATTTTTTGCCATGTGGGATCTTAATTCCCCAACTAGGGATCAAACCCATGCTTTCAGCATTGGGAGCACAGAGTCCTAAACGCTGAACCACCAGGGGAGTCCACTTGCCTCTCTTTAGACCTTGGTTTCCCCACCTGTGCAAAGAGGGGCCAGGACTAAATGGTGGTTTCATTTCCAGCAAGGAAACAAACTTCTTAGTTCATCCTGATGGGCTGAGGTCCTAGGAACTTTGGCCAGTTTTCTGGTTCCGGAAGCCTTGGATGTCACAGCAGGGAGAGGTGCCTCCAGGGCCCAGGTATCTTTTGATCTGGGTCATTCCCTTCCCCCCACCCCCACCGCCCTAATTTGAACAAATCACACTTTCTGTTACAGCCTACTGACCCCTGTCTGTTCTGAGCTCTCTCTACCACCCTCAAACCTGGGTGCACAGACCAGGTGGGCTTCCAGCGTCTATGAATGGCCTGAACCTGCCTGCAAAACTCGTGTGTGTGTGTGTGTGTGTGTGTGTGCATGTGTGAACACATGTAGGCGGGTAAGCATATTGTGTGTTTCTGGGGAGAGTCTCCATGGATTTCAGAGTTCCAAGGCACGTGCAACCCTAAAGACATGTGAGAACCCCTGGTTGGCCCCGTCCCTTTCTTTCCTGTGCTGTCCTCCTCCCCTACAGCTTCCCAGCCCCCCAGCTCTAGCCTGGAGCCCCACAGCCTTCCAGCTGGTTTCTCAGGGCTTCAGTCTGCCCCCACCAGCTGCCTGGAGAACTTCCTGAGTTGCTTCTGATTGGGTCCTACCTACTTTCCGTCATCAGGCGCCCCATGGCCTCCGGGATCATCCTGGGCTCCCTTCCTATCGTCGTCGTCGTTGTTCAGTCACTAAGTCGTGTCTGACTCTTTGTAACCTGATGGACTGTAGCTCGCCAGGCTCCTCTGTCCACGGGATTCTCCAGGCAAGCATACTGGAGTAGGTAGACGTTCCCTTCTCCAGGGGAATCTTCCCAACCCAGGTCTCCTGCATTGCAGGCAGATTCTTTACCATCTGAGACACCAGGGAAGCCCAAGTTGGGTAGCTGTGGGAGGGCACTGCTCACAATATGCACTCAAGTCCTTTTCTAACCTCGCCCTTTGGAAAAAAAAAGGGTCATATTGCATGAATGCAGGCGCTATTCATTCTTAGCACTTCACCTAGATTAATGTATTCAAGCTCGATAATGGCCGGCCCTGGCAGATAAGTGCGTCAGTAGACCGTTTTACAGACGGAGGAAACTAAGGCCCAGAGAGGACTGCCCACTAGCTGGTAGGTGATGGAGCTGGATTCTTATCACTGCACTTTGCCCTGGATCTTATTTCTTAGTAGCAAGACCGTCCACCCCAGCCGTGTGGAACAATTCACTCCATGTTTCCTGAGCACAGCCCTCTCCATAGCCTTCCCATCATGTGAGGCCTCCTCCAGAAGCTTGCAGTCCACCAGGCTCTGGTCTGGTCTCCAGGTCTGGCTCCCCCAACCAGCCAAGGACCTTCTCAAGGCTGGTCCAGTGCTCCAGCCTCCATCATCAATACCATGACCGGTTTGCTGAGGTGAAGGGAAACACTATCCCCAATTTTGGCACCCCACTCCAGTACTCTTGCCTGGAAAATCCCATGGATGGAGGAGCCTGGTGGGCTGCAGTCCATGGGGTCGGGAAGAGTCGGACACGACTGAGCGACTTCACTTTCACTTTTCACTTTCATGCATTGGAGAAGGAAATGGCAACCCACTCCAGTGTTCTTGCCTGGAGAATCCCAGGGACGGGGAGCCTGGTGGGCTGCCGTCTATGGGGTCGCACAGAGTCGGACACGACTGAGGTGACTTAGCAGCAGCAGCAGCAGCAAACTGAGTTTAAGAGGTTAAGAGGACTTCCTTGGTGGTTCAGTGGTAAAGACTACTGCAGGGGACACAGGTTCAGTTCTTGATTCGGTACTAAGATGGTGCATGCCATGTGGCACAGCTGAAAATTTTTTAAAATATATTTATTTAGGCTATGCCGAGTCTTAGTGACGGTGGACGGAATCTCCCATCTTCCTTGTGGCATGAGGGATCTAGTTCCCTGATCAGGGATCAAACCCTGGCCCCCTGCATTGGGAGCTTAGAGTCTTAGCCACTGGACCACCAGGGAAGTCCCAGGTGGCCTATATATATATATATATATATTTAAAGAAATTAACTCATTTCTCAAAGATTACGGATTCCAGTGGAGGGAAATGTGTGTATGAGTGTGCTCAGTCATGTCCAACTCTTTAGGACCCCAGTGGACTGTAGGGAACCACGCTCCTCTGTCCATGGAATTCTCCAGGCAAGAATTCTGAAATGAGTAGCCATTCCCTTCTCCAAGGGGTCTTCCTGACCCAGGGATCGAACCTGGGTCTCCTGCATTTGGCCAGACTCCTTACCATCTGAGCCACCAAAGATCAAACCTTCATCTTCGGCACTGCAGGCAAATTCTTTACTGCTGAGCCACAGAGAAGCCCAACTCAACAGGTGTCATTATGTGCTCTAAGGCTTGCTCGGCCAAGCTCAGCACTGGGTGCCTTAGGGCATATAAACAAGCCTGGGCCTGGTCCCTGCCCTCCCCAGAGTCCTACTGTACTGACCGCACCTCCCCCAACACCCACATTCCCATACAGTAAGGGGGAGGTGAATTAAAGGCGGGCTTCAAGGGGAAAGATGACTTGTCAGACAGAGAAAGTGGGGAGGAGCCAGCAAGGGGCAAAGGCATTGAGGTTAGCTCATTGAGGGGAAAAGAAAAGAACAAAAAGCACAGCGACCAACCACAGCCAGGCACCTATGCGTGCTGGGACCCAGTTCCTTCTCACCCCTCGGCTGCCACTTAGCCTCTGCCCTCGACTTCCCCCGGGGTGGAGGGGTAGGCGGGGTAGGCGGGTAGCCTCATCAGTCCTCTGATATTCCGGGAGACAGCGCCTGCCTTGGGAGGATGGTGCAGGGTTCAATCTGTATCTTGGGGACCACTTTTTCCAAACAAGCGTTGGGAGCAAATCACCAAGACTCCGTTTTGGCCTCTAGACCGTCCAGGAAGACCTGGAGTTTGCAGCTCCGCTACACTGTCTCCTCCTCATCCTGTCCAGTTCAAACGTCACCTCTCCAGTGAAGCCTTCCCGGAAACTCCAGAAACCTCCCCAGCCCTCTGCGCAGCTTCCACCTCTCTCAGGGGTCTGGGACATCCTTGTGAGCCGAGCAAGGCTGAGGATGCTCTCTTCCGTCACATACGATGGAAGCGCCGATAGGTGCCCGGCGCCGAGGTGGGGGGCTGGCACGCTTCGGACGCCCAGCCACTGACCGCCTCTAGGAGCCGGTGGACGAGGTGCCGGGGCGTTTTCCGCCCGCCCGCCCCCTTGCGGCGCGGCGCTGCAGCCTGAGACACGCGAGGCCGCGCGAGCGCCCGCCTGACCCCCGCCGCGCCAGGCCCCGCCCTCCCGCGCCCGCCCCAGCGCCTGCCCCTTTTGTTCCCTCCCGGAGCCGGGCCGCTCGCTCCGCTCCCGCTCAGCTCGGCTCGGGCTCCGCCGCAAGGAGCGCAGGCGGCGGCTAGGGCTGCCCCGCTCAGCGCATACCCGCTTCCCTGCCGCCTCCCAGCCGGCCGCACACGCGGCGCGCTAGGCCCGGACCCGGAGCGCGAACGCGGAACCCCGGCGCCGGGAGGGGCTGCAGGCGGTGGGCAGCGGCGCGCGGGGAGGGGGACCGCAGCATCCTCTGCCCCCGCCGGTGCCCCGGCGCCGGGAGAGGACGGGGGTCGGGCGCCCCCGCCGCCCGCCGCTCCGCCTGCTGCTGGAGGGGCGAAGGTAGGAACAGCCGGCCGAACCCCGAGGGAGGGGGCTCGCCGGGCAACAAAGGACCGAGGGATTGCGGGAGGCGGCGGTAAGTCCCGGGCCTGGTCCTTAGCCGGGCGGCCGACACGGAGGCATTGTCGGGGAGTGAGGGGAGGCCGAAGGGGTCGGGGCCCGGCGGGTGGGCGTGAGCGGGAGCTCCTTCTGGGTGCACCCCCGCCCCAACTTCCCCGTCGCCTGCAGGCGAGGAGGGGCTGCTGCCGGCGTTGGGGAACCCTTCCCGAGCTGCGGGTCCCCTCGGTGGAGGCATCCCCAGCGCCCTCGGTGCCCCTAATGGGGGTTCGGCACAGATGCTAGGGAGCCGCCCGTCGCTGCTTCCAAGGGCAGCGCTGAGCGGCTGGACGCGCTGCAGGGCTCTGGGCTCCCAGGCCCCGCGCGGGGGATGGGGGGAGCTGAGTCTGGTGGGCGCGGCCACACGGCCCTTCTCCAGACCCGGGGTCTGGGAGGACGTGGAGCCCCCGCCCCACGGGCTGTGGTCGCTTGGCCAATGCCCTTTGCAAAACTTGGTTAAAGTGCATGGCGCAGGGGGAATAGACGGATGAGGTGGGGCGTCTTCCCGCAGGGGTGCCCCCCTCCCCCCCAAGGCTGGCGCTGGTGGCTGGTGAGGCAGCACATTTTCTGCCCTCCCTACGGGGAGGGGCCCTGGCTGCCCCAAGGATGCTACAGCTGGGCCTCCAGGGCCCGCCCGTTTGGGTCCTTTAGGCGGGGCCTGGGCGGGGCAGGGTGCCCACTGGGCACTGCCACGAAAGCCCCAGCCCCACCCTGGATAAGAGGGGGCACCTGGGGGGAAGTCACCCACTCAGCTGCGAATGCCCCAACCTCTGATTTGCCGCCTCTTCCCTTCTGGGTGAGAAGTGGGAGGTCCAGCTTGGGGAGGGGGGCTGCCCTTGCTGTTGTGAGATGCCCAAGGGAGGCTTGTGGGGGATGGTGCTGGTCTAGGGATAGCAGGCAGAGGAGGAGGAGGAGGCTGGGAGGACCACGTGGGCGGAAGACTCCGCACCAGTTGTAACGTAAACAATGAGCCCTTCATTCATCCAGCTGCTGTCACCTGCCCAGCACTGCCAGGGGTTGGCAGGTATACAGGGCTGGTGCTTCCTGGCCCCCATGGAGCACAGCCCAGCAGCATCGGTGGAGCACAGTGATGCGGGAGCTGGAAGCATACCTGGAGGATGGGGTGGAACAGGAAGCTTGACAGAGCCTGGGCCTAGAAGTTTGCTGCCAGGATCCCAAAAGGGGGGCTGGAGAGCGAGGACATAGCGTGGGCAAGGGGTGGGAGTCAGAAAAAGAGGCAAGAGACCAGGTGGCTGGTGGGTCAGAAGGGCAGCAAAGGATGTGGGTGACTGGGGCATGATGCCCTTCTCCATAAGCCCAGGATGTGTTGGCATCTGCAGTCCTGGCCTGGGAGGGATGGTGGGACTGGTGAAGGGGGATGGGTTGGAGGGGAGTTTCAAAGGCAGAAGAGTCTGGCAGAGGAGACCTGGAGGGAGCCTTAGCAAGCAGGACTGTGCACCTGTGGGTCCCCAGGTGCAGCCAGAAGGCTGGGAAGGAGGTGCCTCGAATTCTGTACCCAGAGCCTGAAGTCCCAAGTGAGGAACCCACTTGCAGAGGCAGCAATTTTTTTTCAGCATCTGCTCACCCCTCTGGCAATTAAGTTTGACTGCTGGAGCCTGACAGCCTGGGTTCAAAGCCCAGCCCTGCCACTTACTAGTTGTGTGACCTCAGACAAGTCGTGATACCTCTCTCCCCTTCAGTTTTCCCATCTGTAACATGAGGATACTCAAGGTGTCACCTTTTAGGGTTGTTGAGAGAACTGAACGGATAGATAAGTGTGTGCGAAGCGCGTGTACTGCAATGGAGAGAATGCCCGGTGTTTGTGGCCCTTCGGCCTCCATCTCCACCCACGAGTGGCCCGTCCTGCTCCCTCCCCAGCTGTTTGTCCCCTGTCAGGCAGTCCTGCTGGTCAGCCTCCGCCGAGGCGTGCTGTTCTCTGCCTCAGTGCAGCCTCCTCCCTGGGCTGTTCTGTCTTTCCTGGTCCAGCCTCCCTTGGTGATGCCGTTCTTGCTCCCTCTGCTCCAGCCCACGAGGTGGGGGACAATTTCCTCTTGACCTTTCTGTCCCTAGAGCTGTCACCCTAAAGATTGATCCTGCCCTCTTGATGCCATCTCTCCCCACCTTTGCTTCAGCACCCAGAGGAGAGAAGCTGTATTCTTGACCCTCCGGGTTCCCTGTTACCTTAGTCTGAGCGGTTCTAACAAACGACTGGGTGGCTTTAAACAGCCCATTTACTTCTCACATCTCTGGAGGCTGGAAGGCTGAGATCCACATGTCAGCATGGTTGGGTGAGGACCCTTTTCCGAGTCACACTTATTTTTGTGTTCTCAAGCTGTAGAGGGGCTCGGAGCTCTGTGGGGTCTCTTCTACGAGGGCACTAATCCCATTCATGAGCACTCCACCCTCCTGACCTAATCACCCCAAAGGCCCCACCTCCTAATACTGTCTCCCTGGGGGATAGGATTTCAACTTATGTAGCTGGAGGAGGGAGGGCACCTTCAGACCAAAGCCCCTGCACAGCGGTCTTTGGGGAGAATGTCAGCCTTTGTTTAGGTTAAAAAACAGCAACAACAATGCATGCTGAGTGCTTACTCTGCCAGGAACTGTTTTAAGCTCTTTGAACGCGTGTCTTAGTTTGTGGATATCTTGATAACATTGCTTACATTTTATGGATGAGGAATTCAAGACGAGGAGAGGTTTCCCTGTTTGCCCCCCACGCATTTACATTTATTTATTTATTTTGGCTGCTCCGGGTCTTAGTTTCAGCATGCGAGCTCTTTAGTTCCCTGACCAGGGATCAAACCCGACCCCTCTGCATTGGCAGCTCGGAGTCTTAGCCACTGGACCACCAGGGAAGTCCCTCCTTGCATTTATTGAGTACCTACTGTGTGCCTGGACGACATAAGTTCCTTCCACCATCCACTTGCCCATCTGGTTCACTTCCGGAAAGCAAGGTTTTGGCCATCCCTTCCTCAGACGCCTCCATCTCGCGGCTCAATTTCCAAGTCCAGCCTCTTTGGCTCTCGGGGCCCACTCCCAGCTGGCGGGGCCCTGCCTTTTATATATCCAGGGCCTCACCTTTTATAAACCGTCTAGTGTCCTAGGCTTGATGGGCAGGCCTTGAGGGGAAGGCTTGATGGGAGAAGGGGGGGGCCCCCCTCCGCACTCCCCAACACCTCGCTTTGGTTTATTCTGTTGCTGAGAACAGGGACTGCCTCCAATTAGGTTAAGTGAAAGGGGAGTTGAGAGGAAAGGAACTTTGCAGGAAACGGTTGCAGGCGGCCTGGCTCCCCCAGGACCCGGGAAGCCAGCAGGCAGCCCCTCCTCCAGCCTTCCTCTCTCTGGACTCCGGTTTCATTTGCTGTCCTCTCCTGATGCCTCTGTCGTGGCTCCTCTCTCTTGTGTGGCCGCCCTGAAGGGTGGCTTCAGCTGGAGGCCACAGGACCACCCAGGGGCACTCCCCTCAGTCTCTGGGTGCCGGAGAGCTGGATGGGCCCAGCTTGGGTGAGGGCACCCACCCCACCCGCTGGGCTGGTGGAGGGCAGGCCATGCCGACTCTGGGTCTGCGGGTGGGGGACATGGCTGGGCACAGCTGGTATGGGGTTATGATGTGGGGTGTGTGGGCTGCGGGGAGGACAGGGGAGTGGGGGCTCGCCATCTCTGGGAGCCCACTGCAGGCCTCCGCACCAGGCTTGGGGCCCAGGATGGGCTCCCCTTTGGCACCAGGGGACTGGGGTCGGGGAGGGGTGGTGCCAGCAGGGGACCCACCCCATCCCACCTCTCCTTTCCTTGCCAGCGTACAGAAACGGTAACAGAGCTCATGGTTTCAGAGGAAATGCTTCAAAATGATAATGAAACATTTCCCCTCTGAATAGAAAGTAGAGCATAGCAGGTGGTTTTGATTAACGAGGCATGAGTTTGGGGCCATGTCCACTTACCAGCTTCCGGCTTCAAGGAGCGCCCTGGCTCCGACCCTGGAACGTGCCTCTGACTCCAGCCACAGCCCAGGGAGATGCCCGCCCCTCATTCACTTCCATCTTCGCCTTTTTGATCTCTTTACCGGGAGAGGGGAAATTGGGAGCTCACGATGAGGGCCTGGTTTTCCAATCTCTCCTCCCTAAAGGAGGTGACTCAGGGCTGATCCGCTCCTCTTGCCCCCAGCCTGGCCTCAGCTACCCCTGGGGTGCCCCAGCCTCACTCTCCAGCATCCAGCGTGGTAGGTAGGAGTGGGTGATGGCTGAGCCCCTCAGCGTGGACGGAGCAGAGGACACCTTAGTTTCAGACCCCACCTTCAAGAGGCGTTTGCCGAATTGGGAAGACAAAAGTCCCCTTCCTGAAAGTATAAATGACATCAGTACCTTCGAGGAACATTTTTAAGGCCAGAGTAGAAGAGCCTCCATACCCAGTGGGGTCACTGCCCCCGACAATGGTTCAAGTCCCTGAGAATGACTCAGAGGCAGGGCACGGTGTGGGTGGGATGGCTGAGGGGGCTCTCGGGGGGGAAACAGAACTGCGCTGTGTCCTGAAGGATGGGCGGACTCGGGGTGGATAAGGTGCGCCTTCCTGAGGGGCGCAGAGAGAGAAAAGTGAAGAAGTTTGGGGGCAGTGGGGCATTGAGTGTCCGGCCTGGAGGCTCAGCGTGGAGCCCACCATTCTTCCAGGCCTGCTGTGAGGCCAGGCATCTGGTTGAAGGCCCCTCCCTGCGATGAAGGAGGAAATGACATGAGGTGTTTTCTGATTTTTTTTTTGCTACCTTCTATCCTGATTTTGGGGACTTCCCAGGTGGCGCTAGTGGTAAAGAACCTGCCTGCCAATGCAGGAGACATAAGAGATGCAGGTTCAATCCCAGGGTTGGGAAGATCTCTTGGAGGAGGGCATGACCACCTACTTCAGTATTCTTGCCCGGAGAATCCCAGACAAGGAGCCTGGCAGGGTACAGTCCATAGGATCACTGAGTCGGACACGACTGAAGTGACTTGGCACACACACACGTGCATGGCACATATCCTGATTTCGCTCCTGCTGTTCCCTCTTCTGCTGTAGACTTCCCTGCCTGAGTTCACCTGCTTGTAGGTTCACTTCACTCAGCCCGCATTCAGCTTCTCTCTGACCGAGGGCTGCGCTGGGCACTGGGAACTCAGAGCAGAGGAGAGAAGATGCCCAGAAGGGTCTCCTGTGTTCTTTGTCCAATCCAGAAAGGACTTGAGGTGATTTACAAAGATAAACACAGTCTAAGGAGATGGAAAAGACGTGAGACAATTGGAGCAGGGGGAGCCCGGGGTAGCAAACATCAGATGAAGCCAGAGGGGCTGCGGCACCTTGGTGGTAATTTGACCCAGCTTTCTAGCAGCCAGATCCAGGGGGCATAAGGAGTTTGGAGTGACTTTGCATTGTCACGCTGTCTGGTGTAAGCCCCTGCTATATATAACATGAAAGCCTGAGTGAGGGGCAGCAGGTCCTGGGAGGGGGTCCCTGGCAGAGGGAAGAGAGGACTGCAGCCGCCCTGTGATCTTAATAACCCTCCTCCCGGAGGCTTCTTAGCAGCAGCTGCAGGGGAGCCGAGAGCGGGGGCTGGTTCTCACAGCCAGTCCCCTCCACGAGGGCCTGACGAGCTCTAGGGGAAGGAGTGAGACCCTGGGAACCAGGAGACCAACTGGTCCCTGCCAGAGAATCCCCATCCTGCGAGGATGCCGGGGAGTCTGTGATACAGGGGTGTGCAGAAAGCTCTGGACACACCCACTGGGCCCCAGGACTTGACTCAGGGGTAGAAGAAGCGTGAAGGGCTTCCCAGGTGGCGCTAGTGGTAAAGAACTCACCTCCGGTGCAGGAGACATAAGAGATGCGGTTCAATCCTTGGGTCCAGAAGATCCCCTGGAGGAGGGCATGGCAACCCACTCCAGTATTCTTGCCTGGGGAATCCCGTGGACAGAGGCGCCTGGTAGGCTATAGTCTTTAGGGCTGCACAGAGTCGGACACGCCTAAAGTGACTTAGCACGCATGCAGAAGAGGGGTGAGGGCATCCTGGCATAGCAGGCACCTGGCAAGGGTGTCTTCAGGAGCAGGGAGAAGCTCAGGGAAGCTGGAGCTCAGCGCGCTGGGTGGAAGGGGCCCAGGAAACAGGCCAGAAACAGGAAGGAGCTGGCAGACACGCTATGGACTGTGGTGTTGGCACCCAGGGCCATGGGGTGTCCTCCTGACCTCCCGCTTCAAACTGTGCCCTTGTTCTCCCAACCCGGTGCCTGGAGGAGCGTTGGTCTCAGTTCTGAGGAAGTAAAGAGCAGTGGTTAAGGGGGACTTCCCTGGTGATCCAGTGGTTAAGACTGCATGCTTCTAGTGCAGGGGGCACAAGTTCGATCCCTGGTTGGGGAACTAAGATCCCACATGCTGTACAGCATGGCCCCAAATAAATAAGTTTTTTAAAAGAGCAGTGTTTAAGAATGTGAACTTCAAGGCCAGGGGACCTGAGCGGGAATCCCACCTACCACCGCTCAGTTGTATCATCCCCAGCAAGCGACCTGCTGGCTCTGGGCCTCAGTTTCCCGGTTAGTAAGTGGAGCTCATGACAGCATCTTCTTCACAGGGTCGCAGCGCACACTGGACAGGTTCATATCTATGAAGGGCTTAGACGTGCCTGCAGCAGAATGAGTGTTACAGGTCTGTGACTCCTTGTGCTGAAACAGCTTCGTGGGGATACAGCACCATCCCACCCAGACTCCTGCACCTGGTACACCACCCAGATTCACAGTCAGGCACAGTGCAGAGCACAGCTGTGGTGGCCCAGCCCTGGACTGGGGGAGATTCTCAGCAAGTTCTGGTTCATGTTGTTATCGACAGTGATAATAGCCATGCCAGCTTACAAGAGCCTCTCAGGGCAGCAGGAACTGAGGCAAGAACCATTCTGAGAGTAGGCTTCAGTCCTTGCTTGATTACCCCCACTGACAGGGGGCTCACTACCTGATTCCTTGCTTGTTGGACTCACTGGTGAGCAGTGGCTCTGTGCCAGGTGTGCGTGGCACTGGGATTCTAGAAGAATGTGAGTTAGTTGGAATGTTGAGTTACTCCTCTCTCTCCTTTCCAGAGATCACGCCAAGCTGGCCAGTGAGTGTGGCCATGGGGTGTGACAAGCTGCCATGGGCCTCCAACTCAACATGAGAGTGGTGTTGGAGGCATGCATGTGTGCATGCTAAGTCACCTCAGTCGTGTCCAACTCTTTGCAACCCTATGGACTGTAGCCCGCCAGGCTCCTCTGTCCATGGCATTCTCCAGGCAAGAATACTGGAGTGGGTTGCATGCCCTCATCCAGATCTTCCCGAGCCAGGGATCGAACCTGCATCTCTTATGTCTCTTGCAGCAGCAGGCAGGTCCTTTACCACTAATGCCACCTGGGAAGCTGATGAAGGCAGAGGAGGGTGTTTTATTCATTCATGTATTCCTTAAACATCTTTTGAGCTCCCCTGTGGGTTGGGCGCTGTCCTAGGTACCAAGAGCCCTGCAACAAACAAGATACTCTAAGAACCCGCCCTTTAAAGCTGTTCTCAGTGAGAGAGGCCAGGGGTCTTGCCAGTGGATGAGAGGAAGGGATTCTAGCAGGAGGGACAGAGTGTGCAAAGGCCTGGAGATGTGACAGACTGCGTGGCTGTGCCTGGGCGTTGGCGATATTCTGCCAGAATTTGGTGACTGGGGGCATTGATGGGGAGTGCCTTCCTGGAAGCAATAAAAGAAAATACAGACTTTGAGGGCTTGTTAGTCACTGACCTCAGCCCTGGGGCCACTAAATTCTGCCCTGCCTCCCCCGTTCCTTTGCACCGCCCCCCACCAGCCATCCTGGCTGGCCCTTCAGAGGTGTAGGTGGTACCCACGGACCCTAGCTGGTTCATCCCTTCTCCACGCCACCCACATCCTGACCATTCGTCGTGAGCCCTGGTTGGCGTCCCCTCCTCTCGTGTGGGTGAGGAGCCAGGCTCTGACCTCAGTGGGCTCTGCCTCCCCCTGCCCCCTGCCTACAGGGGAAGCCCTGGGAGTGAGAGGCTGCTGGGGTGGGAATCAGCATGCCTTCTTTAGGGAGGAAAGCTGGGGCTGGAAGGCTGTTCGGTGAGCACAGAACCCCTCTGTGCCAGGTCCTGGGAGCTGGAGCCCCGTGGGGCTTGAGCCTGCCCGTGGGCAGTCCACAGACCCTGGGGGAGTCGGATGCGTCAGTGGGTCCACGTGGTTAGGTGCTGGCTGGGGTCACCTGCAGGGTGGGGGAGGCCCCAGAGCAGCAGGGATCACGCCTGGTGTAATGATCTGGGCCTGCCCTGCCTCCTCTACTCCTGCTGCCACTCCCCCCAAGCCCAGGGAATTAAAAACAAAAACAAGCCTTTTTGTTGAAGTACAGCGTCCATACGGACAAGTGTGTGTATCATGAGTGTAGTATTTTGTCGACTTTACTCAAACTGAAATACCTGTGTGGCACTCAAATCCAGAATCAGAACCCGCTAGCTCCCCCAGAGCCCCTCTTGTTTTTCCTTCCAGTCTACACCCCTGACCCAGGGGTGACCCTGTCCCTGATTTCTGGCACCATCAATAAATTTTTGCCTGCCTTTGAGCTTCTTTTTATTTTTAAAAACGTTATTTATTTTTGGCTGCACTGGGTCTGCGTTGCTGTGTGCGGGCTTTCTCTAGTTGTGGCGGCGAGCGGGGGCTACTCTCGAGTCGTGGCGCGCGGACTTCTCTTTGCGGTGGCCTCTTTTGCAGAGCCTGGGCCCTAGAGCATGCAGGCTTCAGTAGCTGCAGCTCACAAGCTCAGTTGCCATGCAGTATGTGGGATCTTCCCGGACCAGAGTTTGAACTGGTGCCTCCTGCATTGCAAGGGGGATTCTTAACCACTGGACCACCAGGGAAATCCCTGACCTGCTTTTTAAACGGAAGCATGCAATCAAACTTTAAGCACTTTCACAGCTGCCTTCTTTCACTCGAGATTCACAAGGCTCACACATATGGTTGCGTGTAGTTGTAGTTCGCCCGTTCTCACTGCTGTGCTTTATTCCGTTGTGTGAACAAACCACCACTTATTTACTCACTCTGATGGTGATGGATATTTGGGTTATTTTCGGTTCGAGGGTATTAGGAACAGTCCATGTCTCCTGGTGCATGTATGTGCACTTTCCTGCGGCGACATAGCTCAGGATGGGCTTCTCTGGTGGCTCTAGTGGTCAAGAGCCAATACAGGAGACATAAGAGATGCTGGTTCGATCCCTGGGTTGGAAAGATCCCCTACAGGAGGGCATGACAACCCACTCCAGTATTCTTGCCTGGAGAATCCCCATGGACAGAGGAGCCTGGCGGGCCACAGTCCATGGGGATCACAAAGAGTGGGACACGACTGAAGTGACTGAGCACGCATGCACACATAGCTAGGAGTGGGATTGCGGGGTCACACTCAGCTGCGGTGTGTGATGCCAGACTGCTTTCCACGTTGCTGACACCACTTTGCACTCGTGCTAGCAGTGCACGAGCGTTCTGGATATTCCATGTCCTCACCAACACTTGGGTCCATGCTTCCTTTTATACATTCCAGCGGATGTAGTGTTGTCATGGTGACTAATGAAGGTGAACTTCTTTTCATCTGTTTATGGGTCGTTTGAATACCCTTTTCTGGGCTGAAGTGCTTGTTCAAGTCTTGCTGAGTTTTTTCTTACTTGATTTGTTGAGTTTTTCCCATATTCTGAATAGGAATCCTTTGCAGAATACAGGAATTACAAATTCATTCTCTCTCTCTCCTTCCCCCCAACCCCAGTGGTATCATTTGAGTCACAGAAGCATATTGTCCAGTTTTTCCATCTCTTCCCTTTCAGCACTTCCTGTGTTGAAATCTCTGCCTTTCTCCAGCGTTAGGCAGATCCTCTTTCATGTCTTCTAAAAACTGTATTGTTTTACCTTTCACGTTTAGATCCTGCCCTCTGTCTGGAGCTGATTGTCGTGTATGATGTGAAGCAAGCGTATTAATTTCCTGTAGCTCTTATAACAAATGACCACAAACTTAGTGGTTTAAAACAACACAAATGTATTATCTTACACTTCTGGAGGTCAGAAGTCTGACATGGATCTCAGCAGGCTGAAATCAAGATGTCAGCAGGGCTACGTTCCTTCTAGGAATTCTAAGGAAAAATCTGTTTCTGGAAACCTTTTCCAGCTTCTTAGAGGCCACTTGCATTCTTTGGCTGTCAGCCCCTGCCTCCATCCTCAAAGCCAGCAATGTCGGACTGGGTCCTTTGCAGGCAGCCATCTCTCTGCCTCTCCTGCCTCCCCTTTCCACCTATAAGGACCCTCGTGATTACATTGCGTCTGCCTGGATCATTCAGAATAATCTTCTCTCAGGTCAGCTGATTAGCAGCTTAGTTCTATCTGCAGCCTTAATTCCCTTTTGCCACATAAACTGATAAATTCACAAGGACCAGGATGAAGCCATTATTCTGCCAGTCACAGAAAAGATAATGGGGTTTTTTTGGTTTTTGGTTTTTTTCCCTCTTGGCTATCCATTTGGTCCAGCACCACTTATTGTAAAGACTCTCCTTTTGCTCAGGGGTCTTTTTGAGTTGCTTGTGCAAATCCCAACCCTGGGGAGGAGGCCCAGCATGCTGGGTTGGGGAGGAGAACCCAGGAGATGGGTGACCCTCCTGCAGCTGCGCTGGCCTGGACGGGTTAGATGGAGCTGCCATGGAAACCAGAAGGGAGGAGGCAGTAGTGAAAGACAACTGGCTCAGCATTGTGCCAGGGAGGCAGGATACCAGAGCCCATTCCTTCCTGTTGCCCTGATGGCTGGGTGACCTCAGCAGCCCCGCCCTTCCCTGTGACTCCAATTTTGTCTGATCTCAAGGACCTTCTTGCCCAGCCCAGCTCTTCTTCATTTGGGCAGTTGTCTCTTGCTGTCCTGTTTGCTTCACATTTCTGCCCTGGGCCTCAGTTTTCCCATCCTGTGAAATGGGAATAAAGGTGGGTCAGGGGGCAACTAGCCCTTCTCTTTGGGCCTAATCCGGGACCCCATCCAGCAAAGTCAGGCTGATGCCTGCCCAGTGTCCTGGACCAGTGGTGAGAGGATCCCAGCTGTCCAGTCACTAAGTCTGGAGCGTGGCCGCACAGCTAGGGCTGGGGCTCTGGGGCCATGGCTGTGCTCTGGTTCTGAGCGTGCCAGTTGTATGTGTGTGTGTGTGTGTGTGTGTGTGTGTGTGTAATGCACAGAAGTATATCCACATTCCTTCCCCTCGCTGGACTGGCAGGGCAGGGAGGGGAAGCCCTGATCCCCTTTGCTGGGAGACAGGATCTGAACTCCCAGCCCAAGGGAAGATGGCCACACCCTAGTCTGTCCAGCTCAGGGAGGACTGACAGGCTGGCCATTTCCAGAGCTCTGCAGTTGCCCAGGCAGTGGGCCGGACAAGGAAGATACTGACTTAAAAATTAAGAACCGCAGCCCCAAGCTCAGGAGCTGTGAGGATGCAGGATGGCAAGCAGGCGGGACTACATCCCGGCCTTCTGGACTCAGCCCTGCTCGTGGCTCCCCCTGCAGGTGCCAGGGAGATGGGGAGTCGACCAGGGCTCTTGGGTCCGCCTGTCCTTCCCTCCTCAGTCCTGTGGGCGCGCCTGCCCTGTCATCTCCCCAGCTTCGTCCTCTCTCCCTGCTCCTGGAAGCCACATCAGCTGGTGGAGCCTGGGTTCCTACCCTAGCGCAGCTGTGAGGCTTGGGCTGGGTCCCTTCTGCACGTTTTGAATGGCTGCCAGGCATCCCCAGGGCGACTCGGACCCCAGACGGGGCCCACTGCTGCCCCATGCTTCCTGGAGTGTCTTGCCGCTGGCCAGCGGCTGTGTGAATGTTGGGCTGACACATTTTGCCCTGTGGTTCCCCCCACTGGGTGAGAGCAGGGCGGGTGTGGGGCCGGGGCCACAGGCAGGCCGCACCACCCCGGCCCTCCCTGGCCTCGGGGCGGCTGCTCTGAGCTGGCAGGGCTCGCAGGGAGGGTGCCCCACTCTCCACTTGCCTGTGGGGATCCCAGCCTCACCACTGGCTGAAATTTCCCGAGCGTCAGTCACATGCAAACAAACGGCCTCCTTCCCCAGCATGATGGGACGGGCTGTGGTGCCGGCTGGGTGGAGGCTCATGGGGGCAGTGGTCACCCTGGATTTGGGGGTTGGGTAGCACTGGGGTTCTAGTGCGGGTGTGAGTGTTGGGGTGCCCAGTGGGCCAGGGCTGGGGGCACCCATACCATGCTTGTATAAAGGCCCACCATTTGGAGCCTGGGGTCAGCACCTGGGGTTCACTCTGTTTGGTGCCTGCCCCCCATTCCTCTTGGTGGGTGTGCATGGGGGGGAAACTGTTTTCTCTCCCTCTCTCCTTGTGTCTATCTTTAAAAAAAATGTTTTGTTTTTTTTTTTTATTTAAAAAGTATTTTGAGGGACTTCCCTAGCAGACCAGTGGTTAAGAATCCACACTTTTATTGCAGGGGGCATGGGTTCGATCCTGGGCCGGGGAACGAAATCCTGCATGCCTCACCAGGCAGTCTAAAAATAAATAAAAGTAAAATTTTAATGTTTTGAAATATTTTAGGCACTCGAAAGAATAGACAGGGCTTAGTGAACTCCCGTGTACAGCATGCGGGACTGAAAGAAGCAAATCTTACAAATACTAATGAAGCAGGACTTGTGTGTGGTGGTCCAATGGCTAAGACTCTGTGCTCCCAGTGCAGGGGGGCCCAAGTTCAATCCCTGGTCAGGGAACTAGGTCCCACATGCCCAGCTGAAAAGATTCCGCATGCTACAAGGAAAATTGAAGATTGAGAGTGCTGCATCAAAGACCCAGCTCAGCCAAATAAATAATGAAAAGTGAAAGTGTTACTTGCTCAGTCATGTCAGGCTCTTTGGGATGCTACAGACTGTAGCCCACCAGGTTCCTCTGTTCATGGGGATTCTCCAGGCAAGAATACTGGAGTGGGTAGCCATTCTCTTCTCCAGGGGATCTTCCCAACCCAAGGATCAAACCCAGGCCTCCTGCATTAAAAAAAAAATAGAAATGAAGCCCCCACTTGCCCCGCCCCAGCCCCATCCCTCAAGCCACATTTGCTGGGGGTGCTGTGGATTAGCACCATGGAGGTGCTTCCTGGACGCTCGGCCAAGGTCCGTGGTTGGGTGTCCTCTGCACCCGCACGTCTCCCTGCCCCCCTCCCTTCCCGGTGCCCACTGGTGAGCTCTACCCCGAGGCCTTTCCAGCAACTTGGTATCACCTGGCTCTTTGACTTTGCGCCCATCTGACTGGGTGGGAAACAGGATCTCCTGGCGGCTTGGATTTGCATTTCCCTGTGACTGGGGAGGCCCCACCTGTCTCCTCAAAAGCTGGCCTGCTCATGCCCTGCTGTCATCGGGTGCCCTCAGCTTGGTGCCTGGGGTCCCTTTCTTCTTCCCCTCCAGCCCCTGACCCTGCACACTGGGTGGGCGCCCTAGACCCCCATCACTCCCCACTAACGTGTCCCCAAATGAGCACCACCCCCGCCCCAGCCCCTCCCATCTCCCAGGTCCCTCCTGGCGTTGACTCTCCTGCCATCCTTTCCTTAGCCCTCCCTACCCCGCCTCCTCCCACCCCCCACCGCTGTTTGCCACCTGCTCAGCGTCTGTCCCCTCCAGCCACTGCCTCTGTCTCAGTTCAGACTTCCTGGAGTCCCTGTCTGTCGCAGCAGCCCCCACCCACCTCGTCCTCATCGGCTCCTGGAAGTTTCGCTAAAATGCTTATCTGGACACACACGGAAGTGAGTCAAAAAGAAAAAAAAAATCATATATTAACGCGTATATATATGGAATCTAGAAAAATGGTACAGACGAACCTATCTTTAGGGTAGGAATAGAAACGCAGACCTGGAGAGTGGACATGTGGCCAAGGGGGGCAGGGGAGTCGGGCAGATTGGGATTGTAGCACTGCCGTATACACCCTGCCATGTGTAAAACAGCTGGGGGAGGGGGCCTCAGGTATACCTGTGACCAACTCATATCGATGGATGGCAAAAACCATCACACTGTTGTAAAGTAATTGTCCTCCAAATAAAATCAATCAATAAAAAGGAATAGCTAGTGGGAAGCTGCTGTATAGCACAGGGAGCACAGCCCGGTGCTCCGTGCAGATCTCGAGGGGTGGGACTGGCAGGGGGTGGGAGGTTCAAGAGGGAAAGCATATATGTGTCCTGTCCTTTGTTGTACAGCAGAAACTAACAGAACATCATCAAGCAGTTATACTCCAATAATACAGTTTTTTAAAACATTAAATATTCTTCAAAGGTGTAGAAAAATGAAACAGAGCAAAAAACTTGATTTGATTAGAAATTCTCTACAACATATATACATGCTTGACATAATAAAACTGATTGCTTTGTGCTTTCCAAGAAAAAAAAATGCCCATGCCAACTGTTGGATTCTTTGCTCGATATCTTCCGTGGCGCTTTATCCCCGCCCCGCCATCCCAGTGTCTGGGCACCACTAGGAGACCCTTAGCCCACCCCCCGCCAGCCAAGTGTCCCTTTCAGTCTCTGGATACCCCCCAACCCCCGCCCCACTTTAAGCACTCTAAATCCTCAGCTGTTTGGTCGACTTGGTAGGGTGGGCTCTGTGCTCCCAGCCCCCACCCCGTGCTCCCGGTAGAGCACTCTTCCTCCCCTCCCCCACACCACCATGGCACTGTTGTGGTCCCCAGCCTTTGGGCAGGGGGCCACACTGAGTCCATCTCTGGCTGCCACGTGGCTCAGAGGAGCAGGGGGAGCTTGGGCACCCCAGCTGCGGGGATCCGTGGGGTGGGGAGGAGGCGCAGCCCCCAACCCCGCGCCCGGAGAGCCGCCTCTGTTGGGCGGAGGGGGAGGGCTGCCCTCCAGCAGGAGAGCCCAGGGTGCGGCTGATGGCTGAGCTGAGGTCTGGTCCTGGGGGCCCACTTCCTGGTGCCGCCTCCCGCGCCCTTTGGGCGACGCTGGCACGAGGGCATGGGCTTTCCACTGTCCTATTTGGCACCTTTCCCCGATCTGCCGGGCTGCACCCTGGGCCTCCGATTGGCAGAAAGTTCTTGGGCCCCATTCCCCCTCCCCGGCCCCAAACTGCGGCCCGCCACCCCCGGGACAGCTGAAATGGAAACCCTGAAATGCAGCCCGGTTTGTCTTCTGTCAATGGCGATTGAAGGCGCCACAAAGGGGGCCTGTTGGTCTGAATGCCGCCCGCCCTTGCCCGCCTCTGTGATGCCTGCCTTGTGGCCCTGGGTCCCAGGGGGAGGCGGCGTGTGCGTTCCGGGCCTGCGGAGAACATAACAGAGACCGGATCGTAGAGACGCCGCCCCTTCTGCACAGCCTGTGTGCCGGGCACAGAGGCACCCTCGTGGGGCTGCCTCCGCGGCCTTGCACGCCGTGCTTCCCACGTGGCAGCAGTGTTCCCTCCCATTTTACAGGTGATGACGCTGAGGCTCACACCCGGCCGGGGCCCTATAGCTAGTCGTGATGGGTCTAGAGTTTGGACTCCGTGAGACTGAAAGCAATACTTCCTCCCAGGCCTCCCCCATCCACCGCAGCGTGGTCAAAGGCCAGCGTATCCCCACGTCCCAGCTTTTTCCAAGAAACCTCTCTCTTCCTGTATCCCACGAGCGGGCCTGAGTCATAAAGGGCCCTCCTCCCCCTCTTCCTGTTCCATTTGCCCCTCGCCATGCTCCCCCAGCACTGGAGCCTTGCACGGGGGTGGGGGTGGGTGGCTGGCCTCTCCTCCTCTGACCCCATCCCTCCGGGGACTGGGTTACACCGCCGGGGTTCTGCTCTCTTCCGCCTGCTCTTCTGGTCTCCTTTGTCAGTGAGGCACGTGGGCGCCCTCCCCAGAGGCCAGGGGTCCTACAAATGTTATTCCAAGCCTGGTCCAGGCAGCGTGGGGAGGCGGGGCCAGATCTGGGTCTGACTCCCGCCCAGCTGCTAAACGGTCTGTGGCATTAGGTGCATCTTTGGACTTTCCTGGGCATCGAATGTTCACCTGTAGGATGCCCACTGCCTCACCAGGACGTATGGTCTGGCACACAGTAGGTTCCTCATACTGGATGCTCCTGGGTCATCAGGGCCTGGGAGGGCAGGAGGGCGACTATGGGAGCCTCTGGAAGCCTCCCCTGAGAGCAGTATCCCCGGAGATTTGTTGTCCTCTGTCCTATGTGGTTTCTGAATCACAAGCTCTGTGCCAGGTACCCTGCTGAAGCTGGGGTTCCCAGAGAGGAGACTGTGGCCCCACCTGGGGTGGCCCGTGGGCTCCCAGGAGGCAGATGAAGATAAGAGAACAGTATTCTCTCTTCTTGGCTTAGTGTGTGATCCTCAAGCCTCTGTGGGTCAAAGGTCCTGGGGGACTTCCTGGAGGAGGAGGCATTGGGCCAAGTGTCTCATATGTGGCTGGAATATGTGAAGTGAAGCAGGTGGGGAAAAAAGGCACAGGAAGAGTCTGGGACGTGCGGGAGTGGCAGGCGAGTGGTGAGGAAATGCAGGGTCATCGTCAGCGAGGCTGGCTGGGGAGGCTGGAATGCCAGACACAGTTTTGACGCCTGGTCCCTGTCTCAGAGAGCAGGCAAGCTAGTGAGTGGACCAGCTGCCTGAAAAGCCGCAATGTGAGATGACCAGCTGGGTTGATCATTACAAGCCACTGAGTCCTGAAGCCTGGGCCCTGGGGAGGTGAGGGGAGCCTCCCGGGCCTTTCATTGCTTTAAGCCAGTGTCATTAACCATTCAAGAGATTCACCGAGCACCTGTAGGCACCAGGCCTACATCAGGACCAAAGATACCTCAGGAAACAAAACGGACTCAAGTCCTATCCTCAGGCAGTAGAGAAATACAAAGCAGGGGAGGGGTGGGGAGGGCTTGTACTCTTAGAAGGGGACATTGGAGCAGGTGCTTGAAGGAGATGAGCAGCACACTGCATATCTGAGGGAAAAGCACTCCAGGCAGAGGCAACAGCATGTTCAAAGGCCCTGAGGCCAGGCCATGCTTAGCGTGAGCAAGAGTGGCTGGAGTGGAGTGGGCGAGGGAGGGCCGTGGTAGGGCATGAGGAGGACCTTGCACTAACTTCTGTGGGGAGTCTTCAGGAATTTTTTTTTTTTTTTATGGATTTAAAAAGTTGAGATCTAATTTACCTACCATTAAATCTATCCATTTTAAGTGTACAGTTTGATGACTTTTAGTATAAACATATGGGTGGGCAGCCATCACCACAGTTCAGGGTTAGAATATTTCTGCCACCCAGAATGATCTCTTGTGCCTATTTGAAGTCAGTCCCTGCCCAGCCCCCAGCAACTGCTGATCTTTCTGTGTCTATAGTTTTGAGATTTCAAACAATGTGTAGTCTTTTGTGTCTGGTTTCTTTCACTTGGCATAGTGTTTTGGAGGCTCATTCAATATTGCTGCATGTATCTGTAGTCAAGGACTTCCCTGGTGGTCCAGCGGTGAAGACTCTGCCTTCCAATGCAGGGGGTGTGTGTTCAATCCTGATTGGGAAAATAAGGTCCTACATGCTGCAGAAAAGTGGAAGTGTTAGTCGCTCAGTTGTGTCCGACTCTTTGCGACCCCATGGACTGTAGCCTGCCAGCCTCCTCTGTCCATGGAATTCTCCGGGCAAGAATACTGGAGTGGGTTGCCATTTCCTTCTTCAAGTGATCTTCCCAACCCAGGGGTCAAACTCGGGTCTGCCGCATTGCAGGCAGATTCTTTACCGTTTTGAGTCACCAGGGAAGCCCTGGTGGCTATGCCATATGGCATGGCCAAAAAAAAGGATAGTTGGGTTCTGCATCTGCAGTCAGAAGGGCTGACTGCATGATATCATTTTATGTGAGGGACTTGAGCATCCTCCCATTTAGATATCTGCAGAGGGTCCTGAACCAATCCCCTGAGGATGCCAAGGGACCTCTGTGTACTATTGTATAAACGTGTTCGTGTGTTCACCAGTTGATGGACATTTGGGGGTGTTTCATGTTTTGTGAATAAGGTCACTATGAACAATTTTTTTTTAAACAAATGTTTGTATGGATACATGTTTTTATTTCTCTTTGGTGGTTGGGTCATATAGTGGGTATGTATTAACTTTTCAAGAAATTGTCAAAAACTGTTTTCCAGCGGGTTTGTACCATTTTTCATTTCTCCCAACAATCTGTTCTGATTATTCCACATTGTCATCAGCACTTGATATTGTCAGTTTTTCTATGTTAGCTGCTCCAGTCGGCGTGAAGTGGTATCGCATTGTGGTTTTGATCCGTATTACCCTCATGACTGAGGATGTTGGCCATCTTTCCACATGCTTGTTGCTGTTTGCACACCTTCATTGGTGAAGTGGGTATTCGGCTCTTTTGTTCATTTTGTTTATCAGGTCTTATTAGCAGGTTGTCAAGTGTTCTCTTTTTAAAAGTCATCTGTTCATTATTTTTGGTTGCATTGGGTCTGTTGCTGCACGTGGGGCTTTAGTTTCGGTGCGAGGGCTTGTCATTGCGGTGGCTTCTCTTGTTGCGGAGCACGGGCTCTAGGGCACACAGGCTTCACTAGTCGTGGGTGGAATCTTCTTGGACTAGGGATTGAACCGGTGTCCCCTGCGTTGGCAGGTGGATCCTCAACCCCTAGACCACCAGGGAAGTCCAAATGTTCTTTATATGTTCTTTATATGATGGATGACGTTTATTAGATACATGATTTGTAGCTTGACCCATGCCTAACAGCAAGTGACTCCTAGGCCCCAGAATTCCTTGGGTATTAGGTAGTTGGTTGGGTGATTAGAATGCTGGGTTTGGTGGCTTCGGGCGGGGGGCGGGCAGGTCAAGGCTGGCAGGTATGCCTTGCTCCCATCAGCCCACTTGGGCATGTAGGTGCCACCATTCTGTGGCTTAGGGGAGGTCATTTTCCTCTGCTCTGATGTCTAGCTGCCCTGTATGAGGAGCTGACTCTTTCCATGGCCGTGCCAGGATGGGTAATAATGTTGCTGGCTCATCTTGTTGGCCTGCGAGCCATTCTGGGGACACTTTGCATATTCCTGCTGGGAGCATTGTAGGTTGGCTTCTGTATTAGTCAGAATTTATTTGATTTCGGGTGATGTGCATGCGTGCTAAGTCGCTGAGTTGTGTCTGACTCTTTCCAACCCCATGGACTGTAGCCTGCCAGGCTTCTCTGTTCACACAGACAAGAATACTGGAGTGGGTTACCATGCCCTCCTCCAGGGGATCTTCCAGACCCAGGGATTGAACCCACGTCTCTTGCATTGGCAGGTAGATTCTTTACCACTGCCCCACCTGAAGTCAATTGCAGGTGTCCCTCAAAGAGAATTAGGCAAAAAGATATAACAATGCCTGTGTGTGTGTGAGGATTTGTCGGCTGATGTGAATGAAGGGCTCAGGGGACCACCTTCAGGTTCAGCTGGATCCAGGCTCTCCGAATCCTGGGACTCAGATCTGCTTTCTCTGTGCTGGCACTGCTCCCTGGCAGGCTCTGCCATGTGGTAACCCTGCAGCTCCTGGCTTTCATCCCCCAGCCAGGCAGCCCCGGAACAAGAAGAGCACCTCTTCCCAAAGCTTCCAACCAGAGTCCGGGCCCTGATGCTGCTTGGGTCATACCACCTTCCTTCAGCTAACCATGGGGCTCTGGCCAGGCCTGGGTCATGTGTCTACTCTAGGACTCTAGGTGTGGGACTTTGGGGTCAGCTCACATAAGTCATATGGGGCATCCCAGGTGGCACTGGTGGTAAAGAACCCACCTGCCAAGCAGGAGACATAAGAGATGCAGGTTCGATCCCAGGTTCAGGAAGATTTCCCTACAGGAGGGCATGGCAGCCCACTCCAGTATTCTTGTCTGGAGAATCCCATGGACAGAGGAGCCTGGCAGGCTGCAGTCCCTGGGGTTGTACAGAGTCAGACACAACTGAAACGACTTAGTGTGCACACACAGATCGTATGCATCAAGAATGGAGAAAAGGGGATCTCCCTGGTGGCTCAGTGGCAAAGAATCCACCTGGCAATGCAGGGACACCGGTTTGATTCCTCGTCTGGCAAGATCCCACATGCTTTGGAGCAGCTAAGCCTGTGCGCCACAACTGTTGAGCCTGTGCTCCGGAGCTCGGGAGCTGCCACTCCTGAAGCCCGCGTGCCCTAGAGCCTGTGCTCCACGACAAGAAAACCTGAACATTGCAACTGGAGAGAAGGCCCCCCTCGCCACAACTAGAGAAAAGCCTGAGTGCAGTAATGAAGACCCAGTGCAGCCAAAAATAAAAAATAAATAATAAAATTTTAAAATTGGGGGGAAAAAAAGAATGGAGAAAAATGTTCTCTAAAAAGGAATAGTGTTCTATGTCCAAGAGTGGGATGAGATACAGCGCCCCTGGGGGGGGGGTGATGCTTCTCCCCAAATCCTCTATCCGTCCGTGGTGCTCTGTATTCCCTCTCCCCACTGGACAGTGTGCCCCCCAAGGCAGAGGGCGCATCCTGCCTGCGGCTCTGGGGGCGGGACAGGGCCCAGCGGGTGGTGAGTCCTCCACGGGCACCTCGTACAAGAGAGGGAGTGCGCACAGTGTGGTGGGGGTGGAGTGGTGGGCCCGTCCTTTCTGCTCCCCCAGCCCCCCTGAGCCAGGCCCATCTTGCTGTCACCTGGTACCCTGAACTGATCACCATGGACACGGGGACTTCCCCTCTCAGGAGTCCCCTTTGTCAGACCTAATGCCCTGCGTGCTGTGTGCATCGCGTTCTTCTCTGCTTAGTCATAAAAGCAGGGAGCTGTAGCGGTGGGAGGGCGGGCAGAGGGCATGCTGAGTCCATCCTGGTGCGAGGTTGGGGCAGGTCTAAGCTTCTCTGTGTGTGGGTGTGTCCCTCCACTAGGGATGGGGTGGGCGGGTGCTGGACTCAATAGCTGGCATGTGGCCTGCATGGTGAAGCTGGTTGATTAAATTAGATGTTGCTTTGTCCGCCCACATCGAGAAGCATGAGAGCTGTTGGCTAGTCCTAGAGGGTCTGGGGTCCACTGGGGAGTGACCCACCAGGTTGCCCTGCATGTCAGAACCTGCCAGCCTGTGCTCTGGTGGTGAGAGCCGCATCCAGCTATTGGTGGCTGTGATGACCCACGTGGTCCTGCTCTGGGGCGTCTGGGGTTAATACAGCCAGTGCCGCAGACCCCCGAGCCAGCTCACTCTCGATTCTCACCTCCTGGGCCCAGGACCTGGGCAGAGAGAGCAAGCCAGACTGAGAGTCCGGCAGACCAGGACACAAGTCCCGACAACATCTTCTCATGCACAGCCCACACCTGTGACCACTTCTCTGTACCTCAACTTCCCCATCTGGAAAATGGGGGTGACCGTGGTCTCCACTTCACGGGGCCAGGGGTGTGATGTCATCTGGTGATGTAATGTCATCCCTTCTGTTGTCTGCCCACAGGTGAGTGACCATGGCGGAGAGCACGTGACCTGCGCGGACCTTCTGTGCCCACCCAGTGGCACCACCATGCAGAAGCCCAGCGGCCTGAAGCCCCCCGGCCGTGGGGGGAAGCACTCAAGCCCCATGGGTCGGACGTCCACTGGGTCAGCCTCGGCCTCTACCACCGTAGCGCCCACTGGCTCTAAGGAAGGTGCGTAGGACCAAGGGTAGAGGGGTGAGGGGCTGGAGGAGGGTGGCAGGTAGTGGTTCTTCTGGAAGAGCTGAAAGGACTTGAGCCACTTCCTGACCAGCCCGGAGGCCAGTGGTTCTGGGAAGTTCTTCTTGATGTCTGCCCACATCCCTCTGAAAATTAACTAGCGATGGGCAGTAACACGTGCTTTGGGTTCATTGTTCCTTTTGACACTTTTCCAGCTCCAGGAGGCAGGTACTGCTGTTGCCTTCCCTTAGGGACGAGGCAGTGGAAGCCCGGGGAGGCATGGCAGCTTGTCCACATCACTCAGCCTGGAAGACACAGCCCTATTCGCACTCCAACCTCTGCCAACCTCCCTGCGCCCACTCATTCCCCTTCTGGGGTCTGAGATGGTCCCCCACACTAGCTTTCTTGTGTGCCACCCAGACCCGTGCCCTTTGAACTTGCTTTACTCATGTAACCTCCTGCGGGTGGGCACAGGGTGCCCACAGGGCAGGGTTAAGGCCGGGCACTCTGACTGGAGGCACCAGCTCTGAAGGCAAATGGTTGAGGACAGCTGTTAGCTGTTGGCTTTTTCTGGTGACAAAACTAAGATAGTCCACTGTGTACTAGTTAAAGTTTGATGCGGGGGTAAAATCACCAGTCATTGTCTCTAGAGGCAACTGCTGGGTTGGCCAGAGCATTCATTCGGGTTTTTCCGTACGATATACCAGTAAAACCCAAACAGACTTTTTGGCCAACCTGGTATTATTACTTTGGTTTTTATCTTTTCACTTTTTTCTTAGCTGTTTGCAATCATGCTGCATATACAACCTGAAAATCTGCTTTTTCCCTTTTAACATGATCAAGTGGATTTTCTCATGTCACTAAAAATCTCACGTGTCCATCATTTATAAATGGCTGTAGAATATCCTATTCACTCAACAAATATAAATCAAGGGCCTGCTCTGTGGACGCAGTCCTAGCCACTGGAGCTCTAATTTTGAGCAAAACTGGATGTGGTCCCAGCCCTTAGGGGACTGCCAGCCTGGTGGGGGGTGGGGTGCTGAGTATCACGAGGTCCTCTAACTGGGGCCTGACACGGTCCCGAAGGTCAGCAAAACCTTCCCTGAGGAGGGCACGTGTGAGCTGAGGTGTGAGGGTGACGGTTTACTAGATGAGGAGGGGAAGGCATTCCAGGCAGAGGGAACAGGACATGCAAAGGCCCGGTGCAGAAGGGAGCCGAAAGGGAGGGGAAAAAAGCGAGTGAGGCTGTGTGACCAGTGGGAAGTGTGCCGGTGAGATAGGGGCAGACTGGTTGCGGGGACAAGTTGGGGTTATACAGGGAGTTTCACTTCCATCCTAACGGTGAGGAGCTGCTGAGAAATTTTCAATCAAAAGGAATGTGATAGAGGGAATTGGGAAATGAGGCGTATGAGGTTGGGGAGGGCGGCAGAGGCAGGTGATGAAGGGCAGGGGGACTGGGTTTGTTTTAAGTGTGATGGGACCTGTTGGAAGATGTTATTATAGCAGAGAACATCTGGGTGTTGCTAAGCGTCCTTCAAGCTTGGAGAGAGGGTTGCAGGGGTTCAGAACGGGATTGGGGAGATGGGCGAGGAGGCATGTGGTCACCCAGGTGAGGATGTTTGCACTCACTGCCAGGGCTGTGAAGAGGTCAAGGGACTGACCACCATGAGTGGGCTGCAGAAGACTTCCTGGAGGAAGTGTGAGTGAGCTCAGCCTGGAGGCGAGAGGAATGTAAATGTGAAGGAGGGTGACATGGGACCTGGAGGAAGAGCCTGGGCAGAGGCACCAAGTGGGCTGAGCTCAGTCTAGTGCGGGCGGGAGTTGTGTAGCCCCTTGATTGGAGAGAGGCCAGTGCAGGAGGCACAAGAGATGTGGGCTCAATCTCTGGGTCAGGAAAATCCCCTAGAGAAGGAAATGGCAGCCTACTTCAGTATTCTTGCCTGGAAAATTCCATGGACGGAGGAGCCTGGTGGGCTGCAGTTCATGGGGTTGCAGAGAGTCAGACACGACTGAGTGTACTTGTGTGCACACACACACACACACACACACACTGATTGGAGAAGGGCTTAAGTGAGGCCCCTTGCTGGCCCTCTTCCCTCTTCAAGAGAGCCCATAGCACCTTCTAGATTCTTTCCTCCTTGCCCCCGCTCTGATCTAGAGGCCTGAGTTCTGGCTGTGACCCAGCTCTCACGTCCCTCCTAGCTCTGCCCCTGCTGTGTGACCTTGAAAGAGTTACTTGACCTCTCAGAGCCGCAAATGGGATAATAATATTTCTCTCATGGAATCAACTGAGTTAATAAATGTTAAGTGCCTGCAGGCACAAGGCTCATTAGAGAGTAATTTCTTTTCCTTTCAACCATCCATAATCTCATTACGGAAAGATCTGAATGATAAAAGAAGGAACTCCCATTAGTCCTCCATTTAACCTAATCACACCCCCCCACCCATCGTCCTCTATTTCCTTCTGGTCTTCTTTGCTATTGCTCATGTTGTTTCGAGCAGTTAAGGCATGGTTTGTATCTGAACCAGCATCTGACTGCTGGGCATTTCATTGCCTCTGTGGCACGTGCCCCCTGCTAAGGCACTGTCATCTTTGCCGTCTTGTCTTGAACGGCTCCATCATTGTGGTCCCTGGAGGAAAGGGGATCGGACCACACTGTGGGGCCTGCTGGTTGCCTCCTGGTCACCCTGGTCTGGGAGCCCCTGAGGGTGGTGGCTGGGTGGTCTGCCTAGACCCCAACCCTGCAGGGGGGATTGTTCTGGGGAGAGGGGGTGCCACTCCCTGAATGCCCGATCCATCAGGAGCCACGGCCCCCACTTAGGGACATACTGGTGGGCAAAGGGGGCAGCTGTGCTGGGTGCCGCCCTCCTTCCTGCTCTGGCACCTGCCTTTGCAGGTCAGAGAGACACAGACCCCGGGCTGGGGGAGGGAGTAGTTGGCCGGGGCAAGGACCCTGTGAGAGGGGAAGGGAGGCATTTTTGGCACAGCTCCAGGTCTCATAACAAGTCCCTGCAGAGCTGGGATGGGAGACCGCAGCAGGGGAGGATGGTGCCTGCCCCCAACTCCTGTTGGCCTGTGGGCTCCCTCACCCATACCATGGAGCTGGCCATTGGCTCTCCAAGGTGCTGGAGGTGCCCGTCCCCATGGGACACTGGGACTCTGGGGGTGGGCACTGGGGCGCCGAGAGAGGGTCTGGCAGAAGCTGGAGCCTGGTGGTGGTTGGAGGGGGCAGTTGCTCTGGGAATCAGGGCAGTGGCAGCTTCCCAAAGTATGAGCTCAGCCTCCGGGCAGAGGGTCTGCCAAGGGCCAGGCCTGGATTGATGCCCCAGCCCACCCCAGCCTGTGTCAGTTCCCAGAGTGGTGACACATGGGGAGAGGATGGCCCGGGGTGGAGGGGGACGTGGGAGGGGGTCTCCCATACCAGGAGCTGGCCCAGAGGTGGTCAGGGCTGATGCACAGGATGGGAGTCTGGGACCCACCGGTGGACCAAGGCCTGGGTGGGCCTCGAGGTCAGGGGAGCCCAGCCAGATGGGATGGAACCCCTGGAGGCTGCTTCAGATCAGGCGGGGGCCGGGGGGGGATCCTCACTCAGGAGGTGACACTGATTGTGAAGATCTGAGTTGATGAGCAGGAAGCCGCTCATCAACTCAGAGGTCAGGAAAAGGGCACCCCGGCAAAGATTCTGAGTCTTGAAGTTTCTGAGGACTAGAATGGATGGAGAGCAGGTTGAGGGGTCCTTGGAAGGTTGTGAGTGGGCCAGGCTAAGAGCGGGGCTGGAAGGGAGATGGGGTGCTGAAACCCGGGCTTCCCTGGGGGTTGGGGCTCTATCCTGGGCCTGAGGAAGACATGGGGGGATTTCAGGCCTCCAGGCCCCAGATGCTGCTGGCGGCGGTCCTCGCTGTGGGTCAGGAGCAGCCCTCGGTGGCCCAACGCTGCTGGGCCGTCATGGGAAAGGTGGGACCACGGTGGGCTTGCACAGGACCCTTCGCCCTTCTGGGTCCACTTCTGAGCCTCAGGTCGGGGACAGGCCAGGCCAGGCCATGTGTGTCCCTCTGGAACAAGGACTGGCCGCGGGGACCTGGAGGAGACTCAAGGGCGGCTGAGCAAAGGGACAGACCACAAACCACTGTTGAGGTCTTCTGCCCTTGCCCCCAACTGGGGCAGGTGGGTCCTTGGAGAGTCTCTCCCCTCTCGCATCCCTCACACTGTGGTCCAGCCCCAGAGATGTCCCATCTAGGCGGGGATGGCGTTTGACACTTGCTTTGTTACAAGCCAGCCCAGCAGCAGGTGGCTTTTCACGTCTCTTTCTCGTTAACTAGCCAGTGAAAAGAACTGTTCTTCGGTCCATTTTAAAGGTGACAAAACTGAGGCTTCGAGCTCTCAGCTGAGTTGCCCAGAGTTACAGGGCCAGAGAGAGGCAGGACTGGGGTCATGAGACACGTCTAAAGCCGGCTCAGGGGACCTCCCTGGTGGTCTTGTGGTTGAGAGTCTGTCTGCCAATGCAGGGGACACGGGTTTGATCCCTGGTCCGGGAAGATCCCACGTGCTGTGGAGAGGCTAGGCCCATGCGCCACAACTACTGAAGCCCAAGCTGTCTAGAGCCCGTGCTCCGCAACAAGAGAAGCCACTGCAGTGAGAAGCCTGCGCACTGCAGCTAGAGAGGAGCCACTTGCCGCAACTAGAGAAAGCCTGAGCGCAGCAACGAGGATCCAGTGCAGCTAAAAAAATATAAAGAAAGAAAGAAATTAAAAAAAAAAAAAAACTGGTTCAGGCTGCCGGCACCCACTGCCCCCCGCCAGGGGTAAGGCGGCTGGGATGGCTGGAGTGCTGAGTCCAGTCCCACGCTCTGCTCAGACCTGGGGCTGGTGGGCAGGGTGGGAGGAGCCATCTGTCTGTATTAGGATGAGATCTGGGTGACCTGTGGGCCTGTGGCCTTTATCCATTCGGAGCGTCGGGGACAGGAGACCAAGGACCGGTGTGCATGGGCATTCCCTTCATACAAGGAGTGCCCACTCAGGACAGGGTCTACCTCTTATTCTATGATCTCCCCCAAGGGGCACAGAGCTTTTCAGGTCTGGCTTATTGAGCTGGGGCCCGGGTGCCCCCACACCCTGTGGGTGCTCGGACGTGAGCACCAGCCATGCCTGGGATGAGGCATTCGTAGAGCTTCACAGCTGGCCTCTGGTCCTAGACACTGACCCCCCTCCACTCCACCCTGGAGGTCTGTCTCTCAGCTCAGTCCCCATGCTCCCGAGGAGGGTGTGTGTGTGTGTGTGTGTGTGTGCGCACACGCGCACGCTCTCAGTCGCTTCAGTCGTGTCCCACTCTGTGACCCCATGGACTGTAGCCCACCAAGCTCCTCTGTCCACAGGATTCTCCCGGCAAGAATACGGGAGTGGGTTGCCCTGCCTTCCTCCAGGGGATCTGCCTGACCCAGGGATTGAACCCAAGTCTCCTGCATCTCCTCCATTGCAGGCAGATTCTTTATCACTAGTCCCACCTGAGAAGTCCCCCCTAGGAGGGTAGGTGGCATCATGCCCGTTTTAACTGACTTGTCCCAGATGCTGTGCAAGCCTGGGCAGAACCAGGAGCTTCCAGCCCTTGCCCCTGCAGAGCCAGCGCTGCCCCGGGCGGCACACACTCCCTTCAAGGTCAACGCTCATGCTCTCCTCCCCTAACCACATCCTAAACTTTTTTTATGCCCTCAGGATGGGGAAAGCCAAGCTGAGCTTTTCTGTGGCTGGACTGTGGACGGGCGGGGGGCAGGGCAGCCTCCTAATGCTCCCAGAATCGATTGGGAATGGTGGCAGGGGGTGGTGAGAGCAGGGAGGGCCAGGCAGGGGCCCAGCTGCCAGCGCCCGCCCGCCGCGGCTGGCGTGGCCATAGCAGGGCTTCTCCATGGGGACCTGGCTCTGCTCTTTCCAGGGTAAGTCTCCCGTGTCTTTGTCTCCCTGGGGCCCCAGCCGAGTCTGCTGGGTGGGTGCTCTGTCCACCTGGTTTGGGAGTAAGGGGAATGGAAGGGGGGCTTCTGAGTTCCCTTGGGCTCAGGAAGGATGCTGAGCGATCCCTGGGGCTGGGACCCGCCCCTAGCGGGCTGGGAGAGGGTCCCTTCTTCGGGGGATGGATGGCTGGGGACAGCATAGCAGGGGAGATATTGGGCCTGTGGTGGCCAGAGGGTGGGCCCTGCCTTGGTCAGGGTGCATTGGGAGGGGTCTCTCCAGAGACGATATGGGCGGGTGCTGTCAAGGAGCTGATGGGAGGTGGAGCGGGCAAGGGGAAAGTTGGCGCCGTTGTGGAATGCTCTGGAGACCCCATCCCTTCCTTCGACCTTTGTGTTGAGAACCTGCTGGGAGAGCAGGGGTCTTGGAGCAGAAAGCTGCTGTGGGGCTTGTGGGGCATTGATGTGTGTTACTTCAGGTTCACCACGGAGGGGAGGTCAGGGTCTTGGCCTGGCTGCATTTGAGCCCCGTCCTGGGGCTCTGGGGCTGGAGAGGCGGTCTGTGTAGACCCTGCTTCCCAGGACTAGTGTTCTGGGTGGAGTGGTGCAGATGTGTACCCTGGCAGTTTGGGTGGCAGGCTGTGCAAACCGAGGCAGAATGGAGCTCCGTGGCAGTGCCCACGAGTGGTGCCGGAGCTGGTCTGATAGGCAGGCAGGGTTTCCTTAAGTGACACAGAGAGGAAAAATGCTGTAATTTTAGGTCAGAGTGACCATGTACTGCCTGGGACAGCCCTGGTTTATGCTTGCAGTCTTAGCATGATACTGTATTAATAGCACTGGCTTTCTCTCCACAGTGTCTGGCTTTGGATGATAAATCATGTAGTCACCTTATTCACTGCCCCTCCTAAGTCATCACATTGCTCATTTGCACATTAAAGGCTTTGACAAGTCTTGCAGCAAAGTCACCTTAACTTTGCTTAAGCCCCTGCTTCTCAGTTTGTCTGAATTTTGAGATTAAGGATTTGTTTTCATGAGACCTATTAACACTGTGTGGAACTACGTTCTGTGGGATATTTATGTGTATGTTAAGTCGCTTTAGTCATGTCTGACTCTTTGGGACCCCATGGACCATAGCCTGCCAGGAATTCTGTCCATGGGATTCTTCAGGCAAGAATACTGGAGTGAATTGCCATGCCTTCCTCCAGGGGGTTTTCCCAACCCAGGGATCGAACCTGCGTCCTTACTATGTCTCCTGCATTGCCAGGTGGGCTCTTTATAACTAGCACTACCTGGGGAGCCCCATGGGGCATGTACAGATACGCTTTATCCCCTCTGGCCTTCATGAGCAGAGGGCCGACTTCATCATGCCCCTTGGTTCATGTCATATTGCCACCGTGGTTCCCTCCAAGGCCTCTCTTGATTTTTTTTAAGTTGATTCCTTTTTATCCTGTTCCCTGTTCCCATTTCCCCCACACCTAGATATTCATGCCCGTGTACTTTGCCTTGGGACCCTCTTGAACCCTTTCTAACCAAATATCACATCATCAACACTTCCCCATGTCACTTGAAAGAAAAATTTAAAAAAAAATTATTTTTAAAGAGTACTTAATAATCTGCAAGACTTGATCATAATTTATATAACTGCTTACTATTTTGGGGGTTTTGTTTTGTGAATGACAAGACACTGAGTCAGTTTTTTTTTTCTAAATGATTTCCTTGGGGAATTGGCCGCAGATGACATTCCCTATTTTATTATTTTCTTTCTCAAATATTCTGGTTTTTATTGTGCATTATTCACTTTATTAAACGAGAAACGTGGGCTTCTCATAAAAGCCAAAGGTTAACATAAAAAGTGATCCCCAAATCGAAAGTTAAGTGAATCAGGGGGAATGAGGATGTGGTGGGTTTGCCTTCAGGGAGCTTGCTCTGATGGCTCTGGAAGAGGGCCTGAAGCTGGGGGCTGGAGACTGGAGGCTGGGAAACCCTTCTGGAAGCTTCTTTGCTGGGCAAGGTGTGAAATCTCAAGGACTTGATCTCAGAAGGGGTCTCTGAGACCCTTGAGGGAGGTATGGATTTAGGAGTTATTTCTTCTGTGAAATTTCCAGGTCTTGGTGAATAACTGGATTGGGAGTGAAGAGGTGGGGGGAAAGGGGAGGAGCAATGAGGGTTAGTGGCCTGAGAAAATGGGTGGGTGGGGGCACTCCTGAGATAGGGAGGACAGAGGTGGGGTCACTGTGGTTCAGAATGTCAAGTGTGAAGTCCTGGAGGACATCCAAGAGGAGGCAACTGCTGGAAGGGCAGGCTGGCAGCCAGGGAGGGGATCTGGACTGGGGAGAACAACTGAGCTCCAACTTCATTCTCCATCTTTTTTTTTTTTTTCCATTCTCCATCTTTTTGTGTCACTTGGATCTTTTTAAAAAAATTTATTTGTTTTTAATTGGAAGATAATTGCTTTCCAGTATTGTGTTGGAGTGCTGCAGTCCATGGGGTTGCAAAGAGTTGGACACGACTGAGCGACTGAACTAGACTGATTGTGTTGGTTTTGCCATACATTAACATGAGTCAGCCATAGGCATACCTGTGTCCCCTTCCTCTTGAATCTCCCTCCCACCCCATCCTCTATGTTGTCGCAGAGCACCAGGTTTGAGCTCCCTGTGTCATACAGCAAATTCCGACGGGCTATCTATTTTACATATGATAATGTGTATGTTTCAATGCGACTCTGTCAACTCGGCCCACCTCTCCTTCCCCCACTGTGTCCGCATCACTTGGATCTTTCACAAGGAGAATTGATTAACATCTTTTTTAAAAAGGCAGAAACACGGCAGCATATAAACAGCAGCTAAAGGCGCAGGAGAGGGTTAGATTGAGACGGTTGGATTACAGGGGAGCACAGTGCGGAGCAGGGTTCCCAGGTACTGACTGCAGAAGAGGAATATTTTTCCTGCCTCCCGCCTCCTGCCCACCCGCTCCCAGCGTTGGAGACAGGCCAGGGGCTTTGTCCTTCTGTGTCTCCTCTTCCTGTCTCTCATTCACAGGGTCTAGAGAATTTAGATGGGGCTCAGATGGGCCACTAGCCAGGGTGTGGGCTGGGACACGGCCAGTGGTGTGCTGGCGCTGGCCCAGGCTGGCTCATGAGAACCAATTGTGAAATTGTCAGGAATTTTGCAAGCCAGATTCACAGCCCTTATTTAAACAATCAGATTGTGTGTGGACTTAAAATTAAGCACATTCTATTATAAACTAAGGTAATAAATATTCAAAACTTATGACTTCTAGTAGTACTCCTAGTAGCATTTACACCACTAATTTATACCACTAATACAACTATTGTTTTATTGGTAAAATACTACTGTTTACTCCTAGTAAGATTTTTAGCATCTGTGTTTTTGAGGTTGCACGCGTGCTTAGTCGCTTCATTGCGTCTGACTTTTTGCCACCCCATGGACAGTAGCTGCCAGCCTCCTCTGTCTATGGTATTTTCCCAGCAAGAATAGTAGAGTGAGTTGCCAGCCCTCCTCCAGAGGATCTTCTTGACCTGGAGATCGAACTCACATTTTCTGTGTCTCCTGTATTGCAGGCAGATTCTTTACTGCTGAGCCAGCGGGGAAGCCCGTTTTTGAGGGTGTTTACTCTATATTGGAAGTACGGTATATAATCTCGTCCCAACTCTGTGTTCAATGGCATCATACTGGCATCTTGAGATGGACCACGGGGGTAGAATTTACACTATGGGAATCGGCATAGACTAAAAATCGGGTTATTATTATTATTATTGGGCTGGCCAAGAAGTTCATTTGGTTTTTTCTATAGCATCTTATGGAAAAACCAGGATAAACTTTTTGGCCAACCCAATATTACTATTATTTTCTCTTGGAGAATCAGTTAAGCCTTTCCCAGCACACCACTGGCCAGAATATATGTGGAAAGAAATAGATGGAGACCACCCCATTGGAGAGGACCACTGGGATCGGGCTGGAGTGGAGGAGAGAGAGGGGACCCAGTCCTGTCATGGGAGCAGGGAGCCTTGAGAGGGGCGTGGACAGCAGGGCCAGGCACCACAAGGCTGGGAAGGGTCTCCTGCAGTGAATGAGGAGGACAGGGCATCCTTGCAGAAGTTTCCAGAGCCAGGAGGCAGGGGTGGGGGTCAGGAGCTGAGGGTCAGAGAGGGATGAGGAAGCAAGAGTCCTATCGGGGGATGGAACCACTCCCTTCTAGATGCTGCTGGATGGAAGAACACCCGCTGCAAGAAGAGCAGAGGACTGTAGCCCGCCAGCCTCCTCTGTCTACAAGTAATAAGTATCTAACTACACCCTGGCTGGTGTTTTGAACTTTTAAGTACTGTGTACACACACACGCCCACGTACGTGTACGGGACAAAGCCTAGAAAAACAAAGCTCAGGATGTTAACTGTGATTATGTTTATATGATGGAACTCTGCTGCTGCTGCTGCTGCTGGTAAGTCACTTCAGTCATGTCCGACTTTGTGCGACCCCATAGACGGCAGCCCACCAGGCTCCCCCGTCCATGGAACTCTAGGTCCTTTTTAAAAATCAGTAAATATTATATGTTTAAAATTTTTTCTGCAGTGTACCTGAGTGATCCATGTAATAAGTATTTAAATAGAGAGAGAAAAGCTTGTTTTCTGGGAAGGAGAATGGGCGACAGCAGGAGGGGGTGAGGTGAAGGAAGGTGTTTTGTGGGCCAGGAGGGTGTGCATGCCACATGTGGCCTCTGTCCTCTGTCAGAGGGCTGGTGTGGGGAGAGGAGAGAGGTGGCGGGGAGGTGGGTCCCAGGGAAGACCAAAGGGGGATGGAGGTTTGCTTCTTGCCTGGAAAATCCCATGGATGGAGGAGCCTGGTAGGCTGCAGTCCATGGGGTCGCTACAGTCGAACACGACTGAGCGACTTCACTTTCACTTTTCACTTTCATGCATTGGAGAAGGAAATGGCAACCCACTCCAGTGTTCTTGCCTGGAGAATCCCAGGGACGGGGAGCCTGGTGGGCTGCCATCTATGGGGTCTCAGAGTCGGACACGACTGAAGTGACTTAGCTGCAGCAGTAGCAGCAGGGAGGTCCAAAGGCGGGAGGGAGACCAGGTGAACCGGAAGGTGCCTGGAGGGAGCCTCAGATTCCTGGACTGACTCCCTGCAGCCCAGGAAGTGAATGTTCCATGCACCCAGCACAGAGCCGGGTGGGTCCCAGTTCTGTGCGGGCTGTGCAGAGTGGCTGGCACTCAGGGCCTGCTATGGGATCCCGGCCTGGGTGCTAGAGCAGAAACACAGCACATTATGAGATTCCATTTAAGTCTGGAAGACAGACATAAGCTTTTTGAAGATGGGATAGATCTCTAGAAGAATGAAGCAGGTAAAGGGTACTGCGGGCAGGTGGGCTTGTAGGTGAAGCAGTCACGGAAGGCTTCTCAGGGGAGGTAAAGGAATGAACAGGTGACTGTCGGGGCAGAGGTTCAGGGAGGTGCTTCCACCCCCATTCACAGTGAGCCTCTCTCCCCAACCCCAGGCCCCTATGCCCTTGGTGCCTTCTTGCCAGCCAGGAGGTCTGGCAGTGCCAGACACTGAGTGCCAGGCACTGAGTTATAGCTGAGGTCCTGGTGTTCCCCACCCCTCTGGCTGAGCTGGCATTTGACTGGGTGCTCAGCGAATGGGGTACCTGGTGGCTGAGATTCAGCAGGTGTGACAAATGCCTGTGCCCACTGGACCATAAAGAAGGCTGAGCACTGAAAAGTTGATGCTCTCGAACTGTGTGCTGGAGAAGGCTCTTGAGAGTCCCTTGGACAGCAAGGAGATCCAACCAGTCCATCCTAAAGAAATCAACCCTGAATTCACTGGAAGGACTGATGCTGAAGCTGAAGCTCCAATACTTTGGCCACCTGATGGGAAGAGCCGACTCACTGGAAAAGACCCTGGTGCTGGGAAAGATTGAGGGCAGAAGGAGAAGGGGGTGACAGAGGATGAGATGGTTGGATGGCATCATCGACTCAATGGACATGATTTTGAGCAAGCTCCGGGAGATAGTGAAGGACAGGAAAGCCTGGTGTGCTGCATTCCATGGGGTTGCAAAGAGTCGGACACAACTGAGCGATTGGACAACAACAGCAATGGCTTCCTGGGGAGGGTGGGACCAAAGACTTTGCTGAAAAAGGCGAGGATGCACTCTCATCTGGGCAACCCCTCCCCCCCACCTTGGACCAGACCACCAGCTGCTGTCCCTCCACATCACATCCTTTAGCCCTTTTCATCAAAGTTCTACTTTGAACTTGAAACCAGCCGTCAGTTCCTTTGTGCCTGCTGTCTGGGGAAGGGTCAGCTGCTAGTGTGAGCTTTAGGTCCGTCGCTGCTCTTTGCTTTCTTGGGGCTTTGCTGCTGGTCCCTGAGGGAATTAAGAGGGCAGGGGGGCCCAGGCCCTGCCTTCAAGGAGCTTCCAGAACCGGCCCAGAGGCTCAACCCATCAGCCAGGTCTTTGACGACATGCCGGCTCCTCTGGGAGAAGAGGTGAGGCTTGTAGAATGTCCATGCTTCCCAGAACCCTAGCAATTTCTGACCTCACCCTTCATAGTCCCATGGGGAAACCAAGGCCCACACCTGAGAAGGGGCTTGGTCAGGCCCAGCCAGCATGTGACGGATGGCTCCCTGGAGGGAAGGGGGCTCTGTGGGGTGCCATGCCTTCCTCAGCTCAGGCGGCTGCCAGCTGCCCCGGGGTGAGTGGAGGATTTGATGAAGGTTTTTGCCTGACAGCCTGGGCCACCAAAGAGGAAAAATGCAGCGGAACACCCAAGTGCGGCTGCCCGGCTCCTGGATTTTAGCAGCTGTTGAAACAACTGGTCCTTGGGCCTGTGACCCCTGGAAGGGGTGGGGTTGAGGAAGAATGGAGATTACCTGGGGGTCTGCGTGGGCTGGGACAGCTGGGAGGACAGCTGAGTAGGCAGCTTCTGGCCAAGAATAGCCACGCTGGGTCCCCCTCGACCGGGGGTCCCAGTTGTGTTCTCAGGACAGACAACAGGTAGGCTCTCACCTGGGCCATGGCTGTTAGGTTAAGCAGACATCACAGAGCCCCTCTGCTCCAGGAAGTGTTCAGGAAGCAGAGATGGGAAAGGCACGGATGCTTGCCGAGCCCCTGCGGGGCCTGCCTTACCAGGAGGCTCTGAGCTGGACCAGCTGGGCCCGGCTCAGGCCTGGGTTGTTGTTCAATCACTCTGTGGTGTCTGACTCTTTGTGACCCTGAGGACTGCAGCCCGCCAGGCTTCCCTGTCTTTCACTTTCACTGTCTCCCAGAGTTTGTTCAAACGCACATCCATTGAGTTGATGATGTCATCCAATCATCTCATCGTCTGTCGCCTCCTTCTCCTGCCTTCAATTTTTCCCAGCATCAGGGTCTTTTCCAATGAGTCAGCTCTTCCCATCAGGTGGCCAAAATATTGGACCTTCAGCTTCAGCATCAGTCCTTCCAAAGAATGTTCAAGGTTGATTTCCTTTAGGATAGACTGGTTTACCCCTGTGCTGTCCAGGGGATTCTCAAGGGTCTTCTCCAGCACCACCGTTTGAAAGCATCAGTTCTTTGGTGCTCAGCCTTCTTTACGGTCCAGCTCTCACATCCATACATGACTACTGGAAAAACCATAGCTTTGACTAGGTGAACCTTTGTCGGCAAAGTGATGTCTCTGCTTTTTAATACACCGGCCTGGGTAACTGGGCAAGTTTTGTAAATTCCATTTCCTAATCTGCAAGATAAGAATATAAAAAGCACCCAGTCCATCAAGGGCATGGGGTCAGCACTCCATGAATGGTAGCTGCTGTTTTAATGATGATAACCTTGAACTCTTGTTAGCATGACCCATGGGCTACTTGGGCAGTGCTATGCAGGACCTGGGGTTGGAGCTCCATCTGATTTGTGGCTTCCTCCCACTATGACTGCTTTTTGAGGCAGCATTTTTTTTTTCCTAAGGAAGGGACCCACCTGAACTTGTGGGGTTCCCAGTCCCCATACAGGTGTGATCCCAGCAGAAGTTCCTGGTAACAGGATGGTCCTAGATGAGAACTGGGGACCCAGAGCTCGGCCCAGGTGCGGGGAACAGTGGGATGAAGTCAGCTGCTCCAGAGGGTGGGGTGAGGCAGAACTATTGGTCCAAGGTCACCAGAATCTCCCTGGAAGCCCTTCTTCTGGGCCTTTTGTGATTTTTAATTTTTTCTAATCCTTTCGAGTATCAGTCATTCTTATCGCAATAAGAATGGTCGGCACTTGCTCACTGGTGTGGCCCAGGCACCCTTCCTAAGGCTTTCTGTGCATCACTGCTCAGCAGCCCTGTGATGGGGGCCAGGCGAGGAGATGGAGGTGGGGCTCCAGAGTCTGCTTCCTTAGCCACCATGGCCTCTACCTCTGGGGATCTCAGGGGTGGGAGAGAAGAACCTTGGGGACCCACCCACCCAGGGTCCCACAAGAAACAGGACATATCCCTCTCCAGGAAGGAGTATAAGGTGAGACTGTTCCCTGTTCGAAGGGAACTGTAGGGTTTGGCCAGAATCTAGGAAATGGGTCCATGCAGGGGAGTCCAAGATTAGGGTGGTTGTAGTTTGGGGCTTGGCGTGGTAAGTGTTTTGTACACATTTGTTGGATGAATGAAAGCGCCCTGCACCAAGAGCCAGAGGCCTTTGGTCGGAGCTTGGCTCTGCTGCCTCTTGCCTGGGTCCCTAGATAAAGCAACTGATGTCTCTGAGCCTCAGTTTCCTCACCTGTAAAATGGGATCACAAAATCACTTCACACAGTTGACCGTGAGGGTCGTATGAGCTACTGTACGTCCGCCTCTTAGCACAGGGCATCCGTTCATGGGTACAGTCACTGTGGCTATTCATCAAGGTCACTAGCAAAGCTCACAGATTTCCCGGGAGCCCAGCTCACAGCTGAAAGGGAGCCCCTCACCCCTCACTTAAGACCCCCATTCTGGCTGCCTAGGCCCTGGGTGGTCACATGCTTTCCCACCACTACTAGTGCCCCAGACGGATCCCTGCCTGCTTGGCCTCGTATGTGCGTCCTGCTGTGGAGTTTGTGACTTCCTCATCCTCCAGGAGCTCTGTCCTTCCAGCCTTAAGATAGCATGTAGCCAGGCCTATGGCCCTGGCCTCCTTGACCTTGGGTACCGGGAGGATGCTGGCAGAGCTGCTGCCCCTGTGACCCCTGTACTGGCTGCCTGTGGAACGATCCAGAAACACAAGCATCTCTGATAGGGGCATGGCAGTGTCTGCTTGCCTTCTGTCCCCATCTCTGTTTGACAACCGCATCAGCCTCTGGAGTAGAAGAGAAAAAGGATGAGTCCTTCCCTGCCTGATACTTTGTCTGGCAGGAAGGAGGAACAGCCTCTGAACCTTGAGGTTTAACTGGGCAGGCTTTCCAAACACTTGCACATGGGGCCCTGCATGCAACCCAGGAGCCAGACATGCACAAAGCATGGTGGGTTTGAGCTCTGCTCTGTCCTTTTGTGAGTGACCAAGCCTGCCAAGGCAGGAGACATGAGATGCAGGTTCCATCCCTGGGTCGGGAAGATCCCCTGGAGGAGGGTATGGCAACCCACTCCAGTATTCTTGCCTGGAGAATCCCATGGTCAGAGGAGCCTGGTAGGCTACAGTCCATAGGGTCACAAAGAGTCGGACATGACTGAAGAGACTTGGCACACACGCACATGAATACAAGCAGGTTGGCCCCCTTCTGTTCTTTTTCTGAGTTTACAGCACATCTGAGCCCAGGCCTGGGAGTCAGGCCCCCCAGCGAGGGTTTTTATCCCCATTTCTGCTGTGTGGCCTTGGGCAAGGCCCATGCCTGAGCCTCAGGGTCATTCTTTCTATAAAGAAGGGCAAAATCAGGGGACCCAGTTCAGGCCACAGAGCCTGAAATTCAGACCAGGAATGAGGTTAAGTGCTTGCTTCCACCTCCCATACTCCTCAGCCCCTCTTTTCCTGGTCTGTGCACCCTGAGGCTTGGGCTGCAGCTTGGGGGTGGGGGGGGAGGAGAAGATAACAGGAGTGGAGTAAGAGGGTTTACTGGCTCCTTCCTTGTCCTGAGATGTCTGTGGCTAGCTGTCCAGGAACAGTTGGGAGCCCAGAACTGTCTGGGGAGGAAAGTGGGGAACATAGAGATCCCCCCGACAAGATCTGAGTCCTACATGGGGCCATGGGTGGTCTCAGATTAACAGCTGAGGGCCTGAGCCCACCAGGGTGAGGAAGTAGCAGCCTGTAACCCTCCATCATGGGTTCATTCTGCCCTCAGTTTTGAGTGACCCCGAGCAGTGGAAAGTCTTTTTTTTTATTTTTTATTTTCTAAAATTTTAAAATATTTTTTATGTGAACCATTTTTAAAGTCTTTATTGAATTTGTTGCAATATTGCTGCTCTTGTATTTCATGTTTTGTTTTTTTGAGCACAGAGTGTGGGGGATCTTAGGACTTCCCAAGTGGCCCTAGTGGTGAAAAACCTGCCTGCCAGTGCAGGAGATGTGAGATGCAGGTTTGATCCCTGGGTTGGGTAGATCCCCTGGAGGAGGGCACGGACAACCCACTCCATATTCTTGCGTGGAGAAGCCCGTGGACAGAGGAGCCTGGCGGGCTACAGTCCATGGGGTCACAAAGAGTTGGAAACAGCTGAAGTGACTTAGCTAAGTGAGACCTTAGCTCTCTGACCAGAGATAGAACCTGCACCTCCTGCATTGGAAGGCGAAGTCTTAATCACTGGGCCACCAGAGAAGTCCTCTGTAACTTTTTTTTGGCTGGGGGACCACACCGTGGGGCTTGTAGGATCTGTTTCCCCACCAGGGATTGAACCTGGGCCCTGTCAGTGAAAGGCCATAATCCTAACCACTAGGACACCAGGGAACTCCCTATAACTCTATTTATTTACTTATTTATTTTGGGTGGAAAGCCTTCTGAGGAGGCACTGTCCTGAGCTTTCCATCCCTAGAATCTTCCAGAGGGGTTGGCAGAGGAGGGGATACCCACACGGCCCAGGAGCCATGAGACCCGCCTCAAGCCCCACTCCCAGCCCCACCTGCCTCAGTTTACCCATCCGTCAGCCGGCACCAGCCCCCTCCCAGACCACGCTCTGGGGGGCCGCCGAGGGTCTAGCCCCCCACCCCCTCCCTGGACCCGAGCCCTAACCACCACTTCTGTCCTGTCTCCACAGGCTCCCCCCTGCACAAGCAGGCTTCGGGCCCCCCGGCTGCGGCCCCCGCTGCCCCCGAGAAGCCCGGCGCCAAGGCGGCCGAGGTGGGCGACGAGTTCGCCGGGGACTTCGTGGTGGGCGAGCGCGTGTGGGTGAACGGCGTGAAGCCGGGCGTGGTGCAGTACCTGGGGGAGACGCAGTTCGCGCCGGGCCAGTGGGCGGGCGTGGTGCTGGACGAGCCGGTGGGCAAGAACGACGGCGCGGTGGGCGGCGTGCGCTACTTCGAGTGCCCGGCCCTGCAGGGCATCTTCACGCGGCCCTCCAAGCTCACGCGGCAGCCCGCGGCCGAGGGCTCGGGCAGCGACGCCCACTCGGTCGAGTCGCTGACCGCCCAGAACTTGTCGCTGCACTCGGGCACCGCCACGCCGCCGCTCACCAGCCGCGTCATCCCCCTGCGGGAGAGCGTCCTCAACAGCTCGGTCAAGACCGGCAACGAGTCGGGCTCCAACCTCTCGGACAGCGGCTCTGTGAAACGCGGCGACAAGGACCTGCGCCTTGGAGACCGCGTGCTGGTGAGTCCCTGCCCCCACCCCCACCCCACCCCACGTGGGCAAGCAGGAGTCCCCGCCCTGGGCAGGGACCGGGACCCTCGGGGCTCGGGTGGGATTCATGCTGGGGCACCCACACCTGGTCAGAACCACAGAGGGACCAGCAAGACAAGGGAAGTGGGGGCCCTGGAGACTGTTGCTGTGTGACCCTGGGCAAGTGTCTTAACCTTTCTGGGCCTGTAGCTAGTTTTTTAAGGAGCCTCCATAGGGTTCTCTATAATGGTTGTACAATTTACATTCTGTGGATTGTCTTTTCATTTTGTTTATGGTTTCCTTTGCTGTGCAAAAGCTTGTAAGTTTAATTAGATCCCATTTGTTTATTTATTTATTTATTTTTCTGTTGTTCTAGAAGGTGGATCAAAAAAGATCTTGCTGTGATTTATGTCAAAAAGTGTTCTGCCTGTGTTTTCCTTTAAGAATTTTATAGTGTCCAACCTTACATTAGTAATCCAGTTTGAGTTTATCTTTGTGTATGGTGTTAGGGAGTGTTCTAATTTCATTCTTTTACATGTAGCTGTTCAGTTTTCCCAGCACCACTTATTGAAGAGACTGCCCTCTCTCCATTGTATATTCTTGCTTCCTTTATCGTAGATTAGATGACCACAGATGCGTGGGTTTATCTCTGGGCTTTCTATCGTGTTCTGTGGATCTATATTTCTGTTTTGTGCCAGTACCGTATTGTCTAGATTAGTGTAACTTTGTCATAGTCTGAAGTCAGTTTTGTGCCCGTACCGTATTGTCTAGATTAGTGTAACTTTGTCATAGTCTGAAGTCAGGGAACCTGATTTCCTCCAGCTTCGTTTTTCTTTCTCAAGATTGCTTTGGCTATTCGAGGTCTTTGCGGAACACAGAGAATTTTTAGGGCAGTGAAACTATTCTGTAAGATACTGTAATGGGGGGTACGTGTCATATATTTTTTGGGAATTCCCAGGCAATCCAGTGATTGGGACGTCACTCTTTCACTGCCGAGGGCCCCGGTTTGATCCCTGTTTGGAGAACTAAGATCCTGCAAGCCGCATGACGTGGTCCAAAATATATATATATATATATATAAAGATCATCCCATAATTATAAAAGGATCTGCCTCAGGTGGCTTCTGAGAGAAACATTGATTGCTTTTCTGCTTTCCCTGCAGCTGCCTGTGGACCTGGTTGCCCTGGGTTTCCAGCTCTGTGTCTTACCATCTTTTCTCCTGTTCTCTTTGCCTTTGAGAGCTTAATACCTTTAAAAAAAAGTCGCTTCACTGTCTTTCTAGTGCAAATTGAAGAAAGGCTGAAAGTAAATGTGTGTGCTTATCTACCACGTTTGTGTTAGTCGCCCAGTTATGTCTGGGTGTTACGCGGCTCCATAGACTGTAGCTCACCAGGCTCTGTCCGTGAAATTCTCCAGGCAAGAATGCTGGAGTGGGTAGCCGTTCCCTTCTCCAGGGGATCTTCCTGACCCAAGGATCAAACCTGGGACTTCCTGCGTTGCAGGCAGATTCTTTGCCATCTGAGCCACCAGGGAAGCCCCTACCATATTTATGTGAACCAAAATAGGACTTTCTAAAGGTTACCTTCTCTGACACCCCTAAGTATGCCTCAGGTGTGTACCCTCAAAGGAACCAGCTCCATGATTAGAACTCACTTCATTCCCACCATTTCTTAAGGACCAGCTATGCACCAGACACATTGAAGATGTGAATTCTAAACTTCGCAACTCAGGACTTCTCTGGCGGCCTAATGGTTAAGATTTGGTGCTTTCACTGGCTTGGCCCGGTTTCAACCCCTGGTCAAGGAACTAAGATCCTGCAAATTTTTTTTTCAGATAGGCAAAGGCTCAAATATTTTATTTCCTCTTGCACCTCTTCTTAGAAAGCAGTGGAAGGCTCTACCAAAATAAGTGAATAAACCAAGAAAACAGAAGATATTGCGTCCAAGAAATGGGAAATCCAGCCCAGGAGGGAAGAAAAGGGACTCCTCAGGGCAATGGTGCCAGCTGGCCCTGGAGTGGTGGCCACGCAGCAGAGGGACTCCCAGCTCCAGGAGAGTCTTCTCCAGAAAGAATCTGATAGAGTTCTCAATGGCTCTACGCATCTTGGCAGGAGATTTTAGAGGGCTGAGAGAGTTTGGGGTTAACCTAGTATGAAAACCTAACAAACAGTCATAGAAGACAGTTGTTATCTGTAGGGAAAATTGGTCATGGGAAGGAAAAGTTTCTGTATCCACCCATCTGTGTCTGTGACTAGTGTTTACCTAAGTCCCAGCACTGTCAGCCTGGAGTCTGATCACAATGAAGCCGTTGATGTGTGGGAAGAGTGGAGAGCCAGTAGGGGTGGGTTCAGCCTCCCTTCCTTGATGGGAAGTCAATGGATGTCACCCCAAACTGAAAAATTGACAAGTAGCAACATAAGCATGTCAACTAGAAATATGCAGTCAACACCAAAAACTTCATCATAAAGAGTTAAAGTGCTTCTGGGGAGAGAGAGGTGGAGAAATTCCTGGAGCTTTTTAAGGCTTTGAAAGTATTTGACTCTTTATGTATACATGTGTGTTAGTCGCTCAATCGTGTCCAACTCTTTGTGACCCCATGAACTGTAGCCCACCAGGCTCCTCTGTCCATGGGATTTCCCAGCCAAGAATACTGGGTAGGTTGCTATTTCCTTCTCCGGGGGATCTTCCCCACCCAGGGATCGAACCCAGGTCTCTTGCATTGCAGGCAGAGTCTTTACCCTCTGAGCCACCAGGGAAGCCCCGTTATGTATATATGTAAACTTAACTAAAAGTTTTTTAAACCATTTTTTACAGTAATATTCCAGATTACTGGCCTGGTCTATGAGTTTTTTTAACTGTGGTAAAATACACAAAACAGGCAGGTGGGATGAACTGGGAGATCGGGGTTGACATATACACTATACACTGCTATGTATAAAATCGAAAACTGAGACCCTACTGTGCAGCACAGGGAACTCTACTCAGTGCTCTGTGCTGACCTAAATGGGGAGGAAATCCAAAACAGAGGAGATATATGTATATGTATAGCTGACTCACTTTGCTGTACAGCAGAAATTAACACCACATTGAAAAGCAGCTGTACTCCAGTAAAAATTAATTTAAAAATTAAAAAAATAAAATACACATAACATTTACCTTCTTAACCATTTTTGAGTACAATTCAGTGACATTAATAGATTCATGTTGTTGTAGTACAATAGATCTCTTTTATCTTGTGAAACTGAAACTCATTCCCATTAAACAATAACCCTATTTCCCCTTCCACCCAGCTCCTGGCAACCCCCATTCAAGCCATTTTTTAAGGATAACATTTATTGAGCTCTTGTATGTACCAGACACTGCACAAACAGTACTTAATCCTCACCAGAGCCCTTTTGACAGATGAAGCAGGGCTAAAGCTCAGAGAGGTTAGGTAACTGGCCCAAGCTCACACAGCTTGTAAGTGGCAGCGTTTGAATACAAGTCTGTCTTTCTGACTCCAGAGCTCTCGCCCAGGACAGCCTGGGGAAGCGCTGGTTATACCCGTATCACTCCCTGCTGTCCTTGAGCTCCCTCCATCTCTCCTAAACCTTGCATACTGGAAGGAAGGGGTGGGATGAGCCTGGGCGCCTGGGTACCTGTGCCATCTCTGCTCTTCCCACTGCATCCTCTGGACCCGAGTCTCTCTGTGTGCCAACAGGTTGGCGGGACGAAGACTGGTGTGGTGCGGTATGTGGGGGAGACAGACTTTGCCAAGGGCGAGTGGTGTGGCGTGGAACTGGACGAGCCCCTTGGGAAGAACGATGGGGCGGTGGCGGGCACCAGGTATGGTGGGCTTCCCCTGGGCAGGAGAAGAGGGGCGTCCTCTTCTGGGATGGGTGCAGGGGACGGGTTGGGGCATCTAAGGATGCCAGTGTTGAGCATCTGGTGTCTGTGCCTGATACCATGTATAGGTGCTGCCATAGCAGCTCATGGAAGCAGGTGGTGAGACTGTCACTCCCATTTCACAGATGAGATAACCAAGGCCAAAGAGGTCATTTCTCAAGATTACGCAGAGAGTCATGAGCAAGTGCTAGGAGAGTCATCTGTCCCTGTGTCCCTTTCCCCATGCCACCTTGGCTAAGTGCAGTGGGAGTACCAGAAAAGGAGAGGCAGTGGTCCCTGCCTTCTGGGAGATGCCCTGGGGCACGCAGGAAATAATCAGTGCTTGGTGCTCTACAGTCAAGGTTAGGCTCACAGCTAGGTCCTAGGTTTCTCAGCATCTCTCATGAAAGGGAATTGACTGTCAGGAATTCTCGATCGACAGGGTCTAAGGCTGTTCCTGGGCCCATTGGGGACGGGAAGGGTGATGTGATGAGTGAGCAGTATCAGGGGTGTGGGGCTAAGGGGAGGTGGCCCGCGAGCCTGTTTTTATCCCTGGGCTGGATTCTGTGCTCCAAGTGAGGCTGGGACAGCTCTGAGAACAAAGACCTGAACGCAGGAAGTGGCGGGATGGTGTGGCAGTTTCATGGTGAGCCGGAAACTGTGCAGGACTAGTTCCCGGTCCCGTGTGGAATCCGCTGCCAGAGAGGTTTTGAGAGAAGATGCTCCAGTTTCCATGACAACATTTGCCTTCTTGTTTTCAAGGCGAATGTTTCTCTCAACTTACTCTTGCATTCAGAATTCAGAGGAAGGTTGGTCAGCATCCCCCACCTGACCCCTAAGGTGCTTCCTTCCCATTTCTGCTTCTCCATGCAGGGAGCTCCATGGGCAGAGAGCCTTGGCTCTGGGGGTGGTCCAGGGGCAGCCGTGAAAATAAGGCTGCAGATGTGGCTGGGGGCCTCTGGTGTGTGAGTGGAGCCAAAACATTGAGGACTTTGGCGTCCACTGGATCCACTCTCAACTTTGCCATTTAACCAGCTGTGTGACTCTGGCAAGTTCCTTAACCTCTTTGAGCCCACGTCTCATTTGTGAAAACTGGATTACAATAGAGTGGTTGGGGGATTGAAATGAGCATTTATGAAAAGGGACTGACATAGAGCAGGGGTTCATTGATTGTTATTCCCCCATTCCCCAGAAATATGTCCAATGGCTGTGCAGAATAGCATACCCTGCTCACCTCTGTTCCTTTTCTGGGAGTCCTGTCTATTGGTCTTAGGGTACGGGTGATGGGTCCCCAAGGAGGAACCTCTCTGTCTTTGCTGGGCTCTGAAAAGGTGGGGAAGGCAGGCCAGGCTCCAGGCTGTGGGGCAGTAATGGCAGTGTGGCCTCTCCTGCCCCTCCAGGTACTTCCAGTGCCCACCCAAGTTTGGGCTCTTTGCGCCCATCCACAAGGTGATCCGCATCGGCTTCCCGTCCACCAGCCCAGCCAAGGCCAAGAAGACCAAGCGTATGGCCATGGGTGTGTCGGCGCTGACCCACAGTCCCAGCAGCTCCTCCATCAGCTCTGTCAGCTCCGTGGCCTCCTCCGTGGGTGGCCGGCCCAGCCGCAGTGGCCTGGTGAGGATGGCGGACTGGGGAGGGCTACCCTGGTGTGTATATGGGGATGTGGAGGGTGGGGCCGTAGAGATTCAGGTGTCCTCTGACTTGCTCTGGCTCCAGGCATCTGTCAGTTTTGAGGTGTTTTTTTTTTTTTTTCTTTAAATATTTAATAGAAGTTTCTACAAAACAACATGGAAACTTGGTAACTTAGGCTCTTAAACTGAAATATACATTTCAGGTGCTAAGGTAGAAGTTTGGAGTTTTTGAACAAAGATGAAAGTGTAAGGATTTCCCTGGTGGACCAGTGGTTAAGAATCTGCCTGCCAATGCAGGGGACGTGGGTTCAATCCTTGGTCTGGGAACTAAGATCCCACAGGTCACAGGGCAATTAAATCCGTGAGCCATAACCACTGAGCCCACAGGCCACAGCTAGAGAGTAGCCCCCGACTCACCACAACTAGAGAAAGCCTGTGTGCAGCAACCAAGTGTCCAGGTGCCACAACCAGCACCACCAACAAAGAAATAATTTTAAAAAAGAAAGTGTACACTTTTGTAACAGAGAAATTGACCCGTTTACATTTATTGTTATTTTTCTATCACTGAGGTGTCACTAGTCTAAAACCCTTTCTTAGGAATTAAAGAAGGTCATACAAATGCAGAGCAGGTAATACGGGTGGAGGGCAAACAGTTTAGGAAGGCTGATACCTCACCTGGGGTGAGGAGAGAAGGTGAGGTTGCCGTGCAGAGCTCTGTCTACACGGGCTTCCTCCTAGTCCAGGAGAAGGTGGCCCAGGTGAGGAACCCCGCCATGAGGTGGGGAGGACCCCCAGGGGCTGTAACTTGCCTGGGAGCGGGGAGTTCCCTGGATCTCAAACGTCACGATTCCTTCCACATAAGTAGGCAGAGTGTCTAGGGCCCTGGGAAGGGGAGGAGCTGGACCCTAGAGTCCAGGCACTTGGGCCCCATGCCCCCGCAACCTGTGGGGTAACTGGGGGTTGTCTGGATGGAGCTCCACACCCCTGAGTCCCGCCTGCTCCGGCGCCTCCCTGCAGCTCACTGAGACCTCCTCGCGCTACGCCCGCAAGATCTCCGGCACCACGGCCTTGCAGGAGGCGCTGAAGGAGAAGCAGCAGCACATAGAGCAGCTGCTGGCTGAACGGGACTTGGAGCGGGCTGAGGTGGCCAAGGCCACGAGCCACATCTGCGAGGTGGAGAAGGAGATCGCCCTGCTCAAGGCGCAGCACGAGCAGGTGGGTGGGTGGGCTGGGGCGGTGGGGTCCCCAGCGGGGTACCAGCGGCCTCCTCAGGCCAGCCTTGTCCATCCCTCATGCTTAGAGAGAACTCGGGGTGTGCAAAAGACACTGAGATGCGGTTTACCAACCTCCCCTGTCCTCCTGGTGATTTTCCTTCCAGTGGCAGGCCCACATTCCTCCAGAACCTGGGTACAGACTTCGTATCCTGCTTTTCCTTACTTCACATAGTGTGAGCAGGGCTTCCCTGGTGGCTCAGACGGTAAAGAATCCGCCTGCAATGTGGGAGACCGGGGATCGATCCCAGGCTCAGCAAGATCCCCTGGAGAAGGGCATGGCAACCCACTCCAGTATTCTTGCCTGGAGAATCCCAAGGCCAGAGGAGCCTGGCGGGCTACAGTCTGTGGAGTCGCAAAGAGTCGGACCCGACTGAAGCGACTGACACACACAGCCTGAGCATGATTTCTAGGTCATGGAAAATTCTTCCCTGTTTGAATGGCTGCATTGCCATCTATCACAGGCTGTGTCTTTACCCACGTGGCCTGTTCCCTGCTGGTGTTCACGTGGTTTTCCAGTTCCTCACTTTTTCTAAATAATTTCTAATACTAAATTTTTTTGGAGGTACAGATGTCCACATTTCAGATCACGTTTCTGAGCAGATTCCTGGTCTGGGTTTCAGGGAAGGAAGGCGTCACCCATCACCTCGATTCTGCCGCCGTCACGTGTCTCTTCTTCCCTGGCGCTTGTCCCCTACCTGGGAGCTCCCTCCTGGGCCCCTGTCCCCATTTGGAGCCCGGCTCCCTCTTACCTTGGGCTCTGGAATTATTAAGGCCAAGCTCACGTATGTGCTGTGACAGGGGCATTCACAAGACAGAAGGTCTTATAGGCCCTCAAGGGCGGAGGGAGGGGGCAGGTGGACCTGAGATTCCTGCTGGGTGAGGCTGGCCCTCTTCCCTCACATCTAGACCCACAGTTCCTGCCTGACTGGGCTGGAGGGGGAGTAAGGATGGCTGGGATCCCAGGCCTGCCTCCTCGCATCTCCCCTGCCGCTCCCCATCCCTCCCCACCCCGGCTCCCAGTCCTCCGGGAAGAGGCCGACCCTGTCCGGGCCCTCCGCTCGGGGCCCAGTATGTTGCAGAAGCAGAAGAAAAGCTGCAGCGGGCCCGGCTCCTGGTGGAAAGCGTGAGGAAAGAGAAGGTGGACCTGTCCAACCAGCTGGAGGAAGAGAGGAGGTGCGTGCCGCCCCGGGCCCCGTCCCGGGGGGACACTCCCAGAGCCTCGCTGAGGATGGCTCGGGACCAGCAGGCCCAAACCCCGCCTCCCCACCGTATACTGGCTGTGTCCCCTGGGCTGGTGACACGAGCCCTGCAAGCCTCAGTCCTCCCATCTGCAAAGTGGGGTGATGACCCCCACCTCTGCAGGCTGTTGGGAGGACTTGCAAGATAACCCCAGTGACGCACCCGACAACAGTGCTGAGCAACTGGGAGACACCATGTCTGTCACTGCTTTCCTTCCTGACGTGGGGTTCACTGTTCCTGCCCTGCCTGGCTTGTGCAGCATCATGAGGATGCCCAGGGAGGGCAGTTGGGGGGGACCTCTCACTAGGAAGACGTGTACCCCACGTGCCCACGCTGTGACCCAGTTCAGCACAGGGACTACCCGCCTCTGCTCTAGGCAGGTCCTCCCAGTGGAGCGTGCAGCCTGTGTCCTGAAGCTTCATTTCCATTTCACGTATCAGGAAACTGAGGCTCAGAAGCAGCAGGAAAAGGCCACTGGAAACACCTTGCCCCTGGGGGTCAGCCCCCGGGCTGGGCACTTCACCTGCACCGTCTCTCTGTCTTACTATTAACCCAGGGAGGTATTGCCCCCAGCTCACAGATGAGAAAACTGAGGCTCAGAGCAGGGAAGGGACTCGCTGAGGTCACTAGTCTTGTTAGTGGTGCTGCTGGCTCTTTGTGACCTGCCAGGGTGGTGAGTGGGGTTTGTGTTCCCTCCGTGTGGGGTCTCTGGGCTGACTTGGTCCTGGAGCACCTGGCGGGGTTCAGAGCCCACAAGGGCCAGGGTTTCCTTTGGCCCAGGAGCCTCTCTTTGTCTCCGAGCTGCTGACATACAGATTTCTGCAGCTGCTTCTGCTCCCCCTGTGCAGTAGGCAGCCCCCAGCCCCAGCCCCCCACCTCCCCCAACTTGGGTCTGCTCTTGGGCTTTCAGCCCAGGCATGTGCTCTAGGGGCTGTTGTTACTGTCTGACTGCGGGAGAGGAGGGCTTATTTATATCTGCCTGAGACCGTCGGCAGGGCCCACACAACTGGTTCCCATGGCAACGCGCCTGATGCCAACAAACAAAAACAGATCCCTGAGACATCGTGGGAGTTGCGTTCAGGAAGTCCTGGGTACAAGGGCCAGCATTGCCCAGCGCTTGCTGTGTGACCTTGGGCAGGTCACTGGCCCTTTCTGGGCCTCAGTTTCATCCTCTGTGTGCTGAGAGCCGTCAGGAGGCCCCAGGAGCAGACGCTTTGTGACCTGTAACGTGCCTGTGTCTCTCCCCAGTGCTCTCTCGGGGGTGAGTGGGTGGGTGAGTGTACTTGAGGGTGGGCTCCACACCTGCAGCAGGGCACTGGGGGCCCTCCACATCAGGGAGCAGCCCAAGTGGTGGGGGCTGGAACCCTGGGCCCTGATTCTGAGTGGAGGGAGTGAGTGAGGATGGGGTCAGCAGGGGAAGAAGCCCACCCTCTGTCTTTCCCCATAGACTGTTTCATGCAGCCTATCTGCTCCCTGCTATGATGAAAACAGAGCTGATTCTGCTTCATTTACTATCCATTCTATCATTTATTCTGTCCATTCTATCATTTATTCTATCATTTATTCCTACAACCACCCTAGAGGGGCAAGATGCTGCATTAAACACAACTATTTTGCAGGAGAATAAAGGATTTATTACTTGCAGCAAGTAAGGAGAACACCGGGGATCTTTTCCTTAAGCAATGTCTTCTTTTTTAGAGAAGTCCATGTTCTCTGTGTAGAGCTTGGACCAGGAAGTTGGTAGGGCTGGGGGTTTCCAGGAGGCTCCGCCCCCACCAGCCATGAGGCTCCGCCCCCACCAGCCATGAGGCTCTGGGACAGTACCTTCTGGGTACTCTGAATGTGGACTCACAGCTTCTGGTGGCCTTGGCTCTCTCTGCCATTGCTGACTTGGCAAAGGCCACCCCCCTGGGTAGGAGTCACTTATGGGCTTCCCTGATGGCTCAGCGGGTAAAGAATCCACCTGCAATGCAGGAAACACGGGTTCAATGCCTGAGTCAGGAAGATCCCCTGGAGGAGGAAATGACAACCCACCCCAGTATTCTTGCCTGGAGAATCCCATGGACAGAGGAGCCTGGTGGGCTATAGTCCAGGGGGTCGCAAAGAGTCAGACACGACTGAGCAGGAGCATGGACGGACCCCTGTGGGTGAAGCCTGCTCAGCCCCCTCTCCCCCCCTGCAGGAAGGTGGAGGACCTGCAGTTCCGAGTGGAAGAGGAGTCCATCACCAAGGGAGACCTGGAGGTAATGGTCAAAGGCCCCCAAATTTCCCTCTAGGCTTGCACCCCAGGCTTAGCCCTCAAAGGGAAAATCATCATGAGGTCCAGGCAGCAACTCTGAGCCATGTGGGAGGGGGCCATGGGGACCGTGAGGTAGACAAACTGGGAAAGAGTCAAAGGTCATACCCTGGGAGCATGGGGAGGGGCCCGTCACGAGAGACTCGGGCATCAGAAGTCGAGTGGCTCAGCTCCAGGAGCCCCAGAGGGGCCACGCTTTCTGGTCAGCAGCTGGGTGGGATGGACCCAGGGAATCCACAGAGCTTGGCCTGAGGGCATGGTGGCTGGGCTCCCTGTCCCTTCTTTCTTGGCAGTATCCCTAAAGGTGTTCCCTGGGCCCTCCGTTCATCTTGAACTCCAGCTAAAACTTTGGCTGGGAATAGTTTGTGTTTGAGTCACAGAATTTATAGATGGGAAAACAGGCTCAGAAAGGCAGAAGGGACTCACCCAGTCGTGGCGCACCTCAGCAGCCACTGGGACCAGGACCCAGGACTCCTGACTCCCTAGTGTAGCCCATAAGGATGGCCAGTGATAGCACCTCTTCAAGTCACACCACCTGGCCAAGGGGTCTGGGCACCAGTGGAATTTCACTCCACCTCTTCAATCCCACTCACCCTTTCTGAGCTGAGGGATGGAAGACACTCACATCAATTAATAAAGCACCTAAGGACCCCTGCCACCCAAGACAGACACCAGCCCTCCTCACCAAACCGTCTGGAGTCTGCAGGGCTCACTAGGCTGCTCACAGTTGGGTGGGTAGGAATGCCTTTCTTCCATGACGCTCCCTGCTCCCTGGGAGGTGACAGAAAATGTGGACTCCCGGAGCCATCAGATGAGGCAGAGGGCAGTCAGCTCAGTCCCTCTCCACATTCCAGTCCTGACCCTAACTGGTCTTGGGCAGCCATTTCCTCTCCCTGGACCCCCATTTGCTCCTCTGTTAAGTGAGGAGGTTGAACCAGGTCCATGATTTCCCAGCTTAAGAATTCGTCACCCAGTAGGTGTGTTCAGACCCAGAACTCTGGACCCAAGTGCCCATACAGTAAGTCTGGGTGGGATCCAAGGGTGTGCATTTCTAATGAGTTGCCAGGTGATGCTGACCTGGGAATCACACTTTGGGAATCACTGCACTGGATCATTTCTGAGCTCTGATGGGAAACTACGGTTTCTGATTTTGTGAAAGAGCCGTGTCAAAACCCCTCTGACTTCCAGCGTTCAGCAAAATTGTACAAATGGCTGTCCTATCCCTGAATGACCCTGGCTGGGGAGGGATATGTGTGATCTAGGGTCACTGACGGCTGCCCCTGTTGGGACGGGTTTTGCTGCCTGAGCTTAAAGGATGGCTACTGGGGCACAACCTGGTGTCGGAACCCCAGCCTGGCGTCCGGTGTTCCAATATAAGTTTCTCGCTTAGCCAAGGGGCCAGTTATGTGGTTGACATTTAGCAAGCTCTTCTGTGGGGTGGCTGCCCTCCCAAAGGGTTTGGGGGTGGTGGTCACTCCCGGGAAAAGCACCTGTGATTGCAAAGACATCTGGTAACTGCTAACTTCGGTCATCAAAGGGTAGGGGGTGGGCGGGCGGGTTACTAAAAGGCTGCAGGGACATCTCACAGCACCAAAGGCAGACAGTTCAGAGAACTGGAAGGAGGAGCAGCATCAGAAACGGAGTCTCTTCCCCCCTCTTACTCGCCTCCCTCTTCTCATGATTCCTGGTCAGTCTGTCTGTCTCTCACTGTGTCTGCAGATCTCTTGACACGTCTCCTCCCTTCTGCCCTGACATCCACCTGCCCGGCCCCGCCTAGGCTCCAGCACTCACTGCCTCCCAGCTGTCCTCTTGAGAGAATCTGATTGGCTAGCGAGGCTAGCCAATGGGCTGTCTCGCTTTGGATCGGGTGCCCACCCCAGATCCAATCAGCCCTGGCTGAGAGAGGAGGGGGTGGGCCAGACAGTGACGGACAGCTAGTTCAGTCCAAGGGCAGTGGAGTCCCATTGCTTCCGTTTCTGTTGTGACCATATTCATGGCAACCGGAAGGCACATGGACCCAAGTCCCTCTCATCCCCATCCACCTGAAAGTCAAAAATAAGCCCCCAGACACCTCCTCGAGCTCCTCCGAGGACCCCTCCAGCTATGTGACTCCATTTCTCTGCTTGTTGTCCCTCCCCCAACTGTGCGAGATGTCCCATGACAACCTCTCACCGCCTTTCTGACCTTGACTGTTGGCCTGTCCAGGGGCTCAGTCTCAGGCTTCACTTTGGCTGAGAGCATCCAGTCTGTGGCATTAAATGCTCTTTATAAGCCCACGGTTTCCTTGGTCCTCCCCCAAACTCCGCACCAGCGTACCCACAGGACCTCTCCACCAGGAGGAGCAAGTGACAGACATTTGTAGCACCTTCTGGGGCTGCAGAAGGAAAAACTTTGACAATTCAGCAGCGGCTCCAGACAACATATATCGATGCTCTCACAGTGCTGGAGGTCAGAAGTCTGAAATCAAGGTATGGGCAGGGTCAATTCCATGCCTCTCTCTCAACTCTAGTAGGATTGGTGGCAGCCGCTGGTGTTCCTTGGCTTGTCATGGCATCCCTGCCTCCGTGGTCACGTGACCTTCCTCCCCGTGTGTCCCTGTGTCTCTTCACGTGACCGTAAAAGGAAGTCATCAGGCCCACCTGAACCCAGGGTGACTTCATCATGACTGTTTACATGTACAAAGACAAGGTCACCTTCTGAGGTTCTGAAATAGACGGGAAATTTGGGGATTTATCATCCAGGGGGCTTGTGTTATTGTTCTGTTGATTAGATAGCATCTTGCTGTTATTTTTCATTGGCTTGCGAACACCCACTGTAACGGGAAGAGACGGAACTCAGAACCAGCTGTTTGTTGGGAACTGGCTGTGCAGCTCGAGGCCTGGAGGGAGATGAAAAGGGGTGACGACCTTCAGAGCCCCTTGTGCAGTTGGGGTAACTCTCTGCCGGCCCCTCGCCATTGATTGATAATACCAGGCCTCTGTTACCTGAAGGGCATCCCAAGGCAGAGGCTTTGTGCTTTGGAGTAGGGTAGACACTGTGCATGCAAGGAGAAGAGAAAAGAACAGTAGGTCAAGGGCTCAGGCCAGGCTTCACCTAGCCTCCAGGATTTGGATGGGGGCGGGGACACAGGGAGTCCCCAAGGCTGGAGCCTCCATCACTGCTCTGTGTTGTTACCAGAAGTCCGTGTCTCCCCTCCGTGGAGTCAGGCTTGGTTTGGGGAAGGGCCCCGGTTCTGAAATCCAGACATCTGAGTTCTAGGCTTCACGCTGTCCCAGGTTGCTGGGTGATTCTGAGCCTGAGGTTGTCCTGCTGGCATGGCCTCTCTCTCCTGTGAGTTGGAGAGACAGCCGAGACACCGCGGGATGGGGTAGGTTCTCAAGTTGGTGTGTGAGACAAAAATTACATCCACTCTTACACCGCCCTGTGGATAACCGTGGTGGCTGCTGCTCCTCACACCCTGGGCAGTGTCCTTGGAGCAGAATAAAAGCCAGATTGTCCATCTCACTAAAATCTAGCCTTCAGAGGTGCTCTCCTGCCCCAAACTTCTAGGACTGAACTTAATTAAATTAAGCAAGCACCTCCCATGAGTTCCCCTGTGCCCACAGGGAGACCCCAACCCAGGGAACAGGAGGCTGAGAGTTCTGAAAGTGACAGGAAGGGGGCTTTTGCAGCGGTTGGGGTACCAAATGAAGTTGACCTTGAAATTGTGAAGCTAGAGGCTTTTTCTGGCCCTTGGGACCACCAGTGTGGTATTTGTGATCAGGCTCTGTCTAGTGCCTGGGGTTGCAAAGAGTCAGACACAACTTCGCAACACTTTCACTTTTTTTTTTTTTTTTTCAGTTTAGTGTGGGTCCCGGGCAGGGTTGCCATGCCCACCATCAGGGGGAGAGAAGCAGGGGAGAACATGGCCTCTGCAAGGCTGGGGTTGAGTAACCATCTTTAGCCCTTAACTTTCTGAAAGAGACCAAGCATGGCTGTCTTTTAGCACTGCGCCATGCTGCCCTCTTGGGGAAGAGAGAGACACCTTTGTTCCTTTAGGAAAATTCACAGGAATAAGATTGGGAGCTGAAGGACATAAGGGCTCTATAGCTCTTGATGAACTGCGTGAGAGTTGCTGAGACGACTCTGTCAGTCTGCTCTGCCACCGTCTCCCTTGCTCGTGTTGGGTGTGTATTCTTGGGTTTTGCACAGCAGTGCTGTGGTGCTCAGCCTGCCTCCCCAGACTGCTGCTCAGGTCTGTGGTCACCTTGTCTCTCCTTGGTGATGTCGGGCTGAGCCGAAGGATGCAGCGAACCCTCTGGCTTCTCCCTGCTGAGAACTTGGGGTCCAGACCCTTCTGGATGCCCAGAGCGTTGAGCCTCCTGCTGCCCCCGCAGATCTGTTGGGGTAAAATCGAAATGCCAGCCTGGATGCCCTGAGAATGTCGGGCTTTGTTAGCGTGTGAAGCGGGTGTTGTGAAGCTGGGACAAAAGCACCCTTGTGCTTTCGGGAGACCAGGCGTCCGCGGCGGGGGGCCCCGGGGAGTGGGCACCACTGGGGCCGGGTTCGGGGCAGGGCGATGGGAGACACAGCCTGGCCTCCACTTAGGAGGCTGGCCGGGGGAAATCATGATGGTGTGGGTGTATTTGAAATCCTTCCTTTCAGTTGGTTCAACCTTCAGGACAGGCCTGGGGACCAGGAGTCCTGGGGTCGTTTACTCATCCATCCATCCTGGGGTTTCCTGGGCGCAGGTTTCTGTGCCTAAAGTGAGAAACGGGCTCGGCTCCCTGATGCGAGGTGGGGAGTAGGCTGGGGCTCTTCCCCAGGAGCTGCGAAAGGAAGGGCCACGTGGGGGGTGACAGAAGGGACCCGGGTGCCCGTGGTTGCCCCATCCAGGGGCTGGTTTGGGCAAGGTTGCTGCAGCCTGTCCTCCGCCCTTAAACAGATCCTGCAGCGAGAGGCGGGCACCTCCCCAGACCTCCTCTCTTCCTTCCACCTGTTCTCCTGTCTTGCGCACAGAAGATGACCTGCTTCTCTCTCTCTCTCTTTTTTCTCTCTTTCTCCGGCTTCCTCTCGCCTGTGCTCCTCTCTCCTGTCCCCACCTCGCCACCCGCCCCGGGTGGACAGACCCAGACGCAGCTGGAGCACGCGCGCATCGGGGAGCTGGAGCAAAACCTGCTACTGGAGAAAGCGCAGGCCGAGCGGCTGCTCCGAGAACTAGCCGACAACCGGGTAACCGCCGCTGCCAGCGCTTCGGCCCGCCAACGCCCCTGTCATCGTCCCCGTTTTATTATTTTCTCTCTCTGGCTGCTCTCCTCCCAGTTTTGTTGGGTTTTTGTTTCTCCGTTTTGCATCCCTTCTAGGAGGGCAGTGCCGGTTTAGGAACGTGCTTTTGCGCTCCTCCGCCGTGTGATGTTGGTTGGAGGAGGGGGAGGTCTTGGTTCTCTGGGACTTTGGGCCCCAGCTTGTGGTCCTACTGCCTGAGGAAGGTCCTTTGAGAGCCTCTCCCACTGCCCCACCCGTGCCTTGTCCAGACAATGCTCTGTCATGTTCAGCAATTGGGGGCTCTTGGGAACATTCCGCCCCTTGTGTGGAGGACCCATCCACCCCTCCCTTCTCCCCAGGCTGGGGAAGGCAGAGGTCGGGAGACTGGAGATCCAAGGTCTTCAATAGGGTGGCACGAAGGGCCAGCCTGAAGGACCTGGGGCTGAAGGAGTGGTGGGACTTTGAGGGAGTAGGGGATCCCCAAGGCATATGATTCTCCGTCAGCCCCAGGGTCTGAGTGGTTCCTAGGTCAGGGAAAGCTCTGTGTGGGAGTGAAGTCCCCCCGGAGTCCCAGGGTACGGTCTGAATCCAGTCTGTAGACCCTGCTGGCCCCTCCCTGCCCACCATGCATGCCAGGGGCCGGCCTCCTATGCAGGCCCACCTCCAAACAAGCTGGCCAGCCCAGCTGCAGGGCCCCTGATGATAGAGTTAAACAGACAGCCAGCAGTGATTGACAAAAACCACTGTGCACAGCGTGCGGGTGTGGGGCGGGTGACCACCGGTTTCTGCGGGTTGGCCTCTGCACACGAGTGAGTGTGCATGTCCTGTGGGTGTCTGCAGATGCACACGGTCCTTGTCCACACGCTGGCCGTTGCCAGGGGACTGCGTGTGCAGTACACACGTGTGTGCACAGCGGCTGCTTGCAGAAGCAGTTGGCAGGCTGAAGCCCTCCACACTGGGCATCTTCCTCTAGGAAGGGTTCAGCCCAACTTAAAAAACCAAAAACATGTTTATTGAACTAGAGGTCACCTGCAGAAACAAATTCCCTAAGCTTATAAAAGATGTAAAACTCTCAAGTATATTATTTTCCAATCCCTGACCACCGACTTGATCAAAGTGGGATTTGGGCAGGTGGAGCCTCTGATCTCAGAGTTTTCCATTAGAAGATGGGTCTGGGCCTTATTTATTTATTTTTTTCTGCGTTAGGCATTAAAATGGCAGACCCTTCTTTGGCCACCCCCTCCAAACAGCCTCTCTGTGAATCCACTCATTCTAGCTGAGACTTTTCTAGAGCAAGATAGTGCAAAATTCCCTCTGTCATGTCCACCCTTTAAAAATAATTTAAACTTGAAGAAAACCATAACCTCAAATAGACGGTTTCCTTTTTTTTCTCCCCCTCTTTGTTGTTCAGTCGCTCAGTCATGTCCGCCTCTTTGCGACCCCGTGGACTGCAGCACGCCAGGCTTCCCTGTCCCTTCACTGTCTCCTGGAGTTTGCTCAGACTCACGTTCAGTGAGTCGATGATGCCATCCAACCATTTTCTTCCTTGGTTGCTTTATTTATTTTTGGCTGCACCACGCAGCACGCGGATCTTAGCTCCCCCATCAGGGACTGAACCTACACCTCCAGCATTGGGATGTGGAGTCAACCTCTGGACCCACCAGGGAAGCCCCCAGATGGTTTCTTTTAACTACGGATTTGTCACAAGCCAGCTAGGGCAGCGGGGACCATTGAGTTCCCGAATCACTGGGGCCCAAGGCAGGGGGCGGTGCTCAGATGGGATGGGGTGACCTTCCCCTGTCGCGTCCTCCTGCACCCCCCTGCCCCTGCACCTGGCGGCCCGCTGACCCTGGTCTCCCTCTCTTCCGGTAGCTGACCACGGTGGCCGAGAAGTCGCGGGTGCTGCAGCTGGAGGAGGAACTCAGCCTGCGCCGTGAGGAGATCGAGGAGCTGCAGCAGTGCCTGCTCCACTCGGGCCCACCACCGGCTGACCATCCTGAGGCCGCCGAGACCCTGCGGCTGCGGGAGCGACTGCTGTCGGCCAGCAAGGAGCGCCAGCGGGAGAGCGGCCTGCTGAGGGACAAGTATGAGAAGGCGCTGAGGGCCTACCAGGCGGAGGTGGACAAGCTGCGGGCGGCCAACGAAAAGTACGCGCAGGAGGTGGTGGACCTGAAGGCCAAGGTCCAGCAGGCCACCAGCGAGAACATGGGCCTCATGGACAACTGGAAGTCCAAGCTGGACTCGCTGGCCTCGGACCACCAGAAGTCCCTGGAGGATCTCAAGGCCACCCTGAACTCGGGCCCCGGCGCCCAGCAGAAGGAGATTGGGGAGCTGAAGGCTGTGATGGAGGGCATCAAGATGGAGCACCAGCTGGAGCTGGGCAACCTGAGGGCCAAGCATGACATCGAGACAGCCGTGCACGTGAAGGAGAAGGAGGGCCTGCGGCAGAAGCTGCAGGAGGCCCAGGAGGAGCTGGCTGCCGTGCAGCAGCACTGGTGTGCCCAGCTGGAGGTGCAGGCCAGCCAGCACCGGCTGGAGCTGCAGGAGGCCCAGGACCAATGCCGCGACGCCGAGCTGCGCGTGCGCGAGCTGGAGAAGCTGGACGTGGAGTACCAGGGCCAGGCGCAGGCCATCGAGTTCCTCAAGGAGCAGATCTCCCTGGCCGAGAAGAAGATGCTGGACTATGAGCTGCTGCAGCGCTCCGAAGCCCAGAGCAAGCAGGAGGCCGAGAGGCTGCGGGAGAAGCTTCTGGTCACCGAAAACAGACTGCAGGCCGTCGAGTCCCTGTGTTCGGCCCAGCACACCCATGTAGGTGGCCGCCGCCCCTCCTGCCCACAGGGCGGCAAGTGGCCCCGGGCTCAAGGGCCCTGCTGGGGGAGGGTTCCGGCGTCTGTTGACCTTTTGTTTGCAGCCCAGGGAAGCGTCCCCGTTGCCCGCCCCACCTGGAGCATACCAGTCTGAGATCACAGGGCACCTGGCTCAGAGGAGGAGCCCCTGGCCCCTCTCTCAGAAGGGCAGCAGGCCTGAGTGACCGTTCAGAAGGGCAGCAGGCCTGAGTGACCGTGGGGCCCCCAAGCAGTCTGAGCAGACCTGGCTGGGTCCCCACAGGCCAGCCTGGAGAGGAGTGTCCCTGGGCAGCAGCCTTCTCCCCAGCTGGCAGGCACGTCCCACCGTGCAGGCTCCCAGGCCTCCTCAGGGCGTTGGTACCAGGAGCTCCAGCACTGGGCTGGCAGAGATGTGGAAGGCAAACCCTGCCCACCCCTGGGCAGGGGTAAGAGAGTCCCATTTCCAACCCGAGCGCTGACCTCGGGCACCTGAGGGTGGCCCCCTATTTGCCAGTCCCAACGAGATGGAACAACAGTCTGGCAGCCACTTTCCTTAGTGGAGCGGTGGGGTAGGGGAGTGGTCCCAGGAGTGGGCTCTGCAAGGCCAGAAGGCTGTGACTCTGGGGAGACTGCTGCCCCCCGTATCAGCTTTGCTGCAAATCTAGACGTCCCAGCTGAGCACACTGGGGAGGCTGGGACCCCAGGTATCAAGAACAGGTGCTCCCATGGGCCAGGAAGGCCCTCGTGAGTGGATCTGGGCACCACACCTGGTGCAGGCCCTAGAATGCCCCATCTCACCTGGACTCCCTTGGGGTCCATATTGGCTCCATTTCATAGATGAGCAAACCCAGATTCCAAGGCGGAATAGCTTTCCCGGAGTTTCTCGCCCATCAGTGGCAGAGTTCCTGTTGAACCCCACTGCCTAAGGGCCAGAGAAGTACCCGGAATGACAAAGTCTTATATGAAGGGACAATTCGCAGCAAAATCATTGCCTCCCCCCCACTCTCTGCCCCCCAACTCGAGGCTTGTAGGATCTTAGATACCCAACCAGAGATTGAACCCTGGGCCCCTGCAGTAGAAGCTTGGAGTCCTAACCACTGGACCACCAGGGAAATCCCAAGATGGTTGCCTTTTTATCAGCCCCAGTGGTTCTTGAGCTTCTGGTTCCCCTTGTACGTTTAATCCAGAATTCAGTGTTTGAGCAACCAGTGTTCAGAAGTTCTCCGTACAGGGGGTGCCTTTTTTGTAAAAGGAGCCCTGCCTGTGTCATGCCTTAAGGCCCCACTGCACCAGCCATCTGCCCCCTTCTCCCAGGCGGGGGCCCCTATTAGCAAATACCCTCCCAGGATGCTGGGCAGAGGGGAGAAGAAGAGCCCCAGGTTGCACACGGCCTGGTTGGCTGCTCAGGGCAGGAGGGTCAGGCCTGGGGCCCCAGGACCTGGACTCCCTTAGCAGGGAGGTTGGGGGTTGCTGTGGTTCCACAGGATGGCCTGCTGCTCCTCTGTCACAGACCGCACCCCAGGGAGTGGGTGGTGACCTTAGAAATGCCCACTGATTTCCACACATGTGGGACCTTGGTCTGGACCCACATGCCCTCCAGATTCAAAGGTTCAAGGACAACTTGATTTTTGTTCTCATGTGTAAGAATGGGAATTATTAAAAAAAAAGTTTAATGTGTGCCCCGTTTTCCCTGCAATGTGTATAAATAAAGACCTAGGGGGCTTTGTTAATCACAACAGACTGGCTGAAGCAGGGCTGGGGATGTATGAGCGGAGGTATGAGGGACAGGGCGGATGGAGGTGACTGCCTGCTCAACTCCGCGCTGCCCTGATATGCAGTGCTAGGGTCTGGCAAACTACAGGGGACAGCCAGCTTTGCTTGTGCAGGAAGCCAGAAATTTCTGCTAAGAAGCAGCGAGGAGCCTGTTGATGTTTGCCACACAGATTTTTTTTTTCTTAGTTGATTTTTTGCTTCTTTGCTTCCGGGTTTGTTTTTTAAAGGCAGTGTTAGATCCCCTGGAGGAGGGCATGGCAGCCCACTCCAGTATTCTTGCCTGGAGAATCCCATGGAGGGAGGAGCCTGGCGGGCTACAGTCCATAGGGTCGCGCAGAGTCAGACACGACTGAAATGACTTAGCACGCATGCACGCACGCAGAGAAAGAAAGTAGCGTTTCTTGAAGTCCCTCTGGGAGCTGTCTAGGCGTGCTCTGCATGCGCTGCCCCGTGGCAGTCGATTCTTGTTTTATGGATGGGAAACCGAGGCTGGGAGTCTTGCCTCTGGATAATGGTGGAAACAGTCCCAGGACCAATCTCTGTAGGCATCCCCAGGAAGAAGACATCTGTTTAATATGATAGACATTTGCAAACAGGAAGGGACAGGGAGTGATCACATGGACGCTGTGCAGGCAGCCCTGGGGGGCCCTAGGAGCAGAGCGGGGGTCCTCTTGTCAGGGAAGCCAGACCTAGAACACCTGTGCCCCCTGCTACAGCAAGTCCATGAAAGTCTCCTTGAACTGGGGAGACGTGGGCTGGCTGGGGCTGGGGGCTGAGACAGGGAGGCGAGCATCTCCCTTACAGGGCTCTCCTTTCAGATGATTGAGTCCAACGACATTTCAGGGGAGAAGATCAGGATGAAGGAGACTGTGGAGGGTGAGTGGCCACTGGGCCGGGCGGGATGTGGGGCTTTGGGGAAAGGCTGGTGGGTTTTGCCTCCAAGCTCGGTTCGACTTCGTTTTGCATCATCTGGTGTTTGGTGAAAGCTGCCTGGGCTTCCCAGGTGGCACTAGTGGTAAAGAATCCACCATCCAGCGCAGGAGACGTAAGAGACACAGGTTCAATCCCCGGGTCAGCAAGATGGGCTGGAGGAGGGGATGTCAACCCACTCCAGTATTCTTACCTGGACAATCCCATGGACAGAGGAGCCTGGTGGGCTACAGTCATAGAATCACAAAGAGTTGGACACGACTAAAGTGACTTAGTGCACACATGCAGGAGCTGCCTGCTGTGTGCACCAGCCACTCACCCACCATGGGAGGAGGGCAAAGGCTGTTTATTGAGGACTTGATTGTGTGTTTGGTGTGTTTTTTTTCTTTTTTTCAAGATATTTTTTGGAAAAAAAAAAAAAGATATTTTTTGATGTGGACCATTTTAAAAGTTTTACAATATAGCTCCCCAACCAGGCATCGAACCCACGCGCCCTGCATTGGAAGGCAAAGTCTTAACCATTGGACCACCAGGGAAGTCCCTTGCCATGCAGATTTTTAAAAATCAATCTTTGTTTTTGGGATCTTGGGTTTATTTTTTTTCCTCTGTAAATCTCTGATTCATGCAGAATTCTTACTCCAGGTGTGAGGTAAGGATCCACTTTTATTTTTTTCCCCAAGAGTGCCCACTTACCCCGGCACCGTTTTTGAAAACCTCATCTCCCTGTCTCCACTGATGTGAATGAACCAAACTTACCGTCTTTAAATTCCATCAGGTAATTAACTCTTTCTAGATTTTTTTTTCCTTTCCAATGACCAATCTGTCTATTTATGCACCACTTTTACAGTGTTTTGAAACTTCGTTTATATTTCAGTTACTGGCAAGGCTGGTCTTCGGCTCTGTTTTTTTCAAAATTCTCTCGGCCGTTCTTTTTTTTATTTATTTGGCTTTGCTGGGTCTTAGTTGCAGCATATGGGATCTAATTCCCTGACCAGGCGTTGAACCCCAGGTGTCCTGCCTTGGGAGCATGGAGTCTTGGCCACTGGACAACTAGGGAAGTCCCCCCTCCCACCTTTTTTTTTTTAATTGAGACATAATTTAAGTAAAATCACCATTTTAAAGCAAACCATTCAGGGGCTTTGATATATTCAGAGTGTTGTGCAATCATCTCTTCTGTCTAGTTCCAAAACTTTTTCATCACTCCAAGAGCAAGCCCCGTATGCATCATCAGTCATTCTCTTATTTTCCCCTCATTGCAGCTGCTGACAACTGCTAATCTGCTGTCTGTCTCTATGGATTTGCCTCTTCTGGATATTTCATATAGATAGCATCATATAACATGTGGCCTTTTATGTCTGGCTTATTCACTTTGCATAATATATTCAAGGTTCATCCACATTATAGCACGGGTTAGTGCTTCATTCCCATGTGGGACCAACGGGCCATCGTATGCATACGCCCAATTTTGTTATCCATTCACCTGTCAATGGACAGCTGGGTTGCTTCCACCTTTCAGCCACTGTGAGTAGCGCTGCTGTAAGTGTGCATGTGGGGATACTTCTTGAGTTCCTATTTTCAGCTCTTTGAGGGTATATACTCGGGAGGGGAATTTGTTAAATTGTATAGTAATTGCAGGCTTCCCTGGTGGCGCAGTGGTAAAGAATCTGCCTGCTAACGCAGGAGACTCAGGTTCGATTCTTAGATCGGGAAGATCCCTTGGAGAAGGGAATGGCAACCCGCTCCAGTATTCTTGCCTGGAAAATTGCATGAACAGAGGAGCCTGGTGGGCTACTGTCCATGGGGTCGCAAAGAGTCGAACATGACTCAGCAACTGAGCACACACACCCGCGGTAATTGTGTGTTTAATTCTTTGAAGAAGTTTGGTTTTTTTTTTTGCCAAATTCTCTTGGCTGATCTTGCTTATTTTTCCAAGTGACTTTGTTTATTTTTATTTAAATATTTTTCCTTTTTTAAAATTTTTATTTACTTATTAAAAAAAATTTTTTTTCCAAGTGATTTTAGAATTAGCTTATCTGGTTCACAAAAATTACAGTCTGGCTGACATTTTTACTGGCTTCACATTGAATTTATAAATTAACGTACAGAAAGTTAATACATTTCTAGAACTTTGCTTGCATCTTTTTCATGACTGTCCTGGGCTATCCAGTATTGAATGCATGTGGCCAGGTGACGTGAGCACCTTTATTAGCCCCAATTTTCACTTGAGGAAGCTGAGAGTCTGAGAGTTAAGTTGCTCAAGACCGTACAACACTGGCACCTCTTCTTCAGGGTGGGTTACCCAGGCTTCCCTTGTGGCTCAGCTGGTAAAGAATCTGCCTGCAATGCAGGAGACCTGGGTTAGATCCCGGGGTTGGGAAGATCCCCTGGAGAAGGGAAAGGCTACACACTCCAGTATTCTGGCCTAGAGAATTCCATGGACTGTATAGTCCATGGGGTCGCAAAGAGTCGGACACAACTGAGCAAATTTCACTTCACCCAGAAGGTCGACTGTCTTGAGAAAGAACTTGGACTCTGGAAGCCAAATGTGATGTCATTTTAGGGTTCGGATGGGAGGGCCACCCCCTTATCCACCAGATTGCATTGTTAGCTGTGGGGTACTGATGGCCCCTCATCTCTCCCTTCTCCCCAGGCCTGCAGGACAAGCTGAACAAGAGGGACAAAGAGGTGACAGCCTTAACATCTCAGACCGAGATGCTCAGGGCCCAAGTAAGTGGTAAGTCTCCCTCCTTCCGGGCAGATGCGGGGGCTTTCATTGGATCACGTGCCAGTCCAGCGGGGGAGGGGGAGATGACGCTGGTCAGGGTGCCCTTCCCCACTCTGCCTCGAGGAGAAGTCAGCCTGGGCCAGGTGGCCTGCACTGGACTTCCACCTGGGCAGTGGTGAGGGGGGCACGGTAGCCCACACTTCATCTATAATATAAGTGGGGACCCCAGGGACTTCCCTGGTGGTTTGGTGGTTAGGACTCTGCGCTTCCAATGCAGGGGTCAGTTTGATCCATGGTGGGGGAACTAAGATCCCATAGGCCGAATGACACAGACACAAAAAACAAATGGGGGACCCCAGCCACCTTCTCTCTCCAGAGCCAGGCCTCTGTGCCCTGTGTTCTGCAATCGCATCACAACTTATCTCTTTCTGGGCTTGAACACCCCTGGGTTTCAATCTCTCTGCCTTTTGGTATAGTATTTGGGCACCAGCCCCTGGAAGAAATACCAGGACTTCAGAATTGGGAGGGGAAGGACTTTGGCTGCAGCAAAAGCCAAGGCCCAGGGGAAATGGGGATGAAGCCAGAGGGTAGCCTGGTGGGGCAGGGGGAGTGGTAGGGGGCCTGGAATCTGTGGCTTGGTGACAAACTGGCTGTGCTTCTTGTCCACCAGAATGCCAGTGGTGGTGCCCGTGAGCCGGCCGCCATCCTGGGAAATGGTTCTCACTGCCCCCTTCCCTCCACTCCCCATCATGTTCATGTGGCTTAATGGGTCCCAACAAAGGTCAGGTGACCTCAGGTTCCTCCGGGGCCAAGGTGAAGTTGTAGATTTCCCTCATCCAGGCAACACTGTAAACGCCCCTGTCTCTCGAAGGCTGGACTGCTTTCCTGACACCAGAGGGCCCGGCTGCTGTGTGGGGGCCATGGTCTGCTTTTCCTAAGTAGCTCTTTTCGGCGCCTCGCTGCCTGGCCCTGCAGGACGAGGGAGGTCCGCTCAGTGGAGTGTGTCCCTGTTAACACCCCCCTCTCCCCGGGAAAGCCTGCTGCCTGCCCGGGCCTTGGCCCCTGTGTGGGACAGGTTTCCGTGGCGATCCCAACCCTCTCCCTTCTTGCCCTGCTGGCTGGCCTCAGCACTGGAGAGCAAGTGCAGGTCGGGCGAAAAGAAGGTGGACACCCTCCAGAAAGAGAAGCGGCGCTTGGAGGCGGAGCTAGAGGCCGTGTCCCGGAAGACCCATGATGCCTCGGGCCAGCTGGTCCTCATCAGCCAGGAGCTGCTCCGGAAGGAGCGGTGAGTCAGCCGTGGGCGGTGATTAGAACAGCGTGACCCTCACTCCACCAGCTAATAGTACCCAGTCTTTTTTGAAGGTGTAGACAGATGACTGGCATCACCGGTGATCACCATACTGTCTGCTGCTAAGCTCCAACGAAGCCTCAGAATCCTTCTTAACACAGTTCTCCAAGCAGAACTCATAGGAAAGATTAGTGGTTCCCAAATATCTTGGTCTTGGGGACCCCTTGAAACTCTTAAAAATTATTGAGGACTCCCACCTCCTCTTCCTTGAAGCCTTCCTTGGTTGATGTAGGCTACCATAAGCTGCTCCTTGCTTCTTTGGTACTTAGGATGGGAGTGGGAGATCAGCTAGAAATGTGTTAGCAGATTAAACGAGTAGAGATTTATTTTCCTCACATAACAAGAAATCTGGAGGTAGCTACAGTTGGCATTTGGTTCAGTGGCTCAAGGTACCAATGCCAACACCTTTGCTCTCTTGGGTTCTGTTAGACTCTTCCTCATGGTTGCAGGGTGGCTGCTGAAGCTCCAGCCATCAGGTGCCATCATTCAGAGTAGGAAGAAGGAAGAAAGGGAAAGGGTCAGTGCCAGCAAACTTTTACTTTATTCTTTTAACTACATATGGCCACCTAGTGAGTTAATTTTCCCCTCCTCTAAAGTAGATTCTGGCAAGGGGAAGAACTCAAAATGGGTGTGTCCTTTTCTCCCAGCCTCTGCCCATGGGAGACATTGCTAATTGATCACTGCACTCTTTTTCTGCAAAGTCCAGATGTGACCTCAGAATCAATCTCACCACAGTATTCCAGGCAGCTGCTGCCAGTTAATTAAGAGTTGACATAGGAAATAAAACTTATTTGATGTCAGGTATTTAAAATGTCTTGCCCCATGAGCTCTCTTGGAAAAATGCTTTATTTTTTATTTAATTTAATTTTATTGTTATCTTAAAAGTGTATTTTATTGGGATTTACCTGGTGGTCTAGTGGTTAAGAATCTGCCTTGCAGTGCAGGGGACACAGGTTTAATCCCTAGTCGGGGAACTAAGATCCCATAAACCGCACAACAGCTAAGCCTGTGCGCCACAACTGAGACCTGATGCAGCCAAATAAAAATAAAAATATTTTTTTAAAATAAGTAAATAAGTATGTTATGGAAGTTACATTTATTTACAACATTATAAAAGTTCTGTGTATACAACATTATATTTCTACTTCTGTACTATTTTTAATTAAACAAATGTATATTCTCTTTAAAAAAAAAAAAAACTTCAAAAAAATTCTAAGAAAGGTTGAGTCCTCTTGACTGTTGGGTTCCTAAACCCGAGTCTCTCCAGCTGTGGTCCGATGGCTTCAAGCCTCGTGCTTCCTCTGTGGCCCCTCCTGGCACAGACGCTGTGTCTTGGTAGCCAGTATCCCCCCCCTCGGGATGGCCAGTCTCAGGCACCGGACTAATTGTGGAGGATGAGAGCTGAGGGACCCAGACTGACTGCTGTTCTGTCCACCCCCGCCCCCTACAGGAGTCTGAATGAACTGCGGGTATTGCTGCTGGAGGCCAATCGCCACTCCCCGGGGCCTGAGAGGGACCTGAGCCGGGAGGTCCACAAGGCCGAGTGGCGGATCAAGGAGCAGAAACTCAAGGATGACATCCGAGGCCTGCGAGAAAAGCTGACGGGGCTGGTACGTGGGGAAGGGGGCGGCCTGGGGATAGGGGACACCAGGGAGGGGCTGGGGCAACCTGCTGTTCAGGCCTTGGAGATTGGTGACCTTCTGGAGCCACCCCAGGGACTGCCAAGTCACAGTGAGGGTTCAAAATCCCCTAGAACCACTGGCAGGGTTTTGTAGACGTCATGGCTGGTTGTGTGGCTGTCTGGGTGATGCAGTGCAAAAGAAGATTCCCTAAGAATCTGACCAGTCCAGAGATGGGGTGGCCTACCGCCAGGTGGTGAGCTCCCCATCCAGGGAAGTAATCAACCAGAAGCCAGCTCCTTGTTCAGGGTCCTGCAGTGGTGATTCATGCATCCATCTCAGGGACGAGATGGGAACAGAGGCCTGACTGAGCAGAGTCCCCAGAAGTGCAGGTGGGGTAGGCTGGTAGCATAGGACAGACTCATTCCACTCAATCCCCCATTGGTCAGCATTCAAGACTAGCCTGTGGCCGGTTCCTGGGCCTGGTCAACTCCAGGGTGTGGACAGGTTAGGTCCAGGAGGACAGGCTTGCTGTCAGGGGAAGCTGCTCCAAAGCCCCTCACTGCCCACCCGCCCAGCCACAGGGGTTCAGCCACAGTGGAGGAGATGGAAGAAGAGGGGTCTTGCAGGCAGGAGGAGAGCCCAGGACCCGCCTGCTGCCATGGGAGCAGCCTTAGACCTGCAGGGTTAAGGGAGGGGGATGTCCATTATTCTGTCTGCACCGAGATTGTGGGCATGGGGACCACCGGGCCCAGCTGCCCTGCAGCCTTTCAGCCCTGGCAGGTCTGCCCAGCAGAGAGTGGTTACAGACCCCTCTGTGGTCCTCATGGTGCTGTGAGCCTGGGTATAACTTGGAAACCAAGACCCTGGGGCTGGTGGGGCCTTGGGAGTTCTGATTCCAAGACTTTCCCAGAATTGCATGGAGGGGGCAGAGCCACGCCTTCTCCATGAACCACAAGCTGGTCAAGTTTACACATGACCAGCCTCTCCCCTGTCCCCCTTGTACCATCCCCAGCACCACAGCGAACTAGGGTGGGCTTGGTGGTTATAAACCTCCTGAAGTGAGGGAGGTTCGGATGGAGCGGGAGGCTTGGACAGAGGATCGGAGCAGAGCAGAAGGACCTAGAAGCACCTGCCCAAGGAGGGCAGTGCAGGGAGGGTTTGTGATCTGCCCATCTCTGGTACCGTGGTGGGTGGGGTCAGCTGCAGAGCGTTTGGAAGGGAAGGGAAGGAATGTCCTATTGAGGGCGGTGGAGGGGTTCTGAGGAGAGGTTCAGGGGATGAGGCTGTGGGTGGTCTAGGGCTGAAGAGGAAGGACCCACATAAGACAGTATGGAGGGAGTTAGGGGGATACTGGAAGGAAAGAGGAGAGGGAGGGGTCCTAGGTTTGGAGACTTGGAAAACATGGAGCATTTGATAGAACCTGGGAATCCAGGGCAGGGAGCAGGAAAGATGCTTCTGTGAGGATCCTCAGGTGCGGGAAGGAGGCTTGAGGGGCATCCTGGTGATGCCCAGGCCTGACCCAGAGATGACGTGGGACAGATGAGTTTCCTGCCAGAGAAGAGGTCACCCTCATGCAGCACGTACGTGCACACACACACGCATGCATGCACGCACACACACACTCTTCCTCTCTACACATGCGCGCACACACACACACTCGTGCTCTCTCCTGCTCCTTCCAGGACAAAGAGAAGTCCCTGTCGGATCAGAGGCGCTACTCCCTCATCGACCCGTCCTCATCCTCGGCACCAGAGCTCCTGCGGCTGCAGCACCAGCTGATAAGCACGGAGGACGCGCTGAGGGACGCACTGGACCAGGCTCAGCAGGTGGAGAGGCTCGTGGAGGCCATGAGGAGCTGCCCTGACAAGTCCCAGGTGAGCTGGGTGCCCCCCAGGTCTGGGGGGAGAGCCTCAGCCTTGCCCCCTGGAAGTCCCAGCCCTAGGGGTTCATGCCTTTATCCTGAGGAGCTCAGATGAAGGGCGGAGATGCAGCCTTGCCCTGAGAGCCTAGATTTCCCCATTTTGATGGGCTCTGCTCAGAGTTCTGGGCTTCCCAGGTGGCGCTGGTGGTAAAGAACCCACCTGCAATGCAGGAGACACAGAGACACAGGTTCGATACCTGGGTAGGGAATATCCCCTAGAGGAGGGCATGGCAACCCACTTCAGTTTTCTTGCCTGGGAAATCCCATGGACAGAGGAGCCTGGTGGGCTATGGTCCATGGGATCGCACAGAATCAGACACGACTAAGTGACTTAGCACTCACAAACGCACGCTCAGAGTTCAGAGCCTGCGATGGTCCCATCGGGAAGACCTCACCATCTAGTGGACGAACCGGGAAATGCTGGCTGGGGCACCTCGCTCAGCCTCTCGCCCTTGACTCTTAACAGGCCATCGGCAATTCTGGTTCTGCAAACGGCATCCACCAGCAAGACAAGGGTCACAAACAAGAGGTAAGCGGCACCCTGCCCCCGGGGGGATTTGCTCCGTCACTCCCACGGCCCTTGCGTGCAGGCTGACATCTCTGGAGAGGAAACTTTGAAAAGGCAGCAAAAGAACAAAGACACATTTTGCAAGAGCGTTTGGGCTACTCATAGAGGGGGGGGCCGCGGAGCCAAACTTGATTCAGTTCCCATCCTGCTTTTTTAACCTTGTTCCCCTTTCCAAAAAACCTTTTATTATAAAATAATATGTACCTATTTGGAAACTTTGAGGAAAAAACTCAAAAATACATAAGGAAGAAAACACTGGACATTCCCTGGTGGTCCAGTGGTTAGCACTCTCACGTGCACCACAAGGGGTACAGGTTTGATCTCTGGTCAGGGAACTAAGATCCCACAAGCTGTGCAGCGTGGCCAGAAAAGAAACACTCACCAGTAGCTCTTCTACCCAGAGATGACCAAGGTTGACATTACTTTGCTAAGCATGCACGTGTGTGTGTATGTATGTATGTCCACATGTACAGCCAGTCCGAACTATTCCATTTGCACACTCACCTGCTTGGTGACATTTATCTGTAGCCCCACACTCCACACTGACAGCACTTTTGTGGTCATTCACGGACATGTGCAGAGCAGAGAAAAATGTAATCGCCTGAGACATGGCATGTTCCCAAATGAGCCTGTACAAAGCAGCGTGCTTGTACAAACATTCTGCAAACAAGTGTCCTTCTCACGGTCTATTTAGTGACACGTTTCTCACATTTTCATGCTTTTTTTCTTGGTGATTTCCACTGTTTAAAATGGCCCCCAAGCGTCATCTTGTGTTCTAGAAGAGCCGTCTAGTGTTCCTAAGTGCAGGAAGGCTGCAATGTGCCTTCCAGAAACTACTTTCGAGAAGCTGCATTCAGGCATGAGTTATAGTGCTGCCGGCCTTGAGTTCATTATTAATGAGTCAACAATACGTATTCAGTGAAATGTTTTAAAGAGAAGCACGCATGAAACATGGTTACCTGTTGATCGATTGATGAAAATGTCAGATCAGAGATTTGCAGGAACCTTGTATTTCCACTGAGAGCAATGGTTCAGTTTTTGCTGGTTCCATGACAGTTTGATTCTATAGAATAGGACTCCTGCAAATAACGAAGATTGTTATGTGTGTGTATATATGTCTGTAAATCTATGTACACATTAACTTAAAAAAAAAATTTATTCCTGGTGGCTCAGACAGTAAAGAATCTGCCTGCCAATGCAGGAGACCCAAGTTCGATCCCCAGTTGGGAAGATCCCCTGGAGGAGGGCATAGCAACCCACTCCAGTTTTCTTGCCTGGAGAATTCCATGGACAGAGGAGCCTGGCAGGCTACAGTCCATGGGGCACAAAGAGTCAGACATGACTGAGCGACTAATACATATAGTTGACATATATACATGCTTTTTTTTACAGCTGTGTTTTTAAGATTTTTTTTTTAATGTGGACCATTTGTAAAGTCTTTATTGAATGTGTTACAATATTGCTTCTGTTTTATGTTTTGGTTTTTTGGCCCCGAGGCATGTGGAATCTTAGCTTCCTGACCAAGTTTCGAACCTATACCTCCTGCATTGGAAGGCAAAGGAGAAGTCCCTACACATGTTTTTTATTTAGAAATAATTTTTAATTGACAAAAAAGTTACAAGAATTTTAAAAAAGCGCCTAGAAGGACTTTCCTGGTGGCCCAGTGGCAAATACTCTGAGCTCCTGCAGGGGCCCCGGTTCCATCCCTGGTTGGGGAACTAGATCCCACAGGCCACAGTTAGAAAACCCCACAGGCTGCAGTGAAGACTTAAGAGCCCTTGTGCTGCAGCTAAGACCTGGTGCAGCCAAATAAATAAATAACTATGCAAGTGACGATGTTAGTTGCTCAGTCGTGTCTGACTCTTTGCGACCCCGTGGACTGCAGCCTGCCAGGCTCCTCTGTCCATGGGGATTCTCCAGGCAAGAATACTGGAGTGGGTTGCCATGCCCTCCTCCAGGGGATCTTCCTGACCCAGGAATCGAACCTGCGTCTCCTGCCTTGCCGGCAGATTCTTTACCGCTGAGCCACCAGGGAAGCCCATAAATACCTATACGCAGATACAAACTAAAAGTAAATAGTGCCTGGAGCATCAGCTCTCCTTTCCCCCATAACACGTGGTTGAGATTTTGCCCCATTTGCTTTACTTTTTGTTCTCTATGTGTAGATGAGTGTTATATGCATGTAATATTTTTCTGAACCATTTGAGTATAATTGCATATTCAGTCTGCATTCCCTGAGAAACAGGGCATGATTTTACATAAACACAGTACAGTTACCAATCTCAGCAAATGTCATGCTGTTATGAGATTTGTTAATACAGCCAATCATACTCCCTACCTGTTTTCTTCAGTTGACCCTGGCGTGTCTTCACAGCTGTTTCCCTGCCCCAATCCAGGATCCAGTCTAAGGTTAATGAGGCTCGTTGCATTTACTTGTTATGTCTTCTTTAGTCTCCTTGCATCTGGAACATTTCCTCCATTTTGCTTGGATTTTGATGACGTTGGCATTTTTGAAACACAATCCCTCCCTCTTTGTTTAATAGAAGATTCCTCCTTTGGGGTTTGACTGTCCTTTGGGGTGATTAGAGCCGGGTTCTGCCAGTCAGGCTGAAATACTCAGTCAAGGTCATGTTCTTCTCCAGGCATCACGACTGAGGCACGTGATGTCCATCTGCCCTTCATTCCATGTGTGAATGTTAATCACCTGGTCGAGGTGTTGTCTGACCCCTACTGCATGGTTACTGGTTCTTTCTGAATGAATATTCAGTGGAGACCCTGGAAGACCTTGTGAATTCTCTGTCCCTGACTCAAATGCCCCCTGGATTCATCATCCGTCTGTGAATCTTGCCTGAGCTGTCTTTATTGTGATGGTTGCAAAGTCGCACGTGAATTATTTCATTTTAATCTTTTTGGCCATACCACACTGCTTCTGGGATCTTGGTTCTGCAACCAGGGATCTAACCTGGCCCCCCTGCAGTGGAAGGGTGGAATCCTAACCACTGGACTGCTAGGAAACTCCCTAAATTATGCAATGGAGTAGACAGCGTGCTCCAACTCAACGGATGTGAGTTTGAGCAAATTCCGGGAGATGGTGAAGGACACGGAAGCCTGTTGCGCTACAGTCCATGGGGTCACAAAGAGTCAGATGCAACTTAGCGACTGAACAACAACAAAGCATGCTCTAATATTCAATTTCATCTCCTGGTTTTTTTCAACTGAATATTTTAAACTTAGCATCTTCTCTCTTTCTTAACAGTCTCTGTAAAGTCTACGCTTTATAAAATTGTGGGCCGAAAATTGGTTTCCCAGGACTTTTGTGGGCCTGACTCCCTTGCTGGGAATGTGTTTTGCTGGGTTCTGTATTAAGGGGGTATCTGGTGGCCCACACCCCACAGTTAGCTCCTGCCATTTGCAGTGTTAGAGAGCCCACCTGGGGCCCAGGTGCCAGCCCAATTAGGCTCTGTCCCTGGCTCCCTGTGTGACCTTGCGCCAGTACGATCTTGGGCTGGAGGAAAGAAGGCTTGTCCTTCCAACTCAGCCAATGGAGCCATGGCTGCAGGCCCTCAGCTGGAGACCAGAGAACCCTGGCCACAGCATCTGCTGAGGGGCTGATGCTGTGGTGAGAAGCAGAGAGAGATGGATGTGGGGAGGTGGGGAACCCGAACCAGACCTGAGAGCAGGGTGGAAGCAGGAGGCTATAGCAGGACCTGTCAGGGTTGTGTCTGCAGAGGAGCCACCCGTACCGGGCCCCTTGAGAGTTGATGTCCAGACCTTGTGTGGCTTTGTCCTGTGAAGCACACGGGGTTCATCCCAGTTTACAGATGTGAAAACTGAGGCTTGGAGTCTCAACCACAAGTTTTCCTTTCCTCAGATCCAACCTCCACACAGGCCCTTGGAGCTCTTTGTAAATCCTGCCTGCTCTCGCCTCTTCCCTTCAAATTCCCATAAACCACTCCCACCCCGCTTCATGTCTCGCTGTGCCCCACTCAGCACAGAGTGCTCCTACCTCGGGGCCTTTGCACGTGCTGTTCTTCCCACTACCTGGCACAAGCTAGTTCTCCCCCAGTCCTGCCCTACCCCCTCTGCCCCTTGCCCCGGGGCCTCCTGAGACCCTTACTGACCAAGCCCTTGCTCTCTCCAGGACAAGCACTGACCCTGAGGGACACCGTGGAGCGGCCCAGTCTGGACCAGAGCCCCTCCAGCCGGCCCCGGCGGCGCCCCCTCCAGGCAGGGGGCGGGACTGTCGCTTTGAAGAGGAGAACAGTATTTGTAACAATGATGTACCCACCGCCGTGGACAATCCCCCACCCCCGACCCCCTTGCCGGACCAGGAGGCTTCCTCAAGCACGATCTTCCATGGAGAGTACAGCCCTGGCCTGGCCTCCCGGGACCTGCAGCCTGGATGCCCTGGACACCCGGCAGTTTCTGGAGTTGGCTCAGGGAGGCCGGGGTGATCCGAACAGACCCCTCTCCCCAGAAGCCACTGCCCTGAGGACCGTCTTGGCCCCTGGGCGTGTCCCCACTCCCTTTCTTCCCCTCCTCCTGGGGGTCCCTCTCAGACCCCCGAGAGCCATTGTCCCAGGAAGGGGCCAGAGGAGGGCCCCAGCTTCCCCTTCAGGCACCAAGGAGAGAAGTCTGGTCATTTGGAGGCAGGAGGAGACCCCCTTTTCTGCAGCCTCTTCCAGACTAAGGCAGTCCCCAGGGCTTCTTGTCCCCACACACTGAGCCTCTTGCAAACAGTGGTACAAGTTCCCCTCGGCCCGTCTGCCCAGCAAGGCCCCAGGTTCAAAGTGCTGGGAGGTGGGCCCTTCGTTCCGACCCCAGCGCACACGCAGCTCCAAGCTGCTGATGTCCGGAGGGTGGTCCCCAAGGCCAGGAGCCACAGTATTAGGAAAGTCTGGAAGCCCCTTTCCTTCCCCCACCCATCCTCAGAGACCTGGCTTGGAGCTGGGACAGGGAGGTCACAGGGAGGCCCCAAACCAGCCGTTTGGGTGTGTTTTGACTGGTAGGTCGTATGCTGTCCCCCGGGTTGACTTGATGTTCTGAAACCAGCCTCCCACTGGCAGATTCACCCATGCTGACCCCGACGTATGCACCTTCTGACCGTTAGCACAGGCACACTCAGAGGGGTCACACATGCACACATGCCGTGTGGATGGGAGCTTTGCAGTCAGTCATGCTTGGACCACATGGACACTCACCCTCGGGCTCCAGGATGGAGCCCCAGGCCTGGCAGGGCTGCGATTGCACACACTACAAATGTGCCTGCAGCCTCGTGCACAGAATCAGGCAGGTACACGTGGGTGAGCCTTCAGGGAGGTGTGGCCATGCACATGCATCTGAACACACAGCCCAACAGCCCCCTTTCAGTGGTACGAAGCGTCTGCCTGGGGCATTTTAAGTCCTGTCTCCTGTAGCCAAGAAAAGAACCCAAGGATTGACTGGGGAAGACAAATCTCCCCACCTTCCCCCAAGCCTTCCAAGTTACTCCAGCCTCGTTTGTGATGGGAAAGCCAGCGTCTGCCCGAAGCCCCACCTCTAGAGCCGGGAGACCTACAGATGGTTGCCTTGCACTGCAGCGTCTCCGTGGAGGCCTGCCCCACCTCCCCCAGCTTACGGGCCTCTCTCCCTAGGGGTAGAGGGGGTGCCTGATGGGCCAGCATGGTGTTCCCAGTTGCACCAGGACAGGTATGCAGGTGGTGCCCAGGTCACCCCTGAGTGCTCCCAGGTACAGGTGGGTGGTCTTCACGTCCTTGCCCCAAAGCAGCCCACCCCGGGGGCAGCCAGTTAGTCCTATCGGCCCCTCCTCGCTCCCCGTTGGCTTTCGGTAGCTCTTGCATGCGGTTTCATTAACAACGGTCTAGAAGCAATGCTGTAGTGGCTTAACCCAGAGTCAAATACTACTCTTTCCAGCAAAATCAGGCAGCTGCCCTGCCCACTGGAGGCACTGATTAGTCTACTAACAGCCAAAAGCCCACTCTGAGAGGAGTTGAGCCCCCGGGATGGGCTGGCAGGTGGCAAGCGCTTTCCCCATGAGCATCTGCGCCTGCCCAGTGTGTGCTCAGCCGTGCCCCTCCCCAAGCCCTCCTGCACCCTCCCCTTCCCTTCCCCAAAGTGGAATTGTTGAAGTGTGGCGAGTCCGTGCTCGAGACAATAAAGCTTGTGACTGAGGTCCAGGACCCCTGCAGTTTCTGCTTTTCTCTGTGGGCCTCCTGGCCTCCCCCCAATGTCTCCTAGCTCATGAACACCCAGGTGCCAGGAGTCTGACTTTATCCTGTTCTCCTGGTGGACTGATAGCTAATTCTTACTCAAATGTGAATGGCTAATAAAGGCCTCAGGGGGCCTGGTGTGGAACAAGTGTGGAACTGAGCTGCCTTGTCTGAGAAAAGGGAGCTCAACAAAAGCGGCAGAGAACCAGAGAAAGGGGGCAGCAGTGGAAGCCGGGCAAGGCTGCCAGAGAGGCATGAGGGTTTGGATTTGAATCTGTTGGAGATGTAAGTGGGCCCACAAGGAAAAATCAAAGTCTCCCCTGTACAAAATAGTGATGGATCAGCTAACAAATTTGATGAGTTCAGTGAGAACGCTTAAGATCGCTAATGCTGCCCCCTGCAGTAAGATATCTTTAGATCACGTAGTCACTGTTATGCCAGCTTTATGGTCATTTTGCAGGCTGTTCAATTGAGGGTCCCTCCCACCCCCCACCCCTCTCCATAGAGACCAAACAAGGCTCTCGAGGTTAACAGCTGAATGTGTCCAGCTCTGTGCCCTTTGTCGGGCACTGCGTCAGCAGAGTCCTGGAGGAAGCAGTGAGACTGTGCAGTGGGGGAATGAGAGTTATTTAAAAGGAGGGCCTGTGTGCTCGGGTGTGGACGGGGACCCACGAGGGACTCAACTGCAGACAGAACTCCAGCGGGCAGTGTGGCCCGGTAGGGAAGGAGAAAAAAAGAAAGTGAAAGTCGTGTCAGACTCTTTGTGACCCCCATGGGTTACAGTCCATGGAACTCTCCAGGCCAGGACACTGGAGTGGGCAGCCTTTCTCTTCTCCAGGGGATCTTCCCAACCCAGGAATCGAACCTAGGTCTCCCACATTGCAGACGGATTCTTTACCAGTTGAGCTACAAGGGAAGCCCAAGAATACTGGGGTGGGTAGCCTATCGCTGCTCCAGGGGATCATCCCCACCCAGGAATCGAACCAGGGTCTCCTGCATCGCAGATTCTTTACCAACTGAGCTATCATGGAAGCCCTAGGACGGCAATTGCCTCTCCACTCCCGTCCCTGCCTTCTGCCGACCACTCCCATTGGCTGAACCTCTGCCGGCCCCTCCCATTGGCTGAACCTCTGCAGGCCCCTCCCATTGGCTGAACCTCTGCAGGCCCCTCCCATTGGCTGAACCCAAGGCAAGGGAGCCAATTGGAGGCTGTGTAGGTCATTCCCTGGGGGAACAGCCAGGCTGGAGATAGGGAGGCAAGGTGTGGACTAAAGCAGCGCAGTCGACGCAGTGTTCGCCAAAGACAGATTGGGGGTGGGTTTTGTTGTCTTTGGGTTTTGTTTTTGTTTCTCTGTTGTGTTTTTGTTTGCTTTGCTGTGCAGCACCATGAGGTGTTTGGCGAAGGTAAGAAACCTGGTAAGTGACCAAAATTCAAAACCAGACCGTCCAATTCTTTTTTGTTTTGTTTTGTTTTCTTTGCTCTGACCTTGCATCACAGCTTGTGGGGTCTTAGTTCCCCTACTAGGGATCGAACCCAGGCCCTCGGCAGTGAAAGCACGGAGTCTTAAACACTGGACAGCCAGAGAATTCCCCAGACCATCCAGTTTTTAAACCTGCTCAGGTTCTTTGCATGTCCCTGGGATCCCTGACCAAGGAGCCAACCCCAGCTCCCTGCAGTGGAGGCTCAGAGTCCTAACCACTGGACCACCAGGGAAGTCCTGGGGCTGGATTTAAACAGCACCCAATTCTTAGGCTTCCGCTGCCTCTAATATAAATGGTCTCTCTTTTTCCAGAACGCATCATCCCAGTATTTTGAAATTCAGAGAGCTTCTGCAGAAAGATTCTTTCCTCTGAGACCAAACACCACTGTGACCTATGTGTTTTCCCCCCATTTTACCCAAGGCACTGGGTTGACCCTGTCCCCTGCCAGGTAATGACACTGAATGGGTCACCCTCCCCAGGGTAAAGCATTTCAGGGGCTAGTTTAACCTTTGGTGGAAACGCTGGGGGCTCGTGATCAAAGAAGAGTGAGATCCCCACCCACTCATGGCTCCCAGGCCAGCAGTCATTGGAACCCCATGTTAACTGCTATGAAGAAAGGATTGTGAGGGGTGGCAGGGAGGAAGGAAGTGGGGGCAGACAGGGACTGTCATGGGGAGTGAGAGGGGCCTGGTGTCTCTGGCCCTTACTGCCACCAGAGGGTGCGTGGGACCTGAGGCTGGGTGAACAAGGGCTTGAATCTCACGAAAGGAGCTTCCTGAGTCCTTGTCTGCCCAGGGCTTGGCATCCAGAAGGTGGAGGATGGAAGGTGGGCACCTGAAGCAGGGTGAGGGGGCCCTCCACCAGGTGTGAAGCGGTGACGACAGTCTGCCACACAGAGCCCTGCTCACAGGGTGCTCAGAGCCTGGGCGGGCAGGTGGGTAGGAAGCGCCAGGGCTGCAGCTGTGGGGGGTGGGCAGCTTCAGAGAAGTGGCTACAAGGTCAAAGCCTAGGAGGGCAGCCTGGAACCCTTCAGCTGGTGGAGGGCGGGGCGGGGGACAGGCAGTGGTCTCTGACCGCATCACCCTGGAAGAGACCAAGCACCAGACACCCTTGGGGTTCAGCCCAGCCCACCACCCTCTGACTTCGGGCCAGGCGCGTTGCTTCACTTCGGTGAGTCTCAGTTTCTTCATCTGTAAAATGGAGACCATAAACCAATCTTGTGCACTGTGGAGTCTGAAGCCACAGAAGCCCTTAGGTTAAAGGCTACACCCAGTGGTTTCCTGTACTCTCCCATCCAAGCAGAAAAGTTGCTCCTTCTCCATCTGCCTCTGGGAGCCCCCAGCCCTGGCTTGCTGGGCCCCTCGACAGTCCAGTTTAGAGGCAGCAAGGGTGCTTCCCCCAGGGCCAGGTCTTGGGTACGGTGGGAGGGGGTGGGAGCCTGCCACTCCAGAGGGTGTCTCCACACCACCCCTGGGTCGACTTTCCTAACTTTGAAGTGTTAAGATAATGTCAGCCGTGCAGAATTGTAAGTAGAATTCCCACACACCCTTCACCAGCTTCCTCTCCTGTTCACTTCTTGCCCGATCACAGGACTGCAATCCAAGTAGAACACGGACATCGGTAGGGTACTGTGAACTCAAGTACAGACTTTACTTGAATTTCACTGGTTTTCCTTCTAACTATCCCTGTTCCAGAATTCCAGCTAGGATCCCACAGGGCATCATCCAGTCTGTAGTTTTCCTGGTCTTTCACGACCTTGACACATTTGAAGAACACTCGCCCAGTGTCCCCCACTTTGGTGTTTTCTCAGAATTAGATGGAGCCCCGAGGTGATGTGCCCTGTTGGGGCACCATATCAGGGGTACCTGATTTCATCATCTACCAGTGAGGGTTAACTTGGATCACTTGGTTAAGGTCATGTGTGCTAGGATTCTCCACCATAAACTTACTCTTTTGTCCATTTATAATTCATAACTATTTTGGAGGAAATGCTTTGAGATTATGCAAATGCCCCCCTTTCTTCTTAAAGTTTCACCTCTGATTCTTTTCTTTTTACTTTTTGGCCATGCTGCACAGCTTGTGGCATCTTAGCTCCCTGGCCAGGGATCAAACTCGCACCCTCAGCAGTGAAAGCTCGGAGCTGCAACCGTTGAACCTCCAGGGAATTCCCTCACCGCTGATTTTTGCGTCTGTGTGCGGAGCTTGCCTGCTGTAATTATTACTGCGATATTCTAGTGGTTTGCTAGTTCTCCATTTATTCTGTCTCCATTTATTGACTAGAATTCTTCCTTAAGAAAGAGTTGTTTCTCCTCCCCCATTTATCTATCTATTTATTTATTTTGCTATGGACTCATAGGGCTTCCCTGATAGCTCAGTTGGTAAAGAATCCACCTGCAATGCAGGAGACCCCAGTTCGATTCCTGGGTCAGGAAGATCCCCTGGAGAAGGGATAGGCTACCCACTCCAGTATCCTTGAGCTTCACTTGCGGCTCAGCTGGTAAAGAATCTGCCTGCAATGTGGGAGACCTGGGTTCGATCCCTGGGTTGGGAAGATCCCCTGGAGAAGGGAAAGCTACCCACTTCAGTATTCTGGCCTGGAGAATTCCATGGACTGTATAGTCCATGGGGTTGCAAAGAGTTGGACACGACTGAGCGGCTTTCACTTCACTTCATGGACTCATAGATAATTATTCTGTCCTTTGTGTTATTATCCAATACAATTGCTATTTACTTTGTTGTTCACATTGTCCTGGACCTACCACCGGGAGTGCCTTTTGTTGGCCCCCCAAATATCCTGCAGCTCTGGGCAAGGCCTCAATGTCCTCATCTGTACATGGGAGAACAGTCCTCAAGTGTGAGGAGTCAGGATCACAAAGGGAAATGCTGGGAATGGTGAGTTGGGCAGGGGTGGGGGGAGCATTTCTCTGGGTCCCTCCTCCTGGGGTCCATTAATCTTTGGGAAGATTAAGACTTGGAGCAGCAGAATCTGGGGTGTGGGACTGAGCCCCTGGGGACTGCAGAGAGGAGCAGGTGTCCCCACGAACACCTCTGCCCCGACGTTCACAGCACTGGCCCTTGGAGAGTGGCTCCCAGGGACATGCAAAGAACCTGAGCAGGCTTAAGAATTGGATGGCGTGGGGAATTCTCTGGCGGTCCAGTGGTTAAGACTCTGTGCTTTCACTGCTGAGGGCCCAGGCTTGATCCCTGATCAGGGAGCTAAGATCCCTCAAGCTGCGATATGTGTTAGTCGCCCAGTGGTGTCTGACTCTTTGCGACGCCATGGTCTGTAGCCTGTCAGGCTTCTCTATCCATGGGATTCTCCAGGCAAGAATACTGTGAAGCATGGCCCAAAAAAAAAAAAAAAAAAAAAATCCCCAAACAGAATTGGATGGTCTGGTTTTGAATTTCAGTCACTTACCAGGTTTTATAACCTTTGCCATACCCCTAAACCTCACAGAGCCATGTTTTCCCCTCTCTCTTTGGTAGGGACAGTGGAATACATCACATGGGGTTGCTGTGACAATCAAATGTGACATCCTCTCCCTACAACACAAGGTCTGTCTCCTGGAGGAAGCAGGTCTCAGGAACTGGGATTTCTCTGGTCCCACTTTCTCTCTTTACTCTGCCTGACCTGGGGAGACATCACCCAGACCCTCCAGATCGTTTGGGAGGTCTTGGCCGTCTCCTCCAGAGGGAACTGGGGGTTAAACTGGCCTATGGATGAAACACACACCCATGACTGCCTGGGGACTCATCCAACTGGCCAAGCTTGCGATGCTTCCCAGTCACCACCAGGTGTCGCCCTCGGCCCTCTCACCGCCGCCTATCAATCCACTACCTGGACGGGGAGGAGGAGACTTGAGGCCCGGAGCACCGAAGGCACATGGCCACATTCACAGACCAGAACCGAATGCGGGCCCAGACGTCCCAGCGTGTGGCCCTATAGCTCTCTGCCCCGTGGCCTCCCGGTCTTGCTTCCGGCCTCTATGCGAGTATCTGTGTGGGACCAAGGCCAGCTCGAGGTGGACATTCATTCCATCACCAGGACCCTACAGACCAGGAGCTAACCCATCCCCGCCTCACATCACTGTGGCCTCCCCACTCTGCAGAACCTAGGGTCTCAATGTGCCCCTCCTCACTCTAGGCCCTACCCTGCTCTGTGGAGCTGCCTCCTAGACCTAGAATCTCTCAACTTTTTCATCCCATCTCCCTGGCCAGCCCGAACTCGGGGTACTTTTTTCTGTTCCCCCTCCTACTCCCCAGGAGGGGCTGAAAAATGTCTTAATTCAGAAGTTTGGGGCCCAGTGTAAATTTAGGAGACAATATGGCATGGAGCGAATAACAGGAGACTTAGTTCTATAATCTTCTCTGGAACCTTGGGCAAAGCTTTCTGCTCTTTCCCTCGGGTATCCCAGCAGAGAAAAGGACCCGCTGCCTCCAGGGCTTCCCCAACACCCGTCTAGACGCCCCTCACAGCCTCGGTCTCCCGGTCGCATCGACCACCCTGGCCTCTGACCTACGCAGACCACTTTGCCTCCAATTTCCCAGAAGCCTCGAGCCTGAAACTTACCAGGGGCATCTTCATCTTCCCCCCTAACCGGGTGTGTATCCCTAGACGTCATTAGGTTCATCCCTTCTTATCCTTCATCCCTCAGTCCTGCATGGCCCTCACCCAGGTACCTATCACCCTCATCCGGGCTCAGCCCTCGGATCATGGCTCAAACCCCACAGCCTTGGAGAAACCATTCCAAGCACACACACACACGTTTTTCTCCCCCTGCACGCTCCCCACCCCCTCATGGCAGAGACCACAGTCTGAACTTGGGTGTCACCTGCCCCTCCCAGAGGCAGGCCGTATGTATTGCTCATCCATCTCCCTCACTTTTAGCCCAGTGCCTGCACATAGTAGATGCTCAGTAAACAGTTGTCGAATGGCTCTATCCCCGCCCTGAGACACATGCCTAAATCTTTAACCTCGCCCTCCTCATGGTAGTCTTCCTTGAGCTCCAAACATTCCCAGGTTTTTCCTCTGTTCTAAAAACATGTAGCCCTTGGGACTTCCCTGGCGGCCAGTGGTTAAGAATCCACCTGCCAATGCAGGGGACGTGGGTTCGATGCCTGATCTGGCAAGATCCCACCTGCTGCCGGGCAGCTAAGCCCGGGTGCCACAACTCCTGAGCCCTCAGATTCTAAAGCCCTCGCTCCACAACAGAGAAGCCCCTGCAGTGAAAAGCCTTCTCACAGTAACGAAGAGTAGCCCCCACACTCCACAACTAGAGAAAGCCTACATGCAGCAATGGAGATCCAGCTCAGGCAAATGTAAATAAACAAGTAAAAATAAATGTACAATTGTGCATTGTTGTTGTTCGGTCACTAAGTCATGTCTGACTCTTTGCAACCCCGTGGGACTGTAACCCACCAGGCTCCTCTGTCCACGGGGTTCTCCAAGCAAGAATACTGGAGTGGGTTGCCATTTCCTTCTCCAGACAATTATGCATCCTAGGTGTTTAAAAAAATTAAAAATGTAGCCACTTAAAAGTCTTTATTTGTTCTCACTCACTTATAATCTCAGTTTATTTTCTACAGCTGTAATCTTCTCCAAGCTTTTTGATGTTATTCCCTTTAAAAAGGTTTTTCTCTTAGTCCTCTTTCAAGTTTACTTCTTGTTTAGAAGGTAAACAGCACTGTCTTCATTCTCAAAGTCACATCTTCATCCAGGGTCCCGTCCCCTTGAAAAAACTCTCTTTATCTCGTGGGTGGTCATTTGCATCTGCTGAAACTCTTTACCTCTTTACCTTTCCCAAGTTTAATCTTTTAATCTCAGACTTTAGGCTTTGATCTTCGATCTTAAATCACATTCATTTTGTCACTTTATTTTATCATAATTTTAAACCTCTTAACTTTTCATCTCTCGTTCAGGGTAACCTTTAAGCCTGATTTCCTGGTTGATTACAACTTCGTGTTATATATACACAATTTAAAGCTGTCATCTTCATTTTCTTTTCCATTTCAAAAAATTCTCTACGTCGTCACTGGCTTTTGATTGTCTCAGTTTAAAATCACCATTTCTCTCAGGGATTATGTTTTCTTCGTCTTCTCGGCGTTCGTCCTCATTAAACCCTGAGCCACTGGCATTCGAGGTTTGTCACCAACCCTGTTTGAAAGGTGAGCAGATGAGATGCAAGGAGAATAAACAGTTGCTGGAGGTCATAGGAGTGACCTGCGTGGCAGAGGGATGACCAGCCCGGGCCGCATGGCCGAGTCCAGGCTCTCACTCTCCGCTTCCCCGACTCCTGGCTCCGGCCTCTGCTTCACCCCAAGAGTCCATGTGGCCCGACTCGCTGTCTCATTCCCCGGACTGTTCTGCAGGCCCCCTCAGGCAGCCCCATGCATCTCCCTCCATGCCCACTGCTGCTTTTCCCCAAAACCTGGTTCCAAGAGACTCGAGGACTCCCTAGCCTCTTTGCAAATGTCACCTTGATTTACCGAAGCACGTGGTTGCCTCAAATCTCAAGCCAGACCACCCAGGCTTTCATTAAGTACCTGCATGCTTTAGAATCCATGGTCTCTGATGCCCACAGCATCGGAGCCAGAACAGATTCTGCCAGGAGAATGGCTGGACCCAGAGGCCATGCTGGATGGGAGGGCCCACCCATGCCCCCTGGTCTTCAGTGGGGACTGATGCTGGGGTCCTGTAGCTGGTGATGGGGGCAAGACAGTGTCTTCACCAGGAACCTAGCCCAGCTTTACGCCAGGCTGCCCTGACACTCATTTCCCAGATGGTCCAGTCTTGTTCTCTGAAAGGCTGCTTGAAAGCCAAGCCACCGTGTTGCACGGCTCCAGGGGGCGCTATTCATGTAGTCCTGTGAAGGGATGCTGTGTGAAGGTCCTCCTGGTGGGCCAAGGGTCCAGGAGCAGCTGGCTCTCTTAGAATTTATTGTGAACAGAGATCATCTTTGGGGTTCATGATTTAGGCCATCCTTAGATTACCTCCCCTTCCCCAGCCCTTTCCTGCCAGCACCAACACCAGTCACCAGGACCCCTTAGAATGTTCATTCCTTAGGCTTGTCTCACCTCCTTCCCACCCTTCACCCTCAGCAACAAAGAACAGAAGCATAGTAGTCAGTTAAAAAAAAAAGGAATAGATCTGTTAAAAGGTGCCAGTTAAAACAGCGCATATTGTACAATCCCATCTGTGTACAGAGTAAAACCTGCAACAATAATCGACGTTGTAGGAAGTCAGGGTGTGACTAGCGGAGGTATGGGGGGACTTCTGGGGGCCTGGAAAATTCTATTTCTCCACCTGCATGCTGGTTATGTGCACGCATTCAATTTGTGAAATCCAATGTGTTGTACACTTGTGTCATGTGTACTTTTCTGTACGCAATACACAGAAGTCGCTCAGTCGTGTCTGACTCTTTGCAACCCCATGGATTGTAGCCCACCAGGCTCCTCGGTCCATGGGATTTTCCAGGCGTGAATACTGGAGTGGGTTGCCGTTTCCTTCTTCTGTACGCAATACCTCAATAAAAATTTTAAAAAATTTGTAAAGCCTTTATTGAATTCGTTACAACATTGCTTTTTTTTTTTTTTTTAGTGTTTTGTGTTTTTTTGGCCAAGAGTCATGTGGGATCTTAGCTTCCCAACCAGGGATCAAAGCCACACATCCTACACTGGAAGGAGAAGTCTTAACCACTGAACCACGAGGGAAGTCCCTAAATTTTTTCTTAAAAAAGCCAAAAAGGAAGCATTCTACTGCAGGCAGAGGATATAACTTTCCCGGGGGCCTAGACCAGGTCTGGCCAGCCCGCTAATTATCGCAGTCAGAGGGCTCAGACCTACCATCCTAGGTCACAACTCTGGGAGATGCTGTGGGTTTTTAAAGACTTTTAGATAACACCCCATTTCTGCAAGTCACCCCACTGAGTTTGGGGTCTTATTTAGAGCCTGGAAGCCTCAGGGCTCACACCCACACATGTATGACACCTTACTGTGTGTTTTTCTTTATCCTCTTTTTATTTTCTTTTAACAGCTTTGTTGAGATAAATTTCTTATACCATATAGCTCATCCATTTAAAGTGCTATGGTTTTTCATATGGTTGCAGAGTTGTGTGACTCATCACAACCAATTTTAGAACATTTTCATCACCCCCCAAAGAAACCCTGTGCCCCTGAGCGGTCACCCCCTAAATGTCTCCACTGTTCCCAGGAACAATGGCGTTTACCTCTTTATTATTGTTGCTTACTCACTCAGTGGTGTCCAGATCTTTGCAACCCTATGGGCTGTAGCCTGCCAGGCTCTTCTGTCCATGGGATTCTCCCAGCAAGAATACTGGAGCCAGTTGCCATTTTCTCCTCCAGGGGATCTTCCCGAGCCAAGCGTTGAATCCACATCTCCTGCTTGGCAGTGGTCTGCTTTTACCTTTTGGATAAAAATAGATGTTTCCCTCCCTATATCAGATGCCAAAAATTTCACAGGGAAATTGTGGCCCGTCTCTGACAACTGCAAGAGCCATCATCTCTGGTTTTTCCTTCTTTTCCCTAATTTCCTAACCTGTTTTTGTTTATCTTTGCAAATATAACTTGAAAAACCTACATTAGGATTTGATTGGGGGTGGCATTGAATTTATAAGTTAGTTGAGGGGAGAATTACCTTCCCATCCATGGATTATCCTTCCATCTGTATGCATGGTGTATCTTTCCATTTATCGAAATGTTTTTTGTCAGTTTGTTTTGGCCAAGCTTCAAGATCTTAGTTCCCTAATCAGGGATTGAACCCATGCCCCCTGCAGTGCAAGTGTGGAGTCTTAATCCCTGGACCACCCGGGAAGCCCCTGTATTTAAGTGTTTTTTTTAAAATTTGTGTCCCAAAGTTAATTTTACAGTGCTATCTATGTGGGTCTTGAGTAACTGTTTACTAAATGTATTTATTCCAAAACACCTTTTACTTTGTTCTGAACTACTCAATAAATGATGCTAGGACAATTAGCTGTCCATATGGAAAAAGAATAAAATTAGATTCCCACCTCCCACATGAGCAAAAATCAACTGCAGACAAGTTAAAGAAGTATGTGTGGAAAGTAAAGTTGTGAAATTTTAAAAGAAAATGTAGGATAGGGAAGTGTATTCAACTTGAAAAACCCAAAGCAATAGTGGCTTAAGTAAGCTTTCTCTTACTTAATATCATTTATATCTCAAGTATAATCACTCTGGACGTAGGCAATGAGACAAAACTAAACAAAACCAGAAAGCCTGTTACGACTGATCCACAGTGATACCAGGAATTAGGCTCCTAGCTTCTACCCTGCTATATTCAGTGTGTCACTTCCATTCTGAGGTTGCCTCAAAGTCCAAAACAGCTTCTGGAGCTCCAGACATCACACCTACACTCTAGATGGCAGAATGAAGAAGGTAGGGAAGGGAAATGTCCCAGAAGCCCCACAAAATGCTTTCGCTCTCATACCATCAGCCAGATATCAGTCTAACGGCCATACCCAGCTGGGAAAAGGACTGGAAATGTAGTCTTTAAGCTGAGTGGCAATATGTCCAGCTAAAAACTGGAATTCTGTTACTAAGGCAGAAGGGTAGAATTAATATTGGAGGCCACCAACACAGTCAGCCATAGAACATTTTTTATGAAAAAAAAATCCAAACAGTGCAAATGTTAAAGGAAAACATTGACAACTATGACTAAATTAAAACATAAAACTTCTAATAAATAATCCAATTATTTTAGTAAATAAATATTGAAAAGAAGTGAACATTAACTCAGTTTGGGGAAACAGTTGCAGTGCATATAGCTACACGTTTTAAAATTTTGCACAAAAGCACTGAGATCTATCATACATAAAGAATTCCTACGAGTCAATAAGAAAAAGATTAAAACCCAGTACATGAAACTTACCCTCATGCACCTAACAAAGACCAGAAAGGATGTGTTTTGTCTGAGCAGGGGGGTTCGAGGCAAACCGGCAAGGTCCACACTGAGCCCCAGAATATACCGCTGGAGGGGGATGTGATGCCCTAAGGACCAAGCCACTGCAAAGGCATGACGTCATTTGATAAGGCACGGGGTGACCCAACTGACATGAGTGTTATACACGTGTTGTTGAAAGTGGCCTTAAATCTTCTCTGAAACAAGGTACAGTTGAGACAACTGAATAAATGAAAGGGTGAAGATGCAATCTTTTACCATAGGTGCTTACTTCTGGGGTGTCTCATCATCATTTCAGACATCCCTCTTCCCTGGGCCTTCTGTAGCCCCACCCTCCTCAATGACAGTTACTCAGTTGTATCCGACCCTTTTCGACCTCCTGGACTGTAGACTACCAGGCTCCTCTGTCCATGGGATTCTCCAGGCAAGGATACTGGAGTGGGCTGCCATTTCCACCCTCCTCAGATGTTTCTTAAATAGGAGCCAATTTGAGAGAAATAGGAGATTCTGGCCATCTTTGCTCATGTTCCCCAAGGATTTGGGTACACGTGTTTGGGAAGTGAACCAGGGTGACCGTGATAGGGTGGGACAGGGAGAAGAGCCAGTCAAAAGTCAAGAGTGTGTCAGTGAGCAGGTGAGTTTGGGGGTAACTGGGGCTTAGAACATTCTGAGATCTGTGGCTGGCTTCAGGCCTCAGGATCGTCCCATCAAGCAGGGGCAGCTGGGAAGTTCACCTTCCAACTGTTGCCTCTCAATGATTTACGGTCCTCCCCTCCTCCAGGTAGCACCTGGAGCCAGTCACTGCCTCCAGGTGGAGTCACAGGATGCTACTTGCAGCTGATGCCAGGTGGGTCAGGGGTATATGGAGAGGGACTTCCCTCGGGGTCCAGTGGTTAAGAATCCACCTGCCAATGCAGGGGATCCAGGTTCGATCCCTGGTCTGGGAAGATTCCACATGCTGTAGGACAATGAACGCCTTGGCCGCACCTGAGTTTGAGCACCCTAGAGTCCGTGGTCTGCAACAAGAGAAGCCACGGCAATAAGTAGCCCCTGCACCGCAACTCGAGAGTAGCCCCTGCTTGCTGCAACTGGAGAAAAGCCGGTGTGCAGCGACAAACACCCAGCGCAGCCAGAAAACAAACAAACAAACGTATATGGGGAGGACACCAAGAGCAAAAGTGTCACACACAGCATCGTGTCCTCCCAACGTCAGGCCTGTGGTCCACCCCTAACCCTGCCTGCAGGGCTCTTCCCAGTAAGCCTGCCACATCCTCTCTTCTCTCCCACATTTGGGTCAAGATGGACAACTCACCATTTCTGATGCTTCTTCCACTGTCTCTGCCTCCTGGATTGTCCTCAGGCGTTTCCTTCTGCTGATCTGTCCTTGCTCCTCTCCCATTATTTAGGTCCAGCTCAGAAGCTAGTGTGTGTCCCCAACCCCTTCTCTTGATCTATCTCTCATCCCTATGGCCTGTTATTTGCCCTCCTGAGAGCATCCATCCAACTGCCCTGTATTTATTCCTGGATGTCCTGTCTCCCCAGCTAGCCTTGGGCTCCGAGAGGACAGGGATGGTCAGAGCCGCTTCTTCTGTGGGTCCCAGGGTCCGTCACTGGGCCCTGCACATGGCAGATGCACCACGGAATGCTCAAGGACTCTCACTTTGCAGATGGAGACGTGGACCCGAGAAGCAAAGTGACTTAAATCCCAAAAGCCTTATGGAGCACCAACAGTAAACTGAGTCGTGCGTGCGTGCTCAGTCCTGCAGTTGTGTCTGACTCTTTGCAACCCTATGGTCTGTAGCCCCTAGTCCACAGGGTCCATGGGGATTCTCCAGGCAAAAATACTGGAGTGGGTTGCCATGCCTTCCTCCAGGGGATCTTCCCAACCCAGGGATCCAACCTGCGTCTCTTATGTCTCCTACCTTGGCAGGTGGGTTCTTTACCCACTGAGCAATGGGAAGCCCATAAACTGAGCGGCATACATGGACATCCTGGCGTAGGACTTGTTGATCGAAAAGAGGTGACTGCTTTGCCCCTGCCCCCGGGAGTGTCCAGTCCAGCCATGGAAAGAGTGACCTGTGTCAGTGCCTGAGGGCTGGCACTCATTCACACGTTCAGAGCACATGGGGAGTCCTGCCACGTGCTGGGAATGCAGGCATTTGAGGATGACCAAACCAGGTTTCCTCAACAGCTCAGCAGGTAAAGAATCCGCCTGCCAGTGCAGGAGACGCAGAAGACTCAGTTTCGATCCCTGGGTTGGGAAGATCCCCTGGAGAAGGAAATGACAATACTCTGCAGTATTCTTGCCTGAAAAATCCCATAGACAGAGGAGCTTGGTGGGCTACTGTCCAAAGAGTTGCAAAGAGTTGGACATGACTGAGTGAGCAAGCAAGCAAACCAAGCCCTGTTTGCTCAGCCACTCGTGGGACTGGGATGCAGGAAGCCTGGAAACCTAGGCGGCGTCCCTCCTTGCCCTCAGTGAAGACGTGGTCCATCGAGGACACCGGGGCAGCCTGGGGGAAGAGGACCACCTGGAGGACCAGGCTCAGTAGGCAACCTGGGCAGTCAAGGATGAAGTAGCGCAGAGAAGTGAGAGATCCAGGAAGACTTCTGGGAGGAGGTGAGCTGGGGCTGAGGTATGGAGAACAAAAAGGAAGGGTTTCTGGCTGCCCCAGCCCTCAGGGACCATGGCCTTTTCTTGCCTCGGTTTTCCTTTCCTCATTTTCCTGTGAGGGCCTGGTCTCCCCAGATTCCCTGGGGACTCACAGAGCCTCCTCAGGAGGCCCTACAGCATGAGATGCAAGGATGTTGAAGCCCTGAGTGATGGATAAATCCCTCCCTTTCTCTGGGTCTCAGTGTTCTCATCTGTTAAATGGGTTTATCACCCTCATCGCCCAAGGTTTGCTGGAAGGGAAGGAGACAATTTGTGGTTTCTCAGCCAGGAGAAGGCAAAACTCCTTAGAGGTCACACCACAAGCCCCCTCATTTCACAAAGGGGAAACTGAGTCCCGGAGAGGCAGAGGGCCCTCCATCAGGCTCAGTGAGACCCCATCTGGGCCTGAGCTTTCAGGATGATGGCAATGAGCTCCTAACCAGCAAAGTGGGGTTCCTCCTCAAGCCAAAGGGGTCCCTATTTGGGGGTGTGTGAGCTGTTTTCTTCTTTGGTACCTTAGAAATGTTCATTGAGGGGCATTATGCAAAGGAGCCCGGCTCGGAGATGCTTATTTGAACCTCAACAAGGTTCTATGTTAAAAATAGCAGGAGGATGAATTAGCTTTGGGGTTGGAGGGGGGCAGTGGGCCCTGTGCCTTGCAGGGCTCCAGGCTCCTGGGTCCCTGGTAGGGTGTCCAGGCTTCACACCCTGGGCCCATCTCTGACAGCCTGGGGTCCCCACTGCAGTCGGGCTCCCACGACTCTTTTTTTTTTTTTAATGGTTTGGCAGCACAGTGTAGCCTGTGGGATTCTTAGCTCCTGGACCAGGAATCGAAGCTGCACCCACAGCATTGGCAGCATGGAGTCTTAACCACTGGACCACTGGGGAAGTCCCCGTCCACAAGCCCCTTTTGCACACTGGACACCCGAGCAATGATTCTAAATATCAGATCTGACCCCACTGCTCTTCTGTATACAACCTGCTGTGGCTGTCTGTTGCCCTGAGACTTACCCTCAGTCCTGCGCTCAAGTCCTGTCCTGTCTGCTCCCTCAGACTCTTCTCCCACCAAATCCTCAGGGCTCCCTGGCACTCCAGCCCAGGGACCATCCTTCCTGATCATCCCCTCCGCGAGCAAACTCCGGGAGATGGTGAAGGACAGGGGAGGCCTGGCGTGCTGCAGCCACGGGGTCACAAAGAGTCGGACACAACTGAGCGACTCCACAACAGCCTCTGCGCCCGCACTCAGAGCCTTTGCACAGGCTGCTCCTGCTCCTGAGGGAGCCGCGTCTCCTCCTTCCCACCAGAAGAGCTACGTCATCCTTCACTTTAGCGGCTCAAAGGCACCTTCTCGGCGCCTCCGGGCCAGCCAGGCTGGCTCTGTCTCCGCTCTTCCAGAGACTTCTCTAGAGCCTGCTCTTAGAATGGATGCATCTGTGTGTCTAACCACCCTGGGGCGCTACACGCTCCCCAACGTCAGAGGGGCCTCCTCTGGACCTGGCCCTGTCCAGAGGCGGCTCTTCTGCACAGAGCATGTTCGGGGTGGGGGCGGGGGGCGGGGAGGTGGAGGGGTGTCAGGAATGACTGCACGCCTCCCTCCAGAGCTGGCCGAACAGACCCGGGTTGACTTTGGGTCCCTCACCTGGGCCTGTCCTCAAGGACAGCAGGGGGTGGAGAGGGGAGTGAGGAGAGAGGCTGGTTATTAATTAAAAAGCAAGTCATGTGTAGGTCCTGCCTCGTTCCAATAAAAAACCATCAAGGGTATTTAATTACCAGATCTAGTGATAGATGTGGGATAGGTTGACTCAGGCCAGGTAAGGATGCTGGCGGTCAGAATGTCAATGAACGCCGGGCCTCCGTGGCTCGGGCCTGGGCCAAGGCTGGGGGCTGGGAGCTGAGGGGCACCCTGGGTGGACGTTGGTGATGAAAATAACCCCCCACTGCCAGTTCCCTCCTGCCAAGGTTCCCGAGTTCCAGGCGGGGCCCACATGACCGCTTTTATGTGCTTTCTGTCATTTCACTCCCTCCAGCCTCGTGAGATGGGTTCTATTTTTATCTCCCTTTTTCAGCTGGGACCATTCGGGCACAGAGAGGTCTTGTAACTTGACAAGGTCACACAGCTAGCAAGTGGCCACGTGAGGACGCCAGTCTGGACTCTTAAGCATGGTGATTCGAGGACCTAGCATACCCCTGTGATGCTGGCTAGGGTCATCAAGAGGCCTTGTCACACAGGTGGGAAACTGAGGCAGGAGAGGGCATCACTTGCCAAAATCATACTGCACATTGGTGGGATCAAAACCTTGTCCCTGAATGCTCCGTCCAGGAGTCTCTCTCCTCCTCAACAGCTAAGTGCGTGTGGTGGGGGATCCAGCCAGGATGGAGGGGCTCCAGGGTCTGGGGGCCAGGGCCGCCTGTCCAGTCCTGTCTCCCTCCACACCTCCCGGCTCCTCCCCTCGCCACCTCCCAAAACCCTCAGCAGCCCAGTTGGACTGAACCAGCCCAGTACTTCTCTGGGTCAGGCCTGAAAGGCGGTCTCAGCCCAGCCCTGGTCCCAGTGGAATTAAAATAGGCCTGACCTAAATACAAGCACAATGCCAGTGCTGAAAATACAGTGGTGTCAGCAGAAACTCCAACTGGTAGGAAACCAATGTACTTGGGGATGAACGTCCCCAACCCCACCCCAGGAAGGGGGCCTGGCCGCCTGACCTGACCATCAACACTGATAGTTCTTTAAAAGCGTCCCCACATCTGACAAAGAGGTGGGCAATAGAGAAGGACGCTCCCCCCCGCGCCAGCCTTGCTGATGGCAAGTCCAGGAAGCAGCCATGTCATCGCGGCTCTCAGCTCTCATCTCACCCCAGGGAAAACGAGACCCAGAGAGAGGAGGTACCCTATTCAAGGATGCACAGCTCATGAGCAGCTGAGGCGGGGAGGCAGGTCTCTGGTTTCTGGGAAGGAGGACCAGCCTGGGGGCATGGGGAGGGTGAAGAGAGCAGAAAACAGGCTCCTGAAACCAAAGTTTGGGGTCCATGAGGAGGATCCAGTTAGAGATGATGCCTTTGACCAGCCTTGGGGTGGGGGCTTCAGGCAAACCCCCAGGGTTCTGCAGACTCCCTTTGGACACCAAAATGAACTTCAGGTGGGCACAGATGATATGTAACAGGCATAGGACCCAAACCTGCTCCCTTTGGCAGGACCCACATCCTGGGCCACGCGGGGCCCTGAGCTCAGAAGGGTTCCTCGCTCAGTTACACAATGCTCTGTTGTTGCCATCTTGAAATTCTTAATAATTCTATCTTTGGATGTGTGCGTGTGTTGTAAGTGAAGTCCAACAGGAAAATGAGCATGAGCGGGAACAGAGCGGGTACCCCTTCCACTTGGGTGTGAAATTCCAGTGGATCCACCAAGAGCAGGAGACTCGAAGCAAGTGCAAGGTGAGCATGCCAGTTGAGGGGGCTGCTGACAACCTGGAGAAGCCCTGCCTTCTGTTCAAAGCAGAACTTGTTTCAAATGCAAAAAGAAGACAATGACTTTTTTTTCCCCCCAGTTACTTATTGATTTATGGCTGTGCCGCGTCTGCACAGGTTTAGTTGCCCCGAGGCGTGTGAAATCTTCCTGGACCAGGAATCGAACCCGTGTCCCCTGCCTTGGCAGGCAGATTCTTAACCACTGGACCATCAGAGAAGTCCAAAGGCAATGATGTTCTAAGAATCACAAAGAACCAGGGAACCCTAACATACCCTTTCTTACTTCCCTGCATGAGCCAACCGCACATGCTAAAAATGATGACAGAAAAGATAGGGCAACTCAGAGTTTCTTTTCCTTTTGGTCCTTCCTTACACATCATAAAGCCGAAGGTCAAGGGAGTCGGTTGAATGTGCGTGTATCGAAAATTAAGAGAGTTGAGTTGGTTTTGCACTGTGTTTCCACTACTGGAGTCAGGATAAAATACACAAGCATGTGCCAAGCATGATATAAATTGTGTAACTGCAAGGAGATTCCACATATGAGCTAAATGTTCTCACAGCTGCATTTAAAGTTTTATTTACTTATTCTTTAATTTTTTGGCCATGCCTCCCAGCACGCAACATCTGAGTTCCCTGACCAGGGATCGAACCTGAGTACCCCGCAGAGGAAGCACAGAGTCTTAACCACTGGACCACCAGGAGATTCTCCCTTTCAGCTGCATTTAAAACTGGCATTGAACAAGATAAAGACGAATGGTAAAGAATGAAGTGGCACAATGCTGATCATTTAACGTTTTCTTAGAATGACATTAAAGAGCAAATGTTTTTAAACACCATGATAAGTTGAAAGAGAGACTGTGGAAGAAAGGAAAAAGTTTCATATTTTAGAACTCTTAAGGACACATTTTTTCCTGCTTGTTGAACAGCACACACCACCCCACTCCTCTGTCTTCATTCTGAAATTCTGTCACTGGCCCCAGCCCTAGGTGAGGTAGGAAGACAGGTATGTGCTGTGTGGCTTTCTTTTTCTTTATTCAAGTCTCTGCAAACCTTACTGAGCAGGGTCAGAGTGTTGTGGGTCCATGGGGGCCCAGAGAGGCCACTGACCAACTTGAGATCAGGGACTCCTTCCTGGAGGTAGTGACATGAGAGCTGAGCCAGGAGAGGTGAACAGAAGGCTGGCAGGCGGACAAGGGGCTTTGAGGATGCCAAGTGGCCACCCACCTTGGAGCCTTGGGGGTCTCTGAGTGCCTGGCTCTGGCACGTGTGCCCACCTGAGTGGGAGCTGCAGACAGGCTGGCACTGACCCCTGAGGACCCATCATAAGGCAAGCTGGAAGATGGTGTCCCAGGGACGGGGGCCCCAGCCCTGCAGGTCCATGCCCTACCATGGCTTCATCCACTCCTCATTCAAGGAATGTACATCTACTGCACTTCTGGCAGCGTTCCGGGCGCAGAACACAGAGCAGACTAGAGTCCTAGATGCGTGGGGACAGCTGATTGGAAATGATCAAGAGCCTGGGCAGGGCTTCCATGGTGGCTCAGTGGTTAAAGAATCCGCCCGCCAATGCAGGAGACCCGGGTTTGATCCCTGGTCTGGAAAGATCCCACATGCCACAGAGCAACTAGGCCTATGTACCACACTGCTGAGCCCAGAAACTGCAACTACTGAAGCCCACACGCCCTAGAGCGCTCAGCCACAAGAAAAGGGACCGCAACGAGAGGCCCTGGTACTGCAACTCCACTCACAACTAGAGAGAAGCCTGTGCACAGCAGCAAAGACTGAGTATAGCCAATAAATAAATAAATAAATTTATTTTTTTAAAAGAGAGAGAGCTTAGGGAAAGATGGTCTCAGCCATCGGTGGCAACAGGAAGCTCCAGGTCCATGCCTGGATGAGCTGGATCTCAGAATAGAAAGCTGTGGGAGTTCTCTGATGGTCCAGTGGTTAAGACCCTAGGCTCCCAATGCAGGTTTGATCCCTGGTCAAGAAAGATCCCACATGCTGCATAGCATGACCATAAAAAGAACCAGACATTGTTTTCCAGGAGCTTGGGCAGGTGACCCAGATTCCACAGGTGTCAAGGGTTGCCTCTCAGGAGGGCCCAGAGGGCAGGGACCGGTTGCCTCCAAACACGTGAGACCATGGCTCTGCTTCGGGCAGATGCTGTGCTGGGCGCTAAGCGTGATGAGTTGGCCGTGGAAGCAATCTCACACCACTGAGCCCGGGTGAGCTGAGGGCATCAGCCCCGGTCACCTGCTCGTAGCCTGTCCAGCCACCAGGCCTGGCTCGGTGGGTGTGGACCTCTGGTGTGTCTGTCCTACCAGGTCCCTGGCCTGCCTCCCCCAGAGGGCCCTTCAGAGGTGAAGGTGGGGGCGCTTGCAGATGATGCCATGGAGGCTTATGCATGCCAGACAGAGTGCTGACCACTCAGAGGCACTGACTCCTTGCCCTCCCTCCTACGGCACCACCTCGCGGTGGGCAAGCTCCTCATCCCCATTTGATCCGTTTGGTCACTGATGCACAGAGAGGTGAGGTCATTTGCCCAAAGACACACAGCTAGCAAGGGCCGCAGCTGGGATTTGCACTGTTAACCATCAGTCTGAACAATCTCTTTCTCTTTATCTCTTGGCTCCCTTAGGTTCTGGCTTAGATGGCCCTTTTTAGATCATTTCAGATGAAGCCCAGGGGAATGAATCCATTCGAGTGTTAAATAACTTCTCCTATTTTGAAAAAAAAGAAAGCAGGTTCAGAGAGGGAAAGGAACTTGCCTGCAGTTGCACAGCAATTCCTGACTCCCTACTCCAGAGTAGGGCCAACAGTCCCATGCTGGCAGCCAAAGGATGCTTCCCTATTGAGATCTCAAAGGGTCCCTCGGCCTCCTGGGACCTGGGAGGCGAGAACTCCAAGACTGGGCAGTTTGTGCTGACGGGGAGGAGGAGGCTGAGATCTCACCCTCACTCAGCTTGTTGGCAGCAGGACGCAGCCCTGGAGTGGGACCCTGGTTATGGGGATGCGAGAGGGAGGCTCTGAGGGTGAGACCCTGGCTCCCTGGGTCTGTGTATCCCCCTCGTCTCCTGAACAACAAGAACACATGTTTCGCCCACAGCTCTGCCTTCCTTGGGGGCCAGAGCTGATGAATTTGTTGAATGTATTCCTTCGAGTTTACTCCCCAGATGGCTTTGCCCTGCCCTCCCTCGTCCATCAGCCCAGCCCTGAAGATACAGCTCCTGCAGGTCTCCAACCATGCAAGGTCTGTACTTGAACTTCAAATGGGCAGTGCTCCATTTGCCCCCTTGCTGCTGAAGCCAAGTCCATTTTCTGTAACCTTGGCCTAGAGCACCGACCTCCTTTTCTTAATTACCATTGACGTGGGTTGAATCGAATTAACATTGCCATCTTCGATGCACTTTCTGGGAAGGGTCCACCCTGAGGTCTGGGCCCAGGGCCTCCTGGGTGACATTCTTTTCCTGAGGGGATGGTGGGGAAGGGCAGAGGAAACTTGCGGGGTCGGGGGAGTGCGGGAGCATCTTCCAGGCGGTGGAGACAGGAGGAGAGCGCTGCGTCTTTTTATTTATTCTTCAGGCCACAAAAGCAGCAGTTAAGTGTGTGTTCAGCCTGACCCTGGCAACAGGCCAAGGTAGTTCCTCTGGGTTGGGCCAGCTTCCAGTCCCTGGAGGATCCCAAGACTGTGCCAAGTGCCTGGGACCCAAGAAGTGCCAAGGACCAGAGAGTTACCTGGGTCATCTGGATTGGGGGCGGGGTGGACTCTCCCTGGGCTGGGGCAGGCAAAGTGGGCAGAGAGGGACCTCTGGCCTCAGACGCTCCTCTGGGCTCGACCCAGCTTCCCAAGTGTGTGGGTCTAGGGCCTTCCAGTCAGGGGCCCCGAGTGAGGCGACAGAAACAGGCCATCTGTGAGCTTTCCCAGGGCACAAAGGAGTCTCGGCCCACGGCCTCCGTGTGCGCTGGCATTCTCTGCTCATTTATTTATTTTCAGAGCAGGAAAGTGGATTTGCAATGCTCCTTCTGAATGTTTATCCCCGGGGGAATGTGGGACTCATGAATAACACAGCACACAGGGGGCGGGGGGCTGGGGGCCGGGCGGCTCTGTCCTGTCCGGGAAGGCTCCAAGTTGCCACAGATGGCAGGCCCAGGGCACCTCCTGGCTGTGCCCCCTGGCTGCCCTGTGCATTTGGAAAGTGTCTTTGAGCCTCCGAGGCCCCAGCTATAAGACAGGAGACTGGTCTGTTCTTGCCACCACCCTGGCCCTCTCCTGGGTCACCGCTGTGCTCACTCACAGCCTCACTCTGACTCTCAGAGCCCACTTGTCTTTCCTAGTGAAAGATGCTCAGTCATGTCCGTGAATTCTCCTGGACAGAATACTGGAGTGGGTAGCCTCCCCCTTCTCCAGGGGATCTTCCCAACCCATGAATCGAACCCAGGTCTCCTGCATTGCAGGCAGATTATTTCACAGCTGAGCCACCAGGGAATCCCTGTCTTTTCTAACCACGCACTTAATAGTGTCAGAGACGGACGGTCATTCCACGCTGCTGGAGGCTGTAGGCTTAGGGAGAGCCTGGCCCACTGAGACCAAGTGGGCTCAGCTCAGACTGGACCGCTGGGTGACTGCGGTGGGCACAACTCCTCCCTGTCCTTAGATGATCCGGGTGGGCTCCTTAAAATGGCTGTTCTTACGTCGAAGGCAGGAGGCATTTCCTGTTCTTGTTCCCACCCTGAGCCTCCGGCCTCATTTCCCCTGGGTAGAAAGGTGGTCCTCTGGATGCCAGAAATGTCCCCTGCCCCCGAGGACTGTGCTTGGGGCGGTGGCTCTGTCTTGCCCCTCAACCCTCTGGCAAGACCCCTTAGATCACCCCCAAGTCCTGTGAGACTGTCGCCAGTCAAACCCAACTTGGGAGTGGAAGGACCATCCTTCCTGTCTCCCCTCACCTCCCAAGGGCTTCCCTGGTGGCTCAGATGGTAAAGAATCGGCCTGCAGTGCAGGAGACCCAGTTGGATCCCTGGGTCAGGAAGACCCCTGGAGAAGGAAATGGCTACCTACTCCAGTCTTCTTGCCCAGAGAATCCCATGGACAGAGGAGCCGGGCAGGCTACAGTCCATAGGGTCACAAAGCGTCAGACACAACTGAGCGACTAACCCTTAACGCTCACCTCCCAGGTGAGAGCTCTGCAGCGCCCTCTACTGGTGGGGCGACACCTGCAGGCTTCTAAATGGTTACCACTGAGCCCAAAGCAGGAATGATTTAAGGCAGGTATGGGGAGGATCGCTGGGCTTAAAATAGATCAGCAAATGGCCGAGCAGAAGTTGTCTGGGGAGGGGCAGGTCGGTTTGGCTGGGAGCGGCCGGCGGGTAGCGACCACCTAACCCCTTGTGACTCCCCGTCCCCCACCCCTTCCTCACGCTCTGGGAGGCAGTGACCTCATGCTACTCTCTAGCATAATATTTACCAACAGTGCTGCAATCGAGCCAGGCAGCTCAGCAATTATAATCATGTTATCATTATTGCTGATAATTCCGATCATAAGCATAAATTATAAACAGGAGCAGGGCCCCGCGGGAGGCGCAGGGAGGCAGGGACACCTCTGAGCCAGGGCGTGTGGGAGCTCAGATTGGCCTTCCTCCCCACTCACCCACTCCTCTCTCGTTTCTGGCCAAGGCCGAGGATCCCCTCCGTAGCCTGGCCCTGTGGTACTGGTCGCTGCAGGTGGCCCTTTCCCGCCAGCGTCCCCGACCATCCTGGCCACCTCACTCCAAGCCCCACTTTGTCTCCCAGAAACTATTACAGTGCAATTATTACAGAGACGGTTGTTCCAAATTGATCTTTCAGTTACTCCACAGCTGCAACCATGGAGACGGCCCCAGCTCAATTACATGCCTCTCTCTGTTCTTGAAAGATTCCAGCGGAGGAGAGTCGGAGGAGGAGGCAGAGAGCAGAGACGGCAGAGACCGAGGTGCAAGGAGAGCTGCAGAGAGCAAGAGACACGAGGACCCCCAGAGACAGAGAGAGACAGAGACACAGAGACGCAGAGACAGAGAGAAACGACTGACCCCAGGAGAGCTGGGAGAGACACAGGCTCGGGGAGAGACAGAGAGGCCAGGGAGCATCCCACGAAGGAGCGATGCGCACAGAGAGATGGACACAGAGGCGGAGAGAGATGGAGATGATGAGGGAGAAGGAGAGACTGAGGCCAGGGCAGGCACAGGACGTAGAAACAGACTCACACGCACATTTTGCTGGAGAGAACTTCACGAAAAGACAGCAACGAACAGACGGAGAGTGAGCGAGAGAGCGAGAGAGAGAAAAGACCAGCAAGTCACGTAACAACACACAGATGAGACCCTTTTCATTCATTCATTCATTCAGCGAACGTTTGTAGAGCTCTACAGTGGCAGCTTGGGTGTGGGGGACCCCGGAGGCACACCAGGACCCTCCCCACGTCCACCCTCACATGAGTTTAATGGGTGAATCAGGCAGGGCTCCAACCATTACTCACCCAACGTACAATCCCAACTGGAGCCAGGGCTCAGAGTTTCCCTTTGCTCTTTCCTGAGGGGCTCCGAGAGTCTTGGTGGGGTGGGGCCCAGGTCAGTGTGGATAGGAAGACTGAGATCTAGAGGAGGGCGAGCTGACCTGGTGGGGCAGGCAGGGCGCTGGGTTTAGAAGGACTGTGTGTGCAAAGACCCAGTTGCACGCGCTGATGCACAAGCAAAGACTTGGCTTCAAGGCCTGGACCAGACCTCCCCCCGGAGGAGGGGGCGGTATGGAAGGGTGGTGGGCAAGACAGGGAGACCCTGTGTGATGCCTTTTCCTGGAGTTGAGGGGATGCAGCAGAAAATCCTGGGGCAAAAAGTACTATTTTAGCACCTGCTGAGGCCCTGGACCAGTGGGCCCATGGAGTGGAGGCCAGAGGGGGCTGTGCTCTTGGTTCACTATTTCCCATAGGGCCGGAGGACACGGCCTCAGCAACCCATTCCTCTTCAGGCTGAGCTGGGTGACCCTCTGGCTCCAGTGCCCAGGGCCGCTTCATTGCTTCACAGCCCACACTGTGCTCATGCCTGGCCCAGAGCTCCCAGGGGCCGGTGGCAACTGGGTCTACAGGATGCCTGCTACACGGAGGGTGTTTTCGTGTGGAATCCCCCATCACAGGCCTGATATGGCCCAACCAGATGTCAGGCCTGCCTGGCTGCTGGGCTGGGCACTGGCAGCCTGTGACAGAGGAGCCAGTGCGGAGTGCCATGTGGCACAAGGGACGTGGCTCTGGACTGGAACCGACGGGCTGAGAGTGGTTAAACCACAGATGCCGGAGCCCAGACGACCCTTCAGTTCAGTTCAGTTCAGTTGCTCAGTCATGTCCGACTCTTTGCAACCCCATGGACTGCAGCACACCAGGCCTCTCTGTCCATCACCAACTCCCGGAGTTTACTCAAACTCATGTCCTTTGGGTCGGTGATGCCATCCAACCATATCATCTTCTGTCATCCCCTTCTCCTCCTGCCTTCAATGTTTCCCAGCATCAGGATCTTTTCAAATGAGTCAGATCTTTGCATCAGGTGGCCAAAGTATGGGAGTCATTGGAAGGACTATTCAGGACTGATTTCCTTTAGGATGGACTGGTTGGATCTCCTTGCTGTCCAAGGGATTCTCAAGAGTCTTCTCCAACACCACAATTCCAAAGCAAAAGACAACCCTTGGAGAACATGAAAGCTGCTGCTGCTGCTAAGTCGCTTCAGTCGTGTCTGAATCTGTGCAACCCCATAGACGGCAGCCCACCAGGCTCCCCCGTCCCTGGGATTCTCCAGGCAAGAACACTGGAGTGGGTTGCCATTTCCTTCTCCAATGCATGAAAGTGAAAAGTGAAAGTCGCTCAGCCGTGTCCGACTCTTAGTGACCCCATGGACTGCAGCCTACCAAGCTCCTCCATCCATGTGATTTTCCAGGCAAGAGTACTGGAGTTGGGTGCCATTGCCTTCTTCGACATGAAAGCTAGTGCTCCTCAAACTTGAATGTGTTTCAGAAAGAGCTGGGGACTGGGTACTAAAGTACAAAATTCTGACCCCTCCAGTGTCTGAGCCAACCCACCTCTGGAAAAGGTCTAAGCCTGCGCTTTAAAAATATATATATTTATTTATTCATTTGGCTGCATCGGATTTTAGTCGTGGCGTGCGGGATCTTTGGCTGCAGTGCGCCGTCTTCTCTAGCTGTGGTGTGTGAGCACTAGAGCACTCGCAGTTGCGTTGCAACGGCTTAGGTGCCCCCACGGCTTGTGGGATCTCAGTTGCTCCATCAGGGATGGAACCCGCATCTCCTGCATTGGAAGGTGGATTCTTAACCACCAGGCCTCCAGGGAAGCCCCTGGACCTGCACTTTTAACAAGACTCAAGAGGGAAATTGAGGCCGAAGCCCCGCCATCCATCTGATCTGAGCTCAAACGGAAGATGCCACACACCAACCCCTAGTTCCAGCTGGTCCACTTGCCGCACCTGGGCCCGGCCCTTGTGTCAAGCACGGGCCTGGGGCTGAACTCACCGAAGGCCTTGGGCTGTGGTAGAAACCCCTTCTGCAGATGAGAAAACTGAAGCTTGGAGAGAAGAAACTACCCAAATGATGCAGCTGAGTTTCTGATCTTGCTGTGATCAAGACTTCCAGCGTGGGGTGGGGGTGGGGTGGAGAGCCCATTGGCTGCTCAGAGTCCCTCTCCCCACTGCCCTCCATGGACACATGTGCAGAGCGGAAGTCCCCCTGAAGCTTTTCTACTGACTTTGCTCTTTTCCTATAGTGTGTGGGGAAGTTGCTTTGAAGTGTGTTTTCCCCTTGTTTTTTCCTCTTCTGGCCCTGAAGTTGTTCTAAATCTTCACTAATTTATAACTCTAAATTTACTTAGCAGAGCAGCGGCCTGGTACTGCTGTTTCCTGCTGGGGGTCGAGGTCTGGGTGGGGTGGGGAGGCTGGCAGGCCAGGACCTAAGAAGCAGGGGCCCGTTGTGGGGGATGACATGAGGGGCAAAGGCTTTGCACCCTCCTTGTTCCAGCTCCTTCAAATTGGGATCACGGAAGACTGGCTTCTGGGTGGGAGGGTGGAATCCTAAACTTGACTGTGTTTCTCAGGGACCTCCCTGAGCCTGTGTTTCCCATGGAATGGGCATGATGGAAGATGTTCAGCACCATGCCTGGCTTGCTGTGGGCTTCCCAGGTGGTCCTAGTGGTAAAGAACCTGCCTACTCATGTAGGCATTATAAAAGATGCAGATTCGATCCCTGGGTCAGGAAGATTCCCTGGAGGAGGGCATGGCAACCCGCTCCAGGATTCTTGCCTGGAGAATCCCATGGAGGGGCCTGGAGGGCTGTATAGGTTGCAAAGCGTCAGACATGACTGCAACGACTTAGCGCACATACCGGCTTCCAGTAAGCATTCAGTAAATCAAAGTTACTGGTTTCTGTTTTTGTTTTTTTTGGTTTACAGGATCTTGGTTCCCTGACCAGGGGTTGAACCCAGGCCCATGGCAGTGAAAGCACCGAGTCCCAGCCACTGGATTGCCAGTATAAGTGTGAAATCGACACTGATTTCAAAGACTTTGGTAGAAGAAAAAGAATAAAAAATGTCTCCAAAAAAAGTCTCAATTTTAAAAAATATTATTACATGTTGAAATGAACACATTTTGGGTTGTCATTGTTGTTTAGTTGCTAAGTCACGTCTGACTCTTTGCGACCCCATGGACTGTAGCCCACCAGGCTCCTCAGTCCATGGAATTCTCCAGGCAAGAATACTCGAGTGGGTTGCCATTTCCTTCTTCCAGGGATCTTCCCGACCCAGGGATCGAACTCTCATCTCCTGCATTGGCAGGCAGATTCTTTATCACTGAGCCACCGGGAATCACTGGGTTAAATCAAATATATGACTAAAATGAATTTCACCTAGTTCTTTTATTCTTTTAACGCAGCTACTAGGAAATTTAAAATTTCCTCCGGGGTGTGTGTTTGTGGCTCACGTCCTATTTCTGTTGGCCTGGGCTGCCATAGACTATACACCAGAGCCAAACCCTGGGGCCTAGGAGCTGGGGTTGCAGATCTACCTGTTTGTGTTGTGAACAGAAGACCTCCTTGCATCCCAGGTGTCCATCCCAGCTTGCCAGGGTGCCTGAAATCCCAGGACTAGGGTTTTGCTTCTGGGGGTCTGTAAGATTCTAGTAGGTTCCTCTTCTGATCAGATGCCCCAGTGAGGGAAATGGTTTCTACCCTGAGCAGTCTGGGTGAGCCAGGGAACAAAAATCTGGGAGGATTGGGCCCAGGCAGGGGATGAAGGGAGATCCCCGGAGGCCTGGGGAATGGTCCTTTGTCGGTGGAGGGAGTTGGAAATCTGGGTCACAAACTTGGGAGCCTCAAGCAAGCCCATCACCAACCCTTTGTTCCTTCACAGCCCTCAAACCATCTGAGCACCCTAGCTGTGTGAGTGCTCAGTCGCTTCAGTTGTGTCCAACTCTTTGCGACCCTATGGACTGTAGCCTGCCAGGCTCCTCTGTCCATGGGATTCTCCAGGTAAAAATACTGAAGTGGGTTGCCATGGCCTCCTCCAAGGGATCTTGCTGACCCAGGGATCAAACCCACATCTCCTGAATTTCCTCTGTCCCCTGCACTGCAGGCAGATTTTTTACTGCTGAGCCACAGGGGAAGCCCCCCTAGCTGGTAGGGATAACATTCAACATCTAGACTTACAGATTCTCTGCTCACCTTGCTTGACCTTGGTTCATGGATCCTGCATGCTGCCTTGAAAGCACATTTCCATGCATTGAATCTCTTTTCCCTTTGGTTTCCAAGATGGAATAAGAGATAGGTGACTCTGAAGAGAAATTGGAGTAGTTAAATCCAGAAACCATTCAAGTCTCACTTTTAAAGGCTAAATAGTAATTATCAGATAAAATCATCATCCTGGAAATCCAAAGAAAGCCAAGGAGATGGCAGAAAAGAATGGCAGGTGGGGGACTGGGAGACCTTGAAGTCCACCCTGTCACTTACCGCAGGGCTGCTGTGGGTCAGTGCTGCCCGGCTCGGTACTGAGGGATGCTTACCTGTATGATGAGGGCATTGAGCTCACCGTCCTCACCTTTGATCCCTGTAGTCACATCCAGGGCAGCCAAGCCCCTGGCTTCCTCTGGGTTTGCCCCAGTGTCAAAGAAGATGGAGATGGCTGGGCTGACCTTCTATCCACATCCCCTCCTACCCCAGAGAGTCTCCATTTCAAGGAACAAGGAGCCAGAAGTGGCCCAAAATGATGGGAAAGGAAACTGTGCAAGAAGGTAGGGATCCAGGCTGGGCCCAAACCCCAGGGGAGCAGAGGGCAGAGTTCACACGGCAGTTCACTCTGGTGGCCTGTCTGCTGGTCAGAGACCCTGCACCACACATGCTGGGCCTGGGAGCTCCTGGGCTAATGGGGGGACAGGATGCCCAGACCCCCTGTCACTTCCACACATGACCCACCGTTCTATATTCCCATCTGTGAAAAGCAGGCCCACCTGGTTAAGTGAAAGAAAGTGTAGAAGGGCCTTGTAATGAGAGTAGTCTTGGGGGTTTTTTTGTTGCTGCTTTTTAAAGATTTTTTGATGTGGACCATTTTAATGGTCTTTACTGAATTTGTTACAATATTGCTTCTATTTTCTGTTTTGGTTTTTTGGCCAGGAGGCATGTGGGATCTCAGCTCCTTGACCAGGGATCGAACCTCCACCCCCTGAACTGGAAGGTGAAGTCTTAACCATTGGACCGCCAAGGAAGTCCCAACTCTGTGGCTGTGATGGAGTTAGGAGGAAGGAGGAGAGACGAACCTTGGTTTCCACATCTACATACATAGAAGGGGGACCTGACAGGGCAAGGATGGGGCAGGGCCAGGGCAAATGAGCTTCATAAAGCTGGCAGGAGATGTTCCTGTAGGTGGGAGGTAGCCACTGGCAAGGACTTCTCAAACAAACTCCCCTCTCTGCTTAAACAGCTGTTGCTGCCCTTCCCAGGAGAAGGAATTGAACTTGACAGAAATGTGAATGTCCATGACCTTGTTCTTAGAATCCCACCTCCTCATGAAGAACAGTTCAGCAAAAACTCCAAGTCTGACTTTGCCCCTAGATGAAACCAACAAATTTTAAAAATGAGAACTGTCTTTGGAAATTTCCTGGCAGTCCAGGGGTTAAGACTCTGCGCTTCCACTGCAGGGGGTACCAGTTTGATCCCTTGTCAGGGAACTGAGATCCTGCAAACTGATGGTGCTGCCAAAAAAAGAAAAAGAGGGGGGAATCGCCCTTTACTGAGCACCTACTACACACCAGCCTCTTTGATAAACTTTTCCTGTATAATATGTCATTAACCCTCATAGCAACCTATGAAGAAAGGACTCCCTTGGCTCCATTTTACAGGTGAGGAAGCTGAGGCCCAGAGAGGGCAACCGACTGGGCCTAGGTCACGTGGCCAGTGAATGTGGAGCCAACGGTCATACCCCAGTCACACCCAACTGAGTGGGATCTGGACATGGTAGGCCAAGGCCTTCTGCTGTATCACACTGCCCCCAGTCTCGGCCTGGGTGAGCTTGGGGGCAGGCAGGCTGTTGCCCCTGGGAGGAGGAGCCCAGAGGCCAGAGGCAGGAGGGCACCTTTCCCTCCCAGCGCTCCACTTACATGTCCGCCGCTCCCGATTCTGCCTGCAGAGGGCAGTCCTGAGCATGCACCAGGCTTCAGTTCCTTTAAGCCCTGGGGTCCAGAGGCTTCTGGCACTCTGCTCCTGGACTTCAGGTCCAGGAAGCGTTCTGTCCAGAAACCAACAGCCCAACCAGCCAGCCCTTCCTTCCTGGGACCAGCTTCCCCCAGCTGGGCGCACTGAAGCCATGCCTAACCCCCAAATCCTCATGGTAATGGAGGGAGCGTAAGTCAGTGGGACAAACAAGGGCTAAGGAACCAGACGCAGCAATGACACTCACATGCTGTATGTCCGGAAACAATCACTTCAGCTTATTGTGAAACGAGGCCAATAGGACAGCCCTTGCAGGGTTCAGGTCAGGAACAGACACCTAGGTAACATGCCTAGTAGACCCTTAACTAGCAAGCCCTTTGAAAGGTTGTTGCTGAACCACGAGAAGACGCTGGGATTCTTGGCCTCCGGAGGAGAGGAATTTAATCCGGGGCCAGAGATGAGGCTTGATCGCTCAGAGCTTTTGTGTAATAAAGTTTTATTAAAGCATAAAGGACATAGAGAAAGCTTCTGACATAGGCATCAGAAGGGGGCAGAAAGAATATCCCCTTGCTAGTGTTAACAGTGGAGTAACATACTCTCCAATGAATCAAAAGAATGTCTGGAGGTTGTAAAGACCTCACCAGACCTACTCCCATAATTTACATTTTAAGATAACAGGATTAGCCAGAAGGTTTAATCCAGAGTCTGTCCTCAGGCAGGATACTTTATTGTTATATAATCCTTGTAAAGACCTCACCAGACCTACTCCCATAATTTACATTTTAAGATAACAGGTTCAGCCAGAAGGTTTAATCCAAAGACTGTCCTCAGGCAGGATACATTATTGTTATATAACCCTAAGGAATGTAGAGAGAAAAAAAAGTTTGTCCTTTCTTCCTCCTTGAGAATTCCAGACCCCTCTCTCCTTGGGGACCCCTAGACTTCTTATCAACCTGCCTAGGAAGTGACTCTCTCACCATCATCACTGTTATCCATCGAGGCAACTCTGTGGTTGACTCAGGGGCTGCGGGAAGGGGAGAAAACCGAGGCTCTGAGGAGTGAACTGCCTTGCCCAAGGGCACAGGTGGTAAGAGGAAGAGCCAGGATTTGAGCCCACACGGTTAGGCTCCAGACCCTGGCCCTTCCCCTTAGACACTCTGCCACACCAGGGCCAGCACAGGGTGGATAGGGATGTGCATCTGAGGGGGACCACAAGACAGGGTGCCTGGAAGTGTCCCCAGGCGTCAGGGTGACAAGGGGGACGGCGGGTGTCCCCAGGAGGGCAGGGGTGACGTGGGATGGAGGGGTGTCTGTGGCCTCATTCCCAATCCCCTGCTATGGCCAATCCCCTCTGTGGGCAAAGTGTTCGGTGGGCACAAGGGCCCCTCTTGGCTTGGCTCTTATGGACTTCGCTGGTGGCTCAGACAGTAAAGCATCTGTCTACAATGCGGGAGACCCAGGTTCAATCCCTGGGTTGGGAAGATCTCCTGGAAAAGGAAATGGCAACCCACTCCAGTATTCTTGCCTGGAAAATCCCAAGGACGGAGGAGCCTGGTGGGCTACAGTCCATGGTATCGCAAAGAGTCGAACACGACTGAGCGACTTTACTTTCTTTTACTTTGGGTTGGGCACAGTGGATATGGGCCTGCCAGGGAGAAGCTCTATCTGGTGGGCTGGCCAGGGGGAAACCAGACCAGCCAAGGTCAGCCTTTACCAAGAGCCAGTTGTGTGCCCAGAAGGGCGGGTGGGCTTTGCTAGGACCTAGTAGATTCTCAGTCTGGCTCTCTCCCTGTAGACCAGGTGCTCCCTGGGGTGGCGGCCTGCCTGTCCCCCTCCACAGTGTCCAGCATAGCCAGGGTCTAGCACAGGACTCAGGACACTGTGGTGAATCTCCAGGCTCCTCCCAATGATTTAAGATGCATGCTCTGCAGAAGATGGGAGGTGTGCTTCTGACTCCGTAGGGAGGCTGGTATGGAGGGGAAGGGGGTGGCAGAAGCCTGGGTCCGGCGATCAGAAGGAGCGCTGCCCAGACAAGATGGGACCTGGCATGTCCAATCGGATCAGCTGCGACCTTGGGCTTGTCACTGCTTTCCTTCCCATCCCAGGGGACAAAGGCTGAAAGAAGCACCCGGGCCATGCCACGGGGGGAAATAACCTGGGCACGGCAGAGGTGACCAGCCGCTGCCACTTCAGTTTCCCCAGCGCGCGGGCCCCGGCACCTCCGGGGATCCTCCCGGCGCCCGCTGAGTGACCTTGACCCTCCGGGCCCGGCTCCCGCGCCCAGGGCGGGAGTGAGGGGGGGGGTCTCCGGGGACGAGTCCTGGCTTTCTAATCCGTCGGGGCGGCAGGGCGCTGAGGAGGCGGAGGGGCGCCGCGGGCAGCCAGGGGGCGCCGGGGCCGCCCCTCCCGCGGACCCCCCTGGCGGCGGGCGCTGGGGCGGCGCGCGCTCGGGGCGCCCGGCGCGGGGCGGGGGGCGCGGCGCTCCCCCCGCGGTGCCCAGGCCGGGGCGCGGGGCGGGCTAATCCCGTATGTAAATGGCAGCCAATGGAGGGTGGTGTTGCGCGGGGCTGGGATTAGGGCCGGGGCGAATGGCTGGCAATCTTACTGGGATTACAGAACAAAGAGCCTCCCTGCGCTCCCGCTCTCGGCTCGGCTCCCCGCGCCGCGCCCCGCCCTCCGCCGCAGCCCGCGCCGGGGGTGGGGGCCGCCGAGCGCCAGCCCCCCGGCCGGCCCGAGAGCCCCCGCCGGGCCCCCTCCCCGCCCCGCGCCCCGCTCGCCTCCCGCCCGCCCCCGCCGCCGCTCCGCGCCTCCCTCCGCCTCTCCTTCCCCCATTCTCCCGGATTAATTAAGGAGGCAGCGGCAGGAGGCTGAGTCCTGGCCGCGGGCCGGGGCCGGGGCGCCGCTGGCAGGAGCGCTTGAGGATCCTCCAAGGTAGGAGAAACTTTTGCGGGGGGTGGAGGGGAGGGCGGGCGCCGAGGCCCTTCTCCCCTTCTCCTCCCACCCTCGAGGGGGGGGGGGACCGCCCCTCCCCCTCCAGGTGTTCAGAATCTGGGTCCGGCTTTTGGGTGCCTCGGGAGGCACGTGACCGGGATTATAATTCGGGCCGGGGGCGGGGAGGGACGGCTGCCCCCACCTGCCGAGAGGGGGAGCCGGGAGCTGTCACCGCCGCCGCCCCCGCCCCCCCACCTCCGACTCCGGGGCCCTTCGGGAGGTGGGGGGCCACTCCGGACGGGCAGCGGGCGCCCGCAGGCTGCTGCAGTTGGCGAATGAGGTCAGTTGTGCTACCCGGGCGGCGGCGGGCGCCAGTGTGGGAGCTGAGGGGGGCTGGGCAGGCCGCGGCCCCCGCCCCCCCAACTCTCCCCCACCTCCGCCTTGCTGGGGCCGAGCAGATCTCCTGGCCGGTGCCCCCCCAACCCACTCACAGGCTGAGTTCCATACAGCCAGTACTGCTCCAACACAGTGGTTCCTGCTGGGGTCCCTGGGGAGGGGGGGCTGGCCTGAGTGGTGGCCGCTGGGCTCCTGATCGAGTGCAAGGGAAGGAGGCTCAGAGGATGGCAGTAGGAGGTCACAAAGGTTTCAGAGGAGCAAGTTGGGGATGCCCTGTCTGTGGGTGGTCTCTGAGTTCCCGCAGATGGGTGGGGAGGCCCCTGGAGCCGGCTAGATGCCTCCCACCACCACCACCACCATCCTGAGTCTCTGGGAATGAAGGGTCCTGGGTGCCCCAGCCTGTGGCCAGGAAGAGGGAAGGTTCCCTGGCCTGGGCCCAGGATAGAGAGGGACCGTGCCTCTGAGAGTTCTGCCCTCCTGGCCTTGCTGGAGAGGGGCTCAAGCCCTGGACATCTGGCCCTGTGACCCAGGCTCCCAGGACTAGACCTGAGGTGGGAGGCTCCTGGGTCCCGGTCACAGCCCGAGTGAGGGGGCCCGGCATGTAGGGGTCCCCTCGCCAGGTCACGCATGGATTATGCTGCTGATGAGGTGGGCAGGCCCGGACAGCTTCTCTAGGAGTGGGCATTTGCGGGGGCTCCTCTTCCTGCTCACAGCAGAAGGAAGGGGTGGCCAGAAGCCGCCCCGACCCCGCTGGCCCTCGTCTCCCTCATGTGTTGGGTTGCACCCCTGGGGGGGGACTGCTGCCCCCCGCTACTGACCCGGGGCCTCGGGACTGGGGAGGTGCCTTGGAGCAACCCATTTATTTCAGCAGCGTCATTCCCAAAGGGAAAGGGCATAAGCATCGATTATTTATTCAGCGAGAGAGGGAGGCAGTGGTGGCAGGCAGGCTGGTGGCTGCTGGCAGGGAGGGGCCGGGCACAAGGGCAGCAAGGATGGGCGCCGTCAGGTCAGGAGTGGGGGCCCAGGAGGGTGGAAGTCACCCTCTGCCTTCTTCTGAACAGAGACCTGTGGACCCAAGGGACAGGCCTGGCCGCGAGAGGACGGGATGTCAGAAGCCCCAACCTGCTTTGGGGATGTGGGGAGCTTCAGACCACACCCCATCCCGTAGCCTGCTCTGAGGGTGACCTAGAAAGTTGTAGCTCTGACTCAGAGGGTCCCAGAGGACCCCAGCGGAGGAGACGTGGGTGCCAGCTCGTTCAAAATGTGGGAGGACCTGGGGAGAAAGGTTGCAAAACTGGGTCTGGAAGATAGCACTGGAGGGGCAGGCTTAACCTACTTAGGAGGACTGTTTTCTGGATGCTGGAGGAAGGGTCATGTATTTGCAAGTGTGCTTCATTTGTTCATTTCAGGCAGCCTCTGCGAGCTGCCAGTTGTCGGTATCTGATGCTTGCAAATAGTCGGGAAGGCAGACGTCATGATAGGGGTCCGGGAGGCACCTGTTTGTGCAGCCTCCCCGTCTCCCCGACAGCCGGGGTGTCCCCAGTTTGGTAACGGCCTGTTGTTGGAGACCCCAGGTGATGTGGTGGGTGACAGCTTGGGGCTCTTGTGTCCTCAGCCTGACCTTGGAACCGAAGACCGTATCTGCCGGTCCATCCTCATTCTGGGTTCTGGTTCGAGTCCTCCGGCTCTCCTCTGGCCCCCACTGCCTCCTGGGCCCACTCTTTGAAAACTGCACCTTTCCTGAAAGGTCTTTGCTCCTGCTATTCCTCTAAACCTCAGGGCTTCCTCCCACCTGAGGGGGCGGGACTTCCTTGAATGGCCCTCCCTGCTTAGGATGAAGGTGGGTAGGGGCTGTAGAATTTGCCTTTCTCCCCTTCTCTGTCAGGACTCAGCTGGCTGTCCTGTCCTTGGGCTGGAAACCTGCCCAGGAACGTCCCCAGGACTGGCCAAGGTGCTACCTCTGTGTCCCCATGACATCCTGTCCTTCCCCATCCCGGTATTGATCTCACTTGAGAGTTACACGTCCCCGATTGTACTGGGGATTGGACGGGGACCGAGGCTTGCTTTTGGTTGCATGGTGCCCTGGGCTGCTGTTCAGTCGCTAAGTCGGTGTCTGATGCTGTGACCCCACGGACTGCAGCACTGCCAAGCTCCCCTCTCCACCGTCTCCCGGAGTTTGCTCAGATTCATGTGCGTTGAGTCAGTGACACTAACCATCTCATCCTCTGCCACTCCCTTCTCTTTTTGCCTTCACTCTTTCCCAGCATCAGGGTGTTTTCCAATGAGTCGGCTTTTCGCATCAGGTGGCCAAAGTGTTGGAGCTCCAGGGCTGCTCCCCAAATACTTACTGAGTGAATGAATGAATGAATGAATGAAATCTTGCCCCAGGGTCTGAATAGCTAAGCAGGCTCTCTCGTGTTGTTCTGAATTCCCATCTCTGGGGTAGGTCCCCACAATGGTGGGAAGTTTCCCTAAGCTTCCTGTCCCACATCCTCTGGGAGGTTCCTCCCCTCATTACCCCAGACCTGAGCCTGGGGCTCTGCTCCCCGAGTGTCATCCATGCAGTTTCTCTCGGTCCATGCCATCTGTGGGCATCTCTTTGATGCCCAGCAACCAGGGACACAGCCACATTCCTTGGGACAGACCAGCAGTGTGCGCCCAGCTCCGGGGGGCCTGTGGAGGCCTCGGGGGGCCTGTGGAGGCCTCGGGGGGCACCGGGAACAGGACCTGTAGGGTTAATTCACTAGTCCTGGCCAGCAGAATGGGACTGAGGACCTAGGGCTCAGGATCTCCTGGGGGTGTGTGTGGGGCCCGTGAGATACAAACGCTTATGGAGACCGGAAGGTGGAAGGATTGTTTTCTGTGGGAGAGGTGAAGGAGAGGGACCTGGTCAGAACACAGAGGCGGGTCACCCCGTTGGTGACAGGGTGACAAGAAGGACTCCTGGGTATAAGTGTTGAGTTGCCCAGCTGAGTCCCAAGGGGAGCCAGCCTCGATGGGCACCCAGGTTCCTCACTGGCAGGGATGTCTGGCTGGGACCATCTCACTGGGGTCAATAGTTTGTCATTTCAAGTGGTTTTTTTGCATTTGTGGTTTTCCCACATAGCGTGTGGGATCTTAGTTTCCCGACCAGGGATCCGACTCTTGCTCTTTGCATTGGACACCCAGAGTCTTAACCACTGGACCTGCAGGGAACTCCTGATATTTTGTCCCTTCAGCTGCAGTGCCATGGGTTATGTCTGACGACCGCAAAGGGGCTCAGAGCCCTGGGGAGGATGGCATCCAGGGCACCGCCGTTCTTCACTTTGGGGTGGGTTAGGTGTCCTGAGTGAGCTGGGGGAGGCTGTGCTTTGTCCAGGCGCTGGCTGGGGGTGACCGCTGGGGTGTGTCAGGCCGGGAACAAAACTCTCATTCCAGACACCCTTCCTCTTGGTCCCGAGCTGGGCCTGGCTGCCCCAGAGCTATTTGTGTGCCCACCTGTCTCCCTCCTTCAGGACCACCTGCTCCGGGTGGCCCGATTTAGCCAGTTAAAATAGGGATGTCCGGTTAAATTTGGATTTTGGTTAACTGACGGATAATTCGGTATGGGGGTTATGTGTATCCGTACTAAATCACTTCAGTCATGTCTGAGTGTTTGTGACCCTATGGATCATAGCCTGCCAGGCTCCTCTTGTCCATGGGATTCTCCAGGCAAGAATACTGGAGTGGGTTGCCATGCCCTCCTCCAGGGGATCTTCCCAACCCAGGGATCGAACTCGTGTCTCTTACATCTCCTACATTGGCTCCTCCTGGGAAGCCTGTGGGGATTATAAATGACACTACAGATTTACTTGTTTAGCTGAAGTGTAGACTGAACTGGAGATCTTGTGTTTCATCTGGTAACTCTGCCCCTGCAGCCTCTGGGCAGTGAGACGATTGGGGTTCGGGGGGAACTCGGGTGTGGTTGGGGCCTAGGCCGGGGTCAGGATTCAACCTGCGGCTCCGGGGATGGTCTAGAGTGAGATTGAATCAGGTGGTGCTGTGTGTGAGTTCCTCAGTTCTCCAGTCTGGGGTTCAAGCATCCAGATCTATTAGACCTGGGTGGTGTGGCAGGGGGAGCTCAGGGAACCCCAGTCTGGGAGGCCTTGTGTTTCAGAATCTTCTGTGCCACTGTGGTCCATGCTGCTGCTGCTGCTAAGTCGCTTCAGTCGTGTCTGACTCTGTGTGACCCCTTAGACACAGCCCACCAGGCTCCTCTGTCCACAGGATTCTCTAGGCAAGAGTACTGGAGTGGGGTGCTGTTTCCTTCTCCAGAACTGTGGTCCATACGGGGTATTAAGAGGAGTTTGCTATGTAGCACAGGGAACTCTGCTGAGCGTTACATGGCAGCCTAGATGGGAGGGGAGTTTGAGAAAGAATGGATGCACCTCTGTGTGTGGTGAATCACTTTGCTGCACACCGAGGCTAACACGGCATTGTTAATCAACATCGACCCCATGGATGTGAGTTTGAGCAAGCTCCGGGAGATGGTGAAGGACAGGGAAGCCTGGCATGCTGTAGTCCATGGGGTCGTGAAGAGTTGGGCGCACCTTAGCGACTAAACAACAACTCCAATATTAAATAAAAAGTTTGAAGAAAGAGAGTTTGTTGGGAGGAGCAGGAACTTGCTGGGGACACCCTCTCAGACACCAAATTAGGATTTGTGGTCCCAAGATTCACAGAGCCAACCCCCAGCACTGGGGGCTGTTTCTCTGATGCTCCCCCGTTGAGGCTGGGGTTATTGTCTCTGGGGGGGGGCCCCTGCCACCTGTCTGGGCTGTGTGCTCATACATAAGATGGCAGTGATGCCCCCGCTTCTGCTGAAGCCCCAGGCTGGCCCTGTGGGTTGGACCAGGAGCTTGGTGGTACATGCTGGGGGCTCTCCATTGAGGTGGGTGGGTCACCCCAGTGCAGGTCTGAAGTGGGGATGGGGTAGGAAGCTGGATGTGAGAGGCCCCAGCCTGAGGGGTTGGGGTCCTGGGCAGCTTGTAGATGCCTGGCCAGGCTGTGTGGCTGGGGGAGGAGGGCCAGCTCTGAGCTGGGGACAGCCAGGGCCATGTCCCTTCCTGGCCTGCAGCTAGAAGAGACCCTCCAGGCTGCTTCTCTCCTGGAGGCTTGGGCAGGGCCAGGCCTATTTGCTGGTGGGGTCTCAAGGTACGTTTTCCGACGCCTGGCAAGACTACTACCATATGGGGTGTGTGTATCTGTCCATCCGTTCATCGGTCTCTCCGAAGGCTGGTGAGAAACTTGGAAAAGCATATAGCTCAGGTCCTGGCATTGAGCCCCAGGCTAGCACATAGGAAGGGCTCACCCCACGTGTTACCATATATATTGTTGAGGGGTGAGGAATAGCTGGTGAAAGGCCCAGGTCTCAAGTGTGCCGTCCAAGGAGCTTGACCAGTGTCTGCATTCACATCGCCCAGCGCCTGTCAAGACATGGAACATTCCATCACCCCCCAAAAGTCCCCTCAAGCCTGTACACAGTCAGCTCGCTCCTTTTTGCCAGCCCCTGGCAACCACTGGTATGCAGCCCACGTCTAGCTTCTTTCACTCTGCATGATGCCTGGTCCGGGCACCTGGAACTGCTTTTTGGTGACTGAGTAGTATTCCACAGCACGGTTGGAGCACAGAGCCCTGCTGCTCTCGTGACGGAGATCAGGCCCTCCCAGCTTGCCGAGCCCTTACCTGGCTTGGGGCCGCCCAGCGGAAGGCGTGCCTTTTCCATCGTGTTCACAGAAGTACCCCGTCTCTGTCCCCACCTCCACTGAGAGCCGACCCTGAGCCAGGATCGCTGCACCTCTGTGTCCGCAGAGCTGGAATTTCATCCTCCGTTTCTGGTGACTTGCACAGACGGGAGGCTCCTGATGAAATTACACCTGCCTGAGGCCGCCCTCAGGGCTGCGGTCCTCCACCTGCCCGTAGTGCAGGTGGGCTCCGGGAACAGCGGATGCTCTGGGTGGGGGCAGAGGGCAGGCCTGGAGGTGTCTCAGCCATCTCCATGTGCCCCCCTCCCCGAGGAGCCTGGGAGTCCCTGGCCATGAGTCCCTGATCTCCACTTCTGTGGCTGTATGGTTTGGGATACATATTCTGTGTTTTCCTGAAACAAGGGGGTAGGGAAGGAGGGCAAACGGGAGCATGATTTAGGGTCAAACAATGGGGCTGTGCAGGAGACCCCGGTTCGATTCCTGGGTCGAGAAAATCCCTTGCAGAAGGGATAGGCTACCCACTCCAGTATTCTTGGGCTTCCCTGGTGGCTCAGCTGATAAAGAATCCGCCTGCAATGCGGGAGACCTGGGTTTGAACCCTGGGTTGGGAAGATCCCCTGGAAGAGGAAAGGCTACCTACTCCAGTATTCTGGCCTGGAGAATTCCATAGACTGTATAGTCCACGGGCATGCAAAGAGTTGGACACGACTAAGCGACTTTCACTTTCACTTCACTTTCACTTTCAACCGGGCTGTGTGACCTCCAGTGAGCTACAGTGTGTCTCTGTGCTTTGGCGTGGTCATCTGTGAACAAGAGAACAGCATGTGGTTTCCAGGGCGAGTGTGAGAGTCAGCTGGGGTCCCACAAACCCCTGGACTTCCCCAGAGCCCTGGAGGGCACGAGACCCCATCCAGGGGACAGAGGTGGGGCCGTGTGGGCCTCCAGTGACCGGTGTCCACCTCTACGCTGGGGCCACTTCTGTTCGAGTTACCTGTTGAAAAGTTTGAAAAATTCAGTTTCAAAAAACTGAAATTGCTCAGTCGCATCCAATTCTTTGTGACCCCATGGACTGCCCGCCAGGCCTCTCTGTCCATGGGATTCTCCAGGCAAGAATACTGGAGTGGGTTGCTATTTCCTCCTCCAGGAGATCTTCCCGACCCAGGTGAAGAGTTACCTGTCAGGGCCCTAAAGAAAACTTGGTTGACAAACAGCTGAGGTCCATGGCTGGCCGTGGCCGCTCTCCTGCATGTGCGCGTGGGCAGCGGCGCTGAGACTGAGGTCCATGGCTGGCCGTGGCTGCTCTCCTGAATGCGCGCATGGGCAGCGGCGCCAAGACTCTGGTTGGTCACAGACTAGTCAGGCCGATTCCAGGTCTGCTGCCTACCCACTGTGCGTGGCTTGGACGGCTGCATAACCGGCCGAGCCTCAGTTTGTCCCTCTAGGGAGTGGACACAGCTCTGCCTGTGGGCTCACGAATGGCAGCACCTGAGTGAAGCAAGTACCCAGTAGGCCCTTGGGGGTGCGCCAGGGGTTATGGCTTCCTAAGGGAACGGAGCACCGTGGGAGGCAGCAGCATGAGATTGGAGGTTTTAACGTCGTTTCTTGTGAGGATCGTGGACTTTTCCTGATGAGCTGGCTGCCCTCGCCTTTCTGCCATTGCCCCCTCCCCCGTGTCCTCAAAGGCCAGAGGCACCCTTGGGCTGTACTTGGTGGAGGGCCTGTGCAGAAGGGCTCTCAGGTGCCCCTGGGTGGCTCCCTGGAGCAGGCAGGACCCCTGCCTGCCCACCCAGCCAGCCAGCTCCAAGGTGGTCCCTTCGGGCTCCAAGGGGGTCTTGTGACGAGGCCGGGTGGTGTTTCACGTTGATCCAGGAGCTGGTTTTTCAGGTGTGGCCGCTTTCAGCAGAGAGGCCCAGCTCCGGAGAGGTAGGGCCTTTGGGACGGAGCTGGTTGCCCCTGTTCTCCACGGGTACCTGGCTTCCAGCTGGGGGTGCAGCCCTCCGGGCATGTGAGCTAACCACATCTCCCCTTTGATCCTGGTCCACTGCCCACCCGCCTGGGGCCAGTCACTGCCTGAGACACTCTGTTCTCAGCCCATCCGGGAGAGAGATGCTCTTGGTTGCCCTGGGTGGGAGACCAGTGCCCCTCCTTGGGGGTGGGCTCCTTTCGCTATGCCAGAGCTTCCCCGCTTTCCAGCAGGGTGCCTTTCAAACCAGACAGGCAAGGGTTTGAGGCCCACTTCTACCACCAGCCAGCTGTGTAGCTTCAGGAAAGTGACTTTACCTCTCTGAGCCTCATCTGAACAAAGGAGCGTGGTTGGGGTTTGGGAGGATCTGCGTGTTCAGTTGGGAGAAGCTGGTCCTCATCCCAGAGAAGAATGTTTTCTCCACTTGGTCAGATGCTGGTCCCAAAGGCTGGCCCTTGGAGAGCCCCAGGCCTGCCCCGAGAGGAGCTGGACACCACTGTCCTGTTCTGCTCTTAGCTACTGTGCTCACGGAGCATGGGTGGTGTAGTGCCTGAGTTTATGCAAGCTGGGAAAAGCCCAGAGGCCAAAGCGCTTAGTCCCAGCAGCCTGTCCACCCCTCAGCTCCTTGGAGTGGGTGATCAGGCTTCCCAGATGCCAAGCCCTACCTCGGTGCCGGGCTGTGGGCCCTGTGGCTGGGTTTTGGAGACACACCTACTCCCCCACTTGCTGAGGGCAGCCTGCAGGAGGTGGCTGGAGGGCGGGTGCGATTCTGACCCAGGAGAAGGCTGGCGTGGGCATCAGGAGTGGGGAATGAGCAATGTAAGAAAGGGTCTAGAGACGGGAAGTGGGACTCCAGATGTGGCAAGACCTTCCATGGGGACCCGTGGGACCTCATTTCAGGCCCAGGCAAGGACCTTCATCCATCCTACTGCCTCCCTCCCTGCCAGGCCCTGCCTCTTTCTGTGACAGCCATGCTGAGCTTCATCGTTTTCTAGAACATATTGCATTCCAGCTTGCTTCCCAGCGTGCTGTTGCTTCTCCTTGGAACAGGTTTTTCTGCTGCCCGTCCATCTCTCTCGGCTCATTCTTGCAGGTCTCAGCTTGGGTGTCACCTCCCTCTGGAAGCCCTCCCTGATAACCTCCTCCCAGGTCTGTGTTAGCCCCTGCGCTGCATTCCTACCGCCCAGTCTTCCTTACTTGCTGTCTTCCAGCTGCCCTTGTACTTGTCTGTCTCCCTTCAAGGGGTTGGGGCCATGCTGGCTTGTCCCCCCCACACCCCTGCCCCCGGTTCCCCCTGCTTGACACAGCGAGTGTCCTGGACCAACTTGTTAAGTGAATTAGAAGCAAGCTGAGTGCTGGGACATTCAGGGCAGGGCCTTGGAAGGGCAAGGGGCTTTCCCACCCTTCGATCACAACTCTCACTGGCCCACCCCACCATCCCCAGTTGCTGCCTCTCCTGGCCTGGCTGTGATTCTCAGAGGCATCTAGAGGGTGATGGTGGTGGGGGGCACCTTGTCTCCCTGGGCCGGGTGCAGCCCAGTTTGGGGGGTTCCCCCCTCCATGAAGGGCAGGTGGTGTGTGTGGAGAGCGCACAAGTGTGAAGCCTCAGAACAGTTAATCCCCTGGGCTATTTAGACACACGCTTTTGTGCGTGCACGTGTGTGTGTGTGTGTGCACGGCTGTGCGGTGATCCAGAGGCTGCGGCTGGTAGACCTCGCCCAGTAACTCGATGTTTGGCTGAATCCTGACCCCCAGCCTTGGACACCGACTGCCAAGTGTGTGGGGCCCCTCTAGTTGGTGGGTGGCACAGGGGACAGAACATCAGTTAGGAGCATGTTTGGCCCCACATAATAGAAGACCCGAGTGTAGAGGCATAAACCCCCGAAGGAGGGGTTTGGGCCTTCCCTGGTGGTCCAGTGGCTAAGACTCCACACTCCCAATGCAAGGGGCCTGGGTTCGATCCCTGATCAGGGAACCTGATCCCACGTGCTGCAGTGAAGGTTGGAGATCTCATGTCTCCCAGCTACGATCTGGTGCAGTCAGATAAAGAGATAAAAATAAATAGTTTTTTAAAAAATGAGTTTATGTACTCTCCCCAGGAAAAAGCCTGTAGGTTGGTCCCCAGAGCCTTAAGTAGGGGCTCGGCATGCCTTCGGGGACTTTGTTCTTTTCTTCTCTAGCATTGTTGGGTTTTTCTTTTAGTTTATTTGAAAATTATTTCCTTTAACACGTCCACTTCAGGACGTCCTTAGTAGTCCAGTGGGTAAGACTCTGAGCTTCTAGCACTGGGGGCACCGGTTTGATCCCTGATGGGGGAACTAAGAGCCCACGTGCCACATGGCATGGCCGATAAAAAGTAAAATGTACACTTCAGTGTGTTTTCGTATATTCCCAAAGTTGTGCAGTGTTCTTGTTCACCACTGTCTAATTTCAGAGCATTTCATCACCCAAAAAGAAGTTCTGACCCATTAAGTAGACGCACACACACAGACACTCACATACACACACCCATCCCCTGGCAGCTGGTTGGGGTCTGTCTGTCAGGATGGCTGATGTGACTTCTGCCTGGGGCTGGGGCCCAGGGCTTCTGTGGGGGTCCCCCTGGCACCTCCCTCAGGCACCCTTCTCCACTCCTGAGCCTCCTGGGTTGGGGGGTACCTAGGAGTACGTTGACCTCTTTTCCTTTTCAGATGGGGAAGCTGAGACCCAGAGCTGGGAAGACACATGGCTAAGGTCCCAGAGTTACAAAAATCAGGATGTGAAACCACATCTCATGACCCTCGGTCTGGGGCTCCCTGCCCTGCTGCAGGTGCCCGGGAGCCTCCCCTGGCTGCCTGATCCAGGAGGCTGGGCGGGAACTTGGAAGCAGAACAGCTGGTGGGAGGTTTGGGAGCAGACCATGGTGAATCGGGGGGCAGTAGAGGGGTGAGAGTGATCAGGGCTTTGGAAACACCCCCAGATGAGAGGAGGGAGAGTCCCCAGTGGGACTCGGTGACTGTAGATTCTGCCTGGAGGCGAGAGGCTGCTCAGTAAGTTGATGCAATGGACTGTAGGCTGATGGCCCCTGGGACCAGGCAGGAGAGAGGGGCTCCGGTTTCTGCCCCCTGGGAGCCCGTGGCGTCACCTCAGGGAACCCTCAAGCGTCATTACGTGCCCAGGTATATCCCAGGAGAGGCAGTCCTTGGGGTCTGTAGGGTGGGGCTGACGAACTGGAAGAACCACCTACAGGAGAGCCCCCTGGAGCCCGGGGTAGGGGGTGGGCAGATGGGGTGTTGGGGGTGGTGAGGCTCCCAGGGGAGGGGGACCTAGTCTTGGTGAAATGGGCCCTGCATTTATCTGGTGTGATGTTGAGTCATTGCCTGTGTGGGCCATGCTCATCCTCATGGCGCTGCTCAGAGCTCTGGAGGTGGTGGGCAGGTGGGCGTGGCATCGAGCTGGCTCACATCCAGGTGCCCGCCACCCACCTCGGGGAGCCAGTTCAGAACTATGTCAGCCCCACCAGGAGGGTTCTCTGCAGGCCTTGGGGTGGGGGGTACCTGGGAGCCCAGTGGGAGGGGACATACGGTTGCCAGGGGCACTGTCTGGGACGCTGACCTGCCCCATTGCAGGGACCAGAGAGGAGTGGTTTTCTCATGCCAGGCTCCAGACAGGTTGCTTTTAGAGCGTGAACCAGTGCCTCCTCGCTCTCTTTTCTTGGCTCGGCATCTCCTGCTTCAGACATGAGGACGCAGACTGGGTGACCCAGAGCCTGGGGACCACGTGGAGGGCTGGCAGCTCCCAGAATTCTCTGCTTTCTCCACCCTCCCTGCCCCCAACATCCTGGAAGCCCTGTGACCTTGGCAGCACCCTCTGCCCTGTTTTTGGCTCAGAGGATGACATCTCTGTATCTCTGGGGTCCCTTCTGGTGGTCAGGACCCCCAACAACTCCAGGAAGCCCACCCTGGGCCTCCCTGTGACCCCAGAAAGGAGGCCCAGCCCCTGTCCCGAAGCCCCTTGCTCTCTGAAGGGAGGCAGAAAAGACAGCTTGGAATGTTGAACCCTGGGAGAACCACTCAGCCCTTTCTGCAAACATCTACACAAGTCACTGGGCAGTGGGCTGTGCTGGGGGCTCTGCTCAGGGGAAGGGTTGGGGGGAGTCAGGCGAATGTTTGCTCCTCTGACAGGCTTTGCTTTGAAGTTGGCCCCTAAAGCTTCTGCTGTGTGCCCAGCATCACTTTCCTGGTGGGTGGGGAGCCTCAGCTGGACCCAGATCTCCCAGGGGCTGGACCCCTGCACACTCCTGAGATCATGGGCTGATGGGGGTCTGCCCATCAGCAGCGATCAGGACCTACGGAGGGAATGGTGTGACCTGGGCTGGGCTCCTCCAGGCTCTCCCTGAGTCTGGGGTTGGGCGAGGACAGCCATGGGTCACTTTATTGGATCACATCACCTGGCTAGAGCTTGAGGGGAGTCCTGGGTTGTCCCTGGTGGATCAAGGTAGCCAGGCTCACCTCACCTTACCTGAGTGAGGGTAGAGGTGGGGGTGATGAGTTTGGAGAAGGAAGTGGTGTCTGCATGAGTCTGAGTATACTCAGGAGGAGGGCCAGGGAGAGGAGCCAGAAGGAGGCTGGGAGCCCTGGCTCTCGCTGGCTTGTGTGATGGAGGGCAGGTCACCTACACACTGGGCCTCAGCCGTCCAGCATAGGGCGGATGATGGTCTAGATCCTGCCTCCCTCCATGGTGCTGGGGCCTCAGATGTGATGGTGTGTGAAAGCTTTGGCTGGAGAAGGGTGGTGGGTGTGCACTGGACCCAGTGAGCATCCAGCCTGTGAGCATCCAGCCACAAGATGCATGTCACCCCCCTGGGGACCTGGTTATTCCCAGATGGCTCGGTGGTAAAAGCTCCACAGGAGACACACGAGACGTGGATTCGATCCCTGTGTCGGGAAGATCCCTTGGAGGAGGAGATGGCAACCCACTCCAGTATTCTTGTCTGGAGAATCTCATGGACAGAGGAGCCTGGCGGGCTACAGTCCATGGGGTCCCAAAGAGTGGGACACGACTGAGTGAGCAACCCGCTGATCACCAGGACACCCCTGTGTCTCTGTCATGTTTGGTGGCCTTCCTCATCTAGAGACACCGTGGGTGTGCAGGTGGTACTTAAATAATTGTGAAAGGAATGGATGGGACTTGGGGCGTTGGCAAGTGTCGGCTAAGATGTGTGTGCGTGTAGACAGGGTGTGTGTACACACACTGGGGAGGTGGCAGGTGAAGTTAACATACCTGTTAAACGGACATCTAGATGGTGGTCACCTCCTCTCATGTGTGGGTCACCACTTACAACCTTTGGCTTCTCTTTCTTCACCTGGGAGCTCTGGGGCGGGAACTGGGCCTGATCCATCCCAGTTCTGGGTCCCGCTCACAGCAATTGCCATGAAGATACTGTGCAGTCAGAGTCCCAGGGCTTCCCGGGTAGCTCAGTGGTAAAGAACCCACCTGCTGATGCAGGAGCGCGGCTTCGATCCCTTGTCGGGAAAATCCCTGGAGAAGGAAATGGCAACCCACTCCAGTATTCTTGCCTGAAAAATCCAATGGACAGAGGAGCCCGGTAGGCTACAGTCCACAGGGTTGCAAAGAGTGGAACATGACTGAGAACACCCGTATCAGTCAGAATCCCACGGTATCCTTTTGGTGGATGAGAGGCTCAGGAGAGTGGACCGGAATGGGACTAGGGGGGCCCCCGGAATGGGGAGGTCAACGAGAAAGGGTCCTGGGGGCAGGGTGTAGTGTCAGGATTTAAAAGAGCATGAACAGGGACTTCCCTGGTGGTAAGCTTCCAGTGAACGGATCCTGAGTTCAAACGTGGTCTGAGAACTAGATCCTGCATGCCACATCTAAGAGTTAGCAGGCTGCAACTGAAGATACCGCATGCTGCAACGAAGATTGAAGAGCCCATGTCACGACTAAGATGCGGCACAGCCAAATAAAATATTTTTTAAAAATAAGTAAAATAAAGGAGCAGGAACAAGAGGGCTGGAGAGCATCCAAATTGGGGGGGTTGAGGCCTGTGGACAGGCCAGCAGTGAGGAGCCAGTGACTCTGGTGTGTGCTCTGGGGCAGATCGGAGCAGGTATAGAGGGCGGATGGCTGGGCAGGGCGGTGGTGCACCTTCCATCTGGACCTGAGAACTTCACACCCAAGGACTCGCCTTCCCAATGGGGAAACTGAGGCTCAGGGAGGGGGGTGGTGCCCAGGCTCCACTTCAGGGTGTCATCAAGAGTTAGAAGCCAGGTCCCTTCCCTGGGACCTTAGCCCTCCACCCCTGCTGGCTCAGAGGTCAGGGCAGTGGGTGGAGTGGGAGCCATAAAGAGGAGGAAGGAGGGAGCCGGCGGGCGGGGCCAGGTTGCCAGTGGAGGGTGGGAGCCTGGGTGCCAGCCCAGTGCCTGGGGGATTAGCTCACCCACAAGTGATTAGCTTTTTTTTTTTGGCTTAGTCTTTTCCTAACAAGAAAAGGCCTGAGGCTCTTCGTCCACATCCTTCTGAGAAGTCCCGTTTACGTCTGGTGAGGGAGCTCTCGGGAGATGCGGTCGCCGTGGGGGCTGGCACCACCCCAGTGCTGGCTTCTCCCCACCGTCTCCAGACACCCAGCCCCCCAGCTCTACACATGCCCGAGAACCAGTGCATATGGTACACAGCTGAGCTGCCCAGGGGCAGCTGAGTGCCAGGCCTTCGTTTCCCTCCCGCCCAGCACTTAGGGGAACAGAAGGGCCCTTGTGCTGCCTGTCAGGAGCCCCAGGTGAGCTCACCTGGAGTTGATGAGACAGGTGATGTCAGGAGAGACAGCCACTCAGCAGGTGACGTCAACGTGAAGTCATCCCGGCTGCTGCTTCAAAGAGCCTGAATGATCTCCAGGCTGGAGGCAGACACTTTCACATCTTATCTCACACATGGTCCTTACGATGCTAAGACCAGCAGATTTGGTGGCGCCGTTCTGCTCAGGAGGAAACAGGAATGGAGAGTTTGGGTGCCCAGTGGGAGTCATAGGCCGGTGATAGCTGGGTGGATACCAGACCCCAGCTTTGGTGCACCCTAAAGCCCCGGAGAAGGCACTGGCACCCCACTCCAGTACTCTTGCCTGGAAAATCCCATGGATGGAGGAGCCTGGTGGGCTGCAGTCCATGGGGTCACTAAGAGTCGGACACGACTGAGCGACTTCACTTTCACTTTTCACTTTCATGCATTGGAGAAGGAAATGGCAACCCACTCCAGTGTTCTTGCCTGGAGAATCCCAGGGACGGGGGAGCCTGGTGGGCTCCCGTCTATGGGGTCGCACAGAGTTGGACACGACTGAAGTGACTTAGTAGCAGCAGCAGCAAAGCCTAGGCATTTGCCCCCCCGCCTCCTCACACTGAGAGGGGCAGACAGGACAGCATGGGGACTCAGGCCAGCCAGCTGGATGCACATGGGACGTGCCGGGGGAGGGCCTCGGATGCCAAGGGTAGCGGAGTTTGGCTCAGCCTGGTTTTTGCCTTTCCCTCACTCTCAGACTTCTGCTTCCTTTTTGCAACTCATTCATCCACCCAGCATGTATTATGGACTGCCTGCTGTGGTTCTGGGGGACAGCCATGGGCAAACCAAAATCCCCTCCTTGGGACTTCCCTGGCAGTCCAGTGACTAAGACTTCACGCTCCCAAGGCAAGGGACCCAGGTTCAATCCCTGGTCAGGGAACTAGATCTCACATGCTGCATCTGTCCTGCTGCAACTAAACAGATCCTGCATGCCTCAACGAAGATCCCGTGTGCCAGAACTAAGACCCACGTGTGCATGTCCTGTTTGAGAGACTGGCAAAACCACTTTCTCTGCCTCCCGGGCTGGCCTTCCGATCCAGCCTCCGCCAGTTCGCACACACCTTCCCGTCCAATGGAATGAAGCGGCTGTGGGATCGGGACGCTTCGTTGTCCTGGATTGGTGGAGGGCTTGGCGTAAGGGTTCTTCTATCTGGCTCCAGAACTTAAAGGGTTTGGGTCCATCTGGAAGGACCCGGGAGGCTTGGGCCGCAGCAGAGACTGTGTTTCCTTCCAGCCGCACTGGTTCTGTCTGGGTTGCTGCTGCTCTCTGGTTGTCCAGTCGTGTCCAACTCTTTGCAGCCCTGTGGACTGTAGCCTGCCAGGCTCCTCTGTCCATGGGGATTCTCCAGGCAAGAATACTGGAGTGGGTTGCTATGCCCTCCTCCAGGGGAATCTTCCTGACCTAGGGATCAAACCTGTGTCTCGAGTCTTCTGCTTAGCAAGTGGATTCTTTACCAGTGAGCCACCTGGGAAGCCTCTATCTTGCTGTTACCTGAGCCTTGAGAGTCCTTTCCTCCCCTTTGGATTACCTGGTTCTGGGTTATCTCATCCTAAAGAAGGAAGCCCTGGGAGTTCCCTGGTGGTCCAGTGGCTAAGATTCCGCACTCCCAATGCAGGGGGCTGGGGTTTGATCCTTGGTCAGGGAACTAGATCCAATATGCCTCAACTGAGATCCTGCATGCTGAGACTAAAGATCCCACGTGCTTCGACTGAAAGATCTCACGTGCCTCAGCTTAAGATCCTGTGTGCCTCAACTAAGACCCAGCACAGCCAAATAAATTAAGAAAAAAAAGAATGAAGCCTTTTTGAGCCCACCCCACTTTCCGTTGGAGAAGGCAATGGCACCCCACTCCAGTGCTCTTGCCTGGAAAATCCCATGGGTGGAGGAGCCTGGTGGGCTGCAGTCCATGGGGTCTCGAAGAGTCGGACATGACTGAGCGACTTCACTTTCACTTTTCACTTTCATGCATTGGAGAAGGAAATGGCAACCCACTCCAGTGTTCTTGCCTGGAGAATCCCAGGGACGGGGGAGCCTGGTGGGCTGCCGTCTATGGGGTCACACAGAGTCAGACACGACTGAAGTGACTCAGCAGCAGCAGCAGCACTTTCCATACCTCCTTTCTCACATGGACCCCAGCAGCCTCCACCCACTTCCACTCAGCTCTTTGCCTCCACTCCCCTCAGCCCACCCATTTGCTGTCCGCCTTCCTTGTGTTCCTCTAGGCTCCTTGCCCAGCCCCCTGACCTCTGACCTCTGCCCTTCTCCCCTCCCCTGACTCTCTGACTCTCTGAGTCCCAGGTTTCCCTGATTTCTCCCACTGTGTTCTCCCAGGCACGCCAGTCCATGCACAGCCTTGGCTGCCACCCTACCTACCCCATATCAGATCTTGTCCCTCCCGCCTAGGGCTCCCAGTCAAGCCCTGATCATCCCTGGGGACGCCAGGCCTGCCCTCTTGGCCTCCTGTCCAGCCTTTTCCTTCTGTTCCCTGCTCAGCTGGGGGCACCGTCATCTACTCCATCAGCAGGATTAGAAACCTGGATGTCACTCCAGGTGTCTCCTTAGGCTTCCTCAGCCCCACCGCTTCCCCCAACCACTCAATCATGGAGCTCTGCCTTGCTTGCTGGTCAAATCACATCCATCCACTCCTTCACCAACCACCCCCACCCCCCCGCCTAGCCCTGAGATGTGGCCATCTGAGGCCTGGACTGTTGCAGAAGCCGGACAGCTGCCACTTCCCCATCTCTGGTCCTGCCCCCTAAAGTTCACCTGCCAGGACCCCCTAAACTTCCCAACCCATTGGTGGTTCCCATGCCCTGGAGCCGGATCCCCAACCCATGGTACCCGTCCGTGGAACTTAAGAACTGGGCTGCACAGCAGGTGAGCGAGTGAAGCTTTGTCTGCTGCTCCCCATCGCTTGCATTTCCGCCTGAACCATCCTCACCCCTGTCCATGGAAAAATTGTCTTCCACGAAACCAGTGCCCCGTGCCAAAAAGGTTGGGGACTGCTGCCCTAAAGGATGATGATCTGAGGTCCTTGACCTGACCCCAGTGGCCGTGCCCATATCTTCACCCACCACTTCCTGCCCAGCCATGGGGAGCCTGGCGGTTCCCCACCCCATTCACTGCTCTGCTCGGGCTCGACTGAGACCGAGACACGTGGGTGGCCCGGGCTGGTGGTTGGGTTTCCCGGGCAGCGGGTGATTTGGCTCTCCTTCAAACAGTCCTGCCTTATTTGCTCAGCATTTGATTCTAAGGAGGTGGGCCCAGCAGGGGGCAGGGCAGTGGTCCCCCTTGTTGATGAACAGTGCCTGGGTATTGCTCCCCTGGCTCTGCCCCTCCCCCGCAAACCCCTGCTCCCCCGTGACATGACCCCGCACTCGGGTTGGGTGTCACCTCCTCCAAGGAGCCTTCCCTGATTCCACCCCCTGCTACCCCGTACTTCTTACATGTCACTCATTTTTACCTTTGATGAAAGTATAATTTCCTTACAGCAAAATGCATGAATCTTAAGTATCCAGTGATGAATTTTCACCTGTGTATGTGTGTTAGTCACTCAGTCATGTCCTACTCGTTCCAGCCCCATGGACAGTAGCCCACCAGGCTCCTCTGTCCATGGAATTCTCCAGGCAAGAATAGTGGAGTAGGTAGCCAGTCCCTCTTTCAGGGGATCTTCCCAACTCAGGAATCGAACCCGGGTCTCCCACATTGCAGGTGTATTCTTTACTATCAGAGCCACCAGGGAAGCCCTTAACCTATGTATATAACCCCACGTAGTATGTGTTAGTCATTCAGTCATGTCCAAGTCATTTCAACCGCGTGGACTATAGTCCACCAAGCTCCTCTGGCCATGGAATTCTCCAGTACCCCATGTAACCAGCACTCAAATCAAGAAGTGTTATCTGAACCTATTTTAACTGTCCTTTCAACTCCCAGCCTGGGACTGTCTTCCAGAGCAGGAGCGCCTGCTGTCTGTCTCTCTACTCTATGGAAGGAAGTGTAATGGTTCTGGTGTGTGTGTGCGTGTGGTCACGTCCCCACGTGCGTGATCATGCCTTAGGGGTGGAGCACGGCAGGGGCTGTGGCCGTGGGAACCTGTGCATTTAGAGCCTGGCCCTGCTGCAAGGCCAGATGCCCCATCCTTGGCTAGGAGAGGGCCCGATCCTGCTCCCCGGCCCGGGGCCTCCGCAGGGAGCCGCCGCTCCGCCCGGAGAGGCCCCTACCGGCTGGCAGCCTGGAGATTAGTCTCCAAGGCCACAAGGCCAGTTGCCATAGGCACGCGGGCCCGAGTCAGGATCGCGATTGCTCATCCTGGTCACGCAGGCGGTGGCTGCCCCTGCCCGCCCGCCAGGAGCCGGAGCCGGGCTTTAAATAACGAAGTGGAAACCTGACCCTGGGGAGCTGTCTGCCCACGAGAGCCCGGCCTCCCCTCCTGCTGGGGCAGGCCCGAGGGTGACCCAGACACTCGACGCTGCCAACAGCACCCGCCCCGTCTCCTCTGGGGCACAGCCTGGGTTTCAGGGTTTCCCTTCCTTGTCTTAGCGCCCAGAGCACAGGCATGGCCCTAGCCTGGTCCTGGGGGCCCCCATCTGAGAAGAGAACACCATCATGAGCCCCCTTCCCCACCTGGGAGGGGTAAAGCCCTGTCTTCCAGGACCCAGGGCTCATCAGCGACGGGGCTTTGCTTGGCCAGGCCCCATCTCCTCCTCCAGGAACAGGGAAGGCCTCTGTGGTTTTCCCAGGAAGTGGCATGATGCACGTGTATCCCTGAGTCTGCCCTTTGCCCTGGCCTGGGCTGCTTTCCTGTGCTGGGCGTGGGTGGCAAGTGGGTTGGTTCTTTAAAAAAAAAAAAAACTTTTAAGAATATGGTTTCTGTTACTTCTTTCCAAATGGCAAAAAGTCATACTCCTCATCTCAGACCACAAAACTGCAGAACAGTAGAGGGGAGAAAGCCATTTGTGGATGCCGCCTGTTGGAGATAAAACGTCTAGAATCTCCATCTAGGCTTTTCCGTGAGATCGTCTGTCTATACGAAGCTGGTTTTCAGCCCCCGTGGGGCACTTAGGTTGCCTGCCATTTCTCATTCTTGTGTGCTGGTGTGTTTATTTACGGAGGTCCTGCTTGGGTGAAACAACTTGTACATAAATCTTTGTGTTTTGCGTAATTTTCTCGGGATACATTGATAGGGAATTCCCTGATGGTCCAGGGGTTAGAACTGTGAGCTTTCACTGTCGAGCCTGGGTTCAGTCCCTGGTCAGGGAGACAAGATCCTACAAGCTGTGTGACCAGGAAAAAAAATGACTAAATTGAGAAAAGGAACTGGGTCAAAGGATTGTTGTTCAATCTCTCAATTGTGTCTGACTCTGGGACCCTGTGGACTGCTGCACACCAGGCTTCCCTGTCCTTCACCATCTTCCAGAGCTTGCTCAAACTCGTGTCCAATGAGTCGGTGATGCCATCCAACCGTCCCATCCTTGGTCGTCCACTTCTCCCGCCGTCAATCTTTCGCAGCATCAGGGTCTTTTCCAATGAGTCGGCTTTTTGAATCAGGTGGCCAGAGTATTGGAGCTTCATCCTCAGCATCAGTCTTTCCAGTGAATATTCAGCATTCGGTCAAAGGGTGGCAACTCGGTTAAAGCTCTGGAGACTTACCCAGACAACTTTCTTTTTTTCTGGTTTTTTTTCTTAAGGTGTTTAAGAAATTATTTATGTTTATTTGGGGCTGTGCTGGGTCCTCGTTGCTGCGCATGGGCTTTCTCTAGTCGTGGTGAGCAGGGCTACTCTCGTGGTGCGTGGGCCTCTCATTGTAGTAGCTTCTGTTGCAGATCAGAGGCTCCAGAGCGTGGATAGTAGTACTCCAGAGCAGTAGTTGCGGCACTTGGGCTTAGTTACCCCTTGGCATGTGGACTCTTCCCAGACCAGGGGTTAAACCCGTGTCCTCTGTATTGGCACGTGGATTCTTAATCACTGAACCACCAGGGAAGTCCAAGACAACTTTGCTGTGTAACTGGGGATCCCAAATCTGTCTTTTTAAAAGCTTATTATTAAGGGGAAAAATAAAAACTATTTAAAAATCAGCAACTTGATGAATGTTAGAAACCAAGTCACCCAGATAACCACCCAGACCAAGGTCAGAGCATGCCCAGCCCCGCAGAAGCCTCTATCACGCCCCCTTCCATCAATCACCCTACCCTGCCTTCCTGCCAACATGACCACCATCCTGACCTGTAACATCAGAGTTCAGCCTGTGTTTGAAACGAACATAAAGGGGCTCCTACAGCCTGATCTTTCGCGCCTGGATTCCTTCATCATATTGGAGAGATTTCAGCCGTGGCGTGGCCTGTGGCTGTGGTTAGTTCATACGTCTGATGTCTTTTTCAACAGACCAGGCAACAGAGAGAACGCAGTGAAGGCAAGCACGTGATCAGTATGCTGAAAACAAGATACCATCTGAAGTATTGACCGTTTTCAAAGACATAAAGTATGTTTCCATAAAGGCCTTGCTCTGATGAATAGGAAGGACTCTGCAACCAGTGCAGCACTTAAGCTCATGGGAGAGCATGCCATGCTCTGGGGCAACCATGCGCTGGGTGTGCAGGGATCGAGGTACAGTCTGTGCCCTCTGGATCTTGGTTTCCCCAGAGACACATGGAGGTCGTAGGATGAGGGTCCCTCCTGCCCTGAATGCTTGGACTCTATACACTTAGGGACACTAAGAGAGCTTTTCTTAAGTGGGTGAAGTTTGCTCCTGCGATCCTATTTACCAGCTTGCTTCACTTTAAAAAAAAAAAATTTATTTGTCTGCACTGGGTCTTAGTTGCATAGGGATCTTCAGTCTTCATTTGGCTGCACAGGATCTAGTTCCCTGACCAGGGATCAAACCCGGACGCCCTGTATTAGGAGCATGAAGTGTTAGCCACTGGACCACCAGGGAAGTCCCACTTGCTTCACTTTCTACATAAAGTGGACGAGAACGGTCCTTGATCTCTGCCCTCGTTACCCCCAGGCCAGGTGACTTGACAGAAGGATCTTTGCAGGTGGTGCCCATCTGTTCTTTAAAAACATCCACAGACCCGAGTCTCTAAGAGGCCTTGGTAAGTGGGCAGCTTTCCCTTGAAAACCCCCAGGGATGGGGAAGCCCCAGGCCCACCATTTGGGAACAGCCCTCCCCGTGGGGAAGCATTTCCTGTATAGAGTCAAAGCCTGTGTCCCTGTACCCTCTACCAGAGTGACGTCAGTGCACCTGGACTAGTGTGGGGCTTCAGGAGCCAGCCACAGAACCAAGGACTGGGGGGACGATGGGCATCACCAGGCGCGCATCACGGGCTCCCTTGCTAGTGCTCGGTAAATGGTAGCTGCTGCTGTTAATCTTCTTACTTTTTTCTTAGTTGAGGAGATGTTTGTTGTGTGCGTGTGTGTGGTTCTTTTTTTTTTTTTTTTTTGGGCTTCACTGGGTCTTAGTTGTGGCATGTGAGATCTTTAGTTGTATCTTGCAAACTCTGAGTTGCAGCATGTGGGATCTAGTTCCCTGACCAGGGATCGAACCTGGGCCTGCCGCATTGGAAGCAAGGTTTGGGGAGGTGAAATAACTTACTTCCTGCAAGGCAGGGCTTTTCTCTCCTGGAGCAGTGCCCGGCACCAGGGCTTTCTAAAAGTTATTGGGGGACTTCCCTCGTGGTCCAGTGGTTGAGAATCCGCCTTGCAGTGCAGAGGACGCTGGCTTGATCCCTTGTCGGGGAACTAAGATCCCACGAGCCTCAGAGCAACTAAAGCCACACATCTCAACTAGAGAAGCCACCCATGCCGCAACTAGAGAAAGTCCACGCACCACAATGAAGAACTCACGCAGCCAAAGAAACAAAAGGATTAATGGATGGTTTTATTTTCATTGCTTTATATTCCACCTTATTTCAGAAGTGATTTGAAAGACTGATAAAGAAACATAAACTATACAGGAAGATGGTAGAAAGAAGACAGTAACACGAGAGTTGTATCCTAACGCGGAAGCAGAAGTGAATCTGAATTTGATGAAAATGCATGCCATGGAATCTGTTTCCGTCAGCATTGTGATTGGTTGTAGGTAATCTGATAAACAGAGACTTGAGAAGTGAGGGGTTTGTTTTCTCCTGTAATGAGGAGTCTGGAGGCGGGTGGCCCAGCCCTGGGGCGCGGCCTTCTGCGACTTCAGGGAGAGCAGTGCCTTCCCTGCCCTGGCTCTTCCATCCTAGGTGGTGGCTTTGGTCATCCTGGTCTCAAGGGAGTGCGGGCCACCAGGCAGCAGGGGTACGGGTGCGCCAGTCAGTGCCTGCTCCGTGGGTGGGAGAGAAGAGCATCAGGTAGGGGCTGAGTGAGCCGGCTGCACCAGTGGCCCCAGAACCCTAGATTCTTTCTGTTCGTTAATCACCAATGGGATGGCCACTCTCTAGTCACCAGTTGGAAAGGGAGTGTTGGTATGTTATATGATACACCAGGAGACAAAAACAAATGGATGATTTTTTTTTTTTTTTGGCTGTGACTTGTAGGATCTTAGTTCCTCCACTGGGACTCGAACGTGGGGTCCCGGCAGTGAAAGCACCAAGTCCTAACCACTGGACTGCCAGATAATTCAGTGAGTGTTTTTTTCTTTTTATTTTTTAATCACTGGTAAAGGTTGATTGAGCAATCCCATAGAAAGAGGAAGGAGCCTGGCAGGCTACAGTCCACAGGATCAGAAAGAGTCAAGCATGACTTACCGACTAAACAACAGAAAGTAAAGATTGACTTAACTAGGATGCTTTTAGCTGCAAGGAAGAGAAACTTCCATTGAACGCAGCTTACAAAACACAGACTTTTATCAGCCAGCTTGAAGCCCGGAGGTGGTGCATCCTGAGTCACGGGGGTCCCGGTTTTCCTACCAGTGAACTCTGCCGTCCTCTGCGTGATGGCTCCACCTCCTGGGTGGCCCCCCTCGTGGTCCTCAGATGGCTGTCATGGTTGGAGGTATCACTTTCAGACCATCCAGACATCCTCACTTCAGTCCCTTTCTAAGAGCAGGGGAAACTTTGCTACATGCTTCGTGTCTCAGTGGCCAGAAGTGGGTTCTGTGCTTCTCTTTAAACCAGTCCCAGGAGAGGGATTGGGATCGCTTTGATCTAAGCCTCAGAGCATCACCAAAATTCCCTGCCCTGGGCACCTGCCTTTAGCTGGCAGGACACAGTGGACACTCTCTTAGCAGGGAGGAGGGAAAGGACTAGGGGTCAGAGGGGGGATTGTGATTCAGGTGTCTAAGCCAGAAATCTGGGCTGGACATCCCTGGTGGTCCAGTGGTTAGGAATCCGCCTGCCAGTGCAGGAGACACGGGTTCCATCTCTACTCTGGGAAGATCCCATGTGCCTCAGGGCAACTAAGCCCGTGCGCCACAACTTGAGAGCCTGCGAGCCACAACTTCTGAAGCCCGTGCTCTGCAACAAGAGAAGCCACTGTGATGAGACACCCGCGTACTGCAAGCAAGAGTAGCCCCCCACTCAGTGCAGCTAGAGAAAGCCCGCGTGTAGCAACGAAGACCCGGTGCAGCCATAAATAAATACAATTAATTAAATTTACAAAGTCCAGACTGTCTTTCATAGTACAGCAGCCATTGTAAGACCCCTGGCTCCAGCTGTCCGAGTCGAGCCAGCCTGGGCAGACGGGAGTGGAAGTCAGGGCCGTGGCCTCTCTTGTTCTTTGCCAGCTGCAGCGATGTGTGGGCAGTGGGGAGGGGGCGAGAATTCAGGGCCCCGGGTAATTCCTTCCCCACTGGGGAGCCCCTGGGACAGGATATGCAGTGGAGAGTAGGGCTGCTGGGGGAGGGGGACAGGGATGCCCCCCCCACCTCAGGAAGGGAGAAAATACTTTTTGTTTGTTCTCTCAAGCTTCTTTTTCAAGAAACACAGGCATATGGCAGCGGATGGTGCGGGGGCCGTGTTTGGGTGGTGTATCTGCTCTTGCCTTTGCCTTTTGCGTGGTGATAGTATTTTTTTTTCCCACGGGCTCTAGTGCCCAGCTGGTGCATCGGGCAGTGAGACTTCAGTCAGGTGCTCCCCGGCATCCAGAAGAATTTTAGCTCTTCCCAGCAGTGGCTTCTGGCATTTCCCATAGGGAAGGGATGGGATAAGTTTCCAGCAAACCCAGGTCTGAGCTTTTTAGAGGTCTGAGCTGAGGAATGTGTCCAGGAGGTCAAGGATGGGGGCCAGAATTTGTGAGGGGGGATGTGGTGGCTCAGTGGTAAAGAAGCTGCCTGTAATGCAGGAGACACGGGTTCAGTCCCTTAGGAAGATCCCCTGGAGAAGGGAATGGCAACCCACTCCAGTATTCTTGCCTGGAGAATCCCATGGACAGAGGAGCCTGGCGGGCTACAGCCCATGGGGTTGCGAAGAGTCAGTTGCTCAGTCGCGTCCGACTCTTTGCAACTAACACACACTTCCCTGATAGGTCAGTTGGTAAAGAATCTGCCTGCAATGCAGGAGACCTTAGCTGGATTCCTGGGTCAGGAAGAGCCACCGGAGAAGGGATAAGCTACCCACTCCAGTATTCTTGGGCTTCCCTGGTGGCTCAGCTGGTAAAGAATCTGCCTGCAATGCGGGAGACCTGGGTTCGATCCCTGGGTTGGGAAGATTCCCTGGAGAAGGGAAAGGCTACCCACTCCGGTATTCTGGCCTGGAGAATCCCATGAACTGTATAGTCCATGGGGTTGCAAAGAGTCCGACACGACTCAGTGACTTTCACTTTCCTGGTGAGTGAAGGGTCCTGGATTCATTCCAGAGGGTCCTGTAATGGATTACTTTAAACTTGGTGCCTTGAAACAACCCGAATTTATTCTCTCGCCATTCTGGAGAACAGAACTGAATCAACACCACTCAGCCAAAACCCGTGCTCCCTTTAGCGGCTCTCGGGGAGCATCTGTTACTTGCCTTCTGGTTTCTGGTGGCTGCTGGCGTGTCACGGCTTGTGGCTGCATCACTCTGGTCCTCAAGGCCAGCATCTTCCCATCTCTCTGCTTTGTCTTCATGTGACCTTCTGTGTTTGTCACACCTCCTTATGTCTCTGTGTCGAGATACATGGGGACTTCCCTGGTGGTCCAGTGGCTAAGACTCCACGCTACCAAACACAGGGTGCCTGGGTTCGATCCCTGGTCAGGGAAGTAGATCCCATACGCTTCAACTAAGAGTTTGAGTGCTGCAACTGTAAGATCTTAGGTCTTCCCTGGTAGCTCAGACGGTGAGGAATCTGCCTACAATGCAGGAGACACAGGTTCCACCCCTCAGTGGGGAAGATCCCCTGGAGAGGGGAATGGCTACCCACTCCAGTATTCTTACTCTGAGAATCCCATGGACAGAGGAGCCTGGTGGGCTATAGTCGATGGGGTCACAAAGAATCGGACATGACTGAGCAACTTTAACTATAAACTATCCTCCACGCCCAAACTAAAAACAAAAAGATCCTTCGTGCTGCAACTAAGCTCTGGAGCAGCCAAATTAAATAAATAAATAAATATTTTTCAAATTAATTTAAAAAAAGTTTACATGTAATGGCATTTAGGGCCCACCCAGATAATCCAGGATAATCCCTGCATCTCAAGGTCATTAACTTAATCATATCTGCAAAAAATGATTTTTCCATATAAAGTGACATTTCAGGCTTCAGACATGACTGTTTTGGGGACCTACCACAGGTCCTTAAGGGCAAATTTGAGCAGCCATTCTTATAGAAGGACTCTCTGGTAATATATACCAACTAGGAAGAAGGAGTCGGACACGACTGAGAGACTTCACTTTCACTTTTCACTTTCATGCACTGGAGAAGGAAATGGCAACCCACTCCAGTGTTCTTGCCTGGAGAATCCCAGGGATGGGGGAGCCTGGTGGGCTGCCGTCTATGGGGTTGCACAGAGTCGGACACAACTGAAGCGACTTAGCAGCAGCAGCAGGAAGAAGGAGGGGGTGGAAATTCCCAGCAACCTCTCTTCTCCTCCCAGCTCAGCTCTGCCCCACACTGGCGTGGCCTTGCCCACGTGCCTGTGGACATTGTAAGTATATATTCAAGTTCTGTTCATTCTCCCAAACAGCTGCCCCCTGCGGATGCACCTAGAGCTTCATACTCTGCCCTCGGGCGTGTCAGTTACCTGTCACTGCATAACAAATAGCCGCAAACTTAGCAATATCAAGCAACAGTCATTTCTCACCTTAGTTTCACACAATGTGGGTTTTGACTAGACTCAGCAAGATGGCTCTTGTTTGGAGTTTCTCCTGCAATTATGGTCAAAAGATAGTTGGGGGGACTTCCCTGGTGGTCCAGTGCTAAGACTGTGCTTCCAGTGTGGGGGGCCCAGGTTCGATTGCTGGTCAGAGCACTAAATCCCACGTGCCACCCCTGAGAGTTTGCATGCCACAACTAAAAAGATCCTGCATGCTGCAGTTAAAACCCGGCACAGCCAAATAAATGAACAAACCAACCAATCCCAAACACTTCCCCTGACTCATAGAATGAGGGTTGTATATCTCCAAGCCAAGCTTCCTGCCTCTGCCTCTCTCCACAAAAGTGAAAATACCGTCTATCCAGAGTTCTCAGAGAACTCGTACTCACCCTTCAAAATCCTTTCAACAGGCATCAACTCAGGGAAACCTTGTTTGGAAACCCTGACTCCCCAAAGGCTAAACAAACAGAAAGTATTTAAATGAAAGAGAGATAGTCCTTTTTTCCTCGTGTCAAACCCTGTTGTCTGGGCCAGCAGGGAGGTTTTTCTAGGAGCTGTGGAGTAAATGAATGGGGGTGAAGGGAGGGCCAGGAAGCATCTCCCCTGGGGCCTCCCCGCAGGTAGCCAGCCCTCCAGCTTCTGTCATGCTGCTGCAGGCTGCCCCTGATTCCCCAAGAGCGCACTGCCTGGGTACTGCGTCCCAACTGATGGCTGGGTGGGTATGCTCTCTGTTCTCTCCCACTGTGGCTTCGCTGCGTGGCCGCCGAGCACCCAATGTAGCCCTTGGAGTTTAACAACTGTATGGAAGGGAAGGGGGGCGCCCACCACATGTGCCCCTGATATGGGGGGACCCGGACATGTAGGCATGTGGGAGGAGGGCTTCGGCTGCTGCACACCCAGCCCGTGGGTGGCTCGTCTCTCATCAGCGCCCCAGACAGGCTGTTTGCAGGAGGGCCGGTGGCGTTTGTATCTTGGTTCACTCCTAAGCCAGAGGGACAGGTGACCGTCCCCAGCCTGGTGGGGTCCAGCCTCTTGGTCTCACTCTGGCTGGGGGCTGCTCTTGTTCTGTGTGTGTTACATACACACTCTCTCTCTCTCTCTTTTTTCTTTTAACCCATCCCCTTTCGAACGCAAATGCTCACTCACCTCCACCCTTTTAAGGACACACTTTTCAACCTCTGGGGTGACTTTGAAGGTCTGGGGATTCCCAGTTGGGCCACTGGCCAGGGATGGCCTCTGCCAAAGTGGCCCTGGGTTCTGGGGACAAGCTCTCTTCCTGCAAGCCCAGGAAGGAGAAACAGATCGTCCTCTCAGATGTCTCCTCACCTGCGCCTGTGCTGGGGTCTCACAGATAAGGAAGCAGGGTGCCGGGTGGGCCCCCCTCTTTGCCAGCCAGCCAAGGCCACCGATCTTTTTCACTGCTCCAGGGGGAAGTGAGTTGAAGGCTCAGTCGTGGGGTGGAAGGAACCGGGCTTAGCTGGCGTGATCTGGACTCAGGCCCTGGCTTTGCTGCATCCTGGCTTTGGGACGCTCAAGCCTTGAAATCCTTCTCTGTGGAATGAGGACGGTTATACTGCTGTATTTAGAGTGGATCACCAACAAGGACCTTCTGTAGAGCGCAGGGAACTCTGCTCGGTGTACACGGCAGCCTGGATGGGAGGTGGGTTTGGGGGAGAATGTGTGCGTGCTCAGTTGCTCAGTCGTGTCTGACTCTGCGACCCCACAGACTGTCGCCCACCAGGCTCCTCTGTCCATGGAATTCTCCAGGCAAGAATACTGGAGTGGGTAGCCATTCCCTTTTCCAGGGGATCTTCCTGATCAAACACAGGTCTCCTGCATAGCAGGCGGGTGCTTTACTGGCTTCCCCTTTGGGGGAGAATGGATCCATGTGTGTGTGTGGCTGAGTCCCTTCACCTTTGACCTGAAACTATCACAGCATTGTTAATCAGCTGTTCCCCAATATGGGCTTCCCAAGTGATGCTAGTGGTAAAGAACCCGCCTGCCAGTGCTAGAGACGTAACAGACGGGTTCAGTCCCCGGATCGGAAAGATCCTCTGGAGGGGGGAATGGCTACTCACTCAAGTATTCGTGCCTGGAGAATCTTCATGGACAGAGGAGCCTGGCGGGCTTCAGTCCGTAGTGTCGCAAAGAGTCAGACACGACTGAAGCGACTTAGCATATACCCCAATACAAACTAAAAAGCTCCAAAAAAGATGAAAATAGTATAAGGACTGAGAAAAAAAGAAAAGGGGAAAATAAAAATGAGGATGGTTGTCAGAATTAAGTGCTTTGGGGTCTAACCCAGTCCTGGGACCTGAGAAGCAGCCCTGTGGCTCTCCCCCTCCCCCCGGGGCACCCCCTGCCCTGACTCTGGCCCCCTCTGTGTGTCCCCTGCTGGTGCCTCAGGTCCCTCATGGCATGGAGGACTGGCACCCGGGCTCCTGCAGTAAAGTTCATAAGCCCTGACCTGGTTCCCGCCTGCCTGCCTCCAGCCAGGGGCAGGGCCAGCCCACCGGTCTCATCAGCCAGCCACCCAGCTGGGCTGTCCCTGTGCCTGGGGTTCCTCTGAGTTAGGGGTCTTGCCCCAGGGAGGCACAGAAAGATGTGTGTCAGATGTCCCGAATCTCATCCTGACTTCACCACTCACTTTGAGCAAAAATGTCATCCCTCTGGGGCTTGGTTTTCTTCCACCTTTAAGATGGGCCCAGGGGACTTCCCTAGTAGTCCTGTAGCTAAGACTCCATGCTTCTAATACAGGGGGCCCGGGTTCAATCCCCAGTCAGGGAATTAGACGCCACAACTAAAGATCCCACCATACCCAAACCAAGACCTGGCACAGCCAAATAAATAAATATTAAAGGGCTTCCCTGGTGGCTCAGCAGTAAAGAATCCACCTGCCAGTGCCAGAGACACAGGTTCGATCCCTGGTCCAGGAAGATCCCACATGCCTCGGAGCAACTGAGCCCAACGTGCCACAGCTAGTGAGCCTGTGCTCTAAACCCCGGGAACCGCAACTAAGGAGCCCACGTGGCACAAATACCGAAGCCCGTGCACCCTAGTGCCCGTGCTCCGCAGCAAAGAGGAGCCACTGAAGTAAAAAGCCCAGGCACCGCCATCAGACAGTAACCCCTGCTCGCTGCAGCTACGGAAAAGCCTACATAGCAACGAAGACCCAGCACAGCCAAAAATAAATAAAATGTTTTAAAAGTGGCTAATTTAAGAAAGAATGGGCCCTGTTACACTCCAGGGATAGAGGTCATAGCTGTCAGCATGCTGGTAAACGGGCACTCCCAGGGGAGGTGGACAAAGAGAGGAGGAGGGAGCTGGAGGGGGAAGCAGGGCAAGGAGGGTTCAGTTCAGTTCAGCCGCTCAGTTGTGTCCGACTCTTTGCGACCCCATGAACTGCAGCACGCCAGGGCTCCCTGTCCATCACCAACTCCTGGAGTTTACCCAAACTCATGGGCATTGAGTCGGTGATGCCATCCAACCATCTCATCCTCTGTTGTCCCCTTCTCCTCCTGTCCTCAATCTTTCCCAGCATCAGGGTCTTTTCAAATGAATATGCTCTTCGCATCAGGTGGCCAATGTATTGGGGTGTTGAACCCCTGGACAAAGGGGCCACCCGTTGCTGGAGAAGGTCCGGTTCCCATCAGAGTGAGGTCTTCCCAAGCACCCAGGCCATGCACAACAGTAAGGACAAGTTCAAGAACAGCCCCCCACCCCCAGCCTTCCAGCTGGCCCTGAGCGCCCAGTGTGGGGCCTTTAGGACTGGAAACCCCTGCCAGAGTGCCGTCTCCTTGCCCTCGCCCTAGCCCCAGTGCCGGACAGAGTGGTCTTTCTGGGCCCGGCTCCCGTGGGGGCCTCCCTCCCAGGGGCAAGTCTGCCTTGAATCAGGGCAGCCGTGACTCAGCCGTGGACACAGCACTCAGCTAAGCTTTGGCTCTGACACCGGGCAGGCCTCCAGCTGTCGGCGGCCAGCAAAGCTGCCACTGTCTGGGCCAGGAATCCCGAGCAAGTGTGGGAGGCGGGCAGTGGGCAGGAAAAGCCAAGATGCTTGGAAACTTCCCCGGAGATTATCCAGGCCCAATACCCGATTGCCTGTCAGAATCCTTGGGACACTGAAACGTACAGTGTCCTGAGTTCAAGGCAGACCCCGGGACTTCTGGGGGGCGGGGCCTAGGAAGCTGGACTGGCAGGTGTGGGTGGCAGCTGGGCTGCCTGCCCTCCTCACTCACAGGTGGGCAGAGCAAGGCTGGGAAGCCGGGTGACGGGGACAGTGTCACACAGCAGTGTCCCTGCAGACCAGGGACCCAGGGTCTGCCCTCCACCTCCCCCAACTCCACCTTCTGTTGTCTCCCCGTGGACTGTAGCCCGCCAGGCTCCTCTGTCCATGACGTTTTCCAGGCAAGAATACGGGAGTGGGCTGCCATGTCCTTCTCCTTTCCCCACCCAGGGATTGAACCCAAGTCTCCTGCATTGGCAAGTGGATTCTTTACTGCTGAGCCACCAGGGAAGCCCGATCTGCTCTTAGGGGCTTCATAAAAGCCCCAAAGGTTGACCTGTCTGCTACCCGTGTGCCCTTCAAGCACATCAGGAGAGTGGCTTCCTCCCCGCTGCTGTGATCTCCTGGGTGAAGCAGCGCCCCGCTCCTCTGGGAGACCCCCTTTTTGTCCCCCTCCCCTGAGGAGCTCCCAAGACCATCTCTCGTCTCTAGGTGAAATTGGGTATTTTGGACCCAAAGGCAGGACCTATTGTCTGTGGCTTTGTGTCCCTTATTTGGTGTCTGTCCTTGTTCTCAGTGGCCAAGAGGGGTGTCTGGGCTCCTGGTCCTCCTGATGCCTGTGTCCTGGGGAGACCGTTCTGCCTGGGACTAAGGGGATTCTGTGCTAAAACCAGGACAGTCCCAGGCAAACCAGGGCGAGTTGGTCAGTCTGGCTGAGCATCAGCTGTCGATTTCATCAGGTGATCTTCCTGCTTCCTGCACCCTGGCAGGTGTGAGCAGTACAGTCCTCACGGCGCACGTCGAGGGGAAAGGACCAGGTTTGGGGTCAGAGAGACAGATGGACAGACCTCATCCTCACTACCCACTGACTGGGGCCTTAGGCGAGTCTCTGTGATGGAAGGATGATGTAGCAAGGAAGGATGCTCACGTGCAGATGCGCCACTCTGGACGTTCTGACAAGCTTTGAGGTGGTGCTGATGCTGCCAGTCCTGGGACCGCACTTGCAGGAGCACCTGTACAGGACACCTGTTGGATCCCTCACTTCAGTTCCGGGACCGTTCCTCCTCCATGATCCAAATACGTTCAAAATTGCAATCCCCCAGATTACCCGTTGGGAGCCAGGCAAGCCCGTCGTTGCCAGACAATAGCTTTTGAACATCCTGGCTCCCAGCCAAAGTGGCTGACCATCACATTTATTATTACCCCGTGCGCTTTGCTGGATCTTAGTTCCCCAGCTGGGGATCGAACTCATGTAGTGGGAGCTCAGAGTCCTAAACCCTGGACCCTGGAGCTAGGGAAGTCCCTAACTCCCCTAATATTCATTGAGTGTCCTTGAAAACTCAAGCAGGCATTTGAGGCAGTGAAAATACAGTAAAGCAGACACCCTCTGGTCTCCCGGAGCTGAATTCCAGTTGGGGAAATCTGGCAGGAAGCACATGAGCAGGTCGCTTCAGACACTATGAAGGAAATGAATGAAGAGATGGGGGTGGGCTGCCATGTGGCTGCCGGGTCAGGGAGCTGATGGAGTGAAGGGGGCAACGGGAGAAGATAGAGACCTGCCAGAACCTTCTCTTCCAGAGGAGCCGAGTCCACGGCCCCCGAGGGGCGCACACGGTGTGTCTGGGCAACGGAAAGAGGGTGGCGCTGGAGCCCAGTACAGTGGGGCTGGAGCGCCAAGGAAAGGGGCAGACGGGCCTGGGCCCATGGGCCTACCGCTCGGGGAGGCGACCTCCTGCCAGCGGTGGGAACCCCCTGGAAGCTTCTTACGGGAAGCCACGTGAGATGATGTAGCTGCTGTTTGCAGGGAGCCCGTGGGGGCAGGAGGAGGTCAGAGAGACCCGTGAGAGGCCATTGCCATGGAGTGGGTGAGCGAGGAGGGCAGCCTGGACGGGGAGGTGGCGAGAAGTGGGCAGACCTGGGTGCGTTCCGGAGCTGAGCTCATGGGACTCCCCCCCACCCCGGATTGTTTCAGGGGTGAGAGAGGTGGGACCCGGGGATGAGGTCCCTCGGTCCTCCTGCACCTGAGCTGATGGCGGGAGAGGAGAGGATCTGAGTGGGGAATGTGGGCCGTGTTGTGTTTGGATTGCTTGTTGGGCACTGAACAGTTGACGTGGAGGAGGCAGCATCCCAGGAGAGGAGGGAGAGAGGTGGAGAAGCACCAGCGAATAGATGATGTGTAAGCCAAAAGAAAGTGAAAGTTGCTCAGTCATGTCCCACTCTTTGTGACCCCATGGACTACACAGTCCATGGAATTCTCTAGGCCAGAATACTGGAGTGGGTAGCCTATCCCTTCTCCAGGGGATTCTTTACCAGTTGCCTGGAGAAGGAAATGGCAACCCACTCCAGTATTCTTGCCTGGAAAATACCATGGATGAAGGAGCCTGGTAGGCTACTGTCCATGGGGTTGCAAAGAGTCGGACACAACTGAGCGACTTCTCTGTAATTACCGCTCTTTACCAGTCGAGCAACAAGGGAATGGGCTTCCCTGATAGTTCAGCTGGTAAAGAATCCGCCTGCGATGTGGGAGACCCGGGTTCGATTCCTAGATTGGGAAGATCTGCTGGAGATGGTATAAGCTACCCACCCCAGTATTCTTGGGCTTCCCTGTTGACTTAGCTGGTAAAGAATCTGCCTGCAGTGTGGGAGACCTGGGTTCAATCCCTGGGTTGGGAAGATCCCCTGGAGAAGGGAAAGGCTACCCACTCCAGTATTCTGGCCTGGAGAATTCCATGGACTCTGTAGTCCATGGTGTTGCAAAGAGTCAGACCGGACTGAGCGACTTTCCCTTTCAAGGGAGAGATTGCCTCCCGGCCAGGGAGGGAGTGGGACAGGGGCAGGGAGAGGGCCTTGGACCCTCAGCCGGCAGCACCAGGAGGGTGGGGAAGCCAGGTGTGTGGCCCTGGTGCCCTTGGGAGAAATGTTTGCGGTGGGATGCTCACGGCCCCACTGCTGCCTCTCGGCCCCCGCTGACCTTGTCCCCCGAGGAACTGGGGCGTGAGTGGAAGTCCCTTGTCACTCAGGGCTTCCTTGCTACTTGTGCCCCAGGTTGGGAGCCGGTCACCCGTGATGTCACTTCTGATGGCCTCTCTGGGTGACACAGAGCAGCCCTTAGCTGCCCCAGCCTCACCCTGTCCCCATCCTCGCTGGCGTGTGACCTGTGTCGTGGCTCAGGCAGTGGCCTCCCATCCGTTCCCCCCAGGGACCGTCTCCTGTACTTTCGTCTCCTGTACTTTCTGAGTCACTTGCCTCCTGCTCAGCTAGCATATTCATGCTCTCTGTTCTGTGAAGTCTGTTGGTCTTATTGGGTGGTTTTCTTCTGCCTCATTTTCAGATTAGAAGTAGCCCCACCTGGCACATTTCTCACCTTATACCTTACATTGGGATTCCCTGGTGGCTCAGACGGTAAAGAGTTTTGCCTGCAATGCAGGAGACCTGGGTTCGATCCCTGGGTCGGGAAGATCCCCTGGAGAAGGGAATGTCAACCCACTCCAGTATTCTTGCCTGGAGAATCCCATGGACGGAGGAGCCTGGTGGGCTATAATCCATGGGGTTGCAAAGAGTGGGACACGACTGAGCGACTTCACTTTCACTTTTCCCATCTTGCACATGAGAAAATAGGGGGTCTAGGTGGTTGACCCCGTGTGGTCCTGGCAGCCCCAGGCCTGGGTCTCACCACATATGCATGATTCCCAGCTCATAGCTCCTGGCCCGTTCCAGCACTCTGGACCCTGCCTCTTCCACTGGCAGCAGCTCAAGCCGCAGGAACCTGCCCCTCTCAGGGGCTCAGGAGGATCTTCTCTGTCCTGCGAGCACGATGGACAAGAAATCAGGGGACGGCCCACAGCCCAGCCCCCTCCACACTCCCCTCCTCTTTCCCTAAGTCCCTGGCTCCTTCCTAAACGGATTAGGACCTTTGCCGGAAGGAGCCGGCAGCCGTCTGGGGCGACCTGGAGGCCAGGCCTGGAGCACTGTCTGGTGCCTCCTGCTTTGCCCTGATTTGATTTGCGCCCCAGCAGCTGGGAGGCTGGCAGCCTGAGGCCTTTCTGGAAGTGGCTCAAGGGACTGGGGAGAGCAGGGGGGTGGCTGAGAGGAGGGGGCAAGGCTCCATGCACCCCAGTCAGGCCAGCCTCTCAGCTGCTCTCGCAACACCCCCACGATTAGGCTTCGTGTCGCAGAAAACCCCTGGTTGCTTTCGTGACCATTCCCATGTCCTATCCAGGGCCCGGCATAACCCTCAGCATCCCTTAATGCTGCCAGTTTCAAGCTTTTATTGAAAAATAAGGCAAGAACTTGTCCAGTGGTTAAGATGCCTCGCATCTACTGCAAGGGGTGTGAGTGTGATCCCTGCTTGGGGAACTAAGATCCTACATGCCATGCGGCCAAAAAAAAAAGATGGTTGATAGTGTATTTCAGGTGTTCCATAGCTTTCCTGTCTGCTTGTTATCAAAGTTACTGAGAATGGGGTATTAAAACATTTGACTGTAATTGTGGATTTCCCCCCCCCCGCCTTAGGTAAGACAACCTAGGAGAATAAATACATTTTAAAACATTTATAAGTGAACCCATACTCACTTGGGGCAACTGCCGACCTGGCCAGTTATTAAAATTAATATTTATATACAACTAAGCAGCCAGCTTGGGCCAGGACAGCGTCCAGAGCCAAGCTCTTGTTGTTCCGTCACTAAATCCTGTCTGACTCTTTGTGACCCCCATGGACTGCAGCACACCAGGCTTCCCCGTCCTTCACTTTCTCCCAGAGTTTTCTCAAACTCAAGTCCATTGAGTTGATGACATCCAACCATCTCATCCGCTGTCACTGCTTTCTCTTCCTGCCTTCAGTCTTTGCCAACATCAGTATCTTTTCCAGTGAGTCGGGTCTTCGCATCAGGTGGCCAGAGTATTGGAGCTTCAGCTTCAGCATCAGTGCTTCCGATAAATATTCAGGGCTGCTTTCCTTTAGGATGGACTGGTTTGATCTCTTTGTAGTCCAAGGGACTCTCAAGAGTCTTCTCCAACACCATAATTCAAAAGCATCCATTCTTCAGCACTCAGCCTTCTTTATGGTCCAGCTCTCACATCTGTACATGAGTACTGGAAAAACCATAGCTTTGACTGTATGGACCTCTGTCAGCAAAGTGATGTCTATGCTTTTTAATACGGTGTCTAGGTTTGTCATAGCTTTTCTTCCAAGGAGCAAGCGTCTTTTAATTTCATGAGAAAAGCTCTAGCGCATCCCTGATTCCTTTGAATGTTTCCGTCACTGAAGTTGGACACGTCTCACCACGTCACGTGTGACAGGCTCTGATATCTGCTGTTCTGTGTCATCGATTTCATGACCCACTAAAAGGCCGCAGCCTGTGGTTTGGACCACGCTGAGCTGGGCCCTTGGGGTGCAGCGGGAATTGGCCGACCAGTCCCTGCCCTCATAGAGTTTATGGTCTGGTGGGGGGCAGCTCCGGTGGCAGAAGACACTCTGGACTTAGCACCAAGGCAGCAGGCCCAGCTGTCACTGCCGGGGCTCTCCAACCCCTGGCCCCAGTTTTGTGCACAGACTCCTTCCCCGCCAGGAAGCCAAGCGGGCAGGACTCACAGAATCCCTCTGACGCTTGCAGCTCTGCTCCCTGCTCCCTGGCCAGAACTGGCCACCTGGGGCCTCTGTACAGAGCACTAGAAGGCCTGAGCCTGGGGAGGGGATCGAAGGTCCCTGTCTCTGCTCTCTGCTCTCCGCCCTCTCCTTTGCTTGGACTGGTGAGGGGGCAGGTCGCCAATAGGAAGATGCTGGCACTGGGGCATTTTGGAGGAGGGATCCCTGGACCTGATTCCTGGGGTCAGGAAAGGGAGGGGCAGGATGGATCGCGGCAGGGGGCAAGGGAGGCTGACGTTTGTTATCCAGTGGGGCCCTGGCCCGGCCGGGTGATGTAGGGCCAGCAGGCCTGTCCCCGCCAGGCGCAGCCCCGATACGGGGCCCTGATCTGAGGACGTCCCAGCTCTGTCCTCCGGGAGTCTCATGACAAGGGGCAAAGTCCTGTCTTGGGGAAACCTCGTCTGGGATGAAGGGGCCTCTGCCCTCTGTATCTCTCTGCACCCCTGAGACTCAGTCCTGACAGCCAGGAAGTAGACTGCAGCTCCCAGCCTTGGGGCAGCAGCAGCCTTGCCCCTGGGAACTGTGATGGGGTCGGTCAGGGACAGAGGGGAGGCCAGTGGTGCCTGACCCATCCTGCGAAGGAAAGGGTAGGAGAGGGGGCAATCCAGGGAGCCTTCCCAGCAGAGGTGACAATTGAAAGCTAAGGGGGCAGGGGTTTTCCTGATGGTCCAGTGGTTAAAACTCTGCCTTCCAATTCAGGGGACAGGGGTTCAATCCATGGTTGGAGATCTAAGACACACACACCCCCACCCCCACCCCCGCCATGCTGTGCAGTGTGGCCAAATACTAAAAATAAAAATTGTTTTCTTTTAAAGCTAAGAAAGCAGTCAGTAAATGCCGAAGGGGCCAGGGAGGGTATTCGGAGAATAGAACCTGTGACAGCTGAGGACCCATAAAGGGTGGTCATATGTCTGGGGGATGGTGACTTTTAGAGGACTCAGAGCATGGGGGTATAAGGAGGAGCTGGGGCAAGGGACAAGTCTGGAACCTGGAATACCGAGCTGAGGAGTCGAGAGCTAATGTGGGCAGTAGGGAGCTATGGAGGGTGTGTGAGCAAGGGAGGGCCATGCCAGAGCAGTGTGTGGGGGGAGAGCTGGCATTTAGGGCCTGCCAGGCAGACTGCTCGTGACACTGGGCTTGGCTCCGGGGTGCAGACTTGGAGAGACAGGCCCTCAGTTACTCCGCCACACACCTGTAATGCTCTGTGCAGGCTGCAGCGGCTCCAGGCCTTTAGAGTTCAGAGTCCTTCATGCATGGAAGACTCTTGGGGGAGGAGGAGACCAGTCCTTGACTCGTCCCACCTGGGAGGTGGAGGTGGTCTCTGGGGCTCGGCGGATTATGGTGGGGACAGACGCTACATGTGCCCCGCCCCACCCACCTCCGCCTGCTCCCCGCTCCTCCTCCATCCAGGCGACCATGGCCTTGCTGGGAAAGCGCTGTGACATCCCCGCCAACGGCTGCGGGCCTGACCGCTGGACCTCCGCCTTCACGCGCAAAGACGAGATCATCACCAGCCTCGTGTCTGCCTTAGATTCCATGGTGAGTGCCCCGGGGGCAGTGGGACAGCTGGCCTTCGTAACTCTGGTGCTCACAGGAGCCCCGCCGATCTAGGCCTCAGTGTCCCCCGCCTGTCCCAAGGCCTCTGCCCTCACCAGCATGAGAGCAAGCCTGTGAAACCTCAGCCCTCGTCCCCTCACCCCTTGTCTTCATTTCGTCACCTCTCAGAGTTCAAGTCCCATCCCTGGGATGGTCACAAGTCTCCCTCCCTGGGGCTTCCCTAGTGGTCCAGTGGATAGGACTCTATGCTCCCAATGCAGGGGGCCCAGGTTCGATCCCTGGTCAGGGAACTAAAGATCCCACACGCCGCAGCCAAGATCACAGATCCCTTGTGCCGTAGCTAAGACCTGGAGCAGCCAAATAAATGTTTATGAATAACCAGATAAACTATTTCAGTGATTCCGTTACACTAAGCATCGTTTCTGGAGCTTGGGGGGCCACATGTGGCTAGTGGTCATGTTATCAGACAGTGTAGAAATAGAACATCTCCGTCACTGCAGAAATTCTAGGGGACCATCTCCGATGGCTCAGCAGCAAAGAATCCACCTGCAGTGCAGGAGACCTGGGTTGGAAAGATCCCCTGGAGAAGGGAATGGCAACCTGCTGCGGTATTCTTGCCTGGAGAATCCCATGGACAGAGGAGCCTGGCGGGCTACAGTCCATAGGGTCGCAAAGAGTGGGACATGACTGAGTACGGCTGGCAGTGCTGCTGTGGAGAGTGTTTCAGAGGCTCCCTGGAGGAACTGATGGCCCTCTGTCCTCGTGCCATGATCAGGACAGACTCCCCCGGGCTCCCCCAGGCCCTGCAACGAGGCCTTTACAGGTGTCCTGAGGGACCGTCGTGGATGACAGCAGCACTTGATTGACACTGCCTTAGCTCTGCTGGCACCCTCCAGGCCTTGGGCCGGGTCCTCGGGAGTCTTCAGTGGAGGGGGAGAGGGGGCAAAGTGCTGTCTGCTCATCACCTCCCCGCATCCAGTCTGCGACCCTTTTCCAGAAGCTTCCTTGTGACCCCCATTCTCTGTGCCTCTGGGCAAATCCACTCCCTGCTGTGACCTTAGCTTCTTCGGCTGTTGAAGTGACCACATAACAGAGGCTCACCTCCAGCCCTGGTGGCCTCCCCTTCAGTTCCATTCAGTTCAGTTCAGTCGCTCAGTCTGTGTCCAACTCTTTGCGACCCCATGAATCGCAGCACGCCAGGCTTCCCTGTCCATCACCAGCTCCCGGAGTTCACTCAGACTCACGTCCATCGAGTTGGTGATGCCATCCAGCCATCTCATCCTCTGTCGTCCCCTTCTCCTCCTGCCCCCAATCCCTCCCAGCATCAGTCTTTTCCAAGGAGTCAACTCTTCTCACGAGGTGGCCAAACTACTGGAGTTTCAGCTTTAGCATCATTCCTTCCAAAGAAATCCCAGGGCTGATCTCCTTCAGAATGGGCTGGTTGGATCTCCTTGCAGTCCAAGGGACTCTCAAGAGTCTTCTCCAACACCACAGTTCAAAAGCATCAATTCTTCGGCGCTCAGCCTTCTTCACAGTCCAACTCTCACATCCATACATGACCACAGGAAAAACCATAGCCTTGACTAGATGGACCTTTGTTGGCAAAGTAATGTCTCTGCTTTTGAATATGCTATCTAGGTTGGTCATAACTTTCCTTCCAAGGAGTAAGTGTCTTTTAATTTCATGGCTGCAGTCACCATCTGCAGTGATTTTGGAGCCCCAAAAATAAATTCTGACACTGTTTCCACTGTTTCCCCATCTATTTCCCATGAAGTGATGGGACCAGATGCCATGATCTTCATTTTCTGAATGTTGAGCTTTAAGCCAATTTTTTCACTCTCCTCTTTCACTTTCATCAAGAGGCTTTTTAGTTCCTCTTCACTTTCTGCCATAAGGGTGCTGTCATCTGCATATTCTGAGGTTATTGATATTTATCCCGGCAATCTTGATTCCAGCTTGTGCTTCTTCCAGCCCAGCGTTTCTCATGATGTACTCTGCATATAAGTTAAATAAGCAGGGTGACAATATACAGCCTTGACGTACTCCTTTTCCTATTTGGAACCAGTCTGTTGTTCCATGGCCAGTTCTAACTGTTGCTTCCTGACCTGTATATAGGTTTCTCAAGACGCAGGTCAGGTGGTCTGGTATTCCCATCTCTTTCAGAATTTTCCACACTTTATTGTGATCCACACAGTCAAAGGCTTTGGCATAGTCAATAAAGCAGAAATAGATGTTTTTCTGGAACTCTCTTGCTTTTTTGATGATCCAGCGGATATTGGCAATTTGATCTCTGGTTCCTCTGCCTTTTCTAAAACCAGCTTGAACATCAGGAAGTTCACGGTTCACATATTGCTGAAGCCTAGCTTGGAGAATTTTGAGCATTACTTTACTAGCATGTGAGATGAGTGCAATTGTGCAGTAGTTTGAGCATTCTTTGGCATTGCCTTTTTTTGGGATTGGAATGAAAACTGACCTTTTCCAGTCCTGTGGCCACTGCTGAGTTTTCCAAATTTTCTGGCATATTGAGTGCAGCACTTTCACAGCATCATCTTTCAGGATTTGAAATAGCTCCACTGGAATTCCATCACCTCCACTAGCTTTGTTCGTAGAGATGCTTTCTTTTTTTTTTTTTTTTTCGTAGAGATGCTTTCTAAGGCCCACTTGACTTCACATTCCAGGATGTCTGGCTCTAGGTCAGTGATCACACCATCGTGATTATCTGGGTCGTGAAGCTCTTTTTTGTACAGTTCTTCTATGTATTCATGCCACCTCTTTTTAATATCTTCTGCTCCTGTTAGGTCCATACCATTTCTGTCCTTTATCGAGCCCATCTTTGCATGAAATGTTCCCTTGGTATCTCTAATTTTCTTGAAGAGATCTCTAGTCTTTCCCATTCTGTTATTTTCCTCTATTTCTTTGCATTGATCACTGAGGAAGGCTTTCTTATCTCTTCTTGCTATTCTTTGGAACTCTGCATTCAGATGCTTATATCTTTCCTTTTCTCCTTTGCTTTTTGCTTCTCTTCTTTTCACAGCTATTTGTAAGGCCTCCCCAGACAGCCATTTTGCTTTTTTGCATTTCTTTTCCAAGAGGATGGTCTTGATCCCTGTCTTCTGTACAATGTCATGAACCTCAGTCCATAGTTCATCAGACACTCTATCTATCAGATCTAGTCCCTTAAATCTATTTCTCACTTCCACTGTATAATCATAAGGGATTTGATTTAGGTCATACCTGAATGGTCTAGTGGTTTTCCCTACTTTCTTTGATTTAAGTCTGAATTTAGTGATAAGGAGCTCATGATCTGAGCCACAGTCAGCTCCTGGTCTTGTTTTTGCTAACTGTATAGAGCTTCTCCATCTTTGGCTGCAAAGAATATAATCCATCTGATTTCGGTGTTGACCATCTGGTGATGTCCATATGTAGAGTCTTCTCTTGTGTTGTTGGAAGAGAGTGTTTGCTATTACCAGTGCGTTCTTTTGGCAAAACTCTATTAGCCTTTGCCCTGCTTCATTCCATATTCCAAGGCCAAATTTGCCTGTTACTCCAGGTGTTTCTTGACTTCCTACTTTTGCATTCCAGTCCCCTATAATGAAAAAGACATCTTTTTTTGGTGTTAGTTCTAAAAGGTCTTGTAGGTCTTCATGGAACCATTCAACTTCAGCTTCTTCAGCGTTACTGATTGAGGCATAGACTTGGATTACCGTGATATTGAATGGTTTGCCTTGGAAACGAACAGAGATCATTCTGTCGTTTTTGAGATTGCATCCAAGTACTGCATTTTGGACTCTTTTGTTGACCATGATCTCTACTCCATTTCTTCTGAGGGATTCCTGCCCGCAGTAGTAGATATAATGGTCATCTGAGTTAAATTCACCCGTTCCAGTCCATTTTAGTTCGCTGATTCCTAGACTGTCAACGTTCACTCTTGCCATCTCCTGTTTGACCTCTTCCAATTTGCCTTGATTCATGGACCTGACATTCCAGGTTCCTATGCAATATTGCTCTTTACCGCATCGGACCTTGCTTCTATCACCAGGCACATCCACAGCTGGGTATTGTTTTTGCTTTGGCTCCATCCCTTCATTCTTTCTGGAGTTATTTCTCCACTGATCTCCAGTAGCATACTGGGCACCTACTGACCTGGGGAGTTCCTCTTTCTGTATCCTATCATTTTGCCTTTTCATACTGTTCATGGGGTTCTCAAGGCAAGAATACTGAAGTGGTTTGCCATTCCCTTCTCCAGTGGACCACATTCTGTCAGACCTCTCCACCATGACCCACCCGTCTTGGGTGGCCCCACGGGCATGGCTTAGTTTCATTGAATTAGACAAGGCTGTGGTTCTAGTGTGATTAGATTGACTAGTTTTCTATGATTATGGTTTCAGTGTGTCTGCCCTCTGATGCCCTCTTGCAACACCTACCGTCTTACTTGGGTAACTCTTACCTTAGACGTGGGGTATCTCTTCATGGCTGTTCCAGCAAAGCGCAGCCGCTGCTCCTTACCTTGGACGAGGGGTATCTCCTCACCGCCGCCCCTCCTGACCTTGAACGTGGAGGAGCTCCTCTAGGCCCTCCTGCTCCCACGCAGCCACAGCTCCTTGGACGTGGGGTTGCTCCTCCCCTTGGAGACAGCTGAATCTGTTTGTTTGTTTGTTTTACCATGTTAACCTCGGGGAAAAGGATCGGCAGGGTTTGAGAGAGGAAATGAACACCATCCCCGCCCCAGGGGACAGTCTTGCTGGCCCTGAGATGTCTCCAGCTTCCTTACCAGGGCTACTCGTGGCCAGAGCTGCCACTCAAGGCTTGATCATGGCCCAGAGAGAGTGTAGAACCTGGCCTATATCACATTCCTAGCAGCGGAATTGTGATTAGAAGCCAGACTTCTGACTGTCCACAGAGCGCTAAATCAGATAAAAACCAGCACTTATCAGACACTGACTTCATGCCTAAAGGAAATCAGTCCTAAATATTCATTGGAGGGACTGATGCTGAAGCTAAAGCTCCAGTACTTTGGCCATCTGATGCAAAGAACTGACTCATTGGAAAAGACCCGGATGCTGGGAAAGATTGAGGGCAGAAGGAGAAGGGGATGACCAAGGATGAGATGGTTGGATGGCACCACCGACTCAATGGACATGAGTTTGAGCAAGCTCCGGGAGTTGGTGATGACAGGGAAGCCTGGCGTGGTGCAGTCCATGGGGTCGCAAAGAGTCAGACGCGACGGAGCGACTGAACTGACTGACTGACTGTACTGCACGCCACGAGCTTTGCAGGCAGGTTTCCCAGTGAGGTAGGTCAGAGGCCTGAGATGCTGGCGGTCTTGGTTGCAGGGCCCCCATGTTAGGACTTCCTATGCCGTCGGCCCACCAGTCTCAACTCTGGGGCTGCAGAAAGAACCTCTTTGCCTCATCCCTGCTCTGGCTGGCCTGATTTAGAGATTCTTTCCCACCAGCCAGGCCCCATTGAGTCCCCAGAACAAGGCCATTGCACCTCTGGGAGCTGGACGGTTTGTCTCCATTTTACAGACTGAGAAACTGAGGCCCAGAGGAGGGCATGACTTTTAGGAAGAAGCTGGTGCAGAATTAAAGCCTAAGTCTGTCCGAGCCTTGATTCTCCTAGGACCCATCCCACCTCCTCATCTGGGACTTAGAGCCCAGGACAGGGGCCTCTCATCCTGGCCCCTCATCTGGGACCAGGCCTGAGGCCAGAAGCCCACCAGGAGCAGCAGGGCCTGGGGGTGGGACACAGACCTTGTGCGCCTTTGTCCTCCTCCAGAACCATAACCTTGTCCTCTTCCCCTGGCCTTGGCCAAGCTCTGTGGGGGTCATTCATTCATTCCCACTGCAGCATCTAAGAACCAAGACGTTGAGCTGCCGGGGGGATCTCGGGCAGCTGGGGCCTCAGCTCTCACCCGCCAAAGCTGGCCCCGGGGGTGTCCGGAGTGGGGGGCCCTTTCCTGGGCTCACATCCCTGCTCCCCGCGCAGTGCTCAGCGCTCTCCAAGCTGAACGCCGAGGTGGCCTGCGTCGCTGTGCATGATGAGAGCGCCTTCGTGGTCGGCACCGAGAAGGGGAGAATGTTCCTGAACGCACGCAAGGAGCTGCAGTCAGACTTCCTCAGGTTCTGCCGTGAGTACTCGGGGCTCCAGAGGGCCAGGGCCCGCAGTCCTGGAGGACAGGAGAGCTGGCACCTCCCTGGGTCCCTGGAGCAACACCAGGTGGCCGGCCCTGTGTCGGGGGAGACACGGGGCAAGCAGGGTGGGTGCAGGCTTCCCAACGTGGCATTTTCGGGGTGGAATCACACCACAGTCCCTCGGCCAAGAGAGATGAGCCGACCCAACCCTGGGCGGTCCAGATGCGGCCACCTCCATCCGCTGAGGGACAGAAATGGACACTGAGGCCCAGCACTGTGGCCCCATTCCTGCGCATCCCTGACGCAGGGACCGAGTCCACGTGCTTGGCTGATAATTATTGAGCGCCTGCTGCGTGCTACACCCCTGAAGCACTAACTCCCTCATCCTGACGTCAGCCCTGGGAGGCTGGTGCTGACCCCGTCACGGTAAAAGAATCTTGGAGCCACCTACTGGAGGCCCCTGGGGATGAAGTGACTGAGGACTTGTCCAGCACGTAGGGAACGCTCTAGAAACGGGAGCAGTTAGGGATGAAGTGATGAAGAGGGCTGGGCACTGGCGCTCTTTGCTGTTCCCAGCAGGCCCAGGGGACAGTCGTCCCCGATATACAGATGAGAACATGAGATGCAGTGAGCATAACCGCGGGCCGGGGGAGGTGTGAAACGCAGCCGACAGGTGATGGAGGCAGGGTCTACCCTTTCTAAATGGGGGGTGCAGCCTCTGTGCACCCCCTGGGACCCCTACCAAGGACTCCTGGTCGCTCCCAGAAGAGATGAGCCCTCCAAGCTGTAAGCCAGTAGCCCCGATCCAGAGGGGTCACTCTGAAGCCCCCAACTCTTCAGTGCTACCTGGGCCTACAGGGCTCCTTGGAAGCAGGCCGGGCCTCTGCGTTCTCTCCTCCCCGCATTCCTGGTGCCCAAGCACACACCCCCGGCTCCGTGTGTGTCCCTGCTCACTGCCGCCTCCATCCCTGCTGTTCCCCTCTCCTGACAGGCCTTCCCGCCCCCCTGTGCCTGGCAGACGCCCCCCCAGCCTTCAGACTCACACCCCTCCCGGCCTCATCCATGCCCCTCCGCCCCAGCGCCCAGACTGTGGCTGCCCACCGCCCACTCCATGCACTCCTCCTGTGCCCACAACTTCCATCTGCACGCCTGGTGCCCCAGCTTGGCGGTGAGCTCCCCAGGAAGGGGGTTGGCTTCCCCTCTGTGGGAGGTTAGAGCCCAGGTGGGCATGCAAGCCCATGGTTTGGGGGACTCAGAGCTCTTGGGGGCTAAAAGCGGGCCCTGGAGCCAGACGCCTGGGGCCTCATCCCGGCTCTGCCACCTGCTGGGCCTCAGTCTCCTCATCTGTGAAAGGGGACCGTGGTGCTACCCTCTCCTGGGTCAAGCTGAGGATTAAACGGATTAATACATGGCGAGCACCTAAAACTGCTGGGCACGTAGTTCATGCTCCATAAACGCCAGCCATTGTTTTCCTCGCTGTTAGTAGCCCTTTCATTACCCCACCCCGGGTCCTGGACTCTGGGATTAGCCATTTTTGGGAAGGCTGACCCCCGGTGCTGGGACACACCATTGTATCCTTACTAGGGTCCAGCTGCTTCCTCAGCCAAACCCCTCCACCACCCAGCTCTCGGAACCTGTCTGCTCTCCAAGCTTGGGCAGGAGACCTGGACCTGGGTAGGGTGGGCAGTGGCGGGGGTCTGTGGCCCTAGTGGGCCAGCCTGGGAGCCAGCCCAGAGCCTGGGGAAGGTGCACCTGGCTTCCCAGAGCCAGGCAGAGCCGCTATTTATAGCGCCGGGAACTTGGCTGGTTTATTTCAAGCTTCACAGGTCCCCAAGGAGAGCAGACTCCAAGCTGAGATGGGGGGGCCCCCGGGCCCTCCTCTCATTCTCTTTCCAACGAAGTTTCTAGCATCTTCCCCACTCTCCCAGGCCCCCACCCTGGCCCAGCCTGGCATGAAGCACTTCACAGCCCCCTTCAGCCTCCTGCTGGAGTCCCTATCATCTCCCCATTTGGCATAGCAGAGAGGTAGGACCTCGATTGGTTAAGACAGAAAGGGGTGCTGGACCGGACATTCGTTGAACCCCAGTTCTGCCCCAGGCCAGCTAGTCTCCTGGTTGAGAGCTCACAGGCTGAGGCCCGGAGAGGGAAGGGACTTACCCAGGGTCAGCCGGTGAGTTAGAGGTAAGCAGGGATGAGTGCCCTGTGCTGGGCACTGGGCACTCAGATGACCAGCCTGGCCCTAGGCAGGGTGGCTGGGGCAGACCTCACTCACTCATTAATCCTTCCTTCATTCCTCCGTGGGCACTCTGTGTTGCGTGCCCAGCTGCAGGACTCGACCCAAGCCAGGGACATCCCCGCTCACTGGGCTGGTGGTGAGGTGAGAACTCACCACGGCCTCACATGCTCTGTGTCCCGCAGGAGGGGCCCCGTGGAAGGAGCCGGAGGCAGAGCACCCCAAGAAGGTGCCACGGGGTGAGGGTGGCGGCCGGAACGTCCCACGGTCAGCCCTGGAACATGGCTCGGACGTGTACCTTCTGCGGAAGATGGTAGAGGAGGTGTTTGATGTTCTTTATAGTAAGATCCTTCCTCATTCCATTTGGGGCCCCCAGGTGGGTGGGAGCCCCCGGCCCCACCCTCCCCAGCTGAGGAGGCCCTGCTCCCGCCACTGCAGGCCGTGGGCAAAACCTCAAGGCATGGGGGCCTTCTCCCCCTCACCCCCCAGCTCTCCCCCATTCTGCATCCCCAGGCATGGCTCCCCCATCCCAGCCCCATTTCCTTGAACCACCATCCCTGCCCTGATCTCCTAGCCTCCAGCTCCCTGTGCCAGGCATCTTCCTAAAACACAGGTCTGACCACAGAGCTCTTTCCTCCGCTCCCTTCTTGGGCTCCCTGTCACCCTGGGCGTGGCATCAGCCCCCACCCCAGCCCACCAACCCCGCCTCTAGCCCTTCTGACCCCCTTCCTCTTCTCCCACTCACTGCGGCTTCATTTCACACCTCCTCACCTTTGCTCTGCTGCGCCTGTCAGGCTGGCCCTCCCCTCTGTCTGGTGGGCACAACATTGCTCTCTGAGGCTCAGCTTCAGGAAGCCCCCAGTTCCGAGTTGGGTTAGGGTCCCCTGTGGGCACCGCTGTGCCCTGTGGCTTCACCCAGTTGCTCTTCAGGATCCGGGACCTGCCTGCACTTTCTGCTGTTCTTAGCCTGCAGTTTCAGAACCCAGCAAAAGCAGGAGCCCAGAGGGTGTTTGTTGAATGACTGAATGAAGGCTACCTGGCCATCCAAGTCTTTCCCCTGGAGTAGGAGAAGGGGCAGGGATGAGCAGGCCTGGCCTCCCTCGGGAAATGTCAGGTTGCCGCCAGGTCTCTGGCCCAGTGGTGACCTCCACGCTCCCTGGGTGACCTCAGGCAGGTCCCCTCCATCCCTAAGGGGCCCCCCATTATTTCTCATTTGCTTTATTCCTTCCCCTCCTGCAGCCTTTGGCTCTCTGGAGCAGAGGTCTGGGTGAGTGGGGAAACCCTGCTGGAGTCTAGATGTCAGTAGAAGGAAGCCAAGAGGAGTTGGGGTCTGGAGGCCCTGGTGGGCAGGCTGGCCCCCTGGGATGGGAGGACTGGTCACGCGTGGTGGGCTGTGTCACTGCAGACAGTTTTGCCAGATACAGGGCACATGCCCAGAGCCCCTGCGCCCCTGCTCACTGTACCCCGACTCTGCCTGCCTGCCTCGGGCAGAATCAGATGTGGCTACTGGGGCGGAGCTTCCTTCTGGCTCCTGGTGCGTGGATGCTTAGTCGCTTCGGCCCTGTCTGACTCTTTGCAACCCCATAGACCTTAGCCCCCTGGGCTTCCCAGGTGGCACTAGTGATAAAGAACCCGCATGCAATGCAAGAGACGTAGGAGATTCAGGTTCGATCCCTGAGTTGGGAAGATCCCCTGGAGGAGGTCAGGGCAACCCACTCCAGTATTCCTGCCTAGAGAATCCCAAGGACATAGAAGCCTGGCAGGCCATAGTCCACAAGGTTGCAAAGAGTCGGACCTAGCTGAAGTGACTTAGCACACACACGCACAGACTGTAGCCCACCAGGCTCCTCCGTCCATGGGATCCTCCAGGCGGGAATACTGGAGTGGGCTGCCATTTCCTTCTCCAGGGGATTTTCCCGAGCCAGGAATCGAGCCTGCACCTCTTACGTCTCCTGCACTGGCAGGCGGGTTCTTTACCGCCAGCGCCACCTGGGAAGCCCTCTGGCCCCTGGTGGGGGGTGGCAGAAGTCCGTGAGCCCAGGCCCCTCGGCCACCCCTTCTGTCCCCCCTTCCCTCGTGCTCGCCATCTTTTTTTTTTGGCCACAGCATGTGGAGTGTGGGGTCTTACTTAGCACCCCAGCCAGGGTAGGGGGGTACTTGCGCCCCTGCATGGGGAGTGCGGAGTCTTAACCATGGGCCCACCAGGGAAGCCCTTCCCCGTCTTCTCAGCCTGTCTGTTCTGCCTCTCGCTTCCTCTCCATCCCTCTCTCCCTCCCCTGCCCTACCCTCTCTCATCCTTTCTCCTTCCTCCCTGTGGCAGTTGCCTTTCCCCTGTGTGTCCTCCGTCTCTCGCCGCCCCCTCCTCCCCTCCTGCCTGAGCCCCCGGCCCTGCTTTCCCTTCCACCCAGATGCCTGGAGAAGAGAGTGGCAGGGAAGCCAGGGGACCCTGTTGATGGGCAGCCGTGGCCCTTGACCGCAGCAGGGCCGTCCACAGCCCCCGCCTGCTCTACCTGCAGGGGGGTCAGTCTCTGTGAGGTTTGCAGGCTAAAGGGCCTGTGGGGTCCATCTCCTGGGGGCCTGGCACCGTAGGGAGTGGCTCAGCACGGCCCCAGCTCTGGGGCGCACCCGGCCCCCGCCCCGGCCTGGCTTCCCTCTCATCAGGCCTCTCTCCTCCACCCCCCGTGCCCGCAGGCGAGGCCCTGGGCAGGGCCAGCGTGGTGCCGCTGCCCTACGAGCGGCTGCTCCGGGAGCCGGGGCTGCTGGCCGTGCAGGGGCTACCTGAGGGCCTGGCCTTCCGGAGGCCGGCCGAATACGACCCCAAGGCCCTCATGGCCATCCTGGAGCACAGCCACCGGATCCGCTTCAAGCTTAAGAGGTGAGTGAGGCTGCTGGCCAGGGAGTGGCCGAGAGCCAGTGCCGGATGGTGGGGGCTGGGCCGGGTGATGACCTGCTTCCGTGCTATGGCCGCTGGCCCGGCCGGAGGGGAGGGGACTTTAGCATCCCTACCGGGGACCCTGCTTGTAAGAGCTCCCAGTCTGATGCCAGGAGTGAGGCAGAAACGCAAGCACAGAGCATGCTCCGAGCCAGGTGTGGTCACAGAAGTCTTCCCTGGGGACTTCTGTGTGCAGAGAGGCTCGGCTGGGGAAGAAATAGCACCAGCAGCCCCGCAGGTACCAGGAACAGCCTGTGTGGAGGCGGGAAGCCACATCGTGCTGCTCCTTGGGGTTGTCAAGCAAGGCTTCCATTAGGGGCTGGTGGGCGGGGGAGGGTACCGATCGCCCGGTCAGCCGGGAAGCAGCCTGAGTCACCCATCGGGGTTAGGCGAGGCCAGGACACGAGCCCGGGAAGGAGGGATGCATTAGGAGATGAAAGCCGATTGGCTGCAGCTGAAAGGATGCGATGGGTGGTCCTTGGGGAGAGCCCAGGTGTGGGGCCCTGCACGTCACACCCCCTCCCCGGGCCTGCACCCCCACCTGTAAACGAGGACTAGCTCCTGTCCCGTGTGCCTCACAGGCTCTCTGCAGGGATGGCTGGGGGCAGACATAGCCCTGGCTGGACGGGGGTGCACAGCCATCACGCGTCCTTTGCTTCACCCAGGCCGCTCGAGGATGGCGGACGGGACTCGAAGGCCCTGGTGGAGCTGAATGGCGTCTCTCTGCTAGCCAAGGGGGCTCGGGACTGTGGCCTACACGGCCAGACCCCCAAGGGGCCACCTCAGGACCTGCCTCCCCCTGCCACCTCCTCGTCTGTGGCCAGCTTCCTGTACAGCACGGCCCTCCCCAACCACGCCGTGCGGGAGCTCAAGCAGGAGGCGCCTGCCTGCCCGCTCGGCCCCAATGACCTGGGCCTTGGCCGGCCCGGGCCGGAGCCCAAGGCCCCCGCTGCCCAGGACTTCCCAGACTGCTGTGGTAAGCTGCTTCCGGGGCCCCTGAGTCTGGGAGTGGGAAAGAGATCACTCCTGCAGGGGCAGCTTCCCAGGGGAGGTTGGGGTGCTCAGGGCTGCAGGAGGCGTCTCGGAGCCAGGGGCTGGGGTGGGGCAGCTGGCGTCCTAGCTTGGACTCCGTCAGACCCCAGCCTCCCCCCAGTCATCTGTGACCTGGGACAAGAGATGCCCAAGAGGATCCCCGGGGGAGTCTCTGGAGGTGGGGAGTAAGCATACTAATCAGGTCCATGCATTTAATGAGCACCTACTGCATACCCAGCATGGAATTAGGGATACCGGAAACATAAGGAAAAACTGGGCATGAGAAAGACCTGTATCCTTATTTTGGCCCCTCTACAAAGTGGCTGTGTGTCCCAGGGCAAATCTCTCTACCTCTCTGAGCCTGTTTCCTCCTCTGTAAAATGGAGATATGGAGAGTACCTGTCTAGCTGGGTTGTCATCATGATGAAATGACAGGGCACGTTAGCAGTGCACGTTCTCGGGCCCAGCCACCTGCAAACTGACAAGTGTGCCGAGTGGTTCCAGTGGGTGCTCAAGTCTGAGAACCACTGTACTACAGCCCTGAGTGCAATGCTCGGCACAGAGTAGGTGCTTATTATAAGTTACGAGAAGGAGAAAAAGGGAGCCCACCCTCCCCTCCACAGACGTGTGGGCTGAGCTGGAGGACAGGGCTTATATGCCTGAAACAAGTGTCCCCCCCTGTAAAAGGTGACCTGGGATTGTGCCATCCAGAGAGCAGACTCCGCTACAGAATGTCTCAGGCCTCTGGTCAGCGAAGCTGCCTTGAGTTCCTGATCACGGAGCTCAGTTCTGGGTTCTTGCTGGTGGGGGAAATGTTACCCCAGAGCCCCGACCTGTGCACCCAGGCCAGATTTAGGGGAGCCCCTCTTAGGGCCCACCTTGAACCTGTACCTTTCTGCTCCCTTGTCCAGGACAGAAGCCCACTGGTCCTGGCGGTCCTCTCATTCAGAATGTCCATGCCTCTAAGCGGATCCTCTTCTCCATCGTCCATGACAAGTCAGGTAGGACAGTGCCCGTGGCAGCACCCTGTCCAGAGTGGGGATCCAGGACTGGGGTGCTGCTTCCCAACGTGCATGTGTGTCCCCTGAGTCTTTGTGAGAGGTAGGAGGACCAGCACTGCACAAGGGGCTTGTGCGTAAAACCAACATGTAATAGTTACACCGTGCTGCGTAACAAATTGCCCCAAAACTTAAAACGCCAAGCATCAATGCCTTATGGTTTCCGTGGGTCAGGAATTCAGGAGCAGTGTAGCCAGCTGCCTGTGGTTTTGGTATCTCTCATGAGGCCATTGATCAAGATGTCAGCTGGGGCTGTGATCATCTGAAGGCTCAGTTGGGGCTGGAGGATCCACCTCAAGCTCGCCCATGTGGCTGTTGGCAGGATTCATATTCCTTACTACGTGGGCCTCTACAGGGCTGCTTGAGTACCCTCACAATGTGGCAGCTGGCTTCCTGGAATTAGTGATCTGAGAGAGTAAGGAGGAAGCCACATGTCTTTTATGACCCAGCCTCAGAAATTACTTGTCCCTTCTGCCATGTTCTACCCATTAGAAGCCAGGGATTTGGGACTTTCCTGGGGGTCCAGTGGTTAGGACTCCATGCTTCCGCTGCAGGGGGCACAGACAGGGTCAGTCCCTGCTCAGGGAACTAAGATCCTGCAAGCTGCATGGCATGGCCATAAAAAATAATGAAGCCAAGAACTCGATCCAGTTCATACTCAAAACGGAGAGAGAGGAATTAAACTCCACCTTGTGAAAAAACAGGTGTCCAAGAAATATGTGGCCAGATGGATAGATGTTTTTTGTTTTAATTTCAGGCCTTTCAAGCAAGGGAGAGGCTTCTTAAGAATATATTTGTTTGTTTGTTTGGATCTGCCAGTCCTTGTTGCAACGCTCAGGGTCTTTACTTGGGGCTCCTGAACTCTTAGCTGTAGCTTGTGGGATCTAGTTCCCCGACCAGGGATCAACCCCAGGCCCCCCGCCCCCCCCCCGCTTTGGGAGTCCAGAGTCTCAGCCCCTGGACCACCAGGGAAGTCCTGTGGACACATTTTTAAAGTACCAGGCAGTATAGGGGACAGGAAAATGTGGAATTCATTTATACCAAAAAAGGATGAAGTGAGACTTTGCAGCAGCTTTGCCTTGTGGAGGTCTCAGCCTCACTTTGATGAGAGGTTCGTTAAGAAACCAGGTGCTAGCTGGGTGATCTCAGGCAAGTTACTCAGCCTCTCTAAGACTCAGTTTTCCCACATATAAAATGGAAATAATGCTGCATTTGCTATCTATGTTTACAAATTGTTCTGAGGGATTCATTAGGATACTGCGTGCTAAATTGCTTCTGTCATGTCCAACTCTTTGCAACCCCGTGGGCTGTAGCCTGCCAGGCTCCTCTGTCCATGGGATTCTCCAGGCAAGAATACTGGAGTGGGTTGCCATGCCCTCCTCCAGGGGATCTTCCCAATCCAGGAATTGAACCCGCATCTCCTACATCTCCTACACTGGCAGGCAGGTTCTTTACCAAGAGGAACACCTGGGAAGCCCCAACCAGGACGTTACATATGGATAAAGTACTTAGCCCAGATAGCTACTTAATACATTAAAGATGTTCCTTTTATCATTTTAATGAACCAAATGATCTCTTTAGTGATTCACGCTAAATTGAGGGAGAGACTTTGGATCTGTGGGAGAGGCCAGCAGGGCTGAGGGTTTGAGGGGCCAAAGCTGAGTGAGAACCAGACATGACGGTTAGGTTTTGAAAGTCGAGACTCAGGAGAGGCCCAGGATGGACTGGCTGCGCCTGCATGATACGCACTGCCCATGGGGCGGACCGGGGGCTTCCCAGGTGGCTCCGTGGGTAAAGAATCCACCTGCAATGTGGGAGACACGAGTTCGATCCCTGGGTCGGGACGACCCCTGGAGGAGGAGGGCGTGGCGACCCCCTCCAGTATTCTTGCCTGGAGAATCCTGTGGACGGAGGAGCCTGGGGGGCTGCAGTCCATGGGGTCACACAGAGTCAGGCAGGACCGCAGAAAACTGAGTACACCCATGCGGTGGGTGGACAGAGGCCAGCGGCCTCCAGACCGCGGGGTCCCTGCTCAGACAGGCCTCACTTGTCCCTCCTGTGTTTTGATAGAGAAATGGGACGCCTTCATAAAGGAAACTGAGGACATCAACACTCTGCGGGAGTGCGTGCAGATCCTGTTTAACAGCAGATATGGTGAGTGGGTGGCGCGGGCCGCGGGGTGGCCCCGGCAGCGTGCTGAGCAGCTCATTATGTGGCAATCACTCGTGTTCCCCGACATGACAGCAGGAGCCATATGCTGGTTCCCGCGCACCGTCAACGCGAATGTCATCTCCTGTCTGGGGAGGGGGTGGTTGTGTCAATATTTCCCTTCCAGATTTCCCGGGTGGGGGCGGGGGGACTGATGGCAAAGCCCCAGACTGACTCACCTGTGGGAGGCGGGCCGGAAGCATGGTGGGGCGACTGCCCATCTAGGGGACCATCCAGAGAAATGTTTGTCGGCCTGGCATGCCCGCAAGTTCCCCGTTGCACCGTGCCATATCCCGTCACCTCATTTCTGCCCCCGTCCTGGCGTGCCGCCTGCCCAGGGAGCCCTTTGCAGGTTTTTCGGACCAGACTCCTTACTTGTTCTTCAAAACTCAGTCTGGGCCCTCCAAACCCTGATGGTTTCCTCTCTGTTCCGTGTCGCATGCTTGATGCACCATGTCTGTATCTGTCCCCGTGAGGGGCCCGGGCAGCCCTGGCCCCTCGGTATACCCGGCACCCAGGCCAGAGCTGGGCTCAGAGCACATGTCAGCTCATAGTATTCCGGGCAACAGACACAGGTGGTAACCGGGGCTAGGGTGGGGGGTCTCCCACATGATGGTGCTTCAGCCAAGCGTGCAGGGCAGCCACTGGTTGGCTCGGAGGCAGGGGCCAGACCTGTAAACTCACGCTGAGTCCTGGGATCCCCAAGTCCCCTCCCCCACCTGGTCCCCTTTGTCCCATCAGCAGTCCTGTATCACCCTCACTGATGGACTCAGCCTCCCTGGAGCTCTGCCTGTGAGCCCCACGCTGATCAGATGCAGTGTGGCCCTGGCCAGGTTGGGATGAGGTGACGCACGTACCCCCAGATCACTCGGCTTGCAGCTGTGGTGTCACTGAACTCACCGGCATCGTGCAGCCGCCTGGGGGGTGGTCCCTCTGCATGAGGAGACTGGGGGAGGGGGCACCACCCAGAGCCACAGGGACAGAGAGGAGGGTCCGGGGCCTGGGGAACTGCTGCACCTGTGGGGTCGGGGAGAGCACTGCCCTGGGAGTCCACAGCCACTTGCCAGGTGCCCTGGAGTTGCCCAGTCCTCCCTAACCTTGACCTCACCATAACCAGACCAGCCCCAAATCAAGACGGCTCCACTGCCCTCCCTCCCCTCCTTGCTGTTGTTCAGTCACTAAGTCGTGTCCGACTCTTTTGCGGCCCCACGGACGGTAGCCCTCCAGGCTCCTCTGTCCATGGGATTCTCCAGGCAAGAATACTGGAGTAGGTTGCCATTTCCTTCTCCAGGGGATCTTCCTGACCCAGGGATCAAACCCGAGTCTCCTTCTGGCAGGTGGATTCATGACCACTGAGCCACCTGGCTGGCTCCTCTCCCCCGCTGCTTGGCTGAAAAAAAAAAACCCTCTTTCTCTGCTCACAACACTTCTGACAACAGAAATCAGTGTTTTCCATGCCACGCAACCCTGCAGTTCTCTGTGAATACCAGCTGGGGGCCCTACATCTTGTTTTAATTCTGACCCTAACTCCCCATAGTTACAGACGCAACCCCCCACCGCAGGTTAAGGGCTCAGTCCCCTTAAGACCGCACCCCTACTTCAGACACCATTCACAAGTAATGGGTCCCCAGCGTACCCACACTTCTGTCCAACTTGTCTACCCATCTGCAGTTCCCACGACCCCCTCCAGGGATTTGGCAGTTTGCCAGAAGGATTCCCAGGTGGCTCAGCGGTGAGGCATCCACCTGCCAGTACAGGAGGCGCAGGAGATACGGGTTTGATCCCTGGGTCGGGGAGATCCCCTGGAGGAGAAATGGGAGCACTCCAGTATTATCACAGAGAAGCCTGGTGGGCTATAGTCCATGTGATCTCAAAGAGTCGGACACAACTGAAGCGACTAAGTATACACACACACACACACACACACACACACGCACACATATACACGCACACCAGAGTTGAAGATCACATGTGTCCTTACTATATCACATATCGCACTTGCTTCTTCTCTTTTTTAAAAAAATTCGGTTTTATTTGTTTTGTCTGTGCTGGGTCTTTGTTGCTGCACAGGCTTTTCTGTAGTTGCGAGGCTTGGGGGCTGCTCTCTAGATGTGGTGTGTGGGCTTCTCATTGTGGTGGCTTCTCTTGTTGCGGAGCACAGGCTCTAGGACACCAGTAGTGGGGCATGGGCTTAGTTGCCCCAAGGCGTGTGGGATCTTCCCACATCAAGGACTGAACCCATGTCTCCTGCATTGGCAGGTGGATTCTTCACCAGTGAACCATCAGGGAAGCCCCCTTTCTTCCCTTCATTTTTGTTCCCACTCACTGACCTGTTGGCTCACTTCTCAGTAATGCGTTTTGAGCCCCCGACCTTGTGTCGGGCACTCAGACCAGCTCTGGTCTCAAGGTGCTTCAGCACGTGTCTGCGGTGGTACGCGGTGGTATACTGTAGTACGTGCTGGAGTGTAGTAGCATGCAGGGGTGGGGGGCCTTAGAAAGGGAGGATGACTCAGAGCCAGGCTTGGGGAGTCAGGGGTGGCTTCCTGGAGGAGGTGTTCTTTGATCCACCCTGGGGCTGGGGAGACTTGAGTCACGTGGGCTTGGTGGGCTGGTGGGTTGGGGTGGGGCTGAGCGAGGCCGGGTACTGCAGAGGGCTCTCAGCAACTGAATTTCCCCCCTTCCTCCCCAGGCAGGTGTGAGCTGGATGGGGGAGCAGGGAGAGGATAGCTGGTGAAGGCTGGCTCCATCTGCAGTGGGTGGGTTCTGCCCTCACCACATGGGCACAGCCGCTGCCAGTCTTTAGCCTGTTGTGTGTGCTGGATGTTTCCAGAATGTTGCGCCTGTCCCCAAGGCCAGTACCTGGGCCCACCACCATGGCCAAACCCAAGGAGGAGTGTTGGGGTTGAAGTGGTTGAGACCTTGCCCCCGCTCAGGCCAGGGCTCCCTCTGAGCTGTCCCTTTGGCTCCCCAGGGGAGAAGCTGCCCCCTGTGAGTATTGGGAGACCCTCTGGGTGGGTGGGGACGTTGTCTGGATGCCTGAAGCATCCCACAGACCCAGGACTTGCAGATCTTGCTCCTGGTTCTCGCCCCTGCCATTTCAGCTTCCAACTCTGGGCGAAGTGGGCCAGTGATGGGGCTGGGGGTGCAAAGAGAAAAAAACAAAAGGAATGAGGGGACCCCAGCCTTCAGGAAGCCTCAACGTCTCTACCACTGAGGAGAGGTTGAAGCAACACAAGGGTTCAAGGACTGTACGTGGGGGCTCCATCCTCCCCTTCCAAGCAGTCAGCAGCTGGGGCTTCTGCGAACCAGGTCTCTGTCCAGGCTGGTGGCAGGACAGGCCCAGTAAGTCAGATGAACCCGAGCGGAGTTGGATTCACATGGACTCGAAAAACCCAAGAACCCATCACTCAAGTACCAAGGCTGGGGGGTGGCTGGTGATGCTCGGGAACCAGTGGCAATGGGGGGAGAGAGAGAAATGGTTTGACAGCTGCTGAGATTTCGAGGGTTTAATTAGACAACGAGCCAAGTGTGATCTTCACAGTGGGATCTGGCTGCCAAAGCCGCCAACGCAGACCTGGGCCGCGTCAACAGAGAAACAGTCTTGGCGGCGCCCCAGGGAGCGTCCCGGACGGGGACTCTGTCCTGCCCGGGTCCCGGCGTTTCTGACGGCAGGGAAGGCAGCCCAGGTCTGGGCTGGCACTTGTCTGGATGCAGATGAAGCCTGGCGTGACCCGAGGAGCCAGGCCAGGATGGCGGGCGGCCTGAGGGGCAGAGGGCAGCTGGCAGGGCCTTGGGACAGGCTGGAGACACCCTTGGGCAAGGCACGAGTGAAGTGGACAGCCGGCCCAGCTTTGTCTTCCAGGCTTTGGGGCCCCATGATAGCACCATCAAGCACATACTAGGCATTCAAAACTACTGGGTGAGAGAATAAATGCAAAGGAGGAGCTAAGGGACTTCCCTGATGGCCCAGTGGTTAAGAATCCACCTTGCAATTCAGGGAACATGGGTTTGATCCCTGGTTGGGGAACTAAGGTCCCACATGCCATGGAGCAGCTAAGCCCGCACATGTCAACTACTGAGCCCACGCATCACAAGGAAAGATCCTGCTTGCCACAACTGAGACCTGATGCCGTCAAATTAATTAATTAATTTTTAAAAATACTAAAAAAGAGCAGAAAGGAGAAGCTGGGGTGTGTGAATGACCGAAATGGCAGGACCACACCAAACAGTCTGAAAGAAAAGAACAAGGAACCGCTTCCCAAGCTCAGATTCCATCTACACTGCTGTTGGCAAAGCTGTCAGCTTCCAGCGGCATCTCATCTATGTCACTGACGAGTGAGCAGCGTACTGGGCCCCTCCCTGGAGGAAAGGGCATACCTGTATGACCGGAAGCATCTTGCCAAGAGCCCAGCATGAGCCTGGAAGCTTCCTGAAGCCGCTCATTGACTCCCAGATACACAGGGAGCAGCTACTGTGTGCCCTGCCCTAGACAGTGAACCAACGCGCAGATAAATGTGTTTGTAACGTCAGGTTATGATAAATGTGGGATGAAAAACAAAGGGTGGGCTAGGGAGGGATGGGAGGGCTGCTCTAGGCTGGTAAGGTGACAGCTGAGAGGACGCTTTAGTGGGGAGAGGGAGGGAAGGAAGGCTATTGTGATCCAGGAGAAGAGTGTCTGAGGAGACAGAAGAGCAGGTGCAAAGGCCCTGGGGTGAGTGTGTGCCTGGCGCGTTAGGGAAGCAACAGGGAGGCTGGAGAGGGACTTCCCTGGTGGTCCAGTGATTAGGACTCTGCCCTCCAATTCAGGGGACACGGGTTCAGTCCCTGATCGGGGAACTAAGATCTCACATGGCGAAAAAAAGAGAAAGCTGGGGAGACTGGGGCGAGCAAGCAGAGAGCGGTGAAAGGAGGGAGATCAGGTCAGAGGTTCTGGTCACACAGGGCTTTGTGGGACTTTGGCTGCTGCTGAGTGAGATGGGAGACTATGGGCATTTTTTAAAGGGCAGAGTGACGTATTTCAGGAGGATCCCCTCTGGCTGCTGTGTGGCCAGAGTGGTTGGTACGCCTGGGAGGTGGGAGGTGGTGATGACCAGGCCCTGGGGCCCCGCACGTCCCACAGCCTCCATCCCGCGTTCAGCCTTGACGTTGCCCTTCCAGCGGAAGCCCTGGGCCTGGACCACATGGTCCCCGTCCCCTACAGGAAGATCGCCTGCGACCCGGAGGCCGTGGAGATCGTGGGCATCCCAGACAAGATCCCCTTCAAGCGCCCCTGCACCTACGGAGTCCCCAAGCTGAAGCGGATCCTGGAGGAGCGGCACAGCATCCACTTTGTCATTAAGAGGTAGGGGTCGGGGAGCAGGGGAGCCTGGGCTCGGGGTACCGGGGTGGCAGACCTGGGCAGGGGGGAACAACAGGCATGAAGCGGGGCCCTCGGGTGGTGACAAGGGGGTGGGGTGATTGAAGGGATTCCCTGACAGTTGTGTGGCCTCCTCCTCCTGGCCTCTTCTGAGAATGAAGTGGAAAAATGGAGCCACAGTGCTTGGCCCAAGTGGGCACTTGCTAAGTTTTTAGAGGTGTTTTCCTGCCCCTAAAGAAGACCCGAGGGTTTCATGGTGGTGCAGTGGTGAAGAATCCAACTGCCGATGCAGGAGACGCAGGTTCCATCCCTGGGTCAGGAAGATATCCTGGAGGAGAAAATGGCAACCCACTCCAGTATTCTTGCCTGGGAAATCCCATGGACAGAGGAGCCTGGCGGGCTACAGTCTGTGGGGTCACAGAAGAGATGGACCCGACTGTGTCTCTAAACAGCAGCAATGAAGACAAGCTGAGGCCTTTGCCCTTAACTGCCTTCAGAGGGGAGCCCCCCCTGAGCTCGGGTGGGATGGACCAGCCTCGCCTTCTGCGCCTCCCATTGGGTGGCCCTGCCTGCTGGTACTTTGTCTGCCTTTCCTGCTCTTCCACGGGATCAGTTTCCCTGGTTTAGATGGGTGGGAGAGGGCAGGCACGATGGACTCCAGAACGGCAGCCCCTGCCTCCTAGACCTAGACCTACCCCTCACCCCTCCACCCCCGATCCCTGCCTTGTCTCCCAAATCCCGCAGAGGACCCCGCCCTCACACCCGGCTCAACTCACTGCCGAGCCAGCGTCTCCAGGCAAGGCCAGCCTTCCTGGGATGCTTCCTCCTAAATAGTTAGAGATGATAGGGAGGGGGCCAGAGGCCATTCTGTCCAGCCCCTTGCCTCCAGCGGCACTGATTGCATTGGCCCCCTCCCAGGCGTCTGTTCCGGGAGCTCTCTGGGGGCGCGCTCCCACCATGCGTGTGGACTCATGTGCCTGCTTGCACGTTTGACGCGCTAGACTGTAAGCTGGGGCTATGGCTCATTGCCGAATCCCCAGCACCCACAGCAGTCCCTGGTATGTGCGAGATGCCAGTACCTATCTGTGGAACAGATGGATGGATGGATGGAAGTGCTTGTTCAAATTTGGACTCGTGCCATCTGATTTCTTAGAGCGTAGGAAATAAAGAGTCATGGGAGAAAGGAAAAATGGTGGTGGAGGGGGGCTGAATACCTGTTGAAGGTGGTCAGGGGGCCTCTGAAGGTCCCATAGGTTAAGCCAGACCTGGAGGCTGAGAATGGCCACCCGCACCCAGCTGGGCAGTATCTGGGCATAAGAATTGACCTCAGTGAGCAGCCCAGACACCCGGGGTTCCAGAGGGTGGGGATTGTCTTTGAGAGCATGGAATTGTTCTGGAACTTTGGGAAAGACCTCTGTAGGGTTGCTGGATGCCAGCCTGGCTGCTGGGGGAGACTAGTGTGAGTTGGTGGCTGTGGCCTCAGGCTTGGTTGGCATGACACGCGGAGGGAGAGAAGTGGTTGGATTGGGGATCAAATCTGAGCGGTGATGCCGATGGCGTGTGCTGGTGGGTGGACCATGGAAATGAGATGGGGGGCAGGAAAGAAGGATCACCCCCACATGGCTGCTTGAGTTCATCTTGGAGATGCTCAGGAGATGAAATTTTCAGAAGCCCCACTGAGAGGTCAGAAGCTCAGGTCTGAGTTGGAGACAAAAATCTGAGAGTTGCAGACTTCCCTGATGGTCCAGTGGTTAAGACTTCACGCTCCCAGTGCAGGGGGCTTGGGTTCAATCCCTGGTGAGGGAACTAAGATCCCTCATACCGCGCAGCATGGCCAAAAAAAAAAACTATAAGAAATCTCGAGAGTTGGCAGTGTGGTCCAGGAAGGGATCACAGGGCAGAGGAGAGAAATAGAAGTGAGACGAGAAGAGGGCCCACATTGGACCCTGGGATCCCCATGTTAGAGGCTGGGGTTGGGAAGAGGAGGGGTCACCAGCAGAGGAGGCTGAGCATGGCCCAGAGCTGGGCAGGCATCTCGCTGCCACTGGGGGTGGTGACTCTGAAAGCCAGCTCTAACGGTGGGGGACCCCCTCTCAGAACCCTTCACCATGTGACCGCTCCCAAGGTGCCACGCTGTCGTCTGTCAGCCACCTCCATGCACACCTCAGTTTCTCTCCACCTTCGTTCCTGGTTCTCTGAGCTCCTGCCACCTCACCTGTCTCCATCCTTTGCTGAAACCCTTCCCTCTGCCTGGTGCTGCTCCCCACCCTCCTTCCCACCTGTCTTGTCTTTCAAGGCTCCCTTTCCTGCCTGGAAGCCGTCCCCTGTCCTCACTCAGAAAGAACTTACCCCTCCGGCAGCAGGTGGCTTCTTCCCCCCATCAGCGCCCCCACCACCTGCCATCACACGGTGGCAGGGGGACCACCTCTGAGCTGCCTCTTGTGCCCTTTGAACCCCTTCCCTGGGGCGGGGATCCCACTTGATAAATCACTCTGGAGGTGAATTGAAATCAAGCACCCTTCTTTCAGGAAGTGCCTACTGTTGTCTAGCTTAAATCTCTCTTGCTGCTGCCTGGGTCCTTTGCCTTCAGTTGACTCCTGGTAGCGAGGGAGGAAATGGCAACCCACTCCAGTGTTCTTGCCTGGAGAATCCCAGGGACAGGGGAGCCTGGTGGGCTGCCGTCTATGGGATTGCACAGAGTTGGACACGACTGAAGCAACATAGCAGCAGCAGCAGCAGCAGCAGCGAGGGAGGTGGGGCAGAAAGCAGCAAGGTCATCCCTGTGACCCCTTACATGCCTGACCGTGGTATTTGCGTCCTCGCTGTGACACAAATAACTCACCTTCATCTCCCTCTATCCAAACTGTAGTTCGTTTAATCCTTCACTAGTATTTGCCAGGCGCCTCCTGAAGGCCGAGCCCTTCACTGAGCTCTACTGAGGACCTCATGAAACAACAGGCACAGTCCTCACCTGCCCCCAGGAGTGATGGTCACTCCTGTGATGAGTCCTGGGAGAATCAAAACAACATGTTTCCAGGTACAGACTTGGTGGCATCAGAGCAGCAAGCCTGTGGGACTTCCTGGAGGAGGAGGCTTGGAATCAGGCAGACCGGGTTTGAAATCACATGCTGTGTGATAACCTTGAATAGCACTTCTCCTCTAAGCCTCAGTGTCTTCATTTGTAAAAACAGAGATAATGGTGCCCGCACCCCCCACTGACATAGTCCAGTGGCTAAGACTGCGCTCCCAACACAGGGGGCCCGGGTTTGATCCTTGGTCAGGGAACTAGATCCCACATGCCACAAGTAAGAATTTGCTTGTACAACTAAAGATCCCACATGCTGCTAATAAGTCCCGGCCCAGCCAAATAAATATTTTTTTTAAAAAGTGATGCCCCACCTTTCAGGTTCTTCTCATCCTAAAATGAGGAGATGGACCTAACGTACCTGGCCTGTAGTAGCTGCTCAGCAAACACAAGGCCTTTCCCTTGACCTCATCTCCCTCCATATAAAAGAGTACTTGAGCGTATCAGTGCCGACAGCCTAAGTTTGAATGGCCCTACCGTTTCCCAGCTGTGTGTCCTTGGGCAAGTTCCTGAACTGCTCCATGCCTCACTTGCCTCATCTGTAAAATGGGGCCGATGATTGTTCAAGCCTCATAACACTGACTGGAGACTAAATGGATGTGAGTAAGGGGCTTAGGGGCTTCCCACGTCAGACCTTCTCCCTGTCATCTGCCCGCTGCCTCCAGTTCTACCAGGAACTGCAGGCCGAGGTCTCAAGCCCCCTCCCCTGTGCTCCCTGATAAGTAAATGTGACCATAGATCATAAAATCGCCATTAATGCTGGCGGCCTCCCATTGCCGGGTGGGGCTGAGGAAGTGGTTCGGAGAAGAAGGCAGGTGTCCCCAGAATTCCTCCCTGCAGCTGCTGCTCAGCCTCGGGGGCCCCGACAAGCATGAGCCTCCAGAGGCATCGGAGGAGCCGAGGCCTCTCAGAATAAGAGAAGGCATCTTGCTTGGGGGCTCACTGCCCCAGCCATCCAGGCTCTGCCCTGTGTCACCAACCTTTTTGTCTCTGTTTGAATTTCCCTCTGGGTCCACCTTGGGCACTGTTGGGTCCCATGGTATTTCGACTCATACATCTGTTCCTTTTTGGGGCTTCCCTGGTGGCTCAGAGGGTAAAGAATCCACCTGCAATGCAGGAGACCCGGGTTCGACCCCTGGGTCGGGAAGATTCCCCTGTAGAGGGGCATGGCAACCCACTCCAGTGTTCTTTTTTTTTTTGATAGTGAAAATATATTTTATTTTCTAATACAGTAGCTGCCAGCAATATACTGGTTCCAGAGAGAGAAAAGAAAATACAAGCATTCTACAATAAGCTTTCATTTTCCTTTTCAAGTAATTTAAAAAAATGCTTCAATTCTGTTCAAGTTTATGATTTGGGGGAGTTGAAATTTTTTTCCATAATAAAAGTATAATTTTGAAAGCCCCAACCTTGGTAGTTTGTAAAGGATGGGATAAAAATGATGATACAGTATAATAATGAATGTTTCCCTCTCTCTGAATCAAATACTGATTATAACCAGTGTAAGAAATTGGTTAATCAATAAATTTGATGAAATGTGTATCAAAATGTTCATGAAAAAATACATTTCTATTTCTTCTCATTTTTACCATGTAGATATTTTCTAAATGGATTATTTTAAATGCACAGAAATAAAAGCTATCTACACGCAGCTCTGAAGAGATTCAAAACAATAGAAGTAAATGTGCCTAAATTCTAAAGTCAAACAAATGAGTGTAAGAATAAATGTCAGAAACCTCTTCATTGTATACAGATTGCTCAAGGGTTTAAAGATAGTTGTATAAGCCAAAGTTACCAAGAAATAAAATCTTGTATGAATTTTATCACAAAAGTCAACAATCTTGGTAAAAGGAAATAACAGAACTATACAGAAAATCCACATCTATATTTTTTTTAAAAGGGAGAAGTTATATCAACTGAAATAGTAGACAGCCTTCCAAATGTTGAACACAAAAATTTCTCAGAATCCCTTGGAAACTATAAGATCTTCCATTCAGACTCTTATCTTGTTTAAGTTTTCATGGTAGTTCATGTAGTGTATGGGTTGTATTAGAAATAATCTGATATTATTTCTACAACTACTGAATCATTCCCCCCTTCATTTAAACCCCTTTTGTTTCACTCCAGTGTTCTTGCCTGGAGAATCCCATGGACGGAGGAGCCTGGCGGGCTATACAGTCCGTGGGGCTGCAAAGAGTCAGATACGACTGAGCCCCTAACATACACACACGTCCCTTCATTTGTCCCATGTCGCCTCTGCAGCCTGAGTTTAGTACCCAAAGCCCTGGCCCCTTGTCCAGCCACTCCATGGCACACAGGCTGTACTGCAGCCGCCCCCTGCCCCCCGACCAGCTGCGTGAAGCTCCTCAGCCTGCTGGGGGCCACTCTGGTAGGGGCTGGGAGCAAAGCAGACAGAACAGCAGCCCGGGAGGCAGGCAGCTAGCCTTGCCGACCTTTACTCCATCCTGTTTCCTGGAATAAGAATTCCAGGTGTCTTATCAGAATGACTCAGGTGTCCCTGCGTGGCCCCTGGGCCATCAGCCATCCCCGCTGCAGTCCGCTCTCTGTGTGCTGATGGAGTGATCTAAGGGTGCCGTGCCCTCCTGGAGGCTCCCTTTGCCCATGGGGTAGAGACCACCTGCCTGGGCACAGCGCTGCAGGCTGGTCACCTTCCACAGAACACCTCCAGCTGGCCACGTGGAACTGCCAGCCCTCCCCCATGTCTCTACCTGGCCCACCTCTCTGGCCTCTCACCTGAGCTCCTCATCCTCAACTCCAGGAAGTCTTTTCCGACCCCCTCCCTGCTTGGGTCCTGTAGGCTTCTGAGACACCCCTGAAAGGTCCCATGTGTCACCCTACGAGGCTACAATCTGGGACAAGCCCAGCCTGTGCTGGGGGATCGGGATCTCCCGTCGCTGAGACGTGGGTGTTGGTGGGTAAAGGGTGTGGAGCCCTGGGGGAAAGAGGTGTGAGTTATCCAGCAACTGTGGCCAAGGAGAACTGGGGTCTGTAGGAAGCCCCCCCATGCCCCCGGGTGTTGCGATGAATAGGTTGGACCCTCTGGGACCCCCAGGGCCTGGCCAATCGATGCCTCCCCTGACTGTGGAGAAATGGTTTGGGGTGTTTGGCTGTTGGCGGTTATCTGGCTCCTCTGGACCGTGCCCTCTCCTGGCCCCATACGCAGCCAACCTGGTGCCCAGGTCTGCAGCTGCAGCCTGCATGTGGGACTAGAGTGACCGTCACAGAGGGGGCCTGAGCCCGGCTCCCCTCTCATGCCCGTCTCTCCTCTCTCCCCAGGATGTTCGACGAGCGAATTTTCACAGGTATGTGTGGGGACTGTCCAGTTTGTTCTAAAGCCACCAAGCTGATGCCCCTGAGTGCCTGAGCTGCCATCACACCAGACCTTGGTGTGGGAAGGAAGCCTGGGGGTGGCTTCTGCATTCTGGGGCAGACATGGGGGCCCCCAGCTCCCAGGTGCAAACAGACCATCAGGACACCCAGCCCCAGATATTGTCAAATGCGAACATGTGAGAGGTACTCTCCTCAGCTGTTAGCATTTTTAACTTTTAGTTTTCAATAGTCTCTTAAGTGGGTTCTGTTCTTTTCCCTGAAGTCCAGCTAGTGAACTCCGGGGTCTGGATGCAAACCCAAGTGCCCAGGCCTTGAGCAGTGGGCGGGCCGCCTCTCACGAAAAAGAGGTGGGCTCTGCTGGGTACTGCAAAGGGAGCTCGCATCTTGGGGTGCAATATATCTGGGTCCCTACCTCCCCCCAGCTTTGTGACCTTGGGCAAGGTCAGATGGGCCTCAGTTTCCACATCCGTGAAATGGTAAGAGCTCCATCCTCTGGGTTGGTGCTCTGGGTTCCTGGGATAACTAAATGTAGAGGGTGGTCCTGGGGTACAGCCTTGGGAAGACTCAGCCCCTTTGCCAAGGGCTCCCTGAGCCCCAGTAGCACATGTGCGGTCAGGGTGGTCATTTCCAGCTTCTCCTTCCTGCCCAGTCCTCTGAGATCCTTGCCATCCTTACTCCTCGTCCCAGGAGGGGTCTCTCTCCCTGGACCCCTTCCCAGCTTGGCTGGATACGGAGACCACAGGGAGGGGCGGAGGCCAGGCCACACATGAGGGGTGCCCCCCAGCAACTGCCCCCAGGCGCCCCCCCCCCAGGCCGAGAAGGCTGGCGAGCCTCCTGCCTGACCACCCTGCCCCTCCCTGGCTCTCCCCACCAGGGAACAAGTTTACCAAAGACCCCACGAAGCTGGAGCCGGCCAGCCCGCCAGAGGACGCCTCTACGGAGGTGGCCCGTGCTGCCGTCCTGGATCTGGCTGGGACCACCCGGTAAGGCCGTCCGCCGTCCCCACCCCACCTCTGCGGGGAGGAGCAGGGACAGGCCGGCTCCCTCCACCTGGACACCCCACACAGGGCCGTTCCACATAGACACCGTGTGCCCCGCCCCACTGCGGGCCCGGGAGACTCTTAAAAGGACCCAGAAGGAGCAGAGACTCTGCCGATTTTCTTTCACCCAGAGGACTCTTGTCAACCCTTGGGATCTAAGAAACCTTCCCTGCCACCCAGACTAGACCGGTGTCTGCCCTGCGTGGCCACAAGGCCCTGCACTCTGCTCCTGGCCTGGTCACCCTTCACCAATGTCCGCACGGAGGCCCTGGGCTCCTGGGCGCCAGGGATGGGCCATCTGTCCCGGAGTCCCCTTGTCTGGTCTGGTTCTGCCCTGACGGTGCTCTGTGAATGAACTGAATCATCCAACCCAGGGCCCTCCTCAGCTTCACTTCCCGCCCCCGCCAGAGCCCCCAACCCCCTCCAGGCTGGTGGTCCCTACAGCTCAGTCCCCCCCAGCAAGCCCTGATCACACCCCCACCCCGTGCTAAGCTGTGGGGCTCCCAGACTGGCCATACCCAGGCCCCAGGAGCTGCCAGCAGGTGGGCAAGGTGGGCGCCTGGTAGGTCACCCCAGGAGAGGGAGCAGGGCCTTGGCCGGGGCAGCCAGGAGACTGTTGTCCTGGGCGACCGGGCCCTGGGAGTCTTCCTGGGGTGGGAGCCGGTGCGATCAGGGGTGTGTTCTGGATTGGCAGCCACTGAGGCCCCCTGACTGCTCAAAGGGCGAGAACAGGGGGTGATGCCATGTCGTTTCTCGACTTCCTTCCCACAGGTCAGACAAGAGCAGTCTCTCCGAAGACTGCGGGCCAGGTGAGGAGCTGGAACCCACTGCATGTGTCCGGAGCGGTGGGTGCCTTGGGCAGGAAGCAGGCTCAGACTATGAGCCCGGTTCAGTTCAGTTCAGTCGCTCAGTCATGTCCGACTCTTTGCGACCCCATGGACTGCAGCACGCCAGGCTTCCCTGTCCATCACCAACTCCCGGAGTTTACTCAAACTCATGTCCGTCAAGTCAGTGATGCCATCCAGCCATCTCATCCTCTGTCGTCCCCTTCTCCTCCCCCCATCAGTCTTTCCCGGAGGACTAAGGAATTTCCTCTGCTCACCACTGTCCCCCCTTCCCAGCTGCAGAGCAGGCTGGGGGCCACGGAGGGGCACGTGGGATGTGGTGGCTTTGTGTAGGATTCTACCACTGCCTCCTCATCCTTGGCAATTCCAGTCTCAGTGGCCAGGTGTATATGCTGCATCTGCCTATAGATCAGACACCAGAGCTGACTTGACTTTCTCTGGCGCTACTAACGAGTCCCAGACAGGGGAGTGTTCAGGAGTGACCTACCTTACCGGGCCAAGTTCGTGCCCCCACATGACCGGATTCCTCATCTCCTCCTCATTTCGCAGGAACCTCTGGGGAGCTGGGTGGGCTGAGACCCATCAAAATCGAGCCAGAGGATCCAGATATCATCCAGGTCACCGTCCCAGGTAAGGGCTGATCCTGCCGCCCACACCTGAACCTTCAGAGATGGAGCAGCTCCCAAAACGGGGGCCCTGGGACCGCTGCAACCAACACGTCCCCTCCTGGGCTGACCCACTCTGTCTCTCTAGCACCTGCCCTGGCCAAGAAGGTGTCTCCAGGCCACTGTTTCTCGGTCTGGTCTGACCGTGAAAGGGTGCAGCATTCTGGGTGCTTTCTGCAGCCATCCCTGCCCTCTGGGCTGGGAGTCAGGTCTCTGCTCCGACCTTCCTTAAGGTCCCCACAGCCATCACGTCTCTGGCCTGGATTCCCTGGGATTTGCGAGGCAGAGTGGGGAGAAGCAAAGGTCATCAGAGGGACTTCCCTGGTGGCCCAGTGGTTACAACTCCACACTGCCAGTGCAGGGGACACAGGTTCAATCCCTGGTCAGGAAACTATGGTCCTATATGCCACACAGCCAAAAAGTAAATAGAATGGAAAGAATTTTTTAAAAAAAAAGAAAATAGAGAAGGTCGTTGAAATAAGATTTGAGTTTGACTCCAGACCTGGATCCCTCTGGGCCTCAGTTTCCACGTCTGTGAAGTGGGGCATATCCTTGGCCTCTGGAGGGTCAGTATGGGGTAAATCCAGGGCTCCGGGCCCCTTGGGCTCCCGCTGACCCCTGGCACAGCTACCCTCCCAGAGTCCAAGGGGAGGTTTCCTGTAGGGTCCTGCTCTAGGGGTGTGCAGGGCTGGGGGTCCCTGGGGACCACGGTAGGGTGGGACAGACAGAAGATGCTCTCACCATGTGGAGTTTTGCCTCCAGACCCTTCCCCAGCCTCTGAGGAAATGACAGACTCGATGCCTGGACATCTGCCCTCAGAAGATTCTGGTTACGGGATGGAGATGCTGACTGGTAAGAGACGGGCTGGGCTCCTCTGGTGGCTCACACAGTAAAGAATCCGCCTGCAGCGTGGGAGACCCAGATTCGATCCCTGGGTGGGGAAGATCCCCTGGAGAAGGGAATGGGAACCCACTCCGGTATTCTTGCCTGGGAAATCCCATGGACATTGGAGCCTGGCAGGCTATGGTCCATGGGGTCACAATGAATCAGACACGACTGAGCAACTAACAGGAACAGAAAAGAGATGGGCTGGAACCCCCCTCCCTGGGATTTTTCTGGGTATTGACTGCCCCCCTTAGAAGAAACTCAGTATATGCCTGACTCCCCCAGCCAGGCTAGGTTCCTTTCTGAAAACTTGAACTAGGCTCTGAGTTATATTCAGCTTGGTTACTCTGTCTTTCCCAGGAGCTCCCATGTGGATAAATTTGTTCATTTATTCAGTAGCTACTTATCGAGCACCTATTATGTACCAGGTCCCATGCAAAGTGCTGGGGACAGAGCAGTGAACCCAACAGACCGCAAAGCCCCCGCCCTTGTGCTGACATGCCAGTGCAGGAAGACAGACAGTAAGCAAAGCAATAGGAAAATAGGGAAATGCCCTGGCGGTCTAGTGTTTACGGGGCTTCCCTGGTGGCTCCAACAGTAAAGAGTCTGCCTGCAGTGTGGGAGACCCTGGTTCGATCCCTGGGTCAGGAAGATCCCTTGGAGGAGGGAATGGGAACCCACTCCCTTGCCTGGAGAATTCCACGCATAGAGGAACCTGTCGGGCTACAGGCCATGGGGTCGAGAAAAGTCGGACGTGACTGAGCACGCACACTTACCCACTCTGACCGTGGGAGCTGAGAATAGATGCTAGAGGGCGAGAGAGAAAGACAGACACTTGTGATAATTTAGACAAGAGGAATGATTGGGCAGGTGGAGATTAGCAGGGGGAGGGTGGAGTTCTCCATGTTTTGTTTTTCGGAAATGTTCAAAACCACAAAAAGTTGAGAATAATTTAATGAATCTCACACGCTCGGCTCCAACCATTATCAACAGATGTTATCATAGGTAATAAGGAATAAGAATTTGAACTTCCTTAGTGGTGCAGTGGTTAAAACTGCACACTTCCAATTGTGTAGGCTGTGGGTTCAATCCCTGGTCAGGGAACTAAGATCCCATGTGCCATGAGGTATAACCAAAATTTTTTTAATTAAAAAAAAAGAATTACACATAGTTAACATTTTTGAAAAGTAAGTCATTAGAAAGACAAATAGTAAATTATACGAGGTTTCCAGATATGGTGGAAAATTATATTAGTCCTTAAATGATTTGAGTTTGGAAAACTCTGTAACAAGGGCTGCTGGGTCAGGGCAGGAAACTTTAGGAAGAGGGCTGGAGTTTGTTACCCTTGCGTGTGATGTCAAGTGTGGGCTTGATGGGGGGATGGGGACTGGTGGGGTGGGGGGGGGTGTTATTAAGGACACTGTGCAAAAGCATAGTAGGTGTATTTCAATGAACAGTGCAAAAAAAAGCTCATCATGTTCAGTGTGAGAAGCAAGTGCAAAAAGATATGGACAATATAGCATTTTTCCAAATTTGAAATGTAAAAATAGTATCGCTAATGTTTTATTAATGTTTTAAAAAATCGTGTGCAAATATGACAAAATGCTCACATATATTCATTCCGGTTGGTGGGTCCATGAGGGTTGGTTACCATGCTCTGTATGCCTTGCTGCACTTTTTAATTTTCCCCTACCAAAAAGAAACAAATGACTAGAAAAATAAATAAGAAGGCTTCCTACGGGCCCAGATGGGTGGTGACAGAATAAAGGCAGAGCGTCTCTGCTGCTCGTCTGCTTCCGTCTTCCCTGTCAGGAAAAACGGGCTGGAAAACAGGAGAGTGACCTGGACCTGGGAGTCCAGAGCAGGAGGAGGTATCGAGGGTCCCCAGGTCTGCTGTGGGTGAATGGGTCTCCAGGTAATACCTTCGATCCGCTGTCTATAGGATGTGAAAAGTCACGGCGGAAAAAGATGAGCTGACGACAGACTTGGAGATGAGGTTTTGCCCAAAGCAAAGACAGGTGGACTATGCCTCAGTCCCAGGCACAGTTCTGGGACGGATGTCTACATGTGCGACTGTGAGCCCTCAGAAAGGACCCCGTGTGGGGTCAGCCACAGGAGTGGGTCGACTCATTATGCCATCAACATTTCCAACTGACCCTGGGCTGGCTGGAGAAGCTCCTTATGACTTTTATAAACAAAAGGGTTTCGACTCTAAACACAGTTTTAAGTAGTGTTTTCAGTTTAAATGAAAGGTAGTTGAGGACTTCCGTGGCAGTTCAGTAGTTAAGACGCCCCACTCCCAATGCAAGGGGCAAGGGGTTTGACCCCTGATCGGGGAACTGAGATCCCACATGCTACTCAGCACTGCCAAGAAAAAAGAAAAAAGTTATTTGAATTTCAAGCAAGAAAAGGGGGCTCTAGGGGGATCCCAGCCTCCACTGGGGGAAGATTTCCCCCAGTGTCCTGGAGGGCTCGGTCCCTCCTTGAACATGTATTGGTGAGACCTTAGGCAGCAAGATTATGCAGATTGCAGATCCCTGGGGAGGAATGGTCCATCCGTCCAAGAAGGATGTTCCCCATGGCCTTGACAGACTGGAACACTGCGCTGAAACGCACAGGAGAAAGTCACAACCCCAGGATGTGTGTTGTGGGTTGCGTTCGCTGGGGACCAGTCTCTGAGATGGAGCCTAGCGTGTGGGGTGTTTTTTAGGGGCTGCCCTGGGGATCAGCACCTGGGTAAGGCTGGGGACAGAAGCAGGGGAGGGGACAAGGGAGAAGACAGGAAGCGGGGAGCTGTGTGTGTGGAGCTGGGGGCTGGGCTGGTGATCCGCCTGGTCACCCTCCATCACTGTTTCCAGGAACTGATGTCGGCCCTCGGAACTGCCTGTCTAGGCGGAGTCAGGTGGGCCCAGCATCCACTGCCCACAACGTACCTGTTTCCCTGACGAAAGTTTAGTCCTAAAGCTCTGGCCCTTTTAAAGTCAGGGGCTGAGCAGAGATGAAACCTTCCAGAACCTTCGGGGTTGAGCCCCAAGGCTCCAGCTCGTCTGGTGATCTGAAAAGCAGGCTCCCTTTTTCCCGCACAAAGAGAGCGGGGCCTTGACCACGTCATGGGAGCTCTCCCTGTCACGGGAGTCCCTGCGTCCCTTCTCATCGAGCATCCTCTCCACCAGCTGGCCGAGAGCAGACCCGGGCTCCGCCTGCTCCACCCCTCCTCCTCGGCCCAGCCTTGTGGGCTGAAAAGGGGCCGTCCAAGGGTTGGCCCCGCGTGGGACAGCACCTGGCAACACAGGGCAAGCTTCCTAAGCCGCGGTTCCCTTCCGGTTGTTTCAAGCGTTGAAAATCCCTGTGCCTTCCTCCAGTGCTGGCACCAAAGAGTCGCTGCTGATGAAGGTCCCGCCCTGGCACCCGACTCCTGTCTGCACTTGTATCTCATCTTGCTGCCAAAATCTGTCGTTCTCTTGAGTTTGCAGCCATCCTTCCCACAGGAACAGCTCCCCTCTCCCTGCCTGTGTCCCTCTCCTTCCTGGACACTTGGATCCGACCCACGTATTCCTCTCCCCATGTCTCCTCCAGTAGACATGTTCAGTCTCAGGAACATGGCTCATTCCCAGCTTGCAAAGAGTGGGAGTAGGACAGTGGTGCCCCCCAAGGCCAGTCTCCCCCATCCCGTTTACAGCCTAAGCCCTAACCTCCCGTGTTTTTCCCTGTGCCATGTCTTTGCTGCCGGTTGGACCCACATCTGGGGACAAGGTTGAGTCCTTGCCAGGGCCAAGTCACCTTGTCAGAGGCCCCGGAACCTTATGACCTTAGATAGGTTCACATCCCCATCCCCTTATCCGTCTCCATTTTTAAGATTTTTTTTTATTTGTATACAGATCATTTTAAAACTTTATTGAACTTGTTATAATATTGCTACTGTTTTATGTTTTGGATTTTTGGCCATGAGCCGTGTGGGCGTGCTGATCCAGGATCGAACCCACAACCCCTGCATTGGAAGGCAAAGTCTTAACCACTGGACCCCCAGGGAAGTCCTGTGCCTCTGTCTGTCTTTATGGCGTCACTGCCATCTGACATCACGTGCTGTGTCTGGCGTCACGCCAGGAGGACAGGCGTTGTCTTGTTGCTGCGTTTCCTCTGTTCCTGGAGCAGAGCCTGGAGGCAGTGGAAGGAAGGATGGGGTGGCGTGGGGCTGGTCTCCAGGCCACGCATCCCAAAGGTGTCCGGTCTCGAAAGCTCACGTGGAGGCGAGGGTGGGTGCTTGTACAAAACTGGGGTCCCTGATCCCGTCTCGGGGTCACTGTGCCGTGCTCCGGTCTTGGCCTGCACTCCCTGCCTGTCCGACCTCACTTTGGAGGTGCAGAGATGGTGAATGTGGCTGCATGGCTCCCTCTTCTCTTTCAGACAAAGGCGCCAGCGAGGACCCTCGGCCCGAGGAAAGGCCAGTGGAGGGTGAGGCACTGTCCGCTTCCCACTTCTCTCTCCCTCCCTACCCAGGCCTCCTCCCCTCCCGTGTCCCACAACTCCCTTTTGTCTCTCTCCAGACACCGGGTTTGGGAGTGGGTGTCCTATAGGCTACTTGAATTGGGAGGTTTATAGACCTGTTTTCTAGAACTAGGAGGTATGTGGTCAGAGGTAGGAGCAGCTGTTCCTGGTAAGAGAAATTGTAAGACTTTCTTATTTTGTTTTATATACACCCTACTTCTTTCCAGAAAACTTTTAAGGCTGAGGTCTGAGCTTAGTCTTCCTGAACAAGTCGAACTGAGGCCTGAAAGCACAAAATTGGCTTTGGGTCCAGTAGACATGTTCAGTCTCAGGAACATGGCTCATTCCCAGCTTGCAAAGAGTGGGAGTAGGACAGGCAGGGAGGTCAAGGTGAGGATGGGGCTGTGTCTGCCCCTGGAATGGAATGAGTGGGTGTCAGAGGAGGGGAGTGTCTCTTTCCCAATCCCAAAAGTGGGGAGTGTAACTCTGAAATTTTAACAGATGTCTACTGCCATCTGGTGGCAGCACACTCAATTTGCAGGCTTAGTATACACACACTAGTTAAGTCACTGTGCTTGACTAGACTTTCCCGGTGGCTCAGTGGTAAAGAATCCACCTGCCAATGCAGGAGATGCAGGTTCAATCCCTGGGTCAGGAAGGTCCCCTGGAGAGGAAATGGCAACCCACTTCAGTATTCTTGCCTGAAACATCCCATGGACAGAGGAACCTGGTGGACTACAGCCCAGGGGGTTACAAAGAGTTGGACATGACTGAGCACACGTACATACATACATACATAAGTCACTGTGCTCGTCGAGAGTGACATTCACATAGAAAGTCCCATGGTCATCCTTAGGCCTCAGAACCTTCCATTCAGGCCTGGTGATGCCCTAGACCCGATTTCGCAAGCAGGAACTGTGGACCTGTCTGCAGAGAGGCCACTTCTGAGGAAAGAGGTTATCTGCCATCACCACCCTTCCCCTTTCCAAGGTCTCAGTGTAGGGCATCCTTGGTGGCAGCAGAGCTGGGACACGAGCTGAGAAGCAGGGTCCTGCTGCCTCTGGGGAGGCTCAGCAAACTGCCCTTTGCCTTCCAGACAGTCACGGCGATGTGATCCGGCCTCTGCGGAAGCAGGTGGAGCTGCTTTTCAACACGCGATACGGTGAGCAAGGAGCCGGGCAGGGTTGGGGGTATCTGGGTGTCCCTCCAGCTGCCCTGTTATCAGAGGGACTGACCCCCCCGGCCCCCGGCCCAGCTGCTCCCTGAACAGGGAGGAGCCGGGGGGGCTGGGGCACTGTAGGGGCTGCTGCCCAGCCCCCTCCTCAGCTCCAGACATCCCGCTTGGGGAGACTGAGGCACTGCTGGAGAACCCCACCCTCTGAAACACAGCACTGCTGTCTCCTCCATCAACACACTCACACTCATGGTCTGCCTTAGCCTCAGTTGGGAGAGGCCGCTGTGTCAGCTGTAACTGCCCCTCTGTCCCCCACAGACACCCTCATTCAGGGTCCTCAGGAGGATGCACGCATGGCAAGATCTTTCCTACTAGAAAGGCAGGGGAGAAGCCTACTCTTCATTCAGCCTCTGTGGTTGGCCAGGCGCTGGCAAGGTGCTTCACACACCTTCTCCCATCCCGTCTCACAAAAATCCCTGTGTCCTAATACCCATTTTACAGATGAGGGAAATCGAGGCCTGGGGAAGTGCCATGGCTTGTCTGAGGCCCCCCGACTAGTGAGTGGTAGTGCCTGGCCTGGCCCTCAGATCTCTCCAGTTCACGAGGCATGGCGTTGGGCCACACAGGGGGTTGGGGTTATTTATGGTGGCAGAGGGACCTTCCAGAGGGCCTTTCTGGCAGCACGGGGACGAGTGGACTTGGGTGGAGCCGATACCAGGTTTCACCAGCTGTCAGTGGTTTCTCCTGCGCTGCCAGGGCATGAGGGCGTGGACTGAACGTAAGATTGAGGGTCCCGCTGACTTGGATTCCCATCCCTGGGACCTGAGGGATCCTGGGACCTGAGACAAGTCACATCCCCTCTGGGCTCTGGGCTGCTTACCCACAAGACTGAGGCTGACAGTACTTAACCTCTCAGGAGGGTCAGGAAGGTTCAGCTGAGAGCTAAGTTTCAAAAGGGCTCCGGCCCCCCCATGCAGACATGGGAGGTGGGAATCGAGGCTCGTGGCCCCGTAGATCTGGATGGCCCTACAGCAGCCGTATCTCTGCAGCCAAGGCCATTGGCATCTCGGAGCCTGTCAAGGTGCCCTACTCCAAGTTCCTGATGTACCCAGAGGAGCTGTTTGTGGTGGGGCTGCCTGAAGGCATCTCCCTCCGCAGGCCCAACTGCTTTGGGATCGCCAAGCTCCGGAAGATCCTGGAAGCCAGCAACAGCATCCAGTTTGTCATCAAGAGGTAAGGCCCAGCAGGGTCCACAGGAGCCGCTTCAGGCTTGCCCAGCACCAAGGAGAAGTGCCAAGTAGCTGTTTTCCTCTTTAGATTGGGGAAGGCGTTTTTTTTTTTTTTTTTTTTTGATGATAGGGCACTAGATGAAGTTTGGCCTCAATCGTGCAGGTACAAGTTTGCCCAGCCCCAGCCGAGGCCTGAAGGACCTAAAGCAACCAGATTGATGCCTCTCAGTCCCCAGGAGAGCAGTCCCCAGCTTGCCTGGATGTAAGACAGGAATACGCCTACTGGCTCATTCTGAGCATCCTCTGGGGGTTGGAGGCATCAGAACTGACAATACCCCATTTTCCCTGGATTAGAAAATCGGGCATTGACATTTCAGGTGTCTTCTCTTTCCTCAAGCATCTAGTTTTCATCAGCGAGGACCCAAGGAGCTCCATTGTATCCAGCCTGTGTGCCCAACTGAGATATAAAGTCCCTCTGGAGGAGATGGAGGCAGCTATTGAATTTTTAAAAGAGGAGGGAGGGCCTGGGGGTGACCTGTTTCGCTCTTCTCTGTGTTCCTGGGATGTCTTGTAAACTTAGGTTTGGTTTGGTTGAAAGTAACAAGAAAGGGGATATTTAAAGGTTTGCTCTGCCCATGGGAGTAGATGGCCCCCAAATTGGGAGACTCGGGGTGTCCTTCACGCCTAGAGTGGCAGGTTGGCATTGGGGTGCAGGGCAGGGAGCTCTTGTGGAGCCTGGCTTGCATCAGATTAAGCAGGGAGGGTGGTATTCCACGTACAGATAGTGGATACGTGATTCTTTCCTTCCACAAATGCACCTTGAGTGCCCACCATGTGCCAGCAGTGATGCATCAATGAATGCCACTGAGTCCTGCTGTTGAGTTGGCTGACCTCATCAAATAAAATCCCAATATAATATCAGGTAGAGATAAATGCTGTAACGCAGGTTAAAGGGGCAGAGAGGGGCAGGAGGAACCTCTCGATGGAGGGGACATCAGAGCAGAGACCTAATGATGCAAGCCTTGCAGATATCTGGTGGAAGAGCACTGAAGCAGTGGGAATGACAGGTGCCAAGGCCCTGAGGCAGGGACATGCTTGTGCCTCTCAAGTCTAGCAAGGTGCCAGTGTAACTGGTGCGGATTGAGCGAGAGAAGAGTGTGAGTGGCGAGACACAAAAGGTAGAAGGAGCTGGATTATACAGGGTCTTGGGCTGGCGTAAAGGGTTTGGATTTTGTTTCACATGTAATGAGAACTCACTGGACGGTTTTGAGAAGGGTGGGACCAGTAAGAAGGCTGTACCTGGCCCTGAAGACACAGTGGCATCTTGGACTCAGTAAAGGTGCGGTGGTGAGAAGTCATCAGATTCAGGCAATGTTTTGAAGATGGAGCTGGTAGAATTTGCCAATGTATACGATGTGGGTGTGAGAGGAAGAGGGGCTGAATGACTGAAGGTTGGGGACTGAGCAGCTAGGATGGTGGTGATGCCATTTTCCAAGATGCCGATGATGAGGTTGGAGGTCAAAGTCAAGAGCTGAGGGACTTTCCCTGCAGTCCAGTGGTTGAGACTCCACACTTCTGATGCAGGGGGCACCGGTTTGATCACTGGTCTGGGAACTAAGATTCCATATGCTGCACAGTATGGCCAAAACATAAAAAAAAAAAAACAATGTAAGAGTTGGCTCTGACTTTTGTTATGTTTGCGGTGTGGGGGAACCTTGCAGAGAGGGATGGCAGGTGGATTACGGGGCTCAGACACAAGGGAGCGGTCGGGGGGGCAGACAGAACGTGGGAAGCTGTCAGCGTCCAGGAGGAACATAACACGTGGGGGCCACTGGCCTCATCCATCTCCTCAGACTGAGAACTGGAAGTACTTGGGTGGCTCCCAGACTCGTGGATCTGAGTCTGGCTCTTCCTGTTCCTCCCCTTGACCTTGGGCAGGCTGCTCAGGTGTCAGGTGGGGCACACTGTACTGTTTATAGGGTGGCCCTGAAGGTCAAGGCTTAGCAAAGGGCTTGTCACACTCAGTCAAGATGGTTTGGAGTTCTTTGTGGTTTTTTTAGTATCAGGTTTATTGAAGTTTAATGTTACCCTTTTTAAATGTGCAGCTCTTTGATTTTTGGCGAGCTCGTACAGTCACATGACTACCTTCAAAATACAAAGCAGGACTTCCCTGGTGGTCCAGTGGTTAAGACTCCGTGCTGCCAACACAGAGGGCGCAGGTTCGAGCCCTGGTTGGGAAACTAAGATCCCACATGCTCTGTGGCATAAGCAAAAGATTTAAAAAACAAATAAAAAATTTTAAAAAGATACAGAAGCTTCCCTTGTGCCCCTTTGCCGGCTACCCCAGCTCCCGGCAACCATTGATCAGTTTTCTGTCATTTTGCCTTTTCCAGAATGTCATATAAATGGCATCATGCACTGTGCATCTCACTGGGTCTGACTTCTTTCACTTGGCTTTTGAGACTCATCCATGTGGTTGCCAGTATCAGGAGTTCATTTCTTAAAATAAATGTATATATACACACCAGATTTTTAAATGAATTTAAGTAATCCCAGTTTCCTGAATGCCAAGCGGAAAAAATAATTCAAGTAGAAAAGAGTGATTAACTCTGTCCAATGGGACCTTTGGGATGTTAAGATTAAGGACTAGTTGGGGTGATTGTAGGAGATAATTGGAAGAGAGAGATTGAGCACTTGAATATATTTATTTTATTTTGGTATTCCTCCTTTTAAAAAGTTAGCTAAAAATACTATTGAGAATATTAGTAAAAAAAAAAAATAGCCACTTCTTACTAATTTTACTTTTAAAAAGGGTACATTTTTTATTTTTTTTTTTAAAGGGTACATTTTGGATGGAGATGTAAATGTTCTGAAATTAGCTTCCCCGATGGTGCTCGTGGTAAAGAAACCCCCTGCCGATGCAGGAGACCTAAGAGATGTGGGTTCAGTCCCTGGGTCGGGAAGATCCCCTGGAGAAGGAGATGGCAATCCACTCCAGTATTCTTGCCTGGAAAAAACCGTAGACACCAGAGGAGCCTGGTGGGCTAGTCCATGGGGTCACAAGGAGTCGGACAGGACTGAAGCGACTTAGCATGCACCCAAGCATGGCTGCATGAACAACTTCGTTGAATATACTAAAACCTGGGACTTCCAGTGGTCCCCTGGTTAAGACTCTGAACTTCCCATGCAGGGGGCACGGGTTCAACTCCTGGTTGGGGAACCAAGATCTCGCTCCTGGCTGGATCCTCACAGCTGCCGGATCTCACACCCCCAGATCTGTCGGCAGGACCCTGCCTGGGGCACGGGGACCCCAGACCTGGACTGTCCGGAATCAGGAGGGCCCATTGCACAGATGTGCAGACTGAGGCCCAGAGGGCAGAGCTGGGAAGGCCTCGAGGGGCCTTAGTGATAGCCCCTCTTGTGTTTTGCAGGCCTGAGCTGCTCACAGAAGGAGTCAAAGAGCCCCTCTCGGACAGCCAAGGTACCCTGCCCAGGGTCACGGGCTGGGCTTGGGAAGGGTCCCAGGCGTCTGCCACCGCCCCTCCTCCTGCTTCCTCCTTCCTGGTTCCGTCTCCCCTGGCATTCCCCCACCACCCTCCCCACCAAGTTTGTCCCCACCAGATGCCAACCTCTGTCCCGGGTCCCAGGAGCTACCCGCTCACCCTGGCTTCTCTCCCCTCCCCCAACGCCCCCAGAGAGGGATTCCGGGGACCCTCTTGTGGACGAGAGCCTGAAGAGACAGGGCTTTCAAGGTAAGGTTGCAGCTCAGGATGGGGTCCCCTGTCCCAGTGCCATGACCTTGACCTGGCCTTGGAGGGCCAGGCTGGGGGTGGGAGGGGCTGGCTGCCAACCTCAGGGCCCCCCGAGGAGGGTGGTCTAAGCCATGTGGGCAGGCAGCCAAGCAGGGCTGTAGTGTATTAGCTCTAAGGAGAATCTCCGCCAGGCATCTAGGGGTTCAGGGGACAGTGGGGTGTGGGGTGAAGGAGCCACTTGCTGTCAGTCTGGGGAGGCAGCTGACCTGCCCGCTTCGTGTCAGGCAGCCGGCCATGCTTCTTCGTGCTTTGAAATCAGAGGAGAGGAGTTGCCGAGGGCAAGGAGGATTCTCCTGAAAGGGAGGACTGTGGCCAGGCCGAGGAGGGGTGGAAGGACGTGAGTGTGGAGGGAGAGGGGTGGAGGATGGGGCAAAGCCTGAGCTCAGGGCTGAAGGGGGGACCCTGGGTAAGAAACAGAGGGCCAGGGAGGCTCTGTCCCATCCCTCCCGATGGTGGGGGCTGGTAGGACTGCTCTGCCTTTTGGTTGAGATCAGATCATTGGGCTGCCCAGGTGGCTCAGTGGTAAAGACTGCCTGTCAACGCAGTGGACGCAGCTTCGCTCTCTGGTCAGGAAGATCCCCTGGAGGAGGAAACGGCAACCCACTCCAGTTTTCTTGCCTGGGAGATCCCATGGACAGAGGAGCCTGGTGGGCTACGTACAGTCCACAGGGTCTCAAAGAGTTGAACGTGACTGAGCATGCGTGTGTGTGTGCGTAGCATCAGTGGGGGCTGCCGTGACTGAGAGCAGCTGTCCACGTGCACGTCAGAGCAGCTCTGGACAGTGGCTAGAAGTCCCGCAGGGTGGGTCTTCCCCAGGTGGGCCCTGCGACTCTAAGGAGAAAGTGAGGTCAGCCAGACCAGAGACAAGAAGGGCCAGCCCCTGGGGGTGGAGGAGCATGGGGTCCTGGGTCCCAGATCCCAGAAGGGCACCTGCTTAGCACCAAGCCTCTCACTCCTCCCCAGGCCAGAACTTTCTATGATGGGAGAGTCGAGTCTCTCACCTTACCCCGTGGCTGTTCATACTCGGCCCTTTTAGCAAACTGGGGTCCAACTACCCAGAGACCCATCCCCTCCCTCCAGCCTCCCCCCACCTCTCTTTGCCCACAAGGCAGTGTCAGGCTCTAATGTCCCCCAACATCCGGGGGCCTCATGGCAGGTGGACTCATGGGCTTCTTAGCAAACACCCTCTGGGTGAGTGAGCGAGTGACCGTGGGAACTGCCAGGCTGGCTCCCTGGCTCCACGGGGTCGTGGTCAGTGACCTCAGCTCCCTGCTTAGCCTCCCGCCTCCCTGCTGACCCTGACTGAGGCCCCGTTCCACTCTTCGTGATGCAGGGCTGCTCCCTTTCGTGGGGTCTCGCCCCTCCAGGTCTGGCTATTGGTGTGGTTTTCGAATGTCAACAATTAACTTAATTTCCAACTCATTGCTGTCGTCGCAACAGTGTGAGTCCTTCCGGAGCAAACACACGTCCCCGTCAAGATGTTAGTGCTGGAGTTCTCCGAGGGGCCCCTCCAAGGAGCTGATAATTGCCCGAGAAGGAGTTCCCCATAATTAGAAAATCATATTCTGTGAAAGTCATCAAGTGCCTTTTCATTTAACAGCCCAAATCCGTAATTGTTTTTCACTTGGCAGAAAATTATGACGCCAGACTCTCACGGATCGACATTGCCAACACACTGAGGGAGCAAGTTCAGGATCTGTTCAATAAGAAATATGGTGAGCCCCAGGGTGCCCCGGCCGGAAGGGAAGAGAGGTGGGGCCATGGTCTCCTCTGGAAAGACCACTCAACCCGCATGCAAACATTTCTTGAGCACTGGGACTTCCCTGGTGATCCAGTGGTTAAGACTCCACACTTCCAATGCAGGGGCTGCAGGTTCAATCCCTGGTCAGGGAACTAAGACCACACATGCCATGGATGTAGCCAAAAAACATTACTGCTGCTGCTACTACTACTACTAATAAAACCACTGGATTATTTAAGATGGTAAATGTTATGATATGTGAATTATGTCTCAGTAACACTGAACAGACAAGCTGAAGCAAAGGCACAAACCAGGGGTGCCATGAAGACTCAGCAGTTCTATACTTAATGAATGTGGGGCTCTGAGTTTCCTAGGAGCCAGAGCAAAAAGGGAAATGAGACCAGTTATACCATTCTGATGCAAAGAGCTGACTCATTTGAAAAGACCCTGATGCTGGGAAAGATTGAGAGCAGGAGGAGAAGGGGACGACAGGGGATGAGATGGTTGAATGGCATCACCGACTCAATGGACATGGGTTTGGGTAGACTCTGGGAGTTGGTGATGGACAGGGAGGCCTGGCGTGCTACGGTTCATGGGGTCGCAAAGAGTCAGATGTGACCGAGCGACTGAATTGGAACTGGATACCATTCTCAGTATCCATGAGATAAAAATTAGTTTATTGCCCAGAAAAAGTTCAGCTGTTTCTCCTTGTCCAAGACGTGGGAGATTTCCGCAGGCTTGTCTTCGTAAGCGGGCTACCCGGGACACTGAGGGGTGTCCAACCCTTGGTCCAGGAGGATGCTTCCGTGGTGCACCCTGCCTAGGCAGGGAGCCATGGATGTTCATGTCAGCCTGACAGTGGGTCAGCAGTGGCCTCAGGACAGCCCCCAGGCTGTCAGCACAGGCCCTGGGATGGACATGCCACTGCTCTCTGCAGAAGGTGGGCAGTAGAAGTGAGGCCAAGCCCCAGATATGGAAAGAAGGCCCTGAGGTCTGAGCCACACCCTGGCTGGCTTCCCTGCTCCCACATGCAATCTGCCCTCTCTGGCCAGGCCAGTCCAGAGCCAGGGTGAGGCGGAACCTCACTGAGGGAGGAGGGTCAAGTGTTGTAGGGAAGGACCAGGTGTGCCCACAAGGTACCATCTGCAAGATGGCTTTCAGATTCTCGAGCTGTGAGGCTGACACGTTAGGAGCAGTCTTCTCCCCAGCAACTATAGCCACACATCCCCCGCCTGCTCCTCAGCCCGGCTCAGGCACAGACCCACTCCACAGCCCCCTAGGCCCCCCACTTCCCAGTCCCCTACTGATTGTGCCTGTCTGTAGCGCTACATGATACCTCCCATTCCCCCATGTACAGGGGTGTATCACACTCATATATGCAGAGCACCCCTGGCTGCTGACAGCACACCAGCCCTGCCTGTGGCTCCCGACAACACTTCTCCGTCCCTCTTGTCCGCAGGGGAGGCCTTGGGTATCAAGTACCCAGTCCAGGTGCCCTACAAGCGGATCAAGAGTAACCCTGGCTCAGTCATCATCGAGGGGCTGCCCCCGGGGATCCCGTTCCGAAAGCCCTGCACCTTTGGCTCCCAGAACCTGGAGAGGATCCTCGCGGTGGCTGACAAGATCAAGTTCACTGTCACCAGGTACTCAGGGAATGGGGGAAGAGAGAGGAGGCAAGGGCCAGGAGGGGCCTCACGTCGCGGACCCTTGGCCTGGCCTTCGGGTGATCCTGCCCTTCCGGCGGGACAAGGTGGCTTTCCCAGCACCACATGGATCCTGGGGGTTGGAGGAGGGGGCCCCGCAGGCCAGCTGGGGTGCACAGAGCCCCAAAGAGATGAGACTAGGTCCCCCGCACCCCCATACACCATAGCAGGGGCAGCCTTCATGGGCCCCGTCTCCCTGCCTTGGTGGCTGCTCACTGCACTCCTATTCCCCTGGGAGAGAGGCCTTTGTCCCATGTCAGAGGGGAGGAGACCGAGACAAGTGATGTGCATGGCGCTGCGGAGCTGGCAGGGCGGTGCCAGCAGGAGACCCTGCTCCACCTGGTACACAGAAGCCCTGCCGACCGTCCCAGCGTCCCAGGGTCCCAAGGTCCCGTGCACACAGAGCCCCAGACATCCTGTTAAATGCAGTTTCTGGGGAATTCCCTGGCTGTCTGGGAATTAGGACTCGGTGTTCTCACTGCCAGAGTCCCGGGTTTGATCCCAGGTCAGGGAACTAAGATCCCACAGGCCACACCATGCAGCCCACTCCCCCTCCCCCCCCGAAAATTGCAGATACTGGTTTAGCTGGTCCGGGGCAGGCCCCACACATTCCTTGCAAGCTCCCAGGCTCTCGCCTGACACTCCTGTCTCTGTTTCTTTTCCAGGCCTTTCCAAGGACTCATCCCGAAGCCTGGTAAGAGGTGCTGGCTATGGGAGGGCCACTTGGCGTAGAGGGGCAGGGGCGGGCCATGGTGCTAGGGGCAGCGGCCAGAGCAGAGCTCACCATGGGGCGCAGCTTCTGGGGCCCTGGAGCAGGAGCCCCGCCATGTCTGCCCTGGGAACTGGCCCCGGGGTTGGGGAAGCGGGAAGTAAGGTCAAGTTAGAACCAGGACCCGGTTCCTGCAACGCAGAAAGGGATGATGGTGGGCCACAGGTGACTTTTAAGCTTCACCCAGCCAGGATTCAGGAGAGAAGGGCCCGGCTGGGTCAGTGACCCCCAACTTCCCCCATGAGGGTCCTTGCTGAGTGGATAAGGTTGATGGCAGGTGGGTTCCTAACTTCAGAGAGAGGAGTGTCTGCGTGGGAACCTGCGAGCTTGGTTGTGAGATGTGGGTAAGCGTTTACCCACTTTGTAAAACGCCTCTCCTGGCCCTTCTCAAGACATCCACTTCCGTCCATCCTCCCCCACGCTATGTCCTGGCCCTCCCAAACCCTGAATGAGCAGAGGCTGTCCCCGCGCAGGTGACATGATCACCCGATCAGCACCTAGGGATGGCCCAGGCCTCCGAGGAGGTGGCTGCCTGTGCTGAGCCCAGAGCCTTGCTGCCTCTCCTCTCCTACCCAGAGCCACTGACAGCCCCAGGCCCTTGGGGAGGCTGTGCTGGGAACATAAAGAGCCTGCAGTACAGGAATCTGAGGGCTTCTCGGGTGGCTCAGTGATAAAGAACCCGCCTGCAATGCAGGAGATGTGGGTTCAATTCCTGGGCCAGGAAGATCCCCTGGAAAAGGGACTGGCTACCCACTCCAGTATTCTTGCCTGGAGAATTCCACGGACAGAGGAACCTGGTGGGTTACAGTCTGTGGGGTCGCAAAAGAGTCAGACAAGACTTAGTGACTAAACAACAACAGGAATTTGATGTTATGGCCCCGGCCACGTCACTCACCACCTGTCTCTGTGCACCCTGACCCTCCTGCCTGGACCTGCTCCCTGCGCCCTGGCCTGGCTTGGTGGGCTTCTGGGTGGGTGTGACCTGGAGGGGTCAGACTCACCAAGGCGTATAGTGATGCGGCAGCTGCCGTTGGCTGCAGGGACCCCCAGGAGGAGAAGCAGAGGGAGGGGTGCTCAGAGAGGGTTTCAGGAGAGGAAGGCTTTGATGGGGCCTTGGGAGAGCTGGACTGGAGAGCCAGGAGAGGGAAGGAGAAGCAGGTGGTCAGATGGGTGAGTAGGAGAGGTCCAAGGTCCACACCCAAGGTGTTTTTCTAGAACTCTCAGAGGTGCCATCGGATGATGTCAGTAAGGTAGAGACAGTGGCCCTGGAGGAAACCTTGCCAAGACGTTTCTGGGCATCAGACCCAGTGCAGACCGCTTCACCTGGGTCCGTTTTACATGTGTTTCTGGAGGTCCTTCCTGCCATCGCCAGACAGTGTTCTGGGTACCATGGTTACAGCAATGGACACACACAGGAGGCATCTCGTTTACTCCTTCGATCTGGGAGTTTGGCACGAAAGTCCAACTTTCAGGGGGAAACTGAGACTCGCATCTCAGCGATGTGCCTGCATCACACAGCCAGCAGGTGGCCTGGCTGGCCTCTGGGCCTATGATCTGCAGCCGGTCGCCCCCATGGGGAGGTGGGGCCTGCGGCTGCCGGGGTCTGCAGGACAGAACACGGAAAGGAGGGCCCAGGTGCTCGTGAGGACATCACAGGCCCATGGATCCCCTTCTCATCGCATTCCCGGGCCCATCCCTGCCCTGTGACTGTGGCTGGGCTATGGACCTGCCTGGCTCCAGGGCCATGGCCAGTGGCCTCTGGTCCACTCGCCTATCCCGAAGCAGGGGCCCCGTGACCCCGTCAGCACTTGTACTGAATCAGCTTCAAGCTGCTGCCCGCCCCGACTTCTGTTTCTGCCCGGTAGGTGTCCGTGCTGGGCAGTGTCCATCCTGCTCCTACGAGCGGTGGCCATGGGAGCAGACAGGCCTCCCTCTGCTGGAGAAACACAGCGAGGCGGTCCAACGGCCTCCCCCCTACACGCCCTGTGCTGCCCAGGGCTTCCTACCCAGGCCCTGTAGAGGCCTGAAAATACAGCAGCTCCCGGAGCGGGCATGTGTGTTAATGAGTTGGAAAATGGAGCAAGAAAACGTCATTTCTGACCCCTGATGTGTGCTGGGCTATGAGTTCAGCGCTTGGCCCTGTTACCTTTTTCTGTCCCTTGCCCGCCCCCCGCCTTTTTTTTTATTGCGCTGGGTCTTCACGGCTGCGCACGGGGTTTCTCTAGTTGCGGCGAACAGGGGCTCTGTGGTGCGCAGGCTTCTCATTGCGGTGGCTTCTCTTGTGGAGCACAGCCTCTAGGGCTCATAGGCTTCAGTACTTGCAGCGTGCAGGCTCTGGAGTTGTGGCACACAGGCTTGGTTGCTCCGCAGCGTGTGGAATTTTCCCCGACCAGGGATTGAACCTGTGTCCCCCGCATTGGCAGGCAGATTTTATCCACTGTACCACCAGGAAAATCCTTCTGTCCCTTTTTATGGGTGAAGAAATAGGCCGAGGGAACTTCAGTGATTTTCTCAGGATGCCCAACCCTTAGTGGAGGAAGCATTGACCCTACACCTGGCTCCCTGCTCCATCTGATGCCAGGCAGGTGGCACGTCATTTAGAGCAGCCACCAAATAGTGGCAAGTCGGGCTTTGGGGAGAAATGCCGGGGGCAGAGAGGCAGCCAGCAGCCTTCACCTCTTTCTGGGGGTGACCTGTTCCATTGGTCACGGCTTGCCCTCCTGCAAGGGGTTTTGATGGTGCATCTTCCTGTTTGAGCAGCTTCTTGAATCCCAGCCTTTACCCCATGGCGGCCACCTGCCCCCCATTTCTCTGTGCCAGTCTGCCCACGCACCCATCAGCCTTCCCCGTAGCCCCTGTGTATGTAAAGAAAATGAAAATGTTAGTCACTCAGTTGTGTCCGACTCTTTGCAATGCCGTGGACTGTAGTCCGCCAAGCTCCTCTGTCCATGGAATTTTCCAGGCAAGAATACTGGAGTGGGTTGCCATTTCCTTCTCCAAGGGTATCTTCTCAACCCAGGATCAAACTCGGGTCTTCTGCATTGCAGACAGATTCTTTACCGTCTGAGCCACCAGGGAAGCCCCTTGGAAATGCTTTCTCTGCCCACATGGTACAGGAGAGGATGGCAGACTGCCTGGAAGAGGAGACGGAAATGTGGCCCTGGCCCCGGGCCTCGGAGAGGGAACTGCCAGTGCCTTTCCAGGCATTGACTTCCAGGCCAGGTGTCAGCCTGGAGGGGCTGGAGCTGGCCAGCTCTGCGCTTACTCATGCCACTTGTCACACTGGGCTGGGAAGGCGTCCAGGCTCCCAGGGGCCTCCAAGGGTTCACCAGAGGTCACTGAGTGCCGCTCCTGCCCCAGAAATGGCTGTTCCCAGACTGTCGGACAGTCACGGAAGCCTGATATGGACCAGCTCCTGGGGTTCCCAGGAGAATGGGAACAGGAGATCAGGTCTCAAGGGAAGGCGGTACGGCCGCAAGCGCCAGAGCCTGGAGGAACGGGTGCTGTACTGGAGGCGGGAGCCCTGGGCACATGGAGGGGTGGCAGATAATGTATTTTGGGGTTGGGGGCGAGGCGGTGTGGAGGCTGTGGGAGAGCACAGGCTGGCGCACATGCAGACCCAGACTGAGAGCCCTGACCCTTCTTACTAACCTTGTGACCCTGGGATCCTTATTTCTCATCTCCAAGCCTCCACTTCCTCTTCGATGAGATGGAGCTGGTCATACCTGCTTCCCCAGGTGATCTGGGTAGCTGAGTGGTGGGCAGCGGTGGGTCAGCCGTGGAGGACGGTTCCCCCTGCTGATGATTCAGAGACGTATTTGTAAAGCTGTGAGTTCTGGACCAGCTGTGATGGGAAGGGCTCAGCCAGTGGGGTTGGCAGGCAATTTTGTTATTCCAGGGGGTCAGGAAGGCTTCCTGGAGGAGGTTCTCTCTCTCTCTCTCTTTTTTGCTGTGCTGGATCTCTATTTGCTTCGCGTGGGCTTTCTCTATTTGTGGCGAGCAGAGGCTCCTCTTCATTGAGCTGTGGTGGCTTCTCCTGTGGAGCACGGGCTCTAGGCGAACGGGCTTCAGCAGCTGTGTCTCGAGGGTCCATCTCGGGCTCAGTCACCTTGTGGTTCGCGGACTCGGTTGCCCTGCAGCATGTGGGATCTTCCCGGACCAGGAATAGAACCCGTGTCCCCTGCATTGACAGGCGGATTCTTAACCACTGGACCACCAGAGACGTCCATAAATGGCTATTCACTTTTATGATGATAATTTCTTCCAGATTTCCCCCGAGGCTTATTAATTGTATATCTTATGCTTTCTCTAAACTTACAAACACGTATGCTTAAAGCATAAGCATTTTCCCATGTCTTTAAATCACTTTATAATGCTCTGTCATCGGAGTGCATTGTAGTTAAATGACAACCCTCTCCCCCAGGAGTGGACAGCAGGGCAACTCCTCACACCATGGACACCTAACATCTGCTCATCCGATGGTCTGCCAGCTACCAAGCCTTCCCATACTGACACATATGATCTCCTGCCCACCCCCCATAACCAGCCCTACAGGAGGAAACAGGCTCAGAGAGGTTAAGGAGCTCACTGGAGGTCACACAGCCCGCTCCCAGGCTCTTCCCACCACAACCGCCTATCCACACTAGATAGGTCTTTGCTGCCCCCTTCTGGCTATCAGCATCTATAACATTGCTACTGCTACTGCTAAGTCGTTTCAGTCGTGTCCAACTCTGTGCGACCCCATAGACGGCAACCCACCAGGCTCCCCCGTCCCTGGGATTCTCCAGGCAAGAACACTGGAGTGGGTTGCCATTTCCTTCTCCAATGCATGAAAGTGAAAAGTGAAAGTGAAGTCGCTCAGTCGTATCCGACTCTTCGCGACACCATGGACTGCAGCCCACCAGGTTCCTCTGCCCATGGGATTTTCCAGGCAAGAGTACTGGAGTGGGGTGCCATTGCCTTCTCCAATCTATAACATTAGTCCTGTCTAACCCTTTAGGCTCACAGTCCTCTGAGCTCACTTCTTTGCACAACAACAAAACGTTATTGAATGTCTGCCTTCTCTATGCCAAGCGATATCTGGGAATACAAAATAGAAAAAAAAAAAAAAACTCTGCCATCATGGTGCTTATATTCTAGTCAGGGAGGCAGATAAATAAGAACAAATAATATATTCAATAGTGATGAGTACCATGGAGACAAATGCAAAATTAGGACTTTCTTTCAAGAGCACAGTTTTAGAGGCTACCAGGAGTAAAGGCCTGAATGAAGAGAGGGTATAAGCCATGTAGAAATCTAGGTCAAGACATCCAGGGAGAAGAGTCCATCAGTGCAAAGGCCCTGGGGCCCTGGACATATTTTGAAAATAGGGTCAACAGGATTGCTTTTTATTTTTTTGGTCAAGCCTCATGGTATGTGGGATTTTAGTTCCAGGGATTAGACCAGGGATTGAACCTGTGCCCCCTGCAATGGAAGTGCGAAGTCTTAATTATTGGACCACCAGGGAAGTCCCCCAGCAGGATTTCTGAGTGTGGATGAGGGGTATGGGAAAGAAAGATCAAAGATGTCATCAAGACTTTGGAGGAGGAGGGGAGGTAGGATCTGAATGGTGGGCAGATTTGACACCCAAGTGGATAGCTTGGGAAGGCAGCTGGATCTGTAAACAAGAGAGAGTCCCATTTGGGGGAGACTGTGACTCAGGGGCAGAGCATTCAGCTGCAGAGAGCCCCACTGGAGACACGTGTATATCAGTCATGAAAATGGATCATAGTGGTGTTGGGCATGGACAGTCACGAGGGGTCCAAGGATGAACCCTGGGGCCCTTTGAGAGCAGAGGAGAGATAAGTGAATCCCCCCAGAGGGAGTGATGTCCTGGAAACTCAGTGACAAACTGTTGGAAAAGGAAACAGATCGCCCAGGCCCAGTGCTGCAGGGTCAGGTGCAGACCCAAGATGGGGCCGTGGGATGGAGCAGCCCAGGCGTCCAGGGTCGGCGCGGTCAAGAGCAGTTTCAAGGAGGCAAGGGACCTGATTGGAATCGTGAGCTCGGGGGGAGAACGAGAGGAAAGACATGGAACTCAGCAGGGTCAAGGGAGAAATGGGGTAGGAGCTGCAGGGTGGAATGGGCTTTAGCAGAGGGGTTTGGACATTGAATAGTGATGGTGTGATTTTTAGAGAAATGAGTGACCTAGTGGCAGAGTGGATGGGGAGGTGGCCAGAGGAGGGGCGTCCCCCTGAGAATAGGAGGTTTATGGGGGATGCTGAGACCATGTGCCAGATAGAGCCCCTCTGCCCAGAGAGGGACAGGGGAAAGGTGATAAGGACAGAAGACTGTGTGTCCTGGGGTGGAGGGGTGTGGGAGGAAGGATTATTGGAGTCAGGGTCCTAGGGGAAGGACTGGGAAGATGGGAAGGAACAGTCCCAGAAGAATGTATGACCTGGACACTGTGGAGAGGCCACCACTGTTGATGACCAAGAGGTTTAGACGTGGCTGGAGGGAGGAGAGGTCGTCAGGACAGGGAGGGTCAGGGGCTTGGAAGGTGTGTCTGCCAGCAGGTTGATCCCCGGGAAGTAGGACGGGAGCAGCCTGGGTTTCCAGAGCCCCGTGCAAGTTCAGTGCCTCGCTGAGCGCCCACAGCATACCTGGCCCTGGGCCTTTGACCCGAGGCTCGTGGTGTCTTCACAGCAAACCTGCAATGTCGGTACTCTCTTCGTTCCCATTTTTGCCGCTGAGCACACTGAGGCTGAAGGAAGCAGTCAGGTAGTTAACACAGGGCCGCAGTCGTGCTCAGGGCCATTCCATTCTGGAGACTGGGCCAGTGGCGTTGGGCAGCGGGGGTGGATGGCAGCACCAGGGTGAGGCCGGAATCATACCTGGCCTTGACGTAAACACTGGTGACTCAAGCTCTCTCCCATAATATTGGAAGCTTTTTCTGTCAAGGAAATGATAGGGTTGGGTTTGTCTTGTCTTATCATTACCATGGTAACCACTCTTCTACCCACCGAGGTAGATGAGAGAAGGCAAAACTGGGGCAGCATGGGCGGCAGGACCCAGGGGTAGGTGGAATTAGGATCTAGAGGTGGCAGTGGGGAGTGAGGAGGGAGGGCAGAAGGTTCCAGCAGGGTGATGGTGGTATCCATCTTCAGGGCTGGATCTGTAGGCCTGCGAGAAACCCAGGAGCATGTGTGCAGTTGACAGGACCCAAGTGGTGCCCAGAGCCTGTAGGGTGGCACTGGGGCTGGGCCCAGCCTGGTGAAGGTGGCAGCTGCAACCACAAACTCTGGATAGTGTGGAGCAGGCAGAGAGGTCCCAGGGCAGAGCCCAGGAGCTCACTGCCCTCCACGGGACCTTGAGGATGAGGAGCCTGTGAAGGAACAGAGGAGGTGGAGCCCGAGGGAAGGAGGTGGAGGGATTTGCAGGTCCGAAGAGCTGAGTCAGGCAGCTCTTTGCAGATCTCAGATGACAGCAGAGGCCTAGGCAACACCAGCGAGATCAAGGAAATGAATATTCTAGAACCGATCTTGAAGCGCAGCAGTTTAAAAAAAAAAAAAAAAAAAGTCTTGTTAGGTAGTGAGTTCTCTGTCACTGGAAGCATCCAAGTGGCCACTCACCTCGGGTCGCTGCAGGAGATGGAGGAAGGCTTTACCCATTGCAGCTACCTTTGGCTTGTGCGTGCCATGCCTGTCTGCCCAGAGTCCCAGCCCTTTAGAACCAGGAAGGGTGCAGACCCAGGGGCCTCCCCACCCTCTGACAACCCTGCTGCCCTGCTCACAGCTGTCTGCCCTGGTTGTCTTCTGGCCAAACACACAGTTCCCCTAGGCCTCAGCCAGCTTCCTCTTCTTTTGGTTGGATTCTTTGGTCTCCAGCAGCTCATCCTCCCTGCCAGCTTGAGAAAACTCAGTGGTGAGCAGCCAGGCACCCCCCTACTCCCACTTACCACCCGAGAAAAGGGGCTAGGGACCCCATAGTCAGAGCAGAGCTGCCGACTTCCTCTGTGAGACTAGCAAGTCCGATTTTGCCCTTGACCTGCACCACCCCCAGCCAAACCAGGGCTGTCTTGGGTGCCCCAGCGAGGCAAGAAGAAGAGGAATAAATAGCCTGTCGTGTTCGGGGGGGCGGGCAAGGCCAAGAGGCCGGCTAGGCCCGAGCGTGGAGGGCCTGGAAGGCCTGGCTTTGCAGCGTGGACTGGACCCTGCAGACCCGGCCTTGGCAAGCCCTTCCGCTGACGTCTCCACGGCCGGAGCCCGAGCACCCCCGCAGGCCAGGGTCCAAGCTCTGCTGGGCCCCAGCTTTACCTCAGAAGGGCCCCGCTCCATAAACCCTCCACTTGGCTTTTCATTTAAGGAACTCTGTCGGATTATATCCTGCTAAGAAAATATGACTTGCTGGCATCCCATCTGACCTACTTCCCACCCCAGTGTTGCCTGAGGCCCAGTTTGAGAAGCTCAGCTCTGGGTGAAGGGTCGGCCAAGGGGAGGGCTGTGATCCCTTTTGCGGGGAGGGTCCCTGTGGCTCAGACGGGAAAGAATCTGCCTGCCAATGCAGGAGATGCAGGTTCCATCCCCTCCATGGGGAAGATCCCCTGGAGGAGCGCATGGCAACCCACTCCAGTATTCTTGCCTGGAGAATCCCATAGACAGAGGAGCCTGGTGGGCTGCAGTCTGTGGGGTTGCAAAGAGTAAGACACGACTGAGCAACTAAAACTTCCATTTTTCATGAGAAAGGAATGTTCCCAGCCCCACATGGCACCTCTTGTCATTGTCCCCACTGGGGCCTCTTCTAGGTCTCCTGTCACTCACTGGGTGCTGGGAGGGGTGGGCTTTCTGGAAAAGGGGCTGACGTTGACCTCAGCAGAGGGCATTGGGGAAGGGACTGAATAGGAACAGGGGAAAGTCCCCTGCTGGCCCCACTCAGGAGCTAGGTGACCTTGGATGAATTAACGTACTGTCTCTGACCTGGGAAAGTAACCTTGCTATCTCTCGGCCTTGAGGTCACACGGAGCAGGGACAGCCTCCGTGGTCCACCCTCTAGCCTTGTCACACACACACCCCCCCTTTCTCTCTTCCCTACCCCACCCCCTCTCCACCCTTCCAACTCCGTCAGGCTCTCGAGAGCTCAAAATAAGATCGTCCTTTCTCAAGTTTCTAAAGATATCGCAATTCCAGCGCCAGCCACATGTTTCTCCACTTAATTATCTCTGCTTTTCTTTGTTAATTAGGCTCCAGTAATGATCTCCCTTCTGCCATCCCGGGAGGAGCTGGCATCTGCTGGGCGGGGCCCGGAGGCCTTTGTGGGCAGATGACTGGCTGCCAGGCCCAGAATTGGCTGGCTGCCTCCTTTCTTCCAGGCGAGGCGGCCCCGTGGGCCGTGGAACAATGTGGTGTCAGGAGGCCCCGCCCTTTCCTGGCCTGTGGGGGCCCAGCGGGGGTCGAAGGCTGCCCCCCACCCTGCCCCTGGGGTGGTCGGTGGTGGTCCCAGCCCTGTCCTCCCCCAGCTCTGCCAGGGGAGGGGAGGGCTACCCCAAGATTCCCAGCAGTTGTTAGGCAGGGGGCTCAGGCCCCAGAAGGGAACAGTGAGGGGCTTCAAACTCTTCTGTAGCATTCCAGAAAACCTCACCGAAACTAGTTCCCCAGCTGGGACCACCCAAGCCGACAGGAATAACCAACGCCTTTATTTGGACTGGAATGGGATCAGCTCTGGGGTCACCAGGCACCTCGTGCCCAACCGAAGCTCTCTGGCTGATAAATCCGTCTTTGAGCCACAGAAAGTGGAGGCCTGGTGGGGAGTGGGGCACAAAGGATGGCTCAGCACACGTTGTTTCCTGGGTGGGCTGGATCTTGCCAACCTCCAGGGAAAGAAAGTAAAAAGCGTTAGTCCCTTAGTCATGTCCAACTCATTGCGATTCCATGGACTATAGCCCACCAGGCTCCTCTGTCCATGGATTCTCCTCACAAGAACACTGGAGTGTGTTGCCATTTCCTCCTCCAGAAGATCTTCCTAAACCAGGGATCGAACCCAGGTCTCCTATATTGCAGGCAGATTCTTTACCGTCTGAGCCACCTCCAGGGTCTGGTGGCAAAAGAGACCTTGCGGTGGTGGGAGGTGGGGATGGGGACACAGCCCTAGCCCTCTGCAGTCCCTCTGCAGGCTTGGGGACAGGACAGCACAGCCTGCAGAAGGGACCCTTCAAGTTTGGGAGCAAAGGGCCAGTTACTTAGTCGGTGAACAGTCTCGAAGTGTCTGCTGGACCGGGCACTGGGCTGAGGGCTTCCCTGGTGGCTCAGATGGTAAAGAATCTGCCTGCAGTGTAGGAGACCGGGGCTTGATCCCTGGGTAGGGAAGATCTCCTGGAGAAGGGAATGGCAACCCACTCCAGTATTCTTGCCTGGAGAATCCCTTGGGCAGAGGAGCCTGGAGGGCTGCAGTCCATGGGGCTGCAAAGAGTCGGACACAACTGAGTGACTGATGCTTTCACTTTCTTCACACTGCCTCATGGGATTTACATTCTGGTGTGGTTGCAGAGAACAGACGATGTGCGAAGGATCAAGGGTACCAGGTGTTGAGGGCTGAGAAGCAGATGGGAGAGGTTGTGTTTATTTTTAGGGAGTCGCAGTGGGTTGATATGGGGTGGCCAGGGAAAGCCTGTGAGCAAAAGCCTGAAGGAGGCAGTAGAGCCAGAGGGTGCGCAGGGAAGAACCTTGCAGGCCAAGTACAGACTGCAGAGACCCTGAGGTCCCCTGCCAGGGTGGGAGGTGGGGTGGAAATGGGAGAGAAGGCCGATTGTGGGCGCTGGATCAGGATGCCGACCCTTATTCCAAGGGAGCTGGGAGCCAGTGCAGGCTTCGGAGCAGAGGAGAAACAGAATCCAGTTTAGGATCTAACAGGACCCTTCAGGCTGCTGGGTGAGGACACGCAGGGAGGCAGCAGGGGGCGATGTAAGGAGGTGGTCATAGCAACACATGCGAGGCCCCGGGGGTGGCTGCAGCCATGGTGAGTTTTTGACTCTGGGCAGAGTTTGTAGCTAAAACCAACAATTTGCTTGCTGGTAGGGGCTGTGAGCAAGAGGATAGGTAGGGGGAGTCGAGCTTGACCTCAGGGATTTGGAGTGAGCTTCTGCAAGGATGGAGGTGCTGGTAGGTAGCTGAGATTCGGAAGATGCAGGAAGAGGTGCCGGGGTGGGGAGTGGGGGAGGTCTCAGGCATGTTTGTGGCTTATTAAGTCTGGGGGCTTCCCAGGTGGCTCAGCGGTAAGGAATCTGCCTGCCAGCGCAGGAGATACAGGAGATGTGGGTTTGATCCCGGGGTCAGGAAGATCCCCTGGAGGGGAAATGGCAACCCACTCCAGTGATCTTGCCTGGAGAATCCCAAGGACAGAGGACCTGGCGGGCTGCAGTTCTTGGGGTCACAAAGAGTCGGACAGGACTAAGCATGCACACACATCTCCAAGAGCAGTTTGACGTACAAGCAGGGGGCTCAGGGGAGCGGTCCAGACTTGATATGTCATTTGGAGAATCACAAGCGCATTGCTGGTAATATTTGAAGCCCAAACGGGGACTTCCCTGGTGGTCCAATGGTTAAGACTCCGCACTTCCAATTCAGTGGGGCACATCCATCGTCCGGGAACGAAGATCCCACACGCCGCCTAGTGAGGCCAAAAAATAAAAATACATAAATAAAGCCCAAACAGAATGAGATCATCAGAAATGAGTGGACTCAGCAGGTCAGGACCCCGGTACCTTCAGTCTTTGTAGGTCAGGAAGAAACCGGGAGGAGCCAGGAGCAGGTGGTGTCCTGGGGGTGAGTGGAAGAACCCCCTTCTCCCTGGGAGGAGGCCCTTCTCCCCTTGTGACCCTGAGGGTCCCACGGCCCAGAGACGTGGCTGAGCATCTTGCAAGGAAATCAGACGTCAGGCCTTGAGCGACAATGGCTTTTCAACAGGCCCCAGTCCCCACAGCTTAGGATTATAGATGCCCCACAAGGTGAGGGGGAAGAGGCTTCCTCTCCGCCCCACAAAGTAGAGGAGCCCCGGATTTCCGTTGTCTGTTTCATGAAACAGCAGGTTCCCTATGACTTCTCAAGTGGGGACCTGGGGAGTGCAGGGCTGGGTGAAAACTCCAGCAGAGGGTCTTGTTCACCAGGGGAAGGAGGATGGATTTGCCCCACAAACAACAGAAGCCCTCAGCGAGTTTAAAGCAACAGAAGGACATGGTCAGACGGACAGTTTAGATAAGTCTGAGCGGCTTGCAGAGCAGAGGGTGGAATCGGGGAGGCCAGCCGAGAAGTTCTCGCCGCATCAAAGGTGACGAGATGTACCTGGATTTTGTTGTTGTTTGGTCACTAAGTCACGTCTGATTCTTCCCAACCTCATGGACTGTAACCCGCCAGGCTCCTCCGTCCTCCATTATCTTCCGGAGTTTGCTCAAACTCATGTCCATTGAATCAGTGACACTATCTAACCATCTCATCCTCCACCGGCCCCCCTCTCCTTTCGCCTTCGGTCTTTCCCAGCATCAGGATCTTTTCCAGTGAATCAACTGTTCGCATCAGGTGGCCAAAGTATTGGAGCTTCCGCTTCAGCATCAGTCCTTCCAAAGAATATTCAGGACTGATCTCCTTTAGGATGCACTGGTTTGATCTCCTTGCTGTCCAAGGGACTCTCAAGAGTCTTCTCCAATACCACAGTGTGAAAGCATCGATTCTTTGGCCCTCAGCCTTCTTTACGGTCCATCTCTCACATCCGTACATGTTTACTTGAAAAACCATGTGTGTTAAGTCGCTTCAGTTGTGTCTGACTCTTTGCAACCCTATAGACTGTAGCCTGCCAGGCTCCTCTGCCCAAGGGATTCTCCAGGCAAGAATACTGGAGTGGGTTGCCATTTCTTCCTCCAGGAGATCTTCCCAACCCAGGGATCGAACCCACATCTCTTATGTCTCCTGTATTGGCAGATGGGTTCTTTACCACCTGGGACACCCTGAAAAAAATATAGCTGGAGGCAAAGGGGCGCAGAGGGGTGGAGTTTCCTGTGGCTGCAGTAACTCAGTGGCTGAAAGCAGCCCGGGTTCATCTCCTTACAGGAGTAGTCAGGGTGTCCACATGGCGGGTTCCTTCCAAGGGCTCTTCGGGGGAATCTGTTTCTGCGTCTTTTCCATCTTCTTGAAACTGCCTACCTTCCTTGGCTTGTGGCCCCTCCATCTTCAGAGCGTGTCCATCCAACCTCTGTTGTCCCCTCTCCTGCTTTTGACCTTGCCTCCCTTTTCTAGGGACTCTTGTGATTACATTTGGGGTCCACTCGAATAATCCCGCATCAACCCCCCATCTCAAGATCCTTAAGACAAGGATCCTTAAGGACAAGGCAGCATAGTCCTTCTGCCATGTGAAGAAACAGGCTCCAGGGATTAGGGGACGGTCAGCTTTGGGGACCACTATTCAGCCGAGGTTTCCCTCCTGAGTGACCGTGTGGGAGGGTGGGGTCAGGGACCCACGAGATGGGAGGAGGGACAGGTTTGAGGGAGGCTTGGGCAGAGACTGGGCGGGGTGTGCAGAACAAAGGTGCTCGGGGAGGCAGGTGGAAACATGGGTTTGAGGTTATGGGTGCAGAGAGAGCTGGACGGGGTACAAGGAAGATCTGGTTCCTCCCCACGTGCAGAAACTGAGTTGTGATTAGCCTTCAGTATGATTTCAGACCCTCTACCTGTCCTCGCAGCCTCGACGGAGAGGCTTACTGCCAGGTGGTCAGTGATCTGGGATGAATCGTGGCTCTCCTGCTTACTCCCTGTGTCACCAGAGCAGGTGGCTTTCTCTCTGTGCCTCAGTCCCCCCATCTGCAGGAGGGAGATGCTCCTAGGACCGACTTCCTAGTGTTGTCGGAAGGATTAAGTGAATGCATGCCGAGGTCTAAGAAGAGTGCCTGGCACGTGGGAGTTTAATTTCTTGGACAGTTATTTGCCGAGTGCTTGTGATGCGTCGGGCGTTGCTGTGGGTGCTGGGGCTGTAATCGTGAACACGTGCAGACAGACCACACGGTCGGCCCACAGGAACATCTGTTCTCAGGTCCCTGGCTGCAGAGTTCACCGATGTTGTAGGGTAAGGATCGTGGCCTCAAAATACTTCCTTTCTCCCTGGCCCCTGGCACAGCGGAGCCCCAGCCTATGTGGGTCAGCTGACTGCCTCTGCCCATCTTGTCCAAGTTGGGCGCTGATGCTCTGCCAGTCACACTTAGTGGGCAGCCTTCTGCACCTGGCCAGTTGTGCCCACATGTCACAGTTCAGCCTAGGCCTTGTTGGCCTTGGGACCATGGAGGAGGGAAGGGGAGGGGAGAAGGAAGGAAGTAACTTCCCTTGGGAAAGACCATGAGTATGTCCGCTCCCAGGACCGTCCATCCAGGATAGACGCCCCCCGCCACCACCCCAAGAAAACCTGATGTTTGCTCTGCCCAGCCTGGCTTGCAGGTTCAGGCTGCAAGCGAATTTTTAATTTACAATTAAAAGGAGCTGCAAGAGAATTTGGGAGGAAGCCCTCTGTCAAGCTGCTGGTCTGTTTTCAGGTGGGAAAATGGCACCAAGGGGTCAGACAGACCTGGGTTTGAGCCTTAGTGCCACCGTTAGCCGGTGGAGGGCTTGCATCCTAGTGTTTGGCGGAGGGGAGGGCCTGGAGGAGCCCCAGAAGGGGAGGCCCCGGCCAAACAGCCCTCCGTTGCCCATCGTTTCAGGCTCTTGTTGCAGTGGGTCAGCTGGAGGCCAGGCAGCTGGGCTCCAGGAGGAAGCTGGATCACCTGCCCAGGCAGGCTGTGGTCCACCCACCACCCACCTCCATCCCGGGGAAGGGAGATGGATTGATGGAGGCACAGAGCCCGGCCCTAGAGAACTCTGGGCGAGAAGGCATGCCTTCTTCCCTCCCTCCACCCAGGGAACCCCGTGCACTGATCAGCTCCATCATGGTCCCCAGCACACGATTCACTGTGCCATATCCCTGCATGTAACGAGCGAGCGATTGATTGATGGCTGTAACTTTTTATTTTGAAATAATTTTTAATTTACAAATACTTGCAAAGATAGTACAGAGTTCCGAAGTACGGTCTGACCCATGTAGGACGCGAACATCCTGTAGAACCATGGTCCACTTGTCAAAACTCGACATCAGGTGGCGCCTGCAATGGACTAAGCTCAGGCTAGATTTCTTCAGCTGTTCCATTGATATCCTCTTCACATTCCAGACTCCAATGCAGGATACCACACTGCATTTGTATTCATTTATTTTTATTCTTTCATTCATATGCATGCATACTTGTTTGGGCGCTTGTTAATAAATACTACAGTGAACGCCTGTGAACCCACCACCCATCTAAGAATCAGAACAGAGCCAGTAACATACCCACCCACACGCTCTCCTTCGTTTTGTCTGCCTCTCTCCCTGGAACAAATATTCTGAATTTTATGTGTCTCTTTCTCTTGGGGTTTTTTTTTTCCTGCAAAATTGCAAAACTACAGGAAAAAAAGAATAGAATAGTATAATGCCTGTCAGTATATTCTTTCGCTGAATTCACTAATTCTTTTTTTTTTTTGGCCAAGACTCTCATCTTACAGGATCTTAGTTCCCCAAACCAGGGGTTCAACCTGGGCCTTCTGCAGTGAAAGAGCGGAGTCCTAACCACTGGACTGCCAGGGAATTCCCTGGAGTCATTGGGAGCTGGTGGTTCACACAGTAAAGAATCCACCTGCAATGCAGGAGACCTGGGTTTGATCCCTGGGTCAGGAAGATCCCCAGGAGGAGGGCATGACAACCCACTCCAGTATTCTTGCCTGGAGAATCCCATGGACAGAGGAGCCTGGCGGGCTACAGTCCATGGGCTCCCAAAGAGTCGGACACGACTGAGCGACTAAGCACAGCACATTAATTCTTAACATTTTGCCAAATTCCTTCCCTCCCTCCCTCCTTGTCTCTCTCCCACCCACAGACCCCACCCCCATTGGTTTCTGTCTCTGCCTCTTTCTCCATCAAAGTAACTTGCAGGCACGTCTTGACTCTTTACACTTAAATATTTCAACACACATCTCTCCAGAACAATGCTCGTCTTTTTTGCAGACCCATAATACCATTGTCACACTTATGAAACTTGCTAACTCCCTCTCATCTAGTATACAGTTTATATTCAGATTCCCAAAAATGTCTTTGATTGTGTCATCCCCTGTAATTTAATCACTGCTCACACATTTTTTTTTAAATGTCTATTGCATAAAATACTTGCTTAAACCAAAATTGTTTCATTTTGCTTATTTTTTTAACTTCTATAACCAAGGTGTCTTATTTTTTAGAGTTTTTTTTTTTTAATGTATCTATTTTTGGCTGCATAGGGTCTTAGTTGTGGCATTCGGGCTCCTCATTGCCAGCTTAGTTGCTCAGCGGCATATGGGGTCTTGTCACATGTGGGATCTTAGTTCCCTGACCAGGGATCAAACCTGCGTCCCCTGCACTGGAAGGCAGATTCTTAACCTCCGGACCACCGGGGAAGTCCCCAAGGTATCCTATTATAGAAAGTCTGGAATTTGCTTCTGTCACTTAACAAGACGTAACATAGCGTTAAAATGTTTCGCCATAGCTGTTTTTTTCAGGGCTCTGTAATATTCCACTGCGTTGACTATACCACGATTGATTCATTCATTCTCCTGTCCTAGGCTGTCTGGGTCTTGGTGTTACTTGCTGTTACTAAGAGTGCTCTTTAGCCCAGCTGAGCATGTTTCCTTTGGCACACATACGAAAGATTCTCTTGGGTACATGAGATCACGGGCGAGGGCGAGGGCTTCCACCCCACTGCAGCATGGCTGTGCCCTCTCTGAGTCTCAGTTTGTCCATCTGCAAAACAGATGATGGAACTCCTGCTGCCCCTACACACAGATCCTGGAAAGGGTTAAGAGGTGAACTGAGTGTATCCTTTCATCCTGGCGAAGGCCTGGTGCCAGGAAAGTGCAGTATCCTACAAGTCACAGGGGCCCAGGGAAGGATGTGGCTTGTCCCCTATCTGAGTGACCCCTGCTGCCTGCACACGGCAGCTATTCCACCAAGGTGGGGTGCCCATGGATATTTAATCTTCTGGTCTCTTGAGAGCCAGGCCCACCTGGCTCTACTTTTTTACTTTAAATTATTATTATCATTCTGTGTGTGTGTGCTCTTTGCAACCCCATGAACTGTAGCCCACCAGGCTCCTCTGTTCATGGGATTCTCCAGGCAAGAATACTGGAGTGGGTTGCCATTTTCTTCTCCAGGGAATCTTCCCGACCCAGGGATCAAACCTGCATCTCTTGCGTCTCCTGTATCAGCAGATGGATTCTTTACCACTAGCGCCAGCTGGGAAGCCAGGTGACAATCAAAAATAACAAAAACAATTGTTATTATTTTAGTGAATTTATTTTTGACTGCCCTGGGTCTTCGTTGCTGTGCATGGGCTTTCTCTAGTTGCAGTCTGCAGGCTTCTCATTTCAGTTGTTTCTCTTGTTTCAGGATTTAAGGCACATGGACTTAGTTGCCCCGCCACATATTAGATCTTCCTGGAGCAGGGATTGAACCTGGGTCACCGGCATTGGCAGGCAGATTCTTCTTAAGCACTGGACCACCAGGGGAGTCCGTGGGTCTGGTTTATGGCTGGATCGCCCAGTCCAAGCCCGGCAGAGAGGAGAGACTGCTTCGAGAGGAGAGAGGAGAAATAGTTATTATATTCTTCCCCCAGAGACTGGCCTCTCCCCTCTCTCGCTGCCGCTGCCTCTGTGTCATTCTGGAACGTGATTCCCAGCACACAGTTATCAACCCGAGCTGGGCACCTCAGACTAGGCGCAGAAAGGCCAGGCTGCTCCGGGCTCTTGTACTTTGCCCCCCGGAGAGCGCTGTGGGGCCACCCCAGGCGTCCCCCTGAGCTGCCTGGCTTAAAACTGTGTACCCAGTGTGGCTGTGATTTAATGAGCTTGGTTGCTTGCTTTCCCCAGGCAAAATTCAGTTAATCCTTGGGCTAACAGACAGCCGATTAGAAAGGACAAGAGGAGAGCTCCTGGGGCAGACCATAGAGAGAGAAACCAGAAAACTGGAAAAAGCAAAAAAAGGGCAGGAGAAATGCCAGCCCGGGGCAGTGGGGGACAGGTCATTGCAGCCAGGGCAAGTTCAGCAGCACTTTCTGGATGGTACTGGGGTTCAGGTCACGAGGGTGACCTCCCCTACCCCCAAATTGTGTGCTCAATTAGAAAAGGGGTATTTGGTGTGGGTTGTTTTATGTTTATTTGTATTCATTTCTGGCTGTGCTGGATCTTCGTTGCTGTGCAGGCTTTTCTCTGGTTGTGGCGAGAGGGGGCTACTCTCTCGTGGCGCACGACCTTCTCGTTATGGTGGCCTCTCGTCGTGAGCACGGGCTCTAGGGCATGCGGGCTCAGTCGTTGCAGCTTCCGGGCCCCAGAGCGCAGGCTCAGTAGTTGTGGCACACGGGCTTAGTTGCCCCAAAGTACGTGGGATCTTCCTGGATCAGGGATCGAAATCAGGTCTCCTGCATTGGCCAGCGGATTCTTTACCCCTGAGTCACCGAGGAAGCCTGCTCGATGAGTTTTAGAAAATGTCCTCCCCTAAATGAGTCAAGCAAACCCAGAGACTTAAAAGAAATAAACTTCCATCTTCTGGAAGAGTTTTCTGTGTAAGATTTCATTTCCTGAGACTGTGTGAGATGACTGAGACAGTGGTCTGCTAATCATGTCAATGATAACTGGACATTGATGGCATAAGACCTTACTTTTTTTTTTTTTTTTAATGTAGTATCATTAAATCCCTCCCTAACACGTCAGGATTCCCATTAGAGGGATGTCAGAACTGACTCAGAGAGGTTGAGTGCTTTTCCAGACACCACACAGCATTAGGGGTATGGTCAAGATTGCCTTGGAATCTGCTGTCGCTGGCCCCGGGGATGCCCTTTCTCCCCACTGTCTGCAGGCATTCAAGCAGGTACCTGGAGGCTACACAGCCTCCGCATGGAGCCCTGTGATGTTTCCAAATGGAGAACATTCTGAAACGTTTGCAACTGTTGGAGTCCTTATAGCCAGCCTGGGTTTGCAGACACTCCGTCAGGTCCCCCCAGGGAAGAACAGTAATGACAACTAGCCTGAGACTGCGCCAGGCACGGGCAGGACGTCCTCAGCTCCGTGCGGTCATTGTTGCAACTTTCCAAACAAGGAAATGCAGTGGTGACCCAAGATCATGAGCTAATAACAGCCGAGACTTGAGACCAGGCAGTCAAGCTTCAGAGCGTGTGGTCTTCATCGGTCTTAAATTCCGGCAACAGGGCTGTACCTCAGTCTACGAAAGACCATGGGGCTTCTGGCCGAGACTCCACGGGCCCCAGGGATTGTGCCTCACCACCACCACACACAACACACACACACGCTCTCTCTCTCGTGTTCTCTGACCCTCGTTTTGCTCATTAGCAGACCAGACTCAGCGGTGATGGTTGCCAGGGCCCCCCGCCCTGCCCACAGCCGTCCTTGGGGAGGTCCCTGGTGACCACCGGCCTGGCTGCCGCCTCTCCAGGCAGTGGGCATATGATGGTGGTGGTAGGAGCCTGGCAGTGTCAGGAAGGAGGTGACCGACCCACAGCCTGCCAAGAGGCCCATTGGGCTGAGCCATGCAGGCTAGGAGGAAGCATGGCCTTCCTCCCCCATGTCCAGGGCTTGCCAGGACTTGTGGGGGCCAGCTGGGGACAGTGACCACAATCCACGTCATAGCAGGCCAGCTCTGTCCTAGGCATCTCTGAGCCTGGACCTGAGTGTGTTCATCCCTCCCCCTGCAAGGCTGGAGGTAAAGTGAGGGCACCTGTGGTTCAAGTTCAACCTCCCAAATACTGGGTCCCTCCTTGGCCCTCATCCCACAAGGGCTTCCCTCCTTTTTCGTCCAAGTACACAGAGTCCCTTGGAGGAAATCAAACCAGGGACTTGGAGAGTCCCTGCAAGGAGATCAAACCAGTCAATCCTAAAGGAAATCAACCCTGAATATTCATTGGAAAGACTGATGCTGAAGCTGAAGCTCCAATACTTTGGCCACCTGATGCAAAGAACTGACTCATTGGAAAAGACCCTGATGCTGGGAAAGATTGAAGGCAGGAGGAGACAGGGATGACAGAGGATAAGATGGTTGGATGGCATCACTGACTCAATGGACATGAGTTTGAGCAAACTGGGAGATAATGAAGGACAGAGGAGCCTGGTGGGCTACAATCCGTGGGGTTGCAAAAGGTCGGACACAACTGAGCACGCGCACACACACACACTCACAAAACATTTGTTGAGCACTTGTGAAGTGCCTGGAGCCCCGACGTGTGCCGATCAGGCCGAACGCCACAGGGCCTGGGGGGGCACAGCTGTCACCCCCTCCGAGAAGCCCTCCATGCTCCCCAGCTGGGTTGGGGGGTCCCCCTCGCCCCCCATGCTTCCACCAGGCTCTCACTGACAGTTCTCAAGCCCGATGGGTCACCCCGTGTCCCTCACTGTTGACTGCCTCATCTCGGACTTTTTCTGTACTCTGACGCAAGGTCAGCACTGCATCCCCACGGGACCACGCTTGTGAAATATTTGTCCAAGACAAATATTGTTTCAGGACAGTGAGCAGAAATGCTGAGAGGTGACACAACCCACCCGTGACTGAACCAACACAAGCCTAGGTTTTCGACTCCAAGTTCTTCGCCCTCCCAGAGCCTGGCATTGCCTCTCCCCCAAGGCGAGGACAGTGTGAGGCTCAGGGCCGCCCTGTGTCTCTCTCCACCCACTGACAGTGGAGTAGCAGGGGTCTTCAGGGGAAGGCAGGGTGGATGAGTGAGTCCCACGCTCCCAGACACACCCATGTGCCCAGGTGATAGTCACATCCAGCAACCACGAGAACCTGAGCTTGCGGGCTTGTCTTTGAGGTACTGTCAACTTCCTTTTGTTAGTTATTTATGGCTGCGCTGAGCCTTTGTAGCTGCACGCAGGCTTTCTCTAGTTGCAGCCAGCGGGGACGACCTTGCTGCAGTGCCAGGCTTCTCATTGTGGTGGCTTCTCTCGGGCTTCAGTAGTGGTGGCGCACCAGCTTAGCTGCCCTGCAGCACCTGGGATCTTCCCCGACCAGGGATCGAACCTACGTCCCCTCCATTGGCAGGCGGATTCTTAACCACTGGACCACCAGGGAAGTCCGCTGTCTACTTCCTTTTAATCCAGAAGGCTTTGTCATATACCGACTGAGTCCCAGCCCTGCCCTGGGCTTGAGAGGAGACAAAGAGGTGGAACTATGAGCTGATAGAACGAGAGATTTAGTGGAAACGCCTTAAAGATCAACTCTTCTTTCTAGAGATGGGAAACTGAAAATTCAGGAAACCCAGTGTGCCTGGTAGAGCGAAAGACCCGGACCTCTGGGTCAAATAGGGTATTCCTGGCCCTGCAGGGCTGTGTGACCTTGGGCGGGTTACTTAACCTTTCTCTGAACCTTTGTGGACTGTGGTGAGCAGCGGCCACGACCATGTCTGGGAAGGCTGCCGGCGGAGTCTCCAGTGCACATTGGGTGGATCCAGGTTGATCTTTCCCTGGCCTCTGTGGCGCTGCCATGTCCGGGCAGAGTCCCGGAGCCATCCCTGGTGGCAGGGGGAGTAGCTGGATAGAAAGTGTCTTCCACCTCCCCGCAGGCTCGAGGTGGCCCCGGGGCCCAGGACTTGTCTTAGTTGACTGCTGACGTGGGCGGAGGTCAGGTTGATGCTGCCACCTCTGGGGTCCTGAAGACCATGGGGAAGGGCTGTGATGGGGTGTGTGGGAAGGTGGGAGGGCTCCCGGGTGCCGAGTTCGGGGTCTCAGTGTGCCCAGGGGCAACCATCACCCCCCGAGATGGGGACGCAGGAGGAAGATGTTATCTGGGATGCCTGACACTGGCAGTGCCCCCTGGCACCTGGGTGGCTGGTTGGTTGTGCTTGAAGAGAGAGAGATCCCGGAACTCTGAGATTTGGATATCTGGATGCTAGAATTAGGAGCGTGGGCATGAATGGGACCAGACAGGGCTACAGTGGGTGGGTGGAGGGGGAGGGGGTACTGGGAGGGCAGCGGGTGACGCAGGAGGGGTGCCAGGCAGTGTGGGAAGCTCTCTGCCCTGCAGGGCTGGGCGGGCAAGGCCCCTCCCTGGCGGTGGAGCCAGGGGAAGGCTGGGCCTCATGCCCGGGGTGTGAAGTGCAGGCGGGGGGCAGCAGACAGTCTGAGTGGCACAGAGCCCTGGGCCTCCCAAATGGAACTGAGTTCTGTGAGATTTTTCCAGATTAGAACAGGAGTTGTTTTTCTTTGCCGACCCATTCTGTCTGCTCTGCCCCTCACCTCTCAGGCCCTGGCTCCCTGCCGGCTTCTAGCTCCCTGCCCCCGCCCCCCGAGGCCCAGCCCATGTGGTGAACTGTGCCACGGTGCCCCGGGGCCCTTCCTGGAACGCCCGCTCCTGGGACACATGCCCATGACTGCTCTGCCAGGACCTCCTCTATGCCATCCATGCCCCGCTTCTCCCTGGCCCAGCCCAGGCCTGTCTCTGGGGGCTCCACTGACCCCAGCTGCTCTTCCAGGCCAAGGAGAGAGCTGAGGGAGGGGAGCACAGGGTCCGGGCAGAAGGTGCCCCCTCAAGGGCCCCCCTGGTCACAAGCTTTGGGCTCTGGGTCTTCGAGGCAGCCAGGTGACTTCCTGCAAGCCCAGCTCAGTCAGGCGGCACAAGACCCCCACCTCCCTGCCCCCCCGACCCACCCCATCCACTTCCCCTGGCCCCACCCTGTGCTTCAGCCCCAGCCAGCACACTGTGACCTTTCACCTTTCGATGCCCGTGCAGGGGGGCTGATCCTACACCTGGGGTGTCTTTCCCCACCCCCACTCCATCCTGCCTTCTCTTGAACACGCCCCCTCTCCCATCTCCTCGGGGGTGTCCCCGGTCACACTTCTGGGTGGGTGCGCGGCCTGGCCGTCACCCCCACTAGGCTGTGAGTCCCTGGGAGGAGGCTTCTGGCCTCCTTCTCCTCGGGGTGCTGTGTGCCTGATGCGGGGCCTGTGCAGGGGAAGCTGTTCAGAGAATGCAGGATGTGTGGATGGATGTACGGACAGACGGCTGAGGCCAGCAACAGGTTGCAGGGGAGTGGGCGGGCCCTGGAGCGCCTGTGCCAGCCAGTGGTGGTCTGGGCCACCACGTGGGAGAAGGAGCAGGTCCCGGGGCCGAGCCTGTGGGGACCCTCACGCCCCCTTGCCTTCCTCTCATAGACGAAGATGATGCCAACAGGCTCGGGGAGAAGGTGATCCTCCGGGAGCAGGTGAAGGAGCTCTTCAACGAGAAATACGGTCAGTGCATAGTGAGGGAGGGAGGGCAGGGCTGCAGGGCAGCCTTCCTTGGGGTCCCCCTTCTTCTGCAGCCAACCTGGCATCCAGTTGTCCCCAGCTGACCTGTATGCTCCCTGGGGACATAGTTGCACTGTGACTGATGAGAGCTGACTCCTCATTCTGTCCCCCAACCAAGAAAGTGGGGGGGAAAGGAAACAATCAGCGGTGCACACAGCTGGGACAGCGGTCAGCCTTAAGCGCCTCTAGGGCTGGGCTGTGTGGCAGAGGCCGTGGCCCACGGCCGAGTGCCTGTTCATGCAGACGCTTGTCTGCCCAGCACACACTCAGCCCTGAGAATCTAGAGGAAGGAGTCTGATCCCGCCATCAGGGGGGCTCAATGTGGTGAGGGCATTGGCCATGGAATAGATGCAAAGTGCCAAGTCCCCTGCAGAAGGCATCCAGGTGGTAGGGAAGAACCCAGGATGGTACAGTTGATAATACAGCCACCACCAATGGAGCAGTTTCTAGATTACTGAGTGTCAGGCAGCACTAGGTGCTCTGTATACATTTTTTTTTCCCACCACTTTTTTATTTTGCAAAACTGAAACTCATACCCATTAAATAACAGCTCACCGTTTCCCCTCCTACTTTCTGTTTCTCTGAATTTGACTACTCTCATACCTCACATCGGAGAAGGCGATGGCACCCCACTCCAGTACTCTTGCCTGGAAAATCCCAGGGATGGAGGAGCCTGGTGGGCTGCAGTCCATGGGGTCGTGAAGAGTCGGACATGACTGAACGACTTCACTTTCACTTTTCACTTTCATTCATTGGAGAAGGAAATGGCAACCCACTCCAGTGTTCTTGCCTGAAGAATCCCAGGGATGGGGGAGCCTGGTGGGCTGCCGTCTGTGGGGTTGCACAGAGTCGGACACAACTGAAATGACTTAGCAGCAGCAGCAGCAGCAGCAGCATACCTCACATAAGTGAAAAGATACAGTGTTTGTGGCTCATCCATGTTGCAGCTTGTGTCAGAATTTTCTGGCTCTTGAAGGTTGAATAAGATTCCCTCATATATGCTGTCTATGGGGTCGCACAGAGTCAGACACGACTGAAGCAACTTAGCAGCAGCAGCAGCAGCAGTGTGTATTAGGTTTTGTTTGTCCATTCATCCACCGAAAGACACCTGTTGCTTGCACCTCTTGCCTCTTGGGCAGCTCTGTATGTATTTTGTTTGTGATGAATTTAGCAGTATTACCTACTTTGTATTGTAGTTGAGAGTTAGAAGACTTTTCTTTTTTTTTTTTAAGAATTTCAGAGAGGGACAAAGGAAAACAGGAAAGTATAGAAGTGTGATGAGGAGGCAGGGGTAATGGGCGCCTAGCCATGGCTGGATCCGTGAACAAGAAAGCTCCTTAGAAGAAGGGACGTTTGAGCAGGAACTTGCACATCAGGGGGGACAAACAGAGGGACGCTTGCCAGGTGTAGGGAACAGCTCAGTGACTGCGGAGCAGCGAGGAGGCAGGTGGGCCAGGAGTGGGAGGGTGCGGGGGCAGAGGTTCTCGATGAGTGCAGAGAGGGGGGCAGCCAGGAGTGGGAAGGGGGAGAGGTTCTCGATGATGCAGAGAGGGGGGCAGCCCAGGACTTGGGGTTTCGTTTTGACAGTAACAGGAAGCGACTCTGCTGTGTGGTTTGCTGTGGCTTTTTCACTTTTTATTTTGAAATCAGTTTTCAAAGCAGAGAGAATGACTCAGTGACCCACCGTGTAATCCACAGACCTGGCTTCTGTGCTTATATCTTATATCTAAGCCCAGTTCATTGGGCTTCCTGGGTGGTGCTAGTGGTGAAGAACCCACCTGCCAATGTGGGAGACTTAGGTTCAGTCGCTAGGTTGGGAAGATCCCCTGGTGGAGGGCATGGCAATCCACTCCAGTATTCTTGCTTAGAGACTTCTCCATAGAGAATTCTAGTATTCTCCACATAGAATCCCATGAACAGAATTCGATAGGCATGGTTTGATAGCTTTAGTACTTTAAAACAAACCTAAGACATCCCGTCATTTAGTCCATAAATACCTAAGTAAGGACTTTTATTTTTTCCAACAAAACAGGAGTAGATTTTACATCTATATATGTTTTTTTTTGGCCTTGCAGGATGTTAGTTCCCCAACCAGGGATCAAAACCATGCCCCCTGCAGTGGAAGCAAGGAGTCCTAAGCACTGGACCTCCAGGGAATTCCTTGGATTTTTTTTTTTTTAATTTATTGAAGTATAGTTGATTTACAATGCTGTGTTAATTTCTGCTGTACACGGTGACTCAGTTTTATAAATATATATATATTCTTTTTCATATTCTTCTCCATTCTGGTTTATCACAGGATATTAAATACAGTTCCCTGTGCTACACAGTAGGACCTTGGTGTTTATCCATCCTGTACATATAATAGCTTGTACCTGCTAATCCCAGACTCCCAGTCCTTCCCTCCTCATCCCCCACCCCTGGATTTTTAGTTTTGCTAATTGGGTTAAAACAAACAAACCAGTGGTGTGTATTGACTTACAAACTCTCTGGGGCACAGTGGCTACCAGGTGGGCCATGCTAAGTCCCAGCCCTTCCCCAGAGAGCTCGCCTGAGACCGGGGAATCTTTTCCTCACCCTGACCCCCTGTGCGCTCTAGGTGAGGCTCTGGGTCTGAACCGGCCCGTGCTGGTCCCTTATAAACTGATCCGGGACAGCCCAGATGCCGTTGAGGTCACGGGCCTGCCTGATGACATCCCTTTCCGGAACCCCAACACATACGACATCCACCGGCTGGAGAAGATCCTGAAGGCCCGCGAGCATGTCCGCATGGTCATCATCAACCAGCTCCAGTGAGTGCCCCCGGCACCTGCCCCAGCGGGTTGGGGGTGCATGGGGGAGGGAGGGTGCTGTCTGGATCTGGGAGGGGAACCCCCAGAGCTTTCCCAGCCAGGAGTCCAAAACAGAAACAGCGAGAAAAGGAGAGAGAGGAAACTCTCACTTGCACAGAATCCGGTAGACAGCCTAGCTGTCTTTCATCTTTTTTTTTTTTTTTTGATGTGGACCATTTTAAAAGTCTTTATTGAATTTGTTACAGTATTGCTTCTGTTTTATGTTTTGGTTTTTTGGCCTCGAGGTGTTTGGGATCTTAACTCCCCTGACAAGGGCTTGAACCCACACCTGTTGCACTGGAAGGCCACATGCTAACCACTAGACTGCCAGGGAAGTCCCAGCAGTCTCCTCTTAAAAGATGAAGAAACAGATATCCAGAGTGAGAAAGGGACAGTGTAAGTCACAGTGGGTTAGCTGGGCTCCAGACCCAGCCATCTCAGTCTGTGCAGGCTGCTGTAACAGAGCACCATGCACCAGGCAGCTTAAGCAACAGAACTTCATTTCTCACTGTCATGGAGGCTGAGAAGCGCAAGATCAACATGTCAGCAGATTTGGGCCCTGGTGAGGCTCTTCCAGGTTCACAGTGAGCGTCTTCTCACTATGTCCTCACAGGGTGGAAGGGATGAGGGAGCAATCTGGAACCTCTTATATAAAGGCACTAATCCTATTCATGAGGGCTCCACCCTCCATATCTAATCACTTCTCAAAGGTGCCACCAACAAATACCATCACACTGGGGATTAGGTTTTTTTTCAACATGTGACTTCTTCAGGGACACAAGCACTTAGGCTATAGTGCCAGATGTCCTGATTCTAACCCCTTTCAACTGAAACACATGGCCTCAGCATTCATAGGTATTTATTTTTTCAATGTTAATTAAATTTGATGTTTTTTTTACTATACCACTCATTTTTACCTGTTTTACTATATTTAGAAAATAACACTAATTCAGTACCCCCAACCCTAGAAATAGCCTCTGTCTGTATTTTACTGTATATCCCTATATACTTGTTTAAATACAATAGTTTATTTGATTATTTTTCGGATTTAAAAAAAATACACACAACAAACCTAGAAAATACAAAAAGGTAGAAGGAAGGAAGATAACCCATAACCCTCCTATTTAGAGTTAACACTGGTGGTGCCTTTCTTTGACTTTCTCTTCTACCCACATTTTCTTTCCAATTTTACACTCCATGTTTTTGAGGGTTTTTTAAGTTTTTATGTATTTATTCACTCATTCATTTATTTTGGCTATGCTGGGTCTTCACTGCAGCTCCCAGGCTCAGTAGCTGAAGTCCTTGTACAAAGTTTCAGCATATGAGATCTAGTTCCCCAACCAGGGATCAAACCCACACTGCCTGCAGTGGAAGCGCAGAGTCTCAACCTTCCTGGCGGTTCAGTGATTAGGATTCAGCGTTTTCACTGCAGTGGCCTGGGTTTGATCCCTGGTCAGGGAGCTAAGATTCCATAAGCCACACGTATTGTGGCTTTTCTATTTAAAAAATACAACTTTTTTTTGGAGGGGAGCAGCCAAAACTTATTTTTTAATAAAATAATATAAAGTAAAATAATTGTGTCCAAAAAATTGTATCATTCAATTGATCTGAGTTGTCCAGCTACAGAAATAGCAGTGTGCCAGAGGATTGTTTGGACTCGTGATACTTTAAAGATGCAATAAAATATCTATAGATCTGGGGGGAGAAATCACATTATGCAGTGAAAGTGAAAGTCGCTCAGTCATGTCTGACTCTTTGTGACCCCATGGACTATATAGTCCATGGAATTCTCTAGGCCAGAATACTGGAGTGGGTAGCCTTCCCCTTCTCCAGGCGATCTTCCCAACCCAGGGATGGAACCCAGGTCTCCCGCATGGCAGGCAGATTCTTTACCAGCTAAGCCACCAGGGAAGCCCCACATTATTCAGCGGGGCCTCAGATGAAAAGTAGAGGTTTCCCTCTCTTCCCATGTATGTTCACCCCTTGAAGTAATTTCTGGCAAATAGAAGAAAATGCACACCCACCCCCAATAGGTGTACCTCCCAGAGAGAAGACATTCTGGGCTTTTCCTTCCATGTTTCCACTTTTCTTTTTTCTTTTAATACCCATTATATATATATATATATAATTAGGTTACATCTAATTTGGGGGGTTCTTATAATAATGCTGCAAGTAAAATAATCATTAAAATAAAAAGTAAAAGACATATTAGGGCTTCCCTGGTGACTCAGTGGTAAAGAAACCACCTGCTAATGCAGGAGACAAGAGTTCGATCCCTGATCCAGGAAGATCCCACATGTCGCGTGGCAACTAAGCCCGTGTGCCACAACTGCTAAGCTTGTGCTCTAGAGCCTGGGAGCCACAAGTACTGAAGCCCGTGTGCCCTAGAGCCTATGCTTTGAAACAAGAGAAGCCACCACAGTGAGAAGCCCTGGAACTGCAGCTAGAGGGTAGCCCCCACGTTCCGCAACTAGAGAGAGCAACGAAGACCCAGCACAGCCAAAACTAAATAAATAAAAATAAACATTAAAAGAAAAAAAAAGAATCCAGGTTCCTTTTTAAAATATATATATATTTAAAAAATAGTGCTATCTCGTATATCCATTTACATAAATGTAGGCACACACTTCAGATCACTTGGTCAGACGACACCCTCACTTTCTAGAGGAAACCAGTCCAAGGGGCGACCTACCTGGCTGGGCACTGACAGTGCCAGGCTTGCCATCACCCCGCCTGCTCCGGGCGGGGACACTGACTGCTTTCATCTGGGTCTTTCCTGGCTAATGTTCCAGCATTGGTGGCAGCTTCTTCATCTTACAATGTCGCCCACATTCAGGGAGCAGGTGAGGAGGGGGAGGGGCAACTTGGTGTTCTGACTGCCACCTCATTTCTCTCTTTTTCAGACCTTTTGCAGAAATCTGTAGTGACGCCAAGGTGCCAGGTAAGTCTGAAGAGGCCACCCTTCTGCTTCTTGGGGACCAGACACAGCTGAGCCAGGGGGCACGAGATACAGGAAAGTGTAGTCGTCCTGCCTGGAACTTCCCAGGGAGCCTGAGACCTTCTGCAAGGCCAGTATCCCCAGAAGGCCCCAGGAAGCCTGCAGGTGCCCTTCAGAGAGGCCCTGCCATGGAGAGCTGAGCCTGGCAGATCAGCTAGAGAGAAGGAGGGACAGGCAGGAGCCAGCAGGAGGGGGCGTCAGATAGGATGGGGAAGTCACCTGAGGTGGGGAGAGGGGGTGACCTATGCCCTGCAGGGGTGAGGCATGTGGGCGCTGCCCAAGACTGGCTGGGCCCCTGGACTCTGCCTGCATTTTCAGGGCAACACCTGCAGTAGACCCTAGTCTTCTAGAACCTTTCGGGGTCCTGGAACCTGGGAAACTCTCGGATTCTGATCAAGCAGGTGTGTCACAGGACTCGAGAGGCTGGAGCCCCAGGGATTGGGAGGTGCACCTCTGGTTAAGAAACACTGATTTACAGGGAATTCCCCAGCAGTCCAGCGGTTAGGACTTTGCACTCTCACTACTGAGGGTCCAGGTTCAATCCCTGGTTGGGGAACTAAGATCTCCCAGGCCGCTTGCCACGGCCAAACAACAACAACAACACTGATCTAGTCCCACCTCTCATGGTACAGTTGGGAAACTGAGGCCCGGCGGGGGGCGGGGGGGGGGAAGGGACTTAGCAAGGCCACACAGTGAGCTGGAGGCCTCCTCGAGCCTGGTGTGCTGACCATCCATCTGAACCACAGGCCACGATGGACTGTAGGCCCCAACATGGCTGTTCAGTGGGGACAGTGACAGGATTCAATGAGGCTACCCCACCCCAGCCTGAGACATAAGGTCCTAACTCCAAATGGTCAGGGTTCCCCTGGAATGCCACAGCCTTCTAGCATGTGCTGATGCCAAGGGCATGGCATGGGATAGGGAGGTGACTAGGTTTGGGAGCTGCTCCCAAGTCAGAGGCAAACATGCAGAAGGCCCCATGGAGGCCTCCGGGAGGAGAGTTTGAGACAAATTATCAGAGACTTACAGGCTTCCCTGGTGGCTCAGACAGGAAAAAAAATCCGCCTGCCGATGCAGGAGACCTGGGTTCAATCCCTGGGCCTGGAAGATCCCCTGGAGAAGGGAATGGCTACCCACTCCAGTATTCTTGCCTGGAGAATCCCCATGGACGGAGAAGCCTGGTAGGCTGCAGTCCATGGGATCGCAAAGAATCAGACATGACTGAGCAACTAATACTTTCACTTTATCAGAGACATATCCGCCACCCCCCACCATGGCCATCTTTAGGGTCTTACAGTGACCCCCACGGTGGCCACTGCCCGGGGTGAGCACTTCTGAGTTGTCTGCACATGGAGCCTCCTGCAAAAATCCCTCCTCCCTGGCTCATAGCCTGGGTTCCTTCTGCCTCCACAGTCTTCTATTTCCCGGGATCTCCACTCATACTGCATCCAGACCCCAGCCTCTGGCTTTGCTTCACCAGCTAGACAGTTGCCCTCCCAGGCCCAGCACGCCGTTATCTGTGTCATTAAGACCTTTCCGTGGGCTGTGTCAATAAGCTGTATCCCCTCAGTCAAGCCCAAATCTCCACTTACGCAGCACACAGCTGCAAATATTTGAGGGGAGCCACACCGTGAAGGGAGATCTTAGTTCCCTGACCAGGGGTGGAACTTGTAGCTCCTGTAGTGGAAGCGTGGAGTCCTGACACTGGACCACCAGGGAGGTTCCCAATACACAGCTGCAAATCTTAATTTTTTTAAATTTTTGGCTGCACTAGGCCTTCATTGCTATGGGCGGCTTTCCCTAGTTGTGGCGAGCAGGGGCTCCGCTTGGTTGTGGTGCGAGGGCTCCTCATCACGGTGGCTTCTTTTGTTGGGGAGCACAGGCTCTAGGGTGTGCGGGCTTCAGTAGTTGGATACACGGGCTTCGTTGCCCCTCAGCATGTGGAATCTTCCCGGACCAGGGATCGAACCCGTGTCCCCTGCATTGTCAGGCGGATTCTTAACCCCTGGCCCATCAGGGAAGTCCCCCACACATAACTGCAAATCTTTTTGCTAAGTCTTTCATAATCACATGAACTGGATTCAGTAACAGCACAACCCTTGCTGGTCCTGCTCTGCGCTGGGCTTAGTACTGAGTTCCTTCATACTCTTAGTCTCCTTTAAGTCTTATATCATACAGTTTCCAAACCCTTTTGGCTCAGAGAGGTTCATCATTTTCCCAGGGTCACACAGCTAGTAAGTGGCAGCTGTGGAGTTTGAACTTTGGGCTTCTGGCTCTAAACCAGGCTTTCTCTCCACTGGGACACTGCCTGTCCACCAATGCCTGTGACCTGTCGTTTGTCACAGCATTGTCAGATCTGGGTCATCACACGTCGGCGGTAACAGTAGCAACCATACTGATAGCAGTTCTTAGTTGCTGAGTATTTACTGGGGACCAGGTACATTATCTCGTGAGACGCTCCCAGCAAACCTGCAGAGTCTCACTCACATTCTACCTGTGACAAAACTGAAGGTACAAGGCCATTAAGTGACTCTCCCTGAGACCCAAGGCTGTATGGCTCTGAGGCTGGGAGTTCTTCGGAGCCTGGGACTTTGGACTCTACCTGGTCCGGGAAGGGTATAAGGAAACCCTGGGCCTGAGCTGAGCCTGCTGGGGAAGCCTCACTGGAGGAGGAGGCCATAGTGTCAGCAAAGCAGACAGTGAGCGGGAGGAGGAGGGTGGGCAAGTCGGGTGTGGGGGCTGCTCAGGGAAGGCGGCTGCGGAGATGGGCCTCAGCCACTGGGGGATCAGGAGCCTTGAGTTTTGAGCAGAGGACTTCAAACCGGTGAATAAGGCCTTCTCCAAGGAAGGGTCAGGAAGCCAAGACACAGTGGCCCTGGCACCCGGCATCAGCAACCCTTTCTCCCACCAGCCAAAGACAGCAGCATTCCCAAGCGCAAGAGAAAGCGGGTCTCCGAAGGGAACTCCGTCTCCTCCTCCTCCTCCTCGTCTTCCTCTTCCTCCTCCTCTAACCCGGAGTCGGTAGCATCCACCAACCAGATCTCGCTCGTGGTAAAGTTGCGCAGAACAGGACCTGACCGCTCTTCCCTCTGGCTTTCAGCCGGCACTCGGGCAGGGTCGTCTACACTGGGGTGTGGGTCCAGGGTGCGGGGAGACGCCAGGTGCTGAGCAGGGTCTGCAGACTCTCCTGCCTGCCCCACCCATGAGCTAGTCCACCTCTCCTCTCATCAGGTGCTCACAGGCACCCGGGGGAAGGAATTCACAGGCCCACTATGCAGATGGGCAAGCTGAGGCCTCAGAGTGGGAAGGGACTTGACACCTCCTCCCACTCGATAGGACCTTGAGCAGACTCCCGGGTTCCCAGGACAGCTGGATGCTAGACTAATCTCTGTGCTCACATCACATGCTGGGAGCCACAGGGCTGTGAGGCATGGGTGTTACCCACAGTACTTAGATGAGGAAAACCTGGGACAGAAGCACATTAACTCTGCAGCCTCACGCTGGTCAGTGGTGGATGGACACCCCACCTCCAGATCACCACCTGCTCTGTCACATGGCTCCTCTCGAGAGGAGAGCCTCATTAAAGGCACAATTCAAGGGTTCTTTCTGATTTCAATAGGGAGAATATCGGAAGCCAGTTGAAAACTTTAGGGTTTGTTTATGCTCGGACCCCTTCCTGAAAAGCACAGAAGTTCAGGCTTTGCCTCTGTCCCTGCCAGGGTGCTCACAGAGGGTCCCTCAACCCTCCCGCCACCCAGAGAGACAGGAAGGCTTGCTCTGGAGCCTGAGGCCTGGAGAGGGCTGAGTTTATGGGGCTCAGGCCACCTGTTCTGAGCAATCCCCAATTTCTTCCCCACGTCTGCCCAGCGGTTGGTCCCTGGGACACAGGTGGGAACAGATCAGAAAGCTCCAGCCCTGGCCCCACGGTCACTGGTGAACCGTGAGATCTTAAGTCACAGCCCCCTCTCTGGGCCTCCCACAGCTTCAAAATAAATAGCATCCAAGGAAGTCCTTCAGAAAGCGTCCCGGGGGGCTCTCGGAGTCACCTGGAGTCCTAACCCAGGCTGTCTGTCCCCCCTCTCTCTAGCAATGGCCAATGTACATGGTGGACTATGCCGGCCTGAACGTGCAACTCCCAGGACCTCTGAATTACTAGACCTCAGTGCTGAATCAGGACCTCACTCAGAAAGACTAAAGGAAATGTAATTTATGTACAAAGTGTATATTCGAATATGTATCGATGCCTTTTAGTTTTTCCAATGATTTTTACACTATATTCCTGCCGCCAAGGCCTTTTTAAATAAGTAAAAAAAAAAAAAAAAAGAAAAAAAAAAGCATTGCCTCTGTTCCTAACTGTTACTTGTTCTCTTTTGGAATTTGTGGCTGCAGCTGCCGTCCCTGGAATGAGGTCAGGAAGTTTGGCTCAGCTGGTCTGCCCAGGCCTTCCGTCTTTGCCAAGAACAGAGGCCACGGCCCTGACCACAGGGCCCTGGGTACAGGCTTCATTCATTTTGCTGCTGCTGGGGTCACATGACCTCAGGACGCAGTACCAGAAGAAGGTGAAGTGCAGGGCCAATCCCCTGGCCTCAGGGAGCGTGCAGTGTGGTGGAGGATCGTCTTGTCCTGGGCCCAATAACAGGTGCCGTCAAGAAGGTCAGGTATGATAAGCAGACATGGAATCTCCATAGCTGGAGGGAAGACGTCTTGGAGACGGGGCCTTTGGGTTGGGCCTGGAGAGGTGACATGGCTTTTGGTTTGTTTTTTATTTTTTGGCCACGCTGTGCAGCACGTAGGATCTTAGTTCCCAGACCAGGGATTGAACCTGCACCCCTTGCTTTGAAAGCATGGAGTCTCAACCACATACTGCTCGGGAAGTCCCTGAGGCAGGTTTTGGCTACTGTGTACGTGCTCTGTCTCTCAGTCGTGTCTGACTCTTTTCAACCCCATGGGCTGTAGCCCACCAGGTGCCTCTGTCTGTGGAATCTTCCAAGCAAGAATACTGGAGTGGGTTGCCATTTCCTATTCCAAGGGAACCCTCCAACTTAAGGATCAAACCCATGTCTCCTGCATTTGCAGGCAGATTCTTTACAGCTGAACCACCTGGGAAACCCCCCAGGTTTTTGCTAGAGCTCAGGGTATTTAAGCAGAGTGGTGGGTCACAGCTACTGGTCAGAAAGACCAGTTTGGTGACAGGTGGAAAGGTGAAGGAAGTGATGAGACTGGACTTCAGAAAGACAAGTCAAAAAGGTCTGGCTTGCCATACTGGCCACTCCTTCAGTCCTGATGGGGAAGCCGGGGCAGGACAGGACGCCCTGGAAGCACACGGCAGGGTGCCTTTACCTAGCACAGACTCAAGAAACGGTCCTTGAAGCACACTATTGTTCAGTTGCTCAGTCGTGTCCAACTCTGCGACCCCATGGACTACAGCCTGCCAGGATTCCCAGTCCTTCACAATCTCCCAGAGCTTGCTCAAACTCACGTCCATTGAGTGAGTGATGCCATCCAACCACCTCGACCTCAGTCGTCCCCTTCTCCTCCTGCCTTCAATTTTTCCAGCATCAGGGTCTTAGGAGTTGGCAGGACAAAGCAGGGAGGGCTGGGGCTGGACACTGTCGTGGGGGAGAGCCACATGTGCAAAGGCAGGGAGACGAGACTGAGAACCTGGGCATTCTAGGGACGAGAAGGAGTCGCTGGAGCAGGGGAAGGGTGGCTGGAAGTGAGATGGAAAGGTAGGCAAGGGTAGTCCACAGGCTGTGCCCTGCATGTGGTACTAGATGAGGGGTGAACCCGGGCAGAAATGCAGCGTGAGCGCTGCTGGCCCAGCCTGGTGCTCAGCAGCCACACTGTATCCTTTTCCCCCTGGTCCTAGTGGAAGACCTTGTGGGCTGGGCAGAGGTGAGGAGGGATGCAGGTGAGAGCCACAGCACGGAGTGCCAGGGGAGAACCAAGACCAGGTCTGCATTTTGGAAGGGCCTGGCTTCCCCCGCAGGGAGAGAAGCCAGAGTCCACATGGGAGGCTCTTGCCGTTGTTCCAGACAGAGCTGGTGGGGGTTTGGGCCAGGTGAAGAATAACAAGGAGGTCAGCCAACAGGACTTGGAGGTCAATTAGACGCCAGTGCTGGGGCATGGAGGGGTCAGGGTGGACTGCAGCGTCCAGCCAGGGTCCAGCAGGAAGCCTACGATGCGGAGGAACTGAGTCCTGAGTCAGCTAAGTACACAATCCAAACAGGCCAGGAGCTCCTGCCAGCCCTCTGGGTCAGCCAGTGCCCAGAGCTGAGAGGCAAGGTCCTGTCCCAGCCTTCCAGACTCTCTTCCTCCTGGAAGGACACAAGAAGCAGGAACCACAAGCTTGGCATGCCCCCACCCAGACTTTTCCTCTCTCTGCCACATTCCAGTGGCCCCAGGACCCGCCGGCGCCCTCCACTCCATCTTCAGTTCCCTGGCTTTGAGCCCAGTCTGCCTTTAATCTCCAAGATCAGGGGAGGAGTGACCCCCTACCATTGACCACCCACCGCCCTCAAGGCATCAACTGCTTAGGAGATCAAGGACCGCATAGTAACTGCCACCTTGCAGTCAGACCCTCTCTCCTGGCACTCAGCCTTCCTCCATCTAATCCTGTCTCTCTCGGCATTAAAAAGCCCCCACTGCGTTCCCTCCCCTGCAGCATTCAGTGCCAACTTCCCGGCCCTCCCTGTCTGTCCCCCTCTTCTGCCTCCCACCCCACCGATCTGTGCCCTTTTCTTCTCCACGGCAGCCATCGGGCAGTGAGGGCGCCTCCAGCCTGGCCACTAGCCTGCGTCCCTGCAGCCCGGCCGGCCCGAGGCTCGGGCCCACCTGGCGCCCCAGCCGCCGGGCTGGCGCCTCCCGGTTGTCTAGACCGGTCCGGGCCGCCCCGCCCCCGCGCTCAGATCTGCGGCCAGAGCCGGAAGTGGCTCCTGCCCGGGGCGGGCGGGGCTCTGCGTGCTCCAGACGGTGCAGCCGGCGGCTGCGCGGAGAGGCGGGGAGCCCCGGGGAAGGGCGCTGGAACCCCGAAAGGCCGGACTCTCCGCCTTTGTCATCTTTCGGACGCATGCAAATAGGTGGGTTGGTGCAACGAACCTTCGTGCCTTGGTGCCAGGCTTCATTGCAGAAATAAAGGGGATCCCCCTTCCCAAGTCAAAGCTTTTGAACCAAGAGGTGATCTGTATGCGTTTTCCTTCCCGTCCCAGGGGCTCGGGGCTTTGGGAGGTGTGTCCGGGCTGAGTACCGAGGATGTGCTTAGGGGCCTCTGGCCGCCTCCCCTCCACCCTCTACCCCGCCTGCTTGCTTGGTCCACAGTGTGCCCACCCCGCCCCTCCCCTCCCCCCCAGATCTGCCAGCAGGCCCTGCTTTCCGCAAGAGAGCCCAGATGCTGTTTATGCAACCTCCCCAGAATCTCAGTGTACAGTACTTTTTTAAAGTGATTTGATTCAAAGCGCTCATTCTTTAATTAAACTTCATTTAGCTGCCATCTGTCTGGGTTCAAAATTGGCTTCGTGTTTTGCAACTCTAAATGAGAATTGTTATTGAATGTGTAAACACATGCACCAAAAAAAAAAAAAAAATCACAAAACACTTTCAAAAGTAATAAATGAGGAATGTGCAGAAGCAACGTTAGGAGCTGCATCTTAAACGTTCTAATTGCTGGGGAATGTATTCTGGTGGGTACATAATCATGTTATATACAAATCTTTGTATAGAAATCTGGTATCAATGAAAAGATCAAGATTATGGAAAATGCCGGAATTATATCAGACTGAAAACAGTAATAAAGCAATCATCATCGGAGCAGGGACAAAGCCAGGGTGAGGCTGGAGGGGGGAAGGGCAGCAGTTCGATATACCTGCTCCCCTGCAGGGAGCTTCCCTCACCTGCCTGGCTGCCCCCCTTCTACTGAAAAGAGGAAGGTGAGCCCGAGCTCTGCTGGCAGGGGCTTCACAACAGCCCTTCCAGATACTTCTTTAAATAAGGAGCCAGGGGACTTCCCTGGTGGTCCAGTGGATAAAACTCCAGGTTCCCAATGCAGGGGGCCTGGGTTTGATCCCTGGTCAGGGAACTAAGAGCCTGCCTGCTGCAATTACCGAGCAGCCAAAATACATTAAAAAAAAAAAAAAAAAAGTCCAAGTTTTATTGAGGGTTGTCTACTGACCTCCAAAGTAGAGGGTCTCCTCCCTCCCACCTGGCCCCAGCAGAGAAGAAGAAAGAAAAGATGGACCACAGCACCTCTTTGAAGCCTTGTGTTAGTGGCTCGATAAGAGGTCAGTGCTCTTTGGGGGAAATGGTCTTCAGGATTTCTCAATGAGGAAACTGAAGCATGAAAACAGGGAAGGAGCGGGGCTAGAGGCTGATGTTTCTGGGTAATCGAGGTTGGAGGATGCAGGAGTGGAAAGGTAGGTAGTAGTTGAGATGTGGATTAAAGCAGACCCCAGCATCCCCAAGACTCTCTTAGGCTGATTTGTCCTCTGTGCCCCCTTGATCTTATCTCCCCAGCACCACCTTTCTATCACAAAGCAGCCTCTCTCTTCCTTACCCAACTCACGTAGCTGTGCCTTCCCGTTTTACCTATCACTGAAATGTCCCCTCCTTTGGGGCCTCTCCAGACCACCTAGTCTAAATCAGATACTCTCTACTTCATAAGTTTTACATTTCATCTCCTTTAAAAAAAAAAGGAAAACAAAAAACATGCATTATGATTCTTCTCTTAATTTGTTTTTGGCTGCACCTCACTGCTTGCAGGATCTCAGTTCCCCCACCAGGGATCGAACCTGCGCCCTCAGCATGGAGTCCTAACCACTGGCCCACAAGGAAATTCCTTTTTTGTAACTCTAAATCCTCCTTCCTAGTGAATCCAGTAAGCTTGCCGCCACCACCCTCCCCCAAGTCTGTCTCGGGGGAACCATGACAGGTGCCTCTGCCCATTTTTCCACCATGAAAGCCTGCTTGCTTGAATTCTGGTCAAGTGTTTGGACTCCAGAAGCCCGCTGTTTCAACATCCGTGTCCCTGAAACACCCACTTAAGATGCAGGAAATGGGAGCCAGGATAAACACTCGGTGCTACAAGAGGTACCAAAAACATTCCACCTGGCTTACACTCTTGCAGATAATAATAAAATAACCACTCTGTGCTAACCATCTACAATGTCAGAGCCATTAGGTAAGACCTTTTGTGTGCAATGCTAATCCTCGCAGCCCTGCAAAGTAAATATTCCTTCTTCCTCTTCCAGATGAAGAATTTGAGGTTCACAGAAGATCAAGGGCTATTATCTGGGGTTACACAACTAGGAAAAATTGAGCACTGACCCAGGATTCAAAACTAAGCCTGGCTGACTCAGAGAATTCAGGCCACCAAGCACTGCCCCAGGGTGGGTCCTACATGGAGCTGACCCTCCCCAACTCCGGACAGAAAAGCAGTGGGCAATTCTTCCTTGTTTGATGAAGAACAGAAGTACATTTAAAAAGGGGTGGGGGGAAGTGGGTACCAGCCAGTTCAAGGCTTGCCCAGGAAAGTTGCTAAGACACTCTTCTCAGTCCACAGGAAAGGGACATGAGCAGGAGGCACAGCTGGAAGGACTAGAGAAAACACAACACACACACTCACACGTCTACACTTCACACGCAGGCTCATACACATATTTTTAAAACTGTTAATTAGACGTGTTGTCACAATCCCCAATTATAGCCGAGTCCTTGGCTCACAGATGTTGGGATTGGCATCTGAGAAAGTGCCGCAGAGAGGAACCTTCCTCAACCACAGCTCTGAACACTCCCTCCCGCGCTGCCCCGGGAGGAAATCCTTCGGCCTCGCTCTGGCATCTGGGGCCCAGCCCCCTACAGCTCCTTCTGTATGTCCCAGTGTGCCTTGGGCTCCAGCCAAACCATGTCCTCGCTGTTCTCAGAACATTCTAGAGGCTCACATACCTCCACGCCTCTGCCCCAGCTTTCAGCCTGGCTGGCCCGCCCCCTTTGCTTTGCTTGACAAGGGTCTGCCCCACTCTGTGGTCCAGCAGGAAGATCCTCTTCTTGTGCAGCCTCCCCAGGCAGTCCCGGCCCAGCAGGCGCTCTCAGAAGACACCACACAATGTTCTATTGTCCCCTGGGGGTGAAAAAAAAAGTTTATTGAACACACGGCCTGAAACAGTAGCTCCTAACATCTCCTAAATGCACATGTGCGCTCAGTCGCTTTAGTCGTGTCTGACTTTGTGTCCAGTAGCGGAGATTGAGATGATTAGATAGCATCACTGACTCAATGGACATGAATTTATGCAAACTGCAGGAGATAGTGAAGGACAGAAGAGTCTGGCGTGCTGCAGTCCATAGGGTCACAAAGAGTCAGACGCGACTTGCCAACTGAACAATAGCAATACCGTCTAAGTCCATCCACGTTGTAGAAAATAGGAGGATTTCATTCTTTTTGTGGCTGATAATCCATTGTGTGTGCATCTATATTTATATATTTTCTCATATAGGTTATTACAGAATATTGATAGCATGATAGCAGAACATTGATATAGATAGGAACCTGGCATGCTACAGTCCATGGGGTTGGAAAGAGTCAGACATGACTTAATGACTGAACAACAATTTATTTATTTGGCTGTGCCAGGCCTTAGCTGTGGCACATAGGATCTTTTAGTTGCGGAGCAGGGCAAACTCTTGGAGAAGGAAAGAGTGTCAGAGACCTCCCTCCCCCTCAAAATGAGGCTAGAGTTCCCTGTGCTATCCAGCAGGTCCTTGTTAGTTATCTATTTTCTATACAGTACTGTGTATATGTGTCTTGTTTTTTGTGTTTTGGGAGTCTTTTTCGCAGTACTGCACAGCTTGTGGAATCATCTCCCCGACCAAGGCTTGAACCCAAGCCCTCCACAGTGAGAGTGAAGTGAAGTGAAATGATAGTTGCACAGTCATGTCTGACTCATTGCGACCCCATGGATTGTAGCCTGCCATTTCCTTCTCCAGTGTCTTCCCAACCCAGGGACTGAACCTGGGTCTTCCGCATTGCAGGCAGATTCTTTACTATCTGAGCCACCAGGGAAGCCCCACAGTGAGAGTGAGGAGTCCTAACCATTGGCCTGCCAAGGGATTCCCTGAAATGCACTCTTCTTTTTTGGGGGGGTGGGGGGGTGACACCATGAGGCATGTGGGATCTTAGTTCCATGACCAGGGATTGAACTCATGCCCCCTGCATTGGAAGGCAAAATCTTGACCACTGGACTGCCAGGCAAGTCCCCGGTAGTATATATATGTTAATGCCAATTTTCTAAAGATTTTGAGATCTGTGACTCTGTTTCCGTTTTAGAAAAGAAGTTCATTGGTATCATTTTTATTAGATTCTATATTTAAGTGATATCATATGATGTTTGTCTTTCTCTGTCTTACTTCCTCTGTCGTTTTTGTTTTTTTGGCCTGCACCCTCGTGGCTTATAGGTTTTTAATTTCCCAACCAGAGACTGAACCTGGACCCTCAGCATGGAGTTCTAACCTCTGGACCACCAGGAATTCCCCCTCTGCCCATTTTTTAATCAGATTGTTTACTTTTGCTATTAACTTTTGAGTTCTTTATACATCTTGGATGTGTGTTGTATGTGTTAAGTCACTCAGTCGTGTCTGATTCTTTGCAACCTTATAGAGTGTAGCCTGCCAGGCTCCTCTGTCCATGGAATTTTCCAGGGAAGAATCCTGGAGTGGGTTGCCATTTCCTCCTCCAGGGGATCTTCCCAACCCTGCGATCAAATCGGAATCTCTTATGTCTCTTGCATTGGCAGGTGGAGGATTCTTTACCACTAGTACCACATTAACCCCTTATCAACTGTATGATTTGCAACTCGTTTCTCCCATTTGATAGGTTGTTGAAGCCTCATTTTGAGGGGGAGGGAGGTCTCTGACACTCTTTCCTTCTCCAAGAGCTTGCCCCACTCAGCGACTAAAATATCCTATGTGCCACAGCTAAGGCCTGGCACAGCCAAATCAATAAATAAATTGTTGTTCAGTCATTAAGTCGTGTCTGACTCTTTCCAACCCCATGGACTGTAGCATGCCAGGTTCCTCTGTCCTCCACTCTCTCCCAGAGTTTGCACAGATTCATGTCCATTGAGACAGTGATGTCATCTAACCATCTCATCCTCGGATTAAAAAAAAACAACAGCCAACATGTAACTACAAGACCAGAGCTGTGAAGGAAATGAACAAGATATAAGGAACCAAGGCTGAAGTTGGCCAGGGAAGAGTCAAGGATGAAACTGAGCCCTTAAAGGTCAGTAGGAGTCAGCCAAGCAAAGAGCAGAAGGCAGGCAAAAGCCTCAAGAGAGAGGGAGCAGGGCATGGGGCCCTGGGGAGGCGAGTGGGGAGGACGCAGGCTGCTTTCTGTGGAGGTGGGGTGAACGATGGGTGAAGGGGAGAGAGCGTGAGATGGGGCTGGTGGGGCAAGACTTCATCCACAGTGCCCTGGCTGCCACCAAATAGTTTTATTTCGTCAGGGGAGCAATACCATCCAATTGATGCTTTTTAAAAACTCACTCTGGTTGCTGTGTGGAGAATCTAAAGAACTCCAACAACTCAAAAGAAAATACATACGACCCAACTGAAAAATGGGCAGAAGACTTAGGTGTCTATTTCTCCAAAGAAGAATGCAAATGGCCCATCAAGTCATCAAAAGCTGCTCAACATCATTACTCATTCAGTTCAGTTCAGTTCAGTCGCTCAGTCGTGTCCGGACTCTTTGCGACCTCATGAATCGCAGCACGCCAGGCCTCCCTGTCCATCACCAACTCCCGGAGTTCACTCAAACTCAGGTCCATTGAGTCGGTGATGTCATCCAGCCATCTCCTCCTTTGTCGTCCCCTTCTCTTCCTGCCCCCAATCCCTCCTAGCATCAGAGTCTTTTCCAATGAGTCAACTCTTCACATGAGGTGGCCAAACTACTGGAGTTTCAGCTTTAGCATCATTCCTTCCAAAGAACACCCAGGACTGATTTCCTTTAGAATGGACTGGTTGGATCTCCTTGCAGTCCTAGGGACTCTCAAGAGTCCTCTCCAACACCACAGTTCAAAAGCATCAATTCTTCGGCGCTCAGCCTTCTTCACATTAATCATTAGGGAAATGCAAATTAAAACCACAATGAGGTACCACCTTCTAGCTGTGTTCGTCACTCAGTCGTGACGAACCCCATGGACTTTAGCTCTCCAGGCTTCTCTGTCCATGGAATTTTCCAGGCAAGAATACCAGAGTGGGTTGCCATTCCCTTCTCTAGGGAATCTTCCCGACCCAGGGATTGAACCCAGGTCTCCTGCATTTCAAGTAGATTCTTGATCTGTGAGCCAAAGAAGACTATTATAAAAAATAAAACAGAAAATAGCACGGGCTGATGAGGATGTGGAGAAATTGGAATCTTCATTGCTGGTGGGAATGTGAAATGGTGAAGGTTCTGTGGGTTTCTCAAAAAGTTAAACATAGAATTATCATGCAACCAGTGGGATATTGCTATATGAGAAGAAATATATATTTTGGCTTTAATCTGTTTTCCCAGTATCAGCTCCTAAAACCCTTGGGATTTCCTGATGAAACAACAAAATGTCTTTTGTAGTTCATAACAAGCCCTTGAAACATATGTTATGTTAATGAGGTGACTTTTGGACCGCCCCTAAGGAAGGGGGCTGGTTGGCAGGTGAACAGACTTTAGACTGGATTTGACTATCCACCAGTAGCCAATGATTTCATCAGTCTTGCTTACGTAATGGAGTCATCATAAAAATCTCTACGGTACAGGTTCAGAGAGCTTCCAAGTGGATGAACCAGAACGCCTCCACATGCCAGGAGGTTAGCACACCTCCAACTCCACTGGGACAGAAGTCCCTGCGCTCTGGACCCTTCTGGATCTGGCCCTATGCACCCCATCATCTGGGCTTCCCAGGTGGCGCTAGTGGTAAAGAACCCGCCTGCCGATGCAAGAGACATAAGAGACGCGGGTTCGATCCCTGGGTTGAGAAGATCCCCTAGAGGAGGAAATGACGACCCATTCCAGTATTCTCGCATGAAGAATCCCATGGACAGAGGAGCCTGGTGGGTTACAGTCCATGGGATCGCAAAGAGTTGTATATGACTGAGCGACAGACACACAAAAGACCATTTTTCCTACCATCCATCCATCCTGGGAAAAACATGTAATATTGACCATACCATCCTCAGCTTGCCATCAAAGATTCCCTGGCCCAAACCCAGGTGATCAGAAGCCCATAGACACTATAGGTGGGTGTCTGGGAGACTCAAGCTTGTGTTGATCCAACCCAATCCTGCAAGTCCCTCCAGAGCATCTTGAAACTCCCTCATTGTAAAGAAAAAGTACCTGGCGAGAGGGCTTTTTGCTGGTGATGGCGGTGCCAGTGCTAAGTACTCTAAATGCCACAGTAGGTGATGCTGCCAAGAGGCAGCCCCTGTAGATCACTGAGTGGCCACGGGCACCAGTAAAAGAATGGTTCAGGGCCCAGTGGGAGCTGAATAACTCTCTATCTGGAGGAGGGAAGAGGAAATTCTATCTCCTTGGATCATGGGGATCCTTTTTCATTTTTTTAAAAAAATTTTTGGCCACACTTTACAGCATGTGGGATCTTAGTCTCCCAAAAAGGGATCGAACTCTCACTCCCTGCATTGGAAGCACAAAGTCTTAACTCCTGGACCACCATGGAAGTCCCAGGATCCTTTTTCGTTTCTCTGTCCTACACATACCAACTGCTGGCCAGCTGCTCAAAGGTCCAGGAGTCACGCTTCTCTCCCAAGCCTGAGTCTGACACACGTAAGGGTTTCTTGGGCCCACTGGGATGAATAAATGGGTGCTTGAGGCCACAGACAGCATGTTGGGAGTCAGGCAGGGCCACCCCCTGCCCAGGGTGACCCACAGGAAGTTGGTGGCTGAGTCATGATTGAACCTGGGCGCCCACTCCCAGTCTGGGCCTCTCTCTGTATCTCGGGGGTGCCCCCGCACCGAGAAGAGGTCTCTCCACCCTCAGACCCTGAGCAGTGGCAGCTGTTGTCAGACACTACTCTCTCCACCAGATGTTTTTTTTTCTTTTCTTTTGTTCTCTTTCTGAGAAATCTGATTTGAACACTGAAAGCCAGAGGCATCTCATCCTAAGATTTAGCAAATGAAAATTTGGGGTTCTCCGTTAAATGTGACTTTCAGATCAACACCCAATCATCCTTTAGTCTATGTATATCTTGTGCAATATTTGAGATAGAACTTATACTAAAAATAATTATTTGTTGTTGATCTGAAATTCAAATTCCTGTATTTTTCTGGCAACCTTACCTTGGCAGCCAGACTCTGTTAATCTGCAAGGAGAAGGTGGTCTTTGAGCTGGGGGAGATGGAGGAAGAAGCAGAGCTCAGTTCAGACAGGCTCAGTTCAGCTCCCCCGCTACCCATGGCTGAGCCTAGCAAGCCCCCATCAAGCTGAGCTGTTGATGAACAGCTCTGAACAATCCCAGAGGCTCTCCGCTTGCTCCCAGCCTGTCTGCGTTTCTCAGAAGCAATCCAGACACCTGCTGCAAGATGAGGAAGTTGTTCAGACAGCCAGAGAGGACAGGAAGCCCCTGGCTGCCACAGAGAGGAAATTGGAGCCAGGAGGAAGCACTGGGGGAGGCGGGGCCAGGACAGAACCCCTGTGGCCCACACCCCCACCCCTCGGTGCCACAGGGTGGGGAGCGTGAAGGCTCCAGAAATTGAAGACTCACTGGAAAGCCATAGATCAGTGGCATGATTTTGTCTGTGATTTGGTCTGGACACCTGGATCCTGTGTGCCGCAGCCCTTCTCAGCTGCAGGTACGGTGGGATCCAGCTGCAAGTCAAGCCCCACCCCACCCCCAGAGCCGGAGAGGTAACTGAGCCCTGCTCCTGAAAGCCAGGATCACTTGGGAACCCGGGGCCAGTGCTACATTCCACCAGCCCTGCTAGGTCACAGGACAAGGCTCCTGCTGTGCATCCCCTGGCCCCAGCTTCCCTCGGCCATGCCTCTCGGGGCAATTAAGCCTTTGCACCACAACTACTGAGCCTGCGCTCTACAGCCCTCGGCATGCAGCTACTGAAACTCTTGAGCCTAGAGCCTGTGCTCTGTAATAAGAGAAGCCACTCCAATGAGAAGCTTGTGCAGGGCAATGAAGAGTAGCCCCTGCTCACCACAACTAGAAAGCCCTCTCACAGCAAAGAAGACCCTAAATGCACAAATAAAGGGGGGAATTTGGACACAGAAACTGACAAGCACTAGGGAAGACAATATGAAGAGATACAGGGAGAATGCCACGTGAAAGCAAAGGAATTCTAAAGACCACTGATAAACCACTGGAAGCCAAGGAAGAGAGACCTAGAAGAGGTGTTCCCTCCCACCCTTAGAAGGAACCACCCCTGCTGGTACCTTGATCTTGGACTTCTAGCCTCCAAAACTATGAGACAATACATTTCTGACGTTTTTATTTTCAGTTTATGGTACTTTATCCTGACGGCCCAAGGAGGTTAATGCAATAACTAAGAGGGACTTCCCTGGTGGTCCAGTGGTTAAGACGTCGCCTTCCAATGCAGCAGATGTGAGTTTGAGCCACGGTTGGGGAGCTGGGATCCCATACGCCTCGTGGTCAAAAAACCAAAACGTAAAACACAAACAGTATGGTGACAAACTCAATAAAGATCTTTTTAACTGAATTTGAATAAAGACTCAATGATAGACATCCAAACATTTATATTTATATATTAAATATATATATTTGTATTTACGTATATATACTACTGTTTCATTGAACTTATAAAGTGAAAGAATGTTAGTTGCTCAGTCGTGTACGACTCTTTGTGACCCTATGGACTGTAGCCCGACAGGCTCCATGGAACTTTCCAGGCAAGAATACTGGAGTGGGTAGCCATTCCCTTCTCCAGGGGATCTTCCTTGACTCAGGGATCGAACGCAGGACTCCTGCATTGCAGGCAGTGTCTTTACTGTCTGAGCCACCAGTGATTCATATACAACATTTTTTTAAAAAAGAGAAAAAAAAACTAAGAGGGGAAAATGGACATATTGGGGGCAGCCAGGGGTGTCTGTAGCTCAGGATCTGGAAAGGAAACTTCAGTTCCCACGTTGGGCTTCTGACCTAGATGCGTTACCATCGTGGGCACAGATTCAGTTCTGGGCTACATGTTTTCTGTTGACTACTTTGGTGCCCAAGGCGGCCTGGAGCCTGGTGTAACATGTACATGTTAGAACTGGACTTGGAGAGTGGAGCTGGAACATGCCAGGGCAGGGGCGAGAGAGCTCTGGTCCCAGCACACACACACGCTCTGTCAGAGATCACTATTGGGACAGTATTTGCGTGGAAAATGAGCTTTTAAGCATCTCGGTTTGTGTATGCCTGCATTCACTAAACACAACTGATTGACTCACTTTGTTCTAAATGGAGGAATCAGGTGAAAAAGGCCCGTCCTAGGGAGAGACAGACCTGCTCATGGGCTATTACCACGTGGACAGTACGGTCGTCCCTGGTGATCCAGGGGTTGAGATGCTGTGCTTCCAATGCAGCCGCCTGGGTTTGATCCCTTGTTGGGGAACTAAGATCCCACATGCAGCACGGTGCAGCCAAAATTCAAAAAACAAATCTGGACAGTGGTGAGAAGTTGCTATATAACACAGGGAGCCCAGCCTGGTGGTCTGTGATGACCTAGAGCGGGGAGATGAGGGGAGGGGAGGGAGGTTCAAGAGGAAGGAGATATATGTATGATTATGGCTGATCGGTGTTGTTGTATGGCAGAAACCAACACAAACATTGTAAAGTGATTTCCCTCCGATTAAAAAATAAATAAAAAAAAAAAATGTGGACAGTAGCAATGAGAGGTCACACTTCCAGAGGGTTGCCTCTGTGCCAGGCCCTACTCTAAGCACCCAATAGATACTAGCTCATTGAAAGCTTATAATAACCCTTTGAGGTAAGACTATTATTATCTCCCCTTTGCGTCAGAGAAAACTTGCTCAAGGCTATAAAGCTAGTAATAGGCAAAGCCAGCATTTGAACTCGGAGTGGGAACTCCCAGCTCTCACACTATTCATTCTCTCCACAAAACTATTACAGTAAAAGGAAGAATAATAAGACGCTATAACAGTAAATACGGTAAGAGTAAATAATGACCCTAAGAGTGGGCACAGTTTCCTGCAGAAACAAAGAGGGAAACATGACCCACTCTGCCCAGATGGGCTGAAGGATGTTTCCAGGAAGGAGCATCTCTTAGTGGAGCTTTGAAAAAAGAATCCACCTGAACCCAGTGGTGGGAAGGTCATTTCATGTGTGTACGAGGCCAGGCAGGTGTGAAGGGGTTGGCCATGTTTAGCTAGCATTGGCCTCCTTGTTCCAGAAATGTTCTTAAAATATTAAAGATGAAGGGCTTAAGGGAACACAGTTCATCATTAGGTCCTCTCTGCTCATTTCAATTGCAATTGAAATCATGCTTCTTTATTTTAAAAGTAACTATTTAAATTTTTAAACTTTCTTTCATTTAAAATGTTTTGAAAATAAGTATTGTTACTTAATAGCTAATCCCTTTGATTCTATGACATGCTAACCATTCTTGAAGTGACCTCCAAGGATATAAAAGCTTCAGGAACAGTCTTGGAGATCCAGGGGTTACGGCTTTGCCTTCTAATGCAGGGATTACAGGTCCATCCCTGTTGGGGTGGGGGTGAGGGGGTGAGGGGTGGGGTCCCTCCGCAGACACCTCGTGGCCAAAAAAGACCAAAACATAAAACAGAAACAATATTATAACAAATTCAACGAAGACTTTAAAAATGGTCCACATCAAAAAAACTCTTTAAAAATAATAAGAAGAAATAAAAAATAACAAAAAAATAAATAAAAGTTTCAGTTTGCAGATCAAAGATTTCCAGAGGTTTTGGTCCCAGTAGCGGTGACTAGAAGATCCTGGAAGACAGCAAACGTGGATTCTCCACTGAACTGGAAGTTTATCAAAATTTTCCATGAGGTGGCAGCAGTTCTTCAAGTAGTTGCAGAAAATAATCTCGCTTGAAATTTTTAAAAACATTTTTACCAACGAAGTGCTCGCTTTTCTGTGCTTGAATCTTGCCTGTCTTGAAATAAAATCCGTGATTTACGAGTCCTTTGATTTAAAAAATGGAAACTGTTTTCAAGTGTCGCTGCTCTTCTCTTGACAGTATTTTTTCCCAAGGAACACAAATTGAGGTTCTCCTCTCTTTCAAGGTCATTTCCAAAGTGTCTAACAAAAGATGCAAAATTTCAATTCCCACCACAGCTACTGCAAAGCAGTATTTAATTTTAGCCCTGCCAAACAACGTGAAGCGGGCGGTAAGTGATTTTGGCATCTGGAAGTGTTTCATGCTTCAAGACCGACCAACTGTGTCCCTTACTTTTCTCTCTCAGGATGGCTGCCCTCTTAATTCCTAGTTTCTCGGCAATTACACTGATCTCAATTTACACGTAAGAGAAAGAATAAGAAAAAGAACCAAGCTGGCTGAATTGCAGCAGAGAACAAAAGGTAGAATGGATGGGCCCTTACAGAAGAGAATTGTTTCAGTCTCAGAACAAAGGGACAGATGGATGAAGCCAGTCTGAGCCCGGGCTCCGCCCCTTGCCAGCTGGGCCCCTCACCTGATCTCTCTAAACCAGCTTTATTCAACCACAAACATAATGACAACGATATCTATTCACAGGATTGTAGAGAGCCAAGCGGAGTTGTTGTTGTTTAGTCACTAAGTGGTGTCGGAATCTTTGTGACCCCATGGACTGTAGCCCGCTAAGCTCCTCTGTCCATGAGATCTCCCAGGCAAGATTACTGGAGTGGGTTGCCATTTCCTTCCCCGGGGATCTGCCTGACCCAGGGATCAAACCCGTGTCGCCTGCATTGCAAGCAGATTCTTTGCTGCAGGGTCACCAGGGAAGCCTCCGAAGCAGAGAACATCCTTGAAAACACTTTAAATGCTTCATGTGCTATACATGTTAGCTGGACTTAGAGCAGCCATTTACCAGGTCACTAAAATATTTTTACCCACTGGCTTTCTTTAATCTGTGGGACTCCCATCCAGGACAGACAATGGAAGTAAAACCAAAGTCATCACCCTCCTGTCAATCAATTCTTGGCTGGTTTTCCTCCCTGGCTGCACATCAGAGTCACCAGGGAGCCCTCACCCCAGCCCGGGGCAATGGACACAGTCCTTTTGGGGTGGGGTGTGGACTTGAAGTAGCCACTTCATAAACCTCTGAATGTCCTTGACGGGACTTGGCCTTACCCCGAGTGGTCACGTGGTTTCCTTGCTGGGGACACTGCCAGCCAAGAAACCAAAGCTTTTGCTTAAATGAATCTCTTAAACAGCTGCTTCAGATTCAACCTAACAGATCCCTTGGGGGCTAAAGCCGGCCTGACCTCACTGAGTTAAATGGACATCCTTTCATTCTAGTCTTAGAGCAGCATTTTAACTAGCACCTTTATAGAATTATTCAACATTGAAAGTGCAAATCTATGGCCTGTAATTTTAGAGATCTTTAATTTAATATAATTATAGGGACACTTCTGAAATTAATGTCCAAATAACCAAAGGCACTAGATGACTACCACGATACATTATTTCAACACCTTCCTCTATTCCTCATCTCTTCTTCAAAATGATGCATAGATTCAGAGCTTTTAACTAATTTTAAGTACTTCATTTATTGTGACCGGGTTTAGTAAGTCCCTTTAGTGAAAATATTAGCAGTTTTTGGTTAGTTTTAAGTCAGAGGCATTAATTAATAGAGTCATCAAATATAAATATTCCAGGAAATTCCCTGGCAGTCCAGTGAGTGGTTAAGACTCCACACTTCCAATGCAGGGGGTCCAGGTTCCATACGTAGTCAGGGAACTAAGATCCTACATGCTGCACAGCATGACCAAAAAAAAAAAAAAAACTCCAGAAATGTTGTCCATACTATCTGATCAAGATTAATTTGCTATATTACCTTTCTCTGGAAGGTATCTGCATACATTTGAATAGAACTCATTATTTTTCAAAATAAGTCCTAAATTAAAAAAAAACAACAACACTATTCTGTAATAAAACAAAAAGCTTCATATAACTTCCCAGGATTAACAGCAAATGAAAAAAGGCCTTCTTGTAAAATGTGGTCCTGAAATGTCCTGGTAGACAATAAATGTGCATTGAACATCCCCTCTTCAGAATCAACAGTGTCTTGCAGCCTTGGAAACCAAGGAAAGGCAGCAACTTGTGGCCAAAAGCAAAACTGAGGCTGCTGGGGTCCAGGTACTTCTCTGTTACAGGCCACACATCCACTGGGATGCAGCCTCAGTGCGTGTCTGAGGCGCCTTGTATCATCCTAACCACATCCTTGGCCCAGCCTCACTACTTCTTCTTTCATTTCTTACTTCAAATATAGTTGATGCACTCTAATGTTTTAGATGTGTGTATGTCCTCAGTTGCTCAATCCAGGTCTTTGAGACCACATGGACTGTAGCCCGCCAGGCTCCTCTGGTCCATGGGAATTCTCCAGGCAAGAATACTAGAGTGGGTTGCCATTTCCTTTTCCAGGGGGTCTTCCTAACCCAGCGATCGAACCTGCATCTCGCATGTCTCCTGCACTGGCAGGTGAGCCCCTGGGAAGCCCAGTTTCAGGTGTACTTCACAGTAATTCAGCATTTGCATACAGCACAAAGTGATCACCACGATAAGTCTGGAAATAGTCTGCAGACAACGTCTGCCCCTTTGTAATAACAAGGTTATTACAATATTATTGACTATATCCCTTATGCTATTTTCCATCCCTGTGGCGGATTCACTTTATAACTGGAGGCTCATAACTCTTAATTCCCTTCACCAGTTTCACTCCCTCTCCCCCCAGCATCCTAACTTCTTCATACTCTGTGCCTACAAAGTGCTTATTTTTGACAACTATCCCCACACATAAAGTCATCCTCTGTGAGACTTACAAAGCCATAAAAGTCACAATCTTCTGCAGATAAAGTAAATTTAAAAAACTTTTATTGTTGGTTTCCAACGTTGCATTAATTTCTGCTGTACAGCAAAGTGATTCAGTTATATGTAGATATATTTTTTCATATTCTTTTCTATTATGCTTTATTACAGGATGTTGAATACAGTTCCCTGTGCTATACAATAGGACCTTGTGGTTTATCCATCCTATATATAATAGCTTGTACCTGCTAATCCCAAACTCCCAATCCTTCTCTTCCTTACCCCCTACAAACTGTTTCAATTGTGGTCAAGTGAACATAACATGAGACATGCCCTCATAACCATTTTTAAGTGTACAGTTCAGTAGTGTTAAGTATATTCATGGTCTTGTGCAACCCAGCTCCAGAGCTCTTTCCATCTTGCAAAACTGAAACCCATCCAACAACCCCTCTTCCCCCCTGCCCACTTCTCAGCCCCTGGCAACCACCATTCTATTTTCTGTCTCTGTGAATGCGACTACTCTAAGTACTGCATACAAGTGGAATCATACAGTATTTGTCTTTTTTGTGCAAGCAAATGTTTGTTTGGTTTTGTTTTTAATTTTTTTTCAGGCAAATGTTTTGAACTATAATTGTGTCCCATCCAGTTCACAGCCAGAGGGCAGACAATCAGAAAACTTGAACTTTGTAAGTATGTAAAATAGATTTACACACAGACTGCAGACCACATGCTTCCCACAGCCCTGAGCTTGGGACAGAGTCCGTCTGTGGGGGCCATCGAAGGGCTGTTGTGCAAACCTGCTGCCACAGGTGTTTCGTCTGAGTGAGCAGAAAATAAAGGTGTGCTTGTGGGAGCTGGGAAGGGTCAAGGTCTTTCAAGTTACACAAGAAGGGACCTGCAGAGAAGGTTCTTGGGACACAACCTGGAGCTGAAAGTTGACAGGCAACCAGTTGCCAGAGGCAACAGCAGCCACCTCCAAGAGCACACCCAGGGCCAGGTGTGCAGAGGCCTTGGGGCTCAGAACTCTGGCCTGGGAATTGCGCAGAGGGCTCCTTCTGGTTCTGCAGGTTTGGCTTTGAGGCTGGCTTCCTAGGCCTCCCAATGTGATTTGCATCTCCCAGGCCAACTTGGCCCAGGGTCAAGGCAGACTAGATCCAAGAGAAACCGGAGAGCAGGTGCCCTGCGGATGGCGACAGGAAGCCCCATGGGGAACACTTCTTACTGTCTTCACGCTGAAAGCCACGTGTTCTTCCTTTAGGAAAGGTTCTGGCTAGTTTGCTCAGGGGTGGAAGCCATGGCTGGCTGGTCTGTTGGTGACGGGGCCAGATTAAGCCCCACAGAGGCCGTCCAACTGGGTGTCCCGCGCTGCCAGGGACCCCGTTCGGGGCCCCTAGCCTGTGGCTTCCAGCGTCCATAGGAGGGATGTCAGGCCTGTGGGTGGGAAGGGGCCTTCACAGGGCTCTGTGCTGTTCCTCTTCCCCTCTCCCTTTGCTGCTGTGAATCCATCCAGATAGTTCTTCCCTCCCAGAGGGCCTGTAGGGACTGGCCACCTGTGCTGGCCGCCAGCGCTCCAGTGGGCTGGAACGGGCGGCTCCACCGGGCCTGCCAAGTGAGCTCATGGGAGAGGTGCCTCCTCGGGCCTCCCGGCCTCCAGCCTCAAGCCCAGGGCCTCGCCAAGGCCGAGTGGGCGCTGCCTCTCCAGGCAGCCCACCTCCCTCTGCTTCCCGAGGCTTTGATCCCGGTGCTCAAGACGGGCTCCGTCCCCAATCTGCACTTGCCCCCGGCTTCCAGGGACTCCTGGCTGCACCTGCCCGGGGCTTTTCCATGGGGGCGCCTAGGGTTCCATGTAATATTCCGTGTGGTTTTATGGACTGGGAGGAGGCCTGGCTTCCTTGGGACACTGCGGCCACGATGGTGCGGCTGGGACACAGATGAGCGTGCGTGAGTGAGTGCTGTGGGGCCGCCCTGCAGGAGTCTCCCTCCCTCAAATGATCCCCTTGCATTCTGACTTAACTCCCCTACTGGCCTGAGAGAAGCTCACTCTTTCTCCCTCTTTTTTTCTTTTTTGTTCCCCGACCAGGGATCGAACCCACGTGCCCTGCCGAGTCTTAACCCCTGGGCCACCAGAAAAGTCCCTTTCTCCTCTCTCTTATCTCTCTGCCCCTCTCCCTCCCACCCCCCACTTCCTTCCTCTTCTCTCACAGTTCTGCAGCTTCTTAAAAGTTAAACACACATTTTCCTTAACACCCAACAGTTCTACCTCCAGCTATTAATCCAAGAAAAGTGAAAATATGTCCACACAAAGGATTACACAGGAACATCCAGCTTTGTCCATAATAACCCCAAACTGGAGACCATCCAAAGGTTCATCATGGATGAACAGTGAGTGGTACATTTGTACAAAGGATTAGTATCCAGCAGTAAAGAGGAACGGATTACTAATACCTACAGTAGTGTGAATTCATCTCCAAAACGACTGAGTGAAGGGAATAAGTCTGACACAAAAACTGCATAGCAGGGACTTCCCTAGCGGTCCAGTGGCTAAGACTCCGTGCTCCCAATGCAAGGGTCCCGAGGTTCGAGCCCTGGTCAGGGAACTAGATCCCACTGTCGCGATAAAAATAAATATAAATCTCTATGAAATTCTGGAAAAGGCACATTAGTGACAGAAAGCAGATCAGGTGAGGCCGGGCCTGGAGTTTGGGGGAGAGGATCAACGCATGCAGAGGGACGGGAGGGGATTTTTTGAGGGTGATAGAAAGGTGCTGTATGTTGATGGTGGCAGGGGGTTGCAAGGGTAAACACATTTGTCAAAACTCCTTTAACTAAACACACAAAAAGGAATTATTTTATTCCATGTAAATAAAATACTTGAATGAAGGTTTTGTTGTTCGTTTAAAGCGGCTTAGTCCGGCTTTCCTGAGTGGGTGGCACAATTTTGCCTGGAAATAGCAGCTGGAATGACAGGCATCCTGACGAGCATGTCCAGCACACACTTCTTAGGCGGCACAGAAGGCCCATTGTCATCAGCTGTGAGTCCCTCTGCAGCCTGGTCTGTTCCTGGCCCCAAGTCCCGGCTGGCACTGACTGTTTGCCGACCCCTCTGCGAGCTGTGCACCTTGACACTTCGGTACCTTTGACATGCTCTTCTCTTTGTCTTCCCAGGTGGCTCAGTGGTAAAGAATCCGCCTGCAATTTGGGAAACCTGGGTTCAATCCCTGGGTCGGGGAGATCCCCTGGAGAAGGACATGGCAACCCACTCCAGAATTCTTGCCTAGAGAATCCTGGGGACAGAGAAGCCTGGCGGGCTACAGTCCAGGGGGTTGCAAAGAGTTGGACACAACTAAGCAACTAACACTTTCACATTGCCTTTAATATCCTCCACCCTCCATCTTCTTTGCTAGAAACTTCCATGCGTCCTTCAAAGCCTGACTCAAGAGTCCCTTCCCTACCTCTTCTGGGCCTCCTGACAGTGCATTAGTCATACTGTGTGATGATCTCTTTATGACTCTGTGCTCCCACCAGTCTGTAGACTCCCAGAGGACAGGCCCATATTTCTCCCTGCATCCTCCAAAGCATTCAAGCATATTCTCTTGAATGCCTGTTAGTCAATATGGTGGACTTCCCAGGTGGCACAGTGGTAAAGAATCTGCCTGCCACTGCAGGGGACACAAGAGACTCGGTTTCAATCCCTGGGTTAGAAAGTTTCCCTGGAGTAGGAAATGGCAACCCACTCCAGTATTCTTGCCTGGAAACTTCCATGGACAGAGGAGCCTGGTGGGCAACAGTCCATGGGGTCGCAAAGATACAGGCAATATGGCAGACCTAAATAAGTTCTCACAGTCTCCCTAAGAAATAGATGGTGTTCTCCCCAACATGCAGATAAGGACATGTAGCTCAGAGAGTTTAGGCAAGGATGCTGAATATCTCAGAGGCAAGATGTGGTGGAGTTAAGTCTAAGGTTTCAGAGCCTGAGCTTTACCTTCATTCAGTCAGTCAACAAACACCAAAGGCCTCCTGTGTGCTGAGGCATTGTTGTCTTAAACCCAGCTGTGCTTAGTCGCTCAGTCATGTCTGACTCTGTGCGACCATATGGACTATAGCCCACCAGGTTCCACTGTTCATAGGGATTTCTCAGGCAAGAATACTGGAGTGGGTTGCCATGCCCTTCTCCAGGGAATCTTACCAACCCAGGGATTGAACCCAGGTCTCCTGCATCACAGGCGGATTTTGAGACACCAGGGAAGCGCAGAGGGTGGGACAATAAATGAAGTTCATAGAGGGACTTACCTGGTGGTCCAGTGGTTAACAATCTGCCTTCCAACGCAGGGGACACCAGTTCAATTCCTAGTCAGGAAACTTAGATCCCACGTGCCTCAGGCCAACTAAGCCCACACGCCACAATGGAACATCAAAGATCCTGTATGCCACAATTAAGACCTGATGCAGCCAAAAATGAATAAATAGGCATTTTAAAAAAATGAAGGTCATAGAGGAGAAAAGTTCACGAAGAGTGGAAATGTATACTGGATAGTAACACTGAACGAGTGAGTGAGTGAATGAATGAATGAGTACAAGCTACCTTTCCCCCTTTGCTTTCTGCGCCAGCATGTACCTATATATACAGCACGTGCCCCGTTCCTTCCGGACTCTCCCACCCCCCACCCTGGAGGAACCTAAACCAGAGAACCTTTGCACACTCCCTCTCAAATGCAGCCAGCTATGGATCTGAGGGATTGCTTGGGCTAATGGATTTGCAGTTCTTTAGTAGGCTTATAGTCACAGCTGTGTTTTGTATTGTATTAGAAAAAAATCTGGTTGGTTTATTAACTAGGTTTATGCCGGCACTGTTTGCATTTTTGCTAGAATCTGAATTTGGAATATGTGGACATCACACATGAAAAGGGCCAAATATGACTTTTCCTATCAGTTCATACATTTAAGGGCTTTTCTGGGGCCTTGAACAACATTGAAATATAGTAAATGTGCAGATATTTGTTATGAATAAGTTTTTGTCCGTTTCATTTGCTAAAACTTGGTTTTGAGAGAGTGGACTTTCTTAGTCTGAGTTCTAAAGAAAAAAATATCTTTCATTTCCTATGTCTGTCTGCAATATGTCAGGAAATAGCTCAGAGATCATTTCACTTTACTTGAAAACAAAGTTAACCTTTAATTTGGGGCTGAGTGTTACTTGTTTTCTCTTGCTTTCCAATTCATTGGTGAAACAGAAAAAACTGTGCTGTTTTACTATTAATACATGGTCCCACCCAGAAAAATGCAATTTAGAAATTAGTACCAATATTTTGCTCTATGTTTTTACAAGAATTAAACCTATTTGGACTTCCCTGGTGGTGCAGGGGTTAAGACTCCGAGCTCCCACTGCAGGGGGCACCAGTTCGATCCCAGGTCAGGGAACTAAGATCCCAAGTGCCATGAGGCATGGCCAGAAAAGCAAAACAAACAAGCAAAAAACACCTATCATCAAGCTATGATGAAACAAAGAATTGCTACTTAGAACAACGTGGATGAATCTCACAATATTGAGGGAGGAAAAGAATACAAAACAGTATGTACACGTCATGATTCCATTTACTTATTTTTTATGATTTTTATTTACTTACGGTTTCGGCTTTTCTCTTGAAATCAGAAACTGGTCAACAAAGAAAAGTTGAAGGATGCACACTTCGCAGTTTCAAAATTTATTACAAAGCTACAGTAATCATAGCAGTGATAATGGCAGGACAGACATTTAGACCAGTGGAACAGAACAGCGGAGAAAGCCTAGAAATAAGCCCAAGGCCATTCCATAGGGAAAGGACAGTCTTTTTGACAAATGGTGCTGGGAAACTGGAAACTAAATATTCATATGCATAAGAATGAAATTAGACCTCGACCCTGAACCACATACAAAAATTAACTCGAAATGGATCAGACCTAAATGTAAGAGCTAAAACTATGCAACTGTTCCAAGAAAACACAGGGGAATATCTTCATGGCCTGAGATTTAGCAATGGTTTCTTAAAGATGATACCCAAAGCACTGGCGAGTAAATAAGCAGGTGAATTAGACTTCATCAAAATTAAAATTTTGTGCATCAAAGTACATGTTATTTCATTACTGAAGAGGGCAAAGGAATCAAAGTTGGGAGGTTGGGAGTGGAATATACATACTACTACATATTGTGCTGGCCAGAAAGTTCGTTTTGGTTTTCCAGTAAGATGTTATGGACCTTGAACGAACTTTTGACCAAACCAATATAAAATAGATAACTATTAAAAACTTGCTGTACAGCACAAGGAACTCTGCTCAATACAGTGTAATGACCTGTACGAGAAAAGAATCTAAAAAGGAGTTAATATATGTGTAACTGATTCACTCTGCTGTGCACTTGAAACTAACACGACATTGTAAATCAACTATATCCCAATAAAAACTTAAAAAAAAAAAAGAGTGAAGAGACAACGCACAGAATAGGAGAAAATATTTGCAATAAATAAATCTGATGAGAGACTGATATCCAGAATATATAAAGAACTACTACTACACCTCAAGGACAAAACAGACAGCCTAATTGAAAAATGGCCTGGACTTCCCTGTTGGTATGGTGGATAAGAATCTGCCTGCCAATGCAGGGGACACAGGTTTAATCCCTGGTCCGGGAAGATCCCACAGGCCATGGAGCAACCAAGCCCTACACCACGGCTGAGCCCATGTGCTGCAACTACTGAAGCCCGAGAGTCTAGAGCCCGGGCTCTGCAACAAGAGGAGCCACACAATGAGAAGCCTGGGTGTTGCAATGAAGAATAGCCCCCATTCACCACAACCAGAGAAAGCCCCAAGCAGCAGTGAAGACCCAGCACAGCTAAAAATAAATAAATAATTTTTAAAAACTCCACCAAGGACTCAATTTCTCCAGTGATTTAAAAATGGCCAAAAAGCACTTAAAAAGATGCACAACTTCATTCATCATTAGGGAAATACAAGTCTAAACAAGCACAATGAGATACCACTTTATGATCACCGGTGGTGGTGGTGACTTAGTGTATTTGTTTGTCATTGTTTAGTTGCTAAGTCGTGTCCAACTGTTTGTGATCCCACGGACCGGACTGGACCCTGCCAGGCTCCTCCGTCCATAGGATTTCCCAGGCAAGAATACTGGAGAGGGTTGCCATTTCCTCCTCCAGGGGATCTTCCCAACCCAGGGATTGAACCCATGTCTCCTGCTTGGCAGATTCTTTACCACTGTGCCACCTGAGAAGCCCCCACACCCACTAGTATAACTCATATTAAAAGCTGGCAAGCACAGACACACACTAATAAAAAAAGAAAATTGCAAGTGGTAGCGTGGATGTGGAGAAATTGGAACCCTCCAATTACTGTTAAGTGGGAATGTAAAACGGGGCAGTCCCTGTGGAAAACAGTTTGATGATTCCTCATAAACACAGAATTACCATATGACTGGACAATTCCTCTTGTAGGTCTATATCTAAAAAACAATGAAAACAAGGACTCAAACAGATACTTGCACATGAATGTCCATAGCAGCATTATTATTTTTTTTAGTTCTACCAGTTTATTGCTACCAACCCATCTCCCTCCACCCTCATGCACGCATGCTCAGTCATGTAACCCCATGGACTGCAGCCCATAGCCAATCAGTTCAGTTCAGTTCACTTCAGTCTCTCAGCCGTGTCCAACTCTTTGCAACCCCATGGACTGCAGCACGCCAGTCCTCCCTATCTATCACCAACTCCTGAAGCTTACCCATGTCCATTGAGTTGGTGATGCCATTCAACCATCTCATCCTCTGCCATCCCCTTCTCCTTCCACCTTCAATCTTTCCCAGCATCAGGGTCTTTTCAAATGAGTTAGCTCTTCCTATCAGGTGGCCAAAGTTTTGGAGTTACATCTTCAACATCAGTCCTTCCAATGAACACTCAGGACTGATCTCCTTTAGGATGGACTATTTGGATCTCCTTGCAGTCCAAGGGACTCTCAAGAGTCTTCTCCAACACCACAGTTCAAAAGCATCAATTCTTCAGCATTCAGCTTTCTTTATAGTCCAACCCTCACATCCGTACATGACTACTGGAAAGACCATAGCCTTGACTAGATGAACCTTTGCTGGCAAAGTAATGTCTCTGCTTTTGAATATGCTATCTAGGTTGGTCATAATTTTTCTTCCAAGGAGTAAGCGTCTTTTAATTTCATGGCTGCAATCACCATCTGCAGTGATTTTGGAGCCCAGAAAAATAAAGTCTGCCACTGTTTCCACTGTTTCCCCATCTATTTCCCAGGAAGTGATGGGACCGGATGCCATGATCTTCATTTTCTGAATGTTGAGCTTTAAGCCAACTTTTTAACTCTCCTCTTTTACTTTCACCAAGAGGCTCTTTAGTTCTTCTTCACTTTCTGCCATAAGGGTGGTGTCATCTGCATATCTGAGGTTATTGATATTTCTCCGGGCAATCTTGATTCCAGCTTGTGCTTCTTCCAGTCCAGCGTTTCTCATGATGTACTCTGTATAAAAGTTAAATAAGCAGGGTGACAATATACAGCCTTGACGTACTCCTTTTCCTATTTGGAACCAGTCTGTTGTTCCACGTCCAGTTCTAACTGTTGCTTCCTGACCTGCATATAGATTTCTCAAAAGGCAGATCAGGTGGTCTGGTATTTCCATCTCTTTCAGAATTTTCTACAGTTTATTGTGATCCACACAGTCTAAGGCTTTGGCATAGTCAATAAAGCAGAAATAGATGTTTTTCTGGAACTCTCTTGCTTTTTCCATGATCCAGCGGATGTTGGCAATTTGATCTCTGGTTCCTCTGCCTTTTCTAAATCCAGCTTGAACATCTGTAAGTTCACGGTTCATGTATTGTTGAAGCCTGGCTTGGAAAATTTTGAGCATTACAATAGACGGCAATGATCTAGCCAATGAATAGATAAGCAAACATAGCATATACATACAATGGAATATTATTCAGCCATAAAAGGTTGAATTTTTGATGCATATAACAACATGTAATCTTAAAAATATGTTGATTGAAGCCAGTCACAGAAGGACAAATGTTGTATGATTCCACTCTGAAGAGGTATCCCAAGTAGGCAAGTCCACTGACTCTTCTGGTGGTCCGGCGGCTATGATACCGTATTCCCAACGCAGGGGGCTCAGGTTTGATCCCTGGATGGGGAACTCGATCCCGCAAGCGGCAACCAAGACCCAGTGCCACCAAATAAATAAGTAAAAATAAATATATAGGAAAATACAATAAGCAAAGAGACAGAAAGTAGAATAGAGTTTACTAGGAGCAGGGAGAAAGAGAAGTGTGGGGGTTATTGCTTAATGGATAGCTTTTTGGGACGATGACAAAAGTTCTGGAAATAGGGTGATGGTTACACAACATGAGGAATGCATGTAATACCACTGAATTATACACTTAAAATGATTTCAATGGTAGATTTTATGTTATATATATCCATTTTACTACAATAAAACAAAACTGAAATCCATATTAAACTGAAACTTACTCTTCAGCTACTTATAAAGACTGAAAGGACATGTCAAAGGGAAATCTTTCTCACTGTTAGGTAATGATGCTGTTTGTCTGAACAGGACTCGGCTGAGGATTAAGGAGGCGAACCCATGCTAAACAAACTCGCGCAGACTGAACTAGAAAAACCAAAATACATATTCACCTAGTCACCGTTTATAATGAGAAGCAGAAACGTGCGATGGACCAAAGGCGCTTTTGTTCTAAGCTGTTTATGTTCTGCCTGCAAACTGTAGGGAAAGGGAAATCCCTGCCTGGCTGGGGATTTCCCCGCTGACTGGCCGCGGCCGGAGAGACTGCGGCACGGTTCAGCGGTACCCTCAGCCCTTTCTTCCGCCTCCGCATTCAGGACCGAAGTACCCTAGGAAACAGTTCCTTCGGCCACGTGCTTCCGGGATTGGCACGGATGCTCGGAATCAGCGCGCTGCGGGCCACCGATGAAGCCGGTCAGCCGGTGGTGCCAGCGGAGGGGAACAGCAGGTCTACCTCGGCCGCGCGCCTGGAAAACGATGGCCCGGGGCTGCGAGGGAAGTAAAGAAGCCTTCGGGGTCTGGGAGCCCAGGAGGCGGTCCCAGGCGAGGACGGTCCACGCGCCCCACCTGGATCCGCGGGGACCCAGAGGAAGAGCCTTAAATGGGGCGGTGAACTGGAAAACCCCAGGCAGGCCAAGCAAAGGAGGGTGAAGATGAGAGATAGAAATACAGAAATCTTGCTGTGGGGAGAACATGTGGGTGTTTGTGTATACAGGCAGCTCTCTCCCTCCCCTCACCCCTCTTTCTCTCTCTTCTCTCTTGGTGTGGGCGAGGATTTTCTTACCATTGGTTAACACCAAAGACCTGGGGGGGAAATGGATAACTCGGACCACGTAAAAATGAAACTTCTCAGTACAACAGCAACACACAAAAAAATATCACAAAGACAAACTGGGGAAATATTTGTAATCCCTTAAACACAAAATTTGCTTTCATTTAGAAAAGCAGTTAAGGAAGGGGGAGGGATAAATTAGGAGTTTGGAATGAATATATATATATATAATATTGTGTATAAAATAGATAATTAACAAGGACAGGGAACAGTTCCCTATGGCACAGGGAGCTCTATATTTTGTAAAACCTATAAGGGAAAAGAATTTGAAAAAGAATAGACATTTTATATATATATATATATATATATATATATATATATAAAACATGACTATATTTGAACCACTTTGCTATATACCTGAAACTAACACAGGGTGGTAAATCAACCATACCTCAATTAAAAATAAACAAACAGCACTCATGCAAGAAATAAAGGGGAAAAAAAAAGAGACCAAAGGACCCAATTGTGAAAATGCAAATGATTCGTTTGCAAAAACATAAATGCAAATGGATAATAAAAATATGAAAAGTGCCCAACTTTGTTCACAATGTGCACTTTAGAACCACTGAAAAACCTTCCCTTTTCACTGAGTTTGGGCAAATGTGGAGGAAATGGGCATTTTCACACTGCATATGTATAGTGGTGCTATCTGGAGAGTAAACACGATACACAATGTGGATCAACATTTTAGGTCCATGGATTTTTTTCTTTCACATTAAAAAAATCATTTAAATTTTTTATTGTGGTAAGAATATGTGACGTGAGAGCTGTGCTGTTAAAGTTTCCAGTGTATATTATAGTTGACTATAGGTATAGTAATTTACAGCAGAATTCTAGAACCTGTTCACCTTGCTTAATGAACTTTATCCCTGTTGATTAACATCTGCCCATTTCTCCTTTTCCTCAACCCCTGACAACCACCATTCTACTCTTTGAGTCTACGAGTCTCATTGTTTCAGATATCTCACATTAGTGAAAGAGCTGTGTTTGTCTTTCTGTGACTGGCTTATTTCACTTAGTGTAATGTCCTGAAGCTTCATCTATGTTCTTGCATACTGCAGATTCTCCTTTTTAAAGGATGAACAGTATTCCATATGGGCTTCCTGGATGGCTCAGAGGGTAAAGAATCCACCTGCAGTGCAGGAGACACAGGAGACGTGGGTTTGATCCCTGGGTCAGGAAGGTCCCCTGGAGGAGGAAATGGCAACCCTCTCCAGTATTCTTGCCTGGGATATCCCACGGACAGAGGAATCTGGCAGGCTACAGTCCATGGGGTCGCAAAAGAGTTGGACATGACTTAGCAACTGAATAACAACGACAAATATACGACTATAGGTCTCCCTGCCTGCCCCACCCCCCAGGATGCCTCTGATTAGAGGTATGGGAAGTGTCAATGAAAAATTAAGCAGTCAATCTAAGAAAGAAATGGAAAACTTATTCGAGCCAAATTTGAGGATTATAACCCAGGAAGAGCATCTCAGAAAACTCTGAGATCTGTCTGCCTGTTAGAAGTCAAGGCACAGTTGTGTAAGTTTTCTGGGACATTTCATTAATGTACATCAAATGACGTATGATCTTTAAAATTGATTTTATTAAAGTATAGTTGATTTGTAATGTGTTAATTTCTGCTGTACAGCAGAGTGATTCCATTATACGTTTCTGTACATCCTTTTTCATGTTCTTTTCCATTCTGGTTTCTCACGGGGTATTGAATATAGTTCCCTGTGCTACACAGTTGGACCTTGGTGTTTAGCCATCCTATATATTGATGTAATAGTTTGCATCTACTAAGCCAAACTCCCACCCATCCCTCAGGAATGATATCTTTTAAGGAGTTGTCTTGTTGATGCTGAGAAGGTTGCTTTTTGTGGTTGAGCATGTTGATGCGGGAGGTGTGACTGATGCAAAATACAGATACAACACAGATGCACAATGGGCAGAGAGAGGAAGTCAGAGAAGGAGGAAGGCAGACGAGAGTTTTTCTGTTTACATTTCTCTTGTCTTGCCATAAAACATGGATTTTATTTCACAGAAATCTAAGAGAGTTTCTCCTTAATTAAAAAAAAATTATTTTTTTTAATTCTTTTTTTTTGAGATATATGTGTTTATTTTAATTATTGTTTTTTTTAAGTATTGATTTATTTGGCTGTACCAGGTCTTTGTTGTGGCATGCAGAATCTTTCGTTGCAGCACGGGAACTCTTAGTCTTTTCATGTGGGATCTTAGTTCCCTGACCGGAGATTGAAGCCCCTACTCCCTACATTGGCAGGGTGGAGCCACTGGACTGCCAGGAAAGTAGTCATCTTTTTTTTTTTCAGTTCTACCAGTTTATTGCTACCAACCCATCTCCCTCCACACTCATGCGTGCGTGCTCGGTCATATAACTCCATGGACTGCAGCCCACCAGGCTCCTCTGTGCATGGACTTTTCCAGGTAAGAATACTGGAGTCGGTTGCCATTTCCCTCTCCACTCATGTTTTAATATTCATTGCAAACGCTACCTCTTCCATTTAAAATTGCCTGCTTTCAGGGCTTCCCTGACAGTCCAGTGATTTAAGACTCTTGGGCTTCCACTGCAGTGGCCCAGGGTTCGATCCCCGGTCAGGGAACTAAGCTCCCACATGGCCTACAAGAGCAGCCAAGAATGAAATAAAGTTGCTCGCTTTATCAGCAGCCATCTCATACTGTCTCACTGTGTTTATCTGAGTGTACCTTGTATTTGATTTATTTGTCACATCAGCCCAGCTGAGATGACTCTAGCCTGCAAAGACATCAGTAGTGAAGAATCCAGACTTGGAGACCTTCTGATTTAGCTCAGAATCTGGATTTTGCCATCTGTATATCATTAGCCAAGTAATTTAACCTTTCTGAGCCTTTTTTAGCATATGAGGAAGTTCTAAGCACCTACCACAGGGGGTAGTTGTCAGTGTAGTGAGGTAATCGCAAGTGCTGAGCACAGCATGTGGCATGGAGGGAATGCTCAGTAAGTATTTCCCCTTATTATACATTTCTGAAGGACAGAACCCTTGTCTCAGTCTTTCCAGAATTTAATCAGTGCTCAGCCTCTTTGCTGTTGCGCACTTTGGGATCAGTCTGAGTTCATTTGGGATTGAACTGCACAGTCTGCTGGAAAAAATCGAAGTCAAAAACCCCAGTTCAGTTCAGCCACTCAGTCGTGTCCGACTTTTTGCAAACCCATGAACCACAGCACGCTAGGCCTCCCTGTCCATCACCAACTGCTGTCCATTGAGTCAGTGATGCCATCCAACCATCTCATCCTGTTGTCCCCTTCTCCTGCCTTCAATCTTTCCCAGCATCAGGGTCTTTTCAAATGAGTCAGCTCTTCGCAGCAGGTGGCCAAAGTATTGGAGTTTCAGCTTCAACATCAGTCTTTCCAAAAACCCCAAGTACAACCCAAAGCCTGGCTAACCTCTCTCCTTAGATTCTGGGGAAAGAGAGACAATGGCTGGTGTGCCATTCCACTGCTGGGGAAACAGTTTAAAGGAGTACTTGACCCATTGATGATGGGCTAACTTCACATTTGAACAGTATCATTTTTGGCTTCTTCTTTCCCCGCTAATAAATTTCCTTTTATTCTTAATTTCTTTTAATATTTTTTTGTTTTTATTTTATTTATTTGGCTGTGTGGGGTCTTACTGCAGCACATGGAGTCTTCAGTCTTGGCAGCTGCATCGGGGATCTTTGGTCATGGCATGGAAACTCTCAGTTGTGGTTTGTGGGATCTTGGTTCCCTGATCAAGGATCGAACTTGGGGCCCCCGAGTTGGGAGTCTTAGCCACTAGTCCATCAGGGGAGAACTCCCTTTGGTGGTGGTTTAAGTCGTTAAGTCGTGTCTGACTCTTGCGACCCCATGGACTGAAGCCCACTAGTCTACTTTGTCCATAGGATTTTCCAGGCAAGGATACTGGAGTAGGTTGCTATTTCCTTCCTCAGAACTCCCTTTATTCTTAGACGAAAACTTAACCATTGTATTTGCCTTAATTATAATAAACACAGGTTCAGGAGGGGGTTAAAATGATTGCTTTGATTCACCAGAAAAAGAGGCCTGGTAAATGCAAAGATAAGAATCAAGCACCCAGACCTGAAGCTGATATTTGAAACAAAATAGCAAAGGGAAAGAATGGGGCTGTTTTTTTCCCTCAGTTTTGAGTCCAACACTGATTTTACAAATGATATGTTGCAAGGCTATCAATTATACATTTCATTTAGAAATAATTTATTTGATTGGATTTTTTACTCAAAGGTTTCCGGGTACAATCTTCCTGGCAGAGATAATATTCTAAAAGGAAGTGCTGCTTATAATACCAGTTATTTTATTAGTTGCATCACCTGATGTGTCAGATATGATTATAGGTTCACTGAATCGAATAAGTGTTATTGTTGTTCAGTCACTCAGTTGTGTCCAACCCTTTGTAACCCCATGGACTGCAGCATGCCAGGCTTCCCTGTCTTTTGCTATCTCTCAGATTTTGCTCAAATTCATGTTCATCATATCCAGTGATAAATGTAAGTATCTGTGAATGTATTTTCCTAAATCTTAGAATAAAAAGCATTTAAAAAATCCTTAAGTAGGAGAAGGCAATGGCACCCCACTCCAGTACTCTGGCCTGGAAAATCCCGTGGATGGAGGAGCCTGGTGGGCTACAGTCCATGGGGTCGCTAACAGTCAGACACGACTGAGCGACTTCACTTTCTCTTTTCACTTTCATGCATTGGAGAAGGAAATGGCAACCCACTCCAGTGTTCTTGCCTGGAGAGTCCCAGGGATGGGGGCGCCTGGTGGGCTGCCATCTATGGGGCTGCACAGAATCGAACTCGACTGAAACGACTTAGCAGAAGCAGCAGCAGCAGGATGGCTAGAATAAATACAGGATCACCAGTGTAATTTAAATTTCAATTAAACAAACACATTTCTATCAAAAAAAAAAATCCTTAAGTAGTTATAAAAGAAACATGGACATTTTGTTCTTAAGATATTTTACAATACTGCTTTAAATGCTAAATTATACCACTTAATATTTATAGAACACTTAACTAAGATTTTATAAAGTATTTTCATTTACATATTGCCTGATTCCCCCAAATCCTTGAGGGGGGCAGGGAAAATACTATAGTGATTTTATGTTTTAAAAAAGAAGTTAAAAAAAAAAGTTATACAACAATTACAGCAAAAGTCACATTATAACTAGAAGATAACACTCATCTGCATGCATGTGTGCTAAGTCGCTTCAGTTGTGAACAACTCTGTGTGACCCCATAGACTGTAGTCTGGCAGGCGCCTCTGTCCATGGGATTCTCCAGGCAAGAATTCTGGATCCTCCTCCAGGGGGGTCTTCTGGAACTTAAGTCTTCTGCATTATAGGCAGATTCTTTACCATCTGAGCCACCAGGGAAACCCAACAGTCATCTAAATCCAGCTAAGCAAGTGAAAGGGGAAGGCATTTAGTCGTGTCCGACTCTGCGACCCCATGGACTGTAACCTGCCAAGTTCCTCTCTCCATGGAATTCTCCAGGCCAGAATACTGGAGTAGGTTGCTGTTCCCTTCTCCAGGGTATCTTCTCAACCCAGGGATCAAACCCAGGTCTCCCGTGTTGCCGGCAGATTCTTTACCACCTAGCCACCAAACCAACACATAAAACTGTTTATTTCAATTGGTGTTACAGCACAGGTCAGATGTTTGCACAAAAAGGCATAGCAAGAGCTAGAAGAAGGTCTATTTAGGTCACATCTACATTATTAATTATTATCAATAAATTATAACTTGGGTTTACTTATTTTTTCCACCTTTGGAAGAGTTCTGTTAAAGATACTGTTTCCACAGTTGTAATATTCAAATGGTCCAAACAAAAAGCTGTTCACAAATAGTGTTTTATAAACAGTCCTTAAAAAAATCATCCTTGTAATAACAAAGGATTTATCTGTTAAAGGGCAGATACCCAGGCAGAAGCTAAAGATGTCATTTTGGCCCTTCCCATGTGATCTGGACAAGGCATGCAATTCCTAACGAAACCCAGATCTAAAAGATCAAACTATTATTTTAATCAAGATATATATTTTTCATCCCATTCTCTCTCTATAAGTACTAGATGGTTGGATGGCATCACTGACTCGATAGACATGAGTTTCTGCAAGCTCCGGGAGTTGGTGATGGACAGTGAAGCCTGGTATGCTCAGTCCATGGGGTCGCAAAGAGTCGGATACGACTGAGCGACTAAACTGAACTGATACCATAAAGAGCACCCAAGAAACTGGACCTGAAATTTATTGGTCCCGCATCAAACAGAATTATAGGGAAAAAGACCTTTGTTTAGTGTTCATCGAAAGATGGATCTACTTTGAAAAGTGGGTATGTCAAGAGTGTCTCAGCTTTTGCTAGAGTTATGGTTTGGGGTAATATAAAATATAGGAGAGGGGCACAAAAAGATTAATTATTCAGTTTGGATTCCAACCAAACATCTTTTTAAAAGGAGCACTAGGAAATTTCCTGGCAGTCCAGTGGTTAGGACTTGGAGCTTTCACTGACAGGGCTTGGGTTCTGTCTCTGGTGTGAGAGCTAAAATCCTGCAAGCTGTGCAAACAAACCAAAAAAAAAAAAAAAAGAAAAAATCAAACAAAAACTCAATCACAGTGACCTTGACCAAGTGGTGGAGGCGCATTTCTGTCATAAAGGTGGCTGATAGGGGGATGGGTCCTGTGATAATGGAGAAAGCAGATTCCTGACACCAGTATTAAAAATCCAAGATGGTGATGATTTTTCAGAACTAGTGAAGGCATTCCAACATTTCCATGTGACTTACTATTTAAAAGCAGTTAACAAGGCTGTGTGTGCTTGGAGAGTGTGTGAAGATGCATTTAAGTTGGTGGAAGAGCTCACACTTGGTTTAGATCTATCTCTAGCCTGGCTGAATCTCTGAATCTCCTCTGACTTGGCTTTTGTCTCCCACAGACAGCAGCCACCCCCCAACCCCACCCCGCCCTTATCTGCGGTTTCACTTTCCACGGTTTCAGTTACAGGCATTTGGAAAACATTACAGCCATCCCTTGGTCTAGAAGGGTGATTGGTTCCAGGGACCCCCCCACCTTCCCCGAACCCCCAGGTGCCAAAATCTGCAGAAGCTTAAGTCCCTTATATAAAATGGCTGTAGGATTCACATACAGTGTACACACACCCTCCCTTGTACTTTTAATGATCTCTGGATTTATAATACCTAATACAATATAAATGCTATGTAAATCATTGTAAATACGATGTAAATGCTATGTAAATCATTGCTGGGCGCCCACCCAGCAAAGGCAAGTTTTGCTTTTTTGAAAGTTTCTGGCATTTTTTTGTTTGTTTGTTTTGGAATATTTTCCATCCACGGTTTGTTGAATCCGCAGATGCAGAACCCGCGGATATGGAGGGCTGGCTGCAGATGGAAAATTCCAGAAATAAACAATTCATAAGTTTTAACTTTCACGCCCGCCCGCTCCGATCTGCCCTGGGTCATGAATCATCTCTTTGTCCAGCGTATCCTGCTCGGTAGTCTCTTGGTAGCTGCCTGGGTTATCAGATCTACTGCCGAGGTATCAGCAGAGCTTGTGCTCAAGTTAACCCTTATTTTACTTAATAATGGCTCCAAAGCGCAAGAGTAGTGATGCTGGTGGTTCAGATATGCCAAAGAGAAGCCGTAAAGTGCTTCCTTTGATTGAAAAAGTGAAAGTTCTCGACTTAGTAAGGAAAGAAAAAAAATCTTATGCTGAGGTTGCTAAGATCTACGGTAAGAACGAATCTTCTATCCGTGAAATTATGAAGAAGGAAAAAGAAATTCGTGCTAGTTTTGCTGTAGCGCCCCGAACTGCAAAAGTTACAGCCACAGTCCGTGATGAGTGCATAGTTAAGATGGAAGAGGCATTAGATTTGTGGGTGGAAGACATGAACAGAAAGCGTGTTCCTATTGACAGCAACGTGTTGCGTCAGAAAGCACTGACCCTCTATGAGGACTTCAGCCAGGGAGCCCCTGAAACGAGTGACACCAAGCCCTTTACTGCCAGTAAGGGATGGCTATACAGATTCAGGAATAGGTTTGGACTGAAAAATATAAAAATTACTGGACAGGCTGTGCCTCCTGAGGAAGCAGCTGCTGCCCTGTTTCCAGCGGAGTTGAAGAAGTTGATTAAGGAGAAAGGATGTTATCCTAAGAGAGTCTTCAACTGTGATGAAACCGGGCTCTTCCGGAAGAAGATGTCCAATGGAACCTTTATTCATAAAAGTGCAAAGGAGGCACCAAGGCGTAAAACGCGGAAGAACAGATTAACTCTGGTGATACCTGGAAGCTCACCTCATCATAAGAAGGGTGAGTATAGCGTAATAAGATATTTCGAGAAAGAGAGAGACACCACATTCATGTAACTTTTATTGCAATACATATTGTTATATTGTTCTTAGTTATTATTAATCTCTTGTGTATGTTCGCTCAATTGTGTCTGACTCTCTGCGACCCCCTGGACTGTAGCCCACCAGGCTCCTCTGTCCATGGAATTTTCCAGGCAAGAATACTGGAATGGGTTGCCACTTCCTTCTCCAGGGTATCTTTCCAACCCAGGGATCGAACCTGCATCTCCTGCATTGGTAGGTGGATTCTTTACCACTGCGCCACCTGGAAAGCCCATTAATCTCTCACCCTGCATGATTTATAAATTAAACTTTGTTATAAGGGACTAACCTGGTGATCCAATGGTTAAGATCCTGTGCTTCCACTGCAGGGAACTTGGGTTCAACCACTGGTTGGGGAAATAAGATCCTCATGCATGGCCAAAAAATGCCCCCAAAACAAAGAACTTTATTATAGGTATGTACATACAGGAAAAAAACATAGTATATAGAGAATTCAGTACTATCCTCATAGATAAGGAGGGGCTACTGTATGCAATAGAATGGAGTGTCCTGTTTTTGGACACTCACCTGCAGGACTGCATATGCTAGGTTAAGCATTAAAAAGAGATGTATATGAAATAATTTGAAATAACCTGCAAGATTCTGCCAGCTGGTAATTCCCTGGCAGTTCAGTGGTTAGGACTCTGAGCTTACACTGGTACAGGTTTGATCTCTGGTCGGGGAACTAAGATCCAACATGCCGCATGGTGCCGTCAGACTGCAATCTCAGTCTTGGTACACAATCGTGTTATGTTGAATGTGATTCTAAACAAAAGTTGAGTGCTGATCCAGGGTATTCGAAGCGGGGACGGCGTCGGCGACCTATTTATTTAAATATTTTATCAAAGATATAAAGAGTAATAGGATGAGGATAGCTCAGTAGGAAAATTCAGTGGAGAAAAGAGGCTGAGTAGCTTGGTTTACGCGGGAGACCAATAAAACTTCAAGACAAGAAGTTTGCACCACTTACGTAGGCCGCAGGCGTCCTTCCGTTCTCCCGAAGGAGAGGAGACACTGAGGCCTCCCCGGTCGGATCTTAGAAGCCCAGGCATAATTAGTAAGCATGGTGGGTTCCGCGCTCCAGATGGAGACTCAACCAGAGTGAGAGAGAGAGCGACATGGGGAGACCAGTATTTCGAGAAACTGATCCCAATTCTTTATTTTCCATGGTCTACTTTTATACACTGAGATGTTATGCAAAAGTCACGCGGGGTCAGCAGTCCTGACTTTTATCAAAGTCGGGTGCTTCATACAAATGTATACAGAGGTCTTAAGGGTGTTACATCATCTTCTGGCCAGGGGGGCCTGCTGACAATTTACGACCCTCTCCTTGTGACAGCGGTCAGTCAATCAGGACACTTATTTCTCCAGGGCTGATTATTCTCAAAACAGACGCCACCCAAATAAAGTTACATTCCTACAGGGTGAGGGTGTAGTGGGTTTTAGTTAAGGAAAGAATTTACTTAGCCTAAGGTCTAACGTGATTAATATCAAAGGTTAATTCTATATATTCATTAATGTGTGTAAGGGCAGGGGATATGGAGACTTAGCAACAAACGTTGGCTCAACAAATGAAAAACCCTTCACCAACACAATTTCTAATCAGCCCACTATACTTATAGTTTTCTAACTTCTCTAAAGAACCTGTTTTTAGAGGGTTTAAAGCATCTCGTGCCTCTCACGGTTGGGAGTCTGTGAGCAATCACATGTGGCCCGACGAGCCTGTCAGGCAGGCTAGAGAACCTTCAGAGGAGTTTGTAGGTTAAAACACTCTTATCACGCCCAGGAATTATTATTAACTGGAGCTCTAGATTAACTCCTTCTCCGAAAGAGGTGGTGGGGGACAGCCCCCCGTAAAGTCAGAGATGTAGGTAAGAGCACAAAGTAGTAAAGTAGGCAGGCTCTGGTTATGGGGGTAGACGCTCGAGGATTTCCAGGGGGACTCCTGAGGCTCGATCCCGCCTTTGCATATGTCGAGCCTCCTTCCTCATGACCTTTGCCATGGGCGGAGTACCTCACTCTGGCCCCCAACATGATTTGAACAAAGGAGGATTCCATAAGAAATCATTCTGAAATATACAAATAAATTTTTTTTTTTTTGGTATTTTTCATTTGTTGCTCAACCCCTAAAACAGCAGTGTAATACTGTGTTGGAAAACAGCTGGCTGTGCTGAGTTGGTATCTCAAGTGGCATGTAATTCTGATCACCATTAACATAGCACCTGTACCAATGACGGAGAAGGCAATGGCACCCCACTCCAGTACTCTTGCCTGGAAAAATCCCATGGACGGAGGAGCCTGGTAGGCTGCAGTCCATGGGGTCGCTAAGAGCTGGACACGACTGAGCAACTTCACTGTGCCAATGAGGTGAGGGAAAAACCGGTTAACCAACAGCAAGTGCGCCACTAACACCCAGGATGAGCCAGGTCTTAAGACTGAACATGTGTGATCTTTACGACTGTAAGTATGAATTTGAGGGTTAAACCTGCTAATAGCAGTACACAGGAAAAAAGGTTGACTTCTATACATTGTTCATTGTCCCCAAAGGGCCAGCTTTCTGTCCAGAGGCAATTCAAAGCCACCTAAAGTTTTAAGACCAGCTTTAGGATTTGACAGTTCAACCTCAAGCCTCAAGGAAGCTGGAGTTGTTCATGAAGCAGCAGCAAAATTTCACACAGAACTGTTAACTGCATAAAAAGGGGACTATCTCCCACATAAGTTTTCAATGGCAAGGGTGCTGCTGCTGCTGCTGCTGCTGCTGCTGCTGCGAAGTCGCTTCAGTCGTGTCCGACTCTGTGCGACCCCAGAGACGGCAGCCCACCAGGCTCCCCCATCCCTGGGATTCTCCAGGCAAGAACACTGGAGGGGGTTGCCATTTCCTTCTCCAATGCATGAAAGTGAAAAGTGAAGGTGAACTCAGTCAGTGGTTTTCTACTCTTAGCGACTCCATGGACTGCAGCCTACCAGGCTCCTCCGCCCATGGGATTTTCCAGGCAAGAGTACTGGAGTGGGTTGCCATTGCCTTCTCCAATGACAAGGGTAATCGTGACTAAATGAACTCTTGTCTTACTTCCTAACACCCTTCCAGTGCTCCTCCATTACTCCACCACACCCAGTGCATCCTCCCATCACTGTCCTCAATTTCTCAGTATCCCCAATAATCCGTTCAGGACAAAAAAAAAAAAGTTGCGTTAGTCCCTCAGTCGTGTTGGACTCCTTGCAATCCCATGAACTGAAGCTCACCAGGCTTTTCTGTCCATGGAATTCTCCAGGCAGGAATACAGGAGTGGGTGAAGTGAAGTGAAGTGAAGTGAAGTTGCTTAGCCGTGTCCAACTCTTTGCGACCCCATGGACTGTACCCTACCAGGCTTCTCTTTCCATGGGATTTCCCAGGCAAGAATACTGGAGTGGGTTGCCATTTCCTTCTCCAGGGGATCTTCCCCACCCAGGGATTGAACCCAGGTCTCCCGCATTGCAGGCAGACGCTTTAGCCATTCCCTTCTCCAGAGATCTTTCCAACCCAGGGATTAAACCCTGGACCCCCTTGCATTGCAGGCGGATTCTATACCGTCTGAGCCACCAGGTAAGCCCGCAGGGTTCCTATCTCTCCATAAAACATCCTCAACTGATGCTCACAGCAGCTGAGTTTGCAGCTCCTGTGGTGGTTGCTATTACCAGCTGAATTGTAGGCTTCTCAAGAGTTAATGTTTATCCCTGAGTACGTCAGTTGTACTTGATATTGGGAAGATGGAATTTAAATATTCCAAAATGTTAATGAAGTATGAATGCAAAAAGAAAATTGTTCTTATGAAAAACTAAATGCTGTGCAGAAACTTGACAAAGAAAGAGTCCTAATTGAATTAATCGAGGACAAAATGACAGTAAAAGATTGCAGGGGAAATCGGGAAAATATAGACGTCTTCTGGAATTGGATTGCTTCGCAGGGATCTTTAAATTCTCCATCTATTTTAAAAGAAATCCAACATGGACATTCTGGATGAGGCTTTATGGGTGCGGTCTACGGAAGAATATGGGGAAGGCTAATCTGCGAACCCAAATTCAAAGGAAAGGTCTTGGCCCTACATCAAAAGACTAGCTGCTCGGAAAGTTTTCTTGCGAGCGACAAAGGCTGGAAAAAGCGCCGTGGTCGCCACCTACCGAGGAGGAGGGGGAGGGGGGAGGATGGCTGGCGTGGCCCGAATCTCCGGCAGGGAGAAACATCACATAATCACCCGATTTTGTGTTTTTACATAAACATCTAAAATCTCTGGCCTCGAGTTTTTTAAACTTCTAACTTGGGGTGAACAGTAATATCTCACCATTTTCGAAATTCGCAAGCTAATGAAAGTTGAGATGCAAAAAAAAAAAAAAAAAAATACCGGGGGGTGGGGTTTGAGGAAAATTGCTTAGCGGTTGACAGAACAAAACGGGCTGCAAATCACGTTTTCTGCTCGCCCTCCATGGCTTTTCCGTCTTAAGTTTCCTTCTACATGTCGAGTGAAAAGTGAGCAAAGCCTGGAGGTGGAGGGGTAAATAAAAACAGAATGGTGCCCTTCCCTCGCCCAGTCCGAAGTTGCGGCAAGAGTCTCTCGAGGCAAGCTTTAAAAACTAACAGGAGTTCTTTGTGTCCCGGAGGGTGGTGCAGGGCGGAGGAAGTCCCTTGGCGAAGCAGGGAAGGCGGCAGGCCGGCCTGGGGCTCCCCGGCTTTTGCTGTATTCCAGCCTCTCAACTTGCAGGGAATCTCGGATGCAAGAGTGAGCGCGAGCGATGGCACCGTGGCTGCGCCCGGCTGAAGCCTGGCAAGGGAGCCGACTCGGCCTGGATTTTCATCCCTGCGTCCCCGCTCCCCTCCCCCACTCGGGCAGCCGCGCAGGCCCCAGGTGCAGCCATGTTCCTCGCTCCCACCACCCGCGCCTCCATTGACAGTCCTTGCCCGAGAGGGCCGGGCGCCGAGCTCGCCGCGTCCTCTGGCTCCGGGCTGGTCGGCGCGAGGCTTCCTGGGAGTCGTAGTCCAGCGCCCCCCGCCGTCGCGTTGATGGGGACGAATCAGAGACTACAACTCCCGCTGGGCGGTGCTGCGGGTGCGCACGCGCAGCGCGCCTTCTAGGAACAAAAAAAAAAAAAAAAAAGAGGAGGAGGAGGGTGAGAGAGAGAGAAGCTCGGAGAGCAGAGAAAAGGGGCCACCGATCGCCCCCCCGCTTCCCCGCACGCGCTCTCTAGCCGTGGCCGCCCGCCTGCAGCGGTTACCCCGGCCTATCCCTCGGTTCCCCTGTGAGAGGATCTAGGCGCTGAGCGAGGCCCTGCCAAGGGCGGCCATGCGGCGGTGACAGGAGCTCGGCCGAGACGCTCGGGCCCCCTCGCCCTCTCACCTCCTGCCCGCTCATCGGTCCGTCTCAACCCCAGGCTGCTCCGCCGCGGCCACAGCTCGCGCGCGCGCGGCCCACATTCTCTTCCCTTCGGCGCCCCCCGGCCCCGGCGCTGCCTGGAGGCGGCTGCACTCGGGTGAGTCCCCGTCGCCTCATCCCTGCTCCCCGCCACCCCGCCCCGGTTGCCATCTCGAGTGGGCTTTTGAGACTCGCCCCCTCCCTCCGCGGGGGGGACTGCACGGACAGCGGGGGGGGGGGTTGTGGGGACCGTCGGCGGCCGTGTTGGGGGGCGCCCATCCCGCCCCCCCACCAGCCCCGGGCCGCCGGCGTTGGGGGTGGGGCAGGAGCAGACGCGGTCGCGGGGGACGACAGTTGACGCGCGCGCCTGGGTGCATGGGGGAGGGGCGCGCGCACCGGCGCGGCGTGTGGCGGCGGGGGGGGCGCCTCACGCGTGAGGGCCCCGCGCGCGAGCGATCGAGCGAGCCTGCGGGCTGCGCATGCCCGGCCCGCTGATTGGCCGGCTCGGGAGGTGCGGGTGCGCGCTCGGTGCCAGGCCCCAGCCGTGGGGTCGCGCTCGGACTGGTGTCTCCGGGGCTCGTGCGCCCGGGCAGCAGACGCGCCGGATTGGCCGGCGGGCGGCGGGGGTGGGCGGTTCCGCGCTGCCTGGTAACTGCGGCCGGCGGGCGGGCCGCGGAGCGCCGCCCCTCCCCGCCCCTGCCCGCGCCCAGGTGGAGCCCGGGAGTGGGCTTTGTCCCGGGGCCGGGCCGGCGCGCCTGCCCCAGCGGGGCCTTGCTCTTTGGGGGAAATAAGCACAATGACCGGAAGGAAAACCTCAGCCTGCAAGCTTGGGAAAATAAGCCATCGGGATTCGGCCAGTATCCAGAGGGGATTCAGAGAAGAAGACAAAAAACAAACAAACCCCCAAAGCAAACCCCCCTGCCCTCGTTACTCCCGACTTTGTGCTTATCCAAATTTTGCCTTTTAATAAAACGGTTTTTTTTTTTTTTAAAGTGTTCATGGTTTTGCGCTTGTTGGTGTCTGAGAATGTTCAGACGTAGGGTCTAGTTGGAGTGGCGCCCACTCCTCGGAATGCGGGCCTCCGGGCACGCTTCTCAGCTTCTTGCGTTCAACTTTGCTGCAGACAATGGCTTGTTGGGCCGCTGTGCGTAAAAGTGGTCTCTGGGTGCTCAGAAAACAAAAGGGGAACTTAGTTTGCAGACGAGCGTGTGCATTAGAGTGCCGGGCGGAGGCCGGGTCTTACCCACGCCTCCAAATCCTACCCCCACCCCCAGCTAAGCCCCGGGATTTGGGGTGACCGATTCTATGTCCTACAGCATATTTTTTCCTGGTCCGTTTTCCAGCCACTGCAATCTGCTACCGTGCACTTTTCGTTTCGCTTGCTTCTTGTGATCTTGGCTCACACCTGTAGGCTGGAATGACTTTTTGTTCCTTTGAGGCGGTGGAACTCTTATTGCTCATATGCAGTCACTTCTTTAAAGCCTTCTCTTATAATGTTGGGTCAGAATTTGTTGCTTCTTCTTACGGTCAGCCCGTTTGCCCCTCTTTATTTCCTCTTGGAGTTTGGTTGGTTCTGCTTTGTGTACACGTGCCTTGGCCTGGTCACTAGGTTTAAACTCCTGGAGAGTTAGGGATTAAACCTTTTCTGTCTTTGTCTTTATCTCCCTTCCAGTTTACAACCGTCAAAGCTCATATTGGTAGCGGCAGTTAGTGCTTGAGTAATGTTTTTATATGTCAGGCATCGCTCTTAGAAACTTAACGTGGTTTTCTTATTTAATATTCATAACACCCCCCTAATTCCACTGTTTAAAAGAGAAGTCTAGAGAAGCTGGGTGATTACCTGTTGGTCACCAAGCCAGAAAACCTTGAACTTTTATGACTCTTAGCCCTTAGGCCATTGGTTCTCAGAATCCAAGCATCCCCTGCGGGGCTTGTTAAAACACAATTGCTGGGCCCCACCCCAGACGTTCTGATGCTGCAAGTCTGGGATGGGCCGGAGAATTTGCATTTCTGTCTAGTTCGCTGTTGATGCTAAGGCTGCTGCTCTGAGGAGGAACGCTGTGAGAACTATTCACTCTAGTATGAAATTAAGTTGTGAGGGGAGTTTATTCTAGGTGCATGCTTTTCCTTACTTTAAAACGAGGTCTTAAAGAACCAAAGTAATTCAGACTGCTTACTATAGATTACTTGGCAAACAGGGAGTTAAGAATTTTTGTTTAACTTGGCAGGCAGAGCAGCTGGAACTCCCCAATTCTTCCCCCCACCCCCAGTTCCATGTACCAATGATTTGACTAACTTCTAAGAAAGTGACTAAAAGACTTTGTCATTGAAGCATAGGCTTTGGCTTTCATTGTCTTGGGGCACAAGTCTTTGTGACAATGATTTTAAATTTTAGTATAATGGATTTCTGTTTTGGGAAAGTAATCTTAAGTTAGATAAGGGGAGTGGGATTAGTTTCTAGTAATGTCCTATCATTTTATTTGGATGATCCTTAGATCGATGGTGTGTTCCAAAACATAAAATATAAAAGACAAAGTCTCTGCTCAAGTAAATCAAAACACTGAAAAAGTTCCAAACACTTCACCTTTTTTTGTTATTACTGGTGACCAGCTATTTACCTTGCATTCCACCTAATTAAATTCTATCATGTTTCATTCTTCTTTGAAAATATGAATTTTTCAAATATTGCAGTCTCTTCACAAATCTGCTGTGGTGTAACTAACATGAAATTGTCTTAGTGGCTTAAACAGATGCTCATCAAGTGATTTTTATGTATGTCTAAGGGAAAGCATTTTTTTGAAGAATTGTTGGTGATTTAATTCTCTTTGAGAATAGTATTAATATTTCACCTTTGCTGAAATGTATTAGAGGTAATCTACCTGAAAGATAAGGGCTTCCCAGGTGGTCTGGAGGTAAAGAATTCACCTGCTAATGCTAGAGACAAAAACTTGATTCAGCCCCTAGGTCGGGAAGATTCTCTGGAGAAGGAAATGGCAACCTACTCCAGTATTCTTGCCAGGAAAAGCCCGTGGACAGAGGAGCCTGGTGGGCTACAGTCATGGGGTCGCAAAGAGGCAGACAGAGCTGAATACACACGCACACACCTGAAAGATAATTACCAAGAAATTTTTAATAGCAGTTTACTAAAGGTCCTTACATTGGTACCTTTTTTCTTCAAAAGTTGTCTCCATTTATTTGAGAAGCTTATTCATTGTTACTAAAAGAAGGTAGGAAATGTAATTAATCAGTTGTTCATTATAATTGTAGAGTTGGGTTTCCTTGTAATCAGTGAGCTTAAGTGGCAGTATGGCAGTGTGAAGAATGTGAAGTGAAAGTCGTTCAGTTGTGTCGGTCACTTTGTGACCCCATGGACTCTACAGTCCATGGAATTCTCCAGGCCAGAATACTGGAGTGGGTAGCCTTCCCCAACCCAGGGATCGAACCTAGGTCTCCCGCATTGCAGGCGGATTCTTTACCAGCTGAGCCACAGGGGAAACCCCAATATGAAGAACAATGCTCGATTAACCAATGTGTAGCTGAGGCTACTTGTGTGGGGGTAGTAAAACTAAGAATTAGTATTTGAGAGAATGTGTGTATATAATACTGGAAAAAATTAGGTGTATAAATCAGAAGTACTGAATGCATCTTAATATTCTTTTTCTGTTCTTTCTTTTTCTTCCTTTAGCATTTTCTTCTTTCTTGGCTTTCCTTTACAGGAATGCTCCCAGATGCAGTTTTCCCATTTTTGTTTTTTCTTTTTTTTCCTCTTTGTTTCTGCAGTCCTCGCCTTCATACTCCATGCCTGTTTCTGTCGCTACTCCTCTGCTTTTTCCCACTTTGACCTAGTGGGAAAGTAAGAAAAAGTTGCATAGGGATTGTCAGAGTTGATGGCAGATTGACTCATGTTTCTTGGTTGTAAATTGAAAAATTATGGAGGACTTTAAAAGAATTCGCTTATTTAAAAAGTGTAACTTCAGAGGCAAAATGAATTTACGGCCGAGTGAGACAGTATGGCTTAGTGGGTACCTATCGACATAGGTTCTGAAATTACTCCCATCTGTGTTACCTTGAACAATTAATTCCCTTTCACATCTTTGTATCCCAGTTTCCCTATGTTCCCTATGTATCAAAAGGATGATGATAATAGAAACTGTTTCTCTTTTAGGGTTGTTCTGAAGATTGAATGAATTAAAATTAAATACTATGTTTAATACTTTATAGAAATTGAATTTCCAAAGGAAATAAAAACTGCATGTGATACCAGTCCTTGTTATACTGATTACAAGGTTAATCTCCATAGACTCTGGAGAATGTAAATTCTGTGAGGGCAAGAATTGTTCTTCAGGGATTTCCCCTCTGACAAAGTGTTTTTGTCTTTGTAGGATGGCAAAGGAAATACATCACCCGTTCCCCAGCTTAAAGTACTGTCTGTGATTGTGCATGGGAGTTCGTAGGTGAGAATTGTGGAGTGGGTTGCCATTTCCGTCTCCAGGGCCTCTTCCCGACCCAGGGATTGAACCCCGGTCTCCTGCACTGCAGGCAGATCTTTTCTCATCTGCGGCACCAGGGAAACCTGTATGTGGTTGTATTCTGGTGTGATTGTAGGGTCAGAGCGTAGGCAAGTGTTTGGTCCTATTTGGGGCATCTGGTTAAAGTGAGCCCTGGTTAGTAGACAGCTATCTATAATGTGAATTTCCATAATGGAGATTAATGTCTGCCTTGTAATTAGTAAACTTAAAATTGGAAAATAGCCTTTAGAACTGCTTACCCAACACAGAATCCCTCCACCAATTTTCTTCAGCTATCATACAAGTTTTCAAAGCAGTACCTTCCCCCCACCCCACCCCTGCCCTGGGCTGTTATATTTGAGACAGAAACTCATAAATGTGTTGAAGGGCAATTGGAATTTCTTTGTTGTTAGTGGGCAATTAAAGAAGGTAAGAAAAGTTTACCTGTCTTAATTGTGGTCAGGTCTCACTCACCTTCGTGTTTTCACTAGAAACTGACAGTTAAATGATACCTGAGAAAACTGCTTATATCTTGTTCATTATTAAGAATTTGATATATTTAGAAAAAGCTCTTAGTATTGACTATAACGTAAATGTGAACAGAGTTTTGTCTCAATTGAATTTTCAGACCAAAATATACTTAAAGAAAATGAGATAGTGGAACTGCACTAAAATTAAAAAGTATTCTTGGCCTCAGTCTTGAAACCACTTAGATTACTTTATTGAAATGCTAATTTGACAAAGGGGAGGGTGACAGCATGTAAAATGCCCACTTTATAAGGAAGGAAAGTGCAAAGAGATTGACCCTAGTGCTGGGATTAGTTTGAAAAGTGCCTAAAGGGGTTCAGGGAAATTGTTAGCTTCCCACTTTTCTCCTGTTCTTTTTCTTTTTTTCCATTTAAAGCATTTTTAAGCCTTTTAAATTCAGTGCCTTTAATTACAGTCACAGCATTCTATAACCATCACCACTGTTTCTAAAATCTTTCTCATTGCCCCAGATAGAAGGCCTTCTTCCCCGGAGTTCCTGGAAATCTCTTCATTTACTTTTATTCTCTGTGAATTTGCTTCTTGTAGATTGTCATGTAAGTGGAATCATGCAGTCCTGTCCTTTTGGGTCTGGCTGTTTTACTTGGAGTAATATTTTCAGGCTTCCTCTGTGTTGTGTGTATCAGAACGTCATTGCTTTTTTAAAGTGGCTGAACAGTGCCGCATTGCGTGATACTCCACATTTTGTTTTCTGTTCATCTGTTGATGGACATTCAGATTGTTTCTACCTTTTGGGCATTACAGTGTTGCAACATGAACATTGCTGTACAAGCATTTTGAGTCTTCCCTGTTTTCAAGCTTTTTGTGTGTATGCTTAGTGGGATTGCTGGATCGTTGCCTTTTCTTTTTATCGATTTCCTTGGGGCAGAATTTAGATGGATCTGAACAGATCTTTCAATAGCAGAGAAAACTGCTAAGAAATGAGTTTGTCCCTTTGTGAAGAATTTGTGTCGGCTATTTCCACCATGAAAACCTCGTTCTTTCAGATAGTTCCTGATAGTGATTTTTAAAAAAAATGGTGGTAAAATAGACATACGACAAAGCAGTGTTAAGTGCAGTTTGTGCAGTCACCGGGTTGAGCAGCCATCATAAAGTCCAGCTCCAGGACTTTTTCATCTTCCTAAACTGAAGTTGCCCATTAACCCATTCCCTCTTCCTTGCAGCCCCTGCACTCACCGTTTTACTTTCTGTCTCTAGGGATTTGACTGATTTGTTTTATTTGGCTTTGCTGCACAGATCTTAGTTTGCTGTGTGGAATCTTAGTTTCCCCACTAGGAATCAAACCCAGGCCTGCCACTGCAGTGGAAGCGCAGAGTCTGGACAAGTCCCCATATATGTGTATTTTAGGAATAAGTGATTTAATTAAATTTAAAATTAAGTGCTTATTCAGTTTATTGAATGCTTATGTTTAGCACTCTGTCAGGTACTTGACAGATTCTGATAGGAACCTTGTGAGTTAAGTTCACGTATTTATTGTCATTTCCAGACTAGGAGATTTGGGATTAAAGAATCCCACAGCCAGCCATATCTAATATTGGAGCTAGGCCTTTAATTCAGAATTTTGGCCTCATTCCAAAGCTGCCGTTCATAATTGCTTGGCTCTGTTGCCTGCTTTCTGTGGACAATACATTAAAAAGAGAAAAGATGGAGCTTTTACGCCAGTTACTTGATTTTCATTTCCTCCTCCAATTCATACAAAGTTAGAAAAAAACAAGTGAGCCAGTTTAACAAGTAAACCAAATGTTTTTTAAACTTGACGTAAAGTAAAAGGAGTACATTCTTTGTATATTGGTAGAGAAAGCTGCTCCTTTTAAAAAACTCTGGACTATCAGTATAAAAGTATACTTTATACATGTGTGAAAAATTTCAAACTAGTGCTAAGAAAAGTTGTGGATTTTCCTGAATAGTTAATAAGGTGTGTGTTTGTTTTGCAAAGACAGTGTTCTGGATACTGTGAAACTCAGTATTGAACTTGTAATCCACTATTGGGAAAGATCCACTTTCCCTGACTTCTTTTAATTATTTTATCATTCTTTCCTTCACCTGTTTTTTTTTTTTTTCCTAGTTTTTATTATTTTACTTATTTGACTCCATCATGAGGCCTGTAGGATCTTAGTTCCCTGAGCAGGGATCAAACTCAGACCTGCTTGGAGCCTTTAACAACTGGACCACCTGGGAAGTTCCCTGGCTTTTCTGTTTTTAAATATTTATGTATTCATTTGGCTGCAAAGGGTCTTAGTTGCAGTGTGTGGGCTTAATTGCTCCAGTATGTGGGATCTTAGTTCTCTGACCAGGGCTTGAACCCATGTCCCCTGCATAGAAAGGTGGGTTCTTAACCACTGGACCATTTGAGAAATCCCCTCTGGCTTTTTAAAAAAGAAAAAAATTTGACTATTTTTGTTAGCTGTCTCAACAGTTTTTTGGAAATAGGGTGGAGAGGGTATAATGTTTTAAGTATGAAAGTAAACACTTGGAGATCATTTCAAATCCTAACCTTTGCAATGTATTTTGTTTTGTCTTGAGAGATTGCTTGATGTTTACTGATAAAATTACAAACTTTATTTCCGCAGAAATTAATAATTTGCACTAGTGGTAAAGAACCTGCCTGCCGATGAAGGAGACAAGAGATTTGAGTTCCATCCGTGGGTCAGGAAGATCCCCTGGAGGAGGAAATGGCAACCCACTCCAGTATTCTTACCTGGAAAATCCCATGGATAGAGGAGCCTGGCAGGCTACAGTCCATAGGGTCGCAGAGTCGGACACAACCAAAGCAACTTAACACATCTTAAAATGTAAGCGTAGCCTACTATAAAAACTTAAAAGCCTTGACTTAAAAATCAGCCTTGGTCCATCTTGAATTAACCAGTGTGTCATGAGTGCTGACTGCAGAACTGGATGGAGGACCTTGTCTCAAACCCAAACACAGTACTGTTGAAACTGAAAGACCCTGATACACCATTTGATTGATACATAGTCTGTAGAAGTTTCTTCTGACAGTTTTTAGATAAAGTTGTGTGTGTGTTTATACTTCTGACATGAAATTCTAATCGCTCCTTCCTTAAAATGCAAGAAGCCAAAAAAAAAAAAAAATCCAATTTTATTTAGCTGATGGGGAAAATTCTAATCAGTAATCACAGTGTAACATCCTTCACTTTCCCAGTTTTAATACTCCACTTGTGACTGCAAAAGCAAAAAAGTTAGAACCCCTTTGAAGTCAGGCAAAAGTAGGAGGAATTTTAATTAGTGGCTGTGTTTTAATTAATATACATGAAATATTTTAAAAATTATTTTGAAACACTTTAAACAAAATAATTATAAGAAGAGCAAACAAACAAAAATTTCCCACATACCCTTCATCCTGCAAGCCCATTCATGTTTTGGCAAACACCACTCATTGTATGTAGCAAAGGGCCTAGTCCAGCAGCACACTGAGCTCTCTGTCCAGGGATTGAACTGTGGCCTCGGCAGTAAAAGCTCAGAGTCCTAACCACTGAACCACTAGGGAATCCCCAGTATCACACTTTGCATCCAGTTGTCCCATCTCTATAATATACTTCACTGTAGAGCTGTTCCTCTGTCTTTGATGTTCATGCCCTTGACCTTTTTGAAGGTTACAGAGCAGTCATTTCATAAAATGACTCTCAGCTCTGCTTTGTCCAGTGCCTTTTGGACAGGAACATCACAGTGTTCTTGTGTTTTGTTGGCTGGGCATGATGTTTATTTGTCCCGTGACTGGAGTTACTTTGAACACTTGGTTAAGATGGTGGATGATGTATGCTATATTTTCCTTTGCCTAGTAAGTGTTTTGTGAGGCAGTACTTAGGGATAATGAAAATATCTCTTGTCTTTTTAGCATTGTGGAATGCTGGGAATTTTAAAAATTTAGGCTGAGAATTTTAAACTCTTTTAGGGATGACATTTAGTGCTTGAACCTAAAAACCTCATGTAGAGGAGTTAACCTAAGTCCTTGAAAACAATGAAATTTAAATATTGTGGGTAGTGGAATTTGAAAAATGTTAAAAATTGGGTTACAGTGTATAGTGTAGTTTAAAAGAACTTGGGAATTAAGAACAGATATGGATGAGAGTCTAGTAATATAATAATTCTGTGATTGTGGGCAATTTATTTTCGAAGTATCAACTAGTCTTATGTTAGAAAAGGTCTGCTTTGTAAAATGTGTCTGGCAGCTGTCACAATAAACATGTCAAGATACTAAGTTACCTTCTTGAGATCTTTCAGAAGTTAAACTAATGGAGTCAATGAATAACTATAAACACATTTTCTTTAGAAACTGCTCCGTGGACATAATTAGAACAAATGGTTCGTGCATGCTCAGTCACGTCCGACTCTTGGTGACCCCATGGACTGTAGCCCGCCAAGCTCCTCTGTCCATGGGGTTTCTCAGGCAAGAATATTTGGAGTGGGTTGCCATTTCCTCCTCCAGGGATCTTCTGGACCCAGGGATCGACCTGCGTCTCCTGCGTTGCCAGGTTGATTCTTTACTGCTGAGCCACCTGGGAAGACCAGAACAAATGGTACTATGCTGAAAAAAATTTAAGATATTTATAAAATCTTTGTTCACAACCCAAAGTGATTTCACTAAATGTATACTGACGTTTTAGGGATGAGTAAGTTTTCTCTCCTAAAAAAAACTTTAGCTTTTAGGATATTGTAGCTAGAACACAGAGCTATTAAATACAAGTTTCAGAGGTAGAAATTTTTAGGCAGCCTAATAGATTGCCAATATGTAATATTACATGATAACCTATACTAATTTTAATGGAACTGAATCTTATTTAGGATAAAATCAGCTGATTCAGCTATTAGGTCCTTGCCTTTTATTTTAGGCACCATCTTAAGACAAAATAGTATCTTAGATGATGAATTTTAGCCTTTTCTTAGTTCTCTTCATTAAAAAAAAAACTTTTATAAAATCAGCATTTTATAAAAGTTTGAAATTCCATTTTACTGTTCTTAGAATTAAGTGATACTGAAAGTTATTTTATACTTCTCGCTGAAGATGAGTGTAGTTAAGATTGTAATGATGCCTTCAGTCACAATTTTGTTGAAATTTGGCTTTTGTGGCTCTTAGTAAAATTAAATGAATTGGTAAATTAGAGTTTTAGCTAACCTTATAAACAAAAAAAACCCTGAAACTAGATCTCAAATAATGGAGACAACTAAAAAGATGTGTGTCTGTGTGTTAGTCACTCAGTTGTGTCTGACACTTTGTGACCCTGTGGATTGTAGCCCGCCAGGCTTCTCTGTCCATGGAATTCTCCAGGCAAGAATACTGGAGTGGGTTGCTGTGCCTCCTCCAGGGGATCTTCCCAAGCTAGGGGTCGAACGCACTGCAGGCAGATTCTGAGCCACCAGGGAAGCCCAAGAATACTGGAGTGGGTAGCTTATCCCTTCTCCAGGGGAATCTTCCTGACCCAGGAACAAACTGGGGTGTCTGCATTGCAGGCAGATTCTTTACCAGCTGAAGCTACCAAACAACAACCAGAAAAAACCACGGAAGAGATAGCTCATCTTAAACACTGGTCCAGTGGAAGCAACCACGGCACAGGAAAGCCATGCTGCATTTTGTTGGAGTGCAGGTCGAAAATTAAGTTTCAGTGGAAGATTTTCCTGATTAATTAAAGTATTCCCCCCCTCTTTGTTTTTAAACTCTTAAGCCTGTTTAATTGCAGACTTGAATACCATATTATCTGTCCTAAATACTGTCTGTAGCCTTCCATGGCCAATATCCTAGGGGTAAGTATGTTAATTGATTTTTAATGTTTTCTCAGTTTTAATTGATCCAGGTATCTGCGGTTTAGTAATTATGGCTCTAGAAATAAAACACTGAGTTGGGAAACTTATTGATTTTTGTAGTCGTAAAGTTCATTTCATCATACTTAACTAAATGTACAGTGTGGCTCTTAGTTGCTTATGATAAGTAAAAATAATAGAGAATTTAAACTGACTATAGAAAACTGAAAATGAAATTTTTGAGAAGAAAATATTGAACCTGGTGCCTGGCTGAGTTCAAATCCATTTCTTCCTAGTTGACCATGGATCTTGGTTTTTGGATTTTACTAAAATAAAGCATTGCTTAAACGACTCATGGCTGTTTGTCACTGTTAATGGTGATGTGTGTGCCTGACAGTGCCTATCAGCAGAGTTTTGTGACGTAAAGTTACGCGTTCATCTAGACAATCGGTCTGCAAATCATTCGTATTTATTTCTTTGAACAATATTCTTTGTTTTTTCAGAAAGTGCTGTTGTATGTTCACATGTACCCTTCAGTGTCCCTCTGCTGCTGCTGCTAAGTCACCTCAGTCGTGTCCGACTCTTAGCGACCCCAGGGACTGCAGCCTACCAGGCTCCTCCTCCGTGGGATTTTCCAAGCAAGAGTACTGGAGTGGGGTGCCATCGCCTTCTTCTCTAGTATTTGCCTTTTGGACAAAAAGGATATTACACTTTTGCTTCAATTTGCTTCTAAGTGCCAGTTAATTTGCTGCCTTAGGAAGATTGCCTAGTAGTACAGTTCTAATCACCTTTTAACCTGCCTTTCTTGGGTTATTTTTATGCATAAAAGTTAGAATTTGGAGATACAATTCTAGTCCCTGGTTATAAAATTAGCTGTCTCTATGACTTTATCCAGACAGCTAATCTTGTTGGGTTGGGTTTCTCATTTCTAATATAATGGAACAAAGAGGTTGCACTAAAATATCTTGAATTTTCTTCTTGATCTAAGATTGTAAGCTTTAAGATTGAAATGGAAAAATGCTTGTTGAAAATAACTATAACATCACAAAAAAGAAATAAGACATAAATGTAATAAAAAAAAAAAACAAGATCAGAGTTATGACCCCTCTCCCCCCACTGATTTAACAATCTGACCTGAACCTTAATTTGAAGCAGTTATTGCTTAATTTGAAATTTTAGTAATATTTAGAAATCAACACAATCAGAAATCTTAGAGTCTCGATTTTTTCATTAGAGTGATGATGGCCTATGTCAAAATGTTATAGAGCTCTGTTTGACTCACTATAAAATCTCTTTATTATTCTGCTGCTCAGCATTAATGGCACAGATCAATAAATTAAAATTGGAAGTGTGGTCCAATGAAAATACTTTCATGGGGGAAGTGGCCCAGTGGCCTTCGCTGGTGGCCCAGTGGTTAAGACCCCATGCTTCCATTGCAAGGGCTGTGGCTTCCATCCCTGCCTGGTTGGGGAACTGAGATACTGCAGGCTGTGCGGAGCAAGTGGCCATAAATAAATAAGTAGCAGGCACACTGGTTACAGCAAAAACAAACCATAAAAAACCCAAGCACTTACATGGAATTAATTATTGGCTTATTTTCAGGTAGAAGAGATCAGTGCAGTAAGGACACAGACAAACCTAATCCCTGAAAGAGATCCAACAAGAAACCCAAGAAGACGTTACAGAATGGCTGGAGTCCGTTTTCAGAAACATAAAAGAAGGCGTTGCTTCTTTTAAACAATAGCTGACAGGTTAAAAGATAAAAAGACGAAACAGCAACAGGCCAGTTAAGTTCAGTTTTGAAACTCATAAAGGAGAATTAAAATCAGATCAGGGAAACAAAAGATGAAGTTAAAAACATTTGGAGTTGAAGAAGTAAAGAAACTGAAAAAACGGGAAAGGAGGTGGAATGGACCCTGGTAGCCATGATTTTTGTGTCTGTGAGCACTTTTATCAACCCCTTTCTTGATGACAGTGTCCTGCTTTGCCTTTAAATAACTGCTTCCCTTCCCTTCCTGTTCCACGCAGTTCTGGCTGGACTGCCAATCACAGTGTATCCCAGGTAATCTTGTTCTGACTAGCCACTTAAGTGGGCTTGGGATGCAAATCCCCAGACCTTCTGTGCAGAGGGTAGCAAGAAGGTACAGGGATCACAGAATAGGTGTATGGTCAAACTTTAAAGATATACGCATGGCTGTCATCTTCGTCTTAGGAAAAAACCCATCTTCTTAAGGAGAAGTAAGGTCTGCGGGGAGCGAATAGAAGTCTAATGATGTCCCTTGTGTTCCTTGACTGGCTTTGTATGGAGTCAGTGCCACCTTTAGGCTGAATAAAACAAGAAAATTTCCTTTGTTTACTTGTGGTGCTTTGAATTGGGTAACCTTGCAGTTTAATAATAGTTCTGGCTAATTCATAAATTGTTCTTGAAGATAAAGACTATTGTAAATTAGATGTGGTTCCCAGAGTTGGTGGGACTACTAAGAATGCTCTAGAATTATAAAGCAAAACTTTTGTAAAACTACCAAAAAGTTGGTAGGAATTTTGAAGAGCTGTTATGAGAAAGCTAATATTAACGGGAAGATGGGGGACTTCCCTGGGGGACCCAGTGGTTAGGATGCCTCACTTCCACTTCAGGCGGCAAGGGTGTGATCCCTGGTCGGGAAACTTAAGGTCCCATAGCTGCACAGTGGCCCCCAAAAATTCTTTTTTAAGGGAACTAATAGTAGAAGTGGAAATCTCTTTTGCTCTGAGGGCATCTGCCAGTGTCACCATATGTACTTGAGTTTTGAGAACCTTGTGGGATGAAGAGGCTGAAACCAAAGCACAGAATCTGCAGAAAATTCAGGGGTCAGAGTCACCATTCCCCTCAATAACTGGCGACCCCTGATTGAATAAGACTGATTAAGAAATAAGGCAGCTTGTATCCCTGTTTGTGGTCTGGGTTAACATATAGGGGATCCGAGGAAGGTGAATTCTTGGCTTATGGTGATCTCCCAGGCAGGAACTGTTCCCAGACACCAGGTCTCATGTTTAAAACAAGGTTTTGATGTAAAACAACCAGCATACAGTAGAAGACAGGTATACATGGGAACAAGAACCATACATTGGAAGGTAGAACTGTGAGAAACATCAGAAATACAACTGCAAAGACTTGAGATTTTGAATTATCCTAGACTATGAAACAACTCCCACTACTATGTTTAAAGAAATATGTCAAGCTTGAAAATCTTTGGGGTGAAGAAAATTTTAAATGTGACATAGCAGCAAATAGAAAGTATATAAATGAAAATTACAAGCAAAAAACCTGGTGGGTAGTTTTAACAGAATAAGTACAAGTGAAGACAAAGATGAGTGAAATGGAAGATAAGTCAGAAGACCAGAGTCAGTTCAGGGAGGATACATGAGAAACATACAGAAGAGAGTAAGAGATTTAAGGATTAAGATTCATTTAATCTGAGCTTCAGTGTGGGACAGGAGATAGAAAATGGGACAGAACCAGTACCTGAGGAAATAATGTGTGTGTGTGTGTGTTAGTCATTCAATTATATCCGACTCCAACCCCATGAACTGTAGTCTGCCAGGCTCCTCTGTCCATGGGATTCTCCAGACAAGAATCCTGGAGTGGGTTGCCATTTCCTTCTCCAGGAGATCTTCCCAACCCTGGGATTGAACCTGGGTTTCCTGCATTGCAGGAGATCTTTACCATCTGAGCCACCAGGGAAGCCCCGAGGAAATAATAGCAGAGAATTTGCCACAATCAAAGGATGACAGTCCTTAGTCCAGATGCCCAGTGAATGATAAACGTACTGAATAAAAGGAAATCTGAACTCTGCACACTGCTCACATTCTGAATTGTTTGAGTGCATTTTTTCTTTCTTTGTGTTTAAAAAGATTAAAAGCCATCCGCCATTTTTGTATTTACTCTTACAGGAGGACACAGTCGTTTTGGTCATTTCCCTTTTTGTTCCAGAGAATTCACTGTCCCATTTTAGTTACTTGAAATTTTTTTGTTTCATAGTCTCTTTATTTGGGAGACTTCTGAGTTTTGATATGACAGATCATATCCTGGGGATTTTTTGTTGTTGCTCATTTCTAGACACACAGACACAGACACACAAGAGAGACATGCAAACACAGCCTCCCTGTTTAACACACACACACGCACACACCCCTGTTTAAACCAGAAAGAGAGTGCCTATTTCCTTTTTGTGAGGTGCTCTACCCTTCAACGTTCTTTTTTTCCTAGGCTCCCTGGATACTTCCGATTTGCTCTTACTCTTCCTTTCTCCCAGGGTGGTTGTGAATATTTAAAAGATGACTAATAAAACATGATAGCTATATTTAATAAATGTTTATTTCTTTTTTGTCTATCTTGCTCTTATTTTAAACTGACTATGTAGGGTGAGAGGTGAAAAGACCCTTCCTGGGAGGTGAGTGAGTGGGTGTCTTTGATCAGAGAGGAGGCGGCGGAGGGCAGCCCACCGGGGTCTCGGAGCTGCTTGGTGGTCTGGGGCGCCCCAGCCTGGCTTTCCTGCTCCTGGCTCTGGGAGGGCCCGCCCATCAGGCCTCATGCTCTGGAAGCTCCTGTCACCACCCGGCCTGGTGTATCCTCGCGCGGTCGCAGTTAATGCGGCGGTGCGATGACAGTTTCTTTCTCGCAAAGGGCGGAGGAGCGGACGCAGTTCCACGATCCGTGTTGACCAAGGGCTCTCAGGGAAGTGACCCAGATGCAGCCATTTCTAGAGAGCAGAAAGCCCCAGACAGAATCGGCCTTCCCCATGGAGCCCAACTGGACTCCGCTGCCTCCAGGGTTCTTCCCATCAAAGAGTACTGAGATGGTCCCGAGAAGTTCTGTTAATGAAGCGGGAGCTCTTGTCTCCTGTGACTTCCCCACAGGCTGTTAGGATGGCGATCCTCCCAGTTCTTAACACACTTTGAATGTGATGGATATCATAGCATATCTGTGACAATTGAAGGTGAGAGGAGGAAGCAGCAATAGGCAGGAAATTGTTCTAATGTTATATTCTGGCTCTGAGGGTGACTATATGACCTTGAGAAATTATTGCAACATGAGAACACATCTTTTTTCTCTTGCTAGAGAATTAAAGGAAAAGTGAGATTATTCAGAAATGCTATGAACTTTCAGAAATGATAGTATTAATATATTCTAAATGAAAGTTATTATAGAAAAACAGTATGCCTTGTCCATTTTGATTTAAGTAAATTTAAATATAACTTTGGGCTTCCCAGGTGGCACAGTGGTAAAGAATCCACCTGCCAATACAGGAGGCACGAGAGACTCGTGTTTGATCCCTGGGTCAGGAAGATCCTCTGGAGAAGGAAATGGCAACCAACTCCAGTATTCTTGCCTGGAAACTTCCACGGAAAGAGGAGCTGGGTGGGCTACAGTCCATGGGGTCACACAGAGTCAGACACAACTTAGCAACTGAATAACAACAATAGTTAAGAAATACCCAGGTGTCTTTAGTAAATTAATTTATATATATGTATTAGGGATTTCTTTGGAAGGAATGATGCTAAAGCTGAAACTCCAGTACTTTGGCCACCTCATGCGAAGAGTTGACTCATTGGAAAAGACTCTGATGCTGGGAGGGATTGGGGGCAGGAGGAGAAGGGGACGACAGAGGATGAGATGGCTGGATGGCATCACTGACTCGATGGACATGAGTCTGAGTGAACTCCAGGAGTTGGTGATGGACAGGGAGGCCTGGCGTGCTATGATTCATGGGGTCGCAAAGAGTCGGACACGACTGAGTGACTGATCTGATCTGATCTGATTTGTTTTACAGAATTACTGTTGGTCCTTAATTTTTCAGTTATCCTCTCATATTAATTTCATTTCATTATTTGGTCTCTTGCTAAAACCTAGAATTAACTGAATTGAAAAGGGATAGTTTTTTAATAGGCATCTAATTTGCATGCTATTTATAGGAAAACAATTCTTTTAGTATTAGAATTTTTTTGTTGTTTATTTTTATGTACTTATTTTAAAAATTTATTTATTTTAATTAGAGGCTAATTACTTTACAGTATTGTATTGGTTTTGCCATACATCAACATGAATTTGCCATGGGTGTACATGTATTCCCAATCCTGAACCCCCCTCCCACCTCCCTCCCCATACCATCCCTCTGGGTCATCCCAGTGCACCAAGCATCCTGTATCCTGCATCAAATCTGGACTGGCGATTACTATTAGAATTTTTAAAAATTTGCTTTAGATTTTGGCTTCTTAGAATGTCTTTATATGATGTATGTTTGCCTTTTAAAATTTTTATTATATATATTAATATTAAAATTTACCATTTTAATGGTTTAAAATTCCCCTGGCATTAGTTACATTCTCAGTGTTGTGGGACCACCATTACTATCTATCTCCAGAACTTTTTCGTTGTCCCAAACTTAAACTCTGTATGTATTGAATAATAACTTCTCAGTGCTCCCTTTTTCTAGTCCCTGGGAACTAGCATTCTACTTCCTGTCTCTTAGTCTGGTAGGTAATCTCTTTTGAGTGGATCACACATTTGTCCTTTTGTGTCTGGATTATTTCACTTAGAATAATAATATTTTTAAGGCTCATCTCGATTACAGCATATATCAGAACTTCATACCTTTTAAGGCTGAATTACATTCCATTATATGGATGTATGATATTTTGTTCATTCATCTGATGGTGGACCTTGGGGTTCCACCTTTTGGCTCTTGTGAATAATGCTGCTGTGAACATGAGTGTGCAAATACCTGTTCACATCCCTGCTTTCAGTTCTCTTGAGTATATACCCAGAAGTGGAATTGCTGCATCATGGTAATTCCGGGTAATTTTTTAGAGGAATACCAAACTGTTTTCCACAATGGATGCACATTTTACACTCCTGATAGCACAGGGGTTCCTGTTTTTCCACATCCTTGCTAACACTTCCTATTGAATGGTTTATGTGTTGGGTTTTTATAGTGCTTGAAATTCAGCTGAGCCTCTCTGCTGATACTAAAGTTTTCTAGAGAGAAAGTGTTATAAAGGAATCGTAGACGTTATTTGTCCTGCAGCCTGTTTCCTTCTTAGTGAAAAGTGAAAATGAAGTCGCATCCGACTCCTTGCGACCCCTTGGACTGTAGCCCACCAGGCTCCTCTGCCCATGGGATTCTCCAGGCAAGAATACTGGAGTGTGTTGCCATTTCCTTCTCCAGGGGATCTTCCCGACCCAGGGATCGAACCCAGGTCTCCCGCGTTGCAGGCAGACGCTTTAACCTCTGAGCCACCAGAGAAGCCCAAAAGAAAGAAATCCCGTGCCCCACCCTGTCTGCTTCATCCACTTTTCTGTAATCAGGGCCCTCAGGAGAAAGGGAGGTGATGTGTGTTGAACTGTGATAAACTGCCTGGATTGTGAAGTGCACTACCTCTTTCTGTCACTGGGAAACTAGTTCTGGGTGACATCTAAATTTATTTTGGAAGGTGATGCTGACCTAATTTTATGGAAATAAAACTAGATGAAAAATTAGGGGATAGGTTCTGTATCTTATACAGATATTTTTTTTTAAATAAATTTTATTATAGTTTTTGGCTGCATTTTGTGGCATGCAGAATCTTAATTCCCCAAGAAGGGGTGAAACCCACACCCCCTGCATTGGAAGATGGGGTCTTAGCTGCTAGACCACCAGGCAAGTCCTTAGAATACTTGGTTTTTGAGTCTCCTACTTTTTCTCTATTGCAAGAAAACTATGGCTCAGATGGTAAAGCATCTGCATACAATGAGAGAGACCCAGGTTCAATCCCGGGATCAGGAAGATCCTCTGGATCTTGCCTGGAAAATCCCATGGATGGAGGAGCCTGGTAGGCTACAGTCCATGGGGTCCCAAAGAGTCGGACACGACTTCTCGTTCTCATTCGTTCTTAGGCAACTCATGGAGGACCCCTCCAGCTCTAAACATACGTTGAGCAGGACACTGAGTTTCTAGCACTCACTCCTTAATGCTTCTCTTTCCCAGGGATCATGGCCCAAGTAGCAGTGTCTACCCTGCCTGTCGAAGACGAGGAGTCCTCAGAGAGCAGGATGGTGGTGACGTTCCTCATGTCTGCTCTTGAGTCCATGGTGAGATGGCTCTACACTTGTGTAAAGTTTCCAGTTGGGTAACATTGGGCTTGTGAAAATTTGATTGATTGGTTTTTGGAAAACATACACTTTGTCTTTTTTTTTTTAGTATATACAGATTTTTTTGCTTGAATAATAGTTAATGGGATTTAAGCTTTTCAAATCAAATATTACTGCATACCATGTTTCACAATGTTGTTAACTTACCTGAATGTGTAATTTTTTACATTTAATTTCAATTTTCTACCTCCTAATATCTTAGGCAATCCCTTGTTTTGCAAGCCTTAACTTTGAATTTGAGTGTGATATTTGAAGTTAGTCTGAGTGAGTTTGTATATTGTAGTGTGTTGCTGGTGTCTTACTGTATTGGTGTAAAGAACATTACCACAATTTGGGGCCTTAAGAGCATATTCACTATTTTACATCTATTCTTTATTATATTGTGCTTTGCATTCACAATTTTCTGAATTCGGTGGCCTTTACCAAATATGTAGTGTAACTTTATTAAAAAAAAAACTTATTTACACATAATTGCAAAATAATTATTTTGTTGCATTCCTATATTACTATCATAGTACTATAGTTTGCTTATCATGTTTTTATGAATATGTATGAGTTCATAGATTTAAAAACTATTAGACTTAGGTATTTTCTGACACAGTGAAATTATATATTCTAAGCAGGAGGAGGTAGTGTATTTACTGTCTTTAAGTATTATATATATATAATATTTTATATATATATTATATATATATATATATAATTTATATTATATATATAGCAGAATACTAGTGGAATCTCCTATTTTTCCATTAGGGCATTTTCCCCCTTCTTTCTACTACATAAGAATTAAAAAAATTATCTCCTTCAAGAAAGCAATTTTAGAGTGATTAGTGACCATATATACTATTTCTCTCTGAATGTCACTTATTTCTCGCTTTTGGTCTTAAAATCAGTCAACATTTGTGGCTGTCATGTTAAATAATTTAGAGATTAAATCTACTCTGTTGATATTAAGTCATTTTCTTTAATACTAATCTTTACGTAGGATGACATAATGTTGCGTAGGACCCAGTCTCTTCCTCAGGCTGTCTTCACAGTTTCCTCACCTTTGGCAGTGTTTATTTCCTCCTCACCAGCAGGAGTGAAAGTCTGTCCTGTTCCCAGTTGTGTACTGTGAAGTATGGTAGGTTATAGGTTGGCTTCATCCCTCTTCCTTTGGCCTATAGGTTTCTTTGATCTAAATCCTTAGACAGTATGTGAATCTTGCTTTGCTGTTTCATAAACGCTGCGTTTGGTGATAGGGTTGTCCAACTAAGAATGGATAGTGAAGCAAGAATGCACCCTCATTTATCACAAGGTATGTAAATAATAGTTCCTTACAGGTGAGCAGCCAGGGTCCATCTCACAGAAATGTAATATAATACAACCTCAGTACAGCAGTGTTCGTCATGCTGAGAAGATTGTTGGCTCACCTCAAGGTCACAGTTTCTCTGCTGTGGCTTTATCACAGCTCAGAAGCTTTCTGATCATGAAAGTAGGTATAAATGATTTATTCCAGATACCATTTTAAAGCGATATTATGCAAGTAGTTCCCATTTAAGAAATTAGAGGGTGGTAATGGTACAAATCAAAAACAGCCAGAGGAAGCTTTAGTTTTCAACAAGTGATACTGAGAACATAGGCTATTTGGGGGAAGAAAGTCTTTATCGTGTGTTAAGTTAAATTCTAGATGAGTAAAAATTTAAAGATAGTCATGTTAAGATGAAAAAACCAGGAGAAAATGTATGTAAATATGTATTTAGTTCCATAAGCTTTTCTATGCCTAGTATTAGTGAGGCACCCTTATGCATCAATAAACACTAACATAGCATGAAAGGTAAGCTGATTCACAGAAAACTGTCTCAAGGTCCATATTCTTCAATACCCTTTGATTTGTATGCTAATCATTGGATTAGTGGGGGTTTTTTGTTTTGTGTTTGTTTTTTTTGCCAGGCCTTGTGGCTTGTGGGATAAGTCCCCAGCCAGGAATTGAACCTGAGCCTTAGCAGTGAGAGTACCGCATCCTAACCACTGGCATGCCAGGGAGTTCCCTGGATTATTGATTATACTAAAGTATAATAATGGTTTATACTTTTAAAAATGGTTCTGGGAAAGTTGCACAGTAATGTTTGCTAGGATACTGAGAGTTAGCCCTTCTAGAAGTACAGATGGGAGTGTCAACTGATGACCCTTCTTAGAAAGCAATTTTCAGTATGTTTTGAGGACCTTAAAAGTTTTTACTTTGAGAATTTTTGGACTGTGGTTTCATGTCTCTGACTGTCTTTTAAGAAAGTCAGTCAATGGGACGACCCAGAGGGATGGTATGGGGAGGGAGGAGGGAGGAGGGTTCAGGATGGGGAGCACATGTATACCTGTGATGGATTCATTTTGATATTTGGCAAAACTAATACAATTATGTAAAGTTTAAAAATAAAATTAAAAAAAAAAAAAAGTCAGTCAAGATACACATAACTATTTTGTTCCCAGATGATTTTTTCAGTGTTGTGTTTCAGAATGATAATTGGAGTCAGCAGCATTTTCTATAAAGGTTGCACTAAATGAATTATTGTTTATCCACGAAATGGAAGGCTGTATACTCTTTTGTGAAGATTTTAAAGAATATTTAGTCTCTTAGGAATGTGCTCAGTAGAAGTGTACCTTTCTGAGTGGGTTCCAGTGGAGATACTTGTGGAGGGGGCATTTGTGATGGAAGCTGTAGAGTGGCTCCTGGGCCCCTCTCCCCTGCAGGACTGCTGGCTTCTCTGTGTCAGAGCCTCCCTTGCCCAGGCTCTCCCCTTCCCTTGAGGGAGGCCGGACCCAGCTCCCGAGTGCCTGCAGCGCCCTCTGCAGCAGCTGTGCGTTCTTGCTCTGCAGAACCCTGCTGCCCTTCACCTCACAAGGTGGTTGTCACTGGGAGTGCTTGCCAGCAAGCCTGTGTGCACATCTGAGTCTGTCCCTTGGGTTTTTGACCTATAACACGTTAAAAAGGATTTCTGCCCTTTTTTCATAAAAATTCTGTGAATCCTTAAAAATCAAGGTTGTAAACAATTTAGAAATAGTGGTCTCTTTAAAAAAAATGGGAACTCTCTTCTAGATTTGATAACTTAAGGCCAGAAACTAGAAACTTTACCTTATTCCAGATGAGGCATTAAGGCTGGTCATGTGATAAGATTTTTTTATTCATCCAGCTGAAAGAGTGCTTTTAAACGTCTGTGTGTAACATAAGATTTACTATTTGTGTATTTTAGTGTAAAGAACTGGCCAAGTCCAAGGCGGAAGTAGCGTGCATCGCAGTGTATGAGACAGACGTGTTTGTTGTTGGAACCGAGAGAGGACGTGCTTTTGTCAACACTAGAAAGGACTTTCAGAAAGATTTTGTAAAATACTGTAAGTATTGTATTTTTATCTTCTATATTCCATAAATGTTTATGGAGAACTCATTGTTTTCGCTTCTAAAGCTGATTGAGATTTATACCCAAAAAAGACTTTTCTGAAGTCCGTGGTGATATTTCAGAATGCTCAGAGGCAATCACTGACATGGTAACATAAGGGGAAGTACTGAAGAGCTTAAGAAAAATAGGCACTGTTTATTGTACTGTGCTCCTTGCTTGACTCTGGCTTAGTGAAACACCTTAGAAGATAGAGAAATATCAGTGATTAAAATTTCTTAATTCAGATAAGAAAGTCTTGTCTCTGATAGATGTTTGATGTATTGCGGAAAAAAAAAGTTTTCCTCTGCATTAAGTTTGAGTAAGCATGAAGAAAGTTCCACAGGTCTTCCTGACCCCTCAATGGAGTCATGTTATCCTCTGTTCGCAGTGAGATTTGTGATCCTCCAGTCAGAAGCTCATCCGGTAATGTGTTTATTTGATATTGGAACAAACGCATTAGAGAAATTTACTGTAGGGTGTTAAAACCTAGACCCTCCCGCAGAATGACAGTGTTCATATCTGTGTTTAACCTAGCACTGTCCATAGCTTTTATCTTTAAGATCCAAACTTAGATTTCCATTATCAAGTCAGATCCAATTCGTGACACATTAAGGCAGATAATGGTTGAATAAAAGTTCATTCTTAAGTCATTAATTTCAATTCTCAATTACGTTTTTTAAAAAACATCTCTCCCCTCCACTGTACCTGCCTCCCCCGCACCCATTATCTTTTAAGCTTCATGGTAGTAATCTGTTTAAATTTTTTCCCTCATTATTTCTTACCATTTTGAGAGTTTTTAAGACTTTGATTATGTTTGTGTATTTGAATTTGTACTGATAATGTTGCTTTGATTATGTGTGTGTCAGTTGCCATCTGTCCCATGAATACTGTAATCCCACTGGCAGCTGTGTGTACATCCCTGTTCCCTATATGCTTTGCTAATGGGCTTCTTCAGTGGTTAGAACTAAGCATTAGGGGAATTGTCCTCAGTTGCAAATTATAGTCCCTGCCTGTTAGTATTCATACTTTTTTTATTACCAAAACATTGATGCCACAGAGAATAATCTTTTGGTATATAATGCTTAAGTACCTAATACTCGTTTCCTATAAACTGTTCTGCAGATAAGATCAATTGTCTTCCGAAACCAAATCAGTGGGTTTATGAGTCAGTTTAGAAATTCTTAGAAGAGAGTTCTAAGCTCTTTTCCAGGGTTTTGAAAGGCAGTATCCTATGGAAATAAAATAATGTGAATCACTTAGATTTATTAGAAAAATTAAAATTTTTCTAATAAAAAGTAAGGAGAAAATGCATCATTTGTTTTAGTGGATATATTTTAACCTGACATCTGAAACATTATCATTCAACATATATAATCAGTATAAAAATTATTTTTTTGTTCACCTGTCCAAATTCTTTATTAAAGCAACAACCAAAATACAGGATGGCTCATGGGTTTTTTTTGTTTTTTTGTTTTTTTTGCTTTTTTGCCTCTGTATCAACTTACATATTAATCATTTGTTTATACTTTTAAATTATTTTTAAAAGGTGAATATTTATAGCTCACAAATCAACAGAGTGACATTTCCACCCAGATATATTTTTCCATCTTATTTCCTGGTTTTAACAAGGGACATCCAGAACCAGGGGCACAGCACATCAAACTTCAGTGCCATCACCTTCTATGAGCAGCACTAGGTCATCCGAGAGATACATTAAAGGTTTACATTTTTCATTAAATAAAAATAATTTATGCCAGAATATTCTTAGACCTATTTGCTTTCTGTTTTTACATTCTCTGTGAGCTTCAATTTTGATGGTGGCATTCTGAGAATTAGACCCCTTACAAATGAAATCTCTAAAAAAAAAAATCTCAATTAAAGGTCATTATCACTATCATATGATATTTTCTTGTATAACAGACACTCAGTCCTTCAGAAAGCATACTAAGCAATTCTGTTTTATTCGATTTTCTCCCCCACCACTAATTTGTTTAATACAAATCTTGTTATGCACTGTAGAAACCCTATAAGTCATTAGGAAGATGAACTTTGTTATCTCCTAGAGGATTTTAAAATGAATAGGTGAATGTAAAAATGTCTAGTACCTTGAAGGATGGGTGGTGATTTAGGTGCTAGGCTAAATCTCTTGCCAGGCTCCTCTCTCCACGGGATTTCCCAGACAAGAATACTGGAGTGGGTTGCCATTTCCTTCTTCAAAAAAATTATTAATGGGGTATTTTGCATACAATTTTTGGTACTAAATCTTTGAAATCCAGGCTATATTGTAAATTTACAACACATCTTAATTTGCACTGTGTACATTTCAAGTGCTAAGTAGCCACACGTCAAGTGTCTATAGAGCCTTTTGTGTTAGACTTGGCAACAAGAAAGATTTTGTGGTGATAATCTTCCCGTATTAAATGTGTAGTTACTCTAAGGTATCTTTTCATTTTAAAATTACTAGTACCTAATTTTTACTTGGTAGAATTGTCACCTATAGCTGCTCTTGTTTCAGAGATGATCTCTGTTTCTTATAATCTGCATTCAAGTCATTTGTCTTTTAGGTTCTTATTTTTAAAGTTCCTCCTCCTCTCTTTCCTTTCTGTCAAATCATAAGTGTTAGCATTTGGAAAAAATATTCTTAGCAAAAACCAAATATTAAGATAATGGATATGGACCTTTTATAGCATTAATATTTTACAGGTGTTGAAGAAGAAGAAAAGGCTGCAGAGATGCATAAAATGAAATCTACAGCCCAGGCAAATCGGATGAGTGTCGATGCTGTGGAGATAGAAACACTCAGAAAAACAGTTGAGGACTATTTCTGCTTTTGCTATGGTAGGGTTATACACTTGAATTGTCTAAAAAAATATGTTATATAGTTGACTTTTCTAAAGGGCAGATTAAGCAACTGACTTAACAATCACGAAACACGCTTTCACAATTGAATGAGTTGATTCCCAGATATTGGGTTAACATTATGAATGACCTTTCTTTAGCCATTAGAGTTGGTTTCTTTTTTGTTTTTTAATGTAGTTTTAGGTTCACAGCAAAATTAAAGAGGAGGGTGCAGAGATTCCCTGTCTGCCCCTTGCCTCTTCTACAGATGCTTAACTTCACCACTATCCGCATCCCCCACCAGAGAACCTGCAGTGACACAGCATAGTGACCTGAAGAGTCCTGTTTATTTTTGACAAGTGTGCTGATCTCAACAAGTCCCTGGGAAAAAAGCAGCTTTTGTTAGTCTAGTTATGCAATAAACAGCTCTTTTTAGGGAAAGAGGAAAGAGGGAGAGGATAAAGGTTACGCTGTGAACTTGTAGATAAGACTCAACTCTGGGGACTGGACTTTCCAGCATGTGTGGGTCCCCAGTCTGATACCCACAGACAGCCGAGGGGATACGTTCGTTTGTGAATGTAGGGTTTATCTAAGTTTTCAATGAGAATATTAGTCCTAAATTGCTTGGCGTTTTATGGTAACAGTAGGATTTGTCAGGGTTCCACGTTCTAAGGCTGAATTGTATATGAAAAGATTGTATTATACCACAGTGGGCCATTGCTCCTTTCCTTTTGTGTGAATTTTATGTGTGTATTTTATCAATATATGTTTTCCATTTTGGCTTTTTGAATTCGTTTTCAGGTTTAGACCACTGCTAACATAGGAATAGGGTCCTCTAGTATTTGAAAATAGTTTTGAAATCAAATATTGGTGATTGCAGCCATGAAATTAAAAGACGCTTACTCCTTGGAAGGAAAGTTATGACCAACCTAGATAGCATATTCAAAAGCAGAGATATTACTTTGTCAACAAAGGTCCGTCTAGTCAAGGCTATGGTTTTTCCAGTAGTCATGTATGGATGTAAGAGTTGGACTGTGAAGAAAGCTGAGCGCCGAAGAATTGATGCTTTTGAACTGTGGTGTTGGAGAAGACTTGAGAGTCCCTTGGACTGCAAGGAGATCCAATCAGACCATTCTGAAGGAGATCAGCCCTGGGATTTCTTTGGAAGGAATGATGCTAACGCTGAAACTCCAGTACTTTGGCCATGTCATGCGAAGAGTTGACTCACTGGAAAAGACTCTGATGCTGGGAGGGATTGGGGGCAGGAGGAGAAGGGGTCGACAGAGGATGAGATGGCTGGATGGCATCACCGACTCGATGGACGTGAGTTTGAGTGAACTCCGGGAGTTGGTGATGGACAGGGAGGCCTGGCGTGCTGCGATTCATGGGGTTGCAAAGAATTGGACATGACTGAGCGACTGAACTGAACTGAACTGAAAAGCATGAATGCAGGGGAGATCCCTGGTGGCCTAGTGGTTAGGGTTTTGGGTTTTTCACTGACGTGGCCTGGATTCAATCCCTGATTGGGAAACTGAGATTCTGCAAGCAACATGGCGAAAAAAACCCCCCAAAACCTACTAATGCCATTTATTGAACCATGATAACTGATCATGGTTAAGTTTTTCAAATTTTACCATTTAATGATTACTGTCTCTCTGCCTTTTCCCTATCTCTTAACCTCAGGGAAAGCTTTAGGCAAGTCAACAGTGGTCCCTGTTCCATATGAAAAGATGCTCCGAGATCAGTCGGCCGTGGTGGTGCAGGGGCTTCCAGAAGGAGTAGCCTTCAAACACCCTGAAAACTATGATCTTGCAACCCTGAAGTGGATTTTGGAGAACAAAGCAGGGATTTCATTTATCATTAAAAGGTGAAGTACTTTCTCCCTTGTCCTCAATAGCTTTTTCAAATAAAGTTGAATAATTCTTCACCTTAAGTTAATATGTTTTTATTATTGTTTACTATAGAAACCATTTAAATTTATGCTTTTTGATAACTTTTTGTGTTTACATGTAATATTTCGTTCTGTTTTACTGCAGACCTTTCCTAGAGCCAAAGAAGCACCTAGGTAAGTGATTGCTTTGCTTACATTATAACAGGACCAATTACTAAACCTGTTGTGTCAAAAATTCAATACATTGTAAGAATGTCTCCTTTATTTTCTTTGAGAATATGATGTAAGACATTTTGGAGTGGAGTGGTACAATGTTTATATAAACCAGTGAAAAATCTGTTGAGCTGAAAAACCAGAGACTTATTGTTTTCAGCTCAGCCGCTTGCTTTATGATGTATTCAAGGCTTTGTGTTTGCAGGGTGTAAGGATCTGTCCTCATGCCCCAGAATTATGAGGGACTTAATTTACATAGTCCACTGAGCGGGCACAGAGAGATGGAACACAGGATTGGGAGGGGAGGGGATGCACAGCCATGTGTGAACATTAAAGGCTTCCAGTGCTGGTGGTCTAAGGTGGAGTCACCACAGGAGGAGCACGGCGTACACACTGGAGGAACGGTTAGTGGAGGTTCTAGGGAGGAAGCCCAGGAAGGAGTTTACGAGGAAGAGGGAATTAAGATGGGCCGTTGAAAAATGAACAGGTTTTCAACAGGACTTCCTTCTGGGAAGTCCAGACATTCCTTTTGAAGGGAAAAGGGGTATTTAAAAGACTAGCACCCCTTTGAGACTTGTCAAAGAAAATAATCACTGTCATTGGCAACTTCTAAGTGATGTAAACGTGAAAGGACAAGATAATATGGATACCCAAGCATATATTGTTTTCTGGTCGATAGCCTCTGTTATTCTCACTACGATGAAAAGATTAATTTTTTAGAAGTTTTATTGGGGTGTCATTGACGTGCCATAAATAAAGTTCACCCATCTCAAGTGTACAGTCCATGCGGTATATGGAACGGCTTTCTGGCAGTTTGGTTAGTTGACCCTGTTTATTTCTGGACTTTCTACAGAGCGAATCATGTTGTATGTAAATCAAGACAGTTGACTTCGCAGTCTGAATGTTTTGTATTTCTTAGTCTTGTTGCTCTGGCAAGGATGTTCAGTGCAGTATTGAGTAGGACGTGGCTGTAGCAAACATCACCTTGTTCTCCATACTAGGTGGAAGCCATTCGAGCTTTCACCGTTGAGTTATCTGTAGGTTTTTGTATGTGTCCTTTTTGAGATTGAGAAAGTATAGACTTGGTTTTCATGTTTAAGTTAACATTCATTTTTTCTTGATCAGTATTTTTTTGCCCTGATGTATTGCAGATTAGCCGTAGTTTGCCATTTGTATTTTATGAAGTCTGTGATTCTAGAAACATGTTCTGAAACATTGAGGCCTAGTGGTTAGTTAAACAATATTTCTGTAGAGTATTTATTTATAATAATGAGTTGTCCAGGTGGGTGGCTTTGTATGGCTCGGCTCTTTTGCCATATCGACTTTCAAAGTAATTGAAAAGTTGCAATTATAATGGGATTGCATTTTCCAGTGTAAAAACTTTTAACAGGCTTATTGAGATATGATTGACATACAGTAAACCACACATATTTAAAATGTGCAGTTTGCTAAGCTTCGACACATGTATATGCCGTGGAAACTGTCGTTGCAACCAGGATAATGAAACCTCTCTCACCCCTGCTTCCTTGCATCCCGTCGTAATTCCTCTCCTCCTCTCTGCCTTGTCCCCAGACTGTCACTCATGTTGTTGTCAGCAGAGATTTCTTATGTTTTTTTATGGAAATGGAATCTTAGAGTACGTGCTCTTTTTTGTTCGTCTGGCTTCTTGCTTTGCGATTTTTCCGCGTTTCATGTATCAACAGATACATTTTTATTACTGACTAGTATCCACGGTACAGATACTCCCAATTTGTTTACTGATTTACTTGCCCATGCACGTGTGGGTTTCCATTTCTTGGCTTTTATAAAGAAAGCCACTATGATATTTGAGTGCAAGTTTTTATGTGGACGTTGTTTTCATGTCTCCTGGGTAGACAAAGGGAGTGGCGAGATTGTAACAGTAACTAGTTATTTACCTTTTTAAGACACTGCCGAAGTGGCTTTCAGCGTGCTGGTTTTGGTTTATGTTCCCACCAGCAGTGTGTGAACTGTAGTTGTTCTGCATCTTTGTCAGCATTTGATGGAGTCAGTCTTGTTCTTTTTTCCTTTAATTTTTGCAAACATAGAATTCACCGTTTGGTGGTATATAAGTCAGTGGGTTGCAGTGTGTCTACAAGATGCACAGCTATCACCCTGTCTCATCACCTTAAGAAGGACCTTGTCCCCGTTAGCAGTCATTGTTGTCCAGTTCTTCTGAGGCAGATGTACTCATGCTGGATCTTGGTTCCCCAACCAGGGATTCAACCTGTGCCCATTGTAGTCGAATCACCTGGGAAGTCCCCAGATCTACTCCTAACAGAAATCTGACTTCCTGTATACATCAGTATTGTCTTATTCAGTAATAGTATATTGGTGTACTTGTTTCACTGATGAAAATAGGAGCTTTCTCATTAATGGGAGGTTTGTGGAGGGTTGAGGGGCTAAAAGCTGTTAGATGATTATCATCCCTGAATATCTTCCTTAGAGGGGAGAATGAAGGACACTCTTTCAAACTAACAGCAATACTCATATGAATGACCCTGAGCTGTGAACTCCCTTTCCCCTGTTCATTCTATAGTTAGGACCTTTGGAAGCATAGTCATATTTCATATTAGTGTTGGAGAAATCTAAATCTTAACATTTTTTTTGTACCTAGGTGGTCGTGTGATGGTTACAGATGCTGAAAGGTCAATGATATCTCCAAGTGGAAGGTAAAGCATATTTCATTAGTACTAATGAACCTCCACACTTCAGCAAGTTTTAGTGTTTAGGTTATTGATGTATTAGAATATTAAAAAGGCCTGCATTTGAATCCTTTGGAGGGCCTGTGAAAATGCACTTTTTGACTTAGTAGTTATGAATGGCAGTGGTTAACCTGAATGAAGCTAGTGTGATTAGTCTGGTGACCACATTGTGAATAGGAAGGCCTTCTAGTAAGACCATGTTGTTTTATTTTACCTTTCCCTCCCAAAATGTTCATTGGAATTAGATTTCTAAATTCAGTTAACAAGTCATTGATGCAGGAAATAAATATGTGAATTTTAAAGTGAGTCACTTCTGCAGTGACTGGGTCAGGCGAGTGAGGTTATCCTGTGACATCCAGGTATTTGAGTGCTGTGTGTAAGTGGCCCTCATCGTGTAGAGCTTCATCGGGGTTTCTTTTCCTTTCAGCTGTGGCCCCGTCAAAGTAAAAACAGAACCCTCAGAGGATTCTGGTATGTACCAGTGCATTTAGAATCAGTTGTGAAATGTAAGTAAAGAAGACTTTCCCTTAATTTAGAAGTTTGTTTTTGGACTCATTACTTACTGCTTTGATGTGAAGTAGAACAGATTTATTCCAAAAGGTGACATTATTTGTTAATATTACTGCTGCTGCTGCTTGTTGATGATTTGAGGCACATCTTCTAAAACCGTGTCGCGTATATAAACAGTTCATACTTGGACATTGTTCCCCTGTATGGGATATACTACTTCTTTATCCATTTACCGTTTATTGGACATTTGAGTTCTTGGCCAGTTTTGATTGTTTTGAATTAAAATCTGTATGTGTGTCTGTGCGGAGATGTGTCTTCATTACCTTTTTTTAGTAGATTCAGAGGAGTGAATTGTGGTTCTTTGCTTCACTTTTTAAGCTACCGACGAATTGTTTTCCTTAAGTGACTGTTATTTTATGTTCTTAGCAGCAGTGTGTGAGGGTTTGGGTTTCCATCGCTTGACCAACGCTTGTTATTGCCTCTCTTTTTTGTTTTATTGCAATGCTAGTGTTTTCTTGTCTGTCTTCTTTTCCCCTCACTCCCTTCTTTTCTTTTGCTAAGAAATCATCTGTTGGTGTTAGATGTTGTTGCCACAGGTGGGATATCATTGCTTCAAAGTAGGCAGAGCTGGAGTATCTGTTCATGTGTATTTATATTTACATACGTATGTTTATCCATTCCCATCTATGATTTTTCATGCCCATATTTTCAGTTCCTCTCTTGGACACCCCAAGGTTTTTTTTTGTTTCCTTCCTTTCCTGGAGAATTTTCTGAGAGCCGTGGAAACCTTGTTCAGTGTGTTTGCATATTTCATTTCACACAGGTTTCATTGCTAACCTCTTTGTCTTACTGACCCTTTGACACTTTGGCTGGGCTATCACCACTACTGCCTGTCCCCCATTTTCCTCAGTCTCCCTGGCCTGAGAGACTGCCCCTCAAAGAAATAAATAGTCTCCTTCTGCCACCCTGCTTTGGGCCTTTGAAACTCCTGATGCAGCTGCATATCTTGGTCAGAGCAATCTAATGGTGTTTGAAATGAATTGTTGGGGTTAGAAGAAGTGTGAGTGTGTGTGTGTGTGAGAGAGAGAGAGAGAGAGAGGAGATACTGAATGAATGAGAATTTTTATGTATGTTATTTTTAGAGGGGTCTGCAAGAAAGGCAGCGTTGAATTCTCCTTATTGGGAATAAGTATTTGAGTTTGTTACACAGTTTGTTTCACAGAAGTTTTTTTCTTTCCCTCTTTCACGTCACAGGAAATCTCGGTTTAGTTTTTAGTTTGTTGTACTGAAATCACCATTTTGTAAATCTTCTCCCCTTAATTTATGTATTTGTCTCCTGAATAGTTTGGATCTAAAAATAGACTTGATGACTTGAGAAAAATGATATTTTTTGAATTTTTCAACCATCTTAATTGTAGATTAATAGTACACATATTGGTTTATTTATAAAGGGTTTTTTTTTTTAATAGGTTTATTTTTTTCTGCCTTACACTTTGTTTTTGAATATGTGGGGAAAATACCTTTTATTAAGAACTCACTAAAGAATTTGTTAAGAATCTTAAAACTTTTAATAAAATTGAAGTATAATATATGCCAAATATAAGTGTATATATGGCCAGTGAATAAAAATGCCTGTGACCTAACACGCACTGGGATACAGAATATTAATGACACCCCAAGAAGGGTCTCTCCTCCTCCCCTCTCATTACTCTTCTGAAAGTCAGCTGTTTGCTTGAGTGTGTTTTTTTAACCTAAGGCTTATGCATTTTAATTTTCTTCAGCTTTCTTGAGGTATAATTGGCATTACTTGAGTTTTAACAACATAGACTTCTTTTCTCTAATTTTGACTTCCCTCTACATGGAATTGTACAATATACACTCATTTATATCTGGCCACAAAGGTCTACTTCAAATTATTTATCCTCATTGTGGGCAAAGTGTTAGGCTAAAAGGTATGATTTGTTACCCTTATTAATAAAGAGACATGTTAGGAGGGAAAAAAAATTCAGTGTCTCTTTATTAAAATCATTAAAAAGTATGCCATCTTTACTCTGGAATATTGGGTCATTAGAATTGATGTTTACAGGTGATTTTCATTGATTTATAAAAACATTTTTGACTATGAGTGAAAGCACTGTGACTAATTTTCTTTAATTGCAAAGATAACTTGTTGGAAGATAGATTTAGCATTAAATAATAATCCCAGAATGTTAGTAGGGTGGTTAAAACTTTGTCTTAGTTGGGTTTTAGATTATTTTTGTCCCCGTGATACCTTGCAAGCTTTTGTCTTTTGCAAACCTTTAAAATATGAATTGAATGCATTATTTTGCATTAATAGCAGAGCACAGGGGACTTCCCTATACAATCTGAATGCCTCAAAGTATAATTATATAATTTAATTTGCTTTTATAGGCATTTCTCTGGAAATGGCAGCTGTGACAGTGAAGGAAGAATCTGAAGATCCTGATTACTATCAATATAACATTCAAGGTAGTACTATTTAATAAAGTTTTTCTTTCCAGAAATTATTGTTGGTTATAATTAAAATTTGTTAATTGCCTGAATTTCTTAGATATTATTTTATTGATTGGTCCTTTGGTCCTTGACTAGCAGGTGTACTTGTAATTTCTCACTGGAATAAAATTGATTTCAAAATGGGGCACTCAAAGTCCATCTACACGGGCAATGTTGAATAATCATTAATATTCTTAAAAAGGACAAGTAAAAGTTGTGGCTTAAGATAGAATTCAGTTTCACTTTTCAGAGTTATTTGCAAGGCATAAAAAGTCTTCTAAACCTTTAATATCTGTTTGTGGAACAAAAATAACTTCACATTATTTTTATTATTTTAAAAATCTGTAAAAGATCAGATATTATTAAGTTTTAGGTATTTACCCTTTTATTCTGTATCTCTTCTTGAGTGATAATCAAGAAGGAATTAAAGCTCATAATTTCACAATGCAGTTTGCTTTTCTGCATTGATGGATTTTAGTTTAGAAGAACATCTCTAGTTTATGGTAAGTTTGATTGTCATAGATGCATAAAGTACATTAAACATTTAAAGTATAAGATCTGATTAGTTTTATGTATACCCATAACCCAAAAACGTTAGTCTTCACTGCACTCAAGATAATGAAGTGTCCATAACCCTCAAATTTCCTTGAGCCTCTTTGTAATTCACAGCTCTCCCCAGCCAATGGCTGATTTGTTTTCTATCATTTTATTTTAGTTTGCAGCTTTAAGAAATTTATATAAATGGAATCATCATAAAGTATGTACTGTTTTCTTGGGGTGGGGAGCTGTGACTTTCAAATTCCGTGTGATTGTTTTGAAATTCATCCACATTGTTGCATATGTCGATAGCTAATTCCATCTTGTTGCTGAATGTTACTCCATTGTTCATCTGTACCACAGTTTATCCTTCTGTCTATTGATGGACATTTGGTTGTTTCTAGTTCGGGGCTGTTAAAAATACAGTTGCTATGAACATTTGTTTGGAAATAGCGTTCATTTCTCTGGAGTAGCTTTCCTGGCACTGGAATAGCTGAGACCTGTGGTGGGTATTTAAGCTGTGTCCCACTGCGCTTTTACTGTTGGGCATTTCCATCAGGGGGCAGTAGTTCTTGTCGCTCCATGTCCTTGTTAACACTGGTATGGTCCGCATTATTTTTAGCCACTTTATTGGGTGTCTTGTGATACCTCTTTTCGATTTTAATTTACATTTCTCTAATAGGTTTAGTTCATTTAAAATAATAAGTTTTTATCAGTTCTGGAGTATTGTAAAAGCTAGGGATAAATTTATTCTACTTTGTAATCATGTATACATATATATTAAATCTATGTACATATATTAAGTTGTCTCCTAGTGAATTTCATAATTTTTATGTCAGTTTTGATTGTTTTATTGCCATGATGGTAGTAATCACATGGCTAAAAGGTTTAGATAAATCTAAAGGTTTTTAATCGAAAAGTTAAAATTTTGGAAAATATTTAGCCGTTGAGCAGTTTTTGGTACCTTGCTAACATACTTAATAAACACTGTTTAATAAAATCTTTTTTAGCACATTATATTTAATTTTAAAAATAAAATTCTGTATCTGTGGCATTGTCTTTTTAGCTTTGCTGTTACTAGACAGGATTATATAAGATTTTTTTCCCCCTTGAAAATAGGGAGTGTGAGTGACTTAAGGTAATGCTTGAGTAATGGGAGTGGAAATCTGATATTTGTAGAAGAAAAGATTGCTGAAAAGATCAAGTGCAGTTGAAGAAGGTGGGAGCCAGACTATTGATTTTCATCTAGCCTGAGAGATACAGTCCATGCAGTTTTGGTATTTTTTGCAGTTCTTTGTATATTCTGAATAAAAGTCCTTTGTGATGGGATTTGCAAATAGGTTAATTTGATGATGCCCAACTTACTGGGGAATTTTTCCCTTGTATGAATTGTGCTTAAGTACCATATCCAAAAAAAAAATCTTTAGTTTACAGAGATTTTCTTCTGTGTTTTATAAGCACTTTTATAGTTCTACATTTAAGTCTATGATTGGTTTAGACCTAATTTTTATATAGTGTGTGGAATTCCAAGTTCAAACTTACACATACAGATATCCAGTTTTTCCAGCACCTTTTGTTGAAAAGACTATTGTTTTTTTGTTGTAATACTTTTACATCTCAGAATATTCTGTTACATTGTCAGTTTTCTCAAGCGTATCCTGTTACATAGATATTTCTGTTTCTACCCTTTCCCAAAATTGCATTGTCTTGAGGACTACAGTTTATAGAAGCCCTTGGGCATTTTGGTGGAGATTATGCTGAATCTATCGACTAAATTTGGTTGAATATCTTAATATTGAGTCTTCCGATGCATGAGCATGATATGTGGATGTTATCTGTTTGGCTCTTCTGTGATTCATCAGTGCTTAGTTTTCACCATACATATCTTATACATATTTTATAAGATTTATATCTAAGTGTTTAATGTTTTTCATTGTTACTATTTACTTGGTTCTGGCTCTGGAACTGTTTCTGTTTTTTGTTTCTTTTTTACTCAAACATCTAGCTTTTGCAACATTTCAGTAATTTTTTTTCTTTTTTTTGCTCTTATGTGTCTTTTTTTGTTGCTTTAATTTAGTTTTATGTTTCTTAACATGGGAACGTAAATCATTGAGATAATTTCCAATGTAAGTACTTAATGCTGTAAAGTTACCTCTTCAGCATTAGTTTAACTGCACCCTATAAACTTAGACATATTAGTATTAATAGTTCTTTTCATTCAGTTCAAAAACATTTTCTAATTTTCCTTGTCATTTCCTCATTGTCCTTTGGTTTACATGGAACGTGTAGTCTCTTCAGATACTTGTGCAGTTGTCAGATAGCTTTCTGTTACTGATTTTTAGTTATATTTCCATTACAGTTGGAGAACATTCTTTGTATGATTTCAGTTATTTTAGATTTGTTAAGGTTGCTTAACAAATGATTGTTCAGGTCTGCTGTATTCTTACTGGCATTTCTCCCTCCTTGTTCTATCCACCACAAAAGCACTGAAACCTTCACCTGCCTCTGTCTGTCTCCGGCCTCATGCGTTCTCAAGGCCCATTAGGGGTCAGCATGCTGGAGGCGCCTTTTCCCTTGGCTCCTTTCCTGGCAGCCCCCTTTCCAGCCCTGTTACCAGTGTCCGGAATGGTAACAACCTAAGTTAGTTTTGTCTGTTTTTGTAGTTTATGTAAATAGAATCCATCAGCATATATCAGGCCTCTTCTGTAAAATGTAATTTGTGAGACATGCTGTTGATTGTACTTACAGATGGTTTATTTGAACTGCTGTGTTGTACAGTCAGTACCCACGAGAATGGGTTCCAGAGTCACCCCCCAACCCCCTCCAATATCAAAATCCACAGATGATCAAGTCCCTTATATAAAATGGTGTAGTATTTGCATGTCACCTACAAACATCCTCCCGTATTCTTTATTTAAATCATCTCTATATTACTGAAATATCTAACACAATGTAAATGCTATCTTAGTAACTGCCAGCGTGCTTGAAGTTCACATTTTGCATTCTGGAACTTTCTGGAGTTTCTCTGTTCCAAATATTTTTGATCTGTGGTTGGTTGAATCTGCAGATACTGAGTGCAGATTCAGATGGCCTACTGTATTCTAAAATGCTTTTTAAAAATGTTTAAAACCCACAAACATGATGTACATGTTCCCAGGTTTACAGAATCTCACATGAGGTAACATGCTGACTGTGTTACTGATGCCCTTCTTTAGGCCTTTCCTAGTCCCGTTTTTTTCTCTGAGTTAACCACTTCACTGAAATTGAGGTTTGCCCCTCCTGATAATGATTTTATACTTTAAATGAGTATACAGCTCCACAGAATGTCTTTGTATGTGTATCCAGGCACATAACATTTATGTATTTTCTCAGTTTTTAACTTTGGCACAAACGGTATCATGCTCTGTATGTGTTTTATGTATGTTCTCCTGTATCAGTACAGGTTTATGAGATCTACCTATTTTTGTCAGGTACAGGTTTTTTTGTTTTTTTGTTTTGTTTTTTTAGTATTTGTCCTTTTTTATGACTGGCTTATTTCCTTTATTTATTTTTGGCAGCAGTAGGTCTTGACTGCTGCACACAGGCTTTCTCTAGTTACAGCGAGCACAGGCTGCTCGGTCTGCAGGGTGCGGGCTTCTCACTGCTGTGGTTTCTCTTGTTGCGGACCACCGGCTCTAGGCACAAGGGCTCAGTAGTCGTGGCACACAGGCTTAGTTGCCCCGCGCCATGTGGGATCTTCCCAGACCAGGGATCGAACCCAGGTCCCCTGCACTGGCGGGCAGATTCCCACTGGACTACCAGGGAAGTCCCAAGTACTGATGTAATACTGGCATTGCAGTAGTTACATATATGATTATACTACAGTTCATTTGTTCTTTCTTGTACTTTAAAACCATTCATGTTTTCTGCGAAACTTTTCGAATTCCAAAATAGACCTGGACACATCTCTGTGTACCTGTCAGTCTTCCTCTAAGATGGCTCAGATGTGAGCACTGGGAAAGCGTGATTTGTCTGCAAAAACGGGTAGACACTCCTCAAGTGGTGAGGGCGCATGTGCGACTCATTTAATGACAAAGTCCAAGTCATGTGCTATTAAAACATGTCTAAAATTAAACAACATAATTTGATAGTATAGTGATATATGAAGGTAGCTGGGCAAATAGTAACCAAAAGAAACCAAGTTTACTAATAATAATTTGAGGCCAAAAAAGAAAAAATTAACAAGTATAAAGAGTAAGACTGTATAGTCAATATACTAATAAAGTACTAAGTTGACAGGATAATCATTAACTTTTATTACCTAAAAATGTAGCCTCAAAAGTCAAAGTAAAAAATTGATTCAATTTGATGTAGTTGATAAATTTGTGAATGCAGTCATATGGGAGATTTTAACCAATGATGAATGCTTATAGAGTAGAGGATTTGAACTCTGCAGTTGATGAACATAAGCCAATTCATGTATATCCAGAATTCCATACCCAGTAAATGTTTATTTACAAAATATGGAACTTTTACAAAAATAAACTTTACAGTTGTTCATGGATAGCCTTAAGAAATTGCCAGAAAATATTGTAATTAATTAGAAATCAATAATAAGCACATTATTTAAAATAGAAATCCTATACCATGGGAATCCTAAGAAATATACTTTGGCTTAAAGAGGACCTTATTAAAATAGTTTAGAGCAGAACAATATTGATATATAGCTAGACTTGTGGAAGAGCAGCTAAAGCAGTATTATGAAGTCAATACATTTTGCTATCATACAGTACATTTTTTCTGTATATTTTAAGTCTGGGTTACATGACTAGGAAGCAGTGAATCTGGCATTCGAAGTCAGGTCTCTCATTGAACATTTTGCTCTTCATTGAGACTCCAAATATAAATAATTTTTCTGTTTTCTGTGAAATTATTTTCTATGCTACATCCTTTACTTATAATGTATACTTTTGTGCCTCTTCATGAAATTCCTCATGCATTTGCAAAGCCTTTTAAAAGTCTTAGGATGTTTTCCAAAAAATATTCAGAGAAAGTGAAGCGGTTTGTGTTCATTTCAGATATGAACATGTTTATGTTAAGTAGCCGTTGAGAACACAATGTTCTCTTTTAAATCTATTACTGTCACTGAAAGCATAATACATGCAAGTGTGTTGTCAATATCTATAGCTTTCTGTGAAGGTTTAATTAAGACGAAATATATTGTATATTAATTATTGTGGAAAACCATGTTATTAAAAATTTTTATGGATCTGTAGAGAAAGGATTTTTGAATGAATAATTGTCATATTTCTATTTCAATGGAGTTTCAAGCTTATTGATAGGTTAATTGCATGATTTTAGAGATTCTAAGGAAGGTACAACAATTTGACTCTGCATTTTTCTTTAGTATGGCAAAGCATTAAGACAAATATTTGTCAAGGAAGAATCAAATGCAGCTTGTGAGATGTATCTGTGCTTGTTGCCTATATGAAGCGAAAGTGCCAGCTTGCTGCCACGAACATGGCCCATATCCACCATTTAGACGTATCATTCCCATTCAGTTCGTGTCTAGTCATTTTCAGAATTTCTTTTGACTGTCTGTATATGGCTTTATCTGAATACACTTTTTCCATTCACTAAGACCATAAATTGACACCATTCGTCAGTCTTTTTTTTTTTTTTCCTTTTTTTTAACCCATGAAAAGGCTGTAGTATTCCATATCTCTCACCCAAATTTGTTTGCTGAAGTGACCCAAAATCTATTTTTGGGATTCGTTTTGAAGTGTTATCTTTGTGTCCCAAAGCAGGCCCTTCTGAAACTGATGATGTTGATGACAAACTCCCCCTTTCGAAGTCTTTGCAAGGTATAACTTTTTCACTTCCATTTTCCCACATGATGTTCTTATGTAATGTTTCTTTATACTGGACAGACTGTGTTTTTGTATTTATATCTGTATTATTACTTTTCTAAATGGAAAAGGAAATGTATTGGCCTTTTTTTTTTTTTTTTGAAACATAAATGAACTTCACAAGCAACAATTTTTGAAAACCAATTTTCCCTTTTGTGAATCTAGTAATGAATCTCGAAATGGGTACATGACACACTTTCATATTTAAGGTAAAGTACACATTTATACCTTATATCAGAATAGTCAGAAATAAGGCTTATATTGTATAGTTAGTAATGTAAATATCAGTAAGGTCATGTTGATACTTAATGTTTAGAAAGATTGTAAGATATCATTTGTAAATCCCTAATTTTATTGATTGAATGTCTTTTGGGGAATTTCTGTGTAGTGTTCCCTCCCTTGATGAACATAGGCTATTTGTGATGGCTTTACTTTACCTCTGCTTATTCCGGCTTGAGTGCATTAGATTTCATTCTTTTTCCTTCTTTGGCTGCTCTATGCAGCATGTGGGGTCCTAGTCCCCCCACCAGGGATTGAACACACGCCCCCTGCATTGGGAGCACAGTGTTAACCACTGGACCGCCAGGAAAGTCCCAAGATGTCTTTTCTTTAGCTGTACTTTTAATATAAATGTAATTGCTTGATTTACATTTTGAGAGAACAAAAAGTACACACAGAATCACCCTTTACTTACCGTGTTATGACCTGAAGAACATCACCTGAGTTATTCTTAGCCAGCCTTCCCTTTTTAAGTACTGGTCCTTTCTCCATTACCTCTCCTTGTTTTGACCTCACACTTTTGTTTTCTTTGGCATTACAGTCAAAGAATCCAGCGCTCCATAAATTCAAATGTTAATGTTTAATGGGGAGAGGGGAGCCGTGTGTTGAGAAAGCATAATTTAAGGAGTTAAGTAAAGAATAATTCTTGGCTACAGATTTATAGATTTACCCATTGTTTTGAGCTCAGGTGAGTTTTCAGAACATAAAATAAATGGAAAAGAATCCCAAGATAATTAGAGCTCCATAAGATTAGACATGGAAAACCCCAAATATTTGGTCTTAACATGGTACTTTAAATTTGAAGGTGCTAGGTACTGAATGACAGTCTTTTTTTTTTTTTTAACTATAGTCAATGCTCTTTAAAACTCAAGATAAAAGTGTATAAAACCTGTGTCTGGGGGTGGGGGTTGCCTTTAGTATAGTTTCTTAAATTAGTTATCAGTGGATGACAAAATAGACCTGATGTTTCCTCCTGCTCCCTTGCTTTATTCTTCCCTGTAGGTAATACATTTTTATTTCTACACGAAGGCAGTGATTTTCAGTCTTCTCGATGTTAGTACCTCAGACATTTAAGGACGGAGGATCAATAGTCTGGGGCAGTTTGGGCACTTAACCTAATTGGCTCTCTTGGGTTTTGGATGACTTCTTTCCTGTTTATGAGTAAAGTTTCTCCAGTAGGATGAGCCTGTTCACTGTTGAATGCCTAACCTGATACATTGCTTTATGTTCCAGTGTGTAGAAGCAGGCAGATTATATTACCTGAATTAAAATGCTTTTGAGACTAAAGGTAGTATCTTAAGTTTTAACTTCTGCATTTCCTTTAAGTGCAACTTTGATTAAATAATGGGGATTTAGTTTCCATAGCTTCCACCGTAGTACAAATGGAAAGCAAGAAACGTTTCGCAGCCAAACCTGAACTTGTTTCTAGACTTGATAGAGTCTTACGAGCAAAGACAGAACTGACTCTGATGTGTGTTTTTGTGTGTGCATCAATGGCAGATGAGCTTGGCGCTCTGAAACAAACTATTCTAGTTCTCAAATTCGAATATCTCTCAGTAGTTATATTGTGTAGTTCTAGTATCTAATATTAAATCCCCACATCTACTTAGGTTTACTCTATATGTTTGCATTTTAAAATAATTCTTTTGAGTTTTCATACAGAAGTGTTAACAAGTTTTTCTGAATTAGATAATATTGTTTGAATTAACTGCTAAGAAGTTAAAAGAATCAGCTTGTATTTGTGTTTTTATTTGCATTGTTGCCTAGTTTCTCTTCTCCCAGCATCAGTCTTTATTGGTTTATTATATGGGTTTATCTTCTTTTTAGGAAGCCATCATTCTTCAGAGGGCAATGAAGGAACAGAAATGGAAGTACCAGCAGAAGGTTAGATTTGGGAATTTTTACTTTGCTGTGTTTATATTATATTGTTCTGTACTACAGGGAATACTATCCTTAAAACCTTATTTGGAAATAAAATGATTGTTATGGTATGCCTTCTTAGCCAACAGGTGTTTTTTTTTTTAGCCCTAAAGATGTTAAACCTCTTTTACTGTATTGAATAATAAAATATGTGGGGACTAAAATTTAAGTGGTAAGTAAAATTCTTCATGATGCAAAATGTTGCCCATTTTTTCGTGGTCATCTTATGCCATATTTGGAAAGAATGGTTTTAATATTTAAAATTTAAATTATTACTGGCTCTGTTCATATCAGGGTAATGTCGGCTCCATAAGATTACTAAAAGAGCAATGGTCTGGCTGCTCATTTTTATACTTACAGCCACCCCGTGGACCGCTGTGTCAACCCGCCATCTTCCTTTGATTGCAGGATTGAAAGAATATTCAGCCACAGCTTTTTAAGTTATTGGAATCTTGAGTTAAACCGTTATCATGCAGAATGGCTTCCTAATTTGTAAACTGTTTAGATAGTTCCAAAAGAATTTTTATAGGTTTCTCCCAAGGAAAGCAAGTGGTAAGGCAACTAGATCTTATTTTAGAATTGTTGTTTCTCATATAAGCTGGTCATGTCAAGCCTTATTTTTTTAAGACTAAAAAAGGAGTCTATTCTGTACCTTTTTATTCTTTATATTTGCCTTTTTTTTTTAATCCATAATTTGATATTTTACCCTCTTTGAGTGGCGGGAGTTCCAAAGGTCGCTGGAAAGTTGACTGATCTTTCTAAATTCAGATTTAGAATTGGAGTGTTCTAATGGGCTTCCCGGGTGGCTCAGAGGGTAAAGCATCTGCCCGCAATGCGGGAGACCTGGGTTTGATCCCTGGGTCGGGAAGATCCCCTGGAGAAGGAAAAGGCACCCCACTCCGATACTCTTGCCTGGAAAATCCCATGGACGGAGAAGCCTGGTAGGCTACAGTCCATGGGGTCGCAAAGAGTCGGACACGACTAAGCGACTTCACTTCACTTCAATGGAATACATTTCTTGCAGAAATACTGAGATGCTCATTTAAAATAATATTTTAAATTTCTTGTTGAATTTTTTTAATAGATGATGGTGTTGGTGAATTTTTTTTTGGTTTGTTTTCTTTTACTGTGTGGAGGTAATTAGATATTTCCTCTGTAACAAAATCCTGTTTTAGATAGGCAGTATTTACAACAAGGAAATAAAACCTGTTTACAAGATGAATCATACTGGTGTTCATTGGGCAATGTGATTTAGATATTAGGCTTTGAATCACTTTATTTTTGAGGAAATTTTTATTGTCATTGCAGTGTTAATAGAGTTGAAGTTAGGTTCTAGTCTTTATTCCTTTACTAACAAGTGAACATAATCTTTGGCAAATCAATTAATCTCTCAACCTTTGCAAAATGAAAGGAGAGTTGATAAAGATACTCTCTAGCTGAGCTTCCAGCACTAACATTCTGATGTACATTTGTTTTCTGTAGTAACACAAATATTTAATTTTATAAAGTATGTTACATGCAAAGTTAGTTAGATGATACAGTCCTGTCTGTATTTGTCACAGTAGTCACTGTTTTGATATGAGGGTTCCCACCGCAAAAACTTTGTGGTTTTATTTAACAATATAAGCCACTCCTGGTATTTCTGAAAGAAGAGGAGAAATAGTTTGTTTTTTTTTTTTAACATAATAAAGCCTTTGTATATATCCTAGCACCTTCTAGTTACAGCAGGAAAACAATTTTAACTTCATTATAATCTTACTCCTCTAGAAAGTTTGAGTCCTTTAATGCAGGTAACTTGGTATTGTCTAATAGTTTTCCAGAGTTTTTCTACTTTTTGTTTTCTCTTCTCCCTGTTTAAAAGGGTCAGAGATTTTCATTTAACAAGTATGAGGTGAATTCAAATGACAGTAAAATTTTATGGTAGGCTGCTTTTGGAATATCAAATCCGTAAAATGTTGGAACATAATAGAAAGTGCTTTATAATGAATGTCATTTTAGAATTTTATTTTTTTCAAGATTCTACTCAACATGTCCCTTCAGAAACAAGTGAGGACCCCGAAGTTGAGGTGACTATTGAAGGTTAGTTATCTAAAAGCCTTGATTCCAAAAGTGTACTTCTGGTCATAAAAATTATTTGTCACATTCACATTGCCAAGTATGCATTTCATTCATTTTTAAAGGAAACTTGTGGGAAAAAAAAAAAATGGAAGCATATATGTGTATGTGTGACTGAAGTAACCACATCCCACAGCACACCCAATGCTCTGGGAGTTTTAGACAGCAAAACTAAGCTGTGAAGATGAGTGGTGGACCAGGCTATATACTGGTACTTTCTACCATTGGGAAACAGAATTTTTAAAAAGAGAAAACTATGACCAGACCGGCTGCACACAGAAATAGATTTATAACCTATTACTGAGCTGTGACATAGGAGACTTACTTAGTCCTGGGACCCCGGTTGTCAACCTTAGTGAGGTGGAGGAGAAAGTATCAATAGTTCAATTTCTAAAGCGAGTTTTCCCCTTAAAATGCTAACATATAATGTGTCCTTCAAAACTTTTGAAGCAGCAGCTGTAAAAATATTCTAAACTAATGTATATAAAGTTGCTTCAGACCTAGTTTCTTCTTCGGAGATAGTGCATGAATTCAGATGAGCCAGTGTATCCTGCATTATTTAAAGATTCAGCTAATTATTAACAGGAGCATGCCTTATATTTCATAGTTATTAAGTGTACTGATTTTTTTCTTTTTTATCTCACATGACTCCTGTAAATTTTTTTCTCCTCAAAGTGATTCTTTTCTAAAGCAAAAATGTTGTTAACCCCCGCCCTGCTCCAGTGTCCCTGTACTCAGCGGTAGATGTCACTTTATTGTGAGATCTAAAAATAAGCTAGATGTGTCCACATGCATTTACAGGTGTTTTCAGTGTACAGCTTTATAATGAGCAAGTGAAATACACACATACCACATTTCCCATAGTGTTTTTCCCGTAACTTTACATCCTGGTACTTCACTATTTTGTTTAACTGCTGCATAACCTGTCTTGGTTTGCCATCTCTGTCTCCTTTTCTTCTTTGTTTATAATAGCCTGTCCTCTCCTGGTGTTCACTGGTTACTATGGTGTTTGGCTATTTCAGACTAGTGAAAACGTTTGTCTTCATTGCTTCTAAATTATAAGCTGATCGGTAGCTTTCGCCCAGTATCAGAAATTTTCTCCTATTTTGCATGTTAACATCTCAGTTAATTTAATATACACATTTTATCATTAGCATAATTTTACTAACCTAAAATTGTTTTGAATTGTTTCTAGTCTAGCATTTAATAATTTAATTTATTCATTTAGTCATTCATTCATTTATTCATTGGCCACACCAGGCAGCTTGTCGGATCTTAGTTCCCCAATCAGGGATTGAATCAGTGCCCCCCGACCCCCTGCAGAGGAAGTGTGAAGTCTTAACCCCTGGACTGCCAGGGAAGTCCTCAATAATTGACTTTAAATTAGAAGCTCAATTATGAGAAGAAAATCTAGATTATATAATATCTAGATATTATAAATTAAAATTATAAGTTAAAATCTAGATATTATAAATACTCAGAACCTTTTCCTTCCTATAGAGATAAGAAAAGTAGATGATGATTAAAATTATGAGCATAGGGACTCCTCTGTTGGTCCAGTGGCTAAGACTGAGCATTCCCAATGCGGTAGACCTGAGTTGAATCCCAGATCAGGGAACTAGATCCCACATGCTGCACTAAGATCTGGCACAGCCAAATAAATATTTTATAAAATTATTAGCATAAACCTTTAAAATAGGACTAGTAACCACATTGATTCATCTTAAACCTTAAAACCCATAAAGGCTATATTAGAATTGCTTAGAAAATAAACACTTGGTTTTCATAGTGTAAACCTTTAAAGGGATGTCAAAATAATTAAGACATCAATAGCTTACAAACCTGAAACGTGTGTCAGTCTTTTCAGTTTTCATTCTTTGAAGGGAATGATAAATCCCATTTCTTTTCAACTAAGACATAGTTCCAGAGTGTTGATTTATCATCCATATTTTCCAACTAGTAGAATTTTGCTATTGAGGCTGCTGCTTTATGTTCAGAAGACCAGAGAAATACCAGGTCTGTGTAAAGTAATTACTTTTCCTAGTAACATTTTCCATGGGATGTGTGCTCACAAACAAACTATATACCAACTCTAATTAAATTGCTAATTAATTGTTATCCATACATTATGGAAGGTAAATTTTAAGTCTTTGATATTAACAAGGAAGGTCAAATGAGAACTGACATCCACATCTTTTTGATAAGTATATTGTATTTTTTTTTTTTCCTAGAAAGACAAGTACAGATGGTAGAAACTAGAAAAATATCCACGGTTAGAAAATTAAATTTTGATACATTCTAATATTAGAAAAATATATCACGCATTGAAATGGTAACTTTGAGATCTGAAGAAAGACCTCTAGTGTAATACTCTTAGTAGCAGGGTGGTGGGGAGGAGCCTCCTTTCCTGAACAAGGCACCTTTAAAAGGAGAAGTGTACCTAGAGGACTATGTTAGTTTTCTTTAGGAAAATCCTTGTTCTTGAAATAAGACAATCCTGCTTGCGTGGTGGTGACTTTCGTTTTCTCCCATTGTATATTCCTGCATTTCCCAAAAAGTTTATAGAAAAGAAAAAAGAAACTTAGTCTTCAAGTGAGTTTTGTAAGGTTTTCCACATTAGCCTTGATATCTTTATTTGCCACTATGTGACTGTTATTAAGGGTCTGATTGAGACTGATGCAGACACGTTATCCTGCAAGAAACAGTCCCCTGAGCTGAGATCTGCTCTTCCATTTGCTGTTGCTCAGTCTCTCAGTCGTGTTGCACTCTTCGCAGCCCCATGAACCGCAGCATGCTAGGCTTCCCTTCCATTTGTGGTGATCCGTTTGTTATTGAAGTCAGTGGTGCACGTGTGGAAGCTCTGTGACCTCGGTTTGGGAAATGTCTCTTAGTTATATGGCTGTGCATGCCTTGATTTCATAAACACCATGACTTCATTTTTGGTTAAAATCAGACTGTTGTCAGGTCTTTGGCTTAGGCATGTTTTTGATAAAGGCAGAGAAAATCTTGCCTCAGAATTATTTGAAGTCTGGCTGTCATGAATGAGCTGAAGATGGAAAGTATTGTGCTTTAAAAGAGATTTCCTTATATGCAGTTCATTTTCAAACATTTTCCGCAACTTGAGCCATTCACACGTGTTTATTTGGCTGAGGCAAAGCCCCCTGATTATTATTATTTGTCTTCAGATTGCTTTTAAATAGATTAAAAGGGTTTCGTGTCTTCTTTTTTTACAATTTTTTAAATTTCATGTCTTCTTAAGTAAAACTGTTTGAAATTTAAAGTTTTCTTCGGTAAATAAATTAATTACATAAATATTTACACATAGGAATGCAGTTCATAACACCACATATATATACATGGACTGCTCTTTGGATAACACTGCTTTAGGGTTTCAGTAATTGGATTTCATCCTCTCATGGTATCCTTTTTTGTGTGTGAAATTTAGAAATTTTTGACTGTCGCACATAACTTTCAGGATTGTGCTATTCAAACGTTCATTTATCAGTCCACAAATATCAGACACCTTGTATGTACTGGCGGCTGGAATAAGTGTTAAAGATTTTGGAATGAACAAGATAGGCAAGTCCATTGGAGGGTTTTGAACAGGGAAGTAATAAATTCTTTCTTTTTGAAGAAACAGGGCCACTGTAAAGACTGAGAGAGCAGATCATAATGGAAGCAAAGTGATTATAGTTACTCAGAGGGAGATACTTTAGAATTGCGTGGTGACAGTAGGAACAAGGAGTGATTGAATTCAGGGTATTTTGAAGACAGAGCAATTGTCTTGGTTGGTTGTTGTTTAATTATTCTTATAAATGTTACTTGAGAGTTTGTAGAATCTATATAATTGGGTATGTTATCATTTGAATATTTTATTTTTAATTTTATAGTTGCTAACAAATCACTTAGTTGACATCCAATTATTACATAAAAATTAGACTTTTGGAGGTGTTAGGACCTGGATCCATGGGTGAAAAATGCCATTTATTAATTTGAAATGTGGAGGGTAATTAATACCTCCAAATAATTTCAAGAGAAAGAGTACCTGATTTATTTTTATTTCATTTCTTTTAGTTTGAATAGGTGTCAGATTATTTGATAAAATTACCAATTTGATCATGTTGAAAATAAGTATCAGAAAAAAGTTTTTATATATTAATGCATTCATCAAGAATTAGATAAATTCAGTAATACATTTGAGCTCTGATTTCTGTGTTCTCTATGGGCATATCTGTAAGTAGTATGTGGCAAAAAGGAAAACCAGGTTTTTCTTGATAGAAATTTTGAATTGGGGACTATCTCTGCCCTTTTTTCATGGGGTGGGAGGCTTGTTTTTAGCATTGCAGCATAGCTAGGCCATATTCCTCACTCATTTGCAGCTTTTGCATGCTATAATACCTTGAAATACATTTTATAAGCTTCTAGTTTTGAAGATATAAACATTTTTAGTTTGGGCTTCAATTTGAAGCATCCAGAGATGCGTGGTTTTTTTTTTTTTTTAAAGAAGTGATTGTTTATAATGTGGAAGCGCCATGATAATTAGAAAACAGTGCTCCCTGCTGAACTGATTGTTAGAGGCAGACTGATTTCTGCGACAAAGAAATAATTTTAATCCTTTGTGAAATGGATTGTGAGGTCAAGAGTAACGTTTCCTCATACTTTCCCAGAATCAGTTTTTTGCTGCAGTAGTGGAGAAAAAAAAAAGGTGTGTTTGAGTTCATAGCTCTTCTTGACGTAATTCCATATTTCATATAAATTAAAACACCCTTTATAATTATGTAGTAAGTATATGAAATGGGTTAGTCTTTTAATAGAATTTATGTTGTGGTATTTTATTATCACAAATAACTTCATCTGTTCACATTTAATAGATTGACTTCATTATTGTCTCGAGAGAAATGTGATAAATGCTTTTTAATGTTTTACAGTCTTTGTTAAATCATTTGTTAACTTGTTAAAAAATACTAGATTTGTCTTTTTTCTAGTTATGGTCAAGGAGGTTATTTTTATAAAATATATTTAGACTATTAAATCCTTTTGTATTAAAGTAAGTTAATCTGATTCAAGAAATGTGGTTGTTGGACACTAAAGAAAAGCAAAGCTCTCTTGCCCTTTCCCCTTCACCTCAGTGTCAAACTTCTCAGATTACAGTTGGGATGAATTTTGTTACCATCATAAGCTATATTTTCTTTTTTATATTCTTTCAGTTTTCGTTTTATCTAATTTAATAATCATTTAAAATTTCAATTTATAGAAATATTTAGGCTATATTAGCCTGTAAGGAAAATCGTTTTGTTTTAAATATCATTGCTTAACGTTCATAAAGAAATACACTGAACAGTTAAAATGCTTGGACAATATTCATAGGTCAGATAAGTATATTTCACTTTATCCTTTGCAAACTAGCCTAAAAATATTCTTTGGCTTCTAAAAATCTCTTTGGAAATTGGAAAAGAAGGATTTTGTCTGTCTGTTTTCAGAAACCAAACATTAGAGATACCTAATATGTCTTCCAAAATACATCTACGTAGGGCATTAAATAATTAGGTTCAAACCTATTATGGAATGTTTTGACTATTTTTAATCCTTGTACTAACTTATGAGCCCAGAATTCTTCATAGTCAAGTTTTTATTTTACTGGTAGTTCGTTATTTCAAAATTGTTCTTTTCCACAGATTTTTTTTCTGGTTTTGCACGTGCTTTTCTACAGTGGAATTGAACACTGAAAGTTTTTATAGTGTCGTCTGTTGTTATATGGTAACTGTTGTCTGAAGTAGTATCCGTTAGAGTAGCACTTTAAGATTTGCCAGTGCGTGTGCTGTGCTTAGTTGCTCAGTTGTGTCCAACTCTCTGTGACCCCATGGACTGTAGCCTACAGGCTCCTCCATCCTTGAGATTTTTCAGGAAAGAGTACTGGAGTGGGTTGCCATTTCCTTTTCCAGATTTACTGGCATGTAAATAAGTCCTAATATGACTTTATCTGGCCCCAGTGACTCAACACCTTTTTCTCCTGTTGGTTTGAATGGTCAGTAAATGATTTCAGGTTTTTAGAAATCTGTTGACATTTTCTTTGGCCCTCCATATCTCCAAGCTTTAACCAACCATGGATGAAGAGTATTGGGGAACAATTTTTCAGCAAGTTCTACAAAGCAAAATTTGAATTAGCCACGTGCCAGGGAGCTATCTGTCCAGCACTGACATTGTCTTAGGTATTATAAGTAATGTAGAGATGATATGAAGTATAAGGGAGGATGTGCATAGGTTATATGTGAGTAATATGCTAGTTTTATAGTGACGTCAGCATCCGTGGATTTTGGTATCCACAGGGTTTGTGGCACCAGTCCCTATTAGCCTGTAAAGGAAGAACCCACAGTCAGTGAACAGGAGAATCAGTGTGCCTTGTCCTCTGATGCTATGAGAGGAATGACATTTAAGTATTTTAGGCTTATGCGTAGATTCCCTTGATTAATATACAGAGTATATAAAAGTCACCCATTGCTGTGCCAGGCAACATGGCGTATGATGCTAAATTTGGATTTCATGTTATTCTTTGAGAGCTTATCTATTAGTTAATAGCTTAAAGAATTATATTCATGATCTCATAACATAGTTAAGTCTGTAACATTCTCTGATCCTGTTTGTTAGCTATAAAATGAGAATGAAAATTACCCTGAAAAGGGTAATTTATTGTATCTTATGGTATCTCTTTGTTACTGCTGTTTCCTTTAACTCAATAATTATTTTCTTCTTCATTCCAAGTTTAAGTGTAGATTTCTTAAAATGATATTTTCAATAATTTACAGATGGTGTTTGAATAGAAATCTTAGTCGTGTGCCAACTGGTATTTTCCAGGGATCAGAAGAATATGACAGTGACAGCTTTTCTTACTTGATCCAATGTCCTTAATTCTAGCATCAAATATACTGCAGCATCATAGCAGAGTTGAGTTGTAGTGATAGCTACAAAGAAAGCTTACTACAGATTTCTTGGGTGGTCTATATTCTGTGCTTAAGTATATGATCTCCATACATAGGTATTGTATCGGATGAATCAACAATGCTTGTTTCACAAATAATGTAATCTTATTTCTTTTAGTTTTGTTTATTGAAAGTTATCTGTACAGTTAGTTATCTAACCTCCTTTATGTGCTTGAATATTGTATAAGTTTAAATATTTTTCCATTCAAGCTACATATTCTTCCCCCTTCCTTATATATTTGTATGGTTTCCTTAGCTGTCTCCATTGAAACCTTTTTCATGAAAGACTTAAAATACACTATAATTCTTGACAGCCCTCTGAAAGGAGTTAGGAGAAAAGGAAATTTCTAATGACTTAATTCAAACTAATTTCAAGCAAATTGAAAAAAGAAGACAAAGGAAAATGAGGATGATTCACTTGATCAGCTCCCAGAAGAGTAGGAAAGCTGGAAATGTAACTGAGAAAAAATGATGCTGAAATGGCAATACAGAAATTAACAACTGACGTTCCAATCATACTTAAACCCCCCACGTCTTTCAAGTGTTGAGATCTTTACAGGCAGTGGCTGTCGTTCATTTTGCCTGTCCCTCCAGTGATGATGGTTTTCTTTTTCAAGATGATGACTATCCTCCACCTGCCAAGAGACCAAAGAGCAGTGAACCTCCCCAGCCACCCGTCACAGAACCTGCGAATGCCGGCAAACGGAAAGTGAGGGAGTTCAACTTCGGTAAGATCCCGGTTAAGTGTGGTATCCTCCGTTGTTAATTAGAACTAGTAAGCTTGAGGAAATTCACTGGTGATCCAGTAGTTAGGACCACTTTCACTGCCTGGGCCCAGGTTTATAGTCCTTGGTCAGGGGAACTAAGAGCCCGCAAGTCATGGTACAGCCACCAAAAAAAGAAAAAGAATGGCAGGCTTAAAAATCATTGTTACTGACTTAGTAATTCAGTTATCTGTCTGAGATTTAGACCACTTTTTAATTTCAGATATAATTTTTTAAGATTGATTCTATTTTCTGGCTGTGGTGGGCTTGGTTGCAGTGCACGGGCTTCTCTTGTTGCCTTGCACAGACTCTAGGGGTCTGGGCTTCAGTAGTTGTGGCTCACGGGGTCAGTTGCCCTGCAGCATATGGGATCTTAGTTTCTGGATCAGGGATCAAAGCCACATCCCCTGCATTGGCAGGTGGATTCTCAACGAATGGGCCACTAGGGGAAGCCCCAGATAGAATTTTGATATTAGTTTTCCTTGCTTTGTGTAACTACTAGCCTCTAATCTAATCAAATCCCAATGGAGACAGTGTATCCATTTGAAGGGACTAAGTGAAATATTAGTGGCAAATTGGGTTTGTGATCCTTATTTTGAATAGATAGAACAGTTAGCTGTACACATTTTAAAAAATAGCACTTTAATATATTTTAACTTGTCTTTAGTCATAATTACTGGGCTTCCTAGGTGGCGCTAGTGGTAAAGAATCCACCTGCCAATGCAGGAGACGCCAGGGATACGGATTCAGCCCCTGGGTGGGGAAGATCTCTTGGAGAAGGAAATGGCTACCCACTCCAGTGTTCTTTTGTGGAAAATTCTATGGACAGAGGAGCCTGGGGGGCTGTAGTCCATGGGTCACAAAGAGTCGGACACGGCTGAGCGTGCATGCAGCGCACCACACCCATACTAAGTGTGCATGTGTTTTTAGCATGCTATTAGGAGTTACAACTATGCACAAACTCGTATTTCCATACAACTCCGACACGTGTTGGAAGGTTTCCTGCACAGTCTTGGTGACTCTCTCTCTCATTTTTGCCTCACTTTGTAGTGTTTAATTGTATGGGTCTTTTCTGCCCACCTGCTTTAGAGAATTTATGATTTTAAAAAGAAGTACTCAGTAAGAAGGGTTTTGAAAATAAACTTTAAACACCCTAACTCCAATCTCTTATTGAACCAATTATAAGTACCATAAAAAAAAAAAAACCAGTTCTTACGAAAGCAGTAAAATTATATAGACTGTTTCAAATTAGGATATATTATGTAGAAAATAGGTCTTGAGATGTTGGGTCATGTTAAGAGCATATTAGTGCCCCAAACAGGGATTTATTATTGAGTTTTAACTTTTTCTCTAAATTTTCAGAGAAATGGAATGCTCGAATTACTGATCTGCGTAAACAAGTTGAAGAGTTGTTTGAAAGAAAGTATGGTAAGTCTTAAACTCAATAATTCTTGTGACATTTTGTTCTCGAGCTTTTTATCATTGGACTGTTCATCTAACATGAGCAAGTCCCATTCTACCAGTGTGGTGCCTGCCTTTTTTAATCTGTCTCTGAGAAGGCCGTGGATGGTGGCTATCCAAATCTTAGAAATTTTGTTTCTAGATTATAGCAAAGCTTTACAAGAGTTTCCTTTATTTAATTGTCAACTCATACTTCCTTTTAACTTTCAACTTGCATATTTGAGTTTGTTTTTATATATTTGTTGTAGACTTTGATGCAAAGCATTTTAAAACTCTGGTGTCCAAGCCGTCGTGTCATGTCACCTCTCAAAACTTGTCACTGAACAGTGCTGAGTTCAGTGAGAGGAAGGTGTTCTCTTAATCTGTTGTATTGTCACACCTAAGAACATTGTATGTACTTTGTAACACCCAACTGCATTTACATGTCCATTATTTAGACAGACTGACTGTGTAGTTTAATAAAAGTATCAGCGTCTGTTCCTTCTATTTGATGTGTAACACTTCCCATCCTTTTGGCTTTTTGCACCTGTTGTATTATTTTGCTCTTGGATACATAGTGAAGTTGAAAGTGAACCAGTGAAGTTGCTCAGTCATGTCCAACTCTGCCATCCCATGGACTGTAGCCTACCAGGCTCCTTCATCCATGGAGTTTTCCAGAGAAGAGTACTGGAGTGGGTTGCTGTTTCCTTCTCCAGGGGAGCTTCCTGACCCAGGGGTTGAGCCCAGGTCTCCTGCTTTGCAGGCAGACACTTTACCACCAGCAGGGAAGCCCTCTTGGATACATAAACCTTATAATTTCTACATTTCGGAGAAATGTTCTGCTTCAGTTATCTTACTAAAAAATCCTTTTTACAAAAGCATATTTAAAAAATATTGGGGGCAAACTGTCCAACGGAGAATTAAGCTCAGTTTGGGCTTCCCTGGTGGCTCAGAGGTTAAAGTGTCTGCCTGCAATGCTGGAAACCTGGGTTCGATCCCTGGGTCGGGAAGATCCCCTGGAGAAGGAAATGGCAAGCCACTCCAGTGTTCTTGCCTGGAGAATCCCATGGACGGAGGAGCCTGGTGGGCTACAGTCCATGGGGTCTCAAGGAGTTGGACACGACTGAGCGACTTCACTTTGCAAGCAGTTATCACTTTTGGGCTGGACGACCACTTCCGTGGAGAAGATTGAGGAGGGCTTAAGGGTCTATAGCGCAGTGTTTCTCAAACAGGTTTAGGATTCATCCACGGCTTTTGTTCCGATTCGGTAGGTCTGGGATGGTTTCTTCCTTTCTTCATTTCTAACAAATCTTATAAGTTTCCAGGTGATGCTGGAAACTTACCCACCCTTCAAAGAGTGAGGCTATAGAAGAGATGTGTGGGCAGTGTTGTGGGAGGGTAGAAGTGGTGTAGCGGTGATGGCGAAAAGCAGGCCCAAAGATTCTCTGGAATTTGTTGGGTAGAGAAAGGGGAAGAGTAAAGGTGTAATGGTGAGCTCCTGGAAGACAAGACTGTGTTTTTTGTCTTTGTATTCATACCATCTAATTGTACCCTGCAGAACAAGAGCTCAGAAATATACAGTAAGACTAAAAGTGTTGAACTTGTTCAGAGAATGGCAGATAACCTGGTGTGGCTGTCCCATATGCACTTGGTGAAAGATGAGGTTAGAATGTACTTGATGTGAGGGTAGGAGCTCAGTGTTAATCTGTTCACCAGGGTATCTCTGGAGGCTGGTACAGTGCCAGCCCGTGACAGGGCTCTGGAAAACAATCTGGACAATCCTTGTCCAGTCCTTGGGTAGGAATGACTTAGTCATTGGGGAGAACAGAGGCTGAGCAGTCGAGAAAAAAAAATAAATAAAAAAAATAAAAAATATTGCTTCTTCATTATATGCTGTTTGTACTAGCTGATATTAACTGGTATATTTTTCTGGATTCATTTGTGGTTAAAATTTCAAAGGAAGGTCTGCCTCTATCTATATTATTTCAAAATAATATATTGTTAATATATCCTTGCAGTTTGGGTTAAGTAAAGTACTGACATCTTTGGTGTTCTTTTCCTTTCGGTTCTTTTGTGCTATTTTTCTTTTGATGCCATGATAATAAATGGAATTTTAAAATAGTTATAAAAACTACAGAGTAATATCGGTGTATTCGATTATTAGGCTTTTCTGCCATCTGTGCTGAATCCTTGTCACTTCATAATTTTTTCCTTTCTCTTTTTACCCTTAAAGCTCAAGCTATAAAAGCCAAAGGTCCTGTGACGATCCCGTACCCTCTTTTCCAGTCCCACGTGGAAGATCTTTATGTAGAAGGACTTCCAGAAGGAATCCCCTTTAGAAGGCCATCAACTTATGGAATCCCTCGCCTTGAGAGGATATTACTTGCAAAGGAAAGGATTCGTTTTGTGATTAAGAAGTAAGACTCTTAAACTTTTTCTTTGACCTTGATTATTGCATCTTTTTATATTGTTGACAAATACTCACTAGCCACTGAAGTGAAGTGAAGTTGCTCAGTCGTGTCTGACTCTTTGCGACCCCGTGGGCTGTAGCCCGCCAAGCTCCTCTGTCCATGGGATTTTCCAGGCAAGAATACTGGAGTGGGTTGCCATTTCCTTCTCCAGCGGATCTTCCCTACCCAGGGATCGAACCCAGGTCTCCTGCATTGTAGGTAGACACTTTTACCGTCTGAGCCACCAGGGAAGTCTGCTAGCCACTAGGGGCTATATTTAAAGTAAGTTGTTGTTTTATTTTCTGCTTTTCAGTGTGTCTGTGTGAGTTTTGACATAGTTGGCTTTTGGAATATGAACACCTGTCCAAAAGTACGTGTATCATTTGGAAGTGTATCTGCTTCCATTTAAAAATGGCAACCACATAACACATTTCCATATTTTCTACCAACTAAAATTTTATTAAGATTACAATAAAAGTTTTAAAAAGCTATCAGGATATTTATCAATATATTCAGCAAATGTAGATGTATGGAAACTTTCTCTTAGCTACATGAAGCAAGTATTAGATGCATTTGTAAATGGGAACAACTGGAGACTAATTGTCTTTGGAAATTATTAAATATAATTGCTGAACTAAAATTTTCAATGAAAAGTCTAGAAGATTTGTTAGTATTATAATTTATAAAGATGATTATTTACATGAGACATGAGAAAGACTAGTGAGTCCTTATCTAGTGACATCTGTTTGTTGTTGCATCGCTAAGTCATGTCCAACTTTTTGTGACCCCGTGGACTACAGCTTGCCAGGTTTCCCTGTCCACTATCGATCTGGAGTTTGCTCAAACGCATGTGACATCTGACTTAATGTGAAAAGAGAAGGAAAGTGTCAAAAACGCATAGCATTTATTTTCCAAGCCTAAAAAAACGTGTGGAGCAGGATAAATGAGAAGAAAACAAAGATATATGCCTAGTCACATTTCATAAAGTTTCAGTGCCCTAAGGATAAAGGCAGAAGGTTCTAGGTTCCAGAGAACAAAACCATGTCACAATAAGGAATGAAAATTACACTGATGTCATATCCTTGGTTTGAGCGGTAACAGATATAGCACTGTTAAGTCATTCTTTCCAAGTTCTGTGTGAAAATGAGTTGAACCTTCAGTTCTGTAGCCAGACAAACATGTATGAAATCAGAGATTCCAGCATGAAAGAGGTTGGGTAGCAGTTGGGATGTCTCCAGCAGTAAATAACAGAAACCCTCCTTCCGGTTGGACTGATATTGTCAGTAAGCTTCTTATCTCACCTAGCTGGGAGATAGGAGGATTAGAACAGTGAGGCTGTCCTGCATCTCTCCAGATTCTTCCTCCTTATGCTGCTAGCTTCCTTAGACTAGTTCTGAGTCTGGATGCAGCAGTTCCAGGAATTGCAGCCAGACGCATCTACTGAGGAGAGGCGCTAGCTGCCTGTGAGAGCAGGAAAACCCGACTTCCCTTTGGTTCAGTTTGTGTCAAATTCCTCAGTCAGGCGCAGGCCTGGGAATGAGAACACCATGATGGGTTTATTCTGTAGTCCTCACTTTTCAGTGGGGGTGGGGAGAGGTTCACTTATATACGTGACTTTGATTCTTAAGTTCTAATATGGGTATCTTTTTGAGTTATGTGCATATTATAACTGATTTAGTTTTTTCCTGACTTTGGGCTATAAATAGTAAGGTCAGAACAGCAGCAGGATAGTCATTTGCAGAAATGTTGATATTCTTTATTCTGGTTGGGAAAATGGAGACATTAACAAACACCTTGACCAAAGAATACAACCAAGCAGACGTTCTTCTGCGTTGCTATTACGTAAGGGAACAACAGAATTTAATGAAGGATGAAAAAGACTCGAGACCCCTCAGTTAATAGGCGAGTCGTCCTCTACAGAGAAGCTTGTTATTAACAGATACTCTACTTTCAAACAAATGATAGTTTAAAGATTTTGGCCTCCATTTTCCATGATTAATCAAGTGCTGCCAAGTGTAACTCTGCTCACACGGGACCACGTGGTAGGCAGCCACGCAGACCAGCATTGGCATCACCCGAGAGCTTTGCGGACACCGAATCTCAGATCCTACCTAGACCTTCTGGATCCAGCCTGTCTGTGCTGCGGGCCCCCGGTGATTCCAGTGCTTATTAAACTGGAGGCTCCTGGGCGTGGGGAACACGCTCTGAAGGCTGAATGATGACAACGGCAGTCCAGCGCCACGTGTCCAGTAGAGCCCAGCACTTTACCTGACTGTCCATGCCTTTTTTTTCCTTTTTTTAAACAGATGAGGGACTGTGGCAATGAGAAGGAGGAAGTAAATATTTCATAGTCTCTCATGAAACTGAATGGTAAACAAAAAGGGCTTATTGTAAAACCCTGACACTAGTCCTAGGCAGGAATTGTAAACAACCTTCCTCCCTGCCTCTCTCTCTCTCTCTCTCTCTCACACACACACACACACACACACACACACACACACACACACTGAGATATTAAGAAGCATATAGTTTTCAGAACTCTTATACTGTCATTTTCTTACAGTGCTTCTTTTTAATTTGTTAGAAGTTTCAATTTTTTTTAATAACTAAGGAAAATATGCTGATTAGTTTGTAGATTTTGCTTGTTGTTAATATTAAAGCATATAAAACTATATATTTGGTATTTAAATCTTTGTGCAAGTTCATCACAAGGTACTCATGCCTTGCACATTCTGTTCAAGTCCTTTTGATATCCTCATTTATTGGAAGCCATCTTCCACGTTTGGAAAATACTTAGTAACCCTTTCCCCAAATGTTAAATGTGGTTAGTCTTGATACACATATACTATTTGTTTATTGAAAGGGGTGATTCTATACTTCAGCAAGTGTTTTATTTCACAGCTCCTCCCTTACCTTAATCCTGTATTAGTTTCCAGCATTTCTGAGATTACAGTTAATACATTGTCATGCTTCTCTGTGATCCCACTCTCCTGCCCCTGCTCTGTTACTTGAGGATATCACAATAAAATAGTGATACGTAAGTCAGATTGTGCAAATTTGTTGGAGTGTTTATGTATTTGGAAAATTTTTAAAGCATGTGTATTCTGAAATATATTTAGTTCAGTTAGTTTTGAAATTTATTTAGGATTTTTATAACTAGATTATAGATAAGTTAAAGTAAGTTATCCTGAATGTAAAGTGAAATTGAAGAATCTCATTTAAAATTTTGTAGTTTGATTCTTTTGGTGTTCTGCTTTTGTAAAATACCTTTGATTTGCCAAGTTAACTGTTTTTTGTGTGTGTGTTTGAGGACATATGTTCCATGAAGACCATTATGAAACAACTTGCAGTTACCAAGTTGTCTTAAATATCTTAGGATTTAATTATGCTCAGGAGTCCAGGCTATCTTTTGAAAACTGGCCTTGAAAACTCAATTACTATATAAGTGCTAGCAGTTACTACTTTTGCTGAATATTGATGGGGTAAATATTTAGTAATTTTTCTCACCTTTCAGGCATGAACTTTTGAATTCAACACGTGAAGACTTACAGCTTGATAAACCAGCTTCAGGAGGTAGGTCTTCAGTCTTATGTCAAATTGTATGCTAAATCAGAACATGATATACAAGGAATATTGTTGTAGATTCTCGAGAATAATCTTTTCTTCTCAATAACTCATTAGAAATAAATGTAAACATCACATTTTTGGGTAGACTATAAAAGGACGATGTCTGTTCTCCATTGAGATGAAAAATTTATCTGGTGTAATGTGTTCAACGTTTATTATGCTAGTCTAGATAATCAGTTGAATGATGATCAATCCTGATACCCACAACGTAAAGTCTTAGCACAGAAAGCCATGAGCATCATCACTTGTTGGTTAAATGTGTTTTGAAGGAAATAGAGTCATGATTTGCTCTCTCAGTTGCTTTTGCTCTGTAGTGGAGGACTTTGGGTGGGGACATAAAATGACAATTTTATCACTTACAGTTGGTATAATAAAAGGATTGCCAGCATTATCATAGCCCCAAATGTAACAAAACTGCCTGCTAGCTGTTCTTTAGTGAAATGGATTCTCTTTCTAGCTTTAAGGATGACATGGTATAGTACCATGTAATATTACTATTAAATTATAAATTTTCATTTTGTCATTGTTTTGTGAGTTTTTACACTTTTCATTCAGTGTCAGCACTGTTTTAATAAACACATTATGAAATCTTAGAAATAATTTTAGAACAGGAAAACAATACTGCCTACTTAATAATTTATTTCATGATATTTAGTAGTTTTATTAATGTCATCAAACTAAAGAATTTGTGTATGTTACTCTTACAGTCAAGGAAGAGTGGTATGCCAGAATCACTAAGTTACGAAAGATGGTAGATCAGCTTTTCTGTAAAAAATTTGGTAAGTCTAATTTCCTCCCTAGCTAAAGTATTAACAGAATAATTTTTCCAAATTTTGAATTTTAAGAAAGTAGATACCATGGATGGCTCATCTCCAGCTCTCTTTTATTGTTTGCTTTTTGAACATATATTGTGAAAAGTTTTAAACCTGTGTGGAAGGGGAGAGAACATTGTGGTGAACCCCCATGTCCTCTGGACTAAAGTACTGATACTACGGACAGGCTTTTCGGCACGGAGCGGTTCGCAGACAGGGCGTCCTTGTAGCAGTGTGCCGCAGTGGAGTGTGGAGGGCCACCAGAGGCGCCCTGTCCTGGAGGGCGGGCAGTGTCTGCAGTGCTTGCTGTGCTTCCTATCCCCAAACAGTTACAGTCCTTTGCTTTGGTTTATCATTGTGACGGCTTTTGTTACTTTCTTACTTAAGCATTTTCAACTATTCTTATGGCAAGTTTCAAATGTTACTGACACTGCATTTCTTTCCACCTCACTGGCTGTCCTCTTCATTCCTTCCTCAGCTCTTGCCTTAAGTTCAGTCTTTACATTTTGGACGCTACTCCTCAGCTCAGTCCTGAGCCCTCTGGCTGTGCTTTCTCCGCAGTTAGTCTCACTCTGTCTACCTTAAAAATGGTGTATCGTCTGTATTGAATAGTGACTTTCACATTCAAGTTTCTAGCCCTGAAAACTCTTAACACTGGACCTGTGTATTCACCCAGCTGGTTGGCAGCTCCTCCGACTCCATGCATCCCAAGTCGAGTCCTTGACTCCCCCTGCAGCCGTCCCTTTCCCCGTCCTCCCAGCGCCACCACCCTCCCCCGGGCGTCCAGGCCAACGGCCTGCAGTCATGAGTGATTTCCTCATTTCCACAAGGCCCCCTGCTGACTCGACAGGGACAACATAGTGCAGACCGGTGTCTTTCTGTGCCTCACTGCTGTCTCCCTGTAGTCAAAGCCGCACCCCAAAGCAGCGGCTTTTAGTCTCACTGAGAACTTACAGTGGAGCTTGTCACTGTGCTCTGTGGCTTCCCTCTGTGCTGTGAGTGAGTCCCGCAGCCCTGATCCCGGCCGGCCCGCCTTCCTGCTCGCTCACCTGGGTGGCAGCTGTAAGGACCGCCTGCTTGTCCTTTACGTTTGTCAGGGCACGCCCTCCTTGGGCCGCTGCCCTGTCAGCACCCTTGTTTCTGGAACGCTCTTCCCGCAGACGTGTGGTGCCTGCCCTTTCTCTCGGTGTACGTGTCTTTGGAGAGGTCTTCACAGGTGCTCATCTGACGTAAACCACGAAGCACACCCTGTGTCATCATGCTTTAATTTCTCTTAAAGGACTAATGGCTGCCTTTTTCCTTCCACTGTAATACAATTTGTACAACAGCCCACATCTCATGTGTCTTGGCTGTTTGTAGAACAGTGCTTGGTGCCTGAGCAGATGATCAACAAATATTGAGTGGACCAATGTCATTAAAAACTACTGAGAAATTACTGAACCTTTTAGTCATACAGTGTACTTGGGGCCTCACTGAATTATAACACTGCAAAGATCAAAGGAAGCCCAGAAGTGCCACAGAGAATCACGAGGACACAGGGCTTTTCTCAGTTTTGTGAAAGAAACCGTGTGAGTTTTACCACAAAAAGTTGAAGTCTCCTGGGTGCAGATTCTTGCTCCTCCCCTGGTTTCCGAGAGTGGTGTATGGCTCTGGCTTCTACAGACCCAGGAAACCAGCTTTTAGGTGCAGTTCACTTGGCAGCTACAAACTTAGTCCGTTTAATTGTTTGCTGTTTTCAGAATCCGTGTACTTCAGTTTTACTTACATGGTTTAGCTCCCTGAGACTCTTAATGCCTTGAGGAAAAGACAGGATTTAAGTTTTCCCCCCTCATTATCCTTGATTGCCCAGCATGAATACTTGGGTAGCTTAATGAAAATTTACCTCTGTGTGCTTCTGGTCAGAAATCAGCTAAGGAACAATGAAGAATCTACGCTTTAAAAATCACTATATTTCCAAGTCATTTAGTGAAAGATTGCGAACGTTATCATTAGAGATGCCACCATGGTATTGTCCTAATTCATAACTAGTTGGCATAGATAACGGGCATCTACAGGAACAGGCTTAAACTTTAGCCTCTAGGACGTTTAGTTCTAGAAATCGAACCTGGTCTGTAAGAAACAGCCAATCCTAGTAGATCATTGGTGCTTGCTAGTAAGCTGACTTTTCCTTCATGGAAGAAGAAAGCTGTGGCTGTGATAGTATAGTCACAGAAAGAAAAATTGGCCAGTAGGAAATACTTTGGCATCGTAGCAGAGCTAAGAAAATAGATAAGAGATTGTGTGAGATGGCAGGGGAGGAAGGAGGCTTCAAAGGGAGTGGATATATTTATACTTAAGGCTGAGTTGAGTTGCTGTAGGGCAGAAACCAACGCAGCATTGTAATTAATTATTACAATTAAAAATTTAAAAAATAAATAAGAGTTTATACATTATTACATTACAAACAACAAAATTCTGCTCCTGGCCTTTACTTAAACTTTAGAGAGAGAGAGACACCAGCAGAATTGTTGCTTTCTTCAAGGCTCCTGACAAGGAAAGAGGAAAACTTAAGATTGTTGATCATATCAAACCCAAGTCTTGAAAGTTATGCTGCAGATCAGCACCTGTGAACCTCTGTGTGTCTGGTGCTGAGAACTCAGCCCCACAGAAGATAGTGAGTGCTTCCCCCCGTCCCCAAGGATTCGTTTATAGATTAGGGTGATACGCATAGCGAAGCAGCAAGTAAATATGTAGTATATTAGAAAGCATTAAGTGCTCAGGAAAAAATTAAGCAAAGTTAAGCAGAATGACTCTGGAGACAGGACAGGTTACTTAATACAGAGCAGACCTTGTTCATGATGAGATGAACGCTAGTGCACTTGACCTTCCCCCTTTCTGTAACTTGTGCTGTTTCTTAGCTCCAACAATTGGGTTCTTTTTTATTTTACAGGAAGTTTTGTTAGAATTAAGTTTGTGTCCTTTATTGTTACATTTAGCGGAGTAACTGTAATACATATTACTCCCAGGTGTGAGTGTGAAAGCCTTTACCTTGTTTTCAGAGGTAATATTTCTTTAAACAGCTCTGATCTAAATTACATTGTATTTGGTTTTTCAAATACACACTCCTTACTTATGTTGTCGGGATCCTATAATATAGTAGAACCGTTCAGATTTGGTACTGATGAAATGAAGGAAGGAATTAAGGCAGAAGGCGTTTGAATTTGAGAGGAAAGTCAAAGTGAGAGTCAAAGAAATACAGATTCTTCAAGAAGGCACTCTTTTTTTCAACCGTCAGATTATAAAATAATTAAATGTAACACACAGGATACAAGGGACACCTACAAATGCCGATATTTTGTAAATTGATTCTTTTCTTGTTACACCTCTGTTTGGATGTGGTTTAAAGTTGAATTAGTAATTACATTTTTACATTTTAAAGTTTCAGTGCTGCGCCTATTCAGAAACAGAATAGTAAGATGCATTCCTATATTCCTGTTTTTGTATTTAGTGATTGTTAAAGTCATTTTAAAGATGCTTGTTTAAAAATTGACATGTCCTTTATTATGGATTTTTTTTAATATAATTTCAACGAAAATTTAGTCTCCAGTCTTCTGAATTGCTTTTCTTTCATAAAGCTGAAGCCTTAGGGAGCACCGAAGCTAAGGCTGTACCTTACCAGAAATTTGAAGCACACCCTAATGACCTCTACGTGGAAGGACTGCCAGAAAACATTCCTTTTAGAAGTCCCTCGTGGTATGGGATCCCAAGGCTGGAAAAGATTATTCAAGTGGGCAATCGAATTAAATTTGTTATTAAAAGGTAGGATTATAATTGGCAGAAACATTTAATGTTGTCTTTAAGAAAAGTTAATTTCATAAAAATGGGCTTTCCCCCCTCCCAATTGGACTTTACTCCCCATATTTAAAACTGAGGTATTACATTTAGATTCAGTTTTCAAGCAGGTGTCTCTGTAGTACCAGGTACCAGATATACAAAATTGGATCCAACAGAAACTCAGTCCTTGGGAGGCTTACTGCATTGATCAATACAGAAAAGCGCCAGCTTTGGGAAAGAGGGCCAGGGTAGCATGCAGATGGTTCAGTTGTGCACAGAGGATGCAAGAAAGGGGGTTCAAATGAAGGACATAGCATAAGTAGGTCAGGGAAGGGAGGTGGCAGATGGCCTTGAATATTCAGATAACCACACAGTGTGTGTGGAAGGGAGTGGTGCCCTTGAGGGCATGATACACTGAGACGGCCCTGGGGAGGAAGCCTAGCTCTATGTCCTGTACAGTCAGTGAAGGGTTGAAGAGGTTTTAAAGCTGATTCCTCTTAAAACAATTTGAACTGGATCTTAAAAGGGTCAATCTGGCTTGAGTTTGGAAGATAGCAGAATGGGTAATTTGAGGGCAGAGTATGGGATCAGAAGGCCCATTTAATACAGAAGAATTGTCCTTGAGGTAGAATTTGCTTGCTAATTGGGGTTGTGCATTTTTGTGTCTGTTTGTTGGGACAAGCTTCGGGGTGACAAAGCCGAATACATCTACCTGTATTTTACTCTAGTTCACCTGAAGGATGAAACCCGAGGTTGAACTGGGATGGGGCCAGACACAGCTGTTTTGCCACAAGTTAGCCTAAAATGCCTTTGAGGATGAATAGGTGGTCCCACCTGAATCTTTGTAAATTGCTATTTTCAAAATAATCTAGTCACCAAGATGATTTTTTATTCACTGCAGTTGAAGGTAGAATGAACCATATGGGAAGTAAAGGCGGTCTTAAATGCTCTCATCCTGATACCAATTGTATTTTTATAGACCAGAGCTTCTGACGCACAGCACTACTGAAGTTACTCAGCCCAGAACGAATACACCAGGTAAGAAAGTTGTGAGATCCTTTTTAAAAGCTGGTATATCAGATAGTTTCTAAGCTTTCATTAAACTTTTAATGCCATAGAATTGCTCTTTTCTCCTTTCCACTCAAAAAAATGTTTCTTGGAAGATCAACACAGGCACTCCTTGTTTTATCAAGATGAACATACCAGTTTGGAACAAACTTGAGCTTTGAATTTAGACCTGTGGTGTTCAGTAGAAATACAGCGTGTCACAAATGCAAGCCATGTATGTCATGTAAAGTTTGTACCTGGTGCGTTAGTTGACCTTTTTCGTTTCATTTATTTACACCCTTTGTTTGAATCTCCGGTGTGTATTGTGTGCTTCCAGCACCTCCCAGTTCAGGTGGCCACATTTCAAGTGCACAGCTGCCCACACGTGGCTGACGGGCCAGACCACGAGATTTAGACCTTCATCTTTTCACGAGGCCCTTGGTTTTAAAATGACAGATACTGTGATTGCAGCAGCTGTGCTGACCCTGCCCAACAGAAAAGAGCTTGAAAAGTCTCAGTCTCAGTTAGCAGAATGGTTTTATTTTCTTTATCTGAGGTATATAACTGTGCTTTTCTTTCTTTCTGATGTTTTTATTTTCCATTCCATAATGTCAGATAAAATGACCATAACGTGTAGGTCTGCATATTAGGTTCTGTACCCTTAGGAACTTCTGTTGCTAAGAACCAATAATGGGTTCTTCTGAATTTTTGTTGTTAAATCTTTTCCCATTCCTTTTTTTTCTTTCTTTTGTCTTTGCAGTTAATCATTCTCCTAATGCTAAGGTGAACTGCTGTCCAAAGTGGGTTATTTGTCTGTACTAGAGTACTGATTCTTGAGTTTTAGGTACCTGGGTGCAGCTGGTGAAAGTCATCAGTATGCTCAACAGATGGTATAATCTTTTTGTGTTCATCACGGCATGAGACGTATTTGAAAAAAAACTATACTAGGGAAACAGACCATCCTGTGCCCAGAATTCTGCCAGGGAGAAGAGGTAATGCTTAATTTCTCAGGTTGAATGCAGCTTCATCAGTCCAGCAAGTTCTTCAGAATGCATTTGGCTTAGGCAAAGAAACAAGATATTGGTGGCAGATTGGAGACTGGATGTGACAGAGACTTTACTGAGCAACGTAATTCAAACAAAAACATTCCCAAAGGTAGAGCTGTGGCATCATTAGTCTGAATGTGAAGGAAGTCTGCGTGTGAGTCTTCATTTCTCAAGACAGACCTCAAGTTCAAGCTTGTGATCATTGTGATGACTGATTTTATTAGGAGCGTTTCTCGTAGTGACTGTGAACTGAGGATGTTCAACTTGTATCATTGGAACAATCTGTAGGCACCATAGAAGTTACTCTGAGGATTAAGTGATAGTTTCAGCAGTACTTGATCTGCTGTTCTCTGGCATAGACAGTTACAGGCCTTGTATCTGAAGACACTCCATTCTCTCAGTCATTAACAGAACTTGGCCTTCGGCCATTCGTAGACCTTGGAAAGAATCAAAGCTTGTCCTTCTTCATTCCTACAAAACGGTATTTGGTCTGCCAGTGCCCTGGGTGTTAGTCTTGCCAGGCTAATTCAGGTCCTTGAGTAACTGACAGAAGTGTTGTGTCAGTCGTTGCCATCAGAGACGCCTGCCTGACTCATAGGTGACAGCTGTATGCTGAAGGGCACCTAAGGGCACTTGGTTCTCAGTCTGGGGAAAGAGAGAGGTCTCGTGTGCGAAAGCTGTGGCACTAGCCAGGTAATTGAGCTTTGCAGGGGAAGAAAGAGAAGGTAGTTGGTGCTTGGGTGGAATGGTGCAGAAATCTGTTTGTATTGGCATAGAAATACCAGAGAAGGAAGTGCAGGGTGAGGCAGAAGGGGAGCGCCAAGTTGGCAGATGCCCTTGACCCTAGAGAAGGGAGACTGCCGATTGGGTAGGAGTATTCCGATTTGCTTTATACCAGACTGACTTTGTCTAGTTGAATGGCTGAGTTACCATATTAAACCCTTGAGATGCTAGGTTTTCTTTTAAAGAAAAGGTTTTAAAGTACTTTCTTGGTAAAAGTAAAGGAAAAGAAGGAGTTTCTGAGGCTCCCAACCTTGAGCCTCAGAACGTTTCCTGCCACCTCACCCACAGACATGGCTGTGGGACTATTCATGCGCTCTCTGCCCTTTTCTCTAAATTACTCTCTCTCACCCTCCTTCCTCATCCAACACCTCCAAGCATCCTCCACGGTCCCCAAGATCACCTCTATCCTCTGCATCCTCACCTCCACCAAACAAGCTCCGATAATCTGTCCAAGTGATAACCCTACCTATCTTTTCTAATAGCTTATTTTTCTTTATTTTTATGTTGTATTTAAAGGGATATGGTTGTCTTACAAATAAAGGGTAAGGAAATAAACCAGATTACAGATGTGAATAGTGCTCAGTGACACCTCTCTAATCACACTGTCATTCATTTCTTGCTGTGATGAGTGAAGTTTTCCTTTGTGTAAATCTGTAGGCATATATGTGTTCAATAAAAAAGGAATGCCTGTTTAGAAAAGCGAATACAATTGAAGCTCCTCTAGTTGAACCTGGTACTGGAGGCCTGGGTCCTTACACAGGTGGTCCTCCTACTCCTGAGAGGGTTCTTCGATGTACCTCCAAGGAGGAGTGTTTAAAAACTATTCATTCTAAATGCTTCTGAATAAGTTCTTCTTTATCTACATTGTGCACTTAAGTTGGAATTCTGTCTTCCTGAACTTCTTGACAAGTGCAGGAAATCACTCTTTTCCTTATGAACAAAAGTTTTTGCTCTTAAGCAAAGTTGTATGAAGAGTGTCCCTGGATATACAGCTGACACTGTTACAGTGTAATATGCTGATTGTATCTCAGGTTTTAAAAAATGGCATCACTGGAGAGAATAGCATCCAGTCTGATTGTGTTAGCACCCATAAGGGACATGGTTAATCAGATTGATTTTTGCTTTCTAGTCAAAGAAGATTGGAATGTCAGAATTACCAAGCTACGGAAGCAAGTGGAAGAGATTTTTAATTTGAAATTTGGTAAGTAAAACATAGTCTTAGTTTTAAAATGTTAAGGAAAGGCAGTGTTCGGAATGAACATTTTAGCAGTTCAGGACCTAAAGAGGGAAGATCTCAGAAACTAGGTTTGACTTTCTTTCTGCTCTGACATGGCTGCTTCAACTGAGCAAGTTACCTTCTGTCCCCTGGACTCCCGATTTCTTGTGTATCAGAGCGGGAGAGTGTGGGAGGTCTCGGGAGGGACCTCAGTCCCACTGTCTGTACTTGTAACCTGGCTGACACCATGTGACACATGGGTTTGATCATCTGTTTCAACGTAGATTTGTTGACAATGGTTTCCTGGAATGCTGTCTTGAGGATTCTGACAAGGCTCAGCAAGTGTTTCAGTTGATTGGGTATGTCTCATGGAGAAGGAAGGAAGGAGTAGAGTGATGCCAGTACTCCCGGGACATTGCCGCCATGGTTTTAATATCTGATATTAGCGTTTGTGTCCTGGATCAGGAACCTTGAGTACCCTTGACCAGTCTGCTCAAGTGCATCTTCTTGCGCACCTCTTACCTTCGGCATGTGGGGTCCTAGTTCCTTGACCAGATCAGACCCAGGCCCTCAGCAGTGAAAGCGCACAGTCCCAGCCTCTGCACCACCAAGGATTCCCTCTTATCTTTTAAACAAGATGCTGGGTTCAAGGGCTAGGTACTTGCCATATGGCTGTAGTTCATTTCCTCCCAGAGCACAGAGATAATTTTGTTTGTCCTGTGGGATAGTTAATTGTCCTGTCCTTTGAAGTGTTAAGATGTTCCTTTTATTTTTTAGGCTTGTTCTTCAGTTTCCCCAGTGTACTAAGTAAGATACCTACAATGTTAAGTGGAAGTTGCTAGAGTGTTGGGGACTTTGGCCCAGTGTATTTGAGCATGCACAGATGTCAGCTACACTTCCTGTGCTGATCACTTGGAGAATATATGCAAATAGCAAGTCATTATGCCATACACTGGAAGCTAACATACTGTTATATGTTCATTGTATCACAGTTTAAAAATACACATAATAAAAGCATAAAAAGAAACTGCTGTCAGACAGAAGTAAAAGATTGTCTATAAAGTTTTACCTTTTGTAAGTTCTGTTCTCTTACACTTTCAGCTCAAGCTCTTGGACTCACAGAAGCAGTAAAAGTACCATACCCGGTGTTTGAATCAAACCCCGAGTTCCTCTATGTAGAAGGCTTGCCAGAAGGAATTCCCTTTCGAAGCCCTACCTGGTTTGGAATTCCAAGACTGGAAAGGATTGTCCGTGGAAGTAATAAAATCAAGTTTGTTGTTAAAAAGTAAGTTCTCTTTGCCATTGCAATCCTTTCTGGAATTTAGGCAATTAAGTTGTATTTCTGTTGAAAATCTTCTTAACTTGGGGTTACGGCTAAGCCTTTGAGGTCCATGACAGAAGGTGTAGCATGAGCCTGGGGCCTCACCTTGTCCGTTGCTGCTGTTCTTTAACCTGCACTTGATTTTTATTTTTCCCCTTGATTTTCTTCATCAGTACAAGGAGAGTTGTACTTGCCCCACAGTGGTGGTGCTGACATTTGCTGAGAGATGCTATAAGTATCTTATCCATACATACTTGAAGAAAGAAAGAAAGTGCTGATTTTTAATGTGCTCTGTTTATTCCTGGTTAAACTTATGGGCAACTGAATTTCAACAATTAAGTTTCTCGTTTATATGTCTCCAGAATTTCAGGAGCTGAAGAAACTAAACTCCTGTTAGTTCTCATTTTCATGAAAGTGAAAGTCGCTCAGTCGCTCCGACCTTTTGCCACCCCATGGACTGTACAGTCTGTGGAATTCTCCAGGCCAGAATACTGGAGTGGGTAGCCTTTCCCTTCTCCAGGGGATCTTCCCAACCCAGGGATTGAACCCAGATCTCCTGCATTGCAGGTGGATTCCTTACCAGCTGAGCCACAAGGGAAGCCCAAGAATACTGGAGTGGGTCACCTTTCCCTTCTCCAGGGGATCTTCCCAACCCAGGAATCAAACTGGGGTCTCCTGCGTTGCAGGCAGATTCTTTACCAACTGAGCTATCATGAAGTCATTTACTCTTCCTAAAATCTTTTAGCAGCTAGTTATGGGAAGGAAAAGTGATTTTTTTTGGTCCACAATGATAGAGATTATTTTTGCCTTACGAGTTATTTTGTGGTCACTTTCATTTAAAAAAAAATTGGTCATCACAAGTTTTACTAGCTATGAAGACCAGTATTATACTGGCCACTAACGTTTCTTGGTTTTCTCTCTAGACCTGAACTAGTTATTTCCTACTTGCCTCCTGGAATGGCTAGTAAAATAAACACTAAAGGTAAGAGATTATGTATACCTTTATTATACTTCGGTGTGGCAGAAATTTGCGGGGGGGGCAGGTGGCTTTTGATTTGTTTTTGAGCTTTTTAAGATCTTTCATTTAATGCCTGCCCCACCCCCCCAAAAGTAAACATTTCATTGGCAGTTTCATATTGCAGTCATCCTTCACTCATGTGTCCACAGCTTTGTTGAGACTCATATGGAGTATTATACCATCAGTTTGACTCTTCAGGTTTCTTTGAAAAGAGCCAAACTGAATTTCAGTACTCTGCTTTTATAGAGTATTCCTTATGGATTTTTTACAATATCCAAAAGAAATGGTATCTGCTCACTTTACAGCTTTGCAGTCCCCGAAAAGACCACGAAGCCCCGGGAGTAATTCGAAAGTTCCTGAAATTGAGGTCACTGTGGAAGGTGAGGTTGCTCTGTGGCCCGTTTCTGTCTACTGTCCAGTTCACTGATTACAGCTGTTGCTTCTTCACTCTAGTGTTGACATTTTTAGGAAAATGGGCCTTCACAAAACTTGTTTTAGGTGTGGAAGGCTAACCTGTGGTAAGTCTAGAGTTCTAAATGTTTTTAATCAACAGTTTCAAGTAGAAGATGAGATTTCTCCTCAGCCTCGCCACTACGTGTTACTTTCTGCTTCTAGATAATACCCTTCCTAATGAGTGTCCGTTCCTTTTTACTGCTGAGTAATGTTCCATTGTGTGGATGTGGACTGCATTTTGTTTATTTATTCATCACCTGATGGACATCTGGGTTGTACCACTTTTTGGCTGTTTATGAGTAATGCCACTCTGAGTATTCATGTACAAGGGCAGTGGTGGGTTAATGAAAAGCTCTTTGACCTGCCTTCAGGGTGATGGGGAGAAGAGATCCAGCTTCTCCAGAAATACCTTGCTTTTATCACTGTGCCATTTAAGAAAGTTTTGGTTTTTATTCAGTGGCTTGAAGTAATTAAAGATTAGAATGTTGAGTCTTCATATTTTATTGAATTCTGAGGCCATAGTCAGGCTTTTAGTGGAAAACAACTCAGAACCCATAGCATTGTTTCTGTGTATTTCTTAGAATTCAAAGAAAAGATATGTAAAAAATAGCTAGAGAATCCAAAGGAGAGCTTCATAGTGTAGAGGATATGCTTGTATCTCAAGTTGTGTTTGTGTTCAGAGGCTGAAAGAAAAACCTAAAGGCAAACATAAGTGACCAGTGGCTTAAAAATGGTGTGATGAATCATGAAGTGAACTGAAAGTTCCTCATATCAGCCAGAAAGCTAGATGTGTTCTGGGGGAAAATGCCTCGTTGTAGGGACGGAAATAGAAAAACGGACAGAGGTCTGTAGAACTCACGGAAGTGGCCTTTTGCTTTGCAGACAGCTTATGTCCTCATTGGACTCAACTTTTCCAGCACAAGTTGGCCTTCAAGAGCAGGTTGTACAGAATTCACTAGCAGGTGATTGATTGTGTGTGCTGACTATTTTTTGTTTGTTTGTTTATTTTTTATCCTTCTTTAGGCCCTAATAATAGCAATCCTCAAACCTCAGCCGTTCGAACCCCTACCCAGACGAATGGTTCTAATGTTCCCTTCAAGCCTCGAGGGAGAGAGTTTTCCTTTGGTAAATATATACTTCATTTTTCTTGATTTCATTACTTCAAATAAAAGGAATTAGTAAAATACTGTATTTTACTAGTTGCACTGCTTTTTAATTTGGTGAATTAGTATATATTAACAGTTAGAGGTGAAGACTACAGAGCCAGATTGAGTTCAAATCTGGCACTAGTATTTATGATTCCATGACCTTGAGCAAGCTGCTTACCCTCTCTGTGCCGTTTCCTTGTCTGTAGATGGAGATAACATTATTTCCGGTTCCATAGGGTGATTTGTAAGATGATAAATACAGATCATCTAAAGGGTAGAGCTGTATCTGGCACAGAGTAGATACTATAATTGTTTGGGGAGGGTGTATTTTGTTCTTTGTTTATTTTGTTAATTTGTAGCTGACATATTAGTAATATAATAAGTTAAATTAGTTGCTCAGTTGTGTCCGACTATTTGCAACCCCATGGACGGTAGCCCACCAGGCTCCTCCATCCATGGACCTTCCCAGGTCTCCAACATTGCAGACAGACTCTTTATCGTCTGTCCAGGGAACCCCAGTTCCTTTATCGTTACCAGGGAATCCCAGTAATGTTATAAAACAGTTAAATAATGCATTAGGATTAGAATAGTTACCAAGACATGACTGTGTTGAAAACCTATGTATTTTTTATTTTCCGCTGAGTAAAGATGCACAATAAAAGAAGATGAAGAAGTTCCTAACCTTGGATGTATACTAGTAACTATTACTAAAATTTTTTTCTGCGTTTTTTTTTTTCATGCAGAGGCCTGGAATGCCAAAATCACAGACCTAAAACAGAAAGTTGAAAATCTTTTCAATGAAAAATGTGGTAAGTTTATTTTGAAGTATTATTGTTATTAAAATATGAGGTAGCTTTTTTATAAAACAGAAAAATGTGATCAATGTAAAAATGTTCAACATTTAAATATTATCATCAGATGTGTGTGGGTTTGTAGGCATGAATTTGATCGTTTTTCCCACATTTCTTCAAGAAATTGACATTTTCCTAAAATTAAAATTCATGTGATTTTTTTTAAAGAATAGTTTGAGTAGCTGCAAAATGTAGTTTGAATGCTTTTTTTTTTAAGGTTTAATTTTTCAAAAAATTATGTATATGAGAAACGATAAGTGTGTTTTGCTTTTTTAGGTGAAGCTCTTGGCCTTAAACAAGCTGTGAAAGTGCCGTTCGCATTATTTGAGTCTTTCCCAGAAGACTTTTATGTGGAAGGCTTACCCGAGGGTGTGCCATTCCGACGACCGTCTACTTTTGGCATTCCAAGGCTGGAGAAGATACTCAGAAACAAAGCCAAAATTAAGTTCATCATTAAAAAGTAAGGAAATAAGATGAAACGAGCTTGCCCCCTGAGTTGGTACAGTTTGACTCTGGGAGATGGTATGTGGATTCAGCTTTGGGGCCCTAGACTCAGAGAAGCTCTTTATACTTCTTCTGCTGCTGCTGCTAAGTCACTTCAGTCGTGTCTGACTGTGTGTGACCCCATAGACGGAGCCCACCAGGCTCCCCCGTCCCTGGGATTCTCCAGGCAAGAACACTGGAGTGGGTTGCCATTTCTTTCTCCAATGCATGGAAGTGAAAAGTGAAAGTGAAGTTGCTCAGTCGTGTCTGACTTAGCGACCCCATGGACTGCAGCCCACCAGGCTCCTCCATCCATGGGGATTTCCAGGCAAGAGTACTGGAGTGGGGTGCCATTGCCTTCTCCGCTTTATACTTCTATATATATTTAAAAATTTTTGTAAGTGGTCAAAAGAGGGAAGGAGGGCTGTGAGTTACCAGAGGGATAACAACTTGATTTTGCAAGTCTCCTTATAGTCATATTTTTACTGGTTGATACGGCTGGAATCTTAAGTGGAGGTTCAGTGTTCTAAAGCCTTTTTATTTCTCCAGTTTACAGAATAGTTTAAATCTCTCTTCTGTTTGCTTGGGATCTGTGAATTATGCCAGCACAGCTGAAGGAGATGAAAGTAACTGGAGTTAATAAAATATGTGTCAGTGTCCAGCAATTGTTCAAAATTAGTTGAAAGGAATTTTAGGGTTTTTTTATTTATTAATGGCCACCCTCTGTACTTTGAGCCAGGTCTCTAGAGGCTAAGACCCTGCCTCTGCTTCCTCAGAGAGACAGACTGTTTAACTTTTACTTTTTGGCCTTGCCATGAGGCATGTGGGATCTTAGTTCCTCAGCCATGGGTCAAACCTACGTTCCTTTATTGGAAGCCTGTTATTGAAGTCTTAACCAGTACCTCCAGGGAAGACCCAAGAGAGACAGAGTCTTGGTGCTTGACTTTTCACAGCCTGTCTTTATATTTCCATGCTACCTGCATGCAGGACTCTTGTGTTTGCTTCTTAAGCCTAGCGTTGCATCTTTCCAGGATATATTGAAACCATAGAAAGAAGCTATTTAAACTAAAGAGGGCTTGGTGGATGTTAAAATCACAATTATAGTTCGTCTTTTTGTGTGTGTTCCTTTAGATATCCATGTTATTTCTGCTCCTGCTAAGAATGTGTATGTATAGAAAGTTCCTAGCTTTTTCAGTATCTTACTTGTTTAATTTTTAATGTTTTCCTATTGGAATACTAACACACGTGCTTTTTCTCTTGTTTTTAGGCCAGAAATGTTTGAGACTGCAATTAAGGAGAGCACCTCCTCATCTAAGAGCCCTCCAAGTAAGCATTTTGCTACAGAAAACACTTTCTCAGACACTTACTTTGCAGCAGTAGTTTTAAAAATTATTGCGAGAGTAGCTGTTGAAATAAAACCTGGAAAGTGCATTCAAAGTTGGGGTGTGTCTAGTTTACGATTTTTAAGTTTTTAATAACTTAAGGATCTCTACATGTCTGATGCGCCACAAAACAGCATGAGGAAGACAAAAAATGAAAAACGCCTTTCAGGAAGCCCAGCGTCACAGAACAAGAAAACACGTCATGAGGAGCAAAGTTGCCTTAAAATGTGGTCTTAAAGTCTGTATTGTAGCATTAGGGAAGATTTAATTACATTTTGTATATGTTTTAATCTGAGGTTTCCATTTTCAGGAAAAATCAATTCATCACCCAGTGTTAATACTACTGCATCAGGTGTTGAAGACCTTAACATCATTCAGGTGACAATTCCAGGTATGATCTCTCTGCCTTAATTATAGCTTGTTAGGGCTTCATGGAGATTGAATATACTGTACATTGTCTGTTGTTCCCCTAACCCCTGCAGAAATTATTAACCAAATACATCACCATGTCTGTTTATATCTATAAACAGTGCTTGGCAATTACTAGATTCAACATGAGCTAAAACCTGTACGCTACTCAGATGCCTAGTGTGTTTAAAAAATTTGTGTGAAACGGCAAGCAAAACTCTTTATAACTGGAATGATGTTGCATTTTCAGTTTAATGCTATTATTAAATTGTTTGGTTAAATCATTTCAATCTTGATCGATTTTTTAAAAAAACATTCCCCAAACATAAAATTACATAAAGCACCTAAAAATGTATCTGGTATTAAAATGGCATTGTTAAGTTACAGCTTTCTCTTAACCTTTTTAGACGATGATAATGAAAGACTATCAAAAGTTGAAAAAGCTCGACAGCTAAGAGAGCAAGTTAATGACCTCTTCAGTCGAAAATTTGGTAAGTTTTACGTTTGTGTATGGCTTTCCAGGTGTCTCAGCATCTGCCTGCCAATCAGGAAACGCAGGTTCCATCTCTGGGTTGGGAAAATCCCCTGGAGGTGGAAATGGCCGCCCACTTCAATATTCTTGTCTGGGAAATCCCGTGAACAGAGGAGCCTGGTGACTCTTACAGTCCATAGGGTTGCAAAGAGTCAGACATGACTGAGCATGGATGCAGGCATTTGCATAGTACAGCTTGCAATAAGCCAGGAAAACTTTGACTCAGTTAGATCTTAAAACTGAATTATGCTCAAGTAGTTGTCATCTGTGCGTCTGTAAACCCTCACTAAGGTGGACTCTCTGCTTTTATGCCATTTGTCTCACTATAGGTGAAGCCATTGGGATGGGTTTCCCCGTGAAGGTTCCTTACAGGAAAATCACAATTAACCCTGGCTGTGTGGTGGTTGATGGCATGCCCCCCGGAGTGTCATTCAAAGCCCCCAGCTATCTGGAAATCAGCTCCATGAGAAGGATCTTAGATTCTGCTGAGTTCATTAAATTCACAGTCATTAGGTACGTGAGAGTGACTTGCTTGGTCATAAGAATGAACCTGCAGATCACTGAGGCCAAGTCATCTTCCAAAATGTGATCCTCTGTAGTAAGTTTACTGTGCGATGACATGAACTAATACAGTCCTTTAGTTACTGTGAGATTCTTCCGTCCTTGTGCTGACTCTTCATTCTCTGGTTTTTAAGGCAAGGTGTTGTTAGCACACCGTGACCTGTGGGCCAGCTCCAGCCCGCCACGTTTTTATTTTTATGTGTTGTTAAAACCCAGTCACTCCTGCTTGTTTACACATTGTCTGTGGCTGCCTTCATATTGCAGTGATAAAATTAAGTAGCTGGGACAGAGACAGTGTGGTCTGGAAGTATTTATGTTTGGCCCTGTACAGGAAAATGTTGCCAGCCCCTGCCTGCGGCCTCTCATCCCAGGCTTCAGGTCAGACAAGGATCCAGTGCTAAGCCGCTTCTGTCTCCTTGTCTGTGCAGTGAGATGGTAGTTGTTCCCTTTGAGAGTGTGAGCTGCTTACCCACAGAGTAGGCATGGTTGCCACATTGCACACTCACAGCACTGTGAGGATTCCAGTCATTGATGTGCTTGTCACAGTAAGTGCTACACACGTCCCCTTTGCCGTCACCCAGGTAGAAGTGCCCAGGGCCCTTCACGCTTCTCTTCCACCTCCCCCAAACTTCAAGTTCCTACTGTCTGCTTAGGACCAACACTCAGAAATAGTTAATGTCTTATCCTCCCAAAGCTTCTTCTCATTTCACTAAAATTACTCTGATTTCCCATTATTTATTTGTGTGTGTGTGTGTGTGGAAAACAGTCGTGGTTGTTGGTTTTTGTTTCAATGTATTCGTTTTTAGTTGAAGAATAGTTGCTTTACAGTATGGTGTTGGTTTCTGCCATACGTCAACATGAATCTGCCATAGGTATACCTGTGTCCCCTCCCACGTGCCCCCCCATCCCACCCCTCTAGGTTGTCCCAGAGCCCCTGAGTTCCCTGAGTCATCAAATTCCCACTTGTTGTCTAGCTCACACGTGGTCGTGTGTATGTCTCCATGCTACTCTGCCTGTTCGTCCCTCCCTCTCCTTCCCCTTCACTCTTCCACCTCCCCAGAACTTAGCTGTGGTTAAATATACCCATTCATTGTCCAACTCCCACTGTCTGCTTAGGACCGACACTCAGAAATAGCTAATATGTTACTTTCCCAAAGCCTTTTCTCATTTTACTAAAATTACTCTCTTTCCCTTTACGTTGTTCCTATTCGCCCCCCCCCCACCCCCGCCCCCGCTATCTTTGGTGTAGCATTTTCTAATAATGTGCCCTAATTGTTACTTATCTGTCTGTAGGTTTAAAAGTAGAAGATTAAATGATAGTGGACAGCTTTTGTGTTTTTAGCACATAAGTAACATGGGCTAAATGTTAGTTGAATAAAAATATACATGTAAATTCTCATAGAGTAAAAAAAACACTTGTACCATCTGTTTCTCTCTTCAGACCATTTCCAGGACTTGTGATTAATAACCGTGAGTATTTCTGGATGTCTTTTTTTTTTTTTCTCTTCTGGGATTTGAGAAACGGGGATGGGTGGGCTTATGCAGGTCTGCGTGTACACTTACAGACGTAATCCAGCAGTAATCATTCAGTCGTTGTTTTAGCCCTCAGTATAAAGCACCGGTCACTTGTGGACGTGATATTGGGCAAGTTGCTTACTTTTGAAAATCTGTTTACTTACTCATGTAATCAAATAGTAATGATACGTGCACCCATTTGGGCAGTTTTAGAGCATTTAAAGGACACGTTGTGTGTAAGCCTCTGACGCAGTGACTGGCGGGCTCCTCACTGTGTGAATAGAAAGTGGTAACACAGCGCTGCTGCACCCATTCGCTTATGTCAGATTCGGAAATTACAGCAGAGCAACCTGCAAAGCCTAAAATATTTACTCATTGCCTCTTTGTGATGAGGTTTGTCGACTCCTGATCTATAGTGTGTGTTCAGTAAGCACAATCTATATTTATTCCTGTTTTTACCATTACTATTATTTTCTGATTACCGGGCTAGAAAAAGCAAGTCTTCTAACATGATTTAGCGGCTTCTGTTAATATTGAGGCGTTGTGTCTGGCAGTCACTGGGCTCTCAGATAATCTTGCACAAACAAGTGTAAGTCTTCTTCCAGTCCCTGATATTCCTGTCATTTTAAACAGGTTTTGTGTGTGTGTGTGTTGTTGTTGGTTTTTTTTGTGTGAAACAATTATGCTAATATGGTTTATGTTCTTCTATTACCTTTCTTGTTAAAAATTTTCCAAAGTGACAGTTTTCCTTAATTGATACACCATTAGCATTTCCGTCATTTTTCCAGCCGGTACCCTCTCAGCTCTTTAACATCCATCTGCATTGAGCGCTCTGTTCTACACTTGTTGGGAAAGTGTCCGGGAGTTTTCAGGGACCGCTGCGCAGCTGAGCCCTGGGAGGCGTTGGCTCCCCGCCTGAGCTGAGTCACGCGGCTGTTGTGCCTGTCCCCGCTGCCCCGCTGGGCTTCACGCTGTCGATGCTCTTTGGCTGCCTTGCCCGTAGCGTCACGGATTTGGTCTCGTCTCTTCTGCCTCCCAGTTTTGACTTTCATTTTATCCTAAAATGTATTTATTTGCTTGTTCCCCCAAGCCCACTAGTTCTTTTTCAGTAGATTCTGTTGTATTATACTCTCTATCTTGGCCAAGTGTGTCAGTATTTGGGGATGTCAATAATGAATGAAAGGAAATCTTGCTTTGTAGATTTTTCAGTCATCTTCGGCATTCAGCTTTAATTAATACCAGAGATCTTTAAATGACCAACCCCATGATAAGGTGTGGGGGTTTTGTTTTGTCTTGTTGTTTGGAAAACTTTTTTGATTGCAATTCATCTCTCTTCTATGTAACTTTTAATTTCAAAAGACATTGTATCTTACGGCTCCTTACCCCTTTACTGTATGTGTAAAGTGTTCAGTGTTGTTCTTTTCCTTCTGTGTAATAATTTACAGAATTTTATGGTAATTACTATGAGTTAGTTACTTGAATGGGACCTACCGCAACTTTTCATCTTTGTTCCCTCCTTCTCATAAGGAAAACAGCGTCTCTTATAGCAGAGTCAGAGCATCAGAGTAGAGAATGTATGCAAAAATGCTTTTCAAATGCAGCAGTGTATCATTATTACTTAAATGAATCTGCTTTCTTTTCAGAGTTGGTTGATCAGAATGAGTCAGAAGGCCCAGTGATCCAAGGTAAATTAAGCAGGGTGAAACATGGAAATATTCCTGCTTACACAGTAAACCAGATCACATCGATTGTGTGGCCTCCCGTGCTAATGTGTACCTAACTCTAAGGAACGTTAATTCCACAGCACACATGTCCACATGTATGCACACACTCGAGCACATGCAGACTCGGTTCCTTTGACTCCTTAGTCTGAAAGCCTAGGTGGGCTCACATGTAGGTCCTCACTGAGAACTGGACCGCATGCCGTTGGCTCCGCCTTCCCATGTCAAGCTCAAGCTCAGGCACTGAGACCAGTGGTGTTGAGTGTGGTTGTGTGACGAGAAGGTTGTCTTTTAACTTGGTGCCTTGTGCCCTTCATTTCTAATGGTTGCTGTAAGCCAGACTGTTGGCTGAAAATGCATGTGTTGTAGTTTTAAAGATTCCTTAGAAGCAAGTGTTTGTTGAGGCCTGCTGTGTGCTTCACTGAAAGCAATGAAAGACTCATTAAAGGGATCCCGCAGAAGGGAGGGGAAAAGACATAGAGAACCTCCTGCTTTCCTGCTGGATCTGTGTTAAGATTGTTATTGATTGTGTAAGATAGCAGGTTTCAGGAAAGCAGATTTTTGACAGTCCAGTTGAGTAACCGTGTTTTTAATTCCCCAAATTTGTAGCTGTTGTTTGATCCTAGATGGGAGCTTTGTGTATGTCTAGAGAGCTTCCTCCCTCTAGGCTTTTTACGTAACCGAAGTCGACTTTTGATCAGTGTTTTAATAAAGTCTTCGTGTGTTTCTCTTCAGAATCAGCTGAGCCAACCCAGTTGGAGGTTCCTGCAACCGAAGGTAAAAAGGGTAGCCTGGTTGTCAAAAACTGAAGTGCCAAAGACAAAGAATTAACTGTGGTTTAGAAGCTCTTTACCTGGAACCACGTGGTGATTTTGTTCCTTGGTTTCTGGGTCAAGTGGGTTTGTCGTTTATGCCCAGAAGCATTGTATTTAGAGATGACTTACAGGTTCTTTTCTTCCATCTTCCCAAATGACTCTTAATGAATTCTGAAATTGTTGAATGATGGCTGTGTAACCTAGATCCAGCTGGTGTGGGGCCTTTACATGCATAATTAATAAGGCGTTTGTGACTTTGAAAATCTAAGTAACAAAATTTAGAAGTTGGCTGCTAGAGAAGAGTCTCTAGTTGCTACCATTTTTAGTATCCTATCGAGTTGTAATGAATAGTTTGGTATGAGTAGCTGTATAATCCAGCAGATCTGCCTTCGTAGCATAGTTAATCGGTTCCCTTTTGTTTTTCTTGATAGAAATAAAGGAGACTGATGGAAACTCCCAAATCAAGCAAGAACCAGACCCTACGTGGTAGAACTCTTCCCTCCCAGGGTAAATCAGCTTCTGTGTCCAGGACACCATGTAGTGTCTGGGAGAGCCTCCCTGCATATCCGTAAGCTGAAGTGCTTTCCCTGCTTCAGCCGTAAACGGTGGCCCACCTTCGGGGCACGTGAGGACCACGTGTAAGCATCCTGGGTGGTCTGAGCTAGCGGGCTCGAGCACGGAGAGTTTCCTTGGATCAACGCATGTCTATCAGGCAGAGATGTTAAAGCGCTTTGCCTCCCATGGAAAGTGTTTTGTTTCTGATCTGTAGGTTAATTCTTGGCCTTGCCGTTGGATGCCCTGTGAGTCGGTGTCACCAGCCTGACTCTCCCCTAGTCACTGTAACAGTATTTGCAGTCTGGCTGAGCCACACAATCCATGGTGTATCTTGGTATGATTTGGCCTGATCCAGTCATTCTAAACATCTTAAACCTTTCCAGGAGGGGCGTTCCTAGACCAGGAGTTAGTGAGACTTGGTGTTCATGTCGGGCTGAACCTCACTCAGCCCCAGCATTGACTGTTTTCATGATAGTTAGAGGGTACAGTTATCTCCCACCTGTAGCTGACCCTATGGTTTTTTTATACGGAGACTTTTTTGGTCATGGAATGGGCCATGTACCTCCAGTCCCTAGACTGAAATGGTAATTAAGTTGTGGTATTAGTGAAAATCATAAATTCCTATAATCAGATTAACCTGTTTTCTTGCTTGTCTGTTTTCTCTCCTGTTTTAGCTTAAAGTATCAGTGGGTGAGAAGAGCTTTTTGGACCTGTTACTGCCCCAGGCTGTGTAATATACTTGTATAACAGAAATACCTTCTATACAAACCTTTTTTTCTACTTTTAGATAGAAATGTCTACTTTTTCAGCAGTTCTGTGAATTGAATTAAAGAGCAGAGTGACTGTAGATTTGGAATGGCTGGTTTCCTTGGGAATGTATTATAAGGATTTTACAGCAGTGCTGGAAAACGACAGGGAAATGACAGGGGTGGAGCTCATCAGATGTTTTACATGTTCAGCAGAGCCTTCAGCGACGGTGTTTGTTTTCCAATCAAGCGAAGATATCTCCTACTGGAACATCTCAGCTTCGGCAGTGAAGAAAACCCCTGTGATATAGTTCAGCTCTTTAGTTTTTCTATTGGAGAAAATCATTTAAATGACCCTTTTGTTCACGGCTCTCCTTAATGACTGAGTGAACAGTTAGTATCTGTATATTTGACTAAACCTTTTCCTAAGCTCTCTATCATGGTTCATATGTTTTTTATCATCATGAAAACACAACCATCAGGACCAGCTAACAGCCAGTAAGAGGTCGGTAATCTCAGCGTGTGGCTTATAGATGGAATACAGAGACCCTCTTCCATCCACATTTACTTTTCATCCAAATAAAATGCATGGCGAACCAGAAGTTTGAGGTCAGGTCTGAGTGTTGGGGCGAGCTGAGTGACGTTAGAGCCTCACTGCTGTGAGCCCAGTCGTGGTGTGGAATTCTGTGGAACACCACCCCAGCTCGGCTCAGAACTTGGGGAGGGGGGTTTCGTTGCCTTCTTTACTCTGCGGTTGAACCGGTGACACTGAGGCCCCAGTGTGGGCAGCGAGGGATCCGTCAGCTGACCAGGCACCCTCTGACATTCTGCGCCATCTGTAGGAGAATCTTACATGTGTTGAGATTTCACCAACAGTAAGAGATGTAAAATACCAGCTATACGAAGAGCTAGAGTATGTGATGGCATAGAGTTTTCATTAGCTTTATCACAATATTCACAATGGAGAATTATATTACATGGTAGCAGAAATAGGCATTTTTATGTGTTGCTTATATTTTACCTCAAATTAAATTGTAGATATAGGGTAATAAATAAAATCCATCCATGCCTTTCACACACTAATCATTTCTTTCTAAGGTGTTTTCATGACTGTCGGGAAACCTGGGGCGGCTCGGCGGTAGGCGGATTATGAGGTGAGGTCAGGTCGCCACTGTCCAGAGGCTCCGTGCCTCGTCAGGACACCCCTGCGGGGCTGAGTCTGAGACCGCTGTGCCTCTGGTCTGTGCTGGGGCTGGAGCCCCCACCTGTTTGTCCGTGACCTGCCAACTGCATGCGATGTTTGAGGTCAATCCCCCCCAGGATGGAGCCCGTGTGTGAGCCCCTCCCACATGAAACTCTGGCTCCAGGTCCTTTCTGTTTCTCCACATCACCTTCTGCCTCTCCGTGACCCTTATCTGTGTGACCTCAGGGAAAGCCAAACCAATTTGTTGACAAACTTGGCAGCCGACCACCTGGGGGAGTCAGCTGCTCTAGTAGGCCCTGGGGTTCCTTTCGGGTGTGCCCCGTCTGGCTGCCAGCACCCACACTTCCCGTCCCAGTCCCTGGGAGTTCATAGTCCTCCAAAGGCTGCTTTTTAAAAGGAGTTACACTTGGACACATAACCGTTCAACCGAAATTTTGCAGGAGCACAGACTTGGAAGGAGATGGACTTTCCTGCTCAGTATAAGTATATATATCTCCAGTATGAAAATTCTGTATCTATGCATACACGTATGTTTGGGGATTTTTTAGGTTTTTTACAGCTAAAAATGAGCGTACGAGTCTCTGCGTTGTGGACTACAGCTCAGAATCAGTGTGGCATCCTCCTGCTAACTTAGGTATAAAGACACGGTCTGGTCCCATCCTGCCTCTGAACAGCTTATAGGTTCCTTTAAGAAATATTGAATCGCAGTTGAAGCTGTGTCTGTGAGCAGAAGAGCATGGAGGTGGAAGAAGTCATTTTATTAACTCACTGTGTCTCCCAGAGGTTTTCACACACCCCTGTTTACTCTGCTTACCCACAGTTGGGGGTCTGTCAGTACAGCCTCTCCTGGCAAGGTGACTGCCTTAGCAAATTGCCTTCTTAACTGCAGTGGTCAGATGAGCCCTAGTTTCAGCACCACAGGCTTGTTTTAAAATGTCTGGGGTCACCCTGCCTTGCTCATGTGGAGCCCAGGAACTGTCTAAGGAGCAAGCTTTCCGCTGCACGTGTTAGCGAATATGTTTTGCCTTCATAAATGAGACAGTTGACAAAAGAGCGTGATTCTTCAGAGGGTGAGGGGTGTAAAACTCTCCCACCAAGGTCTTTCCTGGAGGACCAGACTGAAACACGAGCTACAGTTCACATAGGTCCCATCAGTAATTCTAATGCACCCTGTGTTTCTGAAACAATATCCTGATCCTGTGATGGCTGATGGTTCAACATTATTTTATCAGGAAATATAGCAGAATGACCAGGGACATAGGCTTTGTGACCAGCTCCAAGCCATGCTTCTGGATAGCTGTGATCTTGAGTAAATTTCCAACAGTAAAACCAAAGAAGCATGTACCATTGCAGGATCGTTATCAGTTAGACCCTGATGGTGAAATCAGGCCAACTGCTTACAGCCTCTTGCCCAGCTCTGGGCCTTGGGTGGCAGGGAGAGCTGAGCTCTGTTTCTGGGTCAGCTTCTGCCCTGGGGCGGGCAGCAGAGCCTCTGCAGGCGGGGCCACTGGCACCTCCAAGAGAAATCTTCACATTTACCCACCACTCGGACTGTGCAGTGCACGTAAGCTTTCCCTGTTGAGCAGTTAGCACATCCTAAGACGTTTTCTTGTTTCATTGGTCTAAATCGTCTGTGATACCTGAAGTGCATTCGTATCGTGTGCCCAGGTCACCTTGGGACTTGAGAGAAGAGGTAGACCAAGAATCCAGCCATGGCCACAATCTTAGGTCTGAGATTGCAGCGTGGACTGGGCTCCGGTGTGCCCGGCATGGACTGCAGAGTGCCCAGTGTGCCCAGGACAGAGCTGTCTACTACAGCAGGCAGCCAGTCCTACTTGGAAGTAGGTCATCTCTCTGAGCATGCTTCCAGCAACATTTCTACCGTTTTGTTTTGTTTTGTTTTTCTCCCCACCAGGGACCAAAACGGTCCATTGGAAAGGAAGATTGAGAGACCAGACCTTCCAGTGTCCAGACCTCAAGCCCCATTCTGAATAAGCTCAAGCTGTGGTTGGTTTAACCATTAGTGAACCGTAATTGTCACACACCACAGCGCACCTCTGGACACCTTCCTTCCTAAGTGGAAGAAGCCAAGTGTGTGTATTTTGAAAGAAGTGTTCTCCACGGATGCCTGTTTCCCTGTGATACAGACAAGGGGACAGGGTGTGGGGAACTGAGGTGACCTCTGGCCCCTTGTTCTGCTTGGGTCCCGGTTCTGCCCAGCCCTGAGTCCAGTTGGATGAGCACAGGTGGGGCTGTGCAGGTCTAACCAGACACCCCCATGGAGCTGCTCTCCAGCCCCTGCAGTTTGGGTTCTTTTACTCCCGCGTGTATTGAGGGGTGGCTAACTTCACCTCGTGACTGCCAGCTTTGGCTGAAAGGGCAGATAATGAAAGCAGGTTGTTGAAGTCCCAAGTCCCTCAGGTTATGGTGGCCGGTTGACACATCACGGGGTAAGCCTGGCTGCTGCAGCGCCCTGGCTTCAAATCCCTGTGAACTGAGTGAAAAACAGCAAAGCTGCTTGTCTTCCCAGCTCCGAACTCCGATCAAAGATTTTGCGTGTCAGCTCCCTCCTGCCCCATCCCACCCTTCAACCCCGCTTCCCTTGTGGTTTTATTTTGAGGAAGTTGTCAGGAAAGGTAACACTGAAAACATGCTATGATACAACACCCGTTATGTGTAACAGTGTTTCCTGCCAGGTTTCTCAAGCCAGAGTAGGTGGCTGGTGGGCCTTCTGTAGCATTGGCTTCCCGCAGGATCTCAGGTGCCTGCTGATGCCCATTGTTCCTCACCTGGAAAGCGATTGTGATCCTTAACGAAGACCATGTGCTGGTCAGTGCCTGGGGGGACCGAGTGAGAACTGTCCCCACTCAACCCCAGCCAGAGGCAGCAAGAGAGACAGCCACCTCCAAGGCTCTAGGGAAGATTTCAGATAAATCCCAAAAGAATCTATAGATTTGCATCATCTGTGATTTAGACAAACTGTCCTCTCCTTTATAACGACCAGTCTAGAACCTCAAGGAAAAATCCTTAATGAAAGTCAGCAGGTGCAGGTTTGCAGAAAGGCTACGTCAGAGCAGGCACCCACCCTGTGGCGCAGGTCAAAAAGCCATAGCAAGTGTTGGCCAGCAAGAGAGGAGCTTTCCATCGAGGGGAGTGGCTTCGCTGCCCCCGGTGCCTGATGCAAGCCGGGCCACCGCCAGACACCCGCTGTCTGCAAGAGACCAGCACCTCACCCCGGGCTTGTGTGTCTGCACTGCCCCGTACCCCCTCAGATGGGGCAGAGGTGCCGAGTCCATGGCCAAGGCCTGGACTGATGCCATGCTCCCAGCTGCCTTCACACAGTCTCTGGGCGGAGTCGGGGAGACAATGGCAACCCCTCCTGATTTAGGAGGTGGGATTTTTCTCATTACTGAAATTAGCTTCAAGTTCAGAAGAGCTCACCGCAAAACCCCCTGTGGCGGTAGCACGCAGCTGGATTTAGCCTTGATGGTTGAAGAGCTTCAAATGACTGGCCACATGACGCATCTGGCCCCAGTGAGGAAGTGGGGTGGGAGCAGGCAGGGCGCAGGCAGGCCCCAGGGCTCCCGGCTCTGGAGCAGGACCAGATGGTAGTGAAGTGAGTGAAAGTCGCTCCGTCGTGTCTGACTCCTTGTGACCCTGTAGACTGCAGCCCGCCAGGCTCCTCCACCCATGGAATTCTCAAGCCTGGAATTCTGGCCATGGGTAAGCCGTTCCCTCCACCAGGGGATCTTCCCAACCCAGAGATTGAACCCATGTCTCCTGCATTGCAGGGGGATTCTTTACCATCCGAGCCACCAGGGAAGACCTGGCTTTGGAGTGGGACCAGATGGTAGAGTCCCTTTGATTTTGGCTAAGCACCCACTTGGTATCAGGACGTCCGCCAGACGCTACAGTACAGAAGGGACATCCCCGGCCCCACCCCTGGAACTCAGGCTCCTGTCTACCATCCTCCCCAACCTGGCCTGGGAAAGCCCCCACGGCCCTGGGCGTAGCCAAGGCTGAGCTCTCCTAGGGCTAGACTGGGGGCTGCCCCACACGCAGCCACCCAGCTCACCAGTGACAGCTCCAGCAGAGAACACAGGCTGCCTGCCCTGGGTCTGAGCCCGGCACCGTTTGCCCCAGCAGCCTGCAGTGCCGGCTCTCATTCACCGGACATTTCCCTCATTCCAGGCCCAGCTTAAACAGCAAGAAACTGCCTTGGACCTCCCTAAATATTCTACAGTAGGTACAGATGAAAAAAAGGCTTGGAGCTTACCAAGGGCACCCAAACCTGTATGCATAGGTCAGTGTGGGTTGGGCTCCAGGCCACTGTGCCCACAGCTAGCAGTTGGTGTGTGCATGGCCTCCTGCAGACCAAAGGCTCAGGCTGAGTCTTGTGGTGTCCGGGGTGCTCACTCCTGTGTCCCTAGGCCAAGGACCGTGTCATCAGGCCCAGGGGAGAAGGAATTCGCAGGATGTGTGGACCAGCTGTGTCCTAGCTCCACTGCTGAGTACAGGCTCCTGGTTCTCTTCTGATGATGCCACAAGGCCCACCCCAACCCAGCCAGAGCCCGTCCCTGGTCTGATCTGCTGAGAAAGGAAGACTCGAGGTCCCTTGGGAACGGGTGGTTAGTGGCGTGCATGTCCACGTTGAGGCACCTGCTTGCCCTTCAAAGCCTCTACCCCATGCAGCCACCCTCAAGGCCAGGGAAGCCCTCAACCAGCGGCTCCGGGACTCCTCCTGCACCTCCTGGCACCAGGTGAGACCTGGGCCTGTGGGCTGACCCGGGAGGCCTTCGTCACAGGCCTGGCAGGAGTCTTAACTTGGCCTCTGAAAACTGTCGCGTGGTAAGGGCTGCTGTGCTCGCATCTTGGGAAGCCCAACAGGAGACCCCAGAGGGCACTGCCTGGGCCTCAGGCTCTCAGGCTAAACCCGTGCCCGTGGCCCAGCCTTGGGGATTTCCTGGTTGAGGACTGCCCAGCCCCGTCCATCCGGGGAAGGCAGCATCCGGAGCGAGGCCAAGGTCTTTGGGCCAGACCTGGAAGCCCTGCCTCCCCTCCCGTCAGGCCTGTCGTGAGAACCTCCCTCTTCAGGGAGGTCGAAGTCTGGCTCCTCCCTCGTGAACCACCCAATATCATTCATTCATTCACAGGACCGATGGTTAAGAGCGTGGGTCCAGACTGCCTAGGTTCAAGACCCAGCCTTTTGCTCTGCAGAGGTGACAGCCCGTTTAACCTCTCTGCACCTGTCTTCCCATCTATCAAGTGGGGGAATCACAGTGTCTTCCCAAAAGTCTCACTGTGCAGATGAGATGAGAGGAGATCATAAATGTAAGGCACTCCTAACCCCGGCTAAGTTCTTTGTTCGCCCTTGATGGGAAGTGGGTGGGGGAGATTCTAGGGACTCTGGTATTATTATTTTTTTTACGTACCTATCAATAATCACTTAATTTTTTTAACTTAAAAAACCTTTTATATCAGAGGGAGTATAGCTGGTTAACATTAATGTTGTGATAGTTTCAGGTGGACAGCAGAGGGCTTCAGCCATACATACACAAGTATCCGTTCTCCCCTAGACTCCCCTCCCATCCAGGCTGAGGAGAGTTTCCTGTGCTCTCCAGTAGGTCCTTGTTGATTATCCATTCTAAATATAGCCGTGTGTACGTGTCCATCCCAAACTCCCTAACTATCTATCCGTTCTGGGGATTCTTTGCGCTCTGGTATTCTAATGCCTGGGGGATGTATAACAAGATCTGCTGCATCAGTTCAGTTCAGTCGCTCAGTCGTGTCCGACTCTCTGCAACCCCATGAATCTGCATAATGCTAGCTAAAATCTTGTTTAGTTCAATTTCATTTTTTTCTGCAGTGTTCTATAATATCACAATTTGAAAGTTCTAAAATACTTGTTTGTATCCCCCCCCAAAAAAACCAAACTTTTATTAATGATGTCTAATTTTGCTCATTTTGTATGTTTTATCTTTTTTTTCTTTCTAGTTTTGCTCATTTTAAAAAAATTAATCATTTGGTCCCTTGTTTCACCCATGCATTAAAATAAATCCTATCTTATCCTGACAGCCTGCTTAGGGAAGTCCTACAAGGTAAACATGAGTTCTTAGCACTTCGTACCCTCCTCTCTGCCCTGGGTATGGTGAGGCACAAGGCGAGGTTCAGGGTTTGGGGAGACCGCAGAAGGGAAGTGGAGAGGTGGCAGCTGACGGCTCAGGCCGCTGGGTCGTGCCTGGTGTCTGCAGGACAGGGCAGTCTGGCTGGGCGGTTATGCAAGAGTGGAAAGACTTCTGAGAAGAAAGGAAGTCAGTGGCGGGCCATGACCTGGACTGGCGCCCGGGAGAGGGTACCGCTTGCAGCCAGCCCCCCTGCCACTTCCTTTGCCCTTCCCAGGTGAGCAGCATTGAGAGTCTGACCTCGGTGCGGGGACCGCAAGGCAGCACCACGTGAGACGGGGAAGACCAGAGACAAGTTGAGCATCCCTCAGGGAGGGGGCATTTAGTGAATGATTAAAGGACCATCACTCAGCTGTAAGCCAAGTCCCATGTGCTGTGGGTTTAAGGGAGGACTGCCATTATCATGGGACCCCACTCAGTCTATTCTTGCTTCCAACTTTCTGTTGCGGTAAAAGGCACCCACAGAGAAGGGCTGTGCACGAAACTCTACATGCCTAGGGCCGGGCTAATTTTAGGAAGTGAGCGCACTTGTGGAACTGGCGTCCTTATCAACAGAGCGAATCACTTGCCACCTCTGGCTCAACTCCGCTCACTGCCGGCCCCCGCCCCTGCCCCTGGAGGTCACCCTGGCTTCCAACCCCACTGACTGGCCTGGGCAGGTTTGGAGCTTGGGGTCAATGGCATCCTGCAGGAGGGGCATTTTGTCCGCTTCTCAATCCCCACATTGTGCCTGGAAGGTTCACCTGTATTGTGTGGGACAGTTCTTTCCCATCGCTGAGCCGTGCACCCTTCTATGCAGGAGGATCCCAGCTGTGTAAGTGGAAATGACCAGAGCAAGGACTGGCAAGGCTGGTCACACCCAGGGTTGGTGACCTCGGGGTGACGGGGGAGCAGCAGTGTCTAGAGGGGACCTGCCGAGCAACTCTTCCAGAGCAGAGGAAAGAAATGGACCCCAAGCTTCCAAGATAACACCCCCTGCCAAACGTCAACCCGTGGCTCTCAGAGTGCTCCTGGCGCCGATGGCCTTGGCCACCATCTCTCCCTCTTGGAATCTGAGAGTCTGGGCCACAAAGTGACCTGCCCACCTGAACCTGCAGTCAAATTTCCGGGGTCTAAGACCACTTGCTCTGTGACCTTGAACCAGCCCTATAACCTCTGAGCTCCCGGAACCCCGTGTCTCCCTGGCCAAGCACCGCAGGCTTTGGCATCATCGACTCAATGGGCATGAGTTTGAGCAAATCCTGAGAGGCGGTGAAGGACAAGGAAGCCTGGCGTGCTGCCGTCCATGGCGTCCCAAAGAGTCGGACACGACTGAGCGACTGAACAACAGCCCATCCTCTCCCAGCAAGCTGTTCCTCCCTCACCCCTGCATCCCATATCCCCTTCTCCCCATTCTCAGCAGAGATGGGGTCCCTTTCACCAGGATTTGAACTCGGGTCTTAGTCTGCCCACCCTCCACTGTTCTGTCACACTCACTCAGGGTGGGCACGGAAGGCTTGCACACACTCCCCTGGAGTGTGCTCATAACTCCATGAGCAATGCAGTTACTATTTGAATACTTGCAGAAGGCCCACTGCATGCCAGGCACCAGCTCTGGGGCACTGGGGCCAGAGCCCATGTCAAAACAGGCCAGAGCCTTCTCTCACGGGCTCACAATCTGTTCGGGAAAGACATTATAAAAATAAAATAAAACAGTGGTCAGTGCTCTGGAAAAAAAAAAAAAAGGAAAGAGGAGTAGGGGCCCATGAAGTGTTGCTATTTTATGTGAGGTTGTCAAGGAAGACCTCTCGGAGGAGGTGCCCTTTCTCAGAGAAGAAACCTGCAGACAGTGAGGGTGGGAGTTGCATGCCTGTGGAGATGGGCCAGGTGGAACGGGCGTGCACAGGCCCTGAGGTGTGAGTGCTGGGGGAGTTCCCAGAGCAGATAAGCCAACGTGGCTGGTGCAGAGGAGCCAGGAAGAGAGAGCCAGGAGTCGGGCACCCCACCTAGAGGCCATGGGGAGGACAGGGGCCAGAGTGTCCCTGCACACCTGTGTGCATGTGGCCGCCCACGTCCCACCACGGGGGCCCCAGGAATCCCAGAAAACGAAAGAAGAAGCAGAGCCCTCTCTGCACGCTCCCTGCACCCTCTTGCCACCTCCTCCACCCCGCCACCCTCCCTCCGCAACAGAGGCGACTTCCTCTTTCCAGCCAATTTAAGTCCCAACCCCTGAGCACCCTGGAGGAGAGGGTGCCGTGTGCAGCCGAGCCATGGGGGACCACTTCATCCGCCACATTGCCCTCCTGGGCTTCGAGAAGCGCTTCGTCCCCAGCCAGCACTACGTGAGTACCTGCCGGCTGGGAGCGCCAGGCGCGGGGACAGGCCTGGGGGTGGGTGGGGGGCGCATGTGCGGGTCCCTGCACAGCCCGGGGAGAGGGTGCAGGGTCGTGGCCGAGGCTCCGGGTCCCCGGGCCTCAGGCTGCCCATCCGGGGCCGCAGTCCATGTGAGCCCTTCAGATGATGCCCTCCCGCCCCCGCCCCACTCCCTGCTCTCCCCGCTGGCACGTGTCTCTGCCAGCCCCTCCGGGAGGGGTTCCTGGGAGGGCGCACTGGTGGTGATCAGTTGCATCAGAGTTGGGGCCCCTCCTGTAGGGTAGCACCACCACAGGGACTGGAAGAATCCCCCTTCCTGCCCCCGGGGATCTGGGGAAGTGTTGGCTCAGACCCGGCCACCCCATCCATCATGGGATCTCCAAACCCAGCAGAAGACCAGAGAGGCATCCACCTTATAAACTGGCACGTGGGCTGCATTCAGAGTATATGCGGAGACCTTTCGTCTTTTTTTACCTTTTAATGTTGAAATAATTTCAGATTTACAGAAATGTTGTCCCCGGAAAATGCCAATTACTCCAATATTGCTTCATCCGCATTTTCTGTGTGTCTGTCTCTCTGTTCCTTTGTCCCTCCCTCCCTTTCCCTCTGAATACATATATTCTGAATCGTTTGACAGTTATTTGGAGACATTGTGCTTCTTTACCCCCTAAATATTACAAGTGTGTATTTCTTAAAACCAAGAAGTCTCTCTTACATAACCAAAGGTGTCGAAATGAGGAAATTAACCTTGATAAAACACTGTCATCCGTCCCTCACACTGGATTAGGATTTCAGCAATCGTCCTACTTGTCCCTCGGCAGGGACGTTTTTTTCAGGCCCAGGATCCAATCCAGGCTATCCTATGTATCCGAGTTGCCACATCTCTTTGGTGTTCTCTAACCCGGATCGGTCTTAATCCGTCTTTGTCCTTTTCAATTTTGACTTTTTGAAGAGATGGGACCAGTCATTTTGTAGAACGCCCCTCAATTTCTGTGTTTCTGATGCTTCTTAGGGACTTTCCAATGGCTCAGCGAGTAAAGAATCCTCCTGCAATGCGGGAGACACAGGTTTGATACTTCCTTAGATCCCAGTGGCTTCCCTGATAGCTCAGATGGTCAAGAATCTGCCTGCAATGCAAGAGACCCTGGTTCGAATCCTGGGTTGGGAAGATCTGCTGGAGAAGGAACAGGCTACCCATTCCAGTCTTCTTGAGCTTCCTGTGTGGCTCAGCTGGTAAAGAATCCACCAGCAATATAGGAGACCTGGGTTTGATCTCTGGCTTAGGAAGATCCCCTGGAGAAGGGAAAGGCTGCCTACTCCAGGATTCTGTCCTGGAGAATTCCATGGACTGTATAGTCCCTGGGGTTGTGAAGAGTCAGACATGGTTGAGCGACTTTCACTTTTCACTTTAGATCACAATAATTCAAGGACACCCGGGAAGTGACTCTCTGTTCTTCTCTTTGATCCCATCAGCTGACAGGTGATTTTTATTTATTCCTATATTAGTGATGTTTGATCACTAAATCCTAAGCGTGTCTTCCAAGTTTCTCTGCTGTAAAGCTACTGTTTCCCCCTTTGAAATTCATAACTGGGTTTCCCTGGTGGCTCAGTGGTAAAGAATCCACCTGCCAATGCAGGAGATGAGGGCTTCATCCCTGGGTCTGGAAGAGATCCCCTGGAGAAGGAAATGGCAACCCACCCCAGTATTCTTGCCTGGAGAATTCCATGGACAGAGGAGCCCGGCGGCTGTAGTCATTGAGGTCGCAGGAGAGTTGAACAAGACTTAGTGACTACAACAGGCAACAAAATTAATAACGAACCCGTGGGGGAGGTTACGGAAAGCTATGTGAGTATCCTGTGCCTTACAGAAACTGGATGACTCTTGCTTGCATCAAATGACTATCATGATTGCCAAATAATGATTTTTAAACTCTATGGTCCTTCTGCATGCATTAGTTAACATTTTCCTGTAAGTGTCTTCCCTTCTTCCTTGTTTATGTCCAGATGGATCCATGGATTCAGTGGGTCAGAGTCCATTACCATCATTACTTACTTTGATGCTCAGAATGTTCCAGATTTGGTGACTGGGAGCTCCTTCGGGTTGGCTTCTGTGCTCTTTTGGGATATATCATGTCATTCTTTGAGCACCTTTTTTTTTTTGGAGAGGGCACCAGAATTCATTCTTATGGCACAAGGTGGTCCAGCTTACCCTGGACTCTTTCAGCCCTAGGCCTGGACTCAACTATTTCAGTGAAGAACCCTGGTTCTTTAGTGAGAGTGATATTAGAACACGAAATCTGGAAGCTAGGTGTGCTCCTTGCCACTGAGGTGTCATGGCTCGTGACTGCCTTTTCAGTGGACAGACTGGGGGAAATGGCCATGTCGTCTTGTTCTTGCCTCTCACCATTTTATATCTGTAGCTCCTTCCTCTCACTGTGGGAACAGTGGGTTCCAAGATTAGTGTATCACTCCTCTGCTCAGTTCTAAAGTAAACATAAATTTGTTTCAGAGTAACTACACCCACACGGCTGTCAACAATAAACCTACTACTAACCTATTAAGTCACCACACCCACACCACTATTAACAGTAAACCTCCTAACCTAATCAGTCTCAGTTAAGTTTTCTCTGCAGTTGTTTTTGTCCTTTTGGACTGAGAACAGTGCCAGCGCTGTAACTAAAAGCTACTTGGAGTCTTTTCCATTAAAAAAAATTTAGATTATTACCCATTTTATATACTGTTAAGTTCATTTGGTTTTGTTTGTTTTCCACTTTAAAGTTAAAAAACCCTTGTTGGTTTATTTCTAAATACGTAAAATATTAGCAAGTTCACCCATTTAAAGTGCACTGTGATTTTTGGTATATTATAAGCTGTTCGACTCTCACAACTATCTAACTTTTTAGAGTATTTAATCTTCCCCAGTGGTAGCTATTCTTTTGATTCCCCAATATTTTATTCTGAGAAACTTCAAATATGGAGAGAAATTGAAAAGATTTCACAGCAGAACAAAACCAAAAAATCTAACCAGTCATATGCTCACTGTCTAGATTCTTCCATTAACGTTACCTGTAGCACGTGTTTTATGATGCAAACCATCCATCAACCCATCAATCTATCCTATTTTTGATGCACTTCAAGGCAAATCACAAATATCAGTACACTTTGCCCTGAATATTTCAGCATGCATATCACAGCCAGAGTTAAGCATTTGCTTATAGTTTTTTCTCTTTTGATGTAAAATTTGTGTAGAATGAAACCCACAAATCTTAGAGATACATTTACTGACTTTTGACGCTGAGAGTCCCTACAGAACCCAAACTCTCATCGAAATGTTGACCGTGACCTTCACTCCGCCTCATGTCCCAGTCATTCCTTCCCAGCCCCTAGAAGCAACTATTTGAGGTATCTTTTTCCACCTTGAATTAGTTGAGGTCACTCTAGAATCTCACAGACATGGAACGGTATGTAGCCTTTCATGCCCGACTTCTTGCATTCAGCACAGTGCTTTTAAGATTCATCCACATGGTTGCAAATATCAGTTATCTGTTCTTTTGTGTGGCTGAGTGGTGTTCTCTAAACTGTTTTTACAGGCTTATTTTTCCATATTGAGTGTTTGTTTTTTGTTTTATATAATGGCTTTTTTTGGATATTGGAGAACGAAATGGCAACCCACTCCAGTATTCTCGCCTGAAATCTCCCATGGACACAGGAGCCTGGCGGGCTACAATCCATGGGGTCACAAGAGTCGTACACGACTTAGAGACTAAACCACCACAGTTCTTATGCCATATGATAAACTCATGTGAATTGCACAATTCAGTGGTTTTCAGCACATTCACAGAGTTGCACAATCATGACTACAATCTGTTTTTTTCATCACCCCAAAGAAATCCTATCTCCAGTCAAGCCTCAGCCCCTCTACCCCAACCCCGCCCAGCCACTGGCAACCACAAATCTACTTTCTGTTTCAATAAATCTGTCTCTTCTGGACATCTCTTTCTTTCCTTTTCTTTTTTATTTTGTGGCTGCGCCCTTGGCTTGTGGGATCTCATTTCCCTGACCTAGGACTGAACCCGGGCCGTCAACAGTAAAAGTGCAGAGTCCCAGCCTCTGGATCCCCACGGAACTCCCTGGACACTTCATATAAATCCAGCCACACAACATCTTACTGTGTTGTGCTGTGTTTTGCTATCTGAGCCCAGCCCTTTCTGTATCTTACCTCCTGTTAATTCTCAGAGCAGCCCGAGCGGCGAGGTCCTACTTTACCTCTAGTTTATGGAGAGGAGTCTGAGTTAATCTGAGAGTTAATTTGCCCTGGGGTCCGTGAACTTGGTGCTCTTTCTACGGCCCAGGTTACCCCGAATAGCGCTCTCCCTCCCACCCCCAGCCCTGCGGGTTTCCACCGTGGGCGGGGGCTGCCCAGATGCGTGCTTGAACAAGGTCCCTGCTCCTGCCGCCCCCCAGGTCTACATGTTCCTGGTGAAATGGCAGGACCTGTCTGAGAAGGTGGTCTATCGGCGCTTCACCGAGATCTACGAATTCCACGTGAGTGCCCTGTGTGTGTGGGGTGGGGGTAAGGGGCGACACCACGCAGCCCCAGCTCTGCCTTCGAGGACGGAAACTCGGAAACCCCCTCCCCTCCCAGCCCACACTTAAGGGGGCATTTTTTTTAATTGAGGTATAGTTGACTCACACTGTTGTCGGCCTTATATTTTTTTAATTTAAAGAAAACACTTAAGGTAGTTTTTATTGTGAAAATACACGTGACACACACTTACCATTTTACCCGCTTTACGTGTACAAGCCAGTGGCCTGAAGCGTGTTCGCTGTCACGCTACCGTCACCACCTTCCACTTCTAAACATTCTCATCTTCCCAAACCAAGACTGCACCCACAGCGCACGAACTCAAGGGGGCTGCCTCAAGGGTCCCCCTGCTCGCTCTGTCCCCGCAGGGGGCAGCCTGGCGGGTGTCACCACCGCAGGGTCAGCCCGGGCGCTCGGTCTTTCACCCACGGTCCCTGGCCTGACGAAGACCCTGCTGGACCGGAAGGAGGGTGGATAATCCTGACACCCGTGGAACCTGGTCTCCTTGCTTTGTGGGTGCCTGTTATCACCAGGGTTTACATGGGAGAATCCCCCAGGGTTCCCATCACCAGAGGCTGTTTGGACAAAACTGGGGGGAGCTTATGGGGGGTCACGGTGTGTGGAGCTTGGCTGCTGGGTCCTGGTCTAAGACAGGTCAGATGAATGGAGAGGCCACAAAAGCACTTCTCTTATTTGAATTATTTAAAGTGAAATGCAGATAAATGCGAAGAAAAACTATATCCAGCCTTGTACACCAGCACCTGGAATCACAGCTGATGTCACTGGGCTGTTTGCACAAGGCTTTTAGATAAAGGAGATGGGGCGGCTCAAGAGGGAGGGGAGATATATATATATATATATATATATTTAAATATATACATACAATTCTGGGCTTTTCTGGCAGGTCAGCTGGTAAAGAATCCACCTGCAATGCAGGAGACCCCGGTTCAATTCCTGGGTTGGGAAGATCCCCCGGAGAAGGGATAGGCTACTCACTCCACTATTCTTGGGCTTCCCTGGTGGCTTAGTCAGTAAAGAATCTGCCTGCAATACAGGAGACTGGGGTTCAATCCCTGGGTTGGGAAGATCCCCTGGTGAAGGAAATGGCAACCCACTCCAGTAGTCCTGTCTGGAGAATCCCCAGGGACAGAGGAGGCTGGAAGGCTGCAGTTCATGGGGTCGCAAAGAGTCGGACCTGACTGAGCGACTAAGCACAGCACAGTTCATATGTAATTATGACTGATTTGTGTTGTTGTGCAGCAGAAACCTACTCAATATTGTAAAGCAATTATCCTCCAATTAAAAGTACAAAAGCAGTGGAAGCCTCCCTTCATCTCATAGCCCATACTAGCTCCTACCCTACGTGGCCACACACACACACACACACACACACACACAGAGCCCAGGAACAGCACACAGCAGCGTGGAGCGTGCACTTTCTGAGGTGTGAGTAAATGCCATCAGCGTGCCTTTCGCCTGTTTCTCCATCTTATCACTGTCACTAGCTTACAATTTTGAGACCAGTCCATGACGATACATCGTGCGGCTTCATCTCACCTATTTAAACTGTTCTATTGTAGGATTAGCAACTCCCCCTTGCTTTTTTTTTTTTTTAACTTTTTGGCCATGCCACGTGGCATGCAGGATCTTAGTTCCCTGTTGGGGGATTCAACCCATGTTCCTGGTAGTGGTAGCATGGAGTCTTGGCCACTGGACTGCCATTGAAGTCCCAGGATAAGCCCCTTTTATTACCTGGCGGACTCATTCATTCATCCAACCACTATTTATTGGGCACCTACTAAATGCCAGGCACATTCTTCTTGATCAGTAGGCAGTGCTGCTGAAAGCTATAAGAAACAGGTACAAATCCTTGTAAACCTTATGTTCCAGTGAAGTCAGGATAACAGACAAACAAACAAACAAAATAAGTAATTTCTACAGTGTGTTAGATGGTCCTTAGAAGGAGCATAACAGAGCAGGGAGGGGAGGTGGGAAGGATGGGAGGAGGGGCAATTGTCAGGAAGGAGGCCTTGTGAGGGGGAGATAGCTGAGCAAGGACTTGAAGAAGGAGAAAGAGGGAGAGAGTGAGAGAATGAGCTATTGATCTGCATGGGGGGCGGGAAGAATGGGGATAACACATGCAAAGGCCCTGGGGCAGGAGTGGGTCTGGAGCTTCCAAGGGTGGCTGGGGCAGAGGGAACGGGGGAGAGTGGTGGCAGGAGAAGTTTGAGCAAGGCAGGCAGAGGCAGGTCACCAGCACGGGCACCGCAGGGAATAATGCAGCCTTTCTTCCCTCTGAGTGAGTTGAGAGGCAGGGAGGTTCTGAGGGAGGGAGGGAGGGAGCAGAGGAGAGACAGGATACAACTTGGGTTTTAAGAGGATGCCTCTGGATGGTGGATTGAGGACAGACCAGGAGAGAGGGGGCAGTGACCTAAGAAGGTTGTAATAATCAAACCAGGTGGAAGCGGGCACAGTGAGAAGGATCAGATTCTGAACAGATTTGGGGAGCAGAGCCAAAAGGATTGGCTGGTGGGTTGATGTGAGTCAGGAGAGAAAGAAGAACCCAGGATGCCACCAGAAGCTTCTTTCTTGTTGTTCAGCCGCTAAGTTGCGTCCGACTCTTTGGACTGCAGCTTCTAGCCCCAGCGATTGGAAAGTATTTAGGTCGTGTCCAATTCTGTGCCTTTACAATGCTCTAATAAAACAGATTCTTCCGTGTCTGCTTTTCTGTCTAGAAAATCTTAAAGGAGATGTTTCCTATTGAGGCGGGGGACATCAACCCAGAGAACAGGATCATCCCGCACCTGCCAGGTGAGGAGTGGGGCTGAGTCAGCTGGGTGGGCTCCCCTGCCCCAGATTCCCTCATCTGCCCTCTGACTGTCCCCTCCACTCCCACCGTCTCCGGACTTGACCTTGCAAGTATGCTCACTGGTCCTCTGGTGTCCTTCCCTGGTCCTGCCAGCCCCGCGGTGGTATGATGGGCAGCGGGTGGCCGAGAGCCGCCAGGGCACTCTTACCGAGTACTGCAGCACGCTCATGAGCCTGCCTGTCAAGATCTCCCGCTGCCCGCACCTCCTCAACTTCTTCAAGGTGCGCCCCGACGACCTCAAGCTCCCCACAGACAGCCAGTGAGTGGTGGGAGAGGGAAGGGGTGGTTGGCTCAACTTGGAGAGGGCAGGGCTTTCCCCATGTTACACAGGAAGAGCCTGAGGATCAGAGAGGGCAAGCAACTTGCCCAAAGTCACACAGTGAGAAAGCGAAGGAGGACGTCCCCAGCATCCCTGCCAGGTTTCTACCTGCACCCCTCTGAGCCTCAGGATGCTGGGGGTGGGGTGGAGGAGGCACTCCAGGCTGGGGGTCCTAGGTCCTCAGTCCTTGTCCTGGGTCTGCCTGGCTATGGGACCTGGAGCCTTCTGAAAGCAGCTTCCCCAACTGTGACCCAGTGGTGAGGGCCAAATGCAGTAGTGGGTGCCCGGGAGAGTGCTTATAAACTGGGAAGTAAGGAGCCCCCGAAAGGATATGGGGCTCAGTGGCCTCTGTTCATTCCTGAGTGTGTCTCAGGCCCCTCCTCTGCTTTGCCACCTCATTCTCTGCCTGCCCTCGCCCTAGGGGTCTCCTGGACACAGGGCCCTGCATGGACGGCATCAGAGAAGCTGAGTGAGATCTCAGGGGAATGTGCTGCAGAATGTCCCTCTCTCTGTCCCTCACTGGTACTGAGTGCTAGGGGATGCCTGGAGGGCAGGGTTTGCCATAGACAGACAGCAGCGCTCCAGCTAGTGCTTATGCACCCCTGAACACAACCCTGGTCCCAGGCAGGGCAGCTCCCCTCGGCCCCTGCGGGACAGGGTGCCCACCCCTGTTGGCTTCTCTCTCGAGGCTCCAGCAGGAGGGAGCTGGCCTACAAGCCTTCTCCTTTGGGTCTGCAGGAAACTGGGCAACCCCCTCAGGCTCTGAGCAGCTCCTTCTTTCTTCAAAGCCCCTTCCTCCCAGTCCAGCCTCTACCTTCTCTCTGCAGTGGCCCCCATTTCCCACGTCCTTTTTGGGAACTGTCTTGGGAAGTTCTTCTGTAGGTCTGTCCTGAGCATCCCAGGGGGAAGCCCAGTGGTCTAACCCAGACTGTTCTCTGCTGCAGGGTGAAAAAGCCAGAGACATACCTGATGCCCAAAGATGGCAAGAACAACGCTGCGGGTAAGAGGCTGGGGGCAGCCCACCGTGGTCACCCTCAGGGACTGTTGACACGATCAGGGACCCTGAGCTTGGGGTATGCAGGGAAAAGAGCAGGAGGTGAGAACAGCTGTGAAGGATCTTGGCGGCTGCACTAAAGAGTTGGGGTCTTGGGACTTCCCTGGTGTCCGGTGGCTAAGACTCTGCACTTCCAATGCAGGGAGTGTGGGTTGGAACCCTGGTTGGGGCACTAAGATCCCACGTGCTGTGGGGCATGGCTAAAAAGTTAAAAAAAAAAATGAAAAGTTGGAGTTTTGGGAGCTCGCCTCTGTGGCTGCAGCGCCAAGCACAGACCCTGGCTTCCGACAGCCAGGGAATGTTCTGGCTGAATGAATGATCAGATCTGGGGGCAAAAGTGGCTTTTAGCAGCCCCAATACACTCAGATTCTAAGGTACTGGGGATTAGCACTTCAATATATGAATTTGGTGGCAGGGGTGGATACAAGTCAGTGCTCAAAAGGCAGCTGCAGCATCATCTGGGGGCTGGTTAGAAATTCAGACCCTCAGGTCCTACCCGAGACCTATGGAATCAGTGCTTGTCTTTCAGCCAGATCCCTGGGTGATTTGCTTGCACATTAAAGGTTTTTTAAAAATACGTATTTATTTGGCAGCACAGTAGAGGCATGCAAACCCTTAGCTGCAGCATGTGGGATCTAGTGCCCTGATCAGGGATCAAACCCAGGGACCCAGTGTTGAGAGCATGGAGTCTTAGCCACTGGACCACGAGGGAAGTCCCTGTGCACATTAATGTTGAGAAAGGCTGCTTGCAAACCTCATCAAATGAGAGAGAGCGTGTGTAAAGCGTGCGGCAGGTGTCTGGCACACGGAAGGTGCTGAATAGGTGCAGGGCTGCGAAGCCTAGCTTGTCTCCGCTGCTTTCCAGTACACAGGGCGTGACCACCCCCGGCCTGTCTGGAGCTGGGTGGGGACAGGACATAAGTTCCTGTCCTGGTGATCCACGCAGGGCCCGCAGGGAAGAGCCGGGAGGAGGCGCCCACCGTGTCCACTCACCCTGCCCTCCCTCTGCCCAGACATCACGGGCCCCATCATCCTGCAGACGTACCGCGCCATCGCTGACTACGAGAAGGGCTCGAGTTCCCAAATGGCTCTGGCCACGGGCGACGTGGTGGACGTCGTGGAGAAGAACGAGAGCGGTCAGCCTCCTCACCCTGCCTAGACCTCCCTGCCTTGGTGCCCGGGCCCCCGGCCACAAGCCCCCACCAAGGCTCTGCCCCCCGCAGAGAGCAGCCCTGGGCCTCCTCCCCGCCTGGCCCACAGAGGGGCTCCGGCTCCTTCAGGGGCCCTGACTGTCCTCCCCACACTGGGCGGAGCGGGGGTAGCTGGTGGGGCGGGGGGCATCACCCTCTTTCTGAGAGTGCGCCCCCTGGCGGCTCTGGGGATTGCACACATTCGGGGCCGTGACGGAGCATCTCTGCGGGATACAGCCGGGTGGGCAGGCGAACTTCTCATCACACCTATGAAGTGGATTCTGAGCTGTAGTTCTGTGGTCCTCTCTGTACCGGTGTGTGTAATTTTGGCATGGAATGTGGTGAAGGTGACAGGCTTCCCAGGTGGCGCAGTGGTAAAGAATCTGCCTGCCAATGCAGGAGATGCAAGAGATGCGGGTTCAATCCCTGGGTCGGGAAGATCCCCTGGAGTAGGAATTGGCAACCCGCTCCAGTATCCTTGCCTGGAATATTCCATGGGCAGAGGAGCCTGGCAGGCTACAGTCCAGGGGGTCGCAAAGGGTTGGACACCACTGAGCGACTGAACACACACACACACAATCAGTCTGAATGCGAGAGTTGGATGTCTGTCTGCGTCTGACTGTCCTCACCCCTCCCCACCCGGTGATGGCTGAGGGAGGCTCCCAGACCCGCCCAGACTTACTGCCCCATATCCCTGGCACAGGCTGGTGGTTCTGCCAAATGAAGACAAAGCGTGGCTGGGTCCCAGCATCCTACTTGGAGCCTCTGGACAGTCCTGATGAAGCCGAGGACCCAGAACCCAACTATGCAGGTACCTGCTGCCCTCCCCAGCTGCAGGGGTGGGAGGAGGGGCAGGAGGGGCTCAGGAATATTGAGGAGCCAGAGTGACTGCTTTGGGGTCAGACATGACTGAGGGCTTGGGCAGAGATGGAGGCAGGGCTGACACCCCAGAGTCTAGGTTGGGGTAGGAGGTGGTGCCTTTGGTCAGGCCGGGGGAACCAGGAGGTAGAATAGAGGAGAGAGGGTGATGAGGTCAATCTGGGACACGTGATGGCTGCCAGCCTGGGGCCAGGTCCAGTGGGAAGCAGTACCATGAGCTAACCTGAGGCTCAGGAAGGAGGGCTGCCTGGAGGTGGTGGTATCGTGGCTAACTAGAATGGGAAAATGGGCAGCCTCTGGGTTGGAGGGGGCCCATGTGGGGTTTGATTAAAAAAGTTTTGGTTGCCCATATCTTCAAATATTAATAGAAAGAGTTTACAATTTTATGTGGATTTGTGGCTTCTCTTTAAAAACTGTGTATACAAGTTTTGTGTGTATGCAAGACGTGTATACAGGGCTGGCAGCCCCACATGTGAACAGTGGGCTGGAATGATGGCTCAAGTGCCACTGGACGGGTATTCTTCCTCCCCACTTCCTGACTGGCCACTCCTTGTGTGTAGGTGGCTGACCAGGTCTCTGGGGTCATGGAAGCTCCTAGCCTCTGGTGTGGATGGTGGTGGATGGGAGTGGGCGAGCTCCCCTGAATACAGCAGGCAGAGGACAGAAGTCCAGGGTGCCCCCAGGGGGAGTGGGGAGAACTGGAGGAGATGGTGTCCTGAGCTCCAGCTGGAGGAAGCCCCAGGCCCAAAGAGAAGGGGAAGGGCGGGGAGCCATGTGCTGGGTGAACCTTCTCACTATGCCCCTCCCCCTCCAGGTGAGCCCTATGTCACCATCAAAGCCTACACTGCTGTACTGGAGGACGAGATATCCTTGGAGGAGGGTGAAGCCATTGAGGTCATTCATAAGCTCCTGGATGGTTGGTGGGTCATCAGGTAGGAGAGTCATGCCCTCCCTCTCCCCCCCACTGCACCTGTCCTGAGAGTCAGCCTGGCCCAAGGCTGGACCTGTGTGGGCTAATTGCTGACCTGACTGTGTGACTCTGGGTAGGCCACGCCACTGTCTCTCTCTGGGCTGTTTCCCTTTTGGAAGCAGACTGCTTCCACCCCAGCCTGCTCGTATCGCGGGATTTGTTCATGTCTGAGTGGGCAGTTCTTTCCTTTGTGACTTGGGGTCACGTCCCCTGACCAGTCCATCTATTCATTCTCCAGCAACACAATTAATTGTATTAATTAACATTTTTTAAAAAACACAATACCATTTTATAAAGATTTATTATTTATTTTTGGCTGCTCTGGGTCTTTGTTGCTGCATGCAGGCTTTCTCTAGCTGCGGTAAGCCAGGGCTACTCTTGGTTGCGGTGTATGGGCTTCTCCTTGCGGTGGCTTCTTGTTGCAGAGCACGGGTTCTAGGTGCTCAGGCATTAGTAGTGCTTTAGTGGCGGATCAGGGATAGAACCTGTGTCCCTTGCATTGGCAAGTAGATTCTTAACCACTAGACCACCAGAAGAAGTCCCTGAATGAATTATTATATTTGACAGCTGCTGGAGCAGACCCTGTAATCCCTTTTCCTCTTAAGTCCTTCATTGTAATTTTCATCTGTTCATTCATTCAAGTGAATGTAAGAATACTAGTTTTTCCTGATGCTGGGGAAAGCAGAGTCCTGGGATCTTACACATGATTGCCAAGCCTGGAGTCACAGCGCCCATCCATGACCCCCATGGGCTTGTGGCCACAACACCCCCCATTGGTGTGGCCCTCCACTGAAGACTTTGAGATAGGATTTCTCCAACTTTTATTTATTTTTATTGGTGAAAGTTGTTTTACAATGTTGTGTTAGTTTCTGCTGCACAGCAAAGTGAATTAGTTTTTAAACTCAAATTCAGTGAACCCCCATCATGCAATCCTGAGACAATATTTGTGATTTTCCCACCAGCCAAGAAGAATGAGTTTTACTGAGTGAAGTCTGTAGCATGCAAAGGCTACTGTTTTTTTTTTTTTTACTCTCAAACATAGTAGTAGGAATGGGAAGAAAAATCTTCTCAACAAATGGTGCTGGAACAACTGGATATCCCTGGGAGGAGTGGTGGGAAATGAACCTTGACCCTGCCTCACACCATACACCTTTATTTGGGATGGATCGCAGGTTTTACCAAGCACAAAACCCCAAACTATGAAGCTTTTAGAAGAAAGCATAAGGGAATTTGTCGACTTGGAAGTGGGCAAAGATTTCCTAGGACACTGGAGACCATCACCTTATATAAGAGAAAAAACTGACAAATACAAGATTGCAGAGGTTTCCTAGCAAACACCTGTTCCGGGAGAGCTGGATCTGCTAATTTGCTTCTCTTCTCAGCGTCACAACTAGGAAGGCCTGTGTCACACCCATGAGGAAACTGAGGCACACAGGTGCAGGGGCTGGTGTTGGCTGCTGTGTTTGCAACCTCCCAGTTGCCTTGACCCCAGATGACCCTAAGGGACCCTTGACCCCATGTCTGAGGCTCCACCCGCCGCCGCGACTGCCCAGACCTCAGGGGCTGCCTCTGTTACAGGAAAGAAGACGTCACAGGTTACTTTCCATCCATGTACCTGCAGAAGGCAGGGCAGGATGTAGCCCAGGCCAAAAGCCAGATCAAGAGCCGGGGGGCGCCACCCCGCAGGTGAGCAAGGGTCCCGGGGCAGGGGGGTAGGCTGGGCGGGGCTGGGGAGGGTGCACTGCGGCTTCCCTCTGTGGGTCCAGGCCCTAGGTTGACAGTGCTAGGGCGAGGGAGACGGGGCGCCAGCCCTCTCCCTGAGCGAAGGCTGGAGTGCCCTCCCACACTGTGGGGCCGGCACAAGGGCAGCAGGGCAGCAGGGCAGCAGGGGTGTGAGATGGAAGTGGGGGCACCGATGCCCACCGTCCTTGGGACGGCTCCTGAGGGTTGGGGCAGGCTGGAGAGCTTCCAGCGGAGGGAGTAGGCTGAAGGTGGGCGGGGAAAGGCGGGTGAGAAATGGGCCTGGGCGCTGAGTCAGGGCAGGGGGTCCGTGTCGCGGAGGGGCAGTGGCCTTCATGCCAATCGGGGCTGGGCAGGACTCCCTCCACCGGCTGCTCTTCCTCGGCCTAGTCGTTGGACCCCAGGGTTGGCCATGAGAGTCCCCTCGGGTAGGGCTGCGGCAAGGGTGCGTACGCGGGCCGCTAACCAAAGTCCCCCTCCTGCTGGATCCAGGTCGTCCATTCGCAATGCTCACAGCATCCACCAGCGGTCACGGAAGCGCCTCAGCCAGGACACCTATCGGCGGAACAGCGTCCGTTTTATGCAGCAGCGCCGCCACCAGCGGCCGGAGCCACAGAGCTCCAGGAGCGCCCTGAGTGAGTGCGGGCCGGGGGCTGGGGGCCGGGCGGGGCGGTGGAGGCGGGGCCTGGGGCGGGATCGGGCGATGGAGGCGGAGCTGTGTGGTGGAGGCGGGGTCTGGGGAGGGGCCGGGCGGTGGAGGCGGGGCCATGAGGGTGGGGCCCGAAAAGTGAAGCGAGGCGGGGCCGAGCAGGCGGGGCGGGCCTCACCTGGTGCTGTCCATCCGCAGGGGAGCAGCAGCAACCCAAGACCGAGCGCCCCAAGCCGCAGCCGGCCGTGCCCCCCAGGCCCAGCGCAGACCTCATCCTGCACCGCTGCAGCGAGAGCACCAAGCGGAAGCTGGCCTCTGCCGTCTGAGGCCGCCTCCATTTGATGCTCTCCTCACCCCCAGCCCCTAAACCTGTACATACGTGTATAGAGCCTGAGGTTAGCACCCCCTGGCCCCGCCCCACCCAGCTGTTCGATACCCTTAATAAACGTTGCTTGGAGGGAACTGATGCTTTGAAAAGTTGCGCCGCGGGCAACACCCTTGATATTTCTAGACTTAGGACTGGAGGCTGTGAGCTCTGTTGGGGAAGTTGCAAGAACTGAGGTCCGGCTGCATACTTTTCTGGCCTTGGCCAAGACCAAGTTTGCACAAGGCCAAGTGCAAGAGGAAGCGCTAGCCTGGACAGACTGCCTGCTTGAACTTTGGCCTCACTGCAGAAGAGTCCTGAAGAAGAATGGACACAGTGCATAGCTGGGGTGGGGCGGGGTGGTGGGGGTGGGGGTCAGGGCTGTAGTTGACCTTGTGTGTACACTTTGAATGCCAAAAAAACCTGTAATTTAGGTTTAGGGAGACACACATTAGATGTAAAGATATACCATAAACTGAAAGGGAAGAAATGGAAAAAGACATTCATGCAAATAGACACTTAAAAGATGGCTGGAGTAGCTATACTTAGAGAAAATAGGCTTTGTAACAAAGACTGTAATAAGAGACAAAGGCATTCCATAACAATGAAGGGGTCAATCCAATAAGAGGACATAACATTTGTAAATATTTATGCACCCAACATAGGAGCACTAACATATACAAAGCAAATATTAACAGAGCTAAAGGGTGTTCTCTGGTGGCTCAGATGGTAAAGTGTCTGCCTACAATGCAGGAGACCCAGGTTCAATCCCTGGGTCGGGAAGATCTCCTGGAGAAGGAAATGGTAACCCACTCCAGTATTCTTCCCTGGAAAATCCCAGGGACCAAGAAGCCTGGTGGGCTACAGGCTATGGGTCGCAAAGAGTCTAACACGACTGAGGGACTTCAATTTTCATCTTCACTTTCCACTTTCACTTTCAAAGGGAGAAACAGACAACAATACAATAAAAGGAAGGGACTTTAATACTCTGTTTACATTAATGGACAGGTCATCTGCCCAGAAAATCAGTAAATGTTTTCCAAGATAAATCATATATTGGACTGTAAAACAAATTTTAACAAATATAAGAGGACTGAAGTCATATTAAACATTTTTTTCAGTCATGGTGGTATGAAACTAGAAATTAATTACATGAAGAAAACTGGAAGAGTCACAAATGTGGAGATTAAACAAGTTACAAATGACCAATGAGTCAAAGAAAAAAATCAAAAGAGAAACAAAAACACCTTGTGAGAAATGAAAACGGAAGTGAAACATACCAAAATTTATGAAATGCAGTAAAAGCAGTTCTGAGAGGGAAGTTCTTAGCAATAAATGCTTACCTCAAGAAACAAGAAAAGTCTCAAACAACCTAACTGTACACCCCAAGGAACTAGAAGTAAAAAGAACAAATGAAGCCCAAAGTTAGTAGAAAGAAGGAAGAAACAAAAATTAGAGCACAAATAAATGAAATAAAGACAGAAAAGACAATAGAAAAGATCAATGAAACTAAGAACTGGTTCTTAGAAAATATAAACAAAATTGACAAACTTTTAGCTAGATTCAGCAAGAGAAAAAGACAGAGGACTCAAATCAGAAATAAAAGAGGAGATATTACAGCTGATACCACAGAATATAAAGGATCAGAAGGGGCTACTACGGACAATTATATGCCAAACTAGATGGAATGGATAAACTGGAAGAAGAAATGGATAAATGGCTAGAAACATACAATCTACAAAGCTTGAATCATGATGAAATAGAAAATCTCAAATGAAAATCTCAAATGAAACAGACCAATTGCTAGCAAGAAGATTAGGAGTTTGAATCAGCAAAACAAACAAACAAACAAAAAATCTCTCAACAAACAAAAGTCCAGGACCAGATAGATGGCTTCACTGGTGAATTCTACCAAACATTCAAAGAACAGTTACTATAAGATCAATCTTTATCAAACTCTTCCAAAAAATTAGTGAGAGGGGAACTCTTTCAAATGTATTTTACAAGGCCACCGTTACCCTGACAAAGGATGCCACAAAACAAGAAAATTACAGGCCAATATCTCTGACTACCCTAGATACAAAATTCTTCAAAGAATATTAGCAAACAGAATTCAACAACACCTTTGATCACACCGCATGATCAAGTGGGATTTATTCCAGGGATGCAATGATGGCTCAAAAATCAGTCAATGATTCACCATGTTAAAAACATGAAGGCTAAAAATCATATGATCATCTCAATAGATGCAGAAGAAGCATTTGACAAGATTCAACATCCATTTATGATAAAAATACTCAACACAGCAGGTATGGAGGGAACATACCTCAACATAGTAAAGGCCACGTATATGGAGTACATAGCTGACATCAAAGTCAATGGTGAAAACTCAATGGTGAAAAGTCAATGGTGAAAAGTCAATGGTGAAAACTCAATGGTGAAAATTCAATGGTGAAAATTCAATGATGAAAACTCAATGGTGAAAAGTCAATGGTGAAAAGTCAATGGTGAAAAGTCAATGGTGAAAAGTCAATGGTGAAAATTCAATGGTGAAAAGCCAAAAGCTTTTCCTCTAGGATCAGAAACAAGAAAATGATGTGTGCTCTCACCATGTTCATTTCTCAAAAAAAAAAAAAAAAAAAATTAAAAATAGAACTACCATATGATCCAGGAATTCCATCAGAATCTGAGTATTATATGAAGAAAATGAAAACACTAATTCAAAAGATAACTGCACCTCTAAGTTCACTGCAGCATCATTTACAATAGCCAAGATATAGAAACAACCTACGTGGCCATCAGTGGATGACCAGATAAAGAAATTGGGGCATAAATATAAAATGGAATATTATTCAGCCATAAAAAATAATAAAATCTTACCACTTGCAACAAAATGAATTTGAGGGCACTATGCTAAGTGACTTCCCCCGTGGCTCAGACGGTAAAGCGTCTGCCTACAAATCGGGAGACCTGGGTTCGATCCCTGGGTTGGGAAGATCTCCTGGAGAAGGAAATGGCAACCCACTCCAGTATTCTTGCCTGGAAAATCCCATGGACGGAGGAACCTGGTAGGCTACAGTCCATGGGGTCGCAAAGAGTCGGACATGACTGAGCGACATTTACTATTTACTACTATTTACTATGCTAAGTGAAGTCAGGCAGAGAAAGACAAATACTATATTCTCTCTCTTATATGTGGAACCTAAAAGACAAAAAACAACATATAGAAAACAGGCTGATGGCTGTAAGAGGTGAGAGGTGGCAAGGTGGAAGAAATGGGTGAATTGGTTATTTATTTTAGTTTAAATAAATTGAAGAAATATTTTTTAAACTGGAAAATATAAATAGGAGAATATAATTGATCTTGCATTCCAGATTTAACTGACTATAGCCGTCCTGGGGCCATTGCTAAGGCACAGAAGGGGCACAGAAATTTGAAAGTTCACCCAGTTTTCTCTCCCTGAGAAACAGTGGGGGTCTTGGCTAATTTAAGAGTTGTGAATATTCACTGAAGGATAATAGCTTATCAAACACACAGAGAATTGTATTTGGCTATAGAGACAGGGTGCCGCTGGTTATTCAAAGAGCCTGCCTAGTTAGGGAGTTGTACCAGAAAGCAATTGTTACCACCCATTCCAACACTGCAGTCGGCCCAGAGCCTTCACGTCTTTGCTAATGGGTCTTTCTGCAGATGCAAAGACACTACGGGGCAAACTAGAATTGCAAATCTTATAAAAAAACAGAGTTGGACCATGAAGAATTGATGCTTTTGAACTGTGGTGTTGGAGAAGACACTTGAGAGTCCCTTGGACTGCAAGGAGATCAAACCAGTCAATCCTAAAGGAAATCAGTCCTGAATATTCATTGGAAGGACTGATGCTGAGGCTGAAGCTCCAATACTTTGGCCACCTGATGCAAAGAACTGACTCATTGGAAAAGACCCTCATGCCGGGAAAGATTGAAGGCAGGAGGAGAAGGGGACGACAGAGGATGAGATGGTTGGATGGCATCACCGACTCGATGGACAGGAGTTTGAGCAAGCTCTGGGAGTTGGTGATGGACAGGGAAGCCTGGCATGCTGCAGTCCACAGGATCACAAAGAGTCAGACACAAATCAGCGACTGAACTGAACTAAGCTGACTGATAGAAGACATAGCTTGTCCCCAAGGCTGTGGGAGGCATGGAGAGCCTCTGTTCCTGTGTGGGAAGCAGTATATGAGTGAGGCTGGACAAGGCTGGTCGCTTAAGGGAGAAGTTAGTTTCTCCCAGTCTTGGCTCAGTCATACAAGTGACTGTGTTGGTCAAGCCACCTGGTCCCAGGACACTCTACAGGTCAAGAAGGAACCTGGGGACCCTGGGAGTTGAATCAAAGCAAAACAGCCCCATGAATAGCCCAGCCAACAGAAGGCAGCCCTGGCTGAACTCTATGGTCCCCTCCCTAATACTCAGTGTGCTAACCAGCAGGGAGCCACAGGTCACAGTGATGAGCGGGGCTCTAAGACAGACGCCTCCCAGGTCTTCACAGAAGCATGGTGGCTGCTTAGAAAAGGAAGAAGAACATGGACTTCGGAGTCACGTGGACCCAGGACTGAATCCTTTCCTGGCTCTGTGGCCTCAGGCAGGCCATTTAATCATTCTGAGCCCCAGCTGACTGACTGAAAACCTGGGGGCTGGTGTTTCCCAGCAGGGTTTGCAGGACCGCGCCTCTTATACTGAGTCAACTTCTGCTCTGGTACACCAGCAGCCGGCCTCCCAAGACTCCTGCCGTGAACTAGTCCGAAAGTGACTGGACTCACTTCCCAGGAAGTGAGCCTCAGACCCAGCTGGACCCAGCCAGACTTGCAGTCAGCCTCATAAAGACAGGAACTACCCAGCGTGGGTCATTCCTGTGTCTGAGGACATCCATCCAGGCCCCAGCTGGGGCTGGGTCCCCTACAAAGGGTGACCAGTTGGAGCCTGGTCTCTCCTCCCATCAGCTTCCTTTAATTTGTATCAAAGCCTTTTCCTACATTATTGTACCCTAATCAGGTTAATTCCGCCAAATCTGGAAAGTATTCACAATTTCGGGTCACTAATTCCAGCAACTAATAGATACTAAGAACACATATCTCTGACTGTATACCTTTATACCTGTTCAGTTCAGTTCAGTCACTCAGTCGTGTCCAACTCTGCGACCCCATGGACTGCAACATGCCAGGCCTCCCTGTCCATCACCAACTCCCAGAGTTTACTCAAACTCACATCCATTGAGTTGGTGATGCCATCCAACCATCTCATCCTCCATCGTTCCCTTCTCCTCCTGCCTTCAATCTTTCCCAACATCAGGCTCTTTTCAAATGAGTCAGTTCTTCACATCAGGTGGCCAAAGTATTGGAGTTTCCACTTCAGCATCAGTCCTTCCAATGACTATTCAGGAATGATCTCCTTTAGAATGGACTGGTTGGATCTTCTTTCAGTCCAAGGGACTCTCAAGAGTCTTCTCCAACACCACAGTTCAAAAGCATCAATTCTTTGGCCCTCAGCTTTCTTTATAGTCCAACTCTCACATCCATACCTGACTACTGGAAAAACCATAGCTTTGACTAGGTGGACCTTTGTTGGCAAAGTAATGTCTCTGCTTTTTAATATGCTGTCTAGGTTGCTCATAACTTTTCTTCCAAGGAGTAGTGTCTTTTAATTTCATGGCTGCAGTCACCATCTGCAGTGATTTTGGAGCCCCCCCCAAAATAAAGTCTGTCACTGTTTCCACTGTTTCCCCATCTATTTGCCATGAAGTGATGGGACCAGATGCCATAATCTTAGTTTTCTGAATGTTGAGCTTTAAGCCAACTTTTTCACTCGTCTCTTTCACTTTCACGAGGCTCTTTAGTTCTTCTTTTCTTTCTGCCACAAGGGTGGTGTCATCTGCATATCTGAGGTTATTGATATTTCTCCCGGCAATCTTGATTCCAGCTTGTGCTTCATCCAGTCCAGTATTTCTCATGATAGACTCTGCATATAAGTTAAATAAGCAAGGTGACAATATACAGCCTTGACGTACTCCTTACCTGATTTGGAACCAGTCTGTTGTTCCATATCCAGTTCTAACTATTGCTTCTTGACTTGCACGCAGATTTCTCAGAAGGCAGGTCAGGTGGTCTGCTATTCCGATCTCTTTAAGAATTTTCCACAGTTTGTTGTGATCCACATAGTCAAAGGCTTTGGCATAGTCAATAAAGCAGAAGTAGATGTTTCTCTGGAACTCTCTTACTTTTTCAATGATCCAACAGATGTTGGCAATTTGATCTCTGGTTCCTCTGCCTTTTCTAAAACCAGCTTGAACATCTGGAGGTTCACGGTTCACATATTGCTGAAGCCTGGCTTGGAGAATTTTGAGCATTACTTTACTAGCGTGTGAGATGAGTGCAATTGTGCGGTAGTTGGAGCATTCTTTGGCATTGCCTTCCTTTGGGATTGGAATGAAAACTGACTTTTTCCAGTCCTGTGGCCACTGTGGAGTTTTCCAAATTTGCTGGCATATTGAGTGCAGCACTTTCACAGCATCATCTTTCAGGATTCGAAATAGCTCCACTGGAATTCCATCACCTCCACTAGCTTTGTTTGTAGTGATGCTTCCTAAGGCCGTCTTGACTTCACATTCCAGGATGTCTGGCTCTAGGTGAGTGATCACACCATCGTGATTATCTGGGTTGTGAAGATCTTTTTTGTATAGTTCTTCTGTGTATTCTTGCCACCTCTTCTTAATATCTTCTGCTTCTGTTAGGTCCATACCATTTCTGTTCTTTATTGTGCTCAGCTTTGCATGAAATATTCCCTTGGTATCTCTAATTTTCTTGAAAAGATCTCTAGTCTTTCCCATTCCATTGTTTTGCTCTATTTTTTTGCATTGATCTGTATCTATATATATATTTTTTGAGTTAATAAATTTTTGTTGCTTAGGATGATTTGTTAAAAATTGAAGTATAGTTAATTCACAATGTTGTGTTAGTTTCAGGCGCATCTATATGACAACCCTCCAAGGGAAAAATGCCCCAAAGGAAAAGTGATTTGGTCAGCTGATGAAATTGGAGTATGATTGCTAAACTAGATAAAAATATTGCATCAGTGTTCAATTTACTGGAATTGGTAACTAAATCATGGTTATGGCCAAGAATATCCTTCTCCTTAAAAATACTCCTAAAAGTATTTAGAGATAAATAAGGTGTAACTTCCTTTCAAACGGTTCAGAAAAGAACTATGTACATATGTTTATACACATATACAGATAATGATAAACAAGACACTTATACACACAGGAAATGTACACACACATGAGAGAGAGAGAGAGAGAGAGAGGGATGGGGGAAGAGAACAAACAAATGATAAAACAGTATGAAAATCTGTCAAAAGGGAATTAACTGTTCTTCATGCACTTTTTATTTCTTTAACTTTTCTATGCATTTGAAATTATTTCAAATAAAGGTTTAAAAAAAGCCTCCAAACTTCAACTTAGTCTTTGAAAGCCTATGTTATTTATTTTTGGATTTTATATTGTATTTTGCTTTTCATCATCATCATCTGCTTTTGTTTTTACTAACTTTTATTGAAGTATAGTTGCTTTGGGGTTCACAGGTGGCTCAGTGGTAAAGAACCCACCTGCCATGGCAGGAGATGTGGGTTCGATCCCTGAGTTGGGAAGATCCCCAGGAGAAGGAAATTGCAACTCATTCCAGTATTCTTGCCTGGGAAATCTCATGGATGGAGGAGCCTGGTGGGCTATAGACCGTGGGGTAGGGAAAGAGTCGGACAGGACCCAACCGCTAGACAACAATGATAGTTGCTTTACAAAGGAGTTTCTGTTTTAAGTCCCAAATTTCCGGTTTCTTGGGAAGGCAGAGACACCACAGTATGTGAACACGTTTCTGATTCTCCTTCAATTTGCAAACATATGAAATCACATGGAATACCATGCAGATGACAGGGAGGTAGATGTGTGTGTATGTATAACCCCATCTCTCTCCCCGATTTAAACTTCAGGATGCAGTCCCAGTGCCCGCAGGGGTCAAGCCAGCATGTGAGTGAGTGAAACAGGCCAGGCGTAAGAAGAGTCAACTACTAGAAATACAATAAAACTTTCTTGATTTTTTTTTTTTTTACTGGGCTATGGGGAAGCACAAAATGTCATACAAACAGGTATGCTAACTGCAAATGATATTTTCGAGTCAAACTGGGAAAAAAACCAGAAATATTTAATAACACGTTTTCGTCTCAAAACCCCTCAGACCTAGAGGATTCTAGGCTTCCAGCCCCTGGGACCATGCGGGAATGTGTTTCCGTCACGTCGAGATGTGGAGTACGGAATCCCACTGGGAGTCCTTCAGCTGGGAGCAGTACTCAGTTTTACTCAGTTTCATAATGGAAAAGAGCTGTTCACAAATGTAGGTGCTCCCAAACATGGACAGGATCTTGGCACAGTGGGTCTTGTACTTGGGGTAACTGCCCCAGAGGTGTTTATAGAATTCCGGTATTCCAACCTTGTCGTATTTGGTTTTCAGGACCGTGTTGCACTGCAGATCAATCACCTCCATCTGCAGGGCTTCCTGGACGCTCTCGATCTTCATGGAGAAAGGGGAGCTGAACAGGGTCAGTTCACTTTCGTAGAGTTTGAAATCGGACAGCCTTTTCTGGAACTCCGTCTTCAGCTCCACGATTTTGGGAATGTAGTTCAGGCCGTCGCTTTCGTTCCTGGAAACTGACTTCAGGGTGGGAAAGTGGGCCAGGTTATTCCTGGCCAGATGAGTCTCCCAGAGGCACAGTTTGGCCAAGAAGGCCCGAATCAAGTCGTACATCTGCGTCACAATTTGGGAATGCCCTTGCAGGGAGATGTTCAACGTGTTCAGGTGCATGGTCATGTCCACCAGGAAGGCCAAGTCTTTGATCCAATCTTGAGAGCTCAGCTGAGGCAGGGGCTTGCCTCTGGAGGACATGAAGGAGTCAATCTCTTCCAAGGATTCAAAGAACCTCTTCAGCACCAGCCCACGGCTGAGCCACTTAATCTCCGTGTAGTACAGAAGGCTGCCGTATTGGCAGTCCAGCTCATAGAGCAAAGTGGTGAACTCGCTGTGGTTCAGTCCGCGGGAGCAGATCCAATTCACGGCGTTAACTACCACACTCATGATGTGGTCCATCTTTAACTTCTGAGCACAGAGTGATTCCGGGTGGATTATGCAGCACACGGACTTCAGATCGGAGCCCTTGCACACCATCGCCACCTTGGACTTGAGTTTCGTGACCAGCCCATCGTTGGCGTCTACCATGGCAGGGGTGCCGGTGGAGGCCACGCTGACTAGTTTCGACCAGTCGATATTAAACTTTTTCAGACTTTTCTCAACACGCAAAAAGATCTCGTTTCCAGACTTCGTACCTGTCATGGGCACCGTATCTAAAAGTTCTTCTGACACGTCAAAATTCTCATCAACTCCCCGGATGAAGATGGCCAACTGGGTGGTGTTGTTTATATCTGTGATCTCGTCGATGGCAATGGAATAAGCCACAAAAGATCTGATTTTTTCACGTAACTTCTCCCACAGGTTCCCAGCCACGTCTTCCACGGGCTGGACGGCAGCATTTTCCCTTGGATTCACCTTGGCAAACACTTGTTTTTGCTCGGGACACACGGTGTCTGATGACCCTAAGAGATACTTTCTGAGTCCTTCCTTTAGCTCCTGGAGCTTCTCATCACGCATCTTCTCGGTGTACTGGTCATAGTGCTTGCTGTGGTTGGTTTGATAATGGCGTCTCAGGTTATATTCTTTGGATACCGACATGCTCTGTTTGCATATTAAACAGGTAGGGATATTCTGCACTTCCACGAAGAAATAAGCTCTCTCCCACTTTTCTTGAAATACACGGCCCTCTTGATCTATCTTCCTTTTTCCCACTTTTGATAGAGACATGGAGACAAGAAAGAGTTCACTTTTCTCTTGACTGTTAGAAAAACATCAGCAAAAGCATGATGACAAATGCAGGGGATAAGGTGGCTGGGGGGCGTGGGTTAACTGCGGAGTAACCCAGCTCTGCAGAGGTGGGGGGTGGGGCTGGGGACACTCAGGGCCAGCGAACTATTGCCAAGGGAGCGTGGCCCCACGCTGGCTGGATCTTCAGATTTCTAAAGAAAACCTGGAAATGAATTTTTATGAAAAAGCCCCTGGTTTTTCCGTATCAGCCACTAATTCCCTTTTTTAAAAGGTTGATGAGTCAAATGAAAGACGTCTTTGGTGAGGGTCAGTAAGTGGCTATGTATGTTCCACCTGGTTTAAATGAGAATGATTTGAGATTGTATCTGCATTTTAACATATTGGGCTTCCCTGATGATTCAGCAGGTAAAGAATCTGCTTGCAATGCAGGAGACACAGAAGACTCAAGTTCGATCCCTGGGTCGGGAAGATCCCCTGGAGGAGGAAATGGCAGCCTACTCCAGCATTCTTGCCTGAAAAATCCCACAGACAGAGGAGCCTAGCGGGCTACAGTCCAAAGAGTTGGACATAATTTTTTTTCAATGGCTTTTCAAGAGAATTTTGAAATAACAGAGAAGGGGATGAGCACAGAAGGCATATGATTTACCTGCTATGAGTCCCAAAAGACACTGGGGACAGCCACAGACCCTCACAGAACTTACATGGTTTCAGTGTAAAGAAATGGGCCACAATGTACGTGAGCTTTGCTTCAAGAGAACACAGGTATAAAAATTCACTTTAAGGAAATGCAGACAGAGACGGTCAGTTCAGTAGTTGCCTGAGACTGGGGGTGGGGATGGGAAATGACTAGAAATGGGCAGGAGGAATCTTTAGGGGATGATGGAAATGTTCTAAGATTAGATTATGGTGACAGTTGCACAACTCTGTAACTTTACTGAGAAAAATCACTAGACTGTGTACAGTTTGCACAAGTGAATGTTATGGTATGTAAATTATGCCACAATAAAGCTCTTAAAAAGGTACAAAGCTATTTAGCAACCAGATGAATTTAGGAATAATAACTGTGCATTTCAAGAGAAGAGTTTTGCTTCCAAAAATTAAAAAAAAAAATTTTTTTTTTGAAATGGACCATTTTTAAAGTCTTTATTGAATTTGTTACAAGATTACTTCTGTTTTAGGTTTTGACTTTTTTGGCCCTGAGGCATGTGGGATATCTTAGCTCCCTGACTAGGGATTGAACCTGCACCCCCAGCCCTGGAGGTGAAATTTTAACCACTGGATTTCCAAGGAAGTTCAGAGCTTCCAAAATTTAAGTGAGGAGGTTCTCTAGTGATTCAAACTTTTGGAACCATCTCTGCATTTTCTACTTTTTTTTTTTCTTTCTAGAGACACCTTATTTTTTAAAATTTACATTGAAACAGAGTTGACTTACAATGCTGTTGTGTTAGTTTCAGGTATTATATACATATGTTCTTTTTTAGACTCTTTTCCATTATAGGTTAATGCAAGATGGGTATAATTCCCTGTGCTATACAGCAGGTCTTTGACAGTTACATTGTCCGCTTTAATATCCAATAGGATTCTGACTTGCTTGCAAGGATTCTAGGGGAGACATGAAAAATATCTGGACTTCCCCAGTGGTCTAGTGCTTAAGATGAGCCTCTATTGCATGAGGCGTGGGTTCGATCCCTGACTGGGGAACTAAGATCCCACATACCGAGTGGTGCGGCCAAAAAAAAAGTTTTAAATTAAAGTGAAATTTAACAAGCAGAAAGGCTGGAACATTGCTCCATCAGAACAGAAGTCAGCCTCGGCACTGGCTGGAGCGGGTTCTGGGAGCCCTGCTGTGCCAGGCAGGAGCCCTGCTGGTTCTGAACCGTGGGGAGGTCAGTGGTTAGAGATTCTGGAGGCGGGGCTGCGGTGGCCAGGCAGGTACTATTTACCAACTAAGGTGGAGCAGCAGTAGTTCAGTATTATGAGCACCTTCCTCCACCATAAAGGACTCTTGAATAAGAGTGTGGTGTGCTATCACACAGAGCAAGCTCCACCAAACTAATATGAGAAAAAAATGGCCTGGCTAAGAAAACACAAGCAACAGAATTAAAGCGCTTTATAAGAAGCAGAAAAAATGAACATAGAGAGCGACATGTTTTGGGACTTGTTGCTGGTGGTCCAATGGCTAGGATTCCAAGCTCCCAATGCAGAGGGCCCCGAGTTCGATCCCTGGTCGGGGAACTAGGTCCCACGTGCTGTTACTAAAGATCCTGCATGCCACAGCTGAGAACCAGAGCAGCTAAATAAATAAGTAAAAAGTGGCATGCTTTGCTCTGAGACTCAAGGCTCAGGAAGGAAGGACCCCATGGTGAGTGCCCCGAAGACAGCTCACACCTCACATCGAGGGCTGGAACCATCTTCTCTCCCCCAGAATACTCACCATTGCTGAGCTCAAGACCTGGAAGTGGTCTGAAGAGAAAAAGAGACATTGGTGAATGCAACAAAGGGCACTTTTCCTGTCTTGTCCATTTAGTTCTATTTGACAAACTTTTGTGACATCAGCTACGGGCTAAAGTAAGACTGGTTGCCCAACGATTACCAAGAAATGGGCGCTAAAACACACAGCTCCCAGAAGCAGAAGCCGATGAACTGGGACTTCCCTGGTGGTCCAGTGGTTAAGAGTTCGAACTCCCAATGCAGGGGGCCAGGGTTCGAGTCCTAGTCAGGGAACTAGAGCCCATATGCTGAAACTAAGAGTTCCCGCCTGCTGCAATGAGGATCCCGCATGCCGCAACTAAGACCCAGTGCAGTCAAATAAATAAATTAAAATAAATGTTTTTTTTAAAGGAACACCATGAGCTGAGTATGAGGGGCAGTATCACACAGCACTTGACTGACTTGACCGCTGGGACCCACCGCCCACCTTCTGGGGTGAGAATCCTGGTGCCCCCCGACTTGTCCACCTTGAGGAAGTTAGATCTGCAGCTCATTCTCCTGACCCGGCAGGGAACCCTCATATACCTGATGACTGTGAATTTGATAAAGTCTGCGGCATCCAGGATTCTTCTCATGGAGCTGATTTCTAGGTAGCCGGGGGCTTTGAAGACCACCCCCGGGGGCATGCCGTCGATCACCACGCAGCCAGGGTTGAAGGTGATCTTCCGGTAGGGAACTTTCACAGGGAAGTCCACTCCAATGGCTTCACCTGCGGTGAGACGAGCATAAAGCCAGTTCAATTTGTTACTTGCTTCTCCCAAACCGAACTTTATCTTTAAGGTCAAGCTTTCAAAATTATTCACGTCAAGTGATAACAATAGTGATCAGCCATTATTTTATTTTCCAGGTGTGCTAGGATGCAAGAGTGATTTTAGTGATTTTGGAAATTGGGAATGGGTAGGATAGCAGACTCGATTTTACTATGCATGAAATAGGGATTGTCCACCTAAAAAGGTTTTCTGGGGATTAAATGATTCATCACATGTCAAACGCTAAAAACAATACTCAGCCATGGGAAGAAGTTGGTAAGTCAAAGATAGCTATGGTAGTTATTTTTTAAATTGAGATAAAATTGATATATAACATTATATTAGTTTTGGGTATACAACATAATGATTTGATAAAGATAGCTTTTTAAAACAATTTTTTATTGAAGTATAGTCAATTTATAATGTGTTCATTTCTGTTGTACAGCAAAGTGATTCAGTTATATATATATATATATATATATATATATATATATATAACACACACACATTTTCTTTTTAAAATATTCTTTTCCACTATGGTTTATCTTAGGATATTGACTTTATTTTTCTTTGCTATACAGTGTGACCTTGCTGTTTATCCATTCTATTTATAAACGCTTACATCTGCTAACCCCAGCTTCCCACTCCATCCCTCCCCCAACCTCCTCCTCCTTGGCAACCACCAGAGTGTTCGCTACGTCCATGATTCTGTTTCAGAGATAGGCTCACTTGTGTCCTATTTGAGATTCCACAGGAGGTGATATCATATAGTATTTGTCTTTCTCTTTATGACTTACTTCACTTGGCGTGACAATCTCTAGTTGCATCCATGTTGCTGCAAATGGCATTATTTCATTTTTTTGTGTGTCTGAGCAGCATCCCATCAAACAGAGGTACTAGGTCTTCTTTATCCATTCATCTGTTGATGGACGTTTAGACTGTTTCCATGTCTTGGCTATTGTGAGTACTGCTGCTATGAACATAGGGGTGCATGTATCTTTTTGAATTATAGTTTTGTCTGGATATATGCCAGGAAATAGAATTGCCGGATCATATGGTAGTTCTATTTTTAGTTTTCTAAGGAATCCCTATATTGTCCCCCACAGTGGCTGCACCAACTTATTCCCACCAACAGTGTAGAAGGGTTCTCTTTTCTCCACAGCCTCTCCAGCATTTATCATTTGCAGATTTTTAAAATATGGCCATTCTGACTGGTGTGAGGTGGTACCTCATTGTGATTTTGAGTTGCACATCTCTAATAATAACGTTGAGCATCTCTTCATGTGCCTATTGGCCAAAAGATAGCTATTATTACTATTATGTAATTAGTGTTTCTGTGTAAAATACACCCTAATTTTGATCACAGCTCCTTAAGAGAAAGATCAATTTCTTAAAGTAATTAATTAGAAAGAAATATTTCAAATATATATTCAAAACTCTGAATATGCAACAATATAAAAACGTACCAAATTTTCGGCTAAAAAGGTCATTGACTTGCTCTCTTAGTTGTTTTATTTTTTCAAGGCTTGATAATCTTTCCTTCTCATTGTCTAAAAAAATTTAAAAAAAAGTTTATTTATGTATTTGCCCCCGACCCCAAAAGGCCATTGGAGAAAACCCCCATTAGCTCACGAGAAAGTACTTTACCTGGCTTATCAATTTACGTTTAGCAAAAAGTAAGCATTTTGTAAATTTGTAAATTTAAGGCATTAGAGATGTCTTTCCTTAGTTGACAGGGTGAACTTAGCAAAGAAATAGCTCCGAGAGGTTAACCCATGTCACAAAACAGTTAAAATATAATAAAATGAAAAACACAGTCTAAATTTTGACAAAATCAGATAGAATTGTATACCTGGGACTGTCACCTGAACGATGTTAAGGTCTTCAACACCTGCTGCAGAATTTGTAATATTGGGTGAACTGGTGTTTCCTTAAACAGAAATTGAAATTCAGAACTTATAGAAAATTAGACGACTTCTGCTCTAAAACTATCAAACTGCCATTCTGATCAGAAGGCCCGAGGAGGGAATTCCCGGTGACCTAGTGATTGTGACTTGGGGCTTTCACCGCCAAGGGCCCGGGTTCAGTGCCGGATGGGGAACTAAGATTCTGCAAGCAGCCCAATGTGGCAAAAAAAAAAAAAAAAGGCCAGACTAAATTTTTAAAACTCCAGAGAATATTTAGCTGTGGAATAACAAGCTGGCTTGGCATTAATTGATGTTTGAGTCTCTGCAGTTTAATCTCTATGTCAAAGGGGAAAGGGCACCATGGCTTTTACTTAGTCTGTAGCCCCTGATACTTCACAGTCAGTCTAAATTGATTTAAAAAGAAGACTGTTTAAAAATACATTTCCCGGGACTTCCCTAGTGGTCCAGTGGTTAAGACCCCAAGCTCCCAACGCAGGGGGCACAGGTTCATTCCCTGCTTGAGGAATTAAGATCCTGCATGCCACGTGGCCAAAGGAAAAGAAAAAAAAATCCCTTTATTGTTATTCTCAATTTAAGGAGGGGTGAAGAAAGGAAGACATATGAGTGCATACAAGAGAGCACTTAAGAAGCAGACGACCCATGAGAAATGATGAAACAAGACAGTCAAGGAAAAGCTCAGATGGGGTTAAATAGTAAAAGCGCAGCTGATATTATCACGGTCTGGTCAAATCACAGACACTACGCTCCCTTAAGTTCTACGTGAGAAATGAAATGAGCCCGTCTAGTCCTTTCTGAGGGACTCGGAGCTCAGTCCCTGTGTTCTGTGAACGATCAACTACTTGGATATCTGAGATTCTACGTCGGAGAGCAAGACCTCAGAAGGACATGAGGAGCCACCCCACCCTGCTCCTCCCTACCCTGGTCACACACACACACACATCGATTTCACTCTTTTCCCCGGAGCAGTCTTTTGAGGCAAAAGGAACGCTATACTTAGCAGTGCAAATTAGGCAAGGTTTTTGGCAACCAACCTTCAATTTTCACCTCAGCTTCAGGGTCCTCACTCGTTTCTGAAGGGACAAGTTGAGTAGAATCTTGAAAAAAAAATTTTCTAAAATGACATTCATTGTTACATATGCTCATGTTCCAATATTTTACTGCTTCTCTATCCCCAAAGTCGCTTATCCTGGCATTTTAAATGCATTCCATATTTAATAAACAGAGGTATAAACACAAAGGTAATTTTAATTTTAAAAGGGATAACAGAGTAATAAAAGTTTGCCTTAACTTACAGGGGATAAGGGGAGATAAGAAACTTTCAGGGAGCAAATGATACGAAGTTACCCACAGTAAGGGACACAGAATATTCTTCTCTTTGAGCTAATGGAATTCACTGGCAACAGTGTTTTCTGGTTGTTGTTGGGAGTTACTGAGATTTTTCGAAAGCTATTTGCTCCTCTCTTATCCTGCCAGCAGCCCCCAGGTGATTCAAGGTCTATCATTACTTGGACTCATAATTGAGTTTTCTGCTGGATAAGAATTGTGACACGTACATCAAGCTGGCGTCACCGGACTCAATGGAAATGAGTCTGTGCAAGCTCCAGGAGATGGTGAAGGACAGGGAAGCCTGGATGCTGCAGTTCACGGGGTTGCAAAGAGCTGGACACAACTGAGCGACCGAACAACAGCAACAACATACACGTTCTACATACAGACAAGAGCCTGGCTAGATTATCTCACCTGACGGGCTCATTTTAGAAAGATCTGTCAGTTGTTACATTAATCAATTGTTAGTAAAAGAAGAAAAGACTAGAACACAAGACTGTTTTGATTTTGTACTGTCGTCGTATGAGATGCAACCTTTAGGGAAAAATGGCTGAAGGCACATTGGGAAGCGTGTGCTGTTCTTGCAGCTTCTTCTGAATCTATTGTTCAGTTGCTAAGCTGTGTCTGACTCTTTGCGACCCCATGGACTGTAGTCCACAGGGCACCTCTGTCCATGGCATTTCCCAGGCAAGAATATTGGAGTGGGTTACCATTTCCTTCTCCAGGGGATCTTCCCGACCCGGGGATCGACTATAACTCCTTTAAAATAAAAAGGTTTCAGGGAGTTTTCTGGTGGCCTAGGGTTTAGGCCTGGGCTTTCTGGGCTTTCACTACCATGGTGTGGGTTTTAATCCCTGCCTAGGGAATTGAAATCTGGTAGGCCGTGTGGTTCGGTCAATACAGAAAGAATAAAGGGACTGGCATAAAATAGAAAGCTTTTAAAAATCAAACAAGGGGCTCCCCTGGCAGTCCAGTGGTTCAGACTTCACCCTCCAGAGCAGGGGGTTTGGATTTGATCTCTGGTCGGGGAGCTGAGATCCCACAAGCCTCGGGGCCAAAAAACCAAAACATAAAACAGAAGCAGTATTGTAACGAATTCAATAAAGACTTTTAAAAAATGGTTCATATCAAAATAGTCTTTTAAGAAAAAGTTTATTCTCTGCAAAATACTGTAAACTAAAAAAAAAAAACAGAGAGAATGACTCAATTTTCTAACCTTCCATTGGTAATTCCGTTTCTATTACTTCAGTGCCTGCAGAAGAATGACGGCTCTCTGAAAGGAAAGCAAACAATATATTAAAAAGGCAGAAACACATATTTTAAAAAAGACATCATTTGAAACTAAGGCAAAGAATTCAAGACCCACAAAGGAATACCCACGAAATATTTATAGACTCCTTGAAATAGAATTCATACAAATGATCCTTTCTTTATGCTTTTTTTCCCCTTAACCTATGCTTTGGAAAAACTTAAAACATAGAAAAGCAGAGAGAAGGCAAAATGAGGCCTTTGTCCATCCTCCAGCATCAAGTCATCGACTCAGGTCATTCTATCTGTGCCCCAACCACCGCCCCCCCGGCTGCTGTTGTTTAGTCACTCAGTCGTGTCAGATCTTTGCAACCCCATGGACTGCAGCACACCAGCCTTCCCTGTCTTTCAGTCTCCCTGAGTTTGCTCAAACTCATGTCTCTCGAGTCGGTGATGCCATCCAACCATCTCATCCTCTGTCGTCCCCTTCTCCTGCCATCAGTCTTTCCCAGCATCAGGGTCTTTTCCAATGTGTCGGCTCTTCACGTCAGGTGGCCAAAGTATTGGAGCTTCAGCTTCAGCATCAGTCCTTCCATGAATATTCAGGGTTGGTTGCCTTTAGGATGGACTGGTTTGATCTCCTTGCAGTCCAAGGGACCCTCAAGAGTCTTCTCACACCACAGTTTGAAAGCATCAATTGTTTGAAGCTCAGCCTTCTTTAGGATCCAACTCTCACGACCACTGGAAGAACTGTGCCTTTGAGTATACGAACTTCGTCGGCAAAGAAAAGTAAGTACCCCCATTGGTAGCTCACTGTGAATCTCGGAATGCAGTGTGCAAATGCCTACACTGGAGGAGTCCATCTCTCTTCTGTTAGTGACACCGTATTGCGACGACCCACACAACGAACAATTATCATCATCATCTCATATCTAGTCAGTGTTCAAGTTTCCTCAATTCTCATACCTGTCTTTGAAAAAAAAAGACACATACTTTATACTGGAAGTAGTTTTAAACTTACAGGAAAGTTGCAAAAATAAAATAGTACAAAAAAGATCCATCTACCCTTTACTCAGATAGCAAAATGCTAATAATTTACCATTTGTGATCTTTGTCTTTCCCGATCTCTGGCTCCAGATGGAGACACACATCTGGATTTCTTTTTTGATCTTGCCTAATTGCTCTGCTTAGGACCTTCAATACAGTGTTGAAAAGAAGTGGCAAGAACAGACATGTTTTGTTTTTTTTTTAATTAATCATTATTTTTCACTGTGCGGGGTCTTTGTCGCTGCGTGCAGGCTTTCTCTCGCTGCAGAGAGAGGGGCTACTCTTCCTTGCCGTGTGCGGGCTTTTCACTGCGGTGGTTTCTCTCGTTGTGGAACACAGGGCCCAGGTGCAGGGGCTTCAGTAGTTGTGGTGCGCGAGCTTAGCTGCCCCGCAGCACGTGGGACCTTTCTGGGTCAGATGTCGAACCCATGTCCCCTGCATTGGCAGACATATTCTTAACCAATGGGCCACCAAAGAAGTCCCTGACATACTTGTCTTGTTCCTGGTCTTAGGGGGAAAGTCTTCAATCTTTAAGTATGACATGATCTATATAAGTTTTTAAATAGACGCTTTTAATTATGTTGAAAAAGTTCCCTTCGGTTCCTAGTTTCTTGAGCGTTTTTTAAAAATCATGAAAGGTATTAGATTTTGTCAAATGCCTTTTTCCTACATCTACGAGGACAATCATGTGGGTTTTGTCCTTTATTCATTATGTTGCTCTTCTGTTGACTGATTTCCATAAGTTGAGCTAATCTTGCCTTCCTAGGAGCAATCACTATATGGTCACTGTGTGGTCAGGCCATTCAAGATGGCTGTTCTCTTGCTCTTAGTACATCTCCCCACTCAACCAGACCCTGCTTCACCCACAGGACTACCTCCATCCTCTTGCTGCTGCTAAGTCACTTCAGTCGTGTCCGACTCTGTGCGACCCCATAGACGGCAGCCCACCAGGCTCCCCCGTCCCTGGGATTCTCCAGGCAAGAACACTGGAGTGGGTTGCCATTTCCTTCTCCATCCTCTTAATTGGGGCTTAATTAGTAACTACCTACCTCGCTTGCCCCCTACCTCAACTGTTGGTTTCCCCGGTAACCGAAGAGCCAGTCTGACGTCAGTTCCTCCCTATAAATGAAAGCCTCCTCCTCCGAGTTAGCGAAGGTTGCTGTCACTTCTTGTCTGCTGTTTGCTGCACAAAGTACGTGTTGCTCCAGGACTTTGCTTCAGATGTGTAAGATCCCTTATCCAATAAGCCACTGATGTCTTTGTCGCTGGGCTTTTTCTTTGTTCTCAAGGTTTGCAGGCCTGAGGCGGAGGTACATACCCAATAGGTATGGATGTATAAACTTATGACTGTTTTATTGAGGATTTTTGTTTATCTGTTAATAAGCGATATTGTTCTGTAGTTTCCTTGTGCTGTTTGGTCTGGTTTTTGTATCAGGGTGATACTGGCTTAACAGAATGAGTTGAGAAGTATTCCCTCCTCTATTTTCTGTAAGAGTTTTTGAAGTTGTGGTGTTCATTCTTTAAACATTTGGTAGAATTCACCAGTGAAGTCACCTGATCCTGGGCTTTTGTTTGTAGGAAGCTTTTCAACGACTATTCAAAATTCTTGTTATGTGACTGTTCAAAATTTGTGTTTTATCTTTAGTCAGTTTCAGTAATTTGTCCATTTCCTTTAGGTGACTCAACTTGTTGGCATACAATTGTTTACTATTTGTGATAGGCAGATGACCCCCCCCCCACCCCCCTGCAAAAAAAAAAGATATCCAAAACCTGTGAATTTTTATGTTACATGGCAAGGGGAAGATAGGATTAGGTGTCCTCCATTGATAACCTTCAGAAAAGATTATCCTGCATTATCCAGCTGGGCTCTGTGTAATCAATGTTCAGAGTATTTCAATGTGGAAAAGGAAGGCAGAAAGATCAGTGTTGCAGTGATGTATTTTGGGAAAGGCTACATTAATTTCTTGACCTTGGACCTCTTGTTCTTGGGCTCCTTGACCTTGACCTTGTTCCCTTGTCCTGGAAGCCTTTCCCCCCACATCACGCCACGTCGGCCGGGAAGAAGCCAGAATGGTAGTGGTGCTCTGACATCCATCCACATCAAGGCAGCCTGGGTGCAGTACAGCTCAGCAAAGCTTGCACAGGGTGTTCTTCATTTCCGGGAAGAGATGGGTCCCTGCAGACCTAAAAGACCTACGGGACGTCCATGGGCTTCACATGGGCCAGGATACTATATGAACCTGTGTAGACGTTGTGTCGGGGGTCTTCTGAGAGATCTGTGTTACAGATGGATCATGAGGTCCTGGTGTGTGTGTGGGGTAGCTTCTGAGCACTTGTGGGGCCATGGCTGACTTCACTGGGGGCTCCCTAGGGGCCAGTCGCCATTCTGAGCAGGTCACATTGATGGTCTTTTTGGATTTAAAACTATCTCCCTTACTTAAAGGAGACAGAAAGATATCAATACTTCAGCATGTATTTAACCTAAGTGGTTATAAAAACATTCAGTGCTATGGAATATCGTCCATGATGTCAGGCAATCTGGAGCTTTTTTGGTATCAAGAAGGAAGCTGTTCTACAAAGATGTCTTGAATGGTTCTGTCATTTTCAAGCCAAGTGGAAGAAAGACTATAAAGTCATACATTTAATGTAAATATTTCTCTTCAAACAATGTACTTCTTTCTGAAAAGTTAAAATAGAGTGATTGCAGGTGCATCTAATTTATTTATTTCACTGATGCCTTTCAGAGCAGAATCTGTAAGTATCCTATCCCTGATTGTACACAATTTGATCATTTAAGTTCAAAAATACATTCTTGGGAGTTAAGAATTTGTTTCTAAATGACTATTGTTTCGAACAACAGTCATTTAGAAACAAATGTTACACTGATTCTTCATACTGAATTCAGCAAGCACATCTGAATGTCCAGGATGTAGAAAGTCCCGGGCTTGGGACTCCAGGGCGGGAGTAAGATGCTATGTTTCCCGCCACTAGCTGAGGGAGTCCTTGGTAAAAGCATAAATATAGGACTTCCCTGGCGGTCCAGGGGTTAAGACTCCACCTGTCCAATGTGGGCGGGCATGGCTTCGATCCCTGGTTGGGGCACTAAGATGGCACATGCTGTTTGGTGTGCCCAAAAAAAAAAAAAAAAAGGCAAAAATAGAACACAGCAGGTCACACTAAATGCTGGAAGCTCCTGCAGGAGTTGAGGTTCTGACTGTGCCCACAAAGAAGGGGGACGCTCCTCAGAAGTCTGCAGGATAGGAAGGAGAGCCACAGCGAGGGATCAGCTTATATAAAAGCCCCGTGGAAGGGGGACTCGGGGCCATGTACAAGGAACCACAGACAGAGCACGTGTCTGAAGAACGGAGGGAGGGTGATGGTGGGGGAGGCAGATGACACAGGAGGGAACACCAGAAAGAGCAGCAGGGGTACTTTCCTGGCGGTCAAGTGGTTAAGATTCTGAGCTTCCGCTGCCTGGGGCACAGGTGTGATCCCTGGTCTGCTCACAATCCGCCTGCAATGCAGGAGACCCTAGTTCAATTCCTGGGTTGGGAAGATCTGCTGGAGAAGGGATAGGCTACCCACTCTAGTATTCTTGGGTTTCCCTTGTGGCTCAGCTGGTAAAGAATCTGCCCGCAATGTGTAAGACCTGGGTTTGATCCCTGGGTTGGGAAGATCCCCTGCTGAAGGGAACGGCTACCCACTCCAGTATTCTGGCTTGGAGAATTCCATGGACTGTGTAGTCCATGGGGTCTGAGCAATTTTCACCTCTAGGGCTTCTCTGGTGGCTCAGGTAGAGTCTGCCTGCAGTGCAGGAGACCCAGGTTCAATCCCTGGTTTGGGAAGATCTCCTGGAGAAGGAAATGACAATCCACTCCAATATTCTTGCTTGGAAAATCCCATGGATGGAGGAGCCTGGCAGGCTACAGTTCATGGGGTTGCAAAGAGTCGGACATAACCGAGCTACTTCACTCTCTCTCTCTCAGGGAGCTAAGATCCTGCATGCCTCATGGGGTAGCCAAAAAAGAAAAGGAACAGTAGGAACATGGAAGGAAACTGGGACTTTACAGGTGATACGGAGCCACAGACAATGTGAATGGGGGAGAGACGTGAACAGATCCCAGCTTTCAAAGAATACACAATTGGGGTGGGTTAGGATGTATGGGCGGACAAGGAGATGGCACCCACTCCAGTACTCTTGCCTGGAAAATCCCATGGATGAAGGAGCCTGGTAGGCTGCAGTCCATGGGGTTGCTAAGAGTCGGACACGACTGAGCGACTTCACTTTCACTTTTCACTTTCATGCATTGGAGAAGGAAATGGCAACCCACTCCAGTGTTCTTGCCTGGAGAATCCCAGGGACGGGGGAGCCTGGTGGGCTGCTGTCTATGGGGTCACACAGAGTCGGACACAACTGAAGTGACTTAGCAGCAGCAGGATGTATGGGATGGGCTGAGAAGAGATCCTCTGCCCCTCTGCCCAGATGTAAGGAGACTGGTCGTGGGGCACAGGGCAGGAGGGGGCAGAAGAGGGTGGGTGGGGTTGGCCCACGACAGAGCAATTACAACAGAACTTCCGTTGGTCTCTGCCTTTTAGATCTTTTGGAAAAGGTGTTTTTAGTAAAACTTACAGAGCTAAGTAATGCTGCAGGAAAATTCCAAAGTTTATGATTTTGTAGGAAACATTTTCAATCTGATAATGTTTGAGGAAGTAATTGCAAATTGTCCTACACTCTGCAGTGGAGCTGGAAGATGGAGAAAGGATTGGAACACTGTGCAGTTGTCATAGCAATAAGACGGTATCCTGTCACCATGAGGGCCCCAGCTGACCATCAACCATCATCAGCTGGGGGCTGGCAGGATTCTTTGCGTGGAGAACAGAGCCACCCAACCGCATAGACCACCCCACCTGCACCACCTTTGGAATGTTTGTGCATTTGATAACAACCATCTTCTTCCTGTTGAATTTATATGCTGGCAGGGAACTCATATGCTGCCTTTCTAGTAAAAAAAGGCACTTGAGTTTCTTAACTCTGTCTCCATCTCTTTTATCTTAATATCTTCTCAGCAACTCAGACTGGACAGAAGCAGCTTAAGAGGGGAATATTTTAGAACACACAAAACAATATTTAATAGACAAACTCAAGTAAAAGGCAGCCTGAAATACCTTTACAGTCACGTATGCCCAGAATCATATGGATTCAGGCTACGTATTAATACAATCCATTTTATGACTGTGAAATTGTTCACCTTAATGTCACTGTGCTAGATTCTACATAAATATACATGGATCTTTATGACTCTTTGCTTATTTGTTCAGATGAGCACTAATTAAAAGTTTCCATCACAGACAACTTTTAGAGAAGAAAGTTATTATAAAATGGCATTACCTTGCATACTATATTCATAGTAATTAGGATCTTCTGATTCTTTCTTGACTGACACAACTTCTGCTTTCAGTGAAATACCTTGGAATGCAATGGAAATTATAAAATGATGCGTTAAACTCACCAACAGAGATGTGACCAGCTAATATCCCTTCCAGGTTGTTTAACACAGTAACACTGTAGTCAGCAAAAGAACCTGTAGCTCATGCGCTATGAACGGATGGGTTAATCCACATAAAAATATAACACAGCATAAAAGAAATGAAAGACTGAGGGAGGGAGGGAAAGAAGAGAAGGAGAAAGAGGTCTAGTTCCCAGTTTGGAGAGATTCTCCCTTTCAAGATGGCTGAATATGTGCATGTATTTACATGAAGTACTGTAAATCTTCTTCTGGAATGGGGCCTGAATTGGCACAGATTATCTTAATTTACTTATTACAACAGGATGAATTTCAAAAGCTGGGGAAACTACATTAGTAAAACCCAAAGGCTTTATCAGGGAAAGGTGTGGGAGATGGCAAAAATTAGCCACAGATGTCTCCCATCCCAGTATACACGCCTGTTTGCAACCTAACTTTCCCACTCCTGTTTTCTCCAAGTGGAAAACTACCCGCCTTGTAAACCTGGGGTGGCCATGTGACTTGCTTCGGCCAATGGGATGTAGACAGAGGCTTGAACCGTGCCTGGGGCTCCGCTTCTGTTGTTTTTGGAGCAGAGCTGCCAGGTGAATGAACCTGGAGGATGTGAGGCTCAGAGGAGAGAGACTCAGCTCTGCTGCCTGAGGCCGCGACCCCGGAGGATGGCCAGCCCAGCCCAGAGGACAGCCTGGTCCACACACAGATGTGTGAGAGAGATGGAATCACGGTTTGAAGCCACTAAGTTCTGGGGTGCAGGCGGTCTTTTATACTGCAATAGATAACTGATACTGAAGTATACATATAATCTAACTGTGGAAGTTAACAGAGGCAAAAACAGTAATTGTGACACAGCTTGGGATCTCACTGTTCAGCATTAATTAACAAGTTCCGGGGTGGGGGTGGGGGCCTTCTGAAATTAACAGCTCTGTTGGCATAGGGATAGTGAGATGGGGTATTAAAGAATGTGATTATCAAAAGGGCTTCCCTGGTGGCTCAGCTGGTAAAGAATCTGCCTGCAATGCGTGAGACCTGGGTTCTTCCCCTGGGTTGGGAAGATCCCCTGGAGAAGGGAAAGGCTACCCACTCCAGTATTCTGGCCTGGAGAATTCCAAGGACTGTATAGTCCATGGGGTAGCAAAGAGTCAGACACGACGGAGCGACTTTCACTTTTCACATATCACTAGCCTGAATTTTTGTTTGAAACGTGTATAGCTTTTGTAACTTACAGTCAAACTTCTAGGTACAATTTCCAAGTTGATTAGGCACTAATGCCTGTACTCAAACATCTGATAAATATGTGACGGCTGGGCTGTCAAAGAAAAACGCCTGTTCAATGCAGGCAACTGAAAGCAGATTTGAAGCTGCGGAATGCACAATGTGTTTGAAATGGTAATGAAAACGGGCTGGCTTCAGCTTTTCCTCAACACACGAGGCGGAAATTCAAAAGGCAGAACCCGGTTAAACAGCTGTTCGGTGCATCAGGTGCTACACAGACGTCGTGGGAAGTAAGGCCAAGGGATGGTCAGCTCTCAGAAGCCTGTAGGCAGCTGGAAGCGATTTGTACCATGAAATTCACAGCAGAAAGTCACATTATTAGGGAACACATATTTTATCTTAAAGGGAACCACATCTCCAAACAGAGACCTCCACAAAAGAGGCCTATTTTAAGGCCAGTGGGAATGGCTCATCCACTCTACAGCTGGTGAGGAAGGAGAGGGGGGCGGGGGCGGGGGAGGGGCATGGTTCCGTGAAAGGGCCCCCCTCAGGGAGGGCTAACAACCCCTCACTCTCATCCCATCTGTTTTCCCAGTTTCTGACAGGAGACTGTGGCTTGGGGGTTTTAAATTCTCCGTGACCAACAGAGACACAGGCAGAATGTATCTGAAATGCATTCCTGTATCTTGGAAATGCATCATGGCTAAGATTACAGGGGCTTCTCTGGCGGCTCAGCAGTACAGAATCCGTCTGTAATGCAAGAGACACAGGAGATGAGGGTTTGATCCCTGGATCAGGAAGATATCCTGATGGAGGAAATGGCAACCCACTCCAGTATTCTTGCCTGGGAAAGCCCATGGACAGAGGAGCCTGGTGGGCCACAGTCCATAGGGTCACAAAGAGTCGCACATGACTGAGCGCACACACATCCCTAAGATTAAAGGGGCATCACGTGTAAGGGGGATGAAGACTACACAGCTGAATTCTGCCAGCTGGAATCCTCGGCTCCTCCTGACTTGTGTTGGTTTTACCCAGAATAACTACAATGGACATGCACTCTTATTTTTCAGACCATGGTATTTAAGGTGGAGCTTCCACCAAGCACACATTTCCATGTAGACAGGAGTGACCCTGGTGTACGACAAGGGACGGGTCAGGCTCTCTTGCCCCGAGGGACTGGGGGAGGCAGCCGGGCATAAACCACGCCCTGACACCTTCAGAAACGTGGATGCTCTGACCTCCATTTCACTGAAGATAAAGTCTCTCTCTGCCTTTCCTCTACATGTAGTCTTAATGTTGAATATTTTTCTTTTAGATTCTCTCATTTAACTTTTGGAAGTTTGGAACTGTTTATTTTTAGATTGCTTTTCTAAACATCATTAAATTCTAGTTTTACCCCCTTATGGTAGTAGGTGGTTTAGTTACTAAGTCATGTCCAACTCTTTCTTCCCCAGGGACTGTGTGCCTCCAGGCTCCTCTGTCCATGGGATTCTCCAGGCAAGAATACTGGAGTGGGTTGCCATTTCCTTCTCTAGGGGATCTTCCCGACCCAGGGGTCAAATTCTTGTCTTCTGCATTGCAGGCAGATTCTCTACCGCTGAGCCACCAGGGAAGCCCTTTACCTCCTTATAGCCAGTTTGCATTCATCTTTACCTTTCGGAGGTTTGAGGTTTAGTTTTATGTACTTGTTTATTTTAGGCTGCCTAAGCTTTTAACTTCTAATGCTTTCAATATTTTTCCATTCCTTGATTAAACATTTGACTTTTAAATTTTTTTCTATTTTTAACCTTTAACATTTTCCCCTAATGCCATTTTTCTTTTTTCTTTTCTTTTTTGAGAAGTGGGAGAGGCAGGAATGGGGGTTAACTGCTCTCACCCATCAAAGAGGGATTTCTTTTCTGCCAATATAGATTATCGTAGTAATGCATGTCTATTGTAGAACATTTAGAAATTACAGAGTGTAAGAAAGCAATAAAACAAGTTGTTTATTCATACTTTATTCATAAATCAAATTCATAATTCCAAATGTATAAGACTTTTTTACCTATTTAACAGTCAAGTTCTAATTTCCATACGATTAAAATAACACTTTACATACAAATATATCTACTTAGTGACCCCATGGACTGTAGCCTGCCAGGATCCTCTGTCCATGGAATTCTCCAGGCCAGAATACTGGAGTGGGTAGCCGTTCCCTTTTCCAGGGGATCTTCCTAACCCAGGGACCAAACCCAGGTCTCCCACATTGCAGGTGGATTCTTTACTGTCTGAACCACCAAGGAAGCCCAATAACATTTTAGTACCCAGTATTTATTGAACTAGAAGACTTTTTTCTAGATATTTGAGTAAAATATGATTCTGCAAATAAGGCCACAGTTGAGGTTAACTGGATTTTCTACATGGACCAATAGACCATCTGAAAATTACAGACAGTTTTATTCATTATTCCCAATCATATACCATATATATTTCCTTTTCTTGTCTTATTGCATTAACTAGGACTTTCAGTATGATACTGAAAGGGAGTGATGAGAGGGGACATCCTTCCTGATCTTATGGGAAAAATTATAGTTTCTCATCATTAAATATGATGTCAGCTATAGGTTTTTTGAAGAATTTTTTAATCAAGTTGAGGAAGTTCCTCTCTAGTCCTGCTTTACTGAAAGTACCATTTTTACAAAAAATGTGAAGTGAAACTGAAAGTTGCTCAGTCGTGTCTGACTCTTTGAGACCCATGGACTGTAGCCCGCCAGGCTCCTCTGTCAATGGAATTCTCAGGCCAGAATACTGCAGTGGGTATTAAAAGGAGTCAAATAATGACCTGCTGAATAGCTCATTCTACAAGCATCAGTATACATACCAGAATCTTCCATGGGTTCAGTCTTCACACGGATGGGGGTGCAGCTAAAAGAAGAAGGGAACGCTGGTCAAGATGGGCAGGAAAAGAACTGCCCACAGGCATCTGGACACACTGAGCCCGCTCCCCAGATCTCCGTGATGTCACGGTACCCCACCCCTCATCAAACTGAATGCACAGCTACCTCAACTTTAATTTCATAAAGTTAAATGACACCATGAAGAAAGTTAAAGGTGTCAACAGAATATAGTTTCATAACCCCAAACATCCCTTTGAATAAGGAATATGTAACAAAATAAGCCATTCCATACTCTAAACACTAACACATTGGGTTTAGATGTGGAGTTAATATTTTATTTGTCCCTTACCTTTCACTTGGTGATGTCACTGACTTATCAGTGTCAGTTACCACCCCAGGCCCACCTGTGCAGGAGTAAAAAGACACACGCTAGCTGGTTTCATGCATCCTGAAACATGACAAAGGCATATAAAGGGAAGGCAAATACAGAGAGGACCGAACTCCAGGTTCCAGGTCATCAGAGAAGGGCAGCAGAGAGACCAGCTCAAAGCAGCCCCCAAGGCTTGGGCGACTTGTGTGGGCAAGATAGGGGCTGAGCAGCAGATGGGGCCAGAGTGACCTCCAGCAGGTTACTAAGCCTCCCTGTGCCTCAGTTTCCTCATCTGAGGATGGTGGTTGAGTAAGGATTAATTCATCCATGCAAGGTGCTTAGAACAGTGTTCATCACAGAATGTGTCAGCAGTTATTATCATTATTCTGTAAGGACAACACAAGCCGCCTGGGACAGCGGTCACCAGCCACCCCTCACGCTCCAGTCCCTCCTCTAAGGTGAGCTGGGCCCCCAGGAACTCACAACTGCTCCAGAAATACTTCTGTGAGCAGTCCATGCACAGGAGGGTCTCATCACCGTCTGTACCCCGAGGTGCGTCTTGTGGACAATGAGACCTCCGCCCACCCCAGCCACTTGGTTTCTGCACCTAGGTAGGCTCAGCATGACACTCTCTTTAGACCTGGTCTTTCATGAACATTTCATGACCCAAGGTTTCCAACTACATCCAGAATAACGATCTGAGAAAACAAGAAGTGGGCGTAGATGGATCTCTAAATGCTCCTGGTAAGACTGCTTCTTTTTTTGGTTCCTTCATCATTATGAGGAGATTATGAGTGGTTCTGGGTTCCCAAACGTAGTCTCCAACACCCTGCACAAGCTTTCTGCCTGACCACATGGAATGGGCTTCCTGGGGGAACCAAGCTGTTAAGACCCTGCTTATCTTGGGGGCCAGCTTCTCCAGGAAGCTATTCTGACCATACAATTCTAACCCTTTCCCAAGGGCTCTCAGGGTCACCACCCCTGGTTCTCTGAACAGTCTCATTCCTTCTCGTAGACATCTCAGAAATACAGGAATGGCCACACAGCCCAGACCTACTCCTGAAGCTCACAATGCCTGGCCCATGGCTGGTGTGCAAAGACCAGCATCCTCACTTTCCTATGCGTGTGGACAAGGCAGGTCTCCCGCCCTGTGAAGCCTGCACGCAGAAGTCCGCTGGCATGCAAGCTGGAGGAGGGTGGTGTCTCGGCTCCTGGGCTGGATGTGTGTGTTTCCCTGAGCTGTAGTGCCTGCAAACATCACCCCAGGTCCCGGGATCAGAGGTGGCCTCCTCAATGCAGGAAAGACACAGCCTAAACAAGTTTTAGAATGTGCCAAACTCGCACTTTAACTAAGAAAAGCAAACTGGCAGCCACCAAGTAGGAGAAGCTGTCACTTACCTGGCTGATTCGCTGGACCCGGGAAAGGTCTGCAAAAAAACCCCATATATTAACAGCTGACATGCACACACCAGACACACAGAGTAAACATCTGAAGAACCAACTTCTAAACGTAAGAGGACAGGGGCTTCCTTGGGGGCTTAGTGGTAAAAAATCTGCCTGCCAATGCAGGAGACATGGGTTTGATCCCTGGTCTGGGAAGATCCCACATGCCGTGCAGCAACTAAGCCCGTGCATCGCAACTACTGAGTCTGTGCTCTAGAGCCCATGAGCTAAAACTACTGAGCCCATGTGCCTCAACTACAGAAGCCCGCGTGCCCTAGAGGTGGGGATCGGCAACAAGAGAAGCAACCGAAATGAGAAGTCTGCGCGTCACGACTAGAGAGGAGCCGCTGCTCGCCGCAACTATAGAAAAGCCCATGCAGCAATGAAGCCCCAGCACAGTCAAAAATAGATACATAAAATCATTTAAATAAATACAACAATCCCAATAAATAAAAGTATCGGGACAGATTTAACCAACTGAAATTAAGTTGTCAGTTTATCTGCAGATGAACCAGCTGTGAGAAAAGGGGGAGAGCCTGTCACCTGTTGATGAGGAATGAAATCCCCGCTTTGTTCTCCAAAATCCACTTCAGCGTTGCAAGGTCATAGTTCTCAGGGTGTTGGAAGGGGACCCCTTCTGGGAGCCCCTGCACCACTATAGCCTCCTGGTCTGTCAGCATCTTCTCGTAAGGAACAGGTACCATGGCTGCTGTCCCCAAGGCTTTGCCTGGAAGCATCAGCAGGACATCTTTAAACAACAGGAGCATAAGAAACCCTGACCGTCAATTTCAGTTAATGCCATAAACCCAGGTGGTGACATTTGGCTCCAAAGTTTATTAAAATCCTAAAGTGTCCCATGCCGCTATATCTCAAGTTCGTAACATTTCCAATCAAACAGCCAAAAGAATACATAGAATCTGTTTTCCTTTAAATCTTCACAGAAGAGAAAATAACAGGTTGCATAATCTATAAAAACACTGAATCAGTATATTGTACACTGGAAACTAATATAAGGTAAGTCAACTATATTTCAGTAAGTAAACTAAAAGTAATCCATTTCTGAAAGAAAAGACAATAATAGGTCTTTTTGTCTCTTCTCTTGACAGTCACACGATTCAGGGTGTGCACTCTGGGGCACCCAGAGCTGCAGGGAACAGCCTGTGTGGTTATTCACGATGCTGCCAGCTGAGGATGAGGGCCCGGCCCAAAGCTCATCTGTCCCTGTGTCACATGGTACAGACCAGGCCTTGCCTGGAGACAGCTGAGGCCTCACGTCACCACCTGGGGCTGTGGCAGTCTCTCTGCACCGCTGGCCATCCCCAAGGTGCTGGAGCCTCATTTTTCATAGGGAAGTATAACCTGAGACCTTAAGATCCCCTAGCTGGGGTCCCCAAATACAGACGCTCACTGCAGGTCACACAGATGTGTGCAGCTGTATAGGAAAGAAGAGCCAGGCCCGAAGATGCTCATGGGCTTCTAATGCAAATATAACACCTGCAGACATCCTTGTTATCTAGCTTTTAAGTGGTTTTTTGTTTTGTGTGTGTGTTTTTTTTAAATGCTCTGTGTTGCATGCCAGATGTTACTTCTGGCATAGTACCACGCCCCTGGCAGTGGAAGCACAGATTCTTAACCATTGGACCACCTGGGAACACCCCTATCTAAAGCATTGTGTAGGTATTTTAAAAAAAAAAACCATCTCAGGGGAGTGAGGCTCAGGAGGGAGGGGATATGTGTATAATTATGGCTGATTTGCGCTGTTGTACAGCAGAAACCAACACAACACTGCAAAGCGATTTTCCTCCAATTAAAAAATAAATTAAAAAAAATTCCTGTCTCCAGGCCTGTGGGGAGACCAATGAGGATGAGGCTGGTGTGTGAACCAAGCATGAACATCTGTCATAACTACGTGGCCGTGGGGAGGGGGCTCCGCAGACTGAAGGCTGATGTATCCAGATGTTCTGACAAATGGGAAGAGACCAAGTTGATCTGGTACTTAACTGGCTGTTCACTTGATGCAAATGTGGATTTCTCTAATGTTAGAGAGAGTTTATATAGTCACACTGATAAAATGATCTCTAATACCATCTTTGCCAACAAAGGTTTGTCTAGTCAAGGCTATGGTTTTTCTAGCAGTCATGTCTGGGTGTGAGAGTTGGACTATAAAGAAAGTTGAGCACCACAGAATCAATGCTTTTGAACTGTGGTGTTGGAGAAGACTCTTGAGAGTCCTTTGGACTGCAAGGAGGTCCAACCAGTCCATCCTAAAGGAGATCAGTCCTGGGTGTTCACTGGAAGGACTGATGCTGGAGCTGAAACTCCAATACTTTGGCCACCTGATGCAAAGGGCCGACTCATTTGAAAAGACCCTGATGCTGGGAAAGATTGAAGGCAGGAGGAGAAGGGGACAACAGAGGATGAGATGGTTGGATCGCATCACCGACTCAATGGACATGGGTTTGTATAAACTCCGGGAATTGGTGATGAACAGGGAGGCCTGGTGTGCTGTGGTTCATGGGGTCACAAAGAGTCGGACACGACTGAGCAACTGAACTGAACTGAATACCATCTTTGTTGGCTTCCCTAGTGGCTCAGCAGTAAAGAATCCGCCTGCCAATGCAAGATATGAGGGTTCCATCCCTGGGTCAGGAAGATCCCCTCGAGAAGGAAATGGCCATCCACTCCAGTATTCTTGCCTGGAGAATCCAATGGATAGAGGAGCCTGGGGGCAGCTACAGTCCATAGGGTCACAGAAGAGTCGGACACGACTGAGCGACTAAACACCACCACCATCTTCTGTAGTGAACTAGTCAGGGAATGAATGCCTAAGGTGAGCTTTACCGTAACAGAAGCAGAAATAGTCTTCCACAGCTTTTCTGAGGATTTCCGTTTCTCCTGAATCAACCTGCATCCTGCTGGCGTTGGCGGGGCCTGGGGGTTTCACCTCCTGCAGCCCTTCAGCAACACCTGTGAATGAGCCATCAGTACAAAGTCAGAAGCCAAGCATCTGTATAGTTCATTTCCTTAATATCCATGCTTCCAGTACTGGAAGGAAAAAGGGGGAAAGGAATTGACATAAAACAGGATCTTTTAATTAAAAAAATAGGGTAAAATAACAAGGTGATAGTCTCTGAAATGACTCTATGGATAAACAATCAATGATTCACATATGAGGAAACAGAATTTAGTAGTTCAAAGGGAAATATCATAGAAAATTATTTACTACTGAGTTTGCAAGTCACTAGGCAGGAAGACACTCAGAACTGCAGAGATTTAGGACCAGCCCCCCAATGATTAGCTCTGAACAAAATCTTAAGATGAATTACTTCTTTTTTTTTTTTTTTTTTGGCCATGCCGCGTGGCTCGTAGGATCCTTGTTCCCTGATCAGGGATTGAACCTATGTATCCTGCACTGGAAACATGGCATCTTAACCTTCGGACCACCAAGGGAAGTTCTAGGATCGATTACATGAAAGCTTTGAAGAACAGTCAGAAATAGGCAAAACCAGAAAGCAATGATGTCCTTGAAAGAAGGGAAGGACACAGGGAGTGAGATGCATGCTGACCTGGCTTTTCCCCTGTGGGAACTCCTTACTTCACCTGGGGTTCCGGGAGAAATAGAGCTTAACCAAAAAAAGCAGCTGGGGGTAAAGAATCTGCCTGCCAATGCAGGAGATGCAAGATCCCTGGGCCGGGAAGATTCCCTGAAGGAGGAAACGGCAACCCACTCCAGTATTCTTGCCTGGAGAATCCCATGGATGGGGGAGCCTGGTGGGCTACAGTCCATGAGGCTGCAAAGAGTTGGACACAACTGAGTGCCTGGGCACTAACAGCAGGGGACTTAGTTGACATGAGGAAATCTACATCACAGGTCGGGACTGCCATTGTGGTTAGACAGTGAAGCGGAAGTTGTGGAGAAGAGTGAGTCACAAGGTGGAAGACCCAATATCGTCACAGCAACTTCCCTCGGATTCTTGTTGTTTTCGTTGCTAAGTCGTGTCCCACGCTTTGCGACCCCACGGACAGTAGCCCCGCCAGGCTCCTCTGTCTATGGGATTTCCCAGGCAAGAATACTGGAGTGGGTTGCCGTTTCCTCCTCCAGGGGCTCTTCCTGGCCCAGGGATCGAACCCGAGTCTCTTGCACTACAGGCGGATTCTTTACCATCTGAGCCACCAGAGGAGCCTCAATTGGTCCTCAAACTGTGCAAGCACAGGGTGAGGCTTTAAGTAGAAGCAACGTTTGGAAGCTAAATTATTTAGCAGAGATTTAACAGCCAACAGGGTTTAAACATATTTAAACAGGGTTTAGGATTCGCCAGGTTTGGGAAACTTGTTGAACACTTTGTAAAACTAAGGGGCACATCTTAGGAGGAGGGGCCTCCCTCCGAGACTAAGAGGGATGGATCCTCCAGGGCCAAGGACATCACTTGTCCACGTGGGGACCGGGTGACCTGCCTGCCAGAACAAAACACAGTTTTATTTAGCAGACCTTTACAACACAGCATGCATAATACCCTGTATGAAATTTAAAATTAGTAGGGACTTCCCTGGCGGTCCAGTGGTCAAGACTCTGGGCTCCCAACGCAGGGGGCACAGGTTCAATCCCTGTTTGGGGAAGTAAGATCCCACATGCTGTACAGCACAGTAAAAAAAAAAAACCCAAAAGCTCCATACACAAAAAAAACAAAAAATTAGAAATGTGAAGAAGCAGGAAGATGTGACCCATGATCAAAAGAGAAAAAAAGCAATTTATAGACTCAGAACCACTAATGATTCAGTTGAAATGACCAGATAAGGACTTAAGACAACTGCTATAAACACACGAAGGACTTTATATAGCCATGGTGAGCACAACAAATGAGTATAAGGGGAATTCCAACAGAGAAATGAAAATGCTAACCAGAGAAAGAAGAAAGAAAATGGAATTTTCGAAATGGAAAACAGGTGGAAATGAAAATTTCCCCAGATGAATAGTGCCCTGGATATGGCAGAAGGAAGAATCAGTGTCCTCAAAGAAACGCTAGTAGAAACTATCCAATCTGAAGTTTGAATATAAAAAGGGACACATACACAAGAGGAACAGAGCCTTAATGACCTGTGAGACAATAAAGAGCGATTTTCCCTCTCTGTGTAAATGAAGAGAATTGGAATGAATATTTGAAGAGATGATAGCCAAAAACGTCCACTGTTAACAAAGACATCAACCTGCAGATTCAGTAAACTCCACAGACCAAGTAAGGCAGAAGCAAAGAAGGTCATAAATGGGCATTTCACGGTCAAATGGCTAAAAACCAAAGACGAGACAGAGCTAGGGAAAAACACACATTACCTCCAAGGGAACAAAAATAAGAATTCTAACCTAATTTTGTTATCTAAAACAGTGGCAGCCAGGAGACAATGGAATGAAACAGCTGAAGGGCTGGAGGAAGGAAATTCCCTGGCAGGTCCAGCAGTTGGGACGCCATGCTTTCACTGCCGAGGGCGCAGGTTCAATTCGTGGTTGGGGAACTAAGATCCCATAAGCTTTGCGCCATGGCCAGAAAAAAAGGCTGGAGAGAAAGAAACTGTCAAGCCAGGTTTCATAGCGAGTGAAAAACAGTCTTCAAAAAACAACAGGAACCTACTGCATGGTGGCCCAGGGGTCTGTATTCAATAACCCATAACGAAAAACAATCTGAAAAACTATATAAACACAGGTGTAACTGAATCACTTTGCTGTACACCTGAAACTAACACAGCATTGTAAAATCAACTATACTTCAAAAAAAAAATTCTTCAAAAGCAAGAATGATGTTGGCATGACAGCAGACTAGGAAGCAACAGGCCTTCTTTCTTCCACGGATACACCAAATTAGCAATAGATGGAGCAGAACACCTCTTCGAGAACTACAGACCATCTGAGAAGCTACGGCACCCCAGCCACTGGAAAACCAAGAAGAGACTTCAGCATAGGCGTAGGAAGATTCTCAGCATTTGGTGTGCCTGTGTGTGCCTCTCCTTCTACATGGCACAGTGCTGCCTGTGTGTGCCTCTCCTTCTATGTGGCACAGTGCAGAGCAGCTGGGAAGGAATCCCTCAGTCTGAGCCTCCTCCTTTGGGGTGCAAACACAAGAGTGGACTGAGTCTTCAACCTTCTGGCTTGTCTGGGAGTTGCTGGAGGAACTGATTTCTATCTTGCCTGACTCAGAGCACACGACTTAATTCAGAGCTGCAGTTCTGCGGGGAGACACCAGGGGGCAAAAGAGAGTCAAAAAGATTTGCGAGGTTCTAGAACAGACAGCTGGAGAAGGCAATGGCACCCCACTCCAGTACTCTTGCCTGGAAAATCCCAGGGACGGGGGAGCCTGGTGGGCTGCCGTCTATGGGGTCACACAGAGTCGGACACGACTGAAGTGACTTAGCAGAACAGACAGCGGGTCAGAGGTTGGTCTTCCCTGCCTGGAGCCAGTAAGCAAAAACGGGAGAGGTCTTGGACTCAGTGTTTTGCTAGGTCAAAGGGATGTGTCCAAACCATTTTTAGGATAATGCTGATGACATCTTAGAAGAAAACAACACACAAGTCTTGCCTGCAAATATTCTAAGATTTATAAATACAAAGGATAACATCCTTAACGTGCATGCATGCAAAGTGGCTTCAGTCTTGTCTGATTCTCTGAGACTCTATAGGCTGTAGCCCGCCAGGCTCCTCTGTCCATGCGATTCTCGAGGCAAGAGGACTGGAGTGGGTGGCCATTCCCTTTTCCAGAGGATCTTCCCCACCCAAGGATAGAACCCAGGTCTCCTGCACTGCAAGCAGATTCTTTTCCATGGAGCCACCATGATGACATCTTAGAAGAAAACAATATATAAGTCTTGCCTGTAAGATTTATGAATACAAAGGATAAAATCGTTAACACCTACAGTATTTTGCAAAATCCTTCTGTAAATCCGTCCTGGCATTGACAAAAGCACGTCCTTTCTCTGTTCCAATAACAAACACATCTGCTTCATACATAGCGATGCAGGCCACTTCCGCCTTGGACTTGGCCAGTTCTTTACACTGAAATGAAAAACAGAATGAAATGTTATCTACATGGGTGGATCCAAATTTCGTGGGGCCTGGGAGGTCTGCTTTAAGAAAAAACACAAAATTACAGAAAAACAAAATCTCTCTAGCTGATTTTTTCGTGGTCCAGGATCCAATCCAGGGTTGCACTTTCTTTTGCTGTCCTGTCTCTCCAGTCTCTTTCCATGTGGGACAGACAGATCTCCGTCTTTCTTTGTCTTGCACGAGACTGACATTTATGGAAGTGCAGCCCAGTTATTTTGGGTTTGTTCAATGCTCCCTCCTTCGAGGCATGAATGCCATGGAAGCAGTACTGCTGCTTCTGAGTGCCTCCCACCAGGAAGCTCCAGAGGTCCCTCTGGCCCATCTCTGCCCATGTTCCTGTTGGTCACTTGATTAAGGAGGTGGCTGTCAAGTTTGTCCACTTTTATAAAGTTAGTGATTGTTCCTTGTTTAATCCATAAGTATCTTGTAATCAGATGCTTTGAGATTATGTAAGTTAGTCGTGTTCTACTCTTTGTGACCCCATGGACTGTAGCCCACCAGGCTCCTCTGTCCATGGAATTCTCAGGCAAAAATACTGGAGTGGGTAGCCATTCCTTTCTCCAGGGGGTCTTTCCCAACCCAGCAATCAAACCCAGGTCTCCTGCATGGCAGGCAGATTCTTTACCATCTGAGCCACCAGAGAAGCCCCTGAGGTTATGTAGATTTCCCCTCAAATTTTTACCCATTGGGTAAAGTTTATACTTTGGATGTAAATAGATGCATATAAATAGATTATTAATTGACCTTTGAATTTAAACAAGTATTTTGAAACAAGGTAACAGAAATGCCTGCATTAAATTTTCAGATCTGGAGAGCTTAGCTTAATATGATTCCATCCATAAAGTAGGAAAACAGTTCTTAATTATCTGACAAGCCCATCATTCTTTCTTAAAAAGGGTATGTGTACACAAATAGGATTTAACTCTGTAGCTGAATGTCTGACGTGTTGGCGAAGTGTTTCGTAATTCAGCAGTGATCCAACCAGATGACATTTTATAGAACTGCAAACCATCTCACCATGGACTCAAGAGCAGACACGAGGAAGGTCACTACCATTCTGCTCTCCGAGGACTCCTCGTGTGCAATGGGCGGCGTGGACACTGCTACTTGTGCCATAATCCCTAGGAGAGAGAAGTATTAAGAAAGTGAGTGGTAGAAATTGTGTCCTGCTCAACTCGTTTAGAACTGGGAGGGTCCTCACAGGTGACCTAGTGCAAACCTTCCTTTAAAGCTGGCACTTAAAACCAGTACATGGAGACTTCTCTGGTGATCCAGTGGTTAAGAATTCACCTTCCAATGCAGGGAACTGTGGTGTGATCCCTCGTCGGGGAACTAAAGGCCCCACAAGCCAAGGGGCAATTAAGTCTGCATGCTGCAACTAGAGAAGCCTGCTTGCCACAGTGAAGACCCAGAGCACCTCCCACTCCCCCCAAAAAAGGACAATATATGATCCACTTGTCATGTATGGATGTGAGAGTTGGACCACAAAGAAAGCTGAGCGGCGAAGAATTGATGCTTTTAACTGTGGTGTTGCAGAAGACTCTTGAGAGTCCCCTGAACTGCAAAGAGATCAAATCAATCCTAAAGGAAATCAACCCTGAATATTCATTGGAAGGACTGATGTTGAAGCTGAAGTTCCAATACTTTGGCCACCTGATGCAAAGAACTGACTCATTAGAAAAGACACTGATGCTGGGAAAGATTGAAGGCAGGAGGATAGGGGATGACAGAGGATGAGAGGGTTGGATGGCATCACTGACTCGATGGACATGAGTTTGAGCAAGCTCTGGGAGCTGATGATGGACAGGGAGGCCTGGTGCACTGCGGTCCATGGGGTCGCAAAGAGTTGGACACGACTGAGCGACTGAACAACAACAATATGATTTGCCTAAGACTGTGTATTTCCCACTAAACCTCGACATGTATTTCATTAAATGAAGTCGGGTATTACACTAGAGAGGCATGTTACCTATTTCCCAAGTGAGGAGGAGAGAAGGTAACGTCTCTTACTGATCCAGCGTTGTTTTGTCTGATTCCAGCATTGTGGTGACTGACACCACATTCCGGGCCACATACACAGAAAAAGGAGGGCAGTGGGTTTGTGTACTAGAGCCTGGAAGAGAAGAAAACCCCTTCCTTCCTCTCCTCTTAGGACTTCTCCTGCAATGAAAGCTCATGCTAGCTTTTGCTAAATTCTATACCAAGTGAGCATTAGAAAGCTTCTTTGAAAAATTTTCTGCAGCACCGTAAAAAGAGTTCTTTGAAATAGAGCACGCAGTGTATTAATATCTGTCATGTCCTGTCCCTGCAATAGCTAACTTAATTATATTTGTAAGCAAAAGATAAACAGATCAACATAACTATATGGGAGGAAGCCCAAAGATCTATGGGCATGAAGCATGGTGGTCCTCTAAGACTATTCAGAAATATTTGCAAATGTTTCTTCCTGAATTGATTTCTTGACCACTTGAAGGTGTGTGGCCATGTGCCTTGTGTTGGCCGAGGACATCAGGGAAGTGGCATCACTTCCACGATGGGGATTCCACTGTACTCCCTCTTCCTCTGCAGTTTGATCTGTCAGGTTCCATGTGATCAGGTTCCAGAGAAAAACACAGATCAGACCCACAGCCAACTCACAAGAGACCTCCAGTGCAAACAAGGAATCAATCCTTGCTCCTTGAACGCACCCAAATCTGGTGGTTTTTTGACCATCGCTTACCCTGGCCAATCTGGATGGATAAACTATGCTGAAAAGGAACTCTAAAAATGTAACTACTCATCTATCTCGATTTTCTGAAGCCACCGGAGGATCCTTGAGGATCTCTTACATTAAAGTCAAAGCCTCCCTGAGAAAGAAAGTAGACTAGCACACACAGAGCCATTAGGATGCAAATTGTTAGAATTTGTTAGAATTAAAGCTTTTTTTTTTTTTAACAACTCTGCCTATTATGAAATAGAGCATAAGAATGTGACATCATACCGAGCAAGCGAGCTAAATCACTTCAGTCGTGTCCGACTCTTTGCGACCCTGTGGACTGCAGCCTGCCAAGCTCCTCGGTCCATGGGGATTCTCCAGGCAAGAATACTGGAGTGGGTTGCCGTGCCCTCCTCCAGGGGATCTTCCTGACCCAGGGATCGAACCCACAACTCTTATGTCTCCTGCATTGGCAGGCTGATTTTTTACCACTAGAGCCACCTGAGAAGCCCAAGAACATGAATTAACAGGCATGACCTGGGCATGAACAGGTGAGGAAATACACTTCAATTTGAAGTTTTTATTTATTTAAAAATTGATTTATGTACTAGGCATGCCACTTAGGCATGCTGGATCTTAGATCTTAGTTCCCTGACCAGGGATGGAACCTGTGCTCTCTGCAGTGGAAGTTTGGAGTCCTAACTACCAGACCATCGGGAAGTCCCAATTTGAATCTTTAAAACAATTATCTTAAAATCAAGCCTTTGACTCTCTTCTTGTTATTACACCGCATTTGAGAACAAACAGAAGTTGGTGACTATTGCTGGCCATCACAAGGACTCTGTTTCAGCAACAGAGCTGGAGTCAGAAAAAGCAGCAAACAGAATAACCTGGGAGAAATGGACGGATTCTTAGAAAAGTTCAATCTTCCAAGACTGAACCAGGAAGAAACAGAAATTATGAACAACTCCAATTACAAGCACTGAAGTTGAAGCTGTGATCAAAAATCTCCCCCAAAACAAAACCCCAGGACCAGATGGCTTCACAGGAGAATTCCATCAAACATTTAGAGAAGAGCTAATGCCTATCCTTATAAAACTCTTTCAAAAAATTGCAGAGGAAGCAACACTTCCAAACTCATTCTATGAGGCCACCATACCCTGATACCAAAGCCAGACAAAGACAACACAAAAAGAGAAAACTACAGGCCAATATCACTGATGAACATAGATGCAAAGATCCTCAACAAAACTTTAGCAAACAGAATTCCGCAACACATCAAAAAGCTCATACACCATGATCAAGTTGGGTTTATTCTAGGGATGCAAGGATTCTTCAATATATGCAAATCAATCAATGTGATACACCATATTAACAAATTGAAAGATAAAAACCATATGATATAAAAATAGATGCATAAAAAGCCTTTGACAAAAATTAGTACCCATTTATGATTAAAACGCTTAAAAAAATGGGCATAGAAGGAATCTACCTCAACATAGTAAAGGCCATATATGATAAGCCTACAGCAAACATTATTCTCAATGGTGAGAAACTGAAAGCATTCTCCCTAAGATCAGGAACAAGACAAGGGTGTCCACTTTCACCACTATTATTCAACATAGTTCTGAAAGTCCTAGCTACAGCAATTAGAGAAGAAAAAGTAATAAAAGGAATCCAGATCAGAAAAGAAGTAAAGCTCTCACTGTTTGCAGATGACATGATACTGTACATAGAAAACCCTAAAGACAGAAAATTACTAGAGCTATTCAGTGAATTTAGCAAAGTTTCAGGATACAATATCAATGCACAGAAATCACTTGCATTTCTATATACTAACAATGAAAAGTCAGAAAGAGAAATTAAGGAATCAATCCCATTCACCACTGCAACAAAAAGAATTAAATATCTAGGAATAAACTTACCTAAGGAGACAAAAGAACTGTACACAGAAAATTATAAGACACTAATGAAAGAAATCAAAGATGACATAAACAGATGGAGAGATATTCCATGTTCCTGTGTAGGAAGAATCAATATTGTGAAAATGACTATACTACCAAGCGCAATCTACAGATTCAATGTGATCCCTATCAAATTACCAATGACATTTTCCACAGAACCAGAACAAAAAATTTCACAATTCATGTGGAAACACAAAAGACCCTGAATAGCCAAACCAGTCCTGAGAAAGAAGAATGGAGCTGAAGGAATCAACCTTCCTGACTTCAGATTATACTACAAAGCTACAATCATCAAGACAGTATGGTGCTGACACAAAAGCAGAAACATAGACCAATGGAACAAGATAGAAAGCCCAGAAATAAGCCCATGCCCCTATGGGTACCTTATTTTTGGCAAAGGAGGCAAGAATATACAATGGGGCAAAGACAGCCTCTTCAATAAATTGGTGCTGGGAAAACTGGACAGCTACATGTAAAACAATGATATTAGAACATTTCCTAACACCATACACAAAGATAAACTCAAAATGGATTAAAGACCTAAATGTAAGACCAGAAACTACTAAACTCTTAGAGGAAAACATAGGCAGAACACTCACTGACATAAATCAAAGCAAGATCCTCTATGACCCACCTCCTACAGGAACAGAAATAAAAACACAAGTAAACAAGCGGGACCTGATTAAACTTAAAAACTTTTAAACAGCAAAGGAAACTATAAGCAAGGTGAAAAGACAACCCTCAAAATGGGAGAAAATAATAGCAAATGAAACAACTGACAAAGAATTAATTTCCAAAATATACAAGCAGTTCATACAACTCAATACCGGAAAAACAAACAACCCAGTCAAAAAGTGGGAAAAAGACCTAAACAGACATTTCTCCAAAGACATACAGATGGCTAACAGACACATGAAAAGATACTCAACATCACTCATTGTTAGAGAAATGCAAATCAAAACTGCATGAGATATCACCTCACACCAGTCAGAATGGCTGCTATCAAAAAATCTACAAACAATAAATGCTGGAGAGGGTGTGGAGAAAAGGGAACCCTCTTGCACTGTTTGTGGGAATGTAAACTGATATTGCCACTATGGAAGATGATATGGAGATTCCTTAAGAAACTAGGAATAAAACCACCATATGACCCAGCAATCCCACTCCCAGGTATATACCCTGAGGAAACCAAAATCGAAAAAGACACATGTATCCCATTGTTCATTGCAGTACTATTTACAGTAGCTAGAACATGGAAGCAAACTAGATGTCCAGCAACAGATGAATGGATAAAGAAGTTGTGATATATATACACAATGGAATATTACTCAGCCACAAAAAGGAACGCCTTTGAGTCAGTTCTAATGAGGTGGATGAACCGAGAACCTATTATACAGCATGAAGTAAGTCAGAAAGAGAAAGATAAATACCATATTCTAACGCACATATACGGAATATAGAAAAATGGTACTTAAGAATTTGCTTACAGGGCAGCAGTGGAGAAACAGACATAGAGAATAGACTTATGGACATGGGGAGAGGGGAGGAGAGGGTAAGATGTATGGAAAGAGTCACATGGAAACTTACATTACCATGTGTAAAATAGATAGCCAATGGGAATTTGCTATATGGTTCAGGAAACTCAAACAGGGGCTCTGTATCAACCTAGAGGGGTGAGATGGGGAGGGAGGTTCAAAAGGGAGGGGATATGTGTATATCTATGGCTGATTCATGTTGAGGTTTGACAGAAAACAACAGAATTCTGTAAAGCAATTATCCTTCAATTTAAAAAAAAATTGAAAAAGAAAAAGCAGCAAGCAGCACCCAGCAGGCACTCGTGTTAAGTCTTAGAAACTCTTTCCTGTAGCGGCTAGATTCCATGATTATCACTTTGCACATCAGACCAAGGAAATGCGTATCACAAAGTATGAAGCCGCAAAGGCACGTTATGCTTCCCACTCACCAGAATGTTCACTTAGATTATGCTCCATCCTTATTACTTTGGGAGCTCAGAATACTTTCATTCAAAATTCGTATTTTGCCTACTATCCCAGACACAGAAAAAGGAGCAGACGCATTCTCAGGTCACAAACATGTTGATTTGTCCATGCAAAGCTAGAACCAGGGCAACTTTCTGGCTACTGCTGTTTCCACTTCTCACCTTCAATTGCCCTAGGTCTGCTGAGATGTCAGGGCTTCCTGGGTGGTGCTAGTGGTAAGAACCTGCCTGCCAATGCAGGAGATGTAAGAGACAGGAGTTTGAATACTGGGTTGGGAAGATCCCCTGGAGTGGGGCATGGCAACCCACTCCAGTATTCTTGCCTGGAGAATCCCCATGGACAGAGGAGCCTGGCAGGCTACAGTCCATTGGGTTCCAAAGAGTTGGACGTGACTGAAGTGAGTTGGCATGCATGTATGCATTGCTATGATATCAATCACATTCAGTGTGTGTTAAGAAATGGGGAAAGACAGGGTGGGACAAATTGAGAGTAGCAATGAGATATATACATTATCACATGTAAAACAGATAGCTAGTAGGAAGTTGCTATGTAACTCAGGGAGCTTAGCCTGGTGCTCTGCTGCGACCTAGAGGGGAGGGAGGGAGACTTCAGAGGGAGGGGATATATGTCTACACATGGTTGATTCACATACAACAGGAACCAACACATTGTAAAGCAATTATCCTTCAATTTAAAAAATTTTACAAAAATAATGGGAGGGATGCCATCCTAACAGCCTGTGGGGAAGCCACAGGAGACGAGAGCTCCCGCTTCATTAACAGAACTTCTCGGGACCATCTCAGTACTCTTTGATGGGAAGAACCCTGGAGGCGGTGGAGTCCAGTTGGGCTCCATGGGGAAGGCCGATTCTGTCTGTCTGGGGCTTTCTGCTCTCTAGAAATGGCTGCATCTGGGTCACTTCCCTGAGAGCCCTTAGTCAACAGGGCGCGTGGAACAGTCCCTGCACCCCTAACCCCTGACTGCGTCCGCTCCTCCACCCTTTTCGAGAAAGAAACTGTCATCGCACCGCCGCATTAACTGCGACCGCGCGAGGATACACCAGGCCAGGTGGTGACACGAGCTTCCAGAGCACGAGGCCTGATGGGCGGGCCCTCCCAGAGCCAGGAGCAGGAAAGCCAGGTTAGGGCGCCCCAGACCACCAACCAGCTCCGAGACCCCGGTGGGCTGCCCTCTGCCGCCTCCTCTCTGATCAGACACCCAGTTACTCACCTCCCAGGAAGGGTCTTTTCACCTCTCACCTTTTATGAGTCCCCTCGCCTTAAAATCAAGGGAACCACACATTTATAGGAGTCTATGAATATGTAATGTTCAGAACAGGGAAATCTACAGAGATGGAAGTAGACTGCAGGTTGCTTAGGGCTGGGAGGTGGGTAGATAAATGGTACAGGGTTTCTTTTCAGGAGTGATGAAACTATTCTAAAATTGTCTGTGGTTACGATTGCCCAACCATATGCATATATTAAAAGCCACTGAACTGTATACTTTAAATGGGTGAATTTTATTTCAAAAAAAGAAAGGGGGGGGTTTCAGGGGTTACAACTTGGTGCTTTCACTGCCGGGTCGGGGGGTTCAATCCCTGGTCAGGAAACTAAGCTCCCACAAGCCCAGCTGTGGGCCCAACAACAAGGACAAAAAGCTATTAAGAAATCAAATGACAGGACTTCCCTGGTGGTCCAGTGGCTAAGGCTCCACCCTTCCGCTTCAAGGAAGGGGCTCGGGTGGGTCCCTTTAGGGGCAATAAGTCCTACATGCCGTGCAGTGTGGCCAAAAAACTAAAAATTAGAAAGAAAATCAAAGGAAATCGAAGAGAGGTTGGATGGCGAGAAAGGAAATTAACACTCCCCAAACATACACCACATGCCAGTGCTTTTCTGATCATCTGATTTGCTACCCGCACACTGTCTAAGGTCCCATGCTAACGCACAGGATGATTCGTGGAGCAACAGGGGCTGGGAACGCAGTGGAGGAGTGGATGGCAAACCAAGGAGCTCAGGGAGCTTAGAAAAAGGATCTCCAAAGGCAGGAGCCCCAGGATTAGAGAGACCACATGTCCTCGGCTGGGACAGAACTCATGTAACCTGCCTTGTAGGTAAGTCATTAATAGTCCTCCCTTCTTTCCCTGGTGGCTCAGACAGTAAAGTGTCTGCCTGCAGTGCGGGAGACCCAGGTTTGATTCCTGGGTCGGGAAGATCCCCTGGAGAAGGAAATGGCAACCCACTCCAGTATTCTTGTCTGGAAAATTCCATGGACGGAGGAGCCTGGCTGGCTACAGTCCATGGGGTCACAAAGAGTTGGACACGACTGAGCCACTTCACTTCACTTCACTTCTCTCTCTCAAGCGCCTGGAAGATGCATTGTAACATGTGGGTGGTTTGTGAAACAAAAAAATCACTTGAACATGAAGTCATGTATCCTTAAAAAAAATTTTTGTTGTGGTGGTTTTGGCCAAGGCGTGGCTTGTAGGATCTTAGTTTCTTGAGTGTGTGTGTCTGTGTGCCCTGTTGCTCAGTTGTATTTGACTCCTTTTGGCCCCATGGACTGTAGCCCGCCAGGCTCCTCTGTCCATGGGATTCTCCAGGCAAGAGTACTGGAGTGGGTTGCCATGCCCACCTCCAGGGGATCTTCCCGATCCATGGATCGAACCCGGGTCCTCCACAGTAAAAGTGCCGACTCCTAACCACTGGACCTCCAGGGAATTCTCCTTAAAAATATTTTTAGAAATTGAAGTACACTTTGCAAAAAGTTTAACCTTGTCTAATGTATGGTTCTGTACATTTTTAGCAAATATAAAGTTACGTAGCCACCACTGAAATCATGGTGTGAACTGCTCCATCATACCCCAGATTCCTCCATGCCTCTTTGTCAGCTACCCCACCCCAACCTCTGGCCAGAACTGATCTGTCTTCTGTCCCCATAGTTTTGCTTATTCCTGAATATCACATAAATGGAATCCTATACTGTGCTGGGGCTGTATCAGTAATTTGTTCTTTGTGTTACTGAATATTCCACTGTAGGGATGAAACACAGTTAAATTAACCCTTTTGCCATTTACAGAACTTTTGGGCTGTCTGAAGTTTTTTGATGACTATGAATAAAACCATAAATTAAAAGACGCTTGCTCCTTGGGAAAAAAGTTATGACCAACCTAGACAGCATATTAAAAAGCAGAGACATTAGTTTGCCAACAAAGGTCCATCTAGTCAAAGCTATGGTTTTTCCAGTAGACATGTATGGATGTGAGAGTTGGACTATAAAGAAAGCTGAGCACCGAAGAATTGATGCTTTTGAGCTGTGGTGTTGGAGAAGATTCTTGAGAGTCCCTTGAGACAGCAAGGAGATCCAACCAGTCCATCCTAAAGGAAATCAGTCCTGAATATTCATTGGAAGGACTGATGCTGAAGCTGAAACTCCAAAACTTTGGCCACCTGAGGCAAAGAACTGACTCACTGGAAAAGAGCCTGATGCTGATTGAAGGTGGGAGGAGAAGGGGATGACAGAGGATGAGATGGTTGAATGGCATCACTGACTCAACGGACATGAGTTTGAGTAAACTCTGGGAGTTGGCGATGGTCAGGGAGGCCTGGCGTGCTCCAGTTCATGGGGTCACAAAGAGTCAGACATGACTGAGCAACTGAACTGGTGAATAAAACCACTATTGTGTCAACCTAAGGTTTCATTTCTCTTGCGTAAAGACCTAAGAGTGGGATTGCTGGGTCATATATCTTGAGGTTTTTTTGGTTTGTTTTTTTTAGCTTCAAAAGAAGTGAAACTGTTTTCCAAACTGGTTGTACCATTTTGTATTCCTACCACTTTTGGTGTTGTTCGGGTGCTAGGTCGTGTCTGACTCTTTTTGACCCCATGGACTGCAGCAGGCCAGGCTCCCCTGTCCTGCACTATCTCCCGGAGCTTGCTCAAATTCATGACCATTGAGTCAGTAATGCTACCTCACCATCTCATCCTCTGCCACCCTCTTCTTCTTTTGCCTTTAATCCTTCCCAGCATCAGGATCTTCTCCAATTCCTACCACTAATATATGAGAAGATAGTGAAAGGAAAGTCGATCAGTCGTGACCGACTCTTTGTGACCCCGTGGCCTATACAGTCCATGGAATTCTCTAGGCCAGAATAAAAGAGCAGGTAGCCTTTCCCTTCTCCAGGGGATCTTCCCAACCCAGGGATCGAACCCAGGTCTCCCGCATCGCAGGCAGATTCTTTACCAGCTGAGTCATAAGGGAAGCACACAAATACTGGAGCAGGTAGCCTTTCCCTTCTCCAGGAGATCTTCTCGACCCAGGAATCGAACCAAGGTCTCCTGCACTGCAGGCGGATTCTTTACCAACTGAGCTACCAGGGAAGCCCATGAGAATATATCCCTACCACTAATATGTGAGAATTCCAGTTGCTCTGCATCCTTGTCAACATGCAGTATTGTCAACTTAAAAAAAAATTCTTTTTCACAATTTTAATAGGTGGGTAGTAATATCACTTTGCAGTTTTAGTTGGCAATTTCCTAATGATTAAAAATGCTAGGCATCTTTTCATGTGCTTTTCTGCCATCCATATAGCTTATTTAGTGGAATGTCTTGTTCAGATCTTTTGTCCATTTTGAAACTAGATTGTGGTTATTATTATTGAGTTTATAGATTCTTTATATTTTCTGGATACAAATCTTTTATGTGTGATGGGCAAATATTGGGCTGGCCAAAAAGTTCATTCAGGTTTTTCTATAAGATGGTATGGAAAATCTAAATGAACTTTTTGGGCCAACCCAATATTTCCTATACTGGGAAATGCAGCAACCCAATGTTTTGCTATAGGGAACAGTACACAGAGATAACTGATAAAACTTTATGATGTTTATCAGTAATCTAAGGATGATGTGGCCAGATAACTTTATCTCAAATGGTTCAGAAAAAATAAAACTTCTTTGTATTTACACTTGCAATTTTTCTGTAAGTTTGATACTGTTTCAAATTTCTAAAAATTATTTTTTAAGCTTACATCAAATATACACACATTTCTGTTTCTTAAAATTGTACAGTCAATGGGTTTTATAATTCCTTTAATAAGTATTTAGACTGTATCATCAAGAATTCAGATTAAACTACTTCATGGGAAAGGCCCAACTTGAAATAATTTTTACTTGTGCAAAATCCATCTATTGGCAAAGACAGAATTTCACTTCTATTTTTTCTCTATATTTTTACACATCGCCTGCATTACTTGGTTGAAATATTAAAATCTCTTTCCCATTGTAAGTTATAGAAATCTCACAAGGATTTTTAAATCAGCTTTTAAATATTTCGAACACTGGTCAACTTTTATCTTGCTGTTGATGTTTAGTCGCTAAGTCGTGTCTGACTCTTTGCAACCCCCTGGACTGTAGCCCACCAGGCTCCTCTCTCTGTCCATGGAATTCTCCAGGCAAGAATACTGGAGTGGGTAGCCATTCCTTTCTCCAGAAGATCTTCCTGACTCAGGGATTAAACCTGCGTCTCCTCCGTTGCAGGCAGATTCTTTACCGTCTGAGGCATTATTTAAAACTGTGATGAAGAAGCTGATAGTCTTTATTATTATTAATATTATTTTCGATGTGAATCATTTTGAAAGTCTTTACTGAGTTTGTTTACAATACTGCTTCTGTTTTATGTTTTGGTTTTTTGGCTGCCCTCCCCCACCAGGGATCAAACCCAGACCTCCTACATTGGAAGTTGAAGTGTCAACCATTAGACTGCCAGGGAAGTCCAAAGAAACTGATATTCTTGACTATCATCTTTCTGAGTCAATTAATTCGAATACTGCTTAAAAATAAGACTATATCTTGTTTGGCAGAGTTGTGTCTTACAATGCAAGTAGGTACACCGAAAGGCAAATTCAAGTACGGTCAACACCATCGGAGGAAGCAATGAACACCCTTCCCAGAGGGAACACTTTTCTTCTACGATTTCTTTAATTGTTTAGGAGAGAGGCTTTTCTAACTCTTAATCTGCATGTGCAACCTTGCCGACACTGCACACTTTTTCGGGTAAGTGGTTCTGAAATGTGTCAGCCACCCTTGGCAGGCTCTGCCTTGTCTATCACCAGTCCATCCCCTCTCTGGTGGTGGTTTCCCTTTTGTCTTAGAATTTTGCCATTGACAGATATGTCGTTAGAGTTCATGTCTTCCAGCCACAACTTTAATACTTTTCAGCCTCTCTCAAGCCTTCTCTTGGCTGGTCACTTAGCAACCACCAGAGCCCTCAATGCCACAGTTTGGTGACTCTCCTGTCGATGGCATGAATTCTGGATTCATCGTGACCTTGCTGTGATCTCTTGCTAAGTCCCTCAGAGCCAGTTTTCCCTGCAGTGTTGACATGGATCATTGTTGCCACCATTAATTATCCAATAATGTAGTGAGGGGCCATAATGTATGAAAAATACACATTTTAAAATAATATAATCAGACTTGATGTTGTGAGATGCTCACACTGACAGCTACCAGAGATGAGCCCACTTAAAGGACTGGCGTATTCCAGGCTCTTATTTTACGCTCGCATCCAATCTGTAATTACACCACAAAAATCTCTGAGAGGACTGTGATGCCAAAACTTTAACAGAGAATAAAATAATAGGCAGAATGAAACCAGTTGGAACTCAAAAAAGATCTTATCAGTGGGCATCAATGGTAGTAATTTAAAAAAATGAATGTTTTGTAATTTAATTTTTTTGTAATTTAATTTTAAAAATGAATGTTTTGTAATTATCGCCTACTTGCACCCTTTACTTAACAACAAATGGAGGCAGGAACTTTGTCTTTTATACTTTATGCTTTAGAACACATCATGCGTTAATAGCACATCAAAACTAATGAACCATGATTAGCTAATTTTGTGGTTTCTCACCTTGAGAACACTGAGGAAAAAAAAAGAAATCACTGCATTATAATAAAGTAAAAGTCCTAGACAATGAAAGCTAGTACCACGGAGTTCAAGCCCCCAAAGCCAATATAGTGGTTGAAATTCAAAGCACTGGGAATGTTCATTTAGATCACAGATTTTACACTGTGCTTAACTTTTTGCCTTTTTAAAACTGGAGATGTACACTAAAACAACTCTCAAATCTCTTAGCTCTCCCAGAAGCCTTTGAAGACTTTCCTTTTCAATGTTATGTTTTACTAATGAAAAACGAACATCAAAACCAGACTGCCTCCTATTTTGGCAAATAGTTGTACTGGAACACAGCCACACTCACTGGTTTATGTCTTGTCCACTGACTGTTTTTCCGCAAAGGCAGGGTTGCAGGTGACAGAGACCACGTGCCCTCAGAGCTGGAAATATTTATTATCTGACCCCTTGCAAAAAAAAGTTTGCCCATCCCTGTTCTAGATTTCATTTCTACCACTTATAATTTTCATCATTTGGAATAGCATCCACTCCATTTATCAAAACTCTGAAATCCTGAAACAGACGTCTGCTTTGCTTTTTAAGCTGTTTCCAGATTTTTCTTTTCAAAGGTTAATTTTTTCAGGTCCCTGAGGCCTTGATTGTATTTAGCAAGTTCCTAAAGTGCCACCTTCTCCCGGGTCTACAGTAAACGGAAACTGCAAACCCAAGTGTACCTATTCACCATTCAACAGCAATGTACTGAAGTGGTCAAGAGGTACAAACTCCCAGTTATAAAATCAGTAAGTTCTGAGGATGTAACAGACAGCTTGGTGACAATAGTTAATAATGCGTGCACGTGTGCTCAGTCGTGTCTGACTCTTTGAGACCCCATGGACTGTAGCCTGCCACATTCCTCTGTCCATGCGATTTCCCAGGCAAGAATCCAGGAGTGGGTTGCCATTTCCTTCCACAGGGGATCTGCCTGACCCAAAGATCGAACGCACATCTCCTGCATCAGCAGGTGAATTCTTTACCACTGAGCCACCTGGGAAGCCCATAGCGAACAATACTGTACTGTATATTTGAAAGTGGCTGAGAGAATCGATCTTACCACAAGATAAAAAAATTGTAAGTATGTGATGTGATGGATGTTCACCAGTCATTTCACAATATATACATATGTCAAATCACTATGTTGTACTCCTGAAACTAATAGAAAGTTATATGTCAATTATATCTCAATCTGGGGAAAATATTCTAAAAAAAAGAATAATAACAAATTTCAAGACAACAAGGACTCTTCTGGAAGGATCAAGGAGTACGGAAAAGAACTAGAAATATAACATATTTTCAATGACAAAAAAATGAAAAAAAAAAAACAACCAAACTAGTTAAAATTAAATGCTTAACAAATAGTCAAGTGCTTCAGCTTAGCCGAACACATGCTTGAAAGTTTTTAAAATGTAATGCACACCAGCTGTATGAAAACATATACTGCTGACAGGAAGGACAGGGGGAAACAAAAGTGAATAAAATCCACACCCTGTGCTCTGGAGTGAGACACAGCAGCAAAGACACAGCAGAATAGCAGGTGATAAAGGCAAAATGGGAGCCAGATGCCCCTGAGTCTGCTCCCCTAGGCTGCTGAGTCAACAATGTCCGGGATGACAATGAAAGCATGTGAGCAAGTTCTAAAGCCTGAGAAAAAGCGAAGAGACCATCCAGGCTGCAGGTGTGGGCAAAGACCCAGAGCTCTGGGCAGCAAACCCTAGGGCTAAATAACAGGAAGGCAGGAAGAACAGGGACCCACTGCAAATGGACTGACACCTGCGGCTGCCTGGTGCCAAGCCCTGTGTCCTCTGAAGGCAAGGTGGCCGGTCACGCAGACCAAACCTTCCTCTCCAAATGTAAGAAGGGAGAAGAGCCTGCTCAGTTCTTCACTTGGAGCTGTGAGCAATACCCAGTTTCCCAATTCCCAATCTTGTATCTACATATCTGCAGCAGGAAACTAAACGGTGACATTTTTGGCCCAGCAATTCCACTCCTTGGCAGGTACTCAAGAGTTGAAAACAAACGTCCACACACACACAAACGTGAACATGGCTGTTCACTGCAATATTCATAATAGCCAAACAGTGGAAAAAATTTAAAAAATTCATCATTTGACAGAAAATGAAAATGTGGTATACCCATACAATGGATTATTAGTCAGCCATAAGAAGGAATGAATGAATGAAGCCAGATCCCAAAGATCCTTTGATGATTCTGTGCTTAGGAACAATCTGGAACAAGAACTATTTGGAATATCAGAGACATAGGGACAGAATGAATATTGGCAGTGTCCACGGCTGGGGTGGGAAAGGGGAACGACTGTCTTAATGGATTCGGCATTTCTTTTGGGGGTGATGAAAATGTAAGGTCCGTCTAGTCAAGGCTATGGTTTTTCCTGTGGTCATGTATGGATGTGAGAGTTGGACTATGAAGAAAGCTGAGCACTGAAGAATTGATGCTTTTGAACTGTGGTGTTGGAGAAGACCCTTGAGAGTCCCTTGGACTGCAAGGAGATCCAACCAGTCCATTCTAAAGGAGATCAGTCCTGGGTGTTCACTGGAAGGACTGATGCTGAGGCTGAAACTCCAGTACTTTGGCCACCTCATGCGAAGAGTTGACTCATTGGAAAAGACCCTGATGCTGGGAGGGACTGGGGGCAGGAGGAGAAGGGGATGACAGAGGATGAGATGGCTGGATGGCATCACCACTCGATGGACATGAGTTTGGGTAAACTCCAGGAGTTGGTGATGGACAGGGAGGCCTGGCATGCTGCGATTCATGGGGTCCCAAAGAGTCGGACACGGCTGAGCGACTGAACTGAACTGAAATGTTCTGCAATTAGTGGTGATGGCTGCATAACTGTGAATGAACAATAATCACTTAACTATACGGGGCTTTCCAGGTGGTGCTAGTGGTCAAGAACCCGCCTAGGAGGCCAAGAGCCATGGGTTCGATCCCTGGGTCAGGCAGATCTCCTGGAGATGGCAACCCACTCCAGTATTCTTGCCTGGGAAATCCCACGGACAGCGAAGCCTGGCGGGCTCCACTGGGTCGTTGAGTCGACACGACTGAAGCGATTTAGCACCTTACACACACTAAACTACACACTTTTAAAGGTGAATTTCATGGAGTGTCAATAAAGCTGCTATTAAACATCAAGCCTTGGGTTTTAAGGACGGGGTAAACAGCCCTCCAAGGCTTTTTTCTCCTTTACGTCTAAATCATAACCGTGATGGAGTGTAGTTCAGGACCAGAGACTCTTCTTCCGGCCTCTGGATTGGTTTTCTGCTCACAAGCCGGCCGCGGGTGACCAACCCACTGACCACACCCACGACAAAACCCACGTCGCGCGGCACTCGTCAACGCGCGCGACAGGAGGCAAGGGATCGGGACGCCTCCGCCGGGGAGCTGGACGCAGTTACCAGGCAACAGCGGCTAACCTGCCCCCACCACCTAACCAATCACGCACTTCCACACGCAGCGCATGCGTACGACCGCCGGAGCGTGACCTCCGGCACATCAGGCCCTAGCGTCCAGACCGGCAAGCACCCGCCCCCACCGCCACCGCTCAGCCAATCAGAAGGGAGAGGGATGCGCGTTCCGTGCGTGCGACAGTTGCCCCCGTGCCTGGGCTTCCCCGCCCCACCCCCACTCCTTGGGCCCTGCCCGCCGGGAACCGGTTCGGTAGGCCCGTCGGGCCGCCTGAGGAGGGGGCGCTCGCAGCGCGCGCCTGGGCGGGTAGCTTCCCCAGGCTTCCCCTCCGCCAGGTCTTCGGGACGAGAAAGTTCCAAGCAAAGCAGCCGCTCTTAATGGCGGCTGCGGCGGGGGCGGGATACGCACCTGAGGTCCCCGCCGGCGGGCAGCGCCCGGCCGGCCGCGGGGTCTGAGGGCTGGGCCACCTGGAAGTGCCTGGGGCCGAGTGCGGTCTGCAGCGACCGTCTGGAGGCGAGGGCTCGACGTTGTGGGCGGCGGCCGGAGCCCTGCTCTCCACTATCCCTCCTTTTTCTTTCTTTCTTTTCCTTTTTTTTTTTTTTTTTGGCTTCCTGGAAGGCAGCCTGGACTCGTGTGTCCGCAGCGCCCCAAGTGGGAGTTGCCGTTTCCGGTGCCGTGGAATCCACTTCAGCTGCACATTGAGTTTGTTGGAAGTCCCTTAGTCCCGCGCTGTTCAAGGCCAGACGTGCTTGTCCATCTGTCTTTGATGAGTGTCCGCACGTGTAGCCCCCCCCCCCCTCCGTCGACCCCGACACCGCCTCCAAACGTGGACGTCCTTTCTTGCTCTTATTTAATTTTACACTTGTTCGCATGATTGCAGTTGGTAGCTTTAAGCGGTGAGGTCACAGCTCCGGTGACCTGTGAATCTGCCTTAAAGCCATTGAGTTACATTGTAATACTGTTAACAGTTGTGTCCTGACCTTTTGATGGGACCCAGTGACATTACTGGACTTCCCTGGTGGCTCAGAGGTTAAAGCGTCTGCCTGCAATTGCGGAGACATGGGTTCGAAACCTGGGTTGGGAATATCCCCTGGAGGAGGAAATGGCAACCCACTCCAGTATTCTTGGTTGGAGAAACTTATGGACGGAGGAGCCTGGTGGGCTACAGTCCACGGGGTCTTAAGAGTCGGACACGACTGAGTGACCTCACTCACTCACTCAATGACATTACTGAGGAGTCGAGAGCTGTCCTCCTGATGGTGCTGGTTCTCCAGCAAATAGTCAAGCATTGCTTTAGTGCTGTTTAATCAAAGTCCGTTACATTTTTATTTTAAATATGTCAAAAGGAGAGTTGCTGCTGTTGTCAGTCGCTAAGTCGTGTCCGACTCTTAAGACCCCACTGACTGCAAAAGAATAGGGTAATAGAAACCTTTTACCCGTTGCTCAGATTTACGTAGCATGCCTTATTTTAAAGGACTGCTACTGCTAAGTCACTTCAGTCGTGTCCGACTCTGTGGGACCCCACTCCAGTACTCTTGCCTGCAAAATCCCACGGACGGAGGAGCCTGGTAGGCTGCAGTCCATGGGGTCTCTAAGAGTCCATGGGGTCTCTAAGAGTTGGACACGACTGAGCGACTTCACTTTCACTTTTCACTTTCATGCATTGGAGAAGGAAATGGCAACCCACTCCAGTGTTGTTGCCTGGAGACTCCCAGGGATGAGGGATCCTCGTGGGCTGCCATATATGGGGTCGCACAGAGTTGGACACGACTGAAGCGACTTAGCAGCAGCAACAGCAACAAGTGTATTGAGCATTACTTTACTAGTGTGTGAGATGAGTGCAATTGTGGGGTGGTTTGAGCATTCTTTGGCATTGCCTTTAGGATTGGAATGAAAACTGACCTTTTCCAGTCCTGTGGCCACGGCTGAGTTTTCCAAATTTGCTGGCATATTGAGTGCAGCACTTTCACAGCATCATCTTCCAGGATTTGAAATAGTGAACCATGAACTTCCAGATGTTCAAGCTGGTTTTAGAAAAGGCAGAGGAACCAGAGATCAAATTGCCAACATCCACTGGATCATAGTAAAAGCAAGAGAGTTCCAGAAAAAACATGTATTTCTGCTTTATCGACAATGCCAAAGCCTTTGACTGTGTGGATCACAATAAACTGGAAAATTCTGAAAGAGATGGGAATAGCAGACCACCTGACCTGCCTCTTGAGAAACCTATATGTAGGTCAGGAAGCAACAGTTAGAACTGGACGTGGAACAACAGACTGGTTCCAAATAGGAGAAGGAGTACGTCAAGGCTGTGTATTGTCACCCTACTTATTTAACTTATATGCAGAGTACATCATGAGAAATGCTGGGCTGGAAGAAGCATAAGCTGGAATCAAGATTGCGAGGAGAAATATCAATAACCTCAGATATGCAGATGACACCACCCTTATGGCCGAAAGTGAAGAGAAACTAAAAAGCCTCTTGATGAAAGTGAAAAGAGGAGAGTGAAAAAGTTGGCTTAAAGCTCAACATTCAGAAAACGAAGATCATGGCATCTGGTCCCATCACTTCATGGGAAATAGATGGGGAAACAGTGGAAACAGAGTCAGACTTTATTTTGAGGGGCTCCAAAATCACTGCAGATGGTGATTGCAGCCATGAAATTAAAAGACGCTTACTCCTTGGAAGGAAAGTTATGAGCAATGTGATAGCATATTAAAAAGCAGAGACATTACTTTGCCAACAGAGGTCCGTCTAGTCAAGGCTGTGGTTTTTCCTGTGGTCATGTATGGATGTGAGAGTTGGACTGTGAAGAAAGCTGAGCACTGAAGAATTGATGCTTTTGAACTGTGGTGTTGGAGAAGACTCTTGAGAGTCCCTTGGACTGCAAGGAAATCCAACCAATCCATCCTAAAGGAGGAGACCAGTCCTGGGTGTTCATTGGAAAGACTGATGCTGAGGCTGAAACTCCAGTACTTTGGCCACCTCATGTGAAGAGTTGACTCATTGGAAAAGACGCTGATGCTGGGAGGGATTGGGGGCAGGAGGAAAAGGGGACGACAGAGGATGAGATGGCTGGATGGCATCACCGATTCGATGCACATGAGTTTGAGTAGACTCCGGGAGTTGGTGATGGACAGGGAGGGCTGGCGTGCTGCGATTAGCTGAGCTGGTACCTGCTTTATGATATTTTTAAAAGCGATGTTTGAAAATCCTCGTGGTATGTTGAGTCTTCATTATTCAGAAGAGTCATGGCCTGTAAAGTCTTAGCAAACAGGATTCTGCCAGCCTCTTCACATTTTTGCTGCTACTGCTGCTGCTAAGTCACTTCAGTCGTGTCTGACTCTGTATGACCCCATAGATGGCAGCCCACCAGGCTCCCCAGTCCCTGGGATTCTCCAGGCAAGAACACTGGAGTGGATTGCCATTTCCTTCTCCAATGCATGAAAGTGAAAAGTGAAAGTGAAGTCGCTCAGTCGTGTCCAACTCTTAGCGACCTCATGGACTGCAGCCTACCAGGCTCCTCCGTCCATGGGATTTTCCAGGCAAGAGTACTGGAGTGCGGTGCCATTGTGACACTATTAAACATAACTTTGTTTTTTGTGTGTGTCTATTTAAAGACACCGTATTTCATGTATTTTGTAGATTCATTACTTGAACTCAACAGTGTTGTGAAGGAAGGAAGCTTAGCTAACACAAAGTGTTTTCTACCTAATGCTCATTGCTGTCTTCAGTGCTTACAGTTTGAGGACCATTTTAAATAGCAAAGTCATAAAAAAAGAAAAAAAACAGAAAATGTGGAAAGTGTGGCATTAAATAGACCAGGAAAATGACACATTTACAGTGTAAGAGCTGGTGCCGCCCTATTCTACCTCAGCCTGGAACGGGTGTGGCAGACAAAACAACTTCCCAAATCTGGAGCTAGTGAATAATAATGATTGATTTAAAACTTAACCTGTATATCAAGAGCTTCAGGCTTCCCTGGTGGCTCAGTGATAAAGAATCTGCCTGCAATACAGGAGATGTGGTTTTAGTCCCTGGATTGGGAAGATCCCCTGGAGAAGGAAATGGCAACCTGCTCCAGTACTCTTGCTTGGAGAATTCCATGGACAGAGGAGCCTGGCGGGCTACAGTCCATGGGGTGGCAAAATAGTCAGGCATGACTTAGTGACTCAACAACAACAATATGTAGAAAAGAAATGGAAATTTAGCTAAAATAAATAAGACATTTGTTTTAAAATTATTGTTTATTTAATCTTTATCTCATTATTTAAATAATTTCCTTGTATATTTCATAAACTTCATATTAGTATCAGTTCAGTCACTCAGTCGTGTCTGACTCTTTGTGACCCCATGAACTGCAGCACACCAGGCCTCCCTGTCCATCACCAACTCCCGGAGTCCACCCAAACCCATGTCCATTGAGTCAGTGATGCCATCCAAGCATCTCATCCTCTGTCGTCCCCTTCTCCTCCTGCCCTCAATCTTTGCCAGCATCACGGTCTTTTCAGATGAGTCAGCTCTTTGCATCAGGTAGCCAAAGTATTGGAGTTTCAGCCTCAACATCAGTCCTTCCAATGAACACCCAGGACTGATCTCCTTTAGGTTGGACTGGTTGGATCTCCTTGCAGTCTAAGGAACTCTCAAGAGTCTTCTCTAACACCACAGTTCAAAAGCATCAGTTCTTTGGCGCTCAGCTTTCTTTGTAGTTCAACTCTCACATCCATACATGACTACTGGAAAAACCATAGCCTTGACTAGATGGACCTTTGTTGACAAAGTAATGTCTCTGCTTTTTAATATGCTGTCTAGGTTGATCATAACTTTCATATGCAAATAACTTGTATATATTTTCTCATGCTTACCAATTTTTCCCATAGGGATGCATAATCAAAATAATTTGAAGACTAATGCCCTAAAAAGTTGAAAGTACCCTTTTCTTAGAAAATTGAAAGAAGAATTTATCCCCAAGTAGTGAGCTGAATTCATCAAGCAGATGGCTGAAACCAATGGAAATATTAAAGTATACCACATTTATGTGACACGGGAAGACTCAAGATTGTAAAAATGCCATTTCTTCTAGTTAATTTCTCTAAATTAGCTCATGAATTTAATGCAACTCCAATAAAAAAAATCCCAGTGGGATTTTTTTAATGCAACTTGGCAAGATGATTTTAAAATTTATATGAGAGTAAATGTTATGAATAGCAAAGGCAATTTTGTAAAAGAACAAAGAAGAGGGATTTGATTGAATAAAAGAACATATTGTAAAACTGTAGCAGGTGAAACATTGTCATGTTAGTTGAGAATAAATCAGTAGAAACAAAAATTGAGTTCAGAAGTTGACCAGTGTATAAGGAGATTTATCATATGTTATAAATGGCATTTCAGATCTTCAGATAAAGTCTGTTAATAGCCAATAATTTGGGGACAGTGAGATATCTGTTTGAAAGAAGAATTATACAGTCTGGTCTCACACCACTCATAAAAATCAACTCAATACAAGTGTTACATTAAGAGCTTTACAAATATTACATAATATCCTTATTTTCTTGGGTAGTACTTTTCCTAAACAAGACATAGAAAGCAAAAGCTCGAAATGATAAATTTAGTAAAACTATAAGAGAATGAAATTGTATAGGACAAAAGACACCATAAATTAAAAAAATAAAAATTTTCAACACATTTCAACACATAACAATTTCTATGTTATATATCAGTCATTTCTATAAATTGGTAAGACAAACAACCCAATAGAAATGTCTCCAAGAATATGAATAGACGATTCTCTGTAAAGGAAAAGCACGAAATGCTAGTAAGCGTGTTTAAACCTTCTAGAGATTACGGAAATAAAAAGTGAATCAGTAATGAAATGTGCTTTAGGTATTAGATTGACAAAAAATTGAAAACTTTGTATCCAGTTGGGTGTATGGAAAAATGAATCTACCCATATTCTATTGAAGCCCAACTTTTGGAAATTGAAATCATTTATTAAATTTTCCAAATGAGTATTTTCTGTGACCCAGCAGTTTTGTTTTTCGGTATTTACCCTGGTTGGGGAGGTTGCGTGTATGTGCTCAGTCACGTGACTATTTGCCACCCCATGGACTGTAGCCAACCAGGTTCCTCTGTCCATGGAATTTTCCAGGCAAGAATACTATAGTAGGTTGCCATTTCCTCCTCTAGGGGATCTTCCCAAGCCACGGATAGAACCCTCATCTCCTACATTGCAGGATTCTTTACCTCTTGAACCACTGGGGCTTCCCATCTACCCAAGAGATACCCTCAAATAAATGCAAAAGGAACATATACAAGAATATTCACTATAATAGAAAAAACTGGAAACAACTCGAATGTCCATCAGAAGAATGGTTAAATAAGATGTAGTTCACTTACACTGATATCCAAGAGTGGAAAAGAATGGAGTAAATCCAAACACATTGTTGTGAAAGTATTTCCAATATAGTTTTGAGTGAGAAAATGAAGTTGAAGCATGAAATACATATTATCTAATTTTAAAAAAACACACATGTAGCAAAAATAAAATATTTTTCCATAGTACCATATATATGTGGTGCTGTGGTTAAATGAGTCTTTAGCCTTAGCCATGTATAGTGTTTTATTAGTTCTTCTACAAAGGTAAAAGTCATAGATTAATTGTGTAATTCAAAGTTAATAAAAATATATAGGACTAATTAAGTTCACTCTTTCCCTAACTGGAGAATTTCATCTATCACAAAGTAACAAAGAAATTAGGATGTCTACAGAAAGATGACATTATGAGTGGGGAGAAGATTTAGTTTGGCTAACAATTCGCAGACATTTTAACATTTGGGGGTAACTGATATTTTACTGTAGGACCGTCTATTCAGAATAGCAATTTGGACAAAAATGTAAGTCTTTGCCAGCATAAAGCCAGTATAAAAAACCACCCGGGCTTTGATAGCAAAATGTAAAAGCCCAGGTGTGACTAAATTCAGGTCTCCTTGGGCCAAACTCAACTTTCCCGCTGTTTTATCTGTGTCTTCCTTAGTGGGAGCCAGAAAATTAACGGGCAAACATTGCCACCCAGTGGCTCTGGTTCACCTTGCAGAGTATGAAATGGCGCCCTTTTGTTCCTAAATCCCAAACCAACGGTTCTGTCAGATATCCCTTAAAAGAAAAATGTTCTGGAAATTCAAAAGTCTCGTGTAGGGCTATTGATTATTTAATTCTGGCAAGTATTGTCAGCATTGTCAGTTTTGCAAAAAAACAGATATTTAAAACCCAAAAATGCACTAAATAAAAAGACAGCCCTGCGTATGAAAGAACAGTTGACAATTATATATGCATTTTATACATATGCAAGTATATCGTAACTATATTACTAATTGTGATGCTTGATTTAATATGTCAACTGAGCTGGGCCGAAGGATGCCCAGAGGTGGTTAAACATTTCTGAGTGTGCCTGTGATGGTGTTTCTGGAAGAGATGATGAGCATTTGTATGGGTGGACTGAGAACAGAAGCTGGTTCTCCCCAACGTGCCTGGGCCTCAGCCAGCCCACTGACAGCCCCAGTTGAACAGAAAGGCAAAGAAGGTTGAACGTTCTTTTTCTTTCTCTCTGCCTGTTTGGCCTGGGGCATTGATCTTCCCCTGCCCTCAATCTGGAACCCCACCATGGCTACTCTGGTTCTCAGGCCTTTGGGCTCAGACTGGAACTACACCAGAACTACAGTGGAATGACACCAGCAGTGTAGTTCTACACTCAGTCTACAACTACACCCAGGCTCCTGGGTCTCCAGCTTGCAGATGGCACATAGTGGGAATCCTGTTCCCCCTGTCGGTTCTCAGGAGAACCCGCATACAGTAATCTTTACATAGTTCTCCTTTATCAATATATGTCTTAGATTTATCAATAAAAGCAGAGATGGACACAAAGTCTTGTACACAGAGCCTCAGTTTTGGAGGTTTCAGGAGTGAGGGCAGGGAGAAGTAACGAGTAGTAGCATCCTTTCCATACAGAGGCAAGCTGCCTTTGGTCCTCTTTACCACTGGGATTGAAAAGAACCCATTCACCAGATCAGTATTATCTGGAAATTCCAGAAACCGTGTCGATCTGTTCTAGTAAAATACTACCCCTGACTCAAAAGCTATGATTGGATTAAGCAACTGGCTAAGTTCATAGTAGTTTACAGTTGTCTGCCATTATCCATCTGGTGTTTGCAGGAGCCAAACATGCTCTCAGGTCTACAGTTCCAACTTGGGCGCAGTGTGGCTTCTCATTTAATACTGCCTAGGTCAAGACATCCAACTGGAGAAGGCAATGGCACCCCACTCCAGTACTCTTGCCTGGAAAATCCCATGGATGGAGGAGCCTGGTAGGCTGCAGTCCATGGGGTCGCTGAGAGTTGGACACAACTGAGCGGCTTCCCTTTCACTTTTCACTTTCATGCATTGGAGAATGAAATGGCAACCCACTCCAGTGTTCTTGCCTGAAGAATCCCAGGGACGGGGAGCCTGGTGGGCTGCCGTCTATAGGGTCGCACAGAGTTGGACACAACTGAAGCGACAGCAGCAGCAGCAGCAGGTCAAGACATCCAACCAGTCCATCCTAAAGGAGATCAGTCCTGGGTGTTCATTGGAAGGACTGATGTTGAAGCTGAAACTCTAATACTTTGGCCACTGCATGCGAAAAGTTGATTCATTGGAAAAGACCCTGATGCTGGGAGGGATTGGGGGGCAGGAGGAGAAGGGGATGACAGAGGATGAGATGGCTGGATGGCATCACCGACTCGATGGATGTGAGTCTCAGTGAACTCCAGGAGTTGGTGATGGACAGGGAGGCCTGGCGTGCTGCGATTCATGGGGTGGCAAAGAGTCAGACACGACTGAGCGACTGAACTGAACTGAACTGAAGATCAGTTGGCACCCCACTCCAGTACTCTTGCCTGCAAAATCCCATGGACGGAGGAGCCTGGTAGGCTGCAGTCCATGGGGTCTCTAAGAGTCGGACACGACTGAGTGACTTCACTTTCACTTTTCACTTTCATGCATTGGAGAAGGAAATGGCAACCCACTCCAGTGTTCTTGCCTGGAAAATCCCAGGGACGGTGGAGCCTGATGGGCTGCCGTCTATGGGGTCACACAGAGTCGGACATGACTGAAGCGACTTAGCAGCAGCAAGATCAGTTGGTGAAGAATCTGCCTGTAATGCAGGAGACCCTGGTTCGATTCCTGGGTCAGGAAGATGCCCTGGAGAAGGGAGCGGCTACCCACTCCAGTATTCTGGTCTGGAGAATTCCATGGACTGTATGGTACCTGGGGTCCCAAAGAGTCGGACACGACTGAGTGACTTTCACTTTCCCTAGATTAGCCGGTAAAGAATCTGCCTGCAATGCAGGAGACCAGGGTTCGATCCCCGGGTTGGGAAGATCTCCTGGAGGAGGGCATGGCAATCCACTCCAGTATTCTTGCCTGGAGAATCTCATGGACAGAGAAGCCTGGCTGGGCTACAACCCTTGGGGTCCCATAGAGTCAGACACAACTGAGCAACTAACACACAGCTAAAATTGGGCGTCGGGACAGGCCTGTAGGTGAGGGCTTGTGTGCCTCACCATGTATCTTCAGTTATTCCAAATAGGAATAGACAAATCCCTACATCTGGGACAGGAAGATGCCTCTACCCCACCAATGGGAAGTCACCATACTTTGGAGTCCCGGCTTCTTCCAAGGGACTCTGGTTATCACAGCCCTTCCAACTTGGTTATCACAGCCTTTTCCAACTATGCCCCTTTCCCTATAAAAGCAATCCCTTCCTTGTTCTCTGGATTTGCCTGTGGTCTACCATAGGTTGTGCTCCCTGATTTGCGATTTCTCTTCCTATTCCTAAATAACCTCACTTTTGCTGGTTAAATAACTGGCTCTTACATTATTAAAGTTGACACAGGTATCACGCTTATAAAAAAAAGAGAAAAGGGAGGAAGTGGAGGGGAAAAAAAGAAATAATTTGCCCTTAGCATTTGGGACTAATTTCGGATCATGGATCATAAAGGGCTGCAAGAGATCCCACAGGCCATGATGTTCAAACATCACATTTATTTAAAAAAAAGATTACTTTCATGTATTGATTTAACCTTCTCATTTTAGAGGTGACACAACTTCCCAACGTCACTGGACAAGTCAGTAGTGGAGCCAGGACAGGAACCCAGGCCCCTAGACTCCCAAATGGTTCACGAGGGCCTCCCTTGTTCCTGGCTGCACGTTAAACTCTAGGACAAAACTGGTGAGGACCATCTGAGTGAACTGGTTCTTGGCTTCATGGAACTTCAAAGGAGGTGCTCCCGCTGGATCTTAGATGAGCAGGAATTTGCTAGACACAAGTAGGGAGAACAGGGTATCTGGACAAGCATTCAAGGCACTGTGTGCAAAGTAAGGCCTGAAACGTCCCTGGGATTCAGAAATTACAAGTGGGACCACTTGACTTCAGTGGAGTGGTGATGGGCTGAGGGGTTGAGGACACGCTGGGAGGACGCTGCACTGTTAGACAGCAGGGAGCTCTCTGTGGCTGGAGCACGGACTGAGTGGTGTGCAAGCGAGAGCAGCGGCGACAAGGCCAGGTAAGAAACGACAGGGACAGTGGATGGGGGGAGCACTACGCTGGAGTCGTGCAGAGCGGGCAACCCCTAACATTTTACTTCTGGTTGCCAGAAAAGCAAAGAGCCTTTGTAAGATGAAAGAGCTCGCCAGGGGCGGGAAGGTGCTCAGCAAACGTGCGCTGTGGGGGAAGGTGAGTGAGTTCAGGGTGGTTTCGGGAGACCGAAGAAAGGCTGCGCGTTAAGTCGGGCCGAGACGGATCCCACAGGATCTCTCAGGATCGGCGGATACCGGCTTCGGCCTAGCCCAGGCCAGCCCTCACGTTCGCCCTCAGCCATCGGCTGCCCTCAAGGCCTTTGCTTTCAGCCAATAGTAAACGAGGCCGCAGGCTCTTCCGCCGGGGCGTAAGGTCAAGGGTCACCAATATGGCGGCGCCCAGGAGCTGTTAAGGCGTGAGACGGAGGATGGCGGTGGTGACGCTGGCGGCGGTGGCTCGGCTGGGGCGCCGGCTGAGTGGGCTGGGGCCGGGCCGCGGACACTGGACAGCGGCCGGACGCTCGCGGAGCCGGCGCGAGGCGGCGGAGGCCGAGGCGGATGCGCCCGTGTTCCAGTACGTGGGCGAGCGTGCAACTCGCGCCGACCGAATCTTCGTGTGGGGCTTCAGCTTCTCCGGGGCGCTGGGCGTGCCCACCTTCGTGCTGCCCGGCTCCGGACCCCAGCCCCGCGCCGGCTCGCGGCCGCGCCGCAGGATCCAGCCCGTGCCCTACCGCCTGGAGCTGGACCAAAAGGTGAGGACTGCGGCTTCTTCCCTCCCTCCCTCGGTGCCGCTCTCTAGTCTTCGCCGTTCCTCCTGAGACCCTCTTGGAGGGTTGGCGACGCTGGGTGGACAAACTTCGGGGAGAACTGGGGAGGGTGTTGTGTCCGGCTCGCGTCATTCTCGCGACACCCCGTGAGCCGGGGTCGTTGCCACAGTTACGGGAGAGGAAAGGGAGGCTCAGAGAGGTTAAGGGACGGGCCCATTGCCCCAAGGTTCGTAGGTGTTCGGTACTTAGGGATTCGCCCTCGGGCTAGACCCCAGAAGTTCTGCTGCTAGGAAAGTGAAAATGAAGTCGCTCAGTCGGTTCCGACTCTTTGCGACTCGTGGACTGTAGCCCACCAAGCTCCTCTGTCCATGGGATTCTCCAGGCAAGAATACTGGAGTGGGTTGCCATCTCCTTCTCCAGGGGATCTTCCCGATCCAGGGATCGAACGCAGGTCTCCCACATTGCAGGCAAACACTTTAACCTCTGCGCCACCAGGGAAGCCCTTAAATACAAGAAAACAGTCTCTCAGAAAACCTCCTATAGAGACACGGAACTTAAGTGGACTTCAAAAGGTCTGAGAAAATGTGGGCCGGTTGGAGTCGGTGAATAGCTCGGAAAGGAAATGTTAACTGGAGAAGTAACAGGAATGACAGCGAGGATGAAAGGTCTAAACACACTGGAATGGTTGCACAGGAGGCCCGTGAGTTGACTCAGACTTGAAGAGATGCAGTAAAGAATAGCTCCTGGAGGTTGCCTTATTGTGGCAGCCAGTATATAGAAAAGCAGAAAAGGATGTTTAGGATAGGTTCTTGCTTGGTGTGGTTGTGGACATCTTGGTAGGCGGTGGAAAAGAAGCAGATTGGACCGCTTTGGCTTCTGACTTTTCTGTCAAGGATAACACATGATCTTTTGCCCTAAATAGGGAGCACCTAAACAGGGATTATTAAGCTTCAGTGAAAGGTTTACTTCTTAATGTTGAGTTGTGAGAGTTATTTATGTGTTCTGGATGTAGGTGCTTTATCGCATATATGATATGTGCATATATTTTCTGCCAGTTCTTGATTTTCTTTTTATTTTAATAGTGTCCTTCAGGAAGCAAAAGTTTTTAATTGAATAAAGTTCAGTTGATGAGGTTTTCTGGTGTGGATCAGGCATTTGGTATATCTAAGAAGTCTTTGCCCATCCCAAGATTGCAAAGATAATTTTCGTATGTTTTTGTTTAGGATCTTCATAGTTTGAGTTCTTATACTTTGGTCTGTGAGCCAGTCATTTGAGTTAATTTTTGTGTATGGTATGTGGGCCTCCCTCGTGGCTCAGTGGTAAAGAATATGCCTGCCAATGCAGGAGATGCGGTCCTGGAGGAGGAAATGGCTGGCTAGCCACTCCAGTATCCTTGCTTGGGAAATCCCAAGGACAGAGGAGCCTGGCAGGTTCGTGGGGTCGCCACAGAGTCGGACAGACTTAGCAACTAACTTTTCTGTAATCTAGGACGTCAGTCTCCTCTGCTGTGTGTGGCTGCTGACATTGCTTGTGTTTTTGTTTTGTTCCGCCCCCCTCCCCCAACTGTCCTTTTTTTTTTTTTTTAAGTCAGCCTTCTTGGCGTTTGCCAATGATTTGGGCAGAGGCTGTGCTCAGACACCTTGAGCTAGTAAGTTTTCTGCTCTCCACTTTGACTCTGTGTGTGGGTTGGGGATCACATTCAAAGTTCAGCCTGATCTCAAGTCGGCCTCAGCGTTTCTTCCCACTGGGAGCTCCTTGTGCAGTTTCCCTGTCAGCCATGCAGCTGTGAAGAGCTTTCTGTGACTCTCATTTCTAGGACCTGCCTGTTACATTTCTCCTCTTACCGGAGTCAGGATTGCAACCTCAGACTCAGTGAATCGCGAATCTTCCTTGTTTGTTTCCTGCTGAATTTGCTGTGGGGCATGAGTTTTCACCTTTGACCGCAAATTAAGTCTGTCTAAGCAACAAAACTGATGGTTTTCACTGTCAGCGCTGCCCTTTTCTAACTCCTGTGCCGACTGAGCTGGGTTAGCTGGAGCAACTCCGGACAAGAAGTCTACAAACCCTGGTATTTCTTGCCTGTAGGTCTAGCAGCCCTTTGTGAGTAATTTCTTGATTTGTTTGCCTTTGATTGACTTCTGGAGCCCTGAAATGGTTGTGGTTTTTTTTTTTTTTTTTGCAGTTTTCTCCAGTTTTTTACTTGTTTTTTGGGGGAAAGATTAGCTAACCTCTTTACACCACCAGAGTTGGAAAGTCCCCTTCTGGTGCTTTATTATAACAAACATTGCTTAATGCTGACTCTGTGTTAGGTACTGTTCAATGCCTTTTCACATACTGGCAGATTTAATAATATAGCAGGTGCTACCCAAATATTTGTTGGCTGTTGAACAAACAGATGAGAGTAATCGTATCGTGTGCTGGGCAGCGGCTTCAGAACTGTTTTCTGTGTTTCCTGCTGTGTGGTCAGGGGTTGTATCCGGCCTCCCCAGTGGGTCATTTCCTTGGAGGTGGAGCTGTTCCAAGAGACCAGGGGACTGAGGTGCTTTTCCGTTTTTCCTGATGTAGTGGTGCATCTGTGTATGCTCCATGTGAGTGTTAGGAGAGCAAGTGTCAGGGCAGAAGGAGGGGTCTGTAACTTTTGGATGGCTCGATTAAACAGGTCATCAACTTTAAAAAGAAATATTTAGCTCGCTTTCTTCAAGATATGCTGGAGTTAAAAAATGTAAAAACAAAACAACACTCCTGTTTGTTCATTATCGTGGTAAGCTAGCATTTTCATCAGGATCAGGTTAGATTTACAGGTAGTCTCTGAGATCAACTATATAGGTCTTCGGTAAACTATAAACAGCCAAGAGATAATGGAGGAACATTAGGGTGACCATGTGATGTGTTCTCATTTGCTTGAGAGTGAACTTTAGGGCATCAGGTGTAAACCAGGATTGTCTCAGGCTGCTCTGCGTATTGTGGAAAGGGAGTTGACCTTAAAGCCAGGCTGCCTTTGGTTTGTTACCAGCCCCACTGAAGACTCAGTTTCCTTATCTGATCTTGAAGGTGGGGATCAGTCAGTGTGTCATATTCATGGTAGCTGTGATAACTAATTCTTCTTCATGGAAGTAGTGGTTTGAGACTATTAACACTGTAGCATAAGGATTAATAGCATGCGCTCCGCAATCAGACAGCTTAGGCAAGGTACCTAATCTCTAGGAGGTTTGAATTTCTTATATACCAAATACTACTATTACTACCCTTAGTAATAATAATAAGCACATTATATAGCTCTTACATTAAGCCAGGTACTGTTTACTCTTAAAGTTTTAACTATATTAACTCATTTAGTCTTCACAACTACTCCTAACTATTATAGGAGAGACACTGTTGTTAACTATTTTGCATATAGGGAAAGAGACACCGAGAAATTAAGTAGTCTGTCTCAGGTTACATAGCTGGTAAAGGTCTACCCAGTGGTCAACCCTTTGATCTTGCCAAGATTCAAACTAAAACTAAGGTAGTCTTCAAGTTTACTATGCAAGACTATGTCTTGGTGAATGGGGATCATTTGAGACCTAGACCACTGGGTGACAAGATTACATGAGGTTGTGCATATCAAGCCCTTAACACATGGTAAACCTCCAGTAAGTGTTAGTTGCTATAGTAATAGTGGTGGTTCTTGAAATGGATAAATAACCTGTGATTTATTGCTGGGAAAACTTATGTCCCATATCAGTCAATGCTTTATGGGATTTTTTTTTTTTTCCATTCAGATTTCATCTGCTGCCTGTGGATATGGATTCACATTGCTGTCCTCTAAAACCAAGGATATTACCAAAGTTTGGGGTATGGGGCTCAACAAAGATTCCCAGCTTGGATTTCACAGGAGCCGGAAAGATAAAAGTAAGTATTCTCACCTTGATTTCTCTCTGCTGTGAGTGGTCTGAAAAGGCACTCTTTGATTTTTAAGAAAATGGTTTCATAAACCAAACCATAGCAACAAAATAGATGGAGTCTTTAAAGTGTTGTTTGAAACCATCTAGACCAGATTATTTTTCAGTCTGTTTGGTAATAACATTGAACCTTTAGGCAAAGGAGCATTTGCTGATGAGTAAAGGTATTCTTTTTGGCCCCAGAGAGATGACCCTTTTTTCCCTAGGTTGGAGATCACTTGAAATATTCTGCAGTGCCTACAATATGGTCTAAGAGGAAAAATTCAATGAAATCCTTAAGATGGAGGTTTGATTCCAGGTATTCGAAACTTGAATTGTAAGAACGTTAATTATTTATAATGACAGCTTTATAAGTAGACAGTAGTAAATCAATTATAAGTACAATAAGAAGCATTTATTTTTTTAAATAAAGGAGTAATTATCAGAAATATACTGGATAAGCCCCCCCCATTTTTTCCTATTCCTTTATTCATATGCAAATATATTTAAAAATATAATTTTGATTACAGCATATGTTTTGTTTTCTGCCTTTCTTCACTTAATTTTATATTGGGAGTCTTTTATAAATTAGTAATGAAGGCTTTATTAGCTGCAAGATACCACATTACTAAGAGTCTAGCGCACCCCATGTACTGCCACCAGCTCCAGCAGTCATCAGCTCACTCGTCGTGTTTTATTCAGCCTCCACCATCCCCCTCAACAAATTTGAAGCAAATCCTAACATTATTGATTTTTTTCATGAATATTTCAGTACATATCTAAAAAAATTAAGAATTCTTAAAAAAAAAAGATACTATTATCACACCCAAAAATAATTAGCAGTATAGTCATTTGATATCATCAGATATCCAGTGTTTATTTTATTTTTTTTTATGGCTGTGCTGCTTGGCTTGCAGGATCTGTTACCTGACCAGAGATTAAACCCCGGGTAATTAAACTTTCACAGCAGTGAAAGTGCCAAATCCTGACCACCAGGGAGCTCCCCCTCAGTGTTTAAATTGCCTATTATCTCATAAATATCATTAGGCTTATATTTTTAAAAATTTATTTGAATCAAGGTCCAGATAAAGGCCAAACATTGATTGGTTGGTAAGACTTTTGAAAGTCTTTTGCGTTTGTGTCTGTCTTTTTCTCCTTGATATTTATTTATTGAAGGAATCATGGCGATTGTCCTGTAGAAGCGTCCAGGCTGGAGTTTGCTGATTGCATCCCTGTGGCGCCCTGTGGCGTGCTCTGCTGTCCTTTGTTTCCTGTCAGTTGGTAGCTGGAAGTGGAGCCAGATTCCCCGAGAGCTGTAACACTTCCGATTCCCTTCAAATGTTATGTCTTTGCTGCTTCCCAGGCCCTTAGGGGTCAGTGACTATAGTAATAGGAGATGTGAAGTTTTTAGTATTTTAAAATACAGTATTACACTAATAGCGTTATCCAGTGCCTTTGGTTTAGCTTAGAGTTACATCATCTTGTGATAAATTACAGTTATTCCATGCTGATCAAAAGCTCTGTTTGAAAATTATATCAGTCACAAGTGAATACCAACAGGCATGTATGATGGTAACGCCATATATTTGGTAAATGAAATGTTTTTAAACGTGGGGTTCATGGGAGAAAAGAGGGGGGTCATGAGTGGTTGAGAACCAGGACGTTGGCAGATCTTAACTCCAGCCTCTGTTACAAATATTCAGAAGATCATCGTTTAGAACCTACCGTAGTGAAAGTGTTACACCTCAGTCATGTCCCTCTCTTTGTGACCCCATGGACTGTAGCCTCAGGCTCTTCTATCCATGGAATTCTCCAGGCAAGAATACTGGAGTAGAGTGCTGTTTCCTCCTCCAGGGGATCTTCCCAACCTAGGTAGGAATCGCCTGCATTCCAGGCAGATTCTTTACTGTCTGAGCCACCAGGGAAGCCCAAAACGTACTGTAGGATTTCCCTATGTAGGCCAATCTGGCTTCTCCAGTAGGATTATAAAGAACAATAAGATTCTTCTTTGGGGTGCCTTCTAAAACACTTTCCTCCCTTTCTTGCTTATTTAAATATTAAAATTTTCTTTTTTGAATAGATAACATACATACTTCAGAATCCTAAAGGCGCAGTTAAATATACAGTGACAAGTCTGCTTTCCACCTCTGTCCTCCAAGCCACACAGCTTTTCTCCCTGAAGACAACATATGTCAGGAGTTTCCAGTTTATCCTCCTAGAGAGATTTTGTGCATATGGAAGGAAGCACATGCATCTATGTATTCTTTTTACTTTTACTCTAAGTTGTATCATACTGTATATGCTATTCTTCAGTCTACTGATGAATTCTAATGGTGGTTGCAGGAAGAAAGTGCTTTTCCTTTCCTTAAAAATCCAGAAGGTGGGACTTCCCTGGTGGTCTAGCAGTTAAGACTCCACACTACCAGTGTAGGGGGTGTGGGTTTGATCCCTGGTTGCTAATATTTCTGCAGGCTGTGTGTTGTGGCCAAAAAAAGAAAAAAAAATCCAGCAGGTTTTAAATGACATGGGAAGAAATTTCTTTAATAGGACTATGTATGCTTTACAGTAACTCATCGTGTGATGGACGCCGGGGGCAGGGAGCGGGGCTGGAGTTCTCTCCGCTCTGCCAATAACGTCCGTCTCCGGGCCGTGTAACGCGTGTGCGCCTGCGCATTCTCGTTTCAGCGAGGGGATACGAGTACGTGCTGGAGCCCTCGCCCGTGCCGCTGCCGCTGGACAGGCCCCAGGAGACGCGGGTGCTGCAGGTCTCCTGTGGCAGAGCCCACTCGCTCGTCCTGACGGACGGCGAAGGAGGTGATGGACGTGTTCCGGGGGTGTGGGAGAGTGGGGGCCGCTTTCCGGCGGCCGGGCCTGAAGGGGTTCGTGGGGTTGGGCCCCATCTAGTTAGTGAAGCTGTTGGCATTTCCTGAGCAAGTCAGTGGGATGGCTCAAGAGAGCGGTGTGGGGCCGACCTTGGCAACTCTTGCATGTTCTCTGCCCTCTGTGGCTCTTGGGAAATCTCGGTCTGTATTTATAAACGTGATAGCGCGCACCGGATCATGACCTACTTCTCCTTAGCCCTGGAGCCACCAAGCCGGACTGTGTGTGTGTGTGTGTAGATGGCTTTTTCCCTCGTACTGAAAGCAGCCTGTTTGCTGACACGCCAGACTGTGTGTGTGTGTGTGTGTGTAGGTGGCTTTTTCTCTTGTACTGAGAGTAGCCTGTTTGCTGACACTTCTTCCACATGGGGTGGGGGTGGAGAGTTTCCCTAGTTCAAGCTCCTGGCTCACCCCCGGCCCTCTTCAGAAGAGCGGTTGTTTCCAGGGGAAGGTCAACTTCACTAAAGTTTTCAAATTTCACTCTTTTGGCTCAGTATGCTTTGTAGGAAATGGTGAAGGTGGTGTTAGGAGCTCTTTTAGCGGGGGAGGCTTGGCGTTGAGGGCAGCCTTGTGACAGGTCCAGGGAATGGGGTTGCTGAGGCCTTCCTTCCACGAGATGTGCTCACCTCATCATGTAGCATTCCTGAGAAGCACTCCCAGGGCCCACGCGGGGAGGCAGAAGGCATGGCAACAGTGGCCTGAGCTGTCCTAGCCGGCCTGCACTCCAGCACTGCCGTAGGGGTGCCTGCAGAGGCTGGGAATGTTGGAGAAGGAGGCTGAGTGGCAGCTGGGGCAAGTGGTTGCACTAGAACCGCATGTGAGACTCTCCTCCCAGTCCTGAGGATTCCAGGACCTGCAGAGCTCATTTGATTGGCGTTTTATCCTTTAGTCTTCAGCATGGGGAATAATTCTTACGGGCAGTGTGGAAGAAAGGTGGTCGAGAATGAAATTTATAGGTGAGTTCCTGAAATTGCTACCCCTTCCCCAGGTTGTGTGGAGTGTTAAACACCTTGTGAGATGTGAGAGACCCCAGAGTCATAAAACGCAGTGGGAGGTCCCCGGAAGGTGTGGAGAGTGGGAGGGAGGGAGCCTGAGCCCTGTCTGATGTGGGAATGTCTTTGATTTCATTTGTTGCTTTCACCAGACTGATTAACTTAAAAATTCTGCTAATCTTTAAAAAAATTTCCCTCTAGCTCCTCATATTATGCTGGTAGATCTAAATTACACTCAGAAGTCTGCAGCATATTAAAGTCACCAAAGGATTTTGTTTTACTTTCATGCCCAGACCTCCCTCTCCTTGTATTTGACCCTGAGATCTCCCTGACGTTACTGTGTGCATGTGGGGGCCACCGGTTGGGGTGACGAGAGGGGCTGGAATTACCCAGTGCTTACCATGCTTCTTCCCAAATTTCTCCTGGCTGTAGTGAAAGTCACAGAGTTCATAGGATGCAGGACTTCGATGGACAGGTGGTCCAGGTAAGAGATGGGGGCTGAGGACCACTGGTCTTGCACCCCCACCCCACACCTGGGGGTGATTTTGAAAGGGTGAAAGTTGGGTGAGCTGATGGCAAACTGTTACGGTGATTTTCTGAATTAATAAATTATTTTGGTAAGCATTGTTGCCAGCCTATTCTAGGTCAGGGCTTACGCCAGCTTGTGGGGATACAAAGTTTAATAAAAATTGGTGAGAGTGAGTAACACTCTGGGGAGAGGCAGGTTATATACCGGCGTGTCAGAGTGTAATTCGAGCTCTGCGTTCCAGGCTGCTTTATCCTGCTGACCATTTTATGCTCATCCACGGTATAGTGCCTGGCACACAGTAGATACTTAACTGTGTAAATGAGTGTATACAGAAAGCGCTTATGAGGGCACCAGAAGGAGATCTGTTACTCCTGCCTGGCGTGGACTGGAAGGAGGGAAGGGCTTCTGGAGGAGGCCATGGTTCCTGGGGTGGAGTGGGGTGGAGGGGCGCTTGGGTTCGCTCCTTAGGACATGAGGCACCGTTTTGTTTTTAGCCAGAGCAGTTTCAGGGGAGTGGGAGACACAGGCTGGGCTGTGCTGGATTGAGAAAGAGTTGGCCGTGGAGCAGGGCGGGGCAGCCTGCCACCCAGCCCCTGCAGCATTCCGGGGTGGTGGGCAGTGGTGCCTGGCTTTGGGCACTTGGGCCAGGACAGCGGGGCTCTAAGGATTTCTTCTCACCAGTCATCTCGCCTCCATTTGTGTGGTAGGTCGCCTGCGGTCAGGACCACAGTCTGTTCCTGACGGATCAAGGAGAAGTGTATTCTTGTGGATGGGGTGCGGACGGGCAGACAGGTAGTGTCCCTTCCTCCCCCGGCCCCTCCCCGGGGATGGCACAGTTGCCTTCATCCGGCCCTTCCCTCTCCTGTCCCTTCCCGCGTGTCCCCTCCCTTTCCCCTCAGCCCCAGCTCCTGGATTGGATGGAGGACTGGGGCTGCCCCACCATACAAGTCTGAGTCTTTTCAGAGACAAATGCCCCCTAATGGGAGCTCGGCTTCAACTGATTTGAGAAGATTGTGATTCAGGGAGAGAGGAATGAGAGAGGAGGTTTATCATCCTTGTGCAGCTTACCTTTCTGTGTTCTGTGTTTGTCTGAAGGGAGGACCTTAAATTTAAGATTTAAACCTTGTGTAAATCCTCTATCATCCCGCCACCTCAACACATCATCTTTGTCCCTTGACTCATGTTTTTTCCCTGTCCTTATTCATATGTGAACATCGTTTATGGTACTCAGAGGTGTGATTTTTATATGCCTGTTTTATTGTTAAATTTACGTGAAACATTTTCCCACGTTGGTATAATTTGCACAGTTTTTAATATTTGTATGATAGAGCATCCAATTCGTGTACTATAAGGTGAATTAATAATTTAGTTATTTGATCAGATAGCTACTCATTACCCTGTAGTCAGGATGCATACTTTTGGTGGGGGTGGGGTGGGGGGTGCAGTAGCCATTGCAGATACGACATTTGTCACATATACATGTCTAGCTTTTCCCTTCATTTGGATTGTTGCCCTGGGATGAATTTCCCAGGTGTGGGTCAAAGGACTCGAGTATTTTTATTGTTTTCAGGATATACTGTTATGTTGCTTTCCAAAAGTTTCAGTGTTGGAAATGACTTATATTGACGTCAGCAGTGTACCGAAGTACTGATTTAATCATCAGCCCTCTAGCAGGGATTATTGTCAGTTTAAGTGTCCTAATTTAATCCCAGTGCCAGTTTTTAAAGTGTGCATTTCTTTAGTATCTGTAAAGTTGAAGCTTCCTTTTTATTTTTTCAAATCTTGGTGTGAGTAACTTTTAAAAATCAGCTTTTTATAAAAAGAATGAAATTGATACATTTTTGACAGCACAGACCAAGGAGTGAGGTGAAAGTCTCAGTGCTGGAGAGAACCCTGGTTTAGTTTCCTGGCGCCACTCCAGAAGCTCTGCTGTCCCGTGGCCTCACTGCCCTTGCTTGCCAGGCTCTGAGTCCAGCCCCGGGGTCCCCCTGCACCCTGATCGGGAGCCCCTCCTCTGCTGCTGCAGGGCCTTTGCACATGCTGTTCCCTCAGCCTGGCATGCTCTTCTTCACTCTCCCTTTCATCCTGCAGACCTTGGTTTGAGGTTGTCTTTTCAGTGAAGGCCCCCCTGACCATCAGGTCTAAAGCAGTTTCTATCTCCGTATCCAGTTTCTTTAATAACCCTTCAACATTTTGAGTTAATTTTTAAAAATCTTTTTTAGTATATAGATTATACTTTGTGTATACAAAAGATGATATATAGGTTTTGCGTTGCCTGTTGCCAGAGGGTGTTGCCAGTCCGACACTGCTTTGGGCTCCTTGGAGGAAACCTAGTATAAGCAGGGCTCTGTGGTTTGGGGTCTCCCTCATCTGCTGCCCAAGGGGTTACCCTCCATCGCCGAGCTGGTAGTGACATTTGCCCTCCTGGCAAGCCCTATCTTTTCCTTGGCTCATTGTTTACCACACCAGTTTGCCAGTTTCTATTTGTTGTTTTGGGGGAATGGCGTGGGGGGTTGACATTGCATGGGCTCTTATAAATTTCCTTTATTTTCTCCCAAGCCCAGCAGTGCCTCAGGAATTGCTTGTTGTAACTTTGGTTTCCCAGTGCATATAGAAGTTATGTTTATACTGTAGTCTATTAAGTGTGCAAGAGCATTATGTCTAAAAAAAAACAAGGTACATATCTTAATAAAAAAATACTGCCTCCAAAGTATTAACCATCACCTGACAATACAGGGTTGCCACAGACCTTCAATTTGTTAACAGTGCAGTATCTGCAAAGTGCAATAGAATGAGTTGTGCCTGGATATCGTATACAAGGTCTGGTAGGCTCATTGTGTGGTGGCGTTTCATCTTGAAAAGGTTTCTAACTTGAATCAGACTTAGGAAACATCAAGGGTTTTACGTGTCAACAATCACTTGATGTTTTTTCCTCTTAGAGAACGTGGAACAGGAAGTTGTACAGCGTGCAGGGGGAACTGATTAGGATTCTGAGTTGATCTTTGTAAAGTGCTTAAAACGGTGTTTGGCACATAGTAAGTCAAGGCAAATGTTTGAGTAACACAGTTTTCCATCGTGTCAGGCCTGGGTCACTACAATATCACCAGCACGCCCACCAAGCTGGGGGGAGACCTGGCCGGAGTGAATGTCGTCCAGGTGGCCACCTACGGGGACTGCTGCCTGGCCGTGTCGGCTGATGGTGGCCTCTTCGGCTGGGGCAACTCTGAGTACCTGCAGCTGGCCTCTGTCACTGACTCCACACAGGTACGCGGTCACTGGCAGCCCGGGCTGGGGGCTTGGAAGTAGTATTAAGGACGTGCAGAAGAGGTCCGTCACCAAGGGGAGATGTCCAGACTGCTGTGTAGCCTCGCCTGACCTGAGGCTGCCTCTTCAAGGGGCCGAGTGCTTGACGATCTCTTTGGAGCCTAGAAAGAAAGCTTAGGTTCAAAAGCCTTCATTATCAATACTTCTGTAAGCTAGTCCTGGCTTAGAGCAGTAGTTTGAGTATGTCTATCTGCCCTGTCCTGTTCTGAAAGGGGAAGTGAGGCTGTTTACACATGATCCTGTGACATCCCAGTGGGCCTTTTGCTTCTATCCAGCGTGTGTGCCCCTTGATGAAGACGCCGTGTGGCCCCCAGGTCACGCAGGAGAGCCCCGGCGCCCGGCATGTGGGGTCTCCCCGTCGCGACCCTGCCGTCACCGCAGGGGGCCACCGTCCGTACAGTGCAGTAGGGTTTTAAACGTTCTATTAAGGAAAGTTCCAAATATAAGCAAAAAGTAGGCCTTACTGCATAATTAATCTCTATGTAGCCATTACCCATATTCAATAATTGCCAACTAATGGCCCGTTTAAAAAAATAGATAATTTACTGTTTTAAATTGTATGGCTTAGTGGTTTTTAGTATATTCACAAGGCTGTGTAACTGTCACCAGTATCTAATTCCAGAACATTTTCATTAACCCTCCCCCATCCTCCTCTCCAAAAAGCCCCACACACCTAATGGCCAGTTCTGTTGCATCTGTAACTCCATCTACTTCTCTGTCCTACATTATTTTGAAGCAAATCCTAGACTTTATAAATCATTGTGTCTCTAAGTGATAAGGACTTAAATTAATATCATCAAGCTTCTGACAACACACAGAAGAGTTTTAAATATGTTAATAGGTAAAGAAAGGGATAAAGGTCAGCTAATCAGACAAAGATAATCCTCAGTTCTCTGTGGTCTGACACACTGGCTAGAAGTGGCTGCAGATTAGGCCCTGAACTTTCTAGTAGCTGAAACAGAAGAAAAGGTCATCGGTTACTATTTTAATATGTTTATTTTTATTTATTCATTTGGTTGTGTCAGATCTTAGTTGTGGCATGTGGAACCTAGTTCCCTGACCAGGGATTGAACCTTGGCCTCCTGGAGTTGGAATCTCAGAGTCTTAGGCACTGTATCACCAGGGAAGTCCCAGAAAACGTAGTCAGTTAATGATTCATTGTTTTCATAAGATAAATTGCAAATAAAGTGTTCAGGAGAAGGACTGGGCTTCCTGATACCAAGGCCTGAGGTCAGTGTCTGCATGGCCTTCCTGTGGGGGCAGGTCTAGGGTCATGCTGTTGTTACCTGTGCTGCGTGACAAATGACCCTACCATGTAATGGCTTAAAACAACCCATGTTTATTTTCTCTCAGCTTTTGTGAGTCAGAGATCTAGGGCTGGCTTGGCCAGGTCTTTGGCTCTGAGTCTCTTTCTTGGGGTTCACCTTGGGAAGGCTCTGCCTTTGAGCTCACACTGGTGGTTTGCAGCAGGGAGCAGGTCCCCATGGACTGCTGGCCCCGGGGCCCCCCGTCCTCACTGGTGCTTGGCCAGCTCACAGCGGTTGGCCAAGCCTTCCTCAGCTCCTTGCTATGCAGGCTTCTCCACATGGCGGCTCCCAGCACAGCAGTTGGCTTCAGCCGAGCAGGCAGACGAGAGGGTGAGCGAGCATGTCAGTGAGACAGAAGCCAGTGCTCTACAAGTTCATCCCAGTGGTGGCTTCCCCTCATGTTTGCTGGAGGTCTGTTCTGTAGAAGTAAGTCACCAGCCCAGTTTCCTGCATGGCAGGGCGCAGACAGCACACGGTGTGACCTGCAGGAGACAGGTCACTTGTTTGGAAGCAGCCCACCACAGCCCTGATCCTTTATGTGGCCTGAGCCTCACCCTGTCAGGGACAGCAGTGGTGCGTTTCCATGGCTCTTTGCTGGAGCATTTCTCAGTCTTTGCTGAGGGCCGTGTGCCAGAGCCCAGTTGGGCAGAGGAGCCGTGTGAGCCGGGTAGCGGACGCCAGGCCCGGCCAGCAGCCTCGTGCCATCTAAGATCAGTAAGCCCCTTTAGTCAACTTAGGGGTCCTTATCCTCCAGCTGTCTCCATCTGCCCGTGACTCTGAAAAGACCCATGCCTGTCACTGAAGCACTTAAAATCCATCTTTCCAAAGACACTCCTCAGTAGAAGCGCCAAGACCAAAGCCTGCTGGAAGGCTAGGTAGGCCACTTGGCCGTCTCTAGGCACTGTAGGTTCAGAACATCCTGGAGTGAATCCGTGCTCATCCCCCTACCCTGGCCCTTCTCCATCGTTTCCCACGTCCACTCACCTTCCCCTCTCGAGGTCACATCCCTCTCACTTGGAACCCCTACTGCCTCCCCGTTACGCTCAGGGTAGAGACCAGATCCTTACCGCGGTCAGCCACTGTCCCACGTGGTCTGGTTTTCCTTCTCTCCACCAGCATCTTGCAAATACTCCCCCTCGTTTCCGGCTGCGGCCACCCTGACCTGCTGAAACTCCTGAGCGTGCCACGCGCGCCTCGCCCCCTCTGCACTTCCACCTGCCTGACCTGGGGTTTCCTTCTCTCCTCCCCTGGCTGCTTCCTCCTGACTGCCGTCCCGACACGCGTCCTGCCTTCACTGCACTCAGCGCAGGTTCATCCTGCGTTCATCTTGGCTCACATCTGCCTCCTCCACTGGACTACACTCCCAGAGCGGGACGGGGTGTCCTGCTCCCTCGTCTCCCCCATGCCCTGTTAGACCCTCAGCACCTGTAGAGTATTCGGGATTATCTAGGGGAGGGCATGAATGAACTGGGACTTAGACCTACCCTGTACACGAAACAGTGTTTCCAAGTTCTTGCTGGTTTGTCTTCCTAATGGTGTGGCCCCTTCCTCTGATGCAGGTGAATGTCCCCCGGTGCTTGCCCTTCTCAGGAGTGGGGCAGGTGAAGCAGGCCGCGTGTGGGGGCACAGGCTGCGCGGTGTTAAATGGTGAGCCCCTCTTGCGGGCTGTTTGCTGGGAAGCTGAGGGTGGGATGGCTGCGGAAGGGCTGGTGTCCACTGGGTCCGGCTCTCAGTGTCGGGAGTGGGCCTGTGGAAAGATCAGAGTTCAGTCCACAGAGGGGGAGGGTGACTGATGTTCTTGACAGAAGGCTAACAGCTGTGATTTATACATCGACAAAGAGCCAGTGTAGAACTGAAGATTGCAGACCTCTGGCTTGCTTGCTCCCTCTCCCTGAGCCTGGGCCAAAGACTCCAGCCCTGCCTTCTCCAGAGAGACTGTGCTGAGAGCCCATGGGCACACAGGAGGCGGCCTAGGGTCCAGATCCTGAGAGCCACGCCCCCTGGGATTACGCATCTGGCACCACTGATCAGTGTTAAACTTTTTATAACCTGAAAGTCATTGCGAGTTTTAGAATCTGGCCAGGAGTCGTGTGGGTACTTGGCTCCATCTGCTGCTCATGTCGGGAAAACCTGTCCTTGTCAGGCTCCCCTGTGTTCACGTGGGGTCTCTGGGTGATTTATGGAGCAGCCCTGTCCAGCACCCTCAAGATGTGGGATTTGTGTTCTGAGATTGGTTAGCTGGCGAGACATCCTCCACAAGCACAAATTTGAAAGAGGAGAAAAGAAACATTAAGTATCTATCTCAACATGTTCTTGCCAAGCAAAAGGGAAAAGAAAAAAGGAAAAAAAAAGCGTGTGGATGTAACACATCTTGGTGGCGTGGTTTGCATTTCTTGAGAGGGAGGGCTGTGCTTGGTTTGACTTCCTGACTGTTGTTTTTACTGTAATCCAGGAGAAGGACATGTTTTCGTCTGGGGCTACGGAATTCTTGGGAAGGGACCAAACCTCTTGGAAACCGCTCTTCCAGAAATGATTCCACCCACTCTCTTTGGCCTGTCGGAGTTCAACCCGGGAGTCCAGGTTTCCCGCATTCGCTGCGGGCTCAGCCACTTCGCCGCCCTGACCAGTAAGTGACCAGGCCCGTGCGGCCCCAAGGCCTGGCCGGGCTTCTGCCTCTCGGGTTCAGCTCCAGGCCGAGGGCCGCTCTCAGTTCCCATCGGTCCAGCGGAGTGGCGCCCTTGTGTGGATAATTAGAGAGAGCGGCTGATCCAGAAGTTGTTCAGCTTGAGGTTGTGTAATGTGTCTCCTTTTCATCCCGGAGGTTTGTTTTTGGTTCATCTGGTTTGTGGTTAGGCTAACATTACAGTGAGTTTCTCAAGAGGACACAGTCGGTGGTTGGGAGAGGGGACCCTGGAGTGGGCCCGGGGGAAACCAGTGGGGGTTTGGCGGCATCCGCTGTGGGCGAACAGGAAGCGACCTTGCGGGGCTTCCTCCTGGCCCCCTGGCCACGCCCACCCCTCGTCCAGCCTGGAGTGCAGGAGGCGCATGCGTCAGGCCAGCCTGTGGTTTCGGGAGGTGGATGTGCCTGGTTTCTCCAGAGTGCTGGGGCAGAGTGATCAAAAGGGAGGCGGAAATGGAGGCTTTCTCAGAGGTCTGCCCAATCACGGAGCCACGAGCTATCCAGTTACCCTGCAGACCTCCAGCGTGCCTGCGCTCCCACCACTGCGGCTGTCGGGTCAGCTTGCTCCCCTTTAGTTGACTTGAAAAGTAAGACTGAACTAAACAGATTTCATTTTATGACTTTGAAGTATTATAAATTCGCTTTTTCCTTGAAATTTTAAAGACCTTTTTGTCTCATGGCAAGTAGTTATTTTCTTAAAACATCTGAGCTGGGACAGTCAGTTTGGGGTCCCCCTCGTCTGTTCTCTGGCCTCCTGCTAACGTGAGGCCCGCTCCAGATAAGCACCCTCTGGAGGTTCCAGAGTCCTCACGGCCTCTCAGTCACGGTCCGCGTTTCGGTTTGGGGGTTCTGAAGCAGCGGTGGCTGCTGTGCTGGGGGCTGCAGTGCTGTCTGACTGTGCCCTGAGGCACCCCAGTGATAGCAGGGGCAACTGGGGTGATCCCTCACCACCCCCCACGCAGGGTCAGCCACCTCCATCTGCAAATATATGTGTCACATGAGCGTTTTGAAGCTGTTCTGACGTGGCAAAGAAGAGTTGGTATGGGTGAATTCTAGAGGTAACGATTATCTGTAATTTCCCAAATGTTTAAGGCTTAAATTGTGTGCAGAGTCACGAACTTCAGAATCCACACACAGCCTTCACCTAGGACTAAGGTAGATTCCTTTGTCTGCTGTTCCACCATGTAGCCATGTGGGTCACACTGAAATGAAATCCTACTTAGATTTCCCCCAGAATCCAGCAGCCATCCTCCCAGTGCCAAGTGACTGTTCCTCAGTAGAAGGAGCCCCAGGACCCGGGTGTCTCCCATGTCTCTGGGCCTGGCATTTGCGTGCGGCCATCTGGTTTACCCTGAGGTACCCCCCCCGCCCTCGGGTGGAAGACCAAGGAGGGCAGGCAGGACAGAGGCTCTGACGTGTGTCACCAAAGGGCCCTTTACTGAGCCAGCCGGGTTGTTTCAGTTCAGCTCCTGCGTGTCTGTCCTTCCCACGACCAGAGCCTTCTGCCTGCTGGGGCTGTGAATGGGACCTCTGTGCTAAGGATGCCCCAAGCTGGTGCGGGAGGAAGTCTGGACCGAGGGGCCTTCCCAGTCTGGGGGTTCGTCCTGGAGGCTGGGGTTCCCAGAGCCCCAGTCTGGCTTCAGTGTCCTGGCCTGTCCCTACAGCACTCTGCCAGTCCTCTTCCTTCGTGGCACTTGTTACAGTTGGAAATCATGCATTTTCGGGTTATTTATTGTTCTCTGTTGGACTGGCTCCACCCGGACGAGGACAGGAACACGCCTGGTGGTCCCCATGCCGTCCCAGGTCCTAGCACACAGACGTAGACCCAGCCCAGAGAGGCGCCCCATCACCATGTGTCACTTGACCAAATGCTCCCGAGACCAGACAAGGAGTGACCGATGACCCTACTTCTCACTCTGTCAGGGTGTGACTGGGATTTGAGGACGCTGAGGTCTCAGGATTGTGGAGCGCAGGGTCACACAGCTGGGCGATGGGGGGTGTCCGCAAGGGCTGAGCAGAGGGGGCTGTGTGTGCAGGAGCCCCCAGGCCCACCTCTGGGCACGTGCTCATCTCCCCTGAGAAAGACGCTGCGTGAATCTGGGCTGGGACACGTGTTTGGTTTGGGGATGGTGCTGTTTACTTGTCCCTTCAAAAGCAAGCATTAATAAATCCGGGGAGAAATTGAAGGTTAACATTGATCTTTCTGTACCGGGTTCTAGAAGGCCTATTCTCATGACCCTTCCTTCTCTTGGAGACTTGCCCTTAGCCTAAGCCCCAGCCAAGCCACCGTTGTTCTTTCTCTGCAGACCGAGGAGAGCTGTTTGTGTGGGGCAAGAACATCCGAGGGTGCCTGGGAATCGGTCGCCTGGAAGACCAGTACTTCCCGTGGAGGGTAAGGCTGGGCCAAGCGGCTTGAGGGCATGCTTGCGGAGCCGACACTGGAAGCAGCAGCTGGGCCAGCACTGGGTCCCCGGGGTTCTGGTCTCGTGCTGTCCTTAGGGTGCTTCAGGGAGGAGTGAGCTGCAGGCCGGGTGTCCCCACTCTCCACAAGGGAGGGGGTCGGGCTGAAGGAGCTGACGTGCCAGGAGCTGTTTACCAAGGCCCATGGAGAGGAATGTTTTACAGTGAATTTAAAAGAAAGCAGGATGTTTAATATTTAGAGTGCCTTACCACAGCCACCAGACTGAAACATACAGGCTCTTCTCAGGAGGAGGGTGTAATTATACAAAAAGGCTCATTTCAAAATTAAAGGGAAAGGAGATTCCTTCTTAGGTTGTAGTTTATTTTCACGTTGTTTACTAAGTCACTTCTTTAAGTTCTTCTAAACAAGGCTATTTATTCTTCTGAGTATAGAACATATGGACCTGGAACAAAATGTATTATGAAAAATAAGCCTCCCATCTCCTGTCGCAGAGGCAGCTTCTGGTTTCATCCTTCCCTTCCGGAGATGGTCTCTGTAGAGAATCGGGCGCTCGTGTGCATGCATGCTTGTGTATGTTCGTGTGTGTGTTTGCATGTGTGCCTAAATGTTTTGTTTTGAAGGATCGTTTTTAATAATGTGTTTTGAGGTTGTGTAAAAGCATCTTTTAAAAAAACACATAAAAATGCAAAAGAAATGTTTTAATTTTTAAAAAGAAGATTTATGTGTCAAAAACCCATGGAAAGTGTCTGGAGGTGCTTTGTTATTTCACTGGCTGTTTCTCCCAGCCTTTCCCTTAGCTGCTGGCTCTCCTGGCTCCTGTGAACCTCGCTGGCCCTCCCTCCGGTGCAGTCTCCAAGAGACACTGGTCAGAGGGAGGCTTTGAACTTGTTGGGGAAAGATGAGTGCACCCCCAAGTTGTTTCCAGCCTGATGGGGTGGCCCCGCTGTCCCCTGGGGACCCCAGCCCAGGAGAGGAGAGGTGTGGCGGCGGCAGGCAGTGGTCGGCTGTCCGGGAGCAGGAGCGTGGGGCAGTCAGGATCCTGCTTGTCCTTCGGGAGCCCCGACCCCACCCCAAGGGCTCCGTTCTGTGGGAGTAGTTTGGGAAATGGCCGAGCAACCGGGCTTTGAATGAATGACCACTGTGACTTGAGGCTCCCCACTTGCCTTCATTTCCTCAAATTAGAGCGAAGATTAGCTGTGAAGTCGGGTTTGACATCAGAGGGTGTCTTCACTGCTGAAGTGGCCGGGCCAGGCTTGGCCTCTGAGGCGGAGCAGGGGGTGCCAGGCCTGTGGGCGGACTCCTTGCTGTTAAGGCTGGACCCCCGAGCGTCCCTCTGACGTGCTCCCGGCCCCCACGCCATCAGGGCAAGGACGCTCCAGTCTGTTCCTGTGACGGCTGCCCTCAGGCCACATGCTGTCTCCTCTTGGGCATCTGTGGAGCTCCTTCACCCCCTTGTCTCCTTTCAGTTGGGGTGGGAGGATGGTGCTGAGGTCTATGCCGGCTCCAGGATGTGGGGCTGGAGCTCTGGGAGAGCGATGGAGACAGGAGCCAGTTTTTCAATCAGCTAGGTTGGAATCTTTAAAGGTTAGTCTGATGTTGAGTAGTTGGATCTTTCTCCAGTCTGTTCTGTTGTCTCACTTAGAAAAACAATTGCAAGTGATTTTTATTCCTTAAAAATTATATTTTCTTACTTACCTTCAGCAGGGAATATGTTACATCATTTAAAAAGTATTCCACAAAAGGAGGAAAGAAAAGTAGAACCGTGTTTGTAGCTCCTATAGTGGTAGTGACTGGTTATTCTTAGACGCACAGAACCGGGGCTTTTCTCATGGTTCACAGGCCCAGGAGGTGACGTCTGAGTCACCTGATCCAAGCCTCTCCTTCCAGAAGCGTCCAGGATGTCTTCCTGCTCCACGTTGGTGCTCAGAGAGGTTCGGTGATCTCTTTAAGGTCACATACCTAGTGAGAAGTGGAGCCCAGATTCGGATTCAGTGTCTGACTTTGAGATGTCACCAAGGCCCCCCTCCTCTGTGAGGGCCTGAGCTGGGTCCCCCGCCATGGAGGAGAGGTCACGTGCAGAGGGAGACCATCTGCGCAATAGCGGCCCCACAGGCCTGGGCTCAGGCCACACCCCTGCCCAGGGAAGGGTGATGGCCATCCTGGGGGCAAGGCGCTCTGCTGATGAAGGTGGGGTTGCCCCCCCAGCCTACGGCCGTAAACAGTGACTTCCCAGTCGCTCAGCCGTCCGCCGGGCTGGGCTGCGATGTGAACTTGGTCCTTTGCAGACTATGCCTCCCCAGTGCTCTGCGCCCCTCTGGTTGGTTGGAGCCCTGCCTGGGGACCCGCTGCCTTCAGGGCCCTTTTCTTACTTGGCCTCTTCGGGAGCCGCAGGCCCTGGCAGTTCTGACTCCCCGAGGGAGGGTGCGCTGCAGGGCCGGGCCTCCTCACAGGCTGGGCGGGATCCCCTCTGGGGTGTGGCCCCACCTCTGGGTGCCGGGCAAGGTGTCTTCAGGTGCAGCTGAGTGGGGACATGGCGAGTCTGGCGGCCCGGTCACAGCTGTCCAGTGCTCCTCTCGGCCTTCCTCTGTCCTTGATCTGGTGGGCGAGTGTCCTCTGTCCCTGACCTGGTGGGTGTGTGTCCTCTGTCCTTCACCTGGTGGGCGTGTGTCTTGGGAACTTGTCCTTGTGTAGAGAGTTGCTCCTACACTAATTCTGCTCACACTTTTCAGAGTTATTTCAGGCCAGATAGGGGTTGGCTTCTGGAACTGTTTGCCTTTGCAGTAATGGGAGTGTAAATTGGTCTAAAATAGAAACTCCTTTTAACCTTGAGGATGACACAAATAGAACACGGCTGAGGGCAGCCGTCTCTTGGATTCAGTTCAGAGGCTGAGGGGTGTGTCGCCAGGGAACCACCTGCTTCTCCCCAGAGAGGCTCCCGGGGCCAGCGTGAGCCAGGACCATGTGGTCCTCTCTGCCTTGGGCTCTTGGGCCACAGCCCTTGGGGAATGAGGACAGAGGCGCTTAAGTGCGGCCGCTCGGCTGCCGGTCAGCGCGGAGAGTGGCCTCCCCCGGGGAAGGTCAATAAAGGCGCCCTCGTGGCCGGGGAGGTTGCTGGGAGCTCACCTGGCCGGTCACCCCGGGCAGCATGTTTTCTTCTGCTTCCATGGCCAGCCCGGAACACTTTATGCAGCCCTGGGCCCTCGCGACGGGCGGGGGGCACTGTGGCGTGTTTGCTCAGTGATCCTGTAACAGGTTTTGCTAAGGGCGTTTGTTTAGAGCAGGACGGGCAGCATGACTTGGTGCTAGCGTCCGTTTGCCTTGCGGCCCAGAGCCCTTAATGGACTTGTCTCTGAAGCGTGGACGCTGCTGCCTCTGGGCTTTTAAAAGGCCAGGCCATCTGGCCGGGGTCGTCCCCTCGGAAGCTCAGTAAACTCCGCAGGCTGTTGCAGAGCCGTCTCCAGCTGTCACTTTGCCGCCCAGGGGAGGGTGGGCAGGAGTCGGATGCAGGCAGGAGCGCACGACCTGCGCCCGGCAGAGGCCGGGGAGGAGCCGGGGCCGGAGCTCAAAGGAGACGCCGCACCCCCACTGGCGCTCTGCACCCAGAATCTCTGGAAGAGCAGAAACCAGTGAGAAGTCGTTTCCAGTTCCTCTGGAAAGTGGGGAGCAGGGCAGACGACGATGCGGTGGTATCCAGAGGCAATAATACCTTTCTTTTCTATTGAACAGTCATTTTATATGGTAGCCATGTGACTGTCACCTATTCAGATCAATAGTAATAATAACAACAACAATGATACTACAACAACAGGAGAAAGGCAAGTGCCCTTTTCCTGGAGAGCTGGGGGCCTGTGTGGGCCTGGAGATCCCGCTTGTGTCGTGGGCACCGTTTTTGTGTGTGTGGGTGCGTGTGTGTGCACACGTGTGTGTGTGCGTCCTTCTCCAGGGCCCAGCTGTGGAGCTGTGGGATGACGAGCGTCCGTGTAAAGGCCAGCAGGCCAGGCTGTGGCCTCCACACCCTGCGGGGTTGTCTGCATGTCACCTGGAGGGTTGGCCCTACTGATGATAACGTGTTGGCAAGGCCGCCAGCCAGGCTTCTGGCCCCTTCTAAGACGCAGTCAGCACTCCTCCTGCAGCCTGCCTGGGCCTGGGGCTGATGGGTGAGACGGGTGAGGACGCTGGGCTGGCAGGACTCCTCCCCACAGTGGGCTCCGCGGGCAGGACGGGGCGGGATGGTTTCTGGAGCCGCTCAGGGAGCTGCCTGGTGACCCCTGGGGCAGGTGGCCACCTCTGGGGAGTCACCCTCACAGGGGAGCAGCCTCTGTGGGGTGTCTGCGTCCTGGGACGGTGCACGCAGGGGCCCAGAGCGGCCTCTCGGGGGTTGGGGGTGTTGCCCTTGACTGAGTGGGGCGTTAAGATGGCCCTTCCCAGCTAACCTGCCAGGTGCGTGTAGGTGGCTGAGGCTCAGACCGGTTCCATTACTGACCCGGAGGCAGAGCCAGGGTCAGGCCCTCGTTGGGCCCCTGCCAGGCCACCTCCCTTCACGGTGTGCTGGGCCTCTCTTTTTCAGGTGACTATGCCTGGGGAACCCATGGATGTGGCGTGTGGTGTGGATCATATGGTGACTCTGGCCAGGTCCTTCATCTGAACCTCCTCCTCGATCTGCTGGAGCCCGGCCCTGGCCTCAGGACTGCCTGGCTTGCTCAGCCAGGGCAGCCACGGGGCTCTGGATGGGGCCCAAGAGGGTCAGGGCCCGCCGTGCGCTGGGCCACGCTCCCCACAGCCTGGAGCGGGGTGACTGGAAGTGCTGGAGGTGGTTCCCCTTCCAGCCCAGGGTGAGGCACTTGGCGCAGATTCTGCCCCTGGGCTGAGTGGCCCTGGCAAGGTGAGGACGATCTGCTTCATCTCAGCTCCTTCCCAGGGACACACGGTGGTATCTGCTGTCATGTCTGGTCTTCAGAGAGCTTATCTGCTCAGCCATGTCTGCGCGCTGCTGGAACGCCAGCTGACAGCCCTGCACGGGGGTCCTCCCTGGAAATGCCAGTGGGTGCCAGCCTGGAACCCTGTGGGCCCATAGCAGTCACCTGCCTTGTAACACTTCTTCCTGCCTGGCTCAGAAGACTTGAGAGGCCCCTTGGGAAGATGAGCAAGGCCAGATTTCTGTGGGCCAAGGGCTTTGAACACAATCCGCGAAAGCTTGGCTCGAGTGCTTGCCTTGGAGAAGGAAAACTCAGACGGTGAAAAACATTTGCGTTAATAATGTAACATGTCCTTTTCTTTAACATCTTTTAAAACTCTTTTTTGGAATAAAGTCTATTTTCTGCCTTTTCGTTTTTAAGAACTTGAGAGGCCTTTTTATTTTAACCTAATCATTTAGGGATTAGCTTTCCAAAACAAGGCATTTGGTGAAGAGGCTACTAGAAGCCAGTGAAAGGTACTCTGGAAGACAGTCCCGCTCGGAAACTGTTTTCTGACCAGAGCCTGCCCCCCCTCCCCCGCCATTGCAACTGGGAGAGAACGATGCAGTATAAAAATAACCAGTTATCACGTCACAATCTGGGGTCTCACTCGAGTGTACATACATCCCCTCCTTTTATCTGTTCACTCAACAAATGTTCACTGTTGTGTCCTGTATGTGCCAGGTATTGTTAATCACATAAGAGTCACACGGGGACGGAAAGCCCCCGCAAGCAGGTCTCACAATGCTTACATTTCGAGGAGGCAGAACAATCAACAAGCCAAGTGCAAAGTGTGTTAGATGGTTGCGTGGGCTGTGAAGAAAAAGCAGGAGCGGGCGAGCGGTGCTGGGAGGGCGACGTGAAAGTGAACGGTCACTGTCGACGTCCCCGCTGCGGCCCGAGGCAGTGGGGACCAGCCACATGGTGTCTGGGGGGGCGGGGTGTGGTCCTGGGAGCCCTCCTCACCTGGGCACGTGCCACCTCCACTTCCTGTGGGCCGACCAGTTCTTGTGTTTCTTAGACCAAAGCTCTTCCATAAACTTGAAACAGAAATTGAAAACCGTCTGTCATGTTCCTTCCCAGAGCTCCTCTTGGGCCAAGGACCACGTCACCCCGGCGGTGAAGAACAGTAACCCTTCCTCCGGGGATACACGCCTTGAACTTCATGATTTGCAGAGCGTGATGCCCCCGAAGGACAGGCAGGGGACCCCCCAGTGATGCTCAGGGACCGTAGGGCATGGTGGTGATGGGGGGTGGTCTCTGTCGAAGGTGGGGGTGGTTTTTAGCCTCCCCACAGGTGGCAGCCATGATCAGATCCGGCCACTGCCTCCTCCTTGGACACCGTGTTAGTCGCTCAGTTGTGTCTGATGCTTTGCGACCCTGTGGACTGTAGCCTGCCAGGCTCTGTCCGTGGGGTCTTCCAGGCAAGGATATCGGAGTGGGTTACTGTTTCCTTCTCCAGGGGATCTTCCTGACCCAGGGATGGAACCTGGGTCTCTTACGCCATGGGCAGAATCTTTACCATCGGACCCACTGGGGAAGCCCTGGGACACAGTACCCAGCGTATATTAAGGGACGTCCTTAGATTTGTCTTAAAACTCAAGGCAACACTGGCCGGGTCTGTTCCCCTTGGGCAGGTGGCACGGCTGTTCCGTTTGTGGTGACAGGGTCCTGGCTGGAGTGTGTGTGCCGGGTCCTTCCCATGACTGTCCTCTGTGCTCCTACCTCTTCAGTTTTGTCCTCTCATTCCCAACCCCACTCCCCAGCCCCGCAGCGTTTAACAGAGAGGCCTTCTCCGCCACTGGCTTGGTCGCTGCGGTGTCTCATTTTGTTCCTGCGAAGGGTCAGGCTCTGGACACCTCTCACGAGCAAATGCGTGGCTGACACCCTGAGTGAGGTGACCCCGGGCTGCCCCTGATGTGACCTCTTCTCACACTTGGATTGCGTCCATTCACGGATGTTGGGGTCAGTAGCTGGGGCCAGTGCAGACCCCTGAGAAGGCATGGGGACTCCACCACCGGCTCTCGCGGTGGACGGTCCCTTCTAAGATGCCTGGGTCCTTCTTTTAAGTTTTGACAGCTGTCAAGGGGCTGTCGGAATAACTCCCATTTTCTTGGCCATCCTTCCTGCCGTGCATCCACATCTGGCTTCTCTAGCACATTCAGTTTTTTTAAAAAAAATTGAAATGTGAGTCATATACTCTTAAAACCATTTTCAAGTGTATAATTCAGTGGTTTTAGCCTGTTAGTCTTTTGTGCGACCATCACCACGATCTCATTCCACATGCTCCTTCTGGAGAGCTTTTCACCATCATGAGCCCCCTGCTTGCCACTGGCAGGGTTACACATGATCCAACCAAGGGGAGCTGGGGACTTCCCTGGTGGTCCAGTGGCTAAGGCTCTGCACTAGCAACGCAGGGGCCCAGGTTTGATCCCTGGTCAGGGAACTAGATCCCACACGCCACAACTAAGACCTGGAGCAGTCAAATAAAATTTAATCAAAACCCAAAAAACCAAAGGGAGGCTGAGTGACCACAGAGGGCGCCCTTTCCTTCTGTGGCCCTGTATTTTTCAGAGCGGGTTCTGTTCTGGGGCTCAGTCATGTCCAACTCTTTGCAACCCTCCGGACTATAGCCTGCCAGGCTCCTCGGTCCAGGGATTTTCTAGGCAAGAATACTGTATGGATTGCTATTTCCTCTTCCAGAGGAGCTTCCTGACCCAGGGATCGAACCCACATCTCCTGCACTGCAGGTGGATTCTTTACCTACTGAGCCATCAAGAAAGCCCCTAAGAGTGAGTTGGGGAACTTTAAAAACTATACTGAAGCCAAGAAGAGTTGAATCAGACTCTTTGGATGGCGGGGCAGGGGGCCGGTGGGGGGGAGTCCTGGTACAGGGAACTCCTCCCACCCTCCAGGAGAGTCTGATATGCTGCGGTGAGATCCCTGCTAAGAAGCAGCCAAAGGCTCCCACGTGGAATTATGTGCCTGGCTGGGGGGAGGGGCACCAGCCACCTTCCATATCCATGGTGCCCGCCATTCCTGACTGCAGCGGGAAGGCTCACGAGTCGGCCAGGGTCACCTCTCCTGAGATACGAGGCCGGGACCCTGGCTGCCCCCTTTCCCCCTCCTATCAGTCATATTCAGTAACCTAGACTCACCATTCAGATGCCAAGTTTGGTCTCCTGCACAAAGTCCTCTGTGGCTCCCCATGGTCTGTAGTAGAGTGTGAAGCCTCCAGCTGGCCTGACAACCCACCTTGTATTTCAGCCTCATTTCCTTCCAGCCCCGTCCATTTCTGCCCTTCTCCACCCTGCTGCTCCGCTAGGCTCTCTGCGCCTTTGCTGTCCCTTGTTTGGGTCCCCCGGCTTAATCAAGCTCAACCTAACGTCCTGGGTTCTTGTTCCTCCTGCCTGACCGTGGTCATGGCCCCAGAGTATGGCACCATCCCCTCGTGGTCGAGCCCAGCACTGCACTTCCCCGAGATAGCCCATTTCCACATCTTTAAATCTGGAGCCACTCAGGTGCAGGGGGCTGTGGCAGAGTCATCTGGGTCTCCACCGCCACACCACCACCACCCCCACTGCCCCCAGCCCCCAACCCTAGGTTTGGCACTGCCCTACAGACACTAAACATGAATGAGCAGTGGGAAAAGGAGGCTTTTGCCACTGTTGGGGGCAATTGAGTTCCCACCAATGCTGTGGTCCCTGTTCGAAATGTGAAGGGTTGAGGAGGGTGCTTAGTCCTTGCAAACCCAGGGAGAAAAGCCTTCGCAGCAGCCAGAAGAGCTGAGGGTCCAAGCACCTCCTTGGACTGAGGGTGGTGAACGAGCGCTTCAGCTCCCATTTTCACCCCCTTCCATTGTTAGGGCTACTTTTCCTGCAAGGCAGGGGTGAGGGGAGGCTGGGGTCTGATGCAGGCAGAGCCCTGCCCCGCTCACACCTGCCCTCCATGGAGAACACCAGCGAGGAGCAGAGTGAGGGTGTGCGAGGTCCAGACCTGCTGATCTCAGGCTGCTTCCTTCTTTTTCGGCCACGTCGCACAACATGTGGGATCTTAGTTCCCTGACCAGGGATTGAACCTGTGTCTGCTGCATTAAAAGTGCAGTCTTAACCACTGGACCCCCAGGGAAGTCCCTCAAGCCTTTCTTACCAGGGCAGCCTGTGTCCACCTGCTGAGGGAGCAGGAGCCCAACTCCAGGTGCTTGTGGGAGGGACGCTGAGCCTCCTGACCTCAGGGTGTCTTGTCTGGAGGCATCGGCTCCTGGGCTTCCAGCACCAAGAGACCTTTCCTGGGGGTGTGGCGTGCAGAGCAGGGCCCCCGCCCCCAGGCCCACCTCTGCCAGATATTTGGGCTGCGGGGAGGGAATGGTGAATGTAGCAGCCAGTTCCCAAGGTGGCCCCAAGGTTACCTTGACCTCTTGGTTTTCACACCCCTGTATGGTGTGGACTGAATCCTCCAGGGTTCAGTCAGAGCTGAGCTGTGGTGCTGACAGAACATGGTGGAGAGGATGGCACATGAATTCTGAGGCTAGAAGCAAGACAATTTTTTTTTTTTTTTAAAGGTTCTGCCTTGGTCCTTGAATCCCTTACTCTGGGGAAAACCAAACACTTACTGTCAGGACATTCAAGCAGCGGAGACTCATGTGGGGACAGGCCGGCAGCCAGGCCCGTCTCGCCAGCCATATGGAGGGGAGCACCTTAGAAACGGACCCTCTGGTCCCAGGAGAGGCTCTCAGATGCCTGCAGCCTTCTGAGGTTCTGAGCCCAAACTGCTCCCAAATTCCAAACCACAGAAACCAAGACACACAAATGGACTGTTTTAAAGCCTTAGGCTTTGGGGGCAACTTGTTACAAAGCATTAAGACAACCCTTCTTGTCTCAGGGCGATTTCCTCTCATATTCTTGTTCTGCCTCCTTGCAGCTCCAGGCCGGTGTTCCCCCAACCACGGTACAGAGAAGGGAGGGAGGAGACTTGGCCCTGGATCAGCATGAAATCAGACAGCCGTTAGCCAACATCATTTGTTTTTTCTTCCATTTTAATGAACACTTTACAAAGTACAAAATATACTGTCTTTTTTGGGGGAACATTAGGTACTTTTTTTCTCTCCGTCATACAGTACATGAATCTCGAGGGTTTTGTGTTTCTTCAAGAAAGAGTGTGAGGGCCCTGGGCAGGGCTGCTCCGTTCTCCCCGCGCCCAGAACGTGGGACAGATAGATGTAAGTGCCACTGGTACTGCTGGTGACCCGGGGCGTGCCAGACCCCCAAGGCAAGGCCCTGGGCAGGGCAGCGGCCTCTCTGAACCCCGCTGTGCAGCCAACATCCACTCACCCCCATCTCGGGATAACGGAAACGATTTTGGCAAAGAGCAAGAGGTGGGCTGGGGTTTTGTTTGCCGTTAGCCCCTCCGCTCCACCCCCAGTTTTGGAGCCAATGCTGCCCAGCTCTCCCTGGATCATTTTCTGAACAGATAAGCTGAAGCAGTGGACAGGAAGATGCACTAGGCTTGGCCTCTGCCCTGGGACCTGAATTTGGCATGTTTTCCACAAGCTCCTCACCCCAACCCTCTGGCCTTCAACTTTTTGGGACACTCTCTGTGGATCAGCCCCAGTAGGCAAGGGGGCACTGGCCCCTAGAACCTCTCCTTGTAAATACTGTCTTCAGGGCTGGCTGCTTCTGAGGAGTCTGCTGGGCAGGTCTAGCCCTTGGGGCTGGCTGCACGAACCACTGGGCCTCTGCAGGGCAGAGCAGAGCCCCATGGGGACACCTCTGACGTCTCCCCAGTGTTAGTAGTTCGGTCATATCTGACTGCCACCCCATGGACTGTAGCCCGCCAGGCTTCTCTGTCCATGGAGTTCTCCAGGCAAGAATCCTGGAGTGGGTTGCCATTTCCTCCTCCAGGGAATCTTCCCAACCCAGGGATCGAAACCGGGTCTCCCGTGCTGCAGGCACACTGCTGTCTGGGGCACTGGGGAAGCCCGCCTCCTCCCCAGAGCGGTTTTAACAAAGTCAAGGGGAGTTCAAGGCCTGCCATCCCCACCCCTTCAATTCTGCATGTGGCCCACAGTAAGAATATACCGAGGCCTTGAATTGCTGAATGAGTCAGTCCTTTTGCTCGAATTTGGGCTCTGCAGGCGTGTGCTCCCATATGCACAGCACACGTTCACACTCACATGCACTTTTACACACAGGTGTGCCCAGAACTCTGCTCTGATGCCCAACACTTCCCACTCTCAGCCTGCCCGACCGAGAAGCAAGAGCCACAAGCCCCGTCACCAACCAGGGTGCCCTTGGAAGCCACAGGCCAGGCCACAGGCTTCTACCTCCATTCCAGGCCACTCTGGGGCCTTCAGCTCCAAGGACAGAGGCTGCCTCATTCCACAGCTCCCATCCTCCCCTCCCAAGAAAACAGGCTTTCTTGGAGGGTTTGGGTTTCAAAGCTGAAGGCCATAGCCCACCCCACAGCTTTCTCCCTTGGTCTATGGAAGAGGGTCCTTTTGCTGCCTCTAATTTGAAAAATGAAAAGGAAACTGGAGTGTAAGAAAAGGTATCTAGCTATACCAGGGCTCAACTCCCCTCACAAGTCCCGGCCACTCTTCCCAAGTCTGCCCTCTGCTGGGCTGGCCACCATCCGCCATCTTGGTTGCTCCCCTCCTAGGCAGCCTCTCTGAATAGAGGGCTACTGCCCGCTCCAGCCTCGCCCTTGCCTCAGCACAGTATCCAGGAAACCTGAAAAGCCAAAGCCCCTGTCTTTCCACTGTTGGGAGACCCCGTCGTCCTCCCCCGAGCTCTGGTTGCCAAGCCAACCACCAACTCCATGGTGGCCATGACTGGCAGGCTGACTATCCCCAGCCCTGGCGGGGCAGACACACCGGGGCGCCTCCTTTCTATGCCCCACCACTTTCACTCATCAAAGTGGCAAGACACCCTGGGCGGTCCCCACTCTTAGCTGGGGCTGGGACGGGCCCTAGTAGTGCCCACATCCAGATCCAGGGACTCAGAAAGGTGGCCCCGGGTGGCTGGGAACTGTGGCCGAAGGCGCTGGTGGCGGCTGGGCAGGTTCATCTTCGACCATCAGGCAAATGGTGCCCTTGGCTTGGGGTCGGGGGCTGGCCCTTCCCGTCTCCCTGGAGCCTCCTGTCCCAAGCTCTGAGGCCTCCTACTCTGTCACCTCCGAGGGGTCTGGACACACCACTCTGGTCACCAAGGCTGCACTGCCTGAATGGGGAGGTCACAGTGGCCAGCTCCAGGTCACCCGGTCCCTCTCTCCCCACCGGGGGCCTGGGGCCTGGAGCTGACGGGAGGGGGAGAATGCTGGTGCTTGGGGGGCTCTGGGACCCCTGAATCCTGGGGAAGGGAGGGCTGTGAGCCTCTCCTGCTTGGATGGGTGCTCTGGACGGAGGGCAGTGGGGAGGGCACCACTTACTAGGGGGCTTTGGAGACCCCTGTGGAGACAGGGGGTGTCAAGTGGGGACTGCTGGGCCAGGACTGGGGCTGAGGCAGAAAGGGGTTTCTTAGGAGCCAGGGGAGCCCAAGTTGAGTGTTGAACCAAAGGGGCAGATTTTCATAATGGGGGGTGGAGGCGAAGCAGGGGTCTCCACTCCCCATCTCCCTCACTCTCCCTACCTTAACCTCTCACTCTCTGTTCACGGATGACGCAGGCGAGGAGTGAGGGGGGAGGTGAGACGGCTTGAGCTCTTCTTACCAAGGAACAGCGCACACTTGAGACGCACGGGGGACCCTGGTGGCAGCTCCAGGGCTCCATGCTCAGTGAGCCAGAGCCAAGAGTGTCTCAGCTCAACAGGGCCCCTTCGGGCCACCTCCCTGTGGGTCTGGAGACCCCTGGGGGCAGCCAGCCAGTGGGGTATCACTTTCTCTTCCCCCAGGGTGCTGCACATCAAGCCGCTGGCTCACGGGCACGTGGACACCGAGGATGCTCCGGCCTCCCCACATGGCAAGAGGACGGGGAGGGGTGGGGAACAGGGCGGGGCTCCCAGGGTGTCGGCTCCTGGCCCGTGGGTTGGACACACCAGTGTAACCGGGAGAGCCAAGTCTTTGCACCAACCCCTCAAGGAAACAACGTCCAGGGCTTCCATCTTTCTCAGTTACCCGGGGCCAGTCCCTAGGAGGAGACCTGAGGAAAGAACCTCTGGCTTCTAACCTTGCAGGTGAAGGAAATCAGGTGATGGAGGTGCTGGCGGCGGGGAAGCAGACCTGGGCCGAGCAGTGGCGAAGGGGCTGTTCCTTCCCAAATGCTCTTCCCCTTTACAGCCCTGTCCCCAGAATAAAACAAGGGGTGTCCAGGGGCCTTGGAAACAGAACTGAAGGGGCTGAACCCCAGTTTTCAAAGGCGACTCAGGGAGGAGGGAGGAGGGACCCTCAACCCCCACTCTGGGGCTCTGCTCTCGGATGCTGGTCTAATTCTTCTCTCAAGTCAGGGCCGAGGCAGCCAGCCAGCTCCTCTGATCATCGTATTGCCTATATACTTGAATTAAAATTACACGGTGGCTCAAAACGTGCCTGTGTGCACGGCAGACACAGCGGGGCGGAGGCCCTCACGCCCACACATACAGCACACACGCGTGTGCACGCTCACACGGTATATATTAACATATATATTGCTCAAGTATATATGCTATTTACAGTATATATCTATATCAACATAAAACACAGGTATTTATATGTGTGTACAATATACGTCCTAGGGCGTCTGGGGGAAATCACACGTTTCTTGGGGTCACGGGGCCGACACACTTGCTCGGCGGGGAGGAGAGGTGGGGGAGTGACACGGGGAGGGGGCCGACAGGAAGGGGTCTGGAGGGCACGCCACAGAAAAATCAAGGCCTTCTAGGCACAGAGGATGCTCGGGACTTGAGAGGCTGCCCTGCCCACGTGGTCACCCCGGTTTTGGAACCAGCAAACAATTGACATGTTTTGGTTGTTCTGGAGTTTTGTGCAAAATGACTTCCAAAAAAAAAAAGGGTTCCGAATCAGTGCTTGGGCTCTGAACATCTGTAAGGATTCAGAGACACACCTCCAACACCGGGTGGGTTTCCCGGGCTCAGAGGGTCCCACGTGGCCTGGAGAAGGGGCAGGGTGGGGCCTCACCCGGTCAAGAGAATGGCCCTTCTCCTCCCAGCTTCTCAGGGACGACACGGACAACACCATCAGCTGGAGGAGGCAGGGGGTCGCCCTGCTCTCCGGGGCGGGGGCTGCTCTGCCACCTGGCTGTCCGTCTCCCCGCAGCCCGTCGAAACCTTCCTCTGAGGCTTAGAACCACTCTGCCTTGGCAGCTCTGTGTGGGGTGCCCCTGGGGACCCCTGGATCGTAACTGACCTCTGCTCCCAGCTTCCTGCTCTGAAGGGAAAGCCAAGGCCCCTGGTGGCAGCTCCAGTTCTCAGGCTTATCCCTGGAGCCACAGGATGTCACACCAAGCGATGTCACACTTTGGGTCCCGACAGCATCAGCAGGCCCTGTCCCCTGAAACTACTGCCAGCCGCAGCCTGGGTAACAAATACATTAAATAGGAGACTACAACAAGGAACGGTTTTCTCTATTAAGGCTCAGGTAAGCTGCCTCCCAGGTCAAGTACTCATGAACGCCACAGTCCCTGGACAGAGGGGCGGGCAGGCGGGCGGGCGGGCGAGTTGGGGGCAGGGGCCTTCCACGTTCCCCCACAAGCGGGGCAGGGAGAGAGGAGGGCAGGATGACGGGGGAGCCCTCTGCTGGTCTCGTTGATTGCTGGGGAGGTGGGGGTGACCTAAGAAAACCCCAGCTCAGAATGCTGGGGACGCCCCTACTTGGGGAAAACCGAGGCTCTGCCGGCCCCAGGAGAGTCCAGGGAAAGCAGAGGGGACAGGAGCTGTTGCCCTAGGCTGGTGGGTCTCCTGGGAACCACCCCCTCAACCCCCAGGATGAGCGCTTGTGGTGGGGAGGGTCTGGACAGGGCCCCCTTGGCAGTCTTGCTGGGAGTCGGGGTACAGGCCCTATGGTTGGCAGCCAAGGAAGGTTCTGGGTGGCCGGGGTCCTCTGCCCAGCTCAGGGCCCCACCCGTGTTCCCTTAGAGCCTCACCAGCACAGGACTAGAGGGCTGCCCACTGGCCTCCACTCTGCAGGGACCAGCCCAGAGCCGATGGGACCAGAGACCAGCGACCACAGGGTCCAGAGCCCCCGCCCTCACAAGGGCCTTCCCCGGCTCCATGAACTCGGCCCTGCTCAGCAAGCCCCCCAAGATGACGTGACAATCGGTACCCCAGTGTCCCGTAGGAGGCACCAACTTCCTTCGGCGTTTGCCCTCGGCCGTGGGTGAGGCTGGACAAGAAGGTGGGTCAGCGGACAAGCTCCCTCAGCCCTGGACATCATTTTCTGGGGTGAGGGTGGGGGAGGAGAAGGGGGGGTGCTCTCTGGAGGGTCTGGGGGCTCCAGGAAGCCAGGAGGAGGGCATGGGGAGGCCTTGGCTTGGGTCCCAGGCCTGGCGGGGTCAGTCATCGGGGGCGTCTCCTAGAGACTCCACCTCTGGGGGCCCCGGGGCCGGTTTTCCAGTCTGTTGAGAAATACTGCAAGAAGAGTCTTCAGGGTGGGGCTGGGCCCAGGCCTGGGCGGGGGTGGATGGGGAGGAGCGGAAGAGGCCCTTCTAGTGCTTCTCTGCTTGGCTGACTTTCAGGGCGCTGATGACGCCGTTGATGTTTTCTTCCGGTACCTGCGAGGGGTGGGAAGTAAACATCTGGGAGCCGCCGGACGGGGCCTCCCCTGCCCCGGGGTGGGGGCCCGACACTCACCAGTGCGTGGTCGAACTTGAAGGTGCTGATGTAGTAGGCGGGGATGTCTGCGGCAGCCAAGGGCTCGGAGATCTGGGCCACGATGCCGCACTCATCTGGGGACAGAGGCGGGGACCAGGCTCAGCCCTCCCCCTGCCGCGTCACCCAGTGCAGCCTCGGCCGTTCCCCGACAGGTCTCTTGAGCTCCTGCTTTTCTGCCTGGTCTCCCGGGGCTCCTGGCTGGAGGTGGTCGTACAGGCCCCGTGCCTGCACTCCAGATGACTGACTGTCCTGCTACGTGGTGGAGACTGGTTGTGTCCTAAGATTCTTAAACTACAGACACATTCGTTTTTATTTCTATAAAATAAGGCGGGAGGGAGATGAGGGTCTAGAATGGTGCCTTTCAAACAGTGGCTGGTGACCGTTTGGGACATGAATTTAGAAGGCTGGCGACTAGCGCTTTATTAAGCGACAACAGGGGACTTCCCTGGTGGTCCGGTGGTTAAGAATCCGCCTGCCAACGCAGGGGACCCAGGCTTGACCCCTGGTCTGAGAAGACTCCACGTGTTGCAGGGCAATGAAGCCCTCGTACTGCAATGAGTGAAGGCCTTGAGCCTATGCTCTGCAGCCAGGGAAGCAACCGCAACGCGATGCCTGTACGCTGCGACGAGAGAGTAGCCCCTACTCGCTGGCCTTGAGCCTGTGCTCCACAGCCAGGGAAGCTACCGCATCAGGAAGCCTGTACACTGCGACGAGAAAGTAGCCCCTACTCGCTGCAGCTAGAGAAAGCGCTCGGGCAGCAACACTGACCCAGGGCAGCCAAAAATAAGTAAATAAAACTAACAACAGCAACAAGAGACAACAGCAAAGGGAAGGGCAAGGAGCTCGGACAGCACGGCTGTGAGTGCAGTTTTGTGAAAGCGTAGAGTTGTTAGGGTGTGTGTGTGCTGGGCTGTGATGGAAAACACATTTCCTGCAAACCATGGTCAAAATCATATGACATCTGCCAATCTAGAATCTTTCCGATTCTCAAAAAGTTGTTTTTCTCGCGGGGCTATTTTTAATTAATTTACTTTTGGCCGTGCTGGGTCTTCATGGCCGCATGGGCTCTGCTCTAGGTGCAGCAAATGGGGGCTACCCTCCCGTTGTGGTGCGTGGGCTTCTCATTGCTGTGGCTTCTCTTGTTGCAGAGCATGGGCTCTAGGGCGCGTGGGCTTCAGCAGTTGACACCCCCATGCTCTAGAGAGCAGGCTCCATAGTTGCAGGGCGTGGGCTTAGTTGCTCCGCGGCATGTGGGATCCTACCGGATCAGGGATCGAACCTGTGTCTCCTGCACTGGCAGGTGGATTCTATACTACTGAGCCAGTAGGGAAGCCTTGCACGGCTATTTATAGCTATTAGCCTAGCGTTAAAACCCTCCACATTCCAGGAAGGTAGGTCCCATTGCTGCTTCTTATATGCCAAATGCCAGGACCCCTGGTGCCTGCCCATGAGGCCACTCAAAGCGGAACACAGCGTCTACAGATGCTAAGATGATTCGAGTTTCACTCACTAGCCCACCTGAATTCTCCCTTCATCCTTTCTTTTTTCTGTAATGTTATTATACTGGTGTGCTTTGGTAAACTCTAAACCAAATCTGGGAATAAAAGGAGAAGTTGATACGCATGGCTAATTATTAGAGAAATGTATATAACGTGACAATGACGTACCACCTCTCACCCCAGTCAGAATGGGCATCATTTAAAAGTCTACAAATAACAAATTCTGGGGAAGGTGGGGGAAAAAGGGAACCTTCCTATAACTGATGGTGAGAATGTAGGTTGGTGCAGTCACTGTGGAAAACAGATATGGAGGTTCTGCAGAAAACTAAAAGCAGAATTATCACGTGATCCAGCAATCCCACTCTGGGACATATATGTGGACAAAACTCTAATTTGAAAAGAAACACGCGTCCCCATGTTCATAGCAGCCAGGACATAGAAACAACCGAAGTGTCCACTGACAGATGAATGGATGAAGATGTGGTACGTTGGGATACTACGGAATACATCGGAATATGCGACGGAATACTGCTCAGTCTCACAAAAAAAATGAAATGATGCCATTTGCAGCAGCAACGTGGGCGGACCTAGAGATGATCAGACTAAGAAGAAGATCAGGAGAGACAAGTACCATATGATAGCGCTTATATGTCAAATGTAAAACATGATACAAGTGAATTAATGCACAGACTTCCCTGTGGTCCAGCGGTTAAGGATCCACCTGCCAATGCAGGGTACATGGGTTTGATCCCTGCTCTGGGAAGATCCCACGTACCAACGGGCAAGTAAGCCTGTGCGCCACAACTCCTGAGCCCACGAGCTGTACTACTGAAGCCCCAGCGCCCAGAGCCCATGCTCTGCAATGAGAGAAACCACCACGGTGCGAAGCCCGAGCCCCAAAACTAGACAGTAACCCCGACTCGATGCAGCTAGAGAAAGCCCATACACAGCAATAAAGACCCAGCCCAGGCCCACCCCCTGCAAAAAACTGAACTCACTCACAAAACAGAAATAGGCTCACAGACACAGCAAACAAACATGATTGCCAAAGGGGAAAGGGGGTCAGTGGGGGATAAACTAGAAGGAGTGTGGGATGAACAGATACCCACTACTACACATAAAGCAGTGTCGAACCCCAGGCGCTCACCAAATCCCAGGGGCTGTCCTCCAATCCGCACCATCTTCCAGAGCTCCCCAGATGCGCTCGTGAACAACAGATTACTAGGAAACCTTAAAAGGGAGCGAGAGACGTCAACCCCAGATGCTGAGTGCTCCCCCCGCCAGCTCTCCCTGGAATGCTCCCTGTCGCTGGGGCACTTATGCTGGACTGGAACTCAGGGGCCCCCAGGACCCTCCAAGCCCTCAGTCCACACGCTCCGCACATTCCCTCCTCCAGGGGTGGGGGGGTGGGGGGCAGGTAGGCAAAGCTGGGATTGGGCTTTGGGAACAACTGCCCCCTTTGCTCCGGCTGGTCAGGGTACCCGTCCTCAGCTCCAGATTGGAGGATGGGGTGGGGGAACGAAGAGCACTGGACAGTGCTGGGTGACTCGGGGCCTTCGTCTTGAGAGGCCTGTCATCTGTAAGCTGGAGTTGCTCACCTGCAATGAAGGGCTGGGGCGGGGACTTGTTAGGACCAAGTGGGTGACGGGCCCATTGTCAGCCTCCACCCGGGGCCTGGCTCACCTCTGCTGGGTCTGCACGTCCATCACCAGGGAGATGTAGCCCTCGATGAGGGAGAAGGAGAAGAAGCGGATGTGGTCGCAGTCATCGCCGGACGCCAGGGGGTCCTTCACTCTGGGGGCCGGGGGAGATGGTGAGGGTGGAGTGAGGGACCCACTGCACCCTGACCCTCACCTGGCCCACCTGCCCTGCCTGTCAGCTGCGGGGTGTCCGGGGAGGCACCGACCAAATCCTGGCTCTGACCCCGCCTTGCTGGGGGACTCTGAGCCACTGCCCCCTCATTGGTCTCCACACCTGAGACGTAGGTGACTCCACGGCATTCACAGGGGTGAGCACCGCACTTCACAGTGTTGAAGACCCAGCTGGCCCTCTGCATGGGCTATACTTATGCATTCCTGGCAGGGTTTCTCTGCCAACATCTCAGGGAGTCTGTGGTCACTGCCAGCTTGCTGGCCCCTGATCCCACCCCACTTGGTGTTGGCCAAAACTTAAAATCTGCCCTGAGGAAAAATGCAAAGTTGTCATCCACCAAATGAAAAAAACCTGAGTTCCTGGCTTTTCAAATGACTGGGCTTGTCCAGGAGCTCAGGGGACCCTGGAGTGTTCATAACATCTACATGTGGGCCTGGGGTTTCAACAAGTTTTGGGGTTTGCAATGAATCAATTCTCCCCTTTAAGAAATGGGATTTGGGGTAGAGTCATGTCTCTCTTCTCAGGCTAGCTCCCAGGGCAGGCCTGTGCCTCCCCTCAGACTGGGGCTTATAGGCAGATTCGTGTCTCCTTGGCCCACCCTGCAGCCCCTCACCCCCGAGGGGGCCCTACCCGTTGGAGTAAAACATGACGTCCATGAGGAGTGTGGCAACGGTGGGCAGCGTGTCGGGGTCCAGACTGGTGACACAGAACCTGTTGCTTGGGCTGGACAGTGGGTGGATGACGGGCCTCTGGACTGTGGGAGCACAAATACAGGGGGTGCTGAGGGCAGGAGGAGAGGAGGCGGCAAGGGGCCTGGGGGTGGCGGGGGCGGTCAGCCAGCAGCTGCTCTGGGAGGCCCGATGGCAGGCTCTGAGATCCGGCCCCAGTCACTTCTGCAGCTCCCAGCAGTCCTTGCAGCTCTCCTAATTCTCTGGGCTCACCCCGCCAGACCCCTGGGCCTTTGCACGTGCCATGCATCTGCCTGGAAAGCCCTTCCCAAACTTCACCACCTATCTTATTAGCTCCTACTTGCGCTGTAAGTGTTTCAGCCTGAGAGTCACTGCCTCTGAGAGGCCCACACTGACACCCTGGGCTGGGTCAACCGTGGCCCCTGGCCATTTCTGGCTGTGTCCACATTCATCGCCCTTTGGAGACCCTGGGTCTGAGGACTGTTGATCCGTGTGATGCCAGGCCCTTAGCCGAGGCTCTGAGAATGGGGGTGCCCTGGGGCAGGACCTGGTCATTTCCTGAAGTTTCTCTGCACAACTCTCCCCGCCCTCAACTCACCCATCTTGGGCTTCACAAAGCCGTTGGTGATGCCGAGGTTCTCAGCTGCCACCGTCTCGCCATTGACGACCCGCAGGATGGTGAACTCTGATGACAAGGTGTGGGTGACGAAGGGCAGGTCCCGCTCACGCACCTGGGGACGAGGAGTCCATGAAGTGAGTGTACCATGATCCCCGGATGGAGTGGGGCTGGGGGCACTGGCCCCTTTACTCTGAAATTCTGTGCCCAGAACCAGTGTCCCCCTCCCGGCCTCCCACTGTCCTGGTTGAGACAGGGGCATGTGGGACCAGGGACCAGGGACCTGGGACCAGGGGCACGTGACTCTCCAGGGACAGAGGGAGGACCAGAGGGGAGAAGATGCTCCACCGAGGGCCGGGACGTGTGGGTCCACACCCCACTCCCTTTAGAATGCGGTGCCGAACCTGCCCCCGCCGGCCATGCCCTCCAGGGTGGCCACGCCCCCACGGGAGAAGAGCACAAATAACACAGTGGCCAGGAATTACTGTCAGCTCTGTGACTGGACAGCGAGATCAAACCAGTTCACCCTAAAGGAAATCAACCATGAATGTTCATGGGAAGGCCTGATGCTGAAGCTGAAGCTCCAATACTCTGGCCACCTCATGTGAAGAGCCGACTCACTGGAAAAGACCCTGATGCTGGGCAAGATTGAGGGCAGGAGGAGTAAGGGGGCAGCAGAGGATGAGATGGTTGGATGGCATCACCGACTCAGTGGACATGAGTTTGAGTAAACTCCGGGAAATAATGAAGGACAAGGAAGCCTGGGGTTGCAAAGTGTCACACATGATTTAGCAACTCAACAACTCTGACCAGAAACGCCTGCTCCCCTGGAGGAAGTGCTGTGGGATTGGGGAGCCAGAAATCTAGCTGTGAGGGTGTCCCACAGACACATCTGGTATCCAGTTCAAACCAAACAGGGTCCACTCAAAGGGCAGGTAGTGGATGGAGCCAGAGCCTAGCCCGGGCCATGTGACACTGGACTGATGACCCCAAGGTCCCGTTGACCTTTCTCTGAGCAGACCATGAAATGGGGGTGGGGGCAAAGACTTTGCGGTTCACATTGGTGGGGGTGCCTGCATCACAGCTTACCAGGATGAAGTCCGTCTGGTAGGTGGAAAGCATGAACACCGAGATGTTCTGATCGGCCAGTGGGGCGATGACCGACTTGGCGATCTTGGTCACGCCAATGGGCTGGGAGCTGGAGAAGCTGCCGCCGCCAGACACCACATTGAGGGCCAGCCAGGTGGCGTCAGCCACGCTCAGGTGTTCCGAAGAGGGCAGTTCTGGAGGGGGACACGGAGGCCCGGCCTGTGACTGATGGGCCCCAGCTGTGCGACCCTGGCCAGCCCGCCTTCTGGACCCCAGCGCCCTCATCTGTCAGAAGAGGACGAGAGACTGGCCTCCTCTGTCCCTCCTGGGAGGACTGAGCAGGGAAGACCTTCAGAGGAGTCTGGACATGCTGGGCAGCTCAGTAGGGTGGGGGCCCTGGGGTTTATCTGCGCGGGGCCTCAGTCCCCAGCTGTGAAGTGATGAGTACTTGGCAGCAATTCTGTTGTTTCTGGTTCTCATGACCCTTCCAGGTGCCAGGTCCTGCTATCACCTTATCCAGGTGGAATGGGTCCTATGGTTTTCAAACTGGGTTCCCAGGAATCTCCGGGTGGGGGGGGGGGGCTGGGGGTGGAGGGGAGGGAGCCCAGGAGAAGACAGGATCGAGGGCCCAAGATTTCTCTCCCTGCTTCCATTAGACCCGTCACCCAGGTCCCTCCTGAGAGCCTGGGGATCCTGCGGGGGGGCCCCACCAGGGACACGGTGGGGTAGGGTCAGGGGGCCAGTGATCCTGGAGTCTCCTTGACTAGCTTGTGAAGACCAACCTACCCCGCCCGTCCTGCAGAGAGAGCACCCAGGGAGGCTATGCATGGGACATGGCACACGTGTGTGCAGCTGCACGGACAGGCAGCCATGGAACTCTCTGTGCATCGCGGCTGTCTGTTCAAACTGACCCTGGACCAAGACTGTTATTTCACCCCATTCATGTGACAAACCAGAGCTCTGAGGGACTGGTGACTTAACCAAGATCACTTAAGGAATAACAGAGCCAGAGTTCAAACCCAGGTCTGCCTTATACACAGACTCTCATGCTCTGTGCGGGCACTGCATGGGAAGAAGGGCCAGGTCCCCAATTGGCGCAGGGGCTAAGAACAGGGGCCTGGAGCCTGGGGAGTTAAGGGGGCTCTCAGGATCATGATGATGCCCGAGGGAGGCTGTGCAGGACGGCTCTGGCGGCCTCACCCAAGCTCCTACCTGCCCAGCTCCGGGTCGTCATGGCAACCACAGCCTAGGGAGCCCATTGGCCCTGCTGCCTGAGAAGGGCCAGTCCTCCGCTAGGCTGGCTGGAGAGGCAAGCTGCCTCCCAGAGAAGGGAAGGGGCTTGGGAGGTGGAGCGGGAGGAAAGGCTTTAAAAAAAAGGCTCTGATTTCGGGCTTCCACCTGTTACCCGGGGTGTTGGAAGAGACTTCTCAGCTCCAGGACCGCCAGAGGAATCACAGCCCCACCAGAGCCAAGAGTCCCAGCTCAATTCTGAAATCCTACGGGGCCTGGAACTGGCCACAGGGGACTTCCCAGGGACAGTATTGTGAGATGCCACCCTGCCATCTATTTTTTTCTTTTGGTGTTTTTAGCCTTGCCATGTGACAAGTAGCATGGTCCCCCGACGAGGGCCTGAACCTGGGTCTCTGCAGTGAAAACACGGAATCCTAACCACCAGGCCACCAGGGAATCCCCCTAACCATGCCATCTTGAGCAAAGCCCTAGGAGCCACTGAGGGCTGGGGTGCCCCGATGGTCCCGTCAGCTAAAGCCATTTTATAAACATACTGATAAACAAATTAATTAATAAATAGATTTAACAGGAAAAGTTTTAAAAAGTCTCTTTTTACGAGGACTGAATCCCAAAAGCCTTCTTGGGAAAACTCTGGAGGGGTCCTTCCTGTAAGGGTCAGCTCACGCATCACAACCACGTTGGCTGTCACGAACCTGCCCTCTGTCTGCCTATTCCAAGCTCCTCGTGACTCAGAGCCACCCGGCGGCTCCCACGTCCTCTGGAGCAACAGCTGAAGTCCTCGTGACCTGGGAACCAGTGCTGCCCCAGAGGGCGTTCTGGGTTCAGGGAGATAGTCTACACCTATGCTGTCCAAGGCCACTCACCTCACATGGCTACGGGGCACGTGAGATGTGGTTAGTGCGACAGAAAAAAATACAATCGAGCATTTTATTTAATTTTGGTTCATTTAAGTCTCCACAGTTGTATGGGGAGAGCAGCTGGTTGGAGTCAGCAACTGGCCCCGTTAGCCCGTCAGCTCCCCCAGGGCAGCGGCCTCGGTGGCCTTTGCTTTCTGCCATTCTCAGTGCGGGGGCACACGGAGGCTCCAAGTGAAGGGCTGGGGAGGGAGAGGGCGGCTGTTCCCAGCTCTCTCTACTCGGCCCAGGTCCCTCTTCTCACTCCTCTGCCTTCGCTGTTCCCCGCCCCGTCCCCCTAGCTCGGTCTCTGTGGTCAGGCTCCGTCTCACCACCAGACCCGGGGCGCAGGGTCACCTCTGACATCATTTCATGAGCTCCTATACTCGACTTCCCAGGATGGGGCAAAGGGCCCCAGGGGAGCCAGTGCCATCCCCTTACCTGGTCTGCCTCTGGATTCTCAGGGCAGAATGCTGTCCATTTGCTTAGAGACCCAGCTCAGAAGTCAGCCCCTCTCCCATTTCACAGACTACGAAACTGAGGCCCAGAGAGGGAGGCTGATGGGTAAGAGATCACGGTGTAAAGGCGGGGGGACCTCATTCTGGCCTCGTGGCATGCCTTCCAGCCTCGCCTTGCCACCAGCCTGCAGCAGGGTGTTGAGAAAACCCCTCTCGCAGGGCTGAGCTTCAGGACTGTCAAGCAGGGGGGTTCAGGTAGCTGGGGTTCCAGGGCCCCAGTTCTGACAGCGTGGTCCCACTGGCCCTGTGGGGCCTTCACCTGGTAGGTGGAGCTTTGGCTGCCCCAGCCTCAGGCCTGCCCTTACCTAGAGGAAAGGTAGACCATCTCAAGACTGAAAGGCATTATTATTTCTGTCACTACCCATCACTCAAGGCCCTAAAAATAGCCTTAGAGCTGAGGACGGTCCCTGGATTGCTGAGGACGCCTGTCACCTCCCAGACACCAGGTGGGCAGCTCTGTTGTTGGGAGCCCCCCGCTACTGACAGCAGGGCTTGCGGGTCCCTGCGCTACATGGCCATGTCCTCCGCACAGTCAGGTCAGGTCTTTCCCACCCTGCCAGCATCAGGGTCAAGAGACCTGGGGTCAGGTGGGCAGGGTTTCATCCTGGCTGCATGACTCTGGACAAAATTACCACGTCTCAATTTCTTAAGCTTTCAAACGTGGGCTGCTGAAATTAGGATGGGCTCCAGAAGACGCTTGGAGGATTATGTGAGATAAACCCCATCGAATGCTTAGCTAAGGGCCTGGTGTTTGAGGGCTCACCAAGCGCCAGAGTCTTTCTGTTTCAACACAGGTGGTGGCAGTGGTGCTGGTTTGGGGACAGGAGTTGGGGTAAATGTATCAATACCAAGAGTTTAACATGTGATTTCACTGTAAAGGAGTCACTTGTGGGACAAAGGGACAGTCATGGGTCTGAGCATTCAACTCAAAAGAATTTAAAACAAAGACCTAGGAACCACCTCAAAGTCCATGCTGGAGCCCAGATGGAAGAAAGATAGGGTAGGAACTTTGGTGATACCCTGAGGTATTGTATAAATTGTATAAAAGATGGAAGAAAGTGTTATTCGCTCAGTCGTCTCCGACTCTTTGCCACTCCCATGGGCTGTAGCCTGCCAGGCTCCTCTTTCCGTGGAAATGTCCAGGCAAGAATACAGGAGTGGGTAGCCATTCCCTTCTCCAGGAGATCTTCCCAGCCCAGGGATCAAATCCAGGTCTCCTGCACTGCAGGTGGATCCTTTACCATCCGAGTCACCAAGGAAGAAAGATAATGGAAAATCACAGAAGGATGGTGACCTTGGCTTGTTGCCATGGGAACAAGGACTGAGGACGTTTGAAAGCACCTCCCTTGTGGGAGGAGCCCCAGAGAGCAAGCCCCCTGCCTCCCTGGTGGCCTTAGTCCCAGGGCGGGTAAGCACTGCCCCCTCTCAGCTGTGGGTCCTTTCTCGAGCGATCAGAACACGTGGGGAGAGAGGGAAGCTCTACCGACTTTGTAACCCACCAGCAGGGGGAGGCAGAAACAGGCGGGGGAGCGGCCAGCACTGACCACAGGCCATGGTCCAGCCAAGCCCCCGGGGAGAGAAGCACATACCAAGAAAGCCCTCCTCATCCACAATGATGGTGTAATCCTCCGGGGTCTCAGTCAGACTGAAGAACTTGCACCTGGGTGGACGGACGGACAGACAGACACAGCATATTGTTAAGTCCCAGCAGACCCTGCGGCAGCCGCCCACTCGTGACCCCGTGTACCCAGCACTCTGACCCAGGCTGCTGGAGCTGGGTGGGGGGTACTGATTCTTTCTCCCGCCAGTGCCCCAGCTCTGACTCACGGGGTCTCAGAGAGGCCTAGAGATGACGATCGTTTCCTCCGCCACACCCAGTCTGTGGGGACCCCCGAGCTGGCCAGCCTCCAGGGTCGCCTCTAGGCCCAAGGGCAGCTCTGGCAGGAACCATGCAGATGAACCGTGTTTTCCAGCCTACCCAAAGCCCTACATTCTGACCTCTAGGCCTCTGTCGCTGTGCTGTGTGGCCTGCCCATGGTCCCAGCCCCTCTCCTCACCAAGTCAAGAGCCCCCACTATCATTCAGGGGCTAATTCGCATTATCCCACCGAGAGCCCCGCCTTTAGGGCACCCTTCTTCCTTGTACAAGAGAGGGGTGTGGCCGTGTGTGCCATTTTGGGGCATGGATCCCTGAACCGCCTCTGGTAACACTGCTTAGCCTGGGGTGTAAGTTACTCATCCTCTACCTCAAGTGGGACCATCAATTTCCCAAGGCCAGGGAGGGTCTGGCAATCACCCTGTCCTTCTGTATCTCGTCCCTGCTGGTCTCAGCCCTGAGCGCGCTCTGGGCACCTGGCAGACCGGCTGGGCTCTGTGTCCAGGCTGCCCTTGGGCTGGGCTTTGAGGCTGTCACCGGGTGAGGGGGAGGGTTACCTCCTCTCACTGCCTGTCTCCCTGCTCCCCATCCAGCTAGTGGCCCCCAGAACACCCCAGGCACAGCGACAGGGAGAGCCGGCACGCTCAGGCAGTGGTGTGTGGGAAACTGCCCACGGTCATTTACTTTTCCGGTGTCACCAATCTCAAGAGTGAGGCTCAGCTCGGGCTCCACGCCCAGCGTGTAAAACCCATCCATCATGGGAAGTCATGACACAAAGAGGCCCAATGAGTAACCTGGCAAGGGTCCGAACGGCACTTCTACGAAGATTAAAACGGGAAAGGAATCCTGAAGTGTCATGGGATGGGGGAGGCCGGAAGGTTACACAAACCTCTCTCTTCCTGGTTTCCCCTCTCCTGGCAGCCGCCCTCCAGCACTGAAGCCTTGTCACCAGAACCCCCGCAGCACCCTTTCTCCCTTTTTAAAAAATTAATTTAACTGGAGGATAATTACGATACTGCCGTGGCTTTTGTCATACATCGACATGAATCAGCCATGGGGACACACGTGTCCCCCCAATCCTGAATGCCCCCTCCCACCTCCCTCCCCTTTTTTCTTTAAGTTTTTCACAAGGTGTGAGATCCACCGGAACTGGTAAGAATGCAAAATGGTACAGCTGTTAGAGAAAACGGCTTGTCAGTTTCTTACGGAGTGAAACAGACATGACCACAGGCAATCCTACCCCTGGGTATGGACTCAAGAGAAATGGAAACATGGCCATACAAACACCTGTATGCAAAATGTTTACGGCCTTTATCTGTAACCACCCCGAACTGCAAGCATTCCAAACACCCTCCTTGCAGCTGGAGAAGTGGGGAAACTGTAGCACATCCACGCCAGCGAACACGAGTCAGCAACGAGGAGGCATGAATGAGTGACTCCTGCAATAAAGTGGATGAAGCGCAAGAGCAAAGGGCCAAGGGAAAGCCACCCTCAACAAGTTAACGTACTCCACGATTCCATTTATGTGAGATTCTGATTTACCTTTCTTTTTAAATGAAACTTTTAATCTTGTATTGGAATATAGCCGATTAACAACGTTTCGATAGTCTCAGGTGGACAGCAGAGGGGCTCAGCCATACGTATACACGCATCCATTCTCCCCCAAACTCCCCTCCCACCCAGGCTGCCACATAACACTGAGCAGAGTTCCCTGGGCTCTACAGTAGGACCTAGTGGTTATCCATTTTAAATACACCAGTGTGTACCTTCCCAAAGTCCCTAACTATCCCCACTGCTCCCCCCACTCCCAGCAACCATAAATGTGTTTTCTAAGTCTGTGAGTCTCCTCCTGTTTTGTATAATGTCCTTTAGATTCCACATATAAGGGATGTCATACAATGTTTCTGCTTCTCTGACTTGTGTGTGACATTCTGGAAGAGGCAAAACTGTAAGGATGGAGAACAGACAGATCCCTGGTTGCCTGGGGCTGGGTTGGGGTTGATGTCTAAAAGTCACCAGGAACTTTTTGGGGTGAAGGAGGTGTTTGGTTTCTTTTTAAAAAATGTATTTATTTATGGCTGTGCTGGGTCTTCTTTGCTGGGCACAGGCTTTCTCTAGTTGTGGCAAGCAGGGGCTACTCTCTAGCTGCGGTGCGCGGGCTTCTCTTGCTGTGGCGCATGGGGTCTAGGCACACAGGCTTCAGTAGCTGTGGCCTGTGGACTGAGTTGCTCTGAGGCGTGTGAAATCTTTCTGGACCAGGGATTGAACTCATGACCCCTGGTGGATTCTTAACCACTGGACCACCAGGGAAGTCTGGTGTTTGGTTTCTTGATCGTTGTGGTGGCGACGAGATTGTATATGTTTTTCAAAACGGAAAGAACTATGCCCTAGAAAGGGTAACTTTTACTGTATATCTAGATTATACTGCCATGAACCCAGACTTAAGAAAAGCGCTGGTGCCAGAGTCATAAATGGGGTGGCACCCTCCCCGCTCCTTGACATTCGGCTCAACCAGCAGCACACACTGTTCAATTTCCCTCCAGGTCTTTGGTTTTCAAATTACATCTCTTGCCCCTGCCTGTCCCACATCCAATTTGCAACTATTGTCTGGACAAGCGAAATCTGTAATTGCTGGGGGAGAGCAGCACATTATCAACTTGGTGAGTGGCAATCGCTGGTCTGGCCTAGTTCCTTCCTGGGGACCCCCGTGTGCTAAGAGCCTCAGGAAGCCCCTCTCCCCAGCCATCACCAGAATGCCACAAGCACGAACACCCTGGCTGGGTGGGGGCAACTCAGCCATCCGAGAGCCCCGGGAAGGCAAACAGATGTGGTGCTTGCTCTTGGTGCCCTCTTGGCGGTGAGGGATGCTCCAGAAATAGACGGTATAAATGACCCTGAGGGCGTAAACACCGGCAGAAGGCAACATCGGCCTCTGTATAAATGGAGGTATGACTATGCTGTTGATGTGACCCGCGGCTGAGGGCCAGCTGGTAGACATCCATCTTGGAATGTGCACCTTGGCATGGGCAGGCCTCTGGGAGGGCGAGTTGGCCAGAGGGACCTGCAGCTACTCCTCTGGTCATCAAACTCAGGAGGACCTATTCTCATATTCCCCCCCACCACCACGTCCTACAGGTCTCGGAGCTCACCCCATCTCCACCCCACCCCGACAGTCGCTCTGATTTTGCCTCTCTCCATCACTCTCCTCCACATGAATGCGTGCCTAGCAACCTCTCCAGAACTCTTGCCTGTCTCATCTCACGCATCCAAAGGCTGACAAATATTCTTTCCACAGCCCGGCACCCCTTCCCTGTTCTTTGGCTGGACACGTGCTGCTCATCCTTCAAGACTCAGTTTAAGCATCTTGTTTGGGGTGAAATCTTTTCTAACTGGCACTGGCCACCTCCTCTGTCTCACTTCCCACCATAGGAGGGGTCCTCCCCGGATGTTAAAGCCACCGTGGACAGCTAGGCTTGGTGGTGCATCACACCTTTAGGTGACAGTTCATCTCAGAGTGTCTGTGAAGGATGCCTGTAAGAGTTGGGCAGTGCACAACCTGTACAACTGCACTTGATGGTCCTGAATGCTTTCCACAATCTAGTCCAGGTAACACTTGTTTCCCACAGTGGACCATATAAGCTCTCAAAGGGAAGGAGGATGGGTTCTCTGCACATATATCTTGTACCTGACATGGCCTGGACAGAGTGTCGATACTCAAAGCCTGATGATCAAGAGTGAACTATGGCCACATACCTACCCCCAGAGCCAGAGAAGCCCCGATCAGAGCAACCCCTGCCTGTCCTGTGTGGCACTGCTTTGACTTACCCCGCCGCTGGGGTAAGTCTCCAGTCAAGTCAAGTCTCCAGTCCCAGCTCCACGCTCTCTAATGCGCTGTGGCTAAACCCATTCCCCAGACGCCGGGCCTTGGAGTTTGTGGCGTCTCTGTGCTTTGTCTAAGGAGCCGGAGAGAGGAACAAGACCCAGCAATTACCCAGGCTGCTGCTGAGTGCTGTTAGGAAATCCGAGGAGGAGGGGAAGCATTTGCCCTCTAGATGCCCTCATGGTGCTAAGGAACAGGATGAAATAACAGGGTTAGAGAGAGCCGCCTGGGAGAGCGGGAAGAGGACCAAGGTCCTGGAGTCAAGAGGTCCGAGTTCCAGTCCCAGTCCGGCGCCGGGGGGTGGTGAACCCTGGGCTGCCTCATTCCTCTGTACATGTCCAGTGAAGGACATGTTCAAGGGGGACTAGGTTTTCTGAAGCTCCAGCTTGGGCAAGAAGGGCACAGGCCCCGTGGAACCCTGCCAGATCCATAGCAACGTGGATCTCAAAGGGCCTGGCGACAAGGCATGGAGAGATGATCCCAGAACCATCAAATCTGTCTGGGAAAAGCTTTTCAAGGGCAGGTAAAAATCCCATCCAGCTCTGATCAGAACCCAAGACAGATCTGTTGCCCAGGCAGCTGGGCAGGTGGTAACATCACACCTCTGGGGGAGGGCTCATTCATTGCACAGTCCTTGTGAAGAGCACCCTCAGGGCTGGGCAGTGTATGGCCTGTGCACCTGTGTGATGGTCGATCGGCAGGAGCGGTCAGGTAGAGTCCTGGGCAACGTAGGAGGGAGATTGGGAGCAACAGCCCTAGGGACACTCCTGGTTCACCGTGGTTCAGGACACACTCCAAGAATCGTAACCCAAGTCCCCTGTCCAGGAGATGCCAACACATCCTTGGGCTCTGTGAACGAAGCACGGGTGCTCGACAGTCTATGTCTTTTCAGAGACTCACAGGCCTGGTAGAGCACGCCCAGGAGAAATGAGGGGGCTTTAGACTGCACCCCCTTCCCGCCTGGAGCAAGAGTCCAGCTGCCATCTTTAAATCTCTGTGGCTGCTGTGGACCAGGGAAGGGAACCGTGCTGCTGACTGTGGCTGTGTGACCTCTGGCAAGTCACTTAACCTCTCTGTGCCTCAGTTTCGTCACGTGTACAGTGAGGATGATGACAGAGTCCACTTCCGAGGGTTGCTGCTTAAGAATAAAGGAGTGTACACCCAGCACGACCATGGAAAGCACCTATACGTTGGCCATTTTCCCTTCTCGGAGGACAGAGGCTGCTGTGATGTGGTGGGGGACCACGGGGAGGCCAGCTTGTGTTGCCAGTTAGAAGGGCTCTAAAGCCAAATGAGGGCTTCTCCCGTGGCTCAGTGGTAAAGAATGCGCCTGCAATGCAGGAGGGATGAGGGTTTGATCTCTAGGTTCAGAAGATCCCCCTGGAGGAGGAAACGGCAACCCACTCCAGTATTCTTGTCTGGGAAATCCCCATGGATAGAGGAGCCTGGTGGACTATGGTCTGTTGGGTCACAAAGAGTCGGACGTGACTGAGCAATTGAGCACGAACAAAGCCAAATGGGCTACAGAGACCAGGAAGTAGTGAGATGTTACCTTTCTGAGGGGCTGAGCCCCAGGCTGGTGGGCTTCAGAGATGATGCTACATTGATGGGGAGGATGGATTAAGCCACCTCCAAGGTTCTGGGGAGTGCCGAGTCTCTGGATTCCTTGAGACAGTCCTTACACGCTGACCCCAAGCAACAAGCTTTGGCTGAAAAGTCTCCATTCACCTTCCAGTAGTCTGGCACCCATCAGGTAGCCAGCAAAGGGATGATGGTCTATGATGGAAGAAACCAACTCAGCCTGCAATTCCCAGTGGATCTGCTGGAGCCAAACCCACTCCCTGGTACGCCATGCTGGGACTTGATGAGTCTTCAGACATTCAGCATGTCTGAGCACATGGACTGTCCAGATCAGGGGAGCCAGGGAAGTGGCCTCACACATCACCATTGGTTGGGAGCTCCTATCAGCATCCTTCTTGCCTTCCCCATTCACCTGAGGGCTGGGTGGTGGTCCTGCCCTCCCCTCCTCGTTTCCCAGACATCACAAAGACCCCTGACATAGTCAGGGCTCAGCAGAAGTCGCCTTTCCATGGAATCCTGTGCAGAAGTCTTGGTCTCTGGGAGGCGGGAGCCAGCTTCGTGGGCCAGACCCTCCCGGGACTGGGGCCTGTTTTCTGCAGGGTCACCACGTGTTCCTCCCAGCCAGACCTTGCTGAGGTCGCCAGGCCACAGAATAAATCTAGCCCTTTGCAATTAGAGCTTGGTCAGCTGGGCTTTTTGTCTTTTTATACAGTTCATGGGGTTCTCACGGGAAGAATACTGGAGTGGTTTGCCATTCCCTCCTCTGTGCTAAAGCTGAAGCTCCAGTACTTTGGCCACCTGATGTGAACAGCTGACTCACTAGAAAAGACCCTGATGCTGGGAAAGATTGGACAAGGGGACGACAGAGGATGAGATGGTTGGATGGCATCACCGATTCGATGGACATGAACTTGGGCGAACTCTGGGAGACAGTGAGGAACAGGGAAGCCTGGTGTGCTTCAGCCCATGGGGTCGCAAAGAGTTGGACATGACTTGGTGATTGAACAACAGCTGGGCTACGACATGAGCACCAGACAGGCCCTGCAAACTGGACTGAGAACAGGCTTCCAGCATGTCCCAGGTACCCGTAATTCCTTTGCTCAAGTAGGGCCTCTGAACGCTCATTTTGAATTTCAGCACCTGGACACCCATGCCTGTTTCCCACCAAGGGTAGCCCGTTCAGGATGGAATGAGGGAGGTTCAACTACATCTTCCTCTGTAGCACATCACAACGAGCAGATGGAGGGCCCAGGCTCTGACCCACTTCTGGAGGCATCCCACTGCCTCCGCCAGCCCCACTGATGCATTCCTGCAGTGGAACACAGATGCCTCGAACTTGAACTCCAGCGAGGGACAGACGCGCTTTTGGGGTGCTCACTGTGCTGGTCTCCCGCCTTCCCGGGCTCTTCTTCCCTAAGGACATCCAGGCGGAGAGTGTGGGTCAGACTTTCTTCTGTTACCCAACTGTGACTTTTTCTTCTGCTTCTGGGTCTTTGATAGGTCTTTTGTGTTATTTACAATTCATTTCTACTGTTATTAACAACTAGAAGCTGCCAATTGAAATTTTAGTTAGAAAAAACTAAATTAGTTGTTTTAGTTAACAAAGAAGCTGCCGTTTCAAGCACGGTGTCAGTGCTGTGGTTTGAAGGGCAATCCTAAAGAATGTCCTTTTTCTGTTAAGATTGAAAAAAAATCTGCTTCAGTCCGGGGTGGCCAGGAGAATCAGACAGCGTGGGTATCAGTGCTCACAAATTCTAGGGTGATACGCAGAGACAGGACTGCAGAAAGGGGCTGGGTAGGGCAGAGGGTATCGGTAAGGTCTGGATAAAGCCCCTGAGAGCCGAATGCAGTGGCTAGATCACTCAGTCTTTTTGACAAACAAACGGTTAAGTGCCTTTAATGCATAAAGGCAGTGCTTCGTGAGCTGGAGACACACCTTAAATAATTGGACAATTAGAATTTCCATGGGGGCTGGATAAATGGTGAGTCAGACGGTGGTGTGTGCCTCAGAGCCAATAAAAAAAGGGAATTTGCAGTTTAAAGCAGAGTGGGGAGTGGTTGCCAGGGGCTGGGGCAGGGGTAATGGAATGGGGAGCAATCATTAAATGGGTGCAGAATTTCACTTTTGAGACGATACAAAGTTCTGGAGGTGGATGGTGGTGAAGGCTGTGGAACAATGCAATGTAAGGATTTAATGCCACTGAGATACGCGATACACTGAAAAGCTTCTACAGGACTCACGGGGACCTTCTCTTGCTCTCTTTTTTAAATGGTGGACAAATGTATTTAATAAGAAATATTACAAAAAATTAAAATGATAATACTTTCTGTTAAGTACATTTGTTCACCATTAAAAAAAAAGAGGGGACTTCCCCGGTGGTCGAGTGGTTAAGAATCCACCTTCCAACGAAGGGGACTCGGGTTCGATCCCTGGTTGGGGAACTCCCAATCCCACATGCCACTGGGCAGCTAAGCCACAGTGTCACACCTAGAGAGAAGTTTGCCCACGGCGATTAAAGATCCCACTGCTGCAAACAAAGACCTGATGCAGCCAAAAAAATAAATCTTTAAAAAAAAAGAGTGAGCAGGGAGGGTCCCCCATGAGTTCTGTAGAAACTGGAAGGGTGAACATGTGGCTGTCCCAAAGCCCCGAGGTGGGCTCCTGCCCAGGAGTGGCTGTTGGTGGGGGAAGGGGAGTGGCAGGCTAAGATGTGGGAGAGAATGCGGGAGGGCCGAGGATGCCTGGGGCCCCTCTAAGGACCAGGTGGGACTGACAGGCCAGTGAGGAGGTACCTGTGGTCTTCAAGGGGGCTGGCTGGTGAGAGCTGGGGGCTCGGACCTGGCTGGCGCTGGTGGGCGTGGCTCCGTTTAGAAGCCAGGAAGTTATATTCAACAACTAGGGGCTGGTGAGATTGGTGAGAAAGACTGAGGCCAAGGCAGGAAACCATCATCCACGGCACGTTCTCAGCAGAAGCACCAGGGGAGAGGTCAGCTGGCGGATGGGGCTGCCCTGAACTGGCAGAATGTACACACCTCTGAATCCCGCCCGGACCCACATCTTTGGTCCTTTCCTCCATGGAGACCTGCAGCTCCCTATCCCTGCCCCAAGGGCTCAAGGACAAGCCACAGGGAGCTTCCACATGGCTCCTCTGATGGCCATCCCTGTGGCCTGGGGCACCGGGCAGTGTCAGAAGGGTCATGCCCAAGGGCAGGAACCGTGTTTGCGGAAGGCTGGCTTCTTGTTTTGCAAGCAATTTCCAAGTGCAGGGCACACACGAGGCACTGACTAGTGGTTCCCTTTCTGCCTTGGGAGGGACTGAGATGGAAAAAAACCCAAGTGGACATCCTGGCTTTTGCCACCGCTCCAAGATGAGGCTGGAACAACTGACTGGTCATCGAATCTTCCCAAGTTCCTTATCTGTGAAAGAGGTTTGAAGATACCTCTCCTGCAGGATCGTTCAGGATTTAAGGAGGTTACGGAACACACATGGGAAGTGCTCAAGACCCCGCACAAGCATGCACAGTCTCTTGATGTTGTGAGCTGGCCTGGAGACTTGAGTGGAGGTCCAAGGCAGTGTTCCCATCCGGGTAGTGCTCAGCCTTGCAGTGGGCTCTGGGTCTCTGCCTAACTTCTGGTCTCCCCACTTCTCATGGCCTCCACCCCAACCCTCACAAGCAGGACAGTCAAGTCTCGTGCAGCGGCTAACGAACCCAACCCAGGTACCCCAGGCAGGCCACTGCACCCCGCCCCCGCCATCCCCCAGGGTCCTGTCACCCCACCTGCCCATCAACTCCCAGCGATGATTGTATCCATCGCGGTGCCAAGATGACTTCCTTCACGGTCTATCTCTGCTGGTCAGATACCTGCTCCTCGGGAAATGACTGAGTTTTTCTCATCCAAGTTCCCCATGCCACAGGACTCCACGCAGGGTCTGCGTGTCATCTGCTAACTGAATGTATGCATAGTGTCATTAATGATTCCCATTTCACAGGTGGGAAAACTGATGTTCCGTGAAGTTAAGGCAGTTGTGGCCTTGGGACCACTGTGCTGTGCGGTCTCTAGGATCGAGGCGGGGGCGGGCAGCCAGGGGACAAGTGTGGCCTGTGGCATATTCCCTATGACTCAGCTCTTCCCCTGGGAGTCATCCACTCTCTTAAACATGGGTAACCAGAGACAGGGACGAGAGAATTGATAACAGCCCGTCCTTGGTAACAAACTCCTGGCTGCAACCCAGATGCCCATCACCAGGAGAGGAGAGTGATGACAGAATACTACCCAGCAGCCAAAACGAACACTCTGCAGGGACTTGCAAAACTATGAATATAATATAGCAATATAATCGTAGATGGAAAAATAAATGCCCAACTGTTATATGTAGCACGGTATTCTCTTTACAGAGTGAAAAGCAGCTACAATGAAAAAACAACAACAAAACCCAACACGTTTAAGACTCCACGGAGATGCAATATAACTCCATGTAAAGGAAGCCAGGGAATAAAGAACATGTTACTTGGGGTTGGGGGGATTCCCTGATAGCTCAGTTGGTAAAGAATCCGTCTGCAATGCAGGAAACCTTGATTTGATTCCTGGGTTGGGAAGATCCCCTGGAGAAGGGAAAGGCTGCCCATTCCAGTATTCTGGCCTGGAGAATTTCATGGACTGTATAGTCCATGGGGTCACAAAGAGTCGGATACGACTGAGCGGCTTTCACTTTCATTTCACTTCTGGTTGGGGGGTCTGGTTAGATGAAGGGTGATTTAAAAAAAATAATTTATTTGCTTGGCTGCACTGGGTCTCTGTTGCTGCTTGTGGGCCTTCCCTTGTTGGGGCACACAGGCTCCTCACGGAGGTGGCTTCTCTTGTTGCACAGCATGGGCTCTAGGGCACACGGGCCTCAGTCGTTGCGGCTCACGGGCTCAGCAACTGTGGCTCCCGAGCTCTGGGGCACAGGCTCAACAGGTGTGGTATGCAGGCTTAGTTGTTCTGAAGCACGGGGGATCTTCCTGACCCAGGGATCGAACCTGTGTCTCCCGCAGTGGCAGGCGGGTTCTTTACCACTGAGCCACGAGGGAAGTCCCAGATGGAAGGGACTGTTTCCCGCCGACTTTTGCCCTGGCTGTGCACGTGCTGATTACACTATTAATATTAACTAGTCAATTAAGCAAATACAGGTGGGCTGAGCAAGTGACACATGATGGGTGAGGGTTATGAACCTTACGATGAAAGGCTGCAGGCAACTGGGATTGGGTCCTGGCAGAAGCGACCTGGCCACAGATGAGAGGCCAGGGTAGGCTGCAAAAAGGTGGAGGAAATGCAACTGAAGAGCCACCCAGAGGAGGTGGCTGGAGAAGTTTCTGGTCCAGGAGCCAGAACCAGGCAAGCGTCCTAGGATGAATGGACAGGTCTGGTCCCAGGGTTACAGCTCACCACCATAGGGGTCATTCACTTTGGCTCTGGCTGGCCAGTGATTTGGGGCTCACTTGAGTTCAAGAGATGTATATCGGATCCCCAACTTGGCCCCCACAGCCCAGCCTCTAACAGTCTGACTGTGCTGTAGGTAACAGGCTAATGCTCTGGGTCTCAGTCACTGCACCAGCCCCAAAGACCTTTTTTTTTTAATTTAAAAAATAAAAAAATTTTTAAATTTTATATTGGAGTATAGTTGATTTACAATGTTGTGTTCATTTCAGGTGTATAACAAAGTGATTCAATTATACATATATATATATGTTCTTTTTTACATTATTTTCCCTTATAGATTACTACAACATATTGAATATTGTTCTCTGTGCTACGGGCTTCCCAGGTGGCTCAGTGGTAAAGAATCTGCCTGCCAATGCCAGAGATGTAGGAGACAGTGATTTCCATTCCTGGGTCAGGAAGATCCCCTGGAGAAGGAAATGGCCACCCACTCCAGTATCCTTGACTGGGAAATCGCATGGACAGAGGAGCCTGGTGGGCTACAGTTCATGGGGCTGCAAAGACCTGGACACGGCTGAGCACACACACAGCACTCTGCAGTACAGCAGTTCCTTGCTGACTATCTATTTTATACATAGCAGTGTGTATATGTTAATCTCAAACTCCTAATGCATCTCTCCCTCCTCCCGATTTCCCCTTTGGGAAGCCCCTGAGCCTGTGTCCTCTCTGATAGTGACTCCCTGGCTTTCTCCTGACTTAACGGGAAGCTTGTTCAACAACCCCCACCCCCGTTCCTCATGCTGCAGCTGAGAACACACGCAGACACACACCCTCCAAGGATGCAGACAGCGTTTGGTCAGCTGACTGAAAACAGTAATCAAAAGACTCGACCCTATAGCAACTGGTGGTCCTTCTCCCCCTGCCCTGCCCCACCAAGCCCCTGACACCTTCATGGGAAACCAATGGTCCCTAGACGGTTTGCCATTACAAGACTTTGGAACCATACTGAGGTACCGCCTGGATGGAGTTGCCAGCCTGTTGCCTGGCAACTCCGTGATGCCCCCACTCCCAGGTCACTCTGTGCCTCTCTCATCTCCTGCGGCCACTTCAATTCTGTACCGCCTGTTGCTGCCTTGGGGACAGGGTGTCCTGGGTGGCCTGCTTGGCCGATCCTTAGATGGTCCCCGATCAGCACCATCTTCCTCGGCAGTGACCTCCAGCTCAGAGATCCCCCGGGTCCTGGCTCTCACCCCTCCACCACTCAGGGAAACAGCTCAACCCTGCCTCTCCCGTGCCTCCCTGTGCCCACGCTCTGCACCCCAGTGTCCACCTCCAAGTTTCTAAGGAGGTGAGGGCCTCCTTCCAAAACCCCTCTGCCTTTCCATTCATCTCATCCCCTCTCTGACCTTGGAAAAATGGTGCCACGGGGCAACCTTTTAAGTCCCTGTTCCCACCAGCGCCTCTCTCTCAGGAATCTTGTCTCATACTTGGCTTCCTCCTAGTCTTAGTGACAAACAAGCTCAAGTTTCCTCCATCCTAAAAAAAGGCTCCCTTGTGCCCATCAACCTTCTTCCCTCCACTACCGCCAGCCCTCCAGCCCCTGCCGCTGGCTGGCCTCAGCCCTCCAGTGGATCCTGCTCACCTGTGACCTCTACCAGCCAAAGATGATGGCTTCCTCCCTCACGCCCTCCTGTCCTTGGGCCTTCTGGCAAGACCCTACATGGTTGCCCAGGGGGCCTCAGCCTAGACCCAGGTATTGAGCACAGGGTCTTCCAACGTCGACCCTCCTTTCGCTTCCTGCAGTGTCCTCTCTTCCAAGCCTCCCCAGTGCTCTTCTCACATTACCCCCTCCCTGCAATTCTCTCCCTCGCAGGCTCCTGGTCACTGCGACCCAGGCTTTCTCCCCAAGCGTCAGACACCCACTTCTCTGATGCCGGCTGGACTCGTCTCAGACTCATTTTTTACATCCAACTGCTTAGAGAGGAAGTGCTGGTGCCCATTTCACAGATAAGGAAACCGAGGACAGCAACCCAGCAGGCAACCCAGCAGGCAACCCAAGCCACCTCCTGTGCCCTCATCCCAATGGGACAAAACAGAATCGAGTACCATTCGCTTGACTCTAAAAACCCACTGCTGGACGTTCCCTGGTGGTCCAGTGGTTAGGACTCTGGGCTTTCACTGCCGAGGGACAGAGTTCAATCCCTGGTCAGGGAAGTAAGATCCTACAAGCTGCGAGGCATGGCCAAAACCAAGCAATCAAACACCCCTGCTGCTCCCCCCTGGGCGTGGCCAACAGCTGACCACCAGGTCAGAGTCAAGGACAGGGGACTGCACCGAGCCTGGGGCTGAAGGCTGAGTCATCTCAGAGAACATTCTCCTTTCAATGGCTGTGGCCGCCTGTTATGGGCAGTCGGCTGACACTCGATCTGTTTACTCTTGGATTCCTAGCCCAGCAGAGTGAGGCCCTCACGGGGGCCTCTCTGGGGCATCCTGGGCAAGGAGCCCCAGCCAGTCAGAGCCTCGCGGACCTTAAGCCAGGAGGGGGAGGGCCACTTCCAGGTAAACTTGTTCAGCAGACCCACCCTGAGACTTTAGATTTATGAACCCGATAAAATTAGCAGAGGGAAGAGATTTGCAAGGGTTGGTTTAATTTGGTAGAATCGCTTACCACAGATTCCCATTAAAACCACAACACGCGGGACAAAGGGGGGATCTTCCTGGAATCACCCAGACACGAAGGTGGAGCACGGGGAAGCAGAGAATCAGGCGGGGGGCCACTGTGCTGCCTCCGGGTAACGGAATCCTGGAGACCCCGCTGCTGCTTGCTTACCCCTGGGGAGGGGGAGCTCACTCCTTTGTGCGGCCGGGAGAGCTTATTTCTAGAAAGCTCTATCCGTGGGGCCTCCTTAGTAACTGACACCCAAATAGTCTTAATTCTGCCCTCCAGGGACCCAGGGAGATTTATTTCAGCTGGGAAAACGGCAGGAAAGGAGCCCAGGAGGACTACCACCTCTTCTCACAGTGGGAACAGGGCTTACGGGCAAAGATGTTACATAAACCTCAGCTGTTTGCTTAAAGCAGGGGTCCCCAACCTCCGGGATCTAAAGCTTGATGACCTGAGGTGGAGCTGATGTAATCATAAGAGAAATAAGGTACACGATAAATGTCATGGACTTGAATCATCCCGAGACCACCACCCACCCCTACCTGTTCCCGGCAACACTAGTGGTGAAGAACCCGCCTGCCACGTAGGAGATGTAAGAGACATGGGTTCGATCCCCGGGCTGAGAAGATCCCCTGGAGGAGGGCATGGCCACCCACTCCAGTATGCTTGCCTGGAGAACCCCCATGGCCAGAGGGGCCTGGAGGGTTACAGTCCATGGGGTTGCAAAGAGTTGGACACAACCGAAGGGACTTAGCATACACACCCCCACCCAGCCCCGGTCTGTGGAAAAACTCTCTTCCACGAAACTGGTCCCTGGTGCCAAGCAGGTTGGGGACCACTGGCTTAAAGCATGGGTTCTCAACCTTGGCTGAACACTGAACTCACCTGGTGAGCCCTAAACTGAGGGAGCCTGCGGAGGATGTACAGCTGATCGGAAAGCCAGAGAGGCAGGAGGCCAGCGTCCCTTGCCAGATGCCTGAACCTTCCTGGCCAGGAGAGGCTGCCGGCAAGCTGCCTAGCCAGGGGCTTGAGCACAGCACATCCGCCACCACGTTCTGGGGGGGACCACCCTGGGCGGATGACCACCTGCAGGCACTGTCCACTTACTGAGCCTCTGCTCTGCAGGCCCCTCTAGGAAGCTGTGGGGGTGGCACTCCTGGCCTCCCCGAGACAAGGCTGAGCACGCCTGTGAGACGCCGTGGAGGACACTGCCCCCTAAATCAGAGGTGCCACTGCTCCCCAGAATGTCAGCGCCCAGGGCTGCGGGTTTAAGCTGGTCCCGACAATACCCACTCACTGCAATGCCAGCAGGGAGGTGACGGACGGGGACGGCTTCTTGGTTTGCCTGGGACAGTCCCAGCCTGGGCACCAACAACGCCTCAGAAATGGGCAGAATCACGCAGAGGCGACAGAAGTCGGGTGCGAGTGGGCAGGAGAGGGGAGTGGTGACCGGAGGTGGGTAGTGGGAAGACTTCCGGGAGCCCGGGAACGTTCTCTAGGGGTTTCTGCCTGGGAGCTAGGTCTCCAGGTGTGGTCACCTTGTAGGAATTCACGGAACCTCATTTATAAAATCTGTGCATGTCCCACCTGGGCTGCTACTTCACTAAAGTAGAAGGGAAGTCCTGGGGCAGGGTGGGGAGTGGGAGATAAAGGCTAATGGGTCAAGTTCATGCCTTTCTTCCTGTTTAACCTGAGTCTTCTTTGCATCCCAACTGAGCAGACATGCTCAGTGGTTTGCTTGGAAGTGGCTATGAGGCTCATGTGCCAGAGTAGACCTCAAGGGTCCTCCAAACAAGGGTGTGAAGGGGCAGAGGTGGTGAGGAGGTGACCTGAAGATGGATGAAGAGCAAGGATTCTACAATGTTCCATGGTGACATCCCTCTTGCTGTGCCAGGGCTGAGCAGCAGCTACTGAACAGCCCTCATTGATTTAGGCAAGAAATGCTTTAAAAAAAAAAATTATTTGGCTGTGTTGGGTCTTAGCTGTGGCACTTGGGCTCTTTGTTGCATCATGGAGGGTCTTTCGTTGCAGTGTGGGGGCTCAGCAGTTGTGGCTCCCCGTCTGAGCTGCTCAGCAGCTTGCGGGATCTTAGTTCCTTGGGATTGAGCCCGGGTCTCCTGCATTGCAAGGTGGATTCTTAACCACTGGACTACCAGGGAAGTACCTGAGAAATGCTTTTAATGACATCAACTTGGGTTTTGATCATAATTTTTTACAGGTTTTATATATGTATACATCCTTTTTCTGAACTGTGGCATAATTTACCAAAATGATATGTGCAGACTTTAGGTGTATGGTTAGATGAATTTTCACAAATGTATACTCCCTTTTAACCAACACCCCAATCAAGATACTGAACATTTTGGGAGGGACAAAAATTGGGAGATTGGGACTGACATATACACACTCAGTTAAGTCAGTGTTAAGTGTTAGTTGCTTAGTCATGTCCAACTCTTTGTGACTTCATGAACTACATACAGCCTGACAAGCTCCCCTGTCCATGGAATTCTCCAGGCAAGAAACTGGAGAATTTTCCTTCTTTCCACTTCCTTCTCCAGGGGATCTTCCCAACCCAGGGATCAAACCCAGGTCTCTTGCATTGCAGGCAGGTTTTTTACCATCTGAGCCACCAGGGAAGCCCTGACATATACACACTACTATATATAGAATGGATAATTAATAGGAACCTGCTGTATAGCATAAGAAACTCTAATTAATACTATGTAACGGCATATATGGGGAAAACATCTAAAAAAAAAGTGGATATATGTATAACTGATTCACTTTGCTATATATCTGAAACTAACAACACTGTAAATCAACTATACCCCAATTAAAAAAAAAAAAAAAGATACTGAACATCCTCTTCACTGCAGAAAGCCTTCTGTCCCTTGCCTGTGGGTCCCTACGACCACCCAGAGGCAACCCGTGCTCCAGTTTCTACCATCATAGACTATTTAGTGGTTCATGCGCTTCACAGCCGTGAAATTGTATGGTGTGTAGTATTTTGTGTCTGGCTTCTTTGGTTCAGTGTATTGTTTTTGAGATTCATCTGTTTTTTATCATTTGTGGCAGCTTTGATTGCTGAGTATATATGTTTATTTATATTGTATTATATTTTCATCTATTCTTTCTCTTGTTGATGACATTCGGTTGTTTTCAGCTTTGGGTTATTATGAAGGAAGCTGCTATAAACATCCTTATTAAAAAAAGATTTCCTGGCTGGCTTCCTCTGCCCCAAGTTCCCATAATTCCACAAAAGCAGCTCGAGTTTGCCCGAAGAACTCCTCCGCAGACCTCAGCCCACCCAGGGGCACCTGAGCCCTGGCCTCTCCGTGGGGTGGGTCCTGCGGCAGGGCAGTCACACCTGCTGAGATGAGGAAGGACCCCACTGATGTGCAGCTAGGGAAAAACAAGCACGTTTGATTGTGGGAAAGGCGGTGAAACAAGGATTTTAAAAGGGAGCAGCTGTGTGGACTTCTTTTGGACAGGGAGCCCGGGAAGGGCTCAGGGAAGAAGAGATCCATGCAGGACAAGCAGCAGATACGGGGGGCCCCAGAAGAAAGACCCCCTGACTCTCAGAAGAGAAATACCCTACAGGGTTGTGGTCCAACCATCTGTAGCCGTGGAAATGTCCAGTATCATCCACATGATGTAATACATCGCTGAGTGGGAAAAAAGCAAGCCCCAGAAGATAATACACAGCCCAATACCCTTGCCAGCTATATATCCAGGACAAAACTGTTTGTAAAAGTCAAGGGAAAGATAAGCGTGGATGGACTGCAGTTACCATCGATGTCACGGTCGCAGTGCGGGGGATATTCTTATTCAAACAATCAACAGGTGAAACGTGGAAGCTAGTATCAATAAGTAAGTCACAGGACAAGGATGGTGAGTAATCACACTCTGTGCACCTGAGGTCTATTAAAAAAATAAAAAAGAAGGCTTTGAAATGTTTGAGGGTGTATGTCTTATTTATACAGAGAGCGGTTCCCGCATCTTGCTGGCAGTCTCGCTGTTCCATCTTTGCACCTGCCTCTCTGTACCTGCTTGAGTCCCATCTTCTCTTAGATGGGGGAGCTGGAGTCATGCTCCATTCACTGTGGACCACCAGGGGGGTGGGGGACCCTGGGGAATGCAGGGGGATGCATAGACCCCGAAGTCTATGAGCCTAGCCATATAAGACCTCAGGCCCCGTGTCCCTCCAGCTGGGAGCCAGGTAGGACGGTCAGGAGCCCCAAGACGACGTTGCTACTGTCTTTATTAAGTGAGTGGTATCAGCCGAGCCCCTGCCAAGACAGGGAGTCAGACACAGACAGGTTTGTGTTTCTGCAGGGGTCCTAGGGACAAGACACAGGAAGGGGTGGAGCGAGAGGATGGGCGGAGGACCTCAGTGAAGGAAGAGCCGGGAAATGCCTTGAACGGTGGGTTACAGCTCAGAGGTCCGCAAGATACTCGGGGTGAAGAGAACCAGGACTCAGACACGCTTTGCACGCTCCATACCCGAGAACGTTCTTCACTCGCACCAAGAAGCACGTGGCTCCCTCACTTTTTGTCCCTAGCACTTTTAGGAAAGAACAGTACAAACATATTTTTCTGTACCCAAGAAACAGGCCAGTAATAGCATGACAACAAATGGGCCTGGTACCTGGTCTCAGTGGAGGACTGTGTGTGTGGGGGTGGGCAGGGTGGGAGGTACCAGGGTATGAAAGGGACTGGGGCTGCCAGGCAGGGAGGTGGGGGGTGCTCCCTTCCCACCAAAACAGGGGCAGCTGACACGCAGCTTCGATAAACTGCGGGCCCTGGGTTGCAAGATCTTCCAATTTTTCCAGAAAAGCTGGAAATCCAGATTTTGGTGATCTCTCGATACTTAAATGTTAGTATACTTAAAAAAAAAAAAAATACACCAAGGTGGGCCAAAGAAAACATGTCTGACCTACAGATACCCCATTTTTTCCCCTCCCAGCCCCCTACCTCCCTGCAAAGTTCTCATATGGGATTTAGGAGTTGCAATTAAGCCCCCTAAGCCACCAGCACTGGGACCATCCCGGGCTCGGATTTCATCTCTGGCTCCATAATGTCCGGAACCTCACGGAGGTCCTTAAGAGTGAAGGACTAGAGACTGGCATGAGGTGGGGTCTTGAGTTTACCACTATCTTTTCCCAGGAAAAGCCCCCTCAGCATTCACTTAGCTCAGGGGAGAAAATGTTTAGCATTGACACTTGGCTCTTTTTAAAAATTTTTTATTTTTGGCTGAGCTGAGTTTTCATTGCTTTGCACAGGGTTTCTCCCTAGTTGCGGCGAGGGGGGGCTCTTCATTGCGGTGGGAGTGATTTTCATTGCAGTGGCTTCTCTTGTGTGGAGCACCGGCTCTAGAGCGCAAAGGCTCAGCTGCCCTGTGGCGTATTTAATTCTCCCAGACCAGGGATTGAACCCGTATACCTGCAGTGGAAGTGCAGATTCTTAATCACGGGACCACCAGGGAAATCTGACACTTGGCTTTCTTAAGACGTCTTTGCCTCTCTCTAAACCCTCCCGTTAACAAGCAGGGCTCTGTTTACTAACTGGACTGGGTGGTCCTTCCAAAGTGCTCGGGCACCTGGCCTGGGGGCCCAGTTATGGCCAAGACATGCCCGCACAGGAAGCCTGGGCTGTCACGCGGTCTTGCACTCCTGGCTGATGGTGACACCAGCTTCCCGGAGTCAGGGCTGGGGCTGAAAATCAACACAGGCAGCCACTGCCGGCTCCTCACTCCCCAGCCTCTCCTGGAGGATGCAGCGCTTTGTTTTCTGGGTTTGTACCTGTCATTACCTCTCTGAGCTCCCCGGAGCAGCTTAATGACCATCCAGGAGTCCTGCCCCACAGTGAGGAGGGCAGGCCTCTAGGGCCCTCCATGGACTCTGGGCCAAACACTTCACTTTTATTAAAATTCTCACTTGACTGGGGCCAATATCCCTGGGGCCATGTCCAATTTGCCAAAGTCACGGAGACAGAGAAAAGTAAGGGAGACTGCGGTGTTAGAAGACGAGAGAGAAAGTCTTTAGAGCATCCACCTGCCAATGGAGGAGACACAAGAGATGTGGGTTCGATCCCTGGGTCAGGAAGATCCCCTGGAGGAGGAAACGGCAACCCACTCCAGTATTTTTGCCTAGAAAATTCCAAGGACAGAGGACCCTGGCAGGCTGCAGTCCATGGAGTTGCAGAGTTGGACGTGACTGAGCATATACACACACAACTGGAGCGTAACCTAAAAGTGCATTCCAGACAAACTGGCCAAATCAGCGTCATCACCCCGTTTTGCGGATGAAGAAACTGAGGCTTGGAAGGTCAACACCCCACCAAGGGCCGTGAGCTAATATGTTGCCTGTGACTGGTAAGGGGGTACACCTGGGCCTCTGTGGTACCAGCATCCTCTACTCACACAGGAGTGGGGGTTCTCAGGGGAAGGCGTCTTTGGTAACAGTAAGGAGGCTCCTCAGAACCCTCTGGGGGCAACAGGGGTCAGTGGCTGTCTCCCTACCGCCCTGGGGAGAGAAAGTGCCTTTCTGGGGTGTGCAGCATTTTACTGCTGGGACAGCTATGAAGCCCTGGGGAGGGCACTACTCAGACTCAGCTGCTCCCAGAGCCTGGAGCCTCCCCATCAGCTAAACCTGGCAGGAAGGTGGGAAAGCCTGGTGTGCTGGGACCCAGGACAGTTTCTGACATTCAACACTGGTGGAGGTGAGAGAGCTCGGGAATCTGGGAGGGGGCAGCCCCTGGAGGTGGGGACTCAGCTTCGAGGGCTGGGGATGGCCGAGAGTGGGTCTGGCTACCTGGGCCTGGCAGATGGGTGCCTTCACCTGCACGTGGAGGGGCCAGAGCGGGAGCTGGCCACACAGATGGGCAGATACACTGCTGTGAGAGCAAACAAAAGCAGGGCTTTAACTCTGATGGCCCAATAACAGGCTGGGGGTGCTCTGGAGGTGAAAGGCTTAAGACCTGTCTCAGCCCACTGGGGGCCTGTGCACTGGCTGGGCGAAAAGATAAAATGCTGATGAAGGACCCCAAACAAGAAGACAAGCAAATGCCCCAGGGCCTGTATGTACCTGCATAATCACACACCCCCAGGATGGAAGGGGACACATGAGGGTCCTTCACCCGCCAGGCTGATGCACACTGGGTGGTGAGGCGGTGGGAAGCAGGCTGGGGACACCCAGATGGATGGATGAGCTGCTTTGGGCAAGCACCACCCAAAGACTTTTCCAACACGTGTGCTCTGACCCCGGACTCTGCTTCTATGCATCTGCCTGCAAGCATATTTCCACACGTGCAAAATTAAGGCCTGTGCCCCGAGTTATGAGTTACAGCATTAATTATAAATAATTACAAAAAAGATTGGGATAAATGTCCACCAGTGAGAGCCAGTTTAAAGATATGATGGCCACCTGGTCCTCAGGAAACTATGCGATGGTTAAAAGTGTGAAGGTTGCTCAGTCATGTCTGACCCTTTGTGACCCCATGGACTGTAGCCCACCAGGCTCCTCTGTCCATGGAATTCTCCAGGCCAGAATACTGGAGTGGGTAGCCATTCCCTTCTAGAGGAGATCTTCCCAACCCAGGGATCGAACCCAGGTGTCCCACATTGCAGGTGGATTCTTAATACTGTCTGAGCCACCAGGGAAGCCCAAGAATACTGGAGTGGGTGGCCTATTGCTTCTCCAGGGGATCTTCCTGACCCAGGAATTGAATCTCCTGCACTGCAGGCAGATTCTTTACCAGAGGAACTACCAGGGAAGCCCCAGTGGTTAAAAGGAGGGATGCAAATTATTGCTAAGACGAATTTCAGCTGAAAAATCCACAATGCAGAACAGGAACAGTGAGCATGGTTTAATACCAACTTATGTTTAAAAAAAAAAAAAAGAGGGAAATACCAACTTATGTTTAAAAAAAAAGAGGGAAAATATTGCATATGCGTATTTGCATATACATACATACACGTATATATACACACAGACAGACATAGAAAATATCACCAAGATCCACCAATCTCCTTGTGGGGGTGAGAACTGGGTAGCTGAAGAATAAGGGTGGGAGGGAGCTTTTACTGGGTACTTTTGTGTACCTTTGGAATTCTAATAAATTATGAATTTATTATCTATCCAAAAATTAAAAAAAAAAAAAAAAGGCAAGGAGGCAGTGGCGCTGGGCTGGACTGTCCAGGCAGGGGAGCCAGGTAAGAGTGGGGTGCCAGAGGGGGACCCTGAGAAGGTGTGGGAAGGAGGGCACAGTGGCCAAGGGCGTGGTATCAGTAGCCAGACTGTGCTGGGGGTCAAAGCCCAGGCCTGCTGTTGACCTGTGTGGTGACCTTCCTGCCCAGGGCTAGGGCACGGCCCAGATACAGCTTGATGTCAGGAGGACCGATGAGAATCTCCTGCCCACCTGCAACCCTCTACTTGGTACGGGTGCTGACCCTGAGCACCTAAGGGGCCAGGTGACATGTCATCTTAAAGCAGACCCTGGGGCTCTGCCTTCTTTCCATGCAGGGCTCCCTGCAGAAGTTGCTGGAAGCTGCTGGGTCATCACCCTCCAGTAGTAAGCCTGAGCCCTTTGCGGGTGGGCAAACAAAGGATGGGGGAGGTATCTCAGGGTCTCCAGCCTCCATGTGAGGACAAACAGCAACCCAAACCTTCCTGAGATCTTCTGCTCACCTTCCAAACCCCCTCTTAGAGACCAGAGCACTAGGCCAGTTAGAGTGGCCCAAACCACATTCTGTAAGTGCAGGGTTGGGAGGGGAGGGACAGGGGGGTACTGAGCATCTCCAGACCATCTGGGGACACGGGGAAGTGACGGAGAGTGGCATACCGCACATCTCGCTTATCCATTCATCAGTCAATGGGTACTGGGTTGCTTCCATGTTTTTGCTATTGTGAGTAACGCTGTGAATGTGAGACCCTGCTTCCAACCTTCCCAGTATGCATGCAGGAGTGGCACTTCACTAGCCTGCCTGCATGTGGGCTCAGTTGTGTCTGACTCTGCAACCCCATGGACTACAACCTGCCAGGCACCTCTGTTCATGGCAAGAATACTGGAGTGGGTTGCCATTTCCTCCTCCAGCCTTCTTTGGCCCAGTGACCAGATCCTGATGGAGGAGGCTGGACGGAGCCTGCCCTCCCCTCGTAACAGGGCCACCGTCTCCAGCCCCCGGGTTGCTCCAGCTCACTGTGGGCCACACCAGCCAGGCCTCTGGGCTTCCTGCACATGCTGTTCCTCCTTCTTGGAAGTCCCTTCCCTACCTTGGTGTTTCAAGCCTGGCTCAAATGCCCCTTCTCCTGGAAGCCCGCTCCGACCCCTCTGGACTCCACTGTATTTCTTCCCTGCACCTCGAACTCCCGAGCCTGGAGGACTTTTCCTCTCACTAGACTAGCATCGTCAAGAGCCTGGAGAGAGCTGTCTCCCCCCACCGCGCTGTGCGTAGTGAGTCCAGGGTCGGGGTTCAAGTCCTCAAAGGGCCAGCATGTGGCACAGAATGGGTATCACGGGGGACTTCCCTGGTGGTCCAGTGGCTAAGACTCTGTGCTCCCAATGCAGAGGGGCCCAGGTTCCATCCCAGGTCAGGGAACTAGATCCCACAGGCTGCATCTAAGAGTTCCCACGCCGCAGCTAAAGATCCCATGTGCCGCAACTAAGACTCAGTGCAGCCAAATAATAAATATTTTAAAAAGAAAAAAAAAAAAACTAGTGGAGATGAATGAACCCCCGAGGGCCAAGAATCCAGGCCAGGTGTCAGGAAACCCCAGACAGCAAGAATGAACTGTCTCTCTACTCTCGGCCTCTGCCTTCCGCGGCCACCCTCCCATGGGCCTGATTCCCCCTGGGGTGACAGATGACAGATAAGCCCTGGGAGACTGGAGGCACAAGCTTCCTGGGACCTCACACTCGCCTAGCTGCTCCCTCGGGGCCTGTTCCTGCCCTTGGAAGGAGAAGGGACAAGGCTGCAGAGGAAACCTGACCTCACAGGACAGAGGTGTGTGCACCGGGTCAAGACAGGGGTGATGATGCAAGAATCTTCATTCTTGGGGAGGATGCAGAGGTCCAGGCTTTTGAGAACAACCGCTCCTCGGGGCATTAACCCAGGGCAATCTTGCAATGGTTTGGTTTTTCATGGGGCATTTTAGCATCACAGCTGGTGTCCAAATGAGGCCGGCAGTACAGGTGGGCACTGAGGGGTCTTATGATCGCCAGTGTCTCCAGTCCCGCAACCCTCCTTGCACTCAGACGCAGGGCTGGGCACCCACCTAAGCACCTGACCTGCTGCTACTGCTGCTAAGTCACTTCAGTTGTGTCCAACTCTGTGCGACCCCATAGACAGCAGCCCACCAGGCTACCCCGTCCCTGGGATTCTCCAGGCAAGAACACTGGAGTGGGTTGCCATTTCCTTCTCCAATGCATGAAAGTGAAAGTGAAGTCGCTCAGTCGTGTCTGACCCTCAGCGACCCCATGGACTGCAGCCTTCCAGGCTCCTCCATCCATGGTATTCTCCAGGCAAGAGGACTGGAGTGGGGTGCCAGTGCCTTCTCTGACCTGACCTGCTGGATCTCATTTAATCCTTGAACGGCCCTCGGACAGGGTGTGATCGCTTTCTGCGTTTTTTTCAGTGGAAGTTGACAACTCAAGGCAGTTAAAACCAGGCTGATTTGGACTGAGAAGCAGAGGGAGGAAAAGGGCTGGAGGGAAGCTGAGGGGCCATCACTCTGAGTAGGCCTACTCTGAAGAGCACTTAGAAAAGAGCAGATAAAAAAAGAAATGTGGGGACTTCCCTGGTGGTCCAGTGGTTAGGACTCGGAGCTTCCAATGCAGGAAGGGTGCATCCCTGCTCGGAGAACTAAGATCCCACATGCAACGTGGTTTGGCCAATACATAAATAAAATTAAAAAGAGAGAGAAAAAAAAAAAAAATGCGGTTTCATTGCTCCAAGCATGTACTCCATCCACCTGGGCTACCTGCTGGGGTCCTCAGAGACCTGGCTCCAGGAGACGATGTGGACCAACCATCCCACAAGGACTCTCAGTTCAGGGGGCTCCAGCCCGAGTGGGTGCAAATGAGTTCCACCAGGTGGTTCATCGTGGGGTGATCCCCAGGCCAGCACTGCACCTCCCTGGGGTCAAGCCCGGGGAAGGGGAGAAATGGATTCCATCTCTGAGAGCCCCTCCCTAGTCTCACCGGGAGGCAGTGAAGGGGGTGGAGTCCAAGGAGACCCTTCTGAACCCTCCCTGCCCCAGACGTCCACCTGCAGGCTCCCAATCCTAACCCTTGCCGAAAGAGAGGGACACCACGTGTTCCTTCCCACTTCTACAGCTCATTCTGCAAAGCGGGGGTGACAGCTCTGTCCCCCATCCTAAGGCTACGTATAAACCCTCCCACAGAAAGCACAGTGTGGGCAAAGTAGAGGTTGTCCTGGGGAGAGAGGAGGATCCGGGCATCGGAGGGGAGCGGGGAGCAGGAACGAAGCAGCAAAGGAGAGAAGGCGGGGCGGGGCCTCTGCTCAGGACCTGGACTTCATCCCAGCACATCTCACAGTCGCAAGATGGGATTAGATTTCTGTGCAAATCAAAGCTGCCCTCCTGTTGGGAAAGAGCCTGGAGGGGACGATGAGGGTCAAGGGGTCTGGTGAGGGAGGCAAGGGAGGCGGAATGGTTAGAGAAAGGGCCTGCAGAAGGGCTCGATAGAGACAGATGGACGTGGGGATGCAGAGGAGGGTAGGAGAAGGTCTGGGCAGATGAGGAGGACCACTTGGGACAGGCCAAGGATGGGCAGGGAGTCTAAGCATCAGTCAGGCAGCTCCGGGTGCAGCAAACAGGTCCCAGGACCTGGCTGGGAGCGGACCTCAGTACTCTTGGTTCTGACAAGCTGCTCTTACAGAGGGCCCCCTGCCTAACCCCAAAGGTTCTCAGGTCTGTATGCCTGCAGACTCCTACTCTGCTGCGAGCAAAAAGTCCCTCGTCAAAAAAAAAAAATCAGAATTAGACATTCCATCCTGCACCCACCAGCTCAGCCCTTCCAATGATTCCAAAGCTGAACAGACCATCAGCGCTGTGGGAACCAAGGCCACCCCTGAGGCATGCAGCCCAGTGAAGGGCACTTCGGTCCTCAAAATAATATCCCGTGAATTCATATGAATAACCAGCTCACTGTGGGTAGGATGCCTAAGCCCTTGATATAAAGTTCCCTACTTAATCCTCAGTGCAACGCAAAGGGCCCCATATACTGATGACCATTTTAAAGATGCAGAAACTGAGCCTCCTTTGAGGCTCTCAAGAATCTGCCCAAGGTCACAGAGCTGGCGAGTGGCGGTGGTGGTGGTGGTTTAGTCTCTAAGTCGTGCCTGGCTCTTTGCAAGCCCATGGGCCGTAGCCCACAAGGCTCCTCTGTCCATGGGATTTCCCAGGCGAGAAAATTGGAGTGGGTTGCCATTTCTTACTCCAGGGGATTTTCCCAACCCAGGGATCAAACCCACGCCTCCTGCATTGGCAGGTAGATTCTTTACCACTGAGCCACCAGGGAAGCCCTGGTAAGAGGTGGACTTTGAATTAAATACACGTTTTCTTAACTCTTCCACGTATGCACATGCCCTGAGAAATGGGCCTTAGCACAGGCCTGAACCCCCGTCTGCTAGGTGTCCGCTGCGTGACTGGGGGTGAGTAATAGGCTGCTGTCTCCCCTGTGGGCTGGGGAGGGAAAAGGATGGAAACCCTACCACGGCCTGGCACGTAGTAGGCGCTCAAGAAAGATCTCTGAGGCTAAGCTTTGCTTGTTCTAAATCCACTCTATCAGTCACCGCCTCAGTGACTTTTGAACTCCTTTGAACTCTGAAGGAAAAAGACTGAACTTGGAGAACACCTTTCCACCCCCTGCCTTTTCTGCCCAAGAAAGGGAATGCATCGTGAGGTGGGGAGAGGCTGGCACTGAGGGTGGGGAGGAAAGTCCAGGGGAGCGCCCAGGAGGTCCGCCTTGGAGGGAAATGAACCCTACCTTCAGAGAATGCACCTTGTTCCCGTCCAGGGTCCCGGCCGGTGCAGGAGGAGAGAAGCCTGACCGGATCGCCTCTCCCTCCCCACCTCCCGGGACTGTTCAGCTCCCGGCAGCTTCAGCTTAGGTCAAATGGCCACAGCCTAGGCTGGGTCGGCTGGGGAGCCTGCCTTCCCCTGACCCTTCCCCAGGGCCCCTAGGTATGGCCACCCCAGCGCCCCCCGAGCCTCTTGGAGCCCACCACTTCAGCAACCACCCATTCCAGACAGGTGAGACATGGAAGGTATCTGGCAGTGGTCTCCAAAGAGCCCAAGAGCCACGGGAACCTCCATATGACACATCCTTAGAGATGCGCCCACTTAGGTGACACCAACTTCTGGTGAGCTTGGTCCCAGGAGGACCATGGGCGGAGCCTGCTGTGGCCAGGTGCTTGATCTGGGTTATTCTTGCCCCATAATCCTGTTCGTGCACAGAGAACCTGAGTCCAGGCTGGGGTCATCTGACCGGAAGGAGACTCCAGGCTCCTACCCAGGCAAAACTAATATGGTGGTTTACAAACATGGGCTCTGCAGCCAGAGGCCCTGGGTTCAAAGCCCTACTTCTCAGGTATTTTAAACAGTGCAGCCACCCTGAAAAACAGCCTGGCGGGTCTTGAAAACGTTAAACACAAGAGTTACTGCTTGACGCGCCATTCCTACTCCAAGGATCTACCCAAGAGAGATGCAGACACATATTCACACCAACATCTACACACAGACGTTCACCGCGGCAATCTTCATAATAACAAAAATGGGGAAACCATCCAAATATACATCGATGGATGAATGAACAAGATGTGGTCCATCCATACGATGGAATATTGTTCTACAGTAAAAAGGAACGGTGAATTGACATACAGGCTACAACACAGATGAACCTTAAAAATACGACTGATACTCAGTGAAAGAAGCCAGATACAAAGAACCACATACCGTATGATGATTCCATTGGTATGAGACATCCAGAGAAGACAAATCCCTAGACACAGGAAGTGGATTAGTCCTGCCAGGGGCTGGGGATGTCTGCTTAAGGGGTACGGTTTCTTTTGGGGCGACAATGGACGAGTTCTGGGATTAAGACGGTGGCAACAGTTGCACAACTCTGAATACACGAGCCGCTTGTCGTGTTGCTGTTTAGTCGCTAAGTCACCTCCGACTCTTTTGCGAACCCATGGACTGGAGCCTGCCAGGCTCCTCTGTCCATGGGATTTCCCAGGCAGGAAGACTGGAGTGGGTTGCCACTTCCTTCTCCAGGGGGATCTTCCTGACCCAGGGATTGGCCCTTCTACACTGGCAGGCAGAGTCTTTACCAATGGACCATCAGGAAAGCCCACCCAAGAAGCTACTGTGTTATAAACTTAAAGAGGGTGAGTTGTATGGTATTTTATGTGAATTTTATCTCAATAAAGCTATTAAAAAAAAAAAACTGCTCTTCACTAGTTGGTTTTGTGATCTTGGGCGAGGCATGAACCCTCCGTGCCTCAATTTCCCCATCTGTAAAATGGGGCCAGTAACTGTACCTACGTGCTAAGGGTTGTTGTGAGGATTAAGTGAGTTCATGCATGACGTGCTCTAAGCAGCTGTTTCGCTGGGTGCCAGCACTTCCCCTCGGTCTGACTCTGCCGCCCACGCTGCCCTGGCGCACCGCCATCTGCTCACCCACCACACTGCCCTTTGATTCTGCACACTCACCTCGCTATCTCTCCCACCCAGTGCCCAAATTTTCGTAAAACATACATCCTATCAAATTTATCACCTTGATCATTTTAAAGCTGACTTTTCAGTAGTTAAGTGCGTTCATATTGTTGTGTAACCGATCTCCAGAACTCTTCATCCTGCAAAACTGAAACTCTATACCCACTGAATAACAACTCCCCACTCACCCGCCCTCACCAGCCTCTGGCAACCACCACTCAACTTTCTGTCTCTACGAATTTGACTTCTCTGGGTACTTCATGCAAGTAGAATCACACGGTATTTGTCTTTCGGAGAATGCCTTATTTCACTTGGCACAATGTCCTTAAGGCTCATCCATGTTGTAGCATGTGTCACAATTCCTTTTTAAGTCTGGGTGATATTTTATTATCTGTAGAGACCACATTTTGCTTATCCGTGCATCTGTTGATGAGCACTTAGGTGGCTCCCACCTTTTGGCTATTATGAATAACGCTGCCATGAATATGGGTGGGCAAGAAAACCCCAAGCTTTTAAGGCCAGGCCTTAGAGGTGTGAGTGTGTCCATTATAAGGAAAGGACTATAAGTCCACTATATGTGTGCTGGCTTCCCTGGTGGCTCAGTGGTGAAGAATCCGCCTGCAATGCAGGGGATGTAAGAGACACAGGTTCAATCCCTGGGTTGGGAAGATCCCCTGGAGTAGGAAATGGCAACCCACTCCAGTATTCTTGCCTGGAAAATTCCATGGAATTGTGCAGGGCAGGCTACAGTCCATGGGGTCACAAAGAGGATGTTACCTTTAAGGCAAGGAATAAGGTTTTGGGGGACTGGCAGCTGGGGGAGATGTTCATGGTGGTTAAGAAGCAGCACCGGGTCTTGGACAACCAGCGCAGGTGGGACGAGGCTGGTTCATTCAGGGCTAGTTCCTCAAATCAGAGGTCTGTTACAAGAAAATCCTTTGCCAACACGTGCAAGCTCAGGGCTTTGCAACAGAAGATGAGTCAGTGCGCTGAAGCTCTGGTCCTGAGGCCTGGACCGCACCTGGGGCCAGCACAGGGGGAGATAAGCCCTCCCCCCACGGCCTGAGGCACAGGTGATTCTAGAAAGTCACTCACCCAGCCCCAGGCGGCTTTGAGAGCTGTCTGGCCAGATGAAAGCCAGCTAGGGTGATCACACATTCTGGTTTGCCCTGTTGTCTGGGGTAATTATTTTTAGTGCTCCTTGTTATTCTCAGAAGTGTCCCCATTTAGATGATAAATTACATAGTCACTCTATCAGTTACCCACTGCATGACAAATTGCCTGAAAACCTAGTCACTTGAGACAACAAACTGGTGTAGCTTTCACAGTTTCTACGGGCTAGGCAGGTATGTCTGGCTCAAATAGGTACTTCTGGCTGAGGGTCTCTTATGAGGTCACAGCCCACGTGCAGGCTGGGGCTGTGGTCACCAGAAGGCCTGCCTAGGGGCAGGAGGATTTAAGGTCAAAGTGACTCCCAGGCTGGCAGCTGCTGGGAGGTCTCAGCACCACTCCACTATGGGCCTCTCTGCAGGGATGCTTGAGCGTCCTGACAACATGGCAGCTGGATTCCCACAGTGCAAGTGGAAGGCAGAGGCAGAGCAAAGCCATGCCAGGCAGAAGCTACCATTTTGATGCCTCAGAAGCATCACAGGATCACTTCTGTCCCTTCTGCTCATTAGAAGAAAGTCACTAATCCAGACCCTACACGTACAGGTAAGGGAGCTTTAGCTAGCTTTTCAAGGGAACATTGTCAAAGAATCTGGGATATTTAAAAACTACCACAGTTACTCTAAAACTAGGGCATATGAGGTGGAGACAGGGAGCAAAGCCAGAGAGGACAGAAGAAGTCAGATCAAAGAATATTTGCAATGCCAGATAAGGAGCATGAACCAGGATCTGGGGACAAGGTGAGAAGGGACTGTTTTGAGCAAGGCACAGATAAAATCAGGGATTCACAGTGAATCATGACATCCACCCCAGCACCAGCCTCTGGTGGGGTCACAGGGCTCCACTCAGCCCCCGCAATAGCAGCCATCACCTCCTTCTGGGTCTTTGGGCCTGTCACCCTCTGTCTTTGGCAGAGAACACACCTTTTCTTTCCACTGGACCGGAGCTCCTTTTGTGCCTCCCACAGGGCCCTGCGCACAGCAAGTGCACACTGCAGGGTTTCTGCATGAGCAAAACAGATCAATTTACACCAGTCTCAAGCTGTGGTCACACAGCCACAAGTCCTGGCCTGCACCCACCTTTCTCTTTCCAGCCTCCAGGCTTTGGTTCTTCCTGCCCAGAGGGCTCTGGCTGTGCCAACCATCTGCACTGCCCTGGGGGCAGATGGGACTGGTGGGAAAGTGGTTTGGATAATTTAGGGGGGATATGAACAGGAAGAGGTGTGGACCTCACTAAGCAGGTGGATGTAGGGCAGGCCAAGGATAACTTTGTACTTCCCATACCTTGGGCTTCGGAGCTGGTGCTGAGCCTGTGTCTTTCTTTGGGGCAGCGACAGGCCATGGATACTCCAGACAGGCGTGAGGATTGGCTCTGCGCTCCCCCACTCTCTCCATCTGTGTCTACCCACGCCTGCTCACGGCCCAGCCTGTTTTCCTTCGTCCCCAGCACCTCCACCTCCTGACATCTCCCCATTCCATTCAGACTCAGTTCACACGTCCATCTCTTCTAGGAAGCTTTAACTGCTTGTAGCTTGGGATGCTACAGGCTTCCCAGGTGGCTCGGTGGTAAAGAATCCGCCTGCCAATGCAGGAGACACAGGAAGATTCCCCTGGGGAAAGAAATGGCAACCCACTCCAGTATTCTTGCCTGGAGAATCCCATGGACAGAGGAGCCTGGTGAGCTACAGTCCACGGGGTCGCAAAGAATCAGACACGAGTTAGCAACTGAACGACAACTGTGATGCTACAGCATTTTGGCTGTCACACTCAGAGACCCTGAACGCCTGGTGTCCTCAGCGAGGTTCCTGGAGGGCAGTGACAGACTCTCCACCTCCTATAGCAGAGTGTGACTGTATGTGCACTGTTTTGTCGCTAAGTCGTGTCCAACTCTTTGTGACCCCATGGACTGCAGCATGCCAGGCTTCCCTGTCCCTCACTATATCCCGGAGTTTGCCCAAGTTCATGTCCATTGAATCAGTGATGCCATCCAGCCATCTTATCCTCTGTCAGCCTCTTCTCCTCCTGCCTTGAATCTTTCCCAGCACCAGGGTCTTTTCTAACGAGTCAGTTCTTTGCATCAGGTGGCCAAAGTATTGGAGCTTCAGCTGCAGCATCAGTCCTTCCAATGAATATTCAGGACTGATTTCCTTTAGGATGGACTGGTTGGATCTCCGTGCAGTCCAAGGGACTCTCAAGAGTCTTCTCCAACACCACAGTTTGAAAGCATCAATTCTTCGGCGCTCTGCCTTCTTTCTGGTTCAACTCTCACATCTGTACGTGACTAGTGGAAAAGACCATAGCTTTGACTAGACGGACCTTTGTCAGCAAGGTCATGTCTTTGCTTTTTAATACACTGTCCAGGTTTGTCATAGCTGAAGGCTCTTTAATGCACACACAGCTTTGTGTGTGCGTTAAGGAGCCTTAACAAGTCCCCTAACCCTGGGCTTTTCAAACTCTGCCTCCACAGACTCTCAACGGCTAGCTTAAAGAGCATTTTCTCAGTTAACACTGGGGTCCGCAGTGGACCCCAGGCTCTATGTGAAGTGCTTGTCACGGTTTGTCAAAGTCCCCACAACAACCTAGGCGGGGGGCATGAACACTATTCTGATTTAGAAACGGCGCGCACAGAGAGGTCAAACATCGCGCCCCAGGTCACACCGCCAGGATGAAGGGGTGCTGAGATTCCACCCGAGGCGCCAGGCCCCAGGCCCTCACTCCCCTGCTCATCTGTCTTTCCCTAAAGTGATCAAACAGTGGCCTCAGCCCAACACCCTCGGAAACAGTGGACTGTTTGCAATTTTGAGCTTTTCTCCTGTAAATGCCTCTTAAGTCTTCAGTGCTCACGATGGCTCACTGGCAAGATTTCCCAGAGGCAGCACCGTGGATGAATGATTGCGGGCCAAACCAAACCTGAGACTTAACAGACAGCAGATCCGGCCCAGGCGGGCAGTGTGGGTTTCTGTGAGCACGGGCTTACTGCGTATCGCTTAGGTGCTTTTTCTTGCCAATCAAAAGAGATGGACTTTCTAGATACGAGCATCTCATGGGCAAAAAGAGGATGCTGCAGCTTCCTGTGCCCCCACCCCCAACTTGCATTTCAGGATAATGATCTTGCCCCTGCCCCAGCTTCATTGTCATGGCCTCTCAGTGACACCTCTGCTCAGCGGCCCCCAGGAGGGGGTATGTCCAAACCAGTGTGATTTTAGACCTGGCTGAGAAGTCTCAGGATAGGTTCCACAACCAGATTGTTGTTCAGTCGCTCAGTCATGCCTGACTCTTTGTGACCCTTTGGACTGCAGCTCACCAAGCCTCCGTCCTTCACCGTCTCCTGGAGTTTGCTCAAACTCATATGAGTCAGGTCGATGATGCCATCCAAGATTTTCTGGGTTCAAATCCCAGTTCTACCACTTGGGTGTGTCCCTGGGCACTCAAGGTTCTCAGTCTCCTCATCTGAAAAGTGGGGACAATCCTGCTTCAACTTTTGAGGGTTGTGTGAGAATTAAATGAACTAACAGATATAGTGCCTGAAGTGTACTAAGTGCTTTATAAGCATCGGCTATTATTGTTGTCGTTGTTTTCATCATACACTTATTGATTATTGCCAGTTTTGCCTTCTGTGGTTGCAGAGAGCAAATGGGGGTCCCCGAGGAGCTCCATCTCCAGATGGCCCCAAGACTCTAGCCAGGTGTCCCCAGCTGCAGTGGTGCATCCTGATTGGCTTGTGATGGTCTCATTTCCTGTGCCTGTGATTGGTGGAGATATACTTACGTGCCTGGTTCTGACCAATGAGATGAGGAAGTCTGTGTATGAGGGGAATGTGATCCCAGAAAGGTTTTCTCATAGACTTCTCAAGGCAACAGCCTTTTCTGTCCCCAGGATCCTCGCCACTCCTTCCCATGACTGCCCATATTGCCTGGAGGTGCCCCAGCCATTCCACAGAGCCAAAGAGAAAGACTGGGCCCTTGATGACATCAAGCCTTTAAGTTACCAGCCCTCAAACAGCGCAATTCATGACTTCATGGCACAAAGTTCATACTTCTTATTGTTTGCGCCAGCTTATTTGCAGCCCAAAGGATCCCAACTATATTCCATGGTTGGTCACATTATATCTTCTTGGGATTAAGCCCACCATACCAGAGGAAGGATTTGAGCTCAGCTGTGCGTCAAGGAAGACTTCCTAGCGGAGGTGAGGCTAATACGGGGTCTAAAAGAACAAGTAAGGGGACAAAGCGGGTAGGGCAAAGAGCAGCATTCCAGGCTGAGAAAGAAAGGCCTGAGGCTAGAGACACCACAGGGTGTGTGTATCCATGCAAATAATCTGTGTGGCTGGGAGCCATACGAGATGAGACTGGAATGGTGTGGTGGGCTTTCCAGTGGGCCCTCAGCCAGGCTACAGAACCTCAGGCTATCACAAGGCTGAAGGAAAGCTCTCTGGTCAGCCATGATTTGGCTCACCTCAGGTCTCCCCCTCCAGCCGTGGGCCTAGAATAAATGTACTCAGCCTGCCTTCTGCCCCCTTTTCCAGCCACACTCAGATGCTGCCCTGACAGTCAGGGCAGGGGCACTGGGCCTTGTTTCTCCAGGTGTGATTCAGTCTGCCGAGCCTCTTCCAGCCCTTAAGGCTCTCAGAAAAGACTCCGGCTGGAATCTGGGTCACTCTGCACGAGCCGGACATCCATCAAGTAAGCAGTTACTAAGTGCCTACAAAGCAGAGTGCTAAGCACAGCGGAGAAAGGACCTGGTTCAAATCCCAATTCTGTTTCTTCTGTGACCTTGAGCAGGCTGCTTTACTTCTCCAAACCCGGTGTCTTCACCGCTTAGGAACACACGGTACAAACAACAGTGCTAAGTCGCTTTAGTTGTGTCCGACTCTTTGCGACCCCATGAACTGTAGCCCACCAGGCTCCTCTGTTCATGGGGATTCTCCAGGTAAGGATACTGGAGTGGGTTGCTGTGCCCTCCTTGAGGGGATCTTCCCAACCTAGGGATCAAACCCACGTCTCTCACATCTCCTACATTGGCAAGCGTAGTTCTGGTTTCTCTGGTACCGGCAGCGGGGTGGGAGAGAAGAAAAAGATAAAAAGATGCACAAAAAACTTCCTGAAAGTAAGGTTTATAAACTAGGTGGTGGGAGAGTAAGACAAGCAAACGATATGCTCCTATGGACAAAACTTGAGAGGTGATGGTTACAGTGAGGAAGTAGAACATCTGGATGGGGGGTGATGAGGGACAAGCATTCCTAGCGGAAGATTAGGCAGGGTGGAAGGCATGTTCCTAAAGCTTTAGGACAGTATGCTGCAAATATATGGGCTGGATAAAACTGTTGAATATAGGTGTCACTGAACCTGTAATAGCAGATTTCTGAACTTGAGCCAGAAAGATGCTGATTCAAATTCAGGCTCTACACTGACAGTGTAACCTTGAATGAGTCACTTAACATCTGAGCCTCAGACTCCTTCCTTGCAAAGCAGGTGTAAAACCTAATTCAGAGAGTCGTGTGCTCAGTCGCTCAGTTGTGTCTGACTCTTTGCGATGCCATGGACTGCAGCCCGCCAGGCTCCTCTCTTCCTGGGACTATCTGGGCAAAAATACTGGAGGGGGTTGCCATTTCCTCCTCCAGGGGATCTTTCCAAACCAAGGATTGAAACCACCCTGCACTGGGAGGCGGATTCTTTACCCCTGAGCCACCTGGGAAGCCCCAATTCGAAGAGCTGTACTGTGGTATATGCAGGATCCTGAACCAGGATCTGGCTAATTCCCACTTTAATGCCCTAAGATGCAGTGCCACCTCCTTCAGGAAGTCCTCCAGGCTCTCTCAGGTCATCCCCCAGATCCAGCTGCTAGGCCCTAGACACTCCCCTCTCTGCTGTGATGGCCTCTTCTTTCTCTCTCACCAGGCTTGGGGCTTTGAAGAGGAAGAGGCAGGGATCTCAGCATCTCTTGAACCCAGCTGCACCCCCACAGGGAGTGGGCATCTATTGATGCCACATCCCTCCCAAGCCTCCACCCAGGTAGACATGAGCGGGAGGAAGTGACTAAGTCTGCTGGGGGTGGAGGGAAGCGGGGTTCAGGAAAGTTTTGGGTGATAACACTAGATCTTGAGGGTTCAACAGGAATTTACTGGTGGGAGGAGGGGGTTTCAGGCAGAGAAAGAGAGACAGAAAAAGAGGGAACTAAAGCAGGGAGGTGTGAGTGGAAGTAAATTGTGGGTCACACAGTTGTGCCAGAAAATGTCTAACTCAAGATGAGAATTCTGGATTCAGATCCCAAAGGGTCTCAAATGCCACGCCAAGGGTTTGCCCCTTCAGGGAGTGACCGAAAACTTGTTAACAGGCAACACAGTGACAAATATGACAAGGCTCTGGGCCACCACTTGGGGGCAGATACTGATGGATGAATCAAAAAAGGACCAAAAGTTCTACCTGGATGACTGACTGTTGAAAATTGCTCCAATAACACATCCACACCCTGCTCCCCCTTCTACGTGCAGAAAAGCCAATTTCCACAATCATTCCACGCTACACCCACAGCAGCTCTGTGAAACCTACGGGGCCGGGCCGTGCTATCTTCATTACAGATGGACAAAGTGAGAATCAGAGAAGGAGATGGACCTTGCCACGGTCACAGGGGCAATGAAGGGGCTCGTCACAACCTGAAGTCAGCAACCTGGCCCTGCCTGGGAGGCAGGCCTCTGGCCATTGGACAAATGTGCTCAGCACCTTCTAGAGCCAGATCCTGGAGACAGGGAGATGACCTTTGACCTCTGAGTCATCTTGAGACTGGACTGATCACCTGGGCTTCTTGCAGGAGAGGGAGAAGCGGGACCTACTGATCGGTGGGGTTTCTCTGGTCCAGACAGGTCGGCAGGGGCTCACCCCCAGGACAGGCCTATCTATGAGACCTCCAAACTGGACCCTGGAGTGGGGGCCAATCCCCCACAAATGGAATGGGGACAGAGGGAGTGGCCCTTGGCTGCCTTTCTAAGAAGCCCCCAAATGCCCCCTCCTGCCAGCACCCAGGCCCCCGCACAGCAGCAGCCTGAGTCATCATCCTGGTCTTTTGAATGGTAGCCGAGAAATCAGCCAGGGGGGCTGCCTGGGGCTGACGGCCAAGGGTTGGAAAAACAAGGCCTCTCTCTCTTACCTCCAGCCTTGGAATTTCAAGACAGGCTGGGGGTGGGGAGCAGAGGGCAGGTAGGTGCAGGAGGGGTGGGTATCAAGAGTGGGAGGAGGCTGGGGTGGGGGGCCAGAAGGTGGGAGGAGAGGTTCAGAATCTGAGCTGGTGGCTTTTGTTTTCAAATGACCTGTTTAATAATTACCTTTGCAATCAAAGGAGCCAGGGCCCAGGGAAGGTGAGCATTCAACCCTCCATACCCCACCAGGCAGCCGGGCAGCCAGAGAAGAAAGTAAACAAGATGCCACTGGCTCTCTGCTCCATCTCGCAAACAATGGCGGGACTGAGCTGCCGGCTCACACACACACATCAAAGTGAGATTTCCAGGCAAGAACTTTAACAGGCAGATAAGAGGCTCGGATTGAATTTTCCCCCCACATCCCGGGAGCTCCCCCTGAGCTTGCGTCCAAGGGGGTAGCCTAGGGGCTCCCGTCATTTTAAGTTAACCTTGATCTGTAATTTATTCATTCATTTTGCAGAGAAGAACTACCTCCGTCTCAACCCCCGAAAAGCCTAGCCAGCAACAACTTCATCCCTTTAAACAGTCACAATGGTGGACAAACAAGGGATTTAAGTTACAGCGGCTAGCTAGCACTCACACTCCGGCTCCTTAAAAAAACATCATCCTAATCCAAGCCCGACCGGGGCTCACAAAGTCAGACCCTGACCGGCAGTGGGAAAAATCCAACTTGGGTTTTTTTTTTTCAACCTCCCAAGGCCTTCAACTATTTTTCCCCCTGCAGCATCCAAGCCCAGCCTCAAGGCAGAGCCGTAAACACGCCCGCTCCTCCCCCTTCCACGGTTCGGCAAAACAGCCCCCCCGCCCGCCGCCGTCCCCCACCTTCCCGGACCCCAAGAGAAAGAACCACAGCGACCCTCACCCGCAGGCCCCCTCCCCTCTCCTCCCCTCCCCCAGCCTCCGGCGCCGTCCGCAATCGTCGCAGGCACCTTGAGATAAACACCCACTAATGATTTTATGATTTTTCTGCTCTGGGTAGCCGCGCTCAGCAGAATCCCTTCCCCCGCCCTGACGACGGGGGCCGGCCCAACGGAGGGATTGGGGGATGGGGCGGGGGGGGGGGCTTAGTTGTTTTTTTTTTAACACCGCCGCGAGTCCACACCTGTTTTTCATTCATTCATTCGTTCGTTCATTCATTCATTAACGGATTCGTCACAGCTGCCTGCTTGGCCCTCTGGATCTAGGGGAGAGGATGGGAAGGGGGCTGAGATGGGGGGAGACAGCGGCAGGGGTGCCTCTTGTGTGTGTGCGTTGGGGGGTGGGGTGGGTGGCTCGGGGTGGAAGGACCCAGTTGGAGGGCAGATCGGGTGGCTTTGTCAAACACAAGACAAGCGATGCGGCGGGGGCGGGGCGGGGGCGCTCCCCGGGGCTCGAAGTTGTTTTCCGAGCCGCGGCGGCGAGGACAGCCGCCCGGGTGCGCCTCTTTGTCTCTCCCCGGCCGGCGCCGCGTCCCCGCGCGCTCACCTGGTCTTAGAGGACAGGAAGGCAAGTTTGATCAGGCCGTAGGTAAAGAGCGGGATACTCTCCTTGGCGACGCTGGCAACTTGCAGCCGGTGCTCCAGGATGTGGAGTTCCATCGTCCGCCCGCGCTCCGCGGCGGCTCATCCGCGGGGGGCGAGCCGCGGCCCCCGCCCCCCTGCGCGCGCCCAGCCGGCACCGGAGCGCCGCGGGCAGCCGGCCGGGGGAACCCGGAGCTCGGCGCCGGGCGGGCTGGGGCGGACAAAGTGGGAGGCCCGCCGAGCCGCGAGGGGGGCCGCGGGCGGCGGGCAGGCGGCGGGCGAGGGCGGCAGCGCTGGCGGAGCAGCGGCGCGCGGCGCCCGGCGCGGAGAGCAGCTGGTGTTCGCTGTAACAAACAACTTGCCACTCAAACGCCGGCCCGCTGGGCATGCGCGCCCGCCGCGGGGCGTGTCGGGACTTGTAGTCCCGTGGCCCGGGCGCCGGCGGCTGGTGATGTCAAGGGGGCGGGCGGCAGTGCTAGGGGCCGGCCCGGTGCTGGGGAAGGCGGCGGGGCTGGGGGTGGCCTGAGGGGCGGGTGGAAAATGCTGGAGCGCGGATCCCCGCGGGCTCACGGGGAGGCGGAGGGCAGAAACGGGGGCCTTTGGAGCCGGCTTGGGCTGGAGTGGAAGCTCTGTCCCTCCGAGCTCGGGACTTGTCGCTTTTGGGTGCAAAGCGAGTGGCCCACAGAACTCCCGCTCTTGAGGAGGCCCGAGTTTGGGAGGGGAGAAATTTGGAGAAACCGGTAATTACAGTGCAGAGAAGCAAAGCAAAATAAATAAAGCGGGGCGGGGGGCGGTGTGTGCTCGGGACGGAGATGGGGCTTCAGGGGAGTTTCCTGGAGGAGGGGACATCCAGGCTGGGTTCTGAAGGATGAACTGGAGCTCGCTAAGGAGGGGGAGGGGCATGCGGGGATGGAGGCGGCCGGCGGCCTTCCAGGCAGAAGGAACAGCGTGTCCAGAGGCACAGAAGCGTGAAAGCCCCCACGGATCCGTGTTTGGCTTTGCTGGAGCGGAAAATGTGAGGGAGAAGAGGCCAGAGATAAGGCAGGCGCAGTCACCAGGAGCCAGGTCGAGAGGGTCATGTGTGCAGAACTAATGAGGTGGCCGTTTATCCTGCGGGACAGAGGGTGAGGGGGCTGCGAATGAGGGAAAAGTCTGAAATACACCCCCAAGGGCTTCCCACCCCAGGGCCGGCATGTCCGCGACTAATGTCCTACCACGGCTCCCCCTTAATGGCTTATTGGAATTTTGAAATTTTCTAGGTTAAAGTTACTGGTGCTTTGCTCTTGGGCAGAGTATTTTGGGGGCATGATGGATTAGGTTTACCTGCTGGGGCTGTCTGGGAACTTTCTTTTTGGGGAAGATTCTGACCATCCCCTACCTCCATTCCTCAACCCACCTCTCTGAGGTGGGGGGACAGATGGGCTACCTTGTTTCCACAAAGGGGCTCGAAGCCTGCAATCTGGTGGCTGTTAAAGCATCTTGACCCCATTCCCACTTTACTTTCACTCAAGAATTTATCTGCATCTAATGAAGAATATTCTTTTTTGTTTTGGTTGTCTGTCTCCCTCTTCTAGAATCTCAGCTCTGTGAAGGCAGTGGGTTTTGTCCTCTTGCTGTATTCCCAGTGCCTGAAATGTGGCTGGCAGGTGAGAGACATGTATTCAATATTCATGGGATGTATAAATGTATACATCTCTTCCTTTAGCACGGAGAGGCTTAGAAGGCCCAAACAGAAATGCATTCAGGGGCCAGGCAAGTGTGAAGGTGAATAAAGCAGTTGGCTATCAGACAGTTGGGAAATGGTACAGCGGAAGGGAGGCTTGACTGAAGGCCTAAAATTCTTAAAACAAATGAAAGCAACCCAAGAGGTGAAACCAAACAAAGGCAGGATTTGGTCAGTTTTCAGACTTCTGCTCTGGATGGCCTTGGTCAGTGTTTTTTAATCTGTAATTTATGATCCATGAGTGGGTGGTGAAATCAATTTAGCAGGGCATGACTAGTATTCGAAAAGAAAATTGAATAGAAAATGAGACAAAACTTTGCACATAGAACAGGTGGTCTATTACTGTGATCTTTCCTATGTTTCAGGAAACTGTCATCTTGGCCACATGTGTACATGTGTGCACGCTGGCCTAGATGTGCATCTGTGAGCATACATGCACTGGATCTTGATGCAAAGGTATTTCTCTGTGACTTGGGTCAAAAACCATTTGAAAACCCTGGGCTTTCTAGTGAATTAAGCCAGGCTGTAGTGAAGTTTGAAAATTTAGAGCATACTGGTTGGATTTACAGAATTGCTTTCACTGAGCTGTATTTGGTGCTTAAGTTTTGGGACACTGACACCTGAAATGATTGTTGGGAATTTGAGGAAACTGACCAAATGGCAACCCACTCCAGTGTTCTTGCCTGGAGAATCCTAGGGACGGGGGAGCCTGATGGGCTGCCGTCTATGGGGTCGCACAGAGTCTAACACGACTGAAGCGACTTAGCAGCAGCAGCACACCTCTAGGTTGTCAGATCGAGAGGATGGTTTCAGGCTGGGGCTAGGGTGAGACATTCACTCTCAAGGTCATTCCTGTCTTGGCTCTGCACATGCTTGTGGAATTCACTTCTCTCTTGCTCCTTTAGCTTTGCACCCTTCTGGTTCTTTCTTGGTTCTCCTGGTTTTTCCCTCTTTGGTTTCTTTCCCGCCCAATCCTAAAATATGTGGAGGCCCACCTGGTGTTCCTTCCTGTAGTGTGTTTTTACAGCGCTGGCTGCCAGTGACATCTTGTCTCGTGGTAAGGTATCCCACATTGATTTTGGCCTTGTGACTTTCTTTGGCCAATAAGGTCTTAGCTTGGTAGTACACGCACTTGGTAACTCCTGTGCATTGACGCTTGCCCGCTGGGTTGCTCCCCTGAGTCCATGACGCTGTGAAGAAGCCTAAGTGCAAGTTCACATGGAAAGAGAGGCCAGGTGTTCCAGCTGTCGCCGCTGAGCCCCATCCTCTGCTGACAGCTGGCATCAACCAGACACGTGAGTGAGCTGATCTGGGACCTTCTAGCTCACTATCTAGACACCTGCAGCCACATGAGTGAGCCAGGTGAAGCCAGAAGAGGAACTACCCAACCAATCTATGGAGCAGTAATAAATACAGCTGACCCTTGAACAGCTGGGTTTAAACTGCTCAGGTCCGTTTATACATTGTTTTTTTCAGTAGTGAATAATGCAGTACCTTATGATCCATGGTGGTTTGAATCTGTGGATATGGAGCCATGGATACTGAGGAACCACATATATGGTGGGTCATTTATAAGTAGAAAGTTCCCTAAGAATCTGCCTTGCAGGAGATGTGGGTTCAATCCCTGGTTGGGGAACTGTTAGTAAGATCCCACATGCTGTGGAGCGACTAAGCCTGCACACTGCATCTACTGAGCCCAGGAGCCTCAAGGAAAGATACTTCATTGTGCCACTAGACCTGATGCAGTCAAATAAATAAAAATAAATATTAAAAAAAATTATAAGCAGATTTTCAACTGATGGAGGATCAGCATTCCTAATCCCCACCTTGTTCAAGGGTCCACTGTAGTTATTTTTAGCCACTAATATTTGGAATGGTTTATTGTGCAGAAATAAATAGCTGATATTTTCCCTCACCCCTTATCTTCTTTCACTTCTGTGGGTGGACTCAGCCTCTGACGTCTGATATGTTCAGTTCAGTTCAGTTCAGTCGCTCAGTCGTGTCCGACTCTGCAACCCCAGGGAGGCACGCCAGGCCTCCCTGTCCATCACCAACTCCCAGAGTTCACTTAAACTCACGTCCATCGAGTCGGTGATGCCATCCAGCCATCTCATCCTCTGTCCTCCCCTTCTCCTCCTGCCCCCAATCCCTCCCAGCATCACAGTCTTTTCCAATGAGTCAACTCTTCGCATGACGTGGCCAAAGTACTGGAGTTTCAGCTTTAGCATCATTCCTTCCAAAGAAATCCCAGGGCTGATCTCCTTCAGAATGGACTGGTTGGATCTCCTTGCAGCCCAAGGGACTCTCAAGAGTCTTCTCCAACACCACAGTTCAAAAGCATCAGTTCTTTGGTGCTCAGCCTTCTTCACCGTCCAACTTTCACATCCATACATGACCACAGGAAAAACCATAGCCTTGACTAGACGAACCTTTGTTGGCAAAGTAATGTCTCTGCTTTTGAATATGCTATCTAGGTTGGACATAACTTTCCTTCCAAGGAGTAAGCGTCTTTTAATTTCATGGCTGCAGTCACCATCTGCAGTGATTTTGGAGCCGCCAAAATAAAGTCTGCCACTGTTTCTACTGTTTTGCCATCTATTTCCCATGAAGTGATGGGACCGGATGCCATAATCTTTGTTTTCTGAATGTTGAGCTTTAAGCCAACTTTTTCACTCTCCACTTTCAATTTTATCAAGAGACTTTTTAGTTCCTTTTCACTTTCTGCCATAAGGGTGGTGTCATCTGCATATCTGAGGTTATTGATATTTCTCCCGGCAATCTTGATTCCAGCTTGTGCTTCTTCCAGTCCAGCGTTTCTCATGATGTACTCTGCATATAAGTTAAATAAGCAAGGTGACAATATACAGCCTTGACGTACTCCTTTTCCTATTTGAAACCAGTCTGTTGTTCCATGTCCAGTTCTAAATGTTACTTCCTGACCTGCATACAGATTTCTCAAGAGGCAGATCATGTGGTCTGGTATTCCCATCTCTTTCAGAATTTTCCACAGTTTATTGTGATCCACACAGTCAAAGGCTTTGGCATAGTCAATAAAGCAGAAATAGATGTTTTTCTGGAACTCTCTTGCTTTTTCCATGATCCAGCGGATGTTGGCAATTTGGTCTCTGGTTCCTCTGCCTTTTCTAAAACCAGCTTGAACATCAGGAAGTTCACGGTTCACATATTGCTGAAGCCTGGCTTGGAGAATTTTGAGCATTACTTTACTAGCGTGTGAGATGAGTGCAATTGTGCGGTAGTTTGAGCATTCTTTGGCATTGCCTTTCTTTGGGATTGGAATGAAAACTGACCTTTTCCAGTCCTGTGGCCACTGCTGAGTTTTCCAGATTTGCTGGCATATTGAGTGCAGTACTTTCACAGCATCATCTTTCAGGATTTGAAATGGCTCCACTGGAATTCCATCACCTCCACTAGCTTTGTTCGTAGTGATGCTTTCTAAGGCCCACTTGACTTCACATTCCAGGATGTCTGGCTCTAGGTCAGTGATCACACCATCGTGATTATCTGGGTCGTGAAGATCTTTTTTGTACAGTTCTTCTGTGTATTCTTGTCACCTCTTCTTAATATCTTCTGCTTCTGTTAGGTCCATACCATTTCTGTCCTTTATCGAGCCCATCTCTGTATGAAATGTTCCTTTGGTATCTCTGATTTTCTTGAAGAGATCTCTAGTCTTTCCCATTCTGTTGTTTCCCCTATTTCTTTGCATTGATCGCTGAGGAAGGCTTTCTTATCTCTTCTTGCTATTCTTTAGAACTCTGCATTCAGATGTTTATATCTTTCCTTTTCTCCTTTGCTTTTCGCTTCTCTTCTTTTCACAGCTATTTGTAAGGCCTCCCCAGACAGCCATTTTGCTTTTTTGCATTTCTTTTCCATGGAGATGGTCTTGATCCCTGTCTCCTGTACAATGTCATGAATCTCATTCCATAGTTCATCATGCACTCTATCTTATCAGATCTAGGCCCTTAAATGTATTTCTCACTTCCACTGTATAATCATAAGGGATTTGATTTAGGTCATACCTGAATGGTCTAGTGGTTTTCCCTACTTTCTTCAATTTAAGTCTGATATGTTGAGAGCCCCTAAATTGACAGTTCTAACCCAGAACATGTTCCTGAAGCCCCCATTCACATATCTAACTTTCTGATGGTTGGGGATGTGTGTGTATGAGTGCTCAGACATGTCTGACTGTTGTGACCCCCTGGTCTGTAGCCCACTAGGCTCCTCTGTCCATGGGATTTCCCAGGCAAGAATACTGGAATGGGTTGCCATTTCCTTCTCCAGGGGATCCTCCCAAGCCAGAGATTGACCCTAAGTTTCTTGTGTCTCCTGCACTGGCAAGCGGGTTCTTTACCACCATGCCACCAGGGAAGCCTGGTGGTTGGTTACGTGCACCTAAATGGTCACAGGCTTGGGCAGCTCACCCTCTTCACGCCTTCCCTCATCCTCTAACCCAGGTACCTCCAACCTCTGGGTCTAATGTCTTACGATCTGAGGTAGAGCTGATGTAATAAATAATAGAAATAAAGTGCAAAGTAAGTATAATGTGCTTGAATCATCCCAAAACCACCAACCCCGCCACCGCACCCTAGTCCATGGAAAAATTGTCTTCCATGAAACCAGTCCCTGGTGCCAAAAAGGTTGGGGACCGCTGATCTAACCCATCCCAGACCTTTTCCTCTTCCTCCTGTAATCTCTGTCTCGGCTGATGACATTGTTGCCAATCCCTGGGGTTACCAGCCTGATCTGGCAGGTTGTGTTTTCCAAGATGGTCACAAGATCTTTTATTCTGCATGCTCTCCTGGCAACATGACATTGATCATCGTCTCATTAGGCAGTGGGTCAGTGTTCCCTTGTCTTGAATCTGTGGCTTCTAAAACTGGGTCATACCTGGTCATCCTGTGTGCACCTGGTCCCCTTGGGACACTCCTCTCTGAAGCCATATGCCATGCTGTGAAGACGCACAGGCTCCGTGGGCGGATCGCAGGTGGAAATTTGTACTGGTTTGTTAGGTCTGCAGAATGCAGACTGGGGGCCTTAAACAACAGAAGTGTGTTGTTTCACAATTCTGGGCTCTGGAAGCTCAAGACCCAGGGTACGTTTCTTCTGAAGCTTTTCTCCTTGGTTTGTAGATGGCCACCTTCTCCCCAGTGTCCTCGTGTGGTTTTCCTTCCAATCTCCTGCTCTTATGAGGACACTGATGATATTGACTAGAGCCCACCCTAATGACCTTGTTTTAACTTAATTACCTCTTTAAAGACCCTTTCTCCGAATACAGTCATGTTCTAAAGTAGTTGGGGTTGACTTCCACATATGAATTGTGAGGCATGGTGGACACGCTTCGGCCCATAGCAGTGTTCCAACTTCCCCAATGGCTCAGCGAGTAAAGAATCCACCGGCAATGCAGGAGACGCAGGAGACACGGGTTTGACCCCCGTGTTGGAAGATCTCCTGGAGGAGGGGATGGCAACCCACTTCAGTGTTCTCACGTGAAAAATCCCACGGACAGAGGAGCGTGGTGGGCTACCGTCCACAGAGTTGCAAAGAGTCAGACACAGCTGAGCGACCAAGCACAACACAGTGTTCCAGCCAACAGCCCCAGTGGGAGACAGAAACCTCAGGGCAGATCTGACAGCCCCCAGACCTGGAGAGGAAGGCTTCACTGGAGACAAATGAGAGATGCTGAGCAAGAACCACTTAGCTGAGCCTGATCCCCGTCTCGGACCACGAAAGGCAATAATTAGATAATTATAGTTGTTCTAAACCACTATATTTAATAGCAGTAGATTATTGGGATATTCTAGAATCAGTCTGGTTGCTGGTGGTGATGGTGGATGGGGGAGGAGCTGACCAGGGAATTATCCTGGATTGGTCCCTCTTGCTTCCCCATGGCGCCCCCCTCCCCGCCCCCACCATCTAAAACAGGTCTTGATTTTATTTACTGCACACCTCTGTGATCCAGCTGTCTCTTCACCTTGACCATCATGTTCCCATGTCCTAGATTGTTCCAATGGCTTCCTAATGTCCATCGTATCCTCCTTGTGTTGCCTAATAGATGTTCTATGATGTGGGCCTTCCACCTGTAAGTCTTTTAGGGACCATGGCTCTCCTGAGAAAACCGAGCTCTGATCCTCCATAGTTGGTCTTATGGGAAGGGAAAGAGGCTTTCTGTCTCATAGACCCATCCTCTCCAGTATGGTAGACATTGGCCGTGCATGGCTATTGAATACTTGAAACTGGAGCTAGTGCCATGAGACATGGCAGCTTTAATTCTACTTCACTTTAATTAATTTAAAATTTAAAAATGATTTAGTTATTGGAAAACATTCACGTATGTTTGGAAGAGGCTGCCCAGCTATTCTGGTTTTCCTGAAACTGGGCTTTCAGGTTGTGGAACTCTGAGTTTTAAAACCAGGACTTGTGGACTTCCCTGGCAGTCCAGTGGTTAAGACTCCGAGCTTCCACTGCAGAGGGTACAGGTTCAATTCTTGGTCCGAGAACTAAGATCCCACATGTCATGCAGCATGGCCAAAAGAAAAACGGAAAACCAGGACTTGAGTAAGCAAGGATGAATTGGTGATACTGCTTTGAAACAGCTTGGTTATGGACATCTGTGAAATCCAAATACAGCTTGAGTATCGTGGATGAGAATTTAGCAGCTGGATGGAGATGTGCCATAAATGTCAAATGTACCCTAGCTTTCAAAGACTTGGTATAGAAAAAATAAATCTCCTTAATAATTTCTTATATTGATTACACATTGAAATGATAATATTTGGGATGTTGGGTTAAATAAAATATATATTAAAATTCCATCTGTTTCTTCTTCACTTTTTAAAAGTCACATATGGCTTGCATTATATTTTTATCTAGCCCTGCCCTTGAGTAGTGGCTCTCAAACTGTGGTTGGTGTCAGAATCACTGGGGCACTTGGTAAAGATACCCAGGCCCAGGCCTTGCCCTGCCTAGGAAGCCTGGGCCCCTGTCCTTTGTCAGCTTTCCTGGTCCCAGTCTCCCTGCTGTGGTGGGATGTGGTGTGGGAATATAGATGCCAGCAACCCCTTTTTTCTTAAGTCTGGGGTTTCTCTGGCCCCAAGAAAACAATGCCCCAGGACAGGCAGGAATTCTCACTCTGCCTGGCTAAGGCCTAGCATGGCCTTTACCAGCACGAGCTGCTCAGATGGCATAGAAGTAGAAAAAGAAGAGAGGGAGGGGAGGGCCAGGAGAACTAAGGGGGCATCTTTTTCTGGGGCTTTGGTTCTTTCTGGATCCTTCCCTAGTCCCCAGGTGAGCTGACCTTGAATCTCCTTCCCTGGGTTTGACAAACAATACCAAGGACCATGGGGAGTCATTGAAGGTTCTTGAGCAGGGGAGGAGCCTGATGAAATGGATATCTTTCCGAGGGAGCCCAGGCCTCCACCACCTCCTTTTTCCGCACTTCACCACAGAGCTGCAGGAAGAAGAGACTTCTCTGATTCTTTGCTGGAGAGTCCCTTCTCACATGCTCGCCTTCACCCCCACGGAAAAGGATTGTGTGCTTAGCTGCTCAGTTATGTCTGACTCTTTGCGATCCCATGGACTGTAGCCCACCAGGCTTCTCTGTCCATGGAGATTCTCCAGGCAAGAATACTGGAGTAGGTTGTCACGACCTCCTCCAGGGGATCTTCCCAACCCAGGGATTAAACCCAGGTCTCACACTGAGGTGGATTCTTTACCGGCTGAGCCACCAGGGAAGAGAAAGGATTATTGGTCCCGAGTGCGGTGGACTGAGTTCATATGTGAACTGTCACAGCTTAGTCCCCATCAGCCATTATCCTCATCTCAGGCACAGGCTCTTCTTCCTTCATGCTCCCAGGCCTGCCCAGCCTTGCCAGGATCCCCCAGAGACCAGGTGCCGGCCTCTCTGCTGCAAATCCACACTTAGACACAGACGCCAGGCATCACTTGGCCCCACAGAGGGAGAGAGTGTGGGGTGTGGGAAACCAGCCAGCCAACCATCACTGCATCCTTGAGAACCAGGCCTGGTCTGAGTTTGGCCTCTATCACATTCTGTGCTATGCAGATTGCATCTTTCTCTGCTTTGGTTTCCTCATCTATAAAATGGGCACGATGGTGCCTTTCTCACAGAGCATGCTCATGCAGGGATGAAAGGAAAGAATGCCTTTGGGAAAACATCCAGCACTGCTCCTGGCACTTGGTAGATACTCATTCATCAAATATTTGTTGAATGAATGAATGAGTGTGTGGATGGGCATATTGGCACTCTGGCCTCAGAGTGCAGCCAAGGGCAGCTCCCCTCTGTAGTTTCCAATCTACTCCCTCCTGGCTGTGGCTCCCCTCAGTGATGGAGGAAAGGAGGGAAATGGACGTGTCTAGGGCTTCCCCTCGGTGCGTGTGTGTGCTCGCTGAAGCTGATTCCCAGAACAGGTAGGGATTCACATGCTCGTTTTGCAGATGGGGAGACTGAGGCTAGGGGAAGGTCAGGAGGAGCCGACTGTGGACACAGCTTTTCTTGGGTCTCCCATGGGCCTGCACCAGGGCTGAGCGCATCGTGCTGCTTAAGGAATGCCGATTGTTTGAGTCGGTGAGTGAACCTTGGGCTCCGAGGTGACAGGAGAAGCCCCATCCTCTTTACTGTGACATCCGTGGGCAGGGCAAGAGGCAAGGAGTCTTTCTCTCACGCGCTGCCTTGTATTATTTCCTTCCATACCCTCTTCCTGCCTCCTCTCCTTCTCCTTCTCAGCCTGTGCTCTTTCAGCAATTCCCCCCCCCCCTTTTCTTTCTTCCTTCCCTCCTCCTTTCTTTCCTTCCTACCTTCTTTCTTTTCTCTCTTTCTTTCATGTAACCTGTGACTGAGGACGAGACTGCATAGCCTCTAAGAACCCAGAGATTGACATGGTGGAAGATAGAGGCTGAGGGGCCTCCAAACCCCTACCATTCACACCCTGGTGCCTCATTTTCCTCAACTGTAACCTGGGTTGTTTTAAGGAGGTGGGATGGTATGTATAGGTGCCAAGTACAGGCCTGACCAATGGAAGAGCCTGAGGGATGTGACTTGCTGATGTGGTTGTTTCAGCTGTGCTTAAGGCTGGCCTTACTGCAGCTCTTTGATATCCTGGGAACTGATTTGAAAAGCATCAGGGCCTGAGATTCTGAAGGTGTGACTTGGGGTAGACTGTGCATCAGTTTTACGATCCCTAAAATGCAAGTGTCTGGATGGCTGCTTCCCAGGAAGGTGGTGAGCTATTGGTCATTAAGTCATTGGGATGGGAGAGCCATAGCTGAGTCCTGTGGAACTAAGGAACTCTGGGATGATGTGTGGGCTTCCGCGGGGTGGTGTTCCTTCAAGGCTTGTGGAATGACTCAGGATGCACATGTGGTGACTGACCAGTGGGGGTGGCCTGGGGGTCCTGGGTGACCTCTGATCCAGAGCAGTTCCAGAATTCCTTCTAGCAGGTGACAGGAGAGGGAGCTGTACCTGGGGTGTCTTTTTGCACATCGCAAAGGCGATTTGCTCTCTTGGGAGGGAATCTGATTTCTAACATCCTTTGTGAAGATGCAGAAACATCTGCAGTGGACACTGCTGGGATTGCTCATGAGATATTAGTCTCGTCTCAGTGAAGAGAGTAATTTATCAGAGGCCATTCCTTCCAGCGATGAAGAACCTTTCAGAACTTGATTGCACTTAATGCATCAGCCTTTCCAAAGTGTTTTATTCCACCCTCAAATGAGATAATGAAGCCCTGTAATTTACTGTTCAACTCCCGCACAGAGTGAGTGGGTCAGGCCCGAGGAGACAGAAAGCTGGACCCCGGCTCGAGAGGCCAAGTACACCCAGGGTGTTGTCAGCCTGGAACTGCCCGTCTCCTGGCGGGAGCTGGCACGGAGTCCCAGGCAGCCCAGAGTAAATCCCAGTCTGCTGGCTTCCTTCCTCTGCATCCCCAAGCAAGTCACTTACTCTCTTGAAGCCTCAGTTTCGTCTTCTGTAAACTTAGGATGGGTGAGGACACTGGCGTGGCAGGGTTGTGGAAAGGATTAGGGATGATGTGGCTAAGAGGGCAGTGCCTGTCACTAGATAGATCCTCAATACATAGCAATTGTCACAGGGTAGTGAGACTGAGCTCTGAGACCTCAGAGGAAGTCGTTCTTACTCCTGGTCATGGGGGACATTCACATCCATGGCTCTGCCCTGGAGTTACCATCGGCACCCAGTAAATCAGCCTTCAAGGTCTTCACCTCCTGCTTCTCTGCCCATCTCATCCTGACCATTTCAATGGAGCTAGCCCACTCAGACAGTAGATGATGGATGGAGCTAGCCCACTCAGATAGTAGATGATGGACGAATGGCTGTAAAAATCCAGCCATGGGCAGCATCGGAGCCCAAGCTGGACCTTGCCCAAGCCTCCTTCAACCTCCCATTTGGACCTGGGAGCTTCTCGACCTCCCCTCCCCTGGCTCACACCCCCTATTGGACAAGAGTATTCTGACGTATGTGATGGTGCAAGCTCTGGGTAAATTGAAGGGGCCTCATTAGATTTGTGTTGATTATAATACTCTCCCCTGAAAGCAATAAAGTTGCTTTCTCTAACAATATCAGCATGGGCTTCCTGGGTGTCTCAGTGGTAGCAAATCCGTCTGCCAATATAGGAGATGCAGGGAAGATCCCCTGGATGAGGGCATGGCAATGCACTCCAGTGTTCTTGCCTGAAAAGTCCCATAGACAGAGGAAACTGTCAGGCTACAGTCCGTGGGGTTGCAGAGAATTGGACCCAACTGAGCATGTGTGTGTTGCATGTGCGTGTACACACACACACACACACACAAAATATCAGTATATTATGATACTTTTCTAAGGATGGAAGTAAAGCATCTTGAGAAAGGGGTGTGTTTTCTAATTTGCTCACAGGTCAGTACAGATCACTGGCTTACCCTTCCTTCCTCCACTGCCTCAGTGACCTTCCCTGGCCCAACCCCACATCCCCTTATGGCAGGATTCTGGCACTTGTCCTCTGTTCCTGCTCTGGCCTGGAGGGACCAGCCAGGACTTGCACTGTTGGCTTCATCTCAGGCAGATTCCTGACTGGCTCTTGTCGCCTTAGATCCTGACCCCAGAATGACTCCTATCGACGTCTTCTCCTCCCTCAACTAAGACCCAGTGCAGCCAAATAAATAAATAAATCTTTTTTAAAAAGTATTCCTTCGACTTATTTCCTTCCTCTCCTAATGGGACTTCTCTGCCTTTCAAAGTTTCTGCTATTTATTTCCAGGAGCCCCAGTGGGTGTCTCACTGGTGCTCACAAACATTTTTCTGCTACATTTTATTGCCATTCTCCTCCTCCTGTGATTGATTTTCAAGCTGGGATGGTTGCTTTCAAGGTTTCTGTTGTCTTCTCCCATCGCTGTGGTCCTCACTCCTCGGAAAGCTGAAGACCTCTCTGGGATGAAGGCTGGCTTGGAACACCCCTCTAAGCTGCCCCCATCACCCTAAAATGACTTTCCTATCCCTTCCAGGCTTGCCGTTTCATGGTCACACAGCTACAAAATATGCTGTTATCTCTTAGTACTGTGCAGACTGTATTCCCCCCAAAATGGTACCAACGATGACTCCCCATCTTCACATGGTCTTCGTACAATGGGACTCTGACACCCCTTCTTCTTGGATCAGGATGGATTTGTGACTATGGCTGAAAACACAGAGGGTCATAAAGAGTGATGTAGCTTCAGCTAGCTTGCTTGGGATGCTTGCTCATGGGACCTAGCCACTATGCTGTGAGGAAGCCCAAATCGTATCCACCTTCCAGCCAGGTGAGTGGTGCTATCTTAAAAAAGTGGATGGTCCAGCCTTAGTCAGCCATCCTAGCCCATGCCACCTGGAGCAGAGATGAGCTGTTGCCACTGAGCCTTGCCCAGACTATGGATTCATAAGTAGAATAAGTGTTGTTTGAAGCCACCAAGTCTGACATGGTTTGTTGCACTGCTGTAGACAACAGACACAGGGTTTCTCCAGTTTCCAGTATTCTCCTTCCCTGGGACTCAGACCTGGAGCCATGGGGCTGAGCCCAGCACCAACCTGAAGGACTGATCTGGCTCTACCCACTCGGGAATTACATTTCCCTTTCCTCAGGTTGAGCCTCTTCCTCGGAAACTCTTGGGTCCTCTCAAAGACTGACCCATGGGGGCAACTGGCCCTCTGGAATTGACTGAAAGTGAAAGTCGCTCAGTCATGTCCAGCTCTTTGCGACCCCATGGACTATACAGTCCATGGAATTATCCAGGCCAGAATACTGGCATGGGTAGCCTTTCCCTTGTCCAGGGGATCTTCCCAACCCAGGGATCAAACCTAGGTCTCCTGCATTGCAGACAGATTCTTTACCAACTGAACTATCAGGGAACTGGTAGTCCTTAAATCCTGGAGGGCCAGAGTTTAGATTAAAACCAAGACATCACCTCCACTTCCTTCTTATCCTCCACTCCTAATCACAATCTCAGTTATTTTATGAGGCTCAGAGAAGTTGAATCACTCTCCTCAGGCGGTACAGCTGGGAAATGGGAGACTGAGATTTGGACCCACATCTGTCTGCCTCTCCACTTCCCTGGGGACTGCTTCTCTGTGTTATGTGCAGAGGCTGGTGCTTCACAGGGGCCCCTTGTGTCTCCCTAAGGCCCTAAGCCACTTTATCACCCTCTTTACAGACGACCCTCAAAAAAGATGTATGTTCAGATGGCTAATAAACATATGAAAGGCACTCAACCTCATTTGTAGCTAGGAGATGCAAATAAAAATCCCAAGCTGGCGTTCCAGTGGTTAGGATACTGTGCTTTCACTGCCAGGGGTGTGGGTTCAATCCCTGGTCAGGGAACTAAGATTCTATAAGCCACGTAGCACAGTGAAACAATCCCCCCCGCCCCCGACAAAACAGCAACAACAAAAGCAAACCAAGCATACCCCTACTGTGATAGAATGCAAAAGTGCATCTCTCAGACCACCTCCCACAGATTTGCGGCCCCAGCAGTCCTTCTGGCCAACTTGGGTCGTTCCAGCTTTGATGCACCCTCTGGATTCAGTGGAATCAGATTGGGCTTCCCTGGTAGCTCAGAGGTTAAAGCGTCTGCCTGCAGTACGGGAGACCTGGGTTTGATCCCTGGGTTGAGAAGATCCCCTGGAGAAGGAAATGGCAACCCACTCCAGTATTCTTGCCTGGAGAATCCCATGGACGGAGGAGCCTGGCGGGCTACAGTCCATGGGGTCGCAAAGGGTCGGACACGACTGAGCAACTGAACTGAAGTGAACCGAACTGGATTCAGTGGAGGCTCACTTTCTCCCTCTGCTTGCACCTGCTTCCTTCCTGACCACAAGTGTTGATCTCAAGAGCACTTCTTAATAAACATCCTGGGTGCGAAACTCCTCTCTGTTTCCAGGGGAACCTTACCAGTGACAACTACACATCCACTAGAATGGCTGAAATATTTTGAAAAAAAAAAAAAAATTGAATCCTGTTTTTCGTGTTTTTGAAACATTACAGACTGGAAACAGACTCATGCATATATGGCCAGTTGATTTTTAACAAAGCTGCAATGGCAATTCAATGGAGAGAGAATAATAATTTCAACAAATGGTGCTGGAACAACTAGACAGCCATATGAGAAAAAGCAAGCAAAATAATAAAAAAAAAAAGCCCTGATTACCCATACCTCACAACTTATACAAAAATCAACTCGAAATGGATCAGAGACCTAAAAGCAAAACTTAAAATACTCCCCAGAAGGAAACATAGGAGAAAATCATTGTGACTTCAGGTTAGGCAAAATTTTCCTTAGTTATAGCTTCTTTATCCATGAGCTATAAAAGAAAAATACGGTAAATTAGATTTCATCGAAATTAAAAACATCTGATTTTGAAAAGACATTCTTATGAAAATGAAAAGACAAGCTACAGCCTGCGGGAAAATATTTATAAAACACATGTGATAAAGAACTTGTATCCAGAATATAAAGCATCCTGAAAACTTCATAATAAGCAAACAAAGGACCCAATTAAAAATGGTCCAAAAAATTGAATCAGCCCTGCAGACAAGAAGATACGTGGATGGCAAATGAGCACTGAAAGGATATTGAGCATCATGAGCTACTAGAGAAATGCAAAATGAAAACCAAAATGAGAGGGACTTCCCTGGTGGTCCAGTGGTTAAGAAGCTGCCTTTTCTCTTCTCCGCCATCCTATGTGGGGTTGAATTTGCTCCTCGGCAAGTCCTCTCACGAGACTGTCAGTATCAAGTGATTCCTGGCCAAGAAACAAAGGCAGAATCACCCCATTCCCCAATGGACTCGAATGAAAACTGATAATAAAATCAGGTACAGCTCTAAGAGAAGGCAGACATTGGAGAAGAATCAAGCTGGGTCTATAGGGAGCCTCACATGTGAAGTGGCACATTTATGCTCCGTCAAGGTCACTTGCATCTTAACCGAATCACAGTGCTGAGAGCATCACTACTGTCTGAATAGCTCATGGGAGAAATGGAATGTTTGGCTCATGGTGTTTCCTGACTAGCGGTCCATTTGGCTCAGAAATAAATATGTGAAACCTTTTATTGGAACTGCTATTGTATTATTCTGGTTTGTGATGATGTACTGAACAAATGCCTCTCCTGTCAGGTGGAAAAAAAAAAAAGAATCTGTCTTGCAGTGCAGATGATACAGGTTCGATCCCTGGCTAGGCAACTAAGGTCCCACATGCCTCAGAGCTAAGCCTCTACACCGCAACTACTGAAGGCCATGCGGCACAACTGGAGAATCTGTGCAACACCATGAAAGATCCTGCATGACGCGGTGAAGATCCCGTGTGCCACAACTACGACCCAGGACAGCCAAATAAATGATAAAAAAAAAAAGCAAAATGAGATACCACTAGACATCTGTTACAATGATTTAACAAACAATCTTGACAAGACCAAGTGCTGGTGAAGATGCAGAGCAACTAGAACGCATGCAAAATTGTACAGAATATTTGGAAAATGGTTTGGCAGTTTCTTATAACAGTAAACATGCACTCATCATTGGAGAAGGCGATGGCACCCCACTCCAGTACTCTTGCCTGGAAAATCCCATGGATGGAGGAGTCTGGTAGGCTGCAGTCCATGGGGTCGCTAAGAGTTGGACACGACTGAGCGACTTCACTTTCACTTTTCACTTTTCATGCCTTGGAGAAGGAAATAGCAACCCACTCCAGTGTTCTTGCCTGGAGAATCCCAGGGAAGGGGAGCCTGGTGGGCTGCCGTCTATGGGGTTGCACAGAGTCGGACACGACTGAGGCGACTTAGCAGCAGCAGCATTCATCATGTGATCCAGCAATCCCATTCTGAGTTGTCTACCCAGGAGAAAGAAAAACATGTGTTCCCACAAAAACCAGCTCTCCCATGTTCACAGCAGATTTATTCATAATTTTCCTTTCTTGGAAACAATCCAGATGCACTGTAATTGGGGAATGGATGAATAAACTGGTACATCCATACAGTGGAATACGATTCAGCAATAACAAACTGTGGAAGCACTTGGTAACATCAATGAACCTCACACACATTATGCTAAGTGGATGAAACCAAAGTCAAAGTGCTTCATACTGTTTGATTACAAATGTTGGGAGTAGGGTAAAGGATTTGGTGCCTACCAAGTATCACCAAGGAATTTTGGAAGGTGACAGAGCTGTTCTACAGTATGATTGTGACAGTGACCACTCCACCGTATGCATTTACCATAACTCGCAGAACTGTACACCAAGAAGAGTAAAATTTACTGTATGCAGATAAACTAGACTGAAGTATTGAACCCAAAAGCCCTTTATGTAAGTAGTATCATACTGCATGTATCCTTCTGCAGCTTGCTTTTTTGGCTTGCCCTCAAATGCTTTATACAAGTTGACACTATGTATGTAATAAGGATACATGTAGCTCTTGTTCATTCATTTTAACTGCTACATGATACTCTATTAGGCATCCTATCTTAAGTTGTCTCTTTTCTTCTGATGGACATTTCTTTGTGTCTGTTTTTTCTTCCCTCTGTTTTAAACGATGTAACAATAATTAGACTCCTATAAATGTATTCTGGAGCACAGGTGCAGAGATTTCTCTCTTGAATATTTACTGAAAAGAGTAAATTGAATAGGGATAAAGACTATGATGGCACCCCACTCCACTACTCTTGCCTGGAAAATCCCATGGACAGAGGAGCCTGGCGGGCTGCAGTCCATGGGGTCGCTGGGAGTCGGACACGACTGAGTGACTTCACTTTGACTTTTCACTTTCATGCATTGGAGAAGGAAATGGCAACCCACTCCAGTGTTCTTGCCTGGAGAATCCCAGGGATGGGGGAGCCTGGTGGGCTGCCCTCTATGGGGTCGCACAGAGTCGGACACGACTGAAGCGACTTAGCAGCAGCAGCAGCAGCAAAGACTATGAGCATCTTCACATTGCTCTCCAAGGGCTTGTACCAACTGACTGTACCAACAGTGTATGAGAATTTCATTCCTCTACATCTTCATCAGAAATTGTATTATCAGGCTTTAACTTCTGCTTAGCTGATAAATGTAAAATGATACCTAATTGTTGTCTTATTATGCATTTTCCCTGATTACTAGGGAGGTTGGTTTATATGTTTTTTGGTCAATTTGGTTTTTTTTCTTATGTGAATTGCCTCTTCGTTGACTTTTGTTTTTCCCTACTGTGTTATACATCTTTTTCTTCTTGAAATAGTTTCTTTGTTTTTCCCCCTCAACCTCTTCCCGATTGTGATCCCTTACTGGGTAGTAGATATCTTCTCAGTCTGTGGAATTTTTAAAAAAACAATTTGATAGTATCTTTTGTTGATTAAAATCTGTAAATTTATTAGTCTTTTTTTGTTGTTGTTCATCCTTTTTGTGTCTTTTCTAAGAAATTTTTTTTACCTCAAGGTCATAAGAGATATTTTCCTGTAAACTTTAAAAAGTTTTGCTTTTCACATGTATGTCTTTAGTTGGAATTGATCTTTTTGTGTGTTGTAGAGCTCTAATTCAGAGAAGGCAATGGCACCCCACTCCAGTACTCTTGCCTGGAAAATCCCATGGACAGCGGAGCCTGGTAGGCTGCAGTCCATGGGGTCGCTAGGAGTCAGACACGACTGAGCGACTTCACTTTCCCTTTTCACTTTCATGCATTGGAGAAGGAAATGGCAACCCACTCCAGTATTCTTGCCTGGAGAATACCAGGGATGGGGAAGCCTGATGGGTTGCCGTCTATGGGGTCGCATGGAGTCGGACACGACTGAAGTGACTTAGCAGCAGCAGCAGCAGAGCTCTAATTTTATTTTTTTATGCATAACCCTACACCATTTATTAAGAATCCACCCTTTCCCCACTGATTTATATAGACTTATGGGCTCCCTATTTTATTGGTATAGCTGTCTATCCTTGCGTCTATGACACTATCTTAATTATGTAATCAATCTTGCTATCTAATAAATCTGTCTGGGGCTATTCTTGGCCCTTAGCTCTTCTCTATAAATTTCGGAAGCATCTTGTCAAGTTCCCAAAGACAGTTTTGGATATTTTTGAAATTCTGTTTAATACATAAATTTAGGTAGAATCGGCATCTTTATGATACTGAATCTTTCTGTCCATGAATGTGGTATATATTTCTTTACTTACTCAGATATTCTTTTGAGTCTTTCAATAATGTTTTGTAATTTGGACCATATAGTTCTCGCACAACTTTCTGCTGCATTTATTTTAGGCACCTTACAGTTTTAATTGCTTTTTATTTTTTTGCTATGGTTGGTAAGTGAAATTAAAAATAATATATTCTAGTTATTTGTGATACATAGGAATGGTATTGATTTTTACATGTCAATCTCATGTATAGCAATCTTGCTGATTACATGTTTGTGTATAGATTCTTTTGGATTTTCTCTGTAGATAATTATACTTTCTCTAGATATACTTTCCCTTTATACTTAATGTCTTTTTATATCTTTTACTTGGCCTTATTTAATTGTCTGGGTACTTTAGTGTAATGCTAAAGGGAAGCAATGACCGAGGACTTCCTTTATTGCTCTGCATACGTGCTCAGCTGCTTCAGTAATGGTCAACTCTGTGACCCAATGGACTTTAGCCCGCCAGGCTCCTCTGTCCATGGGATTCTCCAGGCAAGAATACTGGAGTGGGTTGCCATGCCCTCCTTCAGGGAATCTTCCTGACCCATGTCTCTTTCGTCTCCTTCATTGGCAGGCAGATTCTTTACCACTGGTGCCACCTGGGAAGCCCCTTTATTGCTTTGAGTCTAATTGAGTTGCCTTTAAAGTTTTATCCTTAAATATGCAGTGAGTTTTGAACAATTACTCTTTATCCCATCAGTGACATTATATTCTATTTCAAGATTGCTTTTGAAAATCTTTTTAATGGTATAAGTGAGTACAGAATTTTGTCAAATGCTTTTCCTGCAGGTATTGAGATGATCATATGCTCTCCTTTCCTTTTAATCCTATAACGTGGTGTATTACATTAATAGATTTACTTATTATTCATGAGATAAATCCCACCTGGCCAGCAACCGTTTTATATATATATTTAATTTCACTGAAATTAAATTAGCTGCTGAATTTAATTTGCTGATTTTTATTTAAGATTTCAAAATACATGTTCATAAGTGTATAATGGATCTATAATTGCCTTTTAAAAAAATTATCCTTGTCTGGTTTTGCCATTAAGGTTATACTGGCTTCATAAAATGAAATCAGTAGCTTTCATTCTTTTCCTGTCCTTTGAAACATTTTTGTAAGAAGTATATATTTTCTGGTCCTCAGAATTTTCAGAAAATTTGCCTCTAAGCTTGCTCAAGCTTGGGATGGTGGAGGTCAACTTCTGGATGAATTAAACATGTTTACTAATGTAGTTACTCTTGGAATGAATATCTTCCTTTTCATTACTTATTTTGATTATTTGTACGCTTTTCCTCCTCTTCACACCTCTTTGTCCTCTGTCTTCTTGCACAGGCTAACTAGTAGCGTCTTTATTTGATCACTCCCCACCTCCCCTGCAAAGAACCAGCTTCTGATTTTGTATTTGAATAGGATATACATTTGACTGCTACAACAGAAACCTGAAATTATTAATGACTTAAATAAAGACACAGATGTTGAGAACAAATGTGTGGACTCGGGGAAGGAGGAGGAGCGGGTGGGATGAATTGGGAGATTGGGATTGACACATATGCTCTACTATGTATAGAATAGATGGCTAATGAGAACCTATCGCTCAGGGAACCCTACTCAATGCCCTGCGGTAACCTAAATGGGGAGGAAATCCCAAAAAGAGGGGATATATGTATACATAAAGCTGATTGCCTTTGCTGTACAGTAGAAACTAACACAACATTATAAAGCAAATATCCTCCAATGAAAATGAATTTAAAATAAATGAAATTTAAACAATTTTAATGACTTTAAAAAATTATGCATTATTACCAGTTATGTTCTCAATTGTGTACCCCACCGTCTTGTTGTTGAGTTCCTCAGTCGAGTTTGACTCTCTTCGATCCCATGAATGGCAGGCAGCACGCCAGGCTTCCCTGTCCTTCACCATCTCCCGGAGTTTGCTCAGACTCATGTCCATTGAGTTGGTGATGCCATCCAACCATCTCATCCTCTGTCATCTCCTTTTCCTCCTGCCCTCAATCAATCCCACCGTCTAGCTCCCTGCAAATTCACATGTTGCACCCTTTGAATGTGACTGTGTTTAGAGAGGTAATTAAGGTGGAGGTGGTAATTTCCCACCTTTAAAGAGGTAATTAAATTAAAATGAGGCGCCTTTATGATGGATGGGCCCAAATTCAATCTAACTGGTGTCCTTATAAGAAGAGGAGGACTTCCCTGCTGGTCCAGTGGTTAAAACTAAGGATTGCAATGCAGGGGGTTTGGATCCCTGGTCAGGGAACTAAGATACCACACTGCATGGTACAGCCAAAAATAAAAACAAAACAGAAGAGGAAATCTGTACACATACGGAGACACCAGGCATAAGTGTGCCTGGAGAAAAGATTGTGTGAGGATATGGAGAGAAGAGGGTCATGTATAAGCCAAGGAGAGAGGCCTCCGAAGAAACCAACCCTACCAACACCTTGGTCTTGGACTTCCTAAATTTCTGTTGTTAAGTCATCAGACTGTAATATGTTAGTATGGCAGCCTGAGCAAGCTAACACAGCACCTCACATAAAGTCCCAACTTTTATGGAGTTCATCAGTTGCCCAGGCTCTTTCTATCTTGTTGCTGTACCATCTTCAACATGACCTGCCTTCCTGCCTGCATCTCAGCCAGCTGGAAAAGAAAAGGGGGGAGGGAGAGCACACTCCTTCATTTTATAGACATGACCTGACACTTGTGCCCGCTTCCATGTTTTATATCTGGCTGCAAAGGTTACTGGGTGACCAGTTAGGAACACAAGAGTGGAAAGTGGGGAGCAAGGGCAATTTATGCCACAAGTTTTTTTTTTTTTTTTTTAATTCCTTTCTGGGAATTCTGTAGAGGTCTAGTGGTTAAGACTCCATTGCCCAGAAAATATTTTAAAAATTTAAAAGTTATGTGTATTCTCAATTTCTTAAATTTTCAATTTGTTGGGTGGTATAATCTCTCTCAAAACCAGGAGCTGACTGTGGCTCAGATCATGAACTCCTTATTGTCAAATTCAGACTTAAATTGAAGAAAGTACGGAAAACCACTAGACCATTCAGGTATGACCTAAATCAAATCCCTTATGATTATACAGTGGAAGAGAGAAATAGATTTAAGGGCCTAGATCTGATAGAGTGCCTGATGAACTATGGAAGGAGGTTCTTGACACTGTACAGGAGACAGGGATCAAGACCATCCCCATGCAAAAGAAATGCAAAAAAGCAAAATGGCTGTCTGGGGAGGCCTTACAAATAGCTGTGAAAAGAAGAGAAGTGAAAAGCAAAGGAGAAAAGGAAAGATATAAGCATCTGAATGCAGAGTTCTAAAGAATAGCAAGAAGAGATAAGAAAGCCTTCCTCAGCAATCAATGCAAAGAAATAGAGGAAAACAACAGAATGGGAAAGACTAGAGATCTCTTCAAGAAAATTAGAGATACCAAGGGAACATTTCATGCAAAGATGGGCTCGATAAAGGACAGAAATGGTATGGACCTAACAGAAGCAGAAGATATTAAGAAAAGGTGGCAAGAATACACAGAAGAACTATACAAAAAAGATCTTCACGACCCAGATAATCACGATGGTGTGATCACTGACCTAGAGCCAGACATCCTGGAATGTGAAGTCAAGCGGGCCTTAGAAAGCATCACTACGAACAAAGCTAGTGGAGGTGTTGGAATTCCAGTGGAGCTATTTTAAATCCTTAAAGATGATGCTGTGAAAGTACTGCACTCAATATGCCAGCAAATCTGGAAAACTCAGCAGTGGCCACAGGACTGGAAAAGGTCAGTTTTCATTCCAATCCCAAAGAAAGGCAATGCCAAAGAATGCTCAAACTACTACACAATTGCACTCATCTCACACGCTAGTAAAGTAATGCTCAAAATTCTCCAAGCCAGGCTTCAGCAATATGTGAACCGTGAACTTCCTGATGTTCAAGCTGGTTTTAGAAAAGGCAGAGGAACCAGAGATCAAATTGCCAACATCCACTGGATCATGGAAAAAGCAAGAGAGTTCCAGAAAAACATCTATTTCTGCTTTATTGACTATGCCAAAGCCTTTGACTGTGTGGATCACAATAAACTGTGGAAAATTCTGAAAGAGATGGGAATACCAGACCACATGATCTGCCTCTTGAGAAATCTGTATGCAGGTCAGGAAGCAACATTTAGAACTGGACATGGAACAACAGACTGGTTCCAAATAGGAAAAGGAGTTCGTCAAGGCTGTATATTGTCACCCTATTTATTTAACTTCTATGCAGAGTACATCATGAGAAACGCTGGACTGGAAGAAACACAAGCTGGAATCAAGATTGCCGGGAGAAATATCAATAACCTCAGATATGCAGATGACACCACCTTTATGGCAGAAAGTGAAAAGGAACTAAAAAGCCTCTTGATGAAAGTGAAAGAGGAGAGTGAAAAAGTTGGCTTAAAGCTCAACATTCAGAAAACAAAGATCATGGCATCTGGTCCCATCATTTCATGGGAAATAGATGGGGAAACAGTAGAAACAGTGTCAGACTTTATTTTTTTGGGCTCCAAAATCACTGCAGATGGTGACTGCAGCCATGAAATTAAAAGATGCTTACTACTTGGAAGGAAAGTTATGACCAACCTAGATAGCATATTCAAAAGCAGAGACATTACTTTGCCAACAAAGGTTGGTCTAGTCAAGGCTATGGTTTTTCCTGTGGTCATGTATGGATGTGAGAGTTGGACTGTGAAGAAGGCTGAGCGCCGAAGAGTTGATGCTTTTGAACTGTGGTGTTGGAGAAGACTCTTGAGAGTTCCTTGGACTGCAAGGAGATCCACCCAGTCCATTCTGAAGGAGATCAGCCTTGGGATTTCTTTGGAAGGAATGATGCTAAAGCTGAAACTCCAGTACTTTGGCCACGTCATGCGAAGAGTTGACTCATTGGAAAAGACTGTGATGCTGGGAGGGATTGGGGCCAGGAGGAGAAGGGGATGACAGAGGATGAGATGGCTGGATGGCATCACTGACTCGATGGACGTGAATCTGGGTGAACTCTGGGAGTTGGTGATGGACAGGGAGGCCTGGCGTGCTTCGATTCATGGGGTTGCTAAGAGTCGGACACGACTGAGTGACTGAACTGAACTAAACTGATAATCTCTCTCTCCTATATATGATTCAACTTCTTATTTGTGTTGTCCAGATGACATATACTGTGATTAAGAATATATTTGGACTTATTATACCACCCCATTATACGTTTTTTTCTTACTTTATCTTTCTTTCCCTTTTTGTCTCCGGTGGGCTATGTATGTATACACAACATACATATATACATATATATTTTGAAGTTTAAGAATTTACTGATTTGATAATGGAAAAGCATATGAAAAAAACTTTGCTGGTTTGGATGATTGAGATTTTATTTCTCTTTGGTGGTTATTCTTAATTTTTAATTTAAAGGATTTCCTATTTATCCTTGATTTTATGTGGTTTAATTATAATAGAGGTATACATGGACTTAATTTATGCTGTATATTCTTGGGGTGTATTTAAATTTTTTTTTTTTACTTTTTGACCATACCATGCAGTATGTGGGATCTTAGTTTCCCAACTAGGGATTGAACCTGTGCCCCCCGCATTGGAACCACAGAATCTTAACCACTGAACTGCCAGGGAAGTCCCCTCTTGGGCTATATTTTTGATTTTCAGTTTCATATTGATCTTTAACTCTTGAAATTCCTCACTGATTGCCTTATTACATATTGCTTCTCCATAGTTTCCTCTTTTTCTGGAACTTCTATTAAATATATGTTGTAGTCCCTCCATCTGTCCTCCAGTTCTCTTAACTGCTCCTTTGTATACTTGTTGCCCCTTTGACTCTTGGTGCTGTCATGGGGGTCAGGACACTGCTGGTAACAGAGTGGTCATCTGGATGGGTATCTATCGAAGGTCACCCTCTGAATGTGGTGTTTGAGTTGAGATCCAGTGGGGGTGGAAGAATGTCATGTGGGATCAGAGAATAGTGATGTAGGGGAGATTCCTCCAGGCAGAGGGAGCAGGATTTGTAAAGGTCCCAAGATGAGAAAGTTCATGAGATGAAGAGCAAGAGAAGGTTGGCCATTGGAAGCCCCCGAAAGCCTTTAAGCCAGGAAAAGACTTGATCCGCTGGCCCATCTTTCTGGTTGCCTTGTAGAGCAGAGGACAGAAGAAGGGCAAGAGCAGGAGTGGGGAGATCAGTCTAGAGGCTCCTTCAGCCTGGGTGAGAGATGGGTGGTAGCTGGGACCAGCAGCTGGCAGTGGGGATGGAGGGAGAGGATGAAGGACTAGATACTTAGAACACAAGCTGGATGGTGATGGGCTGCATGGGAGTAGGCTGGCGGTGGTGAGGGGAGCCCAGGGCCCAGCTGCCAAGGGGAAGACATGAAGGTTTGGGTGCAAATCCTTATCTTGCTTATCCTTGTCCAGGTGGAACCCTCCTGCACAGAATTCATCTGCTCTTCATGAACCATTTTAGACGGGCTCCCAGGGATTGGATCTTCAATGGGTCAGGTGTCCTGTGGGCCCCCGGAATCCTATCTCCTTCCATCTCTAGCCTCTTCTCTGACCCACTGGGTGTGTGAAATTATCCTTCTGGGCTTCTGCTTCTGCTGGGATGCACACTGCAGTTAGACCTTGACCCCGAGCCCTGGTCCAGCTGGTCAGACCTGGCCAGATCCCTTTCCCAGGGTTAGACCTTGATGACACACCTTCAGGTCCTGCTCTAATCTAAATAGGCTACTTGGAATAGAATCCTGTGCCAGCATCCATTTGGGTAGCTTCTCTCCCTGGAGACTCTGCTGCTGGACCACACATCCCAGCGGCCAGCCTAGACGTCACCTTCAGCCTGGCTGTCCTGTCCCTGGACCACCTCCACCCAGGCTTTACAATGAGGTGGTCACAATTGTCCTCCTGGTTCTCAGCTTTCTCCTCCTTATCTGCTTAGTTTGAGTTCCCTCAGAAGCAGGCTTTTAGACAGGGATTCAAGTCGTCCCAGAAACCTAGGTAGGGTTGTGTCTGGATAACACAAGGACTCTAGCAAGCTAGTCTCGATAGAGATGAGCAGCTGAGCTGAATCTGGCATGGAGCTCCAGGAGACAGCACAGATGCAGGAACTCGGAGTTTTCTCACCTGCTGGGTGAGGTTGTCCCGGGGTATAGGCACAAACCCCCATCGGTCGTTGGTGAAGGGCAGCCCGAGGGACATTTCATTCCCCAACACTTGCCCCTGTCCTGGTTGGGCAGAGCAAACTCAGACGCTGGAGAAAGCCTTAGCCAAGAGTTGCAGATGCTGGATCCTGGCCCTAGAATGGGGGGCCTGGGGTACCCTCTTATCCTAACCCCGAAGCTGGAGCTCCTGTTCCACCATCTGCAAAGCCAGGGCAATGCCACTCGCCCGTCCCCTTGCTGTCAGCACTGCAACTTAACACATGGACCGTGCCCGGCACTGCTGGGCACAGAGCAACCTGATAAGGCTGAGGAGGGCGAATAGTTCTCTGTGCTGTGCAAATGTGCCCTAGATACGTGGGCAGCAGACCCAAAGCTCTGAGACAGAAGGTAATCTCTTTTGCTTTGCCCCCGCCCCCCCATCTCTGGCCACTGGTTCCTGCTGATGTGACATTCTTGTTCTAAAAACAGACATGTAACACCTCAAGCAGATTTGCAGTCCCTTGACAACGGTCTTGTCTGGCACATAAAGGGCCTCTGCCTTTCTGCCTGGCTTCCCAGAGCCCAGGAGAAGAGGTCAGTCCAAGGGGGGGGCTGCTCAGAGAGCAGCATGGTGCCTGACCCTACCACCCATCCCTCCGGAAGAGGGAGGTAGCAGGAGTCAGCTCTCTCTCTGTCTTGGAGGCCCCGTAATGGATTGCTGATGCTGTGGAAGGCTGACGATGTGTCCTTTGCTGGTGGTTTCATTCTTTGCCCCTGCAGACCCCTGGTTACTTTGAGTGACCATTCAGAGCATACCCCCGAGGTCAAGCACTTCCTGTTTAGAGCAGGGTGACCCTATGCTCGGATGGAGGCCTTCCACTGAGGAGACACTGAGGCCCATGGAATCCAGGCTTGCTCCCCACTCTGCTTCCAGGAGGCTGCCTGCCCCAGGCACTTTACAAGCCAACCGTGAAGCATGGCAGCAGGCCAGGAATGGGCCAGGCATTGCTGCCCTGGGGTCTCAAGGGCGCCCTGTCACTCTGGCCATTCTATTATTGCCACCCATGGGGGTGGAGGCTCTGGGCATAGTCCTGGCCAGGGCAGAGCATGGATAGTGCCTCAGCTCCTGTGGTGGCTGGGGCTGGCATTGTCTCATGGTCTCAAGCCTGGCACTCAGTGGGTGGGTGAGCCCTCTGAGAGCCCTGTGGGCCCCTTAGGAGAGCTGCCTTCTCTTGTTAAGTCCCCCTAGTGGCAGGTGGCAGGTACAGCTCCTGCCTTACTCTCCCCTCCCACGCTCTAGCGCCCCCTGGAGCTCCTTCCTGAAGCCTAGCTGCTTAGACTGATACCCCTTCCCAACTCCTGCCAGCCCCTGAACCGGGGACTATCTCTTTCCCTGGGTCCCTTACTAGAAGACTCAGTTTCCTTGTCATTAATAGGAGTGACGTCACCTGCCCTGCAGAGTTGTTGGAAGCGATAGTGAATATGTTTCAGAGCCGAGGGTGGGATGCATTGGAAGAAGGGCATTGACGTACATATGTGCACGTGTGCTCAGATGCTCAGTCGTGTCCGACTCTGCAACCCCAGGGACTGTAGCCCTCTGTCCATGGAATGTTTCAGGCAAGAATACTGGAGCAGGTTTCCATTTCCTGCTTCGGGGGATCTTCCTGAAGCATTGAGCTGCACCTGCATCTCCTGCCTTGGCAGGTGGGTTCTTTACCACTGTGCTGCCTGGGAAGCCCGGCATACATACACTGCATGTATAAAGTAGCTAACTAATGAGAGCCGAGTGTATAGCACAGGAAACTTTGCTCAGTGCTCTGTGGTGACCTAAATGAGAAGGAAATCCGAGGAAGAGGGGATATATGTTTTTGTGTGGCTAATTAACTTGGCTGTAAGCAGAAACTAACACCCCATTGTAAATCAACTGTACTTCAATTAAAAAATAGTTTCTAATGCATCTAACAAAGTCCCTGGCAGAGAGCAAGTGCTCCGTGGACAGTGGCCATGATCATTCCTGGTGTTGATAATGACCTTCTCCATCTCTCTGCCTCCCACCTGACTCTGAGAGATGCTACGGCCATGACCCCCACCTCTGCACCCCTGGGAGCAGTGCCGCCCAGTAGAACTTTCTGTAGTTGTGGAAATGGTCTATGTCTGAGCAGTCCAATATGCTGGCAGGCCCTCTTGAAATGTGGCCTGTGAAAACACGTTTTAAAAATTAAATTCAAATTAATTTAAATGTAAATAGCTTCACGTGACCAGCTCCACGAGCTGAACGGGACAGCACAGCTTTTGGTAGGAACACTGGCCTGGTTCATTCATCACACAGATATTTATTGAGAGCCAACTTGCTGCTGTTTAGGTGCTGAGATTTCAACAGTAGACAAGACAGGAGAGGGCCTTGCTGTCATGGTGACAGAAGTTAAATAAATAAATAAGCAGTTCAGGCAATGACAAGGGATGTAGACAACTCCAGAGCGCCCTCAAGTGCTAAAGCAAGAGTGTACTTGCTGTCTTTTTTTTAAATCCTTTATTGGATTAAATGATTCCCATTCTTTTATTTAAAAAAATGTCCAATATTTCAAAAATTCCTGATCCATGTAGAGAAATTCCATCCTATTGTTTAAATAGATTTTAGTATATTGTTTTGTCTCTTGATGGACTAGTCCTGTTTATTATTATTATCATTGGCTTCATGAGTAAGCTTTATTCAAGATTTTAAATGGGCTTCCCTGGTGGCTCAGACAGTAAAGATTTAAATAACACATAATTTCTGTTACTTAAGTTATTCCAAGACAAAGAAAATGATGAACAGCTCCTGAATTTATTATTTGAAGTCATAGTGACTAAATAGCAAAATTTTATACTATAAAAAAAGAAAAATACATACCAATTCCACATATACATAGAGATGCAAATTTTCTAAAGAGTAGCAAATAGAATTTATTAATCTATCAGAAATAATTCATTATGGCAAGTAGGATTTATTGCAGGAATGCAAATGTGGTTCAAGAAGTTAATCAGATAGCTAATGGGAAACAGCTGTTTAGCACAGGGAACTCAGGTCAGTGCTCTGTCACAGCCTGGAGGGGTGGGATGGGGAGTGGGAGGGAGGCTCAGGAAGGAGGGGATGTAAGTATACTTATAGCTGATTCACATTGTTGTAGAGCAGAAACCAATGCAACCTTGTAAAGCAGTGATCCTCCAATTAAAAATAAACAACCACAAAAAATGTCCCTTTCAAAAAGTAAATAATTGAAGACGCTGATAAAAAGGAAGTTCATTAACATAATTTATTATACCAACAGATTACTAGAGCAAAGATTGTTGGAAATGTAAAAGCATTTGGTATAATTTGTTCTTATTATTGGGCTTCCCTGGTGGCTTGGTGGTAAACAATCCTCTGGCTAATGCATGAGACATGGGAGACGCAGGTTTGATCCCTGGGTTGGGGAGATGCCCTAGAGAAGGAAATGGCAACCTGCTCCAGTATTCTTACCTGGAAAATCACATGGACAGAGGAACAAGTTCATGGGGTTGCAAAGAGTTGGACATGACTTAGCAACTTAAACAACAACAACATACATCAAAAGGCTTGCCTTTGTATTAGTGTGTTTGAGCTGCCATAACAAAGTTACAGATTGGGAAACTTAACAACAAAAATGTATTTTCTGATAGTTCTGGAGGCTGGAAATCCAAGGTCAAGGCGTGGGCAGAGCTGGTTTCTCTGAAGGCCCCTTTCTTCGGTTTGTGGCTGTCTTATCCTTGTGTTCTTCTTCTAAGGACACCAATCATATTGGACTAGGACCCACCCTGAGGGTTCATAGTACCTTAAAGATACTGTCTCCAGATACAGTCATTGTCTGAAGTACTGGGGGTCAGGACGTCAACATATGAACTTGGGGAGATACAACTAAGCTCATAGCAGGCTTCAACCAACTTATGTTAAAGCATATCTCTAAGAGCATCGTGGCATTGAACTTCAGCTACTTGGCTGTATAGCTCGCAAAGTTTATGCCTTCGGTAGCATCTTTCTTGAAATGATTCACGTAGGCATGGTGGCCTGTGCAGGGCCGCCACCTCAACCAGCTCACAGGAATGATTTCTGTTTGGCTTTATTTTGTGCTTGAGAGCTGACACCTAAGACAAGGGGGAAAAAGTACTTTCTTCCCAACATTTTTCCAACAATACTGGCTCCTGGCGTTTTCGAGTCTCTGTCTCCTTGGATACTGTTTACAGAGGAAGACCTGCCAACAAACAGCCTGATTATCCCTGGTCAATAGAGCACCTTAGGTCCATCTACTGGATCCAGGTCTTAGCATCTCAGTGGACATAATGGCTATAATGTATATATAGTGGATATAACGGACCCATCACCTAGCTTAAGTAATGATCACCATATTGCCAACCTGGCCTCACCCCTTCTCCCCATCCTCTCTTTTGAAAAACAACCAATTTGAGATGAAACTTCGATATAAAAATCAAGGACTAAATGTTGAACAATGTGGTGTCCCCTAGGGTTGTATCGATGACGTAACTGCTGATGAATTACACCCACTGAGAGGGTGAATTGGATCAGTCCATATGGCCCTGCAGTGTGCCCAGGCAAAAATTATGCTTGCTTTAGAGACATTAAGTTTGACAATATATTTATTAAGTGAACCAGAAAGGGAAGTCTAAAGTATAATATGTTCTGAGAGAGAGGCATGGAAATCTTTGTGTACTCATTGGCTTTATTGTCACAAAGCAATGTGCACATTTTAACATTTAAAACAGAACATGTTTTTTTCCCTTCCAGTGAAACAAAAAGAAAAACAACAAACTTTTTATCATGGAAAAATGTGAAGCATTTTCCAAAGTAGAGCAAGCAGTACAATGAATCCCTGTGGACCCATCACCTAGTTTAAGTAATGATCACCATATTGCCAACCTGGCCTCATCCCTTCTCCCCATCCTCTCTTTTTCTCGGTTGGAATATTTTAAAGCACACCATAGACATGTCATATTAAGAAAATTTAAAAATAAAACCCGAACAAAAATTACAATACGGAATGTCATTTCCAAATAAGATCCCTTACATTCTGCTGAATCTCCTCCATCAAGTGGCAGGGCTCCAGTCATCGTTAGGAGACGATTTTATTTTTGAAGCAAAAGTTTCAATGGCGAGAACATCCATTAAGCATAACCCAGGAAGAAGCTGTTTTGTCAACATGCCCGCTTCACCCTCCCAAACATCTAGAACCACCTTCTGCTGATTTTCTATAATCCTGCTTTTCTAGTTTTACAAAGAAAGAGTAGAGATCTAAGGGCTGGTATTGAATGTTCATATTCACATAGATATGGTTGCAGGGAAAGAAAAAAGAACACCAGGGCTCTGCCTGCCTCCCCGCGGGTGCCCGGCAGCCTCTGGGCTCACAGGAGTGCACATTGTCATTTTTCTCATCAAGCACAGTGGTGTATGCTTTCTGTAAGGGTTTTGTTGAGAAAGGAAGGAATAAAGAGGGAGTTGGAACAAAAAAACTGTGTATCAGGTGTAAGAGGCCAATAGAGACCTCAGGAACACCAGGGGATGTAACATAAGCGAAAAGAGCAGACCATTCCCTCGCTGCCAAGGTCCTGAGAAAATCAGAAAGGCTAATCGGAAAAGGAAAGTTGGATTGCATCAGTGTTGTATTCATCTTCTCTCTTTTCTCGTTCCCCACCATCTTCGTCTTCTTTATCTTTGCCCCCATCTCCTCCTTCTTCAACGTCCTCCAAACTTTTGTAGCCAGCACTCCCTCCCTTGACACACCTTCCCATCCACTGTACTTTCCTCTTCTCTCCTCGTCCTGGTTATTACAGTTGCATGGCAAATTACCCCTAAATGGAGCAGCTTAAAGTAACTATTTTCTTTTGGTCACTATTTGGTAGATCAGAAATAGAGAAAGGGCTGGGCTGGGCAGCTCTTGTTTGGGGTCTTCCACTTGGTTGAGGTTGCTGCTGGCTGGGAATGCAGTCATCGAAAGGCACTACGGGGCTGGCCGTCCGAGATGGCGCACTCACGTGGCTGCCGGTTTTTGCTCCCTGGCTGTTGGCTGCTCCACCTGGCCTCTCCTGTGTGGCAGATAGTTACATTTTCATTTTCATTTGGTTCAAAATATTAAAAAAATTTTTTTGAGACTTCTTTGACCCATATGTTACTTAGAAGTATGTCATTTAATCTCCAAGTGTTAAGCACACAACTTGGAAGTTTCTATTTTTATTTTCTTTTTAAAATAATAGGCTTTTAAAAATATGTATACATTTTTGATGCAGACCATTTTTAAAGTCTTTATTGAGTTTGTTACAATACTACTTCTGTTTTATGTTTTGGAATTTTGATCATGAGGCATGTCGGATTTAGCTCCCTGGCTGGGGAATCGAACCCACACTCCCTACATTGGAAGGTGAAGTCTTAACCACTGGACTGCCAGAGAAGTCCCGCTAACTATTTTTCAATAGCTGATTTTTTAGTTTAATTCCATTTATGTCTCATGGCATAATTTGTATGATTTCTATCTTTTAAATTTGTGTGTTTATGGCTCACAATACCAGACCACCTGACCTGCTTCTCAAGAAAGCTGTATGCAGATCAGGAAGCAACAGTTAGAACTGGACACGGAACAACATGGCTGCAGTCACCATCTGCAGTGATTTTGGAGTCCCCCAAAATAAAGTCTCTCACTGTTTCCATTGTTTCCCCATCTATTTGTCATGAAGTGATGGGACCAGATGCCATGATCTTCGTTTTCTGAATGTTGAGTTTTAAGCCAACTTTTTCACTCTCCTCTTTCACTTTCAAACACATTAATGACTATTATGTTTTCTTGGAGAACTGACCTTTTTATCATTATATAATGTTCCTCATTATCCCTGATGATTTTCCTTGTTCTGAAATCTGTTTGGTAAGAAGTTAATAGAAGCACTCCACTTTCTTTTCATTAATGTTAGCATGCTATAACTTTCTTCATCCCTTTACTTTTAAAAACTTGTTATTAAAAAAAAATTAATTATGGTAAATGTGGCTCAGTTGGTAAAGAATCCGCCTGCAATGAGGGAGACCTGGGTTCGATCCCTGGGTTGGGAAGATCCCTTGGAGAAAGGAAAGGCTACCCACTCCAGCAGTCTGGCCTAGAGAATCCCATGGACTGTATAGTCCATGGGATCGCAAAGAGTTGGACAAGACTGAGCGGTTATCACTTCACTTCACTTCACACATGAAGTTAAATTTACCACGTTTATCAATTTTATGTGTATAGATCACTCATGTTTTGTGTATTACTTGGTTGTGTTGGAGAAGGCAATGGCACCCCACTCCAGTACCCTTGCCTGGAAAATCCCATGCACGGAGGAGCCTGGTGGGCTGCAGTCAATGGGGTCGCTAAGAGTCGGACACGACTGAGCGGCTTCACTTCACTTTCACTGGTTGTGTAACCAGTCTCCAGAAGTCTTGCCATCTTGCAGAACAGATACTCTATACCCATTAACTAACAACTTACCTGCCCATTACCCCCGTAACCACCAAAATCAACTTTCTGTCTCTATGAATTAAAAAATTTTTTTGCTTGCTTATTTTTGGTGTGCTGGGTCTTAGTTGCTGCATGGGCTTTGCTTTAGTTGTGGAGAGGAGGGGTTACTCTCTAGCTGCAGTGCTCAGGCTTCTCATCCAGGTGGCTTCTCTTGTTGCAAAGCACAGGCTCTAGGGTGTGAGGGCTTTAGTAGCTGCAGCGTGTGGGTTCTGTAGTTGTGGCTGCCAGGCTCTGGAGCACAGGCTCCATAGTTGCGGCACACGGGCTTAGTAGCCCTGCCACATGTGGGATCTTCCCAGACGAGGGATCGAACCCATGTCTTCTACATTCTTAACCACTGAGCCATCAGGGAAGCCCTGTCTGTGAATTTGACTACTTTAGGTTCCTCATGTAAGCGGAATCACACGGTCCTTCTGTGACTGGCTTGTTTCACTTGGCATGATGTCCTCCAGGCTCACCTGTACTGTAGAGTTTCCTTCCTCTTGAAGGCTGAATGATATTCCATTGTATGCATATACTGCGATTGTTGATCCATCATCTGTCAATGGAAAGTTCCACTGTTTTCACTTCTTGGCTATTATCAATTGCTACTATGAATATGCTTGTGAAACTATCTCTTTAGGACCCTGCTTTTGACTGTTTTCTGTATATATCCAGAGGTGGAATTGCCGGGACATACGCTAATTCTAATTCTAAGTTTTTGAGGAACTGCCATACTCTTTACCGTAGTTGATGGCCCCATTTTACATTCCTGACAATGGTGCGTGGGGTTCTGAATTCTCACCTACTTGTCAACACTAGTTATTTTCTGGTTTTTGTTTTGACCATAATCACTCTATGTGTGTGAGGTGGTATCTCATTGTAGTTTTGATTTACATTCGCTTCTCTTGAGAAATTTATATGTAGGTCAGGAAGCAACAGTTAGAACTGGACATGGAACAACAGACTGGTTCCAAATAGGAAAAGGAGTACGTCAAGGCTGTATATTGTCACCCTGCTTATTTAACTTCTATGCAGAGTACATCATGAGAAACGCTGGGCTGGAAGAAGCACAAGCTGGAATCAAGATTGCCGGGAGAAATATCAATAACCTCAGATATGCAGATGACACCACCCTTATGGCAGAAAGTGAAGAGGAACTAAAAAGCCTCTTGATGAAGGTGAAAGAGGAGAGTGAAAAAGTTGGCTTAAAGCTCAACATTCAGAAAATGAAGATCATGGCATCTGGTCCCATCACTAGTGGAAACAGTGTCAGACTATTTTTCTGGGCTCCAAAATCACTGCAGATGGTGATTGCAGCCATGAAATTAAAAGACGCTTACTCCTTGGAAGAAAAGTTATGACCAACCTAGATAGCATATTGAAAAGCAGAGACATTACTTTGCCAACAAAGGTCCGTCTAGTCAAGGCTATGGTTTTTCCAGTGGTCATGTATGGATGTGAGAGTTGGACTGTGAAGAGAGCTGAGCACCAAAGAATTGATGCTTTTGAACTGTGGTGTTGCAGAAGACTCTTGAGAGTCCCTTGGACTGCAAGGAGATCCAACCAGTCCATTCTGAAGGAGATCAGCCCTGGGATTTCTTTGGAAGGAATGATGCTAAAGCTGAAACTCCAGTACTTTGGCCACCTCATGCGAAGAGTTGACTCATTGGAAAAGACTGTGATGCTGGGAGGGATTGGGGGCAGGAGGAGAAGGGGACGCCAGAGGATGGGATGGCTGGATGGCATCACTGACTCAATGGATGTGAGTCTGAGTGCACTCCGGGAAATGGTGATGGACAGGGAGGCCTGGCGTGCTGTGATTCATGGAGTCGCAAAGAGTCGGACACGACTGAGCGACTGATCTGAACTGAAGGATGAGTGATGTTGAGCATCTTTCCATGCACTTGTTGGCCATTTGTATATCTTCTTTGGAGAAATATCTATTCATGTCCTTCATCCCTTTTAAATCCATTTTTGTTGTTGTATAAATTATTTATGTATTCTGTTATCAGATATATGATTTGAAAATATTTCCTCCCATTCCGTTAGTTGCCTTTTTGCTCTGTTTATCATGCCCTTTGATGCACAGAAGTTTTAAATGTGGATGTAGCCCAGCATGTCTGTTTTTCCTTTTGTTGACTGTTCTTTGGGTGTCATATCCAAGAAATCATTGCCAAACCCAATGTTACAAAGCTTTTCTTGTATGTTTTTTCTGAGAGTTTTATAGTTTTTGGTCTTACATTTAGGTCTCTGATCCATCTTGAGTTAATGTTTATATACGTTCTGAGGTGTGGGTCCAACTTCATTCTTTTGCATGTGGATCTCCAGTTTCCTAGAACCATTTGTTGAAAAGCCTGTTCTTCCCCCATTGAATGGTCTTGGCACCCTCATCAAAACCGTTTGACCACTTATATGAGGTTTTATTTCTGGCCTTTCTATTCTATTCCATTTGTCTATATGTCTGTCCTTATGCCAGTTTTTTCCCACTGTTTTTATTACTATAGATTTACAGTAAGTTTGAAATCAGGAAGTCTGAGACCTCGAACTTTGTTCTTTTTTTTTTCATGATCATTTTGTCTATTTGGAATCCTTGAGATTCTTTATGAATTTTAGGCTAAAATTTTCTGTTTCCTCTGATAGCCTTATTCTTGTCTCCCCCACTGTCTCTGAGATTCACTATATATATATTTTTTTAAAATAAATTTACTGTAAACGTATTTGTTTATCTGGCTGGGCCTGATCCTAGCTGTGGCACCCAGGAGATTCTGTCTTAGCTGTAGCATGCAGGATCTTTACTTGCAGCATGTGGAATCTACTTTCCTGACCAGGGATCGAGCCCCAGGCCCCCCTGCATTGGGAATGTGGAGTCTTAGCCACTGGACCCCTAGAGAAGTCCCTTAAAACACATTTAAGTCTTCGTAGCACTTTTCTGACTCCCTCTGTCCCTTCTCTTCTTATCTCTTTTTCCGTTGTTTCTTCACATGCCTGGATCTTGGGAATCCTGTACTTGGGGGTGATCTAATTGCTCGACTTGGAGAAGGCAATGGCACCCCACTCCAGTACTCTTGCCTGGAAAATCCCATGGACGGAGGAGCCTGGTGGGCTGCAGTCCATGGGGTCACTAAGATTCGGACACGACTGAGCGACTTCACTTTCACTTTTCACTTTCATGCCTTGGAAAAGGAAATGGCAACCCACGCCAGTGTTCTTGCCTGGGGAATCCCAGGGACGGGGAAGCCTGGTGGGCTGCTGTCTATGGGGTCGCACAGAGTCGTACACGACTGAAGCAACTTAGCAGCAGCAGCAACAGCAATTGCTTGGCTAGATTCCTAGATCAGGATTGGCAAAACAGTGGCCCATGGGCCATGACCAGCCCACTGTCTGTTTTTGTAAATGAGATTCTGCTGGGACACAGCCATGCTCATTTGCTTGTGTGTTGCCTGTGGCTGTCTTTGCACTTGGGTAACAGAGGTGAGTAGTTGTGACAGGGACCATATGGCCAGAAAGCCCTAAATATTTGTTAGTCTGCCTTTGGCAGGAACAGTTTGCCGAACTCTTCTGTGTATGTACCAGCCTCCCTCACCTCTCCCTTTGACCTTGGCTCTGATGATTTCCGCATGAAGTTGTACACAGAAATTCTTCGTGGTTAGTTACATGAGGGTGACATCTTGAGACTAGATCAGGCTCCCAGATCCTAGCCAGGAGGATGACCATGGTGGCAATCAGGGAAGATTCTGCTGGTGGGTGAATGTGAGAGCAGAGACCTGGACGATATGAAGAAGTCGTGTAAAGGCTCTGAGGCAGAAAGGAACTGGGTGACTTCAGAGCATCTAAAGAAGTCTGCTGAGGCTGAAACAAAGAGAAGTAGGAGGGAGGTGGGGGGATGGGGTGGCAGGAAGGTGCCCCCACCGAGGCTGCGCGGGGCCTTGGGGACTTTGTCACTGCCCTTCTTGGGGGTTAACAACTGCATAAGGGGTGGGTCTTGAGTGTGTCTGTCACATTCATTGTTTCATTTAATCGTCGCCCACGCTGGGGGAGGCGAGCAACATTGTCCCCATTTTAGAGGTGAGCAAACAGAGGCAAGAGCAGTAAAAGGACTTGCCCAAGACCACACTGGAGAAGGAAATGGCAACCCACTCCAGTATGCTTGCTTGGGAAATCCCATGGACAGAGGAGCCTGGCAGGTGACAGTCCCTGGTGTTGCAAAGAATTGGACATGACTGAGTGTACATGCATGAAAGACCATGCAACATTTCATGTCTAAATTAGACTCTAAACAGAAACCCCCAAGTTCCCAACCTAACTTTTAATAAAGTGCAATGAATTATCCATTGTTGACTTTTTAATTATTCGAGGCAAAAGGGTGGTGAGAATGCTGTTTGCGATTCACTGATGTCCTTGTGCTAGAATCTAGTTGGTGCTGTCCCGAGTCAGTCCTCAAGTTGGCTTGGGAGGTGAGTCCTGGGCCACAGCAGACTCCGCCTGACCTGTCCAGCCTTTGGACTGAGGCCTAATTATCTCAGTGTTTGACTGACAGATTCACGGGGGCTCACGAAGCTACTCAGATGCCAGGTCTGTACCCAGACTCTGACACAACGGTTGAGAGGTGGCTTCAGAGGGACTCGGTCATGAAGGTTGTGCTGATTTGTTACAGCAGCAACAAGAAACTGATACAGACACTAAACCAACCAGAAAGAGCCCTCCTCCCACCCTGCACTGAGGCTTGACCAAGGCTTGAGGTTTGCGCTGGATTCCATAGTCACTTAGTTGGTCAGAGTTGACTAAGCCTGCTTGGGCTTGCAGACAACATTATTCCAGCTGGCTGGCCCCTGGCCCTTAAGAGAAAAGCCGACTGAGACCCAAATTAAAAAGGGAGAAACACCCGAGGCTAGGGGTGATTTGAGGGGCAGCTTTGGCGTGCTAAGCTCCCCGCCTCCCCACTCCGCTCAGCTTCCCCTCTCCCTCCCTTGCCCTTTATGGGGCTGGCTTCATGCAGAGCTCAGACACTCCTCAGCCTTCAGCAGATCAGGCCCCAGAGGACTTCTCTTTGTCATTGGAGAGTGATCAATGTGCCTTCTGTCATAGCACAGGCTGTGAGCCTGGCCCTGTCCCCCTCCTCCCAATGAGGCCTGCCACCTACGCCCCGCCCCGCCCCCCGCATTGACCTGGCAGCATGTGCTGCCTTCGCAGCAGAAGACAGAGATTATTAACACATGGGTCAAAGACCGTGACCCTGCTGCGGTTCCCTCCGGCAGAGTGGACTCTGACCCAGAGCTGGGGGCCTGACGACGGGGCTTCTCCCTGCCTCGCTCCTCATTAAAGCAGCCATCCTTCACGGGGTAATACATGCAGACCTAGCTCGCATTTATCAACTTTATTAACCTACTTTTTATTCCAAAGCTACACGGCCCTTCCCAGCGTAACCTGTCTTCCACAGCATGCTGCACACCCTCTGTCCACCTTCTTTGTCTTCCTGCTGACTTTTCCCCCTCTCGTCCTCTCTTTCCCTAACGGGGCTTTTTTTTTTTCCCCTCTCTGAGGCATATGACCTGACAATCTGTGATGATTTAAAAATTCTTTTTGGCATTTCAAAGAGAGATTTCTCCTCTCCCCCTTGTGAATCTGAGAGGCAGTGTGGCATCAGGTTCAAATCACAGCTTGGCACTTGTATGACCTTGAGGTTTGTTCTGCCATCTATTGGTGCTTAAACCGACCACCCCAAAGCAGAGTGGAATAAAATGGATCATCCCAAACCTCGTGCCTGTCATGACTTGTGTGGGTCAGGAATTCTGGAAATGCTTGGCTGGGCTGTTCAGGGCAGGGTAAATCTCTCACGCTATTTCAGGCAGGAGGGGTTGGAAGGGTGGAAGAGGCAGGAAGGAGGTGAATAGGGTAGCTGGGGACTGTCTGGGGCTGCCTTTTCATGTAGACGCATCGCAGGGTTAGTGTGGGTTTCCTTGCAGCCTGGTGGCCCCAGGGCAGTCAGACTGTTTACATGGCCGCTCAGGGCTGTGGTTTGAATGTTCATCGCTTCTGCCCGGCTCGGTTGACCATCCTATTACTCAGGTAACCCCAGAATCAAGGAGCCACAGCATGCTCAAGCAACTTGAGAGGCCCCTCCAGCCCTAAGATTTTGTAATTAGCCTGATTCAGCCATGACAATCTCATTTCTCTTTGCCAGTGATTGGTCTAAGATTGGACTTTAATACAGTGCTGGCCAATGTCAGGGAAAGTTGGCTGGGGCTTCTGGAAAAAGATTTTCTTTCCTAATAAAAGAAGAAAGTCATGTAAGGAGATAGATCTCTGTTAGGCTCTGGCAGCCTCCTGCTTCCTACTTTTAACACAGTTTCATGAGGACATGATGTTTGGCGCTGTGGCAGCCATCTTGGAATCATGAGGCCTGAGAGTTGAAAGACAAAAAATCCAAAGCCGAAAGAGCAGACAGAAAGATCTTGGGGCATCATTGATAACATTACCCAATTGGCTCCTCCTAGTTTGCAATCACCTCTAGACTTTTTTTAAAACTTAATTTTATTTTTGGCTGTGCTGGGGCTTTGTTGCTATGCTCAGGCTTTCTTTATTTGCGGCAAGCAGGGGCTACTCTCTGGTTGGAGTGTGGTGGCTTCTCTTGTTGCAGAACCTGAGCTCTAGGCCCACAGGCTTCAGTAGCTGCAAAACTCTTGGGCTCTAGAGCACGGGCTCAGTAGTGGTGGCACATGGTCTTACTTGCCTTGTGGCATGTGGACTCTTCCTGGCCCAGGGATCGAACCTGCGTCCCCTGCATTGGCAGGTGATTCTTAACCACTGGGCCAGTAGGGAAGTCCACCTCTAGACTTCTTAAATTATGTCCCTGTTGTTTAAGCTTAAGGGATTCCTGCACTTCCCAGCCAACTCTTTTCATGGATTCCACATCTCCAAACTTTTGCAAATGGGACTCAATAGGCTTGAAATATTTTCTTACTTTGTCTAATTAGAAAACTCTGACTCATCCTTGAAGACCCAGCTAAATGTCTCCTTCCTCAAAACCTTTAAATCGTGTGGTTTCTGAGAGGCTCTGATGCTTGGTAAATTGATGAGATCTGTCGGTCCAGGGGATCACGGCTCCTGGAGGAGAGGTGTCAGCCTTCTGCATGTGTGATGAGGGACCAGCTCAGGGATCTCTCGTCTTGACCGGTGCTTGGTGATAGATGGAATGACCAAGGGGTTAGATGTGTAGTCTGAAGTCAGGTTAGCTGGTTGAGAGCCTGCACCTCTGTCTGCTAGCTGTGTGACTTTGGGCAAAGCACATGTCTTTCCTGTGCTTCAGCTTTCTCTCTGTCAAGTGGAGATAATAATGGTGACCCTCTCATAGGGTTATTATGAGGATTAAATGAAGTGAAATGTGGAAATGCTGGGCAAGGTCTCTGCCTCATAGTGACTCACTTTTGCTGAGCTCTTGCTACTATGTAACTTGCATTGTTGGGCTTCCTCGATGGCTCAGCAATAAAGAATCTGCCTGCAATGCAGGAGACACAGGAGAAGCAGGTTCAGTCTCTGGGTTGGGAAGATCCCCTGGACGAGGAAATGGCAACCCACTCTAGTATTCTTCCCTGAAAAATTCCACGGACAGATGAGCCTGGCGAGCTACAGTCCAAAGAGTTGCAGAGTTGGACACAACTGAGAAACTGGCATTGTTATTAAAATAGACCATTTAATTAAATTTAATTAAGTCTCGATTGAAGTACAATGCATTAAAGATATGTCTCATTTGATCACTGAGGCAAGTTTGGCTGGTATTAATAAATTCTACTATTTCCTCCTTTTTACAGATAAGAAATTAAGGCACATAGAGGTTAAGTGGCTTCACTTTGTACTAAATAGAGGATTTGGTTTGATCCAGGCTGCGGATCCTGGAGGAGCCCTGCTGCTCTTGACCGTGTCTCCCCACTGTTGAGAAGGTTGATCAAATCTGCTGCTACCTCCTAGGTGGGCATGTACTTCCCAAATCTTTTCACTATTCAAGAGGCAAGGGGTTCACTCTGCTTGAAAAGGAGCTTTTTTTCTAGGCCCATCTCAGAGCTGGGTGGAGGTGGGCTTCTGTTACCCCGCTTTGCCTTGGGGCACAGGGCAGGCAGCCCAGGAGCTGCTGGCACTGACCAAGGACCAGTGTCCACTTGGGGTGCTGAAAGGCCGGGGTAGAGCTTGTCCTCTCTGGGTAGCACAGGTCAGTGAGGATCCCAGTGAGAACGAAATCAGAGGGGCGGAGAGGGGGAGTCCTGGGGGTACTGGGAGCCTGCAGAGATCAAGTTCAAAGAGTCCCAGCCGGGGCACAGTAGGGTTGTGGACAAAGGTCAGCCTCACTGTGGGAGGACATGGGCTGAGCTGAAGCAGAAGGAGTGATAAGGGAGGGTCTCGGCTGAACTGTCTTATGTATCTGAGGCTCAGCTGTGCTGGATCGTGCGTGCGTGATAGGAGGGGTGGGTCGTGCTGGTTTTAAAAGCCTAGTGACATAGCCATCCCCAACCCCATCCTCCAAATCCTAAACACCTTTCTAGAACCTTTCTACCCTGGGGCTTCACCCTTAGCACGTGTGAAAAACCACTATGGTATTTCTAGATTTCTCTTAGAGATAGATAAGCATCTTGCTGCCACAGATAACGGATAAAAAGCCTGTTGTCAAGATATGGAGAAACCAGAATTGCAGGTGGGAATGTGAACAGGTATAACTACTCTGGCAGTCAGGGTAGCAGTGTCCAAAATATAAACACACCCCTGCCACTGAAGCCAGCCATCTCACTCCTAGGCATTAAACCCAAGAGAAAGAGAAACGCGTGTCCACATGAAGACCTATATGCAGGTGTTTACAGCAGCTTTATTTGTAATAGCTCGCAACTAGAGACCACCCAAGGGCTTCCCAGTTGGTGCAGTGCTAAAGAATCCGCCTGCCAGTGTAGGAGATGTGGGTTCAATCTCTGGGTCGGGAAGATCCCCTGGAGAAGAAAATGGCAACCCACTCCAGTACTCTTGCCTGGAAAATTCCATGGACAGAGGAGCCTTGTAGGCTACAGTCCATGGGGTTGCAAAGAGTCGGACACGACTGAGCGACTTCACTTCACTTCTTCACTTCATTTCTTCTAGTATTCTTGCCTGGGAAATCCCATGGACAGAGGAGCCTGGAGGGCTACAGTCCATGGGGTCGCAAAGAGTCAGATACGACTGAGCAACTGAGCACACACACAGAAGCAACTGAGCAGCTACTGAATATCCAGCAGCTACAGAATCGATATATGGAGTGGCCAAAAGGAACGAACTAGTGATTCCCTGGTGGCTCAGATGGTAAAGTGTCTGCCCACAATGTGGGAGACCTGGGTTTGATCCCCGGGTCGGGAAGATGCCCTGGAGAAGGAAATGGCAACCCACTCCAGTACTCTTGCCTAGAAAATTCCATGGATGGAGGAGCCTGGTGGGCTACAGTCCATGGGGTTGCAAAGACAGAGTGACTTCACAGTGATATGGGCAGTAACATGGATGAATCTTAAAATGATGATGCTGAGTGAAAGAAGCCGCACAGAGGAGAGTAATACAGTAAAGGTCCTTTTATATAAAACTGTAGAAATTGTAAACTCATCTACAGTGTCAGAAAGCAGAGCAGTGTTTGTCAGGGGACAGGGATGGAGGGCAGGGAGGGACAAGAGGAAGGGTTGCAAAGGATTTGAGGAAGCCTTTGGGGACAATGGATAAATGCACCATCTTGATTGTGAGGATGGTTTCAAGGGTACCTGTGTCAAAAATGAGCTCAGTAATATACCTTAAGTACATGCAGTTTATGGTATATTAAATTGTGGTGCAGGAGAAGACTCTTGAGACTTCCCTGGACTGCAAAATCAAACCAGCCAGTCCTAAAGGAAATCAACCCTGAATATTCATTGGAAGGACTGATGCTGAAGCTGAAGCTGAAGCTCCAGTACTTTGGCCACCTAATGCAAAGAGCTGACTCACTGGAATAGACCCTACTCATTGGAAAAGACCCTGATGCTGGGAAAGATTGAGGGCAAGAGGAGAAGGAGGCGGCTGAGGCTGAGATGGTTGGATGGCATCACTAATTCAGTGGACATGAGTTTGAGCAAGCCTGGGGAGATAGTGAAGGACAGGGAGGCCTGGTGTGCTGCAGTCCATGGGGTTGCAAAGAGTCCAACATGACTGAGCGGCTGAACAACAACGAATTATACTCAATGAAGCTGTTTAAACATAATTAAAAGGGAGCTGAGAGCTGGGCTCCAGGTGCCCTGAGAGTTTTCTGGCTGGAGGAGAGCAGGAAGCTGCTCCTCCATCTCTAACACTGCATTCCTAGCAGCTGTTTACTCAGCCTCCTGATAGAACACACCCTCTGTGCTGATACTATTGAGTATTTGTACGCCCGTCTAGAATCTCAGGGAGGAATGGCTTGCTCTGTGGGAAGCCAGAAAGCCCTTACAAGACACACAAACAATATTTCTTGGCCCCCAGGACCTGCTCTGTACCTTGGCAAAGGCAACATTTGTGAAAAGTAAAGTCTGATAAATAATCGAGTGGATTCCTGAATATTTCAAGATTTTCTTGGAGTGGGTTTTAGAAGTCTATGTAGTTTCTCTACTGTTATGTCAGCTTCTCATACTCAATTCTCCTTTCTCTTCATCATTTAAACAGTTTAAAGTGCATCTCGTATTAAAGAATAAAATCTCCCTCTCTCCCAGGTCTCCCTAGAGCTACCCTCTTTTTCTTTCTGCCCTGACCATGAACTTGGGAGAGTTGTCCCTGTGCAGCCCTCCCTCCCCCATGCCCCGGAACATGCCTCCAGGCTCCTCCTCAGCCCACTGCAGTCTGACATTTGCTCCCTCCCTGCCCTGAGAGCATTCCCAGGGATGTCAGGAAAGCCCTCCTTTTTGCTGAACCTCCTGAGGCTTTCCTGTCTAAGACCTTTCAGCAGCATTTCATCCCAAGGGCCATTCGGTGCTTCTAGAAACTCCCCTCTCTCTTGGCATATGGTCACCACCCAGGAATAGCTTCCCCCTACTTCTCTAGCCATGAGATTGCAAAGAATTGGACACAACTGAGCGACTCAAGGACAACGACTACTCTGATGGTTCTTATACGTAATTTCGTTTATTTATTTATGGCTGTGCTGGTCTTTGTTGCTGTGAAAGCTTTCCCTAGTTGCAGCAAGTGGGAGCTACTCTCTGGTTGCGGTGCTTGGGCTTCTCACTGTGGTGGCTTCTCTTGTTAAGAAACACAGGCTCTAGGGCACACAGGCACCAGTAGTTGTGATTCCCGGGCTCTAGAGCACCGGGCCCTTGGGGTTCACTTGCTCGCGTTTGAAGCTCACGTGAAGCCCTCTACTCCATAATATGCAAGGAATGGGGGGTACATTCTTGGTGGTTGTCTCCCAGGTGGGTGGATTAGTGACTAGGCACCCGAAACTCTCATAATTGCTAATGCTTACTAACGGAGGCATCTGGATCATCGGTGTTTGCCCCCCGCTCTCCTTCTCCGGGACTTCTGGTCGTCGAGCTCACTGTGCACGTTTGAGTCTGAGTGGATCAGAGACCGTGGGAACTTCACACCCCGAATGAAGAAACACGGTGAGGCCCAACTTGGATTGTTGTTCAGTTGCTCAGTCATGTCTGACTGCGACCGCTTGGACTGAAGCACGCGTCTTCCCTGTCCTTCATCATCTCCCGGAGTTTGCTCAAACTCATGTCCATTGAGTCAGTGATGCCATCCAACCATTTCATCCTCTGTCGCCCCCTTCTCCTCCTGCCTTCAATCTTTCCCAGCATCAGGGTCTTTTCCAACCAGTCAGCTCTTCGCGTCAGGTGGACTCGGGAGCAGTGAAGAAATGGCTGTTTCTCATTATATCCTCATGACCAAGTTCTTGTCTACCTTTGAGAGGCAGTATGTCTCTTGTGAGTGGATTGTCCACCCTGAAGCTCACCTAGGCCAATCTTCCTCTGTGGGGTGGGAAAGCACAGAACCAGGCACACAGAAAATCAGAAGAAAAGCTCTTTTAAGTCTTGCATGGTTGTAAGTTCATGTCATTCTGAAAAGTACCATTTTGTTGTGAACTGTGGGGTGGATAGAGCCTCATCATCTTCAGGGTTTAGAACCAAAGATCAAATCTGGTCCTGGGGACTCACGGGGCCAGGGGGAGCCTGAGCTGGATCTCCCAGCCTCTTCTGCCTGTTTCTGCCCAGCTGGGGGCACTGAGAACAGACTGCTCAGGACCCAAGTCAGTTGGTGGACAGATGGGGACCAATTGGAGGCTGTTGCCAGGGAAACAGTGCTCTATGCAAATTCCTCTGGACTGGGAGGGGGCATCAGTCAGTCTGCCCTCTTCTTACCCCTCTTCCCGGCCTCTCAATGGCCCCGGTCCTGTTTTTCTCTTTCTCTCCACCATTCTTTAAATAGATGGTTCCCCACAGATGTCTGCTCTGACACTGCATCAGTACTCATAGGAATTGAGCCTGTAATAGGCACAGGATTAAGCCAGCAAGACTGACAAAGCAGATTTTTATGACCCAAGCAGCCCTCTGGGGTAAATTCAACATCACCCCGTATTATGGGGAGAGCTGGTTCAGTCCAGCCCTTTCCAGGAGCTTTACTGGGAGAATGAAGCTTCAGGCTCAGTGCCAGCTGACTGGGGGCAATATCGGGAGTGGCCCATTAGCCACGAGCAGCCCATCTGAGCTCTGCACCTGCTCTGACGATGGACCCCACCGGGCTTTGGCAGCCGTGCTTCCTGAACTGACGCATGGCTCCACTCTCATGGCCCAGGCTTGTAACATCTTTCCACAGTAAAACCACGATGGAAGTTAATTGCCTGCATTGCTCTGCAACTGAACAGGTCCATAAAATGTTTATTAGATGCAGTTATGGGGACTGAATGGGTATCCAGTTGCTTGGTTTGGGGCTGTGGTTCACATCTTGGGGAGGGGTGGTCCTAGGCTAGGAGGTGTTCTAAAAAATTGCTGACATTGGGCATTCACATGGACTTTTTCCAGAGCTGTTCCAAAGCTTTTAGAAGATAGGCTTGGTTATTTACTTGGGAATTCTTGCTCGTGGTTGTCGAGGCTGCTGAATACCCTCAGTTTCTTCTGCAAACATTCAGAGCATTTCAACTTCTTTCTCTCTTTTTGGCTGTGTTTTTAAAATTGAAGTGTAGTTGGCTTATAGTATCGTATTAATTTCAGATGTATAGCATAGTGATTCAATATTTTTATAGATTACACTCCATTTAAAATTATTATAAAGTATTGGCTATGTTCCTTATGCTGTATGCGATATCCTTGTAGCTTATATATTTTATACATAGTGGATTGTATTGCTTAATCCCCTACTCTTATCTTGCCCCTCCCCTCTTCCCTCTATCCACTGGTAATCACTGGTTTGCTCTCTACATACGTGAGTCTGTTTCTGCTTTGTTATACACAGTAGTTTGTTTTATTTTTAGATCCCACATATAAGTAATAACATACAATGTTTGTCTTTCTCTGTCTGACTTATTTCACTTAGCATAACACCTTCCAGGTCCATCTACATTGTTACAAATGGCAGAATTTTATCCTTTTTTTCTGGCTGAGTAGTATTCCATTGTGTATATGTACACATCTTCTTTAGCCATTCATTTGTCAATGAACACTTGAATAGTTTCCATATCTTGGCTACTGTAAATAATGCTTCTATGAACACATCAGGGTGCAGGTATCTTTTTGAATTAGTGTTGTCATTCTCTTTGGATAAAGACTCAGGAGTGGAAGTGTTGGATTGCATGGTAATTCTATTTTTACTTTTTCTGAGGCAGAGCATTTCAGTTTCTGAGAGATATTTGGAAGTGCAGTCTTCCCCTCCTCATCTATGGTTTTGCTGTCCATGGTTTCAGTTACCGGCAGCCAACCGCAACATGAAAATATTAAATGGAAAATTCCAGAAATAAACAATTCATAAGTTTTTCCTTGCATGCCATTCTGAGCAGCGTGAGGAAATCTCGCGCCATCTGCTCCGACCTGCCTGGGACGTGAATCATCCTTTTGTCCAGGGTATCCTGCCCATTAGTCACTTAGCAGCTGTCTGATCATCTGCTTGCGGTCAAGTGACCCTTATTTTACTTAATGATGGTCCCAAAGAGCAAGAGTAGTGGTGCTGACGATTTGGATATTCTCTGACTGTGTGTTGTTTATAAACTAAACGTTATCATAGGTATGCACGTGTAGGAGAAACATACATAGGGTATGTAATTACCTGCAGTTTTAGGGTCCACAGGGGGTCTTGGCACATCTCCCCATGAATAGGGGGTGCGGCTTGCCACTACAGGGAGTTGCATTGGTCAGGATGATTATTGTTAACTGCTGCCACGAGAGAATCTTGAACTCCATGGCTTGGACAACAGAGGTTTATTGCTCACTCCTGTTACATCTCTAGTGAGAGCTGACAGGAGCCTGTGCTCCATTAGGCACTCAGGGACCCAGGCTCTAAAGAGACGTCTTTGAGATCGTGTCATCCCTGAGCTCTCTGTGGCAGGAGAAGGGAGGGCTGGATGAGGCATGTTTGCTTTGGATGCCTTGACTTGGAAGTGACGCATGTCATTTTTACCCACAGCCTATTGGTCGAAACTATTGACATGCTTCCATCCCATTTGGAGAGCTTCCTTGGTGGCTCAGCGGTAAATAATCCACCTGCAATGCAAGAGACCCCAGTTTGATTTCCTGGATCAGGAAGTTCCCCTGGAGAAAGGATAGGCTACCCACTCCAGGATTCTTGGGCTTCCTTGGTGGCTCAGATGGTAAAGAATCTACCTGCAATGCAGGAGAACTGGGTTCAATCCTGGGTTGGGAAGATCCTCAGGAGGACAGCGTGGCAACCCACTCCAGTATTCTTGCCTGGAGAATCCCTATGAACAGAGGATCCTGTTGGGGTTGCAAAGAGTAGGACATGACTGAGCGACTAAGCACAGTACAACCCATTTGGAGAACTTCCTGGTGGCTCAGTGGTGAAGAATCTGCCTGCCAATGCAGGATATGTGGGTTCGATCTCTGGGTCGGGAAGATCCCATGAAGGAAATGGCACACTGCTGCAGTATTCTTGCTTGGGAAATCCCATGGACAGAGGAGCCTGGCGGGCTACAGTCCCTGGGGTCACAAAGATTCGGACGTGACTTAATGACTAAACAGTAACAATGACCCTGTTTGGAAGTGAGGCTTGGCCACACAGGGGCACCCGTGGCTGTTTTGGGGAGCAGTGATGTCTCTGTCACAGCAGTTCCTGTTGGCAATGGTGGGACCCTCTCCAGCCGCACCTCCCTGGCCTCCAGGAGTCAGCCCACCTGTGGAAGGGAATGAGCTGCCCTGATCAATGAGCAGACCCAGGGCACCTGTCTCTGGGGAGCGGCTCTCCTGCTGACTCCCTAAAACCCATCCTCTTCAGTGGAGCAGTGGCTCCATGGTGCTGTCCTAAGATGGGACACTGGAATCACTTGAGATGCTTAAAAACAGTCGGCTGTGGGGCCTGGAGATTCTAGTGGGCGGGTCTACCGTAGGGCTGGGTTTGGGAAGCATTCTTGGGCTGACAGTGCAGACAAGGAAGGTCCATGGGTGAATCATTCCGCTGGGCCGACTTGCAGGATTCCTGGGGAGTGACAGTGCAACCTGTCTGGTCCCTGCGGGTGCGGGCAGAGCCTTCAAGTGTTTTACAGCTGACAGCATACTTCTGATTACGTTCATTTTGTTGTTGTTGTTTTTAAGTTTACAAACTATTTGATCTCAAACTACGTATGTATATTTTAAAAAACATTTTGAATGGTTATTTAATTAAAAAAATTTTTTTTTAAACTGCACCCTGCAGCTTGTCTAGTTCCCCAACCAGGGATTGAACCCTCATCCCCTGCAGTGGAAGGTGGAGTCTTAACCACTGGACTGCAGGGGAAGTCCCTCTGATTATATTCATTTAACTTTTACTGGGTACCTACAGTTTTCCAGAGTCTCATTTGCTCTCTGTGGCAGTATCCAAACCCCAGTTATTACTATGGCGAGTGTGTTCTCCATATTTTACGGATGAGATGAGGTTAATAGATTAGCCTAAAATCGTGAAGCCAAGTGACTAGGCTGGGTCTAAAACCTTTTTTTCCTAGCTCCATATTAGCCAGTCTCACCACCATGCCAAGCCACCTCTGATCAGAGTCTCTGCTTCCAGAAAGAAACTGTACCCCACCATTTCCTGCCAAATAGTTCCCCCCACTTCCCTGTCACATGCACGCGTGCTAAGTCACTTAAGTCATGTCCGACTCTGTGTGACCCCGTGGACTGTAGCCCACCAGGTTCCTCTGTCCATGGGATTCCCCAGGCAAGAACACTGGAGTGGGTTGCCATTTCCTCCTCCAGGGGATTTTTCCAATCCAGGGATCGAATCCATGTCTCTTAAGTCTCCTGCATTAGCAGTTGGGTTCTTTACCATCAGCAGCACCTGGGACGCTCTCACATTCCCGGTCACACTCCATTCCAATTTCTCTTGGTGTAAATTGGACAGGCTGATGCAGAAGGAGCTGACATCTGGTCTCTTCTCACAAACCACGGTCGGAATAAATGATGAGTCCCGCTTGTATTCAGTCAAAGGAAATTTAAGGCAGACATCATCTAAGACTTGAGATTGTTCAGCAGAGCACTTTGCCTGGGAACTGAGGTCAGAGCGAACAGCGTAGGCAGGCTAGATCTGTACATTTACCGTGACAAGCCTTAGCCAGATAGTGATAAAGTGCTTCATGCTAAGATATCAAAATATGTCTTGTACTGAAAAAGTCAGTATAACACAACAATATGAGTACATCTGAAAAACAGTTGCTGTTTGAAGACAACCTTATACCAAAGAGTATACAATGTATAGTTTGATTTATATGAAATTTCTAGAACAGGTGAGGCCAACAGATACTGGTAGAAATCAGATCAATGGTTGCTTCTGGGTAAGTGATACAGACAACTTTGTGACCCCATGGACTGCAGCCAGGCTCCCCTGTCCTTCACTTTCCCAGCATCAGGGTCTTTTCCACTGAGTCTGCTCTTCACATCAGGTGGCCAAATTTGCTGGAGCTTCAGCTTCAGCATCAGTCCTTCCAATGAATAGTCAGGCTTGATTTCCTTTAGGATTGACTGGTTGGATCTCCTTGCAGGCCAAGGGACTCTCCAAAGTCTTCTCCAACACCACAATTTGAAAGCATAATTCTTCAGCACTCAGCCTTCTTTATGGTCCAACTTGTACATCTGAACATGACTCCTGGGAAAAGCATAGCTTTGACTAGACGGACCTTTGTTGGCAAAGTGCTGTCTCTGCTTTTAAATACACTGCCTAGGTTTGTCATAGCTTTTATTCCAAGGAGCAAGCATCTTTTAATTTCCTGGCTGTATTTAGCTGTAAATAAATAATTTTTAAAGAGAAAAAAGACACACGAAGAGTGTCATAGTGTAGCCTAAGACACTTTTCTGGAAGATGGAAGGAAGTGAAGGCAATTGAATGATAGCCACTATTTCAAATTTGTGTAAATGCACATGCAGTCTAAGGGCTTAAAAAAAGCCACCAACATGGACAGAGGCTCCAGGAGCACCAGTATTTAAAGACTGGGAAGAAGGGATTTTCCTAGTGGTCCAGTTTTAAGACTCCATGCTTCCACTGAAGAAGGCACAGGTTTGGTCCCTGTTTGGGGAGCTAAGATCCTGCATGCTGTGTGGTGCAGCAAAAAAAAAAAAAAAAGAAGACAAGGAAGAAGAAGAGACATGCAAAGGGGACTCGGAAAGAAGTGAGAGAGGCAGAAGTAAAGGCAAGGTCATGGAGCCTCAGCATAACTCTAAGATTAAACCCATATGTAATCCTAAACCTAGAACTGCAGCTGCTGCTGCTAAGTCACTTCAGTGGTGTCTGATTCTTTGCAATCCTGTAGACGGCAGCCCACCAGGCTCCCCCATCCCTGGAATTCTCCAGGCAAGAACACTGGAGTGGGTTGCCATTTCCTTCTCCAATGCATGAAAGTGAAAAGTGAAAGTGAAGTCACTCAGTCGTGTCCGACTCTTAGCGACCCCATGGACTGCAGCCTACCAGGCTCCTCCATCCATGGGATTTTCCAGGCAAGAGCACTGGAATGGGGTGCCATCGCCTTCTCCGAGTCTACCCCTAGCCTAGGCCTATCCTCAACCCTAAACTTAACTCTAACTTCAATCCTAAAAGTAACCTTAACCCTAACCCTAGCCCTAACCTTAAAGTGAAATCGCTCAGTCGTGTCTGACTCTTTGTGACCCCATGGACTGTAGCCTACGAGGTTCCTCCATCCATGAAATTTTCCAGGCAAAAGTACTAGAGTGGGTTAGCCCTAACCTTAAGGCTAACTCTAAGTGTGGAGTGAGAAATGAGCCTGGGGAGTTTGATGTTAAATGTCCCTATTCCGTTATGGTTGGCCCCAGGCCAAACGAGCCCAGAGGTATTGGAAAAAATGGGGGTAGAAGGGGAGCCTCAGCCTCCCGCTGCAGAGGCAACTTTCAGCATAAACTGTCCATGAGAAGGCCTATGGGTTTTCTAATTAGTAATCTTAATGGGAACTTTCCTGAGATAAGGGTGCACGGTGCTGTTACCAGGACACGCTCTCAAAACAGGCACCAGGATTATGAGCATCGGGGCTGGATGGGACTGTTGGGCCATCCCTTGCAGTTCCTGTTTTCACAGATGGATCCTGAATCCCAGCTAGGGGATCTCAGTGATGCCCGAGATCACTGGGGACACTGGAATCCGCATCTGTTTCCCTTGACCATACCGGCTTCTGCTATTTGTCCAGAGGGGTGATCAAGCCACATGTGAGGTCCAACCATCTCTAGGGACTCTTATGAACATCCCTGTTGCACAGCTCCAGGAGTGCTATTCATTAGGCATTATACATGAACAGCATTTACATTGAAACATTATGTGAGAGGTTTTGTTTTTGAATCTGGACAATGCAAAGCCCTTTTGCCCTCAGAAAAACTGGTATTTATTCTAAAATTAGGGAAGTATCTTCCAGAACCCAAGCAGGCCAGAAGAGAGACTGACTGGGCAATCAGGAAGAGACTGGAACCAGATCTGAACAGTACTGGTCTCAGCTCTTTATACCAAGCTCTTTATACAGAGATGAGGTACCCTGTGAAGCTCTGCCCAAATTGCAGGCTCATTAGGAAAAAGATGTTGTCTTGAGCCACTAAGTTTGGGGTGGTTTGTTATGTAGCAGTAGCTAGCTGAAACCTGCCCTGACAAGCCAGTTTCTCTCTGATTTCCATTCCTGGGTATCTTTCTGACTCCCCGCTTCAGTCTTACAGAGAAAAGAGTTTCCACCCTGTGGAATCATTTCAAACCCTAGGAGAGAGCAAAGGACGGCCCAGTTCTATGGAATCTTATTTTACTCTTCCAACCGATGCCTCTCCCTTAATGTGGAAATGGGCGGACGGATTTCAGTTCCAGGTGCCCTTTTGACCCCAAGTGTCTCATGTACCCAAGACGGAATCAAAGACACCATATTCCATACCTCCGTATACACCGAGTCTTCTGAACGGTCTTCCCGATTTCACATCTTCTCTCGCAACTCTGCATACCCGCAACATGCCCCAGAATTCTAATGCTTTGAAAAACGCATACCCGAATGAATAAAGCATTATAAGTAAGACACAGACTTACACGTCAATGACTCCCAGAGGTCTACCCCTGGATGTAAATGCACGGGGGCACATTTTTGAGGAGGGAAGTCAGGAACTTGGCTCTCGTGTAAAGCACTGGCAATCGAAGAATGAGGCTCGCGGCCACCAGGTTTGAGAGGGATCACAGTGGTCCATCTTCCCAGTTGGCTGCTCCCTGACTTTGCCTTGTGATATGACGTGACTCGAAGTATTTGAAATTGCTCGAAGATTTTATTTCAGTGAAAGGTGAAGGGCTCTCTAGGAGGCCTGGGACTTATTCTTGACCTGAGGCTGGAATGGGAGAGGGTGGAGATGGGAATGAGCCGCCCCCATTCCAGAGTTTAGTTCAATTCAACTCAACAAATATTTATCGAGTGCCCACCCATGCTGGGCTTCCCTGGTGGCTCAGTGGTAAAGAATCCACCTGTCAATGCAGGAGACACGGATTAGATCCTTGGGTTGGAAGGATCCCCTGAAGAAGGAAATGGCTCCCCACTCCAGTATTCTTGCCTGGGACATCCCATGGACAGAGGAGCCTGGCAGGCTACAGTCCACGGGGTCACAAAAGAGCTGGACACGACTGAGCAACTAAAACAAAAACAACAACAACAACAAACCCACGCTAGACTCTGATGCCCACGGCTAAGTGTCCACTCACATGACCTCCCATTTGCTTGCCTTCTATGAAGACCCAGCTCCCCTCTTTACCCCAAGGGCTGTTCTCTGATCCCGGCAACGGTGTAGATTTGACCCCCCACCAAGGCACATGCCGCATTACCCTCTTTCTTAGTTGTAGAACTTGGTATAAAGTAGCTACTCAGGAAAAGTATTCTGATTTGATGAAATGGAATACGCTATGATCTAGAAGATGTTCACCCAGGGGACCGAGGTTGGGGTAACGGGAAGAAAGATATTCCCACAATCCCTCACATCCACAGGAAAGGTAACAAACCACACGGTTATTTCAGAAGAAGAGAGGAGACATGTGATAGAATTCAATGACAGTTCTCCCCATGCCTAGCCTGTATTCTCTGCACAAACAAATCACAATGATTCTAAGAGAAATAGAAAAAGAGACGGCCTATAATATACCACTCTAATTCAAAACCCTTCCTCGCCACCCATCCTGCCCACCCTCCCATCTTTCTGCCTTGTTCTTTTCACAGGCACAGTTTTTATATTATAGTAACATCATTTTGTTTTCTGCTTGAAAAAATCAGCAAAATTTGAGTTTGCTCCATTATCTCCATAATTACAGTCTCTAATGGCTGCACCATTCTTCACAGGGTGAATGTACCCTAGTGCGCTTAACATTCCCGTGGTTGCCAGGGTGGGCTGTTTCCAAGTCTTTATTCTGAGGATAAAGATAATAAAACTGCCTTTTATATTCAGTTACCAAACAGTGAGGCACATACGTTGCCTTCAGTCCTTCCAGTTCGATTCAAGGAGCCACAGGTACCAAACTAAGGCAGGAGGACAAACAGAATTTGAGTCCAGTTTTTGGAAACCAAACGCTTTACTCTGTCCACAGTACTATGTTGCTTTTCCCAGATTTTACAAATAAAGCCGCAGTGAATGCTTTAAAATAGCCCTTTCTCTTCTTTTGAATAATTTCCTAAGGTCAAGTTCCCGACAGTGTGATTGTTGGATCAAAGGGTATGAGCGTTTTTGAGGTTCTATGTGTGCATTGTCAAAGCGTTTTGCAAAGGGGTTTCGAGCATTTCTCCTGTCCATTGTTCCAGCAACATGCTTTTTTTTAAAATTGCATCCTCACTAACACTGGATAATACAGTGAAGAGTTCTAAGCTCACCTACAATGTATTTGTTGTTCAGTCTCTGAGTTGTGTCCGACTCTTTGTGACCCCGTGGACGGCAGCGCACCTGCCCTTCAGCGTTTCCCTGTCCTTCACTTGCGATGTATACATGATTTATCATGGTGGTTTAATTTGCATTTCTTTGATTGCCTTGAGGTTGAACCATTTAAACATAGGCATTTCCTTTTCTGTGAATTGAGTTTCCTCTTTTGAAGAACATTCCTCTCGCTGGTACACTGCCCACCGACAAACACACACCCAAGACTTGGAAATTAACATTTTGTTGATCGTATTTCAAGCAATTATGTACTCCAGTAGTTCCTTTTTAATTTTAATTGTACTACTTTCAGGACTTTTATGTGTTTTAAACCGATGTTCTTTTCATCTATGGTTTCTTCTGTTGCCTCAAAGCTTGGAAAGTAATAATGCCATCAAAGAAGTGATAATTAGGCAGTTTTATTTTTTAAGCTCTATTATATGATATTTTAATGTTTAGCTCTTTAATCTACATGGGAAAATGACAGTATTCATGGTACTCTCTCTCTCTCTCACACACACATATACACATGGAATGTTAGAGAGGCAGGATATTTATGAAAAAACCACAGGTTGTGAATGCATGGGGGAAATGCCATGTTTCTGGTTATGAGATTAAAGACTGTAAGAAACATATTGTTTCCAAGTTAGTATAAATATTTAATGTCATGTAAATTAATATTCAAAAGCAGAGACATTACTTTGCCAACAAAGGTCCGTCTAGTCAAGGCTATGGTTTTTCCAGTGGTCATGTATGGATGTGAGAGTTGGACTGTGAAGAAAGCTGAGCACTGAAGAATTGATGCTTTTGAACTGTGGTGTTGGAGAAGACTCCTGAGAGTCCCTTGGACTGCAAGGAGATCCAACCAGTCCATTCTAAAGGAGATTAGTCCTGGGTGTTCTTTGGAAGGACTGATGCTAAAGCTGAAACTGCAGTACTTTGGCCACCTCATGCGAAGAGCTGACTCACTGGAAAAGTGACTGATGTTGGGAGGGATTGGGGGCAGGAGGAGAAGGGGACGACAGAGGATGAGATGGCTGGATGGCATCACTGACTCGATGGACGTGAGTCTGAGTGAACTCTGGGAGTTGGTGATGGACAGGGAGGCCTGGCGTGCTGCGATTCATGGGGTCACAAAGAGTCGGACACGACTGAGTGACTGAACTGAACTGAAATACATTTTTAAAATATAGAGATAACAGACATACATGACAACATTATGTTAGCTTTAGGTATACAACACAATGGTTCCATATATAAATATGGAACAGGGGTGACAAAGGCTGAGATGGTTGGATGGCATCACCAATTCAATGGACATGAACTTGGGCAAACTCCAAGAGATGGTGGGGGACAGGGAGGCCTGGCACGCTGCTGTCCACGGGGTCACAAAGAGTCAGACACGACTTGGTGACTGAACAATAACAAATAATTGACATACCTGACAACATGATATTATTTTAGGTATACAACATCACGGGTCCATATTTATATATATTGCAAAATAATCACCATGGTAAGTTCTAATTAACAGCCATCAACAACACACAGTTACATTTTTTCTTGTGATGAAAACTTCTGAGATCTACTCTCTTAACAACTTTCAAATAGACAATACAGTGTTATTATCTAGAGCCACCAAGCTGTACATTACATTCCCAATATCATGTAAATTAGAAGTCCTTAGGGCATTTTTAGTGGATTTTTGTCAAAAAGATGTTTTACAGTTCACCTGGAGGAACGTGGTAGATTTTATTTTTGTTCCCAGCAAAGCGTTCCCTCTTTCTGTAGGAGAACTATGCATCTTGTCCAGTGCCATGTGGCTTGTCAGCCGTCTTGCCAGAGGAATACACATCCCGTGTCCAGCAAAAATGGGTCTGGTCACGTGACTTGCTTTGGCCAATGGCACGTGAGCAGAAGCTTTACAAGGCATTGTGAGTCCCTGATATCTTCTTGCTCTTTTCCCGCTGCTATGAGCCTAGCGTGTCCCCGATGGGGGAAGCTTCTTCATTCTGGGTCCTGGACTGAGAAGATTCATGGAGCAATACCCCAGGAACCGTCACAGCTGACCTTTGCAATTGTAAGCCGCTGAGATGTGGGGCCCGTTTGCTACCGTAGCACCATTTAGCAAAAGCTGACTAATGCCGTGAACAAAAAGGCTAGACTATGACATAGTATTTTATGAGCAATAAGCAATCGTGAGCCTGTAAAGAACAAAGAACTTTGTTTGGAGTCTCTTAAAAGTCATTTACTTGTTTATTTTGGAACTTTTGGTTGTGCTTGGTCTTTGTGGTGGTGTGCGGGCTTCTCATTGCCGTGGCTTCTCTCCTTGTGGAGCGCAGACTCTAGGGCTCAGGGGCGTCAGTAGTTGCGGTACCCGGGCTTAGTTGGTCCGTGGCATGTGGGACCTTCCCAGAGCAGGGACTGAACCTGTGTCCCCTGTATTGGCAGGTGGATTCTTATCCACTGCACCACTGGAAAACTCTCTATTTGGGGTCTTAAGAAAAGCAATTCAAAAGACCCAGCTTCCAGTGAAACAGAGTGTTCCAGAGAAGAGAAAGAGTCAAGGGCTTATAGATAAGAAGTCAACAGATTGTTAGGTTGCCCAGTGGGAATTATGATTGACTCTGACACAAGTTGGGCTTCCCTTGTGGCTCAGCTGGTAAAGAATCTGCCTGCAATGTGGGAAACCTGGGTTCAATCCCTGGTTTGGGAAGATCCCCTGAAGAAAGGCTACCCACACCAGTATTCTGGCCTGGAAAATTCCATGGACTGTATAGTCCATGGGGTCACCAAGAGTCAGTCATGACTGAGTGACTTTCACTTTCTGACACAAGGCAAGAAATATTTGTCCTTAAAGAATCAAGGATTATTTTAGGACTAGGGTCTGATAAATAGATAGGCTATCATGAGTAGGATAAAGATCTCATAAGAATCTTGAATTCTGGGAAGATCTTCTGGAGGCCTCCTTAGGATAATAAATGATCAGAAGGTCATAATCCATCCAGGCTGAGACATTTATATGTCAAACTTCCTCAGTTGCTTCCTAGCTTCGTTTTGGAGAGCTCTCTTAGCAGTGCTGACTTTCTTTTCATTTTCCTTCCATGTAAGAAAAGAAGAGCACTGGAAGCTGCTAAACATATTAGACTAATAGTTAAACTAAAAAAAAAGGGAAAGTGTTATTCTCAGCCATGTTAGACTCTTTGCGACTCCATGGACTGTTGCTTACCAGGCTCCTCTGTCCATGGGATTTTGCAGGCAAGAATACTGGAATGAGTAGTCATTCCCTTCTCCAGGAGATCTTCCTGACCTAAGGATTGAACCCTTGGATCTCCTGCATTGGATTCTTTACCATCTGAACCACCAGGAGTTAGTAGAATATATGTATGCTAAAACAGACCTCACAAATAATGAGAAAAGGACCACATAATTTATAGCATTGAAGAGCTTATTAGCACTTTGGAAAGCTATTAGGTACATATTTACACTCTGTAACAAAAAATACCTTTGCATTGGGGAATGTACAAATATAAGAGGAATTCAAGTGGATGCTGAGTGCAAATTAAACTGTATCAAGCACACACCCCCCCAAAATACCAGCCTTCTCCTTGTTTCTCCACTGCTCTTGGCCCCCATGACAATCCTGACATGTGGGAGGCATATTTGTTTAGGGACATCGTCGTTCCAGACAAGCCTGTTAAAATTTGTGCCTTGTTCCTCAGACTATGCCAGCCTACGGGCCTCTCCGGGGACACGGGGAGTATAATCAATCATCTTTGACCCTGAGCCATGGTCACTGGTTTAGTCTGCTAGGCCTGCCTTCACAAAATACTGCAGACTGGGGGACTTAAACCACGGGATTTTTATTGTCTTCCAGTTCTGGAGGCTGGAAGTCTGACATCAAGCTGTGGGCAGGGTTGGTTTCTTTTTTATTTATTTATTTTTGGCTGCATCAGCTGGGCCTTCATTGCTGCGCGGTGGCTTTCTGTAGTGGTGGCGAGCGGAGGCTCCTGCCTCGTTGCAGTCCACGGGCTTCTCGTTGCGGTGGCTTTCACTTGTTGCGGAGCATGGGTTTTAGAGCCCGTGGGCTCAGTAGTTGTGGTGCATGGGCTCAGTTGCCCCTGGGTGTGTGGGATCTTAGTTTCTGGACCAGGGATTGAACCCATGTCCCCTGCGCTGGAAGGTAGGTGCCCAACCACTGGATCACCAAGGAAGTTCCAGGCTTGCTTTCTGTTGGACTCTCCCTCTCTGGCTTGCGTATGGCCCTGTGGCTTCACACGTCCATCCTGCTGTGTGTCTCTATGTCCAAATTTCCTTTCTTCTAAGGGCACCAGTCATAGTGACCTAGGCCCATGTTGATAACCTCATTTTATCTCTTTAGAGAATTTAGCTCCAAATACATTCACATTCTGGAGTCCTGGGGGTCAAGACTTCAACATAAGAGTTTTGGGGGGTGACGCAGTTCAGTCCATAATGCTAACACTGTAATGCTGCCCAGCCTCCAGCCTGGGTGTCCTCCAGCCCAGGGGACCCAGAGCTTTTCTAACCCCAGTGTTTCTGTTCCACCAACTGGGCTCCAAGCAGTGGTCCTACTGCCTCCATTGCTTCTGTCCCTACAGGCGGAAGGATGTCTCCCTTGGAGAGAGGTGCTGTTTCCTCCCATCTGACAGCGTAGAGAATGAGAGCCCACAGAGGTTGGCACGCTGATCTAAGGTCACATAGGATTCACGTTGCGGCAATCTGGCTCCAGAGGCCGTCCTGTTAACCAGGACTCAGGAGCCAACTCCCCAGACTCAGGAAGAGGACCTCAATATCGTGGTCCCTGGTGGCGTTTCTTTCATGCTGATAATTCTATTTATTTATTTTTGGCTGTGCTGGGTCTTCGTTTCTGTGAGGGCTTTTCCCTAGTTGTGGTGAGCCGGAGCTACTCTTTCTTGCGTTGCGCAGGCTTCTCATGGAGGTGGCTTCTCTTTTTGCTCCGAGGCATGTGGGATCTTCCCAGACCAGGATTCGAGCCCATGTCTCCTGCATTGGAAGGCAGATTCTTTATACTGCGCCACCAGGGAAGCCCTGGTGATGTTTCTTGAAGCCACTTGGTTGGGCTTTCGACCACTCTGTGTTGTTCTGGAATTGGGATCTCAGATGGTCAACACCGAAATCAGATTGATTATATTCTTTGCAGCCAAAGATGGAGAAGCTCTATACAGTCAGCAAAAACAAGACCAGGAGTTGACTGTGGCTCAGACCATGAACTCCTTATTGCCAAATTCAGACTTAAATTGAAGAAAGTACGGAAAACCACTAGACCATTCAGGTATGACCTAAATCAAATCCCTTATGATTATACAGTGGAAGTGAGAAATAGATTTAAGGGCCTAGATCTGATAGAGAGAGTGCCTGATGAACTATGGAAGGAGGTTCTTGACACTGTACAGGAGACAGGGATCAAGACCATCCCCATGGAAAAAAAATGCAAAAAAGCAAAATGGCTGTCTGGGGAGGCCTTACAAATAGCTGTGAAAAGAAGAGAAGCAAAAAGCAAAGGAGAAAAGGAAAGATATAAACATCTGAATGCAGAGTTCCAAAGAATAGCAAGGAGAGATAAGAAAGCCTTCTTCAGTGATCAATGCAAAGAAACAGAGGAAAACAACAGAATGGGAAAGACTAGGGATCTCTTCAAGAAAATCAGAGATACCAAGGGAACATTTAATGCAAAGATGGGCTTGATAAAGGACAGAAATGGTATGGACCTAACAGAAGCAGAAGATATTAAGAAGAGATGGCAAGAATACACAGAAGAACTGTACAAAAAGATCTTCACAACCCAGATAATCACGATGGTGTGATCACTGACCTACAGCCAGACATCCTGGAATGTGAAGTCAAGTGGGCCTTAGAAAGCATCACTATGAACAAAGCTAGTGGAGGTGATGGAATTCCAGTGGAGCTATTCCAAATCCTGAAAGATGATGCAGTGAGAGTGCTGCACTCAATATGCCAGCAAATTTGGAAAACTCAGCAGTGGCCACAGGACTGGAAAAGGTCAGTTTTCATTCCAATCCCAAAGAAAGGCAATGCCAAAGAATGCTCAAATGACCACACAATTGCACTCATCTCACACACTAGTAAAGTAATGCTCAAAATTCTCCAAGCTGGGCTTCAGCAATATGTGAACCGTGAACTTCCTGATGTTCAAGCTGGTTTTAGAAAAGGCAGAGGAACCAGAGATCAAATTGCCAACATCCGTTGGATCATGGAAAAAGCAAGAGAGTTCCAGAAAAACATCTATTTCTGCTTTATTGACTATGCCAAAGCCTTTGACTGTGTGGATCACAATAAACCGTGGAAAATTCTTCAAGAGATGGGAATACCAGACTACCTGATCTGCCTCTTGAGAAATCTGTACGCAGGTCAGGAAGCAACAGTTAGAACTGGATATGAAACAACAGACTGGTTTCAAATAGGAAAAGGAGTTCGTCAAGGCTGTATATTGTCACCCCGCTTATTTAACTTATATGCAGAGTACATCATGAGAAACGCTGGGCTGGAAGAAGCACAAGCTGGAATCAAGATTGCCGGGAGAAATATCAATAACCTCAGATATGCAGATGACACCACCCTTATGGCAGAAAGTGAAGAGGAACTGAAAAGCCTCTTGATGAAAGTGAAAGTGGAAAGTGAAAAAGTTGGCTTAAAGCTCAACATTCAGAAAACAAAGATCATGGCATCCAGTCCCATCACTTCATGGCAAATAGATGGGGAAACAGTGGAAACAGTGTCAGACTTTATTTTTTGGGCTCCAAAATCACTGCAGATGGTGACTGTAGCCACAAAATTAAAAGACGCTTACTCCTTGGAAGGAAAGTTATGTCCAACCTAGACAGCATATTAAAAAGCAGAGACATTACTTTGCCAACAAAGTTTCATCTAGTCAAGGCTATGGTTTTTCCTGTGGTCATGTATGGATGTGAGAGTTGGACTGTGAAGAAGGCTGAGCGCCGAAAAACTGATGCTTTTGAACTGTGGTGTTGGAGAAGACTCTTGAGAGTCCCTTGGACTGCAAGGAGATCCAACCAGTCCATTCTGAAGGAGATCAGCCCTGGGATTTCTTTGGAAGGAAGGATGCTAAAGCTGAAACTCCAGTACTTTGGCCACGTCATGGGAAGAGTTGACTCATTGGAAAAGACTGTGATGTTGGGAGGGATTGGCAGCAGGAGGAGAAGGGGATGCCAGAGGATGAGATGGCTGGATGGCATCACTGACTCGATGGACGTGAGTCTGAGTGAACTCTGGGAGTTGGTGATGGACAGGGAGGCCTGGCGTGCTGTGATTCATGGGGTCGCTAAGACTTGGACACGATTGAGTGATTAAACTGAACTGAGCATTAGTTACAGCAGGGATGAGCAAAGTGTCTAGAGACAGGATCTTGTTACGTTTCTGAGATGCTGGACACCGCCCCCACTCGCAGCCCCACCGGTTGTTCCCCATGCAGAGAAATTGCTGGACACTCAGTCCTTACTCAGAAAACCTCGATGTCCAGAGTCTAAGATCTGGTCTTTCGGATGTCTCTGACATTCTTGGTAGCTTCCTGGGAACCTGTGCAAACTTGGGGAGGAAGTGGGGACACCCTCTCTTCTTTGGTGGGAGTGTGGAGTCAACCCAATGCAGCCTCCTGGGGGCCATGGCAGAAGCTTGGGGGAGCTTTGCTCAGCTAGTTCTCCCTCCTGAGCCCAGGCCTCCCCCTTTCTCCCAAGGAAGCTTCCTGTGCTCTGTCAGCCGGCCTGGCTGGTTGGAGGGGAGCTGGGTTCTGCTGGGGGATTTTGTTAGGTTGCCCGGGTGGGAGCCTCTGGCCTGGGCTGCATGGCAGGGGCCTTGGTGAGGCTTTGAGCTGCCTGGGGTCCTGGGAGGAGGTGGTGGCCTCTGGCTGGGGTGAGCGTGCTGTCTTCTGGGGCTAGGATCAAGCACTGAGCTCAGGTTCTATGTCTGGTGGCCTGGCCTTGGGCTCTGATTCTTGGCTGAACCCTTCCTTGGACTGTGCTAAGCACCGGGCTGGGCTCTGGAAGGCTCTGCACCAAACGTCTTTAGCTGTTGGGCTGGGCTGGGTGACGGGCCAGGCTAAGCTCTGAGCTTCATGTGGGTGAGGCTGGATGATGGCTCTGGTCTGGCAGGACCGGGTGGACTGGTCCTGTGCATCTGTGGATGAGCTGGCCTCCTGATCCGGTTTTAGGCTGGGTTGGGCAGGGAGTGGGCCTTGGCTGGTGCTGGCTGTGCTGTTGTGATCTCTTTTGTGGGCAGCGATGACTTCTGGGTTTGGATTGAGTTCTGGGCTGGACTGGGAGATGTTTTCCTGCTGAACTCCAGAAATCAAGGCTTAAGTTTCAGGTTTAAACACTGTGTCCAGGTAAGGTGGTACAGTCTCATCTGGCCATAAAATACCTTGTGAGAGTCCCACTAGTTTTACACATCAGTTCAGTTCAGCTGCTCAATTGTGTCTGACTCTTTGCAACCCCATGGACTGCAGCACGCCAGGCTTCCCTGTCCATCACCAACTCCTGGAGCTTACTCAATCTCACATCTATCCAATCGGTGATGCCATCCAACCATCTCATCCTCTGTCGTCCCCTTCTCCTCCTGCCCCCAATCCCTTCCAACATCAGAGTCTTTTCCAGTGAGTCAACTCTTCGCATGAGGTGGCCAAAGTACTGGAGTTTCAGCTTTAGCATCAGTCCTTCCAATGAATATTCAGAACTGATTTCCTTTAAGATTGACTGGTTGGATCTCCTTGCAGTCCAAGGGACTCTCAAGAGTCTTCCCCAACACCACAGTTCAAAAGCATCAGTTCTTCGGCCCTCAGCTTTCTTTATAGTCCAACTCACATTCATACATGACTACTGGAAAAACTATAGGTTTGACCTTTGTTGGCAAAGTAATGTCTCTGCTTTTTAATATGCTGTCTAGGTTGGTCAGAGCTTTCCTTCCAAGGAGTAAGCGTCTTTTAATTTTGTGGCTGCAGTCACCATCTGCAGTGATTTTGGAGCCCAGAAAAATAAAGTCTGACACTGTTTCCACTGTTTCCCCATCTATTTGCCATGAAGTGATGGGACTGGATGCCATGATTTTCGTTTTCTGAATGTTGAGCTTTAAGCCAACTTTTTCACTCTCTTTCACTTTCATCAAGAGGCTCTTTAGTTCTTCTTCACTTTCTGCCATAAGGGTGGTGTCATCTGCATATCTGAGGTTATTGATATTTCTCCTGGCAACCTTGTTTCCAGCTTGTGCTTCATCCAGCCCAGCGTTTCTCATGATGTACTCTGCATATAAGTTAAATAAGCAGGGTGACAATATACAGCCTTGATGTACTCTTTTCCTGATTTGGAACCAGTCTGTTGTTCCATGGCCAGTTCTAACTGATGCTTCTTGACCTGCATACAGGTTTCTCAGGAGGCAGGTAAGGTGGTCTAGTAAAGTCAAAGGCTTTGGCATAGTCAATAAAGCAGAAGTAGACATTTTCTGGAACTCTCTTGTTTTTTCAATGATCCAATGGATGTTGGCAATTTGATCTCTGGTTCCTCTGCCTTTTCTAAAACCAGCTTGATCATCTGGAAGTTCACGGTTCACGTATGGTTGAAGCCTGGCTTGGAGAATTTGGAGCATTACTTTGCTGGTGTGTGAGATGAGTGCAATTGTGTGGTAGTTTGAGCATTCTTTGGCATTGCCTTTCTTTGGGTTTGGAATGAAAACTGACCTTTTCCAGTCCTGTGGCCACTGCTGAGTTTTCCAAATTTGCTGGCATATTGAGTGCAGCACTCTCACTGCATCATCTTTTAGGATTTGAAATAGCTCCACTGGAATTCCATCACCTCCACTAGTTTTGTTCATAGTGATGCTTCCTAAGGCTCACTTGACTTCAGACTCCAGGATGTCTGGCTCTAAGTGAGGGATCACACCATCGTGGTTATCTGGGTCACGAAGATATTTTTTGTATAATTCTTCTGTGTATTCTTGCCACCTCTTAATATCTTCTGCTTCTGTTAGGTCCATACCATTTCTGTCCTTTATTGTGCCCATCTTTGTATGAAATGTTCCCTTGGTATCTCTAATTTTCTTGAAGAAATCTCTAGTCTTTCCTATTCTATTGTTTTCCTCTATTTCTTTGTATTGATCACTGAGGAAGGCTTTCTTATCTCCCCTTGCTATTCGTTGGAACTCTGCATTCAGATGGGTATATCTTTCCTTTTCTCCTTTGCCTTTTGCTTCTCCTCTTTTCTCAGCTATTTGTAAGGCCTCCCCAGACAACTGTTTTACATATGGTAGTGTGATATGTCAATCCCGATCTCCCAATTCATCCCCCACCACTGGGCTGTGTATCGTAGGGAGCTCAGCTCAGTGCTCCGTGATGACCTAGAGGGGTGGGATGGAGAAGGTGGGAGGGAGACCCCAGAAGGAGGGGATATATATATATATATATATATATATATATATGGCTTCTCTGGTAGCTCAGCTGGTAAAGAATCCGTTTGCAATGCAGGAGACTCCAGTTTAATTCTTGGGTCAGGAAGAGTCCCTGGAGAAGGGATAGGCTATCCATTCTAGTATTACTGGGCTTCCCTGGTGGCTCAGCTGGTAAGGAATAGGCCTGTGATGCAAGAGACCTGGGTTCGATCCCTGGGTTGGGAAGATCCCCTGGAGAAGGGAAAGGCTATCCACTCCAGAATCTGGCCTGGAGATTTCAATTCCATGGACTGTATAGTCCATGTGGTCATAGAGAGTTGGACACGACTGAGCGACTTTCACTTTCACACACACACACACACACACACACACACATAACTGATTCACTTTGTTGTACAGCAGAAGCCAACTCAACATTGTAAAGCAAATATACTCCAATTAAAAAATTCTGTACTACTCTCGAAAGCAATACCTTTGAGATCTTTGGGGACCATCCCATGCTGTTGCCTCCACCCCGGGAAAGTAGGATTGCCTGGATCTTTGACCAAGTAAGGGAGCAGGTGGCAGGGGTCAGTGCTATCCTACCTGCCGAAGGAGGGGAATCAGTTGGGAGCTGATAAGCAGGCTTGTTGAGCTGGCCCTTCTACTTCTACCTGTGTGACTTCAGGCTGGTTATCCAACCCCTCTGTGCCCCCACTTGTCTCATCTGTAAGATGGGAATAAATAGAACCTCCTGCCTAGGACAGATGTTTGCTGTGTAGGAGTTGTGTGTGTGTGCCTATGTCTGTCTGTCCATTTGTCTCTGGAATCTCTGAGCACTGAAATACAGGTCTATGGGGGCAATCTGAGTCAAACATTTCTTTGTAGGTTGGCCTTGGAGCTGTTATGATGAGAGGGAGGTAGGGCCTTGTCCTTCCTGTCTGGAGAGGCCCGTCAGAGTCCCTGGTGCCCCCCTACCCAAGTCCCAGTGCCTGGGAAGAGCTCTACTGGTCAGAGACAGCACAGATCCAGGGTTAGTGGCCGCAAACAATACATGCTGCAGAGAAGGGAAAACTGACACAGGCTTGTATGCTGCTCCGGGCCCCTGGCCTCCATCTGGCAGCCTCCCTACCCGTCACAACAGGGCACCAAAGCCCCTAGGCTGGTGTTCTGAACTAAGGAAGCCCAGCTGGGGGTGGACAAGAGTCAGACATGAGAGCCCTCCTGAAGTGGCCCCCAGGCCCCAGCCCACGCTGTTCCCCTCAGGCAGCACCCAGGGTGGCCCTGCACTGAGGTTTTGAATCAGCCTCTGTTTGTATGTTGTCTCTGGGAAAAGGAAAAATTAATAAATCATTTTAATTTAAAATTATCCTTTTATTATTATTTTTTCAGTCTTGTCTTCCATATGGTCCATGAGTTAAGGTGTACAGTGGAAGCCAAGCAGAAATGCTGTGCATAGCTTCTTCGCATGCAAACATCAGTGTGTTAGACGGGTATCAGGGACCATAGATTTTGGGGTCTTGAAAGCAAAGGAGAGTTTGGGCGACTACAGCATGCAGATACTGAGGAGACGGCCTGGGGAAGGAGTGGGGAGTTGCTTAATCAATATTATTTTCTGAGCCAGCACGCCCTGCCGAGGCGACCAGAGTGCTCTTCTCCAGTTCACCTTGCTGTCCACATTAGCTCCTGGCCACTGGCTCCTCCGAGGTCCTGCCTGCCCAGCCACCCCCATCCCATCCCCATGCTCCTCATCCCCGGACACCATGTTGTCATAACTGCTGCATCTTATCACTAAGCTAACCAGAGCTCACTCATGGTCCTCCGGTGACTTGGAGGCACTAGGGGGACAGAGATGCAATCAGAGTCACACCTGATCCTGATCTGGGACTGTCCCTGACTCCGCTGCTGGCCCCTACCCTGGACCTGCCAGTGAATCAGGGAAGGACAGGAGGAGGCTGCCCCCCTACCCCCTCCAAACCCCCAACCCTTGAGAGAGGAGACAGGACAGTGATGAGCAGAGAGAAGGGTGAGCTGAGATGAAGTCTGGGGTTTTCCCTGCACCCCAGCTTTGCCAGCCCAGCCCCTCCACACTGGATCAGACCTGTAAGCCCCTGGGAGGTGCCCAACCCTGAGGGTGGAAACCAGTGGTCCTGTTAGCTCTTGCTGTCTGAAAACGGTTGAAATAATTTCCAATTTATTGTTGCAGCAATTGTATAAATAATAGTGTAACAATAGTAGCATGATGCACAATTGTACAAAGACCAAGAGCTGCAACCATAGTATAAAAGCCAGCTATTAACATTCTACCACACTTTGCCTTCAATGTGTACGTACAGTTTTCCCCCTTAACCAACTGAGAGTCAGTTGTAGACATAATACCTTTTACCCCTATTCTAAGTATTTCAGACATTCCCTACCAAAGTGCTGTTATCCAATTCAACTCTGATACAATCCTATTATCTAATATAGATGCTCAGTCGTGTCTGACTCTTTGCGATCCCACGGACTATAGCCCGCCAAGCTCCTCTGCCCATGGGAATTTTCCAGGCAGGAATACTGGAGTGGGCTGCCATGCCCTCCTCCAACCCAGGGATTGAACCCATGTGTCCCGCATTGCAGATGGATCCTTTACTGTCTGAACCACCAGGGAAGTCCATACAAATATATAAAATTTTACCAATTGTTCCAAAAAAGACTGGCGGTCTTTTTTCCTCCACTGCAGGTAGTGTTCAACCCAAGACCATGCACTGCATTTAGCTGTCCTCTCTCTTTATTTTTCTTTCATCTGGAACAGTCAGTCTTTGGCTTTCTTTACCTTGATATTTTTGAGACACACAAACGAGTTGTTTTGTAGAATATCCCTTAATTTGGAGCAGTCTGATGTTTTCCAAATAGGTTATTGCATTCTGGCAGGAGTAATTCATGAGTGATACTGTGTCTTCTGCTCCTTGTCTTTGAAAAAAAAAAAAAAAGAGACAGCAGTTGCAGATAAAAACCCGAGAGAGCTAAGATATGGTCTCCGTTTCTGGATCCTCTCATGGACAGATGGCTGGGCTTCCCGGTGGTGCTAGTGGTAAAGAACCTGCGGGCAATGCAGGAGACGTGATGAGATGTGGGCTCGATCCCTGGGTCAGGAAGGTCCCCTGGAGGAGGGCCTGGCTACCCACTCCAGTGCTCTTGCCTGGAGAATCCCCATGGACAGAGGAGGCTGGTGGGCTACAGTCCTTGGGGTTGCAAAGAGTCAGGCATTACTAAGTCACCAAGTGAAGTGACTTAGCACACACGCATGGGCCCTGGGCCTGGGATCCCACCAGAGCTGCTCTGGTGGGTGCCCGAGATGGGGCGGAAGCACTAGGGTGCCAGCCCCTCACTTGGCCTGTCCTCTTCATCTTCGTGCGCCCAGCTGGCCAGGCACTGTGTATAATTCCTAATGGTTCAACTATAGAGGTAGATGGAGGGCCAGTGAGTGACCCCTGGGCTCACAGTTGGTCCAGGGGCCCTCTGGGCCTTCAGCAACCCCTATTTTGTTAGTGTAATAACAAGGGAGTAGGTTCAAATTTTGCTTATCAAGCTTTATTAACACAAGAATGGGGCACTAGCTCTTTTTGAGCAATTGCACCCTCAGTTCAGTTCAGTTCAGTCACTCACTTGTGTCTGACTCTTTGTGACCCCATGGACTGCAGCACGCCAGGCTTCCCTGTCCTTCACCAACTCCTGGAGCTTGCTCAAACTCATGTCCATCGAGTTGGTGATGTCATTCAACCATCTCATCCTCTGTCGTCCCCTTCTCCTGCCTTCAGTCTTTCCCAGCATCAGGGTCTTTTCCAGTACTGGTGTGTAATTCTGGCGGGGGCTGGGGGCAGAGAGGGGAGTGCGAATGTCCCTAAGTAGCAAGGGGTGTCTTGGCCCCTCTCCAGAGCTTCCCTGGTAGCTCAGTGGTGAAGAATCTGCCTGCAAAGTAGGAGACCCGGGTTCGATCGCTGGGTGGGGAAGATTCCGTGGAGAAGGAAATGGTAACCCACTCTAGTATTCTTGCCTGAGATACCCCATGGACAGAGGAGCCCGGCGGGCTACAGTCCATGGGATTGCAGAGTCGACGCAACTTAGCGACCAAACAGCAACAGCAAAGCAAAGGGTGTCTCTTGGACCCCCTTCAGCCCACCTTCCTCCCCATGTGGCTTCTCCATCGTGGGCCTTATCTTTTTTTTTTTCCTTGCTGTTTATTCCACTAGATGAACACTAGGTGGCAGTGGTCCCCCATTAAAAACCCAGAGAACTCCAGCAGCTTGGGACACTAACCCCCAGTACAGGCTGCGCAGGCGGCAAACACGTGGACTTCAGCCAGCCCAGTGGTTTTATGCCCTTTTCAGCCCTGGACTCCTTTCTTGTGATGATATCTCCCCTCTTCCCCCTTAAAAAATTGAGATAGAATTCACATACCGTTAACATTCAAAAGTGTACAACTCAGTGGTTTTTCGTATATTCATAAGGCTGTGAAACCATCACCATTACCGAATTTCAGAACATTTTCATTCTGGTGAGATCTTATATGGAAGGCTTTGACTGGGGGCAAGAAGCTGTTGATAGCCCGCTTGGCACAGAGAGCTGTAAACCCTGGGACCACTCTGCCCCTTGGAGCCAAACAGTATTTGCTCTCCCTGCCCGCCCCCACCCCCACCCCCCAGTCTCAGGCATCTGGTAATGGCAAGGATGGAGGCGAATTCGAAATAAATGGTTTTCTTCTAGCATCTCCCCATAGCATTTCCTTCCTCTGCCCCCAAAGCAAGTGAGAGAGCAAGAAGGAACCTCTGGAGGAAGTTGGGAGTTTTTCCGGTTTACACCCTGCCCCTGCCCTTGCTAGGGCATTAAGTCAGCATTTGTGCTGGGGTCTTGCCATCAGACTGGCGTGCAAGGGGCCTGCAGGCTTGTTGGGAGAGCTCAGCATGACTGTGGTCAGTTTGCGGTCTGGAGAATTCCAACCTCACTGGAGACACTCCCTCTCCTTTCTCCTCTAGCCCCACGTCCCACCCGCCAGGTCTCTACAGCTTTGGGAAAAGACCACAGGGTTTCTGCAGCTTCTTGGGGGAGGGCTTCCCCAGTGGCTCAGTCGGTAAAGAATCTACCTGCCTGGAGACCTGGGTTCCATCCCTGGGTCGGGAAGATCCCCTGGAGGAGGGCATGGCAACCCACTCCAGTATTCTTGCTTGGAGAATTCCATGGACAGAGGAGCCTGGCGGGCCCCAATCCATGGGGTCACAAAGAGTCTGATAGGATTGAGCGACTCACACACTAACACACATCAAGGAATTTGGCATTCTGTGTATGGGAAGATGCAAGCGAGGGCTCACTGAATTCATTCCTTTCCTGTTCACCTCGGCTCACTGGGGCCAATTGTGTTTTCTTGTTCGCTTTGCTTCTTGCGCTCTCCCATCTCCTCAGCAGTCACCGTGGTGGGTGGCAGCATCCCCTGGATCACAGTTTTGGGAGCCTTCGTTCATGTTTGGAGGCCTGGAAGCGCTGATGGCGGTGACATTTCTTGTTTATTAATATGGCAAGAGATATTTTCATTTCACAGGGCAAATGCAGTTAGTGTTTATTCAACAGTCTCCAAGCTGGTTCCCTGCAAGGTTAGTTGGGGCGTTGACTAGTTCTGGTTGAGTGACGGCCACTTCTGGGCCAAGACAGCGAAGACTAGGGTGCCTGCACTGGTCCCCTCTCTTCTGCTGGAGCAACATCCAGACAGGACAGCAGCTCATCAGAGGAGGATGGTCCCAGGCCTGTGATGTGAAGGGAGGTGCTTCTTGCCGGGTGCAGCTTTACCTGGTGGGACTGGCCTCCTGCAGCTGTTGTCACTCCTTATCCTGACTGACGCCCCCTTCATCTGTGCAAGGACCACCCCCCCACCCCCCCCGCCCCCCAGGGTGGACCCAAGAGCAGAGACGAGAAGGCCCCACCAATCAGGCAGCCCGTTTCCATGACAACGCACCTTCTTCCTCTCACTGTCTCTCCTCCCTGCCCCCAACACAGCAGAGGGGCCAGAGTCCCAGGGCCCAGGAGACCACCCTCTCTCCTCACTTCAAGACCGTTGGGAGGAAGCCCATTCTGCATGTGAGGAAACAAAAAACAGACGCTAACTGCAGACTGACCTTTGGACTGAACTGGGTTTCTAGGAACCGGAAGTACCTGGAACACTCTGCGATCCCCCAGGAAGTCCTTGAAGGGCAGGAACAGGAGATTATTCCTTGGAGTGTGGCCAGAGTGACGGTTGGAGACAAAAGAGGCTGTTCTACGGTTGTTGTCCCCTCTCGATGGAGCATTTCCTTTTTTAAAAGATTTTTTTTTGGATGTGGACCCTTTTTAAAGTCTTTTATTGACTCTGTCACAACATTGCTTCTGTTTTTTTGTTTTGGCTTTTTGGCTGCAAGGCACGTGGGATCTTAGCTTCCCAACCAGGGATCAAACCTGAACCCCCTGCACGGGAAGGCCAAGTCTTAACCACTGGACCACAGGGAAGCCCCTAGGGCACTCCTTTATTTCTTAGGCTCCCAGGACACCTGGAGATGCTCTGGAGGAAGCAGGGCCAGGGTGGGGTGGGGCTGTGGAGCCCCCTCCCCCGTCTGCAGCCCCCTCCTTGCATTGCACACTGTGGCCCAAGGCTCCTCTGCGGGCACTCTCGGACCGTGTGGAGCACTGTCTGAAAACCAGCGCAGAAACTCCACTCGCTTGTTGTCTGGGCAGCTCACACCCTGGAAGCACCAGGGCTCCTGCATTGGATGGTGCCCAATGGTCTCAAAGATCCAAGCGCTGAGGACGCATGCAGCCAGCCTCTCTTTCCATCCAGCAGCTGTGCTGTGTCAGCCAAAGCCACAGAGGAAGGTGTCAGAATGGCTGCGCCCGAGGTCAAGGCTCCCCTCCCTGGAGCTGATGCTGGAGTCCTGTCATTCGTGATTCAGTGCCATCTGAGTCACATGGATTGAGTTGCCTGCACTTAACATCTGGATGACTAACATCTGCTTTCTCTCTGTGTCTTGGATTTTCTGCTAAGACTCAGCCCCTGCCCGAGGAATTTAGAGTTTGGGGCGGGGAGGGTAGAGAAACTTGCACACACACACGCACACACACACACAGAAATATACACAGAGTGGGGTCTAGGATGTATGCACAGCCAGGCTGGCAGCCAGGTCCTGCTCCGGGGCCAGCGCGGCCCTGGGAAGACCCCACCTGCTCCGCACGAGGCCTGCACCGAGTCCTCAGGGTGGGGTGAGTGGTGACGGCTTCCTGCTGGGCAGAGGCAGAATCCTGATTGTGATCAAGCAGAGCAACACAGGGGCCTCCCTCCATGCCGTTACCAAATCCTATAGATTTTTACCTACTACGCTCTGTGTCCCTCTTCTTCATGGCCATCAGAGTTGGGCTTTATTCTGGCCTGTTCAGGGCTTTCCAGGTGGCACTAGTGGTAAAGAACCCGCCTGCTAATGCCGGAGATTTAAGAGACTCGGGTTTGATCCCTGGATTGGGAAGATCCCCTGGAGGAGGCTTGGCAACCCACTCCAGTATTCTTGCTGGGAGAAACCCATGGACAGAGGAGCCTGGTGAGCTACAGTCTATTGGGTCGCAAAGAGTCAGACACGACTGAAATGGCTTAGCCTACACACACGTATAGAAATACAAGGTCGACCCTGAAGGAGCCCAGCTAAGCTCTGGGTTGGGAGGGTGAGAGGAGGGCTCAGAGAGGAGGCCGAACATCTGAGCCTCATCAGATTCACCCAGAGAGTTCATTAAAACCAGGAATGCTGGTCCTATCCCAGAGTTTTCTTATTCAGCAGGTCTAGGGTCGGGTGCCAGGAATGAATTGCATTTCTAGTACGTTTACAGCTGCAGCTGGTGCTGCTGGGCTGGGGAGCACACTGGAGAACCTCTGGTCTGGGAGATCGAGAGGCTGGAGGCTCAGAGGTGGGCTGGGGTGGGGGTGGGAGCGTGGTCGGAGCAGGGATGGTGGATAACATGATTACATTCCATTGCTGTCTGTGGGGCCCATGTATGGAAGGTGGGGTGCCCCTACAGCAGGTGACCAACCTTGCCGCCACATCGCCATCGCCACTGCCATCTGCTGAGGTCTTGCCATCCGCCAGGCACAGGGCTAAGGGCACCCTTGATGTGAGCTGCGGGCCTCCCGTGCACCCACCTGAAAGCTGGGGGTGCTGACCATTGTACAGCTTACCTCCCAGAGTCACTGGGAGGATGAGAGGTGGCTCTGCAGCTAGGATCAGAAACTTAAAAAACGGCAGAATGAACAACAAACAGGAGGCCCCCACCATGGCATCACGGGGGCACAGAAGGCCGTTCCGAAGAGTTTCCTTCTCCTCTGAAAAAGGAGGTGTCTAACTCTGCCCCACTGCCTAGTGGAGGAGGAGGAATGATGGCCCCAGAGATGTCCTTGTCCTGATCCCTAGAACCTGTAGCTTGTGTGGCACAAGGGGCTTTGCAGATGTGATTATAAAGGACCTCGAGATGGATAGATGACCTTGAATTATACACATGGGCTTGATATGGTCATAGGGTTCTTATAAAGGAAAGGAGGCAGCAAAATAGGAGACAAAGAGATGTGATGATAGGACCAGGGTCAGAGAGAGAAAGAGAGATTTGAAGATGCTTTGCTGCTGACTTTGAAGATGGAAGAGGGGGCCAGGAGCCCAGGAATGCAGGTGGCCTCAAGAAGCTGACAAAGCCTAGGAAGTGGGCTTTCTTCTAGAACCTCCAGAGGGAAGCAACCCTGTTGAGATCTTCATTTTCGGATTTCTGGCCTCCAGAACTGAGAACAGTTTTGTGTTGGTTTAAGCCACCAACTCATTGGAAAAGACCCTGATGTTGGGAAAGATTGAGGGCAGGAGGAGAAGGTGGCAGGGAATGAGATGGTTGGATGGCATCGCTGACTCAATGGACATGAGTTTGAGCAAACTCCTGGAGATGGTGAAGGACAGGGAAGCCTGGTGTGCTGCAGTCCCTGGGGTTGCAAAGAGTCAGACACGACTTAGTGACTGAACAATAACATTGCTGCTGCTGCTAAGTCACGTCAGTCGTGTCCGACTCTGTGTGACCCCATAGACGGCAGCCCACCAGGCTCCCCTGTCCCTGGGATTCTCCAGGCAAGAACACTGGAGTGGGTTGCCATTTCCTTCTCCAATGCATGAAAGTGAAAGTGAAGTCGCTCAGTCGTGTCCGACTCTTCGTGACCCCATGGACTACAGCCTACCAGGCTCCTCCATCCATGGGATTTTTCAGGCAAGAGTACTGGAGTGGGGTGCCATCGCTTTCTCTGGAACAACAACACTAAGGAATGGTTAAGATGGTAAATTTTATGTATATTTTACCGCAATTTTAAAAATCCCCTGTATCTATATAAAACTGCCTGTGCAGAACCTACCATTCACATCCATGAGTTAAAACCATTCACTGAAAAAAAAAAAGTACAATTTTGGATGATGGTGAGAGAAAACTGAGAAAGTTCCAGTCCCGTCAAAGCTGAAGAACCACGTGCCTTAGGGACATGTAGCCCCTAGATTCAGTTGGAAGATGTGGTCCCTGTGGGGAGACGGATTTCTTGGGGGGTGGACCTTGGAAGGCTTCGGAGGTGGTGGCCCTCCAGCTGTAGCTTGCAGAGCAGGTGGTGGAAAGCTGGACAGAGGGGTATGTGAGGCCTCCTGGGCCTTGAGCTGGGCTTCTGAGGGGTCCTTACGGAGGAAATTCTGCTAAGAAGAGGTGATTTTATAAAACTTTTTATTTTGTTAACAAGGTTAACAGGTAACAAGGTTGTGATGGTTTCGGGTGGACAGGAAAGGGGCTTAGTCATACATGTACATGTGTCCATCCTCCTCCAGCTCCCCTCCCACCCAGGCTGCCACGTAAGATTGAGCAGAGTTCCCTGTGCTCTACAGGAGGACCTTGCTGATTAGCCATTTAAAGTGTATCAATAGCAGTGTGTACATGTCCACCCCAAACTCCCTAACTATCCCTTGCCCTCATCCTTCCCCTGGTAGTTAGACATTTATTTATCTTACTTGACCCTGGTGGCTCAGATGGTAAAGAATCCACCTGCAATACGGGAGACCTGGGTTCAATCCCTGGGTTGGGAAGATCCCCTGGAGGAGGGCATGGCAACCCCCTCCAGTATTCTTGCCTGGAGAATGCCCTGGACGGAGGAGACTGGCTGGCTATAGTCCATGGGGTCGCAAAGAGCTGGACACGACTGAGCGACTAAGTACACGTCATATCTTCTTTGACTAGTGAGAGTTCCTCCCGGGGGCAGGATCACCCTTTCAGCTGGAGGACTCCAGGGGTACACAGGGGCAGGGAACCAGGGCGGGGATCCCCCTGCATGGCAGGACCCCTGGAGTCCTCTGGGAGGACCACTGGCCTCAGGGGGAAGCTGGGCCCATCAGCTGGGTGCACTGGCCAGGGTAGCTGGGCTGGGTGGCGGACCTGGGAGTCTAGGCACTGGTGGCCTGAGTGGGAGAGCCTGTGACAGCCACCAGGTGTCTCTGTTGACTCGTGGAAGACGTTTGCAGCTCCCTGGGCTCAGGCCTGTCTGTGGCCGGGAGAGACCCCCAACCCGGACTCTTTGGCGCCTCGATGGTGGGGTGAGAATGAGGGCTCTGCTCTCCGTTTAGCTGGGCAACCAGGCCTGGCGGACCACCCCCTGCTGCCACCAGGGACTCTGAGCAAGGCAGCCCCTGTCGGGTCGGTGCTTCCTGCTTGGCCCCATTTTGGCTGGTAATCTGGGCAGCTGGCACTGCGTCTCTTGGTTCATTGCCCAAAATGTGAAGAGGATTAAGGAGGGTGGCACGTGCAGACTCCAGAGCCTGGGGCGGGCACATGTCAAGGCTCAGGTCGTGGTGGTTGGGGGAACAGTGAGCATTTGGGGTCCTAAGGCAGAGGGGACCAGAGTGACAGGACACGTCCAGCCTTGGCTGGGAAAGGGAGTCTTGGCGAGCACAGGTCTTTCTGGTGCATTCACATTTGAAAGGATAAGTGACCAACTCTATGGGGCGTTGCTGTGCAGGGGGCAGAGGGAGGGTCAGTGGTTTCTGGATCTATATCCTCCTGGATGGGGCTGGCGTGGGCCCTCCAGAGCCCTCCCCATGCCTGTCATCATCAAGAAGGCTCAGCTCCCAGGTCGGGATTCCAGGTCTCAAGGAGCCAGTGGGAAGGATGTCGGAGATCCAGGCCCTTCCCATTTCCCCTTGTGTCTCCTCCCCAACCCCCAAAAGATCAGCTTAAAGGGCAGACAGGGAGGTTCCTTTCTCTGCTAGAAAGACTCCCTATCCGCCTGCCCTGCTATGCTGGACAGAACAGCCCGGCGGCACTGTGTCTGTCTGTGTATTCGGCCCTTGTTCACTGAGGGCCTACTGTGTGCTAAGCATGGACCTAGACCTTAGGAACCCAGCAGTAAACAAGATACAGGATCAGCTCCAGGGAGTTTGTGGCTGAGAAGAGAGGTGCGGTGAAACCTGTAGACAGATAAATGGCCCAGTGTATTTCAGATGGTGAAGGCACGTGCCTTCTACACTGTTGATGCTGACAAGGGTCTCGTGGTCATAGGCCTCACACCGTGCGTGAACATATGTTCCTGGTGGGACCCTGCAGGGCCACCATTCCAGCCTGAGGACACTGGGGCTCCCCACCGGCAGGTTTCCGGGGCTGAGATCCCTGCCTGTAGAGAACCAGGTGGGCTCACCCCTGCAGGACTTCTGAGCATCGTCTGGGGGAGACAGCTGGCCTCTGACATCCTTTGCCTCCCACTGGGAAACCTCAATGCCCCAGGACAGCCTCTTTTCTCTCTAGAAAACAGCTCTGAGGGTGGGACCTGTCCCTTTTGAGCTGTAGTGTGGAGATGCTGGGAAAACAGGGCTGGGCCTCCAATCCGTGTCCTTTCCACAGAGACAATGGCCCTGGTGGCCAGGTCAGCTCTGGGTGACCTGCTCGTCCACAGCGGGGACCGGCCCCCTCAGCTGGTTTTGAGGTTGGCACACATGGGCAGGTGTGCTCAGGGCAGTCCCTGGGCACAGCTGCTGTCCCTGCGAGGCTGGTCATTCACAGTGATCCCTTCCCTTCCAGCTCTGTCCCTGTTTGGGTGATAACGTCAGTCGCCACTCTCTCTACTATGCAACATTTGACTTGGATGACTCTTTCTTTCTGAGGTTAGAACCTCCCTTTCTTTTATCCCTGGGGAATGGTTTGCTTTCCCTCAGCCTCGAGATGGACAGGAAAAAAAATGAGCAGAACTCATTCTTGCCTGGAGAATTCCATGGCCAGAGGAGCCTAGTGGGTGACTGTCCATGGGGTCTCAAAGAGTCGGACATGACTGAATGACTATCACCTTCTCTTTGTTCTGCTGGAGGAAATGCTGAGTTCTTCTCCTTTTCTTGAGATGAGACAGCAATGACCCTAATCGAAATAATGAATGTGATCCATTGGGAGCTTGTGGTCAGGCTCTGAGCTGGGCATGGAGTAGAGGGTCCCCGTCCTCAGGGGTCTCAGAGTTGGGGGCTGTGGGCGGAACTGAGAAGTGAAGTGACGAGGACAGGGCTGGCATGGACAGCATCCCAGACTGCTGTGGAGCCTAGGGCAGGGGGTCTTACTTAGCCCAGAAGAGGGTCTTATAGTCCTGCAGGGACCCAGAGAAGCCAGGGGTTGCCAACAATCTGCTGAGACAGTGCATGCTGAGTGCTCTGGGGGCCGAGGAGAGAGAGCAGACGATTTGTAGTGGGGATGGAGGGTGCTTTCTAGATGCAAGGGGAGGGCATTTCTCTCCTGGGCAAAGGCCTGGTGATGGGGGCAGTGACTCAGGACAGTGGGGGCGTTGATCACCAGAGGGAACACGGGGAGATGCCCTGAAGAGGTGACCAGGGCCCCGGGTTGCGAAGGGCTCTGTGATTCTGCTCTTTCCCTGGAAAGCTGTGGGCGAGGTGGGGCCTCTCATCACCCCTCCTTCCAGGTGGCACACGTGTTAGGCCTGGAGAAGGTCTGCTTGTCAAGAATCTCAGGCTAGCAAGAGGGCAGCCCTGGTGAGGAGGCGAGAGGAGGGCAGTGACGTGAGCAGAGACACAGTGGATGGGGCACCGCGGGAGGGTCGCTGCTGGGGCAGGAATGGCACCGGAGCTTGGCAAAGATTCTGTGCACAGTGGGTGTCTCCCACCCGAGACATCTCATCTTCGTTCAGGACCACGAGTGTGTGCCAGAGACACGGTCCCAGGACTCTGAGACCCAGGCAGGACAAGCTGTGTGTGGGGTCATCCCGGCCTTGAGAGGACAGGCCCAAGAGGCAGCCAACACCTTGGCATGCCCCGGGAGGGTACTGAGCTGGGGCTTGGATGACCCCATTTGGGTTTGGCACTGCCCTCTTCAGGATCTGTTTTGTTGTTGTTATTGTTTTTGTTTTGTGCTAAGTCTTCACTGTTGCTCGTGGGCTTTCTCTAGTTACAGCAGGGGGTACTCTTCATTGCGCTGCGTGGCTTCTCATTGCAGTGACTTCTCTTGTGGAGTGAGGGCTCTAGGCTGCAAATGCTTCAGTAGCTGTGGTGCACGGGCTTAGTTGCTTTACGGCATGTGGAATCCTCCTGGACCAGGGATCAAACCCGTGTCCCCTACATTGGCAGGTGGATTCTTATCCACTGTACCACTAAGGAAGTCCTCCAGGATCTGTTTTTTATTTTATTCTTTTTTGGTCATTCATTGTAAGTTATTCTTCCTAATGATCCTTTCTCCATGACCCAAGAAGCTGGGCTAGTACGAGAACTGTGAGCTTTTCTTTTGGGGCGGTAGCAGAAGGGAGAAGCCCATCCTGGAAAGGGGGGCCTGTAAGGGCAAGCAAAGGGCAAAGTTCGTTAACATGCCACTTCTACTGGCTCTCTGGCGTGGTATCAGATCAGGGAGCAGCCAAGCTGGGAGGGAACTTATTATCCTCCCATTTTACAGATGAGACACCAAGCCCCAGAGGTGGGTGTAAATTGCCCAGGTCAGGACCCTTCTCTCTTGAGTTACGCCTCTTCCCTGCTCCTCTGCCCTATGTCTGGCTTTGTGCTCGGACATACTTGGAAGCAGGGGGAGGGTAAGGAGGGAACCTAGGGTCCCTCAGACTGAAAGAAGCTTGTGGGAGTTGGCAGAGGTATGGCATTCTGAGTGTGGGGCAGGCTCCGGGCGGGCTGGACTTCTGGGAGACAATAACCTGCCAAACTGCATATAGCAGATGATGGGCCTCTGAGCCTCAGTTTCCCCATCTGTAAAGGAAGCCAGTTGGTCTGGAAAACAGCAGAAGCCCTCCTCCCTTGGATTCACACCCTGTGCCTTCCTGATCCAGAATCACAGTCCATGCTGGAGGAAATGAACCCCACTTTTCTATTGGCTACTTACTTCTGCACACCAGCCAGAAGGAATCTGAGCCTATCTGGAGCCCTCTCCCACCAGTGCCATTTATTTTATGATCTATTTCCAGCTAAAGATTCCATGTGCCAGTGAGAGTTGTTTCTGGTACTGGTAAATGTACTTATCTACTTGTATTTTCTGTGCGTGTCTTCCAGGGTTCTATCGGGTTTCCATTTGGCCTGAGCTCCTCATGTGAATCTGGGCAGACCAATTAGTATCTTGGACTTCCTAGGGTCTTTGTGGACTGATGCGTCAGCTCCTGGGAGAGTTGAAGGGGAAAATGTATGTGGATGGTGTGTGTATGCATGCGTGTGTGGGGCATGGCATGTGTGGCCATGTGTGTATGTGTCTATGTGTGTGCATACACATGCACAGGCGTATGTGCATGGGAGATGGAGGAGGGGTGGGCCTTCTGGGAGGGCAGGGGCTGGGGGCACCTGCAAACTCAGTATGTCTCCCTTGACTCTCTCCAGGCAGGTTCTATTACTTGCAACCAATCCCTAAGGGGCTCCACGAGTTTAAATGGAAGGGAAGCAGGCTCTGTGGGAAATACAGAGCTTGGTCCTTGAAATCAGACACTTGGGAGGCAACTGACCTTTTCTCAGGGATTTAGGGGCTTTTGTGTGTCTGGGATAAGTGGAATATGATCTCCTGGCTCCCACTCAGGAAGTGCAGAGAGCCGGGGTTCTGGCTCTTTCTCAGTAGCCCCCATCCCTGTCCGGCGCCTGCTGTGCCAACTTTGAGGCTTTGGCTGGCAATGTATGGGGCGTCCTTGGTGACTCAGATGGTAAAGAATCTGCCTGCAATGCTGAAGACCCAGGTTCAGTCTCCATAAGGTCACAAAGAGTCAAAGGCAACTGCGTGAGAATGCAATGATTCTGAAGATACCTGAGGCAGTTTAGAAAACAAAAACGACACATTAAAATAGAAAATACAGAGAAGAATGAATCAGGATAAGGGGAGAATAAAAGTAGGAGAGGAAGACAGGCCAGAATGAAATCATAATATGTAGGAATATAGGCTAAAAAGTTGGATAGTTTTACTAAGGCTGGAGCCAAGGGGTGGGCGCTGCTAATTGGCCCTAAGGGTCCTTGTGGTCAAAACAAGAAAGAAACATGACCCAGTGTGTGTATGGCTGGTGCTTGAGAGGACTTCAGTGCTTGTGCCAGGACACTTAGCAGAAGGAGGGTGAAAGTGGCCCCTGGACCAGAAGTAGTGGCTGGTGGAGGCCCAATTCTGGGGGAGAAAGGATTGGCTAGGGTGTCCCCACATGGTTCCAGCTTCATGATTTATCACCCTAAGATTTAGCCAAGCCCAGTATTCTCTGTTGGTTTTACCTCCCAGGATTCAATTCATCCCCAGATGTTGTTCTTAAGTCCTAAAACTGGAAGACTTTGGAATGATTCCTTTGAGCCTCATTTGGGCTAGTTCAAGGAGAGGGATTTAAAGATCTCCTCCTTACCTACCTGCAGGGAAAGCACTGTCATTTGGGGATGGTCAGTTTCTTTAATTTTCATTGAATTTTGATCATCATCACCGTCACCATCACTGTCATCAACACCATCACCACCACCACCATCACCATCATCAACACCATCACCATCACCACCACCACCATCACCATCATCAACACCATCACCACCACCACCATCACCATCATCAACACCATCACCACCACCACCAACATCAAAACCATCACCATGACCACCATCACTGTCATCACCACCATCACCACCACCACCACCACCACCAACATCAACACCATCACCACAACCACCATCACTGTCATCACCACCATCACCACCACCACCAACAACATCAACACCATCACCACCACCACCATCACCATCATCAACACCATCACCATAATCAACATCACCACCACCATCACTATCAACACCATCACCACCACCACCATCACCGTCATCAACACCATCACCACCACCACCATCACCATCATCAACACCATCACCACCACCACCAACATCAAAACCATCACCACGACCACCATCACTGTCATCACCACCATCACCACCACCATCACCACCACCACCAACATCAACACCATCACCACAACCACCATCACTGTCATCACCACCATCACCACCACCACCAACAACATCAACACCATCACCACCACCACCATCACCATCATCAACACTATCACCATAATCAACATCACCACCACCATCACCATCAACACCATCACCACCACCACCACCACCACCACCACCATCATCATCATTATCAGCACCATCATCTCTAAGTTTTCTAAGCACCTTATTATGGTCAGTTTGCAGATATGATTCAGCCATTCTGCAGAGATTTGTTGGGTGCCTCCTGTGGGCCCAGCACTGTTTGAAGTGCTAGGAATATAGTGATGGACCAGGCGGCCCAAGTACCTGCATTGTGGAGATTACTGCCTAGTAGGGTAACAGACAACAGAAGGCTGAACAAGGTGAGAATTAACACTGGATTAGGAGCAACCCCAAGAACCTCCTTTTTAAAAATATGTATGTTTTATTGAAGTATAGTTGGCTTATAATGTTTCGGGTGTACAATAAGGTGATTCAGTTATACACATGTATTATTTTTGAAACTATTTTCCATCATAGGTTATTACAAGACTTTGACTGTAGTTCACATTTTACTATGCTATAGTGCAGGGAGCGAGCTCCGCCCCTGGCAAAGGTCATGAGGAAGGAGGCTTGGCATACGCAAAGGCGGGATCAAGCCTCAGGAGTCTCCCTGGAAATTCTCGAGCAATCTACCCCCAAAACCAGAGTCTGCCTACTTTCTGCTTTGTGCTTTCACCTACACCTCTGACTTTACGGGGGGCTGTCCCCTACTACCTCTCTCTGAAAAAAGAGTTAGCTTAGAGTTCCAGTTAATAATTCCTGGGTGTGACAGTGTTTCAACCTACAAACTCCTTTGGAAATCCTCTAGCCTGCCTGAATAGGTTTTTCCAGCCACATGTGATTGCTCAGAGCCTCCCAACTGTGAGAGGCATGAGATGTTCTAAACTGTCTAAACACAGATTCCTTTGAGCAGTTAAAAGATTGATTAGAAATTGTATTGGTGAAGGATTTTCACTTTTAGGGCCAATGTTTGCGGCTAAGTTTCCATATCCCTTACCTGCTGTGTCCCTGGCAGTGTATTGATTAATATAATTGGTGTAAATAGTAGCTTTAATGTTTGTAACCTGGGACCCTTGAGTTAATTCTTTTTCTTGTTATAGCCCACCACACCTTTGCTCTGTAGGAATGCAACTTTATCTAATGCTTTTCGAGGGTGGCGCTTGACTTATCACCTTTAGAGAAAAATAAGTTTTCTGAAGAAAGGGTCTTAAAATGTTAACAGGCCTCCAGGCCAGAAGATGATGCAAATCACCTAAGCTTTTGCATATGATCAGTTTGCAGGAAGAAAGCCTGGCTTTCTGGCTTGCTGGCTTGCTGCATGACTCTACCCCTTCCCCCTTTATCCTCTATGCATAACTTAAGGTATAAAAACTACTTTGGAAAATAAAGTGCGGGCCTTGTTCACCGAAACTTGGTCTCCCCATGTCGTTCTTTCTCTTACCTTCTGGCTGAATTATTCAGCCTCTTTTCTCCACTGAATTTCCTCACTGAGCTATCCTTATTCTATTACTCTTTATATCCTTAATTAACGTTTAATTAAGCAATTGTTTCCTGATCCTCGCCGACGCCGTCCCCGCTTCGAATTCCCTGGATCCACCGGGGCTGGACCCCGGCACTATAGGGTAAACCTTTGCGGTTTGTTGCACATCCCAAGAGCCTCCTTTTAACTTACTCACTCTTTAATGACCTATATCTTCAAATACAGTCACATTCTAAATCATAGGAGAGTTAGGACGCCAGTGTATGAATTTGGCGGGAGACAAAATTCAGCCCATAAGAGAAGGGCTCAATAAATAGTGAGCGAATTAATGAATGAATGATGTGAGTCCGAGGCAGATTTAGATGTTCATTTTTGTGTGCCAGGGGACCGAAGGAAGGGGGTCTGGGCATCTCTGTTGTGAACAGGAGGGAGAGGCCAGGGGGATGGCTTGAGAGAATTCTCCGTGTGACACCCGTTGCTTGTTGGGGCTCTTCCCTGCCGTCTCCTTCTGTTGTATGTGACATCCCGACTGGGAACACGCGAAACAACAGCTGATGCTGTCAGTGGGACACCCGCCTCTCTGCCGCACTCACGGTGGTACCTGCCAACACCGATGACATGCCAGCCTTGGCGGTGACATTGATCCTATTCCTGCAAGAACAGGGCCAGGAGCACGGGAGCAGGGAGATAGCTTCCTTTTCATAAGCAATGACAAGGCTGCAGCCTTTCATATCAGACTAATTTTAGTTTAATCTTGAAGAGCCAGAGAGGAAAAGCAAAATTCTGTAAGAAGCTTTCGTGGGGAGCCACAAAGTCATTAACAGGTTGGATGTCAGCAGTTATTTATTTTCTTTCTCTCTTTCCTTTCTTAGAAGAAATGGGAGAGGGTTTATTTCGTTCCATGAAAATGATGTTTCCACTGAGATACGAAATGGATGGAAGAGGCTGACCCTGGTGGGGTCAGCCAGAATAGATACTTCATAGCAGTTCAATAACTCCCGCTAAAATGACTCTCCTCTATTTGGGTCTCAATTTTTGTTGCTCTGAACACTTTATACAATATAAGAAGTAATATACAAGACCCAGGGAATGAGGCATTTTCCAATAAAGCTGGCTGATCATGTGGATGAAGGGTCACTCGTTAAGAGGGCAGTCATTCCACCCCTTCCCAAGTATTCCCCAAGGGAAAAAAGCTCTGAAGACAAAGAAGGCGTGGATCTGAAGAGCCAACCAGGGATCTGAAAGGAAATGCATTTGAACTTCTGTACATGAGACTTGGCTGTAAACACATGGGTGAATTCTTTCATGCACTATGAGCTGGGGAAGAATTTTGGATGGTGATGATGGTGGTGGCATTAGCAGTGTGGACCTCCCAGGGGTCCTGGCAGTTTGAGTCAGTGGATTTAGCAGGAGGAAATGCCAGAAATAGAGTAAGGACCAGCTGAGGGGCAGCAGAGACCCCAGAAAGGCCAAATGAGCAATTAACTTGTTAGGTGGAGAGGTCCTATGGAGGCAAGTCAGACTCTGGGGCTGCTGGTTGATGCTTTTGAACTGTGGTGTTGGAGAAGACTCTTGAGAGTCCCTTGGACTGCAAGGAGATCCAACCAGTCCATCCCAAAGGAAGTCAGTCCTGAATATTCATTGGAAGGACTGATGCTGAAGCTGAAGCTCCAATACTTTGGGCCACGTGATGTGAAGAACTGATTCATTGGAAAAGACCCTGAAGCTGGGAATGATTGAAGTCAGGAGGAGAAGAGGACAACAGAGGATGAGATGGTTGGATGGCATCACCGACTCAATGGACATGAGTTTGAGTAAGCTCCGGGAGTTGGTGATGCACAGGGTGGCCTGGCTTGCTGCAGTCCATGGGGTCACAGAGTCAGACACAACTGAGCGACTGAACTGAACCGAACTGTTGGAGGAAGTCATGGACAGGCATGCCAAATGTGGTTATGAGGTTTGTGCACTGAACAGAGGCAGAAGGTAGAGGGGTTTGTGAATTCTGGTGTACATTTTGCTGGCCACGTCATGCACTGTGACACAGGCCTGCTTCTATCCAGAGGAAGGTAGCTTTTTCTTTGCATAAATGTTCCTTCTACCAGCCGGCAATGTGCAGAGAGTGCTGGTTCTATGAAGAGGGAGTGCGCTGAGCTAATTTGCAGAAGGATGTTGTGTGGGTTAGTAGGCATGTGGGCCAAAATACTTGAACACTGGGGGCAAGGGTGAAATGATCTGCACCCCAGGGCCCAGAAGAGGCACTGAGCCCCTAGATAGCAGTGACATTCCTTTTGCGAGGCAGCATCATGACTGTCTCGAATGACCATCAAACTAGTTTTGGGGTCTCTGGCTTTCTGGTATCGTCATGCTGTTCTTCAGGGATGAAATACCAGTAATTAAAAAAAATGAAGAAACAGAGCTAAAAACATAAAATTTACAACTAAAACATAAAATTTATCATCTGTGAAATTTAAAAAAATATACTTATTTATTTGGCTGCCCTAGATCTTGGTTGTGGCATGTGAGATCTTTGATGCTGGTTGTGGTACGCAGAGTCTTTAGTTGTGGTGTGTGAGCTCTGAGTTGTGGTATGTGGGATCTAGCTCCCTGACTAGGGATCGCATTTGGGCCCCCTGCACTGGGAGCGTGGTGTCTTAGCTGCTGGACCGCTAGGGCGGTACCCAAGCTTACCAACTTTACACCATTACCTTGTGATTGTGCTTTGGGGAAACTTTGACAGCAAGAATAGGTCTTTCTCCATGAAAGACTTTTGCAATAATGGCCCAGTGGCTCATCCATGGGTTGGAGGGAGCTATTAAGGGTTCTCTGAGGAGTCATGAAAAGGAGAGAACAAAACGCAGAAGGCAAGAAGTATAAAAGTGGGTAGCCGTTCCCTTCTCCAGGGAATCTTCCTGACACAGGGGTCAAATCCGGGTCTCCTGCATCGCAGGCAGATTCTTTACCATCTAAACTGCCAGCTCTGCTCTGTATGCTCAGCTGTGTCTGCCTCTTTGCAACTGTATGGACTGTAGCCCGCCAGGCTCCTCTATTCATGGTATTTTCCAGGCAAGAATACTGAAGTCGGTTGCTATTTCCTCTCCAGGGGATCTTCCTGACACGGGGACTAAATCTGAGTCTCCTGTGACTCCTGCATTGCAGGCGGATTCTTTACCTGCTGAGCCATCTGGGAAACCAAGAAATGAACAGAAACCTTAATTAGATAGAGACAGGGGACCGGAAGGGGAGCTCTCACACCCTGTGACAATAGCAGAGCCCAACAGGAAGGAGAAAGACTCCCTTTTCTTGCTTGCAAGAGTGCAGCTGATGGAAAGACAGTCACAGCTCAGCCAACGAATGGCCATATGCTTGCTGTAGTCCCCTCTCAACTTCCCTTTCCTCTCTGTGAAAGAGTTCTCCTCTCTGTTTTTTTGCTGGGAACTTGCATGAGACTCACCATGGTTGTGGAGCCTGAATTACAGCTTTTTCTTGGTCCCAAATAAAGCCTTTTTCCTTTTTTCCTCCCGTTGCTGGCAGTCTGCTTAAGGTCAACATTTTGGTGACCTGTACAGGTATCTAGACAAGACCCCTGAGAACTCTGAGGCCGGGGAGCAAGCGGGTGCAGGATGCATATTGAGCCTGATGGTGCTCACTGCTTTTCTCACTGCCTGGAATTTGAGGGTAAGATTTTCTCTTGGGTCTGAGCTTCTGCCCTCCTTGCATTTTTTTTTTTTTTAATTAAAGGAAAAAAAATATTTTTTGGCCATGCTGCACGGCATATGGGTTCTTGGTTCTCCAACCGGGGATGAAACCTGTACCGCCTATGTTGGAAGCATAGAGTCTCAACCACTAGACACCAGGGAAGCCCTATGCTCCTTGCAATTTGAAGCTCTCCAGGTTTTATTGGGGAGCTATTTCTTAAAATAGCTTTAACAAAATAGCCTTGCTCTTGAATGTAAGTTTTGGCCTAATTTTGAAATCAGACTGTCCCAAGTGGATCTGGGTAACCTTTGGCCCATTCCCTGGGGCTTCCCTGGTGGCTCAGAGGTTAAAGCGTCTGCCTCCAATGCGGGAGACCAGGGTTCGATCCCTGGGTCAGGAAGATCCCCTGGAGAAGGAAATGGTAACCCACTCCAGTACTCTTGCCGGGAGAATCCCATGGATGGAGAAGCCTGGTAGGCTGCAGTCCACGGGGTCGAAAAGAGTCGGACACGACTGAGCGACTTCACTTTTTCACTTTCACTTTCTTGGGAACAGGGGCTGTTTCATTGGAACTGTGCAGGTTCAACTTGGCCCAATTCATTTGGAATAGGGGCTATTCTATTGGAACTCTGTTGAGCAGCTTAGGGCCTGACTACTCTGGGGCCAGACCTTTCCCTCAGAACTGGCCGGTATTAGGCCTTCAGGCTATTTGAGCTGCAGGCTATTTGAGCAATTTGAGCTGTTTAGGCTGTTTGAGAATTATTCCTTTAGAGAAAAAAGCCTTTGAGAAATGCGATCCCAGTTTTCTAAATATTTTGAGGTTCAGGGAACTAGATCCCATATGCTGCAACTAGGAATTTGCATACCACAGCTAAAGATCCAGTGTGCCTCAGCTAAGACCTGGCACAGCCAAATAAATAAATATTAAAAAAATAAAATAGCCCCTGTGTTGGGGGCGTTAAAACAGTTCAGATAGTGGGGATCTCTACTGAACCTCCAGGGGTTTCTTTCTCTGAACCTATTCCCTTCCATTTAGGCCCCCTGAGAGTTGCACATTCCTTTCTCCTTAATTCTGCTGCCCCATCCACTTATTAGACTAAGGCTTCTTAAAGAAATATTATGTCAGAATTTCTTTCTTCCAAAAGGGGGAAATCATTTTAATATTTGACAGTAGTCATCAAAGCAATCAACCAGGTTAGTTTAATGACCTTTCGACATCTTTTATTTGCTCCCTCTCTACTGTGCTAGGGCTGATTCTGCAAACAATGATCATCTATTCCTATTGAATCAGCTACTGCCTTCTATATGGGCAAAATCTCTGACAGATGTTGGCGAAATTCATAATGCAGCTTCCATCAAGATTCAAATAGATCCCCCAAAACCTCTTCCCAAAATGAATCGATAGCCTATATGTAAAGAAGCATTGAAGCTTCCGGGCATTAAAGCTCATGGTAGAAGATTACAAGGATCAAGGCCTCATTATTCCTTGTGCTAATCCCTATAATACTTATGTTTTGGGGCTTCCCTAGTGACTCAGTGGTACAGAATCTGCCTGCCAATGCAGAAGACACAGGTTTGATCTCTGATCCAGGAAGATCCTACATGCCTCAGAGCAGCTAAGCCTGTGTCCCACAGCTACTGAGCCTGTGCTCTAGAGCTGGGAATCACAACTCCTGAGCCCATGAGCCACAACTATTGAAGCCCTAGTGCCTAGAGCGTGTGCACCAGAGAAGCCACAGCAATGAGAAGCCCACACACGCAACTAGAGAGTAGCTTCCGCTCTCCCCAATTAGAAGAACAGCCAATAAATAAAATAACAAAGATCCAGAGCAACAACGAAGATCCCAGTGAAGTGAAGTGAAGTCGCTCAGTTGTGTCCGACTCTTTGCGACCCCATGGACTATAGCCTACCAGGCTCCTCTGTCCATGGGATTTTCCAGGCGATAGTACTGGAGTGGATTGCCATTTTCTTCTCCAGGGGATCTTCCCGACCCAGGGATCAAACCCGGGTCTCCCGGACTGTAGACAGACGCTTTACCATCTGAGCCACCAGGGAAATCCCAAACAGCCAATAAATTAAATTAAAAAGTATATTGCATAACTTAAAAAAAAAAGCACTTCTGTTTTACTGGTGAGAAAACCTAAGGGCTCAGGGCGGAGGCTTGTCCAGGGCCTCTGAGCAATAAATGACACTGTTCTCCCTCTACACCTGTTTTTCCCAAGCTTTATGTTCCTAACATCCATTCCCACCAAAAGTAAATTATTGACTGTAATTGATTTATGCAGTGCCTTCTTGCTAATGCCAATTGTTAAGCTAACCAGTGTTTTTCCTTTACTTGGGAAGAAAAACAATTCACCTGGACAGTAAGGCCTCAGGGTTTTACGGGGAGTCCTTCTTCTCACAAATCCTGAAGGCCGATCTGGATGATGTAAAGTTCCCCAGAGGTCCTACTTGGTTGCGATTTGGGGATAATTTGCTTCTTTGCCCTCCGTCTGAAGCTTCACCTGCTTAAGTTTTCCTGTAAAAGGAAAATTCTTTTTGCCTAACTCTAGAGATGCTGGAAGACCTTATGGTCAGAATTTTCTCCCTTTTGTAACAGATTCCTCTCCTTCTAAAGCAATACTGTGCACCCCACCCTCCAATAATCCTTTTGAATAAGTCTTTGCTTACAAGGTCTGGATTTGTTTGTTTGTTTTTTAATATTTATTTATTTATTTGGCTGCACCGAGTCTTGGTGGTGGCATGTGGGATCTAATTCCCTGACCAGGGATTGAACCCAGGCCCCTTGCGTTGGGAGTGTGGAGTCTTAGCCACTGGACCACCTGGGAAGTCCCTGGATTCATTTTTATTTGACAATCCTAAGGAAACCCACTCCAGTACTCTTGCCTGGAAAATCCCAGGGATGGAGGAGCCTGTAGGCTTCAGTCCATGGGGTCGCGAAGAGTCAGACACAACTGAGTGACTTCACTTTTACTTTTCACTTTCATGCACTGGAGAAGGAAATGGCAACCCACTCCAGTGTTCTTGCCTGGAGAATCCCAGGGATGGCAGAGCCTGGTGGGCTGCCGTCTCTGGGGTCGCACAGAGTCGGACTCGACTGAAGTGACTTAGTAGTAGTAGTAGTAGTAGTAGTAGTAGTAGTAAGGAGTCCCTGTCCAACTTTTTGCGACCTCATGAACTGCAGCACGCCGGGCTTCCCTATCCTTCACTATCAGACCTGACTTAGCGACAGAACAACAACCAACAAGCTGTCCGTAGGCTCCTTTTGGGAGAGATGGATGGAGCGGGCGGTTTTGTCTTCCCGGCGCTTCCTGTGCTGCAGTAGATATGTACAAGTTGTCAGGGAAGTTGTGAACCCTGCCATTAAACTGTCATGGGGACACACCATCCTGACCTGGCCGCCCTCAGAGGTGAAGCCGCTGAGGCTTGGTTACAGTTGGGTTGGAGCCCACTCACTGCAGTGTGAGACTCTGTCGATGACACTAACAACCATCCGGTGGAGGCGGCAGCAGGGGTTCATGTGACTGGGTAGGAGCTACAGACTTTGTAGAATCCAGCTGCTTAGGTGGTAGTCAGCATGGTCCCAATTTATACAATCTTTAGTCACACACTCTCAATTCCCATTCCTGCCCCTGTTTTCATTTTCCACGGTGGTTCCAGCACCTGCACCTGCCAGATCCAAGCTCTCTCCTCAGCCCTGGTGTTTGTATCCCCGCCCCTACCCCAGTCCCTTTTCCTTCTCACCGCTTTTCACCGTGTAGATCAGATCAGTTTAGCTCCTTTTCGTTTGGCATTACTGAGTGTCCTGGAACCAGTTGACAAAGAGGTGGTTGCTTCTTTTTTTTTAATGACTATTTATTTGGGGCTGTGCTGGGTCTTTGCGGTTGCTCGGGCTTTTCTCTAGTTCGCTGAGTGGGGGCTACTCCCTAGTTGCGGTGCACCGGCTTCTCACTACAGTGTCTTCTCTCATTTCAGATCATAGGCTTCAGGGCACACGGGCTTCAGTAGTTGCGGTGCGTAGGCTCTGCAGTTGCAGCTCCCGGGCTCTAGAGCACAGGCTCAATATTTGTGGCCCACGGTTTTAGTTGCCCCACGGCATGTGGGATCCTCCCTGATCAGGGATCAAACTTGTGTCTCCTGCGTTGGTAGACGGATTCTTTACTACGGAGCCACCAGGGAGGCCCAGGATTTTTTTTTTCCCCATAAATTCCTTTTTTAGCAGGATGAGGGAGAGAGGCAGCGAATGGGGAGGTGGAGAAACTTCACCTGCTAATAAATCTTGCTCCTGTCACGTTGTAATCCGAAGCAATGTGTGAAAAGGGTCGTACGCACAGAGTCCAAGCACAACGCTTCAGTGGTCCCCGGGCAAGTGGGGTCATCAGGCTTTCTCACGGGCGCTCCCTCTCTGCTAACCCATCTGCCGGGCTGCAGGCTGAGTGCAGAGACTCAGACACACTCGCTGCGCTCGGGTCAGCCTGCAGATGCTCTGCCAGATGACTCTGCTCCATGAACAAATCTGTTACAAGCTGGTCCAGCCTCTAGCCATGGGTGGGTAAATTAGAGCTTGGAGAGTCGTGAACCTAATGGAGAAGTGAAGGAACACAGAGGCTTCTTGCCACCACCCCAGCCAAGAGCACCTCTGGGGCCTCTTAGCTGCCTAGGGGTGCAGTGTGAATGAGGGTTCACTAGCTAAAGCAGGTCGGCTGGGATGGGATGAGCTTATTAACCTCCCCTCCCATCCTCCATGTTTCTATTGTACATCAACACAACACAATATTGTGTGTATGTGTGTGTGCAAGCTCAGTCGTGTCCAACTCTTTGCAACCCCATGGACTGTAGCCCTCCAGGATCCACTGTCCATGGGATTTTGCAGGTAAGAATACTGGGGTGGGTTGCCATTTCTTTTTCCAGGGGATCTTCCCAACTCAGGGATTGAGCCCAAGTTTCCTGCATTGGCTGGTGGATTCTTTACCATTGAGCCACCTGGGAAACCTCTTTTAAAAATTAATTAATTTTAAAATTAAAATTAGTTAATTGATTGATTTTTTGGCTGCACCGGGTCTTTGTGCTGCACGTGGGCTTTCCCTGGTTGCAGTGAGCAGAGGCTTCTCTATGGTTGTGGTAGTCAGGCTTCTCATTGTGGTGACATCTCTTGCTGCAGAGCTCGGGTTCTAGAGAGCCTGGGCCTCAGTAGATGTGGTACTACGCTCAGTTACCTCGAGGCATGTGGAATCTTTCTGGACCAAGGATTGAACGCGTGTCCTTTGCGCTGGCAGGCGGATTCTTAACCACTCTCATTTTACACATCAGAGGACAGAGGCGGAGTTGTGAAAGGACCTGACTGTGCCATAGCCAGCAAACGACAGGGAGGAAATCTGAGCCCAGGGGGCCTTAACCTCAGGGCCTGTGCCCTGTGGATCCTCCTATACCGTTGGATCATTAGTATAAAGTGATATAAAGTGACCTGTCCCACCACTAGCTGGTAAGCCTGTGCAGCGAGGTGATGGGTCCTGGGATCCACCATGTGTGGTCTTGGAAGCCCAAGGAATTGGATAGACACTGCTGATCCCGAAAACACACAACAGGGTCCCAACCCCGCAGTCTTCCAGCACCATCCCATCCTCCACAGCTCTTGATTGTAACTGACTCGAGTCCCAGCCCGCCCTCTGGATTGTGACCTGTGGCATGTTCTTTACAACTGCTCACTTTCTTTATTTAAAAATTTTTTTATTAAAAATGTTTAAAAATTTAAAAACTAAGAAAAAGATTTTATAATGGGGGACGAAAGTGTGTTTGAAGTGTCAAGGATCAATGTGTCCTGCAGTTCACATTAACTCTTACAGCTAGCTGCGTTCTTCAGCGACCCATAAGCTGAGTGATCCACCGCTAAGGGTCATAATGGAGTATAGTTGACTTACGTTAGTTACTTTACGGTAAATGTTACGTTAGTTTTATGCATACAGCAAAGTGATTCAGTTATACATATATCTATTCTTTTTCCGATTCTTTTCCCATTTGGGTTATTAATTGAATAGAGTTCCCTGTGCTATATAGTATGTCCTTTATTTTACATATAGTAGTATGTATATCCCAATCTCCTAATTTATCCCCTCTGCTCACCTTTTCCCCTTGGTAACCATAAGTTTGTTTCATAAGTCTGTGAGTCTGTTCTGTTTTGTAAATAAGTTCCTGTGTTTAGATTCCATGTATAAGTGATATCCTATGATATTTGTCTTTCTCTGTATTTCTCAGCCATAAAAAAGAATGAAATCATGCCACCTGAAGCTACATGGATGGGATCTAGAGATTATCATACTAAGTGAAGTATGTCAGCTGCTCATTTTCAAACCTGATGCTCTCTCTGACTTTGTTTTTTATTTAAAAATAAAAGAATTGAGATAAGACTGGCATAGAACGTTGTATAGTTTTAGGTATACAACATACTGAATATATATGTATATTCACTCTTGTTACTGAGTCCAAGCTCATATCTGTCTCTCCACGACAGGCCATTAAACCTGGAGATGAGATGTTGGGGCAAAGAATAGCAACTTTATTCTGAAAGCCAGCAGACCAGGAAGATGGTGGACTGAGAAGATAGTGTCCCAAAGAACCATGTTCCCTGAGTTAGAATTCAAGTTTCTTTTATACTTTTATGGCCCTTGTGGCTCACACAGTAAAGAGTGTACCTGAAATGCAGGCGACCCTGGTTTAATGCCTGTGTCAGGAAGATCCCCTGGAGAAGGGAATGACAACCCACTCCAGTATTCTTGCCTGGAGAATTCCACGGACAGAAGAGCTTGGTGGGCTACAGTCCATGGGGTTGCAAAGAGTTGGGCATGACTGAGCAACAAACACTTACTTATACTAAAAGGGGAGAGAGCGTGGAATCCTTTGTTCCTGCAATGACTCGTGTGGCTCACCTGCTGGGAAGCCCACCCTTTATGTCTGCCTTCCCCACCTCCTACCAGAGTTTCCTAGGACCACGTCCCCAGTAAGCTGTTTGCTCTCCAGTCCTTCCCTCAGGCTCTGCTTCTGGAGAACCCACATGAAGACAACTGTGGTCCATAGTTTTCTTCTGATTCCAGTCTCCTGAGATCGACACCCTTTCCACCTGGACTTGGGCTGGGGGGGCATCTTCTCTCCCCCTGGTGAGCCCTGAGCCAGCATTCCCACCAGCTCTTGGCAGCCAGGGCCATGGGCTCTGTCTGAACATTCTAGACCTCACCCAAGAGGCTTGTATCCAAATCCTCCTTAACTAAGCACACATATTCTCATACAAGACAGACAGGGGGACTTCCCTGATGGTCCAGTGGTTATGACTCTGTGCTTTCACTGTCAGGGAAGATGGTTCAGTCCCTGGTTGGGGAACTAAAATCCTGCCAGCTGGGTCCAAATTAAAAAAAAAGATAGATGGGGTTGAAACTTATTAGATGATACTGGTTCGCACTGAAGGAAATTGTCAACCTACCCAGGGAAACTTGTCCTTTTGGTAAATCCCTGAGCTGGACCCAACAGCCCATCCTTAAGATGTTGACCCACTTCCTGTGGGTCTTTTCTTGTACCATCTTTTGTTTCCTTTATCTGCTTTTCATTATTTCCCCGTGCTTCACCTGTGGTCTCTCTTGTTTACTTTCCTGCCAGGCCACCTCTTATTTCCACACACGGGTTCAAGAGAGAAGGGAGACATTTTCCTCTGAATCACCTCTGCCGCCGGGAGGCAGGTGGTGGCTTTCTTCCAAGGATTTTTCTTCCTAGTCTCATAAACTTCTTTACCGTGGTGAGGGAGAGGCTATCAGAAGTCTGTTTATCTGCAGAGCTGAGAGCCGAAGAGCTACTCTTATTTATAGGATCCTGAGAGTGTCCGTGATATTGGGTAAGAAATCACACCGCAGCAAACCTGCTGACACCTGAGCGTCAAGAAATCTGTCTCTACTAGGTTAGCCCGAGGGCAGCAGAAAGTCAAGACAGGCTGGCATCAGACGCCAGTGCTGTCCCTCCCCGTTTGTGATCTGGGATAAGTGACCTCCCTGAGCCTCAGTTTCTTCATCTCTAAGATGAGAAAGACAAGACCCCATCAAAGGGCTGCTGGGAGGGTTACAGGTGAGGATGTATTCGAGGCACGCAGCCTCCAGCTCACAGCCTCCCTCCCGTCCCTGCTGCCACCCGCTGCTCCGTGCTCTGCTGGGTCTGTGAAGCTTGGCTTTTGCTCCGCTGTTACTGTCCAGTCTGGAGGACTATACTCTTCTTTTCCAGGGACCTTGACTTTGAATTTATGATGCCTTCACTGGTACTGTGCCTGCCTCTTGGGATATAGGTGGGATGTGATCCCAGGCCAGAGAAGGTGTCAGGGATTGAGAGTGAGTTTGGCTGGGTTTAGGTGGCCTGGCTTAAGCAAGAACACTGTGCCAGGGCCTGGCTTGCCTGGAGACAAGGTAGGACTGTCAGAGAAGCCCCCGAGAATCATCATTAGTTGTGCCTTCTGTCTGAACCAGGTGGATGAGCTCACTGACTTCAGACTTTGATTTCCAGACGTCAGTGTTAGCCCGAGACCCACCCCAAAGCAGGAGGGGCCCTGGCTGCAAAGAGAGACCTGTTTCATCACCCCCCCTCCCCCCACGTCCCTCTTCGAACGAAGCTCTGTGCACAGGTTTTATGAAAACATGACTACAGTGTGAGTCAGGTCATCCTGCCTGTAAGCCTCTGCCAACTCCAGCGATAAAGAATTCGGGCCTTATTTATAGGGCAGCCTGGAGAATCTGACAGGAGGAATTGAGCTTACTGCCAGGGTGCGAAATGAGATTTCCCAGAAAGACGTTCCCTGGGCTGAAGGGGCCTCTGGGGACAGCGGAGGAGATAGGCAAGGTGAATCAGACAGAATGATCTGGGCGGCAGCCCACCAAGGCCGGGCCTCCCTCCTCCTGCAGGGGATTGGCAGCAGAGATGTCTCCAGGCCCTGGGCCTTAGCATCTTCCCACGGAGCCGGGCAAAGGTCAGAACGCTCAGATGCCCTACAAGTCCATGTAACCAAGTGTGTTCTCGTTTATTCAGCATTGTCTTCAAGGGATATCTTAGCTTTGGGCACCTGGGTGTCCCTTCCTCTCCCCTTCGGTTTCTTTCCACCTCCTCCTCCTTCGCACTCCTCTCATCTCCCTCTACATTTTCTTCCCTTCCCTTTTCTTATGCTCCCCACCCCTCCCATGGTAGTTATCTGGGCTATGCAGGAACATTCTGGCTCTTTCTGGGAGACTGACAAGACTGCCTTACCCTCCCATTTAAAATGAGGTTTGGCTGCATGACTGGCTGCATGCCAGTGAAGTGTGAGTGAACACATGTGTGTTGCTTTTGGGCAGAAGCTTCAAGAGCCAGGGCCTTGCCCACGCCTACTTCTCTTTCCCTGGTGCAGTGACTTGTGTTCTCTGAGATGCTGGCTGCCCATTAGTGGGGTCCTGGAATGAGCATGACCCAGAGCAAAGCCTCCAGCTGACCCACGTTGGTCATGCAGGGAGAAGGAGAATGAAAATGAAACCATTAGTTGCTCAGTCGTGTCCAACTCTTTGCGACTCCATGGACGGTAGCCCACCAGGCTCGTCTGTCCATGGGATTCTCCAGGCAAGAATACTGGAGTGGGTTGCTGTGCCCTCTTCCAGGGGATCTTCCCAGCCCAGGGACTGAACCCAGTTCTCCTGCATGGCAGGCAGATTCTTTGCCATCTGAGTCACAAGGGAAGCCCCTCTTTTGCTGTTTCATGCCACGGAGACTTTGAGATTGTTTATTACCACAGTATCACCTACTGTCCCCTGACTAATACAGTCTCCACCCCAGAACCTTGGGAGTGACTCTGTATCCACACTCCACTTTCAATACAGTGCCTACCCAGCTCCTTTCCATAATCAGAAGTGTGAGTCTGGGGTGCCACGGGGAATGAATAGGATAACAAGACATTGGCCTTGGAGAGCGGGAGAGAGAGGAAGGTTCTCTGAACTGCCCGTTTAATAAGAAAGCTGCTAGGTGTGCCTGGCTGGGCACACAGCTGCCCAGAGTTCCCGTCATCACGATGTTCCAGGGAGAAGTTGATTTCCCAAAGTGGAAGAGTTTTTCTCACTCTCTGGCAATAAATGCACCTTACCCTTCACACTGGCTGGCTCCTATCTGGGATCGACATAGTGCTCCCTGCAGCTGTGAGCTGGTTCTCTTTTGCTCCCTTTCCTTGCCAACTGGGGCTTCGGAGAAGCAATTCCTTTTCTGGTGCTGATGAATATTTTTCTAGCTCAGAGTTTAATTTCTTCCTTCTTAGTTTTGCTGGGTTGACTGACTAGCGCTTCGGGATGTTAAGCCTGATTAACCTTTTCCCCCAAATTGTACCTTTTCTTCCTGGAGATGGTGTTTTGGGGTGTTTGACTGGAACTTCTGAAGGATGGGGTGTGGGAAGAGCAGCGGACGAAGCCCTTTGAGCCCAGGTACCCCTGTCATCCCTCCGTCTGGAGAGCGGGGTGGGGAGGGGAGCTGTGGTCCAGCCCTTGTCACCGTCATGCTTGATGCTGCCCTTTGAGCCCCCCTGGAATTGTCTGATCAGCCTCAGGGCTCCAGGAGGGGGCTGTGTGTCCTCAGAGCGAGCAGGCTATTGGTGAGTGGACCACAGGCTAAGAGCAAGGCTGACGAAATGTGGCACGTGTGCACGCATGTGTGCAAGTGTGTGTGTGTTTTAGTGGGTCAGAGCACTCCCCCTACTGCAAGGGGAGGAAGGAGTGGATGATGAAGCGTGCAGAGTTGGCAGGTGGGGCTGACATTGGTGGTGTGACTCGTGTTTCGAGTCTGCTTCTAACAGCTGGCGTTCGGGGGTCTGTCTCGCTGATCCCTGAACAAGGGAGGGAACAGCCTCATCAAGCTTCACTGTAGCAGGGCTGTGGGTGTCTGTGGGGTTGAGGATGGCAATTTACACCCTCCCTCCATCCCTGCCGTCCCTCCCACCCCTCCTGGCAGAAGGAGTCAACTGGCAAGGGTGTGCATCCCATGTGGGGTCCTCTCCCGAGCACCCTGACATTCCTCATGTGGCCTGTGGACCCACAGCATTGGCTTGTTAGAAATGTAGAACCTCGGGCCCCCCGAGGCCCCCACCTACTTAATCAGAATCTGCACTTTGACAGGAGCCGCAGTGATGTGTGTGTACTGAGTGTGAGAGGCACTGCTGCCTGGGGGCTGGAAGTATTAATAATCCCCATGTGCAGGTGTGACTGGGGTTCTCTGGGGCAGAGAGGTTGGGCTGTCCTTTGGCTTTGTCCTAGCTTCAGCGTCCATCAGGTTTGAAAGTGGCCCATGCCAGCTGAACCTGTTTTCCTAATCTCCACTCCCCCATCACCTCACTCTCCCATGGGAAGGCAGGGGGTGGGTGAGGTGGATCCTTGGGGCTGTGGTCAAGAAGGAAAGTCATAATGATGGTCTTCTTTCCACTCTGTGCAGAGAAGCCGGGTGGGCAGGAACCATCCCAGTCTCCTTCCATCTCTGGGGAGGCTCTGATCACAGGGGCTGGGGGTGCATATCTCATATGGGGTGTGCCCCATGCTTGCATGGAGAGCTGCATCCAGCACTCTTGGTCATGGAGACGTTCAGGATGGTGAAGCCAAAAAGCACAGTCAAGCAGGAGGAGCCAAAGAGCAGGGAACAGCGTCCCCCGGCCAGTGAACAAAGCAGAGCGATAGCTAGGAGCACGAACTGGCTTGCCAGCCCTCTAGGAAGTTTCACAGAGGGGCAGAAGAACCTCACCTGAGGGGTTATGGGGGGCGGGAAACACTTGCTGGTGTTGGGAGGACAAAAAGACGTAACTTTTACTGTTGCTCCACTGTGTCACCCACAGGGTGGCAGTGAGTATGGCCAGTTGGGATCCATTGCCCGTTGACTCTGCTACTCCACAGAGTGGACTCTGGCCCCTCTTTTGCCAAGAGAATAATGCATGAGGACTCCAGGCAGAGCTGGACAGCACCTGCCTCAGCTCCAGAAATAGACCAGCCCAGGAAGCCCAAGGACTCCTGCTTCCAGCTCAGAGCAGAGCTGCCCCCCACCCCCAGCCCCTGCACCGCTGGGTGGTACGCACACAGGGGACTGTGGGAAATCAGAAGCAGGACCAGAGGGATAGGTCGGGGAAGGTCCGTGAGAAGGGAGGAATCTCAGAGAGGTAAGCGAATGGTATCCGAGATGATGACCTTTGTCTTTGCCGGGAGCATTGTGCCCGCAAAGGGTTGGCTTAAAGCAGAAGTGACGAGGATATCTCGAAGCAATGAGATGAAGTTTTCGGCTGCTAAATAGAAATATCTCAGAACGGCAACCGTTGGATTGGAAAGTGGACATATCTGAGCTGAGACCATACAATTCACATCTGTTACATGAGGACAATTTAGGAAGGTGGGCGTGGCAGGTACAAGGTGCTCCTGTTGGAATCCCCAGACACTCATGACTTTGTAGAGTCTGAGGCACTTTACTGGACTGATGTGATGAAGTGAAGGATTTTGAGATGAGGAGATTATTCTGGATTATCCAGATGGGCCCAGTGCAATTGTAAGAGTGCTTATTGGGGGCGGGGAGGGGCAAGCAGGAGGGTCTGAGCCAGAGGTGACACGACGATGGGAACCAGAGGGAGAGAAGATGTGATGATGGAAGCGGAGGTTGGAAGGTGTGGTTGTTGACTTGGAAGAAGGCCTTCCCAGGTAGCGATAGTGGTAAAGAATCCTTCTGCCAAGGCAGGAGACGCAAGAGTCATGGGTTCAATCCCTGGGTCAGGAAAGAGGAAATGCCATTTCCTCTTGTCTGGAAAATCCTATGGACAGAGGAGCCTGGCGGGCTATAGTCCATGGAGTCTCAAAGAGTCAGACACGACCGAGTATACACACACACCCACACACACACACCCACCCAGAGGCATGAGCCAAGGACTGTGGGCTGTCTCTACAAGTTGGAAAAGACAAGGAAACAGATTCTCCCTGAGACCCATTTTGGACCCATCTCCCTCTGCTGACCCGTTTTAGACTTCTGGTCTCCAGAATTGCAGGAGAATAAACTCCTGTTGTTTTAAGCCACTAAATCATCACAGGGATAGACAGGTACTACGGGCTTTCCAGGTGGTGCTAGTCATAAAGAACCTGCTTGCCAGTTCAGGAGATGTAAGAGACATGGGTTCACTCCTTGGGTTGGGAAGATCCCCTGGAGAAGGGCATGGCAACCATTCTAGTATTCTTGCCTGGAGAATCCCCATGGACAGAGGAAATGGGCGGGCTACCATCCACAGAGTCACAAAGAGTTCAGGCACAACTAAAGTGAATTAGCATGCATGCATGCAGGCAGGTACTTCAATGAGCGAGTGGGTTTGTCTCCTCGAGCGGTTGCTGAAAGATGCCTGGAGCAGCTGGGGTGGGGTGGGGGGGTCAGAGTATGGTGAGATCAGACTGGGCTTGGGATGGGAGTTCCACTGGGGACAGTGAGGACTTGGGTCTGGCTGAGCTGATGTCCAAGTGGAGGGCAGGATGGGAGAAGTCAGGGGGCTAGGAAGGCCTGAGACCAGGGTGAGGGGACTGGGCTTAACCCGCATTGTTACCAGGGCTGCTTCATGGAAGAGGGATATGATGAAGATGTGTTTCTGGAGAGGAAAACAAGTGAGGGGCAGGGATACAGAGCAGCGAGGTCATTGCAGGACAGCCGGACAGAAAGTGGGAAGTCTGCAGCAGGGAGGAATGCTCAGAACCCGAGCTTGAGGGCTGATAAGTTCAAACCTGAGTTTCACTCTCACTGCTGTATGACCTCACGCAAGGTTTTAATGTCTCTGAGCTTCAATTTCTTCAAGCTGTGAAAAGGAAGCGACTTAGCAGCAGCAGCAGCAAACAAGGTTATCTTGGGGACAAAGTGGAATACAGAAACAAGGCATCTGGCGCTATATGCCCTTCTATGCTATGAAAATTGATCTTGCCCACTGAGACCTTTGGACTGTGAAGAAAGCTGAGTGCCGAAGAATTGATGCTTTTGAACTGTGGTGTTGGAGAAGACTCTTGAGAGTCCCTTGGACTGCAAGGAGATCCAACCAGTCCATTCTGAAGGAGATCAGTCCTGGGTGTTCATTGGAAGGACTGATGCTGAAGCTGAAACTCCAATACTTTGGCCACCTCATGTGAAAAGTTGACTCATTGGAAAAGACTCTGATGCTGGGAGGGATTGGGGGCAGGAGGAGAAGGGGATGACAGAGGATGAGATGGATGGATGGCATCACCGACTCGATGGACGTGAGTCTGAGTGAACTCCGGGAGTTGGTGATGGACTGGCAGGCCTGGCATGCTGCGATTCATGGGGTTGCAAAGAGTTGGACACAACTGAGCGACTGAACTGAACTGAGACCTTGGGCTTCCCTGGTGGCTAAGACGGTAAAGAATCGGTGTGCAATGCAGGAGACTGGGTTTGATCCCTGGGTCAGAAAAATCTGCTGAAGAAGGGAATGGCTACCCACTCCAGTATTCTTGCCTGGGGAGTTCCATGGACAGAGGAGCCTGGCAGGCTACTGTCCATAGCATTGCCAAAGGTCGGATGTGACTGAGTGACTAACACTTTTCTGAGACCTTGGATTTCCTATGTAGGTTGCCGGTGGAAGTGGTGTTTGTAAGACAGCCACTCTGGAGCAGTCCCTTCATGCTCTGGACATCTGTCTGCATGTCTCAGGATCAAATCATGGTCCTACAAACTGCTGACGTGTATTTGATAGATTGCCATTTCCAAAGGTTTCTGTTGATAGTATGATGAGTAATAGTTCTGTTCCTGGAGAATGATTTTAAAAGGAAGCCAGCATATCTGCTGCTGCATATTAAAAAGCAAGATTTCCCCCATCATAAAAATAGTTACGGCTTGTGTAGAACCTACCAAGTGACAGGCATGGTGTCAAGTGCGTTCCTCGTATCCTCTTGAATCCTTACAATAATTTACAAGGCAGGCATTTGTGGCCTCATTTTATAAATGAAAAATGAGGCTTGGTGATATAAAGTCCAAGGCCTTGGAGCAGCAAGTGTGGCTGACATCACTTAATATCCTTTTCTCTTTTGTGTTTCCCATCCTTTTTTTTTTTTTTTGGTTTAAAAAACCCATTGCTTAATGTGGTTCAACTTCTTGTTCTTTAAACAATACTTATTGGTTAGCATTTTTGTTTTGAGGGAAGGAAACATTTTCTGCAACATTGTCTTCATAGGTAAAGCAATTCTTAAGATTTTTAATTGCTACCATATGTTGTTGATTCTTGATCTTATTTGCCAGGGTAGCTCACAAAAGGAAGAGGGGACAATCCACAGTTCCTGTTGAAATGCATCAATCTAATCCCATCAGATCGAGTTAAGTGTATGAATATCCTGATATGATGAGCACACACACACGTGTTGAGATTTTGTGCATGAGTTTCAGTACACACACACACATCAAGGAATGCACATACCTGTTGCAATATGCATGCGGGTCTTGATGTATATGGAGATATGCATATCATGACATGCATATATCAAGACACACAGAACACACACACCGAGACGTGAATATCACGACATGGAGATGTCGGGACAACATGCTTGTTGAGACATGCATAATGCATACTGCAACATGCACACAGGTGTTGTGACTTGAAAGCACATGTCAAGGTGTACACATGCATGTCTTGACATGAAGCATATCAAGACATGCGTGGGCACTCTAACATGTGTGCCAAGGTCATAACACAAACAGGCATATTGGTGTACACAGATGTCATGACACATGGAAATATCATGACACTCACAGGTGTGACACGCTCATAGATGTCGTGGTGTCAACTGTGTGTTGAGATGTGCCCACGTATATGTTGAGATATGCCTGTGCATGTCAAAACATGCATATCAAGATAGGAACACCATTCACACATTGATATACATATATGTATGTAGATATTTATATCTGAGACCCCATGGACTGCAGCACACCAGGCTCCCCTGTCCTCCACTATCTCCCTGAGTTTTTGCAAACTCATATCCATTGAGTTGGTGATGCCATCTAACCATATCCCCCTCTGCCACCCCCTTCTCCTCTTGCCCTCAATGTTTCCCAGCATTTCAGGGTCTTTTCCAGTGAGTTGGTTCTTTGCATCAGGTGGCCAAAGTATTGGAGCTTCAGCTTCAGCATCAGTCCTTCCATTGAAAATTCAGGGTTTATTTCTTTTAGGATTGACTGGTTTGATCTCCTTGCTGTCCATGGGACTCTCAAGAGTCTTCTCCAGCACCACAGTTCTAATTCAGAGGGTTGGCAATTTGAACTTGAGACAGCTGGGCACTACTTTTGCCGGTCTTCACTGAAATCACTTGTGAGGATGCATTCGTGTGGTGCCTTGACACTTGAGCTCGATGATCTAAGATTGTCTCACTCTTGTGCCTGGAAGGGGCACTGCCCATTGGCTTGGAAACCTTACTTCTCCCCCATGAGCCTCACATCCTCCAGGAAGCACTTCTGTAAGTGGCCACTTCAGGACTGTGTTCCCAGAGGGCAAAAGTAGAAGCCCTCTGGGAACATAGTCCTCTTGGATTGGGTTGATGGGATTAGATTTCTAGAAATCAGGGCCTTTGCAGGAATTTTCTTGGAACTCTCAGATTCCCATTCACGTCTTTGATTTGGGAAAAATTAATCCACATAAGGATGAAAAATTGATCCTCTAATTTTTAAAACTCCACTTTGAAACGAATTGCTCCGTGTTTCTTAGCTCATCTTTGTTACTGCCAAGAGCTAGGTTGTAGCAGTTGAACAGTGTGGAGGTTAGGGGCGCCAACCCGCTGTGCAGTGGAAAATCCACAAATCCATGTATAACTTCACATCTCTCCATATCTGCAATTCTGCATTCCCAGATTCAACAGGGTGGTGTAATACCGTGGTCAAAAGGAAACAAACAAACAAAAAATCCTTGTATAAGCGGACTCATGCAGTTCAATCCTATGCTATTCACGGGTCCGTGGTAAGTAAGTACAGCTTGGAGTTTTGGTGCATTGATGATTTTATTTATTTATTTTAAAGTACTGACCGTTTTAATTATTTGTTTTAATTTCTTGGTCACAGCATGTGGGATCTTAGTTCCCTGACCAGGGATTGAGCCTGTACCCCCTGCATTGGAAGCATGGAGTATTCACCACTGAAGTGTCAGGGAATTCCCCATTCATTTTAAAAGATGTTATGGAAGGGCCAACTGACCATGCTTCCCTCAGCTGGGCAGCAAGGACTCCCTTGAAGTGACCCCTGCATGCTGCTACCTCATCCCACAACCCCCTCTACCCACCTGGTACAAAGCAACCGCTCTATTCAGCCACCTCCCTTAATGGGAGGAGAGTTTGTTTAAATATCCACATGTTAATGGCTGTGAAATGGTTTTAAAGCACCTTTGTTAACCATTTGTGTTAACACTCTTAACCTCTGTTGAAGATTTCCCCTTGGACTGCAGCTCACGAGAGCGGAGTTTCATTGCCCTGGCACAAGGGAAACGATTTCTTTCTATTTAAAGGCAGCGATGATGCTTTACGAGGCTGCCCTTCACTTGCTCAGATATTAAAGGACAATAAATCAAAGTTCAGCACTGTGGATGAGCCACAGCTCCATCAACATTGAGAGAATCCCTTGTAGATATCCTGAGGAATTGCCCTTGACCCTTCCCCTGTTTGTACTCAGGAACCCTAAGGGAATTTGAAATGTGACGGAGAGAGGCTGAGAGATGCAGGCGGGAGGAAGCAAGGTTTGTGATTTTGGTTTCCCTGATCCAGGGGGAACCCATGGCCACTGGAGCCAACAGGACAGGCCGGCTGGCTGGGTGCTCAACTCTCAGGGGTGGGGTGGGCTGGAACCTGCGATTTCACATCCCGCATCTTAGCATCGCTTTTCTCAGACCAGGTATCCTGGAGGCTGAGAATGTTCTACACCTCCAAGAATGAAAACCCCATCAGGGAAATCAACGCTCCTCTTGTGGGACCAAGAGGAGGAGAGGGAATAGAGGCACTTTGTGAACAGTTGCTTTCATTTATGAGCTGGAATGGAAACGCCACTCAGAGACAACACAGCCGGCATATCGGTCAGCTCAGCCACCACAACGAAACACTGCAGACCTGGCGGCTTAAACAACTGACATTTATGTTCTCCGCTTCTGGAGGCTGGACGTCTGAGATTAAGGTGTTGGCGAAGTTGGTTTCTCCTGAGGCTGACTGAGCTCCTTGGTTGCAGATGGCCACATTCTAGCTGTGTTCCCCACGTGATCTTTATGTGTCTGTTTTTCAGATTTCCTCTTCTTATAAGGACACCAGTCATATTGGATTGGGGCTCACCCTAATGATCTCATTTTATTATAGTTATTTATAATAACTTAATTGGGCTTCCCTGGTGGCTCGGATGGTAAAGAATCTGCCTTCAATGCGGGAGACCCAGGTTCAATCCCTGGGTTGGGAAGGTCCCCTGGAGAAGGGAATGGCTACCCACTTTAGTATTCTTGCCTGGAGAATCCCGTGAACAGAGGAGCCTGGCAGACTACAGTAACTTAATTACCTCTTTAAAGACCCTATCTCCCAATGCAGTCATATTCTGGGCAACTGGGGTTTAGCCCTCTAACATGTACACTTTTTTGGGGTGGGGGAATACTCTCCAGCCCATTACAGCCAGGTTGGAAAAGAGAACACAAGAGGAAATGATGAGACCCTGACCATTTCCTGGAAGCTCCATTTCTTGACTTGGCAGGGTGTGGACCAGGATCTGACCTCACGCTTGGCGGCCATGGGACCCCTGGTCTTCTTGGTGCCTCCCCAGGAGGGCAGGCGGCCTCCATGGGGACTCACAGCTTTGTCCTCGCTGACCCTGTTTTGACTGGGCCCCTTTGCTTGGCCCCTTGAAGCAGGTAGTGTGATAAGGGCTGGGTCTGCATAGGCTGAGGGGGGTCCTTGATGCCAGGTCACATGCCGGGGGCACAGGGAGATGTGCCAGCCTCCCGGGGCCCGTGGGCTGGCAGGGGAAGGAGCACACCCTCAAAGCAAGAGACCGCGGGAAGCCTTCCCCGTGTGCTGTCAGTGCCAGACCTCAGAGAAAGGAGAGGGCGGTGGGGCAGACGTTCCTGGAGGGAGCCTGACCTGGTCTTTTTTTTTTTTTTTCAAATGTTAACAGAGTTTACATCACTTTGCCGACAAAGGTCTGCTAGTCAAAGCTATGGTTTTTCCAGTAGTCATGTATGGATGTGAGAATTGGACTGTGAAGAAAGCTGAGCACCGAAGAATTGATGCTTTTGAACTGTGGTGTTGGAGAAGACTCTTGAGAGGCCCTTAAACTGCGAGGAGATCCAACCAGTCCATTCTAAAGGAAATCAGTCCTGAATATTCATTGGAAGGACTGATGCTGAAGCGGAAACTCCATCTGAGGCGAAGAATGGACTCATTGGAAAAGACCCTGATGCTGGGAAAGATTGAGGGCAGGAGGAGAAGGGGATGACAGAGGATGAGATGGTTGGATGACATCACTGACTCAATGGACATGAGTTTGCATAAGCTCTGGGAGTTGGCGATAGACAGGGAGGCCTGGCATGCTGCAGTCCATGGGGTCGCAAAGAGTCGGACACGACTGAGTGACTGAACTGAACTGAACAGAGTTTATTTTATTTATAATTTTATTTATTTTTGGCTGTGCTGGGCTTTTGTCTAGATGTGGTGAGCAGGAGTTCCCCTGTAGTTGCAGCGCTAGGGCTTCTCACTGCATAAGCTTCTCTTGTGGAGCACTGGCTCTAGGGCACGCAGGCTTCAGTAGCTGTGGCTTGAGGGCTCAGTAGTTATGGTCCCCTGGCTCCAGAGCATGGGCTCAGTAGCTGTGGCGCACGGGCTTTGTGGCCGCGAGGCATGTGGGATCTTCCTGGACCAGGGATTGAACCGGTGTCTCCTGCATTGGCTGGTGGATTCTTTACTGCTGAGCCACCAGGGGAGTCCTGGCCATGTCATTTTAGAAATGAGAAATGGTGATGATGGAGTGTCTAAAGCCAGTTTTGCTGGATTCCGTGACCTGCATTCTTCTCAATACATCACCCAGCCTCCCAGGGACCATGTGTTTATTCAACAGTGGTGTCACATGGTGAATGCTAAAACTACAGCACCCTCCCATTGCCTGGGAGCTATTTGATTATCTCTCTCTCTCCCCCACTGCTGTGTGAGCCTTTCTCGAATGGGACCTGGATTCCCAGCGGTACCTGTAGCCTGACACAGTGCCTGGATGCGGGAGGTGCTGGGTGAATGTCTGCTGAAGAAAGGAAGACAAAAAGGAATGGCTTGAAGAAGCTGTGATGGCTGGAAACTGGAGATGTTTGGCAGTGATCAGAGGAAGGAGGGCAATAACGCTTCCTGGGGTGTTCCCACTTCAAGTCATTTCTTCCTGCACTTTCCACAGCATCCTTTGAAGCCCAGCCAGTGCTCTCCTGCTGCACACAGCCGTCCCATCCGGAAGGTTCATTGCATGCAGATCTGAGCGGGAGCTGATTCAGTGCAAATGCCTCTGCTGCTGGACACCCATAGCCAGCTGCCCACGGACATTGGCAGCTGTTTCAGTTTTCTCTGCCAGCGGGAGCTTTGGTGTGCTTTTTCTCCCTGCACGTCTGCGGCAATGAGCAGTGTAATGAAAGCCAGGGAGACACGGCCAGGAGGAAGTTGTGTCATCAAAATCCATGGCTTTACTCAGGGCTCTCAGGAGTAAGGGGGAGCAGATCATTGGGGATTTAGTCCAAGAAAGCCAGCTTGAAATGCTTCTAAAAGCTGCCTGCGGCCAAGAGGGCTTGGAATGGCCCCTTCGTGAGCCCACTGAGTGATTTGTTGTCAAGTCAGAATTTCATCGCTGTGAGGGGCTCGGCATGCGTGCGTGCTCAGTCGTGGCCAGCTCTTTGTGACCCCACGGACTGCAGCCCACAAGGCTCCTCTGTCTTTGCTGGATTCCATGACCTGGGATTTCCCAGGCAAGAGTGCTGGAGTGGGTTGCCATTTCCTCCTCAAGGGGATCTTCCCAATCCAGGGATCGAACCTGTATCTCTTATGGCTCTTATATTGGCAGGCGGATTCTTTACCACTGAGCCACCTGGGAAGGGAGGGGCAATAGACGTCATCTCAATGGAACACTTTTCTTGTTGTAGATAGGAAACAGATCTAGGAAGGAGGAGAAACTGATTTAAATAAAATTGATCCAGTGATCTGTGAGAATTAGAGAAATGTATGCCCTCCAGGCATATAGCCCCAAGTTAGGGGGCAAAGGTTGAAGAGCAGACTGCAGGCTGCCTCTCAGCCCCTACCTGTCCACTGGGATAGGTGACTTTGTGCAGTACACAACCCGCACGACTGCACATGGTGACCTTGACATCAAAGTCACACAGTCACTTGAGACTTAATGATGAAGGTAAAATCAGAGCCTACTACCTACTGCTCTGTAGACAGTTGAGTTTGAAAGGCAATCTTTACACTCACTGTTTATGTGTGTTTTGGGGTCTGTGTTTAACTAAGCAAGGAGCAGCCTTGGGTCTGGTTTCTGAAGCCAGACTAACTGGGTTCTCGTCCCAGTCTTGCGCCTTCTCGCCTGTGTGGACTCGGCGAGGTGTCTCCACCTTCTCATCTGTAAAATGGAATGAAGAATAGTCTCTACCTTGTGACTTACTTGTGAAAATTCAGTGAGTTCTGATGTATAGAATGTATAGAAAAGTACACAGTGAGTCCTGCGTAAATGTTGTAATTGTTATTCTGCTGCTGCTGCTGCTGCTAAGTCGATTCAGTCGTGTCTGACTTTGTGTGACCCCATAGACGGCAGCCCACCAGGCTCCCGCATCCCTGGGATTCTCCAGGCAAGAACACTGGAGTGGGTTGCCATTTCCTTCTCCAATGCATGAAAGTGAAAAGTGAAAGTGAAGTTGCTCAGTCGGGTCCGACTCCTAGCGACCCCATGGACTGCAGCCCACCAGGCTCCTCCGTCCATTGTTATTCTACTCCCGGGCATAATAGCAACATATTTGGATGGAGCTCTTGACACCCATGTCTCTAAAGTCCCTGGATTTCTTAACGACTTTGTGGGAGAGATACAGACTTCCAGCTTTCATTTGGTGGACCTGAGCTCACAGATGCTCATGGAGTCAGTTGCCCCCGATCCTACCCTCACAGGGGAGCTGAGCTGGAATCTTATGCTCCAGAACTTGCCCTATAATTTCCTGATCAATTCAAGTATTTATAAAAAAAGGAGTACATCAAGGCTGTATATTGTCACCCTGCTTATTTAACTTATATGCAGAGTACATCATGAGAAACACTGGACTGGAAGAAACACAGGCTGAAATCAAGATTGCCGGGAGAAATATCAATAACCTCAGATATGCAGATGACACCACCCTTATGGCAGAAAGTGAAGAGGAACTAAAAAGCCTCTTGATGAAAGTGAAAGTGGAGAGTGAAAAAGTTGGCTTAAAGCTCAACATTCAGAAAACGAAGATCATGGCATCCAGTCCCATCACTTCATGGGAAGTAGATGGGGAAACAGTGGAAACAGTGTCAGACTTTCTGGGCTCCAAAATCACTGCAGATGGTGACTGCAGCCATGAAATTAAAAGACGCTTACTCCTTGGAAGAAAAGTTATGACCAACCTAGATAGCATATTCAAAAGCAGAGACATTACTTTGCCAACAAAGGTTCATCTAGTCAAGGCTATGATTTTTCCTGTGGTCATGTATGGATGTGAGAGTTGGACTGTGAAGAAGGCTGAGAGCCGAAGAATTGATGCTTTTGAACTGTGGTGTTGGAGAAGACTCTTGAGAGTCCCTTAGACTGCAAGGAGATCCAACCAGTCCATTCTGAAGGAGATCAGCCCTGGGATTTCTTTGGAAGGAATGATGCTAAAGCTGAAACTGCAGTACTTTGGCCACCTCATGCGAAGAGTTGACTCATTGGAAAAGACTGTGATGCTGGGAGGGATTGGGGGCAGGAGGAGAAGGGGACGCCAGAGGATGAGATGGCTGGATGGCATCACTGACTCGATGGACATGAGTCTGAGTGAACTCCGGGAGTTGGTGATGGACAGGGAGGCCTGGCGTGCTGCGATTCATGGGGTTGCAGAGTCGGACACGACTGAATGACTGAACTGAACTGAACTTGGGCCTCTCAGCAGACTGGTAGCATCTTTTGTAGGTGCTGAAGTTTTTACATGTTGCAGATCTTCCCAAGTGACACTTGGAACAAATGTCAAAGTTTTCAACATTTACAGAAAAGTGGGCAAGGCTGGCAGAAGTCACTTTCTCAACCGTAAACCCTGGGGTACAAGACCCATGCCTGGCGAAGCTGCATTAGTGGGGCTTTCTCTTCGGGGCTCTCTTGCTACTTCCTGGGTGCCTCCCCCAACCCTCAGGTCTTGGTTCTCCCTGGCCCTCTGACCCACCATGTGCTCCCCACTCTCCATTGGACTCCATCTGTAACTTATGCTTTCATCCTCTGGACAGGCTGGTCTTTCACAGAGCAAATGTTTTTAATTTCGATGAGGTCTCATTTATCAAATTTTTTTTTTTTTTTAATGGATTGTGCTTTTATGTCATGTCCAAAAACTCTTCACCAAGCCCTAGGTCCCGAAGATCTTCTCCTATGTTTTCTCCTAAAAGTTTGAGAACTTGCTGTTTTGCATTCAAGTCTGTGATCTGAGTTATTTTTTATTTCCGCTTTGAGGCTTAGGTTGAGTTTTATGTGTTCGCCTATAGGCATCCAGTTTGTCCGGCACCATTGATTGAAAAGGTTATCTTCCTCCCATTGAAGTACTTTCACTCCTTCGCAAAAAGTCAGTTGGCCGTAGTTCTGTGGGTCTCTCTATGGATCCTCTCTGCTGTTTCGTTGATCTGTGTGTCTGTCCCTCCTCCAGTGTCCCACAGTCTTGAATGCTGTAGGTATAGAGAAAGTCAGTCTGCCAAGACTGATTCCTTCCATTTTGTTTTTCCAGGCTACAGTTCTTGGGTTTGCAAACAGTCGGACACAACTGAGCACGCACACACACACCCCCACACACCCCACTTCGCGTGGATAACCTTATCCCTGGTTGGAAACTGAGGCGACCAAGGCAGAGGGAAGGGTTGACTTGCTTAAGGTCACATCACTGGTTAGACAACAGACTGATGTTTTAAGCGCAGGTCTCCCAGACTCGCTTTACACTGCAGTGCTTTGGCCACTGGCTCCCCCAGCCCCCTACCCTTTTCTCCTGTCGCCTGCCTGTCTGAAAGACGTTTGTCCTGTTCTGTCAAATCAGGCCCTCTGCTCTCCAGAAACAAGCAATTGTCAGGAAGACAGCTTTCCTTTGAGGGTCATAACTACACAGCAAGAAGCAAAGCGGCCCCTCCAGAACATATTTTGTTCACAGGAACCTTTTCTTCTTATGGATTCTGCTGTTAACACTTCGAGCGAGTTTTCCTCTGGCGGGGCATTTGTCATGGAACAGATCTTCCTTGGAATAGATCTTCTTTCAGAGTGCTGTCAGGCAGCCTGGGAGGATGCCTGCCACTCCTCAGGCTTCTGTCTTCCTGAGCCTGGCTCTCCTCATCCGTCTGGGGTCCCACACCCTCTTTCCACAGAGTTACTAGTCTGCGGATTAAATGTAGGACCGCTGTGAATGGTGCAGAAAATGAGGCAGGGGACTTGTCTTCAGCTTGGGATGGACGAGTGGGGCCTGAGGCTCTCCCTCTCAGATCACCCCTGGCTTTGGCTGCATCTTCTTTCCACACCCATCTTTCTGTTTCCTGGGACTTAGGAAAGGTGGGGCCAGAGGGGGCAGGGCTGGAGGAGAGAAGCAGAGGGACGAGGGGGAGGGATGGAGCTTTGGATGCTTTCAACTACGAGCTCTCTTCTCCTTACTCCTCCTTTGGACCGGTCCCCCATCCCCAAGTTCCTCACCTGCTCCCCGTTCACGTCACTCTGCTCCGAGATCACTCTCTGAAACCAACCGGGTGTCCTGCTGTTCAGTCCAGTTCTGACACCGACTACCTGGATTTAGCACAGGCCCCACCACTTAAGAGCTCAGTCTGAGAGGCTAGCCCCCTTGACTTCAGACATCGCTGCAAGTCTCGGGTATCCTCAAGCCGTTCATCCTGCTAGGGCTTGGTGACTACAATTCTTGGGTTCCCACACCCCGTCTCAGGTTTGAGAATTTGCCAGAACAACCCTCAGAACCGAGGAAAGCACTATAGTTATTTTTAAAATTTATTCGTGATTGGAGGATAATTGCGTCACAATGTTGTGTTGGGTTCTGCCGTACAACAGCGTGAATCAGCCACAAATATGCATATGTCCCCTCCCTCTTGAACTTCCCTCCCCCCACCCCACCCCGTAGGTCATCACAAAGCACCAGGCTGAGAGTAATGTTTCCGGAAAATCCCATGGATGGAGGAGCCTGGTGGGCTGCCATCTATGGGGTCGCACAGAGTCAGACACGACTGAAGTGACTTAGCAGCAGCAGCAGCAGCAGAGCTCTCTGCGCTATACAGCAACCCCCCACTAGCTATCTATTTTACATATGGCAGTATATATATGTGTCAACGCCACTCTCCCAGTCTGTCCCACTCTCTTCTTCCCTTGCTGGGTCCACAAGTCCATTCTGTATGTCCCCGTCTCTATTCCTGCCCTGCAAATAGATTTATCAGTACCATTTTTCTAGATATCAGTACCATTTTCCTAGATTCCGTATATAGGTGTTAATATATGATATTTGTTTTTGTTTTTTTGATTCACTTCACTCTGTATAACAGGCGCTAGGTTCATCCACCGCAGTTCAACTGACTCAAATTCACTCCTTTTAATGGCTGAGTAATATTCCACTGTATATATGTACCACATCTTCTCTATCCACTCATCTGTCAGTGGACATCTAGGTTGCTTTCATGTCCTGGCTATTGTAGACAGGGAAAGCCCTATACTCGTGATGGCAGTTTTATTAGGAAGACTCCAGCTCAGAAACAGCCATGTGGAAGAGGTGCAGAGGGCCAGGGATGGGAGGGGCCCAGAACTTCTGAGCCTTCTCCCATGGTGCCACCTCCACAGCCTGGGATCTACACACCAATCTGGAAGCTCTCTCAGCCTCATTGTTTCTGAGTTTTAATCTGAATTTTCATCACTAGGCATAATTGCCACATAATGGAACTCAATCTCCAGCCCTTCCCACCTCCCTAGAAGTCAGGGGTGGGGCTGGAAGTCCCAACCCTCTAATTGAATTGCTTTTCTGGAGCTCAACCCCCAGTCCTGAAGCTACCCGAGGGACTCAGCCATGGGCCAAAGGGGACACGCTTATCATTCAGGAAATTTCAAGAGTTTTGAAGGCTCCTCAGCGAGGAGCTGAGAACAAAGATCACAGATGTTTTTTTATTAAGCCACAGTTGACAGAGCTCATTCTTCCTTTCATCCTGGTGGTTTGGGTTCAGGCTTGATTGTCCCCACCAGAAATCACACTGCCACCATCGTCAGCACCACAGCCACCACTGGAGACTCGCTTCATGCCATTGCTTCCGTGTGAAGTTTTCCAGACCCTATGCCATGTAGTTCCTGAAATGACCTCATGAGATGAGAATTACACTGATTTTGTAGTTGCGGAAGCTGACTTATAGTTTAGTGACTCTCCCAAGGGCATACAGCCAGTGAAAGGTGGAGCTGGGCCAAGCCATTTTGAGTCCAAAGGCTTAATTCTTTATCTCTGTAGATCCTGCTTCCTATGTTTTTCCTTTCAAGGGTCACTGCAGACCTTTAAAAGGACACTTTAAATGAGTTTTCCCGGATTCACATCCCTAATCCTACAGAGATGGCTGAGCCATGGATAAGACAGGATAGGAGATGCCCTAGAATGTCTGTTCAAGCAGGGGACAGAGTGTTTCTGGCTCTTCTAGCTGTTTTGGTGGATGAGGAAGCCCTTGTCTAGGGCCTGCCTACGGTCCTGAGTGAGTTATGGTTTTGGGGCCCCTGCTTCTGGGGACTCAGACTGATTTCTCTCAGGACCTGGGGGGCAGCCATGAGGTCTCTGGTTAACAGGTCTGAGTTAGCAGCTGGGCAGGGTCAAACCCACATCTCTTACCGTCCTTGGGGACAGCATGGGTCTCATGATGTGGTTTGGGTAACCCCCTCTCCAAGCCCAAATATCTCAAATACCACTCCCTTGAGGCCTCAAACTCCTTTCATCTGGGGATGAGTTGTTTTATTCCCTAGGAGGTTAGGTGGAAAAAGGCAGGAGACTGGGTCATACTCAAGGGCAGTTGTCCAGAAGTAGACGTTTTATTCATTCTGTCATTTATTTGTTCACTCACAAACTCACCCATCCATCCACCCATGCATCCATTCATTCATTTCTCAAGCCATCATCCATCCACCCACCCATCCTTCCATCCATCTATCCATCGCCCATCCATCCACCCAGCCAGTCATCCTGCTAGGATTTATTGTGCTCCTTGTGTGCAGCAGGCCCCGTGTCTGTAGTGACATGAAGGAGGAGCAGAAGGGTCCCTGCTCTCTCAGAGATCAAAACTCAGGAGGGCAGGTAAGACCTAATCCATTCTAGGGCAGGTCCCTGCTGTGCAGTTTCACACTTGGGACCTCTGAGTCCTGCCGTGAGGGGCTGCTGCTCCACGTGTGTCACTGCCACCACTGAACCACCAGGGAAGCCCCCTGTCTCCCTCGTATAAAAACTGGGATTACAGTAGGCCAGCAGATGGTCCAGAATCATCCCCCACTGCAAGATCCTTAACTTAATCACACCTGCAAACTTCCCTTTGCCCCATAAGATGACATATTCATAGGCTGTGGGGATTCAGATGGGGACGTCTTTGTAGGACTGTTATTCTGTCTCCCATACATGGAATGGCTCGAAGTGAGGGTTTAGAGAGCCTGGGGAAAGTTCAAGGAACTGCTGTAGGACAAACAATTAGGGCATTAGTGGTGCAGGGATGGCAAGTAAATGTTCTCCTGTGGGCCTATTCAGCAGCTGGCAGTGGTTTCCTGAGCCCTGGGTTGGCGAGTCTGAACTTAATGGGAAAGAGTCTCAAGTTGATTAGCAATGTCTGCCATGGACTTGGAAACAGGAGGCAGCAGTATGCCTGCTGGCTATTTGCCCTCCTGACTATATTTCAAACCCTTCAATTTCCACATCAAGACAAACAGGCTTGGAAAGGGTCAGTGCTCATCTGAGGTGTCCCAGCTAGAGGCAAAGCTCGGCCTAGAAGTCTGGCCTCCTGATCCACGTTTAAGAGCAGCCAGTTGAAGCACTGGCTTATAACATAATCTTCAAGGCAATGAATTGAGTCAAGTGGTGCCCAGATGGCTGGGAAGAGGGTGGAAGGGCTCTGGATAGAGGGTGAGATGGTGACACCGAGCTTGCCTGGGAATATAGCAAGGGGACTGTCACCAGAGTGAGTGAACACGGACTAAGATTGGAATGAAAGTGACTGAAGTGAGCTAAAGGTTTGAAATCCAGGGGGCCATCTGCAGCTGTACGATAAAGCATGTGGAAGGTCAGAGAAGATAGTGTCTGAGCTGGAGACTAAAGTTCAAGTTCCAGGTACTGGAAGTCAAGCTCAGGAGTGGAATCTGGGAAGAACCTTAAGATGGAGAGGGGTAAGACTAGTTCTCTGGCCAAAAGACTTTTGTCTTGCTTGATTTCTGTAATCGATTGGTAGTGGCAACCTGGAGCACTGAGGAATGTGATTCTGAGGCTATATCTTAGTTTAGAGATAAAAAGTTCATGATTGATTAGTGATGCCTGGCATGGGTACCAAAATGGATAAGGTGATACATATGCCAGATATTTTCCATTCCTACATAACACTTTATTTTCCAGATGAAGCCAGGTCATCAAGAGCCTTGAAGGCAGACTAGAAAGGAAAGAGAGTCACAGAGGGCTAAATACTCCTCTAATAGCTGAAAAGACCCTGATTCTGGGAAAGATTGAGGGCAGGAGGAGAAGGGGATGACAGAGAATGAGATGGTTGGATGGCTTCACCGACTCAATGGACATGGGTTTGGGTGAACTCTGGGAGTTGGTGAAGGACAGGGAGGCCTGGCGTGCTTCAGTTCATGGAGTTGCAGAGTTGGACACAACTGAGCGACTGCACTGAACTGAACGGAACAGCTGAAAGAAGGTGGACCATCTGGTCCTATAGCAGCCTAGAGGGGTGGAGAAGACTAAGCTGTTTGTAACAACTCAGAGTCAACATTCACTGTCTAATGGAGAGGTGTCCTCTTTACCACAAAGTGATCGGCCCAGAGATATTGACTCTCACATAATGAATGTTTGTTGAATAAATGCATGAATACATTTATTCCCTGCCAACTCAGCTCTGTATTTCATGGGCACAGATGTATAATCTTGAACCTGCACTTCTAGGGAGGGTGGAATCCTAAGGGCAGATCAGTATTCTTGTTAAGAACCATGAGAAAAATTAGAAAAAATACAAAAGCTTCTGTTTAAAGGCAAAAGCACCGTGGAAGCAACGAGGACCAGAGTGGGGACTTCCCTGGTGGTCCTGTGGCCAAGACTCCACACTCCCAATGCAGGGGGCCCGGGTTCAATCCGTGGTCAGGGAACTAGATCCCATATGCCGAAACTAAGAGTTCGAATGCTGCGATGAAGATCAAAAGATACCATGTGGTGAGTTCTTACGTTGTAAATAAAGATCCTGCACGCCGCAACAAAGCTCAGAGATCCCTTGTGCGGCAATTAAGACCCAATACAGCCAAATAAAAACAAACAAATAAAGTAAATATTAAAGCAAAACAAAACACCCAAGGACCAGAGGGGCTAAGAATTTGGAGTGGGGAGATGGCAGGGAGGTGAGCTAAGGACCTGCAGCTGTTATTTCCCTGAGAACATTTGCCAATTTTGGGTTCAGGCAAGAAGCTGATAATTCCGGGCTTTGCTGCTGGGGGCAAAGAAACCAAGAGGTCCATCACCTCTGTTTACAAAGCCCATTTCCTCTCAAGTCAGATGGGAAAAGAGTGGGCCTGGCGGCAGGGCGGGGGGTGGGGGATGGGTAGGGAGGCTCAAGAGGGAGAGGATGTATGTATACTTATAGCTGATTCATGCTGTTGTATGGAAGAAAACACAGCATTGTAAAGCAATTATCCTCCAATTAAAAAGAAAAGAGTGGGCCTGGGGATTTTGCTCAGTGACCAGCACATAAGTGGACCTTCAACCAGTGCTGAAACGGGGAACACTGGAGCTTGACCCGTCCTCTCTGGCCTCCCGTTTCTTTTACATTTCACTTGGCTTCAAACTTTGGAGTTTTTCCGGAAAAAGTGCCACATGTTTTGCTTTTCTTTCCTTTCCTTTTTTTTTTTTTTTTAACTTAAGATGAATTAAAGATTCATGTTGTTTAGAGGAGTATTTTGAGAGAATTTCACAACATCCCCAGGAGATAATTGGTGTCTCCCCAGGGAATCACCAGGCGCAGGCTGGGAATGATGGTGTAAATCACTTGAGTGCCAACAGCAGTTTTAATTAAGTTTTTCCAGAATCAGATGCTTATTTCACTGAGAAGTGCTGGGCCTTGTTGACAAGTGACACATAACATTTCATTCTCCAGGGATTTTTTTATCATCAGAAAATGTCCTGGTGGAGACCTGGTCTCCACATTAATTAACCAACCAGTCAATCAGGGGCTGGTTCTGGGCCCGTGGGGGATACAGAGAGGGCAACAGTCGGCCTGAGCTTCCAGGAGGGGCAGGAAGCAAGAAGCCTCCTGTGTACTGAGGCCTAGGTCCTTGTACGAGTCTCCTCATCTGGGAGGGAGGTACCAGTATCCCCATTTGGCAGAGGGGAAGACCAAGGCTCCAGAATCCTCAGCGATTAGAATGCTCTCACACAGCCTGTAAAAAGGCAAAGCAAGCACTGACCCTGCATCTTCTGGCTTCCTGGGGTGCGGGTGGGGAGTATATTTTCCCCGCTATCTCACTATCACCCTGGGCTCCTCAAAAGGTTTCTGATCCAGTTGGGGATGTAAGAGCCCAAGGCAGCAGAAACAAGCAGTTATGGCCCATGATTATTGTTATTAGCTCTGTTTGCTCTGATTAGCTCTGATTCAGGGACCTCCTTCCCCCAGGCTCCCCTGGCCCCACAGGGAAGGGACAAGGAACTGCAGGTTAAATCAGAAGGAAATGAGGGCAGGGGAGATGGTATTTTGCTTCGCTCTCTCTCTTTCTCTCTTTTGTAGATGGATGGCTGGAAAGGCACAGGGCAGGGAGGCTGGAGATGTGAGTTCTAGTCCCAGGATCTTGACTGGACCCCCTCCTCATTGCACAGCTTCTGAAACAGGATACACCCCCAAGCATCCTCTTCTTGGGAGAGACTGGAGTCTGCTCTTCGAGGAACTCACTTTAACCCGTTAGTATCACCGACCCCACGGGAAATGACACTGCCCAAGCCCAGCCTCCAGACATGATCGTGACCCCTGCTTGTGTGATGTGGCCCTGACGTCTCCCTCTGTTCCTTTACCCCGTTTGCAGTTCGAATGGGGCCATCCAGGAAATGCTGGCACCTTGGCTCAGAGTCTTTGATGCTGGTTGGGCATTTGGAGTGCTTGGGGCGTGGCTTAAAAATCACAGATGCACGGGTCCCCTGAGTCTGGGGCTGAGTTTCGTGGCCCACTGTGCTCTGTTCTCTCCCTCCCGGAGAGTAGTACGTGGACTGTGGTGTCTGAACAGTCAGGAGATGGAGCGTCCTTGGGGCTTCCTCTCTCTTACATCAGCCCCAAACCAGGGTCCCTCACTGGGCACCCTGTCAGGGAGAAAGTGCCCAGGGCCACAGGGAAAGGATGGGGGGCCCTTTGAACAAACTACTTGCTCGAGGGCCCACCCCCGTGTTTCCTCTGGGAGAACGGCTCCTCTCCCTTTCCCCTTGGGTTTTGGTAGGGTCACAGATGTGTCATTGCCACCTCCATCAAGGCCCACCTAAACAGCAGTGGTGAACTTGTGACCCAAGCTTATGCTATGCTGTGCTCAGCCGCTCAGTCGCTCAGTCGTGTCTGACTCTTTGCGAGCCCATGGACTCTACCTTGCCACTCTGTCCATGGGGATCCTCCAGGCAAGAATACTGGAGTGGGTTGCCATGCCCTCCTCCAGGAGATCTTCCCAACCCAGGGATTGTACCCAGGTCTCCCGCATTGCAGGCAGATTCTCTACCATCTGACCACCAACCAAACCCAAGAATGCTGGAGTGGGTAGCCTATCCCTGCTCCAGGGAAACTTCCCAACCCACGCATCGAACAGGTATCTCCTGCATTGCAGGCAGATTCTTTACCAACTGAGCAACCAGGGAGGCCTAATCATAATATCCCATCTGTTCTTAGTAGTGACTGGCCCAGGAGACAGGTCCCCAAGAAGAACCAGTCAGAATCCCTCTCTCGGACAGAGCCAGACCACAGCTGTGTGTGTGTGTGGGTTTTCTTTTTGTTTGGCAATCGTCTTGCTGGGCTGAATGGGAAAGGTTAGTCTACATAGTAGGAGAGAAAGCAGGCAACTGCCCACAGGCATACAGACCTGAAAAATAAACAGATAATAGGAAGACGATAGGTAGATGACGGAATTCCGGCTCCATTATTTGAGCCCCTGATTCTTCCATCCATGAAGCCAGGGGCTGCTGCTCATGCTCTGGCCGTCTGCCCTGTGAAGTGACGCGGCCTTTGGCTTCTGTCACCTGCCACAGGAAGAGCCCTCCGTTCACCCCAGCCCACCCACCGTCCTTACTGCCCTGGACCTCGGCCTCCTGACAATAAGGGGTTTCTGGGTGTTTTCTGCTGGCCCTTCCCGCAAAGACCGTCATGTCTTTCAACTGCTTACGCTGAAGAATTGCAGCTCAAGCCACCAAATGTTCTTAACAAAAGTGTTGATAACATAACAGCTTTCCAAGTAAATCCAGAGCCTTCTGTTTCCAAGAGATGGTTAGTGGAGGGAGTGGGGAGGGGTGTGTGTGCTGTTGGGGGAGAGGGAGGCAAATTACTTTTGTTCACCGCAGGACCTGTTCCGGGTTTGCCCGCCTCCCCAGGTGCTCTGCTGACTGGAGACTTTTCCAGCAGGGCCGGCTTCCAGGCGGGTGACCATCAGATTCAAATCACTTCTGCTCCCCAGCTCAGCACAGAGGCCCAGGTGCCTGCTGGATTCAGAACGTGGCCGCTCCTTCCTTCAAGAAATCTCTACTTAGCACAGCCAGGGCCCGTACAGTTGTCATTAGGAGGTATAAAACCCTAATTTATATTGCTGGGAGGGTAATTTATACACTAATGTAAATTTCTTTTACTGCTGATTTTTGAGCAACTGATGTGCAATTATTTCCAGCTCCCCTTCCAGTGCAATTCTAAAACGATGGCTGCTAATACCTTAATATTCTTTATGATTGCCAGAGATGATATTTTTCCCGGATCAAATGTATCCAGTGGGGTTTGACATAATTGGGTTAAAGATTTCTTTTTCTGAAGCTTGAAGACTTGTTAGGCTTATCTGAGCTGGGGGAGATGGTGGCAGAGGCTTTTGTTTGTGTTCTGCTAGTCTCCCCGCCTGGTCCTTTGTCCTTTACGAAACCACAGGTCTCTCCTGCATGCCCACTGTGTGCTCAGCTCAGAAGGGAGTGTGCTATAGAGGAGACGTGTGAGAAGAAAAGAAGTTATCTGCTAGCAGCCCACTGCAGGATAAACTCGCTGTGGGGAGAAGGGTTTTGGTTAGGAACACACAAGGGCACGCCTGGCTGACCTCCGTGTTATGAGTCGCCGTGCTTGAAACTTGAATGGTGGCGTTGCAGGCATCGCTGTCAGCTGGCGAACTTGACAGTATGTTTGGAGGGGCCTGGCTGTGTCCAGAGGTGGGTTTTGTCTCTAGATCAAGAGACAACAGTGTTTTCACCATGTATCTCTCTCCTTGGCCCTGCCATGAGCAGCTGACCATTGGCCAGATTGAGACCAGAGACCACAGGCTTTTTTTAAAAAATATATTTATTTAATTTATTTGACTGTGCTGGGTCTTTGTTGCAGCACACAAGATTTTCAGTCTTCATGGCGGCACATGGGGTCTTTAGTTGTGGCATGTAGAATCTAGTTCCCTGGCCAGGGATCGAACCCGGGCCCCCTGAATTGGGAGCATGGAGTATTAGCCACTGGACCACCAGGGAAGACCTCCCTGACCACAGGCCTTTTAATGTCTGTCCCGAAGCTGTGCTCTGGCCTCTGTACTATGCTGTCCCCTTCCGGATAATTAACACCCATCCTAAGACCATGATTGGCACCAATCTTAACTACCACTGAGCAACCGTTGGGTTTTATCCTCCATTTTCCTTTCATGCCTAGTTGGGGTCTGCCGGAAAATCCTCTTGGCCTTTTAAAAACTGAGACTATTTTGAGAATGTACTTAAATCTATTGAATTGTACACTTAGAAATAGTTAAAATGGTAAATTTTACTTGATGGGCGTGGCGCAACGCATGTGCCCTCCGTCGTGCCCGACTCTTTGTGACCCTGTGGCATTAGTCCCAGGCAGGAACAATCCAAGCCAGGGTGAGGCGCAGCCATTCCTGCTGAAACAGAGCAGCACCCTAGAGTCCTTGCCCCCATGTCCTCAGCCTGCCTTTTGCCTGCGGAAAAAACTTTAGCCAAAGAGTGAGTTTAATCAGAGAAATGAGAAATGCAGAAACAAAGGAAAACAGTCCAAGGAGACCAAATGATAATACTGAGGGCATTACGCATAGTCAAGGACCTTGATTTCCTTCTCAAGGGATATAGATAATACTCTGACCATATCCTGTGAGCTGTCTCATAGATACTGAAACCCCCACCAGCTGGGAGAAGTTAACTCCACGATGATCAGATTGTGTAGACACAGGCTGCCACAATTCTGAGAATTGGCCTCAAAGAAATGGAAACAAACCGACCCAGGAACTGAAGAGTAACGGTACCTAAAACAACCAAGGTGACGTTGGTCAGACCACTGATGACCAACCTGAAGATGACTGTCAGAGCTGACTACTGTTTCTGCACGTGGCCCCCTCCCTCTGCCTATAAAAACTCTTGCCCACTGCTTGTCCGGGGTTGGGGAGTTGATCTTTGGACAGGGGTCTGTCCTGTCCGGTTGCTGGCATCCAAAATAAAGCCAACTTCCCTTTCCACCAGCTTGGCCTCTTTATTGGCTTTTGAATGTCAAGACCCCACCTTTCAGTAACACTGTTAGTCGCTCAGCCGTGCCCGAATCTTTGTGACCCCATGGACTGCAGCCCACCAGACTCCTCTGTCCATGGGAGTTTCCAGGCAAGGATACTGGAGTGGGTTGCCATTTCCTTCTCCACGGGATCTTCCCAACCCAGGGATCGAACTTGGGTCTCCTGCACTGCAGGCAGATTCTTCACCAACTGAGCTACAAGGGAAGCCCTCAGTAACGCTACCCTCTTCTTTTGCGCTTACAGGTCCCAGCTTTGTTCCACGTTTAGGCAGGCAGTGATGTGTCCAGGGAACGTAAACCTGCCCCTGGCCCAGAGAACGAGCCCCGAGTTCCCTAGATCAGGCAAACATACATCTGAGAATTTGTGTTTTGAACTCAGTTTCTCTCCAGAGTCTGTGCTCTTCTATGATACTTCCTAACCAAATGACTGAATGAAGGATCTCATTTCATGCTTTCTCATCTCAGGCTTCAGGAAGGACTCTTAAGCGATGCCAAAGTAAGTTACAGATCAGATCAGATCGGTCACTCAGTAGTGTCTGACTCTTTGCGACCCCACGAATTGCAGCACACCAGGCCTCCCTGTCCATCACCAACTCCCAGAGTTCACCCAGACTCATATCCATCGAGTCAGTGATGCCATCCAGCCATCTCATCCTCCGTCGTCCCCTTCTCCTCCTGCCCCCAATCCCTCCCAGCATCACAGTCTTTTCCAATGAGTCAACTCTTCGCATGAGGTGGCCAAAGTACTGGAGTTTCAGCTTTAGCATCATTCCTTCCAAAGAAATCCCAGGGCTGATCTCCTTCAGAATGGACTGGTTGGATCTCCTTGCAGTCTAAGGGACTCTCAAGAGTCTTCTCCAACACCACAGTTCAAAAGCATCAATTCTTCGGCTCTCAGCCTTCTTCACAGTCCAACTCTCACATCCATACATGACCACAGAAAAAAACCATAGCCTTGACTATGTAATGTCATAGTCTTTGCCTTTGACTTGGCAAAGTAATGTCTCTGCTTTTGAATATGCTATCTAGGTTGGTCATAACTTTTCTTCCAAGGAGTAAGCGTCTTTTAATTTCATGGCTGCAGTCACCATCTGCAGTGATTTTGGAGCCCAGGAAATAAAGTCTGACACTGTTTCCACTGTTTTGCCATCTATTTCCCATGAAGTGATGGGACCGGATGCCATGATCTTCGTTTTCTGAATGTTACGCCTTAAGCTAACTTTTTCACTCTCCACTTTCACTTTCATCAAAAGGCTTTTTAGTTCCTCTTTACTTTCTGCCATAAGGGTGGTGTCATCTGCATATCTGAGGTTATTGATATTTCTCCCGGCAATCTTGATTCCAGCTTGTGTTTCTTCCAGTCCAGCATTTCTCATGATGTACTCTGCATATAAGTTAAATAAACAGGGTGACAATATCCAGCCTTGACATACTCCTTTTCCTATTTGGAACCAGTCTGTTGTTCCATGTCCAGTTCTAACTGTTGCTTCCTGACCTGCATACAAATTTCTCAAGAGGCAGATCAGGTGGTCTGGTATTCCCATCTCTTGAAGAATTTTCCACAGTTTATTGTGATCCACACAGTCAAAGGCTTTGGCATAGTCAATAAAGCAGAAATAGATGTTTTTCTGGAACTCTCTTGCTTTTTCTATGATCCAGCGGATGTTGGCAATTTGATCTCTGGTTCCTCTGCCTTTTCTAAAACCAGCTTGAACATCAGGAAGTTCACGGTTCTCATATTGCTGAAGCCTGGCTTGGAGAATTTTGAGCATTACTTTACTAGCGTGTGAGATGAGTGTAATTGTGCAGTAGTTTGAGCATTCTTTGGCATTGCCTTTCTTTGGGATTGGAATGAAAACTGACCTTTTCCAGTCCTGTGGCCACTGCTGAGTTTTCCAAATTTGCTGGCATATTGAGTGCAACACTTTCACAGCATCATCTTTCAGGATTTGGAATAGCTCAACTGGAATTCCATCACCTCCACTAGCTTTGTTCGTAGTGATGCTTTCTAAGGCCCACTTGACTTCACATTACAGGATGTCTGGCTCTAGGTCAGTGATCACACCATCGTGATTATCTGGGTCGTGAAGATCTTTTTTGTATAGTTCTTCTGTGTATTCTTGCCACCTCTTCTTAATATCTTCTGCTTCTGTTAGGTTCATACCATTTATGTCCTTTATCAAGCCCATCTTTGCATGAAATATTCCTTTGGTATCTCTGATTTTCCTGAAGAGATCTCTAGTCTTTCCCATTCTGTTGTTTTCCTCTATTTCTTTGCATTGATCGCTGAAGAAGGCTTTCTTATCTCTTCTTGCTATTCTTTGGAACTCTGCATTCAGATGTTTATATCTTTCCTTTTCTCCTTTGCTTTTCGCTTCTCTTCTTTTCACAGCTATTTGTAAGGCCTCCCCAGACAGCCATTTTGCTTTTTTGCATTTCTTTTCCATGGAGATGGTCTTGATCCCTGTCTCCTGTACAGTGTCAAGAACCTCATTCCATAGTTCATCAGGCACTCTATCAGATCTAGGCCCTTAAATCTATTTCTCATTTTCACTGTATAATCATAAGGGATTTGATTTAGGTCATACCTGAATGGTCTAGTGGTTTTCCCTACTTTCTTCAATTTAAGTCTGAATTTGGGAATAAGGAGTTCATGGTCTGAGCCACAGTCAGCTCCTGGTCTTGTTCTTGTTGACTGTATAGAGCTTCTCCATCTCTGGCTGCAAAGAATATAATCAATCTGATTTCGGTGTTGACCATCTGGTGATGTCCATGTATAGAGTCTTCTCTTGTGTTGTTGGAAGAGGGTGTTTGTTATGACCACTGCATTTTCTTGGCAAAACTCTATTAGTTTTTGCCCTGCTTCATTCCATATTCCAAGGCCAAATTTGCCTGTTACTCCAGGTGTTTCTTGACTTCCTACTTTTGCATTCCAGTCCCCTATAATGAAAAGGACATCTTCTTTGGGTGTTAGTTCCAAAAGGTCTTGTAGGTCTTCATAGAACCATTCAACTTCAGCTTCTTCAGTGCTACTGGTTGGGGCATAGACTTGGATTACCATGATATTGAATGGTTTGCCTTAGAAATGAATGGAGATCATTCTGTCGTTTTTGAGATTGCATCCAAGTACTGCATTTCGGACTCTTTTGTTGACCATGATGGCTACTCCATTTCTTCTGAGGGATTCCTGCCCACAGTAGTAGATATAATGGTCATCTGAGTTAAATTCACCCATTCCAGTCCATTTCAGTTCGCTGATTCCTAGAATGTCGACGTTCACTCTTGCCATCTCTTGTTTGACCACTTCCAATTTGCCTTGATTCATGGACCTGACATTCCAGGTTCCTATGCAATATTGCTCTTTACGGTATCAGACCTTGCTTCTATCACCAGTCACATCCACAGCTGGGTATTCTTTTTGCTTTGGCTCCATCCCTTCATTCTTTCTGGAGTTATTTCTCCATTGATCTCCAGTAGCATATTGGGCACCTACTGACCTGGGGAGTTTCTCTTTCAGTATCCTATCATTTTGCCTTTTCATACTGTTCGTGGGGTTCTCAAGGCAAGAATACTGAAGTGATTTGCCATTCCCTTCTCCAGTGGACCACATTCTGTCAGATCTCTCCAGTAAGTTACACATCTCTCAAAATCAGGGAGATGATCTTTTCATGTAGCCCAAAATTCAGCACACTCTGCTTGGAATGTTCCATGGCAGCCCCAGGGCTCTGCAGAAGAGGTGGGGGTGAGTCTGCATGTGTGTAGACCTGGGTTGAGATAAGGAAGGGATGGTTTTAGTACCTGTGGGTGAGACTGGTCTCACCACCTCTATCCCCATCATCCTGTGTTGTAAACACACCTCACCTCTGTCACTTTCCCATCCAGACCTTTGTCATGACAAGCCCAAGTTCATGGTCTCCTGCAGGCAGTAACTCAGAAAGCTAGGAGCCCTTCCTGGATCACTTTCCTGACTTCATATGGAGAGCAAATATTTTCAAAGGGAGTACTTTTATGGGCTTCCCTGTTGGCTCAGATGGTAAAGACTCTGCCTGCAGTGCGGGAGATCTGGGTTTGATCCCTGGGTTGGGAAGATCCCCTGGAAGAGGGCATGGCAACCCATTCCTGTGTTCTTGCCTGGAGAATCCCCATAGACAGAGGAACCTGGCGGGCTACAGTCCACGGGGTTGCAAAGAGCTGGACATGACTGAGTGACTAACACACACACTTTTATGTTATCAGCAGTGGCCCCAGCCCCCATCAGACAGTGTGTGAGTCAGTGTGGAGGTTCAAAGCCCCTTCTGTGGTGTAGACAAAGGTGCTGTGAGTAGGAAGAACCCAGAGACATCCTGAGACATGGCAGGGCTGTGTCACCATGATTCAACTCTGCTTAGCTCTGTGACTTTGGACAGATTTGTTAAACTCTGTGAGCATCATTTACAAGGTAGAATTGTTCTTACCACACAGAATTAACAAAGCTAATATCTATTGATACAAATGACCTAGCACAGCTACTGATTCATGGCAGGTGCACCCCAAGCAGTGGTCCTCTTTCTTTTTGCATGGGGGACATTTGAGTGACAGAGGTAGAGGGGGTGGCAGGGCACACAAGTAGACGACATCTCCCAGCCTCCCTCGGAGGTGGGTGGGGCCATGTGACGGAGTTCCCACCAACATCAGTTCAGTTCAGCTGCTCATTCATGTCCGACTCTTTGCGACCCCATGGACTGCAGCACACCAGGCTTCCCTGTCCATCACCAACTCCTGGAGCTTACTCAAACTCATGGCCATTGAGTCGGTGATGCCACCCAACCAAGGGGATGTCTGCTTCCCCTGCCCTCAATCTTTCCCAACATCAGCATCTTTTTCAATGAGTCAGTTCTTCTTATCAGGTGGCCAAAGTATTGGAGCTTCAGCTTCAGCATCAGTCCTTCCAATGAATATTCAGGACTGATTTCCTTTAGGATTGACTGGTTGGATCTCCTTGCAGTCCAAGGGACTCTCAAGAGTCTTCTCCAACACTACACTTCAAGAGCTCTTCAGCGCTCAGCTTTCTTTATAGTCCAACTCTCACATCCATACATGACTACTGGAAAAACCATAGCTTTGACTAGAACAGACCTTTGTTGGCAAAGTAATGTCTCTGCTTTTTGATATGCTGTCTAGGTTGGTCATAGCTTTTCTTCCAAGGAGCAGACAGTCTTTTAATTTCCTGGCTGCAGTCACCATCTGCAGTGATTTTAGAGCCCAAGAAAATAAAGTCTGTCACTGTTTCCATTGCTTCCCCATCTATTTGCCATGAAGTGATGGGACTGGTTACCATGATCTTCATTTTTTGAATGCTGAGTTTTGAGCCAACTTTTTCACTCTCCTCTTTCACTTTCATCAAGAGGCTCTTCAGTTCCTCTTGGTTTTCTGCCATAAGGGTGGTGTCATTTGAATATCTGAGGTTATTGATATTTATCCTGGCATTCTTGATTTCAGCTTGTGGTTCAGCCAGCCCAACATTTTGCATGATGTACTCTGCATATAAGTTAAATAAACAGGGTGACAGTGTACAGCCTTGATGTACTCCTTTCCCAATTTGGAACCAGTCTGTTGTTTCATGTCTGGTTCTAACTGTTGTTTCTTGACCTACATACAGACTTCCCGGGAGGCAGATAAGGCGGTCTGGTCCCACCAACATAATGGGGAACAATTAATGCAGGTTGTTTCTGTAAGTGGCCCATAAGGTCCTCTCTCCTAATCTTCCACTTCTGCTTTCATTCTATTGCCAAGAATTTTTTCAATATGGCCATAACATACCAAAGAAAGGACCACAGATTTTGGTGGATGGCTTTATCATATAATCTTTAAAAAAAGCATGAACTTGTCTTGCTCTTCTCCCACCCTGCTGTTAGGAGGCAGATGTAATGGCAGGAGCTGAAGCAGCTATTTTGGATCCAGATTGGGATGGTTATGTTGAGGATGGCAGAGTTGCCCTTGTAGTCCTGGGATGATTTCTCTGGATTATTAAGTAAGAAATATGATTCAGTGTTTTTGAGGCCATTGTGTTTTGGGGTTTCTTTTATTATAGCAGCCCAGACTGTCCCTTAACAGATATATTCCTGCTGCTGATAAACTCATTATCTGGCAGAAGAGCCAGTCTTTAACTCACTTATACATTATTCTGGTCTCCTTACTCAGGACAATCTTCTGAAATAGAAGGATTGTAAACTTTAAGGTAGTTCCTCTCATGCGTGGTCCTCGTCACAATTTTCCTGGATAGCCCAGCAACTCATTGTTCAGTAGCATTCCTGGTTTCCTACCCTGGTATCATGTAGATAAAGCATCAAACTTGATACCCAATAAAGCTCTTTAACTCTGATCATGAAAACAAGAACACTTGAAGTAACAGAGCGATAGGCTGAAGGAAACTACAGAACAAGTCCTACATACTTAAAATGGCTTAAGAAATAAAAAGAAAGCCCAGAAACCATAAGGAAAGAATAGTACACCAGCTTTTTTTTCAAAAATTTTTTTCATTCGCCACCCACACCTGGTATTGATCCAATACAATTCAAAACCCCAAATAACTCATACAAAACCCTCATGAGCTTCAGAAAATGCCAGACATATGTATGTAGTTAGATTTTGCGATTCTCTGAAGAAGGAAAACGAGCTTAAATATTTTAATTGGACTCGCATGTCTCTTGTGGCCTTTGAACATGCGCTTTCAGAATGCTGCCTGATTTAATGCCCACATCAGGGATGTAGTTCAGTTTCCAGAATAAATGGTTCTTTTTTAGCCAAGAAATATATCTATTGGTTCTTGCAGAGTTCCCCCACCCCCCACCCCGTGATTCCACTTAAGCTAAAGTCCTTGAGAATTAGAGATGGATGCAGCTCCTTGGACTCGTGGAGGTGGATGGAACCTCAGATCATGCGCTCTGCCACTTTACAGATGAGTGATTGGCCCAGGGAGGCCATGGGACCTGCCCATGGAAGCAGCTGGTAAGGGTGAGCAGTGGGATTAACACATGTGCTTTGGTTTCCTCAGTCTGTTGGAAAAGAATCTGCCTTTTGTGTTTATGAGCTTGTGTTTATTTTTCACTCTGCTCTTGCCTAAAGAGCTCTGCGCACAAAGGCAGACCATAACTAAGTGGTTGAGAGGCGCATATTACTTCCATCTGGTGGGGTGGATCTTTGGAATTTACTCTTTGTTTTAATTTCGGTTGTGATGAAAATCTGCTCCACTTTCAGCCCTGTTGAACTCTATCCTGCCCCTGGTCCCCTCCGAGGGCCTGCCATGGTAGTGAGGAAGAATGCTGTGTGTCAGGCCCCAGGGGCTGGGTTTACTGCATGTTGGCTGGATTGGGGTGTAGCAACCATTTACATTTGAGTTAGAATTTTGGTTCTCATGCCTCATGCCAGAGGGGAATTGCATTTTATTTTATTCATTATTTTAAAAAACAGTTTATTTTTATTTTCTGGCCTCGCCACATGGCTTGTGGGATCTTAGTTCCCCAACTAGAGATTGAAGCCAGGCCTTTGGCAGTGAAAGCTTGGAGTTCTAACCCCTGGACCACCAGGGAGTTCCCAGGCTTTGCATTTTAGTCTAGGTTTCTCCGGCTAGAGTAAAGGGTTCATTTTTTCGTAGCAAGTTTTGGGGATCACAAAGCTGATGGTGGGTGGGGCATCTGGGAGCTCTGCATGGCTCCCCTAAATATTCTTCTGTTTTAGCATTTCTAATTTATTTGTTTATTTATCTCTGTGTTTTGGCTACACTGCAAAGCCTGTGGGATAATTCTTCCACTGGGGATCAAACCCAGGTCTCTGCAGTGAAAGGGCTGAATCTTAACCTCTAGTCCCCCAGGGGACTCCCTTCCCTAATCTTAGGTCAGTGTTTCCTATGTCAGCCTGTGAATAAGGCCATGGGATGAGCTTTCCCAGACAAGCCTGGGAAGATCAGGGTAGAGGAGGAGACACACAAAGGGTCACGAGCCTCTCTGAGTGGTCAGTCCTTCTGCTTTCCTGCATCTTGAATCTCGGGGGAAAGCAGTTACTTCTTTTCTGAACCAGACCACCAGCTCAGCCCAGTCCTGATGGCCTCTTTGCAAATCTGTGTCTCTGGTTGGAGATAGAAGCTGGAGTGAAGGGGGGCTGATGGTTCTGGACAGCCCACCTAACAGTTAGAAAAGCTTGTCATGTGACCACGATTGGTAGCCAGCCACTGCATCTCTTTATGCCTGGGGTTATGTTGTCCTCTGAGGATGATGATGCTTCTCTGTCAATCTTTGTGGGACAAAATCTGACTGAAGACTCTTTCTTTTCTCCATCCTCTTTTTTTTTTTTTTAATTTATTTGGCTGCATTGGGTCTTAGTTTCAGCTCATGGGGCCTTCATTGAGACGTGTGGGATGTTTCCTTGTGACGCACAGGCTCTCTAGTTGTGGCGCGTGGGTTCAGAGGTTGCAGCGTGTGGGGCTATGCGCCCCATGGCACGTGGGATCTTAGTTCCCAGTGCTCAGTCACCCAGTCGTGTCTGACTCTTTGCAACCCCACCATAGCCTGCCAGGCTCCTCTGTCCCTGGGATTTCCCAGACAAGAATACTGCAGTGGGTTGCCATTCCCTCCTCCTTAGTTCCCAGACCCGGGATCAAACCCACATCCCCTGCGGTGCAAGGTGAATTCTTAACCACTGGCTCCCCAGGGAAGTCCCAGGAGGGCTCTCTTTCTTAGCTAAATTTGTGTGTCTCCCGTACATCTGGTGGAAAGAGAAATTCTTCAAAACAGTTACTGGTTTTCACCTAGACAAGATGGTCTTCTTATTGGATTAAACTGGGCCTCCTTCCCCTCAGTGCCTCCTATCAAACTTGTCGCCTTGGTCAAGCCAGCCCAAGGGGACCTTGCCCACAGCTGTGTATCTGCTCGGTTGATCCTGTATTTCTAGAAGGCAAACAGAGTGGGGCACTGGCTACAGTGCTCCCTCGAGAGCATTTCTGGGGGCTCTGGAGAGAGTCTGAGGCACCTTGAGTCTCAGCCAGTATGAGCCAACCGCACTGTTCTCAGCTTCATTTTTTCTTAATTAGCTCTAATTACTCTGTCATCATAAACGTACTGACATCGAAAGCCTTCAAGTTCCTTTTAGCAGCTGGCAGTAATCGGCCTCATTAATCTTGCCGATTCCCATCTTTTGAAGATTGCTGGTTTGCTTTAGAAAGGATGCTCCATTCAGCGCTGTTTCTCACCTCTCCATTGCATGTCCCACTTCTGCAGGGAAAACGTGGCCAAGTGCCTGGGTGCTGGGCAACACCTCCCCGACCTCCAGTGCCCATCACCTGTTCTGAAGCCTGGGGTGGGGGCAGGTTCTTCTGAGGAGAGGCTGGGAGGCCTTGCTTGGAGTTTCAGAACCTGAAGACAGGGCACAGGGTGTCACCCAGGTCTGCCTGAGCACCTTGGGTCTCCCCAGCCTTGAGAGAGAGAGAGAGAGTCAAGGCTTCTACAGGCACGATCCCTAAAATATTGATGTTTAACATTGGGTGTTCTCTCCACTCTGCTCCTCCATCACTGGGGAGTTTTGCAACTGGGATTTCAAGCTGTCCAGCATGTATGTGCAATGCTAAGTCACTTCAGTCGTATCTGACTCTTTGCAACACTATGGACAGTAGCCCGCCAAGCTCCTCTGTCCATGGGATTCTCCAGGCAAGAATACTGGAGTGGGTTGTTGTGCTCTCCTCCAGGGGATCTTTCTGACCCAGGGATCGAACCCCAGGATCTAACCCACGTCTCTTACATTTCCTGCATTAGCAGGCGGGTTCTTTACCACTAGCGTCACCTGGGAGCCCAAGCTGCCCGGTATCCCCCTCCTAATTGGGCTCCAAGGACTTGACCAAATGTCAGTCTTATCCTCCTCTCTACTGGGTCTTTGGTAATGGGAACAGCAGGGGCATCTATGCAACTCAGGAGCAGAGGTAGCAAGTTCTGGAGTCAGGATGACTTGGACAGTGTTTGCTGAGGGTAGACTAAGGCAGTGTAGAGAAGGTGAGAGATCGGTGTATAAATGAGAGGGCTAATCACTGTGCTTCGGTTTCCTTGTCAATGAAATGGAGATAATTATCTCAAAACCTCCTAAGACTTTGAGACAATTAAACAAGGAAATGTGCGTAAAATACTCAGCCCCTCCTGGGTGTGTGGCAGACCTGTCTTTTCTTTTTTGTTGTTGTTGAAAAAGAAGGATTCCTTTATTCATTGCACATTTCCTGCCTGGCCTAACAGATCAGGCAGATCTGCCCTGTCCATCAATAATGCAGCAGGTGTCCCAGCTGGGGGGAGCTGCCAAGCTTAGTAGCCAAGATTTCTGCTCAGCAGTGCGCTGTGCGCCCAAAGGGGCAGGAAAGAAGGGAAGCCTTGTGCTCTGCTCTTCTTTGTTTGGGACCAAAAGTAAACATGCCTGTAAAACAACTCAAGGCAGGTGATGGACCTGTATCAACTGAAAGCTTCAGGCCAAGACTTGGAGAGAGAGAGCATCAAAGCGATCCTGGATGAGGGGAAAGCACACGCTGAGGGTGGGGCTAGGGAGATTGATGGCAAAGGAAGGGCTGAGTGGATGGACGGAAGGGGTAGGGGGGGTCCCTGGCTGAGGCTGGCAGTTGAGGAGGGGCAGGACAGAGGCATGGTGGGGGGTGACTTGAGGGGCTCCACCACACAGGGACGGGTTTTTTTAATCACAATAGAAAAAGCTGTTTATTACTTTTCACAATCAATAGACAAAAAACAAAAGATAATTACAGTTGCAAGCCATAATGGGAACATTATTAATGTAACAATATAAAATAATTACATACAGTTTGGGGGATAAGCAGAGGGATGTGTTAAGTGGAGGAGCCTCCATGCGCATGTTTTCATCCACCCAGCCAGTCTATGTCTTTCCTTTGGTGCATTTCATCCATTTCTGTTTAAGGTAATGATTGATATGTATGGTTCTATTACCATCTTCTTAATTGTTTTGGGTTTATTTTCTGTAGGTCCTGTTGTTCCTGCTTAGAGTCATTCCTTTAGCATTTGTTGTAAAGCTGGTTTGGTGGTGCGGAATTCTCTTAACTTTTGCTTGTCTAGAGAGCTTTTGATTTCTCCATCAAATCTGAATGAGAGTCTTGCTGGGTAGAGCGTTCTTGGTTATAAGTTCTAGGGACAGGGTTTTGCGCTGAGCTCACAGCCTTTCAAACAAGAGAAAGGAGACGGAGCAGAGGTACGGGCCTGTCTTTTCTGCCTGCTCAGCTGGACCACGAGAACTGGAAGCGGGCGGCTCAGGACATGCTCTTTGGGCCCATCCTTGGGCTAGCCTCTCTTAGCTCCTGCCCTTGGACTGAGCCTTGAAAGAGACAATCCTTGCTGGGATGGGCAGGGTAGCTCTTCCACGTGGCCACACAGGGTCTTTCCAGGTAAGCAGATGCCACTTTGCTGCTATCCGACCTCCCTGCTTTGTTAACAGGATGCTCATCCATCAGCAGATGGGGATTCTGTCTGCTCTGAGAAGAAAAACTCTGGGTTGGGAGTGGGGTGGGGGCGATGAGGTGTCGCTTCCAGGGCTTGCCCCTTGGAACGGCCTCCCTCTGATGCCTCCTGCCCCCCTCCTGCCTTCAGCAGCTCAGCCCTGCAGCTGACAGAACTGATTACTGGCCTGTGAGTGATAATATAATTCACTTCCCCTCAAGGAGAGACGCTATCAGAAAGGCTTTTTTAAGAGGAAAAAATATATAATATACTGGTTGAAAAGGGCTATCTTTCTTCCTGGAAGAACAGTTATTAATCTCTTCCTAGTACATTTTCATATCATTTTGGACATTTATTTCCAGGCGGTGATATTATAAAACCAGGTGTTTGTGTCAGCTCTGATGCGGTGGAACACGCTGGAACATGAAAGGGCGTAATTACCGCGGTGGCCATTGGAATTGCTAACGAGATCCTGACATTTTCAAATCGGACCCATTTCTCAGTGATCCAGAAGGGAGCCCTGCAGCTGTGTGGGCTGCATGTCAATGAGGCAGCCCCCAGCTCAGGGGGAGAGGCTGGAGGAAGGGATGTGGTGGGGGTGTGTATATCCTTCAAGCTGCACCCCAGGGAAGGGAGGTGGGCAGTGCGAATGGGGGGAGGAACTGGCCGTCTGTCTCAGTGCTGCCTTCTCCACCCCAGAAGAGAGGAGGTTGGCCTTGGGCTTTGGGGCCTTTATTTTCTGATTTAGGGTTGTCAGTCCAACAAATCTTCGTTGAAGACTTACTTTGCGTCTGGCGCTGGGGAGAGAGCAATGAACAAGATGGGGTGTTCCTTCTCCCTGAAATTGGAGCCAGGACTCTGCACCCTGGGCAACCATCCTTTCCCTCTTTTAAGTGCTGGGAGCTACAGGGCATCTGGAATTTGTTAGAGATGCGAATTCTTGGGCTCTACCCACAGACCTACTGAGGCAGGAACTCTGGGGGTGGGGGCTGCGTTCTGAGCTTAAACAGCCCTCCAGGTTGCGTGTACATGAGTGTGCTAAGTCGTGCATGGCTAAGTTGCTTCAGTCGTGTCCTACTCTTTGCTGCCTTATGGAGCCCTTGAGGCTCTTCTGTCCATGAAATTCTCCAGGCTAGAGGTCTCCAGGACAGGGGTCCCTAACCTCTGGGATCTAATGGCTGATGATTTGAGGTGGAGCTGATGCAATAATAGAAATAAAGTGCAGGTACATGTCACGCGCTTGAATCATCCTGAAACCATCCCATCCATGAGAAGATCGTCTTCCACGAAACCGATCCCTGGTGCCCAAAGGGCTGCGGACTGCTGGTCCAGGTGATACTGATGTACCTGTATAATTTGAGAACCGTGTCTTCTATCTTCCTGTTCTGTCTTGGAGCTTTCAGGTATTAAAATGCAGATCCCGAAGCTGGCTTCCTGTGTGGAGGGATGCAGAGGCAGCTGCGGCTGAGATGCCTGGGTCCCCTAAGCTGTGTCTGCATCCCATTCCTCCAGCTGTCCCCCACCCCTGAAAGTCAGGATGCTCGAAGCCTCATTGGCTTCTGTGAAGCCAGATAGAGCAGGAGCATATGGAAGGCTGAGTGAGGATTGTCAGCTAGGCGCCCCTAGAATGAGTGGCTAGGGGTAGGGTGGGGTTGGATTTGGGGTTTAGGGAACCAGAAGCAGACATGGGGGAGGGGTCTGAGAAGGGGCAGATGCTTTGCAGTAAGGTCACATGGATGTTCCTTCTGCATCCTCAGAGCTTGATCATCCTTCTGGATACTCTTGAAAAACGGCACTAACCCTTTGAGAAGGTATAGGGAAAGAGCAGATTAGCCAAGATGGCGGTGGTCAGGCTCTCTTGCCCCACGTTTTGTAAATACACGGTTAGGGAACAGCTAAGATCATTTGTAGCTGTGCACGCTCAATGCCCTACATAAGCACGACCTGAGAAGCCCCTGCAGCTGCCTTATGGCCACGTGTCTACTGGGTCAACCGCGAGAGTGAAGGATGGCTGCCTTGCTGTTGTAAATAAAACCTGTGTGCAGTTCTGATGGCTCCTTGCATCTTCTTCCAGCTTCTCTGCTCAAGCCTTGTCTCCCCTGGGTTCAGCGAACAGTGAGATACAGTAAGACAGAAGCAAATTTGGCAGTCATGCGGGCTCCCCTCTCTCCTGCACCCCATCCTTGTCAGTAATCAGTGGCTTTTGAGAGAACGTCTCTCCTCCACTCTTTCCCTGTACCCTTTAAGGCCAGTGACCAAAGAAAAAAGAGTGGCTTTGAGAAGAGGAATCTAAAGGATCCCAGGTTATTGGATCCCTGGAAAACTGAGCCCAGGACAGGTAACACAGTGTCCCAAAGAGACCCAACAACACTGGTTATTACATCCCTTATTAATAGATGAGGACTCGCATGCTCCCCTAAAATTACCCTGCTGGTAAATAAGAGGGTCAGGGTCGGATCCCATGGACCTGTCCCCGATGCCAGGCTGTCACTCTGACCCACACCGGGAATGAATGCCTTCTGATAAGCCTCACTCTGGGATGGTGGCAGTGGATAGGGAAGGGAAAGAACTTCAGAGGGGCCTGGCCTTGGCTGATGTGGTCAAGTTGGCATCATCTTGGAGATGAGTGAGGAAGAGTAGGTCTGTTTGGAAAGTGATCTCTAGAAAATTCCAAAGACAAGCGGAAATCACAAGGAAAACTCCTCCTGGTGTGGGCCATTGCCAAGGCAATTCCTAGGTCTGGGGAGGTGGTAAGGGGTCCTGGGCTCTGACACTGGTGGCTCAGGGAGGCGACCAATGAGGACAGGCCAGCCCAGGCCTTTGTAACACCTTTGCCCTGGGAGACAAGGTGAAAAGAGCCACCCAGGAGCTGAGGCTATTCCTCACAGGTCAGAGATTCTTAGATGAGTGCCCTGGTCTGTTCCTGCCTCATTTCCTGTTTCTGTCCCTCTCTCCTACCTTTGCTTCTGTCTATCTCTGTTTACTTCTGTCTCTCTCTCCCCCTTTCTATCAATCCACCCATCCATTCACTTACTCACCCATCCATTTACCCATCCAATTATCCCTGCATTCATCCATCACAACATTTATCCATCCATCCTCCCACCCATTTCCCTGTCTGTCTGTCCATCCGTCCATCCATCCATCCATCCATCCATCCACTCACCCATTCATCCATCCATCCATACACCCATCTCTTCTGTGCACTCATCCCTGACCCTTCCAGAAGGTTGACACAAGCCTCACTGGGATCTGAGTTTTGCCAGCGTTAGCTTTGGTGAAGGCCATTGTCAAAGCCTCAAAGCCGACTTCCTGAGTCGGGGTCTTAGTCTTCTCATCTATAAGGTGCCCCCTGATGGTCCCTGCAAGCTTAAAGGTCCTATGAGTCTATGAGTCTTTGACTTCAAGCCAGGAAACTTCCTGGATCGTGGCCCCAGAGGAGCTTTGAGGGTTTCTTTCCGGCTTTCCAGCTTGCTTGGCAGCCACAGATGGGCCTCGGGGGCAGAAGCAGAGGCAGGAGCCAAGAGGCTGCCTTGAGTGAGTGAGCGATTTGACCGAGGATGATTTGTGAGGGCAGAGCTGAGTGCAACCAGGCTTGGGTTTCCCGGGGCTGCTGGCTAACTCTGACATCTGCTGTTTTTCACTCCAGTGAGACTGACTTGCTCCAGAGTCCCCTGCAGACTGTTTTCAGCTGTGCTGGGAAGTGTGGCGGCCGGCTGTTTCATCTCAGAGCCCTCCCTGGGACAGCAGAGCACATGTTAACTGCTTGAGCTAAGAGGCCAGTGGGTTCTACAGGAGGGCCCCAAATTCCACATGATCACTTCTGAGCAGACAGACTTTTATTCCCTGAGGTGTTATCCTCACTTCAAAGAGCTGTCTGCCCTAGATCTGAAGCTGGGCTGCCTGGCTTGGCTCCCCGCCTTGGGGAAGAAACCGCATTACTCCTGAGTCTTTATTTTTACAGAGTACCTTGGCACAGGAGAAAAATCGCCAGCCGGGAATCAGGACACGTGAATTGGAAACATGAAATCTATTGCTTTTTGGCTGAGTGGTCTTGGATCAGTCATTTGATTCTCCAGGACCTCAGTTTCTTCCTTTGTAACTTTTGAGGAACATCTCTTTTCAAGATCTGATACTCGTTGCATGTACAATGCATGCAGTTGAGAGCCTGGCATGGCACAAGTTTTTTGCACCTCATTTCCAAGATTATTTTTACAGGCTCCCCAAGGGGAGCAAGGTCAGCTGAGAAGTTAGTTTACCGACTGTTACCTCTCAGCTGAGGCTTGGACCGAGGCAGCGTCCCCTGCCCGAGAGAGTCCACGTGCAGAGCCTGGTACCTTGAACACCTGATGCTGAGTCAGGAGGATCTGCTGGAAGTCCCGCTAGTACATTCAGTGTCAGAGACAAGGCTGCTGGCTGTGATGTGGGATCACTGACCGGTAGGTGGTTTTGTTGTTTAGTTGCTAAGCTTTGTCCGACTCTTTTGTGAAACCATGGACTGCAGCCCCACCAGGCTCCTCTGTCCATGGGATTTCCCAGGCAAGAATACTGGAGTGGGTCACCATTTCCTTCTCCAGGGGATCTTCCCGACCCAGAGATCAAACCTGCATCTCCTGTATTGGCAGGGTGGGTTCTTTACCACTGAGCCACCAGAGAAGCCCCCTGTACAGTAGGAATGGAGTCCAAAAGGAGAGCTGGAGAGAAGGTCAGCCAGGGGATCTGACTGGAGTGCTCAGGGAGAGACCCCTTCAAAAGGGGCCGGTATGCCCAAGCAGGGGGTTTCCATGCTCTGTAAGGACAAGGTATCTGGGTGGGATCAACTCCCTCTGTGTCCCCATGTCCCACAAGAGCAGAGACATTACTGGGAGGAGCCAAGGGCTCTGGGAGCACAGCCCATGTGTTGGAGCAGAAGGATGAGCAGAAAGAAAGGGCTGGGGCTGGAGGTGGCGGCTGGGATTTCTGGGGTCGGTGGGGTGAAGTGTGAGGGTCGAGGGGAGTTGTTCAGGATTGCGTCCACAGGTGGAGAACCAGCCTTGATCCACTCCCTTTTGGAGGGGCCTAAGGAACGTGGGTCTCGGAGCATGCATCCCCATGACTTTGAAAGGGAAAGAGGCGACCACTGATACCCACGAGTGGGGCAGGGAAATCGCCCTGTGAGGCTTCCTCCTGGGCTGTTTTGGGCCTTGACAGAGTGTCCCTTTGTGCTTTTCTCCATGGGGTGGCCGGGAAAAGCTGAACTGACTCTGTTAGGATGTTTTAGGCTTGCTGGCGGTAAAACGGTGGTGTTACGGGTGTTGGGAAGGAGAACCCATTCACTGTTTGCTGGTGTGTACAGCTTTCCGAGGTCAAAGCTGGAAACCTAGTTCAGCCGGGTGCAGGATTACCTACCTCTAACCTCTGCCAGGAAACAGTGGCTCTTGGGGACCCTGGTCATCCCTGGCTTTTCCTATTTCCTAGGGAAATCATATATATCAAAAGTGGGTCTTTCGGGTCAGACTTGAGGAAGCCAAGTAAGGTTTCCTAGAGTTTTCGAGGAGGGGGGACAGCCCCAGATTGGACATTTCTGTAAGAAATGAGCTCGAGGATGAATTTGGCATCATTCAGACCCCACAGCGTCAGTGTATTAATGGCACAGACTGGGACCTAGGAGCTCACGGTGAGAAAGGACGGACACGCACAGTTTTGCTGGGTTTCTTCCTCAGAAGCGTGCCAGATCCATTTTCTATCTGTTTTGTAGATGAGGGCACAGAGACACAGAGTGGTTAAGGAGCTCGCTCAAGGTCACACAGCTTGTGGGTGGCCTGGTTGGGGTCGAGGCCAAAGCACTGGCTCCACGGTCCATACTCGCTTGGTGGCTCCATCCTCTTCTGCTCTCCCTCCCCTCCCCCTTCCCTTCTTCTCGCTTCTCTTCTTTCTCTTTCTACCTCTCCTTTCATTGCGTATGTTTTAATATTGTCAAAGTAGTATCACTATAAAACCACTATGGAGAATTAAGGAAATGAACAAAAGAAAAAAAGTCCACATTCAGAATCCCACACCGTAATGCACTCTTAAAATTTGTGTCTTTTTTTCATCTCATGCACATTTTTTATGCATTAATGACTCTTTTTTAAAAAGCGGATTTTTAATTGGAGGATAATTGCTTTACAATATTGTGTTAGTTTCTGCTGTACAATGTGAATCGGCTAATATGTGTGTGTATATATGCTTAGTCGCTTCAGTTGTGTCCGACTCTCTGTGACCCTATGGACCGTGGCCCACAGGCTCCTCTGTCCATGGGATTCTCCAGGCAAAAATACTGGAGTGGGTTGCCATTTCCTTCTCCAGTGTGTATATACGCACATATATATACGTATCCCTTCCCTCTTGGACCTTCCTCCCAACCCCCAGCCCCTCCCACCCCTCCAGGCCACCAGCCGAGCACTGAGCTGAGCTTCCTGTGCTGTACAGCAGCTCCCCACTAACTATTTTATGCATGGCAGTGTGTATGACTGAGCCTTCAACGGAAATGATGACTAGACTTGAAGCAGTTGATCAAATGTATAGTTCGATATATGATCAATGATTGTAATAGTGTAACTCTAGAAGGCAATGGCAACCCACTCCAGTACTCTTGCCTGGAAAATCCCTTGGATGGTGGAGCCTGGTAGGCTGCAGTCCATGGGGTCGCGAAGAGTGGGACACGACTGAGCGTCTTCACTTTCACTTTCATGCATTGGAGAAGGAAATGACAACCCACTCCAGTGTTATTGCCTGGAGAATCCCAGGGACGGGGGAGCCTCGTGGGCTTCCATCTATGGGGTTGCACAGAGTCGGACACGACTGAAGTGACTTAGCAGCAACTTAGCGGCAGTGTGTATATATACATATATATATACATCCCCTCCCTCTTGGACCTTCCTCCCAACCCCTAGCCCCTCCCGCCCCTCCAGGCCACCCACCGAGCCTGAGCTGAGCTCCCTGTGCTGTACAGCCACTCCCCACTAGCTGTCTCACGCATGGCAGTGTGTATATGACGGTACTTCTCTCCCAACTCATCCTCCCTCCTTCTCCCAGCCCCCATGTCCACCCGTGCACATTTTTAATGATTGCAATTCTAACTTAGATACCGTATTTATGTGTCTTGATTTTTTTTTTCTCATTTCACATTGTGTTGTCACAGTCTTCCGTGTTTTCTCACTCTACTTTAGGTCTGCCCCGCCATGTACTAGTTACTGGGAATACCAAAGGGAACAGGAGAGTGAGGCCCTAGTCCTCATGGAGCTTTCTGGCTGGTGGAAAATTGCAAGCGTTTATAACACAGAGACCTCATGAGAATTTGCCTTCCCTTCGTTTTTCCATTACTACCCCTGATGCAATCACAAAGCTGCATTCTACACCATGTAATGTTTTGGATCACGTTCTATTCTTACTTGTTTTCCATTATGTCTGCCAGTTCTTGAGTCATCTTTGTTGCCTTTCTTGAACACTCCAGTCTCAATACATCTCTCAAACTTGCTTGCTTTTTTCCTTATATCATCCTATGTCTTTGGAAAAAACTGTATTTTACATTACTTCATCACCCGTGTCTTTTGGCTTCCTTTGTCCAGTGTTAATCCATGTCTGTTTTATAACTGCCATATAATAATTATTTTATAATGGTCATTATATAATACTAGGAAGGAAAGTCGGAGAAGGCAATGGCACCCCACTCCAGTACTCTTGCCTGAAAAATCCCATGGACGGAGGATCCTGGAAGGTTGCAGTCCATGGGGTCTCTAAGAGTCGGGCACGACTGAGCGACTTCACTTTGACTTTTCCCTTTCATGCATTGGAGAAGGAAATGGCAACCCACTCCAGTGTTCTTGCCTGGAGAATCCCAGGGAGCCTGGTGGGCTGCCGTCTATGGGGTCGCACAGAGTTGGACACAACTGAAGTGACTTAGCAGCAGCAGGAAGGAAAGTACAGAATAGTTGATGATATACACAATCCCCTATTGCTGGGCACTTAGGTTGTGCCCCCTTTTCTCCATGACATATAATGTGGTAATGAACATCTTCCCAAGTGATGCTAATGGTAAAGAACCTGCCTGCCAATGCAGGAGACATAAGAGATATTGGTTCAATCCCTGGGTTGGGAAGATCCCCTGGAGGAGGGCATGGCAACCCACCCCAGTATTCTTGCCTGGAGAATCCCATGGACAGAGGAGCCTGGCAGGCTATGGTCCATAGGGTCGCAGAGAGTCGGGACTGAAGCAACTTGGCATGCATGCAATGAACATCTTCCATCTTGTTCTTTCCATTCACTGAAACCTCACCTACGCCACTGGAAAGATCCTGCCCAGTGAGCTCTTGGTGGCTAAATCCAACAGACCCTGATCCATCTTTTAGTTACTTGATCATCAGCTGCACGGGGTAATGTCTTCTCAGTATGCTTTTCCTACTTGGCTCCTGTGACACATTCTCTCTTGGTTCGACTGGAGCTGCTCTTTCTCTCTCTTCTTTCCCACAGATCCCACCAAGCAGTTTCTTGGCATTGGTGCCGCCAGCATTGGTGTCCTGATCCTCTGTCTCCTCACTGTGCACGTTTGCCTTGGGCGGTTCTGTCCTTTCCTGTGGCTTCACTTCCCGTCTACGTGGTGATTCCTGCCTCTAGATGCTTGGCCCTGACCTGCAGGCTTAGAAAATAATGATCTTGTTTTTTAAAGTGTTTAATTAGAGGATAATTGCTTTACAAAGTTGTATTGGTTTCTGCTGTACAACAATGCAAATCAGCCATAAATATATATATATATATATATATATATATATATATATATACCACCTTCCTCATAAGCCTCCCTCCCCACCATGATCTTGTTATAAGTCATACTTGTTGTAGAACGTAATCTTTTTTTTTTAAATTGAAGTATGGTTGATTTACAGTAATATGTTAATTTCTGGTGTACAGCAAAGTGATTCGGTTATACATATATTTGCATATATCTAGATATTTTTTGCAGAGAAGGCGATGGTACCCCACTCCAGTACTCTTGCCTGGAAAATCCCATGGATGGAGGAGCTTGGTAGGCTGCAGCCCATGGGGTCGCGAAGAGTCGGACACGACCGAGCGACTTCACTTTCACTTTTTACTTCATGCATTGGAGAAGGAAATGGCAATCCACTCCAGTGTTATTGCCTGGAGAATCCCAGGGACAGTGGAGCCTGGTGGGCTGCCATCTCTGTGGTCGCACAGAGTCGGACACAACTGAAGCGACTTAGCAGCAGCAGCAGCAGCAGATTTTTTTTTATCCTTTTCCATTACAGTTTATTATAAGATATTGAATATAGTTCCCTGTACTATACAGTAAATACTTGTCATTAATTTTATACATAGTAGCGTGCGTGTGTTTATCCCCTCCACCCTGGCACTTCATAACCATAAGTTTGTTTTCTATGTCTGGGAGTTTGTTTCTGTTTGGTGATTAAGTTCATTTGTACTATTATTTTTAGATTCCACATCACATTCTAGTGAATATTATATGATATTTGTCTTTCTCTGACTTCACTTAGTATGACAATCTCTAAGTCCTTTAATGTTGCTGCAAATGGCATTATTTAATTCATTTTTATGTCTGAGTAGTATCCCATTATTGGGGAAGGCAATGTCACCCCACTCCAGTACTGTTGCCTGGAAAATCCCATGGACGGAAGAGCCTGGTAGGCTGCAGTCCATGGGGTCTCGAAGAGTCGGACACAACTGAGCAACTTCACTTTCACGCATTGGAGAAGGAAATGGCAACCCACTCCAGTGTTCTTGCCTGGAGAATCCCAGGGACGGGGGAAGCTTGGTGGGCTGTCATCTCTGGGGTCGCAGAGTCGGACATGACTGAAGCGACTTAGCAGCAGCAGCAGCAGCAGTATCCCATTATATATATGTATATCCCATATCTTCTTTATCTATTCATCTGTCGAAGGGCACTTAGGTTGCTCCCATCTCTTGGTGATAGTGAACAGTTTCTTAGAACTTCATCTTTAATGAGTTAGAAAAGTCAGACACTTTTCCTCTTCTTTTGTAATATTTATTTTATTTGGCGGCGTTGGGTCTCGGCTACAGCACGTGGGCTCTTCACTGCCAGGCACAGGCTCTCTGGCTGTGGCTCGTCGGCTTAGTTGCCCCATAACATGTGCCATCTTAGTTCCCGACCAGGGATCAAACCTGGATCCCCTGCGTTGGAAGGCAGTTTCTTAACCACTGGGCCACCAGGGAAGTCCTGCAGACTCTTTTCTAAGCACTTGGCTCAGGTCATTTTATTTGCTCCACAAACTCCCTCAGCAACAGGCCCTGTGATGGTCACTGTCAGTTGAGGAAATTGGAGTCCGTTAGCTGTCCGCAGTGGAATGTCCATAGTCTTCAGATTCTATCAGTTCCACCCTCGTGGTATCTCCTGAGTTCTTCTTCCCTCCACCTCCTCACTCGTCCCTCATGTGTCCTCAGCATCCCTCTCCTTGACAGTTGCAGTATCTTCCTAACGTCCTGCAGCCTCAAGGTCTCGCCTGCCATGAGTCTTCTCAATGCACAAAGTGATCTTCCTAAAATGAAACACTGTTATGTCTGTCCGGCTTGGACCGAAGTTCATGATGAAGACACTTTACCTTGCCTTTGGCCTTTTATCCTGAACACAGCCATGTTCCTCTGTCCCCACCAGTAATCCGTTGCCTTCTTCCACTTAGTTGTGCCATTGTCTAACCCGCTCTGGGGTTACCTCTAAAAAGTGGTGGGTGTTCCTGTTCCGAGAAGGTCTGGCTCCTCCCCAAGCCAGCGCTTTCTGCTGATGGCTGAGCCCTGGCTCAGTGTCCGAACATGCTTGGAGCCCTTCTCTCCAGGTCTGCAGCAGACTCTTCTGCAGTGATTTGTACTTGCTTAGGATTAAAATCATCCTACCTCTTCCCTCCTAGGCACCCCCCACTAAGCAGCAAGTCTAATTTTGAGAAAGACATTCCATATATCACGAAGAAGGGACTGGAGAGGGCTGGCGTGTCTACAGCCAGCTGAAACTCATGCAGCTCTTGGACAGGGGTCCACGGTCTGGGCCAAGGCATGCTCTTCACGCTCCTTTGATACCAGTTGGCTAGCATGCTGCATGGTCCTTGCACAGGGCTTGGGAGAGCCTTGCAGGGGAAGTGGCCAGGAACTTGGCTGGCCGGTCATTGTATTTCAGGAAAGACAGGCCCAGATCATAAGCTGGCTGGGCCCTGGGCCTGACGGGAAAGTTCTGGGGAGCAGGCCTTCACAAAAGCATTCTCAGGCGTTATTAAAGCATCATGTTCCTTTGGAAGCGGGAGAGACTAGCCACTGTTCCCTGGTGTTTGCTCAGAGACTCAAGGACCCTAGAGGTTTTGTTCCATTTGGTTGACAGTGTGTGATGACAGCGTTGGTGGAGCTGAGCCGGCTCAGGCTGGTTATAAATCACAGGGTATGGGGAAGGAAAAAGGTTCAAATTTCCCCCAAGAAAGAGTCAGTAAATGTCTTCCAGAAACTTTAGGCTCCAAAAAAATGTGGCCATGTGTATTCCTTCACAGTCAGCAAGAGGACCCGACAAAACTCTCTCGGGAAACTTTGTCTTGAGCACCAAGCATCTTGGACGTATTGCAATCTTTTAATCCTTGGATCATTTCAGAAATTTGTCTTAAAGAAATAATTAGAAAAGAACACCCAAGATTTATACCCAAGCATGTTTGACACAAGGTTTTTATCATAGCAGAAACAAGACCAAATAGAAAACAAAACCCACACGCATGAAAATGGCTTAAATGTCTAATGGTAGGGATTAATTTAATTTAGGTACACCCACGTTGGGCTCTTCAGCCATTTAACAAAGCATATTTTCCAGGAAATATGAGAGACCTAGACGAATGCTTAGGCTACAAATTAATCAGATAAAGCAAATATGTATAAATAGAAGAAACATTGAACGGGAATATCCCCAAATATTAATAATCTCTCTGAGAAATGGGGTTATGGGTGATTTCTGTATTATTCTCTGTACTTTTATGGGTACTTGATACGTTGATGTTGTAACTCTTAAAAAAGATACTTATAGAAAAAAACCTTAACAGGGTTTGTCTTTTTTTTCTTTTTTTTAAAAGCAATTTTATGTATTTACTTTTGGCTGTGCTGGGTCTTTGCAGCTGCACGGCTTTTCTCTGCTTGCTGGGATCGGGGGCTGCTCTCCAGGTGCGGGGCACAGGCCTCTTGTGGAGGTGGTTTCTCTTGTTTTGGAGCGTGGGCTCCAGGGCACTCCCGCCCCAGTAGTCACAGTGTGAGGGCTCCGTAGTTGGGCTCCCGGGCTCCAGAGCACAGTCATTGTAGTGCAAGGAATTGGTTGCCCTGCAGCATGTGGGATCTTCCTGGATCAGGGATCGAACCTGTGTCTCCTGCATTGGCAGGCGGATTCTTCACCACTGAGTCACCGGGGAAGTCCCATGTTCGCCTTTTCTTGGCATGGGGTTTGGGAGAGCAGGCTCTCCTCATTGGTCAGATGTACATTCTGGTCCTATTGGAAATGGGGAAACCAGAGGATCATGGGAACGGAGAGATTTGAGCATTTGATATGGAAGCAGGCCTTGGGATGTCCCAAGAGCCAGGTGCGAGTTGCCTAAAAAGAACCAGAGGGGACTTTTGTCTGCCCCTCCGTCAGGCCTGCTCCTGCTGCCATTGGCTGTCAGTTGAATGGACCCTCCCCAACCAACAGTCTGGGATCATCCCTGACTGGTTTCTCTGCCTCACCCAGTTGATCTTCAAATGGGCTTTGTAACTTTTTCCAAAGAAATGTCTTCCACATCTCCACTGCCTTATTTCAGGATGCCCTCATTTCCCGACCAGGCTACTGGAAAGGCTCCCAGTTTGCCCTCTTTCAATATGCTCCTGTCACCACAGCCAGACTGTTCTTGTTGTTGAGTTGCTGAGTTGTGTCTGACTGTTTGTGACTCTATGGACTATAGCCTGTGGCTTCTCTGTCCATGGGATTTTCCTGGCATGAATACTAGGAGTGGGTTGCCATTTCCTTCTCCAGGGGATCTTCCCAGCTCAGAGATTGAACCTGTGTCTCCTGCTTGGCAGGCGGATGCTTTACCGCTGAGTCACCTGGGAAACCCAGAAATGCAGGTCTGCTTCTGCTATGCCTTTGCCAAACACCCCGCTGTAGCTTTTTCTGGTGTTCAAGGAAAAACCCAAACTCTTCTTTTACAAAATCCTTCTCGATCTAACTCCAGCCTAGTTTCACAGCCTCATCGTTCTGCTCCACGCCTTTTGCTGCTCCCATCACATCAGCCTCCTAACTGACCCTGAAAGTGCCTGGTCCTTTCATGGACCTTCTATCTACCTCATTATCCTTCTTTTCTCCCTGTGGGAAATCCTTTTCATCCCTCTGGAGTCAGCTCGCCATCATCCCCCACCAGGCAGAACACATTTCTTTCTTCTCTGAGTTTTCTTAGAACTGCATGATACGTCTTTTCTCATCTGAAACGTTGCCTCGTTTGGGAGGGTTCAGATCTTCTTCTTCTCTGCTAGAGCATGAAGTCCTTGAGACAATGACTGGTCCGTTTTTCTCTTCCATAGTCTTGAGCATAGTTCCTGGTGGGTGTTGGTAGGTACTGTAGGTGTTTGTTGAATGGATGAATGAAGTTAAGGAAGGCAAGGCTGTGCCTCATTGTAAGGAAGAGTCTTTTAATCAACTCTCAGATTATAGTGTTTAATTCCCAGCACCGACTCAGATCAACTGGAAGTGGCTCCCTTATAAGCTTATTCTGAAGGAGTTTAATGGTGGTTCTCAGATAAAAAGGATAAGATGTTTCAGTTCTTTCAGGATGTTTTAGCTGTTTATTGCAGTTTAACTGATCACCTCTGGATTTAGAACCTGTGAACAATGATGATTATTCATTTGGCTCATGAATTTGAAATTTGATTGGGACTTGATGGAGATGGGTACGTCTGCTTCATGTGGCATCAGCTGCATGGATGGACTGCATGGGGCAGCTAAAGATTCACTTCCAAGATGGAGCCCTCACACGGCTGGGAAGCTGGTGCTGGCTTCCAGCTAGAGTTCATTTGCTGCTGTTGGTCACGGGCCTCAGTTCTCCTCCACTGGGGCATCTCCAGGTGGCCGCTTGGGCTTTCTCACAAGGTGATGGCTGGGTTCAAGAGATCTGGGTGGAAGTCACTTCTGTGATATTTTACTGATCAAGCCAGTTATTAAGCCTAGCCTAGATCCAAATGAGGGTGGGTGGAATTAGACTCCACCTCTCAATGAGAAGAATATCAAAAAGTTTGCCCTGGCATAAAAAAGGATCGAGGTGGGACAAATAATGGTCTGTTTTCTAGTTTTATTCTAACTGACAAAAGTAATTCCACAGTGGTATTGCGTGGATGTTCTTAGAATCACAGAAATGTTAAAGCCCTAGAGTCAAGTTGTTGGATCTGGCAGCTGGATGAACTTCTGGGAAGGCAGTCAGTTCTCCACTAGGGGAGGAATTCAAACATGGATTAGCAATTGCTGTGGAGAGATGTTACAGAAGGCAGTCAAGCTGCCAATGAGGAGTGGGATTGGATTGAGGTGAAGGAAATATATTTAGTTATATTTATCAGTTCAGTGTGATCAGCTGTTGTCATACTGTTAGCCTGGTGTTCCTGGACCCCTCATCAGGCTCTGGGATTGAGCAGACTTGATGGTGATGATAGCACGGCTGATGATGCTGGTGCTCATGATGGTGATGGTGATGATGGAGATGGTGTGGTGGTGATGGTGGTGGTGTGGAGGTGATGGTGAAGGTGATGGTAATGATGGCGGTGATAATAATGATGGTGCTGGTGCTGCTGCTGCTGCTGCTGTGGTGGTGATGATAGTGATGGTGCTGATGCTGATGGTCATGGTGATGCTGATGGTGTGGTGGTGATGATGGTGATGATGATAATAGCTAACACATGTATAACGTTTACTATCTTCAGGCACTGTCTTATGTACTTTATATATATTAAAATATAATTTAATCCCCCTAATAATCCCTACAAATTAGAGATTATTGTTATGCCCATTTTACAGATGAAGAAACTGAAGTAGAGAGAGGTTACATAATGGACTCAAAGCTGACCAGTGGAGCTGACGGTGGAGCTGGCTGGCCATTGAGTGGGTATTCAAGGAAGACTTCCAGACCAGTATGGCGTGTGACCGCGTGGTCTTGGCTTTTCCTTCTTTCCCTTGTGAGAGCGCTCCTGTCTCCCATGAGTGGTCCTGCTCAGCATGCGTCTGGCCTTCTGAAATCAGAAGTGCTTGGGGTGAGCCTGCAGGTGGCAGAGGACTAGCAGGAATATTATAGAAGTGAATTCAAGTATCTGATGAGGAAGCGACTCTTTAAATTCCTTCCTGGGCAGAAGACAGTAGGGTTATAGCTGGTCTGAGCCCTCGTTCCGGGGAATGATTCTGAACACCCCGAAACCCTTCTTCCATGTAAAATGACACCCTTTGCTGGGCCTGGAGGGTCATTTTAAAGCAACTGAACCTACCACATACTTCTCAGTGCTCCCTGGGGCCATCAGGTCCTTTTTTCGCTTCTCAGTTTTCCTTGCTTAACAGGTAATTCTCACTTCTTCCTCGACAACTCCTGCTCTTTCAAGGCTGAGTTCAAGGGTTTTCTCCCCTGTGGATACTTCTTATGTTGCCCTAGCCAGAGCCAGGCCTCCATCTCTGCTGGCTCCATGGTTCTACCCACATCTCTTAACACTTATGACTTCTAACTATCCTTAGGATGCTCTTGTTCTCTCACAAAACTGGATGTCCTTGCAGGTGGGGACCACTGCTCATTCTGCCCCAAATTCCCACTTCCTGGCAAAGTGTGGGACCTTCATCCGTGTTTTTATTTTTATATTTTAAAAAATATTTATTTATTTGGGTCTTAGTTGCTGCACGTGGGATCTTCTACCTTTGCTGTGGCACGTGGGATCTGGTGCCCTGACCAGGGAAAGAACTCAGGCCCCCTGCATTGGTAACACAGAGTCTTAGCCGCTGGGCCACCAGGAAGTCCATTCATCCATATTGTTAGATGAATAACCCTCCCAAAGCACAATATGGTTAGAATTTTCCTGCTATTACCTTGCTTGGCGACTTTGCTTTTCTTTAGAGACTGTGACTATATATATTCAAAAAAAAAAATCACAATCCTATATGCTTTCTTTAAGCAATAATTTCCTGCCACTCTTTAAAGAGTCCCAATCTCTAGGACTCTTTGGTTCTCCAACTTAAACATTCATCAGAATCACCTGGAGGGCTGGTGAAACTATAGGTCCCAGTGTTTCTGAGTCAGGAGGTATGGAGAGGGTTCAAGAATGTTCATTTCCCACAAGTTCCCAGGTGAGGTAGCTGGGACTGGTCTGGGACCTGCCTGAGAACCTTTGCCTGAGACTTCATGTACAAGGAGGCCAGGCAACACTCAGGCTTTGAGAGTATGCACCGTTTCTTTTGTTTTTAGCATCCACAAAGTGTATGTGCTGCAGTTTGATTCCATCAACGCATGGCCCAATTTCTGTTTTTAATAATAACCCGAGGAAAGAGAAATGTATCTTGCTGTGGAAAATAGTATCTCCATCAAATAAATGCCTAATACCAAGCATTTGAATTGCACTCTGATCTTTCCATTTATTAAAAACAGCATTAAATTATTTGATGTGTTAGCAGCAGCCCTGGAGAAGAAGAGGACACTCTGATATTCAGAAAACCAGCGAGCATGCAAACAGAGGGCTTTCCAATGTGCTTAGAATATGTGGTGAGAGTTCTTTGGGGGAAGGTATTTCATCCAAAATGCAGAGGGTACGTGAAATGTGAATAAATATGATTGCTGTTAAAAAATTCCGTCTCATGAGCTGCACCATAGATACAATGGAGATTTAAATGTGGGGGACCTCTGGCTCTAGGCAGCTAGAAGATAGAAGAAGAGATGGAAGAAGATGGGAAAAGGGAAATGATTTTTCAATCCTCTTGACCAGTGGCCTCTCTGTGTGTAGGTGTTAACTGTAGATTACAGCCTGGCAATAGTTGTTCTTCTCTATTATACTGCTTATCTCCCAGGCAAAGATGGCAGGGACAAGAGACAAGATGGTGAGATGTATACAGATGAGTTTGCTTAAAAGCAATGGGCTTTTAGGATTTAGATAATCCCAGGTATGGGACCCCCCCAGCCACTCAGCACTGAGTCAAAATCCCTGATGTGGGGAAACTCGGCTCCGCCCCCAAACTAGTTTCCCGTTTGTCTGATGAGGGTCTTAGGGCACTGTCTTTCGTGATCTTATTCTTAGAAGCCTATAATGGCAAAACACTGCAAACATACAGAAGAGATGGACCATGAAATAAATTCCACTGAAGAAGAAGACGACCAGTTCCCCCCGAGAATAGCCGATGATGTGACTTGTTTCTCAGGTCCTCAAACAGTCAGGTCCAGCCTCTCTGGATGAATGATGCTCCTTGGAGATGCGCAACATCGTGTGAAGACCCTGGAGTCCTGCTAGTCGCTCTTTCTCTCTCACACAGTGTATAACTCTTGGCGTGGCTCGGTCACCCCAGTGTACCCTGAGTATAGCCGCTTCTCATGCCCCTACTGCTACCACCTTGTTCCGGTCCACGCTCTTCTTTGCTCAGATCATTGCAGTAGCCTCCCAACTACTCCATCTCTTCCTACTATTGTTCCCCTTCCTTTTATCCTCAGTAAGCAGCCAGAATGGGCTCAGAGGTCACATCCTCAAGTGCTGCAAGGACCCCTCCTTCCATCAGAGTGAAAGCTAAGGGCTGCACAATGGCCTTCAGGTTGCTATAGAATTTGGGCCCCATGACCCTCCCTTCCCCGCTGTTTCTTCCCCATCTGTGTTTCTCTTCACTTGCTTTCTTCCTGCCATATTGGCTCCTTAATGTCCTTAAACATAGCAAGCACGCTCTTATGGCAACGCTTTAGTGTTTGCTGTTCCCTCTGCCTGGAATCCCCTTCCTCCGGAAGCCAGTGGTTTCTTTCCCATCTTTAGGTCTTTCCTCCGTATCACCTTCAGGCCTTCCTGGAACGCCTTTGGCAACGGCATTGCCCCCACCACTCCTTATCATCTTCCAATACACTGTACCTTTTATTTACGTATTTTATTTGACTCTTTGCTGTTGTTTAGTCGCTAAGTCGTGTCCAACTCTTTGCAACCCCATGGACGGTCGCCCGCCAGGCTCCCCTGTCCATGCGGTTTCCCAGGCAAGAATACTGCAGTGGGTTGCCGTTTCCTTCTCCAGAGGATCTTCCCAACCCAGGGATCAAACCCAGGTCTCCTGCATTGCAGGCAGGCTCTTTACGGGGTTGTCGTCTTCCTCAGCATCTTCTAACACACCATGCATTGTATTTACATACTTTATTTGTCTGTCTTTTTGTATTAAAGCAAACTCCTGGAAGGCAGGAATTTTTCTGGATTTTCTGTTCTTAGCACCTAGGTCAGTGCCCGGCACTATAAAAGGTGCATTGAATGAACAAATGAGTGAATCTAGAAAAATGAATAAATGAATTGAGAAACTCATCACTCTCATATTCTAACACAATAACTTTCACTTGTTGAGAAGACACAGACACAAACATATGTGACTTATATAGGTAAACGGCTGTCAGCCTCTTAATTTTTTCCCCAGCAGGAAGCTTGAGTGCACACTGTTGGCTTCCAATCTGGAGCCCTGGTTACACTACCTTGCACCCTTCCAAGTATGGCTCCCATGCCAGTGAACCAGGTCTCGGGAGAGAAAGTCCAGCCCACATCACTTTTACCTGCAGGGATGTTTCTTCCTGACCCAAAGGGTGGCCTCAGAGTTTAATTTCCTTACCCAAGAATTCTTTTTCCTTGTTTTGCTTTGAGTCACCCAATTTTCCTGGTGACTTGCTCTCCATTTCCAGAATTCTCCTTGCAGAGCTCTGTGCGTGCTCTGTTGCTCAGTCATATGAGACTCTTTGCAACATCATGAACTGTAGGTTGCCGGGCTCCTCTGCCCATGGGATTTTTCAGGCAGGAGTAATGGAGTGCCTTTTCTTTTCCTTCTCCAGGGGATCTTCTCGACCCAGGGATCGAATCTGCATCTCCTGTCTCCTGCACTGGCAGGAGTACCAGTAGCGCCACCTGGGAAGCCCCCAGGGAGCAGGGGTGTCCTTCAGATAGAGCCCAGGAGAGCTGTGAAAGCCATCCTCCAACCATAAAAGGGAAGCCTGCTGCAAGCAGAATCCAGACTTTGGCCAGAGGATGGCAGTGTGGTTGTTTCCAAGAGAGAGCTGAACAATATGGAAAAAAAAATTTTTTTTTCCAAATGGCAATAACAGCTGTGCTTTCAAACCCTGCGGGGAACATCAGAAAATGTTAACCCCCAAATGGTGGGGAAACCTGGGCTGGAGGCAGACGTGGGGATCTTGACCATGGAGGCCAGGCCTGGAGGAAGGCAGGGGGCCGGAGAGGGGCAGAACGGAGTGAGGAAAGGGAGCTGCAAGAGAGCCAAGCCCAGAAAGCAGAGTGATTTCAGGTTATCTCCAGACTCTCTAGGATTTTTGCCACCATTACTGCTGCCACCAAAGTATCAGTCCATGGTGGTTTTGCAAAGGGTTTTCACTCATGTTATCTGTGTCTGTCACCTGTCTGTCCATCTGTCTGTCTATCCCTTGCTCCTTCCTGCTTCCCTTAGCTCCTTATTTCTGCCTCCTTTCTAACACTTGATCACATTCACCCTTCAATAAGAGCCATTGAGGAATGTGCCCCGCCTCCCAGCTGGACAAGGGGGATTTGAGAGCATCCCCTGGTGTCTAGGACAAGGCAGGTGCTTGGCCAACATTTGTGGGGTGCATGGGCACACTTGGGGCACTTTTCCTCCCCCAATCTTCACAGCCTTCAAGGCATTTAATCCTGGCGTCACCTCTTCAAGGGAGATATTAGCGTGTTTTTTGAAGATGGCTGCAACAATTAAAAGGGATTCTGGCTACAACCCCAGTGTGTGGAGGAGGAGGGTTCCCGCCACATCACCAAGCAAGATGTGTCTTGGGAACTCTGAGCCAACGTGGAAGAAATCCATTTACCCTGGGACCTCCACACAGAACAGCGCAGACCTCAGAGAGACAGAGAGAGAGGCCGCAGGAGAGAGGCACCTCAGCTGATCAAGTTCCAGCTGTTTGAAACTCCCAGTTGAGGCCTCGAGCACATTGGGGCAGAGATGAGGCGTCCTGCGGTGCTCTGTCCTAATTCCTGACCCAGAGAATCCGTGAACATAACAAGTGGGTGTTCCACATTGCAATGTTGTGGACTGATTCATTACACAACCAGAGCAATGGAACATTCTTCTGCCCTCCTCCCTTTTTTATTTTTAATTTTTTTCTAGCTTTTAGCGATTTTTTCCATCTAATTTTTCCAAAATTTTTCCATTTTTTCCATCCTTAAAAAAAGATTTATTTAAGTAAGTTTATTATCCTGTTTATATTTGATGGTGCAGCATCTTCGTTGCTGTGCAGACTTGTCTCTAGTTGCAGAGAGTGGGGTCTGCTCTCTACTTGTGCTGCACGAGCTTCTCATCACGGTGGCCTTTCTCCTTCCAGAGCACTGGCTCTAGGGCACACGGGCTTTGGTAGTTGCCGCACATGGGCTCAGTAGTTTAGCTCCTGGGCTCCAAGCACAGGCTCAGTAGTTGTTCTGTGGCATGTGGGAATCTTCCTGGATCAGGGCTTGAACCTATGTCTCCTGTATTAGCAGGCAGATTCTTCATCACTGAGCCACCAGGGAAGGCCTTCTTTCCTCTTTTTAAAGAAGATTGAAGCCTAACAAGCAGATGAGCTGGCCCTTGGACCCTGCGCTCTGGGCCCCCAGAGCATCTTTCCTGATGTTAGCTTTCATGGCCAGGCAGGAGCTGAAGAAGAGACATGGACTTGGTTCAAGGTCACTCGAGGCTGGGAGAAGCCTTTGGTTTTGTTCACAGGTCAGCAAAGTGGAAATGCAGGGATTTTGATCTGCCTGGGGTCTAGTGGGTGAAAGTGAAGCTTGCAGTTTTGGGGTTTCTGGTCTGAAATTAGTGGCCCCAGGAACATTAGCCGGTGGTGGGACTCCTTGAAAGCTGCTACCTACACAGCCCTGCAAACCTGCCAGCAGATGGCTTGTGACATTACAATTCTAATGCAAGCATTAGTTGATATGATTGTCACCATGGGCCGTATTTGAGGGTGCAGTCAAGAGGCCACAGAAGCAGGAAAAATCCAGCAAACCTCAACGCTGCTATGAAGACATAATTGTTCTCCGTTCGTCTTGGCTGTTGACACCCCATCAGGAATCTCCCTTAGACCAATTAATAATCTTGTGGCGAAGCAACCTTGAGATGGTCTTGTCAGTGGAAGTTCTCAACAGTGATGAATTTGGGGATGAACAGCTCTTCCTGATAGGAGGGCCACAGTCTCTCAGTGAGCCTGGAGGACAAGCTGGTGGGCTCCTTTCTCTGAGGTGAGCAGTGAAGCCTCAGTCTGGGCTTGGGGGTTGTTGATAAGGAGCCTTTCCATGGCAACACAGGAAGCCTGACGCTGAAAGTGAATTTCAGCATCATTGGGAATCAGACACCACAGACAGACTTGGCAAACCCCATAGCCATTGAGAACTTTGTGGCAGTAAGTCCTGAATGGTCTCTGCCTCTCCTAGTTTCCTGGAGAAGCCCCCTCCCCACTTCCCAAGTCCGATTTGGAACCCCAGTTATGGGGGAGCTGACAGTTGGATACTCTGATGTGGAGGGCAATATTGTAATGTCTGGCAACTGTGATGGTGTGCTGTGTGTAGCCAGGGCCTTGTTTATAGAGTAACGGTATGTGGTTGTCATGTATGGAGGCCACGATGCCTGTGGCATGTCAATTGCAATGATGAGTTTTTAGGAAGCCATTGTGTTGTTGGGGTGTGCAGTCATGGCCATGCTGGGTTCACAGAGGCTGTAAATATTACCCTATCCTAACGCTGGTGGGTTCTGTGCTGTTCTTCTTGGCAGGGTTCATCGGTCACCCAGTTCTTCTGTTCTGGATGGTTCAACCCAGTGCATCTCAGACTCTAAGGTGCTTTCCAATTATGCAGGGAACTTGGGAAGATGCAGGTTCTGAACCAGCAGATCTGGGATAGGGTGAGAGAGTCATCGTCTAACATGCTTCCAACAAGGCCAGTGCTGCTGGTCTACACTTGGAGAAGCACGATCCGATGGAACTTCCTGCAGTGATGGAGATGCTCTATTTTTGCCCTGTCCGATATGGTATCCACTAGTTACAGGGCTGTCGAGCTCTTGGTATGTGTGAGTGGGGGATTTGACTTTCAAGATTTATTCAGTTTTTGCCAATTTAATTTGCAATAGGTGCATATAGTTAGTGGCTCTCATGTTGGATGGTACAGCTCTAGAATGTTCTGTAGTGTGTATCAGAGTTCTCTAGAAGGCTTGTTAAAACACAAATTGCTGCCCCCACCCCTGCCCTTGGTCTGGGTTAGGGGCTCAGGATTTGTATCTCTAATGGGTCCCCAGATAATGCTGATACCATGGGCCTGGGGACAGCACTCTGAGAACCATGCCACCTGCTAATCTCCCATCCCTGGGCTCCTCTGGGTGCTTCCTGCAGCAGGAATAAAAACTGTATGCCAAGGCTTCCCTGATGGTCCAGTGGTTAAGAATCCACCTGCCAGTGCAAGAGACTCAGGTTCAATCCCTGGTCTGGGAAGATACCACAGGCTGAGGGGCATCTAAGCCCCTGAGTGGCAACTATTTGAGCCCAAGCTCTGCTGCTGCTGGTGCTGCTAAGTTGCTTCAGTCGTGTCCGACTCTGTGCGACACCATAGATGGCAGCCCACCAGGCTCCCCCATCCCTGGGATTCTCCAAGCAAGAACACTGGAGTGGGTTGCCATTTCCTTCTCCAATACATGAAAGTGAAAAGTAAAAGTGAAGTCACTCAGTTGTGTCTGACTCTTAGCGATCCCATGGACTGCAGCCTACCAGGCTCCTCTGTCCATGGGATTTTCCAGGCAAGAGTACTGGTGTGGGGTGCCATAGCCTTCTCCAGAGTCCAAGCTCTAGAGTCTGGGAACTGCAGCTACTGAGGGTAACCTTATGGGAGATTTAGGCAGGAGCATTATTTTGAAACAGAGGGATCCCTAGTGAAGGCTGCTGCTGCTAAGTCGCTACAGTCGTGTCCGACTCTGTGCGACCCAATAGACAGCAGCCCACCAGGCTCCCCCATCCCTGGGATTCTCCAGGCAAGAACATTGGAGTGGGTTGCCATTTCCTTCTCTGATGCATGAAAGTGAAAAGTGAAAGTGAAGTCACTCAGTCGTGTCTGACTCTAGCGACCCCATGGACTGCAGCCTACCAGGCTCCTCTGTCCATGGGATTTTCCAGGCAAAAGTACTGGAGTGGGGTGCCATAAAGGCTCCTACCTGGGAGGGACTTCAGAGATCATCTGATCTGCATTTCCAGTTCACAGATGGGAAAACTGAGGCTTAACCAAGCACTGTTGGCTGGGGAAGGGCCTCGTGACACCCAGCAGAGAACCCAGGTTTCCACCCAGCCAGAGTGGGAGCCTCTGATCCGCGTGTCCCTGAGCCTGAGCTGGAGGAGGAAAGTGACCAGAACACAGACTGGAATGACACGGGGACCCACAGGCTCTGTTCTACAGCCGGGACAGCTCGAGAGGCCATCCCTGGGTCCAGGGGTGTCACCACTCAGAGGCTACAGCTGTGTATTTTCCCCTTCTTTCATATCCCTCTGGGAGATTTGGTTGGTATTTAGCAGCTCTGGTTAAAAAAGAGGAAAAAGAAAGACATGGGAGAAGGTTGAAACCATTGGCAGCAATGCTATTATGAGGACCTTACTTATGTATTTCAATAATCTATGCCATTCTTGCTCCCAGTGCTGAACATGCAAGGACAGATACACCACGGTGACATGAAATTGCTGCCGTTTATCAAACTCCCGCAGTGAGCCAGACATGGGATCAAGTCCTTTATATTCCTGATCTCATTAAAACTTCACAAAAAGCCTATGAGGTAGATGTTATTGTTACCATTTTTTAAGATGGAAAAACGAAGCCTTAGCATGATTAGATAACTAACCTGGGTCATGCAGCTGGTAAATGGAGGGATGGAGATTTGAATACAGTCTGCCTGATGCCAAATTTCTGGCACTGTTTCCATTGTGCCAAGTGGGTGTAACTAAGAGGTGCCATGAGCTCCCCTGCTGGCTTTTGCCTGCCTCAATCTTGCTTAGCATCCAGGAATGAAGACAAGACACGTGAAGAATGAATCAGCCTGGCCCTGAGCCAAGGAGCCAGGTGTATAAGTCAGAATGATTTCAGTTACAAGTAATAGAAACCTGAATTAAAAGAAAAAGGAGAGTTACTGGCTGGTGTCCCAGGGAAGATGTGTTCAAGGGAGATGAATATGGTCTTCAGGTACGGCTGGACCTAAGGTTTTAACCCATTAATCACTGAGAGTCTCTTTTTCATTTCCTCTTGGGTTCTTTCTCTCTTGGGCACATTTTATTCTCAGGCAGGCTGTTCCCATGGTTTGCAAAGACAGCCTCCAGCAACTGTACATCCACGTTGTCCTTAAAGCTGGGGAATTGAATCCCAGTGAAAAGAAAGTACTGCCTTCTGCTGCTGCTGCTGCTGAGTCGCTTTAGTCGTGTCCGACTCTGTGGGACCCCATAGACGGCAGCCCACCAGGCTCCCCCGTCCCTGGGATTCTCCAGGCAAGAACACTGGAGTGGGTCGCCATTTCCTTCTCCAATGCGTGAAAGTGAAAAGTGAAAATGAAGTCGCTCAGTCGTGTCCGACCTCAGCGACCCCATGGACTGCAGCCTACCAGGCTCCTCCGTCCATGGGATTTTCCAGGCAAGAGTACTGGAGTGGGGTGCCATTGCCTTCTCCTGCCTTCTGCTGCCCAACCCCAACTCCAGGCAAAGTCCCAGGGATGACTCCTATTGGTTCAGCTCTGGCCATGTGACCCTTCACTGACCAATCACTGCAGTGAGGGGGATTCAATGCTCTAATTATACCGACCTGAGGACTCATAGCTACGTGGAGATGGGATCAGTCTTATCTATGTCTGTCTTTGAAAGTAGGATATATTCTGTTACCAGAAAAAAGCATAAAAAAAAAAAAAATCCTGCCACTACTGCCATCTGTTAAAGTGGTCAACACAGTATATTGAAGGCACCTTCTCTGCTGATGGAGTGGCCTGGAATTAGGCTGCTCCATGTGTTATTCCAATTCCGAGTGATTTTTGAACATCAGCTCCCTGTTTAGCCTCCCATCTGCATCATACATCCTCTGTGCCAGACCTGCCTCACCCATGGAATCTGAGCTCACCATACACAGTGGAGCTCATCACATGGACTGCTGGCTTCTGGTGGGGAGGAGTGTGTGTCTTAACCTCCTGGCTTCTTCTCCAGGTGCCTTTAGTGGCTCTTCTTTTCACCCTGCAGCCCTCTCTAGACCCCATTATCCCCTGTGAGACCACCTCCAGCCATATTTTCTTAGGGAGAAGGTTTGAAGGAACTTGGCTTTATATTCCCAGATACCTGAGTAATATCTTGTTGGTTGGACATATCTCTGGATTGTTCAGAAGTAAGAAGTGGCTATCTTATCTGGACTTTGGCAGTCCATTTCTTTGTTCATTTATTTTTTTAAAAAAATATTTACTTATTTGGCTGCACTAGGGCTAGGTTGCAGCATGCAGGATCTTCCTTCTTTGTTACAACATGTGAACTCTTAGTTGTGGCATGTGGGATCTAGTTCCCTGACCAGGGATCGAACCTGGGCCCCCGCATTGCGAGTTTGGGGTCTTAGCCACTGGACCACCAGGAAAGTCCCCATTCATTTATTTTTCCAGGTGGAGATTATCCATGGGCCCTACCCATCTGCCAGAGGCACATTCCCACCGGTGATAAGCTAGACTTCACGATGATCTTTTGGATCCTAGCTCTTGGGCTGCTCCATCACTGGCTGCTCCAGGCTCTGTGATGTGGGTCCTGAACCTGGGGCCTGCCTGAATGCCCTCTCACACCCTAACATTCCTCTTTCTCTCCTCGATCTGCATGGCCTCAGTCCTATGCATGCTGGTGCCAAACTGCCCTGTTGTAGGGCAGGGATTATTAGCATGTGTTGGGGGTGCAAAGCAAAGGAGTGAAGACTTAGCGAAGGAAGGACTGCTTAGCAAGCACGACCAACCTTCAAGCTGGCAGTCTTATTAGGAAGAAAGGAAGACGGTGTAGACAAATGGCAGGTGAGTTAGGACAGGCTTCTTAGAGGAAAGGGTTGCTTGTGAATCTTAAAATCACACATTCTATGCATGGGAGCATCTTCACTGCAAAGAAGAGCTGACAAATGTCATATAATACTTCCACACCTCTCTGCACATGGGTGGATGGAAGTGTTTGGGTGTCTTCACCCAGATGTGGTAAAGAGCTGCTTCTGTGCCAGGTGTGGTTATCTTTTTTGAGGGGCATCTGTGTTGGTGCACGGGCTTTCCCTAGTTGCGGCGAGTGGGGGCTACTCTGTAGTTGCAGTGCATGGGCTTACTATTGCAGTGACTTCTTTTGCTGCAGAGCATGGACTGTAGGGCATGAAAGCTCAGTAGTTGTGACACATGGGCTTATTTCCTCTGCGGCATGTGGAATCCTCCCAGACCAGGGTCAAACCTGTGTCCCCTGCGTTGGCAGGTGGACTCACAACAATTGATCCACCAGGGAAGTCCATCTCCTTTGTTTTAATCCTCCTAATCTTGACCAGAAGATGTGACCTGTCTTTAAGTGGTAGAGGATTTGAACTCTGGTCTGCCTGACTCACGGGCCAATGGCATCATTTGGATAAACACAGCAGAGGAGGAAACCCTCGAAGGCCCAGAGGCTGGGTGGGCTGGGGATTTAGTATCAGGGCAGATGACAGAGGACCTAGGCTGCTTAGGCAAACAGGCAGGGACCAGGTGAGAAGGGAACCTTTTCAGCTGCCACTGTGGGTGACAAGCAACCAGATGCTCGGGCTTGGGGTCAGAGGGTTTTGTATTGACTCAGAGGTCCATAGAGAGCCTCGGAAGTTTCATGAAAAGGGATCATGGGGTCAGACATGGTATTTGAAAAAGGTTGTTGGTGTAATTGAGGGCAAGGCAGTGTTTCAAGGAAAGCAGGGGTTAGGGAGACATGTTAAGAGGAATTCTGTGCATTGTCCTGATTCTCTGATGAATTTAGACTTCATCCTCAGCCTCTTTCTTGTCTCCAAGAGAGGCCTGGAGGCTCCAGTAGACAGCCAGTGTTTCCCTTTCCCCCTGACAAAGGGGCCGTGGGAGCTGAGTCACATGGCTAGGGGCTTTTTTTTATTTCTCCTGGAAAATAGGAAAAAGGCCTTACAGGCCTGGCTACCGCTTCTGCACAAGTCTTTATGAGCTGTGAGAGCTAAGATCATAAGGCTCCCATATTTTGCTTTTGTGGAAAAGCCAATAACTTAAGAAAATGTTTTCTCCATCAGAGAAACTTCAAAGATTCGCGAGAATAATGCACTAAAAATTATTGAAAGGCGGCCTCGCACACATCTTAAAGAACGTGCCGAAGCCAGGCAGGCCTCGCCACGGTTTAAGAATTCCTTTGTTTTTCTTCATCGCTTGCAATCAAATGCAGGACCGAAGCTGTTAGGCATTTGGCTGTGGCCATCTGCAGAGCAGGCTCGCCAACCGGATTCTTTTTCATCCAGAAGAGAAGGCTTACAGAGGCAGGAACTATTGAAAACCTTCTCTGGCGCTTTCAAAAAATAAAAATTTAAAACCTCCTCGCTGCTGTTGAAGGGGAAAGGTAGACTCTTGATCCTCCCCGTGGGCATCTGGGAATTATTTAGGGCAATTGTGCAGAGAGGCAGAGAGTGGATGGCCCCAGAGCCCGGGCCTGAGTTTATTGGTGGGGTTGAGTTTGGCCAGGTTGTTTAAACTTGCTGCAGCTCAGTTTGATCATCTATTAATTGAGATAATAATATTTGCCCAGACGGTTTCACAGGCCTGTTGAGAAGATCAAATGAGGTTGTGTTTAAAAGTGTGTATATGTGTGTGTGCACACACACACCCACATTCCTGCTTAAGAGAGAGAGAGGATTTCTGCTTTTCCTGTGTTTTTACTCCTTTCCATGGGAGGAGAGAGGCTTGTGTTATGGGTCAGAGCCTGGAATCCACTGGCTGATGTTTATTGAGCCCGCAAGTTCTCGGAAGTGCTTTCTCCTCTGGCCCTCCGTGCCTATTGGTGCCGGCTGGCCTCAGTGGACCTCATCACTCGGCTGACCGTGGGAAAAATTGGCTGTGGGGTCTTCAGGCCACAGCGCATCCGTGGACGAGCCTTCCTTTGATGGTCTTGAGGTGGGAGGTTCCATTGTGCTCTATTTTGCAGGCGCCTGGGCATTTTCTCAGCACAAGTCCAGCAGCTATTTTGGCTCCCAGTGGCTAGTGATCTCTGGGTGGAGAGAAAGGGGTGAGTGTAAGGTCTGGAAAACCCTACAGGGACAGAACATCTTATTCAGGAATTGTTACTGGACCAACATGGAAGACTGACTTCCAGCCAAATTGTGAATGTGCAAAATTTTGAATGTTGGAACATTGTGAATGTCATTAGGCAATGACCTCCTCTTTCTGCACTTGAGTTTTCTCACTTCCTCCACTGATTTGCGCCAAGAACTCGGTGTACTGAAACCCTGCTTTTCAGAAAGACCCCGATGCCAGTCATCCGTACTTTAAAGAGAATTGAGGTTCATGTGCCTTCTGTCCCCAGTGGATTTGCATTTGAGAATCAATGCTCATTATGGAAGGAAATCTTCCATCCTCTGTTAGAAAGATTTCATCCAGAGAGGTCAGGGGCAGGGTTCTTTGATTCTCTGATATTTTACCCCCTAGATTTCCCTCTCTGCTTCCTAAACGGAAAACTGGCCCAGTCCACTGTCCCTCAGAACACAGGTGCTTGATCTTGACACTCCTTCCGGGACGCACTCAATGCCCTTCTAAAGCGCTGCCTCTGCTCTTTATATTAAGGAAGGGGCAACAGCTGACAACTCCAGTCTCTCTCTAGATGAGTCTTTAGAGACTCACTTAAATGACCCACTGGCCTCCGAACATGAATATCATGGCAGCTCAAATGCCCCTGAGTGGTTAAAAAGTAAAAGAAAGGAAAAAAAGGTATAATTAGCTTATTCATAATTGTCCCTTCAAGGAAAATGGAGCATTGACCTCTTGGAAAGGACCAGTTTAGCTGAAATAACCCACATTTGCTGAGGACTCTCTGTGCCAGGCCCTGAGCTAAGTGCTTTGCATTTAAGTCACTCTTTGAAGTGGGTACTGTTATCATATTCATTCTTTAGATGACGAAACTACAGGTTGGAGAGATAAGGAACTTGCCCAAGTCCACCGGCTTATAAAGAGCCAGAGATGGGACGCAGATTCAGGGCTGTCAGATCTAACACTGAAGTGTGTGCTCTTGCCCAGCCACCAGTTGATATCTCCTCTAGCTTTGCTGATGTGCAGTTGTTTTACCCACAGTTTGCCTGTGTGTGAGAGAAAATCAATTATCTTGACTTAACCAACCAAGAGTTTATTTTCCCCACACAATCAGAACCTCACAGGAGAGCAATTCTGGGCTGGTTCAGGCCCTTCTGTTTTTTCTGTCTCATCACCCTGAGTGTGTCTCTTCCACCCTCATGGTTACAAAGCTTGTGTGCTTTGCTGCTTTGCATCCGCATTCCAGGCAGAAGGAAGTAGGAAGAGACAAAGGGATTTTTCCTTGTTGAGCTTCATTTTCTTTTTTTAAGTTGGAGTAGCTGGTTTTCTTAGGAAATTTCTTTTTATATCTCCTTGTCCAAAGCTCTGTCACTGTGTGATCCCTAGCTGAAAAGGAGACTAAGCTATGTTAGCTTTCTTGCCTCGAAAACAGAGGAAGGCAAGAAACACAGGACTGAGGGTCGTTAAAAGGAGCCAGTCCATGGTTTCTGCTCAGTTTGCCCTTGAATGCTCTGCTCCAAAGGTTATGGGTGGGCATGGCTGGGGCAGAGCCAATGTGTTCCTTAGAGAGAGGATTTCATTACGTCAACTTACTGTGTCAAGTCAGCCGTTGCTTCCGTCGGTCCTTCCTGGGTAGCAGCATGCCTGCCTCTGCTTGTAGGCTCAGCCCCGCAGTTGCCCAAGTCGGCACTGGAGTGTGGGTACTGGTCTCCAGGGTGCCAAAGGTTTCACGTCGTTTCTCAAGTTTAGCCTTTCCTGACCTCCGCTCCACGTCAGTCCAATTAGACCCACTGACTGAACTCCAGTTTTCCTGCCCCAAAGCCCAGCTTGTTTGACTGCTGGGGGCTGGAACTTCCTCCCTAAGGCTTGCCAGCTGTTGTGGTGTCATCCCATCAAGGTGGGATCAACCCCTGCTCCCGAAACATGTGGCTCAGATGTTGAGGCTGGTGCTTCTGCAGAGGCAATTAAGAGGATAGGAGGGGATTTATTACTTGCATAAGGAGCTTTCTGGGAAGAGGAGGGTGGGCCCCCTGGCTGCTCTCACCATGGCATGAGAACACAGGGAAAGGAGATTGGCTGGGGGTTTTACAGTGGTGTCTTAGTCAGCTTGGGCAGCTCTAACAGAATTCCATAGATGGAGAAGCAAATGGCAACCCACTCCAGTTTTCTTGCCTGGAAAATTCCATGGACAGAGGAGCCTGGTGGATTATAGTCCACGGGGTCGCAAAGAGTTGGCCACGACTGAGCACAGCACAGTGAACAGCAGAAATCTGTTCTTGAGGTTTTGGAGGCTGGGAAGTCCCAGGGCATGTTGGCGGCACATTCAGTGTCTGCTGAGAACCTGCTTCCTGCTTCATCCAAAAGAGGATGGTCCTCTTTTCGCTGTGTCCTCACATGGCAGAAGGGACAAGGGAGCTCTCTGGGGTCCCTTTTATAAGGGCACTGATTTCATTCCTGAGGGCTTTGCCCTCATGACCTAATCACCCCCCAAAGACCCCACCCCCAATACCATCATGTTGGGAGTTAGGGCTTTAACATGTGAATTTGGGGAAGGGGAACACAACATTTCAGTCCACAGTAAGTGCTTGGGCCAATCTGAGTGTTCCATGGGGTTTGATCTTCCAACCTATGCCTTGGCTTTCTTTCTTTCTTTTTCTAAAATTATTTGTTTATTCGACTGTGCCAGGTCTTAGTTGCATCACAAGGGATCTTTGATCTTCTTCGAGGCACGAGGGTTCTTTTAGTTGGGGCATGTGGGATCTAGTTCCCGACCGGGGATTGAACTTGGGCCCCCTGCATTGGTAGGGTGGAGTCTTAGCCACTGGACCACCAGGGAAATCCCTGCCTTGACTTTCTTATCATCTTGCCCAGATGTGGGGCAAGTGGGGCAGGAGAAGTGAGATTTGGAAGCAGACAGCAGTCAAACATCCAAAATAGAGTCGGGTTCGCAGATTCTTTATTACATTAACTCCTTTGGGCTTCCCTCATGGTCGGGGTCCCTGGGCTGTGACCTGATGCTTGGGCCAGGTGAGATGCTTCCTCCTGACTTTGGGCCTCACTTGCTGCCTGATCTTCCCCAGCAGGATCCCGTTCCCCTGAATCTCCATGTACTCCTGAACCACACTTTAGTTTGCCATAGCCCTGGACTTCATCTACTGGACCCTGCGTAACCCTCCCAGAGCCGACTGGTCTGCAGCTGATTGGTTTGACTCCTCTTTTTCTGCCAGCTGGGTCGCTAAGACCCCAGCATCACGCAGAACCATGTGGTCACAGTGTTGAGGGTGAGTCCCCGAGTGTGCTAAGTAGCTTCAGTTGCCACCCCATGAACTGTAGCCCACCAGGCTCCTCTGTCCATAGCATTCTCCAGGCAAGAATACTGCAGTGGGTTACCATTTCCTCCTCCAGGGGATCTTCTGGACTCAGGGATCAAACCCACGTCTCTTACGTCTCCTGAATTGACAGGCAGGTTCTTTTCCACTAGTACCACCTGGGAAACCCGTGAGTACTTGTGTACTGCACTAAAATCATGCTGTGAAGTCTGCTGAATTTGTGACTTTTAGCTCTGTCCTCTCCTCTAGATCCACAACTATTTGCATCCAGTGAGGAATGAAAATTCTTCATCCTCCCTCTCTCCTTTAAAAAAATATTTATTTATTTGGCCGTGCTGGGTCTTAGCTGGGGCACGCAGGATCTTCAATGTTCACCGTGGCACATGGGATCTTTAGTTGTGGTACATGGGATCTGGTTTCCTGACCAGGAATTGAACCCTGACCCCCTGCATTGGGAACGTGGAGTCTTAGCCACCGGACCGCCAGGGGAGTCCCTCATTTTCAGTTAAACTCTGTAGTGGATACAAGACTTGGTCCTCAGCATTCCTAGGATGAGGCATCTTCATCTGTGGGATGCTGAGGTCTTCTACCTGCCTGAGCGGTTTGGCACTGCCTTTGGAGGTTGATATGTTTTTGGATAAACACACAATCACACACACACATGGCCCTTTTCTCTTCCTGTTATTGCCACACTGGCCTTCAGGTCCTACTTGGTTGCATAGCAGGGTGAGCTGGAACTCTTGATAAAGGACTTCTGTACAGTGATGACAAGAATTGATTTCCAATTTCCTGCAGAATGACTCTATCATCGCTAGTGACTCAGGCAATTTAGCTCATATTCCAGGCCTGCCTGGGGGTTGTAGATCACGCCGACAGCTTCCCAGTCACGCAGGAGGGGGATTTTGATAAGATGAGAGAGGAGACATGTTCAGAGAGTTTTGTGTTGGGGGTGGCCAGAAGGGAACGGCTGCCCCAGGAATCAGGGCCCTGCGGTGTCCTGTTGAGAGCAGCCACGTCTCGACCATGACGGCTTATGTTTCTGGGGGGAGGGTAGCTACCCAGGGCACCCCCCTTCCCCTTCTCCACACACTTTTGGGCCCTGCTCAGCATGAGAACATCCAAAACCCCAGCTGAAATATAGAGGGGATCAATTTCCAGTAGTTTCCTCCATACCAAATACTTTTTTTAAAGGTGATTTATTTTTGGCTGCACTGGGTCTTCGTCGCTGCAAGGGCTTTCTCTCCTTGCAGCGAGCAGGGACTACTCTTCATTGCGGTCTGCGGCCTTATTACTGTGGCTTCTCTTGAGGAGCACAGGCTCCAGGTGCACGGTCTTCAGTACCTGTGGTGCGTGGGCTCAGTTCATACTGTATACTCTTAGATAGCATCTGTCTTTTAAAAGATTGAACACACAGCCTGGGCTTTTTCTTTCTCAATGGACTCTATTATAGCAGGTAGGATTCTTTGCGTTTACTCATGAATTCATTTTCATCTGCCAGACTTGCATTGATTGTGCGCTGGGTGCCTGATGAACTTGCTCGCCAGGAATGTATGTCAAAAGGACAGACGGGGTTCTGCCTCCCAGAGTCACCTGAGCAAAGCAGAACACGGCCGCGTCAGGACCAGGAGGCCTCTGGTGGGTTGTGACTCTAAAGCCCGATTCATTTAATCCTCAGGACAACCCTGTCAGGTGGGCCCGAGACTATTTCTGGTTTGCAGATGCAGAAACGAAGGCACAGCAGATATGAAACTTGCTCAAGGTCATATGAGGACAAGGGCAGAGCAGAGACTTGAACTTGGGCCCTTGGGAAGCAGTCTGTGCTTCTTGCACTGTCCTATATCCCTCATAAGGCTTCCCTCATGGCTCAGATGGTAAAGAATCTGCCTGCAGTGCAGGAGACGCAGGTTTGATCCCTGGGTTGGGAAGATTCTCTGGAGAAGGGAGTGGCTACTCATTCCAGTATTCTTGCCTGGGAAATCCCATGGACAGAGGAGCCTGGTGGGCTACAGTCCATGGAGTCGTAAAGAGTGGGACATGACTGAGCAACTGACCCTTTGAGTATATCCTTCATGGGCGGTGGATGAATATAGATAACTTTCCATCCAGTGGACTGAATGGAGCTGCTGGAAATTAATTATCAATTGCCCTGCCTTCATTAGGACTTCGTCAAATTCTGACAGTGTGAGCAATCACTGGAGGCCCAGGAATAGAGCCCATCCAGGCATATGTGTAGGTGTGAGTGTACACAGACACACATGCAGACAGGCACATACATGTGCACATACACTCACACACACACACACACACACACACACACACACACACTCAACCAGGACATAGCTCAAAAGACTATAGAAGCAACAGTTTGTGACACAGCTCTGCAGAACAGACACACTGATTTCTCCTGAGTCATTCAGCCAAAAAATTAGTTTTCAGAAATTGTTGTCAAGCTACTTCCCAAGCCCAGGCTAAGCTTGAGTCCTGTAATAGGAAGCTGATGATCAAACGCATTCTGAGAACCGCCTGAGAGCTGAGCTCTTCGAGAGACATTATAATATGCCAAGGGCTTCCCAGGTGGCTCAGTGGTAAAGAATCCACCTGTCAGTACAGGACTCGAAGGTTCAATCCCTGGGTTGGGAAGATGCCTTGGAGAAGGAAATGGCAACCCACCTCTATTCTTGCCTGGAGAATCCCATGGACAGAAGAGCCCGGTGGGCTACAGTCCCTGAGGTCACAAAGATGGGGAGGTGACTGTGGAAGTAAACAGTAAACAGTAAAATACCAATGTCCACACACTTTACTCTGGGAGGACCGTTATCCCCATCTTACAGCCAGAGAGACTGAGACTCTGGAAGATCTCTCCAGATCACCGAGCTAGCAAGGGACAAAGACAGAGTTCCAACACACACCTCCTGGGTCCTAGTCTACTTCTTTGCAGAATAATACAGACACTACTTTCTACACACACTCTGTTGATGAGTATTTTATTTTGACAAATTGACTCCCTAGAATTTTTTTAAGACTTTTTTTTAACTGCACCAGGTCTTACTTGTGGCATGTGGGATCTTTTTTCAGTTGCAGCACACAAAATCTTTAGATGTGGCATGTGAGATCTAGTTCCCTGACCAGGGATCAAACCCGGGTCCCTTGCATTGAGAGCATTGAGTCTTAGCCACCGGACCACCAGAGAAGTCCCGGCTGTCTAGAACTGATCTGACTATTTCCCGTAAATGTCAAAAGCAGCTCTGATAGCCTGATTTCCTGTTCTGAGAACCTGACCTGTTTTTTGGACCAGGCTCTAGTGAAGGCTCTGGCTTTGACCCTCATTTCTCATGCTGGTCAAGAGCTCCACATGGGATCTTTTCTCTCCACCCTCCAGCTTCTTTGTGGAGTCTGTTTGCTCTGATCCACTTCTTTCCCCATCCCTCCCAGAAGCCGCATCTAAGGCTGCCAGTCATGTTCCCTCTCATTAATAGCTTCCGGGGATGGAAAGAGACGATATAATCACTCCCTGCACACCTGTCAGGTAGATGCTGCATTAGGCAGCATGTCTGAGGTTGTTTTTAGTTCTGATCAAAGTGATTGGAACAGATGTACCTCGTGGGTCTTATTAACGGCGGGGAAAATGACTCATCAGCCATCTGACTCCTCTCGCGAATTCTTTGTATGCAGGCGGTGCTGCCAGTCCCTCCTTAAATAAACAAGTGCTTAGTTTTCTGATCAATAGTTAAGATTAGGCTGGCTGGAGAAGAATCTATTTAATCCCTGACACATAAAGGCAATGGCCTATTGTGATGCTCTCCTGATACAGAGTTTAGAAGTAATTGCTCCCTTGGACAGAGAGAAACATTATCTGTTTCTCATTCATTCACTTATTTATTCAGTTATTCAATAAATATTGACTGGGCACCTATCTCATCTCATAGCAGGTACAGTTTTAGGTGCCAGGAATGTCCTAGTGATGAATCTGACTCAATCCCTGCTTCCAGGAAGCCCCAAGCCTGGGGCTGGGAGAGAAATAAATGTATAAACAATGATACTAGAAGTATGATAGATGCTGGATTACTCATTTGAGGGATATTTATGGATACATGTAGGGAAGAGAGCTTCCGAAATGGCTCTAATGATGGCTGTGCTGTGCCGTGCTTAGTCGCTCAGTCACGTCCAACTCCTTGTGACCCCATGGACTGTAGCTCACCAGGCTCCTCTGTCCGTGGGGATTCTCCAGGCAAGAGTACTGGAGTGGGTTGCTACTTTCTGACATCTGGGCTCATGTATAATGCCCTCCCGTGGGGTGTGAGACGGACCTGGAGACTTACTTCTACTAAAGAGGCTCTGGCAAAATGATGGGATGTCACATCTAAGATGAGGTTGCCGTGATGGGTTGAGTCATGTCCTCCCCCAAAAGATGCATTGGCATCATTTAAAACAATTCTATTTATTTATTTTTGGCCGCACTGGGTGTTTGTTGCTGCTCACGGGCTTTCTGTAGTTGCGGGTGAGCAGGGGCTACTCTTTCCATTGCAGTTCGTGGGTTCCCCACTGCGGTGACTTCTCTTGTTGAGGAGCGCGGGGCCTAGGAGTGTGGACTCAGTAGTTGTGACACACGGGCTTAGGTGATTCCATGGCATGTGGAGTCTTCCCACACCAGGGATAGACCCATGTCCCCCGGACTGGTAGGCGGATTCTTTACCACTAAGCCACCAGGGAAGTCTGATACATTGACGTCTTAACCCCTGAAACCGCTGAATGTGACTGTCTTTGGAAATAGGGCTTTTGCACATGCAGTCAAGTGAAGATGAGGTCATTCAAGTGGGCTCTGGTTTGGTGTGACTGGTGTCCTTGTAAACAGGGGAAGTACGGACACAGAGACATGCATACACGGGGAGATTGCCGAAGGGAAAGCAGATCTAGGGTTGATGCCTCCCTGAGCTGAGGGATACCAAAGATCTCCAGCACACCACTGGAAGCTTGGGGAGAGGCATGGAGCAGAGCCTCCCTACTTGCTCTCAGAAGAAACCAGCCCTGCTGACACCTTGAACTTGGCCTTCCAGCTTCCAGAACTGTGAGACAGGCTGCTTCTGTTGTCTCTTCCAAGTCTGCGGTATTTGTTACAGCAACCCTACCAGACTAATCTAGTTACAGAAAGACACGATTTCTGCCTTTTCCACCCTCGCTGGGTCCTCTCACTTGCTCTGAGGAAGCCAGCTGCCACGGCGTGAGCTGTGCCATGGTGGGGCCCACATGACAAGAGCCTGCGGGGGGCCTCTGGGCCAACAGCCAGAGAGAGACTGAGCCCCTCTGCCCAACAGCCTTTGAAGAACGGAATTCTGCCAATAACCACGGGAGTGAGCTTGGAAGCAAATTCCTCCCCAGCTGGCAGCTTGGCCACAGTCTTCTAAGAGAGCCTGAGCCAGAGGAACCAGCCTGGATTCTTAAGCCACAGAAACTGAGATGATAAATATTGTTTTAAGCCAAAACCCCGTGGGGCATTTTTGTTATGCAGCCATAGCTAGCTGATACCATCTGTAAAGTAGACTGGACACTGTCCTAAGCACCAGGATAATGCAGCTGACATGGTCCTGGCCTTGAGAAGAGGCAATTGGATTAAGGAAGCTTAGGCTCTGGCCTCTGGCTGTCCTGGGTTCAAATCCCAGCTATGTCCTTCACATGTGGTGCTGTGGCTGCAATTCACCTTACTTTGGTTTCTTCCTCTATAATAAAAGGAACATGTTATATAAAGTAAATTAGAAAGAGAAAAACAAATATCATATATTAACGCATATGTATGGAATCTAGAAAAATGGTTCTAATGAACCTATTTGCAGGGCAGGAATAGAGACACAGAAGTAGAAGAAGGTGGGGCGAATTGAGAGAGTAACATTGAAATGCATAGTTTACCATGTGTAAATGGATAGCTAGTGGGAAGTTGCTGAATAACACAGGGAGCTCAGCCTGGTGCTCTGTGATAACCTAAAGGGGTGGGATGTGAGGGTGGGAGGGAGGCTCAAGAGTGAAAGAGATATATGTATGTTTATGGCTGATTCATATTGTTGTATGGCAGAAATCACCACAACATTATAAAGCAATTATCCTCCAATAAAAAAGGGGGGAGCAGTAACGGGGATCCTGTGTGGGTTAATTTTTGTAACGACTTTAGAGATTATTTCACATTCAGTGAATATGTACTGGATGTCTATGACGGGGCAGTTAGGGGATGCTGGGGTGACAGAGATGCTTTGTCTATAGTGGGTCCCTGCCCTCGTGTGGTTTACCTTATAGTGAAGGAGCTGGAAGCTAGACAAATAAACAAAGGTATTTGTTACAACCTCAGCGAGTGCTATTTCCTGTGTAGAAAGAAGAAGTAATTTCATTTTACAGGGTTCTTTTGGGACAAGAGGTTTGGGGAAGGCTTCTCTGAGATGTTGTTTTCCAGAGATGGGAACTAACTAATCAAGTGGAGGTCATGGGGTAGAATGTGCCAAGTGCAGGCCAGCTGAATGATGGTGGGTGTGGTCCAGGACGCATGGATCTGGGCTGCATCTCCAGGATGGGATCAGATGACGTGCTGAGGCTGGGCTGGAGAGCAGGGGAGGAGCCAAATAGAAGTGGTAGGTTTGAGGCTTGAGCAAGTGGGTAGATGGGCTTGCCATTGACTGAAGTGGGAAGCTTGGGGGCTTAGCAGGTTTGGAGAGGGACTCAGGAGTTTTGAGTTGGGGTTTGAAAGTGGGTAGGAAGAATGTTCTGGAGAGGGGAAAGGAGGGACAAAGGCATAAGGGTATGACAAAGTGTGGGTTTAGGAGGCTGGCAGTTCTCTGGTCATTCAGAGCTCAGTACTGTAGATTCCCTGGTGGCTCCAATGGTAAAGATGGAGGGGATGGTAACCCACTCCAGTATTCTTGCCTGGAGAATCCCCATGGACAGAGGAGCCTGGCGGGCTACAGCCCATGGGGTTGCAAAGAGTTGGACATGGCTGAACGACTAAGCATAGCAGTGTAGATTCTAAGGGCTGCCAGGGGGATGTGGTGAGGAGGTGATGATGAGGCTGTGATCGCTGGTCTTTACCCTGCTGTCCATAGGACGATGGGATGTATATGTGTGTGTGTGAGTCATGGGGGGTGGTTTATGATTTGAAAAAGATTACTGGGATGCTTGTTAAAACCCAGACTTCTGAATTTGGAGGATAAAGTGAAAGTGTTAGTCCGTCAGTCATGTCTGACTCTTTGAAACACCATGGACTGTAGCCCGCCAGGCTCCTCAGTTCATGGAATTCTCTAAGCAAGAATACTGGAGTGGGTTGTCATTTCCTTATCTAGGGGATCTTTCCGACCCAGGGATCAAATCCAGGTTTGATCAGGAAAGGAGCTGAGGGTCAAAGGATTTTGGGAGACTCAGGGTGTCTTTTCTCCAGATGATTGGGTACCTTCTACCTATCTACCCAAATCTGGGATGGCAACCAACCAGAACCAATCAATCCAAATGATGCACATGCCTTAGAAGTCTGCACATTGACTCATCATCTTATTTATTTATTTAATTCAGTTTTATAATTAGAGATCAGTAAAAATTCATGTACTGCATCGTGAAGTATTAAATAGCTACCAAAGTTTTAAAAAGCATCACTGGTCATTCAAAGAGGGTAGCTCTCTACATTTCATCATAATGAGTGTGATCTGTGCTCTAGGGCAACCAGAATTTGGGTCTGGAATGTCTCTTTCAGAATAGCTTTTTTTTTTTTTTTCTGAAATCAATCGAAGCCTGAAGAAGGTGGCAGGCTGCAAAGCTTCTTCTTAATTTAATCATTTGTTTTTCATTCATTCCCTGATCTAATGATTCTACTGAGAACTAGAGGGAGCACAATGAAACAGACTCTTGTGACTGCCCTCCTGCGGGTCTCCCAGGATTGTAGACTGCACAAGTGTGTCACATTTGCCCTTCTCTATGTATCTCACCAGCTCCACGCCCTCCCCTCTCTTCCCACAGGAACCTACACCAACGCACACACTGAGATGCCGCCCGTCACTGTGCGTTCATGCCCCCTCCCTGTACAGACCCGCCGTGTCCCACGTGATGTCCTGCCTTGGCTGTTTCCAGGTCTCTGCCAGAGAGCTGCACGGATGGGCAGTGGGGACTGTAGGTGAGCCCTGCTCTGGGTCAGGCCCACCCGCTATCTGTGCTGTGCTTGGCAAGGGACTCGTACATTCTGAACCTCATTGACAAAACGGGTGTATTAACACCCACCTCGCAGGGTTATTGTGAGTGTTTAAACGGAATAATGTGTGTCAAGCAGAGTTGTGATTGTGGCTTACCTATGCATTGTCCCAATCTCTTCTGCTTCCTTAGTAACAGAACCCTATATTTTAATTTTTTGTAACCTTTAAGAAACATTTATCTATTTGTTTGGTTGTGTCCCACCTTAGCTGTGGCATGAGGGATCTTTAGTTGCAGAATATGGGATCTAGTTCCCTGATCAGGGATTGAAACCAGGACCCTGCATTGGGAGCACGGAGTCTTATTAACCACTGGACTGCCAGGAAAGCCCTCAGAACCCTATATTATTAAAGGTAGTTCTTGCTTGGCTGAAAACTTTTTTTTTTTTTTTTTTCAATCTCTTTTGCAATGGGGCAGCCAATGAGATTGAAGCAGAAGTCACTGGGTGGGAACTTCAGAAAATCTTCTTGAAGGGTCCTTTCACCTTCTCCCCCACTCTACATTCTCTTTCTTTCTGTCTGAAATATGGATGTGATGGCTGGAGCTCCTGCAGCCATTTCTGACTATGGGATGACCTTAAGGATAAAAGCCACCTCATTAAAGATACTGGGATAGAAACACTGGAGAAAGGCATTGATTTTTTTGAGCCTCAGTTTCTTATCTGTAAAACAGGAGCAATAAATATGGCATGTGTTACTAGATACTAGGAGTGCAGTGCCTAGTACAGCAGCTGACATGGAGCAGGTCCTCAACTAAATGCAGTCTGTGCTTTTTTTTTCTCCTTTCTCATCAGGGTTTACGGGAACTGCAGACAGTTTTCCTACTTGGATATATTAACTGCAGAAGGGGTGACCTTCACATGGCCACAGTCTGTCATACCAAACTGATGAGTAGAGCCAAAATTGGCTCAGAGATTCCCTTCTCTATCTAGTGTGGCCAGAAATCCTTAGAGGCAGCTGTCTGAATATGCTTTCTCTGTAGGCTGGTTGCTAATCTCTTTTCCTTGAGAACTCTGCCTTAGTATCTTGCCTTCCTGTGGGGAGGTGTCATTTGCAGGAGAAGTCAGTTTGACAATAGATGTGCTAAGAACGGCATCTCTAAATCCTGTGAGTACAGCTTGGGTCCTTGTCACTCAGGCCCCCAGGAGTTTCTTCTCATTGCTTAAGCCAAATGGATGGCACCGGGGAGAGAGAGAAATCTTTGATGTAGAAGGCACTTGGACTAATGACATAATTACTCTGCAGAACCATTTGCAAAGTAATTATGGGCTATTGTTAGGATGCTCCAGCTTTTTTTTGTTGTTGTTAAGTAATGAGACTCTGCTTAGAGTAAGTGACGATGGGGGGAGAAAAAACAATAATATGTATGTACATTTGAAGAGGCAAGAAACAGTCTTCATGCCCATCCCCCTCCAAAGCAATCTGCCCCCTTTGCCTAATGCAAAACCAGAAACTCACCGAGAACCCACCACGGATCCCAAGTGTGCATTGCTGTGTTCTCTGCCCTGTTTGCAATGTTTCTGATATTAAAATGCAATTTCAAGAAGTACTGGCTGTAGAATAATTTGCTGAGAAATGCATTTCTTCTAAGGATGGAAGGACCTTGAGGCCATGTAGTTAATGTAATGAAGCCCAGGGGTCTTCTGAGTGGGAAAGTTCTTGAGTAGCTCTCCTCAGCACTTCGTGCTGGAGCCAGGCTTCATTCTGGTCCTGGCCCACCTCCTAGGATGTCCGCCAGGTCCCGTCCCTCGGCGTGGTGCCTGCAGCCTCTGCTCCAGAGGGGCTGCACAAAGCTAATTGAGATACATATTACAATATTAACTTTTAAAATATCGTATTAGCTTTCCATTAGGATAAATGAAGTACGTGAAAAGATTGTAACAGAGCATTAGTCTCTGCCTGCATTTAGCACATTGGTTCTGTCCAGATGCGATCCTCAGAGCCCACCCCAGAGATGAATGGGAGGGGCAGGTTGAGGCTGAGAGCATTCTTTCTAGATGGAAATCCAGTCTGTGGGTGCAGGTAGTGAAGGAGAGGGCAGCGTGGAAGGGCTAAGTCTTGGTGGGGAAGGAACTGGATCAGTTCCCATCCACCCTGATGTCGGTTCCCTGGATCCCAGAGGAAACTGAAGGAATTTTCCAGGCAGCCTGACTCTTAACTGATAACATCCATTGTAAACAGTCACAGTGTTGTTGGCTGTGGTTCTAGAAAGGACAAGTGCTCTGTGGACATTCTCTCTTAATCCTCATTCCAGTGACAGAGGAACAGGGATCAGAGAAGGAAGGGATTGTTGCAAGGTCTCCCAGCTTCTCAAAACAGCACTTCTGTCTGAGGAGAGATGTCAAATCTAGGCCTGTACTACTGAAATCTGCTGCCTTAGTGTCTGGCCCTGATGTCTTGTTGGGCCAGGGAGGTGCAAATTTTCAGGGGCAGCCTGCAAATTCCTAGCCAGGGTATCTTAGCCTGTTTGGGCTTCCCTGGTGGCTCAGACAGTAAAGAATCTGCCTGCAGTGCAGGAGACTCGGATTTGATCCCTGGGTCAAGAAGATCCAAAGGGGATCTCCAGTTTTCTTGCCTAGAGAATTCCATGGACAGGAGCCTGACGGGCTACAGTCCATGGGGTGGCAAAGAGTCGGACACGACTGAGCGACTGACACACTTGGGCTGCTTTAACAAAATATCACAGACTAGGTGAACTTGGGTGAACTTTGGGAGACGGTGAGGGACAGGGAGGCCTGGTGTGCTGCAGTCTATGGGGTCACAAAGAGTTGGACATGACTTAGTAACCGAACAACAATAACAAGTTGTCATAAAAAACAGACATCCACGGCTCACAGTTCTGAAAGTCTGAGGTCAGGTTGGAGTGTGGTCAGGTGAGGGCCCTCTTCCAGGCTTCAGCCCTTTCCTTGCGTCCCCACATGGTGGATGGGGTACGAGAGCTCTCTGGAGCCCCTTTTATAAGGGCACTAATCCCATTCATGAGGGCTCCACCCTCCTGAGTTAACCATATCCCAGAGACCCCACCTCCTAATACCTTCACACTGGCCATTGCTTTTCTACAATACCTTCCACACTGGCATTTTGGGGGGACAGACAGACATTCAGCCTAGAGCATAGGGCTCTGTGGACAACCATCCTTTTTTTTTTTCTTTCAACTTTTAACTTTGTATTGGAGTATAGGCAATTAGGCACTTTCCAGATGGTGCAGAGGTGAAGAATCTGCCTGCCAATGCAGGAGTCGAGGGTTTCATCTCTGGGTGAGGAAGATCCCCTGGAGGAGGAAATGGCAACCCACTCCAGTATTCTTGCCTGGAAAATTCCATGGACAGAGGAGCCTGGCAGGCTACAGTCCAGGGAGTTGCAAGGAGTCAGACATGACTGAGCATATACACCCAGAGCCGATGAACAATGTTGTGATATTTTCAGGTGGACAGTGAAGGGACTCAGCCATACATATACATGTATCCATTCTCCCCCAGACTCCCCTCCCATCCAGGCTGTCACATAACATTGAGCGGCGTTCTCTGTGCTATACAGTAGGTCCTTGTTGTGGACAACCATCCTTTGGCTCTGTCCGGGGCTGTGTAACCAGGTGGCCTACCTACCAGAGATATGCACTTCATTAGAGCAAGTTGGTCATTTTCTTCATGAACACAGAAGGTGCATGTGGACAAAGCTGGAAGCCAATTCAGACCCAGCCACTGTCATGACCTTGGGTCACTGGTGATTTGGCTGAAGGAGGTAGCTATGCCAGCATCTGATTCTTAGATAGCTAAGACCTTGAAACACTTAACCTCTCTAAGACTCAATTTCTCTTCTGCAAAATGGATTTAGTAACCCTATCTCATACGGTTTTGGGGAAATTAATGAAATAATCCATATAACATACTTGGCTCAGTGTTCACATATATTATGCTTAGAAACATTTGTGCTCATGCTTATTTGCTCAGTCATGTCCGACTCTTTGCAATCCTAGGGACTGTAGCCCAGCAGGCTCCTCTGCCCATGGGATTTTCCAGGCAAAATACTGAAGTGGGTTGCCATGACTTCCTCCAGGGGATCTTCCCCACCCAGGGATTGAACACATAACACCTGTATCTACCTGCATTGTAGATGGATTCTTTACCCACTGAGCCACCTTCCTTATCTATAAGATGAGAATAATAGATGTACCTAGTTCAGAGAATTAAGAAAATTACGAGTCCTAATACTGGACTGGCCCGTAGTGTATTTATTATTTATCTCTGTGTTCAGCTGTGAGTTTACCCATCGGTAGAGGAGGTGCCTGCCTTTTGGTGTCCAGAGCTGTGCAAGGCCTGCTGACAGTGAGTGGTTTGAGGCTGCAGGCATACGGGCACAGGGGTAGCCTAGATGGGCTGGGCTCTCAAGCTGAGTCATTAACTATCCACCCTACCTCTCAGGCCAGGCATTAGGGGGTCTCTTGTGAAGAGAGGGGCAGCTTGGGAGCGTGACTGTGGGGTGCATGTGGCTCCAACACCTGCCCCTTCAGGACAGAGGAGTGGCTTAGTTAATCTTTGCCTCTCCTGTTCAGCTCAAACCCTGGAATGTGATAACACCCTTGGGAGTTGCTTTGAGTTGTCTGTAACACAAGAAACAAAGGTGAGCATCCAAGACTGTGTCACTGTCTCATGGAGTATGGTGCATAGAATTTGAACAGAAAGGGTCCAGAGGACAGGTGGTCTGGACCTGCTCTGAAGAGGTTGGGAAACAAGAATAGGGTCTGGGGTAGGGGGAGCCGAGGCATCGTGTCAGGGGCCTGAGTGCAGTATGTGGGGGAGCAGAGCGAGCGTGTGGGGTGGGGAGCAGTTTCTTTGGAGCAGAATATATGGGTTAGAAGTTAGAAGTTAATGGGGGGTCTTGAGAAAGGAGTCGGAGTTTGAGCTCAATGTAGGGGACTACAGTGAGATGCAGAAAGTTTCAGAGGTGGATGCCACTGCCTGGGAATATTTTAAGAGAGTGACCTGGTGGCTGTGTCAGATGAATGGAGGGTGTGGGATGGGGAGCCGGGACTGCAGACAGCCACGCTCACGGGAGCACAGGGTGGGGTGGGACTGAGCCTTCAGTCCTCCTGGGAGCAGCTCCCCAAGAGGTGCAGTCACTTAACCATGACCTGCCGATTAAGTCACCTATTGTGTCGAGTAATGAGTCATTCTCTGAGGCTTTTGTGCAAGCAAATGGAATATTTATCCAGGTCCCAGGGAACTTGGGGACACCTTGGAAAGCAGGCAATAGCTTTGAAGTCAGGTCAATGAAAGCCTTAAGCTTCTGCGTCTCCGGACCTGTTCACAAGTCAGAGCCTGTCGATTTTGAGGGCAGAATATTTTCAGCATAAAGCTTTGAATTGGAGGCCAACCTGGAGCACACAGAACTTTTTATTTTTCAGTCTCATTAGCAAGGGCATTGTGCGTGGTGCAATGGCAGAATAGAGGGGGAAAGTGACTGGCAGGCAGGGGAGCTAGAATGATAAAATACGTGACTGTGGGGAAGCTGGAATCCACAGGAAATGACCCCTGTGTTAGACTTTCCTGGACAAGGAGCTCCATCTTGGAGCCTGCTTCTTGGGAAACCCAACCTGCGACAAGTGGTGATAAAAATGCTGAAGCCTGGAGTCAGTTATTCTCTCTCCAGGCCCCGGTTTCTCCATCTGCAGAATGAAAATGGCATATCAGATCAGAGGTTCTCAAAGCGTGGTTCATGGAACTGTGAGGGCGCCCGAGATACTCTCAGGATGGCTTATTTTCACAGGACAAAACTGTTTTCACAAAATACCACTTTTCCTTGAAAGAACAACAGACAGAGAAGCCAGAGCACACATTTTCTCAAAAATAAACAGTCTGTCACTTCAAGGAAAATAATTCACGTAATTTGTTGCCAGTGATAACACTCAAGCACTGAAGTAGATACACGATCATTAGATATTAGTACATCGATCCATTAGTAATGTCTGCTGTGGCCCTAAGGGGACACAGTGGCACGTGTGTCATCCATAAAAGCCCCTCTAGCTCTGCTGCTCCTTGACTAAGTGGACGGCCTGAGAATGTTCTGAATGACTTCAGCCCTTTCTGGAAGAACTAGGTAACAGCAGAAGAAGCAACACAGGCCTAACTCAGACCCTGGCCCAGTAGGCAAAGCTAGCCCTGGGAAAATGGATGAGAGAGTTCCATTTTTTGGCTATTTTTCCAATTTCTCTTTTCAGAAATATCTCTTCCACCCACAATCTCAGGGTCCTAGCTTGTTTTTTTTTTTTTTGCCCTTACTTAAATTTCATTTTATAAAGTGAAAGTCGCTTAGTTGTGTCTGACTCTTTGTGACCCCCATGGACGATATAGTCCATGGAATTCTCCAGACCAGAATACTGGAGTGGGTAGCTGTTCCCTTCTCCAGGGGATCTTCCCCACCCAGGGATCAAACCCAGGTTTCCCACATTGCAGGTGGATTCTTTACCAGCTGAGCCACCAGGGAATTTTATAAAGGGATGCAACAAATTCATTTGCACTGAAGAGAGAAGGAAATAGCAATCCGCTCCAACATTCTTGCTTGGGAAACCCCATGGACAGAGGAGGCTGGCAGGCTACAGTCCATGGAGTCACAAAGAATCAGACACAACTGAGCAACTAAACAACCACAAATATAACTGCTTAGGCATCACTAGCCTTCTGGGGAGATTCAACTTTTATTGCTAGACAAAGGCTTCAGCCAGTAGATTTCAAACTTTTAAAACTTGTGATCTTTCCATACATCAATATGAATCTGCCACGGGTGTACAATATTATAAAGTAATTAGCCTCCAATTAAAATAAATAATTTTAAATTAAAAAAAAAAGGATGAACAACAAAAAAACTTGTGGTCTTTCTTTTTTAAATGTGAAGTCTCACGTCTTTCATTTTGATATGGTTCGTTGGGAGACTTAGTATTGTCTATAGATTCCTATCAGTCAAGGAGATTTTGTTAAGCTTTATTTTCCTTTTTTAAAAATATGTATTTATTTGGCTGTGCTGGGTCTTAGTTATTTTAGTTGCGGCATGTGGTTTCTCGTTCTCTGACCAGGGATTGATCCTGGGGTCCCCTGCATTGGGAGTGTGGAGTCTTAGCCACTGAACCACCAGGGAAGTCTTAAACTTTATTTTCTGAAGTTTGTGCTGTGAAAACATTTTTGCATTTTCCAAATATGAATTATAACATTAGCGTATGCTCTTTCAACCCTCCCCCCACCCTGCCTTGACCCCTGTAATCTCAAAGTAGTCTAAAAAAGTGCAAGTTTCTCTCCCCACTCCACCCTCAAGTTGTGCAGAATATGTCTTCCAAGATGGTGTCAATAAAATCTCCCATATCATGTGTTCTTTGAACACTGTGACAATGTAACATAGCTCCTCTCACTGAGAGGCGAGCTCTACGTCCCCTCGACTGAAATCTGGGGCATCCGTGACTGTGGAAGAAGTGGCATTATGTGACTTTTGCTGCTAGGTCATAAAAAGCCACACAATTTCCATGGGGTACTGTTTATTCTTGGAGCCCACCACCATGCAGTTAGGAAGCCCAGGCCACAAGGAGAAACCAAGCATTGGCTCCAGCCAACAGCTCCAGCTGAGGACCCAGCTGACAGTCAGCATCAGCCAGTCTAGTCATCATGAACGTGCCTTTAGAGCCCTAGTGGTCGAGGCTGTGCCCCAGACATCGTGGATCAGAGATGAGTTGTCCCCAAACTGCAGGAACAAAAGAAAAGAAGGGATTGTTGTCATGTCTCCACATTTTAAGTTGTGTTTGTACATAGCAACAGTAACTGGAACCAAAGTCAAAAGAGGGTACTGGAAGGTATAGGGAGAGATGTGTGTTGGCATAAGTGTCACCCTTTGACTGTCTTATCCTGACCACTGTGGTCCAGTTGGGAAGAGTTGGAAAGAGACAAGCCCTGAGATTGAACTTTGGTTGATTTCCCCATTTCCCTTTTCTCATTGTCTGTTATTAGTCATATCCATGTAAAGTCATTTTCTATTTTTTTTAGGACTTGGGTTAAGTCAAGCTACTTATTTCCGGTTTAGCATCCTCATCCGTCAAAGGAGGAGTTGAACTAAATCTCTCAGCTCTTTTCCAGCTCTGACATGCCAGATTCCTCTCTTCATTTTATTTTCCCCACGTTTCTCCTTTTTTTCCCCAAATTTAACAATGAAAATTGTAAGCTCAACAAAATCTCCACGTCTCTGCTAGTATCTAATCCACTTGGGGCAGATAAACTGCAGGAATAGCTTTTTCTGGCTCTGTGAATTTGACAAGTGTGTTTGCATACCGCCTGGCGTTTTGCCTGCATTTTCTCACTTGTGGCTGCCAGGAGTCCTACTGACAGCACAGCATTCCAAGGATAGCAGCCATTTGTCCTCTTAATTCTTTCATTTTTTTTTCCAAACCTCCATACTGAAATATTTATGAGTCTTTATTTTTCTTAGAAAGTTCAATCTAGACGTAGTATAATTTTTCTTTTCGGGGAATCTCTGATTGGAATAGATTCAGGCTGATGGGTTAGCATGTAATTTAAGAACTGTATTCAAGGTTTGCCCACTGGGAGACTGGCCAATGACACACCAACCAAGGAAAGCTCAGGTGGGTACAGATTAGCCAAAATTAGGAGAAGGAAGGATCCTGCTGTGTCTCTCTACCTGCACTGTCGCCTGATCATTTCACCCCTAGTCATGAATGGGTCAGAATCACAAAATTAGAGTGTCGTTGTTCAGTTGCTCATCGTGTCCGACTCTTTGTGATCCCATGGACTGCAGCACACCAGGCTTCCCTGTCCTTCACTATCTTCTGGAGTTCACTCAAACTCATGTCCACTGAGTCGATGATACCATCCAACTATCTCATCCTCTGTCGCCCCCTTCTCCTTCTGCCCTCAATCTTTTCCAGCATCAGTGTCTTTTCCAATGAGACATTAGAATAGTCCTTCCAATTTCCAGACTTTAGGAAGAAGAGCCCTGTGGATCCTGGTCAGTTAGAGTGACCTGGAATATAAAATCACTTTTCTGTCAAGCTGTTGAACAGGTCTTTCTTCTTTGGAGAAAGACCTCAAAGGTTGGGGATTAGCAAAATACTCAGCAGCCATAAAGCCAAGTTGACTAGAAAACCACAGGGTATTTAAGATGAATTTTGTTTATGTACATTTCATTCAAGCTGCCCCTGCTTTCTATTTGTTCGTTTATTTGATTATTTTTGAGATATAGTTGACTTACAATATTGTATCAGTTTCAGGTGTGCTACATAATGATCTGACATTTGCATACATTGGAGATGTCCCTGTTTTCTTTTTGATAGCTAAATATTTGTGTGTTTACTAATAAACACTGGCGAAGCATATATATTTTTAATGTGGTCCTGCTTACCTGGACATTTGAATGATCTTTGTCTTTAACAGTGACCCATCATAACTTATCTACAAAACAGAAATAGAGTTACAGAAGTAGAAAATAAATTTGTGGTTGCCAGGGGTTAAGCGGCAGAGAGATAAATTGGGAGATTGGTACTGACATGTACATACTGCTATTGTTGCTGCTGCTAAGTCGCTTCAGTCGTGTCCAACTCTGTGCGACCCCATAGACGGCAGCCCACCAGGCTCCCCCATCCCTGGGATTCTCTAGGCAAGAACACTGGAGTGGGTTGCCATTTCCCTCTCCAATGCATGAAAGTGAAAAGTGAAAGTGAAGTTGCTCAGTCATGTCTGACTCTTAGCGACCCCATGGACTGCAGCCCACCAGGCTCCTCTGTCCATGGGATTTTCCAGGCAAGAATACTGGAGTGGGGTGCCATCGCCTTCTCTGCATATACATACTACTATATATAAAATAGCGGAGAAGGCGATGGCACCCTACTCCAATACTCTTGCCTGGAAAATCCCATGGATGGAGGAGCCTGGAAGCCTGCAGTCCATGGGGTCGCTAAGAATCAGACACGACTGAGCGACTTCACTTTCACTTTTCACTTTCATGCATTGGAGAAGGAAATGGTGACCCACTCCAGTGTTCTTGCCTGGAGAATCCCAGGGACGGGGGAGCCTGGTGGGCTGCCGTCTATGGGGTCGCACAGAGTCAGACACGACTGAAGTGACTTAGCATATATAAAATAGATAACCAATAAGGACCAACTATATAGTGCAGGGAACTCTACTTAACACTCTGTACTGGCCTATATGGGCTTCTCAGGTGGTGCTAGTGGTGCCAGAACCTGTGTGCCAATACAAGAGACCTAAGAGAAGTGGGTTCGATCCCTGGGTCCGGATGACCCGTTGGAGGAGGGCGTGGCAAGGCACTCCAGTATTCTTGCCTGGAGAATCCCGTGGACAGAGGAGTCTGGTGGGCCATGGTCCATAGGGCTGTAAAGAGTCAGACATGACGGAAGTGACTTAGCACACACGTGCAAGTGGCCTATATGGGAAAAGAACTTTAAAAGAGAGGATATATGTGTATATATGTGTAGATTAACTTTGCTGTATACCTGAAACTAACACAGAATTGTAAGTCAACTATATCCCAATAAAAAATTTTAAAAGTGACCTATCATATATATTTTATATATGCACCTATATCTTTGATATCTAAGTACCAAAATAAATAGATAATTATAAAAATTGATATAATTTAGACATATATATTCTGGTCTGTAATATAATGTGGAAAGAAAATGTGTATTGGAAGTTTGTTGAGGCACATACTCTTGGGGACTGTCAGCATAATGCTAATTAAATTGGATTTGAACTTTTTCATTGGCTTATTGAACCCATTTTGCTTATTATCATAGCCTATTATGTTTGGTTTTATCATATTATTTTGCATTCATTCACATTCCATTTTGTCTTATGCATCCTTTTTTTCTTTGCTTTTATTTTCTCTTGTGATAGTTGATGGGATGTGGTCAATATTTAGTTTTAATAAGTGGTTGACTTTATACTTTTCAAAAACAACTTTGCTTGTACATTTCCTATAATTATTAAATGCAAGAATAATATAAGAATCTTGGACTCTTTTTGAAATGAGTCAGTGATGTGTTATAGCTCTTCCTGCTCAACTCCTTAGATATGTCAATATCACCTGGGGTACATTGTAGAATGCAGCTGTTATTCATATTAACTTTTTTCCCCCATATATAATTTGTCTTTCAAGCATCCCTATAGACTTGGACATTCATTTAGGTACCGTATTTGTGTCAATTATTTAAATAATCTCTGGTTAATGGTGCCAATGTTTCATTTTATAACTTCAGATGAGTCCTTATTTTTGATTCCTTTGGTAGGTTTAGGGATTATAACTTTGGTTAAGGTTTTCAGGAGAAATGAATTAACAACAGAATTTTCAGTGGCATTTCCTCTCTCAGACTGTCTTTCCCTTGTCGTGATACATAAACAGCATCTGGGCTAGGCAAAGGACTCTTGGCTCACAGAATCCCCCTTAACACTCTATAGACATTGTTTTACTTTTTTATATATTTGTTGGTAGGATCTGGTATCAGCTTTATTTTGGTTCTTTGTAAGTGACCTGTCATTATATTTGTTTTTTGCTTAGATTAGTGGCATTTTCCCTTCAACCTTGATACTGAAAAATGCCACTAAAACATGTTTGCTTTGTCTCTTTTCATATCTTTCCTTAAAGCAGTGGATCCTTTTGATTTACATGCTCAGATTTTTTTTTCCCCCCAAGCGCAGGAAAATTGCCTCCTACTAAATCATTGATTTTTGCTTTTCTTCCACTTATTCTGCTTTTTCCTTTAGGAACACAGCTAATCCAGAGATGAGATAGTCGATTTCTAGCCTCCATGTGCATTATCTTCTTCCTTATTATATTCAACTCTCTGTGCTTCTTCTCACCCCCCTCAATCTTATGGCATTTACCTAGTCAATCATCTCCACTCTCAATCTATTTTTTTCCCCATTGTTGATGTTTGCTTTTCAGAGCCTCCAATGTGTATTTTAATTTTTTTACTGTTTTTAGCTTCCTGGCACTCTTCCTCTCTGCCAGCCTCTCTCTTTTTTTTTTTTATTTGAGCCTACATTTCTGATTTTTCATTTCATCATTCGAAACATGCTTTTTGAAGTTTCTTAATTTTTAAAAAATTTACATAAAATAGGTACATTCTAAACATTTCTTCTATTTCCTATAATCAATTGATTTCTCAGGTAAACTTTTCCTCTGTACACTTAGGGCAAAGTTTTCATGTGTGTATTATACAATCTGTTTATAAATCCAATTTTCCCCCTCTGTGTATGTATCCTTCTATTTTATATATATATATATATGAAATAGATATTTATGTCTTTATCTATGTATGTATCTATATCTATTCCCTGGTGGCTCAGATGGTAAAAAATCTGCCTGCAATGTGGGAGGCCAAAGTTTGATCCCTGGGTTAGGAAGATCCACTAGAGCAGGGAATGGCCACTCACTCCAGTGTTCTTGCCTAGAGAATTCCATGGACAAAGGAGCCCGGCTGTGTAAGGTCCATGGAATCGCAAAGACTCAGAGATGACTCAACGACTGACACACACACACATGCACACACACACAATGCACACACACACATGCACACACATGTATATACACACACGTGTGTATACATGTATACACAAATATATGCATATACCTATGTGTATATATATCCTTGAGCAAAGACTTTTTTTCCAGGTTATTGTTTGTAAACTGATAGGGTGTATATAGTCTATTTCATCCCCTTCACAGTCTCTCTGCCTTCCTTCTGCCAGAATTTCCTTTTTGGATCTCAGTCCAGAAGTAAATTAATGTGCTCAGACCACAGACACATTTCTGGTTAATGGAAAGCGTTTATCTAGTGTAGCTCTTCACAACTCACAGAATTTTTTCTTGTTCCCACTCTCTGGTCCTTTAAGTGAGAGAAAGTGATTGTATTTCCAGATAAGTGAAATAGTCAATAGTTCTTCTCCTGCTACGAGTAACCTCTGAAAAAAACTACAGTTCACAAAGTCTGTTGTTCCCAATTCACATTTGTGAAATAAACTTTCACAGACACATCTCACTTTTGCCAGTGTTGTGTTTTGGGGAGTTTTCTCTGCAAGACAGCATTTCTCAAAGGGTGTTTCATGAAAATGGCTAGAAACTTTAAGGGAAGATGATAGAGAAGAAAATTCAATTAACTTAAAAAAGGGCTCAGTGGTCAAATGTGTTTGGAAATATTGGGTTCAGTCCAGTTCAGTTGCTCAGTCATGTCCGACTCTGTGACCCCATGGACTGCAACACTCCAGGCTTCCCTGTCCATCACCAACTCCCAGAGTTTACTCAAACTCATGTCCATTGAGGCAGTGATGCCATCCAACCATCTCATCCTCTATTGTCCCCTTCTGTTCCTGCCTTCAATCTTTCCCAGCATCAGGGTCTTTTCAAATGAGTCAGCTCTTCGCATCAGGTGGCCATAATATTGGAGTTTCAGCTTCAACATCAGTCCTTCCAATGAATATTCAGGACTGATTTCCTTTAGGATGGACTGGTTGAATCTCCTTGCAGTCCAAGGGACTCTCAAGAGTCTTTTCCAACACCACAGTTCAAAAGGCAATGCTAAATGGGCTTCTTTACTACAGTAAATTGTTCTGAACCCCTTTGGTCCAAGTGGAGAAACCACACTTGTGAAAGCAAAAGTCATCACATGGACTCAGGGTATCTCACAGCACTCAGGATGGCCATACAATGTGCTTCCAAATCTATTTACCCTGGACTCAAAAGCTTCCAGACCTTGTCCCCATCTCTGCTCCTTCCTGGGTATCTGTTTCATTCTTTTCTCTCTTCCTGTCACAGCCTAGCCTTCTTCCCCTCTCTAATCATCATGATGGAAAACATAGTTATGAGAGGTTTTAAAGTTTTGTATCTTACTAGAAAAAAACTGACATCTCAGTTTCCTTCCAGAATTCTGAAGCAGTAGAACTGGCCTAACTTGAATCAATTATCCCTCCTGGGGCCAATCAAATGTAGCTAGTAGTTAGGGTCTGGGAAAGACATTATGATTGGCTAAGCTTAGGTCAGGTGCTTACTTTTGGACCAATCAGCTGCAGCCTAGAGTGCAGCTGATCACACTGAACAAAATGGCTGCTTCCTAAATAGCTCAATAGGAAATGGATAAGGAAGGACACTTTTCAGAAGAGCCGAGGGGACTGGAGAGACAAAGCAGGGTGGCCATTATCCAGAGAAAACGGTGACATAAGTTTCCAAAAGGGGACATATTACATGTAGCTTTTACCCAGATATTTTCGAGGAAGAGAATCTTGGTGATGGGCTTGTGAAGAATGCCTTTTGGGGGTGATGTTGTAAAGGACATGGAATAAGAGGTGGGGAAGGCAGCGGGGGCTGGGCAGGGGAAAGTGGAGGCTAGCTAAGGTAGCAGATCTTCCACTAGACAGGGTCTCCCTGCCTTGGTTTCTGGCTGGCGACTTGGGCTCTGGGTTTCTGAAGGAGGGGTTCACAATAGTGTGGGTGGTTGTAGGCGGGGACTTCTGCCACCTCCTACCTGCCATTCCATAGTGCTGCTTGGTAGCAACAGTTCTACCCTGCAAGGACCTATTTGTGTTTCTAAAATTCCAGTTTCTCTAGCAGATCCCTTCCATTTGGAGAAAAGATTCCAGAACCTTCCTTCCAGAATCCATACATCTGGTTGCAACTTTTGGCTGTGAATTATGTCTTCCTCATTGGCCCACTGTATAGGAGAAACAGTTTTTAATCATCAGATTTGCATGCAGATATATGACTGCCATTTGCTAATGATGAGATTTATTGCAATAAAGTTTATACATTCCAGTCCTTTCCAATAAGGCAAAGTAGACAGTGCAACTATCTAGCTCAGTGTGTTTTGTGTGAGTTAAGAAAGGGATTTCTGCTGAACTGTACTTGGCTGGTGTCTGTGGTCAGCTCATGGAAAATCAGGCTTTCTTCTAGTTTCAGCAAAGCCCTTAATGGTGAACTTGATCATCTGAAAGAGCTAAGGACAGCTTGCTGAGAGGAGATAGCCAGGAAGCCCAAAGACTAGGGAGTTTCAAGGTTCTTTCCAGTTAAATACATTTTCCAGGTTGAAATCTCCCTGGGAGCAACAAAGAACTGAGATCTAGTTAAAGAAGTCCTTCCAGTGACCTTGGCTAATCTGCTGGCAATGTGGCTCTGGGCAGGGCTCCCAAGAATCCCCCTGGATTTGTCCAAGCATGATTTGAAAGCCATCACTGGTTATGAAAGATCTTAGGGTGGGACCTGGCTCAGATTGTGCTCAGAAGATACTCAGTCAAAAGGAGCTCCCCATTTCTTGCTCTGACACTAAATTCTGTACTTAGAACTACCACAGCATTTTGTGGTTTATTCTCTGAAACTCTTATTACCTTTTACTTGTGTCACATAATAATTCAGGTATATGACTTAACTCCTTATATTTGCTTACTAATCTGTAATGTACTTGAAGGAAGGATTCATTAAATCCCCAAATATCCAGTAAGCATCCACATTTCCATGATTAAGTCTGTGTGTATTTGTGTTTGTGTGTGTATGTTTTATTTTGTTTGAATCAGGATGTAATCAAAGCCCACCCATCCCATTTGGTATTATGGTCTATAGTTTCTCCCACCGTCTTTTTGTTTTTCTTGAAATTTGGATCATCCACCCTTTATAATTTCTCACCTTGTGGTTTTTGCAGTTTGCATGGTTTAGCACAACACATTTTAACAGAATTGAATAAGGATTTTCAACAGAAATGCACATTCATTTCCCTAGAGTGTACCATCCAGACTCCCAGGCCTGTGGCATCAAGTCCTTTCACTGGTTTTTTCTCGAGCGGGCTTCGTACATCTCTGTGCTTGAGGGTCCTTTACTCTAGCTACGCCAGCCCACTTGTCTGGTATAGCACCACATCCTTCACAAAATCACAGACAGTCATGATGCAAAGGACCGTCCAATCTCATCTCCATGATTCCCATCCAACTGGAGTGTCCTTCCTTTCACCGCCTCTCATGCATATTTAGCATCTTCTTAAAGGTCAGACTCGGATCCCCCTGGAAACTCAGTATGATAGAGTGGGAAGAAAGCGTAGACTCTGAAGCTAGAAATATTAGAGTCAGACTCTTGGGTTGGCTGCTCCTCAAGATCCTCTGACCTTATACAGGTTATTGAACCTCTTTGACCTGTAGTGCTTTCATATGTATGATGGGAATGTTGCAAGGACTGAATGAAGAAAAACAGCAAAACAAAGCATGCTTCCCATTGGGTAGGCCAAAAGCATTTGAGTTACTGTTTACTTCTCTGCCACACACCCTGTGCTAGAAAAAGATCATAAAGAGAAGCTCCTTTTGCATGGTTTGGACAAATCCTCTTTGAGCTTTTTTAAATATAGGAAATCCTTAAATACAAGGGATGTATGTATGTATGTATGGTTACCACATTCGAAGTCATGTCCGACTCTTTGCCACCCTTTGGACTGTAGCTGGCTGGGCTCCTCTGTCCATGGGATTTTTCAGGCAAGAATACTGAAGTGGGTTGCCATTTCCTCCTCCAGGGGATCTTCCTGATCCGGGTCCTGAACCTGTGTCTCTGGTGACTCCTGAATTGCAGGTGGATTCTTTACACTGAGCCATCGGAAAAGTACCTAACATCTATTGATCAGGTCCTCTCCATCAGGTAATGTACAAAGACCTTATATCTGACAATGCACTTAACCTTCAAACAACCCTAGGAGGTATTATTATCATCATTCCCATTTTTACATATGAGGAAACTAAGGTCCTGAAAAATTAAGTAACTTGCTCAAGGTTACACAGTTGGTAAGTGATAGCATCTGGATTTGAACCCAGGTAGTCAGGTTCCAGGGGCTTCTTAACTCTGGCTATGTAACCAAATTCTCTGGGAATTTTCAATACTATTGAAAGCCAGACCCTGTTCTACATCAATAGAATCAGAGTGTCTGGGGGGTTGGATCCAGAGAAGGCAATGGCACCCCACTCCAGTACTCTTGCCTGGAAAATCCCATGGATGGAGGAGCCTGGTAGGCTTCAGTCCATGGGGTCGATAAGAGTCAGACATGACTGAGCGACTTCACTTTCACTTTTCACTTTCATGCATTGGAGAAGGAAATGGCAACCCACTCCAGTGATCTTGCCTGGAAAATCCCAGGGACGGGGGAGCCTGTGGCTGCCGTCTATGGGGTCACACAGAGTTGGACACGACTGAAGTGACTTAGCAGCAGTAGCAGCAGCAGGGGGTTGGATCTAGGTGTGGCTCTTAGAGGAGTCTAGTGGGCAAGTAGGATTGGAAACAACTGACTAAGCTTTGTGTTGTAGGTCTGTTGACATAATGTAACTGCAGGTGAGACCCATGTCTTTGATTATGATTAATTATATCTGTGCACTACTCTTGAGTGTCCTTGGGGGTTACCTCTCCTCTGTGGAGCTGGGTTGGGTGTCTAACCCTCACACCTAACATCCCAGGCATCTGTAAGTCAGGGAAACTCACAATCTCATCAAGTGACCTGGGAGCCAGAGGCGAGGATGGAGGGGTGGCAACCAGCCTGGCCACTTTGTTGGTGGCAGCAGGAAGACTCATCAAAAGCCTCAGTAGGGCTTGTCACAGCCCAGGTGAGATTCATACCTGTGTCAGTGTCGTTTACCTGCTGCTCGGGCCAGTGGAGGTGAAAGATGTGGAGGCTTTGAAGCATCAGAGGAATGCATCATCAGCTGTCAGCTGCCGAACACAGTCACGATCAAATTCACAGTGACCCTTAGGTTGTTGTCAGTCACTGCGGTCCCTCGCCCATCTGGGAGATTGACAGCCCTGTCTTGTCAGCTTGTCACATCGAATGTCACCTTCTCCAGATTTGCTTCTGCGTGGACAAGAGAAGCTGTCACTGAAACCTTGTCGACTCAATGAGCCGGCGGCGCCTCACCAGTCATGCGGTGTGAATAAAGAGGACAGGGCAATTAGGTGCTCTTCAGCATTCATAGGAGAAGGTTGACAAATTAAAGCTTGTCAGTTTTCTAAAAGCCAGTCGACGATCGCACAGTTTGGGATGCGGACACACAAAGGTGGAATCTGAAGCATTCATTGTGGATCCTGTTTTCTGGGCTCTCCTCCTTTCAGTTCATCAGATGTGTCTTAGCCTAGCCGGACCACTGGCAGAGGCACCAGGGCTCCTGCAGCCTCACACAGCTTCTGCCAGGTGTCAGCTGCACCGGTGGAAAGAGAAAAGATGTTGAATTAGGATGCCAGGGTTTGTCTTAATGAGGCCTCCTCCAGCTTATTTCATTGCATGAAAATGAAATGGAATGAAAAGGAATATATCAGAGTCCGTTACACTGAGTGGAATTAAGTTTTGTTTGTGAAACTTTTTTTTTTTTTTCAGATAAGTAAATGTGTAAATATTTGGGTGTCCTGGGTCAGGAGATAAAGTGTATTTTTTACGGGGAGTAACGGCCAAGAAAATTTGAAAACCACCATCTGAAGGAATCCAGGGGTAAAGGAAAGAGTCCTACCTATTTTTGTTCAGATGGGCAGATAGAAATAGACACACAGTCATGTGCCAGGCACTGTTCTAAGCACTTTAGAGGTGTTAAATCATTTAATTTTTACAGCAAACCGATGAAGTAGATACCATATTACTAAACCCATAGGACAACTGAGTTTCAAGGTTCTTGAAATATTTCTTGAGGAAATAGAGGCATGGTAGATTAAGAACTGTGGGGGGGGGGACTTCCCTGGTGATTCAGTTTTCAAGAATCCACCTTACAATGCAGGAGGTGCTGGTTTGATCCCTGGTTGGGGAACTAAGATCCCACATGCTGCTTAGCGACTAAGCCCACATGCTCCAAGCCCGTGTGCTGCAACTAGAGAGTCCATGCGACACAACAAAGATCCCACATGATGCAAAGAAGATCCCCTGTGCCAACTAAGACCTGTCACAGCCAAAAAAAAAAAAAAAAAAAAATGCGGGGGGTAGAATCATAGCTTCCCAAAGATGTCCATGTCTTGATATCCCAAACCTGGAGAAGTTACCTTCCATGACAAAACAGCTCCAGATGTGGTTACGTTAGGGCTCTTAAAATAGGGGAAATAATTTTGGATTATATGGGTGAGTGCAGTGTAATTCTGAGATTCCTTGGAAGATGGAAGATGGAGGCAGGAGGTCAGAGTCAGAGAGGGTTCTGAAGCTCCTGCAGTACTGCCTTTGAAAAAGGGGGAAGGGGCCATGAGCCAAGGAATGTAGCAATCTCCCTTTGGTCTCTGCTTCTCTCCATTTTGACCTTTTGCACTCCACCTCTCTTCCAAGCCCATAACCTTCTTTGAGTCCTGGCTTAAAGCCCACTTCTTCCCACAGGGCTTCTTTGATTAATTTCACTTCAGTAGTAGTATGAAGTGGGTGTGTCAGTTTGGATTTCCATTAGCCTGAGAGCATGTCTGCTTGACTATACTCTGAACAACACAGTGTATTCTTATTTTTAAAATCTTTGTGATACCTTTCAAAATGAAGTGGATGTACATCTGCTGAAATAAATCAACATTCTTGTCTTCATTAACTTAAGCAAGTCCATGCGTCTCTGTTTGAACATACACACAACCCCTCTGATGAAGATTTTGTGTGTATGTGAGCTAAGAAACACAGAGCAATGATCAGCTTTCTTTTTCCTCTTCTTCCTTGTCATGGTGAGATCAGGTAAATTTCAACAGGTATTCTGTCTAATACATAGGAACCAAAAGTTGCAAGACTAGAATGAAAAGGAACAATTTTTTAAGATATGAAGACACAAGTTTTTGTGAATTGAAAATACATATAAATTGTTTATTTTTGTTATGTATTCCGGGTAACTAAGACTTTGTAAAAAAGTATCATATGTTCCATCAATATGTGTTTTGTGAAAATTAATTATTATGTGGCTTCATAGTTATATGATTCCACCCTTGGGATAGTTCATAAATTCCTGAGAATAGAGTCATGGCTGTCTATCTTGTGATTTGGGTATCTATTTGGCAACCCTGTGTTTCATTCAATTATGATCATTGCACCAAACCAAACTCTGATCTAGCAGCAAGGTTTCAGCTTTCCCTGTCCTGTTCTCTAAAATGATGCAAGACCAGGAGTCAGAGGGATTGGGATCCTCTCCCAAAGACTTTAGCAAAATAACAAGACCTCTCTGGACCTCCATTTCTTCATCTGCAGAAATCAAGGTATTGCATTCTATGGCCTTTAAGGTCCATTCCATTCTAAAATTCCATGTTCCCGTAATTCTGATCCCAGTGCTGATCCAGTCATGCATGTAAACTGCTGAATATTTAAATAATTGCTCACAGGTTGAACATTTCATCACTGTCAAGAGCCTGGAATTGCATGGAGGGGCAGCACTTTCTTTTCTAGTTGCATGGTGAACGTCATTATACTTGAAATGACTTAATCAAGGAGATGGGTGTCCTCCTTTGCCAGAGCACGTCCTTGCAGTGTTCATGGTTGTATGTAAGGGAAGCTTACCTATCTTACCCAAATAAATCCAGACACTACTTGCCCATGACCTGGTGTTAGTCGTGTGGTCTACCTGGTCTGAACCAATCAGATTTATGCTCTGTCTCACTTGAGGCACAGCTGTGTCTCACTCACAGATTATAAAGAAGCAACCACAGGGGTTATTTGGGACAAACTGTGATCTATAACCAATCCCACATACCACCTACACACACACACACACACTCAAATATATATATATATATATATATATATATATATATATATATATATATATATTTCATCTTTTTTTTTAAAGAGCCGTGGGAAATGTAGACTTTGCTGTCAGACACAGTTTAGTTCCAGTTTTGGTTTCTACATATTCATTTGTGTGACTTTGGACAAGTCCTTTAATCTTGCTCTGCCTTGGTAACTTTATGTGTACAATGGAGGTGGTGAAAGATGATGCTTGTTAAGCTGTTGTAGGGACACCAGGAGAGAATGTGAGAGGCTTGGTGTTCTCATCGAGTGGGCGCTCAGTACAAACTAGCTCTTACTGTGTCTGGATAAACTATGAAATGCTGTACATCTCTCCCCTTTCTGAGAAGCCTCTGTGTGTTTTCATTCAATTTTCTTCAGCTATAAAATTTCAGACTGAAGGCTGGTGGGTGATTCTTCTCCCTGGACATCATTCAGCTCTCCTGATGTGCCAGCTGGTCAGGAATTTGGGAGGTCCAGGCTCCAGCAAGGGATGTGTGGCCCGTGGTGACTTCTACGTTTGTTTTTCTGACCTTAATGCTAGAATAAAATGATCTGCGTTTGCAGCTCAATTCCAGAAAAACCTCTTGGAGGCTCTGATGGACTGACCAGGGTTCCAGGGACCCTGCCTCTCTCTCTTCAGCTTGAATAGTCATGACTCCTCATTTACAAGCTGGAAAGGAACATAAAGACAGGCTTCTACCTCAATATACAGACAAGTGTTTCTCACACATCAGAATGGCCTGGAGGGCTTGTTTAAACACTGATTGCCAGGCCCCAGCCCCAGAGTTTCGGATTCAGTTGTTCTGGGTGGGACTCAAGAATCTGCATTTTTTTACATGTTCCCAGGTATTACTGACATTCAGAAAACTAACATCATGGCATCTGGTCCCATCACTTCATGGCAGATAGTTGGGGGAAAAATGGAAACAGGGGCAGATTTTATTTTCTTGGGCTCCAAAATCACTGCAGACAGTGACTTCAGCCAGGAAATTAAAAAAACACTTGCTCCTTGGAAGAAAAGCTATGACAAACCTGCTGCTGCTGCTGCTGCTAAGTCGCTTCAGTCGTGTCCGACTCTGTGCGACCCCATAGATGGCAGCCCACCACGCTCCTCCATCCCTGGGATTCTCCAGGCAAGAACACTGGAGTGGGTTGCCATTTCCTTCTCCATGACAAGCCTATACAGTGTATTAAAAAGCAGAGATATCACTTTGTTGACAAAGTCTGTATAGCTATGGTTTTTCCAGTTGTCATGTATGGATGTGAGAGAGAGACCATAAAGAAAGCTGAGCACCCAAGACTTGATGCTTTCGAACTGTGGTGTTGGAGAAGACTCTTGAGAGTCCCTTGGACTGCAAGGAGATCCAACCAGTCAGTCCTAAAGGAGATCAGTCCTGAATACTCATTCGAAGGACTGATGCTGAAGCTCCAATTCTTTGGCCACCTGATTCGAAGAGCTGACTCATTGGAAAACACCGTGATACTGGGAAAGATTGAAGGCAGGAGGAGAAGGGGACGACAGAGGATAAGATGGTTGGACGGCATCACTGACTCAATGACATGAGTTTGAGCAAATTCCAGGAGATACTGAAGGACAGGAAAGCCTGGAGTGCTGCAGTCCACGGGGTCACAAAGAATCAGACACGACTTAGCGACTGAACAACAACAAGGTGATGCCGAGGCTGCTGTTCCGGGGAGCACTCTTTAGGGAACTCTGATCAAGACTGCGACAGTTTCACAGACAGATCCTTACTTTTGCAAGTGTATCCTCCCTGTGGACCAAGGCCTTGCTCATATGAATTAGTGGCCTCCAAGTGGGAGGAATCTATACCCTGCAATCTATGCCTGCTGACGAGCTGCATGCGAGAGGAAACAAGTCTAGACACTGGTGGCCTCTGTTCCTATGTCATTATTACAATGGGGGAGGTGACACGATGGATGGAAAGATGCCAACAGACAGAAGACATGCTGTTTCTTCAATGGCAAAGATGATGAGAACTTCTAGAGATGCTTACCTAAAACTGGACACAACAGAGAGAGCTCCCAGATGGGGTCTGGAGCTTCCCAGCCCTGCAATCCCTCATCCCCGCCTCTCCTGCCCCCACCCACGAAGACGTGCTGCTGCTGCTGCCATCTGCGTGGCCTGGAGATTTTATGAGACACAAGAAGCCTGCCTTTGCCAGACAGACTCAGGTTTCTTCTCCGTTTTGGCACAGCTTCTCCATGTGCACATTTTGGTGACTCTGGCCAAATGCCTGCCTGCTCAGCTGGTGCAAAAAAAGATACGAAGCAATGCCAGCACATCCCTGTGAGATGGGTGAATTGAAGGTCAGCTTCTCAAACAGGACATGCCTCCGTGGGTCCTCTCTCCTGGTCTGAAGTGGCTCCGGGCCCCTCCTGCGTCAGTGTTCATGGGGGTGGAAGATTTCCCCTGAAAAATCTGCTCTTAGATGATCAGACCTTCCATGGGGAAGAGCTAGAAGAAGGTGGGGGAGGGGGCCGGATGTGGCCCCTCAGTTAATGCATCCTTCTGCATAGATTATAAGTTAGGGCAGGAATTTTATTTTCTGTATGGGCAGAGATAGATACAGGATAAACGGAAGAGGAAAGCAAGGGAGAGAGAGAAAGATCCCCGTTGTTCTGAATATCCTTCCCGAAACCAACTGCCTCAAGAAGCTGCTGACTCTGCACCCCTGGGAGGAACACCTGTTTCCAGTGGCAGCAGCCGTCTGGTCCCAGGAGGACTGACCCACCTCTGTCCTGCGGGCTTTCTTCTTTTGGAGGCCAGTTTGCGTTGTCGTTAGTCAGACCCTGCAGGCACTGTTTATTTCACGTAATTCCTTTAACTCTTCCTTTAGTTTCTCCACCCAGAGGCTGTGGCCTCTGCCTCCATCACCTGGACCAGTGCAAAAGCATCAGACGTTGTGTTCCCATCTCAACTCAAAAGGTTATTTAAGCCTCATGCCTAGATTTTGGGAAGATGCTTACCAGCTTGGAAGGCAGTGAAGGGCAGTGTCAGAGTTGACCTTGGGTTTTGCAGTGAGTTCTTAGATGCAATGGTATTAGGACAATTTTTTAAGGAAAAAAACTGCTGCATTGAATTTCATTGAAATTGAAGACTTTTGGTCTTTCAAAAATACTGTTAAAAGAATGAAGAGATACATCACAGACTGGAGAAAATATATCTGATAGTGAACCTGTGTCCAGAATAGACATTTGATCAAAGAAGAGGTGTGGATGGCAAATAAGCACATGAAGAGATGCTCGACATCATTTGTTGTTAAGGAAATTCAAATTAAAACCTCGGTGAGATGCCCTGCATACCTATTCAAGTGGCTAAAGTAATAAAAGTTTGACCACACCAAGTACTGATGAGAAACTGATTGTCATGCCCAGCTGGTGGGGATGGACATGATGCAGACCCTTCGGAAAATAGTTTGGTAGTTTCTTCAAAAGTTAGACATACACCCACTATTAAAAAATAATTAGTGACTGAGGGGGAAAAAAACCCCACACACATTCATTGGGAAGGGGAAGTTCCTGAAGAGAGGAGAGATTTAGCAGATAAATGGAAGTTTATTTTCTCCTGATTCTGGAGGCTGGAAATATGAGATGGAGGTGTCCTTGGGGTTGGCTTCTTCTGAGGTCTCTCTCCTTGGCTTGTAGATAGACGCCTTCTCCTTGAGTCCTCACATGGTCTGGCCTCTACGTGGGTCTGTGTCCTAATCTCCTCTTCTTATAAAGACACCAGTCATATTGGATTACGATCCACTTCAGTGACCTCATTTTAACTTAATTACTTTAAAGTTTCTTTAAAGATTCTACTGCCAAATACAGTCTCATCTGAGGTACTATGGTCTTTCCTGGTAGCTCAGCTGGTAAAGAATCTGCCTGCAATGCAGGAGACCCTGGTTCGATTCCTGGTTTGGGAAAATCCCCTGGAGAAGGGGTAGGCTACCCACTCCAGTATTCTTGGACTTCCCTGCTGGCTCAGCTGGTAAAGAACCTGCCTGCAATGCAGGAGACCTGGGTTCAATCCCTGGGTTGGGAAGACCCCCTGGAGAAGGGAACAGCTACCCACTCCAGTGTTCTGGCCTGGAGAATTCCATGGACTGCATGGGGTTGCAAAGAGTTTCTTCTGAGGTCTCTCTCCTTGGCTTGTAGATGGCCATCTTCTCCTTGTGTCCACATGTGGTCTGGCCTGTATGTTTGTTTCTGTCCTAATCTCCTCTTCTTATAAAGACACCAGTCATATTGGATTAGGATCCATTCCAGGGACCTTATTTTAACTTAATTACTACTTTAAAGATTCCATTGCCAAATACAGTCTCCTCTAAGGTACTAGGGGTTGAACTTCAACATATGAATTTGGGGGGGTGGGGACACGATTCAGCCCATAACTTGGTGTAGATGATAAAGCAACAGCATCTTGCATGGCAAGAAAACGAACCTTAAAACCAAGCAGATAGGGAGCCCACTTCTTTGATCCTTCTTAGTTGTGGAGTATCTGCTGAGTCATTTATGTTACTCATGGACTCTCCAGTTCCCTCATCTGAGAGCGGCAGGTACTGTCGAGCACCTGCTAGGCAGCTGCCTTATGGGAAAATAGGACAGGAGAGCCCTGTAATTAACAAGGAGTGCCAACCCTGGGAACATCCACCATCAGACTTCTGCTTAGCGAGAAGCACACCCGTGATGACTGGTTCCATTTGCTGGTGAATTCTACGCCTTGCTTCCCGGAGCATCCTATGTAACGTGGCAACACGTGCATCTGCAGTGTTGCTGTGAGGATAAAGGACAGAAAGGAAAAATGCTTGGCACATAATAGATGCCTGGTCAAAGGCAGTGTTTCCTATCATCACTGAGATAGTCAGCCTTTGGACCTTTCGGGAAAGCATCCCTGGTTTTCGAGAGCCCTGCTAATCCCTAAAACGGAACATTTCAATGCTGCTTCCAAATGTCCTTGTGACAGGCAGGATGGTTATTTTTCTTCCCTAACTAGTAGCAGGTGTTTGGCTGTGTCCATTAAAAGCCATTCCGTGCTCCCCTGACAAACGAGTTTTTTATTTAGTGGTCGAGGATCAATAATGTGGTATCTCGCGTGTACTATTAAAATGGAAAATGTCTGCTGGGCTGACAATCGTATTATCGATATGTACTGAGCAATAAATTATGTGAAACAAAATGGAGCAACCAGCCTTACAAAAGCCTTATCTGGGGCCCGGCTGGCTTTGTTACAGTCGCGGCTGTGGCTTCCAAGGGCTGCATTTGGAAAAGCGCTCGATGCTGCCCGGGGAGCTTTCCATCTGAAGTGCTTGCTGGCTGTCTCATCTCTTTGACACGAGTCAAGACCTGCTTGGAATAAGCTCTTTTCCTCCCCTTCTCAATTCAGCCCCAAATGAGTATTTTCTCATCCGTCTGCAGCATCTGTCCCAACCATGGACCCTTTGGCGAGGCTCTCCCCTTATCTCGTGTCCTGTGCCTGGTAAGATGGCGTTTGGTCTCCCAGCCCTGTTCATATTAGGCATCCTGGACTCTATTCTTTGTTCTTGCCTTCACTTCTCACCCCCACTTCGACCTGGTGCTCATCTAACTCCTAACCTACAGGTTTCGTCTGCTATTTCTGCCCCCTGATGATTGATACCATTTTCCCAGGTTCTCACTTGGACCAGTTTGTGTTCATTTCTGGTCTGTCGATGGCTGAGCTCTTTGAGTTATCAGCCTGTGCCCATCCATGTCAGTCTTCCCCAGAGTGGGAATCGAGACATCTCAGCCGTCAGACATCTCAACCAACTCCCTTTCCGGGATTTCTTGTCAATTATTATTATTCACCATTATGGGCTTCCCAGGTGGCGCACTGGGTAAAGGATCTGCCTGCAATGCAAGAGATGCAGGCAGACGTGGGTTCGATCCCTGGGTCAGGAAGATCCCCTGGAAGAGGGCATGGCAACCCACTCCAGTATTCTTGCCTAAGAAATTCCATGGACAGAGGAGCCTGGAGGGCTACAGTCCATGGATTTGCAAAGAGTCAGACATGACTGAGCAACCGAACATGCATGCAGGCATTTATCATTTTTATCCATAGATCCTAGCCCTTGGATGCCATCAGTCCTGGGTGTTGAGTATCACGTGTGCTGAGACCTCAATTTCTCGGAAGGAAATGAAGAGGAAGAAGCTTGGGGATCAGGCAGGTTAGAGACTGGGAAACTGACTTGCATGTGGAGCTTCAGAGGAAGTGGGCAGAAGTCTGAGGCACAATGCCTATAAGACTTGGTTGATACAATGTGGGGGAGAAGTTGACAGCTGAAGTAGAATGTTACAACCCAGCTTCCTTAATGGGGACTCAGGATGAAAACCCTCTCAGTAGGAGGGACTGGACATAACACAGGAATCCCAGGCATCCCTTTAAGCTCAGATGTGCTCCTCCAGCCAACCACTTCCAGTCCACCTTGGCACTCAGAATGAAGTCTATTGCTGCATTTGGAATGAGTCCTAGAGGAATGAGTCTCCATCAGGAAAGTCAGTATATTGAGAACTGTGGCCAGGTTAAAGAGAACATCTGAGAGAGGAGAACTACTTGAAAGTGTATGTTAAATATTACAATATAATTTTATGATTGGAAACAAAATGCTGGTGACATACTTAATAGAGACTGTAGATAGTAAAGTCCTTCCAAAACATCTTGGATGGGGATACAGGAAGAGCGAGATTCTTGAGGAAGAGACAGCCACTCTCTCCAGGAGTTGTAAGAGTGTCTTAGAGGGAAGATCACAGGTGTGAATTCTGTGATTACTCAGAAAGGGCTGGACTTACCCTGTGAATGCTAGTGGACTCCCTCCATAGCCAATATTTTATGATTCCTTTGAATCTACTTTTTTAAAATTTTATTTTGTTTTTAAACTTTACAATATTGTATTGGTTTTGCCAAACATTGAAATGAATCCGCCACAGGTATACACGTGTTCCCCATCCTGAACCCTCCTCCCTCTTCCCTCCCTATACCATCCCTCTGGGTCATCCCAGTGCACCAGCCCCAAGCATCCTGTATCGTGCATCGAACCTGGACTGGTGACTCGTTCCATATATTATATTATACGTATTTCAATGCCATTCTCCCAAACCATCCCACCCTCTCCCTCTCCCACAGAGTCCAAAAGACTGTTCTATACATCAGTGTCTCTTTTGCTGTCTCGTATACAGGGTTATTGTTACCATCTTTCTAAATTCCATATATATGCGTTAGTATACTGTTTTGGTGTTTTTCTTTCTGGCTTACTTCACTCTGCATAATAGGCTCCAGTTTCATCCACCTCATTAGAACTGATTCAAATGTATTCTTTTTAATGGCTGAGTAATACTCCATTGTGTATATGTACCACAGCTTTCTTATCCATTCATCTGCTGATGGGCATCTAGGTTGCTTCCATGTCCTGGCTATTATAAACAGTGCTGTGATGAACATTGGGGTACACGTGTCTCTTTCAATTCTGGTTTCCTCAGTGTGTATGCCCAGCAGTAGGATTGCTGGATCATAAGGCAGTTCTATTTCCAGTTTTTTAAGGAATCTCCACACTGTTCTCCATAGTGGCTGTACTAGTTTGCATTCCCACCAACAGTGTAAGAGGGTTCCCTTTTCTCCACACCCTCTCCAGCATTTATTGCTTGTAGACTTTTGGATTGCAGCCATTCTGACTGGTGTGAAATTTGAATCTAAACCTCTGAATTGGCAAAGGGGAAATGGAGGCCCAGAATAAAGCTCACATTCCCAGCTTCCCTTTGTAGGTGGGTTGACCATGTGACTAGGCTCTGGCCAGTGGGGTGTAAGCAGAGGTGCTGCATGGCAAAGTCCAGGAACCTGCTTTAAGAGAAGCTGGTGTTAGCTCTTGCCTCCTTCTTTCCTTCATCTTGCTGTTTGGCACAATGCCAGGCAATCTTGGACTTTTAGGTTAAGAACCAAGTCCTAAGGATGGCTGAGTGTTGAACTAGGTGGATCCAGGGCCTTGGGGACTTTGTGTAGCCTAGCTGAGCCTATAAATAGTTTTACACCTTGGACAGATATACATGAGTAATCACAACTACTATCATTTTAAAGCCACTGTCATTTGGGGGTTTTCTGTGACTCAGAGGTGAGCCTAATTCTATCTAATAAAGGATTAAAATTGATTTGAGAAGCTTTAGCCTAACAATGTGCCATTGGACTTTTCACCTGGTCTAACATTGTTGCTGATTCTTCTCAATGATAGCTCTGAGGAAAGAAGGAGTTTATATAAGATTTTTGGGTGTAAAGTTGGGATTCTTGCTAATTTGGTAGGTAGTCTCTGAAGATGACCATCATCAATTCTTTCCCTCCCTGTAAGTAAGTGGTGATTCTGACATCAAGAGCTGGAGTCTAGGAACTTCTCTGGGGGTCCAGTGGTTAGGATTCCACACTTGCACTGCAGGGGGCACAGGTTCAATCCCTGGTTGGGGAACTAAGATTTCACATGTCATGTGGTCAAAAAAAAAGAAGAGCTGGAGCCTGATTTTCCTCCTCTTGAATCTGGGCTGACTTCAGTGACTCATTTGATCAATAGAATGTATTGAAGTGATGTTCTGTGGTTTTGAACACTAGGTCATCAGGTGCCTTGTGGCTTCTACCTGGGTCTTTTGGAACACTCATCCTTGGGATGTTCTTTTCTCTCAGAACTCAGCTGCCAGGCTGTGCTAAGGCCCAGGTAAATGACCAGACCACATGTAAGTACCTTGATTAATAGCCCCAACTAAACTCCTAAGCGACAGCCATGCCAGTGAATGAGCCGCCTTAGACACTGGACTTTGGTGAGCTTTCAGATGACTGCACTCTCAGCTGCCATCCACACGAGACACCTGATCGATCCTGGTGCGTGTCCCTGTAGAACCATGAGCAACAATGATAAGTTGCTATCTGAAGTTACTAGGTTTTTTGATGTTTTAATGGCATGGCAATAGATGACCATAGCAACCAATACGATCACAGAAGATAAGTTTAGATTACAAATCATCTCTGTTAAGTAGGTAAAAAAAAGAACAAGAGGAAATTTAAGAAGTAAAGGTTATGTCTTGAATACTGGTTCACTTGCTGCAGTGGCCAACAGTAAAATCCTGATTGACTGGAGTAGCTGACATCACGTGTGACATCAGTGGGATGTGGCTGCTGGTGGACTTAGTTCTGAAATGCTTGGATGCTGGATGTGATGGACTTAGTTCTGAAATGCTTGCCCCCATCTCTCTTTGCACCAGGGTCCTTCTTCTTAGCTTTAAAATTAGGCTGCCTCGACGAAACACCTTTTTCAGGTCTCCTCTCCTGGTTTGCTGGACCCCCATTTTGTGGTATAACTCAACCTGGAGAGACAGGATATGTACTCTATTTTTTCCCAGCCAAAAATTAATGAGTAACTAATGTCTGTTGAACTGCTTGTCTCAGAAAGCTAACCCCCAGATATGCACTTCTTGGGTAATACACCCCTATAGACAGAAACTTTTGCACCAGGCCATTGATGTGCAGAGAATTTTAGTCAAATAGATAGGGAGGCTCTGCTAACCCAATCCACATTCTGGAGGGTACAGCAACCAGAAGAATCTGCAAGATTCTGAAAGAAATCCAATGCCAATAGGAATCATTCCAGTAAGGTGTCACCAGTATTCTCTGAGATTCATTACCCATAGCAGCCTTACTTATTTCTCTCCCTGCTTCTGCCCCTTCCTACCTCTACCACCTTCAATAACAAGGGATTCTGCTTCAAAATTGGGCTTAATGTCTCCTATTCATTCCCTAAGCGTTGAAAGCGATAATTGGGAAGTAATTGCATTACTGCACAGTTTGTAGTTAACCTTCTATTTTGGCTCTTAACATGCATATCTTTGCTCCAGGAGTACATTAAGGGTAATTATAGGCAATTCCCTGCCAGAACCAGAAAAGGGGTTTGCAATGAGCACAAGAACCCATCACAAAGGGAGAGTTAATATACCTACGCTTGAAGCATATCCAAGAAGGTAGATGAATTAAGGTCAGCTTGACAAAAACTTTGGCCAGGCAGACCTGAGAAAATGAGTGTCAGATAAAAGTCCTTTCTTAGGCATTACTTGGAGACAGAAATGGCAGCCCACTCCAGTATTCTTGCCTGGAGAATCCTATGGAAAATCCTATGGACAGAGGAGCCTGGTGGGCTGCAGTCCATGGGGTCACAAAGAGTCAGACATAACTGAGTGACTAAGCAGCAGGTATTTCTGCCTCCTAGCATAGCTCAGAAAAATTGTTCTACACTTGTTTATTCAGCCAAAAGCTTGAGTTCCTTCTTTCTGCTGGGTTTTGAGTAGTGGTGGGGGAGCTACTCAAGTATTGAGAAGCTCCAATACTTTGGCCACCTGCTGCGAAGAGCTGACTCATTGGAAAAGACTCTGATGCTGGGAAAGATTGAAGGCAAAAGGAGAAGAGGGTGGCAAAGGATGAGATGGTTAGATAGCATCACTGACTCAATGAACATGACTTTGAGCAAACTCCAGGAGATAGTGAACGACAGGAGCCTGGTGTGCTGCAGTCCATGGAATTGCAAAGAGTTGGACACAACTTAGTGACTGACAACAACAATAAATGTTTAGAAGGCTTTCTGAGGCTTGGCATGGACTGAAATTTGTCCAGGCACTGCCAAGATAGGGACTTCCCTCGTGGTCCAGTGGCTAAGACTCTGTGTTCCTAATGCAGGGGACCCAGGTTTGATCCCTGGTTAAGGGACTAGATCCCACATGCTGAAACGAGGATTGAAGATCCTACATGCTGCAATTAAGACCTATTGCAGCCAAATAAGTAGATAAAAGACACTGTCAAGATAGGTCTTTGGGTTCAGATGTGATGTGCTTTAACCTTCAGTAGCATTTAAAGAAATAAAATTCTCCTCTCCAAGGTGTTTAGAACAAGTCAGTAATCTTCTGTAATTCCGCACAAACCCCTAGAAAAATGAACATTGATGTGCAATACGATTTCCTTCCACTGCCAATGCAAAATAACTGAGGAAATCTTGAGTATGCAAGCTAAATCCAAATATTGGAGCTGCAGCGGGCTTCCAATTACCAGTCCCAGCTCAGCCTTAATTTGCTTAGGATCTCAGGTCAGATTGCTTGACTGCTCTGTGCCTCAGTTTCTTCACTTGTATCATAAGTGAGCTGTACCTGGTCACTTCTGTCACTAGCGTTTTTTGATCTGATGAGTTCATCCTGCTTAATATTAGGGCAACACATCTTAAAAGAATGCTATTCAGATTTTGTTGAGACACTTGTCTTACTGTTCTGTCTACCTGTGACTATTCAAAAAAGAATCTGGCAACTGTTAATTTTCTGACTGTCCAGACATGAATGAAGAATGGATATTTCTTTACAGACCAACAAGATTCACTTGTGTTGCTTTCTATTCCCATCATGGCTCAAGCTGAGAGGGCTTTCCTTATCTTATCCTTGACCGCGCCCCCCTCCCCGCCCCCTGCAAAGGAAAGCTTGGCGAGCAGGGCAGATTTTTGAGTGTTGAGTTTCATTGACTGTATGGTTTTCTTTGTAGAAACAGCCCTGGTAGTTGCTCAAGGATTTCAGACAATATTGATGAGGATTAATCATCCTGTAAATAGGTGTTTAAAATAAATAAAAGGCTAAAAACAAGGATTAGGGAGAAACTACAGTGGGTTAATAAATTAGGTGTTCAACTGTAAGTCCCTGCTAGATTATTTTGGCAATTAGCGGGAAACATTTTGTCACAAACAAAATAAATCTGCAATCAGAAAATAATTTGCAATCAGCTTTGCAAGTAAAATAGCGTACTTTCCCGTCAGTCGAAGGTGTTGCGAGAATTAAATGATCGAGTCAAGAGTGATGCTTTCAGAAGGTAAATGGTTAGAAGCGATTATGCTGGTAATTAGTCAACTCTGAAGCATCAACTGGGGAGGCATTTCACAGGAAAACGTTTGCTTTGAAGAAATTGTCCAACTGCACGAGGACTGGAAATACCTCGATGTGGGGGAGGTTCATGGTCCCTTCCTGGAAATCCGCGATTGTGCTCCTATAAAATGCTCCACACAGTCACAGAAGCAGCTGTCACCCTCATTATGGACACAGCCACACCACACAAATGGCTCTCAGTGGACCAGTAACGAGCTCCTCAAATATTTCTAAGTATCAAAGTCTTTGTGCACGTTGAGATTTCTTTGGAGACTAAGATGAGGGGTGAAAGTGGCTTCTACAGATGATCAGTCATTCAAGCAATTGGAGGTCCACCTAGGAGAGACCATTAATAGGCAAGTTATCAATATGTTGCCTAATTTTTATGGTTGACTGTAAAGCCTCAATTTAGTCTTAATGAACAAATTTCAAGCAGTGACTTTCCCTCTTTACTCTGGCAGTAAAATGGAAAAGTACAAATTGAGGACAAATAGACTCTCAGTGTACTCACAGGGACTGCAAATCTTTCCACAAAGAGAAAGACTGTCCAGATTTGCAGAATTTACTAAAGGCAGGAAGATTCTACTGTGAGTTCTCAGCTGGTTGCTATTCATGCATTATCCAGCATTTTCCAGCCTAATTTTTCTCTTAAATATTTATAAAACCTGCCCAGGCCGCAAAGATCCAAGAATAAAATAGAATTATCTTAATAAAGAAAAGGTTGGGATGTGTCATTCTGATTTAGAAAGCCCATTTCATGGTGTGTGTTGGAACAAGAAATAATTAATTTGAAAAGTCCTTGATCTCTCACTGCATTAATGATATTATAGTATTAAATATAATAGTATTTCACCTTCATTATCCTTGTGTTCTTTCCGAGCCCTTGTCCTCATGGTAAGAACTGTGTCCATGACTGGAGATGATTAAAGTATAAAAGATTAAAACTGAAAGGGGTAATTTTGTGAAGCTGACTATTTACTCTGGATCTTAGCCACTTCTGAACTCAGATATCTCTTTGTCTCTCTCTCTCCGCCTTTTCGTTTTGAAAGATTTGGGCTAATTCATTTTCATTATTCAACAGCTTGCTTGCTTTCTTCTGAGTTTTCATGTTCTACCCAGAGTCAGATAAAGTGGTGTTGTGAAATGAAGATTTACTTCTCCCCCAGATTCATATGTTGAAATCCTCAGTGTGATGGTATTTGGAGGCGGGGCCTTTGAGGGTGATTAGATCATGAGGGTGGAGCTCTCATGAATGGGACTATTGCCCTTATGGAAGGGGTCCCAGAGATCTCAGGCTACTGTGTGAGGGCAAAAGAAGTTGGCAGTCTGTAGCCCAGAAGAGAGATCTCACCAGAACATGGCTGTGCTGGCATCCTGATCTTGGTCTTCCAGCCACTAGAAATATGAGAAATAGCTTTCTGTTACTGATAAGCCACCCAGTCCATGGCACTTTGTCATGGCCGCCTGACCTAAGCCAGTGGATTGGTCAGTTGCTGGTGGGCTGTATTTCTTTACCTGCCCAATTTGTTGAAATACAAGAGGATGGGACAGACCAGTGCCAACTGGAGAAGCCCAGACCACTGTGGACTTGACCTATGATCATGGAAGGGGGCAGATGTTGACGTCCCTGAACAACTTAGTGTGTCCCGTGAATCTGCGGATAAACTCTGTCTCCTTTGCTGTGGGACCATTCTTCCAGAAATTACTAAGACCCTCTAATCGCTCTCTGGCTCTCTTTCATGATAGGAGACACCCCTATAACCACTTAGGAACACCGCTCCAGACATCTGGCCACTTTATGGGCCCTTCCTTTCCACCCCTCACACTCTGTTCTTGGACTGGACCTCCTCACTCTTCCCTGGGGTTGCCATGAGTTCGGTTCCAGACCACCATAATAAATCGAATATCCCAATAAAGCAAATTTATACTATATTGTAGTCCATTAAGTGTGCAATAGCATTATGTCTAAAAAACCAATGTAATACCCTAATTAGAAAATGCTTTACTGCTAAAAAATGCTAACTACCATCTAAGCCTCCAATGATCTGTAATCTTTTTGCGGATGATAGCATCAGAGATCACTGATCACAGATCACTGTAATAAAGATAATAATCAAAGGAATTTGAAACATTTCAAGAATTATGAAAATGACACAAAAAGACATGAAGTGAGCAAGTGCCACTGGAAAATGTTGTGGATAGACCAGCCTGATGTTCGGTTGCCACAACCTTCAATTTGTCAAAAAACAAAACAAACCATGTCTGCAGCATGCGATAAAAAGAGATCCATTCACCTGTCCCTTTGTCAGAGACCACCCTGGGACATTTGCTTATATTGTTTTACTTTGTCTTTATAATCATCTTGTCAAATAGATCTTATCTCCTTTTTAGAGGGGAACAACCACAATTCAGAGAAGCAAAGAAATTTTTCCATGGCTACTTATTGATCACTGGCAGAACCAGGATTCAAACTGAAGTCTGTCTCACTCTGAAACCCGGGCCTTTAGCCTCTGAATATTGCCTGACTTGGCTGTGTCAGGTCCTAGCTGCGCATGCGGGATCTTCATTGCGTCACGCCGAATCCTTCTTTGCAGTGCAGAACTCTCTAGTTGCGGCACGTGGACTCAGCAGCTTTGGGCGCGTGGGCTTAGTTGCCCTGCAGCACGTGGAATCCTAGTTCCCCAACCAAGGATTGAACCTGAGTCCCCTGCATTGCAAGGCGGATTCTTAACCACTGGACCACCTGAAACGAGGCTTAGCAGCATGTTCAGCAAAAGGGCCAGAAAGTGACTATTCTGGGCTTGACAGGCCATACAGTCTCTAGAGTAACTACTCAGCTTGGCCAGTGCAGCACAGAAGCCTCCTTAGACAATATGTAAACAACAGGCCCGGATGTATTCTAATAAAATGTTATTGATGAAAACAGGCAGTGGGCTGGTGTCACAGGCTGTAGTTTTGATGACCTCTGCTCTATAATATTCTCCTTTTATGGGGTTTGGCCTGTTCCATGCAGGGGATGCTAGACAGAAAGGTGTGTAGGAAGGCCTGAATGTGTGGGAGGGCATGATGTATTCAAGAGATGGAAAATAATTTGATGAGATGGGAGCAGATGGTGCTAATCAGAGGTGTGGGAATTGAGGAAGTGGGAAATACTGAAAATGGAATTGAGGTCCAGGTCGTATTTACGTGACTTGTTGAGCAAATCTCACTGTGTCTTGGGCCCTTTACTGGGTTCCGGGAGTCCCAAGTAGAGGGGACAAGGACCAGACCTTGTCTTTGAAACAGATGACAGTTTGGAAGGGAGAGAGAGATGTGAAGAAACATGATGTAACAGGAGGAACGGGCAGAGTGGGAACACTGAGATCCCCAGTCCTAAATGGGACCTTCAGTGGATGTCCCATGTGGAGCCTGTATCATCAGTGGTCCTGCCAAAGATCACAGTGGTCCCACCTCTGGGATCTAATGCCTGGTGATCTGAGGTGGAGCTGATGTAACAATAATGGAAATATAGTGACAATAAATGTAATGTGTTGAATCATCCTGAAGCCATTCCCCAGCCTCCCTAGTCCCCCACCAGTCAATGGAAAAATTGTCTTCCATGAAACCGCTCGCTGGTGCCAAAAAGGTTAGGGACTGCTAAGTATAACACCAGGGATCGTTGGTAGAGCAGAAACTCAGAATCAATGAAATAGAAACATCCCAGTATCTTGCTTAAGAATTTCCTAAATGTGGACACAGGTTTTGGAGACTGAAGCTGGTATGCCTGTTGGAAAGAGTTAATGCATTCCATTTGGAAGGGGGTAAAAAAAAACAACCATGTGTTGACAAAGAATTTGTTCTCTTCTCTGGGTGGCAGCCACAGGATTCCTCGCCAATTAGTAGCATCTGGTCCTCATAGAAGACTCGTCCCTGGATGAGCTGGCAGGTACCTCTGGATGCGACACTCTGAAGTTTCTGATGGGCCATCTGTGATGTCGTTCCTTCCCAGATACCTCAGTCCTCTCCCATCCCCTCCCTCCCACCAGGCTGCCTTTCATTTGAAATATTTTTAAACACGTAGCACTGAGAGCAGGACTAGCTCTAGCTTATTTTAGAGGCTAGCGTGAGATGCCGAGTTGGTTTTTTCCAAATTTACTCAAAGGAAACAGTATGGAGCACTTACCCTAGGTTAGGTCCTATATTCAACATTTTACTGAAAAAAAAATTTTTTTTTCTATAAGAATCATCTAAGTCTCAAAACAACTGTGGGTGCCTTGTTATAAGGACCGTTACTATTCCAGTTCATAAATGGGTGTGCGTGTGTGTGCATGCTCAGTTGTGTCTGACTCTTTGCGACCCCATGGGCCGTAGCCTGCCAGGCTCCTCTGTCCATGGGATTCTCCATGCAAGAAATACCAGAGTGGGTTGCCATCTCCTTCTCCCAGGGGATCTTCCTGACCCAGGGATGGAACCCGTGTTTCCTGTGTCTCCTGCATTGGTGGGCAGATTCTTCACCACTTTTGCCACCTGGGAAGCAATCATTAAGGTTACTTCCCTTGATGGATGTCACACTGTCTCTGAGTGCTGAACCCAGGATTCTGACCTAGGATTGTCTGACTCTGACATCTTGCAGGATCTAACATTCACGTCAGAAGTGTTCGAGTCGTAATGTTTCAGAGAGCGGAAAATTTACTTTTCTCCTTCTGGGTAAAATTAGGTCCCCATTATTCTGGGGAATCCTTTCCTGATAAACATTTTCACAATATCCATAGCAATAATATTTACATTTGTCAATTGCTTCCATTTTTAAGATGCTCTTGCCGATATGATAGCACATTAAGGGGCTGTGTTTTGCTCAAGGATCTCTGAATCTAGTCTTTCACAGACTTACACTCTAGTTTCCTTCTTTATGCAGGGTAGAGCTGTCTCCTGGACTCTTGTACACTCATTGTTCTCAAATAGGCTGGCCCTCCACTTCTCTTCCATTTAAACCCAATTAACCAGCCTGTTTTCCAAATGGACTCTGCTGGGAGGAGGAGGAAGGGCAAGAGGCTCAGCTTGCAATTCAGAAGCATCATCTTCATTCATTGGCAAAGAAAAGCCTGGGGTCTTAATGGAAAATAAAGAATTCTACAGATGAATCCTTCAGTTTCCTGTCAAAGGCCCAGATTGAGAAATTCAGAGTTACTCAGCTTGTGGTCTTTTATTTTAAGTAACAGTGGGATAAAACAGGCCACGGTGGCAGCCGAGGACTCCATTTAGCTTCCTAAATGGATGCTACATCTGGCTACTTCACCCCTTTCAATTTCAAATGCAATTTGTCTTGAAGCCTCCAATTTAAATCACATAGATCTTCTCTAAGAGAAATAATAGGCTTCCCATGGAAAGGCTTGTGTGTGTGTGGTGGTGGTGGTGGTGGTGGCAATGGATTGGGGATGATGAGAAGAGGTGCATTCCAACTGATGACTGAATTGAAAGCTCTTTCATTTTTACTGGGGATTTGCATTTGATGAAATGTTGAGCATATCTGCTGGGCCTGGCCTGCATTGATTTCAGACACAGACAGAGACACAGGGAACCAGGGTCTCTGAACACTGGTCAGTCCTCAGCTGCCCTGTCTCCATCCGAACCTGAAGCCCCATCCCAGGACCCGTGTGTCTCCTAGGCCATGACCTTCGCTTCCTAACTGGTTCCTGCGTCCAAATTCACCTTCTCTACCCATTTTCAAGCATCTTCAACAGCATTTTCCCAACCCACAAATCATCTTTGCTTACTCCCCTGCTCAGAAACCAGCATGGGATACCCTTTGCCACCGAATGCATTCAAGATTCTTTGGATTAATGTTTAACCCCCTTCAAAGTACCCCCACAACCAAAGTGCATCCTTTCCCCCACTCCCCGTGGGTTCCTCACTCTTCCAGGATGTGGTTCTCATGCTCCCCAACGTGCTCTTTGCTCTTTCACTGCTTACTTTTGTTCACTGTGTTCCCACCACTGGACCTGTTTCATTCCTCCCAACCCACTTATGCTTAATAGAAATAATGTTCTGTGTCTAGAATGGAAAAGCACAGCCTTGTTAAGGATTGGAAGGATTCTTTGAAGTTGGGAGATTTTCTGGAAATGCTATTTTCTCACTTCTAAGTCTCCTGAAATTTTCTGCCCAAACATTGCTTCCCCTGGAAATTTCTAACCCTCCTGGCAAGTTATAGGTGCTCGATAAATGTGCAATGAGTTAAAAAATGAATAAATGTGGAGAATTGGAAGGAATATGGTCTTTTTGTTTTGTTTTGTCCACGGCTATAGAGTCATGAAATTAAAAGACGCTTACTCCTTGAAAGGAAAGTTATGACCAACCTAGATAGCATATTCAAAAGCAGAGACATTACTTTGCCAACAAAGGTCCGTCTAGTCAAGGCTATGGTTTTTCCTGTGGTCATGTATGGATGTGAGAGTTGGACTGTGAAGAAGGCTGAGCGCCGAAGAATTGATGCTTTTGAACTGTGGTGTTGGAGAAGACTCTTGAGAGTCCCTTGGACTGCAAGGAGATCCAACCAGTCCATTCTGAAGGAGATCAGCCCTGGGATTTCTTTGGAAGGAATGATGCTAAAGCTGAAACTCCAGTACTTTGGCCACCTCATGTGAAGTGTTGACTCATTGGAAAAGACTCTGATGCTGGGAGGGATTGGGGGCAGGAGGAGAAGGGGACGCCAGAGGATGAGATGGCTGGATGGCATCACCGACTCAATGGACGTGAGTCTGAGTGAACTCCAGGAGTTGGTGATGGACAGGGAGGCCTGGCGTGCTGCGATTCGTGGGGTCGCAGAGTCGGACACGACTGAGTGACTGATCTGATCTGATCGAGTCACATCCTAGGATTTTTTTTTTTTTTCCTCAGAGCTAGAGATGAACTAGCCCAATCTCAGACGGAGAGAGAGGCTAAGTGACTTGGTGAAAGTTATGTGGCAAGTTAGAACCTAAAGTAGCTCTAGAACACAGCCTTCTTGAGTCCTAAGCTTTTTCTTTGCTGATATGATATATGGCCTTGTTACTGAACTCAGGTTGGGCTACTCTTGATTCAAGAATACAATACCAAGAGGCAAGTGCTAGGTAAAGGGAAAGATTGAGGAAGCTGGCAGTTCTGGGGAGAAGGTGGACTCACGTCCCCAAGAACCAACTTCCCTCTCCCAGAGTTTTGTTCAGAGATTATACAGGGAAAAGAGGAAGGGACTACATGCTGAGGAGAGGTTTGCATGGTGCATGAGGAGCTCATGGACATTCTTCTAATGAGTTGGTGGTGAGGTAACCAGGAGTCAACATCATCCATCTTCTGGTTCCAACCAGTCTGGGATCTGTGTGCTTGTGGGCAGCATACAGATAACTCCTTCCACCTGGTGAGGATTTCAGTATCTGCAAATCAGCTCAAAGCTCCGAATATTATCTATAGTCCCTGAGGAGAAAATGCAGGTTCTTGACTTTTTCTAAAAAAAAAATAATTATTTTTTGATTGCGCTGGGTCTTTGTTGCTGTGTCCAGGCTTTCTCTAGTTGTGGTGAGCGGAGTGCGGGGGGGCTACTTTTCACTGTGGTTCATGGGTTTCTCATTGTGGTGGCTTGTCTTGTTGCAGAGCACAGGCTCTAGGCACATGGGCTTCAGTAGTTGTGGCTCGCAGGCTCTAGAGCTCAGGTGCAGTAGTTGTGATGCACTGGCTTAGTTGCTCCATGGCATTTGGAACCTTCCTGGAGCAGGGATTGAACCCGTGTCTCCTGCATTGATAGGTGGACTCTTATCCACCATACCGCCAGGGAAGTCCTTGACTTTTTAAAATAGCTATTGTTATTTTGTCTTGCTTGACTACTTTCCTTTGTTTCTGCATTTTCTCACTTCTCTGATTAAATTTGTTCCTTGGAACTTGGGGAAGGCCTAGGAAGCTAAAGCTTTTCAACAAACAAGAGGCAGCTGAAGGATGAAGGGTGGGGAATTTGTCCTAGAAGCCGCCATAGGGTCCTGCTCAGTTACAGCTTTTTTCATTACATTTGTTTTTCTCCTTGTCACAGCCATGGAGTCATTTCAGGTGGCAAAGAATGGCTGGGTACATGCTAATTCCTCTCTCTCTCACCCCATGATCCTTCATAAGATATGACCTTAGCTAATGAGTTTGCTCATTCCACCAGACCCTGACTGTGACAATTATGGGTGGGACCTCAAAGTGAGAAAGACACAGTCTGGCCCCCAAAGGAGCTCCAGCCAGACTGGAGGCATGAAGGGAAAATAAGAGGAATACAGAGCAGGAAGCAGCTGATTCTAGTGTGGGTGGAGGTCAGAGATGTGGAATGGTCCTCTCTGAGGAGGGGGCATCTGATTTGAATCTGGAAGGTAAACAGAACTTTTCGAGAGGAGGGAGGAGGTGAGGAGAATGAGCCCCATTGAGAGATGGTCACATGTTAAGGGCCAGTGGCATGAAAGGTCATGGAGTGTTTGAGGTAAAAGGAAGGAGGGCCACATGGCTGGGGGAGGGGGCCTGGAAAGGGAAAGGAAAAGGGGGCCCAAGAGAGTCAGTGGGGCCAGCTGACCAAGGGCCACATGTGCTAAGCTAAGGAGATGGTGCTGTGTCCTGAGTCCATGGGGACAGTATTAGTCTGCTCAGGCTTCTGTAATGAAATTCTACAGACTGGATGGCCTAAACAGCAGAAGTTTATTTTCTTACAGTTCTAGAGTTCTAGAAGTTCAAGATCAAGTTGTTGGTAGGGTTGGTTTCCTCTGAGGCTTATATCCTTAGCTTGTAGATGGCCATCTTCTCCCTGTGTCATCACATCATCTTCCCTCTGTGTGTCTGGGTCTTAATCTCCTCTTCCTATAACGACACCTGTTCTATTGGATCAGGGCCCATCTAATGACCTACTTTTAACTTAATCACCCTTTAAAAGACTAGTATCTGCAAATACTGTTATATTCTGAGATACTGAGGGTCAAGCTTTTAACCAATGAATTGTGGGGGATGCACAACTCAGCCCATAACAGGGGATAAATGGAGGTTTTACAACAATTCATTTGGAACACTGAGCTCTCATTTTCTTGGCCTGTGATATGTTCTAAACAGCATTAATCCTTCTTCTGAAGGAGCCTCTAAATATAGATGCCATCTGCTGCCATGCAATATGTTATCACTGATCCCTTACTTAACAGTGGCATCCTTACAGGCAAGGAAGGGAGGCATGCCCTCCATGTGCGTCTCAGTCAGTGAGGAGCCAGAAAAAATCCTACCAGCAGGTTTGACTCTAGAGCCTCCAAGATGAAGGAGAGGTGCCAGGATTCCAAGATTCCGTGAGTCTCGAATAGTCGGCTCATTGACACCAAAAGAGGGGCTCCCCTCACCCTTTATCCAAGGGCCAAGCCTGAGCATGAAATGGTGATGGAAAATTTTGCTCATTAAAAGAAAATGTTTCTTCTTATGGAACAAAGTGGCACCTAGCAGCCCTGGTTGGTGACATCTCTGCATGGATTAAGGGGAACACGCATCATGCAGATGTGCTCGATGCCCTCCAGTGTGGTTTGCTCAGATGACATCCTTCTGGTCCTGCCCCTGTCCCGTCACCCTCACCACGCTGGCAGGTTTGCTCCTGGACTCTTGCTGTGAAGGACAATTTGGCCCTCCCATTAATTACTTTGAAAGTTCTAGATTTCAATTATGGAGTTAATTACTTTTTGCCATATTGCCCCCGTTAAAGACAGTTTCATTATTAAGTCAATTTGTTAGAATTGAAGAGCCTTGCCAAGATGGAAGAATTACTGTCCAAGGAGCCTCCTTCTCTCACTCTTGTATCTTCCTGATTTGAGGGGACAGAATGGAAAGCTTTACTTTAGATTTTTTTTTTTTTTTGCATTCATGTAGCAAATATTTATTTTTTTAATTTTTTAAATTTAAATTTATTTATTTTAATTAGAGGCTAATTACTTTACAATATTGTATTGGTTTTGCCATACATCAACATGAATCCACCACGGGTGTACACGTTTTCCCAATCCTGAACCCCCCTCCCACCTCCCTCCCCGTACCATCCCTCTGGGTCATCCCAGTGCACCAGCCCCAAGAATCCTGTATCCTGCATTGAACCTGGACTGGCGGTTCATTTCTTATATGATATTATACATGTTTCAATGCCATTCTCCCAAATCATCCCCTCCTATGTAGCAAATATTTATGAACCACTTACTTTGTGCTCAGTACTATGCGGGACTGTGGAGGGTGTAAAAGTAGATGCAAAGACATGTGACTCACGTCTTTAAGGGGGTCAAGGTCCAGCAGAGAAGAAATAATTTAGAGATAATTAAATTAAATTGCATACTTATTAAATAATTTAGATCATTTACGGAAGTACTGTAGGATGGGCATGCACAAAATATCATTGGAACACAGAAAAGGGAGGGGTGATTAGTTTGGGAAGACTTTGCAGAGGATATGAAATTTTATTTTATTTATTTTAAAATCATTTATTTATTTATCTTTGGTTGTGCTGGGTCTTCTTGCTGTGCAGGTTTTTCTCTAGTTGCGGCAAGCAGGGGCTGCTCTCTCGTTGCAGTGTTTTTCATTGCAGTGGCTTCTCTTGCTGCAGAGCAGGGGCTCTAGGGTGTGGGCTTAGTAGTTGAGGTGTAAGGACTTAGCTGCTCCACAGCATGTGGAATCTTCCCAGACCAGGGATAGCACCTGTGTCTCTGCATTGGCAGGCGAATGCTTATCCACGGTGCCACCAGGGAAGTCCTGTGAAATTTTACATAGAGCTCGTAGAAGGCATACACGTTCACCAGAAAAGAGGGAAAGGGTGTCAGTTTCCTAGGACTGGCATAACAAAATGCCCCAAACCGAATGGCTTAAATAACACAAATTAATTTTTTAGTAGCTCTGGAGGGTAGAAGTCAGAGATCAAGCATGTCCTCGAGGTTCTGCTCCCCCAGAAGACTCCAGGGCAGAATGTGCCCCAGGCTTCTCTCCAAGCTTCTGGTAGTTCTTGGCTTGTGGAAAGCACCATTCTAATCTTCACAAAGTATTCTTCCTATGTTTCCATTCTTCTCTGGGTCCAGATTTCCCCTTTTTATAAGGACAGCCATCATGTTGGATAATAGTCCATCCTAATGATGTTATTTTAACTTGATTACTTCCATAATGATCCAGTTTCCAAATGCAGTCATGTTCCAATGTATGGCTTGGAGTTATGGCTTCAACATATGAATTTTTAGGGGACACAGTTGAACAAATAACAGTGTCCAAGGCTGCACAAAGGCATGGAGTTCTGAAAGGATCATTTTACTTGGGGGACAGAGATGTGATGTAGCTGGATCGCAGGAGACTTCAGGCTGGTCACATGTGAGATTTCTCGGAAGGAACATTCAAGGCTGTTAAGTGAGCCCTTGCATGCATTCTTAGTTGCTAATTTGTGTCCAACTCTTTGTGACCCCATGGACCGTAGCTGCCAGGCTTGTCTGTCCATGGGATTTCCAAGGCAAGAATACTGGAGTGGGTTGCCATTTCCTCCTCCAGGGGATCTTCCTGACCCAGGGATTGAACTTATGAATCTTGCATTGGCAGGTAGATTCTTTACCACTGAGCCACCAGGGAAGCTCCTAAGTGAGTCCTTATAATTTTGAAAACAGTTATTAGTTGTAGTTCCCAATCTTTATTTGTATATTCAGTTTTGCACAATACATAAATGCAGTCGTTCATATGCTTAAAAAGCGTCTTTCCTCCTTTTCTCACTCTTTGCAGGAGTATTAGTTCTTCCCAACCCCCCTTCTGTGTGCACCCCTATAACTCTCTCACGCTCCCATGTTATTAACCCATATATTGGTCTTTATATAATTCTATACAGATATTTTGGGGAAGGCAGTGGCACCCCACTCCAGTACTCTTGCCTGGAAAATCCCATGGATGGAGGAGCCTGGTAGGCTGCAGTCTATGGGGTCGCCAAGAGTCGGACACGACTGAGCGACTTCACTTTCACTTTTCACTTTCATGCATTGGAGAAGAAATGGCAACCCACTCCAGTATTCTTGCCTGGAGAATCCCAGGGACGGGGGAGCCTGGTGGGCTGCCGTTTATGGGGTCGCACAGAGTCGGACACGACTGAAGTGACTTAGCAGCAGCATACAGATATTCACACACACGTATATGGAAGTTTTTTCAGGTTACTGTTTGTTTAACAAATAATGTCTTTTTATAAATACTTTTCTGCATTAATCTATAAGACCTTGTGGAAATCCTTCTAAATCATACACTTAAAAAAAATTAAAAATTTTTATTATTTTATTTAAAAAATCTTATTTTATTTTTAGCTGCACTGGGTCTTTATGCTGCTCACAAGCTCTCTCTAGTTGCGGTGAGTGGGGCCTACTCTTCATTGTGGTGCGCTGGCTTCTCATGGGAGTGGCTTCTGTTCTCACAGAGCTTGGGCTCTAGGGCATGCAGGCTTCAGCAGTTGTGGTGCATGGGCTTAGTTGCTCTGTGGCATGTGGGGTCTTCCTGGATCAGGGATCGAACGCGTGTCCCCTGCATTGGTGGGCAGATTCTTAACCCCTGGACCATCAGGGAAGCCCTAAATCATGCATTTTTAACTAGGTGAATATTGACCCCAAGGGGACAAAAATTGGTTCTTGGGGCATGCGAAAAAAATAAACTTATGTGTAGCAATGGTCTATGGCACTCTAAAGCTCAATTCTATTTGACAGCATAAACAGATGTGCATAGACTGTGGTATTAAAATTCATGGGGCAAGTAATCATGAGAAAAAACCTGGGAAACATTGCTCCAAAACATATGGTCTGACTCTTGTCTTCTCTTTTAAATGCACTCTACTCCATACGGTGGTCCAGCTTTTTTTCCATTTGTGACTATTCATTCTATTTCCAGATTTTTCTCACAGGCTGAAGGTAACTGTTGCTTTTATTTCTGGGGCAAAGCTTCTCAGAGTGGGAGTATTGGTCACAGGATATCTGAGTTTTAATTTTGTGATAAATGTTCCCAGATTGCACTTCCCAAAGGTAGAAACATTTCTCCTCCAAGGAGACTCCTTTCCAGCTAGCAATAGATGCTGTAACTGTTCCCAGGGTTTTCCATACTGACAAGTGTAAAGTGATATCTCACTGAGACTTTAATTTGCCAGGGATGTGAGCGTCTTTGCATACATTTCTCAGCCACGTGGATTTGCTCTTATGCGAATTGTCTATGAAGGCATGGCTGATGCCATTTTTATTTGATCGTGTTTATCTTTTCTTCTAAATTCCCAAGAGTTCTATATCATGGTTATTACCCTTGGTCTAGCATCTGTACGACAAACACTTTTTTCAGATCTATTATTTATCTCTTAACTTTGTTAATGGTTCTTTTTGCACACTAAAATTTAAGGTTTTACATAGTTTGGTTCATATGTCTTTATTTTGTAGTTTCTGGGTTTCTAATCTTAGGAAATTCACTTTGGCACTCAGATTATACTGGTGGTCAGTGAGATTTGGTTTTACTTTTTGGTTTCTAATACATTTAGAAGGTTGTGTGTGTGTGTGTGTGTGTGTGTGTGTGTGTGTGTTTCCTGCGCAAGAGATTATACAGGGTGTCTGTTTTCACTCCCCCCCCCCCCAGATTTATAATGAGTTTGCCCACACATTTTATAAATAATCCATTCATTTTCACTGAATTAAACTGCCCTCCTTGTTGTACATGAATCTGTCACATACAAAGGCATCTAATTCTGGGTTCTCTACTATGTTCCACTGATTTATCCATTCCTTTGTCAAAACTAAATTGACTGATGATTCTAACAAAAAATCCCTTGTCCAGAGTCTATGGAGAATTGCATTAGAATTATGTATTAAAGTTTGGGAACACTGAATGTATCATATTTTCCATTTGTTAAGAATTTGTTTTATGTATTTTAATAATCATTTATTGTTTTCCTCATGTGTGTCTTGTAACTTTCTTCATAAATTTACTCCTTCAGGGGGGTGGTCCCAAGATGGTGGAGGAATAGGATGGGGAGACCACTTTCTCCCCCACAAATTCATCAAAAGATCATTTGGATGCTGAGAAACTTCCACAAAACGACTTCTGAGTGTTGGTGGAGGACACCAAGCACCCAGAAAGGCAGCCCATTCTCTTTGAAAGGAGGTAGGACTCCCTCCGTCCTGGGGAGGGAGTCGTGAAAGAAGAGATGTTTCCAAACAGCAGGAAACCCTCTCACCAGCCGGTCTGCGGAGAGTTTTGGAATCTTAGAGGGCAACATAACAGGGAGGAAAAAAAAAAAAAAACCCCACAGAATATGCGCCTAACCACAACTCCTAGTGGAGAAGTAGCCTGGATGCTTGCATCAGCCACCAGCAAACAGGGGACAGGGAGGCGTGGGCTGGGTGCTTAGGGTAAGGACTGGGCCTGAATGCCCTGAGGACAATCTGAGGGCATAAACATGAGATAGCAACCCAAACTGTGGGACAGCCAGAGAGAAAAAAAAGAGACCCTATTTTAAAAGCAAATTTCATATATACATACATATATATATATTATAATTTTTGTGACTGATTTTGTTTTGTATTTTTAATAATGTATTTTTGAGAGTCTAACCTCTACTCTGAATTTTTAATCTTTGCTTTTTGGTATTTGTTATCAATTTTGTACCTTTAAGAATCTAATCCTCAGTATCCATTTTCACTTAGGGGTATGATTACTGGCTTGATTGCTCACTCCCCTTTTGACTCTCCCTTTTCTCCCCCAGGTCACCTCTATCTCCTCCTTCCCCCTTCTCTTCTCTACTTAAATCTGTGAATCTCTCTGGTTGTTCTAAGCTGCGGAGAACACTTAGGGATCTGATTACTGGCTAGACTGGTCCCTCCCCTTTTGACTGCTCTTCTCCTCCTGGTCACCTCTCTCTCCCTCCTCCCTCTTCTCTTCTCTATGTAACTCTGTGAACCTCTTTGAGTGTTCCAGACTATGGATAGCACATAGGGAATTATTACTGGCTAGATTGCTCTCTCCCCTTTTGACTTCCCCTCTTCTCTTCCTGGTCACCTCTATTTCCCTCCTTTCTCTTCTCTTCTCCATGTAACTCTGTGAACCTCTCTGGGTGTACCTCACTGTGGAGAATTTTTTCACCATTAACCTAGATGTTTTATCATCTGTGCTGGAGATGGAGCACAGATGAGTTTTATCATCTGTGCTATGGATGGAGAACTCTTGAGGTGACTGTAAGAATAAGACTGAAAGCCAGAAGCAGAAGGCTTAAATCCAAAACATGAGAACACCAGAAAACTCCTGATTCCAGAGAACATTAATTAATAAGAGCTCATTCAAAAGCCCCCATACCTAACACTGAAACCAAGCTCCACCCAAGAGCCAACAAGTTCCAGAGCAAGACATACCATGCAATTCTCCAGAAACACAGGAACACAACCCTAAGCATTAAAATACAGGCTGCCCAAAGCCATGCCAAACCCATAGACACCCCAAAACTCACTACTGGACACTTCATTGCACTCCAGAGGGAAGAGATCCAGCTCCACCCACCAGAACACAGATGCAAGCTCCCCTAACCAGGAAACCTTGACAAGCCACTAGTCCAATACCACCCACAGGGAAGCAGGCTCCACAATAAAGAGGAACCACAAACTTCCAGCCTACAGAAAGGCCACCCCAAACACAACAATCTAAACAAAATGAAAAGGCAGAGAAATATTCAGCAGGTAGAGGAACATGATAAGTGCCCACCAAACCAAACAAAAGAGGAGGAGATAGGAAGTCTACCTTAAAAGGAATTCAGAATAATGATAGTAAAGATGATCAAAAATTTTGAAAACAAAATGGTTACAGATAAATAGACTAGAGACAAGGATTGAGAAGATGCAAGAAATGTTTAACAAGGACCTAAAAGAAATAAAAAAGAGTCAATCAGTAATGAATAATGCAGTAACTGAGATCAAAAGCACTCTGGAGAGAACCAACAGTAGAATAACTGAGGCAGAAGATAGGATAAGTGAGGTGGAAGATAGAATGGTGGAAATAAATGAAGCAGAGAGGAAAAAAGAAAAAAGAATGAAAAGAAATGAGGACAACCTCAGAGACCTCTGGGACAATGTTAAGTGCCCAAGCATTTGAATCATAGAAGTCCCAGAAGAAGACAAAAAGAAAGGGCATGAGAAAAGACTTGAGGAGATAATAGTTGAAAACTTCCCTAAAATGGGGAAGGAAATAGCCACCCAAATCCAAGACACCTGGAGAGTCCTAAATAGGATAACCCAAGGCAAAACACCCTAAGACACTTATTAATCGATAATTAATGAATATCAAACACAGAGAGCAAATATTAAAAGCAGCAAGGGAAACGCAACAAATAACACACAAGGGGATCCCCATAATGATAACAGCTGATCTTTCAGTAGAAACTCTCAGGCCAGAAGGGAATGGCAGGACATGGTTAAAGTGATGAAAGAGAAAAATCTACAATGCAGATTACTATACCCAACAAGAATCTCATTCAAATATGAAGGAGAAATCAAAAGCTTTACAGACAAGCAAAAGCTGAGAAAATTCAGCACCACCAAACGAGCTCTTCAACAAATGCTAAAGGATCTTCTCTAGACAGGAAACACAGAAAAGGTTTATAAGCTCGAATCCAAAACAGCAAAGTAAATGGCAACAGGATCATACTTATCAATAATTACCTTAAATGTAAATGGGTTGAATGCTCTAACCAAAAGACAAAGACTGGCTGAATGGATACAAAAACAAGACCCCTATATTTGCTGTCTACAAGAGACCCACTTCAAACCAAGGGACACATACAGACTGAAAGTGAAGGGCTGGAAAAAGATATTTCATGCAAATGGAGACTGAAAGAAAGTAGGAGTAGCAATACTCATAACAGATAAAATAGACTTTGAAATAAAGGCTGTGAAAAGAGACAAAGAAGGACACTACATAATGATCAAAGGATCACTCCAAGAAAAAGATATAACAATTATAAATATATATGCACCCAACATAGGAGCACCACAATGTGTAAGGCAAATGCTAACAAGTATGAAAGGGGAAATTAACAGTAACACAATAATAGTGGGAGACTTTAATACCCAATTCACACCTATGGATAAATCAACCAAACAGGAAATTAGCAAGGAAACACAAACTTTAAATGTTACAATGGGCCAGTTAGACCTAATTGATATCTATAGGACATTTCACCCCAAAACAATGAATTTCACCTTTTTCTCAAGTGTACACAGAACATTCTCCAGATAGATAACATCCTGGGCCATAAATCTAGCCTTGGTAAATTAAAAAAAATTGAAATCATTTCAAGCATCTTTTCTGATCACAATGTGGTAAGATTAGATATCAACTACTGGAAAAAAAAACTATTAAAAATGCAAACATATGGAGGCTAAACAACATGCTTCTGAATAACCAACAAATCACAGAATAAACCAAAAAAGAAACCAAAATATGCACAGAAACAAATGAAAATGAAAACATGACAATCCAAGGCCTATGGGATTCAGTAAAAGCAGTGCTAAGGGGACGGTTCATAGCAGTACAAGCTTACCTCAAGAAACAAGAGAAAAATCAAATATATAACCTAACTTTACACCTAAAGCAACTAGAAAAAGAAGAAATGAAGAACCCCAGGGTTAGTAGAAGGAAAGAAATCATAAAGGTTAGGGCAGAAATAAATGAAAAAGAAACAAAGGAGACTATAGCAAAAGTCCATAAAACTAAAAGCTGGTTCTTTGGGAAGACAAATAAAATAGACAAACCATTAACCAGACTCATCAAGAAAGAAAGGGAGAAGAATCAAATCAACAAAATTAGAAATTAAAATGGAGAAATCATAACAATCAATACAGAAATACAAAGGATCATAAGAGACTATTATCAGCAACTATATGACAATAAAATGGACAACTTGGAAGAAATGGATGAATTCTTAGAAAAGTATAATCTTCCAAAACTGTACCAGGAAGAAATAGAAAATCTTAAGAGACCCATTATAAGCATGGAAATTGAAACTGCAATAAAAAAATCATCCAACAAACAAAAGCCCAGGGCCAGATGGCTTCACAGGTGAATTCTACCAAAAATTTAGAGAAGAGCTAATACCTATCCTACTCAAACTCTTCCAGAAAATTGCAGAGGAACCTAAACTGCCAAACTCATTCTATGAGGCCACCATCACCCCAATACCAAAACTAGACAAAGATGCTGCAAAAAAAGAAAACTACAGGCCAATATCCCTGATGAACATAGATACAAAAATCCTCAACAAAATTCTAGCAAACAGAATCCAACAACATATTAAAGAGATCATACATCATGACCAAGTGGCCTTTATCCCAGGGATGCAAGGATTCTTCAAAATTTGCAAATCAATCAATGTGACACACCACATTAACAAACTGAAAGATAAAAACCATATGATTATCTCAATAGATGCAGAGAAAGCCTTTGACAAAATTCAACATCCATTTATGATTTAAAAAACCCTCCAGAAAGCAGGCATAGAAGGAAGATGCCTCACCATAATAAAAGCCATATATGATAAACCCACAGCAAACATTATCCTCAATAGTGAAAAAATGAAAGCATTTCCCCTAAAGTCAGGAACAAGACAAGGGTGCCCACTCTCACCACAACTATTCAACAGAGTTTAGGAAACTTTATCCACAGCAATCAGAGAAGAAAAAGAAATAAAAGGAATCCAGATTGGAAAAGAAGATGTAAAACTCTCACTGTTTGCAGATGACATGATCCTCTACATGGAAAACCCTAAAGAACACCACCAGAAAATTACTAGAGCTAATCAACGAATACAGTAAAGTTGCAGGATATAAAATTAATACACAAATCCCTTGCATTCCTATACACTAATAATGAGAAAATAGAAAGATAAATTAAGGAAACAATTCCATTCACCATTGTGATGAAAAGAATAAAATACTTAGGAATAAATCTACCTAAAGAAACAAAAGACCTATATATAGAAAACTATAAAACACTGATGAAAGAAATCAAAAATGACAGAAATAGATGGAGAAATATACCATGTTCATGGATTGGAAGAATCAATATAGTGAAAATGAGTATACTACCCAAAGCAATCTATAGATTCAATTCAATCCCTATCAAGCTACCAATGGTATTTTTCATAGACCTAGAACAAATAATTTCACAATTTGTATGGAAATGCAAAAAACCTTGGATAGCCAAAGCAATCTTGAGAAAGAAGAATGGAACTGGAGGACTCAACCTGCCTGACTTCAGAGCATACTACAAAGCTACAGTCATCAAGACAGTATGATACTGGCACAAAGATGGAAATAAAGATCAGTGGAACAAAATAGAAAGCCCAGAGATAAATCCACACACCTATGGACACCTTGTCTTTGACAAAGAAAGCCAGAATAGACTACGGAGAAAAGACAATCTCTTTAACAAGTGGTGCTGGGAAAACTGGTCAACCACCTGTAAAAGAATGAAACTAGAACACTTTCTAACACAAAAATAAACTCAAAATGGGTTAAAGATCTAAACATAAGACCTTAAACTATAAAACTCCTAGAGGAAAACATAGGCAAAACACTCTGACATAAATCACAGCAGGATCCTCTATAACCCACCTCCCAGAGTAATGGAAATAAAAGTAAAAATAAGCAAATGGGACCTAATTAAACTTAAAAGCTTTTTCACAATGAAGGAAAGTATAAGCAAGGTGAAAAGACAGCCTTCAGAATGGGAGAAAATAATAGCAAATGAAGCAACTGGCAAAGAATTAATCTCAAAAATATACAAGTGGCTCATACAGCTCAATACCAGAAAATTAAACAACCCAATCAAAAAATGGGCCAAAGAACTAAACAGACATTTCTCCAAAGAAGACATACAGATGGCTAGAAAACACATGAAAAGATGCTCAACATCACTCATTATCAGAGAAATGCAAATCAAAACCACTATGAGGTACCATCTCATGCTGGTCAGAATGGCTGCTATCAAAAAGTCTACAAACGATAAATGCTGGAGAGGGTGAGGAGAAAAGGGGACCCTCTTAGACTGTTGGTGGGAATGCAAACTAGTACAGCCACTATGGAGAACAGTGTGGAGATTCCTTAAGAAACTGGAAATAGAACTGCCATATGACCCAGCAATCCTACTGCTGAGCATACACACTGAGGAAACCAGAAATGAAAGAGACACGTGTACCCCAATGTTCATTGTGGCACTGTTTACAATAGCCAGGATGTGGAGACAAACTAGATGGTGACTGGCAGGTGAATGGATAAGCTGTGGTACATACACACAATGGAATATTACTCAGCTATTAAAAAGAATGCATTTGAATCAGTTCTAACGAGATGGATGAAACTGGAGCCTACTATACAGAGTGAAGTAAGTCAGAAAGAAAAACGCCAATACATTATATTAATGCATATATATGGAATTTAGAAAGATGGTAACGATGACCCTATATGTGAGACAGCAAAAGAGACACAGATATAAAGAACAGACTTTTGGCCTCTGTGGGAGAAGGTGAGGGTTGGATGATTTGGGAGAGTAGCACTGAAACATGTACATTACCATATGTGAAATAGATCACCAGTCTGAGTTCAATGCATGAAACAGGGAACTCAAAGCTGGTGCACTGGGACAACCCTGAGGAATGGGGTGGAGCAGGAGATGTGAGGGGGGTTCAGGATGGGGGACACATGTACACCTATGGCTGATTCATGTCAATGTATGGCAAAAACCACTACAATATTGTAGAGTAATTAACCTTCAATTAAAATAAATAAATGAATTAAAAAATATCCCCCAATAAATAAATTTACTCATTCTTAAGTGTTTTCTATGGATCTTCCTGACCCAGGGATCCAACTCATGTATCTTGCATCTCCTGCATTGCAGGTGGATTCTTTACCCTCTGAGCCACTGGGGAAGCCCTGAGAGAATTTAAGTTCTTTTAATAAACACACTTGTGGTTGCACAGATCACAAGACCCAGGCCACTCCTGATTGGGGAATCAGGTGGAGCAAGGCCATGCCACTCCCCATCCAGAGGAGGACCGTTGTTTTCCCAACCTCGTGGAGGCCGCAGCTGCTGCCTTTGCTGTCTGGTTGGCGTGATCCCTGGAGAAGCTGCCTTTGCCTTTCTCATGGCTCTTTTCAGTTTTTTTTTTTTTTTTTGACCCTCCTCAACTTTCCTTGAGGCTGGTTTAGGGCCAGCTGGCCTGTAAGCTTCAAGTAACTGGGAACCCCACCCATTCCTGAGGGGTTTGGTTGGTTCGTCTGTCACAGCAAAGCCCCACAGACTGGGTGGCTTAAACAGCACACATCAATTTCCTCTTCCCCCCAGTCATGGAGGCTGGAAGCCCGAGATCCAGGGATGGACAGGACTGGTTTCTCCAGAGGCCTCTCTCCTTGGCTTGCAGATGGCTGCCCTCTTGCTGCATCCTCCTAGGGTCTTTCTGTGTCCAAATTTCCCCTTCTTGTCAGGACACCTGTCACATTGGATCAGAGCCCACACGATAGCATCATTTTTAACTTAATCACATCTTTAAAGTCTCTGTCCCCAAATAGTTATGCTCTGAGGTGCAGGGTCTTAGGGCTTCAACATGTGGGTTCTGGGGGGACAGAGTTTACCCCATAACACCAAGGGTCAACTGAGAGAGTGAACGGAAAGTCTTCTGGCTCAAGATTTTGGGCTGCCTACTTCCTCTTCCTGGACTGTCATTATATGGCTTCCCAGGTGGCTCAGTGGTAAAGAATCCACCTGCCAAGGCAGGAGATCCAAGAGACGTGGGTTCGATCCCTGGGTCAGTAAGAACCCTGGAGTAGGAAATGGCAATCCACTCCAATATTTTTGCTTGGAGAATCCCATGTACAGGGGAGCCTGGCTGGCTACAGTCTAAGATGTTACAAAGAGTCAGACACGACTGTGTGGCTAAATACACACTGAGCACGCTTCATACCTGCAGTGCTCTTCTGTGGACACTGGCTTGAACACTGAAATGTCTGGGCCCAGGCGGGGCCACTTTTGGCTTCAGCCAGCAGCCTTCTCCTTGACTGCCTTGTTTCCTCCACTCCCAAACCCCTCCCCACCATCACCCACTGGTGATGTCTGAAGGCGGTAACTCATAACCCTGTGGGACAGGATGGTCTAGGGAGCCTGGGGGGTTACTCTTGTTTTCCAGGGTTGCCTGTGAAAGCCACAGGGGAGAAGACAAGGAGCTTAGTTAAGACCTGAATTCTGAGTTCAGAGAATCACGGGCTGGCAATGGAGCCCATTACTGCCCCCTGGGGTGGCTGAGAGTTGTCAACTCAGCAGAACCTACTCCCTACCTGCCACCATCCTACTTTCAGTCACTGAAGAAGATGCGTGGAGGCCATGAGGGTGGATGGAGCTTTTTGGGAGAAGAGGGAGTTTCTGGGACAAAAGCCATCACTCCCTGTTGGCATGTGTCTAAAACATTCTCTTGCCTTCTGTATGTCTTCCAGTGCAGTTGGGGTGCATGAAGAGCCTCCCAGGTCTACCTCATAGGTTAGAAAGTGACTCTTACCTGCCCAGGTGCTGACCAGTAGAGCTGCCCTGTGGGTTGGGGGCAGGGAGAGAGGAAGTAAGGAAAGGAGGGGGCGGAGGAGTGCTGGTGCAGAAGGCAGCCTTGCTTGTGGCCCAGCTTGCTTGGCCCATGGGGCAAGCTCCCCCATGGTCAAGGGGACATCCACATTTAATCCATCACAGTGCTGCTTAAGGGGACCCCAGCAGCAAGAGGCTGGGTGGTGGCCCTTCTGAGACAACAAAAGTGCACCCTTCCACCCCTGAGTGTCCATTTGGCTAGGACTGAGGTGGGAGAGAAAGGGGAGTGTAGCCTCAAATGCAAGGGGAACATTGTAGAATGAACTGGGCTACCTTAGCAACAGGAGCAAGGTTGTTTCATTCAGTGGAGCTGAATCTGAAATGATGAAACGGAATTACATCTTGCTAAAAGAACAGCCCAGGAGGCAGGGAGACTTCACAGAAGAGTTGTAGCACTAATGAGAAAAAATAAAATCCATTGTATGTTTATATGCTAATGAATGGAGGCCCTCACTTAAGTAGCTGTTCCTGGCATCAACAGAGGAAAGGTCGGATGGTGATACCTATTGGGGATTTTTGTAAAGTAGTCTAGGATTCACAAGAACCAAAAGTTTGTAAAACAGAGAGAAATAGTGCTTTAGTGATAGAGGGACAGGCCATGGTATCCACATTTCATGGCAAGATTTATGCTGTGTTCCCATAGAATTAGAATTTAGAATTGCATGCTCAGTCTGGGCAAGAATACTGGAGTGGATTGCTATTTCCTTTCTCCAGGGGATCTTTCCGACCCAGGGATTGACCCTGGGTCTCCTGCATTGCAGGCAGACTCTTTACCATTTGAGCCACCAAAGCAGTGAAAGTAATAACAATTTTTAAACCAGGATTTCTTATTTACTTAGGAGCTACCATGTTCAAGAGACAGTATGGTCCTTTGCAAACCTGGTTTTTAATCCTTATGCTCCCTCCCCGGCCAGCAGATGCTGTTATTGCACCCACACCAACCATTGTACCGAAGAGGAAACTGAGGCCCAGGGAGCTGTATTTTGCATCTGAGAATGCTGGAGTTGGGATTCACGTACCTGTCTGATGTATGATTTATATCACCCCTGCCTCCCTTTGCCCCAGATTTGGAAGACTTTCCAGGGGTTCCCTTGGCCTGTGGAGTTTTGGTGTCATTTTTTGGCTGCAGTTGGGTCTCTGTTGCTGTGTGAGGGCTTCTCTAGTCATGGTGAGTGGGGGCTACGCTCTAGTTGTAATGCTCGGGCTTCTCACTGCCATGTCTTCTCTTGTTGCAGAGCACAGGCTCGAAGGGAACAGGCTCAGTGATTGTGGCACAAGGGTTTAGTTGCCCCAGGGCATGTGTGATCTTCTCAGATCAGGAATCAAACTCCTGTTCCCTGCATTGGTGGGTGGATTCCCAACCACTGGACCACCTGGGAAGCCCATGGGGCTGTGCTTTAATAGTTGGGTGTGGCAGCATGTGGTGCATTTGGATTTCGATGTAAATTTCCAGAATTATATTGGAAAGACTGTGAGGCGGTAGGTGTTAGGTTCCAAGTAAGCCAGTATTGCTGAAGAGTGGTGGTAATCTGGTATTCATGTTAAAGTGACTTCATTGCGCTCACAGGCTGGGGAAACCAGGGATAGTTCTGGGACCAACAGAGGACTTAGGGGAAGTGCAGAATCTAGACACAACCACCCTGGACTCCTGCCATAATACTTATTCACTCTGTGACTTTGAACAAGTAATGCCACTTCCCGAAATTTGGCTCAGTTGAAGATGGGACTAAGGGTCTCTGCTTCTTAGGAAGCCTGCAAAAGATAAGTGACTCATGAGTGGTCAGCACCTGGCCTGGTGCCTGTTCAAGAAACCTTGAAATACATATGGGCTTCCTGCCTCCAGGGAGCTTCCCTTGTGGCTCAGACGGTAAAGAATCCGCCTGCAATGCAGGAGATCCAGGTTTGATCACTGGGTTGGGAAGATCCCTTGGAGAAGGGAATGGCTACCCACTCCAGTATTCTTGCCTGGAGAATCTCATGGACAGGGGAGCCTGGTGGGCTGCAGTCCATGGGGTTGTAAAGAGTTGGACACGGCTGAGCGACCAACACTTTCACTTTTCCTGCCTCCAACAGGGCCAGTGAGAGACTGGGAGGGAATCTGCGGTTCCCCTTTGCAGTAGGGAGGAGGAAGATGGGGTGAAGGAGGAAGAGGAGAAGAGTGAGGGAGACTGAGAGAGATGTCCAGAGCATCTCCTGGGAGGAAGGATTTGCAGTTATCTGCCTCCCAGCTGCCCTTTGGGGCTGCAGCCACCTGCAGATGCACCGAACTAGAACAAAGAAACTCCAACCAGGAAGACAATGCTGTCCACAGCTGCAGACGTCCCCAGAGGGAAGGGATGGCCCACACTTTCTGCTACATCTTCGCTTCCATCCCTTCCTTTCAACAAGATCATCCAGTTGTAGACAAAAGTAAACGAAGGGCAAACTAGCAATAGGTTGGTGCTGCTGCTAAGTCGCTTCAGTCGTGTCCAACTCTGTGCAACCCCATAGACAGCAGCCCACCAGACTCCCCCGCCCCTGGGATCCTCCAGGCAAGAACACTGGAGTGGGTTGCCATTTCCTTCTCCAATGCATGAAAGTGAAAAGTCAAAGTGAAGTCACTCAGTCGTGTCTGACTCTTAGCGACTTCATGGACTGCATGGACCTCATGGACTGCAGCCTGCCAGGCTCCTCCGTCCATGGGATTTTCCAGGCAAGGTAACAATAGGTTACTGGAATTGAAAGAGATACTGGAAATTTCTACATGCTACTGGCTGTTCAGGACAAATGCCTGGCTTTTTTGCTGGGCATTTACGTGTGCTTGTGGCTTCTTTCACCCACATTTCTGACTCTTATTGAATGCTCTCAGGGGGCTGTCTCTCCCCTCAGGGATCTTAGTCTCCTTGGAGAGATGCATAGAGCAGTGGCAGCTCAGCATGTTGAGTCAGGACACAGGAAATGTACATGACTCGGGTGCTAATCCGGGGAGGCTTCCTGGAGGAGCTGCTATCTTTCCTACAAGTCTGAGAAAATGAGTAAGAACAAGGTGATGGAGGAGACTTTTCAAGCAGAAGCCACAGCAGGAGTGAAGGAGGGTAGACACGCTGAGCAAACAGGGAGGCCAAGTGTGAGGGGTAGGGTGATGATGGGGGACAAAGATGAGGCTGGAGAAAAATTCAGCATCCAGTTCGTGGAGAATCTGGACTTTTTTCAGAGCTCATCCTGGAACCAGTGATGGATTTAAGCTGGGAGCAGGATGATCATATTGGTCTTTTTAGAAAGAGATCTGAGGGAGTGATGGATGGAGTACTCCAAGAGGCAGAAACCAAGCTTGCTTCTGTTGTTTAGTTGCTCAGTCATGTCAGACTCTTTTGCCACCCCATGAACTCTTAGGAGGCTTTTTATAGGAATCTGGCCCTGAAGATGGGCTTGAGAACAAAGGCTATTTTCATGACAATGGAATCTGGAGGACAGATTCCAGAGGGAGGAAGTGTAGTGCTGGCTGGACGAGGTGCTGGTGGGATGTGGTTGTGACAGGGCGGGAGGGTTAGGGGGCTCTGGATCAGGCAGCTGGAGAGAGGGTGGGGCATTGCTGAGGACAGGGGTCTTGGGAAAGCTGACAAGTTCAGTTGGAAACGAGTTGACCCTAAGGGCTTCTGGGGATATTGGTATCTGGATTTGCAGCTTGGCAGAGCTCTTGGGGCTGGGCTTGTGGAGTAGCACGTTGTCAGCAGGGCAGGGGTAAGAGGGAGTGTGTGGATGAGAGGAGAGGGGCTGGGGAGGGGGTCCTGAGAGCAGGCCATTTGGGGTTGGGAGGAGGAAGCAGGATGGAGCAAAAGAGAGGTGGAAGCCAGGGGAGGAGTCCCAGCAGCCAAAGGAGGAGGAATTGAGGGCAAGAGGGATGGTTCTAGAAAGACAAGGATGCTGAAGCATTTGTGGGATTTAGCAGTGAGTGGTGACTGGACAAGTGTGGTTGCCGTGACATGGAGGCAGGCAGACTTTGGTGGGTCACGGAGCAGCTAGAAGAGCAACTAGAGCAGCTAGAAGGCTGGGAACTGGGGCGCTGAGTATGGAAGTAGATGTTGCTCAGAGTAGGGAGGAGAGACTGGGATGAGAGAGACTAAGGATGCTTATAATCGAAAAGGGTGAACCGTGAAGATGGTGAAAACCCCAGAGAGGAAGAAGCAGTGGATAGAGCCAAGTGGCTCTTGGGAATCCGGAGTGGGTCCTCTAGTTGGGTAGGGGCAGGAGGTGATGTGTTTGCAGCTTGGAGAGGCTTTGATATACTGGTCCTCCCTCCCCTTTCCCTGTCAGCTTCCCCCTTCCTGGAGGCATGTCAACGCTAGGCTGGGTGCTCAGATCAATTGGCTGGGACTGGTCAGACTTTGCAGCAGAGGCTGGACAGAAGGGCTTGTGCACATGCTGGAATGACAGAGGACAGAGGTGTGGGGGCAGGTGCTGAGGTCACTAAGGCTGGCTGTAAGCCGGATGCGAGTCTTCATGGCGGCAGGTGGCATGCCAGCTCTCCAGGCACCATAGAAGGGTTTACGAGGACCTCAGCTACTTGTGGAAGGACCCCAGTGTGGTGCTGAGAGTATAGGCAGCTTGCATCAATAATCCCACCCAGGAGGATACTGGGCAGAGCTGGGCAGGGTCTCAGGCGTCTGGCCAGGAAGCCTGGGGTTTGGGGACAAGGCTCCAACCTGAGAGCTAGAACTGAAGTGCTAAGTGGGGTCCCTGACATCTAGAAGCCAGGCCAGAGGGAGGAGGGGGAGCCTCAGGGCACAAAATGCCTGCTTCTGGTGCCAGACGCTAGCAGAGCAATGTGGGATTGGCCTCCCCCCAGGAGATCGGCAGCAGGCATCACCAGGTCGATGGTGGGGGGAGGGGAGGTAGAAGAGGGGTGTGCACCCTGTCACTTCTCAGAAGGGCTATCAGGGGTTTGGGGGAGGAGACCCCCAAGAGGAACCAAAAGATGTTCTGGCTCAGGTGAGACTGTCCCAGACAAGGTAGGACAAACAGAGCCTCGGGGACCAAGCACATGTGGGCTGGAATCCTGGCTGTAGCAGTACTAGCTGTGTGACCTTGGAAACATCTGAATTTTCCAGAGCTATGTCTACTCTTCTGTAAAATGAGAGCTCAAATCTCTCTGGCCCAAGTCATTGTGAAAAATAAGGGAGATGAAGTTGGGAAAGATCCTGTTGTGATGAGCAGTGGCTCATAGTGGGGTCTTGGTAAAGGACAGGCCTCTCTGTTTCCTCCTGAGAGATACTGCTCTGACCTTGTTAACACTTGTTAAGTATAGAGCTCCAGGGTGTCGGGTGATGAGGCTTGGTTCAATAAAGAGCAGAGGGAACTGAAACGGAAAAGGTTATCACTCAAAGGTCCTAGACAAGGTACATGGCAGATTGCAAGGGGCCCCATGGGGAAGTCAAGGCAGCCCATGGAGGGCAGACGGAGAGAGAGGCACATGGCTTCATTAGAGCCCACTGATGGTGTGCTTTGGGGTTCCTGGGCTAAGTCCACATTGGTCATTTGAAATCCAAAACAGCAGGATTTTGATACACTTCTTGGGGGTCTTATTTAAGGTGCTTATAAAGGGAAGGCCCTGGGAGGTAAAGGAGACTGTTTATCACTTGGGACTTTTGGAGGAATGTACATTTACTTTCCACTCTGTAGTCGGTTACTAGGGGATGTGCTTGCTAATATAATAATGATATAATACATTAATATAAATATATAATGTTATATGCCATATATATTGGGTTGGCAAAAGATTTTTATTCAGGTCTTTCCATAACCCCTTAATATAATGATAATCTAATTAGGGGTTAATGTCATTTTCAGGCCCCTGAAAGACATTTGGTTCAACAAAATGGATGCTGAGGCAGCAACAGCCTAGCTAAACTCTTGACAGATGGGGGTTCGTACTGAGCACTGACATCACAGCTATTTTTGGTACCAGCTCACATGGACCAAAGGGAGGGTGTTTCATAAATCACCTGTGAGTGTTGAGCACTGTTGTGGATAAAAGATGACCGTATGCTCTTTGAAGCTCGTCTCACTGAGAGGTGGGATGTATGGCACCTCCCCTTATGCCTGGGAAGGCTCTGGATTGCTTGGACATCACTTGGAAGTGATGCTGTGCATTTCCAGACCCAGAGCGTAAGAGACTTTACTCTTTATTCCTGGAACACTTAGCCTAGTCCTGGGCCACCATGCTATGAGGAAGCACAAGTAGCCCCACGGGGAGGCCCAGAAGAAAAGGAACGGAGGTCCTCCAATGAATCCCAGCTGAGCTACCAGCCAACAACCAGCACTGTATGGTGGTCCAGCTTGTAGCCAAGTGAGTGCACCAGCTTGGAACTGGGTCGTCCAGCTCCTGCGGATTTGCCCGAATTGAAGATTTGTGAACCAAGTTCATGATTAGTGTTTCAGCCACCAAGTCTTGGGCGTATAACTTGTCATGAAGTCACAGGATAATAGGAATAAACACACACCATGGCACCAACAGTTTCTGGTGCTGAAAACCAGGAAGATCATCAAAGAAATAAGCCATGATAAAAGTCCATCACAAATATTGCTTATCTGTCACAGTACAGCTATTTGTCCATTTCTTTCTTTCTTTTTTTTTTGGCAATATGTGGGTTCTGAGTTCCCCAACCAGGGACTGAACCCATGCTCCCTGTAGTGGAAGCCCAGAGTCTTAACCACTGGACCACCAGAGAAGTCTCTATTTGGCCTTTTCTACTCAGTCAACCATAGATACCCCTCCACTTGTTGGCCAAGTCTGTTTCCCTGAGCTTTGTGGCAATATTGGTGCTATTAGGAAGAACCTTCAGCTTCTTTCCATCCCTGGCAGAGCCCACGGGCTCACTGCAGCACGTAGGGGCAACAGCCAAGGGCCCAGAGAGATGGAGCTGCCTCTAGCACTTGGCCGAGGAGGGAGAAAGCCCCATCTGAGCCTCCTTCCCTGGGACCAGGTGGAAATCACACTCTCCTTATAATTAGAGGCATGAAGAACACCCTTGGGCCTCAGCATCCCCATAAAGTGCTCCACAAGCCCAATGGAGCTGTTGACAATGACAAAACAGATGGTATGGCAGAGATTGAAGTTACTCACCGGAGGGGTCATATTACCTCCAAGTACGAGGCCATAAACAATGCAGCACCGCTTCCTACCTTCTAAATTAGCTGGAAAAATAAAAGAGGACAAAGCGCTTCTGTTAGCAGTAGGCTCTCAAGGAGGCAGCTTCGGCGATGTGTCACCAGCGGCATCTCGTCCTGCCTGTCTCAGGGAGCTCCGGCTGACGAGCTGAGCTGGACGTTATTAATGCCACTTTGCCAAAAATGCTGCATGCTCAGACTAATGCCTTGTGGCATTTGCTGCTTTCCTGGGGCTCCAGAGATGGAGAGAGAGAACTGAAATAGCAATTCAATGCTGGTCGTCAAGGCAACAGGATCCTTCAGGATGTACCATGAGGTGTTGTGCTTGGCACCTGGAGAGGATGGGAGAAAAGAAATCGCAAATGCAGACCCTACCCTCCAGGAGCCTACATTCTTCTAGGGAAGACACATTTGTGGTTTGTGAATCTCTTAGGGCAGGCTTTCCCTAACTAGGTCCTGGGGAGTGTGAGTACAGCGAGATGTTTAGTTGCTAAGTCTTGTCTGACTCTTTGCAACCCCATGGACTGTAGCCCGCCAGGCTCCTCTGTCCATGGGATTTCCCAGGCAAGGATACTGGAGTGGGTTGCCATGCCCTCCTCCAGGGGATCTTCCTGACTCAGGGTTCAAACCCAGGTCTACTGCTGAGCCACCAGGGCTTCCCTAATAGTGTTGCAGTGCATGCTGGACAAAAAGAAGTCAAATGTTACTGGGCTTCTCTGAGTTTTTAAAAAGCTCAAGTATGGGAATTCCTTGGTGATCCAGTGGTTAGAATTCCATGCTTCCAATGCGTGGGCACAGGTTCAATCCCAGATCGGGTAACTAAGATCCTGCTCTACTACCTTTTACACAAAGTCTTTGACCACGGAAGCTCTAGTTCACAGAACATTTCAGGGGATTGAGAAACCATAGGGTCTGTGGGGACCCTTGATTAGGAGATAATAAAAAGTGGTGTGTGAGTCAGTTTTTAGAGTGTATGGAACAGCTCAGGAGCACAAGAGAATTTAGAGCAGGGAAGTTGGTGCTGGCTGGGAAGTGGGGAGGAGCTGACCTGAGCCTTGCAGATTCGGAGTGGGTGATGAGGGCAGAGAGTGGTCTCCTTGGGGATGTGGATGGCTCTTCTGGAACCCAGAGCATCCTTGTGGGAGGAATAAAGTTATGACACAACAGGTCATGAGCTGTGCTAAGTCACTTCAGTTGCGTCTGACTCTTCGCAGTCCTGTGGACCATAGCCCACCAGGCTCCTCTGTCCATGGGATTCTCCAGGCAAGAATACTGGAGTGGGTTGCCATTTCCTTCTCCAGGGGATCTTTCAGACCCAGAGATAAAACCTGCATCTCCCGCATTTCAGGTGGATTCTTTACTGCTGAGCCACTGGTGAAGCCCCCTACCTAGAACCTGTGTACTAACCAAATGCTCACTCTGCTGCTGCTGCTAAGTAGCTTCAGTCATGTCTGACTCTGTGCGACCCCACAGATAGCAGCCCACCAGGCTCCTCCGTCCCTGGGATTCTCTAGGCAAGAACACTGGAGTGGGTTGCCATTTCCTTCTCCAATGCATGAAAGGGAAAAGGGAAAGTGACACGACTCTTAGCGACCCCATGGACTGCAGCCTACTAGACTCCTCCGTCCATGGGATTTTCCAGGCAAGAGTACTGGAGTGGGGTGCCAGTGCCTTCTCCGAAATGCTCACTCACTGATGAACAAATGAAAGAAATGAATTATGGCTGTGTGCTGAGCTGTATGCCCTGCCATATATTTGCCAATCCTTCTCTACCCCTTTATTCCATCCACTTCTGCTTGGTGAGTTGGAGGAGGAGGTAATATCCTGAGGAGGGTATCGTACCTGGAGAAGGATGGTCCATGGGAATGCACTGCATCCTTTCTGTCTTGTCCACCACTGGCTTAGCAACTGGATAGACGCCCTTCCATCTCCTGTGCCAGGTGGGCACATTTCCCAGGGAGCAGGGCTCTACCTGTGGCGCCGGAGAACTTTCCTAAAGTGTTAGTCTGCCTGATGGGTCCTTGTCTGCTGAGGTCCTGCCATATTCTCAGCACGGTTCTGCCTGGTGTTTGGAATCCACATGGTAATCAGCAGTTGGCCTCAATCCATGAAGCCTATTGGCTAATGACTGAATGTTCTCACTTTGGGCTTGGGTTGGGTTTATGGTTCCACCAGCCAATCAGGAAAAAGGCAAGTTAGTCAAATGCTGATCTGCTTCCAACTTGACTCTGAGGTTTGCAGGGGGCATCCCTGGCATAGTCTTCCATCTGGCTGGGAGACAAGTCTTCTGGTTCAGGATCGAATTGAATTCACCTTCCAAGTGATACTGAGATGGCTCCTGCATGAGATGTGTTTCAGGCATCCTGTCTCGTGGAACTCTGACGGGAAACCTGTGAACTACAGGGAGGTCCCTTCCTATTTTACAGTCAGAGACATGAAATTTGAGGCAGGACCAAGGACAGAATTGGGTACTCTTTTTCAAATTCCAGCTTGCTTTCTATAAGGGGCTTCCCTGATAGCTCAGTTGGTAAAGAATCTGCCTGCAATGCAGGAGACCCCCGTTTGATTCCTGGGTTGGGAAGATCCGCTGGAGAAGGGATAGGCTACCCACTCCAGTATTCTTGGGCTTCTCTTGTGGCTTAGCTAGTAAAGAATCCACCCGCAATGCGGGAGACCTCAGTTTGATCCCTGGGTTGGGAAGATCCCCTGGAGAAGGGAAAGGCTACCCACTCCAGTATTCTGGCCTGGAGAATTCCATGGACTGTATAGTCCATGGGGGTCGCAAAGAGTCGGACACAACTGAGTGACTTTCACTTTCACTTTGTACCAGGCAGCATTTTTGTGTACTTTATCTTTTTGATTTTTTTCCCCCCAAATATATGGCAGACCATAGTGACTTTCTAGGCTGGGAAAAACCTCTTGTTCCAACTATCAGCATTGTTTTTCTTGGGTATTCAGAATGGCCCAGGTCTCAGGAGCCTATGGGTAAAGATGAAAACGTATTAGCGTGAGTGTGTGCATGCTCAGTCATTCAGTCGTGTCTGACTCTTTGTGACCCCTTGGGCTGTAGCCCGCCAGCCTCCTCCATTCATGGAATTTTCCAAGCAGGAATACAGGAGTGGTTTGCCGTTTCCTTCTCCAGAGGATCTTCTTGAGCCCATGTCTTCTGTGTCCCCTGAGTGGGCAGGCAGATTCTTGACCACTGAGTCACCTGGGAAGCCCTGATGTATTAATATGAATGCTCCAACTAAGCTCCCTTCTCTCCCTGATCCGTGAACTCCCAGTTCTGCAGCCTCTGACCTGCTCCCGTGTCCATCTGTCCCCGTGTTTCCTGCCATGTCACCTTCCTCGTCTGCAGTCCACTGTGCACAGATCATCTGGGGAAGGGGCCTCTTCCACCTCTGTTGCTGGTGCTTCCTCTAGGATGCTGACGCTACGCTGAGTTCTTTCCACTCCCTCTCTGTGGTGTGCTAGAGTTGGCTTCTGCTGGCTGTGAGAATCTATTGTGTGCATTTCTTCCCAATGACAGTGTGTAGTGTACCATGAAAATGGTAGTTTCAAATTGACCATGGTGGAAGTGCTCACCTGGCCAACAAGTTCATACTGCTTTTCCCATAACATCGTACGGAAAACCTGAATGAACTTTTTGGCCAGCCCAATATTTACACCTTGGAAATTGGCAAATGCTGTGTTATCAAGGGGGTGTCCCTGGTGGCTCAGTGGTAAATAATCTGCCTGCCAATGCCGGAGACCCGAATTTGATTCCTGGTTCAGGAAGATCCTGTGGAGAAGGAAATGGAAACCCACTCCAGTATTCTTGCCTGAGAAATCTCATGGACAGAGGAGCCTGGCGGGCTACAGTCCATGAGATCACAGAGTTGGACACACACTCATGCATCAAGAACCCCTCTCTCTCTGCCTAGAGTTGACATTTATGTATCACTGTCTCCTCCCTGCTGCACTTCGTGTCCTGGACCTTGAAACAGCGCTGGGCTGCCTGGAGTCCCATGGAACCTTCCACCAGCCTTGCCTCTTTTGGCTGCAGTGCTATCTTAGCCCTGTGCCTTCTTTGCAGAGTTAGGCAACAAGTCAATGGTTCCATCTTCCCTCTCTCACTCAGGACCCACCTGTACAAAAAACCCTGCCACAACAACCCCTCCTATCCTCCTGTGAAAATGCTCCCTGCCCAAGAAAAAACAAGGGCATGCACTAAAAAAACAAAACAACCTCCCCGGGCACATCAGTTCAGTTCAGTCGCTCAGTCGTGTCCGACTCTTTGTGACTCCATGAATTGCAGCACTCCAGGCCTCCCTGTCCATCACCAACTCCTGAAGTTCACTCAAACTCAAGTCCATCAAGTCGGTGATGCCATCCAGCCATCTCATCCTCTGTTGTTCCCTTCTCCTCCTGCCCCCAATCCCTCCCAGCATCACAGTCTTTTCCAATGAGTCAACTCTTCGCATGAGGTGGCCAAAGTACTGGAGTTTCAGCTTTAGCATCATTCCTTCCAAAGAAATCCCAGGGCTGATCTCCTTCAGAATGGACTGGTTGGATCTCCTTGCAGTCCAAGGGACTCTCAAGAGTCTTCTCCAACACCACAGTTCAAAAGCATCAATTCTTTGGTGCTCAGCTTTCTTCACAGTCCAACTCTCACATCCATACATGACCACTGGAAAAAACCATAGCCTTGACTAGATGGACTTTTGTTGGCAAAGTAATGTCTCTGCTTTTGAATATGCTTTAGGTTGGTCATAACTTTTCTTCCAAGGAGTAAGCATCTTTTAATTTCATGGCTGCAGTCACCATCTGCCCCAAAAAATAAAGTCTGACACTGTTTCCCCATCTATTTCCCATGAAGTGATGGGACCATATGCCATGATCTTCGTTTTCTGATTGTTGAGTTTAAGCCAACTTTTTCACTCTCCTCTTTCCCTGGAGCACATATATGCATTTAAATAGATGAATGGGGAAGGGACCTAAATGGATACATGGGGGAGGGGACTTAAATAGATGCATTGGGGAGAGGACTGACTTTCTCAAATCTTAGGTCAGGCTTGGTCCTGAGACCTACTTAGATGTGTATGTTTAAAATTTGATTTCTCAAAAATCACACAAAAGCATCTAAGACACTTTTAATGGAACAGAGAGGCCCTCACTGGGCCCTCAGCCTGGAAGCTGGGCCTCCAGTTTGTGCTTCTTTGCTCACTGTGTGCTTGTAGGTGCATTTACTGATCTCCAGTGTGCCTTGGATGTGTTAAGGTTGTTTAACTGCCAAAGCAACCCTTAAACTTCAATGGCTTATGTTGACTTCTCACACATGCTGTAGGAAGGGGAAAGAGAGCGAGCACTGGGTCTGAAAGGGTTTTGTTTGTTTGTTTTTAGGTCTTTTTAATGAATTTGTTACAGTATTGCTTCTGTTTTATGGTTTGTTTTTTTGACCTCAAGGCATGTGGGAATCTTAGCTCCCTGACCAGGGATTGAACCTGCACCCCCTGCTTTGGAAGGTGAAGTCTTAACTACTGGACTGCTAGGCAAGTCCCGGGTCTGGAAGGTTTTTATAGGCCAGCCAGGAGGTGGCAGTCATCAGTTCCTTTACTTCTCCATTGGCCAGAATTTGGTCCTGTGGTTATACTGCTCAAGGAAGAAGGGGTTCACAAACACCCACCTCTGTGCCATGTTGGAGAAGTTCTTCCCCTCTGGGTACCAGGTTCTTGTCTAAAGTATAGAGGTCCTGCTCTGTGGAATCTATAAAGCTGCTTCCTGTTCTGAGTCCTTGAGTCTCTTGTTTCATTATTGCCAAACAAAGCGAGCAGATTGGCTTGGCTTCTCATTCTTGGCTTGGCTCCCCAACATCTTTCGCTGCGCAGTGGAGGCAGCCCTTCCCAAAGAGTCTGTTCGAAATGCTAATCAAGGTATTAGTGCCCCATCATTGTCTCTCCGGAAACAATGTCCGGACCCATCTCTCTCTTTCCAGGTCTTCCGAGAGACCAAATTTGAACTCATTTCATCAAGGCCAAATGTCAATCATAAGAGGAAATCTATATGAAATTTTAATTGCAAGATGTTCGGTGCAAGTTTAATGAGTTGAGATAAGAGATCTGAGAATTCCCGCATTCTCGGTTCATGCATAATGTTGACTCAAATTGGCTCTCTGGAGGTGGAGGGAATTGCATTTTTAGAATTTACACACCAAGAGAGCAAATGGAGTGGACCCTGAAGGTTAAGGTCATAAATCAGAATCATTTAACTGACTCTGAGTGATTGCCGTAGACTGTCCTGGCAGGGACAGCCAGCTGCAGCCGCCAGTGATGGTTCTGCGTCTGATTATTGAAATGTGCCTCAATATTCATAAATCAGTGGTCATTAATCCCCCCAATAGTACCTGTCGGCTTTCTAAACAAATTTCCAGCCTGCTAATGGAGATTGAAAGAGGCTGATGGGCACTAGCTCAGGATTGAAACAAATGAGGGTGTCCCTCTGACAGACTGGGAGCCCTGCCTTTTTTGGCACTTGATGTCCATCCACTTCGGGGTAAAGATGTCCCAGTGGAAATGGCTCTTTGCAAAAGAGCTCGATTTCGAGGCAGTTGCTCTCAACCCTTGTCATTGCTGGAGACGATGGCCTTGATGTTTTATGTCTCCATCTCTAAAATCTTGCTGGGACCAAATCAAATGATTTAAAAGCTTCCCTTCAATTGCTTGCTCATCCCTGTTTACCCACAGTAATTGGAAAATAAGTGCACAGCGCAGCAAAAGGCCATGACATTTATTGGACAACATGGGCACGAGCGTGGGGAGGAAATTGTAATTGGCGCGTCAGTCACTGGGGTAACAAATTTGGGAAGAAATCGAGAAATGGAAATGAGCCTGAACTCGCGGGGACATGATACAGAAAAGCGGTTTCATTACCACAGACACTTCAGTCTACATTCATTTTTTTCTTTGCCTTGTTTCTGGGTTGGATTCATAAATTATATATAATGGTGACCAGACTTCTGGGTAAGGGCACCATGTTGACTAGAATAATAGGCACCGCTCTGTAACTGTTGCATTTTAAATCTGGCAGAAAATGAGATTTGTGTGTGGGTGTGTGGGAGAAATGCTGTAGAGATTTGTCTCATGCTTGGTTTCACCTTGAAAAAAATGGAGCCAAAGGAAGGGGGCTGAAAATAAATGTTGTTTGCACATGCGATAGCTCAAAATAATGGTCCAGACTCTTAATTCCAAATTTATTTGTCATAGAAGAAATAAACACTTTAGCTGCAAAGCCTCTCTGCCCCACTGTCTCCCTCATTTGAGGCAACTGAGAACCAGAAATGGAGGAGGACTTACCCCCTGGTTGGCAGATAGACAGTGAAAATCCAGGCTGGTTGCCATGAAAAAGAGCAAAAGAGCAACGGTTAAAAAGCCACATTCCTTGGGGAGTGTGATTTGAAACACCCCACGCACAAAAGCGGCTTTGGCAGTATGCATGAAGAGTCTTAAAAAAATGTCCTTATCCTCTAACTCCTTTGGGATGGCTTCTATTCCCCCTTAGCACAGATTCTCATTTCTAGTAACAATTCCAAGGAAATACATTGACACATAAAGAGGTTCGTGGAAGCTGTATTTTAACACATTCAAAAGCAAACTCCCCGTCCGCTGGTGGGGGAATGTTTAAGTAAACGGTGGAGCATCTGCTCGTGGGCGATTAAGGGCCCGTTTGCCATAGAACTTCAGAGACCAGATGACAACGTTGGGCAAATGCTTATGGAAAATGAAAAGGACACGCTCCAAGTCCGTCCACCTAGGGTGTTCACATCTACATAGAAGACGCATGGCTGAACACCTAGAAGCAAATGGAGAAGCAGCGGTGATTTCCTCCGGAGTCAGTGTTTAATGAGCTGGCTGATGGAAATTTTTTTTCCAGGAAAAGCTATTTCCAACTGGATATATACTGTTCAGTCGTGAGAAGAGATCGCATGAGAAAATGAAAAACTTTCTTGATTAGCTATAAAACTATATTCCCCCAATATTTAAAAAATTATTTCTTTGGCTGCGATGAGTCGTAGTTGTGGTCACACGTGATCTTTAGTTGTGGCAGGGGGACTTGCGGTTGCAGCGTGTGCGAACTAGTTCTCTGAGCAGGGATCAAGCCCCAGCCCCCTGCATTGGGAGCTCGGTGTGTTAGCCCCTGGACCACCAGGGAAGTCCCTCCCCCAGTATTTTAAATGATGAAACTAACTTAGCAACAGGGTAGCATATATAAAAAAAGGGGGGGCGGATAGGAACATAAGGGAATGATTCGTAATCTTACCATCTGAAGGAAAAAAAAATTACCACCAAAGACACCTATTAAAAAATGATTTGGATAAGTCAGTGTTCTCTGCTGAAGTCTGATGGAGGTTGTATTCAGTACTGCTGCTGAATAATCTTTCCCCAAATCTGCTTCGGGCTCCTCTTTGTCCACAGGATGGATCCAGGATGGCTAGTGGCCAAGCAGGACTTTGCCCCGTTGTATCCCCCCTTGTTCCCCCAAACTGAGCCTACCTTGCTCTTCCCTGTCCATGCTGCTCTGGCTATGAGGAATGCCTTACCTTGATCTGACTCCCCTAATGAATTCCTCTCCCCTCGTCAGAGCCCACCTGAAATAGCCCCTCAGACCCAGCTCAAAGGTGCCTTTCTTTTGGATGCTTTTGCTCCTCCCCTCCCTTTGTCCTAATGCCTGTGAAGAGAGTGATTTTCCCTTGGCTTTCTGCAGCCCTCTTATTTATCATCCTATGCAATGCTTGCTTGTATTTCTCTAAATTTGTCTCCTCCACTGGACTCTGGGCTCAAGGACTTGGGAACCATATCTGACTCTGCCTTGTGTCCCTAGCACTTAACACAGCGCCTAACCCACTGTAGGCACACATAGAAAAGATTAATTGTATTTTTGTTGACATTTTTCTAAGTCCAAACAGTGCCCTTGCAGAGCACATTTTGTGAAGATTCCGATGGTGGAAGAAGGGTGTTGTTTGTAGAAACTTAGGGGGATACAGAAATATGAGGGAGGAGATGAAGACTGTCTGTGATTCCAGGACCCCAAAATCACCAGGCTGGCACAGTTCTCTGGTCCTGTGTCTGAGCACATGAACACACACACTCACGCAGATGTTATCGTATGCATGGACGCAAGTAGTTTATAATAGGATATTTATGTATGCTAGTTTAACCAATATCTAATTATTAGACATACAGCTATTTTAGGCAATTTCTTTTTTTTTTTTTTTAAACAAATGTATTTATTTTCTAGGCTCTTTGGTTTTGGCATGAGAACTCTTAGTTGCAGCCTGTGGGATCTAGTTCCCTGACCAGGGATTGAACCTCAGCCGCCTGCACTGGGAGCTTGGAATCTTAGTCACTGGACACCAGGGAAGTCCCAGCAATTTCTAATCTTTTACTCCCCCACCCGTTTTTTATTTCTTTCACCAAAAATGCATCACCAGGTACAATGTTCTGTGTGACCTACCCACAACTTCTATGCATATCTCTAATTATTTCCATGGCCTAAATACCCAGATGGGATGGTTTAGATTTTCTGAGAGCCATTACTAAATTCTCTCTGGGGAATACACCGTCACAACCCCTGTCTTTCCGTCTCTTAAAGAACACATTTTATGCGAAGGGCCAGCAACGTATCTTATTTTAGAAAGAAGTCACCTAGAAGCCAAAGAATGGATCTTAAACTGTAAGGTAGTAGAGATTCAAGTGGAAATAAATACATTCATGAAAACTTGCCTTCCCGCCTGGCTCTTCTTGCTTAGCAGGAGCATCTTTTGGGTGCTCATCCCTGTTATGTGAAATCCATTTTAGGACAGGTCTATGGAGCCACGGAGAGAAAGCCTCTTAGTGTCTAAAGCACTAACAAGACTTATTTTTTTCCCTTACCAGTATGTACCTTTTTGATGCAGAAGTAATGCATATTCATGATGGAACTTCTTGGCAAATAGAGAAAAATAGAAAAAAAGTAATAAAAGCCACTCAAAATCATGCTGTGGTTTGTATTTGGGAGCATACTTTTCATGGCCAACAAGACACTCATAATTGGTGACATCACCTGGAAAGCCTTTGTGTGTCCCTGCTCTATGAACCCTGTGTTGATTGGCACCAACTTAAAGTCATTGGCTCCATCCTAAATCGCCATGTGACTGCTTGGCAAGGCACTTACCTTCTTTGCTCCAGAATTTCTTACTCATGATTCTCTCAAGATTCAGCCCTTAAGATGTTATGAATCTGTAACAATGTGATTCTACTAAGAATCAGATTCCTGGCTAGTCTGACATGTAGGCAAGTTGTAACCACCTAGGTGACCAACAATGTTACTCAACCACATGACACATCCACCCCTTGAAAGCTTGTATCTGTCCTTTTGTTTCTCCATGATCTAACCACATAGGAACCAAGCGTGTCTCCTCTGATAAACCCCATGCGGTTGTGCCTCTGTCTTTGCCTCAGCTGTTTTCTCTTCCTGGGACACACTTTCCTGACTTTTTCAGGGCACTCCTCAGATGTCACCTCCTCCAGGCAGCCTTCTCTGCTTTCCCCGAGGCCGAGTTAGTTACTAACTTCCCCGTGTTCCCACAGCACCATGTAAAAACAGTCATAATCATTCATATGGAGTGACACTGCAATTTTTGTCATCATTTCTTGTTTAGTCGCTGAGTTGTGTCTGACTTTTGTGACCCCATGGACTATAGCCGGCTGACTTCCTCTGTCCATGGGATTTCCCAGCGAGAATACTGGAGACGGTTGCCATTTCCTCCAGGGGATCTTCCCAACCCAAGATGAAACCTGCATCTCTTATGACTTCTACATTGGCAAGTGAGTTCTTTACCACTAGCACTCCCTGGGAAGTCTTTGAGTCTAGATGGTTCTGCCGTTAATTAAATTTATCAGTTACTGAAGATTTGGGAGGGATTATTTTTTATGGAGAAGGCAATGGCACCCCACTCCAGTACTCTTGCCTGGAAAATCCCATGGATGGAGGAGCCTGGTGGGCTGCAGTCCATGGGGTTGCTGAGAGTTGGACATGACTGAGTGACTTCACTTTCACTTTTCACTTTCATGCATTGGAGAAGGAAATGGGAGCATGTTACCATGCTGAAAGAGAAAGACATTGCAAAGAGAGAGAGAGAGGGGTGACTTGGGTGGGGGGCGGGGGCAGGGGGTGAACCAAAAGGCAAAGATGGTGAGCATCTGTGCTTCCAGGGGGAAATGGAATTGCAGGTGTGCAGCCCCTTCATTTGTCAATGTCCTGTAAATCTGAAAATGGAAACAGTAATAACCAGGAATTGCATTTGCAACACCTCCGCCATGTTTATAGAGCCTCAGGCAGGACATCTGACCCATTAATGTCAGCCGATGGAAGGGCCACGTCCTAAACCTTTCATCTGAGACCCTCGGCCCCATCCCCGTTTCTTCACCGTAACACGTGTGTGACATAGGGAAACTGTCTTTGCCTCTGCAGACACATCTAGAGAATGGCCACGCATTAGAGCAGGGCTAGGCTCCCATGTGTCCTGAGCCACGGAAGCTAAGAGGGCCTTTTGGTACACGTACGGCAGCCTGCAGGCCCATGCTGCACACTAGTCAGAGCAGGGGCATCAAGTCATTCTGCATTTACATGTCCAGGCTCATGGGATGGTGAGTGAGTGGCGGTGGAGATGTTAGACGTGATCGTGTCGGGACATCCAGGGGGAACCCTCTACGTATGCACGGGCAGAGTTTGGAGCTGCAGGAGGAAGGCAGCAGGCAGGGCTCCACATCCACAACAAACCCAGTCTACACACCGAGAGCCAAGCCACCCAAAGAGAAGGCTGTCGGCAGAGGCCCTGTCACAGGCTGCCTCGGGCAGAGACACTTCCCTTAGCTGTTCTTTGGGTAAAGAGTCAGTACTCCGTGTGCATTTTGAGCCCGCAAATAAGCAAAGAGCTAAGGTGCTTCTGCAAAGCGTCATAAATTCCTAGTCCAAGGGAAGGGCTCACAGCCTGGACTGGCTTGGAACAAGGAAAGCATGGGACATCTAGTGAAGGAGCCCAGAATGGACAGCACAAGAGGCAGGGAGGAACAGGACGACGCTCCCATCCTCACTTAGCTGGGGTCGCTGTAGCTATTTGATGGAGAGATGGGTTGGAAATGATCGTCAGGCCTGGCTGTGTGCACGCTAAGTCGTTTCAGTCATGCCCGACTCTGCGACACCATGGACTGTAACCCGCCAGGCTTCTCTGTCCATGGGATTCTCCAGGCAAGAATACTGGAGTGGATTGTCATGCCCTCCTCCAGGGGATCTTTCTGATCCAGGGATCGAACCCGTGTCTCTTACGTCTCCTGCATTGGCAGGCACATTCTTTACCACCAGTGGCTCCTGGGAAGCCCGATTTTCAGGCTACCACGCTGCATATCTTCGTGGCTGGGGCTGAATTTGAGTCTAGGTTTGTCTGACTCTTCCTTTCCCCTGAGCCAGATGCTTGAGAGCTCAAAAGGGGAGAGGAAGGAGGGGAAGATTAATCTGGAGACTTGTGCTCATGTCTTTAGCTCGATGTCAGTGGTTTCAGCCTTTAACTTAACATTAAACAGTTTCCATTCTACCTGTGGGTTCAACCCATCTCAGCCAAACTTTGTCTCCTCTTTAAAAAGTCCTAAGTCAAGGGACCCCTTAGGGTTGTGAAGTGTATGACTGACCTTGGTGAAACAGCTCTGTTGTCATGGAAACAAGGCGGTGGGGGGTGGGCAAATCAGCAAGTGGTCCCACCCCACTCCCTTGGGTTTCCGCTGGGCGGGGGGCAGGGCCCAGGGCCAGTGGCCCTGCTTCAGGATCTCTCTGCATATGGATTAAATAGCCTTCTAAATAGCCTTGGACAGGCGTTTGCCTCTGTGCCTCGTTTGTCAGATGAGGTGTGGGGATAATGATCACACTCACTTCTAGTGTTTTGCAGGGATTTACAGGAGACAGTCTGTGTGTGCGCCAGGCACAAGGTCAGTGCTTTTAAATAGTAGCCCGCTTTTACATTATCGGCCTTCCCCAGTGGCTCACTGGTAAGGGATCCACCTGAAGTGCCGGAGCTGCAGCAGGTGTGGATTTGATCCCTGGCTTGGGACGATCTGCTGGAGGAGGAAATGGCACCCCACTCCAGTATGCTTGGCTGCAGAATCCCGTGGACAGAGGAGCCTGGCGTGCTGCAGTCCATGGGGTCGCAAAGAGTCAGACACGACTGAAGCGATTGACCACACATGCATTGTACATTACTACTGACTCAACTCCTCTGCCTAGAACCTCAGACTCCTGCGAGTGGCCTGTCTTTACCCTCATAAGCACCCACGGTTTGACATCTCTGAATAAGATGGGTAATTGCACCGGGAGGAAGAAAATCAGAGCTCTAACGAGAAGACATGATTTGGGTCACGAGCTCTGTGTCTGATGCTGTCGAACTGTTTTGGCAGTTGTGCTGTGAACAATGGCAAAAGCGGGGCTCCTGGTTTGCCGCTGTGCAATGATGAATTCTTGGCTTTGTCTGGGATCTCGTCCTGAGCTGCAAGAAGGGAGGCAGGATGATGGGAAAGACCCAAGGGGCTGCCCTTGCTCAGCTGCCAGCTGACATATGACTGACATAACCTGGCCTTCTAAGGGGCCAGCTTCCCATTGGCAAAATGGGTTGATAGATCCAGGTGGCCTCCCAGGACCCTTCTTGTCTGTGATTCTGTTAGTCTGTGCAATGGAGAACAGGGTTCCAAACCCTCATTCCTATTAGTGATGAGCTTTATTTCTTTATGGGGGTGGGGGAAGTGTATGTTTTTCTTACTTACAGAATAATAGAATATGGGGATACAAAACTGCGAGTCTCCTTGGAAACAAAGAGAAGATGAAATTTTGAGTCCTTCATTTTTCACCATTTTGAGTTGATACATAAAAGTGTGTACCTTTCTAAAAATTTGATGCTCTTCCGTAACACTTATGGTTTTCATAAAGCAAAGATCCATGCCCCACACTCTTGTCTCCAATATGAAAAATGCAGAGGAATATCCACTCAGAGCAGAAATATAACTGCTTTTATGTGGACCTTTCATTGACGAGATTGACTAGGGTCTGGACTTTTTAGAGACTCTAACAGGATTTAGGAAGGAGTGGGTGTCACTGGAGGATTGAAGAATTGTTTCAGGTTCAGACTCACGTTTTGGGGCAAGACAAAAGGCTTGCTATCTGAGTGCTGTAGACCTTACTCTGGGAACCTCAAACACTCTAAGACATTTCAGCATTTGGGGAATCTGTCCAGTATGCAACACATAGTTCTCTCTGGACCTCATGGACTGTGGGCCTTCCAGACTCCTCTGTCCATGGAGTTTTCCATGACAAGAATACTGGAGTGAGTTATCACACCCTCCTCCTCCAGGGGATCCTCCCAACCCAGGGATTGAACCCACATCTCTTACGTCTCCTGCATTGGCAGGCAGATTCTCTACTAGTGCCACCTGGGAAGCCCATTGACCTCAGGACAGGTCAGCATTATTCAGGGAAGGGGCACTGTTTATTCCTTGGGAAGCTTCAGAGGGAACATGATCTATTGATTTTAAAAAATTATTAAATTTGGGTTTGTAATTGTGTTTATAGTTTATGTTTGATCCATGTTAACAATTAGAACACAAACTAAAATTCTTTAGCGCTTTGTGGAAAGTAGGGACTGATTTACTAGCCAACTCACTGGAGGAAGGAAAGACGGACTGCTTGAGTAATTCCTGGCTCCTTGGAAGCCAGGGCAGCGTGGATCCTGAGCTTGGAGGCTGGTGGCTCCTGCTAAGAGATGCTCAGCCATGAGATGAGGTTGGTGCGTCTGATTTCTGTGACCTTCTTAAAGCCAAGTATCTCTTCTTATTCACCTCCATTTCCCCAGAGCCTAGCATGACTCTCAGCACATGTTAACGCCCATTAACATGGATGTCCCTCCGTTAGGGTTTTCCAGGTGACACTAGAGGTAAAGAACCCACCTGCCAAAGCAGGAGACACAAGAGATGCAGGTGTGATCCCTGAGTGGGGAAGATCCTCTGGAGGAGGAAATGGCAACCCACTCCAGTATTCTTGCCTGGAAAACCCCGTGAAAATAGGAGCCTAGCGGCTACAGCCCATGGGGGTCACAAAGAGTCAGACTGAGTGACTAACGCCTTCACTTTCACCAGCATAACTCTCAGCACATATTAACACCCGTTAACATGGATGTCCCTCCATTAACATCCATTCATTTGTATTTTTAAGATGGGATGGATCTTTTTGACTCTCCACAAACACGAGCCTCAACTTGGTATCTGCAGTTCAGTCTTCTGCTCTTTTCACGTTCCTCAGGAAGACCAGCTCTGGTGACCAGTGGGAAACATAACTATGTTTCTTTCTGTAAGGGCTTTCCTCCCAACCTTAGCAAGAAGACAATTCCTTCCCTGAAGCCCCAGATGGGTTGTGTGGAAAAACACAGGCTCTGCGGTCAGAGAGAAGTAGAAAGCCCGTTATAAACCCACGATGATTCATGCAGGTGGCCCTGGCTTGGAGCCAAGTGAATCAAAGGAGCAGAGTGTGACCTGCACAGCAGGCTCAATGTATATAACAGCTTAGTATACAGTAAAGTGAGGGGAATGGTTTCAGTCAATGAGTTATTAACAGTTTGGAAATTAAACTTTGGGGTGCATTAAAAGTGTTATTTAAAAAATTTATAAGGATACTATAATAATGTATATGTTGATTAATAAGTTACAGTCAAAGACGGAATTTTCAAGATTGGTGCATTTGAAATCTAATTTTAAAAACTTTTTATTTTATATTGGAGTATAGCCAATTAACAACGTTGCGATAATTTCAGGTGGACAGCAAAGAGACTCAGCCATACATGTACCTCTACCCATTCTCCCCCAAACGCCCCTCCCGTCCAGCTGCCACACTACACTGAGCAGAGTTTCCTGTGTTATACAGCAGGTCCTTGTTGGTTATCCAATTTAAATATAGCAGTGTACCTGTCCATCCCAAACTCCCTACTTTCCCTTCCCCCCATCCATCCCCTTAGTAAACATAAATTTGTTCCCTAAGTCTGTGAGTCTGTCGAAATCTAAAATTCTAAAGTTTTACTCTAGCAAATTACCACTGTGGGCTAGAAAAAGAGCTTGACATGAGTTGGGGCATATATTTGCAACATGAAAATGTGCGATCATCTTAATACGTCAGGAATGTTTATAAATCACTGAAGCAAAGGATGATTTGCCCTGGTTATCAAAGGACAAAAAAACTTAAATGACAATTCACAAATGAAGAAATGCAAATGGTCAGGAAATAGGAAAACAACTCATTAGCACCACCAAGGAAGTTAAGAGTTTGGACAAGACGTCATTTTTTACATTTTTATAGTTTTCAAAAACTGGCCATCTTTGAAAAAGACGATGCCAGCATTAGAGTTTTGAGGAAAGGGGTGATTGCACACACTCATTTAGCCTAGTTGTAACCTTTCTGGAGTGTGATTTTGCTATACATATGTAAGTGTGTGTGTGTGTGTATCTGTATATACATATATATGCCTTAAAATGTTCGTATTTTTTGAGTCAGAAATTCTATTTGTGGCAATTTACCCTAAAGAACAATTCTAGATGCAGGCAGATATTTATTTGCAAGAATATTCATTACATCGTTTATAATAGAAGGAAATTAGAAACAGCCTAATTGTCCATTAGAGGAATGGTTAAATAGAATTCGGTACAGCAATGCAATGGAGAAATTATGAGACAATGGAAAATAGTGTGAAATACAGAGAATCATGATTAGAATACATTAGAATGCATTAGAAAGTGAAAAAGCAGATGTATGATAGCGTCTATGACTCCATTTACATGTGTACATGAGTGCATGTGTGTGTATGTGCACACGCGTGTACATAGAAATGAAGGGAGTTATCTTCAGATATTGTGGGCGACTTCTTCAGATATTGTGAGTTTCAGGGATTTTCATATATAGCTTTCGCTCATGTAAGCAGATTTAGAAACAAAAATTTAATTAAAAAAAAAAACAGCCCTGAACTTGACTCTTTATTAGCTGTGTTATCTTAGGCAAATTACTTTACCTCTCTGAGCCTCAGTTTCACATCAACAAAACTTGCAAAGTAACATCAATTTCTTCAAATTGTGGTGCAGAGAAAATGGGATAACATGTATGAGAGCTCCTGATCCATATTAATCACTCAATAAGTGCAGTTCCTCTTATTTTCTCTGGGACATTCTCTCGCCCTTATCAAAATGTGCACACTGGAGAGGTTCTAATATTAAGCCATTCTATTTTACAGTGAATTTAAATTAATGCTTTTTTTTTTTCTCCAGATGGATTTTATTCTAAGTCTGTGGGGTTTTCATTGTAAAATGAAAAGGTTTGTTTCTATAACTTTCTATTTAAAGAATAATTGCAGTCGTTTTCCAATTTGCAGAAAAATTGAAGTCAGTGTCTAGGAATTTTTTTTAATGTTCATTTTTCCACTCCAAAACCACATCAGAACCTTGTCCTTAAACATTTGTCTCCTGCTCCCAAAATGATCAGAGCAGAAACTCCTGTGAATGAGAATCTTTCAGCAAAGTCACATTTGGTTATTTGAATAGACCAAGGTTCCTGCAAAGCGGATGCTGGCTCTGCAGATAAGACGAGTATGGGAAACACTTCATGGAAGGAGTGAGCGTTCATAGGTGGAGGTGTGAAAGCTCCTGTTTCCCCAGAGTTATAAGAGAATGAAGCAGGTAGCAATCTGAGGGGTAGTCATTAGCTAGAATGACACCTGTCTTCCTACCCAACTTCACAAGGAGGTGTAGGTCAGAGTACTGGGGGTGCCGTGTGTGATTGGATTTCCCAAGTGGCTCAGTGGTAAAGAATCCACCTGCAGTGCAGGAGATTCGGGTTCCATCCCTGGGCTGGGAAGATCCCCTGGAGGAGGAAATGGTAACTTACTCCAGTATTCTTGCCTGGGAAATCCCATGGACAGAGGAGGCTGGCGGGCTGCAGTCCATGGGATCTCGAAAGAGTCAGACACAACTTAGCGACTAAACAACAAGAGTGTGATTATGCTGTGTCATGTACCCTGCGCCAAAACTGATACCCTGAAATTTCAGCAGCCCTTTCTTTAAGTTGAGCGATAATCCTTGTCAGAAGTTAGACCAAGCTGACAATTCCCATTGATCATGTTGTAACAAATATCAAACTCCATCTTAGGAGACAAGACATTTCTCCTCCAGACTATTCTGAAATGGCCCTTTGCCAGCTTTCTGCAGGGTTCGTTAATAACCTCATCCTGATGTCGGTCAGGCCCCCTTCTTGCAGGCTCAGCTCAGCCACGAACCTTGTTAGAATCCCAGTCTGTGTTCCTGGCAAACAGCTGCCTCTTGCTCTTGAAACCTGATGGGGAGAAAAATGGTCCCTCCAGTTCCTCCCAGCCTTAAACAGAAACATCTGCTCCTAAGAAGCCTTTTGCTGGCTGGGTTTGCAGGGAATGTGTTCTGGGGGTGGGCAATAGCGTTGTCTCCCCACCCGCCAGGCGACACGGGCCAGAGGGGACTGCTGGCTGCAGGGGACGGTGGACCCTGGGAATAGTTCACCTGCCAGGAAAACTGAAGCTTCATGCTGCATGTTTTATAAAGCTGCAATTTTTATAAAGTGCAATTCTGGGCTTAAAAGGTGAGACATTGCCAGGTGGTGAAAAGTGCTTGTGAAAGAAAAAGAGGGAGAGAGAAGGAGGGAAGGAGAAGAGAAAACTGATTGAATCCATGAGTCCTGAATCTTTTGTTTCTCTTTTTCCTATCAGCTGGGCCACAAATGAAGTTTTCTGGTGTGGAGGCATCCACTGAGACAGATGGTTTTCTTTTACCCAGCTCTGTCTGACATCCAACCACATTTCTCTGTTTTTTGGCACAGATTAAATAAGGGGACATAGGAAGAGCCTTCTCCCAGAGCGTGGATACACGGTCCTGGATTCTCCTTCCTCCTTGTTATCTTCTGAAAGCTCTTAGGATCCTAACTTCTTCATTTCGTTTTGCTTTTGGACGAGCACACCGAGGCACCTGGAAATTAAGGGTTTGTTTCAAGTTCTGCTTTTGGACTCATAATAGTGCCCAGTTCCTGCATCCTTTGAAGGAAGTGTTTAAATCACACAAACCATGGGCTGTGATCCTAATGCAGCTTTATCTTTGCCTCCCTTTTATGGGGCCAGCCCTTTCCCTTGCCAGTCTATGACCCCTGGGCCAGGTAGGGAAGAAGCGCTCCCATGGTCATTCTAAGCTATAAAACAGGAGAATCCCAGTCCCCTGGGATAATCAAAAGTCACAACCTGATTTAAAGTCATCAAACTCATGCTTCCACAGTGAGCTTGATGCAGACAGGAAATTCGGGGACAGGGGTGGGTATTGTTCCCCTCTCTTTCCCTTGGCTAAGACCCTGTGCTCCCAATGTGGGGGGCCCGGGTTCAAACTCTGGTCAGGGAACTAGATCCCACAAGCCACAACTAAGAGTTTGCATGCTGCAATTGTTAAAAGATCCCACATGCCCCAACTAAGTCCCAGCACAGCCAAATGAATAAATAGATACTTTTAAAAAGGTGGAAGGAATGATGGAGCTAGGCAAACCCCACAATAATAATCACCAAAGGATGGTAAAATGAAGAGGCAAAAGTTATGATGAGAAACTGGGCTATTCACATAATCTCAATGTACTGCCTCCCAGGATACTTACCAGTGACAAAGGAAAGAACAGTAACTTTACGGTGGGGAAGCAGGAAGGTTAAACTTTGTCAAGCGACCAAAGTTAAGCTCCCTGGGTTGAGACATACAATGACATTGGATATGTCTCAATCTGATGTACCAACCAGGGCATCTTCATTCATTCAAGGGACTCTGTGACCCTCTTGCCAAAAGATTCTGAATGTAGACAAGAGGGGACTGATAGAATGATCCGAGACTGGGGGAAACGCAGCAACTAAATACAGTATGGGATCCTGGATCATAAAAATAACATTATTTAAACACTTTGAGAAATTTGAGTAAGGTCTGTAGACTAATTCATAGCATATGTCAGTTTTGATTCCCTAATTTAGATCATTGTCCTGCAGTTGCATAATAATAATAGGGGTGAGTTGATGGGGATATATGAATTATTTGTACTATTTGATGCAGCTTTAAGAAATATGTCTCAATTTATTTCAAATTCAAAGTTAAAAAATACATTTAAATTTATGTTAAACTTCCTATAGTGACATTCACTGTTGTTCTCAACCGGCCCTGCGCCACACCCCTACCCTTCTCTCACCAGCATGAATAGTTTCCCGAACTCTAAGTGTAAGTAAAGACTTCGGTCCTATCTCCCCATGCAGCTGATTAAAAGCCAACATGCCTCATTTCCAGGAAGTGAGTGTCTCTCTCAGAAGCTTGTTCCAATCTTGATTTTTTTCCCCCGAGCATCGCAATCCAAAATGGAGTTGATTTAACACCACATCCACATTCAGAAGGGGCTTTCCTGGTAGCTCAGCTGGTAAAGAATCCGCCTGCAATGCAGGAGACCTGGGTTCGATCCCTGGGTCGGGAAGATCCCCTGGAGAAGGGAAAGGCTACTCACTCCAGTGTTCTGGTTTGGAGAATTCCGTGGACTGTATAGACCATGGTTTCTCAGAGTTGGACACAGCTGAGGGACTTTGATTTCACTTCCATATTCAGGATGGTCAGAGCCTGCTATTGCTTCTCAAGGCCACATGGTGTCGCTGTTGGAACTCTGTCCTGCATAGTCTCCCAGGCTGGGAGAGACCCCTGGGAATATCTGACAGAAAATGAGCCACTCCCTCATTCCCAGCTTGGCTGAAGGTGCTCCAGGCTTGGTTCCCTAAGACCGTTGTTCTTAGGGCTTCGCCCTTTCGATTCATATCCAGAGCTTCTTTCCAGAACGCATCTCACCCTGGAGACTGACTTGGGTTTGGTGCCAGCATCTTACATTTCATGGACCCCCTGCCCTTCCTCCATGGACCCTCACCTTCAGAGCATTCCAGAAAGTGGAGCTCCCTGTTCCTCTGCCCCACTCCGAGGGGAGACTGTTGGGGATTACTTCCTGAATAATTCCTAGGTGTCTGCACCTACTTTTCTGGTAGAGGTAACAATTTCATTTTCTGGCCCAGCTCTCATTTGCTCTCATTTGCTCAGTCGTGTTTGACTCTTTGTGACCCCATGAAATGCAGCACGCCAGGCTTTCCTGCAGCACGCCAGGCTTTCCTGTCCTTCACCATCTCCCGGAGTTTGGGCAAACTCACGTCCATTGAGTCAGTGATGCCATCCAACCTTCTCATCCTCTGATGTCCCCCTTCTCCTCCTGCACTCAATCTTTCCCAGCATCCGGGCCTTTTCCAATGAGTTGGCTCTTCACATCAGATGGCCAAAGTATTGGAGCTTCAGCATCAGTCCTTCCATTGAATATTCAGAGTTGATTTCCTTTAGGATTGACTGGTTTGATCTGCTTGCAGTCTAAGAGACTCGCAAGAGTGTCAAGACTCTTGAGAGTCTTCTTCTCCAGCACCATAATTTGAAAGCATCAATTTTCCGGTGTTCAACCTTCTTTATGGTCCAATTCTCACATCTGTATGTGACCACTGGAAGAACCATAGCTTTGACTCTGTGGATGTTTGTCAGCAAAGTGATGTCTCTGCTTTTTAAAATACTGTCTAGGTTTGTCATAGCTTTTCTTCCAAGGAGCAAGTGTCTTTTAATTTCATAGCTGCCATCACTGTCTGCAGTGATTTTGGAGCTGAAGAAAATTAAGTCTGTCATTGGACAAGAGAAAAAATGGGACCATATGACACTTCATTTATTCACTTTTCCCCCAAAATATTTATCAGGTACATGCTTTGTATTGGGTTCTGTGCTAGATTCTAGGGACTCAGAAATGAGAAACACACAGTTCTTATTTGCAAATCCAGACACAGAGGCCATGGAGCAAATCGGGAGATAAGATGGGTCTGTGATAGAGACATTAAAAAATGTGATAGGGGCATTAAAAAAGCAGAGACATTACTTTCCCAACAAAGATCTGTCTAGTCAAAGCTATGTTTTTTTCCTGTAGTCATGTATGGATGTAAGAGTTGGACTATAAAAAAAGTGGAGTACTGAAGAATTGCTGCCTTTGAACTGTGGTGTTGGAGAAGACTCTTGAGAGTCCCTTGGACTGCAAGGAGATCCAGTCCGTCCTAAAGGAAATCAGTCCTGAATATTCATTGGAAGGACTGATGCTGAAACATGCCGAAACTGAAGCTGAAACTCCAATACTTTGGCCACCTGATGGGCAGAGCTGACTCACTCAAAAAGACCCTGATGCTGGGAAAGACTGAAGGCGGGAGGAGAAGGGAATGACAGAGGATGAGATGGTTGGATGGCCTTACTGACTCGATGGCCATGAGGCTGAGTAAGCTCCAGGAGTTGGTGATGGACAGGGAGGCCTGGTGTGCTGCAGTCCATGGGGAGTCAGACACGACTGAGAGACTGAACTGAACTGAACTGAAGTGTGATAGGGAGCCATGGTGCACAAGAGGAAGAAGCTGCCGACCGGTCAAGTGGGAGATACCACTTGAGTTGAGTCCTGGAAGACAAAAGCAGCTGGCTGGTGTATGGCGGGAGGAGAGACCTTTGTCTCGGGGGGAATAATACGTTTGAAAACTCCAAGTCTGAATTTGAGTTCCCAGTGATTTTCCACAACTGGCTTCCCAGCACCTCTGTTGCGGTGAACCTCATTGTATAATTTCCCCCTTTCATTCGTTTGCATCTCCATGCTGGCCTGTGAGCTCCAAGAGGCCAGAACCGTGTCTGCAAAGTTGACTGTGTTCCCAGAGCCTGGAACACAGTAGATTCTCAGTTTAAAAAGATGATGAGTTAATGAAGCCTCCTAATACATTAGTGGCAAGACGAGTGATTCTGTCTGGTTGGAATGATGTTTGGGGAGAAGCAGTTGCAAAAGATGGGTCACCTAGAGCTTGTGTGTAAGCTGAGGAGTTTTCGCTTTATCTTGAAGCCTCAGACTATAACTGAAAGAAAGAACAATGCCATCGCATTTGTGTTTTAGGACTAACTCTGCAACAGCATGGGGACAACCCAAGAGGGTACAAATGGGAGAGACAGTGAGACCAGTTGGAGGTGCTCGCTGAGGTTTGGGCAAATAGCAAAGAGTTCTTGAACCAAGGGGCTGTGGGGCTGAGAAGGGCGTATGGAGGACATCACCGAGGGAGCTGGGTGGCAGGGTGCGGGACAGAGGGCTCTTGCGGGATCTGGCCGGGACGGCCACTAGAAGGCGCTATCGTTCCCTGAAGGAAGATGTGTGCGTGCTCATTTGGGTCTGACTCTCTTGCAACCCCACGGACTGTAGCCTATTCCTTCTCCAGCGGATCTTTCCGACCCGGGAATCGAAATGGGGTCTCCTGCATTGCAGGCAGATTCTTTACCAACTGAGCTATCAGAGGCGCCCTGTAGCCCACCAGGTTCCTCTGTTCATGAGATCCTCCAGGCAAGAATATTGGAATGGGTTGCCATTCCCTTCTCCAGAGGATCTTCCTGACCCAGGGATTGAACCTCATCTCTTGTGCCTCCTGCATTGGCAGGCCGATTCTTTATCTCTGCGCCACCTGGGAAGCCCCCGCAGGGAGACTTAGCAGAAGCCGTATGTGGGGGAGATAGGAGTTTGGTTCTGAACCCATGGAATGGCTGGTGTCTGTCTGTGGGACATTGCAGATGAAATGTCAGGCAAAGTGTTGGAAGTGTGGGTCTGGAAATGAGAAGGGAGGCCTAGGATGTGAAGGAGATTTGGATAAGTCTCAGGATAAAGATGGAGACAATGCTATGGGTCTGAACATCATCCAAAGACAGAAGGTTGAGAAAGGCAGGCACTCGGGATGGAACCCCGCAGGGATTATCAACAGAATGAGAAAGAAAGACCCAGGCAAGGAGACAAAGAAATAGGGGAATCCAAGAGACCACGGAGTGTCAGAAGTCAAGGAAGAAGATGCTTCTAGAAGGATGGAGTGGTCCACAGGGTCAAATGCAGTAGCAAGATGCAAGTGCGTAAAGCCTGGATGCTGCCCATTGATTGTCCTTTGGGGTCCTGGTGGAGGGGTGGGTTGGGTGTGAGGGCAGGGCGGGCTATTACCCCTCAACCACATGGATCCCTCACTCTCCGAACCCCCCACTTGGCTGCTTCTGCCCCTGCACACGGACTTCTCATGAGCCTCACCACCACTTCCCCGGCGGCATCCTTCGAGGTCATCTCCAAGCTCACTTCTTTTCCGTATCCTGCCACCTAGGCGGAGTTAATCCCTCTTTCATCCGTGTTTCTAAGACACTCGATCATACCTCTTAGTTCAGTGTGTTATGTTATTAGCATGACTTGAATGGTGAGCTGTAGCTATCATCTATAATCCATCTATTTGTATCTGGACTTTCCGCCGTGTCTCTACCTCCCTCTGGCTCCCCCCGCCGCCCACTCTGAGACATATGGTGAAGCCGAAACAGAGACTCTGAGAAAATGCCTTCTTGGGTGTGTGAGGGAGAATCTCCCTGGAGAGTTTGCAGAGCTGTTTGTTGTTGTCTGGCCTGGGTCACCCTGGGTCTTGGGGAAGAGAGGGAGGGAGCTGTGAAATGAAGAGGGAGAGGGTCGTAGAGGATGACCTGGACAGTGGGTGGAGGTTCGACTGTCTCGTGGGGAGTAGAAAGGGGACCCTTACCTCCTGCCTGGATGGAACTGAGCAAATCTGGGAATTTCATCCTGAGTCCCGAGCCAGAGATGGGGCACACGGGGCTGCACCATCCGTAGGACCCTCCTTTGCTCAGCAGATCAGGGGCCCTGAAAACAGGGGCTGGGTGTCTGTCTCCTTTGCTCGTTTGCTCTCTGGGTGTGGGGTGTTGGGTAAAAACTGTTGAATTGCACTGAGAGGCAGAACTGGGGCTCAGGGTGCTCACTGAATTGCTGGCCGCCTGATGCAAAGAGCTGAATCATTGGAAAAGACCCTGACGCTGGAAAAGATTGAAGGCAAAAGAAGGAGGGGGCAGCAGAGGACGACGAGATGGTTTGATAGCATCACCGACTCAATGGATATGAATGTGAGCAAACTCCGGGAGATGGTGAAGGACGGAGGAGCCTGGCATGCTGCAGTCCATGGGGTCACAAAGAGTTGAACATGACTTAGTGACTGAACAACACACCTGCCAATGAATCATGCTCTCTTTTTACCCTTTCCTCCAACAAAGACATCAGCAGCTCAAAGAAAGGGAAGCTGGGAACTTGGAAAGCCCTCGGTGTCCTTTGGGATGGGTCTAAGCCCACTCCCCAGGCTTGGAGCTGAGCTAGGGGCAGCCAGGCTCTGTCCCATCTCTGGAGACACACACCGGCTCTCCTCTGAGCGCTGCCAGTCGGTGTAACATTTCACACTGCCATTGATTTTTATGTCTTCCTACACTAATTAGACATGTTATTACTAATCTCTGGTAATCACCACTAGAGGCTTGTGGAAACTCTCCGAGATTTCAATCTAGATTAAAAATAAGAAACATTATCACCTCTGGGAAAATGCAAAGAAAGCACATGTTATTTTAATGTTTAAATCAATAAAGCTGTCCTGCTTCTGTTTGGTGCTAGTATTGATGAAATTTATAAAAATCCTGTTTAAGTTTCCTTCTGTCCATCTCACCCCCTCGTGGGGTACCCAGTTGATTTTTCTGAGGGTATCTGATGGGGGCTACAGAGGAAAGGCTGCCCAAGACCCGCATGCCTTGGGGCCCTATTGCAGAGACCTCGGCGAGTGGCGAGGGGGGAGGTGCAAGGGACCCAGTTTCCATTCCTTTATTTTTATTTCCATAGATTCCTCTTATTAAAGAAGTGTTTGAATCCACAAGAAAGGAAGAAAATCCTTTCTTCCTTAATTAATCTCTCTTCCACTGGTTAGATGGCAAACTTTAATTGCAAAACAACCTATCGGCCGCATGGCAGATTAAATTGTGGGAGGGGCATGGAGTAGGGAGGGGAGGTGAACATCTTAACCCCGGTTGGGGTGGGGGTGGGGTCCTGTCACCAGGGAGCAGAGAAAAGAAATGATCTTCGAAGGACGAGAACGCCATCTAGCCTCTTCTCTCACACAACTGAAAGAAATGTGTTGACACAGAGAAAGAAATGAGCCTACTTTAATGTTCTGTAGAGACAGACTGTAATTTGTAATACCTCTGATCGGAAATTGAGGCGCCATATGGACCTGAAGTGAAATAAAGCACAGTTAACTTTTTGCCAGGCATAGTGGAGAGGGAGGGGGGATGAAACCCATCTCCATATGACATCGCCACAGCTATGTTTCTGGCGTCAGAACAGAGACAGCTTGTGCACCCAGAAGGGTGCCATCGTGTACCGCAACTTGGGAGGGGGCCGGCTGCTCCGTGCCTGCTGCGTCTGCCGGGAGTGGTACCCAGCGAGTTGTGAAGCCAAGGGGCAGGATGCATTTGGCAGCTTCACCCGCCTGCCCAGGAGTCCCTACTCTTATTTCTGAAACCCCCAGGGCTGCTGAAGTGCTGGGGCATGCGTCTGTCATTATGCCCCCAGGCATTGTTTTCCATATCTGTTTCCCTTACCAGACTGTGAGCTCCTTGAGGGCAGGGGTTACCTGATAAAAACAAGGGTGGAAATGATTGTGACGATGATATCATTGTTACTGTATGTTGAGCACCTATAATATGCTTTCGAGGTGTGTTGCTGGAGAAGACTTGATGCTTTCGAACTGTAGTGCTGGAGAAGACTCTTGAGAGTCCCTTGGAAGCAAGATCAAACCAGTCAACCCTAAAGGAAATCAACCCTGAATACTCATTTGAAGGACTGATGCTAAAGCTGAAGTTCCAATACTTTGGCCACTTGATGCAAAAAGCCAACTCATTGGAAAAGACCCTGATTCTTAGAAAGATTGAAGGCAGGAGGAGAAGGATATGATGGAGGATGAGATGGTTGGATGGCATCACTGACTCAATGGTCATGAGTTTGAGTAAGCTCTGGGAGATAGTAGAGGACAGGGAAGCCTGGTGTGCTGCAGTCCATGGGGTCACAAAGAGTTGGACACGACTGAGTGCCTGAATAACAATGATATGCCAGCTCTGATTTAGGCACCTTACTTACCTTTTCAACAATTCATTCACTCTGCCAACAAAGGAAGTGTCTTAGCTTGGGCTGCAAAAACAAAATGCCACAGAATGGGAGGCTTAGAAAATAGACTTTTATTTCTCACAGTTCTGGAGGGTACAAGCCCAAGGTCAAGGTGCTGGTAGATGCTGTTCATGGTGAGAGCCTGCTTCCTGGCATGCAGGAAGCTGCCTTCCTTGTGCTTCTCACAGAGGAGAGAGAGAGCGCGCGAGGGCAAACAACTCCTCTGCTCCCTCGTGTTTTTTTTTCTTCTTTTTTTAATACTTATTTATTTTATTATTTATTTGGCTGTGCCGGGATCTTTAGTTGCTACGTGTGGGATCTTTTGGCTTCCCAAGTGGCTCAGTGGTAAAGAATCTGCCTACAATGCAGGAGATGCGATTTCAACCCCTGGGTCAGGAAGATTCCCCAGGGGGAGAAAACAGCAACCCACTCCAGTATTCTTGCCTGAAGAAATCCATGGACAGAAGAACCTGGTGAGCTATATGTAGTTCATGGTGTCACAGAGAGTTGGACATGACCTAGTGATTAGACAACAACAACAGTGAGATCTTTTAGTTGTGCTATCAGGATATTTAGCTGTGGCATGTGAACTCTTAGTTACAACTTGTGGGATCTAGTTCCCTGACCAAGGATGCAAGCTCTGCCCCCTGCAGAGTCTTGGCCACTGGACCATCAGGAAAGTCCCTAGTCCCTCCTTATAAGGGCACTAATCCTGTCATGAGGGCCCCACCCTCTATAGCGGTAAGTATTATTATTATCATCTATTAATGAATTATTAATAATTAAAGTTTGAAGAGATCCAGGGATTCTCCTGAGGCTACTTAACCATCCAGTGGCAGAATTAGACCTGAACCCCAATTTTCCAACTCCAAAGCTTGTCCTTGTCCCTCCTGGCCACGCTGTGTCCTGAGCTGAACCCAGGTCTGCTGGCTGATGTTGGCTGAAAAGTCCATGTGGTTGCCACCATTTGTAATAAGAAAATCCGACTCAGAGACATGCTGAATTTCCCAGAACAGAGGTATTTGGTAAGGACCAGACTTGGATTTTGAACATAGATCTGTCTGATGCCCAGATTCTTGCTTTTTATATCACCTTACAAGTGCATTTTGATATCCCTACCAAGGAGAAAATGATTTCCTTTCAAAAGGAGGGATTTTCTGGATTAAAGGTGTCTAGACATCTCTCTCATCTTAATGCGGATTTATTCAGAGTAAAGCAGGATCTCCCTGACTAGTGGTAAAACTGTCAGTGAAATACAAAGCACTGATGGTCACTCTCCAACAGCCTTATCTTCACAGATCCCTGGACACACGATCCTCACATGAATTTGTCCTCCCTCTCTCCCTCCTTTGTTCCTTCCTTCCCTCCTCCCCTCCTTCCCTTTTTAAGGACTGAGCCAGAACAAGGCTTTCCCTGCAGCAGTTCTGGTCTGGGGAAGGTGAATTTATCTGAGGTCACTGGCCGCAGAGAGCATCTCTCGCTGTGGCTGCCATTTGGAGACTTAGCAGGTGGCCATGGGGCATCCCAGGTGGCTCAGCAGTAACGAATGGACATGCCAGTGCAGGAGGTGTGTAAGACTGAACACACGTGCCCACATGCGAGCTGTATCCAGTGCACCAGCAGGCGGGGCCTGTGGCTACTTCGGCTGCCACCAACCTTGTGTTTCGAGGGCCTGGAAGTCAGGAATGGCTTCTCCTTTCAGCTCTGACTTTTCTTTTTCCCAAAGTTCCCAAAGTCAACATCTGTTGATTTTAGTTGACTCAAGAGCCAGGCCATCCAACCCTCTGGTGCTCCAGTAAGCTCTCTCCTTCCTCAACCAGCCTGCTCCAAGTTTTCTCTACAGCTCTGTGGTCCCTGGGGACTGGAATGTCAGGCATAGGGCGTCACTGAGGAGGTATAAGGCAGCGCTGGGCTTTCCAAGTGGTGCTAGTGATAAAGAACCCACCTGCTAATTCAGGAGATGTGAAAGATGTGGGCTCGATGCCTGGGTTGGGAATATCCCCTAGAGGAGGGCATGGCAACCCACTCCAGTAATCTTGCCTGGAGAATCCCCATAGACAGAGGACCCTGGCGGGCTACAGTCAATGGGGTCGCAAAGAGTCGGACATGACTGAATCGACTTAGCATGCACGCACAAGGCAGGGCCTTCGGAGGGATTAAAGCACCTCAGGGTTTCCCAGAGCTCTGGGACACCTCACTGAGTCCCATACACACTTAGTTATCCATTCCATGCTAGATTATGAGCTCTCTGAGGGCAAGAATCTCATCTTGTTCATTGCTTTGTGTTCCCAGCTGAGTTCCTGGCACTTCGAAGGCTGCCAGTGAATACTGGATGATCACTGTCATCCCAACACAAATCCCAGGAGGCCCACACGACTACCCTCATTTATATGCTGGCCTTTGTGGTTTGTTTTTTTTTGGGGGGGGACCGTGCTCCATGCTTGTGAGATTGAACCCGCAGCCCCTGCAGTGGGAGCGTGAAGTCTTAACCATGGGACCACCAGGGAATTCCCTGTGCTGACATTTGGACCATGGCCTTTGGGGAGGAGAAGAAGCTGGGGCTAGTTCCAAAACTGTGCAGAGATTTTGCATTTGTTCTAGCATCCACCTCCGTAGGTTATAATGATAAAAACAAATGTTGAAGGAATCATTGTGCTCCCTGGGCACCGAGTGCTGTGCTCATGCTTTACTGATAGTTACTTCACTAAGTTCTCACTGTAACCCTTTGAGAAGACAATTTGCTTGTGCAGTTTTTGGAAACAAATTTTGTTTATTTCTTTACGTTTGGCTGTGCCGGGTCTTTGCTGATGTGTGCACGCTGGCTTCCTCTAGTTGCGATGCTCAGGCTTCTCATTGCAGCGGCTTCTCTCGTTGCAGAACGTAGGCTCCAGGGCACGTGGGCTTCAGTAGTCACAGCACATGAACTCAGAAGTTGTGGTGCTCAGGCTTAGTTGTTCCGCCGCATGTGGAATCTTCCCAGACCAGGGATTGAACCTGTGTCCCCTGCATTGGCAGGTGGATTCTTTACCACTGAGCCACCAGGGAAGTCTGCTTGTGCAGTTTTTAAAAAATCAAGGCACCAAGGTTTAGAGGGCTTCCCTGATAGCTCAGTTGGTAAAGAATCCACAGGAGACCCTGGTTCGATTTGTGGGTTGGGAAGATCCACTGGAGAAGGGATAGACTACCCGTTCCAGTATTCTTGGGCTTCCCTTGTGGCTTAACTGGTAAAGAATCAGCCTGCAATGTGAGAGGCCTGGGTTCGATCCCTGGGTTGGGAAGATCTCCTGGAGAAGGGAAAGGCTACCCACTCCACTATTCTGGCCTGGAGAATTCCATGGACTGTATGGGGTCGCAAAGAGTCGGACACGACTGAGCGACTTTCACTTTCAAGGTTTAGAGAGGCTAAATGCTCCCAGCTATGGTGGCCACGCTGAGAGATTTGAGCCCAGCTCTACCCCATGCCAGAACAGTGTTCTTCCCTGCACTGACTTCCTCATCTGCTTCCCCAGCCCTTGTCTCTGGAACTTCTGTTGCTGTGATTCCCTTGCGTGGGGCCCTGAACTGAACAGTCCCATGAGATTACACATCCAAGCATGAGAAGGAAAGGCATTCAAAGAAGGCTGTTGCGAAATTTATTCTGTGGCCTAAAGGGGGTCTTGCGAAGGATTTAAAGAGCAATTGCACAAGCTCCTTATCCTCCACTGATAAGCCTGACTGCGAACTGTAACATATGCAGCCCGTAATGAATAAGAGAGAGATTTATTAGAGTGTGTCATATTCGGTTAAGTAGTTTCTGTGTAAGACGAGTATTTCACTTGTACATATTACATTTGCAATGGGTTTTCAACCATTTTCAATCCATTATTTTTAACTCCTTGCATTATATTGATGGTAAATTAATTACAACAATTACAAGTCAAAACCCCATATTGTCCAATTATAATTTAATTCATTTGAGTGAGCTCCTCTCTTTGAGTGAGCTCCTCTGTTTGAGTTGGGATAAAAAAGCGAAAGCACTTTGGAAAATCGTGTGGTTTCCTCCAGAATCCTGTCATTGCATTCCATGTCTCTGTGATGGTTGCAAGAAAGCATGAGGATTCAGCAGTGGGTTGGGGGTGGGGGTTGGCTGGTTCCCAAGGTGACACCCCTCGGGGTGGTCAGCCAGCCTGGGTTCAGATCTGGGTTCAACAATCAAGTGGGTGCTGTAATCATGGAGAGGTCACTCAATCTCTACGTGCTTCCATTGCCTCATTTGTAAAATGGGGTTAGTGACAGAGTCCCTACTTCTCGGGGCCTTTTCTGAGGATTAAAAGAGTTACTGTAGGTAACTCCCCTGGAACACATAGTGAGCCTGGAGGAAGTGTTGGCTGTGATTATCATTACTGAGCTCTAGGAGAGGAATGGCAGGTGGGTTTATGTCATGAGCCAATTCCAGTCCATGAGTGGTGCTTTTCTGGAACTCTATGTGAAGACAGACCCAAAGTCCCAGCTGATCTCAGGCTAGAGAGTGCAGGGATCAAAGGAATGATGCTAAGGCTGAAACTCCAGTTCTTTGGCCACCTCATGCAAAGAGTTGACTCATTGGAAAAGACTCTGATACTGGGAGGGATTGGGGGCAGGAGGAGAAGGGGACGACAGAGGATGAGATGGTTGGATGGCATCACTGACTTGATGGACGTGACTCTGGGTGAACTCTGGGAGTTGGTGATGGACAGGGAGGCCTGGCGTGCTGCGATTCATGGGGTCGCAAAGAGTTGGACACGACTGAGCGACTGATCTGATCTGATCTGGAGAGGTAACAAGTAAGACTTTGGCCCTCTGACTATGCTTGCCTTAACTTCCCCGCTCTATTCCTAGCATCCTGCCCTGCCCTGGGCCCCTGCCAGGCCACTTTGGGATAACAGCGAGCCGTTGTACCTACCCGTGCCCGAGGCCAGCCCTGCCTTGGAGTCCTCAGTCTTTAAGCCGACCAAGCCCTTTTCTCCGCGTCAGTCAGTTTGGGCTGGGTTTTCTGCCACGGCGAACCAGACATTCTTTTTTCAATTTAATTTGTTTTGCATTTTCCATGCCTATTTTATTTAGTTCAACTTACTTTAATTGCACAAGTTCCACGCTTATGGTATAAACATTCTCACGATTGTTACTCACCCTTAAAATAGGAAGGACATTCTGTCAATGTGACACCGTGGATGGACCTTGAGGACACTGTGTTAAGTGAAAGAGGCGACTCACAGAGACACAGTGTGGCCCAATTCCACTCACATGAAGTCCCTAGAGCAGTCAGTGTCACGGAGGCAGGAAGCAGGGCAGTGGCCGTGGCCTGGTGGGGCGGGGCCGGACAGGAGTTAGGGTTTAGTGCAGGTAGTTTTAGTTGGGGGGGAGGAAAAGGGTTTGGGGATAGTCGTTGGTGGTGATTGTACAGCAATGTGAATGTACTTAACACCACTGAAGTGTGCATTTAGAAACGGTTAAGATGGGACGTCTGTGACGGTCCAGTGGTTCAGACTCTGCATCTCCAGTGCTTCCACTGCAGGAGGTGTTCCATCCACGGCTGGGAAACTCATATCCCACGTACCATGTGGTCAAAAAGAAAATAAGCTGATAGCGCCATTTAAAAATGTGATTATTAAACAGTTAAACCTTACATTAAAAATGGAATGGTTCAAATGGTACATTTCATGTTACGTATTGATACATGTTTCTTTTCTCTGCTGAAGCATACTGCTGATCTGGGCTTCCCGGGTGGCGCTAGTGGTAAAGAAGCTGCCCGCCAGTGCAGGAGACGCAAGAGACATGGGTTTGGCCCTTGGGTCAGGAAGATCCCCTGGAGGAGGGCATGGCAACCCGCTCCAGTGTTTTTGTTTGGAGAATGCCATGGACAGAGGAGCCTGGAGGGCTACAGTCCATGGGGTCGCAAAGAGTCGGATACGACTGAAGCGACTTAGCACGCATCCACGTGTATCACTGATCTACATAACTGCTAGTTTCAGCTGTCTGGCAAAGTGATTCAGCCACACGTATGCATATTTATCTGTTCTTTCTCATATTCTTTCCCATTTCAGGTTATTACAAAACATTGAGTATATGTCGCTGTGCTCTACAGTAGATCCCTGTTGCCCATCTATTTTATATACAGTTGAGTGCATGTGCTAATCCCAAACTCCCAGTTATCCTTCCCCCCTTTCCCCTTCGGCAACCACACATTTGCTTCCATGTTTATGATTCTATGTCCTGCAAATAAGTTAATCTGTATCACTTTCTTAGATTCCACATAGAAGTGATATCATATGATGTTTGCATTTCTCTAACTTGCTTCACTTGGTATGATAATCTCTAAGTCTACTTATGTTGCAGCAAATGGCACTATTCCATCCTTTTTTATGGCTGAGTAATATTCCATTGTATATATCTACCACATCTTCTTTACCCATTCATCTGTTGATGGGCACTTAGATTGCTTCCATGTCTTGGCTATTGTGAACAGGGCTGCTCGTGTTATGTGTATTAAACACGTAGGCGATGAGGTGTAGCTCGTGTTATGTGTATTAAACACGTAGGCGATGAGGTGTAGCTCGTGTTATGTGTATTAAACACGTAGGTGATGAGGTGTAGCTCGTGTTATGTGTATTAAACACGTAGGGGATGAGGTGTAAGGTCACAGGATGGGTTCCATTCTCTTTGTTGTTGTTCAGTCGCTATGTCATGTCCAGCTCTTTGAGATCCTGTGGACTGCAGCATGCCAGGCTCTCCTGTCCTTCACTATCTCCTGGCATTTGCTCAGTCCATTCTCTTTAGAGCCAATCGATTTCAAGTGCCCTGGGCCAGGTGATCGCCTCTGATTCTCTTGCTTTTTTCCGTGGCATGTTCTGACTGCATCCCTACTTTCTCCTGCTGTTCCTTCTGCTGGAATCTCTTTTGTCCTTCCTCACTGGCCTCCCTCCCACACACCTTCTGGCCTTGCTCTGTTGTGGGCAGGTGTGTTCTGCCCACATTAGTCGTCCCCATGGATAATCCGGTCTACAAGGTGGTTTCCAGCCCTGGAGCTTCCCCAAGGCTCAGTGAGTGTCTTGTTCACCTCAAGGGCCCTTAGACTCAGCACACAGCAGGTGTCAGTCATTCACTGGAGACCACCTTGCCACAAGCAGAAAGCTTTGTGGTGGTGCCCACTGAGGTGCCCTGACTGCAGAGAGCAGTCATTTTCCTAAGGACTTTTTCCTCCCTTCTCTCCAGGATGCAGTTTGTTGAAATTCCTGGGGGCGCGCACGAGGGGACTGGGTTGTTTTCCTTCAGTCTGACACTAATGAGAGCTGCCAGGACTTCCCGAGCCTCTCTGCTCTGGGCTCTTAATCTCCTCATTGTACCTGGCTCAGCCTGGCGAGGACATAAGATGCCCTGACCTGAGGCCAAGAGGACTGTCTGTCTCAGTAAGTCCGACACTGGAATGGAATGAAATCGCATGCTTACATTTTTCATCTTTCCTTCTCCTGATGTCACCAGCAGATGGAGAGTGCTTTCATTGTTTCCTTTTCCCTCCTTTTTGGCAGGAAGCTGCTTTCCCACTAGACCCCCAGCTAAGGTGGAGTAAGAGAAAAACAGAAGGGAAGAACAGAGAAAAAAAATAGAAACAGAGGAAATGAGAAAGCAAAAGAACTTGACAGCAAGGCACAATGGGTGTTTGAGATTCTGGGCTGGGATGAGAAGAGAATGTTCTGTTTATAGGAGGGACCCTTGGATTAAGAGTCAGTTGGATCACAGTATGTTGCTAAGTCTCTTCAGTCCTGTCTGACTCTTTGTGACCCCCTGGACTGTAGCCCGCCAGGCTCCTCTGTCCATGGGATTCTGCAGGCAAGAATACTGGAGTGGGTTCCCAGGTCCTCCTCCAGGGGATCTTCCCAACCCAGGGGTTGAACCATGTCTCTCAGGTCTCCTGCATTGGCAGGTGGGTTCTTTACCACTGTGTGCTGTCGTCAGTCATTTAGTCGTGTCTGATTCTTTGTGACCCCATGGACTGTAGCCCACCAGGCTCTGTCCATGGTGATTCTCCAGACAAGAATATGGGAGTGGGTTGCCATACCCTCCTTCAGGGCATCTTCTCAACCAAGGATTGAAATGGGGTCTCCTGCATTGCAGACGGATTCTTTACCAGCCGAGCTAAGGGAAGCCCTTTTTACCACTAGTGCCACCTATATGTGGATACTAAAGAAACACCCCGTATTAGCCCATCCTGTGATGAGACAGAACGGTCAATTGTCTGACCATGATACCTGCCTCCCAGTTCCATGCCTCCCTCGGGGGTGCCTGCTAACCACAGCATTCCATCCACTCCACCTGCTGTAATGAGATTCTCTTCTCTCCTTTGGCTTAATTGGTGGATTGTCGAGGAACAAAACAGATATCTCTTCAGCTCCAATGCTGCTCTTGTGATTAGAAGGTAACATCTTTAAATGTCGGTATCTGCATTCCAATACACAGGCAGGGGAGTCGATTTGCTCGGGGATCAATAGTTGCGGTGTCTGTTGGCAGACCTGGAGGCCTCCTTTTGAAAACAGGAAGATGCAGGACAGCTCTCAATACCTGGCTCCATTTACCATGGCAGTTGGGCAGTGGTTTTGTTTACAGGCTTATTGCTTTTCAGCTCAAGAATGATAAAAATCTTCCCGATATCAACCACTTCAGTGTTAGTCTTGCAGAAACACAAGAATCTAAAACGTGGTTTCCTCAGCCTGGAATGCTTTTTCTGCTGGTCAAACTCTTAGGCAACCTGTGAGGTCTCATATAAAAGCCTCCTTCCACTGTCATGTGGAGGGAACCTCTGTTCTCCGCATGTTCTTGTTGTTAACACTGTCTGCCATGTATGGGAGGTGACATCAACAATTCTGAACCATAGTGGCCATTGCATTCTTTTTTGGATGCTACATTTTTTAGGTTTCTTTGGTTTCACATTGTAAGAACCCAGCTGAGCTAGATGAAGACCTAAAGGAAATTTTCTTACAAGGTTGTATAGGTGATTTCAGAGTTCAGGGAAGGGATTTGGTCAGCCCTTAAGAATTTAACAAACAGAATCAAACAGCAATCACAACTGGCTTTCTCTGTGTATTGCTTTGTTAGTGATTCTATTTTTTTTTTTGCTGATTAGCTTCTTTTGCTTCCCCATCCCCATGTCAAGTGAGAGGTGTCCCCTCCCCTCCACCCACATCGCCCCAGAGTCCAGGCAGCTCTGGCCAAGGGTCAAGGCCAACAGAATCTGCATTAGTTTTCTGCTGCTGCTGCTGCTAAGTCGCTTCAGTCAAGTCTGACTCTGTGCGACCCTAGAGACGGCAGCCCACCAGGCTCCCCCGTCCCTGGGATTCTCCAGGCAAGAACCCACTGGAGTGGGTTGCCATTGCCTTCTCCATTAGTTTCCTAGGGCTGCCCTAGTTCAGTTCAGTTCAGGCGCTCAGCCGTGTCCGACTCTTTGCGACCCCATGAACCACAGCACGCCAGGCCTCCCTGTCCATAACCAACTCCTGGAGTTCACCCAAACCCATGTTCATCGAGTTGGTGATGCCATTCAACCATCTCATCCTCTGTTGTCCCCTTCTCCTGCCCTCAATCTTTCCCAGCATCAGGGTCTTTTCCAATGAGTCAGCTCTTTGCACCAAATGGCCAAAGTATTGGAGTTTCAGCTTCAACATCAGTCCTTCCAATGAACACCCAGGGCTGATCTCCTTTAGGATGGACTGGTTGGATCTCCTTACACCACAGTTCAAAAGCATCAATTCTTCACCGCTCAGCTTTCTTTATAGTCCAATTCTCACATCCGTACATGACCACTGGAAAAACCATAGCCTTGACTAGACAGACCTTTGTTGGCAAAGTAATATCTCTGCTTTTTAATATGCTGTCTAGGTTGATCATAACTTTCCTTCCAAGGAGTAAGCGTCTTTTAATTTCATGGCTGCAATCACCATCTGCAGTGATTTTGGAGCCCAGAAAAATAAAGTCTGACACTGTTTCCACTGTTTCCCCATCTATTTGCCACGAAGTGATGGGATCAGATGCCATGATCTTAGTTTTCTGCATGTTGAGCTTTAAGCCAACTTTTTCACTCTCCTCCTTCACTTTCATCAAGAGGCTTTTGAGTTCCTCTTCACTTTCTGCCATAAGGGTGGTGTCATCTGCATATCTGAGGTTACTGATATTTCTCCCGGCAATCTTGATTCCAGCTTGTGTTTCCTCCAGCCCCACATTTCTCTAGATGTACTCTGCATATAAATTAAATAAGCAGGGTGACAATATACAGCTTTGACATACTCCTTTTCCTATTTGGAACCAGTCTGTTGTTCCATGTCCAGTTCTAGCTGTTGCTTCCTGACCTGCATACAGGTTTCTCAAGAGGCAGGTCAGGTGGTCTGGTATTCCCATCTCTTCCAGAATTTTCCACAGTTTATTGTGATCCACACAGTCAAAGGCTTTGGCATAGTCAATAAAGGCTGCCCTTTAGGGCTGCCCTAACAAAGTACCAAAACTTGGGTGGATTAAAACAACAGAACTGTGTTGCTTCACAGTTCTAGAAGCTGTAAGTCCAAAATCAGCGTGTTGATTTCTGTCTGAAGTCCTTTAAAATTTTTTTTACGTATTTCTTTGGCTGTGCCAAGTCTTAATTGTGGCAAGCAGAATCTTCTAGTTGCAGTGTGTGGGATCTTAATTCCCAGACCAGGGATCGAACCTGGGCCCCCTGGCATTGGGAGCACGGGGGTCTTAGCCACTGGGTCACCAGGGAAGTTCCCCCTCTGAAGTCTGTATGGGAGACTCTTTCCTGTCTCTCCTAGATTCTGGTGTTTGCTGGCACTCATTGGCTTGTGGACGCCTCTCGTCAGACACATGGCCGTCTTCTCCAAGTGTCTTCATATCATCTCCCCTCTGTGCATGCGTGTCTATCTTCTGTTTTATAAGGGCACCAATCTTGTTAGATTAGGGCCCACTCTAATGACCTCACTTAAAATTGATTGCGTCTGTAAAGACCCTATTTTCCCAAAAGGTCACATTCTGAGGTACTGATGGTTAGAATGTCAACATATCTTTTTGTGGGTGGCTGCCAGTTAGGACCTGCCCACGGAGAAGTGGGCAGGACATCTGTTACATGGCCTCTGCACTGGGGCTGCTTCTACATACAACAGAGTTCCCAGCAGACCCTGATGGGGTCAAGGATTCTGTTTGCTGCAGCTTTCCCTCAAAAACTGTAAGTGCTTAATAAGAGTGAGCATTTGTTAAACCCTTACACTGAGCCCTGTGTATTCTTGGCCAGTTATACTGATGGGGAACCTGTGCTCCCTGCTTTGAAAGTGCAAAATTTTAACCACTGGGCCACCAGGGAAGTCCTCCAGATATTCCTCTTATCCCCATTTTATAGAGGAGGAAACAGGCCAAGAGGAAGTGGACTTAGCTGGGACTTTCACCAGTGGACATGGTGATGGAGTCTGTGTGCTTATCCACAGACTAGATGATTTGATACTGAGTGTTGAGTAGATGCAGGACTGGTGAGAGGAGGTTGATTTCTAGGTGGGGATGGTCAGGGAGAAGGACAGACACCTTCAAAGGTTTCCCTTGGGAAATCAAGCAGCTCACTCGGGCTTTCTAGTAGTGACATGCTTCGCTTCTACTGTGTGACTCAACATTGAACACAGGACGTGTGTACAGCAAGTTGAGACCCTTCTCCACCTGTGCACGAAGGTTTTGTACCATGAGGTACACGTGTCCTATTCTCCCCTGCTCTGTCTGTCTCTGGGCTCTGAGGTCTCAGTGATGAGGAAATGGGGGACTGGAGGAAAAGAAAGAAATGGAGAAAAGCTAGGGGTTAATGTGGGCAGGGTCCTCTCTGCTGGTCCAAATGTGGCTTTTGGAAGCACGTTGGGAGTCTAGGGGTGTGGTTCTCTATATGCCGAGAAGGGGGCCTGGGAATAAGTCAACTAGATTGGGGACTCCTACTCTGACTCCTCATTGCATATGGACTCCATATGAATTGGCTATGAAACTGCCATGGAAAACAGCTGAACCTGATTAATCTTCCATCAGATTTCACACATGTTTGTTTGCCTGCCTGAGAAAACCTCCCTCTCTTCCATGCCCCCAGCCCTGCCCTCCAGCCCAGATGCTGAACTCCTGGATTCTTCTGGTGTGGAAGGCAAGGGGGCGGGCAGAGCCAGTGGCCAGTTAGCAGTAATGTTAGCTTTTGCTGTCCATCCATAGACTCACCAAGGGGTAAGTCTGGTCCCTGTGACATTTACAGCCTGACCACGGTCTTATATTGCATTCAGGACATTTTCAAGGTGTCCTCCGAGATGAACCCCAAACCCTTCAAACACTCCAGGCTGAAAGTTATTACCTGTGTTGAATGCAACTGTCTGCCTCTTCACGGCCCTTTCTCTTTCCAAGAAAGAGTATCCTGTGCTGCCTTTGGAGCTACTGCTTTCTATTTGTATTTCAATTTCTGATACATGATAGATGTTTGATAAAAGGTGGAAGCCAGCAACCTTCCCATTGCACCTTTTGCTGAGATCACGAGAGGACAGTATCCAACAGATTCAGGGTGGGATCTTGCTGCCAGCCCTGGGCCTGGCAGAGGAAATATACTTGGGATAACACAGTAGGAGCTGCTGGCATATTTTCATTGTCATATGGTAAGAGTGTCTACCAGTAGTTGGATGTTTTCTTAGCTCTAAAGGCAACAACAGAAAACTCATTCTTGAAAAGCCCAAAGGCCGTGAAGAGGTAGACAGTTGCCCTTGATGGAGGTAATAGCTTTCAGCCTGGAGTATTTCAAGGGTTTGGGTTCATCTCAGAGGAGACCTTGAAGATGTGTCACATAGAGCCAATCTTTCATAAAATCTAGCATATCCTCAGGGCTTTCAACGTATTCAAGAGGCTGAGAGGCAGGGGTGTGTGTGTGTGTGTGTGTGAGAGAGAGAGAGACTGATTATGAGCACATCATCTTGGCTGCATCCTGAAACTTTGGATGTTGTTTCTGAAGCAAATTAAAACAAAAAAGAAAAGAAATCTAGAATTTCTCCCTTTTTATGCAAACTCAGAACCAAAGGAGGACTTCTGATAAATGTGTTGTGGTCTCTAGCAAAGACCTCTTAAATACTGTGGGTTTTGAATACATGGTGAAAGTGAAAGTGAAAGGCGTTCAGTCGTGTCCCACTCTTTGCGACCCCATGGACTACATGATCCATGGAGTTCTCCAGGCCAGAATACTGGAGCAGGTAGCCTTTCCCTTCTCCAGGGGATCTTCCCAACCCAGGGATTGAACACAGGTCTCCCACATTACAGGCGGATTCTTTACCAGCTGAGCCAAGATGTAGACAAAGTGTTTGATAGTGAAGGTTAATGAATAATACAATTCAAAGGAAAGAACCTTCATGGATAATTTCTGCAGGAGCAAAGATTTCGACTCTGGATGATTCTCCCTCCCACTCGGCTAAATCCACTTATTCATTCGTGTATTCATTCCATACTCAGGTATTGAGTGGTTTTGGTCTGTTAGCTCCTACCAGTCTCTAATTGAGAACATATGAAAATCAAGCATTTGCCTCCAGGAGAATAGAGTCCAGTGTAGAAGAGAGATAAGAAAATGCTTCAATCCTTTGAGGCTAATAACCTCTCTTTTTATAGCCAAATGGACTTGGGGTCAGTAAACAACTATTTATCATGTACTTTCTGTGGGGGGCTCTACCCTGGGCACAGAGAGGGGATGTATGTATAAATGAGATGTAAGACACAACTTATTTTCTAGAAGCTGAGAAGTTGGATAGAGGAATTGGAACCATATGAGAAATGGAACCAAGTGGACAAGCCCTGTGATATAGGGCATTTGTAAACTCTTGCAGTCAAACACCATCCCTGGCACATAAGTAAGAAGTCCTTCTAAACTGGTTTGTCTGGAGGGAAGATGGAAGGAAGGAAGGCTTGTGGAGAGGGGGTATTAAAACCCCATCTGGATGGAAAGCTGTGGTTTTGTTTTCCTTGTTGAGGGAACATTCATGTGGCTAAAAAGTGATTCAGAAGGATAAAAAAGGGAATGTACAGAAATGAAAATCTTTCCCACCTCCATCTTTGGCACAAACTGTAGGCTCAGTGGACGTTCAATCTTTAGTCCTTGCTCTATCATAACCTTGCGTGAAATACTCTACAACTGATTTTCTAATGATTTATTACTTATTTTATTTTTGGCTGTGGGGGGTCTCTGTTGCTGTGTGCAGGCTTTCTCTAGTAGCAGTGAGTGGGGCCTACACTTCTTTGTGGTACATGAGCTTCTCATTACAGTGGCTTTTCTTGCTGTGGAGCACAGGCTTAGTTCCTCTGTGGCATGTGGAATCTTCCTATCCTTGCCCTCGATCCCTGTCACTTTGGCATTTATGGGTTTATAATATTTATATTCTCTTCTACAACCATAGAAAAGTCTTCAAGGCTTTGACTATAGGCTGATGGAACTGACAGACAGCACTTACAACAGCGTGATTGTGTAAATATTATTCACTGTAGAATTGAGCAGTGTGATTAGACCCAAGGCATGGATATGTAACCCTATCATTAGGGCTGGCAGTTGCTGGGATAAAAAGCCAAAATCAACATGGAACAGGAAATGAGGATGGCAGGGTCTAACCTAATTCCAAGGTTTTAGGATTTGTGCAGTGCCCAACAGGTGCATATGTACCGCTGGTGACTAATTGTGGTTATATAAGAATGATGGTTAAATAAGAATGCCAGGATGGATGGATCACAAGCTGGAGTCAAGATTGCTGGGAGGAATATCAACAACCTCAGATATGCAAATGATACCACTCTAATGGCAGAAAGTAAAGAGGAACTAAAGAGCCTCTTGATGGCAGTGAAAGAGGAAAGTGAAAAAGCTGGCTTGAAATTCAACATTAAAAAACTGAAGATCATGGCAATTGGCCTCATCACTTCATGGCAAATAGATGAGGAGAAAAAGGAAACAGTGACAGATTTTATTTTCTTGGGCTCCAAGATCACTATGGATAGTGACTGCAGGCATGAAATTAAAAGATACTTGTTCCTTGATAGGAAAGCTATGACAAACCTAGACAGTGTATTAAAAAAGCAGAGGCATCAGTTTATCAACAAAGTCCGTATAGTCAAAGATATGGTTTTTCCAGTAGTCATGTACAGATGTGACCCAGGGATCGAACCTGCATCTTCTGCTTTGGCAGGCGGATTCTTTACCCCTGAGCCACCTGGGAAGCTCCACATATTGGCGTCTCTCAGTACTCTTGCCTGGAAAATCCCATGGATGGAGGAGTCTGGTAGGCTGCCGTCCATGGGGTCGCTAAGAGTCGGTCGGACACGACTGAGCGACTTCACTTTCACTTTTCACTTTCATGCATTGGAGAAGGACATGGCAACCCACTCCAGTGTTCTTGCCTGGAGAATCCCAGGGACGGGGGAGCCTGGTGGGCTGCTGTCTCTGGGGTCGCACAGAGTCGGACACGACTGAAGCAACTTAGCAGGAGCTTTAAAAAATGCTGCAGCTGGTGTCTTGCTCCCAGTGGTTCTGAATAGAATGGTCTGGGAAGTGATTTGGGCGTTGGGATTTTTAAGAGCTCCCAAAGCCTGAGAATCACTGAACCAAGCGGGAAGCATTCAGGGCCCCTTGCTTCTGTGGGCAAAAGGCTATAATGAGACAGGATTCCCTATCTCCCATGTGCACTGGGCTTCTGCTGCCTCCCGAAGACTGGTGTCTGAGTTTCTGGATTGAGCACCCAGCTCATCTGATGGACTCCCTTTTAGTTCTTGAAATGCACTCTGAAAAGTCAGCCAGTCGAGCATAAAACATAAATCAGAATTTGTTCTTCCTTGTACTCTAGTTCTATTTTTTTCTCCTTAGCTTGAAAGAAATCGGTTCTACATTACTTTTAGACTATCCCAGCTCAGTTAAATGTAATCTCAACTAGAGCAAAATTGCTTAATTAGACAATAATATCAGAGAAATTGACCATTATATCTGGTTATTGACTTTTCAGATGGCTTGTATTACCATTTATATTCTCTCCAGTTGGGTTTTTAAGCATGAAAAGAATTTATTGAGAGATTGTTCTTAGAAGCTATTTTTAATAGTCTAATGGCTTTTTAATTTTCAAAGCATTTATATTCATCAGTTGAAGCCAAGAAAGGACTCAGATTGACTCTTACTGCATGGCTGTTCCTGCCTCTTCAGTTATTAACTGGTTATACTTAGAAATAAAGGCACCCGATGTAGGATTTCCCCCCTCCCCTATTTATGATGACAGAGGAAGAACATCATAAAGGAAATGAACTTTAGGCTGGAAGCCACAAACATGATATTTTACAAGTTTCTGTTTATTGACTGACTGCTCTGTGCCAGGCAGTTTATGTAGATTGCCTCTAATCCTTTCAATAATCCTAGACGATAGACAGCATGGTCGTTCTTTAGTAGACTGGGAAGTGACGGCTTAGGTACGAGGACTGTTATCACCATCACCATGGTGAGTGCATATTGACAGACAGATCCTACATCCTAGTTAACTCTTAGTCTCTTCATGACTTTTTTTTGGTGTAGGACTATAGCCAATTATACAATATAATTGTATATATTGTGTATAATACAATATATACATTGTATGTATTGTATATATTGTATATAATTGTATATATTGTATAATTATACAATTATACAATAAGTCATTCAGATGGTAAAGTGCTGCCTGCCAGTGCTGGAGACTTGGGTTTGATCCCTGGGTCGAGAAGATCCCCTGGAGAACGGAATGGCTCCCCACTCCAGTATTCTTGCCTGGTAAATCCCATGGGTGGAGGATCCCATATATACTCCATGGGGTCACAAAAGAGTCAGACACGACTTAGCAACTAAACACTGACATAGCCGATTAACAATGTTGTGATGGTTTCAGGTGAAAATCGAAAGGACTCAGCTAAAATATACACGTATCCATTTTCCCCTAAACACCCCTCTCATCCAGGCTGCCGCATAACACTGAGCAGAGTTCTCTGTGTTATACAGTAGGTCCTTGTTGGTTACCCATATGAAATATAGCCATGTGTACACACTGATCTCAAACTCCCTCTTTTCCCCCCTCACAACTATAAGTTTGTACTTTAAGTCTGTGAGTCTGTTTTCTACATAATTTTTGATAGTGTTTCTTCCCACTCTTAGAAGTACCCCCATTGGAGCAATAGATTAAATGGCCACTCTGCTTATGGGAAACTCCTGGTGCTGTGTCTCATGTCAAGCTCTTCATGTGCTCTATTGCATGCAAACCTCATAACAGCCAATAACTTCTTCTACTGTTCTTATTTTTAAATGAGGAAACTGAGGCCTTGAGGGGTCAGGTTATGTCAGGTCGGGTCACTTACAGGGTCATGGAGTTGGTAAAGGATGCAGTCAGGCTCTGAGCCCAGATAACCTCTTTCATGACCCACTCTCTTTCTGTGACCAAAGCTGAATGTCAACCAATAACACGTTTTCAAAAATTCAGACTAAGGAGAAAGTTCCTTGAGACAGGTTATGGGGTGAAAACAGTACCAACACTATTATAGCCACAGGGACATTGAATTGTTTTGTCATGGTGGAACTTTGTTATCATGAATAAGCTGCAGGAAATCTCATTTTCTGTTGTTTGGATTGGTAGAGGAAATACAGACCCTATATATTGCATTAGCAAGAGGTGCTTTGAAAGTTATTGGGCAGCTGGATAAGATGTGCATAAATTTCTCACTTCCTATAAGCTTAATTAAACAAACTTGGTGATTGGCAGCAGCTGCAATTATTCCTGGGACCTCAGATTACCTTAATTCAAATCTGGCATCTAAAAGAAGGTGGCTGAAGTTTCTGGAGCCTGTGCACAGCCACCCATAACTACTACTACTACTAAGTTGCTTCGGTTGTGTCCGACTCTGTGCGACCCCATAGATGGCAGCCCACCAGGCTCCCTCGTCCCTGGGATTCTCCAGGCAAGAACACTGGAGTGGGTTGCCATTTCCTTCTCCAATGCATGAAAGTGAAAAGTGAAAGTGAAGTCGCTCAGTCGTGTCAGACTCTTAGCGACCCCATGGACTGCAGCCCACCAGGCTCCTCCGCCCATGGGATTTTCCAGGTGAGAGTACTGGAGTGGGGTGCCGTTGCCTTCTCCATAACTAGAGGGCTGTAAAGGAACCATGGATGAATTAAAGTGTATTTGGGGACTTCACTAGTGGTCCAGTGGTGGAGAGTCTGCCTGCCAATGCAGGGGAAACAGGTTTGATTCTTGGCCTGGGAAGATTCCACATGGCATGGGGCAGCTGAGCCCGGGCACCACAATTACTGAAGCCTACACGCCTTAGAATATGTGCTCCACAATAAGAGAAACCACTGCACTGAGAAGTCCGAGCACCACAGCCAGAGAGTAGCCCCCACTCGCCGCAACTAGAGAAAGCCTGCGCACTGCAATGAAGACCCAGTGAAGCCAAAAATAAATAAATAATGAAACATTGGAAAAAGTGTATTTGGATGAAGGCGACCACGGGTGAGGGGTTGTAAAAGCCATGTACTCCAAGGACAGCTTGGAGAATTTGTGGCTATTTGGTCAGGAGTGATGACTCAGGATCCAGGGTGAAGAATGTGTCCTCAGGATGTGGGCGAGATACTACATTAGACTTGCTCTGCGTGGCTTCATGGCTATAACTGATGGAGAGATGATGTCTGCAGGGAATGAACCACCTCTGTATCTGTAGCTGCATATGGTAGCATTGGGTTGCTTTCTGGACGAGGAGATGGGATACCTGGCTGGATGGGGTGACTTGTCATTTAGCTATCTCTCCTTGCAACCTGCTTGTGGCACTTCTTACAACCAGCCGTGGTGACCATTCTCAGACGACTTGGATGCTGCTTGGGGTCTCCAGCTCCTTGAGAACTAGAGAAGAAGGCCAGATCCTCATGGCCCTCTGTGACCATATGAAACCCTTGCTAAGATTTGTGAAAAGTCCTAGAGGGCTTGTGGTTATGCTTTTTTGGCTCTGAGCTCTTCTCCCTCATGCTTTGGATGGTGTATCTCGGCTGCCATTCTGTCTCTGTTCTATGTGTAATTAACTTAAATCAGTGGTACCGTTGCTTAGAAAGAGATAACCTGTTATTTGCAGAGTGGTTTCATGTGTCTACTTTGGCCAAGGAAGGGCAGAGTAGGGTTAGTAGACTTCAGAAGTCTTCCTTGTTTCTGCAAAGTGACCTCTAACTGAACATTAGGCATTTCATTCTTAAAATGTCATTGGAGAGCTCATCATCAGGGACATTTTTCTGACCTTTGATCATCGATCACTGCCTATCTTGCTCTCTCTTTTACCTTTTCTTCTCCATTCTTCTTGGGAGTAAATTTCTTTGATGTATTTATTTATGGCTGCGTTGGGTCTTAGCTGCAGCACGCAGGATCTTTGTTGTGTTATGTGTGATATTTTGTTGCTGTACGTGGTCTCTAAAATGTGTGAGCTCTGTAGTTGTGCTGCACAGACTTAGTTGCCCCTCGGCGTGTGAGATCTTAGTTCCCCAAACAGGGATTGAACCCACGTCCCCTGCATTGCAAGGCAGACTCTTAACCACTGGACCCCCAGGGAAGTCCTGGGAGCAAATTTCTTATACAAGACATTTTGACCAACTCCTTGGTTATTCCTTGCTGATTTCCAACTTCTTAAGACAATGGCTTTCAATGTTTTGGCCACGGCCCATAATAAGAATGGGCTTCCCTGGTGGCTCAGAGGTTAAAGCATCTGCCTGGAATGTGGGAGACCCGGGTTCGATCCCTGGGTCAGGAAGATCCCCTGGAGAAGGAAATGGCAACCCACTCCAGTACTCTTGCTTGGAGAATCCCATAGAGGGAGGAGCCTGATAGGCTACAGTCCATGGGGTCGCAAAGAGTCGGACACAACTGAGCGACTTCACTTCACTTCATAATAAGAAATACTTCCTATACTGTGAATCAAAAATACTCATTTAATACTTCTCTTTTTTTGATTGTGCTCAATCATCATTGCTATTGGGAGGGCTTTCTCTGGTTGTGTGGATCTGGCCTCTTTGTTGTGATGGCCCAACTTCTCACTTCGGTGACTTCACTTGTTGCGACAAAGAGGCTCTAGGGCACATAGGCTTCAGTAGTTGTGGCTCATGGGCTCAGTGGCTCCGAAGCATGTGGAATCCTCCCAGACTAGGGATCGAACCCGTGTCCCCTGCATTGGGCAGATGGATTCCTAACCACTGGACCTGCAGGGAAATCCTGATACGTATTCTTACTACCTCTGATGCACTAGCTCTTGTGTTGTCTAGTCTATCCAATGCTGTGCTGTCTCTTGTCCTATCCCCTCATGTTCTATTCCATTTCATTCCAAATTTCGATCATGATTTACCAAACTGATTTCACAGCCCACTGGTGTATCAGGACCTGAGATTTTCAGAGCACTGCTGCTACCTTTTAAAGCTCTAGTTGTTTCCTGAGTGCCTTCCTGTTGCTCTTTGGCTTCTGCAAGTTGTAGGATGCACATCTTTCGAAGCAACATCTCGCTTTTGAATTCCCCACACTAATTAGCTCAGTCCTAAATATGTAGGAGGGTAGAGTAAATCCAGCATTTATTGGTCAGTGGAATAATTTGGGGCCTTTTAACATCACCAAAATCTGCAAGGGACTATGTCAGGCCTAGAAATACCCAAATAGGTGCCATCTGCAGCTCTATTAGAGGATGGATGTGGAAATCCTTTGAGAGTAACAATAGACCCTCAAATTCTGGTTCATGGAAAAATATTTTTAAATGTATTTTTTATTGTGGTAAAAGTCACATAATATAAAATGTACTTTTAAAGCCATACTTAACTGTACAGTTCAGCGGCACCAAGTACATTCACATTGCCTCGCAACTCTCACCATCATCCATCTCCTGAATTTTTCACCTTCCTGAACTGAAACCCTGTCCCCACTAAATGCTAACTCTCCATCGCCCCTCTCCATCCTCCCCACCCCTCGCACTCCCAGCCCTTGGCATCTATCCTTGTACTTTCTGACCCTATGAATTTGACTATTCTAGGAACCTCGTATAGTGGAATCAAAGTGTTTATCAGCACCTAACGCATATTGGAAGGCATGTTTAAGGTTAATGTCCTACACACAGATTGTACCTTTTTGCCCCTATGAAATACAGTAGGTTCAAAAGTATTTGTTGTACTGGACCTTGTGCCAGACTTTTCTGCAGAAACTAGAAGCAAGAGTCGTACATGCTTCTGTCCTTGAGGGACTCAGGAGCTGACAGCAAGTGAATTTATAACACAGCGTGACTGGTGTGCTGCCAGGGGCATGAACAGTGTGCAGTGAGGACCCAGAGGGGAAGTGGCACAGAGGACACTGTTTGGATTTAGTCTTGGAGGCTGAATAAGCACGGTCAAAGGAACAGCTGTGTGAAGGCCCTGAGCCCGAGTGGTGTGTATGTGTGCGTGTGTGTGTGTGTGTGTGTGCAGGAGTGAGTGGCAATTGTTCTGTGTAGCTGGAGTAAAGGGTATGAAGCTGGGAGAGATGGGAGATCAGAGCGGTTGGGGTCAGACCGTAAAGATTGTGAGCTTGGATGGGAAGTCATCCAACGTTGTAACTAGGGAGTGTGTAGGATGGACTGAAGGCAGGGAGGCTCCAGGAGGGCAACAGGTTAGGAGACCGGAGAACTTTACTGTCCACATTGGCACCTGGTAAGCAGTGGCCTCCAGCATGGCTGGCTCTTTTTGTGGCATCATCAGATCATTTCTTCAGTGGCAGTCAGAGCTGTACCCTCTAGCCAATGAAAATTTTTTTGAATTTTTATTTTTTATATTTATTTATGTGACTGTGTCGGGTCTTAGTTGCAGCATAAGGGATCTTCACTGCGTTATGTGAGATCTTTTGTTGCCTTGCACAGACTCTCTAATTGCAGCTTGTGGGGGCCCAGTAGTTGCAGTGAGCAGGCTTAATTGCTCCACGGCATGTGGGATCTTAGTTCCCCAAATGGGGATCAAACCTGTGTCCCCTGCATCGTAAGATGGATTCTTAACCACTGGACCACCAGGGAAGTCCCCACCAATGAAACATGGATCTGGCTGTTTCCTTGGAGGTTCTCAGCCAAGAGTGGTGGATCCTGCCCAGCCTCTGTCAGTTCTTCCGGGATAGAGGAGAGGAGAGGAAGTGAGGTCTGCAGGGTGCTTTGGCCCCAAATGGTGCAAACATCGGACTGCAGCCTCATGTTGAATGGGTAGCTGATGATCATTTCCATGGTGTAAACAATCTTGATGATTAGGCCGTGGTTATAAACAGCCATCCTGAACTGGCTTAACCACATGTGGCTTTGATCTTGACAAGTGAGGGGTTCATAGTATAACATGGAGAGAGAATAACAGGACTTATCAGTTCAATTGTTCCTAAATGCCTACTACTGGGTGAAAAAAAAAATCCCATCATTTAGTACATATTAGACCTGCTATGGGGCTTCCCAGGTGGGTCAGTGGTAAAGAACGCACCTGCCAATGCAAGAGCTACAGGAGACATAGGTTCGATCCTTGGGTTGGGAAGAAGACCCCATGGAGGAGGATATGGCAACCCACTCCACTGTCCTTGCCTGGAAAATTCCATGGACAGAGGAGCCTGGTGGGCTCCAGTTCATGGGGTTGCAGAGTTGGACATGACTGAGCGACTAAGCACACACGCAGACCTGATATGATATGGTTTGACATTATAGGCTGTATATGACACTATACACTGAGGACCCCTTGTGTTTATAATAAACATGATAAAACCTATTGTGCTTTATTAAATGTGTCTCAGTCCATCCCCAGAGTTTGGGGCCCAGACCTGTGGCCTCTGACTTCAGGGACAGCAGTGAAAGGTGTCTCCTGCTACAGCTGAGCCCCCAGCCAGGCCTCCCACCATATTTGGAACGTGGACTGGGTCCCCTTTGGTGATCCTGTCCTCAGCACCGCTGTGATGCTGGTTGGCAAGGGTCTGTACATGCTCATATGCACCACCACCTCCCAAGGACCAAGATGACCCAAGAAATGGGGAAAGAAAGCCTGGAGGTCCACTACCTCACAACCCAGAACCCTGACCATAGGAAACAAGCATGCTCAGACTAAGAAGCACTGGGTCTGCTGGAGCCGAACGTGTGGGCTCAGTTGCTCAGTCTTGTCCGACTCTTTGCAACCCCATAGACTGTAGCAAGAATACTGGAGTGGGTTGCATTTCTTACTCCAGGGGATCTTCCAGACCCAGGGATCAAGCCCACATCTCTTCAGTCTTTCGCATTGGCAGGTGGGCTCTTTACCCCTGTGCCACCTGGGAAGCCCCGAGGTTCCAAAGCTGAAGGTTTGATAATTTCATACCTGCTCGAGGATCTGTTTGCAGGGAGCCTTGGCTTTTTGCCGTCTGGATAGGAACTTCCCAGAGGACCCAGGTCCATTCTGGCTGAGAAATTGTTGGTAGATTTGACTCATCTAGAAAGCCAGGTCCAGCATCGTGATAGGCAGGGCATAAACAAGGCTGCACGGTGAACATTCTGAACCGAGATCACCAAAGGAAGGAAAATTGTCTTCAGTAGGCACCGCTCTCCCTTTTCAGCCACTTTCGATGCTGACAGCTCACATCCCACATCAGGTAATGAACCATTATCAGGAAAGAAAGGAGGAATTAGCCTGCCACGGAGAGTCGCTTATAGCTCAGGCGTATCTGTCCAAGGAAGGCTCTTTCTTTCTGGCAAGCTGCTGGATTATGAGACACTTGGCATGACAGCTTTATATTTGTGTCTCCTCAGGACCAGCAGCTATATAATCAGCAAATACCTAGAATCATGCAGATCTTACCTGTTAACTTGGAGTGAAGTTGGAACCGCTTCCTTGAGTTAATGATGTCGCACAGGTGGAGAGGGGAACATGATGTCACCGGGAGGAGGTGGTCTTTCCTGATTCCAGGTGAAGTCAGGCTGACCGTGTTTGGCTGCCACATCCCTTTTCTAGGACAGAGGCAAGAGCCAATGGGGACCTGGGCCAAAGCCTTGTCAGAATGACTTGGAATATCTCCTCCCCAGTCTCTTCTTGGGTCTGTTTCCTCTTGCACACAAGCGGGTGGGTGTGGGTAGAAGGACGAGGGAGGTGAGGTTGATGAGAAATCCAGGCTCGCAGGACACCATTCACCCCACACACAGGTCGACCTGGGATGAATCTTTAGCTCCGTGCTGGCTTCTGAGTGGAAATCTATATCTTGCCTGTTCTCCTCTGCGCAACCCTGTTTTCTTTACTCGTGAATATTGATTGCATATAAACAAGCTTTTCGCCCTGGGCCTGGTAGAGGCACCAATTAGACCCTGTCTCTAATGCCACATGCACGAGACTCTATATGATAATGTATATGAGACTGGTTCCAACCTGTAGTCTTCTTTGGAAAGGAAAGAAGCTCTATCCTGAATAATTTATTGGAAACCCCTTTCTAACACGAAAATTAGAGTCAAGTGAGCTTCTCTAGATGAAACAGCACTTCATCAGGACATCTTAACTTGTCATTCCTGGGTCCCATTCTGTCTCCTCTCCCATGCCCAGTTTTGGCTTAATGAAATAAATTGCTTTTTGAAAGAAGAAGGAAGATTTTCTCAGGCAGTGTTCAGGAACCCTGAAGAGAAAGATTGAGCCACGTGATTTATTTTGATGAAGACTGAACAGATAGTCTGATGGGTATAGGAGGACTTCCCTCATTTGGCATCTTTGTGTTTATTTTATGTTGATAAACCTTAAAAAGAAAATATTTAAAAAATAGTCACACACAAACACACACACACACAGGGATCAAACCTGTGCTCCCTGCACTGAGAGTGTGGAGTCTTGACCATTGGACCATCAGAGAAATCCCATATATTGTTAAAAATTTCCTTTTTTTTTTTTTTTAATTTCAAAAGGATGAAGACTAAGACAATACAGAGAACAATTTAACTAATAACAATGCACCTACTACCCCAAATAAACAAATATAGGTTTTCTCATAGTTGTTTTAGATGTTTAAAAAACAAAAGGTTAATCTGAAGTCCCATCTGTATCTAGAATAATTTCCCTCCATCCCCAGAAGCAAACTTTATCAAAACGTGAAGGGAACATCCTATCTTCATGTTTATCCATAATCTGCATAAGTATTGATTCACATGTTTCAAAATTTCCATAAATGTCATTAAAATGTACACACTGTGTATATCTTTCAACAACTCTTCTTTTTAAAACCATGCTTTTGTTTTTTGGTGGCTATCCCTATGAATGCATTCATCATTTGTTTTTTGGTAGTTAACCTATATCGTGCATGCATGCTTAGTCGATTCAGTCGTGTCCGATTCTTTGCAACCCCACAAACTGCAGCACGCCAGGCTTCCATGTCCTTCCCTATCTCCTGGAGCTTGCTCACACTCATGTCCATTAAGTCAGTGATTCCATCCAACCATCTCGTCCTTTCTTGCCCCTACTCCTCTTGCCCTCCATCTTTCCCGGCATCAGGGTCTTTTTCAACGAGTTGGCTCTTCACACCAGGTGGCCAAAGTACTGGAACTTCAGTTTCAGCTCCAGTCCTTCAAATGAGTATTCAAAGTTAATTTCCTTTAGGATTGACTGGTTTGATCTCCTTTCTGTCCAAGGGACTCTCAAGAGCCTTCTCCAACACCATAAATTGAAAGCATCACTTCTCTGGGGCTTGGTTTTCTTTATGGTCCAACTCTCACATCCAAACACGACTGCTGGAAAAAGCATAGCTTTGACTATATGGAAATTAAAATTAGTAGGTTTAAATTTTACTAAGCATGGTGAAATTACTTGCCCAAGGACCTGTATTATATTTAAGCTCCTCTCACAAGGTATAAAGTTTCTATTTAACATTTCACCACATTCTCACCAACATTTGATATTGGGCAATTTTATCTTGGTGTCTTAATTTTGCATTTCCCTGGTCATGAAGAGGATGGGCACGACTACTGATTCATATGTTCCTTGGCTGTCAGGGTCATTCTTCCTTTGTGGATTGAATTTTCTTATGCTTTTCCCTGAGCTGACTGTGGCTCAGATCATGAACTCCTTATTGGAAAATTCAGACTTCAGTTGAAGAAAGTAGGGAAAACTACTAGACCATTTGGGTATGATCTAAAAAATATCCCTGATGATTATATACTGGAAGTGACAAATAGATTCAAGGGATTAGATCTGATAGAGTGCCTGAAGAACTATGAACAGAGGTTCATGACATTGTACAGGAGGCAGTGATCAAGACCATCCCCAAGAAAAAGAAATGCAAAAAGGCAAAATGGTTGTCTGAGAAGGCCTTACAAATAGCTGAGAAAAGACGAGAAGTGAAAGACAAAGGAGAAAAGGAAAGATACACCCATTTGAATGCAGAGTTCCAAAGACTAGCAAGGAGAGATAAGAAAGCCTTCCTCAGAGATCAATGCAAAGAAATAGAGGAAAGCAACAGAATGGGAAAGACTAGAGATCTCTTCATGAAAATTAGAGATACCAAAGGAACATTTCATGCAAAGATGGGCACAATAAAGGACAGAAATGGTATGGACCTAACAGAAGCAGAAGATATTAAGAAGAGGTGGCAAGAATACCCAGAAGAACTTTACAAAAAAGATCTTCATGACCCAGATAATCATGATGGTATGATCACTCACCTAGAGCCAGACATCCTGGAATTCGAAGTCAGGTGGGCCTTAGGAAGCATCACTATGAACAAAGCTAGTGGAGGTGATGGAATTCCAGTTGAGCTATTTCAAATCCTGAAAGATGATGCTGTGAAAGTGCTGCACTCAGTATGCCAGCAAATTTGGAAAACTCAGCAGTGGCCACAGGACTGGAAAACGTCAGTTTTCATTCCAGTTCCAAGAAAGGCAATGCCAAAGAATGCTCAAACTACCGCATAATTGTACTCATCTCACATGCTAGCAAAGTAATGCTCAAAATTTTCTAAGCCAGGCGTCAACAGTACGCGAACCATGAAGTTCCAGATGTTCAAGCTGGATTTAGAAAAGGCAGAGGAACCAGAGATCAAATTGCTAACATCTGTTGGAGCATTGAAAAAGCAAGAGAGTTCCAGAAAAACATCTATTTCTGCTTTATTGACTATGCCAAAGCCTTTGACTGTGTGGATCACAATAAATTGTGGAAAATTCTTCAAGAGATGGGAATACCAGACCACCTGACCTGCCTCCTGAGAAATCTGTATGCAGGTCAAGAAGCAACAGTTAGAACTGGACATGGAACAACAGACTGGTTCCAAATTGGGAAAGGAGTACATCAAGGCTCTGTATTGTCACTCTGCTTATTTAATTTATATGCAGAGTACATCATGAGAAATGCTGGACTGGATTAAACACAAACTGGAATCAAGATTGCTGGGAGAAATATCAATGACCTCAGATATGCAGATGACACCACCCTTATGGCAGAAAGTGAAGAAGAACTAAAGAGCCTCTTGATGAAAGTGAAAGAGGAGAGTGAAAAATCTGGCTTAAAGCTTAACATTCAGAAAACTAAGATCGTGGCATCTGGTCCCATCACTTCATGGCAAATAGATGGGGAAACAATGGAAACAGTGTCAGACTTTATTTTGGGGGGCTCCAAAATCACTGCAGGTGGTGATTGCAGCCATGAAATTAAAAGATGCTAGCTCCTTGGAGGAAAAGCTATGACCAGCCTAGAAAGCATATTAAAGACCAGAAACTTTACTTTGCCAACAAGGGTCCATCTAGTCAAAGCTATGGTTTTTTTCAGTAGTCATGTATGGATGTGAGAGTTGGACTATAAAGAAAGCTGAGCACCAAAGACTTGATGCTTTTGAACTGTGGTGTTGGAGAAGACTCTTGAGAGTCCCTTGGACTGCAAGGAGATCCAACCAGCCCGTCCTAAAGGAAATCAACCCTGAATATTCATTGGAAGGACTGATGCTAAAGCTGGAACTCCCATACTTTGGCCACCTGATGCAAAGAACTGACTCATTTGAAAAGATTCTGATGCTGGGAAAGATTCAAAGTGGGAGGAGAAGGGGACAACAGAGGATGAGATGGTTTGATGATGGCATCACTGACTTGATGGACATGAGTTTGAGTAAGCTCTAGGGGTTGGTGATGGACAGGGAAGCCTGGCATGCTGCAGTCCATGGGGTCACAAAGAGTTGGACATGACTGGGCAATTGACCTGATGCTTTTCTGTTTTTGGCATTTGCCTTGTTTATCTTTTTCTTAATGATTTGTAGAAACTATAGATATTAATTTTTATTGATTGTCTCGACTGAGAACATTTCCTCCCCATCTGTTGCTTTTAATTTTGCCTGAAGTTAAAAAGCCCAAAGTGTCTTCTATCACTCAAGAAACTTAAATTTTGATAAATTTAACCTATTGATTTTTTCTGCTTAAAAAAATGTTTGTAGAAAGATTTCTTTGCAGTAGGTCATAAAATTAGTTTCTAATACTTTCTTCTCATGATTTCATGTTTATATCTTTAATAAACATGAATTTGTTTATGTGTATGTATATATGTATATATGTATATATATATATATATATATATATATATATATATATTTATGTATTTATTTGTTTTGGTATGGTGTGAGCTGCTGCTATGCTAGCTCCAGACATCTTCCCCAGATGTCTTGCTATAGATATGACACTGTTTAAATCACTATTGATTAAACTTTCTTTTACATTCTAACTGCTACATTTAGCCTCTCTGAAAAAAGGAAAGTATTAGTCACTCAATCGTGTCTGACTTCTTCAACCCTGTGGATTGGGGCCTGCCAGGCTTCTCTGTCCATGGAATTTTCCAGGCAAGAATACGGAGTAGGTAGCCATTCCCTTCTGTAGGAGATCTTCCTGAGCCAGGGATTGAACTTGGGTCTCCCACATTGGAGGCAGATTCTTTACCATCTGAGAGCCACCAGGGAAGCCCATTTATTCTCTCTATACACTCCTAAAACTCCCTTTATATATATCTCAAAGCTTATAATTATTTTTTTCCATTCTTCTTTTCTGTTTTATTTTTCTTTGCTTCATTTTGGAAAATTGTCCAAGCTCCATCTTCCATTTCACACATTATCTCTTTGACCAGTTCCAATCTCTTATTTAACCTATCTAGTGAGTAATTTTGGAGAAGGCAATGGCACCCCACTCCAGTACTCTTGCCTGGAAAATCCCATGGACAGAGGAGCCTGGTAGGCTGCAGTCCATGGGGTCGGGAAGAGTCGGACACGACTGAGCGACTTCACTTTGACTTTTCACTTTCATGCATTGGAGCAGGAAATGGCAACCCACTCCAGTGTCCTTGCCTGGAGAATCCCAGGGACGGGGGAGCCTGGTGAGCTGCCGTCTCTGGGGTCGCACAGAGTCGGACACGACTGAAGCGACTTAGCAGCAGCAGCAGCAGCAGCAGCAGCAGTGAGTAATTTCCAGCCAATTACTGTATTTTTTATTTTTGTAAATTTGTTACTTTTTTTCAAATCTGCTTTTTTGGGGGTTTGCAATATGTTCTTGTTATGCCTAGACTTTATTCCTTTCTTCACATACGTACACTTCAAGTAAACTTACTTTAAAGTCCTGCTCTTACTGATCTATTATTTGTGATTCCTTGGGCACGGCCATTTACCATGTTTGCTGATTATCTTCTATATCATTAGATTTCTTTAAGAGTTGTGTGGACCAGGTCTTTTGCGTGAACTAGTTTTTCACACTGGTGGTACACATCCTGGCTTGCAGAGGCTTTCCCATGGGAATTTTCACAGTTGCTTCTATTAGGGCCACAGAGGAAATGTCAGGACCAAATTTTTATGTTTACATCTTGGTTCAAGGATTTTGTATCACGTAGACAGTTTAAGAATTCAGATCTCATACCGTCAGGCAGTGCAGTTTGGAGGATTCTATTTCTTGGGTCAGTGAGTGAAGTTTTCCTGATTCTACTTTGATGTACAGGAAAGACGTACCTTTTCTGGGTCCTGTGCCGAATGTGGAGATCTGGCCTCAGTGTTAGGCTCCATGGTGGCTTTAAAACCTCAATCTGCAAGACATGTATGTGGTTTAGTTACTCCTGTGGCCATACAGTTTCGACTAAAACTGCAATGTTTCTGGCACCTAGAGTTTCTCATTTGTGCTTTTGAGCTTGGCTATGTATTTTGATTTTTAAAAGTCATAAACATTTTGTAGTATTTCTGTGTGTTTTGAGAAGGAGGGGGGCTTCATGCATGAGCACAGTCTGCAATCTTGACCTGAAAGCCCTTCCACTTCTTTACTGGCAGCTCCCACATCACATGGGTTATACTCCAAACATGCAGTTGTTAATTAGTAATTGTGAAGTCAGAATATATTTTTCCATACAAGGAGAGTTGGTATGCTGATTAGCTAAATGATAGGGCAAGCTTCACTGCTTAGGACAGGTGAGCCCCAAGGTCTGGGTGTCATTAGTAGAGATCCAGGTAGCTAGCTCAGCATGCATTCTCCATCATTCAAAATCTAGCTTTTGGGACTTCTTCCACACTTCCAATGCAGGGGCTGCGGGTTTGATCTTGGCTGGTGGAACTAAGATCCCACATGCTGTGTGTAATGGTCAAATTAAAAAAAAAATCTAGTCTTGCAGTCTCAGAAATGCAATTTTCTTGGACACCAATTGTGGATTCACCTGTTAGGTAAGGACTCATTCCAATAGAACAGTCTGATTTGTCACATCAGAATGAGAATTTTATAATGTATCACGAGACTGGTAACTGCTGAAGGAATGAATGCTTAAGACCTCCTGGAGCACATTGTGTCCCTGGAGCTAATCTCTGTGGGAAGCCACGTAATAATCAGGAGTTTTCCTATGGAGCATGAAATCTAAGTAATGGGGTTTTTAATTATGTTATCTTGAAAGAGCCTCAGGACCTGACATATGCTGAATCCATGCCTGAATCAGGGGACTTCCTTGTCAGTGAGACCATCACGTTCAAAGCCCAGTTGATGAAGTGTCCCGTCCTCTGGACAGAGCTTGGGTGGTCACTGCCAGCGTTTGTTTTTCTGATTCTCTCTTTTCTACACTTGCAGGAATGACCACATTCTTTCTTTAGATTTAATAGTTTCAGTCCAGTCTTGGACCTGGGAGCCACTGTTTTAATGCGATTTTGCAAAGCTCTTCTCTGATTCACTCTGGGTGATTTCATAGTTTAACTTTTAGTGTGTAATCTTATTTCTGGCTTTTGAAAAAAAAATTTTATTTATTTATTTGGCTCTGCTGAGTCTTAGTTGCAGCATTCAGGATCTTTGATGTGGGGTTCATTTTTTAGTTGTGGCATGCGAATTCTTAGTTGTGGCATGTGGGATCTAGTTCCCTGACTAGGGATTGAACTCGGGACCCCCTGCATTGGGAGTGCAAAATCTTAGCCACTGGACCAAAAGAAAGAAGACCCACTCACAGACAATGCCCTTCCATTTACAGCAATACCTATAACTATTATTTTTTCCCAACTTGGTATTAGAAAAATTTCAAAATTATAGCAGAGTTGGAAGAACTTTGGGAACAAAGTTCAAGAACCACTTATATGTTATATCTTTCACCTACATTTCACATTGATCTTGTGTAGTGTGTTTGCTTTATGTATATAAATGTATTTTTATTTTGATGAGCATGAGATATAAGTTGTAGACATCATACAATATAACTAATCAATACAGCATACATTTCCAAGGAACAACTACATTCCCTTATGTAACCACAGTACCATGATCACACCCAAGAAAAGAAAATTAATTTATAATCCATATTGAAATTTCCCCAGTTATTCTAACAAGATCTTTCCTACACTGACTATTCTTAGTCATCTTTTTGGGAGAAAATGCTTTCAGAGTTTGAGGTGGCAAGCACCTTAAGTTTGCACTCAACACAAGATAGGTATTATCTTCCTTCTCTGCTCCTCCCATCTCTATCTATTCTTTCAAGGGAAGAATCAGGCATGAAGAAATTATAACAGGAGCAAGAAGGGATAGCCGATTTGTAGGTAATGATAGAATTATGACTTATGATCTTACTGACTCTAGCAAACAATACATACTCATCCAGGTGTTTTCCAAGTACATCCAGGGTTAAGCTTTTATATTCAGGCTTGTTACTGCTGCTTCTTTTTAGTCTCTAAGTCATGTCTGACTCTTTGTGACCCCATGGACTGTAAACACACCAGACTGCTCAGCCCATGGGATTCTCCAGGCAAGAATACTGGAGTGGGTTGCCATTTCCTTTTCCAGGGTTATCTTCCTGACCCAAGGATCAAACCTCCATCTTCTGCCTGGCAGGCGGATTCTTACCACTGCATTACCACTTAATAGCTGGAGCCATGGGCAATCAAAAACACACTGACTCGAGATCCCAAGGCTCCATCTGCTTCACTGTTAGGTGCTCTTCCTTGGCTAGAGTTCTTTTGCCCAGTGTGACCTGGCCTCACTTCATGATGAGGCCTAAAAGCATCTACCTTTGAAGAACTTAACCGGCTGACTTGTAAGTATCTAAGGAAATATTCTTGTCCTGGATCAAGGCTGGGAAGATTTCAGGGTGCCCCTGGAGCAGCACTTGTCTTTAGATGCCAGCCTTGGCTCTCAGGCAGCTGGTAGACAGCTCTTCTTTAAAAGAGCTTCATTGTGAACTCTGTGTATCTTTTGACCTGGTTTGTTCAAAGCCTGGAAAATGCGAAGAGGCTCTTCACCTGCCTTGTGCTCTCAGGGCACACGCAGGTCCTGAGCCCCCAGTGGGGCAGGGCTGTACTCTGGTTCAGTGAGGACGGAGACCACCAGAGCTCAACAATCTGAACTGCAATGAGACCACCTGTGTGTCAACATGAGTTTGTTAAATTGTTCCAGGAATGCCTTGCCCAGAAAGGTGAGCCTGTAAACCAATAAATAACTTCACTGCTTGGATCAAAAAATTTCTCAAAACCAATTTGTTCAGGCAATCATCTGCTCATCTGGGCCAACAGTGCCATGATCTGACAATGGTATACTTATCCAGACTTGCTTCAAGAGCCTCACCTTGCTGTATTCATCATTCCTAAAGTGTTACAACATGAAGTTTGTCCTCTGCCAATATGATCTGGGCACTCAGGGCCAGCGGTCAGGCCAGGTATATTAACTGACCCCTACCCCATCTTCCCTGTAGGGCTTGAACTTCTCCCAGTCGTCCCCACTGAGTCAACTGATGGTGCAGACTTCCCCACAATCCCATGGGCATGGTTTTTGTGTGACCTGTTGGGTAAGCAGCACCATTTGTGATTGTGTGATTGTGTATGAATCATGCCAAAGAGGATGTGATGGTTTGAAACAACTGTGTTCTTAGACTTTTAAAACTAAAATCTTTGGATTTTTGCAAAGTATAAAATTAAAGTCATCACTTTTGAACTATACACAGGAAGCACAAAAGTGTTTATAAGTATTGTACAGCTAGAGACATGCTTTTGACAAAATCTCCTGAACTCTTCCAAAACTGGTATTTAAATAGGACAATGATATATTTTTTCTAGAAGCTCTATTATTACTCTCATGAGATGTTTTATCTAAGACAAATGTGAATCTGTTTACAAAGAAGGATATACATAAGTAAAAAAAAATTATTTAAAATTAAGATTTTTCTCACGAATGGATTATTTCTGTTGAACAAAATAGGTCACGGCAGGCAGTTATAGTTGGTTATAAGGTAAATTTGTTCAGAGTAGTATGTCAATTGCAAAAATGGTTATGAATTCTTCTCATCACTGCATCCATGTCCTCCCCACATGGAATCTCTGATTCTCTTTGGCCAACAAAATGTAGGCAAATGAGATGCAAACAGAGGCTTGAAAAGTGCTTGCATATCTCTGGATAAACTACAACCACCACCATGTGAAAAAGCCCAGGTTAGCCTGTCGGATGATGAGACACACATGGTACTGTTACCCTCACCACTCATGCTGACAGCCAGCCCAACCATCAAACATGTGAATGATGTCATTATGGACCAGTTATCTCAGAGGTATGAGCAACCTTAACCAAACAGCAGCTGGAGAACCTTCCCTTGATGCCTTCCTGGAACTTAGATGTGATATGGGAGGCAGAGCAGCCATACTGTATCCATGAGGCATGAAGCGTTCACTAAGGGACAGCTGAGCAGAAAGAGAAGCAGAAACTAGGGTCTCCGATGGCATCATGGAGCTATAGAATTAGCCTTGGAAACCCTACTTCTGGACTTTGTGTTGTATGAGAAAAAGAAAATGTGATTTTGTTTAGCCAGGGTATGTAGGCTGGGTTTCTGTTATGACATTCCTATCTGAAAAACTGGTGAATTAAAAAGTTTTCTCTACAGAAGCTTCTGTAAGAGCTCTTCTCCACCTCTATGCCCACCAATTCTGACAAAGTGAAGGACAGTGGGGGAGCTGTGGATTGACAACAGGCAGAAGGGCTTTCTGGATTGACCAGTAAAATCGGAAGGGCTTTCCAGATGGAGCAGAGGTCAGTTACCGGAAAGTGGGTTACTTACCCTGGAAACCAAAATAAGGCCAGGCTGGCAATGGCACCCTATTCCAGTACATCTGCCTGGAAAATCCCATGGACGGAGGAGCCTGGTGGGCTGCAGTCCACGGAGTCGCAGAGTCGGACACGACTGAGCGACTTCACTTTCACGCATTGGAGAAGGAAATGGCAACCCACTCCAGTGTTCTTGCCTGGAGAATCCCAGGGACGGGGAGCCTGGTGGCCTGCCGTCTATGGGGTCGCACAGAGTCGGACACGACAAGCGACTTAGCAGCAGCAGCAGCTGCTGAAGCCACTAGGTGTGGAGCAGGAAGCAGAGGACGAAGAGAACAATGGATGGGCGTGTGAGAGGATGAGGTCTGGGGAAACACCTGGAACAGGCATAATAAAGGTCAAGATCATCTTAACTGTAGGAAAGACAGCACGGTTAATTAAATGCGGACTTGGCAGACTGAAAGGCAGGAGTCTGGGCCCGATTCCCGACTCTGGTTTGTGGAGTTGAAGTGGTTGAGTTCCTGGCCTGTGGAAGGGGTACTCAGCTGCCTCAAGACTGCTCCTCGGAAAACAGCTGGAGTGAAATACCTCCTCCGTGTTCCCTGTCAGCTTGGATTCCAGAACACACGTTTCCCAAACACCTGAGCTCCTGGCTTTGCCTCCGGCTCCCTCTTCCCTCCGCCACTTCGCTATGCCAGGTCGCTTCCATCTGCATTTGGCTTCCCGAAATACAGCCGCCCTTCACCGCTGGGCCTCTGTGATTTACAGCCTCTGAGCATCACCGCGGAGCAAATAAGACATTCTTCATTTTCACACCTGACACAAGAGAAGCAGGAAAGTCAGTCTCCGAAGTCAGACTCGAGGGCCTCTTGATTAAGAGTTAAATTGCAGGTGTGATTTACTCAATTTGAGTGTGGGGGAAAACAAGGGATGTGGAAGATAATGTGATTATAGCAAACTCACGTTTCCATGTCTCGCGAGAGCACAGCAACGGGTGCAACTCGTGTGGAGGCTGTGCGGAGTCTGAACTTGGGCGAGGCCGGGGGAGGAGCATCTCTGTGACTGATGGACTCACTTGGGTCTGTTTCGGGGAAGGGTGAGTTGGTGAACTCTCCTGATGTCCGTTTTAAGCCATATCAGCAGGATAAGCGGCAAAGGAAATGGCAACCCACTCCAGTATTCTTGCCTGGAGAATCCTGTGGACAGAGGAGCCTGGTGGGCTGCTGTCCATGGGGTCGCACAGAGTCGGACATGACTGAAGCGACTTAGCATGCATGCATGCATTGGAGAAGGAAATGGCAACCCACTCCAGTATTCTTGCCTGGAGGATCCCAGGGACAGAGGAGCCTGGTGGGCGTCTATGGAGTCGCACAGAGTCGGACACAACTGAAGCGACTTAGCAGCAGCAGCAGCAGGATAAGGGGTGTGATCAGAGACAAGAATTCTGGTCTTGATTTTGTCACATGTTGTGGGAGTCTCATGCCGGGACATATGAATGGGTCTCAGCTTCTTTAAAAATGAGTCTGGTGACTCAGACGGTAAAGAATCTGCATTCCAATGCAGGAGATGATACGACAGGTTCGATCCCTGGGTTGGGAAGATTCCCTGGAGGAGGAAATGGCAACCCACTCAGTATTCTTGCCTAGAAAACCCCATGGACAGAGAGGCCTGGTGGGCTACAGTCCAGAGCGGGTGGAAAGAATTGGACACGACTGAGCAACTAGCACTTTGTAACACTTTCAGCTTCTTTACCTGAAAATGGATCAGGACTAAATTACACAAAGGTCCTTTGGACTGACTTAGTCATGATAGCATCTCAGAAAGTAGGCAGGTGAAATGACTGGGGTCCTAGGGCTGGTTGTTGATGAGATGAGTGAATGAGTGAAAGTCACTCAGTCGTATCCGACTGTTTGCAACCCCATGGACTGTAGCCCACCAGGCTGCTCTGTCCATGGGATTCTTCAGGCAAGAATACTGGATAGGGTGCCATTTCCTTCTCCAAGGGATTTTCCTGATCCAGAGATGGAACCCAGGTCCCTTGCATTGCAAGCGGATTCTTTGCTGTCTGAGCCACCAGGGAATCCCCTGTTGGTTTGAGGTACATGATCACAAATTGAAAGGGAGATGAGTTAGCATGACTGGGATTTCTCCTCCAGTGATCTGCTTTCTGAGTGCAGGCAGATGAGACCTGAGAGTGAAGCATCTTGAGAGAGAGTGTTTGTAAAGAGGTCTTTAGAGTAGGGGACACACGGAATCTAAATTGTGTAAAGAGGAAAGTGAAAACTTGAGATCATGAAAAGATGTTGGAATTAATGAATTTAATGGAATTAATAAAAATGGTGGACTGGGGTTCTGAAGGAAGTGTGCTAGAAGGTGGTGAGGAAAGCACATCTTTGTGCAGGATTTGAGCTCCTTTCTTCGTGATTTGTTTTGCATGTTGAAGATGGATTCTTGTGAGCCTAAGGACACTGGTCCAGTCCACGCCCCTTCTTTCTCCTCAGTTTTACAGTCTTCATGTACTTCTGGTGAATAAGTGAACAAGGGGGCCGATTAGTGTAGCTCATTCTCACTATTGCAGGTGGAAGTCAGATCCCATGTCCTACTTACCAAATGTGGCAATGTCTTAGTCACTGGAGCGTCAGGGAAGTCCGTCCCCACCTTTATGTATTTTTGCATCTGTGCTCAGTCACGTCTGCCTCTTTTAGAGCCCGTGGGCTCTAGTCTGCCAGGCTCCTCTGTTCATGGAATTTTCCAGGCAAGAATCCTGGAGTGGGTTGCCATTTCCTCCTCCAGGGGATCTACCTGACCCAGGGATTGAACTGGTGTCTCCTGCGTCCCTGCATCTGCAGGCAGATTCTGTACCACTGGGCCACCTGGGAAGCCCATGTGTGTTTTTAGAAGGCTTGTTTTTGTTGGTTTAAGTGGAGAATCAGTGGTTTTCTCTGTTCTCTCTTTATGATTTCCTAGTCTGTGCCCCTGATTGGTGAGGGGTGTGTGTTGGCTGCTGATAATCCAAGCCTGGTGTAGGTAGAGATGGACTCATTTTAGGTAAGCAAGTGGTGTCACCTCCTCAGCTTACAAAGAACCCAAGGTCTAAACAACAACCCTGATAGGAAGGGCATTAGGACACATAGGTTGCTGCCATTACACAGATGAGGTCACAGTCCCGGAAAGGTTAATACCTGCCCTATCTTAGGAAGAACACCACCATTGACTGTTACCAAAGACTGAAACCTTGAAGTCATCCTTGGTTTCTGCCATCTCTTTCACCTTCCTCCAAAAATCAGTCACTGTCTTGAATGAATAAAAATGAGTGAATGAAAGAATGAGCTATACAACTTCAGTTTAAATTTTGTTGAGGTGGATAAAATATTACTGTCTCACTTCTTTCCATTCCCACTGCCAAATGAGAGACTAATTCACTTTAATAATTATACAGAGCTAAATAAATGTTTCAGGATGAGTGTGTATGTTTACTTCATAAATTGCTTATAAACTTAAAAGTATTTTAATTACACTTGATACTGTATCGCAAGTTATTTAAACAACATGAATTCATGGGCAGCATATCATTCATTGTACGAATAATTTCGGGGTTATTATCTATATGACTATTGGTTCTTTTTACTCAAAAATACTACATACACATCTTAAATTTTAAATATTATAAAAAAAGATACCAAAACATTGTTGATATAAATATGCCTGATTAACCAGTACAGGGTTAAGTAAATAATCTGAAGCAAGCTAAATTGATAATTATGGACTAATTATGAAATTGTAATTTAAGTAGCAGCAACTGAAAATCATGATTAATTCAAGGCAGCGTTGAGGACACATTCACAGGATGTCCTTTCATAAAAATGTTGAGTTGGAGGGAATTTATGGATCGTAAACTCTGTATGTCTGTGTATGCTCTATTTTCCAAAACGGACACTGCAATATTTCTGGTCCCTTGAACTTTGTGATCACCTTGACCAATAGAACTTGGGAGAAATGATATTATGAGTCTTTGAAGACTAGGTCATAAAAGGCGATGTGAGCCTCTCTCTCAGAATTCTTGCCATTAGTGCATTAAGCCACTGAGTTTTAGAGTAATTTGGAACACATATACATCTAGAGGCTTTGCAGGTATGACCTGGTTTCGATGACAAAATCTCCCAATAGAGAACTGAATTAGAATCTCTGGAAACTGTCAATAATGCACTAGTTTTTAGTTTATGACTTGTGTCAATCATAAAAATTCTTTTCAGAGTTCAGCATCTAGAAAGTAGGCTCCATATACGCATAAAAATGAATGAATATGGAATCAAAAGCTGTTTTCCAGTAAAAAGCATGGTGCTGTATGTGTGTGCACTCAGTCGTGTCTGACTCTCTGCGATCCCATGGTCTGTAGCCAGCCAGGCTCCTCTGTCCATGGGATTTGCCAGGCAAGAATACTGGAGTAGGTTGTCATTTCCTCTTCCAAGAGATCTTCCTGACTCAGGGATCAAACTCACAGTCTCTTGCATCTCCTGCATTGGCAGGCAGATTCTTTACCACCAGAACTAGCTGGGAAGCCCACCATAGGGACTTATAATTTTTGCATCTGTTCATAATTCCTTGGAAGAATCGTATGGACCACCAGTAGGATATAGACAATTCATTGTGAAACAGCAATCAATATAGATAACTCTCAAATCAAGACCCCTATCTCTGGCCTCTACTAAGATCTCTGTTCATGAATCTCTATAATCACTCCTTACCCATAGTTTCCATTATGCTTATTTGTTTTATCAGAAAACAATCTCAGACTTATAGGAAAGTACTGGGAATAAAGATTAGAAACTCCCATGGAGCCATTGCTGTAATTACACAGATTAGTGTTTAACCAACTTTATTGCATGTTTGAACTATCTTTCAAGAGCTAACATTAAAGGTACAGTTCAAGCCTTCTTTGAGCCCTTCTGACCTAATTTCCTCTGTCTCTCATCAGAGCTGTGCATTATTCTGACATTGCTCTGTTTCCTTTTCATTCAAGGGCTTCTCAGGTGGCATTAGTGGTAAAGAACCTGCTTGCCAATGCAGGAGACATAAGAGACACAGGTTTGATCCCCAGGTCAGAAAGATTCCCTGGAGGAGGGCAATGGCAACCTACCCCAGTATTCTTGCCTGGAGAATACCATGGACAGAGGAGCCTGGTGGGCTACAGTCCATGAGATTGCAAAGAGTTGAACAACAACTGAAGTGGCTTAGCATGCATGCAAACTTTCTTTAGTCTCCCTCAAAAGGTAGATGGAACTCATCCATTTTCTCTTAAGGGAAGACACCCCAAGACACATATTAATCAAATTAACAAAGATCAAACACAAAGAACAAATATTAAAAGCAGCAAGGGAAAATCAACAAATAACACACAAGGGAATTCCCAAAAGGATAACAGCTGATCTTTCAATAGAAACTCTTCAAGCCAGGAGGGAATGGCAAGACATACTTAAAATGATGAAAGAGAATAACCTACAGCCCAGATTATTGTACCCAGCAAGGATCTCATTCAAGTATGAAGGAGAAATCAAAAGCTTTTCAGACAAGCAAAAGCTGAGAGAATTCTGCACCACCAAACCAGCTCTCCAACAAATACTAAAGGATATTCTCTAGACAGGAAACACAAAAACGGTGTATAAATTCGAACCCAAAACAATAAAGTAAATGGCAATGGGATCATACTTATCAGTAATTACCTTAAATGTAAATGGGTTGAATGCCCCAACCAAAAGGGAAGAGAGTTTTTTGAATCTTTAGACTTTAAATGCACAGTTCAGTTTTAACTCCCCGCTTTTCTCAGTCCTGAACACCTATTCACAGGAATTAGAACCCACAGCACTGGGCCGTATACTCTGGGCAAGAAACCAGTGATTCCTTGTAGAGTCAGCTTGATTTTCCATTCTATTTTTAATTTTTCTCAAGGCTTTTGGCAGTTGAAGCTTTTACCTCTTTAGTTTTGAACCCACCTCTGCATTATGTATTTTTTCATGATATTGCATGCAAAATTTCTATTTGTTTGGCAGGGGTGGGGCTGGCTTGTATCAGCTCAGCACACATAATACCACAAGCCATCCCTGCCGTGTTTATATTTGCATGTTCATATTGGCACCTCCACGTTAATCACCAGCTAATTGGAAAGAAAGCCTGAAGCTTTCACAAAAGTTAAAATAAAACCAACCAACCAAGAAAAAAAAATGTTCAAACCAGTTTGTTGGTTAAGATAATTGAGTTGATAGATCTGAGCATCCTAGGTGATATATAGTGCCCTTGTGTTTACATCACATGTTCCTGAATCTAAATCTTGGCTTGGCTATTCACTGGTAGCATAATTCTATTACCTCTCTGAAACTCACCTTCCTAATCTATCAAATGAAGGTAACACTTACCTCCTGTGTTTTCAGTAAGAACCAAAAAGATTTATATGTGTAAAATTTCTCAGAGTACTTTTATATTTATGTGAAGTTTTTATTTACTTAGCAAACTCACCGATTCATCTCAGTTTTTTTAAACTATGATACCTTTCTATGGTAAGTCCCCTACATACGAACCTTCAAGTTTCAAACTTTCAGATATGTGAACGTGCCTATGTATGCCAGCCATTGTACTGTATTCTTCAAGGTATGATACTGTAAGATTAAAAATGTTCTTTTAATTTGTTTGTGTTTGTTTTTATGTACATATTATTTGTGTGAAAAGTATTATAAACCTATTGTAGTACAGTTTATATAGCTGATTGTGTTAGCTATATAGGCTCACTTTGTTGGACTTACGAACAAATCGGATTGATGAACGTGCTCTTGGAGTGGAACTCATCTGTGTGTCGCGGACTTACTGTGTCTCTGCCTCTATCATCTCCGTCTCTTTCCCATACAGAGTCCTCATCCATAACCAGTGCCTACGGAGCACTGATTCTCCTGGTTGCTGTTGTTGTTCAGTTGCTAAGTCATGTCCAACTTTTTGTGACCCCATGGCCTGTGTTGTGCCAGGCTCCCCTGTCCCTCAGTATCTCTCAGAATTTGCTCAAATTCACATCCCTTGGGTTGGTGATGCTCTCTGCCCATCCTCTGAGATGGGCAGAGAGCACCACCGACTTTTGCCTTCTTTTGCCTTCAACCTTTCCCAGCAGCAGGGTCTTTTCCCTGATGGTTTCAATAATAAACACTGAAAAGACACACGGAAGACCCAGTCCTTGCAAATGCCTGCCGCAGAGGACACATATTGTGTTCAACTTTGCATCCTCTTAGCCAGCAGTTTGGCTTGACTGTTGCTGTGGTAACCAGCTGCCCGCAGGTATAACTTGGCAGCATCTCTCCTCAGCTGTACCAGGCATCTCTTGCCATCTTCCCTGATGCTTCCCTCACTTGGGATACCTGCAGGATCCAGGCAACCATCCTGACATGTGCACCTGGAGTATCCTGGAAGCATGAGGGAACAAACACCCCTGGGGCAACCAACCCTTAACCACTGGGGGATACGAGCTGGTGCTTACATACAACCCTTTTCCATCCTAGGAAAAACTATTTTGAGGTGTCACCTACCTGGCTGTGCTCTGGAGGTCAGAGCTCTAGTTTCTTGCAGTTCGATGCTTAATCTGCTTAATCACACAGCCATGGATTAGCTTTGCTCCCCCTAAGTTCACCGTCTCCATGTTTTACTTCTGTTCCTCGGGATTAGTTTTCAAAATTAAACCCCTGGACCTAAGCCCTTACCTCTGGCTCTGCCTTTTAGGAGAGTAGAGGCTAAATCACCTGGATAAGTTCATTAAGAGACGAGATTTTCCACATGAGAAGGTGGGAGCTCAACTCTATCAGAGATGTATGTACTAAGATTTAAGTTTGAGGACATTTGTATCGACAAGCTTATGAAACCAAGGTCTTTTGGGTTGCAGAAATCTTTATAATTTACACCATGAAGTGAAGTGTTAGTTGCTCAGTTGTGTCCAACTCTTTGTGACCCCATGGACTATAGCCCACCAGGATCCTCGGTCCATGGAATTCTCCAGGCAAGAATACTGGAGTGGGTTGCCATTCCCTTCTCAGGGGATCTTCCCGACTCAGGCATCAAACCCAGGTCTCCCGTATTACAGGCAGATTCTTTACCGTCTGAGCCCTCAGGAAAATCCAGTTTACATCATATCCTTCCCCAGAGGGGATATAAGATGTCTTTATAGACAGGGGACCGTTACAAATCATCTAAGTTCCAGAAGCTTACAATCAGTGCCACATACAAAGGCTGACATTTGCTAGGCTGAGTGCAGTGGGTGAGACAGCTCCCCAGTGATTGGAACTAGGTAACCAGGGAACCCTTGAGAAGAAAAGCCTTAAACAGTCAATAGTGGGGTGTCTCCGAATATGATAAAAATTAAGAATGTATTTTCCCCTAACTCTCTCCTGTCCAGTCCTTGGGATGATAGACATAATTTCAACTTCATACTCAATGTGCCATATGCTCAGTTGTGTCCGAGTCTTTTTGGCTTCGTGGACTATAGCCCGCCAGGCTCTTCTGTCCATGGAATTCTGCAGGCAATAATACTGGAGTGGGTAGCTATTTCGTTTTCCAGGGAATCTTTCCAACTCAGAGATCAAACCCACATCTTTGTCTCCTGCATTGCAGGTGGATTCTTTACCTGCTGAGCCATCAGCGAAGCCCTGACTCTAATTCCCATGATTAGAAGGTCAATCTGAAATCCAGCCAGAGCTGACTTTTTCACTCATTTCTTGCTTGCAGATAATTGAAGGAGAGATTGTATCACTTACTTGGATGGGCAATGAGTAAGGGGTTAGGACCTTCATGATTGTGGTCCCCATAAAGAAGCTGGTTGTAATTGCCAGCGTCAGAAATGGGACATCTGAATGATATTTATCCAGCAGAAAGCCAGCTTCTGATTTTTTTTTTTTCTGGCTGTGCTTTTGGAGGTCAGATGCCAGATGTACAATGAATATTCAAGAGAGCTAGGTCCTGGGCGGTTCCTGGAGCCTCTGACTGTCGCCTGGTTGTGGCTGATTCATGCCTTGCTCTTGAAACAGTCTGTACTTGGGGCCAAAAGTAACACCTCTCCTCTTTCAGTGCCAGGTGGGTGGAATTTACCTTGGGCAAAAAAATATACCGAGGAAAAGTCAATCTACAAGAACTGGAGGGGAGGAAATAGGTCAAATACTGACCTATTTGAATAAACTCTCCATTTACAGGCCCCTGAATGGATGTAAACTTGAGCTGACTGTTTAGAAAAGGGCAAAGTGACCAGAAACGGGAACTTGGAGAGGCGAAGACAGCTCTAGGGAACAAACAGAGCCTTGGTGTTTTGAAAACCCATGTCAGTGAAAATGAGATCAGAGCATAAGGAATAGAAGTGGCATTCAAAGCAAGAGCAGAATGAAACAGTTCTGAGAAAGACCTACATCTGCAGATCAGAAGTACCTAGCAGGCCCCAGGCGAAAAGAGTAAAAACAGATCAACACCTAGAAAATAGGCTGGCAAAATTCCTGAGCTCCAAGGACAAACAAATGATCACCGACGCAGACTCCAGAGAGCAAGCGAATGGTGAAAAGAGTCAAGGTCGGGCTTCCTTTCTGCAGCATTAAATAGGAGACAACATGGACAAATGAAGCCAGAGTTCTAAGGGAAAAAGGAGTCATCGTACACAGTGATGCTCTGTGTGAAGTCCCAAGGGAGGCATCCTCAGGCAATAGCTCAGGGACACTGCCACCCACGTCTCTGTGCTCAGAAAAGCTCACCCAGCCACCCAAAGCACGTGTCGTGATAAAGGATCCACAGATCACTGAGTTGGGCACAGAGAAAATGACAGCCAAGGACTTCCCTGCTGGTCCGGTGGTTGAGGATCCGATTTCCAATGAAGGGGATGCAGGTTCGATCTCTGGTTGGGGAACTAAGATCCCGCATGCTATGGGGCAACTAATCCTGCATGCCACAGCTGCTGAGCCCGTGTGCCACAACTAGAGAGAAGCCCCCGCATGGCAAGAAAGATCCTGAGTGGCACTAAGGGTCTGATGTACTGCTTAGTACCACTAACTGAGACCTGGTGCAGCCGAAAATAAAGAAATAAATGTTAAAAAAATAAAATGACAGCCTTAAAGTCTTTTAAACACAAGAACGGAGTTTGAATCACCATTATAAATATTTTTTTGAAAGCTGAATGCAAATGTCATCATTCATTCTGGAAAGAAATGATGTTAAAAATAAGCTGGGTCAAAAGTTTCAGATTGTGCCCATGAAAACTATAAAGTAGGAAAAAAAAAAAAAGAAAACCATGAAGTAGGGACATAGTGCTAATTTCCCCAGGGGAAAAGGGGGTTCCCCATGGCTCCAGCTGATGACGATATTTCCGCTACTTCCATTTGGGTTCTCCTTGGTTATTGGCCAATGGCCTTTCTCTTTGCTCCCATCTCTCCACATAGCGATTCTAAAAGCCTTCCCTTTTGTTGGGGGACACTGCTGGGTCTCCCTCCAGGAGTCTTGGACTGTTGCCGGGGGGGTGTCTTCTGTGGGGTGGTTGAGCTTGAGTCACGTGTGTGGTGAGGGCCACTCACCAGTGACAGTCTTGCCCCTCTGTTCTGTATCTTGGACTTCTGCTAAGGAAGGTCCCACCTTCCATCGCTTTCTGCCATCTTCCTTCTATTCTCAGATACTTCTTACCCGACCCTACTCCAGGTCCAGTTTTCTCTAGTCTCTGGAAGGGGAGAAACTGAATTTATAATCCATCTTCTTCCTTTGGCCCTTCAAATCTATGTTCTCCTTTTATGACTGGCTTCAGAGGATGCCCTTCGAGGTAAAAGCAAGAGAAGGGAGGGGAGGATATTTATAGAGAACAAACAGATTCACAATTTGGAATAGAACCCAGTCACACTGGTTTCTATAACCTGTGTAATACAACACAGTGCACAAAGAAAGATGCATGATTTCATGGTTTTTCACAAGACAGACACTTGTATACCCAATGCCTGGGCCAAGTGTCCAGAAGGACCTTCGGGTCTCTCCTACCTTCCCAGTTACTACCTCTCTCCTCCCTAAAGGAAGCCACCACCCTGACTTTTATTCAGAATCACTTACTTGCTTTTCTTCACAATTTCACTACCTAAACGACATTCCCCAACACTCTAGTTGGATCTGGTCTCCTTTCTTTCTTTTCTGCAAAATATTTTATTTATGTATTTATTTATTTGGCTGTGTCTTAGCTTAGCAATGCAGGATCTTTGATCTTCATTGCAGTATGTGGGATCTAGTTCCTTATCCAGGGATCGAACCCTGGCCTCCTGAATTGGGAGCATGGAGTCTTAGCCCCTGGATCACCAGGGAGGTCCGTTGTCTCCTTTCTTGAATGTTACCTGACTGAAGTCACAGGGGGTGTGTTTATTTGTGGGTCCAGCTTCTTTTGCTCCCTGTGATGCTAGGTGATCCCTTTATGCTGCTGCCTATAGCTGCGGTCTGTCTGCCTGTGTAGCCACACAGCTCTCCATGGCTGGAGAGCACCATGCTGTAGTTACCCGCTCACTCAGCTGCTGATAGGCATTTGGCCTGTGTCTAGTGTTTGGCTATTACAGCAAGGTTGCTGTGAGCATCACTGTTGCTGCCTCATGGTACCCATGTGCCTGCATTTCTGCTGAGTGTCTCTTAAATCAATAGTGAGCTGCACCATGCTGCTTTATCATCCTCACTTTCTCTATGAGCTATTGATTTGAGGATGTGTATTTTAGCCCTGGTACCTATATACTGACATATGAATGCTTGAGTGACGTTGTTACAGGACATAAAAAGGCATTTTAAATTATACCACCAGTAAATGTTGAAATAATAGTCTGAGAGCCGCTGAACTCCCAGGAGGAGCTATCATGGATACACAGGGTGGCTGGGGGGTGCCTAGCCCTGAAAGCTGGGGGTGTTGCTGTGTTCCAGCTGGCATCCTTGCTCTCCAAGCAACAGCCTGCATACACACACCCATCCTGGCTCATCAGCTTTGAACCTAGGCAATTCTTGATGAAAAATTTTTTCAATTTTGTGGCTGGTATTATTTATAAGATGGTACATAAAGTGAGGCTTTATTAATATTATAAAACATTATTTCAAGACTGAATAATTCAAAAGCACATAAAAAGCAGATTCACCATACCACTGAATGGCTCCTTCCTTAGCCACAAAAATAGCCAACAAAAGCTTTAAAATTACTGTTTGGAAAAGACTCAATTAAATTTGGATCTAAGGGCCATTCTGGTCCCCTGTCTCTTTTGGAGAACTTGGGGGAAAAGAGAAATGGAGGAGATTTTATTCTCTTAAATATATATTGAACATATAAATATAAACAATAAAAATATACATCATATATTTATATGTAAATAAATATAAATACAATATTGGAAGGAATATACCCAAATGCTATCAGAAATGGCAAAAGAGAAATGGAGATGATTTTATTCTCTTAAATATATATTGAATTTATAAACATAAGTAATAAATAAAATATACATCATCTGCTTATATGTAAATAAATATAGTACAGTGTTGGAAGGAATATACAAAAATTCTATCTGAAGTGGTTTTTTGCGGGGAAAGGTGGTATTATGGATAACTTTCTATTGTACTCCTAAATTTTTGTATTAAGTACACTGACTTTTCCAACTAAGGAAGACTTTAAAAATATTATTTGAAACAATGAAGTCATAAGAAGCCATATAAAAAATGAGAGGATATAATTCAGCTAGGAATACGAGGCTCTGAATTTTGCTCTACGCTTTTTGCCAGTCAAGGCCAGATGGAAATCTTAAGTAATGTGTCAGCCTTATCATCTGATAGAAAGAAGCAAATCAGGCTTCTAGGAAGCACCAACTTTTATCCTGGCCATTTGCTATAAACTGTAAGAGGAATTTTTCAGGCCAATAGATCATTTTCTCAGGGACACTGAATAGCTAATTGATGGTGTCTTTGAGAGCAATATTTCTTATTCTTTTAGACACTGACTCTCAGACCCAAAGGCCATGACATTAAATTCCTGTTCAGGGAAAGTGTTTTGATGGATGTCAGTTGTTAAGTAGGAAGGTTTGCTTTCTTTCTGAGTCCTGTCTTGAGTGAAAGATGGAACTGGGGAACGTGTGGGGCTGATTGGCATGTGGCTAAGTATAGTAGGTTGTAAGATTTTGTCAAAACATCTTTAATAGGTGTTAGGTCTCCCTCTTTAATAGGTAGTCAGAATGGCTGCGATCCAAAAGTCTACAAATAATCAATGCTGGAGAGGGTGTGGAGAAAAGGGAACCCTCTTACACTGTTGGTGGGAATGCAAACTAGTACAGCCACTATGGAGAACAGTGTGGAGATTGCTTAAAAAACTGGAAATAGAACTGCCTTATGATCCAGCAATCCCACTGCATGAGGATGTACCCCAATGTTCATCGCAGCACTGTTTATAATAGCCAAGACGTGGAAGCAACCTAGATGTCCATCAGCAGATGAATGGATAAGAAACTGTGGTACATATACACAATGGAGTATTACTCAGCCATTAAAAAGAATACATTTGAATCAGTTCTAATGAGGTGGATGAAACTGGAGCCTATTATACAAGTGAAGTAAGCCAGAAGGAAAAACATAAATACAGTATACTAACGCATATATATGGAATTTAGAAAGATGGTAACAATAACCCTGTGTACGAGACAGCAAAGAGACACTGATGTATAGAACAGTCTTATGGACTCTGTGGGAGAGGGAGAGGGTGGGAAGATGTGGGAGAATGGCAATGAAACATGTAAAATATCATGTAGGAAACGAGTTGCCAGTTCAGGTTCGATGCATGATGCTGGATGCTTGGGGCTGGTGCACTGGGACGGCCCAGAGGTTCGGGATGGGGAACACATGTATACCTGTGGCGGATTCATTTGATATTTGGCAAAACTAATACAATTATGTAAAGTTTAAAATAAAATAAAATTGGAAGAAAAAAAAAAAAAAAAGTGTGTGTCTGTCTCCAGTAGAGCCTTTAATGAACACTGCAAGTTTCCATCCCTGTTCTACTTCTGCAATAAAATAACTGTGTCAAGAGAGGGTCTACATTGTCCCCCTGGAGCCTGGGACGAATAAAGTGAGGGTCAGAGGAGCAGCTAACCCACAGAGGACAAGGAGGACAAGCAAGAAGGAAACCTGAGTTGTTGAAAGCGCCTGAGCCCCTGAGGGGCGTTCGTTACTACAGCCACCTAGCAAAAGCTGGTGAACACCTGAGACTTCTTTTCTCGAGTGTTGAGCAGCTCACTGATTGAATTCTCAGGTACTGGCCTCCTCTGGGGTTTCTTACTCCTGTGGAGGGTGAAGAAGTGGGGCAGACACCACCTCCGTGCAAACCTGGAAGGACTTCCATGCTATCCACATCGGCCGTGGAAGATACACTTTCTGTAACTTCTGCAGGAAACTGGGGTCTCAGCTTAGACATCACTTCCTCTGGGCAGCTTTCTCCATCCCACCACCAAGTATGGATTAAATGTCCATCCACTCTCCTGTGTCTCCTCTATTACTGTGCATTTGTCACCTTGTACTGTAATGGCCTGTTTACCTGTCTCTCTCCTTTTCCTATGCGTTCTGTGAAGGCAATGATCATATTCTTATGGGATGACTTGTGCTTCCTCAAATATACATATGTTGAAATTCTAATCCCCAGTACCTCTGAATGTAATCATATTGGGCAGTAGAGTATTTTAAAAAGTAATTAACTTGCCATGAGGTCATTAGGGTGGTCTCTACTCCAATATAACTGGAGTCCTTATTAGAAGAGAAGATTTGGACACAGAAGCATACAGAAGGAAAATGATATGAAAGCACAGGGAGAAGATGACTGTCAACAAGCCAAGGAGAGAGGCCTGGAGCATAGCCTTCCCTCACTGGTCTTAGAATGGACCAACCCTGCTGATGCCCTGATTTTGGACTTCCAGCCTCTAGTCTGTGAGTTAATGAATTTCTGTTGTTTATGTCACTCAGTTTATGGTAGCTCGTTTTGGCAGCCCTAGGAGACTAATACACATACCTTATTCACTTGCCAGTGCTGAGCACAAAGTCAGGAGGAGAATCAGCACCTGATCAATACTTTTTTGAGTAAATGAAAGAATGAGTCAGTGACCTAAAATAGTCATCAGCTCAGTTTATATTAGCACAATTGAATTTAATGGAGTCCTAATGAAATGTCACTGGCATTCAGAGAAATTAAAAACGTCATTCCTGGGGGGTCCTCATGGACCTGAAAATACAGAATAAAACACTGTTTACTGTTCCTGTCTTCTAGCGGTCTGTAGTCAGATGTGGAAGGGGATATCCAATATAGCTACAATGAAAGATGCGATTCAAGCTCATGAGAGGCGTATAAACAAAATGAGATTGGAGGGGAAAAGGCTGGCTGTGTTTCAGTAAAAGAAATAGTGGAAAAAGAGAAATCCAAGGCACAGGATAAAAGCATGTTCCAGAAACAGAACACAGCCTCTTTGTTTGGATCACGTTGGGAGCCCTGGAGGAGAAACTCATAAAAGGACAATATTTGGGAGGCCCTTGAATGCTAGTCTGGAAGCACTTCTGAATCTGTATTTCTGCATTTATCCCTTACAAACACTGGAAACAGATCTATTAGGTCTTCCTCCATTCCACCACCCACCTTCCCTGAAGAAGCATCCTTTGGTTTAATTATTCATTGCAAAAACTATCTTCTTCTTGTCTCCATTTTTTGCTATAATTTTCAATAGGAAATTTATGCATGGTCAATTAGCCCTCCAAGAGCAGGCACAGCTCTGATGGATGGGCTAAGTTTTTGTTACCACACCGCTCAGTGTGTGTGCGTATGACTGTCTCAGTGCAGAGACTGGCAATTAGTCCAAAAAAAAAAAAACCACACGGATCACCTCCTTCAAACAAAGTCATCCAGAAATTCTCTTATGCACATTCAGAGCTGGTAAATCACTTGACAATCACAGGGCTTTCTGGGGCAGGGTGGTCAAACAAATCTCTCTCCTCAGCCAAGGTGGCCTCAGGGGTCATCTTTTTCACATGCTGGTGATCCCACACAGGTCTGTGTCAACTGATAGAAAACCTCAAGCACAGTCCTCGGACTTGGAAGCGTCAACCCCTCTCCTTGCCTGCCCTTTACTTTGTTCCAGGGTTGTTGTCAGCTGTCTGCCCCTCAACAGGATAAGAACATCAGAACTTAAAATGAACAGAGATTGGGAAGGAGGTGGGATATGGAGATGATTAGAGCTGGTCGGGTCTTAAAGGAGAAGGGAATTTAGAATTTTTATCTACATATTAATATTTACTTTAAATTTTATCTTACCTAATCAAGATTGACAGGAGAAATATTAGTAACCTCAGATATGCAGATGACACCACCCTTATGGCAGAAAGCAAAGAGGAACTAAAGAACCTCTTGATGAAAGTGAAAGAGGAGAGTGAAAAAGCTGGCTTAAAACTCAATTTTCAAAAAACTAACATCATGACATCTGGTCCCATCACTTCATGGCAAATAGATTGGGAAACAGTGGGACTTTAAACAGTGAGACTTTATTTTCTTGGGCTCCAAAATCACTGCAGATGGTGACTACAGAAATTAAAAGATGCTTGCTCTTTGGAAGAAAAGCTATGACCAACCTAGACAGCATAGTAAAGAGCAGAAACATTACTTTGCCAACAAGCGTCCATCTAGTCAAAGCTATGGTTTTTCCAGTTGTCATGTATGAATATGAGAGTTGGACCATAAAGAAAACTGAGCACCAAAGAATTGATGCTTTTGAACTGTGGTATTGGAGAAGACTCTTGAGAGTCCCTTGGACTGCAAGGAGATCAAACCAGTCAATCCTAAAGGAAATCAGCTCTGAATATTCGTTGAAAAGACTGATACTGAAACTGAAGCTACAATACTTTGGCCACATGAGGCAAAGAGCCGACTCATTAGAAAAGACCTTGATGCTGAGAAAGATTGAAGGCAGGAGGAGAAGGGGAATGACAGAGGATGAGATGATTGCATGGCATCACTGACTCAATGGACATGAGTTTAAGCAAGCTCCAGGAGTTGGTGATGGAGAGGGAAGCCTGGTGTGCTGCAGTCCATGGGGTCACAAAGAGTCGGACACGACTGAGCAACTGAACTGAACTGAACTTATCCTACTTAAAATTTTTATCTATTAATTGATATCCCACACTGATGCTGAAATGATGTGGGGCAACCAGGATTTGGTGATGCAGTCGCTTCACTGAAGCTCCAGGGGTTAAGACTTTGCCTTTTGATACAGGGGATGTGCTCCTGGTCAAAGAGCTAAGATCCTACATGCCCTGTGGCCAAAAAACAAATATAAAACAGAAGCAATATTATAACAAATTCCATAAAGACTTTAAAAAAGATTGTTTTATGCAAATAAAGTCTCTTGTTACATAGGCTCTCCATATGGCCCAGGTTTTTCCCACTCTAATACGAGAGCCAAGATCATTAATAACCAGAGCACATGAGTGTGAAGAAAGTGGCCAGTGAAGAAGCCATAGGTTTGTGAATGTCCCCACCAGGACCTTCTCTTAGCTTTTGGGCTAGACATGCTCTCCCTGAATCTCAGAGGTACCATCCTGGAACATGTGAAATCAGCACCTTTGCCCTGGGCTATGTTGATAGCAAGATGCTTGGCATTTCCCCTTAAGTGTTTGCTTTGAGCCTTTCCCCATCAAAGCTGAACCTAGAGAAAAATAAAACAGAAAAATGTCTTAGACCCTGGCCCTTGGGATATTCATCTAGATTGTTGTACCAAATCTTCAAAACCCGAGTTCAAATTAAAGCTGCCAGAACTAGAGTTTGTTTGTTTTCTTTTTTTATTGGAGTATAATTGCGTTACAATGTTGTGTTATTTTCTACTGTACAACAGAGTGAGTCAGCTATCTATGTACATGTATCCCCTCCCTCTTTTGCCTCCTCCCACCCCAACCCCACCCTACCCCTCTAGGTTGTCACAGAGCACGGAGCTGAGCTTCCTGTGCTATATAGCAGCTTCCCACCAGCTAGCTATTCTACACAGGATACTGTATATATAGGGGGCTTCCCAGATGGTTCAGTGGTAAAGAATCTGTCTGCCAATGCAGGAGTTGTAAGAGATGCAGTTTCGATCCCTGGGTCGGGAAGATACCTGGAGGAGGAAAAGGCAACCCACTCCAGTATTCTTGCCTGGGGAATCTCATGGACAGAGGAGCCTAATGGGGCTACAGTTCATGAGTCACAAAGAGTGGGACATGACTTAGTGACTAAACAACAACAACTGTATCTGAAATAATCAGAATGTCACATTTGTGTCACTCTCCACTGCTTTCCATGTTATCAGTTTTTCCATTGGATTCTTATGCAAACCTGGTGAAGGCAACAGGGCAGGGGCAATTATATTTGATTGGAAGCGTCGAAAGGGTAAGTGCAGATCAACTTGTAATTTGCACAGCTCAGACCAGACCCCAGGCTCCTAATTCCAAGGCCAGTGGTTCTTAAACTTGAGTCTTGAGTCAAAATCCTCCTGGGCTAGAAGCCTGGTTAAAATAGGCATTGCTGGGCCCCCACCCCAGGGCAGGTTTGCAGTGGGTCTTGAGAATTTGTATTTATAAGAAATTTCCAGATGAGGTTGGTTCTGGCCACTGTCTTAAATATACCTGCAAGGGGATGCCAATAGATCCTCCATGAATATGTAGGGTTCTCTTCCTCAATATGGGTTTCCCTTGTGGCTCAGCTGGTAAAGAATCTGCCTGCAATGCAGGAAACCTGGGTTTGATCCCTGGGTTGGGAAGATCCTCTGGAGAAGGGAAAGGTTACCCAGTCCAGTATTCTGGCCTGGAGAATTCCATAGACTGTATAGCCCATGGGATCGCAAAGAGTTGGACACGACTGAGTGACTTTCACTTTTCACTTCCTCAATATGATCCAAGCAAACAGAGGGGAAAGGAGTCTTCTTTCACCAAAGCAGAATGTCACATATTTGCAAAGACTAGTCAGCAACAAGAGATCATTTTGGTTTTGGCTGGGACTTGTCACCTAACTGCAAGCAAAACCTCCCTAACCGGTGTCTCACCGTTTCCTTCGTTCTGCTTCCGCCACTAGGGCTTTCTTAACCTCAGTTTGTTTTGTCTCCTAACATCTAATGACATTTTCCTGCTATTACATCTGACACCTCGGAGGGAATGGGACTGAATATCACTCATAATTCATAGATTGCTCTCAATGACTATTGCGCTCCTTAATGTTATCTCCATATGCGGAATCCCCACCGGGGCAATATTGCCTTTTTGGCATCGTCAGTTAATTTGTTCATTTCCATGTACCTTATTGAAAGCACTCCGAGTCTTAATTAGTCCTCTTTAGCTGCTTTTCCCTGCAGCCCCGTGTCACAAAACCAAAGGCACCGAAGCACGGTAAGGAACAGGCCTAATTAACAGGCCCATGATTGAAACGGAAGAGATGGAATCTGCAGGAGACAGAGATGATTCATATATAAAGTGGGGGTGGCAGGGGGAGCTGATGCAGAGGCGGGGGAGGTGGGCTTAATCCAGAAGAGCAGTTAGGGTTCATTGTCAAGGATATTTGTTGTTTAAGGCTTCTGGCCATCCTCTGTCCTTCCAGAAACTTCATCTCACACTCCCTACCCCCAATTCTAAATGGCTCTGGTGGTTTAGTTGCTAAGTCATGTCTGACTCTTGCAACCCCATGGGACTGTAGCCCTCCAGGCCCTTTTGTCCATGGGATTTTTCAGGCAAGAATACTGGAGTGGGTTGCCATTTCCTTCTCTGGGGGATCTTCCTGACCCAGGGATCAAACCCCTTTCTCTTGCATTGCAGGTGGATTCCTTACCCACTGAGCTACCAAGGAAGCACTAAATGGCTCTGGAGGGGTTGTCAGTTGCAGAGCAGTGATTCCATCCTCTGCTGAGGTGTGGGTGTTACAAGGTCCAAGCTCATTTCACTCACCGCCCGATAGGCCAATCAATCTGAGAGAGGAGGTGTTAAGGCAAGGAAGAGACTTTAATCGGGGAGCTGGCAGACTGAGAAGATGGCAGTCTGGTGCCTCAAAATAATAAATCTTTTTGGGGGCCTGGATGCCAGGTTCTTTTATGGATCAGAGATGGGGGGAGGTGAGGGAACAAAGTAAAAAGATCATTCAGTTCTTGCAAATATCTCCTAGAAAGGCAAGTCTCAGGCAGGGGGATGTGTTAGTTTCACTTCCTTTCAGCCCTTCACAAGTGGGCAGGGTCAGGCTATCTCCCTGTGAGCCAAACAAAGCCAAGGGTCAGGCAGAGGGGGGACCTGCTAGGCTCCTTGAAGCAGACCATTATGTATGCCTATCCAGTGGCTCAGCTGGTAAAGAACCCGCCTGCCCGTACAGGAGACACAAGAGACACGAGTTCCATCCCTGGGTCAGAAAGATCCACTGGAGGAGGGAATGGCTACCCACTCCGGTATTCTTGCCTGGAGAATCCCATGGACAGAGGAGCCTGGTGGGCTACAGTACATGGGGTCACAAAGATTCGGACATGACCGAGCGACTAACACTCACACACATAGTTGAAAGGACGGCCTTTGGCCTTTGGGGTCACGGGGTTGGAAGGGTGTGACTCTGGCAGCCAGGAGTCATCTTCCCCACAGTGTGGAAGAAGCCCATGGAGCTAAAGAATGAGACCAAACACTAGAAAGAAGCCAAGCCAGGATGTAGAGGTGTTGTAGCCACGCGTTCCAGGAAACAAACTCACTCAGAAGGACAATGCAGATAGTGGAGTGCAGTTTATTACACTGGCAGGCCCAAGGCAGAGTCTCCTGTTAGCTAAGGACCCCGACCAGTTTTTGTAAAACCTTATATACTCTAAGTGTACGTGCTCAAACCCACCTCTCCAAATTCCTTGAAACTAGTCTGGACAAGGTAAAAAAGAGATATGATCGAAGTTAGCCCATGATTCATGTGTCATAAGCCTAGATAGTTAAACAGTGGACGTTTAGCAATAGGCCTGTGGTCATACCCCATAAGCATAATGGGATTTATGACTGTTCTTTTACAGAGATAATTAGCTTATTGTTTTAGGCCACGGAGAGTCTGGGTGCAAGTCCTGAGGCTCCTTCATCCGGGGAGGGCCTGGTTTTCCCGGCGGTATGTCGTTTCCATAGATACTGGGCATAGAGCTCAAAGTCCACAGTCCGGCCCAAGGTGGAGTCCTGCTTCCAAGATGGAGCCTGTTCTGTCTGTTTCCTCCTTCAGAGGGAGGTCAGAAGTCACCAAAGACAGAGTCTGAGCCAGCCTGTCAGTGACGACGCCACTTCCACCCTCGTCAGTACATCAGACGCGAACTTCCTTGTGCTGGGATCACGTGCAAATTAGACTTCAGCAAACTCCTGTGATCAGCCTTGCCCGCCTCCCATCAGGCAGGTCATGGGAACCTGACACGGACTTTCAGTTGGTCCCAACCAGGGCAGGGAAGTGGATATAAAGACACTTTAAGAACATCCCCCATCCCTTTTGGGCCCACTCCAAGGGACTAAGGGATTTCACTGCATTTGAACCTATGGGTTGGCCAAAGGGTTCATTCAGGTTTTCCCATAACCTCTTATGAAACATTCTAATGAACTTTTTATTGTTGTTTAGTTGCTAAGTTGCGTCTGACTCTTTTGTGACCCCAGGGACTGTAGCCTCCCAGGCGCCTCTGTCCCTTGGGATTATCCTGGCAAGAATACTGGAGTGGGCTGCCATCCCTTCTCCAGGGGATTTTCCCGACCCGGGGATCAAACTTGCGTTTCGTGCATTGGCAGGCAGATTCTTTATCACTGAGCCATCTGGGGAGCCCTGAACGAACTTTTGGCCAACCTAATACAAGACCAGTTTCCCTGAATTACCTGGGACCTATTCCCTATACAAGAATGAGAGCCATAGATTGTGACATCCCTTTGGACGCTGTGGAGGGCAGGGCTGGCCACCTACTTGGGGGACATCCTGGCATAGTCACTCTGAACCCTGCTCTGAACCAACCTCAGTCCCGTTCGCTTGACTCATTTCACATGGAGCACCTGTTGCGTGCTTGGCACATCTGGGCATAGAATGAACATGTTTCCTGCCTCACAGATTTCAGGGCCCAGCAGGTATGGGAGCCTCTGGGCTGGAGCCTGTGAGAATGACTCCTCTGTCTTCTCTCCGTTGCTCAGTGCAGGCACTCGGCATCCAGACCACAGGCTCTTGGTGGCCCTACAGGGAAAGGCTCAGATTGTCCCATCCCCAGTATTCCTCAGCGTAAATTCTAATTTAGCTTTTGTCTCCCAAAGAGGAGATTCACACCAGAGTTGGGTGTGGACTAGGGAATTCATAGAACTGTTTTTTTTTAAATTGTTTGTGCCGGGTCTTAGTTGTAGCATGCAAGATCTTTGAGTTGTGGCGTGTGGGATCTAGTTCCCTGACCAGGGATCAAACCTGTGTCCCCTGCACTGGGAACATGGAGTCTTAGCCACTGGGCCACCAGGGAAGCCCCAGAGCATGTCTTCTTAAGAGAACATCCCAGGTGTCCTGAACAGAATGCCCCTAGAAGTATGGGTGGTACAGGCAGCTCAAACAGACTAAGATGGGGTGGGAGAGAGAATGAGAGAGACTGTGAGGAGAGCATGACAACCCACTCCAGTATTCTTGTTTGGAGAATCCCCATGGACAGAGGAGCCTGGCGGGCTACAGTCCATAGCGTTGCAAAGAATCAGACACGCATGTCCACATCTCTGGAGCATCTTATAAGCCAAGGGGACCAGTGGTTGGACTCCTGCTTGCTTCCTGGAGTTCTTGCTTGGGAGCTAAGGAGGAGACACCTGCCAGGGGCCTGGGGGAGCTGTCACTGAGTTTTTAGCCTCACCCCAGTGCTCTCTCCAGACCTCCTCAACATCATTTAGGACAGAGGGTGAGGGAGGGCAGCCCAGGGCCGCTTCTTCAGAAGTGGATTATGAAACAGCTGTGGCAATTGGAATATATCCCCTGGGGTCTCATCAACTGCTCCCATTCCAGGTGATATCTCAAAGTGTGTGTTTCATACTTTGGGAGTCATAACTGCTCTTTTCCCACCAGATCGTATTTCCCTGTGCCTCTTGGCTCTTCCCCTTTTCATTCCCCCCCAGTAGCTGGAGATGCTGGCCCTGTGCTTTGCGCAGACGAAAGATCTGAGTAGCAGGGACAGAAGGGCTCCAATTTTAGGGGACTTGTTTAGGGAAATAGAAAGAGTATGAAGACAGCCAATCTGGGACCAGAGAAAAGAGGTGCAGCATGGGAAGGGGGCTCCAACAGCCCATGTCTGGGTCCAGAAGGGCTCTGAGAAGGGACAGCAGACTGGTTTGGGGGCTTATGTCTAGGGACATAAGCTTATGTCTATGGTCATGGCCGTGATAATTTCTCTAGGCCAGGGTCTGCAGTAGGACACTCGCCACCTCCCAAGTGTGTGGCAGGAGAGCTACCAGACCACCAGCCAGAGCCAGATCTGCTAAGAAGGACTGACGCTGAGGCACCCCTGGAGAGAGTCTGGTTAAATGCTCAAGTTGGGTCAAGCTGGCTTTCTGCAGGAGGGGACACAAGATGACCCTCTGAAAACCAGCATCTGTAGAAATAGCCGAGATGGATGAGAAACATCCTTGAGACCAGTCAGTCCTCAGTGGGGATCAACCAGGTGTGCAGCCAGATGGCAGGTGGAGAATGGGTACCAGGGAGCATCATGGGCCCTTCATTTCAAAGAGTCCTCTCACCCTCAGCGGTCCCTACTTCCTTGACTATGACAGTCCCCTTTTAACTCATGCATTTTTCAGTAATCACTGTAATAATAACACCATTTAGGCTCCCCAGATTTGTAACAATCCCTGATTACTAGTGGAATTGCTGCTTTGTTCACTTGCATCATAGAGAACCGCCGAAAATGTCATGCTTTTGGAGTCCTCAGCTTCGTAAATGACAGCTACTGCAGAATATTTGTAAACACGTTAATTTCCCCCTCGGGAAAATGTGGGTTTTGGGTTTCACTTGATTTGAAGCCCGACTTCTTTGATGGAGTAGTAGGTGGTGTATAGCGTGCGAGATGTTGAGAAATTTCCATCCGCCTGCTCACTGCTCATGAAGGCTGAGGCCGGCAGGGCTGGGACCAGGTCTCTGTGTTGAATACCTGGCTTGTGGCAGGTGCACAGTTGAAGTTGCTTGAACCATAGGACTCAGCCCCTGACAGGTGACTTCCGGTCCAGAGTAGGGTCTTTGGCAGATCCCAGAGAATAAATGGCAGCTGCTTCTGCAGGACTGCCATACACTGGCTGGGAAGTCCAAGATCAAGGTGCTGAAAGATGTGATGTCTGTTAAGGATCTGTTTCCTGATTCATAGATGGCTGTCTTCTGGCTGTGTCCTCACATGGTGGAAGGGGCGAGGGAGTGCTCTGAGTCCTTTTTTATTAAGAGGATTTTTTAGTATTTATTCATTTACTGGCTGTCTTTGTTGCTGTGCACGGGCTTTCTCTAGTTGCAGTGAATGGAGGCAGTTACAGTGTGGGGGCTTCTCACTGCAGTGGTTTCTCTTGTTGTGGAGCATCAGCTGTATATGTGTGGGCTTCAGTAGCTGTGACTCACTGGTTTAGTTGCCCCGTGGCATATGGGATCTTCCCAGACCAGGGATTGAAACCGTGTCCCCTGTGTTGGCAGGGGGACTTAACCAGATTCTTAACCACTGGACTACCAGTGGAGTCCCCTATGATTCCTTTTTAATAAAGGCACTAATTCATGAGGGTGCTACCTCCTAATACCATCACCTTGGGGATTAGGTTTCAATCCATGCATTTTGGAGGGACACAGATCTTTCAGCCCATAGCAGATTCCACCGCCTCCCTTTCCAGTTCCTCTTTCCCAAAGTCACCCTTGGGCATCAGGATGTGGTTGAGCCTGACCCTGTCTGGTCCATCCTAGGATCCCATTTCTCCCACATCCTGGGCCTCCCTTCTGAGTTTGGGGTCATAGGAGTGGTGCAGGTGACTTGGAGGCTTTTCAACCTGGAGGGGAGGTGTCATTGCAGTGATGGAGAAGAGAAAAGGCATAGATGGGGCAGAGGGGAAACCTCATGAACTGCTGGAAAGTTATTCTATGAAAATATATCCTTGCTCTTAAAAAGAAAGGAACTTATTTGGAAGGCATTCACCTGAAGGTGCTTGAGAGCCTTCTGGTCCATTTGGAGAGATCTATCATTGCCATGGCCAAAAGTGTGATTTTTAAAAATACATAAATTTATCTATTCGTTTTTGCCCTTGCCAGGTCTTCGTTGCTGCACAGGTTTTCTCCTAGTTGTGGTGAGTGGGAGCTACCCTCTAGTTGCAGCGCACGGCTTTGCGTTGCAGTGGCTTCTCTTGTTGCAGAGCGTGTGCTCTAGGGTGCGGTGGCTCAGTACTTACAGCTCCTGGGCTCTGGGACACAAGCTCACTAGCTGTGGCACATGGGCTTATTTGCTCCACTGCCTGTGGGCCCTTCCCAGATCAGTGATCAACCTGTGTCTCCTGCATCAGCAGGCAGATTTGTTACCACTGAGCCACCAGGGAAGCCCCAAAGATGTGCTCTTAACTGGTGTGTCCTGGAGCTGGCTTTGATTGGGCAGGACAGCTGATTGTACACATCTCTGCATTCAGAGATGTCGGACTGAGAGTATTAACACCACAGACATCTGCAAACACCACCGATTAGCCCCCCACCCAGAGCCAGCTGTCAAACCTTTACCAGCACACTATGCTTCTAACTGACCTCCACTTAACCCACCTTGTGGTGCTAACCAGTGGTCTTCCTTTCCTCTGTAAAACTCGCTGACCAATGCCCTCGTCCCTCCGAGACTCCCAGCTGTTCCAATCAGGGAAACTGCATGCTTCCCAAGAGTCAATTATCCTTGTCCCAAACCTGTTCATGCAAAAATTATTTGTTATAGCAATTACAGAATTAGGTAAATATTGCAGTACTGATGTAATATGAGTAGGAAGGTAATAGAGTCGTCATTTCCATGGAAATTAAGTCGAATGCTTGGGAAAGACTTAATAAAGGCAAATTGCTTATAAACTGCTGTCAAATTGAGTGCAGGCAGAGCAACTGTGAAATTTGGGGAAAGATTATATAAATGGGGAAGAATTCTGGGTTCCCAAGAACAAGAATTTAGTTCTTGTTCTGCTTTAAGTAAATAAGGCAGGAGATTTGGAAATCACGTGGAACTCCCCAAGGAGAGAGGATGAACCCAAAGAATGAATGCATATTTATACATTTTTTTTTAAGTTTAAATGGGATTATTGCAGGTGTGCTTGTATCATTTTTTTTGTGATTCTGTGCTTCAAACAACTTTTTGGTGATGCTGGGCTATCGGTCCTGATGTTGGTGGCTAAGAGGATTCAGCTGTGACTTGTGCCGTCTGATCATTTCAGACGTGCTGTGGCTTTATTTTAGGCAAAGATTTAGGCTTTTAATCTTCGCTCTGCTAGCTTGAGGGTTTCTCCTTCTCAATTACCTGGATCAACCTCAGTTCAGTTCAGTTCAGTCTCTCAGTTGTGTCCGACTCTTTGCGACCCCATGAATCGCAGCACGCCAGGCCTCCCTGTCCATCACCAACTCCCGGAGTTCACTTAGACTCACGTCCAACGAGTCAGTGATGCCATCCAGCCATCTCATCCTCTGTCGTCCCCTTCTCCTCCTGCCCCCAATCCCTCCCAGCATCAGAGTCTTTTCCAATGAGTCAACTCTTCGCGTGAGGTGGCCAAAGTACTGGAGTTTCAGCTTTAGCATCATTCCTTCCAAAGAAATCCCAGGGCTGATCTCCTTCAGAATGGACTGGCTGGATCTCCTTTCAGTCCAGGGGACTCTCAGGACTGCCTTGTTCGTCTTCCGCTCATAGCTTCCCTACTTGCAGCCAGTTCACTTGTCTCTTTCACCTTCTTGTTCTGTCCTCCCCGGGCAGCTTCCCCTGTACATCTCTTCTGCTCTCCTCCAAGTAGGCTGGCACCTACTCATCCTTCCAAACCCAACTCCAGCATCACTTTCTCCACCTTGTTCTGATCTACCAGCTAAAAGCAATCTCATTATCCTCAACATTCTCAGATAACTTTAACCATGTCTTGCCAATGATTTAGGACTTCCTTGGTCGCTCAGATGGTAAAAGCATCTGTCTACAATGTGGGAGACCCGGGTTTGATCCCTGCGTCAGGAAGATCCTCTGGAGAAGGAAATGGCTACACATTCCAGTATTCTTGCCTGGAAAATCCCATGGATGGAGGAGCCTGGTAGGCTATAGTCCATGGCATCGCCAAGAGTCAGACACGACTGAGTGCCTTAACTTTCACTTTTCACTGCCAATGATTTGGATGACTTCTTATGGAAAATTAGCTATTTACATCCTAAGACTGGGAATGTGAGGGGTATGTTAGATATCCTGGAATCCACCACCTTAATTTTGTAGATGAGGAGTAGGGCCAGAACCCCAGCATGACTAGCTCAACGTGGTCGACACAGTTAATACTACTTCCCTGTGGCTCAGATGGTAAAGAATCTGCTCTCAATGCAGGAGACCTGGGTCTGATCCCTGGGTTGGGAAGATGCCCTGGAGAAGGGAATGGCTACCCACTCCAGTATTCTTGCCTAGAGAATCCCATGGACAGAGGAGCCTGGTGGGCTACAGTCCAAGGAGTCTCAAAGAGTTGGACACAACCTACTGACGAACATTTTTCACTTTTCACTGACTATGTGAATGCCCCTCCCACCTACAGTGCAGTCTCATATTAAATATGTTCAGATTGAAAAGAACTACGTGTTCATTAGAGAGAACTTGGAAAATAAAAATGATACGAAGAAGAAAGTAAAACCCACCATACGGTTGTGCTATTCAGAGATGATTTTTTTAACCTTGAGGGTCATTTCCTTCAGATGGGGTTGAAAGGAAAAGGAATCAAACAAGCCAGTATTATGCTTGAAAAAAACCTTGAAGGAAGATGTGTTTTTTGGGTGAGCAAAAGAAGTGAAGCATTCCAAATGGTGTCTCTCATGTCTCTCCAACTACCCATCAACTCATGAAACAAGAATCTGGTGGGGCAGACCCCCTGCTTGGCACAAGGGGCTCAGAGATGAATTACATATTCTGGGTTCCTGCACTTGAACATTTCAGAATCCAGTAGAGGCACCAGACACTTAAACAGATAATCACAGTGCAGGCTGACAATGGAGAGATGAGCGATTTGAAGGCAGGATGTAATTACACGCAACATTACGTGACATGGATTTTATGGCCTGTAATCGTGGGCTGCGGTTGTTTGTAATTTCTGTTATCAAACCGAAAGCCACATACAAATGACTGGGGAAACTTTCTTTAAAGGTGATCGTTCATAAAGAGGAAATAATTGGAATTTCACAAACCAGTAATTACAAAAGCATAAAAGGTTACTAAGGTGTATTTTATTACTGTAATCAAAAAAAATTACAGGGGGACTTTAAAAATGTTCCATTAATTAACTCCATTAAAGGTTACTGTCTGAGATGAAAGATAGATCAACTAAAACTCACACTTAATGAGAAGTTGAAGGGATTTGAAATTGGCAAGTCAGGCAAACTCTGGCATCAAGCGCTTCTTGTCTCTGTTGGTGTTTATATGTTGTTTGACTCCATGATGATAGTTACTTTGGTCATTATTGTCCTCGTCATATGCTATGGCCTCTTGTTATTAAGAAGGATATTTTGCATTATTGAATTATTCTGAAATTGTTGTTATTGTTTAGTCACTCAGTCATGTCAAACTCTTTGTGACCCCACGAATAGCAGCACGCCAGGCTTCCCTGTCCTTCACTATCTTCCGGAGTTTGCTCAAATTCATGTCCATTGAGTCAGTGATCTCATCCAGCCATCTCATCCTCTGTCACCCTCTTCTCTTCCTGCCCTCAATCTTTCCCAGCATTGGGGTCTTTTCCAATGAGTTGGTTCTTTGCATCTGGTGGCCAAAGTATTGGAGCTTCAGCTTCAGCATCAGTCCTTCCAATGTATATCCAGGGTTGATTTCCTTTAGGATTGACTGGTTTGATCTCCTTGCAGTCCAAAGGACTCTCAGGAGTCTTCTCCAGCACCACAGTTCGGAAGCATCAAATTCTTTGGCGCTCAGCCTTCTTTGGCTGTTGTTCCATTAGTTTTGTTTTTATTTTAACCCATCAGGTCAGTTTATTCCTGGATTTGATGCCTTTTGCCAAGTGGAATGGTTGAGGCAATGTCAGAGGGAGGCTGTCAGCCTGACGGGAGTGGATGGAGGCATGAACTGTGAAAAGAACCAGCCGAAGGAGCCTGGTCTTCCAGGAAAGCACAGTTTCAGATGCTCCTGACTTCTGAGGATGATGAGTAAGTAATTAGTCTCTATCCTCCAGGCACCATGAATATATTTCTCTTCCAGCAGAGGCGACTTGGAGTAGCTCTTGCTCTGTATGTGAAGATCAGGTGTTTTTTTTTTTTTTTTGAGAATAGCAGCCGCTGTTCCTGGGGGAAATGCAGTTGTGAACTGTGTTCTCATGCCTTGACTGCACGCATGTACTTCCTGATTCTGGTGCTTCAGTATTCTCTTCTGTAAAACGGCAGGATTGGATAAGATCACGTGGTGGTGCTAAGTGGTAAAGAATCCACCTGCAGGAGGCGCAAGAGACGCTGGTTCAATCCCTGGGAAACAAAGGGAATTAGCTATATACATTCATATATCCGCTCCCTCCCGAGCTTCCCTCCCACCCCGACCTCTGACGCCTCTAAGTTATCACAGAGCACTGAGCTGAGCTCCCTGTGCCGTATAGCAGAAGCTATTTGCAGGGCAGGAATAGGGATGCACCCTGAGAACGGACGTGTGGACACAGTAGGGGAAGCGGAGGGTGGGAAGAACTGAGAGTGGTATTTGCATATATACACTGCCATGTGTGAATAGCTAGCTAGCGGGAGGGAGTTTAAATTCTATCCTGTGATAAGTGGGGAACCACTGAAGGCTTTAAACTAGAGGAGACATGACTGGAATTATATAATGAGAGGAATTCTGATAGTCACTTAAAGTAAGGGTCAGCAAACATTTTCCATAAAGAACCCAATTGTAAGTATTTCCAGCTGTCTTGAATAATCTTTTGGGTCCGAATGATCCTTTGCTCAAGGAAAACCATCAATGTGTAGCTTTAGGTTAGGAATCTAGACAGCATCAATTCTCTCCCGGGATGGATTTGCTTGAGACAGCATGGTTTCCTGGACCTATACTCTGCTTGATTTGGAAACGTTTGTCTGTGTCACAGGCAGAGGGGCTCTGATGCAAATTTTCTCCTTTAGAGAATTGTTTCCATTGTAAGTAAGGTTGGAGCTGCATTTATGCTTAGATAATCTTCCTTATTCAAAATAAGCTGTGGAAGATTTTAGGAGCATGTCTGGAATGGAGAGGGATGGGAGAAGCTTGATCCATGGTTATCCATGGCTTTGCAGAGACGGTATGCAGAAGCCAAGGCCGGCTTCCACAAGGAACTCTGTGAGACTCTGGGTTAGCCGTGTTGCTTCAGGACCCAGATGACTATGTGAGGCTTGTGGTCACTGGGGCAGGTTCTTCTAGATCATAGTTTTTGGGAGAAAAGGAGCTGGCATCTGGGGCCCTCTCCAGGAGGACTTCCTTGTAGAGGTGGTGGAGGGGAGGGTTGATGGAGACATCACACATAAGAACCAGAACTGACTCCCTCCAGGCACCAGAGGTCACACCTCGAGTCTCTCAGAAACATTCAAGGTACACGCAAGGGGCCCTGAAGACCTGCATGGACAGGAAGGGATCCCACATCATTATTTGGGCATTAATAGAAATGTGACCTCAATTTGGCTCAGTGGTAAAGAACCACCCTGCCAATGCAGGAGACTCGAGTTCCATCCCTGGGTCGGGAAGATCTCCTGGAGAAGGAAATGGCAATGAACACCAGTATTCTTGCCTAGAAAATCCCAGGGACAGAGGATCCTGGCGGGCTACAGTGCGTGGGGTTGCGAAAGAGTCAGACTCCACAACAGCAACAATCTCAATTTGCGATCACAGATTTTGGAGATTGAAACATGTCCATGGACTTAGAAGAAATGATCCCAAGACAGGACATAGTCCATATCACAGATGTTGAATACAGGAAGATAAGAAGCAGTACCTATAACTTGGGGTGCTCCCTGTGTTGTCTGCCTGCCCTTGCACCCCACTCCCCACCCGCCTCCTGCCCCCACCCGCAAAGGCTCATCTCTATGACTCTTGCAAAACAATTGGTGATGCAAACTGGGAAAATGCCTGCACTCTACATGTCAAAGAGAATCTGATCCTTCCAAGGAAAAGAAGGAAAGAGAAGTGCATCCCTTTCTGCTGATAGAGAGACACTTTCAGGGGCCTTTTCTTCCTCCCTCCAGCAGGGATCAACAGGTTTTCTGCTGCCTCATTGCAGCTGAGATATTGGCTCCGAGGCCTTCATAACGTGATCACATAATTACCAGCAGAGAAGGGTCGGTGCTTTACGGTCGTCGGCTTCAGGGGCCTCTTTTCAATTACTGAGCAGAGCTGGGTCATAATGGAAAACGGGCACTGTGCCATTCGTGAGAGAGATCTTTAAAGATGAGGCTTTCTGGGCTGCTGTCCTGATTGATTTTTTGGGTATTGTTGTCACACGTTCCTTCCAGGCCCTCACATTCCTCTTGATTTACCTCCTCGGAGAGTAAATGAACTTCAAGGGACACCTGGTTCTGATTGATTCATGGGTCAGTCCAGGTCTTTGGCTTGGGTTCTTCCTCTATCCAGACCAAGGGCTTCTGGGGTGAGGAGGGCTGCGGGACTCCACGATCCAGGTGAGGGTGCTTGGGCAGTGCCCTCTTCCACCCTGAGACTGGAGGAGTTCCCTCCTCAGCTGGATCTGCAGTGTCCCTTCCTTCTTCCCAGCTTCCTGTGCGCAGGTCCTGATAATGCCAGATCAGCGGAAGGAAAAAGTGTTCTGGGTGCAGGAGGTCTGATCTTCAACTCTGGGTGCTCTAGGGTGGCAGACCATGTAAGACCTTCCAAACCTGCTTAGAAGGCCCTTCGGAGGGGCATGTGGATTCAGTGTCTGAAGAAAAAGGACAGCAGGCTCCATGTCTGTCCACTGGGCTGGCCCCCTTCCTGCTTCATGTGCCACCTGGGGTACTCCCGCTCTGTTTTTAACCCACGTGTTATTGTTCAGTTGCTCAGTCGTGTCCTACTCTTTGCGACCCCATGGACTGCAGCACGTCAGGCTTCCCTGCCCTTCACTATCTCCCGGAGCTTGCGCAAACTCATGTCCTTTGAATAGGTGATGCCATCCAACCATCTCATCCTCTGTCGTCCCCTTTTCCTCCTGCGTGGATATTCTAATCGGGTGTTCATTTCTGCGTGCAACCTGGAGCTGGGTGCTCTGGTTGTGAAAGATGTAGCCTGCTTTGGTTCTGAACTCATTCTCTCTCTCTCTCAGGCCATGGCAACAACCTCCTAACTTCTGTCTGTTTCAGTCTTGTCCCCTCCAGGCCACACTTGTCACTGTCCAGTGCAGAGCTGCTGAGCTCCCTGACTCCAGATGCTCATATCATCACCTCATATGCTGTGGAGTTTGGGGGGGGCACCGCTGAGCTAGGATGTGATATGAAAGGCGCTCTCTGGACCCATACAGTGCAGTGGGTACGGAGTGTCAGACTAATTTTTCTAAGCTATCAATCTTCCCTTGTTACTCCTCCATGAAGTCCTGAAGGGCTCCCCAGTGTCTGCAAGACTGGACCCAAGATCCTTAGCTTGTGTGACACGTAGCCTCCCAGACCTGGCTCTGCTGCCTCTCCATCATCTCCCACTTGCCCAGGGCCCTCAAGCTGTATCCTTCAGCCATCCCAGATCCTGCTTAATTTCTAGATAGTGACGGCCTGGGTTGTCCTCTCTGCCCTGTGCATTTGCAACCACCCCTCCATTCCCTCAAGACCTAGCATCACCCCCTCCTCCTTCCCTTACTGTCCTGTAAGCCTTCTCTCTGAGCCCTGTGCTTCTAAAACCTGTATCCAAAGCTGTACTACCTTCACATGAGGACAACCTGGTCTTCAGAAGGGGGCACAGACTATCGTAGTCATCACTGTATCCTCCCAGGACTTCCTAGAGGTGGTGGAGGGGAGGGCTGATGCAGATATCAGGTACAAGAATTGGAATTGACTCCCTCTAGGCATCAAGGGTCACATCCCACTCTCTCAAAAACACTCAAGGTGCATGCTCAAGGAGTCCTTGAGACCTACATGGACAGGAAGGGCTCTGCCTCATTATTTGGGCGTTAATGGAAGTGTGATCTCAATTTGGGCTTCTTTGATGGCTCAGGGGTAAAGAATTCCCCTTGTCAATGCAAGAGATGTGAGTTCAATCCCTGGGTCGGGAAGATCCCCTGGAGTAGGAAATGGCAACCCACTCCAGGATTCTTGCCTAGAAAATCCCATGGACAGAGGAGCCTGGCAGGCTACAGTCCATGGGGTCACAAAAGAGTTGGACACGACTTAGTGACTCAGCAACAATGACAACAACTACCATGAGCTCAGTTTGCAGTCACAGATTTTGGAGATGGAAAGATATCTGTGGACTCAGAATTAATGACCCTGGGACTGGACATATTCCATATCATAAATGCTGAATACAGGAAGATAAGAAGCTGTACTTATATAGCTCAGGATGCTCCTTGTGTTGTCCACTCCCTCCTCCAGCCCCAAAGGTGCATTAAAACAACTGGCCATGCAAATTGGGAAAAGACCCGCATTCTGCATGTCTAAGAGAATCCGACTCAGAGCAAGCATACAGTGGATATCTGAGGAGGAAATAAATGAAATGCATGATAGATAGCCCGAGGCCTCTAGGACCTTAGAGTCCCGCTGGGGAGACACCCCCTCCCCTGGGGAGACATTGTCACAGGACGAGCCATGCTGTGAGCTGTGGGCACTAAGGTTACTCACAGAGGGGGAAGGGTGTAGGCAGGAGTCCTCAGAGATTATTTCCTGTGATCCCAGAGCTTAAAGGAACCTCAGGGATCACTTATCTCTATCGTTTCATCTGCAGAGGAAACACTTGAGGTCCAGAGAGAGAAAGAGATGCGCCTGAGGTCACTTTGAGGGTTGGCTGCCAAGTGAGTAATAACATCTAAGCCTCTTGATTCCCAGTCCAGGATTTATACAGAAAGACTCATCGAGCTGGGGCTATCAGGCATTTTGATGTTTTCCTGTAAATAACTTAGGGGGAGGGGTATAAAAGAAAACAGAATTTTGTTACTAAATATTAATGCTGTAGCTGCTACTTAGAGAAGATTGCACATGATGTTTTCAATTAGATTCTCTTTATCTTTCTCAAGAAGCCTTTTTTTTTTTTAAAGGACAGGATTGTAGTGCATTATGAACACTGACAGCTTCGGTATTCACATTGTGCTTCTGAAGGCATCAGGGGGTGATAGGGATCTATCAACATAATCCTTGAAAGGAACATTGTGCTCATGTCAGATGAGACCAGCAGGAATGGCTGTCTTGGCATTCCAGCAGAAACATCCTCAAGTGCTTCTCAAAGGGTGTTCCATCCATTGGTGCTTCCTGGGCATCCATGCTGCCCGAATGTGGTGGGATGGGGTTGGAGGGTGATGCGTGGACAGCCTGGCTCTGATGTGGGGAGAGGGAGATTTCAGCTGGAGGGGCCAACCGAGGCTCTCTCTGTAAGGGAATTCCAAGGATCAGGGTGTCTTGGACTCACGGGGCTGCCAAGAAAAACAACATCTAATACATTGCATGTTTGCTGTGTGATCAGCCCTGTGCTCAGGGCTCAGCTGGCATTCTCTTATTTCTCATGATAAGCCCACAAGCTAAGTGTTATTATTATTCCCTGGTATTGGCAGGGCTCGAAATGGCCCCAAGATCCCTGTTTCCTGGTATATATCCCCCCCATCCCCCGCCTCGTAATCCCCAGGACTGTGACTGTGTGACTGTGATGGATTTCATTCTCCTGATCAGATATGTTATATCAGGGTAGGATGGACTTAATCACTTGCGCACATGAAAAGTGAAGAAAAAGAAAAATCTGGGTCTCGAGGTTAGAGACAGAGGAATTTAGAGATATAGATGTGAGAGGCAGCTGGTGTGGGGAAATTTCTGCTGACTTTGAAGATGGAGGGACCACACGGTAAGAATCTGAGCACGTCATCTAGTAGCTGAGAAACATCCTTGCACAGCAGCTGAGAGGAGGATGGGGGACCTCAGTCTCGGAAAGCCTGAAAGACTTGGCTGCGCAGACTTACAAAGCTGGGGCGCGAAGGAGCCGGGGTTTGAACCCAGGACACCTGACTACTATGTGAATATTCTTAAACCCTACTAGCCCAGCAAGCAGGGAGCTTGTTCACATGAGATTTGGCACAGCCTCTGGGTGCAGTTGGTTGGCTAGCATCACCGATTCAATGGACACGAACTTCAGCACATTCCGGGAGATAGTGAGGGACAGGGAAGCCTGGCGTGCTGCAGTCCATAGGGTCGAAAAAGTAGGACACGACTTAGTGACTGGACAACTGGATGTCCTCACTGCCTTCCTTCCCCTGGCTGAGGAACCATGGTCTTAAAGCGCTCCTGAAACTAACGATGGCGTGTGCTAGGTGCAAACCCCACTTTCCTACATTGTGATGCCTTCTTTGTGCTGTCAACAACGTACTGAGAAGATGAGGCTGAGGGAAACAGCCCGATGGAGAAGAGCTTCCTTGCAGAGACCGAGTTCCTGCAGTGGCTGTGACACGGAGTGGCTTAAACAGCGGACTACAAGAGAGCTGAGTCTCAGAAAAGGCTGGAAACACCCCATAGCTTGTGCTCCTCAAATTTGATCATGCATTAGAAAGACCTCGGGAGTTTTTAAAAATTCCACTGCCCAGACCATATGTGTGTGTGAGTGTGTGTGTGTGTGCTTGTGTGCAGAGCTGCTTCATTGTGTCCGACTCTTTGCAACCCTATGGAGTGTAGCCCACCAGCCAGACTTCTCTGTCCACCCCAGATCAATTCACTCCAAATCTCTGTGAGTGGTACCAGGACAGCAATACCTTTAAGATTCCTCAGGTAATTGCAGTGTGCAGCCCAGGTTAAGAATAAACTGACTTACAAGGTCAGCTCAGGAGGCAGAGGGCAGAACATCAAGGGGAGGCTGGGCTTTTTTTTTTTTTTTTTTAACACTAAAGAGGAGGTATCTCTTCTTCCTCTACCTTTTTTTTTTTTTTAAAGTATTGTTTATCTATTTGGGTGTACCAGGTAACTTAGCTGAGGCATGTGGGATCTAGTTCCCTGACCAGGGTTGGAACCTGGGCCCCCTGCATTGGGAGAGCAGAGGCTTAGCCGCTGGACCACCAGAGAAGTCCTAGCAAGGGCCTTCTTGAGGACTTGTGTTGTTCCTGTGCTGGTCTGCTGGCTCTGATGTTATTTCCCAAACCCTTACTCAGTGTACTCGCTTTGTTACTGCAGGTGAATTGTGTTTAAAGTTCTGGGTGTGGTCACAGCAGTGACTCCAAATGCTCACAGTGCTGCCGGCGTGGGGCCGTCACAATCTGCGATCTAGGTGGAGCCGTGAGGTTCAGGGATGCAGGGAGCTGGAATTCTCAGGCCTGAACACATCACAGGTGCCTGGAAGGCTTGCTGAAGCGTGGACCCCTGGCCCCACCCCTAGAGTGTCTGAGTTGTCTGGTTGGGGCCCAAGGGTTTGCATTTCGAACAAATTCTCAAGAGACAAGTGACACTGCTCCTGGTCTGGGGGACCATGAGCTGTTTGGAGCTCAAGGCCGTGGGCGTGAAACCAGACATTTACCACTGTGACTTCAGTGGCAAGAAGCCTGTTATAGGGAGTTACGGAGTGGGTAGAAGCTAAAGCTAGTCGAATAGGTAGAGGGGTAGACCACATGTTTGAAGTATTTTGTAATAAGTGAAGGAAGGTCATTGGCTAAGAACTAAAGGACGAAGGAAAGACGAATTTTCCAAAAGTTCTTGTGAGGTAAGTTTTAATCAAGCCTCTTTTGCCATGCCTGGCATACAGTTGGTCTTAATAATGTGCCTTGCCTTCCCTGATGGCTTAGATTGTAAAGAATCCACATTCAATGCAGGAGACCCAGGTTCAACCCCTGGCTCAGGACGATCCCCCACAGAAGGGAATGGCTACCCACTCCAGTATTCTTGCCTGGGAATCCTATGGACTGTGGAGCCTGGTGGGCTATAGTCCATGGGGGTCACAAGAGAGTCGGACACGACTGAGCGATTAACACACTTGCCTTGAAAGTGGGGAGAATCGATCATACTGGAAAGCAGAAGAGGGTCCTTATTGACAGGAAGGAAATCGAGATTTGAAAATGGAAGTAACTGAGGAAGAACAGGTCAAAATAAGACAGGATGGATGCGGTTTTGCATATCGGCAGAGAAGGCAACTTTCAAGCTCAAAGAAAATTCTCTGGACTGGATACAAAAGGGAGGAAAGGAGAGTAACATATATTCAATGGACTGTTGCTTACCCATGGCTCTCTAAATCCTATTTGTTCCTTTTATCCAGAGAACTATGACTAATACATGAAACTTAGAACAGAGTTCACCCCACTGTACTGACTTACAGCATGCAAATAGAGGCATGTGGTGGGTCCTGGTAGGATGAATATCCAACCGCAGCCAGTCGTGGGTGGGGCAGGAGCTTTAATGCAAAGGGGTTGAACGAAGGTCCTAGAACAGGGAAGGGGTAGGAGGTTAGGAGGCAGCTGAACCAAAGATGACATGATCTACCGTTTCCCCCATGAAATGCTTTTTTTTTTTTTTTTGCCTCCATTTTGTCTGTAAGTAGTGTTACTGGATAATATTCTGTAATGCTTTGGATACAATAAAACTTGCATTAATCAATTGCTCAAGGGAATGGGAGTGTTGTGGTTAATTGAATTATCTGATTAACTGAGAGTTAATTAACCAGAAACCCTTTGTAGTTCTAAGCGATGCTGCAAATATTCCAACATATCTAAGTTTTCTACTAGGGCTCGGAAGGGGAAAAAAAGTCAAGGAAGGGGACTTGCCTGGTGGTCCAGTGGTTAAGACTTCGCCTTTCAATGCAGGGTGAGAAGGTTCATTCCCTGCTTGGGGAACTAAGATTCCACATGCCTCGTGGACAAAAAATAAATATATAAAACAGAAGCAATATTGTAACAAATTCAATAAAGACTTTAAAAATGGTCCACATAAAAAAATCTTTTAAGAAAAAGTCAAGGAAGAACGGAAATGAAATCAGGTTTCATGAAGGATCGATCCAGTGTGCATTTGGTACTTTATACAAGGGCTGTTACCTGGTTTAATCCTTGTAACTATTATACGAAGCCAACATTATTATCCCATTTCATAGCCAAGAAAACCTACAAGTACCTTAACTATCAAGGCTTCCCAGGTGGTGCTAGTGGTAAAGAACCCACCTGCCAATGCCGGAGATACTGGAGGCGTGGGTTCGATCCCTGGGTTAGGAAGATCCCTTGGAGGAGGGCATGGCAACCCACTCCAGTATTCTTGCCAGGAGAACCCCATGGACCAAGAAGCCTGGTGGGCTATAGCGCATAAGGTTACCAAGAGTCAGCCAGGATTGATGTGACTTGGCGCACACGCGTGTACCTTAACCAACACTGAATGTAGCTTTGCTGATTGAGAACATGGCTGGGTTTCAGAGGCATCTCTGGGGCATCCGTGATGGAAGCTGGTCCGGTCCAGTGTGGATTGTGGAGTTTGTCGGCCCCACGTATAAACTCTGGTCCTGATTGCAACTAAGCAGACGGTAACCTATACAGATGTGAGAGTTGGGTCATAAGAAGGCTGAATGCTGAAGAATGGATCCTTTTGAATTGTGGTGCTGGAGAAGACTCTTGAGAGTCCCTTGAACTTCAAGGAAATCAAACCAGTCAATCCTAAAGGAAATCAACCCTGAATATTCATTGGAAGGACTGATGCTAAGGCTGCTCCAAGACTTTGGCCACCTGATGGGAAGAGCTGACTCACTGGAAATGACCTGGATGCTGGGAAAGCCTGAAGGCAAAAGGAGAAAGGAGGGGCAACCCGAGGATGAGATGGTTAGACAGCATCCCTGATTCAGTGGACATGAATTTGAGCAAACTCCAGGAGACAGTGGAGGATGGAGGACCCTGGTTTGCTGCAGTCCATGAGGCTGCAGAGTCAGACAGGACTCAGCGACTGAACAACAACAAAAGCCTGTCTGTCAAAGGAACCCCAAGCATGCGCTCTGAGTAAATCAAACTGGTTCAAATTCTTACCCCGCCTTTTTCTGGGTGGTGTGATCTCCAGCCAACAATTTGCCCTCTTTGCTTCTCGGCTTCTTCATCTGCAAAATGTGCCACCACCCAGCTTGCAGGGCTTCTGGGGGCCAGAGATGGGGCCTGCATGAACTGTAGCTGTGGTTACTCACATCCACACGGCCCACAGTTCCGGCTGCATTAGGGGAGCAGAAATGGATGAAGATAAAGATGCAGTAGAGAGACCTCCCTCTCCGGATGATCTCTGATGCTTCCCTTATACTAAATCTCTGATGCTAATCTAACTCTCTTGTTCTTTCTTTCTCTCTCCTCAAAGTGTGATGTGAAAAGCCAGTTCCCGAAGGTACATATCCGCTAATTCTGATTTTATTGCCCTGGCACCTCCAACGGAAAAGAACACAGGGAGTGGGAGGGCGGCAGGCCTTGTTACCCACTAAATCAAGCATTAGTTTGGCGAAGTCACCAGCCTCCGTTGTCATCGTATTTTTTAGGGAATGAAAAGAACAGTTCTTTTCTCTCAGAATGCTAGATTTACATTGCTTTCACTTAGCAAGTGAATAATTGATAAGCTGGGGCATATTAACATTGAACAAAAGAGCCCAATGGTACAAGGGTCCTGGGAAGGCTGCCTAAATCAATATACACATGAATTTTGAGTGCAAAAGGTTGAACTGAGAAAGAACACAGATTTAGACCTCCATTAATATTTGAAATACACTCTGCTCGCGAGAGGCTCACAGGAGCCCAATGTTAACTGAAGGGGCTTCAGAGAAATGGCTTCTGAACAGATTTGAAAGTGAGAGATTTTCCCCTCCAAAGATTTCACGAGAAAAATCAATCATCTTTGTTGTCTCTGCTGTCAGAAGGCATCTATTAAAAATCTAATTAGGGTATTTTTACCAATTAAACATACTGATGCAACACTTGTCCGACTCAATGTCTGTAATTGCTAGAAAAGCAGGCGCATCACCCTCTGTGATCAAGCCAGATATGGTAAAATGTTCCAGCCACTCCTGCAAGGTCCATCCTCCCCAGGCAGGAGCCAGCCTGAAAATTTGATTAATCTAAACATTTTGTAAGTTGTCAAAAGAGCTTTCTTGCCTGATGCCTCATGGTCACTCAAAGTGCCAGCCTGACCGAGGCCAAAATAACATCATCAGTCACAATTTGCTTTTGAAATGCCTCCTGCGAGGCTCCCAATTTGAGCGATCAAAGCTGGAAATTTTAAACCAAGTGGGAAAATGCTTCCAATCTTAATGATTCATTGAACCCAGCGTGCTGCTGGAAAGTCATCTAGAGTCTCTGATATCCTGGGCATGCCGCTATGGCCATTGAGGACGTTTACATATTCTGATGTATTCTGATATTCTAATGACAGTCAAGGAAACCATTTTCTGTGGGTAAAGGGATCACCTTTTAGAAGGCATGAAATAGGGCTTCCTTGCTGGCTCAGTGCTAAAGAATCTGCCTGCCAATGGAGCAAACACGGATTCTGTCCCTGGTTGGGGGAAATTGCACATGCTGAGAAGCGACCGAGCCCACGCACCAGCAACCACAGAACCTGAGCTCTAGAGCCCGCGTGCCACAACCACCGAAGTGCACGTGCCCTAGAGCCCATGCCCTACAGCAAGAGACGCCACCGAAATGAGAAGCTCTCGCACCGCAACTAGAGAGCGGCTCGTGCTTGCCAGGTCTAGACAAAGCCCGTGCGGCACTGAAGACCCCGCACAATCGAAAATAAATAAACCAAACTGCTTTTAAAAAAATCATGGAATAAAGTCAGTTTCCTTCCTTCTCACAGTTGGAGGGAGCCTGACTGAGTGATCATTTCCTCTAGCCTCCAGCCTTCCATAGAATATAGCAACTCCTCCAGCCAGACTCAGACTCTGCTTGCATGCCTCTCACGCTGGTGGACTCACCACCTTTGTGAGGGAGCCCAGACCATCCCGAGACATCTTTCAGAAGGAAGCTTCTTATGTGGAGCTGTGTATAACCTGCCTTTTTAGAAACTAGGTCCAAGAAGATCGTGCCTATGCCTCTTGGATGTGGCTATCTGAGCACTGTTCACAGAGCTGGATTGCCAGTACTGCTCTCTTCCCATGAAGCAGTTCATCAGGAGAAAAATTCAGAGCATGTGCTCATTACTGGGTCTTAAAAGAAAAATTTGGCCCCTCCACAGTATAGATGGTATTTGTTCTTTCCCCTGGAATTCTTGTGCTGTATTTCTTTGTTAATGAATTGATGAAATTTTCTGTTGAGTGGTCTTCAGAAGAACTGATTTTTGAAAACTCCCCTTCTGCACATACACACAGTTTTTCCGTTTCCCTCCAATATCCTAATTAACAGGCAAAGGAAGGTCAAGGCTCCGGCTCTTAGAACTGCTGGAAAAGACTGAGATTCTCAATGGGGAGTCACATGTAAAGATAAAAAAACATTGCCCCCAAATTCTGAGAAGTTTTTTAGTGAGGGCCTGGAACATGCCATCATGAGAGCAATCACTGTGGCTTGGGCCTCTGTAATCCTCATTTTAAGTGATCCTCTAAGACTTTTACCTAGAGAAAGGAGAGAAACTGCTGCAATAGAAAAAACACAGTCTATAGTGTCAAGAAGATCAGAGGTTTATTTATGGCTCTACCCATTTCTAACTGTGACAATGTGGGTGAGTTGCTAAAGTTTTTTGCAGGGGAGCTTCTTCTACTGTACAATTGGAATAAAAATTCCTAGCTCACTGGATTATTGATATAAAGTGAGATAATCCAATGACTTAGCGTGGTGTATTGGTTAGCTAATGCTATGTAACAAAGTACCCCAAACTCAGAAGCTTAGAAAAAAGCATGTATTATTGCTTACAAGTTTCGATGTCAGCTGACACAGCTGTTAGTCTGGGGCCAGGCCTGGCTGGTCTTGGCTGGGCTGGCCCACATGTTTGTGCTAAGCTGGTGGGTAGGCTGGAGGATTGATTATCTCAGATAGCTTCAATTACATGCAAAGTTGACTGGTGGGCAGTTATTGGATATCCTAGCCTCCTACAGGCTAGTTTGGGCTTCTTCACATGGTTGGGGCCCAACAGAACTGTGGAAGCACGCCTGGCTTTTGGGACTGGCACCATGCCACATTCTGCTGGCCAATAGCGTCCACCTCTTGATAGGAGGAACTTTAAAGTGACACCGCAAAAAGCAGCCATTCTTGTAGTGAATCTGTCCCACAGAATATCTGGTGCAAGTATTCTGAATACGGTAGCTTTTCAAGATAGGTTTCCCAGACCGCGCATTGCAAGAATTGATCTTCTCTGTAGCCCTCTTAAACTGTTAGTCACTCAGTCGTGCCCAGCTCTTTGCGATGCTATGGACTGTAGCCCGCTAGGCTCCTCTGTCCATGCAATTCTCCAGGCAAGAATACTGGAGTGGGTTGCCATTCCTTTCTCCAGTGGATCTTCCTGACCCAGGGATTGAACCCAGGCCTCCTGCATTGCAGGCAGATTCTTTACCGTCTGAGCCACCAGGGAAGCCTCTTAGAGAAAGCATATAAAAATTGTCCTTTTGCAATTTCCTCCCTTAATCATTTCATTGTTAACATTAGTAAGATCTCATAGAGATAGTTTTACTAGAATCTGCGAAGTGGTAGAGGGGGGTGGATCTGGATCAAACCACTCATGGTTGAAGCTGGATTGGTTTCTGTGTCACCCAGAGTGCAGAGTGGAGAGAGCTCTGGGTCAGATCTATGTAATTTCTTGCAAAGATGAAATCTTGGCCTTCAGGACCCTGCTACTCTTGACCTGCGAAGAACGTATTGTAATCTTCACCCCCGGAAGGGGATGGACATTCTTAGGAGCTCCTGTGCTCTGGACCTGGTGTCAGGCTCCATCCATTGAATCCTTACCTGGACCCTGCAGCTTCTCCATCATGTGTGTGTGCTAAGTTGCTTTAGTTGTGTCCGACTCTTTGTGACCCTATGGACTGTAGCCCGTCAGGCTCCTCTGTGCATGGGATTCTCCGGACCAGTATACTGGAGTGGGTTGCCGTGCCCTCCTCCCAGGGGATCTTCCCAACCCAGGGATTGAACTTGTGTCTCCTGCATTCCAGGCAGATTCTTTTCCGCTGAGCCACTGGGTGAAGCCCTCTCCATCATTCTTCTTTCTTACGCTGCTGACTCCAAGGCTTGGAAAGCTAGAATGATTTATAAACTGCCAAGCTGAACTCAGGGAAAGGCAGCTTGAAAGCCTGGCTTGTTCCTTCACACCTCACCGCCTGAGGTCAGTGGCAGGAAAACATGACAAAGAGGGAAGAGGAGCCATCTTTGTGAATGGCCAGCCACGTGTTGGATACAGGAACTTTACATCGCTGCCACTGATCATCCTGATTGCCCCACTTCTTTTCCGCCTATTTCACAGGTGAATAAAAACAGGTTCAGAGAGGTTATGTTGCCTGCCCAAGGTTGCACAGGCAGGAAGCAGTAGAGCTGAGATGAAGGAATAGGGCCTATTCCCTCACCACCACTTTGCTGCAAGAACCACAAGAGGAGGAAGCTCTCTGTCTCTGAACTCATCATCTCTTAGAATGCAGGCTACTCGCTCTCTAGGAAAAATCCCATGTAACAGTCTAATAATTCCTAGGACATGGAAGATGCTCTGGAGGGTTGGAATTGGCTGGTTAATGTGGTGCTGCCATCAACAGGGACTTAGGGATCCCAGGACGGCACAGGCTGGATGAAAGCTGTCACTCTGGGTCTTCACTCTAGGGAAACACTGGGGGATAGATGACCCAGGCCTGCAGAATTGTTCTTGGCTCTGCAATGCCCTCTGATATCCTTGGCATCGTGGGGCTGATCAGCATCCCCAGGCAGAGGTGGGGTGGAGTGGTGGGGCAGGCCCACCAGAGACTCAGCAGTAGCTGTTGGGGGGCGGGGGGTGGAGAATGGATTAATCCTGGGGATTTGATCACATGGAGAGAGGATGGCAGTGACACCCTCAAGCACGACTGGCTGCCTCAAGCCCCACCAGCTTAATTACACACCCCGGCTCCTGCCACAAGCCCCTTCTCCTCCCACCCCTGCCCGCCCCCTCCATGGAGTTCCCAGATGGCCCCCACCTGCCTGGCTCATACCAGCTGCTTCCTTTCCCCTCTGCCCACTCAGCCCCACTGTGGTGGCCCCCAGTGTTCTCAGAACTGCTTCCCTGAGCCCCAGGCAGGGCTGCACCTACGCGTCTCTCCCTCTTCAGGTGGTCGATGCTGCCCTGGTATCAGAAACCCCAGGATGGAGACCGGAGAGGGGTCTCATCTCTGTCGCACCCGTCTGCTGCCTGAACCTCTGTCTAGAGTGGGCTTCTAACCTGGTTTCTGGCACCTAGAGAGGGCCCCAAAGTGCTGGCATTCCGTCCTCTTCACCTGTTCTCGGAGGCCTGCTTCCTACCCCACCCCCAGCTGCCACAGAGCTTCTGAGGACCCCTCAACCTCGCCCTATTTCAGAGCCTGGTCCCCCTCTGTGCCCAGGACTTCACACTCAACCTTCTATCTCTCCCACCAGCCTGTTCATCCCTGAGCACGGGGACCTGGGCTGCTCTATGTACTCAGCCTGGTGTCCAAACCCTAGCAGATGGGATGGAAAAGAATCCCCTCCCCCAGACTCTTTTTCCAGCCTCAGCCAGCATTCAACGTCCCTCTTGGATCCCTCAATTTGGATGCCCCTTGTCACTTCTGCTGTGGCTGTCTAAAATGACGTCGCAAGAGATTTGGGAAGAAAGATGACGTCATGGGGCCCCAGCAGTGAGCAGTTAGCATGGAGGCTGTCAGGAAGGACTTCTTGGAGATGGGAGCCTGGGGCAAGGCAGGTGGGACAGGGCTTTGGGGAAAAGATGAGGGGAGGGCTCTGTGTGGGGAAAGATCCGGAGGGGATGAGCCTTCCTGGGATGGTGGGGTTGCAGTGTGTGTGTGTGTGTGTGCGTGTGTGCCCACACTGTATATGTGCAGGTATACCTGTGTGCATGTGCATATCTGTGCGTGTAATTGGCTCATATGTGTATATGTGTATGCCCAGGTGTATGCATGAGTGTGTGTATGCAGGCATGTGCACACGTGTTCATGTGTGACTGTGCATGTGTGTGTGATGGGATCAGTGTTGAGAAGCCAGGTTGCTAGGCAGCCAGTTGCCAGATCTCCAAGTGCCAGTCTGAGCCACCTTGCGTGGCAGCGACAAGCCCGTGGAGAAGCTAAGTGATCAGCAGTTCCCTCCGCATCCTGGCTCCAGCCTGGCTCTCTCAAAAGCGTGTGGCCTCAGTCTCCAGGACTGGGGCCTAAACCCCCAAGGTCAGCTGCTCTGTCCCCATGTGGCTCCAGGCTGACCACCAAGGAGACCTGGTGACTCGGCCTCTGAATTTCCTCTTGGGTTCTGGGTCTCCTGTCCACACCTGTCCTGCCCAGAGGGTCTCCCCATCCACCCTCTGCTCCTAGCTCTGCTTTCTGGTTGGCTGCTTTCAGTGTGACTCCCCTGCTGATGGCCTTTGCAGGCTGAAGACACGTCTCCACTCCTCTGTGTGGCACCTGCCGCCTCTCTATCAGATGTTTTGAGCCTCCTGACCTCTCCCTCCCCTCATGCTGCCAGACCCAGCTGCACCTGAACACCCGAGTCCACGTCTTTGCAACTTTGTTCCTTCCTTCTTTTCTGCTAGAAATGCTCTTGATTGCCTGCTGAAATCCTATTATCAGCTCAGAATCACCTTCGCTCTGTAGCCTTCCCAACCCTGGTAGGCAGAACTGATTTTTCCTCCTGGGAGCATCCTGAGGCCTCACCTCATCAGGTCAGCATTGACTTTTCTCCCTGTGCTCTGAACTGTCTACCTGGGCTTGCCTTCTCCTGGAAGCCTGCTGGCTCCCCAGGGTGGGGGCCTCTCCTGAAATCCCCACAATGCCTGGCACATGGAGGTAGACGGCAGGTGCCTGGTTGGTGCTGGCAGGAAGGAGGGACCTGCCGGCCAGGCAGGGCCTCCTCTGGGGCACCGTCCTTCCTGGTGACTCACAGACATCCCCGGGTGGCTCTGGTTCTTGGCCGAGCTTCCCTTTCTGGGTCTTATTATATTCTGATGCTGGGTCTGGTTCACTCCAATTATTTTCAGTCTTGGGACTTGCATGTGCTTGGGACTTGCACATGCAGCTTTCTGAAGTCTCGCTAAACCGCAGTCTCTAGGGGCTGTTCTTTCCTGGCTTAAGTTTCTCTTCTATCAAATTTCAGGACCACATTGTAATTCCAGCTGGTGGTATTCGAGTACAGTGGGTCGTATGCTGCTGCCAGGGTGCAGGGGGTTACACACTGGGATAGGCTGGGCGGAAAGGGGCTCTTGGACCCAAGGCTAAGGCAGTGTGGGGTGGTGGGTAAGGTTCACAGGCAGAGAGGCGGCCCCCGCGGCTGCAGGAACTTGGCAGGTGCCTGTTTCTTATCTCTAAAATGGTGTCAACATGGTCCCTGCCTCCTTGAGTCACACGAGGCTGCATGAGATCAGGTGTGCCACGTGTTCAGTGTCAGAAACAGAATAAGCCCTCAAAGTTAAGCTGTTGTCATCGTGAACGTGGTCAACGTTGCTTTTCATTGTGTCCTTGATATAGAGCTTCTCCGAGCTGGATTTCATTCGAATCCCTATGTCTGTCATTGAGGAAACACATTCGCATGAAGAGTCTGATGAAATCACAAGGCTGGTGTGGGAGAAGGGGGACAGAACCCGGGGGTGTTGAGGTCCAGCCTGGAGTTCTTTCTTTTCACCCAGTGCTGGCATTTGGGACAGGGCGCTCCGAGATTAAAGCAGGTGTGAGACGGGTGTCCTTGTGCGTCTCCTTGTCTTGGCCAGTCCTGGGGCTGCGTAGCCCCACTGCCTGTCCACATAAGACACCTTTGGTGCAGTGATTGACCAGGTGAGAGCCTGGACCCCAGGGAATCTCTACTCTGTTCCAAATCTTTGTTCTTCTCGTGTGAATATCACCAAACCCTTCATTGGGCTCAGGGAGTTTTATTTGTTAGCTTTTTATTGGCATATAATTGATTTACAATGTGTTACTTTCTGTTGTACAGCAAAATGGATCAATTATACATATACCCACTCTTTTTAGATTCTCTTCCCTATTGAGTAGAGTTCCCTGTGCTGTATAGTAAGTCCTTGGAGAAGGAAATGGCAACCCACTCAAGTATTCTTGCCTGGGAAATCCCATCGACAGAAGATCCTGGCACGCTATAGTCCATGGGGTCACAAAGAGTTGGAACACGACTTGCTGACTAAAAACAACATTAGTTTGACTTATCGACTTAACAGCAACATTAGTTATCCATTATATATATGTGTGTCTATTCCAATCTCCCATTTATCCCTCCCACCCTTACCCCCTGGTAATCATAATATTGTTTTCTGTATCTGTGCCTCTACTTCTGTTCTGTAGATAAGTTCATTTGCACCATTTTTTTAGATTCCACATATAAGCAATATCATGTGGTATTTGTCTTTCTCTGTTTGACTGACTTCACTCAGTGTGACCTTCTCTAGGTCTATCGATATTGCTGCAAATGGCATTATTTCATTCTTTTTTTATTACTGAGTAATATTCCATTGTAGATATATACCACATCTTATTTATCCATTCATCTGTCTGTGGATATTTATTTTGTGTCCGTGTCTTGGGTTCAAGGAATTTTAATCTAAAAAGGACCTTTCAAAGAGCAGGAAACATGTCAAGTGTCTTGGTCAAAACTGTGCAGCTGTTAAAAGGAATCCTGCCCCTCAGATGGGGCTCTCACTCCCACCTCTCAGCCTCCCTGCCCAGCTGACTTGGCGTATGTCTTCATATAGGCTGAATTGAACTTTGTGGGGCCTTGGCCACTGAAGAGAGGTCAGCCCTGGCTCCATCTTGGCCTCGGGCAATACTGTCGGCTCAGCCTTCTCAAGGACTGGGACAGACAAATCTAGTAAGGATGCTATGGTACAGACAAGCAGGTCATGTTCAGTAGGCCACAATCTCAGTGGTAAATCAGAGACTTAGGTAGAGATGGAACCCAGAAACTGGCCACCGGTGTGAGCCTGCTCAATGCGGATGAGAGCAGGGGGAAAGAATGGATAGCTTGAATCTTTGATCACCCGGGTAGATAGACTCATCATCAGAGTGACTTCAAACTTAATGAGAAGGTGAGGCTGAGGCCATGGTTCCCTCCATGCTCGACGTGAATGGGCTTTGGGGTTGGTGGGTTTGTGGGTTAGGTCCACAGTGACTCCCGGGGTGGGATGAAGAAGTTAGGATATGATGAGGATGGTCTATGTCAAGCTATTTTCTATACAAGCTATTTTTAAGACTTAGAAGTCTGAGTCGTGTTTGAGGATTCCAAGTGTATATGCATGACCTGATCTCACACATGTGTCTGGCTGTGATTGAAGGCCTGCTTTTTCCAGTGAGCATTTCCTGGGCCTGGAGCTGGTGCCATGGCTGCTGTTTTCTTTGGACCCTTTGAGAGGAACCTGGGAAGCATCAGGGTCAGGCCACCAGTTCAGCGGTTCTCGGGTGTTAGTGTTGCTCTCCAGCTCTGCTTTGTTTCATGACTGTTTATAGAGTTCTCAGCTCAGCCACGAAGGGTCAGTTTTCCCCAGTGTTCCCCACTGAGGGAACTTAGACAAGCATTTCTTCCCATTTCACAGGTAAAGAAACTAAATAGAAAAATGACTGGCCCACTGACCAGCTGGAGACAAGAATCCAGGTGACCTGATTCCCAATTCAGAGCTTTTTCAGTTACACAACTTTATCTACCAATGTTCCGATCTTGCTGTGCTTCAATACATTCTTAGAGCCAGAATGTTCTTTGGGGCAAGGTCTCAACTCTTTACGATGGCCTGCAAGTTTCTCCTCACTCCCAATCAACCTCTGCAGCTTCCCGGCACCCACAGCTTGTTGACCGCTAGCCGCCCTGCAGATTCTCATATGCTGAAGACTCTTTTCTCTCCCCTTCAGTGATTACACTTCATTTTTCCTCTGTGCAGAATGCCTTTATCTCCTTGATCTGGTGAACTCCTATTCTTTCCTCCAGGTATTAACCAGATTCAACATACCCTCTGCCTCGGAAACTTCAAGTCCCTGAATTTCTCAGGTTGTGGAGGTCAGTGCCCTCCTGAAGAGGCTGTTAGAGTGAGAGCCAATGGTCCATGAGAAGATTATGTTCAGAGGGGATGCAGAGATGGGAGTAACGGGGAAGAACGCACCAGGCTATGCCAGTCAGCACCTTGGACTTGAATAGGGCATACTACAGGACAGGGTCAGGAAGGAAGGACCGGCTCCTTTCTTCCTAGGGTGTCAGGATGGCTGGGAAGTGGTTGAGATGCGATAGTGGGTCCATCAAGGACCAGTGTGCTACAGACCAATTCTTTCCCCTCAGTATCCTAGCAAGCCCAGAGTCTTGGCTGGAGCTGTTCAGACACCCTAAGTAATGCCATGGAAAAGGCTTTGTGCACTTTAAAGTGGTGGTTTTATTTAATTTCAACAAAGCTGTAGTTGCCATTAGATCTGTCCAGATAATTAACTCCAATTTTCCAGTTTGCAGCTAGTAATTAATCGCTGAAGTCCCCCGAGTGAGCCTTGGGAGGGAAAGTTGTTCCTTTGAGGATGAAGGCTCAGAAACGTGGCCACCTTTGGGAATTGTCTTCCCTGTGACTCACTCTGGTGCTGGCTCTTACATGGGTGACTTTGGGCAAGTCCTCAGCATGCCCAACTCTCAGTTTTCTCTCCAGGGCAAGGGGAGCAGTTCCTGCCTTGTTTGACTCGTAAGAACCAGTGATCAGGAGGAAGAGGACTCATGGGTTGGGAGGCAGCCCCTTCTCTTCCTGCAGAGCTGCCTAGCTGTTCCTGGGTACAGCTGAAGAGTGTTCATTCACCTGCCCATCTGCATCTCCCGGGTCTGGAGCTGGTGCCATGGTCACCATTTTCTTCTGGATCTTTTGGGAGGAATCTCGAAAGCGTCAGGGCTGGGCTCCAGGCTCGGTCACTTTGGCATGTTGCTGCTGCTGTCTGAATTGTGCTTTGTTGTCTGGATGTTTAGATTTCTTAACTCAGACATGAAGCATCCATTTTTCCTAAACCAACACACGGACATACTGGCAGGTTTTCTATTCCAGAAGTCTACATCTAGTGGCTGTTTTGCTTCATCCTTTTCTATGATCTAGACCAGTAAATGAGTGTTTCCCCGGTGGCCCAGATGGTAAAAAAATCTGCCTGCAATGCAGAAGACCCGGGTTTGATCCCCGAGTCAGGAAGATCTCCTGGAGAAGGAAATGGCAACCCACTCCAATATTTTTTGCCTGGAGAAATCCATGGACAGAGGAGTCTGGTGGGCTACAGTCCATGGGATCGCAAAAAGCTGGACACAACTGAACGACTAGCCCAGACCAGTAAATATCAAATTTGCTGCTGCTGCTAAGTCGCTTCAGTCGTGTCCGACTCTGTGCAACCCCATGGATGGCAGCCCACCAGGCTCCCCTGTCCCTGGGATTATCCAGGCAAGAACACTGGAGTGGGTTGCCATTTCCTTCTCCAATGCACGAAAGTGAAAAGTGAAAGTGAAGTCTTTCAGTTGTGTCTGACTCCTAGCGACCCCATGGACTGCAGCCCACCAGGCCCCTCCGTCCATGGGATTTTCCAGGCAAGAGTACTGGAGTGGGTTTCCATTGCCTTCTCTGAAATATCAAATGTGGAAGCATGTTAAAATCAGCTTTCCTACAATGGAAGTTTAAAGAAATACTGACTGATACTATAACAGAGTGGAGAAGGTTGTTCTTTTAAGTAACTTGGTCCATTGGACATCTCTCTGGAAAAACAAGAGTCTTGACCTCTGCCTTACACAATAGCCCTGAATCAGTTTTAACTGGATCTCAGACCTAAATAAGAAAGGAGAAACACATATCTTATAGAGGATGATGTAAGAGCATTTTCTGTGGCTTTGGGGTAGGCAAAAATTGTATAAGACCCCCTCAAATGCCAAAAAGGAAAGGCTGTATAAACAGGGATTCATTGAAATTAAGAGGTTCTTTTCATCAGGAAACATAACTTAAGGAAGTGAAAAAACAAATTGGTGAATGGGAGAAGATGTATGTAATACATTTATTCCAAAGGACTCCTGTAACAAATATTTAAAGAACTACAAATCTGTGCAAAAATGCTGTCTCCCCAATTAAAAAGTTGGGCAAAAGAGGCACCCTACTAAGGAGTATATCCAAATGCCAGAAAGCATATAACAAAGTCTTCCACATCATAAGTCATCAGGAAAATGCAAATTAAAATAAAAATGCGATGCCACGATACATCAACATCTATCACATTGACAAGGAAGTGAGCAACTAGAGTTTCATATATTGCTGGTGGGAAAGTGATTGGAAAAGGTTTGGCATTTTCTGCTAAAGATGAACACACATAGATGCTGCTGATGCTGCTGCTGCTGCTAAGTCACTTTAGTTGTGTCTGACTCTGTGCGACCCCAGAGACGGCAGCCCAATAGGCTTCCCCATCCCTGGGATTATCCAGGCAAGAACACTGGAGTGGGTTGCCATTTCCTTCTCCAATGCATGAAAGTGAAAAATGAAAGTGAAGTCACTCAGTCGTGTCTGACTCTTAGCGACCCCATGGACTGCAGCCCACCAGGCTCCTCCGTCCATGGGGTTTTCCAGGCAAGAGTACTGGAGTGGGGTGCCATTGCCTTCTCCATGACCCAGCAATTCCAGTCCTGGATATATGTCCAAGAAAAATGCCTCCCCATGGGCACCAAATGACATGTACAGGAATGTTCATTGTAGCAATATTCTTAAAAGTTCCAAAGTGGAAGCAACCCAAAAGTTCATCATCAAGGAAGTGGATGAATTGTAGAATCAGATTGGAATACTCTACAGCAGTAACTGTGATACCCAATGACATGGAGGAATTTCACAGACATCAGTAGATCAATTGTTCAGTCGTGTCTGACTCTGTGACTCCATGGACTGCAGTCTGCCAGGCTCCTCTGTGCATGGGATTCTCCAGGCAAGAATACTGGAGTGGGTTGCCATTTCCTTCTTCAGGAGATCTTCCTGACCCAGTGATTGAACCCACATCTCCTGCATTGGCAGGCAGATTCTTTTACCACTGAGCCTTCTGGAGAACCCTTCACAGGCATAGTGTTGAGCAAAAGAAATCGGACCAAAAAAAGAATGAATGAAAAAAGAGAGAAAAGAGGAAGAAGGAAGGAAAGAAAGATGAAAAGAAAAATTCTGTCTGATTCCATTTATACAAAGTTTGACATCAGGGAATTTTATGGTGATGAGGTCAGAACACTGGTTACCTGCAGTGTAGGGGTAAAATATCAAGCAAATGCAGAAAGCAAGCTTTGGGAATGCTGGAATGCTTTCTATCTTATTTGGGGCAGTAGTTCCATATGTATGCTCAGTTCCTAAAAATGTTTATTGTGGTGTACATCAAAGATTTGTGTCATTTATTTTATCATGCTATTCTTCAACATAAAAGTTTACTAAAAAATGCTGGTCCTTGGACCTCACCCTATGTTAACTAAGAACACGAAGGATGGACCAAGCCTTGAGTCTGGTACCTATCAACCACCCAGGTGATTCTTACATGCAACCAGGGTCGAGTCCCTGCCTTAGACTAGGAACCAGTGTACTTCACATAATCATCCCTCACTACTTTCCCCATGTGTATCCTGTTTGGGGGCCTAGTTCACTGGTTGGTCCCCTAAAGACGCATCATTGAAGTGGATACTGTGGTTCATTGTGGGTAATCCAGGCTTTGCTCTGGTGGCCCCTTAACCTGACCAGTTCCAGCACTGGCACCTACCTGCCTGGTTCACTGTTTAGACAGCGACTGAATGGCTATTTGTCATCTAAATATCTCACCCAAGGGCCTCTAACTGAGAAACAGAAGAGCTAGGATTTGAACCTCGGCTCCTGGCTGTTTTGAACCAAAAGATGACAGACCCAAAACCTGATGCAGGGGAAGAAATGAAAAATCTTTGAATAGATCATTTATGGGAGTGGGGCAATAGCTAGGAAGGGAATCAAGCTTGTTTTTCTAACTTATACCTATGTGAGATCTCCCTGCTTCTCCCTTTTTTTGAATAGAGAGATTTTGAATTTCTATTGTAATCATTATGGCTTTTTTTTTTTCGCTTCTCACCTCAAGTAGGGTCTCAGATCAAGCCTGTCTCCTAACAGTAATTCACTGGAGGATACGTTTTGTCTTGCTCCGACACTCTCTACCACTGTTCTTGATCTACAGCCCCATCGGAGGACTCTAGACTGGGGATCTTCCTCAGAAAGGTGTTATGAGTTGAGATTAGTTAGGCAAGTGGCGGAGTGAATGCATAAGCAGTGATTTTGCATAATGAGGCGTGTGAAATCCCACTGGAGGTTGTTAAAACAGCAGACAGGCTGTGGTAAACAAGGAGGAAGGTAGGCTTTGAAAACAGATGGCTTTGAAAACCTGGCAAAGCCCTGTTTCAGACTTTAAAAAATTGCTTTCGTTAGTGCAGGCTATTTTTTAAAATTCTACATGCATATTTTAAAGTTCTGGTTTAATGAAAAAGTTCCGTGGGTAACTGAACATCAGTTTACACCCTGCTGTAAACAAGCTAGCAACCAGATGTGATGGACAGCTTGCACAGAGCTCCTAACTGTTCTTCTACATTTGAATTCAAATATGTGATTTGGGTTTCAGGTGATTTGGGGCAGCTTTGCTGGGTGGGTTTGTGGTGGTGGTCTGCTCCTCCTGGCTAAGTAGACCCCCAGGGTGCTCCCTGCCAATAACCATACCAGCTATGGAAGCTCCCTCTGAAATCCATCCTATTTCCTCCAGGAAACAGGTCTGGCTCCCTGTTTACCTTTCTGGCCTCATCCGGATGACTCCCAACTTTATTTCTCTCCTCTCCACACTTCTTGTCAACCCTTTACCAACATGGCATGATTTCTTGAGTCACCTGCGTTAGTGTGGGCTGAATTCTTTGCCTGGAGTGCCCTTCTTTTGATAGCCCCCAATTTCTCTCTCTCTCTCTTTTTTACTTTTTATTTTGTATTGGGGTATAGCCGATTAACAAACAATGCTGTGATGGTTTCAGGTGAACAGCGAAGGGACTCAGCCATACACACACATGCATCCATTTTCCCCCAAACTCCCCTCCCATCCAGGCTTCTATGTAACATTGAGCAGAGTTCCCTGTGCTGTACACTAGGATGTTACTGGTTATCCATTTTAAAAATAGCAGTTTGTTCATGTCCACCCCAAACTCCCTATCTTTCCCTTCTTCCCGGCAACCGTAAGCTCATTCTCTAAGTGTGAGTGTTTCTGTTTTGCAAGTAAGTTCATTTGTATTATTTCTTCTTAGATTCCTCATATAAGGGATGTCATACAATATTTCTTCTTCTCTGTCTGACTTACTTCACTCAGCATGACACTTTCTAAGTCCATTCATGTTGCTGAAAATGGCATTATTTCATTCTTTTTCATGATATCCCTGGAACTTCCCTGGTGGCTCAGTGGTAAAGAATCTGCCTGCAAGTGCAGGAGACCCAGGTTTGATCCGTGGGCCGGGAAGATCCCCTGGAGAAGGGACTGGCTACCCACTCCAGTATTCTTGCCTGGAGAAACCCATGGACAGAGGAGCCTGGCAGGCTACATACAGTTCACGGGGTTGCAAAGAGTCGGATATGACTGAGTGACCAACACTTTTCCTCCCCCTCCCCCCCCCAGTTATTAATAGAGTCTCTCAGCAGAGCCCTATTTCTAGAAGTTTTGGCCTCTCCCAGTGATGACAATGATGGGCCTCTCCCAGTTTCTATTGATGTAATTCACTTACCTCTCAATTCGAAGGTGCCTCACCATTTTTACATATTTATTTCCAGACACTGTAGATTTTTGGGGACCACATGTTGTAAAAGCTCCTTCAACCAAATTCCACTTAACCAATTCACTAGATTAAAAGTTCGTCCTACTTAATGATCATAAGGATGATAAAGCCTTACATAGTACTTGCTGTGTTCCAGGCATATGGTAAAGCACTTTACTTTTATTAACCCCTTTAATCCTCACAAAAACTCTGTGAGGTAGGTGCAGTTGGAACCCAAAGAGTTGGACATGACTGAGTTGGAACTCAGTTGGAACCCCATCTCATAGGGGGAGGGGAAACTGAAAATCTCATGGACAGAGGAACACGGTGGGCTACAGTCCATAGGGTCACACAGAATCGGACCTGACTGAAGTGACTTAGCACACATGCATGCAGGTGGGTGCAATATGAGTGGAAAACTAAAGAGAGCTTGTATATGAAAACTAAACGCAATCCATGAGCAAGTCTCCATACAGACATGTTGCTGAAAGTATTACTGTCAAATTAGGACGATACAGCAACTGTGAAAGGTTAGGGGAGGGGTGTTTCTCTCTTCTCAGATTTCTTCTGAAATGTCTTAAGAAATGAACTGGAAATCATAGACAATTCACTATGACCATATGATATGGTGGCCATCTTGGTTTCTGCTGTGTTTTTGTTTTTGTTTTCTATTTTAATTATTAATAGTGCCTTTTTCATGTCCTCAAGAGTCTCAGGCTCTTACCATAAAAATATATGGTAACCCTAATAATGGTGGTGGTGGTTTAGACCCAAAGTCAAGTCCAGCTCTTGGGACCCAGTGGGCTGTAGCCCACCAGGCCCCTCTGTCCATGGGATTTCCCAGACAAGAATACTGGGGTGGTTTGCCATTTCCTTCTCCAGGGGATCTTCCCGACCCAGGAATTGAACCTGGTGTCCTATATCGCAGGCAGATACTCTACCAACTGAGCCACCAGGGAAGCCCTACCCTAATTATGGGTATAGTTTAAAGCAAGATGGAAAAGCAAAATCTAACCAGCAGATTTGCCTTCAAAGAAAAGCCCTTGACTATTCATTAAAACCCCTGCTGTTGCAGAGCTCATACCAACCTCTGAAAGGAAAGCATGGAACCCTCCCAGCCCATTGAGAATCTGGGCTTCAGGGAAGGTCCTGGAAAAGATTATTCTTGCATTCAGAAGGTAATTGTCTAGCAAGTTCCCTGCTGCTATGAGATATGGAGTGATATTCTTAAAATTTCCCACATACTGGAGAAAATCAGATTTCTGCACTTGAAGCAGCCTCGGGATCAAAGACCCCTTGCCCTGAGCTCCAACAGGTTGCCCTGATGTCCATCTCTCCATTAACCTGGATTCTAGGACCCACCAGGGCAAACATTGATTTGGCTTAGTGGATACTCTGGCTCTGGTTCAAGTGTAATGAGTAACACGATTGTATTCATTTAGGGTCTGGACAGGGCAAGCGTTATTATTTCGATTTTTGGTTTGAGTCATTATCAAATCCTTTAGTACTTTTGCTTATCTGGGTCAAATCTGGGGATTGTCACCTTTGTTCATTTTGCTGCTCTTTTTAGAGCACTTTCATTCAGAAAAGCAGCTGCTTGCTCAGGTGTATTTCTGTCATGGTTAAAGACAAACATTGGCTGAGTGTTTATAATTTCCAGAAATGGTGCTAGGTAAGTCAAATCCATTATCTCATTGAATCATCAGCAGAATTCAGGAGACGAGATTTTTGATTTCTGTTTTACTGATGAGGCTGAAGCAGAGCTGTGAAGTGATTTATCTGTAGTCACCTAGTCAGTCTAAGAGTTCTGGTTACATCCAGGACTTTCTATTCTCAAACCCTGATGCTCTTGCTTCTGTTACAAGGTTTCCTCCATGCCATGCTGTGTGGTCCTTAAAAAATGCCCGTGATCAGTTTCAAAACAGCTTCGGTATAATTATGCTGCCAGTCAGATTCATGGGTCCCTCAACATTCCCAAAGGCGGTTCCTTTCTTCCCAGGCTGGTGTGTGACCTGACGCTCCATGGGTGCACATCTTCTTTTCCTGAACACAATCAAAGTGTCTTGGGAGCCGGGACCATCTTGACTGCCCTTAATTCTCTTCTCTGAGTGGTGCGTATGGGGTCGTGGTGCGCAGCAGGCATTCATCCATCTCTGAATGAGCAGAAGAGGCTTTGAATGAAGGTCTTTGTCTGGTGTGTGGTCAGACCAGCTGGGAGACATGACGGTTGTCAAACAGATGAAACTGGGATGGAGAAGCGCATGGACTTGGTCTTCCACAGAGAGAGAGCACAACCCAAACCTGCTTTCTGGGCACTGCTGCAGACCCTTGCCCTGAGATGTGTGGTCCCCTGGGTCTGAGCCTGCGATCCCATTCTGTGTGTCTTTAACTTTCTGTATCTGAAGCCAGAACTAGATTTACACTCGTCTGAGTCAGGAGTCTGGGATGTACTCTTGGTCACAGCTCCTCCTCTCATGGGGCCAGTCTTCACGGCATTCCGAGATAATGACAATTTTCTGAGTCCAAAATTCATTCCCTGCTCGCCTTGTGCTTTTTCATGCTCTGATTTTCCAGCCAGGTTACATCAGATGCTCTTGCTAGATGAAGTTTCTTTTTTTTAATGAAACCTCAGAATTCCACCCCCAAAGTCCAGCAGAGAAACCCTGGTAACTCTGTGTCTGGAGATGGCCTTGAATAGAAACTTAGGTCCCAAGCATAAAACCCTAGGCCAGCCTTACCATTCCATAGGGATATTATAAGTAATATCTGGAGCCCAGATTCATCCTTGGAAGGAGATTCAGATCAGTGTGCTTTCAACAGACAGAATTTAGACCAAGAATTTAGACAATTCTTTATAATTGTTTCTTAACTGTATTACTCACAAAATCCCCCAGTTGTACCAAAGGAAATGAAAAGTTGAGTCCTTGGGCAAACCCAATGCATGTGAAACCCTAAGAAAATGCAAGTCCCCCCACCGAAGGGAACTTGAGGGGAGGGGTAGTAAGACCTCTGAAACTTTCAAGCTTGGCTGTCCTAGAATTCTATCATTACAAATTTCTTATGTATGTATTTCACATCTGGTACAAGTGTACTGCTACCCATTCTGATTAAAATAGTGTTCTGTTTGGTAGGTGATATTCTTTTTTAAAAATATTTATTTAAAATTTTTTTATTTTTAGTTTCTTTGGGTCTTAGTTGCAGCACACAGGCTCTTACTTGTGGCTCACAGGATTCATTGCCCTGAGGTATATGGCATCTTAGTTCCCTGACCAGGGATCAAACCTGTGTCCCCTGCATTGGAGGTGGATTCTTAACCACTGGACCACCAGGAAAATCCCTGATATTCTGAATGTCCTCCCAGTCTCTGGCCTTTATGGTTAATTGTACTCAGATATTGCCTTGAGTAAATTAGTCAGGATATATCCAGGATATATATGAACTGACTTGAAGATTCCATTCAAGTGTCTTTTGAAGCACTTCTACCATAGAGTTAACGACAGTGTAAGTTGTTAACTATAGTAAGTGTTCTTATTCTCTGGCTAGTATCACTCCAATCTGGGTAACAGTGGCTTCTCTTGGGGAGTATGGGCTCCAGGGTGCAAGGGCTTCAGTAGTTGTGGTTTCTGAGCTTCAGAGCACAGGCTCGACAATCGTGGTACACAGGCTTTGTCACTATGCAGCACGTGGGGTCTTCCCGGATCAGGGATGGAACCCATGTCTCCTGCATTGGCAGGTGGATTTCTCACCCCTGAGCCACCAGGGGAACCTCAGCTCTAGGTGTTTTTACAAACTGAACATGCTCTCCTAATTAGTACTCAGGTCAAGACAAACAGTGGTCCCAGCTCCTCAGAAAACTCCCTTCATTGGCCCTTCCAGTCACTACCCTCATCCCCAGGACAACCGCTCTTCCGATTTCTAGCAGCAGAGATTGTTTATGCCTGTGTCAGTGCTTTATCTTAATAGAACCACATGAACCATATGTCATAGAACCATAGATACATATTCTTTTATCCGTCTTCATTCACTCAACATTATGTATATGGGATTCATCCATATTGTTAAGAGTAATTGTAAATGACAATTTTTTTTAAAGAATTCACAATGTTTATCCTTTTAAAATTTTTGAAACAACAGGGTTTTTGAGATATAATTCACATATCATAAATTCTTCCATTTTAAAGTGTATAATTCAGTGACTTCCCCCGCTCCAAGGATCGTACTATTTTTTTCCAGTTATACATATGCATGTATCTATTCTTGTTCAAATTCTTTTCCCATTTAGGTTGTTACATAATATTAAGGAGGGCTCCCTTTGCTATAGGGTAGGTCCTTGTTGGTTATCTGTTTTAAATAATTGACTCCGTTTTTAAACCACTTGAACACTGGGATTTTTAAAACTGTGAGAAATAGTATGTGATTTTTATTGTTTATTGACACCCAGTGGATAAGATTTTTTAATGCTTACACGTGCTTTAATATCTGAAAACTACCGTTTCCTTGGTTGCCTCTGTATGTGCTCAGTTGCTCAGTCATGTCCAACTCTTTGTGACCCAGTGGACTGTAGCCTGCCAGGCTCCTCTGTCCGTGGGATTTCCTAGGCAAAAATACTGGAGGGGGTTGCCATTTCCTTCTCCAGGGGAATCTTTCTGACCCGCATTGGGAAGACCCAGGAATGGAACCCACATCTGCATTGGCAGGCATGATCCACCTGGAAGCCCGTTTTCTTGGTTGCACAAGCTTATTGTGAGGTAATCCTTAGGAGAAGCACTTGAGTGTTCTCAATTGTTGCATGTTGGTTACAGTAGCAGGGATCAGCCATAATGTGAAACACAAACCCTGTTCCTCCTGGATGTGCTCTTGGGCAATGTAGTCATTTTACACTCAGTAGTGAGCGGAAGTGGGCAGGGCTCCCTGTTTTGGTTTCCATAAATCTCCAAAATAGTAATGTGCTTTCACTTGTATGACCTCATCCATTCCTCATGGTTGCCCCATGGGAAAGCCCTTGGTCATCCCACTGGACGAGGAAACTGAGGTTCTGAGAGACAAAGTGCCTTGCCCAGATGGTACAAAACATCCTAGGATTAACTCTTCCCACTTCCTCATCTTGTCTCTGTCTATGATACCTCTGAGTGCCCACATGTAACAGAGCTGATAAAACCCAGGGACTCTGAGTAGGAAGCTTGAGTTTTCTGTAATCAGCTGTTAAAACCCAGAGAAGGGGCAGGGTTCTGGGCCTAAGCCCAGGAAAGCCAGCGTCTGTCATACTGGAGAGAAAGTGAAAGGCTGAGTCACTCAGTTGTGTCCGTCTCTGTGACCCCATGGACTGTAGCCCGCCAGGCTCCTCTGTCCATGGAATTCTTCAGGCAAGAATACTGGAGTGGGTTGCCATTCCCTTCTCTAGGGGATCTTCCCGACCCAGGGATCAAACCTGGGTCTCCTCCATTGCAGGCAGATTCTTTACCATCTGAGCCACCATAAGTGACACCTGTCATGCTGGGGAACCTTGCAATCCCACCTTGGAGCCACCCAGCAGATCTTGAGCTGGTTAAATCCTCCCCTCCCCGAAAGAAGACTCGTCACTTCCATCTCTGGCAGAATGCAAGTGGTCAGAGGGACAGGCAACTTAGTCAGAGGTGAGAGACAGAAGGCTTGGTGACCTGGCCTGGGAGTTGAGAAGTACAGCATGGTGGCAGCTGGGCCAAATTTTATGACAACTGGGGAGCAGACAAGGGCCGAGTGAGAGAGTTAATTCTTTGTTCCAGTCCCATGAGTGGCTATTAGGGAAGAGAATGGGGTTGGCTATACAAGCCCCGAGACCTAATGCTTTTCTTCGTAATAATTCTCCAGTCATGTCTCCTGATCTAGAATTTCAGCTCGGTCTTCTTGGCTTTGACTGTTGGACCAGGCTTCCAGCAGGTGGGTTCTGTCCTGAACCTCCTTCCGCCAGCAGATCTGCCCCTTGTCGTCCTGGGGGAAGTCAGACTTCCCCGCTCTCCTCCATAACACCGTGTGCTCCGTCCTTCAGCCTGGCCTGTGGTGGCCTCCGTGGTCACCTCGGTAACTTTCCCATTTGCTGAAATCACCCCCGTGCTCCAGTCGTGCTGAACTGCCCTCCGTTTCCCTGAAGCACTGTGTGCCCTTTCACACTTTGACACTCTGTCGAAGGTTCTGCCTATGGCTCCCATACGCATGCTGCTTTGTCGGGTAAGGACTTACTCTTTAAAGATCCAACTTGGCCGCCTTTCTTCCTGGAGGCGTTTCCTGCTTCCTGTTGGATTTAGTCCCTCTCTTCCGGGCCCTGCAGTACCCATGCTTCCTCATGTCCAGTTCCCCACGTCTGGTGTCAGTCTGCCCCCCCGTGAGTTTCTCCTTCTAGACTCCCAGCAGGGTTATGAGCCACAGTTCAGTAAATGTTTCTTTATTGAAACTGCCCGAAGACACACGGTGAGAACTACCGTGTGAAAGCAATCCCAATACTGGGCATATACCCAGAGAAAACCATGATTCCAAAAGACACGTGCACCCCAATATTCACTGTAACCCTATATATGATAGCCTGGACATGCTGCCGCTACTGCTGCTAAGTCACTTCAGTCGTGTCCGACTCTGTGCGACCCCACAGACGGCAGCCCACCAGGCTCCCCCGTCCCTGGGATTCTCCAGGCAAGAGTACTGGAGTGGGGTGCCATCGCCTTGGACATGGAAGCTACCTAAATGTCCATCAACAAAGGAATGGATAAAGAAAATGTGGTATATATGTAAAATGGAGTATTACTCAGCCTTAAAAAGGGATGAAATTAGGTCATTTGTAGAAACATGGTTGGACTTAGAGGCTGTCATACAGAGTGAAGTAAGTCAGAAAGAGAAAAACAAATATCATATATTAACACATATATGTGGAATCTAGAAAAATGGTATAGATGATCTTATTTGCAAAACAGAAACAGAGAGACAGACATAGGGAACAAATGTATGAATACCAAGAGAGGAAGGAGGATTCGGGTGAATTGGGAGATTGGGATTGACGTATATTCACTATTGATACCCTATATAAAATAGATAACTAACGAGAACCTACCGTATAGCAGGAGTTTCCCAGGTGGCTCAGTGGTAAAGAATCTGCCTGCCGATGCAGGAGACTCGGGTTTGATCCCTAGGTCAGGAAGATCCCCTGGAGAAGGAAATGGCAACCTACTCCAGTATTCTTGCCTGGGAAATCCCATGGATGGAGGAGCCTTCTGGGCTACAGTCCATGTGTCACCAAGAGTCGGACACAACTTAGCAATTAAACAGCAACAGCTGTCTAGCACAGAGAACTCTACTCAGTGCTCTGTGATGAACTAAATGGGAAGGAAATCCAAAAAGGAGGGGATTCACACACACACACACACACACACACACACACACACACAAGCCCCATCCTACTGTCTGCCTGGCCACAACACAATAAATATTTGTCACGTGAGTTGATGGCTGAAGAGTTTGTTGACTCTGAATGCAGTTCTTTTTGGACTTTGTCGACTGAAAAAAAATGCACAATATGAGGGTTGTGGGTTAAGTTTTATTTAGGGCAAAATGAAGACTGCAACCTGGGAGACAGCACCTCAGATAGCTCTGAGAAACTGCTCCTAAGAGGTAGGAGGGAAAGGTCAGTACACACACACACACACACACACACACACACACGTATTGCTGATTCACTTTCACTTTCTGTACTGTTGAAACTAACACAACACTGTAAAATAATTATACTCCAGTAAAACTTAATTTTAAAAAGGGCCCTTGGTGCTGGCTTGAGGCAGGCAGGGATCTTTCAAGATGCTTTGTGGGGAGAGAACTCAAGCCACCTGAGCACCTGCACCCCAGAGACTCTTCCGGGCAGAGCCCATGACTCCTGGAGGTCTCCCCGTCCCAGGCCTCAAAGCTTGCCACTTGGGGCGCGTGTGAGCCGTACACACCCAGGAGAATTGTATCTGTCCCTGGGGTTAATGGATCCATTCCCTGTAAATGGAACCTGGTGTCCAATACACATCAGGGGGAGAAGGAGAGCCAGGCGGGGAGGAGGAGGATGTGCTGGTGGAGTTGGTTAAAGAGCCGACAGCTGCACTGACTTAATTGGGTTTTATTCTATTTGATCTCGGATAAAGAGGATTTTTGAGAGTCCATTTTCTCCTTCTTAAGTGTTCCTGCTCTAAAAATAAGAGAGAGAGAGAACACACAAAGAAGCCCCGTCCTACGATCTGCTCAGTTCTCAGGCCCTTGCTAGCCAAGCTCGCTACACATGGGGGCAGTAGCACACCACCAACCTTCTCAGAAGCACCCACGGGAGCTGGTTTCTGAATCTGGAGCGTTCACCGAGAATTTTAGCGCTAGTTAGATGTTTTCCCATGTCATATACATCGGCAAGAAATATCACTTAAGACCAAGTTGGAAATAAATTAAGCAGGGAACCCCATAAAGAGGTTTATATTTGCTTTTCTGCCATAGTCTGTGAATTTTTACACTTGGAATGTCTACAGACTGGATCCCAAACCCCCCAGTTTGCAACCAATTGGGCCCTAAGGCTATTCTCATCAACTTGATGGTGTTCCCAGGAATTCCACGTCAAGTTGCAAGATCTCTGCGTGTCAGCTAATGGCTTCTGAATGTTTAGAATGTGCCTGGCCCTGTCTCGTGGATGGTCCCACGTGTTATTTCAGGAAGCTCACATCATTAGTCTTCTATACCGGAAGAAGAATCAGGCTCAGAGGGATCAAATGCACTGGTCAAGGTCACCCAGCTGAAGGACATAAGGGAACTTCAGTGCACTTTCTGTGAAGGCGGGAAGGTTGCTTGTCTTGTTCACTGATGTACTCCTTACTCTCAGGGCAGTACCAGGCCACACAGTCGACAGTTCATAAATATTTGTCAAGTGAGTCAATGGTTGAAGAGTTTGATGACTGAGTGCAGTTCTCTTTGGACCCTGTCGACTTAAAAAAAATGTTCAACTTGAGAGTTGCGAGTTAAGTTTTACTCAGGGAAAAACGAGGACTGAAGCCCAGTAGATAGCACCTCAGATAGCTCTGAGATACTCCAAAGAGGAGTATCTGAGATGCTCCAAAGAGGTGGGAGGGGAAGGTCTGTATATATGTGGTTTTGGTGGCAGTACATGCAACCAAGCACAGATTTTCCCAGAAGGTTTCTGCTGGTCTCATGAAGCTTTCTGCTAGTCACAAGGAGCAGCCGTCACTGGGAAAGGTTTCAGGCCTTTCTAAATATGAGGAGATATATGACTGGGCTCGTAAAATTGGTTCCTGAAAATAACTATTCTAAGACCCGTCCTGCCATTTTTTCTACAAGCCTTCCTGATCTGCACCATGAACTCCTTCCAGGGGCTGTCAAGGTCAGCAGCTGCAGCAGCACCTGGACTAGTCCTTGTAGAGGTAGATGGCAAGTGTTCATGACGAGTTGGCAAGTGCCAATGTGTAGTTGATAACCGTCCTGTGCTTAAGGAAGGGGTTGGCAATCTGGCAAGCATCTCTAGTGAATGCTCTCTTCCATTGGCAGCCCTTGGATTTGAAAAGAAAACCCCTCCCTCTGGGAGATATAGAGACCCACAATCCAGAGTCAGAAGGGTGGGGAGAGATAGGAATGCACCCCAAAGAGTCATTTCTTGCTGAACAAATTCCCTGTGAGGTGAAAGAAAGAAAATAGTACAGTATTGGAGCATCAGGGTTCATCCCAACTAAGTTGTGTGGAACTGGGAGATAAGGAGCCGTATGCTACCTTTGGGGAGGATTTTGATTCCAGCATCCAAACTATGAAAATGCTCAAGGATGGGTAGGAAGAGGCTATACCCCAAGGATGCATTCCTGTGAGGAGTAGAGGCTCAGAATGGGGAAGTCACTGAAACTCAAACGATCTGCTTGAAACTGGGGTCCCCAGTGGCCCATGGTTCACACACACTGTTCTGTCTTGGCCGCCTCTTTGCCGTGTGCTGGGATCAGCTGCATCATTGATGGATGATAGAGGGCTTGCATGGCCCAGAGAACTGCAGGGACCTGAGGGGTTGGGAAGCTTTCTGAGCTCCACTTTGCTGAGTGAGCCAGGAACGTTGAGAGCCCCAGAGATTCAGGGGACATCTCAGAAATGGGAGACTCAGGGTATGTGATTGGAAGATGTTTGCACTCTTAAAAATGTTTGTAAATTCAACATGCTCTTTGTGCTGCCTGTTTACTGAGAGGCATTGCAACTTTTAGTGGGGATGGGTGAGTGTGTTTATGTTGGGGGACCTGGGCAGACTCACCCCCAAGGCAGGCTAGGGAAGAACAGGAAGTCGACACATGAGTTGGCCCAGAATCAAGAAGAAAGGGAATGAATCCTTGGTTCCGTCAGTAGGAGGACAGAGGGCTCGGCTAACCCAAGTAGAGAAGGGGCGGTGCAGGGCTCCTAGATTCTCTGATGGGCGTTCTCAGTGTCTCCAGTCTCAAGCTGGACTCAGGTGTCTGGTGGTCCGTCATCGCTCATTAGGTGAGGCTGGAGCCATACAAGGCAGCAGGTGTCTGGACCCATTGCAAGTGGAGCCAGGCTGGTTTCTGGTCAGCTTTTTTTGTTTGCCACCCCCCCTCCACCACAATAGTCGATCAGTCATGTCTGACTCTTTGTGGCCCCATGGACTGTAGCCCACTAAACTCCTCTGTCCATGGAATTCTCCAGTAAAGAATACTGGAGTGGGTTGCCATTTCCTTCTCCACCTCCCCGCCAGTGAAGTGAAAGTTGCTTAGCTGTGTCCTACTCTTTGCGACCCCATGAACTATACAGTCCATGGAATTCTCCAGGCCAGAATACTGGAGTGGGTAGTCTTCCCTTCTCCAGGGGAACTTCTAGACCCAGGGATTGAACCCAGGTCTCCCACGTTGCAGGTGGATTCTTTACCAGCTGGGCCACCAGGGAAGCTCAAGAATACTGGTGTGGGTAGCCTGTCCCTTTGAGTGGGTAGCCATTCCCTTCTCCAGGGGATCTGCCCAACCCAGGAATCAAACCAGGGTCTCCTGCATTGCAGGCAGATTCTTTACCAACTGAGCTACAGGGAAGCCCACCTCCCCACCATCCCCATGCTTATTCAACTCCTCTGGTGGCTCAGATGGTAAAAAATCTGCCTGCAATGCAGGAGACCTAGGTTCCACCCCTGGGTCAGAAAGATCCCCCGGAGAAGGGAATGGCTACCCACTCCAATATTCCTGCCTGGAGAATTCCATGGATTGTATAGTCCATGGGGTCGCAAATAGTCGGACACGACTAACACTTTCCCTTTCATGCTTGTTCAAGCTTCTTCTAAAGTGGTTCGTGGGAGGTTGGTAAGATCTATGGGGACCAGCCCTGGTCCTGGCACAGAGATGGAGGAGATGACTACTCCTTTCATTTTCTGGTCCTTTCTCTTCTATTGGCTTTCTATTGCAAAAACTGTCTTTGATCTCTAGAACCTTTGCTCTTGGTTGTGTTTTGTTAATTCCACCATGATGGCTATTGGGCCACAAACTGCCCAGATACTTTGTTGTTGTTCAGTCGCTAAATCATGTGCAATTCTGTGAACCCATGGACTGCAGCATGCCAGGCTTCCCTGTCCTTCACCTTCTCCCGCAGTTTGCTCAAACTCATGTCCATCGAGTCAGTGATGCCATTCAACCACCTCATCCTCTGTCACCCCCTTCTCCTCCTGCCTTCAATCTTTGCCAGCATCAGGGTCTTTTCCAATATTTGGTCAAACGTTATTCTGGGTGTGTCTGCGAGGGTGTTTTTGGATGAGATTAGCATTTGAATTGGTGGCCTGAGGAAAGCAGATGGCCCTCCCCCATGTGGGGAGGCTTCAAGCAATCTGTTGAAGGCCTGGATTTTGAACAGAAAGGCCAACTTGACTCTCCTGCCAGCAAGAGAGACTGTCTGCAGGCTGACAGCAAAGCTGAGATATTGGTCTTTTCCTGCCTTTGGACTTGAATTAAAACCCCAGCTTCCTGGGATGTGGAGTCGGCCAGCTTTCGATCTGGAACCTGCACCTTCACCTTTCCTGATTCTCAGGCCTCTCGTCTCGGTCGGGGTCCAGTCTGCTTGTGTGTCCAGCTGACTGGCTATGGCTCTCGGGGCTTCTCAGCCTCCATAATTGTGTAGGCCAGTGCCTTCAATTCCTTATCATCAACCTCTTTATGTGTGTATGCTGTTGGTTCTGTTTCTCAGGAGAACATGACTAATGCGTCTACTTTGGAGATGCTTTCTGATTCTGTTTTCTTTCTCACCCTCACAACTACACCCACTAAACCCGTGTGTGCTCTGTGCTAAGTTGCTTCAGCTGTGTCCGACTTTTTGCAACCCCACGGACTGTAACCCGCCAGGCTCCTCTGTGCATGGGATTTCCCAGGCAAGAATACTGGAGTGGGTTGCCATGCCCGCCTCCAGGGGATCTCCCCGACCCAGGGATTCAAGCCACGTCTCTTATGTCTCCTGCATTGGCAGGTGGGTTCTTACGTGAGCCAAATTGCTTTGACTGAAGCAAGGTGAAGAACTCAATACTCTGCTGGCTGTCCTTCCTGCCAGACCTTGCTCACTTGCTAAAGGTTCTTTGACTTCATGAAATACGGCTTGAAACTACTGGCCTACAATGTCAAGACCAGCTGTTTAGACTGATATTCAAGCCAAGCAGAATCTGACCCCTGGGGCCTGTCCAGCACATCTTTGGCCATGCACATTCTGTGTCGGGTAGGCAAGTCGTCTCTAAAGAGACCATTGTTGTTGTTATTTAGTCGCTAAATCCTGCCCAACTCTTTTGTGATCCCATGGACTGTAGCCCACCAGGCCTCTCTACCCATGATCTTTCCCAGGCAAGAATACTAGAGTGGGTTGCCATTTCCTTCTCCAGGGGATCTTCCTGACCTGGGGATCGAACGCCGGTCTCTTGCATAGTCAGGCAGATTCTTTGTATGACTGAGCCACTAAGGAAGCCCCATACTCGGCTCTTTAGCACATACTAGTTTATGTACTGGGAATGCCCTCTTGTTCCCACACCATGATGTGTCCAACAAGCTCATTCCCATCCTTCAAGATGAGCTCAAATGTCACCTTTTTGTGAAATCCATCCTGACTGTGAACAGAGCTTGCCACCCACTCCTCAGGTCCCCTTGCCACTGATCCCATCTAAGTGTTATCATCAATGTGCTTTGCCTCCCACCTCCCTTGGCTGCAAGTTCCTGGAATGCCAGAGCTATCTCTCTGGTGCTTAGAAGAGTTCCCAAACACTCAGCAAGCGCACGTTTCAACCTGTGGAATGAATGAACAATGACTATACTATCTGCATCTGACTATAACTAGATTTTCAAAATATTGGTCAGTGAGACAACCACAGATCTTTTAATCCTGAAGGTTTATCCAGATTATTTGACCTAATTCTTTAACACCGCATCATCAGATAATTCCTTGTGAGCAGACCACAGTAATGTCAGCAAATACCATGCTGAATTTCACCTCCACTGCAGCGTGGAGAGCCTGGAGTCCTTTCATGAATGCACTCACAGAGAGAGATCTGAAGATTAGCATTCTTGTAATGAGCAGGAGAGAAACAGTCATTGAAATCGTTCAGGTGGTATCGGTAGAGCATCTCTAAGCAGCAACGTTCAGTCAACAGCAGCGAGAGATGGTGGGTTTCACAGATTGGTCATGGGGAGGTTTGTAAATGTCATAGTTTATAAAAGATTAAAGGTAAAGGAAATAAGGCACAGATCCAGTGACCTAATTGCAGGAAACACTTTGTCTAAAACACAGCCCAGAAGGAAACGGTAAGGAGGATAGAACAAGTTCTTTGGAAATGTGTTGTTGTTTAGTCACTAAATTGCATCCAAGACTTTTATGACCCTGTGGACTGTCACGCCTCTACACAGAGGAAAGACCATGTGAAGACAGAGCGAGAAGGCAGCAGTCTGCAAACCAACGGACCTCTGGAGAGTGTATCACACACCTTCAGGGCCCCAACTCACACTCTCTTGCTCCCTATTCATTTTTAACCACAGGGATAATGAAAATTTCCTGAGTGGGTTTCCAGTAGCTCACCCCAAGTGCCCACAACGGCCTTTGATTCCTACCCCTTTGATTCTCTGACACCCCTGACGTCAGTGGGAACTGACTCATCAAACACGCATGCTCAGCACAGATGTGGGGCAACCCAACCAAGGGTTTAGGAGCCCATAGGTATGTGCTTCCAGGTTGACCTTGGGTGGGCCATTCTAGGAGGTGTCTTATATACTCCTGAGTAGCTCCCGGGTGGAACCGAGCCCCAGATGCACATGGCAGTGACCTCAATAATATGCCCATGGGTGGGTTTTTCCTCCTTCCCTCACCATCGCAGACCCCTGACTGCTGCTCCCTGAGGTTCTCTTACAAGTCAGCTACCCACACCCCAGGCTCTGTCTATCGGGGAACCCAAGCTAAGACAAGAGGTGATGGGATGCCCTGCAGTGGCCTCATCTCAGCTGTGTCTCAAATTCAGCTTCGCTCTGTTCTTTGGCAGTCACTGGGCCCTTTACTGGGGATTGTCTGCTCCCCATTCTCGACTCCTGTGTCTCTTCCCCTGCATTAGACCCTGGTGGAGGTGGGGTAGAGTGTTGCCTTCCTGGTAATCTTCATCAGATACTAGGACTGGGAAGATTCATAGTGATTGAACCAGAGGGACAGCACCCCTATAGAATTCTGACTTAATGATGTTTGTTTCAGTTGAAGGATTTCTGTTCTATGTTATATATACATGGCCCCAGAGGCATTCCGTGGCGCTGAAACACCACACTGGGCTTGAGCCACCGTGTTTTAACACTTTTGTATACAAAAAGATTTCATTTTGCTTAGGTTTATGGGAGATGGAGTTGTGGAGTCATACTGGGCGAGAACAGAGCCTGTCAATCTAGGTCTTTGGGATCCATATGGTGTACGTGGGTATGTGTTCCTTTATTTTTTAAAATCCTCTTCCGTAATTAATTACAGTAAGAAAATGAACTTTCACCCCGTTATTGTCTATCATGTGCCTCTTGCCAATTAGCACGGTTGCACTTCACAGCTTCATTTAGTATCAGTCATGAAACTTGAAGAAAGATGGCACCGTTTCGGAATATTAATTCAAGTGCATTTCCCTGGGGCGTTAAACCTTCTGACATCCTGGACTCTTTCTATTTGGGAGAAAGTTTTTGGATTTTCAATTCAAATAAAGCTTAGCTTATAGAGACAATCTTCCCTCTTTATGCTGGAAAAGAATCCCTGTTCTCATATTAGCCCATTTCCTGCCAAGGGCAAGAGGCTGTGTGTGTGTGTGTGTGTGTGTGTGTGAGACAGTCAGTCAGTCGTGTCTGATTCTTTGTGACCCCGATAGACTGTAGCTCTCCAGGCTCCTCTGTCCATGGGATTCTCCAGGACAGAGTGGGTTGTCATTTCCTTCTTCAGGGGATCTTCCTGACCCAGGGATCAAACTTGGGTCTCCTGCATCACAGGAGAATTCTTTACTGTCTGAGCCACCAGGGAAGCTCCAGGAAAAGAGGCTACCAAATCTTTAAGAGATCACGATTCCTGAGCAGCCTAAGAGCTCCTTGGTATTCCTTCCCAGATCAGGCTTCCTGAGATTTCATTGAAGGTGAAATAATGCGTTTTAGAAACTCATCAGCACAGGAATGGCTTTTGGAGATTTAGCCCTCAGTCCTGTGCATGGTACTTGATGCAAGCTCAGTACGTCTCTCTGTGGATATTGAGGGAATGATACCTCATAATTGCCAGACGAGGCATCTTTGAGTGAATTTCTGAGAAGTGCTGATGTGCTTGGGCTTGAGAGTGTGCCTGGTGCCCAGTGATAGGATTCCCCCTCTGCTCTGCATCCTAGGGGGGACCCTGAGCATCCCCAGTGTTCTGTGATCAGAGCCCAGGGGCTCCTAGTGTGCCCAGGAAAGGGCCATGCACTTCCTGGGAGACCCAACAGTTCTTGCCACACAGTTTGCTCAGTCAGGAAATGCACTCCCTTCACAAGAATCCCAACATCTCTAGAGCAGGAGACGCTACCCTTCAGCAAGCCCTCTCCACTGGGTTGCAGGGAACCTGGCTCTTTTCCTCATTGGCAATTGCTGTTTCTTGACCATTGGGACCTCTTGAAATAAGTCTCCTGGACACAGTTTTGGTTTAATCCTGTTCATCCTTTTTGATTCATTTCATGCACAGCTTGAGCCAAACTTGGTTGATAATTTTTCCATATTCCCTTAAGCCATGTTCCCAGCCAGCAGCCATAGTAATTGCTGGACCTGGAGGCAGGAGTCTGCACTTTGACCTGTTTCTTTCCACCAGTTCCTTATAAACATCTTAGTTTATTTACTGGAAAACTGAAACACCTCCAAGGCCCTTGCAGGCATACCACGTGCCCTGTTGCCCTAACTGAGGTTCTATTCCCAGCTTACCTGCCTATGGATTCCTCAGTCTCTCTCTCCCCTAATCCTTTCTTCCGCAAGGATCAATTCACTCATTTGTTCATCAAGCATTTAGGGCCACTGGGCTTTGTGAAGCATGAGATGAATCAGGCAAATGTCATGCCCTCGAGAGGTTCACAGTCCAGGGAATAAGAAAGACACATATACTGAAAAATTATAATCAGTGTGATGGAGCTGTAAAAGTGGGAAGGCCAAGGGTCATGGAGCAGAGAAGGGGCTCTGAACTGGGGTGCTCTAGGAAGAGGGGTTTTTAGGGCAGACAGTGAGCAGGAGTAAACTATCTGGAATAGTGGGGTGGGGGAGACTTCCTAGGACATTTCAAGCTTGTGAGATGTAGCTTGGGGAGATGATGGCAGTTGAGGTGTGGAAGGCTTAAACTTCATGAAAAAAGATTGTATTTCACAATCCACTGTACTCTAGACCAGGGGTCCCCAGTCTCTGGGATCTAATGCCTGATGATCTGCGGCAGAGCTGATATAATAATAATAGAAATCAAGTGAAAGTGTTAGTTGCTCAGTTGTGTCTGACTCTTTGCAATCCCATGGACTATAGTCCACCGGGCTCCTCTCTCCATGGGATTTCCCAGGCAAGAATACTGGAGTAGGTTGCTATTTCCTTCTCTAGGGGATCTTCCCAACCCAGGGACTGAACCCGGGTCTGCTGAATTGGAGGCAGATCCTTTAAAGTGCCTAATAGATGTAATGTGCATGAACCATCTTGAAACTATCCCCTCCACTGCCAGTCCATGGAAAAATTGTCTTCCATGAAATCGCTTCCAGGTGCCAAAAAGATTGGGGACCACCACTCTAGACAGGGGAACCAGTGGAAAACTCTAGCAAGGGAGCGATTGTCAGTCTCTGGTTTGGAGTCTGGCTTGGAGGGGCTGAGACAGGATGTTGCTGGTCTCCTGATGGTGAGAAGGCAAACAGCACAAACTGTGAGCAGAGCAGGGCAGGGAGAGAAGGTGGAGAGAAGGTGCTGGTTGAGAGTGCTTGCTGGATGATAGTTGGCTCCATCAGGGGGTTGGGGGTGGTGGTGAAGACAGTGGCTGACTGTTCAGTGTCTCTGAATTCCCATCAGTGTCTGGACTCAGATGTCTCCCAGGTAGTCACGATGACTGCTGCTTCTAGTTCTTCCAAGACTCCCTCTAGGACCATTTTCCCTGTCCCCACCCTGTCTCAGCCCCTCTCAAAGGCAAGCCTACCTTCTCCTTGGGCCGGTCTCTGAACTTCTCCCAAGCAAGAATACTAGAGTAAGTAGCCATTTCTTTCTCCAGGGCATCTTTCTGACCCAGGGATTGAATCCAGGTCTCCTGCATTGCAGGCAGGTTCTTTACCATCTGAGTCACCAGAGAAGCCCCCTACAAACTCTGGAGTGTCCTTTCTCTTAGACTCCAGAGCTTTCTTTCTATACAAGTATTGATCTTTGGCAGGGTTGAGATTGCTCTTTACATTAAGAATGAACTTGTTCACCAAAATATAATTAGCACAAGAAGACGGAATATTATTAGGGGCCTCATTAATTTCACCAAGTTTATTTAAATTGCAGCAGGATGTCAAATCAATAATGATGGCTAATTAAGAAAAACCCATCTGATTTCCTTAAAGTACATGGAGGGGGTGCCACAAAGGCTGCAGTGGGGAGGAAGGTGAGAAGTTTCTGATAAACAGAGATGGTACCTCCTCTCTTAAATGGAGGGGACCGAAGGTGAGCTAGGTAGGTGTCCTTGCTGAATTAGGGAAAGGGTTGCCTGCAGTAGGTGTGAAATTTGAAGTGATTAACTCCAGAGGCACTAGAGGCCTGAGACCCCATGTCATCATGAGACGTCCCTCTTCCCCTCTCAGATTTCATTAGAAGACTGTGAATTAGGGTGAAAAATAAGGAATCAGAACCAGCTGGTTTTGAATCCTGGTCCTTCCACTTATCCCTGGGGCAGGAAGATCCCCTGGAGTAGGAAATGGCAACCCACTCCAGTATCCTTGCCTGGAAAATCCCATGGTCAGTGGAGCCTGGCAGGTAACAGTCCGTAGGGTTTCAAAGAGTCAGAGCACACCTGAGCACACAAGCACCCTCCGCTTGTATCTGTGCAACTTTGGGCAACTCCTATAATAAGTCAGCGACCATAAGACTCACCGTCTAGGATACTGTGGATTTTAAAGGAGATGCTTTAGAAGGGCTTGGTTGCCTGATGTAGGATGCACTCAGGAAGTGTCCTCTCTTCCTGCCTCTTCTTTTGATTCCATCCCTCCCCTGGAGAGGGACCAAGTGTCCCGCTGCTGACTTTGCTCAGCAGGGGCGAGGCCATGTCCCCCCTCAGAGGGACCCCAAGTCTTCCCTTTATGTTTCTCTGCATGTTGAAGCTGTGGAAGAAGCCCTGAAAAGTGAAAGTGAAAGTTGCTCACTTTGTGTCTGACTCTTTGCGACCCCATGCACTATGCAGTCCATGGAATTCTCCCGGCCAGAATACTGGAATGGGTACCTGCTCCCCTCTCCAGTGGATCTTCCTGATCCAGTAATTGAACCTGGGTCTCCTGCATTGCAGGCAGATTCTTTACCAGCCAAGGTGTCAGGGAAGCCTGGAAGAAGCCCTGGGCATCCACAATCATCTATTAGAGGTGATTTTATTACTTCCACCCTGTTCTCTGCTCAGTAACAGTGGTAAGCTTTGGGAGCTCCCATCATCAGGATGTTTGGGCAGAGTCCACCAGCTTCAAACAGAACAATTTGTTCTGAGCACACAGCCCCAAGTGATGGCAGAGGAAAGAGTGGGAGGCTTGATCTACAAAGGAGCATCCTTTCCTCTGCTCTCCGCCAGGGAGGGAGGGAGCTGTGAGCCACATGAGCAATCCACCCATGGAGGAAATGCTAGTGTGGCTTTTCAGCTCGGCTTGTGTGTTTTGTCTGTATTGTTTTAAGGGAATTTTTTCTTTCGGATATTTGAACTGATTCTTTGGAAAACCAGGTGCAAAACCAAGGAACACTTAGTGGTTCATTTTGAAGCAAATTAGAGGGTTTTCCTCCTTGGTGTCAGGAACTTGAAGTGACTTTGTACATTGAGAGCACTCCCACGTTAAAGATGGGTAAACTGAGACTTGGGGTTTCTCCAGGGACTCAGTGGTAAAGAATCTGCCAGCCAATGCAGGAGACACGGATTTGACCTCTGGTCCGGAAGATCCCCTGCCATCCAGGAAATGGCTACCCACCCCAGTATTCTTGCCTGGAATATTCCATGGACAGAGGAGCCTGGCAGGCCACAGCGTATGAGGTTGCAGAGTCTGACAGGACTGAGCCATTGAGGATGAACACACGCAGACTGAGACTCAGGATGTTCTTGCAGTTCTAAGTGGCAGAGGCAGGTGAGACCCAGAAGGAAGGCTGATGGGGTTGGGGACTGCTGACACGCGCTCCTCTTATGGCCTCTCGTTGCTCTGTTTCCATGTCAGTCTCCCCCTGTCAGGAGGGTGCACTTGTCTAAGAATTAGGAGAGTGTCCCACCTATTTCTGGGTTGCTGGTGCCTCAGGGCATGCTTGGCACATGGCAGAGACCAGCCCGTGTTCATTGACTGAATAGAGGAATAATGGCCATAGGGGTCCCAGATCCAGATGTGTGTTCTGAAGGAGAGCCCAGAGCCGTGCAGGGCAGGAAGGAGAGCGGGGGCCAGTGGCGCCCCCTCTGGTGGGAGTGGGCACAGGCACCCATGCTGGCTGAGTGCCTGTACCCGGTAGCCCCACCCCAGACCCTGAATGTGCAGTCTTGTCTACCCCCAGAGCATGTGTGTGCAGAGGGCAAGGTTATCCTTGTCACAAATGGGAGGCAACTGAGACTCAGACAGGCTTACCAGCTTGCTGAAGGCTTGTTGTTGTTTAGTTGCTCAGTTGTGTCTGACTCTTTGTGACCCCATGGACTGTAGCCTGCCAGGCTTCTCTGTCCATGGGATTTCCCAGGCAAGAATACTGGAGTGGGTTGCCAACCCAGGGATCAAACCTGGGTCTCCTGCATTGGTGGGAGGATTTTTTTTTTTTTTTTTTTTTTTACCACTGAGCCACCAGGGAAGCTCTGCTGAAGGTTACCCAGGGAGAAAAAGAGGAAGTCAGGTTGCCCTCTTCAAATCCCATGTCCAAATTGCCAGCTCTGCTGCAGAAATGGAATAGAATGATAAGGAAGGAACCATGGGACAAGGGAGGCAGTTTATGGACCTCTTAGGAAAGCGCTTTTTTATCTGGGGCTCTCTCTCTCTTAGGGAAGAGCTTTCCCAGTTAGGTTAGCCTTGTTAGGTTAGCCTTGTTAGGTGCAGGGTGCTGGCAGCTCTGATTTGGTGCAATAGAAGGGAAGGGAAGTGAAAGTGAAAGTCGTTCAGTCGTGTCTGACTCTGCAACCCCATGGACTGTACAGTCCATGGAATTCTCTAGGCCAGAAGACTGGAGTGGGTAGCCTTTCCCTTCTTCAGGGGATCTTCCCAATCCAGGGATCTAACTGGAGTCTCCTGCATTGCAGGCAGATTCTTCACCAGCTAAGCCACAAGGGAAACCCAAGCATACTGGAGTGGACAGCCTATCCCTTCTCCAGTGGATCTTCCTGACCCAGGAATCGAGCTGGGGTCTCCTGCATTGCAGGCAGATTCTCTACCAGCTGAGCTATCAGGGAATCAGTGGTTAATTTCTAGCAGGAAATGCTGAGCTGAGAAGCATGGTCAGGCTGGGAATGAGCTGGGCATGATATTAGTCCTGGGGCATCATCAAACAGTGTATGGGCAGGATGGTTTCAAAGGCAGCAAGATGGGGGTTCCAGAACAGGAGTAGGGGTGGGGGCTTCATTCCCTTGGCTGTGAGAGGCTGGAGACCAGAAGGAGCAAATGGATGGGCACTCTAGTGCTCACAGCTCTCGTACTTTGAATGATGCTATGGGACAAGCAGGGGCTGCATAAATATTTTTTAAGGAATAGATGAAGAATTGGCAACCCTCTAGTTATGAGTCTAATAGGGGGGTGTGGCTGGATCTCAGACACAGAGCAGGGCACTGCAGGTGACCCAGAATGTTGAGATTTGAAGGCCATTCTGGTAGGATCTGGGGCCTCAGACTGCTTGAGTTCTTCCTGGAAAACTTTCATTAGGTCTGGGGACTTGGAGGGAGCGGAGCCTGACACACGGTCACCAGTCTGCTCAGGGGGATGGAGAGAGAGCAGGCAGGCACCAGGCGCCATCGACACCATTTTCTCTGGATCTTCTCTACCTTGAGTCAGCTCCAGTGGACAGCTTGGTAGCAAGGTCTCTTTTCTTCTATGTTCTGTTTCTTTTCCCCAAGGGCACCTCTAGCTTTTAGCTTACGGTCAGAGTGGAGAAAAGTACCACCCAAGGAAGGTTCTCACAGCTCAAATGTCAGCTCCAGCTTCCACTCCCACATCCAGATGGATCTTACCTCCAGCATCCTGCCAGGAACTGCTCATCCCAGTTTTATTAAAGCAGACACTGACCAAAGGGATCACTTCTTCCAAGAGAAAAAAGCATTAAGGAATTCTTTCCCAGACTCTTTGAGTATGGAGACCTGCGACAGTTACCCTCAAGGGAGACTGAGCTCAGTTTTCTGGATGCTCCTCTTAATCAGTTTGAAAGATAATGCTGGCACAGAAGATCACACGTCTGTTTTAATAAAGACCACAGAAGGATGGCACAATCCTCCCCAAAGCCATTCCTTGTCCTGAGGCACCGATCCCCTAGACCCTGGCTGTCCTTCCAGATACGGGGACACCTGCCACCAACATAGCTAAGTTGGGGTGAAGTTCTGTTTCATAGGAAGGCAGAGCAAAGAGCTCTGGGGATTTAAGTCTCCTGCCATTGGCTTTGCTCTGACTCTGCTCTTGCTTGTCCTTCAGAACCTGCAAAGAGCCCAGTTAATGAGCAGCCAATCTGTCCTCACCAACTGCAGCTCGTTTCTTTCTGCCTTTGGCAATTTCACCTGCTGTGTTCCCTTCAATGGGGCCCGGGTAGAAACTGCAGCAAGTCGGGATAAGTTTAATTGGGCCCCAAATGTGATTAACCAAGACTGGCTCACATATGCTCTGCTGGTGTTTAGCATGCCACAAATTCTAGCATTACCCAGTGGGTCCTAAAAGCCATTCTCTTTTTAATGTTCCTTGCCTAGTTTACTCAAGTTGGAATTTAAATCAAAGGGTAACATCTATATTGGGGATAACTTTATAGTTTATCTTAATATAATGGCTAATAAATGTCAGGTTTTAAAGGAGCTTTATAAAAACAATAGTTTTAACAATGTTATATACTTTTAAGGAAATCTGGTAAGCAGTTAACTGAATCTGGTACACTGTAATTTTATGCATTATAAGAACAGAACTACAAGAATAGCAGGTGATAGGCTCAAAGGTACCGAACCAGAGCCAACATGGATATTGGGATGTCCACAAAAACAGAAATGGAGCATCCTGCATCTCTCCAACTCAAGTCCAAATAGGTCTCCTTGGAAACACGGTTTCTTCATCAGCTTCTTTTAAATTGGAAAGATGAAAGCATGGCTCAGAGGTAAGGAACCCTTCTGCCATTGCAGGAGATGTGGGCTCAACCCCTGGGTTGGGAAGATCTCCTGGAGAAGGACAACCTACTCCAGTATTTTCCCCTGGGATATCCCATGGACAGAGGAGCCTTGACGGCCACAGTCCACAGGGTTGCAAAGATTTGAAGACAACTTAGCTACTAAAACAACAACAAAGTATTAATGCATGTTCAGGGGACCTTCTTAGAATCAAAATTTCTAATTCTAGCATTTGGGGAAAAACCCTTCACTGACTCCATCTTGGTCGAATGGGATCATGGGAGATCATGTGAAAGATTTGATAGTTTTTATCTTGCCCTGGCCATGCCTCTGACATGACCTGCAGCTTTAGGTGGATCCCTTAATCTCACAGAGGTTCATACTCTTTGTCTGTGAGATGAGGGATTTGGGCAAGGTCTCTGAGTCTGGCTCCATGCTTGTATGACTCTATCCCACGTTCTATTTGAAGAAGAAAGACTGTGGGACTTCTCCAAAGCCCATTCTATTTTCAGAAAGGAACAAAACACTCACTAAAAAGCATGTGTCATCCGGCTGACTGTACACAACATCCTGGGCAAAACAGGCGTGTTCTGGCAATTCTGTTAAATGTCATCTCAAAAGAGGTGAGTTTCTGATGAGCTCATAAATACATCTTTTCTGTCTGTTCTAGAAAAGCTTACTGATTTTTTTATTTACTTACTTTTAACAAGTCAAGTTATATAAGCTGGCTGCTGCTGCTGCTGCTAAGTCGCTTTGGTCATGTCCGACTCTGTGTGACCCCATAGACGGCAGCCCACCAGGTTCCCCCATCCCTGGGGATTCTCCAGACAAGAATACTGGAGTGGGTTGCCAGTTCCTTCTCTAATGCATGAAAGTGAAAAGTGAAAGTGAAGTCGCTCAGTCAGGTCCATAGGCCACTCCAAATCAGCACCAGGATATATGGGACATGAGGGTATTGACAAATTTCCAGTACCTTTATATGATTTCTGAAATACCTATATTAATAATAGTTGCCAAGATAAATATAACCTAGGGAAGAATAAGCATTTCTTAGTTGGCAGTATTTTTTTGTGCAATTGAACATAACAAATAAACCTAATTACTTTTTAACATTTTTCATTTTAAAAAGGGAAAGAACAAACTCTTTGAGATTTTCCAGGGACCCTCTGGGAAATATAAAACTCAGTTTGAGAGCAAGAAGATTTCATTTAGGACTTGATTTGAGAAAGGCAAAGTTGTCAAAAATGTCAAGAGGTTTGAACACTTGACTAAATAGAATCGTAGGTCACTGGGAACAATTCTTGGCTATCTATTTAGCCAAAGTAACAATAAAAGGTTTCCAAAGTGAAGGAGATAGCATCGTTTAAAAAAAAAAAAGTGCAAAACAAAACCAACAACACGCCTTATTGTTGTTGTTCAGTTGTTGAATTGTGTCTGACTCTTTGTGACCCTATGGACTGCAGCATGCCAGTCTTCCCTATCCCTCACCATCTCCTGGAGTTTACTCAAACTCGTGTCCATTGAGTCGGTGATGCCATCCAACCATCTCATCCTCTGCCACCCTCTTCTCCTTTTGCTGTCAATCTTTCCCAGCATCAGGGTCTTTTCCAGTGAGTTGGCTCTTCACATCAGGTGGCCAAAGTATTGCAGCTTCAACTTCAGCATCAGTCCTCCCAATGAATATTCAGGGTTGATTTTCTTCAGAATTGACTGGTTTGATCTCCTTGCTGTCCAAGGGACTCTCAAGGGTCTTCTCCAGCACCACAGTTTGAAAGCATCAATTCTTCGGTGGTCAGCCTTCTTTATGGTCCAGCTCACACATCCATACATGACTACTGGAAAAACCATAGCTTTGACTATATGGACTTTTGTAGGCAAAGTAATGTTTCTGCTTTTTAATATGCTGTCTAGGTTTGTCATAGTTTTTCTTCCAAGGGGCAAGCATCTTTTAATTTCATGGCTGCAGTTATAGTCTGCGTGATTTTAGAGCCCAAGAAAATAAAATCTGCCACTGTTTCCATTTTTTCCCCATCTGTTTGCCATGAAGTGATGAGACTGGATCCCATGATCTTGGTTTTTTGAATGTTGAGTTTTAAGCCAATCTTTTCACTCTCCTCTTTTACCTTCATTAAGAGGTTCTTTCTTTTAAAAGTAAGAAGACTGGATTCTCTAACATAATCAAAGACATGATAAAGACAATATAAAGCACAAGAAATGGCTTTGATAAGACACAAAAGCTTTGTTTCCTAGGCAGATTACTTAAAAGGTAAAGAAAAAACTACAGTCTCTTGTTAGGAACAGACTAATAGTCCAAGAAAACTTTGCTGTTCCAACAGAGAAAACTAAACTCTAGTTTTATATCAGTATCAATGCTAAAGCTCATTAAAAAAGCCTCACATAAGTAAATTTACCCAATCTAGCTAGCTTTCACTTTATGCCATAAGATTTCATTTTCAAGATTTTCTGCAGACCTTTTACTATTGGATTGTGAATTACTGAAAAGACCCTGGAAACTGTTTTAAGGCAGTTATTATAAAATATAATTATTATTATTTATTATTTTTAACATACAATTTAATAAGAATTGTACCATTCCTCTCTTAAAATTGACCGCTTGAGAAGAAAAACAGAAAAGTCATGCTGGAAAAATATTTTAGAAGGGTAGCACCTATGTATTTTTTAGGAAAATGTCCAAAGTATACAGAAGGCAGAAATCTTACTCAGACTGTTTTAGTTTATTGAATTTTCTCTACCTTGAAAATCATAGCATAGTTCTCTCGAGACACTTCTAAGGGTATTACATCATAAAGTACACCAAGGATAGTAACCCATATAAAACATAATTATTATTTGAAAGTACATCCTTTAAACTTTTATTCCACCCATGGTAGGGCTTCCCTGGTGGCTCAGTGGTAAAGAATCCACCTGCCAATGCAGGAGCCACGGGAGCCAATAGTTTGATTCCTGGGTTGGGAAGGTCCCCTGGAGGAGGAAGTGGCAACCCACTCTAGTGTTCTTGCCTGGAGAATCCCATGGACAGAGGAGCCTGGAGGGCTACAGTCCATGGGGTCACAAAAGAGTCAGATACGACTGAGCACTACATCTATCATCTAGGAAAGGAATACAGACGCCAAGTCAGGGAAGGGAGAAGTGTGGATGAGTGGAAAAGGAGTCACTGAAGCAGTGGCAGGAAAACCAGGGAGATCAACTCAGAGAAGCCAAGAGAAGGAAGTGTGGTCCCAAAGGATGGAGAGAAATTTCTGCAAAGGGTCTCAGAAGGTAGGCTAGGAGACTAAGAATGTGACAATTAAGGTGTCGTTGTGAACTTGTGGAGGAGCAGTTCTGGGAGAAGATGTGGAACCAGGATTGCCTGTGAAGCATGCTTGGGCAGCCCTCTTTCCCATAATCTACACCAGCCATTCACCATCTGACTCCCATGGAGCTAAAACACACACTGTATCAGTGCAGTTTGCCTGTGAGGACCAAATTGATTTATGCCTTGTTTCTGGGTCTTCTTTAATTAAGGATATGAAAATAAAACATTTCTTACAAAGAAAAAAAAAAGGTGTTTTATAGCAGCTTGGGGAATGGAACTGTTTATTAAGGAGAAGAAAAGTGCAAAATAGAGGCTAAATACAATGAAATTACTCTTAACCAAACAGAGCTCTCAGACATATGAAAAAATGCTCAACTTGTAATAAAAGGAATACAAAGTAGTGAGATATTCTTTTTCTTTCATTGATTTGGCAAAGATTTAAAAAAACATTTATGCATGATAATACCCTGTGATGGTGAGGCCAGATGTACTTGGGCATTTCAGCACAAATATGGGAGTAGAACCTTCAGGATGATATTTTGACGGGATATTTAAGAGCCTTAAAGATATGTATAGAATTTGTCTGGTGGTTCAGTGATTAAGAATCTGCCTACCAATGAAGGGGATACAGGTTCGATCCCTGGTCTGGGAAGACTCTACATGCCTTGGGGCTAAGACTGTAGATGCTTAGCCTGTGTGCCCAAGAACTCATACTCTGCAACAGAAGAAGCCATCACAAGGAGAAACCCACGCGCTGCAGCTAGAGAGTAGCCCCCACTGCTGCTGCTGCTGCTGCTGCTGCTAAGTCGCTTCAGTCGTGGCCGACTCTGTGTGACCCCTTAGACGGCAGCCCACCAGGCTCCCCCATCCCTGGGATTCTCCAGGCAAGAACACTGGAGTGGGTGGCAGTGACTAAATAAAGCCCATGCCCAGCAATGAAGACCCAGTGCTGGCAAAAATAAATAAATAAAACTCATTAAAAAATATGTATAGATACTGATCCAGAATTCCATTTCTAGATTTTTCCTTTAAGGAGATAGTTAAAGCTATATGCAAAGCTTCTATTATAGGAATGCACATTTCAGTGTTACTTATATTACCCCAAAATGAAAACAAATGAATATTCAATAATACACATCTGGTTAAATAAGGTACAGTTATAAGATTAGACAATATAAAGTCATTAAATAATAATTCAGGAAACATTTAGAGACAGTGAAGATATTCAGAATGTATTAATTAGGGATAAAAAAGTATCAAAGCAATATTTACGGAAAGAACCAATAAAAAAATTTAAGTATCTGAAACAAAACTTGCTCAGTCGTGTCCAACTCTTTGCGACCCCATGAATCACAGCACACCAGGCCTCCCTGTCCATCACCATCTCCCAGAGTTCACTCAAACTCACATCCATTGAGTCGGTGATGCCATCCAGCCATCTCATCCTCTGTTGTCCCCTTCTCCTCCTGCCCCCAATCCCTCCCAGCATCAGAGTCTTTTCCAGTGAGTCAACTCTTCACATGAGGTGGCCAAAGTACTGGAGTTTCAGCTTTAGCATCATTCCTTCCAAAGAAATCCCAGGGTTGATCTCCTTTAGAATGGACTGGTTGGATCTCCTTGCAGTCCAAGGGACTCTCCAGAGTCTTCTCCAAAACCACAGTTCAAAAGCATCAATTCTTCGGTGCTCAGCTTTCTTCACAGTCCAACTCTTGCATCCATACATGACTACTGGAAAAACCATAGCCTTGACTAGATGGACCTATGTTGGCAAAGTAATGTCTCTGCTTTTCAATATGCTAGCTAGGTTAGTCATAACTTTCCTTCCAAGGAGTAAGCGTCTTTTAATTTCATGGCTGCAGTCACCATCTGCAGTGATTTTGGAGCCTCCCAAAAAGTCTGACACTGTGTCCACTGTTTCCCCATCTATTTCCCATGAAGTAATGGGACCAGATGCCATGATCTTCATTTTCTGAATGTTGAGCTTTAAGCCAACTTTTTCACTTTTCTCTTTCACTCTCATCAAGAGGCTTTTTAGTTCATCTTCACTTTCTGCCATAAGGGTGTTGTCATCTGCATATCTGAGGTTATTGATATTTCTCCCGGCAATCTTGATTCCAGCTTGTGCTTCTTCCAGCCCAGCATTTTTCATGATGTACTCTGCATATAAGTTAAATCAGCAGAGTGACAATATACAGCCTTGACGTACTCCTTTTCCTATTTGGAACCAGTCTGTTGTTCCATGTCCAGTTCTAACTGTTGCTTCCTGACCTGCATATACATTTCTCAAGAGTCAGGTCCGGTGGTCTGGTATGCCCATCTCTTTCAGAATTTTCCACAGTTTATTGTGATCCACACAGTCAAAGGCTTTGGCATAGTCAATAAAGCAGAAATAGATGTTTTTTCTAGAACTCTCTTGCTTTTTCTATGATCCAGCGGATGTTGGCAATTTGATCTCTGGTTCCTCTGCCTTTTCTAGAATAGTGGAGGTAATGGCTGATTTAAAATTTTTGCTCATTTTTCTTCTTTGATTTTTCTTTTTTTCCTAAAATGAACATGCATTGATTATGCGTTTGAGATGAATAAGAATCATAAACAAGAATTGAGTCTATTCAAGACCATATTTAAAAGCAGAGACATTACTTTGCCAACATAGGTCCATCTAGTCAAGGCTATGGTTTTTCCAGTGGCCATGTATGGATGCGAGAGTTGGACTGTGAAGAAAGCTGAGCACCGAAGAATTGATGCTTTTGAACTGTGGTGTTGGAGAAGACTCTTGAGAGTCCCTTGGACTGCAAGGAGATCCAACCAGTCCATTCTAAAGGAGATCAGCCCTGGGTGTTCTTTGGAAGGACTGATGCTAAAGCTGAAACTCCAGTACTTTGGCCACCTCATGTGAAGAGTTGACTCACTGGAAAAGACTCTGATGCTGGGAGGGATTGGGGGCAGGAGGAGAAGGGGACGACAGAGGATGAGATGGCTGGATGTCATTACTGACTTGATGGATGTGAGTTTGAATGAACTCCGGGAGTTGGTGATGGACAGGGAGGCCTAGCGTGCTGTGATTCATGGGGTCACAAAGAGTTGGACACGACTGAGTGAGTGAACTGAACTGAACTGAAGACTGGGTCTGAGAGAGAAATGTTCGATGCACTGAAATTTTATCAAAGGATAAACAGTGAAAGGCTCTCTTTCTCAACCGCTTTATTGATGAAGAAATTTCAGCCCAATGAGGGGAGATACTTGCTAACATATGGATTCTTTTTATTCATTTTTCCTGGTGTGCAAGGTGGGACCACTCACCTGGGGAGATCTGAGGAAGCCACATGAAATAGTGGGAGAGAAGCATGAATCAAGTTCCTGACTCACAAACTGTCTGCTTTCCCCACCAATGTCCGCAACCATTCTATCTTTATATATATTTATATATCCCATGGACTGCAGCCTACCAGGCTCCTCCGTCCATGGGATTTTCCAGGCAAGAGTACTGGAGTGGGGTGCCATTGCCTTCTCCCATATATTGGAGGGTGAAGTAGAGATAGTTTTTTTTAGAGTATTTAGGATAGTTTTATTATTTTGCCAGGCAAAGGGAGATGCACTGGGCTTCTGCCTTGAAAAACTGTGGGTCCCCTATTTATATGTTTAAATTACACAGTGAAGCAGTATATTTTTAAAGTCTTATTGAATGTGTCGCACTGTTGCTTCTGTTTTATGTTTTGATTTTTCAGCTGGGAGGCTGTGGGAATCTTAGCTCCCCGGCCAGGGATTGAATCCACACCCTCTGCACTGGAAGGTGATGTCTTAACCACTGCACTGCCAGGAAGTCCCTGATTTAGTTCTTACATTTAGGGTTTCCATTTTGAAAGGAGACTTCTTCCACTTCTCAGTTCATTTTTATCATTTTGGCCCAAACTAATTTCTCAGGACCTTTGAAGAATTTTCCTTCTGGAAACATTGAACATCATAGACTGAAGATGCTAGATGCTTCTTTTTGTAACCAAAGTTGTCCTCACCATTCAGGTGTAGTGATGAATCAGAACACTTCAATCCAACCAGCTACCCCACCCCAAAACAAGGGAGTCTCAAGATGAAACTTTAAAACGCTGGGCAAAAGAGGAAATTTAAAAGTCCCTTATCAAAGGCAGTTAATTCCTTTACTGATGATAAGATCAACATGTAAATCTGAAGGATGAGGCAATTGTTAAAAGCCCTGGATGACTACACCAAAAATGATCGTGGTCACTGAGTGGACTGTTAACCACGATGTTTAGGAAGGAAAGCACAACAGTAGGAAATGAACAAATGATAGAGTAGTTACATAGATCTCTTGTCTGGTTAATGTGCAATTAAGTTTGGCACGTAATATATAGGCACTTGATTCATTTCCAACTGGCCACTTTATCTTCTGCAGCGGATCAGTTGATTATAATTCTACTAATATCATCTTCCCTTTAGATCACCGTAATCAAATCCAGGAAAGGCTTTGAATTATATGTTCTTTTAGCAGCTATTCAAAAAGTCCACCTTACTCTTTTTATGCCTGGAGGTAGAACTTTGTAAGCTTTGCTGTGGTTTGCATCAAATTAAAGAGAGGGTTTTTTTTTTTTTTTGCTCCATAACAGGACAAAACACTCTAATTTTGGTGGGTTGAAAATGTGTTGTAAATATTATCATGTACCAAGTGATGAGCTGTCTCTCCTCTTTGAACTGAACTGTGGGTTGAAACTTTAAAAAAAAATAGAAATGGTAGGACTCCCCTGTGGTCCAGTGGTTGGAACTCCAAGCTTCCAATGTGAGGCATGTGAGTTCGATCCCTGGTTGGGGAATGAAGATCCCACATGCCTCGAGGCACAGCCAAAAAATTGAAAAGGAAAAGAAATGGTAAATTCTAGGGTAACATGAGATAAATAAATTAACTTAAATCAATTAATTATTTAAATTAGCAAAGAGATCAATCAAAAGATTTGTTATTCTTTTATTTTCTGTAAATTATAATACCAAGTAATATCTAGATAATAGTTACATGCTAATATATTCATAAGCTTGAAGATGAGAGTCATTCATGATCTGCATGATTCAGGGTATCAGAATTGGTCTTTAAGAGAGGATGACAGAGGGGTAACTGTCATCTGCATCCAGGCCTATGCAACACAACCCGATGACCCCTGTGAGCTGGGAAGCTGCTTTGAGCCCTGTTGTTGATGCCCCCATGGCAGAAATTATGGGTCGTCAGTGACGTGCATTTGCAACACTCTTCCTTAGGGCTGCTGTATACAGGTGTGTAGGTATCTTCCATAATGACATATGGCTGAGAGAGTGAGTGGGAGGTGAAATCAAAGCCATGCTCAGCCATTACCCAGAGGAAGGGATCTCTTTTCCTAATTTAAATGAATTTATTTGAGAAATGTTTATTAAACACCTACAATGTGCAAAATCTTGAGAAAACCACAAACAAATGCAAAAGCTAAAATAGCAAAAGAGATCCAACTCTCATGAAGCACATAGCCCATTGCGAAGGGTTGGGGACCTGTGGTTTCTCTCAGCATGAGTTTCCATATCTGGAGAATGTGGACAGTATTATGTATATGTATACACTTGACCCAAACCAGAGCTTGATGAGCAAGTGTTCCTTCTGCTGTACTTTCTGTTTTAGTTTTCCTTTGAGGGAAATTCTTCATGCTTGGTTCATCTATTTTCATCTTTATGAATTAAAGTTGTTGTTCAGTTGCCAAGTTGTGTTCAACTCTTTGCTACCCCATGGACTGCAGCATGCCAGCCTGTCCTTCACTATCTCCCAGAGTTTGTTCAAACTCATGTCCATTGAGCTGGTGATGATGCCATCCAACCATCTCATCCTCTGTCATCAGCTTCTTCTCCTGCCCTCAATCTTTCCCACCAGCAGGGTCTTTTCCAATGAGTCAGCTCTTTGCATCAGGTGGCCAAAGTATTGGAGCTTCAGCTTTGGTATCAGTCCTTCCAATGAATATTTAGGGTTAATTTTCTTTAGGGTTGACTGATTTGATCTCCTTGCAATCCAAAGGACTCTCAAGAGTCATCTCCAACACCACAGTCTGAAAGCATCACTTCTTCAGAATTAATGGCTGAATCCAATTTGCAAGAGTTTTACTTCTTAGATGTCACATGGATCCAACACATTTAGGCTTTTGACTTTTGGAGTTGATGTCAAGTTCTGTAATCTGAATTTATTCTTTGCCTGTATCATCACTGATCCTCTCTGTACACTACTGGCATTACTGAGATAGAAAAGACAGAGGAACAGAGAGTGTCAGGGATGGGCGGGGACTAGGAATTACTTATGAAGGAGGAGTCTGAGGCCTGGGGAGGGTGTGACATGCCTGTTGTTAGAAGCTAGACTGTGGCCAAGCTTGGACTGGAAACTGGTTCTCTGTTTCTCACCAGAGTTCTCAGTGTCAACATATGACCTTGAGATTGCCTTCAGATGGTTAAGCAATGAATGTGCATTTGGAAATAACCTTGTTCTCACATATGAAACGTACTTCACGGAGCACATGCCATGTCTGTACCCAATCCTGCTTCTCCCCAGTCTAGAGAGTTCTCAAATTTCCTCTGTTCAACGATCAAGTGGCTGGGGACCTTTCCATGGTTCAATTCATTAGTTTGTGGTGGTTCCAAGCTGTAACAGAAATCTCCCCGGGGACCCGTCCTGTGTCTTCTTCATTAAAGGAAGTCTTCCCTTGGTATTTCTCTCTGGCCCTGCTCCAGATATGGAGGAGAGGGATCAAGAGGCAATGAGAGGGCTCCAGGCTTAAATGCCAGCAATCCAATTACAGGAATGTTTAACCTTTGTAAATAAAACCCCTGCTTGGCTCGCTTCTCAGATGGAGGGAGGAAAATGAACTGATTTAGTATGAAGCCCCATACTGAGCAGAGAGGACCAGAGTTTATAACATCCTTCCTGGCAGAGGGAGCTCAGCCTGCTGTTAAAAATTACTCTCCCTCGAAGGCCAACTGGCAGCAGAAACAAGAAAGCATGCAGTGCAGTAAGCCACCTCTTCAGGTGCCCTCGCTGGCGATGGGGGCTCTTTACCTCTGCACTTGGGTCAAAAGAGCCATTGGAGGGTCCAGTCAGCTGCTTGGCTTCCATTAAGAACAGGAGAAATAAAACTAAATGTGAAACAGCAGACAGTGGAAGATGAGCAGAAAATAGAATTGACTATTTCACCCACCCTTGGATAGGGAGGACCTCCGTGGTTTAGAAGCAGTACCGGAAACCACGATGGGAAGATCAAAAAGATTCTATGTCTGTGTACACACAAATATTGAAGGCAAATAAACTGAAAACTACTTGCCACAAAGGCGGCATCAAAAGGCTGTTGGCTGTTATTATTTATAATAAATTCATTCATTTAACATTTATTGGTCTGGCTGCTCCAGAGATCAAAGGCTCAGAGCCCTACGTGCCCCCTGCAGAGAGGGGATAGAATCCATCACCCTTGTTTCTACACTTGAGCTTGTGCGTACTCAGTCATGTCCGAGTCTTTTGTGACCCCATGGGCTGTAGTCCATCAGGCTCCTCTGTCCATGAGATTACCCAGGCGAGAATCCTGGAATAGGTTGTCATTTCCTCCTCCAGGGAATCTTCTCGGCCCAGGGATCAAACCTGCATCTCTTGCATCTCCTGCATTGGCAGATGGCTTCTTTACCACTGAGCTACCTAGAAAGCCTCCTTGTTTCTAACTGTTTATTCATTCATCTGAAGTCGTGGTGGGTCAGGGGACTTCTCTGTATCTATTTACACATACTTATGAGAAAAGCACTAGGATATTGTTAGGTAAATGGACAAATGTAAGAACTGACAATTTACAAAGAGGAAATATATTTGATTAGGAAAAATATGTGAGTTCCCCATTTTGTTAATAATGATTGAAGTGCAAATTAAAATGAGGTAGCTTTAGACTACTAAGTGACCAAACTTATTTTTTAATAATACCCAAAGCTAGCACATATGTAGAGAAAAATAAGTAATATGCTCTCATAAATAAATGGTCTTTAGACAGTATTTTGACAATATTTCAGTTCAGTTCAGTTCAGTCGCTCAGTCGTGTCCGTCTCTTTGTGACCCCATGAATCACAGCACGCCAGGCCTCCCTGTCCACCGCCAACTCCCGGAGTTCACTCAGACTCACGTCCATCGAGTCAGTGATGCCATTCAGCCATCTCATCCTCTGTCGTCCCCTTCTCCTCCTGCCCCCAATCCCTCCCAGCATCAGAGACTCTTTTACCGAGAGTCTAAAATGTCCTTATAATTTGAGAGTAATTGCACTTCTAGGAACTTGTGTAAAGGAAATAATCAAAGATGCAGGCAAAGATTAATATATAAGAATATTCATAAAATATTCTCCTGGAAAAATAAAAAGCAGTTTTAATGTTCAACAATAGGCAAGCCATGGGGTTGCAGAGTCAGACATGACCAACCCACTAAACACACAATAGGCAAGTGGACAATAAATATATATATCTATATATATATTTATAAATATAAATAAATATAAATATATCTATATATTTCCTGGTGCCTCAGATGGTAAAAATCTGCTGCAGTGTGGGAGACCTGAGTTCAATCCCTGGGGAGGGGAAATCCCCTGGAGGAGTGCATGGCAACCCACTTCAGTATTCTTGCCTGGAGAATCCCCATGGACCAAGGAACCTGGTGAGCTATAGTTCATGGCGTCACAAAGAGTCAGACACGACTAAGCAACTAAGCAAATATATATATATACATATGTGTGTGTGTATATATATGTATATAAAATAGTTTATTTTGAGTAAAACTCATATTGAAGAATATGTAATGATAATACATATGCTCAAGATACAGTAGAAAGTAAAAATAGAGATACAAACTCTACAGGAATAGAATCTAAAGAAAAATTAAATGAATGAATGTAACAAAACAGAAACAGACCCACAAACACAGAGAACAAGCTGGTGGTTACCAGTGGGGAAGCCGGTGGGGGTAGGACAAGTTAGGGGGAGGATTTTAAGAGGCACAACTGCTGCGTGCGAAATAAACAAGACACAAGGATTCACGTAGAGCATGGGAAATGTAGCCAATATTTTACAATACTTTTTAAAATTTATTTTTGGCTGAGCTGGGTCTTTATTGCTACTTGAGGGCTCTTTCTAATTGCGGTGAGCAGGGGCTGCTCTCTAGCTGTGGCGTGTGGGCTTCTCACTGTGGTGGCTTCTCTTGTGGAACACGGGCTCTAGAATGCCAGTAGTTGCGGCACACAGGCTTAGTTTTCCCACCTCACGGGGAATCTTCCTGGGCCAGAGATCGAACTTGTGGCCCTTGAATTGGCAGGCGCATTCTTAACCACTGGACCACTAGGGAAGTCCTGTAGTGAGCATATGATTTTATAAAGACAAAAACAGTAAACTTTAAACCACGCCACCCTCCCACAGTGATGGTTAAGCCATGTGTGAGATTGTCCCACGAGATTGAAACCCAACTTGCGTTGCAGGTAACCAGGAGGGTGTGTAAGCCCTTCGGTCGGGTAGAGGTTCTCTCTTTAAGGATCTGAAAATGGGTGAGGCACGTTGCCCCCCTCCTGGAAGGCTCCCTGGCAGCTTGACCTGGATCTTAGGGGGCCATGTCAGCAGCTTCTGGGGTGTTGGGAAGGCCTGTCAGATGCCTGTCCCCCCGCCCCCCTCCCCGCCCCAACCGATATATATACAGGGTCAAAGTGTTTCTGATGTCCATGGGCTACCCCTGAGCTTCTGGATGGCTCTGCACAGAGAAATTTTAATCCCAAAGCAACATACACCCTTCTGTACCCCAGGCACTGAATAAATCAGTGGCGATCTCCAACTCCATAATTCTAACAGAGCCATCTCTGATGGCTGTGGCAATTTGCTCTCTCGTGGGTTAGCGACCGGCTGTAATTGATGAGGAAACTGACAGCTCTTTGTCTTCCTTCACCACATTTGTCATTTGGCAGCTGGCTTATTCTTTATCTATTGCCTGTGACTCTCTCTCTCTGTGTCTCTCTCTCCCTGGGCACTTGTGGAGCAGATGTATCTCCTCCTCTCCCTACAGACAAAATCTATAAAGCCATAACATGTTTTTAATGCAATTCAGCTTTTTGAAACATGCATAATTGGAGAGTTCCAAAATAATTAGTTTATTATAGTGGGTCTGTAAAAATGAACTTGCATCTCATTTATGAGCCATTAGATCCCATGTTCTATCAGCCTGATTGCTATTAATGCCACCAGCATATAATTTAGCATACTTTATTAAAATGTGTCACAATTGACCGTCTCTTGCTCCCAGCCCCCACCATGTCTGGGGGCTGGGATAGGCTGTTATTCCCATAGCTGAGTTCTTCCCACAGCAGTCTTGCAGCTTCATTAATGTATTGATTGATTTATTTAATTGTGGTGAAACATAGGTAACATAAGGGCTTCCCTGGTGGCTCAGACGCTAAAGAATCTGCCTGCAAAGCTGGAGATGTGAGTTTGATCCCTGGGTCTGGAAGATCTGGAAGAAGGCAGGGCAACCCATTCCCGTATCCTTGCCTGGAGGATCCCATGGGCAGAGGAGCCTGGCTGGCTACAGTCTATGAGTTCACAAAGAGTCGAACACGACTGACTACGTACACACATACATACATAACATAAAATATTATATGTTAACCATTTTCAGTTGTGTAGTTCAGGGGTATTAAGGATCTTCAGTGTATTGTGTAACCATCACCACCAACCTTCTCCAGACAACTTTTCATCTTATAAAACTGAAACTCTGAACCCATTCGTCAAAAACTCCCCATGGTTTGTAGCTTTTGATACAAAGGCTCCTCCCCACCCCATGGTAAGCTGGGTTATGAGGTTCCTTTCCAGGAAAACATATGACATTCATTCTGTTTCTTTCAGGAGCAGTTAAGCAAAGAAAAGAACTTAAGCCATGGGGTGATAAGGAAGAAAGAAGAGAAAAAAATTCAGGATGTGTAATGTGTGGCACAGCCCATGGGTAGATGTCATTGTCCTAGGAGGTAAGAACAATTAGCTCCTTTAGGGAACAACTGGATTTTTTTTTCGGACAAATATAATGAAAGTAAAAAATATGATTGCATATCTGCTATATTCCACATGGGCCAGATGTAGAGCAGGAGGGAGATGAAAGAAAAACAAGTCACATCCTCTCCTTAAGGAGCTGTGGGTCTCATGGAAGAGAAGAGCAAGAAATGATGCAAATTTCTATAAGAGACTATCAATAATGACTCTGTGACAAAACCCTGAGAAGGGAATTGGAGTTGCCTGCAGTCCTGGAATGCCACAGGGCTGTGCTCAGGGCAAAGAACTGAGATGTGGGAGGAACAGGTAAGAATAATTCTTCATTATCTCCTTTACGTGCCCCACAGGTGGCTGCCCTGGGTGGGGAGAAGGGGAAAAACTGCTCCCCACCCCCAGGGGGAATGCTGAAGAGGGGCGGTAGCCTGCAGCAGGACCTCTGTCCCAGGGTCTGGCACTTAATGTGCATGTCCCCAACCCAGAGATGCCGAGCATCAGCAGGACGTGATGTCCCTTTTCCCCACATGGATGTCATCAAGGGACTGGCCGGAAGGTGACTGGGACCTTCAGGCAGAAACCCTAGAGTCTCGTGCAAAAAGTGAGATAGTAACTGTCTCAGTTTTTTGTGGTTTCATCACTGAAGGAAAAGAGGGCTTCCTTGCCCCCTTTTCCGTCTTAAGCGGGGAAGTTGAGCTTTGTGACTTGAGGTTCTCAGTCTGCAACCAGGGATAGGAGTTTTGCAGTTTTTGGCTTAGAGAAGAAAACCCCTGGGTTGTCACAAAAATGGAGTCTCAATCTTTTCTTCCAACAAAATTTTACATAGAAGCCCAGTAAATTTGGGGTACAACATATGCCAGCACGTGTGGGTGTAGGGATACATGGGGGAGGGTTGGGTGCAAAGCCATTAACTCTGCTTTGGAAGAAGGTGGAATAGCTCTGTGTGACTAGGGAACCTCTCTCCAATTGACTGTTCTCTCATTGGTGCATAGAAGCATCTGGAAGGCATTTGGGAGAGGAGACGGGAGAGGAGAGGAGGGTCTGCATGAATGTTAAAAAATCCCCCACCTGGCACAGAGTCAAAATGCAAGAGTGGCAGAAAAAAGGGCCAGACCCACGCTGACATCAACTGGGACATCCGGTCACATGAAATCCAAGGTGTCTAGCATATTTGTGATGGGTCTGCCAGTATCATCTCCCAGAGGGTAGAAGAGACAGCAAGAGGAAGCTGCTACTCTGGGCTTAACTCCAACCAGCAGAGTAAATGTGGTTGGTGAAGCAGAATTGACTGAGGTCCTGAGAATAAATGAGGACACAGTGCAGAGCTTGTGGTCACCGCAGTGGGGAGGGGTCTCTACAGTGGGAGATGCTGTACAGCTCCTATGGGATATCAGAAGGCTCAGAATAATAATGTGAATCAGAGGATAAGAGGATGAGATGGTTGGATGGCGTCATTACCATCTCATGTCCAACTCAATGGACATGAGTTTGAGCAAACTCCAGGAGATAGTGAAGGATAGGGACACCTGGCGTGCTGCAGTCCACGGGGTCACCAAGAGTCAGGCACAACTGAGCGACCGAACAACAACAACTACTGTTCTTGGAGGCTGAATGGTTTGTACGAGGCACCCAAGTGCTGGATGCACAAATTTTCAAGGCCCCAAAGGAAAGGGAAATTTATAGGAACACTGTCTGCTGAGTTCGGGTGTAAATCACATCTGGATGAGAAAAATGGGGGCTTGTGGCCTGGGATGAATTTGCAGGAAGGTTATGTCACAAAAGTGGAAGCCACATGTATTGGGGGACTGCCAAAAGCTCAGAGGAAAATGCAGCAAGTGTTTTCTGATCATAACTGGGCAGATGGAGGGTCAAATACGGGCAGGTGGGCAGGGCCCCTGTCTGCTCTGACAGGGTAGTGAAGACGAATGGAGAGGGGCAGATCCTGTGGCCCCATTTGATTCCTGCCTCTTCTCTTTAGCAGAGTGGATTTTGGACAGACGATTCCATTTTTCGCTGAGTGAGAAACAGGGAGGGAGCAGGGGTTTGAGATAAGAGGCTTAGGACAGAGTCCTCACCCTCTGTGATCCTGAACTTCCGACTCCTCCTGCGTAAAATGGAGAGAATAACCCTCCGCAGCAGACCTCACGGTGTGGTCCTCAGCGTCAGCGTCAGCATCACCTGGGCGCTTGTCCCAAGTGCGCGTCCTTAGGTCTGACCCCGGACCTGCTGCATCAGAATATCTGAGAGCGAAGCTCTTGGAAAGCTTCTCGGGAAGCTGTGGAAACAGAGCCTTCAGAGGTTCTCCAGCCCTCTCTGTCGTGGAACCCTGGTCCATATCACGTGGTTGCTAGGAGACGTAGACCAGGGGCAGTATGGGAAACACCCTTGCACGCTGAAAGACATCTTGAAACCATTAGTTTTCAGGAAGTGAGTCAAATGTCCTGGCTCGGACAAACCACATCCCAAGCTCTTGACAAGACTGCAGATGAGAGCAGCAAAGTGCTGCCAGCTGGCAGAGCACGATTTGAAAAGAGCAACTTGGATACTTTCTAGTCTAACCAGATGGGAAGGTCGCAGGAGGAAGTTAAAAGAAACAGTGGGAGTAGCCAGACCGGTTCTCTTTCTCTCCAGGCCTCTCTATGCGAACACCTTCCTCCTTTTATTTAGTCGCTGTAATAAATAGAAGTGCACAGGGCTCCTTCATCCAGCTAAGCACACGTTATTTCTCTAGCATCAGAGCGCTAATTTGTAACATAGATTAAATTTGGCTTCAGACGGGGGAGGGCTGGCACCTTTACGATTTGCCGCATCATTTGGGAAAATCACTCACTTCATACTTGAGAACGGATTAGAATGTGTCAGTACCAATACCAGGCATTTCCCTGTTGTCACACGATGTTAGAGTGCCAATTATTTCATGTCTGAGTAAAAAATCTTACTAGGTGACTAAAGTTAATGTAGCAAATGGAACTGTGTCGAAACAGGGCTTGGATGTTTTGTGAACGCAGGCAATTGCCCGTTAACCTTGCTGGTGAACACATTTCTTCCTTTTCATCTCTTTTTACTGGATATGAGACGATTATTGTTTTGCTTAGAAGAGGCCTTGGCCCCTCTGAACTCCGAACGATGTAACACAGACTCACAGTTCAAAGGTTAAAAGAGGATTGATCTGTGAGCTCTCCCCAATCCCTTGCTTTGCTCCCTGCTCTCTGAAGGATAAACCTCTTCTTCCAGATAAATCCAGATTGGTTTTCCAATAGATTGGCTTTTGGCCTCCCCGGCTGAACAGCACTTTGCCATAACCTGGACAAACCTCCCTATAGTTATGAAGAAATCATTTCCAACATCTGAGGTTAATTCACTAAATGAAGCATTGCATTTTCTTCCAGGGAAGCAAGAAAAATTGTTTGGATGAGGTTAGAAAAGGCTAGGCAAGCTCAGAGAACGTTCCCTGGGGCTCCACTCCTGCACAGAGCTCTATTGAACATTTATGGCAGTGTTCGATGAATAAGCAATAGGAAAAAACTCTTCATTTTTACACTGCTTTTTATGTTTTGAGTGACTTCTCATCCGTTATCCTAAAGGTCTTGTGAGATAAATAAGATGGGTGGCTCTTTGCGACCCCATGAACTGAAGCCCACCAGGTTCCTCTGTCCACGGGATTATCCCAGCAAGAATACTGGAATGGGTTGCCATTTCCTCCTCCAGGGGATCTTCCCCACCCAGGGATCGAACCTGTGTCTCCTGCATTGCAGGTCAATTCTTTACCATTTGGGAAGCCCAAGATGGGTGGAATTAGCCCTATTTGGTGAATAGGTTGATTGTGCCCAAGGAGTAGCTGAACATGGCTGGTCACTCAGCAGACATCCAGTTACATCATACTTGGGACAAGGGGTCTCTGGTCTCTTCCAATGGGCTGTGGTCTCTTTTCATTCAGGGAATCTGACTCCAAGGGAAGTCTGCCTTGCCGAAGGGAAAGGGCAAAGAAAGAGATGTGCAAATCCCATCATCCCAGCAATGGGGAATCCTGGCTGCTGTGATTTTGGGCTTCAACTCCTGGCAGGTCTCAGGATCCCTGTCATTATCATATTTCTTGTGTGTGTGTGCACGTTCAGTCGCTAAGTCATGTCTGACTCTTTGCGACTCCATGGACTGTAGCCCATCAGGCTCCTCTGTCCATGGGATTTCCCAGGAAAGAATACTGGAGTGGGTTGCCGTTTCCTACTCCAGGGGATCTTCCCGACCCAGGGACTGAACCTGAGTCTCTTGCATCTCCTGCATTGCCAGGTGGGTTCTGTACCAATCAAGTGTAGGACCAAAGGGAATACTTTTTGCCACCATGGCTTTTTAAGCCCAAGCTCAGCTCCAAGAAAAGAGAAAGGGGAGCCTCTAGAGGTGAGCTTGCCACTGAATACAGCAAATGTGTCAAAGTTATGCTTGTCCCTTGATTTGTGAATGCAGGTGATTTCATGTTAATGAAGCCTTTATATAAGTTAGTGTTAGTCACTCAGTCTTGTTCAACTCTATGTGACCCCACGGACTGTAGCTCACCAGGCGCCTCTGTCCATGGAATTCTCCAGGCAAGAGGACTGGAGAGGGTTGCCATTTCCTCTTCCAGGGGATCTTTCCAACCCAGGAATTGAACTGCATCTGTTAGTTTCCTGCATTGGCAGGTGGGTTCTTTAACCACTCACGCCATCTGGGAAGCCCAAACTCTCCACTTAAAGGTACTGGACATTCTCGAAAGTAGCCGATTCCCTCCTGGCTTTGCAGAGGATGCTAATGAGTTATTGCTGATAGAACCATAAGGCTGTTATTTGTGTGAGTAAAATGGAGCTACTGCTACTGCCAAGTCACTTCAGTCGTGTCCGACTCTGTGTGACCCCATAGACGGCAGCCCACCAGGCTCCGCCGTCCTTGGGATTCTCCAGGCAAGAACACTGGAGTGGGTTGCCATTTCCTTCTCCAATGCATGAAAGTGAAAAGTGAAAGGGAAGTCGCTCAGTCATGCCCGACTCTTCTCGACCCCATGGACTGCAGCCCACCAGGCTCCTCCATCCATGGGATTTTCCAGGCAAGAGTACTGGAGTGGGGTGCCATTGTCTTCTCCGAAAATGGAGCTAATGTGTAGATAAAATGAAACTATAAAATGAAATATTGTTAAAACAAAATGGTGAATGAATTTAGATGTGTTATGGAATAGGTGAGTTTGGCAACTGATTGGAATAGATAATTTTAATGGGTCTCCTTGAATCAAAATCAGTGTTGGAAGTTGTATGGTGTATCAGAAACATATCCATCTCCTCCTTTTGTTACTATTTGGATCATTTCTGGCATGAATCCCAGGCCCTGTCTTATCAGTCCTAGTGCGTCAGGAGGCAGGGAGCAGGTCAGATCACTCTCTGCTCTTATGGAGGGCAGCTAATCAACCCTGAAGACCCAGAGGATTCTGCTTGATCTTCTCACAATGAACTTTCCAGGAATGTAGTGCAAAACTCGAGTGCCAGTCTTATCCTGCGCCAACTTCAGCCTTGGGAGGGAATTTAGTAGCTGCATTTAGTCAGGAACGCTCCACGAAGAGGGTCTCAGATTTGTAGTATTGGTGCATGAGAAGCAAAAGAGCAGAGATGAAACACCCACTTCAACCTTGCCACAATTCAGCTCAGTGGAATCCTATGGATTCCCTTGAACCATAATCCTATAGTTCTATTGGGTTATACATCACCTAAGAAGCCGTGGGTGTGTCTGGGTCCCCTAGGTGGTATGCCTTCTTTCAGCATTGCCAGGAACACTGTGCACCAAACGCAAAGCACAGCCTGTAGGACCAAGTCCATTCCACAGTTTGTTTTTGTATTAGCTGAAAACAGTTTTGGGGCTTTCCAGGTGCCTCAGCAGTAAATAACCCACCTGCCAATGCAGGAGATGTGGGTTCAATCCCTGGGTCAGGAAGATCCCCTGGAGAAGGTAATGGCAACCCACTACAGTATTCTTGCCTGGGAAATCCCATGGACAGAGGGGTCTGGTGGGCTCAGTCCATGGGGTCCCTAAAGAATCAGATATGACTGAGTGACTAAACAACAACACAATAATACAAGAACAGTTTTTACATTTTCGATGGTTAAAAAATATTTGAAGATAAGTAAGATTTCACAGGGAGGCCTGGCGTGCTGTGATTCATGGGGTCGCAAAGAGTCGGACACGACTGAGCGACTGAACTGAACTGAACTGACTGAAGATTTCATGACACTTGGAACTATGTGCAATTTGAATAACAGAGTGCAAAAACAAGTTTTGGAGAGCACAGCCATACTCATGAGTTTGTGTTATTTGTGGCTGCTTCTTTGGCATGATGGAGGAGTTGAGTGTTTACAACAGAGACTGTCTCCCCTAGTGGCTCAGTGGTAAAGCATTCACCTGAATTGCAGGAGATGTAAGAGACATGGGTAGGTTTGATCCCTGGGTTGGGAAGATGCCCTGGAGGAGGGCATGGCAACCCACTCTAGTAATCTTGCCTGGAGAATCCCATGGACAGAGGAGCCTGCGGGCTATAGTCCATGGGGTTGCAGAGTTAGACACGACTGAAGCAACTTAGTGCACACAGGCAATAGAGACTGTATGTCTCACAGCCTAAAATGTTTACTCTCTGGTCGTTTATAGAAAACGTTTGTTTTGCTTCAGCTAATTGCTATCCTTTCAGGACTGGAGATGGGGATGGGGGAGCTGTATGTATGAGGGCTAGATACTTGAACAAAGTTAGGATTTTATTAGCAAGAAACAGAAAGGAAACTGCTACTGCGCAGGAAATCAAAGGTGTTTATTACATTTAGAAGTCATCCAATTTCTCCGGGACTCATTTTCTCCATCTGCAGACATGGGGTATGAGCAGAAAGGTTTCTGGGGAGTTGGTGTGAATCCAGGGGAAGGCATGTAGGTGTATGCCTGGGTGACTGAAGAATGGATGAGTAGGAGGTGGTCAAAGGTGAGGCTGGGGAGGTGAGCTGGCTCCTATCATGCCAAAGAATTCTGGCTTTATTCTGCCGACATACGGTGGCCTTTGAAATGCTTCAAGCAAATGACAATGTGACATTTGCATTGGAGGGAGAGAACATGGCATTTGGTGGGTGGCTAGAGCAGAAAGGTCATTTGGTCAGAAAGGAACAAGAATGGAATGCTTATTGAAAGGGAAACTCATCAAATTGCTTTCTCCTTAACTCTTCCTTCCATCTGCAAAGTGGGAGCCCCAGCTTTGATCTCTTGGTTGGGAAGATCCCCTGGAGAAGGGAATGGCTACCCACTCCAGTATTCTTCCCTGGAGAATTCCATGGATAGAGAAGCCTGGCAGGCGATAGTCCATGGGGTTGCAAGGAGTCGGACATGACTGAGTGACTAACACTTTCACTTTTAGGAGCCCTTCCTCCAGGAGAGGGAAGAGACAAGGAAGGGACAAGCAGTGGGATTATATGCATGCAGCACACGCAGAATAACATTGTTCAAATGAGCGTCAGCTCAGAAAGCCGTGTGTCATCCAGGGATCTTCAGACTAGAAAGGTGATGGGGCCTCACGAGAGAATGTGGAGAAACCCTGTCTCAGAGGCCATGGGTTCTAGTCCTGACCCTACCAGGAACTTGCTGTGCGACCTGCAAGTGGAACCATCTTTCTGGTTTTCTGTTTTATCACCTGAAAAAGACAACTCTCCCATGAGATCGTTTCTTTGAAAACATAAATGTACTAGCAGGAACAGGTTCAGATTTTGAGAGACTGGAAGTTGCAACACTTGGGGGCCTCTCTTTAAGGAAAAAAAAATAAAAAATTGGATGAGAAAGTAACCATTTATAAGGAGACAAGAAATCTGACACAGAATGTATTTTAAAGTGATGAAAAAGATTCTAAACATCACAGAAATTCATAAAAAATTAAAATATTATAAATGAACGGCTTGATAAATCCTCATATTTTTTTTGGCTCCGTACCTTTGGCTCACTTCTTCACAGGACAATGCTTTTATTGCATTTTCTTTTTTTAAAAAAATATTTTGTCCATTTATTTATCTGCATCAGGTCTTAGTTGCGGCACGCGGGATCTTTCGTTGTGGCGCACATGGGCTCAGTAGCTGTGGCGTGCAGGCTTAGCTGCTCAGAGGCATGTGGGATCTTATTTCCGTAACCAGGGATCGAACTTTTGTCCCCTGCACGGCATGGTGGCTTCTTAGCCACTGGACCACCAGGGAAGTCCCTACATTTTCTGAAGGCAGCATAGAGCAATAACTCAGCCTTTTTGATGAAAATTTGTTTTTAATGATAATCGGACAGCAGGATTATCCGGCTGACATGTGACTCTCCCTACAGCTGTATTTGTTGTTTGCAGTTTCTGTGACTTGCAAACACAGAGGTTCTAATATTTCCTATTTGCCATGACACCCATCAGAAAACTTAAGTGTGGAGTGTGTTTGTAACTGTATACCCTGTATCACTGTACCAGTTCTTAATGCCAGAGGGTTTACATTTTTGCCTGAATATTGATGAACTGAATCCTCAGAGAACTGAATTCTCTATGCACACTGTTACATGTCTGATGTCAGAAAGACATGCATTTCACACCTTGTTCCTACTCCATTGCCCAGGATCTGATGCTGTGTCAGGATCCAGAGAGGCAGGATCCACACTGGCTGTGTGCAGTGAGGGGTCTTCCTGAAAACCAGGATGGTTAGAACAAGAGACTTTAACTCATATATGCATCTTAGTGAAGCTGAGACGAATGTGTCTATTGCCCCTTAGGCAGATCCAGATAGTCAGTAAATGATAGTGGGACAAATTGCTCATCCCTAACGGGAAGATCATAATATTTCCCAACTACACACTACAGTAGTCTATATGAGTTAAAGATCAACTCATAGGAAACAAACCCATGAAACACTTAGAAGAATACCCAGAAGGATTTGTTTATGACATTGGCATAGAGGAGGATATCTTAAAAATCAGTTGGAAAAGGAAAACATCATAAAGCGAAACTTCAATAAAATTGGTTTCATCAAAATTTTGAATGTCTGTGATGATCACAGATGCTGAAAACAACTGCTATTTTTGAATAGTCTCAATGCTGTTCCAAATGTTTTGCCCATATTATCTCATTTAATTTTAATATTGCATGTATTAGCATTAGATAATAACATATTTAATGCTATTGTCTCCATTTTAAAGATAAGGTAGAAAGAATCAAATAATTTCCCCAGTGCCATGTGGTTAGTTTATAAGTGGCTGAATTAAGAGACCCTACCCTCATCCAGTCCCATCACTTCATGGCAAATAGATGGGGAAACAGTGGAAACAGTGTCAGACTTTATTTTTCTGGGCTCCAAAATCACTGCAGATGGTGACTGCAGCCATGAAATTAAAAGGCGCTTACTCCTTGGAAGGAAAGTTATGACCAACCTAGATAGCATATTCAAAAGCAGAGACATTACTTTGCCAACAAAGGTTTGTCTAGTCAAGGCTATGGTTTTTCCTGTGGTCATGTATGGATGTGAGAGTTGGACTGTGAAGAAAGCTGAGCACCGCAGAATTGATGCTTTTGAACTGTGGTGTTGGAGAAGACTCTTGAGAGTCCCTTGGACTGCAAGGAGATCCAACCAGTCCATTCTAAAGGAGATCAGCCCTGGGAGTTCTTTGGAAGGAATGATGCTAAAGCTGAAACTCCAGTACTTTGGTTACCTCATGCGAAGAGTTGACTCATTGGAAAAGACTCTGATGCTGGGAGGGATTGGGGGCAGGAGGAGAAGGGGACAACAGAGGATGAAATGGCTGGATGGCATCACTGACTCGATGGACGTGAGTCTGAGTGAACTCCGGGAGTTGGTGGTGGACAGGGAGGCCTGGCGTGCTGGGATTCATGGGGTCGCAAAGAGTCAGACACGACTGAGCAACTGAACTGACCCTCTTACCTAAATGTGTTATCCCATCTTACCTTCTTGCCATGTAATTTGTAATAAATGAAAAGACATGCCACAGATAAAGAGAAGATCCTTGCGATTCTTAAAATCGTGAAAGGGTCAACATTCAGGATATATAAAGAACTCCTACATGCCAATTGGAAAAAGAGAAACGACTCAGTTGAAAATGAGCCACGGATAAGAATCTGCCTGCCAATGATGGTGTTGCAGAAGACGTAGGTTCGGTCTCTGGGTCAGGAAGATCCCTGGAGGAGGAAATGGCAACCCACTCCAGCATCATGCTGGGATAATCCCATGGCCAGAGGATCCTGGTGGGCTACAGTCCACGGGGTCTCAAAGAGTTGGACACAACTGAAGCAACAGCACAGCACAGCACATTTTCCTACAAGGGCTCCCCAAGTGGCGCTAGTCGTAAAGAACCCGCCTGCCAATGCAGGAGACATAAGTGATGCGGTTCAATCCCTGGGTCAGGAGGATCCCCTGGAGGAGGGCGTGGCAACCCACTCCAGTATTCTTGATCAGAGAATCCTATGGACAGCAGAGCCTGGCAGGATATAGTCTATAGGGTTGCAAAGAGTCAGATATGACTGAAGTGACTTAGCAAGGCATGTACATAGTTGTACAAAATTACATAAGTTACAGGTGTACAATATAGTGATTAACAATTTTTAAAGGAGTTATACTGCATTGACAATTATTATAAAACATTGGCTGTATTCCCTCTGTTGTACACTTTATCCTTGTAGGTTGTTTTATACATAATAGCTTGTATCTCTTAATCCCCGACCCCTGTATTGCCCCCCCTCCTCCCCTCTCCCCACTGGTAACCACTAGTTCTTCTCTGTCTGTGACTTTGTTTCTTTTTTGTTACAGTCACTAGTTGTTGTATTTTTTAGAATCCACGTATAAGTGATATTCTAAGTATTTGTCTTTCTCATTTCGTATTACTTAGCTTAATACCCTCAAAGTTATCTACATTGCTGCAGTTGGCAAAATATAATTCTTTCTTTTGAAGTCAATTTGTGTTTTATTATTTTAAAACATCAGTATAAATATGTCTTGCAAAGAGATGCTAACAGCTTTTTTTTTTTTTTTTGGTGATTTAGTGTTTTTTTAAAAAATTTATTCTGTGGATAAGGAAAATACCATCCTTAAAGCTTAAATATATGCCCTGTTGTACAGAATTCAAATGAAGACAGTGCACACTTATCTTCAGTTTCATATATTAATATGTATATACACATCAATAATTACAGATAGGAGCTTCCCTGGGGGTCCAGTGGTTAAGAATCTGCCTTCCAATTCAGGGAGCATAGGTTTGATCCCTGTTGGGGAACTAGGATCCCGCATGCCTCGGGGCAATGACTCTTCAATAACTGAGCCCTTAGGCTCTAGAGCCCGCCCACTGCAACTAGAGAAGCCAGCACACTACAACGAAGACCCAGCACAGCCAAAAAAATATAAAACATTTACAGCTATTCCACTGTGTGTATATACCACATCTTGATTATCTGTTCACCTGTTGATGGACACGTAGGTTGCTTTCACATCTTGGAAACTGTAAATAATGTTGCTATGAGCATTGGTGTGGACTCCACAGGTGGCTCAGTGGTAAAGCATCCACCTGCAGTTCAGGAGAGATAGATTCAATCCCTGGGTTGGGAAGGTCCCTTGGGGAAAGAAATGCCAACCCACTCCAGTATCCTTTTTTTTTTTCACTCCAGTATTCTTGCCTGGGAAATCCCATAGAGAGAGTACCCTGTCAAGTTATAAATAGTCCATGGTGTCTCGAAAGAATCAGACACCACTTAGCACCTAAACAGAAACAACCACGAGCATTGGGGTACAAGCATGGTTTTGAATTACATTTTTTTTTTTGTATATATACCCAGAAGTAGAGTTGCTGGGTCATATGGCAGTTCTATATTTTTTTCGAGGAACATCCATAGCAATAGGATTCTGACTCTCCTCTGATAGAGGTGATGACTCTTAGCCCACAGGCTTATTGTAAGAATCAAGGGAGGCTAGTTTTAGACAGTGATTTGGAAGCAGCAAAGTACTGAGCTAATACCAGTGGTTTCTCTTCTTCTGAAACAAGCCCATGGCCCGTTGGCCATGATGGATGCTTCAACCTGCTCCACCAGCTGCCGCATTGATATAGTCCACATTCAGCTGGATCGCAACTGTAGCTGACAGGCACAGGCCTTGAGGACAAGAAACGCATGCTAGCCTCTCTGTGTCCCCCACATTCATAAACCCGTCATCTTGTACACGGGCACTGAATGCTTAGTAAAATGCTAGTGATTCATTTATGGCAGTCATTGTGGACCTCCCTGACGTAGGCTGAGCTCACCCAGTTTCCAAAGCTCCACTATCACTTGGACAGAATCCACTGTCGTGCATGAAAATTGCCATGAAATGTAACTCATGAAGCAGCGAACAACCCTAAAAAACAAACAAACAAACAAAAAAACCAAAAAACGCACTACTGTAACAGAATTCTAAATCCAATTAAATTTGATACTCCGCCAAGAGATCTGGTACTGATCTACTGAAAATTTAGTCTCGGAGTGCTTTAGAAACTAGGGGATGTTTTCCTTTTGATTATGAAAGAAAAAGAAAGGAACGAGAAAAGGAGAGAAAGAATTACTGAAGGGATGTTTTTTGTTTGTTTTCACTTTCTACACACACGTTTTGCAAGCCTAATTTGGTGATAACCTTGAGTGATTTCTATCATTTTTTCAGGGTTACCATGAAAGTAAAAGTGTTAGTTGCTCAGTTGTGTCTGATTCTTTGCAACCCCATGGACTGTAGTCCACCAGGCTCCTCTGTCTATGGGATTCTCCAGGCAAGAATACTGGAGTGGGTAGCCATTCCTTTCTCCAGGGGATCTTCCCAAACCAGGGATTGATCCCAGGTCTCCCATACTGCAGGCAGATTCTTTACCATCTGAGCCACCAGGGGAGCCATCATTTGTTCAGGGTTACCATGATACCCTTAAAAAAGGATCAAAACAAAATAGATGCTAATTAATACACAGAATTCTATTTTACATTCTGAGTGTCTTCTTCTTTAAAAATTAAGAGTTAATTTTTATCAAAGGAATGCATGCATCTAGCTTTAAAAAAATCAAATAACATTGAAGTGTTTATAATAAGAAACAACATTCCTCTGCAGGGTGTCATCACCCCTAGTCTTGCTCTCTAGAGGCAATCACTACTCTCTTAGCTATTTCTTTCAGTATTTATCTCCATATTTCTGAATAACATGTGTAGCAGAACAATAAATAGATTTTGGCTTTGGTCTCAGAATTGCAGCTATAACTTCAAAGCTGAAAATAATAAGTGCTAAGAACTCCCACAGTCTAAAGAGAATTGACAAGATGACAAGACTGATCTCTCAAGATCTTACTAATACATGACAGAAATAATAGGAATAGATAGATAACACTTGTCCCAAGTGCTACTGTCAACCCCTCAGATTCATTTACTTAACTATTATAGCAGCCCTGCGAAATCCCTCTATTTTATAGATGAGGTAACTAGTAATTCTTTTTTTTTTTTTCAGCATTCTTCTTCTTAAATTATTATTTTTTTTTGATGGTGTGGCATGGGGGATATTAGTTCCCTGATCGGGGATCAAACCCATGCCCCCTGCAGTGGAAGTGTGAGGTCTTAACCATTAGATAGCCGAGGAAGTCTGGGTAATTAGTAATTCTAAACTACAACAGAGGTAGGTTTCTATCATAGGTAGTCCGGCTCTTGACCATGACACGAAACTGTCTCTAAGTGACCTTTCTGCCATCACCCATTCCTTCCACTCCAGCTTGCATGGGAGAAACATCAGCAACTCTAGAATTTTGCCATTAGCCAGGTGGTGCAGTGATGAAGAATCCGCCTGCCCGCCTGCCAATGCAGGAGATGCAGGTGACGTGGTTCAATCCCTGAGTCAGGAAGATCCCCTGGAACAAGAAATGGCAACTCACTCCATTATTCTTGCTTGGAAAATCCCAAGGACAGAGGAGCTGGTGGGATATGGTCCATAGGGTCTCAAACATTTGGACATGACTGAGCTAGAGCTAAAGAGCTGTACATGGGGGAGAAATCAGTGTCTCCTCTCTTCATTTTCCCTTGCATCCTTCCACATTACAGCTGAAAGCCTAGCACCACCGATGGGGGTGCATTCCAAGTAAAGATTAGGGGTATCTATGAGAAGGTGAGCAGGGCGTCTCATCTCTCTAATGGATGTCTGTTTGCAGCCCATTGGCTGACCGCCCTTTGTGTCTGTCTCAGCAGGGAGGAAGGAGCAAGAACAAGGCAGGAATAAGGGCGTGGAAAGGAGGCAGAATTCCTTGCAGAACAAAGAGGTGCTGGTGGAGCTAGCAAAGTCTCTGCCATCTTGGGGGTCCTCTGCAGGAAGGGAGAGTGGCAGCAGGAGGCCAGGGTGTGAGGCTGGGCCCTCAGAACACTCAGACAAATTCCACTTATACGAGGTGCCTAAAATAGTCCAATTCATAGAATCAGAAACTCTATTGGTAGACACCAGGGTCTGCGGGGTGAGAATGGTGGGTGGGGAGAGGGGATGGGGAGTTAGCATTGAATGGGGACAGAGTTTCAGTTGAGGAGGGTGAAAAATTTGGGAGATGCATAATGGTGCGAGTTGTACAATGATGTGAATGTACTTAGTGCCACTGAACTGTACAGTTCAATATGGTTCAAATAGCATACTTTATATTATGTGACTTTTACTACAATAAAAAAAAAGAAAGCATTAAAAACTTCCTTGGTGGGCTGGTGGTTAAGATTCTATCTTCCAATGCAAGGGGTGTGGCTTTGATCCCTAATCAGAGAACTAAGGTCCCACGTGCCACAGGGAGAGGCCGAAATTTAAAAAAAAAAAATTGAAAAAAATTTCCCTATGAATGCATCATCACCAGGATTCAGGTAAACTGGCCACCATCTAAGACCAGCCAGGGTTAACTAGGAGGCAACAGCAGCAGTGTCAGGTAAGCAGAAAGGCGTTTACACCTTCACTCTCCTCTCCACTTTCTCACCAACGTGGAAGCTGATGAAATTGCTGACATGTCTCCTCCTGGCTTTGAGTTCCCAGCTAAGGCTCAGCTGGAGATGGGAGGGGCAGGCGTTCAACAGGGTCTAAGGTTGCAGTTTTAAAATAAACAAAGCGAGACTGGGTATTTCACACCTTTCTTAAAATGACCAGCAAGCTATGGGATCTGGATGAGAAGTTATTAGGTGAAAGGCAAATGAAATTCCGTATACACAGTGGAAGGTAGAAATCATATGAGAAACTAAAATGATCTCATGTTTATACCCTCAGCTCAGACTGAGAGCATGCAGTTCTCTGAGTAGCAGACAGTTGCATTGACTGAATACATGCGTTTTTTCACTGCTTCTTGTTGATTTATCAGTTTAAGTATTTTCTATTGTGTTGTTTGTGTAGGTAAATGATGAATTAGCTCCTTTTCATGCTTCCTTTCTACACACAAACCTTTTCTTCCCTGTCATATCAACTTGGCTGTATGTTTAGAAAACCAACCATAAAATTTATGTTATGGTAGCTGTCTAAATATTGTTCACTTGTGGGCCATACTTTTACTTTGATTACATTTCCTTTCTCAGGAATGAATGGGGGATAAATAATTATTTTTCATTTACTTTGCTTTCTATGTATATGTCTTTGTATTTTACCAACAGACCTGTCACTTTCCTATACATGGTTATTTTCTCCCCAAATGCTCACACATATGAAATCTTCTTTCATTTCCACACCCCCGCCCCCCCTGCCCCCCGCAGAGTAATCTCTCCTGAAAGTCCAATCTACCATTCGTGTTCTCTGAATCTGCGGCACGGTTGTTATCCTGAGACTTCCCTTGGTCAATTTCTTGCATTGGATTTAGTTTTCTTAGATCCTGTCTTTATTTTTTCCTTTCTTGGCTGTCTGAATTCCACCCTCCCCCTTCTCTTTTCTTTCTTTCTTCACTGCATGTCTAAAAATGTCTTTATTATAGTTTCTTCTTTTTCGCTTGTGTAGCTGGATAAAATATTCTAGATTTTAATTAATTTGGATCCCCCTGCAAAAACAGAGTTTGTTTTTGCAAAAAAAAGACTTTTCATGTTCCTGTTGATCATCTCTATGTCTTCTTTGGAAAAGTGTCTGTTCGGGTTCTCTGCCCATTTTTTAGTTGGATGTTTTCTGAAACTGAGTTGGATGAGTTCTTTTTATACATTGGATATTAAACACTTATCAGATATATCATTTGCAAATATCTTCTCCCATTTAGCAGATTGCTTTTGTGTTTTGTTGGTGGTTTCCTTTGCTGTGCAAAGGCTTTTCGGTTTGATGTAGTCACATTTGTTTATTTTTGCATCTGTTGCCTTTGCCCAAGGTAACATATCCCCCCAAATACTGCTAAGACTAATGTCAAAGAGTTTAATGCCTTCAGTTTTCTTCTCCCGAGAAGACCTTGTGGTTACAGATCTTACATTTGTCTTTAATACATTTTGAATTTATTTTTGTATAGTGTAAGAAAGTGGTCCAGTTTCATTCTTTTGGACACAGCTGTCCAGTTTTCCCACCACTACTTATTGAAGAGATTGCCTTTTTCCTGTTGTATATTCTTGCCTCCTTTGTCATAGATTAATTGGCCTTATGAGAATGGGTTTATTTCTGGATTCTTTATTCTGTTCCATTGATTTTATGTATCTATTTTTTGTGCCAGTACCCTACTATTTTGCCTATTATAGGCTTGTAGTATAGTTTCAAATCTGGGAGAGTGATAGCTCCATAAAAAAAGAATAAAATTTTGCCATCGTGACAACATGGATGAACCTAAAGAGCATTAGGTTACATGAAATGAGTCAGACAGAGAATGACAAATGACAAACGCCATATGACATCATTCACATGTGAAATCTAAAAGACAAAACACATGAAAAACACAGAACAGAAACGGACTCATGGATACAAAGTCATTAAACAAAAGGGTGGTTGCAAAAGGGAGGAAGGCGGGGGTACAGATGAAGTAGGTGGAGAGGATTAAGAGGCACAGACTTCCAGCTATCAGAAAGTAGGTCCAGGGCATGTAATGTACACGCAGAAAATATAGTCAGTAATATTGTAACAACTTTGTATGGTGACAGATGGTAACTGGACTTATGCTGGTGATTATTTTATAACGTCTGCTGCTGCTGCTGCTAGGTCACTTCAGTCGTGTCCGACTCTGTGCGACCCCAGAGACGGCAACCCACCAGGCTCCCCCATCCCTGGGTAACGTCTTCAGATCTCAAATCACTGTGTTGTACACCTGAAACTAATTTCATTGTATTTCAAGTAAATGAAAAAAAATGATATGATAATACCAATTATGTTTTCTTTTTAAAAATGAGCTTGTGTTTTGGAACAGTAGAAGTACTGCAGACGTGGGACCCCCTAACATATGAACAACAGAGACCACCCTCTAAACAAGCCTACTGACCCCCCCACCCCCAATCAGTAATTTCCGATCTGAAATCCTGATCAACCTCTAGAGTGTAGGTAGCACACTCTTTCCCCTTCCATTTTTTTGGAAAAAGTATTTTATTGAAGTATAATTGATTTATAATGCTGTGTTAATTTCTGCTGTACAGCAAAGTGCTTCAGTTGTACATATATATACAGTCCTTTTCATGTTCTTTTCCATTATGGTTTATCAGAGGATAGTAAATATATTTTCTTGTGCTATCCGGTAGGCCCTCGTTGCTTATCCATCCTATATGTAATGGTTTGCATCTGCACATCCCAGACTCCCAATCCATCCCTCCCTCACCCCGCTTCCTCCTTGGCAACCACAAGTCTGTTGTCTATTCCTCTTCAGTTTAAACTGACATCTTCTTGTTTAATCACTAAGTCATGTCTGACTCTGCAACCCCATGGACTGTGGCCCGCCAGGCTCCTCTGTCCATGGGATTTCCCAGGCAAGAATACTGGAGAGGGTTGCTGTTTCCTTCTCCATAAACTGACTTGGGGGTAATGCTACTTAGCAAGCAGGAGAAGCTCCCATCCCTGCCCTCCTCACCGTGTATGTTGTCGCTCCTAATGGGGAAATGATCAGCTCCTGCCTTGCCCGTCTCTCTCGATTAGAATCACCAGCGCCCTCCACACTGGCGACCAGGCTCAGCGTGCTCCTGAGCCAGGGCCGACCCAGGCAGAAGCTGATCAGCGACCACAGCCCTGCCTGGAGGAGCAGGACCCGGGATGACACCTGCTGCCTGTTTCTACCCGTCCTCTGGTATCACCTGACCTTGTCCGGCTCTGTTGGTTTATTCAAATTAAGCCAGGGTTCTGCCTTTCTGCATGTTAACCTCCAGTCCACAATGGGGATTGGGAAGATCCCTTGCAAGGGGATAAAGCAACTCACTCTGGTATTCTTGCCTGGAAAAACTCCCATGGACAGCAGAGCCTGGCAGACTACTGTCCGTGGGGTTTCAAAGAGTCGGACACGACTAAACACGCACCCATGCCACCTATGGAAGAAGTTTAGATATGCGCCGATGTGCTATGCCTTTTGCAAAGCAGGATATAACCCAGGATGGGAGCAAGCATCAGGCTGAGGGCTGGGGGTGAGGGGCTCCACAATGTCACATTCAGCACAGAACCTAGAGAAACCCAAGAATTCTAAATTCTGACTTGAATTTTTAGGTTATCACGAAGGCCTGTTTATCAAGGGAGAAATACACACCAGAACATATTTTATTTAGTGGTCTGTTAGCTTGACTTACAACCTGTTACTCTTTCTCTGTGTGGCATGCAGCCCTCTGTTTATTCTCTTACCCTGGACCCAACCGAAATCAGAAGTGGGTCTGGGCTCAAGCCTCATCCCATCTGGTCCCAGCGGCTTCCCAACCACAACCTCGTGTTCTTGAGACGCCATATGTTTCCTACTCAGGTGGAGCCAAAGTGTGACATAAATAGCCCTGCAGCCTCGCAGGAGGTAGAGAGAAGCAGAGTATGTTCAGAGGAATGAGAATACGCTGATAAAAATAACAGGGGCTTTAGAAACCAGCCAACCTAAATCCCAGCTCAACTAGCAAGAAATTTGATGTCCTCAAGCCCGAATTCCTCATTTGAAGTAAGAGAGAAGGATTCTATACCTTAAGTTTGATGAGGAGTAAACAAATGTGTCCCCGGTGGCTCAGATGGTAAAGAATCTGCCTGCAAAGTAGGAGACCCATGTTCGATCCCTGGGTTGGGAAGATCCCCTGGAGAAAGAAATGGCAACCCACTCCAGTATTCTTGCCTGGAGAACCCCATGGACAGAGGAGCCTGGCGGGCTGTAGTCTATGGAGTTGCAAAGAGTCAGACATGACTGAGTGACTACCACTTGCACTTTTTTTTTTTCCCAAACAAATGCCTCAGTCCAGGGCCTTTCACAATGCCTGGCTTCTAATCCACACTCAGTAAGCAAGCCCTTCTCTCCTGCTAATTCTGGAAGGTTTCACTCTCTTAGAATGGGATGCACCAATAGTCATCTGTGTCCTTCCCCAGCACGGTGTGTAGAAAGACTTTTGCCACCAGCAGGTGATGACTATTGCAAGAGCTATCCTTTCTTGGACTGTTGAGTCCATTCCAGGATCCTTCATTCTGCCACTTCCCAGTCTCCAGCTTTGGGCTCTGGTCTTTTCAGCCGCGTGGGCTGCTTCCATCTTGCTCCCCCACTGTTTGGAATGATTATCCGGGATTTTGTGTTTGTTCTTTGCCATGAGATTTCCCCATAGCCATTCTGGAATGTATATTCTAATGTGTCCACATTGACCTCCCTCATTCCCGGGCTCTGGCTCTCATGGCAGGTATGGCTGTGGGCACCATCCATGGTTCAATTAGGGCCATGAATGTGGCTCATATGTCCCATCAACTCAGGAAACAGAAGGCAGATGGCGGGGTAATTGCCGAAACCCAGAAGCCTGGGAGAGATGGGTAAACCCTTTGTAGTGCTCAGAAGAGGAAGTAAGGAACTCCAGGCTTAGCAACCTGCCAGGCAGGCTAACCTGTAACTCTTCCAAGTCTTCATTATAAGATGGTTTGCTCTACGTTTCTTGGCAAAGTTGAATTTAAAAAAATTCCACCTTGTGTTACTTCAACTAAAAAAGAATATATTTTAACCTATAAATAGAGCTCTATAACCAAACACTCAGAGGAAACCAGATGGATATTTGAAAAGGCTATATAAAGAGGTGAACATTTGGCAGGGAGGGGATCAAGAATGATTAGAATTTCTATGACCTCCATTGGGAAACTCCCTCTTAGACTATGACCTGGCAAATGGTACCCCATTGACCCAGCTGCTCAAGGGAGAAGGCTGGATCCATCCCTGCCTTTGTCTTTCCTGAGCCTTCCACAATCATTAAATCCTGTACTTCTGTCTCCTTGATACTTCTTAACTCCATCCATATCTCCTTGTCTCCATCACCACCATCTTTTTTTTAAAAAAATGATTATCATGACTCTTATTTATTTTAATTTTTGGCCATTTCATGAGCCACGCCATTAGTTCCCAGACCAGGGATTGAACCCACACTCCCTGCAGTTGGAAGCATGGAGTCTTAATCACTGGACTGCCAATGAAGTCCCCATCACCATCATCTTTTGACAGGCAACCCCGATTGGGTCCTAATTCTCCTACTACCTCCAGTCCAGAGAGAACCACTCACTGTTTCAAGGTGCAAGGAAAGTGTGTGCATGGTGCTTTCCAGTGACTTGGTCAAAAAGATTGATCCAAGGGCTGGAGAGAAGACAAATGAATTGTTTTCAGAGCACAGTGGTCAGAGAATAGCCAGGTATCCCAGTTGTTCCCAATGGCTTGTGAGGACAGTGAGGGATGGGCTTCAAGTATGAGTTAGGAAGAACTTAACAGGCTCTGAAGTGGCTGGACTTTCTGGAAGTTTTGTCAAATCACTCTTGAGAACCAGTGCCCAATGGCTCAGACAGTAAAGAGTCTGCCTGAAATGTAGGAGACTTAGGTTTGATCCCTGGGTTGGGAAGATCCTTGGAGAAGGGAATGCCTACCCACTCCAATATTCTTGCCTGGAGAATCCCATGGGCAGGGGAGCCTGGAGGTCTATCATGCATGGGATCACAAAGAGTTGGACATGACTGAGTGGCCAAAACTTTAGTTCAGGTTTTTCCATAACATCTTCCTGAAAAACCCAAAAGAATGTTTTGCCCAGCCCAATAGTTAAGGCACCCTCTTGACCTGAGAAACAGGTTTTGAGACCTTGAATGGAGATAGTTTATCCCGGAAATGATGGCAGGGAACTGGAGTGAGGACTAGAGAGAGGTAGAAAACCAAGACCAGGAGGAGTTCCAGGGTTGCCTACCACGTTACTCGATTCGTGTAAGACGTTACTCGATTCGGGATCCATGGGCAGTAAAAGCTTGTACCTGTGTAAATAAATACTTTACCCAGTTTGGTACCAGTTTCCTGCCTGTACTCTGACTTTTACAGACTGGATTGGACAGGGCATTTAGGGAGTGGTGGCCATCAGGTTCGGGAGTCTAAGATCTAGAGCAGGAGATAGTATTATCTGCTAGGGCAAAGGGGCCCAAGGAACCAGGCGGAGATTGCATGTTCTGGGACCCAGTGGGTTGGAGTTCAGAATCAGAATCCAGACCTTTTATTTTTCTTTGATTGCTGTATTTTCTTTTCTTTTTTAACTTAAGTATAGTTGATGTGCAATATTTTCAAACTTTCAGGCATATAACATAATGATTCACAATTTTTAAAAGTTATCTTCCATTTATAGTTATAAAATAGTAGCTGTATTCTCTGTATTGTTAAATATATTCTTATAGCTTATTTATTTTATATATATTGTAGTTCATACCTCTTAACCCCTACCCCTAGCTTGCCCCTCTTGCTACTGGTAACCCCTAGTTTGTTCCCTATATCTGTGAGTCTGCTCCTTTTTTGTTATGTTTACTAGTTTGTTTTATTTTTTAGATTACACACATTAGTGATACGGTATTTCCCTTTCTCTTTCTGACTTACTTAGGATGATTATCTCTAGGTCAATCCAGGTTGCTGCAGATAACAAAATTTCATTCTTTTTATGGCCAAATAGTATTCTATTATGTCCACGTCCATGGACATGAGCTTGGGCAAACTCCAGGAGACAGTAAGGGACAAGGAGGCCTGGCATGCTGCTGTCCATGGGGTCACAAAGAGTTGGACATGACTTAGCTAAACAAGTATGTATTCTATTATATATGTACACACACACACACACACACATATATATTCATCTTCTTTATCCACATAATCCAGACAGACCTTTTAAGGCTGCTTAGGCAATATGCCTCCGAATTGTTCTTGAGAGAAGGAGGAGAGGCATTTATGCCTTCATGGTCAAGCATAGCCCCAAGCTGTTAATCCTCTTCATTTCTGGTTTTCCATGGATGGAAGGCGAGGGATGCCTGCAAATACCCCATGCTGTGGCCTCGACTGTAGCCCACCAGGCTCCTCTGTCCACGGGATTCTCCAGGCAAGAATACTGGAGTGGGTTGCCATTTCCTTTTCCAGGGGAAATCTTTCCAATCCAGGATTCGAATGTGGGTCTCCTGCATTGCAGGCACATGATTTACTGATTGAGGTATGAGGGAAGCCCTGCTGTGGCCTCAGTCTGCTCAAAACTGCTTGTTGATGTAGCTGCTGGAGTCAGAGATGGGGCTGAGTGAGCCCCCAGCGGCGCCTAAGAGGGGTCCAGTGTTTCTAAGGGGTCCTGGTGGCCTCAGGCTCAGTGTGATACAGCATCCATGTGGGACTGAGTGCTGGCTGCCTTCCCATCACTCCTCTTTCGTCTCTGCCCATCACGGTCTGTGCCCCAGAAGGCTGACCTGTTTGGACTCTGTCAACAGGGTTCCTCACCCTCCGGCTTCCAGTTGAGCTCAGCCCATGGGAGGACAGACGGTGGGCTCCAAGTTTATTCTCTCAGCTCCCTTCCTGCAAGGTTGCCCAGCTGTATGCCTCCATGAAACGCGTCAGCCAGTCTCTAGCCCTCCCTCTCTCTGGGCGGTGTTCAGCACTCCCCGCTCTGTCCATGCAGGCTTAGGCTGGTAGCAGCTTATGATTCTGTCACTGGCTCCTTTTATTCAACTTTCCTCCAGTGACCCATTGAGAAGGCGCCAGCTAGATCCAGAACCCCCATGGATTGGAGTGGGTTTCACAATCTGGATCAACCCCAGAGAAAAACTAAGAGTGATCCAGGAGACAGATGTGAACTCAGAGGAGAGCCAGCCAGCTTGACTGACCCCACTCAGTGGGGAGGATGAAAAGGTTGCCACCAGCTGGCAGATGAACAAGAGGCTTAGTTCCCTCCAGAAATTCAGACCTGGGCCAGGGAGCAGCAGACGGTTCCAGATTCCACATTCTAGCAGGACAAACACCCCTGAGAAACTCCCAGGCTGGACCCCATGGCTCGGCATCCTGCCGGGTAGAGTTGAAGGAGCAGGTCCCTGCACCAAGCCAGGTGGTCTCGTGGTTTTCCTTACAACCAGGTACCCAGGAAACTGGCACAGATCACATGGAAACCATGGAAGAAAACGCACGCACAATGAACAAGCATCCTTGCAGGTCAGAGGCTTCACCTGTGTTTTCACTGACTCATAACTATGCTTGAGGCTGTTTCTTTGAAAATATTTGTTTATTTATGGCTGTGCTGGGTCTTCATTGCTGCAGTTGGGCGTTCTCTTTGTGGTGAGCGTGGGCTTGTCTTCATTGCCGTGAACAATCTTCCCATTAGGGTGGCTTCTCGTTGCAGCACGTGGGCCCTAGAGCTAGGGCTCAGTAGATGTGGTGCACAGGCTTAGCTGCGGGATCTTCCCAGACCAGGGATCGAACCTAGGTCCCCTACATTGAAAGGTGGATTCTTATCCGTTGGACCACCAGGGAAGTCTCCTTGAGGCTGATTTAAAAAAATTTTTTTTTTTTATGGCCGCACTGGGTCTTGTTGCTGTGATCAGGCTCTCTGTAGTTGTAGTGAGCACGGGCTACTCTTCATTGCAGTGAGCAGGCTTCTCATCGTGGTGGCTTCTCCTGTTGCGGCATGTGAGCCCTAGGGTAAGGGCTCAGTGGGTGTGGTACATGGGCTTAGTTACTCCACAGCATGTGGGATCTTCCCGGACCAAGGATCGAACCCAGGTCCCCTGCATTGGCAGGTGGGTTCTTATCCACTGGACCACCGGGGAAGTCCCCTTGAGGCTGCTTTTGGCATCCCCATTTTATGGATCAGGACCACGAAGCTTAAGAAGGTTCAATCAATTCCACTAAATCACAAAAACAGGAACTTGGGCGGGAGGCTTCATCCTCACACTCTTTCCGCTCTATACACAAACCCACTCCTTCCAGACCTAGGAGGGCCTCGTGGCTGTCTGTGCAGATAACCCTGTGGAATGTTGTCCTCCACTCACCTCCCCCACCCCACCCCATCCCGACAAGCCTCCACTAATGTTGATCCGAAGGGTAATTTTCTTGTCAACTGAATAATTAATGGGCCGCACACTACAGCGGCCCTCTGTTATTCTGCCTCTCGAAGATATATTTCAAAATGAATAGCTGTTTAACCAATCACTTGGCAGGCGTATTACCCTTAGGTGTTTCTGTCAATCAGCCTTTTCACACATCGAGCCGGAAGAAGGCAGAATCAATTTGGGTATCTGCTCTAGGAAAGTGAAGGCAGCCACGAATTAGACGTTCTTGGGCTATCAGAACTTGTCGCCTGTTAACACTGAATGGTGGTGAGGATTGCCCTTGCAAGCTCCTTGGCCCAGCGCTCGGGTGCTCTGGCATTGTCTGCCACTTTTAATAAAGCTGGACGAGGTCTTTTGTAGTAGCTTTAAGATAATGTCTTGTACTGCAGGCATGTCTATTCTTTCTCAGCCATCAGAGCATTTATTCTGCTGTTTCCCTTCACAGAGGCTTCAGGCAGCAGCTTTACAAGAGAATTTAAAAACTTCTGATAGCCCAGGAATGGGAAGGCTAAAGAGGGTGGGTGTTTATTCAGAAATAAAACTTTGATGCATCTGAGGGGTGCTTCAGAAGTGCCTTTCATGGGAAGAAGGTTTACCAGATGCTGGCTAATGTTATTGTTTAGTCGCTAAGTCATGTCCAACTCTTTGCGACCATATGGACTATAGCCCGCCAAGCTCCTCTGTCCATGAGATATCCCAGGCAAGAATACTGGAGTGGGCTGCCATTTCCTTCTCCAGGGGATCTTCCTAACCCAGGGATTGAACCCACGTCTCCTGCATTGGCACGCATGTTCTGAGCCATCTGAGAAGCCCAGCATCCCAGAGCAACAAGCAATTAAGGCTTCCTGGAAGAGGTGGCACTGTGAGCTGAGTCTCGGTGGAATGGGGAAGATATCAGGAGATTGGGGGATGGAAAAAGGCAAAGGAGAAAAGGAAAGATATACCCATTTGAATGCAGAGTTCCAAAGAATAGCAAGGAGAGATAAGAAAGCCTTCCTCAGTGATCAGTGCAAAGAAATAGAGGAAAACAATAGAATGGGAAAGACTAGAGATCTCTTCAAGAAAATTGGAGATACAAAGGGAACATTTCATGCAAAGCTGAGCACAATAAAGGACAGAAATTGTATGGACCTAACAGAGCAGAAGATATTAAGAAGAGGTGGCAAAAATACACAAAAGAACTGTACAGAAAAGATCTTCATGACCCAGATAATCACGATGGTATGACCACTCAGCTAGAGCCAGACATCTTGGAATGCAAAGTCAAGTGGGCCTTAGAAAGCATCACTATGACCAAAGCTAGTGGAGGTGATGGCATTCCAGTTGAGCTATTTCAAATCCTAAAAGACAATGCTGTGAAAGTGCTGCACTCAATATGCCATCAAATCTGGAAAACTCAGCAGTGGCCACAGGACTAGAAAATGGTCATGATGCTTTTCATTTCAGTTCCAAAGAAAGACAATGCCAAAGAATGTTCAAACTACTGCACAATTGCACTCATCTCACACGCTAGCAAAAATAATGCTCAAAATTCTCCAAGCCAGGCTTCAACAGTTTGTGAACCATGAACTCCCAGATGATTAAGCTGGTTTTAGAAAAGGCAGAGGAATCAGAGATCAAATTGCCAATATCCACTGGATCATCAAAAAAGCAAGAGCGTTCTGGAAGAACATCTACTTTGCTTTATTGACTATGCCAAAGACTTTGACTGTGCGGGTCACAACAAACTGTGGAAATTCTTAAAGAGGTGGGACTACCAGACAACCTGACCTGCCTCCTGAGAAATTTGTATGCAGGTCAAGAAGCAACAGTTAGAACTGAACATGGAACAACAGACTGGTTTGAAATTGAGTAAGGAGTACGTCAAGGCTGTGTATCATCACTCTGCTTATTTAACTTATATGTAGAGTACATTATGTGAAATGCTGGGCTGGATGAAGCACAAACTGGAATCAAGATTGCCCAGAGAAATATCAATAACCTCAGATATGCAGATGACACCACCCTTATGGCAGAAAGTGAAGAAGAACTAAAGAGCCTCTTGATGAAAGTGAAAGAGGAGAGTGAAAAAGTTGGCTTAAAACTCAACATTCAGAAAACTAAGATCATGGCATCTGGTCACATCACTTCATGGCAAATAGATGGGGAAACAGTGGAAACAGTGGGAGACTATTCTTTAGGGCTCCAAAATCACTGCAGATGGTGACTGCAGCCATGAGACTAAAAGATGCTTGCTCCTTGGAAGAAAAACTATGACCAACCTAGATAGTGTATTAAAAGGCAGAGACATTACTTTACCAATAAAGGTCCATCTAGTCAAAGCTATGGTTTTTCCAGTAGTCATGTATGGATGTGAGAGTTGGACTGTGAAGAAAACTGAGCGCCAAAGAATTGATGTTTTTGAACTGTGGTGTTGGAGAAGACTCTTGAGAGTCCCTTGGACTGCAAGGAGGTCCAACCAGTCCATCCTAAAGGAAATCAACCCTCAATATTCATTGGAAGGAATGATGCTAAAGCTGAAACTCCAATACTTTGGCCACCTGTTGTGAAGAACTGACTCATTGGAAAAGACCCTGATGCTGGGAAAGATTGAAGGTGAGAGGAGAAGGGAACGACAGATGATGAGATGGTTGGATGGCATGGCCAACGCAATGGATGTGAGTTTGAGTAGGCTCCAGGGGTTGGTGATTGACAGGGAAGCCAGGCATGCTGCATTCCATGGGGTAGCAAATAGTCAGACACGACTGTGTGACTGAACTGAACTGACTGAAAAAGGATTTGGAAGACATGTAAATTCATGGAACCAACCATTCCAATGGATCCCGCCTCTGCCCAATAGTGGTTGAAGGGGCAAAAATAGTTGTAGAAACATTTCTGGTTTCAACAGTTGTTTGGCTGTCCTGAAGGTCACCTGCAGAGGTCCCCTCCCTCCTGATGGCCTCCTGCATCTCTCTGCCTGAGGGGCTTGACCCCACAGTCATAAGACTGTGTTCATGTCTTGAGCTTGGGGTTTGGCTGGACCCATTGGGAGTTAGTCCCGTGGGAGTGACCTGCAGCCTATGAGTGACAGAAGTTGGTCAGTAAATACTTCAGTGTCCTCATCCCTCACTGGGAACGTATTGAGGTGGATCCACACGGTTTTCCAAAGGATCCTGGGGAGACTGGGTGCCAGTTGCCCACAGGAGGAAGACATTGATGGACAGCCCCATTTTGCCTGTGTGAGAGCAGAGCCTCTGGAAAGATGAGCGGCCTTTCTTCCACACTCCTTCACACAGAGTGCGTGAGTCTCACCTCACTTCTCTTGGCCCGCTTCCACATCAGATGATGCTGACAAAAGCCAGCTTCACACAGGTGATGACAACACCTTATCTTGTCTGAACCACGAATCACTCTTTCCATTTCAGATTTTCTCAGAGTCCATGTCTGAGGGATCTCCTCACTGCAACCCCACCCTCCCAGGATCAAACACACACAGATTCCAAACGTGAGGGAATTATTTTCCAATAGCCAACCTTGTCAATGGGAGACTTTTTAAAAAATCAGTGTTGATACATTCAGACCTAGTTTATTTCTTTTTTTTTATTTAAATGTAGCTGATTGACAATGTCTATTTCAGGTGTACAGCACAGAGAGTCAGTTATACCCATGTGTGTATATATATGTATTATTTTTCAGATTCTGTTCCCATTGGTTATTATGGAGTATTGAGAGTTCCCTGTGCTAAACAGCACATCCCTGTTGATTATCTATTTTATATATGTGCTCATGTGCTCAGTTGTGTCTGACCCTTTGTGATCCCATGGACTGTAGCCTGCCAGGCTCCTCTGTCCATGAAATTTTCCAGAGAAGAATACTAGAGTGGGTTGCCATTTCCTCCTCCAGGGGATCTTCTCGTCCTGGGGATCAAACCCGTGTTTCCTGGGTTTCCTGCATTGGTAGGTGGATTCTTTACCCATATGCCACCCATGAAGCCAATATTTTATATATAGTAACGTGTATATGTTAACCTCAAATGTGGGTTAAATCCTGGTTAAGGTCATTTGGAGCCAGTCTTACTCTATTGCTAAGAAGGCTTCTCGAAGCTTCCACAGGATGATGGCTCACAGTAAATAAGGTGAGGTTGCTAGCATTGTTTTGATAGAGGAATGAATTAGTGGTCAAAAGGTCAAGAGAGGTGGAATGTTAGAGTAATTTATTACAGGAAACCAGAAAATCCAGCTCCTTACTCGAAATGCTCTCCCATCTCACACCCTTCTCCCCACCTCCCCCAGTAGAATCTAGAAATGTATTTTACACCTTTCTAAAACAGTCAGAAATGTGCTGGGTGAGGGGAGCACCAAATCCCTTGAGAGGTTAATTGGTAGCTGTTTTCTATAGGGTGGAGACGCTGCCATGTGCTGAGCTCCCTGTTATCAGTGTGGATAATAGGACCCCAGTGCTGCAAAGGCCGTGTAGTGGCATTTAACTGACAAGGCAAAGCAGAAATAATTAATATAATGGGTAGCAAAGCTTGGATGGCAGCCAGTGGACCCTGAACTTAAAGGAATTTATGGCAATGACCATGGGGACATGGCAATGACATTCTTGGGGACAAAGACATTGGAAGTTGTGGGTCAACCTTCTGCAATCAGCTGAAAGACCTTGAGAGCAAAAACTGAGGCTTCCCCCAAAAGAAGAAATTCGACTTTAAGACAGCAGCATCAACTCCTACCTAAGTTTCCAGGGTGTTGGCCTACTCTGTGGTTTTCAGACTTGCCCACCCCCAAATTGCATGAGCCAATTCGTTAAAATAACTCTCTTGACAGACTGATAGATTATGTCTCTGGAGACCCTGGATTGACACAACTTCCTTCTCTGACTTTAAAACCCCATGCCTGTTCCCTGGATACCACTTCCCCAAATAAACTGTTCATAACAAGTTCTTTCCCAGGCTTTATTCTACTGAGAAAACCCAGCCTAAGACAGCAGGTCTTTGAAAAGATGGCCACTTTTACATCGTTTCAGTAAAATTTTGTGATAAGCCAATTGTTGTCTGACAGTAAGGACTTGTTATTCGTAGAGAAGTTCAAAATATTGAAACGAAACTTGATTAATGCATATGTTCTTGAAGCTTTATTGGGAAATTTAAAATGCAAATGAAAGATGTCAAAGTCATGAGTTGGGAACTGAGTCACCAACATTTGTAACCATGGAAAGCTATTCATCTTCAAGGTTGTTTGGATTCTCAGTTATATGGAGACTGATAGGAAGGATTTACATCAGGGAATCTGTCCAGCGTCCCTCTCCCCTCTCTCCCCAACAGAATCTAGAATCTGGTCACTTTTCATCATCTGCAAAGCTACTACCTGGTACCATCCATCATCATTTCTTACCTGGGCTATCACAGACTCCTAACCTGTCTCCCTGTTTCGATTCTTACTCCTCTTCCATCTACTCTCTTTCCAGAAGTTGGAGGAATCCTGGTAAAACTCAAACTCAGATCATGCCATTCCTCTGCTCACAATTACTCCAGACTTCCTATTTTGTGCGGGAAAAAAGCCAACATACAAAAGCTTTCAGGGCCCAGTGTGATCTGGCCTCAGTTTCTCTCCTGATCTCATCTGTTGTTCTTTCCTTCATTCACTCCAGAGCCTATGGTTTCCTCACTCTTCCTCAAGTGTACTTGACACGCTCCTGCTTGAGACCTTGCTGTATACCCCTCCTGGAATTTTCCTCCCCTCCACATCTCCCTAGGGCTTCCCTAGTAGCTCAGTTGGTAAAGAATCCGCCTGCAATGTAGGAGACCTGGGTTCAATCCCTGGGTTGGGAAGATCCCCTGGAGAAGGGAACGGCTACCTACTCCAGTATTCTGGGCTGGAGAATTCCATGGCCTGTATAATCCACGGGGTCCCAAAGAGTCAGACACGACCGAGTGACTTTCACTTTCCATGTCTCCTGGGCTCACTCCACATGGCCGCCCCATTCACAGCTACAAGGGCCACATTGTGGCATAGACACATGCTGGAGATGGGCTAGCCAATCCTCTAACTGTCAAGTTGGGAAAATTGAGAAACACAGGTTGAACGGCTTCCCAGGTGGCACAGTGGTGAAGAATCTGCCTGCCAATGCAGGAGATGCAAGAGACTCAGGTTCAATCCCTGGGTCAGGATGATCCCCTGGAGTAGGAAATGGCAACCCACTCCAGTATTCTTGCCTGGAGAATCCCATGGTCAGAGGAGCCTGGCGGGCTACAGTCCATGGGGTCACAAAGAGTCAGACATGACTGAGTGACTGAGCACGCAGGCACGCAGGTTGAACGAGTTCCCGGATCTCACATAAGACAGAAGGTTGGCAAAAAAAAAGCCATGTTTCACAGACTCTCCATTCTGAGAGATGTTTCTCAGAATAATTTTGTTTCGAGAAAGAGGATTTGGCAACGGATCATTCAGAGAACATTTTCATCCGTGTTTCTAGGCGTAACATGGGGTGGATCTACTAGAATGGTGATGCCTAGAATGATGGATGGGTGTTTAACCCCACACTGTGTGGAAGAGGAGCTGGAAAGCTCAGCACTCCCCCCACCCCATCAAGCCCTGCTAACAGGGGGCTCCGTGGTGGTAAACCCCATGGGAGACGACGAGGGGGAGGGGCAGAGCAGGCTTGTATTTTGTGACTACGTCACAGTCAACATTCCCTGGCAGGTGCAGAAAATGACTCACTCCCCCCTACTCCTCTGAAAATGTCCCTTCATGTTTCATAAACAACAGCTTTGCTGTGCCATTGTCTCCCTTAGTTATTTTCATAATTCATAATTATCTTAGTTCTTAAAATGTAGACGTACATTTAAAAGCATGATCCAATCGTGCTTGATTACTGCCACATTGTGTTCAAAGTAATTACCATTCATTTGGCTTTTGAGGCTGTTGAATGAATTTTCCACATGAGATTCCTTAATTTGTACATATTTTATTGCTATAAAATAGGTATTGGCAAGCTGCCTAAACTCTAGCGAAGGCCTTTAATTCCTATCACTATGTGAGAAAACAAATTGAGTGCAAACTGAGAGGCTTAAGATAGAACACTTGAAATGGATTCTTCTCTTTTTTTTTTTTTTTGTCTAAACCAAGTTTCCCCAGGTGTGAGACACAGGTAAGATTAAGGTAGCTTCGTTTGGGCTGAGAGCTCAGGATTATTTTAGCATTTGTATAATAATTATAATGTTCCCTCTGTGATGGCAAAACCTCTCTTCCCCTGATCCATTATTCCTTGGGGAAATGGATATTTGGAGAGAGAAGGTTATTGCTATTTTTCATGCATAGTAAGAGAAATCACATGGGCTTCCTTGGTGGCTTAGCCAATAAAGAATCTGCCTACGGTGCAGGAGACCTGGGTTCAATCCTTGAGTCAGGAAGATCCCCTGCAGAAGTGAATGGCATCCCAGTCCAGTATTCTTGCCTGGAGAATTCCATGGACAGAGGAGCCTGGCAGGCAGCAGTCTATGGGGTTGCAAAGAGTCAGATAGGACTGAGCGACTGAAAAAAAAAAGAGAGAGAAATCACATACTCACAAAACAGAGGCAGGAAATTCTGGGTCAAGGTAGAGACCTGGGCTACATGTTTAAACCAGGGTGGGCTCTGCCAAACTCTGTAGCCTTCAGAAGTTGTTCTACTTCTTTGGACCCAGTTGACTCACTTGTAAAATTAAAGTGTTGAGATAAGTGATTTCTAAATTTAATACGTAATTTGTTTTTCTGAGGTTATCAGGGTATGTTGGATTTATGTAAGATCTTTTTACTGAAGCCTTCTATAGGGTTTTAAAAATCACATGTACCCTGTTCTGCCCACTAGTAAGTGAGATGAGAGATAAAGTTGTAGAAAGCATTCAAGTGTTGGGTAGATGGCCTTCAAGGTCTCTCCAGGTTTCTCATAATCCCTAGATTCCTTGATTCCTTGTGGGCAGTGGAAGTCTTCCTGGTTTGTTCAGTTGGGTTTCCCACTACCCTCCAACCCAAATCCTTCCCACCAGCTCTGAGGCTCCCAGAAGAAAAAAAAAAAAAAAGACAAAAACAAGCAAACAAAAAACCGCCCACACATGTGTCCATGCTTATGCATTTATTGTCCTTTAAATGCCTCCTGTTTTATTGACTATGCCAAAGCCTTTGATTGTGTGGATCACAATAAACTGTGGAAAATTCTGAAAGAGATGGGAATACCAGACCACCTGATCTGCCTCTTGAGAAATTTGTATGCAGGTCAGGAAGCAACAGTTAGAACTGGACATGGAACAACAGACTGGTTCCAAATAGGAAAGGAGTACATCAAGGCTGTATATTGTCACCCTGCTTATTTAACTTCTATGCAGAGTACATCATGAGAAACGCTGGACTGGAGGAAACACAAGCTGGAATCAAGATTGCCGGGAGAAATATCAATAACCTCAGATATACAGATGACACCACCCTTATGGCAGAAAGTGAAGAGGAACTCAAAAGCCTCTTGATGAAAGTGAAAGAGGAGAGTGAAAAAGTTGGCTTAAAGCTCAACATTCAGAAAATGAAGATCATGGCATTCGGTCCCATCACTTCATGGGAAATAGACAGGGAAACAGTGGACACAGTGTCAGACTTTATTTTTTTTGGGTCCAAAATCACTGCAGATGGTGACTGCAGCCATGAAATTAAAAGACGCTTATTCCTTGGAAGGAGAGTTATGACCAACCTAGATAGCATATTCAAAAGCAGAGACATTACTGCCAACAAAGGTCTGTCTAGTCAAGGCTATGGTTTTTCCTGTGGTCATGTATGGATGTGAGAGTTGGACTGTGAAGAAGGCTGAGTGCCGAAGAATTGATGCTTTTGAACTGTGGTGTTGCAGAAGACTCTTGAGAGTCCCTTGGACTGCAAGGAGATCCAACCAGTCCATTCTGAAGGAGATCAGCCCTGGGATTTCTTTGGAAGGAATGATGCTAAAGCTGAAACTCCAGTACTTTGACCACCTCATGCGAAGAGTTGACTCATTGGAAAAGACTCTGATGCTGGGAGGGATTGGGGGCAGGAGGCGAAGGGGACGACAGAGGATGAGATGGTTGGATGGCATCACTGACTCGATGGACATGAGTCTGAGTGAACTCTGGGAGTTGGTGATGAACAGGGAGGCCTGGCATGCTGCGATTCATGGGGTCGCGAAGAGTCGGACACGATTGAGTGACTGAACTGAACTGAACTGAAAAGCCTCCCACTTTGCTCTGCTTCCACCCAGATTTAGAGCTATTGGCATTTACTTGTTTCCATAGCATCATATATTGGTTTTTAGTGTTTAATACCTATTTCCCTTCTTTCTAAAACTAATTGTATTAATATAGTCCTTGCAAAAAGAGTTGATGTTGTTTTCTTACATCTTTAATTTCACCCACAGTGAGAAGTGTTGTTGTTTTATCATTCTGTTGTGTCCAACTCTTTGCGACTACATGGACTGTAGCCCGCAAGGCTCCTCTGTCCGTGGGATTCTCCAGGTAATAATACTGGAGTGGGTTGCCATTTCCTCCTCTAGGGGCTCTTCCTGACCGAGGGATCGAACCCATGTCTTGTATGTCTCCTGCACTGGCAGGTGGGTTCTTTACCACTAGTGCCACCTGGGAAGCCCAGATTAAACCATGGGGAAAATGAAAATGTTAGCCGCTCAGTTGAGAATACTGGAGAGAATAGCCATTCCCTTCTCCAGGGGATCTTCCTGACCCGGGGATCAAATCAGGGTCTCCTGCATTGCAGGCAGATTCTTTACCCTTTGAACCACCACAAGGGAAGCCCTTGTAAGATTAGACCATAGCCTCTGACAAATCATATGCCTCGTCGGAGCCATGCTTATGCTATGGTCAGCAGTAGGCTTTCTGCATCTGAATTGCCAGTAGACCAAATGGACCAGAATCCTGGAGTGAGGGAAGTGGGAGAAGCAGATGCAAATTGGCAGGAATCTGCACTATTGCATTTTTTTAAACATTTTATTTTTTTTGGAAATAAATTTAGATGTACAGGAAGTTGCAAAGATAATTCAGAGAGGTCCCAGTTAGCCTTCACTTGGCTACTCCAATAATTCTATCTTAATAATTATAGTAATTATTAAGTAGCTATTTACTTAACTAGTAACTATTTACTTTAAAAATTACTGAAAAATTAAATAAAGATACTGCAGTACTGAAACCAAATGTTTGGGGCTTCCCTCCAGGTCCAATGGTTAACAATGCACCTTGCATTTCAGGGAATATGGGTTCGATCCCTGGTTGAGGAACTAAGATCCCACATGTCTTGGAGCCACTAAACGTGGGTGCCACAACTTGAAAATCCATGCCAAAATGAAGAGTCCTGCATACTGCAACTAAGACCCAATGCAGCCAAAACAAACAAATAAATAAATGTTTTAAAAATTGTATAAATATTGAAAAAAGGAACCAAATTTGTGATGTTGGTATTATGTACCAGCTTCCCAGGCAATTGTCAGGCAGTATGGAATTTGAAAGTGAAAGTTGCTCTGTCGTGTCAGACTCTTTGTGACCCCATGAACTATACAGTCCATGGAATTCTCCAGGCCAGAATACTGGAACGGGTAGCCTTTCCCTTCTGTAGGGGATCTTTCTAACCCAGAGATCGAACCCAGGTCTCCCACATTGCAGGCAGATTCTTTACCAGCTGAGCCACAAGGGAAGCCCAGGAGCATGGATAATCAATGGGTGCTTCTGAGGGTCAATGTGACATTACCCAGCCATCCCTCTGAACAATGAAGAGAGAAGTGTGTCCTGGCTGCCTCAAGTGTCAGGAGCTTTCTATCCCCTGTCCAGCTCAGAGTCTATGTATGACTTGCATCTCATACCTCCACATGCACGACTGGACAGGTGTCTGAGGATCTGTGTCTCTGGCAAACTCCTAAATGATGCTAGTGCTTCGGGTTCATGACATATACTTCAGGGAAGGAGGTTCTAGAGCTGGATCACCGACTCTGAGATTCACTGACTGTATGACCCTAGGAATGCTGTCAAGCCCAAATTTCCTCATTTATATGATGAGGGTAGTTAAGAGGGTAATGCTCTGACAAGAATACTGTGAGAGTAGGTGACATCATACTATAGCATGCCTAGCATGGGTCTGGTCCCAGTCATCACTCATTAAATCTTCTCTTTTTCCCCACCACCAAATGGAGATGACCTTCCCATGGGATCGTGATGAAAAGCTGATCTGAATATGTCCAGAAAGAACAGGGCTTTCGAGCTCCTTCCAGAACCTACTAAGAGATTAGACCTTGTCCATTCTGCAATGATTTTGGTTAGGCCATAGTCATTTTTGGCAACCCACTCCAGTATTCATGCCTGGAAAATCCCATGGACAGAGGAGCCTGGCAGGCTATGGTCCACAGGGCTGCAAAGTGTCGGGCATGACTGAAGCGACTAAGCACGCAGGCGTAGTCATTTTTGCTTTGGAGTCTGTTTTATCATCTACCCCTAGTCCAAACTGACCTTTAATGTATAACCGCTTGAAAAATGAGTGTTCTTAAGGAAATAATTCTCTAAAAAGGGCAACTCCACCTCGTCGCCCATCTTCTTGGAGACTAGGATCCCAGAATCTGGCTTGGAATCATCCTTCTGACCGTGCATTTTCTACTGGGGAGAGAGGTCCTGAAACTCAATTCATTGTAAAACACACAGTGGTTACAAGCTACCACAGTCAATGATATTCCTTTTATTACCACTCAGATGAGAACAGAAAATGACATTGGAAGGCAGTGAACTTACCAGAAGGGCAGAGAAAGTCATTAAATTCAACATGCATCATATTTCATAATCAGAACCCTGCAGTCAGCACTGACACCACAGAATGAGCTTGTTGCCATCACAATAATATAAAACCCATTGCATCTGCTTCCTTTGGCTCTTTCTCTTTGGACCTTGCTGGGGCCAGGCCATTAATCACTGGAGACAGGGGATGGTGCAGACCACTGCACACTGGATTGCATAAATTGAAAATACATCAGTATTAGGGGGGAGCACTGACTTTAGTTTATCTCTGTTCGAGACAGTGGCTTCTGAAAGCCTGTGATGTTTGTACAGTTGAACCACCTCATTAGAGCAATTGCCCCAGCTTGGAGAAGGTGTGTGGCCCCTCAAGATTTCTGTGGAATGAATGAAGAAGCAGCCTTTTCTACAATCAGAGGAGCCCACCCTGAGACTTTGCTGGGGAGCTGATGGATTCTCTTAACAGCATCTCAGATAGCACGTAGGATATGTGTACCCTCATGTGTCAGGGTGGGTCCCCAGAGGCAACATATGCTTGTATAGGATCGAGGCTGATCTTAGAATTTTATTTTGATTTTGTGTTCCATGCCAAAGTGTATGAGTTTGTTTTAATTTAAAATATGCTTATTTACATGTTTAATTTAAAATATGTAATGTTTTCCTTATATCCCTTAATATTGACAATCAAGGATATGTGGCAAGAATCTCCTGAGTCTTTGGGCCCCTGACATACTTGGTTTCAAAGTTCTAGGAATGTGTACTTAAGAAGTGTGTGTCTATGGGATAAAATCCTGAAATTTGATTCAATGATATAAGAGCCTTCATGAACGAACTTCTAATCTCGTGTCTGAGCACACAAACCCAGCAACCCTCATTTCCAGCATGCTGAATATCTATGGTTTCCTCACTGTCTCTAGCCCTTCAAATGCAATGTACCAGTTTCTTTCTGCTACTATGGAACAGCTTCCACAGTAGCTATTTATCTATTGATAAACACCGGTTTATCTATGGTGAAAAGGTCACACCGGTTTTAAGTGGCAGAGTCAGGAATCAAACTTAGAAATACTAGCCCACTTAATAGAACTTTCACTTATAATTCAAGAAGTGTTTGAATTACAGCACCATGGACGGACCTCAAAAACAACATACTAAGTGAAGAAAGCTGGGCAGAGAAAGACAACTATCATATGATATCGCCTCTATGTGGAATATTAAAAAAAGACATAGAGGAACTTAGTTACAAAACAGAAATAGACACAGTTCAGTTCAGTTCAGTCGCTCAGTCGTTACCGACTCTTTGCGACCCGGTGAACCTCAGCACGCCAGGCCTCCCTGTCCATCATCAACTCCCAGAGTTTACTCAAACTCATGTCCGTCATGTCAGTCCTGCCATCCAACCATCTCATCCTCTGTTGTCCCCTTCCCCTCCCGCCCTCAATCTTTCCCAGCATCAGGGTCTTTTCCAATGACTCAGTTCTTCCCATTGGATGGCCAAAGTATTGGAGCTTCAGCTTCAGCATCAGTCCTTCCAATGAATATTCAGGGTTGATTTCCTTTAGGATTGACTGGTTGGATCTCCTTGCACTCCAAGGGACTCTCAAGAGTCTTTTCCAACACCACAATTCAAAAGCATCAATTCTTCAGTGTTCAGCTTTCTTTATAGTCCAACTCTCACATCTGTACATGACTACTGGAAAAAGCAGAGCTTTGACTAGATGGACCTTTGTTTTCAAAGTAATCTCTCTGCTTTTTAATATGCTGTCTAGGTTTGTCATAGCTTTCCTTCCAAGGAGCAAACATCTTTTAGTCTCATGGCTGCAGTCACCATCTGCAGTGATTTTGGAGCCCAAGAAAATAAAGTCTCTCACTGTTTCCATTGTTTCCCCATCTATTTGCCATGAAGTGATGGGACCAGATGCCATGATCTTAGTTTTCTGAATGTTGAGTTTTAAGCCAACTTTTTCACTCTCCTCTTTCACTTTCATCAAGAGGCTCTTTAGTTCTTCTTCGCTTTCTGCCATAAAGGTGGTGTCATCTGTGTATCTGAAGTTATTGATATTTCTCTGGGCAATCTTGATTCCAGCTTGTGCTTCATCCAGCCTGGCATTTCACATGATGTACTCTGCTTAGAAGTTAAATAAGCAGGGTGACAATATACAGCCTTGACATACTCCTTTCCTGATTTGGAACCAGTCTGTGGTTTCATGTCCAGTTCTAACTGTTGCTTCTTGGCCTGCATACAGATTTCTCAGGAGGCAGGTCAGGTGATCTGGTATTCCCATATCTTGAAGAATTTTCCACAGTTTGTTGTGATCCACACAGTCAAAGGCTTTGGCATAGTCAGTAAAGTAGAAGTACACATTTTTCTGGAACTCTCTTGCTTTTTGAATGATCCAGTGGATGTTGGCAATTTGATATCTTGTTCCTCTGCTTTTTCTAATCCATCTTGAACATCTGGAAGTTCATGGTTCATGTACTGTTGAAGCCTGGCTTGGATAATTTTGAGCATTACTTTGTTAGCATATGAGATGAGTGCAATTGTGCATTAGTTTGAACATTTTTTGACATTGCCTTTCTTTGGGATTGGAATGAAAACTGACCTTTTCTAGTCCTGTGGCCACTGCTGAATTTTCCAGATTTTCTGGCATATTGAGTGCAGCACTTTCACAGCATCATCTTTTGGGATTTGAAATAGCTCAACTGGAATGCCATCACTTCTACTAGCTTTGGTTGTAGTGATGCTTCCTAAGGCCCACTTGACTTCACATTCCAGGATGTCTGGCTCTGGGTGAGTGATCACACCATTGTGATTGTCTAGGTCATGAAGATCTTTTTTGTATAGTTCTTTCCACCTCTTCTTAATATCTTCTGCTTCTGTTAGGTCCATACCATTTCTGTCCTTTATTGTGCTCAGCTTCGCATGAAATATTCCCTTGGTATCTCTAATTTTCTTGAAGAGATCTCTAGTCTTTCCCATTGTATTGTTTTCCTCTATTTCTTTGCACTGATCACTGAGGAAGGCTTTCTTATCTCTCCTTTCTATTCTTTGGAACTCTGCATTCAAATGGGTATATCTTTCCTTTTCTCCTTTGCCTTTCACTTCTCATCTTTTCTCAGCTATTTGTAAGGCCTTCTCAGACAACCATTTTGCCTTTTTGCATTTCTTTTTCTTGGGGATGGTCTTAATTACTGCGTCCTGTACGATGTCATGGACCTCTGTCCATAGTTCTTCAGGCACTCTATCAGATCTATTTTGTTGAATCTATTTGTCATTTCCACTGTATAATCATAAGGGATTTGATTTAGATCATACCTGAATGGTCTAGCAGTTTTCCCTACTTTCTTCAATTGAAGTCTGAATTTGGCAGTAAGGAGTTCATGATCTGAGCCACAGTCAGCTCCCAGTCTTGTTTTTGCTGACTGTATAGAGCTTCTCCATCTTTGGCTGCTAAAAATATAGACACACAGACATACAAAATAAAGTTGTGGTTACCCAAGGGGAAAGGGTGCTGAAAAGGAGTAAATTAGGAGGTTGAAATTAACATATACACACTATTATATATAAAATGTATAAAATAGATACAACAAGGACTACTGTGACACAGTATAGCACAGGGGACTGTACTCAATATATTGCAGAAACCCATAAGGAAAAAGAATCTTAAAAAATATAAAAATTAATCACTGTGCTGTACACCTAAAACAACTTGTAAATCAACTCTACTTTAATTATATATATATTTACATATATATATCTATCAAAAAGAATTTTAAAAGAAGTGCTTTAAATGTTCAGGAAGATACCAGACGTGTTGCAGTTAATATACAAAACCAATCTGTGATGAAAAGTGCAATAACTAAATCAGATCATTATTGAAGCAGTAAATGACTGAACTGATGTGGCAGAAAATCAAATTAACCAAATAAGAGTCAGAATCAAGAGAAAGACACTATATACACAATTAACAGGAAATGAGTGAAAGTGATGGGCATAGGAGATAGAGCATAGAACTCCCATCTGTCATGAAAGGAATTATAAAAAGAGGAAAAGACAAAGCAAATGGGACAGAATTCACAATCAAGGATAGAAGTGAAGAACCCTCAAAACTTAAAAAAACAGTAAACCTGAAAAAATTAAATGGTTACCCAACTCCAGGTAAAATGAACAAACAGCATCACCAATATATAGCTTTCTAACTGTTAAATTCAAAGAAGTAATTTACCTTTTCTTAACTGGAAGACTTAGCAAGTAAGCACACACAACTGGAAGATATGCAGATGATGCCACTCTAATGGCAGAAAGTGAAGAGCCCTTTGATGAGGGTGAAAGAGGAGAGTAGAAAAGCTGCTTTGAAACTCAACATTAAAAAAACTAAGATCATGTTATCTGCTTCCATCACTTCATGGTAAATAGATGGGGAAAAAATGGAAGAAGTGAAAGATTTTATTTTCTTGGGCTCCAATATCACTGCAGACTGTAACTGCAGCCATGAAATTAAAAGATGTTTGCTCCTTGGAAGGAAAGCTATGACAAACCTAGACAGCATATTGAAAAGCAGAGACATCACTTTGACAACAAAGGTTCATATAGTCAAAGCTATGATTTTTCCAGTACTCATGTACAGAGTGAGAATTGGACCATCAAGAAGGCTGAGCACCAAGGAATTGCTGCTTTTGAACTATGGTGTTGGAGAAGACTCTTGAGAGTCCCTTGGACTGCAAGGGAATCAAACTAGTCAATCCTAAAGGAAATCAACCCTGAATACTCATTGGAAGGACTGATGCTGAAGCTGAAGCTCCAATACTTTGGCCACCTGATGCAAAGAGCCGACTCATTAGAAAAGATCAGTGCTGGGAAAGAATGAAGGAAAAAGGAGAAGGAGGCAGCAGAGGATGAGATGGTGAGATAACATCAGTGACTCAATGGACTTGAGTTTGAACAAACTCTGGGAGATGGAGTACAGAGGAACCTGGCATGCTGCAGGCCATGGGTTTTGCAAAGAGTCGGACATGACTCAGTGATTAAACAACAACAATTGTAGAGGGGGTGTGATCAGTGGGGTTCAGCGATGAACTGTTTCATTGTTTTAATCAACCATGAGCTGTCAAATTACCCATTCTTGCCTTTCAAGGGTTTCTCAGGCAGATCCAATAACTTCTTAGTCACTTCTGATTACTAAACATCTAGTCTTCTTGAATACTTTGATCTCAAACTTGATTTTACTATCATATTTAATTCTAAGCTCTACTCTCCGTGCTTAGAGGGCCTGAGTAGCCCAAAGTGGCGAGAGGATTGCAGAGCATGTCTGGCCATGACACCAGCCACTCCATTAATCTCCCTTCACATCCAGACCCTCTGGTTGGTTGGGAAAGGTGATCGGGATTGAGGAAGTCATTGCCATATTTCAGTGGTTTCTTGGGCCTCTTCTGATTTCAGCTGCTGATTGCCTCTGCTGGTGTATCCATTGGTGTTTTCATAGGTGGGACATGAGGTTTTCTTGAGGTGAAGTTCAACTTCACCCTAAGCCATCTTTCTCCATGGATGCCCAAACAGGCATCTTCTTTTGCCCTTCAGCCATCTGGGCACCCAGCTGAGACAGGCTGGGACTTGGGACCCTCTGCTGCAGTGCCTGTACCTGGACAAGGTCCTCTCCTCTCCTCAAGCAACAAAGACACCTTGTGTTTTTGTGTTTGAAAAGCAGGGCCAGGGCTATGCATAAAGGCCAGGGTAGAGGAATATCCATAATTAATGAAGCTGAATTGCAAGGGGCTGGACTGAGAAAGTAGATATTAAACTTAGTATCTTCTTCTACAATAGGTCTAAGTACTTGAACATGACTATTTTTTTTGTATCCATAGGTACATTGATATGGGAATTACTGCCATAAATCCCACGGATCTTTGTCAAACATCTGGATTGCTGGTGGGGTGGGGTGTGTCAGGATATGTCAATGGTGGCGGTAAGGACAGCTGCACATTGAAGCTTCATGAAGATTAAGGTACTACTTTCCCCAAGTCAAGGGCTGTCCTTTTTCAAAAAAATTAATTAAGCTGCGATTCATGGGGTCGCAAAGAGTCGGACACGACTGAGCGACTGAACTGAACTAAACTGAAGTTGCACCAGCCTAAGTTGCAGCATGCGGGATCTTCAATCTTTGTTGCCATGTGGAATCTTTTATGCAGCACATGAACTCTCAGTTGTGGGATCTAGTTCCCTGACCAGGGACTGAACCCAGGCCCCATGTATTGGGAGTACAAAGTGTTAGCTACCGGATCACCAGGGAAGTCCCAGGGCCTCTCCTTCTTTGCAGAAGTTGTGGAAAGTTTCAACCAAAATTCTATATCCACATGGTAGATTTAGCTGGTGAGTTTATCTTCCTTTCCTTGGCAAGAATACTGGAGTGGATTGCTATGCCCTCCTCCAGGGAATCTTCCTGACACAGGGCTGTAACCTGCATCTCCTGTGGCTCCTGCACTGTAGGCAGATTCTTCATTGTTGAGCTACCAGGGAAGCCCATTCTTTACCCAAACCTATTTAAACTATATTAAAGACGTGCAATGTGCAAGAATGTTATGTATTTGTGTATTATATGTGTTGGGGAAGGGAGAATTTCTCCGTCTATCCCTCTCGAGTCCTTGTGACTGAAGTTATAATAAAGTTTACACAAGACAGATTAACAGGAAAAATGTGTGTGTGTATATGTGGGAGAGGTATAGGTTATTTTTTTAAAATCCCAATAATTTGTCAAATATTCTTTTCCTTCTCCATTAATTTGTATGATTTGTTGAATAATTATGTTATCTCTCCATAACATGGTTCCGTTTGTGAACTTTATCCTAGTTCACTCATCTATTTGTCTATTCTTGAGACTTCACCTCTTAATTATTATAGCTTATATGATATGTTGATAAGTAGAAGGGAAATTCCCTTCTTGATTATTCTCCAATTTTGAAGAATAATGTATTTATCACTTAACATTAGCATTCATTCATTAAGTTTCCAAAGTTACCTTTTCTGAAAGTTCATTGAAATTGTGTGGAATTATTATCAGTGATATATACAAATAAAGTTTATCAGGACTTCAAAAAAGGACTAAGCTTGGAAATTGTTAAAGGGTAAGTTTTCCTAGTTACTGTTAGTAGGTGAAAACCATCCACATGTTACACTTCTTGGGGAATGATTTTCCAAGCAAGGGGAGGGGGAAGAGAGAGCTCTTTACTCCACGGTCAATTCCAGAAGTCGCTGGATTGACATCTGGAGGATTCTCAAGGGATCAGGGTCTGACCCGAGCTGCTGCATCCAGTCAAGCTGTCACTCATTTGTAAAAGCTGCACAAAGATGTACTTAGATCTACAAACTCTGGCATTTTTTCACTGAGAACCCTTTCTGCTGAAAGGCCTGGAGGGCATAATTCAGAACACCATTGACTAGGTAGGAGTGGGAACTCTTGAAAAGGAATATTATTTTTGAAAAGGAAAAGGAAAAAAAGTACATGTGAAGCGAGTAAAGCAACCAACCCTTAGAGAAGTCATTCAAAATACAGAGGGTGTGTGTCTGCTGTGGTGGGGAGGGGTGGCAGCTAAAGACAGATGCACAAGCGTGCACAGAGAGGGAGGTGGGTTGCCAAGTCTAGATTCTTACTGTAATCATTATTAGACAAAGATCCAAAGACTATAAAGCAAGTCAATATTTCTTTCTCTGTTTTCTTTAGGAAGGTGTGCTCTGGTAAGGCTGATAAGAATGTGAAGCTTAAGTGGGAATCTGATGTATGACACACAGAGCTCAGCCTGGTGCTCTGTGATGACCTAGAGGAGCAGGACTGGGGGGCGGGGGTAGGAGGGAGGTCCAAGAGGGAGGGGACATATGTGTACATATAGCTGATTCACTTAGTACAGCAGAAACTAACATGACATGGTAAAACAATTATACTCCAATAAAGAAAAAATGTGAGGTTCATCATTACATTTTATTCTCTGTAAATTAGCGAATTGGTGTCTGGGCTTCCTATGTCAATCTCTGAATTTTGTTAATTTCTACACAGATATCTCCTCTTCAAAATGTTAATATAATAATTCCTGTTTAACCACAGATTTTGAAAGTGAAAGTGAAGTCTCTTAGTCGTGTCCAAATCTTTGCGACCCCATGGACTGTAGCTTACCAGGCTTCTCTGTCCATGGGATTCTCCAGGCAAGAATACTGGAGTGGGTTACCATTTCCTTCTCCAGGGGATCTTCCTGACCCAGGGATCGAACCCAGGTCTCCCGCATTGGAGGCAGACGCTTTAACCTCTGAGCCACCAGGGAAGCCCAATTTCAGAGTTTAGGACCATGTAAATTATGGCATGGAAGTTCATGATCAAATAAACTTGTCCTCATTAGAAAAATGAAGATGTAGGAAAGGGGACCTCTGTGAAGCTTTGTAGTATTTTTCCATTACTAAAATATTAATAGTAAATATTATCAGTAAACAAGCATAGCATTAATAACATTTTACCAATATTTAGTGATAATGAGATGCTGTATTTATTAATGTCTGTGTTTTATCTCTCAAAGACTTTCAGGATGTTCTCTGTGTATTGTTTCACTCTGTGTGTGTGTGTGTGTGTGTGTGTGTGCACACATGTGCACACGCACACACATGCGTGCTCAATCATGTCTGACTCTTGCAACCCATTGGACTGTAGCCCGCCAGGCTCATCTGTCCATAGAATTTTCCAGGCAAGAATACTGGAGTGGATTGCCATTTCTTACTCCAATCATTTCACTGATTTGCCCCAAATTCATTTTTTTGCATCTGCATTTGGAAATAAGCCTTTTGATTACAACAGTATAGAGAACATAAAAAATCATTAGGTGAAGTATATTTACACCATTAAACACTTTTTCTGTTTGATAACAGATTAAGGCTGAGAAAGAATGACCCGTCATGGTTCTCTGGCTGTGGAGATAAGACCAGTCACTGATAGATAACGAAGGTGACAGAAATTTCAACCACGAAAAGTCATTCTCCTATATGCTAAGCTCAATGCCACTCAGACATTATCTGCTTTAATCCTCAATAAGAAGCATGAAAGCCTTTCACAGTTCAGGAGACTGAGGCTCAGAGATGTTTAAGAATTTACCCAAGATCCCTAGAAGTATAACTTTAATTTTCTTAATTTTTGGATTCACTCAACACATTTCTTGAGCACGTACAAGGTACCACTTGGAATTCACCAGTCAACAACTACAACAGCATTTATACAGGAAGAGACATTATAAGTGTCAACTAAAAAAGATGTAGAACTTGAGAGTTGTAAGTTAAGTTTTATTTGGGGCAAAATGAGGACTGTAGCCCAAGAGGCAGCATCTCAGATAGCTCTGAGAGCCTGCTCCAAATCGGCAGTGGGAGAAAGTCAGTACGTAAGTTCTGGTGAAGTGGGAAGTTCAGTACCATGAAGCACTCATTTTACAAAAGGTTTTTTGTTAGTCATGTGGATTTGATGTCGTCATGAAGGGATTTAGTGCTTCTCTAGATATTGAGAAGGATTGAGATCATAAAATCTGTTCCTAAAAACATCAAACTATCTCAAGACCTGTCCCATCAGATTCCCTGGAGCACAGAATGCCTCAACTCCACCCTGAACACCCTCAGGGGTTGTTGAAGGTCAACAGCTATAACAGTTGTTCGGGTTGAATCTCCATGGCAAATGGCAAATGCTTTTGTTGTTCAGTTGTTGGCAATGCTCTTGCTGCTGCTGCTAAGTCGCTTCAGTCGTGTCCGACTCTGTGCAACCCCACAGATGGCAGCCCACCAGGCTTCCCCGTCCCTGGGATTCTCCAGGCAAGAACATTGGAGTGGGTTGCCATTTCCTTCTCCAATGCATGAAAGTGAAAAGGGAAAGTGAAGTTGCTCAGTTGCGTCCAACTCTAGAGACTCCATGGACTGCAGCGTACCAGGCTCCTCTGTCCATGGGATTTAAGTGCCAATTTGTAGTTGACATAAGGAATTGATTCACACAGTTATGGGGGTTGGGAGGCCCCATGATCTGTGAGCTGAGACCCAGGAAAGCCGGTGGGATAATTCAGAGTCCGAAGGCCAGAGAAGCAGGACCACCAACGATGGACAGCTCATCAGAATCTTTAATGGATGATGCCAGCCCAGTCCCAGGCTAGACAGTCTTTTCGCAGTGACCCCCATGTTTACTATTTGTACCTTGGGAGGACCCTCTTACTCTCTAAAATTCGTGGTGATGGTGAATGACCCTAGAATATAATAGCTTCTGGAGAAAACACTGCACTGCTGTCTAGAGATTCGTCCAGATCTTTCCCTGCCCATGGAACTGCTTGTCTGCAGTGTCCCCTGGCTCTGTTTTCTCCTGTATAAAATGAAAAATTGTCGGGAGCCGGCATGAGGACCTCCACCCGTGGCAAAGGTCATGAGGAAGGAGGCTTGACATACGCAAAGGTGGGATCGAGCCTCAGGAGTCTCCCTGGAAATTCTCGAGCATCTACCCCCAAAACCAGAGTCTGCCTACTTTACTACTTTGTGCTCTCACCTACACCTCTGACTTTACGGGGGGCTGTCCCCCACCACTTCTTTCGGAGAAAGAGTTAACTTAGAGCTCCAGTTAATAATAATTTCTGGGCGTGATAGGAGTGTTTCAACCTACAAACTCCTCTGAAGGTTCTCTAGACTGCCTGACAGGCTTGTCCGGCCACATGTGATTGCTCACAGCCTCCCAACCGTGAGAGGCATGAGATCCTTCTAAAAACAAGTTCTTTAGAGAAGTTAGAAAACTATTAGCATAAGTATAGTAGGCTGATTAGAAATTGTATTGGTGAAGGGTTTTTCATTTGAGCCAATGTTTACTGCTAAGTCTCCACATCCCCTGCCCTTATACACATTAATGAATATATAGAAGAAATAAGTATTAACCTTTGATATTAATCACATTAGACCTTAGGCTAAGTAAATTCTTTCCTTAATTAAAACCCACTACACCCTCACCCTATAGGAATGTAACTTTATCTGGTACCTTTGGAAGGTGGCGTCTGTTTCAAAAATAATCACCCCTGGAGAAATAAGTGTTCTGGTTGACTGACTGCTGTCACAAGGAGAGAGTCATAAATTGTCAGCAGGCCCCCTGGCCAGAAGATGATGTAACACCCCTAAGACCTCTGTATACATTTGTATGAAGCACCTGACTTTAATAAAAGTCAGGACTGCTGACCCCACGTGACTTTTGTATAACATCTCAGTGTATAAAAACAGACCCTGGAAAAATAAAAAATGGGATCAGTTCCTTGAAAGACTGGTCTCCCCATGTTTTTCTCTCTCTCAGACTCTGGCTGAGTTTCCATCTGGAGCGCGGAGCCTACCAAGCTTACTAATTTTGCCTGGGCTTCTAAGATCCGACCGGGGAGGCCTCAGTGTCTCCTCTCGTTTGGGAGAATGGAAGGATGCCTGCAGCCTACGTAAGTGGTGCAAACTTCTTGTCTTGAAGTTTTATTGGTTTCCTGCGTAAACCAAGCTACTCAGCCTCTTTTCTCCACTGAATTTTCCTGCTGAGCTATCCTCATTCTATTACTCTTTATATATCTAGTTAATATTTTATTAAAGCTATCGTATCCTGATCGCCGAAGCTGTCTCCCCTTCGAACTCCCTGGATCAGCTGGGGCTGGACCTCGGCAGGTGGGACCCGAGACAGGCGATTTGAAGATAGGTCCCCAACCCTATTGTTCCTCCAGTGTTGAGTTTTCAGGATGGCTAGGAACCCACCCAGGGTGCTTCAGACCCCCCTGTAGGATAGACAGGGTGAGTAGGAGTGGGCAAGTTTTAAAGCCTCTTGCTATAGTAAATGTGTTTCTTTCATCCTTGCTTCCACTAGTAATTTTGATCATTTTATCCCAAAACTCATGACCTGAAAAATGAGCACTATTATAACTCAGAGTTTACACTCAACAAGCGTGATTATTATTTTATGTGTCAAGTTGAATGGCCTCTGGGTGCCCAGAGCAAACACTGTTTCTGGGTGTGTCAGTGAAGGTGTTTCTGGATGAACTTGGTGAAATAGAGCACCCTCCCCAGTGCCCGTGGGCATCGTCCAGGCCACTGAGTTCCTGAATATAACACAGCAGTGTGCTGCATGCTAGGACCTCCCTGTAGCTCATATGGTAAAGAATATGCCTGCAATAAAGATCAGGGTTCGATCCCTGGGTCGGGAAGATCCTTTGAAGAAGGGAACGGCAATCCACTCTGGTATTCTTGCTTGGGGAATCCCATGGACAGAGAAGCCTGGCAGGCTACAGTCCATGGGGTTGCAAAGAGTTGGGCATGACTGAGCGACTAACGCATCCTGTGTGCTAGGTCACTTTAGTCGTGTTCGACTCTTTGCAACCCTTTGGACTGTAGCCACCAGCCTCCTCTGTCCATGGGATTCTCTAGGCAAGAATACTGTAGTGGGTTGCCATGCCCTCCTCCAGGGGATCTTCCCAACCCAAGGATTGAACCTGCGTCTCTTATGACTCCTGCGTTGACAGGCGAGTTCTTTACTGGCACCACCTATGGAGGAGTTCACCACTTCCTATCTGATGGCTTTAAATGGGTTGTGGATCTTCTGACCCTAATGCTCTGGTCCTTGATCTCTCAGATCCAGACTGGAATCTACATCCTTGAACTCCTTGCTTCTCAGACCTTAGAAAAAGAGACCCTAGAGATCTTGCTTCCTGTCTCCACTGTGTGAGGACACAGTGGGAAGATGGCTAGCTGTAAGCCAGAAGGAGAGACCTCACCAGAACCTGACCATGCTGGCACCTTGATCTTGGATCTCCAGTCGCCAGAACCATGGGTAATACATTTCTGTTTTTTAAGCCACCTGGCCTGTGGTATGTTGTTATGGCAGCCTGAGCTGACAAGATGCAAGCTTCCTACATGGCTTCTCTTTTCACCTCAACTTGAGAACTGCTGAATTGTTGGGGTGAGAAGAGGGCGGGCAGAGAGAGGATGAGGTGCTGGAGGCAGCGTGTGGGTTAGAAGGTGTTGGAGGAGATCTGAGGCCAGGCGTCTCCGGGGAACCAAGGGAGCAAGGGAAAGATCTAGGATCTTAGGCGATTTGACCGCAAGACCAATTTTATAGGGATGCCTAAAAAAGATGGGAAATTGAGAGATGCCCCCAGATTTCAGGCTTGTGTGTGACTGTCTCAGAAGATGGATCCATGTGACCAGGATGGTGTATTGGGCATGTTATCACATGGACCACAGTGGGCCTAGCATGCCCCCACTCTCCATGTATCTCCCTTTCACAAAATGCTCCCAAACTTTCCACTACCTCTCCGGCAAAACTTGAATATTAAACCAATTTTGTGCTTCATCTCAAGGCTCCACCACCATTCTTTATTAGAACTCAGAAGAATCCAGTCATTTATTTTTTCTTTCATGTTAAGAGACCCTAATTAGCAGTAATCAGTCTATTTCATAGACTATTTGCAAAGATACTTTCTTGAACTCATGCATGGTGCTAAAAAAAAAAAATTAAAAAATAAACAGCATAAATAAGTAAGAGGTGCTGGTCTGATTAAGGGCATTCTCCATAGGGTAGATTCCTAATCTTCAGTGCCAGCCCCTACAATCTAAATTTTCTTGTAGAGGTGGTAAAGGGAACCTGGAATCAGGTACATGGGGTTAGACTATGGAATGGACAAGAGACAGCGTGCTTTAGTTTCAACAGCAGGACAGCAAGGAATCCCTCACCAGCTGAGCAATTCCAGTTAAGTTAGTTAATCAATTGTAAACTCAGTTTTCTCATCTGTAAAATGGAGTTAAATAGCTGCCATTCATGGTTATTGTGAGGACTGGAAATAATACCAGGACTCAAGTGGGTTAGATGCTCGAATGGAAGCAATGGTCATTTTGTCCCTCTGTGGTGGGTCCAGTTGAGGCCACTTGGGGACGGAGCCAGTCACCTTTGGTACAACACAGATGCACTGCCCTCCCCTCCATGATGCCAATCCACCCACTGTGTGTCTCTGCCATTCTCTGGGAGATTAACCCAGAGGGTATGGCAAAAGCTCAGGGAGCAGCAATGGAAGCCTGCCCTGAGGCAGTGGCATGTGGGATGGGTTTGAGGAATTAGTAAGATGCGGTGGTTTGGGGGATTGACTAGGGAAGAACTGGAGAGGAAAGTGGGTTTCCCAGTTGGATCAGTGGTAAAGAATCCACCTGCCAATGCAGGAAATGGGGGTTCAAACCCTGGGCCGGGAAGATCCCCTGGAGAAGGAAATGGCACCCCACTCCAGTATTCTTGCCTGGGAAATCCCATGGACAGAAGAGCCTGATGGGTTACAATCCATGGACTTGCAAAAGAGTCAGACATGACTTAGTGACTAAATAATGACTGAATGGAATGAGAAAGGAGATGCCCAGTTTTTGGTTTGGCCCCCTGGGTGGGTGACTATGGCACCGGTGACCAGAAGATAGAATACGAGGGAAGTTAGGAGCCACATGCACAGTTGCGCAGGCTGTGCACTGCACAAAGTTGTTCAGTTGGGGGATAAGTGGGTGCTGATGTGCTCTCGGCATCTTGGAGTAATCCATACAAATGCACTATGTAGGCTAAAGCCCCGAGGAGAAGAATCAAATTAGGAGAGGTAATCCTCTGTCCCTTTAAACCAGATCGTGACTGGAGCATGAGATTAGCATTCATTGAAATCCCTTTTAAAAATATTATTTAAAAAAATAATTCCTAGACTTTATTTACCAGGCAGCCAGAGTGGTAGCTCTGAAATGTATATCAGGTCAGATTTCACTCCTAAAGATATGCCACAAGAGTGCCCCTTGGTTTATAAGAGAGTGTCCAGATCTCTTAAGACAAAGAGCCTTATGTGGTTCAGCATCTGCCTCCTTGCTAACCTCACCCCGACTCCATTCATAGCCTCACTGTCCCCCACTGGGTATGTTTACTTGCTTCTCTGTCCAGAATGGCCTGCCTCCTCCCCTATACTCCAAAACTCCTCTCAATCATTTCCTTTTTGAGGAAGCTTGTTTTTATATTTCTTTTCAAAATATATATCCTTGCATTCTAGTATCTTTGTTTTTTCACTCCTTTAAAAGCAAATGAAGAGAGCAAGTGATTAATTCTATAACTTCGTTTGAAAAATGTCATGCCGTTCATGAGAAAGGTGCTGTCCCAAATGTAAGTTACGTGGTTGGGATGCACTTGAATGACACATACCTGCAATTCCACTGTTCGGAACATCGTGTTTCTTTAGCACGGGCACTGAGGCTTTGGTGAAGCGTTCTGCCCCACTGTTTATGAAAACACTTGCAGCGTGATTTGGTGCGGAGTCACCATGCAAGACACAGTTTAGCGAGAAAATGTAACATCCATTAGCACTTTCTCAGATTCTCAAGGTCTGAAATAAAGTTAATTGGATTCGTTCACAAATTCGAGAATCAGCCTAAAAAAGTGTGTTCTAAAGGGTTTTCTATGGGATGTTAGTTCTAAGAGATAAGTATCATGGGAAGAAGGGTTCTGTAACACAAATGTTGCTGTTGTTGTTCAGTCACTCAGTCGTGTCCAACTCTTTATCACCCCATGGACTCCAGCACGCCAGGCTTCTCTGTCTTCCATTATGTCCCAGAGTTTGCTCAAGTTCATGTCCATTGAGTAACACAAATAAGTTGAGGAAATGCAGAGTTAAGCACAAGTAGATGATGTTTATTTTCTCTTGCAAAAATCTCAGAGGCTTTGATAGACTCGTATGCATTGACTATCTCCTACAAAGGTCTAAGGCATAGGTCCCCAGCCCTTGGGCCATAGCGAGCGAGGGAAACTTTATCCACCACTCCCCATCTCCTCTGTGCTCACATTACCCCTGAACCATCACTTGCATTATTGCTTGCACCATCCCCCTCAATGCTGGCATTACATCTGAACCTCCTCCAGCAGCGCCCCCACCTTTTCCCCACTCCATCCCCTCACCCTGCATCTGTGGAAAAAATTGTCTTGCACGAAACTAGTCCCTGATGCCAAAAAGGTTGGGGACCGCTAGTCTAAGATATTCAGAGTCTCTAGACTTATTTGCCCACAAATCCCTCCTCTCAGAGATGAATCTGCACTTCTTGTGGTCTCTGGAATACTTCTTGGGAAAAGGGCTTTGCAGGACTAAGTGTATTGCCCCCCGAGATAGCAAGGATTGCTCCAAATACCTGTGGATAGAAACAAAGACTTAAGAAAAAAATAGGTTTCACGAGTGAGGAGGAAACACCCCACCCTCCTTTCATCACCCATTGCCATAAATTCTTTCTCTCTTCTCAGAAAGCTACAGTGGCTGAGATCCTACTGGGTGGTTGGATATAATTTACCTGTACCTCACACCTGCCCCCGAGTCAAGAAGCAAGCAGGAATCTTGTGTTGAGCGGCTCTTGCTCTCGTTACCAGTTTTGCTGGAGAGGTGAAGAGAGAAAGGGGGATGGAGGCTATGTAGATGCCTAGTGTGTGGAGTGTAGTTGGTGGATCAGGAGAGGGGATGTGGGTAGATGGCTGGCTGGACAGAGCCTATGGCATGTGACAAAACCACATCCAAAATGAGATTAAATACACAGGTTAACTGGAAAAGCCTGAAAACTCTAAGGTCAAAACTGGGAGTAAAATTTTAAAACAAAAGGAAGCATCTCTCCCTTTTAGAGTTGCCGCAACCTTACACGAAAGGGTGGTGATCCCATGGTCTATACAGTCCATAGAATTCTCCAGGCCAGAATACTGGAGTGGGTAGTCTTTCCCTTCTCCAGAGGATCTTCCCAACCCAGGGATCGAACCCAGGTCTCCCGCATTGCAGGCGGATTCTTTATTGGTTGAGCCACAAGAGAAGCCCCTGTATATATATATATATATATACACACGTGACATTGAAGTGAAAGTGTTACTCGCTCAGTCATGTCTAACTCTTTGTGACTCCATGGACTGTATGTAGCCCACTAGGCTCCTCTGTCCACAGAATTCTCCAGACAAGAATACTGGAGTGGATTGCCATTCCCTTCTCCGGGTGATCTTCCCAACCCAGGGATCAAATCCCAGTCTCCCACATTGCAGGCAGATTTCCTACCATCTGAGTTACCAGGTATGTGTGTACACACACACACACACACACACACACACACTCACACCCATCTGTTTGTCAATGAACCCATTTAGATGGGCTCCATGTCTTGGCTGTTGTAAATAGTGCTGCTATGAACATAGGGGTGCATGTGTCTTTTTGAATTAAAGTTTTGTTCAGATATATGTCCCAGGAGTGGAATTGTTGGATCATATGGCAACTCTAGTTCTAGTTATTTGAGGAACATCTTTACTGTTCTCCATAGTGAGTGTACCAATTCCCACCAACAGTGTACTTCTCTCCAGCATTTGTTATTTGTGGACTTTTTAATGATGGCCATTCTGACTGGTATGAGGTGGTACCTCATTGCAGTTTTGATTTGCATTTCTCTAATAATTTGCAATGTTGAACATCTTTTTGTGTGCCTTTGGCGATCTGTATATCTTCTTTGGAGAAACGTTTATTTAGGTCTCCTGCCCATTTTTTGATCTGGTGGGTTGTTTTTCTGTTACTGAGTTGTATGAGCTGTTTGTATATGTTGAAAATTAAGCCCTTGTCAGTTGCATCATTTGCAAATATTTCCTCCCAGCCCCTAGATTGTCTTTTCATTTTATTTATGATTTCTTTTGCTGTGCAAAGTCTTATACATTTAATTATGTCCCATTTGTTTATTTTCACTCTTATTTCTAGTGTCTTGGGAGATTGACCTAAGAAAACACTGATAGGATTTATGTCGAGGATGTTTTGCTTATACTTGCTCCTAGGAGTTTTATGGTGTAATGTTTTATATTTAAGTCTTTAAGTCACTTTGAGTTCATTTTTTGTGTATAGTGTGAGTGTGTAAACCAAACTTAATTGGTTTACATGACGTTGTCCAACTTTTCCAACACCACTTGCTGAAGAGACTATCTTTTCCCATTGTATATTCTTGCCTCCTTTGTCAAAGATTAATTGACCATGGGTGTGTGGGTTTATTTCTGGGCTCTCTAATCTATTCCACTGATCCATATGTCTGTGGTTGTGCCAATACCATGCTGAAGAAGGACATTTTATAATCATAAAAATCTCAATTCGTCAAGAATAGAACTCCAAAATATGAGAAACAGGAACCCCAAAATATAAGAGGGGATGACAGAGAACGAGATGGTTGGATGGCATCACTGACTCAGTGGACATGAGTTTGAGCAAGCTCCAGGAGATGGTGAAGGACAGAGAAGCCTGGTGGGCTGTAGTCCACGGGGTCACAAAGAGTGGGACACAACTGAGTGACGAACAACGACAACAAAAGAAGAGATAGATACTTCGACAATAAGATGGGAAATGTGAATACCCATTCACATCTGGGTGAATTCTCTCCAATAATGGAGAAAATAGATAGAAGAGCACAAAGAAATAGAAAACTTGAACAAATTTTTGTAAACTTGGAATAGTAATGGTTTCTTAAATATGACAGCAAAGACAACCAAAGAAAACAAATAAACTGGACTTCATTGAAAGTAAATATCATCGAAATTAAAACACTTGTGCTTTAAAGAATACCACCAAGAAAGTAAAAAAGACAACCACAGAATGGGAACAATAATTGCAAATTATATATCTGATAAAGGATTTGTGTTCAGAATACCTAAAGAACTCTTGCAACTTCATAATAAAGACAAACACCCCATATAAAATATGAGCACAGGACTTGAAAAGATATTTCTGCAAAGAAGATATACATTGCCAATAAGCATGTGAAAAGATGCTCAGCATCACTTGTCATTAGAGAAGAGCAAATCAAACCCACAATGAGATGGCTATACTAATAATTAAAAAAAAGAGAGAAAATAACATGGGTTGAGCAGGATGTGGAGAAATTGGAACCCTTGCACATTGCTGGTGGGATTGTAAAATGGTGCAGCTGCTGTAGAAAACAGCTTGGCAGTTTCTCAAAAAGCTAAACACAGAATTACCATATGACCCAGCAACTCCACTTCTGGGTATATACCCAAGAGAAATGAAAACATATGTCCACACAAAAACTTGTTCACAAATGTTCATTGCAGCATTATTCAAAATCACTTAAAAGTGGAAACAGCCCAACTGCCCATCAACTGATTAACTGATAAACAAAATGTGGTCTGTCCTTTCAGTGGAATAATTCAGCCAATAAAAGAATGAAGTCCTGACACACGCTATAACATGGGTGAACCATGAAAACATTATGCAAAGTGAAAGAAGCCAGACACAAAAGACCACTTATTGCATAATTCCATTTACATGAAATGTTCAAAATAGGCAAATCCACAGAGGCATGAAGGAGAGTAGTGGTTCTCAGGGGCTGGAGGAGTATGGAATAGAGCGATTGCTAATGAGCACGGGGTTCCTTTCAGAGTGATGACATTGATCTAAAATGATACGGAGGAGATGGTTGCACTGCTCTGTTAACATACTAAAAAAACCATTGAACTGTACACTTTGAAAGGGTGAATGTGATGGTGTGTGAGTTATATCTTAATAAAATTATTGTAAAGAAACTCCACTCTAATGGCAGAAAGTGAAGAGGAGCTAAAGAGCCTCTTGATTAAGGTGAAAGAGGAAAGTGAAGAAGCTGGCTTAAAACTCATCATTCAAAAAACTAAGATCATGGCATCTGGTCCCCTCACTTCATGGCAAATAGATGGGGGGAAATGGAAACAGTGGCAGATTTTATTTTCTTGGGGTCTAAAATCACTGCTGATGGTGATTGAAGCCATGAAATTAAAAGACGCTTGCTCCTTGGAAGAAAAGATATGGCAAACCTAGACAGCATATTAAAAAGCAGAGACATCACTTGGCTGACAAAGGTGTGTATGGTCAAGACCATACAGTAGTCATGTGCGGATGTGAGAAAGTGAAAGTCACTCAGTTGGGTGCAACTCTTTGTGACCCCATGGACTATACAGTTCATGGAATTCTCCAGGCCAGAACACTGGAGTGGATAGCCATTCCCTACTCCAGGAGATCATCCCAACCCAGGGATCGAACCCAGGTCTCCCACATTGCAGGTGGATTCTTTACCAGCTCAGTCACAAGGGAAGCCACAGATGTGAGAGTTGGACCATAAAGAAGGCTGAGCACGGAAGAACTGATGCTTTTGAACTGTGGTGTTGGAGAAGACTCTTGAGAATCCCTTGAGTCAAATCAGTCAATTGTAAAGGAAATCAGCTCTGAATATTCATTGGAAGGACTGATGTTGAAGCTGAAGCTCCAATACTCTGGCCACCTGATACGAAGAACTGACTCATTGGAAAAGACCCTGATGCTGGGCAAGACTGAAGGCAGGAGGAGAAGGGGACGACATAGGATGAGATGGTTGGATGGCATCATTGACTCAATGGACATGAGTTTGAGCAAGATCCGGGAGATGGTGAAGGACTGGGAAGCCTGATGTGCTGCAGTCCTTGGGGGTCTCAAAGAGTTGGACACAAGTGAGCGACTGAACAACGATAGTGGGAGATGAGGTTGAGGGGATAGCATGGGGTGGGGAGGAGGGGGAGGGTCATGTAGGACATTTAAGGGCTAACTACATCTTTACTCCGGGTGAGAACCCTTGGTGGGTTTACAGCCCAGAAGTAACTTGATCTGACTTATGTTTGAATGGGACCCTTGTGACTGCAGAGGAAAACAGGCTGGAGAGAGGCAAGGGGAGAAGTAGGGAGGCCAGACTGGAGACTGTTGCAACATCTCAGCTCAGAGAAGTTAACTTACCACAAATATGCAGACAGAAACTCTGGCAGCCCGTCTCCGAAGATGGCCCCAGTGAACACACCTTCTGTGAGTCAGGCTCTTGTTCAGTTCCTCTCGGGTGAAATGACACTTGCCTGTGGCCAATAGGAGGCCGTAGAATATTATGCTATGCCATCTGAGCTCAACTTTCATATCTGCAATTGGCGGAGCTCTGAACCACCATGTTGAAGTCCAGCTACAGTAAGTCCCCAACATATGAACGAGTTCTGTTCAGAGAGCGCTTTTTTAAGTCCAATTTGTTCAAAGTCTGATTAAGTTAGCCTAAGTACCCAGCTAACACAATTGGCTATATGGTACTGTAATGTAATAGATTTATAGTACTTTTCCCACAAACAAAACTTTTCACATAGTAAAAAAAAAACACACACACACACACACACACAAAAATAAAACATTTAAAATCTTACAGCATAGTATCTAGAAAGTGTGGTAGTACTGGTATACAATGGCTGGCATCTAGGGGCTGCCATTGAGTGAACAGACAAGAAGAGTTACTGGCTGGAGGAAAGAGAGGAGGTGGGAGATGGTAGAGCTGAAGGGTGGTCAGTGATAGGAGATGGAGAGCAAGCTGCAACTTCACTGATGCCTGGCTTTATGGCCTGGGCTCTGGTACCTTGTTGGATTCAGTTCTGCCTATCCTCTTGAAAAAATGATCCAGCGATGTCTGGGTAGTAGGTCTTTTTTCTTTCTCATCATAGATGACACGGCAGCACTGGATTGCATTCTGAAGGGCCGATGGAACCTTCATGTAAGTGTTCTGTGTTTGGATCTTGTGTCTCAGAAACTGACAGTGTCTCCTCAAATGAAGAAAATCCCCTCGCCATTTCCTGTAGCATGAATCTCTTTGGTTTTTCCGTTACTTCTCCTTCTTGTCTCTCTTTGTCCTTTCTCTGGGTCTCTGATTCCATCAGGTCTTCATTAGTAAGCTATGTGTTCATGTCTATGAAAGTTTGCAACTTACAGGTTCATGTGTAGGGGACTTAAGCTATTCTTAGTCGCTCAGTCGTGTCTGACTCTTTGAGACCCCATGGACTGTAGCCCACCAGGCTCCTCTGTCCATGGGATTTCCCAGGCAAGAATACTGGAGTGAGTTGCCATTTCCTCCCCTAGGGGATCTTCCCAGCCCAGGGATCAAACCCAAGTCTTCTGTGTCGCCTGCATTGCAGGCAGATTCTTTACCCACTGAGCCATCCAGGAAGCCCATAGGCGACTTCGTGTACTCGATAAAAACTTGGAACATTAGGCGAGGCCCCGTGAAAAGGAGGTTCTATCCCAGTTGGGCCTCCAGATTCAGCGACCATTCGACTGCAATCACCTGAGAGACCATAGGCCTTCCTAGGTGGCGAAGTTGGTAAAGAATCTGCCTGCCAATGCAGGAGATGCAACAGATGCAGGTTCGATCCCTGGGGTCAGGAAGATCCCCTGGAGGAGGAAATAGCAGCTCACTTCCGTATTATTGCCTGGAAAATTCCATGCACAGAGCAGCCTGGTGGGCTACACCCCCTGGGGTCACAAAGAACTGGACAAGACTGAGAGCATACAGACAGACAGAAAGTGAAGTTGTTCAGTCGTGTCCGACTCTGCAACCCCATGGACCGTAGCCCACCAGGCTCCTCTGTCCATGGGACTTGCCAGGCAAGAGTACTGGAGTGGATTGCCGTTTCATTCTCCAGGGGATCTTCTCGACTCAGGGATCGAACCTGGGTCTCCCGCATTGTAGACAGACGATTTACCCTCTGAGCCACCAGGGAAGTACAGACAGACAGGAGAGACCATAAGCCAGACCAGCAGAAGAACCTCCCAGTTAATCCACATGATTGAAAGATAATTAGTGATTGCTGTTGCTTTAAGTCACTGCGTTTGGGGCTGGTTTGTTTGCCACCACAGGCAACTGAAACAGAAATATAAACACATAACATCCAATAATTGACTTTAGTGATATTGCTAAGAAACTGGCCTAGCAGGTATCACATACAGTCACCTGGAGGGCCCCGTATTTTCTGAGAGGAGAACTGAGATTTGCAGTGCTTTTACTGGGCAATTTTCCCGAATCTGTGACTCCAGAATGACTATAAACATTATTTGCCCCTTATGTATTGTTTAAAAAACTGGTTCTACTAAAATGATTTATGGGCAAACTTCCTTTTTCATCTTGTATACCATATTTCCTGCCTTATGCTTGGTGTTCATTAAACAGATGCTCTTTTCTATATAAAGGGTGAAATGAACTAGGCTTGAAAGCCATTTTAAGGGGGCTCATTATGCCTTGATTTGTTGTTTCGAAACCACAGACACATGGCTACTGAGTTTATAATTCTGAAAAATGAACCAATGGACTCCCAGGAAAAATGGTACCTTGAATACATGCATATTATTTTATTCCATTTGTAAAAAATTAATTCTTATTGACATACAGTTGCTTTACAGTGTTGTGTAAAGCAAAGTGTTTCAGCTATACATAGTGCTAAGTCACTTCAGTCATGTTGGACTCTGTGCAACCCCATAGACGGCAGCCCACCAGGCTCTCCCATCCCTGGGATTCTCCAGGCAAGAACACTGGAGTGGGTTGCCATTTCCTTCTCCAATGCATGAAAGTGAAAAGTGTGAAGCCGTTCAGTCGTGTCTGACTCTTAGCCACCCCATGGACTGCAGCCTACCAGGCTCCTCCATCCATGGGATTTTCCAGGCAAGAGTACTGGAGTGGGGTGCCATTGCCTTCTCCGATACACACACACACACACACACACACACACACACACAAATACATATATAGATATACACACATATATAATACATATATATATACATATATAATACACATATATATACATATATAATACATATATATTACGTATTATATAATACATAATACATTATATATATATATATATAGCTGACTTCCCTGGTGGCTCAAACGGTAAAGCGTCTGTCTACAGTGCGGGAGACCTGGGTTCGATCCCTGGGTTGGGAAGATCCCCTGGAGAAGGAAATGGCAATCCACTCCAGGACTATTGCCTGGAAAATCCCATGGACAGAGGAGCCTGGTAGGCTACAGCCCATGGGGTTGCAAAGAGTCGGACACGACTGAGCGACTTCATATATATATATATATATATATATATATATATATATACCCTTCTGTTTGGATTTCCTTCCCATTTAGGAGCACCATAGAGCACCATAAGCACCATTTGGGAGCACCATAGAGCTCCCTGAGCCATACGGTAGGTTCTCATTAGCTATATATTTTGTACATACTTATCAACAGTGTATATATGTCAATCCCAATCTCCCAGATCATCCCCCGCCTCCCTGCTTGGTGTCCATACATTTGCTCTCTACGTCTGTGTCTTTATATTTGCTTTGCAGATAAGGTCATCTATACCATTTTTCTAGATTCCACATATACATGTTAATGTATGATATTCGTTTTTCTCTTTCTGTCTTACTTCACTCTATACGACGGCCTCCAGGTCCGTTCACGTCTATACAGATGACCCAGTTTTGTTCCTTGGTGTGGCTGAGTAATATTCCATTGAATATATGTACCACATTTTGAAACTCTACTTAAACTACATGTTATAGGGTGAATTGTGTCCCCTGCCCCCAGGGGAGAGTCATATGTTGAAGTCATAATTCCTTGGTACATTAGAATGTAATCATATTTGGAGATAAGATCCTTAAAGATGTGATTAAGTTAAAATGAAGCCGTCGGTAGTGGGTTCGGATCCAATCTGACTGATGTCCTTAGAAGAACAGAAAATTTGTACTCAGGGAAAGATGTCAGGGATATGCACAGATAGTGAAAATACCAAATCTCAATTGTTTTCACCAAATACACACAAATGGTAGCTATGTAGGTGATCAATGTGTTAATTAGGGGTAACATTTCCCAGTTGTACATAATGTGTGTGTGTGTGCTCAGTCAAGTCCAACTCTTTGTGACCCCATGGACTGTAGCCTGCCAGGCTTCTCTGTCCATGGGATTTCCCAGGCAATTACAATTTCCTCCTCCAGGGGATCTTCCTGACCCAGGGATCAAACTGTGTCTTTTTCATCTCTGGCATTGCCAGGCAGATTCCTTACCACTGTGCCGCCTGGAATACCCCTATAATGTCCCTACGTATTAATAAATTAGTAATTCAGTGCTTGGATTTCTCACAAGTGGACATATCCAAAGTTTCTTAAATGTCATTTAAAATGTTGTCCCCCCAGTTCTCACAGCTTCTGATTTTAAATTGGATTTTAATTAAGTCTGAATTCAAGATAATTTAGAGCTTATAGTAATTCATTTCCATTCTCTTGATCCACTCTTCTTTTCATATCCTTGCATAATCTCCCTGCACATAAACTTGCTCTTAACCTAGAGTAGATGGGACAAAGTACTGCATTGAAAAGCCAGCTCTTCTTTATATTACTTTATCTTGCCTGAGCTGAGTACATCTGTTCGCCCAGTCTGTCGGCCAGCCGGTCGGCACCAACCCTGGAGAAGAAGGAAGAGAAATCCCAACGTCTAATTCCAACATTAGTATAACAGATAAATTTTCTGATATCTTTATAATAATTAAATTGCAGGTTTTTCTCTTGGAAGTCATTGAGACTGTTCAAGTGAATTGATAGCAAGTTAAAAAGAAAGTCATTCAGGGGATACAATGCAGCATTGTTTTGAGTTAGAAGTGAAGACATCTGCTGATAAGCAAGAATCTTTGGGAGGTCATTTTATCCATTCTTCTACTGGAGAACGTTGACCGTGGCAAGCAAATCAAAATGTGGGTCCCATAACTGCCTCTCTTTCGGGTCCCTAGCTGTTATTTGCATTGGCTTTGTACATTGAAATAGACTGTTTGTTCAGCAACACTAGTAGGAATGACCTGCCACTAACCAGTTATTGTATCCCTGATTTATACCATATAAAGGGAGCTGGCTTAGAAGATTCTTTAAAGAATTTTTGCCCCCAAAGCATACAAATATACAGATTCCTTTAGCACCTTGGCAGTGTTGATCAAGTAACAACTACAGAGGCAAATCAAATGCCCCATGAAAGGCGAAATGGCTTGATTTCCCTGAAACTGGGCGCTTTCTGGGACATACCCCAGAGAGATTCAAATTCCTCTCCTGAGATACAGCAGGCACAGTAGGCAGGATGTCTGTCCCCTGAAAGATGTCTACATTCTGTTGCCGAGAACTTGTGACAAGGTTAGGCCGCATGGCAAAGGTTGCAAATGGAATAAAGCTTGTCAAGCCAGCAGACTTTGAGATGCGGAGATGACCTTGGTTTACCGGGTGGGTCCAGTGTAATTACAAGGATCCTTACATGCGGGAAAAGGGAAGCAGAGAGAGAGGAAACCAAAGACGTAGAAATATGAGAAGGATTTGGCTTGATGGTACTTGAGTTGAAGACCCAGGAAGGGCTCACAAGCCAGGAATGCAACATCCTCTGGAAGCTGGAAACCAGAAAGAATACAACCCTGGGGACTCCTTGATTTTAGCCCAGTGAGACCCAGAGATTGAACTCATGTCTCTTACATCACCTGCTGCCTCAGTGCAAGAGATGTAGGATATGTGAGTTTGATTCCTGGTTCAGGAAGATCCCCTGGAGGAGGGCATGGCAACCCACTCCAGTATTGTTGCCTGGAGAATCCCACGGATGGAGGAGCCTGGTGGGCTATGGTTCATGGGATCACAAAGAATCAGACATGACTGAAGCAACTTAGCACACAGCACAGAGATCTCTTCTAGATTTCTGACTCAGGGATGGTAAAATAATCCACGTGTGTTGTTTTAAGCCACTAAGCTGGTGATGATTTTTTACTGCAGCCGTAGGCAGCTCATCAGCAGGAAAGCTGAATTCTGCCTCTTCTTGAAATTTTCCCATGGAATTTAAGAAGGAGCATCTTAAGAAATGCTGCTATGGGTGGATATCATAGGAAATGCTTCTTGATAGAGCCCTGCCTCCCTTTCCTGTTGCATCTTCACCCCAGGCTTCCACTTACTGCCTGTGCTTAGGGATCCTGAAACCACTGTATTTCTTCCATCTTCTGTGCATCCTTGGGGGTTTGAAAGGATCACCCTTCCTTTTGTCGCACCACCCTCCTTAGCACATGTTTATTAACATGCTTAACCTGCAATAGCCAAATGACTTCCTTCTTGTCTTTCTTTCTCACTCTGTTAGGAAAGAGGACTTGTTCATTTACCTTTTGAGAGCCAGTGGCCACCACAAAGCAATTATTTTTTTATACTTGACACATTGTATTGAGTACCAATGATATACCAAACACAGAGCAAGTATTCAGTGAATGTTTACTGTAGGTAAATAAGTAAAATATCTGAGCATTTTAGGTCAAACTGTGATTGACTTTATTCTTTATTCTGTTCAGTGTTCCTTACTTAAGGACTCAGGGCAAGTTAGCCTGTGAAAATCTGGGCGCCTCCCCACTGACCAGTACTATGATCTTGGGCAGCTTATACCATCCAGTTCTCAGTTTGCCTATATGCAAAATGGGGATAATAATAATTTGTGGCACAAAGATTTTTGTGAGAACTAAATAAAATAATACAAAAGTACTAAAAGAGTATACATATATAGGGGTTATATATATTATTATACTTGTTTATAGTTAGTATCATAATACCTTGTGCTTTCCTTTTGGCCTTAATTGCTGGGAAAATTGAATGTCACACATGATCATTTCTTGTAATTTTTCTCAGACTGCATGTTTGTGCTCACGATTTGTTTAAATCCTCCCCCATTTGTTAACAAAGGTCTTCCCACTGCTGGGCATACACACTGAGGAAACCAGAATTGAAAGAGACAAGTGTACCCCAATGTTCATCGCAGCACTGTTTATAATAGCCAGGACATGGAAGCAACCTAGATGTCCATCAGCAGATGAATGGATAAGAAAGCTGTGGTACATATACACGATGGAATATTACTCAGCTATTAAAAAGAATACATTTGAATCAGTTCTAATGAGGTGAATGAAACTGGAACCTATTATGCAGAGTGAAGTAAGCCAGAAAGAAAAACACCAATATAGTATACTAACACATATATACAGAATTTAGAAAGATGGTAATGATAACCCTGTATATGAGACAGCAAAAGAGACACAGACGTATAGAACAGTCTTTTGGACTCTGTGGGAGAGGGAGAGGGTGGGATGGTTTGGGAGAATGGCATTGAAACGTGTATATTATCACATGTGAAATGAATTGCCAGTCCAGGTTCAATGCATGATACAGGGTGCTCGGGGCTGGTGCACTGGGATGACCCAGAGGGATGGGATGGGGAGGGAGGTGGGAGGAGGGTTCAGGATGGGGGACACATGTACACCCGTGATGGATTCATGTCAATGTATGGCAAAACCAATACAATATTGTAAAGTAAAATAAATAAATAAAACTGAAAAAAAAGGAAAGGTCTTTTGTGTTTTATTTGTATTAAAATGTTTAAGTTACTTCAAATATTTTCTGTATCTATGCAGAGTATAAATAATTAACCTGAAAAATATCTACAACACTGGCGTGTTGGTAGCTATTTGTTTAGTTGGGGCCTAGTGGAGGTAACATGAAAGAAGGCTATTGAAATTGCTATGGTGACAAACCTCCTTTTGAAAATGCCCCAAATGCAATTAACATTTTTATCAAGTTCATGAATCACAGAACACAGTGTTTGTATTCATTTGCCAGGATTGTTGTAACAAAATACCACAAATGGGCTTAAGGTGAAGTCGCTCAGTCATGTCCGACTCTTTGCAACCCCACGGACTGTAGCCTGCCAGGCTCTTTCATCCATAGGATTTTCCGGGCAAGAGTACTGGAGTGGGTTGCCATTTCCTTCTCCAGAGGATCTTCTTGACCCAGGGATTGAACACAGGTCTCCCGCATTGTAGGCAAACGCTTTACCGTCTGAGCCACGAGGGAAGTCTATCAAATGGGCTTGGACAACAGAAATTTGTGGTCTCATGGTTTTGGAGGCCAGAAGTCTTGAGATCAAAGTGTCCACAGGGCTGGGTCCTTGCGAGTCTGTGAGGGAGTTGGGTCAGTGCTTCTTTCCTGGCCTCTGGTGGTTGGCTGGTGTTTTGGGCATGCCTTAGCGTAGAAGCATCACACCAGTCTCAGCCTTCCTGTTCACATAGTGTTCTCCATGTGTGAGTCTGTCTCTATGCTTAAATTCTCCCTTCTTATAAGGACGCCAGTCATTCTGAGTTAGGACTCATCCTAATGAGCTCTTCTTGACTTGAGTATCTCTGCAGGGACCCTATGTCCAAATAAGCTGTTTGAGGTATTGGAATTTAGGACACCAATATACCCTTTTTGGGCTTCCCTGCTGGCTCAGGAGACATAACAGTCTTGGGGTTCGATCCTTGGGTCAGGAAGATTCCCTGGAGGAGGGCATGACAATCCAGTATTCTTGTCTGGAAAACCCCATGGCCAGAGGAGTCTGGATGGCTGCAGTCCATGGGGTTGCTTAGAGTTGGATATGACTAAAGTGACTTAGCACATATGCATGCATATCTTTTTTAGGGAGGACGGAATTCAACCCCAAATAGTGTTCTTGGATTAGAAATATTGACAAAGCTTGAATATTTGGCTCCTGGTAAGTTAGCTTTGTTCATTTTCTTTTGATTCTTCATATATTTAAAAAAATCTTTATGTGGCCGCTCCGGGTATTAGTTGCAGCATGCGGGATCTAGTTCCCTGACCAAACATAGAGCCTGGGATGCCCCCTGCATTGGGAGCTTGGAGTCTTAACCACTGGACCACAGGCAAGTCCCATCTTTGTTCTTATTTCTAGTGTAGAAAGAGGGTTGATCTTTTCACCCCTCAACTCTTTAACAAGAGCCTGCTTTGGCTCAAATTCCTCTAGCACAACTACCAAGTTATGGATGAGATGGCCTCTGAGTATCTTTCTTGCCCCGACATACAGTGTCTCTATGAACAGATTGGATAGTGACTCACATTTATGAAACACCCTACAGTTTACTCAGCACTCTCAGGGGTCTTTGGCTCCTATGAGAACCACGTGAGGTAGCTATTATTCTCCTCTCTATCTTAGAGGTACAGAGAAATGTCACATGCCCAGGTTCACACTGCTGGTAACTGCCATCTCCTGAGATTTGGTGCTGGGCTCATTCTTCTATTACTCAGCTTCAAATTTTATGAATAGAGCCATACAGTGTTTCAGGAAATGAGTATCTGTATCTTATAATAATAATTAATGCCATGATTTAAATTTTCTTCAGAATGCCAGAAAATGGCATTTGACCCACTGGCTTGACACACAAGAACACTTAAAAAAATAAGCCCTTTTTGTGATCTTAATAGTGGGTTGGCAAAAATTGAAATATCACACACTACCACCTTCCAGACATTGTACAAAAGTGAATCATTTAGGGTTATCAGCAATTATCTCCACTATGAATATCATTCCTTAGAGAAAAGAGATTTATTAGGGCCAGTGGATTCAAATGTTCGGTTAATTTATTTTCAAGGCTTGAGGAACTAACTGGTGTATTTCTACTTAATAAAAAATAAAAGGTAGGAAAAGCTCATGCAATTGTGAGTGTCTGAGAAGAGTACTGAGAGTTAAAGGGGAATGCCAACCCAGTTTTTGATTCTATGAAATCTGCTCTTGTTGATTTTACTGGATGCTTTTAAGAATAAAAGTAGGCAAACTGCTACTTTTATTGAAGGCAGGATGGCAGAGGATGAGATGGTTGGATGGCATCACCGACTCAATGGACATGAGTGTGAGCAAACTCTGGAAGATGGTGAAGGTCAGGGGAGCCTGGCATTCTACAGTCCATGGGATCCCAAAGAGTCCATGGGGTCCAACTTCCAAAAAGTTGGACATGACTGAATGACTGAACAGCAAGAAGGCAAACTGCTTTTAGTCCACTGAATGCTGGGTAAGCCAGGCCATTGCATTTTCATTCTAAAATTAACCATGGTGTCCATCATCAAATTCCTAGCCCCTACCAGATGCAATACGGGCTTCCCCAGTGGCTCATGGTAAAGAATCTGCCTGCCCATGCAGGAGACACAGGTCTGACCTCTGGGTTGGGAAGATCCCTTGAAGAAGGAAATGGAAACCCACTCCAGTTTTCTTGCCTGGAGAATCCCATGGACAGAGGAGCCTGGCGGGCTACAGTCCATGGGATCCCAAAAGGACTGGACACAACCTAGGGACTAAACAGCAACAGCAATGAGATGTAAGGTCCATTCCACGTACAATGTGAGGTGTAAATGTGGGTGGTGAAGGGCCTTGAGTCAAGGGCTTTGGTTAGCAGTCATGGCAGAGCCAAGCCCCCACCGTGGCATGGGGCACGGGAGCCGTCCACTCAACGTATGGTAGGGCTTTCAAGAAGGGGGAGCTTCCTGGGTGCTTTCAGGGTGCTAATGGATATCTCATCTCATGGAGTGTCAATTGAGAGCTTCTTCTTTTTTTTTTCAATGATTTTTTTTAAAAAGACCTTTTAGTCTTATATTGGTGTATATAGCCAGTTAACAAAGTTGTGACAGTTGCAGGTGGACTGCAAAATGACTCAGTCATACATATACATGTATCCATTCTTCTCCAAGCTCCCCTCCCATCTAGGCTAACACCGAGCAGAGTTCCCTGTGCTATACAATAGGTCCTTGATGGTTATCCATTTTTAAGTTTAGCAGTGTGAACATGTCCATCCTAAACTCCATAACTATCCTTACCCTCACCTTTCCCCCCAGTAACCATAAGTTCATTCTCTAAATCTATGAGTCGGTTTCTGTTCTGTACATAAGTTCATTTGTATCATTTATTTTTAGATTCTGTACGTAAGGGCTATTATATGACATTTCTCTTTCTTTGTCTGACTTACTTCACTCAGTATGACTCTTAAAGGATAGTGGGATTTTAGGAAGATGAGCTATGTCAAGGAGAGGTAACTAATTTGCTGTTCAGTGGCTAAGTCATGTCCAGCTCTTTGAGACCCCATGGACTGCAGCACACCAGGCTTCCCTGTCCTCCGTTATCTCCGGACTTTGCTCAGATTTATGTCCATTGAATGCATGATGCTATCTAACCATCTCATCCTCTAATAACTAATATTTATTGAGCTTCAACTATCCACCAGGCATTGTGCTAAGGATTTGGTATATTAGAAAAATGTATCTCAGATAAGTCTGAAGTCAGGGCTTGGGGCAGGAGGCTATGTCTTGGAAACTGGCTTCTGCTTCACTCATCCTCACGATAATTCCTCCGGAATGGGTTGCTGTGTATCTGTTACCTGCGTGTGGTGGGTGGGCCGGCCAATTCGTGTGTGCTGCTGCTACTGCTAAGTCACTTCAGTCGTGTCCGACTCTGTGGGACTCCATAGATGGCAGCCCACCAGGCTCCCCTGTCCCTGGGATTCTCCAGGCAAGAACACTGGAGTGGGTTGCCATTGCCTTCTCCAATGCATGAAAGTGAAAAGTGAAAGTGAAGTCGCTCAGTCATGTCCGACCCCCAGCGACCCCATGGACTGCAGCCTTCCAGGCTCCTCCATCCATGGGATTTTCCAGGCAAGAGTACTGGAGTGGGGTGCCATTGCTGCCAATAGATGATGCGAGGGAAGGAGTCCAAAGGCATAGGGAATTCTTCCCATGTGGGAATCCTCACTCTGCAAAAATAACCCTACCTACCATCGCTGGCCAATAGAGACCAGAGGGAATGTCCCTGTGATGAATAAAGCTCGGAACCGGCACATGGCAGAGACCCCTGCAGCTTCTCAAAGGGGGATGTTGAGGAAGAGACGTGTGTGCATGCGCACTAAGGTGCTTCAGTCGTATCTGCCTCTTTGTGACCCTATGGACTATAGCCCACCAGGCTCCTCTGTCCATGGGATTTTCCAGGCCAGAATACTAGAGTGGGTGACCATGCCCTCCTCAACAGGATCTTCCTGACCCAAGGATTGAATTCACATCTCTTCTGCCTCCTTCCTTTGGCAGGGGGGTTCTTTACCACCAGGATCACCTGGGAAGCCCCAAGGAAGGGACGGTAGTAGCTGTTTTATCTTTGGAACATGCAAGTCTGAGGGAATGACCAGGCTGAGAGGTGGTTAGAAAACTGAGAGCTGGGGGATGTCCCTGGCAGTCCAGTGGTTAACACACTAAGCTTCCACTGCAGGAGGTACAAGTTCAATCCCTGTTCAGAGAACTAAGATTCTGCATGCCTTATGTGGCCAAAAACCCGGGGAAAAAAAAAAAACAAACAAACCAATAACTGGAATTATGAGACATTCAACAAGGTGGCTAAAAAGCTATCCTAAAGAAGAAAAAGGACAGTCCAATAGAGAAGCTGATAATGCAGTGAGTTTTATCCTGCCTTTTACATGATGGCTTCTGATGGCATAAATTTCTTATCCTTTCTTTGGTGACATCAGTCTGTGATTCTTCATGCTGGTGTGGTGGGTCTCACCGAGGGGCCCCTGGACCAATAGCCTCTGAATCATGTAAGGAACTTGTAAGAAATGTAGCTTCTGAGCCAGCACCCAGACCTAAGGCACTGGATATTTTGGGGATGGGACCCAGGCATCTCTGCTGTAACAAGTTCTCCAGGTGTTCTCAGGGATTCTCCCTTGCGTTTGAGAAGCAGGTTGCTAGAGCAACATCTGCAAGTCCGGGAGGTGTTGAGTGTGGAGATCTTGGCATGTTAAGCTCTTCTCTTCACCTCTGAACAAACTCAGTAGCAGTTATGCCTAAGATATAAGTACTATCATTTCAACTTGGTGTTGTTTGGAATGAAAATATCTCTTCCTGTGTCCTTGGCAATATGGAAAGACACTGTGCAATTACCACCACTATGTACAAGACACTGGGCACAATCACTCAATGTGCATTGGGTTGGTGTGGCACCACAAAGCAGGGTCACTCGTGCGTGCTAAGTCACTTCAGTCGGTGTGGTACCACCGACTCAATGGACTTGAGTTTGAGCATGCTTCGGGAGATGGTGAAGGACAGGGAAGCCTGGCATGCTGCAGTCCAGGGGGTTGCAAAGACTCGGACACGACTGAGTGACTGAACAACAACAACATGTGCAATTAGAAGAAGTATCAGTTTATAAAATTATAAGTCACAGTAAATGTCGCTTTTTATTTTTTTTGAGACAGGGAGGCACCTTGGGAAATTGTGTGCATGTTAATTGCAGCCTGCGGCTTCCGGTGACATGTTTTATTTTGCAGGCCTGTACGTCTTTTATTAGAAACAGGATCTTTTTGTTACTGTTTGCTGCCCTGGGAGTTTTAAAAGAACTGATTTTCTGTCAGAAGAGATTGGAATCAATTGCGGTCTTCCCTTCTCGATAGTGCTAAAACATTTATTTAAGAGTTTAGCTGCTCGCATGGCCTTATCTGTATTCCGAACCGCTTGTCCAGTGAAATAAAATTCATTCATGCCTTTGCTCTCCGTGTTATTGACAAAGCACACACTTTATGTGACTCAAAGCCAGGATCCTGTCTTCTGGGAAAACTTCTCTCTAAACTTGTCTGAAAGAATTATTTTACTACACTTTTTTTCTGTGCCAGTTCCAGAACACTTGAGTGAAGAATTCTAGAGGCAGAGGGGAAACAGGAGAAGGGCCTCCATGGATGATTGGAAAAGGCCAATAAGGGAAAATGAGAGATTCCTTTTCCTGACCTGGGTTCTTTATCGAAATATCAGGGATAAACAAACCGTTTTCTGGGGGGTAATGATGTCTGTGTATTGCCCCTTCTAGCATTTGTAGATATGATGGCATTTTGAATACATCGATATAAAAGGATAGAGTTAATAGAGACGCAGATGTAGAGAATGAACTTGTGGACCTGGGGCAAGGGGAGGGTGGGACGAATTGGGAGATTAGGTTTGACATAAATATACTTCCATGTATAAAACAGATAGCTGGTGGGAATCAGCTGTATAGCACAGGAGCTCAGCCTGGTGCTCTGTGATGACCTAGAGGGTTGGGATGGGAGGTGGGAGGGAGGCTTAACAAGGAGGGGATAAATGAATACTTATGGCTGATACATGCTGTTGTGCAGCAGAAACCAACGCATTATAAAACAATTATCTTCCAATTAAAAAAACCAACATTTACTAACATTTTCAGCTAAAAAATTAAAAGGATAGAGCTTTCTTTCTTAAAGATATTTGTTCATCAGATGATAATGTATTCTTAGCTTCATTTGTTGCATAGTTACTGTGTGTTGAGAACTTCAGAGTGTTTCTAATCTGAAAAGGTCCATATAGTGAAAGCTGTGGTTTTTCCAGTAGTCGTGTAGAGATGTGAGAATTAGCCCATCACAATATTATAAAGTATTTACTCTCTAATTAAAAATAAAAATTAAAAAAAGGCTGAGCACAGAAGAATTGATGCTTTTGAATTGTGGTGGTGGGGAAGACTCTTTAGAATCTTTTGGACTGCAAGGAGATCAAACCAGTCAATCCTAAAGGAAATCAACCCTGAATATCCATTGGAAAGACTGATGCTGAAACTGAAGTTGAAGCTCCAATACTTTGGACACCTGATGTGAAGAGCCGACTCATTGGTAAAGACCCTGATTCTAAAAAAAAAAAAAAAAAAAAAAAAAGACCCTGATTCTGGGAATGATTGAGGGCAAGAGGAGAAGGGGACGACAGAGGATGAGATGGTTGGATGGCATCACTGACTCAATGGACATGAGTTTGAGCAAGCTCCGGGAGTTGGTGATGGACAGGGGAGCCTGGTGTGCTGCAGTCCATGGGGTCAGGAAGAATCAGACATAACTTAGAGACTGAACAACTCCAACCTAAGAAGCCACCTCACAAAGCAAATATTCCCATTTTACAAGTTAGAAAACCAATGGAGGCTCATGGTAAGAAGGGGTGCAGGGTTTGACCCTGACTCTACCTGGCTGTAAGTAGGCTTTTTCTAATGTACCACCCTGGAGAAAGAGCATCTCCATGCTATAAAGGAAAGCTGGTCCCTTCTCTTCACAGACACCTGGAAAATGGATTTCCTTAGTCACCTTGAGGAGAGATCACAGCACAAACTCCAGGTGGGGAGTAAGGACTCGAAGCTCCTGTTTGAAGTCCCTGGCTCAGCAGGGTGACGTCCTTAATGTCGGGCAGAAAGAAAGTTAGGATCTTAAAACTCTTTGTTAGAAGACAAACCAAAAAGTAATTGGTTCTTAAAAATGGAATTGAATCATGTGCTTGAAAGCAAACCCCTGGCTAAAAATATTTTTTTGTATTTTGGATAAAAAAATCCTGCCCCTGTTCAAGTATTTTTTGAACCAGCAAAGAGGACCTGATGTACTGGTCAGTGTGGGTACTGATGAGTGTGAATGTGTTTGCTGTGGGATGAATGCTTCTCTCCCTACTCCAAATTCTTAAGTTGAAGCTCTAACCTTCAATGTGATGTATTAGGAGGTGGGGACGGTAAAGCATCTGTCTACAATGTGGGAGACCTGGATTCGATCCCTGGGTCAGGAAGATCCCCTGGAGAAGGAGATGACAATCCACTCCAGGACTATTGCCTGGAAAATCCCATGGACAGAGGAGCCTGGTAGGCTACAGTCCATGGGGTCGAAAAGAGTCAGACACAACTGAGCGAATTCACTTCATATCTTAAGGGTGGGGCACTTAAGAATGGGACTAATACCCTCATAATAAGAGATGTGAGAGGGATGGTTTCTGTCTATCATGTGAAGACACAGCTTGAAGGCTGCCATCCATCAACCAAGAAGAAGCTCTTTATCAAGACACCCAATCTGCTGGCACCTTGATCTTGAAATTCTCAGCTTCCAGAACCGTGAGAAGTAAATGTTACTTAATGGTTTATGGTATTAATAATACTGGTTATGGTATTTTCTACAGCAGCACATAAAGAAGGCTGAGGGCTAAAGAATTGATGCTTTTGAACCGTGCTGCTGGAGAAGACTCTTGAGAGTCCCTGGGGCTGCAAGGAGATCCAACCAGTCCATCCTAAAGGAAATCAACCCTGAATATTTGTTGGAGGGACTGACACTGAAGCTGAAACACCAATACTTTGACCACCTGACATGAAGAGCCCACTCATTGGAACAGATCCTGATCCTGGGAAATATTGAAGGCAGGAGGAGAAGCGGGGTGACAGAGGATGAGATGGTCAGATGGCATCGCCAACTCAGTGGACATGAGTTTGAGCAAACTCCAGGAGATGGTGAAGGACAGGGAAGCCTGGTGTGCTGCAGTCCATGGGGTTGCAGAGTTGGACATGACTCAGTGACTGAACAACAGCAGCAGCCCAAACTAAGACAGTGCTCACAAGACAAAGGATTTAGAATGAGAGGTGCCCAGCACATTGCGGATATCAACGCCTTAGTTTCTGAAGAGCATTCCAACAGAAGCACTTTGTAAATGGAGCAGGCTGCTAAACATAGCTACAGAAAATTATCAGCATCTGTCAGATAATTAAGTGCTGTTTAGAAATTATGTTAGGCTAGTGGCATCTAGCTAAGAGATCTGAAAAGGAGAGGTAGAATTAATCTTCCCACAATCGAAGGAGAAACCAGGTGTGTCTCCACCTGCAAGAACGTACTGTCCACCCAGTAAAGGATGTGGAGATGACCCCGCCAGAGCTTGGGGCCCACAGCTTATGCTGAGTCACTTACTTCTCTCTGACATCCAGAGAGCTGTCTCCTTGATGCCGACCTTCACCCGTATCCTGGGCCTTCTCTTCGCCTAGCATCTCTAGCTGACACCAGGACTTTTTGTCCTCAGCTCCCCAAGTCTAGGACTGCTCGTCAGGCTTTCTTATTGGGGCCACTCTTCCTTGAATGTCAAGAATGGTAATTTTCCACCTTTTGATCTCCTCCTTCTTATAGTATCTTTGCAGGTAGTCCTTGCTGGTCATGACCCAGGCCTGACCCAGATCCACCCATGCCTTGGGGAGGTCCATCGGTTTCTTTGGGGCTAGGAATTCAGGAGGGTTCTTCACCCTTACCTGAATCTTTGGGGACTCTTACGTCTGGAAATGATACAGTGTTGAGAGTCTAATGGACTGATAAGTGAGAAAGGGGAAGCCAAGCAGATCCCTAAAACTAAGGGTGGGCCAATCTCAAAGGAGAGGACCCAGAATAAGATAAGCAGAGGAGGGCTGGCTGAGAGTGAAAGTAGGGCAGGTCTGGAATTTGCCTGGAATAAGAAATGCTTTCTCCCAGCTGTGACACAGCAACTGCCTGGGTTTAGAGAAGCAGGTGTGAGCTCAGTCATGCCAGGTATGGGGCTTATGATCTCAAGCTACACCTTGTACAGCTACAAGTGTGTGATGGGTTTAAAAAGACAAACAAACCAGAATCAAAACCAGGAAACTGGACAGGAAAATGTTATACCACTCTTTCCCTCTGGCAATTCTTTCCTGTTAGTGGAGGCACTGAAGACAGACCCCTTTAGCCGGCTGCTCAGAAGTAAGTGGCTGGAGGCGTTTTGATGTCAAAACAACCCAAGGAGGCAAGAGAGAACTTTTGAATCCCAGCTAAGGCAAGGCAGGTGATTTTAAAATGAATGTGCTGGGACTTCCCTGGTGGTTAAGAATCTACCTTGCAATACAGGGAACGTGGGTTTGATCCCTGGTCAGGGAACCAAGATCCCATATGTGGCAGAGCAGCTAAGCCCACATACTGCAACTATTGAGTCCATGCCCCCAGAGCCCGTGTGCCACAAGTAGAGAGTCCGTGAGCCGCAGTGAGAGATCCCGCATGGCACGATGACAATCCCACATGCTGCAACCAAGAGCCCATGCCGCCAAGTAAATATTAAAAAAAACTCAGAATAAAATGAAAATGCCAATCAGTGGCTATGTTTAAAGTTATGTTTTAGGTAAGTGTAGAAAAGCTAAAAGTGAGAAAAGAACCAAATTGAAACTTAGATTTGGTTTAAAGGCTCTTCTAAAGGAAAAATTTATATAACACAAAAATTATACATAGAAAAGCTTTCTTAAAATTAGAAAACTGTTCTTAGGCAACAGAGCCACACATAGTTTAAGCCTGGTTTTGTTGTTGTTGTTGTTTTACTCTCTAAGTCATGTCCGACTTTTTTATGACCCCATGGACTGTGGCCCGCCAGGCTCCTCTGTTCATGAGATTTTCCAGACAAGAATACTGGAGTGGATAGCCATTTCCTTCTTCAGGGGACCTTCCCCACCTAGGGATTGAACCCATGTCTCCTTTTGCCACTTACTAAATGGGTGATTTTAGATAAGTCCTTCTTCTCTGTAAGTCTTGTTTCATTTTCCCAGGAAAATATAAACTTTGTGTATCCCGAATAACAAAGATGAAATGATAAAAGATAAGGAAACAGCTGGTTCAGCCTGTTGCTTAGAGTAAGTATAGGATTTTCTGATGGCAGGCTTTCAAATGAAGCTGTTTACACCTGATCTTCTGTTAGGCCAAAGGATTGGGAGTGCATGGGGCGGTAAATATGCAGGAAAACTGACTTTTGCCAAATTTTTGCTTATCCTTTTGTTGCATCAGAGGCCAAATGATGAAGAGGGAGTGTCCTCATTGACCTACATACTGTATGTGGCACTTCCGTCAAAGCTGGGTGACTCCCTCCCTCTATATTAGCAAATATGTTGTACAGTGAATAAACTGTAAAAGCTTTAAGAAACTATCAGGTGTGAAAATGGCTGGATTGATTATAAGGAGTTCATTTAAATCCATGGCCAAGAACGTCTTGCTGTGAAACTTCAAGGCATTTCTTAGTAGGAGCATGTACTGAAATTGTCAAAGGCCCTTGAAGGTGGAAGGCTGGGTCTCAGTGCTTCAGAAATGCTGTTGCTCTTACCTTCAGAAACACTGTGGAGTTAAACTACCTTTTGGAGAGGAGCACGTCAAGGATAGCATGGAGTCTAGGGATGGAGTGAGTTCCTTGGAGGGAAGCTCGAGGTGTAATATGGGTACAGCTGGACCATGGGGAAAGGGTCTGATTCCAGGGCTGGGCCAGGGGAACTCGCAGCATCTTATTGTGCAAGAAAATAAGAGAGCTCTGGGGATGTACAAAAGAGCACAGGTGCTGGGACTTCCCTGCTCCAGTGATTAAGAATCTGCCTTGCAATGCAGAGGATGCTGGTCAGGGAACTAAGATCCCATATGCTGCAGAGCACCTAAGCCTGTGCACCACAACTAGAGAGTCCGTGCACCACAGCTATGACCCAACACAGCCCAGTGAGCAAATAAATACATAAAAAAAATAACAGGTGACAACCCGAGAGAATTTCCACTGGCCTAATCTGGGACAATCTTAACATCAAATTGAGTAGTGTCAGAAGCGACTTCACTTTCACTTTTCCCTTCCATGCATTGGAGAAGGAAATGGCAACCCACTCCAGTGTTCTTGCCTGGAGAATCCCAGGGACGGGGGAGCCTGGTGGGCTGCCGTCTATGGGGTCACACAGAGTCGGACACGACTGAAGCGACTTAGCAGCAGCAGCAGTCTGGGACAATCTTAACATCAAATTGAGTAGCGTCAGAATTCAGGAATCCATAATGACAGTAAATAAACAAAATAATCAAGAAGATAAAGCTCTTTCTTACAGTAAAATGCCAACTAACATGTATAGAAGGAGCAAAGTAGAAAATCATCAGGCTAAATACTGATTTAGTTAAGAATTAACGATGAATACTACAACTCAGAGGAATGAGATATTTGCATAGGCTCATAGTAGCCTTTTGTGAATTATATGTTAATTAAGTAGGAAAAATATTTAACTTTATAGGAAGTGGGGAAACCTGATGGGTTTCCCCTTAAACCAAATGCTCAAAGTTAACATCATTGATAAAGGGAGAAACAGACCTCATCACTGGGATTAGGAAACATAAATCTTCTAGGGAAACAAGTCTTCTGTTTTAAAGGACGCATATTTGCCCAAGGTCACATAGCTAAAATGTAGGAATATAAGATTTGAATTCTGATATGAATTGAAATGACTCAGCTGGTAAAGAATCTGCCTGCAATGCAGGAGATCTCAGTTCAATTCCTGTGTTGGGAAGATCCCCTGGAGAAGGGATAGGCTACCCACTCCAGTATTCATGGGCTTCCCTGGTGGCCAGATGGTAAAGAATCTGCCTGCAATGCAGGACACCTGGGTTTGGTCCCTGGGTTGGGAAGATCCCCTGGAGGAGGGCATGGCAACCCACTCCAGTGTTCCTGCCTGGAGAATCCCATGGACAAAGGAGCCTGGCGGGCTACAGTCCATAGGGTCGCAGAGTGGGACACGACTGAGCCACTAAGCACAGCTGAGTTTAAAGCTGTCGTTATACGTTCCACATCTTGGGTCGAGAGGGTGTCACTGGTCCATGACTGGTGCCAGATCTTCAGAGAGGAGGTAGTTGGGCGGGGCAGACAACCAAACAAGAAGAGATTAGATAAAAGTCACTGAAATGCCTGGGGGAGGAGGGAGCAGCCACATGGCCTGAAAGCTGGCATGAGAAATGGTCTCCAGGATATGGAGACACACTCTTCTACTATACAGTAAGTCACCAACAAGGACCCTGCAAGTTGCAAACTTTCAAAGATGCAAATGTGTGTTTGCCTGTCTAATTACACAAGTTATTAATAGTTCACGTGTCTGGTGATGAGAGGATGAGATGGTTGGATGGCATCACTGACTCGTTGGGCATGAGTTTGAGCAAGCTCCGGGATTTGGTGATGGACAGGGAAGCCCGGCATGCTGCCTTTGCATCCATGGGGTCGCAAAGAGTCAGACACGACTGAGTGACTGAACTGAACTGAACTGTCTGGTGTACATTGTCAGGTGTGTGCGTCTGCTATAAGTGGTTGTGCTCTTGTGTACTTCACTGTACAGTACTGTATGGAGTAGTGCAGTATCTTTGTTTCAAGCCCAGGATGTCTGCAACAAAACATAAAAGCCATTGCCCTGGTGTCTCTGATGGTAAAGAATCCGCCTGCAATGCAGGAGACCTGGCTTTGATCCATAGGTAGAGAAGATGCCCTGCAGAAGGGAATGGCTACCCATTCCAGTATTCTTGCCTGGAAAATTCCATGGACAGACGAGCTTGGTGGGCTACAGTCCATGGGGTTGAAAAGAGTCAGGCATGACTAAGCGACTAACATGCATACTGTAAGATTAAATTTCTTTCTACATCTTTAGGGTTTCTTTTTTATGTATTATTTGTGTGAAAAGTATTATAAGCCCATTACAGTTCAGTATTATACAGCCTTTGTGTTCATTGGGTACCTAGGCTAACTTTGTTGGACTTATGAACACATTTGACTTATGAATGTGCTCTCAGAATGGAACTCATTCACATATAGGGGACTTACTATATTTGTTTCCAGATGATGTTCTGATTTTGAAGGAAAGGCAAAATGAACATCCTGAGAATCCCTTGCCTATCATATGATGTACCGAGTTGTAATGAGGCTACACCCGAAGTTGTACTAAGCAATAAATTGGATACAGCAAAAAGGATGGATAGTTAATTATATGGTCAATTGCTCATCCATATTTACATAGCAATAGCACAAGATTCTTTTCACCTTGCTAAACAAATCCATTTGGATAAATCAATATAATTTCCCAGTATAGTTCCTAATACCCACTCAAGGGAAAAAAAAGTACAGATAATCAGGCAAATCTAATACTCTTCTCAAAATAATTGGACAGTACTGTACCCAAGAATAGCCCTTAAGGAAAAAGCCTAGTTAATAAGTATTTGACAGCAATCAGAGGGGGTTATATTAATATCCCTAATAGAACATGATTTCTGCTACAGAGAGAGGTCTTTTTGACTAAACTTTTTTTTTTTTTACATGTTTTAGTTGCAATTTAAGTCATTCTTTTCACTTAGGATAAGCTCAGCTAAAATGCCTAGAAAAAAAAAAAAGACATACTCTCTATGGCCTAAGCCAACAACTTTACAATTTATTCAAATACCTGGAGTCTGTATACATTGTTTTTTCCAACTACAGACACCTCATTTATTCCAGGTGGCCGTGGAAAGAGGTATTCTGCATGGCTGAAACAAAGTCTGAATTAAAACAAATTTTTTGAGTATAAATCTTTCTAAATTTGGTACAAATTTCCCTTATATTCTTCCAGGGAGTTTGCCAGTCATGACTCAGCTTCCCTCCTTCCTTCCGTCCCTCCTGCCTTCTTTCCTCTTTCTTTCTCTTTCCTGCTTTCTTCTTCAGCCCCTAATATTTTAACAGGCCATCTAAGTGAAAGAGACTTGTGCTGGAGGTGGGGTTGCCGCCCACGGTGGCTGTCAGAATCAAGCCAAGGCCTGGGTACAAGCAGAGAAACCCTGGAAGGAGGTCATGGACAGATGGGGACCACGGGACAGCACTGTAAGGAAGGAGGAAAGGATGGGCAAGTGGCTCATGCTGGAGGGGGGCCGTTACCCGACTGTGTTCACACACAGAACCCAGGCAGCCCCCGGCACCCGAGGGCCTTCATTTCTGCTGTTCCCCCAAAGGAAGGGGTATTTCACATCCTTTCCTTCACCCTTCATCCTTCGTCCTTCATCCAGGACGGTCATGAGTCCATAGGGACAGGTAGGAAGCTGATCAGGAGCTAAAAGAGAGAGACGCACATTCAAAGCTGAATGGGTGTCACAGAGACCCTATTCTTGAGGCTCAGATCTTATGGGTAGTGTCTCTGCATTCCAGAATTCATGTCTGTTTTACCTTTCCCATCTACCTGGCTTTGGGACACTTGGAAAACTCATTTGGAATTTTCCTGAATGGGCTTCACAATGCAGACTCTTGCCACCTCCCCCTTCCCTGAGGACCAACATTTATCCTTATCACCCAGTCTGTTCTACTTCTCAGTACCAATTCCCCACCCAGACCCCAAACCTGTCCTGATTCCTTCAGTACTGACTTATTCCTTCTGTCTCCAACATGCTGCCTCCAGTTTTTACTGACTCTCTAATGGGAGAAGGTAAGAAGTTTTGAACTGGATACATGATTGAAGTTTTAAATAAGACTCAGTTAAACTTTACACGTCTGAAGATGTCCAGAAAGCAATAGAATTGGCCTGGTATATTGATAGTCTTCGTGGAAAGGAGAGTTTGAGCAAGCCCCGGGAATTGGTGATGGATAGGGAAGCCTGAGCGACTGAACTGAACTGAATTGATTGATAGTCGTAGAAAGAGGGTCAGTGATTATTAGGTACGAAAATAATGGTTATAGAAGAGAATAAAGCCATTCTCTTCTTGTAATTTCTTGCAGTTCAGAAATCTCATAAATGGGCCTGGGTTGGGTCTCTGTCCTACTTGTTCATATTGGTCACTGGCTTGATTATAAATAAAACCCATTTGAAATCATAAAAACTTGCTGTATCCTTCAGCAAATTCCCAGGTGTCTACTTAGTACCATGGGATGAGCAAGGACCAGGACTTCCCTGGTGGTCTAGTGGTTCAGACGCCTCGCTCGGAATGAAGGGGGCCCGGGTTCAATTCCTAGTTAGGGAAATAGATCCTGGATGCCACAAGTAAGAGCCAGCATCAGTTCAATAAATAAATTTGTTGTTATTCAGTCGCTCAGTTGTGTCTGACTCTTTGTGACCCCATGGACTGCAGCACACCAGGCTTCCCTGTCCTTCACTATCTCCCAGAATTTGCTCAAACTCATGTCCTTTGAGTTGATGATACCGTCCAACCATCTCATCCTCTGTCACTCCCTTCTCTTCCTTCTATCAATCTTTCCCAGCATCAGGGTCTTTCCCAATCAGTCAGCCACATCAGGTGGCCAAAGTATTGGAGTTTCAGCTTCAGCATCAGTCCTTTCAATGAATATTCAGGGTTGATTTCCTCTAGGACTGACTGGCTTGATATCCTTGCAGCCCCAGGGACTCTCAAGAGTCTTCTCCAGGACCACAATTAGAAAGTACTGATTCTTCAGTGCTCAGCCTTCTTTATGGTCCAACTCTCACATCCGTACATTACTACTGGAAAAACCATAACTTTGACTAGATGGATATTTGTCAGCTAAGGGATGTCTCTTCCTTTTAGTATGCTAAATAAATAATATATTTTTAAATTATGTTTTTGAAAAAAGAAGGTGGAGAGGACATGGGATAGTTAGTTGATACCCAACTCCTGGACTTTTATCAACTACATAGAAAGGAGAAGACACATGTGAGAGATGGCCCAGTCTCTAAGGAAGGAGAGGCTATCCTGAGCATCGGTGAGCCCACAGGCACCCCGTCAATGCCATTTACTTAAGTGAGCTCTCATCACTGACTCCATGGCAAAGCTACTTTAGCTGCCCTTCTCACTGCCCCTTAGGAAGGCAGTCGACCGACACCTGCATGAGCAGGAACAATGCCTCTTTGTGTCTGTGGAGTTGTTCAGCCCAGCTCTGTGGCTCAGTGTGGATGCCGTGCTCTATGACAGCCCGGGACACACATAAGAAGCCCCCAAGTAGACAGTGTTGATGGAGCAGCCGTGAGTCGCCCCAGGGCTGGTGTTGGGAGGGCGCTGAGTAGAATCAGCTAACCTCCGAGTTGGAATGACATTGGCCATCATCTGCATTGGCCTTTCCCATCTGCTCCTGCTTCAACACTGCACTCATGGCAATGTGTTCACCCACCATCCTCTCTGTTTTCCTTTACACTTTTGTTCATATCTGGAATGCCTTCCTTTCCTTTCATCCACGCCCTCACCTCATCTCCTGTGAAACATCCTTGGAAACCTCAGTGTTTAGTAACTTAGCACTTACTACAGCCCCTGTGCAGGTAGGGATCAATTACCCATCCCCTTTCTGCCATATCTACCTTGTCATCTTGGACTCTCAAATAAATCTCTTGACAATTACCTTATGTATGTGTAGTTTCTTCCTGAACTTTGTCCTCCAAGAAACCTAGCATTTACTTCAATTTCTCTCTTTTCCTGCCCTTCATGGGGCCATGTTCAGTTGTTTCAAAATATATGAATTCATCCATTTCTTTCCATCTCCACTGTAATCCAAGCCACTAAAATCTCATTTAGAGCCCAGTCTCCCTGCTGATCTGCCTGCCTCTACCATCTGGTCTCCTCCAGCAGCCCGAGGGTAATCTCTTTAATACACAAAGCAGAGCAGATTGATTAGAGCCTTGCCTTCGTCTCCAGCTTCACTTCATTTCCTCTCCTCTTGCCCACGATGCTGTGTGTGTGTGCGTGTGCGTGTGTGTGTGTGCGCACATGTGCCCATGTACTCAGTCATGTCTGACTCTTTGCAACCCCCACAGACTGTGTAGCCCACCAGGTTCCTCTGTCCATGGTACATTCCAGGCAAGAATATTGGGGTGGGTAGCCATTTCCTTCTCCAGGGGATCTTCCCCACCTAGGGATTAAACATGCGTCTCTTGCATCTCCTGCATTGCAAGGAGATTCTTTATTGCCGGGCCAGGTGGCTATACCAGTCTTATTTAGATCCTCAAACAGGCCAGCCTTTTCTGCCCTCTGGGCTCCTGTATGAGTAGTCCCTCTGTCTGGAACAGTCTCCCCCAACCTTCCTCCCCGCCTTCCCTGCCTTCCACCTGGCAGGTCTCCAGACCTTCCCTGTGTTTATCTGTTTATCTTCCTTGGCTTTATCTAAAGCAGCCTTCCACTCTCACCCTACCTTAGTATTTTTCCTTAGCCCTCTGTGTTTTATTATCACTTACCAGAATTTCCCATTATTGATTAGGAGCTCAACTCCTAAGTAGAGCAGGCACTCAACAAACATTTTCTGAGTGAGCAAATGAGTTGGATAATAATGTCCTGAAGGTCAGAAATTGTGTCCAAAGCTTTCTTGACCCCATCACCTGCCCAGCACACTGGAAGTATTCTGCAGATGCTGCTTTGTTGGATTTATAGTAACATAATTAAACGAAGCAACGTGAATTCTTCTTTTTGTGAATATCCCCTGATTGCCTCCTTCCTATAAAGATTAAGTGATTTTACCTCAAAAGCTCTGTATTCCGAATGCCTCCAAACTGCCATGTCAAGGGATCCACTTCATTTCCTTATTTTCTTTCTACCTTTTGATATCATGTCCAAGCATTGCTGAGAGAGATCCTTTCTGTTCATGGTCTCTCTCTATAGAGAAGTTTCATTAAATATTCTGGAAGGAATATTCATTGAATATTCCTGGAAGGGAAAGTCGAATCTTCAGAGAAATAGACCTGCCAGTTATTTTCTAGGGCAGGTACTAAAGGACAAAGAAAGAAGTAAAGAACATAACTTCTGAAAAAGACTCATTGTTCGGTTAAGGTCTTCATTTGACAGAGAAAGAGACCGGGGGTCAGGATGGATGTGGTCTGAGACTGTAGTCAAAGGTGTCTGTTCTGATGCTCTGCCTAAACTTAGTTTCCCTGTCCATTCACCAGGACCAGGAAGCCGACCCTCAGTTGATGGCCATGGGCTTGCATTTTTATGCTTTGCTTTTGTTCAAGTTCAGTTTTGCATTCTTTGGTCTTTTTTTTTCCCCCTAGTTCTCCATTCATCTGCTCAACTTGTCAAAGTTGGACATCTCTGGTTTTCATTATCGGTATTCCCTCTAGGTGGATGACATGCCCACACCTGTTCGTTTTCTCGCCCCAAGGAACGTTGAAGAGCCCCTCTGTAAGACAGCTGCCAGGGCTAGGAACCTGCCCTCCCCAGGGCTGCCCGTTGTTAACCTGTTCCCTCTAAGCTCCACACCTGCCCCTCAAAACTCTTTTCTGTGATGGTGGGCTAGGACCTTGCAAGCTGCTCTTGGTCTCCACTGCTGGGTGGCTGCTAGGTGCTGCCATCCCCTGGAGAAGGGATTGGCTACCTACTCTTTATTCTTGCCTCGGGAGTTCCATGGACAGAGGAGTCTGGTGGGCTACAGTCCATGGGGTCGCAAAGAGCCAGACACGACTGAGCGACTAACACATGAGGAGCTCAGGAGGAAGAATGAGAGGCTGGAGGAGGAAGGAGGGATCAGCCACTTCGCACTTGTGATCGCTCTGCTTTCTTTCTTCCTGTTTTTGGGAGGGTTAACCTTGGAGTAGGCAATGGCATGCCACTCCAGTACTCTTGCCTGGAAAATCCCATGGACGGAGGAGCCTGGTGGGCTGCAGTCCATGGGGTCACTGAGGGTCGGACACGACTGAGCGACTTCACTTTCACTTTTCACTTTCATGCATTGGAGAAGGAAATGGCAACCCACTCCAGTGTTCTTGCCTGGAGAATCCCAGGGACGGGGGAGCCTGGTGGGCTGCCGTCTATGGGGTCGCACAGAGTTGGACACGACTGAAGCGACTTAGCAGCAACCTCGGAGTGCTTCTTCCCCTGGTGGCAGCTGAATCTAGTCTGCAGTTTTCCCAGCGCTCACGGAACCAGCGTCATCACTCCTATGTCTCCACCCCACCCAGGTACCAGCACAGGCTGAGTCGCATCTTTCCTCAGGGGTCTGAAACTTACCTCTGTGGTGCCCCTCCCCGAAGCTTCTGCGTGTGAATAATTCCAACCTCTTCCTAGCGTTCCCAGCCTGAGGTGGTGGCAGTACTTATTTATGTGCATTACCATGTATGTAATATTCTCCTTGCCATTTTGGACTCCAGTATCCTTGCCTGGAGAATCCCATGGACAGAGGAGCCTAGCAGGTTGCAGTCCATAGGGTTGCATGGAGTCAGTCACAACTGAAATGACTAAGCATCCACGCACACACAGTAAATCCATCGTGTTCAATTCTTTCTGTTCAAGTGACTGGAGTGGCTTTTCCTTCTGACCAGACCTTGACTGATGTTCCAACAGATCCCACTTGGGCAGCTGGACCTGAGATGAGGCTGAAGGTGTTTATTTGTTCCATGTGTACCTTGGAGGGCGGGATGAGTGTGACAATAAGCTTATGTACCTGACCTGGAAGTGGACTCAGAAGACCTCTGTGTCATTCACAGTATCAACTTACACAAAGGCACCACGTAAGAGTTGCAAGTTAAGTTTTATTTGTTGGCAAGATGAGGACTGCAACCTGGGAGACAGCACCTCAGATAGCTCCGATAAACTGACCTGGAGACGCAGGGGGGAGGGTCAGTATATATGTGATATTGGTGAAGAGGGAGTGCATGCAATCAAGTGCATAATTTTGCAGAAGGCTTCTGCTAGTCATAAGGAGCAGACATCACCATGAAGGAATGTAGTGCTTTTCTAGATATGAGGATATGCAAGAATTGGGCTCATAAAATCAGTTCCTGAAAATATCTGATTATCTGAGGACCTGTCCTGCCAAGTTTTCCCCTGGGCACAGAGCGCCTCCTTCCTGCTCTCCACCCTGCACTCCCTTCGGGGTGTTGAAGGTCAGCAGCTGCAGCAGCACGTGATTTAACCCTTGTAGAGGTGGACAGCAAACGCCCCTGGCAGGTGCGAATTTGTAGTTGATACCAGCAAGTTCTCATCTTCTTGCAAACAGCTCTTCAGGGCCGAGGTTAAGCTGAGTGGTACTTGGCCCCATCATGGGACAGGAAACCGCTAAGACAGAAACATCATCTCACTGAGAGTCGGCAGTTTTCTCTACCTTGAAGGCATGAACAATGCTCAGTATATCTGTCTATCTATCTATAATTTATCTACCTACCTACCTGCCTATCTATCGATCTGTGCTTCCCAGGTGGCTCAGTGGTAAAGAATCTGCCTGCCAATGCAGGGTCAATCCCTGGGTCAGTAAGATCCCCTGCAGAAGGAAATGGCAACCCACTCCAGTATTCTTGCCTAGAAAAATCCCATGGACAGAGGAGTCTGGTGGGCTACAATCCATGGGATCAAGAAAGAGTTGGACATGACCTAGTGACTAAACAACTATCTATCATCCATCTATCCATCCATCTTATTTATCATCTACCTACTTATCTACCTATTTACCTATGCTCTCTATATCCTTTATGTTCCCACTTCTCTAACCTAACATTTGTTTTAAATGAAACATTAAGCATAAACAAAGCCTAGGAAGCACTTAGCTAGCATGATATACATTAATTCCATGCCTTTTCCAGGAAGGGTTTCTAATACGTTTCTAGGTTACTGCTAAGTCACTTCAGTCGTGTCCGACTCTGTGGACCCCATAGACGGCAGCCCACCAGGCTCCCCCGTCCCTGGGATTCTCCAGGCAAGAACACTGGAGTGGGTTGCCATTTTCTTCTCCAATGTATGAAAGTGAAAAGTGAAAGTGAAGACGCTCAGTCGTGTCCGACTCTTAGTGACCCCATGGACTGCAACCTACCAGGCTCCTCCATCCATGGGATTTTCCAGACAAGAGTACTCGAGTGGGGTGCCATTCAGATCAGATCAGATCAGTCACTCAGTCGTGTCCGACCCTTTGCGACCCCATGAATCGCAGCACGCCAGGTCTCCCTGTCCATCACCAACTCCCGGAGTTCACTCAGACTCACGTCCATCGAGTCAGTGATGCCATCCAGCCATCTCATCCTCTGTGGTCCCCTTCTCCTCCCGCCCCCAATCCCTCCCAGCAGGGTGCCATTAGTACTCATCAAATGCATTGCTTTAGGACAACAGTTGTTTAGAGGTTAAAATGTCATAAAAAAGCATTCCTATGGGTAGGAAAACCTCCGTATTTCTTTGAGAATATTCAATCAGAATTAATATAAGGAAAGAAAACTCCATGACAGCCATGGAGTCGAGCACTGTGGCATACAGGGCATTGAAGAGTGGCCCGCTCAGCTCTGTGGGGACTAGACGATGAGTGGGAACCCCTATAGGAGAAGGCAATGGCACCCCACTCCAGTACTCTTGCTTTGAAAATTCCATGGACGGAGGAGCCTGGTGGGCTGCAGTCCCTGGGGTCGCTAAGAGTCAGACACGACTGAGCAACTTCACTTTCACATTTCACTTTCATGCATTTGAGAAGGAAATGGCAACCCACTCCGGTGTTCTTGCCTGGAGAATCCCAGGGATGGCTGAGCCTGGCGGGCTGCCGTCTATGGGGTCGCACAGAGTTGGACACGACTGAAGCGACTTAGCAGCAGGGAACCCCTATAATGGCTGATGCTTGGAGTATGTCCTATGAAAGCAGCTTCAGACAAGATGGGGAGAAGGGACATCACAGTGGGGAAATGGTCCCTCACATTTAAGAGCAGTTAGTGAAGCGACTTAGCAGCAGCAGCAGCAGCAGTTACCACAGGGCATTGAGTAGAGATCCCTGTAGTTATCTATTTTATACACAGTATCAACAGTGTATATACATCCAAAAAAGAAGGGATATATGTATAGGCGAAGCTGATTCACTTGGCTGTATGGTAGGAATGATCACAGCATTGTAAGCAGACATATCCCAGTAAAAACTAATTTAAAAAATTGAAGCAATATACAACCACTGCAGCAATTAAAAGTGCTTAAGGTTAAAAAAAGCAGTTAGTAAACCATGTTTGTATTCCAACTCAGAGGCATATTTGACCATATGGTTTGCAAAGGGAGTTCCAAACTCCTAATTTATCCCTCTTCCCTCGTTCCCCTTTGGTAATCATGCTAGTTTTCTGTCTACGAGTATATTTCTGGTTTGTAAATGAGTTCATTTGTGTCCTATTTTAGACTCCATAGGTAAGTGATATGGCGCTCACCTTTCTCTTTCTGACTTAGTAGGCTCATCTCTAGATCCGCCCATGTTGCCGCAGATGGCACCGTTCCATTCCTTTTTAAGGTTGAGCAGTATTCCACGGTACATACGTGCCTCATCTTCTTCATCCATTCGCCTGTGCATGGACATCTAGGTTGCCTCCATGTCTTGGCTGTTGTAAACAGTGCTTCAGTGAACACTGGGGTGCGTATGTCTTCAAATTAGAGTTTTCATCTTTTCCAGATATATGCTCAGGGGTGGGGTTGTAGGATCATATAGTAACTCTCTTTTTACTTTTTGAAGTAACCTCCGCACTGCTCTCCATAGCGGCTGCAGCAGTTTACATTCCCACCAATGGTGTAGGAGGTAGAACCTCTTTCTACATGGTGGTGGGCAGAGCAGCCCTGCTTATAATCCAGCTGCCCCACCTCCACAGCCTGTTGGGATAGGAACTGCCAACATGTCCACTTTACGTTAGCAAAGTAAGACCAAGTGGCAGTCGTGGGACTGGATCTGGCTCCCAGGGGCAAAACCCTCCCCTTTTTAAAAAAAAAAAAAATTATGTCTGTATTTATTTATTTATTTTTGGCTGTGCTGGGTCTTCGTCGCTGTGTCGGCTTTTCTCTAGTTGTAGTGAGCAGGGGATTCTCTCTAGGGCTTCTCATTGCGGTGGCTTCTCCTGTTGCAGGGCACGGGCTTTAGAATATGGGCTTCAGCAGTTGCGGCTCCCAGGCCCTAGAGCACAGGCTCAATAGTTGCGGCACAGGAGGGACTTAGTTGCGCCAAGGCGTGTGCGATCTTCTAGGATCAGGGATTGAACCCTGTCTCCTGCATTGGCAGGTGGATTCTTTACCATTGAGCCACCAGGGAAGCCCCCGAACCCTCCCTTTTGCTAGCAGCTGTGCTGTCACTCCGGGTGGCTCACGGGTCATGGAAGGCGTCCACCAGGTGGGTGGTCTGGGACTAGGCCCTGCGGCACACGTAGCACGCGGACAGGTATTAAGCGCAGGGCCGCTCCACTTCCTGCCAGAGGTGTTCACAGGTGGGCACACGGGGGACCTATTTCAGACGGCAATGAATTCCAATTTGTCATTAACCAAAACAGTTCAAAAAACATTTGGCAAAAGACTGCGGGCTCCGGCACTATTTATGAGAACGGTTTAATGGGAGATCGTGCAGCTGCAGCAGATGGATGTCGACGGGGCCTCTCCTGAGCGTTCCACTCTGTTTTCTTTTGTCTTTGAATAAATTCGGAGGGTGCCACGTGCGAGCCTGGATGGATGGTTTTGAACTACAGCTAATTAAAAGCAGGCACCTCCCTGAGGGTTAGCTGTGAAGAAGTAAAATCACAGGGTGCATTCCTCGCTGATTTGGGCTGTTCCCTTCTGGAACAGAAGGGCTTTTGGCCAGGGTGCAATTGCAGCTGGGGAGCCCTTGGTGCACCGTGATGGAAAGTCCACGATGGAAATGAGATGCACAGTATCTTGTCCCTCCATCTCCACGTGGCTCTGCCAAAGAACCCTGCTTCACTCGGCTGTGCGGGTCAAGGGTTGAGGTGGCTCCTCTCCTGGCCGTGACCCTTCACAGCCTCAGAGAAAGGTTGGTCAACGCCCACAGGAGACTTCCTGGAATCAGAGATGCTTGTTCTCCAGGGCACATGTCTGCAGCTGATTTCCACGTGGGTAGCCCTGGACCTCCAGAGAGATACAGCCTTTAGGACCTAAGAAAGGCCTCTGGAAACTGGAATGTCTCGGAGAAATGCATCTTTTTCTCTGGTGGATGAAGCCAGCCTGCTCCTCAACCACCTTACTTTTGCATATGAAAGGCCTGGTAATTACTACTTTCATCCTTAAAGCGTGCAAGTGACATGCAAAATTAGCACTTGAGAGGATCCACTTTTAGACCTTGTTGTAAAGCAAAACTTATTATTTGAAGATAAATCAATTTCTGTTGCCTGTATTTGCAGTTTTCCCCAGATGGCTAATTACCAAAGATAAATGTGTATAAACACAAGGCTTATCCCTCTCCATCCATCTTCCCTGCCTGCCTGTTTATCCAGAGGTTAATAATCACAATCCTGTAGTGAATTGCCATAGTAATGGCTTTGATGGGCCCGACAAGTTTACGACCTTTTATTTCAAACAGAAGGACATGCGTTTCAAGAAAGGAAGGTCATTTTGGAGATGAATGTGCAGATAACTAGCCTCTCTGAAACTGAGCCAAAGGAAAAAGAAAATAGAAAACAAAGTATAAAGAGGTGGGGGGGGGACCCACACACAAGTGCACAAAGCAAATGCCATAAATGTCACGGAAATCGGTTTACAGCAAAATTCAATAAGGTTCCTGCAAGCATTAATTTTCATATTTTCTGTTTATGCACAGTTAGAATTATTCCTAGGCTTTGATTTATGAGAAAGTAAGACTGGTCATGATCAGTCAAATCCTCAGCAAATCTAGTTAAGGGCTGGAACTTCCATTCAGATAGGACCAACTACCTCTCTGGTCGAAAGGGCAGGGGGCCAGTGATTTGTCTCTATGGAGTGGCTTAGGTTGAGGGTCAGATTGTATTCTATCCTGCCTCCCCTGTCTGTCTGTTTTTCTCTTCCTTCCTTCCTTATTTCTTCTCCCCCTTCCTTCCTTCCTTCCTTCTTTCCTTCTTCCATCCCTCTCTATCATAATACACATGCATTATATCTGGACTGCAGGGAGATCAAACCAGTCAGTCTTAAAGGAAATCAACCCTGAATATTTATTGGAAGGACTGATGCTGATGCTGAAGCTGAAACTCCAATACTTTGGGCACTTGATGTGAAAGAGCCGACTCATTGGAAAAGACCCTGGTGGTGGGAAAGACTGAAGGCAAAAGGGGGCGGCAGAGGATGAGATGGTTGGATGGCATCACTGACTCAATGGACATGAATTGGAGCAAACTCCAGAAGATAGTGAAGGACAGGGGAGTCTGGCGGGCTGCGGTCCATGGGGTTGCAAAGTTGGACACCACTTAACAACTGAACAACAACACGTGACAATGAACTAACACAGAGAAATAAAATCTGCCCCTTCCCCCATCTCCCAGTTTTTGGAAAAGATTCATGCTAAGAGTTGACTAAAAAAATACAGCTCTGATATGTGCCATTTACAAATGTTAACTCATTTTTCCCTCATAAAACTATGGAGTTACTATAATTATTCCTATTTTATAGGTGAGAAAACAAGAACCCAGAGAGAAAAATAACACACCAAGCACCATAAGGGCAGTCCGTCAGGCTGCCATAACAAAATACCATAGGCTGGTTGGTTTATAAACAACAGCAATGTAAAAAAAAATTATTTATTTTATTTATTTGTTTTTGAATGTGCTGGGTCTTTACTGCTGTGTGAAGTCTTCTCTAGTAGCAGCAGGCGGGGCCTGTTCTCTAGCTGTAGTGCTCGGGCTTCTCACCGCAGTAGCTTCTCTCGTTGCAGAGCAGGGGCTCCAGGTGTGCTCGGGCTTCAGTGGTTGCAGTTCACGGGGTATAGAGTGCAGGCTCAGTATTTGTGGCTCAGGGGCTTCACTATTCTCAGCATATAGAATCTTCTCAGATCAGGGATCGAACCCGTGTCCCTTGCACTGGCAGGCAGTCTTATCTGCTCTATTACCAGGGAAGTCTGTAAACAACAGAAATTTGATTTGTGTCATTCTGGAGGCTAGAAGTCCAAGATCAAGGTGCTGGCAGTGAGGACCCACTTCCTGGTTCACAGAGGGCAGTCTTCTCATCAGCAGAAGTCAGGGAACTCTCTGGGGTCTCTTGCATAAGGGAAGTGAACCCAGTTATAAGCGGTCAGCCCTCACGACCTAATCACCTCCCAAAGGTCATACCTCCTTCACACTGTGAGTTCAGGTTTCGACATACGAATTTTGTGGGCAACACAACATTCAAACCATAGCAGGGAGGAAATCAGATGTCCATTTTTCCTCGCTTAAAGAGAAGGTCATCTGGAGATAGTCTCGATTTCCAGGAAATTTGGTTTTGCATTATTCAGCACCTGATAATTAGGACCTAGGGGAAAAAAAAAAGACCCCTTTCCCTATTTGATAAAGATTTGTGTAACTTACTGCTCATTATATTTGGACATCCATGAGGTCTTGAGTTGCAGCGTGTGGGATCTAGTGCCCTGACCAGGGATTGAACCCAGGCCCCCTGCACTGGGAGCATGGAGTCTTAGCCACTGGACCACGAGGGAAGTCCCCAGAACACAGTCTTAAGGTGGCACAGTTGTTTAGAGCTTAGTATATCATGTCTTGGATATAAGATACCGAAGTCATCTGGAAGAAGAATGCCGGGTAAGATCCTTGGAGAGAAACATTAAGGCATCGCTGGCCCCTACATTCTGGTTCCCTTGCTCATATCATTCTTTAGTATAGGGTAGGGCTTCTCCGGTGACAGGAATACAACACAGGGATAGGACATTTTTTCTACTTCTCTATTTTTTTAGTAGTATTGTTTTTTATATGTTGGCCCAATTTATTTATTTACTTTTTGGCCGTGTGGCATGTGGATCTTTGTTCCCCAACAAGAGATCGAACCTGTATTCTCTGCACTGGAGGCTTGAAGTCCCAACCAGTGGATGACCAGGAAAGTTCCCTCCAGTTCCCCATTGTTAGCATCACAACCCTTGGTGCCTAAAACAACACTTGTTTTGCTCATGAATCTACTACATATAAGGGCTTCCCTGGTAGGTCAGCTTGTAAAGAATCTGCCTGCAATGCGGGAGACCTGGGTTTGATCCCTGGGTTGGGAAGATCCCCTGGAGAAGGGAAAGGCTACCCACTCCAGTATTCTGGCCTGGAGAATTTCGTGGACTGCATAGTCCATGGGGTCATAACTGAGCAACTTTCACTTTCACTACCGCATATGTGAGGGCTTGGCAGGGACAGCTCATTTCCGCTCCACTTGGCATCTTCCTGGGGTGACTGAGAGGTTGAAGATTGGGAGGATTCCGCCCCCCCCACCCCCCGCCAAAAGCTCGCTTACTCACCTGCTGATGGCTGTTGACGGTGTCAGCTGGGACCCTCCCTAGGCTGTGGGCTGAACACCTATATCCAGCCTCTAGATAAAGGCGTCCACAAAACATGGTGGCTCGATTTCAACAATAAATGTCCCAAGAGAGAGTCAGCTGGAAATGGTATTGGTGTGTTTTTTTTTATTTTTTGGCTGCAGCGGGTCTTAGTTTGGCATATGGGCCCTTAGTTGCAGCATGTGGGATCTAGCTCCTTGACCAGGGATCGAACCCAGGTTCCCTGCATTGAGAGTGCAGAGTCTTAACCACTGGACCACCAGGGAAGTCCCAGTATTGGCTTTTTGAATCTAGCCTGGGTGGTCACATGGTATCTGCTCTGCCGCAGTTGATGTGTTAGACACACACAGCCTGTGTTCAGGGAGAAGAAAGTCTGAGGCGTATCAAAGACTTTGCAAATGTATTTTTAAATCATCACAAGCTTTATCTGTAGAAGCTTGGTGAACACTTTTTTCTTCTGATCTGATTCAGGCTGAAGACATTGCACTGCCTGTTCCCATGCTTCTATATAGCACCAGAGTAAAGGGAATGATGCCTGAGACAGCGGCAGCTGGGCTGGTCATTGCCATCAATAGGTGACCCTGCAGTACTAGAAATGAAGCGAAAGTGTTAGCTGTTTAGTCGTGTCTGACTCTTTTCAATCTCATGGACTGTAGCCCGCTAGGCTCCTTTGTCCATGGGATTTCCCATTCAAGAATAGTGGAGGGGGTTGCCATTTCCTTCTCCAGGGGATCTTCCTGACCAGGGATCAGACCTGGGTCTCCTGCATTGCAGGCAGATTCTTTCCTGTCTAAGCAACCAGGGTGGCCCAAAGTACTGTGGAGGCTCCAAATATTAAAGGGGAGTTTTGGCACCCATGGGGTCCCCAGGTGGCATAGGGGTGAAGTATCTGCCTGCCAATGCAGAAGACATGGGTTTGTTCCCTGGGTCAGGAATATTCCCTGGAGTAGGAAATGGTAAGTGGCTCCAGTATGCTTGCCTGGAGAATCCCATGGACAGAGGAGTCTGGCGGGCTACAGTCCATGGGGTCGCAAAGTCAGACACAACTGAGCGCACACGCTGGTACCTGTACAGTCACTCTTGGCTTTCCGTCTTTCCCAAGCATGGGTGCAGAGGGGGATTCAGCTCTTCCAGCCTGCCCTCCCAGCTGGCTCTGGGAACAAACCACAGCCTCTTCCTGATTGGGTGGTTCTGCAGCCAATCATTGTGAGACTCTGAGAAGGCATAAGTAACACAGGCAGGGAAGTCACAGAGGTCTGGAATCTCAGAGCACCAGCTGGACTTGCTTTTCACCCTGGTTGTGAAGAGCTACATCTGCTTGTGCTGCTCCTCCCCACTTTCCTCTGGATGGTTCTACTTCCAACCATATGTCAGCAAGGCTTGAAGTGGGCACTTTGATGCCTTTAGAAAATTTAGCTCAGATCTCCCCTGGGAAGGCAGACCTGTGCCCAACCCAGCAGTGATCCCCAGGGGCATTTCTGTCCCCTACTAAAGCGCCATTCTCTCTCCCTTAACATCTTATCAGGGTCTAAGAGCTTCTGGTTAAGAAGCACCAACCCCTGGAATAGGACCCACCTTAGACCCTCAGCAGCTAAGGGAATTAGTTGTCAAGCAATTGATGGTGAGGCCTGGGACCATAATCACAGTGGGTTTGTAGGGGGAACCAGCCTCCGAAAAGCACCTGGACAGAGCTGGTGGGGCAGCCAGGGCTCCATCGACCTGTGGCCCGGGACCACCACCCTTCTGAGGAGGTTCTCGTTGATTTGTGGCATCAAAGACAGAGGCCGTGATTGGCTATGATGCCACAGTTCTTATCAGCGTGGGGTCCCAGGTAGGGACATCCTGCCCTGTGGGTGCCCAAAGGCCATGGGTTCCTGAGCAGGCAGAGTGGCTCTGAGACCTTTGGTGGGATCTCAGGCTATTGTGGCCCCCAAATTCATGCCTGTCCCTTCTGGCCTTGGGACCAGCCACCCACAGTACCACAGAGCTGCAGTCTCCCCACCTCCACCAGATTGCTCCAAGCCCCCCTGGTGAGAGTGAGCCTCACCCATCCCCTCTTGGAAACTAATCTTGGCTCAAATTTGTTTGCTTGGAGCCCAAGCCACTACCTGGCTCCTTTCTCTCCATTCATTCCAGAGTTTTAAACCCTTTTATTCCCCCCGGCTGCTGCCGGGCATCTGATATCAAACCTTCAGTCCCAAGTCTTACAACTTTCAGTATTGTCAATGTCTTTCTCTCTCTCTTTCTTTTTTTTTTTGGCTATGCCAAGTGGGATCTTAGTTGTGGGATTTTAGTTCCCTGACCAGGGATTGAACCCATGCCTCCTGCAGTGGGAGCACAGAATCCTAACCACTGGTCTGCCAGGCAAGTCCCAGTATTGTCAGTGTCTTAAAACTCCTTCGCCAGCCTCCACTCACTTGATCATTGCTCCGTGGATACCTGTCTCAGCTGAGTCAAACCTGAATTCAGTTCTCTGCCCTGGTTTACTGTACAATGGGGGAAATGACAGTAGCTACTTGATAAAATCATATTTTGAGCTAAATGACTTAATTCACATAAAGTACCTAAAATAGTATCTGACATACAGAATGGGCTTAATAAGTGTTAGATAATATTATGGCAATTTTTGATTATGTTGTTGGCTATCTCCAGATTCCAGCTTTACATTGCCAGCTCTCCATAGTCCAAGCCCACCATCCAGGTGAATTCCCTCTGTAGCTGCTCTGTCTTTAGTTCCTTTCCTTCTCTGGGTGTGCATCTCTGGGTAGGTGCCTGCAGGTGTCAAAGCTGTGTTGGCTCAAATTTCAACTGAATGGAAACCCAGCGTCCCCCATGCCACCACCTCTGGTTCCTCCCAGTCTCTAGGAGCTGGGGATGCTCCTGGAAGGGCAGCCCTGAGCTCATGTGAGGATGATGTACTACGTGAGATGGTGGAAGTGACATTGCTAATGAGGGAAATCAAGTGCTCCACCCAGAGCCGGAATCTCAGGGAGGAAATGAGAGTGAAGCCTGTGAATATACGGTCCTGACTGGAGCCCCGTCAGAGATCCATTGCGGCCGGAAAATTGAGCAGTGATTATTACAGAGAGTCAGAATGATAGCTTCAGTCATGACGTTTCAGGAACACCATAAAGAGCGACCCAAACAATTTTGACATTAAGTGTTTAGAGAAAGAAGGATGGTTTGTAAAGGAGGGTCTTGTTATTTCCTGAAAAGCTACTATGAAGATGTCAGGCGTATGGAAATAACAGATGGGAAAGGCGTGCTGAGGTCATTACTCTGATCTCTGAGTGCTGTTATTGACAAGCACAGCCCACATTGCTGGGCAAATAGATGCGCCTGGGAGGAGGAGGGAGGTACCTAAAGAAAGAAAAGCAGAAACCAGATATTTCAGAACATCGGAGGGTGGAGAGACACTGCATTAGGACTGCGGCGTGCTTCAAAGCAAGATAAAGGAAAAAAGAAAAGTTGGGGTGAGAATGTGAGCAAGGAAATGCTCATCAAAAGTTAATCAACTACTGTTTTCATCGATGGTAACATAGTAGTTCTTTTTAATTAATTTTTGTTTATTTGTTTATGTATTTTTGGCTGCACTAGATCTTTGTTGCTACATGCCAGCTTTCTCTAGTGGCGGTGCGTGGGCTTCTCATTGAGGTGGCTTCTTTTGTTGCAGAGCATGAGCTCTAGGCATGCGGGCTTCAGGAGCTGTGATATACGGGCTTAGCTGCCCTACTACATTCGGAATCTTCCAGGACCAGGGATCGGACCTGTATCCCCTGCATTGGCAGGTGGTTCTAAACCATGGAACCACCACCAGGGAAGTCCTAACATAGTAGTTCTTGATGTTGGGGGAACACTTTGAGAACTGTGGCCTTTCTTTATTTAAAAAATGCCTTTATTCATGCACAATCAATTTTTGGTAAACAGTGTGAGAATTATCACTGGGCTTCCCAGTAGTGACTCAAACAATAGTTTCTTCTTTAATAGAAAGAGATACGGAGATGACCAACATTCAGACCCTGGACTTCTCTACCCAGCAGATTTCTAAGGATGTCATGGATGCAGGCCCTTATGGTCTTGCGGACATGTCTCAGTCTCAGACTCTGAGTTGAGTTTTTTCTTGATAAGATGTGCTGGTGGGGTTAGAGGCTTCCTTGAATCCTTTTGCTTGAGCACTTGACTCAAATCAGGCTAAATGTCCTCTTTAGTTCTTGCCTGAGCTCCATGGATCAATGAGGGTAGTGTTAGAGTTGGAGGGAGGAGAATTTTTTCTTGGGACAAGACTGTCCCACAAATTGCATGATGTTTTATACCTTGGCCTCCAAGTGCTAACCACCAATAGGAATCACTTCCCGGTCATGGTGGCCACCTTCCACCCCCTTTAAAATGCAATTTAAGAGCCTGCAGGGTATATAATTGGAAAAGCTGTTTCAGAGATTGGAATTTAGAGATAAACAGTCAGTGGGTGGAAGGCATGGGGTCTGAGCACATTTATCCATTCAGAGCTTCTAATAGGAAACTGTGATACTACATGAGTCTCCCAGGTTTGGGCACTTTTAGGCGAGTTTAGGCACTGTTTTGGCACAGTCTCTGAAAAGTAAGCTAAGAAAATCTACATGAAGGGTGTTGCTGTGTATTAATATTTTAAACATTTATTTAAATATTTGGCTGCATCCGGTCTTAGTTGCAGCATGCAGGGTCTTTTGTTGCAGGGCAAGGACTCTGACTGTGGTGTGTGGGCTCAGCAGCTGCGATGCATGGGCTGCAGAGTGCCCAGGTTTCAGTAGTCGTGGCATGTGGGCTCTCCAGTTGTGACGCACGGGCTCCAGAAAACGCGGGCTCAGTATTTGCAGCATGACAGGCTCAGTAGTTGTAACGAGCAGGGCTTAGTTGCTCCACGGCATGTGGGATCTTCGTTCCCCAACCAGGGATTGAACCTGTGTCCCCTGCATTGCAAGGCAGATTCTTAACCACTGGACCACCAGGGACGTCCCAGTGGGTATTCTTATTGACTTAAGTGGCAGAACCTGGACCCAGTTCCCTTGTTCTTGGTTCAGTGTTCTTTGAAGAACACTGTCAGTATCTGTCAGTCCTTGGTTCCGTGGCCAGGGAAGTAAAGAAATTATATTCAGGAATCCCTTAACCAAAAGGGCAGGTGACCTTATGATTTAAACATTCTAAGAGAGAAATTTCAGTTCATTGCTCATTTGTCCTTCACCAGGACTGGGGTGTCCTGGAGCAATGCTAAATGAATGTTCAGCAGTGTCTACAAGATGACACACGTACGCTGAAAGGTAGGCATTGAAGGCTTTTGACAGCATTAGAAGAGGGTCACACAGCCTCCCAAGAGTGATAAGAGCAGGAACAAATGTGAACCAAAGATCAAACGCCAGCCTGCTACACAAGAAAAGGCTGGGACGGGACCCGGAGCAGCCTCAGAGGGGAAGCGGATGAAGATCAGTGCTCTGAAAAGGAGCATGACTGATCTCCAGGATAAACAGATGGACCGATCACAGCCTCATTTTGATGCTACTTTGAGATGACGGCCACTAGGGTTTTGGTTTCTCTTCTAGAAGCAGTTCGTAGCTTTGCCAGTATATAAATAGAGAGTCCTGAGACTTCCAGCGTGGAGGGACATAAAAGACTTGCTAGCCCAGCTTCATGACTTTATCAGAAAAAACCCAAAGCTCAGAGAGGTCAATTAATTTGCCTAAGGTGACACAGGTAAGTTAGTAACAGAACAGGCTGGGAAGTCAGATCTCTTTCACTCAATTGTTTGTTCTATAGACACTGAACACTTCCCATATGCTGTCCCTGGGCTTGAATCCAGTGGACTATGGAGTTGGGTGGGGGCACACTGCTTGTTTTCTTGAGGTTCTCAATCAACTGGGCCAGAGAGACCCATGAACAGATAATGAGAGGACAGTAAGTGTAGTATCAAAGCATTTCCACGATGCTAAATGTTAGGTATAAAATGCGGAGAGCCACTGGCTACTCCCGGGGTTTTTAAGAACTGGTGGAGGTCTTGTCCTATATGCTGGCATCTACACAAGGTCGACCCTGGACGAGAGCGGCATCTTTAATCACTCGTGTGTTTTCAAATTGATGGTCGCAGGCAGGTGAAACCTTAGCCAGGGTGATCAGCAGGAACATGCAGATGGGATTCCCCACATGGCCTGGGCTTCCTCACAGCGCGGTGGCTGGGTTCCCAGGGTGAGCATGGAGTCAGGTGGAAGCCATAGTGCCTTCATCACCTCGTCTTTGATGAGTGGTGTCACTCCCCCTGCATTTTGCTTGTCAGAGCAGTCGCAAGGGCTCATCTGATTAAGGTGAGGAGAGACAGACTCCATTTCCAGAGGCGGGGTGACCCAATTCTGAAACAGTATTTGGGACCAAATATATTGCTGTGGCAAATTTTGAAAAAAATCTTCTGTTACAGTATTATACTTTAATAAAAAGTTTTTTTTTTAAACAACAACAACAACAAATTTAGGTACAATAAAATTGGGAGAAAAAAATGCCCAGCTAGTTTGAGAGAAATGGTGTTGTTGTTCAGTCGCTCGGTCCTGTCTGACTCTTTGTGACCCCATGGACTGCAGCACATCAGGCCTCCCTGTCCCTCACCATCTCCCGGAGTTTGCCCAAGTTCATGTTCATTGCATCAGTGATGCCATCCAGGCATCTCATCCTCTGAGGCCCTCTTCTCCTTCTGCCCTCAATCTTTCCCAGCATCAGGGACAATGAGTCATCTCTTCGCACCAGATGATGAAAATACTGGACCAGCATCAGTCCTTCCAGTGAGTTTTCAGGGTTGATCTCCCTTAAGTTTGACTGGTTTGATCTCCTTGCTGTATAAGCCAAGGTAAATAACAAACCAGGTCACCATCAAGAGGCCTAAAGGCATATCCCATATCTTAACCCACTCTCGATTTTCTAAAGAATTTTTCTATCATTGTGAAAATATTTGACTTGCAACCATCTAATGTAGGCGAAAAAGAATAAACAGAAAAGGCGTCAGCAGCCCACATTGTGTGGTGGGCAGGTTATTACACGGGGCTGGTTGAGGCTTGTGTATTTATTCCCAGTCATTTGTAATCATAACGGAAAAAAAGAACATTATCTACAAAATAGGAGGTTGCAGTGTGCAGGAAATGGAGCATGAAAAGGATTTGTGCTGTGATGTAGAGATTAGGAAGAACAACCCATGTGAATTAATAAATGGGATGCAAATACAGTACATTCAAGTATAACTTCTGTGCAACTTCAAATGATTTGTTATGTGAAGAAATACAAATTCTCTGCAGCAGTATTAAATACTGACTCCCCGCTCCCCCCGCCGCCCCCAGAATGGAGCATGATTCCTTTGGAATGATTTGAAAAGCTTTTCAGTTCCAAGGCAATGCTAGAGTGCACCCCTGATGAAACATTCTGATGTTCTTTCTCCAGCCATCACTTTCTCTTGTGACTCTAGGTCACACTCAAGTGTACATTTGTCCTTCTTTACCCCAAGATGTCAGGCTTCCCAGGTGGGCTCAGTGGTAAAGAATCCGCCTGCTAATGCAGGAGACGCAAGAGACGTGAGTTCGATCCCTGAGTCGGGAAGATCCCCTGGAGTAGGAAACAGCAACCCTCTCCAGTATTCTTGCCTGGAAAATCCCATGGACAGAGGAGTTGGCGGAATACAGTACATGGGGTCGTATAGAGTAGGACATGGATGAGCACACACACACCCCGTGAGGTCACCTGAAATCATCCATCTAGGCATTTTAGCTTAAAACTTCTGGTCCTTCATCCCTGTTCTCAGAAATTTTCTCTGCTTCTCTTAGCTTCATTGCCAGCTTATCTGGGCTTCAGGCACACAGCATCTTACCTCCTGACTCTCTTTCCATTTCATCACTTATGTCCTGCCTCAACTCAGCCCTTGAACTTGAAAGCAGATTTAGTTTTCTCTAGTTTGTCCGTCTTAAACATGAGTCTCTTTTGTCCTAGGCTTTCTTTCCCTGGCTACTCTAAATAATGATTCCATCTCTTTGGGGTCTGGTACTTGAATCCCAGCCTAATATCTGTCTGAGTGGTCAACAGCTCTAATATGGGAAAGGAGACACCATCTGGGTTGACAACTGTCAGAACTGATGGTGGGTAGGGTGCCGAACGTGGCTCAAACAGTGTGGTGGCCACTCAGGATAACTCCCCACCGGCAAGTTCACCGGCACTCCAGAATATTGCTAAAGATAAAAAAAAAAAAAAAAATTGAGAGACTTCCCTGGAGGTCCAGTGGTTAAGACTCTGAGCTTCCAATGCAGAGAGTGCAGGTTCAATCCCTAGTCAGGGAACTAAGATCCCACATGCCACACGGTACGGCCAAAAGATTAAAAAAAAAAAAAAGAAATTGAATTTTAATGATTTTCAGAAAAGAGTGGGATGCAGACCCTCAAGGACACTATATGTCCCCTCAAGCTTGGGCCCAGACCCTAACCCAGTTCCTCTTCCCAAGAGATAAAACCTCCTTCTACCTGAACACAGGTGTTGAGTCAGGTCTGATTTTGTATATTCACTGCAACATCTACATTTGCCAGTTTCTGGATTATCAATTTGTATTTCTTAAATGAACGAAAAGTGACCTCATTTATCATTAACTTATTCAGATTCCCAAATTGGCTATGCAGAAAGAAGTAAGGGTTGCCAAAATGGATTGATATTTTGAGTGTATTTCTTTTTTCAGCAGTGACTCAAGACAACCATTTGGTACCGTCAGCGCGAATGGCAATCGTGCAGGGTTTCCCAAGGGTGGAGTGGTCAGGCACGTCCACAGGCCGTCTAGACTGAGTCCATCTGTGTCTATCACCTTCGCTGTCACCACCAGCAGCACCTCCTTCTTCTCTGCAAAGGAATTCAGCAATATTTGTGGTTACACTGAGTGAAAGATATTTTCTAGTTTCTCTAAGACAGCTGTTTTCTTAAGATCCAGAGCATGGTGAATCCTCAGAGTGTCCCTATCCCAGGACGAGCACACCCAAGCTCAGAATAAGTCTCTTCTGTGAGTGAAAAGCAAGCATTTGCCCTTGACTTCTCTCTTCCTTCTCTGGGAAGAGGTCAGTACAATATTTTCTCACCATCTCTGCATCCATTGCTTCTCTGTGAGTATTTCACTATTACTGTGTTGACCTCTTTTGAGGAAGAGCTTTATCACTTCAAAACCATAGAGATATATTTGACAACAGGTTTAAGGATGGCTCTTCAATGGGTCTATAATAAAGCACTGTTATTGCATGTCAATTAAAAAATCTGACACCCAACATTGTTATCTTTGAGTTCTTGGGGAAATTTTGAGAGGCCATATCTGCAAACACAGTCCACAGTCTTTGGAAGGAACCACAGTTTAATTAATTAATTCCTCAGATATTTACTGAGATTGTGGAAAAGGTGAGGCATTTGGGGTCTCACTCCTGTCTTGCTCAGTTGTGCAGGGAGCATCAAGACATCTATCTGGTAAGGACGAGGATTAAACAGATGACTAAGGGAAGGTGCCTGGTGCAGAATAAGGGTTCAGGAATGGCCAAGGTTTTCCTGGAGCGTCAAGAAGATTCCAGTTTAGCAAAGAGACTAAAAGTAAGCTGTACCATAAGACAAAATATGGTAAAACTGTAGCAGAGGGCTAAACACTGCATCCTGAGAGATCAGAGGTAAGGCTGCTGCATTCTGAGAGATCAGAGGTAAGGTAGGCTCCTGCCGATCAGAGACCCCTTTGTGGTTTGGGCATCGTTTGCCCTGCGTGTTGATGAATGGTGACATTTCCACAGGCGGGCACGTGGGTGGCTCATGCGTACAAAATTCCAGACTGCATACATGAAACAGGAGTTTCAACAGGAGTCTGCTGATAACCTGAGCTACCTGGGCATGCCACTGAGGGTGGAATTTATTGCACTCTAAGCACTAAGGAGTTTCTGTGTGAAATTTATCTCAAGAGAGAAAGAAATGAGGCATGGCCGGCCTCCAAAACCCAAATGGAGCAATGGTGTGATCACAGCCATATGCTAAGGAAGAACCATCTGCATCAACTATAAGGCATCGCTGGGGGAGAGACTGAGGGTTAGGAAGGTGGCTAGGAAGCCATCGAGAAACAGCAGGTCAGGGGTAGTGAGGACTTCAGCTGGAGCTGCAGCCAAGGAACTTGGAGGCAGCCAGTAGGTGGTGCTAGTGGTAAAGAACCTGCCTGCCAATGCTGGAGACATAAGAGATGCAGGTTCAATCCCTGGGTCAGGAAGATCCCCTGGAGGAGGGCATGTTTCTCCACTTCAGCATTCTTGCCTGGAGAATCTCAAGGACAGAGGAGCCTGGAAGGCTACAGTCCACTGGGGTCGCAAAGAGCTGGACACGACCGAAGCGACTTAGCACATAGCACAGCACTAGCTGCTGCAGAATTTCTGTGTAGGAGGAGCTTGGGGGTGACAGGCCTCTTGGAGGAGAGCAGGTGACTCTCCGTCAGCCTCTTTCTGTGCTACACCAAGTCCTGAGACAGTGGAGCCTTAGAAAGGGAAGGGCCAGAATTCCTGAGTCGTTGCCTAAAGTGGACTGCCTTTGAGAGTTGACAGTGGTCAGTAAACTTTGAGTGAATAGAAAATAGAACCTTGATTTGGTAAGCCTCTGAGATGTGGAGGCTTGTTTGCTACTGTTGCCAAGGTTTGCTCATCCTGATGGGTGCACTCTAAGCAGACAATAGATGGTGAAAGCCAAGAGGCGAGGGAAAGAACCCTGGAGTACAGAGGGAAAACTTAGAATAAGCTAGGGAACTGAAAGCTAAGAAGGTTCAGACAAATGGGAAGAAGGAGGGCATTTGAGTAATAGGAATGGTGGGGCAAAGACACAGAGATGGTAATACAGTTAGTGTTCGCTCTGCATAAGCAGGCTGGAACTGTGGTTGAGTATTACGGAGCCTCGCATGAAGGTGTTTATATTAAAAATCTAGACAACAGCGCCTCTATTTTTCCAGTTGCTGACTTGCTCCATCTCCAGACTTCTACATTCAAAATCCTTATTTTTTAACCTAGTTTGTCTTGTAGCAGCATAAAGTCTTCTTGTTCTTAGAATAATAGAAAAAAAACACAAAAACACAGTTGCTCACTATCACCCATAAAATATTGCTTCATTAACTTGAAGACTGTAATTAACTACATATCAGCCTTCTGGCTCCAGGCAAATATCCATAATTCCTTTAGTCTTTCCTCACAGTCTGCTTCTAACCTGTTAATCATTTTCCTTGCCCTCTTGCCATCATCCATAGAAGGAAAAAAACCCTTTAAATAGAAGCTAATCACCCATTGCACATTACAAATGCCCCCACATTAAACTGAACTAGATACACATAAGCACATAAACACACACACAGGTGTGTGTGTGTGTGTGTGTGTGCGCCTGTGTGCACAAGTATATAAACAGAATTGAAAAAAAAAAAAACAACTATAAATGAATAGTCTAGATGAGCAGGAAAAAAATTTATGTCACGAAAGGTTTAGCCTGTGATCATTTCCGATAACAAACTCCCCTCTGTGCCTTTAAAAATGAGATTTAATTTATCCTCCTCTAAAAATGCTTACAGTTGTTTATTTTACCAAGGTGCTGGCTGCAGATGCAAGTCTGTGCAAAGAGTTCCCTGCCCCCTGAAAGCAATTATAAAAAACATAATTGTAGCCAAACAGACAAAAACAAAAATATGGGAGAGACAGAAGAGGGGGCCTAACCCTTAATCTGCTAAGCGAGGAGGAGGATGAGGGGTGATCTGATAGCCTCAAGGAGAGAAAGATGGATGACTCACCGAGGGGGAGGCAGGTGGAAAGGAAGACGGGAACTTACCTATAAGCCTGTGCGGTGCTGTGCTAAGTAGCTCAGTTGTGTCCGGCTCTTGCGACCTCATGGACTGTAGCCCGCCAGGCTCCTCCGTCCATGAGAATCCTCCAGGCAAGAATACTGGAATGGGTTGCCATGCCCTCCTCCAGGGGATCTTCCTGACCCAGGGATCGAACCAGGGTCTCCTACATTGCAGGCAGGTTCTTTACCATCTGAGCCACGCGAGCCCTTCCTAGTGGTTCCTTGTATCAAATAAACTGGGTGCCCACACCTCAAACAAAGTGGACACATCAGTAGTCACCGAGTGGCCCATACAATTCCTTTTAAGATTGGAACCAGTGATATTTTAAAATATGGCTATTTAACCCAAACTTTCCAATTATCTGGTGCATTGCTCTGTGTACATGCAAGAACCAAGATGCTTATTATGTTTGAGCATCTACATCTGTCTTTGTAGAGATAAATTTTTAAAAAATATTTATTTCTTTTGGCTGTGCTGAGTTGTAGTTTCGGCACGTGGGCTCTTTCTACTTCGGTGCAGCATTTGAACTTGTAGTTGCGGCATGTGGGATCTAGTTCCCTGACCAGGGATCGAACCCAAGCCCCCTGTGTTGGGAGCTTGGAGTCTTAGCCACTGGACCACCAGGGATGTCCCTGTAGAGATCATTGTTGCCTTTGCCGCCCTGATATTCCTGAAGGCAGAGGTCAACCATTTTGGTGAACCCACGATGCACAGAAGGTAGTAAGGTTGAGTGAAAAAGGCAAGGCCATCCACGCTTCAACCACACATACGTGTAGCCGGAGGCTCACATGATTATGTATTCCTCTCCTTTGTGCTTATTAAGTAATTACTACGTAAATTATTAGGACAATGTAATATGCATGACTTTAAGGAATGACAAATTGTAGCTAACTTTCTTAATTTGTTGCCATAGTTACACTTCTAGAAATTCTAAACTGTTCCCCTTCTCATGTGTAAATGCCTGCCACCCTGCTATTTGTTTAGCTTTGATTGGTTAGACTCTGAGTATAACTGAAAGTGGGGTCTGACTGCTCACTGCTCAAAAGCCAATGAAGAGGCCAGGTGGGTGGAAAAAGGAAAAGCTGCTTTATTTTGGATGCGGGCAATGGGGAGGGGTTTGGTAGGCTGCCTGTCCAAAGGCCAGTGCCCTCCCACCTCCACCCCCGCCTCTGCACTGACAATCAGGGAACAAGAGCTTTTTTTTTTTTTTTTTTGTAGGCTGAAGGTGGGGGCTCCAAGCAGAAACAGCACAGTCAGTTCTGATAGTCCTCTTGAAACTGGTCATCAGTGGTCTGACCAGTGTCGTCTTGATCATTTAAGGTGCAATTAATCTTCAGTTCCAGGGTTGATTTGTTCCCATTTCTTTGAGGCCAATTTTTGGAATTGTGGCAGCTTATGTCATGGCTACAGTCAGTCATCATGTAGGTAACTTCTTCCACATGGTGGGGGCTTCAGTATTTATAAGACAGCTCACAGGGTATGGCTCAGAATATTCTCTGTAGCCCTTGATGCTCAGTTTCTAAGTCATGTCTGACTCTTCACGACCCTGTGGACTGTAGCCCACCAGGCTCCTCTGTCCATGGGATTTTCCAGGCAAGGATGCTGGAGTGGTTTGCCATTTTCTACTCCAAGGGGTCTTCCAGAGCCAGGGATCAAACCCGTATCTCTTGCATCTCCTGCATCAGCAGTGGATTCTTTACCGCTAGCATCACCTGGGAAGCCCTTGAGAAGGAGCTGAAGGTCTTTGACTGTGCGCAAGGCCTCTATTATTAGTATTTGGTCTCCTTTGATTGTTTTCCTATGTTTCTGCACGTTCTCACTCTTCTGATGAAACTTATTCTTTGGCTAAAGTTTGTCCACAGACAAAAGCCAGGCAGAGGGCAGAGAGGACGAAGACCATAGTCCTGCTCTGTTTCATACGTGCCTGGCAGTAAAGTGACTTCCAGTCCAGTATGGCAAGTCTGCTTTGACTTCTCCTTCAAGGTCCAGCACAGATCCCAGTCAAATCCAGGGTCTGAGTAGCCTCAGTCACAGGGCGAGAAGAGTTGAGAAGCAAACCAGGGCTGGGCAGCCCATCTTTATCCAGCACGACCTTCCTTCCTTTTGGACACTCCGTTGGCATTTATCAGCCAAAGCAAGGGACGAATGACACCCACATGACCTAAAGAAAGACCATGAGCTTTCTAAAGACTCTACCACAGTGGATCAGGTCTTAGGAAAATGGGTGAATATCCTCTCTGCTTTTCCCCAAAACGTTAAAGAATATGTTGGTCATATCTTTGCTGATAGGCAGAGACCTGCTGGAAGACAAGAGAAGGTACTAGAATGGAGCTGTCTGACACCTGTGGATGGGCAGACCAATTTTATCACCACATTGCTTGTCCACCCCACCTTTAAAGGATGGGCAAAGGCATATGGGGCATGTTGGGACAGATGCAAACAAAGAGCAAACAGCAAAAAAAGCGTAAATGAGGAAAGTACAGTGAAATAGCAGAACTCAAGGTAAAAGGCACTAGAAACAATAGAGTTCATGGCAAAATATGTTAGATAATAAAAAGGGGCATTTCACTTTGATAATAGGTATAAAATTCAACAGCATCAAAGTGTATAAAAAAAAGACAGCCATAAGAAAAAGTGGAAAAAGGGGACTTCCCTTGGAGTGGCTAAGACTCCAAGCTCCCAAAGAAGGAAATCCGGGTTCGATTCCTGGTCAGGCATTCAGATCCCATATGCCAAAAGAATCTGCACACCGCAATTAAGACCCAGCACAGCCAAATAAGTAAATAAAAAGAAATATTTTAAAAAATCCTGTTGTATTAGGGGGGGGAAATGACCAGCAAACGATTAGTGTGGGAGAAAACACAGTTCCTTAAGTGTCTCTGTGTTTTAATGATTAAACATTTGAATAGTACAATAATTACAGATGGATTAACTGGTATCTATAATATATCCATCTCTCTACTGTCACATCTCTATGCTGCTATAGACCTTTTCAATCTACAGAGAATCCACCTCCTTCCTAAGCCTCTTTGAAAGAATTGGCCATCTACCAGGCCTTGAGGAAAACTAATAAATTTCAAAAAGCAGAAATTGCAGGGTTCCTATTTCTGATCACAAAGCAAATAATAATTGTAATGATTACAAATGCTTAAAATACCCACTTACTTGGAAATTAAAACAAAAACTGTAATAAGTTTTTGAGTCAAAGAGGAAATCACAACCATAATTATGGGCCATTTAAAAAAATAATGACGACAGAACAATGCCTAGCAACTCGGACGGAACGCCGCTAAAGTGGAAGTGAGCGTCTAAATGTGTACTTGTGCACACTTACATTTCTAAGCAAGAAAGACTGTAAATAAACAAACTCATGTTGCAACTAGAGAAATGTAAAAATGTCCACCTGGAGAAATCAGAAAGTCACTTTCTAGGCAAGGAGGCTTGAGGGAGCCTTGGACTAGAATTTATCTGTTCTTCCAAACAGGCCTGCTGTGTCTGCAAAGCTGAGGGTGGGCAGTGACAGATTATTTATATAAAACCTGTTCTTTATGCTTGCCCATCAAAGCCCTGCTTTTCTCCCAGCTTCTTCATTCAACTAGAACTTTCTTCCTGCTTCCCTTCTGCATGTATTTGGGACTTGCCATTCTGAGTTATGATTATTCAGAGGGGGTTTCCAATCTGACTAACCGCCCAGTGTGTACATACTCGCCTTCTGCAACAGCCTATAATTACAATTAATAGCAGACACCCATTCCAGGCACAATTAATTCAAGCAAAGAGGCACATCTAGCTGATGAGCCTTTCTTAAGATGACAAATGGATTTAAGTGGGATAATGCTTGTACAGTGCAGGGCCTAGCTGGCATGCTCCAAATGCTTCATAAATATAAACCATTAGACCATTTTATTTCATTACATATTTTTTTGTGTATAGAAAAACTATAAAGCTATTATAATGAATAATACAGTTCAGTAAAGTGACTGAATAAAAGGCAAATAAACACACATAGATATATTTGCTACATTCTATTAATATGCTTAAAGATATAGTGAGAAAAACTTATTCAGGAAAAGTTACAAAAATGAAACAAATAAAGCAAATAAAGCATATTTGCAAATGAAGCAAAGCAAAGCAAGAACCAGTAACAAATAAGCCAAAATGTGCTAGGGCTATATGTGGGGAAACATGAAACTTTACTCAAAAAATATTAATGAATGATGGAGAGATAATGTTGATATATTGTTGATCAGAAGAGTGCATACTTTAAAAGTGTAAAGTATTCTCAACTTAAGGCATATTTAGGGGGCTCAGATGATAAAGAATATGCCTGCAATGCAGGATACTTGGGTTTGATTTCTGGGTGGAGACATGTTCATACACTAAAAAATCAAGTTTTTAATGACTACCTGGGCTTCCCCAGTGGTTCAGTGGTAAAGAATTCACCTGCCAATGCAGGAGACCCAGGTTTGATCCCTGGGTCAGGAAGATCCCCTAGAGAAGGGAATGACAACCCACTCCAGTATCCTTGGAGCCTGGCAGGATAGAGTCCATGGGGTCTCAAAGATTCGGACAAGACCTAACGACTAAACAACAAAAATTACTATTTAGTGATATAGGAAGGGGTTCACAATGAAAGTGCAGGACAGAAACAGAACAGAAAATGGCAAACGAGGATTTATCCAGATCACACACCTGCGCACAACTGTGCGTGCGTGCATTCACATCTGCACACAGGAATACCTAATAAACATTCGGAAAGCGCGAAAGGGAAATATCAGAATGTTTAGAATGGTTTATTGCTCTGGGGCAGTGATTTGCAATTTCTTCTTTGCACTTTTTGTTGTTGTTCAGTCACTCAGTCGTGTCCAACTCTTTGCAACCCAATGGACTGAAGAACGCTTGGCTCCCCCATCCTTCACTGTCTACTGGAGCTTGCTCAAACTCATGTCCAGTGAGTCGGTGATGTCATCCAACCATCTCATCCTTTGCAGTCCCCTTCTCCTCCCACCTTCCATCTTTCCTAGCATCAGGGTTTTTCCCTAATGAGTCGGTTCTTCGCATCAGGTGGCCAAAGTATTGGAGCTTCAGCTTTTCAGTACACTGTTAATGTTGGACAATGAGAATGGCCACCTTCACAATCAAAAGGAGAAGCGAGCTTTCTTTTTATTTTTAATTGATATATAGTTGATGCGCAGTAAGTTACAGGGGTACAACATCGTGGTTCACACTTGTTAAAGGTTATACTCCATTTATAGTTATTATCAGGGCTTCCCAGGTAGCGCTAGTGGTAAAGAACCTGCCTGCCAATGCAGGAGATGCAAGAGATGTGGGTTTGATCCCTAAGACAGATCTCCTGGAGGAGGAAATGGCAACCTGCTCCAGTATTCTTGCCTGGAAAAGTCCCTGGGTAGAAGGGCCTGGCTGGCTGCAGTTCATGGAGCTGCAAAGAGTCAGACACAACTGAGTGACTAAACACACGTTATTAACAAACATTGGCTATATTCCCTGTGTTGTACAGTATATCCCTGTAGATTATTTTATACATAATAGTTTATACCTCTTAATGCCCTCCCCTATCGTGCCCCGTGCCCCTCCCTGCACTGGTAACCACTAGTTGGTTCTCTATATCTGGGTTTAAACACTTGAGGAGTGAGCAAAGAAGATCGCAAAATGTAGGGGTCAGATTGAGCATAAAATTAATTAAAAAACAGATTCAAACTGCATTTATTGATCACTTCCTGCATGCCAGCCCCTTGGCTAGAAACTCTTTCCTAGTGTGTTCATGTAACATACTGACCTCAAGGAAGGCATGTCCCTATTTTATAGACGATAAAAGCAGTTCAGAGAGGTTAAGCAACTTACTCTGAGACACACAGCAGAAAGACAGCAGAGCAGGCACCCAGTCCTGCCATGCTAATTCTGTTGCTCTTCCTACTCTGGCACCAATCACCACACAGGTAGACAGGTTAGAGCTGCTGTGATTCAACCCAGAGGAGTGAAATTATTAGCTCAGTTAAAAAGAGAAGATGGTTTACAAAAACTTTGCTTTGAGAAATAAAGTGTTTAGATCCCAGTCACATAGACATACGGGAACTTGAAAGCTACCAGCTGCACTGATTTCGCTGATGATCTGTAAAGGTGGTATCTATTTAAATCTTTACTGTACAGCTGCTTCGACCAGTCAAAACAAAGCCAAAGCTTTGCGCATGGCTGGCCAGGAGCTGTGAAATGAGGCGGAGTCCGGCGTACCTACAAAATCCTGCCTGCCTCCTGCTTTAGACATTGGGTAACATTGGAGCAGAGAGAAGGAAAAATGAAGGAGGAAGTGGAGAGGTCATCAGCTATTTATTCTTCTGCCCCAGTCAATCATCTTTCTATCATTCTGTCACTTTTTTAAAACCTCCACCCAAACTCCCGTGCCTTCCAGCTGCTTTTCCTCCTTGCTCAACTGTCCTGAACTGCCTCAAAGAGGGAGAGAACAAGCCCTCTCTCAGTAAGAGCTCAGCTGCTAGAATGAGGGCCCAGCAAGGCATCCACATGAAGGTCTCTGAAGCATTAACTCATGGAGGAGGTATCCCAGCACAATATCTTGACATCTGGGATCAAGAGACTTGGTGTGGTGGTTTGAAAACATGTCTGCAAATTCAAAGACCTGCTTCCTATCAAGAGGAGAAGGTTATGTCTCTTCCCCTTGAAAGTGAGCAGGCGTTTCTGGTTGCCTCTGTGAATAGAATGTGGCAGAAGGGATGCTGGTTGATTTCAAAGGCTGAGTTAGAGAAGGTCAAGGTTTAGGCATCTTCTGCTCTGTCTTCTTGTGATACTTGCTCTGAAGTCCTGAGCTGTTAGATAAGAGGCTGGGCTGCTCTGAAGCTTCCATGCTGGACAGACCATGCAAAGCAATGAGACCCAGACAGCGACAGACAGAACAGAGATAAGGAACCCTGTCTTTTCCCAGCTCTGGATCTTCCCAACTTTAAGCACCTGACATGGGAGTGAGGCAGCTTTCAGATGATGCAGCCTGGCTATAGCCTGACTGCCATCCTAAGGGAGATTCCAAGTGAGAACCACTCAGCTGAGCCCAGTCTGTTCCAAGAACCATGACAGATAGTAATAGACTGCTAGTCATTGCTTTCTACAGCTAAGGTTTAGGGTTATTTGTTATGCAGCCCCATCTGGTTTCTGCTACCTGCAAATACTGAGTGATGAGTCATGCTGTTGCTTTGCCAACTCAGTTTCTTCATCTGTAAAATGTAAGATTTTATAGTGTGCTGTAGAGTCATGTCTCTTTGTGATCCAATGGACTATAGCCTGCCGGGCTCCTCTGTTCATAGGATTTTTCAGCATACTGAAGTGGGTTGCCATGCCCTCCTCTAGGGGATCTTCCCAACCCAGGGATTAAACCCAGGTCTGCCACATTGCAGGTGGATTCTTTACTTTCTGAGCCAGCAGGGAAACCCTAAGATTTTGTGGTATCTACTATCAAATGTTTTTAAGAGTCGTCTAGGAGAAAACGGGTGTAAACCATTGGGTAAACTGTCAGAACGTCACTAATATTGATGGGTATCGAAGGCAACACCTACAGTTGGGGAAATATTCCCAGTGATGGAATTCTAGCCTCCAGGGCTGGCTGGGCCATGGAGCGCGCTCAAGCATGGGCTGTGGGTCTGGTCAGGCAAGGAGCATACCAGGGAGTGCTGTCCTGCCTGCTAAGGTAGAACATTCCAGGATGGGGCTCTGTGACTCCTGAGTTCTGGGAACCCACAAGGAGAGGACCGTGGCCTCAGGGATGTGTGCTTTGTCAGCCTTGCCAGGTCCAGCTGCTGCATAGCCACCAGGGGAAAGTGAAAGTCGCTCAGCCATGTCCGACTCTTTGCAATCCCATGGACTGTCAGCTCCATGGAATTCTCCAGGCCAGAATACTGGAGTGGATAGCCATTCCCTTCTTCAGGGGATCTACCCAACCCAGGGATCAAACCTAGGTCTCCTGCCCACATTGCAGGCAGATTCTTTACCAGGTGAGCCACCAGGGAAGCCCAAGAATACTGGAGAGGGTAGCCTATCCCTTCTGCTGGGGATCTTCCCGACCCAGGAATAGAATCGGGGTCTCCTGCATTGCAGGTGTATCCTTTACAGTCTGAGCTACCAGGGAAGTCCAGCCACCAGGGAAATCATCCCTTGTTTCCTTTTGCAGCTCCTGAGCGCCCCCTGGAGGAAGGGACGCAGCAACTCCAGGGGTCCCCGCAGGTGCTATAGGTCAGGGGTACCAACACTGCTCTAACACCCAGCTTATCGTACGTTTTATCATCTTCCCTGTGGCTCACATGGTAAAGCATCTACCCGCAAGTGCGGGAGACTGGGGTTCGATACCTGGGTCGGGAAGATTCCCTAGAGAAGGAAATAGCAATCCACTCCAGTACTCTCGTCTGGAACATTCCAAGGACATTCCAAGGACGGAGGAACTTGGTAGGCTACAGTCCATGGGGTTGCAAAGAATCGGACACGACTGAGCGACTTCACTTTCACTTTTCACTTTCATGCATTGGAGAAGGAAATGGCAACCCACTCCAGTATTCTTGCCTGGAGAATCCCAGGGAAGGGGAAGCCTGGTGGGCAGCCATCTATGGGGTCGCACAAAGTCGGACATGACTGAAGTGACTTAGCAGCAGCAGCAGAAGTCACATCACCCCACTTGGAGGGCTGCTCTGTGGTCTACTTCCTCAAAGTATTAGAAGCTAGAAATCAATAAATATGTTTCTCTTGGGGACTGTGGACCAGAACAGACCAGCAGATAAAATGATCTCCAAAGAGGTGACGATAAAAGCGCCGATGCCTTCCTTTTGAGTTCCTCTGATCGTTTGCGCGTGATCTTTGAATCTCCAGGTTCAGTGCCAATCAAAGAGGCTCATCGGGGGAGGCCGTGGGGGAAGAAGGCCCCGCCTGCTGGTGGGGTAGGACCGAAAACGCCAGCCTTGTGGAATTGCTTGGGAGTTTGAAAGGAATTCCGTTTTGTTCAACAGGAGGCGGGCTGTGGCGCTGGGTGCCCCTCAACCCAGAGCAAACCCTGGAAGCCTTGCGCTCTGTGTCAGTCCCCAGGAGAGAAGAGGCTCCGGAAGCTGGCCCATTTCAGAAATGCCCAGGAGCTTATCACAAATAAGGATGCTTCACCCAGAATATCGTGGGGTGAGGTCCGGGCTTCTTTATATTTAGTATGTGCCTTATGTGATGCTACTGCAGCTGGCCAGGAAGTTATTATTATTATTTTTTTTAATGAGCCCAATATGGTGCTTTCCTAACTGTGATCTGCTCATGAATATTGAATGGAGGTGTGTGCGTTGAATGGAGTTTTCTGGAGACTTGGGTGGGTCTGAGTGACAGGGAGCGTGGGAGGGAAGAGAAGGGTATCCTGGGAAGGGGAGACAGGCGCAGAGATGGGGAGATGTGAATGCAAAGGACCTGCATGCAGGCATGGAAGGGGGCTTCTGGGTTACTTCAGCTCCGCCCCTGACTCCCTGGGCCACCCTGAGCACCCATGAGATAAAGCCACCTGTGGCTGACTCACCCACAGGGCTGTACATTCTGGATCATTCTAGCATTGGCAGCTGCTGTCTTCCTGCCAGGTCAGGGCAGCATCCTTTTTGGCTTTGTTGTGTTTTTGTTTGTTTTGGCAGTGCAGTGTGGCATGCAGGATCTTAGCTTCCTGCCCAGGGACTGAACCCGAGACACCTGCATTGGAAGGTGAAGTCCTAACCACTGGACCACCAGGGAAGTCCCACTGACTCTAGTTTTGCACAGACATTGATGTCAGGAAGACTAGAACCTTCCCTGCTTACTCCTCGGGCCCCTGTGAAGGCTTTGCTAAGGTCAAGATAGTCCACCCCGCAAACCAGCCACCACGGAGGACATCAGGTTACCCCTTGACCATGCAGCCCAGGGAAACCAGGATTTTGTCACCACGTGTCCCAGAGGTCACTCCTGGGATCATCCTAGAGGCCACTCCCGCCTCTGCAAACCTGCCGACCGTGGCCCAACCCAGCCTGGGAGTAGTTCAGCCTTTTCTCAGTCTGGTGGTCACTACCATTCAGCTTTAGTCATGCTCTTTTCAGCAAACACATGAAACTGAAGCCTTGGGCCAGGCTTGTTGGGTTTTCCTTCAAGCACGTGACCCAGCCTTTGCCTAGAAATCTGCTTCTGGTTTTCAGCCAACCCCACCTGCCTATGGTGAGTGAACACCCCAGGGAAGGCATCCCTGCCCTGCCCCAGGCCACACCTCACTGGAGGCTGACATGCTCACGGGGCCCCACTGGTGGCTGAAGTGGCTTAATTTGAACTTTGGCCAACCCAAGATGTTGGCAACTTCTTAGCCTTGAAAGGCAAGACCCCTATCCATGGTCAAGGTGGCAGGGCTGAGACTTTACAGCTGACCCTGCTTATCGCAAGTCAGAGTGACCCAAGGGCCTGGCCTCTCTGCATAGGCCCCCTCTCAGGCCCTGTCCTGAAAACCTGGCTGGCTTCAGATCAACTGGCTAATTACTTGTGCTGTAATGATCAACCTGCCTAATTTATCACTTCTTTGAACATTTAATTAGCCAGCAGTGCAAGACAATTAGGTTCTGAATTAGGATAAATTAAACTGCTAGCTTAGCAGCTCTGAGGACATGAAAACTATAACCAATTACGTCTGCAAAAGATTTGACAGAACCGTCAAAGAACAAGAGCCTGACATGAGTGGACAGCCTGATGGGCCAAATACTTTGGAGAATCCAGCGCGGCCTGGAGTTTTAGCCGGGAAAACAGAGAGAGGGGGTGAGCGGCCTGAGACAAGAAGAGGTCTGCCTTTGCAGGGCTTGGGTTCTTTATCCTCCTTGCTGGTAGGGTCTGTGACAAGTGACCGTTTCATTTATTTGTTTCTTTATTTATTCCTTCTCCTTCTTTATATGGTGATGGATGGTAACTAAATCATAGAATTATTTTAGAAGATCAACTAGAACGAGAAGTTTAGAATTATTGGTTTGTTAGCCCTCAAATTATGGATGAAACTCCAGTATACGTATATAAAGTATAAGTTTACACTAGAAAAAACATTACTTCTCATCCAATTATTTAAGCCTAGTTCTTCTTGAATATTTATACTCTGGTGTTGCCATCGGAAGAATATATTCTCTTGGATGAAGCAGTACAGCAGAAGCCCTCAAGTCATGTTGATTTAGCTTTTTCATGGGTTGTGATTTAGTCTTTTAATTGTCAATCTGGATTTTTATCTTTTTTTAAAATGACTTTCCACGGGTGTTTGAAAGCCGTTTGCACTCCCCAGGCAGACATGGAGCTCGGCACCAGCTGGAGAAGGCTGGGGACTGCGGGCCTCCTGGTCTGAGGTCCAACTTGTGCTTTGGCTGTGGGGAAACAGGATCCATGATGTGTGTGAGGTTTCCCCTCCAGACAGGGTTGTTGTTATTCGGTTGCTAAGTTGTGTCCGACTCTTTGCGACCCCATGAACTGCAGCACGCTAGGTTTCCCTGTCCTTCCCTATCTCCTGGAGTTTGCTCAAATTCATGTCCACTGAGTCAGTGATGCCATCCAACTATCTCATCCTCTGTTGTCCCCTTCTCCTCCCGCCTTCAATCTTTCTCAGCATCAGGGTCTTTTCCAATGAGTCAGCTCTTCCCATCAGGTGGCAAAGTAGTGGAGCTTCAGCTTCAGCATCAGTCCTTCCAATCAATATTTGGGGTTGATTTCCTTTAGGATTGATTGGTTTGATCTCCTGGCAGTCCAAGGGACTCTCAAGAATCTTCTCCAGCACCACAATTAGAAAGCATCAATTCTTGAGTGCTCAGCCTTCTTCATGGTCCAACTCTCACATCCGTACATGACTACATCCGTACAGATGAGGTGGTGAGAACCAACGAGAAGAGGGATGAAGAAGGCAGGAGTGTAAAAGTGTCTGGGCTTTAGTTTCTTTCTGGGATTTTCCAGGAATTGGGGAAGACTTGGGATTTTCTGGCTTCCCTTGTGGCTCAGCTGGTAAAGAATCTGTCTGTAATGTGGGAGACCTGAGTTCAATCCCTGGGTTGGGAAGATCCCCTGGAGAAGGGAAAGGCTACCTACCCTAGTATTCTGGCCTGGAGAATTCCATGGACTGTATAGTCCATGGGGTCGCAAAGAGTCAGACATGATTGAACGACTTTCACTTTCACTGGGATTTTCTGAGAGTTTTCAAGAATGGGGAGGACTTGAGAGACTTAGGGAACAAACTGTATCATAAACCAGGCTCTCAGCTTCTGATGATTCTGTTTCTTGTTCTTTGTGATTTAACACCTTTTGTAAAGCTTTGTACTCATGGATCAGGTTTGACTCACAGCTGAATTATTAAGAGGGAGGCTGTGTGTGTGTGTGTGTGTGTGTGTGTGTGTGTGTGTGTGTAGGGGGCAGAGATTGGGCTTTGCTTTCCAGGAGTTCCTGCACCCTTGTCTTTTAAGCATGCAGTCTGTGGTAACACACAACAGAGTCACAAGAAAAATGTGTCAGTATAACAAGAACTGCTGAGTTTCCATGGCTTGGCTTGCAGTCTCCCCGTTCACGATCTTTCCTATCATACAGAACTCAAGTCTAAAATCTGGTACTGATCATGACTGTGGTGGATGCCAAAGTCACAGGGGCCCATTGCAGTCGGTGGAAAAAACACATTGTGATGTGTGGGTGTGTGTGTGTGTGATCTGACGTGGCTTCCAACCAGCTGTGAGTCAGATAACGGGCTCAGCGAAGGTGGTGTCAAATGCCTGAAAAGAGGAGCAAAGAGACAACAGAGAAAGATGTTTGCTGCGTGATCAAAGGGCAGCTTGATCACTCCAGGAAGGGAAGTGCTTGACATGCTGTGAACATTTGGAGGGAAGTGACAGGTGCAGATACAGGAAACCTCTCCACATTTCCTCATAGTCCAGAAGCCTATTGAGTAGGCAGCCGCTGACAAGAGAGTCAAGGAGCTGAGTGGCCCACTCACTATCTCCAAAAGGCAGCTCTCCAGACATTTCCAACCCTCAGGATTTTCTTTGTTTGGCTTTTTTATATTTAGGAAATAAGCAAGACTCTTTCAAGAACAGACGTTTGCATCCCTAGTTCTAGAATAGATCAGATCAGTCGCTCAGTCATGTCCGACTCCTTGCGACCCCATGAATCGCAGCACGCCAGGCCTCCCTGTCCATCACCAACTCCCGGAGTTCACTCAGACTCACATCCATTGAGTCAGTGATACCATCCAGCCATCTCATCCTCTGTTGTTCCCTTCTCCTCCTGCCCCCAATCCCTCCCAGCATCAGAGTCTTTTCCAATGAGTCAACTCTTCACATGAGGTGGCCAAAGTACTGGAGTTTCAGCTTTCCCATCATTCCTTCCAAAGAAATCCCAGGGCTGATCTCCTTCAGAATGGACTGGTTGGATCTCCTTGCAGTCCAAGGGACTCTCAAGAGTCTTCTCCAACACCACAGTTCAAAAGCATCAATTCTTCTGCACTCAGCCTTCTTCACAGTCCAACTCTCACATCCATATATGACCACTGGAAAAACCATAGCCTTGACTAGATGAACCTTTGTTGGCAAAGTAATGTCTCTGCTTTTGAACATGCTATCTAGGTTGGTCATAACTTTCCTTCCAAGGAGTAAGCGTCTTTTAATTTCATGGCTGCAGTCACCATCTGCAGTGATTTTGGAGCCCAGAAAAATAAAGTCTGACACTGTTTCCACTGTTTCCCCATCTATTTCCCATGAAGTGCTGGGACTGGATGCCATGACCTTCGTTTTCTGAATGTTGAGCTTTAAGCCAACTTTTTTACTCTCCACTTTCACTTTCATCAAGAGGCTTTTGAGTTCCTCTTCACTTTGTGCCATAAGGGTGGTGTCATCTGCATATCTGAGGTTATTGATATTTCTCCCGGCAATCTTGATTCCAGCTTGTGTTTCTTCCAGCCCAGCGTTTCTCATGATGTACTCTGCATATAAATTAAATAAACAGGGTGACAACATACAGCCTTGACGAACTCCTTTTCCTATTTGGAACCAGTCTGTTGTTCCATGTCCAGTTCTAACTGTTGCTTCCTGACCTGCATACAAATTTCTCAAGAGGCAAATTCCACATGCGTGCATGCTAAGTTGCTTCAGTCGTGTCCGACTCTTTGTGACCCTATGGACCATAGCCCGCCAGGTTCCTCTGTCCATGGATTCTCAAGGCAAGAATACTAGAGTGGGTTGCTGTGCCCTCCTCCAGGGGATCTTCCCGACCCAGGGATTGAACCTGTGTCTCTTATGTCTCCTGCATTGGCAGATGGGTTCTTTACCACTAGCACCACCTGGGAAGCCCCTTAAATTTCACCCCAGACATTAAAACAGCTGTCAGCAGAGGAACTTCCTAAATCCTGTTCATCACTTGAAATTGCCTGGGAATTCAGGCGCAAACAGCAGATGTAGTCTTAGAAAATGTTTCTGCAAGGAGCACAGGTTTATATGAAACCTCTGAAGCAATAAGAGCTGAAACCAAATACCATACACCCTTCACATTATCTTAGAGAACATTTACAAAGATGCATTTCATTGACATATTTAGAACCAATTAATCTGCTCAACATTGTTTCTCCAAATTGCATCATATCATCGCTTCATTAAAAATGCTCCAATTAAGGGAAAGAAAGAAGTTTCTGTAGGGTAGCTGCCTGGACACATTAGTCTGAGGCTTTCCCATTACAGACCAAATCGCAGGTCGCTGTTACCATGAGAACCACAGCATTTCTCCGGCTGTTAGAATTATTAACTCAAAGAACATGCATCTTCTTAAACTCTGCCTGTTATTTATCTACTGTTCCATGGGCTTGACTCTGCTGAGAGTGAACTCTATTAATCATCTGTCGAAAAAAGTGTAGGGGCTGCAGGAGAGAGAGCAGCCGCGCCTTCCTTCCTGTAGGGAGTGGTGGTGGCAAGCCATTTCCCCGCATTGCTCCATCTCTCGTGGAAGGTAGAGACGAGGGACTGAGAAGCCCTGGAGTGAAGACAGGTCTGGAGGAGCTGGGACCATGCCCAGAGATGAGAAAGACAGGCTGCCAGGGGCTTTCAAGTCCTCTCTGCCACTGCACAAGTGACATGGACTGGTGACCAGAGACCACCTCTGCCCACTCGCCAGGTCCAACTCTCCATCTCCAAGTGAAGACTGTTCATTGTGAACTAGGGTGCCCGTCACCATATACTGTACAGAATGCTTTCTGAGCCCTTAACTGTTTATGTCTCTCATGCAGTACGCCTTCTTACCCCCATTTTACAGAAAACAAAACTGAGGCTACAACCCTTTCAAGAAGCCAAGCCAGCACGTGGAGAAACTGGGCTTGCAAGTGAGATAATCTGTTTTAAAATCCCACACTCCCCATATAAAAACTTGTGTGCAGATGTTTAAAGCAACTTTGTATTCTTAATCGCCCAAACATGGAGGCAACCAAGATGTCTTTTGGTAGGTGAAGAGTTAAATAGGCTGTGGTCCCTCCAGACAACGGAATGTAATTCAGTGCTAAAAAGGAATGAGCCTTCAAACCAGGAAAAGAAATAGAGGAACCTTAAATGCATATTACTAAGTGAAAGAAGCCAGTCTGAAAAGACTATATGCTATATAATTCCGGCTGTTTGATGTTCTAGAAGAGGCAAAACAATAGAATCAGTAAAAAGATCAATGGTTGTCAGGCATTAAAGGGAAGGGAGAGATGAATAAGCTGAACACAGAATTTTTAAGGCAGTGAATATATCCTAAATGATACCATAATGGTTTGATGTTGTTGGTTAGTTGCTACTGACTTTCTTGTGACCCCATGGACTGAAGCCTGCCAGGCTCCCTCTGTCCATGGAATTTCCCACGCAAGAATAGTGGAGAGGGTTGCCAATCCCTTCTCCAGGGGATCTTCCTGACCCAAGGACTGAACCCACCTCTCTTGCATTGGCAGGCAGATTCTTTACCACTGAGCCACCAGGAAAGCCACATTTGTCCACATCCATAGAATGTGCAACTTCACTTTCTCTTTTCACCTTCCTGCATTGGAGAAGGAAATGGCACCCCACTCCAGTGTTCTTGCCTGGAGAATCCCAGGGACGGAGGAACCTGATGGGCTGCCGTCTATGGGGTCGCTAAGAGTCAGACACGATTGAGTGACTTCACTTTCACTCTTCACTTTCATGCATTGGAGAAGGCAATGGCAACCCACTCCAGTGTTCTTGCCTGGAGAATCCCAGGGACGGGGGAGCCTGGTGGGCTGCCATCTATGGGGTCGCACAGAGTCGGACACGACTGAAGCGATTTAGCATAGAATGTGTAACTCTGAGAAACAACGATAATGTAAATTATGAACTTTGGTAATGCAGGTCCATTGATTGCAACAAATGTAGGGATTTCCCTGGTGGTCCAGTGGTTAAGACTTCCCCTTCCAATGCAGGGGTTGTGAGTTTGATCCCTGGTCAGGGAGATAAGATCCCACGTGCCTTGTGACCAAAAAAACCAAAACATAAAACAGAAGCAGTAGTGTAACAAATTCAATAAAGACTTTAAAAATTGTCCACATCAAAAAAAATATCTTTAACTAATGTACCAGTCTGGTGGGGGATGTTGATAATGGGGGAGGCTGGTCATGAGTGGAAATAAGAGGGTGCTTGGGAAATCTTTGTACCTTCCTCTCAACTGTGCTCTGGAGCACAGTCTTCAAAGAAAAATCCCATACTCTTTCCTCGTTATCACCCCACAGAAGAACCAAAGCTATTGCCATCTAGGAAGATGGAAGAAGATGGCCACCGCGACCAGATGCTGTGATGGGAAAGATGGAGGGGAGAACGCAGGGTGTCACAGGGGCTGAGGCTCTGCAAGAACCAGGGCCTGAGGGGCAGAGGGCACAGGGCACCCCCTCAAAGGCCCTGGCTGGGTGCAGGAGACCAACAGGTAGCTGGGCGCCCTGACCTGTCCTGCCCCGGCTCTCTTCTGGCGCCCCGAGCGGGAGGAGCCAGAAGCAGCCTGTGGATGGCTGAGGGAAGACAGCAGCACTTGATAGAAACAGAGAACTCACCTACCACCACCCAGAAACCAGAGCTGCTGGGCGGAGGAGAGTTTAACTTCATATGCCGTTAGGAGTTTGGACTCGACATCCTTCTGGCATGTTAACAATTGCAGTGAGATGACTCAAGAGTAACAGCAGCAGCCATGGGAGTTTTAGTTGATACAGGTGATCTGAACAGTCTGCAAAGTCCTGGCTCTGGAAGAGCGAGGCTCTGGGACGGTGCTTGGGGCTGGCGATGGGCTGGGAGATGCGTTTGTCAAGGTGGATGTGTCTGTTTTTGCTGTGGTTGTTTCTTTCTTGGGTCACACTGTGTGGCTTGTAGGATCTTAGTTTCCCCCACCAGGGACTGAACCTGTAACCCCTGCAGTGGAAGCACGGGATCCTAACCACTGGGCCCCCAGGGAATTCGCCGAGGCAGAGGTGTCATGATGCCGGGCGACGTTACAGGGCATTGGATGGGAAATGGTTATGGAGTCCCTCAGAGATACACACAGGTCTCCCTCCTGGGTCCCCTTGTGAAGTCTGGTTCACCCTGACGTTCTCATTCTCCTTTTGGGAGGGAGACACCCTTTCACAGCATCCAGAGAATGGGTGCCCTCACGGGTGGGATTCTTAAGACCTCAGCATCCCTGAATTTGCACTGAATGTTCTAGGACGGTAGGAGATAAAGCGCAAATGACCCAGGAGGCTCAGTTACAAGCGCCCGAGCGCTGCCTAAGAGGCAGGCACACTCAGGAAGCCCGTAGGACCGAGTTCCTTGAGCTGTACCTGAGAGAAACTTTCACTTTTGACCCCTGAACTTGAAAAAGATAAGCAAGAGCAGTATAACTCCCAACTGGTGAGACATGAACCAGCTGGGATGGTGTGTGGGATGAGGGATTGGGCTCTGCTCAAGGCATCTTTATCCATCTTGTGATCAAATGTGGCCTGTAAACCAACCAAATAAAATGTACTGTGGATGGTGTTCAGCAAATGCCCATTCTTTAAATGCATTGCTACATTCTTCATAATAACACTGTGTCATTAAGTCATTCCCCATCCCAAATATGATCATGGGAAGATCAGAGGTTTTCTTATGCATCGTTCCCTTAAAGAGATGTCCTTAACGCAGATGAGAAGAAAGAGATACACAGGATTGCGATGCCATTGCCTTAACACTAAAATACCATTTAGCCAGCATGCAGGCTGCCAGATAAAACTGTGAGGGACTAGGGGGATGAATTGAAAATTGTCATTCCGTCAAACCTGGTGACAACATTATCTGCAGATCTTAGAAAAATCAGCTCAGAAAAAATCCCTGGTCTGTAGTGATCCTCTTAGATAGATTGAAATCTTTCCAGGCTATTCCTTGGGGCTCATCAATCAAGGGCAGTTGTCATGGTGAACAGTTGAATAGATGGTTTCCATTTAATTATCTCCAGCCCTCCAGATATTGAAAGCACTTGGGGACACAGGCTCCACTGGCCCTTGACTCCCTGGCTACAGTAACCATTGCTCCCCGCCACCACCACCTTCACCCAGGGCATTCATTCTTTCATTCAGTAAATAAGCACCCAGTGCCTATTATATGCCAGGCAGGTTGTCTGGCTGAGGACGCTTCTGTGAAACCGGCAGGGGCTGTCCACGATTTCACACACTTCGAGCTGGACCTGCGGACAAGCAGGCGGATGTGAGTCTGTGCTGTGTGTGTGTTCAGAGGCAGGCGCTGGAGCCTGGGAAGGTCTCGGGGTTTGGCCAAATGGCCAGGAGCTGGGAGTTGGGAGTTCCAGATAGTCAACAGTGAGATCACAAAAGTCTTAGTAGAGGGAGGAGGTCCAGGTCTAATCTTTCCACATCACTGGGGATGAAAGGAAAGAGTGAGAGACAAGGACATCAATCAAAGCGGGCAGGTTACTACCTGCCAGTGAGAGGAAGCCAGGGATGAGGACCTAGTGGGTAAAAGGAGGGAAGTAGAAAGAATGGGCAAGAAAGGAAGAAGGGTCCTGGGTCGTTACTTGGACAGTATCACAGTTTCTGCATCTCCCATTCGTTTGATGTCAAGTGTATAGTAGACTAGAGTAAAAGCTTGTCTTAAAGAAGTAGAGTTAGGGTAGGGACACCTAGACAGTGACACAGTGATCTATTGTTCCATCTGTCATCCATTCATTTATCCATCTATTCATCCCTCCCTCTCTCCATCCATCCATCCATCCACTTATCAACATAGCCAGCTATCCATTCAGTCATTTGTTCATTTCTGAGCATCTACTATGTACCATCATGTAGGGGTAATACACATGGAGCAAATCATTTCACAGGACTTATTTAGTCATCAATATGAGTTATGCTGTGAAAGTCCATGATCAGCGTGTCATGGAAGGCTTCCCTGGGGCAGTGAAACTCTACAGAGATGTGGCAAATGAGGAGGAACTAGAAAGAAAATTCATTGGCAGAGGGGAAAGCAAGGATGAGGACTTTACAGACAGATGAGTGTCCAGTGAACAAAGGTGGACACTGACCACATGCAGAGGGCCCCTGGGACTTGATCCTATAAGCATGGGGGCTTGAATGAGTGGACAGATGAAGGGTCTGCATTTTTAAGTGATCATTCTGCTGCTACAGGGAGAAGGTAGTGGAGGAGGGCAGGCAGGAGCAGACGGCTGGAAACCTATGGACCTTGAGAATATCCATCTTCCAAGCCCCCTCCATCCTTCCAAGCTCCCCTGACTCCTAGGATAATCACATCTTTGGGTTGACTTGGGAGTGCTGCCATATTAAGAGAAGGAAAGGGAAGCACAGAGAAGGAGGTGAAATACTCAAGGTCTCCAGCAAGATGATAGAAGCAGGACCAGGCTCTTTCCTTTGTGCCATGAGATCGCCATCAATTCAGCCATCTGGGCGAGGGTTGGGATACATGGACACTTCAAGCTGCTAAGTACACCATTATCTATGATGCAGAGTCTTTTTTTTTTTTTTTTTAACTGTTGTGGCTGGTACAGCAACAGATTTGACTTCCTAATTATGTTTTTCTTGGGCTAATGTAAAAATTAATTTTCATTCCCTGAACAACCATCAGCTACTGGTAAGAGGAGATAACTGAACAGAGTGAGCCATATATTCATCCAATCCCAGGACCATCTACAAGCTGGGGCAGGAAGCTGTCATCTGTTACATACACATTCTGAGCTCTGCGCTTTGTGTGATGCCTTCTTTTTCCCAACCCTGGGACATAAGTTTTAATATTCCCATTTTAAAGGCAAGAAGATGGAAGCCACAGAGGTTAGCAACTTGCTCAGAATTACTTGTGAAGTAAGTGGTACGATGGAACTTAAGCTGCATCTGTCTATGTCTAAAAGTAATTCTCTTTCTCCAACGTTGGACTGCTTCCGGTTCTAATATTCCTGTAGATTCCTGGTGGCAATGTGAGATAGGGACAAGGGGGCCAGAAAAGAATCAGAAGGGTCTACTACAGTAGTGTGTGTTGGGGTTACCACTGTTTAGAGTCTAGTTCTTAGCTTTGGTTCTTCTATTTGGTTGTTTCAGGTCACAGGGAGATACGTGAGTCTTAGGAGACCTGATTCATGTGGATCAAACTCACAAGAGCCTGATGTATAAGTCTGAGTGACAGTCTATTCCCCCGCCAGGGAAAGACCAGAATTTCCAGGTCTATTTTCCAGGGCATATCCTTCCCAGAAGATGGATAGACTGGCTTACTGAGCAGAAGGCTGCTTGGCATGTGTAAAATCAGAACCAAAGTATCTGGGAGGCAGCTCTGAAGAATCCTATGCATGACTTGTTCATGATTTATTTTCGGCTTCCTTTCTCATGCAATGGGAATGCTTCAGTGTCTTTTCTTTAAACATAGCTGAGTATGTATTGTCATGTTTTGCTTTTTGCTCTTGTTTTACTAGATTTTTCTTGATACCATCCCTCTGTAGAAATATATTTTTTTCTGTGAAGGACAGTCTGGTCCTGGACACTCTCCCAGCTTCTGGTAGCCTCAGTGTTCTCTGGATTATAGATGGCATCCTCCCTGCATCTTTACATCATCTCCCTCTCTGTGTCTTTCTCTCTGTCCAAACTTCCCCTTTCTAGAAGGACGCCAGTCATATTGGATTACAGTCCACCATCATGACCTCATTTAAACTTGCTTACTTCTGTTAAGACCCTGTTTTCAAGTAAAGTCACCTTCTGACATGTACTGGGGTTAGGAAACCAGCATCTCTTTGGGAGAGAGGGCACCATGCTACCCATGTCACTTCCCTTATGGTCAAACCCACAAGTAGGGTCAAGAGGGAGCTGGGTAAAGAAATGGGAGGGCTGCAGGCTTCCATGAGAGACCCCTTCCCTGGACTCAAGATAGTGAAACCTTGGGACTGTGCCCACCGGCTTCCCCAGGGCAGCCTCAGCATGGTGCCCTCAGCACCAGCCATGGGAGGGGTCTCAGCAGGGTCACCAAGGGGGACAACAAGGCACAGAGAGAGAGAGAGGGACCCCAGAGAGGACGGCTGCTGCATTCCTGTCCTCACGCCCCCTTTCTTTTTCTCAGGTGACTGGTGACTGTGGGTCCCTTGCAATGAAAGAATCTGAGTAAGACAGTAACCTGCCTCTAAGACCTAGGGTTACTGTAGTGGCTCCTTAATCATGACCAAACACACAGTCCAGGCATCAGGGCTGACAACATTCTGAGCAGGACATTACATTTCTGTTTCAGTCTACTGACTGCCACAATCTATGTGACTCTGGCTCTCATCCCCTCATGTCAACCAACGGCTGTTCCCAGCTAGAACATCCCATAATTTTTACCATAATTGGTCAATTAAGCCCAAAGAGTCCCTCCAACAGGCAGCCTTAAAGATGCACTTTAGAAAATCCACCAAGTGGGTAAATCACGTGCCCCGTAAGTGAGAGTTTATTATCTAACTCTCTGGGAAGCAGACCAGAATTCCTTCCCAAATGTGAGATTTACTTTAAGCTCAAGTTATTTTTAAAAGGTAGACAAAACCCATGATATCATCCCACTATTAATTTGTAGATGTGAAAAGATTCCTACCAATTCTGAGTCTTAGATAAATACACAAGAGTAATAATAACCTTCGCAGAAAGGTATTGAGCCCCAGACAGTTACTGAAGGCAAATGTTATTTGTTCCAAGAAACCTGCACAACTGGGCCTTTTGATTTTGCATGTAAGCTGCCAGAACAGGCAATTACGGTTCTTTTTCTATTTTGGGTCTCAAAATACCTTAGAATTCTTTCCATTGTGGCCCAACTGTCAGGGGGAACAACGCAGCACCAATGTAGGAAAGACTCCATATTAGAATGCTTCAAAGAAATGAGTCTCAGGCTTATGTTGGGCAGGATCGGGGGGAGCAGAAGGAATTGTTTGTGCCCATAGCCTGCAGATTACTTGTATCTTGCTGTGCCCTGGGCCTGGGAGCCACGGGCCCTCTCTGCAAGGCCTTCATAGTGTAAGCAGGGGGACATGTGGGTCGTCAATGTCAATGCCTTGCAATGGTTTCAGTGAAGGACTTCCCAGGTGGCGCTAGTGGTAAAGAGCCTTCCTGCCGATGCAGGAGATATAAGAGATGCAGTTTCGATCCCTGGGTCGGGAAGATCCCCTGGAGGAGGGCACCGCAACCCACTTCAGTATTCTTGCCTGGAGAATCCCATGGACAGAGGAGCCTGGTAAGCGATAGTCCTTGGGGTTGCAAAGAGTCAGACACGACTGAAGTGACTTCACACACACACACACACACGTCCAGCAAGAGGAGAATGATTGAATGCACCATGGCACATCCATAGACGTGAATCTTTTGTGGCTGTTAAACATGGTTTGGAAGAATATTCAATATTCTTTTTCACACTCACTATTGCATGTTAAGTGAAAAAGGCAGGATACAGAGTTCTATGCAGTATGGACCTCAGTTCAGTTCACTCACTCAGTCGTGTCTGACTCTTTGAGACCCTGTGGACTACAGCATGCCAGGCCTCCCTGTCCATCACCAACTCCTGGAGCTTGCTCAAACTCGCGTCCATTGAGTCAGTGATGCCATCCAACCATCTCATCCTCTGTCGTCCTACTTTATATATATTATGTGATATACATACATATTTAAATATATGCATATACTATATACTTACACATAATTTATATTATAAATTATTGTGTTATTATACAATATATATATATGTTGTTGTTGTTCAGTTGCTAAATCATGTCCAACTCTTTGCGACTCCATGGACTGTAGCCCACCAGGCTCATCTGTCCATGGGATTCTCCAAGCCAGGATACTGGAGTGTGTTGCCATGCCCTCCTCCAGGGGATCTTCCTGCCCAGGGATTGAACTCGTGTCTCTTATATCTCCTGCATTGGCAGTCAGGTTCTTTGCCACTAGAGCTCATTAGGAAGCCCTAATAATTTGTATGGTGGCTTAATGCATGCAATGGTCTGAATGTTTGTGTTCTCCTGAAAATTCACACATTGAAATCCTAACTCTCAAGGATGATGGTATTTAATGATGAGGAAACAGAGCCCATATAACTGAAAAAACTGGTCCGGTATCACACAGTTCATGTCAAACAGTCCATAAAATCTTCACTACATCAAATTGGCACTAAAAACATAAAATCCACCTTATGTGTGTGCTAGTCACTAAGTCACATCAGACTCCTGCGACCCCATGGATTGCAGCCTGCCAGGCTCCTCTGTCTGTGGGATTTTCCAGGCAAGAATGCTGGAGGGGTTTGCCATTTCCTCCTCTGGGGATCTTCCTGACCCTGGGATTGAGCTCCCATCTCCCGTGTTCCCTGTATTAGCAGGCAGATTCTTTACCACTGCACCTCATGGAGACAAAAACCCACCCTGAGAACACTTATTCCTGATCTAAACAGAGAACATGGAGCTCAGTCCCTCAAGGCAAAGTGTACTTAAGAGATCTAAACACTGAAGGAACATGTCTTTTTTAAAATGTTTCATTTTTTTCCGAAGCAAGATATACTACTGTGAAGTTGAGGAAAAAAATTAGAAATGATAAAAGTATTTATGATAATGGGTGAGAAACCCATTAAGAATTTTATTAGATAAGGATGACAAAATTAATTTCCCCTGTTTTCATTTTGGTATCAGTGAACATTTGTGTTTCCATAATAAAAATCGCAATGAAAAGGAAATTGGACACAGGGCATTACCCTCTTCCCTCGGCAGGGTGGAGGAGGGTGATTTCTTTTCCCTTGAAAGATGAGGGAAGCTACCGTGGGTTTAATTAAGGAGGGAGTTGTACGCAGAAAAAGAGCAAGGCTTAAGGTAACAACAGCCTGAGACTTAATTCCCCCTGTTGAGTGGCACTCACACGCTTGGGCTCTGGCTAGCATGGGCAATGTGATTTCCAAGGTGTCTCTGCTACTGGCTCGTGGTACTGGGCAGGGAACTTTACATCTGCATTTTTCACTTTTCCTTTCTGTGAAGCAGTGCTTCTAAGAGCACCTTGCACCTGGGAGCTATGCAACGAGGTGATCCATTCCTTAGAACAGTGCTTGGCACTTGGTGATGGGCCATCGAACGTCACCTGCTATCTACCCTTGGCACAGAATGGAATGACTTCAACCACACTGGGGGAAATTGACCCTCGCGTCTGAAAAGATTTTGGTTTTGAATGTATTTATCCATTCACTCTCTCACTCAAAATGCTCTGCCCGGCAGTGTGCATTCATCTCTTCCTGTGACACCAGAGACCAGATCCAGATGCCAGCAACCTCTGTAGTTGCCGTGGGGGCAGAAACTGTAGCCATGAAAGGATGCTGGGAGTAATGTGCTTGATGGAAAAAAACCAAGAACAAAAGGAAACAGTGACTTTAGAGAGGAGACATACACACAGAGATATAACCAACAAAAGAAAAGATGAGAAATATATTCTTTCTCCTTAACCAAACTAAGAATACCCTTAAGGATTTCAATTCGTAAAGGGTCAGTTCAGATGAACCTAAGTGGAGACAAAGTTTACCGGGCCTCTGATCCCTGTCTCTATATTTATTATGGCTTATACACAAGGGTGCGGAGAAGGCGATGGCACCCCACTCCAGTACTCTTGCCTGGAAAATCCCATGGACAGGGGAGCCTGGTGGGCTGCAGTCCATGGGGTCTCTAAGAGTCGGACACGACTGAGCGACTTCACTTTCACTTTTCACTTTCATGCATCGGAGAAGGCAATGGCAACCCACTCCAGTGTTCTTGCCTGGAGAATCCCAGGGACGGGGGAGCCTGGTGGGCTGCCGTCTATGGGGTCGCACAGAGTCGGACACGACTGAAGCGACTTAGCAGCAGCAGCAGCAAGGGTTCCTCCCAGCCCTGACTTCGAAGCAGCAGCAGCACACACAAAGGTGAATTGCTAGTCATTTGTTTATTTTGTTTGGCTAAAGGCGAAAGAAAGCATTTTGCCCATGGCGTCGTGGGAGGATGCTGTTGAAACGGGGAATACAAAGTCTTAAGTGTGGTGGACCCTTAGTCTGGATCCTGAAACAGGAGTGGGCCCACTAGAGAGATGAAGGGGGTGGTCAGAATCCAGAGAACCATCAGATATGGGATTTTATGGGACTTAAGTCACAAGTAAAGGGGTGCAGCAGGTGCCTGGTTTCATGATGCCATGTGGCTGAAAGTCAGCTCTGCCTCCCCTACGCTGACCCAGACCATGGGGGACTCTGGCCCCGTGGTTTGTTTATGTATTTTTGGCTATGCTGGGTCTTCGACGCTGTGCAGGCTTTCCTCTAGTTGCAGCGAGTGGGGGCTAGTCTTTAACCGCAGTGTGCAGACTTCTCATCGGGGTGGCCTCTCTTGTGGAGCTCGGGCTCTAGGGCACGTGGACTTCAGTAGTTACAGCACATGGGCTCAGCAGCTGCGGCTCCAGGCTCTAGAGCACAGGCTCAGTAGTTGTGGCACATGGGCTTAGTTGCTCCGAGGCATGTGGCATCTTCCCAACCCAGGGATGGAACCCACGTTATCCTGCATTGGCAGGTGGATTCTTTGCCACTGAACCACTAGGGTAGCCCCACAGCCAAATTTTTAAACCAAATATAATCAAGTGGCAAAATGCTTAATCCATGCAATACGGTTTGCCAGGTCCTGAGGACTTTCCCAGGGCACTGGATTTTCAGTATGGAAACTGGAAAAGTCAAAGGAAAACCAGGAGGCATTGGTCCCCTAATGTGAATGAGTGTGATGGTTAATTTATGTGCCCAGATGAAGCATCATCTGGGTACCTGTAAGGGTGTTTCTGGATGAAACTAGCATTTGTATTGGTGACCTTGAAACAGTAGGTGGCCCTCCCTAATGTCAGTTGGCTTCACGCAAGCTGCTGTGGATGGGAAAAGTACAAAAGACAGAGGGGCAAGAGACTCACCCCCTTTTTCCTTTCTGTCTCACCACTGAGTTGGACCCTCTTCTCATCTTCTCCTGCTCTTGGATTGGGATTTACATCACTGGCTCCCCTGGTTCTCAGGACTTTGAACTTGGACTGAATTACACTATGGGATTTCCTGGGTCTTCCCTGATAGCTCAGTTGGTGAAGAATCTGCCTGCAATGCAATAGACTGTGGTTCAATTCCTGGGTTGGGAAGATCCGCTGTAGAAGGGATAGGCTACCCACTCCAGTATTCTTGGGTTTCCCTTGTGGCTCAGCTGGTAGAGAATCCGCCTGCAATGTGGGAGACCTGGGTTTGATCCCTGGGTTGAAGATTCCCTGGAGGAGGGAAAGGCTACCCATTCCAGTATTCTGGCCTGGAGAATTCCATGGACTATACCGGACACAACTGAGTGACTTTCACTTTCACTTTCCAGCTTACAGATGGCAGATTGTGGGACTTAGCTTTATAATCACACAAACCAATTTATCAAGATAAATCCATGTGTAAGTGTTTGCATGTGTGTGTGTGTGTGTGTGTGTGTATATATATATATATATATAAATTATATAAAATTATTGTTGTTCAGTCACTAAGTCATGTTCTACTCTTTGCAACCTCATGGACTGTAGCATGTCAGGCTCCTCCACTATCTCTTAGAGTTTGCTCAGATTCATGTCCGTTGAGTCAGTGATGCTATCTAACCTTACTCATCCTCTGCTGCCCCTTTCCCTTAATATCTATGTATGCTACACCAACTGTATTAGGATTATGATATATATCTACATCTATATACAGTCAGTGTTCTCTATGTATCTCTATATTTAGAGATAGTCAGGGTTCTATACATATATATCTCTTACTGATTCTGTTTCTCTGGAGCTCCTTGGAGAACCCGACTAATACCATAGTTGAGGGACAGGAGAGATCTGCAGGCTCCATTCGTTAGAGAAGACCTCCAGGGGAGACCTTCGAGGCATTAAAAGATCCTAAGAAACCCCTCTTCTCTTCATCTGTATCTCAAACCGTGTCACTCACTGTGAGTGTTTTTTTACAGCGTGGGTCTCCTCCACAGCTCCCGATTCTCGGCCTCCTCCTCACTGAGCTGTAAATAATCGTTTTGGACTTCAGACGCTGCTCAGATAAGCTGTGATTGAAAACATGGTCTTTGCCAATGGAACATGTCTCTTTGCCAGTGACAGCCTGTTGGAGCAGGAGGTGGGAAGCCCAGATGCACAATTACTTCTGGGCTTCCAACAGCATCCCAGTCGAGGTTCACAGAAGCACAACTAAATCAACACAGATTTTGTTTCAGGCATCACTGGTCACAGCTGTGGAGGTATCTCAGCTATTCCTATGAAGAATTTCCCACAAGGGCTAGAGGGAAAGGCTGGAGGATCAGGGTAGGAAAGATTGAGAGATGAATAATACTAGGCTTAGAAATCCAAGATTCTTGTCTTTTTCTGAAATGAAATCTTTTTGTTATTATTATATTGAAGAAAGTACAAATTACAAACTGATTGCTCACATAAAGCAAAAATTTCAGAATCATAGATGAAATTGCTAATTACAGTTGTAATATGATTGGCTCACTTAAAACTGTGAAATTTATTTAACCCTATAACATTGAGGGCCATGCATTTTTGTTTTTTAACTCTTTGGTTTTTATTTTACTTAATTTCACTCTATTTTATTTTATTTTGGCTTCTCTGGGTCTTTGTTGCAGCTTGCGGGCTCTTCACGTGGTATGCAAAGTCTTAGTGGCCCTGAGGCTTGTGGGATCTTAGTTCCCTGACCAGGGATCCAACTTGGTTCGATTTCTATCAGTGATTTAGTGGCCCTGAGGCTTGTGGGATCTTAGTTCCCTGACCAGGGATCCAACCTGGTTCGATTTCTATCAGTGATAAAAAGCAGCCCCAATAGAACAGTGGAGAGAGGTTGAGAAAGGGACATGGATAGGAGTGAAATCAACAAGATGAGAGCTCAAGGTTACTGGTGGTCAGAAACCAAAAAATGCCATTCAAACAACAGGGAGCTACCCCTTCCTGCCTATTAAACTGGTGGAAATTAGAGAGCACACCAGCATTGATGGGATAGGGGCTTTGGGTGATACATTTGACCTTTTTCAGTTGGGCTTGATCAACAGACAGCATCAGCTATAGGTCAGAAGGTAGGAGGGGAGGTGGTTGGGTAGTTGTATATCAACCAATCGTCTCCCTGCTGGGACACTTGGGGCTGTTGGTGTCCCACTGCCAGAGGCCACAGCTCCTTCCACACAGCCCTCTCCACACTGGACTGGTCCTGCTGGGCTCCACTGATCACTTCCGCCTCTTGCTCCTTCATCCTTAAGGTAGTGATGTTCCTGCACTGCAGTTTACCCACACGTCTTCAGATAAACCCTTTATTAAGCACTTTTTACCTACCCAGCTGGATGTGTTATCTTAGTTCAATTTGCATGGTGACTAAAACCTGGTCAATAGGGAAAGTAACAACTTTCCCAGAGCTACTAGTAGAAAAATTCAGTAAAATCGCTGGTCATTGCCCCCAAAACTTTGAAAAACTGCTGACCTTAAAACCACCTCCCAAAAAAAGACAGAAGACCACACAATTTCTCCCATAACACAAATGTCACTGATCCTGACACCTGATTAAGATAACCAAAATTATTATAGGATAATCTCAGGAGTATAAAACTATCTGATTAAAACATCTCAATCAGTAGAATTTAACAATTCATCAAAGTAACAAATATAATATAGTAAGCATAAACCATGAAAGGCTTACTCCAAGTATAAAAATGATTAAAGAAACATAGTAAGGGACTTTCGTGGTGGTCCAGTGGTTAAGACCCTCACCTTCTAACACAGGGGGGGTGTAGGTTCAATCCCTGGTTGGGGAGCAAAGATTCCACATGCCTCTGGGTCAAAAAACCAAAACATAAAGGGGAGAAACACTGTAACAAATTCAATAAAGACTTTAAAAATGGTTCACATAAAAAATATCAAAAAGAAATATATTTATATATTAATATAGCTTGTAATGGGCTTCCCTGGTGGCTCAGATGGTAAAGAATCCACCTGCAGTGCAGGAGACCTGGGATGGGAAGATGCCCTGGAGAAAGGAATGGCTACCCACTCCAGTATCCTTGCCTGGAGAATCCCCTGGATGGAGGAGCCTAGAGGGCTACAGTCCATGGGGTCTCAAAGAGTCAGACATGACTGAGCAATTAACACACATACACACAGCTTCTAACATCATCTACAAAAGTGAGCGTATAAATCAATAAATGAAAGGATAGAAAACAGCACTTTGTTAATTCAACTCATTATTATTTAAAAAGTGTCAGTGTGGGAATGGGAGACTACTTCCTTAAGGTAACAAAAATAATTCCAAGCTAGTCCCTTTGACAGTATGCTCAAAGGAGAAGGAAGCCCTATAGTCAATCCTTCTCAAACAAAGTGAGCAAAAAAAAAAAAAAAAAAAAGCCTCACCTGCCTTATAGTTTACTTCCTTTTTGAATGTTACTAGATGTGGTTACAGGTGGCTTGGCCATCAAAGGAGTTGGAGTCTGGTTTTAACCTCAAAGGACTCCTGGAGGCAATAGGGCTCCTCCCTGCTGCCTGCGCTGCCAGGGCCAATACTTGCTTCTGGTCCGGAAATTCACAGCAGCGGAAAACAGAAAGCTCCACTTTATTCCTTAGGGGTTCTCTTGTCCAAACCCCTCATTTTGCATGTAAGAACATGTAATTTCAGACAGAAGTGAATTCCTCGGGGGAAAACATCTATTGGCAGAATTAGGACAAATAACCACAATTTGCTGAGCACCTACCACTCCATCATCAAACAGCCCTGGAAAAGTGATCTCACTGTGACCTTTCTGCTGGCCTCAAGGCCAAGGCTTGGCGACACACAGCTGGCCTGAGACCACAGAGAAAAGGGAGCCAGAGACAGATAGACATGCCACTCAAGACAAGCTTATCATTTTTATCTTTATTGCATTCTATAAAATAATTTTGTAAGTTTTGTATTCCTTTTAATTATTTGTTCCACATTTATTTAGAAGATAGAATCAGGGCTTCCCTAATTCTAGGGTGGCACAGTGGTAAAGGAATCTGCCTGCCAATGCAGGAGACACAAGAGACGTGGGTTCAATCCCTGGGTCGGGAAGATCCCCCAGAGGAAGAAATGGAAACCCACACCAGTATTCTTGCCTGGAAATTTCCATGGACAGAGAGCCTGATGGGCTATAGTCCATGTGGTCACAAAGAGTTGGACACGACCAAGCACAGCACAGAATTAGGATGCCATTTATCCCAGCAATGGCAACTGCGTATTTAGTCTGACAGGTTGGGCCATCCTTAGAAACCTGTTTTTGAGACAAGGTTTAGGATTGGAATCCACATTCGATGATTCTTTGGGCTGAGTTCTGCACCCTACCATCCAGTCTCCTAGTTTCCAGGCAAGACTACTTTCCTTGGGAACCAATCTCTGAAAATCAAAGATCAACATTGCTCTGTTCATCCCCTCCCAGGTCATTCCAAGAGTATTTCTTTTTTTTTTCAGAGCAGGTTTTTTTTTTAATTAAAAAAATATTTTTATTTAAAAAAATTTTTAATTTTGCATTGGAGTATGATTTCCCTGGTGGCTCAGATGGTAAAGCGTCTGCCTACAAAGTGGAAGACCCAGGTTCGATCCCTGGGTCGGGAAGATCCTCTGGAGAAGGAAACAGCAACCCACTCCAGTATTCTCATCTGGAAAATCCCATGGATGGAGGAGCCTGGCAGGCTACAGTCCGTGGGGCTGCAAAGAGTCGGACACGACTGAGCAACTTCACAACAACAACAATAGCTGATTAACAGTGTTGTGATAGTTTTCAGGTGAACAGAAAAGGGATTCAGCCATACATGTACAGGTATCCATTCTCCCCTAAACTCCCCTCCCATCCAGACTGCCACGTAACATTGAGGTGACTTCCCTGTGCTCTACAGTAGGATCCTATTGGTTATCCATTTTAAATATAGCAGTGTGTACATGTCCATCCCAAACTCCCTATCTCCAAGGTATTTCTGATCCACCTGCTTTGTGCCCCATAATGAGCAAGAGAACTGAACATGGAACAACAGACTGGTTCCAAATAGGAAAAGGAGTACATCAAGGCTGTATACTGCCACCTTGCTTATTTAACTTCTATGCAGAGTACATCATGAGAAATGCTGGGTTGGAGGAAGCACAAGCTGGAATCAAGATTACCGGGAGAAATATCAATAACCTCAGATATGCAGATGACACCACCCTTATGGCAGAAAGTGAAGAAGAACTAAAGAGCCTCTTGATGAAAGTCAAAGAGGAGAGTGAAAAAGTTGGCTTAAAGCTCAACATTCAGAAAACTAAGATCATGGCATCCAGTCCCATCACTTCATGGCAAATAGATGGGGAATCAGTGGAAACAGTGGCTGATTTTATTTTTGGGGCTCCAAAATCACTGCAGATGGTGATTGCAGCCATGAAATTAAAAGATGCTTACTCCTTGGAAGGAAAGTTATGACCAACCTAGACAGCCTATTAAAAAGCAGAGACATTACTTTTTCAAGAAAGGTCTGTCTAGTCAAGGCTATGGTTTTTCCAGTAGTCATGTATGTGAGACTTGGACTATAAAGAAAACTGAGCACCGAAGAATTGATGCTTTTGAACTGTGGTGTTGGAGAAGACTCTTGAGAGTCCCTTGGACTGCAAGGAAATCCAACCAGTCTATCCTAAAGGAGATCAGACCTGAATATTCATTGGAAGGACTGATGTTGAAGCTGAAACTCCAATACTTTGGGGACTTGATGTGTAGAGCTCATTTGAAAAGACCCTGATGCTAGGAACAACTGACGGCAGGAGGAGAAGGGGACAACAGAGGATGAGATGGTTGGATGGCGCCATCAACTCAATGGACATGGGTTTGGGTAGACTCCGGCAGTTGGTGATGGACAGGGAGGCCTGGCATGCTGCAGTTCATGGGGTCGCAAAGAGTCAGACATGACTGAGCGACTGAACCAAACTGAACTGAATAAGCAAGAGACCAGGCAGTGGGGTCTAGACCAGCCTAGAGGATGAGTCCACGCTGAAACAAATGCCTTTGCAAGATTCCATCCAGCATTTGTCTCTGGAAGTCCCAGCCCTTTCTTTTTTATATAACAATTTTAAGTGGACCATTATTTAAAGTCTTCCTTGAGTTTGTTACAATATTGCTTCTGTTTTATGTTTTGACCACAAGGCATATGGGAATCTTAACTCCCTGACCGGTAATTGAACCCACACCTCCTGCGTTGGAAGGCAAAGTCTTACCCACTAGACCATGAGAGGAGTCCCTCCCAGCCCTTTCTGACAGCTGGCACGGGGTTCTTCAGAAATCCTTTCCAGGCTGGTTTCTGTGTTTGACCTGCTGGAGGGAGTCGGTCAAGTCCCTCCAGTTGGGCTTCAGTCTGGCTGCATCAGTCTGATTTCGGCTTTGGTTCCTTCCCTACAGGGGTGGGTTTCCTTGGCAAGACTACGAGGAGCCATGGCCCTGGTCATTTCCACCCCCCTGCCCTCCGCTCCCCTCACTGGGATGCTCTGACCTCTCCACTAAGGACATTTCCTGGAACATAACAGGAAGTGTCACCATTTTTCATGGGGTTCCCTTCACTCAGGTTCGTGCCTTGCTCTGTCCACCTTTTGATGTCAAGGTCAGCTCCCGGCAGCACCTGTACAATCCCAAGAAGAGGTGCTGGTGACACTTAGAATTACTGCAACTTGAGGGCTTCACTGGTAGCTCAGTGGTAAAGAATCTTCCTGTCAGCGCAGGGGACATGGGTTCGATCCCTGGTCCAGAAAGATCCCACATGCCATGGAGCGACTTAGCTTGTACGCTGCTAAGATTGAGCCTGTGGTCTAGAGCCCTTGAGCTGCAACTCCCAAGCTGGAGTGTTGCAAGTACTGAAGCCCACGTTCCTAGAACCCATGCCCCCACAACAGGAGAAGAAGCCTATAAGAAGCCCACCTACCCAATGCAAGAGTAGCTCCTGCTCTCTGCAACTAGAAAAAGCCCACACAAAGCAACAAAGACCCAGTGCAGCCAGTAAATAAATAAAATAAAATAAAAAGAAATACAGCAACTTGAGTATCTTTATTACGATGACTTCTTGATAATGAACAGCAATAACCATAAAGCCTTATTTCTAAATATTTGTTCCACACTGTCCCAGAGGCCCCAAGCATGGACCAGGAACTCTAGGCTCACTCCCTCTCCCTACCAACTGGTGTCTTCAAACCAGTGCCCTAAACTTTCTGGGCTTTATTTATCACCTTTCGGGGAGAAGGAAACCGAGGTTCCTGGCTTGCCCGCAACCTGCGTCTGTCTCTCTTTCTGATCCCCGCCTGCCTGACTGCCTCCAATGTCCTTGGTTGCAGTGCTTTCTGCTCAAGCTAGACAGACAGGGCTTGCTGCCCGTCAGCGCAGAGTGCATTTGCCCCCTGCCGCACCTGGAGTGCCTTTCGCACTGATCTGTGCTTCCCTGTATTCAGCGCAGGCTTCAAAATGCTTCCAGGGTGACACATGTAAGGATGCGCTGAGGCTCTCGGGTGGCTGGAGATCAGACTCTGGCAGTTTTCACGTCTGCCTCAGCTTGTACTTGCTGGCAGGCTGCTCGAGTCTCTGTTATCTGGGATGCCTGGAGAGCTTACATACACACACACATACTGTACATATCTCTATGTGCATAGAAACACATATATATCTATATATCACGTACCTATCTGTGCGTGTGTCTCTCTATATGACTTATTCTTTACAGCGAGTCCATGTCATTTATCTCTGACTGCTCCCAACCACACTCTGGGAAATGAGCTGTTGTGATTCTTACCTTTCAGAAGAGGATGCTGAGATTCAGAGATTCAGTAATTTGTTCCTTTTTCTTTCTTTTTAAAAAATATTTGTATTTATTATTTATTTATTTCATGTGTCAGATCTTAGAAGCGGCACACAGGATCTTTAGTGGCAGTATGCAAACTCTTAGTTGTGGCTTGCAGGGTATAATTCCCCTACCAGGGATTGAAACGGGGTCCCATGCATTGGAAACGCAGAGACTTGGCCCACTGAACCACCAGGGAAGTCCCTTCTTTTTACTTCTGAGTTTCCTGGTGGCTCAGATGGTAAAGAATTTGCTTGCAATGCAAATAGACCCAGGTTCGATCCCTGGATTGGGAAGATCCCTTGGAGAAGGGAATGGCAACCCACTCCAGTATTCTTCCCTGGAGAATTCCATGGACAGAGGAGCCTGGTGGGCTACAGTCCACGGGGTCACAAAGAGTCAGACATGAGTGAGCACTGACGCTCACTTTCATTTTTTTATTAGACCTTCAGGACCATATCTCTGACAAGTTCCTTCTCTAGAGTGCTTGTTAAATGAATAAATGCACCTTAAATAACTAAATGAGTAAATGTCTGCAGGTGCTACTATCTGATTATCCTTTAGGCCTATGGCCTGGTTTCTTTTGGGTCCACACGTGCAATGTCAGGGCTGGGTTTCTTGGTTTTGTCACATGAGTGTATGCTCCTCGGTTCTGTCTCATCACAACAAAGATTTGGAGTGACGGACATTAAAGGCCCCTCGGTATGTCACAGCTCTCGGGTCTTGGACAGACTGTGTTATAGCTCTCAGGTCTCGAATGGATCGTGTTATAGCTCTTAGACAAATCAGTGTTATAGCTCAGTGTTACAGCTCTATTTTATTTAGAAGATAGCAGGAAAATCCATCTTCAAGGCGTGAGGGCACGTCGATCCAAAGACGCAAAGAGAAGAGTGCCCCAACGCACGGGAGAGAAAGAGAGAGCTAGCTTTGGCTCCTCTTTTTATATGTTTTTCTCTCCCTGGGCCTGTCCTATGTAAATTGGGCCAGCCAGGAGTGTTGTTTGTTTTACCCGAGGTCCTCACTCCGGTCCTCGGACCTTCCTTTGTTCTATTTTCGCGGGCTTTTCTCTTCCTTATCCTTTAGCCACCGCCATTCTGTACTCATTTTCCCTATTCTAACTACCTAATAGTTTCAACCATGTATTCTGTTTGAAGAATAATTTAGAAGTGTGACCAGAAGATCCATCTGACTCTGGGTTAACTGGTGGCCCCAGTTAGGCCACCGAATTCAGTGCTTATAGCTAAATATAGTGTGACTTCAGAGATAACTCAGGTAATGGTCCACGGTCTCCCTTATCTCTTTCCCTGGCATTTCCCGGATGAGCGTATAAATCCCAGTAGAATCACGGCCTCCATCTCTTTAATGAGGCCTTTAAAAACCAGAGAAAATTATAGCAGCAGATAAGATTGGCTTTCCTGTGTACCTGCTTCATAAATGTTTCTCTTCTCCCTAGTGAAGTCAATGCCATTTGATAAACCCAGAAGTGAATTTCATGTGAATGGCTGGGTCACATGATTGAGTAAATTCTTCCAGCAGGAAAGGAGTAGTAAAAGCAGTTTCTGTCTTTCCTGATCTGATGGGTAACAGAAATGAAAATATTCCTCTCCTCTAGTAAAGACTGAGGTAGAGGGGAGACTGTGGCTTTCATATTCATGGACCAGGAAAGAATCCTCTCGTTGTTGTTCAGTCACTAAGTCGTCTCCGACTCTTTGCCACTCCATGGACTGCAGCATGCCAGGCTTCCCGGTCTTCACTGTCTCCTGGAGTTCACTCAAGTTCATGTCCATTGAGTGATACTATCCAGCCATGTCATCCTTGTTCACCCCCTTCTCCTTGTGCCTTCACTTTTCCCAGCATCAGGGTCTTTTCCAATGAGTCGGTTCTTCGCATTAGGTGGCCAAAGTATTGGAGCTTCAGCTTCAGCATCAGTCCTTCCAATGAATATTTAGGACTGATTTCCTTTAGGAATGACTGGTTTGATCTCCTTGCTGCCCAAGGGACTCTCATACCTGGTGTTTACTAAACCTTAGGCCATGGGCCAGGTACTGAGGTTACAGCACTGGCAAAGGAGCTTAGAGAAAATTCTGCCCTTGCATGGAAAGTACTGGGAAGGATAAATAGATATGAGAGATACCTAACCCGATAGGCGAGACACCTGTCTGTAGGCCCTGGGTACCATCTCCAATTCCTCATATGCTCTCCTTGATGCTAAAAGCATGGGGATCCACTTCCTCCAATCCCTTGCCAACAGGATTTTGGTTTACAGTCTGTTCTGAGAGGCTCACAGGCAAGGTTTAGAAAAAGGGAGATAAGTGGATGATATTTTCACAGTGACAAGTAGAACCAAGGTTTGGGGGGATGTGTCATTTGGCAGAGCAATCCTGTTGGTGGGACTTTAGGCAGCTGTGACAGGAACTGTGGGTTCCTGACCCAAGGGACAGTGGAGTTGCGGTATCTTCTTTCCTTGAAATGTAACCATGTATTGTGGAGGCAGAAATGGTCTTTCATGCCCTCTTTTCTTTCCACCCTTGATCATATGCTTGGGGAAGACTGAGGCTCTGCGTATTGGTGATTCTGATGAATAGGAGAAGTTTCCCCAGCCCTCATCTCTACCTGATTCTACTAAGACCCCTTGAAACCAGAATCGTCCTTTCCATTCCTGAGGAGGCTAGGCTTCCATCCCTTAAAATCCCTGCAATGGCTTCATCTGAGGCCGTTACCTTGCCAAGAACCATCCTCAAGAAGACCCCAAGAACCTCCCCTCCCACCCTTTTATTGTCTCCTGTCCCATAACTGGATAAAATCCTAGCATATCCCAGACAAATGTGTACAGGGGACTTCCCTGGTGATATAATGGATAAGAATCCACCTGCCAGTGCAAGGGACACGGGTTCGATCCCTGGTCTGGGAGGATCCCACATGCCTCGGAGCAGCTGAGCCCATGCTCTAGAGCCTGAGAACCGCAACTACTGAGCCTGTGTGCTGCGTGCACTGAAGCTCGGATGCCCTAAAGCCCGTGCTCTGCAGCAGGAGAAGCCGCAGCAATGAGAACCCCACGCACTGCAAGTTGGGAGTGGCCCCCACTCTCCCCAACTAGAGAAAGACTGCATGCTGCAATGAAGACCTAGCTAGCACAGCCAAAAAAAAAAAAAAAGAAAAAAAAAGAAATGTGTACAAGGTCTGACCTGGGAGGGGAGTTTACATACCAAAATAATATTGTTTTCATTAGTGTTGGTAGATACTGAAGAAATATGTGTGGGAATGGGTTCCAAGGAGTATCTATCAAGGAAGTATCTATCTGAAATCTAGGAAAATGTATCTTTGGGGGGAGGTGTCTTGTAATTCCATTCTGTATAGAATACCTTAAGGAATGACTGAGTACATACAGGCAGGATCACATTACAGGAGGGAAATTTTGTCCCTCCATCAGAGAAAAACCATAGCAGGCTGAGGGCAAAGGGGTCATAGGTCAGATAGTGCAAGATGGAAGTTCTGAACAACAGGAGCCTCACTGCAGTTGCAAACAAACAGAATAAGACTTTAAAATACATGCAGCTTCTTCTTTGTTTTGTTATTCAAATATTTGTTAATAATTATGAATTTTTAATTTCCTCTCCTCTTCTCCTGGGTTTGTGTGTGCTAAGTTGCTTCAGTTGTGTCCAACTCTTTATGACCCTGTGAACTGTAGCCCACCAGGCTCCTCTGGGAAGCCAGGGATTCTCCAGGCAAGAATACTGAAGTGGGTTGCCATGCCCTCCTCCGGGGGATCTTCCTGACCCAGGGATTGAACCCGTGTCTCATGTCTCCTGCATTGGCAGCAGCTTCTTTCTCACTAGTGGCACCTGGGAAGCCCTTCCTCTTCTTAAACTGGCTCTAAAAGGATTACAGGTGGTAGATAGTAAGAGTGATGGAGACTGAATGGAAGAGATGGAGACTGGAATCCTCACCGTTAATGATGAACCGGGACTCCAAAGTATGTGTTCACTCCTCTAGTTCATGCAACCATCCATGTAATAATTAAATGTCAGGCTCAGAGACCTGTACGTTTTGCTGACACACCGAAAAATACCATGAGTGTATATTAATCACGCAATCAGAATCCATGAACCCATCACTCTCAGATTCTGTGGAAGCTTTCCCTTCTCCAGTGTGATCTGGAAAATGCTGGCAAAATTTATATCTTAGCGAAAATAGCGATGTGATTTTCTGGTGTCTATTTAACTTCATTGCCATATCTATATCTCAGACAGAGCCTGCTTTTTCTTCCTCAAGTCTGTAAAAATAAGGAATAAACATTTCAAACCCTTTTTGGCAGAAAGGATAATACTCTCCTGGTAGTCCAAGCTATAAATGGATCAGTCTTGGGCAAAAATATAAATGCCCTGACATTTCTGCTCATCGCCATTAAAATATCCCTCTGGCAATATCAGATTGTGGCATTTCTACACCATCTATGTGGCATGGTTATGATAAAAGCTTGGAAACCTTGTTCTGGATGAACAGATAAAATGAACCTCTTGGGGAAAAAAGTGCTTTTTTCATAGTAGATAAATAAATCAGTGATTAGTACTTAAATATTCTTTAAATGAGAGTACATTTGTTAAACTTTAATCAAAGGAAATTATCTATCAAAGAACCTGACAAAAATCTAAATTAGAAAACAAGCAAACAAACAATTATTTTACTACTTAATTGCAAAATTTCAACATTTTTAAAGCACAGGTTTGAACTGAACCAATCATTAAATACAGAAAACCGCATTGAAATAGGCCAATTTGCTTACCACCAAGTTGAACAAAAAGTAGATTATGTAAAAAGCAAAAACAAACAAAATCTGGGAATTCTTAAACAAGCGGAAACAAAAGCAAATGAAATGATCGAATCAACTGAAATCCAAAGTAAAAAGAAAAATTTGTTTCCTGAAGTGATTATCTTGTAACTGAAAAGATATTCTCTAACATGAACCTGAACCCAAATGCTCACGCTTTAAAATATAGTTAGTCGTTTCTAAAAGAGGTGACCATTTTCCATCCTGAAGGACCAGTTAATGTGCAAAGTCTCATAATTTATTTTCATCTTAATTCAACATAAGTAGACAGATCAGTTCAGTTGCTCAGTCGTGTCTGACTCTTTGCGACCCCATGGACTGCAGCACACCAGGCTTCCCTGTCCATCACCAGCTCCCAGAGCTTGCTCAGACTCATGTCCAATAAGTCAGTGATGTCATCCAACCATCTCATCCTCTGTCGTCCCCTTCTCCTTCTGCCTTCAATCTATCCCAGCATCAGGGTCTTTTCCAATGAGTCAGTCAAGTAGACAGATAGATAGATATATAGACAGATTTTCTTTTGGGTGCTGAGCAGCTGGAAAGGAATCTCAGACATCTTGTAAACCTTCCATCCTGTGGCCTCTCTTCTAAATACAGAAGATTCTCCCAATTCTCCCAATCCCCTAGGAAGAAATCCCCAATCCCCACCCTTTAACCGTGTCTATGGTAGAACAGACATTTCCCTCCTGGTGGACTGAACCTAATGTGGCCTTCACAAGAAACCACCCATTGCAATTTAGACATCTCAGTCTTGAGGTAGAATTCCTTCTTCTCTGGGAAACCTGAGTTTTTGCCATTAAGGGGTTCCACTGATTGAACGTGGACCACCTACATTACAGAGGATAATATCCTTTACTTAAACATGAATCTGAGCAAAACTCCAGAAGAAGTGAAGGACAGGGAAGCCTGGCATGCTGCAGTCCATGGGGGTCACAGAGAGTCAGACAGGACTTAGCAACTGAACAGCAGCAACTGGCTGTAAACATTAATCCTGCCTACAAAACCCCTTTGCAGCAACATCTAGACTAGTGTTGGAACAAGGGGCCAGGTGGCATAGCCTAGTCAGGATGACACAGAAAGTTAACTGACACAGAAGAGTGAAATAGCCAAGCTCCGGGGCAGGAGGTCATATTTATTTCAAAGCAACAGCTGGAGGAAGCAAGAAGGTGCTAGGAAAGGAGAAGCCTGAGTTAAGTGGGCTGGGACAGACGTGGAAAGAGGGGCCATCCCATAATGCTCAGCCTGGAAATATTATCTGCATTCTGAAAGCCAGAGACTGAGATGTTTATAAGACCTTTCCCCTCAACAGGTGAAAAATCATTTCACTGACTGAAGCCACTGAGTCCATTTCAATTTGTAGGCAGCCCACGGGAAAACATCTGCAAAGTTGCTAGATTGCATCAGTTGTGAGGTTGCAGAAAGAAAAAGATAGAGTTCCACATGCCCCCATCCTATGGTCTTGAGGTATTTTACCAACCAATTATTTCAAAAGTGAGCTCACCTTGCAGGGGCTTGTTCCCAACAAACCTTCCTGCTCTACCTCCAACCTGTTCCCATTCTTACTCCTGATGCTTGGGTTCTTCTATTTACCCTTCTCCTCCTGGTCTCTCCCTTTCCCAAGGTTAACTGACATTTAGTACTTCATCTCCTTAGTGTTGGGACTTCCCTAGTGGCTCAGTGGTAAAGAATTCACTGGCTAGTGCAGGAGACACAGGAGATGCAGGAGACACGGGTTCAATCCCTGGGTCGGGAAGATCCCTTGGAGTAGAAATGGCAACCCACTCCAGCATTCTTGCCTGGAAAATTCCATGGGCAGAGGAGGCTGGTGGGCTACAGTCCATGGGGTCGCAAAGAGTTGGACATGACTGAGCACACAGATGCACGCACTCCTTAGTGTTACTCAAGCAGCAATGCAAGAAATTGGGTGAGATTCACTCCAGAGTTTTCCCCTCCTCTGCCTCTCCCTCCTCTTTCCCCACTCTTATGAAATCAGCCAAAGCTATGGTTTTTCCAGTAGTCATGTATGGATGTGAGAGTTGGTCCATAAAGAAAGCTGAGCACCAAAGAACAGATGCTTTTGAAATGTAGTGCTGGGGAAGACTCTTGAGAGTTCCTTGAACTGCAGGGAGATCAAACTCGTCAATCCTAAAGAAAATCAACACTGAGTACTCATTGGAAGGACTGATGCTGAAGCTGAATCTCCAATACTTTGGCCGCCTGATTCGAAGAGCTGACTCATTTGAAGAGACCTTGATGCTGGGAAAGATTGAAGGCAAATAGAGAAGGGGGCAGTAGAGGATAAGATGGTTAGACAGCATCACTGACTCAATGGACATGAATTTGAGCAAATTCCAGGAGATAGTGGAGAACAGAGGAGCCTGGCGTGCTGCAGTCCATGGGGTCGTAAAGACATGACTTAGCAACTGAATGACAACAACAATGAAATCAGTGTATCTGTACTTAATCTCTTGGGAGCAAATTTCTTGCTCCAGCCCACAGCTCTATACAGAATACTCATATCCACCCAAACTCTCCAGCTTGGGATGGTGACTCAGGAAGTTGAATTTTGTGCTTTTAATGGTATATATATATAGTACATGGTCAGGGCTTCCCAGGTGGCACTAGTGGTAAAGAATCCACCTCTAATGCAGGAGACACAGGTTTGATCCCTGGGTCAGGAAGATCCTTTGGAGAAGGAAATGGCAACTCACTCCAGTATTCATGCCTGGAAAATTCCATAGGCAGAGGAACCTGGCAGGCTGCAGTCCATGGAGCCACAAAGAGTTGGACACAACTGAGTAACCGAGCACTTAATGGTCAATTAATGCTTGATATTATAATAATAGTTGTTGGGGGGCAGCTGATATGATGTGGGCCTGAAAGAGAGAAACCATAAATTAAAGACATTTAGTTCCAAAAATTAGTAAGTAGGAGACAGGCTCAACTGATGACCCCAGAGGCATGGTCAGGCGAAGCAGCTACATTCTTAGTACCAAGAATCTGTAAACACAGCCGAGAAAACGGAACCAAAATGGAGATGTCCAGGCAGAGATGGGTTCTTGAAGGAATAATGCTGAGCATGAACCGAAGATCAGGAAGAGGAAACCCAGGCTCAGTGGGGTAGAGCAAGTGGGAAGGTGGGAGTGGCATGAAGACACCAGCTAAAGACCTGCCTTGCTCTGGGCTGCTTTCCAGAGATTCTCCACATCAGTTCTTTTCATTTATTTTAGCTGGGTAGCTCTTTGCTGCACACGGGCCCAGCAGTTGTTATGTACAGGCTTTGTTGCCCCATGCGGCATGTAGGATCTTAGTTCCCCGACCAGGGATTGAACCTGAGTCCCCTGCGTTGGCAGGCAGATTATTAACCACTGGACCCCACAAGGAAGTCCCTCCCTGTCGGTTCTTATTTCTTGATGTTTTAAAAGGAATATCGGGTGCCCCAGAGTTAGAAATGCTTTGTTAAAAGGCCACAGATGGACAGTTGATTGGATTTTTAGTTAAGATAAAGAGTCAGGCACGACTTAGGCACTAAACAGCAACAAATTCAAGACAGAAAGCTCCTCTTAGAGGTTTTGTAGTGACCACTTTCACAGACATATCCCTTACTGAAAAGTGGAGGGCGTGTTTCTTCCACAAAATAGCTCTTGCTATTCATTCTAGAGTTCTGAAAATATTACCCAGACTCCACATAAAATGCCACTGACCATTGCCTATTAATTGTGATAATGGTGATCCTCTCTCTTGGAATAAGTGTAAACTTCAAGTTGAAGTTTGCACATGGTCCTCTCTGGTAATGAGTTTGACTGATGCTGACGTTGGCTTGTTTCAGGGTCGGTTTCATTGCAAGACCAAGAGACTTTCCTTACTTCCAACTAGATGTGAAACAGAAGAACCAATTTGAATCCTACTTTCAACATGATCCAGCCATGTAAGCATAAACAATTCATTTACATTCTGTGAAGTTCAGTCTCAAAGGGATGCTGCTATAATTCAAATCAGCTAGAATTATCCTTCCCCTTAAACTCTTGAAGATTAGTTTGCAACCCCATTCCATAAGTTGTGGATAGCCCATTGTCCCTCCCAAGATAGAGTCACAAGGTTCTGGGGGGATTCCCTGGTCACTTGGGCTCTCAGCTTTGGTGTTTATACTGTGCGGTGTTGCTTCACAGCAGACTGATGGGAAAATCACCTCCTCTCCCTGACATCCTTCAGACCCTCCCCACTTACAAAAGGGACAGCTTTCCAGGGTATTCAAATGCAAACTATTGAAACAGGATATTCTGCATTCTTGGTGTCTAAACCCACAGTGAAACTGAAAGTCACTCCATCATCTCTGATTCTTTGTCAGGCTCCTCTGTCCATGAGATTCTCCAGGCAAGAATGCTGCAGTAAGTGGGCATTCTAGGGGATCTTCCTGACCCAGGGATCAAACCCTGGTCTCCTGCATTGCAGGCAGATTCTTTACCAGGGAAGTCCTCCTTACCTCCGCTAAGCCTAATCCTCTTTCTCTCTTCCTTCTCTGTTCTCCTCCTCATTTCTCTTCATTCTGTTGCAGAACAGTTTGTCTGTTTCTCCCCTAGCACAGTCTCCTTCAGATCTCTGCCAGGGTCTTGCTTTCTATACTGAATGAGTCATAAGGTATTTTCCTAAGCAGACACGCCCTCCTCTTTAAAAAAAGACTCTGGCTCCAGTCTTTCAATACTCAAATTGTTTTCACTCCCACTTTATGATGAAGAAGTCATGACCCTAATCAACAGAAATGCATATTGGGAACTAGCACCCTGGGACTTCGGAGCAGGTGTAATATACTAGGAGTTATGCTAAGAACTTCCCCATCTGTCAGTTCATGTATTGCTTTCAAATCTCCCAAACCTGCAGTCTACTTCCTAAACTGAGTTCACTCCAGAAATCTATTATGCTGCTTCCTTTCGAGGTCTGGAGATGTAGATCTGTCTTCAGTTGATTCTACAGATATTAATCGATTCAATTTCCTAAGTTTATTGAGTGGATTAAGTGAAGTATTGCCTATGATACACATACTAAAGAGAGAAGCACCAGATAAGTGCTCAGCAAATATTGTCTCTCATTATAAAAATATTTACTAAATGTGGCTATTTTCCTGTATTTCACTCTTACGAATATTCCTGAAATGACCCGTATTTATACACATATTATTGTGCAATGATGGTTTGTTTGCAGACTAAAATCAGAGATGTGTCAAGGGTCAAAGGGTATTGTGGTTGAACCTTTCAATGGATATCACACAATTTCCCCCTAAGAATTATGCCATGTTAACCCCCTCAGACGCTGTGTTTGAGAATGCCTGCTGAATTCAAACCCCCACCAATGTGGGGTGTTATCAACCCTTTTCATTTTTGTCAATGTACATAAGTCATATTTTATTTTAATTTGCATTTCCTTATTAGTGAAGTTAAGCCTATGTATATGTTCTTTGTCTTATTCACGCTGTCTACTCATTTTTCTTCAATTAATTAATTGGGCTGCATCGGGCCTTAGTTGCTGCACGTGGGATCTTTGTTGCTGTGCTTGGGCTTCTCTCTGGCTATGACACATGGGCTCAGCAGTTGTAGCCCTTGGGCTCAGTTGCTCCTCAGCTGGTGTGATCTCATTTCCCTGACCAGGACTCTGAACCCTGCAATGCAAGGCAGATTCTTAACCACTGGACCACCAGGGAAGTCCCAAATCAGTTTTTCTTTAGATTTATTTGGGCATCTGTTATATGCTGGATCTGGTCTCTGGGCATCATGAATATAGTGGATATCAGAACAGATAGGTTTTTGCTCTTGCCAACTGAAAATGTTTATTCATTTTTATTCTTATTGATTTGTAAAGGCTCATTGCCTCTTTAGAAAATTCACCCTTTGTCTATAATAGGCTACAAATTTGGGGAGGAATGGGATATTTAAGGCAGGAGTTAATAAAAGACATCTTTTCAGAGTGTAATAAAGTGTTAATTCTCAGGAGGCACATAGTGGTTTTTCCACACTTGGGGCAAGCAGTTATCACTGAGTGTGGTCATGATTTTCCTCATTCTTTGGTAAAAATCAGATGGTAAGTTTCTGAACACATTCTGGATAAGAGCTGGTACATGGTAGAGGACAGGAGAGGTAAAGCAGTTCTTGAATCCTGAATAGATGCCCTGGTTTATAGCAATCCACTAAAAAAAAAAAAAAAAAAAAAAAAACTGATTAAAAAACACCGGTATGGCCTGATGATGGAATCTCAGGCCCACATCCAAAAGGCAGAATTGACGCAAACTACCTAATGATAAAGTCATTTGGGTAGGAGATTGGAAATCAATTTTCTTCTGAGTACGGAGTGCTCTTATTTCGGGGGACAATTTGTACCTAATCTGTGCCAAAGTCTTAGAAGCGAACATGCAGGACACCGAGACCTGATGCTCATGTGGTCACCACCATTCAAGGCAGGGGGACAGGATGGTCATGGAGGCCCCTGCCCTGCAGGGTCCCAGCAGTTCACCTGGGAAGTCGCAAGTGAGCTGAGGCTCTGGGCTTTTCTGTGAGATGTCTTCTCCAGGGGCGGCCACCTTCACTGTGAGAAATCCAGGAAGGATCCAGAAGACCAGAGCACAGTCTGTGTCAGGGGTTCCTGACCCCTGGGGTTCCCTGGTGGCTCAGAGGGTAAAGAATCCACCTGCAATGCAAGAGACCTGGGTTCAGTCCCTGGGTTGGGAAGATACCATGGAGAAGGGAATGGCTATTCACTCCAGTATTCTTACTTGGAGAATTCCAGGGACAGAGGAGCCTGGCAGGCTATAGTCCAAGGGATTGCGAAGAGTCAGATACGACTGAGCAACTGTCACAACCCCTGGGCCACGGGCTGGTACCAGTCCATGGCCTGCTAGGAGGGAGCTGGGCTGAATGTCAGGAGGTGAACAGCAGGTGAACTGACACCATCTCTTCTCTGACGTCCATGGAAAAATTTTCTTCTGTGAAACCGGTCCCTGGTGCCAAAAGATTGGGGACCTCTGGTCTATATGACTTAGAGGGACAGGGTATCAGGGAAGGCTCCCCCCAAAACACTCACGTATATACAAACACATATTCCCCACCTCTTCCATTCCCCATCAACATACCCTCCTCAGTACTTCTCTTTATAACTCTTCAAACTGTAAGTATCCTGAGAGAAATGATTCCCTTAGATGTGTATCATCAGACCACACCTTCAAAGGAATCACCTCCAAGCTGACTACTGCTGCTTCCAAGGACTAAATGAGGATTCTTGTGTTTATTCCATGTGTGACCTGTATGTTAGCTATATGGGAATATTTAATATGATATCGAACCGGTTGTGTTTCTTCATCTCACACAATGAACTCACTAAGCCACTCATAGAACAGAATCACATTCAGAGGTCTTTTCATTACCAAGTACTGACAGAATACAAATAAGGTATTACAGCATAATACATAATTACAGCATAATAAGATAATACAGCATAGTAATCCCCCAAATATTCTTTACATAGGTGCTTCTCAGGTTTACAACATGTCTTTCTGACTTTAAATTTAATAAGAGATATTATTTATCTAGCTCCTACTGCATATGTATGTAGTATATATACTTTGCTTAAACTGTTCATATATGACATATATATTTGTATATATATATTACTAGGCTCAGGCGGTAAAGAATCCGCCTGCAACTCAGGAGACCTGGGTTTGATCCCTGGGTTGGAAAGATCCCCTGGAGTAGGGGATGGCAACCCACTCCAGAATTCTTGCCTGGAGGGTCCCCACAGACAGAGGAGCCTGATGGACTGCAGTTCGTGGGTTTGCAAAGAGTCGGACACAACTGAATGACTAAGCACATAGGTTCAGTTCAGTTCAGTCGCTCAGTTGTGTCTGACTCTTTGCGACCCCATGAATTGCAGCACACCAGGCCTCCCTGTCCATCACCAACTCCCGGAGTTCACTCAGACTCATGTCCATTGAGTCAGTGATGCCATCCAGCCATCTCATCCTCTGTCGTCCCCTTCTCCTCCTGCCCCCAATCCCTCCCAGCATCACAGTCTTTTCCAATGAGTCAACTCTTCGCATGAGGTGGCCAAAGTACTGGAGTTTCAGCTTTAGCATCATTTCCTCCAAAGAAATCCCAGGGCTGATCTCCTTCAGAATGGACTGGTTGGATCTCCTTGCAGTCCAAGGGACTCTCAAGAATCTTTTCCAACACCACAGTTCAAAAGCATCAATTCTTTGGCGCTCAGCCTTCTTCACAGTCCAACTCTCACATCCATACGTGACCACTGGAAAAACCATAGCCTTGACTAGATGGACCTTCGTTGGCAAAGTAATGTCTCTGCTTTTGAATATGCTATCTAGGTTGGTCATAACTTTCCTTCCAAGGAATAAGCGTCTTTTAATTTCATGGCTGCAGTTTTCATTACAATCCCAAAGAAAGGCAATGCCAAAGAATGCTAAAACTACTGCACAATTGCACTCATCTCACACGCTAGTAAAGTAATGCTCAAAATTCTCCAAGCCAGGCTTCAGCAATATGTGAACTGTGAACTTTCTGATGTTCAAGCTGGTTTTAGAAAAGGCAGAGGAACCAGAGATCAAATTGCCAATATCTGCTGGATCATGGAAAAAGCAAGAGAGTTCCAGAAAAACATCTATTTCTGCTTTATTGACTATGCCAAAGCCTTTGACTGTGTGGATCACAATAAACTGTGGAAAATTCTGAAAGAGATGGGAATAACAGACCACCTGACCTGCCTCTTGAGAAATCTGTATGCAGGTCAAGAAGCAACAGTTAGAACTGGACATGGAACAACAGACTGGTTCCAAATAGGAAAAGGAGTTTGTCAAGGCTATATATTATCACCCTGCTTATTTAACTTATATGCAGAGTACATCATGAGAAACGCTGGACTGGAAGAAACACAAGCTGGAATCAAGATTGCTGGGAGAAATATCAATAACCTCAGATATGCAGATGACACCACCCTTATGGCAGAAAGTGAAGAGGAACTAAAAAGCCTCTTGATGAAAGTGAAAGTGGAGAGTGAAAAAGTTGGCTTAAAGCTTAACATTCAGAAAACAAAGATCATGGCATCTGGTTCCATCACTTCATGGGAAATAGATGGGGAAACAGTGGAAACAGTGTCAGACTTTATTTTTTTGGGCTCCAAAATCACTGCAAACTAATACAATTTTGTAAAGTTTAAAAATAAAATAAAATTGTAGTTGGAAAAAAAAAAAAGGATCTGGCAAAGAATAGCAAAATCGTAGACCTAGTTTAAATTGAGACAACAGTGAAGCGAAATGAAGCACACATACATTTGTTAGAATCAAAACTGGCCTAATAAATAAGAATACAACTGCAAAAAAAAAATCACTGCAGATGGTGACTGCAGCCATGAAATTAAAAGCACATAGGTTATATATCTAATAATCTTTGCAAAAACACCAAGTACATATTTATTATATATTACATTATATATCTTTATACATAATCATTTGTTGTTGTTTAGTTGCTAAATCATGTCTGATGCTTTGTGACCCCATGGACTGCAGCACGCCGGGCTTCCATGTCCTTCACTATCTCCTGGAGTTTGCTCAAATTCACGTCCATTTTATCAGTGGTGCCATACAACCATAATCATTAGTGTTTATAAAAAAGGCCCAGAAGTTTGGCATTGTTATACTTATTTTATGAATGAAAAAAGTTAGGACTTTCTTGGTGGTCCAGTGGCTAAGCCTCGGTGCTCCCAGTGCAGGGGGCTGGGTTTGATCCCTGGTCAGGGAGCTAGATCCCTTAGATCTCAACTAAGAGCCCATATTCCACAGCTAAAGATTCCGCATGCCACAACTAAGACCTGAAAGCCAAATAAGTAAATAAATATTAAAAAATAAAAATAAATGAACAAAAGCGAAGTTCAGTAAAGATTGTTAGCTTGCTGAGTGTTGACATATAACTCAGCTTTGACTGAAACTCAGATCTCTCTTCCTTAGTCACAATATTAATAAGTCACAATATTAATAATATTAATAATTAATATTAATAATAGCTAAGGCTATATAGTTCTGTTTGTCAGATGGTATTCAAAATACATTTTAGGTACATTTACTCATTTAACCTCCATGAGATAGGTATGATCGTCACCCCATTTTACAGATGAGAAAACTAAGGCACAAAGAGGTTAAACAGATTGCCCAAAGTCACATGATTAATGCCTGGAACTGGTGTTTGAACCCAGGAAGTTTGACTCCAAAGCTCAGTGCTTTTTTTTGCTACATCAAACTATTAATACTTCTCCAGAATATTTTAATTTTAATTATACACTAATTTAAGTCTTTTTGCCAAAAAGTTAGGAATCATGGAAGAGAAAAGAAGAATAAAACATCTATAATCCCAACATTGAGAATCATCCATGAATGGCATTTTCTTGTATTCCTTTGCCGTCCCTATAAATGAATATTTCTATACTGGGACTGGGGGAAATCAGTTTCTATGGAGTGGAAAAAACGAATTTTATGACCACTCCAGAATTTATTTCTTCATTTCTCTCCTGATGTTCATTGTCTTTCTCTCTATGTATTTGAATCCCTTATTTAAGATGTATTTTTTGAGATAGAATTGAGGGTGAGGGAGAACCACCTTTAACCTTTGCAAGCATTGCTAAATTGATTTCTTAGCAGATTGTTCATATTCACAACCCATCTGAAATGTATGTGGATGTTCATTTCAGCATACCACTATCAAACTTTAAATTTTCCCTAAGAAATTCTAGCCACTTGAGAAGGCATAATATGGTATGTTGTTAATGTGACTTTGCATGGTTTTCCTGTTTTTTGTTGTTGTTTTTGCATACTTGCTAAGTCGTGTCTGACCCTTTGCGACCCCATAGACTGCAGCCCACCAGGCTCCTTCTGTCCATGGAATTCCCAGGCAGGAGTGGGTTGCCATTTCCTGCTCTGGGGGATCTTCCTGACCCAGGGCTCAAACCTGAGTCTCCTTCTTGGCAGGCAGATTCTTTACCCCTCAGCCACCTATTTTTAATTGCTCTTGCTAGTGAACCTTTCCCCCTTCTCTTTGGAAACTGTCTCGATTGATTATTTACCACCTGAGATGAGTTAGTTGAGAGAGATTGACTCTTTCTGACCTGGCCCTATTGACTTTGCATGTCTTCCACTTCCTTGCTGACCTCAAATGCTCCTGACTGGACCTGATGCCTCTTTCTGGACCCACCTATGTTAGCTGATTTTTTTTTTTTTTTTAATCACTCTGTCAGATTGGCCATGTCATGCTGAATCCACTTAATCCTACAGGAAGGAAAAGAAAATCCCCTCTCAGAGCTGTAAGAGCCACATTACCATCTCTTCTCTGCAATTTTTCTGCTTTCTTGTGTGACTCATTAAGGGGGGAAAAAAAGAACTATACCTATGGCAATTGAAATGACAGGCAAGTGCCAGGCTCTGCTGGCATTTCTTTGATGAAGGACACAGGAAGGCCCCTCAGCGTTCTCCAGAGAAGGGCCAACAGGGCCTGTAACACAGTTTTGTTTTTATCTTCCTGGCTTACTTCACTCTGTATGACAGTCTCTAGGTCCATCCACATCTCTATACATGACCCAATTTCATTCCTTTTTATGGACGAGTAATATTCCATTGTCTATATGTACTACATCTTCTTTATCCGTTCCTTTATTGATATATATGTGGAATCTAGAAAAACGGTAGAAATGATCTTATTTTTGAAGCAGAAATAGAGACACAGACATAGAAAACATCACTATGGACACCATGGGGGATAGTGGGGGGAGTGGATGAACTGGGAGATTGGGATTGATAATATATATACTATTGATACTAAGTATAAAATAGATAACTAATGAGAACTTACTGTATAGCTACTCAATGCTCTATGGTGACCCAAATGGGATGGAAATGCAAAAAATGATTCACCTTGCTGTACAGGAGAAACTAACACAACACTGTAAAACAGCTATACTCAAGTAGAAATTAAAAAAAATAAAAAGGTGAAAAAAAGACATAGTTTTGGAATCAGACAGAATGGTTTGAGACCTGACTCAGTCACTCACATTTGATGTAATGTGGAGAAAGAGCATGCAGAATAATTTAACACAGAGCTGGTACATAACATGTACATGTACATGTACATAACATGTGCTCAGTAAACCACAGCATGACCGGTAGTAGTAGCAGTGTAGATCGATACCAGGGGCATATGGGAATGCGATTGAAGAATATCACTGCCATGTCACTAGATAAAGGATGTTGTGCTGAGCAAGCCATCAGCCCCTCAGCTGCCCCACATGATGTACCCTGAGGGGATTCAGGCTGGAAAAAAAGAGTATACTGGCCCTAAATAGTTAAAAGAATAATTTCAATAAGCCAAGACTTTTGCATTTTCCCATACACAGAAAGGCACTAAATTCATTAACTTGAGATATCTGGTTTTCTTTAATTAACAGTAAATTTTCGATGTTCCAACTACCCGGGTCTTTTGCAAAAACTCATATATCCTGGCTCTTCCTTTACCTCTACAGAAGGAACACTTAGAGCTGTGCTTTCCAATCTTTTTGGCGCCAGAGGTTGATGTCATGGAAGATAATTTTTCCATGGACTGGGCGGGAGCGATGGTTTTGGGGTGATTCAAGTGCATTACGTTTATTGTCCCCTTTATTTCTATCATTATTATATCAGCTTCACTTCAGATCATCAGGTATTAAATGCTGAAGGTTGGGGGCCCCTACTTTAGTCCCTGGCTTAAGTCCTCAGTAAGTCTGCCTCAGTTCAGCTCAGTCACTCAATTGTGTCCAACTCTTTGTGACCCCATCAACCACAGCACACCAGGCCTCCCTGTCCATAACCAACTCCTGGAGTCCACCCAAACCCATGTCCATTGAGTTGGTGATGCTATCCAACCATCTCATCCTCTGTCGTCCCCTTCACCTCCTGCCCTCAATCTTTCCCAGCATCAGGGTCTTTTCAAATGAGTCAGCTCTTCGCATCAGGTGGCCAAAGTATTGGAGTTTCAGCTTCAACATCAGTCCTTCCAATGAACACCCAGGACTGATCTCCTTTAGGATGGACTGGTTGGATCTCCTTGCAGTCCAAAGGGACTCTCAAGAGTCTTCTCCAACACCACAGTTCAAAAGCATCAATTCTTCTGTGCTCAGCTTTCTTTATAGCCCAACTCTCACATCCATACATGACCACTGGAAAAACCATAGCCTTGACTAGACGGACCTTTGTTGACAAAGTAATGTCTCTGCGTTTTAATATGCTATCTAGGTTGGTCATAACTTCCCTTCCAAGGAGTAAGCGTCTTTTAATTTCATGGCTGCAATGATCACCATCTACAGTGATTTTGGAGCCCAGAAAAATAAATTCAGCCACTATTTCCACTGATTCCCCATCTACTTGCCATGAAGTGATGAGACTGGATACTATGATTTAGGTTGTGCATTTTTTTTTCAATCAACAGGAATAAAGTAGTCAAGAGAAGAACGTTGAGAGGAAAAGAGTCAGGAGTGATTCTCTAGGAGAGTTAATGTGTCAACCTTACAATTTTGCCAGAAAGCAAAGTACTAACTATACTCTTTCTCCAATTTTAGTTATTTAGACTCTTAACCTTGTTTCCCTTCTTCTGACTGTGGTCTTCAATCAAATGACTTAGTTTCCATCTGTCAACAAATGATGCCAATGACAGAAACCACCACAGTCCCCTTGGCTAATTGGGCCACTCATCAAATGGACTGAAGCTGATCTGTTCAATCAGAAGACACAGTAGGAAGATGTCTGACTCAGAGTCAATCCCACGACTGGCATAGACATAGCTAAAAGACAAGAGCACCAGAAATGTTTAATCATACTTCCTTGCAGGAGTTTCCAAAGAACTTTATTTCTAAATGTGACTCTTAATCTCACAAAGATTTATAAAGCTGATTTAGTTCCTTGATGTGAAGATAAATATGCCTGGGGTTTTAGAAATGTCAAATACATTTCTTGAAAATGATAATTTCAGGCTATCAACCTCATGGGCCACGTGGGACCCTAGAACCAGTTTAGCTAATTCTTAACCATCTTATTATCTTTAGTGATCCCCTAGCCCACTTTCCTATACAAACAAAGTTAGCCAAGTCCTTCTTTACTCACACACATTTATTTATTCAGTGACCTTCTTGACTGATAGCCCCAGTTTATGACTATCAGCATAGTGATAAAGCTTAGTTTGCTCCAAACTTTGCATGTCTCAAATCTGCCCCCTGTATCCCATCCTCATTGTTTTTGTTTTTTTGTGTCATCTTGTGTAGACTGGCATGCTATTTTTTCTTACTCCTTCTCAAATTATCTTCCTGTACAAGGAGTTTTTCTAAAATGCGAATAACAACATAGCATGTTCCCACTTGCATTTTGAAGACTCCCCAAAATCTATGGTAGTATTGTGCAACAAATAGCGATGAAGGAAAGTTCTGCATCTGAGCTGTTCAGTAGGGTAACCAGCAGCCTCATGCAGCTATTGAGCATGCTGATTTTAAGTAAAACATTAAGAAACCTTATTTCCTTAGCAATAGAAAAGGAGTTGGGGATGGCGTGAGATTACTGAATAAAAAATGAGCTGCAAATATCTAATATCCAGTTTCACCTGTTCATTCAGCCCAGACAATCTGAGAATCGAAAGCCGTTAAAAGCACAAAGCCTCTTTTCAAAAACGCCTTCTTCAGTTGTCAGACTGTTTCTCGTACAGTTACTTGCCAAATTTTAGCTGCATTTAAAATATATGTAGTGCCTGTGTTTTCAGAAAACAGATATAAATTAGAGCTGTCCTTTGCACAGTTTAAATTACTCCAGCAATTTCTCTATGTGGAGGGAAGAGACTTTTAAGCAAGTTCACCACTTTAATAGATGTTCATACAATGAATAGAACTCCACGTGGGCATCTGTGAATTCTGACCTGGAAAACATTATGAATTTCTCTCTCATTTTTCCAAGCTGCTCTTAAATCCAACACACAATATTAGCTTAGTTTTGATGCATGGAGTGAGACTTTATTCGTGGGAGCTAAAATACTGTTGGATGCTGTCATCCAAATGATCCAGCCATCTCTGAAATGCAGAAACTCAAAGGTCAGAAATAAGAACAAAGCCTCAGACCTGTACAGCACTTCCCAGTTTACAAAGCACATTTAACTCTATCGTCTCATTTAATTGGTACCAGAGTCTTTTTTTGTTTTTAATTTATTTTTAATTGGAGTATAATTGCGTTGCAATGTTGAGTTAGTTTCTGCTATACAACAGCAGGAATCAGCTGCAAGTATGCATATATCCCCTCCCTCTTGAGTCTCCCATGCCCCCCGCTCTACTTCTCCAGGTCATCGCAGAGCACCAAGCTGAGCTCCCTGCCCCATGCAACAGCTTCCCATCAGCTCCGTATTTTACACGTGGTAGTGTGTGTGTGTGTCAGTGCTCCTTTCCGAGCTAGCCCTGCCCTCTCCTTCTGACTCTGTGTCCACAAGCCCCTTCTCTACATCTTAGTCTCCATTCCTGCCCTGCAAAGAGGTTCCTCAGTACCATTTTTCTAGATTCCATATATATGCGTTAAGATGCAATATTTGTTTTTCTCTGACTTACTTTATTCTGTATGACATACACTAGGTTCATCCACATCACTACAAATGACCCAGTCCATTCGTTTTTATGGGTGAGTAATATTCCATTGTGTATATGTACCAATTTTTTAAAAAATTGAGGTGTACAATACAGTATACTAACGCATATATATGGAATTTAGAAAGATGGTAACAATAACCCTGTGTATGAGACAGTAAAAGAGACACTGATGTATAGAACAGTCTTATGGACTCTGTGGGAGAGGGAGAGGGTGGGAAGATTTGGGAGAATGGCATTGAAACATGTAAAATATCATGTATGAAACGAGATGCCAGTCCAGGTTCGATGCACGATACTGGATGCTTGGGGCTAGTGCACTGGGACGACCCAGAGGGATGGTATGGGGAGGGAGGAGGGAGGAGGGTTCAGGATGGGGAACACATGTATACCTGTGGCGGGTTCATTTTGATATTTGGCAAAACTAATACAATTATGTAAAGTTTAAAAATAAAATAAAATAAAAAAAAATTGAGGTGTAGTTGATTTACAATATTGTGTTAGTTTCAGGTGTAAAGCAAAGTAATTCAGTTATACGTATATGTGTGTGTGTGTGTGTGTGTGTGTATGCATTTATTTCTTTTTCGATTTGTTTCTCTTATAGGTTATTACAATATATTGAGTACAGTTCCCTGTGCTGTATAGTAGGTCCTTGTTGGTCATCTGTCTTACATATAGTAATGTGTATATGTTAATCCCCAAATTCTAATTTATCCCTGAACCCCCACCCTTCCCTTTGGTGTTACAAGAGTCTTTCGCAATAAGGAGGGCAAAACCCATTATTTGCGTTCATAAGAAAGGAAGATCCGGATCCTCCATAAGAAAGAACTGATCCTCTGTGTTGCTGTTCTGACAAGCCCAAGATCTTAGAGCTCACACAACAGGGCCAGAACTCTTATTCAGTCTGACCACAAGTGCAGAGTTATTTTCCCTACACTCTCTGCTGCTCAGATTATGGGTTGGTCAGCCTCCCTTGGGACTATGAGCTTGCAGCAGATAGTAGAAGTCTTCCCCAAAATTGCAGTCTCAAAGTGAGAGCATGTTCTCACCCTGTCATCCCACTATTTTCTTTCTGGAATGTTGCTTCTAGTAAATGAGGGGGAAAATTGCCAGTGACAGCTTGATAACTACCCCCAGCCATGGTCGACAGAGGTTACCTTCATCCACAAGTTGGGAAGTGGTCTCCATGGAAACCCAGAAGCAAGCTATTTCTCAAATATGTCTCAACAGCAAGAGCTCAGTTATAAACTTTGTCAAGAGGTTGGATGTGCTAAAGGTTGAGTGAGGCTAGTCATACCTCTGGATGGGGGAAAGGGCTCCATATAGTTAAAAAAAAAAAGATACTGGGTTGGCCAAAAAATTCATTTGGGTTTTTTTGGGGGGGACTTTAAAAAATTTATTGAAGTATATGAGTTATAATGTTGAGTTAGTTTCAGATGCACAGCAAATTCACTCAGGTTTTTCCTTAAGAGCTCATGGAAATATCCAAGCAAATTTTTGGCCAGCCCAATATTTGTAGAATCATCTTTTGGTCATTGATATTCTGGATCACATTCTATATCCTTTGAATGTCATTTGATGCAATGCTACCTCTTCATTGTCACCTGAATTTGGAATTTTGGTAATACTTTAGAGGTGAGAGTGTGTTATCATGAATATTTTAGAAAAATTCTGTAGCCAAATCTTTTTGTATGGAATTCAAATTCAAATGGGACTTACTTCATAATCAATATGGCATTGTGTCAAATGTAATTCATTATGAGGTTTCCTGGTATTTCACATTAATGGATCAGTAACTACCAAAAACCCCAATGAAGAAATGTGCTTTTTTTGCCAGATGCCCTTCACAAGCAAGAAAATTAAGGTACTCTCTATTTCCTGCCAAGTATCTGGAATGAAAAGGAGAAACATCTGGTCAATCATTTATTTCATCTGTCCCCAAATACCAATAGCTTGCTCTCCAAACATGAACTTTTTGCTGCATCTTGACTATCCCCCAGATCTAAGACTCTGTAAATTAATATTTTGCTCATACAGAATAAGTAGCAGATAATTGGCTAAGTGCTCCCACTTCAATTCAGATGTCCTGGCAGAATGTAAATACAGAATAAGACAGAGATAAATAAATGTGAAAAATAAATACAGTCAACTCTTAGCTATTAATGGAAGATTATCTACAACTTATGTTAAGCACCAAGCAAGTAACCTCTCTCATTTTTCCTTCTAGATAGCTTCCCGAAATCATGAGTTGTGAATCTGAGCACACAATATACTTTTAGTTATAAAAAATACATTATTAGGATGTGTATTGGTTATTTATTGTTATATAACAAACAAGCCCAAAGTTTATGGCCTAAAACAGGGTTTTATTATTTTGCAAAATTTATTAGGTCAGCTCAGCATTTCACCTGCTCCAGGCCCTGTTGGCTGAAATCACTTACGCAGTTGCGTTCCACTGGGAGATTGACTGGCGCTGGAGCACCCATAAGGATTTTATTCACATGCCTGGGGGCTCATGTAGGGTATGGCTGGAATGACTGGTGGTCGGTGGGTCCTCTCTCTCTATCAGAGTAGCAAGTATCTTACATGGTGGTTTAAAAGAGCGAATGACAAACTTCTAAAACTCTTAATGGTTAGACTCAGAACTGGCACAGTGTTTTCCCACTGCATTCTTGGTCAAAGTAAGTTAAAGTCCAGCCAACAAGATTCAACAAGATAAGAGACAGGGTCTACCTCTCAATGGGAACAATTGCATATGCAGACAGAATTGCGACATAAGAGGAGTTATTTAAGACCTCTTGGGTAGATAACCAACCACTGTCTGCCCTACAGCCACACCCATGCCCCCCACCAAAGACCTTCAGTCTCACCCCAAAGGTGCCTCAATTTCAGGTTCAGAAGCCAGGATTTAACACCAGGTCTGAATGTGGTTAGATGTAGATGAAGCAACTCAAGTGAGACTCCTCTTACTCTGGAGACTTTGAAAACAAAGAGTAACAATAACAACAAGAAAAACAAGCCAAGTTATCAGCCCCTCACCCCACACAAATACACCCAACATAAATGATAAGAACAGAATAATCAATAGACAACTCGCTCAAAAAGCCAAGTGTGTGTAGTCAGTTCCCCCAACTATGGAATGGGAAGTGTTCCTTGATTAGGGCCCAGTTCTGCAGTCTGAGACGAATCCCTAATTCACAGCTCTTCTCTGCTCCACGCTCTGCCCTCGGGATCACTCTTCTTGGATAAGCAAGGACTCACGCATACAGCTGAGTTGTTTTCTCATCCTGCTTCCTGTTACTACGTCATGTTGGGCACCCAGAGGACTCTTGTCATTCTGCACTTTTTATTTTAGTCCAAGCTGGGGATGTTTTGCTACTACTGCTACTGCTAAGTCGCTTCAGTCGTGTCCGACTCTGTGCGACCCCATAGACGGCAGCCCGCCAGGCTCCGCTGTCCCTGGGATTCTCCAGGCAAGAACACTGGAGTGGGTTGCCCTTTCCTTCTCCAATGCATGAAAGTGAAAAATGAAAGTGAAGTCGCTCAGTCGTGTCCGACTCTACTCGACCCCATGGACTGCAGCCTACCAGGCTCCTCCGTCCATGGGATTTTCCAAGCAAGAGTACTGGAGTGGGATGCCATTGCCTTCTCCAGATGTTTTGCTAGTATTATGAATTTAAACCTTTGTGGGTTTTCTATGAATCTTACTGTGGTTCCCAAAGCCACATTCATGCTTCTCTCTACTTTGTCGGGCTGATGTGGGACAGTAAAATTCTTCGATACTTTATTGTCCATCGTGAAGGTCTGCTGGTTCTACCTTCATCTTTCAGAAATTTAAAGAGGTTTTGCACCCCTGATTCAAGAGGAGGAGAACATATTCACTCTCTTACTGCAAGGAGTATGTGATGCATGTGGTTGGGAGTGGCTAGCGGCTATCTTTGGGAACAATATACCACAGACCTGAAGAGGACCTCAGAGACCATCTGATCCTACTCATTTTGGACCCAAATCAACCCACTTTAGAGATGAAAAAAACCAAGGCTGAAAGAGAACAAAGGACTTGACCACAATCATAAAGCAAGTTCTTAACAAAGCAAGAGAGAAATTTCATCTCTTTAAGTTCACAGTGCGTTCTATTACATTTCCCTCTAAGTTTAGTTAGAAAGAAAAACTTGCAACACATTATTGGGAATATCAAAGATAAATTATCTTTGAAGTATCTTTTTTATTACTATTCATACCACTGTTAGCTTCCTTTAGTATACATAATAGAGTTGACTGTTGGAAAGATATAAAATCAAGAACGGCAATCAGAGCCAAGTGGGAAACCAAGCTCCAATTCCTGTATTTCAGAATGTCTAGAGAAAAAAGAGGCTTCTCAGGTGGCGATAGTGGTGAAGAACCCAACCTGCCTGCCAATGCCAATGCCATGCAAAAGACATAAGAGATGCAGGTTCGATCCCTGGGTCAGGAAGATCCCCTGGAGGAGGAAATGGCAACCCACTCCAGTATCCTTGCCTGGAGAATCCCATGGACAAAGGAACCTGGCGGGCTACAGTCCATAGCATTGCAAAGAGTCAGACACGACTGAAGTGACTTAGCACACACACAGAGAAAAAAGGAAGTGCTATTTGTTTAAGGGGCAGGGAGAGGGTTAAGGCCCTTTTGCTTCCCAGGTAGCTCAGCAGTAAAGACTCCTCCTGCCAATGCAGGAAATGTAGGTTCAGTCCTTGGGTCAGGAAGATCCCCTGGAGGAGGGCATGGCAACTCACTCCAGTATTCTTGAGTGGGAAATCCCATGGACAAAGGAGCCTGGTGGGCTACTATCCACGAGGCCGCAAAGAGTCAGACACGACTCAGCAACTAAACAACAACAAGGCTCTTTTAATTTCCATTCATTTTGTTAATTCGTGTAACAAATGATCTTTAAGCACTTTCTACATGTCAGGCTGTACATGCTCCACGCTGGAAAACTGACCTTTGAGACACTTACTAGGTAAAAGTGTGGGTAGCTGATAGCTGGAAATATAAAATTCACGAGAACAGAGAAAGCAGCTTTACTTGGGGCAGTTGATCGACACCTTACAGGAAGAAGAAGAGGCAGAAAACCATCAGGGTTTGGTAACAGCAGGCAGGCCCAAAAGATTAGAGGATGTCCACAGTGGGATGCAGTTAGACTGTAGCCCGAATGATGGGCAGTGGAGGAGAGAGAGGCTCAGGGGAGGTCAGCGACATCACACAGTACTTTGAATTGGAAAAGGAAGCTGCAGAGTCAGTAGCTTCATAAGCAAGAGTGGAAAGAAAGAATCACAGCGGTGTTCTGTGCCAACGTCAAATCAGAGGCTGTTCACCCTGGATGAGAATTTTAAGAGTTTCCAAGCTCTCGGTCGAGATAACGTTAACTCAACCGAGGATCCGTTTGCCTTTCTGCTGTTGCTCTGTATGGTCACAGAACCTGATGATGGGAGCTATTGGAGGGAAGCCACGCAGAGAAAGGCACGTGGTCATAAAATCAAGCAGTGTTAGTACAGAGGTGTGGGGGCTCAGGAAGTGCCTGTCCTGAATGCATCATCATTTTCTGTTCAGGTCTTGCCTCGCCCTCTTTAAGTTTGCTTTTAGATCTTGCCCTTGTGCTGTAGGTCCATTGGCATGAGGCAGTTGGAACAGAAGTTGTAAAACATGCTTTGGGCAAAGTGAGGATACATTATTTGAAAACATCATTCATTTTGAGATCCTGTAGCATTTCACCAAAATGAACATTAGCGATCATTTAGCTGAAAATACACTACCCATTAAATAAATAAAAAAAAGAGCCCAATATCCTGTGCCCAGATAGACTTGGGCAGGGTGACTGCTCAGCTTTGTGTCTAACCTCCAACGGCTGGCTACCTGCTTAACCACCACCGTGGCTCAGACAGAAGGCTGAGGGCCAGACCTGTCATATTCTGGAAGAGGCAATCAAGCTGCCTAGCAAAGAAAACAGAGGCAGCGAGAAGGCGTGATGCCATGAAATAAATTAGAACGAACATCCCATTTTTATCTCCATGGCAGTCAGCCCATTCCATTCTTTGCATGCTATTTTCATATGTTAACAACAGTTTGAGAGCTGAGTAGAAGGAGAAGTGGAATGTTTAATGGAATGAGAGTGAGACAGAGACAGAGAGGAAGAAAAACCCTTGTTGACTATTAATCCAGACCCAGTAAAACCCAGTTGTGTCTGTTGAAACCAAATAGACTGGAAATTGATTCAGGGGCTCACTGTTGAAATGAATAAGGCACTGCCCTCATCCTTCCTGGCCCTGTCTGCTCTCTGTTGAATCTGGCTTCCATTGCAACAGTCTTCGTTGAAGGAGAAATGACCCTGGGTTTTCCCCAGTGGTCTGGTCCAGTTGAGGCTATGGAACTCTGAACTGGGGGCTTGGAACTCTCCCAGAAGGAGAAGGGAGAGGCTTCTCCAAGCTCAGCGGTCCTCCGGTGCACTCGTCCTTCTTATCTCACAAGCTGGTGCAGCACTGCGGAAAGCATGATGCGTATGATGGGCTGGGTGCCAGGCACTGAGATCGCGTTAGAAAATGGCCAGTTTCAATGGCAGATTTTATCCATTAAAACCTATTACTAGTTCCCTCCCAGAGCCCAGCTGGTTCCATTATAGAAAATTGGAGTGAAATGATGTCAGGTTTGTGCCATAAAAATGAATAGGAATCTTGCTTTTCATTATTTTAAATTGCAGATTGTTGCACTGATATGTATTTATTTTTGTCATTTCTCTCTGGCCCTGGTTGAGGGTCTGACCCTTGAATAATGAATAAACAGAAAGACACATGTTGGCACTTGAGCCTTGCCTGTGTCACCCTGGCTTTTCCTTCCATTTGTGACAAATTCCAAAAATGCAGCACTCTTAAATGGGTTTATAATCTGTACTCTTTTAAGCTGTCACTCAATCTCTGTCTCAGAAAATAGGCTATTGAAACTAAGGAGGAAATATTTCATAGAGCCCTCAACATGGCAAACTTGTTTCCAGGCTTAGAGGCAGCCCTGTGGTAGCTTTAGAATTAAAATAAGAACCTGGAGTAATTGTTGCGTATTGAGATAAAGGAGGTTCATTTGGAAATGCCAAGTTTATTTTAGCAGACTTAAAAATGATTACTTCTTTTGTTTGGGTATAATCGGGTTTTCTAGATGTTGCTTTAAGAATTAGGATTTTTACAGGATGAATTTCAAAAGCCGGCAAAAGGGCAAAGCAATGGTGAATATAGTAGTAATGACTGGATTCATTTTAAAAGTGTTTTATTGTCAAAGGGGTTTTATATCTTAAGTGGCTACTGAGATACTAAGACCAAAAATATAGTAAGTCCTAGAATTACTAGAGGTATCAGAAGCAGTTGAAGTACAGTAGAGATAAGAGAACTTACACCCCAGGGCATCCTTGGTCTTTAGCGAAATGTACAACTCACCATGGCCATTCAGGTGTCTTTAGGTCGTAGGCCAATGCAGATGTCAATACAGAATGGGCCTCGACTAACCTAGAAGAATGGGACTTAGTGGAGAATGTTTTTACAGTTGGCTCTCATGCCACCATCTTTTCTGAAAGTTTAGAATAAAATAAAGTTAGAAAAGGAAGTAATAAAGATTAAAACTAGTCAACTCTGTCAGATTCACAGAGAAATTAAAATCATGGTTTGAAAGCAAAAGTGTTACTCGCTCAGTCATGTCTGACTCTTTGTGACCCCATGGACTGTAGACCACCAGGCTCCTCTGGCCATGGGATTTTCTGGACAAGAATACTGGAGTGGGTTGCCATTTCCTTCTCCAGGGGATCTTCCTGACCCAGGGGTCGAAACTGGGTCTCCTACATTGCAGGCAGATGCTTTATCACCTGAGCTGCCAGGGATGCTCTTTTAAACTATACTGTCCAAGTGTTTAGTAAACTGCTTATGTAAAAACTAGTATAAAACTAATGCAAAGAGTACATATATGTCTGTCTACCGATATCATTCCGAATGTCATGGTAAATTGTAGGCTTCTGGATTTTAGAAAGAAGTGCATAAAACCAGGGAAAGAGATTATGTTTTGTCTATGATAATGTATACTAAGTGTGATAATAAACAATAAAGTCGTTTAAAACTCAAAAAAAAAAAAAATAGCACTCCAAAAACAGAAATGAATGAGCTAGAGAATAAAAAGACTATAAGTTCAGTTAGTCAATTCAGTCACTCAGTTGTGTCCGACTCTTTGCGACCCCATGAATCGCAGCACGCCAGGCCTCCCTGTCCATCACCAATTCCCAGAGTTCACTCAGACTCATGTCCATCGAGTCAGTGATGCCATCCAGCCATCTCATCCTCTGTCGTCCCCTTCTCCTCCTGCCCCCAATCCCTCCCAGCATCAGAGCCTTTTCCAATGAGTCGACTCTTCACATGAGGTGGCCAAAGTACTGGAGTTTCAGCTTTAGCATCATTCTTTCCAAAGAAATCCCAGGGCTGATCTCCTTCAGAATGGACTGGTTGGATCTCCTTGCAGTCCAAGGGACTCTCAAGAGTCTTCTCCAACAACACAGTTCAAAAGCATCAATTCTTTGGCCCTCAGCTTTCTTCACAGTCCAACTCTCATATCCGTACATGACTACTGGAAAAACCACAGCCTTGACTAGATGGACCTTTGTTGGCAAAGTAATGTCTCTGCTTTTGAATATGCTATCTAGGTTGGTCATAACTTTCCGTCCAAGGAGTAAGCATCTTTTAATTTCATGGCTGCAGTCACCATCTGCAGTGATTTTGGAGCCCAAAAAAATAAAGTCTGACACTGTTTCCACCTATAAAAATCAACAAAAATAGGCAAAACAATCCTGATAAAGAAGAAAAAGTGCCCAGGGCCTTCTGATTCCAAGTATATTATAAAACTACAGTAAACAAAACAATATGATACTGGCATGACAGACACACAGACTAAAGAGCCAGAATAGAGAGCCCAGAAATAAGTTCTTGCCTGTATGGTCAGATGGTCTTCAATGAGGGTGACAAGGCTGCAGGATGGGGAAAGGACAGTCTCTTCAACAAATTATGTTGGGGAAACTCTATGCCCACAAGCAAAAGAATGAATGGACCCTTCTCTGACACCATATGTAAAAAGCAAACCAAAACAGATCAAAGACCTCAATATAAAAGCCTGATAGAAGAAAACAGAGGAAAGACTTCAGGATGTTGGACCTGGTAATGATTCCTTGCATCTGACATGGGTACACATGACAAACGCAAAAATAAACAAATGGAACTGCATCAAATTTTAAAACTTCTGTGCAGTGAAGCAGACTGAGGGACAAGGCAACCCAAAGAATGGGAGAATCTGTTTGCACACCAGATACTTGACAAGGGGTTCATATCCACAGTGTATAAAGAATTTTCACAAACGACAACAACAACAAGAAACCAAACAACCTGATTAAAAAATGGACAGATGACAGGATAAATATTTCTCCAAAGAAGATATACAAATGGCCAACAGTATACGAAAAGATGCTCAACGTCACTAGTCATCAGGGAAATGCAAGTCAAAACCACAGTGAGATACCACCTCACACACGTTACAAAGGTAACCGGCCCTAAAGAAACAAGCAAAAAAATCAAATAATGAATGTTCGCAAGGAGGTGAAAAGAATGGAACCTTTATTCATGGTTGGTGGGGATGTAAACTTGCTATGGAAAACAGAACTGCAGTTCCTCAAAAGATTAAAAACAGAACTACCGTATCATCTGGCAATCTCACTTTTGGGTATACATCCAAAATAATCGAACACAGAATCTCAAAGAGCTATTTGCGCACACATGTTCACTGCAGCATTATTCAAAGTAGCTCCGAAGAGGAATCAGCCTTAGTATCTATCCGTGGCTAAATGGATAAAGAAAATGTAATGTATGCATATAATGATGTGTCGTTCGGTTTTTAAAAACTAGGAAATTCTATGATATATGACAACATGGATGAACCTTGAGGACAATAGGCTCAGTGAAATAATCTAGTCACAAGAACACAAATTCTGCAACTTCCACTTACGTGAGGGCTCTAAAGGAGTCCAGATCTTAGAAAGTAAAATGGTTATTGGCAGGGACTGGGGCAAGGGGGAAAAAGGGGAGTTGTTCACTTGGCATAGAATTTCAGTTTTAGGGACCTCCCTGGTGGTCCAGTGGTTAAGAACCCACCTGCCAATGTAGGGGGGATGAGTTTGATCCCTGATCTGAGTCCAGGAAGATCCCACATACATGCCGCAGAGCAACTAAGCCCATGCATCACAACTACTGAGCCCACGAGCCAAAACTATTGAAGCCTGTGCACCTAGAACCTGTCCTCCGAAACAAGAGAAGCCACTGCAATGAGAAGCCTCCGCACCGCAAGGAAGAGTAGCCCCCACTCACCGCAATAGAGAAAGCCCTCACAGCAACAAGGACCCAGCACAGCCAAAAATGAATAAATTTAAAAGTTTTTAGAAAAAGAGTTTCAGTTTCGCAAGAGGAAAAAAAATCCTAGCTCTGTTATACAAGGATGTGCATGTAATTAACAATAACTATACTGTACACTTGTGGGCTTCCTGGGGGCTCAGAGGGTAAAACATCTGCCTGCAATGCAGGAGACCTGGGTTCAATCCCTGGGTCAGGAAGATCCCCTGGAGAAGGAAATGGCAAACCACTCCAGTACTCTTGCTTGGAAAATTCCATGGACAGAGAAGCCTGGTAGACTACAGTCCATGGGATCGCAAAGAGTCGGACACGACTGAGTGACTTCACTTTCTGTACTGTACACTTAAAAATGGTTGATGGAAAATTTTATGTTTATTTAACACAATAAACAGTTGGTTTTGATTTGTTTGAGGTGATTATGATTGTTGTTGTTTTAGTCACTAAGTCACGTCCAACTCTTTGAGACTCCATGGATTGTAGCCCGCCAGGCTCCTCTGTCCATGGGATTTTCTAGGCAAGAATACTGGAATGGGTTGCCATTTCTTCCTCTTCTCAACCCAGGGATCGAATCCTGCTTTGGCAAGTGGATTCTTTACCACTGAGCCACCAGGGAAGCCCTATCCTCTGATAAACTCACTCCTTCAACAACAGATCCCTTGAAAATTGTTTTCTTAGCCTTTTGAGACCTTAATGAGATATTTTCATCAAAAACATCTGAGAAATAGAGAATGAACAGGCAGTTAAATTTGGTCATATGAAGTTAGACCCACAGAGCCTTTAGATTGAGAAGCTGCTTGGAAACTCAAAGGTTCATTGTCATAAAACATATGAGTCCCATGGAGATATAAGATTCTCTCCTATCTCCCTCAGTCATGAACTACAGAAGGAACGATGCTAGAGACAGTACAATTTTGAGAATGTATTGCTAAATACCTGAATGCTAAATTCAAAAGAACCCTGGTTCTTAGTGTGGGATATAAGTCTGCCTTCAGTTAGGGGCAAAGTTATCCTGTTGCCTGCCCCTCTGGGCAGAGAAGGCGATGGCACCCTACTCCAGTACTCTTGCCTGGAAAATGCTATAGATGGAGGAGCCTGGTGGGCTGCAGTCCATGGGGTCACGAAGAGTAGGACATGACCGAGCGTCTTCACTTTCACTTTTCACTTTCATGCATTGGAGAAGGAAATGGCAACCCACTCCAGTGTTCTTGCCTGGAGAATCCCAGGGATGGGGGAGCCTGGTGGGCTGCCATCTATGGGGTCGCACAGAGTTGGACATGACTGAAGCGACTTAGCAGCAGCAGCAGCAGCAGCAGCCCCTCTGGGAGCTATGAGAGGTGACTTGGAGAGAGTCAAGTTCAGAGGAGAGCATTCTGATTGCCTAGGAACTAGATGTGTCCTGTTTCTCTCCTCCACCCAGCACCTTAGTCTCTAAGCTTCGGTAGAAAGAAGGAGAATGAGATCCTAGGAGTCTTTAGAGTTCAGAGAGGATCCGAAGTGGAAAAGTGGCTGAGATAATGAAAAGAACTTGAGTTTGACTGAATGTCCTTCTGAGAGAGCCTTGGATTTTTATAACCAGATTGTATTGCAGAATTCACTGGACTGGACTAACATCTGAGTAGGCAAGAGATGGAAAATGTGATGTCTTTTTTTTTAGTGACTCATGTTTCAGAACAGAATGTGCAGCTGTGAGAATAAAGCTGTGTTTCGAGATGATGGAGAAGAGATTCTTCATCCAGGCTGACAATTATGATGATTTTCTTATTATAAAAATAATATATCTTTCCCACAGAAAATACACTTTGTCATGGCTCTTGATTTTTCTGTATTTTTGGCCGTTCATTTCAGTTTATTTGGGGAATTAAATAGAGAAGATGGGGGTCTGTGGTTGTTTAATCCCTCAGTCGTGTCCAACTCTTTGTGACCCCAAGGACTGTAGCCCACCTGGTTCCTCTGTCCATGGGATTTCCCAGGCAAGGATACTGGAGTGGGGTGCCATTTCCTTCTTCAGTTGATCTTCCTGACCCAGGGATCAAACCCGTGTCTCCTGCCTTGCAGACGGACTTATTACCGTCTGAGCTACACAAGATGACTTTCACTGCTATATTGAGCCCGTGGGCACAAGTAAGACTGCCTTGATTTTTGGTGACTAAGAGAATCAAAAGGTATTTAAAAATTTTTTATTCATTTATTTTTGGCTGCCCTGGGTCTTTGCTGATGCGCCAAGGCTTTCTCTAGTTGTGGGGGGTGGGGGCTACTCTTCACTGCGGTGCGTGGGCTTCTCATTGCAGTGGCCTCTCTTGTTGCAGAGCACAGGCTCTAGGCACTGGGCTTCAGGCACTGTGGCTCACCCGTTAGTTGCTCTGCAGCATGTGGCGTCTTCCGGGACCAGGGATCAAGCTTGGGTCCCATGCACTGGCAGGCGGATGCTTATCCACTGCACCACCAGGGAAGTCCTCAAAATGTAATTTTTGAGGAGCTCCATTAGGGGACACTACCTATGTGGAAAAGTAGAGAAGGAGCAGGTATTGACCATGTCCACCATAGGAAGACAGATCATTGCTTTAGAATTGCTCCATGGAACCCTTCTGAATTCCCTACGGGGAGAAGACATGGCAACTTTTCTTGACCAAATTCATGGAGCTTGATGAACTAAGAATGATGAAGGCTGTTTAGGGATGTTTGAGCTAATTCCTTCTGTTCAGTGATGGCACGTAAGTGGATCGTGTCATCCAAGAAAGGATGACTCAGAAGGCCAGCAAGTCACAGAAAGATTAATGATACCCTGGAGCCCAGAGGTTTTGGATAGCCTGACTGGCATAAGGGTGCATGGTGTTCTGAGCCCTTACTGTATTCAAGGAAAATGCATTGATCTAAAATGCCTCATTTAATCCTCACAAGAACCCTACCACTTTCATTTCATAGAGGAGTAAATCAAGGCTTCAAGTTACTTAATAACTTTCTCAAAGTCTCTGAATAAGTGAGTAGCAATCCAGCCCGATAACCTTGATCTTAATGAGTTTTTTAATATTTGGCTGTGCTATGCGTAGTCTGTGATGTTGCTGTCAGATCATATTTTAATCTAGAAGCAAAGTTATATCCCCCAGAAATCCGGATGGTTATAAATGCAGATTTTAAAGTAAATCCAGATTCAGGAGGGGAGTTTCCTATTGCATAGTTTGGTGTCAAGTACAGAAGGGATAGAGTAGTCTTTAGTTTTCAGGTATCTAGCTAATGATAAGGAGAAGGCAATGGCAACCCACTCCAGTACTCTTGCCTGGAGAATCCCCGGGACAGGGGAGCCTGGTGGGCTGCCGTCTATGGGGTCGCAGAGTCAGACACGACTGAAGCAACTTAGCAGCAGCAGCAGCTAATGATAATAAGTACCAGGAGGAAGGACTTCTTTGGTGGCTCGGATGGTAAAGCATCTGCCTGCAATGCAGGAGACCCCCTCCTCCCATCTTGAATTATTTCTTTAAGATAGAATTTTCAGAACCAGAATTTAGGAATAATGTTAATGTGTAGCCTTAATATTCTTTACAGTTATTTCTCAAATGTTGGAACCAATTAATATTCTCACTAGTGTATATGAGGAGAAGGCAATGACACCCCACTCCAGTACCGTTGCCCGGAAAATCCCGTGGATGGAGGAGCCTGGTGGGCTGCAGTCCATGGGGTCGCACAGAGTCGGACACGACTGAAGTGACTTGGCAGCGGCAGGCAGTGTATATGAAGATATCAGTTCAGTTCAGTTCAGTTCAGTCACCCAGTTGTGTTCGACTCTTTGAGACCCCATGAATCGCAGCATGCCAGGCCTCCGTGTCCATCACCAACTCCCGGAGTTCACTCAGACTCATGTCCATTGAGTCAGTGATGCCATCCAGCCATCTCATCCTCTGTCGTCCCCTTCTCCTCCTGCCCCCAATCCCTCCCAGCATCAGAGCCTTTTCCAATGAGTTGACTCTTCACATGAGGTGGCCAAAGTACTGGAGTTTCAGCTTTAGCAGGATGGCATTAAATATTTACTAACATTTGGACCATCATTTTTGTATCCTTGCTAATTTTGGTACTTTGCAAAAAAAAAAAAAAGTGGCCTCTTACTTTGGGGTACATTTCCACCCCTACCTTCCCCATTTCTGGTGTGGCTGTACATTGTTTTCAAATTTATTTGTATTTTTTGTTTTGTGGGAGAATGTAAGTGTTTTTAAAATTTTTTAAATCTAATCTGTAGAAGATAATGACATAGTAAGGATATTGTCATATTTGTTGCAAAAATATTAATAATAAGTTTAACTAAAAACTTCACGCAAGAAATGGAGATTACCTTAGAGAAGCCTTAATACTGAAATAGCAGATTAGAAGAAATGAAGTCTGAACCTGCAAGAAATAAACATCTCTGCAGTCAGTTTACTCTATTTGCCTAATTTTTCAGATTTTTATCTTGTGTGTATGTGGCTTTCTCCTCACCTCCTCCCCACCCTCCATTTTTGAGGTGTGGCTACTCCTGTAAGTGGGATTTAAAGTATAAACAAGTGGTAATCACCTTTGACCCCATCTTCATCTCTCTTTCCTCCCCCTCAAGACTCCGCTTACACCTTAAGTATCAGAACATGTACAGGACAGGCCTGTGAACCATCTGCCACCAGAGAGAGAGCATTTGAGAAGTCATGTGTAGATAGAGGCTGTCTCCTTCTGTCTCTTAAACGAGCACATCTTAGATTCTGTCTGCAGTATCAACCAGAGACTAAGCTCAATGTCCAGGCCATTTAAGTGCATACAATTAGCATTGTGTGGTTGAAGAATTCCCCCAAAGGGACTAGGAGGAGCCTCTCTCCATGAATATCTCAGTGGAATATTTTATATGGAATGGAGGAGAAGTGCAGATCATACCATTAAGCAAGGCAGAATGCTAAAGACAGTGACATAAAATATTTGTGCAAAATCTGTTTTACATGGCCGTATTCTGCCACATGAAAAAGCTACCTGCTCATTCATTCATTCATTAGTCATTCATTCAACACACACACACACACACACACTCACACACACACACACACACAGCACTTCCTGTGCAGGCAATTGCAGGTACGTGCAGAGGTAGATCAAAGGCATGGTTCCTATTGCAGCTCACAGTTTAATAGAGGAGACCAGACAAGTAAATACATATTGGTGCACTATAACCTTAATGGGGATTCCCTGGTGACTTAGACGGTAAAGAATCTGTCTGCAATGCATGAGACCAAGGTTCATTCCCTGGATCAGGAAGATCCCCTGGAGGAGAAAATGGCAAACCATCCCACTATTCTTGCCTAGAGAATTCCATGTATAGAGAAGCCTGGAGGGCTACAGTCCATGGGCTTGCAAAGAGTTGGACAGGACTGAATGACTAACATATTAACATAACACTTTTAACCTTAATGATGACCTTTGCAACCTAGCATAGCTTAATTAGAATCCTAGCCTGGGGGACTTCCCTGGTGGTCCAGTGGTTACAAATACACCTTGCTGTACAGGGGATTTGGGTTTGATCCCTGGTCGGAGAACTAAGATCCCACAGGCTGTGGAGCAGCTAAATTCACTCGCCACAACTACTGAGCCTGTGTGCCACAACTACAGAGTCTAGGAGACCTAAAGAAAGATCCTGCATGCCATAACTAAGACCTAAGGCAGCCAAATAAATAAATGGATAGATAAATATTTTTTAAAAAAAGACTCCTAGCCTGGGAAACTCAACTGACTCTGTGATCTTGGGCTTAAATTTTCTGAGACTTCAATTCATCATTCGTGATATGTGGATAACAACATGTATCATTAAGGAGTTTCTACCAGGATTAAATGCATAATAGCAACTTCAGGGACTGTATTCAAAAGGCACTTAATAGATGATTGAAAACCAAGCTATGTCCAAAGTACAATGGTAATTCAGAAAAGATGTTCGACAAGAAAAAGCATCCCAAAGAGAGGATATTTAAACTGGATTTCGAGGGAAATGCAGGCGTTTGCTAAGTAGGTAAGGCAGAGAGGCAACTGCAGACGAGAGAGATGAACACGCACATTATCTGAGAACTACGAAACTACAACCAATTTGGGCCAATATTTGAAAGGAGGCATCTGGTAAAGATAGAAAGTCACCAGGGGAGTGGCTGATTTGGTGTTAGGAGGCTTCACATAGGGTTATGGTCCATGAACTAGCCCATTAGGTTGAGCAAGCCTAGGAACTCTATATTTATCAGTGTACCGTCACAGTCTTACATCTTCAGAGACTCACATTAGCCCAGCTCCTGATAGACTGAGGTACAACCAGAAAGCCTATGTAACTTTTCATTGAGAATTCTAACTAATAGTAAGGACGGGGTGCTTACGTCAGCACATCAGCACCTTGTGTCCCTATACCCAAAGCACAGAAAGTGGCTTCTCAGCTAGGATAGCCTGAGGTACACTTCTCCCTGATAAGCAGGGTCTAAGGGATGCTAGCGTTCTCTCTCTCTCCTGGACAGACATGTCACCAAGGTCAAAGAAGGCTTCCCTGAATCTTTGCCATGCTGATCAATGACTGCCCCTTCTGGTTGAAAATAGAATCCAAACTTCTTGAGATTGTCAAGCCATTCATTAGCTGTTGTTCAGTCACTCAATCATGTCCGACTCTTTGCAACCCCATGGATTGCAGCACATTAGGTGTCCCTGTCCTTCCCTATCTCCTGGAGTTTGCTCAAACTCATGTCCATTGAATTGGTGATGCCATCCAACCATCTCATCCTCTGTCATCCCCTTCTCTTCCTGCCCTCAATCTTTCCCAGCATCAGGGTCTTTTCCAGTGAGATGGCTCTTTGCATCAGGTAGCGAAAGTATTGGAGCTTCAGCATCAGCCCTTCCAGTGAATATTCAGGCTTGATTTCCTTTAGGATGGACTGGTTTGATCACCTTGCAGTCCAAGGGACTCTCAAGAGTCTTCTCCAACACCACAATTCGAAAGCATCAATTCTTTGGCACTCAGCCTTCTTTATGGTCCAACTCGCACATCCATACATGACTACTGGAAAAAGCACATCTTTGACTGTTTGCATCTTTGTCTGCAAAATGATGTCTCTGCTTTATAATATGCTGTCTAGGTGTGTCATAGCTTTTCTTCCAGGGAGCAAGTGTCTTTTGATTTTGTTTAGACATTCATTTAGGTGATGGTTGTCTTGCTTGCATCTGAAGGACAGTCAGTGCCATGCAGATGACCCTGTGTGTCTGTTCTAAGCTTTCAGCCTGTGCTTCACTGAATGTACACTTACTGAAACAGTGTCTGTCCACATTGGCCTCAGCAAATATGCCTAACAAATGAACAAGTAATTGCATTCCCTCTACTCTGATTTTATACCAAAACGTTCAGAAGGCTGTCTTTTGGCTAGCTGGGGTGACCTCACTCTTGACCTCTTTTCCTCCATATACATCCTATAACCCTGGTGGACCTAGAATTTAGAGAATATGAGGGTGGGGAGACTGATGGCAGACGGAGGGCAAGAAGATTAAGGTATACACTCTTGTATTGTAAGCCAAGGAATGACTATCAGAGGCCTCAGCTTATTGTTCCTTCCTGTTTTTCACAGAAACAACTATCTTTTTTTTTTTTTTCTGTGTTCAGTAGTTCTAGCTTCTGTAACAGATAAACTCTAAATTGTAGACTTTTTAACATTATTAAGTTGGATTTTCACTCACTCCTAATCCAGGGTGTGTGTTTGGTGGGTGAATTCCATGCAGTGATTCAGGGATCCAAGCTCTTTCCATTATGCTTTGCCACCCTCGAGAGCAGTAGTAATTGTTATTCAGTTGATAAGTTGTGTCTGACTCTTTGCAACTCCATGGACTGCAGCACTCCAGGCTTCCCCATTCTTCCCTATCTCCTGGAGTTTGCTCAAACTCATGCCCATCGAGTTGGTGAAGCCATCCAACCATCTCATCCTCTGTTGTCCCCTTCTCCTCCTGCCCTCAATCTTTCCCAGCATCAGGGTCTTTTCCAGTGAGATGGCTCTTTGCATCAGGTGGCCAAAGTATTGGAGCTTCAGCATCAGTTTTTCCAGTGAATATTCAGGGTTGATTTCCTTTAGGATGGACTGGTTTGATCTTCTTGCAGTCCAATGGGCTCTCAAGAGTCTTTTTCAGCACCATAATTCAAAAGCAGCAATTTTTTGTCACTCAGCCTCTTTTATGGTCCAGTTCTCACATCCATACATGACTACTGGAAAAAGCATTGCTTTGACTATACGAATCTTTGTCCGTAAAATGATGTCTCTGTTTTTTAATATGCTGTCTAGGTGTGTCATAGCTTTTCTTCCAAGGAGCAAGCGTCTTTTATTTTCATGGCTGCAGTCACCAACTGCAGTGATTTTGGAGCCCAAGAAAATAAAATCTGCCACTGAATCCAAGCTTTTTCCATCTACACTTTGCCACCCTTGAGAGAAGTGCTTATTTATATATATTAAAAATTCCCAGTCCAATGCCATCAGTACTATGTGGAGCATGTATGAAATGCACATTCCTGGGTCCTCAAGCAGAATCTCTTGGGATGGGGCCCAGCCATCTGTGTGTTAACAAACCGTCCTGGTGATTTTGATAAACACTAACGATTTAGAACCACATTGCCAAAGGAAGGGGCTTCCCTAGTGGCTCAGACGTTAAAGAACCTGACTGCACTGCAAGAGACCCCAGTTCAATCCCTGGGTCAAGAAGATCCCCTGGAGAAGGAAATGGCAACCCACTCCAGTATTCTTGCCTGGAGAAGCCCATGGACAGAGGACCCTGATGGGCTACAGTCCTTGGGCTGCAAAGAGTCGGACATGACTGAGCGACTAAGTACGCATGCTAAAGGAAGGTGGTGTAATTTTGGTGACTTGAGTTGGAACTCGTTCCAAAGAGATAACGTTGCTGTGAGAAATTAGATGCAGTAGAACTGGTAATTGTGCCATTATTTAACAATTTTTTTGTGTGTTCCTACTGTGCGTCAGACCCCATGTTAGGCACTGTAGATACATTGATAATCCTTTTGGTTACCTATTACTCTTCTACTTCAGATACTTTGGATTAAATAGGCTTTCATTGGCTTCCCTGGGTACTTAGACTGTTATCCAATTAATAGATGTTCAGGCAATTAATAGATATTTATCAAAAGAAAATGAATAACGAGTGAATCATTTTGCCCTCTTGGGATACTGATTTCTCACTTGGAAAAGAGGGAACTGGATTGCCAAGTTAATCCCTTGGGTGCCTTTCAGAGGTATTCTAACAAAATACATCTCTAATATTTTGGAGGAAATCCCCTTGGTGGGTAGACTTCTTGGCTCTTGCTGCTGCCTAGAGTCACAGAAAATGTTTAAAATATTCTGGGGACTTCCCTGGAGGTCCAGTGGTTAAGAATTCACTTTCCAATGCAGAGGACGTGGGTTCAATCCCTGGTTGGGGAACTAAGATTCCATATACCAAGGGACAACCAAGCCAGAGTGCCACAACTAGAGAGAAGCCTAAATGCCACAAACAAGAATCACTGCTCTCCAGTGAAAATCCCACTTGCAGTAACTAAGACCTGACAAAGCCAAGAAATGAAATAAATAAACAGAGATTTACAAATTAAAATAATTCTTAAAAAAAGAGAGAGAATGTTCTGGTTCAAAGCCCATCCACCACGAGAAAGGGGGTTTCCTAGCTTAAGATAATAGTAATAAGGTTAATGGTAATAATAACTAAAGTTGACAATCAGTGGTCACTGCCTAAGAAGCAGGCATTTTTACATGCATTATTTTACAGAGTCCTCACGACCTCTGCAGTAGTTACTATGGTTTATCTGTCACAGAGATCAGGTTACCAAGATTGAGAGGTTCAACAAATTGACCAAAGTCTTGCATTTAGTCAGCAGTAAGATTGGGATTCCAGTTCAGGCTTTGTGTGTTTCTAAAGCCTGGGTGCTTAACTTCCAGCTTAAACTGTGAAACCCACTTGAAGCTTCTGACAATGGAAGTAAACCCGGAGGCTATGGTGGGAAGGAACTGGATTAGAGCAGGAAGAATGTTCTTTATTAAAGCTTCTGTAACATATTGAGAGCAGATGCGAGAAGTAGCGAGAGAGAGAGAGAGGCCCTTTGGGAAAGTTTCACAAGAAGAATGGAGTTTCTATACCCGATGGAGCCAGGTTCAGGCATTTACGTGCCCAGCCTACAGACTATATGGCCTTGGACAAATCAATTAACCTTTATGAGCTTTACAAGCATGTGGTCTGTAAAAGAAGGGTGATGCCTTTAATGACGGTCTCGCATGTCCATTAGAAAGGTCCAGTGAAAATAATATGGTGCACATAAAAACGGGCCCCGTGGAAGGTGTTCTTAGAAGGTAGAGAGGTGTTGCAGACCTTCACACAAAGCCACGGACATGGTCAGGGCAGGTTGGAAAAGGAGATACCAGAGGTGGGCTTGAGAATTTGTACAAATTCCATGGAGAGATGAGAAAAGAACAGTCGCTGCAGAGAGACACTTGCTTGGGCAGAGACGTGGAAGCGTGCAGCAACATGATGTGTCTGGCAAATAGAAACTGACTCGCTTTAGTGGAAGGAGATGCAGCTGGGGATGAGCAGGAGCTAGGGACAAAGACAAACAAGGCATAGCCATGCTTCGGATATTTTCCCCAAGAATGAAGTACCAGTGTGCTTATATTGAAATGAAAACAAAAAAAATTTTTTTTAAATAACATACATATTTTGACCGTACCATGCATCATGTGGGATCTTAGTTCCTCAACCAGGGGTCAAACCCACATCCCCTGCAGTGGAAGCTCAGAGTTTTAACCACTGGGCAACCAGGGAAGTTCCCCAAACAAAAACATTGCGGAAGCCTAAGTGAGAAAATGCTTTGTGCAAATCCTCTGCTAGCTCCAGGGCACCAGTCCAAACATTAGTTATCGCTTTTGCTACCGGTGTTGTCAAGTTACGGCAACCTGGGGCCTCGCCATCCTTGAAAGACTCTGCGTCATTTCAAATTGTCACAGGAAATGCTAGAAGGGGGGAAAAAAAAGGATCTAAGGGGAGGAGGGAAGCCATCTCCCTCCAAATTGAGGATGATTTATTACCGTGAGTAATCAATAGTAGTAGGTCCACATCAATTTTATATCTAATTTAAAATTTTGAGGTCTCAATGTGCTCATTAAAGAATATAATGGATTTACATATTTTAATTATGTTTTATGGATTGTGAACATAATGTAATTAAGAGACTTTTCAGGAGGCATGATGAATGAACAGGGTGGCCTAGCATATGGCTGGAGACGCCACGCTGAGTGAACTCGGGTGAAGTTGAGACCAGCCCCACGGCTGACGGCCCGGGTCAGAGCGTCAGGACAATATTCACAGTGTGGGAGCCTAGTGATGCTCCTTCTCTGGCCTTTCTCGTGTCTGTCTGCCCCTCCACACCTCCTCCTCTGCTGCTGCCTGAATTTATGGCTCTATCAGCTCTTTTATTTTATTTTTTAAATATGGTTTTTTAAAATAACCCAGACATCCCTTGTGGTCCAGTGGTTAAGAATCTGCCTGTCAATGCAGGGGACAAGGGTTCTATCCATGGTTGGGAAAGATCCCACGTGCCAACTAAGGCTGTACATCACAGCTACTGAAGCCTGTGAGCCCTAGAGCCTGCAAGCTGCAATAAGAGAAAGCCTGCAAAGAAGACCCAGCACAGTCAAAACTAAGATAAAGAAAAAAAAATTTTTTTAAAAGCCCCATGTAACATAGAACTCTTGGACAACAAGGAGATCAAACCAGTCAATCCTAAAGGAAATCAACTCCGAATATTCACTGAAAAGACTGATGCTGAAGCTGCTGCTCCAATACTTAGGCCACCTGATTCAAAAAGCTAATTCACTGGAAATTAGCCTGATGCTGGGAAAGATTGAAGGCAAGAGGAGAAGGGGGCGACAGGGGATGAGATGGCTGGATGGCAACACTGACTCAATGGACATGAGTTTGAGCAAGCTCCGGGAGTTGGTGAAGGAAAGGGAAGCCTGGTGTGCTGCAGTCCACGGTGTCGCAGAGTCACACTTAGCAACTGAACAGCAACAACGTAGAACCCACCGTCTCGACCACTTCTGAGTGTACAGGTCGTGGTGTTAAGCGTTTTCACTTTATTGGGCCACAGATCTCCAGAAGTTTTTTCATCTTGCAAAACTGAAACTCTGTACTCATTAAGCAACAAACCCTTGTTCACCCCTCCCTCCCTGCACTCACCCTGTGACTTTCTGTGTCTATGAACTTGACTGTTCTAGGTGCTTCGGGTAAGTGGAATTACTAAGTATTTGTCCTTTTGTGTGTGACTGGCTTATTTCACTCATCATCCTGTCCTCAAGATTCACCAATGTTGTAGCATCTGACAGGATTTCCTTCCCTTTTAAGGCTGAATAATTTTTATTCGTTGTATGTATACGCCACATTTTCTTTATCCATTCATTTCTTTCTTTTTTTTTCGGCTGTGCCCCAAAGTGCATGTATGATCTTGGTTCCCCAACCAGGGATTGAACCCCTGTCCCCTGCTGTGGAATCCCAGAGTCTCAGCCACTGGACTGCCAGGGAAGTCACTATCCATTCATCCTTTGGGGGACATTTAATAGCATGGTTCTCTGCATGGTTATTATGCCTCTCAACTTGCTCTCAGCCCCTATCTCAGGATTCCTGGGACTCACATCAGCCCACAGAGGGCCTTTCCAGGATGGCCAGGTCACTCCCCGATTTAAAATCTGTAGATGGTTGCCACTCCTTAGTGTAGTTTATGCTGCTCTCTGGCTTCCCCAGTGGCTGAGTGATAAGTAAAGAATCTGCCTGCAATGCAGGAGCCACAGGAGGCTTGGGCTCCTGTGGGTTTGATCCCTGGGTCGGGAAGATCCCCTGGAGGAGGACATGGCAACCCACTCCAGGATTCTTGCCTGGAGGATCCCATGGTCAGGAGAGCCTGGCAGGCTACAGAACATAGGGTTGTAAATAGTCATAGTCAGACATGACTGAAGCAGCTTACCATGCACGCACGCACACATGCTGCTCTCGCCATCTGGCCCCTTTGCCTGCAGTTCTGACCCCCTTCAGCCATGCAGTCCCCCTGTCCAGGCTCAGCCACCTCTATCCAGCGTTCACCATTTTCATCCTCATTTGCACCTTCATACTTTTGCACATCTGATATCTCTGCCTGGAATGACTGAGTCCACTACTTGTGAGGCCCTTCTGGATTCACCAATTTCTAGATCATCTCCTAACCAAACCAAGAAGAGTCTAGGACAAGGGTTGGTCAACTATGGCCAGTGGGCCAATCTGGCTCTCTGCCTGTCTTTATAAAATTTTATTGGGACCCAACCATGCCCAGTGTTTCATTGTTTAAGCATTGTCTGCAGCTGCTCTCCCACTGTAATTCAAAGCTCTTTTTTATTTTCCTTTTTAAAAAATTTTTTGGCTGCACCCATGGCATGTGGAATTTTTGTTCCCCAGTCAGGGATTGAACCCACATCCCTTGCAGTGGAAGCACAGAATCTTAACTGCAGGACTGCCAGGGAAGTTCCCAATGTAAACCTCTTTAAAGAAAATATTTGCTGACCCCTGCTCCAGGCCATGTCTTATGTTCAAATCCATCTTTGCTGTTTCCTACCTATGACCTTGGGTAAGTCAACATTTCTGAAATGGGATAATGGTGATAATAATTTATAGCTTTGCTTATTATTATTACTACCACTTTGCAGCTGTTTTGTGAAGACTGAGCTAATATCTATAAAGCCCTTAGCACATAATTACCAGCATGGCCCTTAAGGCCACAAAAGCATCTATTTTGGTTTGTAGTCAAAAACAGACCCAGCACAACCCCAAGCAGTGGCTTCAGCCCAGACTTTTCTTCCCTTGAAGGCAGCATGGCAAGTACAGAGTGTGAGCTTTGGCATTTAAAAATTAAGGTCCAAAATTCAGATCACACCTATTTTTAAAGTGAACTTGGGAACTTTCTTTGTGTCTCAGATGGTAAAGAAACTGCCTGCAATGCGGGAGAACCAGCTTTGACCCCATGGGGTGGGCAGATTCCCCTGGAGAAAGGCACAGCAACCCACTCCTGTATTCTTGCCTGGAGAACTCTGTGGACAGAGAAGCCTGACAGGCTATCGTCTGTAGGGTTGTAAAGAATTCGACACGACTGAAGCAACTGAGCACGTATATTTTGGGTGAAAAGCCTACTGCACAGGTGGAAGCAGAAAGCAGACACTCAGAAGAGGGCTCTTCCTTTATTCCTCCTCCCATCTGCTTTCTAAGGCTGAAATTCACAATTCACAGCTCTGGTCGCTTGCTTGGCTCAATTATCTTTACGACATCCTTCTGCCTTTGGAATGAATCCTGAATGGGCTCTTGGGCTATGCCCTGAGAGTGCTCCCTCTACTTCTCCACAGTCCTGTGCATTTCACTGTTGCTTCTCTCTGGGAATCATCTAGTCATTTATACTGACCTGCAGAATCCTATCCATTTCCCTTCCTGCCAATTACTATTGGCCTCTAGGGGGAGCTCAAGACTTCATCATTGTTACCGGCCTGGGTCAAAGGCAAAGATACTGAGTCAGAGTCAGCTAACCTACTTATAAATATCTGCTGAATGAAGGGAGAGACAAAAGTTGGGGTGGATGTCAGGGAAGAGGGTAAAGCTTGGCTTCTGAAGGCTTTTTCTCAGTTAAAATTATACGTTTTGGGGATTTTCTTTTCTTTGTTTCATGTTTGGCTCTGGGGGCACTCATTTGAAGGTGTTCCTCAACTTGGATGGAGGCATATACACTCTTTATCCTGCCCCCATTCCTCATTAGAAAGATGGGTGCTAAAGAGCAGCCTGGTGAGCACGAGTTCTCAGGCCACTAGCTACTCCAGAACGTTTGCAGAAACATTTCCAGCCCAGAAATGTGTCCCTTCCTTTTCTTTGCCTCAGATCAGCTTTAGCATGGGAAGTCTTGCGAGCCAGAAGCGGCATCTTACAGAAAAGAGACCAAGTTGGCCACTGAGCCTTGAGTCCTTGTTCAATTTGAGCAAAAACATCCTGTAATAGAGAAAACGTCCGATCCAATTTATCTGGTGGCTACGCTGGTGTTTGAGAACATAAGTTCCAAGTAGAAATAAAATGTTTTATATAGCCTGACATTTTCTTGTGTCTCCTGAGGATGACTTAAGCCATGGTTCTTGGTTGATCAAGGACTTAGGGTACTGATCTCTTAGCTCACTCATATTTTTTGTGGTGTCTCACTATCTTGGAAGAAAACAAAAGGATAGTTCTATGCAGGGAGGATTATTGTCACAAGGGCACCAGGGACACAGGTAAAGTCAGAACTGAGTTTTGAGTGGGGAGGGGGAGTTGTCAAGCGGAAGGTATGGGAGAATCATCCCGCCACATGGGAACAGCAGGAACACAGTTGAGAGACTGGGACATGATGTATTGATGTGAAAGATGATTGCCCCTTGGGGTCTAAAGGAGTCGTGGGAGATAAAGCTAGAATGGAATGGCTTTCACATCATGGTGAGGGTGGTATTCATCCTTTCAACAAGTATTTTTTGAGCATCTATCACATATAATGGGGGCTTCCCTGGTGGCTCAGCCGTAAAGAATCAGCCTGCAATGCAGGAGATGCAGGAGACTTGAGTTTGATCCCTGGGTTGGGAAGATCCCCTGGAGGAGAGCATGGCAACCCACACAGTATTTTTTTTGTGGAGAATTCCATGGACAGAGGAGCCTGGCGGGCTACAGTCCATAGATTGCATAGCATTGACTTCAGGTCAGACGATACTGAAGCGACAGAGCACACGCACCAGGTATAATGTTCTAGGGGCTATGAGTATCTGAGTAAGCAGGCTCATTCTTTGCCTCCAAGGAGGGTGAATTCTACTGTGCAATCTATGGATGATGACATCCATCCGTGGGTATTGAGGAGCAATTAGAGACAATGTGAAGTCAAATGGTTATGTGGTCAGAACTCTGGTTCATAAACATTGCTGATGTTGGTGGAAAGGCTGGACTGGAAGAGGGTAGAGATTCAGACTTGGGAGTCAGGAGGGAACTGCAGAGTCAGAAAGAGGAGCTGGAAAGAGGGATATAAGAAGTAGTACTCAGGGATTTCCCTGGTGGTCCAGTGGTTTAGACTCAGTGCTGACAAGGCAGGGGGCACAGGTTCAATCCCTGGCCAGGGCATGAGATCCCGTATGCCATGTGATGTGGCCAAAAAATAAAACAGCCACACAACTCAAAACTTTTAAAAAATAATAACAATTTAAAAATTTTAAATAAAAGAGGTAGCACTCAGAGAAAGGAGAGCAGGGATGAGAGTCTGTGGTGGGCAAATGGAGGGTGGGAAGCTTCAAGGAAGGAGTGGCTGCAGGTAGCAGATTCCACGGAGAGAGCTGATCCAGAGACAGGCGGAAAAGACATTGGTGGGTGGGGTGGTGATGACGTCATCATTCTTGAGGGGGCAAAGACCTTATTGTTGCAGACTGAGGAACTGGTGGGGAAATGAGGGCAACAGGGACACTGGAGAGCTATGTCTTCAAGAAGTTGGGTAAGGAAGGGAGGGAGGTTTAGGCTGGTGGCTGGAGGGACAGGAAGAAGTAAAGGTAGAATTTTTTTTTAATGGAAAGTGACTGCCTTTAATGGAAAGCATTGCCTTCCTGATGAAGCCTTTTCAGTGTCACCAAGCGGAAGTGTTAATCAAAACATTTGTTTTCTCAAGTAGGTCTCCTCCATTGCTGGCAACAGCAGTCAGAGCAAGGTTCTCAGGGGACATCTTACTCTCCTGTCTCTCTAAGGTATTATGATACGTGGCAAGAATATCTGTGAGCACTGTGATATCTGGGGTGTTGGATACGCTCTCTGAAAAAAATATTTGTTATGCAGAAGAACGGCCTTTGTCACTAATGGAAATCGAGCCAGATGGAAACCCCGTTTCTTGACTTTCATGGCCATCTAAATCTTTGCCTGTGTGACAGTGGGCCAGCCACTTACTCTGAGTCTCAAAGTCCTTATTTAGACAACAGCCACAATATGTCTCCAATACTTGGCCACCTATTGCAAAAAGCCAAATTATTGGAAAAGACCCTGACGCTGGGGAAGATTGAGGGCAAGAGGAGAAGAGGGGCACAGAGGATAAGATGGTTAGATAGCATCTCAGACTCAATGGACATGAGTCTGAGTAAGCTCCAGGAGATAGTGAAGGACAGGGAAGCCTGGCATGCTGCAGTCCATGAGGTCGCAAAGAGTCAGCATGACTTACCGGCCGAACAACAACAGCAACAATATGTCATCACAGGATATTTTGGAGACTCACATTCTGCACCATTAATTTTCTTGGAACCAGCACAGTTAGAGACACTCAATAACCATTAGCCCTCTCTTCCCCACACCCTCCTGGCATGTGATTGCCATGCATTTGATGACTTTAGCCTGAGCCAACTCCCTTAACAAATGTTTCTACCTTAGATTGAAATTAATTCAAAGACAGAGACCAGGAACACATCCTGTAAGGGACTAAGAAAATGGCATTAATTTTGTAAATTAATAAATATGCAAATGGAAGCTTTGTATGGAATAGGCTATATAAGCAGGAAGTAAATTGTGTTGTAAATTATGCATTGCCATATGGAGTGGATCCCCTTGACTTAGCATGCAAGGCAGGGAATGCTGGAGCGGACCCTGCCATAATGGTTTCTGAGAGTGACTGGCATGCTGGTTCAACAGCAGCCCTGGGTGCTGAGTCACGCAGCTGGCTCTGGGGACGGGTAAGGGGCAGTGGAAGCCCCGCAGTGAGCAGGCTGCTACCCTGATCTAGGGACTGAGAATGATCTAGGGACGACCATCCTGCTGCCACCAAGAGGATGGGCAACCCTGAGCTCCTGGGGGATAGCTCCGGGTGCACCGAGCACTCTGCCCAAGGCTACAGGCTGGGAGGGCTCTCCTGGGCTGCCAGAGCCTTGGCTGATGGCACCACAGTCCCAACTCTGAGGCAGGTGTGACTGGCCTGGGGAGACGTGCCTGGCTGCTGGATTGATCCATCAATCATGAAGAAACAAATAGTCTGAGAACCGTCCAAGTGTTCCACGTCGCACTACAGAGAGGCTGGAGGGCAGCGCTTCCCTCTGATGACGATTCAGCAGAATCACCCAGGGAGCTTTTCAAAAATAGATTCCTGGGCTTCTCGCTCCAAAATTCTGCTGCAGCAAATCTGGGCTGGGACCTAGAAGTTGGTTTTCAAACTCCCAGGTAATTCTGGTGATCAGTTGTGCTGTGCTGTGCTTAGTGGCTCAGTCGTGTCCCACTCTGCGACCCCATGGACTGTAGCCCGCCAGGCTCCTTTGTCCATGGGGATTCTCCAGGCAAGAATACTGGGGTGGGTTTCCATGCCTTCCTGCAGGGCATCTTCCCAACCCACATCTCCCAGATTGCAGGCTGATTCTTTACCATGTGAGCCAAAAGGGAAGCGATGATCAGTTGGGTGGGGGGGCGCTGGGAAAGATAAAAGGCAGGAGGAGAAGGAGATGACAGAGAATGAGAAGGTTGGATGGCATTACTGACTCAATGGATGTGAGTTTGAGCAAATTCTGGGAGATGAAGGACAGGGAAGCCTGGCGTGCTGCAGCCCCTGGGGTCGTAAAGAGTTGAACACAACGGAGCGACTGAACAACAATAGCAAATAGGTGCAGAGGAAGTTTCTTGTTGGTCCTGGCCTTTAAGGGTCTTAAACTTCATTGAGAAGGCACGGACAGGCTACCAGACCCAATCCTGGCTGGTGCTCTTCTTTCTCTATAGCTTAGTAGAGGGGCAGACAGTGTGCCTCAAGGAGACATTTCTAATAGCTTGGCAGGTTTTCCAGGAAGGTTTTAGGGGGCTGTAAGACATGGCTGGCTCTCAGAAACAAGGAAGGAGAAGGCAGAGGAGCAGTTGAAGATCGAGAAGCCCGTTGCCATGGGAGATGGGAGTCAGGCGTTATCCTCTGGTGTGGGGACACGCAACTCAGAGCTGGACCTGGCTGGTCTGGGATGCCAGTTGAAGATGAGTTTGTTGCCTTTGGGGGCTATTTTATTAATGATTGTTTTTCCTGTGGGTTTGCTAAATAGTTGTACCTCTCCAGGTGCGACCAAGACTTGTGTACCCAGAGCCTGGTGTTTATGAAGCTCTGTGAAGATGCTCAAGTGAGAGTCTATATGGTTCAGGCCCAGAGCTCACACAACTCAGAATAATTTGGAAAGGAGCTCATTTATCTTATATGATGGTGATATACTAGACGGAGCTGTGGTCCTAGCACACTGATTTTCTCTGTCTCTCTCAGCCTTCTTCTCAAAATAAAGTCTCTCCCATTCATTGTATTCCTCACCTCTTCTCGCCCCTCATTCCTCCTTTTCTCAGGATGAGAATCAAAGGTTGGTCTGATAAGGATGAGGAAGCAGTAAGACTGGCCCCACAGGTATCCACTTTAAAGTCCAAGGGACTCTGGGAACTTACCTTGGTGAGCCTTGTCCCATCAATTACAAAGATCATCAGGGGGACTTCCCTCATGGTCCAGTGGTTAAGATTCCATGCTTTCAATGCAGCAGGGGCAGGTTCAAATCCTGGTTAGGGAATTAATCCCACGTGCCATGCAACCAAAAGTAGATAAATAAAATGAAAGGCTTTAACTTTTTAAAAACTTTAAAAAAATAAATAAAAAGAAAATACAAAATTTCAAACTGTGAACACCAAAGTTGCACACTGAACCTTGGATGGGTTCTAGATACTGCCTTGCAACCGTGGCTCTCGGGAAGAGCAGGTCAGTTCCCCTGGGGAAGCTTCAGAGATGCACATTCCCAGCTCCTTGGATCTACTAAATCTGAAGCTCCAGAACAGGGCCTGGGACTCTGCATTCTTAGCTCTCCCTACTGGGGTTATGATGTGGCTCTCCCATCCCAAATTTCTGCAACAGCTCCCTAAGGGCTGGCCTGGCCCTGGCTTATGCTCTCTAAGTGATGGAAAAACTGTCCCACTTTTAACACCCCGTGGAAACAATGCCTCAGCAACCACACTCTTAACGTCATTACAAATCAGCCTGACATGGTAAAAGTATGGGCTTCATGGTCATGGCGATGTGCCAGGAAATCTTGTCTGCTTCGTGTTTGAAGCTGCGTGACTTTGGACATAAGCCTCAGTTTCTCCATCTGTAAAATGGGAATGATAAGAAAACTGATCTTGCAGGGCAGCTGTGAGCGTGAGAGGAGGCAATATTCAAAGGCAGAAGGGGCTGGAAGGGATGATTCCATGTTAGCAAGCATCGCCTTGAGCCGAACGTGCCTCCCCTGGACTCGTGCTGAACCAGATGATGGGTCTGTCCTCTGGGCCGACCCTCTTCCACTTAGCACATCCTCACAGTGCCTGTGACCTCGGCCCCACGGATATGTGAGAGCTGGCTGTGTTTGCCATCCCTGGGGGTATCTCATTTTACAGCTGGGCAAAGCCCAGCAGGCAAGGTTCACGTCTTTGCAAAGTCACGCAGTTACAGAAATGTCTGGGCAGCAGGTGGCAAAATGGTGTTGTTATCTGAACCACATAGATAATCATGCCTTGCTACTAATCGCTCTCCACCTCATTCACGTCTTAGCATTTACAAGGGGCTTCCACGTCCATCAGCTCGTTCACCCTCCTGACACCCCTGTGCGGGGTGATCCACTGTGGAAATGCTAGTGCCTCACACTTGGGTAGCACATTGCCCTTTTCCAAGCACTTTCACACTCGTAATCTCACTGGCTCTTCCTCACACCCTCAGGAGAGAGAAAGGGCAGGAATGACTAGGGGAAGAAGTGAAGGAACAGGCAGGGCAAGTGCCGGCCCAGAGCACGCAGAGCAGCAATACATCGGGGCCCTTTACACACGACCCTTGGCATGTCTTTCTTCTCACGGGTGTCTGGATCATGTGACCTCTTTTCCCCATTCTGGGATGTTAGGATGGAACTAGCAAACGGTACATGAAATCACTGTTTTCACTGAGCTGAGACGTTATATCCTTCCATCAAGGTCAAGATCAAGATCTAGCCACCTCCATCACGCCTGTGCACACCTGCTGAGCAGCACAAAGCCCCAGAACAAGCACTCAGGGCTCCTGGGGCAGACGGGATGGTGGCGGTGGCTCAGGTCCAAGTCCAAGCTGAGCATTCCTCTGCTGAGCAGAGGTCAAGAGCCTCGGCCATCTGTGGGCTTCCTTCTGCCTTTTGCTCATGGGGAGACCCTGAACTTGGAGCCGGTTGTCCTCTGTTCAGTGAGTGCTGCTCAGGCCTTGGCTGGCCTGAGATTACCCAAGGGAAAAAGAGACCCGAAATCCAGGCAATCTCATGTGCCTCCCAAGTCATGGAGGGGGATGCTCGTGCCGGGACACAGCCAGCGTGTGTGGTGTGGTCTGTAGGCTCAGGGGCTGGGATGGGGGATGGGAGGCCAGGCCATGGGTAGAACCACTGTATGGGAGGGGGATGGGGGGCACCCTACCTCCAGTGGGAGGAGCGGGAGGCAGGAGCTTTGGAGACAGAATTCCAGCATGGGTGGGAGACCACAGGGCATCACGTGCTGGGCGGAGACCAAGTGTGTCCATGGTTATCATTTCCAGGGTGGGTATAAGAGGGGGAGGAATGAGAACCAGGCTCTGCCCCCGGCTCAGGGCTGCCTCCCATCTACATTTCAGGTTCCTGTCATTCTGTCTTCGTGGGTACCAGTCTCTCCTTCTTGTATATTATGGGTTTGGCAATGTCTTCTGTAGAGTTTAGGACTTCCAGGTCGCTCAGCACGTCCCAGTGTCTGTTTCCATGACTCTGAGCCAAGGGTGGGGCTGCTGCCTTGTCTGTCTCTGCACCTCCAGGGCTGGAATCCAATAAATGTTTATTTATTTATTTATTTTTCCAATAAATGTTTAAATGTTGGTTGAATGGATGAAGAGTCAGTAGGTGAATCCATGTGGCATGTGGACCTCTAAGGATAAAGGAACCATTTCTTTCCAAATCAGAATTACAATACTTGGAAAGTCCTCATCTTCTCTTCTTAAAGTCCCAAACTATGAAATTTCCAACAAAAGTCTTGAGGTTTTATTTCAGGCAGGATTCTAAGTGATACTAACAAAATACTTTCAAGGACAATGGGGTGTCACTTTCAATCAGTTGTAGCCAGTGAGCTGGCCGCAGTAGGTCCCAGGGGTGTCATTGCTCCCAGGGGAGGACGTGCATGCATGCGTGCCTCTGTGTGTGTATATGTGTGTGTGTGTGTGTGTGTGTGTGTGATGGTGGAGCAGCTGGCAGACAGGCAACCAAGGCTTCCTACAGGGCCCTTAAGAAGAAGCACTATATTTATACCATGATCTGTTTTCTACACTAAGACTTCAGTGCCTCCATCAATCCACTGCATATTGCAGTCAATCAAACCCAAAGCTGGCGGGAACAGAGACAAGAAAAGCTACATCAATGGCTTGATTCATCTGGTGACGGTGAAGGTTTTTTTTTTTTTAATTTATTTATTTTAATTGGAGACTAATTACTTTACAATATTGTGGTGGTTTTTGTCATATATTGACATGAATCAGCCATGGGTGTACGTATGTCTCCTGGTCCCAAAGCCCTCCTCCCACCTCCCTCCCCATCCCATCTCTCTGGGTTGTCCCAGTGCACTGGCTTTGAGTGCCCTGTTTCATGCATCAAATGGACTGGTCGGTCATCTGTTTCACATATGGTAATATACATGTTTCAATGCTATTCTCTCAAATCATCCCACCCTCGCTTTCTCCCACAGAGTCCAAAAGTCTGTTCTTTATATCTGTGTCTCTTTTGCTGTCTCATATAGAAGGTCATCATTACCATCTTTCTCAATTCCATATATATGCATTAATATACTGTATTGGTGTTTTTCTTTCTGACTTACTTCACTCTGTATAATAGGCTCCAGTTTCAACAAAGGAAACTATAAGCAAGGTGAAAAGGCAGCCTTCAGAATAGGAGAAAATAATAGCAAATGAAGCAACTGAAAAGAATTAATCTCAAAAATATACAAGCAGCTCATGTAGCGCAATACCAGAAAAATAAATGGCCTAATCAAAAAATGGGCCAAAGAACTAAACAGACATTTCTCCAAAGAAGACATACAGATGGCTAACAAAACATGAAAAGATGCTCAATATCCCTCATTATCAGAGAAATGCAAATCAAAACCACAATGAGGTACCACACACAGGTCAGAATGGCTGCCAACAAAATGTCTACAAATAATAAATACAGGAGAGGGTGTGGAGAAAAGGGAACCCTCTTACACTGTTGGTGGGAATGCAAACTAGTACAGCCACTATAGAGAACAGTGTGGAGATTCCTTAAAAAACTGGAAATAGAACTGCCTTATGATCCAGCAATCCCACTGCTGGGCATACACACTGAGGAAACCAGAAGGGAAAGAGACACGTGTACCCCAATGTTCATCGCAGCACTGTTTATAATAGCCAGGACATGTCAGCAGATGAATGGATAAGAAAGCTGTGGTACATATACACAATGGAATATTCAGTTCAGTTCAGTCACTCAGTCATGTCCAACTCTTTGTGACCCCATGAATCGCAGCACACCAGGCCTCCCTGTCCATCACCAACTCCCGGAGTTCACCCAGACTCATGTCCATCGAGTCAGTGATGCCATCCAGCCATCTCATCCTCTGTCATCCCCTTCTCCTCCTGCCCCCAAATCCCTCCCAGCATCAGAGTCTTTTCCAATGAGTCAACTCTTCTCATGAGGTGGCCAAAGTACTGGAGTTTCAGCTTCAGCATCAGTCCTTCCAAAGAAATCCCAGGGCTGATCTCCTTCAGAATGGACTGGTTGGATCTCCTTGCAGTCCAAGGGACTCTCAAGAGTCTTCTCCAACACCACAGTTCAAAAGCATCAATTCGTCAGTGCTCAGCTTTCTTCACAGTCCAACTCTCACATCCATACATGACCACTGGAAAAACCATAGCCTTGACTAGATGGACCTTTGTTGGCAAAGTAATGTCTCTGCTTTTGAATATGCTATCTAGGTTGGACATAACTGTCCTTCCAAGGAGTAAGTGTCTTTTAATTTCATGGCTTCAGTCACCATCTGCAGTGATTTTGGAGCCCAAAAAAATTAAGTCTGACACTGTTTCCACTATTTCCCCATCTATTTCCCATGAAGTGATGGGACCAGATACCATGATCTTCGTTTTCTGAATGTTGAGCTTTAAGCCAACTTTTTCACTCTCCTCTTTCACTTTCATCAAGAGGCTTTTGAGTTCCTCTTCACTTTCTGCCATAAGGGTGGTGTCATCTGCATATCTGAGGTTATTGATATTTCTCCTGGCAATCTTGATCCCAGCTTGTTTCTTCCAGCCCAGCGTTTCTCATGATGTACTCTGCATATAAGTTAAATAAGCAGGGTGACAATATATAGCCTTGACGTACTCCTTTTCCTATTTGGAACCAGTCTGTTGTTCCATGTCCAGTTCTAACTGTTGCTTCCTGACCTGCATACAGATTTCTCAAGAGGCAGGTCTCAGCTATTAAAAAGAACATATTTGAGTCAGTTCTAATGAGGTGGACAGTGAAGGTTTTAAGTGTCCTACCTATGACTCACTGACTATAATTCTTTCTATTCTCCCAAATTATTGGGGGGCAATCTGTATTGATATTTATGCCTATATCCTATCTACAATTGTCACTGAAACATTAAGGACTCTGGGTCACCACATGGGCCAAAAAGCCTCCTTGTACTTTCTCTTGGAGGTGAGCACTGTGGGCAATTGCTCTGAATTAACTGGCCTCTTCTCAACCCAGTATCCCCAGCAGCTGTTGGGAACAACACCCCTTTCTTGGGGCCCAGAGCTACTACGAGTTCTGCTGGGGTTAGCTCTTCTATTCTGGCTAGCACATCTGATCTGATCTGAGTCTGGCGGATTCCCATCAGGAAGGTTTCCCAGACAGCATTTGAGAAGAGGGGACACTGGATGAAGATGGAGTCCAGAATCTTCCATCTCACTAGACTGTTCTTGGTAGGCCAGGCTCAGATGATGTGGGGCAGCCACCAGCCCCACATCCCATAAGACACAGACCTTGTGAAGTAATTCCAACTTGTCATGAACTTGCCATGGAGACTGCTACTTTAGTAGACTATGTTGTTTTCAGATCTTTGTAGGCTGTGCACAAACCTATTTTGGGAGGCTCCATCCTACAATATATAAAAATGTACCCGGATCCCACAGGAAACACACACACACACACACACACACACCTGCATGTGTGTCATTAAAGACCAAGTGTGTTACAGTTGTATCCCAGGTGGCGGTAGTGGTATAGAACCTGCCTGCCAGTGCAGGAGACATAAGAGATGTGGGTTCAACCCCTGGGCCAGGAAGATCCCCCAGAGGAGGAAATGGCAACCCACTCCAGTATTCTTGCCTAGAGAATCCCATGAAGAGAGGAGCCTGGCAGGCTACAGTTCACAGGGTCCCACGGGGTTGGACACAACTGAAGCAACTTCAGTTCAGTTCAGTTCAGTCGCTCAGTCGTGTCCAACTCTTTGTGACCCCATGAATCGCAGCACACCAGGCCTCCCTGTCCATCACCAACTCCCGGAGTTCACCCAGACTCACGTCCATCGAGTCAGTGATGCCATCCAGCCATCTCATCCTCTGTCATTCCCTACTCCTCCTGCCCCCAATCTTTCCCAGCATCAGGGTCTTGTCCAATGAGTCAACTCTTCGCATGAGATGGCCAAAGTACTGGAGTTTCAGCTTCAGCATCAGTCCTTCCAATGAACACCCAGGACTGATCTCCTTTAGGATGGACTCGTTTGATCTCCTTGCAGTCCAAGGGACTCTCAAGAGTCTTCTCCAACACCACAGTTCAAAAGCATCAATTCGTCAGTGCTCAGCTTTCTTCACAGTCCAACTCTCACATCCATACATGACCACTGGAAAAACCATAGCCTTGACTAGATGGACCTTTGTTGGCAAAGTAATGTTTCTGCTTTTTAATATGCTATCTAGGTTGGTCATAACTTTCCTTCCAAGGAGTAAGCGTCTTTTAATTTCATGGCTAGCACACATTTAATTAGACACATTAATGTTTGACTTTCTAGTTTTCTTTTCCCATTTTGAAACCAAGAGATCTTTTTCAGGCACAGCTATGAGGCTCTATGGGACTTTTTGTCTCTCGCCAAGGTATTTCTATGGACTATTTCCCAACATGAGCATCTAATGGTTGGCCAAAAATTCGTTCAGATATTCCTGTAAGATTTATAGAAAAACCCAAAGGAATTTCTGACCACCCTGTATGTGTGAGTCTAACCCCAGGCTCTGCCCTGCGGAACTGCTTGCACTCTGATCAGCCTCCCTCTGGGTCCACCATACACCTTCTGAGCTCTCCTCCAACCAAAATCCCAGAGCAGGAATCCACATCTTTCATGTCACTCCAGACCTCCCTCTTTCGTATTATCCATAGTATATTCCCTCATTTTGGCAAAACACGTCATGTAACAACTTCTGGAGAAGGAAATGGCACCCCACTCCAGTATTCTAGCCTGGGAAATCTCATGGACAGAGGAGCCTGGTGGGCTACAGTCCATGGGGTTGCGAAGAGCTGGACACAACTGAGCGAGTAAACGACAACTTGGAGCCTGGAAAGAGATTTCCTTTTGATTCTCAGACATATATTCTGTTTTCAACAATCCCCTTTACAAATAAACATCTGCACACACTTGCACACCCTCTCTCCTTTCCATCACACCAATTAAAAATGTTGCTTTACACAATCATAGTTTTGATCTTGGATTCCATTTACATTTTCTTTAAAACGATCTGATTTGCCTCCAGGCAACATGGATGGCTCTGATTGACTGCTACAAGGCATCTGCAACCGAGTGTAGAAGAGAGAAACACAAAACGGGGGAGTGTTAGGAGCTGGATTATGTCCTCCCCCAAAATCAGCTGCAGAAGGCCTAACTCCTGCCGACTCTCTTCAGTTGCTCAGTCATGTCCAACTCTTTGTGAGCCCATGGACTGTAGCCTGCCAGGCTCCTCTGTACATGGGATTCTCCAGGCAAGAATACTGGAGTGGGTTGCCATTTCCTTCTCCAGGGGATCTTTCAGACCCAAGGATCGAACCCGCATCTTCTTCATTGGCATTTGGAGACAGGCATGTAAAGAGGTATCTTGGGTTAAATGAGGTCCTAAGGGTGGAGTCCCAATCATTCTGGCATCCTGATAAAAAGAGACACCAGCAACCACTCTCTCTCTGTGTGTTTGCACAGAGGAAAGGCCACGTGAGGACAGAATGAGAAGATGGTCATCCACAAGCCAAGGAGAGAGGCCTCCAGAGAAACCAAACCTGATGGTACCTTGATCTTGGACTGCCAGCCTCAAGAAGTGTGAGCAAATAAATGTCTACTGTTTAAACCACCCCATCCATGGTATTTGGTTACAGCAGCCATAGCAGCCTAAGAATTGATGCTTTCTGATTGCGGTGCTGGAGAAGACTCTTGAGAGTCCCTTGAACTGCAAGAAGATCAAACCAGTCCATCCTAAAGGAAATCAACCCTGAATATTCATTGGAAGGACTGATACTGAAGCTGAAGCTCCAATACTTTGGCCACCTGATGCAAAGAATTGACTCATTGGAAAAGACCCTGATGCTGGGAAAGATTGAAGGCAGGAGGAGAAGGGGATGACAAAGGATGAGATGGTTGGATGGCATCGCTGACTCAATGGACCTGAGTTTGAGCAAACTCAGGGAGATACCAAAGGACAGGGAAGCCTGGAGGGCTGCAGTCCACGGGGTCAAAAAGAGTCAGACATAACTTAATGACTGAACAAAAAAACGCGTGTGCGTATGTGCTAAGTCATTTCAGTCATGTCCAGCTCTTTGTGACCCTATGGACTGTAGCCAGCCAGGCTCCTCAGTCCATGGGGATTCTTCAGGCAGGAATGCTGGAGTGTGTTGCCATGCCCCCTTCCAGGGGATCTTCCCAACTCAGGGACTGAATCGCATGTCTTACTTCTCTTGAATTAGCAGGTGGCTTCTTTATCACTTGCACCTCCTGGGAAGCCTGAACAGCACAGCAGCCTAACACAATGAGTATTTTAATATTTTATCTTACTCTGTTGGTGATATGTGCTCAGTAAACCTTCTCTTATCTGATGAACTTCAGGGAGAAGTTCACTGAAATGAGGGCAATTTTTGCAGGGTGGGGGGCTGCTCAGGGTCTTCCTTGCAGCATGGGGTCTTCTTGTTGCAGTGCATAGGTTTCTCTCATTGTGATGCATGGGCTTGTTGCCCCACGGATGTGGGATCTAGCTCCCTGTCCAAGGATTGAACCCTTGTCTCCTACACTGGAAGGTGGATTCTCAACCACTGGGCCACCAGGGCAGTCCCTAAAATGATAACAGTTTTTAAAGGGACCAAATAGGGGACTTATTTGAAAGGATGTCAGGACTTCCTGGGGCTTCCCGGGTGGCGCTAGGGGTAAAGCACCTGCTCCCAGTGAAGGAGACATAAGAGACATGGATTTGTTCCCTGGGTTGGAGATCCCCTGGGGGAGGGCACAGCAACCCACTCCAGTATTCTTGCCTGGAGAACCCCATGGACAGAGGAGCCTGGAGGGTTACAGTCCACAGGGTTGCACAGAGTCAGACACAACTAAAGCGGGGTAGCCTGCAGGCCCGTGGGACTCGCTGACTCAGCTGAAACTGGCGAGCAGAACTGCGGAAGCAGCCTCCTCAGGACTTCGGGCTCCCATGTGGCGGCCACCTGGAGTTTTCCAATCTGCAGATTCCACCTGCGGGCCTGACGGCTGAGTAAGTGTCCTTCGCACTGGTGGCTCTGCTGTGGTGACTGGTGGCTTCTGCTCTCCTGGAGTGATGTCAGTGTGTCCCCAGCATCTTCATTCCCATGGGTCATTGGTTTGTAGTTTGAAAGTTGAATCACAGACCCAGATGGTGGCCAGGTGTGGGGGCTCCCTTTTCCGCCCTCTTCCTGCTTTCCCATTTCTACCTGTTTGCTTGCTGATAAGCTGAAGTGCTCCCTGCTGCATTTCCCAAATAATCCAGCAAGTCCTGGAGACTTATTTTAACAGTTGATTACAAAACTCAATGTTGAACACGAAGGATTAAAAAAAGAAATATTTGGAATCTACCTAAGTATCTGTTATCTCAAAGGCAGTCTTGATGCCTCCAAATGGATACTGTCACAAGCAGAAAGGGGTGGAAAATGCCTGCGTAGATAGTGTGCTATCTGTACAGAGGGACGTGTGCAGGGCTGTCCCCCTCCCACCCGAAGAAGACATTGCTCCTGACCCGAATCTATCCACTGACAGATGCTGTGACCTCTGTCTAGTTACTTAACTTCGGACTTCCCTGGTGGTCCAGTGGTTAAGAATCCACCTGCCAATGCAAGGGGCATGGGTTTGATCCCTGTTCTGGGAAGATCCTACATGCGGTGGGGCCCCTAAGCCCGGGCCCCACAACTACTGAGCCCATACTCTTGAACCCCTGTTCTGCGACAAGAGAAGCCACCACAATGAGGAGCCCACACTCTGCAACAGAGAGTAGCCCCTGATCGCCGCAACTACAGAAAGCCCGTGTGCAGCAACCAAGACCTAGCTCAGCCAGAAAATAAAAAATGTTACGTAACCTCCCCAAACCCCAGTTTGCATATTTTTCCATTGTGGTAAAAAGACATGACTTAGTGACTGAACAACAACAAAAATCATATAACAGAAAACTTTCCATCTTGACCATTTTTAAGTGTATAGTATAGTAGAGTTAACAGTGACTTATTGTGCAAGAGCTCTAGAACTTTCCATCTTGTGAAACTGAAACTCTGTCCCCATTGAACAATTCTCCATTCCCCTCCCCCGCTGCCCCTGGAAACCACCATTCTCCTTTCAGTGTCTAAGAATTAGGCTACTCTCTTCATTATTAACCATGTGCTAAGTTGCTTCTGCCGCTGCTAAGTCGCTTCAGTCGTGTCCAACTCTGTGCGACCGCATAGATGGCAGCCCACCAGACTCCCCCGTCCCTGGGATTCTCCAGGCAAGAACACTGGAGTGGATTGCCATTTCCTTCTCCAATGCATGAAACTGAAAAGTGAAAGTGAAGTCGCTCAGTTGTGTCCGACCCTCAGCGACCCCATGGACTGCAGCCCACCAGGCTCCTCCATCCATGGGATTTTCCAGGCAAGAGTACTGGAGTGGGGTGCCATTGCCTTGCTTCAGTTGTGTCCAAATCTTTGTGACCCCAGGACTGTAACCTGCCAGGCTCCTCTGTCCATGGGTTTTCCCAGACAAGAATACTGGAGCGCATTGCCATTTCCTCCTCCTGGGGATCTTCCCGACCTAGGGATTGAAGCTGTGTCTCTTATGTCTTGCATTGGCAGGTAGGTTCTTTACCACTAATGCCACCTGGGAAGCCGCCTGTGACCCCATGGACCATACAGTCAGTGGAATTCTCTAGGTCAGAACACTGGAGTGGGTAGCCATTCCCTTCTCTAGGGGATTTTCCCAACTCAGGGATTGAACTCAAGTTTCTTATATCTCCTGCACTGGCAGCAGATTCTTTACCACTAGTACCACCTGGGAAGCCCAGTACTTGGGTACAGTTAAATAATTTATACATAAATAAATACACATGTATTGGAATGTATTAAAAATCGGAGACATCACTTTGTCAACAAAGTCATATAGTCAAAGCTATGGTTTTTCCAGTAGTCTTGTATGGATGTGAGAGTTGGACAATAAAGAAGGCTGAGTACAAAAGAATCGATGCTTTTGAACTGTGGTGCTGGAGAAGACTCTTGAGAGTCCCTTGGACAGCAAGGAGATCCAACCAGTCCATCCTAAAGGAAATCAACCCTGAATATTGATTGGAAGGACTGATGCTAAAGCTGAAGCTCCAATACTTTGGCTACCTGATGCAAAGGACTGACTTATTGGAAAAGGCCCTGATGCTGGGAAAGGTTGAGGGCAGGAGGAGAAGGAGGCGACAGAGGATGAGATGGCTGGATGGCATCACTGACTCAATGGACATGAGTTTGAGCAAACTCAGGGAGATGGTGAAAGACAGTGAAGCCTGGCGTGCTGCAGTGCATGGGGTCGCAAAGAGTCGGACACGACTGAACGGCTGAACAACAACAACAACATTGGAGTGCGTGTTTCTTTTTTCCTGTTTTTCCTTTTTTATTTTTTAAAATTAATGACAGTCAGGAACAAATGGTTTCAAAAGCCAATAAACTACTTCTAGTATCAGTCTGGGTGCTCCAGAAAAATAGAAAACACACACACACATACAAGATATTCATTTTTTAAAAACTGCCTCATGCAGTTGTAGGGGTTAGCAAGTTCAAAATCTATAGGGAAGGCTGAAAACTCAGGCAATATTTCTGTGTTAACTGTCTCAAAGCAGAATTTCTCCTTCTCGGGGAAAATGTCAGTACATTATGTTTAGTCTTCAACTGATTGGATGAGGCCCACCCACCCATCTGGGGTAATCTTTACTTTAAATCAACTGATTATGACTGTTAGCTGCAACCACAAGATACTCTTCCAATGCCTAGATAAGTGTTTGATTATAACACTGGGTACAGTGTTTTGGCCACATCATGCAGCAGGCAGGATATTCGTTTCCTAACTAGGGATGGGGAGAGCTGCCTGCATGGGGAGAGCAGAGTCTTAACCACTGGACCACTGGGGAAGTCCCTTTAAAAAACAAAATGAAAACAATTCTTGCCCACCAATATCAGACATACAAATGTCTGTCAGGTTCATGTTTGATTATGAAACTGGGTATATAGCCTAGCCAAGTCGACACATAAATCTTACCATCACACAATCTTACTGCCAAGTTTCCTAACTCATGATCTGGCTTCAGTCGGTCCCTGTCCCCAGTCCCCTCCATGCCACTTCTGGACTCAGCTCACCAAAGGATCCTTCTGGGCAGGTCTCTCTGGGGGACAGTTATCACCACTAATGAAGACCAAGTCCTTGGATTGGCATTAGCTACTCTTGAGAGCCCAAGTGCCTCTCATCCCCATCCCAAACTCCTCATCGACATAAACATCTTATTCATGTTAAATCTTATTCTCTATTGGCCCTGAGCTTTTCTGACAATGGGCCCATTAGAGCATACCTTGGGGCATGTCTCCCCCTTTCAGCTCTGCCTATCAAAATCCCCCCCTCTCTAATCAACCTGTCCTGTATCCACTCATTAGCTTACTCAAAATAGGCTTCTCCTACTGGAGTTCTGGGACTCCATTAATGTATTCCTTCCCTTTGCAGGGGTGAGGAATCTCAAATAAAATTTAATCAAAGGTGGACAAGGATGGGGGTGGGGGAAGATACTTCCAATGCCTAAAATAGTCAAGCGAATAATTTCTAGAATATACAAAGAAACCCTTCAACCCACAAGGACAAGGAAAACTGATAGAAAAATGGACTGAAGATATCCCAAGGCCTTTCCCAGAAGAGGTGATGAGTAGATGAACAAATGCTGAAACTCATTGGTAATCAGAGATGGAAACTAGAACGACATTGAGATACCACTGGATAATTGAGACCAGAAGGCAAAAACAAGAAAGGTAGCTAGCTCCAACTGTTAGACTGTGAACGATTGCAGGTCTATGTCTTCCCTCTATTGACTTGGAAGTCACTGAAGCACCAATACTTTCATCACCTGATGCGAAAAGCTGACTCATTGCAAAAGACCTGATGCTGGGAAAGATTGAGGGCAGGAGGAGAAGGGAGTGACAGAGGATGAGATGGTTAGATGGCATCACTGACTCAATGGACATGAGTTTGAGCAAACTTTGGGAGATAGTGAAGGACAAGGAAGCCTGGTGTGCTGCAGTCCATGGGGTCACAAAGAGTCGGACATGACTTAGATACTGAACGACAAGAATGTTCCTTAGCTGAGGTTTGTCTCTGAGCCACATATCTGCAAGTCCAACCCATTTTTAGACCTCTCTCCTTCACAGTTGCGCTGGTTTGCTGAAGATTGCGTGTCCAAGATGGAACTCGCGCTGTGCTCCTCTAAAGGCGATTCTCCTCCTGTTTCCTGTCGCAAAGGGCCACCTGCCACCCCTAGTTTGCCTCAGTAACTCAAATCCCTGATCCCCCTCTTGGTGGCCCCTCCCCGGCCTGTCACAAAGTCCTTTCTGCTTTATCACTGTGTATTTGACATCTGTCTCCCTTGTTTCATCCTTTCCAAATGCTACCCTCGCTTACGCTATTATCATTTCTGGCTTGAATTACTCAATCATTTCTCCTTGGTTCTCCCTCCCTACAATCTTGCTAATTTAGTAATGAGTGCTTTCTATTTGACAAGCACTTGGACACAAGGGTAGATAAGATCCACTCCATGACCTTGAGAAACTTGCCCTTCTATGATGGGAGGGAAGGACAAATACTCTCGTTTACAACCCCATGATGAGGTAGAGAAAAACCGTGGTTACTGTGGGAGCAGGGAGGAAGGGTGCCTGATAGTACAGCATGCCCTTCGCAAGCGAGGCATGTGATCTCCCTAAAATTCAGGTCTGGTCCTATGCCCCTGATTAAAACTCTCCAAAGGCTCCTTGCTGCTTTTAGGATGGAATCCTTGACATGGTCTGAGGCTGTCTTTGCCTGCCTTTATAGTTTCTGCATGAATTCTCTCATACACATAAACACACATATTATCCTCACCCCCGCCTACAAAAACCATCCTCTCTTTTGCCACTTGATGGAGCAACCTATAGCACCCACTATAAGTTGAATGGTATTTTGGGCGGGAGAAAAATTATAGTTCTGATGAAGTTGTATATTGTCTATTTGCAGCTTCCCGTCACTCCCCTGCTCAAGGCTGTACAGTGCTACACCAGCAGACATCACACTCGTGAAATGCCAGCAGCGTGAGATGCATTGTTCTCAACATCGTGGGGGCGGCAGAGATGAGTCAACAAGCTCCACCACCTGCCTCTGCCTACATCCCCAACGCCACAGTGGCCATCTCCTCCCTAAACGCCCAGCTCTCCAAGCCTGAATGCTGCTCCTTCCGCGTCCAACTCCAACAGGCTGTGCTCCCTGGAGTGTTTCCTGTTTTCTGCAGGGGAACCTCAGAGTTTCCCTCTTTGAGCTCCTTTTGCACCATACGCCTGGTTCTCACTCGTCGTTCCTGCCCTACGCCATCTTGGCTTACATGCTAACACCACCAACACCTGTCACTGCCCAGACTCTGATCTCCTTTGATGCAGAGATGCTCTCTGCTTTTGCTTTCTGATGCTGTCTGGCACCTGTCTAGGTACCCAACAAATGTGCAAAATGGATGAGAAATAATTCTTGTTTTGTGGGAGCTTGCAATTCTCTATTGATTATGGAGTCAAGTCCAACATTTCCAGCAAAAATGTCAAAGCCTTCTAGAAGGAGACCCCCACCTCACCTGATCACCCTCTGCTGCTTCACCAGCATAGATGTTCTGTGTCAGCCAGCCTGGTCATTCATCCCACTTGAAATATGGCAGTTTGTTTATTTACTTCAATAGGGATTATCGAGGTAAATACTGGAAACGTGTGTTGAGAACCTACCATATGCCAGTCCCCATCTAGATAAAAAGATGGGAAACGTACACATGATTCCTGTCCTACTAGAATGTTCAGAAGGAGAAGGAAGTGAGGGTTAAGTAAATAACAATTATGAATTTTGAAAAGCACTATGAAAGAAGCAAACAAGGCCCTCAGTTCAGTTCAGTCGCTCAGCCGTGTCCGACTCTTTGTGACCCCATGAACCGCAGCACGCCAGGCCTTCCTGTCCATCACCAACTCCCAGAGTCCACCCAAACCCATGTCCATTGAGTCAGTGATGCCATCCAGCCATCTCATCCTCTGTCATCCCCTTCTCCTCCTGCCCTCAATCCTTCCCAGTATCAGGGTCTTTCCAAATGAGTCAGTTCTTCGCATCAGGTGGCCATAGTATTGGAGTTTCAGCTTCAACATCAGTCCTACCAATGAACACCCAGGACTGATCTGCTTTAGGATGGACTCGTTTGATCTCCTTGCAGTCCAAGGGACTCTCAAGAGTCTTCTCCAACACCACAGTTCAAAAGCATCATTTCATCAGTGCTCAGCTTTCTTTATAGTCCAACTCTCACATCCATACATGACCACTGGAAAAACCATAGCCTTGACTAGATGGACCTTTGTTGGCAAAGTAATGTTTCTGCTTTTTAATATGCTGTCTAGGTTGGTCATAACTTTCCTTCCAAGGAGTAAGCGTCTTTTAATTTCATGGCTGCAATCACCATCTGCAGTGATTTAGGAGCCCCCAAAACTAAAGTCAGCCAGTGTTTCCACTGATTCCCCATCTATTTGCCATGAAGTGATGGGACCGGATGCCATGATCTTCGTTTTCTGAATGTTGAGCTTTAAGCCAACTTTTTCACTTTCCTCTTTGACTTTCATCAAGAGGCTCTTTAGTTCTTCTTCACTTTCTGCCATAAGGGTGGTGTCATCTGCATATCTGAGCTTATTGATATTTTTCCCAGCAATCTTCATTCCAGCTTGTGCTTCTTCCAGCCCAGCATTTCTCATGATGTACTCTGCATAGAAGTTAAATAAGCAGGGTGACAATATACAGCCTTGACATACTCCTTTTCCTATTTGAAACCAGTCTGTTGTTCTATGTCCAGTTCTAACTGTTGCTTCCTGAACTGCATACAGGTTTCTCAATGAAAGGTTGTTGTTGAATCACGCGAATACACCGGGATTCTTGGCCCCTGGAGAAGAATTCAATCCGGGGCCAGAGATGAGGCTTGATCGCTCAGAGCTTTTGTGTAATAAAGTTTTATTAAAGTATAAAGGAGATAGAGAAAGCTTCTGACATAGGCATCAGAAGGGGGCAGAAAGAGTACCCCCTGCTAGTCTTCAGCTGGATGTTATATAGTCGCTAGCAGTCTGTTAATGAAAGAAAGGAATGTCTTAAAATTCAGAATGGCACCAGGCCCCTCACCCATAAGATGCATTTTGGGATAATCTTGGCACCAAATGGTTTATCCTGGGCCATAAAATGATTAACTTGAATCTTGAAGAAGGGCAGACCACAATACAAATACTTTTATTTACATAGATTAGGGGAACAATATCCATACTGGTTTGTCAAGTAGGTTCTGGGCCAAGAGGCGGAACCGACTTGGAGACAGTTTGGGGTAAAGGCATAATACATCAGCATAGCTTAGGACAAACATTTCCATAAGAAAAAGGCATTGATTATCTCTAGGCTCAAGAATAGCTAACTTCAGGCGAAAGCAGGTGTCATTATGGCAACACAGTATTTTAAGAGAAACCTCCCTTTAAATTTGTATAGAGAAGGAAAAAATATTGCTAGTTTGTTTCCTCCTGCCGCTTAAGAGAGATAAAAATGTCTGACACTTGCAGGCTATTTCCTCCATTTGGAGACCCCTGGCCTTCCTGCCTGTTACCCTCTCATCAAGAGGCAGGTCAGGTTGTCTGGTATTTCCATCTCTTTCAGAATTTTCCACAGTTTATTGTGATCCACACAGTCAAAGGCTTTGGCATAGTCAATAAAGCAGAAATAGATGTTTTTCTGGAACTCTCTTGCTTTTTCCATGATCCAGTGGATGTTGTCAATTTGATCTCTTGTTCATCTGCCTTTTCTAAAACCAGCTTGAACATCTGAAAGTTCACGGTTCACGTATTGCTGAAGCCTGGCTTGGAGAATTTTGAGCATTACTTTACTAGCATGTGAGATGAGTGCAATTGTGTGGTAGTTTGAGCATTCTTTGGCATTGCCTTTCTTTGGGATTGGAATGAAAACTGACTTTTTCCAGTCCTGTGGCCACTGCTGAGTTTTCCAAATTTGCTGGCAAATTGAGTGCAGCACTTTCACAGCATCATCTTTCAGGATTTGACATAGCTCAACTGGAATTCCATCACCTCCACTAGCTTTGTTCATAGTGATGCTTCCTAAGGCCCACTTGACTTCACATTCCAGGATGTCTGGCTCTAGGTGAGTGATCACACCATCGTGATTATCTGGGTCGTGAAGATCTTTTTTGTACAGTTCTTCTGTGTATTTGCCACCTCTTCTTAATATCTTCTGCTTCTATCAGGTCCATACCATTTCTGTCCTTTATTGAGCCCATCTTTGCCTGAAATGTTCCCTTGGTATCTCTAATTATTTTGAGGAGAAAACCACTACACCATTCAGGTATGACCTAAATCAAATCCCTTATGACTATACAGTGGAAATGAGAAATAGATTTAAGGGACTAGATCTGATAGACAGAGTGCATGATGAACTATGGACAGAGGTTCGTGACATTGTACAGGAGACAGGAATCAAGACCATCCCCAAAAAAAAGAAATGCAAAAAATCAAAATGGCTGTCTGAGGCGGCCTTACAAATAGCTGTGAAAAGAAGGGAAGCGAAAAGAAAGGATAAAAGGAAAGATATACCCATTTGAATGTAGAGTTCCAAAGAATAGCAAGGAGAGATAAGAAAGCCTTCTTCAGTGATCAATGCAAAGAAATAGCGGAAAACAATAGAATGGGAAAACAAGGCCCTAAGAGAACACAGTAGAGATTGTCCAGGCTGCTCTCCTTGTTGGGACATGGACTGACCCCTCTCTGCCCACCTGAATCTCCCCTCTCTTTTATTCCCATGGCTCACTCCTGGGAAACCTTTCCAGGTTACCTCAGGCCCTGTCTGCCCCCATGGCATTCATCACGTGCGTAACCAAACCAGCAGCAAAGCTGCCATGAGCCTTTCCTTGGGGCAGGGCTGCAGAGATGATGTAGATGTGGCTACCTGGCCCCACCTCAGGAATCCCGTCATGCAGTGTATGCATGGTTTCAGAGCCAGGCTCTCAGGCAAACAGTGTGAATTCTGGGATCTTCCACATGTTCTCTTACTGATTTAGAGAAAACTTCATGCAAGGCAGCCCAGCCAAGATAGGCCCCTCCCCCTCCCCTTAACCTGTCCTTGCCTGACCCCAGCTTGATTCATCCCTACCTGTGTATAGTCATGAATGATTTTTTTCTTTCTTCCCAACCTCAGCCTCTTGCTGAAAAGGTATAGCGTGTTAACTTAGATTTAACTCACATGTAATGATTTGAGCTTTCCTTTCCAATGCTGGGACAGCTGCTTCAATTCTTGAAAGGCTAACAGACTCCCTCCACCTAGGAATAGACCTGTGGGTTGGGTCCCTTTTGCAAAGCATTGAAAAGTTTTATATAATGACCGATATGCTAGGCAGAATAAATAAACAGTTAGGAGTCAGAGGTGAAGGGGGTTAGAGAGGATTAGTGTTTGGGTTAGAGTATCTCGCATTTCCATGTATTATTTCTAATTCTTAAGCACCTCTACCTAATGTAATTAGGTGCATTTTTATAGATGAGGAAAAGTAGGATGCAATGGAGATTGCTCAAAAAACTAATACCAGAACTGCCATATGACCCAGCAATTCCACTCCTGGGTATATATCTGAAAAAACCAAAAATACAAATTCGAAAAGATACGCGAACCCCAATGTTCATGGCAGCATTGGTTACGGTTGCTAAGACATGGAAGCAACCTAAGTGCCCATCAACAAATGAGTAGATAAAGAAATGTGGTGTGTACACACACACACACACACACACACGATGGAATACTACTCAGCCACGAAAAGTATGAAATTTTGCCATTGGCAACAACAAGGGTGGCTCTGGAAGGCATCCTGCCAAGTGAAATGAGTCAGAGAAAAACAAATACTTTTTGATATTACATACATGTGGAATCTAAAAAACACAACAAATTCATCATATAACAAAAAAGACGCAGACTCATGGATACAGAGAACACACTAGTGGTTACTGGGGGAAGGGGTAATAGAGGGGTAGTGAATTAATAGATACAAACTGTTCAGTATAAAAGAAGCTACAAGTCAGAAGTCCCTGGTGGTCTAGTAGTTGAGACTCTGTACTTTTCTTGGTGAGGGTGCAGGTTAAATCTCTGGTTGGGGAACTAAGATCCTACAAGACATGTGGTGTGGCCAAAAATTAATAAAATAAAATAAGCTACAAAGGTATATTGTACAACACAGGAAATATAGCCAATGTTTGATAATAACTATAAATAAAGTATAACCTTTAAAAATTGTGAATCACTATATTATACACCTGTAAAAGAAATGGCAACCTGCTCAGTACTCTTGCCTGGAAAACTCCATGGACAGAGAAGCCTGGTGGGTTACAGTCCTTGGGGTCACAAAGAGTCACACAATAACTTATTGTTGTTTGAGTACACACAATAACTTATATAACATGGTACATCAACTGTAACTCCAAAAAAAATATTAGGACACAGGCAAGAAAAATAATTTTGCTCAGAGGCCAGATAGCATATTAAAAAGCAGAGACGTTACTTTGTCAACAAAGGTCTGTCTAGTCAAAGCTATGGTTTTTCCAGTAGTCATGTATGGACGTGAGAGTTGGACTATAAAGAAAGCTGAGCACCGAAGAACTGATGCTTTTGAACTGTGGTGTTGGAGAAGACTCTTGAGAGTCCCCTGGACTCCAAGGAGATCCAACCAGTCCATCCTAAAGGAGATCAGTCCTGAATATTCATTGGAAGGACTGATGCTGAAGCTGAAACTCCAATACTTTGGTCACCTGATGCGAAGAGCCAACTCATTGGAAAAGACCCTGATGCTGGGAGAGATTGAGGGCACGAAGCGACAGAGGATGAGACGGTTGGATGGCATCACCAATGTGACAGACATAAGTTTGAGTATGCTCCGGGAGTTGGTGATGGACAGGGAAGCCTGGTGTGCTGCAGTCCATGGGGTCGCAAAGAGTCAGACATGACTGAGCGACTGAACTGAAGAAGCAAGGAGGATGGTCCTGTTTTTAGGTCATTTTCATATACTATGAGACATGCTATAGTAGAAGTTTGCATGGCCTGATGGCTTTCTAATGTAAGTTTGCATCAGAAGCATCTGGAAGGGTTGTTAAAACACAAGTTGCTGGGCCCCACCCCCAAGAGTGTCTGATTCAGTAGACCCAGGGTGGGGCCTAGGAATTTGCCTTTCTAGTAAGTTCCCTGCTGATGCTGATGTTGCTGGTCTAAGGACCACACTGTGGAAAGCACTATTGTAAAACATAGTGTGAGCCCAAAACAGAGAGAAACTTCCAGTGTACTGCGGCAGTGAAAGGAAGCCTTCGGAGGGAAAGTAGCACTTGGGTTGGGCGTGGGAGGTTGTATAGAAGATCTCCAACTCACTCACAGGTTATCCAGGGAAAGACTGAGCACAGGCCACACACAGACGTAGAGACGCAAGGCAGATTCAGGTGTGTGAGTCCCTCAGCGAGCATGGACAGTTGTGGGTGGTTGTGCGAGCTTGCCTGGCATGAGAGGAGGCTGGCAGGGGAGCTTGGGCCAGATGCAAAGCCATGCTAAAGAGTTTGGACTTCATCCTTTGGGTACCTGTTTCTTAATCAGAAGAGTAATGCAATTCTCTTTGCCTAATTGTGTTCTAATTGTTCATTCATTAAAGATAAAAAGGTATTAATCACTAACTGCTCCAAGAAATGCCAGGGGTATAAAAATCTGAGTCTCTAAAAGTAATAACAGCAACAAATGGTATCCTTCCAGCCCTTGATGATGGTGATAAGGGCCTCACCCGCATGACCTCTTTGGGCATGCAGGTGAGGCTGCTATGGTTCCATTTTACAGATGAAGAGATTGAGGTTTATGGTGCCAAAGGCACACTTCTTCTTTTTTAAACATTTTTTATTTTTTATTGTGGTATAGCCGATTAACAGTGTGATGGTTTCAGGTGAACAGCAAAGGAATTAAGCCATACGTACACATCCATCCATCCACTCTCCCCCAACTCTCCTCCCATCCAGGCCAAAGGCACACTTCTTGAAAGCAGCTGAGTAGGGATTTAGGTCTAAGTTTAAAGGATCATTTTTGGACTTTAAACCTTGTTTTCCTTGATAACAGGCTTCCAGGGTGGCACTAGTGGTAAAGAATCTGCCTTTCAATGCAAGAGACGAGGGTTTGATCCCTGGGTTGGGAAGATCCCGTGAGGAAGGAAAATGACGACCCACTCCACTATACTTGCCTGGAGAATTCCATGAGCAGAGAAGCCTGGCAGGCTGCAGTCCATGGGGTCGCAAAGAGTCAGACACTGAGCACGCCTCCCTTGATGCCATCCTTGAGTTCCAGGACTGGCTCTCCACGATCCCTTTCACTCCAAACTTGTCGCATCTAATCTGGAGCACCACCACCGTGCTGGGTAAGCACAGCCCAAGCTGGGCTTGTTGGGCTACTCCTTTGCCCCCTGCAGGTGCCCTGACCTCTGCAGAAAGGCACAGGCGAGCAGGGGGTGTAGCTTGTCATCCGAAGGCTCTGCGGTCATCCTAGTGCAGGAATATCCTCCTGAGGGGACGAGCGGTATCTATCACTGTCAAACCCGGAGGCCTTTTTTCCATCTTGCAAACTCAGGGCTTTTCAGATCTTTAAGGCTGATCAGAGATAGAGCGCTACAATAGCCGACTTAAATCTCAGTAAGCGGGGAGGAGAGGCGGAGAGAGGTACGCGCAGAAAATAAAGTACGCTGGCTCTTTTCGGGAAGATAAAACATAAGTCTTGGAACACACGGCACAATAAAAGCCTGTGGAGAACAGAGAAGATCTTTGTCAGGAATTGTATCTCATTTAGCACCATTGTTTCACTGTGTTCCTTTCAGAATGAAAGTGATTCATCTTGCTTTTGTTTTCGGTCGTCTTTTATTTTTTCCTCTTGCAGAAATTTCCCTCTTCCATTAGGAAGCAAGCACTTTTTCCTCTCTCGTCTCTTCACTGACAGGACTTTCATTCTCTGCGTGTTTAGGCTCAGCTCATGGAGTCCAATCAATGATTTTTTCCCCCCGATTTTGTCAAGTAGTGATTCAGAGAATACAGACTGCTGTGCAGTGGGTTTTAAAAAATATTTTAATGATTCCATTCTTTGCAACTCTGTGTGTATGTGTGTGTGTGTGTGTGTGTGTGTGTGTGTGTGTGTGAGGCTACAAATACCACCATCATTTATTGGCTCAGGAAATATTTGTGAGGACATATTTCTGTTCTTGGGGAGGTGAAGTCATCGTCCCCATCTACAAGCTGGGCACCACCCTAAGTGTACGACTGAAGCGGAGGTGACACAAAAAGGGGTTAATTATGGCACAGAAGTTAAAGACCCAAAAGGCAAGAGAAGAGATGCCCCAAGGGCAGACTTAGAGGCTCCGGTCCCTGCATTTGGACACAAAAGGATACGACTCATAACAGGCGCTTTTGCTTCATTATGAAATTGACAGCAGGCTTTCTGTAAAAACAGAATGAATTAACACTCTGTCTTCCTGAAGCCGCTCTATCTGCTGATGCTGTGCACTTTATCCTATTATCTTCTGTTGCCCTCAAGTAGAATCCTTAAGGTGTAAGGATTCAAGGTTCACAATCATTGGGTGATTTTCAAAAAGCTGGACTGTCCCAGAGAGCCTGGTTTCTGTTTTTGGTCTTGATGTCAGGGGTGTACAGAGGCAGGTCTGGGCTCCAGGCTTTGCCAGCAATCAGTGATCATTGCTTCCTATACTTGAACTCTTCTGGGGGTTTCTTCCCCATCCTTGCACCTTCCCAGACTCCCACAGTGAACCTCTGGACATCTGAAAGCTGCCTGGCCTGGACACTGTGATAAACCAGCCTGGCAAACTGTGGGGTCTCGCCCTCATGGTGAGTGGCATTGAGAGGCTGTTCTTGGCGTGGTTCAGAAGGATGGCACTCTGAGAGGGTCCAAGTCCCAGAGCTGGGAAAGTGTGAGGCCACGCCCCCAGTCAGAGGAGACCTGGAAGCTCCTCTGGCTCTCGTGGCTCAACCCTCTCTGGCTTACCACTTCTGAGCTTCTGGTAGAGGACAGGGAGCTCTGTGTCTCAACAGTGGTGTCCTTGGGGCCACGGAGCCTGCCCTGTCTCCTTGGGCTTCCAAGACTCGGCTTGTCTTCCTTCTATTCCATTCCTGTTCTCTCCATTCCTTTTCCATCATCGTTGCTGCCTTTCCCTCTTCCAGTGGGTTGCAGTCAGAGCATTCCCAGGCCTGGCTTTGGCCCTGGGGATCTCACTCACTCACTCTCAGGACTTTGAATTATATAGGGACTCAACCCTGAATATTCATTTATGAAGCTCCAATGTTTTGGCCACCTGATGCAAAGAGCTGACTCTTTGGAAAAGAGTCTGCTGCTGGGGAGGAATGAAGGCAAAAGGAGAAGGGGGCAGCAGAGGTTGAGATGATTATATAGCATCACTGACTCAATGGACGTGAATTTGAGCAAACTCTGGGAGATAGTGAAGGATGGAGGAGCCTGGCATGCTGCTGTCCATGAGGTCGCAAAGAGGTGGACATGACTTAGTGACTGGTCAGTTGTATTATAACATGCAATGTAATATAGCATATGGTATCATACAGGCATGCACATTTATTATTCAAAGCCCCATGTGTGTCTGTATAAACACATGCACATACGCATGTCATTCATCTTGCTGTTTTTCACCCAGGTTCCATCCCTGGGTTGAGAAGATCCCCTGGAAAAGGAAATGGCAACCCACTCCAGTATTCTTGCCTGGACAGAGGAGCCTGGTGGGTTACAGCTCATAGGGACACAACTGAGCAACTAGTAATCATTAATGTATGCACAAGTTATTCAAAGTTGGGTATGTATGTGTGTGTGTGTGTATATGTATATGTATGACACTCACGTGCACACACACACCCCTTGGATTTTTAGTTTTTAACTTGGATTTCTTCTTTGAAGTCCAGGCTCTTAAATCCAATTGCCTCCTCAAATTCTCCCTCAGGAGGTTTAATAGAAATCTTAGTTTTAACCTGGCCCCAGCAGAACTATTGCTGCTGCTGCTGCTAAGTCGCTTCAGTCGTGTCCGACTCTGTGCGACTCCATAGATGGCAGCCCACCAGGCTCCCCCGTCCCTGGGATTCTCCAGGCAAGAACATTGGAGTGGGTTGCCATTTCCTTCTCCAATGCATGAAAGTGAAAAGTGAAAGTGAAGTCGCTCAGTCATGTCCGACCCTCAGTGACCCCATGGACTGCAGCCCACCAGGCTCCTCTGTCCATGGGATTTTCCTGGCAAGAGTACTGGAGTGGGGTGCCATTGCCTTCTCCAAGAACTATTGCACTTCCCCTCAAACATATCAATCCCCACTGCAAACTTTTGTATTTCTTTAAATGGCACCACAGTGCCAATCTACCTGGTTGCTCAGGCCCCAAATCTTGGGATTTGAGTTTCTTTCTTTCTTTCCCTCACATCTTCCATGCAATTCATTTTCAGCTCCATCAGCTCTACCCGCCCCGCCCTCCCCCGCCCCCCATCACCACCAATAGGTCCAGAATCCAGCCATTTCTCAATGTAGCCTTGGCTACAGTCCTGAATTTAAGTAAGCTACTGGCTGGGCTCCCATATCATCATTCCCCTAGTTAACCTCCAGTGGTCTCCCGTTTCCTTGAGCTCAGACGGTAAAGCGTCTGCCTACAATACGGGAGACCCGGGTTCGATCCCTGGGTTGGGAAGATCCTCTGGAGAAGGAAATGGCAACCCACTCTAGTACTCTTGCCTGGAAAATTCCATGGACAGAGGAGCATGGTAGGCTACAGTCCATGAGGTTGTAAAGAGTTGGACACGACTGAGTGACTTCACTTTCACCATGGCCCCAAAAGCCCTCCAACATCTGGTCCCTCCTTCTGTCTCCCAGTTGATCTCCCTCATGACTGATATCAAGCCCATTCCTTTCTTTAAAAAGGCCTTTGTGATTTATCTTCCTTCTATCTAGAGCAAATCCCCAACCACGACAGGGCTGGCACATTTTCACCTTTCAGAGCTCAACTTCGTCATCCCTTCTCGGATACAGCTTCCTTGACACCAATGCTAACCAGCCTCTCCAGCTCCACCCAGTTCTCGATTTAATCTTCTTTGTCCCACTTGGGTGTAGCTGAAGCGATCTTTTCCCACTTATGTTTATGCCCATCAGTTCACTTCCCCCTATGTCTTCATCTAAGAGTTCTCTAGTTTTAGCTCTTACATTGAGGTCTTTGATCCAGTTTTGAGTTAATTTTTATAGATGATGGAAGGTCAGGGTCCAACATCATTCTTTTGCTTGTGGATATCCAGTTTTCCTGGGCTTCCCAGGTGGTGCTAGTGATAAAGAACCCACCTGCCGATGCAGGAAACATGAGAGATTTGGGTTCCATCCCTGGGTCAGGAAGATCCCTTGGAGGCAGGCACAGAAACCCACCCCAGTATTCTTGCCTGGAGAATCCCCATGGACCAGAGGAGCCTGGCGGGCTACAGTCCATGGGTTCACAAATAACTGGACATGACTGAGTGACTGAGCATGCACATCCAATTTTCCCAACACCATATGTTAAAAAAAAATATACTGTTTTTCCATTGAATGGTCTTGGCAGTCGTGATGAAAATCATTTCACCACCATGGGCGTTCATTTCTGGGCTCTCTTTTCTGTTCCATGGGTCTGTCTTTATGCCCTATTAATTCTTTCACCACTGGAAGGTCAATTCCTTGAGGGCAGGTGCCCTGCTTGTTTGCCTGTCACCCAGCCCCTGGTACAGAGGGGGTCAGTGAATTTCCAGTGACAGGTTGACTGGTCTGCTCTTCCTTCCAAAGCCCTAAGGGACTTCCCTACATGGCTTCTGCTCAGGCCTGTAACAGACATGACAACTCCACGGGGCAGCCAACCAGACATGTTCCTCCTCCTTTGACTTTGGGTCAGAGAGGGGCCCTGCCCTCCCCTTGCTCCAAACTGACCTTCATGTCTGCTGGGTCAACTTGACCTTGCCTTGTGCCATTCTGGTTCTGTTTATAGCTGGTGTTTGAGCATCCAGGCTTTTCTCAGTCTGTTGCTTCTTTCTTCCAGATGTCACCCCGGGGCAGTTGTGTCTGGCTGCCAACAAACCACATCCTTGGGACACGTGTTCTCCTTGGAGCCACGCCCATCAGACCCTCAGGAACCCCAGAGGGGGCCCGGTCATCTGCCTTCAAGGCTGCCCTGTACAACTTGAACCCTTGCATCTCAGCTGTATTTGAAAACAGAGGAAAGCCAGTGACATCTAAGAACCATTCCTGTTTTCGGCTTTCATTTCCGGCCTCATAAATAAAGCCTCAGTAATGGCAGAGGGGGGATCCAGAGGACGGGAACACAGCATTACCTCATCACATTACTCCATTGATGCCTTTTCAAGGCCAACAAACTCAATTAGCTCGCTGGTAACAGCTGCACCAACAGTGCGGCTTTTGCAGCCGAGTTCATGGTTCCGAGAAAGGACATGGAAAACGAATGGCAGAGCAGTTCGTCTTGCAGAGCTGCCCACAAATTCACCCGAAGCTGCAGCCCCGTGGGCTTCCCTGCTGGCTCAGATGGGAAAGAACCCACCTGCAATGCAGGAGATCCAGGTCTGATCCCTGGTCGGAAAGATCCCCTGGAGAAGGGAATGTCTGCCCCCTCCAGTATTCTCACTTGGAGAATTCCATGGACAGAGGTGGCTCCCTTTCAACAATCTTGAACTGTTCCTTAGAGTTCAGATTTTTGATATATAAAGTCACTCAGTCATGTCTGACTTTCTGCGACCCCATGGACTGGAACCCACCAGGCTCCTCCATCCATGGAATGTTTCAGACAAGAATACTGGACTGGGTTGCCACTTCCTTCTCCAGGGGATCTTCCTGACCCAGGGATCGAACCCAAGTCTCTCACATTGGAGGCACAGTCTTTGCCATCTGAGCTACCAGGGATGCTCTATATTTAAATCTGGAGACACCCAAAGCTATCTATGAAGTGTATGCAGTTATTTGTTACATCACTTATTCTTGAGCAACTTTTGCCTTTTTTTTTTCCCTGTAAATAATCAAGCCTTAGAAGCACTGAAACTGAGAAGGACTAGGAAAGTTACCTGAGGACACTTAGCAAGCGGTTTTATCTCCTTCACTATCCATTTAGCCATCATTCTTCAATATATCAGATAATCAGTCAATGCTTTGGGTAAGTTAGAGAGGGCAGAAAACTCCCACTCAGAATGAGTGGTGTGGAGGATGGTTGGGGTGACTGAGATGTCAAATGAATGTACTATTTCACCCACAGTGTCATGAGAATGAGGAATGTTTTAGTTGAACAGTCCTGAGAATTTTGGCTTGTCCAGCCTGTTATTTCATAGATGAAAAAGTCCAGAGAAGAGACGTTTATGTCCTATAGGTCACCTGGCTGATGAGCAGACATGCAGAGTCACTATCAATCAGCCACAGCCTTGTGCTGACCTAGGGGACAGTCCTGCAGGGCCTCTTCAGAAGGCGCTTATCATCCTGAGATGAGAAGGATTTCAAAGCAGCATGTCGGGCCTGCGGGTGCTGTCAAGGTGATGTCGCCAGGGTGTTTGCTTTTGTCTGTAAGCTAAACAAGCCCTTCACCATCTTCACACTTTTAATAGTGAGCTCCTTGTGTACAGTGTTAAGTCTCAGTGGCACTATCAAACATCAAAACGTTCTAATTGGGACTTCCCTGTGGTCCCGTGGTTAAGCATCCACCTGCCAAGGCAGGGGGCATGGGTTCAGTGATCCCTGCTCTGGGAGGATTCCACGTGCCGAGGGGCAGCTGAGCCCATGCACCACAGCTACTGAAGCCCGAGTGCCTAGAGCCGGTGGCCCGCAACAAGAGAAGTCACTGCAATGAGAAGGGCGTGTGCCGCAACTAGAGAGGAGCCCCCACTCGCCGCAACAGGAGAAAACCTGTGCACAGCAATGAAGACCTGGTGCAGCCAAAACAAATTTTTTTTAAGTCTGATTGCATGGAAGACATATGATCACCAAAGCAGGGAGGGGTGGGGGTTAGGGAGGAATAAATTAGGAGTTTGGGAGTATCAGAGGCAAACTATCACATACAGGGTGGATAAACAACAAGCACAGGGAACTATATTCAATACCCTGTAATAAACCACAATGGAAACGAATGTGAAGAAGACACAGGCTTTCCCAGGTGGCTCAGTGGTAAAGAACCCACCTGCCAATGCAGGAGACATAGGTCCTATCCCTCGATCAGGAAGATCCCCTGGAGAAGGAAATGGCAACCCACTCCAGTTTTCTTGCCTGGAATCCCACAGAGGAGCCTGGCAGGCTACAGTCACTGGGATCGCAGAGTCAGACATGACTGAGCACACACACAAGATATATAGATATATATTACAGATACACACACACACACACACACACACACACACACACTGAATCCCTTTGCTCTATACCAGAAACTAACACAACATTGTAAGTCAACCGTACTTCAATAAAATATTAGGGGGGGAAAGCTGTCTAACTGGAGGCACTGAAATTCTTTTGCCCGAAGGTTAAATCACTTTTCTCTCAAAGGAACCTCTCTTTCCCATCTGCAGCCCTAAGATCACTTTGCCACTCCTCCCCTATTAGAAGCAAGAGGACGAAGCCCATGCCGAGGCCCCATATCTTGGCTTCCAACAACTGCTTCTCTGTAGAACTCATTTAGAACACACGGGGATTCAGCGCTGTGTTCTAAATGGCTCATCAATCATGCATTTCCTTAAGAAGGATTTTAAAGAGGCCCGATTTGTCGGGTAGCATTCTCCTCCTCACCTCGGGCAGACTAGCAAGTGCCGCTTGTCTTACACATCTTTCATCTATTTGCAGCTCCAAGAGGCCACCCGCATGAGGATGCTGGTGTCCTGTGATTTCCATGGAGAAGTGGCTGCAGTCCACAAAGGTTCTCTCTGGGCCTTTATAACATAGGTGTGCCATGGAACACACTTTGTCGAAGCTGTGCTCGATAGTTCAGTGGACAAACAAAATGGCAAAAATGGTCATGATGCTTTTGTGGCCGTGGAAGTCTTAAGAGCCTACTTGGATTCACCCCAGCTTAGATGGATGTTGTTGTTTTTTCTCTCTGTCTCCTTTCCTCTCTGTTTATCTTCTCAAGGAGGCCACATATGTTGTCGAAGCATATAATAAATTTGGAGAGAGATGTGGGCTTACATCCCAGGCCCATCTCTTGCAAGTGAGGGGCCTTACTATATACGTTACATGACTGCTTTGACTCTCCTAGATGAAGATTAACAAGAGAGTGGAGAGAGAATTTGATATGATACTAGAGCGAGAATTCTGTAACAGATCATAGACTTTCTTCAATCTTTATTCAATAAAATTTCTTTGAGGAACTTCCCTGCTAGTCCAATGGTTAAGGATCTGCCTGCCAATGCGGGGGACACGGGTTCAGTCCCCGGCCTGGGAAGATGCCACATGCCTCGGGGCAACTAAGCCCAGGTTCCACGACTACTGAGCCTACGCTCTAGAGCTTGAGAGTCGCAGCTACTCAAGCCCATGAGCCTAGAGAGCCTGCGCTCCGCAGCAAGAGAAGCTACTGCAGTGACAGAGAAGCCTGTGCACCGCAGCTAGAGAGTAACTCCTGCTCACTGCAACAGGAGTAATCCCGAGTGCAGCACAGCCGAAAGTAAAACTAAATACATTGAATAATAATAAATAAGATAAATATATAATAGTGAGTGGAAGTCGCTCAGTCGTGTCCAACTCTTTGTGACCCATGGACTATACAGTCCATGGAATGCTCCAGGCCAGAACACTGGAGTGTGTAGCCTTTCCCTTCTCCAGGGGATCTTCCCAACCCAGGGATCGAACCCAGGTCTCCTGCATTGCAGGCGGATTCTTTACCAGCTGGGCCACAGGGCAAGCCCAAATATATAATAAATATAATATAAATAATATATTTTAAAATAAATATAATGTATTTATAAATAAAATATATATTTAGCACAATAAAGTATAATAAAATAAAATCATAAACTAAATATAATAATGAAAATACACTAAAAATTAAAAAAAATTCTTTGAGTACCTACTCTGCCAGCCCTACTGCTGCTGCTGCTGCTAAGTCGCCTCAGTCGTGTCCGACTCTGTGCGACCCCATAGATGCCAGCCCCCCAGGCTCCCCCGTCCCTGGGATTCTCCAGGCAAGAACACTGGAGTGGGTTGCCATTTCCTTCTCCAATGCATGAAAGTGAAAAGTGAAATGAAGTCGCTCAGTAGTGCCCGACTCTTCGCTACCCCATGGACTGCAGCCCACCAGGCTCCTCCATCCATGGGATTTTCCAGGCAAGAGTACTGGAGTGGGGTGCCATTGCTTGCTAGAAGGTACCAAATAAAACAGGTGAAACCCTGCTCTCCTGGAGCTGATATCCTGATGGAGGAGACAGTGACAAATGAGTAAGTCTGATATACACAGTGTCATGGTGATCACAGTCATGGGGAGAAATATAGCAGGGCAGCGGAGGGGAGCATGGGGTTGGGGGAATAGGTGTTTGCCATTTTAAATGTGCCATCAAGGAAGGCTTCACGGAGAGGGCGGTGTTCGAGTAAAGACCTTAAGAGGTGATGGATATTGGAGAAGCATATTCTCTGGCTGGAGCACAGCACAAAACACAGTGACGATTTCTAGATAAAGAAGAGCTGCGCCCACCCTGCTGAGTCTGGGATGAAGACACGAGACGAGCACAGCTCTTTGTACCAATCACAACCCATCTCCCCCCACCCACCCTTACTTTCTTCTGATCTGGCTTATTCCCAGCCACACTCAGTATCACAGGAACCAGAGGTCACACAGACCCAGGTTAGGAGAAAAGGTAGGCAGGTGGATTTTGCCAATTGATAAGAAGGAAAAGAAGGCAGGCTGCTGACATCAGGTGTGTTCTGGTCACTGTTGGGACACGTTGGACATACTCTCTCTCTTAAGAAGAACTTTGTGTTCAATGAAACAATGGTCTTACTTTGTTTATAAGCCCAAGACCTCCCTCTAGGAGATGATCTTGTCTTGGTCCCCACTGCCACTTCTGGGAACTACTGGCTGCTGCCAGAACCAGCTCCCATAGATCACAGCTGTGTGAAGCAGACTCTCATCCAGTGCACAGAGGTAGAACTGTTTCAGGTCACTAACTGCAGGAGTCGTTTTTTAGGTAGAAATCTAACTTCAGCAGTATGTGAACCGTGAACTTCCTGATGTTCAAGCTGGTTTTAGAAAAGGCAGAGGAATCAGAGATCAAATTGCCAATATCTGCTGGATCATGGAAAAAGCAAGAGAGTTCCAGAAAAACATCTATTTCTGCTTTATTGACTATGCCAAAGCCTTTGATTGTGTGGATCACAATAAACTGTGGAAAATTCTGAAAGAGATGGGAATACCAGACCACCTGATCTGCCTCTTGAGAAGTTTGTATGCAGGTCAGGAAGCAACAGTTAGAACTGGACATGGTACAACAGACTGGTTCCAAATAGGAAAAGGAGTATGTCAAGGCTGTATATTGTCACCCTGTTTGTTTAACTTACATGCAGAGAACATCATAAGAAACGCTGGACTGGAAGAAACACAAGCTGGAATCAAGATTGCCGGGAGAAATATCAATAACCTCAGATATGCAGATGACACCACCCTTATGGCAGAAAGTGAAGAGGAACTAAAAAGCCTCTTGATGAAGGTGAAAGAGGAGAATGAAAAAGTTGGCTTAAAGCTCAACATTCAGAAAACAAAGATCATGGCATCTGGTCCCATCACTATGGGAAATAGATGGGGAAACAGTGGAAACAGCCTCAGACTTTATTTTTTTGGGCTCCAAAATCACTGCAGATGATGACTCCAGCCATGAAATTAAAAGACGCTTACTCCTTGGAAGGAAAGTTATGACCAACCTAGATAGCATATTCAAAAGCATAGACATTTTGCCAACAAAGGTTCGTCTAGTCAAGGCTATGGTTTTTCCTGTGGTCATGTATGGATGTGAGAGTTGGACTGTGAAGAAGGCTGAGAGCCGAAGAATTGATGCCTTTGAACTGTGGTGTTGGAGAAGACTCTTGAGAGTCCCTTGGACTGCAAGGAGATCCAACCAGTCCATTCTGAAGGAGATCAGCCCTGGGATTTCTTTGGAAGGAATGATGCTGAAGCTGAAACTCCAGTACTTTGGCCACCTCATGCGAAGAGTTGACTCATTGGAAAAGACTCTGATGCTGGGAGGGATTGGGGGCAAGAGAAGGGGATGCCAGAGGATGAGATGGGTGGATGGCATCACTGACTCGATGGACGTGAGTCTGAGTGAACTCCGGGAGTCAGTGATGGACAGGGAGGCCTGGCGTGCTGCGATTCCTGGGGTCGCAAAGAGTCGGACATGACTGAGCAACTGAACTGAATGGTGATATGCCACCAGAGGAAGACGTAGGGGAAACAGGAAGAAAAGGGTTAATAGCAGCAAGCAGAAATTGGGTGTAATGAAGAGTAGCTGTGAGAAAGCCATCTGATGCCAAGGAATCCTTCCTGGGCACTAAGCCAACGTTCCCTGGCCAAGCTGTCTTCCTGTGACCCACTTCTGCCGCTTTGACCTTGCCCGACAGATCCATCAGATGTCTGTGTTCTCACTTTGATTCAGGTCTCAGTAAGAACCACCTTTGGATTCTGGCCTTGTGGGCCCTTTGCTGTCCACCCATCCCTGCCTGATCAATTGGGCTTTACAATGAAATGCTCACCTTCCTGCTCTATCCTTATGTTGCCTCTTCCATCCAACCTTGATCACCATCTCTCTGGTCTGGTCCTGGGCTTCACTCTCTGACTCCACCCCCAGCAGGTGCCTGGGAAAATCTGGCATCAAGGAGTCGGCATCTTGGCTAAGCTTTGGGGCTGGGATCCAGCCTGGCAGTCTCTCATCTTTTCCCCTCAGCATCGCCCCGCACCCCCCATCGCAACAGTACCCTCCTGGATCCCACTGTTTTCCCACATGTTCGTCCCTGCTCACCTGTTTTCCAGCACATCACAACATCACTTACTGAGCATCTCCACTTCTGCCAGCCCACGGCACATGGCCTGATGCTTTGCTCTGCCTGACCCCGCCGAATCGCAGCATTTCCCTGGTCAGCTGCTACTTCTTCCGAAGGATTACTCGGGACTTTCTCCACCCTAGAGGGGCTTATCCCTGCAACAAGAGTTATTAACTTGTGAATCCTTTGCACAGGGCGTTGTGCCTAAAACTGTTTTCAGGTAGCAGGAATACACTGGTTTCATGGAGAGGCATTTTCTATTTGAGGAAAAAAACTAAATCCCTTTTCTGCACTCCAGTAAATAAAAGGAATCTGCTATTGTAAAAACCAGTAGGTAAAACTAACTCTTGGGAGAAAAATGAGTACTTTCAAATTGTGGTGAAACAAAGGCACATAGAGGGTGATGTCATGAATATAAGATACTCTTTTGTATTTTTTTTTAATATTCAGGGAATAAGGTAACTAGAGAGCCTAAGTAACAGGAAATCTTAGTACTTTTCTTTAGATGAAAAAATACTTTGGTCCTAAACTCTCTTTCTACATCATCGGAATATTTAAAGAGATGGTTTTAAACAGGCACTAAAAGGTCTACAGAACTCCTCTTTAAATGTCCCTGTTGCTCGTTAAGGAAGGTCTGTTATTGACTAGGAGGCTTGTGCTGGGACTGCTGCTTCCATGGTGAGGTGGGTGAGCAGGAGGCATCTGAATGATCTGTGAGCAGGCGTTGACAGGGGAACTCAAACATCTTTGTATGTGAGCTAGACGATCACACATGTAACGCAAAATAGACCCATTCTAGGTAGATTTGTGAAATAGCCTCGATGTTTCAGGATAATCTCATATCCACTTGTATTTCTTCATAAACTTTCGCCCTCCTGGAAATGCTATCTTTCTGGAAATAATAACTGAATGAATCCAATCTACCAATTTAATAGCTGAGCAAGCGGAGGCTTTCCAGTAACAATATAATAATACCCTCCATCCTCAGTAGATAGAAATGAGGAAAGGGGCCATGACTGTTCTTTATTTACATGCATATATTTATATGCTTAATGCTTTTTATCACGTAATCTTTAAGTGAAAGGTAATTATACACACATATATGAAATTTCAAGTTTTGTAAGACTTTGTATCATTTAGGAATGCCTTTCACTATATGTAATCTAAAATCAGACTAACAGCAGCCTAAGCAAGAAAGCCACTATGTTTTTCGTATGACACAAATTGCAAGAAGGTGATTCCAGAGCGTGTTCATTGGCTCAGTGGTGTAAGGGTTCTAGGCTGCTCTCTGTGAATTCACGGGACTTTTCCTCACAGTCACAAAATGGCTGCTGCAGCTGCAGGCATCAAGACCACAAACAGAAATCTTACGTAGGAAGAATGTGTCAAAAGCAAAAACGAATCTTCCTCAGCAGATTCCTTTTCTATGCCTCTTCCTCGTTCTAAATGAGACCGTCTACCTTAGAATTCCCATGTAAGTGAAGTTATATGTAAGAAGAAATACATTGTAGGGCACTGCATCCGTCCTTCGTTTGGGCTTTGCCCTTCTCTGCATGGTATGCTTACTTCCTGGTCAGTGTCTGGGGCCAGGCTGTGGTTTTCCGAGGAAAGGATTTTGCTGTGCTCCCACTGCCTTCTGTGGCGCCAGACCTGGAACACCGGAGATGTTCAATGTTCATATAATGTCTGGTATCTGATGAACCTCGGGGTTCCCTCTGCTCTTGAACTGCTCACACCTTTGGGAAACTGAGGAGCTGGGGATCGGAGTACTTCAGGGATTTAGCCACTGCTCACCACTAGCGATAAAGGACAGGGACAGAGAGATAGCAGAATGAGCATGTACCTGATTCTGCTGCGTGGCTATCAGCGTCCTCAACCTGCATCACAGCAGAACCGAGGTGTGCTGGCTTGGCTGTATGTCTATGTGTCAGATTTTTTTTCTGCTTTCCACTCCCATGACACTTGATACATTGCTCTGTATAACTCAGTCATATTACAAAAATAGGTAGCTAAGTGTACATCCTTTCTCTTTACTTAAGAATTTAGAATCCTCAAGGTCAAAGGACATTGCTTCGTTATATTTTTCCCAGCTCTTCTGCACTGCCTGGCAGGATAGTATTTATTTAAATGCTGAAAAAAATCGAATGAAAGAAAAAAATTTTTGTACTGACAATACATCGTTTAAATCTCCTGAGAAGACTGGCCACTTACATGAAAATGACCCACTGTGCCTTCAGGGCAGTAAACAACACTATTAAATTTATTAAGCGTATATTTATTGAGCATCTATCAAGTGCAATAAAGTCATCTAATACATAGCAGGGAGTGATGTGAATGTGAATTGACTGCTTCGAGCTCTGGCATTGACTAATACTCTTAATTATAGGAATACAGATCCTTTTTTCAAGTTGAATTTAGGGATTAGTGAGATGTTAAGGGGATGTCTATCAAATAGGGATCTGCCTGTAATTTGGCATACCCAAGTAGGCATAGATGGCCATGTGGATACACAAGAGAAGTGAATGCCAATTTCTGGAAGTTCCAAGATTATCAGGAGGAAGGGGTGACTCTTTAGCTATGTTTTCTGTGTGTGCATGTGTGTTAAGCCCCTTCAGTCGTGTCCAACTCTTTGTGACCCCATGGACTGTAGCCTGCCAGGCTCCTCTGTCCATGGAATTCTCCAGGCAAGAGTACTGGAGTGGGCTGCCATGCCCTTATCCTGGGGATCTTTCTGACCCAGGGATCAAACCCATGTCTCTGGCACTGGCAGGTATGCCCTTTACAACTAGTGCCACCTGGAGAGCCCTAGCTTCGTTCTACAGGGTCTAAACTCAGCCTAGTTTGTTCAACCATGGGTAGAGACTTTGATCATCATCACTGACTTGAAATATCAAGAGACTGCACAAGTGTTAAAGGTGTAGCATGAAGTCTAAGGATGCTCTAATTCTGAACAACACGCTAGGCACTCATCATGGTGAGTTTCAGAAGAGGGCCTCTGTAGAACAAAATAAAGCTAAATGACTAATGTTAGCCTGGGATGAAGGCTGGACCCCAATACACAGCTCTGTTAAGCTCTACTGGACCACAGGAAAAGGCATGTATTCTAAGTTCTTAGGCCCAGACACCTTTCAATCAGAGTCCATCTACACCAGCCAGTCTCAATGGACAATCAATCAGAGGATAATCATTTTCCAGCACTTGCCCTCCCCTTCCCACTCTTGGGTGCCATATAGGAGAATAACAGGGTGCAGAAGACCACCTTGCTCTCAACTGAATCGTCTTATAGGGAAGAGGGAGAAGAGATGGAAGCCTTTCTTTCCAGGCTTCGGGTTTCTGGAGAGCACTGATAAAGGAGAGAGGCAGAGAGAGAAAGTCACAGCCACGTGAGAGAATTTTTAATGATCATCAGCAAGTGTGGCTGATCAATGTCCTGGAAGGTAATTTATCTGGAATCTCTCCTCCACTTCTGGATGGTGGGGGAAGGGGGAACAAGACGTGGCAGCCTGTCCCCACCTGCTGGAATCACGAGCTACAGCGATGAGAAGGAACATAGTTGGGGCTTCCCTGGTGGCTCAGCCAGTACAGAATCTGCCTGCAATGCAGGAGACCTGGGTTCAATCCCTGGGTAGGGAAGATTCCCTGGAGAAGAGAATGGCAACCCACTCTGGTATCCTTGTCTGGGAAATCCCATGGACAGAGGAGCCTCGTGGGCTACAGTTGATGGGGTAGCAAAGAGTCAGACATGACCTAGTGACTAACACTTTTTCACTTTCAGAGGTGAACTTGTCCACTTAAGCTCCCCAGAGAGTTGCATGGGTATCAAACAGGGACCTCAGCCTAGATGTGGGGGTTATCATTCTGATGTTGCAGTAGTATCAGACCTTCTCTTTTCTGCACTGGTCAGATCACTCCAGACCTGAATGCTGTATTTTATAATTTTATTTATTTATTTTTGGCCGTGTGTGTCTTCGTTGCTGCCTGCTGACTTTTCTCCAGTTGTGGTGCGTGGGCTTCCTTTGTTTCAGAGCACGGGTCCCAGGGCACCCAGACTTCAGTAGTTGTAGTGTGTGGGCTCAATAGTTGCGGCTCCCGGGCTCTAGAGCACAGGCTCAATGGTTGTGGTGCACGGGCTTATTTGTCCTCGCATGTGTGATCTTCTCAGACCAGGGATCGAACGCAAGTCTGCTGCATGGGCAGGTGGATTTTTCACTGCTGGATCACCAGGGAAGCCCTGAATGCTATATTTTAAAGGAACACGGCAGCCTACAGACTGTTTGCTGTTGTTGTTTAGTCCCTAAGTCGTGTCTGACCTTTTGTGACCCCTTGGACTGCAGCACGCCAGGCCTCCCTGTCCTTCACTATCTGCCGGAGCTTGCTCAAACTCAAGTGCATTGAGTCAGTGATGCCGCCCAACCATGTCATCCTCTGTCACCCCCTTCTCCTTCTGCCCTCAATCTTTCCCAGCATCAGGGTCTTTTCCGATGAATCGGCTCTTTGCATCAGGTGACCGAAGTATTGGAACTTCAGCTTCAGCATCAGTCCCTCCAATGAATATTCAGGGTTGATTCCTTTAGGATTATTGTTTAGAGGAAGTTAATAAATGCCTTAGGAAATTGAATTAGAAAGTGCCTATTTTTCTAAATTGCTAATATTCTAGGATTTCAAGGTGCATCTAATCTCAGGCAACTCGAGGTTGTTGAATTCCTATCACGTGTGCTGTGGCGGATGCTGCATACGCGTTATCTGACTTGATCGTCAAGGCCTTTGTCCCTCTTTTACAGATAAGGACAGCAGGGCTCCAGGAGGCGGAGTGATTTTCCTGCAGTCCCACAGCTGGTGAGCAGCAAATTGGGATTTGCACCTTCGTTCCACTCGGCTCAGAGTACTCGTTGTTCTACTACGGAGAGCATTTAACATTCTGAGACGCTGAGATTCTGTGCTTCGGTGAACCTGTGACAGGCTGATTCGAAAGTTGCCCTGTTTGAAGACTCCACACAACGGCTAGGGAAGAGTGGGCGAGGCTGTGGAGGGCGAGAGCGAGTGAGAGGGGGTAGGAAGAACAGAGAAATCACCCCAGTGATCATTCATTCTGTTTCCTCCTCAAACAAAACATTCCTGTTTATTTCTCTGCGTTTCTCCCAGGCAGGCATGTGACCTGAGAACAATTCCCTTATGAGGCAGGGTTTTTCTCATTTCCTGGCTCCTAATCTAATAGAAATGTCTAAACTAGTTGGCTGGCTCTGCCAGAGAGAGAGGGGAAAAAAATTCTAGGATCAATCACTCTATTTGAAACTGCATCTGCAGAAAAGATGTGGAAGGGGCCAGGCAGGAGGGTGGGGGCAACGCTTTACTCCTGGGCTTCTCCTAGCAACTGCTGGCCTGTCTCTGGGTCTCTTGTTCCCTGATAAAGGTGTTGGCAGGGTTTCCCAGAGCAGAGCTCTGGCAGGGCGCTGTGCTCCAGCCAGTCTTACAGAAGATTCTCCTTTTTTTCTTTACAACTGGATCAAGTACCAGCTTTACCTGTCGCCAACCAGAGGATCACCCCTTGACCAGTTTCCAGGCTGCAGTCTCTGAAAGCCTCCTTATTAAAGGCTTCAAAAAATAATGCTATCCTAGTGGAGAGCTGCCAGGAATTTTTTTTTTTTTTTTGAAGTTTCAGTTATCCCCATGGGACAACCAATGCAAATGTTCTCCCAGTTGGAATGAGGACAGAGTCCTTGAAACATCCTTGCAAAGCAGTCTGTTTATTAATACATTTGTAACTGAAGGGACTGCTGTTATTGTTGTTTAGCTGACTCTTTGCAACCCCATGCACTGTAGCCTGCCAGGCTCCTTTGTCCATGGGATTTCCCAGGAAAGAATACTAGAGTGTGTTGCCATTTCCTTCTCCCAGTGATCTCCCTGACCCAGGGATTGAACATGCGTCTCCTTTGTCTCCTGCATTGGCAGGTGGATTCTTTACCCTGAGCCCCCAGGGAAGCCCTGGCAGAGAGTCTTACTTACCCTGGTCCTAATGACAATTGACAGATACTTGGGCACCTAACAAATGTGCTGGATCCTAGGAGGCAGATATGCCCAACAAAGAGCCTGCGCTGGTCTTAGATGTTGAAGATTATCACATGAAATTATTAACCAAACTCTAATCAGATTTCACCACTTTCACTCAAATGTCCTTTCACTGTTCTAGGGTCCTATTCAAGATTGCTTTTGTTTTGTTAATTTATTTTCTCCCCCCAGGCTTTATTGAGGTATAATTGCTTATGTAAGATGATAACATTAGGGGAATCTGGGCGAAGGGTGTATAGAAATTTTCCCTGACAGCTGGGATTAGAGTGGGGATGGGAGGATTGACTGTAAAGGGGCAGAAGGAAGCTTTCTGAAACGATAGGAATGTTACATTTTTAACTTATGTGGTGGTGATTACATAGATGTATCAGTTTGTCAAAGCATCAAACAGTATACTTAATGTATGTTTAATTATATGTTAATTATGCCTCTAGAAGAGCTCCCCAGGTGGCACCATGGTAAAGAATCTGCCTGCTAATGCAGAAGACTTGAGACTCGGGTCTGATCACTGGGTCGGGAAGATCCCCTGGAGGAGGGCATGGCAAGCCACTCTAGTTTTCTTGCCTGGGAGACCCCATGAACAAAGGAGCCTGGCAAGCAGGCTACAGTCCATGGGGTCACAGTGAGTTGGCCACAACTGTGCAACTACACAGGTGCGCACACATTTCAAAGAAGTGTGTATTTAAAATCTTAAAATCAAACTATAAAATCATGTCATTCTCCTACACAAAATCCACTAATGGCTTTCTATTACAGATTAAATAAAATCCAAGCTCCTAACTTGGAAAAAGTTGCAATAAATAAATAAAAATGGCTCTAACAAAAGGTTGGCTAAGGTCTTTAGGATACAGAGAGCCCTTATTACCTGATTAAAAAATGGGCTTGGCTCATGAACAGGCTCTTGAAAATGAAAAAAATAAAAAAAGGATAATGACACTCAAAAAGAAGTTTAGCCCTATTAATAACAAACTAAATATAATTTGATGAGACAAAAAGATTATCACATGAAACGGTTTGTCTGAGGCTTGAAACAAACAGTAAGGTTTCCTTGACATTCCTTCATTTTAGGAGCTTGCTAAGTCTCTTTCTATTAGGGTCTTCTTTTTCTTGCTTCCTAGTCAGTATCGCCAGTGAGGTGAGGTGTTGAAGAAACCTTATGTTTAAATGGATATTACCATGTTGCTCAGACTTTTTGCAGAGATGACAAAGGCCAAGAACAGCATGAATCTTGCCAAGTATGCAACAACGTAATTAAGCTGCATGGTCTCACACCACACACCGGGCATGCTGAGAGACGGTGAAGCTCCTTCATGCAACAGGGGTCCCACAGCACAGGCTACCTATGTAGGAGTCAGTTAAGGAAGATAGGGAAGGTTTCTTTACAGCGTTATCAGTGAGTCCTGCCTCCTCTCCCCATAGGGGCCTCAGATCAGAGGAGAAGGGCTGGGAGAGAACCACTTGAGGTCATTCCTTGTGGTTCTGGAGTTGGGATCTTGGGAACGAGGTGCTTGATCCACTTGTGCCTGAGGGTCTGCGGGACGGGGCTTGAACTCTCACTTCCTGGCCCCAAGACAAAGACAGGACTGTACTGGGCTGGCCAGAGTAGGAAAAGCAAAGACTAGGGAGGTCTCTGTGTGCCAGACATACCCCTGCTAATGGAACTCTTCCCATGGACAAGGTGATCACAACAGAGGGTGGACTTCAGAGTCGGAGTTGCGGTGAGAGCTGTAATCAGGGGAAGGAAGAATTGGCCACTTGGGAGAAGTACAAACTAGAGGGATCCCTGGTGATAGGGTAAGTATCTCCAGAGAACTTTCAAAAGTCCCCAGGGGGCTGTCCTGGTGGTCCAATGGTTAAGAATTCACCTTGCAATGCAGGGGACATGGGTTCCTGGACAGGATCCCTGGTCCAGGAAGATTCCACATGCCGGGGAGTAACTAAGCCCGTGCGCCACAAATGCTGAAGCCAACTCGCTCTAGAGCCCGTGCTCCACAGCAAGAGAAGCCATCGCAGCGAGAAGCCCATGCAGGGTAACTAGAGAGGAGCCCCCCTGGCCGCAACTAGAGAAAACGTGCATGCAGCCATGAAGACCCAGTGCAGCCACAAAAAAAAGTCCCCCAAGGAAAAATGAATTGCCATGCCCAGAATATCCAATGACAATCACAATGGTATCAGTCAAGTAAGAATTTTCCTGCCCCTTGACTCCTTCCTAATTCTTTCCAGCCAAGGACCCAAAGTACTTCCAGAAAGTGATGGAGTGGAAATGAAGTGGGGAGGTAAATGCCCAGTACTTCCCTGCCCAACTGCTCAGAGAAGGACTGATATGGGGGAAGGAAAAAAAAAATGAAGTGAACGATAGTTTAGAGTTTGGATATGACTATAGATTTTTTGAAATCCCTAGAAAATGACACTGTTTATTAGTACATCTTCTTTTTTTTAGCCTGAAATGACTGAGGGATGTTTCCTTATCCTGTGTGTGTGTGCTCAGTCACTTCAGTTGTATTCAATTCTTTGTGACCCTGTGGACTGTAGCCTGCCAGGCTCCTCTGTCCATGGGACTTTCTAGGCAAGAACACTGGAGTAGGTTGCCATGCCCTCCTCCTGGGGATCTTCCTGACCCAGGGATCCAACCCAAGTCACTGGTGTCTGTCTCCTGCATCTCCTGCATTGCAGGCGGACTCTTTACCGCTGAGCCACCTGGAAAGCCATTTACTATCCTAGACTGACCTGAAAAGTTGAAGAACCTAATTGAAATTTCATGTAGCAGAAATGGAGACAGAGGATAAGACAGAGGGTCTCAATCTGAAGTTCAGTGGTCAATAGAATATGTTGCTTTCTGTCTACACCCAAGCCTAGTTCAGTTATTAAACCTATTGTATAGAGTTCTCCTAAAAGACTGGCGATGTTAGAACAACAACAAAAAAATAATAAGTGCATCATTCATCAAAAAGCTATATTAATCATCTAATTAGGACATGAGACATGCAGTTTTTATATACAAGGAAAACTGTTAGCACCAGCTCACGTCTCTCTCTCTCTTGCTTCCTGAGTCATTGCAGAGATGAAATATTCAAAACAACAGGCCACCTTAGTCAGGATTTCACAATGTTCCTATTGTACTCATATAATGCCAAGTACCACTGGAAATGTTCCGTTCAGGGTGCTGCATTCAATAAATTGTCATTGATTTCTCTAAGAAATATAATAAGGTTTTATGTGGAGCAGTGCTTATTAAGGCATGGGTGTGAGCAAAAATGTACCACAGCCATATTTTTTCTCCTGGTAGTCTAGAATTTCTAGAGACATTCAGTCTTTCTATTTAATACAAAATGCAGAATTCACTCCATTGGTTGAAAGAAGCCACTTTTTCATGTCAAGAGATTTTTTGATTCCTGACTGTCATTATATTAATATAAATGGAAGAGCTACTCCTATAGTTCATCTACCAAACCCTATCCTGCAATAGATGAGATTTGTCTTACTGTTTATTCTCTTGCATGCAGAGCTGGCCACTGACTACCTATAGTATGTCCACCTGACATGTGTCTCTCCTCTCTGGTCAGTCATTACCCTCTCTTTCCTTTCCTATGCATCGTGACTTTTTTTTTGGCCAGGTTGCTTGGCACGTGGGACCTTAGTTCCTCAATCAAGGATTCTTCCCGTGCCCCCCTGCATTGGAAGGGGCAGAGTCTTAACCACTGGACCCCCAGGGAAGTCCCTATATGTACTGACTTTAAAAGATGCTTTCAAATCTATTGACACTCCATCCATCAAGCCCAATTGCCCTCCTCTTGAGTACGAGCTGGTCTTAGTGATTGATTCCTCATGAATAGAAGACAGACGATGCGATGCTATGTGGCACCCAGGGCTACGTCATAGGAGGCAAGGCACCATCAACCTGGACTCTGTCTTGGGACACTTGCTCTTGGAATCCAACTACCTACTGGATGCCAGGCCACACAGAAAAAAAACCTCACGTGGCTGTTGGGGTCAACAGAGTGACTGGGGCCCCAGGTTACAACCAGCCTCGATCACCAGGCGTGGGAATGAGCAAGACTTGACCATGACTCCAGTCCCAGCCATGGTCTGACTGCAGCCATGAGAGAGGCTCTGAATGAGAACCACCCAAGTAAACACAGCACCCCGGGGGACAGTGTCCGTGGGGATAGGCGTGGCTGCTGTGTTATGTCGCCCAGTCTAGTGTGGTTTGTGACACAGCTGTCGATAATCAGAACACCATCCAGAGGTACTCCTGGGAAACCTTTAAAAATGTACTCTTGGAGACACTGTCTCCAATCTGGGAGTATGCACTATGATTTAGAATCCAAATTATGGAAGTAATTTTTATGCATACAGTGATTCTTTTTTTTTAGGAAGAACCATTTCCCTACTATTGAACACTTGGGCTATGAAACTATTCCAAAGCTATATCATGAAATATGAGGAAGCTAGGAAAATCCCTAGCAAGCCTGGCAAAAATAAAAAGCGTTAAGACACGGATCACCAATATCAAGAAGGTATTACTAATATACTATGTATATCACTACGGGTTCTGTGGCTATTAAGAAGTTATAAGGGAACAGTATGAATGATTTTAAACTCATCAATTAAACAATTTAGAAGAAATAGACCAGTTCTTCAAAAGTTGCATACTACCAAAACTCAACCAAAATGAAGCCGATAATCTCAGTGGCACTCTATTAAAGAAACTGAATTTTTAATTAAAAAGCTTCCCCAAATTAAACCACAATGAACTATCACTACACATCTATCAAAATAACCAAAATAAAAAAGAATGACAATGCTAAATGCTAGTGAGAAAACGGAGAAACTGGATCAGTCATTCATTGTTGGTGGGAGTGTACGATGGTACATCCGCTCCGGAAAAGAGTTTGGTAGTTTCTTAAAAAATTAAACACACACGTATTACATGACTCTACGATTGTGCTCTTGGCATTTATCTCAGAGAAATGAAAACTTATATCCACCAAAAAAAGTCTTGTATATCCCAGCTTTTTTAGTAATAGCCCCAAACTGGAGATAGCCTGGCAGGTAAATGTTTAATCCAATTGTGGCACATACATACTGCAAGATACGACTCAGCAATATAAAGGAACAAATTATTGTTTTTCTCTTGTTCATCATATAGCTGAATTTTTTCGTACCTTTTTACCAACCTTTTCCTGTTTCTCCCACCCCTCAGCTCCTGGCAATCACATTTCTACTGCCTATATCTATGAGTTTGACTTAAAAAAAAATTATTCCACACATACGTGATGCCATGCAGTATTTGTCGTTCTCCATCCGATGTATTTCAATGAACTTAATGCCCTCAAGTTCCGTCTATGTTGTTGCAAATATCAGGATTTCCTTCTCTTTCATGGCTGAATAGTACTGCATTGCGTATGTGTGTGTGTGTGTGAGAGAGAGAGAGAGGGAGAGAGAGAGACAGTCCCTTTATCAATTAATCCACTGATGGTCACTTAGGTTGTTACCATACGTTGGCTGTCGTGACTAATGCTGCAACGAACATGAGGATGCAGGTCTAGCTCTCTCTTCACAACACTGATTTCATGTCCTTTAGATATACAGCCAGCAGTGCAATGACTGGATCATATGGTAATTCTATTTTTAATTTCTTGAGGAACCTCCATACCTCCATTTTCCATAGGAACAAATTATTGATGCGTGCAAAAACTTAGACGAATCTCCAAGAATTATGCTGAGTGAAACAAAATTATCCCCCAAATGTTAACTACTTCATGATGCCATTTACAGAATATTTTTGAAAAGATGCTATTTTGGAAATGAAAAGCAGATGAGTGAATGCCAAGTTAGGGACTAGGGTGGGGTGGGGATGGATATTGGTGTGTTTATTGAAGGGCAACATGGGGAGTCCTTATACTGATGGAACTGCTCAGTATCTTGATGGAAAGGGATACAGGAATCTGCATATCTGATAAAACTATATAAAGTTAATTGCACACAGGGACTTCCCTCGTGGTCCAGTGGTTGAGAATCCGCCTTCCAATGCAGGGAGCATGGGTTTCATCTCTGGTCGGGGAACTAAGATTCCACATACCTCAGGGCAGCTAAAGCCTGCCCACCACAACTAAGACTCGACACAGTCAAAAATAAGTAATAAATAAATGTTTTAAAAAAATAAATGCACACATATACACACAGACACAGATGAGTTATAAGTAAAACTGGAGAAATCTGAGTAAGATCAGTGAATTGTGTCAACATTCAGGTATAATATTCTACCTATATTTTTGCAAGGTGTCACCACTGGGGAAAACCGGGTGAAGAACACTGTTTCTTACAACTATACGTGAATCCATATTGATCTCAATAAAACTTTTAATTAAAATTATGTGATGAACAGGCTCTGATAGTATGCGATAAACTGTTTATAACATAACCACAGGCTATTTTAAAAGTTAGAATATTCATAAAATTTATATGCTGGGTGATTCTATCAAATAGATTCCAAGAAGGCAGAATTTAAAAAAACTGTATAAAATTTAAAATTAAGGGAGAAGTGGGAACGCCAAAGAAAACTAAAAAATACTACCATAAAATTGTATTTTCTAGGGACTTCCCTGGTGGTCCAGTGGTTAAGATGCAGGGTCCTGTGTCCCCTGCATCTGCCTGCCAATGCAGGGGACACAGGTTCAATTCCTGGTCCGGGAAGAGACCATATGTGGCAACTAAGCCCGTGCACCAGAACTACTGAGCCTGCGTGCCTAGAGCCCATAGTGCATGAGAAGAGAAGCCAATGAGAAGCCCACACGCCACATCTAGAGAGCAGCCCCTGCTTGCCCCAACTAGAGAAAGCCAGTGCGCGGCAGTGAAGACCCAGTGCAGCCAAACATAAAGAGATACATTTTGTTTTCTAAACTTTCGATAATGAGCACATGGTACTTCTCTAATAAAAGAAAGAAAAGCTATTAAGATGACATTTTATTCACTGTTAACTTTGAGACCTAGGTTCTTCACTGAGGTAACACGATCTGAATGGGTACATTCGTATTTCAACAGAAGAAGCAGAAGTCTCTAAATGCTGAATTTTAATAAAAGGCAATCTCGGGCGTCAGTCTGTGAGTTGAAGAGGGATACGAATGGAGGTGATGAGGCATCAGACCCCTCCTTTCTGGGTCCCTGGGACTTGCGGCATGCTGGGATCCCTCAGTTAGCTCTTGCCTATGGCTGCTTACATGCCTCCATGGCGGATTTGTCTCCTATTCCACTACCAATGTAATTCCGGCCTGGCTTGAAATTATTCAACTGTGAAGACACAGAATTTCAAATCATTCTGCCTGTTCCAGCGGACACAAATTCCTCCATAGCACGGAGATTTCTCTGGGGAAATTCTGAAAGCAAGTAGAGATGCTGAAGGAGTTTGGAGAAGATTGTTTTCTGCATGGAAAGCTCTAAGTGCAATTAAGTTGTAATCCAAATTTAGAGAAGCTAGAAAATTTTGTCTGCGTGGAGGGGTGGGGAGTATGGTCCCCCATTAACACAAAGACTAGCGTATCATTTCTGAATGGAGGAAACCATCACTGAACTATAAAATCATTAGAGGCCGAAGGCAGACAGGAGATGAGCCACCATGTTGAACAACAGCAGGTGGCCCCATTCACCTTTAGCCCAAGGACACAGCGGCCCCAGGAGTTGTGCAGTGTACAACCTGCATGACCGTATTTATTGACTCTGCTAAAGCTGTGCAGTACCACCACTGTCCTTCCCTACTCCCTTAAACAAATACTTTTCAGAATGAACTGGTTTTTTTGTTGTGGTGGTTGTTAGTAAAAGCATTTCTTTCAGACAGTGTTACAGAGAGGAAAGAACACTGGTCTAAAATCAAGAACTTGGGCTCTGTACTTAGCTATGTGGCTTTTGACACGTTCCTTCCCCTCTCTGGGCGTCCGTTTTCTCCTTTCTAAAAGAGGATTGCATTTAAGTGCCTTTTTTAGAAAGAAGTGAAACCCAGAGAGGGAAGGAATGTGTCAAAAGCCACACAGCTAACTACAGAACCCAAGTTCTTGATTTTAGACCAATATTCTTTCCTCTCTGTAATACTGTCTGAATGAAATGTTTTTACTGAAAAAGCAAAAAAAAAAAAAAAGTTCATTCTGAAAAGTATTTGTTTCAAATCCACATGGCTATAACCTAAATACCAGGGCTATTTTGATAATGTTGAAACAGGAGTGAATTGAGTCTGCAGACTACAGGAGAGTTTTCTCACATGAAATGGGGATACTAATAGTGCCTTTTAGGGTTGTTTAAGGGATAAATGGAAGGCAATGGCACCCCACTCCAGTACTCTTGCCTGGAAAATCCCATGGACAGAGGAGCCTGGTAGGCTGCAGTCCATGGGGTCGCTAGAGTCGGACACGACTGAGCGACTTCACTTTCACTTTTCACTTTCATGCATTGGAGAAGGAAATGGCAACCCACTCCAGTGTTCTTGCCTGGAGAATCCCAGGGATGGGAAGCCTGGTGGGCCTCCATCTATGGGGTTGCACAGAGTCAGACACGACCGAAGTGACTTAGCAGCAGCAGCAGCAGCAAGGGATAAATGAGTTTATATTTGTAGAACACTTAGAACAGAGCCTGTTATGTAGAAAGCTTACAAGTATTAGGTATTATTACTAAGTGATATGTGGACTTTTGGGGGAACATGTATCTTTCATCTTTGTTTTTACATGACCTGGCATGACTTCAAGGAAGTGTCCTATTAATGTTGTTTGATGTTGGATGGATGGGTGGATGAATGGATGTAAAGACTGAGATAGGGATGGATGGAGGCAGGGATGCATGAATAGATGAAGGCATGGATGAATGGATGGAAGGATGAATGGATGGACAGATGTACAAATGGATGGATACAGGCATGAATGGAGGCAGGCATGGATGGATGGATGCTTGGATGGATGGATAAATGGCACCTCCATCATTATACTTGTTCAGGTCAACAGCCTTGGCGTTGTCCTTGATTCCTCTCATTCTGTATAACTAATATAAGTCCTGCCTATTCTATATGCAAAATATATTTAGAATTCAGCAACTTCTTCCAACCACCGTCATCCTAGACCAAACCATCAGCATTTCTCTTAATTGGCCTTCCTGCTTGACTCTTGTCTTCTTATAGGACCATCTGGTTCCAGCTACTGCTACTCAGGAAGGCTGTCCATCACCACTGTCCTCCTTTCTCCCTTGAACCCAGCTGCACCAGTCTCTTGACTATCCTTAACTATATCAGGCATGCTCCCATCTCTAGACTTTCACCCTTGAGCTCTCTAGCTGAGATGCTATCCCCAGCTTCAGTTGATCTCTTCTACTAGAATGGCTCCCATCTTACAGCTTCCCCTTTATTCCTCTGTTAGTGTAACTGAGAGGCTTCCCAGGTGGCACTGTTGGTAAAGAACCCACCTGGCAATGCGTAGATGTAAGAGACACAGGTTCGATCCCTGGGTCTTGGAAGATCTCCTGGAGGAGGGCACAGCAACCCACTCCAGTATTCTTGCCTGGAGAATCCCATGGACAGAGGAGCCTGGCAGGCTGCTGTCCATAGGGTCATACAGAGCTGAAGCGACTTAGCATGCATGCACGCAATGTAACCAAGATCAGATCAGTAGGTAAGCTAAAGCTGGGCCTCTTTTTCCTTCCGAGATCAGGAGAGTGGAAAATCATCTATCACAAGACTGAGGGCTCCGTCACTCTCAGTTCAGGAGTCCAGAGCCTGGAACACCACATTATGTGGTTTTGTCCTGAGGGGCTCTGAGACACAGCCCTTAAGGGGTGCATAAATTTATCAGAATTTTTTATCTCTCGCACTGTAGTTGCTTACATTTTTTGAGCTCTGAAACTCAAGCTGGAGAGTCACTTCTTATTTATATTCTGTGTGATCATTATTTGTGAACAAACCTCATTTGACGTTTTGGATAGGGAGTATCTCAAACTATCTCAAAGCTAGGACTTCACTGTCATATAATCTCTCCTCTTTCTGCCACAGGCCATGATACAGAAGAGGTTCAGGCTAATAGGTAACATTTATGGAGCACTTCCTATGTGTTAATGTGCAGATCGTTTGCAAAAATGGCTGTGATAATTTCCCTCCTGTACGCATTCCCCTTTGTGGTGTGAATTTGCAGCTCTTTCATCAAGTGATGGAGTCAGTTTCCCAATCATTGAATCTGGGTGTGAGGTTTGGAGGTGGGGGGAGGACCCTATGGCTTATTTTGACCAGATACAATGTGGCAGAAGTGACAGATAGCATGCCAGGGGCCTGCCTAGTCCTCAGGAGACTTTGTCTTTGTACATTTCTGCGGTGTCTCTTGGAGCCCACCCAGCCTCCAGTTGCACGAGCCCAGGCTAGCCTCTTGGAAGGTGAGCCACCACATGGAGCAGCTGAGGCCATTCTGGACCAGCCAGCCCCAGCTGGCCTGGCAGCTGCCGGTAGACAGATACTTGAGTAAACCTCACCGAGGCCAGCAACACAGCATAGTGAGTTCTCATCCAAATTCTCATGCCATAGAACCCGTAGCAAATAAACGGTTGTTGTTAAAAGTCAGGGGTTGGCAAACCACAGTCCGTTGGTCAAATCTGGCCTGCCTCCTGCTTTTGTAAACACATTTTTACTGGAACACAGCCTCACTCGATTGTTTACGTACTGTCTAGAGCTGCTTTCTCATTACAGTAAGAAATGGCAGCCCACTCCATTATTCTTGCCTGCAGAATCCCATGGACAGAGGAGCCTGGCAGGCTATAGTCCATGGGGTCATGAAAGTGTCGGACATGACTTAGCCACTGAAAAAGAGCTGCTTCCCATTAGGGCAACAGAGTTGGGTCACTACAACAGAGCTGAAAATTCTCTGTCCCTTTGCAGAACAACTTTGAAAACCCCATTTCAGACACTAAAGTTAGGTGTGGTTTGTTATATACAGGAACTAAGTCGAGTGCTTTAAGCGATTATATTTGAATTTTCACTTTAACCCAGAGAGAGATTTTTATGTCCATTTTACAGATGAGGAAACTGAGGCATAGTGAAGGAGAGAAATTGGTACCTGGTGGAATCAGAGAACAGAAACACAGTCTGGCCTCACAGATTCACGACTTTGGCATCCTGACTCAGTGTGGGGAAAAAAAAAAAGGAAAATGTTGCCCAGTGGTATCCAACTCTTTGTGATCCCATGGACTGTAGCCTTCCAGGCTCCTCTGTCTGTGGAATTCTCCAGACAAGAATGCTGGAATGGGTGGCTATTCCCTTCTCCAAGGGATCTTCCCAACCCAGGGATCAAACTCTAGTCTCTCAAATTCTTTACCATCTGAGCCATCTGTCCTGAAGCTGGAATCACTCTAGAATCAATCACTGGGGAGACTTGGAAGGTCATCAGGGATCATTTTCTCATGGGGTAAAGAGACCCTATCTTGTCTCAGATCTAAGCTCTGGTCTTTGCTTGGCCCAGCATCCTCTGCAGTGGGCTGGGGGCCTTGATAACAGGGACCCTCCCAGCATGGGGAAGTAGCTTCGCCAGCTCACTCATTCCCCAAGAACAGGAGCACGTGGTCAGCACATTCCTGCATCCCTGTTGGAACAGAAATCTCCCCTGGCTTTCTCAGCATCCTCCCCACCCCAACCATGCTGATACTATTCAATAACCCACACTGACTTTGGGAGGAGGGGGAAAAAATGTAATTGTTAAAGCCTAAATCCCTTTAAACGCTAAGATCAAAAGGGAAGTTTCCATCCAGTGACACGTAATTAAACATGCAGACGTGCCCAACTTTGATTCATGAATGCTTCTGCACTTCTAAATTGTTGCCAGGGAGATCAGGGCCTGAGAAAATTAAAACCATTATGCCTCAAAAGGAGACATGATTTTCACAGCTTTCTAGCGTGATTTCCTGTTGTGTGGAACTTTATGTTTTCCCATTTTCTCCTCCCCAACTCGGTGTTCAGGGTTGAGCGGCAACAGCTTTGCAAACATCTTTGGGTTGAGAATTCCCGCAGGCCCAGCAGGATGTGAATATGGAGACAGATTGCAAGGCCCACCATTCCCCTACTGCCTGATGTCGGACCAGAGGGTAAGTTCCCCTCTTAGGCAAGATTCCCTGAGGATGGCCTCAAACGCTTGGGTGATGGGATGACAGCATGGTGAGGAAAGCCCTCAAACACATGAGGTGTGTTTAGCGGAGTTCTCTAACAGAACCAATAGAATCTATACCTGTATCTACACCTATATTCATATCTGTACCTGTATCTATGTGCTCAGTTGCGTCTGACTCTTTTGAGGCCCCATGAACTATATAGCCTGCCCAACTCCTCTGTCCATAGAATTTTCCAGGCAAGAAGACTGGCAGTGGATTGCCATTTCCTCTTCCAGGGGATCTTGCCCACCCAGGGATCAAACCTGTGTCTCCTGCATTGGCAGGCAGATTCTTTACCAGTATGCCACCTGGGAAGCCCCCACACCTATATCTAAATCTCTATCTATATATTTAAATCATTATTATAAGAATTGGCTCATGCTATTATGGAGGCTCCAAAGTCCCACAGCCTGCTGCCTGCAAGCTGGAGACCCAGAGGAAGGCTGGAGATGTAATTCAATCTGAGTACATGGGCTTGGGAACTGGGGAGGCAGGCTATGTGGGTTCCAATGTGGGTCCGAAGGCCTGAGAACCCGGAGTGCTGAGAGCAGACGATGCACGGCCCAGCTCCAGCAATCAGACAGGAAGGACCACATTTTCCCTCCTTTCACCTCTCTCTATTCAGGCCCTCGAAGGTTTGGCTGATGCTCATCCCCCTGGGGAAGGACAAAGTGTGTCACTGAGTCCATCAATTCAGGGCCTAATGAGTGAGAAAATGACACCCGAGGAATGAGTGATAGCCTGGGGTGGACAAGAACATCTCCTGACCCATCACGCCTTGGTGTCCCAAATGGAGAACTTCCTGCAGATGGCAAACTGCATCTGCCTCTCCCCCTGCCCACAGTAAAATATGAACATTGCCATCTATCTACTTCTCTTCTCTTTCAGGGAAAAACCCCCAAATTATAGCCTGCTGCCTCGTGCAATAGATGCCAAGGACTCTGCCGTCACATTGGATGCTGGATGCTGTGGTTACACATCTGTGTCAGGGAACACGTGAAACAGTGAGAAGTTGCCAAGACTGAGAGCACCCCAGAGGAGAAAGGACCAGGTGGCCTTCACGTGTCCTTTGCTCGCTCTGGGACTTTCGAATGCCCTGCAAGCAGGAAGCCATCTTACTCTGGCCGAAGCAGAGGAAGAGGCATCACAGTCACTGGCTCTTGGAGAGCCAGTGGTGGGACCCTGGTGGCTCAGGCTGGTGCAGCGGGAGGAAGGCAGGACTGAGTGGCCCTTTATTTTATGGCTTTGATGTGGACTGTCAGCCTGGGTCTGTGGAGATCAAGGGTCACCCAGGTCAGGTGTGGCTCAGGCAGGTGCCAGTGGCCAGCAGACAGACAGTACTCAGACTCAGAAGACAACAGGATTGTGACTGTCACAGGTGGGCAGGGAGCAGAATCTAGTCCCCAGCGGGGGAGGTTGGACTGTGCATAGCTGACCTCACCAAGAAGGCTGCCATCCAGGCTGAGCAAACATTCCTGGCAGGTACCTGTAGGGCTGGATGGGGGAAAGCTGAGCTGGAAGTCCAAGTAGTCTGCTGAGATCCAGGAAGCGAGGGATGCTGGGGGCTCCCTCCGGTGCACCTGACACCTGGTTTAATCCCCTACCCCTGTCCCTGCCCCCTGCAGCTCCCAGGGCTCAGCAGTGGAAATTCTGCCTGCTTTTCTCAGGATAGCCTTGCAGACCATTCAAGGCTGAGCCTCTGGGGAGGGACCAGGGGCTCCAGGTGGCAAGGCTGAGGCCTATCAAATTACACCATCCTCTACAGAAGTCCAAAGGTGGCTCAGATGGTAAAGCATCCGCTTGCAATGCAGGAGACCTGGGTTCGATCCCTGTGTCGGGAAGATCCCCCGGAGAAGGGAATGACAACCCACTCCAGTATCTTTGCCTGGAGAAATCCATGGACAGAAGAGCCTGGCGGGCTACAGTCCGTGGGGTCACAAAGAGTCGGACACGACTAACACTTTCACTTTCTGTCTTTTGACAGAAGTCTGGGAAAATTGGGTCAGTCTTCTAGCAGGGTGCATTTCTGCCAAACATGGGCAGTGAAGCCATGACACCAGTGCACGATGTTATCTTACAGGGGGCGATGGTGGCTACCTTCCATCCAGGGCCTGCAGGATGAAATATGAAATCAACATGTTGCCAAATAATGATTTTGTTGTAGCGTTTTATTGATAACTAGAAAAGACTAGCTCACGGACTCTATTCGATCCGGCTGACTGCCCAACTCCCCACTTCCCACAGGTAATTACCTGCTCCTAATTGGGTCTGAAAGCAGCAGGTTTGTATTTAAAGGTAGGAGCACAATGCACTTTGTATTTTTCCAGAGACCATGTGGATGGGAGAGTATCATGCTCTGGGTAACTGTGGCTTAAAGGGCCAGGTCCTCACTTACGCTGTGTGTCCTTGGAGAAAATATATCATTTCCCAGAGCCTACATGTCACCATTTATAAATGGAAAGGAATGATATCACGTTCAAATGAAATTAGGGACACAAAAGACCCTCCCAGTGCCTGACACACATGGGATTTTCAGAGATTACTAATCTATATCTTTCAATGTAGAAAGAAGTGGTTCTCTAGAATTTGGTTGGCTGGCGGGGGGCGGGGGGCGGGGGGCGGGGGTTGGGAGTCGGAGGTGGTGGTGGGGAAGGATGGGCTTCCCAGGTGGCGCTAGTGGTAAAGAACAGGCCTACAGTGCAGAAGACATAATGAGACATGGGTTTGATCCCTGGGTGGAAAAGGAAATGGCAACCCCCTCCAGTATTCTTGCCTGGAGAATCCCATGGACAGAGGAGCCTGGTGGGCTACAGTCCATGGGATTGCAAAGAATCAGACATGACTGAAGTGACTTAGCACGCACGCACGCACTGGGGGAAGGATGGGAGGAAGGGATAATTAGGGAGTTTGGGAGGGACATGTACACACTGCTGTATTTAAAATGGATAACCAACAAGGACCTACTGTATGGCACAGGGAACTCTGCTCAATGCTTTGTGGTAGCCTGGGTGGGAGGGGAGTTTGGGGAAGGATGGATACGTGTGTATGTGCACTGAGTCGCCTTGCTGTCCACCTGAAACCATCACAACATTGGGCTACACCCCAGGACAAAATAAAAGAGTTTAAAAAAGAATTTAAAAAAATTAAAAAAAAAAAGAAAGACGTGGTTCTCAATCTACCTCTTGATGCTCTGGGGTGTGTTGTAATAGTCTCATCATTGTTACGACCTCCACGCATAACACTGACTAGCTTATTTTTATCTTTATTGAATTTGTTACAATACTGCTTGCGTTTAATGTTTTGGTTTTTTGGCCCCAAGGAATGTGGCATCTCAGCTCCCTGATCAGGGATCGAACCTACACCCCCTGCATTGGAAGGTCAAGTCTTAACTACTGGGCCACCAGGGAAGTCCCAATACTTACTAGCTTATTATGTTCTGTGGATTGCATTTGATTTTCAACATGGCTCTGTCAGATCACTGACATAGGGATAGTTATTCTCATTTTACAGACGGGGTAATTGAGGTCAGCAGAAGGGAAGTGACCTGTGAAAGGTCATCTCTCTTGACCAGATGAAATCATCAGGGTTGGTTGCAGCTGAAACCATAGGGATATTGAGCCCTGGGGAAGGGGAAGTTGGAGGAAAGTTGGAAGGATGTCATGAGGGCAGAGTGCAGGTACAGTTCTCAGCCAGGCCTAGGGGAAGGTAAATAAAGACGAGCACATTCTGCCTAGGTGCCCTAGGCAGACCCGGCAAACTCAAACGCCCACCTGGACGTGGGGGCAGGTGCAGAGAGTGGCCGCCAGCTAACAGGTTGACAAGCTTCCTAGAAGCAATAGGACCCATTTGTGTATTGTTGATGCTCATAGAAACTGCAGAGTCGGGGCGAAGATGGAGCAAGGTCTGAGGTCTGCTCTGTTTGCGTCCTTTTCATTCACCTGGTATAGTCATGAACGTGTGCCCAAGGGCAGCGTACGGAGGAGGTTCCTGTGGGTGCCTGCTCCGACCCTGGTGCTTCTGCAGTCGCCTCCTGCCTTCCTCCCTGGCTTCCGTGCTCTCCCGTCCCATTTTACTGCTGGGTCTTAAACCCTGCTCTCTGGAGAGTTCTGACATGATGCTGAGCGTGGGCTTAGAAGGACGGCTTTGGTAACAACCTCAACAAGAAGATGTGTTAGTTAACGCATCTCACTTCCCTACTAAAACCGCAGTGCCTCCAGGACAGAGTCTTGTCTCTCATCCTTGAATCCTCAGTTCCTGCATCTGTACGTGGTTGGTGCTCACTGAATGGATGAATGAATGTATGAATAATGAACCTGACACCTCACAAATCACTAGAATTTAAGGTTTGCAAGGACTACAAGGAATGTCGTCTATGTTACCTGTTGCTGAATTCCGTGCCTGGCTGTTGCTGGTCAGTCACCCAGTTGTGTCTGACTCTTTTTGACCCCATGGACTGCAGCACGCCAGGCCTCTCTGTCCCTTAACATCTCCCAAAGTCTGCCCAAGTTCATGTCCATTGCATCGGTGATGCCATCCAGCCATCTCATCCTCTGACACGCTCTTCTCCTGCCCTCAATCCTTCCCAGCATCTGGGACTCTACATGCTGGGAATTCAATAAATGTTGAGGAATGAATGATTCCTCTCTATCTCAGCAGCAGTGGCTTTTCCTCTTTCTCTCTTTCCACTGATTCCTGCAGTGTTGGAGCTGGGAGAGACCTCAGAGATGAACTGGTCCAAGTTCATCATTTCAGAGACAAGACAATGTGACCCAGTGAACCCTGCATGTTCACGGCACAAGTACATGTACATGCGCAGAATTCGTGCATTCTGGCTCCCAGTCCAAGGCTCTTGATTCACTACCTGGTCCACATAAAGCACATGAGAGTATAAAGCATGGTGCCTGGGCTGTGGTGAGCATCTAATTAGTAAATGTCAGGAACCACAGGAGGAACTAACAGTGCTCAGAACCTCTGTCATCAGAATTCCTAGATTTGAATCCCAGCCTGGCTCTTACCAGCTGTGTGCCCTGGTGCCCATTATTCAGCCTCTCCATGCCTCAGTATTGCTATCCATAAGATGAAGTTGATAATGGGGTTATTTCATTGGGTTTATGACAGATTCAAATGAGTTCACGTGTGCTTCTTCAGTGAATCAGTGGGTAAAAAATCTGGCTGGAATGCAGGAGCCACAGGAGATGCAGGTTCAATCCTTGGGTCAGGAAGATCCTCTGAAGGAGGAAATGGCAACCCACTCTAGTATTCTTGCCTGGGAAATCCCATGAACAGAGGAGCATGGTGGGGGGCTACAGTCCAAAGTGTTGCAAATAGTCAGCCATGACTGAGCACGCATGTGCAAAATGAGTTAATGTACAGAAAGCACTTCCTGGAGAAAGGAATGGCAACCTACTCCAGTATTCTTGCCTGGAGAATCTCCATGGACAGAGGAGCCTGGTGGGCTACAGTCCATGGGGTTGCAGAGTCGGACACGACTGAGCGACTAAGCACACACAGAAAGCACTTAGAAGAGTTTCTGGCATGTGGGAAGTGCTAAATAAAGATCAGTGATTCCACTCTTCTTATTATCTCATCATAAAAACAGATTTAGGAGAGCAAGATTCTTTCTACTGAAAGCCTTGAGTTGAAGAGATGAATGCAGACACCGAGACATGGGCGCTAACATCAGGCTTATTGGGCGGTAATCTTATTTGCTTATCCCTGCTGCTCTCAAGCACAGCCCACCACTACCAGAACCCCATGCTCGGCGGCTGCTCCCGAGCTGAGCTTGCTGGGCAATGACTCCTCCATGCACGCTGTAAGTGGCTGCCAGCTGCGAAATTACATTTGTATTGATCTAAAGAACATTCTATTGATCAAACACAGGGAGAGAAACCTTTGAAACATAAACCCATGATGTTAACAATTTGTTGCCAGGAATAGGCAAAGGCTGCTTTTATTTTCCTTGTTGGCCAGTTGACCTTCCCAGGGCAGCTTCCAGTTTAGGTAGGTGGTCTGGAGATCTACCTTCCATAAAGAGCTGATCAATGAGCAAGTCTCAGGTCATCAGCTCCCTGAATACCTGCCTCTAAACACCTTTATCCCCCTTCCGTGCCTGGCTCTCCCTTGCACAGTCCTTCAGTTCCCTCTCCCTCCTTGATGCCACTGGTTGAGTGGAAAGGCTCATCTTCCTCTGTGTTTCTGGATCATTCTGAGCAGTTGAGATGGTGGTGAAGGCACCAGATTGCCAGGATGCCAGGACCCTCCCTCCGCCCCCCACACGAAGCACTCACAAGCTGCCCCATCAGCTTTGGAGCACAAATGCATCTGAAGCCCTGGCCCTCACTCCTCCCATCTCTGCTTTTATTAAACTTCATTAAACTGAATTCACGCTGGACTTCCTTGATGGTCCAGTGGTTAAGAATCTGCCTTCCAATGCAGAAGACTCAGCTTCGACCTCTGGTTGGGAACTAAGATCTCACATGCCACGAAGCAACTAAACCCGCAGGCTGCAATGACTGAGCCCATGCCCTGGAGTCTGTGGGACACAAGAGAAGCCCACGGGCTGAAATGAAAGATCTTGAGTGCCGCACCTAAGACCCAACACAGCCAAGGATAAATAAGTAAATATTAAAATAAAATACTAAGTTCACATTGGTGCAGGCTATTTTGGAAATTTAGGACCTCTGGGTGAAACATTTTCAGAAAGGAAGAGCTGCTCTGTAGCAATTTCCAGAATGATTCAATTAATTTATGCACACAAATGGTTTGAATAGTCCTGTGACCGACCTTATGGGAAGCCAAAGATTTGTTCCCAGTTCCTGCCCTCAGTGGGCTGACCATTTAGCCACACTAAATGGAGAAACCCACACAAAGGAGTAAATCACAGAAGGCAGGGTTTACTAGGAGTTACGAGTGGCACTGGGCACCTGGAGGCTCAGTGATAATCTGCCTGCCAATGCAGGAGATGCAGGAGACTCAGGTTCAATCCCTGGGCTGAGAAGATCCCTTGGAGATGCAAGCGACGATGCATTCCAATATTCTTGCCTGGAGACTCCCATGGACAGAGGAGCCTGGTGGGCTACAGTCCATGGGGTCTCAAAAGACTCAAGTAAACAACAACACAATGAGAGTGGCACAAGAATTTAATGGGAAAAGAATAGTTTCTCCAATTAATGTTGCTAAGACAGGTGGAGAACCACACGCCAAAAAATGAAATCAGATCTTACTGCACACCATATACAAAAAATTACCTCCAAATGGAACAAAGACCTCTGTGTAAGAGCTGACACTATAAAATTCTTAGAAGGAAAAACAAGCACAAATCTTTATAACCTTGGATGAGGCAATGGTTTCTTAGATATGATACCTAAAGCACAGCGACCAAAGGAAATAAAAACTCTTGTACTTCAGAGGATACCAACAGAAGGGATTAAAATGTATTCAAATCATATATCTGATATAAAGTCTAATATAAAGAAGACATGAGCACTCGTACAACTCAAAAATAGAAATACAACTTAGTGCAAGTGGGTAAAGGGTTTCAATAGACATTAATTCAAAGGAGACAGGCAACTGGCCAATAGCTGCATGAAAAGATGCTCAACGTCACCGGTCATTAAAGTGAAAGTGAAGTCGCTCAGTCGTGTCCAACTCTTTGCAACCCCATGGACTATAGCCTACCAGGCTCCTCAGTCCACGGAATTTTCCAGGCAAGAGTACTGGAGTGGGTTGTCATTTCCTTCTCCAGGGGATCTTCACAACCCAGGGATCGAACCCAGGTCTCCTGCATGGCAGGCTGGCGCTTTACCGTCTGAGCCACCAGGGAAGCCCTAGGAAAATGCAAATCCAAACCACAGTGAGGTGCCACTCCACATTCACCAGGATGACTATCTTCAACAGACAAGCAAATCCAAACCACAGTGAGGCGCCACTCCACATTCACCAGGATGACTATCTTCAACAGACAAGCAAATCCAAACCACAGTGAGGCGCCACTCCACATTCACCAGGATGACTATCTTCAACAGACAAGCAAATCCAAGCCACAGTGAGGTGCCACTCCACATTCACCAGGATGACTATCTTCAAAAGACAAGCAACGAGTGCTGGAAAGGATATGGGAGAATTGGAGCCCACATCCATGGCTGATGGGAATGTCAAATGGTGCAGCCACTTGGGGAAAAAAAATGTTTGGCAATTTCTCAAAAAGGTCAACATGGAGTTACCTTCAGTTCAGTTCAGTTCAGTTCAGTCACTCAGTCGTGTCCGACTCTGCGATCCCATGAATCGCAGCACGCCAGGCCTCCCTGTCCACCACCAACTCCCGGAGTTCACCCAAACTCACGTCCATCGAGTCAGTGACGCCATCCAGCCATCTCATCCTCTGTCGGCCCCTTCTCCTCCTGCCCCCAATCCCTCCCAGCATCACAGTCTTTTCCAATGAGCCAACTCTTCACATGAGGTGGCCAAAGTACTGGAGTTTCAGCTTTAGCATCATTCCTTCCAAAGAAATCCCAGGGCTGATCTCCTTCAGAATGGACTGGTTGGATCTCCTTGCAGTCCAAGGGACTCTCAAGAGTCTTCTCCAACACCACAGTTCAAAAGCATCAATTCTTCGGCGCTCAGCCTTCTTCACAGTCCAACTCTCACATCCATACATGACCACAGGAAAAACCATAGCCTTGACTAGACAGACCTTTGTTGGCAAAGTAATGTCTCTGCTTTCCTTATAACATGGCAATTCTGCTTTTAGATATATGCACCCAGCACTGACCTAGGTTCACACAAAGACCTGCCACAGCAATGTTTATATCAGCATTACTCCTCATGTAGGTTAGAAACAAGATGAATACCTATCAACTGATGAATGGATAAACAGAATATGGCATATTCATACAATAGGGTATTATATAGTTATAAGAATGAATGACGTTCTGATACTTACTATAAGATAAATGAACCTTGCAAACATTATGCTAAATGAAACAAGCTAGACATATAGGCTGTATATTATATGATTTCATGATTCCATAGGCACAAGACATAGAGAAGAGGTGAATCCCTAGAGACATGAAGCAAATTAGTGGTGCCAGGAGCTGGGGGGAGGGCGGAGGGAGCAATTGCCCACTGAGAACGGCATTTCCTTTTAGGGTGATGCATAAAAGGATGACTTTTACAGAAAGTGAGTTATATCTCAAATATTACAAACATTGGCTCAGGCCCAGGGTGCTTTGGGGTGGTCAGATGAAGGAGGGAGCTATTAGGGCAGGACACCACTGGGGTGAGCAGTCCACTCCCCTGTGATTTCACCCTGGGGGCAGCAGACCCCGGAGATGACCCTTGTGACCCAGAGTGTGAAGAAGCCATCACACTTGGCAAGCACAGGACTTGTAGCCCAGGCTGCCAAGTCCTCCGGGCTGTTTGCAAGGGAACTTACATTTTGGTTTTGAGTTCCCTTTCCTCTTGGAGAACAGAGGCGGAAGGTGTTGACAAGTCCAAAAATTGGAAATGTAAATGAAAAAGGGAGCTCCCTGGGAGAGTCTGGATGCACAGCCTCTCCAGTTCAATCACCTTGGTGCGCAGAGGTTCCCAGCTCAGGGACTCAGAAGCATAACCTGCTAGAAGGGTTTGCTATCCATCTCTCAGACCAGGCAAGCCACCACGGGCATCGGGCTAGAAGGGCTGTGACCTCCACATGCCAAGGGTACTGTCTACATACCTCTATCAAGGCACATAGTACACTGTTTTCTAAATGCCTGTCGCCTGACAGTATCTCCTCACCATACTTTACTCCCGGAAGGCAGGGACCATGTGTTTCCCTTCTGCATCATCCGCCTACCACCTGCCACAGAGTAGGTATTAAGTGACGGATGGATTGTTGTCTAATAGTTGACAGGCGTCATGGTTTAGAGGAAAGAGCATTGAATTGGAGTCTGGGGGTTGGACTTGGGGTCCCCATCTTTCAGGATATTATTTGTGTAACCAGGGACAAGCCACTAACCTTTCAGGCCTCAGTTTCTATTGTGAAGGAGATGCAAGTTGAAGGCATACCTCTGGGGTTGATGCCTACATATCTGTGTGTGTGTGCTCAGTCACTTCAGTTGTGTCCAACTCTTTGCGACCCTATGGACTGACTGTAGCCCACCAAGCCCCTCTGTCCATGGGATTCTCCAGGCAAGAATACTGGAGTGGGTTGCCATACCTTCCCCCAGGGGATCTTCCCGACCCAAGGATCTCCTACATGGCAAGCAGATTCTTTACCCCTGAGCCACCAGGGAAGCCCCTCCTCCCTACCTAAGAGAAGATAAAGAGTTTTCTACTTGGTATCTCAGCAAAGACACCACCAACTGAGGGCTGGGTCTCCACCCTGAGGCTGGCTCTTCACTACCCACATTCAGAATTCTTCCTCTTGAACGCTGAAAGGAAGGTTGTACCCCAAAGCCCAGGAGTTGTGTTAGGAAGTCTGGTGGCTCTTGGGGCGATGGCTTCACACTGCAGTAAATTCACCAAACACGATGTAATTTCCCTTCCTCTTAACTATCAGGAGCAAGGAAGGAGAGCCCCTCTCTCCCGCCTTCTCCTCCTTCCTTAGTCATGACTCATTAATTGCCACCAGCGAATGAGTTTTATTCTAATTTTCATGAACTAATTCAGAGATGTTTTTGGCTAAAGAGCAGAATATAGGTTTTTGGCTTAGCTAATGAAATATCTAATGAATTGGCATTAGTGACAATTACAGAAGACATCTAAAGGAAAGAGCCAATGGCAATCCTCCACTGAGGCCGCTCACTAGTGGCTCCTTGAAGGGAAAAAGCGTTGCCTGAATGCTCGTCTTCCTGATTGACAAAGCTGTTCTGGAGGCTCGGGCCCCAAGAAGTGGATTTGAAGAAGACGCATTCATCTTTCTCTCTCTTTGATACGCTGGTTCTGCCTTCAGACCACCAGCATGATGTGAAAGTGGGCCTTTCAAGTGTAAAAATTACCTCCTGAAAATAGGATCAATGCATGAACTTGCAGGTAAGTGAGATGCTAGCAAAATAAAAATTCTGGACCTTAGAATAATTATTCATCAGACAGTCTCCTTCCCTAACTGGATGGGAATCGAAGGCCAAGGATCCTAGAAAGCCAGGGAATGTGTAAAATATAGCCTCGGGGACTTCCCTGGTCATTCAGTGGTGAAGAATTTGCCTGCCACTGCAGAAGACACAGATTCGATCCCTGATCTGAGAGGATCCTACATGCTGTGGACCAACTAAGGCCATGGGCCACAACTACTGAGCCCGTGCTCTGGAGCCCGGAAACCTCAACTACTGAGCCCACGTGTTGTAACGAGTGACGCCCGTACACTCTAGAGCCCATGCTCCGGAGCAAGAGGAAGCCACCACAATGAGAAGCCCTTGCGCCACAACTAGAGTAGACCCCGCTCGCCACAACTTAGAGGAAGCCTGCCCGCAGCAATGAAGACCCAGCGCAGCCAAAAGTAAAATAAAATAAATAAAATGCAGGCTCAGAATTCTTGCTCAACCCCCAGGCAGTGGAATCTGTGAGTCTATGGGGCTCTTGTATGGCCCCTATAGTCTCCCATCCTTGTCTCATAGAGTGAAGCTGGCAAAATCTGGGAAGAAAAATTTTTTTTTAATCTCAGAGCTTAATCATTTGGCATTGAACAGTTTTTATGATCTCTGTTGTAGTGCAAACCAGCTGGTCCAAAGAGAACCTAAAGCAGCAAGTCTAAGCAAGTCAAGGCATAGACTTCAGGAGCGGAAAGAATGGTCTGCAAATGAGCTGAATGCACTACAGAACTCCTCCTACTGTTTAGTCGCTCAGTCATGTCTGACTGTTTGTGACCCCCTAGACTATAGCCTGCCAGATTCCTCTATCTGTGGGATATCCCAGGCAAGAATACTGGAGTGGGTTGCCATTTCCTTCTCCAGGGATCAAACCTGTGTCTCCTGCTTGGCAGGCAGATTCTCTCCCACTGAGCCACCTAAGAAGCCCTAGAACCTCTTGTACTTGGTTCATTATCCCAAAGTCACGGGGTAGAAGGAGCATCCTACATATATCCCTTCCCTTGATCCAGGTAAATGCAGTCATCACGTTTGGGTAGAGGAGTTGGGTTTATTTTGTTTTGGGCCATGCCACTCATAAGTAAGATCTTACTTCCCCAGCCAGGGACTGAACCCGTGCTCCCTGCAGTTCAGAGTCTTCACCATTGTACTGCCAGGGAGGTCCCAGGAGTTGGGTTTTTGATCTGTGTTTCCTTCTTCCTTATTTTTTCGCCTCCACCTCATTTACCTTGACTTGGATGTCAAGTCATCTTGATTGACTTCCTTGGGTCTTTCTCTGGCTCTGTTACTGGGCATTCTTCCACATTGGAAGCTGAAAAATGCTCCTTTTCATCTCCTGCGTGCAGCTCTATCTTTGTCTCGTGCAGTGTCTGCTCTGGGCCAGTTCTTCTCGGGAGTTTGACAGCTTTATGCACCAGCTAATGTTTCTCACGTAACCTTGGGCGCTTTTTCATGGTCAGAGGGGAGCTCTCTTGAATTTAAGAGGTCGGGATGGTGGAGTGAGCGATCTAGTACAAGGGTGAAAATAAAAATGATGACTCCCTTGGGGAAGCCATCATACATTTTCCATCCCGGGGGACCACGGCAGTGAGCAGTGACTGGCTGTATCGTATATACATCTGTGTTGCTTAGCCTAGCACTTGGTAGATGGCGTTGGGGCTAGAAATGTGTGTGAAATGAATACTATGGATGATTGACTGGATTTTAGACTGCCTTCTTTATGAAAGTTGGAAAAAGACAGTCATCAAAATCGAGATCTCAGTTCCCAGAAGAAAAATTAGAGTGTGCCGTGTGAGATCAAATATAGGATTGATACTGTGACATTCAGCCATTCTGTGCAAGAAAGGAGCTGATTGCCATGGCAAATGCCATCATGTTTACCCTAAGCCCTTGCCCAAACCTAGCCTACAGAATACTCCTCATCCGCTGGAAGGTACACTTCACTTTATTTAAAAAAAAATGTGGACCATTTTTTAAGTCTTTATTGAATTTGTTACAATATTGCTTCTGTTTTATGTTTTGTTTTTTTGGTGCAGAGGTATGTGAGATCTTAGCTCCCCGATCAGGAATCAAACCACACTCCTTACATTAGAAGGCAAACTTTCTTACCACTGGACCATCAGAGAAGTCCTGGTACACTTCATTTTAAAGAAGCGGACCAGATATTGGAAAACACATGCCATTGGGAAGTGTGAGCACCTGAGAGCAACATGCGGGTCCAGGACCCGGAGGTAGGAGGCAGTGCGTCAGGCGTCCTGACTCCAGCATGAAATCTGACCAAACTGTGGAGCAGCCTGAGGCAGCTCTGAGTGTGCGCACTGCCAGGCCAAGCAGAAGAGGAGAGAGCCTGGGAGATGAGGGCACAGAAACAGAAATTCCTCCTTCCACTTAGGAACAGGCAAGGACAGGGGCGAGACCCTGCAGCTATGGACCAGAAATGGATGCTATCTCAGTGAAAGGCATGGACTAGTGCAGTAGACAAAGAGCACTGGCTGCAAAATCAAACAGGATTCTCAGCTGAACAGTTGTATGATCTATTCACGGAACCTCTTTGAGTCTCTCATCCCTTGTCTGTAAAACGGCGATCATAATAGCTTATAGCCTATGGGATTATAGGCAGGAATAAATTAGATACTTGGCACATTCACTGTACCAGGAAGTACTCAGCGCTTGGCAGATACAGAACAAGACAGATGAGTCTGCTCTTTGGCAATTTTTATTTCCAGTGGGCTCTTTAGCCTTTTGATGAAAGTGAAAGAGAAGAGTGAAAAAGCTGGCTTAAAACTCAACATTCAAAAAATGAAGATCATGGCATCTGGGTCCATCACTTCATGGCAAACAGATGGGGAAACAATGGGAACAGTAAACGACTTAATTTTCTTGAGCTCCAACATCACTGCAGATGGTGACTGCAGCCATGAAATTAAAAGATGCCTGCTCCTTGGAAGAAAAGTTATGACAAACCTAGACAGTGTATTAAAAAGCAGAGACATTACTTCTCCAAAAAAGGTCCATCTGGTCAAAGCTACGGTTTTTCCAGTAGTCATGTATGGAAGTGAGAGTTGAACCATAAGGAAAGCTGAGTGTCAAAGAATTGATGCTTTTGAACTTCGGTCTTGGAGAAGACTCTTGAGAGTCCCTTGGACTGCAAGGAGATCCAACCAGTCAATCCTAAAGGAAATCAGTCCTGAATGTTCATTGGAAGGACTGATGCTGAAGCTGAAGCTCCAATACTTTGGCTACCTAATGTGAAGAACTGACTCATTGGAAAAGACCCTGATGCTGGGAAGGATTGAGGGCAGGAGCAGAAGGGGACAACAGAGGGTGAGACGATTGGATGGCATCACCAACTCAATGGACATGAATTTGAGCAAGCTCCAGGAGTTGGTGATGGACAGGGAAGCCTGGTGTGCTGCAGTCCATGGGGTCACAAGGAATTGGACATGACTGAGCGACTGAACTGTATGAACTGTGTATTCCAATGGGGGGCTGCACTCATGCAAAGAACAGGATAGCTTCAGGTGAAGACGCATGTTATGATGGAAAGGAGCACTGTAATGGGGCAGTGAGCCCTGACTCGGGGGTGGGAGGAAGAGCCTATGTCAGGAAGGAGAAGGCTTTGCTGAGGATGTGACCAATGATCTGTCACCTACATGACAAAGAGGAGTCCCCCAGGTGAACCTCCAAGACGGAGGTAACAGCACGCAGCAGGCACTGGACTAGATCAGAGCTTGGTGTGATCAGTGAGTGTCCAGGATGGGGAGGGGGAAGGTTTCATCAGGTTTATGTTTTTAAAAGATCATTCTAGATAGTAAACTTATGTGCATCAGAAGCTCATGCCATATGTTCAGGGCACATGTATCACGGAGACTGTAGAAATGTTTGTAAGAAATGCTTGTAAGCAGTGTAAGACACATAACCTGTGTTATAAGAGCCTTTTTTAAAAAGATTCTTTTTTTCATGTGGACCATTTGTAAAGTCTTTATTGGATTTGTCACAATATTGCTTCTGTTTCATGTTTTGGCTTTTTTGGCCAGGAGGCATGTAGGATCTTAGATCCCTGACCACATGCCCTGCATTGGAAGGTGAAGTCCCAACTACTAGATCACCAGGGAAGTCCCTGTAAGAGGCTTCTTAAGGAGTGATTAGTACTTCCTAGAGATAGTAATCAGTCTAGGAATGATGAACCAGCAGCTCCTTATGATGCATGGCAGTTAAGACCTAGAACGGATGTGTGAGTGCTGGGCACATCACAGTGCCGTGTTGGAATAAGGTGCAAAGGAGCCAGCCAGAAGGAAAAACAGAAAGTTAGTTCCAGTTGGAAGGAAAACAGCATGATGGCTTTTAGCATAAGTGCAAAGTGGGAGGTGGGGCTAAGGGAGGCAGGGACCCAGGCAGAGCTCAGGTTACTGGGGATTTGTGAACTCAGAGAATGAGTAGAGCTGTGTTGTGTGGGTGATGGGGAATCACTGGAGGGTTTTTGACAAGTGGGTACCTCACCAGGGTCTGTTGCTTGGGAAGATTCATTGGGCTGGAGGGTGGTTTGGAGAAGGGGAGAGTGACCCTGCAGGTTAGGAGTTCCTGACTGTTGATGGCTCTGGTGACAGGGAGAAGGTGAGGGCTAGACCAGGGTGGTGGAGAAGAAATGGAAAGCAGGCAATGTCTTCAGCAAAATTGTGGAGGCAAAACATCAGCAGGATTTTAGGAAATCGGCAGTCCAGCGGTTAGGGCTTAGTGCTTTCACTGCTGACGGCCTAGGTTCAATCCCTGGTCGGAGAATGACAATCCCTCAAGCTGCGTGGAGTGGCAAAAAAAAAAAAAAAAAAGGCAAAAAATCAGCAAGATCTGACACAGAGTAAACGTGCCATAGAATGTTTTAAATTAAATTGATTAGAATGGAAGGTTAGAGTGCAGTTAACATCCTGTCTGGGTCAGTGGTGTAAGAGTTAGAGGTCAGGTGCTAAGCAAATGCTCAATAAATGCTTATTTTTTTAATCCTAATTATTATCAAATTCAGAGTCACAGACTATCCAGGGAAACACCCTCCTTGTCTCCTCCAGGAGACAAGGAAGATGAGAAACTAGTCCTGGCCTCAGGGGCCCTGGGATTGCAGGGCAGGATGGTGGGCTGCAAGCTGGGGGTCAATGCAGGATAGAGGAGGGGGCACCAGTGTATCACAGACTCCCTCAGTGCACCCAGAAACTGTTACTGGCTCTCATCCCTTCACACACTTATCAGAGTTTCCACTCATCACCAGTAGGGTGGAGGTGGTGGTTTAATTGCTAATTCATGTCCAACTCTTGCGACCCCATCGACTGTAGTCTGCCAAGCTCCTCTGTCCATACTAGGCAAGAATACTGGAGTGGGTTGCCATTTCCTTCTCCAGGGGATCTTCCCGATGCAGAGATCAAACCCAGGTCTCCTGCATTGCAGGCAGACTCTTTACCGACTGAGCTATAATCTTTAACTTTTACCATTAAAAAGTACACTTTGCCCCCTTTTTAGGATTGCTCTCTTAAGATAGAATCCCAGAAATGCTGTTACTTCGTTAAAGGTCTCACATATCTTGAGGTTTATGCTTTAGGCTTTTACTATTCAGATTGTTTTCATTTATAAATATATTCTCTTCTTGGCCCAGCCGAGATTTAAAAAGCATTTACACGTGGAACTTGCTCTCTTTCTGCTCTTGGAAATCTGAACTTCCATAGTACAAGCCTGCGCAAGCCTGGCAGATGATGGTGGAGATTCAAAGCCAGGTCAGCCCTGTTGCTCCAACCAACAGCCAGTCAATCACCAGGAGTAGAATCTAACCAAAAGATGCACGAGTCAGCCCAGTGATGTCCAGTGTAAATTGCCAGTTCACAGGATTGTGAGCTACGTACACGAGCTGGGCTTTGGGGTGGTCTGCTATACGGCAACCTTACTGGATATATCCTCTCACTTCTAGATGGGGTCCTGTTTTAAGCAACAGAATGTGGATAAAAGTGATGGATGCATCACCTCCAGGACTGGGCCCTAAAATCTTCTGTGAGACTGTTCTCTTGCTTTCTCCCTCCTGGCCTATGGATTAAGAGAGCAGAAGGCGGGAAGGAGGTTCGAGGGGATGTGGTCAATCAAAACAGAAAGAATACAAGTCAGATGCACTCCTTAGAGGATGCTGTCCAGACAGCCATCCAGCTGGGAAGATCCTGGCTGACTTTGCATGAATGAACTGGTCAAGTGCTTGGTGAGTTTTTATGCTGAGTCACTGAGACAGTGTGTGAGATGTGTGTGTGTGTGCGTGCGTGCGTGACAGAGAGAGAGAGAGAAAGAGAGCAACTAGCATTAAAGTTCGGTTATTGCACCTAATACTTGGTGCTCTAAAGAATTGATGCTTTCAAACTGTGGTGCTGAAGAAGACTCTTGAGAGTCCCTTGGACCGCAAGGAGATCAAACCAGTTCATTCCAAAGGAAATTCAACCCTGAATATTCATTGGAAGGACTAAACCTGAAACTCCACCTGATGCAAACAGCTGACTCTAGAAAAGACCCTGATGCTGGGAAACATTGAGCGCAGGAGGAGAAGGGGGAGACAAGGGATGAGATGATTAAACGGCATGACTGATTCCATGGACATGAACTTGGGCAAACTCCTGGGAGATGGTGAGGGACAGGGAGGCCTGGCGTGCTGCAGTCCATGGGGTTGCAAGGAGCTGGACAAGACCTGGCAACTGAATAACAACCATGCTTAACCTACTGTATCAAATCCATAGTTTAGGTAGTGGAAAATGATCTATGTTGAGAAAGGGTGAATTGGGGATAGAATATGAGCAAATTTTTATCCTGGCTAAGGTGTTTATTTACTGTGCTTTATGCAATGAAGGGCCAATTAGCCATTTTTTAGCAGAAGAGTAACAAGGTGAACTTGGGCAGTCAAATGCTTTCTCTCTCTCTCCCCACGCTTTGCTACCTAACATGCTGTGAGCACTGTTGATGTTTAGGAAATAACTGTTTAAAGCAAGGTTGCAAAGCACCATGTGGAATGACATTACCAATATCTTCATAGTTCTGCTATTTTAGCAGCCACAATTATCATTGTTCTTAATTGTATCCACTGCTTTGAGTGGTGGTGTCAGCAGTTCTTACCTGAATTTAGTTCAATATCTGTAGCTCTGCGTTGCTCTCCTTTAACACTCTCCAGGGGAGGCACTGCTTCTTTGCTCCTCTTCCTTGGGAAAGACTCCTTGAAATCGCTCCAGACTGCGAACTGCTTCTCTATTGATTTCTGGAGGATTCAATCCACAGAAAGCCTGCTTAAGCCTGATGTGAAGTTTGCATGTTCTCTCCTCTCTTCCAAAACAGGGACACTTTGCCTTTTAAGGACAAAAGTAAAATTTAAGGTTCAGAGGAGGCCTGCAAAATGACAAACCCTTTGCATTCTCTTGCTTCTTTGCCTTCCTATAATTTTCTGTGCCTAATTCATCACATTCAGTGAGGGATCGTTATGGCGCCCTCCCATCCGCTCTCCAAATTCTTTGTACTCAACTTCCTCTGCCCTGTTTTCTTCATGGTTTTTCAGTCTTGCTGGAATAATAAACTCCAGACTATTCACAGTGTATTTTTTGTATCACTGAGTTAAAGAGAAGGTATTCAGGATAAACATACTCTTTTCTTCTTTTTTTGAATTTTTAATTAGAGGATAATTACTTTACAATATTGTGATGGTTTTTGCCACACACCAACATGAATCAGCCATAGGTATATATAACATGTCCTCTCCCTCTTGAACCTCCCCTCCCACATGCCTCCCCACCCACCCGCCTAGGTTGTCACAGAACACCAGCTTTGAGTTCAGTGTGTCATTCATCAAACTCCCACTAGCTATCTGTGTTACATACGGTAATGTATATGTTTCAATGCTACTCTCTCAAATCATCCCACCCTCTCCTTCCCACACTGTGTCCAAAAGTCTGTTCTTGATGTCTGTGTCTCCTTTGCTGCTCTGCAAGTAGGGGCGTCAGTACTGTCTTTCTATGCTAAGTCGCTTCAGTCATGTCCGACTCTATGCGACCCCATAGATGGCAGCCCACCAGGCTCCGCCATCCCTGGGATCCTCCAGGCAAGAATACTGGAGTGGAGGGTTGCCATTTCCTTCTCCGACTGTCTTTCTATATTCCGTATATATGCGTTAATTTCATGGATGTCGTCTATGACCAAGAAATGAGTAGACTGATCTTTCATTGGCACTCTAGCTCTCCTACTCAAGGTTTGTCAACTTAACCAACCAATGGTTGCCAACTTTATTAAGGGTGCTAATGAATTAAGAAATATCATCAGAAAACAATAAGTAACCTTGAGTTTAAAAGTATTAGGGCTTCCCCAGCAGATCAGTGGTAAAGAATCCATCTGCAAAGCGGGAGCTGCAAGTTCGATCCCTGGGCCAGGAAGATCCCCTGGAGGAGGGCATGGCAACCCACTCCAGTATTCTTGCCTGCAGGATCCCATGGACAGAGGAGCCTGGTGGGCTACAGTCCAGAGTGTTGCAAAGACTGAAGTAACTTAGCACTCATAAAAGTATTAACCAGAAGCACTCAGTTTCCCAAGCTTTGTAAACACTTAGAATGTATTAACTGTCCCCTAAAGGCGTAATTAAAGAATTTAGCTGTTCTGTTTCAAACACAAGGAACCAAGGGTCAATCAAACACAATAGTCGGGTGATTGCCAACAAACATGAACCAAACAGTTGATGTGAGACACTGTGACCACAGACCTGGATGCTTCCGGATAGGTGAGTCTGTAACTTTTCTCTGAAATACAAATCAGGGAATAACACCACCTGCCACACACTGCCTGATCATTGCCTGTTTAGGTTTATTCTTTGATATTTTACCTGTATTGCAATAACAATAATAGTAAGAATTGATGAGGCATCTTGCAAAATTGTTTTCCAGACAGGTGTTAAATGTGTGTGCTATTATCAGACGTGGTCAGGACTGTGGCGTATCATGTTTTATACGGCTATATTGGGGAAGAATCTGTCTGCAGTGCAGGAGGCGCAAGAGATGTAGGTTTGATCCCTGGGTTGGGAAGATTCCCTGGAGGAGGAAACGGCAACCCACTCCAGTGTTCTTGCCTGAAAAAATCCTATGGACAGAGGAACCTGGCAGGCTACAGTCCAAAGGGTCACAAAGAGTTGGACATGACTGAGCACGTAGGTGGACAGATTGAGGAATAACTAACATATAACAAACAGCACACATTTAAGCATACGACGTGATAACTTTGATGTATGCATGCACCCACAAACCATCACCACCATTGACATGACGGACATCTGTGTCACCCCTAAAATTTCCTGCATCTCTGTATTTCCTCGTTTCTAAACTCTGACTGCTTGCCAGGCAACCACTGATCTCTGTGTCACTGTAGATGAGTTTGGATTTTTAAGAACTTTTAATAAATGAAAATGTGCACTATCATTCATTCGGCATAATTCTTTTGAGATTCATGTACTTTACAGAGGTACCAAGAGTTCATTGCCTTTTACTCCTGAGTAGTATTCCATTATGTGGATACATCACAGATTGCATATCCATTCACCTGCTGTTGGACATTTGGGTTGGTTCAAGTTTTTGGCTATTATGAATAAAGCTGTTATGAATATCTGCATACAAATCTTTGTGTGGACATATGGTTTTATTTCTCTTGGATAAATAGCTATGGACCATATCGCAGGAGTACTTTTAGTTTTTTAGGAAACTGCCAACATGCTTTCCAAAGTGGTTTTGCCATTTAACATTCCAAGCAGAAGTTTATGAGAATTTCAGAGTCTCCTGAAATTAAATTCAAAATATTATGTTTATTTATAAGTACTCATTTCTCTAGGGAAAGGGTTCATAGCCTAAATATTTGCAGCCAACATATTTCCAATATGATGTTTTCATTTTCTTTTTTATCTCTTGCCGTTGTGTAATACGTATCCATTTGGTTCTAATTTTTATATAAAAGCAGTTATTTATTTCTAATTTTTTCCACTTCATTAAATAAATCTATTTCATGGAAAAAGTTTTCCTATGGTCCTCATATCTTTTATCCTCAATTGTCGTGATGCAGAATTCTTCTAAAAGTCTCACTTACATTTTCTTTTTGGGTATTCATTGTGTAGCTTAACTTTTATTTTTGCTATTCTAATTTTTTTTTTTTTTTGAGCCTACCTTGAAAACCTACCCCCACTATTTGGACTGATCCTAGACCTAGGTCACCTTCTCTCAGGACAAAAGCAAGTCTGATGAGAGAAAAGCTTCAAATTCCTAAGTTTGTGGTCTGGGCAGTTGAGTACATTTGTACTTATTAGAACAAGACAAACTAAAGAGTCAGCTACAGAGCTGAGGCAACAGAAGAGGCCTTCTCTGGATTTGGGGTGGAGAGCAGCTTTTGCTAGCTGCTGATAAATACTTTTTGTTGTTTCCTAACAATGGATGGACAGGGGTCAAGGGCAATCAGAAGAGGGGTATTTAGTATTATTCCATAGGACTTTCAACATTTTTTCATAATGAGCAAGTATGAAAGACCTAGTCTGACAATATAGGTAGCCAGTGGTTGTATTATTTGGTATTTGGTACATTATTATGTATTATATAATATATCCTATTATTATTTAGTATAATTATAAAATATGATTTTTTGTATATTTGAATAAAGTGGCTGAAATACCTCACTGGGGACAGCGCTAGACTGAGGATCTAAAGGTCCCTGATTCAGTCCAGGATTTTGGCAAGTTAAAGTTTTGGGCTTCCCTGGTGGCTCAGTGGTTAAGATCTGCCTGCCAGTACAGGAGACTTGGGTTTGATCCCTGGCTCGGAAGATCCCCTGGAGGAGGAAATGGCAACCCACTCCAGTATTCTTGCCTGGGAAATCCCATAGACAAAAAAGTCTGGCAGGCTACAGTCCATGGGGCCCCAAAGAGTTGGGCACAACAGCGACGGAACACGCATGCATATTTGATTATATTATTTGGTATGTGTATCTACCAAACTGATCCCAGTCGAAGTAGTTCTTATTCTGATCCAACAGCAATCTCACTCTGGATGTATGTGGCGTCCACAACTTGGGTAGGGTTGTTAAAATAAGGATGATGTACCTTAGGTCAGGAAATGGTTTCTCCTGAAGACTTGAGGCCTTCTTCAAAGGTCTGTGGAGGAACCATTGAGATCAGTTAACCTGTGGCACTGCCGTTTTACCACCTGGGGAAAGATTTGCACATTATCAACTAATCACAAATATACTCAGACCCTGTAAACCATCAGTTCCAGTCCTAGGCAACTCACACATGTATGTATGTTCAATGGAAATGTGCTTGCACACACCAGAGATGTATATAGGATTATTCATAGTTGCAATTTGGGTTGTAGCCCTAAACCATAAGCAATCCCAATGTCTATCAAAATTTGAGTAAATACATCAGTCAATACTAAAGGAAATCAATCCTGAATACTCATTGGGAGGACTGTTGATGAAGCTGAAGCTCCCATACTTTGGCCACCTGATGCGAAGAGCCAACCCATTGGAAAAGACAATCCATTGGAAAAGACAGTGATGCTGGGAAAGACTGAGGGGAAGAGGAGCAGGTGGTGACAGAGGATGAGCTGGTTGGACAGTATCACTGACTCAATAGACAGGGGTTTGAGCAAACTCCAGGAGATAGTGAGGGCCAGGGAAGCCTAGTGTGCTGCGGTTCATGGGGTCGCAAAGAGTCTGACACTACGTGGTGATTGAACAATGACAACCACCACAGAGTAGTCATAATGGAATTCCACAAGCAATGAAAATAAATGGTGTGTTGTTACCTGCTACAACCTGAATGCATCTTATAAGTATCATGCTGGGCAAAACGGAAAAAAGTCTACTGGGGACAGGATGTACAGATTTCTTCTCCAGCTGGTTGCCTGGAGGGGTGGATATTAGGTGAGCGGATTATATCTCAGTGTCCAGTCTCTGGGGACAAGAGGTACGGGGAGAGTGGACCTACTTCCAGCCACAGAAGCCATTGGCACCAGTCATTCCAGTGAATATTTAGAACTGATTTCCTTTAGGATGGACTGGTTGGATCTCCTTGCAGTCCAAGGGACTCTCAAAAGTCTTCTCCAACACCACAGTTCAAAAGCATAAATTCTTCGGTGCTCAGCTTTCCTGATAGTCTAATTCTTACATCCATACATGACTGGTGGAAAAACCATAGCTTCAACTGGATGGACCTTTGTCAGCAAAGTAATGTCTCTGCTTTAATATGCTATCTAGGTTGGTCATAGCTTTTCTTCCAAGGAGCAAGCATCTTTTAATTTCATGGCTGCAGTCACCATCTGCAGTGATTTTGGAGCCCAAGAAAATATGTTTCCATTGTTTCCCCATCTATTTGCCATGGAGTGATGGGACCAGTCAAGAGAGGAGGCACATGGAGGACCAGGTGAATATGGTGTGAAATCAAACTAGCATCCCCAAAGGCAGTCTGAGATAGAGATTGGGGAGGACTCAAAACTAAGCAGCAAAAGTGGGAGAGTCAGAGGTGATTAACCAGTGGGACGGATGTCAGCATGAACAAGAGCCAGGAAGACCGAGAAATGACAGCTGTGGTCAGTGCACGACCTGTCCAGACCAACTGCCGTGGACAGTGACTAGAGGACTTATTGTTTTAATCTTTCTTTTAATAAAATTGTAAGTGTAGATTTTACAGGGAAAATTAGAGAAATCAAAACTATGTCACAACAATTTGTGAACATGCAAAACTCTCTTGTGATCCATCATCCAGCAACCAATCTCTATCCCCATTTTCCTCTAGGAAAGTAACTGATCCCAGGTTAAGATACTGAATATCTTGACAAGTCTCTTGCTTTTCTTTATAGTGTTGCTGCTGAAAGCATGTGTACTCATACATAATGGATTTGTTTGCCTGTTTCTTGAGCATTGGTAAACCTCTTGATGAAAGTGAAAGTGGGGAGTGAAAAAGCTGGCTTAAAACTCAGCATTCAAAAAATGAAGATCAAGGCATCCAGTCCCATCACTCCGTGGCAAATAGGTGGGGAAACAATGGAAACATATTTTCTTGGGCTCCAAAATCACTGCAGATGATGACTGCAGCCATGAAATTAAAAGATGCTTGCTCCTTGGAAGAAAAGCTATGACCAACCTAGATAGCACATTAAAGCAGAGACATTACTTTGCTGACAAAGGTCCATCCAGTCGAAGCTATGGTTTTTCCACCAGTCATGTGTGGATGTGAGAGTTGGACTATAAAGAAAGCTGAGCACCGAAGAACTGATGCTTTTGAACTGTGGTGCTGGAGAAGACTTTTGAGAGTCCCTTGGACTGCAAGGAGATTCAACCAGTCAATCCTAAAGGAAATCAGTTCTAAATATTCACTGGAATGACTGATGCTGAAGCTGACGATCCAACACTCTGGCCACCTGATGCAAAGAATTGACTCATTGGAAAAGACCCTGATGCCAGTCAAGATTGAAGGCAGGAGGAGAAGGGGACGACAGAGGATGAGACGGTTGGATGGCATCACTGACTTGATGGACATGAGTTTGAGCAGGCTCCAGGAGTTGGCAATGGACAGGGAAGGCTGCTGTGCTGCAGTCCATGGAGTCACAAAGAGTTGGACACAGCTGAGTGACTGAACTGAACCTCTTGAACATTATATAAAGAGAATCCTATACTATGTGTCTTTTGCATCCCACTTATTTTGTCCCATTTGTAGAGAAAATTTGGAGAGGCATTGAGTAGAGGGAAGGTCATACTACACTGATTAATTGGCTTTAAATTAAAAAGAAAAAAATCACTATCTTCAAAATGAACTTACCAAATATGCCCTATTTAAAATAAACTGATCATTTTATCAAAGGGCACGCTAATTAAAAGTGATTTGAGGATAATATTAAGTGTGCCCAGTCATGTCTGACTCTGTGCAGACCTATGGACTGTAGTCCACCAGGCTCCTCTGTCCATGGGATTTTGCCATCAAGAATACTGGAGTGGGTTGCCACACCCTCCTCCAGAGAATCTTCCTGACCTGGGGATCAAATCCACATCTCTTGCATTGGCAGGCACATTCTTTACCACTGAGCCACCTGGGAAGCCAATTTGAGGATAGAATGGGCACAAATGTTTATTGATTTCCTACTATGTGCCAGATATTGTGCTAAACCCTGATGTAACCCCACCCTATGGCGTGTGCATTATTACCTCCAGTTTATAGGTGAGGAAACTGGGGTCCATGGAGGGTTACTGGTGCACCCTTGCTCACTCTGGTAATGATGGAGAGAATCTGGGGTTGAAACTGTACTGGGCTTGGCTCAAAAACAAAGACTCTTTCCACACCATTATGGTGCAACACTTGTGGGCAGGATGATATATACAGGGCAGACTTGGCAAAATAAACATGTTATATTGCAAACATCTGACGAGTCAGGTATTTGCCAGGTGGGACAGGTGAGATGGTCCTGCCTGTTACCTCTATACTACTGTTGAGTGAACAAAGTAATTATTGGTCGAGGCAAACTCATGGCGTCTGGATAACTCATTAGCTCTTACTTGTTTCAAGTCTGATGGTGTATGACAAAAGGATTTGTTCCAGATGTCAAAGGAGCACAATGGAGTTTAACAGCCTGTGCATTTAGAAAAGCTTCACCGTAGGAAACCACCGGAGGTCACCGAGGCAGAGAGAGGCTGGTCAAAGCCAGCTCCACCTCACTATAAGCCCCCAGTGCTCTTCCCGGGAAGTCACCACTTTGTGTTCCAACTCATCCATAATTCTTTGTGCACAACTCAGAATGCTAATGCCTTTTCCATTCTCTGAACTTGAGGTCCTTGAAGGGATTATTGAAATAAATTTCTTTTGGGGTTTGGTGCTGGAAAAACATTTTATCTAATGCACACACACACACACACACGCATACACACTCTCCTATTCCCATAATCCTAACTACTGAATTCTATGTGCTATACTTTTTAATTTTGCTTGTCAGGAAGCTTGGAGTTCAATTTCCTATTCAAGTGTAGAGTTCAGCTTAGCCTAACTTCCTCATAAAATTAGACGCCCGCTCTGTCCTTGTTTTATCACTATTTAAATGATCCTCTATTATCTGTATGACTCTTTGTCCACTTCATGTTCTGCTTTCTCTCCTTCTTCGGCCGCAACTTTTCAACAATAACAGATATTTAAGGAGCACCGATTAGGTACCAGACACTTTTCTAGGTGTATGGAGGAGATGGGGAAGACGTGGTAACTAAACACAATCTATGTTCCTAATAGCATCCTGGATTGCAAATGCTAATGCTAATGCTAAGTCGCATTAGTCGTGTCCGACTCTGTGTGACCCCATAGACGGCAGCCCACCAGGCTCCACCATCCCTGGGATTCTCCAGGCAAGAACACTGGAGTGGGTTGCCATTTCTTTCTCCAATGCATGAAAGTGAAGTCACTCAGTCGTGTCCGACTCTTAGCGACCCCATGGACTGCAGCCTACCAGGCTCCTCCATCCATCGGATTTTCCCGGCAAGAGTACTGGAGTGGGGTGCCATTGCCTGCTCCGAGGTTGCAAATAGAAAGGGACATAGCAGAAAACAAGCCTGGTAGATGAAGCCCTAGAGAGCTGAATGCCTACTGTGATGCCAGCTGGCGATGAACACCTCAAAGAAAACAGAGGCAAGGTGAGTCAGAGACATCCTGTCCTGAGGACGATTGGGCGGAGCCAGCGAATGACCCAAGAGACTCCATCATGTTGAAATGTGGAGTGAGAGCATCCTAGGAAGAAGGACTAGCATGTTCAGAGACCCACTGAGGCCTTTGGGGTTTTGATGATTGCATGGCAACATTTTCACATTTTCAGGGAGATTGTGAGGAACAGGGAGGCCTGGCATGCTACAGTCCATGGGGTCACCAAAAGTTGAACATGACTTAGGAAGAAAACAACTGAGCAACAACAATTACAAACTTGTAGAAGAGTTTGAATTTATAAGAACTCCCATATCCCCTTCACCCCTATTACCAGGTGTTAACATTTCATTGCATTGCTCACATTCCTCTCTCTCTCTCTATCACACACGCACACACACACACAAACATACCATTCTTTTCCTTCACCATTTGATAGCAAGCTGCAGATGTGACATCCCTTCATTTGTAAAGACTCTAGGATGTGTTCCCTAAAACAAAGCCACCATACAAGTTTCCAAATCAGAAAGTCAACATTTTCACAACACTCCCATCCAATCCAAAGACAGCATTCAAATTTTACCAACTGTCTCAACTATGCCTCTTTTCTTTTATCATCCAGGGCACCACCCTATGTACTGTATCTCATTGTTATATCTGCTCATTTCCTCTAGCCAGGAACAGTTCCTTGTATTTCCTATCTCTCACATTCTCAATAGTTTTAAAGAGTACAGGCTTCACCTGTGGTCAGATGACCCTCGGTGTGTGTCTAACTGACGTCCTCCCCAGCACCAGATACAGATTGCACGTTCCTGGTAGGGATATCACAGAAATGATGCTGTGTTCTCAGCACATTGCATTAAGTATATGCAATACCAGCTCAAACTACCCACCACTGGTGATATTAACCTAGATCACCTGGTCAGGCTGATGTACGCCAGGTTTCTTCACCTTTATGACATCATTTTCCCTTTTGTAACTGGTTATTATCTTGTGGGGGTATATTCTGAGATCATAGCAATGATATCATTAGCATGATAATGATATCATGCTAATGATACCATTAGCATGTCTCAACGAACACCTGTCTTAATCAGTGATCACTGATCCACTATGCTGCTGCTGCTAAGTCGCTTCAGTCATGTCCAACTCTGTGCGACCCCATAGACGGTAGCCCACCAGGCTCCCCCATCCCTGGGATACTCCAGGCAAGAACACTGGAGTAGGTTGTCATTTCCTTCTCCAATGCATGAAAATGAGAAGTGAAAGTGAAGTTGCTCAGTTGTGTCCGACTCTTAGCGACCCCATGGACTGCAGCCTACCAGGCTCCTCCATCCACGGGATTTTCCAGGCAAGAGTACTGGAGTGGGGTGCCATTGCCTTCTCCACTACGTGTGTCCAAAGACCACTACGATGGCTGCCCAAAAGTGATTTTCTCTTTCCATCATTCCCTTTACATGTATTAGGCTGAATTTCCCATAAGGTAGAGCTTTGTCTTCTCCTTTTGTTCATTTACATCAGAATAAACCCAGAGACTCTTACTTTATTTACTGTGTTATAATCTGTCATACTTAAACACAGTTTCGAAACCACGTTTTTTTAAGCTTCATCCCACAGCTGGATTGATTCAACGTTTACAGCCAGTCTGTTTACCAGAGTGCCACTGTTCGTTTGTTGGTTGGCTGAAGTTGATCATCTAGTATTTCTTTAACAAGACCCTGTGGGATTTATAGTCTCTACATTTTTATACCCTTAAAAATGATTTTCTTTTTGTTCTGTAATAACTCTATTGAGTTAAAATTCACTTGCCATACAATTTATCCATTTAGCTTGTACAGTTCAATGGCTTTTAGAATTGGGTTGGCCCAAAAGGTTGTTTGGTTTTAATCTTGAGAAAGGAGAATGGAACTGGAGGAATCAACCTGCCTGACTTCAGTCTCTGCTACAAAGCCACAGTCATCAAGACAGTATGGTACTGGCATAAAGACAGAAATATAGATCAATGGAACAAAAGAGAAAGCCCAGATATAAATCCATGCACCTATGGACACCTTATCTTTGACAAAGGAGGCAAGAATATACAATGGAGAAAAGACAATCTCTTTAACAAGTGGTGCTGGGAAAACTGGTTAACCACTTGTAAAAGAATGAAAAACTAGAACACTTTCTAACACCATACACAAAAATAAACTCAAAATGGATTAAAGATCTCAACGTAAGACCAGAAACTATAAAACTCCTAAAGGAAAACATAGGCAAAACACTCTCCAACATAAACCACAGCAGGATCCTCTATGACCCACCTCCCAGAATATTGGAAATAAAAGCAAAAATAAACAAATGGGACCTAATTAAAATTAAAAGCTTCTGCACAACAAAGGAAACTATAAGCAAGGTGAAAAGATAGCCTTCAGAATGGGATAAAATAATAGCAAATGAAGCAATGGACAAAGAATTAATCTCAAAAATATACAAGCAACTCCTGCAGCTCAATTCCAGAAAAATAAATGACCCAATCAAAAAGTGGGCCAAAGAACTAAACAGACATTTCTCCAAAGAAGACATACAGATGGCTAACAAACATATGAAAAGATGCTCAACATCACTCATTATCAGAGAAATGCAAATCAAAACCACAATGAGGAACCATTTCACACCAGTCAGAATGGCTGCGATCCAAAAGTCTACAAGCAATAAATGCTGGAGAGGGTGTGGAGAAAAGGGAACCTTCTTACACTGTTGGTGGGAAGGTGGGAATGCAAACTAGTACAGCCACTATGGAGAACAGTGTGGAGATTCCTTAAAAAACTGGAAATAGAACTGCCATACGACCCAGCAATCCCACTGCTGGGCATACACACCGAGGAAACCAGAATTGAGAGAGACACATGTACCCCAGTGTTCATCACAGCACTGTTTATAATAGCCAGGACATGGAAGCAACCTAGATGTCCATCAGCAGACGAATGGATAAGAAAGTTGTGGTATATATATGCAATGGAATATTACTCAGCCATTAAAAAGAATACATCTGAATCAGTTCTAATGAGGTGGATGAAACTGGAGCCTATTATACAGAGTGAAGTAAGCCAGAAAGAAAAACACCAATACAGTATACTAATGCATATTTATGGAATTCAGAAAGATGGTACCGAGAACCCTGTATTCAAGACAGCAAAAGAGACACAGATGTACAGAACAGTCTTTTGGACTCTGTGGGAGAGGGCAAGGGTGGGATGATATGGGAGAATGGCATTGAAACATGTAAATTATCACATGTGAAACGAATCATCAGTCCAGGTTTGATGCAGGATACAGGATGCTTGGGGCTGTTGCACTGGGATAACTCAGAGGGATGGTATGGGGAGGGAGGTGGGAGGGGGGATCAGGATGGGGAACACGTGTACACCCGTGGTGGATTCATTTTGATGTATGGCAAAACCGATACAACATTATAAAGTAAAATAAATAAATAAAACTGAAAAAAAAAGAAAAATCTGAATGAACTTCTGGCCAGCTAAATATATTCAGAGTTGGCTAATGATTAATACAATTTTAGAACATTTTCATCACTCTGAAAAGGAACTTGGTGCCTATTAAGAGTCACCTTCCATTCTCCCCATCCTCTCTCCTCCCTCTCCCACAGCCCTATAGGTAACAACTAATGCATTTTTGGTCTACATAGAGTTGCCTATTTTGGACATTTTGCATAAGTGAATTCATATGCTATGTGGTCCCTTGTGGCTTTTTTCATTTAGCATAATGTTTTCAAGGTTTATCCATGTTATCAAATATATCAGTACTTTTTAATGCTTAGTAATATTCCATTATATGGTTATGTTGTTTGTTTATCCACTTGTTTGTACTTTCAGCAGTTAATGGACACTGGAGTTGTTCCACTTTGGGGTACTGTGAACCACGCTGCTTTGAATATTCATGGGTAAATTTTTATGTGGATGTAGATTTTCATACCTCTTGGGTATATGACTATGAGTGGAATTTCTGGATCATATAGTAAGTCTATGTTTAATATTTTAAGAAGTTACCAAACTGCTTTCCACAGTTTGTGGCTACATCCAGTTTACATTCTCACCAGCAATGCATACAAATTCCAATTTCTCTACATCCTCACCAACACTTGTTATTTTCTACCTCTTTTATTATAGTCATCCTAGTGTGGATCACAACATCCTAGTGTGGAAAATTCTTAAAGAGATGGGAATATCAGACCACCTTATCGGTCTCCTAAGAACCCTGTATGCTGGTCAAGAAGCAACAGTTAGAACCGGACATGGAACAACGGACTGGTTCAAAATTGAGAAAAGAGTTAGTCAAGGTTATATATTGTCACCCTACTTATTTAATTATATGCAGAGTACATCATGTGAAATCCTGAGCTGGATGAATCCCAAGCTGGAATTAAGACTGCAGGGAGAAATACCAATAACCTCAGATATGCTGATGATACCACCCTTATGGCAGAAAGCAAAGAGAAACTACAGAGCCTCTTGATGAAGGTGAAAGAGGAGAGTGAAAAAGCTGGCTTAAAGCTCAACATTCAAAAAACTAAGATCATAGCATCTGGTTCCATCACTTCATGGTAAATAGATGGGGAAACAATGGAAACAGTGACAGATTTCCTTTTCTCAGTTTCCAAAATCAATGTAGATGGAGACTGCAGCTATGAAATTAAAAGACACTTGCTCTTTGGAAGGAAAGCTATAACAAACCTAAACAGTGTATTAAAAAGCACAGACATCACTTTGCTGACAAAGGTCCACATAGTCAAAGCTATGGTTTTTCCAGTAGTCATGTATGGGTGTAAGAGCTGGACCATAAAGAAATTCAGTTCAGTCGCTCAGTCATGTCAGACTCTTTGCGACCCCATGGCCTGCAGCACACCAGTCTTCCTTGTCCATCAACAACTCCTGGAGCTTGCTCAAACTCATGTCCATCAAGTCAGTGATGCCATACAACCATCTCATCCACTGTCATCCCCTTCTCCTCCTGCCCTCAATCTTTCCCAACATCAGGGTTGTTTCCAATGAGTCTTCCATAAAGAAGGCTGAGCACCAAAGAATAGATGCTTTCAAATCATGGTGCTGGAGAAGACTCTTGAGAATCCCTTGGACTACAAGGAGATCAAACCAGTCAATCCTAAAGGAGATCAACCCTGAATAGTCATTGGAAGGACTGATGTTGAAGGTGAAGCTCCAACACTTTGGCCACCTGATGTGAAGAGCTGACCCTGATGCTGGGGAAGATTGAGGGCAAGAGGAGAAGGGGGAGACAGAGGATGAGATGGTTGGATGGCATCATTGACTCAATGAACATGAGTTTGAGCAAACTCCAGGAGATAGTGAAGGACAGGGAAGACTGGTGTGCTGCAGTTCATGGGGTCATGAAGAGTTGGACATGACTTAGCAACTGAACAACAACAAGTGGCTATGAAGTATATCTCATTATGGCTTTTATTTATATTTTCCTGATGGCAATGGTGTTCTTTGTGCGTGTGTGTGTGTGCTCATCATTTGTATACTTTCTTTGGAGAATGTCTATTCATATCCTTTGCCTATGTTTAAATTGGATTATTCATCTTTTTTTTAGTTGTGTCATTAGAATTCTTTGTACATTTCAGGTATAATTCTCTTGTTAGACACATGATTGGCAAAACTTTTCTCCAATTTGTGTGCTGTCTTTTCACTCTCTTTATGGTGTCCTTTGAAACAGAAATATTTTTAATTTGGAAGAAACCTGATTTATTTAAATTTTCTTTTGTTGCTTGTATTTTTGGTGTCATATATAAGAAATTTCTTACAGCAAGGTCATGAAGATTTAGCTGTATGTTTTCTTTTAAGAGTTTCATATTTAGCTGTTACATTACAGGTTTTGATCCATTTTGACTTAATTTTTGTAAATGCTATGAGTTAACATCCAGCTTCATTTTTCACATGTTGACATGACTTAGCAACTGAAGGACAATAACAACAACAGTACTGTTTCCCAGCACCATTTTTTCAAAAGACTACTCTTTCTGCCATTTAATTAAATTGGTACTCTAGTCAAAAATCAACTGAATGTAAATGCTAGGGTATGGATCGAACCTGGATTTCCTGCATTGTAGGCAGATTCTTTACTGTCTGAGCCACTAGGGAAGTCCCAGGGTATACTTCTAGGCTCTCTACTTTTTGTTTGTCTATATGTCTATCCTTATGCCAGTACGAGCATGATTTTCTTTTGCATTCATACTTTAACAAAAGTCATGCTGAGTGAATGGTTGGGTCACCATTTCTTACCTTGGAGTTTTTGGCAGTGTAACTCTCTTGTCTCTAGTACTGATTACAGAAAAATTGAGGTCTGATCCATTGATGTTTATCCTTAGAGCCAACTTAATATTTTGATTCCATGCCCCCAAACTGTTTTTTTATGTGTAATGTTCACTGTTTCTTAGAATATTGCATGGCTGATAGTTCATGCCAACTTTTTTTGACAGAATAGTGTGCTTTTATTATGTGGATTCATTCTCTATTTACTGGAATGTTTTCTTGAACTAAAATCTTAAAACATAATTTTTTGTTTCATTATTTTAGTATCTTCTTTGAGGACAATGATTATGACAAGTTGGAACTCTTTATTATTTTCATAGATATGTAAGTAGATGATTGATAGATACATAGATATGATACAGACAGATAATATAGAAATATATATATTTATGCATTTATACAATGTATGTATATACTTTTGTTCTTTTATGTTCATTTCTGCTTGATTTTCTTACTTTTTTCCTCTATCATAATTACTATGCTTTCAACTATACTGATTCTTTATCTTGTCTTTAATGTAGCTTGTGTTTCTCTGAACTTTTATTTTTCTCTTCTATTACTATTTCCTTCCTATTCACTTCTTTCTGAGAGCTTCTGTTTCATCTCATTCTGTTTTCATGTCATATATTCTGTGTGCTTATACTTCTGCTTTGAGCTTTATTTCTGAATATGTCATTAAAATGTTATTTAATGAGTGAAACTGTAGTGATACTATTCCTCTGTTCAAAGACTGTGTTTTTCCTCTACGCATTTCTCATTTGCCATTTTCTCCCACTTCTGACTTTTTTTTCCCTATAGTTTCCGTACAGTTTCTGTCTTGGTCCCTTTGATATGACACTTTGTCTTTGACTGAAGTGTGCTTTTTTCTGGACATATGATTTAAGGATTCTGTGTTGGGAAGGGTGGGGGATGTTAGTAGGGCCGGAAGAAAATCTGCCTGTTGTCCCATGAAGCCCCTTGGGACTTGGAGCCAGGTTCTGTCTCTTCTCCGCCAACAGAAACATGCTCCCACCACTATCTCTCTTGCTCACTCTGCTCACCGACAGACCGCTTCCTGCAAGTAGGATTCCCTGTCCCAGCATTACTAAGGGCTCAGCTCAGCTGGTAAAGAATCCGCCTGCAATGCAGGAGACCCCAGTTCGATTCCTGGGTTGGGAAGATTCCCCAGAGAAGGGATAGGCTACCCACTCCAGTATTCTTGGGCTGCCCTGGTAGCTCAGATGGTAAGAATCCGCCTGCAACGCAGAAGACAAGGGTTTAATCCCTGGGTTGGGAAGATTGCCTGGAAAAGGGGATGGCAACCCACTCCAGTACTCTTGCCTGGAGAATCCCATGGACAAAGGAGCCCGGTGGGCTACAGTCCATGGGGTTGCACAGAGTTGGACACAACTGAGCGATAAGCACAGCACACAATAAGCACATACAGGGAAGAAATGAACAAAATAGCATCTGTCTTTAAATAGCTGTCTTTGAAGTGTTGTGGCATATGATGCTTTTATACTGTTCTTTATACTTTTCTATAATTTCATTTTTAAAAAGTATGTTGTCTCGGGACTTCCCCGGTGGTCCAGTGGTTAAGACTTCACCTTCCAAGGCAGTGGGTGTGGGCTTGATCCCTGGTCAGGGAGCTAAGATCGCACATGCCAGAGCACAAACAACAGAAGCAATATTGTGCAACAAATTCAATAAACTTGCAAATGGTCCACATTAAAAAACCTTACACAAAATGTATATTGTCTCTAAAATCAGAAAATTGATGTACTGTCATTAAAAGTAGAAGGTCCCCGTGACTACAGTGGAGTCAAAGGACTGGGGTGAGTGGGAAAGCTGGATCTACAAGCTAGTCCCTGTGAGGTGCCCCAGACTGAGAGCTAATGACAAGCCAACTGAGGGGCCACAGGGCTCAGACCTGGTCAGGCAGAATTGGCCCCTACAGTTAAATAAATCACCAGGTTAAGTGTGTGTGGCGGGGGGAGCCCCAAAGCGAGGCTGGACAGGGGGGAAATCCTATACCTCCCGATTATTATTATAATCATCAAAACTCCCAGTGGAGAGGAAACCGAAGCTCCGAGAGGTGAGGTAAAATTGCCCAGAGTCTCTCCATTGTGGAAGTGCCGATTAAATCCTGCTCTGCTTAATTCTGCATCCCAAGGCCTTTCCTCGCCTTCCTGCCTACTTATTAGCTCTCCAGCTGGGTGACTCGGTGTATGGTGATGCTATTAACCAGGAGAGGAGATGCGGGGAGGGGAGGGGAGGTGGCTTGCAGGGAGAGATAATGAGCTCTGTTTGGGAGATGACGAGTTATTGTGAGCGGAGCACTCCCGGCTCCACTGTTGGAATAACACGGAGGCAGAGACAGCATTTTATGTGAAAGCCCACTGTTCCTGTCACCTCGCTCCTGTCAGTCAAAATGAGGAAAGAAAATAATGTTTCTACAACCCTGCTGGTGGCTGTCTTTCTCCCAGAATGAAGGCGCCTAGCACAGATGACACTGGGATCTCAGGGAGACAGGCCCTGACAGCACCTGCTCTGAATCATCCATGGGCCAGAGAGGATCAGGATCAAATCTTGGCATCGGGATCATTTCTCAGCATCCATCCCACTCCGGGCTCTTGGGGAGGGGGCCTTCCAGACACCTTGCGGGTGGAGGGTTGTGCAGGAGTGGTGACAGCCTTTTTGAACTGTTTTGTAACTTTAGAGATTTGCTTTCTGTGTCATGGTCCTATGCAACCAGTCTCAGGGGATTTTTATTTTATTTTTAAATCAGGGCCAAGTTTTCCCTTAAAGAGTGACAACCACAGCATCCAGGTCTATCCATTCTCTGCGTTGGTGCAGAGACCCATCTGTCAAGACTGATGGCAAGGCTTCCAACTAGAGCAACGCGGTAACCGAAAAATACACCCAGCCAAACGAAGGCAACCTGTGTGGGATAAACTTTTTGCAGAAGAGGAAGCTTTTGAATTCCCAGCTTATTTTTTGAAAATATTTATTTATTTATTTTGGCTGTGTGGGATCTTTCTTATGGCATGTGGGAACTTTTGCCGCAGTGTATGGGCTTTCTCTCCAGTACTCTTGCCTGGAAAATCCCAGGGACGGGGGAGCCTGGTGGGCTGCAGTCCGTGGGGTCGCGAAGAGTCGGACACAACTGAGTGGCTTCGCACTGGAGAAGGAAATTCCAGTGACACGACCTGGTGGGCTGCCATCTATGGGGTCGCACAGAGTTGGACACGACTGAAGCGACTTAGCAGCAGCAGCAGCAGCATGGGCTTTCTAGTTGTGGCATGTGGGTTTAGTTGCTCTGCGACATGCGGAATCTTAGTTCCCAGACCAGGGATGAAACCCGAGTCCCTTACTTTGGTTGGCAGATTCTTAACCACTGGACCACCAGGGAAGTCCTGCCAAGGCGGTTTTTTTAAAGGTTTTTTTGTTTATTTCACTGATGGCTGCTCCAGGTTCTCTGTTGCTGCTCACAGTCTTTCTCTAGTTGGGGCAAGTGGGGGCTACTCTCTAGTTGCTGTGCGTGGGCTTGTCATTCCAGCGGCTTCTTATTGCAGCTTGTGGGCTCTAGAGTATGGGTTTAGAAGTTGAGGTATATGGGCATGTGCGATCTTCCCGGAGCAGGGATTGAACCTATGTCCCTTGCACCGGCAGGCAGATTTTTAACACACTGGACCCTCAGGGAAGTTTCTCCAAGCTTATTTTTAAAGTACAACTCTATAGAAAAAAAAAATGACAGTTTATTTCTGGTTGAAATCAACTGATACGTGTGTAACTTGTATGTCTTTGTTTTTATTTTCTGGTATCAATTTCATATTCAAAGTCAGACTCTTCCACTTATCCATTCTGTATCCTTGGGTATGTAATTTAGTCTTGAAACCTCTATTTTCTCATAATCAAACAGGCATCATCACACCAGTCTCATAGCATTCTGGTGAGGATTCTATTAAATGAGATAATGTGTGGAAGATGTTTAGCACAGAGGTTTGGGGCATAGTAAGTGCAAAATAACTAGCAGCTATCATCAATATTATTTTGTAAAATGAAATATTTACATAATTCCTCACAAAAATACTGTGCCCTGTACACAGTGTGATTGTAGCTATGGATGTGGGAGCCATGGCATTTTGATGTCTTCTTAGAGCCTCCTGTGCAACATTGCAGATAAGCACCTTGCTGGAGCATTTACACAAATCGAGCCCCAAATGAACATGCAACAGCAACAATATCCATGGGTTATGAATCATCTTTAGACAGTAAGCAGATGAGACCAGAGGCCACTTTTTGTTTTATGCATCAGCATGCTCCCAGCATCTCATACAGAGTAGGTCTTAACATACATTTTAAGATTGAATACATAATTACCTGGTATATACCCACATAGGCTTACCTGGTGGCTCAGAGGGTAAAGGATCTGCTTGCAATGAAGAAGACCCAGGTTCGATCCCTGGGTCAGGAAGAACCTCTGGAGAAGGGAAAGGCTACCCACTTCAGTAGTCTTATGTGCAAAATCCCATGGACAGAGGAGCCTGGCGAGCTACAGTCCATGGGGTTGCAAGGAGTTGGACATGACTGAGCAACTAACACTTTCACATATGCCTACCTCATGCCAGGAGGTCTGCAGACTTTGCTTCAATTCTTCTCTACATTCTTGAAAATGAACTGACTTCCAGATCAATGAGGACCAGCTAGGTGATGCTGTGATAACAAACATGCCTCCAGTCTTAGTGGCTTATTAACAGTTCTTACTCACACTATGTGTCTGATTATTGCTCAACCGGCAACTTTGCTCTCAAGCTTCCTCACTCCAGGATCCAGGTTGTTTCACAGCCACAGCTGCCAATGCCAGAGGCACAGGGGAAAGGGCAGGATAAGTTGCAAACTGGCTGTTAACTGCCCTAGAAGTGCTCATAGCTCTCTTGCGCTCACACATCACATGACTACCCTGATGTCAAAGGGCATGGGATGGGGCAGTTAAAAACGCCGTCAAGTGCTGGGAGAACACATGGACGTTTTTGTGAACGGTCCTTGTTTCTCAGGGAAGTTGAGACTCTTGGAGGAATAACTTAGCCAGGTGTTAAGGAAATGAATCATGGTCTGTCTGAGTCCAGAGCACATTGCATTCAATTTGTCTTTTTGGTCTGCCAGTTTCTCAAGTCTTCATGGAGCCAAATGTTTGGTCTCTGTAGGGGATCTGCTTTCCCCTAGATTTGAATAGACTGAGTAAATATAGCCACGTTGCCATTTTGCATAAATATCAAATTCCAGTGAACTGACTGCTAAGCAGAAGGACGCCTCCCAGAACCACAGGAATGGCTAGTTGGCAAGGCGCCAGGTGACACCAAGAAGCTGGCCTTTGTCTGATGTGGCATGGACCTCCAGGATGTCTAAATTCAAGTGCCAAATGATGTCATGATCCACTGTGGAGATGTCCTTGTGATCCAGTCAGATACTCTCCTGACAGTCCATATCTGGGTCTGCTTCTGCAAAACGGCTTACTGTTCCAGCTTTCTTTGTCCTCACTGAGTCATTACAAAAACAGAACACCAACCTTGTTACCAGTGCTCCCATCCCAGAAAACTGAGACTCTTTCTACTTGGAAGGACTGATGCTGAAGCTCCAATACTGTGGCCACATGATGTGAACAGCTGACTCACTGAAAAAGACCCTCATGCTGGGAGAGATTGAAGGCAGAAGGAGAAGAGGGCAACAGAGGATGAGACAGTTGGATGGCATTACTGATTCAATGGACATGAACTTGGGCAAACTCTGGGATATGGTGAGGGACAGGGAAGCCTGGTATGCTGCAGTCCATGGGGTCTCGAAGAGTCAGACATGACTGGATGACCGAGCAACAACAAAAAAATGGGATAGAGGAAGTAAAAGTCTATACCTCCTTTTCTTTCTGAAACAGCCACTTAGTCACTCATTATCCATCAACTGACATTTCCGAATAGTACCACTGTTTGATTTCGATGGTTTTTAATTTTTAAAACCATTTTCCTTCTGTAGAGTGAGTCCTGGTTATATTTGGTAAGTGGACTATGAAAGCGTACTCACAATACACAGGCCTTGAGTCATTGGTTTCATCATCCTCAGTCTCCATCACTGAAACCTTATCTGAACTGCCTATAAGAATCTGAGCATCCTTTGGAGTTTGTACTTTTCCCTGGCCTTCTCTTAGTGATGTGTTAAAAAAAATCTTTTAAATGGTCATGAGGCAGACAGAAGCAGATAGAAAAGGTAGAAAGGAAATGTAAACTTGTCCAAGACTTAATTTAGCAACTCAATTTCAGGCTTCCCAGGGGGCGCAGTGGTAAAGAATCCACCTGGCAGTTCAGGAGATGCAAGAGACATGGGTTCAGTCCTTGGATTGGGAAGATCCCTAGAGTAGGAAATGGCAACACACTCCAGTATTCTTGCCTGGAAAATTCCATAGACAGAGAAACCTGGTGGGCTACAGTCCATGGGGTGGCTAAGAGTTGGACACGAGCAGCATACACACACCACCTGGGGTATGAATCAGCCTTATTTGCATAGCTTTTTCGAATCTCTACTGGCCCAGGACACATCCTGAATCACTGAATCAGAACTCCAGGTAGGGGGCCCAGGGCACAGCTATCTTTTGAAAGTCCCAGGATGTCACTACTCCTTTGAGAACCACTGAATGAGATCATCCACTAGATGCTGAGCCAGCATCCCTTCCTTCCCATCCTGCCCACCCCGTAATACTTTGTATGTATAATTCTCATCAAGTGAATCGTACATCAGTAGATGTTATGTTGAGGTTAAGATGTGTTTATTCTGTTCATCTCTACAAGCTTCTCGATGCTAATTAAGGTCATTTTCAGTGTTTTTCCTTGAGTCAGCTGGAACAATAACCCTCACTTGTCAAGCAGTATGGCCTCACCACGTGCCCTCTTGTATCTTTCTGGTGCACACAGAGGGGAGGGGACGCTTGTCTCACAAGGAATTCTTGCTGCAGCCTCTACTGATGGCTGGTTCACCATCCTTAGTCGGGTCATCTATAAAAGGGTGATGATCCACTTCTAGACTGAATTTTCTGGCTGTAACCATGTTGCCTGTCCTTCTTTCTACCGCTACCTCCCTCCAGATCTCTGACCTAGACCTTCCTCATTGGCTTCTAGGTAAATGATCCTCTTTTCTTACTTATTTATCTTGATGCCGGGGGAGAAGGGAGGGGCTGGGTGGGGTCATAGACGAGTTGTGATGTTAGGGACACGGTGTTTCATATCATATCCCCTGCGGCTCTTTGCTGTTGCCTTAGGCCCTGATGACCAGGGTGGACTATCATGACAGACTCTTCTATCTCCCAGGAACCCCCTTCTCCTTCCTGCAAGCTAGCTTCCATGGCTTTCCCTGTCTGTAGGTCTGTAGACTGTTTAGACCTTCCCAACGTTTACATTTCGCATTTCATTCCCATTCTAGGGTTGGCCTCTTGGGAGCCGGGGCAAGCAGGCAGAATCTCCACTGAGGATGGGGCTTCCAAAACACCAGCCCCAGACTCACCAGGGAGACGCTCACAGCTCAGATCAGGCAGTGAATCGACAGGAAGGGGTCTGGGGATGTACAGTACAATTTTATTTTTTGGACTCTTTCCCAAAAGATCCAGTGTCTGAAGAAATTTTCATCACACAAGGCAAGATGGCAGCTTTCTGAGGTAAAGAAGAAAACGAGGGAGCAGGAAAGCAGAGTGATACTCCCTGCCTGTTTCCACCTGGTGTCAGCCGGTAGTTTTCCTTCTAAACTGAACAAGAGGGAGGGTCTTCCTTGGAATTCCGGTGGCTAACACTCTGCGCTCCCCGTGCAGGGGACCTGGGTTCGATCCCTGGTCAGGGAGCAGTTCCCACATGCCACAACGGAGAGTTCGAGTGCCATAGCTGAAGATTCTGCATGCTTTGACGGAGATCCAAAATTCCGCAAACTGTAACTAAGACCCCATGAAGCCAAATAAATAAATTTTTTTATGAGCAGGAGGTTAATCTGCAGATGCAGCTATTTAAGAAGAAACAAAGAGAACTTGTTCTACACTGAGCTGATCTAAAGGGGCAGGGTGAGGTGTGATGGGAAATATTCTGGGAAGATATCCTTACAGAGTGTGCCGTCCTGCTGAGTTACCCCTGCGGAAGAGGTGAGGGAAAGGGGGCTTCTGTGGAGCTGGGAGGGCTGACCCCCTGCCTCAGTGGTGCTGGACCTGGGAAGGGTGGCCTTAGGACTGGAAAGCACTGGTTGTGCAGGCCAGGGGGAAATGCCAGGATTGGGCAGAGGCAACAGGGCAGCTGTGGGGTCACCTTGGGTCCTTTTCAATCAGGCTGCCCAGGGTCACAAGGAGTCCCAGCAGAAAGAGGCCAAAGGACCCTGGTGGGGTGCCCAGGAGTTGAAGAAAGATTGTTAAGTTACACAATCTAGAGTAGATAGATCCTTTGTGATCCCCACTCAAGGGAGCCACATAGTCTCCAAGTGCACCCCAAAAGAGCAATCATGACTTCACACACTTGAACAGACCAAAAGAACAAAAAGCCAGATGACTCCAGAACAAGATCAGGGAACACCCTTTCTGCCCCTTCCTCCTCCACGTAACAGCCTCTAGAGGCTGACGCTGTGGGGGTGGGAGGAAGCTGGTGCAGGGGTTCAAGGGGAACAGAGAAGCTACAGGAAGAGAAATTTGAGAAAACTGACCCCTCTGCACTTATTCTTACTGCCAGCTTCCAGCCAACTCCAGAATCTCTCTTTAGATTGTGATATGACCATTCTAGTTTCTGAATCAACCTGTGTTTGTCACTGAAAGTAACTTCAAAATGTTCTGTTGTCTAAGAGTGAGCAGAAACATCAAGAGTAAGATTCCCTTGTGAAATAAAGTTTAAAGGGACAATGAGAGACCGGATAAAGTTGTCACGTAAGGACAGTCCAGATGTCTACAAACAAGACAGGAGAGGAACCAGGAGGGAGGTGAGAGTGGAAACCTGTACGTTATGACTGCATTTCTTGAATTGTCTTCTATGAAGTCGATTGTTTTCTGTATTGTACAATCTAACGAAACCAAGGAAATGGACTTGAGTCCACACCGGGGCTAGAGTTTGGAAAATGGTGCCCTCCAAAGACAGAGACGTGGAATGAGAGAGTCCCAAGAATGAGGTGAAATTCAGACCCCAAGTCCCCAGATAGAGATGCGCCTCTTTCTAGTGGTAAAAACCTGGACTGTTCACATCTGGCCTTGCGGTAGAGAATCAAATTACCTGTGTCCAGCTTTCCTAGGGGGCACTAGGGGTCAGACAGAAAGCACAGAAGTCAAGCCCAATCAAGGTAACATTCGCAAGGAGTTCTGCATTGGGTGACCACGCACTGGAAACGTTCAGTAAGGTTGCGTAATTGGATATTTGCTGCGTGCTGGAACTCTGCCTGGGAAGGCAAATTGACAAACCTACTGTGTGCGTGTGTGCTAAGTCACTGCAGTTGTGTCTGACTCCGTGCAACTCAGTGGAACACAGCCTGCCAGGTAGTATATCAAAAAGCAGAGACATCACTTTACTGACAAATGTCCATATAGTCAAAGCTATGGTTTTTCTGGTAGCCATGTATGGATGTGAGAGTTGGACCATAAAGAAGGCTGACCACCGAAGAATTGATGCTTTCAAACTGTGGTGCTGGAGAAGACTCTTGAGAGTCCCTTGGACAGCAAGGAGATCAAACCAGTTAATCCTAAAGGAAATCAACCGTGAATACTCATTGGAAGGACTGATGCTGAAGGTGAAGCTCCAGTACTTTGGCCACCTGATGTGAAGAGCTGACTCATAGGAAAAGACCCCGACGCTGGGAAAGACTGAAGTTGGCAGAGGATGAGATGGTTGGATGGCATCACCGACTCAATGGACATGAATCTGAGCAAACTCCCAGAGATAGTGGAGAACAGAGAAGTCTGGTGTGCTACAGTCCATAGGGTCACAAGAGTCAGACATGACTTAGCGGCTGAACAACAACACAAGATTTTTTTCAAGTGAAAAACCTCACACAAGGGGAGATTTGACTTTGCAAGTGTCTGCTAAGGACAGGAAAATTAAAACATGCTTCTGGTTTGAATTCCTTTCGAAAGTGTCCTCCTAGACTCCCTGCCCAGGAACAACATCAACCTACAGTCTCATTGGAAAGATGTTCTCAGGTTGGAGAATAGGTCAAGGGTATTGATTGGAACCTGAGGAGCCTGGCAGGCTACAGTCCATGGGGTCACAAAGAGTCAGACACAACTGAGCGACTAACACTTTCACTTTTCTCACTTGGCAGAGAGAGGGTTAACCCATTACATAAGGAGCATTCTTAGGGAACTGTAGGGGTAAAAAAAGTGCTCTTCCAAATGGAAAGCTTGTGTGATGTGTGAGTCACTCCAGGTGCCCAGGAAGGCTGCCAGGAACAATGCCCATTTTTACTGATAAATGTGTGGTCAGATATATCATTCCTGGGGCAGGCAAGGAAGTCTGGGGCAAGATGTCCCAGAATTACATGGTGCTTCTTGGAAGCCTTTCCTCTAACAGATAAGGCACCTGTTTCCACTTGTCTCTGCTGTGTTTGGATAACACTGGATACTGTTTTTCATGAAGCAGTTTTGTGAACTTGAAAGGACACTGAGACTGGAATCCTATAAACCTGGTTCAAATCGTGACTCTGCCACTGGCCCTGTGACCTGACTCTATCGCCTAATGATGCTCATTCCCTGCTTGACTGTCTCTAAACTTTGACAACCGTTTCTGAGGCTTAAATGAAGCTTTGGAGGTGAAACCTTCCACACAGAGTAATAAACAATAGTTGATCTCTAGGTCTATTTTTCTTAATAATAAAACAATAACTCTGGAAGTTTGCTACTAAGACATCCTAGTTGTAAAACAGGCCCTTCCCTGGTAGCTCAGACAGTAAAGAATCTGCCTGCAATGCAGGAGACCTGGATTGCATCCCTGGGTCAGGAATATCCCCTGGAGAAGGAGATGGCCACCCATTCCAGTATTCTTGCATGGAGAATCCCTGGCAGGCTATAGTCCATGGGGTCGCACACAGTCAGACATGGCAGAGCGACAAACACACCGTCATAAAACAAAGAAGTAATTCTTGAACAGGACTCAGTGGCTGTGAGCTGATGACACTCAATCCCCATATTACTCGAAGTCCAGGAAGAATAAAAGGGGCAGCGTTGAGTGTCTCCGCAATGAGAAAACTTAATATCCAGCCCCTTGCAGAATGCTCGCATGACCCTATTTTTATTTATTTTATTCGAAGAGATTTTGGAACGTTCTACCTCTACAGTTCTGTGCCCTTTTGCCTGGCAGCCAGCCTACTTAAACGTTCTTCTCTTCTGTGTGTGTGTGTGTTTTCCCCCTCCTGTTAAAAGGTTTGTCGAGTGAGCCACTGAAAATTTTAAGCCGACACTGGAAACGCCTGACTGCGAGCTGAGCACAGCTTTACTAACAGAGGGTATTAAAAAGATAAATTGTTGTGGACTGCAGGAGATAAAATTATATGTGAGTGTAGAGGGAGAGTGGCCAATGGAAGGTATTTGAAGCACACCAGCAGAGCCGGCAGCTTTCCTGGGCACCTGGAGTAACTCACACCACACAAGCTTCCCATTTGGGAGAGTGCTTCTTCTTACCCCTACAGTTCCCTAAAAATGCTCCTTATGTAATGGGTTAATCCTCTCTGCCAAGTGAAAAAAGTAAAAGTGTTAGTCACTCAGTTGTGTCTGACTCTTTGTGACCCCATGGACTGTAGCCTGCCAAACTCCTCTGTCCTTGGAATTCTCCAGGCAAGAATACTGGAGTGGGTAGCCATTCCCTTCTCCAGGGGATCTTCCTGACCCGAGGATCAAACCCGGGTTTCCTGCATTGCAGGAAGAGTCTTGACTCTCTGGGCCACCAGGAAAGCCCAAGAGCTCTCACCAAAACACATCCCAACTCCCACCTCCAGACTCAGTGTCATGATTCTCATCCCTTCTTGCCCTGGTCTGTCTCCCCTGGAGACTCAGGAGGTTTCTGTGTCTCGCTTTCTTTGCCTTTAGTGTGGATGCCTGGCTGGATCAACATGGCTGGGGTTCCCATTGGCTCCCATGGCACCTGTGTTGATTCCCGTGGCTCCTGTGGTCCACATTCTCTGCCTGGACTTGTTTAAGTTGACAACCTCTTTCTTCAAAGATTTCAAAGCAGTTGCTTCTATTAATTCCCATTGTATACCAACAACATTTCATGACTGTAGCCATGTTCCAGACTCTACTAAAATGTTTACATTTGTTACTTCATTTAAACTAGGAGTTAGCCAACTATATCTGTAAAGGGCCAAATAGTAACTCTTCTAGGCTTCAATAACTCTGATCTCAGCTACTCAGTGCTGCCACTGCAGCATAAGAATAACAATAAACAATATGTAAACAAGTGAGCCTGGCTGTGTTCCAATAAAACTTTAATTAGACAACATATAAACAAGTGAGCCTGGCTGTGTTCCAATAAAACTTTATTTAGACAACATATAAACAAGTGAATCTGGCTATGTTCCAAGAAAACTTTATTTAGACAAACAGGCAGCTGGCTGGGCTTGGCCTGAGGCTGTAGTTTGCTGACTCCTGCTCTTAACAACCCTCTGAAGTATGTCTATTACTAATATTCACTTTATAGAGGAGAAAATGAAGCACAGAGAGACGATTAAGCAACATTTCAAAGATGGTCCAGAGTTTAAGTGGCAACGTGGGTTGTGCCCAGTCCCAGGGCCCGTGTACACACCTGGTAGAAATGCCTGCAAACGATGAAGACGTGTGCTTTAGGAGGGAAGACGGCGCCTCCCCCAGCAGCCTGCCCCACCTCATTATTACAAGGCTCCCACCAGCTCCACACTGGCGATGAACTTTTCCTTGTGGGCTGGGATCCTGCTCAGGATGACAGTGGCTCTTGTTGACCCACCGTGGGTGTCAGACAGGGAAGTCGACTGTCATTAACTATTCTGTATTGGAACGCAACTTCCCCAAGTTTTCACGATCAAGACAACAGCTGTTTTTCTTACAACAGCCCGGAATTTGAGTTGTGCTTCTTCAACCATGTATTAATAGTGTTTACCAATTTGACAATTAAATTGTTGAGTAGGTACAGGTGTGTATACGCATACATGTACACACCAGACTTTGAGCTAACTCCTGGAAATACACCATACAACAGTAAAAAGGACAGAGGGATGATCACTAGACCTAGTGTGATTGATGACATTTTGCTTAGGTCTACACAGGTTATTTGGGGCTTCCCAGGTGGCTCAGTGGTAAAGAGTCTGCTCGACAAGAAAGAGACATGGGTTTGATCCCTGGGTTGGGAAGATTCCCCTGCAGAAGGGAACAGCAACCCACTCCAGTAGTCTTGCTTAGGAAACCCCATGGACAGAGGAGCTTGGTGGGCTATAGTCTATAGGGTCACAAACAGTCAGATACGACTTAGCTACTTAACAACAATAAACATACAGTTTATTTGGTCTTTGCACTGTTCTGATTGACCCTCACAACCTGAGTTAGGTACCATTCAGTCCATCTTTACGGTTAGAAAGCTCAGGCTGGGAGTTGCAGAGACCTGCAGAAGGTTCTATGGTGACAACTTTGGTGGTTCAGTTGGGTCTCCAGTGCGGGGCCTCTGACCCCTGACTTGGTGCCCTTTTGGCCACACCTTGGGGCTCTGCTGTCCCAGGGCCATGGTCCACCCTGTTCTCCTTTACTCCTTTACTCCCTCACCTCTAGCTGGCAGCATCTCTGCCTGAACTTTATGCAAACTGGCTCCTTTCCAGGCCCTCTGGCAGGCATCCCAGTCCTTGTTTTCTATCTCCCCAGCATCTCCCAGGTTCCCTTCTGAAGCTCTTATCCTTCTTTGGCAGCCAAATGCCCTCTATTTTATTTTCTCCCCAGGGCACACTCATAGGATGGAGAAAAGCTGAGAGATTGTTCACTTTCTTAACAGGAGCTGCTTTCAATTCAGCCGCAGCTGCTACACGTTTCAGAAGTGAGATGGATCCCAAGACAGATGGCTCAGCAGCGACTATTTTAAGCCCCAGAGTCACAAGAACAGATTCAAAATAACTCCGTCCAGCAGGGGTCAAATGCAGAGCAGAGCTGCTGGCTTTAGAGAAAGCATGACCCCAGATCTTTGGAGTGAGTCAGCACTTGTATTTTCTAGTTAATAAGACTTCTTCTGTGCTGTATCTAAGCTGATGTTTCAGGACTCACTTGACCCCATGTTCAGCTGCTGCTCTCAAAAAAAAAAAAAAAAAAAACTCCCACTGATGGCTTCAAAGCTCTGATTTGAATATTTGTTACTGCTACTGAGATTTATACCAGGAGAAACCACGCTCCCTTGTGTACCAGTCAGCTAATTGTAGCAATAATGCTGTGTAAGAAACCAACTTGGAATGCAGTGGCTTAAAGCAATATTCATTTATTCTCTTTCATGTGCCCAGACTTGGCTGGGGGTCACTTGAACTGGACTCAACTGGCTGATCTTGGCTCGGAGCTGTGGATTTGCTCCTGCTGCTCCACTGAGCTCTCATCCTTGTTGGACTGGCAAGCTTCAGAGCATGTTTTCATGGCAATGGCGGAAATGCAAGAGGAAAATACAAAGGCTTAGTTCAAGCCTTTGTTTGCAGGTGTCTGTTAAAATCACATTGGCCAAAGCAACTTATGTGGACCAGCCCACTCAATATCAATGGGGCAGAAAACATACTCTGCCCCTAGTGGTTGGGGCATTGGAAAAGACCTTGATGCTGGGAAAGATTGAAGGCAGGAGGAGAAGGGGACGACGGAGGATGAGATGGTTGGATGGCATCACCAACTCGATGGACACAAGTTTCAGCTAGCTCCAGGAGTTGGTGAAAGCCTGGCATGCTGCAGTCCATGGGGTCTCAAAGAGTCTGACATGACTGAGCGACTGAACTGAACTAGTAGTTGGGGAAGGGGCTGCAAATTCCCATGCAAAGGTTGTGCCTAGCAAAGGAATTAAGAACTAGGAGAACATTACCATCCATTACACCTGGCCTGCAGAGGACCTAGAAAAGAAGGTGCCTAGAAGGGGCAGCAGAGAAACATGCTGGTCCTTCCCATATGAGCAGCTGTGACTACTCATTATCTTCTTCTGTCCAGGGAGGAATCAAGGCATGGCAGATGGCTTAACCTCTCCCTTTGAAACGGCCTTAAACTATCTCTGCACTCTTTTGTAAACTGGTTTCCTGCCTTCTGTCCAAAGAGTGGCCTGTCTGATGCTAATGAATTCTTCAAACTGGCTCCTCAGAGGGTTTTAGAAGTCTGGAGATACAAATAGGGTGGATGGGCAGAGGGAATTTTGAGGATTTCAGCCCCTTCATTTGCATACCTCTGTCCCTGCACATAAGAGTGGCTTCAGTTTCAATAAGAAGACCAGAGAGGCGGGCTCCCAAGACCTCACTGGCGATGGCAGCACATGCAAGATGACACTGTCCTGTTTTTGAGGGTTTCAGAATGTGTCTGGACTGGCCTGAGATATTTCTAGATGAGGAACTCTTAAGATGACCCCTCTGTTGTGTGGAGGCTGGGGCAGTTAGAAGAAGGAGTCTCATAGGGGTCTCTATATCTCAACAGAAGTAAGCAGGATTATTTTGACTTGTGACATTTCCTGTGTTTATTTTCCTTGTACTGCACCACAATTATAAGATGCGCTTGCCTAAAACTTGCTTCAATTCAACAACATTCAGTTGTTCAACCTCTTTTCTCTGCCGGGCTAGGTAACCACCAAACGTAGATGCTCAGAGATGACTTGGTCCCTGCTCATAGAGACTTTCAACTACACTGTGTGCATGCAAGCTAAGTCGCTTCAGTCATGTCCAACTGTAGCCCGCCAGGCTCCTCGGTCCTTGGGATTCTCCAGGCAAGAATACTGGAGTGGGTCACCATGCTCTCCTCCAGGGGATCTTCCCGACCCAGGGATCAAACCTGTCTCCGGCACCTTCTGCCATTGGCAGGTGGGTTCTTTACCACTGAGCCACCTGGGAAGTCCCTTAAACTACACCACTTGGTGTTAAAACATGAACTCTAGCAATCCTTGCGTGCTAGATTGAAAAACTGGCTATGAGACTCTAGAGCTTCTCTGTCAAGGAGTTGAGTTTATTTCTCTACCTTTTGCATCCAGGCCGGCCTTCCAACTTGCTAGACTGTGGCAGAAATGACACTGCTCAAGTTCCAGTCTGAGGCCCCAAGAAGATTTGCATCTTTATCTCTTTGCTGTCCACAGGAACCCTGCATCCACCACCTTGTGAATCAGCCAGGGTTCACCTGGCTGAATCAGCTGGGTGACTGATGACACTTACGCTTTCTTCCTAACCAACAGCCAGTCAGCCCTCAGTCATGTGAGTGAGGTCCTGGACTGCCTGCTCCCCACAAACTCTTGAGCAAGCCCAGCCCATGACAACAGAGGCCTCTGCCAGCCACCCTGGCTGCACTCAACCCAAATTGCCCATTTATGTGCTTAGAGAATGAGCTTATGGTTGCTGATGGGGACCGGGGGAAGGATAGAGGGAAGAGATAGTAGGGATAGTTAGGGAGTTTGGGATGGACATGTATACACTGCTGTATTTGAAATGGATCACCAGCAAGGATCTACTGTATAGCACAGGGAACGTTGCTCAATATTATGTGGCCGCCTGGATGGGAGGGGAGTTTGGGGGAGAATGGATACATGTATGTGTGTGGCTGAGTCCCTTTGCTGTCCACCTGAAACTATCACAACATTGTTAATCAGCTATATTTCCAGTACAAACAAAAAAAACAGTTTAATTTAAAAAAAACACAAATTTCTCACTCCTATGACCTATACATGGTAGAATTTTAAGCCACTAATTTGGGGGCTAATTTTTTATGCAGCAAAAGCTAATTGATGCACCTTGCACAGCAGAGAGAAACCCAACAGTACTCGAGCGCGGCTTTCAATGACATTGTCAAGGGTAATCATTTGTTAATTTAAGCCTACCTAGGGCCTTGATTATGGGTGTTTATAGGGAAAAGAAAAAAAAAAAAAAGAAGAAGAAGAAGCTATGCTGACTGAGCATTTGGCTCAGGGTGAAAGAAAAGATGTTTGAAATTCAAATTCACTCTTTTTTACTGATGGCCAAGGAGGTAGTGTGCTTTTGGGGAATTGCTCTTTTTTCATTAGTGAAGTAGCTGAGATAATAGAAAAATCAACATGGCCTCAAGTGATGACTCTCCTAATTGTTCTCTACTGAAAGAGGTTCAGCCCTAAAAATGTCTGAGCCGAGAATCCCATCCTAATTCCCTCTTGGAGAAGAAAATGTCACCCACCAACCCCCAACCAGCCTCCTCCAACTAAAGCCACGGCCACAGGCTCCGGCATGAGTCGCTGTTACCAACTGATGAACCAGGGGAGGAATTTTCTGAAACCGAGACCCTGGCTCTCCGTTTTTCTATGTTGTCCGCTTCTTTGGGGGACATAGAGCTCCCACTGACATCAAAAAGAATCTTTCTCAATGTGCCGAGAAACCACAGGGTGGGCAGCGTGGTTCCCCCAGCGGCGGCGAATCAGCTCCCCAATGCATTCACTGGAGATCAAATTGGGTTAAATGCCCCCTTCCATGCAAGCCTGAAAAATTTCCCAACACGAGGTCTTTCATGCGTTAGACCTCGAATGAAGGGCGAGCCTCAAAGCCTGGCCTAGTTCTAAATTTAGATCAGTAATTTCATCCAAGAATGTAACTGTGTCGTGAATACTCCTGTTTTCCTTCCCTTTCAATGCCCGAGAGGAGAGGATTAGGGCTACATTTGTGCCTTGACAATTTGGAGGAGGTGTCATGTGGCTATTTCGCAGTGAAAAGAGCAAAAGTAATAGGAGACCAGCTTAAAATGTCAAGTCACATTATGGGCAGACACCTAAGGTGATCCCAGCCGCTTTCCCTTGCTCTTAATTCAAGCGACGTTACATGTGCTGTGACAACAGTGAGCAGCCGGGAACAGACTGTTTGATCTCGGGGAGCTGGCTGCCGCAAGGACAAGCTGAATGGTCCTTCACACATTTTTTTCATCCTTAAAGGGGTGCTTATTCTCTGGGGGGTCAGTAGCTACACTCTGAGGGCTATTGTGGTGGAGAGAAAGAGTAAAAAGGCTGTCTATGTGCTTAGGACTGATTTTAAATATTTTTAGCAGCTAAATGAATACATGCTTATGTATGTGTGTACACACACACACACACACACACCGTCTACAGTCCAATTAAATATCTTTGGGGAATGAATTATTTCGACTCATCCTGACCATCAGATGTTGAAATGAAGATCTGATTGACAATTGTGTAGATATACAGGTGGCTCATGGGTAAAGAATCCGCCTGCCAGTGCAGGAGACCCAAGAGGCACGGGTTTGATCCTTGGGTTGGGAAGATCCCTTGGAGTAGGAAATGGCACCCCACTCCAGTATTCTTGCCTGGAAAATTCCACAGACAGGGGAGCCTGGTGTGCTATAGTCCATGGGTTTGCAAAAATTCATACACCACTGAGCAACTGAGCAGGCAAAATTTGTTGAATGAAAAAGTAAGACCAAAACAATGAATGATTAAGCTATAAATGCTGTCTGTCTTCCCAGGTGGTGCTAGTGGTAAAGAACCTGCCTTTCAATGCAGGAGACAGAAAAGATGTGGGCTCGATCCCTGGGTCAGGAAGATCCTCGGGAGGAGGGTATGGCATCCCATTCCAGTATTCTTGCCTGGCACATACCATGGACAGAGGAACCTGGCAGGCTACAGACCATGGAATCTCAAAGAGTTGGACACAACTGAAAAGACTTAGCAAGCATGCATGCATTCTGTTTAGGACTCAGGGGGAACAAGAGGGCCCCATTCATCCTGTTTTGGAATTAAAAGGCTCTCCTGGGGGGCATAGGACTGGCTGAGTCAAGAGATTAAAATACATCTGCATTGTAGAGACCAGTGTTTTCGCAGTGGTTTTCAGTGTAACCACTGGAGATACAGGGGTTTAAATGAAGATTTTCAGAACAATCCACATGCTCTTGAGGTAAATCTTGGACTTACCTGTCTCCCGTATAACCTGCAAAGTGAGGCATGGGGTTTTGATTGAATTGCCTAGTAATTCTGTCATGAACTGCACTGCTTTTTCCTCCCTTGAACACATTACTGATGGTAACAAGGGAGTTATTTTCAATCAAGGCATGCTACAACGAAAGAGATTTCTCTAACATTGTGATCCCTTCCCCTGAAATCCATTTCAGATTGGCGGATAAAATGTGATTATATTTACACTTCCCTGACACAATTCAGGCAGCAAAATAACAGCCTGCCGGAGACATTTTTCTTCTTCATATTTAGATCTGTCAACGCCGAGGTGCTGGGGGAACAGGGAGGGGTGACAGAGGAAGCTGGGATTGGCGATATGTTTTAGTTGGCTCACAAATAGAGACTTTCAGCGCGCTGTGAATCTCTCTCTCTTCCTTTCAGCTCAGAACTCAACGCCCTCCTGAATGGTGTTCAGAGCGATGATACAGCATGGGAATCAATAGTGCTCTATGCAAATCGAATTTCTCATTTTTGCTTTGACACGGCCCATATATTATTTCAACATAATACTTTAATTGGTTCATGCTCATTAGGGGATGGACAATATATGAGTTACCAGTATTTAAAGATCTCAGCTTCCAGATGGCAAGGCTAAAATGGTAGACGGAAGGAACAGTAGTAGTGAAATTTGTTATTCAGTCACTTAGTCTTGTCTGACTCTTTGAGACCCCATGGACTGCAGCAAGGCCAGCTTTCCTGTCCTTCACCATCTCCCAGAGTTTGCTCAGACTCATGTCCATTGAGTCGGTGATGCTATCGAACCATCACATCCTCTGTCACTCCCTTCTCCTGCCCTCAATCTTTCCCAGCATCAGGGTCTTTCCCAATGAGTCGGCTCTTTCCATCAGTTGGCCAAAGTATTGGAGATTTAGCATCAGTCCTTCCCTGATGAATGAATATTCAGGGTTTTTTCCTTTAGGATTTATTGATCTCCTTCCTGTCGAGGGGACTCTCAGAAGTCTTCACCAGCACCACAGTTCAAAAGCATTAATTCTCCGGAACACATCTGTATATGACTACTGGAAAAACCACAGCTTTGACTAAGCTATGCTTAGGACCTTTGTAGGCAAAGTGGTGTCTCTGCTTTTTAATATACGGTCTAGGTTTGTCATAGCTTTCCTTCCAAGGAGCAAGCATCTTTTACTTTCATGGCTGCAGTTACCATCCTCAATGTTTTGGAGCCCAAGAAAATAAAATCACTGTTTCTACTTTTTCCCCTTCTATTTGCCATGAAGTGATAGGACAGAGGCCATGATCTTAGTTTTCTGAACACTGAGTTTTAAGCCAGCCTTTTCACCCCCTTCTTTCACCTTCATCAAGAGGCTCTTTAGTTCCTCCTCACTTTCTGCCATTAGGGTGGTGTCATCTGCATATCTGAGGTTATTGATATTTCTCCCAGCAATCTTGATGCCAGCTTGTGAAACAGAGGTGAAACAGTGTTGCAGAAAGTAAGAGAGTCCTGGCTGGGGTGAGGGATTTTGGTTCTCAGCCTACCAGGATGTAGCCATAGGTGAGAGCAGGCAACCCATCCAACTTCTCCAGCCCAAGTGTCCTCAGTTGTAAAATGAGTGGTTGGTCATCAAGATTCTTTAGCCTCCTGGGCTAAATTATGGGGGAAAGGGAAAAACTGCCTTCACAATCATTCTCCTCAGCTCAAACTCAGGATTTGGTGGATCCCAGTAATTAATTGTACAGAGAAGCAACTGATTTTCTGGGAATAATAGTTCTCAGTTTGATTCTGCTGAGGCTGACCACTCAGAGACTATTTTAAGAGATCTTTGTCATAGATTTTTCTTTCCTTGAGAGCGTGAGAGTGAAGATGTGCTGTGTTTAGTTGCTCAGTTGTGTCCAATGCTTTGCAACCCCATGGACTGTAACCCACCAGGCTCCTCTGTCTGCGGGGATTCTCCAGGCAAGAATACTGGAGTGGGTTGCCATGCCCTGCTCCAGAGAGTAAAGATCCGTAACACCAAAGTAATGGCTTATTTAGCCAGTGCTGACTGCTTCTCCGAATACTGTGGTCTTTCCTTTTATTTCCATCTGCAGGCTCAGTGCCGAAGAAGTACCTGAAGACACTGGCAGGCTGGCTTCTGGAATGAGACCAGCCCTTCCTACCTTATGGCAGTCCTGGACAAAGATAAGTAAGATGGTGATCTCTCTGCCTACCCCACCTCCACCTCATCCACGATGTCTTTGTCCTTGGTTCCTAGTTTTTCCTCTTGGTCTGCTAGGACAGAGGTTCAACTCTAAATTTCCACATGCTCAATAGAATTTCTAACAGCTTTGCTTAATTCCACTTTGCCGTGGCCCCTGGACTGGACATGGCTTCTGATATTGTCCAGCTATTATTGGTTATATCCTCCATAGAGAATGTTTCTGCATCACAGGTAGGTATTTTTAAGCAGAAGACCTGCTAACTCCACCAACATTCTATCAATATACCAGTATGAGACTCTCTTACCCCCAAACGTGGCTTCCTAAGTGGCACAGTGGCAAAGAATCCACCTGCCAATGCAGGAGACACCAGAGATGTGGGTTTGATCCCTGGGTTGGGAAGATTCCCTGGAGAAGCAAATGGCAACCCATCCCAGTATTCTTGCCTGGGAAATCCCATGGACAGAGGAGCTTGGCAGGCTACAGTCCACCGGGTTGCCGAGAGTCAGACACCACTGAGCGACTGAGCGTGCACGCACCCCCAGACTTGACCATCCTGTGTCAGGCTAAATTTCACTGTAACCTCAGATTTTGTGATTCATACTATCTGGCTCAGTAGGGTCACTTCATTCATAGCTTTCCTCTTACAGGGTATTTCTAGCAGACAATTCAACTCATGGAAAAAACTGTGAAAAATCCATCAACTCAGTTGTTGAAATTCATGTGTGCTTGTCTGGGAGAAATTTAACATTTCAAAGGCTTTAGGGAAAATTGTGTCAGGACAGAGGATACTTAGAATAATAGATTTACAACATCTCTGTTCAGTGCAGACTTCCTTGGTTATTAGATCTGTAAGTTGTTACTTAAAGATAAATTTTTCAGTTTGATTTAGTTTAAACGTTGCCTCTGAGAATTACACACATTCCCAGAGGCCACAGGGCAGTCAGTACAACTTAAATAAATTGGGCATGTTTGAATCGATAAATAACTGCATATGTCTCCACCCACTCCAGCACCATGTACATAGAAAATGCTCTGGGGAAAGTTCTAAAAAAGGCTTGAGAATTTGTACAAAGCATCAGGGGAAAACCTAGGGACAAAGTGAAGGGGGCACTTAGCTATCTGTGAGAAAAACCAAACATACTCAAAGATGCAGGTCAGGGAGCATCTCTGGGAAGACTTTGGGATACAATGCGGAAGTTGTTTATTTTTTTAAGGACTTTAATTTTTTTCCTTTTCTTTTTTTTTGAACTTTTTATTTTATATTGGAGTATAACCTACTTCTGGTTTATTGACTATGCCAAAGCCTTTGTGTGGATCACAATAAACTGTGGAAAATTCTTAAAGAGATGGGAATACCAGGCTACCTGACCTGCCTCCTGAGAAATCTGTATGCAGGTCAGAAAACAACAGTTAGAACTGGACATGGAACAACAGACTGGGAAAGGAATATGTCAAGGCTATATATTGTCACCCTGCTTATTTAACTTATATTCAGAGTACATCATGAGAAACGCTGGGCTGGAAGAAGCACAAGCTGGAATTGAGATTGCTGGGAGAAATATCAATCACCTCAGATATGCAGATGACACCACCCTTATGGCAGAAAGTGAAGAAGAACTAAAGAGCCTCTTGATGAAAATGAAAGAGGAGAGTGAAAAAGTTGGCTTAAAACTCAACATTCAGAAAACTAAGATCATGGCAACGGGTCCCATCACTTCATGGCAAATAGATGGGGAAACAATGGAAACAGTGAGAGACTTTATTTTTTGGGCTCCAACATCACTGCAGATGGTGACTGCAGCCATGAAATTAAAAGATGCTGCTCCTTGGAAGAAAAGTTATGACCAAACTAGACAGTGTACTAAAAAGCAGAGACATTACTTTGCCAACAAAGGCTGGTCTAGTCAAAGCTATGGACGTGAGAGTTGGACTATAAAGAAAGCTGAGCTCTGAAGAATTGATGTTTTTGAACTGTGGTGTTGGAGAAGACTCTTGAGAATCCCTTGGACCGCAAGGAGACCCAACCAGTCCATCCTAAAAGAAATCAGTCAAGAATATTCATTCAAGGACTGATGCCGAAGCTGAAGCTCCAATACTTTGGACACCTGATGCGAAGAACTGACTCATTTGAAAAGACCCTGATGCTGGGAAAGATTATGGGTGGGAGAAGAAGGGGACAACAGAGGATGAGATGGTTGGATGGTATCACCGACTCAATGGACATGAGTCTGAGTAAACTCTGGGAATTGGTGATGGACAGAGAGGCCTGGCGTGCTGCAGTCCATGGGGTCACAAAGAGTCGGAGATGACTGAGTGACAGAACTGAAGTGAACTGATAGCCTATTAACAATGTTGTGAGAGTTTCATGTGGTGAGCAAAGGGACTCAATCATACATATACACGCATCCATTCTCCCCCAAACTCCCCTCCTATCCAGACTGCCACATAATACTGAGCAGAGTTCCCTGTGTCATGCAGTAGGACCTTGTTGATTATCCCAATACAGCAGTGTGTACATGTCCATCCCAAACTCCCTAACTATCCCATCCCCTGCCTTCTGCTCCCCTGGCAACCATAGGTTCATTCTCTAAGTCTGGTGGTCTGTTTCTGGTTTGTAAATAAGTTCGTTTGTATCATGTCTTTTTACATTCTGCATATGAGGGATGTCATGCATTATTTCTCCTATTCTGTCGGACTTACGTCACCCAGTATGACAATCTCTAGGTTCAACCATGTTGCTGTAAATGGCATGTTTTCAGTCTTTTTAATGGCTGAGTAATATTTTAAGGTAAAGTCTTAATTTAATGTTTAAATTTTGTAGAGCAGTTTTAGGTTCACAAGAGAACTGAGAGGAAGGTAGAGACTTCCCATTTACTCCCTGGCCCCACATGTGCACAGCCTCCCTCATCAGCGGCATCTCTCTTCAGAGTGCCTTTGTCACAACTGAAGAACCCGCACTGATACAACACAAGAGCCTGAAGTCCATGGTTTACACTAGAGTTCACTCGGTGTTGCACTCTCTATAGGTTTGGACAAAAGTGTAAGTGACATGGATCCATCAATGCAGTATCGTGCAGAGTCATGCCGCTGCCCTGAAAATCCTCTGTGCTGCACCTAGGCACTTCTCCCTGCCTGAATTCACCCCCACCCCCTGAAAACCACTGGTCCTTTTGCTGTCGCCTTAGTTTTGCCTTTTCTGCAATGTGGTGTAGTTGGCATCTATGTTGGTATAGGCTTTGCATAAAGGCTTCTTTCACTTAGTGATACTAAGTGAGTATTAAGTTACTAAGTGAGATCTAAGTTCTCTCCATATCTCTTCATAGTTTGATAGCTCATTTCTTTTTAGTGCAGAATAACAAGAGAAAGGGATGACAGAGGATGAGATGGTTGGATGGCATCATCAACTCAATGGACATGAGTCTGAACAAACTCCAGGAGACAGTGGAGGACAGGGAAGCCTGGTGTGCTGCAGTTCATGGGGTCGCAAGGAGTCAGACGCGACTTAGCAGCTGAACAATAGTCCATTGTCTGGATGGACTTCAGTTTGCCCACTCACCTACTGAAGGACATCTTAGTTGCCTCCAGATTTTTACAATTATGAATAAAGTTGCTATAAACACCTGTGTTCAGGCTTTTGTTTCATTTCCTTCCGGGTAGATACCAAGGAGCGTGACAGCTGGACTACGTGGTAAGAGCATGTTTACTTTTATAAGAAACTGACAAACTGTCTTTCAAAGTGGCAGATCCATTTTGAGTTCCCACCAGTACGAATAGAGCTCCTGTTGTCCAACATTCTTGCCAGTGCTTGGTGGTATCGTTTGGATTTTGACCTTTCTAACAGATGTGCTGAAGAATTGATACGTTCAAATTGTGGCCCTGGAGAAGACTCTGAAGGATCTTTTGGATTGCAAGGATATCAAACCAGTTAATCCTAAAGGAAATCAACCCTGAATTTTCACTGGAAGGACTGGTGCTGAAGCTGAAGCTCCATTACTTTAGCCACCTGATGTGAAGAGCCAACACATTGGAAAAGACCCTGATGCTGGGAAAGATTGAAGAAGAAAGAAGTAGGCAGCAGAGGATGAGGTGGTTAGATAGCATCACCAACTTAATGGAGATGAATTCGGGCAAACTCTGGGAGATCAATGGTGAAGGACAGAGGAGCCTGGTGTGCTGCAGTCCATGGGGTCGTAAGGAGTTGGACATGACTTATGGACTGAACAATGACGAAAGATGCGCAGGAGTGTCTCATTGTTTCATTTGCATTTCTCTGATGACATATGATGTGAAGCATATTTTCATATGCCTTACAGGTACACCACAGGGATACTGTGGGTTCAGTTCCAGACTATCACAATAAAGTGAATATTGCTCCAAAGCGAGTCACACAGATCTTTTTGTTTCCCAGTGCATACAACAGTAATGTTTGCACTATGCTGTATTCCAAGGGTGCCCAACCTCCGGGACCTAATGCCTGATGATCTGAGGCAGAGCCGATGTAATAATAATAGAAATAAAGTGCACAACAAATGTAACGTTCTTGAATCATCCCCAAATCATCCCCCTCCATCTCGGGCTATGGAAAAATTGTCTTCCATGAAACTGATCCCTGATGCCAAAAAGGTTGGGGACCACTGTCTATAGTAGACAGAGTGTGCAATAGCATTATGTCTTAAAAAAAAACAATTAACATACCTTAATTAAATACTTGATTGCTAAAAAATGCTAATTTCCACCTGAGACTTCAGTGATGATGGAGGGTCTTGCCTCAGTGTCAGCAACTGCTGACTAATCAGGGTGATGGTTCCTGAATGTTGGGGTGGCTGCAGCAATTTCTTAAAATCACACAACAGTGATGTTTGCTACACTGATTGACTCTTCCTTTCATGAACAATTTCTCTGGATCATGCAATGCTATTTGACAGCATTTATCCACAGCAGAACTTCTTTCAAAAACTGTAGTCAATCCTCTTAAACCCTGCCATTGCTTTCTCAAGTAAGTTTATGTTATATTCTAAATCTTTTGTTGTCATTTCAACAATCTTCATGGCATCTTCACCAGGAGTAGATTCTATCTCACTACTTCCTGTGCCCATGCATAAGAAGCAATTCCTCATCCGTGGAAGTTTTTTCATGAGACTGCAACAATTCAATCACACATTTGGGCTCCACTTCTAATTCTAGCTCTCCTGCTGTTTCCACCACGCCCGCAGTTACTTCCACCATTGAAGTCTTGAACCCCTCAAACTTATCCATGAGGATTGGAATCACCTTCTTCCAAACTCCTGTTAATGCCATAAAATGAGGTGTGCCTATATTTTCCTTCTGTATATCTTCTTTGGTGAGGTGTCTAATAAGGATTTGGGCCCATATTTTAATCATATTGTTTCCCTTTTGTTCAGTCTTATGGGTTCTTTGCATATTTTGGTTACCAGTCCTTTATTGGATATGACTTTTGCAAGTATTTTCTCCTAGTCTGGGACTTGTCTTCTCATTTTCTTGAGCTTGTTTTTTTATGGGTTTATGTGTACAAGTCACAGTGGGGTTGGCGCATGACTGATTCCATGAAAAATTACAAATTAAAAAATCATCAAGTCTTGAGCCCTTTTTGAAGCCAGAGACTGTAGGGCATAGTGGTTAGGACAATTGTGTATGTGCAGCTAGGTGTGGAAATGGGGGCTACCAGGTGCTCTGTGTCAAGTTGCTCGAGCTTAAATCCTGATTATGCCACTGCTGTACGATTTGGGACAAACTACTCAAGATTCTCTGACCCAGGTTCTTAGGCTGCGTTGTTTTTGTTGTTCGGTTGCTAAGTTACGTCTGACTCTTTGAGACCCCACAGACAGCAGCACGCCAGGCTTCCCTGTTCTTCACTGTTTCCCAGAGTTGGCTCAAACTCATGTCCACTGAGTCAATAATGCCATCCAACCATCTCATCCTCTGTCATCCCCTTCTCCTCCTGCCCTCAATCTTTCCCAACATCAGGGTCTTTTCCAAGGAGTTTTTGGAATGAAGACAATTATATGGTAAGCTTATTGATGGGTTATGAAGACATATGTGGATATATATACATATAAACTCTTAATGGTGCCAGCATTTAGTAAACACTCAATAAATGTCAGCCATTATTATAATGCACACATCCGCATTATGGGTACTTTTTGAAGATGCAGGAGAAAAAGATATTCCTATGCAGCAAAATCACATCATTTTATTGCAAAAGAAGATTAAAATGCAAGATACAGAAGTGAATAGTAAAGTGAGTACAGGCCATTTATGAAGACATATTCTGTTACCTAAGACTAAGCAAAACGTCTGGAATATAGTGCATTCAGAATACATGTTTAATTAATTCATCAATTATTTAACATAAGGGTCAGCCTATGTGGTGTGTAATTAAAGAGAAGGAGACATTGAGAATAAAACAATTTATGATGATTTAATGGCAGAAGATGGGATGAAAAATCCTGAAGGATTTAGTTCAAGTTGGATTAGTAAGGGGAGAGGGGAAGACCCTTGAGGTGGGTGCAAGAGTTTGACAAATGATTGGAAGAGAGGAATGGATTCATAAGATGTGGAGGATGGGACTTCCCTGGTGGTCCAGTGATTAGGAATCCACCTTCCAACACAGGGATGTGGGTTCGATCCCCAGCCAGAGAACTGAGATCCAATATGCCAGAGGACAGCCAACCCTGCACACCACAATTAGAGAGCCCATGTGCCACAACAAGAGAAGCCTGCACACTACAACAAAGACCCAGCACAGCAGCCCCTCAAACTGCTCAAACAGCAGCCCCACCAAAAAAAAAAAAAGGACATGGAAGTGACAGACTGGTTGCAAAGGAAATTAGTACATAAAGAAGAGCCATATATATTACTGGATAACAGATGATGTCAGCTGCCAATTTCCACACCAGTTTGTGTTTATAGAAACAAATGATTTTAAGAATCAGTTACTAGATTTCAACTCCACCTTCCCAAATCTGGGCTTCCCTGGTGGCTTAGCTGGTAAAGAATCCTTCTGCAATGTGGGAGACCTGGGTTCAATCCCTGGGTTGGGAAGATCCCTTGGATAAGGGAACGGCTACCCACTCGAGTATTCTGGCCTAGAGAATTCCATGGACTGTAAGAGGTCACAAAGAGCTGGACACAACTGAACAACTTTTACTTTCATTTTCCCCCAATCTGCTTCCTAAATAGCTGATTTCAAAATAACCAGGTGACAAATACTATGTTCCCCTGGGCATTCAAGACCACATTCTCCCACAACATTTATGTAATTTATTTCTCCTTCCTGGAACAGCTATTAGATCTATTATTCCACTCTTAGGATAACACAGTGAGAGAGTGATTTGGAATTCTCTTTACATACTCAAGAGTCATAGGCCATTGAAGCAGCTTTGAGCAAAGTGTTTAAATATTTACCCCCCACTAAATGGTTATTGGTAAAAATCAAATTTGTTACACAACTAACATGAACACATATGTCCACATTAAAAAATAAAACTGCATACCAATGTTCATAGTAGCTTTATTTCTAATCACTTAAAACTGGAGGCAATTAAGATGTCCTTCAATAGGTGAGTGGATAAATGAGCTGTGCGTACATCAGTAAAATAAAATATTATTCAGCAATAGAAAAGAATGAGCTAGAAAGCCAGAAGACGACATGAAGGCATCTTAAATGCACATTGCTCACTGAAAAAAGCCAGTCTGAAAAGGTTACATACTGTATGAGTCCATTTATATGACATGGAGAAGGCAATGGCACCCAACTCCAGTACTCTTGCCTGGAAAATCCCATGGGCCGAGGAGTCCGTGGGGTCGCTAGGAGTTGGACAAGACTGAGCAACTTCACTTTCACTTTTCACTTTCATGCACTGGAGAAGGAAATGGCAACCCACTCCAGTGTTCTTGCCTGGAGAATCCCAGGGACGGGGAGCCTGGTGGGCTGCCGTCTCTGGGGTCGCACAGAGTCAGACACGACTGAAGCGACTTAGCAGCAGCAGCAGAAAAGGAAGCACCGTGGCTTGTAAATGGGCTTCCCAGGTGGCGCTAGTGGTAAAGAAGCCACCTGCCTGTGCAGGAGATATGAGAGATGAGGGTTTCATCCTTGGGTTGGGAAGATCCCCTGGAGGAGGGCACGGCAACTCACTCCAGTATTCTTGCCTGCAGAATGCCATGGACAGAGGAGCCTGGTGGGCTACAGTCCAGGGGTTGCGAAGAGTTGGACACAACTGAAGCAACTTAGCATGTACACATGCATGGGTTGTAAACAGATCAGTGCAGTGGTTACTAGGGGCTTAGGGGAAGGAAGGAAAGCTGAACAGATGAAGCACGTGGGATTCTTTTTAGTCTGTAGGACGCAATAATGATGGATACATGACACTCAGCATATATTTGTTAAAACTCATAGAACTTGACAACACAGAATGAACCCATAAGGTATGCAAATATAAATAGTCATTTAGGAGGTCAGGGGATCCTAGGATAGAATGCAGAATGTATGAAAAGGGAAGTGAATTACAAATGTGTGAAATACCCTTGATAAAGAGGGGGAAGGGGGCTGTTGACCTAAGTAATTTGAAAAAGAGTAGAAGTGATGCCTGTAGGTGGGTGGCCTGGCCACCTCCTGGTGTTGCTTGGCCTGTGGATCAGAGCAACCCCTAACACTTGAGAGAGTCTTTCTCTCTCCTGTGAGAGGCGTCTTTGCCTTGTCAGCTACCCAGTTACCCTGGGTGACCCCAGACACATTTGCCTAGATGCTACACATATCTTGAACATCTAATGAGTGCCAACTGGAAAAGCTGGCCAGCCCACAGCTACCCTAAGCTATGTAGGAGTCTTGTGGTTTCTCCCTTTAGGTCCTACAACAATTTAGTGGACAAACCAAAGCAGAATTCAGCAGGTACAACAAAAGGCAGTAGCAGCTAAATGCAAAAATATCACTAGTCCATGGTGCCCTTCTGGCTAGTGTGAGCCATTCTACGAATTCATCTTGTAAAACAAGAGAAGTTTAGAAGTTTAGTATCATCAGTCTCTGCCACTGAGCCACCCAGCTCACTGCACCAATTGTTTTGAAATATACCCGAGATTTGGTTTAATCAAGTATGGTGACAGGACAGACAGAGAGACGGTTGCTTTGAAAGAAGAGTTTATGATTACAGTTCCCAAGAGGAGGGGGCTTACCCATCATGCAGGGCCACCCGAGGAAGCACCAGGGTCAGTCAGGAGGCAGGAGAGAGAGGAGAAAGTGTAGACCAGACTCTTTATTACTAAATGAAGACGTGGTGGGGAGTTGTCTGGTGGGAATGTCCCCTACTGAGCAGGAAGCAAAACACAGATGTTGGTGTTTGTGTTGGAAGGTTTGTAATATGAACTCCGTGTGCTGCAAAACCACAGGATTGGTAGGCTCATCAACAGTTTTGGCCCATGATTTCAAGATATCAAATCATCAATTACAGACTATCAAGGTTGGTTATTACAGTGGGATCCTAGAACAGGAAACGAGCATTAGGTAAGAGCTAAGGAAATCAGAGAAAAGTATAGAGTGTAGTTAAGCAAAATGTAGCAATTTGGGTCCATTAATTGTGACGAATGTACCTTATGAATGTAAGATATTAATTGTAGGAGAAACTGTGTGTGACATAAATGAGAACTCTCTATACTATCTGTATAACTTTTCCATAAATCTGGAACTTTTCAAAAATAAAAGTTTATTTCATAACATGAACTTTGAGAACCATCTATACATTTCAGTTCTGTCCGCTAAGCTTTTTTCACACTAGATATGTGTTTCCACCAGAGGACAAAGAGAAGAGAGTCGGTACTTATCTTTTCCTAATGTTCATTCATTTATTTCACAAACACTTATTGAACTTCTGGCTGGTTCTAGGGGCAGATAGAAAGAAAAATGCTAGCCTTGCTCTTAAGAAAAATCCCAGTTTAGGGAAATGGCAACCCAGTCCAGTGTTCTTGCCTGGAGAATCCCAGGGACGGGGGAGCCAAGGGACTGCCGTCTATGGGGTCGCACAGAGTTGGACACGACTGAAGCGACTTAGCAGCAGCAGCAGCAGCATGGACACAAAATGTCAACACTGCCTTACAAAGGGACAAGTACTGGGCTAGGATTTTGACCATAACACCTTGAGATACTCAAAGAAGTGTTTGGAGAATTCAGGGAAGACTTCTCAGCAGAGCCAGTGTTTAAAGAGCATCTTTCTATTTCATGCACTGTGATGAACTGAATGGGAAGGAAGTCCACAATGGTGGGTGTATATATGTATATATATGATTGATTCATTTTGCCATACAGTAGAAACTAACACAACATTATAAAGCAACTATCCTCCAATAAAAATTAATTAAAAAACAAAGAGCATCTTGAAGAGTCAGAAGCAATTTGAAAAATAGTAACGGAGGGGAAAGAGCTTAAGAGCCGAGCCTGAGGCAAAGACACAGTCGCCTCGTTTGGAAGGTGAAGTTGGGCAGGACATGGAAGTCATGGTTGGGAGTGGTAGGAGATGGGACCAGAAAGGAATATGGGGCTTCAGCCCTTAGGAGGCACGTATTTACTTATTTACTTTGTCTGTGCTGGTCTTTGTGGTTGCACAGGCTTAGTTCTAGTTGCGGCAAGTAGAGGCTCTCTCCAGTTGCGGTGCATGGGCTTCTCACTGCAGTGGTTTCTCTTGCCGTGGAGCATGGGCTCTAGGGCACACAGGCTTCAGCAGCTGCGGCTCCTGGGCTCTGGAGCGCAGGCTCAGTAGTTGTGGTGCACGGGCCTAGCTGCTCTGGGGCATGTGGGATCTTCCCAGACCGGAGATCAAACCCATGTCTCCTGCATTGGCAGGCGGATTCTTTACCAACGAGCCAACACATAAGCCCTATGAGACACTTAATAAACGTAGCTGACTGAATGAATAAGTGAATGACCAGAGACTGAAAAGCCTTCCATGATTTCTCGTCTAGACTTTATTCGATAGGCAACAGGGAGTCACCAGGTTTTCAAGCAGGGAAGTAACACGACATATGGGTGACTGGACTCCTGCCCCTGCAAGTGGGGTTCATGGACCCTGTGATTCATGAGCACCAGCATCACCTGAGTGCTCACAAGAACTAGAGGATCTGAGGTCAGACCCCAGACAGACCGAATCTGAATCTGCCTTTCATCAAGATCCCCAGGTGATTCACCTGCCCCCTGAAGTTCCAAGAAGAGCTGCTTTTGAAAGCTTACTTTGTTGGCAGGGGAAAAATGTAGTCTTTTTTTTAACTTCCCACCAGAAAAGGGGCGGGAGAGGGGAAGGGATGGACCAGGCAGAAGAAAACAGAGGGGAGAAGAGGAAGGAGAGGAGAGAAAAAGGAAACATCAGTGAAACAGATAAGCAACCTTCTCTCTCAAGGCTTTCTTTCACCTAAAGTCCTGTCCTTTGAAAGAAGCAGCTTCTCTAATTGGAAGACTTCCGGGTTCCAGTTAGCCTCCAGAGGAGGGATGCGCGTGTCCTTTGAAAGGGCTACTTTGGAATTGGGGAGGGAAGGTGGGTTGCAATGGACCGCTGGGGGCAGAGGGACAGGCAACAGACACGTAACTCTTATTCCCTCTACAAGCAGATGAAACATGCACTTAATTTCCAGCAAAGTGACTGCTGGGATGGCAGCCTAGGGAAATCAAAGACTCAGCGGGTGCCCATAATTCACACTCATTTTGTGTAGCCGGAGCGGATGGTAGGATGGCAGGGTAAAAATGTCCCCTGCTCTTGCTAGCACGCTGCTGTGTGGAGGGCCCTCCTTCCCCTCCATCTCCCTCTGCGTGCTTGTCCAGAGACACCAAAATCCAGATTCATGCAGAGAGAGAGAATGGACATGTCCCGCTCTGCCCAGGATGCTACGGCAGCCCTCACAGACCAGCAACCCACTTCCACCACCTCATGTATACTGTCTAGGCTGCTGGGGCATCATCCTCCAAGGGACCCTCATGCCTCATGGAGATCTATTTACCCACAAATCCTGCATTTACTTCTGATGAGCTATGCTGATCAGGAAATCCTTGCATCTCAGACTTTTATTGCAGATGAAAGACCAGGCAGATCCTGTCTCGTCGAATGAGTGCCACCAAGTTCAGTGATAATTCTCAGAATACAGGCAGCTCTTTATTTGGAGTCTCATCCTTTCCCTACTTTCATCACTGGGTTGCTAAGAATGGGACTCGTTCTCCAGTGAAGACTGGCAGCTGCTCCCTGGCTCTGACCAGGCAGGTTCATCAATTTTTTTCTTGAAGTTTCTCCTGAACACACTTCAAGATGCTCCACTTGTTCCCAGTCTACAGACAGGTGCATTGAGGCTAGCAGTTGGCTGGCTGCATAGTTGGGATTGCATTAAGACTCTGCTTCTTCCTCTGCATCGTTAGTGACATTAATTTCCTCTAGGAGCCACCCTCCAGGTTCCCTAAAATAGCATTCTCTTGGAATAACCATCTCTATCCTGAAGACTGCCAAGGGTTTTTGTTTGTTTATGAAATGGACCATTTATAAAGTCTTTATTGAATTTGTTACAACATTGCTTCTGTTTTATGCTTTGGTGTTTTTTTTTTTTTTGACCTCGAGACATGTGGGATCTTAAGCTCCTCAACGAGGGATCAAACCCACAGCCTCTGCACTAGAGGGTGAAGTCATAACCACTGGGACCACCAGAGAAGTTCCAAGTGCCAAATTTTTAATGATAACACTGATAGCTCCTATTTGTTAGAGCATTTTGCTTTTTGACCTCTTTATCACATCTTCTGTCATTCATGTTTAAAAAAAATGTATCCTAAGACCTGCAGAGCTAGGTCAGTATTCCCAGCTGCTTGCAGAAAGGGATTGAATGCCCCAGGGAATAAGCGGCAGCATGCTGGTGTGGGGGAGGGGGATGGGGGATGTGGAAGACAGGAAGTGTCGAGTGCCTCACCTTCCCACCTGTGTGCACTGACGCATGATCTTACCTAGCAGAAACTGGAACGGGGAGCCTCAGATTCATGAGCTGGAACAGGAAACAAATGCTTGTTGTTGCCTTTGAAAAGTTGCCATGAGAAAGAAGCAGCAGGCTTGTCTTGCAAGCGTGTGTGTATTTGTATATGTGTGTGTGCATTTCCAGAAGGCATATGAGAAGTGAGAGAATCCAGCCTCTTTGACTAGGTCTCCAGTGAATCCTAGTCACCCTCAGCTTAGTTCCGTTCAATTAAATACAGAACTAGAAGCCCTGAGCAGGGCATATCACAAGAACTGGTAGTGCCAGACAAAGCAGCCATCCACCAACGGCACAGTTTGCCTGAAGATCTTACAAGCCTTGTGGGTGGAGACTGAGAGTCCTTGGGATTGTGATCATTCAAGCCTGAGATTCTCAAACACAACTCAAAAGCAAAACACCTGCCCCTGCCTCCTCCTCTGGACCACATCATAAAGACGCTAGGCATGGAATGCAGACCTGAGGTTCTGGGTGGTTGGTAGCAAGGCAGAAGCGTTTTTCTGGCTGGTGTACCCCTTATCATCTTTGAAACTCATCTTAGGAGTTTGACCCAAAATTCTAAAGAGAATGACTGTAAGATTCTAGGAAACTCATAGCTCTGTAAGAAACCGAGTCATCGAATGCAGAGAACAAAAAGGAGATGGGCATCACAGTTCACACCTGCAGAGAGGACCATTCTCAGCATCGATAATTGACATGGAGGAGTTGCAAGATGCCTATAGAAGCGACATCGACACAGTGACCTAGTTTTGGCAGGGATGGGGACAGGATAAGGGATACCCTTGGCTGTGCCCAGCTGTGATGCCCGAGCAGTTGAAGACACAGGCATGGTTGAGATTAGGAGGTAGGGCAGAGCTCAGAGGAGCAGTAATACCTGGAGAACTTCAGTGACCTTCAAGATGGAGCATGAGATGCTCTAAGATGTTCCCAGCTTCCCATGGGTGATCAGCCTCTCTCTGCCTGATTATATCTTACTCAACCTTGAAAACCCAGTTCCAAGGACACTTCCTACAGTGTTCTCTTCTAGAAGTGGGTCATCCTCCTCCAAACTCCCAGAGCTCCCAGAGCTCTTAACCTTATTTCACATGTTATTTTCCATTTTGTCCTTTGGCTGGCTGTGGTCCACTGGCTCCAATTAATTTTTCTAGATCATGAGCTCCTGTCTCCTATTCCTCTGCCCTTCTCCCATTCAGCTTCTCTTTCTAGATCCTATGCTCCCTGAGGGAAGAGACCTCATCTCTGAATCCTCCCCCTGCCCAGCTCAGCCAGAACGCTTAGCACAGTCTGGACATGGTAATTTTGGTCCTGAATGAATGACTGTGAGTAATAAAGGAGGAAAGATGGTGGCCGGATCAGGGAGGGAAGAAGGGAGGGAAGATTTCATCCCCAGGAAAGAAATCACTGTAGCCTTGGCCCCATGTAGCCTTGGGTTTCCAGAAGGGGTCAATTCTTGCTCACAGTAGATGAGCCAAGAGATAGAGGGAGGGGGACAGCCAATGCAAGCACATCCGTTCCCCTGGAGGAAATGCCCTTGAAGGACATTTGAAGGACATTTGCCCTTGAAGGACAGCCTTGGCTACACACCACTCTCATTCCCAGGAATGAGAGGCAGAGAAGGCAGGGCAAGAGACTCATCCCTGAAACTGGTGGGTAGAGGGAAGAGGAAGGGGAGGCCAGGGGCGGAGACAGCACCTCGCTGACTAATTAAACCCTTTGGTAGCTGGCCCCCGCCAGCTCAGGCAGATTATCACTGCTGAATCAGCTCCCTGCCAAGGCCAGACTCCTGCTCGCTTTCTTCCTGCTTGATTTGCCTAATGGAAGCTGACAGAGAAGTTCAACCCTGATTGTCAGATTTCAGTAGGAACCTCAAGGGGGAGGGGGAGAGGAAGGCAGACATTTGAGGAATAAAAATAGCACACATAATGAGATCCTTTATTTAGCTGAAGCACTTCTTTAATGACTTACCTCCCTTTCTCTCTCTCTCTCACACACACACACACACAAAGTTGTGTACACACACAAATGTATGATTTTTGCTTGGGCTGCAAAACTTGTCTGGGTCCTATAGGAAAAACAGGCCATCGGTCCTGGATGATACGAGTTGACAAAAAACAACATCCTTTAATGGTGAAGCTGGGAAATATGCCCCCACATTCCTCCAACCAGAAGCCCTGCTACCCAAACTCTTTCAAATGTGACCCAGGAAACTGATCTGACCAGCCAAACCACACATGTGGGCAGGCACTCATACTTTGGGTGGTTCCTTGCCTTTTTGTGGACTTCCTTGTGGCTCAGCTGGTCAAGAACCCGTCTGCAGTGTGGGAGACCTGGGTTGGAAAGATCCCCTGGAGAAGGGAAAGGCTGCCCATTCCAGTATTCTGGCCTGGAGGATTCGGGTTAGGGTCACAAAGAGTCGGACACGACTGAGTGACTTGCACCTTACTCACCTGCCTTTTTGTGCTTCCTGCATGTAACAGAAAATGAGGTCTGAAGGTCTTGATTACGTACGTGCGTGTGCTTGCTAAGTTGCCTCGGTCATACCTTACTCTTTGTGACCATATGGACTATAGTTTGCCAGTCTCTTCTATCCATGAGATTCTCCAGGCAAGAAAATACTGGAGTGGGTTGCCATGGCCTTCTCCAGGGGATCTTCCAGACCCAGGGATTGAACCCACATCTCCTGCAGCTCTTGCACGGCAGGCCAATTCTTTATTGCTGAGTCACCAGGGAAGACCTGGAAGGTTTGATTAACTTCTCAAAATCTGGGTTCCTCCTTAGAAAAATCAACCTTACCTCTTATAGGATGAAACAAGCAGGCCAAGGAAAAGCCTCCAGAGACCCCCTGTTGCATAGCAGGTGGACAGTAAGAGTCAGCTCTTTCTTCCTCTGAAGCGGAATTTTCTATAATATTCTAGGGAATCAGCCAGCAATCCTAAGGGTTAGGGTTGGAAGCCTAGTTCTCTAGAAAGAGGTCGAATTGTTAGTTGCCTTTATCAGGGAGCTGACAGTCTGAGCTAATCACATCACAGGCATTCATGCATGCAAGCCATTCATTCATCCACTACAGCCCCTGTTAGGCCCATTTTATCCCCAACCAAGGCACAGAGGAGTTGCTACTTGCCCAAGGTCATCACAACACAAGTCAACTTTGAACCTTAAATTTGTTTTTTCCCTTGTTTGTTTGTTTTATTTTTTGGCTGTGCCACATGGCATATGGGATCTCAGCTCCCAGACCAGGGATGGAACCCAGGCCCTCTGCATCAGAAGCATGGAGTCTTAACCACTGGACCATCAGGGAAGATCCAGAAATTTGTTTTTAAATTGCCCACTTTTTCAAGTGTCTCCAAGTGACTGCTTTAATTAACACAAATGTTTAGCTGTACTTTCAGGAGGCGGGCATGATTTCTATTAATCGCCAGTTCCCCATCGTCTGTGGAATGTTAACTTTGAAGATAGAACAACACAATAACAATCATGGCAAGAGGAATTCCCCCAGCATTTGCTCATTTCATGAACACGTGACTAGAAAAGTGGCCAGAGACAGGCTGGGAACAAGACAGAAACAGGAAGTGGAGGAGCCTGAAATCAGTGAAATAGCAGGACCCAACCAGCTCCTCATCTGACAAGCTCATTCATCTCTACTCAACACCTGCCACTGGCTTCTGCTTTCTCCCCAGCAGGGAGACAAAATGACCACCACCAACTCTGCCCAGGAGATGCCAGAGGAATCCAAATAAAATATAAAGAATACCCATGAGACCAAGGAAAGGGGCATGGAAGTTGGGTGATCTCATTAGAGGTGGAGAGGTCCCAATATATTACAAGAAGACAAAAGTCAGATAAAAGGGATGATGATGGACAACACTGAGAAAGCCTCAGTTTAGAACATGCTGAAGAAGGGATACAGTGGTGGAGAAGCTGGCCCTCTGACACTCAGGACAGGCTCTGGACTAGGGGTCTGGGAAACAGAGGTAGGCAGGGAGATGAGGAACAGAAGCAAAGAACTTAACTGAGCATTTATTTGGACTCAGAACAGATATGCCATTTAACCATTCCCTCCATGCTTTTCTTTGTAGAGTGGAAACAAGAGAAGTTCCCAGATGGAAGCCAGGAAGCAGCTGGAATGAGATTAGAAATGGAGTTTGAGGTGAGCCAGGAAGTATGTTTCCAGGAAAGAAATTGAATGTGCTAATGGATGGGGCTTCCCGGGTGGCTCAGACAGTAAAGAATCTGCCTGCAATGTGGGAGGCCTGGGTTTGATACTTGGGTTGGGAAGACCCCCTGTAGGAATCTATGGCAACCCACTCCAGTATTCTTGCCTGGAGAATCCCCATGGACAGAGGAGTCTGGCAGGATGCAGTCCATGGGGTTGCAAAGAGTTGGACATGACTGAGCGACTAAGCAATAGACGGAACTGTTGAATGACTGGATAATTCTGAGGGTTTGGTAAGGACATGTTATTATCACCAGCGAAAAGAAAAGAAGGAAGGAATGAAGGAAAGTAGGAAGGAAGGAAGGGACTCACTCCAAGTGGGTGGAAGAAATTCAGGATCCAAATATAAGGCAAAATAAAGTGAGAGTGTTTCTGAGCCATCTACATTCTAGGAATCTTTTCTCATCAGTGGCATTATTCCTCAAAAGAAAATGTAAATCTAGTATATACTGTCAGAGAAGGCAATGGCACCCCACTCCAGTACTCTTCCCTGGAAAACCCCATGGACGGAGGAGCCTGGTAGGCTGCAGTCCATGGGGTCGAGAAGAGTCGGACACAACTGAGCGACTTCACTTTCAATTTTCACTTTCATGCATTGGAGAAGGAAATGGCAACCCACTCCAGTGCTCTTGCCTGGAGAATCCCAGGAACCGGGGAGCCTGGTGGGCTGCCGTCTCTGGGGTTGCACAGAGTCGGACACAACTGAAGCGACTTAGCAGCAGCAGCAGTATATACTGTAGGGCTCTGCAGGCTGAAAATGCTACACAGTCATGATAGAATATGAAGATATCTATCTTATTAATATATAATATATATTACATATATTAATTTATAAAAATTCAAGTTTTAGAATTAACCTGCAGAAAAAGTAAGAAGTCCTTACTTTGGTGATTGAACACCTTGATTGTGTTCCTGACCTTCATCATATAAAAGTGATGTTTCACATAATAGAAAGTGGGGAATGGAGGGGGGATGCTGTAGAGGTAGAGAAAAGGATGTGGTTGCTGAGAGGCTAAACTTTGATGGTATAAAGTCAGGTATCTGCTAATGTTGATGCAAGAAGAGTTTTAAGTATATCATTTAAAATTATAAGCAGAACTATGAGAAAAATACAAATTATCAAAAATTAGGACAGATACAGTTCCCGTTATATTCTGTATGGAGCAATATATTCTATGTACAATGACTCTGGAGGGAAGATGGAAGATAGAGTGAGAGACCAAGATTTTCCTCTTTCATATTAACAAGTCAGCATATATGCTTTATGGTTAACAAATTTTGACCTCTTTTTATAAGCATATTATCTGGAAGAGAAACAATAAAAGGAGAACTTAACTAAAAACTTGTAGCCTCTCTGGTTAGAAACGGGGCATCCAAAGGAAAAGCCTGTTCCTTTTCTGTTAAAGAATTTTTGAACCATTTGATTTTTTAAAACTTATGCATCTAGTGTTTTGATCAACATTTAGATTAAAAAAAATCTTCCTAGCAAATGAAAAAAAAATTAATTCAAGAGTTACATTCTCTCCTGGGAAATTGCAACTCACCTCAAGATAATAGATTTATTTGCTTCAAACCAAATCTGAGAATTTGCACATGACTTGAATGTCTGTAAATTAATAAGAAAGCAGCAGCGAACTCTTGTTCTTTACGTTTAACTTCTGTCTCACGGCTTGTATGACTCACATGCCTTTATGAAACCACCTCATCAAAGGTCCGAGGCACCATGCAGTCAGCTTATCAAATAATCCTCAGTTTGATCTCCCCCATAAATCACACGCACAGACCCATCACTTAGGAGAAATTCATTTTCCTGCTTCTGTTCTGTTTCCAGGTAAGTGGTTGACCTTCAGATTGCTCATGAGTTCATCTCATACAGGGACTTCCCAATCTGACTTTTAATTCCTCTCCTTTCTGCTCCTGGCAATTATTCTCAAATTCTCAATCTCACCTGCTGCACTCCCCAGCAGGTCCATCTCAGATTCTCTGTCCTCTGACTTCTTCCAAGGCCAATCAGGTAACACCCTTTAAAACCATACTGCTGGGAAAGAAAGTGATCAGCCTGGAACTCAAGTCAAAGTTTACCCCTGGCTAGTAGTTGGGAAAAGAAGATGCATGGTTCAGAGAATCAGCATCTATTGAACACCCTGGACACTATGCTGGGAGAAGAAAGTGAAAGTGTTAGTCACTTAGTCGTGCCCAACTCTGTGACACTATGGACTGTAGCCCCCCTGGACTCCTCTGTCCATGGAATTCTCCAGGTAAGTATGCTGGAGTGGATAGCCATTCCCGTCTCCAGGCGATCTTCCTGACCCAGGGATTGAACCCGGGTCTGTTGCATTGCAGGCAGATTCTTTACCGTGAGCCACCAGGAAAGCCCACTATGCTGGGTGCTTCGTGGGAAATGATCCACTAAATTCCCACAAGCAACTCATGACACAGGTACTGCTTCCTCTCTATTATAGACAAGAATCTGAACTTCCTAAAAGCTGGGCACTGCCCTGGTCACAGGGTTATTATGAGGCAGTGCCAAATGTGAACTCAGATCCGTTTGACTTCCTGTCTCTTTTAAAAATGTAAATTACAGGGATTTCCCTGGTGGTCCAGTGGTTAAGAGTCTGTCTTGCAATGTGGGGGACACAGGTTCAATCCCTGGTCCAGGAACTAAGATCCCACATTGGAGAATCTAAGCCTTCGAGCTGCAAGTGGAGAGCCTGTGCATCTCAACAAAAGATCTCACACAGCCAGATAAATAAATAATGTAAATCACAGTATAATTACACTGTGTCTTGTGTTTCATAGAAGACAAGTCATACTGAATATGGCAATGGGGTTGACTATGGCTAGCTTGTAGGCAGTCAAGAACGTGGAGATGGTGCCCACATGCTGGCATCAGGGAACAACCAACAGGATTCAGCATCCAGGGATATGAGCTTTGCTCTCATTCCTGTGCCCAATTAGCTCTTTGGACTTGAGTTTTCTCATTTATAAACTAAAATGTTTTTCCTGGATGATTATTAAGCTCTCTTCCAACCCTGAAGAATCTATACACACGAAAGAAATAAAGCTCATTAAAGTTATTGTCTAATTCACATATCTTGCAAATCACTAAGGTGAATGAGGTGGAAAAGTGAATTTAAGGTTAGATGATAATTGAAACAGTAAGATGATAATTGAACCAAAAATAAGATCCACGTAGTCTAACTCTTAACTTGTTATTGTCCAGCATGGGATGGATTTAAAGTACTATATTGCATTAGTCTGCTTGGGCTGCCATAGCAAAAAGGGGCTTTGACAACAGAAATTTCTCACAGTCCTGGAGGTTGGGAAGTCCAAGATCAAGGTGCCAGAGTGCCAGCAAGTTAAGCTTCATTCTGTGATCTCTTCTCTTAGCTTGTGGGTAGGCACTGGCTTATGTGTGGTCCCATGACGTCTTCTTTGTGTACAGGTAAGGGAAATAAATAGAGGGGGGCAGGAGAGAGATTTCCCTGATAGTCCAGTAGTTAAGAATCCACCTTCCAATGCAGGTGATGTGGGTTCGATCCCTGGTTGAAGAATTAAAATCCCATATGCCGTGGGGTAACTAAGCTCATCCAAGGTAACTACTGAGCCCTCGTGCTCTGGAGCCTGTGCCACAACTAGAGAAGTCCCTGCACTTCACTGCAATGAAGACCCAGCACACTCTCCCCAAAAAAGAAGGAGGAGGGGAGAGGAGAGAAACTTTGTTATCTGGTGTCTCTTCTTCTTGTTGTTCAGTGGCTAAGCTGTGTTTGACTCTTTGCGACCCCACGGACTGCAGCACGCCAGGCTTCCCTGTTCTTTGCTGTCTTCCAGAGTTTGATCATTCTCATGTCCACTGAGTCAGTGATGCCATCTAACCATCTCATCTCCTGTCATCCCTTTCTCCTCCTGCCCTCAATCTTTCCCAGCATCAGGGTCTTTTTCAATCCACTAATCCTATAGGATCAGGTTTCCATCTTTATGACCTCATAAAACCTTAATTAATTCCTCAGAGGTCCAATCTCCAAAGACAGTGTGTTAGAACTTTAATATTTGAAGTATGAGGGGGACAGAAACATTCAGTCCATAACAAGTAGTATTAGAAGGTAGTGGTGTGATAGCATCAGATTTGAACTGCCAAGTTATGTCCCCTAAGAAGAATGAAAGTACCCTAGTAAAGACGCGGTCAGAAATAGTACAGAGCAGTGCCTTCTGCTCCAAAATCACTGCAGGTGGTGACTGCAGCCATGAAGTTAAAAGATGCTTGCTCCTTGAAAGAAAAGTTATGACTAACCTAGATAGCATATTAAAAAGCAGAGACATTACTTTGTCAACAAAGGTCTGTCTAGTCAAAGCTATGGTTTTTCCAGTAGTCATGTATGGATGTGAGAGTTGGACTATAAAGAAAGCTGAGCACTGAAGAATTGATGCTTTTGAACTGTGGTGTTGGAGAAGACTCTTGAGAGCCCCTTGGACTGCAAGGAGATCCAACCAGTCAATCCTAAAGGAAATCAGTCCTGGAAATTCATTAGAAGGACTGATGCTGAAGCTGAAACTCCAATACTTTGGCCACCTGATGCAAAGAACTGATTCATTTGAAAAGATCCTGATGCTGGGAAAGATTGAAGGCAGGAGGAGGAGGGGACAACAGAGGATGAGATGGTTGGATGGCATCACTGACTCAATGAACATGAGTTTGAGTAAACTCTGGGAGTTGGCGATGGACAGGGAGGTCTGGCATGCTGCAGTCCATGGGGTCGCAAAGAGTCAGACATGACTAAGCAACTGAATTGAACTGAGTGCTTTCTCAAACTTTACAATGCATAGGAAATTCCTAGAGTGGATATTTAAACATAAAGTTAAGCTGTAAAATTGGCTGTCAAATCATTTGTGACCAGAGCAAAAGAGAAAACATGCTGGTTATATACTTTTCACTTTCCACAAGGAAGTTTGATATAAATCTATCCTCGGGGGAACTAAATGTTTGTCATCACTAAATACTAAAAATCATCCCTGAATAGTCATTGGAAGGACTGATGCTGAAGCTGAAGCTCCAATACTTTGGCCACCTGATGCGAAGACCTGACTCACTGGAAAAGACCCTGATGCTGGGAAAGACAGAGGGCAGGAGAAGAGGGAGACAGAGGATAAGATGGTTGGCTGACATCACTGACTCAATGAACATGAGTTTGAACAAACTCCAGGAGACATTGAAGGACAGGAAATCCTGGCATGCTGCAGTCCGTAGGGCTGCAGAGTTGGACACGGCTTAGTGACTGAACAACAACTGCAACAATACTAAAGTAAATCTATCATCTCCATGGCACTGAGAATCAAGTGTTAGATGCTCTGAAGAAAATACTGGATTTTATAAGTAATAAAGCTATCCCTTCCATCTTCTTAGTAAAAGTTGAAGCTGTAATGTCAAATGAACTCAATAAAAGCATTATTCTGGCATTATGGATTATGGGATATTTCAAAATAACTAATTTTTTTGTTGTTCAAATTCCTAGAGTCATTGGAATTGGGTCAAGAAAACACTGTCTAATAAAAATCCTCAGGGGACCAATTTGATTAAGAGACAAGACATCAATGATAAGCATGACCTTTTTTCTTTAAGGAATACTTTTTCAAAGCTCGAAGAGTTGTTTATCTCTTAAGTAGTTTAATCCTTCTCCAGGGACTTGTGTTTAGACAATTAATTTACTTGGAAACACTTTTTTTGGTGTTTTTTCGCTTTTGAAGGCCAATGGGTTTTATCTAAAAATAGAGATGCTAATGAGAGGAGACAGGTTGTATCAGATTCGGAAATCCTGTGTATCTTCTATATCTAGTTTATGTAATTGGCCTCTGATGCCTGTATTTATAGTGTAGCCAAAGGTCTTGTTGATAAAATATCCATGAGAAGTTCTCTCTGGGCATAAATGAGATAACAGATTGCATTGGATGGGGCTTAGTTCTCTGGTCCCAATGCTTCTCCGTAATAGTAGCTGAAAATGTTCCCAGGCAAGTGGTTTGCACTAGCCTAGATGCTGCATATCGCATCTCTTTTCCAAGCCGATGGAGATATGCAGATAGAAAGGGAAACACAAAGAAAACAGTCATGAAATTCCATTGTGTTTGATTTATGGATTTGTTCTACTCTGAGAGTCTCAGAGGAGGTCTTTTTGATAAGGGCCATAACTGATTAGAAAGTAATGAACTATGGAAAAGAATCCAAAGATACTGAGATTACATCTCCACTGAACTGAAGCTGGTAGCATTTGTGTGAAATGTCCTTGTGCTGCTAACTGCACAAAATGTGGAGAGATTCCTGTTGTCAAGTTTCCTACCTCCTGAGGTAGGGATGGGGAGCTGGAAGCACCAGCAGGAGTAGGAGGGCATTTGTGCTTAGTAATTGTTACTGGGGCAGGGGGGTGGGGAGCTTTCCCTGGGGTCTCAGTGCTAAAGAAACCACCTGCCAATCCAGGAGACTTGAGTTCAATCCCTGATCCAGGGAGATCCCGCATGGCAGGGAACAACTAAGCCCCCTGTGCCACATTTATTGAGCCTGTGTTCTACAGCCTGGAAGCTGCAACCTCGGAGTCCATGTGTCACAACCACTGACGCCCTCGAGCTCTAGAGCCTGTGCTCCAGCGCAGGAGAAGCCACTGCAATGAGAAGCCCAAGCGGGGCAACTAGAGAAAACCTCCCGCAGCAACAAAGACCCAACACAGCCCAAAAGCAATAAACAAAAACAATTATCTAAAAAAATTGTGTTACTGGGGACGTTGCTGTTTTAAGCCAAGGTTTGTGTGCTATTACAACTTATCCTATCTTCAACTTTCCAGAAGAGAAATTCATATTTTCTAACTTCTGCTAAATGAACAAATCTAAATCTAGTCTTTTGAAAAGACCCTGATACTGGGAAAGATTGAAGGCAGGAGGAGAATGGGACGACAGAGGATGAGATGGTTGGATGGCATCACCGACTCAATGGACATGAGTTTGAGTAAACTCCGGGAGTTGGTGATGGACAGGGAGGCCAGGCATGCTGCAGTCCATGGGGTCACAAAGAGTCAGAAATGACTGAGCAACTGAACTGAACTGGACTGAAATCTAGTCACTAAAACCAAAAGTGTTCACAGATTACATTTGCCTCCCCTGGAAGTGGACTTACTGCAAAGATTTGTGTTTGGTTGCAAAAGCATACACAGAATCACACTGTCTATTTTTACATTATACTTGTCTCCCTTCAGTTCAGTTCAGTTCACTTGCTCAGTCGTGTCCAACTCTTTGTGACCTCATGGACTACAGCATGCCAGGGTTCCCTGTCCATCACCGACTCCCAGAGTTTACTCAAACTCATGTTCATTGAGTCAGTGATGCCATCCAACCATTTCATCCTCTGTTGTCCCCTTCTCCTCCTGCTTTCAATCTTTCCCAGGATCAGGGTCTTTTCAAATGAGTCAGTTCTTCACATCAAGTGGCCAAAGTATTGGAGTTTCAGCTTCAGCATCAGTGCTTCCGATGAATATTCAGGATTGATCTCCTTTAGGATTGACTGGTTGGATCTCCTTGCAGTCCAAGGGGCTCTCAAGAATCTTCTCCAACACCACAGTTCAAAAGCATCAATTCTTCAGCACTCAGCTTTCTTTATAGTCCAACTCTCACATTCTTACATGACTACTGGAAAAACCATAGCTTTGACTTGTCTCCCTAGGTCATATCAAAATAAATCCAGTTCTGAAGCAGTCATCAATCACCCCTAATTTCACCAGTCACTCCATAGACAATTCTATAACTTTGGATCTTATATTTCCTGGCCAGACAACACTTCATCCATCCATTGATTTAAAAAAGCTTAAACTTTGAATCCTGTCTCATTTTTTCTAATCCTTTATCCTGGAATATTTACATTGAAAGGCTAGGCAGAATGCAGAAATAGTTCTAGTTTTCCAGGCTGTGGTGGGCAATCCCAATAACCCTCTTCAGATCCATGGGGATTTTATAGACTTCCAAAGTGTTTCCTTTGGCTTTTCCATATAATTCTAATTTCCTTTATATTTTCTCTGGAAGCTATTTGAATCAGTTGATACTTAACTGGCAGAAAATCATTGCAGAATGAGTGTTTCAGAGGATCAAAGAAATCCAAGATCAAAGAAATCCAGATCCTCTATTTTCTTACAGTAACCCTTCCTAATCCTCTCCACTTTCTGTCAGCTTTTCATTTCTATGTCCAGACCTAAGCGGCCCTAAGCATCTGCCATACATATAGATGTCAAGTTCATTGAATAGACCATGAGGGTCTGATTTTGATGCTATAAGAGGGTACTATAATAATACATACCAATATAATTAGAAATCAAAAACATATTTTGTATGACTTGACTCCTTTTAAAGTTATTGAAACTTGCTTTATGGCTCAGAATATGTTGCTGTGTTCTGTGTATACTTGAAAAGAATGTTTGTAACAAAGAAGACTAAATATGGAATCATTAAAAAAGTATTGACTTAATGAAAAAGAAAAACAAGGAAGAAGGAAACAAAAAACAGAGGAAAAATAGAAAACAAATGGCGAGATAATGGATTTAAACCAATTATTAATTATCACATTAAGTGTGAATGGTCTAAGGATCACAAAAAAAGACAGAGATTATTAGGTTTGGGGTGATAGGCAAGATCCAAATATAAGTTACCTACAAAGGAGTCACATTAAGTACAAAGACACAAACAGAAATGAAAAATAATATACTCTGTTAGAACTAATCAATAGGATGCTCCCATACCTACATTAATCTACAAAGTAGATTTCAGAGCAAATACCATGGATAAAGAAGATCGTTTTGTAATGATAAATGGGGTCAATTCATTAAGAAGACTATGCTTTTAAACATTTATGCTTAAACATAATTGAGTATAAGAAAGAAAGTAACACAGTCAAAGAGGAAACTGGTAAGATTAAAAACAAAGAAAAACCAGACAGACAATGGAACCAAAAACTCATTCTGCAAGATCAATGTAATTGATAAACCTCTGGGCAAGCTAATCAGGGAGAAAGAGAGAGAAAGAGAAAAGAACAAGGAGGAGGGAAAAAAGAAGAATGAGGAGAAGGAAGGAAAGGAGGAGTAGGAGGTAAGGAGGAAGGAAAGAGGAATGGAGAGAGGGAAGAGAGGAGGGAGGGAGAGAGGAAGGAAGGAGAATAAAGACAGACAGATGAATTACCCAGGCCATAAAGAAGAGTACTATAACTGTGGATTCCATAGACAGCAAAAGGATATGCCAACAATTTCAACAATTTAGGTGAAAAGAGCAAATTCTTCAAAAGATATATTCTGCCAAAGCTCATTCAAGAATAAAACAGATAACTTGAAGAGTTCTGTATCTATTAAATAAAATTGAATTTGTAGTTTAAAACCTTTCCACAATGAAAACTCCAGGCCTAAATTACTGCGCTGGTGAACTGTAGCAAACATTCAGGAAAGATATAATACTAATTCAACACAAACTCTTCCAGAAAATTGAAGAAGAAAGAATCCTTCCCAGTTGAGTCTATGAGGCTAGCGATATACTTACTGCAAAACCAGACAAAGACATTCCAAAAGAGAAGACTACATACTAATATCCCTTATGAACAGGAATGCAAAAATTCTAAATCATATTTTAGCAGATTAAAATTTAAAATAAAATCATAAAATATTATGACCAAGTGAAGTTGATTCCAGCAGAGCAATTTTGGTTTAACATTAGTAAAGCAATCAATATAATTCACCATATTAGTGAAGAAACAAAAAATAAAGATAACCCATCTAAATATCTAAATATATGGAAAAATTATTTTAAAAACCCAGCCTGTATTTCACATTTTTATCCATAGAATGCTGAAAGTAAACAAACATTTCCACATTCTATGGATAAGAGAAGAAACAAACATTTCCACATTCTATGGATAAGAGAAGAAATTCTGCAATGAAATAAAGAGCAGCTACTAAAATAAAGCTGTCACCTTATTTACTGGTAAAAGACTGAAAGCTTTGTCTGTGAGATGAGGAACAGTTAAGAATATCATATATCATCACTTAATATTGTATGTAGACAATCTGTGTATTCTATGCATTCAGGTAGAAAAGAGAATTCAAATGCATCCAGATTGAAAAGGAAGAAGTTATCATTATCTTTATTACCAGACAGCATAATACTCTATAGAAAATACAATGAAACACACCCCCCCAAAAGCACTACTGGACTTTAAAAGTGCCAAGTTTCAGGATCTAAGATCAAGATAGAAAAATCAAGTCTATTTCTTTAGAACAATCAGGAATTGAAATTATTCCACTGAAAATAGTATCAAAAAATGAAATATTCGGGAGAGCGTCCAACAAAATGTGCTGGCATTGTACACTGACTGCTACAAAATATTGTTAAGGGAACTAAAAAAATAGATAAGTGGAGAGGTGTATCGTGTAAAATACAAAGCTATAAAATACCTAGAAAAAAAGCGTTAAGGAAAATTGTGATGATCTTATACCTATATCATCAAGAAGGCAATGGCACCCCACTCCAGTACTCTTGCCTGGAAAATCCCATGGATGGAGGAGCCTGGTAGGCTGCAGTCCATGGGGTCACTAAGAGTCAGATACCACGGAGTGACTTCACTATCACTTTTCACTTTCATGCATTGGAGAAGGAAATAGCAACCCACTCCAGTGTTCTTGCCTGGAGAATCCCAGGGACGGGGGAACCTGGTGGGCTGCCATCTATGCGGTCGCACAGAGTCGGACACAACTGAAGTGACTTAGCAGTATACCCATATCATAGATACAACACTAAAAAAATGATCTATAAAAGAAAAAAAATGGATCAATTTGACTTCATAAAAACTGAATTCTTTTGCTTTTCAATGGCACTGTAATAAGAATGAAAGACAAATCACAAACTAGGAGATCAGTTCAGTTCAGTTCAGTCACTCAGATGTTTCTGACTCTGCCACCCCACGAACCGCAGCACGCCAGGCCTCCCTGTCCATCACCAACTCCCGGAGTTCACCCAAACCCATGTCCATCAAGTCGGTAATGCCATCCAACCATCTCATCCTCTGTCATCCTCTTCTCCTCCTTCCCTCAATCTTTCCCAGCATCAGGGTCTTTTCAAATGAGTCAGCTCTTCGCATCAGGTGGCCAAAGTTTCAGCTTCAACATCAGTCCTTCCAATGAACACCCAGGACTGATCTGCTTTAGGATGGACTGGTTGGATCTCCTTGCAGTCCAAGGGACTCTCAAGAGTCTTATCCAACAACACAGTTCAAAAGCATCAATTCTTTGGTGCTCAGCTTCCTTTATAGTTCAACTCTCACATCCATACATGACCACTGGAGAAACCATAGCCTTGACTAGACGGACCTTTGTTGGCAAAGTAATGTCTCTGCTTTTTAATATGCTGTCTAGGTTGGTCATAATTTTCCTTTCAAGGAGTAAGCGTCTTTTCATTTCATTGCTGCAATCACCATCTGCAGTGATTTTGGAACCCAGAAAAATAAAGTCTCTCACTGTTTCCACTGTTTCCCCATCTATTTACCATGCATGAATTGATAGGACCGGATGCCATGATCTTCGTTTTCTGAATGTTGAGCTTTAAGCCAACTTTTTCACTCTCCTGTATCACTTTCATCAAGAGGCTCTTTAGTTCCTCTTCACTTTCTGCCATAAGGGTGGTGTCATCTGCATGTCTAAGGTTATTGATATTTCTCCCGGCAAACTTGATTCCAGCTTGTGTTTCTTCCAGCCCAGCATTTCTCATGATGTGCTCTGCATATAAGTTAAATAAGCAGGGTAACAATATGCAGCCCTGACATACTCCTTTTCCTATTTGGAACCAGTCTGATATATATTATTACAATATGCAGATCAAAAATATGCATGAATAGGAAAACATGTTAAATATCATTAGCCATTAGGGAACTATAAGTTAAACCTCTGATAAGTTACCTCTGCATGCCTTTTTAAGTGGTTAAAATAAAAACAATTACTGACTATATCAAGTGCTGATGAGGATGTTGAGAACACTACTGACAAGAATGTAAAATGGTACAGCTACTTTGGAAAACAATTTGGCAGTTTGTTTTAAAAGCCAAACAAATACTTGCTATATGATCCTGCTATTCCACTCCTAAATTCCCAAGAGAAACAACAGCATATTTCCTATCAAAGACTTGCATGTGAGTGTTCTTGGAAGCTCTGTTTGTAATAGGTCACCCCTGGTAACTATCCAAACGTCCATTCACAGGCGAAAGGGTAAAGAGAGCTGGTATATCCTTATATTGGAATACTACTTAGCAGTAAACAGGGTGAACAAGGGATACCAGCAGTATCATGGATGAATCTCAAAATTCTTATACTGAGTGAGTGATAGGACATAAAACAAGAGTACATGCTGTGTCATTTCATTTATATAAAACTCTAGAAAATGCAAGCTAATCTATAGTGACAGAAAGTGGATAAACAGTTGCCTTGGGAAGGATGAGGGCAGGGAGGTTAGAAGGCAAAGGAAGAGAGGCAAACTTTTGGGAGTGATAGAGTTGACATGATTCTATGGGCACTGAACCTTATCAAATCTTATATTTAAATATATATACTTTATTTTATGTCAGTTACATAGCAATAAAGCTGTTTTATAAAGTGAATGTGAAGCAACCTAGATGTCCATCGACAGATGAATGGATAAAGAAGATGTGGTACATATATACAATGCAACATTCAGATCAGATCCGATCAGATCAGTCGCTCAGTCGTGTCCGACGCTTCTCGACCCCATGAATCACAGCACGCCAGGCCTCCCTGTCCATCACCAACTCCCAGAGTTCACTGAGACTCATGTTCATCGAATCAGTGATGCCATCCAGCCATCTCATCCTCTGTAGTCCCATTCTCCTCTTGCCCCCAATCCCTCCCAGCATCAGAGTCTTTTCCAATGAGTCAACTCTTCACATGAGGTGGCCAAAGTACTGGAGTTTCAGCTTTAGTATCATTCCTTCCAAAGAAGTCCCAGGGCTGATCTCCTTCAGAATGGACTGGTTGGATCTCCTTGCAGTCCAAGGGACTCTCAAGAGTCTTCTCCAACACCACAGTTCAAAAGCATCAATTCTTTGGCGCTCAGCCTTCCTCACAGTCCAACTCTCACATCCATATATGACCACAGGAAAAACCATAGCCTTGACTAGACAAACCTTTGTTGGCAAAGTAATGTCTCTGCTTTTGAATATGCTATCTAGGTTGGTCATAACTTTCCTTCCAAGGAGTAAGCGTCTTTTAATTTCATGGCTGCAGTCACCATCTGCAGTGATTTTGGAGCCCAGAAAAATAAAGTCTGACACTGTTTCCACTGTTTCCCCATCTATTTCCCATGAAGTGGTGGGACCAGATGCCATGATCTTAGTTTTCTGAATGTTGAGCGTTAAGCCAACTTTTTCACTCTCCTCTTTCACCTTCATCAAGAGGCTTTTGAGTTCCTCTTCACTTTCTGCCATAAGGGTGGTGTCATCTGCAAATCTGAGGTTCTTGATATTTCTCCCGGCAATCTTGATTCCAGCTTGTATTTCTTCCAGTCCAGCGTTTCTCATGATGTACTCTGTGTATAAGTTAAATAAACAGTGTGACAATATACAGCCTTGACGTACTCCTTTTCCTATTTGGAACCAGTCTGTTGTTCCATGTCCAGTTCTAACTGTTGCTTCCTGACCTGCATACAGGTTTCTCAGATCAAGTGGTCTGGTATTCCCATCTCTTTCAGAATTTTCCACAGTTTACTGTGATCCACACAGTCAAAGGCTTTGGCATAGTCAATAAAGCAAAAATAGATGGTTTTCTGGAACTCTCTTGCTTTTTCCATGATCCAGAGGATGTTGGCAATTTGATCTCTGGTTCCTCTGCCTTTTCTAAAACCAGCTTGAACATCAGGAAGTTCACGATTCACATATTGCTGAAGCCTGGCTTGGAGAATTTTGAGCATTACTTTACTAGCGTGTGAGATGAGTGCAATTGTGTGGTAGTTTGAGCATTCTTTGGCATTGCCTTTCTTTGGGATTGAAATGAAAACTGACCTTTTCCAGTCCTGTGGCCACTGCTGAGTTTTCCAAATTTGCTGGCATATTGAGTGCAGCATTTTCATAGCATCATCTTTCAGGATTTGGAATAGCTCAACTAGAATTCTATCACCTCCCCTAGCTTTGTTCGTAGTGATGCTTTCTAAGGCCCACTTGACTTCACATTCATTACCCAGCCGCAAAAAAAGAACAAATTTGAGTCAGTTCTACTGAGGTGGATGAACCTAGAGCCTGTTATACAGAATGAAGTAAGTCAGAAAGAGAAAAACAAATATAATATATTAATGCATATATATGGAATCTAGAAAAATGGTATTTATGAACTTATTCACAGGGAAGGAATGGAGACTCAGATATAGAGAATGGAGTTGTGGACGCAGTGGGGGAAGGAGAGAGTGGGAGGAATGGAGAAAGTAGCATCAATATATATACACCACCATGTTTAAAATAGGTAACTGGTGAGAAGTTGGTATGTATAACACAGGGAGCCCAGCCTGGTGCTCTGTGATAACCCAGAGGGGTGGGATGGCAGGAGGGGAGGGAGGCTCAAGAAGGAGGTAATATATGTATAAATATGGTTGATTTGCACTGTCCTATCGGAGAACCCCACTCCAGTACTCTTGCCTGGAAAATCCCATGGATGGAGGAGCCTGGTGGGCTACAGTCCATGGGGTCGCGAAGAGTCAGACAGGATTGAGCGACTTCACTTTCACTTTTCTCTTTCATGCATTGGAGAAGGAAATGGCAACCCACTCCAGTGTTTTTGCCTGGAGAATCCCAGGGACGGGGGAGCCTGGTGGGCTGCCGTCTATGGGGTCGCACAGAGTCGGACATGACTGAAGCGACTTAGCAGCAGCAGCATGGTAGAAACCAGGCTTCCCAAGTGGTGGTAGTGGTAAAGAACCCACATACCAATGCAGGAGATGTAAGAGATGAGGGTTCAGTGTATGAGAAGAGGGGAAGATCCCCTGGAGGAGGGCATGGCAACCCACTCCAGTATTCTCACCTGGAGAATCCCCACGAACAGAGGAGCCTGACAGGCTACAGTCCATGGGGTCACACAGAGCTGGACATGACTAAAGAGTCTTAGCACAGCCCCACACATGGTAGAAACCAACTTAACACTGTAATGCAATTCTCCCCCCATTAAAAATAAATTTCAAAAAAGTGAATGTATTTATGAGACAGATGATATAAAGCTGAACATGTCCCAGAAAATTCATAAGGCACCAAAATGTCAATATGAAGCCAGCATCCGACTTAGTAAATAGAATCCATGTTCTAGTCCTAAATACGGTTTGCAACAGAATGGCCATACCTATTCATTTTAATAATCTAGGTTTTTTGATTATCTGGATTAGAAACTGAAGTTTATCTTTTTGGAAGGATTAGCTGAGTTGTTAGGGCACAACAATTTGCCTTGGACAAATTAAAGCAACTTTCTATAGGTTTGAAGTACATTTTTTAGGCAAAAGTAACCTGAGCTTGGGATTCAAAGCAAAAAAGATTATCTGGTGCCCCTAAATTCCATCAATGCTTCTAGGGCACCTCTCCAGTTTCCTTTTCTTAATTGACCCATGAAAGTGAAAGTGTTAGTTGTTCAGTCGTGTCTGACTCTTTGCGACCTCATGGACTGTAACCCGCCAGGCTCCTCTGTCCATGGGATTCTCCAGGCAAGACTATTGGAGTGGGTAGCCATTCCCTTCTCCATGAGATCTTCCCAACCCAGGGATTGAACCTGGGTTTCCTGCATTGCAAGCAGATTCTTAACTATCTGAGCCACTAGGGATGCTCTAAAAGAAGTTGCCTCATTGTTGGGAAATTGAATCCTGGTCTCCTGAGTGACAGGAGGGGATACTTACCACTGTACTAATGAGGAGTAGCTCTACTAATGAGACCCATGGGTGATTGCTAACCCAGCTGTAAGTAGAATATAGCAGGGTCCCAGAATGGTGGTTACCCTAAGGAAGAAACCTTCAGAGAGGGTGGTGAGTGGAGACCTCAGTTACACAGTGTTCCTGGCCCCGAGCAATTTGACACCCTAATTGTCTAAGTCTTGGTGGAGGTCCAGGTCAAAAAAACGGACAGAGGCACACTTTTTGCTCTGGTCAGCCAAGGTACCATCTCTGAGTTGTTAGCATTCCCATTCAATGCCCTGAGGAATTGCTTGTCTATGTAGCAAGCTGGGCTGCAAAAGGCTCCACCTCCTTCCCCAGAGCCCCTGGGATGATGAAAGCACAAGGCCAGGCCCCACCAGCATCACTAGCTACCTGTACCCTGGTCCACCAGGCCCTTTCTCTTGCCATCACCATGCAGAGCAAAGCTCAACTGGAAACCACCAGGGGCAAAATGTGTCCCTGCAACAAAGCTGCTACATCAGCTTCCTGCCATTGCCCTACTGTTAGATGCTTCTTCTGGCTTATTAAAGGCGAAACGTCTGAGACCAAGGCCACCTCCCAACCCACCCTCAGCCAAGACTCAGCTTTGTACTGCCACTCTGAGCCCTTCTTTCTTGCCACCTCCATCATGCCTTCCAACCTTCTCACCCACAGCTTGTAGAGCTCAAAATAGAGCCCAAGCTTTCTCTGACTTGGGCAGTAAAAGTTGCTCAGTCATGTCCGATTCTATGAGACCCCCATGGACTGTAGCCCACCACACTCCTTTCCTCTGTCCATGGAAATCTTCAGGCAAGAATACTGGAGTGGGTAGCTAGCCATTCCCTTCTCCAGGGGATCTTCCCGACCCTGGGATCAAACCTGGGTCTCTTGCATTGCAGGCAGATTCTTTACCATTTGAACCACCAGAAAAGCCCAACTTGGGCAGAGAGGGATGTTATTTCCAAAATGTGGGCTTGTTGGGGACTTCCCTGGTGGCCCAGTGATTACGATTCCATGCTGCCAAATGCAGGGGGCACAGGTTTGATCCCTGGTCAGGGGACTAAGTTCCTGCATGCCGTGTGGCATGGCCAAAAGATTTTTTTAAAAACTGTGGGCTTGTTGGAGCAAGTTCTATTTTAGATGAGCCTGAGACTTTCTCAATTCTCTTTTCTAGGGCCCTTCAACTCAGTGGGACCCATAAAGAAATAATTACTTTCCTATCCCCTGCCACCAAGTTTCAAGATAATCAATTCTGCCATGACTACTGACATTTAATATGAACTTACTTCATCCCAGGCACTGTGCTGAGTTCATGTGACACACCTCCTTAAATCTCTATTCACTTCCCAAACTGCCCTTCAGAGCGGTTACTGCTTTCCTCCTCAGCATAGCACTTATGTCCAACTAGGTTAACCACTTGCCCAAAGCCACACAGTTCATACTCAGGGAGTGAACCCGGGTCTTCTACATTGCAGGCAGATTCTTTGCCATATGAGCCACCAAGGAAGCCCCATTAGTGGCCAAGTGCCCTCAAGTTCAGTGTCTCCTGTCCTTCAGACAACACAGTGCCTTGATTGTTAAAAAATCCCTTTCATGGAGGAGCTTTCTACTATTATTGTGAATTTCATTCTCAATGCATAATTTACTAATAACAGCACACTTGGTCTTTGCTGCTGCTGCTGCTGCTGCTAAGTCGCTTCAGTCGTGTCCGACTCTGTGCGACCCCATAGATGGCAGCCCATCAGGCTCCCCTGTCCCTGGGATTCTCCAGGCAAGAACACTAGAATGGGTTGCCATTTCTTTCTCCAATGCATGAAAGTGGAAAGTGAAAGTGAAGTCGCTCAGTTGTGTCCGACTCTTAGTGACCCCATGGACTGCAGCCTACCAGGCTCCTCCATCCATGGGATTTTCCAGGCAAGAGTACTGGAGTGGGGTGCCATTGCCTTCTCTGCTTGGTCTTTGAGGCTTCTTCAGTTGACTTTTCCCATTGTCTGGGTCTCCCTGAGCTTCAGAAACACAAGAATATGGATCCTGGGGTCACTAGTCACCCATGATATTTTCTCAAAGGTGCTTTGCTGTTGTGCTCAGTCATGTCTGACGCTTCACAACCCCACGGACTGTAGCACTCCAGGATCCTCTGTCCATGGGATTTCCCAGGTAATAATACTGGAATCGGTTGCCATTTCCTCCTCCAGGGGATCTTCTCAACACAGGGATCAAACCCATGTCTCCTGCGTCTTATGCCTTGGCAGGCAGGTTCTCTACCCTGAGCCACCAAGGAATTCCACTGAAAGCTGAAAGGCAGTTAACCAACTAGAGAAAACTAGAGCTAAAGGCTCATGAATCCCACTGGTATTTAATAAACAAATCACAAATTATGTGAAGTTCTTCAAGCAGACCCAATAGAACTTTCCTACTTACTGTCCGTGGCATAAGATTGAGTACTTGCAAATATACGCTTTTCTAAAAATAGCCAATAAGGTATTCCCTGGCAGTCCAGTGGTTAGAACTTCATGCTTTCACTGCTGAGGGCCTGGGTTCAATCCTTGGTCAGGGAATGAGATCCCACAAGCCGCATGGCACATCCAACAAATAAATATTGGGTTGGCCAAAATGTTCATTTGGTTTTAAGTAAAAAATAAAAGACGCATTTTTCATGTTTACCAACAATGTTATTGAACAACACATTCATTAACCAGACATTTTGGCCAACCCAATTAAATAAAAACTAAGAATAGTTAATAATTGAAACTTTTTTCCGTCTCTACAATCATTCTACACCTGTGAGGACTGACCACATTCCATTTCGAGCTGGTTTGACATATATTGTAGTTGTTTAGTCACTCAGTCATGTCTGACTCCTTGTGACCCCATGGACTGTAGCCTACCAGGCTCCTCTGTCCAAGGGATTTCCCAGGCAAGAATACTGGAGTGGGTTGTCATTTCCTTCTCCAGGGGATCTTCCCTTGAGATGTGTGTGTGTGTGTGTTTCAAGAAGAAGCTAAATTTATGTGAAACTGTCAAGCCATCCACTCACCTCCAGCTTTTGACCCAGATGAGTCCATGAGTCCCATCTCCTGCCAGGTGACCAAGCCCCACCCCTAAGCTGCCAAGTTGTTTATGTCTGTTAACTGGCCTGGGCCTCCCTCTCTGCTGACCTATTCCACCCCAAACCCTACTGCCTCTCAGCTTTCCTACGAGCTCCTAGCATTGTGCTTTGTCTTCAGCCCTGCTTCTGCCTCTGAAATGTGTGTTTGTCCCAGCACTGGATGCAAACAGCCCTCCACTGTGTGGAGCTGGTCTACCCCTTCGCCTCTCTCATTATTATTTTTTTAATATTTACTTATTTATTTGGTTGCTCTGGGTCTTAGCTGCAGCATGAGGGATCTTCAATCTTCCGTGAAGCATGTGGGATCTTTAGTTGTGGCATGTGGGATCTAGTTCCCTGATCAGGGATCGAACGTGGGTCCCTTGCATTGAGAGTGCACAATCTTAGGCACTGGACCCCCAGAGATGTTCCTTCCTCTCTTATTACTAGTTTTCTGGTTCTGATTCCTATTGTCCGGGGAAGGCCAGCCTCAGGCCTCCTGCAAAGGGGATCTTAGGCAGATAATTAGTTATAAGTGTGTGTGCATTACAGCCGAGTTTGTATTGTCTATCAAGTTATGTGAAATATATATGTGTTCATTTTCATGCCTATTTAACACAAAAGTCCCTATCTCTGGGGGTAATGTGCCATTTTATCAGTCGTTTTCTATCATGTGAAGATCATAACATCCTAATATTCTCAGCTCAGCTCTTCAATTCTCCAGGGAATCCCTTTCCAAGTATTAATCTTGGCAGTGGCCCTCATTAATATGATAAGGCTCTCTGGTTTTAAACAGCTCTTCAGACCCAAACAGGCTCTCCTTGAATGGGAGATTTAATTGTTTTTTTCACTCGGCAAACAATCAGGCCAGGAGAGCAAGGGCAGTGCAGACAAAGCACCAGCGCTCAACTCAGGAATGAAAGGCGTGTGTTTCTATTCTCTAATAGGCAGCGATGTCACTGGATTTCAGAAAGGCTGACTCAGGGCTCAATGGGGAGCGAGTGCTATTGAATCCCCCTTTCTGGCTGGCAGACAGCTCGGCCGCATGGCTCTCTCTTCACCTGTCACTCCTGTTGATTTGCCTTCAAGGTGGTCATTCAGAGGGAGGGAAAGAAAAAGCCAGTTTAGCTGCCCCTCCTGCTTGGCTATAGCATTCAGCACTGCAGCTCAGCCCAGAGGTCTGGCAAATGGACGGCATCCTATGCCTTACTGTGGTCTTTGTTCATATTAAGTAAGATTTTCTCAGGGAGAGATGATAATTGCCCCCCCTCCCCCTCTCCCCCGCAAAACAAAACAAAACAAAACAAACAAACAAACAAAAAAAACACCCACAGCCAGGGGCATGGGTTTGATGGATCAGTGGCTGGCCCTGGATCAGCAAATTCCATTTTCTACTACACATCAACTCAGTAAATCAGGTGTTTAAGCTTATTGACAGTCAGCATCTACTCTGTTTTATTCCCTACTAGCTGACTTCGCTTTCTCCCTTCCATTAGCACTTCATCTTCAAGCTATTTGCATCCTAGGTGGAAAATTTTGTAAAAGCTAAACTTTCAACTTTTTTGTTGTTCTTCTGGAACCATGGGAGAGGGCAGGTCTGTGTATACAGTATTCTGTGTACCATTTGATATTCTCTACTACTTGAACAAGAATCACTGGGACCTCCTTGGTGGTCCAGCGGTTAAGACTCAGGTCTTCCATTGCAGCGAGTGAGGGTTTGATCCCTGGTCAGGGAACTAAGTGATCAAAAAAAAAAAAAAAAAAAAAAAAGGCAAGAAAGACAAAAAAGAATCATAGGATAATGATCATTGGGGTGCATGTATCTTTTGGAATTGTGGTTTTCTCTGGGTATATGCCTAGGGCTGGAATTGCTGAGACATATGTTAGTTCTATTTTTAGTTTTTTTTTTTAAGGAACCTTCATACTGTTCTCCATAGTGGCTGCATCAATTTAGCACAGGGAAAATTAAAAAAAAAAAAAAGATACAATCTGTTTGTAGGACATATATTAAGTTAACCTAAAAATGCATTCCCATGTGCAGTAGGTGCTGACAGACTGATTCTACTTATATGGGGCACTTAGAATAGTCAAATTCATGGAGTCAGAAAGCAGACTCCATTGAATCTACATTGGTAGATTCCAGGGGTCCGGGGTGGAGTGGGAAGGTGGAATGGGGAGTTACTGTTTAATAGGGACAGAGTGTCAATTTAGGAAGGTGAAAAATTTCAAAGACAGATGATGGTGCACAATGATATGAATGTACTTAGTACCACTGAACTGTACAGTTCAATATTGTTTAAAAACAAAGAATCAGAAAACAAGTTTATAATCTGGCTTCAGGGAAAGCATGACCACTGAGGGAACAGAGTGTGAGGCCAGCCACATTTCTAGTTTCACTGGAGTCAGATCTCCAGATCCGTCACTTTGCTGTTGGAAAAGAATCCCACAACCTCACACACGGCCAGGTCCATATTGTTGTTGCTGGTGAGCCATTCAGTCGTGACTTTTGTGACCCCATGGGCTATACAGTCCACCAGGCTCCTCTGTCCATGGGATTTCCCAGGCAAGAATACTGGAGTGGGTTGCCATTTCCTTCTCCAGGGGATCTTCCCAGACCAGGGATCGAACTTGTGTCTCCTACACTGGCAGGTGAGTTCTTTACCACTAAGCCAACAGGGAAGACCCAGGTCCGTGGAAGTAGCAATCAAAACACACAAGTGACTCTGATTTTGGAATTACCATGTCCTGATTTACTTCTTCGGAGAAGGCAATGGCACCTCACTCCAGTACTCTTGCCTAGAAAATCCCATGGAAGGAGGAGCCTGGTAGGCTGCAGTCCACGGGGTCACGAAGAGTCGGACGTGACTGAGCGACTTCACTTTCACTTTTCTCTTTCATACATTGGAGAAGGAAATGGCAACCCACTCCAGTGTTCTTGCCTGGAGAATCCCAGGGATGGGGGAGCCTGGTGGGCTGCTGTCTATGGGGTCGTGCAGAGTTGGACATGACTGAAGGGACTTAGCAGCAGCAGATTTACTTCTACCATGATCATTAATCAAAATAAGACTAATTAAAGCTGTTTCAGTGTGGTGGAGATTGCTACATCTTTATCAAAAGCAGCATCCTTTTCTTCTGGGATGTACTATTCAGAGGTCATATAGGAAAAGTTATATTTCTGTAACTAGTCACTGTTGATATTCATAACCATCCTCTCCCACTGTCAAACATAGACAGCATATCAAAAAGCAGAGACATCACTTTGCTGACAAAGGTCTGTATAGTCAAAGCTATGGTTTTTCCAGTGGTCATGTATGGATGTGAGAGGTGGACCATAAAGAAAGCTGAATGCTGGAGAACTGATGCTTTCAAATTGTGGTGCTGGAGAAGGCTCTTGAGAGTCCCTTGGACAGCAAGGAGATCAAACCAGTCAATCCTAAAGGAAATCAACCATACATATTCATTGGAAGGACCGATGCTAAAGCTGATATTACAGTACTTTGGTCACTTGATGCAAAGAGCCAATTCATTGGAAAAGCCCCTGATGCTGGGAAAGACTGAGGGCAAGAAGAGAAGGTATCGACAGAGGATGAGATGGTTGGATGACATCACTGACTCAAAGGACATGAGTCTGAGCAAACTCTGGGAGACAGTGAAGGACAGGGAAGCCTGGTGTGCTGCAGTCCATGCAGTTGCAAAGAGTTGGACATGACTTACCAACTGAACAACAATAACAACAACAAGTTATTATTATTTTAAATGGAAAAGATGGGAAATTGAAAGCAACAAAAAGATTTTCCAGAGAAAATCAGATCACCAAACTAAGCTTGATTTTGTTATTCTAAACCTTTAATGTTTTCCCTATCAAAGCTGCTCAAAAACAAAACGGAGTAAGCAAACGTATTCATAAAAGTTCACCAAACTTGGGACTTCCCTGGTTGTCCAGTGGCTAAGACTTCACGCTCCTAATGCAGGGGACCTAGCTTCAATCCCTGGTTGGGGAACTATTAATAGTTTCTGCATACTAGCTTTTAAGACCTAGCTCAGCCAAATAAATAAAAGTATTTTTTTTTAAGTTCATCAAGCTTCAACTTTACCAGCACTCACTGGTTGCCTAAGAGTTGTACAGAGTAGTTCTGCTCTCTCAGAACAATCACACACATTCCGTGTAACCTTCTTCCATTTTACAGAGAGAAAATCTTTGTTCTCTCTCCCAATATTTTCTACTCAATTTGCTTTTCTGTCAGGAAGATGTCTTTTCCACCCATCTAAAGAGGATCTCTCCAAATATTCCACTTCCTCATTTCCCCATAGGGCTTTCCATAACAACACCGATAGATTCAGATCACAGGTTGGAAGTATCACATTGAATAAATGGATTAAAGACAGAATAAATGAAAGTTCCAATTCTAGCAATTGTGAAATAATTTATATCTGATTAAACTTCACTCAGATAACAATGATACAATTGTGATAAACAAAACACAGAACAACCTTTCTGATGGTGCTGAAGAGCAATCAAAACCGTGTACCCCAATGTTCATCACAGCACGGTTTATAATAGCCAGGACACGGAAGCAACCTAAATGCCCACCAGCAGACAAATGGATAAGAAAGCTGTGGTACATATACACAATGGAATATTACTCAGCCATTAAAAAGAATCCATTTGAATCAGTTCTAATGAGGTGGATAAAACTGCAGCCTGTTATACAGAGTGAAGTAAGCCAGAAAGAAAAACACCAGTACAGTATACTAACGCATATATATGGAATTTAGAAAGATGGTAATGATAACCCTGTATGAGAGACAGCAAAAGAGACACAGATGTATAGAACAGTCTTTTGGACTCTGTGGGAGAGGGCGAGGACGGGATGATATGGGAGAATGGCATTGAAACATATATATTATCACATGTGAAATGAATCGCCAGTCCAGGTTCAGTGCATGAGACAGGGTGCTCGGGGCTGGTACACTGGGATGACCCAGAGGGATGGGATGGGGAGGGAGGTGGGAGGGAGGTTCAGGATAGGGGACACGTGTACACCCATGGCAGATTCATGTCAATGTATGGTAAAACCAATACAATATTGTAAAGTAAATAAATAAATAAAACTGAAAAAAAATTCCACCAAAAGTAGGCAGAAATTGGAATTGGATTCAATGCTTGCATGAGTGAAAATTCACTGGTGACAATAATGTTTATTTAGCTTTTCCCCTGAGAACTATACCAGTATGCTCAGTGTAAGTTGCCTAGAACTCAAATGAAAATATATAACCTTGGGCTATTGTGGTGGCTCAGTGGTAAAGAATCTACCTGCCAGTTCAGGAGACATGGGCTTGATCCCTGGTCTGGGAAGATCCAACATGCCACAGAGCAACTAAGCCCATGTACTACAGCTACTGAGCCTGTGCTCTAGAGCCTTGGAACTGGAACTACTAAAGCCCGCATGACCTAAAGCTCATGCTCAACCGCACAAGAAGCCACCACAATGAGAAACCTACTCAGTGCAACTAGAGAAAAGCCCGTGTAGCAATGAAGACCCAGCACAGCCAAAAATTAATACATAAAATTATTTTAAAAATACAGCCCTTTATCTTGATATGTTAAAAGGAAGAATCTGGGGCTTCCAGACTGGCTGAAAATGTAGAGAGAGGAGAATGGCTCAAAAGAGGGATCTATAGGAGAAATCCCTAAATCTGCATGTAAACTCTGCTTAAATCCTCAACTGACATCTGAACTATGCATTTGTAAGGGAGATTCCAAGACAGCAGAGAGCAACAGCTGGAAAGATGAAAAACCTGAGCTGAAATTTCAGCTGTGACCTGCTTGGGAAGAGATAGAGTTCAGAGTTTGAATCTTAAGTTATAAAGTATCGGTAAACACCTTCGGTTGCTCGTTGATTTCTAAGAAGGGCCATGCCTTACATATAAAGACGATTGCCCAGGACTAGGGATTCATTCTAAGAAAAAAACTAAAACAGACCCACCCTAAAAAAGGATAAAACAAAACATTAACAAGTTTGAGGTATTAATAATTAGCCAGGAATTATATCATTTGCTGGGGCTTCCCTGATGGCTCAGCAGTCAAGAATCCACCTTCCAATGTAGGAGATGTGGGTTCCATCCTTGAGTAAAAGGAAATGGCAACCCACCCCAGTTTTCTTGCCTGGGAAAGCCCATGGACCAAGAAGCCTGGTGGGCTACAGTCCGTGGGGTCTTAAAGAGTTGGACACAACTTACCAACTAAACAGTAACAACAGCAAGTAGTTCACTTGCTAGAGTGAAAAGCACCTCATCCGTGGAAGATAAAAGAATCCAGAGTTTATATAGCATCCATAATATCTACCTCAAAACAAAAAAAACATCAGACACAGAAAGAACAAAAAAATACGGTCCATAGTCAAGAGAAAAATCAGTCAATACACTAAGACCATATGATAATTCAACATTGTAATTAACAAGGAGTAATGAGCAGTAATTAAATACATGCTGAAGGACATAAAGTAAAAGATGATTACAATTAGTGAACAGAGGAGGAGTACCAACAGAGTAAAAGATACTATAAATTAAAAAAAATTTAAATCTATAACATGAAAATATAACCCTTGAAATGAAAATTTCACTGAGTGGGCTTAACAGTAGATAAGATACATTTTAAAAAAAGATCATTGTGAACTTAAAAAACAAAATATTGAAAAAAATTGTTCTCAGAAATGTGGGACAATATAAAATATTGTAATATATGTGTAACTGAAGTCCCTAAAAGAGAGAAAATTTTTAGATATAATATATAAAGAAGTAAGTATTGACTTCCAAGAATTTGGTGAAAACCATTAACCTACACACCCAAGAAACTTAGAGAACCCTCAGCAGGATAAATATATAGAAAACCATAAGTAGGTCATCATAGTTCCACTGCTGGAAACCAAAGATAAAGAAAACGTCTTCAAAGTAGCCAGACAGAAATGACATGTTATATACAGGGGAACAAAGGTAGTATTTATAAATAACTTCTTTTTTGTAACAACAGAGGTCAAGAGACAATGGATATCTCCCCTTGAATTCTCTATCAAGTAAAAATATTCTTCAAACAAGAAAGAAAAATACAAACCTTTCATGTAACCAAAACTTGAGAGAATATATTGTCAGCCAACTTGAATTTTCAGAAATGCTAATGGAATTTCTTCAGGATGAAAATAAATGAAACCAGATAGCAGTAAAGTTCTGTAGAAAAGAATGAAGGATGCCAGAAATGATACATCTGGTCAGTTCTCATTATTCATGGATTCTGTATTTATGAATTTGCTTATTCACTAAAATGTATAATGTAGACCAAAAATGAATACCTGTAACTCTTTCGCAGTCCTTAACAGACATGTGCAGATTGGGGGCTGAGTTGCCGAATGTACACTGTTCCCACCAGAAGTGACATGCTGCCTTCTTCTTTCAGTTCTCGTGCTGTGGCTAGAGACCACTTTGCATTTTATTTGGTGCCATGTTTTCCCTATTTTTTGTGCTTTTGTTGGTGATTTTGTTGTTTAAAATGGCCTAGTAACACTGAAGTGAGACTGGTTGTGATGTGTGTTTTATGAGAAAAATATGTGTGTGGGTAACCTTCATTCAGGCAAGTTATAGCTCTGTTAGCCATGAGCCCAATGAAATGAGTCAACTCTATTATACTAAGGTGTCTTTAAACATAAAAACATATAAAATAAGGCTTATTATTAATTAGTTAATGAAAATGTGACCAGAGTCTTGCAGGAACCTAATCCTGTATTTCCACTAGGAACAACAATTTTGCATTCCCTTACTTAGTGTTCATAGAGACCTAGTAGTACATTATCCTGAATAATGGAGTATCAACTGCATATGGGCAAATAAAGAGGTCAGTTGTTCCCTATTAAGTTCTTCAAAGATACATGAATATTTAGTTTAAATATGTTAATAATGTTTTGTGGGTTTATGAGGTCCTGGATAATAAGTGCAAGAACAACAGAAAGCTTAGGGGAACAGGACATGGAGTTTTATTGCATGGCTTCAGGATACTTATATTTTATGTGAAGTGGTACGTTAAATCCAAGTAGACTATCAGGGTGCATATTATAACCCCTTGCGCAGCCACTATAAATTAATGTGAAAAATTATAGCTTAAATGTCAATTTAATCAGTTAAAATGGAATATGAATAGCATTTGATTAATTCAAAGATGTCAGGAGAGAAGAAACAGAGGAACAGAAAACAGATGGGGCAAATATAAAACAACTGGCAAAATGGTTGTCTTCAATGCAATAAGAGATCAATGAACACATTAAATGTAAATGAACCACACTGAAAAACAAAGAATGTCAGGCTGGATAAAAAGGATAAATTAAGGAATAAATGAGTAAGCAATTCTGGAAAAATGAATCAAACGGGGTTAGGGAGTATTTTGTCATTACTGGTAACCATTTAGGGAACTAGTTCCGTCGCTCTCAGCTCACACAATTTAACGGTGGGCCTAATTCCACTCCTGGCTTCATGCAATCCATATTTGGGCATCCAGAGAAGTTTCTCTCTAACCATGGTGATTGATTAAGTCACAGGCACATGACCCAAGCTATACCAATGAGAGGCACAGCCAACTGTTTTGCTGAAATCCTGGAAAAGAGAATCTCTTTTCTCACAAGTTGATAAGCTGATAAAATATAAACCTGGCTTTTCTGGTGACCATCTTTGACTGTTTGGTAATGAAGACAACACGGATAATGCAGAGCTAAAAAAACATAACACATTTCTGATGTCATCCTTTTAGACACTGGATCCAGGCATGCCTGAAGTGATACATATTCTGTCTTATCAGTTATTTTAAGTTAAAAAACAAACTCAATCCCCCTTCTTTTTGTTTGTATCTTTTTCAAACAAAGGACACCTGGCTAATACAAGTAGCAAGCCAGTTATTTTCCCAAAAATCCATATCGGTTGAAATAAAATCTATCCATTAAATGAGCTTGTTGGTCATTTCTGACCATTTTCTTCAACCATGAGAAATTCTTGCAAACTCATAAACCAGAAATGATGTAGAGAGCTGCCTTCAAGTCTTTGCAACAGACGGATATTGTTCACAAAAGATCGTGCCCTCTAATTTCCACATGACATATTAGGAAGCCCTAGAGGGCATGCTCTCAACCAACATCACTTCCCTCTTGGCTTTTCCCCTTAGAAGGTTCTATACCTTTTCCCCAGACTATTTACTCACTGCTGACGGCTGTGGGTATGTATATGGCAATTCTAACCGCTTCTCAAGTCATGGGCACACTTCATATATGCAGGAACTAAAACTGGATGGATTTCAAGTAGATGCCTATTTGTCTATTGTTGATGCTTTGAAGGATTTGACATAATCAACATCTTGCATGACTGAAAAAGGAAATTATTTTCTAATCTTCATAAATTACCTCCCAAATAGTTGACTTTCTCATATCTCTTTGCTCTGTAATGAAAGAATGGTCTTTTAGGGACTTGCAAAATTAGTTTGCCTATGTTTTAGAATCTTCCTCTATATAGGTTTACTGTCAAAGAAGTAGAGAACAAGTCCAATGTCACCTGATTAGTAAGCATACACAAGTGTGGATATAGTATATGGATCAGCACTCACTCTGTACCTGGTTTAAGAATCTGTCTTGGGAAGCACTGCAAGTAAGAGCAAAATGGCTCCTTTATTTGGTGCAAGCTCTCTGGTTTCTTCTTATTAGAGTACTAATCCTATCATGGACTCCATCCTCAATGATTTCATTATCACCTCCCCAGTGTACCCACTTCCACATACCATCATAATGCTGCTGCTGCTGCTGCTAAGTCTCTTCAGTCGTGTCCGACTCTGTGTGACCCCATAGACAGCAGCCCACCAGGCTCCTCCGTCCCTGAGATTCTCCAGGCGAGAATACTGGAGTGGGTTGTCATTTCCTTCTCCAATGCATGCATGCATGCTAAGTCTCTTCAGTCGTGTCCAACTCTGTGCAACCCCATGGCCAGCAACCCACCAGGCTCCTCTGTCCACAGGATTCTCTAGGCAAGAATACTGGAATGGGTTGCCATTTCCTTCTCCAACCATCATAATAGAAGTTAGGGTTTCCATACAGGAATTTGGGAACTAAAAAAACATTCAGTCCATAGACACATGGGTAACTTTTTAATTTCATAGGCAAGAAAACTGGATTCCCTTCCTTGGCACTCTATAAACATAGCCAACAGAGCTGCCCTTAATCCATTTTTCACATTTTCACAGCTGGCCACTAGGACTTGATGGGCAAATGAGATCTCACCAGTGACTTGAACCACTTTAACTCAGGAAATATTAAAAAAAAAAAAAGCAACTCCCAGTTTTACTTGGAAAAATGTAAGCAAGCTGTCCCTGGAAGCTCAGTACTGACCTCATGGCCCCAGCTGACAATCTCTTGGCTTTGGAAATTCATGTAAAGTGTCTCCAGGGCCTTACCATTTTTCATAACCTTTATTTTAAATCAACTCATTGTTTCTGATCCCTTAGGCCTCTGCTGAAGGAAAGTTGCTATATCTTAGAACAAAGGCAGACACATATGACGCGTGCTACTCTAGCATACTAGTCAAATGTCAAATTCTCCTACTGCTCGTTCTCAAAAATTAACCTTTCCTCTCCTCCTCCTTTCTCAGCATCCCCCAAAGAAATTCCAATATTGTTACTATTTTTTTTTTAATATCTCTTGGATCTCCAGATACAGATGAAAGCATAGCATGGTTCAGGGTTGATTTCAAATGCTATAGATTAAAACCTAGGTTTCTTTTTTTTTTTTTTCCATTCTACCTCTTGTTAGCAGAAATCACAAACACACATACACACACAGATTTCATTCTCAACTGTGAACATGACAAGAGCCGCCCTTTTACCTTCTCCATAGCACCTCCCCTGTGGAATTTCTCCATCCGTCATCCCCAGGGCAGACTATGTGCACACAAGCTGTGTGCCTGCTGCAGCTATCAACAAGCTCCACAGTGATTTTCCATTTCCTCTCCAGCTCCTCCATAAGAATGTGATCCACGTTAGTGCAGAGGCCTAAACTGCTTTGCCTCCAGGGCCCAGAACAGCAGGAAACACAGGTACATGTTCCGTAAATGCTTACTGATTGCATGAATGAATGATGGATGATTAGGCACTCCTGGTGTTGAATGGAATGCCCTACTGCAGAGCACAGTGAACTCTGCTCAATGTTATGTGGCAGGCTGGATGGGACGGGAGCTTGGGAGGAAATGGATACATGTATATGTGTGGCTGAGTCCCTTTGCTGTTCACCTGGAACTGTCACAACATTGTTGACATGTATTGGTCGCTTCTTCATGTCCAACTCTTTGCGACCCCATGGACTGTAGCCTGCCAAACTCCTCTGTCTATGGGATTCTCCAGGCAAGAACACTGGAGTGGGTTGCCATTCCCTTCTCCGGGGATCTTCCCAACCCAGGGATCAAACAGGGGTCTCCTGCATTACAGGTGGATTCTTTACCATCTGAGCCACCAGAGAAGCCCCTAATCAGCTATACTCCAATGCAAAATAAGAAGTTAAAAAAAATGCCCTATCTCTGAATTAGCAGAGTCTTGCTGCCAGAGCAAGACATCTCCCCTCTGCTCTCCTCTCTGTACAACAAAGGCTCCACTCTCCCTGGTCTTTATCATGCTTCACATTGACGGGCTTGCAGGGTAGCAGGTGGGGGTGAGGGGTGCCTTGTGAGGCTCACCCAGAGACCAGGCGATGGGTTCTCATGTGAAGGAAACCCTAGCTCTGACCGAATGGCTCACCTTTGTGGATCTTCCCTCTTCTGTCCAATGCATACCGAGGACCCCCTGCTTCCCCCCACAACCTGGGACCTGGGCATAAGACAGGTGTCCTCTCTCCACAGCTGTCACATTATTTATATATATATATAGAATGATACTTTCACGCTGTTTCAATTTTTATTTTTGGCTGCACCATGTGGCATGTGGGGTCTTAGTCCTCAACCAGGGATTGAACCCCCACCCCGTGCAGTGAAAGTGGAGAGTCTTAACCATTGGACTGCCAGCAAAGTCCCTGCCACATTATTTTCCTTGAAGCCCATAAGCTCCAGGGTTGCAAATTCCAATTCAGGAACATCAAGGAAAATGATTACAAAAAGACACGCAGATGCTCGAGTTTGAAAAAAAAAAAAGGCATGTTCTCTCCTGTTGCAGTAAATATGCCATTTCCTTGGCTCATCCCCATGTTTCTAGTTGATAAAAAATCTACTTTGTCTGGCATTCAGGCACTTACTTATTCAGTCAATAACCATGTCCAAGTACCTTCCATGGTCCAGATCCATCTCACACCTCACTCCCTTTGATGAAGATCTTCTTTGACTTGCTAAGAAAGTGAAAGTGAAAGTCGCTCAGTTGTGTCTGACTCTTTGTGACTCCATGGATTGTAGCCCACCAGGCTCCTCCGTCCATGGAATTCTCCAGGCAAGAATACTGGAGTGGGTGGCCATTCCCTTCTCCAGGAGATCTTTCCAACCCAGGGATTGAACCTAGGCTTTGCACATAGCAGGTAGATTCTTTATCTTCTGAACCACCAGGGAAGCCCAAGAATATTGGAGGGGTGGCCTATTCCTTCTCCAGGGGATCTTTCCAACCCAGGAATCAAACCAGGGTCTCCTGCATTGCAGGTGGATTCTTTATCACCTGAGCCACCAGGGAAGCCCTTGACTTGCTAGGGCTGTGTTAATGACTCGCCCAGCACATCTCCCATTCATTTCAGTGATGCATTTGCTGCTTCCACATCCCCTCTCCATCGTGGGATGCTTGAGGAACAACTGAGCTTAGATTTACCGCTAGATTTCCAGCAGGCAGCATGTAGACTGGTGATAGGAGGAGGACAGCAAGAAAGTGCTGTTCAGAATCCTACATTGTCTATGAGATCACACTCTTCAAAACCACGGTTTGTTCAAGGGTAAATACTATATTTTTCCCTACAGGTTTTGAATAGTGCCCATGGACTTCCTGTTGTTTCTTTTTGACACAAACAAGGGATTCTTTATGAATAACGCCCTGTAATACACTAGCCTTTAAGGTGGATCCCACACTCCATAAATAATGCACTCCTGTAAGGTGCATTACTGGAGAATAACCTAGAACCTTGGGCAGAGTTCTATACGCGTTGATTCCTTGAAGCCCATAAGCTCCAGGATTGCAAATTCCAATTCAGGAACATCCAGGAAAATGATTACAAAAAGACACGTGGATTTTTGTAATCAATTTTGTAAAGAAGGGAAATAAACAGGCAAACAAAGAGGCACAACTCTCCACTTCGGGGTCAGATCTGGAGTCCATGGGAATTTCAAGGCCCTAAGGACAAGCAAACAGTTCAAAATCTGTGGTCAGATTTATGAAATGGGCCATAATCATGTTACCAGCCAAATGCCCTAAGTGGTACATATTATTAATTAACCAGGCTTCCCCCATGGCTCAGGCAGTAAAGAATCTGTCTGTAATGTGGGAGATGCAAGAGACAGAGTTTCAATCCACGGATTGGGAAGATCCCCTGGAGGAGGAAATGGCAGCCTGCTCCAGTATTCTAGCCTGGAAAATGCCATGGACAGAGGAGCCTGGTGAGCCACAGTTCATAGAGTTGCAGAGTTGGACATGACTCAGCACACATGTACAGATGAGACTTAGTATGGTTAAGAAAGTCCAGCATATCTCCAGAAAGGGACAGAGCATTGAGCAGCATTGTGACTTCTAAGATATCTTGCAAAAGTAAGTGTGTGCTCTTTGGCAAATTAAGCAGCTGATAAGTCCCTTATTATGTGGCAGCATGTCATTGGCAGTCCTTTAGGTCAAATAGACATGACAGAAGGGAATTAGAGAAAAAAGGAGAGAGGAGGAAAGAGAGACACAGAGAGACAGAGACAGAGAGGAGAAAAGGGATTGAGAGCCTAGAGGGAGACCAAGCAGATGATGGAGACGCTGCTGGAGGCCAGGTGGAAGCAGAGAAATACTCTGACTCCTTCCGATTTATCACCACCCATGTCCCACTGGTTCCTCCACTGGCCAAACCCAGACACAGTCTGGAGAATGCAGTCTGCAAGCCAGGCCCCAGGGGACAAAGCAGGTCCAGGAAGGTAAGACATGTCTGAGATCCCAGAAGCTCAGCGAGGACCCAGCAGCTCTGAAGTCTACACAGCTCCATCAGTCAGACTGCATATGCACAGAGCAGTGATAGGAGGGTTGTTTTTCAAGGAACCACCACCTGTATCCAGTGTTCTTGAAGATACGCATTCATTTCCATCAGAGCAATGGAGAAGGGACCACCGCATCTCGTGATGGCTCCTTACCAGCGTGGACAGCTGGGTGTTCAGCCCGGAAGTCCCGCCCCCTCTCTGGGAAGCATCACCTGGGACCTCAGGGGTTCCTGAAGGGCTGAAGCATCACAGAAGCTGAGAGAGGATGGGACCAGTGCACACTGTCCCCTGCTGGGCTCATTAGAGCTCCAGTTGGACAGAATATATTAACACCTCAGAACCCTTTTCCTGTGCAAGAACACAGTGAGAGAACGTCTCCTATTTTCCTCCCAGTGCGTGTGTTGGAGTGTGTGGGGCAGGAGCGGGAGGAGAGGTTCTCACTTCAGTTCAGATCAGAGAAAGAAGAGGCTTTCCAGACCCTAGTCCCTGGCAGTGGGAGAGGGTAAGAGTGGGGGCCATGGGCAACAGGCAATCACAGACCCTCAGCTCAGGACTCAGCTCATGCAGGAGTCTGTCATCACAGGAACACAAAGGTAAAGGTCTGAGACTCAAGGATTTTAGTGTCAGAGGAGAGTCAGTTACTAAACTGGCTTGATTTAGGAGCTGCTGTGCTGTACTCAGTTGTATCTGACTCTGCAACCCCGTGGACTGTTGTACTCCAGGCTCCTCTGTCCATGGGATTTTCCAGGCAAGAATCCTGGAGCAGGTCTCCATTTCCTGCTCCTGGGGATGTTCCTGACTCAGGGATCCAAACTGCATGTCTTACGTCTCTTGCATTGGCAGGTGGATACTTCACCACCACGCCACCTTCGAAGCCTTAGGAGACCTGGGTGTAAATCTTGACTCTGCCAAATTGTTCAGTGACTTTGAGGCAGATGATATAAATCTCTTTGGGTCTCAGTGTTCTAATCTGCAAAATGCTGTCCCTCTAGTCACTGAGAAGATTAAATAAATCAGATTCCAGCGGTGTGTGCATGCTAAATAAACACACATATGTGTTTTTGTTAACCTTCCAAGAATGAGACTGTGATGGGTATTCTTGACTCAGGACAGTAATGTTTATTTCGAATGTTATTTTGGTAAGAGCAAAGAAAAGACCCCTACACTTGAATTTATAAACAGAAGCATCTGGTCATGGAGAAGAGAGGGTGGATGTTGCCCCTGAGATGTGGCCAGGGCTGTAGATTTTCCCTGCCTCTCCCCATCTCTCTGCAAAGGAGCAATGCCTTGTTCATGGTGTCCTGGGAAGCGGACATTTGTTTGTCTATTACAAGGTGACTTGAAATGAAGTTCTTCTACTCAGGAGGGATGTTGGCTGGCAGCTGCACCCTCCAGCGAGGTCTGTTCTGCACCTGGCTGTCTCACCGGCCAGTTCCCTCCCTCTGCTGGCCCCAGAGAACAGCCTCCTTTCTCCCAGCCTCCATGGCATCTGCTATGAGAGCAACAGAATGGGACCCAGAGAAGTGACAGTCACAGGATACGTCAGGATCTCCCAACTATCTTCTACCATGAATCCTGCTCTCAACCGTTTACTCCTGAACACTGATTTGCGGACAGAAAACAACAGACCTGCTCCTACCTTCTTTGGTATTACCTTTCATTTGTCTCTTGATTTTTCTCATAAGTCCTTCCCCATGTAGCTACTTTGTACTACATTTAGAAGATGCCTACTTGACTGTATCTTTGCTGCCTCCACCCTAATCCAAGCCTCAAGCATCTCTCAAGTGGTCCATTACAATAACCTTCTAATTGGTCCATGGGAATCTCCTTTCACCCTCATCATCCATTCTTTAGGCTGAAGCCAGAGAAAGCTTTTACAAACACAAATGGGATAATGCCATCCCTTCCTGAAGTTCTTTAATAGCTTTGCTTTGCTTGGAGGGTCAACAGCAATATTCTTAATGTGGCCTCCATGCCCTTGTGTTGTCTGCCAGGTCCCAACTCTTTATCCTCATCATCCACAGGCAGCCACACCTTTTTGTTGCTTTTCTTTTTCTTTTTTTTCTGGTGGTGGGGCAGTGGGGGTGGCATATTGCACAGCAAGTGGGATCTTAGTTCCCCAACCAGGGATTGAACCTATGCCCCCTGCATCGGAAACTCAGACTCTTAACCACTGGACCGCCAGGGAAGTCCTGCCACACCTTCTGTTCTCCAGTAGCAATGAGCTCTCATTCCTCAAGGCCATGGCACACTTGTTCTGTCCATCAGGAATCTTCTCCAAAACCTCCCCCACCTCCCTTCTTCTTGAAAATGCCTACTCATCTGATCTCGGCTTAATTGTTTCTTCCCCAAGGAAACCATTCCTTCTAGGGTGAGCTCACTACCTCACTGGCCACTCCAAGACTAGTTGGAGTTTCCCGGTTTACACCCTCCCAGCCTTGTCTTCTTGTCTTTCAGAGCACGTCATCATGGTTATAATCACATGGAATCTTGACAAACTAGGTCTGGGCACTTCATAAGTGCAAGGATCCATTCTGTCTCCTGGTTCTTGCTGCGTCTCCAAAGACTGCAAAGGGATTGGTGCCTGATAGATCCTTACTATTCACTGGATGAGTGAATGAATGAATGAACAAGTAATGAATGTGTTTTTTTTTTTTTTTTGACAAGAATAATTATCCTCTGGGTGGGGTGGGGAGGGATACTTGGGGAGTTTGGGATTGAAATGTACACACTACTATATTTAAAATGGATAACTGGATTTCCCTGGTGGTCCAGTGGTTAAGAATCTGCCTGCCAATGCAGGAGACACAAGTCCCATCCCTGGTCCAGGAAGATCTGACATACTGTCGGACAACAAAGTCCATGTATCACAACTACTGGAGCCTGTGAGCCCTAGAGCCCACGCTCTGCAACAAGAGAAGCCACAGCACGAGAAGCTTGAGCGACCCAAGGAGAAAGTAGCCTCTGCTCATCACAACTAGAGAAAGTCTGTGTGCAGCCACAAAGACCCAACACAGTCAAAAATAAATAAATTAAAAAAATAAAATGGATAGCCAACAAGGTACTACTGTATAGCACAGGGAACTCTGCTCAGTGTTATGTGGCAGCCTGGATGGGAGGGGAGTTTTGGGGAGAATGGATACTTGTATATGTATCGCCAAGTCCCTTTGCTGTCTACCTGAAATTATCACAACATTGTTATTTGGCTATACTCCAATATAAAATAAAAACTTTTTAAAAAAAGGACAGTTATCCTCTCTGGGTCTCGGTTACACATTCTGTTAATTGAATATCCTATTATAATCATCCTTGTCTTCTTAGAGGCAGCGTTGTATGAAAAACTGAAATTCCACACTCAGCCAAGGTACTCTTGTTGCTTAGTTACCAAGTTGTGTCCGACTGTTTGTGACCCTGTGGACTGCAGCACGCCAGGCTTCTGTGTCCCTCACTGTCTCTTGGAGTTTGCCCAAGTTCATGTCCATTGAGTTGGTGATGCCATCCAACCATCTCATCCTCTGTCGTCCCCTTCTCCTCCTGCCCTCAGCCTTCCCCAGCATCAGGGTCTTTTCCAATGAGTCAGCTCTTCACATCAGATGGCCAAAGTATTGGAGCTTCAGCTTTAGCATCAGACTGTCCAAGGAATATTCAGGGTTGATTTCCTTAGGATGGACTGGTTTGATCTCCTTGTTGTCTAAGAGATTCTCAAGAGTCTTCTCTAACACCACAGTTCAAAGGCATCAATTCTTCAGCACTCTGCCTTCTTCATGGTCCAACTCTTACATCGGTACATGACTACTATACATGGTCGGAGAAGGCGATGGCACCCCACTGCAGTACTCTTGCCTGGAAAATCCCATGGATGGAGAAGCCTGGTAGGCTGCAGTCCATGGGGTCATGAAGAGTCGGACACAAACTGAGTGACTTCACTTTCACTTTTCCCTTTCATGCATTGGAGAAGGAAATGGCAACCCACTCCAGTGTTCTTGCCTGAAGGATCCCAGGGATGGGGAGCCTGGTGGGCTGCCGTCTATGGGGTCACACAGAGTCGGACACGACTGAAGCGACTTAGCAGCAACTATCCTTACATGGTGCTCCTACTGGCTCACAACTTATGGTCATTCTCATCCCAAACTGTTCATCCATAACAGACAAGCTGGCAATTGATGCCTGCTCCAGATAGTCCATGAATTATTTCAAGATCAGTTATTAAAACTGATAAATTCCTAAGGACCAGTTCAAGACCTGACCCCTTTCAACCCCAATTTCCTCTCCTTTGGTCTCCATCCCAAGTCCTGGCATGTCTCATCATCAGTGGAAGTTCCAGGAAGCCAAGAGGAGGCACTGCCCTCTCAGGTGAGTGGTGACCTCCTGCTCATTCAAATACCATCTCCCCATGCCCCAAGGTAGCAGCAGGGTATGGGTACTCCAAATGCCACATCGCGACCCTAGTGAGCAGAGCCAATCCTCAGACTCACTGTGGAAAGATCTGGCTAGTCTCAGAGTCAGAAGCACTCACCATTCAAGGGCTGCAAAACAGACGAACGGGTTTTAATTCCTTTGGTCAGGCCTTTCCCTCCATAGGAAGTCTCACAGGACCTTGCTCATAAGAAATGGGGCCAGTTTTCATCCTTAATCATGCAGCTCCAAGGCCAACCTTGACCACATTCACGGGGCATCGGGAATAGAAACATCCTTCTCCTTTGCCAGCAAAGGTCTACTTGACTCTTCACCCTGTGACGTTTAAACCCTTGTGTTTGTCTTGTTGTAACTCCATATGTGGCCCCTCAAGATGACACCTCTAACAGGGATGCTGGCTTTGCAAATTGATGTGAATGTATTTGGCAGCGTCTTGAGATGCTGAGTTCACAAATCTGTCCTTCCAATCATCTGAATTCGGTTTGATGCCTTTTGGCCCAATGTCAACAAACACTGAACGTGTATGGCTATAGAGCAGGGAGTCTGCCCAGCTTGATTAGATGGAGAGCAAAAGGAACAGATGTTTGCTTTAAGAATTGGACATAGGGTTGGCCTCAAAACATAACTGTCCTCTGTATCCAACATGTCTAATGCTATTGGATAATCTACATCTCTCTTTGGGATTCTAATTTCAGAGATTAATTTATCCTAAGAATATTGTTAATCTCATTGCCCAGTTCTTTTCCTTTCATTAAACAGAACTGAGATCTAGCTTTGTGCCAAGCCCTGTGTTATGTCTTTGATAAAGAAATGGGATTGTGATCTTTTTTTTTTTTTCTCATTTTCTAGCATAGGAGGAAAAAAAAAGGGAATGGATGGCAGTGTATTATGATATATATATATATATATAATACAGGTATAAATAAAATATCACAAACACTGAGAAGAGATAATTAAGGCATGTTTGTGAGAGGTGGTGGCATTTGAACTGAGTCCCATGTGAGGAAGACAGAAGGGAATATTCGGTGAAGAAAAAGGCAAAGGCAAGAAAAAAATTGGGATGGACATGTACACACTTCTTTGTTTAGAATGAATAACCAACAAGGAACACAGTAGCACGTGGAACTCTGCCCAATTATGTGGCAGTCTGGATGGGAGAGGAGTCTGGAGGAGAATGGATACATGTATATGCATGACTGAGTCCCTTCACTATACAGAGGAGAGATGGTTGGATGGCATCACCGACTCAGTGGACATGAGTTTGTCCATTGCAGGCTCCGGGAGTTGGTAATGGACGGGGAAGCCTGGCGTGCTGCCGTAAATGAGGTTGCAAAGAGTTGGACATGACTGAGCGACTGAACTGAGCTTCACTATTCACCTGAAACTATCACAACAGTGTTTGTTAATTGGCTATACCCAACACAAAATAAAAAAGGTTTTCAAAAAGAAAAAAGAGGGCAAACAACATAAACAGGAAATCGAGGAAATTTTAAAAACCAAGGAGCATATGATGATACATTCAAAAATCACAGTAATTAATTCCTGTCAGCCTGGGAAATTTAGAAAGCTGGATGATGCCAAGTGCTTCTGAGATGCAGAGGATATAGACATTGGAGTAGCCATTCTGTAGAACAATCTGTCAATATTTAGTCAGATTAGGTACACTAATGCACTCTGGCCAGCAATTCAACTTCTGAGCATCTATCTCCCAGGGAAATTTTCACACAAATCCATTGTAGCACCATTTGGGGTTCTGGGGAGTTGGAGGCAACCCCTTGCACAGATGACAGTGTGCAGTGAATTAAAACTGACATTAACATAACTCTAAGCCTGAGACTACAAAAGGAGAGAGACACAAAGAGATTGAAAATGGGGTAAAGTATTGCAGACAAAGGAAGTGGCTTGGAGAGAAGGTTTATTGTTTTCTGAGTATCACAAGTGTTGTCCGGCGGGGTCACTGGGTATGCCTAGAAAGCAATGAAAGCAAGACGTGAACAGGTAGGTTGGGTGTAGAATATAAAGGGCCTTGTAAGAAAAGCTAAATGGGTTGTTACTGTTATTCAGTCACTAAGTCTGACTTCTGTGACTTCACGGATTACAGACCAGGCTCTTCTGTCTTCTATTATTGCCCGAAGTTTGCTCAAATTCATCTCCACTGAGTCAGTGAAGCTATCTAACCACCTCATCCTCTGCTGCCCCCTTCTCCTTTTGCTTTCAATTTTTCCCAGCATCAGAGTCTTTTCCAGTGAGCCAGCTATTTGCATCAGGTGGCCAAAAGTATTGGAGTTTCAGCATCAGTCCTTTCAAAGCATACTCATTAAGAACCCCATGAACAGTGTGCTAAAAGGATAGACACTTTAGTTCATAAGCAGTTGAGTACAAGGTAGAGAGCAATAGAATCATATTTGGATTTTAAGCTAATTACTCAAGTAGCTGCAGGGAAGAAATGAAAAAAGATGATGAGTCAGGTACCAAGGACCAGTGGAATCCAGGAATAGGGGGGAAGTTCTCAATGTTTTGCTGCATCTTCCCTTCCACATACAAGCACAATGAGAGCAACCTATGAAGTGTCACTAAGGTGCCCAAAGCCCCACATCTGTCTGTCTGTAAGGGGTATCTTCTATTTCTTCTTCAAAAACCATGAAGTTGTCACCAGAACTTTCCCTACTCTCCAGCCAAATTCAATTCGTCAACTTTTTTGAATCAGTTCAGTGCAGAGTCCTGGGACTGATTGACCAATAAGACTTGGTTTTCACTTTTGAGACTTAAAAGTTTCTTCCTGCTGGCCACCTTACTCTGGCTCACAGCCCAACACTCCACAAAAATGGAGGGAAACGGATGATGACTTATCTTGGAAACACAAAAAAACTCCTGAGGGGAGCCTTCACATTAGAAAACCAATCAATGTGATTCACTATATTAACAAACTTAAAAGAAAAATCACAGGAGCATCTTAATAGATGCAGAAATATTTTTTTTTAATGATATTGGGGTGGGAGGTGAGAGTGAGGTTCAAGAGAGAAGGGATATACATATACCTATGGCTGATTCATCTTGATGTATGGCAGAAACTAACATAATATTGTAAAGCAATTATCCTCCAATTAAAAATAAATGAATTTTTTAAAATAAAAAAAAATGATACTGGGAACAAGTGCATAAATTCCCCTTCCCTCCTCCAAGAATGTCTAACCATAGCTCACAGAATACACAAAAATTAACACAAAATAACTCTTTGTGAAATTGTGTCACCCAAAGACTTTTTGGGTTTTACTGGAAAAAATCCAACATCCACAGCAGATAAAAACTCTCAACAACTTTGGAAGAGAGAGGAACTTTCTTACTTTGGTAAAGACATCTAAACCTATAGCTAACATCATTCTTTTTTAAAAAATGAATTAATTACTTTTAATTGGAGGCTAATTACTTTACAATATTGTGGTGGTTTCTGCCATACATTGACATGAATCAGCCACGGGTGCACATGTCCCCCCATCCTGAAGCCCCTCTCACCTCCCTCCCCACCCCATCCCTCTGGGTTGTCGCAGAGCGCCAGCTCCGAGTACCCAGCACCATGCATTGAACTTGCACTGGTCATTTATTTCACATATGGTAATATACATGTTTCAATGCTATTCTCTCAAATCATCCCATCCTCACCATCTCCCACATAGACCAAAAGTCTGTTCTTTACATCTGTCTCTTTTATTTTCTTGCATATAGGTTCATCATTACTGTCTTTTTAAATTCCATACATATGCATTAATATACTATATTGGTGTTTCTCTTTCTGACTTACTTTACTCTGTATAATAGCCTCCAGTTTCATCCACCTCATTAGAACTGACTCACATGTGATCCTTTTTATACCTGAATAATATTCCATCGTGTATATGTACCACAACTTCCTTATCCATTCATCTGCAGATGGACATCTAGGTTGCTTCCATGTCCTAGCTATTGTAAACAGTGCTGAAACAAAAGATCTATATATAGAAAACTATAAAACACTGATGAAAGAAATCAAAGATGACACAAATAAATGGAGAAATATACCATGTTCATGGATTGGAAGAATCAATATAGTGAAAATGAATATGCTACCCAAAGAAATCTATGGATTCAATGCAATACCTATGAAGCTGCTGCTGCTGCTGCTGCTGCTAAGTCACTTCAGTCGTGTCCAACTCTGTGTGACCCCAGAGACGGCAGCCCACCAGGCTGCCCCATCCCTGGGATTCTCCAGGCAAGAACACTGGAGTGGGTTGCCATTTCCTTCTTCAATGCGTGAAAGTAAAAAGCGAAAGTGAAGTCTCTCAGTCATGTCTGACTCTTAGTGACCCCATGGACTGCAGCCTACCAGGCTCCTCCATCCATAGATTTTCCAGGCAAGAGTACTGGAGTGGGGTGCAATTGCCTTCTCCAACCTATGAAGCTACCAATGTTATTTTTCACAGAACTAGAACAAATAATTTCACAATTTGTATGGAAACACAAAAAACTTCAAATAGCCAAAGCAATCTTGAGAAAGAAGAATGGAACTGGAGGAATTAACTTTCCTGACTTCAGACTATACTACAAAGCTTCAGTCATCAAGACAGTGTGGTACTGGTACAAAGATAGAAATATAGATCAGTGGAACAGAACAGAAAGCCCAGAGATAAATCCATGCACCTATGGACACCTTATCTTTGACAAAGGAGGCAAGAATACACAATGGAGAAAAGACAATCTCTTTAACAAGTGGAGCTGGGGAAACCGGTCAACCACCTGTGAAAGAATGAAACTAGAAAACTTTCTAACATCATACCCAAAAATAAACTCAAAATGGATTAAAGATCTAAATGCAGGATCATAAACTATAAAACTCTTAAAGGAAAACATAGGCAGAACACGCTCTGACATAAATCACAGCAAGATCCTCTGTGACCCACCTCCCAGAGTAACGGAAATAAAAAATGGGACCTAATTAAACTTAAAAGCTTTTGTATAATGAAGGAAACTATAAGCAAGGTGAAAAGGCAGCTTTCAGAATGTGAGAAAATAATAGCAAATGAAACAACTAACAAAGAATTAATCTTCAAAATATACAAGTAGCTCATGCAGCTCAATACCAGAAAAATAAATAACCAATCAAAAAGTGGGCCAAAGAACTAAACAGACATTTCTCCAAAGAAGACATACAGATGGCTAATAAACACATGAAAAGATGCTCAACATCACTCATTATCAGAGAAATGCAAATGAAATCCACAATGAAGTACCATCTCACACCAGTCAGAATGGCTGCCATCAAAAAGTCTACAAACACCAAGGCTGGAGAGGGTGTGGAGAAAAGGGAACACTTTTACACTGTTAGTGGGAAGATTCCTTAAAAATCTGGAAATAGAATTAACATCATTCTTAATGGTGAAAAGCTGAACACTTTCCTCCTAACATCAGGAACAAGACAGAAATGTTAGCTCTGACCAGAGGCTCTAGCAGTGCCGTCAGGTAATAAAAAGAAATAAAGACATACAGATTGGAAAGAATGAAGTAAAACTGTCTTTATTACAGGTGACATGATTGTGAAGGGGGCCAGAAAAAGCCACCCCAAAGTGTGCCACTTTGGCATAAGGATTGTTTCAAGATGAAGGCAATCGAGAATTAACAGACGCAGAAAGAAGACGCCTTGGAGTTTCCCTTATCTAACTAAAAGTAAAAACTTCAGAGAAAGGAGGTCACTATAAATCCCTTCTCCAGGGGAGTTTTATGGCAACAAAGAAGATAGAAAGCCAGCATCAAGAAGGGTCTGTACAAACAAACCTTACTAAAATAACCTTTATCTTCCATCAGCTTCCCCATATATTTACCATGCCACAATTTACTACCCCTAGAAGCCTCAGTACTTTGGCTACCTGATGCAAAGATCTGACTCATTTGAAAAGACCCTGATTCTGGGAAAGATTGAAGGCAGGGGGAGAAGGGGACAAAAAAGGATGAGATGGTTGGATGGCATCACCAACTCAATGGACATGAGTTTGGGTAAACTCCAGGAGTTGGTGATGGACAGGGAAGCCTGGCATGCTGCAGTCCATGGAGTCACAAAGAGTCAGACACGACTGAGTGACTGAACTGAACTGAACTGAGGAGCCTCAATTCCCCTTTCCTTTGTCTATCTACATCTCCTTTTCACATTTGGTTAAAATGGTATATAAGCTTCCAAGTCCATCCGCTTCTGTGGGTTTTTACTTCTTTCCTTTGTATCCCCCACAGATGTAAAATTTTAAATATTAATTAAAATTCTATTTCTTTTTCTATTAATCTTTTTCTTATCAGTTTGATTCATGGGCCCCATGTACACAAACTAAGAAGGTAGAGGAACTGATGTAGACAAAGGGATGAGATCTCTGAAAACTTAATAAGTGAGATTAGTACGGTTGAAGGCTATAAGACAAAAGTCATCATAATTTTATGGACTTTTAGTGAACACTGGCAATTTGAAATCAAATTAAAAATGCTTTCTGCAAAGAAACTAAAAAATAGATTCTAAATGTATATGGATATGCAAAGCACTTAGGATAGCCAAAACAACTAAGAAAAAGAACTAGAAAACTAGAAGACTAACATTACTTGCTTTTAAGAGCCTGGCGGGCTACAGTCCATGGGGTCACAAAGAGTCGGACACTACTGAGTGACTAACACTTTCACTTTTACAACTCTATTGGCAGAAAGTGAAGAGGAACTAAAGAATCCCCTGATGAGAGTGAAAGATGACAGTGAAAAAGCTGGCTTAAAACTCAACATTTAAAAAACTAAGATCATGGCAGCCAGTATCATCACTTCATGGCAAATAGATGGGAAAAAGTAAAAACAGGGGCAGATTTTATTTTCCTGGGCTCCAAAATCACTGATCACTACAGACGGTGACTGCACCCACAAAATTAAAAGACACTTGATCCTTGGAAGAAAAACTATGACAAACCTAGACAGCCTATTAAAAAGCAGAGACATCACTTTGTCAACAAAGGGCTGTATACTCAAGGCTAAGGTTTTTCCAGTAGTCATGTATGGATGTGAAAGTTGGACCATAAAGAAGGCTGAGCACTGAAGAATTAATGCTTTCAAACTGTGGTGCTGGAGAAGACTCTTGAGAGTCCTTTAGACTGCAAAGAGATCACACCAGTCAATTCTAAAAGAAATCAACCCTGAATATTCTGGAAAGACTGATGCTAAAAATGAAGCTCCAATACTTTGGCCACCTGATGCAAAGAGTTGATTCACTGGAAAAGATCCTGAAGCTGGAAAAGACTGAGGGCAAGCAGAGAAGGGGGCAACAGAGGATGAGATGGTTGGATGACATCACCAACTCAATGGACATGAGTTTGATCAAACTCCAGGAGATAGTGAAGGACAGGGAAGCCTGGCGTGCTGCAGTCCATGGGGTCACAAAGAGTCAGACACCACTGAACCACTGAACAACAAAACAACAAACCTGTGTGCAAACTCTCTGGGGCGTATTCAGCGTGTTCTCTTTTTAGATCTTCTCTCACCAGGTCAGTTCCAGCCCCAGGCGTAGTGTTACAAGAGTGTTAAAACTTCAAGGAATGCCAGAGTCAAGGAGTTTTAGATTTCTAAGAGACCTGTGAGATCAGCTAGTTCAACTCCTTATTTTACAAGCAATTGAATTGTATTTTAAAGCTACCCAGCAAAAAGGAAAGGCACTGAGGTAGGCAGGTTTTCTGACCTCATGGTGGCCTCAGGCAAACCTCTTAACCTTCTCTGGCTTTGAGTGTTTCATATGTAAAACAAGGACAAACTTACAGCCAGAGGACTGCGGGCAAGCCTGCTCTCTCCCTCCCTTCCCGCAGGTGACAGCAGGAATTCTTATATCTTTCTTCTTTTCAAGTTTGAAAAACATTGGCCATCCAGGCGGTTGTTTAATCTTAGAAGTGGTTTAAGAAAAAAAAAACAAAGGCAAGAATCTATAAGAAATGGTACACAGACTTGGAAAACCCATGCTGGAGATTCTAGAGTCTAAATTTCAAAGCCAGCTCCTACTTGTGAATTTGGGAAGCTCTTGAGGATGTCAAGGCATGTAAATCACTTTCTTTCTTATCTGGATGCACTCACAGGGATGTCCTAAGATATCAAATATTGAGCCTCAGTTTGTCTCTTGTTCTCACCACCACAAAGGAAACTGCAAGCTCAGAAATTTATCAAAGATGCACTGGTCGCATCTCCCATTGTGCAGTAAATACTACACTTCTCACCAGCTATTCGAGGCAGTTACTCACTCACTCACTCACTATAAGGGCTTCCCAGGTGGCTCAGTAATAAAGAATGTGCCTGCCAATGCAGGACCCGCAGGAAATGCAGGTTCTATACCTGGGTTGGGAAGATCCCCTGGAGAAGGAAATGACAACCTACTTCAGTATTCTTGCCTGGAGAATTCCATGGACAGAGGAGCTTGGTGGGCTACAGTCCATGGAGTCACAGAGAATTGGACACGACTGAGTGACTGAGCACTCACTCACTACAAAGTCACAGCAAGTGCCGAATTAGCGAATTTTGAATCACTGCCCCTGGCGTACATACAGTCAGGCTACTGCAAGGCTCTGGCTACATATCCATCAACCGATCAATACAGAACCTTGTTTCCTATGTGTTTCTGCTTAAAGACACTTGAGTTACTGTATACTGTTTATTTGTTACCATACAACAACAGCACAGTAACTCAGGCCTGAATCCAGCTTATCTAACACATCCCAGTCCTCTTGTACGTAGGAACCCCAGATCACACTTCAACAGTGCTTGGGGGTCGTTTTAAATAGCAAAATCACCAATGGAAAAAGCACACACACACACACACACACACACACTCATACTCACATGTGGCATTAAACAGACCATGGAAAGGATACTTGTTCACAGCCTGAGAGCTGAAACAAGAAGGCAGATTGCCTCTTGTTCAACCTTGTCTGGGAAAGCGTTTGCTGGCAACTCTGATTTTTTGCTGCTCTTCGAATGACTGCAAAAATACTGTGACTATTTATTGATTGGGGAATTACAAACACATTTTAGTGAGCCAGTAGGTGAATTCTTAAATACAGAATCTATGAATAATGAGAGTCAACCATCACTTGGTACCCAGCGGTATCTGGCCCTTCTAAGCTTTCCCTGTGCAACCAATGCCAGGAGCCTGAAAACTACATCTCCCAGGCCCCCTGTCAGTTGGATTCCTACTTAGATTCTGCCAGTGATGAGAACTCACATCAGATGTGGCAGGTGGGAAAGAAGCGGGAACAGTTATAAGGCTTGGACATCGGCAGGCAGGTGAATAGATTTCCGCAGATGGCTGTGTAATGTTTTGCAGTGTTTTCCAAGCTTTCTCCAGTGAATCACTGACTCTGGGTGCCTGCTTCTTACAATTCCTGCAACTGCCTGACTTCCTGGGATCATTGTTGATTTCCCCTCGTGTCTGCATCCCCAGTTTTGCCAAAGTTCCATGGAGCACCTATGATGTAGTGACTTACAATGCTCAGTCGTGTCCAGCTCTTTGTGGCCCCATGGACTGTAGACTGCCAGGCTTCTCTGTCCATGGGATTTCCCAGGCAAGAATACTGGAGTGGGGTGCCATTTCCAATTCCAGGGCATCTTCCTGACCCAGGGATCAAACCCATGTCTCCTGCATTGCAGGCCAATATTTTATCACGTAGCCACGAGGGAAGCCCATATCCTTTAGTAAACTTTAGTAACATATCTTCTAATAATGTACGTAACAGATTTCATGAGTTCTGTGAGCTGCTCTAGCCAGTTCATCAAGCCTGAAGAGGGAGTCATGGGAATGTGGAAATGTGCAATTTATAGCCCCATCAGTCAGGCGCAGGTGACAACTTGGATTTGCAATTGACATTTGAAGGAGAGGGAGGCGGGCAATGTTGCAGGACTAAGCCTTTTTTTTTTTTTTTTCAGTCTTTTGCCCAAGCTGTGAGGCATGTGGGATCTTAGCTTCCCAGCCAGGGATCCAACACTCACTCCCTGCATTGGCAGCTCAGAGTCTTAATCACTGGACTGCCAGGGGAGTCCCTGTAGGACTAAGCCTTAACCTGTGAGATCTGATTCTGTCTTCAGGTAAATAACATCAGAATTTGCTTAAATTGGAGGATACCCAGCTGACGTCAGAGATTTGGCTAGTAGGGTTGGGAAAAAAAAACCCAAATATCTAGTATCAGAATCGTTGAGTAAGGCAGTTGTGTTGGAGTAAACAGTAAACCCAGGAGGAAAAATCTGAGGTTTTCCCTGTTCAGCATCTAATTCCCTGTGTTAAACCCCTTTCTGACAACAACATCTACAGTGGCTTCTGGGACTCAGATTAAAATCACAAGAGCGAATCTGTATCTAACTGTCCCACTTTGAGAGACGGAAACTCGCTGATTTATTTCAAAGTAATACATTTGGAGGACAAACGTTTTCCTCTAAAGAGCAAAGTGCCCTCTCAGCATCCTAATTTGTCCAATCTCCATGGCCATGTTCTGAAAAGTATATCAAATGATTTGTGTTATTACATATTCAGATAGAACTAACCGAGCTTACCGATGAAGTCTCAGGCATGATGTTAAGAACTGTAGAAAAATGATCTGATTTGATCCTTACCACAAACCGGTGGGGAAGGCAATATTAGCTTTTACAAAATGAGTATCATAGACATTTAAGTCCTTGACTGGGGTCATGAAAACAGCAAAGGGTGGAACAGCGATTCAATACAAATTTCCCACATTGGCCCTGTGGCTGCTTCCCAGATGGGTGATTCCATATCCCCTCTTCCCCTCCCACCACCTCAGTCAATCTTTCGTTTGCCTTTCATAACTTAGGGGAAGACAACTGAAGTCAGGCTTTGATCCCCAGAAAAGTTTGTGTATTTTACATTTTGTTTGGAGCTAATAATTAATGACAGACTTTCCAGGTGACTCAGTGGGTAAAGAATCCTCCTGCCAAGCAGGAGATGCAAGTTCGATTCCTGGTTGGGAAGATCCCCTGGAGAAGGAAATGGCAACCCACTACAGTAATCTTGCCTGGGAAATCCCATGGACAGAGGAGCCTGGCGGGCTACAGTCCATGGGGTCGCAAGGAGTGAGACTCAACTTAGCGACTAAACAACAACAATAATTAATGACATTTTCTTAACCACTGATGCAGTTATGAAATCAGCACATCCTTGAGCCAATAATCCTGTCTGTACATCCACCTAGATGAGTCATAAAATGATTGCAAGGTACAGGTAGGTATGGGGAATCTCTAACCTGGAGAAACCTTTATAAGGTGCATGATTTGGAACACTCCTAGGCTGACTCTCCTGTCTTTCCAGGCTGTGAAGTTTACTGCTACACAGATCTTACTGTGCTCATCACTTCATTTGAGCCTTAATAGTCACAGCAATGTTATGGACTGCATGCCATGTATTAATTTATTAAATATTAATGAGAGACTACCCTGGTGGTCCAGTGGCTGGTACTCCACACTCCCAATGCAGGAGGCCAGGGTTCAATCTCTGGTCAGAGAACTAGATTCCACACACCGAAATTAAGAGTTCACATGCCACAACTAAAGATGCCATGTGCTACAGCTGACACCCAGCAGAGCCAAATAAATAAACAAAATAAATACTTTGGAAAAATAATATGAATGAACATCTACAATGGGGTGGGCATGATGCTTGTAACTAGAAGTGCCCTTGGAGTCGGGGAACAGACTTTTCTTGGACAGACGTGAACTTCTCTTTTATGCCACATGATCTGCTCCTCTGTCGGGCAGATGGTGAACGATGACTTGAGTTCTTCTCCTCTGAGAATGAATGAGAAGGCTATTCTTATGGACTGAATGTTTGTGATCCTCCAAAATTCACATGCTGAAGTCTTAACCCCCAGTATGGCTGACTTTGGAGATGGAGTCTCTAGGGAGTAATTGAGGTTAAATGAGATCCTAAGGATGTGGCCCTGATTCGACTGGATTTGTGACATGTTCCTTGGTGGAGAGAAAGCATGGAAGATGCTTTATATTCTGCTTCCATGGGAATGCCAGCCTTGGGTTTCTGGGGAAAGTTAACTCAGAGTCCATAGGGAATTCATACAGGAGAAATTCACTAGAATGCCTGAGACAGTAAAGAGTCTAGGGAACCTTCAGTAACGTCCTTAACTTAGTGGATAGTTGAGTTGGTCTAGATGGTGGGGAAATGACTGTAGCCTCTTTCCTAGTACCTGGTGTTCCTGTACCTTCAGCCCTGCCTAGGCAACACCTAGGCATTCTGCAGGACATGCTAGCTAATGGCTTCCAGTTCTGTTTACCTACTGGCTCCCTTAAAAAAGAGCAACCAACAACCCCCCCCTGTTTGTCAAAAGGCTCAGTTACAAAAACATCTCTTCTAAATTCTCTTTACCACCCTCTACATTGTCTCTCTTGCCCTGAATAGAAACCTATGGCTGGAGCTGCAGCAGCCATCTTGAGATCATGAGGAAAAGGCTCAATGAAAGCAGAAACATCATTCTAAACATCATAGAGACTAACAACTAATACTGGGAAACCCTTATTTCTATTACTTGGAGCAGGACACAGTCCTAATTGACAAATAGCTCCAGCATCTGCCAGTAACTGCTCAATGCTGCTGCTGCTGCTGCTAAGTCACTTCAGTCATGTCCGACTCTGTGCGACCCCATAGACGGCAGCCCACCAGGCTTCCCGTCCCTGGGATTCTCCAGGCAAGAACACTGGAGTGGGTTGCCATTTCCTTCTCCAATGCATGAAAGTGAAAAGTGAAAGTGAAGTCTCTCAGTTGTGTCGGACTCCTGTGACCCCATGGACTGCAGCCTACCAGACTCCTCCGTCCATGGGATTTTCTAGGCAAAAGTACTGGAGTGGAGTGCCATTGCCTTCTCCAGTAACTGCTCAATAGCAGTGCTCAAAAATGTATGAATGATTCGTTGGGTGTTGGACTGAATAAATCAGTTGTTGTACCCACCCTGTAGCACTTAGCTCAGAGCCTGACAACTAATAGGCACATGATAAATATTTGTTGAATTATATTGCAGACTCAAAAGTCATCATTCAGCATGTTGAGGAGAGGGGCCTGAAATACTTCTCTGAAAAACCTAACTTTCCTTTTAAAGATCACAACAAAACTGCCAGAACTCTGAGTTGAAAGAAATAAGAAATTGAGAACATCTAGTACCCAAAAGCAGTGCTCCAATTTAGAAAGCCTAAAATAATACCACTCACTCATCACTCTTGTCTCCTGGCAAAGTACAAATTAGTGGCTTGGAAAATTCCTCCAAGCTCAAGGGTAATGCAGACATTAGCCTAAATACGAAAAGTCCTGATGACCTGCTAGGTCTACTTCTCAGGGAGGGTTTACTCAGGCTCAACAATATCCAGAAAATCCCAAGGCACTTGATTTGAAACTATCTCTGTGAAAAGTCAGATAAGATAGAAATAGGCGACAGCAGAGAGCCATCACAGTGCAGACAGAGGCATCTCCTTAGCTGCCAGCACAGAGCATGAAGGCTGTGTGTCCCCAGATAAGGCTGGCCTTGCCTTGTCACCCCACCCCTCCACCTTCAGCAGCAAAGACTCAGCCTACCAAGCCCTCCTTGGAAAGAGCTATGCAGATTGCCTGGCTTTGTCTCCCGGGAGCTCATCTCTGGTCCATGTCATCCCCCAGCTAGAAACAAGGATGGGAAAAACACCAGGCAGATTACTGAACATGCATTATTAATACTTATTAGCATATGACAATGCTCGCAGTGACAAGCACTGACGAAATATTGCTCATGGCAGCTCGGCCCACGTGTGCGGAGTCAGCGAGACTCACAGGCCTGGAAATGAAGCACGTGTTTGGATGGAGCAGCAAAGATGATGAAGTGGCCGCCCTACCCCCGACTGGACGTGCCTAAAGCAGGCGGGAAGCAGTTGAGACCGACCCTATCACTACAAGCTTTTGAGTCTGACAGGATTCTGATGTCAGCTCAAGCAAGAGATGTTGTTGTTGTTCAGTCGCCCAGTCATGTCCGGCTCTTTGTGACCCCATGGACTGCAGCACGCCAGGCCTCCCTGTCCCTCACTATCCCCTGGAGTTTGCCCAAGTTCAAGTCCATTGAGTCGGTGATGCTATTCAAACAAGGCATAACTACTCAGTTTGCTCATCAAAAAAATAGGATCACTCATATTTCAGCCCCGAAGCTAGATGTGACTATTAAGTAAAATAATGTAGATAAGATGCATGGCAGAGTGTCTAACCGTTCACATGAATGATAAATGTGCCTGTCTGTGTACAACCGTTCTTATTCAGACACTGTTATTTACAAGGCTCCACAGAAGAAAAAGAGCCAAGGCTGGAGGAGAAATATACAAGGGACAGAGCTAGTGGGCTGCCTGAGCAGCAGCTGGAGCCAAGGTCCTCTGACTTCCCAGACTGTGTTCCCTCGTCAGGGCCCCTCTCAAGAGGCTGAGGCTCAGCAGACAACCATGCGGAGAAAATGTCTTACAGACACAGCGATGTGGCTCTTGGAGGCCATAGAAGGTGTCTTTCCAGTTACTTCCACTCTCCTTCCTGGTTCCCCAGCTTTAGTTCTCCATGACATCTGAGCCCAAGAATCTCCCAGCCCTTCTGGGGGTCCTCGGGGCTAAGGAGCAGGCTGAGCCAGATCAAGTGGAAATGAAAAAGGGCCTCAGGGACAGCAGACTCAAGCTTCATTAAGACCTAATGAAAACCTGCCAGCAGATTGGGCACCGGTGCTTATGAGCTTTTTCTACCTCTTTCTTTTGTGACGGCCTTTTATGGGCTTTCAAGTCTAGAAAGATGAAGCAGAGGCTGGCCCAGGAGCCTGGAAAGACGGCAGCCAAAATTTCTCAACCAAAAAAAAAAATGGGCAGTGTGCTCTGAGGTGTGTGCCTGAGGTCAGGGGGGTCCTTAAAAAGAGAGAGTACAGGTCACTGGGGCAAAGGTCACCTCTGAGATGCATGGGAATTGTTATGTGTGAAGTCAAGCGATACCTGGAGTAACAGGTAAATTTGGCCTTGGAGTACAAAATGAAGCAGAGCAAAGGCTAGCAGAGTTTTGCCAAGAGAATGCACTGGTCATAGCAAACACCCTCTTCCAACAACACAAGAGAAGACTCTACACATGGACATCACCAGATGATCAACACCGAAATCAGATTGATTATATTCTTTGCAGCCAAAGATGGAGAAGCTCTATACAGTCAGCAAAAACAAGACCTGAAGCTGACTGTGACTCAGATCATGAACTCCTTATTGCAAAATTAAATTGAAGAAAGTAGGGAAAACCATGAGACCTAAATCAAATCCCTTATGATTATACAATGGAAGTGGACAAACAGATTCAAGGGATTAGATCTGATAGAGTGCCTGAAGAACTATGGACAGAGGTTCGTGATATTGTATAGGGGGCAGTGATCAAGACCATCCCCAAGAAAAAGATCTTCATGGACCCAGATAATCATGATGGTGTGACCACTCAACTAGAGCCAGACATCCTGGAATGTGAAGTCAAGTGGGCCTTAGAAAGCATCACTGTGAATAAAGCTAGTGAAGTTGATGGAATTCCAGTTGAGCTATTTCAAATCCTAAAAGATGATGCTGTGACAGTGCTACACTCAGTATGCCAGCGAATTTGGAAAACTCAGCAGTGGCCACAGGACTGGAAAAGGTCAGTTTTCATTTCAATCCCAAAGAAAGGCAATGCCAAAGAATGTTCAAACTATCACACAATTGCACTCATCTCACTCACTAGTAAAGTAATGCTCAAAATTCTCCAAGCCAGGCTTCAGCAATACGTGAACTTCCAGATGTTCAAGGTGGATTTATAAAAGACAGAGGAACCAGAGATCAAATTGCCAACACCTATTGGATCACTGAAAAAACAAGAGAGTTCCAGAAAAAAATCTATTTCTGCTTTATTGATTACGCCAAAGCCTTTGACTGTGTAGATCACAACAAATGGGAAAATTCTTCAAGTGATGGGAATACCAGACCACTGGAGAAGGAAATGGCAACCCACTCCAGTATTCTTGCCTAGAGAGTCCCGTGGACAGAGGAGCCCTGGTGGGCTGCTATTCATAGGGTCGCACAGAGTCGGACACAACTGAAGCAACTTAGCATGCATGCATGCATTGGAGAAGGAAATGTCAACCCGCTCCAGTATTCTTGCCTGGAGAATCCTAGGGATGGAGGAGCCTGGTGGGCTGCCATCTATGGGGTCGAACGGAGTCGGACATGACTGAAGTGACTTAGCAGCAGCAGCAGCATACCAGACCACCTGACCTGCCTCCTGAGAAATCTGTATGCAGGTCAAGAAACAACAGTTAGAACTGGACATGGAACAACAGACTGGTTCCAAATTGGGGAAGCAGTACGTCAAGGCTGTATACTGTCATCCTGCTTATTTAACTTATACGCAGAGTACAACAGGCAAAATGATGGGCTGGATAAAGCACAAGCTGGAATCAAGATTTCTGGGAGAAATACCAATAACCTCAAATATTCAGATGATACCAGCCTTATGGCAGAAAGTGAAGAGGAACTAAAGAGTCTCTTGATGAAAATGAAAGAGGAGAGTGAAAAAATTGGCTTAAAACTCAGCATTCAAAAAATTTAAGATCAAGGCACCTGGTCCCATTACTTCATGGCAAATAGATATGGAAACAATGGAAACAGTAAGAGACTTTGTTTTCTTGGCCTCCAAAATCACTGCAGATGACTGCAGCCATGAAATTAAAAGATGCTTGCTCCTTGGAAGAAAAGCTATGACCAACCTAGACAGCATATTAAAAAGCAGAGACATTACTTTGCCAACAAAGGTCCATCTAGTCAAAGCTATGGTTTTTCCAGTAGTCATGTATGGATGTGAGAGTTGAACTATAAAGAAAGCTGAGCGCTGAAAAATTGATGCTTTTGAAGTGTGGTGTTGGAGAAGATTCTTGAGAGTCCCTTGGACTGCAAGGAGATCCAACCAGTCCATCCTAAAGGAAATCAGTCCTGAATATTCAGTGGAAGGACTGATGCTGAAGCTGAAACTCCAGTAGTTTGGCCTCTTGATGCAAAGAACTGACTCATTGGAAAAGACCCTGATGCTGGGAAAGATTGAAGGCAGAAGGAGAAGTCCCGGATGACAGAGGATGAGATGATTGGATGGCATCACTGACTCGATGGACATGAGTTTGAGCAAGCTTTGGGAGTTGGTGATGGACAGGGAAGCCTGGCATGCTGCAGTCCATGGGATCACAAAGAGTCAGACACAACTGAGTGACTGAACTGAAACTGAGTATAAGATTATTACATATCAAACAGTAGGATCAGCAGCTCAGACCGTGGACACAGAGATGAAAGGGGGAAAAGAGAGAAATGGGAGGAAGGAAAGATCTCCCATTTTTTTTTAAGATTTTTTTTATGTGGATCATTTTAAAGTCTTTATTGAATTTGTCAGGTTATTTCTTCTGTTTCATGGTTTGGGCCATCAGGCATCAGGGATCTTAGATCCCCAGTCAGGGATTGAACCTGTATCTCTTGCATTGGAAGGTGAAGTCTTAACCACTAGACTACCAGGAAAGTCCCCAAGAATCTCGCATTTATATGCACCAACTCTGTATGTAAATTCATGAGTAATGATCACTCCACTCCTACCAACCACCACAACCACCACGATCAAAAGACCTCTGAACATCTTGACAATCTGTAGACCAAGGGTCCAGTGTAGAGGACATTTGTAGAGCTTATGGCTGCTCAGTGTCCATTTCACCTTTGAGACTGGCACCTTGATTTCCTTTTGGGAAATTGCTTCTCTCCCACAAGATACAGTCTGGAATAGCCAAGAAACAGAAATATGGCACCCAGACAGGATTGATTAGATACTCTGCACCAGAATGTGCATCTTGAGCTGTGACAAGGACCATGAAGGTGGTAATGCTCATCTATTCCAGCAGCTGCCCTCTGGCGTGACCCTCAAAATTCATGCTACCTGGACTTTTGAGTTTCCTTGGTGCTTGTTCGATTTGACCTTGTTTTTCAGCATTCCTGTCATCCCTTGGAACTCTTCTTTCTCCAAATTATCATAAACAATGACAAAGCAGCTAATTATTAATAGTTATTGCCCACGATCACCTAGAATTACTGTAGTTCAATTAGGCTGCTGCTTATAAGACAAGACAAGGCAAATGAAGAATTCCAGGAGATAAGATAGAACTGGACTTGAAAGAAGCAGGATACTGATGACAAGACAGTTGGGGGAAGAATTATATGGGGTAGAGCTTTTACACTTGGCCAGAGTATGAGAATATTTGTATCAATATAGATGTTCACCAAAAGGCCCCCTACTATTAAGGTGCTTAATAATTAGATGGACAGATTGGCCCTCTTTTCAATATCAATCACCCTTCTCAGCAATACCCAAAGACAGAACAGAGTGAACAAAATGGCATGTGAAATGGGATTCTAAGGATGCAGGCTAAGAACAGGCTCAGCACAATGGACTTCCTCTTGCCAAGGCCCTTCTGTCACCAGCTGTCACTCTAGACTGACCAGTACACTGACATCAATAATCAACCTCGAACAAAAAGGAACACCGATAGGGTAGCATACTGGTAGGAGTTCATGCCACTCCCTGGGCGGAGGCGGACTACATGGAGCCCCTCCTATAATAAAAGGCTGGGCGATGTACTCTGCTAGAGCGGCCCTTTTCTCCGGATTTGGTTTTGCTTCTGCTTCCTGGCCTGCCAGGCCTCTCGGCCAGCACTGTCATCTGTCAAGTTACTGAATATGTTTTTCACTGTCTCACACTACATTGCTTCTGACCAAAGAATGTTCTCCCAGGCAGAGAAGAAAGGCAATGAGCCGGTGCCCATGCGATCCACTCTCATCATGAATCCTATCACCCGGGAGAATCTGACTTTACAGACGGGTGGAAGGGCTTACTGATGGCTCAATCACAGAGTCAGTTGAAAGACAAGACTTTCAAGGTTCAGCATATGGTGCTCTCACCTCAATAGCTAGAATCCTTGAGTCCAGCACCAGGGAAGAAAATGTGAGAGAAGCAATTCTCATGAAGGTACTGAATGACCCATTTATAAACGTCTTCTTCCTGTACCCACGATTTGACTCTTTTAGGAGAAAGTGGAATTGGGAGCTAAGACAACACCTAGATATTTCCTGTTATTCACTTCCCTGGGACAAATATGGCTAACCCCGTTGGCTGAGATGACCGACTGAAGTATCAAGGGAAAACGGGGCTGCTGTCATATAATGGGGAACAGGAAATGTCTCAGGGAATCCCCTGAGACAGTCGCATCACTCTGACCTGCAATCAAGGGTGATGGCAGACAATGGCCACCCTGCTTGGGCAGGTCCGCCAGGGACTAAGAATGCAGATATGGGTTATCCTCACCTGCCCAAGAGCCCTCCACCAGCTGCAGGCTGGGAAAAGGTGAGGGAAAGGTGAGGGCACAGGAAGAGAGAAGCATTCCAGACTGCCGGAGCACCAGCTCTGCTTCTATACGCAGTTCAAGCATTCATTCATTCAACAAAGATTGACTGAATGCCTCCCCTCCAGCAAGCACTGTCTGGGGCAAGGGGCAAAGTGATGTGAACGTATAGTCAGTCATGTCTGATTCTTTGTGACCCCCATGGACTGTAGTCCGCTAGGCTCCTCTATCCATGGAATTTTCCAGGCAAGAATACTGGAGTGGGTTGCCATTTCCTACTCCAGGGGATCTTCCGGACTCAGGGATCAAACCCACATCTCCTGTGTCTCCTGCATTGGCAGGTAGATTCTTTACCACTGTGTCACTTCAGCAGCCATCAGAGCAAAGTAATGAATAAAACAAAACTCCCCTTCTGCATGGAGTTTGTGCGAATAACATTGTTGTTGTTGTTCAGTTGCTCAGTTGTGTCTGACTGTGGAAAATTCTTAAAGAGATGCAGGTAATAAACCACAGAAATAAATTAAATGTATATCATGAGAAAATGTGTTAAGGAGTACAGGGGGAAATAAAGACAGAGAAGGGAAACTGGGTGTTGGAGAAGGGTGGTGATATTAAAACCCTGTCATCAGAGCAGACATTCCTAAGAAGGTGTTATCTGAAAGCTGCAAAGGAACATGCTATGTAGCTCTTTCCAAGTGGAAGGGCTAGGCAGGGCACAACCATGTGGCGGGATAAGCCAGCCCTGTTGGAGGAGCAGTGAAGAGGCGGGGTGGCTGGAGTGGAGTGAAATGGATGCGGGAGGAAGTCACAGTCAGAGTCATGAATGCCAGATCACAGATACCCTCCAGGTGTGATGAGAGGTTTGGTTTCTATGGAGACTGCTGGAAGCCACTAGAGGTTAGGGCAGGATGGTGTCTTTTGATATGACGCCCTTTTCATGGGTTCACTCTGTCTGCTGTGTTGAGAGTAAGTCTACAGTGGGCAAGAGGAGGAGCAGGCAAGCAGACTAAGATATTTGGCAGCCTATGCAGCAGTCCTGGCAAGAGCTGGTGGTGTCTGCATCAGGGTTATAATCAGGAAGGGGTGCCAATTGGTTGGATGCTGGATGTACTTTAAAAGTAAAACCACTGAGACTTGCTATCAAATTTGATACAGCTTAAGAAAGAGAGGATGTCAAGGATGCCCCTAAGGTTTCCAGTCTAAGCCACAGAGATGGGAAGGTTTCACAGGACTTAAGGGAAGACCAGGAGCTCACTTTGTACATGGACCAACAGACATACAGGTGGAGACAGAGACGGGTGAGTTTTAGGTTGTGCCCTACTCTGTGACCTCATGGACTGAAGCCCACCAGGCTTCCCAGTCCATCAGCATCTCCTGGGGTGTGCTCAGGCTCATGTTCATTGAGTCTGTGATGCCATCCAACCATCTGATCCTCTGTTGTCCCCTTCTCCTCCTGCCTTCAATCTTTCCCAGCATCAGGGTCTTTTCCAATGAGTCAGCTCTTCACATCAGGTGGCTAAAGTATTGAAGTTTTAGCTTCAGCATCAATCCTTCCAATGAATATTCATTGGAAGGGTTGATTTCCTTTAGGATTGACCGGTTTGATCTCCTTGAAGTCCAAGGGATTCTCAAGAGTCTTCTTCAGCACTGTAGGTCCAAAACATCAATTCTTTGGCACTCACCCTTCTTTATGGACAAGCTCTCACATCCTTACATGACTACTGGAAAGACCATAGCTTTGACTATACGGACTTTTGTCGGTGAAATGCTGTCTCTGCTTTTTAATCCGCTGTGGCTGACAACAAACATGCCTTTTTGTATTTTAATTAATTTCCCTCTTCTTCTCTCTTCCTTTCGCCTCACATGGTGTGGAGGCTGGGTGGGTGGTAGTTAAATTAACCATCTACTTCATAGACGGCTGAAGATCCAGACAGGCTCACGCAGAAGTGGAGGCGAAGGAAATATCCAGCCGAGATTCAGAACATGGAACTTGGACGCATGAGTGATAGTTTAATTTGCTCTTTTTTGGTAAAGAGGTGGGAGTATTTTCAGTTACAGGAATACTGGATTGTTCAGCGACGGAATTTCAAGAAATACATATAAGGGAGGAAGTGTGGCTATAGAGGATGTGTAGCAGTGGACAGCTATGAGTTTCTGACTATTCCACACCCCTGCTTCCTTCCAGGTGTATGGACCTCAGGTCTCCTGTGTCAGAAGGATCACAATAGCACACGTGTACTCGGTTGCTCAGTTGGGCCCGGCTCTTTGTGACCCCATGGACGGTAGCCAGCCAGGCTCCTCTCTCCATGGGATTTTCTAGGCTAGACTATTGGAGGGGGTTGCCATTTCCTTCTCCAGGAGATCTTCTTGACCCAGGGATCAAACCCACGTCTCTTGGCATCTCCTGTCTTGGCAGGCAGGTTCTTTACCACTGAGACACCTGGGATCATAATAGAGCCTCGGGCCATAAACCAGGCTTGCAACTTCCAGCTTTAGGGTCCTCACACCAGCCTCTCAACCTGCATCTGGGTAATGACTGTGACACTTTGTGAGACTCAATCTGGAACCTACGGATGAGGGTCTAGGTGTGGAGCGTTTGTCTGGCTTGCCCAGATCCTGCTGGATCTGATTTACCCTTCATTTCCCCAATGGGTACGACTCTTGGCCTTGAATCCAGTCAAGTTGACTAGTCTTAGCCATTTGTCCTTGTTCCAACAAGGCTTTTCCATCCAACTGACATGGCGCTTATGGTAAAGAACCCAGCTGCCAATGCAGGAGACCAAAGAGACACGAGTTCGATTCCTGGGTTGAGAAGATCCCCAGGAGGAGGGCATGGCAACCCACTCCAGTTTTCTTGCCTGGAGAATCCCATGGACAGAGGAGCCTGGCAGGCTACAGTCCATAGGGTCACAAAGAGTTAGACATGACTGAAGCAGCTTAGCACATCCAGTCAACATGGAATTAATCCTTGACTACCATCCTTTACTGGAATTCATTCATTTTCTTGGAAAAGTCCCAAAGGGTCTGAGTGAATGAAGATGTGGAGTCAAGAGAGTATGCCAGAAAAGAGTCAGGCTGGGCAGACCAATATCCTGATGCCTGAGAAATCCAGACCACCATGAAAACCAAGTAAGTTTGAGGTGGGTGTCAGAAGCCAAACAACGCAATCTGGGGAGAAGGAGTTAGGAGATGACCAGGACAATGGGTTCATTGAGGGGAGTGAGCATACACGCCAGGGGCAGAAGCAGGGAGATTGTTCCTGGCTGATCTTGTTGCTTTGTGTATGTGCTAAATCACTTCAGTCATGTATGACTCTGTGTGACCCTATGAACTGTAGCCCACCGGGTTCCTCTGTCCATGGAATTCTCTAGGCAAGAATACTGGAGTGGGTTGCCATGCCTTTCACCTTAGATCACATGGATAACCTGGATCCACTGAAGAGACACAATGACACCCATTGTTTCCATTTGAGAGGCTCTCCTGAGTCAACGATTTGGACAGTCCTTAGATAGTAAGTATCGATTTTTACAATCCTTTGATAGTAAGTATCATGCTGCTGGAAGCTTCAGAAGCTGCCACTCCCTGCTCAGATATTTCATAACAGCACCATGACCACAATTAGCCATGGTCTTTGCACACAGAGCTTTGCAAGCTTGGTACCCACTGCTAACAGACCAGTGCCTCCATGTCCCTGTGCTCTACTGGTTCCAGCTGGGTGCCACCTTCAACATCCCCTCCCTCACCCCCTTGGAAATGAACCATCGCTGTCAATTTCCTGTCCAGAGTGACTTTCAGAGACATGCCGGGGAGCTTTTATTGAAGTTGGGAAATTGGAAAGCATCTCAATTTCTCTTGCACCAAGATTTTATTATTTCCTTTGAAGTGAATTTTCAAATACACCAGACTCATCTCTGCTCAAATGGAAGTATGAAAATGCATGTAAAAATCAAAAAGAAGAGCTTTCTCTGGCTGTCTCCTGTTTTGTATTGTCCATGTCCTTGCCTGCCTGCCTTGCATTTGTTAACAGAAAGATCGTCTCTGTCCATGCACAAGCAGATGGCCAGACGGAGGACCAGATTCCTAGGGAAAAATTGCTCTGAGATTTTAAAAGTCTTATTTTTTTTTCAATTTTAGCTATTCATCCTTCAGAGGCAGAGGTCACCCTAATAAAAGGCTTCTGAGTTTTATGAACATTTTTCTGTATATTCCTTGCATCCCTGGAATAAACCCAACTTGATCATTGTGTATGAGCTTTTTAACGTGTTGTTGAATTCTGTTTGCTAGAATTTTGTTGAGGATTTTTGCATCTATGTTCATCAGTGATATTGGTATATTCTTTGCTTTGCCAGGTTTTGGTATCAGGGTGATTGTGGCCTCATAGAATGAGTTTGGAAGTGTTCTTTCTCTGCAACTTTATGGAATAGTTTCAGAAAATAGGCATTAGCTCCTCTCTAAATGTTTGATATAATTCCTGTGAAGCCATCTGACCCTGGGCTTTTGTTTTTTGGGAGATTTTTGATCACAGTTTCAATTTTAGTGTTTGTAATTGAGTTGTTCATAATTTCTATTTCTTACTGGTTCAGTCTTGGGAGGTTGAACTTTTCTAAGAATCTGTCTGTTTCCTCTAGGTTGTCCATTTTATTAGCATATAGTTGCTCATAATATTCTCTTACGATCCTTTGTATTTCTGTGTTGTCTGTTGCAACTTATTTTTCATTTCTAATTTTGTTGATTTGTTCTTTCTCCTTTTCTTGATGAGTCTGGCTAGTGGTTTGTCACTTTTGTTTATCTTCTTCTCAAAAAACAAAGTTTTAGTTTTATTAATCTTTGCTATTCTTTCACCCATTATTTCTGCTCTGATCTTTATCTTAGGTCTTCCCAGCTGCTTTAGATATAGAGTTAGGTTGTCTGGCTTCTTGTATGATTGTATTGCTATAAACAGAACCAGCTGAATCCCACTGTGTTTTCATTTTCATTTGTTTCTAGGAATCGATTTCCTTTCATTCACATATATACATTTAGTAATCTAATATCAGAGAAGATACTTGATATGATTTCAGTTTTCTTAAATTTACTGAGGCTTTTGGCCCACATCCAGCATGTGCATGTATTTTCTGCATTTGGATGGAAAGTCCTGAAGATATCAATTAGATCCATTTGATCTAATGTTTCATGTGTCCCATGATCTGTTGGGAAAGACACTATTATTGTGTTTCTGTCAATTTCACTGCCTGTCATCCTTATGTACTCCAACGTTGGATAGTCCTTCATTGAATCATTATGTAAGTCTCTTATAATATTCTTTAAACTCTACATAAGGATTGCCACTCTGGCTTCAGTTTCCATATGTGGAACGGCAAATGGAAACTAATACGATGAACATACATTACATGTGTGTGTGCTAAGTTGCTTCAGTCATGCTTAATTCTTTGCAACCCTATGGACTGTAGACTGCCAGGGTCCTCTGTCCTTGGGATTCTCCAGGAAAGAATAATGGAGTGGGTTGCCTTGCCCACCCTCCTCCAGGGGATCTTCCTGACCCAGGGATCGAACCCACGTATATCTTAGGTCTCCTGCATTGGCGGGTAGGTTCTTTACAAACAGCACCCACCTGGGACGCCCACACATATTACATTTATAATCAAATCAAACAAGCTCCTTTTATTTATTTTTGGCACACCAGCAGCATGTGGGATCTTAGTTCCCCAACCAGGGATCGAACCTGTGTCCCATGTGTTGGGAGCACAGAGTGTCAATCACTGGATCAACAGGGAAGTCCCAAACAACAAGCCATTTTAATCACATACCATAGGCCTCAGCTATGTGGAACGGGGTAATAAAAATAAAATTATCTTGGGCTTGGAAGTGACATTTAAGGTCTTTAAAAATCCTTCCAGGGACCTCCCCGGTGGTTAAGAATCCACTTGGCAATGCAGAGGACATGGGTTCAGTACCCGCTCTGGGAGGATTCCACATGCCCCAGGGCAATGAAGCCCGTGGGCCACAGCTACTGAGCCCCTGCCCTAGAGCCCGCGCTCTGCAACAAGAGAAGCCACAGCAATGAGAAGCCCACACACCGCAACTATAGAAAGCCTGAACAGTAACAAAGACCCAGAGTATTTCCTTCAGAGTAACAGTGATCCTTTTTAGGGAAACTCCAGGTGGCTCAGTGGCAAAGAATTCACCTGCCAATGCAAGAGACACAGGAGACTCAAGTTCGATCCCTAAGTTGGGAAGATCCCCTGGAGAAGGGCATGGTGACCCACTCCAGTATTCTTATCTGGAGAATCCCATGGACAGAGGATCGAGCCTGGCGGGCTACGGTTCATAGGGTCACAAAGAGTCAGACGCAAAGCCACTGAAGTGACTTAGCCCACACAACACAGAGAGCTGGCCAAATGTGAAGACACTCCACAAAGCCCTCTCCAGCGCTGATGCTAGAGGAAGTGTGATGTTTTGGGAAAGGAGCACAGCTTCTGTTCCCTCTCCCAAAGGAAAGCTACAATGAACATCACTGTGACATTTCCTCCCAAAAGAAAGCTACGGTGAATGTCCATATTTTTGCACCATCTCCACAGCAGGCATATTTTATTAAAAAGGAACCAGCACTTGGCTCTCAGCTGGGTTCATATACAGGCTTGAAAGTGCCGATCTACCAAGATGGGGCTGATAAGCCAGGTTTGCGGGGTCAGGACAGTATATTTCAGAGAAACAGGAATCAGTAAACACTACCATCTCGCTTCCTCTATGCCTATGCACATATGGACCCACAATTAAAACTAGCCATTATCTTGTAAGTAAAATGCTTTCACAGCAAATGCTTTATATTATTATCATATCAATCCTACCCAGTTTCTCTGCCTCAACCTTGTGATAAATCTCAGCTTTTATTTCTAATCAGTTCAGTTCAGTCACTCAGTCATGTCCAACTCTTTGCAACCCTGTGGACTGCAGCACACCAGGCTTCTCTGTCCATCACTGACTCCTGCAGCTTGCTCAAACTCATGTCCATCGAGTCGGAGATGCCATCCAACCATCTCATCCTCTGTCATCCCCTTCTCCTCCTGCCTTCAATCTTTCCCAGCAGCAGTCTTTTCCAATGAGTCAGCCCTTCCCATCAGGTAGGCCCCCTTTAATCTAATACACTGTGGTTTGATTAAATAGAGTTAGTGAAAAGCCAGATGAAATGATATGATTGAAAGCATCCACTCAAACCTCACCAGTGCTAAACATTGTCTCAAGCACAAAGATCCTACCCACTAGGCCAGCATGCTGTGCTTTCTGTAATCTGAAAGTGACCAACATTTCCAACCACATCTTCTGTAACTTGTATTTTACATTTAAAGGCATCTGTTATTTTATTGGACCACACTTCTTATTTTCTTCTAGGAAATATGGTTAGTATTTCATTCCTCCCACAATTGCCTCCTCCAAATGTTCCTTCCCAAGTCCAAATATATGGTTATAGAAGTGACATTCTTACAAGTTCTGTGTTTTTACAATTTTCCTCTTCTCTGCCCATGGAAGTTGGTACAACCTGAGCTGGACACTTGCAGGGGATTTTAGAATTTGAACCAAAGTCTGAGTTCCTCTTTGGGAACAGACATGGGGGATGCTAATAGGAGAGCCAGCACCCTGGTTCCCACCACAAGGAGAAAGACAGGGAAAGTGACAAGCTGGGAGAATCAGAGATGGGGGTGCTGAGTGTAAGTGCTGGTGGTTTTTAAGCCACTTATCCCCTTTGTGATTGTGACCACCTACACCTCTGCCCATGCCACAGTTTTGTGGACACTTACTATTTAAAAAAAAAATTGGAGTATTGTTGATTTACAATATTGCATTTCTACTGTACAGCAAAGTGAATCAGATATACATATATCCACTCTCTTTTAGATTCCTTTCCCATGTAGGTCATTACACAGTACTGAGGAGATTTCCCTGTACCACACAGCACATCCTTATTAGCTACCTATTTGATACATGGTAGTGTGTATATCGGAGAAGGCAATGGCAGCCCACTCCAGTACTCTTGCCTGGCAAACCCCATGGACAGAGGAGGCTGCAGTCCATGGGGTTGCTAAGAGTCAGACATGACTGAGTGACATGGGGCATCCCAGGTGTCACTAATGGTAAAGAACCTGCCTGTCAATGAAGGAGATTTAAGAGAGGCAGGTTCGACCCCTGGGTTGGAAAGATCCGCTGGAGGAGGGCATGGCAACCCACTCTAGGATTCTTGCCTGGAGAATCCCATAGGCAGAGGAGTCTGGCAGGGTCACAAAGAGTTGGACACGACTGAAGTGACTTAGCATGGCATGGCATGGCACAGAGTGTATATGTGAATCTCAATCTCCAATTTATCCCTCTCCCCCTTACCCTCTGGTAACCAAAAGTGTGTTTTCTACATTTGTGACTCTATTTCTGTTTCATCGATTCATTTGTACCCTTTAAAAAAATTCCATATATAAGTGATATCATATGATATGTCTTTCTCTGTCGGACTCACTCTACTCACTATGAAAATCTCTAGGCTCATCCATGTTGCTGCTAATGGCACTATTTCATTCTGTTATACGCTGAGTAATATTCCACTGGATATATGTACTACATGTTCTTTAGTCATTTCTCTGTTGATTGACATTCCAGTTGCTTCTATGTCCTGGCTATTGTAAATAGTGCTGCAATGAATACAGGGGTGCATGTGTCTTTTTGGATTATGTTCTCTTTGGTTGTGTGCATTACTATTCATTTCCGTTTTAACCTAAGCTACGCTAAGTTGATTTTTCAGTCACTTGCAACCAAAGTAATTCCAATGAACTTACTTAGTGTGTGCTTTTCCACCCATTTGCCTGCTTTGTAAGTGCTGTTTCCTCTCTAAGAATTCATTCCCATATCTCCAACTCACAGATTTCTTTCTTTTAAGACTGAGGTTCAATGCCAAAGCCTTAATTAAAAACAGTAGCCCGTGTTTCCAGCTGAAGTGGTTGTGCTCTCTTCTGCTCTATGGCATTCACTGTTACTTTATGACAGTGATGCTGTCTCTTATAATAAAGCTCTACTTGCACATGTTGGATCTCGCCTCTTATCCTCCATTAATTGTAAAGTATCCTAAGAGCAGAGATTGTGTGGTCATCGGTTTGCTAATCCTCGTAAGATCCAGCATTGGACTGTGATGTGAGAGGAAATACTCCTTTAACTTTTTCTTGAGTTGTATTTCCATCTGATTCCTGCAAGCCATGGGAGCAGACTTTGGGAAGTAGTTAAGTTTCCCAATCAAGCAAATTTCATCTGACAGCACTGTGTTCTAAGCATGAGTTTCAGCTCCTAGAATAGGGACTTTCCCCACAGTAAAGCTGCTTGACGTTATTGTTGTTCAGTCATTAAATCATGTCTGACTCTTTGCAACCCCATGGACTACAGCATGCCAGCTCCCAGAATTTGCTCAAACTCATGTCCATTGAGTTGGTGATGACATCCAGCCACCTCATCCTCTGTTGCCCTCTTCTCCTCCTGCCCTCAATATTTCCCAGCATCAGGGTCTTTTCCAATGAGTTGGCTCTTGGCATCAGGTGGCCAAAATATTGGAGCTTCACAGCTTTAACATCATCAGTGCTTCCAATGAATATTCAGGGTTGATTCCCTTCAGGTGTACAGCCCCTCCTTTAAATTCTTGCTCCAAAAGGCATGCCAGTCCTTCATTTCTGCAGAGCAGTCTCACGCATGGGCACTCTCCCATCTTTCGGAGTCTCTGTGAGCTCATGGAATGATACTACTGGCAGGTCATCCAATTAGTACTCCTCACTGAATTTGGGGCCAGGATCAAAACTGACAAGAACCCACAGTCTGTGGAATTTGCTACCATAAGAATCATCAAAATCCCACAGCTGGAAAGATCCATAGTACAAACTAAACATATCCCATGCTTTTACTCAGGTTTTTCCTTACTCTTGGGATGGCACCCATCCCAACCCTTCTTCCCTGACTACTCAAATATTTATTGTTTCTCAAGTTCCCTCCAGCATTCCCTCTGCCCCCACCACTGGGGCCATTTTCGTCCCCCTTCTGGCCCTCCTCAGCACCCTCCTTCCCCCTCTTGTAGCTCTTGTTGATTGAGAGCATACAGCCTTCTTTGCATGACATTTGTACTGCCCAAGTCTGTCTTCCCGACTAAGGTGTTGGCTAAAGCTTGTTCTTTTTGCTGTCCTATCTCCCAGCATGGAGCCTGGCATAGATTAGGTGCTCAGTCAATATTTATTGTAGGCATCGTTCCCTGTAATTACATGATGACAACAGGAAATATTTATCTTCTTGAATCTAGGTAAAACTGAACCTGATTAAGCAAGACAGACAGGAGTCTGGGCAACTCCTGTGGCATTCCAACAGAGGAAAAATTCATAACTTATCTCAGCAAACACTTATAACACCAGTGGAGTTTGTTCAGTGGTGATAAATGTATTTGTATTGTCACTTGATCTTCATTGGCTCTTTGTTCCTCTTTACTGGATTGCAAAATTCTGGAGCAGATAGACGCTATTTCCTTCCTTTACCATCTTCACTGTGTCTAATGTAAGATAATGAACAAGGTGGACAGGTCTTAAGTGATTGATTCATTGACTGACTCGGTCAATAAACGTTTTCTCAGCTTTCACTGACTGCCAAAGATGTGAACCAGGGCCTTTCAGTCCAGTTCCAGATGCTACATTTTATCACGGCTTCTTGTTTATGAATTTGAATCAACGTGAAAACATTAATCAGGTCAATATGGGCTTCCCTGGTGGCTTAGAGGATAAAGTATCTGCCCACAATGCAGGAGACCTGGGTTTGATCCCTGGGTAGGGAAGATCCCCTGGAGAAGGAAATGGCAACCCACTCCAGTATACTTGCCTGGAGAATCCCATGGACAGAGGAGCCTGATAGGCTATAGTCCATGGGGTCGCAAAGAGTCGGACACGACTGAGTGACTTCACTTCACTTCATGGGGACAAAGCAAAGGGTGATGAATTCTGCCCTAGGAAATGCCTTCCAGCAGTAGGTTTTGGTTTTTTTTTTTTTTGGTTTTCTGGCCCTGAGGCATGTAAGATCTTAGCTCAACAACCAAGGATTGAACCCACACCTCCTGTATTGGAATGCAAAGTCTTAACCACTGGATTGTCAGGGAAATCTCAGGAAGGGATATCTAAGCTTCATTTTGCAAGTACATTGGCCACTCAGAGGAGAAAAGACTTTAGGCGGATGGTCCTCTGTGGAAATGTTACAATTTCCAGCCTAAATACCCAAAGCATGGCAAAACCAACCCAAAGCATGCCTTACGTGCTCCAGAACGGCTCTCAACTCTGAAGATAGCATGACGAAGTGGAGACAGCCAGCTACAGAGCATGGGATGCTGGGCTCTGGGCCAGCAGTGCAACTGCAAGAGTCTTACCCCCTCTCTGAGCCTGAGTTTCCTCATCTGTAAAATGGGTATGACAACCCTAATCAAATGAAAACTCAACTACGAAACTCCGCTATAGTCTGTAAAGGAGGTCCAGTTTTTGCTGTGGTGCGAATATTCCACTGGGTTTCCCAGGTGGTTCAGCCGTGAAGAATCTGCCTGCCAATGCAGGAGACGTGGGTTCGACCCCTGGGTTGGGAAGATCCCCTGGAGAAGCAAATGACAACCCACTCCAGTATTCTTGCCTCAGAAATCCCATGGAAAGAGGAGCCTGGCAGGCTACAGTTCATGGGGTCGAAAAAGAGTCGGACACAACTTAGCAAGTAAACAACAACAAGAAGCACTCCACTGGCATCTAACATTTCTCATGATCCACTGCTGTGGTCTCGCTTTCTTCCTCTCCTTCAAAGAGCTCACTGCTTTCATGATGAAAGATAAACGGCAGCCCCACCGCTCACCCAAGGAGCAGTGGACAGAGCAGTGGTGTGGAAGAAGCAGTTAAAATATAAAATAATAGCAAGGGGCTGAAATTGCCCCTGACTGCCCATTGCTGCTCTAGTTTTTATAGTCCATTAAAACCTACAATCACTGTAATGTTTATGCATTATTGGGGAGATAAATTGCATAATTTTCATTTTGCAATTTAAATGTAATTATGATCTTACTAATGACTAAAACCTGAATTTGCTAGACTATCAGTTTTTCTAACCCTTGCCAAAATTATAGGTAATTACTTAAGGCTTACAATAATTATAAGTCCATCTCTTAAATAATTAATGTGCACTTTCCTGGTACAAAACAGCTAGTAATCAAACGACCTCCGCTTACGCTGCAAACCCATGCAATTAGGCCTATTGTGTAGGTCTGTGGAAATATACCCATTTGCAAGAGTCCCTTCAGTTGGCAAGCTGAAACAGAGCTGCCATGGATTATAGCGTCACGTAAGGGAGAAATCCCCGGCTGCCACAAGACGAGAAAAAGGAAGTGATCTGTGAAGCCATAGGAAGTTCAATATTAATCGACACAGTACTACTGAAGCTGGTGGGTTTTGGGCTGAGGAAGGGGAGAAAAGTGAGGCATCCTGTCAGGGCTGGACTTGGAGAAATAGGGAATGATCTATTAATGATTTTCACAAAGAAACTAAGTGTGGGGACTTGGGGGGCTATCATCTGCATTTTGTTCCCTTTCTTCTTCTTTAGGGGGCATGCTAATTCCATCACACAACATAGCATAGTCTGCTGAGTTGCAAAGATCCCACAGGGATTAACAAGGTGATATTTTTTGCCCTTGAGGAATCAGCCCACTACTGTGTATTACAAGATAGGCAAATAGAAAATTAGAACATACTCTGATAAGTGTTACAATTTTCCACAAAGTACTAGTAGGTAGACAGGGAAACCTGGCATGCTGCAGTCCATGGGGTCACACAGAGTTGGACATGACTGAACGGCTGAACAACAGCTGGTAGATACGGGAACACTGAGCCACGAATGGTGTTTCTCATACAGTAAGTCCCCTACGTACGAGAGAGTTCCGTTCCAAGTGCAGGTTCGTAAGGCCAAAATGTGTTTGTAAGTCCGTCAAAGTTAGCCTAGGTACCCAACTAACACAGTAGGCTATATTGTACTGTATTGTAATAAGTTTATAATACTTTTCACACAAATGGAATGCAACGTGATATAGGAGACCCTGTTCTTCTGCAGGAAAAAAAAAAAAAATCACATACTCAAGTAGTGAAGAGATTGAATTCCAACCTAAGTCCCTCGAGGCTATGTCCTCCTAGGAAAGTCATTTTCTCTCTCTGGCTTCACTTTTTCTAAATTAGGAATTAAAGGCTTCAGTCCTGGCAGATTTTGATTCTAAGATCTGGCTCTGCACACCAGGACCTCCAATCAATGGTGAGAGATTCATGTTTCTTGAGTATAATCAGCAGCTTAGTAAAAACCACACACCTTTTGCACCAAGGAGATGTTATACCTCCCCATCCTGCCATGGGTGGGATGCTGGCATGGAGGATGGCCTGAAATCTGCCATGTCTGAAGAAGCCACCCAATAGCATCTCAATGCCCCGCCCCACCGGCCCCCCACCCACCCACAAAGCAACTCTGGTCGCATCTTCTGCACAAACAGCAGCCCCTCTGCCTGTTGTGCTTCAACGCTTGACAGATGCCACCTCCATGGACAATAGGGCTTCACATGGGCCCCAGTGACGTTTACAAATCTGTGGGAAGAACCCTGGTCCATGCTGTCAGCTTCACACCGCATCGCTCTCCAGCAAAGGGCCTGACTCGAAGGGTAGCACAGACTCTGTTGCCAGCTATGGCAGAAGATTGTCCCCGAGGCAAGCCAGATTTCTCATTACTTAGCAAGTCACTCCACAGTGGGACTCGGCCCCCTTGAATCCACAGTGTGATGGCATAGCAAGACCCATTGAGCACCTCCCTGTTTACTTGGGTGAAAAACATGTCCCTGGCAGCTCTAGTCCCACTCAAACTCACAGCAAAGACTCAGAAACCCCTAGCTCAGCATACTCCATCCTTTAGCCAATGGGACACGGGCTGAGAGCGGGTGGAGTCTGGGGGGCAGACAGGGGACCCCCAGCTGCAAGAGGGCTTTCCCGTGATCACTGTAGTTTTGTTTTTTGTTTTTTTGTTTTTTGCTGTGCTGGGTCTTCTTTGCTGCCCGGGCTTTTCACTAGTCGTTGCAAGTGGGGGCTACTCTCCAGTCGCAGTGCACGGGCTCCTCATCACGGTGGCTTCTCTTGTTGCTCTCGAGGATTGAGGTCTCAGTAGTTGCAAGTCCTAGGCTCTAGAGCACAAGCTCAGTAGTTGCAGCACATGGGACTTAGTTGCTCCATGGCATGTGGGATCTTCCCGGATCAGGGATCAAACCTGTGTCTCCTGCATTGGCAGGCAGATGCTTTACCACTGAGCCACCAGGGAAGCCTACGATCACTCCATTCATACACCCCAATTTCCTCCCTGGATGATGATTCTGGTTTCTCATGACCAGAGTGTCACTCAACTGTGGGCAAAGCTACAGACTTTTAGATGATAGAGAGAAAGTATGACAAAGTACAGCAGGATTTAGAATCAAATGGATTTAGTTCCATTCCAGCTACAATACTCTTAGCTCTAAGGTCTTGGGCAAGTTATAAAGATATTTCTTGGTCTCAGTTTCTCAGTATGAGACATGGGGATGGTAATTTTCTAGTGAAGTTGTTATAAACATCAGTAATGGTTCTTAAAATGTTCACAGAATAGGTCTTAATGCATGAGAAGTGTAAAAAATCATGTCTAAATCTAGACATTTCAGGAACTGTTTTCAGGTCATCAAACAGGGATTTCATGCCCCCTTCTTGGTACCTCTGAGGGTTTTACCATTGCCTTCCAAGTACTGTTCTTCTTCTGTAACCAACACTTTGGTTGATTGGGTCTGGTTGCATCTCAACTCCAGGTTCACCTTCAGACACTATCTTGGACTCTTCTGACCCCACTACAGCCAAGTGTTCTCACCTACCCAGGCTTGGGTCCCAGAGCCTTGGCTATGGAGAATCTGCGTGAGGACTGACTCCATCAAGGTCACGATAGTGAAGCAAAGAAGCAGCCTAGCAGAAGTTAGCATGGGGCAGTGGGCTGGGATGTGAAACAATGGTTACATTGACTTGTATTTGGAAGCCAAGCCATTGAGTCCCATTTATGAGTGACCAACAAGTTGGTATGTTTTTCGAAGACCAAACACAGCAACTTCCAACCAACTTTGCATTGTCACCCTAAGGAGTTGAATTGGGGGGATGAAAGATGAATTATTAAATCCCTTGTCCCTGCTCCCTGATGTGCAGTAGACCCTGTGCATAGACGTCAGGTAGGGAGTCATCAACACCAGCTGGGTGTCCATCACAGAGCCATGCGCCTCCCAGGGCATTCAGTTTAGTAGGGAAGAAAGTCACTTTTTTTCAGAGGTGGGTGTTCAGGGTAGTGTTCAGTTCAGTTCAGTTCAGTTCAGTCACTCAGTTGTGTCTGACTCTTTGCGACCCCATGAATCGTAGCACGCCAGGCCTCCCTGTCCATCACCAACTCCAACTTCACTCAAACTCACGTCCATCAAGTCGGTGATGCCATCCAGCCATCTCATCCTCTGTCATCCCCTTCTCCTGCCCCCAATCCCTCCCAGCATCAGAGTCTTTTCCAATGAATCAACTCTTCGCATGAGTTGGCCAAAGTACTGGAGTTTCAGCTTTAGCATCATTCCTTCCAAAGAACACCCAAGGACCGATCTCCTTTAGAATGGACTGGTTGGATCTCCTTGCAGTCCAGGGGACTCTCAAGAGTCTTCTTCAACACCACAGTTCAAAAGCATCAATTCTTCAGTGCTCAGCTTTCTTCACAGTCCAACTCTCACATCCATACATGACCACTGGAAAAACCATAGCCTTGACTAGACAGACCTTTCTTGGCAAAGTAATGTCTCTGCTTTTGAATATGCTATCTAGGTTGGACATAACTTTCCTTCCAAAGAGTAAGCGTCTTTTAATTTCATGGCTGCAGTTACCATCTGCAGTGATTTTGGAGCCCCCAAAAATAAAGTCTGACACTGTTTCCACTGTTTCCCCATCTATTTCCCATGAAGTGGTGGGACCGGATGCCATAATCTTAGTTTTCTGAATGTTGAGCATTAAGCCAACTTTTTCACTCTCCTCTTTCACCTTCATCAAGAGGCTTTTTGAGTTCCTCTTCACTTTCTGCCATAAGGGTGGTGTCATCTGCATATCTGAGGTTATTGATATTTCTCCCGGCAATCTTGATTCCAGCTTGTGCTTCTTCCAGCCCAGCATTTCTCATGATGTACTCTGCGTATAAGTTAAATAAGCAGGGTGACAATATACAGCCTTGACATACTCCTTTTCCTATTTGGAACCAGTCTGTTGTTCCATGTCCAGTTCTAACTGTTGCTTCCTGACTTGCATACAGGTTTCTCAAGAGGCAGGTCAGGTGGTCTGGTATTCCCATCTCTTGAAGAATTTTCCACAGTTTATTGTGATCCATACAGTCAAAGGCTTTGGCATAGTCAATAAAGCAGAAATAGATGTTTTTCTGGAACTCTCTTGCTTTTTCGATGATCCAGCAGATGTTGGCAATTTGATCTCTGGTTCCTCTGCCTTTTCTAAAACCAGCTTGAACATCTGGAAGTTCACGTATTGCTGAAGCCTGGCTTGGAGAATGTTGAGCATTATTGTACTAGCGTTAGAGGAAAAGAAAAAGCAGCACGGCCCGCTGTTGGGGACACAGGACAAGAGCTGTGGCTAAAGACCTGCAGATCCCAGCTTCATCCAGAGAAGGGTGTCGCCTTCGATTGCACTTAATTCAACATAACTGTATTCCATTTCAGAACTGTGACATTTAAAATTTTAAACCAATGTAAAACATTTTTATTTTGTCATAAAATATCAATCTTTATAAGAAATAGAAATGTCCCCCCACCATCAACCCCTCCCAAAGAACTCTGTAACTATCCCTTTAATTAGATGCTCTTTAATAAATATATCTTGTTCTCAAATCCCCACGCACTTGGTACAGTAGTTCATTAGCACAGGAAGAAGCAATTTAGATTTCCTCCGATAATAGCATCTGTCGCTAATCAAATTAAGGCAGGATGTGCCGACGTATCTAAAGCCGGACATGCTAGTGTGGGGCGAGGTGGGGGGAAGCTCAGGGCAGTAAATATCATCTTTAAAATGACAGTCTCAGAGAAGGAGAATAGTGTATGATATCCCTTATATGTCGAAGCTGAAAAGAAATGATATAAATGAGTGTGTTGGGTTACACAGTCGTGTCTGACTCTGCGACCCCATGGACTCTAGCTCGCCAAGCTCCTCTGTCCTCTGGAATTCTTCAGGCAAGAATACTAGAGTGAGTTGCCATTTCCTTCTCCAGGGGATCTTCCTGACCCAGGGATCAAACCTGTGTCTCTTATGTCTCCCACATTGGCAGACAGGTTCTTTATCATCTGAGCCACCACGGAAGCCCAAATAGTGATCCAAATGAAGCTACTTCCAAAACAGAAAGAGACTCAGAGACTTAGAGAGAAACTTATGGTTGTTGGGGGTACGGATGGGGAAGGGATAGTTAGGGAGTTCGGGATACACACGCACACACTGCTATATTTAAAATGCATAACCACCAAGGACCGACTATAGCACATGGAACTCTGCTCAATGTTATGCGCCAGCCTGGATGGGAGGAGAGTTTGGGGGAGAATGGATACATGTATACATATGTTCACCTGAAGCTGTCTCAACATTGTTAATCGGCTATACTCCGATAAAACAGTAAAAAAAAAAAACAAAAAAAGACTCTATGAAGCAGAATACTAAACAAATCTTGCAAAATATAGAACATTCACTACAAAACACAAACAAGCAAAACACAGAAAAAAATAAAATTACATTCTCATTTCCTCAGCGAATGTGGCTGTCTTGACGTCAAGTCTCTCGCCTTGTTTTCTCTGTGAAGATATTCTTATTGATCGGAACATCCGGGGGATGCAGGGTTTATCAAATCTTGTCACTAGACCTAAAAGCAACAGTGAGTCATGACCAATGGACTCTCTGAAATCCATGCATTCATTTATTTATACAATTAACACTGCTGGGGCTCCTGCTCTGTTACCTGTGGCAGGCCTTGGGGAGGCAGAAAAAAAAGAAAGACATAGAGAAGTCATTCTGAATGCTGTGTCCCTCAGTGTGAAGACAGGTGGGACCATAGCCATGCCCACCTCTGAATCCACCACAGCCAACCCACCACACATACTCAACACTCGCTCACTGACTCACTCATTCATTCACTGCGTAAGTGCTGTGAACCAGGATCTTTGTGGTCACTGGAGGTACAGCTCTGAATGAACCAACGTCCCTGCCCTCAGGGAGCTTACCTTCTAGGGGATGGGGGAGACCAGCTGCACCCTGTAAGAGGGGAGAGACAGTGAAACGGGGCGATGAGACAGGAAGAGGGAGGGGTGTGCGTTGTGCTGCTCTCTTTAGCAGCGATCCCTAACCTTTTGGCATCAGGGACCAGATTCATGAAAGAAAATTTTTCCATGAATGAGGGTGGGGGATGGTTTGGGGATGATTCAAACACATTACATTTCTTGCGCATTTTATTTCTATTATTATTACATCAGCTCCATCTCAGATCATCAGGCCTTAGATCCCAGAGGTTGGGGTCCCCTGCCTTAGGGGGATCAGGAAGGCCTGAGAAAGTCACCTTTGAGCAGAGGTCATGATCAAGTGAAGGAATGAGACACAAGATCTGAGAGCCATGCAAAGATCTGCAGAAAGACTCTAAAACCTCAAGGAAAGAGGCAGTGCAAGGGTGGTCTGGCTTTAGAGACTGTGTTTTCAACACCTCCTAGCCCTCTCCAACCCATCCCTGCATGGTCCTTCCCTTGTCAATGGTGTGTATGAACTTTGAGGGCATTACACGAAGTGAAATGAGTCAGACAGAAAAAGACAAATACCATATGATCTCATTTATATGTGGAATATAAAAGAAAAAACATATTCTCATAGAATGAGAATATATGATGAGTGGTGACTGACTGGTGGTTGCCAGAACTGAGAGCAGGCTGGTGGCGGCGGGCCGGGGGGGGGGGGGTGCGGGGTGGTGCAAAATGGATGAAGGGGTCAAAAGATACCAACTTCCAATTATAAAATACATAAATGATGGGGATATGATGTACAGCATGGTAACTATGGTTAATAATACTGTATTTTATATTTGAAAGTTTTTAAGAGTGCATTTTCAAAGTCCTTATCACAAGAAAGAAAAAGTGTCTAACCAAGTATGGTGACAGGTGTTAACTAGATGATCATGCGGCTTACTTCGCAATGTTTACAAATATCAAATCATTAGTTGTACACCTGAACCTGATACCATAGCATTAATAGCTGTCAATTACACCTCCGTGAAAAATGTAAGTGACATCACCTGATAACACAGCAGTGTTATTCCCATGAACCACGGGCAGCTTCCAGGAAAGCAAAATTGTTGGCTTCTGGGGATGGGTGGGTGGGTGATTGCATCTGTGGTTGCAAAGCTGAAGCTCAGAGAACCCAGGAGCCGCGCTGAGGTTGGAAGAGAACCAGGAGAGCACGGTGACCTAGAACCACTGTGAAGACAGTCACTGCAGACAGAAGAGACGAGCCATTGTGCCCTTTGCTACGGAATCTTGAGTCAAATGAGCAAAGGGAAGTGACCATCAGATCTGGTGGAAAGGAGGTGGTTGCTGACTTTGGCAAGACTGTTTCCATGGGTGGTAAAGACAAGTGCTTGGTCACGGTGAGTGGATGAGACACCAGGACACTAAGGAAGGGGACCTGGGCTCTGAAAGGGAGCTGAGACCTGGGCTGGCAGGCGAAGGAGGAGGCAGGTCCAGGGAGAGCATTGTTAAAAGGATTCGAGCTTTGGCAAGACAAGTGAGTCCCCTACTTGTGAACCTTCAATTTGGGAACTTTCAAAGATGTGAATGTGTGTTGGCACGTCCAGTCATGCAAGTTTGTTCACACGTCTGGCATACACGGTCACCTGTGTGCATCTTTCAAAGTGGTTGTGCTTTTGTGTACTTTACAGAACTGTTTTTTTGTGTTTGTTCTTTATGTATTATTTGTATGAAAATATCGTAAACCTATTACAATATAGTATTATATAGCTGATTGCATGATTGATAGTTGGGTACCTAGACTAACCTTGTTGCACTTAGGAACAAAATTGGACTTAAGAACCTACTCTTGGGACTTCCCTGGTGACCCAGTGGTAAAGGATCTGCCTGCCAATGCATGGGACAAGGGTTCCAACCATGTGGGGTCCAGGAAGATCCCACATGCTACAGAGCAAATAAGCCTGTGTGCCACAACTACTGAGCCTGTTGCCCTAAAGCTTGTGCTCTGCAACGAGAAGCCACAGCAATGAGAAGCCGGCAGATGGCAACTGGAGAGTAGGCCCCTGTTGCATCAACTGGAGAAAGTCCTCTTGCAACAGTGAAGACCCAGCACAGCCCAAGATAAATAAATGAAAAAAAAAATAAATAAACACGCTCTCTGAACGGAACTACCTTCATAAGCTAATGGTAACAGCTCTGGAAAGAGGGAGAAAACTGGCATTGAAGAGAACATGGAAACTGCAGGAGGGGGCCCGTGTTCCACTGGGGACATGAGTCTTAGATGGGTGCCAGACATTGTCATCCATCCTGCAAGGTGGGAAAGCAGAAAATATGTGCAAGATGCAACTGGACAAGTAGATAACAGGCGGCAAATTCGGGACGTTTTCCTACGGGTTTTAATTTCCCAGTAAACCATGATGTCAGACCAGCCTGAGGAGGAGGGGGTGAGAGGTTGGCAGGTGTGGGAGAATCCACTCTGGAGTTGCAAGGGGACACCCTGGTGGTGCTGAGGTTCCACCTGAGAATGGCAATCGTGAATTGAAAGGGAGAGCTGACAGCCCTGGAGAGTGATCTTCTGTGGCCATGTTCAGCGCTCGACATGGGGGAGAGGTTGACATTTGAGTTGGAGGCAGTTAGGGTGGTGGGAGGGCGGAGCGGGGTATGAGGATGTACGCGGGCAAAGGAGGGCCTATAAGGATGCAGTGTGGACTCCAGGCTGGACCAGGAAGGGAGTGAACATACAAGAGGTAGGACGGAAGAGTGGGAACATCAGTGGACTGGAGGACCCGGCGGCATCAAAATAAGGGTATGAGAGGAAGTAGCGGGAAACATGGTGACGGTTGCCTTGGTGACAGTTGCCCTCTGCAGGCGGACATCTTCTTGCATCTTAGGGATGACACCGAGGTTAGTCATTATCTTGTTCATGTACTAGGGCTTGTGATGGATAAGGGCTAGGACCAGGACAGTGTCCTAGAAGTGACTGGCTAATGCAGGAAGCCCTAATGAGTCAACTTCAATTGACCTCCTCTAAGAACGTGGGATAGAAATCAAACTAAGCTGAACCAGGAATAATGAATGTAAATCTTAGGGCAAGAACCTGGTACGGGATGGGAATTGAAAGAGGATCCAGAGCAGGGCATGTGGAGCTAGAAGTGAGCAGAAATCGGAGGGTAGAGGAGTATGTAGTGTGGACACGTCCATGTGTGGACACGTCAGTGCACATAGGCTCAGGAGGTCTTCTGAATCCCCCGGGGTCCCCACTGGTTCCACGCTTGGGTGTCTCTGCTCTTGAATCTCAAAGGCACACAGGGTGGTTTCTGACAGCAGTGAGGTGCCATCGGCAGCTGCACAGTCCCGTGGGTGGTGAACAGCTGGTGTGAAGTAGAGGATAGTGGGGCAGTGTAGGTCAGTGACCGCTGGGCGGAGCCACGCTGGCCTGTGGCCATTTCTGAGGGTCCAAGTGAGAAAGAGGCTGCATGCTCCACTCCTCCCAACACAGTATTTACAGGGCAATGAGGCAGTCAAGGTGATGACATGCAGTGAGGGCAATTAGGAATGCCGCGTTCTAGACCCAGCTCTGCCACAGAATAATAAGCAAATTCAAGAATAATTTGTCTTTGGGAGATCCAGTAACTGCCAAAGAATGTTGGGAGACGTTATGACCTAGAACAATGTGTTTCCAATATTAGCGTGCCTAAGAATTACCCCACGAGCTTGTTTCTTATTCTGCTTTTTGCCACGCCCAAGAGCATGTGAGATCTCAGTTCCCCAGCCAGGGATCAAACCCACACCCACTGCAGTGGAGGCATAGAGTCTTAACCACTGGACCCCCAGCAAGCTCGTCAAAGTACAGGTCCCTGGTCTGGTGACTCTGATACCATGTGTCAGGAACAGGGTCCGTGTATTTCATTTCTAACCAGCTCCCAGGGGATGCAGATGCTACTAAACCCTGGACCACACTTTGACTAGCACTGGCAGAGGAGGAATGATGGGGGGAAAAAAAGAAATCAGGAGCATGGGTGGTCTAAGGACACAAAAAGGAGAGGGGCAGGCTGAAGGTAATTGCCAGGGGCTTCACAATTGGTGAAGCTATCCTTCACGGGACGGTAGTCAGCCCCTCAGAACTCAAGGTAAGACGGATTGTGGAAGTCTGCTACACCACAGTGATTAGCCTGGACTGCTTCCTACGGGCAATAACTTTTGAGAGTGGAGGTGATGACAGAATGAGAATAATGTCATAGGAATGTTATGTTGGCAGCAAATGGCAGTAAAGACTGGAGTCATCACAAGGGAGACAAGAAGGAAGGTTATTAGTCACTAAGAAGTGGGGGGATTGTCATAAGACATGGAACAGAGAGAAACTTACTTTCAAACAGGGAAGTCAGTTTGAATCTGGGAAAAGATTTTAAAAAAAGATCAGTAGGGCTGAATGACAAAGTAACTGCAAGGAAACAAGTGATGGAAGAGCTTATGATGGCTGAGGATTTTTGACCTTCTTATCTTCTATCTTTGGTACCATTTTAGAGAAAAGTCACCAGGAATATACCTTCCTTTATTCAGATATGGAATCAGAGACAAGCATTAAGAAGTGAACTTGCCAAGAACATCTGGTTTATCAAATAAGAAACACAGTTATTCGAAGTAAAATGCCACAAAATTCCTGGTTTTACAGTTAGCCCATTTATGGTGGAAAAGGTTCTTTGAACACGAGTGTCATATCCACAAACATCATATCATGGACTTCCCTGGCAGTTCAGTGGTTAAGATTCTGTGCTCCTGGGGACCCAGGTTCAATCCCTGGTCAGGGAACTAGATCTCACATGCCATGAGGTATAGCCAAACCCACCCCCAAAACAAAAACCACATCCTACCAGAGCCTTAGGCATCTGAAATGTGAAAGTCAGAGACAAGCTTGTTTCTTTGTGAGCCTGGAAGATGGGTGGATGAATGCAAGGATGACCGTATTAGTTTTGGTTCTCTTGGGTTCTGGTTCCATGCCTGATCGCTTTGCCTTTATTTTCTGATGCTGGGAATTGGTGTGCATGATGATAACTCCTGCTCGTGCTGGAAGTGTCTGCTTAGTTTTCTCCTCTCCTACGTTCTAGTTCTGAATAAAGAGATAGTGAAGCAGAGTGGGAAGAGCTCAGAGCAGGGCCAGGAGACTGCACGTGGGGACAGGGCAGTCATTAACTACGTACCTCGGGCCCCTCTTGATGAGGAAATTAGCTCCACAGGTTCCCAGGTGGCTTCCAGTTGTTGTTGTTCTGTTGCTAAATCGTGTCTGACCCTGTGTGACCCTATGGACTCCTGCCCTCAGGCTCCTCTGTCCTCCACTATCTCCCAGAGTGCGCTCAAGCTCAGATCCATTGCGTCGGTCTCGCTATCCAACCATCTCATCCTCTCCTCTTTTTGCTCCCAATCTTTCCCAGCATCAGCATCTTTTCCAGTGAGTCGGCTCTTCCCATCAGGTGGCCAAAGTATTGGAGCTTCAGCTTCAGCATCAGTCCTTCCAGTGAATATTCAGGGTTGATTTCCTTGAAGATTGATTGGCTTGATATCCCTGCAGTCCAAGGGCCTCTCAAGAGTCTTCTCCAGCACCACGATTCAAAAACATTAATTCTTTGGTGCTCGGCCTTCTCTATGGTCCAACTCTCACAGCCCTACATAACTCCTGCTGTAGCTTCCAGAGCTGACCACAAACAGAGGTAGGATACTGGCTCCACTCCTGATATGTTAGTAGACGCTTTCTTTCAAATGCATCCTGTGTCTCCAGAGCACATCAACCTCATTATGAACTGTATACGCCACAGGACTACAGGGGAATATCAACACCTTGCCAACATCCTGCCTTTCCCACCCCACCATCCCGTTCTTCCCCTCCCCACTTCTCTTATTTTCTTCTCTCTTCCCTTCATTTCTCTTCATTCCTGTGCCCGTCTCTTTTGCCCTTCCCTCCAGCATAGATGCAGACTTACGCTTTCTCTCTCGCTTTCCCCTTCTGCGTAGGAATAATAGAAATTACCCAAGTGTGTGCCCTCCTCCCCACATTTTCCTGTATCAGAAGTTTTCCTTGCAAGCAGACTTCCCTGGTTGCCCAGTGGTTAGAGTTCACCTTCCAATGCGGGAGGTAAGAGTTTGATTCCTGGCCGGCGGGGCTAAGATCCCACATGCCTCACAGTCAAAAAACCAAAACATAAAACAGAAGCAATATTGTAACAAGTTAAAGACTTTAAAATGGTATACATAAAAAAAAGTCTTATAATTTTTTTAAAATTAAAATTTTCCTTGCTAAATCTGCTACCAGTAGGTGAAATGTTAACATCCAAGATCTACTGTTTTGCCCAGAGAGACTCTCTACAGAAGCCTTTTATGGAAATGTGAATCGTCCCCCAAAGGGCAGTGGTATACTCGTGTTGGCTGATTCATCAGATGTCCACCTGGAGAAGGAAATGGCAACCCACTCCAGTATTCTTGCCTGGAGAATCCCAGAGACAGAGGAGCCTGGTGGGCTGCCGTCTATGGGGTCACACAGAGTCGGACGTGACTGAAGCGACTCAGCATGCATGCATGCATGCATGCATTGGAGAAGGCAATTGCAACCTACTCCAGTGTTTTTGCCTGGAGAATCCCAGGGACACAGGAGCCTGGTGGGCTGCCATCTGTGGGGTCGCACAGAGTTGGACACAACTGACACGACTTAGCGTCACCAGCAGATGTCCACCAGGCATCTCACTGAGCACCAAAGCACAGGAAGAAGCGTTCCTGAAATAAGCAGGACTCAGAGGGGCAAAGGCTGCGGGACCCCGGCCAGTCTTGGCTGCAAAGAGATCCCGCCCTCTCTTCGGCAGAGAGAAGACAAGCTCTGAGCCCAACTCTGTGTTACTGTGTAGCCCAAAGCCACCATCTTCTGAGTTCTTAGAGCCAATTACAACATCAGACATGGGGAAAGGTTCTCATAAAACTCTAGAATGATGACTTTCGGAGTACCAGGCAGAGGGGAACAGAAGCAAGAGGAAAGAGACTAATGGAAGCAGTGTCGCCCACGGCCAGCCAAGGATGAGAGCAAGTTACTCATGATTAGACAGTAAATTGAGACAGTCCAGGCTTCTGCCTGGGATTCCAACTTAATTATTAGTAATATCCCCTTCACTTTGGAAAGTGTCATGGCACAGATCAAAAATAATACGCTCCTCATTCATACTGAATGTTTCCCAAGGACTCAGACTAACTGGCTCCCTCCTGTCTTTACCACAGTCTTTCACAGTCTTTAATTTTTTTTTTTTTTTTCGGTCTTAGCTGAAGCCAGTCAAGTCCAGCCTACTTCATCTGACTAAAATACACACATGCATAGCAGTTAGGCAGTTGCATAGAGCTGGAGCAGCCGTTATTCCAAATCAAGACTCCCAAGTGTACTCTTGGATCCAAAGCCTCAGACTTAGACAGTTGACCTTGACCTTTGGCTGTTGGCCTGGGGGTGGCACCTGTCCTAAAATGTTGAAGGCAAAGCTTTGTGCTTGGAGACCCATAGGGATGAAATCAGCTTAGGATGCGTGTGTGTGTGCATGCTCAGTCGCGTTCAGTTCTTTAGGACCCCACGGGCTGTAACCCCACCAGGCTCCTCCGTCCATGGGATTCTCCAGGCAAGAATACTGCAGTGGCTGTTTCCTCCTCCAGGGGATCTTCCCCACCCAGGGATTGAACCCATGTCTCCTGCATTGGCAGGCAGGTCGTTTACCATTGCGCCACCTGGGAAGCCCCCAGCTTAGGACAGAAATGCTTAAAACCGGAAGTAACAGAACGGTTTCCATGTTAGGTATTGCTGCAGAAAAGTTTGATGAATGTTTGGGGATTTCTTAACCTAGGCCCTCGTGGCCAATCGGCAGTGATGACCGTCATTCTTAAGGTTGCAAGTGGGAGGCACTGACTCCCTCCCCTGCAGTAACAGCTGTGATATTCAGTCTCGTCATTGGTCAATGAACAGGCTTTTTCTACCTCCTTCTTCTCACTCGGAAGAATTCTTGTCCCCAATAGGACGATAACTTCCTCATCCTGGCTCTGCAAGAACTCCTTTTTATGAGATCCTGGAGGCTCAGAGCAGCTATCTACCATCCAAAACAGCCTCCGCGTTCATCTTCAGCGAAGGATCTCCAGCTCTTTTGCAAACAAGCATTATTACAACCATTTTATAAAACCTAGACAGAGAGAGCTCCCTGGTGCCTCTTAGGAGTGGTCCAGGGTGGCGGGCTTCTTAGCAGGCCACACACGAAAACCTCTCCTTCCCTCCCCCCACACCCCTTCTCATGGAAGGAGCCAGGAGGGCAAGAAACCCAGAGCCTGCAAGTCACAAGTCAAAGGAAGGGTAGATAGAAGACAGCCACAAAGGCTAGGGTGCTGGACTAAGTGAAACTGAAAGTGTTAGTTGCTCAGTCTTGTCTGATTCTTTGTGACCCCGTGGACTACAGCCTGCCAGGCTCCTCTATCCGTGGGATTCTCCAGGCAAGAATACTGGAGTGAATAGCCATTCCCTTCCACAAGGGATCTTCCCAACCCAGGTTTCAAACCCAGGTCTCCTGCACTGCAGGCAGATTCTTTACCATCTGAACCACCAGGGAAGCCCAAACCCTCTCCTTTTCCTCTTGCTCTCTGCCTCTTCTCATGGAAGGAGCCAGGAGGGCAAGAAACCCACAGTCTGCAAGTCACAAGCCAAAGGAAGAATAGAGAGAAGATAGCCACAAAGGGCAGGCCCTAGAATAAACCATGGCCCAAAGATAGGTCCATGTCCTAATCCTCAGAACTCACAAGTTTTTTTTTTTTTTTTTAATATGGTAGAAGAATCTTCACAGATATGAGTATCCAACTGAGCTTGACATGGGGAGATGATCTTGGGTTATCTGGGTGGGCCCTAAATGCAATCATTTGTATGCTTCTAGCTGCTAGAATTCTTTGGCTTGTGGCCACTTCTTTGGTCACTTTGCCTTCTTCTGTGTGTGTATATTGGAGAAGGCAATGGCACCCCACTCCAGTACTCTTGCCTGGAAAACCCCATGGACCGAGGAGCCTGGTAGGCTGAAGTCCATGGGGTCACTAGGAGTCGGACACGACTGAGCGACTTCACTTTCACTTTCATGCATTGGAGAAGGAAATGGCAACCCACTCCAATGTTCTTGCCTGGAGAATCCCAGGTATGGGGGAGCCTGGTGGGCTGCCATCTATGGGGTCGCACAGAGTTGGACATGACTGAGGCGACTTAGCAGCAGCAGCAGCAGCAGTGTGTGTATATGTGTGTTTAAAATCTCTCTGCTTCCCTCTTATAAGGATACATATGATTGTATTTAGGGCCCACCCAGATAATCCAGAACTGTATGATACCTTCATTTTGACACCGTGAAATCGATTTCAGAATGTGGCCTCCAGAACTGCATGAGAATGAATACATTCAGTCATCCAACTTGATGGTGAATTGTTACCGCAGCCACAGGAAACTAAAGCAGGCAGTCCGACTCTTTGGTGACTTCCTAGACTGTAACCCCACCAGGTTCCTCTTTCCATGGGATTTCCCAGGCAAGAATACTGGAGGGGTTGCCATTTCCTTCTCCAGAGGATCTTCCCAACTCAGGGATCAAACCCATGTCTGCTGCATCGGCAGGAGGATTCTTTACCGCTGAGCCACCAGGGAAGCCCCTCCTATTGTTTAAGTCACCAAGTTCATGGTACTTTGTAACTGCAGCCCTAAGAGACAAATACACCAACCTGAGTCAAGAAAATGAGAAAGAGTTGCTAAAACAGGCAGTCAGTTGTCAAACCAGAGAACATCTCTTCCAGGGAGAATGGCCGGGAACTTCTAGGAAGCATATTGTCTGATACTCATTCCTAGAGGCTTTGCTGTGACATCGACCATCAGTGGATCTTCTGTTTCACATGAACACCCGTGGATTTATCTGTTTGGGAATCGACTATACATTGCCTATTTGCTGCCTGTAGGTAGAGACATGTGAACTGAACTGAGACCTACAAAGGGACAGGAAATTGGGACAAGAGGAGGCCACAAGACACAGACATGAATCCTCTTCAGAATCCCAGAGACGTTTGCAAGAGAACTGCTGTGATTTCCCTACTAAAGAGTGAAGTGACAATTCAGGGGACCCGAAGACTTAGGGACTCTACCAGTTGTAGGACAGACAGGCTACATTCTCACTAACGTCATGGCCGAAGCAGGAGTCCAAACCACAGGGTTCGGGACAGTGAGTTGAGCGCCTGCTTGATAGCTCCACCAGTTTCAAAGCCACGTGCTCCAGCTGTGGCTGGCGAGGCCAGCTGCGCCTTGCCTGAATCCCCACCAGACTTTCCTCCCTTTCTGGGGAGCACTGTTGCCCACAAGGGGGCGCCTGCCTCCCTGCACCCTTCCTGGAAATCCTCCCGAGAGGCTCCTCTGCCCAGCGCCTGACCTTGGAGGTGCCTGGGAGAACGGGAGATCAAAGAAAGGAAAGTGCTCCTTTCTGGTACTTCAATCAGGGAGAGAAGCAATTAAAATATGAATTAATCTAAGTGAGATGGAAATGCAGATGTAGAACAAGAGCATCTCCATCACCTTGAACCTGCGCTGCATGCAGTTGAGCTCCTGTGATTAAAGACATTTTCATGCCATTAAAAACCTTCTCTTCTAATGTTACAAAAGCTCTGTCAGTCAAACGCCCTGAGCAGCCTCGGTGAGGACTGCCCTCTCCTCGGTTACTTTCCTTGATCCTTTCAGAGGGATGAGGGGGGCTCCTAGCAGGGGGTCAAGAAGGGCTTGGGGAATGATGGGAATGCAGGATACCGAGCTGAATGGAAAGAGCCCTCCATGCGTCTGCTCTCAAACACATCCTGCCTCGTTCCTGATTCTTTTGTGCAGCCTGAGTCCTGGCTGCCCAGACGGTCCTGGGAGACAGAACTGGGAAACTGCCCTTGTGGTTTCCTGCCTGCTTCTTTGAAATGAGTGAAAACTGTCATGTGTATTTCCAGAATTTTGCCTCTGCTTCTCTATGGTCCTGGTGGCTCAGACAGTAAAGAATCTACCCACAATGTAGGAGCCCTGGGTATGATCCCTGAGTCAGGAAGATCCCCTAGAGAAGGGAATGGCTACCCATTCCAGTATTCTTGACTGGAGAATCCATGGACAGAGGAGCCTGGCGGGCTACAGTCCATGGGGTCACAAAGAGTTGGGCATGACTGAGTGACTGACACTTTCTCTATAGTCTTAAGGACCCCCCCACCCATTGATTCTCTGCAGGCGGGGTGAGGTTGTGACCCCAGAGGGAGGGGTGCACGTAAGGTAATGTCTGCTGATACTTCTTTATACCACTGGGCCTTCCAAGCCAGTCATTCATGTTCTTCTCTTAGATTTGGTTCCTTCTGTGTGCACACCTAATCTCTTACTTTGGCTCTTTCTGGTTATACATTCTCAACTTGCTGTGGTCACCAATGTCTGTCAATCTCAGGCTGTGAAGCCTGGAACTCGAAAGAACTCATCCTGAATCCACTTCTGTGACTTTCCAAAGCAAGTGCTCTGTCCAGCCCCTGGGAACAGCTGACCCATCCTGATCTGGATCTGAGACGGATTTTCTCTTTCCTTCTCTGACTCTCCTTAAGGAAGGACCTCCAATTGGACTGGCGCCAGTGGAAACTAGAACCTGCTCTAAGAATAAGTCAGGAAAGCGCATCCGAGGAGGTTGTGAGGTGTAGTCTGGGTGGGGTAGTGGCAGTTGACAGTTAACTCAGCTTCTTCTCTGCCCTTCTGTCTCCAAGAGGTCCTGTTCGGGCCACGCAAGACAGAGGTCCCAAGAGCACCTAGGATTCAGTGAATGAGTGTCTCTTAGCCCAGGACCTTTCAGGAGATGGTCAGAAGCTTAATGTTCATACACACCTAAACCACAGTGGGGTGTGTGTGTGTTCAGTCGCTCAGTTGTGTCTGACTCTTTGCGGCCCCATGGACTGTGGCCTGCCAGGCACCTCAGTCTATGGGATTTCCCAGGCAAGAATACTAGAGTGGGTTGCCATTTCCTCCTCCAGAGGATCTTCCTGACCCAGGAATCAAACCCACGTCTCCTGCATTGGCAGGCAGATTCTTTACCAGTAGTGTCCACTGGGAAGCCCAAACCACAGCAGGCAACATTAAACAACAAGATTTGTTGTGCAAAAGGTGTCAAGAGCCCAGCATTTTCATTGCGAATTTTCTACAGCCTTCTGACTTAGACGAATGCAGAGCAAAATGCTCCCCAAGCTTCCTCTTCACCTCCCAGACGTTCTAAGAAGCAGAACGTGCACTGCCGTGTTACAACGTCACTCTTCTTTGGTCCTGCCTCTGCTTGCTGCAGCCCATGGGATGCTGCGTGCCTCGTCGATTCAATTGTGTTCAACTCCGTGCGACACTATGGACTGTAGCCTGCCAGGCTCCTCTGTCTATGGGATTCTCCAGGCAAGGATACCGGAGTGGGTTGCCATCCCCATTTCTATGGGATCTTCCTGACCCAGGGATGGAACCCACATCTTATATCTTCTGCATTGGCAGGCAGGCTCTTTACCACTAGCACCAAAATAGGCTATCACTCAAATCCATTCCTCTTATGGGCCTCTCGGGAGAAAGATGTCTTCTAGGCAGAAGGTACTCCCAGCCCCTAGAGAGGAGATCTACAAAAAGGCCTCCTCTTTAATCTGAACACTTAAGCTGTGGTTGTTGTCTCACTGCTCAGTCCTGTCTGACTCTTTGCGGCCCCATGGACTGTAGCCTTGCCAGGCTCCTCCGTCCATGGGACTTCCCAGTCAAGAATATTGGAGTACCCACTTCTCTTCCCTTCTCCAGGGGATCTAGCCAACCCACGGATCAAATCCACATCTCCTGCACTGGCAGGCAGATTCTTTACCACTGAGTCACCACAGAAGCCTTCAATACGGAGACCAGAGTTTCATTTCACCCACTTGAGTGGGCTTGTACCCATATCGCTGGAGAGTAGCAGGAACCAAGGGACCTGGAATGGAGAACACTTTACTTTTTTTCCTCTAAACGCAGCTGACACCTGGTCTGTGGCTGGTGGGTAAACTCCCAGCATTCTAGAAACAATGAGCAATGTGCTAAAATCACTGCAGTTGATAACTTCTCATTAGTCACTAAGCCCTACTTAATCTACATGGAATTTCTGCAACATGAGACTCCAGCCACTGCATTCCAAATGTACGTTTGTGTGCGTGCATGTGTACATGTGTGCCTGTGCACAAGCACCATTCGAAAATGAGAACACTCCTGTCATCAGGGAGATGGATTAGACCATAATTGATTTTCCATAGACAAATGCTTTAAATTTTGGTAAACCCTTTGTAACATCTTAGTCAAATTAAACAGCCCTTTCAAGTCAGATTTATAGTCCATAGGATTCCACTTAACTGAGACAAGTGATGCAATTTCAGGGCAATTTAAAGGGTATTTCATTTAGAGACAGAACCAATCCTTGTCAAGGCCCTGGAGGTAACGAGAAATCTTCCTCCTCTCGTTTGCTTGGAAGAAGTTGCAGTCCAGTCCATGGGGGCTGAGCAGCTCATGGAGAATTGTGAGCAGCTTCGGGTAGTATATTTCACCACCCAGGTTCATTGAAAGGGAAATGACCAAAGGGAAGGCGTGGAAAAGAAGGAAGGACCTTCTTATAACATCCAGAGCCTTTCTCAGACTTAGGAGAAAGTACCAGTATTGGTGCACAAATGACTACAAGGTCCTTCTTCATTCCTGGCTGCAGCAGATCTGAGCACTGGTTGGATTTCTGCCCCCAGTCGTCCCCTGGACTTTGGTGCTCTTGAGCAATACGCAACCTGAGCAACTGTACACAGCGGCCCTGGGAGGATGACATTAGGAACTTTACACGTATTGCCTTCCTTCATGTTTACCACACTAAGAGGTTTAAACTGCTGTCCCAATTTGACAAATACAGATGGCTGGGAGAGACGAAACACAGTGTTCATAGAAAACGTAGGTTGAGCTAGGATTCTAGCCCAAGTCTGTCTGATTCTGAAATCCAAGCTATCTCCTAACTCACCATGGACTGTGAATTCAACGGAAGGGCATGGAAACCTTACTCTAGGGTCAAAGGAAGACCTGGTATGAGCCCCACATCTCCAACAGCGCTGTTGGAAAGGGGAGAGGGTATCCTCAGGTGCATGCTCAGTCACTCAGCCGTGTCCAACTCTTTCTGATCCCATGGACTGTAACCCTGCTGGGCTCCTCTCTCCATGGGGTTTCCCAGTCAAGGCTAGGGCGTGGGTTGCCATGCCCTCCCAGGTGCTCATCTGCTTTCCATCACAATCCTCCTGCAACTGTGACTGGACTAAGTTTTGTCTGGCCTCAAAGTTCTGCCTCACATCGAGCTGAAACTCCCTTCCCATTGCCCCCAAAGAAAGACTAGTGTCAGGACCAATGATTTCAGGTCCCTGTTCCATGGGACCCACTGGAAAAGCTGGAAAGAGAGAGGAGACTGGGCGCCATTTTACCCTTGAGTCTTCATCTGCTCTTGAAAAATGCAACTAAAAGTCCTCGTCCTGCCCATCTCATTACAGGCTTCTCAGAATCAAGAGATGAAGCAAATGGACCAAGACACCCTTGCAAGTGAGTTGAGGAAGTAAAGAAAACATGCTCAGCTTTTAACTTTTCAAGTTTACACTGTTGTATATTATTAGATATCCTGTAATATATTGGCATATATTTACATATGTTTGTGTTGAATTTTAATGCACTAAAATTTCAATACAATTGACAATGTTAGTTTTTAAGCAACACCTATTCCCTTTAAAAGACTGTCCTTCCTGCTGAAACTAAACCTCTTTTACTGTATTTTTTAAAAACATCATTTATTAAATGAAAGAACATAACCAATAGTTGTGTGTGTGTGTGCATGTATGTGTCTGTGTGCATGGTTTTACTGTAGCTTGTTTTTTATAACTCCTTTGATTTGGACAAAATTTAAAATTTGGCAAGTCTTTGTCAGTATTATGGACATTTGCACATGTGTTTGTGTGTGTGTGTGTGTGGGGGTTTACATTTACAGGTCCATGGTCCCAATATAAAAAGATGCCTTACCCATAAGGAAATAACATTCAATGAGGGCCAGTTCTGTGATTTAACACTCAGGATAACATTGCAAGACACATATCTCTAATTCAAGAAAATGCCATTTCTCAAAGAATTTGTATCTCTTGTCCAATCTTTCACAGGTAGCTGAAGTTTCGAACCTACATCCCTCTGATGCCAAAATACCAAGACTTTTTGTTTGTTTGCTTTGATATTTGTTTCTCACTTTACCAGGTTATTTAATAGCTTTCTTTCATTCCTGTATTTCCATAGTGGTGTACTCAGAGGAAATTTGCTATCTTCAAATATAATAGGTAAATTTCATTCATTCATTTCCTTGGTGCCCACAAGATCAAATACCGATGTCTACAGAAAACATGTTCGACCAACTTGGACAGATGCTTGAAATCTATAACTCAGTGTAACCAAAAGAACTATTGGAAAATTTAAACCACTTTCCATTTGCTTCTTGGTTTCAGGGATCAGTGATTCTTAGGAGTTCTTAGGTCCACTGGAGATTAAATTCCATAAAGGCACAGCACTCTGTCCTGTTTTATTCACTGCTGTACTTTCTACAATCTAGGCCATAATAAATACTCAAAAAGTGTTTTTCACACCATATACAAAAATAAACTCAAAATGGCTTAAAGACTTAAGTACAAGACATGACGTCATAAAACTCCTAGAGAAGAACACAGGCAAAACATTCTCTGACATAAATTGTACCAATGTTTTCTTAGGTCAGTCTCATAAGCCAATAAAAATAAGAGCAAAAATAAACAAATGGGATCTAATCAAACTTACAAGCTCTTGCACAGCAAAAGAAACCATTACCAAAGTGAAGAGATAACCTAAGGAATGGGAGAAAATACTTGCAAAGGATGTAACAGACAAGGCTTAATTTCCAAAATTAAGCTTATACGAACAGCTCATACAACTCAATAATGAGAAAAGCAAACAACCCAATCGAAAAATGGACAGAAGACCTAAGTAGATATTTCTCCAAAGAAGACACACAGATGACCATCAGGCCCATGAAAAGATGCTCAACATCACTAATTATTAGAGAAATGCAAATCAAAAACTACAATGAGGTACCACTTCGCACTGATGAGAATGGCCAGCATTGAAAACTCTGGGTCTGTCTTCCCAGAAAAATGGACAGAGCCTCATGGACAATACTGCGCATGGCATTTCAGGTTCGATGATCCTCAGAACCTTATCTGTGATGCACAAAAGCAGAGGCTATTTTCTCTGAAGAAATAGCACTTGACACTCACCGTGATGGGAAGAGCAAGGTTCTTTGGCTCTGGACATTTTCGTCTATGTGGATGGGCACCTGGATGGGGTGAGGTCATCAAGAGTCCAGATCATCCATTGTTTCAGCTATTTGATCTGAAGGGCTGGAGTCTTTCTGGATCTGAGAGGTAAAAAGAAGAATAACATCCATCACTCGATGAGGTTATATATTCTGCCAGGCACTATGTGATACATTTTATGTATAATTGATCTAATCCTTATGTCAACCTTACCAGATAAGCACTGCTATGCCTAGTTTTCATTTTTTAATTGAGGTTTAATTCACATATAATATTATTTTAGCTTCAGGGGTACAACATAATGATTCTATATTTATATATTTTGAGGAAGGATCACCATAGTAAGTCTAATTAACCTCTGTCACCATATATAGTTACAATTTTGTTTCCTTTTTTCCCTTGCAATGAGAACTTTTAAGATCTAATTTCTTAGCAACTTTTAAATATATACCTCAGTATTATTCACTGTAGTCGCCATGCTGTATGTTGCATCCTCGTGATTTATTATTTTCTGTGTGTGATTGGAAGTTTGTAGCTTTGGGCCCCCTTCACCCATATAACCCACCTAATCACCAATCATCAGTTTAATAGTCAGACTCTGAAAATCCAGAGCCAGTTGTTTCCATGGTTTGACAAAATAGTGAAAGCATAAGAACACCAGAATCCAACATGGTTTGTGAAATGGGGTTTCCTGATACATATGAAAGAATGTACACAAAGCAAGTACCCTATTCTGAATGATATGACTTGTGGACTTAAATTTTTCTCATTTTTTATTGTGAAAAATTTCTAACACACACAAAAGTGGAGAAAACAGTACGATGAAGCACAATGTTGCCTCAGCAACCATCAGTTTCTGTCAATCTTATTTTATCTACCCAGAGGTATTTTCATTGCAATTTTTAGCCCATCTTTTCCTTGATGCCCTCAAAATGCATCCCAATAAAGACATCCCAATAGAGGCAATCTGACTCATGGTTAAGGTAGCCATCACTTTTTTTTAATATATACTTTAAAAAGCAAGGAATTTGTGGACAACACAGTCTTCTCATTCAACCTAAAGAGACTGCAGTTTTAAGTGATGCGCATGGAAATGAGAGAAGACCCACCACCAGCACAAGTAGACTGAAAGTCTTTCTTTCAGTCTGGCTCAGTGTAGGTTCCCTGGGATCTGTTGAGTCAAGCTGTATTCCCCAAAGTAGTTGGGTCTCTTGTATTAGTTTCACTAGGGTAGTTCTGGTTCTTTAGTTGTAACAGAGCTTGGTAATGAGAGGCCACCTGAGAAGCAATTAAACTAAACCAGAAAATCTTTCTTGTTCATTTCGTCTTGTCCTTAAATAGTTTACACATCAATTGAACTGGGAAGAGCTCATGGTGGTTTATGATGATTGCTCCAGTAGGGGTCAGCGCCTAATGAGTTGGGTACTTATCTGTGACCCCGACAAGATGACTGTAAATGAACAGATAAGAGGACCGATGGGACTAGTTCTCAAGGCTGCCCACAGAATCAAGACAAGGGAAGCCAGTGGAGTTGGTTTCTCAGTTTTCTACTGCAAAGGAGAAGCTGATGGAGTCAGGCACATCAAAACACCTAGGGTTTTTTAGTTAGAAAAAATAAGGTGCTTATCTTAGCTCTTGACAAACGGCAAGATGCCTATTCAACCCAGTCTTTTGGGAGGACACCAGGCTTTCTCTTGGGCTTCTCAGGTGGCACTAGTGGTAAAGAATCTGCCTGCCAATACAGGAGACGTAGGTTCCATCCCTGGGTAGGGAAGATCCCCTGGAGTAGGAAATGGCACCCTAGTCCAGTATTCTTTCCTGGAAGAATTCATGGGCAGAGGAGCCTGGCTGGCTACAGTCCATGGGGCTTAAAAGAGTCAGACACAACTGAGCAAATATCTTGCTCTTATTTTTTCACAATATCTGGCAATTTATGGTTGCCATCAAATGATTCTGTTGAGGAGGGTAGCTTCACCTATCACAGATGTGCCAATGTCAGTCCAGACACATACTAAAATGGCAAAAGAAACAAAAAATCTTAGTAAAAGTGCATTTTCAGAGTAAACAGGTATACATCATAGTGATATATTACGGCATAATAAAAATTCTCAGTAATTGACAAACTAGAACAAGACTCTCCTTTTTCTCCCATTTCATAGCTCTATTAGCTAGATTTTTCCTTTTTTAATGATGCATAACAAACAATCAAATCTCAGTGACGTACAGCAACAAATATTTGTTTTAAGCTTGTGGCTTGACGTTTGGCTGATCTTAGGTGGACTACAGTCCATGGAGTCACAAAGATTCAGGACTGAGAATTCACTTCACCAGAGAGAAGATACGAGAAAGGTGGGCCTCGGGGATGAGCTGGAGTGATGTTTTGCATGCTCTTCTACTCACCCTGGGTGATGAGCATCCCCTAAAACAAGGCTCATGAATACACATGGCTTTAGCTGCTAGATCTGTAGCAGGAATGAGTGGCACTGACTGGGACTCAGGAAATATTTGCATAAGCTTGAGGGTTGGTGGCAACTGACACTCAGCCTTGGTGTCAAAGAGATGACAGAGGATGATGATGACTGAGATCGTGTCTCATCTAGAAGAGGGACTTTTCATTAATTAGCTCTAGCTAACTGCCAAGCACAAATGTGGGGCTTATGTTGTCAGACACAATTTTTTCGGAGAAACTGGAAATCTCGACAACATCTCCTAATCTCTTAATGGTGACAAGGATAATAAATTCTACTACAAGAAAGAAAGAGAGGGAGGGAGCGTGGGCGGAAGGATACCATGCATATGTCCAACACTGTGAGTCAAACAAAAGCCATTCACAAGCCAAGGACCACTGGGATGGCCGATGTGTGGCCCCCATGAATGTGCAGGGCTGTTGAGGTAAGGAGGGCGGTCAAGGAAAGAGACCTTCTTGAATGCAGAAAACAAGCTGCGTAATTTTGCATTAGCCTCACTTCTCACGTTGTAAATTACATTCTTTTGGGAGGACTGAAAATGAGAAAAATAGGTGGGCTGGATTCTTTTGGGTCATCAGCCATGCGTCTCCGAGGAAGGAGCTTAATTTCTTTAGTCCTCAGTTTCCCCATTTACAGCAATAACATTTAATTGTCCGAAAGGTATTCGGAGATTCCTGGAAGAGAAGTACGCCATAAGACCAAAAGATTTGCATGATCCTTTGGGGTCCCCGCGGCTGGTACTCAGGCGGCTCCTGCTGCGCATGTGAGAGAAAGGATGCGCTCCAGAGGGCTGTTAAGCAGAAGGATGCGGACGTGTGATTTGGGCCGCTGGGGAGCAGAGAGAGCACAGAATGGCGATGTTCGGGGGTTGTTTAGTGGCGAGCTCCTCCTCAGAAGGAAAAGCTGGCAGAAAGCTTTGTTTCCTACGAACAGAATCCCCAGAACAAGAAGGGGAGGTGAGAAGCTGGCTTAAGTGGGGTTTCTCATGGAGGGAAGCTTCAGCTGAGAGGCAGAGGTTGCCATCTGCCGCCTCCCTGCTGCTTGCTGGCTGAGAACGAGCTCCCCACTGCGCGGCCTGTTCTGGAACTTGAATCATTAGAAGCAGCTGGGCTACACCTCCTTCAGCATCAGGTAAGTATTTTTTCTAGGCCGTCAGGACTTGTGTGAGCTGCCTTGCGTAGTGATGGCGTGGGGGCGGGGTCGGGGCGGGGTGGAGCGGAGTCTGCTGAGTGGCTAATGGCTTGGAAAAGTCACCTTCCAAAAAGTATCTGGCTGTCATAGAGAATGAAGTTGAGTCAAAATGAGAAAAACAAGTATTGCATAATATTGCCTATGTGTGGAGTCTAGAAAGATGGTTCAGATGAACCTATATGCAAAGCAAACATGGAGACACAGAGAGTAGGGAACAAACTATTGGATCCCCACCGGGGTAAATGGGAGCAGGATGAATTGGGAGATTTGGATTGGCATATACACTACTTGGAGAAGGGCATGGCAGCCCTCTCCAGTACTCTTGCCAGGAGAATCCCATGGACAGAGGAGCCTGGTGGGCTACAGTCCACGGAGTCGCAAAGAGTCGGACACGACTGAGTGACTAACACACACAAACATACACATTGGGTGAGTGCATGCTGTTGCTTCAGTCGTGTTTGACTCTTTGTGACCCTATGAACTGTAGCCCACCAGGCTCCTCTGTCCATGGGATGCTCCAGGCAAGAATACTGGAGTGGCCTGCCATGCTCCCCTCCACATACACCCTACTATGTATAAAATAAATAAGTAATGAGACTATTGTATGTCGCGCAGGGAACTCTACTCCATGCTCTGTGGTGGCCTAAATGGGAAAGAAATCCCCAAAGAGGGAATATATGTATGTGTGGGAGCTTCCCAGGTGGTGCTAGTGGTAAAGAACCCGCCTGCCAATGCAAGAGACATAAGAAGCATGGGTTCGGTCCCAGGGTGGGGAAGATTCCCTGGAGGAGGGCATGGCCACCCATTCCAATATTTTTGCCTGGAAAATCCCATATAGAAGAGCCTGGTGGGCTGCAATCTACATGGTTTCAAACAGTTGGACACAACTGAAGCGACTTAGCATGCATATGTATACCCAGGATTCGCTTTGCTGCACAGCAGAAATAATGCGACACTGTAAAGCAACTACACTCTGGTAAAAGTTACTTTTAAAATAAGTACCTCTGCGTTCATGGGCATGAAAGAAACATGAGGGAAGAGTTGGATTCCAATGACAGGAGCATACAGGCACCCACGTTCTGCTACATGTGTCTGACCAAACACACACGTATATACACAGACCTAGAAACTGAGGACGTACACAGGTAGGGAGTTGCTGGAGCTCGTGTGTTCAAGAAAAGAAGAATGAAATTACAGAGTGGTTTCATTATTGGTAAGGTTCAGTGTTATTCCACCTAAGCATTTTAGAAATGAAACATGTGTTTAAAACAGACATTTTAAATCAATGCCCCATACCGTACACCTTGCACAGAGTTGAAACTTGATATTTATTGTATGGGATAAATGAGGGCAAGAAAGGAAGCAAAGGAGAGAGAAGAGAGTTAGGGATGAAGGAAGTCTGGCTCATTTCAAAGCAGAAAAGATTCAAGATGAGATGACAATGATCTTCAAGTCAAATTCCTCTTCTTTTGTCTTGACTAACCACAAAGAATTAAGTCTGCTTTTAAGGACATAATGAAGAGGGAGAAGGCTGATTCGGGGTCCAGGAGAGCATAAATCCAACATTTTCTTCATGTCCTCTTCTATTCTAGAATGTTTTCTTTCTTTTTGGGAGGGGAGGGGAAGATGGCAGAGCTCAAACCTTTCTATTAGGCCTTTGCTTCAAGAGGTGGCCAGGGGGCTTCCTTGGTGGCTCAGTGGTAAAGAATCTGCTTGCCAATGGAGGAGACACGGGTTTGATCCCTGGTCTAGGAAGATCCCATGAGCCGCAGGGCAACTAAGCTCCTGTGGGCCACGACTATTGAGCCTGTGCTCTAGAACCCAGGAACCACAACTCCTGAAGCCTCTGCTCTCTAGAGCCCATGCTCTGCAACAAGAGAAGCCACCAGAGTGAGAAGCTTGCTTACTGCAATTAGAGAGAGCCCACGCAGCAACGAAGACCCAGCACAGCCAAAAACAAATAACTAAATACAATGATTTTTCAAAATTCTTTTAAAAAAAGAACACATATGATGGTCATAGTAGAAATTAATCCCTTTAAAATTTTTTAAAAAAGTGACCAGGTAACCAGCTCCCCTGTGATGGAATCAGGGTGGGTTCAGAGGTGGAGGAAGCCTGGACCTGGGAGGTAAACAGAGCCCCGAGTAGGGTAGGAGCCGGAACAGCAGGACCAGAACTCTGGGTCTGAGTGTAGCCCTCTGTTCTGGACTTGTGGATTGTTCTTATGCCTCTATTTTTTGTTTATTTTTTTGTTTTTTTTTTTTAAATTTTTGCTTTTCCTTTCTATTTAGTTACGTTCTCTATTTTTAACATTTCAGCATCTCTCAGCTGTACTAAGGAAAACAAGAGAAAGTTATTTGTGTCCACAAGAACTCACACACGTGCACACACACAACGGATTAAAGGGGATGCAACTCCCTTACGGGAAAAGTGTGCTGACAGCCATGGGAATCCAGATAGAACCCTTGACCTGAAAGGAAGACAAACCTCCGGGGCACAGAGCTATTTGGTGAGCTATTGTTTCCTTCCTTGAGTGCTAAAACCTTGACGATTCTGGCCTTCATTTAAGTAAGGGAGGAAGTGTTTGTATGAGTGGGGCTTCCTAGTGGTAAAGAACCCACCTGCCAATGCAGGAGACATAAGAGACATGGGTTCGATCCCTGGGTTGGGAAGATCCCCTGGAGGAGGGCGTGGCAACCCACTCCAGTATTCTTGCCTGGAGAATCCCATGGACAGAGGAGTCTGCTGGGCTAGTCCACAGGGTCACAAAGAGTCAGACACAACTGAAGCGACGTAGCATGCATACACGCTTATATATGAAGAGACCCAGAAAATAAGAGGATGTTTTCAAGGAACTGCAAGAAGACACAGGGCTAGATCAAGAAAATCAATCTTGAAGGGTCAACACCTGTTCTAACCCAGCCCCACCAGCACCAAGTGTAAAGACACAGCTAGAAGCCAGAAGGCACACTCCTTCCAACAGACACCGAGCAGAGATGAGAGTCAGGGAGGGGCACACAGCGAGCACTCTTTTGATAAACACTACTCGGGAATGACTAGCACGGGGGAAAGGGAACAATTATTTTCCAGGAGCCGAGAAGTCAAGTCTCTGCCAGCCCTTTTCTGGTCCTGAGGGACACCTGTTTCCACAGCAACCACAACTTGGGGGAGAAGGCTGCCTTCAAGTCATCTATCCCAGGAAGATATTTCGTAAAGGGCTATCAATTCTGGATGGGCAGAAAGAGCACAGACTGTGAGTCACAAACCTCAGTGGGGCTTTGGGAGGTGGAAGACACTGGTTCTGTGGTTAAGTCCACAGAGGCCGCTGCCAGAGGCAACCTCTTCACCCTCGTGACTTTCTGCAGCTCCTGCCGCCCCCCCCCCAAACCCCTGAACCTACCAGCCTCCACCTGCCAGTGTAGAAGTTGGTGGTGACAATAAGGAGGATGGCAAACGATGATGGTGGTGATGATGATGAGAATGACAATGATGATGATGAGAATGATGATGATAACAATGGTGATGGTGACAATGATGAAAATAACAGTGATCGTAACAGAAACGAACGCTGATTGCTAAGTGCTTCACACGCATTTTCTTGGTTTGCCTCATAAAAGCCCTGTGACGTAAATGCTAATCTTGACCTACTTCACTGATGAGGAAACAGCAGCTCAGAGAGGTTTAAAGAACCTGTCCAGAGGCACACAGCCAGCAAGAAGGATATGCTGTATGAACCCGGATCGTTGTAACACCAAAGTCACTCCTTCCAGGAGCAGGATAGCTTAAGAGCTCAGACTGTGCCACAGATATTCAGTCCCACAGCTCATGAATGGTTAGACGCTTAGCAACTGTGGGATTTATCATTTCATCCCTCTGTGCCTAAATGCCATCATCTATAAAACAGCAATAATGATAGTAGCTCCTCCTTTTTTGTTTTGTTTCAGTTTTTTGAGACTTAAGAGTTCACACGTATAAAGCACTACTTTTCAAACTTGAACCTGCAGATAAATGACCTGAATGTCCTATTAAACTGAAGCTTCCACATGGTAGGTTTGAGATAAGACCTGAGGGTGCATGAGTGCTCAGTCAACTCAGACATGTCTGACTCTTTGTGACCCCATGGACTATAGCCCACCAGGCTTCTCTGTGCATGGGATTCTCCAGGCAAGACTATTGGAGTGGGTTGCCATGCCCTCCTCCGGGGGATCTTCCTGACCCAGGGATCGAACCTGTGTCTCCTGCAGTCTCCAGGTGATCACTGTGCCGCCTGGGAAGCCTTAGGATAAGACCTGAGAGTCTGCATTTCTGATGAGTTTCTAGGCACTGTAGGTCTACAGACAGCACTCTTTAAGTTAGCAAAGCCGTAAAGCACTTGGTAACATACATGATGAACAATGAAGAAGTGTCGGCTGTTGTTATTAGTATTATTGTTTAACCCTTCTCTAGCCACAGCCCTCTGCCAGGTTTCATGACTTTTTTTGAGGTTTGTATTCTGGCAGCTTGGGGGCTTCCCTGGTGGTTCAGCAGTTAAAGAATCCACCTGCAATGCAGGAGATGTAGGAGATGTGGGTTCGATCCCTGGGTCAGGAAGATCCCCTAGAGGAGGGCAAGGCAACCCACTCCAGTATTCTTGCCTGGAGAATTCCATGGACAGAGGAGCCTGGTGGGCTACAGTCCATGGGGTGGCAAAGAGTCAGACACAAGTGGTGACTTGAGTGCACATACATATCCTGGCAGCCACCTCACCCTCTGAGAACTGTTAGCTTATTTTTAGGATGCAAACATACAATTTGGAGTAAGCATGAATGTTGGCTACTTATGTGAAAGGCCGTCTTCCTCTGCTGTCTGTATGGATTAATTAACTGAACCCATGGAGGGCTTCCCTGGTGGCTCAGATGGTAAATAATCTGCCTATAATGCAGAAGACTTGGGTTCGATCCCTGGATTGGGAAGATGCCCTGGAGAAGGAAATGGCTACCCATTCCAGTATTCTTGCCTGGAAAATCCCATGGACAAAGGAGCCTGGTGGGCTATAGCCCAGGGGGTTGCAAAGATCTGGACACTACTGAGCGACTAGCACATGGAGGATTAACCTCTGTTGGAAACTTCCCAAAAACATCTTCACCCCCAAGAACAAAGCAAGGGGACTTACCAGTTTTCTCTGACCTCTGATCCAAGCAAGAAGTCAAGGGGGAAAAGAGTGATTGTGTCCACAGGCCAACTTGGGGTGGGCAATAGGATACAAGGCCCAGATCCCTTACAGGGAAGGACATGTTGCCCCAGAAGCTGGGGTTGGGTTCTCAGGCAGCCCTTGTCATCATCCATCCTTCAGCAAGGATGGGTAGATGCAGTGAAACTGAGCAGGAACCTGTGGGGACCTCCCGGGTACAAGAGCCTTTCCACGTCTCCCATTTCTTGTCCATAGAAAAGGGTTTCCGCCTCCTAGACCTTCCCCAAGTTCCAAAGGGCAGATTCAAACAGTTCCTCATTAGGAGAGTGAGGGAATACAGAAAGAAACGTCTGTGAAGCTTAGGGCCTGGCCTGGCTCCTCCTGGGACTGAGGGGGGGTGTGTGTGTGATGTGCAGAACCATGTGACACAGACCCCTGAGTTCTTCTACAGGAGCTAAGTGCCCCGCCCCGCCCTCGGGTGGAGGGTGGAGACTTCAGGCTGAGCACCAGCTCATGGACTCCAGACTGGCTGAAAACAGAAGGCTGATGAATGAGATCATTCATTCATTCACCATTCCTGGAACTCCACCCTCTTACCTCCCTGCCAACCAATCAGAGGAAGGTTACACCTCCTGCAGTCCTCCCCTTCAAATGTTGCCTATAAAAACTTCCTTATTTCCCTGGGTTAAGAATCTGCCTGCCAAATGCAGGGGGCATGGGTTTGATCCCCGGTCCAGGAAGAGCCCACAGGCTGTGGAGCAACTAAGCCCATACACTATAACCACTGAGCCCATGTGCTAGAGCCTGTGCTCTGCAACAGGAGAAGCCACTGCAATGAGAAGCCTGCATGCAGCAACTGGAGGGTAGCCCCTGCTCACCGCAACTAGAGAAAGCCCATGCGCACAACCAAGACCCAGCGCAGCCAAAAATAAATACATAAATTAATTAATTAACAAAAACTTCTCCTCTGAAACTCATCTTTTGGGTGTGAGTCACCCCGTTCTCCTCGCATGAAAATGTTAATTGTTCAGCCATGTCGGACTCTTTGCAATCCCATGGACTGTGATCCACCAGACTCCTCTGTCCATGGAATTCTTCAGGCAGTTCAGGCAGTTCTTCACCCCCCTTGGAGTAGGGTGCCATTCCCTTCTGCTTGCTTGACCCTGCGATAAATAAACCTTCCTCTGCTCCAAAGATGATGCACAGTTTGTCTGGCCTTTGTACATCGGGCCCAGGAACTTGGGTTTGACAACAGCAGGGGCATGAAGGCCTGGCCATCTCAGCCCAGTCACAGGCAACGCTCTCTCTAGAGCTCCCCAGGCCATTGGTCAAGGCTGACCTTGAGCCTGAGCATCACTAGATGTCTCTCTCCTTGCCCCTGCTCCCTCTCACTCCCAGAGGCCCTGTATTGGTTTCCTGTGACTGCTGTAACCAATAACCAAGACTCAGGTGGCTTCAGACAACATGAATGTATTCTGGAGGTCATACATTTCACTCAGCTAAATTAAGATGTTGGCGGTGCTGTGTTCCTTCCAAAGGCTCTGTGGGAGAGTTTCTTTCTTTGCTATTTCCTGCTTCTTGAGAATGGCTTCTTCTGTGACTCATGGCCCCTTCCTCCATCCTCAAAGCCAGCAGGGTAGGCTTCTTCAAACCTCCCTCTAAGCCCTCTGCTTTTGTTGTCGCATCTTTTACTCTGACCTCCTTGACTTCCTATCCTCCCTACTGTAAAAATTCTTAAGATTGTACTGGACTTGTCCAGATAATCCAGGATCATCTCCCCATCTCAAGATCCTTAACTTATTCACATATGCAAAGACTCTTTTAACATGTGAGGTAACATATTCACAGGGCCTAGAGATTAAAAGGTAGGCATTTCAGGGGCTGTTCTTCTGTCTCCCACAGGTATTCCTAAATAAATTATATTACACATAAGACTCTGTCTCAGAGACTGTTTTCCAGGGAACTCAACCTGCAACACTACTATTTAGAAACATTGCTTCCACAGCCTGTCTTATTTCAGCTCTGGACCAATCTTGGTAACAAGGGGTGAGAAAGAGGAATAACCATGTAGATTACCTCAAGCAGAGGGCTTCCCTGAGGGCTCAGTTAGTAAAGAATCCACCTGCAATGCAGGAGACCCTGGTTTGATTCCTGAGTTGGGAATATCTGCTGGAGAACAGATAGGCTACCCACTCCAGTATTCTTGGGCTTCCCTTGTGGCTCAGCTGGTAAAGAATCTGCCTGCAATGTGGGAGACCTGGGTTTGATGCCTGGGTTGGGGAGATTCTCCTGGAGAAGGAAAAGGCTATCTACTCCAGTATTCTGGCCTGGAGAATTCCATGGATTGTATATAGTCCATGGTGTGGCAAAGAGTGACTGAGTGGTTTTCACTTTAAGTAAAGTATGTGCGTGCTCAATCACTTCCAGCTCTTTGTGACCCCACAGACTGTAGCCTGATTGGCTCCTCTGTCCATGGGATTTCCCAGTCAAGAATACTGGAGAGAGTTGCTATTTCCTTCTCCAGGGGACCTTCCTGACCCAGGGATCGAACCCATGTCTCCTGCATTGAAGGCAGATACTTTACCCTTGAGCCACCTTTACTCCTTTATCCCTGAGCCCGGGAAGCCTATAACTCTCGTGGGATAGGTTGGCTAACAGTTCTCCATGTGAAACTCACCTGGCTTCTGCCCCATATGGCTCCCCTTCGCTATTTTTAACCGGTATTATTCTGCCATAATACACTGTAACATTGACTCTAATGCTTTTCAGTGAGTCTGTGAGTTCTTCTAGCAAGTCATCAAATCTGAGGGTGGTCTTGGGGAGCCTGAACTTGTGGTTAATGTCAGAAGTGATGTCGGTCTACAAGACCCCCAGACTCTGCTCTGTTTAATCCACAGTATTTAGGAAAGCCACCCCCCACCCCCTGCCATTTCCCAGCAGGACCTCTGTGTCTTTAACTTTTCTATTCTGATTTTCTGATCAGCTCTTCTCTGTACTAACCTTTAGAGACAGGTATTTCCCTTCTCTGGCTGCTGCCAGGCTCCAACCCTAGGCAAAGCTGATTCATTTTGGAATCTTCTTGGAACCTGGGAGGGCAGAGAAATGTCTTGATTCAACAGCTGAGACTTAAAGTACGTTAGATGTCAGAAACAGCTCAGTTCAACTTTTTTTTTGGTTCCATTCTCACCAAACATGGAAATACAAGGCTGGCAGTGCACATGGAAGAGACAGGCCAAGGCTCCAGTGCAGTGGATCACGTGGCCTCTGGGTGCCGACTACGAAGAGGCGTCAATGGGGGACTTCTTTTGCTCTACCTGCCAGGAAGCTCAAGGGAAAAAGTAACCACATCCCTGTCAACTATGCTTACCCTTGTAGTCGGCAAGGCTTTGTCTCTCCTTTTCTTTTTGGACCTGCATCTCTGTTAATATCTTTATTTTAATATATGTGGTGTGAATTTACGGTTTATTTTTATATTTGCACCTCGTTGTACAGAATTCATCATAATTCTGACTCAACCCATCTTGATCATTATTCCTTGACTACTGCTTATTTATTTCTTTGTTTGCATGCATTTTAATTAATTTATGTTTTAAAATGTAATAAGCAACCATGAACACACTCCCAAAGCAAACCTGGATCCCCAACAGTAACTTACATTGTGCATTTATTCCCTATTTCAAAACATCTAAAATAATTTGTGCTTTCTTTTTTTTTTTTCAGAGTAAAATTAATAAGCTGTTTTTCAGAAAATTTTCCAAATAAAGGCTTACCTAAAGAGAAAAGTATTACCTAGAATCCATTCCCTCATGCCTACCCACTTCATCAATAGCAGTTAATATTCTATTCTGGCACATTTACATTTAAATATTTTTCTACAGTTTAAGTCATAATGTATGGAAAGTTTCACTAAGTGCTTTTTTTTTTTTTTTTTTTTAGCCCCTTGCCATTATGTATTGGGCTTCCCCGGTGGCTCAGTGGTAAAGAATCTGCTTGCCAATGCAGGAGACGTAGGAGACACGGTTTCTATCCCTGGGTTGGGAAGATCCCCTGGAGGAGGAAATGGCAACTCTCTCCAGTGTTCTTGCCTGGGAAATCCCAGGGACAGAAGAGCCTGGTGGGATACAGTCCATGGGCTTGCAAAAGTGTCAGATGTGACTGAGCACACATGCATGCATCATGTATTAAATACTTCACTTAACATCATATATTACATTATTTCTTATTATTTTGCCTCTGAACATTATAACCCATATTTTTGGATCAGTTCAGTTCAGTCCCTCAGTCGTGTCTGACTCTTTGTGACCCCATAAATCGCAGCACGCCAGGCCTCCCTGTCCATCACCATCTCCCAAAGTTCACTCAAACTCACGTCCATCGAGTTGGTGATGCCATCCAGCCATCTCATCCTCTGTCGTCCCCTTCTCCTCCTGTCCCCAATCCCTCCTAGCATCAAAATCTTTTCCAATGAGTCAACTCTTCGCATGAGGTGGCCAAAGTACTGGAATTTCAGCTTTAGCATCATTCCTTCCAAAGAACACCCAGACCTGATCTCCTTTAGAATGGACTGGTTGGAGCTCCTTGCAGTCCAAGGGACTCTCAAGAGTCTTCTCCAACACCACAGTTCAAAAGCATCAATTCTTCGGCGCTCGGCTTTCTTCACAGTCCAACTCTCGCATTCGTACATGACCATTGGAAAAACCACAGCCTTGACTAGACGGACCTTTGTTGGCAAAGTAATGTCTCTGCTTTTCAATATGCTATCTAGGTTGGTCATAACTTTTCTTCCAAGGAGTAAGTGTCTTTTAATTTCATGGCTGCAGTCACCATCTGCAGTGATTTGGGAGCCCCCCCCCAAAATATCGTCTGACACTGTTTCCACTGTTTCCCCATCTATTTGCCATGAAGTGATGGGACCAGATGCCATGATCTTCATTTTCTGAATGTTGAGCTTTAAGCCAACTTTTTCACTCTCGTCTTTCACTTTCTAGTACCATAATTGATTTGAGTTGTGGGCTCAGTCATGTTTGACTCTTTGCAATCCCATGGACTGCAGCTCACCCGGCTCCTCTGACTATGGAATTCTCCAGGCAAGAATACTGGAGTGGGTAGCCATTCCCTACTCCAGGAGATCTTCCCGACCTCCAGTGTATTTGTCTAGGTAGGAAGACTGAAAATACTTCACAGTTTGTTAGCTTTGTTTGTAACTTTTAAATCTGTAGACATATGGTATGGGGACCCTAGTCATACCCTTGTCCTGGGTTCTGATATCCTTGGAGGAGGAACTGATACTATTACTACTCTTACCAGCATTTTAAATTTGCCTGCTCACCAGCATCATGAATTATGATTTGTTGTTGTTCAGTTGCTAAGGCATGTCCCACTCTTTGCAACCCCATGAACACCAGGCTCCTCTGTCCTCCACTGTCTCATGGAGTTTGCTCAAATTCATGTCCATTGAGTTGGTAATGCTATCGAACTGAATTATTATCATCCTTTGTTAATTTGGTGAATGAAAAACACAGTCTCATGCTTGTTTTATTTTTTTTTTAGATTTTTTGGATGTTGACCATTTTTAAAGTTTTATTGAATTTGGTACAATATTGCTTCTGTTTTATGTTTTGGCTTTTTTGGCCTTCAGGCATGTGGGATCTTAGCGCCTCGACTGGGGATTGAACCCCCCACCCCATGCATTGGAAGGTGAAGTCTTAACCCCTGGATCACCAGGGAAGCCCCTTGTGCTTGTTTTAACATGCATTATATTTGGCCATTCATATTTTTATTTTGCTAATGACTTAGGTCTTTGTTTATCTATTGTGGTCTCAGATTTTCTTATAAGTTTGTAAACACTACCTTCATATTAAGAATAGGAAACTTTGTATGTGTAACAGCTAACTTAGAGCTAGATAGGTGATATCTGTTTGACCTCCTTCCTCCCCAACACCCCCATCCCTGGCAAAGAAAAACTGCCTGTGATTAGCAGGGTAGAAGGTGGAGCAATTAGAATCTGAGGGAGTACTGGGACCCCATTTGATTGCAGTCATTAAGTGGGGGTCAATTAAAATAACCACTCAGAATCAGGAAGATGAGAGCAAGGAAAAGAAGACCTAAGTAGGGCATTCTGAGGAAGTTCTGAGAGTGTGAACCATCACCGGGGCTTGATTTGCCATTTACAAATGCCTGACTGGTGAGGACCAGATTCAGTCCCTGGGTGGGCTGCTGCTGCTAAGTCACTTCAGTCGTGTCCTACTCTGTGCGACCCCATAGATGAAAGCCCACCAGGCTCCCCCGTCCCTGGGATTCTCCAGGAAGGAACACTAGAGTGGGTTGCCATTTCCTTCTCCAATGCATGAAAGTGAAAAGTGAAAGTGAAGTCACTCAGTCGTGTCCAACTCTTAGCGACCCCATGGACTGCAGCCCACTAGGCTCCTCCGTCCGTGGGATTTTCCAGGCAAGAGTACTGGAGTGGGGTGCCATTGTCTTCTCTGCCCTGGGTGGGCACTGCTGTTCAATAAGTGCATGAAGAACTGAATTCTTGAATTTAGCTGTAATCTAGCGAAGTTGCATGTCCAAAAGCTGAGTCAGTACTTCCCCACAAATGATCTCCAGTCAACACAGAGTTGATCTTGTTAAACTACAAACGATCAAGTCACCCTGAACCCCAGGGGCCTTCATCCCATTCTCTTCTACAAACACCCAAGGAGAAACTCTTCATTTCTTTCAGATAGCTGGCCAGTAAATGTTTTAATTACAAGTTGAAAGCAATAAAATAAAATCATCTGGTGGAATGGTTTTAATTAGAATTTAGAGAGTCTGGTGAGCAATTAGTGCATCTAAGAATGGAGACTGTATACACATATTTGTCTCTGTTGAGCCTCACTGGTTTAAATGAACATTTGACTCAGCTTCCTCAAGTTAAACAAAGGCCATCATAATGGTAGCACTAATAATAATGTAGCCAGAGCCAACTTGTGTGTACGTGTGTGTGTGTGCATGCTCACACGCACATGCACTCAGTCTTGTCCAACTCTTTGCAACCCCATGGACTGTAGCCCACTAGGCTCCTCTGTCCATGGAATTTTCCAGGCAAGAATACTGGAGTGGGTTGCTGTTTCTTTCCCCAGGGGATCATCCTGACTCAGGGATCAAACTCATGTCTCTTGCATCTCCTACATTGGCAGAGGGGTTCTTTACCAGCTGAGCCATCGGAGAAGAACCAATAGAAAATGATAAAAGCCATCACTTACTCCATGTCCTCCCATGGCAGGACGTCAGAGCAATGCTGCCAGTCTTAGTATTAGAACAAACCATGAAATTCTTAAGATTCTTAAGTTTATAGACTCAGTTCAGTTCAGTTGCTTAGTCATGTCCGACTCTTTGGGACCCCATGGACTGCAGAGTGCCAGGCTTCCCTGTCCATCACTAACTCCCAGAGCTTACTCAAACTCATGTCCCATCAAGCCAGTGATGCCATCCAACCATCTCATTCTCTGTCGTCCCCTTCTCCTCCCACCTTCAATTTTTCCCAGCATCAGGGTCTTTTCACATAAGTCAGTTCTTTGCATCAGGTGGCCAAAGTATTGGAGCTTCAGCATCAGTCCTTCCAACAAATATTCAGGACTGATTTCCTTTAGGATGGACTGGTTGGATCTCCTTGCAGTCCAGGGGACTCTCAAGAGTCTTCTCCAATACCACAGTTCAGTTCTTCGGCACTCAGCTTTCTTTGAGTCCAACTCTCACATCCATACATGACTACTGGAAAAAATGTAGCTTTGACTACATGGACCTTTGTTGGCAAAGTAATGTCTCTGCTTTTTAATATGCTGTCTAGGTTGGTCATAGTTTTTCTTCCAAGGAGTAAGCGTCTTTTAATTTCATGACTGCAGTCACCATCTGCAGTGGTGTTGGAGCCCCCCCCAAAATAAAGAAATTCTTAAGATTCTTAAGATTATAGACTCAGTTTACATTAAAGTGCAGGGAGAAGAGGGAACAGTGAAGGGAGAGAAAGGGGGCTGTCATGTTTGAGCACCTGCTGTGTGCCAAGTACTGAACGCCACCTCCTCTCCTTGTGCCTGTCTGTGCAGAAGGTGTTATTATAGACACAATTAAAAAAACCTTACTGAGCAAAGTGAATCAGAGACAGAAAGACAAGTGTCATATGATATCACCTGTATGTGTAATCGAGAAAAAAGGGTACAGATGAACTTATTTACTTCCCAGGTGGTAAAGAACAGTGGTGAAGAACCTGCCTGCCAGTGCAGGAGCCATAAGAGACGCAGGTTCCATCCCTAGGTGGGGAAGATCCCCTGGAAGAGGGCATGGCAACCCACACCAGTATTCTTGCCTGGAGAATCCCATGGACAGAAGAGCCTAGTGGGCTACAGTCCACAGGTTCACAAAGAGCTGGACACGACTGAAGCAACTTAGCACACACGAACTTATTTATAAAACAGGAGGAGAGTCGGGGATGTAGAAAACAAACTTACGGTTACTATGGGATGGGGGGAGTAAATTGGGAGATTGGGGTTGACATATACTTACTATACATACTATTATGTATAAAATCAATAACTAATAAGAACCTGCTGTATGGCACAGGGAATTCTATTCAATATTCTGTAATGGCCTATATAGGAAGAGAATCTGAAAAAGAAAGGAGCGGATATATGTATATGGATAACTGATTCACTTTGCTGTACATCCGCAACACACACAGCTTTGTAAATCAACTATGCATGCATGAGTGCTAAGTTGCTTCAGTTGTGTCCAACTTTTTGTGACCCCATGGACTGCCGCTTACCAGGCTCCTCTGTCCATGGGGATTCTCCAGGCAAGAATACTGGAGTGGGTTGCCTTGCCCTCCTCCAGGGGATCTTCCCCACCTATAGATGGAACCCATGTCTCTGATGTCTTCTGCACTGGCAGATGGGTTCTTTACCACTGGCACCACCTGGAAGCCCAAATCATTAACACTCCAATAAAAATTAAAAAAATAATAAAGTTCCAGTTTGAGACATGTGGAAAGACAGAGACCCAGAGTGATCGAGTCCCTGATGCCTCCCAGTGCTCCCCATCCCCCATAGCCCCACCCCCACCCCATCCCCCCACACCCGCAAGCATCCTTCTCTTTTCTTCCCTCTGAAATGGTTCTAGATTTAGCACTTTATCCCATTTTACGTAATTAGCTGCATTTTTATGTCTGACTTGGGATGACAGCCCGGCTCTTGTTTGCTTAGGCTTATAAACACAAACTGGAAATGATTCTCCTTTGCAGGGCCTGGGAGGCTCGGAGGAAGGCAAGCAGAGGGTGGTCAGCCACACCGGAGGCTCACTTGTGCACGCCCTTGACCTGCATTCTTCTCCCATCGGGGAGTGAAAGCAAACCTCTGTTATTCTAACAGAGAGTGTGGCTGCTTCCAGGACAGCCAGAGTTGCTGGGCCTGCCTCCCTACCTCGCAGCAGCCTTCCCCTCCCTGCAGCTGGGGCCTTCCATGTCCACCCGGTCCACCCACAGACTCTGCCCGCCTGCATTACTCCTCTGCAGGAAGGACAAGCAACAGGGAGATGGTGGGCCCTCTGGCTCCTAAGTCAAGTCCTGCCCTCAAGCCCTGGGCACGTGGGCTTTGATAGGGGTTCAGCCCTCATTCCCTGCCTTGGTTTCAGAGTGGACCCTTCATTCGGGGCTGCCACACTCCCGACCCCTCGCCGACCCGGCCCCAGGACCCAGTCGCTGTGCCTTGCTCTGCTCAGCTCCTCCCGGGAACCAAACCCCTCACTCAAGGTCACCACTGAGGCTGTCAGCTCTTGCAGGTTCCTTCCCTCTCCTTGCACACTGCCCATAGAATGCCCTTCTGCCAAGGTTCTACCCATCTTTCGTTTTCCCTTCAGTGAGGTCTGCCCCCTCCTGTGTTTCTCATCTTGGATTCTGAGATGCTGAAGACTGCAATGCGGGGCTTTTCCTGATAAACTCTACTTCCTGCCTGGGACTCACCCAGACTCAAGTGGGACAGGACCTGGCCAGGTACCCAGCTCCGCTGCACGCCATCCCTCTGCTGTGTTTAACTAAGCAGAGCCAGGGTGAGTGGCCAGATCAATTCAAAGGTATAGAAGCACATAATGAAAAAGATACCCAGTGCGTGGTGGTGGTGGTGGAGCTGCTGAGTCATGTCAGACTCTTGCAACTCCATGGACTGTGGCCTGCCAGACCCTCTGTCCATGGGGTTTCCCAGGCAAGAATACTGGAATGGGTTGCCATTTCCTTCTCCAGGGGTTCTTGATCAGGGATCAAACCAGCATCTCCTGTATTGCAAGTGGATTCTTTACCCCTGAGCCACCAAGGAAGCCTGTGCCTGGATAGGGCAGAAATCATAGAGATGATCCTCCAAGAACCAAATTTTAGGAAACAACATTGAATCGGCTGATGTAATGCAAATGTCTTGTCCAATAAGATAACTTTTCTCTCTTCTTCTTTATAATGGGGCTACATGGCGAGGTTATTGGAAAGGTCATAAAAAGGTGCCTGGAGTGGTAGCTCAGGATCTGGTAAACACGTCCTCTCTGGCATTGGTGTGTTGCTCTCTTTCTGGTTGTGGTTGCCTAGTCCGTAATCAGGGCTGCACCTTTGCCTCTGTGTTTCCCACTCGGTCTGGAGTCTTCACAGCTGCATTGCAGGGAACTCAGGAAAGATGCTCTTGACTGGCGTCCCAGCTTAGGGTGTCCTTTGCTTCAGTGATCCCTCAGCAGGGCCAGAGGTAGAGCCTGCAGAGGTTCATCTTGTCTCCTCCCAGGCTTGACTTGCTACTCCACCTTTTCTGAACACTATTTAGTATATTTGGAGAAGGCAATGGCACCCCACTCCAGTACTCTTGCCTGGAAAATCCCATGGACAGAGAAACCTGGTAGGCTGCAGTCCATGAGGTCACTAAGAGTCGGACATTACTGAGCGACTTCACTTTGACTTTTCACTTTCATGCATTGGAGAAGGAAATGGCAACCCACTCCAGTATTCTTGCCTGGAGAATCCCAGAGACGGGGGAGCCTGTTAACTACAAACTGGTACCTTGCCATCTACCTTTACAAGGATTAAATAATGTCCTGCTGCAGCTGCTGATTTTCAACATCCCCTGAAAGGAGTCCATGGCAGAGAGCAGAAATAGGGCACTCTGTACTCAGGAAAAAAAACTGGCAGGACAGGTCTTCTGCAGATAGTTTCAGGAGCCGATTTTATGAGCCTGATTCTTGTATCTTCTCATATATAGAAAAACGCTAAAATCCTTCATGGTGGTGCCTGTTCCTCATAACTCGCAGAAACCTTCTGAAAAAGTACGTGCTTGATTGCATGTACTCCCCATTCACCAAAATCACATCTATTCTGACCTTCCCTCCTTCCTCTTTGGAATGGTCTCTCAGAGCTGTCTGAGATGCTATTTCCCCAGCTGCATTCATTTTGCCCCAGATAAAATTTAACTTGCAAGTAACATGTGCTTTTTCTTTTTTTTAAGTCAGCAAGTATTTGTGTACCACAAGGGCTCGGAAGGAAACCATCTCCTGTAAAATAAAGGATTCCCAGGGCAGGTAATTCCCTAGACTTTTCCTGTGAGATCAGGGCTCCCAGCAGCCAGGTGTACCCTTTGCCTTCAAGTAGGATTGTGTCTGGGCTTCACCAGATGAGGGTGCAAAGTGCAGAAACCCGTGTGGCACTTGCATCACCTGAGCGGATCCTGCTGCAATCACTGTCTGAGTTAGCTAATGGCAGGGTACAGGGCCCTCCCACTGAGATTCCATTACCTTGTAATTTCCAGCTTGTTCACTGTTGCAATAAAGCCCCTCTGTCTTATAATTCCCTGGCATTCACGTCTCATCTTCTCAAGAACTGAAGTATGTAAGATGCTTTCTGCTGGGGATTCATTGAGACAAGTTATTGAAGTGAAACCAAGAAGCAGGCTTCCAGCCCTCGGCTGTTCATCTCAGAATTTATGTTCGGGCTGCCTTTGGAAGGTCTAATGTAATCACAAACAACATGCTTTCTGTATGTTTAAAAATTCATAAGGACAATGGAGGTGGAGGGGCCAGGACCCCTGCACTTGGGGCTCATTAGCAAGAAGAGCTTTGGAACAGCTGGCTGGTTTTGGATGGCATCTCTATGGGCCTGAGATGCTGCAGCTGTCACTCAAAAAGTCATTCCATGGGATGGCGTAAGGATGCTACACATCCTTATTGACCTCGCCCTGGAGTCCAGCCGCAGGACCGATTGACCAGATTATCTGTTTCTTGAAAACAGCTGTCTCTCCCACATCTTGTTCTCTGGCCTTTGAGATACGGTCCTTCTCTCGGCTCTGTGGACACAGATCCAGCTGTGAAGGTTCTGAGCCTTCGTGTGGTCATCTCATCCATCTTCCTGCCTACAGCAGCCCCTCCTTCTTCCACCCAGCTTGCTGCCACACTTCCGATCCTCCCAGGACAGCATTCTTCTCCAAGTTGCCCCTGCAGGAGCCTCATCACCAAGAAGAGAATCAAATCAAAATATCTCAGTGCGGGATTTGAGATCCAAACTCTGTATCTCCCCTTGAAATTCAGCAGCACATTTCTCACGTGCTGCCATGGAGGGATCCCAGGGAGGTGCTGAGAAGGGAATGTAAGGGTCACAAAGGGCCTTGGTCTGATGCTCCTCAAGCCACCACTCTCCTCCACCACCAGACAGCTTCCCAACAAAAGATTTGTGGGGTGGACTTCCCTGGTGGTCCAGTGGTTCAGAATCCACCTGCCAATGCAGGGGACACGGGTTCGATCCCTGGTCCGGGAAGATGCCACATGTGGGTGAGGAGCTAAGCCTGTGTGCCACAACTAATGAGCCCATGGTCTAGAGTCTGCTCCGCGGCAAGAGAAACAAGCACAAGGAGAAGCCTGAGAACCTCAGCAAAGATTAGCTCCCGCTCATTGCAAGTAAAAAAAGTTTGTGTGCAGCAATTTAAATAAATTAAAAAAAAAAAAACTGTAAGGGAGTGGAGGTTCTAAAGCACAAATTATTCTAATACACAGATTATATGACACTCCTCCTATTGAGAGGTGGGGTCCATGTCCTCACATTTTGAATCTAGACACCTTTATGACTGCTTTGACGAAGAGTCTTTGGCAAAAATGATCTTCTGTGGTCTTCAGATACCCTTGGCTTTCTCTTAGAACTCCTAGGCTCCATGTAAGCAGATGGCCACCATGAGGCCACCATGTCACGAGGACACCCAAGCCTCACAGAGAGGCCATAGGGAGATGCTCTGGTGGATACTCTGAGCTCAGCTGTACTCAGCTTCTAAGTCATCCTCTCCCAGCCACTTCAAAACAAATGCATCCAGATGATTCCAGCCCAATGGACTCACCCTCAGCCATTGGAAACTTCTCAGTTGAGGTCCCAGATGTCACGGAGCAGAAACAACCCAGTTGTTTCTGGACTGATTGAATCTGTCCATATTTCTGTCCCACAGAACCTGTAAGCATAATAAAAACTTGTGGTTTGGGGCCACTGAATTTGGCATGGTTTAGTTGTACAGCAGCAGTTAGCTGGAATGGAGGGAAATGATGAAACTCCTCCCTTATCCTTTTCCAAACATATATTTTACCCATCCATGGACTCCTGAACATTTCTTTGCCTGACTCCTCTAAAGATTCAAGGGAAGAGGTCTGCAATCTTCTTGCTGGGCTTGTTTTCTCATTTGACTTGGGGCATCAGGTTGGGGCATGACGGGGAGGTGGGGAATGGTAAGGAAAAGCCAAGGGACTCAGGCCCAGATCCATTAGTGAGGGGCTGGGTGGAGAGGAGGCTTGAGTCCCGAGCAGAACCCCGGGGGTGGAGGTTGTGAGCAGCATCTCAGGGGAGGAACCGGATGGCTGATGTTGCAACAGAAGGGCGGGGCGTGAGCAGTGGGTGCAGAGGGACAAAGCTGGACTGTTCCCGGGAGGGTCATGCCGTAGAGTCAAGGTTGAGATCATCACCCTAATACATCTGGCTTCCAATCAGCTCCTGGGCATAAAATATCCAACTCTTCTAGAAATCCCGGTTTCAGTTCAGTTCCATTCACCTAACAAGCGCCCAGCATGACTAAACAGGAGGCCAGGTGTTGAGGGAAAGAGACAGATGGAAGAGATGCTATAATTTCAAGTCGGAGAAAATCGTTCTCTGTCCTGGGTATGCTGTCTCTCTGGAAAAGTACTAAGCTACTTACAGTTATTTATATAAAAGCCTTCCCAGATATTGCAGCCACAGTGAAGACAAGGCACCTTCTGCTTTACCATCCTGCCAGTTGCAGGGGACTCTTACTGTACAGGGGAGGGTGGGTGCCAGCTTGAAAGAGAGAGAGGGTCTCTGGGCATACATGTGGTCCCCAAGGAGAATCTCAGCAACACCCTCTGGCTGATCCCACTGCTTTGCTAACAGCTTCCTGCAGAGAAGAGCCTGAAAAAGCCTCCTGCTGCTGCTGCTAAGTCGCTTCAGTCGTGTCCAACTCTGTGCGACCCCATAGACGGCAGCCCACCAGGCTCCCCCGTCCCTGGGATTCTCCAGGCAAGAACACTGGAGTGGGTTGCCATTTCCTTCTCCAATGCATGAAAGTGAAAAGTCAAAGTGAAGTCACTCAGTAGTGTCTGACTCTTAGCGACCCCATGGACTGTAGCCCGCCAGGCTCCTCCATCCATGGGATTTTCTAGGCAAGAGTACTAGAGTGGGGTGCCATTGCCTTCTCCGGCAAAAGCCTCCTAAAACCACATAAAGCCCGTCTCTGTGCGTGCCGTCACTTCAATCGTGTCTGACTCTGTGTGACCACATGGACTGTAGCCCACCAGGCTCCTCTGTCCATGGGATTCTCCAGGCAAGAATACTGGAGTGAGTTGCCATGCCCTCCTCCAGGGGATCTTCCTAACCCAGGGATCAACCCAAATCTCTCTAAGTCTCCTGCATTGACAGGCAGGTTCTTTTGCCACTAGCGCCACCTGGGAAGCCCCCGCAAAGCCAGTCTAAGAAGTGAAAAAGTGGGTTGCAGCTGCCTGGTGAGCAGGTTGTGTCTGATTGCCTGTGATCCTCACTCAGCCCATGACTGGCATGCCTGAGGACAACCCATTGAGCCAAAGACCTCATGAGTGCAAACTCCCCTCCCACTCCACAGATTCCTGAGAAATTGCAAACATGTCTGTCTTCGGCCAGCCTGCCTGGAAAGGCCACTGCAGCAGGTACCGCGTGCCCACTTGCCATTTCACTCCTGCACACATGTGTAAACCTTACACCCTCAAGGTCAAAGCAGTCACTTGCTGCTGCTTTATACTGGCCAACCCAGGTTTAAAAAAAGACAGTGATGATACCAAGTACTGGTGATAAAACTCCCCTGGGGGAGCTTATGAAAAATATTGGTTCCCTGACCTCACTCCCAACCCACCAAAGCAGATCCACAGAAATGAGACGTGGGCATCTGCATTCTTAAAAAGCTTCCAGGACATTCTGATATCTTGGACCACTCTGACACCATGTTTCCTCCTAGCTCAGCTAAGTTTCCTGCAGAGGGGCATCACCTTAAAGATGTTCTCACTTTTCCAACCAATTGCAATAATGTGGTGGCACTAGCGGTAAAGAATCCACTTACCAAGGCAGGAGACACAGGAGACACGGGTTCAATCCCTGGATCGGGAAGATCCCCTGGAGGAGGAAATGGCAACCCACTCCAGTCTTCTTGCCTGAAAAATTGTGTGGACGGAGAAGCCTAGCAGGCTACAGTCCATGTGGTCGCAAAGAATCGGACACGACTGAGCAACTGAGCATGCGCACAGCAACATTTGCGCCTGGGGCATTTTCTGTGACCAGCTTCTAATGGAGCCAGCCCTCAAGTATCCCTTTGAACCATCACTCCACTCCCCACTGTATGAAAAGCAGCCTCTGGGGTCAAAGACTGGTGATGAAGACTCATGCCACAGCCTGTTTCCTGACAGAAGGACTATTTCCCCCAGGGAGACTGCCAGGATACAGTCTCAGTTCCCCCTCTCTCCTTTTAAGAAATAAAATAAAAATTACACATAGATTACATCAAGCAAAGTACTTGAAATATGAATCGTAGACTGTAATACACCAAAGGAAGAGATTGTGTGTTCTTTGAGCCTTCGTTGATTTCTGGGCGAATCAGATTAGTGGATGTGAAATTACAGACACGAAGGATTGCTTTTGAAGCTTATGAAGTTGCTTTATGAAGAGGGCACCATGATAATTCCCTGATTGTGCAGAGCTGTGTCTCTCCAAGTTTTCCTGCCTGCAAAGCAGCAGAGGAAACGTGGCAGGAAGCAAGGGAAGAAGCATGAAGATCTCAACCCTTGGGTCTGCCACCATCACCCACCTGTGACCTGGTACCTGCCAATGTATTTACAAACTGTCCTTAGAACCTACATCCCTAAGAGAGTGTGGCAGGCTCTGAAGATCCCGGAAAAGGAAGAGAGCAAGACTAAAGGGATCTAATCTCCATCTAACAAGATCTCTTTCAAAGGAAATATGATTAAAATATTGGGTTGGCCAAAAAGTTTGCGTGTTTGGTACCGTCTTACAGAAAAATCCTAATGAAGTTTTTGGCCAACCCAGTATATGCTGATGGATACCAATATTGCTTTTAGGGTGAAGAAGACTCCTTTCCATGACCTGTCTGATGAGGCCCCAACTACCCCTCCAGCCTCATCACACAGTCTCATTCTCTCCCTCTCTCCCCCTCATGTAGGTGGAACTTTTGGCCTCTCCTTTGCCCAAGCTCTTCCCTACTCTTGGGATTATCTTCTTTTCTTTCTTTTCCATGCATCCTTGAGATATCTGTGTAAGCATCCCTTCTTCCAGAGCAGCTTCCCCTGAACTCTGTGTCCAACCCACCATTACAATGGTTCACAGACTATATGATCCCCTTTGTAGCAATAATCATAATTGTGACCTTATAATGGTTTGTGTGGTTATTTGACAAAACTCTATAAGGGCATAAACTTTCATCATATCTTGTTCATCTTGAAAACCTCAGTATCTAGCATAATCCTGGCGCATATATACACAGAAATATTTGTCTCAGGGGAAAAAAATGAATGAATAAATGATCACCTAGTGCAGATTCCCCGTGTTGAAGATGAGGAAGCCAAAGTCCAGTGGCATAAGTGACGTACCATGGGGAACCTGTTGCAAGTTAGTTGCAAGGTTGAGACCAGAACTAAGAGTCTTATAACTCTAAGCCAGGGGCCTCCCTGAGCCACTGGTGGCTCATTGGTAAAGAATCTGCCTGCCAGTGCAGGAGACACAGGTTCATTCTCTGGGGCAGGAAGATCCCCTGGAAAAAGAAATGGCAACCCACTTCAGTGTTCTTGCCTGGGAAATCCCATGGACAGAGGAAGCCTGGCAGTACAGTCTACAGGGTCACAAAAGAGTTAGACAGGACTTAGCAACTAAACAGCGGCGAGCCTAAACCAAGAAGTCTTCTCTGATGTCACAATTCCTTCCAAATAAAACAGTGATTTGGAAAAATAAAAAGAAAACAAGCCAAAAGAAAATCAGAGAAAGAATTCGCCACTCGATGGACCTTTTTTTTTTTTTTTTTGGTGCTCAAAAGAGAAAGGACAGAACACAAAAGAAACCATGAAAAGAAGCAGGGATATTATAAACAAAGTACTTGATATGAATGATAATGAACAAAAACATTCCTGCTTATTGTTTATCTAATTTTGAATTTTAATGACTAGCAGGGATGGTAATTACTCAATTCCAATGTTTATAGAAAACCAACACACGAAAACCTCACAGTTCGATATTTATGAAGTGTCAGGTTCCCTTAAATACTCAGCTTGGCAATTAGAAGGGGAGCTATTCATTAACATTTTAAACTAGATAAATAAAGAATAGTTGTTATTTATTCATTAAAATTTAAAAAACTGGAAATTATACCCTAATCTTTGGGGTGTATCCATATCATTTAATTAACCATGAGTCAAAATGTTACTAAGAAGCATGTGTCTACACATCTAGAAATAGGTGTAACACCTATTAGCAAATAGAGTGATTTAATCAGAGTAACGATTCAGACTCATCTTCCATTTGTATTGAGAACCTGACTGCAGATGCCTGATGATTTAGAAAGAGCGCTGACTTTAGAGTCAGGTGGAGCTGGATTTGGATTACTTTGGCCACCTGCTCACCCATTCTGCAATCAACACTTTAACCATAAAAATGAGACTACAGTCTTATTTCCAGTGTTGTTGGGAGACATTAAAGATCATGCGGTACAGTGACTGGTTCAGGATAGGTATCTTATGAGCGATGATGGGCAGAACATTGCTCTGGCTTCAGCTCTGGTCCAGCTACATGGAATAAGCATCTGACTTTCTACAGGTGGTGGTCCTAGGGTACCAAGAGTAGTCACCTGCAAGCTGGTGGTGACTGAGGATGCTGGGCAGCTCTCTGTCATGAGTTACAGATGAGATCCCTGGGGACTTCCTCGGTGGTCCAGTGGTTAAGACTCTGTGCTTGCAGTGCAGGGGGCCTGGGTTCAATCCCTGGTCAGAGAACTAGATGACACATGCCACAACTACAAAATATCTCACATACCACAACAAGATTTAAGATCCTGCATGCCACAACTAAGACCCGGTACAGGCAAATAATTATTTAATTAAAATATTAAAGTGAAGTGAAAGTCACTCAGTTGTGTCTGACTCTTTGCAACCCCACTACACAGTCCATAGATATTAACCACAATAATAACAAAAGACCAGGGCACTGTGGTGAAAGCATTCTAAGCCCCACATGGGGACCATGTGTGTTGGCTCATCACTATATTCTCTGGGTCTAGTACCCAGCATATAGTAAATGTTCACGGGTATTTATGAGTGAACAATAAACAACTGCATGGCCACCACTGCAGCATCAATATCTCCAGATGGCTGTTTAGCCTCTGGGGTCATACTGACCTTGGGAAGACTGCCCTTCCCAGGATGAGCCCATTCTCAGAGAGAGTAAAGGACTGTCCTACAAGTGCATCCCAACTAATGGGATGGGTTTACATGCAACCCAACTAATCCAAAGCCCACACCCAACCTTCTCCTCTATTGGACTCTTGAATTCCAGGCAAATATTCCCCTCCCTGATGCTGAAACTCCAATACTTTGGCCCCCTGATGTGAAGAACTGACTCACTGGAAAAGACCCTGATGCTGGGGAAAGATTGAAGGCAGGAGGAGAAGGGGACGACAGAGGATGAGATGGTTGGATGGCATCACCAACTCGATGGAGATCCAAGCTCCAGGAGTTGGTGATGGACAGGGAAGCCTGCTATGCTGCAGTCCTTGGGGTTGCAGAGGGTTGGACATGACTGAGCGACTAAACTGAACTGCTTTCCCTCCCCTAATCGCCCAGGGCCAGGTACTAGACAACCTAGGATAGTCACTGCACCTCGGAGCCTGCTGAAATGATTTGAACTAGCCAACCATAAGCCTCCTCACCCTGACTCACCTGTTTCTATCTACAGAAACCACAATAAACACCCTTGCCCACACTTTCCCCTTGTTCACTCTGCCCCTAGTCTAGCCCAGGTGCCTCCTTATTTGGCCTCGCACAGTGTGGCATTCCCATTCCTCTTGGGAACTGTAACAAACAATCTTTTCACTGGAAAGCATCTCTTGATTTCTTGGCCTCACAATACCCGAGTAATAATGCAACAGCCCCTCCTATTGCCCTCTGATCCAAGACCTAGAAAATCTATGTTGACTTTCTTGAAAAACACGAACTCTCAGAAACTGACAGCACAAGTTGAATAATGAAGTGGAGCATTAGATGCATTACGAGGAACAGGGTGAGAAACATTTCCTGCAGATGGGGGGCTTATATCATTGGGAGACAGCAATTTCCCTCCACAGAACTATGTAAAAGGAACACAACAGAGCATAGGAGTGAAAAGAGGTGAATGTTGTGGGGTATCCCATGGCACCAAGATCACCCCATATGGCCACCTGTATGACGGAGGAGCCTGGCTGTGGTTGTAGCAAATGCAAGCAGAATTGCCCCTCACTTCCAGGCCCCCAAGGTGTAATGAAGAACTAAACCAAGACTGAAGAATGCTAATGGCCACCATGAAGTATACGGAGCCTTCTTGGATGTGTTTGATTGACTGCATTCTTGCTTGTAACAAAGCTGCAGGAATGGGCTGTTTGGGTGCCTCTGAACACTCGTACGTTGAAGTCCTAACCCCAGTATCCCAGAATATAACTATATTTGAGATAGTCTTTAAAGAGTGAATTAAGTTAAAATGAGGGCATTAGGGTGCATTTGAATGCAATGTGACTGGCATCCTTATAAGAAGAGGAAACTTGGGTGCAGACACATAGAGAGGGAAGGTAATATGAAAATACAAGGGAAGACAGCGTCTACAAGTCAAGGACAGAAGCATCAGAAGAGACAAGAAACCAATCCCACCAGCACCCTGATTTTGAACTTCAAGCTCTAGAACTATGAGAAAACAGTGCCAGTCCATGGTACTTTGATATGGCAGCCCCAACAGGCTAATTCAGGCTCTGGTCTCCTCCATCACTAGGGTGTGTCTGAGAAAGGGAAGAAAGGGTCCTTTAGCGCCATAGAATGCATTAAAAAAAAAAATGTTCACCCAGGCTGCCAATAGACTCCTACAGCCCCAAATGAGATGTAGATGCAGCAGCAAATGAAGTTACCACATCAAAACATGGGCATGAACAGGACTGTTTGAGCTCCAGCCCACAGAAATTCTTATCTCTCCCGCTGCCCACATCCCTTGCCCACGATATTTCCATCATCAAAGGTGCTTTTTGAAACTTGGAAACCCTGAATTATCCATAAATTCAAAACTTGAATCGACCCTGTCATGCTGTGGCTGTGTTGGATGATCAAGAAGAGTTGAAAGGGTAAACCACAGCTTTTTAGGCACATGCAAATCAGGCAGACTTGCAGAACTTTGCAAGTTCTTTAAAATGTGATATCAGAATAAGAGAAGGTTTCTACCCTCACCCTTTCTGAAGACTGCAAAGTTAGGAGGGGAACGAAACTCTGTAGGTGGGTCTGTTGGAACTGTGGCATGCCTAACCAAGGTGAAAACCAGATGCTTTGGTATGTATTTAGAGAAAAAAGAGTGAGAGCTGAATTTCAAATCCAAGATTGCAATTCCTTAATGTTTACAAAGCACAAATAAATAGCAATACTGGCAAGCCACCTGGCATAGGAAGAGCTGCTGCTGCTGCTGCTAAGTCGCTTCAGTCGTGTCCAACTCTGTGTGACCCCATAGATGGCAGCCCACCAGGCTCCACCGTCCCTGGGATTCTCCAGGCAAGAACACTGGAGTGGGTTGCCATTTCCTTCTCCAATGCATGAAAGTGAAGAGTGAAAGTGAAGTCGCTCAGTCGTGTCCGACTCTTAGCGACCCCATGGACTGCAGCCCACCAGGCTCCTCCTCCATGGGATTTTCCAGGCAAGAGTACCGGAGTGGGTTGCCATTGCCTTTTCTGATAGGAAGAGCACTGGTCTTGAAATCAGAAAGCCTGGTGATTAATCCATGTCATTTATTTTCCACAAACATCTTGTTTCTTGATCTAAAAAATCGCTCTCACTCCCTATCTATCACTCACACAGTTAATGGGAAAATCATTGTGAAAACACATGGAAAACTCTAACTGCCAGGCAAAGGTGGGGACTTTTTACTCTTTCAAGGGACATCATGCCTTCAATCTCAGGACAAGAGCAACTCAAGTGTTGAGAATCAGTGCAGAAAAATTGCCAGCACAACCTTCCTGCTGTAATTTAGCTTTGACTTTTTATCTTAGGATAATTTTAGACTTAGAAAGAAAGCAAGATGACTTGTGCTGCTCATGACACGTCATTCCCAATAACTTGCCCTCTTAGAACGCATCTCAGGGACTGTAGGCAAGCAACCAAAGAGGGACTTTGAATTGAACACCAGTCAAGTCTGGAAGGTGAAATAGCGACTCTTTTGGATCGGCCAAAAAGTTCGTTCAGGTTTTTCTGTAACATCGTATGGAAGAACCCAAAGGGACTTTTTGGCCAACTCAATATCTCTCCCTGATCACCATGGCTACCCCTTTAACCCTTTGAAGGCATGGCTAAGCTAACAGAGGGAACATTTAGATGGCCCCAGTCCTTTTACCCATTCTCTTAACAGCCATTCAACACTTTGGCAGGAAGGGAAAAGGAAAAAGGCCTGTCAACACCCTCCTGACGTCCAGACTGGTATGAAATGCCAACTTGCCTCTCAAATGCCAGCTGCCTCTCCAGCTCTGCCTTTGCTTTCAGTTCAAGGTCTGCTTTACAAGTTTGGCATACATAGAACTTTGGCATACAAAGCTTGAAGCCTACCTCATCACAAAACATATAACAGAAGTCAATAAAAGTAGACAGACTCTTGAGAATCCCATGGCTGAATCTACAGGTAAGACGTTCTTCAAAGAACGGAACTGGTTTGGCAACATTTTTGTCTTCCTGTTACAGAATATCTTCTGCCTTTAACAGGACGAGGGACTGTTCACTGGTAAAGATGAGATTATCAGTTTGATGTCGTTCAACAGTGTGCACGTCATCCAGGCTGCTGCTCTCTGCCTATTTCAAAGACAGACTGTGAAGAGCTCTAATTCCCACGTGTGCACCAAGAGATCAAATATGAATAGTTCCTGAGGAAATGAGGGTAAAATAGGCAGCTCAGAGATGCTCCTGTGCGCCAATTATAGCCCATCTTCAGGTTATGTTCTGCTTCTCAAAATGATAGAAAATTGTGGAGTGTTTCTAATCTTTGCAGTTCAGACTGAATCTATCTTCCCTGAATTGTTTCCAAGTAGGCTTGCATTAAAAAGGACTTTCAAAATAGCCAGGTGTCTGGTCTGGATGGTTGAGACTTGGGCAATTGCATCATGCTTTGTCTCACTCAAAAGGTCACCAGATCAAGTCAAAAGCCAAAGGTACCCATTTTGATTTCTAAAGATTTATTTTTATTTCTTTCCTTTCAAACGAGACAGGGAGGTGACATTTATTAAATCTCTAAAAGTGCTCCATGCACTGGGTTGGTATTTTATATGTTTTATCTCACAAGTACAAGACAGGCCTGCTCTTCCTCCTTCTAAGTGTAAGAAAAGAGAGATGCACCTTTTTAAAAAAGATATTATTCCTGTTCCCCAGCGTAAACAGGACATGAGTCCAGGTGTGACTCAGAGGCAGTGTGTGGTGATGAAAACAGCAGGTGCTTTGGAACTAGATCAGAATGTTTACACACCATGTATTAGCTGTATGCCTTGGGAAAGTCACATAACCGTGCTGAACTGTTCATTTATAAAAAGGAGATAACAATATATAAGTTGTGGGGCCGCCATATCGTGTGTGTACACCCATGCACACATATTAAGCCCCAGGCCCCAGAGGTATTTCATAAATGATAATTGATATTAATCAATCAACAGGTAGGGCTGGGATTTCCCTGGCAGTCCAGTGGTTAAGACTTCACCTCACCCACTCCAGTTTTCTTGCCTGGAGAATTCCATGGACAGAGGAATCTGGTGGGCTACAGTCTATGGGGCCACAAAGAGTCAGACACAACTGAAAGACTAGCACTTTCTTTTTTCACTTTTCCAATACAAGGGGTGCAGGTTTGATCCCTGATTGGGGAGCTAACATCCCACATGCCTCATGGCCAAAAACCAAAACATAAAACAGAAGCAATATTGTAACAAATTCAGTAAAGACTTAAAAGAATAGGTGGGACTTTCCTGCTGGTCCAGTGGTTGAGAATCTGCCTTGCAATGCAGGCTCTGAGGGTTTCATCTCCGGTCATGGAACTAAGATCCCACAGTGTTGTGGGCAACTAAACCCATGTGTTGCAACTACTGAAGCCTGCATGCCCTGGGCCCCACAGGCCATCGCTAGAGAGTCTGTGCACCACAACAAAAGACTCACGTGACACAGTGAAGATCCTGCATGCAGCAACCAAGACCCACATAGAACATTAAAAAAAAAAAAAAATCAGTAAGTAATGATTGACTACTTCCTCATTGGCAGGAACTATGTCAGGGAGTGAGGCTCCATTGACAGGAGGGCTGCCATTTGTAATTGTGTTTTCTCACCTAGAGCAATACAATGGATTCTTCCACTACAGCTAATAATGTGGAGCCATTCCTGTGTGCAGTCACTGTTTTAGGCACCATAGGAACCTTAAGGGTAACACTGCTGCTGCTGCTAAGTCACTTCAGTCGTGTCCAACTCTGTGCAACCCCATAGACGGCAGCCCACCAGGCTCCCCGTCCCTGGGATTCTCAAGGCAAGAACACTGGAGAGGGTTGCCATTTCCTTCTCCAATGCATGAAAGTGAAAAGGGAAAGTGAAGTCGCTCAGTTGTGTCCAACTCCTAGGGACCCCATGGACTGTAGCCCACCAGGCTCCTCCGTCCATGGGATTTTCCAGGCAAGAGTACTAGAGTGGGGTGCCATTGCCTTCTCCACTAAGCCGTAAACAAAACCATTTCAATCCATAATGATCCTATTGTATAGATGCACCAGCTATTCTCAGAAAGCAATCTGCAGATCACATGGGGAGTCTTCAAAGTGCGAAGGATTCTGAGAATACTGGAGGCATTCAGCTTTAGAAAACCAGTTTCCAGATTCTCACTGGGCATTTAGAATCTTTACTAAGACTCTTTTAACTGAGAATTCACCTGCAGTTGAGGTGACTTGGATTCTCAGTCCCTACTTTCAACAATCACCTTTCTCACATTTGACAAAAGACATATTTCTCACCCATCGCCACTCATACTCTTTAAAAAAAAAACATAAACAAAACAGAACTTCTGAGGTGTTGAATGAAGAAAAACTTAAAATGCTGCTCTTGGGGTTGGGGAAACGTAATCTCTAATGACTGCAAAACAAACCCTCTTGCAAGTCAGCTAGTTTCTGATTCTCTGCTCCTGATTTGAGGACTCTGGGACTGCAAACAGGCAGATCATTAACATTAGTCTTTAGTGGCAAATCAAAGGGAGCCTTTTGCAGATAATCCCCACAATTCATGTCATTTTCTGTTTTGTTTTCAAATTCTGTTCCCATCGACGCATTTAAGGACATAAGTTGTCTCAGCACTTAAATAAATAAAAATTCAAAATGGGAATACAATTGATACCAACTATTTTCATTTAAGAAATAAGTAATATTTATTCATAAATGAGTGACCTACATAAAAACTTTCTTTTTACTCATCAACAGATGTAACTTCTAATAAAATGGTTATGTTTAAGGCTTCCCTGCTGGCCTAGTGGTTAAGAATCCACCTGCCAGGGCAGGGAACTCCAGTTTGCTCATTATTCCGGAAAGATCCCACATGCCATGGGGCAACTTAGTCTGAGTGCTGCAACTACCGAACCCATGCTCTGCAACAGGAGAAGCCACTGCAGTGATTAGCTTGTGCACAGCAATGAAGACTCAGCACAGCCAAAATTAAATAAATCAGTATTTATGTTTAGTAATGATCACACTATGTTATGTATATTGGTAAATTGGATATAATAATTATACAGTTTGTAGTTCATTCTACATTCAAAAAAACAATTCCCAGACCACAGAAAATTAAAATCCATTTCAACTTACAGAGCCAGAATGAGAAGAGCAGCTTCTGACACCCAGGATGGGCCTGGTGCTCATGGCCAGGCCATGCTGCTGTCTTTTTGGGTAGCAACAATCTCACTGACAGCATCAGACCATGGGTCTGATGCTCTGCTGTGTGGCAATGATACACAGTCTGTGCTTATGCTATGTTGTGAGACAAAACAAAAACAAGGAAACAAAGCCATTTCAGAATCTTTTATAAGCACAGAGAAAATCAAAAATGTCATAACTCAGGCTGCTATGACAAAAATACCATAGTCCAGGTGGCTTGAGCAGCAAACATTTAATTCTCACAGTTTTGGAGTCTGGAAAGTTCAAGACCAAGGGACTGACAGATTTGGTGTCTGGTGAGGCCCCATTTCTTTGTTCTTGGATGGCAAATTTTTTTTGTGGCCTCATATGGCAGAGAGGCAAGGGAGCCCTCTGGGGTCTCTTTCATAAGGGCACAAATCTCATTCATAAGGGCCCCACCCTCATGCCTACTGTACATTCTGCACTTTCACGCTCAGTCATGTCTGACTCTTTTTGACCCCAAGGTCTGTAGCCCTCCAGGCTTCTCTGTCCATGAGATTCTCCGGGCAGGAATACTGGAGTGGGTTGCCATTTCCTCCTCCAGGAGATTTTCCCCACCCAGGGATCAAACCAGCATCTCCTGTGTCTCCTGCATTGCAGGCGGATCCTTTACCACTGAACCACCAGGGAAGCCCACCTCCCAAAGGCAACACCTCCTAATACCATCACACAGAGGTTTCAAAATTTGGGATGGGGGGTCACAGTCTATAGTGGAAGTTATTGTGGAAACCACAAAAGTACCAAATATCATCTTCTCTCAGTTAGTATGAGTGACTGTTGATTCTCTACCAATTACACCTTTAAACACACTCTCCTCTCCTTCCAGATAAGATTTATTAAGATAACTAATCATAGATTTGCCCCATTTCCTAACACCATTTAACCCACAGTAAGTTCCACTTGGAGTAGTCCTCCCCAATTATCTAAGAAAGAAAGAAAGTGAAGTCACTCATTTGTGACCCCATGAACTGTAGCCTACCAGGCTCCTCCATCAATCTGATAATCAGTCTTTTTTAACATCCGTTTTAAAGTAATTTTATTTATCTTTTTATTTATTTATTTGGGGCTGTGCTGGGTTTTTGTTGCCACACAGGCTTTTCTCCAGTTGCTGTGAGCGGGAGCTACTTTGCAGTTGTGGTGCTCGGGCTTCTCGTTGAAGTGGCTTCTCTTGTTGCGGAGCACAGGCTTTAGGGCATGTAGGCTTTAGGGCATGTGGGCTTCAGTAGTCTCAGCTTCTGGACTCTAAAGCACAGGCTCAAGTGTTGAGGCACTTTGGTTTAGTTGCTCCTCAGCATGTGGGTTCTTCCTGGATCAGGGGTTGTGTCTTCTGCACTGGCAGGCGGATTCTTTACCACTGAGTCACCAGGGAAGTCCCTTTCAAACACCTTTTACTGAGATGCCCAACACTTCCCAAATGGTGTACATTCTCCTGGGTTGCAGTGAGTGATAAACCCAACTTAGTCCATTACAGCTGTATTTCTATGGTGTTTGGCTGGAAGGCATTGCTGAGAGGGATGTGCCACCAAGATTCAGCTGAAAACCTCGCTGTCCTGGACAGAAATCCGGAGCCCAGTCCTGGTGTTCACACCCGAGACCCTCTGTGTTTACCTGTTCGAGATGCCCCCTGCCCATGGCTGAAAGATAAGTCTGTGCTAACCTGAGCTCCAATATTTTGTTAAGTATTTCACCATTAGATTTATCTTGTTTTCCTGGGAATATGTTCCCTTCCAACCTTTAAAAAAAAAAAATCTGATCAGCTCTACAGTGTTCTTCTGTGAAATTGCTTTCTAATCTTCTAATACCTGCTCCTGCAGCCTCTCTGTTTGTCTATGGTCTTGAGTGTTCTTTGTCTATAACAGGAAACATCTGTAGGGAGATGTATCTGTGAGGGTTCAACCAGAGAAACAGAATGAGTAGGAGCTATCTATATTAAGAGGTTTCTTGCAATGAACTGGTTTATGCAATCATGAGGCTGGCTAGGCAAGACCAAAATCCAGAATACATCAGGAGCACAGAAACCTGGGAGGCCTTGCTGAAGCCTGTCCAAAGACAGAGCTTCTTCCTCAAGGAAACCTCTCTGCTTTTAAGACCTTTCAACAGCTTAAATCAGGCCCACCTAGATTATCTCTGTTCATTTCCAAGGCAAACCATTCAATATCATAGTAATCCAAGTCTATGCCCCAACCAGTAATGCTGAAGAAGCTGAAGTTGAATGGGTCTAAGACGACCTACAAGACCTTTTAGAACTAACACCCAAAAAAGATGTCCTTTTCATTATAAGGGACTGGAATGCAAAAGTAGGAAGTCAAGAAACACCTGGAGTAACAGGCAAATTTGGCCTTGGAATACGGAATGAAGCAGGGCAAAGACTAATAGAGTTTTGCCAATAAAATGCACTGGTCATAGCAAACACCCTCTTCCAACAACACAAGAGAAGACTCTACACATGGACATCACCAGATGGTCAACACCGAAATCAGATTGATTATATTCTTTGCAGCCAAGGATGGAGAAGCTCTATACAGTCAACAAAAACAAGACCAGGAGCTGACTGTGGCTCAGATCATTAACTCCTTATTGCCAAGTTCAGACTGGAAAACCACTAGACCATTCAGGTATGACCTAAATCAAATCCCTTATGATTATACAGTGGAAGTGAGAAATAGATTTAAGGGCCTGATCTGATAGATAGAGTGCCTGATGAACTATGGAATGAGGTTCGTGACATTGTACAGGAGACAGAGATCAAGACCATCCCCATGGAAAAGAAATGCAAAAAAGCAAAATGGCTGTCTGGGGAGGCCTTGCAAATAGCTGTGAAAAGAAGAGAAGCAAAAAGCAAAGGAGAAAAGGAAAGATACAAGCATCTGAATGCAGAGTTCCAAAGAATAGCAAGAAGAGATAAGAAAGCCTTCCTCAGTGATTAATGCAAAGAAATAGAGGAAAACAACAGAATGGGAAAGACAAGATCTCTTCAAGAAAATTAGAGATACCAAGGGAACATTTTATGCAAAGATGGGCTTGATACAGGACAGAAATGGTATGGACCTAACAGAAGCAGAAGATATTAAGAAGAGGTGGCAAGAATACACAGAAGAACTGTACAAAAAAGATCTTCATGACCCAGATAATCACGATGGTGTGATCACTCACCTAGAGCCAGACATCCTGGAATGTGAAGTCAAGTGGGCCTTAGAAAGCATCACTATGAACAGAGCTAATGGAGGTGATGGAATTCCATTTAAGCTATTCCAAATCCTGAAAGATGATGCTGTGAAAGTGCTGCACTCAATTTGCCAGCAAATTTGGAAAACTCAGCAGTGGCCACAGGACTGGAAAAGGTCAATTTTTATTCCAATCCCAAAGAAAGGCAATGCCAAAGAATGCTCAAACTACCACACAATTGCACTCATCTCACACGCTAGTAAAGTAATGCTCAAAATTCTCCAAGCCAGGCTTCAGCAATACGTGAACCGTGAACTTCCAGTTGTTCAAGCTGGTTTTAGAAAAGGCAGAGGAACCAGAGACCAAATTGCCAACATCCACTGGATCATGGAAAAAGCAAGAGAGTTCCAGAAAAACATCTATTTCTGCTTTATTGACTATGCCAAAGCCTTTGACTGTGTGGATCAGAATAAACTGGAAAATTCTGAAAGAGATGGGAATATCAGACCACCTGACCTGCCTTTTGAGAAATTTGTATGCAGGTCAGGAAGCAACAGTTAGAACTGGGCATGGAACAACAGACTGGTTTCAAATAGGAAAAGGAGTACGTCAAGGCTGTATATTGTCACCCTGCTTATTTAACTTATATGCAGAGTACATCATGAGAAATGCTGGGCTGGAAAAAGCACAAGCTGGAATCAAGATTGCCGGGAGAAATATCAATAACCTCAGATATGCAGATGACACCACCCTTATGGCAGAAAGTGAAGAGGAACTAAAAAGCCTCTTGATTAAGATGAAAGAGGAGAGTGAAAAAGTTGGCTTAAAACCCAACATTCAGAAAATGAAGATCATGGCATCCAGTCCCATCACTTCATGGAAAATAGATGGGGAACCAGTGGAAACAGTGTCAGACTTTATTTTTGGGGCTTCAAAATCACTGCAGATGGTGACTGCAGCCATGAAATTAAAAGATGCTTACTCCTTGGAAGAAAAGGTATGGCCAACCTAGAAAGCATATTGAAAAGCAGACATTACTTTGCCAACAAAGGTCCATCTAGTCAAGGCTATGGTTTTTCCAGTGGTCATGTATGGATGTGAGAATTGGACTGTGAAGAAAGCTGAGCGCCAAAGAACTGATGCTTTTGAACTGTGGTGTTGGAGAAGACTCTTGAGAGTCCCTTGGACTGCAAGGAGATCCAACCAGTCCATTTGAAGGAGATCAGCCCTGGGATTTCTTTGGAAGGAATGATGCTAAAGCTGAAACTCCAGTACTTTGGCCACCTCATGTGAAGAGTTGACTCATTGGAAAGGACTCTGATGCTGGGAGGGATTGGGGGCAGGAGGAGAAGGGGACGCCAGAGGATGAGATGGCTGGATGGCATCACTGACTCAATGGACATGAGTCTGAGTGAACTCCGGGAATTGGTGATGGACAGGGAGGCCTGGCGTGCTGCGATTCATGGGGTCGCAAAGAATCAGACATGACTGAGTGACTGAACTGAACTGAACTGAGATTATCTAGGATAATCTCTTTTACTGAAAACAAGATTATGGATTTATAATTTATAACTGATTATAGACTTTAGTCATGTCTACAAAACATCTTCACAGCAGTATCTAGTTTAGCCTTAGACTGACTAACTGAAGTAATGATAGTGAAAGTGTCTGACTCTTTGCCACCCCATGAACTGTATCCTGCCAGACTCCTCTGTCCATGGACTTCTCCAGGCAAGAATACTGGGGGAGGCAGGCTGTTAGCCATTCCCTTTTCCAGGGGATCTTCCCAACCCAGGGATCAAATCCACATCTCCTGCATTGCAGGCAGATTCTTTACTGTCTAGGGCTTCCCTGGTGGCACAGTCATAAAGTGTTCACATCTGAGAGACTAACACTTTCACTTTCTTTACTGTCTGAGCCACCTGAGAAGACCCAGACTAACTAAATTATAGCCTAACCAAGTTGTCATATAAGATGGATCATCACAGACAAGATATGGGACTAGGTCTGATAAATCTGTCCTCAAGTCAGGCCCAGGGGACTTCATTGTGTCTCCTGAAACTGGCTTCTTTTTAATGAGACAAACTTTGACTTGGGTCATCATTATAAAGCCTTATATGGTTGTTTCCTGAGTTAGGGTTCCTGAGGACTTTCTTTGTCCTCCTGGAGTCAGGAGGTTTTCCCTGCTCTCTGATATTGGTTGGGTGATAACTGACCTTCAGCTGGGACCCAGAGCTGAAAAGGGAAGGGAGGGCACAACATTTAAAAGGATGACATCACCCAAGGACACTACATAACCTGATTAGAACCAACGAGGTACAAGAGCAGACTCAACTTCCACTTGACCTCGAGCCTCAGTATACACTCATTGTAAAACACCCCAGCCGCCTGAACCATAAAAACCAAAAAGTAGGTGATGGCCCAATTCGTGAAAATCCCCACTCCTTCCCTAAAATATCTGGAATGCCCCTCCTACTCATTATTTGTTTTTGTTTAGGCATGAGGTTGTGTCCAACTCTGCAAACCCCGCCATGGACTGTAGCCTGCAGGCTCCTCTGTCAATAGGATTTTCCAGGCAAAAATACTGAAATACAGAAATACTGGGTTGCCATATCCTTCTCCAGGGGATCTTCCCAACCCAGGGATAGAACTCACATCTCCTGCATTGGCAGGCAGACTCCTTACCACTGAGCCACCAGGGGTCTCTCCTTATCCTATGTAAATACCCACCCCTATAAAAATTGACAACATCATACCCTGAGGCCTCTCTTGCCTCCCAAAATACCTCACTCTCTGTTTATGAAGTGTGTTTCTTCCCTGAACAGATCTTCTTTCTCTGTGCTATGGCTCACTCTGGAATTCTTTCCTGCATGAGGCCAACCTACACTTGGCAGCCATCCCAGGAACCTGGCCTTGACCTGGGGCGTGTGTCCCATCTCTTTTCCTGCCACAGAACCATGAAGAGACACCAGTACCACCCACGTGCTCTGTCCACACTGGGGCTCTCCACCCAGGCCAAACTCCGCCTTCCTGCTGTTCTCTCACCATCATGCTACCTTGCATGCTTATCTCATTAACTGGCATAATTTCATCACTAATAGTTCATAAATGCAGTGGCCACTTTGCAGAGGTTTTGACAGGTATGAGAGCATTCATTTGAAAGGTACCTTTGCATAAAAAAGTAAAGAAATCCTCAAGAGGCGATCTCTGTCTTGTTTGTGTGTGAGAGGGAGCACTTTGCTTAGCCCAGTGTCCCCTCCTTCGTTTCAGTATTTGGGAATTGATAATTGCTGACTTTTTAATTGTGGGGCTGATGAAACCGTCAAGTGTGTACAAGTTGTATCAAAGCCGGCTGCATGCCTCTCTTCTGTGAGCTGATATGTCAAAATCTGTTTTCCCACATCTAAACTTTCTGTCCTCTCTTTGTAGAGAAAACATAATTAGCCTTGTAGAGTCATGATTTCAGGTTTGCTTAAAGCCGGCGGTCTCTCTCTCTCCTGCTCTTGGGGAAAGAAAGGTTAAAGAGTAAAACAACAACAACAAAAAATCATTCAGTTGTTATGTTAGCACTCTATGATTATCTAGCCCAAATAAGCACTCAGCAATGTCTTAAATTAAAAAAAAAAGAGAGAGAGAGAGAGAGAGAGAAAATTTAAGAGTGTTTCTTTTTGCGGACCTGGAAAAGCATATCTATATAAAAGCCTTTGCTGCTATAGCGATGAGGTAAGCAAAAATGGCTTTACAACAGGAATGGACCTAGAGATGTCGTGCTGAGTGAAGTCAGACAGAGAAGGGGAAATATTGTATGATGTCCCTTATATGCAGAATCTAAAAAGAAATGATGCAAATGAACTTATTTACAGAATAGAAACAGATTCACAGGCTTAGAGAATGAACTCAGGGCTGCCAGGGAGGGAGAATGGGAGGAAGGGATAAGCATGGATTTGGGGATCAAAATGTACACACTGTGAAATTGAAGGTGGATAACCAACAAGGTCCTGCTGGAGCGCAGGGAACTCTGCTCAGTGTTATGTGGCAGGCTGGAGGGAAGGGACTCTGGGGGAGAATGCATACATGTATCTGGACGGCTGAGTCCCTTTACAGTCTGCCTGAAACTATCACAACATTGTTAATCCACTCCAATCTAATATAAAAGTGAAAAAGGAAAGAAAAGAAAAATGACTTTAGCTCCAAGATAAAATAAGAGTATGGGGCACGATTCAGTCTTTAAAAATTAGTTTGTTCTATAAAATACTGACAGCACACAATTTGGTCTAAGTACAGAATTACATGTCTCATATTTAAACTTTCTAAACTGCCTGCAGTTTTATGAGTTACTTAAGTTACAACTGTCTCCATAGCTTGTTTAAAATTAAAAATTTATGGGTATAAAATTATATTCACCTAAAGAAAATGATAATAATGATGTATCATTAAAGGGATTAATGTTATAAAATTCTTACAAGGCTACAAATCACAGGAGCTAATGTATAAGCCAAGTTGTAATTTTCAGAACTGTGACTAACTTTAAGACCTTAGACAAAGGTTTCAGTTAATTAATTAATGATCTTGGATGCCTGGACAGTTTTTAAATAAAAAGATACAAAAAAACTGGTCATTAAACATAATTTACCCTTATTTCTTAAAATTACAATAGATTAACAAATTACACAGTTGTTTTTAGATAATATATATTTAAATATCTTTGTTTATTTCTTCTCATCAAAGTTATTAAAATGATATGAGATGAATATTCATAGAAAAAATAAGCAATTCTTGGTTTTCTATCATCTAGTTTTTTCTTTTGTCTGGAGAAAAGAAACCTGTTTAGGGAACACGTCATGCCTTTTTCAAACCTTCTGTAAACTTCTTTTGGGATATTCCTGATTCATTCTATTTATTGATGGTTCATATTTATAAAGAAAAAACTAAAAATTGCCAAGAGACTCTACTACACAGAGTTGGATTTACTCAAAATTTAGACTTTTCACAGAATTTCAATCAGCTTTGTAGGCTAAATGGATTACTCTTTGCCAAAACCTAACGACTCATGAATGGTGAAAGAACAAATATGTACACTATTAGAAGTAAATGGTGGCAGGTTAACTCATGACATTTAATGGATTTAAAAACAAAAAAGATTCCCTGACCACTATAGGAGGGCAGGCAGGAGGAGAAGGCGACGACAGAGGATGAGATGGTTGGATGGCATCACCTACTTGATAGACATGACTCTGAGTGAGCTCCAGGAGTGGGTGATGGGCAGGGAAGCCTGGCGTGCTGCAGTCTATGGGGTCACAAAGGAGGTGGACACGACTGAGCGACTGATAGGAGTCCTTATAAAATGGACAGAAAATGGGCTCATTTCTATTATGGTATCGTATCCTTATATTCCCAGGACAGCCCATGCACCACCAAGGTTCTACTTCCTACATGAGTATCAGGCTTATCCCTGCCCACTTGACACTGACTTACTCTGTGTCTGGCAGTGATTATTGGAGACTACTAGATACTTACAACTACCATCCCAGGACTTCCCTGGTGGTCCAGTGGTTAAGACTTCACCTTCCTCATTAGGGAAGGTCATGTACACACTGCTATATCTAAAACAGATAACCAACCAAGACCTGTTGTCTAACACATGGAACTCTGCTCAATGTTGTGTGCCAGCCAGGATGGGATGAGGGGTTGGGGGAGAATGGATACATGTATGTGTATGGCTGAGTCCCTTCACTGTTCACCAGAAACCACAACATTGTTAATCGGCTCTACCCCAATACAAAATGTTTTTGGTGTTAAAAATAATAATAATAAATTAACAATAATAATTAAAGAATATTTCACCTTCCAATGCAGGAGGTGTGGGTTCGATCCCTGATCAGGAAGCTAAGATCCCTCATGCCTCGAAGCCAAAAAACCAGAACGTAAAGCAGAAGTAAAATTTAATGAAGTCAACAAAGACTTTAGGATAAAACCCACATCAAGAATAAAAAGTAAATAAAACTACCACCCATCCCAGGAAGCTCTGCAATGAGGCAAGCATGGGAGACTCTGGAAGAGAGAACCCCTGCTCCCTTCATTCAAACTTCCTTAATTGCAATTCCCACAATGACCCGATCCTTGTCGTGGACCCTCACACATGTCATATATGATACAGCCTCTGCTCTGGATGTCCAATCAATGAGTCTAAATTCATTAGTCAGCGTTGCCATGGGCGATCACACAGAGTTCAATTCTCTTGAAGTGTGCAGCCCCTATGTAATACAATAGGGCAAGTAAAAAGTTCTGAGACTCCTGGGTCTCTAATGTAGGCACTGCTGGATTCTGGGGTGTGTTTTCATTGCTTAGATATTACAATCTGGGGCCTCCCTGGGGGCTCAGTGGTTAAAAAAAAAAAAAAAAAAAAAGAAATCTGCCTGCCAATGTAGGAGACATGGGTTTGATCCCAGGTTGGGAAGATCCCCTGGAGAAGGAAATGGCAACCCACTCCAGTATTCTTGCCTGAGGAATCCCATGGACAGAGACGCCTGGCAGACCACAGTCCATGGGGTCACAAAGAATCAGACATGCTGAGCGACTGAGCACACACGCTCTCTTGCTCTAAGACCTGTTGAGCTAACAGTCATGTGGTTTCTGGTAATTGCCTGCATTATGGTTGCCAGTGTATCTGGTCCAGAGTCTTCAGTGCTTCTGCACTGATGAATCAGATGATTCGGCACCTCGATCTATACCAGAAGGCAAAGGAAGGATCGAGTCTAACCTGACTACACACTAGTTAGGGGAACCCCCACCTGATCTCGATCAGTCAGTTCTCATCTAGACATGATGAATCAATATCCTGTGGTCTGACTTCATTTTGTCGAAAGGATAGGGGGACAAGAAAGAGAAAAACAGCCACGGATACGCAATGACAAGCCTGCCACTTTCACCTAAGCCTTGGAACTCTTAGGTCCTGACTCATGCCTGACAGCAGGGCTCCCCTCTGGCTGTCAACAATCTCACATCAATATCAGATGGTGTTATCTGTGATCACGATGAAGTAAAACAATAACCAAGACCACATCATAACTTTGTCTGAGCATAGGAAAAACATCTCTGTGCAAACCACAAAAGGACAACCCTGCCTGCCCCACCCCAGGACTGCTGGTTCTCCTTCCAAATGAGACTGATAGGACTTCCTTGGCGGATAAGAATCTGCCTGCCAATGCGGGGAGACATGGGTTCCATCCTTAGTCTGGGAAGACTGCACATGCTGCGAAGCAGCTAAGCCCATGGGCCACAACTACTGAGCCTGAGCTCTAGAGCCCCAGAGCCACAACCACTGAGTCCACATACAGCAACCACTGAAGCCCGAGCTCCTAGAGCCACGCCCTACACCAAGAGGAGCCGCTGCAGTGAGAAGCCTATGCAAGGAACAGTGGCTCCAGCTCTCTGCAAATAGAGGAAGCCCAGTTGCAGCAGCGAAGACCCAGGGCAACCAAAATTAATTAAAAAAAAAAAAAAGATAACCCATCATAAAATTGTCCCCACTTCCCAACAGCATCCGATCCAGAGTAAAGCCAGTCTTTCATAAACTTCCCCCCAAATCACTTAATCAAGGCCCAAATCATATAATAAATCCTGTCTAACACCCTCTTACTCAGAACCCCAGGGTTCCCCATGGTGCACGTTCAACCTTGTTTCAATGAGCAAGGCACCCAATTTGTTCCACTCTAACTCTGTTCTGTTTGGCCTTTGGCTGAAGGGCAGTTACAATGTTTTGCTTCATAGAAAAAATACTGAGAGAATTCATAACAGTCTTTGTGTCTATATGTGGGTTATGGCCCCCACCCCCCTTAGAGGAAACCTCCCTGAAATTGGATCAACATATAAGAAAGTCCAGCTGAGATTTACAGTATGGCAAATAGCTTCAAACACCTGATTCTGGCAAGTGTAGAGCCAAATCTACTCCTAGACTTTTCCACTCTGGGAGCCATAGAGGCCCTTTTTACTCAAATCACTTTGAGTTGGTTTTTGTCCCTTTCAGCAGAAAGAAATCCTGCCCATTAGGGATGATGTAGAATGGTGTGATGGAATGCCTTTAAAGCAGGCCACGTAGGCTGGCTACAGTGAGAGCTTTCCTTTTGTACATCAGCACAAACATGTGGAAATTAACTGAAAACCGTTCTCCCTGGATACAATCAGAAGGAAGTGAGAGCAGAACCCTCCTTGAATTTTAACACGGGGCCTCAACATTCTGCCAGCCCCACTGTTTTACAGGGGGACAAAAGAGACCTTAATTACTTCCACACAGAACAAAGAATTGGGAGTATAAATACTGCAAAATAGAGATGGCTTCTTTTATTCCAGTAAGATGCCTAGCAGATAATGCGAGCATGCGTGCTCAGTCACTTCAGTCGTGTCCAACTCTTTGCAACCCTATGGACTCTAGCCCACCAGGCTCCTCTGTCCATGGGATTCTCCAGGCAAGAACACTGGAGTGGGTTGCCAGGCCCTCCTCCGGGGGATCTTCCCCTCAGTCAGGGATCGAACCCAAGTCTCCTGCGTCTCCTGGACTGCAGGCAGATTCTTTACAGCTGAGTCACCAGGGAAGCCCCCAAGGAGATAATATGTCTCACCTAAGTGAGTCTGTGTTTAAGAACGGTTGAAACATGCCTGTAAATGCAGGTAAAAGGCTTTAAATACTTGCCACGGATATTAACTTGTATCTTGAAGGTAATCGTTTACTCGTTGGATCTAGGAAATGGGAAGAGCTTAAACATTTCATCCACAGGTTCAATTATTTATCAGCCCACCTTTTCTTTAAGATTTAGAACATTTTAGCAGAGAGCAGCTAAGGCAGAAAATTCATGCAGGATACACAGGAACTGCAGTTACACTGAATGCTCTTCCTAAGGTTATTTGTCAAGATGGTCCTTAGATCTTAACTAAAGTACTTAGTTAATTTAAATGCAAGAATTGATGTTGTTTCTCAGCATCATTCTCAGTAAATAGATGTCCGTGTTCCAACCACTCTCATCAAGAAAGTTGCATTTAGGTACCCCCATATCGAAAGACCACAAAGAAACACGAGTTAAATATTTACCTAGTTCTTTTCTAATTCTTTGTATATGGGCCAGAACCACACCATCAGTTTCAGCATAGGCACAGTGGATGTCAGTCAACTCTGGCCCCCTTTACCAGGGCAAATTCAGCTGTATTTACCCCAAGCCATGCTGTTATCTTGATGCAAATGCACAGATTGGGTAATTAACAATTATGGGTAGGACTTGCCTGGTGGTCCAGTGATTAAGAATCTGCCTTGCAACCCAGGGGACACAGGTTTGGATCCCGGGCTGAGGAACTAAGATCCCACATTCCAGGGAGCAACTAAGCCTGCGTGCCACTACTGAAGCCCTTGCACTCTGGAGCCCTCAAAACACAACTAGAGAGCCCGTGTGCTGCCACAAAGGATCCCAGGTGCTGAAACTAAGACTCAACTCAGCCAAATAAATAAATACATAAATAAAAATATTAAAAAAAACAATTATGGGCTGTACATAGAATCACTAATAGAGGGGGCATGAAAACATTTCAGCACTAAGAATCCAATCATGACCTCTGAAAGACAAAGGGATGCCCCCCCAAAAAAAATACATGCAGGTGGGGTGGGAGCAGCAACAGCTATGATAATGTGCAGAATTGATGGTGCAGTTATTAGGAGATGCCCTAATGCCCTAATGACATGGATGAGAAAGAAACTGCTCAGGAAAAGGCACCACTGGAAGCCTGGGACGCTCCAAGCATCTCCCAAGGGTAATGATAAACATGCTAATAGGCAGGGTTAGGTGCCAGGGAGCTGGGGCATCGTACCTCATCACAAAGGAAGATGAATTTTACCACATTGGCATCCCCGTGCCCAACCAAGGATGGCTGCCGTGGCACCTTCCATGGCCCGTGTAGGCCCCCTTCATTAAAAGGTTGAATTAGTCATGTAAACAAATTATCCCGAACAAAGGGGTTTACAAATGCTGGCTAATTAGTTTCAATTCCCAGAAGCTTTCCACTGTTTTTAATTCAATAACACAGTGTAAATTCTCCAGTTAGAAAAAGTCTAATAGGAATTGGCAGAAAACTAAATAATTGATATTGTCAGCAAATGCAGCAGCAAGTACCCCAGTGTTATTGTTTCCTGGGAAGCAGGATTGGCAGTGATTTCCAGAGAGGATAAAGCATGAAGTGTAATGAATTAACAACAGAAAACTGTAGACAGCTGGTGCTCAACGTCTCTCCATCCGCTCAGCCTCTAGCTGAGAAATATTTTAAAGTACATATAAATAGACACACCTGGCTTGGATGATAATGAAGCATCATAGCAACCAGTGCTGGAATGGCCAGCTTAGAAACAGTAATGACTAGCCAGGTGACACAGCCAGTCTCTAATTACCTGTGAGTCTTGCTTTCATGATCAGTACAAGCTGGGGTACAATTAATGCTTTTGAACTTTGGTGCTGGAGAAGACTCTTGAGAGTCCCTTGGACTTCAAGGAGATCCAAACAGTCAATCCTAAAGGAAATCAACCCTGAGTATTCATTGGAAGCACTGATGCTGAAGCGGAAGCTCAAATACTATGGTCACCTGATGGGAAGAACCGATTCACTGGAAAAGACCCTGATGCTGGGAAAGATTGAGGCCAGGAGGAGAAGGGAATGACAGAGGATGAGTTGGTTGGATGGCGTTCAACTCAATGGACTTGAGTTTGAGCAAACTCTGGGAAATAGTGAAGGGCAGGGAAGCCAGGTGTGCTGTGGTCCATGTGGTCACAAAGAGTCAGACACGACTGAGTGACTGAACCACAACAATAAGCAGGGCTAATGGTATCAACTCTGGGGTCCCCAGACTCTCCTGGCCGCACAGGGAATCATTAATAGAGAAGACATGGAAACATCTTAGCAGTGAAGAAGGGTCTGAAAAGGCAAGCACGGTGTCTTCCAGCTGTTGCTAATATTTTCAAAAGTCTAATGAAAACTAATTTACATATGAGTAAAACATATTTACTCATTGTGAAAGAGCCTAGGCCAAAACTTCTTAAATGGGGGTATGCAGACCCCAAGCATATCTGATCATGTGCTGAGGAGGAAGAGGATGGTGCAGGACAAATGTGGCAAGTGCTCCCAGAACACCACCAGTTTTAACTGAAAATTTAGATATATTTTCATTTACTGTATTATTCCCTGGTGGCTCAGATGGTAAAGCGTCTGCCTACAATGCGGGAGACCAGGGTTTAATCCCTGGGTCGGGAAGATCTCCTGGAGAAGGAAATGGCAACCCACTCCAGTATTCTTGCCTGGAAAATTCCATGGATGGAGGAGCCTGGTAGGGTACAGTCCATGGGGTTGAAAAGACTCAGACACGACTGAGCGACTTCACTTTCATTTTTCTTTTCACTGTATTATTCATTAGATCAGTTGGTAAAGAGTTTGCCTGCAACACAGGAGACCCGGGTTCGATCCCTGGGTTGGGAAGATTCCCCTGGAGAAGGAAATGGCAACCCACTCCAGTATTCTTGCCTGGAGAATGCCTTGGACAGAGGAGCCTGGCAGGCCATAGTCTATGGAATCAAGAGTCGGACACAACTGAGTGACTAAGTGCATATTATTCATTATAAGTATTTTTAAATGTTCTAAAGTATTAAGTTGGCTTCCCTGTTAGCTGGTAAAGAATCTGCTTGCAATGCAGGAGACCCCAGTTCAATTGCTGGGTCGGGAAGATCCGCTGGAGAAGGAATAGGCTATCCACTCCAGTATTCTTAGGCTTCCCTGGTGACTCAGCTCATAAAGAAAACGCCTGCAATGTGTCAAAGTATTAAGTAAAGTGTGGTCTTAAAAGTTATGTAAAACTAAAAGACCGGACTTCCGTAGTGATCCAGTGGTTGGGAATTCCTCTGCCATGTAGGGGACACGGGATCGATCCCAGGAAAATCCCACATGCTTTGGAGCAAAGAGGCCCATGGGCCACTACTGAAGCCCAGGTGCCTACTACTGAAACCCGAGCTCTAGCCCTCACTTGTAGCAACTAGAGAAAGCCCATGTGCAGCAACAAAGACCCAGTGCAGCCAGAAACAAATACATAAATATTAGAAGAGCAAAACTCAAAAAGACCTGTGTTAAAAACATCAGTGTCCTGGCTCCCAGATTTCCCTCTGCCATTCCCTGGTGGCTCAGATGGTAAAGAATCTGCCTGCAATGAATCTCCTGTGGGTAATCTCCATTGCAGGCAAAGAATCTGCAATACAGGAGAACTGGGTTCAACCCCTGGGTTGGAAAGATCCCCTGGAGAAGAGAATGGCAACCCACTCCAGTATTCTTGCCTGGAGAATCCCATGGACAGAGGAGCCTGGAGGGCTACAGTCCATGGCGTCAGAAAGAGTCGGACATGACTGACTGACGAACACACGCACACATTCTATGGAAGCAATCAGCTGCTAGCACTTTTAGCTATTTTTTTCCATTAACTCTATTTTTTTCTAAATAAGATATATCTACTAGTCTCTGGTAATTCATTTTAAAGAATAATGTAGCAACCTCAGCTTTTGATAGATAAGGATCTAGTTCTCCTGTCTCCCAGTTTATCTGTTCAATACACTTATATTACAACTTTTATTAAATCCATATTCCTTGTTTTTATTATTATGGCAATAATGATCACTGCTGAGCTGAGGAGTACACTGTGACCTCCTTTTTCTCTTGTAACAATTTTCTGCCATGTATTTAATCATTGTTTTTCCACTGGCTTGGTTTTCCTTGAGCCTAAGGCCATGTCTTACCATGCTCTACCCCACCCTTGAGATATGTCTCTTAGAACAAGTTTTTAAAACTCTCTGATCATCTCTGAGTTTCATTTGTTTTCTAGGGTATCCTCTCTGGAGCCCAGCTCCAGTCTGAAATTATTTCGTATCTTTAGATCTTCTATATCACTGTCATTGTGGACTTGACCTCGTCCGTCCTGGAAATTCTTCACCTCTCTCTTCTGTGGGATACTGAGCTCTCCAATAGTTGAATAATATTAATGTGGATACTTATAAAGTTCCAGGTTAGGTATAATTTTCTACCCAGTTTCTGAAGGTATTGTTCTATTGTCTTTCAGTTTCTAATGTACTGTTTTAGAAGTTCTGATGCTTTTTTTTTTTCAAATTTATTTATTTTAATTGGAGGCTAATTACTTTACATTGTAGTGGTTTTGCCATACATTGACATGAATCATTGTAGTCCTTTGATTTGCTTTCCGGAAGCTTTTAAAAATAGTTATTTTCATCCCATTATTCTGAATTTTCATGACAATTGTTTATACCTGGAGATTTTTCTACATCTTCTCTTTGATCATTTCCTCTGTGCTGTTTTCTTTGTTCTAACTGATTCTCTAATTTTATTTCCTGTCTCTTTCTCTTTCTTCTCTCCATTCTGGAATTCTCTGATTGTATTGACCAACATTTTTTTTTTTTAAGTGCTTTGCTGTTGTTGTTCCTAAGTCATGTCTGACTCTTTGGTACCCCATGAGCTGTAGCCCACCAGGCTTCTCTGTCCATGGGATTTCCCAGGCAAGAATACTACAGTGGGTTGCCATTTCCTTCTCCAGGGGCTCTTCCTGATCCTGAGATCGAACCCATGTCTCCAGATTGTTTCTGTGCTCTCACCAGAGAAATGCTTACATTTTTCATTTCCAAGAGCTCATTTTTGATTCTCTAGTTATTCCTTTTTAGAGCATCCTTGTATTTCAAGGATACCATTTCTTCTCATCTCACTGATGATATCAAGTATTGTCATCTTAAAGTTAACTTCTCCTCCCTGCATTTTTTTTCCAATTCTTTTTTTCTTCTAGTTTGTTCTTTTGCATATAGGAAATTTTTCCTATAAGCCTCCAGACCCTTGACCATCTGCTCTAATTTAAGGGCAAGACATTGAAAAACAGATTGGAAGTTCTGCGTGCACGGATGAAGCTTTTCAGCAGACTGACCTCACTGTTGAGTAGCCAGCTGATACTTTTGTTGAAAAAAAGTCCCGAAGCTCCATCTTGGTATCTATATATCTTTTCTCTGAGGAAACTCAATTTCTCTGGTGAAAGAGCCTCTTCTCTGCTGTTTAGGGGGTTATATGCCTGGCTGCTAGCGTCCTGAAGATTGTTGAGAGATAATGATTGGATTTATTTAGAGAGGTTGACTTAATTCTCCAGATGCCCTCCTCTGTAACAGATGCTTCCAGTTGGAAGTATCTTCAGTTCAGTTTCTCCAAAGAATCCAGTTCTCCTGTTCTGTGGGGACAGGGAGCATGCTTCAGCCCCCTGGGTGGGTGGGGCTCTTGAGGGACTTGTGACTTCAAATGCTAAATCTTTGTGGACTTCATCAGAAAGAACTGGCTTTCTTTTCTTGGTCATGCCATACAGCAAGTGGGATCTTAGTTCCCCACCAGGGATCAAACCCGCGGCCCCGATAGGAGTTCAGAGTCTTAACCACTGGATCACCAGGAGCATCCCTGGCTTGCTTTCACAGGTCTCTCATCTTGGTCCTCACTGGTGTTCCCTTCTACAAGAACATGCTGCGGGTCACCCATTTTCTCTCTGCTTTTTTTTTTCTGTTCCAGCTATCTATTCATTTTTTAAATTAATTTATTTATTTTAATTGGAAGCTAACTACTTTACAATATTGTGGTGGGTTTTGCCATACAGTGATATGAATCAGCCATGGGTATACATGTGTCCCCTATCCAGAACCCCCCTCCCACCTCCCTCCCCATCCCATCCCTCAGGGATGTCCCAGTGCACCAGCTTTGAGTGCCCTGTTTCATGCATCAAACTTGGACTGGTCATCTATTTCACATATGGTAATATACATGAACTTCCAGATGTTCAAGCTGGTTTTAGAAAAGGCAGAGGAACCAGAGATCAAATTGCCAACATTCGCTGGATCACTGAAAAAGAGAGTTCCAGAAAAACATCTATTTCTGCTTTATTGACTATGCCAAAGCCTTTGACTGTGTGGATCACAATAAACTGTGGAAAATTCTTCAAGAGATGGGAATACCAGACCACCTGATCTGCCTCTTGAGAAATCTATATGCAGGTCAGGAAGCAACAGTTAGAACTGGACATGGAACAACAGACTGGTTCCAAATAGGAAAAGGAGTATGTCAAGGCTGTATATTGTTACCCTGCTTATTTAACTTATATGCAGAGTACATCATGAGAAATGCTGGGCTGGAAGAAGCACAAGCTGGAATCAAGATTGCCAGAAGAAATATCAATAACCTCAGATATGCAGATGACACCACCCTTATGGCAGAAAGTGAAGAGGAACTAAAAAGCCTCTTGATGAAAGTGAAAGAGGAGAGTGAAAAATTTGGCTTAAAGCTCAACATTCAGAAAATGAAGATCATGGCATCCAGTCCCATCACTTCATGGGAAATAGATGGGGAACCAGTGGAAACAGTGTCAAACTTTATTTTTTGGGGCTCCAAAATCACTGCAGATGGTGACTGCAGCCATGAAATTAAAAGACGCTTACTCTTTGGAAGGAAAGTTATGTCCAACCTAGATAGCATATTGAAAAGCAGAGACATTACTTTGCTAGCAAAGGTCCATCTAGTCAAGGCTATGGTTTTTCCAGTGGTCATGTATGGATGTGAGAGTTGGACTGTGAAGAAGGCTGAGCACTGAAGAATTGATGCTTTTGAAGTGTGGTGTTGGAGAAGACTCTTGAGAGTCCCTTGGACTGCAAGGAGATCCAACCAGTCCATTCTGAAGGAGATCAGCCCTGGGATTTCTTTGGAAGGAATGATCCTAAAGCTGAAACTCCAGTACTTTGGCCACCTCATGTGAAGAGTTGACTCATTGCAAAAGACTCTGATGCTGGGAGGGATTGGGGGCAGGAGGAGAAGGGGACGCCAGAGGATGAGATGGCTGGATGGCATCACTGACTCAATGGACGTGAGTCTGAGTGAACTCCGGGAATTGGTGATGGACAGGGAGGCCTGGCGTGCTGCGATTCATGGGGTCACAAAGAGTCAGACACAACCGAGTGACTGAACTGAACTGAATATACATGTATCAATGCTATTCTCTCAAATCATCCCACCCTCACCTTTTCTCACAGAGTCCAAAAGTCTATTCTTTATATCTGTGTTTCTTTTGCTGTCTTGTGTGTAGGGTCATCATTACCATCTTTCTAAATTCCATGTGAGTCAGAAAAACACCAATACAGTATATTAACACATATATATGGAATTTAGAAAGATGGTAATGATGACTCCCTCTGCTTTTGTATCTTTCAGGTGGCGCAGTGATGAATTTGTCCGCTGATGCAGGAGACTTGGGTTTGATCCCTAGGTTGGGAAGATTGCCTGGGGAAGGATATGGCGGTCCATCCCAGTATTCTTGCCTAGAAAATCTCACAGACAGAGGAGGCTACTGAGCTGCAGTCCTGGGGTTGAGAAAGAGTCAGATACAACTAAGCGCACACACACACACACACGTTGTGATCAGAGAAACACGTGTCTTCATGCCCTCTGGAGCACTTTTTCCCAACCATACACACAACTGTGAGAGGTAGGTTAAGTTGATTAACCCAAACTGTGAGATTCGAGATGAGAAAAGCACTTTGCGTTTGGAGCCTTTTGCAAACATGTGTGCCCATATGTTTTCACAGGTTTGGGAGCACTAATCATTAAACCCTATCTGAAATACTGAGAAAATAAATTTAAGTTTGAAATTTATCCCACTGTTTATGCCACTTTTTAAATATCAGAGCAAAATGGAAAGGAGATATGGCTTGCTATTAAACCTGCAACCATTGTGATGACATGAGAAAGACAGCCCTGAGTGTATGAAAAGGTTAGATGGTGTATGCAGTCCAGTGGGTCTGTTTTCTTTAAGACAATGCCCAGACCATCTTCAAGGATGCCTTCATCAGTGGACTGTGTCTGCAGAACCAGATAGAAAATAGCTGTAGTCAATTCAAGGATCAACAGAATGGAAACCCACTCAATCAACAAGCTAATAGTCAATTTGTCTGAATTCAACCAGTAGTTTTGCAAATAAATGGCAGGTTGATGGTTAAATTATCTCACCCTCAGCTCTCTCCCCTAAATACTCAGGCAGGAAATGGCATGTTTGTGTTTTATAAGGGAAAAAAATTAAGAAAAAAGGGTTAACGGTAGCTTCAATGTTTAAACACACATTTTAGCTAACATGTCTAATTAAGAGTGTGGTGTCTTAATGATTTAACAGATCCAAAAGCAATGCTTTCTTACTGCAACTGATCACAGTTCAAGGCCTGCTAGCCAAGCATGAAGTTTCGTTAATGAAAATTATAAGCATATCGTCAGGGCCCCGGATACTGCTATTAAAATGTCCCTAATCACATTCTTTAAGCAGAATCGGATAATCACAACGAATTGACTTTTTCACTCAGATGATGAGCCTTTCCATTTGATAGAAGGGTTCATAAGTAATTTAACTCAGAGTTAATTGATACAAGACATCATTGTCACCAAACTTTACAACAACAACAGAATAAACTTTAAGCATTAAATAGTTTTCTTTGCAGTTGACTCTGCATGGACTGAAGGGTTTTCCCACTCTGTAGCGGACTATTATGACCCCCTGAAGCACTAAATGTATAATCTTCTTGTGAAACAGGGCCGAGGCTGCTCTAGCTTATAGAGTTGACTTGGTTATTTGAGGCCTTATTCTTCCTTCCAGTCTGTTCTGGTTTCCACGGGAGAGGTCACCCAGCTCCTACTTTATAGCCATGGACTCTCAACCCTTCAGCAGGATCAGAGCCTACAGGGATCTGAAGGACTGAACCCACTTACAGTATGAAGGTCAGGAGAGTGGTAGGGGGAGACAGTGTGGCAGAGGGCAGTGGCAGAGTGGTGGGGGGACAGTCATTTTGGTTTTGCTTTCAGAATCACTAGCTGGGGTTCCATTTAAATTCTCCATGATTTACAGGGTGTTTAGTGATGCCTAATGGGCAAAGTCCAACTCTCACAGTTGAATGTGAGAGTTGGCCTATAAGGAAAGCTGAGCACTGAAGAAGTAATGTTTTTGAACTATGGTGTTGGAGAAGACTCTTGAGAGTCCCTTGGACTACAAGGAGATCAAACCAGTCAATCCTAAAGGAAATCAGTCCTGAATATTCATTGGAAGGACTGGTGCTGAAGCTGAAGCTCCAATACTTTGGCCACCTGATGTGAAGAACTGACTCATTTGAGAAGACCCTGATGCTGGGAAAGATAGAAGGCAGGAGGAGAAGGGGATGATAAAGGATGAGATGGTTGGATGGCATCACTGATTCCATGGACATGAGTTTGAGCAAACTCTAGGAGTTGGTGAAGGACAGGGAGGCCTGGCGTGCTACAGTCCATGGGGTTGAAAAGAATCAGACATGACTGAGCAACTGAACTGAACTGAACTGAACTGAATGGGCAAAGTGGGATGATATGGTGTGTAACAAGACAGATGCTAGAAATACAGATTTGAGCAATACTGATTATCGATCAGAATTGTATCATGATTGGGGGGCAGATGAGTACGTAAAATTTTTTTAGAAAGTATGTTTTATTCTAGAAAAAGAGTGAAAATTTAAGGTCCCCTTTCCTTAACAATCTGTGGCTTCACTGACCCATTTCACAAATATTTACGCCAGTCCTATCCTCTATCATTTTCTATCATTTTCGGGATTGCACCCAAGAGATTGTACTGTATTTTGGTCCCTTTTGCTGACTATGAGGGCTACTCCATTTCTTCTAAGGGATTCTTGCCCACCGTAGTAGATATAAGGGTCACCTGAATTAAATTTGCCTATCCCCGTTCATTTTAGTTCACTGATTCCTAAAATATCAATGTTCACTCTTGCCATCTCCTGTGTCAATAAACCTATAGGACAAGAGAGGGCAGTGAGTGAGTAGGGGATAACCCTTGGGTACCTTTGGGAAGCCTTCTTCAATGACCTACACTCAAGTCAAGGCATGAATGTTGAAGCTGGAGTCTCACTTACAGTGTCCACATCATATAGCTTCTCAGAGCCATGGATATCCTCCATGGGCATCAGGACCCTCCTCCCCCCACTCCCCCCCCCCACCCCCCCGCCCCCAGATCCTCCAAGGAGAATTACCGCAGCGCCTAGAGCTATGGCTCACCAGGGAACTATGAGCTTTCCGGAGGCAGGGTGTCGCCCAGCGGGTTCTTGAGGGACAGGCAGGAGAAGGAAAGGATTGAGGCAGAACAGTGGATTACCAAGGCAGGTCACCCAGTTCTGCAGTTTGAATGTGCATGAGCAAGTACAGTCATTTGGGGAAGCATCTGCCTCATTCATTCAGGCTGCCAAAACTTGCCTGGGAGCCAGAAAAAGTGTGGGTCCGCACACCCTGGCCTTGCATCCTTAGCAGCTGGATCGGATGTTCCTGCTTCTGCTCTTGACCTGGACCTTGTCCTGAAGAGACTTTTCTGCTCATCCAGCAAGGACACAAGTCCCTTCAAGGCTTAAATACTTAATTTCAGTAATGAAGTAAAATGAAAGCAGGGGGACCTCTTTCTATCTACGAAAGACCATTAAACTCGGGTGTCAAATTATCTGCTGCTAAATAAAGTGCTTTAATTTTCAGCCAGAGTGTGTGGGGTGTGTTTTGAATTATCTTCTTGGGCCCCCGGGGCCTGACTTCTCTCCATTCTCAGTGTCACGATCCAGTCACCAGTTCTCAGAGGAGAAGGCACTTTGCTGTCAAGTCTCAGAGACCTCTGGTGTTGGGTTTTAGGTCACCCTGTATAATTTTTGGCTCCTTCTCCAGAGAAATCTAAAGGCTCAGGAGCTGGAAATCCTATACTTAGCTGGACCTGTTTCTCTTCTCCTTATTAATTTCTTCTGATTCATATTCACTTGAGCACCATTAAAGTAAGTTCTTCCCTTAGTAACTTCAGTACATGTATCTGTTTTTCTAGTTCAGGGGTCTCTGAGGTGGGTGCATATTCCTCACTGTGGGGCATACAGGACGTTCCATTGGGGTGTGGTAATCATATATTAAATTGCATATTTATTTTATTTTTTGATTACTATTTCTTAATCTATATGTTTTTTTTAAAAGGTATGCAAGATAATACAATAACATATGTGTATGCACATATATGATATTTGCTCAATTGTTTTGTTGTCATTGTTTAGTTGCTAAGTCGTTTCTGATTCTTTTCAACCCCATGGACTGTAGCCTGCCAGGCTCCTCTGTCCGTGGAATTTACCAGGCAAGAATATTGGAGTGGGTTGTTACTCTGTTCTCCAGGGGATCTTCCTGATCCAGGAACTGAACCCCTGTTTTCTGCACTGGGGCTTCCCTGGTGGTACTAGCGGTAAAGAACCTGCCAGCCAATGCACCAGATATAAGAGACATGGGTTCGATTCCTGGCTTGGGAAGATCCCCTGGAGGAGGGTATGGCAACCCACTGTAGTATTCTTGCCAGGAGAATCCCATGGACAGAAGAGCCTGGCAGGCCACATACAGTCCACAGCATCACAAAGTGTCAGACACAACTGAAGTGACATACCACGTATGCCCTCCTGCATTGGCAGGCGGGTTCTTTAACTACTGAGCCACCCAGGAAGCCTGCTCAATTGTATATATGTATATAGTCCAAAGGGAGCTGGCGGCTCAGACAGTAAAGAATCCACCTGCAATGCAGGAGACTTGGGTTCAATCTCTGGGCTGAGAAAATCCCTTGGAGGAGGATATGGCAACTCACTTCAGTATTCTTGCCAGGAGAATCCCCATGGACAGAAGAGCCTGGCGGGCTGCAGTCCATGGGGTTGCAAAGAGTCGGACACGACTGAGCGACTAAGCACAGCACAGCACATATAATCCGAAGCGTTCATAGATTACCATCACAGCCTAAAAGATGTGGCCTCTCATCTTTTGCTTATTCACTCACTCATATATCCAATCCTTCTTTCACTTATTCATTTACTTTACAAATATTTAGTGAGTACCTTGTAGGTGACAAGCCTTTGCTGAGTGCTAAGGATATGTAGATAAACAGAGCAGCATACCCACCCTTGGATAGTTTACCATCTGGTGGAAGAGGTAGAACTTCAAACACATAAGTAGAGTACAAAATGATACATGCTGACGAGAGTCTGGACATGGTGCTCTCTGAGCAAAGAGGAAGGAACACCTAACACCGAATTGAGCAAGATCAGGACAGCAGTTATCACAGAGACACTCTGAGGATGAGGGTCTTTCAAGCAGAAGATGCCAGGATGAAGGCCTAGATGCGTGAAAGCGCATGACATGATGGATAATCGCATACCAGCACAAGATATTTGAAGTGTGGCTGAATTACAGAATTTAAGTGTGGCGCTTAGGGTGGTGGGTGGCATGGGATGAGGGTGGGAATGGCAGGCAGGAAGTGGTAGGAGCTAGAAGGTGGCCTGGGTCATGTGAATCCATGTGTACAAGTATGATCTGGTTTGGATTTCCTCTCCAGGCCCCTTCTACAATTAAGGGTGGTCCCCAGGCCAGCACTGTTGGTACCACCCAGAAACTTGTTAGAAATACTGAGTCTCAGCAGGCATGCTCACACACAGGGGGTCTACCTTATAAAGAACACCAAAAGCAAAATCGTGATTTTAACAAGATCCCCCGGTAAGTCTCCCTCATGATAAGTTTGAGAAGCAAAAGGCAGATATGGGCTCAAGAGTCCAAGTATTGGGAGTCACACCTGGCACCACCAGCAGGGTGATCATAGGCAAGTTTCTTAACCTCTCTGTTAATAAAATAACTTTCATTTATAAAATCACTCTAAAAGAATTTTCTACTTCCCAGGATTGGAGTAAAGATTAAACTTGTAATCCACCTAAAAGTGGGAACCTGCTGTCAAGCACAGGGTGCTCTGTGGTGACCTAGATGGCTGGCACTGGGTTGGGGTTGGAGGGAGGTCCCAGAAGGAGGGGATACATGCATACATATTGCTGATTCACTTCGTTGTATAACAGAAATCAACACAACATGGTAAAGCAGTTATACACCAATTAAAAACAAACCAACAAGCAAAAGACCTTGGTACAGTACCTGATCCCTAGGAAATGATCAGTGAGTATTAAATACACATTATCAATTTTTTCATCACTCAAATATTCAGAGCTCTTGTCTCTGCTTACTGCCTGAAGCATTCCTACAGTGTTCTGCCTATGCAAAGTGCAAAGATGACCAAAGGATTCTGAGCTTAATAAATAATCAAGCTGATGCTGATTCCCACCCAGTCCGCTTTCAGAGAACGTATTCTTTATTGCTAAAAGCAGTTTGCAACTTTTGAGCACCTGTGATGAGATAGGGTGTGAGGGAATTTACAAACATTTTGATCTTCACAATAGAAATAGTATCTCCATTGCCACCTGACGTGAAGATCAAACTCATTGGAAAAGGCCCTAGCACTGGGAAAGATGGAGGGCAAGAGGGGAAGGGGGCAACAGAAGATGAGATGGTTGGATGGCATCACTGACTCAATGGACATGAGTTTGAGCAAACCCAGAAAGATAGTAAGGGACAAGAAATCCTGGAGTGTTGCAGTTCATGGGGTAGACTTAGAGAATGACAACATTTTTCTGATGAGCAAATTGAGTCTCTAGAAATTAAATAAACTGTCTATGGTCAGGCAGTTAGTAAACAGCAGACCTAGGATTCTGCCTATGATTCAACACTTGGACTCAGTGCTGGTCACTGATTAACTGGGCAGGGCAGAAGCCACATCAAATATGAAGAGGTGAAGTCCAAGTTCTTATATAAAGCATATACTATATTGCTGCCTCTGTAGTCATTTGTTCTTGAGTTCCTTAAGCAAGAATTGAGGAAGGAGGTGACTGACATATTCCTAATTATTGACAGCTTTGGAGGAAAGGCCTTTTGTGGGCTTTCATGTGGGACACAAATATCTTTTACATTCTGGGTCCATTCTGGGAAATCTATGACTTCTCCTAAACTCTTTGCCATCGGTATTCTAACCTTGGTTTCATCCAGTCCTAAATCACCTTGACAAATCACTTTCCAAATTGGATGGTAAGAAATACTGCTGGATGTTGCATCCTCTAGAGAGATCTCCCTTCTTCACAAGAAATGGAGGGAGAACCAGTTGACTCAGGCATTGGTTCAGGTCATGGAATCTTGTGAGCCCCAATGAAGCTGGTCATTGTGGTGGCAAAGAAAACAGCTAAAGTCATGTGATATTAAGAGACTCTCTTTAAAAAAACAAACAAACAAACAAAATAGCATACAACTTTTAAAGGATGCTTTCCATTTCCAGTTATTACAGATATTGGCTATACCCCCATACTATACAGTACAGCCTTGAGCCTATCTTATATCCAATAGTTTGTGCCTCCCACTCCTCATCCCTGTATTGCCTCTCTCCCTCATCTCAAGAGGAGAAGGCAATGGCACCCTACTCCTGTACTCTTGCCTGGAAAATCCCATGGATGGAAGAGCCTGGTGCACTGCAGTCCATGGGGTCTCTAGGAGTCAGACATGACTGAGCAACTTCACTTTCACTTTTCACTTTCATGCGTTGGAGAAGGAGATGGCAACCCACTCCAGTGTTCTTGCCTGGAGAATCCCAGGGACGGGGGAGCCTGGTGGGCTGCCGTCTATGGGGTCGCACAGAGTCAGACGTGACTGACGTGACTTAGCAGCAGCAGCCCATCTCAAGAGGTAGCATGGATGAAGGTGGTTCCCTGTCCTGAAAGTCATGATTTTCTTCTAGAATTCTAAGGGTCTGTGTTGACACTTGTGGGGCTTTCCAAAGGTTCCTTCCAGGCTCCTTATTCATCCCAGGAATCTCCAACATCAGGCTTCCCTGGTGGCTCAGACAGTAAAGAAGTGAAGTGAAAGTTGTTCAGTGGTGTCCAACTCTTTGCAACCTCATGGACTAACAGTCCATGGAATTCTCCAGGCCAGAATACTGGAGTGGGTAGCCTAGCCCTTCTCCAGGGGATCTTCCCAACCCAGGAATCAAACCTGTGTCTCCTGCATTACAGGCAGATTCTTTACCAACTGAGCTATCAGGGAAGCCCTGCCTGCAATGAGGGAGACTTAGGTTCTATCCCTGAGTCTCCACCTCTGCACCATTCAAGTATTTGATGTTAGCACTGATTTCTGGAATTCTTCCAGGAATTAATACTTCTTAACATGTCACTGGGGGTCCATTTAGCCCTTCCTAATATAATTACCCTTAATCCACAGGTAAGAAAATAAAATTGAGACTTCTACCAGTTGTTAAACCTATGTGCCATGCTAAGTCGCTTCAGTCGTGTCTGACTCTGTGACCCTATGGACTGTAGACCACCAGGTTCCTGTGTCCATGGGATACTCCAAGCAAGAATATTGGAGAGGGTTGCCATGCCTTTCTCCAAGGGATTTTCCTGACCCAGGGATCAAACCCGCGTCTCTTAAGTCTCCTGCTTTGGCAGGTGGGGTCTTTACCACTAGTCTGCTAAATCTATGACTTCCCTGGTGGCTCAGACAGTAAAGTGTCTGCCTATAATGCGGGAGACCTGGGTTCAATCCCTGGGTTGGGAAGATCCTCTGGAGAAGGAAATGGCAACCCACTCCAGTATTCTTGCCTGGAAAATCCCATGGATGGAGGAGCATAGTAGGCTACAGTCCATGGGGTTGCAAAGAGTTGGACATGACTGAGCAACTTCACTCACTCACTCACTGCTAAATCTATAAATTGCAGTTGTATATTTAAGAACTAATGACATAGCCACGTGTAGATCTGAGGGCCTATTGAACTACACTTGATTCATTAAACAAATTCATCACTTGATCTCCATAATCTCCCACTCTACCTATGGCACTCAGATAGCTTATCAGATCTCCTGGTATCAGTTTCACTTTTCGTTTAATAGTCTCCAAAATCTAGGCATTATCCTTTTTTTTTTTTTTTTTTTTTAGTGTACAGTTACCTTGGCAAAGATTTGTTTTAGGAAGAATTTGAGGATACACATGTGTGCATATATATATATATGCATATGTGTATCTACCTCTATTAATCATCTGTTAATTATCCATTTATCTATCTAGTGATGTTGTAGGTCCTCTTTCTGTTTCCTTGTTTGTGTTTCCTTAAGGGCACCTAGACTCCCTTTCAAACAATTGGCTCTGTATAAACTGACTTAGATCTGGAAATCATTGTGAGTCTTCTACTTATCAAATCTGGTTTTTCCCGATTGCACAAATCATGTGACAACATAGGCAGGTGATTCAACCCAAGAAATACCACATCTAACCATCATAATAGAAGCCTATAAATCAAGGGACCTTAATTTCTAGTGTAGCCTAAAATAATTACATAAACCTTAACTCTGATGATTAAATGCAGCCACCTCTTTTTGCTTTCCCATAAGCCCATCAACACTGGTTTTCAGGGGACAGTCCCTGTCAAGTCTCTCAAAGACACAGGAACTTCCCTACCCATGAGTCTGTATGGCCTTCTTGAGTAAAATGTTCTTGCTCTCAGTTTTTATCAACCTTCACTCATCAAAGCTGTGAACCCGTATGTAAGATAATATCTCTAAAGAATAAATAGTGTAGAGTCAGAAAGATGATTTAAACTCAAGGGAAGATTATGAAGACATACTGATAACCCTAGTAGGAGGAAGATAAGTACTTCTGATGTTCCTAATGAGATTGAGATAAAACATTTGCCAGATACAGAGCTGATCCATTAAGAAAATTACATCAGGACCAGCAACTGCAATTGGAATGACCATCTGATGCAATTTCCAGCAATCTATTGCAATTCTTTGAAACCCATCCATCTCTGGTATTCGCCAAACCTCTGTTGTCTCGTGTCGTTGATAGTGGTACTATTCTTTTCCATTTTTCAGAAATGGTTTGCTATTTGGTTAAATAAAAGGGACTTCAGGGACATCTGTTCAGCCCATTCTTCTAATTGCCAAATATAGTTATTTCAACACATATGGATAATTATTTTTAACACACATGAATTGGAAATATAACTTCAGTAATGTTTTAGGAGCCCAGGGAAAAGTTGTGAGATGGACTTGGGTTAAAACGCCACTCTAGGGACTTCCCTGGCAGTCCAATAGTTAAGACTCCATGCTTCCACTGTAGGGGGTGTAGGTTCCAACCCTGGATGGGGAACTAACATCCCACATACCATGTGACCAAAAGGAAAAAACTTCCAATCTAACTGCTAGAAGGTAATAACATCTTATGTCCTAGGATTAGTAGTAACTCAGAGCCACTGTTTAATAATTCCCAAAGAGCAAGCACATTTATCTTTCTCAATGGTTACACATCCTTTTGTCAACGGCTAGGATAAGATTTCTCTTGCCCTAGCTTTTCACAAGGCTGCCCTGATATTATTAGGGAGTTGGTTGGAAGTCATTTGATAAATTCGTTGCTAAATTCCTATGCCCTGAAGTCATCAAGCAGTTTTTCACATCTAAATCTCACCCAGAATGGGCAAATATTGAGTTAACATTTCAATCACCCAACAAGAGCAAGAACCAAAAAATTAGAACTAGGACTAACTTTAGAAGTAACAAATTGAATCCAGGAGCTCTGATGAGTTCGGCTCATGTTAGTGAATTCAGACTGATCTGATCTTGTGGGATTCCTTCCTGGGTCAAGCTCGTTGAGAATCCATTTTCACCTATTTTCCTTGGTGCTATTTTCTTTTATAAAGTAACAAATTTCTGTCATTCTTTTGTTATATAACCATTTTCCTTACAGTTCTGACACTGTAATTGGTGCCTTGGGTCATGGTGGGATCTGAGTTGACAGCTCTGGGAACTCTGATAGTTGAAAGAATTACAGAGTCATCAATAAAAGGATAAACAGCCTCTTTAAAATGGAGGGGAAGGGACCTCTCTGGCTGGCAGAGGATAAGAAGCATGGGTTTGGAGTTTGCATATCCTCAGAATACTCTGAATCATCCCATAAATCCATGTTCTTGCTTTTGACATGCCAATCTGTCTCCAACCATGCCTCAACTTTCATATAAGAAACCCAGCGAGACTGTTAATTCAAATGTCACTGACACTCAGCAACCAAAGAATTCATTTCTTTCTCTAATTTTTGGCTATCTCAGATCTGCAGCTGCAGGAGTTAAGAGGTTTTGTTTTGTTTTTTTCTTTAACCCAGCCATCATGGAATCTTTGTTTAGTCTGCCCTAGAACCAAGAATTTAGGGATTTCAGTTTGTCATCCTCTTTTGGGAACAAGCTGTTGTTAGAAGCAGCTCTTCTCCTGGAAGACATTGAATTTCTAAGGTTCTTAACACTGACTCATTGTAGCTATCACTTGGTCATCCAAAGATCCTCGGTTGGATGACCACAAGTGATAATTTTGTCTTGCCATTGCATGCCACAAAGAGCCACGTATTTATTCCTGAACTCTAATCAGAATCATTCCAGTCAGGATTCTTGACTGTAAAGGACAGAAGCTGACTCTGGATAACCCAAGAAGTGAAAGTCGCTCAATCATGTCTGACTCTTTGCGACCCCATGGACCATACAGTCCATGGAATTCTCCAGGCCAGAATACTGGAGTAGATAGCTTTTCCCTTCCCAGGGGATCTTCCCGACCCAGGAATCGAACCCAGGTCTCCCGCATTGCAGGTGGATTCTTTGCCAGCTGAACCACAAGGGAAGCCCAGATAACCCAAGAAGAAAGAGAAAAATTGTGAACAGGTATGGAAGCATGCTAAATCACTTCAGTTGTCTGACACTTTGTGATCTCATGGACTGTAGCCCACCAGGCTCCTCTGTCCATGGGATTCTCCAGGCAAGAATACTGGAGTGGGTTGCCATGACCTTCTCCAAGGGATCTTCCTGACCCAGGGATTAAACTCACGTCTCTTACATTTCCTGTGTTGGTAGGTGGATTCTTCACCACTAACACCACCTGGGAAAATTACGAGAAGGTTGGGGAACTAGGCTTGGGGAAATAAGCAAAAGAAAAGGAAGGCCAGAAGTCTCAAGTTCAGCTAAAGTCTACCAAGATTCTGCTTGTAGACTATCTGTGCCAATGGACACTCACTACCACCCCTACTGGTATCAAGGCCTCCAGCCACTCACTGCAGCCAACAAAGCCCTCTCCACTCTGTCCCTTCCTCTTCTGTAAACAATATCCACATCTCTGTGTCTTTGTATGACTTTCCCAGGACTCACAGTTCCAGGCTGGGCAAAATCTCCATCTTCCTCCCTAATTGTTCAAGATATTTCCCTAGGCAAGGATTTTGCCTTATGTACATGTGTGTGCTCAGTCGCTCAGTTGTGTCCAACTCTTCGCCCCACCAGGGACTGTAGCCTACTCAAATCCTCTGTCTATGGAGTTTTCCAGGCACAAATACTGGAGCAGTTTGCCATGTCCCACTCCAGGGATCTTCCCAACCCAGGGATCGAACCCACGTCTGTTGCATCTCCTGCATTGGCCAGCAGATTCTTTACCACTGAGCCATGTGGGAAGTCCCACATAAACACACAATCCCTGAATCAATTCAATCGACCCGCCTTGGGTGGCATTATGCTGCAAGAATGTGAAACTCTGTCTTGCTTCTCAGCCTTAATAGTGAGGATCCAACCATGAAAGTTGCCCAGCCAGGCTCAGTCACTTTAAAATTTGCCCCCAGTTCAGCAAAGTGCCCTGAGCCAAGCATAAAAGGAACATGTGTAAGTATTTCTCCCAGTTCTACCTCTTTGAGTGGAGTTCTTCACTCTGTGAAGTGGAACTTCTTTCTCCGGTCCTAGAGTTTCCACATTGACATTTCAAAGGCATGTCCCTTGCCTCTATATTTTCTGAGTCCTGTTTGTGGGGCTGTGGCAAGCACAGTGGGAGTACAGCTCAGTGACGATTGCCATGCAGGAATGACCCAGAGGTCAGACAAAACGATGTGACATTCTCCAAAGGGCTGTGCAAGGGACTGGGACTTTCCAAAGCCCTGTTTCATTCAGTCCTCTCCGTGGGACATAGATTGAAATTACGTTTCTTCTCAACTTTCATTCTCTTCCCACCTTCTCTGTTTGTTCACTATAAAGTACCAAAAACATCACTAAGGAAAAGGTCTCGAGGCTGTTTAGTGCTACTGAAGACTTTTAAAAAAGAAAAAACTGCAGATGTGGAAACAGACATGCAGACACGGTGTGGGGAGGGGAGGGTGTGATGAATTGAGAGAATAGCCTTGGTATAGAGACATCGTTGTTGTTTAGTCCTCAGTCATGTTTGACTCTTTGCAACCCCATGGACCGTAGCCTGCCAGGACCCTCTGTCCATGGGAGTTTTTTTTTTCCTAGGCAAGAATACTGGGGTGGGTTGCCATTTCCTCCTCCAGGGGATTTTCCTGACCCAGAGATCGAACTCGTGTCTCTATGTCTCCTGCATTGCAGGCAGATTCTTTACTGCTGAGCCACCAGGGAAGCCCCAATATACACATTATATGATTACTGCAATGTATACAATATATCCAGTACCGTGCAGAGTCGGACATGACTGAAGTGACTTAGGAGCAGCAGCAGCAGCAGTGGGAACCTGCGGCATGCAGAGGGAGCTCAGCTCCGTGCTCTGTGATGACCTAGGGGGGTGAGGTGGGGGCAGGTGGTGGGAGGGAGGCTTAAAAGGGAGGGGACATATGTATACCTACAGCTGATTCACTTCATTGTTTAGCAGAAACTAACACAACATTGTAAAGCCGTTATACTCCAGATTTTTTATTTTTTTCCTTTTTTTAAATTAAATTAATTTATTTTAATTGGAGGTTAATTGCTTTACAATATTGTATTGGTTTTGCCATACATCAACATGAATCCACCACGGGTGTACACGTGCTCTCCATCCTGACCCCCCTCCCACCTCCCTCCCCGTACCATCTCTCTGGGTCATCCCAGTGCACCAGCCCCAAGCATCCTGTATCCTGCATCGAACCTGGACTAGTGATTCATTTCTTATATGATACTATACATGTTTCAATGCCATCCAAATTTTTTAAAAAGTCACCCATGATTGTCTTTTCCAGAAAGAACATTTAACAGGAAAGAAGAGATTCTGTAGCAACTTTGAAAAAAGGCCCTGTCTAAAAGGCCACATCATTCCTAACAATTGGAAAATTAGGTAACCCTGACGTGTTATTCCCTCACTAGAGCTTAAGTCTTGTTCAGCTGCAAAGAGAATATGGACCTGATTTAAAAATTAGCTGAAAAAGAATTTTTTTTAACTAAAAATGGAGTCTTTATAGGAATCAGATCTACATTTGAAATTTAGTTGTCACAGTAATTTGATACGGAATATTACCTTTTGCCTATTTCAAATACAAATGTAAACTGCCAACAAAAGAAGGGCAGCATTTCACTCTAAGTTATAGATTCAAGAAGAAGAAACATACCTTGGCCTCATTAATAATCTCCATATTGATTCACCTTCTACAAAAGAGAAACTACTGCTCTCTGGGAACGTGGCATTTATTTCCTTCAACACCTCAAGGAAACAAATTCCAAGCAGATGCTCCTCATATAAAATGTGGGTTGGGGAAGATTTGTGTTCATATTTTAATCATTCAACTTTTTTTTTTTTACACAGAATTAAAATAGATTGAGTTTCCCTCCACAGAAGAAAAGAGTCACTTGTTTGGAATCACATTAAGGGTAGAATGGGATGTATTCCACTCCCAGAGCCAAGTCACCAACCTTGCTGGTGAACACCCTCCCCAGCAGCCTTTCCCAGTTGGCAGAGCGTGGTAGAAGAGACAGAAAAATATTAGGTATGTTTCCTATGAGCTGAAGTGCAGCCAAATAGCATACTTCCAGGGTATACTCTCGCAGGCTGGCATTCTGAAAGATGCAATTTCTCCATTTCCAAAACTCAACAATTTTTCAGTAGCACAGCATCGTTCCAATAAAACACTGGTATTTTATTCATCTCTTCCTGAAGTACCATACTTTTATTTTGTAGGCGTCTCTAAATCACATCAATTCACAAAAGATCAATTTCTTGCTGCTATAGTCAAATCAGATGTTACATGCACACACACACACACCATGGGTTTTTTCCCTTGCTTGTGCCAGTTATTCATAGATTAGAAATTTGTAGTCGGAGTCACAAAGCTCCCTGAGGCAGGGAACAGGGCTAATAAATGCAGGCTACCTATCCAACAGCCCTATCCTACCCAGACCCAGGCTGCTTCCCTCCACCCTTCTTCCAGGCTCACAGGTTTAACTGTCTCTTCTTCAGGGAATGTTGTCTCTGTTACAGGAACTCTTGTCTAGCTCATCTTTGTAATTATTATTTGTCAGAGCTTATACAAGTGTGAAGGTACTGATATCATCAAAACATATTTCACAAGTAACTATCTTTTATAGTTCCTGTAAAACCTTAGGGCTTCCCAGATGGCTCAGTGGTAAAGGATCCACCTACAATGCAGGAGACACAAGAGATGCGAGTTCCACCCCTGGATCAGGAAGATCCCCTGGAGAAGGAAATGGCAACCCACTCCAGTATTCTTGCCTGGAGAATCCCATGGACAGAGGAGCCTGGCGGGCTACAGTCCATGGGGTCATACAGCCAGACATGACTTAGCAACTGAACAACAGCACAGTTCCTGCAAAATCTGAGGAACAGAGTAGCTCCCTCTCACCGCAACTAGAGAAAGTCCGTGGGCAACAACAGAGACCCAGCACAACCAAAAATAATTTTTTTTTAAATTAAAAAACAAAAACAACAGACTGCAGACAGGATTTGACTCAGGGGCTATAGTTGGCCCAGTCTTATTCTATTTCATAAGATACACATCAGTCATCAAAATAAGGGGAATGCTTTCATGCTTATAGGCCTGTGAACTGGTTGGGGTCTTTTGCTCCACATGGCTCATTTTGGGGTCCCAACTAGAGGGCAGTGACTACTTGGAGCATAGTCTCATTGTGAAGCTCAGAAGATCCCAAAGGAGTGAAGGAAATGCAATGGCTGTTGAACTGCCTTAACTGTGAATTTAGGCTCAGAATTGCCAAATGGTGACCTTACTCACTTTGCACATGGCCAAGCCCCATATCAACAGAGCAGGAGACTATACTTACCCCTTGGAGCAGATGAGTCAGGGAGTGACTCTGGAATGATAATGGAGAGGGTTTTTAGAAGATGGGGGTGGTGACATAGTTTTTAATCTCACTGAATCCTCCCATAAACATAGACACATCAATTAAGATGGCAAATCAAAGACCTACAAATAAGATACCCCCATATGCTCCAAAAGGCAAGCAGTAGCAGTCATCAGACTTACAGAATTTTTATTTTATTTTATTTTTTAACTTTACAATATTGTATTGGTTTCTCCATATATCAAAATGGCAAATTTTGAATTTAAGCCATCTTTGTGGAATGAAGCAGAAGTAGGGCAATAAAGCGTTGGATGGCTCCCAGAAAAGGGGAAACTCAAAATATCAAACAGCTACCCATTGAAAAGTACTACCCACTAACGCCAGAGCATCACTATACCTGGGAGTTTTGTAAGATCCAATTCATGGATGCATGAAAGAAGCCCAAGGGATTTCCCTGGTGGCCCAGTGGTTAAGAATTTGCCTTCCAATGCAGGGAACACAGATTCAGTCCCTGAAACTGAGATCCCACATGCCACAGGGCAACTAAGCCTGCACACCACAACTAGAGGAGTCCGTGCACCCCGACCACCGAGCCTGCGTGCTCAGCTAGAGAGCCCACTCACACGAGAGCTTGTGCCCTGCAGCCAGAAAAAGCCTGGGCGCCACAAAGAGAGCCCACACAGGGAAGACCCAGCAAGCCAAAACACAAACTTAGAAGAAGAAGCAGCCTAATAGGGGGTCTGCAGCTTCTGGAGCAACCTGAGCCCCATAAACTCTTAAAACGAATCCCTCTCCTGGGCAAAACTCCTTATTGATGAGAAATTTCTGGGAATAGAACCCAGTTTTGAGCAGGACAGGGATAACTGGGGTATGGGAAAAGAAAGTCCAGATAAAATTGAGGAACAGGAGAAATCTCAAAAAGAACACTATAGATATATAGATATATATACACACATATACACATAATTTCATTTGTATAAATCATAAAAGTGGTTGTAATTTCAACTCTAGTTCTGCTTTCTGGGAGGAATCACCTGATCCTCCTTTCCTTGAAGAGCCATAATAAATTAACACAAACGGAGTGGCTTAAACCAACAGAAATTACTGTCTCATTGTTCTGGAAGCTACAAGTCTGAAGTCAAGGATCAACAGGGTTGGGCTCCCTCCGAAGTATCCTCACTCACCTTTCCTCGGCTCCTCGCTCACCTTCCCTTGGCTCCTCGCTCACCTTCCCTTGGCTCCTCGCTCACCTTCCCTTGGCTCCTTCCTCACCTTCCCTTGGCTCCTCGCTCACCTTTCCTTGTCTCCTGGTGGTTCCTAGTGCTGCAGAACAACATTTTAACATCTCCCTCCATCCTCACGTGGTTTTGTCTCTCTCACTGTCTCCTCTGCATCTGTGTCTCTTATGTGACCTCTCTTCTTATAAGGATACCAGTTCCTGGATTTATGGCATGATTACCTCATCCTAACTTCACAACATCTGCAAAGACCTGTGCAAAGGGCACAATCAGGTACCAGTGGTTATAACTTGGATATACTGTTTGGGGGTGGTGGTACACGAGTCGACGCCCTACACACTTGTATTTCCCCTAGACTGTCTCTGTGGATCTTCTTTGGATCTTACCTTCTGAGGCTCTGAGCAATCCTACTCCCAAGTATTCACCCAAGAGAAATGAAAACATATAAGCACAAAAAGGACTCATACCAGAATGTTCTTAGCAGCCGTGTTAATTATTCATAATAGCTCCAAACTGAAAAATAAATAAATAAAAATCAAAAGCCAAGTGTCTACCCATAACAGAGCTACTTAGCAATGCATGGCTGACAGCCTTCTTCTTCTATTCACCTGGATTAATCTCACCATCACGTGAGTAGGACATGGCCCAGAAGAGCACACTGCATTATTCTGTCTCTATGAAGTCCAGTGACAGGGAACCTAAATCTGCTGATGGGAATCAGGGATGGGGAAGAGTATGGTGAGCAGCGAGCAACAGACTAGAATGGGGATCAAGGGAAATTACTGGTATCATGGAAACATCACCCATCTAATTTGGGATAGCCTATAATGATAAAACTTATTACACTGAACATTTAAGACCTGCGCCTCTTGTTTAAGGTAAATTTTACCTTAATTTAGACATAAAGCCCAAGTTTCTTCAGGTTGCTTGGAGTGCTTGCTAATACCTATGTTTTATTTATCTCTCTGGGTTTCTGAGGTGGTGCTAATAGTAAAGAGCCTGCCTGCCAATGCAGGAGACAAAAGAGACGTAGGTTCAATCCCTGGGTCAGGAGATCTCATGGAGGAGGGCATGGCAACCCACTCCAGTATCTTTACGTGGAGAATCCCATGGACAGAGGAGCCTGGCGGGCTACAGTCCTTAGAGTTACAAAGAGTCGGACATGACTGAGTGACTTCAGCACACACACTTCGGCAGCGCGCACATATTTCTGTCTGACTTTATCTTTTACTTAAACTCTGGGCACATATTCAGGTCTAATCCCAGTCACAGATGTTTGCACTACAAGTGTCCGTAGTTCTATTCTCAGATCAAATCCAAATACTACTCTATATGCCTATTTCATATCACTCATCCGTCTCCAGAAGTATTATACTGGTTTCGTATCTGTTTCTCTCTCTAAACTATGCATTTCTGGGAAGCAGGGATCTTTTCTAGCTTGTTTGTCACTGTATATCCAATGTCTAGAATAGTATTGACTGAATGAATCAATGAAAGAGAAAAGGAAAGAAGGAAACGAGAGAGCAGAATAGAATTTGGATTTGATCTGAGAATCACGCTACAGACATTTGTAGTGCAAACATCTGGGCCTGGGACTGGGCTTCCCTGGTGGCTCAGCAGTACAGATTTCACCTGCCAATGCAGGAGACATGGGTCCAATCCCTGGGTCAGAAAGATCCCCTGGAGAAGGAAATGGCTGCCCACTCTGGTATTCTTGCCCGGCAAATCTCATGGACAGAGGAGGCTGGTGGGCTACAGTCCATGGGGTTGAGAAGAGTTGGACGCAACTTAGTAACTAAAAAACAACAACAACGACTAACCATGGTGAGATCAGGTACTTCGGAATCAGAAAAAAATATGTAGGATTTCTGGCAAATTACCTAGGCTATCTCTATCTCTAAAGATTGGCTTGGGGAGGCTGAGCCTTCCGTGAGTCTGGCTCAGCTGGGAAGCGGGTGGCTAATCCAGCTGAGCTTAGATGAAGGATTGAGATTCTGCTCCCAGGACTCTCACCTTCCTCCCAGACCAGCAGGCTAGCCCAGGCATGTCCTTCTTATGGGCATGGCAGAGATGTCCTAGTCCAAGTACAATCATTGTTATTGCTGTTCAGTCGCTAAATCGTGTCTGACTCTTTGTGACCCCATGGACTGCAGCAAGCCAGGCCTCCCTAAGCCTCACCATCTCCCGGAGTTTGCCCAAGTTCATGTCCATTGAACAATGGACAGTGTGCAATCAGCAGACACTTTAATAAAACTTCCTCTTGCGTCATGTATGCTGATACCCTACAAGCCAAATTTAGGCTCGAACGCCTAAACCAGAAATCAAGGAGCCAGGAATATATTGTCACTTTATGGGAGGAGTAAGAAAGCCACATGCAGAGGGCACGGATATAGGGCAGAGTGAAGGTGTTCCACGGATGCAATCTGTCATTCCCAGGTGGCTCAGTGGTAAGGAATCCACCTGCCAGTGCAGAACACAAGGATTCAATCCCATGGTAGGGAAGATCCCCTGGAGGAGGACATGGCAACCCACTTCAGTATTCTTGCCTGGAATATTCCATGGAGAGGAGTCTGGGGGGCTACAGTCTGTGGGGTCGCAAAGCATCAGACACAACTTAGTGACTGAGCACGCATGCATGCCTTTGGCCATAAGAGTGCCTGGTCAAATACAGCGGCTGTTTCAGTATAGGTGGCCCCTCCCTGTTTCCATGGAGACAGCTCAAGGCATGAGTATTATCAAGGATGGGTTTGAAGCGACCATTGCTACTCAGTTAGAAAGGTATTGCTGCTGCTGCAGCTGCCTCCTAATCCCCAGGGAAATGTTCTAAACATGGTAGTTTGTTAATAATAAAGAAGATGGTCCCTGTGACAAGAAAAAAAGAACATAGCATTCAGTTGTGAAAATAAGTGGACTTCCCAGAGAATGTTGCACTGCAGGCACGCACACACCAGGACTATGAATATGGCTTCCTGAAACAACTCTGTAAAGTTAATACTGTAAACAACTTTTTCAACTGCAGATCTTGAACACTGATGAACCACCATTGTCTATGAGCTAAACGACACACGTGGCTCATCTGTCCCCAAGTAGATGAGACTAAAGCTTCAGACCAAGGTTCCATCAATTGCCCAATAGTAACAAAGAGTCTCAGCCTTGTCACCAGGCAGGTAATCTCTATCAAGGGAAAAATAAGCCAGTTCCAGGTGAGGCTCAGACTGACAACGAGACGATGCTCTGGGCACTGCCAGACTATATAGGAAGAAGCAAAGAAAGCTGGTTCTCTCCTTTGGGGAGTGAACTGTTCCAGCTCTTTATTTGTTTTGATAGCAAAGTTATGCATGAAGTTATGTGTAAAATGTGTGTTACATAAACAAATCTTCACAGTGGCACTGAGCTCACCAAGCATGAGGGACTTGACTGAAGTAGCCAAGTGGCACATGTATCTCCTGCTAAAGTGAAGTGTTAGCTGCTCAGTTGTGTCTGACTCTTTGTGACCCCATGGACTATAGCTCACCAGGATCCTCTGTCCATAGAATTTTTTAGGCAAGAATATTGGAGTGGGTAGCCATTCCCTTCTCCAGGGGATCTTTCCCCACCAGGGATCAGACCCAAGTCTCCTGCATTGCAGGCAGATTCTTTACCCTCTGAGCCACCAGGGAATTGGTTTCTTCCTCCAATTGTGGTCCTTGTGTGCATGTGTGAGTGTGTTTATGGGCATGTTTAACATGCATTCCACATTTTAAAAATACCTGTTCTTTAGAAAACATGCAAGGGACTCCGCTGGTAGGCCAATGGTTAAGGATCTGCCCTGCAATGCAAGGGACTTGGGTTCGATCCTGGGGTGGGGAACTAAGATCTCACACACTGCAGAGCAACTAGGCCCAGATTCCACAACTACTGAACCTGCATGCTCCGGAGGCCATGCACCTTAACTAGAGGGTCTGTGTGCCACAATGAAAGCTCCCACATGATGCAACAAAGATCCTGTGTGCAGCAATTAAGATCTTACAAAGTCAAATAAATAAATACATTTTTGTAAAAAGAAAAGAAAAGAAAACATTCTACAACAGCTCAAGCCAGAAAGAAAGAAAAAAAGGACTGATTCTGATTGCATGGGCTCCTTTTCCTCCAAGGGAGGAAGAAAACTCTGTAAACAGGTCATCTGATGCTAGTAACTATCCTGTATGACTATGTTTGTTCATCGATGGGCACCCCCAAGTTCATCTCAGCAGGATCCTGCCTTTACAACATGCTTGAGACTTCTTGCTTCCAAAGCCACATGGGAAGCCCAATCAGTAAACTTTAATGGGTGTCCCTGGGGTCATAAGCAGACAAGCCAGGATTCTTGTTCTGGCTTGAGTGGTCATGAGAGGTTAAGGTGGGGAAGATTCCAGAGGCTCCTTCTACTTATCTTGCTTTCCTTCTTGAGGAAGGTCATAGCTTTAGATGACAAAGAAGGCAAAAGGAATGGAGACTAGACCAAGAATTTAAAGGAACATAGGAACTTCATGGTCTCCCAACAAAAAGGGCCCCTTAACCTCATCTAGCCATTGTTGTTGTTGCTGTTCAGTCACTAAGTTGGGTCCGACTCTCTGTGACCCCATGGGAGGCAGCACACCAGGCTTCCCTGTCCTTCACTGTCTCCTGAAGCTTGCTCAAACTCATGTCCATGGAGTTGGTAATGGACATGACTCATCCAACTATCTCATCCTCTGTTGCCTTCTTCTCCTTCTGCCCTCAATTTTTCCCAGCATGAGGGTCTTTTCCAACGAGTCAGCTCTTCACATCAGGTGGCCAAAGTATGGGAGCTTCAGCTTCAGCGTCTGTCCTTCCAATGAATGTTCAAGGTTGCTTTTCTTCAGGACTGATTTGTTTGATCTCCTTGCTCTCCAAGGGACTCTCAAAGAGTTTTCTCCAGCCCCACAATTCAAAAGCATCAATTCTTCGGCCATAAAGAAGCATATTAAGTCAACTTCTGGATTACAGAACACGCAAGGACAAAGGTGTTGCCTGTGACTTAACAGTTCTGAGCAAAGTTTGACTTCCCTAATCACTGCAATGTAGCTCTAAGAAGACCCTTCTTCTCAGTAGAGAGTGAAGGTTCTATTTGTGCTAAGATAATCATACCCCTATTAGAGGGATTGAGATTTTTCATTTTCCTCTTCTCTTCCCCAAGCTACAATGGGTTACCATCAGTGCCCTTGGAACAGTGCCCTGAAGAAGTTTTTATTTATTTATTTTTAATTTATTTTATGCTTCGCTGGGTCTTTGTTGCTCTGCACAAGCTTGCTCCAGTGGCAAGGAGCAGGGACTACTCTCCAGTTCCGGTGCTCAGGCTTCTTTTGTGGAGCTCAGTAGTTGTTCGGAGGCATGCAGAATCTTCCTGGACCAGGGATTGAACCCATGTCCCCTGCATTGGCAGGCAGATTCTTAAGCACTGGACTACTAGGGGAAGTGCTAAAGAAGTTTTTGTTATTCTATCCTGATGCAGATTAAGACTTTTGTTCCTCAGAAGAGGTGAGGTGGACAGGTCTGGATGGAGTTCCAGCAGTGGCTACTGTTCCCTCCTTCAGCCAAAATCATGGTGGTGGTGGGGAATCCTCAGGATGCAAACCCTTCCTGCCCCCAACCCCCCGCCCTGCTTTTCCCCTTCCAATGCCTGGTGGAACTCTTGGAGAAAATCCTGCAGGCTGGGCTAAACTTCCTCTATCTGCAGTACCCAATGATGTCCCATTAGCAATCTAGCCCGCACTAACAATTTTTAGTAATTTGTATTTAACATACAGACAAAGGTCTCTCTGTGCCATGCTGTGTCGTGCCATGCTGAGTTGCTCCAGTTGTGTCCAACTCTTTGAGACTCCATGGACTGTAGCCCACCAGGTTTCTCTGTCCATTGGATTCTCCAGGCAAGAATACTGGAGCAGGTTGCCAAGCCCTTCTCCAAAAGATCTATATAGTCAAAGCTCTTTCCAGTAATCATGTATAGATGTGAGAGATGGATCACAAGGAAGGCTGAGTGCTGAAGAATTGATGCTTTCAAATTCAAATTATGGTGCTGGAGAAGACTCTTGAGAGTAAGGAGATCAAACCAGTCGACCCTAAAGGAAATCAACCCTGAATATTCATTGGAAGGACTGATGCTGAAGCTGAAGCTCCAGTACTTTGGACCTGATACGAAGAGATGACTCATTGGAAAAGACCATGATACTGGGAAAGACTAAAGGCAGAAGGAGAAGAAGGCAACAGAGGATGAGATAGTTGGATAGCATCACTTACTCAATGGACATAAGTTTGACCAAGTTCCAGGAGATAGTGAAGGACAGGGAAGCCTGGTGTGCTGTAGTCATGGGGTTGGAAAGACTCAGATACTGACTGAACAACAACAAAATCAATTTCTAACTGAATCTTCTGATCCACTTATGTGACATCTGCCCAGGTAGGAAAATGCTCAGATCTTACTTCTTACTACAGACATACAACTCTCTCCAGATTTTGATTAGTTGCTTGCCCTGCTATCTTCAGTTTTATGATGAGCTTAAGAAAAAAGCAATTAATTTTAAAGTTTTTTTTTTATGTGTACCACTTTTAAAGTCTTTATTGAATTTATTACAATATTGCTTCTATGGTTTATGTTCTAGTTTTCTTGTGAGGCATGTGGTATCTTAGCTCTCTGAATAGGGATCGAATGCACAACTTCTGCATTGTAAGGTGAAGTCTTAAGGATTGAACCACTAGGGAAGTCTGCATGAAAAGCATTTAATTTTCAATGTGTCTGGATTCTTTCTTTTGCAAGGGTGGGAGCAGTGCTCTTTCCAGCTTTCTCCATCTCCAAGCTTAGTTGCTGGTATATTTGATCAATCTTCCTTCAATTTTCCCCTATTTGTGCCCAGGGATTTTGTTCCGTAACAAGTGATTCTCCATTCCACATTTCTCTTTGGCCAAAACTTCTGTTGGAATTTCTACCTGCCTCCCTCAAATAGCTCACCCCATGTGATGGCAGAGTTTTGCAGGATGTTACATGCTGTGAATATATCATAGACACTGCTGGGTCAGAAAAGCAATGCATTACCAGATTTCTCTGAGCATCTGAAATCAGCTCTTAAAATGTCAAACATCCTTTTGATGCCCCACTGCTCCCATGGGGAGTATTATAATTTTCCTCTGAGGGCATGGAATTGGTGCCATTCTTTATCCATGTAAGTCAATGAGATATATATTAAACACCTACTATGCACATAGGGTGGTTTTGAGTTCTGTGGGGGGCTATGGAACTTGACCTGTGTTCTTAAACTTTTGGACAAGAAAGTCCAATAATCCAGACCTCTAGTTTCATGAGTTCAAGTGCTCATGAAACGAGAGGTGCTAAGGTGCTAAGACGGTCTTTCCAGGTGGGACTAGTGGCAAAGAATCTGCCTGCAATGCAGGAGACACAAGGGAGACTAGGGTTTGATCCCTGGGTCAGGAAGATCCCCTAGAGTAGGAAATGGCAACCTGCTCCAGTATTCTTGCCTGGAAAATTCTACGGACAGAGAAGCCTGGTGGACTACAGTCCAGGGGGTCACAAAAGAGTTGGACATGACTGAACAACTGAGCACACAGCAGTAAGAGGGTCCCCTGTTAGGAAAACTCTTAGTCCTAAAAATGTAGTCCAAACCAGAACCCTAAGATTCACCAAAGAAGTAGACAGGCTGCCCCTCATCTGCTTCTGATCTCTCCAACTTCCCAGTTATCGATCCTATTTTACAGCAATGACTACTTGGCTTTTCGACATAGCTTTGCCCCTTAATTCTCTTACTTCCAAAACAGAAACTAATACCTACACTTCTCCTATGATGCCCTCCATACAGCCAATTTCAGTTTTGCTCTAAATTCCATGCCTCTTTTTCATGCGTTCTCTAGTTCCTTGGGTAGCTGGCTATCATAGGGTAACCTTCTAATATATGGTAACCTTCTACCATACTTGTGATATATGGATAGTTGCCACAACTGGAGCCCAAGACACCCCTTTTCTTGCATCCTTCTCCCCCAGGTCAGTCGTGGAGTGGTATTTGAGGCTTGGAAAGCAAAGCAAGCGGAAGGAGTGAGGATGGAGTCGTGGGTGTTGGTGATACAGAAATGAAACACCCCTGTTGAGAGAGTGGTGTTGAGGGGACCAACTCAAGCTCCGCAGGTAAGTCACTAAGTGACACTGAGCAAAAGACTCAACACCTCTGAGTCTCAGCCTCATAGACTCAAATAAAGATTATATGTTTTCTACAAAGCACTTGGCACATTGTCTGGCTCATAAAACATACCCAGTAAATTCAAACGGCCGTTATTATTATAACTGATACTGTAAGTGGATCGTGACCACACAGGACCAGGAAGGAGCCCAGTTCCTAACACAGTGAAGCCACAGTTGGAGAAATAAGGAAAACATGATCCAATCCCTACCTAGCTGAGTATTAAATAGAGACTCTGGCTGCAACTAGACGTAGCCCAGGTGAGGCATTTCAATAACCTGGCCATGTCTGTTTCTGGTCTATTTCCCTCTGCTGATACAGAAGGAAGGGGAGACACTACCATTTCCTGAAACTTCCTATACACCAGCCACCATGCTAGGTATATTTCACTTTCATTCCTCTCGGTTTACCAACTGCCTTCCACTCTCCATGTCCCAACCTCTGCAGCAGTCAATGGATGGCACTAAGCATTGGTATCATAAATGTCTTCCCAAATACTCAGTCATACAAGCAGTCAACACTACTCCCTGAGCATGTATTAATGTGGGAAACTTCTGTGTGCATGTAGACATTCCCCCTCCAAGAGTTCCTGTAAGTCAGCTCCCAGGACGTTCTGCCTTAGGGCATTACTATTGTGGTCACACACCAGCGTGATAAATAATCTGAGAACAAGCTTTCTCAGGTGCGATATTTATGGCTCAGTTTGAAGCGAAGAACAGTCAGAGGCAATGGGTAAAAACTAATTTACCGTAATGTCATCATGGATATATAGCAAATAGCTGTAAACAAGTATGTACAATATAATTAAAAATATGATAACATTATAAAATAGGATGATGGCTAGTTAGAGAGGAAGATCTATCAAGTAGGAATATGTGTATATCACTTGAAATATTGCCTCAATTACTTGGTGTCATCAGCTCAGGCTCCTCAACTCAAAAAACAATCCTTACAAGTGCTGACTTCAAATGACAAACGCTGTTTATTTCTACACTTGGTTTCCTTTCATTCCATCTGTCCACAGAAATTTTCCTGCAGTGTCTATTGAATAAATTGCTGCAAGACAAGGATAATACTCAAAATACTCTTGAACTCTACCGTTTCATTTCTGACTCCTCAATGGATCTCATTGTGAGAGATGAGTTAAAGAAAGTGTTAGTCACTCAGTCATGTCTGACTCTTTGTGACCCCATGGACTGTAGCCCACCAGGCTCTTCTGTCTATGGAATTCTCCAGGCAAGAATAATGGAGTGGATAGCCATTCTCTTCTTCCGGGGATCTTCCTGACCCAGGGATTGAGCATTGCAGACAGATTCTTTACCGTCTCAGCCACCAGGGAAGCCCTGAGTCACAGAAGGCATCCTTACACTCAAGAACACTCATGCATGAGAGCAAAGGAGAAAAATAAAAGCAAATGGGATGGTTCATTAACACACACACAAATAACTTAGCTATACCATTTCAAAGCTTCCCTGGTGGCTCAAACAGTAAAGCATCTGTCTGCAATGCAGGAGACTCGGGTTCGATCGGGCAAACCAATTCTCTGGTTGCAAAGGTGCCCAGGCAATCAATCAACAGGAGGTATGAAAACCTAGAACTTCCTCAAGATCACACAGGGGAGGTAAAGTGGATCCCTACTGGCTGTGCTGTGTATTTTCAGCCCTATCACCCTTCTCAGTGAGGCTATGGCAGCATTTACAAAATTGACCATAAGTTATTAAAAAAACAAAAAACAAAAAAACAGCGACTCAACATTTATCTCTAGTTCTGCATCATTCTCCTCAAGCTATTTCTCATGCTTGACTTCCGATTCCCTTCAGCTACGAAGTTTTCTGTTCTCCAATTTATATCCTGGCCTCAATGCTGAGCACTTTGCTTTGTTTTGATCAGGAGTCTTACCACTTGTTATCTAAAGCAGCTTGAGGAACTATTCCTATCTGATTCATTCAACATTTAGAACGTTCTATTATTCACTACTTTCCTCTACAACTTACCAAAAGGTTTCCCTTGCCCTCATTCACAAGTGGGCTACTCCAATGGCTCTGCTGGTAAAGAACCCACCTGCCAATGCAGGAGCCACAAGAGATGCAACTTCAATCCCTGGGTTGGGAAGATCCCTTGGAGAAGGAAATGGCAACCCACTCCAGTACTCTTGCCTGGAAAATTCCATGGACAGAGGAGCCTGGCGGTCCATCGGGTCACAAAGAGTCAGGACTGAGTGCACACACATATACATTATTCATTTCTTTCAAGTGAAACTTGCTAAAAGGTTTGCCTTGCCCTAGTCCACAAGTAAAGACCAAGTTCCCACTGCCTACCTGGCTGGTGTGGTTTCTGAAGCTTCCCATATTATGCCTGGTCCACCTAAGAGTCAAACTAATGGCCCTGCTAGCATCCTTACTATACGCAAATTCTGAATTAAAGCAATAAGCGTTTTAACTGTCCTCACCATGACTTTCCTGGAACATTCTTTCTCTTACCTTTTACTTATTCAAATGTTACCCACACCCAAGTTCAATTCTGATTTAGCACTTTTGTGAATCTGCCCTCACTTTTCACTCCTCAACTGAGCTCTTGTTTTAATTATTGAAAGTAGCAATAAAATATAAAATAATAATTTATAATTGCTTTATATCTACCCACAAGATTTGGAATTTCTTGGGCAGAGGGATTACACCTTATTAACATTGATCCCACTTAGTGCTGTTAAAAATCAACAGACCCCAAATGGAGCCACTAATGGCAAGCCCCACATCACCAGACTGAGGCTTAATTATCATTTCTAATCTCCCAGACATGGAGTCTTAAACCAGTCAATCAGGAAAGCCTTAATCAGCACTAGTTAGGTCATCTGCCTGTGGGATCCCTGCATTCCCTGAAGGAAAGAAACTTTGCAATAAGCAACCTGCCTGCCCCCTCCCCCACTCCAGGATAATAATTTCCTTGTTTCCATTCCCTTCTGGCTATTAAAGTCACCTTTTTATATGTCTACATATAGCTGATTCATGTCATTGTACAGCAGAAAGTAACACAATGTTGTAGTTATCTGCCAATTAAAATAAATAAATAAATAAAAGATTAAAGGGTTCCCTGGTGGCTCAGTGATAAAGAAGCCACCTGCCAATGCAGGAAACACAAGTTCAATCCCTGAACCAGGAAGATCCCACATGCCATGGAGCAACTAAACCTGTGCCCTACAGCTACTGAGCCTGTGCTCTAGAACCTGGGAGCAGCAACTACTGAAGCCCAAACACCCGACAACCTGTGCTCTGCAACAAGAGAAGCCACTGCAATGAGAAGCCCTCACACCACAACTACAGAGTAGCCCCTGATGGCTGCCACTTGAGAAAACCTTGTGCATAGCAATGAAGACCCATCTCAGTGCAAAATAATTACATAAAATAACAATTTTAAAAAGAGAAAACATAAAAAAATAAATAAATAAAGTCTCCTTTTGTATAGTTCCTTGGAGCTCCTTGCTGTCTGCTGGATTAGATGCTGCCTGATTTGAATCCATTTTTGCCCAAACAAACTCTTAAGGTTTTTAATACACTTTATCAGTTTCTCTCTTCTGGACTTCCCTGGTGGCTCAGATGGTAAAGAATCTGCCTGCAATGCAGGAGACATGGGATCGATCCCTGGGTCAAGAAGATTCCCCAGGAGAACGAAATGGCAACATATTCCAGTATTCTTACCTGGAGAATTCCATGGACAGAGGAGCCTAGCAGGCTACAGTCCATAGTGTTGCAAAGAGTCGGACATAACAGAAGTGATTTAGCATGCATACATGCACTCAAAAAGAAAGAAAAGCATTCTAAGACACACAGCTCTAAATCTAGAATATAGGAAACTTTTGATCTGCATCTTAGATGACGATCTCCTTGACATAAAAAGCAAACTGAAGATAACATAGTTGGATGAGTGTGTCACTCTCTCTATCATTCAGGTTGCAATCCAATTCTTTGAGGAAGTAAAAACCACTAAACTTGTCCTATAAATTTAGTCTTTACAAGAGCAGAAATGAGGATCTAGAAACAATTTAAATCCCACTTACCATTTTGATCAATCCCCAAACCTCCCCTATTCATCTCAAAAGGCTTGCATATGTTATAAAAGATCTGGGCTTTGGGAACAGTTTCTTCCTCATGGAACTTGCATTCTTTCTCTGTGACTAGACTTTACTTGCCTTTTCATACTGTTCATGGGATTCACGTCACGGCAAATAGGTGAGGAAAAAGTAGAAAAGACAGATTTTATTTTCTTGGGTTCCCAAATCACTGCAGACAGTGACTTCAGCCACAAAATTAAAAGACACTTGCTCCTTGGAAGAAAAGCTATGACAAACCTATACAGTGTATTAAAAACCAAAGACATCACTTTGCCAACAAAGGTCCGTCTAGTCAAAGCTATGGTTTTTCCAGTAGTCATGTATGGATGTGAGAGTAGGACTATAATGAAATCTGAGTGCCGAAGAATTGATGCTTTTGAACTGTGGTGCTGGAGAAGACTCTTGAGAGTCCCTTGGACAGCAAAGAGATCAAACCAGTTAATCCTAAGGCAAATCAGTCCTGAATATTCTTTGGAAAGACTGATGCTGAAGCTGAAGCTCTAATACTTTGGCCACTCAATGCGAAGAGTTGACTCATTGGAAAAGACCCTCCTGTTGGGAAAGATTAAGGGCAGGAGAAGAAGTGGGTAAGAGAGGATGAGATGGTTGGATGGCATCACCAACTCAATGGACATGAGTTTGAGCAAACTCTGGGAGATAGTGAAAGACAGGGAAGCCTGGTGTGCTACAGTCCATGGGGTCACAATGAGTTGGACATGAATTAGTGACTGAACAACAATAACAAGATGTTTCTTGGAACCAAGGTACTTTTTATCAAAAAAAAGGGAAAGGTTATTTTGAAAATTATGCCTGTGAAAAATTTTAAGTCTCTTCCACAAATATTAGTGAAAAGCTTGAACCATCTGCCATCTGAGCAGATAAACTTCCATCTGCCAGAAACACAATTTGGATCCAACTGTTCTTTAGTGAGTTTTACATTATCATACCTATCTCAATGGCTGAAATTTGAAAATGAAAGCTATAACATCTCTGCATCTGTCTGTATGTTTATGTATACTTATGTATATATGTTATGAATGTATAACATTTTTCTATGTCCAGATGGTATTGCCAAAATTAATTTGTAAAAGAGCTCTACTGGCTTAAAGAAAAATAAGTGCTTATCAAAGTAATTGTTCTCTCAGAAAATAGAAACTAACCCAAATGTTTTTCAAATTTACATGATCTAGGATAATCTTCAGTAAATAAAAGCTAGTGTAAGTTTGTTGGTTTAATTAAAATAGGCATGTCTTCAAGGCTAGCAGCATTAAATGTAGTGCAGACTGGCAACTTTTATTCCACTAGGATTTTCTTTATTCTACTAAGGTTTTCTAGTCAAATGACTTATCTCTGTTACTAAATTTGTCAGCAGGAAAAATAACTTTTAAGATGATGGTTAGAAGTTTAATGTCTTGTGAAATATTCATGAATAATCTAAACATGATTGGTTTTAACAAGTAAGTTAAACAGATATAGGAAAATAAAAGTTTATAAGTAAACTTTTGAAAAGTGATGAGGTTTTACAAGACATAGTTTTTAAAATCCTTTGGTAACTTGAAACCTTAGAGTTTTGCTGAGTTAAGTCAATGGTGGAAATTAATTGACTATCCAGGTCATTTCCAAATAAGGTAAAATACTGAAACATTAAATTAATCAACATAGGTTTTACCTAATTCTTCTCACTATTACAGAAAAAAGCTAAAGATTGGGTCTCTCAGTAAATGTGTTCTGTGCCACTTTGAAAAATCCACTATGAGGAAGAATATACTTTTAAAAATTATGAAATCAAGAAATTTATCAGTCCACAGAAGACTAGTGTAATATTCTTAGTTTTCACTAGGAACTAAAGATTCTAAGGGTTAAGATTTCTAATCTTTAAAATTAAGATTTGCAATCTTTAATTACATGTCATTAAAACTACTTAAGAACAGTAAGGGCGAAAAGAAACAACTGCGTGAAAAGTAGGAAAGAAAAGTAAGATGATTGATTATTCCAGAATGAGACAGGGGAAACAAAAATAGAACAAAATCTGCACGAATGCTAAAAAGTTGTGGAAGTTTTGTGAAAAAGGAATCTTGGGAACGAAATTTTATGTGTGGTCAAACTGGCTGTTTTAAAAAGATAAAATAAGACTTGGGCTTCTTAGCCTATAATAGCTTCCCAGGTGACACAGTGGTAAAGAATCACCTGCCAACTGAAGAGACAAAAGAGTCATGGGTTTGATCCCTGGGTTAGGAAGATCCCCTGGAGAAGGAAATGGCTACCTGCTCCAGTATACTTGCCTGGAGAATCCCATGGACAGAGAAGCCTGGCAGGAGTCCATGGGGTTGGAAAGAGTCAGACACAACTGAGCATGCACGCATGCAGTCTTCACTGCATAAACATTCTAAGGGTTATTATTCAACTTTTAGAAAAAGAAACTGAGACACTAAGAGGTTAGGCAACTTGCCTAAGTTTATATAGCCATTAAGTAGCTATTAATACATTGCTTGTCAGCATAAATATGATTTGTAATCTAGAGAAAAGAATTAAACCAAAGAACATAAAATATATTTAAAGGAATGATTCAAGGAAAACTTTGAGAAACAAAAGCTTTGAGAACTCATGAATGGAAAATGCACACTGTGTCCCAGGAAAAACTTGCTAGAGAATCAATATTACTCAGATAATAAAGTTACTAGGCTTCAAAGAAAAAGAAAGCAGATAAAAGCAAAACAGAGTTTTAAATATATATATATCAAATTTTATAAAGAGAGAAAAATTAGATGGCCTCTCATCACTTTATACCAAGGTTCATCACTAGAAAACACTTGAGAAATATCAATAGAGTTTAACTTAAGAATGTCATACCCAACTAAACTCTCACTCAATTACACAAACACAAGCGTTTTGACCCTACAGGAGCTATGGTAATACATTTCGCATGAGCCTTTCTTGAATAAGCTACCAATAAACTTCAGCCAAGAAGTGAGTAGTGAAGAAATGTTAGCAAAAATACTGGAATTGAATCCAATTTTCAACAGAATTGAGCATAAAACAATGGGAAATGTTATAAATAATGACAACTTAGAAAGCATATAATTAGCCAAAATAAAAGCAAAAAGACATCAGTTGAAAGATAATATCGTTACCCTGGTTTCTTCATCTTTTATGTTGGGGGATCAAAATATGTTTTCTAAAACTGATCAATATGGACATGGGGAGAGGGGAAGAGAGGGTGAGATGTATGGAAAGAGTAACATGGAAACTTATATTACCATATGTAAAATAGACAGCCAACAGGAATTTGCTGTATGGCTCAGGAAACTCAAACAGGGGCTCTGTATCAACCTAGAGGGAGATGGGAGGGAGGTTCAAAAGGGAGGGGATATATGTATACCTATGGCTGATTCATGTAGAGGTTTGACAGAAAACAGCAAAATTCTGTAAAGCAATCATCCGTCAATAAAAACTAAATTAATTAAAAAAAAGAATGCTTTAACTTAAATAATGACAAAGTAAGAAAAGAAAAGAAATTTTGGGTTAGGCTAATAGTTTCTTTTTTCAGTATTTTTCTATAGGCATAAAGTTGTATTTAGATAAAGTCAAAACGTAAAGAGGCTATATCTATGTATCTGTTTATCTGGAGATAAACAGAGAGATAAATTTGTACCAGTCATTCTGGTGGAGTCCTGGGGATACTTCTTAGTGATTCTTTTCGAAGCTGGAGGGTCAAAATAGAAATGCCCTCGTATTTAAAGATATGCGCAGGCTAGGTAGAGTGTAGGAGACAGGTGTAGGGTTGGAATAGGGATAAAAAGGAGATTGCAAATGACAAAGATGGAGGGGTAGCAAAATAATGAATGGATGAGCGCTTTAGAGAAATTTAAATAGAATATGAACAACTAAACTAGATTTATACACAATTTAAACATGAATTTAAAGTTTAGAGACCTCCCTGGTGGTCCAGTGGCTTAAGATTGCATGGTCCCATTGCAGGGTGCCCAGGTCAAATATCTGGTCAGAGAACTAGATCCTGCAAGCTGCAGCTAAGGAGGCCACAGTGAAAATTAAAGATCCTGCAGGACACAGCTAAGATCCAGCACAACCAAAGAAATAACTAAATAAATAAATAGTTTTTAAAAAATAAAGTTTAAAAATTTTTGCTCCAAACTTCCCCTCCTGTTCTAAGAGCTACCTAATCACCTTCCAGCAACATCCTATCTATGCTTCATGGTTCAACTGAATCCTGTCCCCTCTAAGAAGCCTTGATCAGCTTGACTACAAGTGAAGTCTACACTGCCTCCGTCTTCTTATGGCTATGCTGCTGTCTCTAACCTGCCCAAACTCAAGGGGCCACTGGTTTACACCCACTCTTGACAACACATTCTAATCCTTTCAGCCTATATTCATGCAATCCATCAGCCTGCAAATGCTTTTGAAGAGAGAGGTACAGATGCTGAGTGTCTGCTGTGAGGGCTGAGAGATGCAGTTGAGTAGACACTGAAAAAGATATGGAATGACATTCACACCTCGGCTGAGGTTGAAGGCAATACATATTTAGACATGAGCAGGTGTGGTTGTGGGTAAAGAGGTTCACAAAGTGAAGTTGCTCTTGCTCAGTCGTGTCCGACTCTTTGAGATCCCATTGACTGTAGTCTACCAGGCTTCTCTGTCCATGGGATTTTCCAGGCAAGAGTACTGGAGTGGGCTGCCATTTCCTTCTCCAGGGGATCTGCCTGACCCAGGAATTAAACCCAGGTCTCCTGCATTATAGGCAGATGCTTTATCCTCTAGCCAAAGAGGTTCACACTTGGATCTAATTGACTGGTCACTTACCAACCTGCTTTTGAATTCTGGCTCTGTCACTTCCTACCAGTTGCATGTCACAAACTCAGGTGCACAAGCTACAGCGTTCTATATTTCTATGTCTTCTCAGATTCCCAGGGCAGTGTCTGTGCTGTGAAGGGCTTCCTTGGTGCCAAGGTGTCAGCAGACAGCCCGGGCTGGCAGGAAAGGGGTGGGCTCTGCTCCTGGGTGAGTCTATCTGTCCTGACCAGCATTCCATTAAAGAGTCTTTGTTTCTGGACTTCCTTGGTGGTCCAGTGCATCTGCCAGTGCAGAGGATACAGGTTCGATCTCTGGTCGCAGAAGATTCCACATGCCGCAGGTAACTAAGCCCACGTGTGATAACTACTGAGCCGGCGAGCTGCAACTACGGAAGCCCACATGCCCAAGAACCTGTGCTCCACGAGAAGAGAAGCCACCACAATGAGAAATCCACACTCAACCACTAGAGAGTAGCCCCCATTCACTGCAACAAGAGAAAGCCCATGGGCAGCAACAAAGACCCAGCACAGCCAAATAAATAAAAAGAAACTTTGTTTCGGCATGGTCTTCTGTCTAATCCACAGGCAAGGCTGTGTCAGGCCAGTCTGCCCAAGACCTCTTCTCCCAACTCCACCCTGAGTCTTGGGACCTCCTCAGAGTCCATCAGAGGCGATCCAGGTCCTTTGCTTCCAGATCCCCTTGAACTGTCCATGTTTTCCTATTACTATCACCGAGACCTCAGCTCCCGGGAGAGAAGGGCACTGATCAATGTCAGGCTCTCCACTCTCAGTGTCCACTCTTCCTTCCCTCCTTCTTTTCCCTCTTCTTGGGAATACGTTTGAGTCTTGGTTTGGAGGGGAGGGAGTGGCTGATTGTGAGTGCTTATGAGGACCAGAGAACATCTGGGGCTCTCATCCTAGGCTTTTGAGACTTAAAAGTAAATAGTTGAGTGATACTTTCAGTAGTTGAGTGATACCCACTGTGCCATCCCTTTTCAGAGCAAATACCACTATTTTAGCTGACTGAGTGGTGGGGGAGGGTCCCCAAGATCACTCCCAAACTCAATGATTTGCAATGGGAATCTTCATATATTCACAATCATGGCTGTGGTGTGTTAAAATAAAAGGATACGTACAAAGCAAAACGGGCCTGGGGCCAAGTCCAGGGAAATCAAGTGCAAGTATCCAAGAGTCTTTTCCCAGGGAAGTCACACAAGATATGCTTAATCCTCCCAACAATGAGTCGCAAAAACACATGTGAAGTGCTGTCTACCAGGGAAGCTTGTTAGACAATCAGTGCTGGAGGATTTTGTTGGGGGCTGGTCAGGCAGGCACCCTCTGCTTCACACGGCCCCAAATCCCAGACTTCCAGAAAGAAAGCAGCTGTTCGGTATAAACCATGTTGCTCATCCGAACAGTTTAGACACAGTGAGACGGCTCTTTTTTGGCAAAAGTGGTGGGAACCTCCCCAAATCCAAGTTACCAGACCATTGGCCAAGGGCCAAGCCTTGTGAGTAGGCTGGGAGGAAGACCAGGGGATAAACCTGAGTTGATATTTCAAAATATTGTCTTGCCAAATATTTATTACTTCCAGTTTATGGATAAGCAAACAGAAGCTAGAAGTAAAGCAACTGCTAAAAACAAACAAACAAGAAAAGCAGTAAAGCTTGGGCTTAAAATTCCTAATTGCTCACCATTCCTGCCTCCAGACCATGGCCCTCATCTTTTTACTCTTACATCTCATCCTGCATCAGCTTTATCACCTTGTACAGTAACCACTCTTTTACATCACCTTCAACATTTTCTATAGAAAACACACTAAATTACTCGACTGTTCCTTTTAACCTTTTTGCCCTCCTCCACCCCACCACTCAAGGAAGGCAGTTGTGTCCTCCTGTGTCATCCTAATAACCTAAGTAAATGAATCAGAGCATTTGTGAAAGGAAGAAGTTCAAGATCGGAAACACAGTACCTCTGAGAGCACCGCGGACACGGAAGAGCGTCCCTGGGTGTCGTCAGGGCCCCATGACAGCAGATTTCTCCACCTGACCCAGCGTTCAGGTTAGTCCCTTCAACCCTGGTCCATCTCCTCGTATGTGGGGCTCAGCAAAACTATCCGTTGAGTCATCTATTTCTTTGAGAGTCTCTTTTCCTTAACTGAGAGAAGCACCCCAAATGTATATGCATTGATCAGCAGCTGCCTGCATCCATGACAGGAGCGAAAGAGAAGAGAACCTGGAAAAAAAAAAAGGAAAGAATTATTAAAAGACTCCTACAGGGACTTCTCTGGTAGGCCACTGGTTAAGACATCATCTTCCAATACATGTGGGACAGGTTCAGTACTTGGCTGGGGAGCTAAGATGCCACATGCCTCGTGGCAAACCAAAACATAAAACAGAAGCAATATTCTAGCAAATTCAATACAGACTTTACAAATGGTCCATATCAAAAAAATCTTAAAAAAAAAAACACCCCTATAAATCATGAGCTGCATGTGATTATTCCTCTGGCGTCACTTGGCCAGGCACTGCCCTCTGGTATCCTGTGTTCACACTCTGCACTTCCGAGGGACCATCACCTATCTGGATACCTGAACCGGTGTCATCCATGCACACAAGTAACAGGCAGGGACCTTGGTTCCTCAGTGGTTTACCTTCTCAAATGGTCGGCAGTCACACAAAATGACAAGTGACTGGAGGAAGAGGTAACCAGTAGATTTAAAGGAGACATCAGTAATGTATATAGAAATGTATATAGCATGTACCCAGGAGAGGGAGCAAATTGTTGGCTGGAGAATTTTTAATTAAACAGGTAATGTATGCCTGCATTTAGTCCTATAAATGAAAATGTATTCACCACAGAGGCATGAATCCTATTAGGACCTCCTGTACATAAACTGTATGGGTGATTACCACTGATTACTGTACTGTTAGAGACTTGTGCGTGGAGTGGCTTGACTGAAGCATGCCTGGCTCCTGAAAGGGCTCCCATGTGCTTTGCCTGAATCGTGGGGAAGCAGCAGGGCTTCAGATTGCCTGGCAATTCAGTCGTGGGATTTCATACTTGCAGGTTGAGGGATGAAGATGTACATCATTGAAAGGAATGCTTTCCTTGTGCTTGCTTGATTTTGTATAGAGACTTCTCTGGTGGTCCAGTGATTAAGACTTTGTCTTTCAATGAAGGAGGTGCAAGTTCAATCCCTGTTTGGGGAGCTAAGATCCCACATGCCTGTGGCTAAAAAGACAAATATAAAACAGAAGCAATATTGTAATAAATTCAATAAAAACTTTAAAAATGGTCTACATTAAAAAAAAATTTCTGTTTTGGTTTTTTGGCCACAAGGGACGTGGGTCCTTAGCTTCTTGAACAGGGATTGAACCCCAACCCCTGTATTGAAAAGTGAAAGTCATGTTCAACTCTTTGCAACCCCATGGACTATACAGTCTATGGAATTCTCCAGGCCAGAATACTAGAGTGGGTAGTTGTTCCCTTCTCCAGGGATATTCCTAACCCAGGGATCAAACCCAGCTCTCCTTCACTGTGGGAGAATTCTTTACCAGCTGAGCCACCAGGGAAGCCCAAGAATACTGGAATGGGTAGCCTATCCCTTCTCCAGCAGATCTTCTCGACCCAGGAATCGAACCTATGTCTCCTGCGCTGCAGGCAGATTCCCTACCAGGTACTAGGGAAGTCTTGCATTGAAAGGCAAAGTCTAAAGCACTGATGGTGGTGACTTAAGTCGCTAAACCAAGTTGTGTCCAACTCTTCTGTGATCCCATGGACTGTAGCCCACCAGGCTCCTCTGTCCATGGGGTTAGCCAGGCAAGAATACTGGAATATCCATTTCTCCATTGTTGCCCTGTAAGTAAATTCTTCAATACCATTTTTCCAGATTCTGTTATATGTGTTAGAACACAGTATTTATCTTTCTCTTTCTGACTCACTTCACTCTGTATAATAGGTTCTAGGTTCATCCACCTCATTAGAACTGACTCAAATGTGTTCCTTTTTATGGCTGAGTAATATTCTATTGTGTATATATACCACAACTTCTTTATCCATTCATCTGTCAACTTATGGACATGGGGAGAGGGGAGGAGAGGGTGAGATGTATGGAAAGAGTAACATGGACACTTACATTACCATATGTAAAATAGATAGCCAACAGGAATTTGCTGCATGGCTCAGGAAACTCAAACAAGGGCTCTGTATCAACCTAGAGGGGTGGGATGGGGAGGGAGATGGGAGGGAGGTTCAAAAGGGAGGGGATATGTGTGTATCTATGGCTGATTCATGTTGAGGTTTGACAGAAAACAGCAAAATTCTGTAAAGAATTATCCTTCAACAAAAAATAAATAAATTAAAAAAAAAAAAAGAATACTGGGATAGGTTGCCATTTCCTCCTCTAGGGAATCTTCCCGACCCAGAGATCAAACACAAGTCTCTTGCATCTCCTGCATTTCAGGCAGATTCTTTACCACTGGATGGCCAGAAAATTCCCTGGAATACTTTCTTTACTTGGGTCAGAGAAAGGGAAAAGAGGTCTCTAGTGTCAAGGAGGCTTCAGGAGCCTCTTACCTTGAGCTCAGAGCCTGTGTGTGGACTCACCTGGCAGGTACCTGCCCAGATCATGAACAACGCCTTCCCAGTGGACTCAGAGATGGGTCACTTTTATTCTGCATCACTCAGAAAAATAACACGTGCAGCCCAAGATGTTCCCACTGGAGATTTGCATCTCTTTTCAGAAATCACAAATGGAGGTAGACCAGGGAAATAAGCTAAGGTCACCTGGGCTTTCACCACCACACCTCTCCTTCCTGACCTGAAGACAGGCTCTGTAAGCTACCTCTGACCACACCTTTTTCTTCCAGCTCATTCACTCCCTCTTTGCTCTTCCTCTGACATGGATTCTGCTCTCCAATGCTCACGTTTCCTTCCATCCCAAACATGTGTTCTGCTCCTACATTCATAGCAGCACTATTTGCAAGAGCCAAGACATAGAAACCACTTAAATGTCCATTGACAAATGAATGGGTAAAGAAGATGTGGTACATATGGTACATATATACAATGGAATACTACTCAGCCATAAAAAATGAATTATTGCCATTTGCAGCAACATACCCACTCCAGTACTCTTGCCTGGAAAATCCCATGGACGGAGGAGCCTGGTGGGCTGCAGTCCATGGGGTCGCTAAGAGTCGGACACGACTGAGCGACTTCACTTTGACTTTTCACTTTCATGCATTGGAGAAGGAAATGGCAACCCACTCCAGTGTTCTTGCCTGGAGAATCCCAGGGACGGGGGAGCCTGGTGGGCTGCCGTCTAAAGGGTCGCACAGAGTCGGACACGACTGAGGTGACTGAGCAGCAGCAGCAGATGGGAGATTATCTAGATTAAACCTAGAGATTACCATATTAAGTGAAGTAAGTCAGAAAGAGAAAGACCAGTGCCATATGAGATCATTCATATGTGGAATCTAAAATAGGATGCAAATGAACTTATCCGCATAACAGAAACAGACTCACAGACAGAGAATAGACTTGTGGTAGCAAAGGGGGAGGGGACTAGGGGAGAGAGGGAGTGGGAGTTTGGAATTAGCAGATGCAAACATATATCGGATGGATAAACAACGAGGTCCTACTATATAGCACTGGGAACTATATTCAGTATCCTGTGATAAATCATAATGGGAAAGAAGTTGTTAAAAGAATGTATGAAAGTGAAAGTGAAACTGTTAGTCGTTCAGTTATGTCTGACTCTTTGTGACCCCCCATGGACTGTAGCCCACCAGGCTCTGCTGTTCATGGAATTCTCCAGGCAAGTATACTGGAGTGGGTAGCCATTCCCTTCTCCAGGGGATCTTTCCAACCCAGGGATCAAACCCAGGTCTCCTCCATTGCAGGCATATTTTTAACCATCTGAGCCACCTGGGAAGTCCCTCATGACCTTATCTAAGCTGAATTATATCCTAAAGGCCCCACCTCCTAATATCATCCCTTTGAGGGTTGGGGTTTCAGCATATAAATTTTAGGAGGGCACAAAAAAACAATCCACAGCAGAGAGAGACAAAGCAATTTAGTAGTGGCTAGGAACTGGGGGAAGGATTAGGAACTTTTTAACAGGTAAAGTTTCCTCCAGGGTAAAAATGTTACCTTCTGGAAAAAATTAGAGACAAAATTTGTATATCATGGTGACTGTACTTAATGCTATGGAATCATATACTTAAAATGATTAAAACAATAAATTCTGTTATGTGTGTTTTACCATCACCACCACCATAAAAGGGCTTCCCTGGTGGCTCAGTCGATAAAAAATCTGCCTGCAATGCAGGAGACCCTGGTTTGATCCCTGAGTCTGGAAGAGCCCCTGGAGAAGGGAATGGCTACCCACTCCAATATTCTTGCCCGGAGAATTCCATGTATGGAGGAGTGTGGTGGGCTATAGTCCATGCGGTCACAAAGAGTTGGACACAGCTGAGCAACTTACACTTTCACCACCACAAAAACACTTGTGTTGATATGGGGTTGTGTGTGTATGCATGCTAAATTGCTTCAGTCATGTTTGACTCTTTGCAACTCTATGGACTGTTGCTCTCCAGGCTCCTCTATTCATGGGTTTTTCCAGGCAAGAATGCTGGATTGGGTTGCCATGCCCTCCTCCAGGGGATCTTCCCAACCCAGGGATCAAACCTGAGTCTCTTAAGTCTCCTGCATTTGTAGGCAGATTCTTTACCATGAGTGCCATCTGGGAAGTCCAATATGAGGTTATTTCACATGACTGGAAAAAAAAAAGCCAATTAGGATTTAGCCCTGAGTGGTTGATAATCCCATGCTTTTAATCAAGTGTGTCAAAGCCTGAGGTCAAAGGAAAAATTAGCAGTAGAAATTTCACAGGCATTAGAATCTACAGTCCAGAGTATGTTTTGTCTTTGACCTTCAATTACACCATCATACCACTGTCACTCTACCACCGCAGAGGTCCACTATTTTGTTTATATATAAATTATATGAGAGTATTTTCCCCTCCCTCTCTCTCTTCTCTGATTTCTGGGTTGGCAGGAAGGGAATTTTTATGGGCAATTATTGCTGGCTAATTCCACAAAAATCAGTCTTTCTTCTAAAATATTTGTTTATTTATTTTGGCTACACTGGGTCTTGGCTGTGGCACACAGGATCTTTAGCTGTGGCATATGAGCTCTTAGTTGCAGAATGTGGGGTCTAGTTCCCTGACTAGGGATCAAACCCGGGTCACCTGTACTGGGAGCATGGAGTCTTCACACTGGATCACCAGGGAAGTCCCAACAGTCAGTCTTAACAGGCCCTGTCTTTTCCTCTGAATCACTAAATCAAGGGTCTGTCTCCATCCCACCAGTGACACTTGCTCTGTTTCCCTTGAACTGAAACATAGCCCGTTATACACAGACACCCATTCTCTTTCCTTTCTCCCCATGGTCTCGTTCCTTCCCCAGCAGCCCCATCCCTACCTAGACCCACCTTCCGAACCTGTCAGAGCATAATTCTCAAATCATTACAAACACAATTTTCATACAGACAGATAATGAATACATGTCAGAGTTTTATTTAACTCCTTACTGAGGAAGCCAGCAGGATGACAGGGCTGATTTGATGGAATATGAGAAATTAGGATTTATACGAACCATGGGCGAGAGAAGGCTGAACTAAGAATGACAGGTTAGGTACCAAACTAGTTAATGTCCTTCAGGGCAATAAAACGTTTGGGCTTATTTTCTCCTTTTCCAAGAAAAATAAAAAGGAAAATCAACATGCCTCACCAGTTTTTCACAAATTGGCCTCTAACTGAATAAGACTGTGAAATACCTGGGTTTTGTCAGTTGCTGATCAAATCCAGTTACAAACCCAAGAGAGTCAGATAACCCTCATTGTGGACATATTAGAAAAGTGTCCCAACATAGTGTGCAAAGGTCAGAATACCCAGCTTTTTCGCCTGATTTCCAAGTTTTGTGTTTTTTTTGAAAAAAGCTTTACTAGAGGTGACATTTTTTTTTTATTTGCCATCCTGACTCAACCACAGTCCCCAGCTACAATCAAAGTGTTGCTAATCAGCTGACTTGATGTAAGGGAGGTTGTTTTGGATGATTTGGATGGAGCCTGAGTCAATCCACTGGAAGGATGTAAATACAGGGTTGGGGCTTCCCCAGGAGAGAAAAAATTCCTCCTGTGAACTACAGTTTCAGCCTGTCCATGACTTTCCCTCCCTGGTGGCATGCATGTCTAATGGATTTGGGACTTGGCCAGCCCCCACAATCACATAAGCCCATTTCTTGCAATAAATTAATTAAAATATATTCTCCCTACTGGTTATGTTTCTCTGGCTGAATCCTGGCTGATACATTTTGACGTGTGTGTGATGTAAACTATTGTTCTAAGAGCAAATTCCCATCTTCAAAGTGGAACCAAGTTTCTTCCAAAAAGTAGGTATTCTTTAAGTGTCTGATGGCTCAAAGTAACCAGGAAATATCCTCTACCAGCAAGTCTCAAAAGATGGGTCAGTTCAGTTCAGTTCAGTCGTTCAGTCGTGTCCGACTCTTTGCGACCCCATGAATCACAGCACGCCAGGCCTCCCTGTCCATCACCAGCTCCCGGAGTTCACCCAGACTCACGTCCATTGAGTCAGTGATGCCATCCAGCCATCTCATCCTCTGTCGTCCCCTTCTCCTCCTGCCCCCAATCCCTCCCAGCATCAGAGTCTTTTCCAATGAGTCAACTCAACTCTTCGCATGAGGTCAGTTGGCCCTTAATGAATAAAAGCTGGTCAAACACAAATAGACTTATATTGTCCAGAGGAAAGAATAATGACTCTTCTTTCCTTGACTAAGAAGAGGAATTAATAAAGTCTTCCTCCTTGACCAAACTTTAATCCTGGTCCCTCAAGCTTGCTTTTTTGAAGAGGCTTTATTTTATTTTATTTATACATTAATTTTGGCAACGTTGGGTCTTTGTTGCTGCACAGGGGCTTTCTCTAGCTTGGTGTGCAGGCTTCTCTTTGTGGTGACTTCTCTTGTTGCAGAGCATGGGCTCTAGAATACAGCTGTTGTGATCCATGGACTTAGTTGTTCCACAGCACGTAGGATCTTCCCAGACCAGAGACAGAACTCATAGCTCCTGTATTGGCAGGTAGATTCTTAATCATGGGATCACCAGGGAAGTCTAAAACTTACTTTCTTTTTTAAACTAATATGGTTTATTTTATTAGGTCAGACTCCATTCCCCAGCACATTTCAAGCCAAGCTTGCTTCTTAACTAGACCTAGTCATTGCCTGCTGAGCCCACTTTTAGTAAATAATCCTGCTAAGACAGTTTTCTGAGACTCCCGTACTCTTGATATCCACTCAAGTTCCTCTTCCAAAACCCTTGATACCTAACCAAGTTCCTCTTAGTGATTTTCTATGCACTACGTCACCAAGCCCACTGGTTTACATCCCCACTTTCCCTGTTGTATTTGGAATTGAGTTCAATCTCTCTCCCCATTGCAATAGTTTTGAATAAAGTCTTCCATGCCACTTTGAACAAATGTCAGAATGATTTTTCTGTAACAATACTAAACATTGTGCACCCTTACCTATCTCCATGAGGTTCCCTCTATGTCTCCATCAGAACAAGAGGTGTGATTTTCTCTAGCATTCATTACCATTCTGGGAGAAGAAGGCACATTCCTTCATAATGACAACACAGCCTATACTGAATGTTCACTTTTGTGAGGTTCTACACTAAGTCCTTCATAAAAAGTACCTTCTTGACCCATACTTCAGTTCAGACTTTTAGCAGTCCCTGTTGGCAACTGACACCAAGAACTCAGTATCCTTGTTTGGTTGGTCTATTTACCTTGATACTCAGGGAATTCATCACATTTTCTTGCTGGCATCATCAGCAACATGAATATCCATGTCCATGGTATTTCAGTACTTCCTCAACTTGAAGTGGATGAAATTTGTCTTTGACTCCTTCAGTCACACCAGCAGGTCCCTGTCCCCTATGCTAAGAATGATTATTCCCAGGAACCTCAAGCCTTTGGGATCTCACTACTGTTAAACTCTGGCTAAGGTTCTAGGCTATATCTGTGTTTACCTGGGTGTGATTCTCAACTCCAGAGGTTGGCATTTGATGCACTTCTCTCTTTGAGGGTGTTAAGACTTGAATTTCTTCTTTAGGAATTCCAGGTAAGAGATGAGAAATTAAGGAGAGGTACCATTTCAAAGGTAGCAAAGGAGGACTTTGCTGGGGCACATAAAAGCTCACTCTAAACAGTTAACCTCATCTCCATAGGCTGTCATCCCAGAAGAGCATAGAAGTCATGAATAGAAAAGTCAATATGTGAACAGCTTTGGAAAAATGTAGATCAGAGTACTGTGCAGAAGTGGCAAGGTACGAGTGAAAGTTATTTAGGCTAAACCTTTACCCCATGACTACTTTGATGCCATGGTCTTAGTCCATAACACATCAGCCTGGGCCCAGCTGACTTGAAAAAAGACATGGATCCAGAGACGCAACAGCCTTTCTGTCACTTTCCTAAAATCTGAAGGCCTCTGGGGGGATGACCATGGAGACACTTGCAGTCCTGATGATAATAACTGTAGCCAGGTGCTAAGAAGGGATCCCAAGCCCCACACACCAGCATCTGGCAGAGGCCATCTCTAAACCGAGCAGCAGGTCAAACAGGAAATATCATTTAAACCCATACTCATCAATATCATCAACAACAGCAGTGACTCTCACTTCCCAGACAGAGTCCCCAATCCTGGACTGAAGAGCTCAGTAAAGAGTCCAAGGTAATCAAGTGTTTGCCAGCAGATCCTCCTGGAAAGCTTTTCTTCCTGGAGCTGGAAAGGCTCCCAGCAGAACCACTATAGCTGCACAGCCCGCTTTCTAATAACAAAGCCTCCTGAAGAAGAGAGCGAGCCAGGTGGGCCTGTCCAACCCACTTAGTCCAGGTGGGACAGGCACCAGGCATGTCAAGATTCTGTAATTAACCATTCACTGCTGCCTTCCACAAACTAAAGCTGTAATTTCCCAAGACTGTCCAAGGTGACACAGGCTCCTCTTCTAAAGGCATTAATTAGGAACATCTCATTCCCCGTGGCAGGGGTGGAGCAGCTCTTTCCAAGTGGAGTGCGTATTTATTTAGAGCTATTACCACATAATATTTACAAGATCCTTAACATGCATTAATTACCCTGTAATGAACTCTATGGCTGTGATATCCATGTTCTGTCAGGACTGTAAAATGTCTTCCCCCAATCACCACACACACTTTTTTTTTTAATCACCTTGGGGGGAAGAGAAAGAAAAATTAAAATTAATTGCATGCCCATTAGATGCTTATTTTTAATAGAAAACTTGCAAATGATGTGAAAATGCAAAACAGGGTACACAGTAAATCAAAAGCAGAGAACACACACTTCTAGACGCACTCTACTGTTTTTATGAGCATGTTTTACAATCCATTCATTATGCTGTCTGTCCTTTTGAAAGCTGGTTATTATATTGCTCATACAAAGAAACATGTGAATGGCTGTGCAACAAGCCATGAAAATCAGGACAAAACTGAACATTTCTGCTGTTATTTGAATCCGCCTCCCTCGAATCTCCGCCTGGAGAATTCTTACAGGAGGCTCATCCTTGTAACACCCACTCAAATCCTTGTATCTAAGACAGAGAGGGGAACACTTGCCATAGCAGCTCAAATTCAAGATGGCGGTTGTCCAAAGAACGCACAGCCACCATTCTAAGTCTAGAGATGGTGGCGTTTTCTCTGGAGGCCAAGAGATGAAGTAAGGAGATCAGGCTTATCCAGAATGATCTGCCTCATAGAATCCCAGGTCACCTCCTGTGTATTTTTCCCCTAAGATAAGTTATCTGTATGTTGTGTATGTGTGCTAAGTCACTTGAGTCATGTCTGACTCTTTGCACCCCTCAGTTCAGTTCAGTTCAGTCATTCAGTAGTGTCTGACTCTGTGACCCCATGGACTGCAGCATACCAGGCCTCCCTGTCCATCACCAGCTCCTGGAGTTTACCCAAACTCATGTCCATTGAGCTGGTGATGCCATCCAACCATTTCATCCTCTGTTGTCCCCTTCTCCTCCTGCCTTCAATCTTTCCCAGCATCAGGGTCTTTTCAAATGAGTCAGCTCTTCACATCAGGTGGCCAAAATATTGGACTCTTATAGACTAACTAAAGCCCATCAGGCTCCTTTGCCCATGGGATTCTTTAGGCAAGAATACTAGAGTGGGTTGCCATGCCCTCTTCCAGGGGATCTTCCTGACCCAGTGATCAAACCCACGTCTCCTGCGGCTCATGCTTTGGCGGGTTGGTTCTTTACCACTGAGCCACCAGGGAAGCCCCATCTTTATGTTACTGGATGGGGCAAATCACCATCCAGGCTATCACTGCTTAATTTACTTTTCACTGAAGTATAGTTGATCTACAATGTTGTTAATTGCTGTTACATAGCAAAGTGATTCAGTTATACATACACACACACATATACCCATTCTTTTTTAAAATATTCTTTTCCATTATAGTTTATCATAGGATATTTTTTAAATTGGAGAATTTAAAAAATAATTGGTTTATGATGCTGTGTTAGTGAAACAACATGAATCAGCTAGAAGTATATATATATTCCCTCCTTCCTGAGCCTCCCTGCCAGTCCTCTAGGTCATCAGAGCACCGAGCTACACAGTGCCTTCCCTCCAGCTACCTATTTCACATGCGTAGTGTGTATACGTCAATGCCACTCTCTCAGTGCGTCCTGCCTTCTCCTTCCCTGCTAGGTTCACAAGCCCATTCTCTAGGTCTGTGTCTCTATTCCTACCTGTAAATAGGTTCATCAGTAACCATTTTTCTAGATTCCATATATATGCTAAGTCGCTTCAGTCTGTCCGACTCTGTGCGATGCCATAGATGCCAGCCCACCAGGCTCCTCCGTCCCTGGGATTCTCCAGGCAAGAACACAGGGGTGGCTTGCCATTTCCTTCTCCAATGCATGAAAGTGAAAAGTGAAAGGGAAGGCACTCAGTCGTGTCCGACTCGTTGTGACCCCATGGACTGCAGTTCACCAGGCTCCTCCGTCCATGGGCTTTTCCAGGCAAGAGCACTGGAGTGGGTTACCGTTGTCTCCTCCGTCCATATATATGAGTTAACATATATTTGTTTTTCTCTACTCTAGGCTATCTTTCAGTAACGGGAGCATCCTAACTCACTGAACAGAGTTGAACTTATTTAGCTTCCAGGACTTGGAGAAGAAAATGGCAACCCACTCCAGCAGTCTTGCCTGGAAAATTCCATGGACAGAGGAACCTGGCGGGCTACAGTCCATGGGGTCACAAAAAGTCAACCATGACTGAGCACATCAGCAGCTTTCAGGAAAATCTCCCTAATTTAAGACGAAATCTTATTTCTCTATGAATTCCACTCATTTGTTCTAATGTTGACCTCTGAGAATAAAAGGCTTTATGTCTTTTCTCACTTGCTCACCTTTTCAGAATTTGATAACAGACATCTAATGTCTGAGAGAGTTCAGACCCATGGCTCAGTGGGTAAAGAATCTGCCTGCCAATGCAGGGAATGTAAGAGACATGGGTTCGATCCCTGGGTCAGGAAAATCCCCTGGAGGGGGAAATGGCAATCCATGCCAGCATCTTGCTTGGAGAATCCCACGGACAGAGGAGCCTGGTGGGCTCCAGTCTGTAGGTTTGCAAAGAGTTGACATGACTGAAGTGACTTAGCATGGCAAGAGAAGGCCTAGGTTCCAGCCCCAGGTGTTCACATGGCTGTTCCTAGTGGTCCTACTTTGCCGGGATTCCCTGCTGCCCACCAGTAAGATGGGAGTGTCTGTCTCCCTTGCAGATTCTTGGTTTGTCTCTTCGGTGGCAGTCACCTGCCTGGAGTCTATCCCAGTGTGCTTGTATATTTCCTAATTATAGCTTCCAGTTTTATGATAAATGTGGGGAGCTTCTTTTATAGAGCTTACAACTCCTGACAAGAATGCAATAAAAGTATGAAATGAACATCTTATTCCAAGAGGAGGATTACAGACAAGAGGACTAGTTGACATGAATACATGCTGGAAGTGATCCAGACAGAAGGAAAATTGAATACATTTCCTAGGTAATGCCCAAACATTGCTTATTTTATGCTGCTGAAAAATGTGAAAATTATATAGTGAATTGTCTCTTACTCACACAAAGACACATCATGGTGTAGTACTGACATCCCTTTGGGTTGTATTTCTTGGGGCATGAAATTAGAGCATTCATTCAACAAACATATATTGGCATCCATTTTGTGCCAGATACGGTGCTAGATGCTGAGGTCAGGACAGGTGTGGGCACTGCCCTGGAGGTATTCATGAAGGACACAGATACAGAATGATTCTAATTGTGTGTGTCATCAAGCTACTTCTGATTGGCCCAGAAACCACAGAGTGGGGAGTAACCCACTCAACCAGGCAATGATAAGCCAGCTGGGTATGAAAGGTCAAATAAGATTTATGGAGCAGATAAGTGTAGGAAAGACATTTCATGCAGAAAAAGCAACTAGTCAAGGCCAGTAGAGTGAAAGAACATAGCAAATTCAGCAACAATGTTAGTTCATTTTGATTGAAATTTAGGGCAAGTGAGTAAGAAGAGGAAGAGGAGGCTGATAAAGTAGGTTGGGTTTATGTCATGCAAGGCCTTAGATGCCTTGTTAAGGAGTTTGGGGTAAATAATGGAGGAGGTATGGCACATTTGAAATTTTTGTGCTAGAAAAACTAAAATTATGATAGGAATAGAAGTTGCTTGGCTGAAGACAGAGTGGCAGGTTGACACAGGAAACTGAGGGGTTATTTCAGTAGTCTTGGAAGGCATTAATGAGGGCCTGGCTGCCAGGCAAGGCTGTGGAAATGGAGAAGAGGAGATGGTTGCATTGTAGAGTTGTCAGGGTCTGGAGAATTGGTGGATGGAGCAGAATGAAGGAGAAAGGAGGACTTGGAGGATGTCTAGGGTTTTTGCTTGGGCAATTTGGTGGATGAAATTGTTAACTGAACTGTGTGGTAGGTCCACTGTGGACTCAACATTTTAATATTGGAATGCTGAATATTTGGAGCCTAGAAGATACATGTTTGAAGAATTTAGAAAAGGCAGTTCTGAAGTTTAAGAGAGAGTTGTTCATATGGCTGTTCCTAGTGGTCCTAATTTGCCAGGATTCCCTGAGTGAGTGAGTGAAGTCGCTCAGTCAACTTCATACCAGTAGATTATAATTGAAATCACCAACTCAGTGGGCATAAATTTAAGCAAACTCTAGGAGATAGTGAAGGACAGGGAAGCCTGGCATGCTGCAGTTCATGGGGTCACAAAGAGTCAGACAGGACTTAGCAACTGAACAGTTACAAAAAAAATGAAAGCATGAGAGAACAAGATGACCCAAGAGAGACTATTGATTTAAACCACACAAATACCTATTTAGAGAATGGTTAGAAAAGAATGAAGCCAAAAACAAGATGGGGGAGGTATCACCCCAGGTGTAGTAGAAGGAGTAATCAGAATATATTGATTACAAGGATGGTGGTGATACCCAACAAGGAGGGCCAAGTGCCCGCAGCTGTGTTGCTTTCCACACATAACCATTTTCCACAGATCACCCCTGAGAGCAGTTTAGATCTCCAGATTTTCCTTTACTGAAGTCCAGCTTCACTTTTCTTGGGCCAGAAGTGGCCTGACATTTTTAGGTCTGTTAAGATCATGGCATCTGGTCCCATCACTTCATGGCACATAGAAAGGGAAAAAGTGGAAGCAGTGAGGGATTTCATTTTCTTGGGCTCCAAAGTCACTGTGGCCATTGACTGCAGTCATGAAATTAAAAGATGCTTGATCCTTGGAAGGAAACCTATGACAAACCTAGAGAGTAGAGACATCACCTTGCTGACAAAGGTCTATTATAGTCAAAGCTATGGTTTTTCCAGTAATCATGTAAGGTTGTGCGAATTGGACCATAAAGAAGGCTGAGCACTGAAGAACTGATGCTTTTGAATTGTGGTGCTCGAGAAGACTCCTCAGAGTCTCTTGGGCTGCAAGAAGATCAAACCAGTCAATCCTAAAGGAAATCAACCCAGAATATTCATTGGAAGGACTGATGCTGAAGCTGAAGCTCTAATACTTTGGCCAACTGATGCGAAGAGCCCTCTCATTGGAAAATATTCTGGCGCTAGGAAAGATTAAAGGCAAATGGAGAAGGGGGCAGCAGAGGATGAGATGGTTAGATATCATCACCAACTCAACAGACATGAAATCAAGCAAACTCCAGGAGATGGGGAGGACAGAGAGGCCTGGCATGCTGAAGTCCATGGGGTTGCAAAGTGTCAGACATGACTTAGCGGCTGAAGTCATGAAGTCACTCCTTTGAGCTTTGGTCCTCTGCTCAAACCTTAGTAAAGGAGTCTTTAGACTCTTCCACAATAAAGGCCTTACAATGGAGTATTACTCAGCCATTAAAAAGAATACATTTAAATCAGTTCTAATGAGGTGGATGAAACTGGAACCTATTATACAGAGTGAAGTAAGCCAGAAAGAAAAACACCAATACAGTATACTAACACATACATATGGAATTTAGGAAGATGGTAACAATAACCCTGTGTACGAGACAGCAAAAGAGACACTGATGTATAGATCAGTCTTATGGACTCTGTGGGAGAGGGAGAGGGAGAGGGTGGGGAGATTTGGGAGAATGGCATTGAAATATGTATAATATCATGTATGAAACGAGTCGCCAGTCCAGGTTCGATGCACGATACTGGATGCTTGGGGCTGGTGCACTGGGACGACCCAGAAGGAGGGTATGGGGAGGGAGGAGGGAGGAGGGAGGAGGGTTCAGGATGGGGAGCATGGGTATACCTGTGGCGGATTCATTTTGATGTTTGGCAAAACTAATACAATATTGTAAAGTTTAAAAATAAAATAAAATTAAAAAAAGAAAAAATAAATAAAGACCTTATCTCCTAAAGTAAGGATCTGATCTTCCTATTTCTCATCCAGGCACTCACCCAACAGTCACATAACTATAAGTCAGTGGTTCTCAAAGTGTGGTCCCAGGACCATCAGCATCAGCATCTTTTCTTAAAATACAAATTCTTGGGTCCCAGCCTAGATCCATTGAATCAGAAACTCTAGGGGTGGGGAACAGCAATCTGTGGTCTAATGAGACATCCAGGTGATTTTGATGCCCATTCAGATTTGAGATTCATTTTAAAAAGGAGGGAGGGCTGATGGTTGTAACCTTCTAAACATTAGAGTTGCTGAAAAAATGCACTAAGACCCCTGCCTTTCATAATTGATAGATGGAGTCTGAAATGAAAAGAGTCTGATATTTTCCTCCTAAATTACGTTATGTTTCAATCATAGATGATATCTGGATTCTAATATACGCAATGAATATTTCCGAGTCTTCAGATCCTTATTATCAGTTAAATGGAGCAAAATGGACAGAAGGCAGGGTGGCTGGCTATTCCATTATCAATCACTATTAAAGAAACAGTAACTCTATGCCAAACTCACATCACAGGAATCTGTTTCTTCATCTTTTGGCAAAATGATGGCTGTCACAGGCTTTCATATTTCTATACTTTACACTAAGGCATATAACATATATTTCTTTGAAATCACGGGAAGAACAATATGTTTTATATTTCATTATTCCCGGTAGCTCAGTCAGTACAGAATCTTCCTGTAGTGCAGGGGTCCCAGGTTTGATCCCTGGGTCAGGAAGATCCTCTGGAGAAGGAGATGGCAAACCACTCCAGTATCCTTGCCTGGAAAATCCCATGGACAGAGGAGCCTGGTGGACTGCATTCCATGGGGTCACAAGGAGTCAGGGACGACTGAGCGACTAACACTTTCACTTACATTAGTATACAACCCCATTCTGCAAGGAACTTGGAGACGCATAACTATAATACACATTAATAATAAACTAAAATGCAATATTCGGATAAGATGCTAGTCTTGGCACAGAAGGGTTCCTGGGAGTCTCCTCCTGTGCCAGATGTTAACTGTTTTAGCTGCTAGAGGTAGGGCAACTGTTAGGTGACCCAGGGGAGGGACTGTAGTAACAGGAAGTTACTTTGCAGGGGCAGCGACTATCAGTCACATGGGCTGATTGTCATTTTACTGGAAAGAAGCATTGAAATAATCATAATGCCCTGACATTAAGAGTTTCATAATTTATTAGTGATGAAATTGCTCATGTTGTGCCATGTGAATGTACCCGATCGACCCCACAGTTCAGTTTCCTTCCTATCCTCCATCCAGAAGACTCTACACCTAAATACTTGAACAGAGAACCTGAAAATCTCCATCCTTTCTAGATTCAGTTCTTTTCTCAAATATGGGTTATTTAATTATATGTGTCTACATACAGTTTCAGGGCTTCCCTGGTAGCTCAGACAGTAAAGAATCTGCCTGCAATACAAGAGACCTGGGTTTGATCCCTGGGTCGGGAAGATGCCCTGGAAAAGGGAATGGCAACCCACTCCAGTATTCTTGATTGGAGAATTCCATGGACAGAGGAGCCTGGTGGACTATAGTCCATGGGGTCGCAAAGAGTCCGACACAACTGAGCAACTTTCGTTTCACTCACATACAGTTTTCAGTTCTGGTTTTTGCATTCTGACAAATCCACTCTTCATATCCTTGTACCTGATACATAATTTGCAATGTTAACTATTTTTACCAAAAGAATGGAAGCATGAAGGTGAAAAGGCACTGGAACAGCAAATTGAGCGATCTGAGCTGTGGTCCAGACGATTGCACAAGCAGAATATTTTTTAAGTTACTTCCTTTCCTTAAGCCTCAGTTTCCTGACCTCTGAAATGAAAATATATAAATGCTTCATTATTCTCAGCCGTTAGTAGCAAGGATTAAATAAGCAAAGAGAAGCAGAAAGCCAGCAATCTGTCTGGAAATTTCAGTCCTATCCAAAATGTCTGCTACACTCTTCACAATTTTCTGGAAGATCGAGGTGGGGGCTCCACTTAAATGAGCGAGAGTTGACTTACAATTTAGTTCAAGGGCCATGAGAAATTCAAGGGTCTAAATTGCTGTTTCCTTGAAATTATTCCACTCTGGTGAACTCAGATAAAGTGAGGCAAAAGCAGACTCTCGTGGAAACCCCAGTGAAGCAAAACTGCTGATTCTCATGCATCTCCAACACAGCCCTGATAAATCTGCTAGCACTACCTAAGTCAGAGCTTTGCACAAGGCTAACAGCAGCCCATCAACAGGGAGGAAGATGGAAAAGTGTCTCTTGACCTATTCTGGGAGCTAACCCAGGTCATTTTTCTATCAGTCTTTGAAAACAGACCCAGTCTGATGTCACACCCTCATGTCACCCTGCCCAAAGTGAAAGCTGAAACTTCAGTGCTTAGAATGTAAGTTTTAGTCTTTTAGAATGTTTCAGATGAACAGTCAAGGATACTTTAAGGCCTCCAGAGAAGGGGTGGGGGTGTCCTTAGGGGAGCAATGAATAATAAAGCAGCATTTCTTGAGAACTAAGTGCCATGCAATGGTCGTACTTTATATATGACATCTTGTTTAAATCTACAGTCAAAGTCATTAGTTTACAGTTGAGGAGACAGAGGCTTTGAAAGAGCTTAAAAATGTACATCTTGGGCTTCCTTAGTGGTTCAGCTGTAAAGAATCCACCTGCCAATGCTGGAGACACAGGTTTGATCCCTGTCATGAGAAGATTCAACATGACAAGGAGCAAATAAGCTGGTGTACCGTAACTATTGAGCCATGCTCTGGAGCCCAGGGACTGCAGCTACTGAAGCCTGCGTGCCCTAGAGCCCATGCTCCACAATGACAATTGCCATCACAACGAGAAGCTCATACACTGCAACTAGAGAGCAGTCCCTGCGCAGCAATACAGACCCAGCACAGCCAAAAATAAATGAATAATAATTTTTTTTAAATGTACATCTTGTCAGAGATTCTTAATTGACTCAATCAAAAGCAGCTGATATCATCCAGAAAGGAAAAGACAGATCAATTTGGAATCTGATTTTATTGATAAATGCCAGTAGAGCTTTTGTCTATTCTTTCCTCTCTGTTGGGTCAGAACACATTTGACAAACTCCGCTACAGAGGTTAGCAACATTTCAGGGATGTTTGCTAAATAACCTCTAATTTATTCAAAGGAAGTAAAGAAACGCGACCAAGAGTTCCTGATGCAGTGTGAACTCCCGTGAGAGACAGGGAACGGGAAACAGGAAGTGAACTTTCAGGAAAGAGGAAATGAAGAGAGATTATCACAAGCAGGAATATCATGGTATCAAACTCATTAAGAAACAGGTTAAAGGTTTGGGTGAACTCTGGGAGTTGGTGATGGGCAGGGAGGCCTGGCGTGCTGCGGTTCATGGGGTCACAAAGAGTCGGGCACGACTGAGTGACTGAACTGAACTGAACTGAACTGAAGAAACAGGTATAAAATGGACACAATTTTGGGAACTCAGCTTTTAGAAAAGTCCTGAATATTTTGATAACCAAACCACATGTGGGAAAGAATTGAAGGAAAATAAAATAGGGCTGTAATGTTAAGATCTGGACTTCCCGGTGGTGCAGTGGTAAAGAATCTGTCTGCCGATGCAAGAGATGTGGGTTTGATCCCTGGGTCTGGAAGATCCCTCGGAAAAGGAAATTAAAACCCACTCCAGTATTTCTTGCCTGGAAAATTCCATGGACAGAGGAGCCTGGCGAGCTACTGTCCATGGGGTCACAAAGAGTTGGACACGATTGAGCACATGCACACAAAGTTAAGGTCAGGACTTTTCCACCTACAAAAAGGGTGTTTTGTCCTCACCTGCTGAGGAGGACTGATAAGAGGGTGCCGAGCCTCTGTGGTGGCCTCATCATCCTCCCTGATGTGCTGCATATTCCTGGTCCATGAGTCAGGAGAGAGGCTCCCAGGAGGTGTGAGAGAAGAGATGGGCTTCACAGTGGGGAGTGGAGATCTCCTCTCTTCTCTTAAGATTGGAGTCAACCTGGAAGGGAGGGTTCTGAGCTGTTCAGGAGATGCCCTTGGGCAGTGCTGCTGCTGCTAAGTCACATCAGTCGTGTCCGACTCTGTGTGACCCCATAGAGGCAGCCCACCAGGCTCCTCCGTCCCTGGGATTTTCCAGGCAAGAACACTGGAGTGGGTTGCCATTGCTGTGCTACTGTAGATAAATATACCTCCCTGATTGCCTGGGGTTTCTCAAAGGGGTCTTAGCTGTGACAAGCGGAGGCAGCGTTGAGAAAGTTCAATGAGAGCTTTGTGAGCTTCCAGTACTACTCTTTGACCAGCCCCCTAAAACGAAGGCGACGGAGGTGGGGAGGAAAAGGAGGGAAAGGAGGGAAAGAGGATGCGCAGTCAGGCTGCTGAGTCACTTCAGTCGTGTCCGACTCTGTGCAACTCCATAGACGGCAGCCCACCAGGCTCCCCCGTCCCTGGGATTCTCCAGGCAAGAACACTGGAATGGGTTGCCATTTCCTTCTCCAATGCATGAAAGGGAAAAGTGAAAGTGAGGTCACTTAGTCATGTCCGACCCTCAGCGACCCCATGGACTGCAGCCTACCAGGCTCCTCCGTCCATGGGACTTTCCAGGCAAGAGTACTGGAGTGGGGTGCCTTTGCCTTCTCCGGCAGTTAGGCTAACTTTGCTAAATCAGCACAATGAGGCTGCCCAAAGCTGAAACCAGAGGGTGAGCAGAAGAACATGGACAAGATGCTAAAATCAGGTTTCTTTCGGAAGAGAAGGGGCAGCGGTATAGCCAGGCTTATGAATGAAGCTGGCCCGACGGGAGGTACCAAGGCAGAGCACAGTGTATAAGCCCAACCCTGGTGGGCAAAGCCAAAGGGAAACTGACATCAGACCTTTAAGTGGACCCATTTCCCCCAGGAAAGCATATATAAGTATACAGGCTTTTGTCTCCAGCACCAATTCAGACAATTGCCTACTCACCTATACTCATCCTCACCTACTCTCCTGTTTCCGGTCATCTCTTGGCACATCATGACCCATGGTTATTTTACATCCAGAGGGCTTCTCTGGTGGCTCAGACAGTAAAGAATCTGCCTGCAATGCAGGAGACCCAGGTTCAATCTCTGGGTTAGGAAGATCCCCTGGAGAAGGGAATGGCTACCCACTGCAGTATTCTTGCCTGGAGAATTCCATGGACAGAGGGGCCTGGTGGGCTACAATCCATGGGATCACAAAGAGACACCAGGAATGATTTGTGTCTACTCTGTGATGCCTAGGGCCTCAGCTGGGACGACTCAGATGGCAAGGGTGACATTGGAGGGCTAGAATGACGTGGAGACTCTTCAATCACATATCTGGTACCTGGCCTGCAATGACTCTGACTGGCATCAGTGGCAAATGTTGGTTCAAATGTAGCCTCTCATGTCTTGGGCTTCCTCATGGCGTGGCAACCTCAGGGTGGTCAGAGGTGGCTCAGAGATCCAAGAACAAGTGTTTCAGCAGACAAGATAAGAGCCACTTGGCATAACACTGAAATGACACAGCGTTACTTCCATTGGGCTCTAAAGATCAAAGCAGTCACCATCCTGCCCAGATGCAAGAGGAGAGAACAGAGACCTCACCTCTCCAAAGGAAAGCATGGAAGAATTTGTGGCTGTGTTTTTGGTTGGTTGGTTTGTTTGTTTTTGTCATGCCCTGTGGAAAGTGGGATCTTAGTTCCCTGACCAGGAATTGAACCTATGCCTTCTGTATTGGAAATGCAGAATCTTAACCTACAGCCACATTTTAAAATTTTCACTTTCCTCTTCTTGAGTGTCTCTTTGCTGCTCTGACTCTTCATGCCAAGGTTTCAATCTTCTCTGAATTTTTTCTTCTTGACATATCTGTATATGCATCTCCTGCATTCTTCCTCAGACATAATTTTGGTTATTTTATTTCCAAAAGCTATGGACAAATGATCCCCAGGTTTGTACAACTTGAGCTGGCCTCACGCTGATCTTTGCCCAGTTTATTTGTACTAAGTTTTGTGAATATGCTATCTTATTGTCTCCTTATTAAAACTTCTTGATGAAGGTATAATTATCTCCTCATGTAAAACGTGAGGAAACTGAAGCTTGATGAGATTAATTTGTGAAAGTTTCCACAACCACAAAACTGGTAGAACCTTAATTTAAACCCACCATCATAATTGCCAGGCTATACATCTTCTTGCCAGTTCTGTTCAATGAATACTTCCAGCGCTCCATACTTTGGCATCCAGAATATGATTGTATTTTCTACCACCCCTATCTCATGGTTGGGTGGGGCCATGTAACAGGCACCTGGCAATGAACAGCAAGCAGAAATAATAAATGTCATTTCTAGGGCAAGCATTTCACTGCTGGTGCAAAAGTCTCCTATGGAGCTTTCTTATTCCTCAAGCACTGAGACTGGCATTATCTGAGATGGTGGCCACTCATTCAGCCTGAGTCCCCAGCTGACTACAATGAACAGAGCGCCCTGCCATCCCACTGGGGATGTGAAGCATGAGTGAGAAACCTTTGTGGTTTTAAGCTACTGAGTGTTGAGTTATTGCGCTTTCCCCAATGGCTCGGCAGGTGAAGAATCCACCTGTAATACAGGAGACACAGGAGACGCTGGTTTGATCCGTGGGTCAGGAAGATTCCCTGGAGGAGGAAATGGCAGCCCATTCCAATATTCTTGCCTAAAAAATCCCATGGACAGAGGAACCTGGTGGGCGACAGTCCAAAGGGTCACAAAGAGTCAGACACGACTGGGCACTAAGCGCACACACACTGAGTTATTACACAGTGTGATCTGGATTATCTAACTGTCTATATCATCTCTTTGATCTTCAGTGTCCCTGACTGTAAAATGGGATAATCATTACTACCCAAAGGGACTATGAAAGCTACTAGAAATAGTATATGTATGTAAAACATCTAATACAGGACTCCCCTGGTGGTCCAGTGGTTAAGAATCCACCTGCCAGTGCAGAGGGCATGCGTTCCATCCCTGGTCTGGGAAGATTCTATATATCATGGGGCAACTAAGCCCCTGCACCACAATAAATTAAAAAAAAAATTTTAAGACAAACGTATAAAAAAAATCTAGTTCAGTGTTTAAGCCAAAGAAGGGCATCATGATGTGTGATGTTCTCACTGCTGGAGATAAGGAGAACATGGGGCACTGAGAGGAGTGGGGACTGGGTGACCCAGCCCCACTCATGTGGACAGCCCAAAGGCTCACCCCCTCCACTGGGACCAAGCCCTGCCATTAGCACCCTGCCTGGCACTTGAAGGATGCAGGCAAGGTGGCTCTTAGCTGAGAGATATCAGAGAGAATGCGGAGAAGCAGAATTATTGTGGGCTATCATGAGTGTGGGGCTTCCCAGGTGGTGATAGTGGTAAAGAACCTGTCTGCCAATGCAGGAGACACAGGAGGCTCAGGTTTGACCCCTGGGCTGGGAAATTCCCCTGGAATAGGGCATGGCAACCCACCCCAGTATTCATTCTTGCCGGGAGAGTCCCATGGACAGAGGAGCCTGGCAGGCTATAATCCATAGAGTCACAAAGAGTCGGACACGACTAAAGCAACTTAGCACACACACTTGGACATATGAGTGTGATGTCTGCCAGAATCAGAAATGGTGATACTGGATTAGACTTAAGCCAATGGATGAAATACAGAGAACAGAGCCGACCGCTTTTCTGCTCTTCTCCCCTAATTTTGGTCACAAGGATAACTTTACAGAACTGAGGTTCCCAAAATAGATTTCTTTCATAACCAAGTAACAACCAGGTAGGAAAAAATCATGTTTTAAAAGCTGAGCTTCATTTCCTTCTAGATGAGGAATTTCAAAAAACATCCCTTAGTTGGAACCAAAGAAGTGCCTCTTATTCAAATGGATGCCAGTCTATGATTGTCCAATTATTCACTGCATTCTGCCTTTGATGGCCCAGATGTTCTCAATTTCTTGTAATAAATTCTTTCATCTGAAAAGTCGTTCTACTCAGAAATGCAAAATCCTCTCTCGTTCGCCAGCTTTTTCTGATGAGCTGGTATAATTGGCCTTCAATTTGCTTATTGTTTTGCAATAGAAAGCCCAAGTTTAATTTCATTTCTGTAAACCTGTAGACAAGAGCTGAACATTCCACCATTTAAGTCATTCTCCTCATTACAATCCACTTTGGTTCTGCTCACCCCCATTTCCAAATCAGGATGAGATTGTTGGGGGTGGGGCGGACTTTTTTCCCCTCATTTTTTTGCTTGGAAAAAATGAAAGAATTTTTCCTACTGCAAAATATTTAACTTTGATTCAATCATAACATCTCTAGTGTCCCTTTCAATTCTTAAAAAAAGCAATGTACTTATTAGCACAAAATTGATTAACATCTTCAGTCACCAATCTAATCATACCAACCAATATTTATTGAGCTCCTTATGTGATCCCATAAACCATGTAAATCCTTGTGGGAGATACAGAAATGTATATGTTCCTAACTGCTTGGAGGGGTTGGGCATGTTCATAATAAAACTGTAAAAAAAATTACCATTAATAAATAAATTCATTCACTCAAAAGAATTAACAAACATTGAGTAAATACCATGATTAAATACTAGAAGATCATTTTTTACCCCTGGCTTTACAATTCACATTTTGATGGTGTTAATAAAGCCCCCTTCTTTTTTTCCTTAATGGTTTTGTACCGGGGTCCCCAACCACCAAGTCTGTTGGGAACTGGGCTGCACAGCAGGAGGTGAGTGGCAGGTGAGGGAGCAAAGCTTCATCTGTATTTACAGCTGCTCCCCATTGCTTGGATTACCACCTGAGCTCCACTTCCTGCTCAATGAACTCAGTAAATGTAATGTACTTGAGGCATCCTGAAACACACCGCCCCCGACCCCACCCCCATCCATGCTGTCTTCCATGAAACCTGTCCCTGGTGCCAAAAAGATTGGGGACCACTGGTTTTGAATTCAATTCCATGTCCTACATGAAAGAGATTTCACTTCACAGGGTAGAGGAAGCCCAACTAATATGCCTCTGACATGTGTTCTAGACCACAGCACAGAGAAACAATGTCCCATAGTAATTATAGCACCGGCCCTGGAATCAGACAAGCTGGGTTCAGATCTGAGGTTATGTGCTTGCTGTGTGGCCTAAGTCAGGTAACTTACTCCCTATGCCTCAGTTTTCCTATGATTAATCTTATGTGTCAACTCAACTGGGCTACCAGATGCCCAGATTAAAAACTATTCTGGGGTGTTGGTGATGATGTTTCTGAATGAACTTAACATTTGAACTGGTAGACTGAGTAAAGCAGACTGCCCTCCCCAATATGGGTGGGCCTCATCCCATCAGTTGAAGGCCTGAATAGAACAAAAGGCAGAGGAAGAAAGAATTCACTCCTCTGTTTGACTGTCTTCAAGCTGAGACACTAGTCTTCTGCCTTCAGATTCAGACCAAAACATACAATTCACTCTCCTGGGTCTCCAACTTGCCAAATGTAGATAATGGGATTTCTCAGCCTCTTCTGAGTCAGTTTCATATAATATATATGGTTCTATTTCTCTGGAGAATCCCAAGAGATACACTGTCTATAAATTTAAGATAATAAGACCTAAATTGTTAGATGGTATAATATAGAGAGAATACTTAGAACAGTATCCAGCACAAGTTAATGCCTCTGTAAATATTCCCTGCTGTTCATCTCTAAGCTATGGTGTGTAGGGCTTTCTGACCATTTATATCCCAAGATTGCCTCTCCACTGACAATGCCCTCATTTTGGGCTGCACCCTCCAAAGAACAGAATTGATGCTTCTCTGAAGCACTTAGATGATGTATTCATTTTCCCCTTTTGTTATCTCACTTGAAATCATATCATCTCCACTCAGCGGAAAATGATTCTGTTGGGTCACACACAGATTCAAACAGAGAAACTAGAAATAATCAGAAATTACTTATACCAGTGAAATGTCAGGTGAGTCTGCATGGGCCATTCTTCCAAGAACATTTTTTGGTAATTCTGTAGATGAAAGGATTGTGAAGGCTTTTTGTGAGCCCTTCTTTTTTCTCCCTCTTCCTCTTCCAGATGAGAAGAGCTCTCAAGAGACCTTTGTCGAAGAATAAATTTCCAAGGCTACCAATTTGGATCTCAAAAGCCCAGATTCAAAGAAACTCTCAGTTCATCACAGGCACTGCTATCTAAAATAAATGTCTGAATAGCTATCAGTTAAGGTACACACAGAGCAGATGGGAAATGGATAGTTACATTATAGATTGCGCTGTGAATTGAAGAGGTCTTTGTCTGAGGACAATAGTAATATGAGCAAATATTCAGGTTTTCAGTTATGGGGCAGCCAGAGGATCAAGCAAGAAATCAAATTAAATCTAATTGACTCAGCGATGCCAGTTCGGTTAGTACAGAAAGCCAGCACCACCAGACATCCTTCCCCAGGTCTCCTGGCTCAACCCTTGGAAATGGGGCTGGATTATACCCAATCTAACACTTCTAGGAGTCTTCCTGGTTAAGTGCAGTGAGGTTTTATTCTTTCTAATTGAATAGGGTTGATTCACAGCCATGAAATGACTCCTGTGTGCCTTTCGCCATATGAGAATCTGCTTAAGACTCTAAATAGGTTTCAATAGAAAATCTTCCCTATGAGTTATTTGAATGTCAATAAATTCCAGCTCTGTTAGCAGGATGATCAGGAAAATAATCACCTCTTGTCCATAACCATGCTATCAATTTAAACAATCTAATGATCAGGTTTGGCTTTACCCACAGTTGCCACTGGCTACATTTTATTTAATGAGAGAGCGGGGGTGGGGGGAGAAATCTATCTGTACCTATATATCTTTTTGCTCTCATCTGGTCTCTCCTCATATGTCTTATTTCAGTTGAGGACATCAACGTTCACCTAGTCCATCATCTTCGGCCCCTACATCTTGCATCCACATCCAATCAGTCACAAACCCTAACAACTCCATTACCCACATAGCTTTCCTATTCACGCCTTCCTCTGCTTTCCTCAGACATCTCTCCTATTTAAGTAAGAACCGTCAAGGGTGGGCGAAGTGAAAGTTGCTCAGTCATGTCCGACTCTTTGCGACCCCATGGACTATACAGACCATGGAATTCTCCAGGCCAGAATACAGGAGAGGGTAGCCTTTCCCTCCTCCAGGGGATCTTCCCAACCCAGGGACCCAACCCAGGTCTCCTGCATTACAAGCAGTTTCTTTGCCAGCTGAGCCACTAGAGAAGCCCATGGTAGGTAGCTCCAGCCAAAAGGCACTCTGGAATTCCAAGTAGAGAGGAACGAATGAGTTGAAGGCAGTAGGGCGGTAGCTTTGAAAACCGATTTAAGGGAGTAGAATGAACCTTGCCAGAGATGGGTTAGCAGGTTGTTCTTGTTGTTCGGTCACAAAGTCCGACTCTTTGAGACCCTATGCACTTCAGGCTTCCCTGTCTTTCACTGTCTCCTGGACTTTGCTCAAAATAATGTCCATTGAGTCAGTCCATTGTGTCTCATCCTCTGCCACACTCTGCACACATCCTGCCCACAATCTTTCTCAGCATCAGGGTCTTTTCCAGCGAGTAGGCTCTTCGCATCAGGTGGCCAAAGTATCGGAGTTTCTGCTTCAGCATCAGTCCTTCCCATGAATACTCAGGGTTGATTTCCTTTAAGATTGACTGGTTTGATCTCCTTGCAGTCCAAGGGACTCTCAAGAGAGAGTCCAGAACCACAATTCTAAAGCATCAATTCTTTGGCGCTCAGCCTTCTTTATGGTCCAACTCTCACATCTGTACATGACTACTGGAAAAGCCATAGCTTTCACTATAGGGACCTTTGTTGGTAAAGTCATGTCTCTGCTTTTTAAGTCACAAAATGTCACAGATGTAAGATAAATAAATCAAAATCAGAGTGTTTATCTGAATGGTCTGATTCAAGGAGACTGGGTCAAAAGTGAAGGCATGATCCTGGACAGCAGTTATATCAACATGAAGTGTAAGTCAAAACCATGCCTTTGAGGTCCCTGTTTTGGTTCAAGTACGATTAAATCTGCAAAGCAGGATCAATTGGTTTTAAAGCAAACAAATGAAAGAGCTAGAGGTCAATTCAGATCTAACAGCCTATTCCCCACGAACACACCATTTAAGACAGTTTATGTACATTCAAGCCCCTGGTAAAGCTCTCAGCTGTTGCTCCCCTAGGGAGAAACAATCAACACATGTACAAATGATCTTTCTGCTTTTATTTCTAAATTTACTCAAGCAAGGTGCTAGGCCTTGGTTTGGACAATTATTGATTATGTGTAACTGGAGTTGTATTTAAATTTCTCATCTCACTTTTTATTCTCAGAAATGCATTCTACTGCCCCTCTCGAGTGCTGATAACTATAATCAAGCTATCAAACCAATAATAATGACAATAATGATAATAGCAATATAATTGTACCACACTTTACAGTTTATAAAATGTGTCCCAAGATGCTTTCACCTATATTATCTCACACATCAAAGGGCATCTTCCTACATTAACAGAGGTTCATCTTGAGAGTGAGAAGGATAAATGCAGTGAATGCTCATTTGTGAATTAGCACTTTGTGCTCTTTGTGGCAAGTCCTATCTGTGCTCATCCTATAAGGGCTCAGATTTCATTACCATTCCTGTGGCTACTAGTCTAAAAGCTGGCAACTCTCTCTTTATTGGCTGGCCTTGGGCTTGCAAAATTGATGTGTGTGTAGTGGGGTGGGAGTGACTGGGAGCTAACATCTTTTCAGAATGTTCATATCCCTGAACCAATGACTAAAGCATCTGGAAGTATAACTACTGAACCAGTGACTAAAGCATGTGGAAGTATAACTATTCCCGCTCCTTTTTCCTTGACTAGGGTGATTGCAAGGTATGTTGTACAGCATCTTCTGAAGCCTTCCTGCAGGCTTCAGCTTACTTGCCCACAGTGGTAGCTGGGGTTTTGCCTGAGTTCCACTCCCCCCTTATATGACCTATGACCTCCTCATTGCTGTTGCTGTTCAGTTGCTAAGTTGTGTCCGATTCTTTATGACCTCATGGACTATAACATGCCAGGCTCCTCTGTCCTTCTTTATCTCCCAGAGCTTGCTCAATTTTATGTCCATTGAGTCGGTGATGCCATCTAACCATCGCATCCTCTGTCTTTCCCTTCTCCTTCTGCCCTCAATCTTTCTCAGCATCAGGGTCTCTTCCAATGAGTCAGCTCTTCACATCGGGTGGCCAAAGTATCGCAGCTTCAGCTTCAGCATCAGTCCTTCCGGTGAATATTCAGAGTTGATTTCTTTTAGGATGGACTGGCTTGATCTCCTTAACTTCCCTATTACCCAACCGTGTGTGTTCACCCCTCCTCTCAGAAACTGTTTCTGGATTCAACCTTATTCAGACAGTGTCAAAATAACCATGAAGTCTGAATCAATGGACAGCCTGTGACATACAAAAGATAAAACTGACACTACACTGAAGGACCTAAATATTCATCTGTACATCCCATCCTGCTCTATTATATGAAAAGTCTCTCTCCTGTCCCTGATATGGTAGTAACTGCTATTGTCATGTATGTGTCCACATAGCTCAAGAATTAAGCCTTGATTAGACGATATGCTGGATGCTGTGAATAAAAATGAAGTTGTTGACCTTGACCCCCCAGAGTTCACGGTCTGGAGATTAGAGTCAGATACCAAAACAAAGCATCTACGTACAGTGGACCAGTGACCATGCGCTTGATGGTGAGCAGAGGAAGGAGAGACCAACTACTTAGCAAAGATCTCTTTAAGGTATAAGCAGATAACGAGACACAGGAAAACAGCAGAACCTAGGAAACAGCCACTTCTGGCTGCATCAAATCAGAGAAAAAGCCTACTGTTTGTGGGTTGAATTCATCAACGGAAAAATGGGTAAGACATCATCTAAAACACAAGGACAAAACCAGAAGTCCCAATCTTTGCAGATCCTCAGCGATCTCAGCATTTGTCACAGAGCTTGTTGGTCCTATCAGAAAAATTGATGTCTTGCAACCCACTTCTTGTATGACTTGTCTCCGAAGACAGAGTGGAAATAGACAGATCAAGTTACAATCATGTTCTGTTGGAAGAAAACAAACGCTTTCTACAACAATGCATCAGGGAACAAAGCGCAGGGCGCTTCCTCCAATCTCTGCATCTCTGCTGCACAGAATGATAGCTGAGATGTTCACTTACGTGTAAAATCAGCTATCCCCACCCCTTCTTTCCATTTTCAAACATGAGCAAGATAATTTTAGGACAGAAAAAAACCTACAGCATTTCTTTATACAGTTGATAAGAAACAGATGCAAACTTGTTTCTCTAAGAAGCTGTACAGAACAAATATATTAAAAGTTTCCAAAAGGATTATGATACATTTGATGTTAGACTCAACGCTGATTACTGATAGGTTTGTCCAAGATCAGTCAACCACAGAGAATGAGGGCAGAAATTTAAACAGCAGGCTGCTATTTACTTAGAGAGCTATCTTCTTTCCTGAGCCATATTCTGCAAGACTCCTTTTATGTAGTGTGATTCCTTTTGGTACTCATAGCAGTTGCTATTACAGATAGGCAGTCCTCAGAGAAGGAACAGCTGCAAGATCATTCCAGGCAGCCAGGGGCTTAGTGAGTCCCCAAGAATTTCCTTGAATGTGGTAGAATGACACCCAGGTGTCCAGATATGACCCAGGACAGGCAGAGAAACAGGTCCCCGAGAGTTATGCACACACCTGTGCATCTCTCACCCCCCTATCAGCCCCACGCATATACTCCTTGTCTCCAATTCCTCACCTCCAGTGCTCTGCATATACGTACTCCAATCAGGCTTTCCCCTCTCTAGAAACTGCTCTTGTCAAAAACACTGACAACCTTCATCATGAAATCTAATGGTTCACCCTTGGTCTCCTTGGTACTTCATGAAAAGTGAAATTGTAGTCGCTCAGCTGTGTCCAACTCTTTTCAACCCCATGAACTGCAGCCTGCCAGGCTCCCCTGTCCATGGGATTCTCCAGGCAAGAATACTGGAGTGGGTAGCCATTCCTTTCTCCAGGGGATCTTCCTGACCCAGGGATCGAACCCCAGTCTCCTGCATTGCAGGCAGATTCTTTACTGTCTGGGCCACCAGGTACTTCATGAGTCAGCGGCATTTGTGAGTTATTCACTTCCTCTTCACCAGTCCACCTTCTTTACTTGACTTCCCACACTCCACACCCTCAAGGTTTCCTCCCACATTGGCTTTCAATTTCCCATTGGATTCCTCTTCTTCCCAGACTCTTAAGATTAGAGTGTCCCAGATCTTAATCCCCAGTCTCTTCTCTCTACACTTTTTCCCAACCTTGGAGCTTCAAATACCGTTTATATACCAACAACTCCAAAGGTCATACTTGTAGCCTGGGTATTTGGAACCTAAACTTCACTAGTGTGTTTATGGTTCCAAATACCTAAGCACTCATGTGCACATAAAGAAGGCTGAGCATTAAAGAACTGATGCTTTCAAATTGTGGTGCTGGAGAAGACACTTGAGAGTCCCTTGGACTGCAAGGAGATCAAACCAGTCAATCCTAAAGGAAATCAACCCTGAGTACTCATTGGAAGGACTGATGCTGAAGCTGAAATTCCAATAATTTGGCCACCTGATGCAAAGAGCCAACTCATTGGAAAAGACCCTGATGTTGGGAAAGATTGAGGGCAGGAGAAGAAGGGGGTGGCAGAGGATGAGATGGTTGGATGGCATCACTGACTCATTGGACATGAGTTTGAGCCAACTCCAGGAGATAGTGAAGGACAGGGAAGCCTGGCGTGCTACAAGCCATGGGGTCACACGCAGCTTAGTGACTGAACAACAACAGGTGCACAAGCAAAGGAACAGGAGTTAGAGTTGAAGAAGCTGAGGGATAAGCAGGTGTTCCTGGCGAGTAGCTCCAGGGGATCCTGAGTCTCTGCCTTCACACACATTAGATGCTTTTGTGGCTAATATGCCCTTTTAGTGGCATCCAGGCTAGCTTCAGGGTAAGCACTCTAACAATGCATATGTTTTCTTCTAATTAGAGCATCATCATTATTTTGAAATACTTGATATGAAAACATTCTGCTGGATTTGAAACCCATTTGCATTATCACAAGAAATTTCAACAGTACACTTGCTGTACTGTTGAAAAAAAAGAAGTGGTTAGCTCCTTTAAATTCATGTTCAACTATGGCAAAATTTGAATAGCTGTAAAAATGGTTTTAAATTTTTTATCACCTACCAGTATGAATACATTTTCTTGCCAATAGTGACTATCAAAAATTTGAGAAGATCATCATTAAAAGGTCATTATCAGGAATTGAGTACAGCCTTGTCAAGCAGAAACCTGATATACAAAATTATGTTAATGGGAAATAATGACTAAGTAATAATAATAATGGCTGATCCAACCAGACCAGCCCACTGCCAGATAACAGCTATAAAGTGTGGATGTCGTAAAAAACAAACAGCCACCCGAAGGTGCTGAAGAGTATACAGAAGCAAGTGCATTCCACTGGGGAGTCCATGCCCACAGGAGAGCTGTGTGAGGTTACTTGTTATTTTCCAAGCTTTCAGCCTGAGGTCAAACATGGCTGACATGGAGCATGGGGGACTAGGTGTATCCATGGAAAAACCACAGCTCTCTGTCTTGGGGAACCACTGAATCTGGGTCAACAGTAGTCACTAGAGAGAGACAAAATACCAGAGATAAACCCACAGTTCTGCCTTTGCATAGCTCTGGCTAACTCGTAAACCATGCACACAGAGAAAAGAATCAAAGCCACCCAGTTAAAGACTACGGATCTGAACTGAGATCAGACCCAACAATTAAAACGCCAAGATTACAGTTCAAGTCCCACCAATGTAATCTCCCAACAAAACAAGACCAACAAACACTTATTTGGGAAATATAAACAAATCCAAAACTTCCAAACTGGTCAGAATTTCTAGGATATAATAAAAAAAAATCTGAAATACAAAGAAATAGGAACATATGAGAAAAAAAAATATGACCTGTGGTCAACCCTAGAATTAGCAAAATGAATTTTAAAACAGGCATTTTAACTATCCTCAATAAAATAAAATAAAACATGCTGGTGATAATCAAAAAGAAAGTTACCATAGGCAAATAAACATAATGAAAAAGGAACAATGAAAAGTCTGTAAATGAAAAGTACAATACCTGGAAATTGTTAAGTCCCTGGATAGGTCTAACAGCATGCCAATGACACAGGAAAGAGTGTGAACTTGAGGAAAGTCTAATCAAAACTATCCAATGTTAAAAACAAAGAGAAAAGAAACCAAAAAAATGAGCGGAGTTTCAGGAAATTATTAAGTAATGTAAACTAGTCTAACATATGTGTAATCGGAGTCTCAAAAGGAAAACAGACCACATATGAGGTAGAAAAAATTTTTGAAGAGATGGTCAATATTCCAAATTTGATGAAAGACATATAACTTCCTATAAAGAGCTGTGGATTACATCACAACTCTAATTTACAAAAAAAGTCCCTTCCAGCAAAATGATGTACATAAAAGAAAGCACACTGCTCTCTAGATCCCTACACCCTATTTTTTTTTTTCTCAGAGGCACAACACAGAAGTGCCACTTCAATGACAGTGTCAATAATTATTGAATGCAAGAACACGTTCGCTTCACCGGGAAGCCCGAAGTGAACAGTCCCTGGACACCGCAGACAACGCAAGCCTCACAGGTGCAGTAACACAGCAGACAGGCTGCACTGTGGATACAGAACCCACAGCACTCACCAGCGGCAGACAAGCAGAATACAGCGGGATTTAACGTCTGTCACTCATACAGTGTGCTTGTAAATATAGCCTTGATGGGGATCAAGGAGGTAAACTCAGAGAGAAGAGAAGGTGTGGGTGCTGCAGAAAGGAAAAAAAGAAGGGAGCATTTATCGAGGAGTCATTTGCTTTTTATTTCAGAGAAACCAGAAATTCTCCTCGGCAGATGGATATATCTCGGATGAATAAAAATGAGATCAATTAATATATTACTTAAATGCACTGTGCTTAGTAGATAAAATTTTTCAAGGGGTGATTTACAGAGCAGAAGTAACAAACAGTATTTTTTTTATATGGAATTTTTTATTTTGTATTTGAGTATAGCCAACTAACAATGTGCAGAGTACATCATGAGAAATGCTGGGCTGGAAGAAGCACAAGCTGGAGTCAAGATTGCCAAGAGAAATATCAATAACCTCAGATATGTAGATGACACCACCCTTATGGCAGAAAGTGAAGAGGAACTAAAAAGCCTCTTGATGAAAGTGAAAGAGGAGAGTGAAGAAGTTGGCTTAAAGCTCAACATTCTGAAAACAAAGATCATGGCATCTGGTCCCATCACTTCGTGGGAAATAGATGGGGAAAGCTTGGAAACAGTGTCAGACTTTATTTCGGGGAGCTCCAAAATCAATGCAGATGGTGACTGCAGCCATGAAATTAAAAGATGCTTACTCCTTGGAAGGAAAGTTATGACCAACCTAGGCAGTATATTCAAAAGCAGAGACATTACTTTGCCAACAAAGATCCGTCTAGTCAAGGTTATGGTTTTTCCAGTGGTCATGTATGGATGTGAGAGTTGGACTGTGAAGAAAGCTGAGCACCAAAGAATTGATGCTTTTGAACTGTGGTGTTGGAGAAGACTCTTGAGAGTCCCTTGGACTGCAAGGAGATCCAACCAGTCCATTCTAAAGGAGATTAGTTCTGGGTGTTCTTTGGAAGGAATGATGCTAAAGCTGAAACTCCAGTACTTTGGCCACCTCATGTGAAGAGTTGACTCATTGGAAAAGACTGATGCTGGGAGGGATTGGGGGCAGGAGGAGAAGGGGATGACAGAGGATGAGATGGCTGGATGGAATCACCGACTCAATGCACGTGAGTTTGAGTGAACTCTGGGAGTTGGTGATGGACAGGGAGGCCTGGTGTGCTGCAATTCATGGGGTCGCAAAGAGTCGGACACGACTGAACGACTGAACTGAACTAACAATGTTGTGATAGTTTCAGGTGGACAGCAAAGGACTCAGCCATACATATACACGTATCCATTCTCCCCCAACTCCCCTCCCACCCAGGCTGCCACATAACATTGAGCAGAGTTCCCTGTGCTCTACAGTAGGTCCTTGTTGGTTATCTATTTTAAATACACCAGTGTATACATGACCATCCCAAACTCTCTAACTCTCCCTTCCCCTCATCCTTCCCCCTGGAAACTGTAAGTTCATTTTCTAAGTCTGTAAGTCTGTTTCTGTGCAAAACAGTATTCTTGATGGCATGCAAGGTAGGGACCACTGGTATGGATTCTCTGTACTAACTTTTAATGCTGGCACAATACATCAAAAGCTCAGAGTTTCAGAAATGGTTCTGGTAGTCTTGTCTTGCTTCCTTAGGGTCCCGTTCTTCCTGTTCATCCCTAACTCACTTCCAAGTGACCCATATGCCCAGGTCATCTCCAGTAGTCAAGGGAACCCCTTGCAGTAAGCCCCTTGCAGTAAGCCCCATCTGATTGTTTCCCATTCTATACACATTTTTCTCTCCAATACTTATCATTGCAGTATGCCATATCCTTAGAGTCCTGTGCTCTACCAGTTATTCTCATAAGCTAAATGAAGATATCAGGTGAATGCAATTCAATTCAACCCATCTCTCAGATAAGATGTCTTTACTATAAAGTTCTGATTCAAAATAAGTCATGAACTATAGGAAGCTTCAAAATATGGGAAATCTTTCATGAGGGAGGATCTTGGTAAATGCTAGAGATAAAAATTACTATTAAAACTTACTAGGGACTGTGTTGCAGAATAACAAGGGGTGCTTTTTGACAAAATGTCCCCCACAGCACCATGAAAGAAGATGTCCATTTAGCTGAGGATGAAACTGAGACTCCTAAGGATTGAGCAACTGGGGCAAGATTAGACAGAGTTAATAAGGAATATGGGGATTTGGTTTCAAATTATTCATTTTAAAGCAAGTGGTTTTCCACTACATTTCCTTTCTCACAAAAGGTGAATTTTAGCAGCAGGAAACTCAAATACCAGAATGAATGGGTTGTTTGCTAACGTAAAGACATGGGCATGGATTCAAATCTTTCTTGACAAATATTTTCTTCAAAATGTGTTTGTTTACATTTGGATCCAGAAGCATGACTAACACCATTTTATTTTTGATTTTTATTTTGAGATTCAATGATCATTTGAGATTTATTTTAAATTCTGTCATTTAAAAAATTAATTTCTATTGGAATATAGTTAGTTGCCTTACAACATTGTATTAGTCTCCACTGCACAGCAAAGTGAAGCAGCTGTGCGTATACATACATCCCCTCTTTCTTTGGATTTCCTTCCCATTCAGGTCACCACTGAGCACTGAACAGAGTTCCCTGTGCTGTACCCTGAAAGTGAAAGTGAAGTCACCCAGTCATGTCTGACCCAGTGGACTGTAGCCCACCAGGCTCCTCTGTCCATGGGATTCTCCAGGCAAGAATACTGGAGTGGGTTGCCATTTCCTTCTCCAGGGGATCTTCCCAACCCAGGGATCGAACTCAGGTCTCCTTCATTGCAGGCAGACGCTTTAACCTTTGAGCCACCAGGGAAGCTAGAGTCTTATTATTGTTGTTTAGAGGCTAAGTCATGTTTGACTCTTTTGAGACCCCAGGGACTGTAGCCTGCCAGGCTCCTCTGTCCATGGGATTTCCCAGGCAAGAATACTGGAGTGGGTTGCCATTTCCTTTAACTTAGGGATTGAACCCATGTCTCCTGCATTGCAAGAGGATTCTATACCACTGAGCCATCAGGGAAGCCCCAGGTTCTCATTCAGTTCAGTTCAGTTCAGTCGCTCAGTCGTGTCCGACTCTTTGCGACCCCATGAATCGCAGCGTTTCTCATTAGTTATCTGTTTTACACATATTATCAACAGTGTATATGTGTCAATCCCAATCTCCCAACTCGTCACACACACCTCCTTCCCTCTTGGTGTCCATATGTTTGTTCTCTATGTTTGTGTCTTTATTTCCTTTTTGCAAATAAGATCATTTAAGCCACTTTTCTAGATTACCTATATATGTGTTAATATATGATATTTGTTTTAGCACTTAGTAAGTGAAGTCGCTCAGTCGTGTCCGACTCTTTTCGACCCCGTGGACTGTAGCGTACCAGGCTTCTCCGTCCATGGGCTTCTCCAGGCAAGAATACTGGAGTGGGTTACCATTTCCTTCTCCAGGGGATCTTCCCGACCCAGGGATCGAACCAGGGTCTCCCGCATTGGAGGCAGACGCTTTAACCTCTGAGCCACCAGGGAAGATATTTGTCCTAATTAATAATAGCAACAACAATGCCTTACATGTGTGTGAATATGTTCCCCATACTTTCAAAGTATACTTGACATCACTAAGCACCTAATATTCTTTTAAGTCGGGAAGGGAAACATTATCATGCCCACGTTGCTGATAAAACCACCAGTGCCCCAGGCACACAATGAGCTCAAGAGACAGAATTTAAAACAGGTTCTCCATCTGGCAGCGTAGTTCTTTCAAAGCCAAACCACGCGCTCCTTGAGGAAAGGAAATGTTTAACGAAAGCACAATATTAAATAGAATAGGAGATTGGCTCTGTTAGAACTGAAATAGAACACTGAAGTGGCATCATTTATTCCAACTCAGCTTTCACATAATTCCTCTGCATCTTCAAAATAATAGCTTGGTCACATATTAAACAAGCAAAAAGATTATCAAAGTTGGGTAAAACTAATATATGTGTAATGTAAAAGAGGAGGGGTTTTTTTTTTCCCTAAAAATGAGTAAGATGAGAAACTGTATTTTTATTCACTGATTTTTAAAATGTCAGTGACTGAGATTAGATCAGAGGTCATACACTGTGCGGGGAATAGATTTCACTGAAATAGTCCAGCAAAGACCAAAAACGTAACAACAAAAAACCTGCAAATAAACATACAAAGAACAAAACTAACAAGCCCTGGAGAGAGGAAGAGTCTATCAATATCTAAAGTTGCTACAATGTATTATCTGAAATGTCCAGCTTTCCACAACAAAAACAACAAAAATATGAGACCCTCAAAGAAAGAGGCAAGTGTGACCTGTACACAGGAAAAAAGCAGGTAACAGAACCTGCCTTTGAGAGGACCCAGATGTTGGATTAGCAAACAAAGATTCAAAGAAACTGTCATAAATATGTTCAAAGAACTAAAGAAAGCCATGCTTAAAGAAGTAAAAGAAGACATGATGACAATATCTCATCAAATAAAGGATATCAATAAATAGAAAAATATTTAAAGAAATAACAAAAACTTTCAAAATTTGAAGAAAAACATTAAAATGCATATTCAAGAAACTTAATGAATTCCAAGTAGCATAATTGCAAAGTGACCTGCACCCAGAAATGTCATATTAAAAAGGCAGAGAGACAAAAACAAACAGAACACTTTGAAAGTAACAGGAGAAAGATGATTCATCATACACAAAGGAACCCCCCAAAAATTCACAGTTGGCTTCTCATCATACTGAAGGGGGTCTGAAGGCATTTGGATACCATTTTCAAAGCACAGAAAAGAAAAAAACTGTCAAATGAGAATCTTATATCAACTAAGCTACCTTTCTAACAGGAAGACTAAAACCATGTCCAAGTAAACAAAAATCAGAGAATCAGTTGCTAGCAGACCCGCCTCATAAGAAATATAAGGGACCCTAAACAGTAATTTCACATACACTCACACATACCCCAAAGAGCACTGGTAAAAAAAAAAAATCATGAGGATAATAATTATAAAATTTGCATACTTCTTCTCTCTTACCTGATTTTAAAAGCAATTATAGTATAAAAAATGCTTGTAATTGTAGTGCTGGACCTAAGGCATATTAAAAAATAATATATTTGACAACAAAATCACAAAAGTGGTGGGTGGGAACAAATATGTATTAGAATAAGAAAATCTACAAAACATATGAAAAGAATCAAAGCTATAAATATGAAGATTAACCTCACAAACTATATATGCGTGTGTGTGTGTGTACACACACGTGGGCTTTCCAGGTAGCACTAGTGATAAAGAACCCACCTGCCAATGCGAGAGACATGAGAGATGCAGGTGTGAGCCCTGGGTTGGGGAGATCCCCTGGAAGAAGGAAATGGCAACCCACTCCAGGATTCTTGCCAATAGAATCCCATGGACAGAGAAGCCTGGTGGGCTACAGTCCATAGGGCTCACAAAGAATCGGACATGCCCGAAGTGACTTAGCACAGCAGATAGTTGATTTACAATGTTTTTTTAGTTTCTGGTGTGCAGCAAAGTGATGCAGTGATACACACACACTATATGTATTCTTTTTCATGTTCTCTTCCATTATGGTTTATCATAGGATACTGAGTATAGCTCCCTGTGCCATACAGTAGGCCCTTGTTGTTTATCCATTCTGTAGATAATAGTGAGCATCTGCTAATCCCAAACTCCCAATCCATCTCCCTCTACCCACCCCTCGTGACAACCACAAGTGTGCTCTCTGTCTGTGAGTCTGCTTCTGTTTCACAGATAAGTCCATTTGTGACATATTTTAGATTCCACATGTGCTGCTGCTGCTGCTGAGTCACTTCAGTGGTGTCCGACTCTGTGCGACCCCACAGACGGCAGCCCACCAGGCTCCCCCGTCCCTGGGATTCTCCAGGCAAGAACACTGGAGTGGGGTGCCATTTCCTTCTCCAATGCATGAAAGTGAAAAGTGAAAGTGAAGTCACTGAGTCGTGTCCGACTCTTCGAGACCCCATGGACTGCAGCCCACCAGGCTCCTCCATCCATGGGATTTTCCAGGCAAGAGTGCTGGAGTGGGATGCCATTGCCTTCTCCAGATTCCACATATAAGTGACATCATATGGTAAGATTATATAAAGTACGAGTCGGGCATGACTTAGAAACTAACCCTTACCCTTAATAAACGTAACAGTGAATTCTTGGGCTTGTAACACATATATTATAACACATATAGATGTAAATATACATAAACAACTATAATGCAGAAGTGGGAACAGTGCTATATAAAAGTAATATTTCTATACAGCACTGGGTTTGTTAGTATAAATCTGAAGTAGCCTCTGACAAGTTAAAATGTACACTGTTAGAGCAACCACTAAACAAATATGTTGTTTAAAAAATAAGTGAATGAACTAAATGTTACATTAGAATAGTCACATAAGAGAAATAAAAGAACTAAAGAAGGAAGAAAGGAATGAAGAGGAGATATGAGACATATAGAAAACAAAAGTTATAATGGCACACATAGCAAACTGCATCAATAATAACATTAAATTGACTGGAATAAATAATCCAATGTAAAGGGAGAGATTGTCAGTTCGAATAAACAAATAAGATCCAATTACATGCTACCAATACATGACTAGGCCCTGGTGGTGCTAATGGTAAAGAACTCTCCTGCCAATGCAAGAGACTTGGGCCTGATCCCTAGGTCGTGAAGATCCCCTAGAGGAGGGCATGGCAACCCACCCCAGTATTCCTGCCTGGAGAATCCCATGGACAGAGGAGACTGGCAGGCTACAGTCACACAGAGTCAGACATGACTGAACTGACTTAGTGTGCACACAGGCATATGTGACTAAATTTAGATTCAGAGATACTAAAACAGATGAAGGGAAAAGATACATCATTTAAACAATAACCATAAAAATCTGGAGTAGCTATTCTAAACTTAAAAACAATCACTCATCAGGAAGACATAACTATTAAAAACACACATGTACCTAATAACTAAGCCCCAAAATACATGAAGCAAAAACCGATAGAATTGAAGGGAAAGACAGACAATTCAACAGTGATAATTGGAGACATCAAAATTCCCAATTTCATATTGGCTAGAACAACTAGGCAGGAGATCAACCAGGAAACAATGATTTTGCAACACCATAAAGCAACTAGACCTAATTTACTTTTATAGAACATTCTACCCACCAACTGCAGATACACTTCTTTTTGCACATGGAACATGATGCAAAATAGACCATATGCTTGGCCATGAACCAAACCTCAATTAATTGATAAGGGTTAAATTGTATAAAGTATATTCTCTAATCACATTGAATTAGAAATTAATAACCCAAAGAAATTTGAGAACTTTATAAATATATGGACATTAAAAAAACACTCTCCTAAATAACCAATGGGTCAAAGAAAAAAACAAGGGAAAATATAGAATACACTGAGATAAATGAAAATAAAGACACAACATACAAAAATTTACTAGATGATGCCAAGTCACTGCTTCAGGTCAGTTCAGTCACTCAGACGTGTCCGACTCTTTGCGACCCCATGAATCGCAGCACGCCAGGCCTCCCTGTCCATCACCAACTCCCGGAGTTCACTCAAACTCACGTCCATTGAGTCGGTGATGCCATCCAGCCATCTCATCCTCTGTCGTCCCCTTCTCCTCTTGTCTCCAATCCTTCCCAGCATCAGATGAGGTGGCCAAAGTACTGGAGTTTCAGCTTTAGCATCATTCCTTCCAAAGAAATCCCAGGGCTGATCTCCTTTAGAATGGACTGGTTGGATCTCCTTGCAGTCCAAGGGACTCTCAAGAGTCTTCTCCAACACCACAGTTCAAAAGTGTCAATTCTTCGGCACTCAGCTTTCTTCACAGTCCAACTCTCACAGCCATACATGACTACTGGAAAAACCATAACCTTGACTAGACAGACCTTTGTTGGCAAAGTAATGACTTTGCTTTTGAATATGCTATCTAGGTTAGTCGTAACTTTCCTTCCAAGGAGTAACCATCTTTTAATTTCATGGCTGCAATCACCATCTACAGTGATTTTGGAACTGAAAAAAATAAAGTTTGACACTGTTTCCACTCTTTCCCCATCTATTTCCCATGAAGTGATGGGACCAGATGCCATGATCTTCGTTTTCAGAATGTTGAGCTTTAAGCCAACTTCTTCACTCTCCTCTTTCACTTTCATCAAGAGGCTTTTGAGTTCCTCTTCACTTTGTGCCATAAGGGTGGTATCATCTGCATATCTGAATCATGGCTTAGTTAGTGATAAATGTGTCACTATAAATGTGGATATTACAAAAAAATTAAAATATCAAATCAATAACCTGATATAACATATGACACTAGACAAGAGTAAACAAAACACAAAACAAGCAGAAGGAAGGAAATAATCATTTAGCTTTCCCACAGGTGACTATGTAAACCATTCTAGTAATCTTTTGGAGAGATGATGGAGCTAACTGGAGAGTCCAACACTGAGCAGAATAATTCAGTTCAGTTCAGCCGCTCAGTCCTATCCAACTATTTGCGACCCCATAGACTGCAGCATGATAGGCCTCCCTGTCCATCACCAACCCCCAGAGTTTACTCAAACTCATGTCCATTGAGTTGGTGATGCCGTCCAACCACCTCATCCTCTGTCATCGCCTTCTCCTCCTGCCCTCAATCTTTCCCAGCATCAGGGTCTTTTCAAATGAGTCAGTTCTTCCCATCAGGTGGCCAAAGTATTGGAGTTTCAGCTTTAGCATCAGTCCTTCCAATGAATATTTGGGACTGATTTCCTTTAGGATGGACTGGTTGGATCTTCTTGAAGTCCAAAGGACTCTCAAGAGTCTTCTCCAACACTACAGTTCAAAAGCATCAATTCCTCAGTGCTCAGCTTTTTTATAGTCCAACTCTCATATCCATACATGACTACTGGAAAAACTGTAGCTTTGACTAGATGGACCTTTGTTGGCAAAGTAATGTCTCTGCTTTTTAATATGTTGTCTAAGTTGGACATAACATTTTTTCCAAGGAGTAATATCTTTTAATTTCATGGCTGCAGTCACCATCTGCAGTGATTTTGGAGCCCCCAAAAATAAAGTCTGTTTCCAGTTTCCCCACCTATTTGCCATGAAGTGATGGGACCATATGCCATGATCTTAGTTTTCTGAATGTTGAGCTTTAAGCCAACTGTTTCAATCCCCTGTGTCACTTTCATCAAGAGGCTCTTTAGTTCTTCTTCACTTTCTGCCAAAAGGGTGGTGTCATCTGCATATCTGAGGTTATTGACCTTTATCCTGGCAATCTTGATTCCAACTTATGCTTCATCCAGTCCAGTATTTCTTATGGTGTACTCTGCATATAATTTAAATAAGCAGGGTGACAATATACAGCCTTCACATACTCCTTTCCCTATTTGGAACCAGTCTGTTGTTCCATGTAACAGTTCTGTTGCTTCTTGACCTACATACAGATTTCTCAGGAAGCAGGTCAGGTAGTCTGGTATTCCCATCTCTTTAAGAATTTTCCACAGTTTGTTGTGATCCACACAGTCAAAAGCTTTGGCATAGTCAATGAAGCAGAAACAGATGTTTTTTTGGAACTCTCTTGCTTTTTCAATGATATGACAGATGTTGGCAATTTGATCTCTGGTTCCTCTTTTCTAAATCCAGCTTGAACATCTGGAATTTCACAGTTCACATACAGTAGGAGCCTGGATTGGATAATTTTGAGCATTAATTTACTAGCATGTAAGATGAGTACAATTGTGCGGTAGTTTGAGCATTCTTTGGCTTTGCCTTTCTTTGGGACTGGAATGAAAACTGACCTTTTCCAGTCTTGTGGGCATTGCTGAGTTTTCCAAACTTGTTGGCATATTGAGTGCAGCAGTTTCACAGCATCATCTTTTAGGATTTTAAATAGTTCAACTGGAATTCCATCACCCCCACTAGCTTTGTTTGTAGTGATGCTTCCTAAGGCCCACTTGACTTTGCATTCCAAGATGTCTGGCTCTAGGTGAGTGATTATACCATCGTGATTATCTGGGTCGTGAAGATCTTTTCTGAATAGTTCTTCTGTGTATTCTCGCCACCTCTTCTTAATATCTTCTGTTTCTGTTAGGTCCATAACCATTTCTGTCCTTTATTGTGCCCATCTTTGTATGAAATATTCCCTCCATATCTCTAATTTTCTTGAAGAGATCTCTAATCATTCCTATTCTGTTGTTTTCCTCTATTTCTTTGCATTGATCACTCAGGAAGCTTTTTTATCTCTCCTTGCTATTCTTCGGAACTCTGCATTCAAACGGATATATCTTTCCTTTTCTCCTTTGCTTTTTGTTTCTCTTCTTTTCACAGCTATTTGGAAGGCCTCCTCAGACAACCATTTTGCCTTTTTGCATTTCTTTTTCTTGGGGATGGTCTTGATCCCTGTCTCCTGTACAATGACATGAACCTCCATCCATAGTTCTTCAGGCACTCTGTCTATAAGATCTAATCCCTTGAATCTATTTCTCACCTCCACTGTATAGTTGTAAGAGATTTTATTTAGGTCATACCTGAATGGTCTAGTGGTTTTTCCCACTTTCTTCAATTTAAGTCTGAATTTGGCAATAAAGAGTTCGTGATCTGAGCCATAGTCAACTCCCAGTCTTGTTTTTGCTGAGTGCATAGAGTTTCTCCATCTTTGGCTGCAAAGAATATAATTAATCTGATTTCGGTATTGACAATCTGGTGATGTCCATATGTAGAGTCTTCTCTTGTGTTGTTGGAAGAGTGTTTGGTATGACCAGTGTGTTCTCTTGGCAAAACTCTATTAGCATTTACCCTGCTTCATTCCGTATTCCAAGGCCAAATTTGCCTGTTACTCCAGGTGTTTCTTGACTTCCTACTTTTGCATTCCAGTCCCCTATAATGAAAAGGACATCTTTTTGGGGTGTTAGTTCTAGGTCTTGTATATCTTCATAGAACTGTAGAATAGGACTTTATATGAGTAAAGTGAAGAAAGTGAAATTCGCTCAGTCATGTCCAACTCTTTGCTACCCCATGGACTGTAGCCCTCCAGGCTCCTCTGTCCTTGGGATTCTCCAGCCAAGGATACTGGAGTGGGTTTCCATGCCCTCCTCCAGGGAATCTTCCTGACCCAGGGATTGAATCCAAGTCTCCCACATTGCAGGTGGATTCTTTACCGACTGAGCCACCAGGGGAGCCCTGTAGGAGTAAAAGTTTCTAGTAAATGGTGACAAAGACAAAACTGAAGTTCCTCAATATGTCTCTTGTGCCTGGAAGATAATCTAGCATATAATTTACTCTTAAGAACAAATGCATTAAACTCCACTTCAGTGTTGTGGTTTAGTAAACTTGTTTTGCTTTATGGAGGAAAATGTTAAATTTGATTTTTTTTAAACATATTTCTCTATGATTAAACATGATTTCTCAATGTTGTTTTTACTTGTACTTTGCTTTTGATGTGGCCAGATATTCAGCTTGTTTTTCATAGTTCCTAATGTTTTCAGAAAAATAAAAATAGTTCCTTACAAAAAAAAATAACAAGTACATTATTTAATTAATCTTTTAGGTAGGAAAAAATCACAGGAGTAGTTACTGAAATATGTGAAAATTTTGCCTCAAAACGAAGGTTGGAGGAATAAACTCTCATCATAAAGTCACTAGCAGAGAAGGGCCACCATCTGTATTGAGGGGCAATGTGTCTATAGTCCAATGGGATAGTGTGGTTCTCCAGCAGTGAAAGTACCATGAACTACCATTGATTGATTTGGCCTTATTTTGAGTCTTTGATCCTTTCTAGTGTGCCCCACACTCCCTCCAGAAGACCCCTCCTAGTATTCAAAAGTCTGGGGCTTCCCAGGTGACCCTAATGGTAAAGAACCTGTCTGCCAATGCAGGAGACCTAAGAGACATGGATTCAATCCCTGGGTTGGGTAAATCCCCTAGAGGAGAGCATGGCAACCCACTTCTGCATTCTTGCCAGGAGAAATCCATGGACAGAAGAGCCTGGTGGGCTATAGTCAACAGGATGGCAAAGAGTCAGATACGACTGAAGCAACTTAGCACTCACACATTCAAAAGTCTAGTTCAAAGACAGAAAGCTGGAGATTTAATGCAGTGTGTGGCTTGTGATTAGAATAATCCCCCATTGATAATTCATATATTCAGCATGAGGTGCACCAAAGGCCATCTACATTCTATATGCCAAATATTTCCTTCCTAGGGAAAATAAACTTTGTAATCCTAAACTGATCACACTTCCAGCTATCTCCTATTACATTAGTGACTCAGCCTTGAGCTCCCACAACAAACTTAATTCTCATTACACTTAGTAAAAAAAAAAAAAAAAAAAATCCAGCCCCTGCTTATCTACAAGGAAGAAGGTAAGTTGCACAAAATCAAACGGCAATATATTGCTGCTGTTCTAAAAAAGAATTGCTACTCTAGAGAATTCTCCCTTCCTAAATGACTATAAAGGCCCCACGCTCCAGAAAAGTCAGAAGAAAAATTACCTCCCAGCTTGCGCATTTATTTTTATGGCCATGGTTGATTGTTCCCTCCCACCTCTGCCTCCAACATACCCCAGTGCCTGTCAATTCCCAGACCTAATCCTACACCAGTTTCCAAAGTCCCATCTGGGCCAGTTTCCTGAAATGACATGATATGCTCGGCTTTTGTCAGGCAGCCACGTCAAGAATTATAAAGTGAATGAGTCTATCTGTCTTTATAAGTGCGTTGTGAACTTTATAGTTTAATATTAAACTTGCATCATAAAAAATGGCTCATAAATGGCTAATAAAAGCCTAGTTTACAGCTTATAAAGTGTATCAGTACTTTACACGGGTTGGCTTAGGAAGATTTATGTGCCAGCTCTTTGTCTCTTGGTTAAAGATTATTTCCATACCCCTCCCCCCAAAATAACATTAAAAATAACTATTGAAAAATGGCCCTTTGGTTGAACTCTGTGTGGTACCAAATTTGAGGCATTCAAAAAACTCAAACCTGGTGGGCTGGTGCTAATTAATGTCACAGGAAATGCCTGGGGTTCCTGAGAAGCCCAGGGTGGGTGATAGCTTGGGGTCTCCTTGAGAGACACAGCAAGTTCAGACAAACTGGCAGGAACCCTGACCTGAAGTCAAGTCTACACGACCCTTAGTAGGAAATTGGGCACTATTCCCAGTTCTGAGGGCACAGAGAGCTTTATGAAAACAGCAGAAAGGCCAATACCCTAAGCTGTCAACCAGAGAGACAGTGGGCTCCCGTCAAGAGCACTTGGAAACTCTTTTAATGACTTCCTCAAGATGGCCCGCTCCCTCCTCCTGCCTGCCTTCCTGTCTGCTCTGCTTAATGCGCTTGTGATATATGTGACTGCAATCCAGTCACCCCCTCCGCCCTATTTCACTTTTTATTACCCAGTGTGCTGCTTTATCCAGGTTTATATACTTCATTATGTTCTCTGCTGTCACTTCTCTTATTTCATCTTTGATTTTTACTCGAACTCAGCGACTGGCAGCTGTGTTGCCACCGCCGTCTCCCCACCTACCTCCCAGGGTCCCTCTGTGGTGCCCGAGACCAAGGTCTTCTATTCTATATTGACTTCTTACTCAAGACATTGGCAAGGAGGCAGCAGTTTGTGACTCAGCCCCTCGGATGTGAGGGTAGGAACCCGGCTTCCTGCCTCGGTTTTGTCACCATGTAGCTGGGATGCTTTTGAGCAAGGGTCCAGGAGATCTGGGTTCGATTCCTGGGTCAGGAAGATCCCCTGGAGAAGGGAATGACAACCCACTCCAGTCTTCTTGCCTGGAGAATTCCATGGACAGAGGAGCCTGGTGGGCTTCCAGGTCGCAAAAGAGTCATGATGACTGAGACACCATCACTTTCACTTTTACCCCAACCTCTGGGATCTAATGCTGAATGATTTGAGGTAGAGCTGACGCAATAATAGTCGAAATAAAGTGCCCAATGAATGTAATGCTCTTGAGTCATCCCGAAACCATCCCCCACTGACCCCTGGTCCATGGAAAAAAATTGTCTTTCACGAAACCGGTCCTTGGTGCCAAGAAGGTTGGGGTCAGCTGCTTTGGAGCGTTTAGTCAACTTTTGAGAAGATCAAATATAAAAGAGCATTGATAGAACTAAATGATCTCCAAGGTACCCAAACGATTCTCAGAGGCTGCCTGATCTACCAAGTTTGGACAAGAGCTTTCTGCTTCCCACCCAAGACTGTTAATCAAGACAAAATGAGATTATGACAAAAACCCAAGATCTTTGGATATTCTAGCACTCTTTCTAAACCTACAAGAGTCTATTAGTTAAAAGGTGATTTCATCACCTTCATTGTCAGTATACAGTTGTATTTTTCCTATCTCAAGATTGAGTAATAAAGAATTATGCCCCTCAATGGATACATGTGTATGGATGGCTGAGTCCCTTCGCTGTTCACCTGAAATATTCAGCATTGTTAATCGGCTAGGCCCCAATACAAAATAAAAAGTTAAAAAAAAAAAAGAATTATGCCCCTCCTTAATTTTTTAGGGGAGCCCTTCTGTGTTTTCTCAAGACAGGTACTCAATCACCCTTGCATTTACAGAACTAGATACCAGAGGGAAGAGGTCAAAGAAATAAAAAGCCAAGAGTCTGCCTTTCCTTACCAACTTATTACATCAAAATTGGCATGCCTGAGGGGAGGAGAATGGCCTCAGGCCTTCTTGAAGGAGAAAAGACTGCAGCCACATCTCAAGGCAGCAGTGGCTCTTCATAATCCTTAAAATGACATTAAATGGGTTTTAATTTCAAAGATTTGGAAAGTGAGGTGCTTCTCTTTAATGAATTGCTTCATGTATGCCAAATATTGGTGACTAGAGCTGCTTGGACACACTAGGGAACAGAATGGACTCAAGTCCCTCTACATCTTCATTTCAGAATGTTGAAAAGAAGCCAAATCTTTAATCATCAATTAGAGCAAGTACAAATTAGGGTGTTCCATGAGCTGCCTTCTTTGTTTTGGTTTATTTGAGGAATTTCTCCAAAAAAAAAAAAAAAAAAAAGTTCAAATAGAAGTTTCATGGCTCTGTCCCCCTCCTCAGACAATGATCAAAGAGAGAGGATCCTGGTCCAAGGTCAATTATTTCCCTATGATTCATTTACCTGAACCTGAGAAGAGACAGGGCTTTTATGTGATGATCATAAAGCTGGAAAGATGGTGTGAGATCTTCCTCTGTCACCATGTAGCTGGGATGCTTTTGAGTAGGGGTGCAGGAGATCCAGGTTCGATTCCTGGGTTGGGAAGATCCCCTGGAAAAGGGAATGGCAACCCACTCCAGTGTTCTTGCCAGGAGAATTCCATGGACAGAGGAGCCTGGTGGCCTACAGTCCACGGGATCATGACTGAGCGACTAATACTTTCACTTTTCAGATGTATTGACAATGGTGAGATATTTCTGACCAGGCCTGGTTTGGCCCTTATCAAAAGCTCTATAGTGAATGTTGATGTTAACATGGATTTTGTTTCCACTTCTCAGCATCAAAGGGAGACCTTTTATGACCCCATGGACTTCAGCACACCAGGCTTCCCTGTCCTTCACCATCTCCTGGAGTTTGCCCAAACTCATGTCCATTGAGTCAGTGATGCCACCCAAACACCTCATCCTCTGCCACCCCTTTCTCCTCCCACCCTCAGTCTTTCCCAGCATCAGGGTCTTCTCCAGTGAGTCAACTATTTTGCATCGGTGTCCAAAGTATTGGAGCTGCAACTTCAGTATCAGTCCTTCCAATGAATATTCAGGGCTGGTTTCCTTTAGGATTGACTGGTTTGATCTCACAGTCCAAGGGACTCTCAAGAGTCCTCTCCAGCACAATTCGAAAGCATCAGTCTTTGACACTCAGCTTTCTTGATGGTCCTACTCTCATATCCATACATGACTACTGGAAAAACCACAGCTTTAACTCTATGGATCTTTGTCAGCAAAGTGATGTCTAAACTCTAATCCTGGAGCAGCACTTAGGGTTTCCCCAAACCCACCATATCTGTTCACAATTCCACAGCTTTGCATACTCCTTCTCCTCTCTCTGAAACATTAATCCCTGATCTGTTTGGAAAACTTCTGTTCTTCTATAAAGGCTCTGCTCAAACACAGAGGCCAGCCCCAAAGCTCCAACTATGCTGAAATCCAGATTTACTTGCGTTGAAGACACAATTGTCTCAGCATCCAGTGAACACTCTCAAACCCAGTTGTTACTGTTGTTGTTGAGTTGCTAAGTCATGTTCGACTCTTTGTGATCCCGTGGACTGTAGCTCACCAGTCTCCTCCATCCACGGGATTTCCCAGGCAAGAATACTGGAGCTGGTTGCCATTTCTTTCTCCAGGGGATCCTCCCAAAGGGACCAAACCCATGTCTCCTGCTTAACAGATGGATTCTTTACTACTGAGCCACCTGGGAGTCCCTCAAACTCAGAGGGGATTGCAAAAATCTAAGGGACAAACAGATGCTTCTCCATCAAAGAGTTAACCATCGTCTAGTTGAGGAGTAAGATTCATTCCATAGAACAATATGAGAGAATGTACAATCAAGCCCCAATTTGGGCAGAATAGATTATAAATGCCAAAGGAAGGGAGAGAAGGGGAAAATGCAACCCAGCTGATTCTGCAAAAACTCCAACCATGGCTCCTATGTATACAACAGCTGAAAATGGTGTGCTGCCACCCATTCTACTTCCACCAGCAGATTATTGAAATTTTCTCCCCACCCAGTGTAAGGGATTGGAAAAAAAAAAGGCAGAAGGAAGAAGAAAGCACAGGACTATAAACATTCTTACCTAGGAAGGGAAACAGAGTAGAAATGCAAATGAGGTTGTCAAAATTTGCTTCACTTCTTTCCCCCAAGCAATTCTACTTCTGGGTGTTTATCCTAGAGAAATATTCTGAATGCACAGAGAGTCAGTGTTGTTAGTAATGGAGAAAAATTGCAAACGAGTCCATCAGTAAAAGACTGGTTGAACACATTTTGTTATAGCTGTACTGTGGAATCCGATTGCAGCCATTAAAAAAGAATGGTGTGTTTCTTTATGTACTGTCATGGAAAGACCATCAAAATCCATTATTAAACAGAAAAAAAGATAGCAAGTTGGAGAAACACTGCTATAGTGTGATGGAGTTTGTGTAAAACACAGAGGCAGAAAATACTCCATCTCTGTGCAATCCATTCATTCAGTCAGTCAGCCAGTCAACAGTTATCTGTCAGCTCCTATTATGTGCCAGGCAATGTCCTGAGTGCTGGAGAATCCACAGTAAAAAAATAGCAAAAATCCTTACCCTCCCAGAGTTTCCATCATAGGAGGAAGACACAGACGTGAAGCAAATAAGTAAGATGATGGGAAGAAGCCTGAAGAAAAATAAAAGCCTGAAGAAAAATAAGATCATGGGATGGTAAGGGCAGAGGGGAAGGAGTGCCTGGGGCAGGGACATTGCTATTTGAATAGAGTGACAGAGAGAGCAGAGAGACTTGAAGGAGGTGAGGGTGTTGTGACCATCTAGGGGGAGAGGATTCCAGGCAAAAGGAAGAGCCATTGCCAAGGGCAATGTGGTGCTGGCGAAGACTCTTGAGAGCACCTTGGACTGCAAGGAGATCAAACCAGTCAATCCTAAAGGAGATCAACCCTGAATATTCATTGGAAGGATTGATGCTGAAGCTTCAATACTTTGGCCACCTGATGTGAAGAGCCAACTCATTGGAAAACACCCTGATGCTGGGAAAGATTGAGGGTAGGAAGAGAAGGGGGTAACAGAGGATGAGATGGTTGGATTGAATCATTGACTCAACGGACATGAGTTTGAGCAAACTCCAGGAGATGGCGGAGGACAGGGAAGACTGGTGTGCTGCAGTCCATGGGGTCACAAAGAGGCAGACACGACTGAGTGACTGAACAATAGCAACAATTACCAAGGGCAAAGTGACTGGGATGGGGCAGAGTCAGGGAAGAGGGGAGTGGAAGGGATGGGACAGAGAGGTGGAGGGGTACTTCCTACAGAGCTTCAGAGGCCATTCTTTTTTTTTTTTTTTCTTAAAATATTTACTTATTTGGCTGCACTAGGTCTTAGCAGTAGCATGCGACCTCTCAGCTGTGGCCTGTGGGATCTAGTTCCCTGACCAGGGATTGAACCCAGGGCCCCTGAGTTGGGAATTCGGACTCTTAACTGCTGAACCACCATGGAAGTCCCCAGAGGCCATTCTGATGACTTCAACTTTCATCCTGAATGAATCAACAAGCCACTGAACCACGGGGCAAAGCGTGATCTGAGTTCACCTTCAACCAGGCCACTCCAGCTACTGTGTTGAGAACAGATCACTGGAGAGCAGGAATGGAGATTTATGGAAGACTGGTTAGGATCCTAAAACATGACCCTGTAAGAAACACTGGTGACTTGGGCTGGAATGACAGCAGGGGAACCGGGAAGAACTGGTTGAATCCTGGCTGCATTTTGAAGGTGAAGCCAATAGGATTTCACAATGGCGTGAAAATGGAGTATAGAAAAAGAGGCTTTCTTTTTTGCAAAGTACATGAAGGAATGAAGAGGCCATTAACTGAGGTGGGGAAAACTATGGGAGGAACCAGTGTAGGGAGGCCTGTCTGCAGTTCAAGGATGGGTCTCATGGTGTAAAGGACTGATGGAACCTTATTGAGGCCATGATGTGGGGTCTTTGAGCAGGACAATAGCAGTGTATCTCTAGAGAAAGGACACCTCCATCCCCTGCCCGGGCTGAGGAGGAAGAGAGAAGTCTGCAGGGTCTGGACTGGGAACCAGGTCCCCGATTTCAGCAGTCCTGTGGGGGATGCAGCAGAAACTTGGGGAGACGGTGGGATGAGCTGGTCCTTACTCTCAGCTTCTGTCATCCCTGCAGACTTTCCAGCCCTGTGTGGAGTGGGGGGCAGCAGAAAGGGCCATAATTTAGGGAAACGACAAGGGCAGGGACAAGGGACATCTGAGAAGTAACAATGACCAAAACCCCATGAGCACTTGCCAAGCCTTAGAACTACATAAAACCTACCAGGTAGTCCAAAGTGATGGCAATTAAATTTTCTGCCAGCTTGACAGAGCAAAGGCTTGGAGACAGATATTGCCCTGAGTGATAGAAAGTGAGAAACACAGTATCTCTTCAACATCTGAATTTGTGTGGTGAGATTTATGTCCTCCAGACAGACTAATGCATATCAAATGGTCTAGGAGAGCACAAACTCAGCAGTTGTACTCTCTGAGTTCTGTGTTGTTGATATTATATATATATATATATGCACACAAGATAGATAGATATGTCATACATAGATCTATATATCCATGGCGAGATTCCCCGGTGGCTCAGCAGTAAAGAATCCAGCTGTAGTGTAGGAGCCCCAGGAACATGGGTTCAATCCCTGGGTCAGGACAATCCCCTGGAGGAGGGCATGGCAACCCACTCCTGTATTCTTGGCTGGAGTATCCCATGGGCAGAGGAGCCTGGTGGGCTACAGTCGGTAGGGTCTCAAAGAGTCGGACATAACTAAAGCCACTTGGCACACACACGCATATATTTGTGGCGTGCTTGTGTAATTAGTATTATTTTTTTATCCTCACTTCATTTCAACGCCCAGCTATTGAGAAATCCTGGTTAAAAAAAAAAAACAAAAAAAAACCTTTTTGTTCACCAGCCGTCCTTTAGCCACCACATTTTGCTCTACAAATGGATTTTTTATCCCATGCAATAATAAAAGGTTTCTCAAGGAAGGGAATATAAATTCATTTTTCTTATAAATGAAACTATATATTTTAAATATGCCAGGTAAAATAACTGCATGAAGAAATTTCACTAAAGCCACTTGTCAAGTGAACATCATTCTGTGCACACACACACCCTCCTCCAACAAATCTGATTTGAAAGATCCATCTGCTTGGCATAGCTGATTGCATTTAAGTACACCACGCTTTCAGACATAAAGATCTATCTCCACAATAGCTCTCTTGTAACATCATCTTGTTCTAAGACTAAGACTCTTGAGCAGGAGGGAAAGATGTATAGTTTGACTGCAGAGAGTGGCTGCAGGAATGAGATCAATGGCAGACCAGTTACTTTAAGGGAGGAGGAACTTTCCTCCCTATCAAGGAAAGGTAGAAATCTGTCATCTCCTTGAGCCATTTAAGGGCTTTCCTGGTAGCTCAGATGATAAAGAAGCTGCCTGCAATGCAGAAGACCTGAGTTCAATCCCTGGGTCAGGAAGATCCCCTGAAGGAAATGGCTACCCACTCCAGTATTCTTACCTGGAGAATTCCATGGACAGAGGAGCCTGGTGAGCCACAGTCCATGGGGTCACAAAGAGTCAGACAGGATTGAGCGACTAACACCTTCACTTTTGAGCCATTTAAAGAGGGAGTGACCAGTAAATTTAGTCTTCCTAGATGATTACTCAATAGTCCTCAACATGCCCTAGGGGCTCAGGGAGTCCTCCCAGGCACACAGACCCATGTGCAACAGAAATTTGGAGAATGAAAGGCTGCAGTGTACAAGATTCCTAGAGTCCTCATCTGCATCCTGAATCTGACTCCTGGTCAAGCACCTTGGCTCCTGTGACAAACCTTAGATCTGCAACCTGTCCAGGTCCAAGAAACCATGCAGGCCCTGATTGGGCAAGCTTCTTTGTGTCTGAGTTGACCATAATCAAACTTTCCTAATGGGATTCTCTGGAGCGGGTAGCCATGCCCTCCTCCAGGGGATCTTCCCAACCCAGGGATCGAACCCAGGTCTCCTGCACTGCAGCCAGATTCTTTACCATCTGAGCCACCAGCAAAGCCCTAAAATCTTCCTAAGTGAAACCTTCCAGTTGCTCCAAAGAACATGGGGCTAGGTGTTGTAAACACTTGGCTGTTCTCATGGATATAGAATCCGCCCTCTTCTCTGTTTTCTACAAGCCTCTTCTGAGAGGAACACTGATCCCCTGAAGAATCAGATGTCTTCTGACTCCAAAGAAAAAAGTCCCTTATAAAAGAACAATCATGGACTTCCCTGGTGATCCAGTGATTAAGACTCTACGCTTCTAACGCAGGGGGCACAGTTTCTATCCCTAGTCAGGGAACTAAGATTCCACATGCCAGAGCATAGCCAAAAATTAAAAACTGTTAAAAACAATAAGGCCAGTATTCCCTGCAATGGCTACCGAGGCACACCCTCCACTGTGGATTCCAAAGCACCCTTCCTCTCCAGGTCCACCTCACCAACAAATCCTGTCCCCAGGCATAGGCTATTCAAGTAGGGAGAGATCAATAAACCCAGCTTCACCACATCTTCACATCACACCTACTCCCAGGATGGGCTACATAATTTTTGGGATCCAGTGCAAAATGAAAATACGGGGTCTCTTATTCAAAAAATGGGCTTTTCGGGTGGTGCTAGTGGTAAAGAATTCACCTGCCAATGTAGGAGACATATAAGAGATGCGGGTTTGATCCCTGGGTTGGGAAGGTCTCCTGGAGGAGGGCAATTCAACCAATTCCAGTATTCTTGCCTGGAGAATCCTACAGAGGAGCCTGGCAAGCTACAGTCCATAGGGTCTTAAGGAATATAACTGAAGCAAGTTAGCTCGCACGCACACACATTCAAAAATTATTGAGAATGTAATACAAATTAAAAGTCGTTAAGAATTTCAAGACAGGCCTGGTGGTCTAGTGGCTAAGACTCCACACTCCTAAGGCAGGGGACCAGTGTTCGATCCCTGGTCAGGGAACCAGATCCCATGTGCTGTGACTAAGAGTTCGCATGCCACAAATAAAAGATCCCACATGCCGTAACTGAAATTCAGCACAGCCAAATAAACAAATATGCAGTACTGAGTTGTACCCTCAGAAAAGAAAAAGAATTTCAGGACAGCATCATTAGAGCATTAAACCAAGTGGAAGCCCTTTCTGGACCCCGTGAGACTACATGCACTATATGCCCGTGAGGCCAGCCCTGTCGGCCCTGTCTACCCAAGGCCCAAGGCCCAGCCCCGTTCAGTAATGGAGTAGCAATGCTTCCCTCCATCTCCCCACAGTAATGGTCCTGGGTCAGACCAGAGGAGAACCATCCAGTCCTGCCCAGGATGCAAGGGATGACGAGCTAGACCAACTAAATTGTCCTGGAGTCAGGCCGTGTATAGGGAGGGAGAAAGATATATTGCCAGAAGGGGGAATGTCCCAGGTCATAAAAGGAAAAAAACAAAAAAACAAATCACTCGGGGAATGATTTGGGGATGTTAAGGAGGTAGGAGGGGGAGGGGAACTTTTGAATATCTGGAGTAAGCATTGGCCTTACTGAAACTTCCCAACAAGTGGAGAGAGCATCGTGTTAGACAATTGAGAAAACTGAGGCTTCAAACAATAAGAAACTTGCTTCAAGTTATGCAAGTAGAAAAGACCCTGACACTGGGACAGATTGAGGGCCGAAAGCAAAGGGGGCAACAGAGGATGAGATGGTTGGATGACATCACTGACTCAATGGACATGAGTTTGAACAAACTCTGGGAGACAATGAAGGACAGGGAAGCCTGGTGTGCTGCAGTCCATGGAGTTGCAAAGAGTTGGCCACAACTTCGTGTTTGAAAAATACCAAATGCAGATAGCAACTCGTGAACAGGTGTTACTGTGTCTTTGTCTTCAGGAAACCACTTTGAGACAATTTTTGGATATCCTCATTAACAACCTTAAATCCTCAAATTTGAATTTCTACAGGAACAAACAAAAACACGAACTACTCAATACATTTAAATGCTATTATGGACCAGACACAGAGCTGAGGGCTTCTGCGTGTGTTTTACCTTTAAACCTCCCCCAAACACTAATATGTGAGCCCTGCTGTTTCTTTATTTGACAGGGGCTACAGTTTAAGAAAACAGGCTTCCCGGGTGGCTCTATGGTAAAGAATCTGCCTGCCAATGCAGGAGACACAGGAGACATGGGTTCAATCCCTGGGTCAGGAAGATCCCCTGGAGAAGGAAATGGCAACCCGCTTCAGTATTTCTTGGCCTGAAAAATTCCATGAACAGAGAAGTCTGGCAGGCTGTGGCCTGTGGGGTCGCAAAGAACTGAACATGAGTGAGCAACTGAGCATGCACACACAAAGGGTAAGAACCTCACCCACTGCTCCCCTGTCTAGAAAGCGCCAGCCACATTTCGAATCCAGAAACAGCTATCTCCAAGACCATGAACCACTGTTTCCTTCTGGTTTCTTAAAAGGTGAGACAAACGTTTCTAGAACCAGGTCAGAAGGAGAGAGGGTGCATGTCGATACAGATGACCTTTCTTTAAGACCTTGCCTCTAAAGAGTATAAAGAATGACTCTTCCTACATTCACAGGCAGTTACAAAATGTGATGTTGCCAACATGCAGGACTTCTAAAGACTGTTTCCACTGAGAGTTTGGGTCTATATTAGAAACAAACACCACTGGCATGTAAACACGGTAAAAGAATAAAACTTTGTTAAAAGAGGTGGCAATCAAGAAATCTAAAACAGGCGGGAAAACTGGCCATAGGTCCAGGAAGCATCATCAACCAGCTGGTGTCACAGGGTCTCTGGGGTTTGTTCCTTTTGTTGGGTAAAATGAGCTTAATTGGAAGAAGTAATTTCTAAAGGCCTCATTAAGTGCTATGGTTTTCAGAACTCCTATTATCTATTAAACTTGCAATACTGCTTATTCCTTTCTTTGTTCATTTGCTTGTTCATTTGTTTGGTTGGTTGGATTCAAAGGCTTCTGGGCTTACCTTCCTGGGAAAATTTCTGTGATCAACTGCTTCTAGTGAATGAAAACATCCACCATGGACTTCCCTGATAGTCCGGTGGTTAAGAATCTGCCTTGAATGCAGGGGACATGGGTTCAGTCCCTGGCCTGGGAAGATCCCACATGCCTCGGAGCAACCAAGCCTGTGTGCCACAACTATCAAGCCCACACACTGCAGCTGTGGAAGCCCACAGACCTAGAGCCTGTGCTCCACAGCAGTGAGAAGCCAAGAACCACAATGAGGAGTGGCCCCCACTCGCTGCAACTAGAGAAAGCCCAGGTACAGCAACAGAGACCCACCACAGTCAAATAAATACATACATATTTTTTAATGTTTACTTTTTTATTTTTTAATATAAATTTATTTATTTTAATTGGAGGCTAATTACTTTATAATATTGGTTTTGCCATATATTGACGTGAATCCACCACGGGTGTACACGTGTTCCCCATCCTGAACCCCCTTCCCACCTCCCTCCCCATCCCATCCCTCAGGGTCATCCCAGTGCACCAGCCCCGAGCACCCTGTATCATGCATCAAACCTGGACTGGCGATTTGTTTCACATATGATAATATACATGTTTCAATGCCATTCTCCCAAATCATCCTGCCCTCACCCTCTCCCACAGAGTCCAAAAGACTGTTCTGTACATCTGTGTCTCTTTTGCTATCTCGTATACAGTGTTATCATTACCATCTTTATAAATTCCATAAATATGTGTTAGTATACTGTATCAGTGTTTTTCTTTCTGGCTTACTTCACTCTGTATATAGGCTCTAGTTTCATCCACCTCATTAGAACTGATTCAAATGTATTCTTTTTAATGGCTGAGTAATACTCCATTGTATATATGTACCACAGCTTTCTCATCCATTCGTCTGCTGATGGACATCTAGGTTGCTTCCATGTCCTGGCTATTATAAACAGTGCTGCGATGAACATTGGGATACATGTGTCTCTATCAATTCTGGTTCCTTGATGTGTATGCCCAGCAGTGGGATTGCTAGGTCATATGGCAGTTCTATTTCCAGTTTTTTAAGGAATCTCCACACTGTTCTCCATAGTGGCTGTACTAGTTTGCATTCCCACCAACAGTGTAAGAGGGTTCCTTTTTCTCCACACCCTCCTCAGCATTTATTGCTTGTAGACTTTTGGATCACAGCCATTCTGACTGGCGTGAAATGGTACCTCAATACATCTTTAAAGAAACAAACAAAAAAAGACTTCCACCAGATAAAACACTGGACTGCTTTCTAGATGGCAAACTCTAAGGGCCTGAAAACTCCTTTCTAGTCTATTAATAAATGCTATCACGGTGAGGCCACTGCGTCTAACAAGACTATTGATCCCAGGCAGACCCATTATCCAGACCAGGACTCAGAAGACAGCAGTGGAAATCCCAGCTCAGCTGTGGCCCAACATCAGCCCTCAGATGGCAACATTCCCCCACCGTCCTTTGCATCCCTCTCCCATCGCAGCTTGTATTTGTCTTCTGACCTTTTTTGGCTCAGTGATGGTCCTTCAGGCCCTTGCTTGCCATTGGTCCTGAGCAGGCACTAGGCCTCTATATTTCTCACTCTCACAATTGTTTCTCACACACAATTTCCATTTGTCCTCGGCTTCATAAGCATCTGGCCACTCCAAGGAGCCACCCACCCACTCAAGCTTAATCTCCCAGGACACCCTTGGCCGTGGTCTCAGACAGCTTGACCTGATTCACTACAAGAGGGATGTGGAATTAATGGACGTCAGGAGGACTTGGCCTCATTTGTTAACTTTGCTTTAGTTTCCCCCTAACAAACTGGAGATCACCATACACCATGCTAGTTTATGGTAAAAGATTAAACTCTAAAATGTTTTGTTGAGTCACGGAGTCATGTCCGACTCTTTTGCGATCCCATGGACTACAGCCTTCGAGGTTTCTCTGCCCATGGGATTTCCCAGGCCAGAATACTGGAGTGGGTTGTCATTTACTTCTTCAGGATCCAGGGATCTTCCCAACCCACAGATCGAACCCTTATCTCCTGCATTGTCAGGCGGATTCTTTACCACTGAGCCACCAGGGAAGTCTCTAAAATGTACAACCCAAGATGAAAATGCCAGTGATGGAAAATGATGAAGAAAAGAAAGAGAGGTGAGAAGAAGGAAGAAGAGAATTCCAGCAATAAATCCAAGAATTTACATCCAGAAAGTTACCCTGTTACCAATTGGTATGGAATGAAACAGCTGAGATCAATTAAATTCACTGAAATTTGAGATCAGTCATTTTACAGAAAATGATTTTGATGAAATTAATTCAATCTGCAATTCTGGTTTTTAAGCAGCAATAATGATTCCCTTGGCTAAAATGCCGGGCTTTCAGAAGGGGAGGGAAACTTTATTATTACCGAGTGGGGTATCCCCCAAGAGTTCTGGCTTAGATCTGTAGCTGAGCCAAGACATCTGGCAATTTCAAAAATTGAACTTGATCTTTAACAAATATAGACACAAATGTGAAGAACATAAAATCACTCTTCAGAATGAGCCTTAATGGGCTGCACTGCCTTTCAGAAACATTTTCTAATGAGCATTCGGACACGAAGTGATTCCAATTTGTGATGCATTTGAGGCAAAACTGAGAGGAGAAATTGCATTTGCTTTTCCCCACTGGGTTGTTAAAGGCCCCAGACTGACAAGCCTGGAAGACTCAGTGGTGGGTCATGTTCGTGTTCCAACCCCTCGCTTGCTGGGGCTGGGCACGGGGAAGGGCCCAGCAGGATGGAGCCTGTTATGGAACTGTTACAGACCAGTGATGCACACACAGCCCAGGCAGCAAACAGCGAGGGAGGCCCCATCTATGCCAGGTACTGTGCTAGGCACTGGCTGAGAAAGAAGAGTGAAGGTCACAAGACAAAAGCAACACAGAACTCGTGGGCCAGGAGTGAGTGGTACACCCAGCCTTCTAAAACCCTGGTCTCCATTCTCCCAAGTTGTTGGGACCACTGGCTTTTGAGATGCTCTGACTACCAGTCTGTATCCAACTATTTCTTGAATTTCTTGGAGAGATCTGTTTCCTGACATGTGACAGCCTGCATACTTGATTCGTGTTTTGCTGATGCACCGAGCTGGTTCTAACATCTTAATGTTTGCCTCCAACCATGACTTGGCATCAATTTCATCCAGGCAGAGCAGACTCTAAGCTTGCTATGTGGGTCTTTAGATAGACCCAATGTAGGATAGAGATTTTAATTGCAGGTCAACTTAAAGTCTTTTTCTTTTTAGCTTTTTCATTTCAGCAGCTCCAGTTAGGAACCCATCACTGGCCCCAGGCCAGGCCCTTAAGCAACCTCTAGAGATGGATTGAGCCAAAGAGACAACATCAAGGAGAGAGAATCCCTAGGCCTTGGTTATCTTCATGAATTGCAGGGGAGCACCCTACTCTGTTTGGTAGGGCTAGTCTGTAGAATTCCATTATGCAAGTTAGAAAAGGTGCCCCTCAAGGCAGGTAGAGCTCCAGGGGTCTTGGGAAGCCTCTGGTTCTTTGGCAAATAGAACCCCGACTGGTCATCAACCCCACCGCTCCATAGCCATTGTCTTTACACAGGTCACAACCTGTTCTACACGGTGGCTCCGTTTCAGGCAATGGTAACCCTTCTTGGCTCCTTCCTAGACTCTTTCCAAGGCACTTGCTGCTGAAAAGTCCATTGACAGGATGCCTCTAGCCTCCAAAATAACCTGGGCTTCTGTTCATAGGTAACCTCTGCTTTCTCTGGGGCATTATCTGGACTAGATACCATTGTCTGACCCCTGACCCCATCAGGCTGCCCTTCTTCCAGTCCCCTGAGGCTAGCGTTCAGGATCCTAGAAAGACTGTTAATGTATGTGTATGTGTTTGTGTGTGTGTGTGCTCAGTCGTGTCCAATGCTCTATGACCTCATGGACTATAGCCCACCAGCCTCCTCTGTCCATGAAATTTTCTAAGCAAGAATACTTGAGAGGGTTGCCATTTTTTCCGCCAGGGGATCTTCCCAACCCTGGGATTGAACCCTTATCTTTTATGTCTCCTGCACTGGCATGTGGACTCCTTACCACTTCACCTCCTGGGAAGCCCACGATTATGAATAACTGTCACCAGTAGAGTGGAGAGACCAAGAACCTTGCTCTGCAGTCAGGCTGTCTACCTTGCGGTTCCTGCTCCATCCATTCTTAGTCATGAAAGCTTGAGCAAGTTTCTTATACAATTTGTGCCTTAGTTAACTCTCCTGAAAAGGGAGAACAATAATAGTAACCTCACAGAGTCTGGAGGAGGATTCCCTGAGTTAGCACACAAAGTGCGCTAAGAGTAGAACCTGCTCCCTATGATACGTAACATGTAGCTATTATTATTATGATTATCTCATGAAGGTCTTTTATAATAACATGCCATGAACTGTTCTACTATGAGCCCTCAATATTCCTGCATGGTTGAAAACTGTTCAAAATAAAATTTGGGGGAATTCCCTGGTGGTCCAGTGGTTGAGAACCTGCCCTGCATTTCAGGACACATGGGTTTGATTCCCTGGTTGGGGAACTAAGATCCCATGAGTCTTGGAGAAACTATTCACCCATGATCCACCTCCCTGAGAGGTCCATAAAGCTGTCATGCTCTGCTTTCCTTTTGAGCAAGATAGAGCAATGCAGATTGAAGTACCTGGCACTGCATTTAAAACACCTAGGTTCTTTCTAGCTAGGATGCTGCTTAGAAGAGAGTCTGTGTGCTGCGATGAGAGATCCCGTATGGGGCAACGAAGTTCCCAAGTGCCACGCCTAAGACCCAACACAGCCAAATAGATAAATAAACAAGCAATTAAAAAATATGCAACTGAGCCTTAGCCATGATAAAAAATAAAAACATATAAAAAAGTTTTGGGAAGCCACAAAATAATTTCAAGTGAGGGATATGGGTCAGCCCTTCCTACTTGGCCTTAGAGCTAAGAATCAGGTCTTGAATAAATAGGATCGTATCATACATGAAGTGAAGTGAAATTTGCCCAGTCACATTCAACTGTTTGCAATCCCATTGACTATACAGCCCATGGAATTATCCAAGCCAGAACACTGGAGTGGGTAGCCATTCCCTTCTCCAGAGGACCTTCTCAACCCAGGGATCGAAACCAGGTCTCCTGCATTGCAGGTGGATTCTTTACCATCTGAGCCACCAGGGAAGCCCCTCATACATGTGCATATTAATGTATGTTTTATGGGTACCTAGATGGGACCACATTTCACGTGCTATGAAAAGCTTCTTTTAAACTGGGAGCCTCATTCTCCATATTTATGAAAATCAGTAATAACCACATGAGACAACACAGTTGGTGTGTCTCCCTGTTCTCTCACCTCCTATTTCCAAGTCTCTTTTAGTGTGTCTCCCTGTTCTCTCCCCTCCTATTTCCAAGTCTCTATACAAACTCTCTTTCTTCTGTCACCCTTACCACCCTGCTTTCCTTCTCTCTGTCCACCTCTCCCCCAGAGCATCAGAGCAAAAGGAGAAGGAAGAAAATCCACCCATGATCCACCTCCCCAAGAGGGTCCATGAAAACACCGTGCTGTGCTTTCCTTTTGAGCAAGATAGAGCGATGCAGATTGAAGTACCTGGCACTGTGTTCAATACACACAGGTTCTTTTCTAGCTGGATGTTGCTTAGAAGATAGATCCAAATCAGTTATATCTTTCCTAAGGCTCGGTACACACGAGCCTGTGTATAAACCTTTCCTGTTCGGGGTGATTTTTTCCTGCCTGGCATCACTCGGTTGTCCTTTCGCTACACCCTGTGTTTTGCTGATGGCAAATCAATGGCACATTTTTCTTAAACAGCCTGCACTTGGTATTTTACTACCGACCACGAGGGCCCCCGCCTTTTAATTACTCCTGCTGAGCCCAGCACTATATATAACACTAATGTTTCTGGGACTGCCAGCAATTAAAACCAAAAATAAATAACACATTACAAGCTGCAAACCCAGCTAGGCCCGGGGAATGCTATGGATGGATAGAAGGCTTTTGTTTTTAATTGCTCAAGTTTCTCCAGGCCCTGCAGAATGTAAACACCTGACAAACAGCTGCTGGCCAAGAGCTGGAGCAGGGGAGGCCTTGACTTCGGTCTCTTTTCCGCTGTTCTTTCCCTTGTTTGGGGCCCCCCAGGGAACCGACTGAGATTCCTCTGCCTCAGTGTTTCACTCTGCAAAAGGGAGATGTTCAAGAACTCGGTGTGTGCACATCCATCGACGAACGTGCTGTTCTGGGGCATCTATCAAAATGGAACAAGCTATATTGATTTCTGCTCCTATTTTTGCTTTCCTAGCTTGAGTAGAATACTGAACAGGCAGTTTTGACCAATACTTATTTCGTCTACTGAATGGGTGACTTGTATACCAGAAGTTGTCTTTAACCAGGAAGAGCAATTATAAGATCAAATAGTTTGAAGTACAACTTGGACAAATATTTTTATTTTTGGTTAAAGGTACTTTTCATGCAGTACCCAGGTCAGAGGGGTTGGCTGTGCTGTCAACAGCTCCCGAGTGTGGGCAGCTTCACCAAGAAAGAGGGCAAGCCTCATTCAGCTCCTGCCTCTCATCATAACCTTCCAAGGAACTCTGACTTCTTTCTACCTAATAGACAAAAGACTGGGGCTTCCCTGGTGGCTGAGTGGTAAAGAATCCACTTGCCAATGTGGGAGACATGGGTTCAATCCCTGGGTCAGGAAGATCCCCTGGAGAAAGACATGGCAACCCACTCCAGTATTCTTGCCTGGGAAATCCCACGGACAGAGGAGCCTGATGGGCTACAGTCCATGGGGTCACAAAAGAGTCAGACAAGACTTAGCAACTGAACAGCAAGACAAAGTTAAAGGATCAAAGGGCCCTGACGTTGTAAATGCATCTGACATATTGCACAAAATTCTTCTTAGAAAGACTGCACCAATAGAAACTCTGTTTTGCTAAAAAGGTCAGGAATGATTTTCCCTGTTGAAGCTGCTGGATGCCTCCTTAATGATTTCTCCTGGAACTAAGAACCTGTGGACTCCAGACTAGGAGTTCTCTGCCTCAACTCCAAGCAGCCTTCTGGGCAACAGCAGGAAGGTACGAGCTGATCCCAATCCAGGCAGGATTGGGTGCATTCCTCACCAGCAGATGGCTGCACTGTGGTCCAGTCCCCTCAGTCTTACTGCCTAGAATGCCAAGAAATGAAAGATGTAAAACTCAAACACACCAGGGCAAATTCACATGCGTGTCCTTTACCTGTGGGTGGTGGCGCTAGTGGTAAAGAACCCGCCTGCCAATGCAGGAGTCAAAAGAGACATGGGTTCCCGATCCACTGGGTCGGGAAGATCCCCTGGAAGAGGGCATGGCAACCCACTCCAGTAGTCTTGCCTGGAGGATCCCATGGACAGAGAAGCTTGATGGGCTACAGTCCATGGGGTTGCAGAGTCGGACAGGACGGAAGCGACTTAGCACGCACAGGCACGCTGGCGGTTTTGCTGCAGGCAAAGCATCTCTCTTAAAAGCAACAAATAATCAGCCGTGACAGCAGCAGTACTGAGCTAACGCTGACTCATGAATGTCATCATTGTTCTTTCCTGCTCTGGGCATTAGTCCATGTTCAGCCCTAAGCCAGAATGTCTGCATAGAGAACAAAGCTGATGATCCTCGAGATGGCTTTATTGGAGGTGAGCTGCTAATGCAGGTGAACAAAGTGCAAGCCTGGGGGAAGAAACCTCTAAGGACAAGCAGAGCCGAGGGCCTACAGTTACAGTGTTCACTTGTTCCCACTGCCACTGCTTCCTCCTACTGGGTCCCTTCAAGAGGAGGGAGTCATGAATGGCTTTTGGTTCCACGAGAAGTGCCAGTCTGCCTTATTTATTACATTCGAGCATCATCATGTGTCGCCTGACTGCCAATGAACCAAAAAAAAAGGGACCAGCTCTCTCCTCCAAGTCCAGCCCTGATTGCCCCTCTCCTGCACCTGTCAAAGCTCTGGGCACCAATCGCCCTGCCCAAGGGAGGACGGAGAGAGGAGGCAGGGGCCGTGCTGTCAGCCGCGCAGCTGTCTGGCACAGCCCGGCTGGCAGCTCAGGCTCATTGCCTCTCCGTGTCTTTTCAGGTCACATCCATCAACATCCTTTTTCACCCTTGTCAGGTCCCTGGCCCCCACCTCCACCCTCAGCCCCCACTTCCCCTTGGGTTGGCCAGCTTTCCTCGAACAAATGTTTTATTTCTTGCATTGATGGATATCTTGGCATTGCAGCCCCTGTTACACACCAGATTGAACACCATGCCCATTTAATCTGAGGGGTAATCATTTCTCTCTTGCAGAGATGAAGTGTGGATGATTACAGTTCCTACCCGGTGCTCATGGAGCTGTTAGACCTTTTGGCCTTTGGGAGAAGTGTCAGGAAGTGGCAGAAGAGAACAGAGGAATCCCTTCACTGGGGTGTGAGGATGGCACGGGGCGGGGTGGGGGGGAGGTCCCTGTGACCCCTGGAGGGAAAACCAAGAGCCCACAAGTCATCTTCCACAGGAAGTGGAAACTCGGATACCTCCAGGGCCAGACAGATAAGACAGATGTGGAAAACTAGCCTTTGTAAAATAACAGGGAGGGTGAGGCACAGGGGAAATGTGGAGTACACACCCTTCCAAAGAGCATACACATTCAACCTGGAAAAGAACTGTTATTCTGAAAAATCCATCCTTGGACCACTGTCTAGAGACTACTGGTCTGTAATCCTGGAAGATGGCAAGTGTCTGGCTTAGCGTGACAGACACCTGGGTGTCCGTCCTCAACTCGGTCACTTAGTAGCTGCCTGATTGCGGAAATGTCACTTCTAAGCATCCACTTCCCAGCTATGAAAGGGACATGACGTGAGTCATAGCAAGGTTGGGAAGTTACAGGTGCTCTTGCATAATGAGCCTGGGGTCGGGAAGATTCCCTGGAAGAGGAAACAGCTACCCACTGCAGTATTCTTGCCTGGGAAATCCCATGGAGAGAGGAACCCACTGGCCCACAGTCCATGGGGTCACAGAGTGGGACACAACTGAGCACCTAACACTTGGCACAGTGCCCGGCTCCCAGGGGAGCAAATAAGCGTTGGGTTCCTTCCCTGTGAAGTCTCCCAGAGACTTTACTTTCACTAGGCAGACAGTCATAGCTGAGGACTTATTCCCCAACAAGCCAGGCAAGTGGATCTCTTTTAAATGTATCAAGCAATTGGAATAGGTATACCTGGGAACATTTGTTCAGTGAAAGAGCTTCATTATTGTCTAATAATTCTTAGTGAAAAATTCTTTCTCAAGTAATAGACCTTTGAAATCGATAGGGGCTCAATAGCATCATTCATTCATTCATTCATTCACAAACTCTTATTAAGCACCTATCAGATGTAGAATACTGTGACTTCTGCTTTGCTGCTTCTGGGTCTTTTAACTTCCAGCCCTGGAGCCTATTACAGGCAGTTCAAATGGATGTTCTGATTTTACTCAGATCACAGAAGTACAAGGAATATCTTTTCTTTACCCAGCCATAAATATTGATCAGATGACTTTTTAAATCATCTAATTGCTGATTGCGCATCTGCTTAGAAATGGCCCCAAAGCAGCTGCACGGGAACCTGAGCTGTAATTTTGCTAACACATCCGTCAACATTTACGCCCAGCTCTACACCACCTACAGAAGCATACAAGGCACTTAAAACCACAGCTGGTTTTCAGCACTCACACTGTAATTCGCCAATTACCACGGCTTAAAAAATCATTCCAGGGTGGACCAGGAATTATGTAAACCACAGATATAACAGTGATTATACCTGGCCCTTCTGGGTGGCTCTCACCTCAGCCACAGGAATCACTCTGCAAATACTAATTAGTTGCATTCATTCGGGATACCCCGTGCGGAACGCGACAGTCACTGGAAATGGAAGAGAAGCCCTGAGCCACTCTATTGATGGAACAGGAAGGTCAGTGGCTCAGAGCCCAGCTCTGCTCCGCGTGGTACCTCAGAGAAGAGAATGAGGCAACAGAGGTGGTTCTGGCGAAAGTTTTGGGGGCCAAGGGAAAAAGAATGGGATAATAATGGCTTCATGCTTGTGCTCGTGCTTAGTGGCTCAGTTGTGTCCAACTCTTTGTGATCCCGTGGACTGTAGCTCACCAGGTTCCTCCATCCATGGGATTTCCCGGGCAAGAATACTGGAGTGGGTTGCCGTTTCCTTCTGAGGGGATCTTCCGGACCCAGGGATTGAACCCGGGTCCCCTGCATTGCAGACAGATTCTTTACCATCTGAACCACCAGGGAAGCCCAGTAATGGCCTAAAGGGGCTTCTAAAATTCAGAGAGAGGAGGGAACACTGGGGTGATGATTAGGGCAGGGAGGAACAGAGTCGACATCTATCCCAAACAGACTGTCTGGACTTGGTTTAGATTTGCTGTGACCACTGGACTTGAACATCAGGATGGTTGTTTACCTGACCTCCTGCCTCCAAGTAAACACGCTCACCGCTATCACTCTTCCCACATCACAGATTGAGTCACGTGGAATCTCTAACACCCTTTAACCCCATCACTGCCATTACTTTGTATAAGGATCAGGGCAAGGTCCAGTGTGCCCCCTGTTTTTGTAATAAAGTTTTATTAGCACACAGACATTGTCATTCATTTATGTAGGGTCTGTGGCTTTTTTTTTTTTTTTTTTTGCTTCACCGCAGATTTGTATAGTTGCAACAGAGATCACATGGCCTGCAAAGCATAAAATATTTTCCATCTGGCCCCTTAGAGGAAAAGTTTTCCAGTCTAAGGTGGGGCTTTTAACACTTTTCCTCCAAAGTACTTCAAACCAAAAAAAGCATTCATGTTTGGCTTCTTACAAGTGCAAAAATACTTTGATATCACCATGTTTATCTTAAAATCATATGACTTTTGTGCTACAATGTACCTATGTTTGTATTAAAAAAAAAATCACAGGTATTTTGCTCATCCTCAGTCTACAGGGAAAATTGATGACCAAAGAAAATGTACAGTGGCTATTTAACGTTTTAAATTGAGAAGGAGGAATTCATGAGTTAAATTCTAAACCTCTCAGACTAGGATTTGAGGGTCCACCGTGCAGAGATAATCTAGAACATTGAGAGGAAGATGATTCAGGAAAACAGAAGACACTCCAGGAATTTTACGCAGGGAATTGATCACAGTGGGGATGGAAGAGCTGAGACACGCCCTGACAGTGAGACAAGGAAGACACGGTCCCAGCGGGAAGCAGCGCCGCTATCACCACCACCCAGGGCAGGAAGCAAAGGGAAGAGGCAGACACATTAGAACCCGAGAGTCAGGTCTATTGACAGGAGCTGGAGCCACGGTGGGCCTGCGACCAGGATGGCAGCAATGCAGTGACGGAGGAACAGCAGCAGCTACCCGGCCGCTCCTGCCCCATGCCCTCCAGTCTCCCTCTGGCGCCCCCTGCTGGCTGAGCCCGGCTAGAAGCCGCGTGGTCTCCCGACCTGAGAATTGTAGCTTTGATACATTGCAGAGTGAGAGAAGGGCGGGTCAAATAAGCAAACGACTGGCACAGATGGCCATGAGGCAAGGTTACTGTCACTAGGAAGAGTCCATCCAGGAGGTCAAAGAGTGACAGAGCCTCAGCGAATTCATTACGGTGAAGCATCTGGCCCTCAATATGACCCAGAGTCTTCCTCTGACCATATATTACTGACCCCCAGAAATATTCACTTTGATGAAACTCATCTAATGAGCTGCTATTAAAAACAAAACAAAACAAAACAGAGTAACAATCTAGCTGACGAGACATGGAGAGGACTGAACATCATTTAGCTGTATGAAAACTGTAAGGCAACCTGAATTATCTACAGACACGTTGGAGCACGGAGGCCAAACCAAGGGTTGCTTGTTTTAGGATCAGTATGTTTCTAGACATTGGGTTCCATAAGCTGAACGATCTCCATGGCAAAGCTGCCCATGCCATCAAAAACAGACCCATTTCCTCTTTAGGTCAAGGTCCCTCTCCATGGAACTATACTATCCTACAGGAGCCTTGCCTGTGTTCGCTCAGCGACCTGCCCATCATGCTCGCATGACTGGCTAATGGGCGACGCTTTATTTAGATGGGCTAAAGCAATCCGTCAGGTCTCAATCTGGCCTGGGAGACAGCCTGCCTTTTTGAGAACACACATCTTTCTTTTATTCATTACATGTTGCTATTGAGACTGAACTCTCAGAAGACAGCCCTTTCCAGAAGAGGGGTATGGCAGGATGGGGGAATCAAACAAGGTTTGCTATAGCCACTCACATGCCACACGCAGGCCATCCCACACTGTCTCCCTGAGTTTTCTTGGTCCTTGGCTATAGAAGACGGTTCACAGGGTGCCAACCACTTCCTGCATGTTCCCACCCACAGACATTTGCTGACCTGCTTTCCTTCAAGGAATGTCCTTTCTCAAGCTCCTTCCAATGCTCAAGACCCAGCGTGGTGCCCACCTTTTATTGATATGTCCTGACCCCCAAGTCAAGCTAATTCAACTGCCATGCCTCAAGGGTCTCAGAGTATCTTGTTGGAATCCTTTTTATGCAAAACACTCTTCTCTTATTATGATCAGAGATCTTGTTTGGATTCCAAAATTACCTACCAAAGGACAGGAACCATGTCTTCCTCACTTCTATGTCCCCAACAGTGATTGGTATACAGTAAGAGCCCAGTTGGCCTTCCCTGGTGACTCAATGGTAAAGAATCCAAATCTGCTTGCCAATAAAGGAGACACAGGTTCCATTATTGGGTCAGGAAGATCCCCTGGAGAAGGAAATGGCTACCCACTCCAGTATTCTTGCCCGGGAAATCCCATGGACAGAGGAGCCTGGTGGGCTACAGTCTGTGGGGTCATGAGAGAGCAAGATGCAACCTAGCAACTAAAGAACAGCAGCCCAATTATCTGAATGGATAACTCTGACACGTGATCTGGTTTCTCTCTGAAGACTCTCCCCTAGCTCATCCTATTATTAGTGCTAGTTTTTAGAATGTCCTTCCTCTTCTTGACCTAAAATCTTACTCTGTTCATCCATCCGTCTTAGGTGATGCCCCGGTGTCACACAGAATAAGTCTTTTTCTCCTTCTATGTGGCAACCTCTTAGATATTTGAGTAAAGGTCTCCTTTTCTTTCAACTACACCTTCTACACCTTGATAGATGGGCTGTACATCATACCCATCACACTGGCTCTGTCTGACGACTGTCCATTCATGGGATCTACCCTTTACATCTACTGGACTTCCCATTCAAATTATGCTGACGTTGAACTGCAGATGGTTGACTGCAGCCATGAAATGAAAAGACGCTTACTCCTTGGAAGGAAAGTTTATGACCAACCTAGACAGCATATTAAAAAGCAGAGACATTACTTTGCCAACAAAGGTCCATCTAGTCAAGGCTATGGTTTTTCCAGTGGTCATGTATGGATGTGAGAGTTGAACTGTAAAGAAAGCTGAGCACCGAAGAATTGATGCTTTTGAACTGTGGTATTGGAGAAGACTCTTGAGAGTCCCTTGGACTGCAAGGAGATCCAACCAGTCCATCCTAAAGGAGATCAGTCCTGGGTGTTCATTGGAAGGACTGATGTTGAAGCTGAAACTCCAATCCTTTGGCCACCTCATGCGAGGAGCTGACTCATTTGAAAAGACCCTGATGCTGGGAAAGATTGAGGGCAGGAGGAGAAGGGGATGACAGAGGATGAGATGGTTGGATGGCATCACAGACTCAATGGACAGGAGTCTGGGTAAGCTCCAGGAGTTGGTGATGGACAGGGAGGCCTGGCGTGCTGCAGTTCATGGGGTCTCAAAGAGTCGGACAGGACTGAGCGACTGAAGTGAATTGAACATGATTCCTAGCTAGTCATATATGTTCAGTACCATCATGTCCTCTGGGAAATTATTTTAGACAACTGCATTCTCCCACAGCCCCTACTTCCCCCAAGACCTACTCTCCTGAACAATGCAGGCTACTGGACCACTCTTTTCCAGACCAGCTCTCGATTATGGCATTCCTGAGCTCCATCCAGAGATGCTACAGCTGGGCCCCTCAGTGGGGGATGGAGCTGTCTGTACCCAGACACCCTCTCAGTTGCCACAGGAGCCTTAGTTCATATTCAATTAAATTGGCTAATATCAAAGTGCACTGATGTGTTTGTGCACACGTGCCAAGTTGCTTCAGTTATGTCCAACTCTTTGTGACCCCAAGGGCTGTAGCTCGCCATGCTTCTCTGTCCAGGCAAGAATACTGGAGTGGGTAGCCATGTCCTTCTCCAGGGGATCTTACAGACCCAAGGACCAAACCCAGGTCTGCTGAACTGCAGGCGGATTCTTTACTCTCTGAGCCACCAGGGAAGCCTGGTAGGCTGAACAACAGCTGCCAAGACTTATCCACATTCTAATCCCCAGAACCTGTGAATGTTACCTTGTCTAGCGAAGGGGATTTGAAGATGTGATTAAGCTAGTGATCCTGAGGAGGGGAGAGGCTCCTGGGCCATCCAGGTGAACCCAGTGTGACCACAGAGTGCTTATAAGGAGGAGGCAGGGAGGTCCAAGGAGGAAAGAGGGGATGTGAGGATGGAAGCAAGAGGCTGGAATGATTCAAGGAAGGATCAAGAGGCAAGGAATGCAGCCAGCCATGGAAAATTGAGGAGATAAGAAAAATAATTCTCCTCTATAGACAGCAGCAGGAATCAGTGCTGCTCACGCCTTACCTTTAGCCCAGTGAGACTGATTTTGGACTTCTGGCCTCTGTAACTGTAGGAGAATAACTGTGTATTGTTTTCAGCTGCTACATTTGTTGTAATTTGTAATAGCAGCCTCAGGAAAAGAATATAGATGGGAAGAATAAAGGAGAAGAAAAAGACAAAAGTATTTCTCTTTCACATTTAGAAAAAAGTAAGAAATACCTTCCCTAAAAATGCCTAAGATAAAAGATCTTTTCAGAGAGACCAAGCTTAATCTCTCCACTGTCCTTGGAAAGGGACTCCTATATGAGAATATATTGTATTGTATTGTTAGTTGTTCAGTTGTGTCCGACTCTTTGCGACTCCATGGACTGAAGCCCACTTCAGTGCTTCTCTGTCCATGGGGATTCTCCAGGCAAGAATACTGGAGTGGATTGCAGTTTCCTTCTCCAGGCAATCTTTCTGACCCAGGGATCAAACCCGGGTCTCCTGCACTGCAGGCAGATTCTTTACCATCTGAGCTACAGGGAAGCACATATGAGAATATAGTGTATCAATTTCATCAGATTCTGGCAAGGACTTCCAGCCCTCCCTCCCCTTGTCCCCCACACACATACCTTCTGGCCCTTACACTTTGTATGTAAGTGTACACACTCCCACTGCTCTGCTGACACCTGGAAACTCTGCTTTGTTGGGTTTAGGGCCCCTCTGCATCTTTCTAGGCATCTGACACTCACTACGCCCCATCTCTTCCGCAGCGGCTCCTGCCTAAGCCAAGGTAACTCAAAGGGCTTCCCAACCAGTGTGTGGGAGCGGGGAACAATAGCTGGAGCCCAAGTCTTCTTGGTCCTTGTCCAGTGCTCTGTTCACCACCCATGAGGCCTCCTTGTCTACAGGTCAGAAAGACTAGGATTCTTGGGGGCTTTGTCTAGGGAGACAAAAATTACTCTTCCTAAAACCCTGCCAGCCAGAGAAATCCAACTGCATTCCCATCTGCAAATCCTGCTCAAAAGTACCCCAGAGGTTGTCTTTTCTCCCTTATTGCAGGCCAAGGCTTTCCTGGCATGTGTCCTAATTTCTTTCTGCCTCAAAGAAGCCCCTCCTGACCAAAAAAGGCTGGTTCTCCTATTCAAAGGAGTGCAACCTCTCCGCCTCAGCAAATGACATGACATTTGCATAAAGACCGAATTGAGATGCTCTGGAGCGAGTGATGCATTCAGAAAGCCCCTTGCTCTGTTCCTGTCCATCAGCCTCGCCGGAGATCCTCTGCCCTCCGCCTCTGTTTCAGCACGGAGCCAGCGCAGGGAGGCAGGAACTGGGCCAGCTGCCTGACGAGTTTAATGTTAAAATGTGTTGAACATTCACAGGCCACAGAACTCTGCTAAGTGAACCAAATGGGCCTCCCTAAAGCCATATGCTCACTCCATCACATCCCAGCTGCAGCCCTCCTGCAAAAAGGAAGCAGATTTGCTGGGGAAGCGCTGGGGTTTTTTTTTTTTTTCCTTCCTGTTGAACTGCTAATATCAGATGCTGATGTCACAATCAGAGCACCGGCAGAGACAAGTCAGCAGCGAGCAGAGCATCCCCAGAGAGAGCCAGAGTCTATCCTTTCTTAACAAGCACTTTTTAGAGGCATCTTTAAACTTTGGCATCCCTGGTGCATACTTAAAGGATGAGATCACTGCTGAGCATGAAGAGCTGTGGCAGAGACTGGCTAGCTCTTCCTCTAAAACTTTCCCATTTCAGGGGCAATGGGGGGAAAGGATGGGGGAAGGGATAGTTAGGGAGTTTGGGACTGACAGGTACACAGGGCTATATTTTAAATGGATAATCAACAAGGACCTACGGTAGAGCAAAGGGAATTTTCCTCGATGTGATGTGGCAGCCGGGATGGGAGGGGAGTGTGGGAGTGTGGGGGAGAATGGATACTTGTGTATGTATGGCTGAGTCCCTTTGTCATCCATCTGAAACTATTACAGCATTGTTAACTGGCTATACTCCAATATAACAAGCTTCCCTGGTGGCTCAGTGGTAAAGAATCCACTTGCCAGCGCAGGAAACACAGGTTCAATACTAGGGTCAGGAAGATCCCCTGGAGAAGGAAATGGCAACCCACTCCACTACTCTTGCCTGGAGAATTTCAGAGACAGAGGAGTCTGGCGGGCTACAGTCCATGGGGTCGAAAAGAGTTGGACACAACTGAGCGACTAAGAACATTTCTATAAAAATATCCTTCCATGTAGAACATTTTCAGTGATTTTACTTACCTTGTCCCATCCTCTTTCTGATCAGGAAGAAAGGGCTCAATTCTCGATTCCATCCCTGAGGATAAAAGGAGCTGAAGAGAACTTCTTTATAATGTTCTACCATCTCTGTGGGCTGCATGGGGGACAGGTTTCAATCTCACCTGACTTGGAGGTCAGACAGGAAAGAGTGGAAACCATGGAAGGAAGTGATGGCTATCATGGTGTGTGAACACTGCATGGAGACTGTAAACCTATGGATCCATGGTGGCAAGAGACTATGGACAGATATAACAGAATCTCTAAAGCCCCCAAGGAAAAGAAGCTGAAGTGAGAATCTGTGGGAAATAAAGACATTTTAAAACTGCTGTGTGTATGGTGGGAATAAAAGGTGAACTTCCAGTTATAAAATAGATAAATTCATGGGCATAGTATGCACAGCATGGTGACAACAATTAACAAAACTGTGCTGCATATTTAAGAGTTGAAAAAAAGAGTCAACCTTACAAGTTCTTGTCACAAGAAAAAAAAAATGTAACTGTGTATGGTGCCAGGTGTTAAGTGGAATTATTACAGTGACCATTTTACTATATATCAGATCACATCAGATCAGATCAGTCGCTCAGTCGTGTCTGACTCTTTGCGACCCCATGAATTGCAGCACGCCAGGCCTCCCTGTCCATCACCAACTCCCGGAGTTCACCCAGACTCACGTCCATTGAGTCAGTGATGCCATCCAGCCATCTCATCCTCTGTCGTCCCCTTCTCCTCCTGCCCCTAATCCCTCCCAGCATCAGAGTCTTTTCCAATGAGTCAGCTCTTCGCATGAGGTGGCCAAAGTACTGGAGTTTCAGCTTTAGCATCATTCCTTCCAAAGAAATCCCAGGGCTGATCTCCTTCAGAATGGACTGGTTGGATCTCCTTGCAGTCCAAGGGACTCTCAAGAGTCTTCTCCAACACCACAGTTCAAAAGCATCAATTCTTCGGCGCTCAGCCTTCTTCACAGTCCAACTCTCACATCCATACATGACCACAGGAAAAACCATAGCCTTGACTAGACGAACCTTTGTTGGCAAAGTAATGTCTCTGCTTTTGAATATGTTATCTAGGTTGGTCATAACTTTCCTTCCAAGGAGTAAGTGTCTTTTAATTTCATGGCTGCAGTCACCATCTGTAGTGATTTTGGAGCCCAGAAAAATAAAGTCTGACACTGTTTCCACTGTTTCCCCATCTATTTCCCATGAAGTGATGGGACCAGATGCCATGATCTTCGTTTCCTGAATGTTGAGCTTTAAGCCAACTTTTTTACTCTCCACTTTCACTTTCATTAAGAGGCTTTTTAGTTCCTCTTCACTTTCTGCCATAAGGGTGGTGTCATCTGCATATCTGAGGTTATTGATATTTCTCCTGGCAATCTTGATTCCAGCTTGTGCTTCTTCCAGCCCAGCATTTACAAATATTGAATTAGCATGTTGTACACCAGAAAATGATGCTATATGTCCATTACACCTCAATTTAAAAAAATTTTTCTGTCCTCAAAAAAAAAAAATAGTCTTCCATGATCTAGGGTGACCAACTATCTTAATTTTTCGAGGACTGTCCCAATTTTACCACGGAAAGCCCTGTATCCTAGGAAATCTTTTGGTTGGTGGTTTGTTGTTTTAGTTGCTAAGCCATGAGATGACATGGAAGGTAGCCCCCCAGGCTCCTCTGTCCATGGGATTTCTCAGCAAGAATGCTGGAGTGGGTTGCCATTTCCTTCTCTGGGGGATCTTCCCAACCCAGGGATCTAACCAGTGTCTCCTGCATTGCAGGCAGTCTCTTGAATTGCTGTTGGATTCGTTACTGACTGAGCTACCAGGGAAATCCTTTAGTCTCTGGCAAACAGGACTGGTAGGTCATCCTAGTGATCCCCCCTGACCCCTACTATCGCCTGTCAGCTCTATACGGAGGCTCCCAAGCCATAGATCACAGTTCTCAAACTTCCACTTATACCAGCATCACCTGAAAGGCTGGATAAAACATGGGTTTCTGGGCCCCAACACCCACAGTTTCTGGTTCAGTAGGTCTGGGGATAAGGCTCAGGAATTTCCATGTCTAACAGATTCCCAAGTGAGACAGGTGCTGCTGGGTCAGAGACCACACTTTGAGAATCCCACCCTAGGTCAGAGGGTCTCAGACTTTGCTTCAAGTGAGAGTGACTTGGAGAGTTTTGTTTTGTTTTTCTAAAGTCCTGTTATCCAGGCTATTCCCCAGATCAATCATACCAGCATCTCTGAGAACGAGTCCTGGCTGGCAGTAGATTTCTAAGCTCTTCTCTGTCTCTCTCATGCATGCTCAGTCATGTCTGACTCTTAGGACCCCATGGATTGTAGCCCACCAGGCTCTTTAAGCTCTATGGGTAATTCCAATTTTCAGCCACATTTGAGAACCAGTGAGTTGGACCATAAAGAAGGCTGAGCACTGAAGAATTGATGCTTTTGAATTGTAATGCTGGAGAAGACTTTTGAGAATCCCTTGGACTGCAAGAAGATCAAGCCAGTCAATCCTAAAGGAAATCAACCCTGAATATTCTTTGGAAGCACTTTCGCTGAAGCTGAAGCACCAATACTTTGACCTCCTAGTGCAAACAGATTGGAAAAGACCCTCATTCTGGGAAAGACTGAAGGCAAAAGGAGAAGGTGGTGACAGAGGATGAAATAATATCTCCTCTAGAGATATTAAGATATAGGCTTTTATTCAGTCTGTCTGGGAAAGAGCCTTGGATTCTGCATGTTTAACATGTTGCTAGGTCATGATGGAGCAACTGATCTGAGCAACCACACTTGGCGTAGCAAGGCCCCAGCTCAGTGATCCTGAGATTTCTGTGTATCAGAATCACCTGGAATATCTTGTAAGAACATGAAGATTGCTGGGTCCTACACCCTACACTTCTGATGCAGTAGACCCAGATGGCATCCAAGAATTTGCATTTTTAAGAAGTTCCCCAAGAAAGTTCTGGCTACTCATGCCCTAAGAAGAGAAAGGAGTGGATCCTGAGGGGCAAACAACAACAACAAAGGTTCATGACTTTGATAGAGATCCTGACCCATTTTAGGGAAGCACTCAAGGTTCTGACAGGAAAAGTGAACACCTAAGATGCCCCAAGGTCTCCCTTTGATGCTGAGAAATGGAAACAAAATCCATCTTAATGTCAGTATTCACTATACAGCTTCTGATGCCAAATCGGGCCCGTTCAGCAATATCTTACCACAGTCAATACATCTAGAGGTTCAAATTTACAGCTGCCTTCCGCACGCCTGAAAATTCCGTCCTTACTGCAACCCTAGGAGAGAAGCACTATTTTTTTCCCTTCACATTGTGTTTGAGGAAACTGAGGCACAGTGAAGGAAAGTAACGTACCCAAGGTCATGAAATTAGAATCAAGACTTGAAACCAGATAGTCTGACTCCAGTGTTCGCTGTCATAAAGATCACCCTGGACCATCTCCCTCAGGGAGCAGAGAAAAAAACAATGACCTGAACAGAAACATCCAGACCTTATTATTTAAGATAATTAGAACAAATATCCTGTCTCCTTCCAAAGTCTGGTACTCACTGAGGCTTTAACCATTTACAGGGAAAATATAAAACCACAGGGGGAAAAAAGGACATAAAATAGCCCACCAAAACCTTAAAGGATCATTGAAGGTCCCCAGACATCTGCTTCATAGCAGAGGCCTGGGAAATTGTGAGCAACATTTTCTGCAGCCCCATCCACCAGATGATTATGCTCAGAGCAGATCCAGAGCAATTTCTTACCCATCTGTGACTCTGAACAAGTCACCAAATCTTGCTTAGCTTCAGTTTCCTCATCTAGAAAAGCAGGACTCAGAACAGAACCTGCCTCCTAGGAGTGTGGTGAGAGTTAAACCAGGCATTGCATGCTGACAGAGCGTGATCCACTGGAGAAGGGAATGGCAAACCACTTCAGCATTCTTGCCTTGAGAACGCCATGAACAGCATGAAGAAGGCTGAGCACCAAAGAACTGATGCTTTCAAACTGTGGTGCAGGAGAAGACTCTCGAGAGTCCCTTGGACTGCAAGGAGATCCAACCAGTCCATCCTAAAGGAACTCAACCCTGAATATTCATTAGAAGGACTGATGCTGAAGCTGAACTTCCAATACTTTGGCCTCCTGATGCAAAGAGCCAACTCACTAGGAAAGGACCCTGATGCTGGGAAAGATTGAAGGTAGGAGGAGAAGGGGATGACAAAAGGCAGGATGGTTGGATGGCATAACTGATTCAATGGACATGAGTTTGAGCAAACCACAGGAGATAGTGAAGGACAGGGAAGTCTGGCATGCTGCAGTTCACGGGGCCACCAGAGTTGGGCACGACTGAGCAACTGAATAAATTGCATGTCAAGCACTCAGTCTGGTGTCTGCATTAAAGATATGGTAACTATTCTGAGCTATTACTGGAATCTTTTTTTAAAATCTACTTTGAAGGATTATTATGAGGATTGGAAATAATATATGTGCCATGCCTGGCACTAAAACACAAAAGATGCTATTGTTAATATCCCCACCGTGGACATGTGTCATGTGACCTTTAAGGAAATCAGAATATTTGGAGCACTTATCTTATTTCCAGCATTCACTCATTCAACAATTATGACTGGGGGGCTTCCCTGGTGGTCCAGTGGTTAAGACTCCACCCTTCCACTTCAGGGAGCATGGGTTGAATCCCTGGTGGGGAAACGAAGATCCCACAGGCCACACGGTGCAGCCAAAGAAAGAGAACTATCCTACAAAATTCTACTCTGTGCCCTGTGACCTAAGTGGGAAGGAAATCCAAGAAAAGAGGAGACATAAGTATACATATAGCTGATTCACCTTGCTATAGAGTGGAGACTAACGCAACTTAATGCAACATTGTAAAGCAAATATACTCCAACTTAAAAAAGAAAGACATCACTCTCATTGTCACACACACACAAACAATTACTATTGGAAATGGGTCACATTCTGTGTATTTTGAAGATGGAAAATATATGGATGGATCGGATGTGGAACATGGGAGAAAGAGGACTCTCAGAGCTGATCAAAAGTACACAGTCTTCCCACCAACAGTGTAACAGGGTTACCTTTTCTCCACACCCTCTCCAGCATTTATTGCTTATAGACTTTTGGATCGCAGCCATTCTGACTGGTGTGAAGTGGTACCTCATAGTGGTTCTGATTTGCATTTCTCTGATAATGAGTGATGTTGAGCATCTTTTCATGTGTTTGTTAGCCATCTGTATGTCTTCTTTGGAGAAATGTCTATTTAGTTCTTTGGCCCATTTTTTGATTGGGTCATTTATTTTTCTGGAGTTGAGCTGTAGGAGTTGCTTGTATATTTTTGAGATTAGTTGTTTCTCAGTTGCTTCATTTGCTATTATTTTCTCCCATTCTGAAGGCTGCCTTTTCACCTTGCTAATAGTTTCCTTTGATGTGCAGAAGCTTTTAAGTTTAATTAGGTCCCATTTGGTTTTTTTTGCTTTTATTTCCAATAATCTGGGAGGTGGGTCATAGAAGATCCTGCTGTGATGTATGTCAGAGAGTGTTTTGCCTATTACAGCCACTATGGAGAACAGTGTGGAGATTCCTTAAAAAACTGGAAATAGAACTGCCTTATGATCCAGCAATCCCACTGCTGGGCATACACACTGAGGAAACCAGAAGGGAAAGAGACATGTGTACCCCAATGTTCATCACAGCACTGTTTATAATAGCCAGGACATGGAAGCAACCTAGATGTCCATCAGCAGATGAATGGATAAGAAAGCTGTGGTACATATACACAATGGAGTATTACTCAGCCATTAAAAAGAATACATTTGAATCAGTTCTAATGAGGTAGATGAAACTGGAGCCTATTATACAGAGTGAAGTAAGCCAGAAAGAAAAACACCAATACAGTATACTAACGCATATATATGGAATTTAGAAAGATAGTAACAATAACCCTGTGTATGAGACAGCAAAAGAGACACTGATGTATAGAACAGTCTTATGGACTCTGTGGGAGAGGGAGAGGGTGGGAAGATTTGGGAGAATGGCATTGAAACATGTATAATATCATGTATGAAATGAGTTGCCAGTCCAGGTTCGATGCATGATACTGGATGCTTGGGGCTGGTGCACTGGGACGACCCAGAGGGATGGTATGGGGAGGGAGGAGGGAGGAGGGTTCAGGATGGGGAACACATGTATACCTGTGGCAGATCCATTTCGATATTTGGCAAAACTAATACAATATTGTAAAGTTTAAAAATAAAATAAAATTAAATTTAAAAAAAGAAATATGGTAATATAATAAAATGGCAGAAATCTGGAAACAATAAAAAAGCATGTGTTTGTTAAAAAAACAAAAGTACACAGTCTTAGGCATCATAGTGAAAGTGAAATGGAGGAAAAGAGAAAGAAGGAGGTGAAGCTGGAGACACAGACAGGGTACAGTTCATAAGGAAACCTGTGCACGAGATGTGTGTTCTTCTCTCAAAGGCAATGGGGAGCCCTGAAAGGGCTAAGAGCCGAGGAGAGCTGACTGGAAGATGAGACCGAGTGCAGTCACTGCAAGGCATGTGGAAGGTTAGTTCCCTGAGCAAGAATCTAACCTGGACCCCGTGTGGAAGCTTGCAGTCTTAACCACTGGACTGCCAGGGAAGTCCCAGAAAGTCTTACACAGTAGCTTGGGTGAAGCACAGTGGGGCCTGAATTTGAGGCAAGCACAGGAGGAATGGACCGGAAGGGAGACAGGAGAGTGAGTTGGTGTGTTGGCATGAATTGTTGGTTGATTGAATGGAGAGGGTGAGAGGACAGAGACTCCGTCCAAATGGACTCCCAGGTTTCCAACTTGGTAGCCATGGTAGAAATTGCCAGTCATCAGCCCTTCTTCATTCTGGTACATATGTACAATGGAATATTACTCTACCATAAAAAATTAAATAATGCATTGTAGCAACATGGGGGGGTTATATTCACTAGAGATTATCATACTACATGAAGTAAGTCAGAAAAAAACAAATACTATGGATATCACTTATACGTGGTAAAATATGACACAATTGAACTTTTGTGTCCCTACGAAATAGGAACAGACTCATAGACACAGAGAATAGATTTGTGATTGCCAAGGTGGAGGTGTAGTGGGGGAGGGATACACTGGGACTTTGGGATTAGCAGCTGCAAACGATTATATATAGAATGGATGAACAATACCATTCTACTGTACAGCACGAGAAACTACATTCTATATCCTGTAATGGACTTTAATAGAAATGAATATAAAATATATATATATATATATATATATATATATATATAACTGAATTACTTTGCTGTACACCAAAAACTAAACACCACTGTAAATCAACTATTATATGCATGTGCTGTCCAGGTCTTTGCAACCCCATGGACTACAGACCACCAAGCTCTTCAGTCTGTGGAATTTTTCAGGTAACAATACCAGTGTGTGGTGCTGTTTCCTCCTCCAGGGGATCTTCTCGACCCACGGATTGAATCCATGTCTCCTTTGTCTTCTCTATTAAGGCCTCTAGAAGCAAATACATCATCCTGGATGGTGGAAAACCAACTACTGGAAAAACCACAGCTTTGACTAGACGAACATTTGTTGGCAAAGTAATGTCTCTGCTTTTTAATATGCTGTCTAGGTTGGTCATAACTTTTCTTCCAAAGGGCAAGCATCTTTTAATTTCATGGCTGCAGTCACCATCTGCAGTGATTTTGGAGCCCAAAAGAATAAAGTCTGTCACTGTTTTCATTGTTTCCCCATCTATTTGCCATGAAGTGATGGGACCAGATGCCATGACCTTAGTTTTCTAAATGTTGAGTTTTAAGCCAACTTTTTCACTCTCTTCTTTCACTTTCATGAAGAGGCTCTTTAGTTCTTCTTCACTTTCTGCCATAAGGGTGGTGTCATCTGCATATCTGAGGTTATTGATATTTCTCCCGGCATTCTTGATTCCAGCTTGTGCTTCATCCAGCCCAGCATTTCTCATGGTGTACTCTGCATATAAGTTAAATAAGCAGGGTGACAGTATACAGCCTTGACGTACTCCTTTCCCTATTTGGAACCAGTCTGTTGTTTCATGTCCAGTTCTAACTATTGCTTTCTGACCTACATATAAATTTCTCAAGAGGTAGGTCAAGTAGTCTGGTATTCCCAACACTTTAAGAATTTTCCAGAGTTTGTTGTGGTCCACACAGTCAAAGGCTTTGGCATAGTCAATAAAGCAGAAATAGATGTTTTTCTGGAACTCTCTTGCTTTTTCAATGATCTAGCAGATGTTGGCAATTTGATCTCTGGTTCCTCCGCCCTTTCTAAATCCAGGTTGAACATCTGGAAGTTCATGGTTCACATGCTGTTGATGCCTGACTTGGAGAATTTTGAGCATTACTTTACTAGCATGTGAGATGAGTGCAATTGTACAGTAGTTTGAGCATTCTTTGTCATTGCCTTTCTTTGGGATTGGAATGAAAACTGACCTTTTCCAGTCCTGTGGCCACTGCTGAGTTTTCCAAATTTGGGGGCATATTGAGTGCAGCACTTTCACAGCATCACCCTTTAGGATTTGAAATAGCTCAACTGGAATTCCATCACCTCCACTAGCTTTGTTTGTAGTAATGCTTCCTAAGGCCCACTTGACTTCACATTCTAGGATGTCTGGCTCTAGGTGAGTGGTCACACCATCATGATTATCTGGATCATGAAGATCTTTTTTGAATAGTTCTGTGTATTCTTGCCACCTCTTCTTAATATCTTCTGCTTCTGTTAGGCCCATACCATTTCTGTCCTTTATTGTGCCCATCTTTGCATGAAGTGTTCCCTTGGTATCTCTAATTTTCTTGAAGAGATCGCCAGTCTTTCCCATTCTATTGCTTTCCTCTATTTCTTTGCACTTATCACTGAGGAAGGCTTTCTTATCTCTCCTTGCTATTCTTTGCAACTGTGCATTCAAATGGGAATATCTTTCCTTTCCTCCTTTGCCTTTTGCTTCTCTTCTATTCACAGGTATTTGTAAGGCCTCCTCAGACAACCATTTTGCCTTTTTGCATTTCTTTTTCTTGGGGATGGTCCTGATCACTGCTTCTTGTACAGTGTCAGGAACCTCTGTCCATAGTTCTTCAGGCACTCTATCAGATCTAATCCCTTGAATCTATTTTTCACTTCCACTGTATAATCATAAGGGATTTGATTTAGGTCATACCTGAATGGTCTAGTGGTTTTCCCTACTTTCTTCAATTTAAGTCTGAATTTGGAAATTGGAGTTCATGGTCTGTGCCACAGTCAGCTCCCAGTCTTTTTTTTTTTTTTTGCTGTCTGTATAGAGCTTCTCCATCTTTGGCTGCAAAGAATATAATCAATCTGATTTGGGTGTTGACCATTTGGTGATGTCCATATGTAGAGTCTTCTCTTGTGTTGTTGGAAGAGGGTGTTTGGTAAGACCAGTGTGTTCTCTTGGCAAAACTCTATTAACCTTTGCCTTGCTTCATTCTGTACTCCAAGGCCAAATTTGCCTGTTACTCCAGGTATTTCTTGACTTCCTACTTTTGCATTCCAGTCCCATAATGAAAAGGACATCTTTTTTGGGTGTTAGTTCTAGAAGGTCTTGTAGGACTTCAAAGAACTGTTCAACTTCAGCTTCTTCAGCATTACTGGTCAGGGCGTAGACTTGGATTACTATGATGTCAAATGGTTTTTGCCTTGGAAACGTACAGAGATCATTCTGTTGTTTTTGAGATTGCATCCAAGCACCCCTGCCCAGAAATGTGATATTATTAACACAACTAGAACAGATTCCTTGCTCAGGGGGAAATTTGCATTCACCAAGCTTATGGGCCTAATATCTAAAGCCAAACCGTGGTTTCTCAATGTGCAGTGAGAAAATGTATAACTATCACATACAGGGTTTGAGGAGCATATAGCACAGCGAGAAGAATTCATCTGATGCCCTGAATGTTTGAGCACCTCTCATTAAAGCAGAGTTGATCTTAGCAAAGCGTCAGACATGAATGAATGCCTGAGTGTGTGTGTGTGCCCAAGTTGACTACAATTTTCAGGAATATCTTTTCCACATTGGAGGCATTCTGGTCCAGCACCAGAAACACTTAAAGGGACTTCCCTGGTGGCTCGGTGGTTAAGAGCTCACCGGCCAATGCAGGGGACACAGGTTTGATCCCTGGTCTGGGAGGATTCCACATGCCACAGAGCAACTACTGAGCCCATGCGCCCTAGAGGCTATGCTTTGCAACAAGAGAAGCCACCACCATGAGAAGCCCTCACACAGCAACGAAGACCCAGCACAGCCAAAAGTAAATTAATTAATTTAAAAAGAAGCATTTCAAGATCTCTGTTAAGGGGTGACACTGGGCTTCGTTGGGGGCTCAGACAATGAAAAATCTGCCTGAAATGCAGGACATTTCTGGGTCAGAAAGATCCCCTGGAGAAGGGGACGGCTATCCACTCCAGTATCCTTACCTGGAGAAGCCCATGGACAGAGGAACCTGGTGAGTTACAGTCCATGGGGTCACAAAGAGTCGGACATGACTCAGTGACTAACACTTCACAAGGGTCCCACTACCTCATGACAGGACCTGCATTTCCAACAGGGCTTCTCCCGATTGCCAATGTCTTTCTTTGAATGTGTGAACTGCTATAATAAGGTGGCTGACTGCTCTGTCTCTTTAAGGTGACTTTGCCCTGTTCCACTCTGATCTATTATGTATCCGTATTAAAGTTTAACTGCTCAGAAGGCCGCCTGATTTCCCTCACTTCTAAGATCTTAAGCAGTGACTCATGTTAGACCCCAAAGACTGACAAGAGCAATGAAACTAGACTGATCTCTGCCTGTGGCATAGAAACCTTTCTCATGACTTCATAGTCTAATGTTTTGTTTAGTACCAGTGAGACTTCAAATTTTAGGCCGCAGGGAAATTTTTCAGAAAGGTCCCACATAACCCTCGTGCTTAGCAAGTAAGCTGTCATTTCCCCAGAAAAGGACTTTAGATCAGGATCTCGAAGGAATTCCAAGACTGGCTGGACGTCGTTATGCCCCTGCTGGTAGGGGCCAGTGGCTGGCTTAATTCATATTTGAATCTCATGGGGCAATCACTGGCATGGTAACGTCACAATTCCCTTCACTACTGTCACCTCCTGTGGTTCAAGCCTTCTCTCTTCTCCCTAGGAGGCAGATGAGTTATACCATATTTGGACAGCTAAATGGTAAGCCCATATATATATATATATTTTTTTTTTTCCCCCTAAAAAAGGCTTCCTGGCACTAGAGGTGAGTTCCAAGCACATTGCTGATATGATAGTCAATTTCTCTGGCACTGGCATGATGGAAACAACTCGCTAGGGATACACAGGTCAGCATATGCAAAATACATCATTTCAAGGGGCAATTTGCATGGGTGGATGCAGCCCTGAAAAGCACAGCCCTGAAAAGACAAAGAGCCAGTGGGCTCCTTCTACCCTTTAAGCTGGCACCTGTCTCCAAACAAATAGCACAGAATCGGTCTTCAACTCCTCTGTCCCTGGCTGTCCACCTAGAAATGTCAAGGAGATCAGGGGTAGCCCCCAGCTGCCTGCCCCCAGCAATTCCCAGAGCACAGTCTCTGAACCTTGACTACAAACCAAGATAGGTGAACTAGTTCTAAAGGCCCTTCTGATTCCCATGTTCTATTTTAACTGATGCTTTATTAGTTACAAAACTAGAGCTTAGCAGGCACATAGGGATCAATTTACAATAGAAGAAAAGCAGTCATTTGTTTAGCAAGTACTTATGAGCATCTTCTACACAGGGGGCAAGCTATGTTCTGCCGTGGGAGATTCAGTTATGACAGAGGTGCTATTGTGATTCTACCATTTTGTCCTGGCAACTCTTTACTTCCCTCTTGGAACAAGTTGTTAAAGTTATAAGGTTTGTTTTGTTTTTGTTTTTTACTATTTATTTTCCCTGTGTTCTGGGCACATCAGCCCCTCTATACTACAGAAGAACAAATCTGACTCCATATTAAATGTTTCTTTCACTTTAACCTTTGTATACTATTGGTTTTGCTACAAGTTAAGAATCCTCTAATATGGAGTACATACTACATGTACACAAAGAAGACAGTGGGAGCTTTCATTCTGGAGGCATCCAGAAAGGATCCAGAAAGGCAGCAAGTGCTTTCATTCTGGAGGCATCACAGAGGGCTTTATGGAGGCTGTGGCATCTGAAGCCAGGTAATACTGAGGCAGCGCATCTGAGAACGGGATGAGTATACACAGGGAGCTGGGCATCTGGGACGTGCCTGAGGCCATAGGGAGTGAGTCTCACTCTGTATGCTGAGTCTGCCCCCAGACTCCAGGAGAGGGTGGACAGGGAGAGAGGGACCCTGGTGCTTTCCTCTACAATGCAAGTTCCTCTGTGTCACTTGAAAGGGAAGGGACCTAAAACTTGCAGTATAGCAGGTCAGGCTCTAGTCCTAGGCTGCCCACATATTAATCTTGCATGTGCTCTTTTGCCAGCCGTGTGGCCATAGGCAAATTATTTAACTTCTCCTGCCTCAGTTTCTGCAGGTGGAAGATGGGGTTAATCGCACTCATAGTGTTGGGGAAAGGATTAAATGAGACAAGGTAAGCACAGCAGGTAGCGTGGACCCACAGAGCCAGGGCCACGATAACTGCATACACTGTTACGATGATACAGCATGGCAATATTGCATCATAATACGACATGAGATTCTCCCAGGCTGGAAGTGAGTATCCTGTGTAGTGCTATCTATTCTCTGAGCACTGCTTGTCACCTTATCCGGAACTTCTACATCCACTCCAAGCCATTAGAATAAACTAGAGGGTTAAGATGTTTTCAAACTAGATTTTCTTTTCAGAAATAGGTAAAAGCAGCATTTAAAAAAAAAATAATAAAACCTCTGAAACTAATCTCAACCTCTTGGCAATCTACTCCAGAAAAATGACATTGATGATGTGTGTGCATGCTAAGTTGCTCCAGTTGTGTCTGACTCTTTACAACCCTATGGACTGTAGCCAGCCCGGCTCCTCTGTCCATACGATTCTCCTGGCGTGGGCTGTCATGCCCTTCTCCCGGAGATCTTCCTGACTTGGGAGTTGAACCCACGTCTCCTGCACTGGCAGGTGAGTTCTTTAACACCAGCACCACCAGGGAAGCCCGATGATGATAAATGATGCTCATTGAGCACCTACTATTTGCCAGGCATTGCTCTAAAAATATATTCTTTCCTTCCATTCCTTTCATATCCTGACAAGGTCAGTTGTAGTGTTACATGAATTTTAGGATAGAAAAACTGAGGGCTTCCTTAGAAGGACTTGTATCCAACCTGGGCTGGTCCAACATGAAACAAGAGCTCGTTTCTCAAAGCAAAGAGGCTTCCAACATAGTGGTCCTGAGTTTTGCTCCACATCATACGTTTGCCATGTGTGGGAACGGCTGGCTCTCCCGCCACCCACCATCACCAAGCGAAACCACGGCCAGGCTGGGATGTCTCCCCAGGCTGCCGAAACGAAACAGCCTGCCCAGCAGGTGACCGGCATCCCCGAGGGGTGTCATTGCCACTTTCTGATTAGAGACTGTGTGGTTCTCCCACCCTATCTGGAAAAACCTGGGAAAGATTGTAACCCCCAGAAGGTTAAGATCAGACCATCTTTCTCAATGAGCGTGAGGTTACCAGGCCATCATCCCAGAGAACCATCAGCACCACATCCTGGTGCTGGATCGAGTTCAGAAGCATCCTCACGGGCTTCACACGGGGATGCTTCTGATGACAGACAGCAGGGAGGCTCAGATTCCCCAAGAATGTTCACTCTCAGAAGCTATTCCCCACCTGCTTTCATCTCTATCACTTGTCCAATACCCTCTCCCTGGGTTGCAAGAACCAGATTCCTTTCCAGAGAGAAGTTGACAGATAGACAGGAGTGAGGAGTTGGAAATTTTTCAAATTTTCAAATTTCAAATTTTTCAAAGCCTAAGAAAAGGCTTTGATCTGGAAAAAAAAAATAGGGGTTGTCCATTTATTTATTCATCCTTCCCCCCAACTTCCTAGAAAATAATTCTTTTATCACTTTCATACTTCAAAAATTTGGGGGCTTCCTGATAACTCACATGGTAAAGAGCCTGCCTGCAATGCACAAGAGGCCAGTATGACCCCCGGGTTGGGAGGGTCTCCTGGAGAAGGGAATGTCAACAAACTCCAGTATTCTTGCCTAGAGAATTCCACTGGCAGACCATGGGGTCACAAAGAGTCGGACACAACTGAGTGACTAACACTCTCACTCTCACTGCGAAAATTTAATTATCACCTATAATACAAGTTTGAATTTAAGGCTCTTCCAAATCTAGCCCTAAACTATTTATTCATACATATTTCTGCAGTGATCCCATGGGATCTGCTCCAGCCCAACTGGTTCACCCAGAGCTCACTGTCCTTCATACTTGGTGGCCTGGTTCCTTCCCTGGTGGGCTCATTAACACTAGTCCTCCCGCCTGCGCCGCCCTCGTCCCTCCTTTCAGGGATATGCTCATATCAGCTTCCTTCAGAAAGCCTGCTTGAACCACTTCATCACACAAGGCCCCTCCCTCTCCTTGGGAGGGTGTTGTCCCCATGCGGCCCTGGCTTGGTAGAGACGTGTCATCTTTTCACTGCTAGTTGACATTCCATTAATTTACAAAATTCAACAAATTTATTGACCTTTGGGCAAGATACCCAGCTCCCTCTGCCCTGCAGAGATCTGAAGACATAATCCCACCCTACAAGGAGTTTATCATCTGGTAAGAAAGATACATGTGCCATGGAACTCAGCAGCTAACAGAATGAAATAGATGCTCTGGAGATGTATGAGGAATGTGTAGGCGCATGATAGAAGGACACAGAATTCTAACACACAGCCCTCCTGTAGGGCCCCAATGTCCAGCTAATAAGCCAGATGAGTGGCTGGACACAAACCCACAACATATCAGCCCCTGTGATCATCCCAAGGTCTATTCTCTTAATACAAACATTCTTTTTTTCTCTAGAAATTGTCCACTTGACACTCTGCTCTATGTTACGTGGCAGCCAAGAAGGGAGAGGAGCTGGGGGAGAAGGGATCCGTGTGTGCGTAGGGCTGAATTACTCTGCTGTGCACCCGAAACTGTCACATTGCTAATCGGCTATCCTCCACTATAGAACAAAATGTTTAAAAATAAACAGAAACTGTCCACTTGGAAGTCACGTGCATGCCCTTCCAAAGAGGCTGTGGTGCAGGGTGGGCCTGTCTGTATGGAGAGAGAAGGGTCAGGAAGATGGAATTTGACACCTGGAAGTGGGAGGCCAGAGAAACCATCTGGAGAGGGGTGGGGGGCAGTTTTAGACAAGAAGTTCAGCCCATTTCATATAAGCAATCTGGTGTCAACCCAGAGTTAAGAACTTCAACAGGGAGGAGCCGATGTGATGGGTGTCCAGGAGTCCGTGAAAGTGAAAGTCGCTCAGTCGTGTCCGACTCTTTGCGACCCCATACAGTCCATGGAACTCTCCAGGCTGGAGTGGGGAGCCATTCCCTTCTCCAGGGTAATCTTCCCAATGCAGAGATTGAACCCTGGTCTCCCACATTGCAAGTGGATTCTTTACCAGCTGAGCCACCAGAGAAGCCCAGAATATTGGAGTGGGTAGCCTATCCCATCTCCAGCAGATCTTCCCGACCCAGGAATCAAACCAGGGTCTCCTGCATTGCAGACGGATTCTTTACCAGCTGAGCTACCAGGGAAGCCCCATAGAGTCCATGGTGCCCAGCAAACCTGGAGGGGTGAGGCAGATGTCAAAGGTGAAAGCAGCAAAAGCCAAAGTTGGGGGTCAGACAAGATTGGAAGGTCAAGGCAGCAGGATCTCCCATGGAGAAGCTGGTGAGGGTCAGTGGGAGAGCACAGAGAGAAGCCCGTCTACCAGCAGACAGAGTCCGCCCGCTTGTGGGGCTCCTTCCCAGTGCTAGTTCCTGCTGAATGGGAAGACGAAGTGCTCCCACCAGCAGCAGAGGGTCTCAGCCCTGGTCCTTCTCAGGACCTGAGACCCAAGTAAAGGATTCACACCAAAGCTCCAACAATACTGTTCCCTTCCTTTCAAGGACACTAAGCAACCCCTGATGTAAAATATCTCTGAGTCATCAGATGCCTTCAGCATGTCATCAGAGCAACCATAGCTTAGAAATGGCTGCACACCCTCCTGAGTGTCTTCCAAACTCAGTTTATATCGGACAGGACATCCAAACCTAGTCAACGCTAGACTATTCAGTAAACTTGGAGAAGCTGGGTCTTGGTGATCACTCTTCTGAAGGATTTGGGGACCCTGCCCCTCTAATACACGGGGAGATGCCTCTTATGTCTCTGCTAAGTACATATCCATCAGAGGTTAAAAAACAGTGATAGTCTCCGTAATTCTCCCAGGAATGAGAAGCGGTACCGCATCATGGTTATGAGGAAACACCGTGGTGCCAGACAACTTGCTTTGAACGTAGGCGCTGTTCCTTATTTCCTGTGTGACTTTGGACAAGTTACTTCACTTCTCTGTGCATTTCCCCCCAACCATAAAATAGTAACGACCACAATAGTACCCACTTCATAAGCTTGGGGGTAAAGATTAAACATAAGTCAAAGTCTTAGGCAAGTGCTGAATAAATTATAAGTATTACTATTTGCTTTAAAAAAAAATAGACAACATTTTTTTAAATTTTATTTTAGCCGAGCCATGGATCTTGTGGGTTCTTAGCTTCCCCCTGACCAGGGATTGAACCTGGGCAATGGCAGAGTCCTAATCACTGGGCCACCAAGGAATCCCCCCAAATGGATAATACTTCACTGTACAAAGAAGTGAAGAAGTGAGTTTCCCAGAGCCAAATGCTATGCTCTGAAGCGGCTGAGTGGTGAGTGGTGGCAAGCAGAAGCACAAACCCCAGAGTGCTCCATTCCCGTCGTGCAGAAATCCACCTGCCCCGTCCCTGAGCAGGAATGGCCTTGGCCCCACGTTTAACAGATCAGTTTCATAACTCGGGTTGCCTCCTTCATCTTTACTGTTCTCTGTGGTCACATGACACCTTTATTCTGTTCCTCTATATAAATATCATTTCTGTTTTCTGTATTTACTACTCAAATTGATGCATTATACCACAAGCTGTACATTTGTCTTCATTCCAAGGGAGTAATAGATCTTTCTCTCTCTTTTTTTTTGTAATTCAATAATTTGGTTTTCTATACAAAGCAATTCAAGTTTCTACTCCCGAGGGAAGGGGAAAAAACAAAATAAGCAAATAGTACCACCTCAGTATGAAAAGAGGGAGAAAGAGAGAGAGATTGATATAGAAACCCTGAGGGTGAGAGAGAGTGCAATTTCACTGGGAGAAATTACTTCTTAAACATCCGAGGTCTTGCACACCATTTGAATTCGACACAACTATTATTGGCCCGGGCTGGTTAGGGCAAGAAGACAGGTAACAGGTCTAAACAGGGTGTTGTAAACCAGCCAAGAGTCTTCTTTTCCAGATGCTTGTACAAGCCAGGAGGAAAAAAAAGCTGTCTGAAATTCACACCAAGAGTTGGAAGGCACCCAGTAGTGACGAGTGGCAGGGACATTTGCACATGGGATCAGGAGGAGATGAATCCCCGGCTGATGCAGGAAGTGGATCTTAGCTTTTCTCCACCAGCAGTTAGTGAAGTGGAATTCCAGTCTCAGCCAAACAAATACCATGTGGGGACAGCAGAGAAGCTGAGAGGCTGCCACCTCCCAGCTGCGTGCCGCCTGGCAGATAACCTCTTCCAACCCAGGCCTGGGGCTTCTTTAAGAGCCCAGATAGAGGTCCATCCTTCTGTCACCTCAAGTCTCAGCTCTACTCCAGCTGGGAGCAGTCTAGCCCTCAACTATGTCCATGTGTATGTTCACATGTGTGTATATATATGTATGTACACACTTATGTATGTATGTCCATTATATCCCTCTGAGTGACTATGTATGCACACACATACATATGTGTGTATGTGTGTGTGCATATGTGTACATATGCATACATATGAAAGTGAAAGTGTTAGCTGCTCAGTCGTGTCCAAATCTTTGTGACCGCATGAACTGTAGTCTGCCAGGTTCCTCTGTCTATGAAATTCTCCAAGTAAGAATACTGGAATTGGTTGTCATTCCATTCTCCAGGGGATTTTCCCAACCCAGGGACACACACACACACAGACATATATATACACATTATAATATACTATATTAGAAATATATACATACACACACACGGTGTGTGCATGCTCAGTTGCTCAGTTGTGTCCAACTCTTTGCGACCCCATCAACTATAGCCCACCAGGCTCCTCTGTCCATGGGATTCTCCAGGCAAGAACATTGGAGTTGGTTGCCATTTCCTCCTCCAGGGAATCTTCCCAATCCAGGGATCAAACCTGCATCTCCTGTGTCCCCTGCATTGGCAGGCAGATTCTTTACCACTGCACCTCCTGGGAAGCCTGTATAAAGGGTACATATATGTGTATGTATATATGTGTGTGTATATATATGAAGATTGTATATATATATATGGCATATATATAAAAGGCATATATATAATTTTATATATATATATATATAAGTATTTATATATAAAAGGTATTGTTTTGGAGAAACTTAAGCACTCTGTTTCAATTCTCTTCTTTTACAGAAAAAGGAAGGAAGTCCAGAAGCTTTAAGAGACTTGCTTAAGATGACACAGCTGGGATTTGAACCCAGTAAGACACCTGGCCTTTGCTCCCACAGGCTGCCCCTAGAGAAGCATCTTACAGGACCGAAAGGCTGATTTTTACAAGCTGAGCATGTTCAGTGCAGGCTCTCGAGACGGCTGAACACTCACTCCAAAGAGGGAGCCCCACGCGAAACTCTCTTACTCCTCGACATGTTCACACCTGCCGCCCCAACACTTAGGTCCCCGTGCTGCTTTATACATGCTCATATCCCCTGCAGTACTTTGACACGGACGCTGCTCGATCAATGTTTGTGAATGAATGAACGGTTGAGTGGGACACGAATAATGTGACTTTGCAGGGAGGTCCAGGGGGATAAAGATTCACCTAACAATTTATGTTGCTCTTGACGTGCCATGCTTTTTTCCTTGCCCAGGAGGCCAATAGCACAAACACATGCCTTGCCATGAAAAATTCACAACTGTGCATTAGTCAGATACCCTGGTGACATTACTTGCAAACTGGAAAGCCAAGGTCACAGCAAAAGCTGCTGTAAATCAAAAGTGTCTTAAACACAGCATCCTCCTGTTGGGAAATCTGACCCATTTACTGCATTTCCCCCAGGATGAAGGCCACTTAGCTCACATCCTACTTAAAGCGAGGACGCCTGACACTCAAATACATCTGACGCCAACCTGTAACATGGGCCACTGGCTCCCCGGCCTCAATCCCTCTCCCCGCAGACAGCTTAAAGGCAAAGTTTATCCTATGCCAGGTGCATTAGACCATTGCAGGGGAAGATGTGAAAGGCTTGAAAGCAGCTTTCCCCAAACTGTTCCACATGCTATTTCTAGGTGTTTGGCAAATAAAAGCATTGCACCGTCAGAGTTCAGGGAAGCCGCGTCTACTCTATCCTATTCTTGAGGGTTCCACAAAGTGCTTATGAAAAATCCCACAGTGAAGAAACTCATTTAACCTTGCTTTACCCAGGGTCTCCTGATCATTCTGACAACTAACACTTTATACCAGGCGGAGGCAGCTCTGTGGAACCGCCAGCTCTGTGGTTATAGTTACTCATAGCTGTAGAGCCCACTGGGGCCCTCGCGGGGACTTCCCTTCCCGCTTCTCTGATGCCTTAGGGAGCATCGTAGGAGACGCTGCACAGGGAAGCAGTGATGAGAAGGGAAGCCTGCCCGCAGCCTTCTCACTCACCAAGGTCCTCAGGGGCCCATCCAATGCCCCGGCGTCCAGAGGCTGTCAAGTAAAAGCAAACCCGGACTTAGTCAGGACGTTTATTCAAAAGGATTACTGCAAAGTGGTGGGCAGGACTATTGAAATAGCGGGAACACTGTCCCTAAAGTCTGCATACAGCTCAGAGTCAGGTGGAAGGGGCTTCCTTTTATAGAGAAGGGTGAGCAAGCCTAGAAAGACCAGATGTAGGCAAGTTCAGTGAAAAGGTGGCGTGACCAGGGGCTTCCCTGGCAGTCTAGTGGTTAAGACGCCACACTTCCAATGCAGGGGGCACGGATTCCATCACTGGTTGGGGAGCTAAGATCAAGCATGCCACACAGTGTGGCCAAAAACAAATAAATAAATCAAGGTGGCGTGATTGGATAGTCCACCAGAGAAGGTTTCATGTGCGGGCCGGTCCATTCTCAGGAGGGGCATCTGCTGGCCAGGGCTGAGGGTGGGCCAAAGGCCAGGGCATGGAGGAAGTAGGGAAACTTAATGAAGTTTGGGTATTACGCATTTTGTTCCAGTGGCTCCATGTGGATGCAATAGTTCAGTTAAATCCTTTGTGGAACAAAGACTAGAATCTGGAGGGTCTGGGTCTGACCCTGTTATCAGTCAACAAGGGTCGAGGGATCTATGGGTCTTATCTAAGTTGTATGGAGAATGGTGGGTCCTTGCAATAAGCCTGTATCCAGAACCCAAATGGGAAGGGGCTTCCTTTAACCCCTCCCTAGCTGTTTTCCAGGAATGAGGGGCTCTGGGACAGTTCAGTGTTGGCAAGGCCTGTTCACAGCTACATGAATCCAGCATCAATAGTATCCAAGGAACTCATTTCCTCCCACTCTTCACTAGAGTGCTGGCATGGTCAGGCTTTTCAGTAGAATATACAGTCATAGGGAGGAGTCTGAACTCTAAAACCTCATGGCACAGGTGCAGGCAAGAAAGGAATGACAGAGATACCAGGTTACTGACCAGTATGAGTTCTTCCCTTCTTCCTCAGTAACAGAACTCCAATCATCAGCCTGTTCTGCTCCGAATACAGCCACAGGGCTGAGTTCTGGTAACAGAAGGATGTGAAAAGGGCAGGATTCCCAGGAGTGTTCCTTAAATAGGGATGGAGAGCTGGGGCAATGTTTTGCCCATCTGCTTATATTCCTGCCTTGGCCTGGGATGTGCATGAAAGGATTGGAATTCCAACTGCCACCCTGGGTCATGAGGTGACCTTGAAGATGGAAACCACACACTAAGAATGGTAGGAAAGGAAAATACAAGGAACCCAGCTCCCTGAAGACACCATGAGCTGCCAGCCAGCCCAGAATGCTCTACCCTCTTGCTTCTATTTCTTGGGGAAAAAAATTGAAAACCAAAAGTCTTTGTTATCAAGCCATTGTAACTTCCAATTTCTGTTGAACCAGCCCAATGAAACTCCTGATACACAGAGCTGGGGAAGCAGTGTAAAGGGACAGATCAGTAATACTAAGAATACTTTCTACTATTAATCTTTGACAATCTCTTTCTGAACCCTAAGGCCACACTCACCATATACAAAATTTTCCAAAATGTCAAATTCTATCAAGAACATCCCTTGCATACTTGTGTGGCAGTCCACAGCACATAGGCAGGGTTGGGGGCTGTACTGACCTTCGAACTCCTTTTACTGGAAGACCAGGATATGGCGTGGCAGCTGCATAAGGCAACCCATAAGGGTTACTGTCTTCTGAACATTGGTTCGATACTTACAGGTTTGAGTTTATCAGGCTAGCAGGGATGGGGTTCGTGTTTCATTCTAGTATAATATTTGCAAATGGCTCCTTGGGCTTTGTCTTACTAATGTGACTTAGTGCCAAGCTCTCAGGTATGTGCTGCTTGTAACCACCACCAGCAGGGAGAACAAGAGAAAGTGAGGTAGACAGAGGACATTTAATCGGAATTCCTTGATCAGGCAGACAATGATGCGATTGCTCAATAAAGTGAGCCTCAAAATAAGCCTGGGTGAAGTTACCATGGGATTTCCGAGGCAGGAACACAGCAGTGGGTTGCCATTTCCTTCTCCAGGGGATCTTGCCAATTCAATCCCTGGGTTGGGAAGATCCCCCGGAGAAGGAAATGGCAACCCATTGCCACATTCCTGCCTGGGAAATCCCATGGACAGAGGAGCCTGGCGGGCTACAGTTCATGGGGTTGCAAAGAGTTGGGCATGACTGAGCACACACACATACATACCAAAACAAGCCTGGAAAAGCAAGCAGGTATTTTCACCCAGAACTCGGCTTAAATCCCCCTGCATGCCAGGTTGTGCTCTGGTTGGCTGTGGCCCGTGGCCCGTCACCAGGCTAGCACGATAGCGTCTGATGCAGACCAGAGCTCTGAGAAGCTATGTCTTACAGGCGTGATCATTGTGAAGAGTGGTTTATGAACGCTGAGAGCTCTCAACTCTCTCCAGAATGGATTCTTCAGATACTCTTTCTCAATGATACCCCCTTCCCCCAAAACAGCTACAATGATGATGCAGAAAGAAAGAAGCATGGTCATGATCAGTGGCAGGCCTGGACTTTTTGCTGATGTTGGTATTTACTCATTGCATGACCTAAACTACCCACATATTCTGGAACTTGTTTCTTCTTTTTTAAATTTTTATTGGAGTACAGTTGCTTTACAATGTCATGTTAGTTTCTGCTGTACAGCAAAGTAAATCAGCTACATGTATACATATATCCCCGATTTTTTGGATTTTCTTTTCCCATTTAGGTCACCACAGAGCACTGAGTAGAGTTCCCTGTGCTAAACAGTCTGTTCTCATTAATGACCTTTTTACACATAGTATTAATACTGTATTTATCTCAATCCCAAGCTCCCAATTCATCCCACTGCCTCTTTCCTCCCCTCTTGGTGTTATATGTTTGTTCTTTTCTTCATATGTTTATTAGTGACTTCTTGCTGCTATAAAAATTATACACAATGTTGGTATCAGGGTCAGCCTTCAGGTATATTTCCTCAGGGTAATTGCTCAGAATAAGGGTTGCTGTCTTCCGAACATCGGTTCGATACTTACAGGTTTGAGTTTATCAGGCAAGCGTAGATGGAGCTTGTGTTTCATTCTAGTATAATATTTGCAATTTTATAAGGTGTCTCATGTTCTCAATATTGTATCATTTTAGATAAAACAATTCTTTGTTCTCTCGGACTGTCCTGAGAATTGTAGGGTGCTTCACCTTTGCAGCCTCACCTGATAAACATCAGCAATGGCTCCCAGTCACTAGGATTCGCACACACAAACACACGTGAACAGACGCACATTTTCAAATGCCTCTGGGGGTGGGGATGAGGTGGGACAGCTTCTCATTGAGATGCGTGGAGTGGAAAGTTGTGGACAAAACAGACGAGGCTTCCTTAGGCTTTCCATGTAGTTCTTAGATTTTCACACAATTCTAGTAACCCGTGCCTTGTCCAGGATTTTAGGATGCCCAACAAGCACCTTAAAATCGTTTCCTTTAAGATGAAATATTAGCAGTTAAGCCCAGGGTAGCTACCAATGCCCATCTCTGCTATTTTGTGGTTAATCCCGTCCGTCTCAATTCTACCACTGCTAGAGACATAAGACCACAGGGGTCTCTGAGTGCCAAGGTCACCACCACCGAAGTCTTCCAAGGGATAATGAACCGAGGAGAGAACGCACTGTTAAGTTTTGCTTGGTAGGGAATGCGAATTAAATATTTGACTATATAAGGAACCCTGCTTTTCAACAACATTAGCTCCTTACACAATCAGCTGTCTTGGCCAAGGCACAAATAGAGTCTCCCAAATTAAATCTGCGGCTAGCTCTTTCCAGCCAATTTTCTGGAGTCAGAAGTTTGAATTCTTCCAAAGCTGTGGGTAAGGACAGGCACCAACAAAAATGTATGTAGGACTGTGTCAGCCACCATGAACGCGTTCCTTCCAAATGGAAGAAAACCTTCACAAGGGGGGAGAAAGCACCCTTCCTTTCTACGTCCCCCTCTTTGTCTGTCTGTCCCTCCCACTGGCAGTTATTCAGTGGAAGCTGGCTTTCAGTCAGTTTGGTAATGAACAGGAGGTACTCGCTGGCAATCACCAAGTTCTCGGTGATGACTTCTGTTAATAAAAGAGCAAAGAGTCTTTGCTGTTTGTCCTCCTCTGAGTGAAATCCTCCAATTTCCCAGGCTCCAGAAGGGAAGTAACACCAATCATTAGGATCATGACTCAGCTGCTGCTGTTGTTTAGTCGCTAAGTTGAGTCCGACTCTTTGCAACCCCATGGACTGTGTAGCCCCAACAGGCTCCTCGGTCCATGGAATTCTCCAGGCAAGAATACTGGTGTGGGTTGCCATTCCCTTCTCCAGGGGATCTTCCTGACCCAGGGATTGAACCTGGGTCTCCTGCATTGGCAGACAGCCACACACACTGAGCTACGAGGGGAGTCCACACCAATGTCTAGAGTTCTCTAAAAAGAATAGGACAAACATGGGAAAATATTGGGTACACAGAGACCTGTAAAACAGGTATAATAATACCTACTGCAGAGACTCTCCTGGGGTAAGATGAGCTGAAAGCTTAAGTTGAATATTGGATAACGTATAACCATCAGTGAAAGGATTCTTAGTACCATTCCTGCTCTTGATCTAAGGCCATTGCCAAGTTTTCAGAGATTGAAAGTAAGGGAAAAGCCTTGGGAAGCAAATCTGCTTGGCCTCTTTTTTAATCACTGTGTTTCATCAGCAACTTCTGCCAGTCCCCTGCAGAACAAACCTCACTCCTGCTCAGAAGGCAGCAGGTGGACACAGCGGTGTATGTGTTCCAGAAGCTCTCAGGCTGGTTTCAAAAAACACCATTTTATCCAAGTGAATAATATGGTTTCCCTTCTGTAAGCAAAACCATGATATATAGGCAAACTCCACGTTAATTGGATAAACCAGTGGTAAAACCCCCAAAGAACAATTAACTTTCATGTGAAATACTCCCAGCTGAAATCTTGGAAAACTTGCATGTAATTAGTACTCTCTTCCAGCTCTCCAAAGTATAAAATACAATACATTAGGGCTTGTAACACTAATATCGCCAAGAACACAGCTAACATGGGGAAGTCTAATTTGCCACTAATATGCGGATGGCAGGGTGGTTGGTGCTTTCACCTGTTCAGGCTAATTGTTTTTAAAGTGATTTAGAAACTCTCTGCCCGATGGCCCATGGCTCTTGATGTATCGAGTCCCCAGTGCTGGGCTGCGGTAAGTCAGGAAATTTAGAAGTGACCTTTGAGGTCATTTGGTTCAGTTCCCAAGCAGTGGTTTATGGACCTGCTGCATTAGCAGCAGCTCAGTTTACAAATGAGAGTTTCCTGGGTTGCACCCTCAGAGATTCCGGGTCAGCAGGCTTTGGCTGGACCTCAGAAATCCCAATGAAAAATAAATAAATGAACACCTTCTGAATGCCTCCGGAAGATTCTGTTGTCCAGCCGTGCTTGGGAACTACTGATGTCCCCAGCCTTCTACTTAATGCAGAAATCCCCTGTATAACGTGAGTGATGGTGGGCATCCAGCCTCTGCTTGAACAGGTCCAGGATTAAGCTCCAGTCAATGGTGGCTGCCTGGCCCGCCACACCGAGAGGGCCTCTGAGGTTATCCCCAAGTCCAGTAGAAGAGAGTGCCAAGCTGATTGGTGGCCTCTGCCCTGGGCTTAGGTAAGGGCAGTAATGTTGTTGTTCAGTCACTCAGTTGTGTCAGACCCCATGGACTGCAGCACACCAGGCTCCACTGTCCTCCACCATCTCCTGGAGTTTGCTCAAACTCGTATGTATTGAGTCAGTGATGTTATCCAACCATCTCATCCTCTGTTGCCCCCTTCTCCTCCTGCCCTCAATCTTTCCCAGCAACAGAGGCTTTTCTAATAGGTCGACTCTTCACATCAGGTGGCTGAAGTGTTGGAGGTTCAACATCAGTCCTTCCAATGAATGGTCAGCGTTCACTTCCTTAAGAATTGACGGGTTTCATCTCTTTGCAGCCCATGGGACTCTCAAGAGTCTTCTCCAGCACCACAGTTTGAAAGCACCAATTCTTCAGCGCTCAACCTTCTTTACGGTCCAACTCTCACATCAGTACACGATTACTGAAAAACCATAGCTTTGCCTATATGGACCAGTACAGGGCAGTGTGACAACATGTATTTTCCATTCCTGATAAGAGATATCTACTCTGATGAATCCCATTCAATAGTTTTTAGTTTATGAAGATTGAAAAACAGTGGTCTAATTTCCAAGTTAGCCCGATATCAGAGTATTGCACCAAAAGGTCAGAGTCTGAAAACATGGGTTTCAGCTGTGGTTTCAGTTATCCTGCCTTGAGAAATTTGCTTACTCTGAGTGTCAGCTGCCTGTTTATCAAGTAAGGACACGATATCTGCATGGGAGTGTTCTGAGACTCAAATACACTTATGACTGTGAAGAGTCTTTGAAAAGGCTTATTTATATTTTAAAAAAAAGTAAAGTACTCTTATTGTCAGTACACTATCAAACATGAACAGTATTTTCCCAGGAGTACAGGTGCTTGAGCAGGTAGCCAAATGTGTACATGTAGTAAGAGGAAATTCAAAACACCGAGCCTTTCTTCCCGTAATGATATCAAGGCTCCTTTTGTTACCAGAATAAAGGCTTGTTCAAACCAAGAGCAATCAGAAAGTGAGTTTGCCCGGTTTTCACATAGCTTTTATAAACATTTTGTAAACATCCACCTCTCTGCCTTTCCCTCTGCCTTCAAATGCAATCACCCAGCTTGCTCATCGATTGGAATTTAAGTGATCTGCCCTTGGCTTCAACTCATTTGATAGAGTTGTGTAAGTCAAGTGGTGACTTGACCTAATGGGCTTAACGGACCTCTGCTTTTTGAATGAATAGGCTTAATTTGTTAAATACCAGATGAGATAGATACTGATTAGACTGAGAGATTATAAAACTGAATGATTTATCAGTTTGTTAATAATCTCCTTAAGGGCAATATGCCATGTGCTCAATCGTATCTGACTCTTTTCAACTCTATGGTCTATAGCCTTCCAGGCTCCTCTGTCCATGGGATTCTCCAGGCAAGAATACTGGAGTGGGTTGCCATTTCCTTCTCCAAGGGATCTTCCTGATCCCGGGATCGAACCCACATCTCCTATATCTCTGCATTGCAGGCAGATTCTTTACCTGCTGAGCCACTGGGGAAGACCTTAAGGTCAAGGAATAGATCTAAGCTACCTTTGTGCCTTGCAGGACTTTGGGATATATTTTGTACACTGGCTGAACTCGAGAATCTTTTGCTGAGTGAGTGATTGACAGATGGAATGAATGAATAGTTCACATGTGACTTTCAGAGGAACCAAGGCTGACTGAGCTGATATGACAACTAAGACATGTGTGTGTGTGATTGTGTGTATGTGTGTGTGCTAGATGCAGAGCCCTTAAGACATTATTGCTTTAGAAGAAAAAGAACAATGTCCACCCACCTCCAGTAGAACCAACTAAATTTAGTCCATGTATTAAAATTATTTACCATCCAGGTCAGGTCGTTCAGTAGTAAAGAATCTGCCTGCCAATGCAGGAGCTTCAGGAGACATGGGTTCGATCCCTGGGTCAGGAAGATTCCCCTAGAGGAGGAAATGACAACCCACTCCAATATTCTTGCTGTGATAATCCCATGGACAAAGGAGCCTGGCAGGCTACAGTCAATGGGGTCAGAAAGAGTCGGACATGACTGAGTGACTGAACACAGCACCATCCAGGTCAGTTGTATGACCTTCATTTCTGCAAGATACCTCTTGCATCATTGCTCAGCAAGGCAGGAGAGGATTATGGTTATTGGGAACAGGCCTAGCATCAGGTGACTCAGTGTGAGTCCCATCTGTGCCTATACAGCAATTAAAACATATTATCTTTATGTTCCAGTTCCCTCTTTTATAAAACAGAAATCACGATTATTGCATCTACATCTTAAGCATGCAGGTGGGTTACTATTGTGAGGATTACGTGGAAAGCACTCACTGAAAGTGTGTCCACTTAAAATGGTATGTTTCCAGATCATATGAACACAAGACGTCAAAAAAAAGCACCAAGTTAATTGGTAGGATTTCTATCCCACCCAAAGGGAACCAAAATGCTCTTCCACTGAGAGTCCTAAAGGTCAGCATCACAGCCTGTCAATTCCACTAAAACATTTAAATTTACAGAAGGGGTGGAATGGGATGGGTAGGACTTTAGCAAGCTGTCTTTGTTGAAAGCTACCATGTGCTGGTGTCTTGGTCCAAATGCTACAGACTAGGGTGGCTTGTAAACAACAGAATTGTGTTGCTCGCAGTTTTGGAGTCCACAGTGTTTCAAGGCCCCATTATGGCTGGGTGAATGCCCTCTTCCTCGTTCAGAGCCAGCACCTTCTCACTGTGACTTCAGTGGAGGAACGGACTAGGGGTCTGTCTGGAATCTTTTTTTTTAAGGCACTGCTCCTGAGATAAAAAAGGGGCAGGGCACAACCTTTAAAGTAATGATATAGCCCAAGGACAAGACATAAACTTATCAGAACCAACTGGGTCCAAGATGGTGGATGAGCTGACTTTCCCTAGACCTTGAGCTTCATTATACATTCTTTCTAACACATCAGCTTCTCAGGTGGCTCAGTGGCAAAGAATCCATCTTCCAGTGCAGGAGACGAGGGTTCAATCCCTGGGTCGGGAAGATTCCCTGGAGAAGGAAATGGCAACCCCCTCCAGTATTCTTGCCTGGGCAATCCCATGGACAGAGGAGCCTGGTGGGCTATAGTCCATGGGGTCACAAAGAGTCGGACATGAATAAAGAGACTAAGCATGCACATAACATATCCCAAGCTAAATGACACACCCACCAGCACAATGACCGTTCCAAGCCTGACCTTAAAGGTCACAAAGAGGGCGGTGGTCCAATTCCTGAAAATCCCCACGCTTTCCCTAAAATAGCCTATGAAATTCATTCCTTAGCCTATGAAGTTACCTACTGCTATAAAAACTGACCTCACGTATGCAGATGATACCACTCTAAAGGGAGAAGTGAAGAGAAACTAAAGAGCTTCTTGATGAGCTGTATCAAAATTACCAGCTAGAGAATAAAATCTTACCTTAGACCTGTATTTAACAATAGCACAAAGTAACCTATGTTTTGGACTTCCCTGATGGCTCACTAGGTAAAGAATCTGTCTGCCAATGCAGGAGACACAAGTTCGATCCCTGGGTCAGGAAGATCCTCTGGAGTAGAAAATTTCAACCCATTCCAGTATTCTTGCCTGAAAAATCTCATGAACAGAGGAGCCTGGAGGGCTACAGTCCACAGGGTCGCAAAGAGCTGGAGAGGACTGAGTGGCTAAGCACACACAGAAACAATCTATGTTTTAAAAGTTATTGATTAATGTATCTACGGTTTAAAAGAAAAAAAATAACTCAAATTTAGTCACACCCATTCTATAATGGTATGGACACATGCTTCTGTAGCTGGTATTGAGGCTTTCTGCACTTGGAGCAATATTCTCTGATTTAAAAATAAATGACATTGATTTATCATTAGAGCCTTTTTATAGGAGAATTTATCTCAACAGAACTTTTAAAGATATAAAATATACAGTTTATGTAGCCTTAGGTTTCTTAACAGAACCAAATCAAACTGAATAATAAAGTAAAACGGAATAATAAAATGATCAAATAGTGTAAGATCAAGTCAGAACTGATCTGGAAGCACCTTTTATAATTACTAGGCTGGAAGCAGTCTCTGTAGATTCAGCAGAACTGAATCACGAAATGAATTAAGACCATATCAAATTATTAATACTTTTCATACGCCATAAAAAAGTCTTCCTTCCTGCCTCTCTGGGACTGAAGCAAAATGTCTCAAATATCATGCAGGGAAAATGGAGGGAAATTAATAAATAGGATATTGCTTATTGTTCTTTAATAGCTCCTTGTCTAATCCTTTGAATATTTTATGGATCTTTATTCTTTCCAAAGAACTTTCCAAGGCCTTATCTCATTGAATCTCTGTTCTTGAGAGGCGCCTCCTGGCTCAGTAAGTCAGGCGCAGGGCCTGAGGGGTGGACTTCTGGCTGCTCCTCTGGACTGGGCACCTGCAGGGAAGTTCTCTCACTGGTCCACGCTGGCCTGGTCTCACCTGGGCAGGGAGGATGGCAGCGCTCTGATGGAGATGCAGTCAAGAATGCCAACAGCCTCCAGTTGTGAATGCCTTCAGGGTCCACCTCAGCTAAGGGGGCTGTGGTCTCTCTACTCTCAGAGCATCTGTGGGTCAGTGGTTGAGTAAGGCAATGGGGCTGAGGCCAGGCCATTTCCAGCCCACAAGGGACTACCTGATGGGCAGTCTGGGGTCTGGCACTGCCCACTGCACTGGTCTCACAGCGCCCCCTGCTCAGTCCTGCTTCCTTCTACTTTTGCTGTTTAGTTGCTAAGTCGTGTACCACTCTTTTGCGATCCCATGGACTGTAGCCCACCAGGCTCTTCTGTCCATGGGATTTCCCAGCAAGAATACTGGAGTGGGTTGCCATTTCCTTCTCCAGGGGATCTTTCTGACCCAGGGATCAAACCCGTGTCTGCTGCATTGACAGGCGAATTTGTGACCACTGAGTCACCTTCCTTCCACTTAGTCAGCCATAAATGTTATTCCTAGTAAACCTTTGGCATTCCCAACTCCCTCTCAGCATCTTCTTCCAGAGGGCCCAGGTGTCCATCTACTAATAGTGCTTACCTGGGAAGACCAGGATAAGATAATAAAGGTAAAGGTCTTAGCCCAGAGTTGCCCCACGATAAGTTCTCAATAAATATTAGCTATGGCTGGAAGCCTTTCCTCTGGTTTGTGCTTTGAGAATAGAGGCGGTGCTGTTAAGTGATTATCCAACTAGATGAAGTTTTCTCTACCAGTCAGCTACTTTAAAAGATGCCATTTCAAAGGAGCCTTCAGGGGCTTCTCTGGTGATCCAGTGGCTAAGACTCTGAACTCCCAACGCAGGGGGCTTAAATTTGACCCCTGGTCAGGGAACTAGATACCACATGGCACAGCTAAATATCCCTCATACTGCAATGAAGACTGAAGGTCCTGCATGGCGTAACTAAGACCTGCCACAGCCAAATAAATTTTTTTTTTTAAAGAAAAGATTGAATTGACATGGGAGTAAAGGGCTTGCCAGTCTGTATTTGGCTCCAAGTTATTGTGTAAACCTGCATGTGTGAAGTGAAGGTGTGAGAAAGACTTAAAAGTTTTGCAAGTTCAACAAGGCTGTGCAAAAGTTTGACTGTCTCAAGCCTCCAACTTACTCAGGTGCCACCGTGAGATCCAAAAAGACAGATTCAACCCTACCAAAATCCGAAATGCACTGAACAGTTGGCTGGTGGGTTGGATTAAGAGTAAGTCGCTTTAGCATGCACACTCACTACGGGAAAACAAAACAAATTCATTTAAAACAGTGAAGAAGGGAGAATGTAAAGAGTCTAGCACACAAAAGCATGATAAAGGAACATTAATAGCCGTATTACTAAACCGAGACATATAAAATTAGGTTGATACTCTCTATATTCAGTACACTAGTTTCATTAAAAAAAAAAACATTTCTAAGGGGACTTCCCTAGCGGTCCAGTGGCTAAGATGCCACACTCATAATGCTGGGGGCCTAGGCTCGATCCCTGGTCAGGGACTAGTTCCCACATGCTGCACCTAAGAACCTGGCACGGCCAAATAAATTAAATAAATAATTAAAGATCTTTTAAAAAGAAAAAGCTGAAAATTTTCTTGGGGTTTTCAGATCTTTGCTACCGACCCTGTCTTCCTGATTTCCTCCATGAGATCTTAGAACCCTCCTCTGTACCAAGGAGGTGACGCTGGGGACTAGTTGGACATAAAAGTAACTCCTAGAGTGTGAGAAAAACTACCAGAAGTGACTTCTATCGATCTCAGCTTCCATTTCTCCCAGCAACCATTTGAGCTCACAGCAATGGATCGTGTTTTTCAGTCTCTGAGTTGCCCTAAGTGTCTCTCAGTAAAAGAGAAACTGGCCACGAGTTCTGATCATTTGTTCTGATTGGGTATCTCTAATGAAGCTTGCCACACCCTTACAATTCAGAAGGTCATTCCCTTCCAGCAAACCCCTGGTTTTGTGATGCCTGACTCGCCCTGTGCTATTTCCCCTACTCTCGGGGTGGCTTCCTTGGACTCCCGGCCTGACAGCTCAGTGATGCCTCTACCCCATCCAGCCAGAGGGACCAGTGAGAGGCCATTCGTCTCCATCTTCCCAGGCACTGGATGCTCATACAGATTCTACCGATATCCCAGTTCTGTTTGTCTTTAGAATTTCTAATTTCTTCATCATCTTTCTCCGATTCGGTCTTGATTTCTTTCTATCCAGCTTTCTCCCTTGGGGCTGTGTGTTCCATCTAAGCATCTGCTTGCAGCCTCCTTTTGAATTCTCAGGCAAATATTCATTGAATTTCTGTTGCGTTGTTTTCTTCCTCTCTCAATAAATTATCCTGTCTCCTCTTCGAAGTCTCCCTTTCCAAACTCCGGGTTCTTCGTGTACGTGAAAAATCCCTCTGAATTCATCTTCATCTCCTGTGCAGCCTCGTCTTGATTATTTTCCATGGTTGGCACTTTCCTGCCACAGCTTCATATTAACACATCATGCAGTTGTTTAGTCACAAAGTCATGTCCGAGTCTTTGAGACCCCATGGGCTGTAACATCCTACGCTCCTCTGTCCATGGGATTTTCCAGGCAAGAATACTGGAGTGGTTTGCTATTTCCTTCTCCAGGGAATCTTCCCCACCCAGGGGTAACATCTCCTGCATTGGCAGGTGGAGTCTTCACCCCTGAGCCTCCAGGGAAGCTCAGTGCGTTGTGTAGCCCACAGGAAAGTTTGCTAACTTCGTTCCTTGTTTAGGCCAGTCTGCCATCTGTGTGGATAAGCTCTGGAAACAAGGTGGCTACCCAAGCAGAGAGCCCCTCAGCCTCTGAGCGCCCTAAGCCACATAGTTACCAGCCCAGAGCCCCATCTGTTTCTGCCCAAGTCAGGAAGGGTGACTTCTAAGCTGAGCAGAAAGGCAGAACAACCCTTCTGGTCCGAGACACCATGACTGGGATGGGCCACCCCAGAATTTCCCAGTCGTGTGCGTATGTGCTAAGTCACTTCAGTCGTGTCCAATTCATTGAGGTCCCATGGACTGTAGCCCACCTGGCTCCTCTGTCCATGGGATTCTCCAGGCAAGATACTGGAGTGGGTCGTTATGCCCTCCTCCAGGGTCCCAGTCCAATATGGGTCCCATAATCTTGAGGCTGATGGAGATGCCTGTTTATAGATGGAGGATCATTCTGGTTTAATTTGAGAGATAATGTAATGTGGTATCACACACTTGGAAGACAAAATGTAAGCAGCATACAGACTTCAGGACTGACTCAGGGTAAAAACCCCCATTTGCACGTGTTGCATGGGACCCGACATGCTCCAAAAGGAGGGATATCGTGCTTTGCCAGTCCAAATAAGGACTAAAGGTAGGAGGTTTTTTGTTTTGTTTTGTTTTCCCCTTACATAAAAGTAAAGTGCATTTCCCTTGTGAAAACGGACAGCAGACTTAGCTAGGATGAGACCCAGAGTCCTTCCCTGGGAGGCCAGTGGGTCAGGAATCATGGCCTTTGTGTTTGCAAAAGGCACCACCTCATCCAGCTGCACAATCCAGGACAAGTTACTTAATTCCCCTGGGCCTTCACGTTCTCATATATAAAAGAGAGCCAAGGATAGCCAGGTAACAGGATTGTCTAACAAAGGAAACAAGACAATGTATTTGATAATGGGGTCTGCTCTTCTCCCTGGCTTCTGATCCAATGATGACTTTCTGGGTTTAGCACCTGTAGCTGGTGATTCCACAGAACTTTCACAGGCTAAGGGACCCTCCAGGCATCCTGAACTTGGGCAAGGCCCGTCTTCACACAGACCTGGATCCATAGCACCAGGATGAGCAGGTTCCCAAGGGATGATCCTGCCTGGGTTCAATTTTGTTCCTCTCCCTTGATGGCTGAGCAGTCTTAGGGAATATGCACCATACTAGCACTGATAGGATTGTGTGAGGATTAAAAGAGATAATTCCTACAAAATATTTAGCAAATATGTTAATACATAGTCATTCATATCCAAGTCCTTGATTATGTTGACATTTTATCTTTTTCCTAGGGGGACAGAGATGAGGAATCTGAGGTTCTTTCAAACTGAAAGAGAAGAACAGGGAACAGCACCTCTCCACATTCAGAGTTTGGTGTGTGTTAATTCTCAAAATAAGATGAGCAAAGCAGTCGATACTGCTCCCAGTCTACTGAGGAGAAAAACGGAGACATGAAGAAGTTCAATGGTCTTTCCAAAATCACAGGCTGGTGACGGCCTGTGACCCAGCCTTCTGACACCTCACCCAGTGATCTCCACAGACTCTCGCATTGAAACTCAGGTCAACCAGAGACGATCCTCAAGGCCAAAGCTAAGACACTCTTTCCAACCTTTAATAAAAGCATTTGTTTGCTTCAGTGCCAGGTGTAGCTCTCTTCTCTGCCTGCCACGTGCTTCATACAAGACAAGGACACCTACTCAGTTATTCAGCTGGTCTTTGAGATTCCAGGCATCAAGTGGAATCACTCTCTGAGGTCAATCTGAATGATTATTCAAGAGACTCAATTTCCTTTAGAGAAGGCACATTGTCAGTTCAATCTACTGTGGAATTTGTAGTATTAATGAATTGAAGGATACTTCGGGGATTTCTCCCAGATGCTTATTTTAATTTAAGCTCTAGGGGTTTAACTTTCCAAAATACTCAATTTTGTTCATTATGAAAACTAATAACTGGCTTATTTCACTGCTAATTTGGGTACGAAGGTTAATTATCTATAGTGGAGTGGTCTTGAGTTAATCTAAAGTCTACCTGAACACAGAACTGTGGCTAATTGATTCCCCCACACATGGAGGAATGAGTATTTCTTTCTGGAAAAAAGAAAAAGGCTCCACTGACTTGGATTCTTTCTGCCTCTGTCTCTGTAAAGGACACAGGGTCTCTCTGAGATGGTGGGCAACCTCTCCCTTTTTGGATACGGTGGAATCTGTTCACTTGTGTACATGAGAAGGTCCCATTCAGTTCCTGCTCAGCATTTTGTTTTCCACAACAAAGCACTCAGTCACCACTCCTGCGTGAGTGCATGCTAAGTTGCCTCTGATACCCCACTGACTGTAGCCTGCCAGGCTCCTCTGTCCACGGATTTTCCAGGCCAAGATACTGGCGTGGGTTGCCATGTCCTCCTCCCGGGGATCTTCCTGAGCCAGGAACTGAAACCACATCTCTCGTGTCTCCTGAATGGGCAGGCAGATTCCTTCCCACTAGCGCCACCTGGGAAGCCCAGTCATCACTCCCACCCGTTGTTTCTTCACGACAGGTTTAGGAAATGGCAGGTGTATAAATTACATTATGTTAGCATCAGATCAGATCAGATCAGATCAGTCGCTCAGTCATGTCCGACTCTTTGTGACCCCATGAATCGCAGCACGCCAGGCCTCCCTGTCCATCACCAACTCCCGGAGTTCACTCAAACTCATGTCCATCGAGTCAGTGATGCCATCCAGCCATCTCATCCTCTGTCGTCCCCTTCTCCTCCTGCCCCCAATCCCTCCCAGCATCAGAGTCTTTTCCAGTGAGTCAACTCTTCGCATGAGGTGGCCAAAGTACTGGAGTTTCAGCTTTAGCATCATTCCTTACAAAGAAATCCCAGGGCTGATCTCCTTCAGGATGGACTGGTTGGATCTCCTTGCAGTCCAAGGGACTCTCAAGAGTCTTCTCCAACACCACAGTTCAAAAGCATCAATTCTTCAGCGCTCAGCCTTCTTCACAGTCCAACTCTCACATCCATACATGACCACAGGAAAAACCATAGCCTTGACTAGACGGACCTTTGTTGGCAAAGTAATGTCTCTGCTTTTGAATATGCTATCTAGGTTGGTCATAACATGATCTTGATCAAACCAGAATGCCTCACCTTCTAAAATATACCCCAAATAATACTGGTCATAATGGTCATCCTTCGAAAGTCCACAAACAATTAATGCTGGAGAGGGTGTGATAGAAAAGAAACAGTCGCGTACACTGTTGGTGGGAATGTCAACTGGTGCAGCCACTCTGAGGAACAGTTTTGGAGTTTCCTCAGGAAACTAAAAACAGAACTACTTTATGATCCTGCAATCCTACTCCTAGGCATATACTTGGAGAAAATCACAATTCAAAAATATAAAAGGACCCCAGTGTTCACAGCAGCAGTATTTACAACAACCAAGACACGAAAACAATGTAAATGTCCATCAACAGGTAAATAAAAAGATGTGGTGTACACACACACACAGGAATATTACTCAGCCACAGAAAAGAATGAAACAATGCCATTTTCAGCAACCTGGGTGGACCTAGAGATTATCGTATTAAGTGAAATAAGTCAGAGACAGAAAGACAACCATCGTGTGGTATCACTTATATTGGGACTCTAAAAAAATGATACAAAGGAGATTATATACAAAACCAAAATAGACCCACAGACATAGAAGAAAATTTCTGGTAACCAAAGTGGAAAGGAAGGGGGGATAAATTAGAAGTTTGGGATTAACATATACATATACAAACTACATATATACAGTCCATGGGGTCGCAAAGCATCAGGCACAGTTGAAGTGACTTAGCACGCTCACATATATAAAATAGACAAAACAACAAGGTCTTACTGTATAGCACAGGGAAATATATTCAGTATTTGTAATTATTAATAAGGGAAAAGGCTCTGAAAACTTATACGTGTATATATATATATATATATATATATATATATATATATGTACACACAAATGTATATGGTCTTCCCAGGTAGCGCAAGTGGTGAAGAATGCGCCCACCAATGCAGGAGGGACACGAGACTCGGGTTCAATTCTTGGGTTGGGAAGATCTCCTGGAGCAGGAAATGGCAACCCACTCCAGTATTCTCACCTGGGAAATCCCATGGACAGGAGCCTGGTGGGCGACAGTCCACGGGGTTGCAAAGAGTCAGATATGACTGAGAATGCACACAACAAGCATGCACACACACACGGGCATGCAGTATGTATAGGGGTGTGTGTGTGTGTGTGTGTGTGTGTGTGTGTGTGTGTGTAGTTTAATAATCAGTTTGCTGTATACCTGAAACATAGCATTGTAATTCAACTATACTTCAATAAAAAATAAAATTCACCAAAAGGAATGACCACACAATAACAAATCTATCGTCTTGCTCTCTGAATTGTCCCAAAAGACAACAGGTTTCATATACATTCCCTCATCTTCCTAAGAACTCAGTGAAGCACAAAGGATGCTTTACTTCTTTCTCTCTTTAGCAGAAGAAGAAAGAGAGACCCGCACAGACCCAGGTTCACAAGATATCGGGTGTGAGGCATGGAAATAGAACATCGATTTCTTAATTCCTAATTCTGTGCGCTTTCTATTCTATCGCCCCACCTCTGTGATCTGTAATGTATTGGAAAGTATTATCTACTCTCTCAGATACTCTACTACACAGTTCTATTCCTTGTGCTCCAAGAAACCCAATTTTGGCTCCAGGAAGAAAGACAGACTAATGCTGCACACTGGATCCTAGAGGACATTCCATTCATTGACGTTCATGCCTTCGCCTGTACGGTCAGCCCTTTCTCCTTCTGCTGGCTCTGTTCTTATAGAAGGCAGAGCATCTGGGTCTAATTCATGTTCCCCCTCTTCCCAAGGACTGAAGCCAGATTTGGCACTGAACTTCCTATGCACATGTTAGTCTTAGAACTCTCTTTCCCCATCTACCTCTGATTTATTTAAAAATTACTTTCTAAACCAACTTGAAGCAGCTCAAAAATTAATTTAAACTCCCCAAAACTGAATTTGTCAATGTCCACCGTTGTAATTTGTTACGTTGCATTATAACCTACTACAGAACCGTGGCAATGTCAGAACTCTGATGATGTAGTATGGTCTCCATCTACAATATATCATAAAAGCAGTTTCAGCTTGGATGATAGATGGGACAAGTCTGGGAAGAATTTTAAAAGAGACCTAAATTTCTAGAATTTTTTTTTATTCCCTTTAAGTGGCTGAAGGCGTCACCCCTCCCCAAGAGATTACTGAAAATCTAAATCATTTTTTCTCCTCTTTTCACTCTGCATCAAACAGAGGTCTGCAAAGGCAATTAACCTGGCATGGTGGCAGAATTGCTGAGGTGTAATTTGCCTGTGCTCTGGCCTTGTAGCTTTGGCCACGTCCCATCAGTTGGGAAAGGAAAAATGAATCTGCTTTGGTGTAACTATCAACAATCATGGTCTGTCCATCCCTTTGTCAAGCTCCAGGATGCCAGGTCCTTGATAGGTTTGTCCCCAAGGACAGGAAAGAATTCATGTACAGTTGGCATAACACATTTTGTGCAACCTGCTGGCTTAAATGAATCAATGCCAGATCGAGGCTCTACCACCACGGAGGATAACCAGGGTCCTCTGCAGAGATGCATCCTCTATGGCAAAGAGCAAATGCAGAGCATCCGCAGGTACAGATGACATGCCATCATCCTGCTTCTTCCCAGAGTCTTTCTTAGACTTCTCTAGCTAAATGAAGCTCAACAGTCCAGCCATCTCGTTTTATGGTAAAAAGAAATGCAGGCCCGGCGACTCATGCCAGGTCAACAGCAGGAACTTAGAACTGGGTCTTGAGACCTGGGGCCTGTGTTTTACACTCTAACCCAGCAGGTCTCCATGGCAACTACCTAACATGCTAATGTGTCCTGATGAATTCTGAGCCTGGTTGCAGCTAATTCATTATTGAAATAAATTGAAAACTGGGGACTTATTTTGCTTTTTAAAAACGTAATTTTAAAAATGTTATGGAAGTATAGCTGATTTACAATGTGTTAATTTCTGCTGTACAGCAAGGTGGCATTTATACATATGACTATTCTTTTTCATATTCTTTTCCATTATGGTTTATCACAGGATATTGAGTATAGTTCCCCGTGCTATATAGTAGGACCTCGTTAAAACATAAATTAGTTGTCTTTGTAATGACTTTTCCACTTTTGAGCCATCCCACTTGCTTTCCTGAGTGGAGGAAAAAGGGGTGGAGGGTGCCTTGGGAATTGTAGGCCCTTTTTGGGACTAAAATTTACACTAAAGTTCAAATGAATTGTATAAGATTTTCATGGAATTTAAGTGGGGGCACGAATCTACCAACCATATAGGAAGAATTAGGATATTGATGGCACCACTGAGGATAATTGTTTGACTGTCACGATTTGCCATGAACACTACTCTTTCTTTGCTATGCTCCTTGCTTCCATCTCCGGGACTGCGTTTCTCCCCACTAACAATACATATAATAGATAGATAGATAGTTGCTGTTGTTCAGCTGCTCAGTCGTGTCTGACTCTTAGATAGATAGACAGATACACACACACATAAATCATGTGGGCTCAGCTCAGAGCAAGCCCAATAATCTGATCACAGAGATGTGCCAAGGAAACTGAGATATGGCCAGGAAGGAGAACACAGGTGGTGTGTCCTGACCGCCTGATGGTGTGCATCACCTGTGGTTATCACTCTCTGACAACTGCAGCTTCCAAACAGACAGACTAATGTCCAAGGGCGGGAAGGGAGGTTGCCAGGATAAGACACAGTGGTGCGCTTCTCAAAAACATCCTCTGGACTTGTTTTGGCCCCGATTTGGCTTCAAAGTCTCATCGCTTTGAGTGTTCCATGGGTCAGCAGTGACTCCAGAACACTCGCCTTGCTGGTCCTGATTAGATTTACCAGCTTTTGTGGTTGCCATGGAACCTGGCCACTGTGACAGGGAATGAAATGGGACAGGAGAGCGGATTATGGTCCAGTTCAGTGCACAGCCTCTGGGAAATGATTCTCCCTGTATGACTTTGGGCTTGTCACACACCTTTTTTTTTTTAATGTTTCCTTTTTTTCTTTCTTATAAATTGGAGTATAGTTGATTTTGAGCAAACTCTGGGAGACAGTGGAGGACAGAGGGGCCTGGCATGCTATAGTCCATGGGGTCACAAAGAGTCTGACATGATTTAGCAACTGAACAACAGATGGCTCAGACAGTAGAGAACCCGCCTGCTGATGCAGATGCGGGTTTGATCCCTGGTCTGGGAAGATCCCCTGGAGAAGGAAACAGTAACCCACTCCAGTACTCTTGCCAGGAGAACCCCATGAACAGAGGAGCCTGGTGGGCTATAGCCCATGAGGTCACAAACAGTTGGATATGACTGAGCAACAAACACTGGTTAACTTGTAAGTCACTTCGAACTCATTGAAAGCACCTCAGCCCCACCCAAGGAGAGAGGGATCCTTTCATCCTGACTGAACTACTGCTAGAAGATACAATACTTCATGTTCTAATGTAGATGATGAATACCCTGTACTTAAACAAACCGACTAGGATTAATCACAGCTGTTTCGTTTCTCAGCAACTGTTATGTGATTTACCTCTGCTGCTGCTGCTGCTGCTGCTGCTAAGACACTTCAGTTGTGTCCGACTCTGTGCGACCCCATAGATGGCAGCCCACCAGGCTCCCTGGTCACTGGAATTCTCCAGGCAAGAACACTGGAGTGGGTTGCCATTTCCTTCTCCAATGCATGAAAGTGAAAAGTGAAAGTGAAGTCGCTCAGTCGTGTCCAACTCTTAGCGACCCCATGGACTGCAGCCTACCAGGTTCCTCCACCCATGGGATTTTCCAGGCAAGAGTACTGGAGTGGGGTGCCATTGCCTTCACCGTACCTCTGCTGCAAGTTGCTTTGAAAATGGAACTACAGAGCTTAAGCTCTGGGGAGGATATCATCTAATGAAGAATTGAAATTGAATCTAAGCCATGGGAAAAAACTCAAAATGCCCATGTTTCTAGAACTTGGTATGGCATTTCCACAGGTTGAGAGGCTTTTTCTTTTGAATTGTGAAAGATCCATCACATGTTTAATGTTCCTGCTAATCATACCAAATCAAATTTTATCATGATCAGACCTAAAGTGCGTTTTAGTCTGTATTCCCATATGCATACTGAATTCTAAAACAGAGAGTTTCATCCACGTCTCTCAGTCCAAACCACTGTGTGTGGAGAAACAGCATCCTTCTGCACGTTGGTATTTGCTCATCAACATCTTAACACCTGTACGTGTGTGCGTGCTCAGTTACTTCAGTCGTGTCCGACCACAGGTGACTCTATGGGCTGTGGCCTGCCAGGCTCCTCTATCGATGGGCTTCTCCAAGCAAGGATGCTGGAGTGTGTTGCCAGGCCCTCTTCCAGGGTGCACCTGCTAGAGGGGAAGCCAAATGTGGAGGGCGAGGGGCGAATTCAGCCCCCTCGCCTATCAGTTCAGTTCAGTTGCTCAGTCGTGTCCGACTCTTTGCGACGCCATGAACCGCAGCACGCCAGGCCTCCCTGTCCATCACCAACTCCCAGAGTTTATTCAAACTCATGTCCATCAAGTCTGTGATGCCATCCAGCCATCTCATCCTCTGTTGTCCCCTTCTCCTCCTGCCCTCAATCTTTCCCAGAATCAGGGTCTTTTCCAATGAGTAAGCTCTTCCTATCAGGTGGCCAAAGTATTGGAGTTTCAGCTTCAACATCAGTTCTTCCAATGAACACCCAGGACTGATCTCCTTCAGGATGGACTGGTTGGATCTCCTTGCAGTCCAAGGGACTCTCAACAGTCTTCTCCAACACCACAGTTCAAAGGCATCAGTTCTTCAGTGCTCAGCTTTCTTTATAGTTCAACTCTCACATCCATTCATGACCACTGGAAAAACCATAGCCTTGACTAGACAAACCTTTGTTGGCAAAGTAATGTCTCTGCTTTTTAATACGCTGTATAGGTTGGTCATAACTTTCCTTCCAAAGAGTAAGTGTCTTTTAATTTCATGGCTGCAGTCACCATCTGCAGTGATTTTGGAGCCCAAAAAATAAAGTCTGACACTTTTTCCACTGGTTCCCCATCTATTTCCCATGAAGTGATGGGACCAGATGTCACGATCTTAGTTTTCTGAATGCTGAGCTTTAAGCCAACTTTTTCACTCTCCTCTTTCACTTTCATCAAGAGGCTTTTTAGTTCCTCTTCACTTTCTACCATAAGGGTGGTATCATCTGCATATCTGAGGTTTTTGATATTTCTCCCGGCAATCTTGATTCCAGCTTGTGATTCTTCCAGCCCAGCATTTCTCATGATAAACTCTGCATAGAAGTTAAATAAGCAGGGTGACAATATACAGCCTTGACATACTCCTTTTCCTATTTGGAACCAGTCTGTTGTTCCATGTCCAATTCTAACTGTTGCTTCCTGACCTGCATAATACTGTTTTACAATTGTTTTTGATTATCAATAATGGTTGGCATAACAACTCCCCTTTTGGTTATCTTCCCCTGCCTTCCAACTTCTCTTTGTTTCTTAGCAGAGCTTTTTTTCTTGGATACTCAATGCCCTTTGGAGAATTTCTTTGTGGGTCCTAAAGGGAAGTTGTCTTCCATACCATAACCCGCAAGACAAATGCTGGAGTAAAATGAGTTTCAAATGCATTCCGAGGAGCCCCAGGCATGGAAAGAGAGATTCCAGTAAGAACTAGGGAGGAGAGAAAGTCCGGTCTTGGAAAATCTAGCCTGTTGTTTCTTCTGTCTGGTCACCCTGCACAGTAAGATGAAGATGCTCTCTATGGTCCACCTGTAGTCATCTGTGCTACAGGCTGTTGGGGAGGAGGTGACTGAGTGGAGGTGGAGGGTGAGGAACCCACCATCCCTAAACTCCTCCCCTCATTTTCTTGGCCACTGATGTTCCTGGATCTAAAAAAAAAAAACAAAAAACAAAGAAATATCTAAACAGAGAAGAACATGGCTAAGATAGGAAGCATCTTTAGATGTTGGTGGGTTCCTGGGAAAGAACTCTGCAACCTACCTCTCCTGACCACATCACAGAAGTGTAGAAGATCAACAACAAAATTAGCAGGTGTTTGAAAGAATCAGAGACCAGAGGGTCCTGGGCTGCTGGTCTCAGACAGAGCTCAGAAAAGCAGCAAGACTCCAGGAAACAAAAGACTGCTGGAGGCCTCTCATCCATGGGTCAAAGGGAGTCTCAAAGCTTTCCCAGACTTCCCAAGTGACTCAGTGGTAAAGAATCCACCTGCCAATGCAGGAGATGCAAGAGAAGCAGCTTTGATCTCTGGGTCAGGAAGATCCCCAGGAGTAGGAAATGGCAACCCACTCTAGTATTCTTGCCTGGAAAATTCCATGGACAGAGGATCCTGGCAAGCTACAGTCCATGGGGTCACAAAGAGTTGGACACAATTGAGTGTCAGGGCAGGGCAGTGCATGGCTTTCCTGCCTCTCAGAGCCTCTTAGGTGAGAGTATGTTTCCTAGATTCCAACAGCAGCACAGACTCAGCATAGAATGCCATGAAAGATTAAAAGTCTTTGCAGAAGAGTTAACCTAGGAGAACTGAGACTGTTTGCAAGGCTGGCCCTTGACTGGTATCTGAGAATTGAGATTTAGGAAGGATCCTCACCATGGTTTAACTGATAAGAGAGGTTTTTGTGCCTAAGCCATTTGTACAATGTTTATTATGCTAAATGCCCACTTTCCTCCTGGGAGCCTGAAATTTTGGCAGGTTCTAAGCAGAGGTGGTCTCTGTGATCAGCTCCCAGTAAAACCCTGGTCACTGAGTCTCTAATGAGATCCCCTGATGGATAGCATTGTATATATTTTGTCACGCCTGGCTGCCAGGTGATGGTGGTTTAGTCACTTAGTCGAGAAATGGAAGGGACTGGGAATGGGGGAAACTGGGAGATAATTTGGTTTTCCAGTATGTTGTGGGGGTAGAGAGACTCATCTTGCTCCCCAAGAATTAAAATCTTGCCAGCCACCATCACCGGATCTGCATACGAGATCCATAACCTAGCACCAGCACTCAGTTAGGATCTAATGTCCAGAAAGCAGTTATTGCCTTTCAATCCTCAGATGCTTTAACAAAGCATCCATGCAGTATTTTAGCACTGGGAGGACCCAGGCCCCATTTCTCTTCTTAAATCCTGGGTCTTGCCCCTCTTTATATCTTATCCAGACTAGAGAGATTGATAGAAGGAAGGGTGTCCAACCACAACTTTCTTTTTTTTTTTTTAATGAACTCCTTTGAAAATTTCCTTTGTGGGAAGAATCTTGAGGTTTTAAATCCATAAACCAACAGATTATAGTTCTAGATTCTGACTAAATTTGAAATGCTGAAACTTACAGTCATCATAAGTCCTCTCCTGTTTTTCACAGCTAGCACATTGGGCCCCCAATCTAGTGTTCCCCATTCAACAGGCCCCCCCGCCCCAACCTCAGAAATGTACTGGAGCAGGCATAGTAGTTCTTGATGTCAACCTCAAAGGTAGCACTTTAAATATCCCTTAACTTCTCCATAATAAGTTGCAATAGATCTATTATTCATTAGCTTATCTAAACCTTTTCTTGAAGCTCTTTATATTTTCAGCTTCTAATGGAGTCATATTTCTCAGAAGATAATTAAGGTTGAAGGTAGTTTGGACCTTTATATAAATTCCTTAGCCAAGTAATTCCATCATGAGGCTCCCCCAGAGTCCAGTAATGTCCCAAATGCCAGAAAGCTTGAAGACTCCTTAGTGATGGAGCACTGCCTGGAGCCCCTTTCCTCTCCTATGAGAACCTCCTATGCCTAGCTTTCTCCACTCTTGAGAGCAGGTTCATCATCAGCTCCCACTTCTAGCCCACCTCCAAGCACTCCTCTCATCCAATACAACATCTAATACCAAAGACATCAACATGCGGTATTGGAAAAAGTGATTCTTCCCTCTTTTGTTTCACTGGAGTGGCCATTGAACCTGACTTGATCCTCTAGTCTAATTGCTACAAGGACATCTCCACCATAAAGGCTTCATTTATCTCCACGAGAATCTCAACATTCTACTTCGCCAGGACTTTCTTCCTTTCACTCTTTATGTTAACAGGGCACTTTAACTTTGTCTTCCTTTGAATGCTTTATTTTAATTACCACAGGAATGATTTTGTACATGAAAGGCTATGGGAAACCAGGCTGAAAATTCCATTTCTTTCAAGAGTATCAAGTGTGATAAGCTTCCTTACATTGAATACAAGTATAATGTATTCTGTTTGTTGGGAGTGCAGTGTGTGTCTTTCAAGAGAGTATTACCTGTGGCGGATTCATTTTGATATTTGGCAAAACTAATACAATTCTGTAAAATTTAAAAATAAAATAAAATTGGAAGAATAAAAAAAAAAAAAGAAAGACTAATCATATCCAGAGTCTCCAATTTCACAAAGTGCTCTTCCAGTCACGCTCTCAACCCTATGAAAAGTGAGGGTCAATGCAGTGAGGGATGAGGGATCACAGTAAGTGCCCTGGGACATTCACAATAAGGCTGATTCTCTGGTCGTGATACCATGATGCCATCAAATCAGGCGGGTTTGGTGCTCATCTAAAACATGCCCACACCCAAACTGACCTCAAGTGTTATAAACACTTGACTCTACACACATGTACACAAATAAGTGCATGTAAAACCGGTAAAATCTGAATAAGGCGCAACGATTATTCTTTTTTTTTTTTTCCTTTGGCCACACTGCATGCAGTAGGCAAGATCTTTGCTCCCTGACCAGAGACTGACCCCCACACACTCTTCAGTGGAAGCTCAGAGTCTTAAACACTGTACCACCAGGGAAGCCCTTCAAGGGTTATTCTAACATCAGTTTCTTGGTTGGGATACTGTGCTGTGGTCCTGGCAAGACATGGCCACCAGGGGAAATGGGGGAAGTACACGGGATCTCTCTTTTTTATGTCTTGGAACTTCCTATGGGGCTTCCCAGGTAGCTCAGTGGTAAATAAATCCACCTGCCAATGCAAGAGGTGTGGGTTCTGTCTCTGGTTGGAAAGATCCCCTGGAGAAGGAAATGGCAACCCACTCCAGTATTCTTGCCTGGGATATCCCATGGACAGAGGAGCCTGGCGGGCTACAATCCATGGGTTTGCAAACAGTCAGATACAACTTAATGACTGAAAAACAACAACAACAATGTAGCCATAATTACTTTAAAATAGCACATTTAAAAAATAGATTTCACTTGAATTTAAATGTTTAGAGATCCACTTTTTCAGAAGAATGTTTAAATTTGTTTTTTTTTTAATAACTCTGCTAATAAAGACCCAAGTAATACTGATACATGCTATTCCGGTAAGAATTCATTTAACTAATTACATCTACAGTGATGTAATTACTTGGACATGAGTTTGAGTAGGCTCCGGGAGTTGGTGATGGACAGGGAAACCTGACGTGCTGAAGTCCATGGGGTTGCAGAGAGTCAGACACGACTGAGTGACTGAACTGATCTACAGTGACCCTATTTCCAAATAAAGTGGCACTCTAAGTTTAAAAAGGTGAGGACTTAGACATATCTTTTGTTGGGGGTCCGGAGGCAGGGATAAAGAGGAGAAAAGATGCAAAGACAGTCATTCACACCAGGAGAAGGCCATGTGATGAAAGAGGTAGATTAGAACAACGCATCTACAAGCTAAGGAATACCAAAGACTGCTGGCAACTCCAGAAGCTAAGAGAAAGGACTGGGACTGTCCCCCAAGAACCTTCAGAGGATCCACCACCCAGCTAACATCTTGGTTTCAGACTTCTAGCCTCCAGAATTGTGAAAGAAGACATTTCTGCTGTGTTAAGCCAAGACTGAACCAAAAACAAAATAATGGGTTCCATTGTCAATTACTCACACACAATAATACATTGCTCCACTCCACGAAGGAAATAATGGCATACTTTCATCATATTTAAATTATTTTTCACCAATGAATTCTAAAATTACTACCTCAGTGAGCTCCCATAATATAATTCCATGAAATACAATGGAAAATTATTTCAAAAGATTGCAGCAAGGAGTGACATGAGATAACATTAAACAAGGTTACACTTAAAGCGTGCATACTCAGGTTTGAGTGTTTGAAGCCGCACATGAGTCTCCATGTGAAATGGCTGCCAGCAGGGCTTGTATAGAGCAAAGCTCTTTCAGAGCAAGAGAGCCCATGGCCTGGTTATATTCAGACTAGCCAGAGAATACCCACAGTACTGCTATCCTCACTCTGGGGCACCACAGTTTAAGAGGGACATCAATTAACAGCAGCTGAAATCAAGGAGAATGACAAGATTTCTCACTATAAGGAGCTGGTGAAGAAATATTTTAATCCGGAGAAATAGATATGTGAACAGAGCTTTGGAGCTGTCTGATATTTCAAGGGCTGTCATGTTGAAGTAAGATTAAATCAGTCTACAGAAATTAAAGCTAAAATCAGAGATGGATGTTAAACCAGGGACCACTTGGCTCTACAGAAAGACTGTGTCTCAGTAGGACTTGCCTGCTCCAAATAAATCCCCGAATGGCCCTGTACATTACTTACAGTCTCTGCCGCTCATGTCACTCCCGCCCCCCAGGATAAAGGAAACTGCAGAGGATTGCTATTACTAACCATCTAAGAAAGACAACACCACAAACCATTAGGTTTTACTCATGCATTTGCACAGATGACTTTCATAAACTAGGTGTCACCTAGCAAAGCAGAAAACAAGTCCCTGAAAGAATGGGACATGCAATAAATGAATGCACAGGAACTTGCACAGTGGGGTGTGTTCCAGGGAAAGAGTTTCAGAGGAAAGATCACTTCAATAAGAAGGACCCATTGAAAGTTCTTCCTTCAAAGTCTCATTTGTAGACAAGAGTGGTTTCTACCATCCTCCCTTCCATTCCAAGATGAACTGCTTCCAAGAGAATTCCTTTGCTTTACACACACACACGCATGTGCGCGTGCACACACACACACACATGACTGCATGTGAAATAAGTGAATCTGTGTAATGATTATGTTCTAATGTTAAATCCTGGTTGTAACATGCTATCGTCATACAAGACATTACCACTGGGGGAAAACAGATGAAGGGTACATAGGACCTCTCTGTGCTATTTTTGCAACCTCCGGGGACTATTATTTCAAAATAAGTTTTTTTAAAAAACCTTGACTTTAGTTAATTTCATTTCTTTCATTTCCTTTATTTTTCAGCAGAATGTTCACAAATTTTTTGGACAATCTATAGATTCAATTATCAATCACACTTACACATGCCCAATACACTTGACACCAAGACAAGTAATTGGCTGTCCCCTCCCCTCATTCTAAGGGCTTCCCTGGTGACTCAGGTGGTAAAGAATCTGCCTACAATGCAGGAGATCTGGGTTCAATCCCTGGGTCGGGGAGATCCCCTGGAGAAGGGCATGGCAACCCACTCCAGTATTCTTGCCTGGAGAATCCCATGGATAGAGGAGCTGGTGGGCTACACTCCATAGGGTCACAAAGAGCTGGACACGACTGAGCGACTAACACTTCCCTCACTCTGGCGCACCTCCCCTTGAGCGATGCCAGACCCAAATACACTGCTGGTGGCCACCCCTTCAGCGGGAGGGAAGGTATGGAGGCAAGAGAAGGAAATAGATCAAGCAAAAGAAGAAAGGGGAGACAGAAAAGGGAAAGACAAAGGAGGGGAGCAAGCAAGAAAGAAAAGAGAAGAAGAGCCAGCATTTGTCATTCAAAAAGATAAACATTTTACAGCCCAGCTTGACTGTGTCAAGAACACTTGTGTTTTAATAGTATGCCTGCGAGCTTTCAAAACAAGTGTTTACCTGTCACAATAAACAGTTATGAGTGAGGAACACAAAACAGAGAGAACCAGGAGCTGGCAGGCTGCCAGCCTTGCTGCCTGCTGCTCGGTGCTCAGCCTGTCATCCAGGCGACAACAGCTCAACATCTCTTGTCTCCACGGTGAGGCCCGCAATCCCAGGGTCACAGAGCCGCTAAGGCTCCGGGGAGGCCAGTTAGAACCAGAAGGGGCCGGGGGAACCCAGTCCTTAAAGGACACGCAGCAGCAGTTGCCGGCTCGAGGCCAGCCCACAGGGACCAACAGGAGGCCACAGGTCCCGAAAGATGGGAACCCCCCAGAGACTTCTGGAAAGACCCTTGATGGAGAGCTGGAACATGAAATTGCTACACACTCCCTTCCTTCTTGCCCTTTCATCTTCACAACAGGTTCACGCCTGAGGTAAGTCAACAGCAGAGTCGTGCTTCAACTTTCCTATTTATAACTTGCAACTGGGAGCTGGCAGCCTCATGAAAACTAACTTTTATGGAGTAGGTTTTTCTGTAGGAAGAGACTTCACATACATCTGTCTCAGTTAATCCTCACAATAACCACTTGTCATGGCCAGCCTAATAGGATCATCCCCACTTTGAGGAAGCCGGACAAGTCCTTTCACCTATAAACCTCAAAGTCTATCATCTACTGAACAGCCAAATAAGAGCTCCAACACATAAGCACAGGTCTCAAATGATCTGTGGTTCTAAAACCCAGGTGTGCAGAAGAGTCTCTGGAGTCACCAGCTTGGAACGCTTCAAGCGTTTTAGCATCAGCAGATATGGGCTGTGACCCAACCATCAGCATTTTTAAACACTCAGGAAGCTGGCTGAGAGCTGGGTGACTCTGAAGCAGTTAGTCAGAAAAGTGTAATTTGAGAAGCAACATCGCTAAGAGAACAGCCCGCACCTCCGCCCTTGTGAGATTCCTGTCTAGAGCCGAGCTGTCCATCACAGTAGCGACCAGCCCACGTGGCCCCTGAATGCTTGAAATGTGTTTAATGACACATCTCAAAATGACATTTGGATACATTAGGTTAAACTAAAATGTATCACTAAGGACTTCCTTAATGGTGCCATGGATAAGAATCCACCTGCCAATGCAGAGGACATGGGTTTGATCCCTGGTCTGGGGAGATTTCACATGCCTCGGAACATCTAAGCCCGTGTGCCGCAACTACAGAGCTCACACTCTGTAGAGTCTCGAACTGTGACTACTGAGCCCGCATGCCTAGAGCCCGTGCTCTGCAACAAGAGAAGTCACTTCAGTGAGAAACCCGCACACCGCAGCTAGAGAGTAGCCTCCCTCTCTGCAACCAGAGAAAGCTCAGCAACAAAGACCCCGCACAATAAAAAAAATTAACTAATTATACAACAAAAAAATGTATCACTTAAACTAAATTTACCCTTTTATGTTTTACTTTTTAAAACATGGTTATTGGACTATTTAAAATTACCTATGGTAGAGAAACATATGGATGCCAGTGGGGAACAAGGGGTGTGGGAAGAATTGGGAGATTGGGATTAACACAAATACACTACTGATAATATGTATAAAATCAATAACTAATGAGAGGATGGGTCATGGTGGAGAGTTCTGACAGAATGTGGTCCACTGGAGAAGGGAATGGCAAACCACTTCAGTATTCTTGCCTTGAGAGCCCCGAACCCCATCAACAGTATAAAAAGGCAAAATGATAGGATACTGAAAGAGGAACTCCCCAGGTCGAGACGTGCCCAATATGCTACTGGAGAAGAGTGGAGAAATAACTCCAGAAAGAGTGAAGGGATGGAGCCAAAGCAAAAACAACACCCAGTTGTGAATGGGACTGGTGACAGAAGCAATGTCCGATGCTGTAAAGAGCAATATTGCATAGGAACCTGGAATGTTAGGTCCATGAATCAAGGCAAATTGGAAGTGGTCAAACAAGAGATGGCAAGAGAGAACGTCAACATTCTAGGAATCAGTGAACTAAGATGGACTAGAATGGGTGAATTTAACTCAGATGACCATTATATCTACCATTGTGGGCAGGAATCCCTTAGAAGAAATGAATTAGCCATCATAGTCAACAAAAGAGTATGAAATGCAGTACTTGGATGCAATCTCAAAAACAACAGAATGATCTCTGTTCATTTCCAAGGCAAACCATTCAGTATCATGGTAATCCAAGTCTATGCCCCGACAAGTAACACTGAAGAAGCTGAACTGTTCTATTAAGACCTACAAGACCTTCTAGAACTAACACCCCCAAAAATGTCCTTTTCATTATAGGGGACTGGAATGCAAAAGTAGGAAGTCAAGAAACACCTGGAGTAACAGGTAAATTTGGCCTTGGAGTATAGCATGAAGCAGGGCTAATAGAGTTCTGCCAAGAGAATGCACTGGTCATAGCAAGCACCGCCTTCCAACAACACAAAAGAAGACTCTACAGATGGACATCACCAGATGGTCGACACCAAAATCAGGTTAATTATATTCTTTGCAGCCAAAGATGGAGAAGCTCTATACAGTCAGCAAAAACAAGACCGGGAGCTGACTGTGGTTCAGATCATGAACTGCTTATTGCCAAATTCAGACTGAAATTGAAGAAAGTGGAGAAAAACACTAGACCATTCAGGTATGACCTAAATCAAATCCCTTAGTGGAAGTGAGAAATAGATTTAAGGGACTAGATCTGAAAGACAGAGTGCCTGATGAACTATGGATGGAGGTAGTGACATTGTACAGGAGACAGGGATCAAGACCATCCCCATGGAAAAGAAATGCAAAAAAGCAAAATGGCTATCTGAGGAGGCCTTACAAATAGCTGTGAAAAGAAGGGAAGTGAAAAGCAAAGGAGAAAAGGAAAGATATAAACATCTGAATGCAGAGTTCCAAATAATAGCAAGGAGAGATAAGAAAGCCTTCCTCAGTGATCAATACAAAGAAATAGAGGAAAACAATAGAATAGGAAAGACTAGAGATCTCTTCAAGAAAATTAGAGATACCAAGAGAACATTTTATGCAAAGATGGGCTCAATAAAGGACAGAAATGGTAGGGACCTAACAGAAGCAGAAGATATTAAGAAGAGGTGGCAAGAATACACAGAAGAACTGTACAAAAAGATCTTCATGACCCAGATAATCATGATGGTGTGATCACTCACCTAGAGCCAGAAATCCTGGAATGTGAAGTCAAGTGGGCCTTAGGAAGCATCACTACAAACAAAGCTAGTGGAGGTGATGGAATTCCAGTTGAGCTATTTCAAATCCTAAAAAATGATGCTGTGAAAGTGCTGCACTCAATATGCCCCCAAATTTGGAAAATTCAGCAGTGGCTACAGGACTGGAAAAGGTCAGTTTTCATTCCAATCCCAAAGAAAGGCAATGCCAAAGAATGCTCAAATTACTGCACAATTGCACTCATCTCACATACTAGTAAAGTCATGCTCAAAATTCTCCACGCCAGGCTTCAGCAATACGTGAACCATGAACTTCCAGATGTTCAAGCTGGTTTTAGAAAAGGCAGAGGAACCAGAGATCAAATTGCCAACATCTGCTGGATCATGGAAAAAGCAAGAGAGTTCCAGAAAAACATCTATTTCTGCTTTATTGACATTGCCAAAGCCTTTGACTGTGTGGATCACAATAAACTGTGGAAAATTCTGAAAGAGATGGGCATACCAGACCACCTGACCTGCCTCTTCAGAAACCTGTATGCAGGTCAGGAAGCAACAGTTAGAAGTGGACACGGAACCATAGACTGGTTCCAAATAGGAAAAGGAGTACGTCAAGGCTGTATATTGTCACCCTGCTTATTTAACTTCTATGCAGAGTACATCATGAGAAACCCTGGGCTGGAGGAAGCACAAGCTGGAATCAAGATTGCCGGGAAAAGTATCAATAACCTCAGATATGCAGATGACACCACCCTTATGGCAGAAAGTGAAGAACTAAAGAGCCTCTTGATGAAAGTGAAAGAGGAGAGTGAAAAAGTTGGCTTAAAATTCAATATTCAGAAAACTAAGATCATGACATCTGGTCCCATCACTTCATGGCAAATAGATGGGGAAACAATGGAAACAGTGACAGACTTTATTCTTTTGGGCTCCTAAATCACTGCAGATGGTGATTGCAGCCATGAAATGAAAAGACGCTTACTACTTGGAAGGAAAGTTATGACCAACCTAGATAGCATATTAAAAAGCAGAGGCATTACTTTGCCAACAAATGTTCGTCTAATCAAGGCTATGGTTTTTCCAGTGGTCATGTATGGATGTGAGAGTTGGACTGTGAAGAAAGCTGAGCGCCAAAGAATTGATGCTTTTGAACTGTGGTGTTGGAGAAGACTCTTGAGAGTCCCTTGGACTTCAAGGAGATCCAACCAGTTCATCCTAAAGGAGATCAGTCCTGGGTGTTCATTGGAAGGACTGATGTTGAAGCTGAAACTCCAGTACTTTGGCCACCTGATGTGAAGAGCTGACTCATTTGAAAAGACCCCGATGCTGGGAAAGATTGAGGGCAGAAGGAGAAGGGGATGACAGAGGAAGAGATGGCTGGATGGCATCACCAACTTGATGGACATAGGTTTGGGTGGACTCTGGGAGTTGGTGATGGACAGGGAGGCCTGGCGTGCTGCAGTCCATGGGGTTGCAAAGAGTCAGACACGGCTGAGCAACTGAACTGAACTGAATAAGAACACACTGTGTAGCACAGGGAACTCTACTCGCTGCTCTCTGGTGAGCTATATGGGGAGGAAATCCAAACAGGGGAGGCATGCAGATGTTTAAATGGGCTCCCCTAGTGGCTCAGAGTATAAAGAATCCACCTGCAGTGCAGGAGACCTGGGTTCGATTCCTGGGTCAGTAAGATCCCCTGGAGAAGGGAATGGCTACTTACTCCAGTATTCTTGCTTGGAGAATTCCATGGAAAGAGGAGCCTGGCATGCTACAGTCCATGGGGTCACAAAGAGTCAGACAGGACTATGCAACTAACACACACACACACACACACACACACACACACACACACGAATGAATCACTTTGCTGTACAGCAGAAATTAGTACACTGTTGTATATCAACCATACTTCAGTAAAATACTAATTTTTGAAAAAATGTTAAGAAAATTACCTATGAGGTATACATTATATTTCTACTAGGCAGCCCTGGTTTAGAGGAAACCAAGAGGCACATGGAAGGCAAATTTCAACACATTAGAGCAAACAGCTAAGATAGAAGGATAACGAGGTGAGTCCAGTAGCTCTGAGAAGACTCTCAGGAGGTGTTTCATCTTTGACCCATTTAGTCTCAAAAAATGATCAAGATCAGGAGGAAGCAGAAGAAACAGCATCAATTCATGATGTGTTCAAGGCTCTCACCTAACCACTGGGTATCACTCAAGGGACCAGAGATGGAGCATGAGTGGCAGGAGCCCATCAGGGAAGTCTTAAAAGTCAAGCCAGGGACTTCCCTGGTTCCCAATGCAGAAGGCCCTGGTTTGATCCTTGGTCAGGGAACTAGATCCCACATAGTACGCATACTAAGTCGCTTCAATTATGTCCAACTCTTTGCGACCCCATGGACTGCAGCCTACCAGGCTCCTCCGTCCATGGGATTTAAGTCGCTTCAATTATGTCCAACTCTTTGCAACCCTATGGACTACAGCTTGCCAGGCTCCTCTGTCCATGGGATTCTCCGGGTAAGAATACTGGAGCAGGTTGCCATGCCCTCCTCCAGAATATCTTCCCAATCCAGGGATCAAACCCGTGTCTCATTGAACCCTGCCTTGGCAGTCAGTTTCTTTACCACTAGGGCCACCACGCTGCGACTATGAGTTCACATGGTGCAGCTAAAGAGCCTCCACGCCAAAACTCAAGACCCCAAATGCTACAGCAAGGATTGAAGATCCTGAGTGGCTCCACTAAGAGCTAGCACAACCAATAAATAAAATAATAAATGGCTATTTTGTAAAAAGCCAAGCCAAGAAGCCTAGAGATGGTCTTGAGCAAAATGGACAGTCATGGGAGGCCCTGAGGAGAAATTAAATATGTTCAAAACTGACCCTGAGACCATCCACTCTGGCTGCGGCACTGAGGATGGATGGAAAGGCAACAAAATTAAGAAACCAGTTAGGCCATTACAACGATAACCAAGTGGGAGCAATAAAGACCTGAATAAGAGCAGTGGTTAGAAACTTAGAGAGTAAGATACAGAGTCCAGAAAATGCTTAGGAGATAAAAACTGAGCAGAGTTTGATGATGAACTGCATCTGGAGAAGGAGGGGAGGGAGTCCAGGCTCTGGCGATGGTGAGGGTGCCTGGTGAGCACACAAACTGAATCTGGGAGCTTAGAAGGTAGACCCTTTGTTCACGTGGAGGTGCTGTTAGTTTCATCACATATAGGTTGCACACTGGAAAGGCCCATGTGAATTTCACATAGGTTCTGTAGAGAATAAGGAGGATGCATGGGCTCCAAGTTCAGAGATGAGCGGGATGCTATTCATATTTGGGAATCATCTGTGTACAGAGAGTAATCAAAACCAGGGAAGAGCAGATTGAAATTCCAAAGGGAGAACGAGACATGGAGCCAAGTACGAAACGTTGGGAATCGACAGTGTTTGGTCCTCAAACTCAGCATTGTTTAGTCTACACATTGACACACTCATCTGACTCATCCCAACGCCGTCCCCTGCCCCCACCACCACTACCCCCATTGCCAATTCAGGTGATCTCACTAATCCAGGACAGGAAGCCACTTTGGAGACTTCTGGCTGTATTGCTCTGGGAGTGGTTGGCATTGTGGCTTTGCCTCAGCAAGTTCCAAAAAGAGTTAGGAAAAGACATTATGTTCTATTTCTAGAACTTAGTATGCATTTTTTTTTTCTTGAATGCTGAAGTTACACGAAGAAAATGTAATGTTACTGAGCTTTTTCACATCTTTCCAAGTGTTTAAATAGGATATAAGCTCCTAGGGACAGGGACACATATTGGATTCCACTGCTGTTCAGTTGCTAAGTCACGTTCAACTCTTTGTGACCCCATGGACTGCAGCACACCAGGCTTCCCTGTCCTCTAGCATCTACCAGAGTTGGCTCAAACTAATGTTCATTGAGTCAGTGATGACAGCCAACCATCTCATCCTCTGTCACCCCGTTCTCCTCCAGCCCTCAATCTTTCCCAGCATCAGGGTCTTTTCCAATAAGTCGGCTTTTCACATCAGGTGGCCAAAGTATTGGAGCTTCAGCTTCAGCATCAGTCTTTCCAATGAATATTCAGGGTTGATTTCCTTTAGGATTGACTGGTTGATCTCCTTGCTGTCCAAGAGACTCTGAAGAAGCTTTTCTAGCACCACAATTCAAAAGCATCAGTTCTTCAGTGCTCAGCCTTCTTTGCGGTCTAGCTCTCACATCTGTATATGATTACTGGAAAAACCATAGCTCTGACTAGAAGAAAAGCCATGACAAACCTAGACAGCATGTTAAAAAGCAGAGACATCACTTTGCTGACAAAAGTTTTTATAGTCAATTGAGTTTCATATTGTTATGTGGAAAAAAACCTGAATGAACTTTTTGACCAACCTAATATTTAAAATTCTTTTACATTTTCCTCCCATTCCTGTTTTCAGGGATGAACAGAGTGCCAGATACTTAGGAAGATACAGCCTCTTGAAAAGTAGGCTTTTAATAAATGTTTATGGAGGAAAAAATCTATACCTCATCAAGATACATTGAATTATGGTGAATGAATGAGACTGCTCTTCTATTAATGGCCTTGGGTCTATATATCAAGAAGAGCATTAAAACAGCTACACACTAGTCAGGCCTTCCTAGGTAAACCCACTCTGTCCCATGGTACACAACAGCTACACAACAGTTACCGTCCTTTTAAATTCCAAACACGTGCTCCCCGTTGCGTCCTTGGGGTTTCCGCTTGCACTTGTGGAAGGCATCTCAAAGTTAACATAAGCAAAACAGTACTCTTGGATTTTACCTTCAAAACTGCTCTTCCCCTCTCTTCCCTAGTTGCTCAATCAAACGCTAAGGAGGCGTCCTCAGCAGTGCTGAATCCACCCCAGGACCCTTTCTGCTGGTCTCTCATTGCCAATGTCAAGTCCCTCGTGCAAGTCACCCATGGACTGGGGCCATGGCCTTGTTGCTTCTTCTCCTGAATCCTAGAGTCCATCCTCCAGTCTTTGACCAAAGGGAGCTTTTGAAAATGTCAATCAGATTGAGTTACTCCCCATCCCTCCTCCTTAAAAGCCTCAAATGATTTCCTATTGAATTTGAAATAAAACCCAAACTCTTGAGCAGGGTCTCTACAAGTCTCTACAACATTTGAACATGACTTCTTCCCCAATATAATTTTCAAACTTTTTCTCTTCTTCCTATCTTCTCTCTGATTCTCCCATCTGTACAAAATTTTCTTCATAGGACGGACTCCTTCTTGGTATTCATAATTCAACTTAACACCCTCCTCAGAGGTACCTTCCCTAATCATGTAATCTAATTTTAGCCCATAAGGATTAGCTCTACCCTACATCAAAACATAATGTAAAGACTGTGTAATTAAAACAGTGAAGCCTTTTCCAAGGAATATAGACACAGACCAATGAGCCAGAATACAGTGCCCAGAATAGACCCAGTTACATATGGATAAGTCTCATCTCAAATCTCTAAGGAAAATATGGCTTTGCAAATAAGTGCTGTTGGAACAACTGGAGAGTGCTATGGGAAAAGATAAAATGGTAACACACTCATGCCCTTCCTTTTGACAGGCTGTGAGCTCACAACAGCAGGAACTGTATATTAATCCTGATTCTGTTACTGGTTAGTTGCTCAGTCATGTCTGACTCTTTGTGACTCCATGGACTGTAGCCCTCCAGGCTCCTCTGTCCATGGATTTCTCCAGGCCAGAATACTGGAGTGGGTAGCCTTTCCCTTCTCCAGGGGATCTTCCCAACCCAGGGAGTGAACCCAGGTCTCCGGAATTGCAGGCAGATTCCTTACCAGCTGAGTCACAAGGGAAGTCCAGGAATACTGGAGTGGGTGGCAATAAATGTTTGTTATTGTCGTGACCACAGAGCTAGGAGGAAAAAAAAAAAAAACATGTTTTTTTAACTTTATTTTATTATTATCATGATCCTTATTAGTTGTTATGATTTCTTGAAAGAATGAAATGTTAAAAAGAATTTTCTAACTTCACCATTTCCCAACAATCTATGATCTTCATCATCCCTGAGCCTCGGTTTCCTTACTTACTCAATCCAAACAATAACATGCAGCTTACAGGTCTTTGCAAGAATAGAAGAGGATGTGTATTTAAAAATCAACTATACTGAGAGACTTCCCTGGTGGTCCAGTTGTTAGGAATCCAGCTTGCAATGCAGGGGATGTGGGTTCAATCCCTGGTCAGGAAACTAAGATCCCACATGCCATGGAGCAACTAAGCCTGAGCAACTAGAGCCGGTGCTCTGCAACAGGAGAAGCCACCACAGTGAGAAGCTCATGCACCAGAACTAGAGTAGCACGCCTCCTCCCCTTACCGCTCACCACAACCAGAAAAAGCCCGTGCTCAGCTATGAAGACTCATTACAGACCACAATTAATTAAACAACAATCCAAGAAAAAAAAAGTTCCTATAGACAAATGCTCTCAGAAGTTGCATTGTGATTCCCAGACAGCGCATCTTGCTGTGTAGCCAGTCTTCCCAGCGCTCAGCGTCAGAGCAGCAGAGATGAGCACAGACTAAGTAAACCAATAGGCACAGGCCAAGAGGTCAGAGCCCGCAACCATGAGCATCCAAATTACCAGCCCCGGGCAGAGATTGAGCTTCGGCAAGTCACTTGAAAATGCACTTCAAGCCGCAGAGAGGTTCTGCTTTTAGGAAAGCAATTGAGTCCCTCAGTCCTCCAGGAGATCAAAGGACACTCTCTGTCCTTTAATGAATAAGCTGTTAATGAATAAGAGGAACAATTGGATTCTGAAGTGAGAGGACAATTAGGCACCAGCATGATTTCCAGCAGGATGCTCACTGAACCATACTTGGAAGCTGGAGAAAACCCAGCAGCATACAAGTGATTTAAGGAGATGCGGAGACGTTTGTTACTAAGGATGTAAAATATAGCCGGTCTTCACTGCTCAGCCCAGAGTTCCCGTGGACTTGTTTTCAGATTGGAATCTTTAAATGAGCGCTGATGTTGAAACAGACCAGGACCCTGTGAGGCCTCCTGGGTACGAATCCTCTCCGCATCCCCCATTTCTGTAGGAAAAAGACTGCAGCCTCTTAGACCTTCCCAGAGTACCAAAAGGCAGGTTCCAACAGCTACTGATCAGGAAGTGAGGGAATGTAGAAGGGAAGGAGCAATAAAGAAATAGTGCAGGGCTTCCCTGGTGGCTCAGTGGTGAAGAATCTGCCTGTCAATGCAAGACACATAGGTTCGATCCCTGATCTGGAAAGATCCCACGTGCCATGGAGCAATTGAGCCTGTGTGCCACAACTACTGAGCCTATTCGCTAGACCCTGAGAGCTGCAACTACTGAAGCCTGAGGGCCTAGAGCCTGAATTCTGCAACAAGAGAAGCCACCACCGTGAGAAGTTTCCTGCACATGGGAACTGGAGAGTAGCCCCCACTCTCTGCAACTAGAGAAAAGCCCACACAGCAATGCAGACCTAGCACAGACAAAATTAAATAAGCAATTAAAAAAAACGAGATAGTGCAGCCATGGGGCCAGGTCCTGGATCTCTCTCAAGCGGTCAACCTAACAATATCTTTGAGTTTTCCTGCAGGAACTAAGATCCCCAACCAGGTGGAGGATGGTAACTTCAGGCTGAGCACAAGACTCATTGAACACTGTTACCTCACTGCCAACCAGGGTGTTTGAAGGAAGCCAAACATCCTGCAGCTCTCATCCCAAATTCTGCCTATAAAACGGAACCCTTGTAAACCTTTGGGAATTTTTTTTCTTTTTTTAAGCACATGCTACTCATTCTCCTTGCTTGGCTCTGCAAGAAACCTTTCTCTGCTCCCAACTCTGACTTTTTGGTTTGGCCTCACTGGGATTAGACACACGCATCTGATAACGGTGCGGCTAGGTGACTCTAGTGGTTAAGAGCCTGCCTGCCAATGCAGGAGTTGGGGGTTCCAGACCCTGGGTCAGGAAGATAATCCTGGAGGAGGAAACGGCAACTCACTTCAGTATTCTGGCCTGGAAAACTCCATGGACAGAGGACCCTGGCAGGCTACAGCACATAAGGCTGCAAAGAGTCAGACACAGCTGAGCATAGGAGACATTTTCCCTTGCCAGTGTGTCTCTCACCCCAACCATCGGTGGATGTGTTTGATGGCTTATACAGCTCTGCCAGGATATAATGGGGATCAGCATCAACTGGTCAGCCTCAGTCCCAGCCCAGTTCATCTAAATGTAGAGCAATTTTGAGTCCACTAGCTCAGCTGCAGGGAGAGAAAGGATAGAATGTAAGGAATAAGAGTAAAGCTGTTAGGGAACTGCTGGCCAAAGCTGCCTTGGCTAGGCAAAATGATGATTGCTTGCATGGGTTATCTGGCAACAAGAGGTCCCGATAAAGAACACTGGGTCGCTACAGAAAACTCATCGGGAATGGGACTTCCCTGGTGGTCCAGTGGCTAAGACCTTGCTCTCCCAATGCAAGGGTGCCTGGACTCAATCCTTTGTCAGGGAACTAGATCCCACAGGCCACAACTATCAGTTCGCATGTCCCAACTAAACACCCTGCATGCTGCCAACTAAGACCTGGGGCAGCCCAACAAATAAATTAAAAAGAAAATTAACCAGGAGAACTCTGGAGGGGCCATAACACGGGAGGAGATGTCAGTCCATAAGTCCTACCAACCTCCCAGAATCCTTTGCACTGGAATCATCCATCTCTGCTGATAGATGCATGAAGCAGCAGGAAGGACCCTGAGTCAGAGCGGCAGAGACACCTCGGAAACTAACCCCACACCATAAAACCTGAGCCTGTGCGTCACATGGCCTAGCCGCTCTCCTGGGTTCCCGTACCCGCCTCCTCCCAGGTGCCCCTCATAATAAAGTTGTTTGCTTTGTCAGCACGTGTGTCTCTTTGGACAATTAATTGCTGAGTGTTAGACAAGAGCTTACTCTCAGACCCCGGAAGGGGTCTGCCTTCCTGCAACAAAGACAGAAGACATAGAGGCTAGAAAGTAGGGAAGCTGGAGGAAAGTGGGGAAGAGAAGCCAGCAGGATTAAAGGAGACAGATTATACGAGGCAGCTTTTAGCACAGGGCAACTCCTACCATTGAGATAATTGCCAAGGATGTTGTGTCCAGTTTCATAGCTTGCACTTTAATTCCTGCCATCACCTCTGGGGGAGTGGTCCTGCCTATGCACATGGGGCCTAAGTTCTTTCAGCTCTCTTGGTCTCTGGCTGTGACAAAGCTAAACACATGTGCTCAAGAGAATCTGCTGGCCTAAGTACTCCAAAGGAGAAGGAAGGGATAGAATTAGGAACCCGGGAAAGAAGCCTTGGATGTCTACCTTTCTAAAGTTTTCAGCAAAGCCTTTTGCATAAAGAGATGCTGAAGAGATGCTGGTTCTGGAATTTTCTGGAGGTGGGTGGGAATTTTCTGGACCAGCAGCTACAGCAGCACTAATGAGTACTTACTGTTTATTCCCAGGGAGCCTGGCACGTTGCCAGTACCAGATGCCTGCATCCTTTATCCTTCCTTGTCCCTCAGCTGGGCAGAAAACCCAGGTTATCTTTAAACTAAAGGCAGAAAAAAATCAAATCTTCTTGTAACATGTTCACCTTTGCATAGTGAAAAAGAAAGATGAGAAGAAAGAAGAAAGGAGAGGGAAGGGAAGGGGAGAAGAAATACAAAAAATTTGCTAAAACTATGACAGACAATTTAATTTTTTTCAATTTGTAATACTATGTCTTATTTAACCCACCATATCCAAAATATTGTCATTTCAAAATAAAGTGAAATAAAAAAAAAGTAAAATGTGGTCATGATACATTTTACTTTTTTCTTGTACTGTCTGAAGTCCAGTCTGTATTATACACTCCCAGTACATCACAATTTAATCTAGCTACCTCTCAGGTACACATGAGACTGGGGGTTGTCAAATGGGACCCCACACAGCTAGACTGTGTTCCCAGTTCCATTCTTGGCCATTTCCACCTATAAACATTCATTTAAGAAAGTCAATACATATTGCACTGGTCCTAACGCAGGAGCTCCATTACTCTCACTAGCCTAGCAAAATGGATTAGACCCCTAATGCCCTAAAATATTCACAACTATAAACAAAGCAACCTGTGATACGGTCCGCTTTGAAAACTCCTCCCAACAATAATGACTATGGTCTACTGAATCAATGAGAGCTCTTCACTGAAGAATTAAAACTTGAGACAAAGGCCATTGACAGAGGAATGGATAAAGAAGAGGTGGTACATATATGCAATGGAGTGTTACTCATCCATTAAAAAGAATGAAATAATGCCTTTGTAGCAACATGGATGGATCTAGAGAGTGTCATACTGAGAGAAGAAAGTCAGACAAAGGAGAAATATCATATGTCATCTCTTATATGTGGAATCCAAAAGAAAATGATACAAATGAACTTACAAAACAAAGAGACTCACAGACTTAGAAAACAAACTTATGGGTGTGGAGGGGCAGTCTTAGTCAGGGACTTTGGACGGTCATGTACATACTGCTATATTTAAAATGGGTAATCCACAAGGACCTATCGTATAGCACACAGAACTCAGTGTTATGCGGCAGCCTGTATGGGAGGTGGGTTCGGAGGAGAATGGATACATGTATGTGTATGGCTGAGTCCCTCAGTGTTCACCTTAAACTACCACAACATTGTTAAACAACTTTACCCCAATACAAAATAAAAAGTTTAAAGTTTGAAGGGAAGAGAAAAAACTTGAGCCAAAGAGAAATCACTCAAGCCTGTTTCAGACCGTTGAGGCAGGTATCTGAACTTCCTAAACTCCCGCCTCCATCTTTTCAGCCATTTTCAGTGCCCCTGCCTTCAAGGCCTGTTGTTCTCCCAGGTAATCGAACCCGGGTCTCCTGCATTGGAGGCAGATGCTTTAACCTCTGAGCCACCAGGGAAGCCCCAAGAAGGGCTTTACTTTCCAGAAACGGAACATAACAAAAGTAGATTAACCAGGTTGCAATTATTTACATAAGAAAAGGATCTCTAGCTTCATAAAAGATTTGACTCTGGGGTTCATTTCAAGAGAGCAATTTCCTTCTATTTTTCAAATATGATTAGATTTACATGCAACTTCTCTCAGGCAAAATGAAGTCCAACTATAATGGGATTTTTCCAATATCTCTGTTGAATTACAGGTGGCCAGAATTTATAAACTTCAGTGCTTTGGGGTTCAAAAGCAGTGAACCAGGATTCCTCCATTAAATGAAAAGATGGAGAAAGAACCGGACAGATGAGGCCCGGTGGCAGTCATGGCGCCCATTTGGATGCCCTCGGGCCCATCGCATCTCCCCTGTAAGCCTCAGTTTCTTTACTTGCTACACGATAAAGTAGGGCTGGATTTCTTCTCTGGATTTTTCAGGTCCATGGATCAGTGAGTGATTATTCAACTTTCTATTTGTGATTCCCCCTCCCTTGGATTAATTCAGAAGACCTGGATGCACTGAAGAATGAATCTCACTCAGTAGAATGGAGCGGAAATGCCAGGCTCTGGGTGCAAGAGAGGCAGACATAAATACAGTTGGGATACCACTTCCAGAGAGCTGACAGGACGTGTAAAGGCATATGGAAGGCAGGCTGCAGACAAAAGCCGAGAAAGGGTCTCTCTGTCTGGGTGATAGCAGCGCACACCAGAAAACAGCTCAGCTAATTCTTGAATCAAGGCAGACAAGGCAGAGCATGGTGGAGGCTTCTAGCTGTTGTTGCTGCTGTTCAGTCGCATCTTTGCAAGCTCATAGACTCCTACATGCCAGGCTTACTGTCCTTTACTATCTCCAGGAGTTTGTAAACAATGTGAATAATGCAAATAAATAGAGGAGAAAAATAGAACTGGAAAGACTAAAGGTCTCTTCAAGAAAATTAGAGACACCAAGGGAACATTTCATGCAAAGATGGGCACAATAAAGGACAGGATGGTAAGGCTTCCAGTGGAAAACTTAAACATTCACTACACCCAAGAGTTACCTAATGACCTGTCCTAGCTTAACTCTTTTTTTTTTTTTTCACCTTTTTCTTTCTTTCTTTCTTTTTGGCTGTGCTCAGTCTTCATTGCAGCGAGCAGGGGCTGCTCTCACTTGCAGAGCGCGGGCTTCTCATTGTGGTGGCTTCTCTTGCTGTGGAGCAGGAGCTCTGGGGTGCCCAGGCTTAGTAGTTGTGGGTGGTTGCTCCTTGGCATGTGGGATCTTCCCTGATCAGGGATCGAACAAGTGTCTCCTGTATTGGCAGGTGGACTCTTTACCACTGAGCCACCAGGGAAGGCCCTAGCTTAACTCATCAGCTTCCAAAATGCACCAGCCAATCTTCTGATGAATCTTAGGGAAAGATTTCCCTATAGGTGTCCCCCATCCCAGGGAGAGAGGTTGGAAAGATTCTCCCACCCCAACAGCAATTCCGATCAACCTTCTCTTACACTGCATGAACTTCTAATCAAGGTCTAGGACGCTGGATTCATTAATTTTAATGAATTGCTAGAACAGTCTGAACAAGAGCCTTTGCTAATAAGGCCTTGCCTGAGTAAGATGCCATGTATTCTTCTGAGCAGGAGAAAAAAAAAAATCCTTGGAAAACTTAAAAATAAAAAGGTTGGCATGTTAAGGCCAAATTGGGAGGAAAAATCACTCTGGAATGTCTGGTTTTCTCAAGTCACAATTTACAATCTACATTTCAGGGTCAATTGAACCACTTGATGGCCAATTTGGGGACAAGGAAAGAGCTACATGAGGAATTATAAATAGGCATAAGAGTTTCTGACACCAACCAGACCCTCACAGCCACACTTGACTGAGTCTGTAATGATCTCAGGTCATTCCAAAAAGCGCAGGTCAAAGGGGCTCTGTGAGCACAGGGACCAAACCGTTGATTTAACACCAGCCTGGTGACATCCGTTCTGCTCAGTCTGTGGGCGAACTTTCCACGTGGAGACACAGCACTAATGAGGTGTGGAGAGAGAATGGGGATTTAAAATGTTTGTGGAAACCTGACCCTTCTCTGACAGCCCAGGGCTTCCTTTTCCATTCTGAAGCATGCATCCTGTTTTAGAGACAACACTCTAGGTAATCAGATGGATCGTGATTGGTGGAGGTGTGAAAGGGATCCTCATCCATGGAGATGTGCGAGTTGTTCACAGAGTCATTTCCTGGAAGGGATTAGAGAAGTTGGCTTCCCAGATGACTCAGTGGTAAAGAATTCGCCTGCCAAAGCAAGAGACTCGAATTTGGTCCCTGAGTCAGGAAGATCCCCTGGAGTGGGAAATGGCACCCACTCCAGTATTCTTGCCTGGGAAATCCCATGGACAGAAGAAGCCTGGTGGGCTACAGTCCAGGGGGTTTCAAAGAGTTGGACACGACTGAGTATTCATGCATTAGGGAAGGTGCCTGAGGAACCAGAAGAGAGAATTGGTCTCTATGTTCAAACATAATGCTTCTCACTGCTAATGGTCAAGGGAAGCCACGACATTTTTGAGTGTGTGTGTGTGAGGGGGGAACCTAACTCCAAGTTTGCACTAAATGCCTCCATAGACATTTAAATATAAATTTATTTGGTTAAATTTATTTGGGTGCTATCATTTGAAGCAGGGGGTGAAAGGGGTTGAAAGTACAAATTACCACTTATAAGTAATCAAGTCACGGGGATGTAATATACAGCATGTTGAAGAGTTAATAAAACTGTACTGCATATTTGGAAGTTGCTAAGAGAGTAGAGCTTAAAAGTTTTCACCACACACATAAAACAATTCTGTAACCAAGTATGGAAACAGATATTAACTAGACTTATTGCTTTGATCATTTCATAATATATACAACATTGAATCATGTTGTACACTTGAAACTAATATATTGTTTTGTGTCAGTTATACCTTAACAAAAATAAAATCAGGCCATAATAAGACAAACAAAGAAGTAAATAATATTACAGTACAAAAAGGGAAAACAGTGTACTGGATTAGTACTTTTTAATAACACTGATGCTTTTTTTACACAATAGGAAAGACTCACACCTATATATAGGCCTGATGCAGTGATGCATAATAATATTGTGGTTTAATAATGAATAAAATAATTTTAATTATATTTTAATTTTAAATATATTATTCAGTTAATAAAATATTTTATCACTGAACTAAAATTTGAATTTACCAAACAAAAATATTACACTTTGCAAAAAAAAAATTAAGAGTGGAGATAAGGATAAGATTAAGTATTTTTCTTAACTTGTCTAGTCTCTGGGAAATTCAGGCATCACGAAATAAAAATCCAGATTTCTAGAACTTGAAAGATATAATAAGAAAGAAGTCACTAAGCCATGTCTTTGTAGAATTTATCTTGAGATTATGAAGTGTTATAGCAATTGTCCCCAAATATTTGAAGACAGGATGTGGTTGCAATCAGAATCACCAGGGACATTTATTAGACATGCAGATCCTTAAACCCCATTTCCAAAGATCTGACTTTAGTGAGTCATCAGCAGCTCAATTCTCTCACTGCTCACTGGAGGAAACCGAGTAGCAGAAAATATATTTGTCTTTCCTGATAAATCTCATTAAATTGTTGTTGAGAAAGGCAGAGCATAAATGCATGTGAAATGAGGCAGCCAATCCAAGACTGAGCCATGATCTTCCACCTCTAGTCCAGCGTTCTTTCCTGTGCCAATTCATTTTTTTGTGTCCCTTGAGCGAATTTCCTTCCTCTGAAAACTCCTGCTTGTCTAGCTGAAACACCCAGTACTTTGAATGTCATATAGTCTTCCCCCTGGAACCCAAAACAGACCTGTGCTCTTGCATTAAAGCCTACAGCTCAGTCTCTCACTTCATCAAAGCCCGTGCTCGGCCACTAGGCTCACACGTGCCCCTGATACATTGTGACACCCTATTACTACCTTGCCTTTATGAGCTTCAAGGGAAATCACATTTTAAATTACAGCATACAAGTATAATGGAAAATCTAATTGTAGCAATGACAGTTTATTTATCAATCATCTATCATTTTGATTTATAAGGTGCCCAACTTGATTTAAAGGTAGCTAATGTTTAAAACCTCAAGGCACCCATACAACCAAATACATACTGAAAGCAACAAAGTGAATGACTCCTGCTTTTCTGCAGCTCGTCTTTCCCTTACCCAAGCCTAGAGCTAGAAGCACAATGAGATCAATCCTGGGGAACTGAAAGGCAGCATCTCAGAACCTCTTAATACCAAGTCTCATTGATTATAGAGCTTGGCAGATGTAAAGCATCATTGTTAACACAGAGTCAGCTTCTTTCATATTAATATTCCTGTGTCCCAAGTCTGGATTTCCCAGGTGGCTCAGTGGCAAAGAATCCACCTGCCAAGCAGGAGACACTTGTTCGATCCCTGGGTCAGGAAGATGCCCTGAAGGAGGGCACAGCAACCTGCTCCAGTATTCTTGCTGGAGAATTCCACAGACAGAGGAGACTGGTGGGCTACAGTCCATGGGGTCACAGAGAGTAGGACATGATGTAGTGACTGAAGAGCAGCAGCAGTCCCAAGTCCACAGAGCTTGAGAATTTAGAGGTAGAAGGGACATCCAGAGACAACCTGATTCCCATACCTCCTTCCATCCTTCTAAGGAGTGGGCCTTTAAGATTCACAGATAGGGGTCGATAGGTACAGGTCAGTAGCCCTTCAATGCAACCCACTCCATGGTATCATTCCCCATGGCTTTGCTTCAAACCTTTCCTCTCTGTCCATTCTCCCTGGGTTTTGCTCTAGGCTCTGAGTACCTCTCTGACTCTCAAATTCATCCTTGCTTGAACTGGGTATCACCTTCCCAGTGCTCTGGTCGATGCCCACCACTGCCTGGGCTTCACTTTCACATCCCATGGGCATATTCTACCTTACACCACCTTCACCTTGTCCTGACCTGCCACTTTATGGTCCCCTCCTGGTTCTGAAAGCTTTGAGTGACTTCACCCCAAAGCAAGACCCCAGGTAAAGCATCAGAAGTCTTGGGAAGTCTGAAGTCCAAGACTTGCTGTAGCAACAGAATCAAACTCAATCTTCGCGGTGGAGCTGTGCCTCCAGGCCAACTTCAGTGTTCATAGTGGGGCTTTTCAGAGTTTCCAGCTCAACTTAGCACATACATACATGCCAGGCACCCAGCTTAACAGTCCTGCCATGAAGGGATTTTCCCAGCCCCAAATTTGTTCAAATTCCAGTCTTCCACCTTCAACAGCAGTATTTTTCCCACTGTACCCTTCCCTATTCACCAATCAGCATATTTCACTTTATTCGCTATATTCAACAACATTGTTTAGAAAAGACCTTAGGTTCTCTACACTGTCACTCTGAGAACAGAACTCTCATTTCATTCTTTGGGGCTCTGATATTTATCTACTACAGAGGAATACGGTCTGTTTCCAAATATTAGAATGCTTGGTTGTCAATAGAAGTCTGATTTCCAAACGCCTTGATCACTCACTGATCATCACTGCTGGAAAGATGCTAAAATGGTGTGTAAGGACTCATCCTCCTCCCCCAGTGAGAGAGACTGAGTTCTGAAAATAACCGATGGCTGAACACCCTCCCTCTTAAGCAGGATGTGAACCCCTGGTGATTCACAACAAAATTCCCCACATTGCATTTCTTGCAACAAAAAGGTAAAGCTTTGTGAGAATGTGGGGAAATTGGAATTCTTTGCACACTGCCAGTGGGCATTTAAAATGGCTCATGCCTCTCTGCACAACTATTCAGCAGATCCTCAAAAAGTTAAACATAGAAGAATCGTTTGGCCCAGCAATTCCACTGCTAGGTAAAGAACCATTTTGAAAACAGTGCTCAAACAAATACATATACACCTATACTCATATTGACCAAAAGGCAATGGGTTGGCCAAAAAATTTAAGTTTTTTCATAAGATCCTATATGGAAACAAACTTGTTGGCCAACACAATAGAAACAGCCCAAACATCCATGAACGAGTGAATGTATAAAAAATGGCAGCATGTCCCTGCCGTGGAATATTATGCAGCCATAAAAAGGAGTGACGTAGTGACACATCCAACAACATAGATGAGCCTTTAAGCAATATGCTATGTGATAGATGCCAGACACAGACGGTCATACATGGTGCAATTCTATGTACATGGACTATCAAGAATAAAGAAATCCACAGAAGCAGAAGTCAGATGGGTAGCTGCCAGGGAATCGTGTAGGGAGGTGTGGGATAAAGTTGCTTCATGGGTACAGGTTTTACTTTGGAGTGGTAGAAATGTTTTGGAGCCAGGTATTGAAGTGGGGGTTGCATAACCTTGTGAATAGTGCTAAATGCCATGAATCTGTTCACTTTAAAATGATTGATTTTATGTTAGGTGAATTTCAACTCAAATTATTTTTTTAATTAAGCAATAGATGAATTCACTCACCTTATGATAATGAACTCCAATGCCAATGTACGTTATAGAGATCCTTTTGCTGGTCTAATTTTTGTCTTTCCATCTGTCTGAAGTAGAAGGTGTTTTTAAGCGGCATTGAAACCCGCCCACTGAAGCCAGTGTCTTCCTCAGGCTTTGCACAAACACAAATGCTCCAATCCTAAGTCTTAGAACCCGCCATCTGGATGCAGACCTGGCCAGCGAAGTTTGATCAGCCCACCCCCAGGCCTGGGTAGGTAATCGCTGGCCTAGAGGGATGTGCAGGGAGTGAAGGGGAGGTGTTACATCAAAAGCTGGTAGTTGTCCTACTTATAGGAAAAACACAATTATGAAAAAGGGGCTGGTGAACTGAGTCCAACCCTCTGATCTCCTGGATCTTAGATTCTCGTCTGGGTCACAGACACTAAACCCAACAGACCAACAACTCAATGAACATGGACGTTAGGCCAGTGTTCTTAACTACCAAAACTTGCTTTCTAGACAAGAAACCAGAATAACGTGGTCAATAGTGGTGGGGGTGGGTGGTGTGAATTAGGTCAGGGAAACCCAGTCTGAGGAGGGGACCAAGGTTTGGGCTGAGACCTAAACCTTGGGGAAGAGAGTTCCAGGTGGTGGAACAGAGAGTGCAGAGGCTCAGATGGATGAGTCCCTTGGTGGCCTGTTGCTTCTCTCTCGTGTCTTCTGCAAAGCAAGCCTGTTTCCTCTACTCACAACCCATTTGACACAAATGTGTTGTTTTCCCCCTCACGTGAGCAATTCTAATGCTAACCACCCAGAATCAGGGGAGAACCCATAGTTTAAGGGTTCAGGCCCACAACACTAACCCCACAATCACAAGTAGTGAGTCTCCAGGCTACTAGAATCAACCCAAAAGAAAAAAGAAAGGGAAAGTCGCTCAGTAGTATCTGACTCTTTGCCGGGACTGTAGTCTGCCAGGCTCCTCTGTCCATGGAATTCTCCAGGCCAGAATACTAGAACGCATAGCCAATCCCATCTCCAGAGGATCTTCCCAACCTAAGGATCTAACTCAGGTCTCCCACATTGTAGGCAGATTCTTAACTGTCTGAGCCACCAGGGAAGCCCAAGAATACTGGAGTGGGTAGTCTAACCCTTCTCCAGAGGATCTTCCCAACTCAGAAATCGAACTGGGGTCTCCTGCATTGCAGGCGGATTCTTTACCAGCTGAGCCACCAGAGAGGCCCAGCATTCTGCCCAGCTTGGCCTCAAATCCAGAATTCCCAGTACCCCTCCATGGGTTTGATAATTTGCTATAGAGGCTCACAGAACTCAGGGAAACACTTTCTACACCAATACTGTTTACTCTAAGGGATGCAACTCAGGAACAGTCCACTAGAAGAGATGCATAGGGCCCGGTGTGAGGGGTGACAGGCATGGACATTCCATGCTCTCTTTGAGTGCACCACCCTCCCGGCACATTGATGTCAACCAACCCAGAAGCTATTCTAACTTCAATATTTGGGCATGATTGATTAAGTCATTGACCATGGGCAATTAATGCAATCTCCAGCTCTCTCCCATCCCCAGAGGTTGTGGGGGAGAGCTGAAAGTTCTAACCTTCTAATCATTCCATGGTCTTTCTGACCAGCTCTCACCCCTAAGCTCCCTGGGAACCCCAGCCTCTGGTCATTTTAGTAACATAAAAAGATACTCATCACTCCAAGGATTCCAAGGGTCTTAGAAGCTCTTCTATCAGGAACCAGGGACTCCGGTCAAATACCATAACTAAAGATGCTCCTGGGCTACCCAGGTGACTCAGTGGTAAAGACTCTGCCGGCCCATGCAGGAGATGCAAGTTCAATTCTTAGGTCGGGAAGATCCACTGGAGAAGGAAATGGCAACCCACTCCAGTATTCTTGCCTGGAAAATCCCATGGACAAAGGAGCCTGGCAGGCTACAGTCCATGGGGTCCCAAAGAGCCAGACACGACTGAGCGACTGAACAGCAACAAAAGCAGGGGAGTCAATGCCTTCACAGCAGCTACGGAGCCAGTGATCCCGGACACAGGGGCCCTCAGAGGTTCAGAGACAGGGCTGGCAGGTGCACGAGGGTCTGAACAGCACCGGAGGGGGCTTCGCTAGAAGGAAGGGCAGGCCTGGTGATCTGAGCCAGCCTAGAATACTCTCCCCTTGCAGGCTGAATGTAGCCTTACCCCCACATCAGTGAGAGAGGGGGATTTCAAGTGATCCAGGAAAGACCTTTAAACATGACCCTTGCTTCTGGGTTCCATGGTTTTCATCTTCACAGCAGCAGTCGAACAAATGCTAGGCCCAAGGCAGCAGCAGCAAACCCTATTTTCCCAGATTTCTGGGTGGTGTTCTTATTTTAACCAAATCAGGCCATCTAGTTGGAAATAGCCTCAATGTCACATCGGATCTTGGCTGGAACATTTCCACTGTTCCTGGGCGTGAGGCAACACCCCGCAGCTGGTGACCGGGAGCAGGATGCTCGGGGCGGGGCTGGAGGGCCTGGCATTTCGGAACCAGCCTCAGGCCACCTGTGCGGACATGCAGCTGCTCTAAGATGCACCAGCTCAGGCACACAAAGACGCCTGTCTGAAAACCAACTTCTCCATTGGAAAACTCGAGGGAGACCCTGACCACCAAATGCCTTCCCAGGAACCCCATCTGCGAGGCTGTGCGTCTTCTCATGGTTTCTGAAATCACTTCCATGAATTCTGCCTGGATGACTCTCTCCAAACCATCTGCTCTCTCACCTGCATCAGCTCACCTCCATCCGTCCGCACCAAGAGGAACCCATCTATGTCCTCATTTTTTAACTGTCATTTGAAAAAAATCAGTGATGAGATAAAAGGGTTCTTAGACTATTTCTCAAACTTAGAAATAAGAAACTTCTCAGAAGCAAGCAACTTATTTATAACTATATTCTCGAGCCCTTTATTTAATATTAGATGTATCATTTATTGGGCTTCCCTGGTGGCTCAGAGGATAAAGAATCTGCCTCCAATGTAGGAGACCCAGGTTCGATTCCTGGGTTGGGACGATTCCCTGGAGGAGGGAGGGCATGGCAACCCACTCCAGCATTCTTGCCTGGAAAATCCCATGGACAGAGGAGCCTGGTGGGCTATAGTCCATGGGGTCACAAAAGAGTTTTAGTTGTGGCATGTGGGATCTAAGTTTGACCAGGGATCGAATCCACACCCGCTGCATTAGAAGGCAGATTCTTAACCACTGGACCATCAGGAAAGTCCCAGCAATGCCACTTTTAACTGTGGCCATGCATCGGTCTCAAAACCTTCATTTTCCCATCTCTAAAATGGGACAAGTCATGACCCCTCCATGAGTTGACTATAAGGTCTAAAGAGATCAAGGCCATGTCAAAGAGCCAGCCTTGGGTCCAGGACATGGGACAAGCTTGATAAATGTCATCTCCCTTCTAATTCCACGCTCCTCACTGGACAATTCAGAGACCAGGTAGGTCTGCTGAGAATCTGAGGGTGTCTCCTCTTCAGAGGCGGTGGAGGGAACTGCACAGCAGGCCTGGACAGGTAAGCTATGCAGAAGAGGCGGGGGCCATTAGGAGATAATTGACTGGGGAGAGGACCCACACAACCCAAGGTGAGCCACAGGGCACTTTACATATCAATAAGGTCGATTATCAGGGGATGTCGGCTTCCTTGGTGCTGCTATTAACCTATATTGCTCTTATTAACCTTTCAGATGAAGAATCTTTCAAAAATAATTATATTAAAGCGTAATTCTCTGCGAGTTTAAAATATGTGAATGTTCCATTTCAGTACTCCTGTGTCATGAGATAATGAACACCTGATTGCCCAGCTACCGCGATGAGGTTTTTAATCAGAATCCTCTCCCTTCTCTGCTGCAGGCTCTCAGATCAGACCTGGGAGGAGGGGAGGTGCATCTGGGGAGTGTTTAAGGGCAGGACTGAGACAGAGGAAACAGATTTTGAGGAGAAACAAAGGGCCATCCACTCAGAGTGTGTCCTGGGGTCCTGGGAAACGTGGGAGGGGACTCTACCCAGTGATGCTGAGAAATGGAATATTTGCTGTCACATCTATAAACAAAGATGCCACAGTCACCAGCAATTGTAGCCACCATGGATGCTGAGCTGGTGAGCCCTGAGGAAGCTCAGAAAGGAGAGAATGCCTGCAATCTAGCACCCATCAGACTGCAGTCACGCTCTCTGGAGTGAGGCTTGAGGAACTCAGGATGTGAAAACAGGATACTGGGCCCAGACTGCTAAGGTGCATATGAAAGGAATGATTTCAGAGAGCCAGACTCTTGCATCTTCCCATCCTCCTGTACATAGAAAAGCCACTGAATTCCTTAATTTGGGTTATAGGGTTTTCTTTAATTAACAATAAGCTATTGATGTTCAGACTACCTGCCCTTTGTTGCAAAGCTTCTACATGACCTGACTCTGCCCTTCACCACCTCAATTTCTCCCAGAGCTATTTGAGACTCTGTCTCCTAGTTTGAGCACCTAAAAATTCCCACCGAATAAAACATAACTCGCAACCTTTAGGTTGTGAATATTTTTTAAATCCACCATATCCCAAAACTTATACCGGACTCTTTTTTTTTTTTTTTTTTTAACAGAGGACACAATTTGGTTTCACACTGAGAGATCAGAAGTCAAGAGTGATCCCTGTAGAAACAGAGAACTGACTGGCTACTCACACATATTAATTCTGAATATATATTGGAAGGACTGATGCTGAAGCTAAAGCTCCGATAATTTGGCCACCTGATACGAAGAGCCGACTTATTGGAAAAGATCCTGATGTTGGGAAAGATTGAAGGCAGGATGGGAAGGGGGTAACAGAAGATGAGATGGTTGGACGACATCACTGACTCAAGGACATGAGTTTGAGTGAAGTCCAGGAGATGGTGAAGGGCAGGGAAGCCTATCGTCCTGCAGTTCATGGGGTCACAAGGGTCAGATGCCACTGAGAGACTGAACGACAACAACACGGAATGCGGCAGGAGCTGATTCTGTGCTGAGCACACATAAGTGCAGGTGAGGGAGACCAAGGTGCCAGACACCTGCGCAGGGCTCGGGGCCGGGGGTGGCGCGTGTTGCAGGACCGGGAAAGAGTGGAGACAGGACCAGAAAGGAAGGATGGCGGGCGGACGTGTTTGGACAAAACGGATTGACTTTACCCATTCCTGTAACTGTCATAGATGGAGACGGGACACAGATGCCCGGCCTAGGAGTCAGGCAGCCCCCGAGCTGAGCTGTCACCCACCGGCCATTCCCCACATGCAGCCTCTGCTTGCCCATGTGCTCACAGCTGCAGCGTCAGCAGCCTCTACGGTCCAAGAAGCACCATTTCAGGGGCTGCTTAGTGCCTGATAGCTTGTTGCAGAAACCAGTACTTGAGAAACCAAGCACCACACTCGGAGAGTCGGAGAACTCAGGTTTATTACGCTGGAGGGCCCAGAGGAGTTAATACTTCAAGCTCTGAGCCCCAAACACAGGGGTTACAGAGCTTTTATACATGGACAGGCATGATTAAGCGGGTTTGTGGGTTTGCAGGGGCTAGGGCGATTGCAAAAAACAGGACAAGGGTGAGTGAGATAAGCTCCAGTTTCAAGTATTGTGAGTTCCCACTTTCTGAGACCTACGTGATGTAGACTTTGTGAGGAGCAAGCTGAGTTACAGAGGCAGAAAGAGCAGGAAGTTATGTAAAAATTTTAACTTTTTCTCAAGTTGAGATGCTGGCTTTCTTTCTCCTCCCCAGCTTCCACTTGCCACAGGAGATTAACCTGTGCCCCTGAGACTTTAGAGCTTCTAGAACAAAGCCTGGCGCACAGAGTCCTCAGTGTCACCTTGTCTGCAGGGGAGAGTGGACATGAACCCTCGAGAAACCTCTGAGGGTTCGGACTTTAAGCACAAACTCAAAGTAGGAGATGGCCACTTTCCATCCTAAATCTGCCAACATCAGATTTAGTCCCCAATTTCTCAGGGTTCCCTCTGCAACCAAGAAGGACCTTTCCAACTTCCTCACGTGAAGTCACTGGGAAATGGGGTTCCCTTCATATTCCAGGCACCCACTCATATTCACTTAACTCACAGTCTTCATGGACTAAATGGAGGGAAAATATTGCCCCTAAACACAGGCCAGACAGATGGACATGGGTGTCAGCAAAGTGATGAACAACTCTAGATGGTTACTAACCTCAACCCATTTCACAGATGAAGAAACTGAGTCAGGGAGAGGTTAAAGAACTTTCCTAAGGTCATGCAGCTGACCTTGGAGTAGCAGAACCAGGATTCCCACCAAGGCTTTTGGCTCAGAGTCTGTCTTGGTTATTAATATTTTTTAGCCATTATTCTCTACTATGTAGATATGGAGGGCTGATAATTTAGTTCACAAGTATAGGTAAGTCAGGGGAAAGCCAAAGCAAGGACTCTGGGATGAAAGAGAATTTCAGGTGACTGGATGTGACCTCACTACAAGCCCTGTGGTTATAAAATGTGCCAGGAAATACTGGTAACCAAGAAAGCTAAACAGCGGGGTTGAGAAAGGGACTAGGATCTTGGCAAGCAGGCATCTCAATTCAGGCAAGAATCATGTGGCAGTTTCAAAGATAAGATTGTCTTCATGAACCAGGCTTTATAGCAAGGTTGTCGTTTCTTGTTTTCCTCATGTCCTACTCTTGGTGACCCTATGGACTGCACCTCTTAGCATTCTCCAGGCAAGAATACTGGAGTGGGTTGCTCTTTCATCCTCCAAGGAATCTTCCCGACCCAGGGATGGAACCCAGGTCTCCTGTCTCCTGCATTGCAGGCAGATTCTTATCTGCATGCAGATAAGCTATCAGGATTATCTCAAGGTAGATGCCCAGAAAATGAGAGGCCAATTCTTCCTCATGAACTAAGTTGGGGATATTAGGTGACAGAATACCCGGAGTTTCTTAGTTGAAAGATCCAGAAGGCAAACCAGGCAAACAGCAGGAGTTCCAAGGACAAGCCTGGTAAAGCTTCATACTGTCTCCAGGCCAAACGGGAGAGCCTGCCCTTCAGAGAGGCAGCGCGCGTAGTGGCTAGAACACATGCTCTAGGGCTGAACTGCCTGCCCGGCTTCCCAGCTCCTCCACTTACTAGCTGTGTGTCCTCAGGCAAAATGCTGAACCTTTCTGAGCCTCATTTTCATCACTGGACTAAACAGGACTGCTGGCAAGATTAAACAGGTTAACACAGACATGACTTAGTTCCATTAATGCCCTCTACATAGTCAGCACTAAATCCACCTGGGAATAACACTACCTGTTCAAGAACAACTGCAAAGAAACCAACAGCTAATGGAAGAGAAGAAAGAAAGTGTTGGTCACTCAGTCTTGTCCGACTCTTTGCAACCCCACGGCCTCTAGCCCACCAGGCTCCTCTGTCCATGGAATGTTCCAGGCAAGAATACTGGAGTGGGTTGCCATTCCCTTCTCTAGGGGATCTTCCTGACTCGGGGATCAGAGCTCGAGTCTCCCACATCGCAGACAGATTCTTTACCACCTGAGCCACTAATGGAAGAGAGAGAAGGGGAAAATACCAAATTCACACCAGTGCCGTCTCACAGGCAGAGGCAACAGCGTGGTTCCAAACACTTCCCACCATGACTACAGAAGTCCTGGACATATTAGGAACTAAGTGATCAAATGGGAAAATAATATCTGTCCCGGGGACTTGTAAGGATTACAGATAATGTAGACTGGGGCTGACAAACCCAAATGCCTTCAGGAGTCTGAAGAGGCCTCAGTACAGGAGGACCACATCTCCTACACGGTTGTGCAAGCATCCTCTGAAAGGCTTGTTAAATCAAGGGTTGCTGAGCCCCACCCAGAGATTCTCAGTCATGAGGGTGGCTGGGGTAGGGGGGGGGCGTTGCCTAGAAACCACATCTCTACCAATTCCTAGGTGATGCTCCAATGCTGCTGGTTCCCAACCACCGTTTGAGAACCGCTGGCATGGAATACGAGCTGGTGAAACTATGGAGCACTGAATACTGCCAGGTAGCAATGTGGCTTCCAATTATCAAGTCTACATATGTTTGAAAGAAAAGTCATAAATTTGGACTTCTTTGTGCTATAACCGGTTACCTAAAAGAGTCCAAATGAAACATGGCGGCAATGAGCGACTCCAAGTAGAATATTCAGGAACGATGACAACAAGGGAAGAAGTGGCCTGGGCCTGTGCAGATGATGACAATGACAGGAAAGGAGTCAGCAAACTGGGAGGTAGAGTGGGAAGCGGATCAGATTTGGGGCTTAGATGCTCTGCCACTGTTATAATGCCAGGGAAGTTGAGCAGCTTGTGTTTTTGTCTGAATTTAGAAGCAAGTCTTCTTGAAGAGAGTATGTAAATGTGATAAGAGGGAGGGAAAAAAACCCCCAAAAACTCTGAAAGCTGTAGATAACATTCTAATAAAAAGAAAGAGGGGACTGGGTGGGTGGGGAACCAAAGATGGTTCGGAGACAGACAGAGATTATGGGAAAGAGGAGTTAGCATTCTAACAAAGCACACCTGTCAACTTTTAATGAGAATTTCTGGGGCAACACATTAGGGATCTCAGAGAGCCAGGCTGCATTAACAATTTCTTTTTCTTTAAATTCTGATTTCCTTTTCCTTTTTTTCCAAAAAAGACTTTCTGAGAACCATGGAACGCCAGAGATTCAAAAACACCCCTAGAGTTCCAGAAACATGTTTTCATTTATGCAGGTTTCCATGAATAGCACTTGCTAATGAAATTCTCTAATTGCTCATGATATTAAATAGGAATACACATTTCATTTCCACTGGAATATTTCCATCAAACCAATAACATCAGGCTTTTTTTTTTTTAACATTTTTAAAAAATTAATTTATTTTAATTGAAGGCTAATTACTTTACGATATTGTGGTGGTTTTTTGCCATACATCAACATGAAACAGCCACGGGCACCAGGCTTTTAAATGACGATGCCATTTCCCATTGTTTTTATGAGAAGCATTACCCTTATGACAATCAAGGTCTTTGTGATTTTAATACAAGGCATTAAAATTAATATTTTTTTCCCAAAAGTTCAGGAAAGAGAATTTGTCCACATTTTGCTAATCAATTCATTCAAATACACAGAAATCTCTATTTTGTACAGGCTTTTTAAAAATGTGCAGCATTTAGACCTGCCAGAACTAAAATCCAATGATTTCTACTTATCATTCTCGCTGAACAATTTGATTAAAATCAGTTCTCTACTAGCTGAATTCAAAGTCCAAACTATTCAATGTCTATTAAAATGGGGGTTGGTGACTGTTTCTTAGCAAGGATTTTGTTTGCCTTACCTGCTTTATTATCAGTTTGGTTTGAAGGTGGATTTTAGGAGTTTCCTTTCAGAAGTGGGACTGAAGGCAAGAGACAATGTCCCAAACCCCAATCGGGCAGCTATTGGAAAGTCAAACGCAAATCAGGCAGCTGTTTAAAAGGTTCTAAGAATTTGATACTCACTAGTTATAGGAGATGGCCAATGATCATTCCTCCAGGTATCAGAGGAAATTTGAAGTGTGAAAAAATCAATTATACTCAATATTCATCAACAGATAAATGGGGGGTTTGGTCAGACTTAGCCACTGTCCTCATTATGAGCACACTTGGGTTGTGTAAGAAAGACAAGAGCAGGCTTGAAGAATCACCAACACTCAAAGTGGCCTCAAGAGTCATCTTGTCCACACAGTTGTCTGTCTCTCTTTGATTGCGTCTTATGCTGAGCCCCTTTAAGCTGACACCTGTGCAGCTGCACTGTAATCTGATTCACTTAATCACCTATGCTGTGCTCACTATTCAAGGCCATATACATGTCTCTACTCTTCTTTAGATTTTTTTTCCCGTATACTTGAAACTAACACAACATTGTATATCAACTACGTGCTGTGCTGAGCTTAGTCACTGAGTCATGTCTGACTCTTTGCGACCCCATGGACTGTAGTCCTCCAGGCCCCTCTGTCCATGGGGATTCTCCAGGCAAGAATACTGGGGTGGGTTGCCATGCCCTCCTCCAGGGGATCTTCCCAACCCAAGGATTGAACCCAGGTCTCCTGCACTGCAGGCAGATTCTTTATCATTTGAGCCACCAGGGAAGCCCAAGAATACTGGAATGGGTAGCCTATCCCTTCTCCAGGGGATCTTCCTGACCCAGGAATCGAACCAGGGTCTCCCATATTGCAGGCAGATTCTTTACCAGCTGAGCTACCAGGGAAGCCCTGTACTCCAATACAAATATGTATATATTTAAATCCAAGGCCACAATGACTGTTTGCATAAGAATGAGATTCCCGATGGTTTTCCCATCCTCCTTAACATTCATTTTCATGCCACCTTCATCAGCTGTCCTGGACACTTTCATCTCATGGAATGTTCTCCGTGCCAAGTCGAGAGGCCTTCAGCATAGGCCATAAACCCAAGTCATAGCCACAGGTGCCACCTGCCTTGGCAGTATCCGTATCCTCCTTTCTTCCCGGGGCTCAGGTGTCGGTAGGTAAAATCCTTGAGAACAGCACCTCCTCGTCCTCAGTCTCCTAAGACACCATGGTCCCCAGCAACGCTTCTCCCTCTACCCACATAGTTTTAAAAATGATAACCCTCGTAATAAAAGATGGAAAATGTTACAAGCAGCAAAGACCGTCAGGCTCCAGGAATTCAGCTCCTCTTCACCTTTTTTTTGGTTAACTCCATCATTTAGTGAAAGTTTAGGGGAGGAGAAGTGACTGGGGCACCGGGGCTCAAAGGGGGCTCAAAGGGGGCTTTACTTTCACAGTGAAGAGACTCCAGTGGTGCAAAACAGACATGGTTCTCATTCTGGTTGTACCAGTTACAAGCAGGATGACTTTGGGAGGACAACCACAGCCTCTCTTTGTTGCTATTTAATATTCAGCAAAATGAAGAACAGGATCATTGCCTCCTAGGGTCACTGTTCAAGGGAACAAGAGTGTCCTTGTGATGGACCTCAAGTGCTCTGTATGAAAGTTGTTGTTGTCATTCAGTCACTAAGCCACGTCTGACTCTCTGCAACCCTAAGGACTGCAGCACGCCAGGCTTCCCTGTTCTCCACCATCTCCCGGGGTTGGCCCAAGTTCAGGTCCATTGAGTCTGTGATGCTATCTAATCATCTCATCTTCTTGTACCTCTTGTCCTTTTGCCTTCAATGCATGCAAGAGATGCTTACAAAGGCAATTCTTCTTCTTCTTCTTTTTTTTTTTTTTGTATCCACTTTTCTTTTAAGTAGGAGCAGCAAGCAGTAAAACAGGCCATCTCTTGGGCTTTCCAGGTGACCCAGTGGTAAAGAATCTGCCTGCCAATGTAGGAGATGTAGGCTCAATCCCTGGGTACAGAAGATGCCCTGGAGGAGGAAATGGCAACCCACTCTAGTATTCTTGCCTGGAATATTCCACAGACAGAGGAGCCTGGTGGGCTACAGTCCATGGGGTCGCAAAGAGTTGGACATGACTGAGCACATCAGTGTTACTTGGAAGCCAGATTTTGGAACTAAATTATGGACCCATCGTTTGCCTGTGCTATCGCCCCCGTCTGAGCTGTGACTTTCTTGCCCACGAATGGGAAATTCGAGGCTCACCTCGCTTTGCTGGCATGGCACGGGCACAGAGTGGGCACTTGATACACATTTATTCTTTTCTCCTTTGAGTTCTCATCTTGGCTCTGGTTTGTATTTCTATGTAACCTTGGGAGAATTATCTAACCTTTCTGGATCTGAATTTTCCTGCTCATAAAACTAGGGGATTTGACAAGATTCCCTTTGAATTTCTTTCCAGCTCTTACAATCTGTGTTTCTGTGACTTTGAGCCACCCAGGGGATATGGTAATGGGTTACATTACACAAAAGGTTTGGATGTGATATTATGAGCCGTAACAACTGGCTTCCAGCAAACTCCCCCTTTCTCCCCAGTAGAATTCCCTATTGTTCCAAGTATAATGAATAATCCAACACCACACATGCTCTATCTGAGCCCTGCCCATGTCCACACTTGGGGCCAGCCGGAGGCAACATAGTAAAGCTGAAGAAGGATGCTGTCAACATCTCCCCTTTCCCTGGAAATGCCCCTGCCCAGGTGAATGTATTCAGTTACTCTGATATCACCCACCGAGGCCGATATCTCATGCTCTGATTACTCCCTGCTCCCACAGCAGATTCAGAATTCCCCATCCTTCTGTTCCATTCCTTTGGGTCCCAGTGTGCTGCCTGTTGGGGCTTCCCTGGTGGCTCAGAGGGAAAGAATCCACCTGCAATACAGGAGATGCAGAAGACTCAGGCTCGATCCCTGGGTTGGGAAGATCCCCTGGAGAAGGGCATGGCAACCCATTCCAGTATTCTTGCCTGGGAAATCCCATGAACAATGGAGTCTGGAGGGCGCTACAGTCCATGGGGTCACAAAGTGTCGGACACGATCAAAGCGACTGAGCACATAGGCATATGCTTCTGGTTCATATGATGAAATGATTCACTGAGGTATGTATCACTTGCTTTCAAAGATACTAAGGTGAATAAGACAGAGTACTTCTCCTCCAGAGCCTTCAAACTTAACACACAATTATCAGCTGGGAAACATCAAGTCCAAAAATGAATTGTATTCTTTCAGGAAAGGAAGAGAATATTACTCCATGAAGTGAGAAGAGAGGTCTTTGGAAAGGTGGCATGTGAGCTGAACTTCAGGTGCAGGTAGAATCTGGTGCAGTGATGGAGAATGAGAGTGTGACGAGCAGAAAAAAAAATATAAACAAAAATATTAAGTCGGAAACTATACCGTGAGTTTCAGAAACCGAGGATAATCCGATTTGGCTGGGTTGCATGAAAAGAAGCAATGAGGTTTGCAAGGCTGGTTGAAAACCCTATCATGAAGTTCCAGGGAAGCCTAAACAAGGCTTTTTCCCATAGATAATGGGGAGTTATTGAAAGTCAGGGGGCAAGGCCATGGGTGGGGAGCAGGGGCGGAGGGGCAGGTTAGACAATTTCTGTAAGAAGCTTAAGCTTCTGTTTGGGAGGATTGAAGTAGAAACCTGGGAAGTAGGGAACAGATTAGAGGACCTTTAAGTGACTAGGAGAGAGATGAGGAGATTTGAGATTCAAGAAACAGCCAGGAAAAGGGAGACAGAAATGTTAGAGGGAGAATCAACCAGCCTGGACTATGATGACATAATGAGGCAAAATATGCTTTAAAAAAAAAAAAAAAGACATGCAGAGAATCAAATGCTTGATGACCCGAAACACAGAAAGGAGAAGTCAGGCAGAAGATTGGGTTTGGGTGAGGTTTGCCAGACATTGCGTGTTGACGACTTTGGGGGGACCAGGCGGGGTGTGTGGATCTGAAATCAGAAGAGGAACTGGGCTGAAAGCCCAGAGTGGAACGTCAGCTGAACAGAATGAAGTCAGGAGACAGGCTAAGTTCTAAAGTGTGCGTTACAAGAGAAGGGATGGGCGCTAAGCACCGAGGCTTGGGGAAAGCTACACGGGTGAGACAGAAGAAAGAAAAGGAGTCCGAGTAGGGTGTGGGCACGTGGCCTGGGTCAGCCCCATGGAAGAGCAGGAGTTGCTCTTCCGGAAGGGCAAGGGAATTCCGGGAACCGTCCTGGCTGGTGGGTCTGCTCCCAGGCTTGTCTCCATTTTCATCTCCTGTAGCTCCTCGGTTCACCTGCTGGCGGCAGTGACTCAGGACAGGTGGCCCTGCCACCCCTCTCCTGGGAGGCTCAGCCCTGCTCTGGCTCAGGCGCGAGCCCCGGCCTTTCCCAGCATCTTTGTCAGCCTCCATAGAACAGCTCTGAGTGCGCCCCTATAGAACAGTTTTAGAGACAGTTTCCTTTTAACGGAATCCCTTCTAGAAGAGCACAGCTTTGTAGGAAGAACTCAGTGCCCACAAGGAGTAGGTGTGGTGCTGCAGAGAATATTCACGAGCAGATGGGAAGACAGCATCTAGGGTGAGCAGAAGCTACTCTGCACAACAGAATGGGAAGAATGGGGAACTCCAGAGGGCAAGCCGGAACACGGAGGCCGAAGTCCTGAGATGGGAGCACAAGGGTTAGTCGCTCAGTCGTGTCTGACTCTTTGAGACCCCATGGACTGTACCCCGGCAGGCTCCTCTGTCCACGGGATTCTCTAGGCAAGGATACTGGAGTGGTATCTCCATGCCCTCCTCCAGGGGACCCTCTCGACCCAGGGATCAGACCTGATCTCCTCCACTGCAGGAAGATTCTTTACCATCCGAACCACCAGGGAAGCCCTGAAATGGGAGTGGGAATGAGGAAAAGGAAAGTACATGCTGCAACAAGCCTGGAGGCAGGGGGAGAACACTTTAAGAATTGATATTACACGGAGGAACCTTAAATGCATGTCACCAAGTGAAAGATGCCAAACTGAAAAGGCTACACGCTGCACAATTCCAATCATATGACATTCTGGAAAAGACTAAACCATGGAGACAGTAAGAGGATCAGTGGTTGCCAGGGGTCAGCTGAGGGCCGAGGGCGCACAGGCAGGGAACAGAGGATTTCCAGGGCAGAGAACCTGTTCTTTACAGTAATACAGTGGTGGATACATGTCATTATCCATTTGTCCAAACCCATAAATGTACAACATCGAGAGTGAACAGTAATGTAAACTATGGACCTTGGGTGATAATGACATGTCAGTGTAGGTTCATCAAGTTCAATAAAGGTGCCACTCAGGTGCTGGGTGTTTATGGTCGGAAAGGCTAGATGAGGGGAGGGCTATACGGGAACTCTGACTTTCTGCTTAACGGTGCCGGGAACCTAGAACAGCTCTAAAATATAAAAATCTATGTAAAAGGAAAAAAAATGATATTGCTTCCTTGCAATACCTGTTGATACTGCTGCTATGCAGACCTCTCTTCGGCCAATTCTTTCTTCCCTGTCTCCCAACCCTCTCCCCCCAAGACCTTATCAGAGTACACAGAAGCCAAAACATCCTTAGCAGACATGGATTTCTTTTTCTTTACCATGTGAGAAACTAGTGAAGAGACTCAATTTGAGGGACAGAGCTCATCGTCACAAGCCCAGGACCCAGAGGGGGCCAGGAGAGATCAAGCCTTGGAGAAGTTACAGAAACTGGAGAGAAGTCTGGATTTTCTCCAATGCTGGAATCGGAGGGGTGAGGCACTTCTATCCAGACCTCAAGGCCGGGGTCGGGGCGGGGGGGGGTCTCCACTGACAGTCTGATGCTGCCTGGAAGGCTCCAGCTTGGCCATGTTCATCACAGCTACATTTTGTAACTGCTGTGATTCCAGAGAACAGATTGGAGTAGAGGAAAGGGCATCCCATGAACTGGGAATAGGCAGACTAGTCTCTTATCTGAGCTCTGCCATGGCCGCCAGCTTTGACCTTGACCAAGCACTTGGCTCTCATGATCCTCTCTGCTCTAGAATTCTATGTTCCTAAATCAGGACTTCTGCCCTCGTCTGAGAGAGAAACATCATTAGTAACCAAGTGAAGCAGAAGGCAGGCAGTCAGCTTCCCTACCACTTGTGTTATTGAATCTCAACCTGTATAGCATTTCCCTCCAGAAACACAGGGCCCCCTTAGCCTCAGGAATCACCAAGTGGCAAACCAGGCCCCGCCTGCCCGCCCCAGAGGACTGATGGAGCTCCGGGTTCACCCCAGGTTGCCGCAGCATATAGTCCTCTGCAGCACGAGGCAGCTGCCCAGCCAGCGGTGCAGGAAAATGCCCAGCAGCCCTCTGTGAGGCCCCAGGTAGTCCCATAAGCACTGCACCTGGTGAAACGGTCTTCCCCAACTTTTATTCATCTCTCCAGGGCCCCCTGAGGTCAGCGATGTTTAAACAGCAGTGGAGGTTGAACCTGCTCACCAGGCCAGCTCACTCATCTAACTCCACTCCCCTGCCCCCAGGGCCACAGCCTTCTTCAGTCATGGCCAAACTGCCACGTGAGCAACAGGTGAACGGCAAGGTGTGCAAATATTTGGCTTCATCCATGATCAAATAAATCATTTTTTCCTTTCCCTGAGCTCTAGGAAAACCCAGCAAAGCTCCTGGACCTGCCCAGGAGCGAAGACTTATACACATAAAACACACCCTGCTTGAAGGAAACTCCAGGCTGTAGAAAAAGTCCATTTTTCCACACACACAAATTACGACTGGGATCTCAACACCTTGCTTTTCCAGATATACACCTTTGCAAAGCATATCAGCCTGTGCAGAGCAATAGATGAAGTGATGCAGGGAAATAAACTACCTTTACATGATGAGTTAACGTGAGGGTTCATTTCCGAAATAGCTCTGTCATATTTATTCGGGCCCATGTCTACCATGTGGGAGCCAGTCAAGGCTTCCACAGTTTTCAGAAAGTCCTGAGTCCTGGATCTTCAGCAGTTGTCATAGCTTTGCTTTGTCCCTTCCCTGAATGGCAACCAAGGCCAACTTTCCTGGGACACCCAGGCAGCCAGAGGAAGCCCTGCTGTGCTTCTCGCATAGCATTCCAGATCCCAGAGCCTGTTTTTTATTTTAAAGTTTATTTACAAACGGTACTGCTACGTATGCATGCACGTGTGCTAAGTCGCTTCAGTCATGAACAACTCTTTGCAGTCCTATGGACTGCAGCCCACCAGGCTCCTCTGTCCATGGGATTCTCCAGGCAAGAATACTGGAGTAAGTTGCCATGCCCTCCTCCATGAGATCTTCTCAACCCAGGGATCGAACCAGTGTCTCTGACATTGGCAGGTGTGTTCTTTACCACCAGCAGCACCTGGGAAGCTCCACCTGGAGCCTGCTTTTATTCCTTCCAAAGGACACTAGACAAGCCTGGAAACAAAGGGGAACCGTTTAGTCCAATTGCTTCGTGGGCTTCATCTTTACCAGTTTCCTAAGATGACTTACTCCAAGAAAATCCCAGTGTTGTCTATTTCTTGCAGACACCTCTGATTGAGTGGGTTTGTGTATTTTGGTGCAGTCTCCTACTCCCGTTTCAAAGTACACAAGGCAGAGACTATGTGGGAATTCATGCACTTTGTGTGATTTTTTTTAAAAAAATCTCAGCTCATCCTGTTTTCCCAAATGGATAGTGCCAGCCTGCTGCCTCGGCTACCTCCCTCTCCTCCCCTTCCTCCTTGTGGACTCTCGTACAGAAGGAAATGGCAACGATCCACTACCAAACAGACATCAACACATCCGGGTCCAGCCTAAATGTGGGGAGCCCAACATAACGAAACCACCCACCAAAGCAAGACTCCCCACCCTGGACTCGAGTCTGGTCCATGATCGCTGCGTCAGGGATAAACACATCTTCCCTCAGGTTGTGGTCTTGGAACACTGCTCACCCCTTCCTCAGCCATCCTCCTCCCTGACTCTCCAGCATCCTCAAACAGACACTGCCATTTGGGGTGTTCAGACTGCTTTATTATAAGGAGACAAATAGGGCACAGGCTGTAGCCTTCCCTCTCATACGAGTTCAATCACCAGTTTCTTAGGACCAGCGCTTTGGAAAAGAGAAGAGTTCTCTCTCTGGAACACTGACATTCAGCCAGGTTCACACACGTAAAACTGCATTGCCCTGGGACTTTCCTGGCAGCCAGGTGTTTGGGACTCAATGCTTCCACTGCAGGGGGTGCAGGTTCAATCCCTGGTCGGGGAACTAAGATCTCTAATACCATATCCCCCACCCCCCTGCAAAATGCATTGCCCTGTCTTTCTAAGGCAGCATCCCTGTGATCAATCCATCAGAGCTGAGTTTCTGGATCTTTCTCTGGCTGGATCCATGCTCCTCCACCAATTCTCTTCACTCTCTGCTTTCTCTACACCCTCACCCTGGTTTCCTCCAAATGTTTCCTCAGGCACCTCATGTCCGCCCCTGAGTCAGTGAGGCTCCCTGTCTTCTTCCCTTTCAACTTCCTTCTAAGTCGTTACAGAGTGGCCATGCCCCAAACACACATTGGCTTGTTCTCCTCTCCTTCCAAATGAAAACTCTTGAAACATCCATCACACTCCTGAAGTCCCAGTTCCTCGACAATGCCAATTTCCCGCTTTTAAATGAACTTAACCTTGTTAATATCCCTGAGTGGGCACAAGCTAAGACAGGCTGATGAGCCATGCAGACCATCACCTCCCCGGACTGGCACTCTGCTCCTATCAATATGGTCAATGTGGCATGGGTTTCTTCAGGAGCTGATCAGCTGATGGCCTACGCTGAGCTTGAAGCTTCTGTTAAGTCAGCTCATCCATCAAAGCCAAGCATGCTGACATCTTTTTCAACGACATCCAACCTCTCTGTAGAAGTGAGCAGAGAGATTAGATCCCAAAAGGCAGCTCAGAGATGTCTCCTGACAGCGCTGGGTCAGAAATCAATTTTAATCTCTCATCTATAATTTCAGGGTGAAGCAGCCCTTAGATGACTCCAGCCTCATTAGCAAAGCAAATGACACAGGTTCCCCAAGCATCTGAGCTGCTTACTTTCCTGTGACAACAAAGACAATTGGCATTAAAGAGTTTCAAGGAAAGGTGCTGGAGCAATAGAGTGCTAAAAACATCTTTCTCAAAACTATATTCACGAAAACTGGAAGAAGCGCTAGAGGTTTACCCAGGTTTCCAATGGAGTGAAAAGACCACAGGTCTCATAATTAAAAGACATGGATTGGCTTCCTGGCCCTGGTACAGTGGAAGCCGTGTCAGGGGCACACTTAATCCCTCTTGGCCTCAAATGCTTTATCTACAGCTGGATCATATCTGCTTCGTAGGGCCGTGTGAGAACCAGGAATGATGAAAGCACCTGAACCAGTGATAACCACGCAGCGGACGGTGACCATTAGCATTATCTAAGCCAGCCTTCAGGGACTTTTCAGGTAGCACTAGGGGTAAAGAGCCTGTCTGCCAGTGTAGGAGACGCGGGTTCAATCCTTAGGTCAGGTAGATCCCCTGCAGCCGGAAATGGGAACCCCACACCAGTATTCTTGCCCGGGAAATCCCATGGGTAGAGGAGGTTGGTAGGCTACATCCAGGGCGTTGCAAAGAGTTGGACACGACTGAGCGCACACACACAAGCCAGCCTTCGATCTGGGCAATAAGTCACCTCTGTGATATCCATAGTTAACAACACAAAACCTCTTTCAGAGCATCTAGTCATTAACTCACACCTGTCATTTCTTAAGGTTTCTGGAAATCCGTTTTCCTGAATCAGTCACACAGCTCTGGCAGGGGCCGCCATGCCCTCAATATTACAAACGACAAGGCAGCTGGGCACCTCCCCCCAGGTTCCCATCACCTCTGCATCCTCAGACGATGCCCATTCATCTTCCTTAAGTCCAGCGGCTCCCCACTCGCTTCCCCCGCCGCCTGAGCTGCGAAACTGCCAACAAGGCAGATCAAGAATTCATGACAAAGAGCCTGGCTTCTGGGAGTTTCCAGACTATAAAACAGTTTAGCTCCCATTATTCATATGATCCATGCAGCCCAGGGTAAAATCGGTGAGGTAAGCAGCGATTCTCTTGGGCTGTGGATTTGATTTGTCCACGAAGGAGCCACAGATGCAGAAGCTTCACTGGGAGAGTGATTCCAATAAGGATTTGATGGGAGAGCTGTACTCAGATTCTAATCAAAGCACCACAAGTATAGTTGCCCCCTCTGTGGTATGCTTCTGACCTGTCTCACCATCCAGACAAACCAACCCGAAGCAAAAGGCTTCTCCAAGGCTGTCCCTGAAAGCACACAAGAGATGCACTCTTTAGGCTTCCCAATGGTAAAGAACCTGCCTGCCAATGCAGGAGACATAAGAGTCGTGGATTCAGTCCCTGGGTCAGGAAGATCCCCTGGAGGAGGGCATGGGAACCCATTCCAGTATACTTGCCTGGAGAATCCCCTGGACAGAGGAACCCGTGTGCTACACAGCCCCTGTGTGGGCTACAGCAGAAAGGGTCTCAAAGAGTCAGACACAACTGAAGCAACTTAGCACACACATTACCACTCTTTCAGCCTAAATGCGAATCTTCATTAAATGCTAATATTTTTTAGGACCTGACACAATTTGCTTGACCAGCATTTCCACCTCTAGATAAAGTATGTAAATAAGTCCAGGAGTCACTCCTCGCTTCTCACTTCCCCTTTATCTCCTACATCCAGTCCATCAGCAAGCACTGTACTCCTTATTCCCAAACGACATTCCGCGGCTGCCACTTCTCATCACCCACCTCCACCTCCGTGGCCTGGGAGCATCTCTCCAGCTGAGTGCAGTGGCCTCAGTGCAGTGCTCAGGGGAAGTAATGTTGCCCCAGATAAAACAGCCAGTGGCCTAGGAGACTGGGGATCAAAGCAACAGTATCATGGTCTGTCTGTTGAGTTACTGGGTCAGAAGATGTATGACTAGGTGCTAAATGTCCATCTTCCTATCAGTGGAGCAAGTGCTACAAGGGAAGGAACTGTGTCTCTGTTCACTTCTGAATCCCCAGGACTCTGCAAATACCTGCTACTGAATAACAACGACAACAGTAATAATAGCTAACATAATAGAAACTGACTGTGGGGTGCTTAGTACATGTTCCTACTGGTGAGGGCTCGTATCTATACAAAGAGTGAGCTGACAGATGAATAACGAGAATGCTGAGAGAACGTTGGACGGTAGCAAGGTCCAGCTCGCGAGGTCACAGGTCAGCGAAGAAGGATGACTCCATCCAGAAGTCAGTGGACGAGGGCATCACAGGGTGTGGGGGTTAAGGCAGAGAGTGAAATGGTTTGCAGTTCTCTTTTAAAGGTTCACTCTGGCTGCTACATAGAGAATGGATTGGAGCAAAGTCAGAGGGGAGATAGGGACCCCAGTTGTATGCCATGCAAGATGAAGAATGGGTGATGCTGGAATGGTGGAGAAAGGCAAGAGCTCTCAGAGCTAGGTTTTTTTTTTTTTTCCTAATTATGGCATCCCACTCCAGTACTCTTGCATGGAAAATCCCACGGATGGAGGAGCCTGGTGGGCTGCAGTCCATGGCGTCGCTCAGAGTCGGACACGACTGAGCGACTTCACTTTCACTTTTCACTTTCCTGCATTGGAGAAGGAAATGGCAACCCACTCCAGTGTTCTTGCCTGGAGAATCCCAGGGACGTGGAGCCTGGTTGGCTGCCGTCTATGGGGTTGCACAGAGTCGGACACGACTGAAGCAACTTAGCAATTTATTATTTATTTGGCTGCACTGGGTCTTAGCTGCTGCACACAGGATCTTCAGTCTTCATGTGGCATGTGGGAAGCTTTGTTGCTGCATGTGTGATCTAGCTCCATGACCAGGAATGAAACCCGGGACCCCTGCGCTGGGAGCGGGGAGTCTTAGCCACTGGACCACCAGGGAAGTCCCAGAGCTGAGTTTTTACAAGGAAGAAGATGGTGGATGCCATACACCATAGATCAAAATATGAATAGTTCCCATTAGATAAAAAAGCTGGCATTTTTTGAGAGTTTGTTCTGTGCCACATATTATTTTCAGTGTGTTATACCAATTAGCTAATGCAATCCCCAAAACAAATCTATCAGACAGATATGATAATTATACTCAGGTACCCAGTTACGACTGAGCGACTTTCACTTTCACTTTTCACCGAGTCAACGCCCACATTCTAACTAATAAGCTATCTTCCCACACTGACCTCTAGTTATGACTTCTGCCTCTCAAAATACACACAATCCTTTATTTCATGAATCTGTGGTCCTACACAGGCTTTCCTGGTGGCTCAGAGGGTAAAGAATCTACCTGCAATGCAGGAGACCCAGGTTTGATCCCTGGATTGAGAAGATCCCCTGGAGAAGGGAATGGCTATCCACTCCAGTATTCTTGCCTGGAGAATTCCAAGGACAGAGGAGCCTGGCAGGCTACAGTCTGTGGGGTTGCAAAGAGTCAGCCGGTGGGAGAGAGAAAGGATCTGGAGAATGAAAAGAACTGGGACCAGCGGATAGGACCAGCTTCAGGACTATGAACTCAGGTGGCCCCAAACTGAGAAGGGCTTGGAACTCAAAACATGGTTACTGAGTTGCATGCACAGCTGTTGTTCTCTTGAGATTCTAAATGACTTTTGAACAAGGGTCTGGCTCCCTACTTTCATTTTGCACCCAGCCCCATCCATGATGTAGCCAGTCCTGCCAGTGGATACAAATTTCAGGAAGCAAGATTTCAGACCCACATGGAGAAACCTTTCTTCCTTCATGCAGAGTGACTAAATTGCGTCCAATTTCACATTCCCCTTCGGTGCATATATTCACCCAGATGCTGGACAACCACACAGCAGAGATGTTATAGAAATAATTTACTTTTCGAATAGAGGGTTCGACTAGGTCATCTCCCCAGAATCATCCACATGATTTAGAGTAATGATAGCATCTCAGATTACAGTCAATTGCCTCCAGTGACTAGTCCTTTATGGCAGTGGATTTTAACCAGGGGTACCGACCAGAATCACTTGGCTGAGAGTTGTTGTTTTTTTTTTCCAAGATAAATGTGTCCAGGCTCTACTTGAAACAATGAATCCAAAACTTTAAGAGTGGGACAGGAGTGTGGATATTTGGAAAAGCTCTCCTGGTGATTTTTAAAGGCACCCCTGCTTCCCAGGTGGTTCAGTGGTAAAGAATCTTCCTGCAAGAAATGCAGGGCAGACTCCCAGGAGGAGGAAATGGCCACCCACTCTAGTATTCTTGTCTGGAGAATACCAAGGACAGAGGAGCCTGGTAGGCTACAGCTCATGGAGTTGCAAAGATTCAGATACCACTTAGGGATTAAGCATGCTGTTTAAAGACCACTGCTAAAACAGAAGCCATCTCTGGCTCCTGTCCATCTAGACCCCATTTAAAAGGCACATCACACTTTGCTTGATGAGAAGGGAGTATTTGGCCCAGATCCCAAGTGGAAGTTCATCAGTTCTTAGGTCTTTCATCCTGCAGTAAAAGTACAGCTACGCTGAAACTCCCCTTCCTCTAACATCTCAACTATCCAATACTCTAAACGACTCAATAAAACAGAAAATGGCCCCTAAACTTAAAAGGAAGATAGACTCAAAGACGGAGCATGTTTGATCAGTGCCCCCTTTCACCACCTCATCGCCCGAAAGAGCCAGCAAACCCTCTGCTTTATCATCCTATAGGCCTTTCCATCTTCTCAAGTTTCTTCATTATAATAACGTCCTCCCACTGTGGACTAACAGAATCATGCACGGGTTAACAATTCTGCTGGGTCTCCAGAGATAGCCTGAAACTATAAAGAACGAACCGAACAGAGCAGGAGGAGGTAAAGGTTAGCCAGCTTAGGTACCCCACACCTACATCAACTCAGCAAACTCTCATGACCATCCACTGCCCTTTAGGAGCAGCCACCTTGTTCCCTCCAGTTCTGTCTCCTTCCAGTAAAATGCAAACAATGTTTTAATGCTCAGAACCACCTGCTGTGTTTTTCTTTAATGTGATTTGAAACAATACCGTTCCAAATTACATGAATCATCTCTAAATTTAGAAGTCAGCTCCTAATACTCATAGCCTTCTGAACGGTAAATAATCTTTTCCAGTTTTCATGTGAGAATCATTGCCAGGAACCTCTTAACTCGCTGCCTCATGATCCTTGAGAGGTGAGCATGAACCTACTTGCTACACGTGGCAGACACACCGAGACTCTGTGTGTGTGGCACAACAAATGGTCCAGCCAATTCTAGGTAAAAATAAAACGTCCCCCTGGGCCACGTGGGACGGTGGCTTTCAACTCGGGAGGTGTTATAGACTGGATATCTGTGTCCTCCTAGAATACACATAAACATAAACATGTTTGTGCTCAGTCACTCAGTCATGTCTGACTCTTTGCAACCCCATGGACTGTAGCTCACCAGGCTCCTCTGCCCACTGGATTTTCCAGGCAAGCATACGGGAGTGGGTTGCCATTTCCTCCTCCAAGGGATCTTCCCGCCCCAGGGACTGAAGCTGCGTCTCCTGCATTGCAGGTGGATTCTTTACCACCTGAGCCACCAGGGAAGCCCAAGAATGTACATGCTGAACCTCTGATCTTCAATACGATGGTTTTTGGAATGTTTTTTGGAGGCAGGAATTTGGGGAGGTAATTAGATGAGGTCATGAGGCTAGGGTACCCATGATGAGATTGGTGTCCTGGTAAGAAGAGACACAGAGATCTTGCTCTATCTACCTTGTGGGGACACAGTGAGAAGTCAGCCATCAGCAAGCAAGGAAGAGGGCTCCCACCAGGAGCCTGACCAGCCAGCGCCCTGATTATGGACTTCCCAGCCTCCAGCTCCATGAGAAATAAATGGCTGTTGTTTGAGTGAGGTTATGGCTAGTGTAGGCAGTGTGCTACCTGAAACCTAAGCTTCTTACAGAAACTTGCAGAGGAAAAGGTTGAAAGAAGTCAAAGAAATTAGCAGAATTTAGGAAAAGTCCTAGAAAAGGAGGCCAGAAGAGAATGCTAAAATGGTCCCCCCAAACTCATGAGGACAGAAGTAAGATTTGCAAGCCAGAGTTTGGAGCCATGGAGATAATAGCAAAACCATACCTTGATAGTGAACCACAGAATGCTTCCTGTTCATAGCTGGCCTTCTATCATCATTAAAGGGCCAAAGACAGGGCTTTCCTGATGGTCCAGTGGTTAAGAATCCACCTACCAATGCAGGGGACATGGGTTCCATCCCTGGTCAGGGAAGATTCCTCGTGCTGCAGAGCAACTAAGCCTGCGCAGCACAACTAGTGAGACCCTCTATGCCCCGCAACAAGAGAAGCCACCACAATGAGAAGCCCCAGCACCGCAATGAAGGGTGGCTCCCGCCTGCCACAACTAGAGAGGCTGCAGAGCAACGAAGACTCAGCACGGCCAGAAATTAATTAATTGTAAAATAAATATATATTTTAAAAGGCCAAATATATATATATCTTTTAAATAAATATATATATATATATTTAAAGATTCTTTGAGTCTGATCCATGCACTGACGTGGGTGAGACTGCCCTAGCCTAGAATGTTACGATTCTCTGCTTCTTTTCATGTTCTCATACGCACAGTGCACACACACACGTACACATGTATGCACACACGTACACATGTATGCACACACACATACACCACGTCCCAACTATGTTTAACAGAGCTATGAAGGACCTGGTTTCACACACCGCACACCTGCATTACTCACCAAGACAGACCTTCAGAGAAACCTCTCCATTCTTCTCCCAACAACCCAACAGCTATTTCCCAAACCCTGGCACCCATCACTACACAGTTGCAGGGTGGCCACTCAGGGCTGTTTGACATATTACTCCCGGGGCCAGGCCCACATACATCACTGAGGCAACCAGCACCTTCACTGCAATCCTGTTCCTTGATGCCTGTCCTGTGGTCATTAACCTTAACCATGTCAACAGTATTCACAACCCCAAGCCTGAATTAACTCTCGAGGCAGGCTGCCCCCAGGGACCGGAGCAGTCACACCATAACTCAGCCTGAGCACCCACAGTGTGAACTGAATTCTCCCTACCAGTAAGGAGGGCTTGCAGAAAACCAGAAAGAAAAAAGGGATTGGCCTTTCAATCCATGAAGCTGTTGTACCAGCCTGATGCCAATATGGCCAGATGGACAGTAAAAAAACTTGCCTAAGTCATGTGGTCATTTGGGGCCACATGTCAAATAAGTAACCATAACAGATAAAACAGTAAGTAGAATGAAGGAATAACAATTATCCATGTAAAGTTTAAAAATAAAATAAAGTTAAAAAAAAAAAAAAAAAATTATCCAAAAGTACCTGCTGTCATGGAAAACTGAGGGACAACTGGAATAGCCACTCGGTGAATATCTGCCTGCCTTATGCACTGGGATGGACCCCTCATCACTGATCTCTGACCCTCTGGAGAAGAAGCACACGAGTAACTTTTAGTGTTCTGATTTTATACATAAGAAAAGTAGGTTCAGAGACTAGCTTGGCCAGCACCCTGATCACGGACTTCCCAACCTCAGAACTGTAAGAAATAAATGCCTATTGTTTAAGTGAGGTTATGGCTAGTGCAAGCAGTGAGTTACCTGGGACCAAAGCTAAAAATGGGACTTTCTTAAAGAGAATTTCGGAGGAGAGGGCTAAATGAAGTCAGAGAAATGGGCAAGAATAAGCAATTTGAATTGCATAGTCAGTACATGGCCAAAATGAGGTTTTTCTGCACCCATGACTATTGTGGTGGACAAAATAATGTCCCTAAAAGACATTTACATCCTAGTTCCTGAAACCTGTGACTATGTTCCCATAGCAAAAGAGAACGTAATTATGCACCAGAAGGTGGAAATCTTAGGAGGCCACCTTGGAATTCTGCCTACCACAAACATCCATTAGCATACATCAGCTGAGTTCACCAAGCTTGCTCCATGCTCTACCTACTACAGATTGTCTTTCTAGGTGAATCACAAACAACTTTCCAGAAAAAACCACCCAAACTCAGTACTGACCTGCTTATCTCCAAACGCTAGTCCATACCGAAATCTCCCTCTGTTTTCTCTCTGTGATCATAGCTCTTTACATGCACCCTGTTGGAAATCAAATAATGTTAAGAGCTAACTTGTCAGTAAAGAAGCTCCTGCAATGCAGGAGAACCGGGTTCAATCCCTGGGTTGGGAAGATCCCTGGAGAAGGAAACGGCAACCCACTCCAGTATTCTTGCTTGGAGAATTCCATGGACAGAGGAGCCTGGAGGACTATAGTCCATGGGGTCACAAAAAGTCAGACACAACTGAGCGACTAACACAGCAACAACAAAAGATATAACTACAGCAAACCTTGTTTGGAGCACTAGGCACTGGTCTAAGAAGCAGATACTGGCACAAATCTCTGAAGTGAGTATTAATACCACTCCAGTTTTTCAGGTGATGAAATTGAGCCAAGGAGAGGTTAAGGAACACTATACCTCTTACCCATGAAGCAGAGTTGGGGTTTCCCAAGTGGTGCCAGTGGTAAAGAACTCACTAGCCAACGCTGGAGACATAAGAGACTTGGGTTCCATCCCTGGGTCAGGAAGATCTCCTGGAGAAGGGCAGGCAACCCACTCCAGTATTCTTGCCTGGAGAATCCCAGGGACAGAGGGGTCCAGAGGGCTACAGTCCATATGGTCACAAAGAGCTGGACATTACTGAAGTGACTTAGCATGCACGTATGCAGGGAGCAGAGTTAGGTTTATAAAGCAGGTCATGGGACTTCACTGGGGATGCAAAAGAGTCAGACACGACTTAGCGACTATAACAACACCACCAAACATGGACAGGAAGAGGAACCCTGGAGGATGCTCAATTTTGTGGATCTGGGGTTGACCTTGCCAATTCTGGGAATTTCTCCAGTGTGAATATTTTGTTCCTTCTTTCAGAAACAAACAAATTCACAGCATGTTCTAAGAAGCCTGGGGAATAAGGGGAAGATTTGCCCTACTCAGCCCTTTTTCCCAAATCCAGTGAAGAGATTCCTCCTCCCCCTACCTCCCACCTCCAGAGTTTCCATGTGGGAAAAGTACAGGGACTTCTGGTCACCCACTCTTAGCAAAAGCCAGCTGTGAGCATCACCCCACACAAACCCCACTATGCATGCAAAGGAACACAGAAAAGGAAGCAGAGACTTTGCCAAGAAATAATGTGTGTGCCTCCCACACACACAGAAGGTGGGGGGTCATGTCAGGAAAGTCTGATCAAGTGCTTTCTCTGGAAGCTGTGGTTTCATCATCTTTCTTAGGAACCCCGCTGTACTTACATATGGAGAACATATTTAGAAATTCATCTTGTGCTTTGCAGGGACAACCCTGCCACTGCACTAGTAACTGCTCACCTGTTTAGGTCTGGGTTGGACCTTTGGTCTGAGGGCAGATGCTATACCCTGCTTTTCCTTTTATCATCCTCGCTATCAGACTCAACTGGGACTCAATAAAATTCATTGTTGGTAGACTGATATTTTTCTCAAGGGCCACAGACCCTCCAATGGCCAGTCTGAATTGGACTGTCTAATTCAGACTGTGGGTGCCCATGCTGAGTTACAGTCTGACTCCTCCAGTCTCTGGGGGTAAACTGTCTCGAGAGTTAATTCAGGCCTGCAGTTGTGAATATTGTTGACATGCTGTGTGCTCTGTTTTTTGGCCATTGTGATAGTATCTGTCTTGATGGAATATCTGCTTTGCTCTGCAGGGTCCTAGAGCCACAAAGCCCAAGTCTCTCCTCTCCTTAGTGACTCCCTATTGGGACAGCAGCCACGATGGGACCTCAGTCTTATGAGAATCATCAGAATATTTTTTTAAAAACATATTTATTTGGCTGCTTTTTCATATTTTTTGCAATAGTTGGATGGAATCACAGCTTCAACGGACATGGGTTTGAGCAAACTCCAGGAGATAGTGAAGGACAGAGAAGCCTGGCATACTGCAGTCCACGGAGTTGCAAAAAGTCAAACACGACTTAGCGACTGAACAACAATTTGTCTGCACTGAGTCTTAGGTGTGGCATTTGAATCCTTATTTGTTGCATGTAGGATCTAGTTTCCAGACTAGAGATCAAACTGCATTGGGAACTTGGAGTCTTAGCCAGTAGAACACCAGCAAAGTCCTAGAGAATCATTAAAATCTTACTGTGCTTCCGATGCCACACCTGACTATTGCTTTGTTTCACCCTCCTCGGATCTTATGTGATCGGCAGGCACGCAGAGGAATTCATGAGACTCTTCCAACAGCAAACTTTTTCAAATTATACGTGCTCTCTGCCCTCGTTATTTCCAATACAACTCAATTCAGGAAATTTTCACAAGGATGTTCACCATGTGTAAAAATTTCTAACATGGTTCTGAGTCATTCTCAGCATCCCCACCCCCACCCCATGCACACACACAAAGATACGCTGCCAGGTGGATTATTCTAGAATCATGCCAGTGATCATTATTAACAAACAGTTGACACTTCATTCCCACAAAGGTCAAAACGGAAATTCGATTTAGAAATCCGAGTTTTATCACTCTGCACAAAACAATCTGAAGGGAAACAGTTGAATTTCCTTAAATTACTTTTGAAAATGAGCTTAGTTGGTAGCCAGCATTCTGAATTCATTCGATCGCTATTTTTAAAATAGTCTCTTTGTCACTTTAACTAAATTGAACTCTTCTTTTTAAAAAAAGAATGCATATTTTCCAGGAGGACTTATGTTTTCAGAGTTCAATGAAGATACCATATAACTTTTCCACCCTCTCTGTGAGTTACAGACATTTCATGTTTTTTAATAAGATTTAATGGATATAACTTACTAATCAAATTGGAAAAGTTAGGTTCCCTGTTTCTTCCTGGTGGTAGAGGCTACTGGCTGCCTTCCAATATCTTTTCTGTCCTTTCCTAAGAACCTAAGTTCATATTGTATTATCTGGAATGCAGATGTGATATCTGGAACTCTAGCTGCTACATCGAAACATGAGGAAAAGGGTCACAGGCTTGAGATGGCAGAGCCTGGATCCTAATAACATGGAGAAGCTGCCACTCCAGCCCTGCACTGCCACATCCAGATTACTTTAGCTTCAGAGGAAAGGAGTCGTCTAGTTTTCTCAAGCCGTTCTACTGTTGGACTCTTTATTATATGGAGGCAGCTCTAATCACAACTGATTCAAATGATAACTTCAAAAACATTTTCCAGCTTACATATTCTAGAATTCCAATATGTTTCTTCTTAGTTTATCCTTGGCCCACCACCACATATCAGAGAAAATTAAGCTCAGAGAGGTTAAGTGTCTTGGCTAAGATGCTGCAAGAGCAGAACCTGGGAATTCTCTGACAAGTAAATCTTGCATTTACCAATGCCTCTGGTGATAAGAAGCTTCAAATGTCAGCCCACAAACACATTACCATTCATCCTGGTACCAAATCCCCTAATGCTTTTGCATCTGGCTTCTTAGAAAAGTACAGCTTTCTAAAAGCTAAATTATCACAGTGTACCATCAAGTAGAACAGCACTCAATGGTCTTCCCATCCATCATTTCTTTCCCTTTAAACTGGTGTGCATCGATTGCCCAGTCTAGAGAACTGTGACAATCAATAACTTTCTTCAGAGAAACAGTGGGTGAGACTAAAGAAATTAGCTTATTTTGTAGTGGAAAGAAACAAGATGTCAATCAAACTCCTTAAACCTGATCTCAAATAAGTGCAGATGCCAATACGAGAAAAATCTAAGTCATGACTGCCTAACGTCACCCTGATGGGAGAAGACTAGAGCTCACACGCTGACTAGCCATGAAGGGGGGATGGGACACAGAATGTCCCATCACAGTGAGACCTCTTGTCCTGTGGGGCACCCCAGAGGATTCTCCACCCAAGGGCTCCACCTCCCCACTGCAACACCTGATGTCACAGCCCATGTTCTGGTCACCACTGCTGATGAACAAATTACCCCAAAACCTAGCAACATAAGACAACCACGTCTCACAATCTTGTGGCTCAGCTGGAAAGTTCTAGCTTGGGATCTCTCATGTGGTTGCCCTCAGATGCTGGCTGGTGCTGCCGTCGTAGGAAGGCTTGATGGAGCTGGACATTAAAGATGGTGCATGCATGTGGCTGACAGTGAATGCCAACTGCCACCTGGAGTTGCCAAAACGCCTGCATGTGGCCTGCCTGGCATGAGGGTCTCAGCATACTCAGACGTACGTGACAGGTGTCTTTCCCAGAGAACCAGAAGGAAACTTGATGGCCTTTTGTGATCCAGTCTCGCAAGTCCTAGGCCATCACTCCCACTGCATTCTCTTGGTTGAAATGGCATCTGGGTTGCATCAGCCCATCCTCAAGATGAGGGGACTTAGATCCCACTTCTCAATTGGAGGGGACTTCCCTGGTGGTTCAGAAGGTAAAAAATCCACCTGCAGTGGAGAAGACCCGAGTTGGATCCCTGGGTCGGGAAAATGACCTCGAGAAGGGAAAGGCTACTTACTCCAGTATTCTTGCCTAGAGACTTCCATGGACAAAGGAGCCTGCAGGCTACAGTCAATGGGGTTGCAGAGTCAGACACGACTGAGTGACTGACATTTTCAGTTCTCACTTCTCTCAATCAGAGGCGTATCAAAAACTTGTGGTTGTTTTTGGACACCTCTTTGACCAGAATTCCAGGGAAGCAGAATGAGGGGGTTCCAAAGGAGAGAAACAAGAGAATGGACTCTGAGAAAGTGTTCAGTTAAACTTGAACGGTTACATTTCTCATGGTGCTGTGATGTTCCTCAAGGTCACTTTGCCTCATTTTCTCCTCACCTTCAGCGTGCTGTGCTGTGTTCTGTCCATCTACTCTGGTCCCACCTGACCACGCTTTGCTGACCTGTCTCGGTTCCCCAGGCCCTCCAGCCTGCATCACTCATCTTTCCTCTGTGTAGTACAAGCCGACTACTCAGCTCCGGGTGGGACATCTCTCTCCTTCAGACAGGTCACAATTTTAGTAAAGCCTGACTTCAGCGTATCTTCAAAGCAGAAAGTGAAGTAGACCCTGAATGCAAAGAAGCAAGAGTCTTTGTCAAGCTGTCAGAGCCAACACTGCTTTGCCAGGCAGAACACAGGTAGGAACCAGAGGAGCAACAAAGACATCCCATCCTGCCCGAGATGTCCCTGGTTGAAAGGGACAGAAAACATGCAGGCAGAAGACAAGGATGTCCTGTCATCACCCTGTGAGGCTGGAAGTTACAATCTCCCTGTCAAAGCCATCCCTTCCAGGGTTAGACCTTGGGTTCCGAGTCCCCACCTTGATCATCTCCCTGCCTCCATTTCCAGATTCATCACCCACCACCTAGCAAGTTCTCCATGCTCTACCAAACTGAAATACTTTGACTGGCCAACTCAGAATCGTACACCAGGAAGGAAAGGTGAGAGAAGCTATATTCCCAAAGCAGCTCAAAATTCCCCTGTGCTAAATAGAATCTTTTAAAAGCCCAAAACAGATAGCTAGTGGGGAGCTGGTGTATAGCATAGGAAGCTCAGCTTGGGTCTCTGTGATGACTTAGAGGGTGGGATCAGGGGTGGGGGCGGGGGAGAGGGTGATGTTTGTATACATACAGCTGATTCACATTGTTGGATGGCAGAAACTAACACTACATTGTAAAGCAATTATACTCCAATGAAAATTTAAAAATAAATAAATAAAAAGCTCAAGGCTGCGTTCACATAGTATGAAAATAATTCAGTGCGCTCACCCATGTACCTCTCCAGTGTGCTGGGTGTGTGCAGATGGAAATGTAAGGACCGCAGGGAAGACTGGCAAGCTAAGTTAACAGTTTACCTTTCTTTCAGTTATGTCATTCAGTCGTGTCCGACTCTTTGTGACCCCATGGACTGCAGCATGCCAGGCTTCCCTGTCCATCACCAATTCCCAGAGCTTGCTCAAACTCACTTACCTTTTTTTAAACAAATACGATCAAACAAAATCCTTGATATTCAATATTTAAGTTTATCACAGACACCATCAGTGCTCAGCCCAGATCGCCTTGGATCCTTTGACTTTTTCTTCGTGCCTCAAAGAAAAAGCTTTGGATTCTTCTGTGTCAAATAGCCAGCACTTGCAGCTCTCATCAGAGGATGTGGGTGGGCTACCCACGTGGACAGAGAGTGGGTCTGCCTCAGAGCTCGCTCCCACCCCCACACCAGGGCGCTCTCAGCCAAGGACTGGAAAGTGTGGCAGAATGAAAGCCCAGCTCCCTGCTTCAAGTCAGGACAAACTCCGAGGTGTATCCACGCTCCAGAGTTCCCCTGTGGAATCAGGCTGGGGCTTCACTTGAAATTACACCCTCATGTAGGTCTTCCTCTTCTCTGCTCTGATTCCCCTGTTTCCTGACTGATTTCCCCAGGAGCACATCCCCAATAAATCACGTGCACGTGATCCCTTGACTCAGGGCTCATTTGGGGGCCCTTGGGCTGAGAAACTTATTAAGAAATTAATTGAATCCTTCTTAACCCACTCTGGCCAAGAAATGTGATCACTCCAAAGACGGACAAGCACTGAGGAGTCAAGGTTCATCATGGGAGAAACAAGGAGTCACCATACAGGGCAGAATATTATGGGCACCACAAGTGGATAACCGGAGTCATGGATCCTAAGGAGAGGATGAAGATAAAAATGGGCTCAGAAGAAAGAGCTGCTGGCAAGGAGAGTTTTTATGAAGAAGGAAAATCTAATCAGAGCCTTGAAGGAAGAGGAGGGTGAAAGGCATTCCAGTGGAATGAAATAGGGTGTATTAGTCAGGGTTCTCTAGAGAAACAGAATTAACAGGAAATATACATAAGAGGAAGTTTATTATAAGGAATTGGTTCCTGTGATTAGGAAGCTGTGAAGTTCCATGCCCTGCTATCTGCAAGCTGGAGATCCAGGAAAGCCCGGGGTGGTGTAGTTCAAGGCCTGAAAGCCAGGGAAGCACTGATGGAGACTCGAGTCTGCAGGTCTGAGAACCAGGAGCACTGGGAACAGAAGATCAGTGCTCCAGTGCAAGCAGTCAGCCAGAGAACAAACTCATCCCTTCCTCCACCTTTCTGTTCTATTCAGACCCGCAGCGGACTCCATGACACCCACCGATGTGGGGAGGGCCACGTGCTTCACTCTGTCCACCGATTCAATACTAAACTCTTCTGGAAATACCCCCATAGACACACCCAGAATTAATGTCTAACTGGCCATCCCCTGATCCCATCACATTCACAAGTAAAATCAACTATCAAGGAAGGGCATAAGCCAAGACATAACGATAGGAAAGAAAAGCATGGATCAAGGCTTATTACTCACAAGGCACAGTTCTAAAATGCATGCCTATATTACCCATTTCAGACTCACTGCAACCCAGTGAGACAGGGTCTATGATCACCCCCATCTTACAGAGGTGAAGAGGAGGCACAAACTGATCAACAGCTTGCCCCAAGTCACACATATGGAGGGAGAGCCTGGGAGGTGGACCCACTGGTAGGCCCAGACAGGTCAATGCCCACAGGCCAAGCTTTCAGCCACCACTGCCAACTCCTCTGAGCTGAGCAGTCTGCCTGGGAAAGGATCAACAGAGATCACTGGAAAGAGATAGTGAGACCAAATCATGAGGTGTCTATATGTCAAATACAGTTGGGACTTCTATATCTCATTCATTCCACAACTATTTACTGAATAACTATGATGTGTTGGCTTGATGGGAGTATGGTCATACACCAGAAAGACAAGGGCCTTCTTCCCATGGAGTTTACAGTCTTATTCACCTAGCTATTAACACCTCCCTCAAGAGGAAACAGAACAGACTGGCGCAGCAAAAAAAAAAAATTGGGAGAAAAGATAAAGTTATTTCAGGGGGGGTCATTTCTTTTTAGGTTAACAAGGGTTGTGGGGGGACACAATCTCCCACCTTCTAAAGACCTGGAGCAGATGACATTGTGGATGAGTTAGGGCCCTGCTGGATGTTGCAACAAAAATAATTTCTTTTTACTGTTTAGTGAAAAAGAAGTTTATGTTTGACAGATGTTCTTCATTGGCCAGTGACTTTCCTCCATGCAGTGAGTCAGGGACACAAGCTCCTTCTACTTCCAACCCCCAAGTTCCTTCCAACACCTAAGTTTTTCTTATCATCCTTAGCCCACTGACAGTAAAGGACAGAGAGCATCAGAGAAGGTATATGTTTATTTTTTTTTAATTTTTATTTTATATCAAAGTGGGGCTTCCCTGGTGGCTCAGACAGTAAAGAATCTGCCTGCAATGCAGGAGACCTAGGTTCAATCCCTGGGTCGGGAAGATCCCCTGGAGAAGGGAATGGCAACCCACTCCAGTATTCTTGTCTGGAAAATTCCGTAGACAGAGGAGCCTGGCAGGCTGCAGTCCATGGGGTCAAAAAGAGTCAGACGTGACTAAGCAACTAACACTTTCACTTTCACATAGCAATGTACAACCTTGTGTTAGTCATAGGCATACAGCAAAGGGAGTCAGTTATACACACGCATTACCTATTCTTTTTGAAATTCTTTCCCCATTTAGCTTGTTAAGAATACTGAGCAGAGTTCCGTCTGCTGTACGGTAAGTTCATGTTGGTAATTCTTAAGTGCTGTCAGCCAGCTTTGTTCACATTGTGTTCGTCACACTCATCCTGTGGCCACACCCAGACACCAGGCGAGCCATGTGGCTGTTTCTGGAAGTCATGTCCCAGAAACAACTGCAGGCTGTGGGAGAGGAAACACAAATGTTGCTGGAAAAACTAGTCTTCTCTGCCCCACACCCTGTCCTTTCCCCTGTCCATAAGCTGTCATTGAAATACATTGAAATAGACTCAACTCCAGGACCAGTAACTTCAAGGCCACCTTCAGGGTGTGAAAAAAGCTGTATTAGGACCATGCTCAGTACTGGAGCAGAGTGACTGGATGCAGATTGAAGGGACAGGAGTTTATTAACCATAATGTTCAATTGTTTTTGTGTGATTGTTCCCCAAGCCTACTCTTGATAGCACCATTTCCTTAACATGCTGCCTACCTGACATACTTCTCCGAAGCTCGCAGTAGAAATAGACGTAAGTTTTGAAGTTTGGGGGAAATGTCCCATTCACCCACCCACATATGCTACTTTCCACTCTGCTTTTCAGACTCTCCCAGTTTAAGAACAACTGAGCTCTAGAACTTCCCTGGCAGTCCAGTGGCTAGGACTTTGCCTTCCAGTGCAGGGGGCACAGGTTCAATTCCCGGGAGAGGAGCTAAGATCCTACATGCCTTGCGACCAAAACACCAAATCATAAAACAGAAGCAATACTGTAACATATTCGATAAAGACTTTAAAAATGGTCCCCACCACAAAAATCTTAAAAACTAAAAATCTGAGTTCTAGCTGAATACATGGAGAGCTAAATTCTAAGAATTAAGATGGAGGAGCATCAGGGGAAGGTGCTGCTGCTGCTGCTAAGGAGTCTAATTGTTTTTTGTTTTAGTTAATTAGTTTTTGGCTGCTCTGGATCTTGGTTGCTGCACACAGGCTGCTCTCTAGTTGCGGTGTGCTGGCTTCTCATTGCGGGGGCTTCTCTTGTTGCGGTGCACAGGCGTAGGGTGTGCATGGGCTCAGCAGTTGTGGTGCAGGGGCTTAGTTGCCCCGTGGCATGTGGGATCATCCCAGACTAGGGATCGAACTCATGTCCCCTGCATTAGCAGGCACTGCACCCAGCCACTGAACCACCAGGGAACTCCTTGGAGGCCTTATTTTAATACAGGAGGATCCTAGACCAAGACTGCCTGATGCCCCCCAGCACAGATGCTTTGGAGTAATTTATAACTTAGATACCCCTCCCTTCTTCCATATGAGAACTGCTGATTGTATTTGACGATTCCAGAAACAAAGAGAATCTTCAAAATCATCTATTCCAATGTCTTTATCTGATGGATGAAAAAACTGAGTCTCAGAGGAGTTAAATAACTTCCCTGAGATCACACAGCTTTGAGTGGCAGAACCCAAGGATAAGCAAACAGTGGGGTGTCACTGGCAGGGAGGTTTGAATTCTGTAAATATCAGTGACCAAGCTAGGTCTAGACAGCCTTCTCCCTGTCCTAGCTTATCTCTCCTGCTTCTTCTCCAGGCTGACAGTCTATGACCAACTCTATGACACCAAACTGTCATTCTGTTACATTCTGAATAATCTGTCAACAGAACTGTAAAGGTTTAGCTCAGCTCACACGTCACCTTCCTGTCAATTTCTCTGGCAAGGGAGCCAATAATAGATCTTGGCACTGCCAACTCTATCCCACACCAGGGTTATTTGGAAGGGTTGCATTCAGACAAATAATCAGCTAGACTGAGTCTCATTTCATTGAAACTCCAAATCGTTTGGTTTGTGCATACTTAGTCCCATTACATATTCAGGCTGATCTGGGCAGACATGACCACAATGGCCATTCCCCAGAAGACACTCAGGTGTCCTAATTCTTTCCAGGTAAACCAAAAACTGGAGAACCATGGTATGAGGTCCCTGTTGAAATAACAAGCCACCCAGTGGAACTTTCACCCCAATTTCATCATGGCTGCATCTGCAAATCCAAGAGACAGGCTGGTGGGGAGGAAAACCCGCAGCTGTTTTTCAAGAAATTAATTTCTCTCCCTGCAGTGATCAGTCCTGGTTAAGTGAGAGAATCAAATTATCTAAGTTACTTCTGCTGGGAAGGTCGGCTGCTCTGAATCCTGATGAAAAATAACACAATGGTGCTATTTAATTTAAAACCTCCGTCTGCTTCTCTTATAATTCATAATGATTATACTTCGCATTTATGTAGTATCCAAGGATGGCAAAGAACTTTGATGGCATAAATGATTCATCCTTGGGACCCCACAGAGAAGCAAAGCTGGCCTCTCTATCTCCATACGGACAGTGAAGAGTAGAAAAGCCTGGTAACCCAGATTCCCAACTGACTTTTCAACACGAATCAGCACTCCCTCTCCAGTTATTTAGGACTTGGCATCAATTCTGACCAGACTAATATATTACACAAACGGACATCATGATATCGGGAGCGTAAAAGAGATAAGAAGTTATGGCTTGCAAATGTAAATCAATAAAAACTGTGGGCTTCCAGCCATTTCTTTCTACGAAAAAATGTTTCTATTGCTTCCAGCAGCCTGGCCAGCATATGGTAGCCTTCTACAAGAAAGTCTTAAATGTTGATCTAATGGGTTCGTGCATTCCAGAGACAGAATGAACCGTGTAAAAATAACAATGAGCACGTGGCCCGCACTTTACAGTTTACAGAGCACTTTTGCTTCTATTCCCTCATTTACACACTCCTGTCTTGTATTACCTTCTGTGCTCTGCACTCCTGGCTAAAACCGAAGTGATTATTCACACCCCTCTGGGCAAAACGCAGGGCTCAGCTGCCCTCACCGCTCTACACTTGTATTCACACAGCCGCAGAGAAAGTTGGCTTTATTCCGCTTAGTTACTAAGTCACCAGAGGCAACACAGATTGATGTCAGGACAACTGGGGCACAGACTGAAGGACAGATGCTGGATGACGGTCCACATGAGAAAAAGCCGCTTGTGCCCCCGCCTCCCACTGCCCAGCCACAACGACTCTCTGGCTTGTTCCTCAAACACACTGGTCCTTGTGTCCCTTCTTCCAGGAACACCTTGATCCTTCCCACTCTGTCTGCCCAAAAAGCTGCTACTCTTCCTGTTAAGTCAAGCTCATAGATTTTTCTCTTTCGTGTGACTTGCTTGAATCTCCAAGCAGAAGTAATCGTTTCCTCCTCTGCGATTCCATGACATTTTATCCATACTTTATCTGATGGCCCTAAGAGCATTGTCTTAGAGATAATCATCTATGTGTGTCTCTTCCATCAGACTTTGATCTCTTTGAGGTCAAAGGCACAGTTTAACTGTCTCTTTATGCAGGTCAAGAAGCAACAGCTAGAACCGAACATGGAAAAACAGACTGGTTCCAAATTGGGAAAGGAGTACTTCAAGGCTGTATATTGTCACCCTGCTTATTTAACTTATATGCAGAGTAATCATGTGAAATGCCAGGCAGAATGAATCACAAGCTGGAATCTAGATTGCTGGGAGAAATATCAATGACATCACCCTAATGGCAGAAATCAAAGAGGAGCTGAAAGGAGACTGAAAATAAAAAGCTGGCTTGAAACTGAACCTTCAAAAAACTAAGATCATAGCATCCGGTCCCATCACTTCATGGCGAATAGATGGGGAAACACTGAAAACAGTGACAGACTTTATTTTCCTGGGCTCCAAAATCACTGTGGACAGTGTCTGCAGCCATGAAATTAAAAGACGCTTGCTTCTTGGAAGAAAAGCTATGATAGACCTAGACAGCGTATTAAAAAGCAGAAACATCACTTTGCTGACAAATGTTCATGCATTTAAAACTGCTTTTTCTAGTAGTCATGTATGGATGTGAGAGTTGGACTATAAAAAAGGCTGAGCGCTGAAGAATTGATGCTTTTGAACTGCTGGAGAAGACTCTTGAGAGTCCCTTAGACAGCAAGGAGATCCAACCAGTCCATCCTAAAGGAAATCAGTCCTGAGTATCCATTGGAAGGACTGATGCTGAAGCCGAACCTCCAATACTTTGGCCACCTGATATGAAGAGCCAGCTCATTGGAAAAGATCCAACTCATTGGAAAAGACCCTGATGCTGGGAAAGATTGTAAGTCAGGAGAAGGGGGTGACAGAGGATGAGATGGTTGGATGGCATTACCGACTCAGTGGACATGAGTTTGAGCAAACTTTGGGAGACAGTGAAGGACATAGAAGCCTACTGTGCTATAGTCCACGGGGTTGCAAAGAGTTGGACAGGACTGAGTGACTGAACAACTATAAAAGTCTTCAATTTCAATTGTGTGATATAATGATTACTTTTGTTTTTTTTCCTCCACACCCCCACTAGGCTACTAGGTCTATGTGGAATCAGGAGCTTTGCTTATCCCCAGAATCTAGCTTAGCACATGGAGCTTTTTTTCTGACAGACTGGACAGATAGATGGAGGGAAGGCAGGATGGGTGGATGAGTGGGTGGGTGGATTGATGGATAAAGGAGGCATCTCTTGCATCTCCTGATTGATAGGTGGATTCTTTACCACTGAGCCACCTGAGAGGCACCCATGGACACATACATGCACCTGACTGCCCATTCTCGTCACATCACTTCAACTCTGGGTCCACTTTTGGGGACACTTGCTCCTGTTCTCAGAGAATGCGATGGCACCCCACTCCAGTACTCTTACCTGGAAAATCCATGGACAGAGGAGCCCGGTAGGCTGCAGTCCATGGGGTCACTAAGTGTCGGACACCACTGAGAGATTTCACTTTCACTTTTCACTTTCATGCATTGGAGAAGGAAATGGCAACCCACTCCAGTGTTCTTGCCTGGAGAATCCCAGGGATGGTGGAGCCTGGTGGGCTGCCGTCTATGGGGTCGCACAGAGTCAGACAGGACTGAAGTGACTTAGCAGCAGCAGGAGCAGCAGCTCCTGTTCTAGGTAAGGAAAGACTACCAGAGGGAGAAGGCCTTTCCAGAGTGGAGACACCTTGGCACTCAAGGCTCCATGTACACATCCTCTCCAACCTAGGGGGCCGTGCTTGACCTTGTGACCCTCTGCCTCTGCTCTTGGAGAGCACACTATTTCACCAAGGGAAGAGGTTGAGGGCTGTTGGTTGTTCTGTTCGGATGACAGATGATTAGCAAAGTGGAGAGCAAGGCAGAACCACTGTGTGCTGGGCACAGTCCTCTTCCACTTTGGCTCCCTTCTTGCCCTCCCTCCCATCCAGCCTCTGTTATCTGCCTGCACAGCAACTGAGCACTACCCTCTCCAGGCATCAGCCTGATAAGGGATACAGACAGACAGCTCTAGCTGCCTCTCCCAGCCCAGCCTGCAACCTCCATGGTGCCCACAAAAGAAAAAAGGATGGAGCGTGCTTGCAGCCACAATTCTAATTACCTTATGTGAGTTGCGCCACATTCAGGCTTGCAGGATGGGGCTGTTTCCCTGAGACGAAATGACAGAAGCCAGGCTCTACTTATTCTCCTGTTGCTTATAGAACATTCTGTACCAGGTGGCAGCCTGCACAGATACCCCCAGAGAGGGAGGAAGCCCAAGATCTCTGCTCTTGGATGAGCTGGCTCTTGGATGAACTGGCCCAGGTTCTGTGGGACTGAGGCAGGAGCTCTAATCCCAGTCCCTGCATATTGGAGTTTTAAGGATCCCTGAGTGTGTCTCAAACCCCAGAGTATGCAAATTTCCTTATATGTACCTATATGCATTTATCTGGGGGATTCAAAGCTTTCTTTGGCTTTTCAATGAAACCCAGTGTCTTTTTTTTTTTTTTTTTAATACAAACATAACTGGCCTGGAGGGAAAAGCATTTATCAAGATTTTTGTTCATTTTCTGCGTACCCTTGGGAAATGTAACTAAATAGCCTCCCCCTCTACCATCACCACACCCCTTCCCAAAAAAGGAAAAGAAAAGAGAGGCTGTAGATTGAGGTTGAAATTGAACAAAACCAACAATCTAGGGACCAGGACATTACAAGCAAGAAGCCCAGGTCTTCTCTACAGAGTCCAGGTAGAGAGAGTCTCACACACAATCCTCTACACAGGCAGACCAGAAATGATCTGCAGCTATATTAGAAAAATTAATTTATTTCAACCAATTTATCTCTTTCCAGACTTGTCACCTCTTGGTTCAAATTCTAACAATTTTTTCTTTTTTTAAGCATAAGCTAAACCTTTCATTTTTTGCCTGGGCTACTGCAATGTCCTCCTAATTGGCTACCTGTATTCATGCTTTTTGGGCTTCTCCTGTGGCTCAGTGGTAAAGAATCCCCCCCCCCCCCTGCAACGCAGGAGATGGGAGACACGGGTTCGATCCCTGGGTCAGGAAGATCTCCTGGAAGAGGGCGTGGCAACACACTCTAGTATTCTTGCCAAGAGAAACCCATGGACAGGGGAGCCTGGCGGGCTACAGTCCATGGGGTTGCAAAGAGTCGGATACAACTGAATTGACTGAGCATGCACACAGGCATTCATTCTTTTTATTTACTTATTTAACTTCCAAACCTAGAGAAGAGTTGAAAGAACTGGGCAATGAAAAGCCATGTACCCACCGATGAACTTCATACACCTGTTTCCCACATCTGTGTTCATCTATCCAACCTCTTTTTAACCATCACACTCACTTTTCCTTGTTGGTGCTATTGGTTTGGGTACCTCCCTCTTTTGGTGCCTCTTTTGGTATTGGTTGGGTACCTCCTTTCCATTTTATTCCCCATACAGAAATCCATGATCTTTTGTGGCATGTATTCAATTAAATACTACTCAGCCATTTTTAAAAAAATAAAATTTTGCAATTTTCAGAAACATGGATGGACTTGGAGGGCACTATGCTAAGGGCTTCCCTGGTGGCTCAGAGGTTAAAGCATCTGCCTGCAATGCGGGAAACCTGGGTTCGATCTGGGTTGGGAAGATCCCCTGGAGAAGGAAATGGCAACCTACTCCAGTATTCTTGCCTAGAAAATCCCATGGACAGAGGAGCCTGGTGGGCTATACTCCACGGGGTAGCAAAGAGTCGGACATGACTGAGCAACTTCACTTACTTCACATGCTAAGGGAAATGAGAAAGACAAACAGAGGATAAGGAGGTATAAACCAGACACTTCCCTGGTGGTCCAGTGGTTCAACCCCTGGTCAGGGAACAAAGATCCCACAGGCTGCAGGGTGACTAAGCCCATGAACCACAACTAGAAAGCACGTGTCCTGCCACTACTAAGCCCACACGCTGTAGATCCTGGGCTCCACAAGAGAAACACACGTGCACGACTAGGGAAAGCCGACGGGCCACAAAGAAGAGCTTGGGCAGCCAAAAGAAAAAGGCAAAAAGCCACTGAAAATAAAATAAGCTACAAGGACATACTGTACAATACAGAAATACGTGCTTAGTCGCCCAGTCGTGTCCGACTCTCTTAAGCCCCATGGGCTATAGACCACCAGGTTCCTCGGTCCATAGGGATTCTCCAGGCAAGCATACTGGAGTGGGGTGTCATTTCCTGCTCCAGGGACAGGAATAGAGCAGATATCTTATAATAACTATAAAGGAAGGATAACCTTTAAAATGTGTGAATCGCTATATTGTACACCTGTAACATATAATACTGTATAGCAATTATACTTCAATTTCAAAGTGAAAAACAAAGAAGTCAGTGATATATTGGAAGCACAAATCTGATCATATCCCGCAACCTGCACCGCTCCTGTGGTCCAGCAAGTCTTCACTGGCCTCAATCAGGGAGGATGCAATGACATAGGCGAGTGAACTCAATTGTGTGTACAAGTTATAGAGAAAAGTGCCGAGTGTATCGGTTATGCCACGTTAAACTGAAGTGCATAAAACTGGTTAGGAAAACGTTAAATACACAACGCATACTAATATTACATAAGCCACAGATAAAGAGTCTTTTCAATTAAACCTTCCACTGATTATAAGTTAATGTTTGGGCTTTAATCAGAGTTCCTACGTTGCATTACAGACTAAATATGAATATACTTCCATGGCAGCTAGAATTCCAGATGTTTCAGATTCGATGAGGGAAAAAAAAAAAAAATCTCTGTCTTGCCATGGTTTCTAATATGAATTCAGCTCATCCATGCTGCCAAAACTGTGCTGCATCAGGGCAAAACAAAATATGCGTGTGACTCAAATACCATTATTACATTTAGACCAGCATGGGCAGCTGCCCTGGAGGTTTCAATACAAGGGTCAGGGATTCACGTCTTACAAACGATGCTTTGTTCGCTCTCTGCAGACATTCAGAATGTGATGTGATACAAGTTTCAATTGAAGATATATTAACAGATAAGAGTTTCTTGCAGGAGCTTGTTGGCATATCATTTTATCGTTATTATTGAGAGAACATAGGGGAAAAAAATTCTTCTGACAGATTACTCTAGGCACTGCCGCAAACTGGAAGGAGAGCCTAAAAATCACAAACATGCCCAAAGAGTAACTTACAATAATTGTTCGTATAGCTTGTGTGTGCTCAGTCATGTCTGACTCATTGTGACCCCATGACTGTAGCCCTCCAGGCTCCTCTTTCTATGGAATTTTCCAGGCAAGAATATTGGAATGTGCTGCCATTTCCTACTCCAGGGGATCTTGCCACCTTAGGGATCGATCCTGGGTCTCTTATGCCTCCTGCATTAGCAGGTGGATTCTTTACCGCTGTGCCACCTGGGAAGCCCAATCTTATAGTTTAACTTTCTTTTAATTACAGAGCTGCCTCCAACTTTATAGAAAATAATAGGTAAGTCATTAAACACTGCAAGACACAGTTTCAACATTTGGTAAATAAAACTGATACTTCTTGCCCTCAGCAGACTTAAAATAAAGAGAATAGAGTGGAATAATGTTCAGACTTTTTGAAATATTGAAAACTCAACAAAAAGTTATTCTTTATTCATTCATTAAACGGTTAAATATTGAGTACCTCCCATTCATTAGCACTGCGCCAGGTCTAGAAATTGTGTTCAAAAATAGGTATGATCAGGGCTTCCTTGGAGGTCCAGTGGTTAGGACACTGAGCCTCCACCGCAGGTGTGATCTCTGCCCTCTTGGCACCATTAATCCTACCACAGAGCCACCAGAACTTACACAGGACTGGGGAAACAGACTCTTGGAGGGCACAAACAAAACCTTGTGTGCACCAGGACCCAGGAGAAAGGAACAGTGACCACACAAGAGATTGACCCAGACTTGCCCATGAGGATCCAGGAGTCTCTGGCAGAGGTGTGGGTCAGTGGTGGCCTGCTGTAGGGTTGGCACTGCATATAATGATCATCTGAGTTAAATTCACCCATTCCAGCCCATTTCAGTTCACTGATTCCTAAAATGTCAACGTTCACTTTTGCCATCTCCTATTTGACCACTTCCAATTTGCATTGGAAATTGCAAATTGTGTAGAGTGTAGCAGTGCATGCATGTGACCTTTTGAACAAGGTCACCATTATCTTCATTACCTCCACCATAGTTTGGCCTCAGGTCAAATAACAGGGAGGGAACACAGCCCCCCGCATTAACAGAAAATTGGATTAGAGATTTACTCAGCATGGACCTGCCCATCAAAACAAGACCCAGTTTCCCCCTCAGTCAGTTTCTCCCACCAGGAAGCTTTCATAAGCTTCTTATCCTTCTCCATCAGAGGGCAGACAGACTGAAAACCACAATCACAGAAAACTAAGCAATCTGATCACATGGACCACAGCCCTATCTAACTCAATGAAACAATGAGCCATGCCCTGTAGGGCCATCCAAGATGGATGGGTCATGGTGGAGAGTTCTGACAAAATGTGGTGCTCAAGAAAGGGAAAACCACTTCAGTATTCTTGCCTTAAGAACCCCATGAACAGTATGAAAAGGCAAAAAGATAGGACACTGAAAGATGAACTCCCCAGTTCAGTAGGTGCCCAATATGCTACTGGAGATCAATGGAGAAATAACTCCAGAAAGAATGAACAGATGAAGCCAAAGCAAAAACAACACCCAGTTGTGGATGTGACTGGTGATGGAAGTAAAGTTCAATGCTGTAAAGAGCAAATTTGCATAGGAACCTGGAATGTTAGGTCCATTAATCAAGGCAAATTGGAAGTGGTCAAATAGGAGATGGCAAGAGTGAACGTTGACATTTTGGGAATCAGTGAACTAAAATGGACTGGAATGGGTGAATTTAACTCAGATGATCATTATGTCTATTACTGTGGGCAAGAATCCCTTAGAAGAAATGGAGTAGCCATCATGGTCAAGAAAAGAGTCTGAAATGCAGTACTTGGAAGCAATCTTAAAAATCACAGAATGATCTCTGTTCATTTCCAAGGCAAACCATTCAGTATCACAGTAATCCAAGTCTATGCCCTGATCAGTAATGCTGAAGAAGCTGAAGTTGAATGGTTCTGTGAAGACCTACAAGATGTTCTAGAACTAACACCCAAAAAAGATGTCCTTTTCATAGGGGACTGGAATGCAAAAGTAGGAAGTCAAGAAACACCTGGAGTAACAGGCAAATTTGGCCTTGGAATACAGAATGAAGCAGGGCAAAGGCTAATAGAGTTTGGCCAAGAAAACACACTGGTCATAGCAAACACCCTCTTCCAACAACACAAGAGAAGATTCTACACATGGACATCACCAGATGGTCAACACCGAAATCAGATTGATTATATTCTTTGCAGCCAAAAGATGGAGAAACTCTTGATAGTCAGCAAAAACAAGACCAGGAGCTGACTGTGCCTCAGATTATGAACTCCTTATTGCCAAATTCGGACTTAAATTGAAGAAAGTGGGGAACCTCTAGACGATTCGAGTATGACCTAAATCAAATCCCTTATGATTATACAGTGGAATTATTTAAATACACAAGGAGCTGATGAAGGGCCCTCAATATTGTCCATGTGTTTTCCATTGAATTCCATCAGTATGATCCAAAACATTAGTCTCAGGCCCTCTTTTTTTTAAAAGAAGAAAAGAAGTGTCCCTCATTGTAATTAAGCTTTCATATAATGAGACATATTTATGATTTAAAGAGGGAACTATTAATAAGTATTCCAGGAAAAGGGCATTAAAACAGAGTCTCCAAGATACCAGACCATATGGACAGCCTGGTTATGAAGGTGAGTTGTATGGTCAAAAAAATTAGGATATCAGAAACATGAAGATACAGATTAATAAGTCAAAAATTTAACAAAACAGAACAGCTCATTTTGCCAGGGTAAGAGAAACTGGGAAGTGATTTATGTTTTGATACGGAGGAGATCAAGCATTACACACTGAAAAATAATTTATTTTTCCATTTTTTCCACAACTGTAGTATGTAGAGAAAAACTTACATTTCTGGAAAATTTGTGGCAAGAAAAAGAAACAACTGACACAGCTGCAGTTAGATGTGGAAGAATAGATTACTATGAGACAGATTGATTTGTGCTGTGCTAAGCTGATCACTACAGAGAAGGCAATGGCACCCCACTCCTGTACTCTTGCCTGGAGAATCCCACAGACAGAGGAGCCTGGTAGGCTGCAGTCCATGGGGTCTCAAAGAGTCGGACGCGACTGAGCGACTTCACTTTCACTTTTCATTTTCATGCACTAGAGAAGGAAATGGCAACCCACTCCAGTGTTCTTGCCTGGGGAATCCCAGGGATGGGGGAGCCTGGTGGGCTGCTGTCTGTGGGGTCGCACAGAGTCGGACACGACTGAAGCGACTTAGCAGTAGCAGCAGCAAGCTGATCACCAGTGCAATGAACATGAACTTGGGCAAACTTTAGGAAACGGCGAAGGACAGGGAGGCCTGGTGTGCTGTAGTCCATAAAGTCACAAAGAGTCAGACAGGACTGGGCAGCTGAACAACCAGAAGCTGTAAGAGGACATCCGTCCTCGCCTTGGCTTGTAGAAGAAATGTAAAGGCTACCCTTGTATATTAAACGAGGCTAAAATTTTTGATTAATAATTTTTCTTCACAAAAGCCAAAAATGAGAAAATGATTCTAGACAGGTTCCAAACACTTAAAACCCACTACCAGCTGACAGAAATACTTTGCAAGCAGGATTTTGAAAATTGCCAGTGAAATGGCCCAAATAATGAAAGGGCTTTTTAAAAGCTGTGTTTCATCATATTTTTCACTCCTTTTTAAAACTGAGACCAGACAGGGATGTCAGAAATGATGATGTGCAAAGAAACACTGGTTATCAGGACGTTCCTGGTGGTCCAGTGGTTAAGAATCCGCCTGCCAATGCAGGAGACACTGGTCCAGCAAGCTCCCACATGGCGCAGAGCAGCTGAGCCCGTGCACCACAACCACAGAACTATCGCTCTAGCCTCTAGCCTGTGAGCCACAAATCCTAAAGCCCCTGTGCCCAGAGTCCATGCCCCACAACAAGAGAAGCCACCGCAGGGATAAGCCTGCACACCACAACAAAAGTAGCCCCCAGCCGCCAGAACTAGAGAAAGCTCACACAGCAACAAAGACCCAGCAGGGACGAAAGTAAATAAATAAATCTGAAAAAAAAAAAAAAAAAGAAAGAAACATAGCTTATCAGCTGTTTAACAAATAAGTTTGAGACATTTTGATAAAATGGCAAATTGTTTTAAAAGAATCTTTGAAAGATACACTGTATCGAGTTTACATACCTTTTATTTACCTAAACATCCCTTTGCATTGAATCAGCATCCATATTTGTAACTGAGAGTCCATGAAGGTTGCCCCCATCCTACCTCACACCTGAAAACTCTCTACTTCTTCTTCCTCCATCAAAACAGCTACAGATTCTTAAAAGTCCACAATATTCTCTAGTATGGGTTAAAGCCTGAGTTCATTCTTACCATGCAAATAATCTATTCAAGTTAATTTCCTACATCTCAAGTTCTACGTGTAAAATGGAAGTGATAACCGCTATTTTGATTAAATGACAAAGTGGCGGGGAACAGACTAAACACAGACCCTGACACTCAATAATTCTCCATAAAGATGAAAACTTTATCCTTAGTCCCATCCTCCCTTCTTGCCCTCAGAAATTCAATGGAAATCATTTTTTCGAGAAGTGGATGGACCTAAGAGAGTGTCGTACAGCGTGAAGTCAGAAAAACATTGTATATTAACCCATATATGTGGAATCTAGAAAACTGGTTCAGATGAACTTATTTGCAAAGCAGAAACAGAGACACAGATAGATGGATACCAAGGTTGGGAGCAACTGGGAGACTGGGATATATGTACACTATTGACACTATGGATAAAATAACTAACTAATGAGAACATAATGTTTGGCACAGGGAACTCCATTCAATGCACTGTGGTGACCTGAGTGGGAAGGAAGCCCAAAAGGGAGGGGGTGTATGTATATGTATGGCTGATTCATTGTTCTGTGTGGTAGGAACTAACACACCATTATAAGGCAACTATATGCTAGTAAAAATTAATCTTAAAACATTCAATGGACATCCAAGAGAGGTAAAAAGCAGTGTTCATCTTTTAATAAATTTTTTTTGACATATAAGTGCACAAAACATTTATTTAAATGGTGTACATTTAGAAAGAAAACACATCACATGCAATCAAAAAGAGATTAATATTTCTAGACGCCGCCCCCCCCCCAAAAAAAAAACCCCTCCCATCTACCCTTTTTATCCGATTTCTTCCATTCAATATCAGGTGTGTGAGATTAGTCAATTTTCTTGATGTGGCAATAGTTCGTTTTCATTGTTGGGAGGATATTTATTATATCAGCATATCATGATGGATTTGTTCATTCTTCTCTTTATGAAGATTTGGGTTGTTTCCAATTTTGTCTATTTTTTAAATGTTATTTTGGACATTTTTGTCTTTGGGGGCACAGAGTCTACATTTCTGTTGACTATGTACTCAGCAAGGGGGTTTCTGGGTCATACAGTTACTATATTCAACTCTAACAGTTTTGTCAGGGTTTTGTAAAAGAGTTAAATATTTACATTTTCAGTAGCAATATTCCAGAGTTCTAATTCCTGTATTTCCATATTACCAATACTTGCGGTCATTGGTTTGTTGGGCTTGGAGTTTTTATGTATTTTAAGGTATATGGTAACATCATTTGCTTCCACTTGCATTTTTCTGATGAGCTTGTTTTATGTGCCTATTAACCACTTGTATACACGCCACTGTAAGTGCCTGTTTGAGTTTTCTGCCACTTTTGTTGGGTTTTAATCGTATTTGTTGATTTGTAGGAGTTCTTTATATATTCTGGATATGAATCCTTTGTCAGTTATGGGAACTCTCACTCTGCCACTCCCCTTTTCACTCACTCAATGACATCTTTTGGTGAAAAGAAGTTCTTAATTTTTACAGTTGATTGTATCTTCTCCCTCATTGCACTTGGTAGATTTTTTGGCTTAAAAAAAACCAACTTTCCTATCCTACCGTACAAATATCCTCCTGTTTTCTTCTAAAACATTTTTGTTTACCTTTATCATTTAATTAAAATTCCATTTGGAAGTGTTTTGATGTGGTATAAAGTGGAGTCAAGATTGCTATTGTTTTCCAAGGAAATAAACAATTGACCCAGCCCCAGATAATAAAAACAACTTCCTTTCTACGTATTATTTCCCTTTTCCATGTATCAGATGGCCACTATGTCTAGGCTTTTTGCTACTTGCTTTTCCTTTGTTATTTTTCTTTGAATCAAAAGCACAATGTGCTAATTATAGGGGCTTAGTAATAGCTTTTAGAACTTGGAAGTATAAGACTCTACACTTTATTCTTCTTCAAGATCATCTTGGCTATTCTTGGCCCTTTGCAACTTCCTATGACTTTTACAAAAGAGCTTTTTAAATTCCATATAATAAGCCTGTTGAGTTTTTGATTAGAGTTCTATTAAAGCTTAGATCAGTTTTAGGAGCACTGATGTCTTTACTGTTATAATGCATTAACATATAATACACCTTAATTTATTTAAAATTTCTCTTTAGTAATAATTGTAATTTTCTAACTTAGCACTAATGAACTTCTTTTTACAAGATTTTTATCTAGGCATTTAATATTTTTTCACAATAACTATTACTACTACTAAGTCACATCAGTCGTGTCCAACTCTGTGCGACCCCATAGACGGCAGCCCACCAGGCTCCCCCGTCCCTGGGATTCTCCAGGCAAGAACACTGGAGTGGGTTGCCATTGCCTTCTCCAATGCATGAAAGTGAGAAGCGAAGGTGAAGTCGTTCAGTTGTATCCAACTCTTAGCGATAACTAGTATCTTTTGAATTCATTTTCTGGTTGTTGCTCACACAAAGAAATGCATTTTTTACATATCGTCCTTTTATCTAGTGATCTTCTTAAATTTACTTATTAATTTTACTAATTTGTCTATATAGATTTTTGATTTAAAACCACCTATGTTATCTGTGAATAATGTCATTTCTATTCTTTTTTCAGTCCTTACTCATGTCCTTAAATATGATTTTTTTCTTGCCATATTGCAAAGGCTAACAATCATAGTACAGTATTGAATAAAAGTGGTGATTATGCACATCCTTGTCTCATTCCTGACCTCAGGACAAATTTTTCATAGTTCAACATCAAATATTATATTCATTATAGTTCTTTTATGGTCATGCTTCTATTTCTTACATGTTAAGAAATTCTAACCTCTATTTCTTTCTTGTTTTTTTTTTCCTTTTTATAGCATGTATAAAGTTTTATCATATATCGAATGTTATTAAATGGTTTTTTCTAAGTCCAATGAAATGATTATATTAGTCCATTCTTTGCTCTGTTAATTTGGTAAATTGCATTGATTGATTTTTCAAAGTTAAGCTTACCTTGCATTGCTAAAATAAACCAAACTTCTCATGGTATACTATCCTTTTATATATTGCTGTATTTAATTGGCTAAAAATTTTAAATGTTGCAAATTTTATGTTCACAAAAATGATTACACAGGAATTTTTTCTTCTTTTAGTATCATGAATATAGTTGAATATGAATTTTCCTTTCTGTTGGTAGCAAGATTATGCTTCCTCATGATAAATAAGGAAGTGTTCCCACTTTTCCTATTTCCTGGAAAAATTAGTGTAACAATGGTATTGTGTCTTTCTCAAATATTTGCAAGACTTCACCAGTGAAGGCATATAAGTCTGGTGTTTTCTTTATGAGATATTTTAAATTAAAAGTACTGCTTATTAATGAAATATTTTTATTTAAAACTATAGCTTCTTTATTAGATCTAGGTTGTTTTGATTTTATATTTCCTCTAGTTTCACTTTTTGTAAATGGCGTTTTCAAAAAAGTATCCCTTTCTTCTAAATTGTCAAGTTTATTTATTTTTTAACTAAACATTTTATTTTGTACTGGAGGATAGCCAGTTAACAACGCTGTGGTAGGTCTAGGTGGACAGCAAAGGAACTCAGCCACATATATACATGTATCCATTCTCCCCTAAACTCCCCTCTCATTCAGGCTGCCACATAACATCGATCAGAGTTCCCTGCGCTCTATAGCAGGACCCTGTTGGTCATCCATCTTAAATATGGTGGTGTGTACGTGTCCATCCCAAGCTCCATAACTATCCCTTTAAATTGTCAAATTTATTTGCAAGCTGCTCACCTTATCCTCTTACTAACATTTAATGTCTAAGGGATCTTTTTATCCTTAACATTGGTCATGTGATATCATCCTTTGATTCAAACAGTTTTTTGGACTTTGGTTGTTTGTTTTTTGAGTTTTCACCCATCTGTTCTAGTTATTCTTGGCTGGAAGGGTGGTCTGAGGCAAGCTACTTCATCACAGAAGAACATTAAAGTTGGGCTGGGCTACATTTTATCACTCAATATTCCAAGGAGATGAACTAGCAGAAAGCTACTCCCAAGGGAAAACACCCAGAATATAACCCCAAAGTCTCCTTGAAACAAAAGACTCCTCACGGGTCTCTTTAAATCCCCAGGGTCTAGCATCTTGTGCACTCTCGAAAAAGCGTTTGCTAAATTTATGAATAGATGAAAGAATGGCTGGCATGCCACCCCGAGGGGCCGTGTGTGTGCTCCCGCACACCAGCAAGCTTCTCCAACCTAGAGAACACAGCAGTCAACAACGGGCTAACGTGTCAGTCCCTCCGTTGTGTCCGACTCTTTGTGACAAAGGTACACAATCCTAAGTGCCAGATAGCATCCAAAAAGGTCCACTTGGATCTTGCTGTTTCCTTAGTCAAACTTTTTCAATGACATCTCCGTGGGCTATTTAAACATATTAATCTGCTTTGATAGAAAGCAAGCCACCCTCTACAGTTTGAGTCAGCCCTCCCATTTTCTTGCTTTAACCATAAATCAGTTGATATTCTGATCCATAAACACTCTTTGTTTTTTTAACATGCAATTTTTAATATGTATTTTCATTTTATTTATTCAGCTCTGCCGGGTCTTGGTTGCGGCACACAAGAGCTTCATCCAGTCTTTGTTGCAGCATATGGGGTCTCTGGGCTTCTTGTGTGTAGCTAGTGGTAAAGAACCCACCTGCCAATGCAGGAGATGTAAGAGACATGGGTTTGATCCCTGGGTTGGGAAGACCCCCTAGAGGAGGGCATGGCAACCCACTCCAGTATTCTTGCCTAGAGAATCCCATGGACAGAGGAGCCTGGCGGGCTATAGTCCATACAGTTGCATAGAGTCGGACATGACTGAAACAACTTGGCAGGCACATGCATGGGATCTCTAGTTAGGGCATGCAAACATCTAGTCGAGCCATGTGGGATCTAGTTCCCTGACCAGGGATTGAACTTGGACCCCCTGCATTAGGAGCGTGGCATCTTAGCTACTGGACCACCGGGGTAGTTCCCATAAACAGTCTTTTGTACTTTTTCTTTTCTGAGCTTTTCCTTGTATGCTCGCCTCTGCCTAGAATAACAATTTCGGTTCTCTACATGTTCACCTCCCATCTCTTAGTGTCTTTCTTTGCTAGTTTGCCTGAAGTCTCCTTTAGATGACAGCAGGTCACTCTGGCAGACTCCAGCCCCTGATCTGCCCTAGTTCCCATTCCTCTCCTCCATCCTGCTGCTGAAATTCCAACATGCCTGACTGCTCAGCCATCCCAGAGTTAAGAGGATCTGTCCTTCTGGCCAGAAGAGGTTTTCTCTTCTCTCTCTCCTCAAGTCCCAAAGCACCACTCTATGCCACATGCTGATTTGTTGATTAAAAAGGAGATGATGCATTTAAAGCATTCACACAGGACCACTTTCATTTCTAGTCATCATAAATAATAATCACCATTATTGTAATTGTAACAGATCTCAATTCCCCTGCCAAGCTGGACAAATATCTGTTGAATGAGAAAATGATTGGATGAATAGATGGAGACTAATGAAGATAGTGGATATGTTATTCTCATATTGGAGATCTTAGGATGGAGACTTGTATATGTTTTATTTTAAAATTTAGACATACTTTTAAAAATTAAAATCCCCAAACACTGAAGAGGACTCCTGCTAGGGGCTTCACTAACTCCTCAATTTGCTAGCATCTCTCAGTTAATCAACGGCATACTGTTTTTCCATGAAAAGCGCTAAGGTATCTATTTAGGTCCCTGTTTTCACAAAGTAACACAGTATTTCTGATTTCATGAGCAGTTCCTGGTACAAGGTAGAGAGTAGTGAAGAACAAAGCAAGGGGAGGGACCTGTGCTGCTGGTGACCAGAGGTGAGTCTGGCTGGGTGACTTGTACCTGTCCTACTCATGGACATGACATGTAACATACAAATCCAAGTCTCGAATTCCCATGGTGCCTCACGTTTGGTGCAAAATAATCAAAATCACAAATGTCACAGTCCTCAAATGACAAGGGTTCTACTACAACTGGAATGTGCCCGGCACAAAGCATTGCATCTCGTGAATGTCCAAAACATATTAAACTAAGCAACTGTTCTATTTAGACACTTCTATGGAAGGGACAATTCATTGGTTTATATCTTGATATATATAGAGAGATAGATATACACACATATAAAATTTTAAATATCATATTTATATGATTTTAAATGCTCTCTAACAGGCTGGATTTATTTTAAAGCCTTCTATTGTACTAGGGTTAACGATCTGATCATCTTTTTCTTGCATTTACCACTTCACCCTGAAACAGATAGAAAGGTAACGAAGTATTGTTAAGTTTATACAGAAGAGTTTTAGCTACCACAAGAAAACATGCAATATTTATCCAAGTGTCTGTATTTCCATTTCTGACTAGATGAGAATTAATTTTCGGCCTCCTCAGATCATGAGCAGCAGCCTTTAGTTAAGAGTTTTGGAACAGACAAGCTTTGATGCAATGAGCTGTGTTAAGCACAGACAACCAGCCAGGGAATTTGGTAAGCTGGGATGGGTTCATGCAAGCCGCCAGCACTAACTTTTTACAAACTCCTTTCCTGATAATAACAGGGAAGAGTAGACACAGGCTTGAAATTTTGGCAGTAAAATAAGCTTTAACATATGACTCATTTTTTTTTCTTTCTAAACATAGAAAGGGGGAGGGAAAAGCAAACTAAAATAATTTAGAGTCTCTCTTAATGGGAAAAGCAGACACTAGTTGGCTAGCATTTCAGTATGCCCCAATTCTGTGTGCCATCTGAGACCCAGGATCTGTTCTCTACTAAAGTATCATGGGGTTTTGATAACTGACAGTCACACTGTCTCCATCAACAAAGACTCTGAGTGAGTCAGGGTGACAAGATCCCTTGTTATTAGGAAGGAAAATGATGATGGGGCCAGATAAACAAGAATGCCCATCAGTATTCACAGCCTCCTGGGGGAAAACCAGCTTCCCTGTAACGATTTCCTTTTCTGTATTCAAGTCATTCTAATCCAGAAACTTAACAACATAAGCAACATCACCTGGGAAAAAAAGAGTTTGCATGCCTTGGGTATTCTATGTGTTGCTGGAGTCTTAGTTGTTATGATTGGAGTAGAAGACAAGGCATTGTGGGTTTTGGTTTAGGCTCCAAGGTATCAGGGCTTCCCAGGTGGCTCAGGGGGAAAGAATCCACTTGCCAATATATAGGAGACACAGGAGACATGGATTCAATCCCTGGGTGGGGAAGAGCCCCTGGAGGGGGAAATGGCAACCCACTCTAGTATTCTTGCCTGGAAAATCCCATGGACAGAGGAGCCTAGTGGGCTACAGTCCATGGAGTCACAAAGAGACAGGTGCAACTGAGCACACAGGCAGCCAAGGTATCATCTGTGCATATTTCTTAATCTCTTTGGGCCTCAGTCTCCCTATCTGTGCAATGGGGGTAATGACACCTACACTGCAAGTTATGTAAAGATGAAGATTAATAATTATATGAAAGCATATCTCAGTGCTGACACAAAGATAGTCGAGAAATAGCAGTTTATAACCCTACTTGAATTATTTGAATACTAATTGACATGAAAATTCATCCTTGGTTTTAACAATTAGATAACAGCAAGAGTTCTAGCTGGAAAGTGAAAAATTCTGGCAAATGGCATCTTATAGCTGGACAACTGCAGCCAATTGCTACCTACTTTGTTGAAGTTCAAGGCATCCTCAGTCACACTGCAGCTTTATTCACAATAGCCAAGATATGGAAACAAGCTAAGTGTCTATCAGTGAATGAATGGATATGGAAGATGTGGCACATTCATAAAACAGTCAGGAGGAAAGGAAAGCCTGCTATTTGCAACAATATGGGTGAACCTTTAGGACATTATGCTGACTGAAAGAAGTCAGACAGAGAAAGAAAAATACTGATTGAAATCCCTTATATATGGAATCTAAAAAAAGAAAATGGACCTCAAAAAAACTGAGAATGGAATAATGATTCCTAAAGGCTGGGGTGTAAGAGGAGGGGTGATGTTGTTTAAGGGTACATACTTGCAACTGATAGATAAATAAGTATTGGATACTCAATACATAGTTGAGTAATTATAGGCAACAAAAATGTATTATAAACATTAAACTTGTTTAGAGACTAGATCTTAACTGTTCCCACCATAGTAGAAATTATAGTTATGTGATGGCACAACAGAAGTGCTAGCTAATGCCATAATAGCAATCACACTGTGATACAAATGTATCAAACTACGTGTTGTATGGGAACAAAGCTACAGGCTTCCCTGGTGGCTCAGAGGGTAAAAGCATCTGCCTGCAATGTGGGACATTCAGGTTTGATCCCTGGGTCAGGAAGATCCCCTGGAAAAGAAATGGCAACCCACTCCAGTACTCTTGCCTGGAAAATCCCATGGACAGAGGAGCCTGGAAGGCTACAGTCAGTCCATGGGGTTGCAAAGAGTTGGACATGACTGAGCGACTTCACTTTCTTTTTTCACATGTTGTATGAGCTTCCCTGGTGGCTCAGGGGTAAAGAATCCACCTCCTAATACAGGAGATGAGGATTCGATCCGTGGGTCAGGAAAATCCCCTGGAGAAGGAAACTGCAACCCACTCCAGTATTCTTGCCTAGGAAATCCCATGGACAGAGGGGCCTGGCTGACTGCAGTCCATGGGGTTGCAAAGAGTGGGACACGACTCACCAACTAATCAACAACAAACGTGCTGTACACCTTAAACTTACTCTACATTCATTATTTATCAATTTTTTTAAGTATATTAGAATATTAAAAACATCTCTGATGTTCCAGCTTGACACTGAATGCAGAAATAGGAGCAGACAGTGTCAGGCTTCACCCCTGACCCCACCCCACCATCCAGGACCTCACAGTGAGCATCCCTGAACCCCGGGGCCAGGAAAGAGGACCTGGGCTGGCCCCATTCTGCTCTGCAGCCACTCCCACTCTTAGCCTTAACTGGGATTCCCAGTTTTCACCCAGGCTCCCCAGATTCAATCCCTGGGCAGGGAACTAAGATCTGTCTTCAGGACGACTCACAGCTATCTCTCTGAGGTCACTGCTAGGAGGATGGTAGAGACAGCCATCACCCCCTTTTCAGTAGATGTTTGCTAGACAGAGCTTTACTGTCTGAGCCACCAGGGAGGCCCAATCTCCAGTCTCTGTCTCCAAGGCCCTTTACCCAGTCAGTCCTCAGATGAAATGCATATTGCCCCCATGGTATTTCCTGGTGGGGGCAGCAGGGCTGGTAGGACCCCCGAGATCATGGCCATCTCAGCGTCTACGTCTCACTCCTGAGCATGGGTCTCCAAATGCTTTATTTCCTCCTCAAAGCTAGCAAACATGCATTTCCTCCTTTGAAAGACAATGCCAAAAAGAAAGGATTAGGTTAAGAGCAAGAAGACACAATTTATAAGAGTCTTTCCTTGTATATTTCTTGTTCCTTCTACTTAAGACAGTGACTCATGATTTGTGCATTGATACCCTCTGGTTACAGGAAAGCTCTGTATATTGGAAGGAAATAGACACTTTGATGGATGTCTTATTTTTCTGTCATTCACTTAATAACATATCTTATTCCAAACCATAACAGCAAGTAGTTTTTAGATTGCATCTTGCAGGGAAGAAAGTATGTGAGAAATGGTCTTTCTCTGCATAATCTTTTTTTCAGTACACGTGGGAGGAAAGATAGTCACTGATTTACCTGCAACTCAAGAGGAGGGTGTCCTTGGATAGACTGTGTGGGGTAGGGGGGCTAATTTGATTGAAATTTGTTTGAAATTCAAGTGTGGTCATTTCGTACGAAATAAGTTGACCCTGAAAATAAATTTCATCTAGGAATTTAGTTATTTTGTACTGACCTCAAGGATCTTTGATGTTTTTCTTATTGATATTTTTCCACTGTGAAGAGCCCTAAATTCCTTAGAACTTCTAAGAGTCATAGTGAAATGTCAGTGGTCTTGCCTTCTGCTTTTCTGTTTTCCTGCTCTCACTTCATGCAGTCATCAGGCATCAGTAAGTGTACCAGGGGCAGTGTGCCAGACGTGGTAGGGTGAACCGGGGCCCAGGCTCTTCATCCAAATAGCTGCACATAGTGAGGAGGGTGGATTATGCAAACAGAGTTACAGCCAATGTAAAGATAGCATCTCATTGAGCTGGTGGCACATTTTCTGTTTGTCATTACATCAGTCATATGGAGGCCCTCACTGATTCTACGAAAACAGCAGGAAGAGGGCAGTTCATTTCCTGAAACAAATCTGGTTGATCCACACACTAAAAGGAGATTCCAGGGCACAAGCAAGCCTCCTGTCCTCAGGAAGAGGCTCCCTTGAGTCTTGATTGACACTGTTTCCAAGGGCCTCGGGGAGACCTTGCTGGGCAGCATCTGGCACTAGGCTTAGCATGCTTGACATCCAAGGAAAGGTGTTCCAGGGTTTCCCCTTCATCCCACTGGTTTTGGGCAGACAGAGTTTATGGGTATTCTTTTTTTCCTTTACATTCCATCAGCAGAGGGAAGAAATGGGAATAATCATGTCAAGAATAAATGATATTCCAATAAGTGCTTCCTTCTTAAGTTGGATCAAAATTTGGACTACCATTTAAAAAAAAGAGAGAATGGACTTAGAGATTGTCATGCTGAGTGAAGTAAGACAGAGAGAAATATCATATGACACCCCTTATATGCAAAATCTGAAAAGAAATGATACAAATGAAATTATTTACAAAACAGAAACAGACTCAAAGACTTAGAGAACAAACTTCTGGTCGCCAGCGGGAAGCATGGGGGGCAGGGACAGTTAAGACGTTGGGATCGACGGGTACACAAGGGATTGACGGGTACACAAGGCTGTATTTAAAATGGATAACCACCAAGGTCCTATCGTATTGCATAGGGAACTCTGCTCAGTGTCATGCAGCAGCCTGGCTGGGAGGGAGGTTCGGGCGAGAATGGATACATGTATATGGATGCCTGCTGTGCACCTGGACATCACTACATTGTTAATTGGCTATACTCCAATACAAAATAAAAAGTGTGTTTTAAAAATCCAAATTTTCAGCCTGGTAGCCAAAGACCCAGATAGGTAGTGTTTGGATATAGAGTCTAACCATCATCAGTTTTAGTTGATTACAACTAAGAAGCAATTAATTATATATACTCTTAAATTACAAGGTTACTTGGAATTATAACAAATAAGCTTTGAACCTCAGTCTTCATACAGATCAGAGATTCTTACCTCCCTCTTGCCAGGAGTTGTGTTTAAACACCCCTGCCCTCTCTGAGCCTACAATGATGCCCTCCTTACCACCCTGCTTCAGTAACAAGCTCTCAAGGCTACCCTTTCAAAGGGCAATCTGTCACAAACCACAGAGGGACACAGCCCTGGACTAAAGGATACTGTTAAATATGATTTTGATTTAGTGGCTCTGATTTTATCTTTTGTACTGTGTAAAGAAAAAAAAAAGACAGTAATGTTTTATCAGCAGCTACATGGTAAGCATATTGTACACTTCAATTAGATTCCCTTTATCTGGTACATGCTGCCTTAAGTGAACCACTGCCTCATGTTTCTCCTGTCCCCAGGCAGGCACACGCAGCCCAGGTTGAGGGTTCTAAGGTGCTTTATTAAATGGAAAATTAATATAATGTTATTGTGTCAGCTGGCAGCTTCTTGAGAGTGAAAGACTTTGCAGTATTTTACTACAGAACCAAATTCCAGCTTCTAGGAACTGGCAACCTAGAGACTTTAATATCCATGCTTCCCCAGGAGAAAATTGCCTAAGCCCCCACGTGAAGCTCTGGCTACAGCCACATGGAGCCAAAACAGCAAGTGATTATATGAACTGAGCCAAACACCTGGCTCTTTCCTGAGCAAGAATAAAACTGGCCTTTATATGGTGTATAAACTGGTGGGATTTCAGGGATTTGTATAGATTTCATTTGCTTACTCAATAAATGTTTAAATGAATGCCTTCTATGCTTGGCACTGTAGGTCCTGGAGATGGGGGAATACGCCATTCTCCGGACTTTAAGGAACTCACTGTTTAGTAAGGAGAAAAACATGAAACAAAAAATTATAATATCAGATGTGGTGGAGGCTGTCGCCATTATCATTTAGTCGGACATGACTGAAGCGACTTAGCAGCAGCAGCAGCAATCCTTTCTTCCATTTTTCTAACTAATAGATGCCATTTGTGTTGGGTTGGTGATGTCCCCAACTCTATACTCACTTTAGCAGCTTCTTTTGTAGCTAGGAGTACACTAGTAACATAATTCTGGACAATGAAATATAAGCAGATGTCTAATGGGATATTCTGGGGTAGCTTTTGCTCGCTTGAATAAAGAGGACAGACATGACCCATGCTGCAATAACTTTCAGCTTTTGCATTGAGCATAGGTGTGATGCCTGGTGCAATGGCAGTCATCTTGCAACCATGAGGTGGTAAGGAGCGCTAACACTCAAAGCATGGAAAAACATAAGGACAGAAAATTCCTGGCTTCCTGATGACAATACTGAGATCCTGCATCAATGCCAGATATCACCAAAACTCTGGATGTTTTGTTAAATAAGTAATAAAAACCAAACACACACTTTTTAAACTTAAGCCATTTTTCATCCGGTTTTCTGTTCGTGTACAGCTATATTCCTAATAGTGACTGGAATAAAAGGAAAGGTGTATACAGATTACAGAGGAAGGTGTGAGTAACTTATTGAAATGGGAAAGGTCAAGGAAGGTCATACTTCCTCCCTGGGAAGATATATTTCCATGGAATGACATTTAGATCAGCTTCAGTGGAAGCACAAAAGTTCTCCTGGCTGAGGGATGTCAAATGGAGAAATGCAGACTAGACTGAGGGACCAGCACATGCAAGGGTTGGGTAGCATGAAAAAGCCAGCATCCTGGGGAGCCAGAATGGTTCAACAGGAAGGAAGGATGAAGCACAAAGGAAGGAAGCATGGGTTTGGGGAAGGAAAAGTGATGGTGTGTGAAGATGGGTTAATCTAGTTAAGTAGACACTAGATTATAAGAGGTTTTGAAAGCAGATCAGGAACTCAAGAAAGGTTTTAAGCAGGTGAGTGCTGAGTTTGAAAGATAACTTGCTTCCCTGGAAACATGCAAGAGAAAAGGGAAGGGACAGAGAAGGTAGCTCAAGGACGATCAGCTTGAATGTACTTTTATAATTATCCAGAACGTTTTAAACCCTGGTGCCAATAAGTAGTTTTTATAGTATGTGAGAGATAAATATCTTATTTCAAGCCTGGCACATAGACTATCTTATTTCATCTTTTTTTAACCCAGTGGGCTCAGTGTTGTATCTCCATTTTGGAGATGAAACGACTAGATGTCAGGAGCTTGAGCAATCGCCCAAGTTCTCACAACTACAGATAGGAGGCCTGGTTCCAAAGACCACGTGGATCTAGTGCACCACCCCGCCTTGACACCCCCACTCCTATTTGACAAAGGAATTTTCCCCCAGCTGGATTGGGGGTTACAGGGGTGCTCTGGACGCTAACACAGGGACCCAGAGATCACAGACATGGTGACCGGGAAATTACTCTCCCGACCCAAAAAAACATCCATCTAGAGGAAGGACACAGGGAGACTGATCTTGTCAACATGGTCCAGGCATGTGTAGATAGGCTCTGCCAAAAATAGGTCTGCAGGGAAATCCCTCTTGATAAGAATTCCTTCAATCTGTGGGAACCGGAATCATTGTCTTCAAGCTTGTCCAAGATCGATCAACTAGAGACATTTTTAAATGATACTACTCGTAATAAACTCTTTAAAAGTAACTTGCAAATGCCAGGCATTGTTCTAAGTGACTCATATGCATTAGCTCATTTAATCAACGACAACATCAGGGGGAAAACCTCCCAAGCAGAGTTTATGTGGCACGTTAAACCTCTAAGAGGCTGCCGACATAGATATGGTGCCCACTGAGGGTGGGGGGTAGGGAAAAGGCTGTGCCCACCTGCTCCCTGCTATTTAAAACCTCCGCAACAGGAGCTGAAGTGTGTATTCCTCTGGAGAAAGCAACACAGCGGTTGAGACAGGCTGAAGGCAAGCAGGAGGAAAGGAAAACAGCCAGCATTTATCAGGACATATTATACGGCTGAGCCAGAGCTGGGTCCTTTGAAAGCCTGTGCAAAATTGACTGCATGGGAACCACCCCTGAGCTAATGCTATCAAGAGGGCTGTTTACTGGCGTTACCCAGGAAGAATCATGGCAGTTTTGTTCCTGCCCAGCGAGGAAATCCATTTTCACTTAGGACATCAACCAGGAAGTTCCACCGCCAGCCAAATGGAATAAAACATGGATCCCATGGCCCCATGTGGGCAGCACACAGGTGATAATTCTGATTGCACACATTTATCTGAGTACATACACACGCCAGGCACGGCCAGGAGCACTGTATGTTTGTTATCTCATTTGATCCATAATGAGGTGAGAATGCCACCTCCAGTTTATTGATGAGGAGAGGGAGGCATAGGGGCTTTCTGTAACCTGACCAAGTTTATCCAGCAGCTGAGTCATGGGTTAGGGAAGGGCCATGAAATACAAAATAGAGAGTGGTCAGATCAATGCAAAGACAGAGCTAATAAACTAAAGGGTCCAGTCTTGGAATGGCTAATGGGGGTCACATCAAATCGTTGGATGGCCAATATGGCACTAAGTAAGTAAGTGTTAGTTGCTCGGTTGAGTCCAACTCTTGTGACCACATGGATTGTAGCCCGCCAGGCTCCTCTGTCCATGGGATTCTCCAGGCAAGAATACTGGAGTGGGTTGCCATTTCCTCCTCCAGGAGATCTTCTCACCCCAGGGACTGAACCCAGGTTTCCTGCATTGCAGGCAGATTCTCTACCATCTGAGTCCCCAGGGAAGCCCCCAATACGACACTGGCTCTAGTCAATCAGACTGGATGCTGGCTGTGGGCACCCACTGGAGTTGGTAGGTATTAAATGGCTGAATGTGTCCCCAGGTGATGAGCAGGCAGCCAGCATTAAGTCAAGTATCTTAGAAGGAAACCAGATCTCCACAACAGAGCACAATAAAGATTACTTCTTGGAGCAAACTTTGAGCAAGTATTCAAATGAAGACTGAACATCTTTACCAGGCTTCATTTCATGGCACTCATTAATTCCTTCACTCAACCAGCAAGCATTTATTGAGTACCCACTGTATACCAGGCACAGCTGTAAATGCCTAGAATACAACTTCGATTATGAAGAGACAAAAATTCTTGCCCTCATGGAGTTCCTGTTCTAGTAAAGAGAGAGAGACGTTAACTAAGAAAAAGTAGTAACTAGGTAAACTATACTGGAAGATGATATGTGCTATACAAAATAAAATAGGAACAGGCAGATTGGAAGACAGGCTGGGGAGACAGGCTGGGATGAGGGTCAGGGCCTCAGCGAAATGGTAACATTTAAGCAACACTTAAGGTAAAGAGTTAGCAGGTAGCTAGAGGAGCTTCCGGGCTTCCCTGGTGGCTCAGTGGTAAAGAGTCCCCCCTGCCAATGAAGGAGATGCAAGTTCATTCCCTGGTCTGAGAAAATCTCCTGGAGAAGGAAAGGGCAACACACTCAAGTATTCTTGCCTGAAGAACCCCATGGACAGAGGAGCCTGGTATGCTGCAGTCCATGGGGTCGCAAATAGTCAGACGTGACTGAGCAGCTCAACAGCAACAACAGGAGAGCCTCTGATCCAGGTGTTTGAAACAGCCAGTCCACAGGCCCTAAGTGACAGCAGTGTTTGGGCTTCACTGGGGAGAAGAGAACCCAGCAACATCAGTGAGGCAGGAATAAAAGCCAACGAGCAGAGCACCCCAGAATCTAGGGGATGGGGCTCATGTCCCAGCTCTACCAGGTGTGTCACCTTTCCGAGCCTCAATTTCCTCATCTGTGAAATGGGGATAATAACTGTAGCTGCCTGAAAGGTTCTCATGAGGATGAAACGTGACCATATGCTTAAAGAGCTAGGCAAGCTCGTGTGGGGCAGGTCGCGAGCCCTCAGCGATATCAGCTACATGGTGGCCTCTCCTCTCAGCACCTAACTCCACAGTAGCACTTCCATGGTTACTTGTCTCCCCACTTTCCTGAGGGGCAGGGACTGTGTCTTCAGACCCTCAATCAGGATGTGGCAAAGGGCAAGCCTGGGGTGTAGGAGGGTGTGGAATAGGGCACTGAAGACGATCCAGCAGGGAAACTGTAGATAAAATTGTAACTCCAGCACTTAATAATGCAAGTTACTGGCCTTCCCTGGCGGCTCAGTGGTAAAGCCTCAGCCTGCCGAGGCAGCAGACACAGGTTTAACCCCTGGTCCAGGAAGATCCCACATGCCGCGGGGCAACTAAGCCTGTGCACCACCACTACTGAGCCTGCACTCCAGGACCTGGAAACGTCCCACAGCTACCAAGGCCTGAATGCTCTAGAGCCCGCGCTCTGCAACAAGAGAAGCCATTGCAAGAAGCCCGGCACAGCAACTAGGGAGTAGCCTCTGCTCAGGGCAACTAGCCAGAAGCCCGCCAGCAATGGAGACCCAGCACAGCCAAAAATAAATAAGTAAAATTTGAAAGAAAATAATGCAAGTTATTGGCTATTGCACTGAGCAATATAAACACTCTCTAAAGATGAGAGTCCAGTCACATACTCCAGACCTCAGGTGCTAGAGGCAGGGGAAATGTGGCCACGGATGTGGAAGAACCACCAGAAACAGATGCTGACCGGAGGGTACCGGGTTTGGCGTAGGGGGCCCAATAGGGTTCTTGGACAGAGGTGTCATTTGTTCAGGGTCTAAGGTCAATGCCATCTGTGAATCAGGGAAATTCGGAGCCTCCCACTGGAAAACGTTGCCTTTTCCTTCGCCATGTGCCGCCCACACCTCAATGCCAGTGTCTGCCCAGCGCGACTTCCCACGGTGTCACATCACTGCACAGAGATGTGCCCTGGTGAGCTGGAATTCAGCTCACGCCTCATTCACGGGATTTCTCTATTTCCGGTGACAAAAGCAGGCACCTCCCCTCCCCCACCGCCCCCCACCCCCACCCCCCGCCGCGAAGCCTGAATCTGTGCTTTTCATGTATGCCTGTCCTCCAATAGCCGGGGGACAACTGGGCTTGCATGCTAGGTGAAGAACAGAACCAGAAGAGGAGCGAAGGAAAATCTATACTCAGTGGGAGGCTGGCCCCCACGCCCACGATGGGGACACGGTTGTGCACAGGCTTCCCGGGCATCACACTTGGGCAGAAGGCCCCTCAGGAGCTGCTAATAATTCCCAAGCCTCTCCTACAGCCAATTTTACTCCAACTCCTTGATTTAATTACACTCCCGCGTACAATAGGATGCTTGCATTCTCTTATATGCAATGAATATTAAGCTGATAGACTGTAATTTCCTCCATCAGGCGCACTCCCATTTTTTGCATATTGATGCCACATTTAGTTTGTTATTTTCTAATTTTCCATCCTCCCAGTCCTGTGCTCAACCACCTTCTCCCCATAGTAATTTCTATAACCTTTTCCCCATAATAATTTGGATCAGCAGAAGCATACATCCTGCCCTCCCTCTCTCCTCCGATCCCACCCGAAAGGTGAGCAGCACACACTTGAGCAATCTGAGCCCCCCTTTTATACCTGCCTCAGGAATGGAGAGAGGAGTCTGGGCTCTAATTGGAGGACACATGGCCATAAATGGTCAAGAAGAGATGATAAAAAATGGAGCTACAGCGATGTGAGGTGATATCTCATCGTAGTTTTGATTTGCCTATCCTATTAGAATGGTCATCATCAAAAAATTCACAAACAAAAAAAGGCTGGAGAGATTGTGGAGAGAAGGGAACCCTCCTACACCATTGGTGAGAATGTAAATGGTAAAGCCACCATGGAGGACAGTATGGAAATTCCTTAAGAAACTAAAAATAGAGCTACCATCAGTTCAGTTCAGTTCAGTCGCTCAGTCGTTTCCGACTCTACGACCCCATGAATCGCAGCATGCCAGGCCTCCCTGTCCATCACCAACTCCCAGAGTTTACTCAAACTGACGTCCATCAAGTCGGTGATGCCATCCAGCCATCTCATCCTCTGTCGCCCCCTTCTCCTCCTGCCCCCAATCCCTCCCAGCATCAGAGTCTTTTCCAATGAGTCAACTCTTCGCATGAGGTGGCCAAAGTACTGGAGTTTCAGCTTCAGCATCAATCCTTCCAATGAACATACAATCCTGCAATTCCACTCCTAGGCATATACCTGGAGAAAAACATACTCCAAAAGGATACATGTACTGCAGTGTTCATTGCAACACTGTTTACAATAACAAAGACATGGAGGCAACATAAATGTCCACCACAGAAGAATGGATAAAGATGATATGTATGTACATATAATGGAATATACTCAGCCATTAAAAAGAATGAAATAATGCCATTTGCAGCAACATGGATAGAAGTAGAAATGGTCATACTGAGTGAAGTTAGTCAGACAGACAAAGAGAAATATCGTATGATATCACGTATATGCCAAAGCATGCTCTAACTACCGCACAATTGCACCCATTTCACATGCTAGCAAAGTAATGCTCAAAATTCTCCAAGCCAGGCTTCAGCAATATGTGAACCGTGAACTTCCAGATGTGCAAGCTGGTTTTAGAAAAGGCAGAGGAACCAGAGATCAAATTGCCAACATCTGCTGGATCATCGAAAAAGCAAGAGAGTTCCAGAAAAATATCTATTTCTGCTTTATTAACTATGCGAAAGCCTTTGACTGTGTGGATCACAATAAACTGTGGAAAATTCTGAAAGAAATGGGAACACCAGATCACCTGACCTGCATCTTGAGAAATCTGTATGCAGGTCAGGAAGCAACAGTTAGAACTGGACATGGAACAACAGACTGGTTCCAAATAGGAAAAGGAGTACGTCAAGGCTGTATATTGCCACCTTGCTTATTTAACTTATATGCAGAGTACATCATGAGAAATGCTGGGCTGGATGAAGCACAAGCTGGAATCAAGATTGCTGGGAGAAATATCAATAACCTCAGATATGCAGATGATACCACCCTTATGGCAGAAAGTGAAGAAGAACTAAAGAGCCTCTTGATGAAAGTGAAAGAGGAGAGTGAAAAAATTGGCTTAAAACTCAACATTTAGAAAACTAAGATCATGACATCTGGTCCCATCACTTCATGGCAAATAGATGGGGAAACAGTGGCTGACTATTTTGGGGGGCTCCAAAATCACTGCAAATGGTGACTGCAGCCATGAAATTAAGATGCTTACTCCTTGGAAGGAAAGTTATGACCAACCTAGACAGCATATTCAAAAGCAGACACATTGCTTTGCCAACAAAGGTCCGTCTCTTCAAGGCTATGGTTTTTCCAGTAGTCATGTATGGATGTGAGAGTTGGACTATAAAGAAAGCTGAGCGCCGAAGAATTGATGCTTTTGAACTGTGGTGTTGGAGAAGACTCTTGAGAGTCTCTTGGACTGCAAGGAGATCCAAGCAGTCCATCCTAAAGGAGATCAGTCCTGAGTGTTCATTGGAAGGACTGATGAAGCTGAAACTCCAATACTTTGGTCACCTGAGCCGAAGAACTGACTCATTTGAAAAGACCCTGATGCTGGAAAAGATTGAAGGCAGGAGGAGAAGGGGATGACAGAGGATGAGATGGTTGGATGGCATCACTGACTCAATGGACGTGAGTTTGAGTAAACTCCAGGAGTTGGTGATGGACAGGGAGGCCTGGCATGCTGCAGTCCATGGGGTCGCAAAGAGTCGGACATGACTGAGCAACTGAACTGAACTGAACTGAATATGCAGAAACTTTAAAAAATCATACAAATGAACTTATTTACAATACAGAAACATACTCACAGACTTAGAGAACAAATTTATGGACACCCGGGAAAAAGGTTGAGGGGAGGAATACTTAGGGAGTTTGGAATTGACATGTACACACTGCTGTATTTAAAATAGATAACCAACAAGGACCTACTGTATAGCACAGGGTATTCTGCTTAATATTCTGTAACAATCTAATTGGGAAAAGAATTTGCAAAAGAATAGATACATATACATGTATCACTGAGTCACTTTGACAAGTAAGACAAACAGAACAGAGACGTGTACACGTATAACTGAATCCCTGTGAAACTAAGAAAACACTGTTAATCAAGTACACGCCTGCGTTCTCAGTCACTTCAGTCGTGTCTGACTCTTTGGGACCCCACGGACTGTAGCCCGCCAGGCTCCTCTGTCCATGGGATTCTCCAGGCAAGAATACAGGAGTGGGTTGCCATGCCCTCCTCCAGGGGATCTTCCCACCCCTGGAATGGAACCCATGTCTCCTGCATCTCCTGCATTGCAGGTAGATTCTTTACCCACTGAGACACCTGGGAAGCCCATAATCAACTATATTCCAATGTAAAATACAAAGTTAATCAGAAAAGAACAGAGCTGTGGGTGAGCTTCTGAGGGTGGATGAGGAGGCTGGAGACATCCTTGCTCACAGACATCAGAGTCAGGTTTCCTCGGGCCAGCCTCCTGTCAGAAGGTGTTTGGTATCTTTAAGGGAAGCAGAGAACAGTAACATCTCCCCAGGGAGGGAACAGGAATAAAAGTCAGGAGCAGACTGGGGTGTCCAGAATGGGATGACCTCAAAGCCAGAGGCACTCCTTTTGACACGCTGGGGTCCACCTTTACTCTAAAGAGAGGTCGGTCAACCAACCAGCAGAACTCTTGTTACCGGATAGAGTGACTTCCTTCGCCAGCTTTGACAAGCTCTTACCCACTGATTCCCCTTCTGTAGACTGGATGCAAATACTATTTGTCTATTACTAGAGTCTTTGTTTAGACAAACTGAGAGTGATGGTTTAGGCTGAGGTTCACTTGCCTTTACACGCTCATCCTGAGCACGCTCCAGCCACGCCAGTTAGACTGAAAGATGTGCCAGGCTCATGGATTGTCTAATGGTCCCCAAATCTCCTTAGCAACACGTTTATAAAGGCTCTTAGAATAGACCGTGTCTGCAGCTGACTAATTCCAGCCATTACGTGTTGCTTTTTACTGGTTCCATTTGGAAGAAGATCTTTCCCTCTGTGAGCCTCAATTATCTCCCTGATCAAATGGGGGGTCGTTATTCAGAACGATGATGATAGCTTACCTCTAACATGGGATTGCTGTGAAGATAATCAAAGGAATGTTTGTAAAAATGTAAACTGTCAAGTGCCCAACTGAAGCAGATGTATCTAACAGTCTACATGATAAAATGGAGCAAGCTCTGGACGGGGAGTTAGATTTTATGCAATTTCAGAGGTGAACACATCACTTAACATTTCAGGGGGACACTTTCCCACCTGTGAAATGCGAGCCATGACCCTGGACTTTCCCCCTAGCAGGACTAGTATGGAAGCCACGTGAGCATTCTGGAAAGTCATCTGTAAACTGCAATGTGGTGTGCAGGCATCCAGGACAGCCAGGCTCACTGAGGAAGTTTCTGCCATGGAGAAGTCATGTGGCAAATCCTTTTGTAAAGCAAATAATCTCCTGCTCACATATGCCTCAAGTCCAAAACACACTTAGGTTTCCATTTTAAACCAGCTCACATGAATTTGCCCCATGTTCCATACCAAGGGGATCTTTACTTAGTGGCTGTTTGACAAATGAATGAATGAGTGAGTGAATGAATGGCTGAACAATGCCAGGTATAAGGAAGAGATAGATGGCTTTCTTATGGCTCCAGCTTCATGTGATGTTCTTAAATTCCTCCGTACAATTAGTTTCGTGAACCATCAGGCAGCATAAATCTTGATTGGTACTAAGAGAATCTGAATTACTGAAAAATCATCTCTTCCTACAAAGTTTTATTAGAAGTGTGACACTTCTAATAAAGGTGTTTCTGTTAATTGAGCACTGAGTGAGGGAAATGCACACAGATGCAGAGAACTCACCAGGCGAGCAGGCAAGACCTGGCTTCTGCACCCAGTCTCATCGCTGTCCTGGGTCTCTGTCCCCACCCAGCGCCCTGAGCTCTGCCGGCTGTAAGGAAGACCCTGCCAGCTTCTCCTGTGATCAGGCTGCTGTCTCTTTTCTCCACCCACGGTAAGCCCCACCCTTCAATGTCTGGGCTGCAGTCTCTTCTCACCCCATTCAAAAACTGCACAGTAGCATCGTTAAGTAAGTAGTGCTGCATGAAGACAGACACATGTCAGTGTCCTCAGATGTCACGCGCTGGGGCACCACGTGGTTCATTCCATGTGATCTATTTCTCTGACATAAACCCATCTTTACTATATTGACAGTATATAACTTCAGTTTGCTAATTGATTAAGCTGTACTTTCTATATGAAAATGTATAAAGGGGGGAATATGGTGGTGTGAATGAGCTCTCTTGGACACCTGAAGATGTAGCTTCCAAATTTGAACTGATTAAATGGCATCTGTATACAAAACAAAAACAAAAACAAAAACAAAAAACCACACACACAGTAGATGGTCCTGCTTACTCTGCCAGCAATAAAGGAAGCCACAGCTGTCTGATTTCCTGGGTGCCTGGCATTGTGCTTGTCTTCCCTTACGACTCTCTTTCTGGTCCCCCTTTACATTCCACAAAAACATCCCCTCCTGCTGAGTCCCCTGCTCAGTCTGACACCTTGTGTATGACACCCCTGTGTTACAGGATGCTGTTCTCAACTGCATTTTCTGGCCCTTCCCTAACACTGTTCAAAAAAGTAATGGATTGGAGATTTGTGTCCAGTCCTCAAAGAACTTCCCTTAAAAAGCTGCAGTAGGAGAAAGCCTCATTCAATGGTGAAAATGATGACTAGCTTGGATGATGACCAATTCAGATAATTGGCCATAGACCTCTAATCTTGCTGGCATCCCTCTGTCACTCAGCAGGGAACCGGCCGATCATTCCATCAATACATTTATTTTGTCAGCTGTCTCTGTGTGGCGCCCACACGTCTCAGCTGGGTAACTTAGGCTGAGAAGTGGAAACCTGCCAATATCAGCATCATTTCATCCCTATCACGTGCCTTTCTTGTCATATGGATTTTTCAATGCATTTCTGCCTGGCTTGGCAATTCTAAGCCAGGACTTTGCTTTTAGCTGCTGGGTCCCTTTAATTATCACTACCAAATTTCAATCAGCTTGAGTCAGTGCATTTCCAAAATGCATTAACTCAGTAAGTTCCACCCACAAGATTTCTATTTATTCTATCCCACATCCCCCTTTATAAACACACACACACTCTCTCTCTCTCACTCTTAACCAGTATCACTTTGAACTGGTTATTTCTTCTTAGCAGAGAATACATTTATGTACAATATACAAATTGATTTTCATGATTTTTCATGCACAATTTTTCCTAAGAGTAATTTTATTCCTGTCAGAAGGAAAGTACTAGATTCTCCACAATGTTAAATAACTAAACTATTGCCTGTTCAATCCTGAAAAGTGAAAGTGTTAGTCACTCAGTCATGTCTGACTCTTTTCGACCCTATGTGCTATAGCTGGCGAGGCTCCTCTGTCCATGGAATTCTCCAGGCAAGAACACTGGTGTGGGTTGCCATTTCCTCCTCCAGAGGATCTTCCTGACCCAGGGGCTGACCCCAGATCTTCTGCAGATTCTTTACCATCTGAGTCCTTCCTAAACCGGGTACATAGTTGCATTTTGAGAGGTGAAGTAAAAAAAAAAAAAAAAAAAAGCCAAAAAAATAGTTCTCAGAGAAAAACTACCTATTATTTCCTTAAAACCCGAGCTGACTCATGGGAAATTCTCTGATGCTGGGAAAGATTGAAGACAAGAGGAGGAGAAGAGGGCAACAGAAGATGAGATGGTTGGATGGCATCAGCGACTCAATGGACATCAGTTAGAGCAAACTCCAGGAGATAGGGAAGGACAAGGAAGCTTAGTGTGCTGCAGTTCGTGGGTTCACAAAGAGCTGGACATGACTGAGCAACTGAGCAGCAACAACAGTGAAATGAGGACATCACACACCTCACAAGAAAGTGATCCTCACTAGCCTGTCCCAACCATCAGGACTAGGGACACACCACTGTGCTCCTCCCTTTATAGGAACCTTGCCTGCTGGTATCCAGGTAAACAGCACTTCTGAGCATCACACCAACTAAAGCGATTTTGCTCTGATGTTGTAGACTGGGCATCCAGGCATGGAAGGGGGGTGGACGTGAGTGAGTTTTCAAGTCAAACCAAGCCCTGGCACCTTCTGATCATGGATATGCTTCATCACTATACAACAGGAATGATAATAGGGTTGTCATCTGGGGTCAAGATAAATAATGCACACACCCATATGCCCATAACAGAGTGTCTGTTACTTGGTAGCTCCTCAAAGGTCTACCAGAGAAGGCGATGGCACCCCCTCCAGTACTTTTGCCTGGAAAATCCCATGGACAAAGGAGCCTGGTAGGCTGCAGTCCATGAGGTCGCTAGAGTCGGACAGGACTGAGCAACTTCACTTTCACTTTTCGCTTTCATGCATTGGAGAAGGAAATGGCAACCCACTCCAGTGTTCTTGCCTGGAGAATCCCAGGGATGGGGGAGCCTGGTGGGCTGCTGTCTATGGGGTCGCAGAGAGTCAGACACAACTGAAGTGACTTAGCAGCAGCAGCAGCAGCAAAGGTCTATGCCTGCCGCTGCTGCTGCTTTATCCCAGCTCAGTCATTACCCAAGTACATAAACAGCAATACTTGGAACTTATCTTGAAACAATCCTTGGACACCTAACCCTTTGCAAAACAACAATAACTAGTGTTGGGATGCTACTAATTAACTCCCAATATATATCATCCTTTTCTTTAATAGGGCTTCCCGGATTGGCTCAGGGGTAAAGAATCCGCCTGCAATGAAGGAAACTCTCGAGATTAGGGTTTGATCCCTGAGTCAGGAAGATCCCCTGGAGGAAGAAATGGCAATGCACTCCAGCATTCTTATCTGGAAAATCCCATGGACAGAGGAGCCTGGCAGGCTACAGTCCATAGGATTGCTACGGGGTGGACAGGGCTGAACATACACATATACATCTTTAATAACATAATCATGATTTCCCACTATAATATTGTCAGTCACTTGGAAGAGTACCTTCCATAGCCCCCCTTGAATCTATATTCAGATATGACTAAGTTCTGGACAATAAGATATAAGTAAAAGTAGTGTGAAAATTTTGTAACATTTTTTTTTTTAATTTCAGGAAATATCTTTAAAAGAAGGAGGCATCCTCTTTTACCATCCACTTCCTCCACCTTGTTGCCTGGAACATGTATGTGAAGACCAGTGCTCTAGCAGCCATGTTGGACTATGAGGACAGTCTCAAAGCCTAGGAACATGGAGTTGAAGAACACTGGATCTCTCACATCTTCCCGTAATGGCTTTATCATCCATGAGCCACTTATTCCAGGACTTCTTTTATATGAGACAGAAACCTATCAAGTTATTCGAGGTTTCCTATTATAAACAGACAAAGGAACTCACGTGCCTGATTTCCTCCATTCCTCTTCTCCTCCACATCAGCTCCAGGACCAGTTGGGTTCTATTTCTTTTCTATAATTTCTATAATCTATTTCTATATCTATTTCTCTACCAGGGATGAGGGACGTTGAATCTGGACGAGGGAGCCTCCAGAGACTCCTGGACTGACCACGCCTTCAGGAGGTGAGGGTAATATTCCAGAGGGAAAAGAGGGTGGCACTGACACAGGTCTGCCAGGTAACTTTCCATTCCTCCCTCTCCCGTTGAGTAGCTTGTCACTTCTGAGACCATAGCAGGAGCAGCAATCAGTGTGTTTGCAACTGTGAATGCTAATATCTCTGACTTCCCAAAAGGGACAAACAACACTTACATCATGGAGTGACTCTAGCCATCGCACAGGAAGTCATGTATTTGTGGCACAGTAGAAGGCTGGGGACTTCTTTGTCCCAACATTTACTGCAGATCTACTAATGCCAGGCCTACTCTGCACACTGAGGACACAAGCGTGTGGAGTTACCTGGCCTGCCTGGTGCCCGCAGCCTGGAGGGAGATGCACAAGTTGACAGTGTGTGTGACACGCTGCGGTGGAGAGCTGGGCAGGGGGTTATAGGAGGCACAGAGCAGCGTGTAAGCCAGGCTGGGAGGACGTGGGGAGGTGGAGGGACAATTTCCTCAGCAAGTCCAACTTCAGAGCAGAATAGAAGCTGGGGGAAGCAGAGGGCTGAGCAGGCTGGAGGCAGGGAGGGAGAGAGAGCAGAGCACGTCTGAGGAAGTGTAAGTTACGCCGCTGGTCTTACTGGAGCCCAGAGTGTGAGGAGGTGTCGTGGGCCAGGAGCAGGCCCTGGAAGTCCCCATGGGATGCACAATGGAGCCTAGATTTATTCTGTAACCAAGGGAGAGCCATTGCAGCCTCATAATCATGAGAAGTGACTTGATGAAATACGCATTTTAGAGTGATTAGAATGATGACTCAGTGTGGAAAATGGATGGTGGTGGAGGGGGCCAGAATCAAGGCCAGTTGACCAATCAGGAGCCTGTTGAGATAATATAATCAAAAAATAATGGTGCCTTGAACTGAAAAGAACACTGCTTTACAGGAAAAAATAAATAAATAAATACAGCAATGTTCTGCTCCTGGCCAGTTCTTTTTGGTTCACCCAGTGAAAGCCAAAACCATGATGCTGAACACTAGGCATGTCTGCGTGCATCCAGGGGAACCAGGACCAAGTGTACAGAGGGCTGGGAGCCCACTTGATCCTCTAGTGGAGCATCAGAAAATTAGCAGTTCACTCAGTGCTACTTAGACCATCTCTCTGGAATGTCAATGGTCTCCAACAAGCCCTTCCTTTGTCAGGGGCTGGAAAGCTGACTGATAAGAATGTGCTGGTGGGACTTCCCTGGTGGTCCAGCGGTTAAGACTTCTGCTTCCAGTGCAGAGGGTGTGGGTTCAATCCCTGGTTGGGAACTAAGATCCCAATGCCTGACGGCCAAAAAGCCAAAACACAAAACTGAAGCAGAGGTGTAACAAATTCAACAAAGACTTAAAAAAGGATCCACATCTCCAAGAGGAGTGCGATGGGGTCGGAGGTGGGAGAGAGGTCAGGAGGGAGAAAATATGTGTATACTTACGGCTGATTCACGTTATTGTACAGCAGAAACCAACATAATGTTGTAAAGTAATTATCCTCCAATGAAAAAAAATTTTAAAGAAAACTGGTCAAGGATAGGAAGAAGTACTTCACCAGTGATGAACTACAAATTATTTTAAAAATAAATACAAAGTTAAATGTTACTAGTGCTTAAAGAAAATAAATAAAAATATGATGCCATTTTCTCCCTAAAAAAAAGAAAAAAAAACAGTTGACATCAAAACATCTTTAAAAGAAAAAAGAATGGTGTTGCTGGTTATACCAGCATTTTGAATGAATGAAGGAGCATGCCATGCATGCAAAGTCGCTTCAGTCATGTTCAACTCTTTGCAACCCTATGGACTGTAGCCCGCCAGGCTCCTCTGTCCATGGGATTCTCCAGGCAAGAATACTGGAGTGGGTTGCCATGGCTTCCTCCAAGGGATCTCCCGACTCAGGGATTGAACCCAGGTCTCTTATGTCTCTTGCATTGGCAGGCAGTTTTGTTCCCACTAGTACCACCTGGGAAGCCCCCAGATGAGGAAGGAATGAATGAATACATGAATTTATCAACTAATTGCATTTCTGGATCAGAGTAACTCTGGTTTCCACAGTTAAACTTCAGGGTGGAGAGATTTTTGTGTTTCCCCATCTCTGTCTTTAAAAAAAATAATGCTGCTGCCGCTTAGTTGTTCAGTCATGTCCGACTCTTTGCAACCCATGGACTGTAGCCCACCGAGCTCTTCTGTCCATCAGACTCTCCAGGCAAGAACACTGGAGCGGGTTGCCACGCCCTTCTCCAGGGCATCTTCCCAGCCCAGGTATCAAGCCAGCGTCTCTTACGTCTCCTGCATTAGTAGGCGGGTTCTTTATTACTAGTCGCATTACTGAACCATCCTTACCCCCTCACTCCACAGAAAGAATTGAGCAATTATCCTCCATCAGAAACAGTATCTGGAATGCAAATGAGACAACCTATAGCCTGAAATTTTAAATGATCTTAGAGCCTTTTACTAACAGTGGAGCCAAATAATTTAGGAAATGTATTTTTTGTAAATGCAGAATAAAAGTTAAGCAGATAGGTAACACATGGAACCTGAATTATCAAACATCTTGTTACTCTGTACAAACCTTCACCGAGCTGTTGGCCTTCTCTTTGGAGCCCTGCAAGAAGGAGACTTTTTTTCCCAGGGATGGCACTTGTCCTGGTGGGAATGAATTCAGCCAAGGAAATAATGTGCCATATGCCTTGCTCGTCAGTTTTTGTACTTATGCTGAATTGTCCATAATGGGTTTATTCCCTCTCCATTCTGACTCTTAATCTCCTGAAAGAAGACAAGGAAATCGTCTAGGGTAATCCACATAAAGGATTATCAAGCAGAGGCTGGCCCATGTCTCATATTTAGAGAATTCTATGAACATTCGCCAATGATTGGTCAAATCCGTTCATTAGCAACTTTGGGCCTACTGTTTTTCTGTTGCTTAAGCCACGTCCAACTCTTTGCGACCCCATGGACTGCAGGCTTCTCTGTCCTTCACTATCTCCCGGAGTTTGCGCAAACTCACGTCCACGGAGTCAGTAACGCCATCTAGCCATCTCATTTGCTGCTGCCCCCTTCTCCTCCTGCCCTCAATCTTTCCCAGCATCAGGGTATTTTCCAATGAGTCAGCTCTTTGCATCAGGTGTCCCAGAAAATCCCAGGGGCCTTCTGGATAATTTAAGTTGGGACACAAAGTGTTTGATCACATAAAACCATAGCACAGGACTTCCCTGGTGGTCCAGTGGTTGAGAACCTGCCTGCCAATGCAGGGGACACAGGTTCAATCTCTGGTCTGGAAAGATTCCGAATGTCATGGGGCAACAAAGCCTTGTGCCATGACCACTAATCCCATGCCCTAGAGCCCGATGGTCGAATCTACAGAAGCTGCACGCTAGAGCCTGTGCTCTGCAGCAGGAGAAGCCACGGCAGTGAGAAGCCCAGGCACCACAACTAGGCAAAGGCCACCACAGCAGTGAAGACCCAGTGCAGCCAAAAGTAAATACCGATAAGTAAAATTTTAAAATAAAATTAACACTCCCTCATGGAGGAGCCTGGCAGGCTACAGTCCATGGGGTCACAAAGAATCGGACACAAATTAGTGACTGAAGAGCAACAACACACTAACCTGCCTCTACTAAACAAATCAATTAAATTTAATGAGCACAACAAGCAAGTTTAAAAAATGATAGCACAAAATAATGTTCAACCAAAAAGCCCCTATGGACCACCTCAGACTCATGAGAACAGCTACTATAAGAATACAAATGAATAAAAAACACAAAATAGCAAGTGTTGGTAAGGATGTTGAGAAAATGGAACCCTTGTGCACTCTTGGTAGAAAAGTAAAATGATACAGTCACTGTGGAAAACAGTATGATGCGTTCTCAAAAATTTTTAAATAGAACTAGTAAATGATCCAGCAATGTCACTTCCGGGTATGTATTCAAAAGAATTGACCCCAGAGTCTCAAAGAGTCATTTGGACACCCGTGTTCATAGCAGCATTATTCACAATGGCTAAAAGCATTATTCAAAATTGCTAAAACCCAAATGTCCAACTGACAACGGATGATTAGATAAGCAGAATTTGGTACATGTACATACATACCAAGGAGCATTATTCAGCCTTAAAAAGGAAGGAGATTCTTTACCACCCGAGCCACCAGGGAAGCCCTGGAAGGAGACTCTGACACAGGCTGCAACGTGGATGAACCTGGAGGACATTAAGTGAAATAAGTCAATCACAAAAAGACACATGCTGTATGACTACACTGAAATGAGAAACCCTGAGTAGTCAAAAAATTCACAGAGACAGAAAGTAGAACGGTGGTGGCCAGGGGCTGTGGGGAGCAGCGCACAGGGAGTTAGTGCTTGATGGGTACAGAGTTTCGGTTTTATGAGACGAAAGAGTTCTAGAGATGGATGATGGATGATGGCCACTGAAATGAACTGTATACACAAAATGGCTAGGATGATAAGTATGACATTGTGTGCGTTTTACCACAATTTTAAAACAAAATTAAAAAGCATTAATGGGCCTGGAGAAGAGAAGGGGTACCGGAGCCAACGTAAAGTGCGTCACGAGACTTTTTTTTTAGTTTATTTTATGTATTTATTCCCCTTCATAATCTGACAGCCTTGTTATGGCAAAGGGGCTTGTGTAATTCAGTGAAGCTATGAGCCGTACCGGGCCGGGCCACCCAAGATGGACAAGAGCTTATTTATTTGGCTGCGTTGGGTCCTAGCTGCAGCACATGGGATTTTCACTCCATCATGCAGGATCTTTCGTTTTGGCGTGCTGGTTCTCTAGCTCTGATGAGCAGGTTTAGCTGCTCTGTGGCATGCGAGAGCTTAGTTCCCTGACCAGGGATTGAACCCGGGTCCCCTGCATTCCAAGGCAGATTCTTAACCACTGGACCACCAGAGAAGTCCCCCCTGTGACTATTTTAAACCTAAGGGAAACATGTCATCTCTTCTTGCCCTCTGCCTTCCCAGTCCTTGCCTTCCTCTATCTACCCTGCTCACTTTGGGGCTACAGAGACCATCCCAGTGTCTTTAGAGCTTGGGAGCCATGTACTCTACTCCCTCCCCCACCATTAAGGTCATTGCCAAGACTTCAGCCACCCCTTAGTTCACATCGAGCCCCAAATCAAACCTCCAGATTCCTCCTTTCCCCTTTGTTTCAGACTCACATTGTCACCTGCCCACTGGAAAGGTCCCTCTGCAGATTCCACAGAGAACTCATTCTCTCCCCAAATAAACCCTCCTTCCACACTCTGATCTCAGTTAACATTGTTATTCCTTATCCAGACTTCTCCAGCAAGGTCTTGGGGCCCTTTCTTGAACCATCCCTACCTGCCTGCCTCTCCTTTTCTCATCTCTCAGGCATCATCCTTTCATTTCTATCACCAAAATGTTGACTCTCTTTTCTCCATTATCCCCTTCCAAGTTTCCTGGCACAGTGCCCTGTGCTGTGTCACAGCCTAATTGATCCCTCAGCTTCCTGTATTCTCTGAATTCCTACATCCTGGTTTCGACACTCCTTTTTAAAAACATAGGTGTGGCAGTGTTTCTTACCCTCCTGCTTGTGTGTTTAGTTGCTCAGTCATGTCCGACTCTTTGCAACCCCATGGACTGTAGCCCGCCAGGCTCTGCTATCCATGGGGATTCTCCAGGCAAATATACTGGAGTGGGTTGCCATGCCCTCCTCCAGGGGATCTTTCCAATGCAGGGACTGAACCCAGGTCTCCTTCACTGCAGGTGGATTCTTTACCATCTGAGCCACCTGGGAAGCCCTTGTAAAAGAAACCACCTCCAATGTCCCAAGACAGAGGGAGGTACTTTCAAAGATCTCAGGAAATGAACTAATTCTCCCAGCTCTGGGTCAGTCTAACCACCTGTGACAAGAAGGCTGCGGTCATTTAGGAAGAAGGCAGCTGTGGGAGGCAGAATTCTAAAGATGACACCCCAAGATTCCTGGCCCTTGGTTGTTAAATCAAACATGAATCTATGGAATGCTGAGAAGGGATTCTGATAATGCAATTAAAATCCCAAATCAGTTAACTTTAAAATACAGAGATGATCTGGGTGGGCCTGACCCAACCAGGTGAACCTTTGCAAGAGGAAGATTTTTCTGTAGCAGAAGGTGGGGGATCAGAGAGAGTCAAAGAAAGAGAAGCATTCAATGTGCTGTTTTGGCTTTGAAGACAGAGGAACCACCTGCAAGCCCATAGACCAGCCCCCAGGAGGGAAGTGTGACCGCCCTAAATTCTGCCAACAACTGAATGAACCTGGAAGATTCATCTTCCTTAGATCTTTCATGTAAAAGCCCAGCCTGGCCAACACCTTCATCTCAACCCTGTAAGACCCCAGGCAGACAACTCACTCAAGCCCACCCACACATCTCCCTAAAGGACTGCAAGCTAACTAGGTGAAAATTACACAGGACCTCTCTGTATCATCTTTGCAACTTTCTGTTAATCTGAAATTTCTAATTAAAAGCTTTTAAAAAAAATTCCACTTAAAATCTATTTAATAAAACACCTATGACTGAAGATAAAAGAAAAAAATAAAGGACTGCAAGCTAACGAAGGATCTGGTTTTAAGCCACTGCATTTGTGGCCATGAGTTACAAAGCAATAGGAAATGAATACAGCACGGCCACTCTCTCTGCATGTCGCATGGTGGGGGCAGGGAGGGCTCCCTGGAGGCCAGGATGTCCTGAGCGGACAATTTTCTCAGTGGCCGTTCCACCCACCAACCCATGTACCTCTATCTGTCCTTCATCACTTTCTCTGCCCTGTATTAGATCCACTTGGAACTTCATGGACTTTTCAAAAACAAGCCTAAGAACTGTAATTACTCTTATCCTAATCTAGATATATTTCTGGAGAAGGCAATGGCAACACACTCCAGTACTCTTGCCTGGAAAATCCCATTGACAGAGGAGCCTGGTAGGCTGCAGTCCATGGGGTCGCCAAGAGTCAGATACGACTGAGTGACTTCACTTTCACTTTTCATTTTCATGCATTGGAGAAGGAAATAGCAACCCTCTCCAGTGTTCTTGCCTGGAGAATCCCAGGGACGGCGGAGTCTGGCGGGCTGCCATCTGTAGGGTCGCACAGAGTCGGACATGACTTCCGCACAGAGTCGGAAGCGACTTAGCAGCAGCAGCAGCAGGTACATTTCAGATTCCAAAGTCTAGTCTTTCTACATCGTCTTTCCCACACATCCTTGTATATGCTTATAATAAGCTTCCTAAATCAGTATCAACTCCTCCCACTGCCCCATCCCCCACTTCTGTCCTCTCTCTCTCTGCCTCCCTCCTCCAACACACACACACACACACACACACACACACACACACACACACTGCATGACCACATAATACCTTTATTGCCTTTACTTCTTAACGGGAAGGAAATAAATGACAGTTTTCAATAAGAAAATAAAACAGCACCCATCCTTAATCACTACCCACACTGCTTGCCAACTGTGCTTTCTGAACATTAAATTTGGAATCACTTAGAGAAAAATCTGAATCCCAGATGCCTTATTTAGTGGCTAAATGATAACTCTTGGTCTCAGTTTTATCATCTGCCAAATAGGTAAGTAATATCACATACCTCATAGCATTCCTATGCATGCATGCATGCTAAGTCATTTGTGTCCAACTCTTTGCAACCCTAAGGACCAGAGCCCGCCAGGTTCCTTAGTCCATGGGGTTCTCCAGGCAAGAATACTGGATTGGGTTGCCATGCCCTCCTCCATGGGATCTTCCCGACCCAGAGATCAAACTTGCATCTCTTACGTCTTTTGAATTGGCAGGTGAGCTCTTTACCATTAGTGCCACCTGGGAAGCCCAGCATTCCTATGAGGATTGCTTAAATAATGCCCATAGAGCTCTCAGCAACTGCTTGGCATGGTACTGAGTAAGTGGGGCCATTACACCTTTACTGTTATAAAGGAAATGAAAGCACGCGAACCTTTAAAAGTTAAGAATTAGCATAGTTCAGGCTCGCTCAAGGCTAGGTGCCCACAGTAGTTCAGTTTGGCTTGGGTTTTGAGTTTAGCCTAGTCTAAACAATTCTCTCCCTGGATCTGAGTCCATCTTTCTACCATATAAACATTACCAAGCAACATCCAGCTAGTCATTTTTGAGTTACACCTACAGACATAGGATGGTGAGGATCTGAGAAAGGGATGCAGATAGGAGCCAGCATCGTCATCTCTTCTGTCTCGTGCATTCCAGAGCAAAGCCCAGGATCCCAAGTGCTACAAGCACACAAGTAAGCCTGCAACCAGTCAGGAGCTGCTCCTGTGGACCGTGACTACCCTATCCCTGCGGGAGGTCAGAGCAGATTACTGATGATGTCAACAGCAAATCACCAGAGATTAAATGAACACAGAGAAGTGCAGAGGGAGCCAGTAATTTCTCTACATCTGATGTTCAAAAGAAAGAGATTGAGGACACAGAAAATGCAGTAGAATTTGATGTGGTACAAGGGGCCTTTGCTACCAGCAGCTCTTGGGACCTGGGCAGAATCTAAGGCATACTGCAGTCCCAAGTGCTCTTAGCCTGGCAACGAAACTAACATGCTTAATATCGTACTCACCACCTCACTTTTGTTACTTTGATTTTTCCTACCTGAGCCTAATCAAGGGAAACTTTGAGCTGGAGGGCTCTTATATCATTTTCAAGGATTTGGAGTAAGTTAGAGCTACCTTTCAAATTCAAGTCCTGGGTGTATTATTTTAATAATGGTATTAAACTCTCTGGTTCCCATTTGTTCTTTGAAACATGAGAACAAGTGATCCCCCTGTGGAGTTGTCAGGATTAATCGAGAAAACACATAAATGGCACCTAGCGCATTGCCTTCGACATGATACAGGAGGTGCTTGCCAAGTGGTATACATCAGCTTGCAGGGCTGCATTTCACACTGGGATGAAAACTTCCCCCATTATAAGATTCTCAGATGTCCTATAGGCAACTGAGTGCATTGTTGGTATTGTTTAGTCGCTCAGTCGTGTCTGATTCTTTTCCGACCCCATGGACTATAGCCCACCAGGCTCCTCTGTCCATGGGGTTTCCCAGGCAAGAATACTGGAGTGGATTTCCATTTCCTTCCCCTGGGGATCTTCCTGACCCGGGGATCAAACCCTCGTCCCCTGCATTGGCAGGTGGATTCTTAGCCACTGAGCCAGCAGGGAAGCCCTAATGAGTGGATAGGTTTGAGTAGATAAAACCCTCTGAACTCACACTGGACCCACAAGTGGATTCCAAAAGCAAACCTGTTCTGCAACTTTGGGTTGGGTTAGAATGGTGGGAAATGCAAGCTGCCTTCATTGAACAAAAGGGGGAAGGGAGGGAGAAAAGAAAGTGGGAAAGCTTCATTCTGCAGACAAGCTGGAAAGTGATTCCAGGGCTTGAGAATTACCCAGACTTGCCCAGTGTTCTGCCACCATGTAGGGACAAAATAACAAGACTGAACATGTCCAGATCAGTAAGAGTCCGGTGGCCTTGTCAACTCACTGGAGACTTGTATACAAGTTACCCAGAAAACCTGCGATGGGTGGGCAGGGTCTGAGAAGACCTGGGGGCACCTCCACTTCTGGGTATTAAATGCTCCAAAGTGAGCAGGCAGGTACCATTCATCTCAGGCAGGAGGTTTCACCTGGGGTTTGTAATCATAAATTTGGATAGAGGGGGAAACAAACAAAAAAAAGTACATCTCTAATTTTCCCTTCCCTCTAACTGAAATCTAGCATTTCTGTCCATTTATGGGCGCAGACAACAAACTGCAGGAGAATCAGCGGTGCCTGAGACTTTATCCCTGATACAATCAAAGACATTTTCCTATCACATCATGCCTGTTGTAGATATCACAAAATAGTAATTATGTTCTTTGTGACTTAAAATTAGACTCATTATTAGGCGCACTGCTAGAATGTGTTACCTAAGGTGTTAAAAAAAAAAACCAGATCCATTAGTAGTATCAGTCGCTCAGTCATATCTGACTCTGAGAGCCCACAGACTATAGCTCACCAGGCTTATCTGCCCGTGGGATTCTCCAGGCAAGAATACTGGAGTGGGTTGCCATTCCCTTCTCCAGAGGATCTTCCCAATCCAAGGAATGAATCTGGGTCTCCTGCATTGCAGGTGGATTCTTTACCATATGAGCTAAAGAGACAGAGCCATTACTATGTCACAAATTTATTTTTGTAATATTGTGATAAATAAATAGTGTAAGCATAATTGATTTCTTTTTTAATATAAGGTATTTTATTCTTTAGAAATGATTTTCTGAGAAAAGGTCTATAGCAGCGGTTCCCATTCCCCGGGGCCACAGATTGGCACCAGTCGTGGCCTGCTGGGAACCAGACTGCACAGCAGGTGGTGGGTCGCCGGTGAGCAAGCGAAGCTTCATCTGTATTTACAGCCACTCCCAATGCTCACATTATTGCCTGACCCTGCCTCCTGTGATTCAGTGGTGGCATTAGATTCATATAGGAGTGTGAACTCTACTGCACTGGAATCACCCTGAAACCATCCTTACTTTATCCTCCCTCCCAACCCCATCCATGGAAAAACTGCCTTCCACAAAAAAAAAAAAAAAAAAAAAAAATCCCTTGTGCCAAAAATGTCGGGGACCACTGGTGTATAGGGCTCACCAGACTTCCAACTGGCTCATGAGTTAAGTGGGGGATAATGAACCTGCTGCCTACGAGCCCAAAGCATCAGGATCCAGCCCTGCAGAATATGCCCTGCCCATGAGAAAAAGTGATCCCTAAGGAAGAGGGTATGCTCTGCACCCTGGGGAGGGTGAGAAATCCTACAGGGGAAGGAATAAATGGAATTGACTTGGTGGAGCACCCACTTCATGTCACATACGTTTTTTTTAACCTTTAATTTTTTATTTTATTTACTTATTTCTGGCTGCATCATGTCTTCATTGCTGCATGCCAGCTTTTCTCCAGTTGTGGCCAGCAAGGGCCACTCTCTAGGTGAGGTTCCCACTGTGGCACCTTCCCCTGCTTCGGAGCACGGTTTCTAGGGTGCTTGGGCTTCAGTGGTTGTGGCTCACGGGCTCAATTGCCCTGTGGCATATGGAATCTTTCCGGACAGAGATCAAACCTGTGTCCTCAGCATTGGCAGGTGGATTCTTAACCACGGGACCACCAGGGAAGTCCTGTACTTTATTGAAATCCTGCAATGCCTTAGAGCAACCTCATGAAGTGAGAACAAGTTCTCCCATTTCACAGATGGGGAAACTGACTCAGAGAAGTGCAGTCATCCTGCTAGGAAGCGAAGGCTCTATTACAACTCTCGCCCAGGTTAGCTTGACTTTCGACTCTGACCACGGCCCTGACAGTGACATAAAACTGTCCCATGAATGAAGAGGTCAGTGCATCCACCAGAGAAGAAGCCACCTTGGGTGGTCTTGGAGGCGCACCACCTAGAGTGCCCTTTGTGAGAACCTGCTCCGAGAAATCTAGCTTCAGCACCTTTAGCTCCTTGGCAGCATCGGCTCTGAAGACATGCCCTGCCCAGCCTCTTCCAGGGATGGGGGGGGGGGACCCATTCCTGCCGGGAAGCACAGGTCTCCTCGATGGACAATCTGCCTACAATCCAAGGCTTCCCCTATCCAAGTACACCCTCCCTGCTCCCCTCCTTCCTTCACAGATGCAGACCGGCACTGTGGTCTGAAGACTCTCTGGCCTCTTCCTGCTCTCTCCCCCCTTCATCCTTCACAGGTATTTCCTTCAGTTACCAGGATGCCTGCTTCCATCTTGATGCCTGTCTTGCAGGACCTGAATGAATGCAGCCCCCAAGTCTGGGAAAAGCACACTCCCTCTGATGGGCAATCAAAAGAGATTGTGTTTCTTGTGACAGATCCATGGGCCAAGGAGGGACACCCAGTGTCTCCTTCTAAGGACCATTACATGGAAAGTCCAAGAAATACATGTGGCAGACGGCAAGGCTGTTAAGGCTGAAAAGAGGGTCATTATATTAAAAGTCAAAATAACGCTTATGCTGATGAAGAATATTTTGGAGAGGAGGCATGAAAGGGGACTCCTGGGGCATTGGTAATGTTCGGTTTCTTGAGCTGGGTGCTGAATACACAGAGGTGCTTGTTTGGTGACAATTCATGGAGAAGTTCACTTGTGATCAGTGTAGTATACTATCCATCTATTTTTCCTTATTAAAAAGTTAAAAAAAAAAAACACGAGGTAGAGGGACTTCCCTGGCAGTCCAATGGCTAAGACTTTGCCTTCTAATGTAGCAGGTGTAGGTTCAATCCCTGGTTGGGGAGCTAAGATCTCATATGCCTCATGGTCAAAAAATCAATATATCAAACAGAAGTAGTATTGTAACAAATTCAATACAGTCTTTTAAAAAGATCCAGATTAAAAACAAAAAAAAAAAACTAAAAAATCTAGGTGGATTTGCAAAGCAGAAATAGAGACACAGACGTAGGGACATAAGGACATCAGGGGGGCAGCGGGGTGGGATGAACTGGGAGACAGGGGCTGGCACATATAAACTTGCTGTTGTTGTTTAGTCGCTAAGTTGTGTCTGACTCTTTGGCAACCCCATGCACTGGAGCCCACCAGCTCCTCTGTCCATGGGATTTCCCAGGCAAGAATACTGGAATGGGTTGCCATTTCCTTCTCCAGGGGATCTTCCCAACCCAGGAATCGAACCTTCATCTCCTGCATTGGCAGGCGGGCTCTTTACCACTGAGCCACCAGGGAAGTCCCATTTATACACTATTATGTATAAAATAATAACTGATGAGAACAAATTGTATAGCACAGACAACTCCACTTGATGCTCTTTGGTGACCTAAATGGAAAGGAAATTCAAGGAAGTGGGGATATATGCATACACATGGCAGATTCACTTTGCTGTACAGCAGAGGCTAACACAATGCTGTAGAACAGCTATACTCCAGTAACAGAAAGAATTAGGTATATTTCTAGTACTTAGCACCTCTCCCAGTGAGGTGAGATTTGAGGGCCTGTTCTCTGTATATACAGCTTCCCTGGTGGCTCAGATGGTAAAATGTCTGCCTGCAATGCAGGAGACCTGGGTTCAATCCCTGGGTCGGGAAGATCCCCCAGGGGAGGAAATGGCAACCCACTGCTGTATTCTTGATAGGAAAATCCCATGGACAGAGGAGCCTGGTAGGCTACAGTTCATGGGGTCGCAAAGAGTCGGACACAACTGAGCAGCTTCACTTTCCTTTCCTTTCTCTGTATATACAGGATGCAATGTATTCATTAAATGGGGAGTGGGTACTTTGCACAGTCCACCACGAATTCTGGAGAACCCTGATATGAACTTGACTGTGGTCCTTAAAGAACCTTAAGGCTATTTATCTTGGGGTCTGGAGTTACTAACAGAGGTTCTAGACTTAACTGATATATATGCCCTTTATAGCCAAACGTCGGTTGAATAAATAAATGACTTACTTATATCTTGACATTTTGGAGATGTCAGAAAGAGAAGAAATAGGGAGTTCTACAATCCCCGGTATTGCCTGTGGCAGGATTCAGCGCTTGACTTTGAAAGCATGATGTGTAGCCTCGCCGAGAGAATGAATCTTCCCCGGGTGGAGGGATGTGGATATGTTTGACAAATCAATTCCGTTCTCTGAGAAGGAGAAGGGAGACTCCCACAGGGGTCAGGCAGCTCAATTACCAGAGGCAAAGCAGGGTGGCGGAGGTCTTGCAGAATAAGGTGGCCCCTTGTGCCACAGCTGCACGGGGACTGGCAAGCGTCGCCTGGCCGGCTGGGCACCACTGCAGGGAGCCTCTGAAATTAATGACATCCTCACCTCCACCAGCAGGGCCAGCCTCCACCTTCATTCTCTCAGGTTCAGAAACACCTCAAGGCTAAAAACAAGCAGTGCTCTGCTAAAAAGGAAAAATGCCCCCACCGGGTCCTGGGAGCCAGGACAACAGTTGCCTTTCTCTTGTTATTCGGGGGACCATCTGCCCCAGGGGCCCTCTCCCGCCAGTGCCCATGACTGGGATCATTTACTCTTCCTCGCAGGCAGAGGGAGCTAGCATTGTGGTACCTAGGGAAGTCATAGAGAATATAGTTTCGGCTCAACAGCAGCACAAAAGAGGCAATGAATGTAAGAGTTAGGAGTATGGGATAAAAATATTCTAGGGTCCAGTGGCTAAGACTCCATGCTCCCAGTGCAGGGAGCCTGGGTTCAATTCCTGGTGAGGGAACTAGATCCCACATATGCTATCTATCTATCTATATATATAATTCTACCACTCAGTAGCAATATAATCATAGGCAAATTTTTTTACCTCTCCAAGCCTCCATCTTATCATTGATTACCATAAGTATTTGTTATAGTACTTAGTTCAGAGAATTGTGAGATTTCAGTTAATATGTAGAGAATGCCATAAAAAAGTACAAGTGATTGACATCAGCTATTACTATTGCAGTAATCATTAGTGTGTGTGCATGCATCCTAAGTCACTTTAGTCATGTCAGATTCTTTGTGAATCCATGGACTAAAGCCTGCCAGGTTCCTCTGTCCATGGGATTCTTATTCTTATTCCAGGCAAGAATACTGGAGTGGGTTGCCATGCCCTCCTCCAGGAGACCCTCCCAAATCAGGGATCAAACCCACATCTCTTGCGTCTCCTGCGTTGGCAGATGGGTTCTTTACTACTAGCACCACCCGGGAAGCCCCCATTAGTGACACCCACCAAGTATTTCTGCTCTTTGTATTCAGGTATATGTCACATGGTAGATTTCTCTGGAAAGGTAAACTAGCCACGTGACTTGTTTTAGTCAATGAAATGTATCACGTGTCACCTCCAGGCAGAAATTCTAAAAGCCGGTATGCAGTTCACCCATACTACTTTCTTCTTGGAAAACATGGAAACATAGAGATGAAGCTTCCCTCCGTCTGAGGGCTTGAGTGAGGAAGAGAAAAAGCCAAGACCCCAGCCCACCTTAGGTAGACCTGTCATAAGAACAAGAAATACACCTCCGCTGAAACGTCACATTTATTTGCTGCTTTGACATAATCTCATCTTTTCTACTTAAAGAAAAAAGGGTGGGGGGGGCGGTGCTAAAGGGACTTCCTGGTGATCCAGTGGTTAAGAATCTGCCTTGCAATGCAGGGAACGTGGGTTCAATCCCTGGTTGGGAAACTAAGATCCCGCATGCCACAGAGTAGCTAAGCCTGTGAACCACAACTAGAGAGTCCAAGTGCCACAATTTCTCTGATGCAACTAAGAGCCAACACACACAGATATGTATGCATATGGTACCTAATGAGATCCCACATGGCATTAATGGTAAAGAATTCACCTGCCAATGCAGGAGATGGAGGTTCGATTCCTGGGTTGGGAAGATCCCCTGGAGAAGGACATGGCAACCCATTGCAGTATTCTTGCCTGGAGAATTCCATGGACAGAGGAGCCTGATGGGCTGCAGTCCACAGGGTCACAAAGAGTCGGACGCAACTGAGCAGGGACACAGACACATCATAACAGCCCTCAAAGACATGGAGTTAACTTGTGATTCGAGGGGGTCAGTCTACAAAAAGGAGACCATCACTGGAGGCTGGAAGGGGCCACCCCTAAGATGTAGGGCTGAAGCACGTGGTAAAACTGCCACCCTCGCTAACCCAGAATACAGGTAATATGTTATAGCTCCAGAGAGGTAAGTTATGAGACAAAATTTTCATTTTGATTGCATTGGCTTCATTTGGTCAGGTGATACAAGAAAGCGGCTCAGAAAAGAAGCAGCCAGGGACTTCCCTGGTAGTCCCGTGGTTAAGAATCAGCCTTCCAACGCAGAGGACACAGGCTCGATTCCTGGTCAGGAACTAAGATCCCACGTGCCTTGGAGCAACCAAGCACACACACAGCAACTACTGAGCCCAAGCAGCACACCTAGAAAGTCTGCTCACCACAATGAAGGATCCACCCGACGCAATGGAGACCCCACATGCTGCAACGAAGACCGGATGCAGCCAAATAAAAATAAACAAATATTTTTAAAAAAAAAACCTGAAATGGGGTGTGCTTTAAAACAGAAAGGAAAAAAGAAAGGAAAACAGCTAGTTTGCCAGCAGGAAGGACTAGAAATGCAAAGTCCCGAAATGCAGAGACTTGTAGATTTAGAAGAGTAAACATTAGAGAGAAAACCGAGAAGTACCAACGCCCATGAAGACTTTGCAGCAAGATCAGATCAATAGTTCAGCCTCACACCCATTGTTGATGTTTATGAACATCCTTACAACCATGCTTGGAACCCCAGCTCCACACAGGGGAACACAAGAACTTCTGCATCTGGCGTTTGGAGGGTGTGGGCTCACTCTGGCCCATGCCCAAGTCTAAGACCCAGGGTCCTCCCTGAGACCTGGCCTGTATTTCTGTCTTGTCTCACCTCCTGTCTCACAATTCCCAGTCCCTGTCTTTGCTCTCTGTCCAAAATTCCAGCTTTTTTAGCTCCCTGCCTTGCAAACCCCACCCTGTCCTTCTAGGGGTCTTTTCCTGAGCCCTGATCCTAATGGTTCTGTCTCCACCAGCTCCTGTCAGGCCACCGGGATCCGGCAAACCTGAGCCTCTGGATATGACCCTATCCAAGCAGTCTTGAATCCGTGACATTCGCCTGTAAGTCTTCAACATGCTCCCGACTCTGTTGTCTTTCTGGGCTTGCTCTAGTGGTCGTAGGGCAAGGACTGGCCAGTTTACAGGCCACAGCTGAGCAAGTGTCCCATTGTCAGACAGCAGGCCTGCATGCGTTCTGTCGCCTCAGGCATATCTTTGCAACCCTATGGACTGTAACCCTCCAGGCTCCTCTGTCCATGGGATTCTCCAGGCAAGAATATGGGAGTGGGTTGCCACGCCCTCCTCCATGGGATCTTCCTGACCCAGGGATCAAACACGCATCTCTTATATGCCTCCCGCTTTGGCAGGAGGGCTCATCACCACTGAGCCAGCAGGGAAGCCTGTTGTTAGCACAAGGATCCTTGATATTTGGCCACCCAGGGCCATGGGTCTGGGGCAGCATTACTTTCATGGCTTAGGTTTGCCTCGCTCAAATTTAGGACGGACTTCTACTCTATTCCCCATGGTTTCCCTCCTGGTATTTTTTTTTCTTCCTATCTCCACAAAACATTAGTTTGCAAATGTCCCATTTTAGAGAGCTTTTCATCTTTAGAAAAACACACAGTTCTGTTCTCATGAACCTGGAAGTTAAAATGTAACAGCCATGTTCCCAGCCGTGTGAAAAATGACATCCTGATGCCTCACCCCTGACATTCAGTCTGCCTGGCTCACACACCTGCACAATTGTCAATTGTTTAATTTTTCCTCCCAATCAGGAGAAACCTGAGAAAAGACACCTTAACATCTGCTAGGCTTTCAGGCAACTCATTATAGGAATTCAGCACCTGGGTTGCCTGTGGAGTGTCTGCTGTTTTCCCCAGAAAGAGTTCCTAGAGGGCTCTACGCTCATCTATTCATCAGACAATTGATACAGGCAAATCTCATAAATGTCAAAGGAAAGTGCATCCAAGAAGCTTCCTTTAGTACATTTTTTTAAAGTTTTTTTTTTTTTTGCTGTGGATCATTTTTGAAGTCTTTATTGAATTTGTTACAATACTGTTTCGTGTTTTTGGATTTTTGGCTGCAAGGCACAGGGGATCAGAGCTCCCTGATCAGGGATCAGACCCACACTTCCTACATTGGCAGGTGGAATCTTACCCACTGGACCACCAGGGAACTCCCACTATATTTTAGCGACAACAAAGATCATTCTTAACAACTTATGAAGGGGAATAACATAGCAAGTATTTATTCAGAAAGAAGGAGCGACAAAGAGAAAGAATGTGGGAGGAATGGGGAAGGGGGAGAGACAGATGAGGGAGGAAGGAAGGGAGGAGAGAAGAAGGAAGAGAGAGAGGCAAGGATGAAGCTAAACGGGGCTGAGCAAGCTGTCCACTGGAGTCTACTCATGAAATGTTCTAGACTGTGCGATGCAGAACCACATGGCAGACCATGTGAAGAACACCCCAAGGGCATGAGGATCCACTGCTGTCATCAAGCTCACAGTCACAGGGTGGGGCAGGGCCGGGAAGCATATCTTGTGAATGAATCACAGGGCCATTAAAGAGTGAAGCCCCCTAGACAGGTGAGACTACACATTGGCTCAGCCCCATAAATATTAGCAGTTCTGTACACCACAGAGAAATGCAGGCCATAGGCTACATCATACTGTTAGAATGTGATACCAATAAAATCTTATAACTGTTAATAAATTTTCATCATAGGCAAGTGTTCTGGACAACAAAGTTATTGTCACATTATGCAGTTGGCCCAGAGTTAAGCACATGTTTCTATCTGAAATAAGTCAGTATAAAATCTTTTACAACATATTACCTTGAACAATGACCATAACAATTTTTCTCTTATTTGTGACCATTGAACAAATATAATTTAAAAATAAAACTTTCCTGCTTTCTTCTGTGTAAACTGCCTACTCCTCACCCCACCCCCCTCCAAAAAAAAAAAAAAAACCCTCTAAATTATCAAGGGAATCTTTCAGCTGAACTTCCCAACGCTGTCATCCTGCCATTATGGAAGTGAGCATGTTAGTTGCTCAGCCGTGAATGACTCTTTGAGACCCCCATGGGCCGTAGTCCACCAGGTTCCTCTGTCCATGGAATTCTGCAGGCAAGAGTAATGGAGTGGGTTTCCATTTCCTCCTCCAAGGCATCTTCCCAACCCAGGAATCGAACCCAGGTTTCCTGAATGGCCATTAATCTGCAAATGTCCTCACCTCTTTCAATTATCCAACCTAAGTTTACACTGAAACGCAATAGCTCATACCACAAAAGTAAGCCTACATGGAATTTTTAAGAAGGACTTGGAACAATGTAATGCCATTAAGTGGTTTTGAAAATTGAGTGGACAAACCAATCAATCAAAAAAGGAATTAAGAAATGAATTAGCAGCTTCCCTCGTGGTCCAGTGGCTAAGACCCCCACCCTCCCAACGCAGGGGGCACTGGTTGGATCCCTGGTCAGGGAACTAGATCCCACATGCCCCAACTAAGAGTTCACATGCCCCAACTAAAAAGGTTCCACGTGCTGCAACGAAGATCAAAGATTCCGAGTGCCATGACTAAGACCCGGCGCAGTCAAATAAATTTTTTTTTTTTTTAAAAAAAAAGAAAGAAACGAATCAAAACAAGAGCCTGAAAACCAATAGGAAAGAAGTGAGAAAATGTGAATTTGGAACATTATCAAACTCTACTTTCACCGTAGAATCAGAACACTTATTATTAATTTTTTATTAAAAATTAAACTGTCACCAGACCAGTTGGTCTTAAGTTCTACATGACTTTTGCTTGTGCATGTGGAGAGAATGATTTCCAGAAACACACTCCTGTTGACCCCACAGATATGGGGTAAATAGATTGTGCTGGTGGTGTTGAGAAGTTGGCTTCTTGCCATTTTGTGTGAAGGCAGTGAAAAAGACTGCTAGGGAGTCAGAAATTATGTGTTAGGTGCAATTTTTAGTTCTCTGGATATGAAATACTCACTACTTTATATTTGAGGACTCACATGTGAGTCTTAATGTAGAAAGATAGAAAAAGACAAAATCATAAGGCGACACCGAATAGTGTGCTAGTTTTGAGGCGTAATCTAATGTAATCTAATTATTTTATAATTTGCCACGTTTCTTTAAAAGGCTTGATAAATAGGCTACTTTTTTCTTTTCTATCCAAGTCTGCCTTCCTGTTCTCCCTCTTGTTCTAAACAGGAAGAACAATCCTGATGATTATGAATGAGAATACATAGTCCCTGGTGGGATCACGGCTTCTAATTCTATTTCATCCCATTCATAAACCATCCTAGGTAAGTTACCGGTTGAATACAAGTACTGAATTATTCAATGGAAAGTGCATGGAAATATCCTGTGAAATAAGGAGAGCCTATAATACGAATTTAGTATTCTTTCAGTCAACTGTCCTATGTCATGTCTACCTAATCCTCTTTCTACCTTCAGCTCAGCAAGCCCTTCAGCTTATACACAGACACACACACACACACAAACTCATTCTAAATAGTCCCTCTCTGCCTTAACACAAGGAAGTCTTCTTTAACATACCTCATTCCATAATAAAATCCTTGTCAGAGCTATTTTTAAAATAAAGGACTGCTTTCAAGGAAAAATTATGAATAGGACCTCATTAATCGAGACCCAGCCTCAGTAATTTTACATATGTAAGAAGAGTGTAAAAAATGCCATATCTGATCCCTCATGAGCACAGATAATTTCCACTCGTATCACAGTCATCCTTCTACCCTAAGGGTATGGGTGGCCCATTTCTAGAGCAGGTGTATGTTAAAGAGTTTGGTTTACATGGTTCCAACCTAAAATTACTTAGCAAACGAAATCCAGGGATACATTTGAGTAAGAAAGAGTACTACAAATGGAGTGAAGCTTGATTGAAAACTGTAAGATACATTTGAATCCAACAAAGATTTTAAAAAATGATTTTGCTCTGCATTTTCCATTAGCGTTCAGTGAACAGATTCATATCACAAATGGAAGAGTGGAAAGAGTAGGGTGATGATTTTCCTAGAGGAAGAGATAGAGGTAGAGATAAAAGGCCAATGTTTGGGAGTCAAGAAGAAGGGAGGAAGGTGGGAAGGAGGAGGAGGAAGACCATGTTGGAAGAGGAAAGAGACAGAGGGAAGAAGAAGAAAATCAACATTTTAAATATCTGTAGGGATAATTGTATTAGAAAACAAACCCACGAAGCCTTCAGTGGGGCCCAAGGCAACTGTGTACAGGGTGCTTCCAGAATTCTGCACTCTCGTGTAGCCAAAAGTAGGGTGTCCTCTGCTCATGGTGATGGTCCTGGAATGGAAAACAGTGTAAACTCCAAGTTCCTCTTGGAGTCCTGCAGGCTAGGGGCCTTGATATGCAGGTGAACATCAGTGCTGGAAGGGACTTGATGGTCCTGACTCCTCCCTGGTCTGCAGTCATTGTTGTTCAGTCGCTCAGTCGGGTCTGATTCTTTGCAACCCCATGGACTGCAGCTCACCCAGGCTTCCCTGTCCTTCAGCATCTCCCAGAGCTTGCTCACACTCATGTCCATTGAGTCAATGATGCCATCCAACCATCTTTGTCCTCTGTCATCCCCTTCTCCTCCTGCCTTCAATCTTTCCCAGCACCAGGGCCTTTTCTAATGAGTTGACTCTTCTCATTAGATAGCCAAAGTATGGTAGCTTCAGTTTCAACATCAGTTCTTCCAATGAATATTCAGGATTGATTTCCTTTGGGATGGACTGGCTGGATCTCCTTGCTGTCCAAGGGACTTGCAAGAGTCTTCTCCAACACCACAGTTCAAAAGCATCAATTCTTTGGCACTCAGCCTTCTTTATGGTCCAACTCTCGAATCCATACATGACTACTGGAAAAACCGTAGCTTTGACCTTTGTTGGTGAAGCAATGTGTCTGCTTTTTAATATGCTGTCTAGGTTACACTTTCATAAAGAGGAATTATGTCACTGTCACAAAGATATACAATTGCTTCCCTGACCTACGGCTTGGTTATCTCTCCCAGCTCATCTTTGGCCCTCTCTCACTTATATTGACTTTGTGTTTTTTCAGTTTCTTCCCAGAGTCAGGTTCTTTATAAGAGCCTTCACCAATGTGTCTCCCTTTGCCAAAAAACTGCCCTTCTCCTCCCTCATCCCTTGAGTATCACCTACTTCTTCAGGAATCAAGCATCCTATCAATAGCAAGGCTCTTGTATCTGAAGTCACAGAAACCCTGACTCAATTGGTTTATTTATAACAAAGATGTATTGTAAAACATGAAGTCTTTTTTAGATGAAAATATTACTTTTTTAAATATTTAATTGGCGGATAATTGCTTTACAATGGTTGTGTTGGTTTCTGCTGTATAACAACCTGAATCAGGCATAAGTAAATATATCTATATCCTCTCCCTCTTGAAGGACGATGGGACAGAAAGACGGACAAAGCAGGGTCATTGATGACATTGTTGAGGAGCTGAGTTCACCAACCTGAGAAGTTCCAGATGGATCCTTTGCCTATTTGGCTCCTTTGTGGTTGCAGATGGATGGTATGGTTCTATTACAAGCAAAACAGGAGGTCACAACACCATGCAGAGGAGAGGAAAGCCTCTCTCAGTCTCTGAGCGTCTCTAAGAGCAAGGAAATATTTCTTAGAATCCTCAGTCGGACTTTCAGTTCTCAGTGACCAGCACTGTGTAACAAACCCATGCCTAAACCACTCACCAGCAAGAGAGGGATTACTGTGATTGGATTAGTGAAGCGCAGATTACAGGGACAGAATTAAGTCAGCCAGAAAAGAGGATGGTGTCAGACTGGCAACCAACACTATTTTCTGCAACCCCCAAACCCTTGCATGTTGCTTTAGGGGACCATGGCCTGCCACTGCTCTCAATTTTGCCCCCTGAGAAATCTGAATCATCTACATTGTGATCGACTATTCACTTATATGCATGCATGTTATGTTGCTCAGTCATGTCTGACTCTTTTGTGGCCCCCTGGACTGTAGCCTGCCAGGCTCCTCTGTGGAATTTTCTAGGGAAGAATACTGGAGTGGGTTGCCATTTTCTCCTCCAAGGGATCTTCTTGACACAGGGATTGAACCCATGTCTCCTGTGTCTCCTGTATTGGCAGAGAGATTCCTTTACCACTGAGCCACCTGAGGAGTCATTCACATATTTGTCTACCCATTAGTTTTAGAGCTTCTTAAAGTTATACATTACGGCTTATTCACTGTTACTTAGTACAGGCTTGGAACTTAAGAATGAATGAATAAATGAATACATGAGTGACTATATAGAAAGTAAAATGTGAGTTGCTCAGTCGTATCTGACTCTTTGCGATCCCATGGACTGTAACCCACCAGGTCCTCTGTCCATGTGACTCTCTAGGCAAGAATACTGGAGTGGGTTGCCATTTCCTTCTCCAGGGGATCTTCCCGACCCATGGATTGAACCTGGGTCTGCTGCAGTGCAGGCAGATTCTTTTCTGTCTGAGCCACCAGGGAAGCCCAGATCACCGTATAGATGATGCTATTGGATGCACAGGTAATCAATGACTTTCTAATGTAGCCATTCTTTTTCCCTTTCTACACTTGGGTGAATTCCCCTTCAGAAAGACTAAAAAGCTTTTCCATCCATCATCATGCTATGGAACAGAGCCAGAACTTAATTTCAGAGGCTCTAAGCTGAATGCTGCATCCAACAGAAATGAGGAGAAGAAGGCCAGAGTACTAAAAGACCTTCTCGGTGTCCCAGAGAAGCAGTGCTTGCAACTTTTTTTTTTTTTTTTAATATAATTTTATTAACATGTCCAAAGACCATTTAAAATATTGAGTATAGACAGACACATAATCCTAAGACTTTTATTCAACCTGACTCAAATCTTACTCCGACTTTAGCTTTTTTTTCATCCCAGAAACATTTATATAACAAATTGACCATGATCTTTTGAGGATTCGGTTTGCAATCCCAACAAATTAAGGACCCTGAAGAATCAATTATTTTTACTTATCTCCCAGGCTAAAGGGGAAGAAGCCCTACATTTCTGGAACTTTGGCTTGAAACCTCTTGAAAGCATTACAGAAAAGCCAAGGGAATTAGACAATAAGAATTCTTTCAAAACAGTAGGATTAGAGGATCTTATTACCTACTTTATAATCTTACCTTAAGGCTGTAGAAAGTATTAATTGGAGCAAAGACATCCAAAAGGGAACAGCGACTGTAAGTCATCTACATTGTTGAAGTCTGTCTTTTATCTCTTTAATTTGTTACATTGCCTCACCCTCGGCATCTCTTTCAAGATAAACCTCCCCAACTCTTGACTCCCTAGTGTATTTCTTTTTTCCCCTGGGGACACCGACAGGAAAAATAAAAAGAGCTGGGCCAAGTGAATCGATGGCACTTCAAACTCCATTTCCTGCCCTGTTCAGTGGTTGATCCCTTCAAGAAAAGTGGGTTGGAGAACAGAGCAGGCACTAGACATGAAGAAAAACTCTGAAGTATCTCTAGAGTTGCCTTACATAAGGCCTGAATCCCCAGCATCAGTTCTAACTAGAAGTAATATACTGTTTCTCAATAGAAAGCGTGAAAGATTTTAAAGTAGGTTGGAAGCCACTCTGATCAATGAAAGCAGGATGTGCTAATAGCATCCTGTGGTTCCTCATTCACTGTGCCTGGGAGACCACCTCATCCCACTCACACATTTTTTTTTAAGTAATCATCTTTGGCAAAAAAAAAAAAAAAATCATAATCCCATGGAAAATGGATGGAGGAAAAGGGACTTTTGATCTTCATAAAGGGACCAAAAAGCCAAATCAACCCCTATTTTAAGGAAAATGGGTCTTGGTATAATTTCCTTTCTCAATTTGTAAATGGTTTCTCAATGCATTAGGCTAACACTTAATTCCATTTTTGCAGAAGATTTCTGAAGGCTATCAAGGGTACTGAAATATTTCTCAAACTGCAGTCCTTGATTCAATCGAAAAATGCCAATTCCTGGGTGCCCCTCCCAGATCCTCTGACTCTGAAGTTCTGAGTGATAGGGCCAAAAATCAGAAACAGCTCCTTGGGTAATTCTTATGTATGCTAATGTTGGAAGACCAATAGGCATGGCGAATGAATTCATGGACTTTGGAGTCAGAAAGCACAGGATTTGAAGGCTGTAACCTTAATAAACAAGAGAAATCCACTTGTATGAGGAAAGGAAATACATTTCATCTTTATTGGTTTAACTAAGTAAACAGGATATTTATGAAGCCTGGTGGCTGCAGAATGTCAGGTTCACAAAGATTTTATCGATGACAACCAACCAACTCTTGGTTCTGTGAAACTGATTTGTGCACCCTGTCTTTCTCAACTCCTGTCATTTTATCATAACTTATGAGTTGGGCCCTTCCTTTTGCTCCTAGCCTGTTCTGCATACGTCTACACAGTACACTCTCCAGACTGGACAGGTGCCTGTGAACAATCGTTTGGATTCAGACATTTAACCTTGCCCATTATTTTGATACTTTTTGACAGATTCTAAACTAAGAAACAGCAGGGCTAACCCTGCCTCCCTGAGGCCTCCCCCCAAAAGAAAAGCCTGAGATTGGCACTGGGGGGTTTGATTGGTAGGGATTCCAGAGTCTTGTTTTCTGAGTCTGGTTGATACTCAGCAGAGCCAAGACCCTCACATGGAGTGGTGAACTGGGTTAAAGAAAGGATCTACGTGAGACTTCCCTTGTGGTCCAATGGCTAAGACTTCGAACTCCCAATGCAGGGGGCCCAGGGTTCGATCCCTGGTCAGGGAACTAGACTTCACAAGCTGAAAGTAAAGATCCCATGTGCCACAATGATGATCACAGATCCTGAGTGCAGCCGCTAAGACCTGGCTCAGCCACATGAATCAATAAATTTTAAAAAAAGAATGGTGCTGGGTATTTCTTAAACTTGCTCTGATTGGAATCAAAGAACACAACTGGAGTGAGCTTAAGTAGATAATGATGATGATGATGCCACTGAGGCAGTTCAGAGACTCCAGTGAAAATCTAAACAGCCAAGCCAATAGAAAGATAGGAAGCCAGGGCTATTCCCAGGTTTTCAGCAAGGAGAGTGGGTCGGTCTTTGTTCCAGGATCCTGGTTTTACTTGACTCTGCTCTCAACACCCACTCTTGCAGGAGAAAGACTCTAGACGACCTCCCCGCCAATCACTTTCTCCATGGCCTGGCAGGAAGTGTCACACAGTGGAAACTGACATTCTGCAGCCACCAAGCTTCTCATGAGTGGGGTCGCCCATTCCAAACAGTAGCCCCGGGCAACCCCTCTGGAACTTATCACGATCTTAAAAAAATACAATAAAATGCAACCGAATGTAAACTCCCAGCAGACTGACAAATTGTTGAGGGAAGACGATCTGTGTCTGACTTATCCCGACACCTCCTATGAGGGCTCAGCGCCTGGAAACACTGGGTTTGGATTCGGCTTGTCACGGTTTGAATTGCTCGTCTCCTTACCAAAGTTGCTCATCTGATTTTCAGTATATCTCAACTCTCAAACTACTCTATTCATTTGTAAAGTATGACAGTGCTAGTACTTAATTCTCAGGTTACTACAAGGATGAAATGTGAATACCAGCATCCACCTAGCAAGGCATCACCGGGTGAGGAATTTCTTCGCCTCCCAAGCACAACTGGGAAAAACTTCTGTCCACAGCCCAGGGAGAAAGGTACAAATCTCATTAACAGACAGCAGCTGTTATTAACAAAGATTCTTTATTAACAAAGACTCTCATTAACAAAAACTCTTTGTTCAACCTGAACCTCCTGAGTGATGAATAAACTGCCCCTTTAAATCTAAAAGAGATATGCCAAGGGTAGATGTCCAGAGTTTCCAAAGAGGCCCCTTAGCAATGAAAATGTCTCCTTGGTGAACTATTTTCAATCTCCCTCCAATAAAGCCTTGACAACCACTCTCATGCTCTGCTTCTGCTTGGGGAATTATTCAAATGCTTGATTGGTATAACAGGGTGAGAAATTAGTTGAAATCTTGCTCTCCTCTTCCTTCACTCATTTCCAGACTCTTCCACTCAGTGCTGGACATAGAAATAGGGTCTGGAGTTCCACTAAGGGGAAAGTCCTATGGCCACACTTATGAGGAAACTGGAGAGGCCAGAATGTATGTAGGGCATGGGGCCAAGGCTTAGAGCCACGAGGCTTAGGGCCACGCCTTGGAACTTCAGCAGCATGGGTGTTCTGGAGGTGCATCCCTGGTGCCCGACTCAGGGACATTGCTGGACAGCGTTGGACAGCCCTGGAAGAGGTGTTACGGCTGCCCCCAGCTAGCATCCCACCCTTGTTTTGAAGGGACTATGTAAACTCTTGAGTTTTTATACAGTCCAATGGGGAGACATCCTAAATATCAGACTTTTTTAAATTAATTTATTTTAATTGGAGGCTAACTACTTTACAGTATTGGAGTGGTTTTTGCCATACGTTGACATGAATCAGCCATGGATGTACATGTGTCCCCCATCCTGAACGCCCCTCCCTCCTCCCTCCCCATCCCATCCCTCAGGGTCATCCCAGTGCACCGGCCCTGAGCACCCTGTCTCATGCATCGAACCTGGACTGCAGGTTCTTAATGACCCCAGCCAGCTGGGGACATGGTGTTCTATTTATAGATATTTTTTCCTGTTATGTGATACTTTTTTTTTAATTGGAAGATGATTGTTTTACAACACTGTGTTAGTTTCTGCTACACAACAATGTGAATCAGCTACCTGTACACATATATCCCCTCACTTTTGAGCCTCCTTCCCACCCCACCCCCATCCCACCCCTCAAGGTCATCACCCTCTAGAGCATTGAGTCGAGCCCCTGTGCTACACAGCAGCTTCCCACCAGCGTCTATCTTACACGTGGGAGTGCATATAGGTCAGTGCTGCTCTCCCAGGGCGTCCCACCCTCTCCTTGTTTGTGTCACATTTCTTGTACCTCTGCCTCAGTGGAGCAATCCCTCGTTGATATATACATATATACATCTGTGTGTGTGTGTGTGTGAGTGCACACGTGCACACTCAGTCATGTCTCACTTTTTATGACTCCATGGACTATAGTCAGCCAGGATCCTCTGTCCATAGCATTCTCCAGGCAAGAATACTGGAGTGGGTTGCCATTTTCTCCTCCGGGAGATCGTCCCGACCCAGGGATCGAACCCATGTCTCTTATGTCTCCTGCCTTGGCAGATGGATTCTTTACCACTGCAGGTTCTGGGCCTGGCAAAGGAGTATCGGTGTCTTTGAGCACCTCTGGCCACCCTGATGTGACTGGGTCTGTCTACAACAAGACTCAGACTTTTGGTGAGCAGGGATTTCATGCAAAGACCCTGCCCTCATTCAGCCTGCCCTCAGCCTTGGGTTCCACTGGGCCCCGGCCCCAGATGGCCCCTGGTTACACAACCCCACCGTTACTGCACATTCTGCCTTCCCACCAGCAGCCTCACTCACCACTCGCTGTTGCACCACCGCCTTCTGCAGAGCTGCTTTGGTCAGCGCAAACAGTCCCCCAGCTCCCTGCAGCCCAAATCACAAGCCTTCAAACCCACCTGAGGCAACTCTCCCTACTGGACAAACTGAACCCTGAAGAGGGGTGGGCTGGGCAGGGCAGGAGAGAACACATGGAGCCCATTAGTCTAGGAGCCCAGCACCCTTTGCTAGAATTCCTAAGAGGTGTAACTGTGTCAGCTGAGGCTCTGGGGGAGTCTGCCTCCCAGACTCACTATTGTATGTGATGTATGTATATGTGTATTTGTAAACGTGATAGAAGTCGTCTGGGAAGCCACATATATACATCCTAGTATCATCTAAACTCTGGCCTGCCCCCTGATCACTCTCTTCTCAGGGAGCAACTCCTTCAGCAGCCCCTGCTCAGTGGGCTGGACCAAGCAAAGCACCATGGTTGGGGAGGGGCAGTGACTGAATGTGCTAGGTGGCTTCAACCCGACATCCCCCTGCATCTACAACTATGGATGAAATAGAGTGTGGCTGGAGTGAGCCCATAGCTCCTATTTCCCCCACAGAAAACCAGTGAATCCTGGGCCCTACAGAGAGGATCCAGAGCTTGTAAGGTCCAGAAACAAAGAGGCCAGGAGAGGCCGTCAGAAAGGGATCAGCAGCAGAAAAGACAGGCAGAGATTAAAAGGGAGGCTCAGACAAGCAGCAGAATAACCAGCCAGGGAAGGCGCAGAACACCAGCATCAGAAAAATAATTCTAACCTGAGATCCTATTAGTTGTATTCATAGTCATTAAATTTTATGATGATCCAGGCACTGTGCTAAGCTGTTTAGATATATTAATCTCACCTGACTCCCTAAACAACCTGGCCAAATAGTATTAAGAACGCCACCCTACAGAAGAAGAAACAGAACACAGAAGTCACCCAAGGCAGCCAGCTGATAAACAAACGGGGAGAACGGAACTCTGGCTGGGGTGAGGGGGCCATGGGGCAGGGCCAAAAGGAAGGACTGATGCTGAAGGTGAAGTTCCAATACTTTGGCCACCTGATGCAAAGAGCTGACTCATTGGAAAAGACCCAGATGATGGGAAAGACTGAAGGTGGCAGAGGAAGAGATGGTTAGCATCACTATGAATAGACATGAATTTGAGCAAACTCCGGGAGATAGTGGAGGACAGAGGGGCCTGGCATGCTGCAGTCCGTGGCATCACAAAGAGCTGGACATGACTTAGTGACTGAACAACAACAGTCACCACTCGTGATTCATTGTAATCATGTGCCATAAAGTCATGGCAAACAATGAATTAGTGAACACCGAATTCGCTCCTGAGGGAAATACATTTTCATCAACCAGTCAACACATGTTTTATCTGTGTTTCTGTTTAAAGACACCTTACTGAATACATGTGTGTGTTAGTCACTCAGTTGTGTCTGACTCTTTGTGACCACATGGACTGGGGCCCACCAGGCTCCTCTGTCCATGGGATCCTCCAGGCAAGAATACTGGAATGGATTGCCACTTCCTTCTCCAGGGGATATTCCTGATCCAGGGATTGAACCTGGGTCTCCTGCAGCGCAGGCAGATTCTTTACAGTCTGAGCCCCCAGGGAAGCCCCATAGGATATACTTGATTCATTAACATTGAATTCACAGACAACAACAGCACTGTAACCCTGCCTGAACAAGGCTTGCCTGACACATGCATTTTCTCCATAAGACATCCCAGCCTTTTTGCCCTTGGGAACACCAGACAGCTCTTCAGCAGTACGCGTGGCAGCTGTCCAAAACAGCAAAATCACAACCCAAATCACAGAAATGTGGAAAACGTGATGCTAAATACACTATGAAAGGGACCCTCGTCAAAGTCTGAGCAGAAACAACAGAGTGTCACCTTGATAGACCTCAGCCAGGAAGGTATGCGTTTGACAACTCAATTTTTTTTTTCAGGTCTATGTATGTCCATAAATGCCTGGGAAAGAGTGAGTAACAATTTGATGATAACAGATAAGTCTTAGCAAGTACAGTAAGTAATATACGAACCTTCAAGTCGTGAGCTTTCAAAGATGGAAACGCACGTTCGCATGTCCAATAGTATACATTTGGAAGTTTGTTCATGTATCTGCATTCTCTACAAGTGGTGGTGCTTTTGTGTACTTTAGAGTCTTATATATAGTAGTGCAGTGTGTTTATTTCAAGCCCAGAACCTTCCACCAGTGTCAGATATGAGTGAGATCGAAGCTTGCCCCTCCATCTCCTATTGCTGACGATCCTTCAGCTCTACCATCTCCCACCTTCTCTCCCTCCTGCACTCAGTAACTCTTCTTGCGTCTTCACTCAGTGCCAGCCCATGTATGCAGCTGTTGTATGGTTTTTCCAGTGGTCATGTATGGATGTGAGAGTTGGACCATAAAGAAAGCTGAGCGCTGAAAAATTGATGCTTTTGAACTGTGGTGTTGGAGAAGACTCTTGAGAGTCCCTTGGACTGCATGGAGATCCAACCAGTCCATCCTAAAGGAAATCAATCCTGAATATTCACTGGAAGGACTGATGCTAAAGCTGAAACTCCAACACTTTAGCCACCTGATGCGAAGAACTGACTCACTGGAAAAGACCCTGATGCTGGGAAAGATTGAAGACAGGAGGAGAAGGAGACCACAGAGGACGAAATGGTTGGATGGCATTGTGAACTCGATGGATGTGAGTTTGAGCAAGCTCTGGGAGTTGGCAATGGACAGGGAGGCCTTGGCGTGCTGCAGTCTATGGGGTCTCAAAGCATCGGACATGACTGAGCGACTGAACTGTACTTTTCACGGTACTGCACTGTAAAATGAAAAATGTTTACTTTCTGTGTTTGTTCCTTATGTATTATTTGTGTGAAAAGTATTATAAACCTATGACAGTAGAGTATTATATAGCCAATTGTGTTATTTGGGTACCTAGGCTAACTTTGTTGGACTTAAAAACAAACTGGACTTACAAAGGCACTCTTTGAACAGAAGTCTTTCTTAGGTAACCGAGTTCGCAAGTGTGGGATCAACAAGCCATGACGGTTGACAATAGTTTCTCCACTAGCAGTTCTGCCTTGAGCAGGAGAAGCACCCGAGCCCATTTCCCCATCTGTAAAATGGGGCTTACATTGCCTTCCCCCAAGGTTGCCAGGGAGTATGAGGCTGTTGACTCAGGGAAGCAGGTGAAATGGGTTCAGAAAACTTTCACCCCTTTCTGCCTCTCTCCAGATGCATGGTGGATTATCTCCCATCCCTACACTGATGAGAAGCCTCAGTGAGGCTTAGTGATTATTCAAGGTCACACAGCTTAAGAGCACCTGACCCAAGATGCTCCTCAAAGAAGGACTCATTTGAAGTCCCCCAACCCACTGCCCCGATAACTGCAACAGGAATGGACTTGCTTGTGCATGTTCTTTTTCTTCCCTTCTCCTCCTCAATTCCTCTTCGCTCAGCCCAGGGAGACCGGCCATAGGGAGGAAGAAAATGAGCCGATTAGTCTGGGCTGGGCAAATACCATTACACAGCAAGCCTGCCAGTAGGGAGTTCATGGAGTCAAGCGTAGGCATTGAATCCCAGCGCATCACAGCACTGAAGTCATCTTCATCTTTTAGCTTCTTTCCAGGCCATTCATTCACCAAATAGACAAATATCTGCATTTTTGTAGATAAAAATGAATGCAGAAGGAACCATTTCCAAAGATAGATGACTGTCCTTTTTCCTTCAGCAAAGTTTAAAAAGGTAAAAATTATCATATTATGGGCTCAGTGGTCATGGAGAGAAAATGAGGCCACTGCTCAACGGGGGAAATTGCTCTCCTTGCTCAGGAATGTTTTAGCATTAAATTAACTCTCCTATCTCCTGCCTGCTAATAGGAAAGCTCTCACCTCTCTGTTTGGCAGGGGATCTACATTTGCATTTAGATGGAGCTGTTGTAAAGATGGCCCTGCACAGAGGCCTCCATCCCTTATTTACAATAGCAGCCGAGTGATAAAATGATTATCACATAAGAGGTTGTTTCACTGGTTTTGATAGAGCCAGAACCAGAATGGGAAAACCTGTCATGTGAATTAGTCAATGAAAGGAAAGGATAGTTTTTCCACCTGGTAAGAGCTCTGTGGCCTCTTTGACAACCCTGAGGCATGCTAGCTCCCTGCTGTCTGACAGAATACGGCTGTCCAGACACTTATTGTTGTTTAGTTGCTAAGTCAGGTCTGACTCTTTGCAACTTAGTGGACTGTAGCCTACCAGGCTCCTCTGTCCATGGGATTTTCCAGGCAAGAATACTGGAGGGGGTACCATTTCCTCCTCTAGGGGATCTTCCTGACCCAGGGACTGAATCGCGTCTCCTCCATGGGCAGGCAGGTTCTCTGCCACTGAGCCAGCAGGGAAGCCCTGCCCAGACACTGGCTCCCTGTAAAAAGGCAGCAGAGGCTGCTGCTTCTTATGCTCCTGCTACTTCCTGGACAGATTCCACGTTACAGTTTGCAGATCTCTTCACATCTCATAGCAGAAGGCAACATGCGGATTGTTGTTCCCAATTTTTGGATGAGGAAACTGAGGCTTGGAGCTGGGGTGCAATGATTCTCCCTTGGCCGTATGAAGAGAATGAGAGTTTGAAAGCAATTCTAATGCCAACATAATGCATGATCTTTTACCAACACACCTCCTTAATCATCCATCCATCCATCCTCCTCCAAGCATCTTCTTAAGCTCCTAGAACAGATCCCGCTGAAGTGGGATCCAGAGAACTAAAAGCTGTTCTGATTTCTGCAGTTCATTGTGTGACACTGGGTAGCTCCTCCTACACTCGCACCTTTTTCTAGTCTCAAAGTTTTTATCTATAAAAGTTACAGATTTGGACAAACGTATCAGTAAGAAAAGCTTCCGTCTCCTGTATAAGTGTTGCAGCTTGTTCCAACATACAGGAGCCTGTCCAGCAGACTAAGAAAATGTTCAGCTGTCAAGGGAATGAGTCCATTCCAAGCTCCAGAGCAGTGTTTCTCAGGCTTAAGCTGCCATCAGAATCACCTGAAGGGCTTGTTAAAATACAGTATGCTGGCTCACAGAGATTCAGATTCTGTAGGTCCAGGACAGAGCCTAGGAATGTACGCTACTAACAAGATCCTGGGTAACTCTGATGCTGCTGGTCAAGAGATGGCACTTTGAGCATCATTGCTTTAGACGTAAGAAAGTTCATACCACTGCAGGAAGGACTCTGACTTGTCATTTTTTGAGCCATCACTAAAGCTTTGCCCATTTCTGCTGTTTTCCCCACCTGTGATGACTTTAGATGGTACAAGCCCAACCAACGGGATATCTCACCATCCACGTGCCCTTATTGGCTAGGGAAATAATGCTTACAGCAACTGACCACACCAACAGATGGGCAACCGGTGAGGCAGCGGTCTTGAAACATTTCAATGGGAAAATTCTTACTATTAATACTTTGCAGAAACTATAAAACCAAGTCAAGCACAGTCTTTGGAAAGCTGGTTGTCTGTCCTGTGCTAAATAGCAGTTTAACTTCCCTTGATCTGGTGATAGATTCAAAAAGAGACAGATTTGATACGTAGGATGGATAACCAACAGGGTTGTACTGTAGAGCATAGGGAACTATATTCAATAACCTGCAACAAACCATAATGGAAAAGAATATGAAAAAGAATGTACATGCTAGTGGTAAAGAACCTGCCAATGCAGGAGACAAGGATATGATCCCTGGGTTGGAAAGATCCCCTGGATGAGAGCATGGCAGCCCACTCTGGTATTCTTGCCTGGAGAATTCCCTGGACAGAGGAGCCTGGCAGGCTACAGTCCATAGAGCCACAAAGAGTCAGACATGACTGAAGTGACTTAACGTGCATGCACACATATGTATATGCATAACTGAGTCACTTTGCTGTAGAGAAGAAATTAACACAACACTGTAAATTAACTATACTTCATTAAACTTTTTTTTTTTAAAGATAGATTTTGGCCCAGATCAACCAAATGGATCCAGAGGTGAAACATCCAAGAAGAACTTGTCAACTTAAAAAATAGTCACAACCTAAACGCTGAGAGTTCTGTTTTATTCAGTGAGAATTTTTAAGATTTCAAGCCTGGAAGACAGCATCTCAAGTTAACCCTGAGAGAACTGCTCTGAGAAGGTTAAGGAAAGAGTCAGGTTATATAGAAGTTTTGCAACAAAGGGCAGGTTGTCTGAACAGCAAAAGCATTTTCATGAATTAAAGAAAACCAAATATCCCAAGTTAAGGAGTTTAGTGCTTCTGTATGTATGGGAAAATGCTTACTGAAATCATTCCTTTCATGGGCATCTCAGCTATTCATCTGGTCCCATCACTTCATGGCAAATAGATGGAGAAACAATGGAAACAGTAAGAGACTTTATTTTCTTGGGCTCCAACATCACTGCAGATGGTGACTTCAGTCATGAAATTAAAAGACACTTGCTCCTTGAAAGAAAAGCTATGACAAATCTAGATAGCTTATTAAAAAGCAGAGACATTACTTTGCTGACAACGGTCTATCTAATCAAAGCTATGGTTTTTCCAGTAGTCATGTATGGATGTGAGAGTTGGACCATTAAGAACACTGAGCACCAAAGAACGGATGCTTTTGAACTGTAGTGTTGGAGAAGACTCTTGAGAGGCCCTTGGGCAGCAAGGAGATCAAACCAGTCAATCCTAAAGAAAATCAACCTTGAATATTCATTGGAAGTACTGAAGCTGAAACTGAAGCTTTAATACTTTCGCCACCTGATGAGAAGAGCCAACTCATTGGAAAAGACCCTGATGCTGGCAAAGATTGAAGGCAGGAGGAGAAGAGGATGTCAGAGGATCACAGATTCAATGAACATGAATTTGAGCAAGCTGCAGGAGATGGTGAAGGACAGGGAAGCCTGGCGTGCTGCAGTTCACGGGGTTGAAAAGAGTTGGACACAACTGAGTGACTGAACAACAGTCAGCTATCTTGGGCCAGTATCCCATGCTTTTCACATTGCGAGCTCCCTTGGGCTCACCATAGGGAGTGGCTGCAGGCTGATGGTTGTTAGATCAGAGGTATTTTCCTCCTTCCTGAGTGCCCTTAGGCTCAAAGTGGACAGCTGGAATTGCTGATGACTGTGACATCCTTCTTTACTGATATGGCAGGAAATAGTCCATTTTTCAACCTTCACAGCACGTACTGTGCTGTGTGTTCTTCTAGACCCAGAAAGTGGTCTTGCCAATTGGTTTCTGTCTCACAGCATACAAACTGGAATCCACTCATACATCCCAGCCTGGGAGAGCATGATTGGGAAAAAAAGAAAAACCAACTCCTCCAGTCTGTGTCTGGGTATTAAGAACTCCTAGCAAAATAGGATCATAAGATGGTGTTCCAGGCTTCCAATGAGTGCTTAATTGCTCAGAGAAGTCTGACTCTTTGTGACCCCATGGACTATAACCCACCAGGCTCCTCTGTCCAGGGGATTTCCCAGGCAAGAATACTGGAGTGGGCTGCCATCCTTCTCCAGGGGACCTTCCCGACCCAGAGACTGAACCCACATCGTTTGCATCTCCTGCACTGGTAGGCTAATTCTTTATCACTAGCACAACCTGGGATCACATGTAAGGGAACTTTAACTCATCATCTAGTGTGTATAAATAATTGCTGATCCTTAAGCTGAAATTTCAGCTTTCATTAAAGCATTCTGCCTTGACAGTACCTAGAAAACGAGGTCAGCAAAGATGCCTGGGTAAGTGAATGAGACTGAATGGCTGTGCTGGACTCGGGGAAAGGGAGAGTTAAAAGATTGCCACCTGCTACTGTTGCTTCCACCTCTGGCCCCCACTTCGAGGTAATGACCCCTGAGAGAGAAGGAGGAAGGCCAGACAGAGTGTGGAGGGGAAATGCAGATGAAAAGAAATCAGAACGCTTTTCCTTTCATGTTTCAAGTACCAAATTATGCTTGACATTTGAATTTTCCCCAAGGCTCACTTCCATAAAATCATGCCAAATTACCTTGAAAGGGTTGGAGCTTCCCGGAGAGACTTTTGACTGTAATCAAACAGGTCTCCTCCATTGTTCCAGACACTCTGAAAGGATGTGGAGGAGAAGGGGTGGAGGGCAGGTGATGGGAGGCTGGCTAAGGAATGGTGTGGAGGCTGCAGTTGTGATTAGAGACCCACCACTGTAGGACTGGACATAGAAGCAGCAGGTATCCTAGGATGCAGGCATCCCCAAGAGCTGGGAGAATATGAAGAGACAAAACATTCTAAGGCAAAGGGATGTGTAATAATCCTCATACTGGCTAACATTTACAGAGGTTGATTGCAAGACCACCTGGAGAAAGAAATGGCAATGCACTCTGGTATTCTTGCCTGAGAAATCTCACGGACAGAGGAGCCTAGTGGGCTACAGTCCATGGGGTCACAAAACAGTCAGACAGGACTTAACGACTAAACAACAACAATATTGCAAGACAGGCACTGTGCTGAGGCCCCTACTCAAAATTTGAACTTCATGACGGCCAGGGGCTGTTATTATTCAACCTCTGAATATGAAAGCTGGAGACAAGAAAAGATGAAGTAATTGATCATCTTCCAGATGCCAAAACCTGAGCACAGGTGCTATTGTATTGCCTAAATGACCAGGTGTAATGCTAATGCCCCAGGAAGAGGAAAGGGACAACTCAGTACCAACATATTGTGCTATGCTCTACTGTGATAAGTCACTTCAGTCGTGTCCAACTCTTTGCAACCCCATGGACTGCATCCCACCAGGCTTCTGGGTTCATGGGATTCTCCAGGCAAGAATACCGGAATGGGTTGCCGTGCCCTCCTCCAGATCTTCCTCACCTAAGGATTGAACCCTCATCTCTTATATTCTCCTGCATTGGCAGGCAGGTTCTTTACCACTACTGCCACCTAGTATTGAATATCAAACTATCAATGGGTGGAACTTGCCCAGAGGCCCAGTAGATGCTATACCTCCAATGCAGTGGACACAGATTCAATCCCTGGTTGAGGAATTAAGATCCCACATGCAGTGCAGTGTGGCCAAAAAACTAAAACTCAAAAATATCAATGGGCATCAGTATTTAACTGAATCAACCAAATCACCCAGTTTCAGGGGCTTCACCTAGACTAACTTACATTCACTGACTGGTCAGAAACCACTCATTCTATCACATCTTTCTCCTGCTGGACACACCAGTGTCGATGTTGGATGGGCATGGGCACCAGGCTGGGAAAAATCTTTAAGACCAGTAGAAGCTCACTAATGCAGGAGGCCTTGGCCCTCCCCAAAAAGTCCTTCTGGATGTTGCCTCAGAAGCTGGACCTGCTTCCTGTGGACTCCTTGCTGACTCTATCTCTGAGTCGCCCGTTCTTGTGGGTGACTGGTTTACATTCTTGCTTTCACTGGACTTGGTTCTTTGCTCTTTCCAAGCAGCACTTCCCGCCTCATGCTCGGACACCACCTTTGTTGACCCCCACCATTTATTCACATGGATTCATGCTGAACACTACTAACACTTCTCCACGCCAACTCTTGACCCTTCAGCAGTTCTGCCAAAGTCATCTTTCTAGAAGCAAATCTGATCATACCAACTGTCTGCTCCAAACCCTCCCATAGCTTTTGAACTCTTCTGGGATCAAGCCCAGGTGCTTCATGGGCTGCACAAAGACATTCGGGCTCTGCTCCCCAGGACCCACCTCTCTCCAAGCCCTGCTTTTTCCTCCATGCTCCACCCACTGTCCACCATCAGCACGTCTACAAACAGACAGTGCTTTCTGTATCCTCCAAAACTTTGCAGGACACCTGCTGGACACACCAGTGTCGATGGCTCAGATGGTAAAGATTCTGCCTGCAATGTGCGAGACCTGGGTTCGAACCCTGGGTTGGGAAAATCCCCTGGAGAAGGGAATGGCAACCCACTTCAATATTCTTGCCTGGAGAATCCTATGGACAGAGGAGCCTGGTGGGCTACAGTCCACGGGGTTGCAAAGACTCGGACACAATGGAGCAACTCACACGTTGACACTTTCTTGTCCTCAGGCAGATAAAGTCATGGTGGTGGGAGGAGGTGTGTTCCAGGCAAGCCCCTGCCCATTCTTCAGTTCTCACTCAAATGCCACCTCGTAGGCACAAGACCCATATATCTCTCTGAGCAATTAACAACACGAAACAACCACCTCAACCTCATTTCTACCCACTGGAAGGCTCCATTGGATTGACAGAGGTGACTAAGCGGGAGTTTCAGCCAAGTGTGACCTCTGAATAGCCAACACATGGAACCAACCAGTCATCCAGAAAAACATCCAGGGAAAAGTTCTCTAGCAGGAAGCAATTCTCTAATAGCATGGAAATCAAAGTGAACATTACAGAAAATGCCAGCTCTAACTCCCAAGTTAGAGTGAGTGCTTCTGAGTTTGCGCTCTAGAGGAGCAAACTTGGAAAGTACTGTGTTCACTGCTAAGCAGACTTTGCTCAGCTTCACGGTAGAGACAACCCCAATGAGGTGGTGTGCCATGTGCCCCTCCCCCAGCAGATGGATGCCTGCCTCTGTAGGTTTCCTCCAGGCTTAGATGCATCAGTTCAATCTACACAGCACGTGTCTTTATATTCCTGCCTAGAAGCCTCTCAGAACCCCAGACCAACTGGCTGCACCTTGCCCTTCTTTCCGCAACTTCCACAGAGAACTGAAGTGAAGTGAAGTGAAAGTCACTCAGTCATGTCCGACTCTTTGTGACACCATGGACTGAATAGTCCATGGAATTCTCCAGGCCAGAATATTGGAGTGAGTGGCCTTTCCCTTCTCCAGGGGGTCTTCCCAATCCAGGGATCAAGCCCAGGTCTCCCACATTGCAAGCAGATTCTTTACCAGCTGAGCCACCAGGGAAGCCCAAGAATACTGGAGTGGGTAGCCTATCCCTTCTCCAGGGGATCTACCCAACCCAGGAATTGAACCGGGGTCTCCTGCATTACAGGCAGATTATTTACCAGCTGAGCTGCCAGGGAAGTCCCTACAGAGAACTGGGCCCCCACCTATTTTCTGGCTTCCACTCCCACTGAATTATAAGCACCAAGGTGCTCCCAGCCTGTGGCTGCTTAGTTCTTCCTGCCTTGAACTCTATACTAACCCAAATCAATCCTACATCTTCACTGTCCCTTTGAATACCCAAATTTGAACTTCTATCTTTTGGGGATAAAGTCCTGGTTCACCTAAACTGGGGGTCACCTGCTCTTGCCATCTTCCCCAGCCTTTGACTCAAAAAAAATTTTTTTTTTTTATTATATTACCTCTCTCTCTCTGCAGGACGTATTGAGGCAATTTGCAAATGCCTCGTGACATCACTCAGCTTGGTGTTTTACAGAAATAGGTTTTCAATGAATATTTGATTTGAAACATGAACGGTTTTACTTCCCAATGATGAATTGTGACTATGAGATGGGGATGATCACTGCTAAGAGGCCCCAGTGGATGGCTGAGCTTAGAGGGCACACCAGGCTCTGGCCAGTTCTGCCCCAAAGTGGGACTCCTTTATGGGAAGTCTCTGCACTGGAGCTCCTGTTGTTGTTCAACTGCTCACTCGTGTCCAGCTCTTTGTGACCCCATGGACTGCAGCACACCAGGCTTCCCCGTCCTCCACTATCTGCTGGAGTTTGCTCAAACTCACGTCTATTGAGGGTGATGCCATCCAACCATCTCATCCTCTGTCATCCCCTTCTCATCCTGCCTTCAATCTTTCCCAGCATCAGAGTCTTTTCCAGTGAGTCACTTCTTTGCATCAGGCGGCACAGCCATGAAATTAAAAGATGCTTGCTCCTTGGAAGAAAAGCTATAACCAACCTAGACAGCGTATTAAAAGGCAGAGACATCACTTCGCCAACAAAGGTTCACAGAGTCAAAGCTATAGTTTTCAAAGTAGTTGTGTACGGATGTGACAGTTGTCACTTCCGTGCACCTGGCTAAGAGCTTCCAGGAGCTCCACCAGAGTTTTAAGTTCTTCTACCCAATCTTCCTTCCTCCTTTCTTCTTTCACACGCATCAGGCCTGTATAATCGGGCCGCTTTCCCCCCCCACACCAGCAAAGCCTGAAGGCCCCACAGGCTCCTCCTGTCCTACTTGTAACTACACCTACTCCTTTTTAGGAGGGTCAGCCCTGAAACAGTATCATTCCATCATTCCACAGACAAGGACACTGGGATTCAGAAGCTAAATATCATGCCTTAGGTTGTAAGCCAAGATGATACGGAACAGAGAGAATTTACCTCTTGAGAGATGAACATCACAGTCTAAAGCAGCAGTTCCCAACCTTTTGGGAGCACCAGAGACTCATTTCATGGAAGACAATTTTTCCAGAGACGGGGTGAGGGGGACGGTTTCAGGATGATTCAAGGACGGTAGGGTTAGAGAATCTGATCTATGAGAATCTAATGCTGCCACTGTTGATCTGACAGGAGAGGAAGCTCAAGCAATAATGCAAGTGCTGGGGAGAGGTTGTAAATACATACGAAGCTTTGCTTGCTCGCCCACCCGCCCCTCACCTCCTGTGTGTGGCCTGGTTCCTAACAGGCTATGGACCGGTACCAGGTACCAGTCTGTGGCCTGGGGGTTAGAGAAATCAAAAGTGTTAGTCGCTCAGTTGTGTTCAACTCTTTGTGACTGCATAGATTGTAGTCCACCAGGCTCCACTGTCCATGGAATTCTCCAGGCAAGAATACTAGAGTGGGTAGTCATTCCCTTCTCCAGGGAATCTTCCCAACCCAGGGATGGAACCTGCATTACAGGCAAATTCTTTACCATCTGAGCCACCAGGAAAGTCCATGGCCTGGGGGTTGTGGTCTGCTGGTCTAAAGCTTGACACCTCTGCCCCTGTTAGTGGATGAATTGTCCAAGATTCCAGATAAGGATGGTTGAGGCTGAATCTGCTATGGTTTGGGCTGGGCATATATGAGAACCAGCAACATTCAGGTCTGTGCCAGAAATCAGCAAGCAAGCAGAAGGTCCAGTCTGCCACCTGGGATGAAGCAGTCAACACAAATATCAGGAGATCATTAGGAATTATAAAAGGAAAATTTTGAAGACTTCAAATCCAGAATGACAATCCACAAATAATACATAGCAAACAGAAAGAAGGAAGATGGGGCTGGCCAGAGTCACGTTTCCAAGGAGGTCCATGGACCAGAGTCTCTTTCACCTTGGGCTGCCTGTACCAGCCCTCCATCTCCTGACGCTGCAGAGGTAACCTGGACAGATGGCACTTGAGAAAAGCCAATTTCCCTCTGTGCCTTATTTCCTTCCAGTTAAAGCAGCAGGGTTCAAAAGCACAATATGGATGACCATTACTGAGCTGACATCATTTGGTCATTTTTCAAGTTGATGGGACTTTGAGAGTGGTGCATCATTTATAGGCTCATGAACCGCAGAAAACAGAAAGTGTAATTGAGTAACACCTCCCACTGCATCTTCAAGGCTTCCCAATGTTTCAGAGCATGGGGCACTCTTTATCATCAAAAATACCTAAAGAACCTTATCCTCCAAAATGGTAGTCATTATACCCTGTATCTATTGTTTAAGGAAATAGGAAACAACTGCTATGAATGAGGCAATTCTTTAACATCTGCATTTCATGAATCTCAAAATTCACAGTGATTAGAAAATTGGTAATACTTAGATGGGCAAGATATGTTACCTATTTGGTTGTAAGACAAGGCTTTTCTGAATGGTAATCTTTGAATATATGGTATTATACTGCATTGCAACAACGATCTAGATGAGCCCCATGTTACAGAAGGAAAAACTGAGGCACAGAGAAATCGAATAAGTTGATAAAGGCCATGTGGTGGAACTTTGGTAACATCCAAAGTTCTTTCCAAAACTGCCAAAGGGTCCTAAGTGTGGTGTGTCAGACTCTTCCCTGGCCGTACATGTAGAAGACAAGCGAACTTCAACTGCCCAAAACAATATTGTCTGGATTTTAAACAGAAAACAGTCAGTTTTTTAAAAGGAAAGTATTCCCAAGTCTCCCTGTCCACATTTCCCCCCACCCAAGCTGTGGCAGCCGCCCACTGCTGACCTGGCTACCCTCCCTCTGTCTACATCTCTGTACAGCTCAGAATCCTGTCCATCTGCTCCAGTGGGAATGACCTGGAGATTAGCCAAAGTGGCCTGGGTCTCTCTACACCCTTAACATCCAGCACAGAGTAACAGTTCAGTAAATGTTCCATGACCGTGGAGTGAAGGAATCTGAGAGGCCAAGTCAGGATAGAACTTCTATGGACCAGAACAAAAACTCAGAATAAATCCAAGTCACTAAGCCACTAATTCAAGTCCTAAGGCCCTGTACTTTGCTCAGACAGAAACTGGAAAACCCCACAGAGTCCTGACCCTGGGCCTGTCACTCAATGACAACCCATCAGTTGACAGCAAGATAATGAAAACCTGATCTCGTGGTCGTCAAAAACCAGTGGGTGTTGTTCCGAATATACCAGCATCATGAATTTTTAAAAAATGACTTGCAGACTCACTATACTACCAGGCTGTGCATACCAAATGCCAAACAATAAATTACAAAGTGGAGTGGGGAATATCAGACAAATGGGTGTTTTGAGTACCATAGAGAAAAAATTTCTCCAGCCACAGCCATCTGTGTATCCAGACACAACAAACCGTTCTGTGCTTTCATTCTGAGCAGAGAGCACTGATCAATTGCCAGGTTGTCAAGCTCTTTAAAGTCTGTTTTTAAACTCAAAGGCCTGACATTCCAGAGCATAAGTGTTGTGGGTTTGCCTATGGTGGCCTGGTGTGTGTGCAGTGTGGCAATTCCAGACGTGTCAGCAATTCCCCACCAAAGGGAGAACTGAAATGATGGCTTTTGAGCCAGAGGATTCCGCATCCACATGCTTGCCTTGGCGTCTACCTTCCTCTGGAAGGCTTGAGGGAGGTGATGTGACACCATGTCCTGTTTATGAACTTACCGCAGCAGCACCCTGGCCTGCACCCTGGGGAAACTTGGCTGCCAGCTTCACTCTCTTCATCAGTCTCTCATCCACTGGGAGCTGAGTGCTGGGCAGTAAAAGTGAAAGTGTTAGTCGCTCAGTCACGTCTAACTCTGTAACCCCATGTACCATAGCCCGCCAGGTTCCTCTGTTCATGGAATTCTCTAGGCAAGAACACCGGAGTGGGTAGCCGTCCCTTTTTCCAGGGGATCTTCCTGACCCAGGGGTCAAACCGGGGTCTCCTGCATTGCAGGCAGATTCTTTACCTTCTGGGCCACCAGGGAAGTCCTGAATGCTGGACAGAGATGAGCCAAGGTTCTCTCTTTTGGAGAGGTGTCATGAGGGAAGGGGCTCTCCTGGGGAAGATCAAGGAGATCATTCTGGGGATTAAATTGAAAAGGTTTTACCCAGTGTGGGACTTCTTCCCTCTGTCTGTAAAGCTTCTCTGCTTTCTCTCTACAATATACACAAACCCAAGTGACTGCAACTTTCTAGAACTATGGCTCCCAGCTGCATTGATAACAAAAATAGCTGACACGGATTGAGCACTTACCAACTGCTGAATTCCTTCCATGCTCTCCCAGCTTGCCACCAGCACAGAAGTGGAGCCCACACCAGGGAGCACAACAGCAGGACCTGAATGGGAGGAGTAGATGCTGATGTGTGGGAACCAGTCTAGGAGGCACCCCAGAGATAAGCAGCAGCAGCAGGGAGCCAGCCCTTCCACTTTTCCCCATTCAATCCTCCAGCCAAACTCAGAGCAGCTCAGAACAACCCGGATCTTCCCAGCTGCAACCTTTGTGCTGCTCACTGTTTGCTACCTTGATAGCCATGCTCACTCCACTCTGTCCTTCAGAGTCTGGGAGGCTTCATTCTCTGCTGCCCTAGGCTGCCTCAATTTGTTCTTTCTCTGTGCGTCCAAAGCCCCTCGGAGAGGCAGAACATAATCACTATGCAGTCTGCTGCCACCTCACAAGAAGGGGAGCTCCTTGAAGGTGTGTGCGTGCGTGCTCAGCTGCTTCAGTCGTGTCTGAATCTTTGTGGCCCTTTGGACTGTAGCCCACCAGACTCCTCTGTTCATGGGATTCTCCAGGCAAGAATACTGGAGGGGGTTGCCATACCTTCCTCCAGGGGATCTTTCCAACCCAAGGATCAAAATCAAGTCTCCTGTGCCTCCTGCATTGGCAGGCGGGTTCTTTACCCACTGAGCCACCTGGGAAGCTCTCTTGAAGGTAGGGACCAGGAATAAATCATCATTGGTCCCTGACTTGGAACAAAATAAATACTTAGTAAATACTAGTTGAAGAGAACTCCCCTGGTGGTTAAGGCTTCACCTTCCAATGCAGGAGGTGTGGGTTCAATCCATGGTTGGGGAGCTAAGACCCCACAAGTCTCACAGCTAAAAGAACAAAACATAAACAATAGAAACAGTACTGTAACAAATTCAATAAAGACTTTATAAATGGTCCATGTGTAAAAGACCTTTTAAAAAAAATACTAGTTGAAGTCTTCCCTGGTGGCTCAGGTGGTAGAGAATCCGCCTGCCAATCCAGGATACAGGAAACACAGGTTCGATCCCTGATTTGGGAAGATCTCCTGGAGAAAGAAATGGCAACCCACTCCAATATTCTTGCCTTGGAAATTCCATGGACAGAGCAGCCTGGTGGGCTACAGCCCCTGGGGTCAAAAGGAGTCGGATACAACTGAGTGACTAACACAGTTGAAGGACTAGAAAACACAGCTTCGTTATTATTTTAGATACAAGAAAAAGGTCCTCTGATATTCTACAGACTCCAAAGCATTCCATAATTATACACTAATAAAAATATAATTTAATGAAACAATGCTGTATCAAAGACTTTTTTTTTTTTCACTCCCGTCCTCTTTGCGGTATGAAGAAATACAACTCAAGAACTGCTTAAGAGATCAATTTTCTCCTTGGTATCCCTTTTCTTACCCTTGCTACCATCCTGAAAGTAAAAGTGAAAGTGTTAGTTGCTCAGTCGTGTCTGACTCTTTGAACAAAGCTCCTCTGATCTTGGAATTCTCCAGGCTAGAATACTGGAGTGGGCAGTCATTCCCTTCTCCAGGGGATCTTCCTGACCCAGGGATCAAACCTGGGTTTCCTGCATTGCAGGCAGATTCCTTACCACCTGAGCCCTAGGGTAGCCCATTACCATCCTGCTGCTAAGTCCCTTCAGTCGTGCCCGACTCTGTGCGACCTCATAGACAGCAGCCCACGAGGCCCCGCTGTCCTTGGGATTCTCCAGGCAAGAACGCTGGAGTGGGTTACCATTTCCTCCTCCAATGCATGAAAGTGAAAAGTGAAAAGTGAAAGTGAAGTCGCTCAGTCGTGTCCGACTCTTAGCAACCCCATGGACTGCAGCCTACTAGGCTCCTCCGTCCATGGGATTTTCCAGGCAAGAGTACTGGAGTGGGGTGCCATTGCCTTCTCCCAGTCTTGGGCTATTTGTCCATATAAATTTCTTTGAAAATTTCAAAATTCACTGAAATAGGCTAACAGCAAGTAACCAGCTAATGATTGATAGTAGCCATTTTTAAAATAACCCATTTTTGAGCTGGTTGTAGCTCAGGCCTTGTTGGGTTTCCCGGCTGTTTGAGATGGCAGTCTGTACACATAGTCACGGCCTCTATAATTATTCCCAAATGCAATTACATTTCCAACAGGAAATCCTTCTCTAGAAGTCATCCCCAGCCCAAGCAGCTGGACCATTAAGCTTGTGGAACACTGGGTGAAAAGGTCAAAGCCTCGTTTCCATCCTAGTGGTGACTCCAAAGTGGAACAGTGCTCGAAAATGTCAATAGTAGTGGGATTAGAGTTGAGATTTTCTTATATTTTTCTGTTTCCCTTTCAGCGTAATAAGGATTTACTATTTTGATCATAGATATGATTATACATTATACTATAGGCATAGTATTCGTGAGTATATCATGCGTGTGTGCCAAGTCACTTCAGTAGTGTGTGACTCTTTGTGATCCTATGGAACCATAGCCTGCCAGGCTCCTCTGTCCATGGGATTCTCCAGGCAAGAATAGTGGAGTGGGTTTCATGCCCTATTCCAGGGGATCTTCCCGACCCAGGGATCGAACCCGAGCCTGTTACATCTCTTGCATTGAAAGCTGGATTTTTTACCACTAACGCCACCTGGGAAGCCCTAAGTATATCATAGATACAGGTAGATCTAATGATACAATTGTAAAGAATCTGCCTGCACTGTGGGAGACCTGGGTTTGATCCCTGGGTCAGGAAGATCCCCTAGAGAAGGGAATGGCTACCCACTCCAGTATTCTTGCCTGGACAATTCCAGGACAGAGGAGCCTGGTCTATGGGGTCGCAAAGAGTCGGACATGACTAAGTGACTAACACTTTCACTTTTCACTGTACTATAGACTATACAATTTTATAATTACAAAATAAAAAATTTGTAAATGGAGGACAAACTCAGTTTAAAAGTAAAGAAGCAGGACTGAAATCTTTACATGTAAGTCAGAAAGACAAACCAGAGTTGGAGCATAAGATGAATCCAGGATTGAATCTAAATCAAACAGACACACCTCAGAGACCATGCATGTGTTCTGCATGGAACTAGCTCTAAGGTTTCCAGCAGCCAATGGTGAAAAGAGATATCTGAGCAATTCCCCAGGTATGACCTCATACAGGAACAGACCAATTAGAAAATGGCCAGCATTTCCACACTCTGGGCCCAGTGGAAAAATCTCATCAAGGTCTTATATGAAGGCTAGTTCTGCTAGTGGTAAGCTGAATTTTTCTGTTGGCCTGAGCTGACCAGCCAGGTTTTGCAGACAGCTCATCATTACCCCCTTGGGTTTGCCAAGTCAAGAACACATATCCCCCAGGGTAGAGCCACCCCAGGTCCAGCCTTTCCATCATTTGTCATCCACCCCATCCTCTCACGGTCCTTCTGCTGACACTCGGTCCTGCTCTAGTTTCTCTTCCGCCCCCTCCTCCCAGTTCAGTCTGGCATTTAGCTGCCTTCCCAGTTCTAGACTTGCTCCTCAGACTCAGTTGAGCCTTTTCAGTTCCTGGTGGTGAAAAGCTTCTGCAAACTAGTCAGCCAATCTTCAAAGTCCCTGTGCCTGTCGGGGAAGGAGAGGGTGGGACAAACTGGGAGAGTAGCATTGACATATAAGGACTTCCCTGGTGGGTCAGCAGTAAAGAATCCACCTGTAATGCAAGAGACACAGGAGACATGGGTTTAATGTCCAGGTCAGGAAGATCCCATGGAGAAGGAAATGGCAACCCACTCCAGTATTCTTGCCCAGAAAATCACAAGCTCAGTGGAGCCTGGCAGGCTACAGTCCATAAGGTTGAAAAGAGACATGACTTAGCACGCACACACATATTGACATATATACACTGGTGGTGGTGGTGGTGGTGTAGTCGCTAAGTCATGTCCAACTCTTGTGACCCCATGGAGCCTGCCAGGCTCCTCTGTCCATGGGATTCTCCAGGCAAGATTAATGGAGTGGGTTGCCAGTTCCTTCTCCAATATATACACTGCTAAGTCGCTTCAGTCGTGTCCGACTCTGTGCGACCCCATAGATGGCAGCCACCAGGCTCCCCCATCCCTGGGATTCTCCCGGCAAGAACACTGGAGTGGGTTGCCATTTCCTTCTCCAATGCATGAAAGTGAAAAGTGAAAGTGAAGTCGCTTAGTCATGTCTGACTCTAGCGACCCCATGGACTGCAGCCTACCAGGCTCCTCCGTCCATGGGATTTTCCAGGCAAGAGTACTGGAGAGGGGTGCCATTGCCTTCTCTGAATATATACACTACCGTGTTTAAAATGGGTAGTGGGGAGCTGCTGCATAGCACAAGGAACTCAGCTCGGTACTCTGAGATGAGCTAGAGGAGTGGGATGGGGCAAGGGAGGAAGGCTCAAGAGGAAGGGATATATGTATACATATAGCTGATTCATTTTGTTCTCCAGAAACTACCACAACATTGTAAAGCAATTATACTCCAATTTTTAAAAACGTCTGCATGCCTGTTACGGCATGGTCTGGTCCCCCTCCCATCCTGCCCTTCACATCAGTCACCTTCAGGTGAAATCAGAGAAAATAAACAGTTGCTGCCTCACATGATCAGATGGTGATCTAGACCAGTGCTCCCCAAAGCTGGCACCTCAATCAGTGCTGGCCCACTTGACCCACCAAGAGACACAGGCAGAAGCCAACAGCAAGCTTGCCAGAGCTTTGATGGCAGTGCCAGGACAGCCAGCCATGGGAGCACTGAATTTGCTCCTTGTGCAAAGTATAGACCAGCTCAGGTGTGGCTGCCTCAAGGTGACTCACACACGGGCTAAGCTGCCGCCAACCAGTCGTATGCTGGAGGAGCACTTATCAGTGCCTGATGGAGTGGGAATCTTTAGAAAGGTCCTTCCCCAATTTGGTTTGGAAGTACAGTCTGGAGCCTTGCAATCAGTCTCTTGTCTGAGCATAATAGCACCGTCAGGAATCGAGTTCTTACTACTTTCCAGACACGGTGTGAGACAAATTGCCAGTGTTTTTCCATGTAATCACACCCACTCCAGGAGGTAAGTACTACTACCATAGTCCCCATTTCACGGCTAACACAACAGAGTCCCTGGGTAGTTCTGCATCTTCCTCTAGGTCTTGTTGTACGGATGGCAGAGGTAAATGTGCCAAATCTGCTTGAATCTAAAACCCATGCATCTACTATTGCCCTCCACAGAGTAGCAGGACGACGTCTGCGGGACTTAAGGAATCGGCAGGAAACCGCAGGCTGTTTGTCCTTAATGAGGAGCAAGTAATAGGTAGCTTCTTCCCCTGCCTTCCCTACCTCAGTTCTTTACACTTAGAGCTTGTTATTCCTGATTTTAAAACAATTGTTCCCATGGCAACACCCTGGCAGCTTCTCTTAGCAACCATAGCCATCTTTCACCATTTTCACAAAGTTGGTTCAAATACAAAATTGCTTTTTGAAAGAGTTTTCGGAAGCAAAAACCAAGGTGATCAGTTGACCAGAGCTTGGCTTTTTATACATCTTAAGAAAATCAAGTGGCAAGTTTCATACATCTTAGGAAAAACAACTTTCTAGCGGTTTTTCAACTAGGTGAAAAGAGAAACACCCAGGTTTGCAGGTCAGGATAGTGTTTGAAACCTAAATAATATGCAAAAGCTCAGATGTGAAATTTTCCTCTGGTTGACAAAAGTTTCACAAACTGAGAGTATTTAAGGTTCACAGTTTTTAAAATTAATTTTTTACCAGAGTATATTTGCTTTAGAATGTTGTTAGTTTCTACTCTACAGCAAAATGGATCGGCTATACGTGTACGCATATCCCCTCTTCCTTGGATTTCCTTCCTACTTAGGGCACTTCAGAGCACTGAGTGGAGTTCCTTGTGCTATACAGTAGGTGCACATTAGTTATCTATTATATACATAGTATCAAATCACGTGTATATGTCAATCCCAGTGTCCTAATTCATCTCACCCCTCTTCCTGTCTCCATGCTGTGCATATACTTGTTCTCTATGTCTGTGTCTCTATTTCTGTTTTGCAAATAAGATAATCCATACCAAATTTCTAGATTTTATACATGCATTAATATACAATATTTGTTTTGCTCTTTCTAACTTCACAATGTATGACGGTCTCTAGGTCCATCCATGTCTCTACAAATTTCATTCCTTTTTTATGACTGAGTAATATTCCATTGTATATATGTACCACATCTTCTTTACCCATTTCTCTATGGATGGACATTAAGTTGCTCCTACATCCTGGCTATTGTAAACAGTGCGCCAATGAACACTGGGGTGCATGTGTCTTTTTGAAATTATGGTTTTCTTTGGGTATATGCCCAGTAGTGGGATTGCTGCATCATACAGTAATTCCATTTTTAGTTTTTCAAGGAATCTGTATTAGTTCTTCATTGCCACTGTGACAATTTGTTGCCAATTTAGTGGTTTAAAAAAAGCCCCACAAATGTAACATCTTACAAGTCTGTAGATCAGATGTCTGACATGGAAGTCACCAGGCTAAGATCAAGGCGCAGGCAGGTGCATTGCTTTCTAGAAGCTCTAAGAGAGAATCCCTTGCCTTGCCTTTTTAAGCTCCTAAAAGCTGCCTGCTTGCCTTACATCATGGCTACCTTCCTCCTCCTTCAGAGCCAGCAACATTAAGCTGAGTCCTTCTCAGGCTGCCATCTCTCTGACAGCTCTGCCAAATCCCTCTTCCCCTTGCAAAGACCTGTGATTACATCCAGCCCTTGGATAATCCAGGCTAATCCCTCTATTTTAAGGTCATCTGATGGACAGGCTTCATTCCCTCTGCATCCTTAATTCCTCTTTGCCATAGCACCTAACCCAGCCACAGGATCCAGAGATTAGGAAGAGGATGTCTTCGAGGAGCTATTTTTCTCTCTACCACAGTGGATACAGCAGCCTACACAGCGTTTCCTAATGAGTAAGAGAATGTGGGCACATGGTGGACTAACTCGTGGCATCTCCTCACCTGCAGATACCATGCATCTCTTTGGCCTCTTCCTGTTGTGTATTCTGGCTATCAGCTAAAGTATGTACTTAAAATAACAAGTGGCCAAAAGTCTCTTCCCCAATCTTTACCCCAAATGGCAATGGTCAGTGATGAGCAAAAGGTCTGTGGAGCAAGACTAAGCCTCTTAAGCATGTGTTACCTGGACATGGAGCTGGAGCTGGGGCCACTACCAGGTTGCCTACTAGGGCAAGACAAGCTGGCAGCGAGCAGCTCAGGCTCAGAGCTGCTGACATGGGCAGCTGACCATGATGGATGTTGGAGAAAGGGCTGACTCCATGAGGTACAAACCTTCCCTGAAACACAGCGACAATTATCCCGTAAAGACATTTATGTAGTAGGACAGAAAACAAATCCCCATTGTGATCAATACAAACAAACTGAAAGCTGTAATTTTCCAGGGACAAATGGCTTCCAGGGTGGCTGAAGAATGCACGAGAACGTCAAGTCCTGTGTCCGGTTCTGTGCTGACACCTTGGAGGAAAGTGATGGGGGCCAGGGCCCTCAGGAGTCTCCCTCCCCAGCTCGGGAGGGGAGATAGAGATTCCAGCAAAGCTAATCTACAATGGCAAACATGCTATGCAAAGGGTCAAAGAGTTGTGAGCTGCTTTTTAAAGAGTCAGAGGAGTTTGGAAGAGATGGAGTCCCTGTGACCTGGGGAGAGGGCAGTGAGGGGTCGGTCAACAGAAGTGAGGAAGCAGCAAGCGGTCGGCGGGGAGTAGGGCTCTGTCTCTTTCCAGTTGCGTGCTTTGGCAACTGACTTGACCCCAGGTGACTCAGTTTCCCTGTCTGTGGAAAGGCAGTGATATTAGAACTCTTGGGTTTACCTGTTGAAACAAGACCCCGTGCACAACGCTGGGAACATAGTAGATATGCTATGTATCGGTTTTTTTTTTTTTTTAACGATTTTAGATGTGGGCCATTTTTAAACTCTTTATGGAATTTCTTACAATATTGCTTCTGTTTTATGTTTTGACTTTTTGGCCCCGAGGTATGTACAGTCTTAGCTCTCCAACCAGGGATCGAACCTGCACCCTCTGCACCGGAAGGTGAACTCTTAACCACTGGGCCACCAGGGAAATCCTTGTATTTTGTGGTAAGAACACAGAGCATGAGATCTACTCTCTTAACAGATTGATGGTGGTAGTTTAGTCGCTAAGTCATGTCCGACTCTGTGACCTCATGGACTGTAACCTGCCAGGCTCCCCTTTTCACGGATTCTCAGGCAAGGATACTGGAGTGGGTTGCCATTTCCTTCTCCGCTCAACAGATTAGTAAGTGTCGAATCCAGAACTGCTATCTGTGGGCCCAGTGCTGTACAGCAGATCCCTGGAGCTCACACGACTTGCATGACTGACTTGCATGTACCCTGATTGGGGAGTCTCTACTCAGCGTGCTGGCCCTTGGGCTGCAGCTGTGATTGTTGAGTGCACTTAAGGCTTCCTAGAAAGACGATGGGAATGAGGCTGCACAGTAAAGGGTTGGCTAACCAGTGAGGAAAGAAAGAAGCAACCACAAAGGTGAGGCAGTGAGAACCAATCAGAACAGGGAGAGCCAGGCAGGTAGTCTGTCTGACTCTGCTCACATTAGGGATGGAGCCTCTTCTCAGCAAAGAGGTCAGGATCAAGTTGCAAAGTGGTCTAGCTACTGCTGCTTCGTCGCTCTGTCATATCCGACTCTCTGCTGCCCCATGGACTGTATCCCGTCAGGCTCCTCAGTCCATGGGGCTCTCCAAACAAGAATACTGGAGTGGGTTGCATTTCCTACTCAGGGGATCTTCCAGACCCAGGGATCGAACCCCTGTCTCCTGTGTCTCCTGCCTAAAAAAAACCCCTAGAAAGTCCCTATGTGAGTGAGATCAAAAAATAAAAAGAGAGACATTAGGCCATCTGAAGCTTGCACAGTGGGGGATATTCTAGAATGCATGGTTTTCTAGAAAAAGTCAGACACGCTGAGCCCATTTCCTCACGCACAAGGTAAGGATGGCTGTCACCTACCTCGGAAGGTCAGGTATGTGTTTCTGTTGATTTTAACAGTGAAACATTTCCTCTCTCCCACAAGAAGCCTCATGTGGTAGAAGAGGGCAGGCCTGGTTGACTTGGGGGGTCAAGGCCCAGAGCCCACCTTGCTCGCCTCCTCTCTGCCCCCAGGGCACCTGCCTGGAGAAAGCGTCCCTGTACTGTGGAGCCCCATAGAGGAGGGTGCCTTGGCCAGGGTCCACCTTAGGGCCTCGCCACCTGGAGCTGAAGCTGGTTTCCTAATGACCAGTTCATCGCACAGCCAGTTCGCTGAGTCAGTTTGATAAAAGTCAGTGCACCTGTCATTCCACCAAATGTTGAGTCATCAGTGACTACTGTCTGAGTTTCCCAAATCATCAAAAATGTGCTCCAGTTTTAACGACTTTACTAGCTTTAGAGCAATTCATACTGAATCCATGGGTGTTGCTGTGAGGAGCCGGAACTCCTTAGCCAGGTTCCTTCTCATCCTTGGCACAACCCTTAGGGCTCCCTCTCGCTGGCCCCCAATTCTACCTCCTGTACCACCAGGAGCCACTAGCTCACCAAGTCCCTGCCCTTTGGAGCTCCAGGTTTCCCGACCCTTACCCTTGCCACCTTGGTTCACCCTGCCCTGCCCTCTGCTGCTCAAAGGCACTGTGGGGTCTGCAGCCCAAGCCATGTTCTCAGCTGACCCCTCTCTCCACCTTCCTCCGGCAAACCCTCTGATCCGTCTCCGGAACCCCAGTCACTATGGGAAGCTTGGGGACAGACACACTATGAAGAGTTCCTAAAATATTCTGAAAGCTGATCACCTAAAACTTCCCGGAAATCATCTAAACCTCTTGTTTTAAGAAATCAACCAACAGTTTAAAATAAACACAATTTTAGGAAATTTTGCAAATTCTTTGAATTTGTTATCTGGCAAGTTAACCATATGATGAATTCTTTGCCGTTCTATTGTTTTTTGGAAAATTGACCTAAAACTGGAACACAGATTTCTAGTCCAATTCACTTTCTTCTAAATAATACTTCTCAGTACTCGTTTGTAAACACAATCAGTATGTCTTTATTGGTATGGTTAAATTTGGTTTCTCTTCTCTCTTTATTTTTGGCAACTTGGTTTTTGCAAAATGCATTTTCTCAATTTTTTTCAAACTTGCTTTCTTTTTTAAAATGCAATGTTTTTAAGATGCTAATGGCCTCATTTTAATTTGCACATATTCTTGTTAATAATGAAATCTCCTTAATGTGAGTTAAAACTAAAAGCCTGTCAGAGTAATTCACAAACATTTAAAAACTCTGTAGCAATTCTAGGAGGATTCCCTGTTAATATTCTTAAGGACTTTCAATGGATATACTAAGTGGGCCTTGGTATTAACAGAAATAGCAAACAAATTAAAATTGGACTCTTAGTAACAATTGGGAAATAATGAATACGCACAGCCTTCAGCATGCAACTGAATCTAGTTGCACAAGAGCCTCCTACACTTTAAGGATGTCTTTATTGAATAACCATCATGCTAATAAGTATCACTTAAGACTGGTATTGAGTCACCTGACTTCTCTATATTTCTTGCAGGAATGCACAAGAGAGCAACACCAATCAAATTTAAAATAATGCAAACCTCATTTGGCATTGAGGCTAGCTGCAATCTCTATTTGCAGCATATAGTACATTTTCGTGTGAGCAATGTAATTTGCAAGGAATTAAAATTCCAGCCTAAGAGACATCTCAAATCCATTCTCAGGCCTTGGCGAATATCCCGATGATCCATGAGAAATGTCAGAATGATCCGCCGTTTCCACAGTGGATTACAACTTTGAGAACAGTGCCCACCGCTGCAAGGATACATAGCTCTTCAGGTTTAATCTCTTTGAAAATTCGGTTTATACTGAAAGAAAAACACTTTGCTATGTATTTGTACATTAAAAAAACAGGATTTAACATGGAGCTTTAATATATTATCCTGTTTAATCTTCACAACAATCTTTGGTGGTAGGTATTACAATCACCACTCGAAAGATGAGACACTTGAAGCTCAAAGAGGCTAAATGACATTCCCAAATTCACCCAGCTAATGAGAAGTAGACAGGCATTAAATTTAAGTCTCCTGGCTCTGAGCCAATAAGTTAAAACAACAAGCATGCATTGCTTATCGTATACATAGACCCTCCTCTTTTTTTCTTTCCCCCCAACCTTTATTGAGATATAATTGACAAAGACCACAGTGTAAGTTGAAGTTGTACGACATAGTGATTTTATGTATGTATATATTGCAAAATGATCACCACAACAAGGTTAGTTACTATGTCCATTGCTCACACAGCTACAGTTTCTGTGTATATGGTGAAAGCTTTAAAAACCTACCCTCTTAGCAGCTTTCAAGTTTCTAATATGATATTGTGCTCACTCTCTTCAGTCATGTCCAACTCTTTGCAACGCTATGGACTGTAGCCGGTCAGGCTCCCCAGTCCATGGAATTCTCCAGGCAAGAATACCAGCGTGTGTTGCCATTCCTCCTCAAAGCGATCTTCCTGACCCAGGGATCAAACCTATGCCTCTTACATCTCCTGCATTGGCAGACAGGTTCTTTACCACCAGGACCAGCTGAGACGCCATTAGTAGCTATAGTCACCATGCCATGATCTTTATAATTAGACGTTTGTACCTTCTGACCACCTTCACCTACTTACATTTGTCTAGCAGCAGCTCTGCATCATTGTATAGCCCACAAAAATGGAAAATACCTTTGTAGAAAAAGTTTCCTGATGCCTCTGCTGAAAATAATGGCAAAAATGACAGTCAACTCGTAGCCCTCCTGAGAAGCGGGGGAAAAAATCCTGTGGGAATCAAGGACTTGCCTTCCAGTCTAAGCTATGGTACAGGCTTAGCCTTCTCATGCCTGTGCTCAGCTGCTTAGTTGTGTTCCACTCTTTGCGACCCCAAGGAGTGTAGCCCACCAGGCTCTTCTGTCCATGGGAATTTTCTGGCAAGAATACTGGAATGGGTTGCCATTTCCTCTTCCAGGGGATCCTCCTGATCCAGGGATTAAACCCATGTCTCCTGCATTGGCAAGCAGATTCTTTACCACTGAGCTACCTGGGAAGCCCAGCTTAGTTTCATATATTGGACAAAGCAATTCCCTGTCTGGACCTCAGTTTCCTTATCTGTAAGATAAATTAGACTAAATCACGACTTTTAAATCAAAGCTCTTTCCCTCAAAGCTGTCTATGGTAAGCGCTGTGTGTACAGCAGACACAAAGCCGTCTATTTGGATAAACAGCTGGGGTTGGAGGCTACAGTCCTAACCTATCACCTCCCAACCTGCTCATGTGCTCAGAGCTTTGGTGGGGGCGGGGAGGGTGTGTCTCACAGTCCCCACAGCCACAAACACAAAGCCCACTGAGCTAACCAGTCTCTGTGTCCCTTCCACAGTCGATGTTCATGATTTGGAATCCATGGCACCTTGTAAAACTCTGATTTAGAACCCTCCAAAACAAATCTTCATCTCTGAGAATTGTCTTCATAACCAAACCACAGCTGAGATAGACTGAAAAGGAAATGCATACATACACATCTGCCATTTCCCCTACTTAGCCATAGGACAGCCTAACGTGTATCTTTCTGCTTTCTGGAACGAGCTGGCACTCTCTGTGATCTGTCTTGAGCATTTTAAAACACAAAAGCAGAGTGTCAGCCTTGGGGAGCTATACAACATGAGGGATTGTCACTCCAGCGACAGCACTCCTGGGGACAGTGCTGCTTCAAAAGGCATCAGGAGGTAATGACACTGCGAATTATTTGTTGCCTGAGCAGGGACTAGTTTGAGCAGCTCACAGGTGCATTGGAACTGCATCAAAGAGTGTTTTGGTCCCTAAGTAGGGGGCTTTGGAGAAAGAGAGCTGGTCAGAGGTTCTAAGAGCCCAGAGCTCCGGACAAGAAGACAAGGCATTGGCACAGTCTTCCCTCTGACACTCTCCTCGCACCCGAGTCAAGTTTTCTGGCCTTTCTGGGACTGTGATGTGATTGGCTGCACCAGAAGATAACTGTGGGTCAGGCTTTGTGCATACACAGCTCAATTAATGCTCATAAACTCTCCACACACATCTGATCTCCATTTCATGACAAAGGTAGGAGACTGAGTCTTACTAAGTTAAATAACTTACCCCTAATTACATAGATAGTCAGTTGGGCAGCAAGGCTTTAAACTAGCTATCAGAGGCAATTTGTAAAAAATGGTTCCGGTATATATGTGTAACTGAATCACTTTGATGTATACCTGAGACAAACACAACACTGTAAATCAACTATTTCAGTGTTGCTATTTTGTTGCTAAGTCATGTCCCACTCTTTGTGATCCCCATAGACTGTAGCCCGACAGGCTCCTCTGTCCATGGAATTTCCCAGACAAGAATACTGGAATGGGTTGCCATTTCCTTCTCCAGGGGATCTTTCTGAGCCAGGGATCGAACCCACATCTTGTGCATTAGCAGGTGGATTCTTTACTGCTGAGCCGACCAAGGAAGCCCCTATACTTCAATAAAAACATTTCAATTAAAAAAATTTAACAGCCAAGGTATGGCTGTGAAGTCAAATAGCTTCTGTTTGGACCCTGTTTGTGCCACTGACAGGTGTGACACTAGTCAGTTTGTTTAAATACTTTGATTTATCTATAAAATGAGCCTGATGGTGCTACCTGCCTCATAGAATTTAGAGGATGACATGATTTTTACAAGATACCTGGTAAAGGAACTTCCCTTGTGGTCCAGTGGTTAACCTTTCACCTTCCAATGCAGGGGGTGCAGGTTCAGTGCCTAGCTAGGGAGATAAGATCCCACATCCCTTGCAGCCAAAAAAATTACATAAAACAGAAGCAATATTGCAACAAATTCAATAAAGACTTTTAAAATGGTCCACATTAAAAAAAAAAAACTTAAAAAAAACAGCTGGTAGATACTGAGTCATAATTACGGTCGATATTACTTGTTGTTCAGTAGCTCAGTTGTGTCCAACTCTTTGTCACCCCACAGACAGCAGCACACCAGGCTTCCCTGTCCTTCACTGTCTCCCAGTTTGCTCAAACTCATGTCCATTGAGTCAATGATGCCATCCTACCATATCATCCTCTGTTGCCCCATTCTCCTCTGGCCCTCAACTTTCCCAGCATTAGGGTCTTTTTCAGTTGAGTTGGCTCTTCGCATCAAGTGGCCAAAGTATTAGAGTTTCAGCTTTGGCATCAGTCCTTCCAATGAATATTCAGGATTGATTTCCTTTAGGATTAACTGGCTTGATCTCCTTGTAGTTCAAGGGACTTGAGTCTTCCCCAACACTACAGCTTGAAAGCATGTATTCTTTGGCGCTCAGCTTTCTTTATGGTCCAACCTTCACATCTGTACCTGACTACTGGAAAAACCATAGCTTTGACTAGACAGACTTTTGTCAGCAAAGTGATGTCTCTGCTTTTTAATATGCTGCCTAGGTTTTGTCATAGCTCTTTTTCCAAGGAGCAAGGATCTATCAGTTTCATAGCTACAGCCACCATCCACAGTGATTTTGGAGCCCAAGAAAATAGTCTGTCACTGTTTCCATTGTTTCCCCATCTATTTGTCAGGAAGTGATGGAACTGGATGCCATGATCTTAGGTCACTATTACCATCACCTAGCTAATTCCAAAATCCATGTTGCTAGCCAGCCTGTAAAAATCAAGCTTCCTCCCTATCTCTTCTCTGAGAGGACTCTTATCAATGTCTCTGATGAGCTACATCAGGTCAGGCCAGTGATAGGTCAATTCTTCTTCCTCATTTCATCCCTAATCTCTCAGTAGCATTTGATGTTGCTGAGCACCTCTGCCTTGAAATATTAATAGTGTCTTGTCTAGCCTTTGACACCTTTGACACCACATTCTTCTGGTTTTCCTCCTTCCTTAGAGGTCACTCATTCTCAGCCCCCTTTGTTAGGTCCTCCTCCTTTCTCAGACTTCTAAAGGGAAGAGATCCCCAAGGTCTCATTCTCATGCCCTTCTCTTCCCACGGACACTCCTTTGTTGGGTTATAACGTGTGGGCCCACACCTTCAAATGAGCTGGCAACTCTCACATTTCTCTCCCAACCTGGAACTATTGGAGCCTCTGAGCTCCAATAGCCTCATGTTTCTACTTGGATGTCTCAAAGGCACCACACACTTAATGTCCTAAACATAGATGCTGGTTTCCTTTCTATTCAAACATCTGTCCTCCTTCCAATCCATGTCAATGAAGGTGCCACCACTGGCCCTGTTATTCAGGCCATAAACCTGTTAATTATTCTCTTTCTCTCACATCCATATCAAGTTCATCAGTAAATTCTTTTTTTGTACCTTATATGCTTCCTTTTGAGTGTGTTTTTTTCTTTTAAAAATTTCTTTAATTAATGTGTTTTTAAGCACCTGTGCTTAGTCGTGTCCGACTCTTTGTGACCCCCTGGACTATAGCCCCCCAGGCTCCTCCGTCCATGGGATTCTCCAGGCAAGAAGACTGGAGTGGGTTGCCATTTCCTCCTCCAGGGGATCTTCCTGATCCAGGGCTCCATCCACCTCCTCCCCACTCTCCTCCACTACCTGACCCTAGTCAGTCAAGGTATAGGCTGAGCTTTTCTGGACTGGCTAACATTCATCTGTTTATAAATGATGTGTCCAAATGACAGTCCATGAAGGAAACTCTGACCCGGGGAAAAATAGGTGACCTGGAATCAATCAAAGACTATTCCAGGACACAGAAATGGACTCCATGTGACAAATCAGACTAACAACACATGTCCCGGAAGGTACAGCAAACTCAGTTCCAGATGGTGAAGGTGAAGTTGCTCAGTCGTGTCCAACTCTTTGTGACCCCGTGGACTGTAGCTTACCAGGCTTCTCCATCCGTGAGATTCTCCAGGCAAGAATACTGGAGTGGGTTGCCATTTCCTTCTCCAGGGGATCTTCCCAACCCAGGGATCGAAACTGGGTCTCCCGCATTGGAGGCAGATGCTTTAACCTATGAGCCACCAGGGAAGCCCAGATGAGACGAATGGAAGTGCCAAAGGCTCCAATTAGAAAGGCTTGTGAGAACCATGACTCAGGTTTCGAGAATACACCCATTCTCTGTGTTGACATTCATTTGACAACAGATATTTTTAGGATTCAGGCTTCTCTGATAGCTCAGTTGGTAAAGAATCTACCTGCAATGCAGGAGACCACTTTTTTCACTTTCATTTTTAGGATGCACTACCATGGAACCATTTCATATCTATGTTTGGTTATCATAGAATCAAACCACATCAGGTCAAAGGACACTAAGCTTCAGACCTCATCTAGGATCAGATGATTCTCACCTTAAGACTCAAAACCTCTAGATGGTTCATGAAGGTATTCTATGCATGATTTTTTAATATATGTTTCAGGAAAACTTGGTCGAACTCATAAGACTGTTGCAAAAACCAAATGCTTAAATATCTTCGCTTCTTTTCTGAAGTCGTATCAACTCAGTTTTACACCACATACATCAGAATCCCTTTCTCAATTTCTAAGATTAATAAAAATGAAAATACAAATCTGTATTTATGGTAAAGTACAATTTTCAGGATTTTAAAAGCGTAACTCATGCAAATATAAAATGAATCCTTGTCAAAGATTTTATTCTACTCATTAATTACTGAGGGAAGCAGCGAGATGTTAAGACTGGTTCAAATAGCATTTAAGGGACCAGGTCTTTATAGGCAATTAAGTAAAGGGCTATTAGGATAACATTTCTGGACCAGATACAAATCCTTAAATGTCCACTAGGGCAGCAAGCTATAAACTTCAGATTTTCTGTTCCATTGGACACAAATCATTTGCATCTATCCTGGACAAAAATCTACAAAAGTTAACATGTAACTTCACTCAATTTGAAAACTTGAATCAATGTTCAATAATAAGTTGAACAAGATAACCCCCTCCAAATTTAGATGGGCCTGTGCTCTATGTCGGAGAAGGCAATGGCACCCCACTCCAGTACTCATGCCTGGAAAATCCCATGGATGGAGGAGCCTGGTAGGCTGCAGTCCATGGGGTCGCTGAGGGTTGGACACAACTAAACGACTTCACTTTCACTTTTCACTTTTATGCATTGGAGAAGGAAATGGCAACCCACTCCAGTGTTCTTGCCTGGAGAATCCCAGGGACGGGGGAGTCTGGTGGGCTGCCATCTATGGGGTCACACAGAGTCGGACATGACTGAAGTGACTTAGCAGCAGCAGCAGCAGTGCTCTATGTATCAGTCCATTTTTTGCCTTATTTTCAAATTATGGACAACTCAGAAGTCTCTCAACTACCTTCATCATATCATACATAATCTCCAAAGTGGCTGGCATCAGTATCTTTGGCTTGCTTACTTATATACATGGGGGAAAAGAAAGATTACCAGACGTGATGCCTTGAATGTGCTTTAGAGCCCTTCTGAATGGAGCAAACTTTTGTGTTGAAATTTTTGTAAGAAATCCTAGACTGGACTTCTGGAAACCCCTACTATTTTTCATCTGTCCTAAGGCTAGGAAAACAAGTGCAAGACACTCTCTCCACCAGATTTCACCTGGTGGTATACATGCTTATATTTGGGGATGAACTCCTCTCTTCTTGATATCCCCCAAATTTGTGACATCCCTGCCCTAGCAGGGGCCTCAGATGTGCAGCTGACACCACCCTTATGGCAGAAAGCAAAGAAGAACTAAAGAGCCTCTTGATGAAAGTGAAAGAGGAGAGTGAAAAAGCTGGCTTAAAACTCACCATTCAGAAAGCTAAGATCATGGCATTTTGTCCCATCACTTCATGGCAAATACATAAGGAAACAATGGAAACAGTGAGAGACTTTATTTTCTTGGGCTCCAAAATCACTGCAGATGGTAACTGCAGCCATGAAATTAAAAAACACTTGCTCCTTGGGAGAAAAGCTATGCCCAACCTAGATAGCATATTAAAAAGCAGAGATATTACTTTGCCAACAAAGGTCCGTCTAGTCAGGGCTATGGTTTTTCCAGTGGTCATGTATGGATGTGAGAATTAGGCCATAAATAAGGCTGAATGCCCTATAAATAAGGCAAAACACCAGGCTGGATGAAGCACAAGCTGAAATCAAGATTGCTGGGAGAAATATCAATAACCTCAGATATGCAGATGACACTACCCTTATGGCAGAAAGTGAAGAGGAACTAAAAAGCCTCTTGATGAAAGTGAAAGAGGAGAGTGAAAAAGTTGGCTTAAAGCTCAACATTCAGAAAACTAAGATCATGGCATCCAGTCCCATCACTTCATGGCAAATAGATGGAGAAACAGTGGAAACAGTGTCAGACTTTATTTTGGTGGGGCTCCAAAATCACTGCAGATGGTGACTGCAGCCATGAAATTAAAAGACACTTTCTCCTCGAAAGAAAAGCTATGACCAACCTAGACAGCATATTAAAAAACATTACTTTGCCACAAGCTATGGCTTTTCCAGTAGTCATGTATAGATGGATGTGAGAATTGGGACTATAAAGAAAGCTGAACGCTGAAGAATTGATGCTTTTGAACTGTGGTGTTGGGAGAAGATTCTTGAGAGTCCCTTGAACTGCAAGGAGATCAAACCAGTCAATCCTAAAGGAAATCAGTCCTTGATATTCATTGGAAGGACTGATGCTGAAGCTGAAGCTCCAATACCTTGGCCACCTGATGTGAAGAACTGACTCATTGGAAAAGACCCTGATGCTGGAAAAGAATGAAGGCGGGAGGAGAAGGGGATGACAGAGGATAAGATGGTTGGATGGCATCACCGACTCAATGGACATGAGTTTGAGCAAGCTCCAGGAGTTGGTGATGAACAGAAAAGCCTTGTGTGCTGCAGTCCATGGGGTCACAGTCAGACATGACTGAGCAACTGAACTGATACTGACTTCCACAGCTCTAGCAGAAGATGGGATTCCTTAGTAATTGACACTAGAAGTCTGTTAGCCAGATACCAAGATGATTTCCTTGGGAGTGGTTTGTAGGCAATGACTCCATATAGCAGGTCAGTAATTGGGTTAGTTGGGGTTCTCTAGACAAACAGAACCAATAGGATAAACATATATAGGGAAAGATTTATCCTAAGATTAGGCTCACACAATTATGGAGACTAGGAAGTCTCACTTTCTGCCATCTGCAAACTGGAGGACAATCTAGTTTACTGAGTCTACTGATTCACATACTAATCTCCGTCAGACACATCCAGGAATAATGTTTAATCTAGTCACCCCATGGCACAACCACAAAATAATCATCACAGCAATTTTCCTTAAGAGTGTGTCTGTCATACCTAATTAAATGAGAATCCTCCTCAAATGTGACATCTAGTCATGACTTTGGCTACACAATTGATTTGTCCAATTATATTCTGGGAAAAAAAAAGAGGACAGATTCTAATGAACCCATGTCAAAGCTATATTGCCACAAAAAAAAAAAAAAGGAGACTCAGGGACTGCCCTCGTGGTCCAGTAGTTTAGAGTCTGTCTTGAAATTTAGGATGTGTGTTTAATTACTGGTCTGAGAACCAGGATCCCAAATGCCATGGGGCGACTAAGTCTGTGTCATGAGGAAAGATCTCACATGATGCAACTAAGATCTGACAAGGCCAAATAAATATATTTTTAATTAAAAAATATGGAAGTAAGTATTTTTTATTATTTTTAATAAAGTATGTCTTTTCAGGAAAAAAAATATGGAAAGTCAGTAAAAACATTTATTTTTGAATGCTATGGAGTTAGGTAAGAATAAGATATCATAAAAGGTTTTACTTAGCTTAAAAGGAAAGTTGACCAAATTGAGGGTTAGTGAAGAAGGAGGAAAGGCTGTCTCATATTTTGTTCCATGTCCATAAAATGAAGAACATGAAAATATCAACACTACAGTATGTAAAATAGATAATAACAAGGACCTACTGTACAATGTAGGAAACTCTGTTCAATACCTGCAATAATCTACATGGAAAAAGAATCTGAAAAAGCATGGATTATATGTATAGAGAATGGATATATATATATATTGATTATGGATATAGATTATTATGATTATTGATATAGAAAATGGATATATTGATATAAATATATATATATTGATTATGCCAAAGCCTCTGACTGTGCAGATCACAACAAACTGTGGAAAATTCTTCAAGAGATGGGAATACCAGACCACCTTACCTGCCTCCTGAGAAATATGGTCAAGATTTTGTCTTAGAATATAGTTGATAGTCAATAGTTGAGAACATGTTATGGATTCCGAGCATGATTGATCAGTCTCCAAGGCATTCTTATAACATGTAGGACTTCTGAAATATTTGAACTAGTATCATTTTAACTATTGACTTCTTGACCATATTCAGGTCAAGAAGCAACAGTTAGAACCAGACATGGAACAACAGACTGGTTCCAAATCAGGAAAGGAGTATGTCAAGGCTGTGTATTTTCACCCTGCTTGTTTAACTTATATGCAGAGTACATCATGCGAAATGCCGGGCTGGATGAAGCTGGAATCAAGATTGCCGGGAGAAATATCAATAACCTCAGATTTGCAGATGACACCACCCTTATGGCAGAAAGTGAAGAAGAACTAAAGAGCCTCTTGATGAAAGTGAAAGAGGAGAGTGAAAAAGTTGGCTTAAAACTCGACATTCAGAAAACTAACATCATGGCATTTGGTCCCATCACTTTGTGGCAAATAGATGGGGAAACAATGGAAACGGTGAGAGACTTTTATTTCTTGGGCTCTAAAATCACTGCAGATGGTGACTGCAGCCATGAAATTAAAATACACTTGCTCCTTGGAAGAAAAGCTATGACCAACCTAGACAGCATATTAAGGAACATTAGTTTGCCAACAAAGGTCCATCTAGTCAAAGCTATGGTTTTTCCAGTAGTCATGTATGGATGCCAAAGTTGTACCATAAAGAAAGCTGAGTGCCGAAGAACTGATGCTTTTGAACTGTATTGTTGGGAGAAGATTCTTGAGAGTCCTTTGAACTGCAAGGAGATCCAACCAGTTAATCCTAAAGGAAATCAGTCCTGAATATTCATTGGAAGGACTGATGCTGAAGCTGAAGCTCCAATACCTTGGCCACCTGATGCAAAGAACTGACTCATTTGAAAAGACCCTAATGCTGGGAAAGATTGAAGATGGGAGGAGAAGAGGACGACAGAGGATGTGATGGTTGGATGGCATCACCAACTCGGTAGACATGAGTTTGAACAAGCTCCGGGAGTTGGTGATGGACAGGGAAGCCTGGCATGCTGCAGTCCATGGGGGTCACAAAACTGAATTGACATGTATATAAAGAATGGATATGTGTGTATATATATAGAGAGAGAGAGAGACAGAGAGAGAGAGAGAGAACCTAATCACTTTGTTGTATATCTGAAACTAACACAATATTGTAAATCAACTATATTCTAAGACAAAATAAAAATTAAATTTGAGAAAAAACTATCAACAATATTGCAAACAAACAATTCAAAGTAAATTTCCTTCCTCAGTCTATTCCATCCCATATAATTAATTCCCTTTCTGCTGGTGTGGGTAAGCAGTCTGCTTTCATATGTTAAACTGAAAAGGGTCCTTGAAATCCCGACTCTGTCTACTGATGCAATCTGAAAATTGGTTCAGCTATATCAGATCAGAAGCATGTGCCTTAGAGTTTATTCTTAGCCACATCAATACTTTAGAGTATTTGGTATAATCATTTTCTAGGAGGCTCTGAGGTCATCTTTTTTATTGAAGAGACAAATTCTAGCCTGTAGAACCTATGGCCAAGACTCAGAAGAAAGCAGCGACCTCTTTGATTATGAAACTGAATGACCCTTGTTAATGTACTACAGCAATCAATAATATCAGAACTTAGAAGAAAATTCTATATTGTGGTAGAGTGCATACCCATTTCGTCAGAATCTGATGGCTGTTTCCCCTGAGGCTGAGAATATGTTAAGGATGCCGAGTGTTATTGACCAGTCTCCAAGGCATTCTTATAACATGTAGGACTTCTGAAATATATGAGCTAATATCATTTTAACTATTGAAACTTAACCTAGGGTGAGCTGAACATCTCTTTTGATTTGATAGTTTTTCCCATGCAACTCTTATGTTAATGTAAAATTGATTTAGAGATTTGTATTCAGTGCTCAGTCATGTCCAAATCTTTGCAACTCCATGGACTGTAGCCACCAAGGCTCCTCTGTCCATGGAATCTTCCAGGCAAGAATACTGGAGTGGGTTGCCATTTCCTGCTCCAGATTTAGAGGTATGGAGACAAGCAAAAAAGAACAAAAAATAGAAACCTAATTATTTCGAGTATCTTTTTTTATAAGGCACAAAATAAAATCTTTATGATTCCCAGGGGAACTCTTGAAAATCTAAAATATTGTGCTAGATGTAAAAAATATCCTGGAAATGTCATTTTATTTTTCTCAATTTAGGATCCAAACTTGGGAAAAATCAGAAGAGCTATCAGAGGAGATTTAGTCACTTGATTGAGACAGAATCATGGTTGCCTGAGGGAAACAACTTGGTTACCTATTTAATCAAAGTGACAATATAATATTTTAAAGACAACCTGATTATAAAGAACCTGAGCTCGTGTGTATGGGGAAAAATCTTTGTTCTTCATTGCTCTTGTTTTTAAATAATGAAAAACATGATAAAGTCAACACAAAGACCAGAAAATCGTCCTAGTGAGATACAGAAGCCCTGACAACCACTGGTCTGTTTTCAGTCCCTATACTTTCACCTATTCAGAATGTCTTAAAAACGGAATCCTCCAGCACATAGCCTTTAAGTCTGACTTCCTTCACTTATAAGAATGCACTGAGCTTCATCCATGTGGTTGCAGGTCTCAGGAGTTTGCTGAGCAGGGTTCTACTGCACAGATATACAATAGCTTGTTTATCCATTCATAAGTTTAAGGATGCTTGGATTGTTTCCATTTTTGAACAGTTATGAATAAAGATTCTATAAATATCCATGTCCTGGTTTATGCATAAACATGAGTTTTCATTTCACTTGGGCATATCTAAAGGGAGGTTGCTGGATCCTATGGTAAATGAATGAATTGCCAAACTCTTTCCAATGTGACTGTACTATAATCTTGCATGCCCATAGGAACACATGAGGGTTCAAACTGCTTCACGTCATGGATGGAGAGTCATTCTTTTGCATGTGGGAGTCCAACTGCTACAGCATTTGTCAGTATGACTGTAATTTCCCTAGTGTTCCGTCTGTGCCTTTGTCAAAATCGATTGACCATACATGGAAGGGTCGGCACCTGGATTCCTCTCTGTTTCACTGACCTATGTGTCTATCCTTTTTGACAATATCAAACTGGTTTGAGGTTTTTCGTTTGTTTGTGTTTGGCCATCTGTTGCAGCAGGTGGAACCTTAGTTCCCCAACCAGCGATCAAACCTGCATTCCCTGCATTGGAAACAGAGTCTTAACCACTGGACCACCAAGCAAGTGTCTAGTGTATCTTTACAGTAAGTGTTGAAATTAGGTAGCGTGATTCCTTCAGCTTTGTTCTTTTCTAAAAATGTTCTGGCTCTTCTGTATTTGTTGCCTTTGTTAATGTTAGAATTAGCTTGACAACTGCTACAGAAGTCTTTCTGGGACAGGCTGGGGTTGACTTGAATTTATAAATCAATTTGGGAAGAATTGGCATCTTGACAATATTGTGCCTTCCTATCCACAAACATAAATCCATTTATTTAAACCTTCTTTTATTTTATTGACAATTGTACTATAATTTATGGCATAGAGATATTCTACATAATTTATTATATTTATACCTAAATATTTCATGGGGTTTTTTTGGTGTCATTATAAATGGTATTTTTTAAATTTATGAATGTTCATTGGTAATCCACATAAAAATACACTGATTACTATACATTAACCTTATATCCTGTCTCCTTGCTAAACTAATTTATTAGTCCTAGGAGCCTCTTTGTGAATTCTTTAGGATTTTCTTTATAGACAACCATGCTATCTAAGAGAAGAAGCACTTATTTTTCCTTCCAATCTATATGACTTTTATTTCTTTTTGCTGCTTTTCTTTTTCTTTATTGTGCTGACTAGCACGTCCATGACGATGTTGAATAGAAACAATTAGAACAGCCCCCACCAATACCAATCATACCTTTTAAACAAAAAAACTCACTTCAACCAAAATAATTTCAGAGAAAACTAGGAGGAGGGAAATTGAAAAGTCACTCTTGCACACAAACATTTCAGTAAACTATCAAAGTTCAGGAACACACAGGACAGAACTAACTAGAGCTTCACATCTCTGTGCTCCTTATAAATGGGATAAAAATGAACAAGGTTTCTTAATGGTGTCACCCAAATCCAGCCACTCTGTACTACATAAAAGTAATACGTCAAACATGTAAATTTAAAATGATGCTTAGTCATCAATGTTTCATTATCCAGTCTTAGAAAATATCTAGGTAAACAACAATTATCAATTAACTCAATTTAATATTAATTCAAGGTTTCAAGTTACCTGAAGATGTTGGAAATTATGTCCAAGCTGACAGACTACACTGCATAAATACTGCTATGAAAACATTTTTCACAATTATCACTTCAATTTAGTTAGACAAAATTTACATTTTTTATAATCTTAAAATCCTATGTATGGGTAATACTAGCTTATTTTATCAGCAAACTAGGTTAGAAAGTCCATGAGAAAAAATACCAAGATCTTCATAATTATAAAATCAAGCGAAAGATATATATATAGTTATTGCTTATAAATTAAGCCAAAGTTATTGAACCAGTCTAATTTTTCCAAAGATTTGTCTTAACTATGTGAAGTTGAATTCCTTCTTTTTTTTAAACCACTTATCATTTATTTATTATTATTATTAATTTTTTTTACTTTACAATATTGTTTTGGTTTTGCCATACATCAACATGAATCCGCCATGGGTGTACACGTGTTCCCCATCCTGTTGAATTCTTATACTAACATGTTTATGAGCTAACATTTTCATTAGGAAGCATTTTAAAAGTCTACTACTTTAAAGTGTAGTTTACCTATTTTCTGTATCTTTGGGGAATATGAGATTTATATGAAGTTTATCTATTTCTAAAAGCCAGTCAGATCAGAGTTCCCCTATTTTAAGACAGAATAATCTAACCTGGAGATAAGAAAACACTTCCTATGTGTAAAATGAGCCTTTTCTGAATCACAGACACACAGACAGCTCATAGCTTCCGTTCTATAGCTTCAGCCTCAAGTCAAAAATAATCACAGAAACAAAAATTCACCAGTTCAGATCTCAAAGAACTGCTCTTTCCAGTGAGCATGACATGCTTCATTGATGTGCCCACAAGTAGACAAACATGCAAACAATATAAAAGCTTCTCAACCCAGAATGTCTGTCTCCCTGGAAGAGAATGGATAGCTCTCCATCATTCATTCACAAGAGATCATAAAGCCAAATTCCCAATTCTTGCTAACACCAAGAGGAATAACAAACCAGAGACTAAACAAAAATGTAAAATCTGTAGACATGAAACAAACAGAAGAGATCTAGAGAAATAGAAAACCAGAAAAGTTAGAGTTCTGTTGCCACTGAGATTCACTCTGCAAGCAAGAAAAGATGTTTCTTGTGATCAGCCTTTGAAATGCATTTTTCAAGCAACAAGGTTTAATCAGCTCTGTCGGGTTAGTCCACTTGGGCATCTCTGTAGAGCAACCTACAAAAAGCATAATTTTCAAAAAGATAAAATCTTGACTCTTGTGTAAATATAAAATGAACTCATGTCAAAGATTTTATTCGATTCATTCATTAATGAAGGAACCATAACGTGCTAAGACTTGTTCAAAGAATATTTGAAGAGCTAGGTATTTAAAGATGATTTACTACAGAAATGTTAAGATATGATTTCTGGATTAGATACAAAACCATTTGAAGTTCAACAGGATAATAAACTGTAATACTTGGGGTTATCAGTTCAATCAGACAGAAATCACTTGTATCTGTACTGGATGGAAAAAATCTCCAAGTTAACATATAATGTCATAGAGTCTTGCTATTAACCAATAGCAAGCAGAGAGTTGAACAAAATACACTCCCCACCTTGGGTGGGTGTCTTCATGATGTTTAAGGGACACGCTACTCACTTTATTTTGAAATTCTGAATAATTTTTCTGAGGGCTCTTCCCTGGTGGCTCAGATGGTACAGCAGCTGCCTGCCATGCAGGAAACCCAGGTTTGATCCCTGGGTTGGGAAGATCCCCAGGAGAAGGGAACGGCAACCCAATTTTTCTGAACACTAAATAAAAGCTGTCCTACTTGGGAGTTGAAAGCTTCATGCCATAGTGTTCTTGGAGAGCAAAAATAGTCAAATTGATTGTTCTTGATTGATGAAAAAACATTTCCTTCCCTTTTTCCCAAGACCTCAAAGCTACTACAGGTCATGGCTGAGGCTAGAACTCAGCATTTCAATGCCCTCCATTCCACACCCATTGTTTGAAATACTACTCTCTCAAGAAGGTCGATGTGTTCGTTAAGACGCTTTCAAGACAGCAAATCAATAAAATGAAGGAAATAGATACTCAGTGTTAACTCACAGGCATCCATTAGAAGAAACTGATCGAGGTAGAGAAGATTAAAGAGATCTGACCTCTTTCTGAAAGGGTGGAAAGAAGTTCATAACAGTAAAATGCCCTGTGTCATCCACCCCACTCTCCCCTCTGGCCCAGAATGCCTCCTTCCAAAGATACCATAGATCCCACCCTGAGGAATTTCCATTCAGCCAAGTCCCTGGCCTGGTCAATGATCCCGGAAAGCCAGGGTGGGATAGATCTGGATCCCAAAATGAGACTTGTGGATTGGGTTCTCAAGCCCTCCCCATCCACCCTCTGTAGCATGGCCCAAGGAGTGGGTTTTCTGTTCTGCTTGATTTCTGAGGGTTCCTTAAATCACCCTTGGATTTTTCAGTTTAACCTTCTCTCTCTGGGGCTTGACAGTAAGGCATATACTTTTAACATTTATGTAACCAAATAAAACTCAGGTGTAGATAAGCATATGAAAAAAATGGTACTCAGCCTAGTGAATTGTTAGAAAGTGAGCATCTCTATAACCATCACCCAAATCAAGAAATAGAATTCAGTCAGCCACCTCAGAAACCTGATTCCTTCTACTAAAAGTTACCTTGCTGGACCATGTTTAAGTGGAGTGGAATAGAAAAAATGGTGGGTTTGCTCAGTGCTAAAGACTCTGCCTGCCAATGCAGAAGATGCAGGTTGGATCCCTGGGTTGGCAAGATCCCCTGGAGTAGGTAATGGCAACCCACTCTAGTATTTTTGGCTGGGAAATCCTATGGACAGAGGAGCATGATGGGCTACAGTCCATGGGGTAACAGAGTCGAAAATGACTTAGCAACTAAACAATAACAACATACGAACGAGCTAAGCTTTGTATTCTAAAACTTCTGTTTCATGTAACTTTTACGTCTAAGTGTTGATACTGGGCCACAATTTCTCACTGCAGATCACAATCAAAAGAAGTTTGATAGTCACTGCCATTGATATCACCCCGCCTACCAGATCACCAGCAAAGAAAAGAAAATACTGCAAATTTTGTCAGCTCCCCCCAGAGCAGAGGTAAGTACAGGCTTCATTTCATTTTTCAATGACTATAGCATTTTCCTTTCCCACCTATCAGAATATTTCAGAAAAAATAAAATATTTTTAAAGAAGATAAAATGTCTGTCTAAGATATGCAAAAAAAAATGAATTTGGAATATTATAAAGAAAGCAATTAATCCACACTTAAAACTAATTGCCTAACCCACTGGGTCTTTAAATTATTCATTAGTGCTATTTAAAAATAATTGCAGTTTATGAGGAAAACCCATTATGGATTTCTTTTAAGAACTAAAAGGAAAGGGTTTCCTTTTTTATTTACCAACTGCTTACGGCCCTGGAAACCAGCTCATTTTTTAAGCCAGTTTAATAGTCTCATGATCCCCTCCTCAGTCTAATCAGCTTTAACATTTATCACAGCAACACTTTGTGAAGGTCCCTGTAATAGATTCTGAACTCATAGAGAGTATGATGATATTGTTCTAAAAGAATATGAAAGATGGGTCTGGAAAGGAAGAAAGGAAAAGGCCTCTCAGAGAACAAAGCAGGAAACCAAGATGCAAGGGTTTTCACAGGTGGCTCAAGCTGGTCCCTGCACTTCCGGCCAAATGGCTGAGGTTTCTCACACTGTTGGCTCCTGTCAGCCAGGACTTGTGAGGCCTCCCTCTTCTCTCCTCATTTACTTCTTGCCTCCAGTTCCTTAATTTCTCCATTTCCTTCAAAGAACACTCCGAACTATGGCCATGAAATGGTAGGACTACAAAGAACTTCTGTCTAGTTTGGTGGCTTTTACACTGTGTTCACCAGCATCTCAGAAGTGCCCAGTAGGAAAGGACTGATGAGCCAACAGGGCTCGGTGATTCCCCAATTCCACGCCGACTCCCCACTCCCCAGGATCCATCAGAAGAGCCCACTTTGAGTCATCTAAGATTCCACTCGAAGGAAGCGTTTTTCTGCTAAAAACAAAACTCTAAAGTGATTCTCAAGGTGTATCTAAGAATACCATTGGAGAAGGAAATGGAAACTCACACCAGTATTCTTGGCTGGGAAATCCCATGGACAGAGGAGCCTGGCGGGCTACAGTCTGTGGGATCACAAAGTGTCAGACATGACTGAGTGACTAAACCACCAACCACTAAGAATACCATAGCCCGGCAGAGGACGTGACTTGCCCAAAGCAGGACAGCCAATCACGGAACTGGGAGCCAACCTGGCCTCCTGACTCCAGGTCTAATGATCTATGCCCTCCACCAGGCAAGGTACACCAAAAAGAGCACAAGCCTCGGGTCCAGAATGATCTGGATATAAATCTGATCTCGTTTTTTGTACTTTGTTGTTGTTCAGTCGCCTAGTCGTGATTGACTCTTTGCAACCCCATGGACTGCAGCACGCCAGGATTCCCTGTCCTTCACTATCTCCCAGGTATGCCCAAACTCATGTCCATTGAGTCAGTGATGCCATCCAATCATCTCATCCTGTGTTGCCCCCTTCTCCTCCTGCCATTGATCTTTCCCAGCATCACGGTGTTTTCCAATGAGTTAGCTCTTCGCATTAGGTGGCCAACGTATTGGAGCTTCGGTTTCAGCATCAGTCCTTCCAATGAGTATTCAGAGCTGCTTTCCTTTAACCCCGGCTAAGCTATTATACTGGAGAAGGCAATGGCACCCAACTCCAGTACTTTTGCCTGGAAAATCCCATGGACGGAGGAGCCTGGTAGGCTGCAGTCCATGGGGTCGCTAGAGTCGGACACGACTGAGCGACTTCACTTTCATTTTTCACTTTCATGCATTGGAGAAGGAAAGGGCAACCCACTCCAGTGTTCTTGCCTGGAGAATCCCAGGGATGGGGAAGCCTGGTAGGCTGCCGTCTCTGGGGTCGCACAGAGTTGGACACGACTGAAACGACTTAGCAGCATCAGCATCAGCAGCAGCAAGCGATTATACATGAAAACACCTTGTATGTAATATGCACATACTAAGTGCTTAGGTGTGAGAAGCATCTTTATCAGAGATGTTCCTTTAGCACCCCACTGGGAATGTGCTTGTGACAGTCATCACTGTGCCAAAGGTGAGAGTGCACATGCACACACACACACTCACGTGCACACTAATGTGACTGTGAGCAGATACAAAGAAGATCCTGTGGGCTGTAGCTTCAATGACCACCCCCTGTCTTAACAGTGTGGGTCTGTGGGTAGCCAATCCTCTTAGAGCCCTCCTACCCACACCAGCACGTCTTCCTTCTTCACTTCCTTAAAAGCAAACAAACTGGAGGAGGGGAGGGCAAAATAAGCAGAATGTAGTCTTTTGACAGTCATGATAAATATAAATTTGCAATAGTAAGCAAATAAACATAGTTTGGGGGGCCTAAAAAAAGATGGAATCTGGTTAATTAAAGGAATGACTATAAGTGACATTTATCTTGCCATGCCATGCTTAGTCGCTCAGTCACGTCCGACTCTTTGTGACCCCATGGACTGTAGCCCACCAGGCTCCTCTGTCCCTGGGGATTCTCCAGGCTAGAATACTGGAGTGGGTTGCCATGCCCTGCTCCAGGGGATTTCCCCAACCCAGAGATGAAACACAGGTCTCCCGAATTGCTGGCAGATTCTTTACCATCTGAGCCACCAGGGAAGCTGGTATCTTACTGACACCTAAGATTTATGCTTCCTTATTATGTAACAATACTCTGACTTTTACGGTCTTTCTTTCTGGAGCCAGCTCTCCCATTCATTGTCCTTTTGTTTGAGTAGGGCTGACCCCACCCCTGATTCCAGAAGGGGACTCTTGATTAGCTGAAGCCAGTGGGCATATCATCCATGCTTTTGGCCACAGTAATTGGTTCTGGGATGGGACAGAACTCAGTCAGGGCATAGGCCATGGACAGGCCATGGACATAACTCACTCAGAGAAAAAGGATGTTTGCTGGAACTACTGGGGGGAAGCATCTTTCTTCAGCTGATTCTGAGTTTTCCTTTTATTTGAATATTTGATATTCTGTTCATCATGAATTTTTGCATTTTTTTACATGTAGTATGAAAATATTATGTTCCTTGATTAATGAGGTTTTTTTTGATGTACACTTAAATTTTGCATCAAGGCAAAATTGCCTCAGTCCTCTCAGCCTTGTCCTGGCCCTGGAGGGATACTGGGCTCACAGCTGACATAGACGTTCTTTTTCTGGCTTAAAGAGGGACTAGGGAGATGAGAGGGGCCACCACATGGAGCTTTGGGAGGAAAGCATGGGAAGTGCATGGGATCAAGAGAAACCCGATCCCAGTGATCTGAGTTACCAGATCCAGCTTTGGCTAAAGCTTAGTCCTCCTGCTTGAGAGTTTACAAGCACCAGTAAATTCTCTTCCCTCTGACTTATAACCAAAATAATGCAAACTGACACAATGGCTAATTACAAGGAGTTCGCCTCTGAATGTACTGGGGGGAGTGTTTCTAAAAGTCCGAGTAACACTTCCACCTTTAGACACACGATCGATCAAACGAAGCCAAGTGTCTTCCTTGGCCGTGGTCAGTTTTCTGAACAGCAGCTGTCACTTGTAGAGTACTATTTTTTTCTATAATTTATTAAGTCCCTTTTACATGTCAGGCACTGACATGTACCTGACATGTATATGTGTGTGTGTGTGTGTGTGTGTGTGTGTGTGTGTTAGCCGCTCAGTTGTGTCTGACTCTTTTCAACCCTATGGACTGTAGCCCATCAGGCTCCTCTCTCCATGGGGATTCTCCAGGCAAGAATGCTGGAGTGGGTTGCCATGCCCTCCTCCAGGGGATCTTCCCAACCCAGGGATCGAATCCGGGTCTCCTGCACTGCAGGCAGACTGTTTACCGTCTGAGCCACCAGGGAAGCCCCAGGTACTGTAAAACACTCTGGATACGTTATTTCCTGTCATTCTTACCAGCCCCTCAGAATGGTATTGGGTCATATGATTATTACCCATATTTTACAGGAAAGGAAGCCAAAACTGAAAGGAAAAAAAAGTAGGATGTACAAGGTCACAGGAAAAGAGGCAGAGGCGGGGTTCACAGCCAAATCCGCTGGAACCAAAGCTGATGTTCTTAATGACCACCTGATACAGCCCCAAGATTTACAAGAAATACCTGTTACAGATGCTCTGTGTGTATTTGAGGAAATGAATAAATTTGTTATTTAATTAGTTGAAAGGTGAAATGTTAGCCATTTTGATATCCACTCATTTCATTTCAATTTACCTCCTTCTATAAATAGAGTGTGAAACACAGCCTCTTTAGGCTATGTTTGGGTTAATAGCAGTTTTTCTATTAGGGATAGTATTCTCAGGAGTTACACATCATCAACATTTTTTAATACAAACTGATGAAAAAGCACACACAGATAGAATAATGGTGAATTTGGTCTCCTTACTTCAAAGATTCGGTGTGTGTGTGTTGCGGGGAGGGATCAAACCAGGTCAAGGACTTTAAAATGTTTTCTAAATTCTGAAACAAATACACAATTCATTATTACTATCTTTTTATGTTTATTTTCTTGAAGTTGGGACTCAGTATCCAAAACCCTAATTGAATGTTAAATTTCTCTCCCTCTATGACTGAGAGCAATCATTTGATGAGTATGTTTGCAAGACAAAATCAATACAGTCTTAAGCAATAAATTTATCTGACGAAGGTAAGTATCACAGTACAAGAGTTCCAGGTTTTTAGCATTCTTAACCAAAGCAATAAATAAACAGACTCCTCCCAAAGCAAAGATGGAAATATAATTATTCAGTCTCTCCATGTCAGATTTGCCCAGAAATTGAAATATTGTTAGCAAACACGGATTTAAATTTTGTGCTCCAATGAATTGGTAGATCTTAGTTTATTGTTTTGATTTCCCTGCATTCTACCACAGGGAAATTATGCAAACTCTCACACTACATGAAAAGAATACTGATAATTACAGAATTTGCCGCTTAGCTGGAAGATCATTCTGCAAATCTCTTCTGATCTATTGGCATGGTAGCCTGTGTATATTTGTGTCACTGCTGTTCTTAAGATGCGTGATCTGATACACGTGTTAAGTACGCATGAAACTGCAATGCCCAGCCAACTGTTCAATTCAGCAAATAAAAACCATTGTAGCTGGTTTTCTCTGAGGGGCTGGTTGCTTAACAGACTTAAGTTATCCTAGAGCCCAAGGTTGGAAGTCCACTGTCTGCTACCAACTCCATCTGCAGGTCAGAAGCCCTTGGAAAAGCTTCACGAAACACAAACCCCAGGTCCCACTCTAGACCGGCTGGGTGATCATCAGAGCCCAGAGAACCTGCCTTTAAATACACAGTGAGGTGAGGTGAGGTGAGGTGAGGTGACTCCTCTGCACTGGCAGATGGAGAGTGCTTCTGTGTCCATGACCCACAGAAGAGGTGGAAATAATGCCATACTTTGTTTTGTCTGCATGACACTCAACCTAACTACTTTTTGTTGTATTTATTTACTTATTTATTTTTTAATAAAATCTGTTGGATCCCACTCCCCCTCAACCTTTCCCCTGACTGCCATAATGTCATGGAGATACAAGCTTATAGGCTTTGTTTCCATCTGGAAAGTCTATGCTGCTTAGAAGCCAAGAAAAATGTATTTATCATGGAGCCTTAGAGGGTGTCTGTTTCCAGTGTTCTATCTGCATTCTCCACGGTAATTCTCTGTTGAGGTTCAAAGTCTTCTCTCCATTATAAATAATAACCCTTCAACTCTATGAAAGCAGCAAGTCTTTCAGTTAAACATCTCTTTTCACCTGGCCATCCTAAATCAAAAAAGTAATGGAGTGTAGAAAAAAATACACGGGCTTTTAATCCTGCACTTACTACCTGGCAGATTGTTGAGTCCCATGGTGCCTCTGTTCCCTCATCTGCAAAATGGGATTTAATGGCATTATTATAATATACATACCTCACGGAATTATAAGAATTAAATGAGATAACTCATGCAAAATGTATGCACTAAATGTTGTTGTTCAGTCACTAAGTCATGTCTGACTCTTTGCTACCCACATGGACTGTAGCCTGTCAGGCTTCTCTGTCCATGGGATTTCCTAGGCAAGAATACTGCAATGGGTTGCCCTGCCCTTCTCCAGGGCATCTTCTCAACCCAGGGATTGAACCTGCATGTCCTGAACTGGCAGGCGGGTTCTCGACTGCTGAGCCACGAGGGCAGCCCATGACTAAAGAGATGGTAGCTCTTACGGTAATCGGGCTTCCCAGGTGGCACTAGTGGTGAAGAGCCTGCCTGCCAGTGTAGGAGATGCAGGTTCCATCCCTGAGTTGGGACGGTCGCCTGGAAAAGGGCATGGCAATCCACTCCAGTATTCATGCCTGGAGAATCCCATGGACAGAGGAGCCTGGCAGGCTACAGTCCATCATATGGAAAATAGTCGGACGTGATTGAAAGGACATAGCTTGCAGCGTGCATTATGGTACTTGCTATGACTAAACGTTGTTTTCCAGACTGCTGAACCCTGGAGTTCTGTATTAGACGTGGTTTGATCCACCGTTTTCTTACTAAAGATGGGAACACAATCCCAGTTATGGTTTGTCCCCAAGCAGTGTTCAATAGACAGATTTAGTTTATTTAGAATCAGGGAGGTCATACTCGCACATTCTTTTCTCCGGTCAGAAAATGGAATGAGTCAATTATTTCTGCATCATCCCCCTTCAGAAAGATATTGATGGGGTTTCCCTAGTGGTTCAGTGGTTAAGACTTCACCTTCCAATGGAGGAAGGGGTGCTGGTCCCATCCGGGTAAGGGGAGTTAGGATTCCACATGCAAACAGAACATAAACAACAGAAGTAATGTTGTAACAAAAATTCAATAAAGACTTTAAAAAAGAAAGAAAGATACTAACAAACCACAGTGTTGGGGGAAGTGTCCAGGGAAGTGTTAGAAACCAAGACTGCATTCTGCAGGAAATATTTTAGCATCTGGCATTCTCAGCTAGGAAAAGAAAAGCCATCAGGGAAAGTATGACGGTTGTCTTCAAATATCTCCATAGCTGTTCCAAAGAGATAGAAGAGGCTTGCTGAGATGGTCCCAAGAAGTAGACTCAGAGATGAGCTGTAAAGCTTCCCCAGCACTCAGAATCTCAGGATTTCCCGTGACCTGAGCACTCTGCTTCTCCTCAAGCTAATGAGAAATGAGTGTTAATTTTTAAAAATCATATTACAGTGCTGCCCTTTCTGAATATTCAAAAATGGCTGGGTTCCTGCTGGGAATGGTAGCCTGCAAATTAGAAAGGAGCCGCTGTAATTCACATGAGAAAAACAACCCCCGAAACATAGACATATGAGTCACAAAGGCCAGCTGGCTGGCGAATGATTTAAGGGGGTCCAGAAGCCCCATTTACAGGCGTCGGGCTCTCCAGACTGTTTAGAGCTCTGGAACATCATGATTACTGGTACAGGGGAGGGGGAATACTACACAAATGTCCCTGGCTGCTCGACAAAGCCCTGGCCACAGGAAACCCATCCAGAGAGGGTGGGTGGGGACTTTCCTTAATCTGGAAAGCAGACCATTGTTTAACAGGACCTGAATCCCCTGAATTCAGGAAAGAATAGGAAAGCTACTTTTTCTTCAACTTGATTTTCGTGATCCAAGGCATGATGCAGTAGATAGGAAGCTCTGAAATCCCTAAGTTTATTCCATAAAAATACAACTTACACCTTGTTTGATAACAGTGCCATTGTAGGGAATTTCCTGGCAGTTTAGTGGTGAAGACTCCACACTCCCAATGGGGGTGAAGAGCCCCCATTTGACCATGCTGACACCTTGATCTCAAGGGGCACAGGTTAGACCCCTGGTTAGGGAACTAAGATCCTGCATGCCACATGGTAGGCCAAAAATAAAAAATAAGTAACATTAGAAAAATAAATAATGTCACTATTAAAACCCTTCCCAGGTGGCGCTAGTGGTTAAGAACCCATCTGCCAATGAAGGATACCCTAGTTCAATCCCTGGGTCGGGAAGATCCCCTGGAGGAGGGCATGGCAACCCACTCCAGTATTCTTCCCTGGAGAATCCCATGGACAGAGGAGTCTGGCGGGCTACCGCCCATGGGGTGGCAAAGAGTCGAGCATGACTAAAGTGACTTAGCATGAATTAAAACACATCTTTTCTGGGAAAATCAAAGTCTAACAAAATTGTTATGCCTACTATAAAAACAAAAGAGTTAGCCAGTCTAGATGATATACAAGCAAGCTTCTTGCAAATGAATGCCATGCCTATTCGACTCTCAAGCATCATATTCTCTAAACATAAACCATTTATGGGTACTGTGGTCCTTATGTGTCCCCCTAAAATTCATATGTTGAAACCTAACCCCCCAAAATGATTCTATGAGGAGGTAGGGGCCTTTGGAAGATGATGAGGTCATAAGGATAGAGTCCTCATGAATGAGATTAGTGCCCTCATAAAAAAGGCTCCAAACAGCACCCTCATCCCCTTCAGCTACGTAAGGAGACAACTAGAAAGACAAGGAAGAGAGCCCCCATTTGACCATGCTGACACCTTGATCTCGAACTTCCAGCCTCTGGAACTGTGAGAAATAGATTTCTGTTGTTTTTAAGTCATTTTAGGTATGGTACCTGGGCTTCCCAGGTGGCTCAGTGGTAAAGAATCTGCCTGCCAATGCAGGAGCCATAGAAGATGTGAGTTCAATTCCTGGGTCGGGAAGATTCCCTGGAGGAGGAAATGTCAACCCACTCCAGTATTCTTGCTAGGAGAATCCCATGGAGAGAGGAGCCTGGCAAGCTATAGTCCACTGGGACCCGAAGAGCTAGAGATGACTAAAGTGATTGAGTATACATACATGCATATTATAGGGTATCTTGTTTTAGCAGCCGAAAGGACAACATCAATGAGAGAGCCATCTAAGAAGGAAGACAAAGGGGCATAAAGGTTTACATTCATTGCTCTGGAAGGTGCAGTGGAAATGGCAGAATTGGCACCAAAACTCCAACCTGCTTCTCCTACTGGTACGTTATAGACTGAAGAAGCCAGAGACCCTGGAGAGGGCTGTTGGGCAATGTGGCCAAAATGCCAACCTAACCTAGGCTAATGCAAGGCAACAGAATAAACTGGAAGGGTGCCATGTTAAGACCCAAGGTTTGAAAGAGTGGAGCCAAGACCATAAATGCCAGAATTGAAGTGGAAGATGGGAAAGAGACTCTTTGGAAAATCAGTGCTGCTCCAGATATTCTAACAGATGCTCTCATACTGAGCAGAGACTTGCTATTTGCAAAGTTAACCAGAGTTTCCAAATCCTAGGTTCAAAATCCTGTGGGCAATTGGAAAATCTTACATGATCGCAAACTAGACCTCCACAGGGAAAGGTAATACTACCATTTTGCACAGCTCTGAGAGACACGATTTACAATACGGAACATGTCTTCTAGAGTCGTGCAACGTGGCAGGCCTACAGCACAGTTGATATTTTAGCAGTGATCTGAGCTAGTGACCAAGCCTAGCTCACTGCCCAGCATGTGTATCTTGGTGTGGCCTTTTTGCTTTCTCTTCAGCATGAAGTGACAGACTTCATTTTTGGGGGCTCCAAAATCACTGCAGACAGTGACTGCAGCCACGAAATTAAAACTCTCGCTCTTTGGAAGAAAAGCTATGACAAACCTATACAGCATAATCACTTTGCTGACAAAAGTCCATATAGTCAAAGCTGTGTTTTCTCCAGTAGTCATGTATGGATGTCAGAGTTGGATCCTAAAGAAGGCTGAGTGCCAAAGAATTGTTGCTTTCGAACTGTGGTGCTGGGGAAGACTCTTGAGAGTCCCTTGGAGAGCAAGGAGATCCAATCAGTCAATCCTAAAGGAAATCAATCCTGAATATTCATTGAAAGGACTGATGCTAAAGCTGAAGCTCCAATACTTTGGCCACCTGATGTGAATAGTGGACTCAGTGGGAAAGACCCTGATGCTGGAAAGGATTGAAGCCAGGAGGAAAGGGAGGTGACAGAGGCTGAGATGGTTGGATGGCATCATCAACTCGATGGACATGAGTTTGAGCAAGCTCTGGGAGATACTGAAGGACAGGGAAGCCTGGCACGCTGCAGTCCATGGGGTCTCAAAGACTCGGACACAACTGAACAGCAACATGGGAGGGTAAAAAAGGATGACACTTTTAAGCCAGTTGCAAATATCAATAATGGAAATAGAGAGAAATCGAAAAGAAATGTTGAATAAATTCAAGGGTAAAATTTGAATTTGGTAGTTGCTTCAAGGCAGCCAGTACTCTATAAGGAATCAAGAAAAAGTAATTTCTGAAACTGTTGAGCGAGTGTTCCAGCAAGAATTTATTTTAATTGCTTTATAAATTGCTTTAATCCTATATTTAGGGAATCATTAGGGGCCTGAAAGGGTCACTTAAAATTTTCACTTATGCTTAACTAAGTTTTATAGAGAAAATTACATGTTTTAATAGTATTCATAGAATCAGGGACTTGTAAAGGTCTCAAGATGTGTCCTTTTAAAATAGCAAAGGTCTGTGACTCAATATCACTTAATTCTCACAATAGCCCTGTGAGATAAAGATAATTATTCTTTTTATAGATGAGGCAACTGACCCTCTGAGGGTCTGAATTATTTGCAAAGTAAGCAATTTGAAGGAAGGATTCTACCTTATTCATCTTTCCATCTCAAGGGTCTGGAACATGGCAGACACTCAGCATTATTATTTCAAGGGTTCTCAAAGCACGGTCCCCAGACCAGCAGCAGCAGCATCACCTGGAAACTTTTTAGAAATGCAAACTCCCAGGCTCCACCCAGACTTCCTGACTCAAACACACCCAGTACAGGGCAACCTACATTTTAACAAGCCCTCCAGGAGACTGAACAGAGGTCTGTATAGTCAAAGCCATGGTTTTTCCAGTAGTCACATACAGATGTGAAGGTTGGACCATAAAGAAGGCTGAGCATCAAAGAATTGATGTTTTTGAATTGTGGTGCTAGAGAAGACTCTTGAGAGTCCCTTGGACTGTAAGGTGATCAAATCAGTCAGTCCTAAAGGAAATCAAGCCTGAATATTCATTGGAAGGACTGATGCTGACACTCCAATATTTTGGTCACCTGATGCAAAGAGCCAATTCATTAGAAAAGACCAATGCTGGGAAAGATTGAGGACAAGAGGAGAAGAGGGCAACAGAGGATGAGATGGTTGGGGGGCATCACTGACTCAATGGACATGAGTTTGAGCACACGCTGGGAGACAGGGAAGGATAGGGAGGCCTGGTGTGCTGCAGTCCATGGGTTTGCAAAGAGTCGGATGTGACTTCACAACTGGACAATAACAACCAGGAGATGGTGGTGCACGTGAAAGTGTGTAAGAAGACTGGTGTTCAATGAGCAGTAAATGAAGTGTAGTCAGATGAGACGGCGTGTATCCAGGTTCCTCAGAGCCCTGGGAGACCCAGGGGAGCAAGTGTCAAAGAGCTAGGATAGTAACATCTCAGTTCTGGACTGATCTCTGCTGGAGTCTCCTCGTCCTCATTCTCAGAAGAGCCGTATGCCCTCAAACCACAGTGTGCCAGGATCTGCGCGAAGCTGCCATGCCCGCACCTCACCTCGCCACCAGCAATGTGCACAGAATCCCAGTCCCTTCCCTGCAATGAATACAATTAGTCAAGTTTCCACTTTTCTTTCTTCCTCCCAAATCCCCGGCAGTGAGGGCCACCTGAGAAAAGAAAATTTCATTTTGCACAAAACCAGATTTATCTCTGTTCTTTGCACAACAATACAATGAAAGCCCAAATGATTCTCCACATTTGGTAGCACTTAGAAGCTTTTCATCAGTGCAGGAATAAGGAGTACAACTATTTCCCTCATTTCTGTTTACGGCAGCGATACAGCTGAAAGAAAACAATTTAAATCTATCAACCGCAGAGATGTTTTTGACTTAAGACAAGCACCAAAGTTTCAGCATTTATCTAGCATCACAGCTTGTCTTGAGATGAAAACAGCCTACGAGATCAGCTATCTAGTCCCTGCAAGATGATATACAGTGGTACCCAGAACAGTTTCTGTTAAAGAATTATGTATATATTTTAATATGTATCAGGAAAAAAACATGTAACTTTCATATCATACCCACAATTTCACGGATATTATTGCTTGTGGTGGTGATGCACTTCTCCTCTGTTCTCACGTGCTCAGTCATGTCCAATTCTTTGCGACCCCATGGAGGAGACCACCAGGCTCCTCTATCCATGGGATTCTCCAGGCAAGAATACTGGAATGGGTAGCCATTTCCTTCTCTGGGGGATCTTTCTGACCCAGGGATCGAACCTGCATCTCCTGCATTGCAGGTGGATTATTTACCCCTTGAGCCATAAGGGAAGCCCTTATTATTGCTCAGAGTAAAGTTAAAGTAATTAGTGAGTCAAAAACAAAAGTGAAATGATTTCAGAAAACATCTGTAAATAAGCAATAGCCCAGGTGTTGTGCAGATATGGCAGAAATCATGAAAGTGATACACAAAGTTTGGGGATTAGGTAATCACCCCAACAGGCTGCTGGAAGGGAAGAGAATTCACCCCACTCCAGGTGGTTCGATTGGAGAATTGTCAATGAAGGAAATTCTTAGGGAATTGTGGGCAGTGTTAAGAGAACTGAAGGTGATGCTGAGGCATCTGGGAATCAATGGGTGGAGGAAGTCATCCCCGCCCCAAGGCTGAAGGGACAATGGATGGAAATAATGCAGCTGGAGCTCTGGAGGAGAAGTGACCTGGAAAGAGCCAAGACAGAGTCCTGGAGTGAAGGAGTGTGAGAAAACAGCTCAACCTTTCCTCCTTCCTCTCATCTGCCTCTTCTTCCCACTGGCCAAACCCAACTGGAAGCCAGAGGCAAAGGAACCAGGCAGTCCCTATGGTCCAGGCAGTGCCTATGGTAGAGGCCAGGCCCCAAGACACAGGTGGCACAAGGGATGAGCACAGTGATGGAAAAGACAGCGCTAGTGACAGGGAGACAGGAGTCTATCGCACTTGCTTCTTTCAGACGTGCAGACCTGCTGCCCAGCAGGAAAGGCAGGCCAAGGGGGCTTCAGGAAGACTCACTGGTCAGAAATATGACTGCAGAGATTGGTAGATCTCAGAGAAATTCCATAAGGTATCTGCACCTCAGTTTCTTTATCTGGAAAATGGGAAGATTATCTCTGCATTGCAGGTTGGTTGATGCTCAATAAAAAGTAGCAACTTTCATGCCAAATGAAAGAAGCCAAACACAAAAAGTCACATATTGCATGATTCCATTCATATGAAATATCCAGAATAGCTAAATCCATAGAAACAGCAGATCGGTGCCTGCCTCAGGCTGGGGGGAAGGGAAACTGGGGAGTGACTGCTTAAGGGGTTGATTTCATTTGGAGGGTGCTTAGAGGGGGATAGTGAACCCGTGTTGCAACTAGACAGCTATGGTGGTTGGACAACATTGTGAATATACTAAATGCCAATGAATCACTCACTTTGAAATGATTATATTTAATACTAATTTGCTAGGGCTGCCATAACAAAGTACCACAACCTTGAGTGCCTTAAATAACTGAAATGTATTGTTTCACTATTCCTGGGTCTGGAAGATCTGCTGGAGAAGGGATAGGCTACCCACTCCAGTATTCTTGGGCTTCCCTTGTGGCTCATCTGGTAAAGAATCCAATAGAATCCAATCTGCCTGCGATGCGGGAGACCTGGGTTTGATCCCTGGGTTGGGAAGATCCCCTGGAGAAAGGAAAGGCTATCCACTCCAGTATTCTGGCCTAGAGATTTCCATGGACTACAGTCCATGGGGTTGCAAAGAGTCAGACATGACTAATCGACTTTCACTTTCTTTCTGGAGACTGGAGGTCCAAGGTCATGGTGTTTCATGGTTAGTGCCAGGCATCTCTCCTTGCCTTGAAGATGGTCAACTTCTGTGTGTCTCTATGTCCAAATTCCCCCTTTGTATAAGGGTATCAGTCATGTTGGATCCAAGGGCCCAGCTAGTACAGGAGGACGGCATCATAACTTCACTAATCTGCAAGAAGCCTGTTTACAAATGAGGTCAGTTCTGAGATGCTGGGGACTTCAATATAGGAACTTAGTGGAAAGGGGAACAATTAAACCCTGAACAACAGTTAATTTTATATTATATGAATTTCACCTCATTAAAAATATGGGAGAAAAGTAACTAATTATGATCGTTATTATGAAAGTCAGTGGCCCATTATCTCAAGGTCAGGTGTAGCATAAAAACCCCTATCAAGAATTAATTCTTTGCAGAAACAGAGACAAAGACATGGAGAAACAGACTTGTGGACACAGTGGGGGAGGAAGAGGGTGGGACGAACTGGGAGATTAGGATTTACATATATATACTACCTACCAGGATTCCCAGGTGACGCTAATGGTAAAGAATCCCACTGCCAGTGCAGGAGATTTAAGATGACCCAGAGGGATGGTACGGGGAGGGAGGAGGGAGGGGGGTTCGGGATCAGGATGGGGAACACGTGTATACCTGTGGCAGATTCATGTTGATGTATGGCAAAACCAATATAAGATTGTAAAGTAATTAACCTCCAATTAAAATAAATAAATTTATATTAAAAAAAAGAGAGACTCAGATTCAATCCCTGGGTTGGGAAGATCCCTTGGGGGAGGGCATGACAACCCACTCAAGTATTCTTGCCTGGAGAATCCCATGGACAGAGAGAGGAGCCTGGTGGGCTACAATCCAAAGGGTCTCAAAGAATCAGACACTGAGCGACTAAGCACAGTGACATTGTGATAACTCTTATTACCTGGGAGTTTCCTGCTCTGGTCTACCCTGGCCTCATCTCCACCCTGTGCTGGCTGAGTCCTGCCGAGTCCACTCACTCCTTGGGGGGTCTCATGAGACTCCTGCACCTTGTCACTCTGCTGTGACTGTTGCTTACATGTCGCCTTTATCATTGTCTGCAGCCAGACGTGTATCACTGTAAATGCTCAGAGTTCTCCTTGAGCATGGACCTTTCCTTCCTTCCTCCGTGCTTTGTCAGATGGGAGTGATCTGATTCATCTGTGAGTCCTGGAGATGGCATCTATTTGGCTCTGGAGTCTGCTTTCTAAACCTGGACCTCTGTCCCAAGTCAGCATGGTTTCTGTCTGCTCCACTGGCCCCCCTACGTTTTCTTGTAACAATTGTTAACATGTACTGAGGACTGACTGTGTGTCCAGGGCTGTTATTATCTGTATGTCAGAGATGAGGAAACTTGGACCCAGTAGGGTTATAAGTCCCAAATCACAAGAGCCAGGACATATCAGAAGGAAATGAACCCTGGCTCCAAAACCTCTGTTCTTACCTACAACACTGGACTTGTCTTTGAACACCACTAACACCATTAACATTGCTACCCTACTAATACTTTAAATCTGATCACAGTTTACACAACATTTTAACAGAACTGAAGAAATGTGTCATTGAATCCAGTGTTGAAAGAGCATCTGGGGCTAAACTCAAATTCAACAAGTATTTATATACTACTACAACTACTAACTCGCTTCAGTCGTGTCCGACTCTGTGCGACCCCATGGACTGCAGCCTTCCAGGCTTCTCCTTCCCTGGGATTCTCCAGGCAAGAACACTGGAGTGGGTTGCCATTTCCTTCTCCAATGCATGAAAGTGGAAAGTGAAAGTGAAGTCACTCAGTCGTGTCTGACTCTTAGCGACCCCACGGACTGCAGCCTACCAGGCTCCTCCATCCATGGGATTTTCCGGGCAACAGTACTGGAGTGGGGTGCCATTGCCTACTGACTTTAATGTTTTTCCTCATCTACAATTTCACAAATACTGCCTAAGACAAGGATTAGCCTCATTGTTTGAATCAAAGCAAGAGTATACCTTATTTCACTTAGCAATTTTACAGTTTTTCAAACATTTCCACATATAATATTTGAACTTTATAAAATTCCTTGAAGCAGAAAAAAATGGAAACAATTATTCCTATATTTCAGATGATAAAACTGAGGCTGTCAAACATTGAGACGCAACTTGAATTAAGGTCTCCTGGCTTGTAACCTTCTATATAACATGCTGTCTATCAATGGACTCGTTTGGGGATAATATATTCACAACAATTCAGCCAATTTGGCAAGTGCTGTTCTGTAATCTCTGTTATAAAAGGCAGCATGCCACTTTTCCTTCATCTAGCTAGAATCAATTTCTAACAAGAGTGTTCTCCAACAGAAGTGTTTCTGCATTGCTTTGAATGATAGAATGAAATATTCAAGCAACTGGCCTTATGTACAACACATATGCAATGAAGGTGAGGAAATGACCCCTGATTCTCTTTGGTATCAACGTTCTCCATTTAATCAGGGGATCGAGATGGTCATGGGGTAAGTATTTGGACTAGATCCCTGTCTCCAGCAACAGCATGGTCAAGGCAGGAGATCTGCTCTCCTCCTCGCTAGAATTACAGGAAGGAAGGAAGATTTCAGTTCTTTGGTAGGCGTCCATCCCAAAGACTTCATTTCCCTTTGTGTTTTCACAGCCAGGAAATCCCTCATCAGATTGAAATAAATCCCTCTTTCTCTTCTCTAAGCCCTCAGCTTGCTCTGTTTTCTAGGAGGAGAGGGAACAGCTGCTTATTCCTAAGAAGCAGCAACCAATCCCTGAAATCTGTCCACCCCAGCATGCTGTGGGATTCCAAATATTTTAGTGTCAGACATCTGAGTGTTAATTACTTTACAGTGGCTCCCACATCCAGGCTGATGGGTGCAAAGCCAAGCTGGCCGAGCTAAGCATTGCAGGAAGAGAAAGCAGAAAGCAGGTTCTGGCATCACCGGAGGGTCCTAACATCACCCAGATTCTCACACATTACTTGTTTGTCACCATCCATCACTCTACCCCAGGGCTCGGCACCTACCACCACCCGCCCCCAGACACCTGTGTCTGCAAAGACACACTCAGGTATGCAAAAAAGAAACTCTGGGTTTGACCTTTCACTCACTCTCTCAGTTCCTCTCCCACCTCATTGCATCCCACCCTGATCCATTAATTTCCTCTTGGATCTTGAAATGTTCCCTTAGTCTAAAGCTGCATGTCTTATCTAGTTTCTTGCCCATAGCCAGGGGTTTTGGGGTAACAGCTTTGCACAATAAGTATAATACTTTCTCACATAGCCCATGCCATTTCCCCATGGTGTACAATGACTGGGAGAAGCAGAGTCTGTATCACACATTACTAATAGGAAGACTTAGGGAGTAATCATTGCAACACAAACACCCCATAGCAAAAGAAAATCTTAGAAGTTGGTCCTTGGTCCCCTCGGTGGGTGGGCATTTAGCTGGAACTAGTATTCTTGCCTGGAGAAACCCAGGGACAGAGGCGCCTGACAGGCCACAGCCCATAAGGGACAAAAGGAGTCGAACACAAACGAAGTAACTGCCCACACGCAGAGCATAAATATAGTCATCATAATATCCATTATAATAAAGAAACGATCTAATTTTATAATATATCATGATCTAACAAATGAAAGTGATAAAAATAAAACACTAGATCATTAAAAAATAAGTCTCATTAACCAGAGATAGTTCTGGACCCCAACCATTTCTACTGGGGGACGAACAGTACTTGAATCCTTGTCTCCTTGTTGGGAAAGTGACAACGATTAACAGGATGTGTGCTCTGTGCTTAACACTTTCAGCTGCGTTCCTTCTCCGTCTTACCAGCAACCTCAAGCACAGATCCGACGTGGTAAATTCTGTAGTTTAGACTCCTGCATTCCTTCTGGGGGACTTGAGGACTTCAATCCACATAATCCTGGCCTCCATGCTCCTCTTGAGCTCTTTGTGAACCTTAAAAGTCTGTACTCTATTCCTTCCGCAAATGAAACTATCAGGAATGCGCAGATCCTGGGCTCCTGTCCCTCATCACCGGTTCCCCACACACTCCCAATGAGAGTTCTAGATCAGGGGCTGTCCAATGGGACTTCTGATAAGTTTTTTGGTTGTTGTTGTTGTTTTTTTTTTTAATGTGGACTTTTTGTACAACATTGTAAATTTGTTACAACATTGCTTCTGTTTTATGTTTCAGTTTTTTGGCCTCCAGGCATGTGGGATCTCAGAGAAGGCAATGGCACCCCACTCCAGTACTCTTGCCTGGAAAATCCCATGGATGGAGGAGCCTGGTGGGTGGCAGTCCATGGGGTCGCTAAGAGTCGGACAAGACTCAGCGACTTCACTTTCACTTTTCACTTTCCTGCATTGGAGAAGGCAATGGCAACCCACTCCAGTGTTCTTGCCTGGAGAATCCCAGGGACGGGGGAGCCTCGTGGGCTGCCGTCTATGGGGTCACACAGAGTCGGACACGACTGAAGCGACTTAGCAGTAGCAGTAGCAGCAGCAGCATGTGGGATCTTGGATCCCCAGGATCAGCCCAGCACCCTCTGCATTGAAGGACGAAGTCTTGACCACTGGACTGCCAGGGAAGTCCCTCTAATAAGGCGTAGACCATTCCACAGAAGAGAGGGGCCATAACCTTATAATCACACACACAACAGCCCTCAATGGGGGAAAAACTCCCTAGAGAGCCACCAAAACCTGTGTGTATCACCGACTTGAGCAATTACTTACTCTTTTGCAATTAAAGTCACTCAGGAAAATGAAATTGTTACTGTGAGGAGCAGCTAACCAGCAAAAGGCCAAAGTGCGCTTTCAGCCATATGGCAGGCGATTCCCATTGATGTCGACAGAGAATTTGCACGTGAGCAACTGCGAGGCAAGTCTCATTCCTGGGAGAAGCTCTGAAGTTTCACTATCGCAAAGGGAAGCAGGAAAGTGTAGGGACTGAGTGTGGCTATATGAAGCCGTCATTTTTATGCAAACAGATAGACTAAGCACGCACCCAGTTCGTTATAGTATATTCTTCTATCCTGTCCAAGTTTTAGGGGAGGTAGAAGAGAGTACATCTTCTGCAAAAGCTTCCTTTTTAAATTTCTTTCAGCACATTGATATTCTGCTCATAGCAAAGAAACACTCAAGAATAGTATCTGTTTTGAGTTAGTGAGTAAAGATCCTTAATATGCTAAGAATCGTGCCGATGGGATGCACAAGGTCTAAAATGCAAAATTTAACACATGGGCTCCGTGTTTGAGGTTGTTGGTAAGATGGAGGAGGAACCCACGGAAAGCAATAAACACATGTGCTCTTAACTGGTGTCACTTTCTCAAGAAGGAGACAAAAGGATTTCTTAGAAGAAGTCTTGTCACCAGCCTCCACACAGACAGGTATGAAGGTATAAAGGTCAGAGGATAGTGCCAGCCCTGGTGCAGATATGCTTGGCCTGGGTCAAACCCCACACAGCAGGTTGTTAAGCAAAAATCATCAGCCATGTGTCAAAACATTCCAGATTTTCACTCATTGGCATGAAATAAAGCCTCTGACGTAAGGGCTGGTCTTATAAAGGCTGCATGTGGATTTTAAACTCAGAGAGGAAAGACATTGCTTCGTGCTTTTATTTCACGCCTGTAGGCTCAAGTATGTGACTGCTCCAACCATCCCATAAGAGGGAGGGATCCCAGTGAGAAAGCAGGGGAAAGGAAACACAGAGTTAGTCCAGAAAAGGTGGGAGATACAGGAGAATCCTTCACTGGGTTCACCGTAGCACTCTTTGCCTGGAGGAGAGTGAGCTAACCTGGGGTGATGACCACGGTCAGAATAATCCCAGTAATAATAGTAATAATAACAGCTAACACCCACTGAGTGCTCTCCGTGAGCCAAGCACTGAGTTAGGTGCTCTACACACATTACCTGATGATTGCATCCTCTCAAATTCATCCCATGTGAATTTCAACTTCCCCGCATAGTAGGTACTACTGTTGCTTCCATTGTACAGATGAGGAAAGTGAGGGTAAATGATGCAGGAAAGGAGATAAAAAGTGGATAGACCAGTTAGGAAGGAATGGGAATGGGCAGAAAAAGTAAAGGACGGTCATGGAGTGGGAGAGTCTGGCCAAGATTTGCAGGGGAAGGGATACATCCACAAGGTCAACAAAGGCAGATGGTCCAGATCCCAGCAGGCAGGCAGGGTCCAGGGTCTGGATCATTAGTGGATGAGTCAGCCAGCCCAGTGGTCCCTGGTAGCAAGCTCTAATCACAGGCACAGAAAACACACATATTGAGCAGCAGCTCTTTCATAGTTCCTGCTGCGTGAGATTCTTATAACCACCCTGAGGTACAAACACCAGGACAGAGGTTCAGAAAGCACCTCACCTAAACACCAGGACAGAGGTTCAGAAAGCACCTCACCTAAGCTCACATCCTTGGGAATCCGTAGAGCTGTTACTCAAGGAACTGTTCAAGCTCAGATCAGATCAGATCAGTCACTCAGTCGTGTCCGACTCTTTGCGACCCCATGAATCGCAGCACGCCAGGCCTCAAGGCACCTGTTAAACGCAGCTGCCTCTCAGGGTTGCTTAACCAGCACCTCGGGTTCTTGGTTCTTGAAACTTGAAACACATTGACCACTTGGAGTATGAACCAAAGTTCCAGAGCCTGAGAGACCCACTGGATAAGAAGGGAAGACCATTTCCACGATGGGATGGACGGTGACCTCCAGTAAGTGACTGATGGTGGCAGGAGCAGGCTTGAAGGACAAAGCAGAGGTCAGATCAGCAAACTGCAAGGAGTGAGACAAGAGGCATGCTGGGTGATGACCATGTGATAGAGGAAGAGAGGCCATAAGGATCGGAATGAAGCAAGAGGCCTGATATTCAGTTGGCCCATCACACCCACAAACAGCCTCAGTTGCCTCTGCAGCACTGAACAGCCAGCAAAAACAGCGCTGTCTGTAGAAGGGAAGGGGCTCTGTGTCCTTCAAAATTCCCTCCCTAGACGCTCCAGATGCTGGGATTGTAGACAACAAATTTGAGCCTCCTTTGAACTCTTACCCCTTGGGATGGTCAAGATTCAACTCAGTATCTTTTTCCTCCACCACTAACATCCTTCCCACTTAATGTGATGTGGTGTCATCCCCAAGACCTTATTCAGATGCTTCTTTTTAATTCACTCTCAGACGCAGTCCTGAGGTCAGACAGTTTGCATGCATCAGACTCTTTGCCACCACAGTGATTGCAGCCCACATGTCTCCTCTGTCCATGGAATTTTCCAGGCAAGCATACTGGAGTGGGTTGCTATTTCCTACTCCAGGGGAATCTTCCCAAACCAGGGATCAGACCTGCGCCTCCTGCATTGGCAGGTGGATTCTTTTACCACTGTGCCACCTGGGGAGCCCCAGACACTCTGAGGCAGATCCAAAGATCCAGAGCATTCTATCATGTTATTAATTGTGTTATTAAAAGCTTCCTCCCAGCAATGTGTCCCCAAATCCTCAGAGGCTTCCAGCCTCTGTCTCACCTCAGATATAGGTAGATGACCCTTGTTAAACTGTCAGGTCTAATTACTAGTTCATACTCTAACCTCTTCTCTAATTTAAAAGACTCCTCATTTCAGTTCTTTTTTATTTCCCTGCTTCCATTCTTTCTTTTCAGCAAAATGAGAGATTAAGGCCTAACCACCTTAGTGGTCTCAGTGCCACTAATAATGAGAAAACCATTGGTTAATTTTTTTTTTCTAAAGATAAGAAGGTAGCAGTCTTTTCAAATAAGGAAAGGGAAAGGCTTTCCATAGGGAGCAGGCGGAAAGGTGATAAATGGAAAACAGTGTAGCAACTGCACTTCAGTTTGCAACTTCTTTCCTGCGTCCCTTTGAAGCCGACTGGATTGAAAGCATTTGTTTCTTCACAAGAATAGAATGTTTGACAACTAATTAAACCAGGCTTTTGACCTTAGGCTTGAACAAAGTTTGTGATCATGGAGTACAGAGCTAGGTTTAAAATAAGGGGAGGGGAGTGTGGCTACCATAAACATGGCTGGGGATTAGAAAAGGCTGTTGATGAACCGGTTCTGGTTTTCAAGAGTGGACGCGTGCCATACACTAATGGTCAATTTGCCTCTTTTTAAAATGCACTGACTGACCATGCAAACCTTATTTTACCTCATTTAATCGTGTGCTGGTGTTTCAAAAGGCACTTCCGAATGAAGTGTGGTTCAAGGTCCTGACTCTGAACTGTTTAGAAAGCTAACTCCCCCATCCACCTGTCCACTGCCTCTGGCCTTGCCTCCCAGTAGGCTTGCTTCAAGCTGGCAGCCAGAGTGAGCCTTTTAAAATGGGACAGCTCACGTCACTCTGTGCTCAGGAATCAGCCAAAGATATCTCTTTATCTGTGAAAGTAAAATCCAAAGTCCTGGCTAAGACATCTGTGGCCACCCAGTCTTATTCCCACCTCATCTCTCTCTTTTTTCTCTCTCTCCCCCTATACCTGCACCTTGCATTTCCTAAAACACCCTCGCTGCCCATTCTGTTTGCCTTCTGCAGGGAATGCTCTTCCCCAGGTTTCAATGTGATTTATTCCTTCACCTCATTTAGATCTGGACACAAGTCCCCTTACTAGTGAGGCCTTTTCTAATCACTCGACTCAAAACAGCAAACCCCAACCTTCCATAGCCCCTACACACACGCATACATACCCATGCATGCATACACATGCCTTTTTGTTCAAGATTCAAGGGTTCCAGTTGTGAGTCCCACGGAGCCCTCTGCACCCCTGTTAAAGCTCTAAAATCTAGAAAAGGCACCTTTGCAGAGCTCTTAGAGGCTTCCTGTTGGCTTTGTGGTAAAGAAACTGCCTGCAATGCGGGAGACCCAGGTTTGATCTCTGGGTCAGGAAGATCCCCTGGGGAAGGGAATGGCTACCCATATCAATATTCTTGTCTGGAGAATCCCATGGACAGAGGAACCTGGCAGGCTACAGTCCATTGTGTTGCAAAGAATTGGACATGACTGAGCGACCTGGTAGGCTGCAGTCCATGGGGTTGGGAGGAGTCCAATATGACTGAGCGACTTCACTTTCAACTTTTCACTTTCATGCACTGGAGAAGGAAATGGCAACCCACTCCAGTGTTCTTGCCTGGAGAATCCCAGGAACGGGGAGCCTGGTGGGCTGCCGTCTATGGGGTCACACAGAGTCGGACAAGACTGAAGCGACTTGGCAGCAGCAGCAGCTGCAGAGCGACTAACACTTTCACTTTCCAGAGTTCTTCACAGCATTGACTTAGAGGCTTCCCTTTAGGTCAGGTCCTCAAAGGCAGCATCTATGGAGGGGACCCCAAAGAGCCAGCCCCCCTCTTAGTCTCCTCTCCAGGAATTTGGATTTTGAACCAAAAAAAAAAAAAACCCAGGCTACATTTGGGTGGCTGGGTCTGCAATATCGTCTCCCAGCGATTTGTGAGTAACAGAGAAGAACAAAGCTCAGGCCCAGAGAGGAACAAAGAGGAAAGGCAGTTTCAAGGCCTGCCATTTGCATCACCCACCTTGCATGGCTGAAACACCCCAATATCCTAAAAGAAGCTTCTCTTTTCTGTTAAGTTAGTTTGAAAAAGACAGGCTATCTTTTTCATCTCTGCATCCAAAGTGCCTGACATGAAACAGATAATAAAATACCTAGAACAGAGTGAATGAACAGATGAATGAACACATGAGCGGGTGAGTGAGGGCCACGATGCCTGTCACTCACAGAGCAGGACATTTTGAGAGACATTGGAAGACAGCTCTCTGTGACAAGACAATGACACTGGTCTTAAGAGACCCACAGAGAGAGGCTTACAGTAAATATCACAACGAGGGCATTCCGTGCATGTGCGGGTGGACCTGACTGAGAAACAAGTTCCAGTCCCATCGGATGTCGGTTAGTCAGCCATGCTGCTGGCTAACCGTGCCCCAAATGCAGCCCTAAACCAGCAAACCCCAAGTGAGAGTACAGGGCCCTACATGGAATTCTGTCCTGAATTTCCTTCTTTCTTTCTTTTAATAATCAAGGAGTTACATTTAAAAACAGACACTTTCATTCCATTCATCTTAAAGAAGGCTGAGTGCCAAAGAATTGATGCTTCCAAAATGTGGTCCTAGAGAAGACTCTGGAGAGTCCCTTGGACTGTAAGAAGATTCACATCAGTCAATTCTAAAGAAAATCAACCCTGAATATTCACTGGAAGGACGATGCTGAAGCTGAAGCTCCAGTACGCAAAGAACCAACTCATTGGAAAAGATGCTGATGCTGGGAAAGATTGAGGGAAGGAGGAGAAGGGGGTGACTGAGGAGAAGATGGTTGGATGGCATCCCCAACTCAATGGACATGAGTTTGAGTAAACTCCAAGGGATAGTGGAGGACAGGGAAGCCTGGTGTGCTGTAGTCCATGGGGTCACAGAGAGTCAGACACGACTTAGCGACTGAAAAACAAAAACACCTTCTCTGGAGACCTCAGAAACTGTTTACCTGAACTTGGCAACAATTTTTCCATAAGTCAGCTCATCTGTCAACAATAATATTCAGTTTCTATTTTGTGCCAGCCATTATGAACATAAGTAAAAAAGTAAAATATGTTACCCTGTCCTGAATTTCAAGATGTGTCACACTGCCTCTAATGCAGTGACATGGTCACTTGGAGGACAGTTGGCTCAGTAGCAGAGAGTGGATGGAAGTTGGAGGTCTCCTTTTAACCATGGTGTGTGGTACCCAGTACGTGAGGTACTCCCTGCAGAACACTTTGCAGAGCCCGGCTCCTAGTAAGTGCTCGATGAAGATGGCTTAGCCTGTCTCAGCCTTGGTTTCCTGTCAGTAGATTGAATTAAATTGAACCGGATGCTTTCTAAGGTTTTTCCCATTCTAAATGTCTATGATTTTTATCAGTCATAGCAGAGTTTGGGGGCATAGCTTTGGGGCATCCTCTGTGTCACCCAGTCAAGGCTCTGCCCAAATCAAAACCTGCCAAGGAAACAAACCCCCAAGGGGACTGAAGAAGCAACATCACGGAGGGTGACAGTCATGGCAGTGTTCTTCTGCGGAGTTAATGGTCGTTAGCTGGTCTCCAAGCATCCCCGAAGGACCTCTGCTGCTAATTAGCAAAGATGTAGCGAGAGGCGTCAGGGTCCCCAGGGCCCCCCTTTTCATAATTTCTCATGACTCCTGCTTCTTTGTGGTTGATGCTCCATCCCATTAGCACAGGCTGCTCTCCTTCTTTCGGATTGATGGGAATAAAGTAGGACAAAGACAGCGAGAGGAGCCAGCAAACCTGGGTCCCCGGGCAACAACTCGAGTGGCATTCCCCCAAAGGTGAGCCCTCATCACCAGAAATCTCCCAGCAGAATCTAGGTGCTCACTGGGAAACCTGAACTTGACCCATCTTCATTCCCTCAGTATTCGTTGAGGGCCTCTCTAGGTGCCAGGCATGTGTAACTAGGCACCAAACTTATAAACAAGCAATTAGCGCAGCATAATAAGTGCTTTCATAACTATACAGAAGGGTGTTGAAAGCTCCTTGCTCTACAGGAGAAGGTCACATGCATGCACGCCAAGTCCCTTTGTCTTGTCTGACTCTTTGCAACCCCATGGACGGTAGCCCACCAGGCCCCTCTGTCCATGGGATTCTCCAGAAAACAGTACTACAGTGGGTTGCCATGCCCTCCTCCAAGGGAACTTCCTGACCCAGGGATCGAACCTGAGCCTCTTATATCTCCTGCATCAGCAAGTGGGTTCTTTACCACTAGCGCCACCTGGGAAGCCTGGAGAAGGTTGCAGAGGAGGAAATTTCTGATCAGGGATGAACAGGCTATCTGAGAACTTGATGAAGGCCAGCTTCATCTGGTCTGACTGTCTCCCCAGTCTACATACCAACTGTCTCCTTCTCCCTGCAGCCCTTGTAAACTGAGGTCCTGCCACATCTAGGACCGGAGCCCCAGCAGGTAATGACAGTGTAGTGGTAAACAGAGTGCTGCAGTCCGTGGGGTGGCAAAGAGTCAGACACGACCTGGCAACTGGACAATGGTAATTGATCACTCCTCCCCTAGATCCACTCTCCACATTTCTCCCCACCCCACCGCCTTTCCCAGGAGACCGGCCACCATGAACTCCATCGATGGGGTTCTCTGGCTCCCTCGAAGTAAACCTCCTGCCTGCAGGGCAGGAGGAGGGAGAGGTCAGGGTGTGCGCCTCCCTGCTCTCTCCATGCTGGGCGATGGTTGTAAATGCTGGTTCCTCCACCCAGGTTGTTGTTCAGTCGCTCAGTCATGTCCAATTCTTTGTGACCCTATGAAATGCAGCACACCAGACTTCCCTGTCCTTCACCATCTCCCAGAGCTGGCTCAGACTCATGTCCATTGAGCCACTGATGTCATCCAACCATCTCATCCTCTGTCGCCCCCTTCTTCACCCAGGACCACACTCCCGTTGCACCAGCTTACGCAGACTTCTGGGACCACCCTTGCCCCTGAGCCTTCTTCCTGCCATCACCAGCCCAGTGTACCTGACCACCTCCCATCAGTCCCCTTAGCCCAGCCCACGTCTGTGTAAATGGCCTTGTCACTCCAGTCTTCCTAGCTTCTTCTTTGGAGTGTGCCATCTGTTTCCTGCCGGGACCTTGCCTGAGACAGATGTTGACATAAATACTTTGAGACTAAAGGATTTAGATCAATCCCAGAGTTATTTCCCTGGTGTATCCAATGTTTTATGGAGGGTCTCATTGGTAAACTTAAGAAAGAATTTTGCAAATGAATATCTAAGAAACCTTTCGGTATTTTTTCCCCCTAGAAGGCTTTCAGGAAATTTCAAAAATCCCCTGGAATTTGATCCCCCTAATTCTGGGAGGGAGTCACTGTTCAAATTTACTTAGTAACTGCAAAAATTCACCTGCAAAAATCTAAGTACAAATGTCTCACTCAGCTATTCAGGACCCATTATAATCAGGCACTTACTGACCCACCTCACTGGCTTGATTCTTTCCTCTCAGTCTGCCCCTCTCAGATCACAGTCCCTAGATAACTGCCTCTCCCTTCGGTTCATTCTGGTTCCTTCGGCTGGCATATTCTGTCCCCTCCAAACATCACTCGCCTCCCATTTCTCCTGTTATTAGAGTCCTAGCCATTCCTTGAAGCCTAGTTCAAATCTCCCTCCCAGTCTTGCCTAATTCTCTACTATTTCTGGCCTTTAATCCATCCATCTCTTGTTCTCTCTCTCCTCTGGGCTCCTGAAGCATCTTTATTTTTTTTTTTTTTAAATTAACACTGACTAAAACTGGCTTTGGGCTTCTCTTGTGGCTCAGTGGTAAAGAATCTGCCTGCCAATGCAGGAGACACGGGTTCAATCTCTGATCCAGGAAGATCCTACATGCCACGGAGCAAACTAAGCCCATGCACGACGACTGCTGAGTCTGTTGCTCTAGAGCATGGGAACCACAGCTACTGAGCCTTCGCACCGCAGCTGCTGAAGCCCACGGGCTCTGCAGCCTGTGCTCTGCAGCAAGACCAGCCACTGTGATGAGAAGCCCGTGCACGACCACTGGAGAGTAGACCTGCAGTGCAACCAGAGAAAAAAACCACACAGCAACGAAGACCCAGCACAGCCAAACAATAAGGAAATAAAAAATTTTTTAAATTGTCTCCCTTGGGCATATACAGTTCTATTTTTAACACATATAGATTCATAAACAGCTCCATCACCCACAAAACCCCTCATGCTACCCCTTTACAGCCATATATGCATGTATATGTGTTTCTTCATACATGTGAAAGTAGTGGAAGTGACAATGTTAGTCGCTCAGTCGTGTCCAACTCTTGTGACACCACGGACTGTAGCCCGCCAGGCTCCTCTGTCCATGGAATTCTTCAAGCAAGAATACTGGAGTGGGTAGCCATTCCTGTTTTCCAGGGAAACTTCCTGACTCAGAGATCAAGTATGTACATAGAGAAAGAGATTTATAATAAGGAATTGGCTCACATCACTATGGAAAACATCAAGTCCCTCAGTCTGTAGGGACTGTCAGCCAGCTGGCGTCCCAGGAGAGCTGCTGGTGTTCATCTCATCCAAAGACCAGCAGGCTCAAGACCCAGGAATGAGCTGTTATTTCAGTTCAAGGTCAAAGCAGGAAAGGCCCACATCCTAGTCCAAAAGCAATCAGGCAGGAAGAACTCTCTTCTGCTTAGAGGAGGGTCAGCCCTTCTGTTCTATTCAGGCCTTCAACTGATTGGATGAGGCCCACCCACAGCAGGAAGAATAATCTGCTTTACTCAGTCCACCAACTTAAATGTGTTGTTGCTATTTAATAGCTAAGTTGTATTGGACTCTTACATGACCCCTAGGACTGTAGCCTGCCAAACTCTTCTGACCATGGGCTTTCACAGGCAAGAATACTGGAGTGGGTTGCCATTTCCTTCTCCAGGGGATCTTCCTGACCCAGGGATCAAATCCATATCTCTGGCCTTGGCAGGCAGATTCTTTACCACTGAGCCACCATGTTAATCTCATTCAAAAACACCATCACAGAAACACCCAGGATAATGTTTGGGCTTCCCTCATAGCTCAGTCAGAAAAGAATCTGCCTGCAATGTAGAAGATCTGGGTTCAATTCCTGGGTCAGGAAGATCCCATGGAGAAGGAAATGGCAACCCATTCCAGTATTCTTGCCTAGAGAATCCCATGGACAGAGGAGCCTGGCAGGTCACAGTCCATGGGATCGCAAGAGTCAGACATGACTTAGCGACTACACCACCGCCACCACCGTTTGAGCAAATATCTGGACACCCTGTGGCCCAGTCAAGCTGATACATAGAATTAATTACTGTGATTGTCTAAATGGAATCAGATAGTATGGACACTTCTGAGAATGATTTCACTCAATGTAATGCATTTGAGATCCATCCAATCTGTTGAGTGTATCTATAGTTCATTCCTCTTCATTGCATAATGGTATTCATTGTGCAGCCATGGCACAAAATGAATCGTTTTTCTCTTCATTTACTCATGGAAGGATATTTGTATTGTTTCCAGTTTTGGACAATTATGAATAGATTTGTATGTATAGATTTCTGCATGAGCATAAATTTTAATTTCTCCATGATAGCCTGATGGTGGGATTGTTAAGTCACGTGATGAGTGTATTTCATAAGGAACTGCCAAAGTGTTTTCCAGAATGCCTATGCCATTTTGCATTCTTACCAGCAGTGCATTAAAGTTCCAATTATTTCCCATCTGAGGTACTGGTATCATCAGTAATTTGCTTTATTTTTTTCCTTAATCATTCTAATAGGTATACAGTGATATCTCATCATGGTTTTAATTTGCATTTCCCTAATAGCTAATGATCTTAGGCATCTCTTCAATGCTTATTGACTTCCATATATCCCCTTTGGTGAAATTTCTGATCAAGTCTTTTACCAATTTTGTAACTGGGTTTGGGGTTTTTTGGTTGTTTTTTTTTTTTTTTTTTTTTTTTACCCCTGAGTGTTGAAAATTCTTTATATGTTCTGGATACAAATCATTTGTCAGATATGTGATTTGCAAATATCTTCTGCCAATCTGTAGCTTGTCTTTTCCAACTGTATTTTTCACAGAGTAAAAGTTCTAATTTTACTGAAACCACATTTACAAGTATTTTTCTTTTTTGAATCATGTTTTGGTGTCAGGACTAAGAACTCTTATCCAACCCAGGTAACAAGGATATTCTCCTATATTTTCTTCTAAACGTTATACAGTTTTACAATTTACTTTAAATAGATTATCTCTCCCCTCTGAGTTAACTTTTGTATAAGGTGTAAAGTTTAAGTCAAGATTCATTTGCTTAACTTTGTTTACAGATGTCCAATTGTCCCAAATTCATTTATTGAAAAACAAAACAAACTCTCTCTTCTCACTGAATTCCTCCAGTTATCCAAAATCAATTGGCCAAATTTGTGTAGGTTTATTTCTGTATTCTATTCCCTTTCATTTTTACATTTATATTCCTGTTTTCATTTTTCAGTACCTGCTTTGTCTGGTTTTGTATAAAGGTATTCTTGGCCTTATAAAATGAGTTGGGAAATGTTCCTCCCTCTCTGCTTTTAGAAGACATTATACGGGATGCATTTTTATTTCTTTACATTTTTGGTAGAATTATCCAGTGAAACCATCTGGTCTTAGAGATTTCTTACAGGAAAATGCACTGCGGTTTGGAGCAAAACTTCTTGGTATGAAAAGAGTGTGCGTTTGCCTGGCCTTCCACTCTGGATATATTTCTTTCAGGCATCTCATAGGGTGGGGTTAGGGGAGGCTATGGTAGGAAAAACTTTTAGGGATTCCAATGCTGAGCCCCTAGCCATCATTCTAGACTTATGCAGAGCTGTGTTGCAGCCAATGATCAAGAGGCCACCATGGAGACTCCATAGTCTCCCAAGAGGGGCCATAGTCTGGGTCACTCCACACATCAGAGCAGCCAGGTAACAGGCCCCTTGGCTTAATTAAAATTCAAGCTTGTGGAGTTATAGAACAGTTCAACTGAAAATGTCTCAGGAGCTCCCACAGTTTAGTCCATCCATGAAGCAGGCTTTCTGGTCACTGAGCCTATCAATATTGATGTCATGATAACATTAGTCTTCTGAATGCAGTAGCAAAGCCTAGATCAAGGCCCTGGGTCTTTGACTCTTCCCCCACACCCCCACTGTCTCCTCCTCCTTACCAGATTGAGCCAAACCCTCAACCAAATCATACTAGCAAACCACAAACAGCTCAAAGAACTCTAAATCATTTATTTATTTATGTTTTGGCCATGTGACATGCAGGATCTTAGTTCCCCCACCAGGGATTGAACCCATGCCCCCTGCAGTAGAAGGGCAGACTCTTAACCACTGGACCACCAGGAAAGTCCCCCTAAATCACTTTTATCCCAATAGCTGTCATCAAATTATCAACAAAACTCTAAAGCATACTTTTAAATAAATTATCTTAAATTCCATTCAGCTTCTCTGAAGTACAGGAAGAAATTAAGTTAAAAAGTCAAGAAGCATTCTTAAAAAGCATCCCTACAGTGTCCTTTTTAAAGACTTGATCAAAATTTATTAAGTTTCAATTACCTGTGAAGCATATAACCGGTTACTCTGACAGATAGAAAATAAGCGACAAGCAGGGTCAACCTTAAGAGCATTCACTCTGGTATGAAGACAGACTTGGGGCTTCCCTGGTGGTTCAGATGGTAAAGAATCTGCCCTCAATGCAGGAGACCTGGGTTCAATTCCCTGGGTTGGGAAGATCGGCTGGAGAAGGGAATGGCTACCCACTCCAGTATTCTTGCCTGGAGAATTCCACGGACAGAGGAGCCTGGCGCACCAGACAGTCCATGAGGTCGCAAACAGGGGGACACAACCATGCAACTAACACACACCTAGACTTGGGGCCAGCGCTTAAAATTCAGAGCTTGTGCTCACGCACTGTGTGATTCAGGTTCTAGACTTGAGGACAAGTTATTAAGAAATCTAAGGCTCAAAGAAGTGAAACTGGGTGATAATCCCCTCAGGGCGTTTGGGGAAAAATAAAATAAAATCACTTGTGTGAAAGTAATTTAGCACAGGGTCTGCACATGGAAGGTCCTTGGTCAATATCAGCTGGCCAGATGGTTACATGATGAAGGCTTGCGTCGACCAGCTTAATATCCAGTTGGAAAACCAAGAAAAATATAAATCAAACAATGAGGAAATAACCTTACATTATGGACTGGCTGTAACACAAACTGCCTAGTGATAAGTGGAATAAAGTTAAAAAGGTAGCACTTGGCAAATTTGACCAAGAAACACTTTTAGAAAGGAGGAAGACTTGGATAGGATCTGAAAAATGGGCACAGTTTGAATCTGTGGGGACAAAGCAGCCAGCAGTAGAACAACCAAGAATAAAGACAGAAACAGAGCAAGAGGGAGATGCAGCAGCCAGCATCCACATGCAAGCCTTCACATGCCACCAGGAGTGGAACCAAACAAAACTAAAGCAGTGTGTGAAACTCAAGTACTGCTTGGCCTCCAGAGGTACCTTAACTAAGCCCCACGGCTCATCACACCAGGAGTGACACATATTCACAACTCCCGGCTTCAGCCTCTCTGCCAGAATCTCTCCAGGATTTCTGGCAGAAGAATCAGCCTCAAGACACAATCAGCAGGCATCCATGTGCACAGCATCTTCCTAGACCACAAGTCTTCTCAGGCCTCTGTCTCTAATACACTCCAGAGGAAAGATTGCTTTCTCCTCTTTGAAATGGAGAAGATCAATACACACAGCTCTTCAAGATAGCCAATGGAGGGGACGCGCAGGCAAACTGCCCTGGAGCACCCAGATAACACCTCCATTAGCATCTTGGGTGTAATGGTTTGTTTATGTGCCCCAGCAAGCCCCTTGCGATGGGGAAAGGAGAGGCCTTCAACCAACCTCTTGATAAATTCTAGTCATCAAGCTAGAGAATCTATTTCCTGTGGAATCAAAAAATGCTCTGTGTTAGAAAACGAAGCAGAAAAGATTTCACGTTTTCAAGAGTACAGCCTCAACATTCTGTAACAGACAGCATGCCTAGGTACTCGGCATGTGTTACCTCCTTTGGCTATTACAACTTCAGGAGGTTGGTAAATGTTCATAATTTACAGGTAGTGAAACTGATAGCAGCTAGAGAGATGACATCACAAAGCTGGAAACTGGGAAAATCGGAATTTGAGTGGGCTTGTCTAACTTAAAAGCCTGTTGGTTGCCAAGGGGGTGTGGGGAGGGGCAGTGAGGGATGGACTGAGAGTTTGGGGTTAGCAGATGCAAACTGTTACATATAGAATGGATGGAAACAAGATCCTACTGTATAACACAGGGAAATAGGATCAGAGTTCTAGGATAAACCATAATCAAAAAGAATGTATAAAAACTGAGTCACTTTTGCTATACGGCAGAAATGAACATGACATTGTAGGTCAACCTTATTTCAATAAATAAATAAATAGATAGATAAATAAAAAGCCTGTTCTGAATATGCTAAATACCAAGACAGATAATAAGGCCTGAGAAGGAGTAAGTTACATTGCAGAGTCCCCGTCCATCCATGTCCATGAAATTTGGGGCAGTGATCTGTGAGACAGGAAGGGTAAATAAATAAATGAAAATGATGTGCAAATGTAAGCACAGGGAGGTGTGGAAGACGAGCATTTGACACACACAAGAGGTTTGGTGACAGGGTTGTGAGATATCGTTCCTTAACATCATTACACTTCATTATTGATGCTTCACAGTCGTAAATTTTGTATTTATTTGTGGCTTTTTTTAAACACAGTCCCGTTTTGATATGAAAGTCATGCTGACAAAACAAGATTGATTAAAGTTTCTAATTATCTGTCATCACAGCATGACCAGTGGCAAATGGAATGCATTTTCTCATTTCTTCCCGAAAAAAAAAGAAAATAGAGAGAGCGCTCCTAATGCAAGGCACAACACTCTTCTGGTTCACTCAAGAGCTGGGTAAAAACCTGCATAGCAGGACAATAAAAGGGGTAGGTGACAACCCACAGCCTTCCAACAAAGCTAAAAGCTATCAACCCAGAGCCAAGAATAAGGACTCCAGAGTGCCCTATGCAGACACCTCGTAGAATATTCTCTTCCTGACTTTCATTTTAGTACCAAATATGGGCTTTCCTGGTGGCTCAGATGGTAAAGAACCCACCTGCCAATGCAGAAGATGTAAGAGACATGGGTTCAATCCCTGTGTTAGGAAGATACTCAGAAGAAGGGAATGGCAATCCACTCCAGTATTCTTGCCTGGAGAATCCCATGGACAGAGGAACCTGGTGGGTCATGGGGTCTCAAAGAGTCAGACACAACTGAACGACTTACACTAACACACATAAGTCGGTTGAATCTGCCCTTCCTGTGGTAGCCAACCCTATTGAAATTGAAACAATCCTATTGAAATTCTACATGAGTGTCTGCTTATAGTAATACTAGTGGCTGAAACAAATAACTCAAATTATCAGTGGCTTAACACAAACAAATGTATTTCTTATCCAAGCATCAGTCCAGTGCAGGAGTTCCTGACTGGCCAGCAACCTTTCACAGAGTGATTCAAGGATCCAGGCTTCTTCTATCTGTGGTTACCCAACCTCTCCAGCCTCAGAATCCCTTCAATCCAGCCAGTGGATGGGGGAGAGATATAACTACTTTTAACCTCTTTAGCAGATTAAAGGTACTTTAGACACAGTTCATGGCAGGAACACTGTGGTGCTGAAGAAGACACTTGAGAGGCCCTTGGACTGCAAGGAGATCAAACCTGTCAATCCTAAAGGAAATCAACCCTTAATATTAATTGGAAGGACTGACACTGAAGCTCCAATTCTTTGGCCACCTGATGCAAAGAGCCGACTCATTAGAAAGGACCCTGATGCTGGGAAAGATTGAGGGCAGGAGAAGGGGACAACAGAGGATGAGATGGTTGGATGGCATCACTGACTCAGTGGACATGAGTTTGAACAAACACCAGGAGACAGTGAAGGAGAGAGAAGCCTGGTGTGCTGCAGCCTGTGGGGCTGCAAAGAGTTGGACTTGCCTTAGCAACTGAACAAACTCAGTTTGAGCAAACTCCAGGAGTTGGTAAAGGACAGGGAAGCCTGGCGTGCTATACGCCATACGTCGCAAAGAGTCAGACACAGCTCAGAGAATGAACAACAACAAAATATGGCAGGAAGCAGTCATGAAGCCTTTGGGGGCTGGTGGCCACTTCCTAGTAAAACTCTCATCCCTGGGTGGGTGGTGGGTCATGTTTCCACTGCCATTTCTTTTGCCCATCAATCATTTGCCCCCACCTCCTCCACACATGCATCTACTGACTCCCTGCTTGGGTGTCACCTCAGTACTATAGTGCAAAGCACAGGAACTCAGAATGAAAAACAGTCATCTCCAGTCACTTTTTACAAAGTTCCTCATGGAACCATCCCCTTCCCCACCTCACCGAAAAGAGTTATCTACCCGCCATACACACAGCACCTTGCAGGTAGCTCAGTGGTAAAGGATCCACCTGCCAATGCAGGAGACACAGGAGACGTGGATTCAATCCCTGGAACGGGAAGATTCCCTGGAGGAGGAAATGGCAGTCTACTCCAGTATTCTTGCCTGGAAAATTCTCTGGACGGAGGAGCTTGGCGGGCTACTGCCCATGGGGTCACTAAAGAGTCGGATACAACTCAGTGACGGGGCATGCATGCCAGCACACACACTCAACCTACGTAGTGGTGGTAAAGCAGGGACCAGAGAATCACCAAAAAAAGGAATAAACTTCCCATTGGCTCTGCTGAAGAGAAATCCAGCATTCACCTGTAATGTTCTGTTTTCTAACTTTTTACACCACAGCTATAGCCCGAGAGGTACTGAGTCTGCCTTCTGGGTAATGACAGACAATGCTGTCTAGCTTGTCCATTGCATAATGTTTGAGTCTGGACCTGTGCAGCCTCTGATGTCCATGTTCTCACCTCACCACCCACACACAAAGCCCACAGTATGTAGTTCAAGTTTTTTCTAGTGTTAGGACCCCTCCTTGGGGAGGACCTGAAGCTGGGAACACATCCTTTTCCTCTCAGCAGAATTCTGAAAATGCTCCAAACCAGTATCAGCAGGAAGTCATTCTAGAAATGCTCTGTGTATTTGGCAGCCTAAGTTTAAAGTTTCATAGAGTGTTTTTTTTTTTTATTAACTTCTTAGATACAAAGAAGCTAGGAAACTGTATTCTTTCTCCTAGTCTATGTTTTGACCATTTCATATGCATTCAAGGACTGATTAAAAACACATGCAAACATTTGGGAATGATTGGGAGCTTGGGATTAGCAAATGCAAACTAATATATATAGGATGGATAAACAACAAGTTTCCATTGTATAGCACAGGGAAACATATTCAATGCCCTGTGATAAACTGTAACAGAAAAGATTTAAAAAAAGAATGTATGCACATGCATAACTGAATCACTTTGCTATATAGCAGAAAATAATACTTTGTCAATCATCTACAAAAATTTTTAATTAAAAAAATGCAAATATTCTGGTAGCAAATTTTCCTAGGCTATACATGCCTATATTGTCCCTTGGGGTGGTCCCATTAAGAGTCTATGTTTGCATCTCAACTATGTTTCTATGTATAAGCCACAATACCATCTTTTGATTTTCTTCATTGTGACAAAGCTTTGGTATTAGGCCTTTTTCCAAAAATCAAATCTATTTTCAAAGATATCCATTACCAAGTGTGGTGAGTAAAGTGGATAATAGGAGCACTATCACACTGGGTCAAAATACAGGGTGTATTTCAGGAGGGGCACACAAGTAATCTATGTACAAGAATCCCAGGTGGAGCTTTGTAAAAATAAGCACCCCAGGTGGAAATTTGAGAATGTGTTATGATACATTTATCATCTTTCACATTGTGAAAAAGGTTTGAAGGATGCTATAACATATACTTGTGAACCCATCACACAGTTTAAGAAACAAAGCCTTATACATACATTTGAAGCCCCCCAGAACCACTCTGCAATGGCAGGGTCACCCCACCCCTCCCCTCTTGCCCAGAGTTACCAATGTTCATCACCTAGTCTGTTTCCCCGGGGTGTCTTTATATGTCTTTATGCTTTTACTAGATACATATTTGCCGGGGACCAGCCCCGGCTGATCCAGGGTATTCGAAGGAGAGACGGCATAGGCGAAGATCAGGATACAATAGCTTCAATTAGATATTAATTAAAGATATAAAGAGTAATAGGATGAGGATAGCTCAGTAGGAAAATTCAGTGGAGAAAAGAGGCTGAGTAGCTTGGTTTACGCAGGAGACCAATAAAACTTCGAGACAAGAAGCTTGCACCACTTACGTAGGCCGCAGGCGTCCTTCCGTTCTCCCGAAGGAGAGGAGACACTGAGGCCTCCCCGGTCGGATCTTAGAAGCCCAGGCATAATTAGTAAGCATGGTGGGTTCCGCGCTCCAGATGGAGACTCAGCCAGAGTGAGAGAGAGAGCGACATGGGGAGACCAGTATTTCGAGAAACTGATCCCAATTCTTTATTTTCCATGGTCTACTCTTATACACTGAGATGTTATGCAAAAGTCATGCGGGGTCAGCAGTCCTGACTTTTATCAAAGTCAGGTGCTTCATACAAATGTATACAGAGGTCTTAGGGGTGTTACATCATCTTCTGGCCAGGGGGGCCTGCTGACAATTTACGACCCTCTCCTTGTGACAGCGGTCAGTCAACCAGGACACTTATTTCTCCAGGGCTGATTATTCTCAAAACAGACGCTACCCAAATAAAGTTACATTCCTACAGGGTGAGGGTGTAGTGGGTTTTAGTTAAGGAAAGAATTTACTTAGCCTAAGGTCTAACGTGATTAATATCAAAGGTTAATACTTATTTCTTCTATATATTCATTAATGTGTGTAAGGGCAGGGGATATGGAGACTTAGCAACAAACATTGGCTCAACAAATGAAAAACCCTTCACCAACACAATTTCTAATTAGCCCACTATACTTATAGTTTTCTAACTTCTCTAAAGAACCTGTTTTTAGAGGGTTTAAAGCATCTCGTGCCTCTCACAGTTGGGAGGCTGTGAGCAATCACATGTGGCCGGACAAGCCTGTCAGGCAGGCTAGAGAACCTTCAGAGGAGTTTGTAGGTTAAAACACTCTTGTCACACCCAAGAGTTTTTATTGACTGGAGCTCTAGGTTAACTCCTTCTCCGAAAGAGGTGGTCGGGGACAGCCCCCCGTAAAGTCAGAGATGTAGGTGAGCACAAAGTAGTAAAGTAGGCAGGCTCTGGTTATGGGAGTAGATGCTTGAGGATTTCCAGGGGGACTCCTGAGGCTCGATCCCGCCTTTGCGTATGTCGAGCCTCCTTCCTCATGACCTTTGCCATGGGCGGAGTACCTCACTCTGGCCCCCAACACATATTGAAATGATACAAATCATTGTTTGGTAGATTCTCAAGCCTTAAACAAATGACATACTATACTCATCCATGCACAACTTCCTTTTTTCAATCTTATATTTGTAAGATTAATCATGTTGATAGATACAGCTGTGGTTCGTTCATTTTTCACTTTCATTTAGTGATCCACTGTATGAATATATTTTATTTAATCTCTTCTCCTGCTGTTGGACATTCAGTTTGTTTCTAATAGGTCATTACATATATCTGCTATGACCATTTTTGTATTTCCTTATTCCATCTATATATTTTAAGAATTTCACAGGTGTTCTTCTTGTCTACCCAGATCAAGAACTGATGCTCCAGGGCAGGAGTTCTCAAAACGTGGTCCCTGGACCAGCAGCCTTCACATCACCCAGGAACTTGTCAGAGGTGCAAATTACCAGGCCTCACCCCAGACTGACTGAATCAGAAACTGGAGGGGCGGAGGGTGATCTGTATTTTAACAAACTTTCCGGTTTGTAACAAGATTCTGATGCTCGCTAACATGTAAGCAGTACTGTTCTACTCTGATGCAATGATGCCCTCGGTTTGCATGTCTTGGAACCCAAATTAAAATGTCTGAAATGTTTGTGCAGTGACTGAACATTGAAACAAATACAGAAACTCCCACTGACAGCTTCAAAGCACTAGATGCATTCTAATGCGATACACTGAGGTCTAAGGAAGAGCTTTGAAAATCATAAAGCATAAGACAAGTTAGTAATAGCCAATGTGGAAAATTTGTTTTAAGACATTGTTGTGTTACTTTATAAGTCAGGACTCATGTAGCTATAGACAACACCCAGAGAATACAGCAGTACAAGGGCACAAAGTCATTTCAGTCAAGTATAAGTGTTTAAAATAACACTCAAGAGCATCTGAGGCATTAAATATATTTCTGAATGAGTTTCAGTATCATCACCCATCTGGCACGGAATTGTTTTCCTCTGTGTTTCAATGTGTGCTCTTGCTTATGTTTTGGCTGTCTGGGCTACTTAAAATCCCATGCTCTTGAAACAAACAAACAAAAAGTCCTATCTCCGGATTTGTTGGTAAAGCATAATAGCTTTCCAGAGGAAGATGAAACAGTGAGAAGAATGGGGTTAGAACCATCTATCCACCAGGCACAGGGGCCAGGGAATTAGCCAGGTCCGTAACGAAAGGTCAGCAAACCAGTCACAGCCCAATACTCAAAGGCCTTGGCATTTTTTCACCAAAATTCAGGGAAACCATTGACACCATGCATCTTTGATGTAGCTGGAGGTTCCCAGTAGATGAGTAAGAATGACTTCAGGGGACTTCTCTGGTGGTATAGACAATAAGAACCCATCTGCCAATGTAGGGGACACAGGTTTGATCCCTGGTCCGGGAAGATTCCACATGTCACAGGGCAACTCAGCCCACAACTACTGAGGCCCGTGAGCCTAGAGTCTATGCTCCCCAACAAAAGAAGCCACTGTAATGAGAAGCCCAGGCACCACATCAAAGAGGAGTCCCCACTCGCCACAACTAGAGAAAGCCCATGTGCAGCAACAAAGACTCAGCACAGCAAAAAAAAAAAAAAAATCAAGAATGACTTAGGGTCACAAAAACAGAACATGGATAGGGAATTCCAAGAATCACCAGTTTTCATCTAGGGTAGGGTCTGGTCAAGACCAAGGAATGTCCCCATTCTCACTGAGAGGCTGGGATTTCTCAAAGGATTGAGGCTGAGAAGCCAGTGGAAGCTCAATTTCTAGGAGAGGGCACAGGGGAATCAAGCACAGGGACTCCATTAGCGAATGGGAGGTGGTGTGACTCCGAGTCCAGAAGGCAGCCCTTGGACATCCATCTAAGGATCAGAGCTGCCCAAAGAATAAGTCAAAGGCAAGTCCTTGGATGGAGAGATGGAGCATCTGAGTGCTTTTGGTCTCAATCAGATTAGGTTCAAGACCGTGGGCGGTGATGCAGCCATGAGATTTAAAGACACCTGCTCCATGGAAGAATAGCTATGACAAACCTAGACAGCATATTAAAAAGCAGAGACATCACTTTGCCAAAAAAAGTTTCTATAGTCAAAGCTATGGTTTTTCCAGTAGTCATGTACGGATGTGAGACTTGGACCATAAAGAAGTCTGAGCGCCAAAGAATTGATGGTTTCAGATTGTGGTATTGGAGAAGACTTGAGAATCCCTTGGACAACAAGATCAAACCAGTCAATCCTAAAGGAAATCAACCCTGAATATTCATTGGAAGGACTGACGCTGAACCTCCAATACTTTGGCTACCTGATGAGAAGAGCTGACTCACAGGAAAAGATCCTGATGATGGGAAAGATTGAGGGCAGGAGGAGAAGGGGGTGGCAGAGGATGAGATGGTTGGATGGCATCACTGACTCAGTGCACTTGAGTTTGAACAAACACCAGGAGACAGTGAAGGAAAGAGAAGCCTGGTGTGCTGCAGCCCGTGGAGTTGCAAAGAGTTGGACTCGACTTAGCGACTGAACAATAACAACAGGCTTAAAAACATGGGCATATGAGGACTGGGCTAAGTTCTGTGTAGGAGCATCAGTGAACCCAGATGGGAGGAGCTGGGCAGCAGACCATGGGAAAACAAAGAGGAAGTCAACAGAAACTCAAAGAAAAAAATAAGTTGAATGTTTAACCTACTGTCCTAAGCCTCCCTTTCCCCATGAATGGGACATCCAATCCCCTCCATTGAGGGAACAAGGTGAGTGGAGGAGAAGCCTCCTGAATTCAGGTGGCCACTGTGGGGAACCAGGCAGAGAACAGATATGGCAAGTCATTCTGTGCTAGAGGCTTCACAGTCAGAGCCAGGAATGTAGCTTACTCCATAGTGAATCATGAGACAATGTGGCTTGAGAGAAAAGGTGAAGCCAAAATAAGCTGGGAGAAGGGAGAAGGAATAGGTTAAGGATCCAGGAAAGCCAAGAGTGAGTGAAAAGCCAAAGAAGGACAAACTGGAGAGGTTCTGGATAAACTCTGGCTACCAGAGTCTACAGTGTCACTCAACGGAGCCAGACAGGAATGGACAGTGTCCTTCTGGGTCACATTCAACCAATGGGAAGAAATGGGCTTGGCAACAAAAATCCTGGGTTCAGAGAAGTGAAGAGAATAGAGTCCTCATAAGAAGCATTCTTCCCTACCTTGCTCCCTCCACCGCCCTTGTCTCTAGGCAGGCTTCAGCTTCCAAGTAATCCAGACGGGACAGGTATACTGGACCCAGAACATCAGATACTGCTAAGAAGTTTGACAAGAGTCGAAAGGCCAGGGTTTCTTTCACTGAGTGGTAAATAAACAATGATCTAACTCACAAAGCAGATTCTCATTAATTTGCAAATCTAATTTATGCAAAACCACTAGTGACCAGAGATAGATGGTATCACCCACCCCTGAACCACTTTCTACTGTGACAACACCAGAATCTTTGGTCTCCTCTGTGTTTACTGAACTGAAATGAACCCACACGTGGAGCCAAATGTTTGTTGAGAACTTTCTGAGTGTTGGGCCATGTGCCCTGAGGAGAGAAAAGGTGAATTAGACCCAGTTTTCTTGTCTGGACAAGACAAGCATTGATGTCAGTGCCTTACTCCAAACTCCTCTGATTAACCAGGTCAATATTTACATCAAGTTTGGGATCTTCTTCCCTCCCTAAAAAGAGTTTCTGGTTCAGTAGTGGTTTCAACAAACTGTCAGACATTTAAAAACAGGGCAATTGCAAAAGGGGCATTTATTACTATATTGGAGCCTTAATATATTTGCTTAAGAACAAAACTGAACATTAAGTCGGGTACATTGTGGACTGGAGGTAGTTAATGAACTACTAAGTGAACCCTTCCAACTGCATTTTTATCTTGAGCCCTGGGCGAACTACTTTGTATTCTTCAATCTTTTCCATCACTCACACACAGGGATTGTCAGCATGGGCCTCAAAATGGGAACACTCTCTTCCTTAATTACAAAAAAAAAAAAAAAAAAGATTCAGTTCTGTTGATTCACAACATTCTCTTTAGTGCAATTCTCTAAAAGCACTTAGACAACAGTTTTGCTGTTTATTAGGCCAAATGGTTGTCTACTAACTGGCATCAATGTATTTCCCACTTGCACTGCCTGGCTTCCCTGTTGATAAGACGCTGTGGCAAGAACCAGACCCACTGTGTGCTGAGAGACATCAGATGGGAAGTAATCCCATTACTTCTGCCATCATTTTACTTGTTAGTGAATAAGCAAATTTAAAACCAGAGAAAGAGGACTTCCTTGGTGGTCAAAGTGGCTAAGACTCTGTGCTCCCTAAGCAGAGGGCCTGGGTTCGATCCCTAGTCGGGGAACTAGATCCCACATGCCACAACTAAGACCCGGTGCAGCGAAATAAATACAATAAACAAAAATAAATATTAAAAAAAAATAATGAAACCTCTTACCAGCCTCTACCAAAACCAAAAGGAAGTTTATGTAGAAAGGATACACACCCTTAGATCATATGACTAAGGAAGGCTCTGGGCTCCCTACACAGGGGCCCTGGTTTTGTACCTGATGTGAAAAGCCAACTCACTGGAAAAGACCCTGATGCTTTGAAAGATTGAGGGCAGGAGGAGACGGGGGCAACAAAGGATGAGATGGATAGATGGCATCACCAACTCAATGCACGTGAGTTTGAGCAAACTCGGGAGACAGTGAAGGACAAGGAAGCCTGGTGTGCTGAAGTCCATGAGGCCGCAAAGATTTGGCCCTGACTGAGCAACTGAACAACCAACCTCTTAGCAGAACCAGAGAGAAGTTTATGTAGAAAGGATACACACCCTCAAATCATATGTCTGTGCTTCCAAAGGTGGGATTACAACTTGGCTTCTTCTCTAAATCTGAAGACTAATGGGTCATATATGATAGGCCCTGCCCCAGGCAAGTCTGGCAGTGTTCCAGGGGAGAAAAGCAGAAGTGAGAATGAATACCAGATCCATTCCTGAGGCTGCTTAAATTATCACAAACTGGGTGACTCAAAACAACAGAGATTTATTCTTTATGCACAATTCTGGAGGCTGGAAGCCCCAATTCAATCAGTAGCACGGAGCCAAAGTCAAGGTGACTGGCTGCCTGAAGATGCTCTGGAGGAGAATCCATTCCTTGTCTCTTACGGCTTCCAGTGGCTGCCAGCATTCCATGGCTTGTGGTCCCATCACCCCGATCTCTGACCCCATCTTTTCCTCTCTGTTGAATCTCCCTCTGCCTCCTTCTTGTAAAGACAATTTTGATGGCATTTAGGAGAGCCAGCTTCTAACTGTCTCTCCAAACTGCCCTGTTTTAGGGGCAGAAATTGGCTGGGCTGCTGCCTGTATTGGTTTGCTAGGGTTACCATAACAAAGTTCTGGGTGGCTGAAACAACAGAAACTTATTGACACATGGTTCTGGAGGCTGGAAGTCCAAGATCAAGATGTGACAGGGGCTGGTTCCTTCCAAAGACCATGAGAATCTGTTCCATGCCCCTATGCTAACTTCCAAGGGTTTGCTGGCAATCTTTGGCTCCCTTGTCTTGAAGATCTCTGCCTTCATCTTCATGTGGCCAAATTTTCCCTTTTTGTAAGAACACCAGTCTTACTCGATTGGGGGGCTCAGCCTACAGTAATACGAACCCATCTTAATAACATTTGCAAAACCCTGTTCCTAAGGATTTCAACATAGGAATTTGAAGGGGACACAGTTCAACCCATAACCGTGCCCAAGAGTCTACTACCTGCTTGTAGATTTCTCTTCTGCTTATCCTCTGCCTTGACTTCTGTCCATCCCCGGCCTCTGGACAAGCTCTGCCTATCTTCCTGACGAGGGCAGTCCTGGCACAGATACAGACCTGTCCTGGCCTGCCTCCAACTGACTGCCCTTACCTTGTTCTGATTGCTGACCTGGAATTCTTCCCAGCTCTTGCAGCTCTCAAGCCAGTACAGAGCAGGTATTCCATACACAGTCATTGGATTAGTTCATCGATTGGTTACCACCCAATAGGTGGATATACTTCTAGATTCTGACCTACCTGGGCTGCAACATGTATATGCATGTAAGCCCTGCTCAGCCACATCTTCAGTCATGATATTATCTGGAGGTGAGATATCAGAGAAATGACTGAGAATTCATAATTCTTTAACTCACACAGGGCAGGCCCAGGTTATACACGGCAGCCCAGGAAGAGAAGCACACAATTTTCTGTTCAGTCAATAAAAAAGATAAGATCACTTGCAGTCCCTAACTGATGTGCAAAACTCTTGTTAGGAAAAGTAGACTAGGTCTCTTTGTGGCTTCAAAGTCTGAGAAAGTCAATGTGATAGAACTTGAGGCAAGAATGCTAACAAGGAGTCCTGTTTCATACAGTTTTCCTGAGGCTTTCCGGTTAAGCTCAGCTCCATAATTGCCTACTGCTACTTGTCCATCCGCTCCCCTCCCCACTCTGTCCTTCCCTCCTTTCCTCTATCTTTATTTCAACACCATCACAAGAATTCTAGAAATCCTAACTTCAACACAGATAAATTTTGGGGTGAAGATACAAGAATCACCATCCATTTTTTGAGGTGTCAATATACACAAAAGGCCATGAGACAAAGATAGGATAGTAGGAAGTCTTTTTACTTCCTCTTTAAGAGATCATTTCCTTTTCTTTTTTTAACTGGTCATTTCCAATTCTTTTTATAATTGCTTTGGGCTTCCCAGGTGGTTCAGTGATGAAAATTCTGCCTGCCAAGCAGGAGACATGAGTTCAATCCCTCAGTCAGGAAGATACCCTGGAGAAGAAAATGGAAACCCACTCCAGTATTCCTGCCTGGGAAATCCCATGGACAGAGGAACCTGGCAGGCTATAGTCTTTGGGGTTGCAAAAGTCAGACATGACTTACCAACTAAAAAACAACAATTGCTTTATTAATAAAATTGCTTTATGTTAGTTTCTGCTATACTATCAGGTGAATCAGCTAGAAGTGTATATATATCCCCTCCCTCTTGCATCTCCCTCCCACCCAAGGCCCATCCCACTCCTCTAGGTAATCGCAGAGCGCCGAGCTGAGCTCCCTGTGCTGAACAGCAGCTTACCACTAACTGTCTATTTGACACACAATAGTATATATATATGTCAGTGCCTCTCCTCCCGTGTCCCATCTTCCCCATCCCCTCTGTGTCCACATGGCGGTTCTCTATATCTGCGTCTCTATTCCTGCCCTCAGTAGGCTCATCTGTGCCATTTTTCTAGATACCACATATATGCATTAATACACAATCTTTGTTTTTCTTTTTCTGATTCACTTCACACTGGGTGTATATCCTGAGAAAACCATAATGCAAAAGTCTATCTATCTTAAAGAACTAGCTCAAGTAATTGTAGGGGCTGGCAAGTACAAAATCCGCAGGGCAGGCCAGCAGCCTGGAAACTCGGTAAGAATTGATGTCACCGCCTTGATTGTGGATTCCAGAGGGCAGCAGGTCTGGAAACAGGTGTGGTTCCTATGTCGCAATCTTGAAGCAGAATCCATTCTACTTCCCTCTTCTCTGTTAAGACAAACTGAGTGAATGAGGCCCACTCACTTTACGGAGGGCTTTACTGAAAGTCTATTGATTTAAATATTATAATAGATAGATACTATGGATAAATAGAGAGATGAGATAGAGATAGATACAGATAAATGAAAGATGACAGATAAAGATGATCACTAAACTGATGGACTGATAGGTAAAGATATATGACAGAGACAGATGATTAATAGATTAAAAATAGATAGATATCCTCTCTGGTTCTCTGAAGAGACCTGACTAATACACCTTCTAAATCACAAAGCTCTAGGGTGAGTGGGTTTTGACAGAGCTAATTCAAGACCAGCAGCAGCAACCACATTATGACGGAGAGTGGGGGGCAGGTGAAGAACCCCCAGTGTCAGGCCCTCTGTGAGTGGCTGCACAAACACCAAGGGAGTTACTGCTCAGGCAACATGAATAGGCCTCCTCTTAAAGAGCAGGAAGTCCCCTGAGGCTGGTCTCTCAGGGACCCAAAGATGTGTTGCTAAGTGCCATTACCCCTGGGAAGGCGCTCAGAGGCAGCTCCCTGGAGATCTTCCCTTGTTCAAAGGACTGAGGGAGCTTCAGGGACTTGGAACTCCAGTGAGTGAGAGCACTTAGGAGCCAGGCAAAGGGTGGTGGGGAGAAGGAAGAGAAGTCACACAGTTCACATATGGAGCAAGGAAAACAATCTCACTGCAGGGAGGTGTCTCTCTGATTTTTCATGCATGCCTTCTGCTACCCTCTGGCCCCAGATGGAATCTGAAACACACAGTTCTGCCAGCCTCTGGGTGGGTCCCCCATGATCATCTTCTATGCTCTCATCATCCCTCCAAAACGGGATGCTTGTCTGATTCGAGTCTTCCTGTATCATTGGATGGTCCTGGTTTCAGAATCTTGATTCCTTAAAAGAGGCTTAAATGGCTCCAGATCCTCAGAAGGGTCTCCCAGGACACTCAGGAGTTGACTCAGCTTCCCAGAAATGCTGTATGAAGTCAGGAGCTATTTACTAGAAGAGCCCACAAGATGGAGAAATCAGGGCCGGCTGAGAAGTCAAGCAAGTCTTCCCAAGTCACGCTTTGAAGAAAGGCTTCAATTGGAACAGCTGAAGAATGGGATCACTGATGTCTCTTAAAGAGGCAAATGGCAGCTTGTGGGGAAAGACGAGGCAGAGAGAAGACCCACCTGCTAGATCACAGAATGCAAGTCAGGACGTTGTCAGAAAAAAATGTGGGGCGAGTAAGAGCTCTGTCTCAGCTTTTCCCTCATCTACCATCACCACCTTCATCCTGAACCTCCCTCCCTGACCCTCACTTAGGCCTGATTCTGGTCACTCTCAGAGTGACCTTGCTGACTCTGCACTTTCTGCAGCCTCCCTCTGATGTTTGGAATATTATCCCCGCCCAACCTCGGCTGCTCTCCATGAAAACTGTGGCTCTTCATGCTGCTAGTTGGGCTCCATCTGCTTTCAAAATGCCCCTCCTGGTTCGACCTGACCCCACAGCCAGGACCCCTCGGCCACCCATGAGCAAGGGGCAGACGCCAGGAGCAGGTTGCCTGACTTCTCCACGGGACATTTTACTCCCAGCCTCTACCACCAATGGTGGATCATTTGCAGTTTTAATAGAGATGCAAATCCAGATTATAAAAAGCACTTTTAAAAATAGAATGTCTTTGCCCATAGAAGAAAGCATCGCATGCACACACACAGAGGGCTCGTGAAACGCCTGTTTGCAAAATAAAGCCCCATCCTCCAGGCTGTGAATCATACCATCCCCAGAAAGTGATGCCATTTTCTGTGACGGCGTGACAGGGTCCCTGAATCAGGCTGCTACGAGCCTGTTGAGAGAGTGCAGCCTTGCGGGATGAATTAAATGGTCATTTCCACCTGTCACTAATTTCCCTTGCTGGGTGAGCAACAGCTCTATTAATCGGGAGAGACCTTGATTGGTGCGGCTTCTCTGTCTTCAGCCTCAGGTGTGCCCGGTGTGGCTTGTGGAGCGCGGCAAGGGCTCTGGGGCCCGCCAGCCTGCAGGCAGCTGCTGGAGTGGGTCAGTGAATCTGATTACACTGCTGCTCTGTCCGAAGTGTCTAGCTCTATTTTTTTTCCCCTCTCCCTGAAGAGTGGTGTGATTACTTTATGCCAAGCCACTCAAGGATAATTCATACTGTCAGGCAACCCTTGTGTTTGCCCATTATCCGACAGTTTGGGGCTCACTTCATATTCCAGAGTGGCGTGATATAATGTAACACGATTTGAAATACTGTAAAGCAATAACCAAAGTAACACAGTTTGACATCTTGAATCTCAGAGGAGGCAGGCCCACGCTGGCTATGCTGGATTTCTACTTCCCGGTAGCTGCTACTGGATACTATTCGACTTTTTAAAGCATTATCTGTGCCTAAATGCAATTAGCAGGTTGAGGCTTTGGCAAAGGAAATTCCTCAAACTTGATAAGAACCGTCAGTGACATTATCAGTCCTAGATGGAGTCTCTCTGGTGGGACACCACGTACCCACACGTACGACATGAACAGTTAGCGCACATTTCACATCACGTGCTGAGATTGCGCTTGCCCCTCTATGGGAGCCGCAAGGTTCTCTGTACGTCACACCCATCCAACCAAAGCACAACTAGTTATTGTGCACCTGCTATGAGTAAGACGTTCAGATGAAGGAGCTGGCATGAGAACTGGAAGTCAGACGGGGTGTGATGGAAACTACCAGCCAGCTTAGAGCAAATGTGGTTTAAAGCTTGGGGAATGAGCTGGATCAAAGCACCAGACTCACTTGCTCCATTGATTTCTTTGTTCTTCACAGGGACCAAAAGCAAGGCTTTAGGGGCCAGAGGGGAGGCGGCTGCCTCAGCCCCTGCAGCCTGACGTTCCAGAAAGTCAAGAAAACCTGTTGCCCCAGCACAAAGGCCCAGATTTGGGTCCTGAGCCCATTCGAAGGAAAGAAACAAATTCTTAAAGAAACTCCCCATAATCCTTTCTCCTTCTCAAAAAATTACCCAGTCCATCTTTTCCTCCTCTGTGATTGTTTTAAAACGACAGTGCCTGCTTTCTAAGTCCGTTTCCTAAGCTCCCATGCTCGCTCCAGCAATCTCACTTTCATCCAGTCATCCCAGTGCATTTCTGACTATTGCTTCATCTCCCCTGCTCCCTCACACTTGACCTCTGAGCTGCTCCTGAGATGTGGCCCACCTTGTCCTTCATGACACGGTCACTTCCTACAACCTGCCTCCTTCTTTCCTCTCAGCCTGCTTCTAGGTCCCCTCTGGGGCTTGTTCATTTTCTCCCAGAGTACTGTGCTTGCTTGGTTCGCTGCTCTCTCTGCTTCATGCCCTCCATCAGGGCAAGCCTCTCTGTTTCCCCACTGATTTCAGTGCCACGTTTGCATTTGTTGTTGTTGTTTAATCGTCAAGTCCTTCCAACTCTGTGACCCCATGGACTGTAGCCCACCAGGTTCCTCTGACCATGGGATTTCCCAGGCAAGAATATTGGAGTGGATTGCTATTTCCTTTTCCAGGGAATCTTCCTGACCCAGGGATCAAACCTAGGTCTCCCGCATTCTAGGTAGACTCTTTACCATCTGAGCTACCAGGGAAGTCTGACTCCCAAATCTTCATCTCTGGCACAAAACCAGATTCCCAGTTTTCAGGCTTAGAGTTGTCCACCAGGTATCAGCTAGCTGTTATCAGCTAGCTATCTGGTCAACCTCGCCTTCTAACTAGCATAAAGGTTGGAAGCAGCCAATGTTCAGCTTGGGGCTGCTCACCCTCCTTCAGCTCTCCTGACCCAGCAGCAAGGACTTCTTGGAGTTCCTTGAGTGTGCCAAGCCCTTCCCCAGCTCCCGTCTTTTCAACTTTGAGTTCCCTCCTCTTAAAATCCTGTCCTCAAGCATCACCTCCTTGAAAGTCTTTCCTTACTAAAAGGGACTACACAGCTTCCCACACTTATTCTATTTCATCATTTATCACATACAGTGATTATTTTGTTTATATTCTTATTTGTTGTCTAGATCCATTTCCTCTTGGTATCACATAACTTTCTTCTCCACTAAATGATAAATGCCCCAATCATAGTTTCTAGGTCTGTTTTATTCTACAATGTACACCAAACTCCTGGCATAACTTATAGGCTGTGTTAAAGAGTTTTTGAAGCATGTGAAAGAAGGAAAGTCCGGAAAGAAGAATGGAAGAAAGGAAGGAAATTATTTTCACAAGTACTTTTAGACCAAATAAAAACTTTATCTTTCCCCATCATAATACAACCCACCATATATCCCAGATTCCCTCTCATCGATGGCATCATCAGTCACTATGCTGCCCAAGTTAAACATCTCAAAATCATTTCATCAATTCATTCATCTCTGCCATCCAGTAGACCACCAGAAGTTATCATCTCTACCCCTAAAACATACCTCAGATTCCCTCCTCATCTCCATCCCTTCTTCTTAATAACTTGGATAAACTTTTCATGATGTCCCATCTCATCTCCAGGCTTTAAACTACATGAACTTCCTGGCTGGTCCCTGCTCCAGACTAGATCTCCTGCCAAGACCCAAGCTCTAAAAGATGTGAGGTCATTTCCCTTAAAATCTTTCAATGGCTCCCCATTGATTGAAGAATTATTTCCCATGGGATTCAGAGCTGTTGAGATTCTGACTCTATCCTATGTTCCCTCTCTTATCTCTAAGGGGTATCAGAGATTCTCTTTCTCTCTCCATTTTCACAGGTACCTTATCCTCCCCCAGTGATATGCATGCTGCCAACCTTTATCTTAACCACATCATCAGTCTAGAATTCAATTTCAACCCCTTTCCTCTCTGCAAGACCCCAAATCATAGCCAAGCCCAGCAGTCTTCACATAAATTAAGAAAACATCATTTTCCTATAAATTCAGGACAGTAAGTCCCCTATATACGAACCTTCACGTTGTGAACTTTGAAAGATGCAAATGTGTCCGCATGTGTAGTCATGTTCACACATCTGGCATACACTGTCACATTTGTGCCACCTTTACAAGTGGTTGGGCTTTTGTGTACTTTATTGTACAGTATTATGCAGAGTACAATATCTTATTTCAAGCCCTGGATGTCCAGAAGCAAGCGTAAAAAGCAGTGGTGGCGTAGCTGCTACTACTGTACTTTTCAAGGTACTGTACTGTAAGATTAAAAGTATATTCTGTATTTTTTTGTATACTATTATGTGTGAACAGTATTACAAACCTATTACAGTATAGTACTAGATAGCCAATTGTGTCAGCTCGGTACCTAGGCTAACTTAGTTGGACTTACAAACAAATTGGGCTTACGAACGTGCTTTAGAAACAGAACTTATATGTAGGGGACTTATTTTAAAAGCTAAGCATTTTTACATAAAATTTAAATCAATTATTGGATTTCACGAGCAACTAAACTCTCTCTACACTGAGCACCTACTATGTGCCGGGCTTTATATATTGTCTTTACACACACCATCTACAATAGATAGTACTATAATCCTTACTTGTATAGCGCAACAGACCAAACTTAGATAAATGGAATTACTGTACCCAGGTCGCCAGTTAGCAAATAGCAGAGGCAGAAATCTCACCCAGGTTAAGACTGTTTTCTTTAAAGCAGTATTTGGTACACCCTCAAAAGACTGAGGTCCCATTTGATTTATATCTACTGCTCAATATCTAGGCTACAGTAGGCAATCAATAAACATTTGTTGATTGAAGGGAAGAGAGTGGAAAATCATCAGGCTTCCCAAGGTTCACAAGGGAAAGCAGGAGCCTCCTTTGTAATTTGGCTGAAGTAACTATTCAGTCAACATTGAATCAAATGTGAATTGAATTGAGTTAACCCAAGTAATAGAGGTAGATATGTCTCCCGAATTGAAGACAGAAAACTCCCTTCTATATGACTTTGCAACTTATCACTGTCAGAAAGGCTGAGAGCGGAGAGAGCCAGGGCTGAGCTGGCATACACGGAAGAGTCTGGAAAATAATCAATTGAATTCAAACCCCCATACATCATGGATGCTTAGAGCCAGACAGGACCTGGGAGATCATCAGCTTCTCTTCCTTCATTTCACAGAAGAAGAAAATAAAGCCCAGCAGAGGATGTAGTACTGTCTAAACCACCCAAGCTAGAGGAACACTGGGACATACTAGACAGGGTCCCTGTCTCTTTCACGGACTTGTGCATTGCTTGTCAGAATGAGCCCTCAGTTGTCAAAATGACTATTATTCTCTTTCTTTCTAAATAACTTTAAGATAAATATCCTAATTTTTTCTTGCCTTACATGCCTATTTAAAACTTTTACATGTGCTTTAATTAATAGTTATATTGTTTTCCTCGAAAGGAACATCTGCTTTGATGTTTTGCTTAAACTTGATGTGAGGAGGAGAGGAAGGAATAAGGTAATTTATAGCATCAGTCAGAAAAAAAAAAAAAAAAGCCATACATTTAGAGAACTTCCACTTTCAGGTATGGAATGAGGTCTTTCTAGCCACCAGCCCATAAAAATCATAACCCTAAACCTCTCACTGGAGAAGGCAATGGCACCCCACTCCAGTACTCTTGCCTGGAAAATCCCATGGATGGAGGAGCCTGGTAGGCTGCAGTCCATGGGGTAGCTAAGAGTCGGACACGATTGAGCAACTTCACTTTCACTTTTCACTTTCATGCATTGGAGAAGGAAATGGCAACCCACTCCAGTGTTCTTGCCTGGAGAATCCCAGGGACGGGGAGCCTGGTGGGCTGCCGTCTATGGGGTCGCACAGAGTCGGTCACAACTGAAGCGACTTAGCAGCAGCAGCAAACCTCTCACTGTTAAGATAATGGAGACCAGGTCAAACTCAGGATAGAAAGGCTGGGGTTCAGATGGACAGAGGATGGTGCTGAAATACCACATCAGGTAGGATGCTCAAAACTGCAATTCACACAGAACACTGCTCAAACAATAAAGACAATGTTTGTCAGCTCACACAATTGCAAAGTCCACCAGGAGGGCTGGCATCAGGTGAGGACTGCTCTAGTAGGATCAATGGTATATCCATGACTCAATTTCACTTAGTTTAAAACTGAGGTTACGGAGATGAAAAAAACTCCCTGCCCACTGAGGGAGACAGAATATCTGTTCATGCTGCGTCTACCCCCTCACCACCTACTGTTCAGCTCATTATGCATGCATAATGAGAGGTATGCATAGAACACCTGAGACCACAAGAGGAGGAACATCCCCAGACTGGACACAGCACTCGGTTTTCCTCCTTAGAGGGGTCAGGAGGTGTGTCTGACTCCTTAAAGAACCAGCTAAAATTAGTCTTGGAGATGACGTGGAAGAGGAAACACAAACACAAAGAGATTCTATTTGTGTGTCATGGTAGAGAATCACCGTTCCGTGCTCACAGAGAACAGTACACTATTTGTGTGTCATGGTAGAGAATCACCGTTCGGTGCTCACAGCGAACAGTACAGAAAGGGAAGGGAAAGACCAAGAAGTAGAGCCTTCCCTGGTGGTCCAGTGGCTGAGACTCCATGCTCCCAATGCAGGGGACCTGGATTTGCTTCCTGGTCAGGGAGTTAGAGGGCTTCCCAGGTGGTGCTAGTAGTAAAGAACCCACCTGCCAACGCAGGAAACTTAAGAGACTCGGGTTCAATCCCTGGGTTGGGAAGATTCCCTGGAGGAGGGCATGGCAACCCATCCCAGTATCCTTGCCTAGAGAATCCCATGGACAGAGGAGCCCGGCAGGCTACAGTCTACAGGGTCACAAAGAGTTGCGTGAAGCGATTTAGCACGCTCGCAGGGAACTAGATCCCACACGCCTCAACCAAGAGTTCACGTGCGGTAACTAAAGATTCCACAAGCTGCAACAAAGACTGAAGATCTCGCGTGAGGCAACTAAGACCCAGCACAACCAAATAAACAAATGTATAAGTGTTTAAAAAACAAAAGACCAAGACGTAGGTAGCGTCAGATAACAGAGGAGAGTCGCACAGGATGGAGAGTAAGATTCTGGTCCCAATTTCAATGTGTGGGGGGTTTTCCCCATACATTCAAACAAGTCTCTAACAACAAATGGGTGTCTTACAGTTCAACTCAATTCAACACTATCTACCCAGAGACAGCATCAGAGTCTACAGGTTAAGGTCTCAGCGCTCTAAGACTGTCCCTCCCACCCCCTCCTACTTCAGGTGCCAGTTACAAGCTCAGGGCTCACCGGTGCTTTTGACCCACTGGCTACAGATTGAAGTTTCCCATGACTTCCTCCATGCATGCGTGCTAAGTCACTTCAGTCATGTCCGACTCTTTGCAAACCCATGGAATGTAGCCCGCCAGGCTCCTCTGTCCATGGGATTTTCCAGGCAAGAATACTGGAGAGGGTCGCCCTGCCCTCCTCCAGGGAATCCTCCCAACCCAGGGATCAAACCGTCATCTCCTGAGGCTCCTGCATTACAGGCAGATTCTTCACCACTGAGCCACTTGGGAAAGCCCAACTTCTTTCTTATGTTTGATCAGTTTGCTAGAGAAACTCACAGAATTTGGAGTAACATTTAATTTACTAGATTATAGGTTTATTATGAAAGGATATAACTCAGAAACAGCCAGATAGAAGAGATGCATAGGGCAAAGTCTGCAAAAGGGAGACAGGGTTTCCTTGCTTTGGGGGCACACTATTCTCCTAGAAATTTCATGTGTTCACCAACCAGGAAGTTCTCTGAACTCCCACCTTTTCAGGTTTCTATGGAGACTTCATTATATAGGCACCATTGATTAAATTCTTGGCCATTGGTGATCAGTTCAATTTCCAATCCCCCTCCTCTCCCCAGAAATCAGGGAGTGGGACTAAAAGCTCTAACCTTCTAAATGCTTTGTTGGTTGCCCTGGCAACCGGCCCCTATCCTCAGATGTGGTCCAAATGTCACCTCCTTAATATAACAAAAAAACACCTTTATCTCTCTTTTCATAGGAAATTCCAAGAATTTTAGGAGCTCTATGCCAGAAACAATGGATGAAAACCAGTTATATATTTCCTGGTATATATCACTATATTACAGTGACATACCAAGGAGATGACTGGCCACCACTTAAGGAATTTAAAAAAATGTAGATTGGGGTGTTTTCAACATATAGAACCTGAGAGTGGAGGAGGGAATTCCACAGGTAGTTTATGGTATGAGAGAAGACGGAAACGGTCTGATCCCTGATAAACAAGCCATATTTACATAGGCATGGGAGGGAGACCATGACAAAGAACAAATTTAGGCAGTTGTTAATTATCTTAGAAAAACAAAAGGATTCTTAACGATGAAGTGACTTTCTCTGAAAAATTATTCAAATTTTTGTTTGTCAATAGGAAGCTTTTTATGGAGAAGGAATCCATAGATTTCATCAGAAACTCAAAGAGAACTATGACCCCAAACTGGCAAAGAATCACTAAATCAATGGCTGCTGCTGCTGCTACGTCGATTTAGTCGTGTCCGACTCTGTGCGACCCCATAGACGGCAGCCCATCAGGTTTCCCGTCCCTGGGATTCTCCAGGCAAGAACACTGGAGTGGGTTGCCATTTCCTTCTCCAATGCATGAAAGTGAAAAGTGAAAGTGAAGTCGCTCAGTCGTGTCCGACTGTAGCGACCCCATGGACTGCAACCTACCAGGCTCCTCCATCCATGGGATTTTCTAGGCAAGAGTACTGGAGTGGGGTGCCATTGCCTTCTCCGAAATCAATGGCAATAGAAAATAAAAAAGGAAGTTATAGCTTCCCCAATGGCTCAGTGGTAAAGAATCCGCCTGCCAGTGCAGAAGATGTAAGAGACTCAGGTTCAATCCCTGGGTCGGGAAGATCCCTCGGAGAAGGAGAATTCCATGGACAGAGGAGCTTGGAGGGCTACAGTACATGGGGTCACAAAGAGTCTGACATGACTAAGTGACTACCAATTTCACTCTCATCTAAAAAAAAAAGTTTAAAAAAAAGGGGGGGTAGCTAAGAACTTCAAAGGTATATCCTAACATTGGATGAAGAACAAGCCACTAGCATGGCTCTATGAGAGAATTAATCCCTAATACCTAAGGCAGAGGTCCCCAACCTTTTTGACACCAGGGACCAGTTTCATGGCAGACAATGTTTCCATAGATCGGCAGAGAGGAGATGGTTTCAGGATTACTCAAACACACTGCATTTACTATGCACTGTATCTCTATTGTTACCACATCAGCTTCACCTCAGATCATCAGACGTTATTAGATCCTAGAGGTTGGAGACCCCTACCCTCAGGCATCCACTGCACATGACAAATCGAACTCTCTGCGATCTAGAAAAGTACGAGTCATATTCTGCTCTTGGAAGAATTGATCAAAAAAATTATCAGTCAAATCGGATTCTGTATTCTGTGGTTCCAGTGAAGAGCCCGGTGGAGAATAACTACGTGATTGATTGCTGTTTACGTCAATGGATTCTAACATTCTTTAGGGGAAAAGGAAATCTAGCTGTTTGTCAAATAGACACCACTTAGTTCAAATATCTAATTTAACAAAATAAACACCGCACCAATATAGATGTATGCGGGGACTCGCATGAATGCTATTACTCTCCTCAATGGTTTGACATTTCTTGCAGATGTTTTCTTTTATCTGAGATGGGCAAATGGGACTGTCATTTTTACTGAAAAAGAATAGGGAGAGGAAGTGTTCCGGAAGGGGCAGTGGCTAACCTCATCACACCAGTTACTCGAAGAGATGGACTGAACCCAGGGTCGTGTGATCCCCGTCTTCCTTTCTTTTCGCCTTTCCTTTCCTCTTTTTCTGTCAAAAGCACATTCTCTGATTATTTTCCATTAAATGCGTCATTCACATTCACTCTCCGGAGAGCACTTTGGAAGCATCTTTATTCTTTAACTCAATCACTTAGCATGGTTGCTCTGGGAAATCTGTGGTTTGGAAACCTTCTTGTTGCTCCTAATTATTCCACTTCTTAGATTCCTAGGATGTGTGCACCTGATAATCAAGAGTTATTCATTGGAAGTCTTCATTACGTTTGATACGGATAATACAAATTTTACTCATGAAATGCTACTCGGGGTCTCCTTTTTGAATGAAGACATTGATTTACTTACATTTTCAGAACACACACAATAGGCGGAGAATTAAAATAATGGACAAGAACTGATAGAAAACAGGTGTGACTGAAACTTCAATGGCGCATTCTTCAGGCTTGGAGCAATGCTCAGAGAAGAACGTTTACTATACAATAATAGAGACAGCAAAAAAAATAATAAAACAAAATAAACAATAAATTCTCATTGCAATGAGTGCAGTTTCCCAGCTGGAGCCTATTTCAGCATTGAGGAGTGCAACCAAAAATGAACACACAAAGACTGCTAAACTAGGTTGGTTTTATTTCCCCTAGAGACTGGGAAGAACATAGCAAGAGTGTAATTTAATTTCTGCAAAATGTTTTCTAAACAAGTTCAGGGGCTGCATCATTTGGGTTGACAAATTGAATACCAGGTCTGAAGTCCTTGTAATAAGGTATATGCCCTGACTTCATAAGAGAAACTCATCACTCAAATCCACAGCTGAGAAGGCAACAAAATTTAAGGGGGATATACACAAAACCACTAAAGGCCAAACCTGCATGCAACTCCTGGTACCTGACATGTGAAGGGCAGAGCACTTAATCTGCTGACCCTCAGCATCCAGAAGAAACTGCAAGTGGTCAGGACTAATGTTAAGTGGTTATTTTTGGCAGCCTGGGTCTATGTGGTAACCCTGAATTAGTTCCACCGTCCAGTTTTGGTGGAGTGGCCATCACATTTGAAAAACCTCTTTTTCCTCCTACTCTGAGCTCTGAAATAAACAGTGCCAATTTAACCCAATTTGATTCTTGGTGCATTTTTGTAGATCTCATTGCACAGATGGATTGAGATAATTTAGGGGAACTGAGATGGACAAAAATCAGTCTTTTTTGTTGCTGCTGTTCTTTTTGTTCTCAAAGTGAAAGTATTAGTCATTCAGTCATCTCCGACTCTTTACGACCCTAAGGGCTATAATAGCCCACCGGCTCCTCTGTCCATGGAATTCTCCAGGCAAGAATACAGGAGTGGGTTGCCATTTCCTTCTCCAGGGGATCTTCCCAACTCCGGGATCGAACCCAGGTCTCCTGCATTGCAGACAGATTCTTTACCATCTGAGTCACCAGGGAAGCCAGAAAAAAGAGGCTTGTGGTGACCCTTACGAGGATCAAACCCACATCCTTAGTGTTGTTAGCACCATGCTCTAACCAACTGTGCTTACCAGCCAATTTGAAGACTGGCCACCTAAAAAACCCAGGCTGAGTCAGGGGGGAGCTATAGACTGAATGCTTGTGCCCCTCTGCTGTGGAAACCTGATCCCAAACGGTGTGATGGTATTGGGAGGTGGGGGGCCTTTTGGGAAGTGATTAGATCACTAGGTCAAAGCCCTTCAAGTTCACACAGTAGCTGGTCCAGAAATACAGTGTCTGATCCCCTGTAGTGGATACTGTTGTGCGTTGCCCGGGTTCCGCTTGCAGTCCTGCGGCAGGGAGAACCAGGCAGAAAACAGCCTCCAGCTGTCAGTACTTCAGGTCGCAGAGAGCCGTGAGCTCCTGGTCACACCACATAGGCAGCCCACATCCTGATCCAACGAAAGCAGAAAGGCAGGGACATTTCCAACTGAGGTAGGATTCTGGCGGACAGATTGCAGAGCAGTGGCCACACAGGCCAAAGATTTATAGGGGCTGCTCCTTGACTCCACTTCTTTCCCAGCCCCTTCCCTTCACAAGGCATCCCTAATAAATGTCTTGTACCCCAAGCTGTAGTGAAGGACAGGGAAGCCTGGCACACTACAGTTCATGGGGTCACAGAGAGTCGGATGTGACTGAACAGCAAGCTTTGTCCCAGCATCTCCTCCCACGGTGCCTGACCTGTGACACCTCAGTCTCTTGACTAAAGATCCGCTGTTTACTTTCGTAAAATCAGATAGTGCTTCTTTAAAGCCTGAAGAACAGCCCCTCAGCACAGCAACGCCTGAGGCAAACAGGGCATCGGATCGGAAGGTTTGTGTTAAGCCAAAATCTCTCCAAGGTGAGCGCTGCGTTCAGACATCTAAGCCCCCGGAGTTACCTCGATTTATATTTAATGTGCAAATGCTCCAAGGAGGCCTGCGCCCGGAAGCCAGATCAAAGCATTTATCTTCACTGTGTCTTAGAAAAACTTATTGGCTGACTGTATACCATATTCGGGAGGAGCAGGGGAAAAGGCGGGAAAGAAAAAGAAAAGAAAAAATCTGTAGCCACCAGATAAATGGAGAAAGCCCGGGGCTGGCAGGGGGCGGTGGTGACTGTAATGCATTGTGATGCATCGCCAGCGAGCACTTGTAGAGCAACCGCGGACCGTGTCTGACATCGCCTCCGCTGACCTTTTCAATATTGCCCACGCTCTGCGGAGCCCGTGTTTCTAGAGGAATTCAAATCGAATGTACTCAGGCAGAAAGGATTTGGCTGTGGGCAAACCCTATCAGTCTCTTCACGGTTCGCCTTGTCATTCTCATGTAAATTGTAATTCTTTATTAGCATGGCCGGCCTTCCACCCAGGTGCAGGAGGCCACGTGTGTCTGCTCGGAGAGCCACCCGGGCAGCGAGGACGCCAGTGCGATCACCTCCCAGGGCAGGGAGAGGAGCTGAGCCCACAGGCCATTGAAAGCACAAAAGAGGCAACATGAAGTTCAAAGACAAAAGGATCTACTCTCTTTAGCAAATTTTTGTTTTCATCTCTGTTGCTGCTTATCATTTTGTTTGGCTTCTTTTTTTTAACTGGGGATATAGTTGCTTTACAAGGTGTATTAGTTTCTGCTGTAAGACACGTGAATCAGCTATATGTACACATATATCCCCTCCCTCCCTTAGGGGTGGGATCACCCCTCTAGGTCACCACAGAGCACTGAGCTGAACTCTTGCTATACAGCAGGTTCCCACTAGCTGTTTTACACCTGGCAGTACACGTACGTCAGTCCCAACCTCCCAATTCATCCTGCCCACCCCCGTGTCCACATGTCCATTCCCTACATCTGTGTCTCTATTCCTGCCCTGCAGGCGGGTTCATCTGTACCATTTTTCTAGAGGCCACATATTGGTTTGGCTAAAAAGTTTTGTTCAGGGTTTTCCATAACATCTTATGGAAAAACCCAAATGAACTTTTTGGCCAACCCGAAAATGCGCTCAACAAATTTTTAAGTATACAATACCATATGTTAACTACACCCCCATGAACAGGAGCTCTCTAGATGGTATTCATCTCACATACCTGCAACTCTATACCCACCAAACAGAAACTCCCCATCACCCTCTTCCCCAGTCCATTTTCTATACATTTAACTTTGTGTCCTTATGATAGACACACACACAGAGGCATGAAGAAATTCTTGGAGGAGATAGATAACGGATACATTTATTATCTTGATAGTGGTACAGGTTTCATGATTACATGCATGCGTCCTCACTTAGCAACTACTGTACTACTTTTTGTATATCAGTTATATCTCAATAAAGCCATTAAGAAAAACAAACAACGTGTATAAATGTTGATGCTAAGAATACTAGGTGTACATGTGAATAAGGACAGTGTTAAGTGAGAGAATGTGTTCATTACAACGGGGAGCATGGCATACGTTGCAAATGCACCTGCATAAAATCTATCTCTAAGAGTGCTTGAAAAATACAATAAACTAAAATACTACTACAAAAGGAGGAAAGGAGAGTGTGTAGGAAAGAAAGAAAGAGATGGAGAGAGAAGGGAGGAAGGAGGGGGAAAAAGAAGAGACTAAAACTTGCCATGTGGTCAGTTGGATTTCCTTTTATAAATTCCCCTGAGTAGGCCATCATCCCCATCGCTCAGTTCCATGCATTCCTCAGCTGCCTTAGCAGAGCCCGAGAGAAGGACAATGAGGATGACTGGTGATGGGAGGTGGCAACAGTGGAGATTACATAACACTGCTCTGCTCTCAATTCAGCTAAGAGCAAAGTCAGAAGGGCAAGGGAAGTCAGCTCTGTAGAACCCATTTAAGGCCTGGTGTGCATGCTCATTGGCCCAGTCGTGTCCTACTCTTTGCGACCCCATGGACTGTAACCCACCAGGCTCCTCTGTCCATAGAATTTTCCAGGCAAGAATACTGGAGTGGGTTGCCACTTCCTACCCCAGGGGATCTTCCTGATCCAGGGATCGAACCTGCGTCTCTTTCATTTCCTGCATTGGTCTTTACCACTGTGCCACCCAGGAAGTCCAGAGCAGGCTCAAAATTCATAGCTTCAGTCCTTGTAAATCCATTCCCTTACTCCTGCTCACCACTTACCTTGCTTACATATGGTGGTTCTGAAAATGTGGTCCCAAGACCAGAAGCATTAGCATCACCTGGGAACCTGCAAACTCCCAGCCTTCATACCATTGCAAAGAGTCGGACAGGACTTAGTAACTGAATGGCAGCAAGGCCTCATCCCAGACCTGGGAACAAACACTCTGGGATGGGATCCAGCAATCTGAGTTTTGACAAGTTTTCCAGAGGATTCTGATACAAAGTGTGAGAACCATTTCTCTAATAGCAGCTTTGCTTATCTTTCGAGCCTTATCTGCATCCAACCCAGGGACATTTAACCAGTGGAGGGAGGGAAGAGGAGAGTCATCTCACCACTGTCACCCCGAGGGGCATTTCTAGCAGGGAGAAGCTTGTGGATTTTGGAAAACAGAGTCAACACTTTAATAAAAGTTCCACAAACGTGGACCAGAGGAATCAGAAGACAAGGATTTAATGGACTAACTCCTTCCCAGGTGAGTCAGAGCTTCCAAAAGAACAGTAACTGGAGGTCATAATGGGGAAGCAACTAAAATCACCTCTTACTTGGCAACCCTGGAAACAGGTGAGCCTCCTGGGGAAGCAGCCATGTGAGAGAATCTAAGAGCTGCTCAGTTGAGAGCCCAGGTGTGATTCAGCATGGAACATTCTTGGCTGGGCCATCACGCACCTGGCAGTCTGCCGGAGGTGGGTGCGCCCAGGCACTTACAGGAGACATGGGGCAGCATCCTTGCCAGGTGCCTGGGACAGGGCTCCAAGCATCGGAAATGCCAGGCAGGGTAGCGGAGACAGCAGTCCAGCCTCGGAACAGGACACAGAGGAAGATGGAAGTCTTCTACCCAGCACCCGGATTGTGCATCCCATCCCAGTTAGGGCTGGGTCAGGAGCTGGTGAGCCTCACTTGGATAGAAAAAGTGTCAGACACTTCTGTGAGGAGACAATGGAAAGACAAGAGCTAATGGAGCCAATCCAACCTTGCAGGTTTAGGGGTTCAAAGGAATTCAAGGACTTTTCTTTTTTTCCCCTAGATGTGGGATTTCAGGAGTGGGACAAATACAACTGTGTGCTAAAGAAGAAAGAGCTTAAGAAGAAGGCAGAAAAGGTTTGCAAGACATCAGAAAGCTCTGAGAAAACAATATTTTGTTACGTTAGGTGTAAATTAATTTTGAAAAATGGATTATATTTCTCTAAAAATACATACAACTCTGAAAATCAAGGCAGGGGAAGGAAACTGATAAAATCTGTTTTGGGTTTGGCAGAGCAGAGTCCAGTGTATTTCGGAGTGAGATACAGCACTTCAGGCAACAGGTTTTACCTATCATCTTTCTTTTTCTCTATCCATAATCATTTGTTTCTCTGGTGGCTCAGTCTGGTAAGGAATCTGCCTGCAATGCAGGAGACTTGGGTTCAATCCCTGGTTGGGGAAGATCCTCCTGGAGAAGGAAATGGCAACCCACTCTGTCCTGGACAGAGGAGCCTGGCGGGCTATAGTCTATGGGGTTACAAAGAGTCGGACATGACTTAGCAACTAAACCACACCCATAATCTTCACGATGCAAAGATTTTTAGAGGGGAAAACACCTTAAAAGTCATCCACTGGACTCCCTTGATGGATACATAAGAAATCTGCAGCTTAAGGAAGTTAAATAATGGTGTACAGTTCCACAAGCCAACAATGGCAAACTTTAGAGTACTTGAGGACCAGATCAGGGTCAAAGTTAACAAGTCACACAGAAACCAGTAATAAGACAATCATGCTCCATTATCCGCTGAGAGATACACACATGATTACGTAATGATAAAGAGACCAATCCACCAAAAGTCACAACAACCCTAAACATGGACACACCAAACAACATAGTCTCAAAGTGTGTGAATCAAAACAGATAGAGCTGAACAGAGAATTAGACTAATTCTCCACTATTGTTGGAGACTTCCCTACCCCACTTCTCAGCACTCTGCTAACACTTGAAGGGGATGCCTGCAAATCTCCAGGAATATCTCTTCATGCAGCTCTCTCCCTCTTTGCTCTGCCCTATGAATTCTAGTTACCTTGATCTCCCTGGACTCCCAGCCCCACCTTGTCAACTCATGGAGACTGCTGGGCTCCTCCCGAGGTCTCACTCTCTGTTGCACAGCCTGGAAACTCAAGACAGTAAATTTTCTTTAAAACACATACACACACACATAATTTTTATAGATTTTGTCTGGATTTTTTAATTGTTTCTGGCAGGGTGATGGGCTTCCCTGGTCGCTCAGACAGTAAAGAATCTGCCTGCAATGCAGAAGACCTGAGTTCTATCCCTGAGTTGGGAAGATCTCCTGGAGGAGGGCATGGCAACCCACTCCAGTATTCTTGCCTGGAGAATCCCCGTGGACAGAGGAATCTGGCAGGCTACAGTGCTCGGTGATAAATTCCATGCCGGTCACTCTTCCTTGGGTGAGCAAAAGTCCTTATAGGAGTTTAAACTGGGGCTTGAGTCCAGTCACAGGGATCTTGGCAAAGAGGCCACAGCTAGGAATCTATCACACAGCATCCAGCAGGAATATAGTCTCCGGAAGACTCTTGGGAGCCCATGATCGGCAGATTTATCAGCCATTTTTAATCCCAGTGGTAGAATGAAAATGTACATCACCATCTTCTCTGTGCCAATAGTGGCTAACATAGAAGAGTTCAACATGAGTTTTATTGAATATAGAGTTTGTTCATTTTTTAAAAATTGAAAACAGTTCATTGACCCAATTTTTTTTTAAATTATAATTTAAACTTAATTCATTATAACCATCATGTAATAGAATGATAATGTTAACAGCTTTCCAAATAACTTTTAAATAATGGTATTAAAAATAAGTGAGATAATACAGCCCTTATAATTTAGAAAGCAATTTCATATGCATTATCTTTTTTAATCTTTTCTAATTTCTTTAATATAGATACATACACTAAAGCTCTTAATGATTATTTGACCTCAAATTTGATCACCTAGAGCTAGGACTCAAACTTAGATAATTATTTAACTGTAATTTACAACATATATAGACTCTACCTTTTGAAAAAATCGATGTCCTTGGGGGAAAAGTTAGGGTCTGTTCTAAATTAAGAAGACTGAAGAGACAAAAAAACAAAGTGACAATCATGACTCTAGATGGGATCTCAGTCCAAAAAACAATCATAAAATATATATATGGATAAAATTGAAGAAATTTAAGTATGGATTGGATATTAGATATCAAAAAATTATTATAAAATTCACAGATTTGCTCATGACATCATCATTTGTAGGGGGAATATTCTTATTCCTGGGCTTCCCCAGTGTTTCAGTGGGTAGAGTCTGCCTGCAGAGCAGGAGTCAGAGGAGACTTAGGTTCGATCCCTGGGTCGGGAAGATCCCCTGGAGGAGGGCATGGCAATGCACTCCAGTATTCTTGCCTGGAGAATCCCATGGACAGAGGATCCTAGAGGGCTACAGTCCATAGGGTCGCAAAGAGTCGGACATGGTTAAAGCAACTTAGCACACACATGCATGTGTGTTCTTATTCCTTGGACATGTATGATGAAATAATTTGGGGCACAATGACTTATCTACACGCACTGGGATGGCCCAGAGGGAGGGTATGGGGAGGGGGGAGGGAGGAGGGTTCAGGATAGGGAGCACAGGAATACCTGTGGCAGATTCATTTCGATGTTGGGCAAAACTAATACAATATTGTAAAGCTGAAAAATAAAATAAAATTAAAATTAAAAAAAAAACTTAAAAAAAATAAGTAAAAATAAAAATGATTCAGAAAAAGTTATATGTGTATATTACACTCATATATAAATAAGCAAATATGACAAAATGCTAACCATCATTGAATCTAAGTGGTGGTACAGGTATTCATTCACCATATGATTCACTCGATGTTTCTTTATATTTGAAAGTTTTAATAATAAAAAGATGGGAGGAGATTGAAATGACATTATTAGACTCTAAAATGAAAGAAAAATAATTACAAATGGACAAGGAATGACTGTAGAACTATCTCCACTGGCCTATGAATTTTCCTTTCTTACATCAACCATATGTACAATTTTAGAGCCATGAATATGCTCACGCTAAGTTGCTTAAGTCGTGTCCAACTCTTTGCGACCCTATGGACTGTAGCCCACCAGGCTCCTCTGTCCATGGAATACTCCAGGCAAGAATACTGGAGTGGGTGCCATTTCCTTCTCCAGGAGATCTTCCGGACCCAGAGATGGAACCCACATCTCCTGCATTAGCAGGCGGGGATCTTTACCACTAATGCCACTGGGAAGCCCTGGTAATTTTAGAGTCACATAAGGGAAATTTGAACTGCATTTAAACTAGAAGCCTTTTTAGATTTAAATATTGTTCAAGTGAGTAAACTAGTATTTATGCAAATATATTTGAATGTTTTAAACTTTCTTTGTTAGGGCAATACAAATTTAGATACTTTTATTAATATTATAGAAACCCATTTCCAAATAGCCTGACAAAAGTGGAGAAAAAGACTACAAAGTTAATAATCTACAACATGCAATTTTCATGCTAAGACATACAGTCAGTTCTCCTTTTCCCTGGTTGTTAAGTTCTATAATATTGCCAGGAACACTAAATTAACAAATGTTGAATCATTACTCCTGGAGGAAATGTATATATATGTATAGATACATATCTTACATGAATTATATTCTTAAATCCACTAAACAACACATTCTTTAGATTCTACTGTCCTTGTCCTTATTTTTCCTAAGAGAAAATGAGGTTCAGAGTGTTAAATGATTTATCTGAGTCCGTGGATGTGAGAGTTGGACTGTGAAGAAAGCTGAGTGCAGAAGAATTGATGCTTTTGAACCGTGGTGTTGGAGAAGACTCTTGAGAGTCCCTTGGACTGCAAGGAGATCCAATCAGTCCATCCTAAAGGAGATCAGTCCTGGGTGTTCATTGGAAGGACTGATGCTAAAGCTGAAACTCCAATATTTTGGCCACCTGATGCGAAGAGTTGACTCATTGGAAAAGACTCTGATGCTGGGACGGATTGGGGGCAGGAGGAGAAGGGGACGACAGAGGATGAGATGGCTGCATGGCATCACCGACTCGATAGACATGGATTTGGGTGAACTCCAGGGGTTGGTGATGGACAGGGAGGCCTGGCTGCTACAGTTCATGGGGTCACAAAGAGTCAGACATGACTGAGTGACTGAACTGAACTGACTCCACATACAAGTGCTAGAGTTGGGGTTCAAACTCCTACCCAACCGGCCCCAGAGTGAGTTTCTCACGCTGCTCTGTGTTGCCCCCTACCTTCTCCATCACCTGGTCCTCTCTCTGTGTGCATGCATGCTCAGTCTCTCAGTCATGTCCAGCTCTTTGCAACCCCATGGACTGTAGCCTGCCAAGCTCCATGAGATTCTCCAGGCAAGAATAGTGGATTGGGTTGCCATGGCCTCCTCCTGGGGATCTTTCTGACCCAGAGACTGAACGTGTGTCTCCTATGTCTCCTGTGCTGGCTGAAACAAGAAGGTAGAGAGTAGCTTTGCTTGACCTCCTCTAGGAAGTTGCCTGCTGGATGATTTTAAATTCTCACTGTTCTGTGCATGCCTGTGAATGACCAGAAAACACAGCAAATATCTATGTGAGGGTTATAAATAAATGTTAGCCAATTAGCAAATTCACATAGAATCTGCAAACAATGCAGATCGATGGTAATTTACAATTGTGAAACTCTCTACTGAATTATGATGGGCAGTACCCATGTTAAATTCATTTCTGTTTGTCCAACAGTGCTTACCCCCGTGGAGGTGCCTGGTATATCTTTAATAAATAACTGAGTGAATAAATGTAAAGTTAATATTCTAAACTCAATAGGTGGTGCTTTATCAGTAAGGTAACTCAGGACTAAGACAAGCAAGACCAGACAAAAATTACTTCTAATTCTTTCGTGACTTCAGTCATTCAAATTCAAGATGAGCAAGCAATTAGTTAAAAGTTAAAGGGAAAAGTTAAAGCTCAGGACACTGCCTCCAGACTTATGGGGGGAGGGTGGGCAAGAATGCACCTACAAAATAAATTGTATATCTATCAAAACAAGAACTCATTCTTTAAAAATAAAGACAGATTTTCTCAATAGTGCTAAGTTCCCAGTCCACAGGCTTCCCAGGTGGTGCTGGTGGTACAGAACCCACCTGCCAACGCAGAAGACATAAGAGACACGGGTTTGATCCATGGGTCGAGAAGATCCCCTGGAGAAGGAACTGGCAACCCACTCCAGCATTCTTGTCTAGAGAATCCCATGGACAGAGGAGCCTGATGGGATACAGTCCATGTGGTCACAAAAAGAGTCAAACACGACTTAGGGACTAAGCAATTCTCTATAGCCCTTGAGAAAGAACTAAAGGTCCTTGACTATGCTTAATGACTCATGACTCCCAGTCCACAAAAAGCCAATAATAAACAGAATGCATCTTGTGACTGCATTCTGCATAGTATATTAACTATGAGTAAAGGCATAAAGTACAAACGTTAGTGCCAGCTCTTCCGTCCACAAACCTCATGATCAGTGAACGATCACATCCCTTCTTCTAAAGTCTGTTGGTGACTGGTCACTGTACAATCTGGATAACAATGAATAACAGTCTGTGATTCAGATGACACACAGACAGCAAAGTGTGCGCTTGTGTTGCTTCTTTATCTCCCAGGTATAAACCTGTGACACATTATAAAAATGGGTAAGTGAAAGTGCGAACCGGCTAAAACAGATCACAGTGCAGCAGGAAATGAAGAGAGATCCTTCCAGAGGTGGAACCTGATTCTAATGTTAGTGGAGTCACAGAAGATCGTGGGAATTCGGACACTCCTGCCGTCACCTTAGCTTGTTGCGGCCAGAAGAAGTTAGTGAAGGCAAATGTATCGACATCAACGAGGGAGGATTTTTGAAAGAGGAGATGGGTCCCAGAGGAAGTGATGCTTGCAAGGGACTTCACATGCAAGGCACACTCAGAGACATTTGATGATTTTGAAAGCACACAGAATGAAATGTTGAAAAGCTGATTCAGACTCAGAAAGGGCTATGACAGTTTACCAAAATGCTCACTGTGCATCATAAATTAAACAAAGAGAAGTCAATCACTGTTCAGACTACTCTTGATAAATTTTTTACAAAGAAGATGTCTTTATGCTCAATGTTTCAAATGCTTTCAATTACTTTACCAAAGAAACATCGTTTTTCCTATGTTTTAATTTTCCTACACATTTATAACTGACAGCAAGAATGTTCTTAATGTTTTGACAAAAAAATTAAAGGTCATTGAACACTCATAATTTTCCTATTGAGTATTAAGATCACTCTGCATGGTTTAAGCTTATGGGGTCAATTTATGGTTCCCACCATTATGAGAAGCATCTAGGATCATCTGTATTGGTAATAAAACAATATTATTAAACACAAGACTGGTAGGTAAGCAAAACAAAGTAAAAATGAAGTAAAAAATTATATTTACCTCTCCAGGAAAAAAAAAAAAAGTGCATTCCTATAAAACAAGCAACATACCAATGAAGTTCCAGAATTAAATTTTGTGTGAGAATTGGACCTTTCTTAAACAAAAATTCATAGCTCTGACATTTTCATTAAGAGGGAAAAAATTTTTAATTGTTTACATTTAGAAAAGAGAGAAACTTATAAAATCTGTCAGGGCTGCAAACAGAAGTGGGGAGAGGCTCAGAGCTGCCTCTGACAAGTAAAGCCTTGTGACACTCCAAGGTGTCTCCATACCTGGGAAGTCAGAGCCTTGCTCTCCCAGCCAGGCCACCCCTCTTGGAGGCTGGGCTTCATTGCAATAGCCTTCTTCTGTAGCCTACATGGCATTTAACCAACCTAGGCAGCTAAGGTCAATCAGTGCTTGTTGCTTTATTGTGAATTAATTTTTAAAAACATACACCCAACGGGGCTTCCCTGGTGGCTCAGTGGGAAAGAGTCCACCTGCAGTGGAGGATATGCACGTTCTATCCCTGGGTCAGGAAGATCCCCTGGAGGAGGAAACGGCAGCTCACTCCAGTATCCTTGCCCAGAAAATCCCATGGGCAGAGGAGTCTGGCGGGCTACAGTCCATAGGGCCGCACAGAGTTGGACATGACTGAAGCAACTTGGCACGCACACACCCATACACACACACAATGACGAGATAAGGCTGTCACTCTAGGCAAGCCCAGCCTACTCACCATCCGGAGTTGCAGATCAGATCAGGACGCTGTCTTCAAAATCCCCGACACCTCATACTTTATACAGTGGGGAAGGTCAACAAACAAGAGGATCTTACAGACCCTGTAGAAGTCAGCTGACAGCACAAAGACTGAGGATGAAAAGCCCAGTGGCCAAAGGGGAGAGGGATGGGGGAGGGAAGGACTGGGTGTTTGGGATTAGCAGATGTAAACTCTTATATACAGAATGGATAAACAACAAGGTCTTACTGTACAACACAGGGAACTATATTCAATACCCTGGGATAAACAATGGGAAATAATGCTTAAAAAAAAAAAAGAATGTCTATAGGTATATAACTGAGTCACTTTTCTGTACAGCAGAGATTGGCACAACAGTGTAAATCAACTGCACTTCAATAAAAATAAATTAAAAATGTGAGAGTCCAGTTTATTCCCGAGTGCTTGTCTGCTGAGCGTCTACTACAGCAGGCATGATGCTGTGAGCCTGGGACACAGAGATGGGAGTAACTACCAGCCATGGACCTCATGTGACCAGATGGACACGTACACGAATGAAAACCTGTGAAGCTCTGCAGGAGCTTGACAAGGAGGTCATCCTCCTGCCAGGGCATGTAAGGGAAAGTTACAGGGAAAATGAGGCAGCTCCAGGCCCACTGCAAGGGCGGAGGTGCCCATCAGCTGGAGCCACAGAAGCAGGGCACAGACGGTGGAGGAAGGTGAGGGCGGTTCTGGGCAGCTGGCTCCGTATGCAGGTGGAGCGCAGGCCTGGTAGGAATGGCTGGAGATGGCCACTCAAAGGCAGGTAGCCACGGTCATTCCTGAAAATCTACTTTCTTCTCAGTCAAGGGAGATGCTTTAGATCCCTCAAGTAGAGGTGAAGGTTGGCCTTAGCTAATGATCACTGCACCCAACAGCAAGCCATGAGCCCCACCCCAAGCTTTGCTCAAGAGAGAGAATCATGGAGAGAGGACAGGATTAGAAGGCCTAAGCCTGGATACAATAAAGACCATGCATGTTTTTTCTGCTGCTCTGCCCCCAGGAGGCCACGCAGCTCCTAATAGATGGTTGGCAGCCCATCAAGGCATGTAGACTTAGCCCCAGTACCCTTCAAAAGAGGCTTTGGTTGTGCAAGGGAAAATATAAATGGAAGGGGCAGAAACAAAAAGTTTAAATCTCTCTTCCTTAGTGAAAGGCATCTTCTTTGATGAAGGCATTTTGGCTAAGTTTTTTCCATTATATGTTTTTCCTGTTGAGAGACTTAAAGTTTTCACTTGGCAGGCTCAAAGAGTTTGACTGGGGGCTGAGGCAGCTGCAAAAGATATTACTGGGTCTTTGCTCTAAGGAGGATTGGGCCTCCACGAAATAACATTCAGCCAAAACCGAAGAAAAATATAGCTTTTAAGGGACTTCCTGTGGCGAGGGCTAGCCAATAAATTTTAGGAACAGCAATATCTGGTGTCCATTTTTAAGTTGTTTCCTGCCCCAGGCTGTCATTTCCCGCTATTCCTCAATCCAGATTCTCTATAGAAGTCATTGTGGGTGGGTGGGGCTGGGGGCTTGAAGGTGGGGAGCCTCTATTCACCTTTGGTGTGAAATAGTAAGGAAGGCATCAAGGCACAGACATTCAGAAAATAAAAGACTTCAAAGAAAAGCTATGACAAACCTAGACAGCATATTAAAAAGCAGAGACATCACTTTGCTGATAAAAGTCCACAGAGTCAGAGCTATGGCTTTTCCAGTAGTCATCTACGGATATGAGAGATGGTCCATAAAAAAATGCTGACCGCCAAGGAATTGATGCTTTCAAACTGTGGTGCTGGAGAAGACTCTTAAAAGACCCTTGGATAGCAAGGAGATCAAACAAGGCAGTCCTGAAGGAAACCAACCCTGAATATTCAATGAAAGCACTGATGCTGAAACTCCAATACTTTGGCCACTTGATGCAAAGAGCCAACTCCAGTACTTAGGCCACCCCACAGGAAAAGCCCCCGATGCTGGGGAAGATTGAGGGCAGGAGGAGAAGCGGGTGACAGAGGATGAGATGGTTGGATGGCATCACTGACTCAGTGGACATGCGTTTGAGCAAACTCTGGGAGACAGTGAAGGGCAGGGAAGCCTGGGGTGCTACAGTGCACGGGGTCTCAAAGAGTCAGACATGACTTAGTGAGTGAACGACCCAGACGACCAGAGAGTTTCGGAATATGGGGCTGTTGGAACTACATAGCCCACACTGAAAGAAGAGTGGGGGAAACTCCAGATGTAGACCCATGAAGCAGGACAGAGCCTCCAGTTATACAACCTGGTTAATAAACGAAGGCTGCTGAGCCAGACACTCAGGTTACTTGCTGTGCTCCCTCCAGAAGGCTTCCCAGCTTTTAGATCATCGTGGGAGGCAGCGGCTACGTTTCAATTGAGCCTCTATGTTGGTTCTGTGAATCTACCTACGTGCACGTCTTACCAGACTCAAACTGGCTTTGCTGCTGCTTAAATATCCTACCTGCCACCTGCCAAGACCAACTGCCTCTTTCCTGACCGCTCAGCACAGCCAGCCCAATCCCCTGCTACAGGCAGCAAAAGCAACAACTGTTCTCAGTTCTTGGCTCCAGTAAGATCTCACTAATTGGTCTTGCCACCAAAATACAGGTCATCCTGAATTGGGAGAGTAGTACTGGGGTGTGTGTGTGTTAAATACAGGTCATCCCGAATTGGGAGAGTAGTACTGGGGTGTGTGTGTGTGTGTGTGTGTGTGTGTGTGTGTACTACCATGTGCAAAAGAGATAGCTAGTGGGAAGCTGCTATATAGCACAGGTCAGCTGGGTGCTCTGTGATGACCAGAAGAGTGGGATGAAGGGGTGGGAGGGAGGTTCAAGAGGGAGGGAATATATGTATACAATATAGCTGATTCACTTCATGGTACAACAGAAACTAACATAGCATTTTACTATGTTTACATACTCCAATAAAAACAAAATAAAATGAAAGACTCCAGGTACAAAAGTAAAATAATACATCACCCTTATGGAGGCAACATCTCTGGAAATCCTATCAGGTTGCTCTCTTTTCTCATTCCCTTAAGAAATTCCTGATCCTCTGTGTTCAACCAATTGTCTTCTCCATCAGAAAGTTTGTTACCAAGAAGAAAAGGAAATGATCTTGGTAGAGAAACCCTTAAAAGAGCATGGCAATCCAAAAAGGAAGGTCCATTCACTCATTTAACAAAAATTCCTGAGCTATGTGCTAAGCATAGGGAACACGATATAGAGTTGTTGTTGTTTTAATAAGATACACAGAATATAGTCGCTGTTCTCTGGAGCTCAGTCTTATCCAAGAGGCCCTGTGGTTGATCTGAGCACAAACCACAGGTGGGGCCATGAAAGGAAGGAACTCATTTCTTTGAGAGGTTTTTTATTTATTTTTAATTGGATGATAATTACTTAACAAAATTGTGTTGGTTTCTGCCATACATCAACGTGAATCAGCCAGCGGTATATGTATGTCTCCTCCCTCTTGAACCTCCCTCCCACCTCCCTCCCCCATCCCAACCCTCTAGGTTTTAGGAGAAGAGGTGGCTGAGCCTGAGCAGCCAAAGTGTGAAATCTGGCAATAAGCCCCCAGCAGTTAATTAGGCAAGGGGGGTGGGATGGGAAAGCAATGTGGCTGGGGGAGGCCAGCAGGTGCGTGTGGATCAAGGGAACAGAGCAAATCTGAGGAGCTGAAAGGACCCCTTCAGAGTCGGGTAAGCACAGAGCGAGGCAAGCCCACGCTCAGCTCCTACAGAGCCCCATACACGAGAAGAGGCCACTCCTAGCCCCACTCCAAAAGCAGCTCCAGAGGGGGCCCAGCTCCCAGCATGCAAGACCTTATGGAATCCCCACCCCCTGACTCACAGCAGGACCTGCATTACTGTAGCCACCACAGCAGGTAGGAGTCGGAAGTGGTCGACACACAGTTTGGGAAAAAGAAACTAGAGACAGAATTAAAGTTTTAAGGGTGGGACTGGGGGACTCAAGACCTCTTGGATCAAGAGCCCTGTTCCTCAGAGCTACATCACTTCTATTTAGTGTCTGGGCAGGCAGAAAGGATCTGTTGTGTTACGAGGAAGTCAGTCTCCTGTGTCCCCAGTCATGTCTCCCATTTTATTGATTACTTTAAACTGTCTTTGTTATTTGCTTGTACAAGGGCTATCACCTAGCTGGAGGTCATAGACTCTCGTATGCCTTGGGAAAACATCTTAGTGGGCACACAAGCAGCGTTCTGAACTTGGGCAGACCCGGCATTCCAAGGTCCACACTGTTTTTCCTTAGCTTAGCAGGGCATGACAACCCCAACTGATCAACCCACTGTACTTTTATTTGGGTTATGCTGTACTGCTATATTTTGCTTTTATTCTTTTCCCATGGTGATTTTCTCATGGCTTAGCCAGAGCAACAGCAACAGGCGGTTGACTATTAACCCCTGCACTGCATCTTAATTTTGACCAACAGACTGTGGTAAAAGTTACTTTGCTTACTTCTTGGAAAGCTGGCACTGTCTTAAAACCACCATGCCATGAGGAAGCCCAAGTTAACCACACAGAGATACCACATGAAAACAGAGAGACACCCAGCCAGCACTTGGCCCAGGAACCCAGCTGAGGACCAGACACATAAGTGAAGACCTCATGTTAGACATTCATCTCAGCTGAACCTTCAGAAGACTCCAGCCCCACCCAAGGACTGACTGCAACTGAGTGAGAACCACCCAGCTGAGCCCAGTCCATCCACAGAACTGAAAGAGTGGAATAAACTGTGGTTTTAAGTCACTAACTTTTGGGGTGGCTTGTTCTGCAGAAATAAAAAAATCGGTGCCTGGACATTGGTGCTGCCAAGAAAACAAGACAAACAAACAAAAAAATTAGATAAAACAAAGCACAAGACATGAAAATGTGGAACTTCCCTAGTGGCCCAGTGGCTAAGATTCCTTGCTCCCAGTGCAGGGGGCCCAGGTTCAATCCCTGGTGGGGGAACTAGATTCCACATGCCACAACTAAGAGTTTACACACCCTGACCAAAGATCTCACATGCCTCAACCAAGATCAAAGATCCTGTGTACTGCAATTAAGATCAGGTTCAGATGCTTTTGAACTGTGGTATTGGAGAAGACTCTTGAGAGTCCCTTGGACTGCAAGGAGATCCAACCAGTCCATTCTAAAGGAGATCAGTCCTGGGTGTTCTTTGGAAGGAATGATGCTAAAGCTGAAACTCCAGTACTTAGGGCACCTCATGAGAAGAGTTGACTCATTGGAAAAGACTCTGATGCTGGGAGGGATTGAGGGCAGGAGGAGAAGGGGACGACAGAGAATGAGATGGCTGGATGGCACCACCAACTCGATGGACGTGAGTCTGAGTGAGCTCCGGGAGTTGGTGATGGACAAGGAGGCCTGGTGTGCTGCGATTCACGGGATCGCAAAGAGTCGGACACGAGTGAGCGACTGAACTGAACTGAACAGACAAATAAATAAATATTAAAAAAAAACAACACTGAATTCTCAGTTTACAGAATTGGAAAGACATTTAGTTACATTTATTTAAAAATAAAGTTTTCCAGTGGGCCAATAGAGTTGTGCATTTCATGTCCTGAGTAGCCAGTGCTGCCCACACAGGCTTAACCGCTTCTGCTGGACGGAAGTCAGCTCGTGTCTACCTGTTGAATTTCTAGTCTCTGATTTGCGTCATGCACTATCCTGACTGACGCTGATAGTTTCGTGTGTCCTTCTGGGCACGGTGCTGTAAAACTGTAACCGAGTTGATTAATAAGGTGTCTCTATTTCCCCTCTTTCGTTCACTGCCATTTACAAGAAAACAGCGAAAGTGGGTGGCAAAATATAGCCCTGTCAGAATCCTGCCTTAACAGAAATAAAGAAAAATGTGAAACTGTCAAATCTCAAGTGTTCTATATCCAGAGGAACATTATTGCATCCTCTCTGGCATCCCTCAACATCCCATAATGCTCCTATCAGTGAGGGGGAAAAAAAAAAAAAAAAGCAACACCATGATGAGCAGATGCTTCCTCTGGGTTTATTTTCATCTGGTTTGGGGAGGACCAGGCTGATTTTTGAATTCCAATAAGACATTACACATAGTATTCCTGCCTTTCCAGTTGGGCAGAAATATATTTTATTCATTATACCAGCCAGATTAAAATGCCCAGGAAGGGACCTCCTTGGTGGTCCAGCGGCTAAGACTCCGAACTTCCAGTGCAGGGGGCCTGGGTTCAGTCTCCTGTCGGGCAACTGAATACCACATGCTGCCAGGAAGAGTTCGCATGCTGCAACTAAAGATCCCACGTGGGGCAACAAAGACTGAAAATCCCACATGCCACAGCTAAGACCCGGCACAGTCAAATAAACACATGATTTAAAAAAATAATAATAATAAAACAGAATGCCCAGGAAGTTTCACCTTGGTCTGGGGAAGTCTAGTATTATTGGTAGAGATGGTGGATGTCATCTAATCTAGCTAACGACCTTAGACATTTATTTCTCCACTCAAAAATAGTTCCTTCCATGTCTCCTGTGAGCCAGGTTCTGTGCTTTCCCAATCCATCTGTCTCCTCTGTGGTGGATGGCTGTGGTCTAAGCCCGAAGAGTTTCATTTACTTGGGAGTTCTGATGGAGCTAGCTCTGAACCCAGGTTCGGGCCGTGATGCTCTGTGTTTTTCTATCACTCAGATTTCCAGAGTGGTGCTGGCACCTCTCCTTCAGGATGACTGGTTATTCAGTTCCCTCTTCAGTTCCAAGAAGCACTGCCTGTCCTTTCCATAAACTCCTTTTACTTTGTTTAATAAGCCGGAGTCGGTTTTTATTGCTTACAACTGAGGAACGCCACCTGATCCATTCCTACTTACAGATCAGCAGGCAAGGAATTTTATTTTCCTCAAGACTTCTCTCCAGCTTCAAATAAAACAGAAAGCCCTGCTTTGTGTCAGCCTTAAACCCTTCGTGTTTTAATGTCTCTTGGATGCAGTGGAAGCAGTAACTTTTGATCATATTACCTTGAGAAGCTGTTTTGTGCCAGACATAATGGGGAAGTCCAAACTGCAAAGGCACAACTCTCAAAGCTGTGGGGAGACATCTCATCCACCTTACTAGACTGTAAGCAACTTTCTGTGAGATATTACTGTGTGTTTGTTTTTGTATCCTCAAAAATTCCTATGCATCAGCATGTGAAAGCAACCTAGATGTCCATTGACAGAGGAATGGATTAAAAAAAGATGTGGCACATATCTACAATGGGATACTAATCAGCCATAAAAAAGGAATGAAATTGTGCCATTTGCAGAGACATGGATGGATCTAGAGACTGTCATACAGAGTGAAGTAGGTCAGAAAGAGAAAGATATATATCATGTATTTAATGAATATATGTGAAATCTAGAAAAATGGTACAGATGAACCTATTTGCAAAGCAGCAATAGACACACAGACACAGAGATCAAAGGTATGAACACCAAGGGGGGAACGCAAATGGGATGAAATGGGAGACTGGGATTGCCATATATACACTGCTGCTGCTGCTGCTGCTAAGTCACATCAGTCATGTCCGACTCTGTGCAACCCCATAGACGGCAACCCACCAGGCTCCCTCATCCCTGGGATTCTCCAGGCAAGAACACTGGAGTAGGTTGCCATTTCCTTTTCCAATGCATGAAAGTGAAAAGTGAAAGTGAAGTCACTCAGTCGTGTCTGACTCTTCGAGACCCCATGGACTGCAGCCCACCAGGTTCCTCTGCCCATGGGATTTTCCAGGCAAGAGTACTGGAGAGGGGTGCCATTGCCTTCTCTGATATATACACTACTACCTATAAAATAGATAACCAATGAGAACCTACTGTATAGCACAGGGAACTCTATGCAATGCTGTGTGGTGACCTAAATGGGAAGGAAATTCAAAATAGAGGTGATATATGTATACATATCTTCCTACATGGTGTAGTGGTAAAGAACCCACCTACCGATTGCATCTCTCTTGAAGGAGGTGCAAGAGACATGGGTTCAATCCCTAGGACAGGAGATCCCCTAGGGGAGGAAATGGTAACCCACTCCAGTATTCTTGCCTGGAAAATTCCATGGACAGAGGAGCCTGGCAGGCTCCAGTCCATGGGGGTAGAAAAGAGTCAGAGACAACTGGGCACTGGACACACGTATACACACAGCTGACTCACTTTGCTGTACAGGAGAGACTAACACCAGAGAAGGCGATGGCACCCCACTCCAGTACTCTTGCCTGGAAAACCCCATGGAGCCTGGTAGGCTGCAGTCCATGGGGTTGCACAGAGTCGGACACGACCGAGCCACTTCACTTTCGCTTTTCACTTTCATGCATTGGAGAAGGAAGTGGCAACCCACTCCAGTGTTCTTGCCTGGAGAATCCCAGGGACGGGGGAGCCTGGTGGGCTGCCATCTATGGGGTCGCACAGAGTCGGTCACAACTGAGGCGACTTAGCAGCAGCAGCAGAAACTAACACAACACTGTACAGCAACTATAGTCCAATTAAAAAATTTTTTTAATTCCTGGGCATATGTGCTTTAAGAATAGTAGACATGGTTTTCAAGACTCAGTAGAATATGTAAGACCACTGGATGGATGGGAGTCTTGGAAATAGAAGACAGTGTCTCCAGAGATTGGAGAGGATTTAAGAACTAAATCCTTGGGAACAATGACATTTAAGAAGAAGAAAGAGGTGGAAAGAAAAGCCAGTAATAGAAGCAAAGGAAGCAACCAGAGATGCAAGAATGAAGTCTGTTAACACAGAAGCCAGAGGAGACTAGAGTTTTGAAAACTGGACAATGGTCAACCGTACCAAATGCTGCAGAGAGTTTAAGCCAATTGAATACCAAGAAAAATTCAAAGGTTTAGGCAACAACCAAAAACACAATCATCGATGATTCAAAAGATTCCCAGGAGAGCAATGGCAACCAAAGCCAGGTTGTACTGGCTGGGGAGTCAACTCAGGGTTTTTACTGTGGTGATAAAAGATGAAAAGAAAGAATGGGCTATAGTCTGGGGCAAAAATAAGATGCAAAGCGTCTGCTCTTTGTGGAAAAAAAATTCATAAAATGAGTAATTATTTTTAAAATGAAACGTCAAAGCTGATGCTTAGTTCTCTGACTACCACTACACCCCAAATCTCTTGGACTGCAAGGAGATCAAACCATTCAATTCTAAAGGAAATCAATTCTCAATATTCATTGGAAGGACTGATGCTGAAGCTGAAACTCCAATAAATACTTTGGCCACCTGACACGAATAACTGACCATTGGAAAAAACCCTGATGCTGGGAAAGATTGAAGGCAGAAGGAGAAGGGGATGACAGAGGATGAGATGGTTGGATGGCATCACAGACGCGGTAGACATGAGTTTGAGCAGGCTCCGGGAGTTGGGGAAGGACAGGGAAGCCTGGCGTGCTGCAGTCCGTGGGGGCGCAGAGTTGGACACAATTGAGTGACTGAACTAAACACCCCAAATGCCATTTTTAAATAATAAAAATAATTGGTATTTGTGTAGGACTTTGTGGTCTACAATACATGAGTCCATGCCCTCTCTCTGGTGTTTAACCAAACTGATTTACTCAAAACCCCAAACCAAGAATAGTCTTATATTTAATCTGAGATGAACTAAGACTCTAAAACCCTTCCTTTGATCAGGAACTGAGAGCAGTTGAAAAGAATACTGTGGTAATCCTCCCACTCTCCACCTCTTAAAAAAAAAAAAAGTAAGAAGCACTGATGCAAATAGGAGTGCTTTTTTTTTTTTTTTTTTTTTTTGGTGCTTTGAACTAAAAATCAGCTAATACCACAGGAGTAGGAAAAGTGCCCACATGAAGGTTTTCTCTGATGAAGACAAAGACCAAAAAACCACTTCCTAACATGGTCAGTTATGACCAACCTAGATAGCATATTCAAAAGCAGAGACATTACTTTGCCAACAAAGGTTCGTCTAGTCAAGGCTATGGTTTTTCCTGTGGTCATGTTTGGATGTGAGAGTTGGACTGTGAAGAAGGCTGAGCGCCGAAGAATTGATGCTTTTGAACTGTGGTGTTGGAGAAGACTCTTGAGAGTCCCTTGGACTGCAAGGAGAGCCAACCAGTGTTTTCTGAAGGAAATCAGCCCTGGGATTTCTTTGGAAGGAATGATGCTAAAGCTGAAACTCCCATACTTTGGCCACCTCATGTGAAGTGTTGACTCATTGGAAAAGACTCTGATGCTGGGAGGGATTGGGGGCAGGAGGAGAAGGGGACAACAGAGGATGAGATGGCTGGATGGCATCACTGACTCGATGGACGTGAGTCTCAGTGAACTCCGGGAGTTGATGATGGACAGGGAAGCCTGGCATGCTGCAATTCATGGGGTTGCAAAGAGTCGGACACGACTGAGTGACTGATCTGATCTGAACATGGTCAGTGGGTCTGAGAAAGAAAAGTCAAAGTCATTTTCATGGTAGCTGGATGCCAAAACTTTTATCCCTGTAATAATGCATTTTTTCTAGGTGTAAGAGTTTCCTCCTAATGTTGGATGTGGAAAGCAAATGTGCTAAGTTGCTTCAGTTATGCCCGATTCTGTGCAACCCTGTGGACTGTAGCCCACCAGGCTCCTCTGTCCATGGGATTCTCCAGGCAAGAATACTGGTGTGGGTTGCTGTGCCCTCCTCCAGGGGATCTTCCTGCCCCAAGGATCGAAGCCATGTCTCTTACATTTCCTGCATTGGCAGGCAGGTTCTTTACCACTAGCGCCACCTGGGAGAGCAGACATCCACAGGTAAATATGATAAAATAGCTCGGTGGATCCTTTCTATACTCCATCCTCCCTGCCCACTAACGAGCCAGCTTCTTGAGTGAAGGGGCCTCTCCATCTAGTTCACACTGTATTCTCATGACATAGCACAGTGGCTGGCATGTCATAATTATCTAATTAATTAATTAGTGCTTTAGCTGAGGCTCTTACCATCTCTTGCCTGAAAAATTATGTTGCCTAAGAGTTGCCCCTGCTTTTATTCTTTTCCCTGGTATCAGTTATCTATTGCCATGTAGCAAACCCTCACAAAATAGAGTGTCCTAAAACAGCAGCAATCCTTTATTTCGCCCTTGAGTGTGGAATTTTGGCAAGGCTCAGCAGGATCGGCCCTTCTCTGTTCCATGTGGCACTCAACAGAATGGGCTCAGCTGGGGCCTGGAAGATTGACTTCCAAAATGGTGCACTCACAGGGTGCAGATTGTCAGCTGGGAGCTCAGCCATGTCAGCTGGGAGCTCAGCCGTGTCAACTGAAGTCTGGAATTCCTCTCATTGTGGACCTCTCTGTAGATGCTTGGGCATCCTCACGGTGTGATGGCTGAATTCCAAGAGCAAGTCTAACAAGAGAGCTAGGTGGAAGCTGCATTTCCCCCTATGATGTGACTTGGAAGACACAGAGCATCATACGTCTGCCCAGATACTCCTCCACAAAAGGAGTGTCAACCTCACATTATAGGAAGAGCATGTGGCATGTCTGACATTGTTGCAGCTGTTTATACAATCTGCCACATTCTCTCTAACCATCTTGATCACGGCTTCTGGATTTGCTGAAACACAAAGCTCACTGTGGTACCTCTCAGCTTAAAAGCATCCAGCGTTCCCCTTTACTAAAAGGATAAATTCCCTACTCCTAGTAGAGGAACAGAGAAGCATGGAGGGTGTAGAAGGTTCCATGGCTAGGCCCTGGTCCCTGAGTCCTTCCCAGTGTCCCTGCTCACCTGGTCCACCAAGTCATGCTGGTAACACCTTTGTTCCTCTGGCTATCTCAAAAAGATCATGTCATGTACCTGATCAAGGGCATCCTCACCCAGGAAGGGTGAGTGGTCATCCTCGCCACTGCTCCTCTGCCACAATCGGGGTTAGGATACTTCTCTACATCATCCAGAGGAGCCTTCCATCAGACAATTTAAGAAACAGTTTATTTTTCAGTTTGTCTTTGAAAATGACCTCCTGGAGAGAGCAAACCTATTTTATATATATATATATATATGAACTTAGAACCTCACAACAATAATGGGCTTCCCAGGTGGGGCAGTGGTACAGAATTCACCTACCAATGCAGGAGACACAGGAGACACGGGTTAGATCTCTGGGTCGGGAAGATCCCCTGGAGCAGGAAATGGCAACCCACTCCAGTATTCTTGCCTGGGAAATCCCATGGACAGAGGAGCCTGGGGAGATACAGTCCATGGGATCGCAAAGATATAAATTTATATATATATATATATATATATATGAACTCAGAACCTCACAACAATAATAGTTATCACTATATTAAAGGATAAAACTGTGACATACCAAGAATAAGTAACTGAATGTTACCATACATGGACAGGCTAAATTTTAATCTGCATCTTCCTGGTTCTAAAGCTCTCATTCCCCTCAGAAAGTGATCTATAAGGCTCTTAAATGTACCACTAGCACAAGTAATATGAAGAGATAAATGGTTTCTTCAGTTCTCAAAACTAGCAAAATAAATTTGAAAGATAAATGTAAAACCAGCATAAAAAACAGGCAATAATCATAAAACAAAGGGCTGTAAGCTTATGGCATCATCCTTTTGGAAAGTCTAGAGAAAAAGGACTAGGAATTAGTGCTTCTTATATGCACATCCCACCAAAAAGCAGAACAGAATAAAGATGGTCCATGGACACAATTCTAAAATATTTCATAAATACCTAGTAATTTCTAGAGAAGAAGGCTGAGGAGATGTGAGGCAGTCGGGGTAAAAGATGTAGAAACGCTTCGAAAACAAGAGCCCTCCCCCACAATCTCAGTGTCTCACCTTCGCTTTTCCCTGGCTGGAAGGAAAGCTAGAGAGGGAATAGAGAATGATTATAATTGCTCAAAGCTAATTACCTCCAGCAATAACAGGGATTTAGCAATGCAGTAAAGAAAATAAATAAGACAAGATATCCTGAGGGAGGGAGAGACTTGGAAGGGAAGGAAACACAGAGAGACCTAGTTTTGCCTCCCTCTTCCTGCAGATCAAAACATTGTGGACAAAATCCTGAGCTTCACCTTCTGTAGTTTCTAGGGGTTGGGAGCAAAGTCAATACAGCTACCAGAGACAGGTGGATGAAATTTGGAAAGAGAATCACTGGGACTAAAAGTCTGTTCAAGGTGAAGTTTTGGGACTCTGCTTGGAATTAGGAAAAGAACCCAAAGCCCAGAGTGACCTCAATGATAACCCAAGAAAAGACTTTTTAAAAACTAAGCTGCAGAAAAGAAAGCAGAAGTTGGTCTACTTACCATTTTTTTTTAATTTGAAACAGTAGGAAGGAAAGAATAATATAGTCTAACATACACCCAAACCAAAATTCCAAAATAAGAAAAATATACCGAATAGAAAGTATTCAAAGTGTGAAGGGGTGAAAATTTTCCAAAAACATTAAAAGATGTGAGTCTTCAGATTCAGGAAACACAAGATATATATAGCAGGATACCTAGAAAGGATACTATGATGTATCCACAGTACATCATGGTACAACCACAGAAAACCGAATGCAAAGAAAAAGAAAGAAAATCTCAAGTAGCCAAGGAGAAATGTTAAATCACATATAAAACAATGCCAATCAAACTGCCTCTTTATTTCCTTAACAGCAACTATGAAATCCAGAAAAGCATAGAATATTAACTTGAAAGTACTAAGAGACTGTCATTTTTATTAATGCTTCACCACTAAGTGAATCTAAGAACTTTCAAATATAGTCTTATAAAGACAGAAGGGGAGAGGTGGCCCAACAATAATAACTAAGGCGGAATTTTTTATTAGCTCATCAAGGTGGAAACTTAAGACTGGAAAATAAATATTGAAATAATAGGATGTGCTGTTTCATGCCCAAAAAATAAAGTGTTGCAAGAAAATACATCCAGATAAACCGTGATCCCATCTCAGAAGGAGTACTAAATTAAATACAAAGTTGAAGAAATACTGCATCTATGACCCACGGGTCTCACTAAAGGGCCATCCAAATGATATACTTCAGGCAAAAGGAGATGACCTACAAAGGAAGTCTAAGGTTCAAGAAATAATGTTAACCAAATACAGAAATAGGCATCACAGAAAAATCTAAGGCAGTTGTTGGCAAACTATAGACAGATCATGGGTCAAATTTAGCTCACAGTCTATTTTTGAAAAAAACTTTATTAAAACACAGCTTCTCATTGCCTATGGCAGTTTCTACAAACAACAGCAGAACTGAATAACTGCACCAAAGACCCTAGAGCCTGCGTATCTAGCCCTTTGCAGAAAAAGGTTGCTGACCCCTGGTTTAAAGCATTTGCAAAATAAAACAACAAAAATAATAGTTAATGGGTTAAATGAAAAAAATAGCAGAAAATATTGATATACAATAATATGTAAAACAGGGTAAGTGATTGAATTTAAAGTGTTCTAAGTTCTACTATTATTATTTGGAGAAAAAAGACATTGTTTAACTTTGGATTTTAGGTTTTTTAAGCATATTGCAATTTTAAGAATAGTGGAAGTTTCCTCTCCAAAACAATTGAGGGGAAACATGAAATTTAAAAATGTCATCAATCCAAAACTAGACAGAAAAAGAAAATGGCAAAGCAAAGACAAATCAAATAGAAGAACTATGATTCCAAAAAGACATTTAACCATATCAGTCATATATGTATAGACTGACTAATATTCACCAGTAAATAGAGAATGTCAAACTGAGGTTTAAAAAAAAAAAAAGATATGCTAGGGTACAAAATGAATATTAAAAACACAGAAAAACAACTGGTATAGCTTCCTGATATCAGATAAACTAGACTTTATGGCCAAAAAAGTGCCTTTGTGAATAAAGAGGATTGCATTACAGTCAAGTGTTTGCCTCACCAGGAAGATACAGCAGTTGTTTAATTGTTCATGATTAACAGCATAGTCTCATTTACAAGATAAAAATTACATAACTTTCAGAGAAATTGTCAAATCCATCAACACAGATTGTAAAATACATCTTTCCTAAGAATAAATAAAGCAATCAGAAAGCTATCAAAGGTTTAAACTACACAATTATCAAGCTTGACCTAATGAACATGTGTATGTGTCCTGGCATCCAACAATTATGGAAATCATATTCTATACAACCACTCATAAAGCATTTATAAAAATTGGCATCATTACAGGTCAGAGAGTTCTTAAAGCTTTTCATAGAACCAACATCTAATAGACCACATTCAACCCCATTGATCAAGTTAGAAATCAGCAATAAGATAACTAAGTCAAATGTGTTTGGACACTTTAGACACATACTTTTAAAAGAACTTTTTTATTGTGGATATTTCCAAACATATATGTAATCAATCCTGTGTTTGTATCAACATTCAAACACACACACACTTTAAAACCACTCATGGGTCAAAGAAATCATCATGAAAATATTTAAGTACTTGAGACTAAACCATAGTAAAGTCTTATACAACAAATTTCTTGGCACACACTAACGCAAGGCTCATAAGGTTAATTTATAATCTTAACTTATTAAAAAATAAAGGCTAAAAATTAATGATCAAAGCATCTAATTTAAGAAGTTGGTGACAGAACACAGAATAAACTCAAGGGAAGTAGGAAGAAAATAATAATAAATACTGGCTAGAATTAATGAAGTCTAAAATAAAGATAAAATACAAAGGATCATCAAAGATTAAAGTAGGTTCTTTGAAAAGACTTAAAAAGTAAACCTTCTTACACTGAAAATACTTAAGAAAAAGAGAACACAGTATCATGACTGAAAAGGCATAACTGAAAAAAAAACAGATTAAATAGACAAGAAACATGATATACACAGTAAGAGAACATTGTAAACACCCTTATACTGATAAATTTGAAAACAGAATAAATTGACGTATTGAGGGAAAAAGTATATGAAGGTTACTCAGGAAGAAACAACAGACCTGAATGTTCCTAAAACAAATAAAGAGATTGAATCAGTACCTTATCTGATAAAAAAGAACAAACTCAAAGAAACGCCCCCAAATAAGTAGGCTTTGAATTCTATAGGTTTTTTTCCTTCTTTTGCATTACTTACACTAAGGACGATAAAGAAGGCTGAGCACCAAAGAATTCATGTTTATGAACTGTGGTGCTGGAGAAGACTCTTGAGAGACTCCCTTGGACTGCAAGGAGATCAAGCCAGTCAATCCTAAAAGAAAGCAACCCTGAATATTCATTGGAAGGACTGATGCTGAAGCTGCAGCTCCAATACTTTGGCTACCTGATGCAAAGAACCAACTCATTGGAAAAGACCCTGATGCTGGGAAAGATTGAGGGCAGGAGAAGGGGGTGACAGGATGAGATGGCTGGATGGCATCACCGACTCAATGGGCATGAGTTTGAGCAAACTCTGGGAGATGGTGAAGGACAGGGAAGCTTGGTGTGCTGCAGTCCATGGGGTCACAAAGAGTACAACTCAGTGATGGGACAACACTACTAAGGTTATCCATATCATTTAAAGCCATGGTCTTTTGGCCACCAAGTTTATACAAACTTGGAGATTCAGGGAAAACTATATAACCAGATACTCCAAACACTGAGAAAATACATCATAGAACTCAACATGTATGTTCTCCAAAACCACAGAGCAAGGCCTTGATATTTAAGGAGCTTCAAACAAATTCTTTATGAAGGTTGAGGTTCATGCTTAAGAACAGGTGAAGGGAATTAAGAAATACAAACTTTCAACTGTAAGACAAATAAGCCACAGGGATATAATGCACACATAGGGAATATAGTCAGTAACACTGTAACTACTTGGAATGGTGACGGATGGTAGCTGTCTTATTGCAGTGATCACGTCACAATGTATCAAAATACATGTTGAGTCACTCTGTTGTACACCTGAAACTAATAAAATATTGTGTGTTAGCGGTAACTCAATTTTTAATTAAAAAGGCAGGTGATCTGTCACATCATCCATGTTAGGAATTAAGACATTTCATTCCCTGAGTTTTCCCTTGAAATCCTAAAGTGGATCTAAAAAGTGCTTGAAAGTTTTCCAGAGTGAATGTGCAATAGGTCCCAGGTTGTTCTGTTGATGGTTCTTTAAGCTGCAGATGTCAACTTTCCTTAGATTAAATTTCCCCTTGACTGTTTCCCAGGGCTTTCACGGTGAACTGCAATTCCCATCTCACGGTCCCTTCCCTCAGCTATTTGCTTTTTTCCTAGGAAACCTGGAAGAGTCAAGAACAGGTGGCTTTGGACTGTCAGAACAGAAACTCACTGAAGCTTGCATTGAAGAGAGCAGGAAGCACCTGGTTCACGCATGTGCGTGTGTACTCACACACACACATACGACAGCTCTTCTGTCATACACAACTGGAAAGAACACTCCCCCAATTATCCAAAGGCACCTCTGGGTGTGCTTCATCCTATAAGATCCAACAGTTGAAGGGGGGCGGACACAGAAAGAAGGAAAGGGAAGCAATAAAGCAGTGGACTTTTCCCACCTGACTCCACGGCCATCCACATTTAGCACAAGCTTATTACCATCATTTGCTTCTCCAGTGAATGCAATTAAACGCAACTCCATGTCTGATCCACTGGGAACCTGAAATGCTGCTTACAAATTACCTGCCTTCCTCGCCATTACTGTGCCTGTTTGAGCCAGCATTGCACTAACAACCAGAAGGGAACTGCAGAAAAACACGGCTTAGGATGAACCTGAGTTTACATTCTTCGTCCTGGTGGTCTCCCACCTCACAATTTAGGATGTGCTTCAGCAAAATTTAACTTTAACCTACCATTACCAAAGCTTTAATTAAAAACCCCATTCCCTTTGGACTCGCTATTTGTCCCAGATTCAGTTATGCCCTATCTCAGATCTACATAATTGCCCTGCTTTCTGGCTGAGGTGACCCTGGAGCAAGGTCTCTGCAGCTGCTGTCACTGCCACTACAGAGCCAGTGCCCACAGTGACAGCTGTCCCTGGTCCCTGATGTCAGCAGGGAGTACACCCAGATGGCATCTTACCTCACACGGGTGCCACGCACCTCCGCATCACAGTCACTGCTCTGGGGTTTTCTCATAGCTCCTAAAGAGTAGAATGCCTCAGGACCCGCAAGGCACTCACAACTAACTTGGAAATGCAGGACAAACTTGGACCAATGGGAGATGGATGTCAACAGATAAATCCTCTCCCCACCCTTCCCTCTCTGCAACACAGGGGAGGGAGACGTTGCCTTGGGGTGAAGCTGGTAACAGCTGGAAATGCCTCCTCTATTTGCTCCCCTGCTTTCAGCCTCACACTGGCCACCCTGGGATTACACTCCCCAGTAAAGTGTTAGGTCTTACACCCTTACACCTCAGGCTCTGCTCTGCAGGCAACCTGGCATGAGACACCATTCTTTGCTGGTGGGAAGCTGCTGCATGGCTCAACTTGGTGCTCTGCGATGACGTAGATGGGAAAAGAATCTACCTGCCAATGCAGGAGGTGAAGGGGGAGGCGGTGCAGGGGTAGGGTTTTGATCCCTGGGTCAGGAAGATTTCCTGGAGTAGGAAGTGGCCACCCACTCCGGTATTCTTGCCTGGAAAATTCCTTGGACAGAGGAGTCTGGTGGGCTACAATTCGTGGGGCCACAAAGAGTCAGACATGACTGAGTCAGTGGGCACACACATCACATAGCTGATTTCCTTCATTGTACAGCAGAAACCAGCACAACACGTAAAGCAATTATACTCCAACTTAAAAAAATGCTTTAAAAATGGGTTTAATCTTTATCTCCCTGTGCTCCCTCCTTCAGGAACTGGACTCCTACTTATTGGCCATGAACTCAAGCCAAAACTGACCGCTCACACACACTCCAGCCTGCGCCTTGACTAGTTCCCACACCCACACTAAATCCATCAAAGAATGAGCAGTAGATCACGCACAAAACAAAGGTTCACCTTCAACTTTCTGAAAGAAACTTTCTGCTGAGGCGTTTCACAGCTATATTTTTTTAATATACATAGTCAGAAAGCAAACACTGAAGAATCCTTCTTTCAAGCAAATGTTGGTTCAAAAATATGTGAGGCAAAAAAGAGGGAAAAGAATCATTACCCAAGATCAACTGTCATCACAAATTAAAGCATTTTAACATTCAAATATAAAAGCTGATTTTTAGGCAATTGAGTGCCTTCCTTAAATTTTATTGACAAGAAAAAAATAATTTAAAAAATCAGAATGTTTAGAAGCAGCTTCTCTAATCATGTATGAGCAATGTAAAAAGGAGACATAACAGAAAATTTTCACTTTGCTAATCCATTAGGTATTACATTACATTTCATGCTTCTGAATCATTAGATTTCAAAAAAAGCAAATGATATCAGTGTTAGGATTTGACTTGCTATTGCTATGTTAAAATGAAACATTTTTACATGAAATGTTCATTTTTATGTTTCTAATGTTTAGGGTTTTAATTAGTAGAGGCAACAGGAGGATTTCATGTGGCCCAGGGGCTACTCTCTACTATATTAAATTTTACCCCTTCATGACTGGGAGCCAGAAAACCTTGAAATGCCTGGCAGTCTTTTGATAAACCACATCTTGAGATGTGAGTTTTGCTATCTAAGCATTCAGCCTTCTCCTAAATCTCTCTGTTACCATCTTCCAGTGAGGCTAAATGTACAGCACAAATATCAATAGCAAAGTGAAATTTTCAAAAGAACCATGCGCTTTAAGTAAGCAGATATACTCACTCATTGGCTATCTTCCCACTGAAGACACCTGTCTCAGCTGCAATTCCAGACTTTCCAAACAGATTTCATTCGGCATATCCGGATTCACAAAGATAACCTGAAGGATTACAACTCAAGGAATGTGCTGCCTCTTATTTGATTCTGAATAAGCAGGTAGATATAGATGCTTCATTCATCAAAGGGACAAAATAACACACTTCCTGAGCAGTGCTGTCAGGCACTGAGCTTACCACTTTGCATACAGTATCTCCTCTGACAATGTGACAGTTAGGGCAACAGTAGCTGTTGCAACAAACAAGGCCCCAAATCTCTTACCACACTCTCTGGAGTCTCATCTCGCTGGCAGGCAAGGATAGAAAAGGGGAGAGAGGCGCACCGAGTTCCGATTCACTTCTTATCACCTGGTGAGATGGTGAGGCCAGAGGTAAGGCCTCACCTAGAGCTAAGCTGCTTTGGAGGTGGTGGTGGTGGGGCAGTCAGCAAATGTAGAAACCGGCTGGAAAGCCAGTTCTCAGAGATAATCTATACTGCACAAAAGGGAGCACACTTTTCAGGGGTTTCTTTCCTGTCCCCACTACACACACACACACACACACACACACACGGCTGTGCACACAGATCCAGCGAAGCAGGCAGCTTTTCCATTTGGCTAATGATGAAGTAGGCTAAGAGAGGTTTTGCAAATTTCCTAAGGTGTAATAATAACCCAGGTCTATAAGACTCTAAAACCCTGGGTCTTTCCCATATATCATGTGACATATAACAAGTATTTGTACAGCTCTTTCAACCCACAAAGCACTTGGGGCTTGTTGGGAACTGGTGTGTGAAGCAGCATGCCCCTCCTCAATTCATATCAATAATGTATTTCTCACAATTTTATTCAATCAATGTTAAATGAATTAGCGTGTACCCTAAGGGACTTTGAACAATGATATATTTATTTATTTATGAAGGTTTTTTTTTTTGAGGTTCATTTTAAAGAATAGCATGGTATTTTCAAAGCACAATAATTTTTAACACGGCAAAAATTGTTTTCTAAGATATATAGGTTTGGTTTTAATTTGAATAGAAGGCTTTTATTTATAATTTCTTTAAACAATTCTGGTTTGTGGTTCACTAAAAATAAAAATGATACCTAGAACTAGTTCTGCCTGGGCTCAGTAAATTAATGTGGTAAGTTCTGTTTTATAGCTAAGTTGAATTCTGGTTCCTAGTAAAAACAGAGTCTTATTTCAAATAAAAATAGCTTGTTACATGTTTTTTTAAAGACTTTTCATATAGAATTATTAACTCCTTCTTTGAAGCAATAAATCTTGGAGAAGATGAATATCCCTTTTACTTTCCCATCATGTTCCTCCCTCTAACTCGGACCACCAATCCACTTCATCTCTAGTTTGTCTTCCATGGTTTATTATATTGACTGTTCTGGTAATTAAAATGTTTCTGAGTTCAAGTTTTCATTGAACCTCAAGTGGAAAGTGAGCAAGAAAGGTGTTCCAGTGATTTATCTCTATATAACAAACCAACCTAAAACTGAGTGACACAGACAACCATTTTGTTAAGCTCATAGCTCTGTAGGCCTGAAATTTGAGAAGGACCCTTATAGGGACAGCTGGCAGGAAGGGGGCGGACAACAGCTGGAGACTGGAACCATCTGAAGGTGCCTCACTCACGTGTCTAGTGACGGATGCTGATCAGGACCTTGGATGACTGTTGGCCGGGCCGTCTGTATCTAAATCTACCTTTTCCCTCCCTGTGTGGCCTACATAGCTAGGTTCCAAGAGCAAGTGTCCCAAGAGAACAAAACAGAAACAGGTAACATTTTCAAGATGGACCTGAAATTATGTGGCATTGTTTCTAGCATGCTCTATGGTTGAGGCAGTCACAAAGATCTGCCCACGTTCAAGAGCTGGGGGACATGGAGGCCATCACTCCACAAGAAGGTCGTCATGATCAGAAGGTACGGGGTGGGAGATACCATTGCGATCATCTTTGGAAAATATAATCAGCCACAGGGGGTTCAGGAGACATGCCCAATAACACGGCAGACAGCTAACCACTCTTTCTCACAGGTTGCTGGGGCTCACAGAATCACACGTGTGGCCAGAGAGAGTCAGCGGAGGCCATACCAGACTGTAATGCTTACTGGACTTTCAGAAAGGCTTGGAATTAACCAAGGAGAATGACAATAGAGAGAACTTAGTTCTCTAGACTAGATGTGGCTGTTGCCAGATGCTCAGACCTGGTCCCTGCAGAGCAGCTTCTTTGGTCCCAAGCTCCTGGACTGCTGCCAGGCTGTAAGACTCAGCTTCTCTTCCTACAGCATTAATGCCCAGGCATATGTCTCCTCCACCCAAGGTTCAGAACACAGTTCTCTAAGGTTCAGATAAAGCTCGCTGTCATCCTCTAAAATCTTCCCTCCCCACTCTAGGCTTCTTGATAATGGAAACATACATCTCTTCAAAGGTATGACCTTGCCCTTCGGTTCGACGTTCATTTATTTCCCAGAGCATCAGGCATTTAATACTGAATTCATCAGGTGCAGGGTCTCCATTGAATAGTCCAGGTTGGGTTTCAGCCATTCTATTCAGGCCCTTTGTGTTACCTTCCAGGAGAAAGATGAAACTGTGTTTCCTGTAACTTCCGAGTTTAGTTCCCTATTTCCTGTGAACAAATGCGTGAAAATACATGCACACACAGCCTCCAAATACATAATCGCATTTGATACTCAAAATTACCTGTTGGAATAGACATTAATATCCCCATTCTGCATTTGCGGAAACTAAGGCTTAGCAGAAGTTAAAGGGCATGCTCGAGTGTCTTAAACCAGGATTAATAAGTCAGCCTCCAGCTCCCAGTTGTTCTTTCCTTCGGCCCACACTGGCTGGGCAGATACAGAAATTCTGCTTTTGAGTTCCAAGCACATAAGTCAGTATTTCCCACCTGATATTAACCCGTTCATCATTTCCTTTGCAGGAGCCTCAGCCACAGATGTAAGTAGCCCCCCATCTCTCTTCTCCCTCCCTCTTCCCTACCCCTCCCTTTGAGCCATTCAATTTATTTTCCATCATTATCATTTTGGCTTGGATCTGCACCCACTGTCTCTAAGTGACAGAACACCTTGTAGCCCAAAGAGAAATGCTGCTCCTCTGCAAAGCCAGCCTTTGAGTCTCTTTTTAAAGCGAGTTCCTACCGTGTGGCAGATTTTAATGACCCCCATCTCTCATGCCTGCATTGGGTCACCTGAGCCGCACTGCTCAAAATGATCTAACCACCTCGTAACATCGGCCAGGCAAACTCAGGCTCACCACAGGGTGCCCGGACTAATTCATTACACCACTCAAAGCCATAAATCACAGGAGTCTCCCCCTTCCCTCCCGCCAAAAGGAGAGCTCACATGAAATCTATTTACATGGGATGATTATTCAATTAATTTTTTCATTACACTTGCCAGGAAGCATTGCCAGGATTTCTAAAACTGCCCTGTGTGTTTGCATTAATGATGACAGTGGTTTGTGCTACTTAATTTAGCAATCATGGCCCATTTGGAGGTCATGCCCAGCCATATGCAGAGTGGAGGTGGTGGAGGGGCAGCGCCTGGTCAGGAACACGTGAGTACCTGACACGTGCCTAGGATGAGCACAGAGATACAAATCCCTGTACATGCTCTCCCCGACAGCCATTCCCACTGGGGTGGCCTTCAGGGCCAACAGCCTCAACAACCCAGGTGAAATAAGACACTGGGTTGTTCTTCCTTATCTCTTTCCACCCCTCCATATGGGCTGCCAGAGTGGTCTTCCTCAAGTGTAAATCTAATCTTGATGCCCCTCACATCAGTGGTGCCTGGTGGCCCATGGAAGAAGGTACAAACTCCCATCTCACTTTGCACGTACCCTTTGCCTGCCCAGGGCCAGCTTCAACTCTCACTACCTACTCCCCCACCCCAAGGTATTTAAGTGACTCGACCCATGCACCAGCCACTTAAATATCTCCACAGTACTCACAGTTCCTCAGCCAAACAAGCTCTCCCTGGCACCCAGGCTACTTCCTCTGCCCAAAATGCTTTTTACTTCCTTAGTTCAGTTCAGTTGCTCAGTCATGTCCAACTCCTTGCAACCCCATGGACTGCAGCACACCAGGCTTCCCTGTCCATCACTAACTCCCAGAGCTTGCTCAAACTCATGTCCATCGAATTGGTGATGCCGTCCAACCATTTCATTCTCTGTCGTCCCCTTATCCTCCTGCCTTCAATCTTTCCCAACATCAGGGTCTTTTCCAATGAGTCAGTTCTTTGCATCAGGCCGCCCAAGTATTGCAGTTTCAGCTTCAGCACAAGTCCTTCCAATGAACACCCAAGATTGATCTCCTATAGGATGGACTGGTTGGATCTCCCTGAAGTCCAAGAGACTCTCAAGAGTCTCCTCCAACATCACAGTTCAAAAGCCTCAATTCTTCGGTGCTCAGCTTTCTTTGTAGCCCAGCTCTCACATCCATACATGACTACTGGAAAAACCATAGCTTTGACTAGACAGAACTTTGTTGGCAAAGTAATGTCTCTGTTTTTTAATATGCTAAGTTGGTCATAGCTTTTCTTCCAAGGAGCAAGTGTCTTTTAATTTCATGGCTGGAGTAACCATCTGCAGTGATTTTGGAGCCCCCCAAAATAAAGTCTGATACTGTTTCCACTGTTTCTCTATCTATTTGCCATGAAGTGATGGGACCAAACACTCTTGCTTTTTCCATGATCCAGTGGATGTTGGCAATTTGATCTCTGGTTCCTCTGCCTTTTCTAAAACCAGCTTAAACATCTGGAAGTTCACAGTTCACATATTGCTGAAGCCTGGCTTGGAGAATTTTGAGCATCACTTTACTAGCGTGTGAGATGAGTGCAATTATGCAGCAGTTTGAGCATTCTTTGGCATTGCCTTTCTTTGGGATTGGAATGAAAACTGACCTTTTCCAGACCTGTGGCCACTGCTGAGTTTTCCAAATTTGCTGGCATATTGAGTGCAGCACTTTCACAGCATCATCTTTCAGGATTTGAAATAGCTGAACTGAAATTCCATCACCTCCACTAGCTTTGTTCATAGTGATGCTTTCTAAGGCCCACTTGACTTCACATTCCAGGATGTCTGGCCCTAGGTCAGTGATCACACCATCGTGATTATCTGGGTCGTGAGGATCTTTTTTGTATAGTTCTTCGGTGTATTCCTGCCACCTCTTCTTAATATCTTCTGCTTCTGTTAGGTCCATAACATTTCTGTCCTTTATCGAGCCCATCTTTGCATGAAATGTTCCCTTGGTATCTCTAATTTTCTTGAAGAGATCTCTAGTCTTTCCCATTCTGTTGTTTTCCTCTATTTCTTTGCATTGATCACCGAGGAAGGTTCTTATCTTTTCTTGCTATTCTTTGGAACTCTACATTCAGATGTTTATATCTTTCCTTTTCTCCTTTGCTTTTTGCTTCTGTTCTTTCCACAGCTATTTGTAAGGCCTCCCCAGACAGCCATTTTGCTTTTTTGCATTTCTTTTCCATGGGGATGGTCTTGATCCCTGTCTCCTGTACAATGTCACGAACCTCATTCCATAGTTCATCAGGCACTCTATCTATCAGATCTAGTCCCTTAAATCTATTTCTCACTTCCACTGTATAATCATAAGGGATTTGATTTAGGTCATACCTGAATGGTCTAGTGGTTTTCCCTACTTTCCTCAATTTAAGTCTGAATTTGGCAATAAGGAGTTCATGATCTGAGCCACAGTCAGCTCCTGGTCTTGTTTTTGTTGACTGTAGAGAGCTTCTCCATCTTTAGCTGCAAAGAATATAATCAGTCAGATTTTGGTGTTGACCATCTGGTGATGTCCATGTGTAGAGTCTTCTCTTGTGTTGTTGGAAGAGGGTGTTTGCTATGACCAGTGTGTTCTCTTGGCAAAACTCTATTAGCCTTTGCCCTGCTTCATTCCATATTCCAAGGCCAAATTTGCCTGTTACTCCAGGTGTTTCTTGACTTGCTACTTTTGCATTCCAGTCCCCTATAATGAAAATGACATCTTTTTTGGGTGTTAGTTCTAAAAGGTCTTGTAGGTCTTCATAGAACCATTCAACTTCAGCTTCTTCAGCATTACTGGTTTGGGCATAGACTTGGATTACTGTGATATTGAATGGTTTGCCTTGGAAATGAACAGAGATCATTCTGTCGTTTTTGAGATTGCAACCAAGTACTGCATTTTGGACTCTTTTGTTGACCATGATGGCCACTCCATTTCTTCTGAGGGATTCCTGCCCACAGTAGTAGATATAATGGTCATCTGAGTTAAATTCACCCATTCCAGTCCATTTCAGTTCGCTGATTCCTAGAATGTTGATGTTCACTCTTGCCATCTCTTGCTTGACCACTTCCAATTTGCCTTGATTCATGGACCTGACATTCCAGGTTCCTATGCAATATTGCTCTTTACAGCATCAGACCTTGCTTCTATCACCAGTCACATCCACAACTGGGTACTGTTTTTGCTTTGGTTCCATCCCTTCATTCTTTCTGGAGTTATTTCTCCACTGATCTCCAGAAGCATATTGGGCACCTACTGACCTGGGGGGTTCCTCTTTCAGTATCCTATCATTTTGCCTTTTCATATGGGCTCCAAAATCACTGAAGATGGTGATTGCAGCCATGAAATTAAAAGATGCTTACTCCTTGGAAGGAAAGTTATGACCAACCTAGATAGCATATTCAAAAGCAGAGACATTACTTTGCCAACAAAGGTCCGTCTAGTCAAGGCTATGGTTTTTCCAGTAGTTACGTATGGATGTGAGAGTTGGACTGTGAAGAAAGCTGAGTGCCAAAGAACTGATGCTTTTGAACTGTGGTGTTGGAGAAGACTCTTGAGAGTCCCTTGGACTGCAAGGAGATCCAACCAGTCCATGCTAAAGGAGATTAGTCCTGGGTGTTCTTTGGAAGGACTGATGCTAAAGCTGAAACTCCAATACTTTGGCCACCTCATGCAAAGAATTGACTCATTGGAAAAGACTGTGATGCTGGGAGGGATTGGGGGCAGGAGGAGAAGGGGACGACAGAGGATGAGATGGCTGGATGGCATCACCAACTTGATGGACGTGAGTTTGAGTGAACTCCAGGAGTTGGTGATGGACAGGGAGGCCTGGCATGCTGCAATTCATGGGGTTGCAAAGAGTCGGACACGACTAAGTGACTGAACTGAACTGATGGGACCGGATGCCATGATCTTCGTTTTCTGAATGCTGAGTTTTAAGCCAACTTTTTCACTCTCCTCTTTCACTTTCATCAAGTGAAAACTCCTCATGCACCTGGCAAATCTGTTCCTACTATTCAATACCCAGCTCAAATGTCACTTCTCTGGGGAAGTTTTTATGGCTCTCACAAGGCAACTAGCAATCTTTTTCTGAGGTCCAATAGTGAAAGTGAAGTCACTCAGTCGTGTCCAACTCTGCGATCCCATGGACTGTACCAGGCTTCTTTGTCCATGGGATTTTCCAGGCAAGAGTACTGGAGTGGGTTTCCATTTCCTTCTCTAGGGAATCTTCCTGACCCAGGCATCAAACCCAGGCAGACACTTTACCCTCTGAGCCACCAGGGAAGCCCAATAACACATTGTAAACGCTTTAATCACAGCCCATAACTCAAATTTTAACTCTCTGCTTTCCTGTGAGTTAGTTAGTTCAGTGTCCTGGTCATTCTTTCTTGTATCCCTAATACATGGACATCACATGAGAACTTTTTGAAAAAGACAGATTGTTTGGAATTTACCTTGACCTATTGAAAATCCCCAGAATTGGTCATTTTTTCTACTGAAGTTTAGTTGATTTACAATGCTGTTTTAGTTTCTGGTGTACAGCAAAGTGATTCAGTTATATATATATTTTTTTCTTTTCCATATTATTTTCCATTATGGTTTTATTTTTTCCATTATACTGAATACAGTTCCCTGTGCCATACAGGAGTATCTTTTTGTTTATCTGTTTTATATATTTTGTGGTGGTTGTTCAGTCACTAAGTCATGTTCGACTCTTTGCAACCATATGAAAGTGAAAGTGTTAGTCGCTCAGTTGTGTCCAACTCTTTGCAATTCTATGGGATAGAGCCCACAAGACTTCTCTGTCCATGGGATTTCCCAGGCAAGAATACGGGAGTGGACTGCCATTTTCTTCTCCAGGGCATCTTTCCAACCCAGGGATTGAACCTGGGTCTCCCACATTGCAGGCAGATTCTTTACTGTCTGAACCACCAGGGAAGATCTTTGGGACCATATATAGTAGTTTGTATCTGCTAATCCCAAACTCCTAATTCATATGTCCTTTCCCTTTCCCCTCTGGTAACCATAAGTTTGTTTTCTATGTCTGGGAGTCTGTTTCTGTTTTGTAAATAAGTTCATTTGTATCATATTTTAGATTTCACATGTAAGTGATATCATATAGTATTTGCCCTTCTCTGTCTTACCTCACTTAGTGTGATAATCTCTAGGTTGATTCACGTTTGCTGCAAATGGCACCATGGCATTCTTTTTTATAGCTGAGTAGTACTTTCATGCATTGGAGAAGGAAATGACAACCCACTCCAGTGTTCTTGCCTGGAGAATCCCAGGGACCAGGGAGCCCAGTGGGCTGCCATCTATGGGGTCACACAGAGTCGGACACGACTGAAGTGATTTAGCAGCAGCAGCAGCAGCATGCATTGGAGAAGGAAATGGCAACCCACTCCAGTATTCTTGCCCAGAGGATCCCAGGGACAGAGGAGCCTGGTGGGCGTCTATGGGGTCGCACAGAGTCAGACACGACTGAAGTGACTTAGCAGCAGCAGCAGCAGCAGTATAGCACTGGTATTTTTTTTTAACAGTTTCCAAAGTTCTTTCTTTTGCTGCCAAGTCCACAGACCTTGAGTTGGGACATACCACCCCACAATATGGCCTGCCTCAAAGAAGGGTTTTAGTGATGATTTTGTAACAAGTGGAGGAATGCACACTTATGGGGAAGAATCACAGAGTAGGGTGGTGTTGATAAAGGAAACGGGGCAGAGACTGCTCTTTCCTCTCCATTATAGGCCAACACTGATCCAAAAGGGATCCTAGCCCTGGGAGCCTGTCAGAAAAGAAATGAATAAAACACCAATTTGTATCTCACGTAATTGCACTGGCTTCTACGCTCCAAGCACAGTGCATGCTCTCTGCCGGGCACCTGCCCTTTCCTGTTGGCTCTGGGTACAGAAGATAAGGAGGATGGGCAGGTGATGCCTGTGGAGACTGATACAGTGCTAGGAGCTGCAACAGGGTGTCCAAGGATGCCTCTGGACATACAGCCCTCTCTTCCCTTGCCCAGGCACTGGGAGAGCCTTCAGGATCCACTGGCCCCCAGGCTGTGAACCAGAGTCATAAATGTCACCTTCTGTTCTACAGTTGCTGAAACCAAGCCCCTCGGATTGCTTCTGTCTCCTTTCTGAAGGACCAGCATCTCAAGGGTATTGCCTATGGCTCCCAAACTGACTTCCCCTCTTGGTTTTACTTGGAATGTAGGTTCATTCTGAACCATTGGTATATAATATAGATCAGGGGTACCCAACCTCCGGGGTACAGACAAGTACCTCCCATCAGATCAGCAACAACATTAGATTAGAAATAAAATGCACAATAAATGTAACGCACTTGAATCATCCTGACACCATCCCTCCTCCTCCGGTCCAAGAAAAAAATCATCTTCCACAAAACTGGTCCCTGGTGCCAAAAACATTGGGGACCGCTGATATAGATCATACTGAGAACATAGGACTTAGTCGGTCAGGCCTTCACCTCAGTCCATCAAAGTCTCCACTGACTATGAACCTTCCCATGCCAGGATCTGGGAAGAGAGGGAAAATGTCTCTCATTGTGTCCAAGTTCACATCTGAAACTGCCAGTGCTTTTGTGCAAAGGACTGGCCCTACCATGGAAGGCTGGGGTGACCTCCAGGCATTGTTGATTCGAGTTACACAGAATTAGATGCCTTCCTGACGTCCCCTCTTGGCTACTTGCTGTGTCCTGAAATGCTGACCCCGGGTTCAACGCAGGGTCTCCTGACATGGACATTTATTCCTCCCAGGGATAACCAACACGATGTGCTTTTAGGAACTGGATTCTTGGTGGCTCAGACTGTAAAGAATCCACCTGCAATGCAGGAGACCTGGGTTTGATCCCTGGGTCAGGCAGATCCCCTCAAGAAGGCAACCCACTATAGTATTCTTGCCTGGGGAATCCCATGGACAGAGGAGCCTGGCAGGCTACAGTCCATGGGGTCACAAAAGAGTCGGACACAACTGAGTAACTAACACTCTCAGATAAGTCATCATTATACTCCAGTTGAGAAAATACTAAGGAAACCTAGCAAAATCTAGACAAACCCAGAAAATGAGAAAAACAGGGAAAGAAATGAACCTTTATTGAACCTTCACTATGCGCAAGTAAGCTCAATCACTTCAGTCATGTCCGGCTTTTCAAAAATCCATGGACTGTAGCCCACCAAGCTCTTCTGTCCATGGGGTTTCCCAGGCAAGAAGACTGGAGTGGGTTGCCATTTACTTCTCCAGGATATCTTTCTGACTCAGGGATTGAATCCATGTCTCTTGCAGGCAGATTCTTTACTTTTGAGCCACCTGGGGTTGCAAAGAGTCAGACTTACAATGTGCCTGGGATTAAATAATCCATTTAATGCCCACAACCACCCTATGACACAGGAATTATTGTGCTCAATTACAGATGAGAAAACTGAGGCTTATGTGGATGGGGTTACTTGTCTAACTTTGTATGGGAGTCAAAACCATGGCTACCTAACTCTAAAGCCTTTAATTATGTCATTCTCCAATCCTTTTCCCAAGTGGGACCTTCTAGCAGGGTTTGAAGTAAAAGGTTTTGAGTCTTGTCTATGTACCATGCATTTTAATTTGGGAAAAACCTGAGAGAAAGAGGCAGTACTTAGAGCACACGTTACCACTGTTTGGGCAGCACAAGACCCCAGGGTTCTGAGGAAAGAGAACAGTAGTGGGGGTCAAGGGCCAAGGACCCCTTGAGCTGCTAAGCTAGGGAAGTTCACATCCCCTGGTCCCCTGTGGGGTACGTGTGCTAAGTCACTTCAGTCGTGTCTGACTCTTTGTGACCCCATGGACCATAGTCCACCAGGTTCCTCTGTCCATGGGATTCTCCAGGCAAGAATACTGGAGTGGGGTGCCATTTCCTTCTCCAGGGGATCCTCCCAACCCAGGGATGGAACTGCATCTCTTACATCTCCTGCATTGGCAGGTGGGTTCTTTACCACTAGCACCATCTGGGAAGCTAGGGGGGACAATTGGCCAACCTGTATTTCTCTGGTTGGGAGGAAAGGATGAAAAAAGCCAGCTATGACAGTTCAAAATCAGACCCACACATATATTTATGGGGTAGAAGCAGGGGAAAGAGAGAGAAATTTTCAAAGAATAGAAGGACAGGATGTCTTTGAGGAAATAAGGAGACAGTAGACTCACAGACACGTAATTCCTGTAAGCCTAAGAGCCTTGCTGCATTCTCACCACTAGACATGTGCTTAAAATGTGGGTGAGTCCACCAGGGGCAATTAGTTCTAGCGGACAAAAGAGGTGTTGGGAAACTGACACTTGAAGGGTGAGGACCACATCCCATCCCTTTGGCCTCAGCTGAAGTGAGAGTAGCTGGCAGCAGATGGGCCCCCAGAGCTGGCAATTCCCTCCCGACCACAGAAAGGTGGCAAGTAATTACTTTGTGTCCCCAGGCAGGAGATTTATTTAACTTCTTTTCGGTAGAGACCTATAAATGTTATCATAGTCTCTGCTGTCAAGGTTTGCAGTCCCTTTAAAAACTCAGGCTGTTCGTTCACTTCATGGCCTCCCAGGAAGCATGAAACCCTCCACAGTTGATACAGGTGATGGAGGAGGTGGTGTTTGCAGCCAAGCTTCCCGAGGGGCTTCCTCACAGCCCCCTCCCTCTCTTCCCCTCCCCTCTCCCCTCCAGAAGGCTAGCTGGCAAAGCTAGTCATCGCAGACACGTTTGACCTTTGGAATGCATAGGATGGTTTAGTGGAAGTCCTTCTGGTTTTCTCCCATCAGTTGTTGTTTAGTCATTAAGTCATATCCAACTATTATGTGACCCCATGGACTGTGGCACACAGAGCTCCTCTGTCTATGGGATTTTCCAAGTAAGAACACTGGGGTGTGTTGTATTTCCTTCTCCAAGGGATTTTCCCAGCCCAGGGATTGAACTCGAGTCTCAGTGTCTCCTGCATTGCAGGTGAATTTTTTACCACTGAGCCACCAGGGAAGCATGTCCCAAGGAAGCTTTATAGAACCAACCTCCCCTCAGCCTCCCTGAAAAGACTCCATCAGCTGCCATCTTGTTCCCCTCTTGGGATTAGCAGTCAATCTGTCAATCTCGTCACTGGGCCTTTTGGGCAGACTTTTGACTGCTTTTGAGCCTCTTTACTGGGCTTTCCTAGTGGCTCAGACAGTAAAAAATCTGCCAGCAATGCAGGAGACCCAGGTTTGATCCCTGGGTCAGGAAGATCCCCTGGAGAAGGGAATGGCTACCCACTCCAGTATTCTTGTCTGGAGAAATTCCACGGACAGAGAGCCTGGAGAGATACAGTCCATAGGGTTCCAAGACACTGAATCAAAAACATAAATGCTAGTCTTTAAGTTACTCAATCGCTACAGTGCCTTTCCAATTACCTAACTAAACACAAGGTTAACCTACAACTTTAGCTCACTGATCTTCATCTAAACAGTGTCAGGGGTGGCTGTGAAAAGTGTTGATATTGTAAGAAAGGCCACATGGCCTTCTGCCTGTGTCACTGATGAAGAAGGGAAGCTTGGAGGGTTTTGTTTGCTTTCTGTTATTATTAAAATGAATATGTGGGGGTAGGGAGGAAAACTTGAAATATTCCATAAAGTATTGAAAACTAAATTTTTAAAAAACACCCTCATAATCCCACAATTCAGAGATAATCCTTGTTAACATTATGGTGCATTTCTTTTCACACACATATATAATTTGTAATTTATGACTTTTTCCTGTTATTTTTATCAGCTAGTTTTCATAGGCAGCCCATCAGTTAGTCATCTTTTGGTTGTGACAGAAAATATAACTCAAAGTGCCTGAAGCAGAAAAGGGAATTTATGGGCTCACCTACATGAGAGCTCAGGGAGAAGCATGTGTCAGACGTGGTAGAATCTGGAGCTTTAAGCCACGTCCCTGAGGCGTGACCGCTTGTCACCTCTGCTCTGCTTTTCTGTGTGGTCTCCACGTCAGCCTGGCTTCTTCCTCAGGCTTGCAGAATGGCAGTTCACGACTCTGGGATTCTCCTCATAGCTTCATAGCAAGTTTCAGCAGAAGTGTCACATCATTAGCTCTGATGTGGTCCCCTAGCTCTGAACCAATCTCTGTGTCTGGAATGATACTATTCTCTGATTGGCTAGGAGTGTGTCACATGACCACTCCTGGAGCCAATAAGAATAGTCTATGCCTCCCAACTTGATGGACTGAAAGGCAGAGATGATTTCATGCAATGAATTTGGGCATCAATGCCAATGTCACGATGTTCTGGTGGAATCAGTGTCATTGACACTGTCCACTGCTATTGTGGCTGCCGCCATGTATTTTAAAGTGGCAGCCACATGTGGTTGACTCATGTCTCCATTGGTGCCAATGCAGACATAAGTAGGAGGAGAGAAACACATCATGTGACGATGGACATGAGTTTGGGTGAACTCCAGGAGTTGGTGATGGACAGGGAGGCCTGGCGTGCTGCGGTCCATGGGGTCGCAAAGAGTCAGACACGACTGAGTGACTGAACTGAACTGAACTGAACTGACCTTCTATCTTTAGCTAAATCTGATTTTTTATTTTTTATCTGTTTAACTGACTATTTGTGGTAGAAGACTTACAGAGTAGTAACTGAGCCTCTTACTCCTAGCCCCAAACCCCCAAAGACAGGCTAAATGTTCTGCTTAATTCTACCTGCTCTGTGAGAATTTATGAGATCCATACTCTGAACCCACCTCCTGCCACAGCCATGGGCTCCTAAAAGGAGACTTAGCCCAAGATAGTCCCCAGCTGGTCATTACATAATTCTTCCTTTATTGTTTTCCTTTATGTATCCTTTTAGTGGGAGCACAGAGAAGTCTGTAGCAAAAGATGCTTGAGTGTTTGGGATTTGGGAGGCTGAGCACATTAGGTTTTTCAATTTATAGGTTTTAGCATGTGAGTGCTACTGCCATGTAGAACATGGGAGGGCTCTCAGCATAACAATCAAAGGAAAAGAAAAGGATAATAGGGAACAAAAATAACCATGTGCACAGAAAGCACTTTACCATGCCTGTAAACATCCTTTGAAAATACGATTTTAATGGTTGCATAAAACTCTATTGTGTGAATGTAGAGTATTAGCCAGTCATTGCTGGATGCTTTCTGGTTTTGTGTTTGCTTTGCACTGTGCTATTAATGTGTGTGTGTGTGTGTGTGTGTGTGTGACTCAGTTGTGTCCAATTCTTTGCAATCCAGTGGACTATAGCCTGCCAGGCTCCTCTGTCCATGAGATTCTCCAAGCAAGAATATTGGATAGGGTTGTCATTTCCTCCTCTCGAGGACCTTCCCAACTCAGGGATTGAACCCAGGTCTCCTATGTTGCAGACAGATTCTTTTACCATCTGGGCCACCAGAGAAGCCCGCTCTATTCATAATACAATGCTATAAGGAATATCTTTGCATATAAATCTTTAACTGCTTCTTTATTTCCTCAGGATAAATTTCTAGAAATGGAATGACTGGATCACAGGCTTTTTACACTGAACTTCCAGGAAAGTACTCAGCTATAAGACCACCTACTGGGTGTGACCTGGGTCTCCTCTGACCCTGGCCATGCTGCTAACATGAGAAAAAGAATATTGGGATTGAGGAGAAATGATAAAGCAGATGGCAGCCTGAAAGTGATTTCTTAGGAGAGCCTCAGGAGAGGGAAAGTTGAATCAAAATTAAAAACTGGAGCAAAGTTGTCTTCCTTGGAGTCTAGTGGAATGGAGCCATGAAAGTGTCCTGCACTCCATCCTGACACGAAGGTCACCCTGGCCAGTACAATATTGACAGACCCCTGGGTCCTAAGAGGTGGGCTAGAAAACTGGTTTTCAGCCATCCAATTAAAATCAACTAAATATGTCAAATAAAACCTACTCCTCTCAGTTAACCATTCAAGCTACACAGAGGCAGAAGTGAACCTAATCATGCATTCGTTCACTCAACAAACATTTCCCGAGATGTTTATTTGCAAAACATTATTCTAGGAATTTGAGGCTACAGAATTTGAAATGAAGAAAATAACTCTCTCTAATAGCTAAGCAAAACCTCCCATACATAAAGAAATAAGTCCTAAATATGTGCATTACTCTTACTGAAATAGAATGGTTCCTAGATGAGACCAAGACCTGGTGATAGACTATATCAGAATAAAGAGAGATGTGATCAGAGAACAGTGAAGAGGGAAAATGAGAGAGATCCATTCTGGCAGTGCTCATCAAATCACTCCTCCTGGGACTTCCCCGGTGGTCCAAGGTTAAGACTCCCAATGCAGCGGGCCCAGGTTCAATCCCTGGTTGGGGAACTAGATCCCACATGTCGCGACAAAGAGTTCACATGCTGCAACTAAAGATCCTGAATGCGGCAAATAAAGATCTCACTCGCCACAACAAGGAGATTCCACATGCTGCAAGGAAGATGGAAGGACCCGAGGGCCCCAACTAAGACCCAGTGCAGCCAAATCAAATACATTACAAAAAACAAACAAATAAATCCCAGGAAGTGGCCTAGGAAGCCCACAGGAACACATGATTTGTTTGATTTCTCTGTGGACATAGAAGCATCAGACCATCAGAGCCTGATGATATCATACATTCAAATCCACCACTGAGGCCCCTTGCTCTGCTCTCTTATAATCCGTGCAACCTTCTGACAATTTGACTCTACATGTAGTCTTCCGAGATGGAGAAAATGTGCAGATCAGGTTCATGTGAATGTCTACTTCTCTTGTATTTCCCGTTGTAAGTTAGTGAATTGACATTTTGATTTATATACATGAGTTTCTTGTGAGCTGGGTTAATTTGCACCCTGAGAAACTGGCTCACTTAATATGCTGAGAGAATCAACCTTCTATGCCCTCAAGGCTGAGGATTTAGATTTGCCAAAGTGGATCCATCCTGTACCGTCACCGATGACCAACAAACCTGCTCAGCATGGTGCCTGCTGTGTAGAAGTTGTCCAACGAATGCTTCCTGACTTAAATGGATGTGAATGGAAAGAGTTTGATTTAATTATTGTTGGGGTAGAGAAAAGGAGGAGGGAAGGAGTGGGAAGGGAGTGGGGAGGGAGACAAGGACAGGCTCACAGACTTGGGAGGTCACCAGGATAGTCAGCTGAAGCTATGGGAATGAATGAGGTCACCCAGGAATAAAAGAACTTGTAGGAGGGAAAAGAGTCAGACTCAACTTAGTGACTAAAAAACAAGAGGGAAGAAGGGGAGCTGATGGCAGTAACTTAGAAAACCGGTAGTTACTACTTCTGCTGGGCTCCATCCCAGTCTTTGCAAGACTGACAGGTGTTACTCACATTTCTCCTCCTAACCATCTCTAAGGACCCTATCAAATTACCCAGTCCCTTCAACAGCCCACTGAAACGCATCCCCTGATTCTGTTTCCTCCGTGGCACTCCCTTAGATGGTAACTTGCTAATGGTCCTAGCCCTGCCATCTCTCCACCATACCCATCCCATGAGAGCAAGGATATTTTTCCCCACCACTGTGTTCTCAAGGATCTAAAAGACTGCCTGGCATGTATTAGGTGCTCCATAAATATGTATTCAATAAAAGATGAATCAACAAAAGGTAAGAAGCTAAAGGAAATTGTACAGAAGGAGAAAGAAGCGATCAGCCTGCTCACTTTTTACCAAAATATATTTTTCTCTGCCAAGAATCCCCATTAAAGAATCAAGTTTCAATATTCGCAATATTTTATTTTGCATTCAAAGACCCAAATGCTTGATCTCTGGCTCTTCTTAATGGCCTCAGGAAGAATGCCAAAAAAAAAAAAAAAATCACCCACACTGATACCAGAAAGATGATTTTCATTCACTCAAACTCAATATTTATACTGGAATATAGAAACATGATTCTAAGAGGAAAAAAAATGTAACGAGAAGATATACCTTATTTCAGTCTTAGTCCTACTTTCTATTTTTACTCCTTGAACAAATGACTTAAACTCTCTGAACCTTAATATCCCCAGGTGTAAAGTAGGTGTACCAATACCTGCCTCTTTTCTTCCCAACTCTGAGGTCTATTTTAACTCATAAAATGTGGAAACTATCTAACAATGGCTTAAGGTTAGAGATTTTATAGGTTACAGAGCTTGTGAATTTTTTGATAGCTTTGGAGAGAAGAGTGAATTATTATTTTTATGGTCATAATTCAGAGACAGTTTATCACATTATATAACTTTGAAAGGAATTGTTCTTTGACCAGAAAAATAACATGTTTACATTATGGACTGTTACGCTAGTAATAGGATCCATCACGACTGCATTAATGAAAAGGAAGACGCTAGAGTGAGAGGAATGGAAAATCAATTTATCTGCTTTTCCAACCCAACATTTGTATGCTGACACCAAGTGCTGATCGTTATTGAGTCAAGTATCAGATGTTTCTGTAACGTCTCAAACACTACAGGCTGCCAAGATTTTCTTCTGCAAATTCCAACTGCCTGACTTAAGTTCCAAGTAGAATTTCTTTCTTCTCCTGCACATCCATGGTATTATTGGGTTGGGTCAAAAAGTTCGTTCTGATTTTTTCCATAAGATGCTATGGGAAAACTGGAATGAGCTTTTTGGTCAAGCTGGAATATTGACTATTTTCCACCTGTGACTGATAGAGTGGGATGAATGACCTAATAATTATGTAAGTTACATTTTCATTGCAAATGCCAATAACTTGACTAAAATGGGCTTAAAAACATTGGGGTTTGTCTCACCCAGAAAAAATTCTGGGAAAGGACAGTCCAAAACTGACATGGCAACTCAATAATGCCATCAGAAGCTCACCCGGTAAGTACTTAACAAACATCCTGAAGGATTCAATTCAATTCAGTCACTCATTCGTGTCCAACTCTTTGCGACCCCATGGACTGCAGCACGCCTGGCCTCTGTTCATCACCAACTCCCAGAGTTTACTCACACTCATGTCCATGGAGATGGTGATGCCATCCGACCATCTCATCCTCTGCTGTCCCCTTCTCCTCCTGCCTTCAATCTTTCCCAGCATCAGGGTCTTTTCCAATGAGTCAGTTCTTTGCCTCAGATGGCCAGAGTACTGGAGTTTCAGCTTCAGCATCAGTCCTTCCAGTGACTATTCAGGACTGATTTCCTTTAGGATGGACTGGTTGGATCTCCTTGCAGTCCAAGGGACTCTCAAGAGTCTTCTCCAACACCACAGTTCAAAAGCATCAATTCTTTGGCACTCAGCTTTCTTTATAGTCCAACTCTCACATCCATACATGACTACTGGAAAAATCATAGCTTTATCTAATCCTGAAGGATTCAGTTCAGTTCAGTTTAGTCACTCAGTCATGTCCAACTCTTTGTGACCCCATGAATCGCAGCACACCAGGCCTCCCTGTCCATCACCAACTCCCAGAGTTCACTCAGACTCACGTCCATCAAGTCAGTGATGCCATCCAGCCATCTCATCCTCTGTCGTCCCCTTCTCCTCCTGCCCCCAATCCCTCCCAGCATCAGAGTCTTTTCCAATGAGTCAACTCTTCACGAGAGGTGCCCTAAGTACTGGAGTTTCAGCTTTAGCATCATTCCTTCCAAAGAAATCCCAGGGCTGATCTCCTTCAGAATGGACTGGTTGGATCTCCCTGCTGTCCAAGGGACTCTCAAGAGTCTTCTCTGTCTAATGAGGTGGATGAAACTGGAGCCTATTATACAGAGTGAAGTAAGCCAGAAGGAAAAACATAAATACAGTATACTAATGCATATATATGGAATTTAGAAAGATGATAACAATAACCCTGTGTACGAGACAGCAAAAGAGACACTGATGTATGGAACAGTCTTATGGACTCTGTGGGAGAGGGAGAGGGTGGGAAGATTTGGGAGAATGGCATTGAAACATGTAAAATATCATGTATGAAACGAGATGCCAGTCCAGGTTCAATGCACAATACTGGATGCTTGGGGCTGGTGCACTGGGACTACCCAGAGGGATGTTATGGGGAGGGAGGAGGGTTCACGATGGGGAGCACATGTATACCTGTGATGGATTCATTTTGATATTTGGCAAAACTAATACAATTATGTAAAGTTTAAAAATAAAATAAAATTTAAAATAAATCAAATTTAAAAATCAAATAAAGTAAAATATTAAAAAATTAAAGACTTTTATTCAACACATAGACTTTTATGTTGGGAACATAGAGTGAGTACCTTAACATAAATAGAAAATTAAGTATTTTTAAAATATGTGTCAATAGCAACTATGTATTATTCCTTTGTATTATTCCTTTCTGTATCATAAAAAAAAAAAGTCTTCTCTGAAGGGTTAGATAATAGTAAAATGTAATAGAAGAATTGGAAAATTAGAAGTTTAGGGCATTACATTTATTTTAATAGAATATATTTAATTGTAAGTTTATGTAATTAATAATAATGGCTGTGCTGAAAAACAGGCTTGCAAAATTCCTGGAAATTTAATAGTCAACTCTCACAAGCTGGTACAGCTGTCTCCAACACACCATTGAATGCAAGTACTTTACATCATTTTGTTCTTCTGTCTTCAAAGTATATACTTTCATCAGCATGCTTGTTGCCTCATGGTTGCAAGATGGCTGCTGCCTTCCAAACCTCACATGTGTGTGCCAGGCAGGGAGAAGAAAAAGGGGTAAAATAGCTAAAGCAGCATAATACTTGCCCAGAGCCCCACTCGGAGGTTTCTGGCTGGTTTTGTGCTACATGTGCATAGACCGAAGATGGCTAGGCAGAAACAAATTATGAATAAAGGCTAGGTTGGCCAATCAAATGGGTCTGCCATAAAAATAAAAATTTATCTTTGGAACTCCAACGTTCAAGACACCCTACCATGTCAGCACCATGGTGAAGGGATGAAAATAGAGTGGTTCAAGACTCAGTGCTCGCTCTCAAAGATTATTAGAAGATAAGACAAGTACACAGAGAAATATAGCCAGTAATTTCCACGCTGAGAGCCAAGGACTTGTTCAAAAGCTAAGTGGTTCTGGACCTGACAGAGGCAGGCATCACTCATGACCATGTGGGCCATTTCAACAGAAGAGTTCATCATCACAGAACGAGAATTCAGGTCAAACAAGTAACTTCGACAGGTTTATAAATTCTGCTTAATTTGCATCATTAATTAGTATACATGGGCATGGCCTTTGTACACTCCCCAATTTCAGTTATTTTAGTTAATTACATGGGAGGCTTAAATTTGTGTGGAAATACGCAGACTAAAATTAAACTGCTCTCTCTGAAATGACCTACCCGCTTTTTCTAGGTAACAGATAATTATCATTTTTCTAAGCTTAGTCCAATATTCTTCGAAGCCCTCTGGGATCACATTACCAGTATCAAGTGGTTTTTAAGTGTTCCATTTTTTAAAAGTTCTATCTCTCTACACACGAAAGAACACCACAACAGCGGCTTAAAGCATCATGTGAATATTTCCAAATGATGATCATAATACTGATTTGAATATTATTGCCATTTCCCTGGAAATTTCTATCGTCATCAAGGTTGAATTACATTATGCCCATATTTCTTTAAATGTTCAGAGCTCTCTCTTGCTACTGGGTGGAGTGGAGGAATAGACCCTTGCTCTTACCATGAATGGATGTCGCCTAAATGAACAAGAATGAAGGTTGCTCTAAGTTGCTGAGCTATACAAGCCTCTGGGCTGTGGAATCGGGCCATCAATTTTGCCTGATGTAAAAGGTTATTCTCTCACTGCCTTTCAGTTTTGCCCTTTTAGCTCCGTACGGGTCACCACTAAATTCCTGCCTTAAAAAATTTAGCATAATGCCCCGTCTGGCTCAGTGATAGGTCTGAAAAGTTCAGAGAAATTCTTGCTACGAAGTCCTTCAGGACCTGTGATAGACAAATAACAGCATCCTCCCCTCCCCCAGGGGGAGGTAAGCTAGAAATCTTTCTTTTCCCCCACCACCCTGCTTTTCTTCCCCAGGTAATTCACATGCATCCTACGTTGCTTCAGTCATGCCTGACTCTGCAACATCATGGACTATAGCCTACCAGGCTCCTCTATCCATGGAATTTTTCAGGCAATAATACTGGAATGGGTTGCCATGCCTTCCTCCATGGGATCTTCCTGACCCGGGGACTGAACTCATGTCTTCTGTGTCTCCAACATTGCAGGCTGTTTCTTTACCACTGAGCCACCGTGAAAGTACATAACTCATGTAAAGTGATATACAGATATTAACCAACTCTTGCTACAATAAAGCTGCATATCTGAGTCCCTCAAATACATTGCTTTACAGCAGCAAAGGTGTCTTTTTCTAGCTCCAAGGTATGCAGTTTCTAGGACAGTCCAGGATGTGGGTCAGCTTAGCCTGGCTGCGGACTTCCAGCGGGGTTCAGGTCAGCTCCCTGTGTCTCTACTTCTCTTTGGACCACAGCTCCCTGGAGCACAGCCTTTGTCAACAAGTAGACACTGAATGACTATGAATAGCCTACTAGTCACCTGGGGGTATAATGAGGGGTACCTACTGCTCTAAAGAAAAATTTAGTAATGGAATCAATTTGTACAACCACAGTCATAGCTGGTTGATAATACAAAGCAATACATGATTAAAGTCAAGAATGGGGATGGGTAGGTAGGATTTTGATAGATGTAAACAAGGGCATTTTCTTTTCTTTACTTAGGTATTGTTTTTGGCTGAGCTGGGTCTTCATTGCTGCAAGCGGGCTTTCTCTAGTTGTGGTGTGCTGACTTCTCATTCTGGTGGCTTCTCTTGTTGCGGAGCATGGGCTCTTGGGCATGCGGGCTTCAGCAGCTGTGACTTGTGGGCTCTAGAGCACAGGCTCAGGAGTCGTACACAGGCTTAGTTGCCTTGCAGCGTGTGGGATCTTCCCGAACCAGGGATTGAACCCATGTCCCCTGCATTGGCAGGTGGATTCTTAACTACTGGGCTACCAGGGCAGTCCCAGCAAGGGCATTTCCAAAAGAAACACATCTGAGGGACACAAAGTTTCTATGTGGGGATGAACATTATTTCAAATATGCATGCATGCAAACTAAGTCACTTCAGTCCTGTTCAACTCTGTGTGACCCTATGGACTGTAGCCTGCCAGGCTGCTCTGTCCCTGGGATTCTTGAGGCAAGAATACTGGAGTGGGTTGCCATGCCCTTCTCCATGTTTCAAACATACATCATACTAACTTTTATAAGGTAAGCTATGAATGATCATGTTGAACCAGTAAGTAGGCTGGTTGTATGTTGGCCCTGTCTCTCTATCCCTAATTTTTAACTATCTTTCCATTACTTGATTTGTTAATGATAATATTTGTAGAATGGCACAAAAGGAGAGATTCTTTAGAATGCTTTCAAAATGCAAATATTTATAGTACCTAAACAATCAATTCATTTTATAGATTCAGGTTTCTTTAAAATCAGAAATACCTTCCTACAGAGACTTTTATTCACATGTGAAGAAATCACAGCCAAAGGAACAGTGACTGAAAGATTCCATTCCAGGTGGAAGGAGACCTCAGTCACCCAGTTCCATGGTTCCCTGGCAGTGGGGATGCATGAAAACATTATTTTATGTCTTTTATTCATCTCAGCTGAAGTCTGTAAGAACAGACATTTGAATGCAGCATTGGTTTGAATGCGGCACTGGTTTGAATCCAGTTCCTAAGTTTTCCCTCCAGGATTCAGAACTCTGCCATTGGATTGAATTGGATTCTGAGAACTGAAAGGTCACTGAACCTTCCTTCGTGTTACAGATGCTAAAAAAACAAGCCAGGAGTTTATTCAAATAAATCTGCAAAAAAACTGGGGCTTCCCAGGTGGCACTAGTGGTAAAGAACCCTCCTCCCAGTGCAGGAGACAGAGGAGACACAGGTTCGATCCCTGGGTCCGGAAGATCCCCTGAAGGAGGGCAAGGCAACCCACTCCAGTATTTCCACCTGGAGAATTCCATGGACAGAGGATCCTGGTGGGCTACAGTCCATGGGTCGCAAAGAGTCGGACGTGACTGAAGTGACTGAGCATGCGTATGTGGAAAGAACTTATTTCCCAGGTGAAGGCAAGACTCTACCAGCACCTCCTGGGCCCCTCTTCTGCTCCCTGAGCACTTCCTATAAGCCACCCCCTGCCACGGGCTTCCACAAAGTGAACTCTTCAGAATGGGAATGAGAGCTTCGACTTCAGACTGAACTCATTTTAAATCACAGCTCCCACTTATCTGTTGGGTGTTCTTGGGAAAATTGCATGATCACTCTCTGCTTCCACTTCCCCCTCCGTAAAATGGCTCTAATGATATCTAACTTGCAGTGTTACTGGAGGAACAAATAGAGTAACACACTGCACAGTGTCTGACAGGTAGGAGCAGAGCTACAAAGAGTGGTCACAGTGTTGACAATTAAATGACTCGCAGGTGGTGTGCACAGAGCAGCTGGTAGGGGCTGACCTGGCCTGAGACCCAGGTGGATTTCTGTCTTTTTTCTGCCCTAGGACAGCAGAACTCAGTCTTCTTAGAGAGAGAAGATATGGAGGCCTTCCAGCCCTGCCAAGAATCCTGTCTGGGGACTTGGGAAAAGCAGTTCAGTTCGAGGCTACACACCCTTGCCCACCCTGCCTGGGGTGTTACCATTAATTTAATGACTCAGATGAGGATAAATGTGCTGTTGAAGTGGGATGGGGAGGGTGATAATGCATCTTGAGATTCAGAGATTTCCCTGAGGATAGGGAGACAGATTTCCCAGAAGGTAGAAGGAGATGTCCCCCCATGTAGACTGGAAGAATGGGACGCTTGATAACAGGGGACCTGAAGGCAGGGGACCAGTCAGGGAAGAAAGACCCCTGAGGAGAGTCTGCTGGAAAATCATATTGGACAATTATAAACTTCCTCCTCCAGTGTTGTAAGTCCCCGGACTCATCCACACATCCATGAGGACGATATAATCCAAGCTCAAGTCATAATATGATGGAAAATAAAGCATCAGGAGAATAATGAAATGGGGGAGGGGGGACCTGCCCAAATTCTCCTGGAGGTGAATGTCAGGTTCTGCAGGCACATACACCTCCCAAGGATCTACACAAATTATCAGAGCTGAAATCCAGGAGGGAAACTAATCTGTTCTCCTGTCCTACCTTGGTTCTGCATAATTTGAGAGGTTGTCTTGTACACTGGAGACCACCCTCCACATTATTATACAGAAACCTGTTAGTTCCTATCCTTCACCCCCTCTTTTCAAATGTCACCATATGAGGAATATAACCAAAGAGGAAGCAGATTCACAGATATAGAGAACAAACTGGTGGTTACCAGAAAGGAGAGGGAAGCGGGAGGGGCAATACAGAGGTAGGCGATTAACAGGTACAAACTTTAGGTAAAAATAAGCTGTAAGACCTATTTGCAGGGCTGAAATAGAGATGCAGACATAGCGAATGGTGGACGTTTGGACACTGGGGTAGGGAGGGAGGGTGAACCGGGAGATTGGGATTGACATATGCACACCGCCATGTATAAAATAGCTAGCTAGTGGGAAGCTGCCGTATAACACAGGAAGCTCAGCTCGGTGCTCTGTAATGACCTACGGGAGTGGGATGCGGGGGACGGTGCAAGAGGGAAGGTATCCATTCAGCTGACTCATGTTACTGCACAGCAGAAATGAACACATTGTAAAGCAACTATACGCCAATAAAAAATTAAATTAAAAAAAATAAGCTACAAGGATATATTCTACAACACGGGGAATATAGCCACCATTTTATAATAGCCAGAAATGGAATATAACCTTTAAAACTTGTGAATCACTATGTTGTTTACCTGTAACTTATATAATATTATACATCAACGATACTTCAATTTTTTTAAAAATGACACCACATGGCCATTGTAAATAAGGAAGGGCCCCTTGTCCAGTCATATATCTCTCAATGACTGCACAAAGGCCAGAGAGAAGCCTAGAATTACCATCTGCCAGGACACTGCAACTTTCTCTTAAAGGCAAGTTCCTATAACCCTGTTAGGCCTCTTTTACCCATCTGTAAGGGCTTCTCCAAGCCAGGCTTCAGCAATACGTGAACCGTGAACTTCCTGATGTTCAAGCTGGTTTTAGAAAAGGCAGAGGAACCAGAGATCAAATTGCCAACATCCGGTGGATCATGGAAAAAGCAAGAGAGTTCCAGAAAAACATCTATTTCTGCTTTATTGACTATGCCAAAGCCTTGACTGTGTGGATCACAATAAACTGTGTAAAATTCTGAAAGAGATGGGAATACCAGACCACCTGACCTGCCTCTTTAGAAATCTGTATGCAGGTCAGGAAGCAACAGTTAGAACTGGACATGGAACAACAGACTTGTTCCAAATAGGAAAAGGAGTTCGTCAAGGCTGTATATTGTCACCCTGCTTATTTAACTTATATGCAGAGTACATCATGAGAAACACTGGGCTAGAAGAAACACAAGCTGGAATCAAGATTGCCGGGAGAAATATCAATAACCTCAGATATGCAGATGACACCACCCTTACGGCACAAAGTGAAGAGGAACTAAAAAACCTCTTGATGAAAGTGAAAGTGGAGAGTGAAAAAGTTGGCTTAAAGCTCAACATTCAGAAAACCAAGATCATGGCATCCGGTCCCACCACTTCATGGGAAATAGATGGGGAAACAGTGGAAACAGTGTCAGACTTTATTTTTGGGGCTCCAAAATCACTGCAGATGGTGACTGCAGCCATGAAATTAAAAGACGCTTACTCCTTGGAAGGAAAGTTATGACCAACCTAGATAGCATATTCAAAAGCAGAGACATTACTTTGCCAAAAAAGGTCTGTCTAGTCAAGGCTATGGTTTTTCCTGTGGTCATGTATGGATGTGAGAGTTTGACTGTGAAGAAGGCTCAGCGCTGAAGAATTGATGCTTTTGAACTGTGGTGTTGGAGAAGACTCTTAAGAGTCCCTTGGACTGCAAGGAGATCCAACCAGTCCATTCTGAAGGAGATCAGCCCTGGGTGTTCTTTGGAAGGAATGATGCTGAAGCTGAAACTCCAGTACTTTGGCCACCTCATGTGAAGAGTTGACTCATTGGAAAAGACTGTGATGCTGGGAGGGATTGGGGGCAGGAGGAGAAGGGGATGACAGAGGATGAGATGGCTGGATGGCATCACTGACTCGATGGACATGAGTCTGAGTGAACTCCAGGAGTTGGTGATGGTGAGGGAGGCCTGGCGTACTGCAATTCATGGGGTTGCAAAGAGTCAGACACAACTGAGCGACTGAACTGAACTGAAGGGCTTCTCTGGTGGCTCAGAAGGTAAAGAATCCACCTGGAGTGTGAGAGACCTGAGTTCCATCCCTGGGTTGGGAAGATCCCCTGGAGGAGGGCATGGCAACCCACTCCAGTATTCTTGCCTGGAGAATCCCCATGGACAGAGGAGCCTGGTGGGCTACAGTCCATGGATTCACAAAGAGTTGCGCATGATTGAGCGACTAAGCACAGCACAGCACCTATCTGTAAAATGGAAATAAAAACTCTGACCTCATGTGGATATCACAGAGCTTGAATGAACAGCCCGAGTTTAATTAAAGCAACTGACAGCACGTGGTATGTGGCAGAGTTCATGTTAATTTTCATCTTCTACATCTTAGTAGCTCACCAAGGTCAACCCTCAAGTTTACATGTGAAAAAATGAGTGCTTCCAACAGCACTGCGACAGAAGCCTGAAGCTGGGGCTCCCAAGTGAAGCTTTCCCAAGAGTACATAATTCAGCCTCTTCAGAAAGAATATTCTGCCAGAAAACTGTTTCTAGGAATGCTCAGCCACGTCCGACTCTTTGCAGCCTGTGGACTGTAGCCCGCCGGACTCCTCTGTCCATGGAATTCTCCAGGCAAGAATGCCAGAATGGGTTGCCATTTCCTTCTCCAGGGGACCTTTCCGACCTAAGGACTGAACCCACCACTTTTTCGTCTCATGCACTGGCAGGCAGGTTCTTTACCATAGGGCATAGTATTATTTCCAGGAAGAAAAAACACTAGTTAGAAAACCAAGGCAGTTGGCTGTTACTCAAGGTTTCCCCAAACTGGGTTGGTTCCTATCAAGCAGTGGGGGCCTAGGCAAACATCTGCTGTGATAGTTGACTTAAAATAGACAAAAAGAGACTTTAAGGGAAAAGAGACCCCAGAGTGGCAATCCAAGGAATGTTGGCAGACAGAGAAGACACAGTCCACACAGGGTCTTGGTGATGAGGGGGCAAGGGGAGGACTGACCATGGAGTGCCCTGACTGCTGGACCTCTTTTTAAGAGACTGTTGTCAGAGTCACCTTGATTTCATCAACTTCAAAGAGCCCTGACCAGATGCCAGCGGGCTAGGAACTCAGGACCATAAACTCACTCCAAGCCAGCCAGTGCTGCCAAAGTGGGCAGGAGGCTCCAAACTCCAGGGATTCAGCCTTCAGGAATCCCCTCTCTGGAATCATTCCTGGTGGATTCTCCTGTAAGTCTCAGCACACTGCCCTCTCCCTGCCAGTAGGACCCTGGAGATCATTAAAACGCAAGCTGGTCCCACTCAGCAGCTGAGTCTAAGAAAGGAGAGCGTCAAGGAGTTATGGACATGGCTCTGAGTGTTTTTTCATCATCTGAGGGTTCAATATTTAGAGCAATATTGATTCAATTTATCTAGTGTTGTAATGGTCCATTGGTTGCTAGGCAACAGAGTTCTTGCTTCCCTGTTTTCTGGGTGGCTCATGGGAGTCTGACTACCAAAGAGATTACTTTGTGTATATGAGACTAAATGGACCATAGGTGTCATACATAAGTGGAGGAATACTGTTTTACTGGGCAACATTAAGACCTTGCTTCCTACCACATCTGAGTAATTGCAATTCAACCTCTAGAACAACAGGGCCATTCATATTCACATCCCCCTACAAGGTACCCGCTGAGAACAATTTAACATGAAGTTGTGCTGATGTCTAAAATCCGAGGTTGTGTGCTTACTCTTCCATCCCCATAAAGTTCAAACTACTGGGGTGAGAACAGGTTTATGCCTCCTCCCCATTCTGGTTCTCCCCCGTGCTGCTGCTGCTGAGTCGCTTCAGTCATGTCCGACTCTGTGCGACCCCATAGATGGCAGCCTACCAGGCTCCCCCGTCCCTGGGATTCTCTAGGCAAGAACACTGGAGTGGGTTGCCATTTCCTTCTCCAATGCATGAAAGTGAAAAGTGAAAGTGAAGTCATTCAGTTGTGTCTGACTCTTAGGGACCCCATGGACTGCAGCCTACCAGGCTCCTCCGTCCATGGGATTTTCCAGGCAAGAGTACTGGAGTGGGGTGCCATTGCCTTCTCCACCCTACAACTGCACATTAATAACCCAAAATCACCACCAGAATAATAAGGCCAAATTCTGGTTTGCACTAAAATCCTGGTATGATAGGGCCATTCTTCAATTTTTTTATCCCATGTTCTCCCCCACTCACCCAAAAACTGCCTTCCCTTTGGGGGAGGCTCTTTTCTAAGTCCTTTCCACTGACATTCACTGCTTCTTTAAAATCCCAAGTCAGAAGCAGCAGGCATATGAGGCACTGTCAGCTTGGGCTGTATGGTTCAGTGATTTGGCATTAATGACGTTTACTTTGGAACCTGCATGATGGCCTGACCTATTTTAGGATCTCTGCTCTAACCATATCTCCCTCCCCTATTTTCCTAATTAGAAATGAAGGCGAAAGGGATTGTGGGGAGGTTGGGGGAGGGAAGAAGGGAAAAACCTCGCAGTTGCAGGAGTCACACCTGAAGCCGCTCGAGTTCACCATAACACTCACCATGGTCACAAGCCCTTCTGGGAAGAATGGAATTCAGGGCTGTGTCCACAAGAGGGAAAAGCTTCCAGAGGCCATGCTCTGCCCAGTTTCCCTCCAGGGCCGGGGGGAAATACACATACCAAAGGCCACATTTGGTATTGTTCAGTGTTTTCCTCCCTGGAAAGACCTGTGTATGGAGAGAAATGATCTCGTTCTTCCAAAGAGAAAAGCTATCTGGGGAGGAGAGGACAGGGAGGAGGGCGAGAAGCAAGTACAGGCAACTAGCCAACTACGCACATTTACAGAGAGCAGGAATGTAAAACAGATGTTGTGCAGGAAAATAAACCACTGCCCTGGGAGCATCATCGTCAGCCTCTGGAGAATACAGTTTCTCAGATGCAGGCGAATAACACAGTAAGTCACTGAAACCTGCATACTCATCATAATTTGCTCTAAAGAATGCCCCTTCTGGGTTGCCAGGTCCCCTGTCTCTGCATCTTTCTCATTGCTGAGTGGTAGCCAACTTTCCCTTAAATCGATGTTATCCTGTCTCTTTAACCAGGACAGAGGTGTTCTTACCCACCCCAGAGTTTCTTCCCTGTGATGGAGAACAGGAGCAGCAAGACCTGGAGCTACAAAGAGGCAGAGGGTGATTCTACCAACCCTGAATATTCATTGGAAGGACTGATGCTGAAGCTGAAGCTCCAATACTTTGGCAACCTGATGCAAAGAACTGACTTATTGGAAAAGACCCCGATGCTGGGAAAGATTGAGAGCAAGAGGAGAAGCGGGTGACAGAGGAGGAGATGGTTGGATGGCATCACTGACTCAACAGACATGAGTTTGAGCAAACTCTGGGAGATAGATGAAGGACAGGGAAGCCTGGCATGCTGCAGTCGATGGGGTCACAAAGAATCAGACACGACTTATAGACTGAAATGGCTCTAGTGGAGTTTATTCCATGAGAGCAGGGTTATAAGAAAACAAAAGGACTTAGGCCACTATGTGAAGACCCAAACAGAAGAGTTACAGCACTCAAGGAACAAACGGTGATATCAAGGTCAGTGGCAGTTCCCGCTCTGGGGACTCAAGAGCATGTTAATGGCCATCAAGAAGATTCGATGCTCAAATGAAGATTGAAACTACAATGAGATACCACCTCGCACCTGTCAGAATGGTCATCATTAAAAACTCTATCAATAGAGAAAAGGGACCACCCCCCATACTGTTGGCAGAAATGTAAATTGGTACAACCATTATGGAAAGCAGTAAGGAGGTTCCTTAAAAAACTAAATATAAAACTACCATATAACCCAGTAATCCCACTCCTGTGCACATACCCAGAGAAAACTACATTGCAAACAGATACACTCACCCCTATATTCAGAGCAGCAGTATTCACAACAGCCAAAATATAGAGACAACCTAAATGTCCATCAACAAATGAATGGATAAAGAAAATGTGGTACATATATGCAATGGAGTACTATTCAGCTATAAAAGAACAAAGCAATGCCATTTGTCACAACACAGATGCATCTGGAAATCATCATACTAAGTGAAGTAAGTCATAAAGACAAACACCATATGATATTACTTATATGTGGAATCTAAAAATACAGCACAAATGAACTTCTCTACAAAGCAGAAGCAGACTCACAGACACAGAGATCAGACCTATGGTTAGCAAGGGAAAGTGGGGGGAGGGAGAGGATGGACTGGGAGTCGGGGTTGGTAGATGCAAACGATTACACTTAGAATGGATAAAAAACAAGGTCTTACTGTATAGCACAGGGAACTATATCCAATCTCCAAAGATAAATCATAATAAAAAATACATTTAAAAAAATATCTGTATGTGTTTATTGAGTGCAGCAATTTTACAGCATCATATTTCAAGATTTGAAATAGCTCAACTGGAATTCCATCACATCCACTAGCTTTGTTCCTGGTGATGCTTCCTAAGGCCCACTTGACTTCACATTCCAGGATCTCTGGCTCTAGGTGAGTGATCACACCATCGTGATTATCTGGATCATGAAGATCTTTTTTGTACAGTTCTTCTGTGTATTTGCCACTTCTTCTTAATATCTTCTGCTTCTATTAGGTCCATACCATTTCTGTCCTTTATTGAGCCCATCTTTGCATGAAATGTTCCCTTGGTATCTCTAATTTTCTTGAAGAGATCTCATCTTTCCCATTCTATTGTTTTCCTCTATTTCTTTGCATTGATCACTGAGGAAGGCTTTCTTATTTCTCCTTGCTATTCTTTGCAATTCTGCATTCAAATGGGTATATCTTTCCTTTTCTCCTTTGCCTTTTGCCTCTCTTCTTTTCACAGCTATTTCTAAGGCCTCCTCAGACAATCATTTTGCCTTTTTACATTTCTTTTTCTTGGGAATGGTCTTGACCCCTGCCTCCTGTACAATGTCATGAACCTCCGTCCATAGTTCATCAGACACTCTATCAGATCTACTCCCTTGAATCTATTTCTCACTTCCACTGTATAATCGTTAGGGATTTGATTTAGGTCATACCTGAATGGTCTGGTGGTTTTTCCTACTTTCTTCAATTTAAATCTGAATTTGGCAATAAGGAGTTCATGATCTGAGCCACAGTCACCTCCCAGTCTTGTTTTTGGGACTGTATAGAGCTTCTCCATCTTTGGCTGCAAAGAATATAATCAATCTGATTTCAGTGTTGACCATCTGGTGATGTTGATGTGTAGACTCTTGTGTTGTTGGAAGAGGGTGTTTGCTATGACCAATGTGTTCTCTTGGCAAAACTCTATTAGCCTTTTTCCTGCTTCATTCTGTACTCCAAGGCCAAATTTGCCTATTACTCCAGGTATTTCTTGACTTCCTTCTTTTGCATTCCAGTCTCCTATAATGAAACAGACATCTTTTTCGGGTGTTAGTTCTAGAAGGTCTTGTAGATCTTCACAGAACCATTCAACTTCTCCAGCATTACTGGTCAGGGCATAGACTTGGATTACTATGATATTGAATGGTTTGCATTGGAAACGAACGAAGATCATTGTGTCATTTTTGAGATTGCAACCAAGTACTGCATTTTGGACTCTTTTGTTGACTATGATGGCTACTCCATTTCTTCTAAGGGATTCTTGCTGACATTAGTAGATATAATGGTCATCTGAGTTAAATTCACCCATTCCAGTCCATCTTAGTTCGCTGATTCCTAAAATGTTGATGTTCACTCTTGCCATCTCCTTTTTGACCATTTCCAATTTGCCTTGATTCATGGACCTAACATTCCAGGTTCCTATGCAATATTGCTCTTTACAGCATCTGACTTTACTTCCATCACCAGTCACATCCACAACTGGGTGTTGTTTTTGCTTTGGCTTTGTCTCTTCAGTCTTCCTGGAGTTATTTCTCCACTGATTTCCAGTAGCTTACTGGGCACCTACCTGGGAAGTTCATCTTTCAGTGTCCTGTATTTTTGCCTTTTCATACTGTTTGTGGTGTTCTCAAGATAAGAATACTCAAGTGGTTTGCCATTCCCTTCTGCACTGGACCATGTTTTATCCTGTTCAAATTCTTAAAGAGATAGGAATACCAGCCCACCTGACCTGCCTCTTGAGAAATCTATACGCAGGTCAAGAAGCAATAGTTATAACTCGATATGAATCAACAGACTGGTTACAAAGAGGGAAAGGAGCACGTCAATGCTGTATACTGTCATCCTGCTTATTTAACTTATATGCAGAGTACATTGTGAGAAACGCTGTGCTGGAGGAAGCACAAGCTGGAATCAAGATTGCCGGGAGAAATATCAATAACCTGACATATGCAGATGACACCATTCTTATGGCAGAAAGTGAAGAACTAAAGAGCCTCTTGATGAATGTGAAAGAAGAGAGTGAAAAGTTGGCTTAAAACTCAACATTCAGAAAACTAAGATCATGGCATCTGGTCCCATCATTTCATGGCAAATAGATGGGGAAACAATGGAAACAGAAACTTTATTTCTTTGAGCTCCAAAATCACTGCAGATGGTGACTGCAGCCATGAAATTAAAAGACGCTTGCCTCTTGGAAGGAAAGCTATGACCAACCTAAACAGCACATTAAAAAGCAGAGACATTACTTTGCCGACAAAGGTCCATCTAATCAAAGTTATGGTTTTTCCAGTAGTCATGTATGGATATGAGAGTTGAACTATAAAGAAAGCTGAGCGCTGAAGAATTTATGCTTTTGTTGGAAAAGACTCTTGAGAATCCCTTGGACAGCAAGGAGATCCAACCAGTCCATCCTAAAGGAAATCAGTCCTGAATATTCACTGGAAGGACTGATGCTGAAACTGAAACTCCAGTACTCTGGCCATCTGATGCAAAGAACTGACTTATTGGAAAAGACCCTGATGCTGAGAAAGATTGAAGGAGGGAGGAGAAGGGGACAACAGAGGATGAGATGGTTGGATGGCATCATCAACTCGATGGACATGAGTGTGAGTAAACTCTGGGAGTTGGTGATGGACAGGCAGGCCTGGTGTGCTGCAGTCCATGGGGTCACAAAGAGTCAGACACGAATGAGCGACTGAACTGATATGTGTATAACTGAGTCACTTTGCTGTACAGCAGAGATTGGCACGACAATGGAAATTAACTCTATCTCAATAAATAAAAAGGAAGAAGACCATATGCTTGAAACACCTGGGATATGCCAAGTGGGGAATGGGGATATAGAAGGTAAGGGGTCCAAGCAAAGGGGGAGATAGAGGTCAGAGGTGTGACATCTCCTCCCGCTGGGTTGGAGTCTAGAAAGCAAACCCACAGTAGTTAACATAACTATCAAAGGGCCACAAGAACATAAAGGGCCAAGCGAGTCTTAAGAGAAATAAAATTAAGGAGCAAGTGTCAACTGTGGGAAGTCACCAAAGTTGAAGACAGCTCTAAGCCCAGCTAGCAAACTGCTCCCTGAGAACTGAGAACAAGTTTTATAATAGATTCTCTTTTTGTTTTTCTTCATGTGGACCATTTTTAAAGTCTTTATTGAATTTGTTACAATACTGCCTCTGTTCTAAGGTGTTTTGTTTTTGTTTTTTTAGCCAGAAGATATGTGGGGTCTTAGCTTCCTGACCAGGGATCAAACCTGTACCGCCTGCATTGGAAGGTGAAGTAATAACCACTGGACCACCAGGGAAGTCCCTATAATAGATTCTTTAAGTTGACAACTTCTATGCCCCAGGGGAGGGCATGCCAATCCACTCCAGTATTCTTGCCTTGAGAATCCCATGGACAGAGCAGCCTGGTGGGCTACAGTCCATGGCGTCACAAAACAAGCTGGACATGACTGAGCAGGCATGCATGCGTGACCTCTGAAATGTATTGACAAAATCAGAAATAGTCCTTTTCCTAAGCATTCTTATTTGCTTTTTTTGAAACTCCCTTTAGAGTTTCACACAGCATGTAGGCACTGCTATATTTTGGGTCCCAAAATATTTTTTTTAGGAATGTGAGCCAGAAATATCAACCTGTCAGACATTGTCTTAAATTATTAGCTTATCTGCTGGATGCCTTGGGAGGCTGGGTGGACATGTAGCCAGGCATTCTTCCTCCTCTCTATATTTCTCTTCTTCCCTCGTGTGTTTTCCTAGGACTGTGATTCACATATTTCTAATTAGAGCAGAAAAGGGGGAAGGGAAGTTTTTACCCCATTCCAGGCCAGACTTTCACCTCTGGAATCTAAATTAACCATGTTTCATATTGAAGGCCTGGAAGGATATGGAAGAAAGAGGAGAATGAAGTGAAAAAGAAGGAAGAAGGAGGAATAGAAAGAAGAGTTCACTGCAAACTGTATTTCCAGTTCCCAGACCTGAAGTTCATTGAAATTGCTTGCTCCTATACCATCCTATCACGTTGGAAGAACATATCTTTTTCCAAGTGGAATCAGGTTCAATGGAGGAATCCTGTGCCCTAAAATTAATTAGAATAAATTAATTCCTTAAGGAAACACTGGCAAAGCATGAGGAAACTAAGGGTACCCAGTACTGCTAGGCCAATTGAGAGCCATGATCATAGGAATGTCAGCTGATAGGAATTCCTGCTGTGTCTGTACAAACAGACAGCTTTGAAAGACACCAGCCCTTCTGAGGGCTGATTATAAAGCACCAGTTAGTAACTGCCTGGTTACTTGACTGAATTCAGCCAGTGTGCTTTTTTTTAAATTTCTTTTTAATTGGAGGATAACTGCTTCACAGTGTTGTGGTGGTTTCTGCCATACACAACATGAATCAGCCATAAGTATACATATATCCCCTTGCTCTTGGACCTCCCTTCCACACTAAGCTCATTCCCATCCCTCCAGGTTGTCGCAGAGCACAGGGTTTACCATGCGTAAAGTAGATAGCTAGTGAGAAGCTGCATATAACACAAGGAATTACTTTGAAAATAACTCACACCCTACCGAACAGCATCACCTTCGCACCAGTGCACTGCGTGCTCTGCTCACTGCTCTGCCGGGTGCAGTGGGTGACAACTTTAAGTTGAAACTGAGCTAAGAAAGGAAGTGTCAACAGACAGCCCAGCAGTGAGGAGTGTACCAAACTAGGGCCTCTGGTCAATAGCTTAGTCCAATTTAAGAGAGACACAGAACTGAGACAGTGGAACTGCCAGAGAGAAAACCAGGTGATTCTAGAAAATTCCACCCTAACACATATCACAGGAGCCTAGTTTTTCCCTGGCACCAGGGGTCAGGATGCAAGCCTAGAAAATAGGAAGAAGAAACTTGGAGGCAGTCTGAGGCCTCTATGTGGGGATTTGGCGAGGTGGGATTATCACTCAGTGACATGTCAGCACGCTCCTCTATATGGAATGTTGTTTCTATTTTCGTAATCGAGAAGTCTTCAGGAAGAGCCCTCTTGATGTACTGCTCAACTGACCTTTTGTGAGTTCCGGGAGAAGGGCGGAGAAGTCCGCCAAGAGCTGGCTGCTTATTCTAAACAGCTGGGCTGGAGTTGGAATGACAGAAATGTAGACATCCATTTCTAGCACCTCGCACTAGTAACACAGAGCCAAGGAAAGGCAGGGGACAGCCTCTTTTCTAATTAGTCAGAGAAGCTTTTGATAAGAACCCCAGGAGTTTCTCATCCCAAAATATCACTTGTCACATGAGCACATGGACCCACGAAGGCACCCTGGATGAGATGGATGAATGGTGTCAAGTTCTAAATCTCCTATGGGGTTCCCCCTTGACAGGCTGCTCTTATGATTTAGGGCACCATCAGTGGCCCTGGTTTGATTCATCACTTGGTGATTCATCTTTCCCAACAAGCTATGGTTCCTGTTCTATAACGCCCTTTCCATTTCTCTTCTCTGAAGAGAGAGAGAAAGAGGTGATGAAAGCCAGGTTTTGGAACAGAATCCTGCCTTGTCCTTGCCAGAATTAGCCCTCAGTAAGAATGAGAAGCAAGGAGACTATCAGATTAATTTCAGAGAAGACTATGCATATTGACAAAACAATGCCCATTTACATCAAATATGTCACATGCATTATTTCGCATATTGGTATGGTAATTAGTAATGCTATAAATAGCCATGGCAACATATGAACAAGCAAGTGAAGTTTTTCTAACTGAACATTACGGTTATTTAAAAAATAAGCACATTTTATCTTTTAAAGGAAAATTGTATTTGGATACAAGTATACAGACTTGTTACTATATTGAATCTTACATTTCTGTCTTAAAATGTATTATCACCATTTTGAATTTTGCCACATATTGTCTGTTTTGGCTATTGTAAGTCCCTGTATTTCTTACTTTTACAATAATTTTAAATGAAGTGAAGCCACTCAGTCATGTCTGACTCTGCGACCCCATGGACTGCAGCCTGCCAGGCTCCTCCATCTGTGAGATTTTCCAGATTAGAATACTGGAGTGGGTTGCCATTTCCTTCTCCAAGGGATCTTCCCAACCCAGGGATTGAACCCTGGTCTCCCGCACTGCAGGCAGACTCTTTACCATCTGCACCACCAGGGAACCTGGCTTTCCTGGTGGCTCAGTGGTAAAGAATCCACCCACCAATGCAGGAGATGTGAGTATGATCCCTGGGTCGAGAAGATGCCCTGGAGTAGGAGACGGCAACTCACCCCAGTATTCTTGCCTAGGAAACGCCATGGACAGAGGGGCCTGGTGGGCTGTAGTCCATAGGGTCGCAAAAGAGCCGGACACAATTTAGCAACCAAACAACAGCAACAATGGTGTTTTTATCACAGAAGCAATGCATGAGAATTATAGTGAGCTTAGAAAAGTAAAATTTCAGGCTAATATAAAGAAAAAATTACCTATTATACTACTACTCAGAAATAATAATGACTCATAACTTGTTGAATTTCATGTATTTATACATACTGTACATATTATATAAAAATATACAAATTGGCATCATCTGATATAAAAGAAACATAATATTTTGCCTTTTTCTATGCATAACCTTCATCCTAGTCAACCTTCATCAGCCTCTAAGGCCCATCTACCTGGAGGGGTTTATTAGAGAAAGAAACCACAGAAACTAAAGTAAAATTCAGCTTCTGGAATTCAAAAATAGGATTTTGCCAGATAATACCTTGCAATTCCAGGTATTATCTAAAGAAAGCTTTGTCTAAACTTCTTAATCTCCCTCACTCCAACACATCCCAAACCAATGATTTTTATGATCCAAATTAAATGTATATTTAAGAGAAGCAAAACAAAGTAATCTCACTGGGCTGACAGACCACTAGCTCAGTAGTTCTCAAAGTGTGGTCCTTAGACCAGCGGCATCAGCAACTCCAGAAACTCTGGGAATGAGGCCTGGTAACCCGTGTTAACAAGCCCTCCAGGCGATTCTGTCACAAGTGTAACAACCACCCCTCTGACTTGAACTTGACTTTGACCTGAGCCATAGAAAAGTGCCCTGTGTCTACTGGTAGCACTTCATTTTAGTGGTAAGCAAACCACCCAAGAGGAATATTTGAAATTCTGATTTGAAAAACTAAAAACATAGAGTGATGATATTAAAACTTTTGATCCATTCTCTCTCTGTGCTATATCAAAATGATGATCAGTGATGAACACACAATCACAAAATCTCTGATACAGAAGGGATCTCGGAGACCATCAAGTCCACTCACCCATTTTATAAACTGGAAAACTGAGGTCCGGGAAGAGTTCATGTTGTCCTAAGGTGCCACCTCTGGTTGGTGAGAGAGCCAGACCAGAACGAACGTGAGAATCCAGATTCGTGGTCCAGCTGTCTTTTTCATGAGATCACATTTGTGAAACTCTGAAAAATATAAAGTGTAAAGTGGTTACATTACATGAATATTGAATTGAGTTCAGATCATTTGAATTCCAAATCCTGAAGAGCCAAAGTTAAATGTATGTGCAAATTTGTTCTCTAAGCCCTGTCCAAATGCAAATAAAAAATGAATGAACAGCATTGCCTTAGAATTACAGAACACTTCAGAACATTGTTATTGATATTAAGAAATGTAATGAAAAAGCGTCAGGCAGTAGCCTCCAATATCTTCTTTTTGTGTTTTCTTCCCAAAATGTATGTGATGTCATAGAAATCTGAGTGAAATTTCCTCTGCCTATAGGATCAATAGACCTGAGTAGAGAAAGGTAATATGTAGTTTCTTTTCATCTATTTCACAAGGAGAGAAACTCAAGCATCATGAAAGAATGTGCGAGGCCAATAGACCCTTCCATCACTCTTGGTCCTGAAAAACTAGAGCAAAAGCAACAACAAAAAAAGAAGACAAGAAGAATACTATTGGAGATGATAGTAGTCAGAACACTGCCCTCCACTGGCCCCGGCCTCAGTCCCACCCCAACATTCAACATCCCTTCAGAGAACGAAACTCATGGGAATGCACAAGGTTGACTGAGTCAGAGACTTTCAGGGTTTTTTGTTTTTATTATTATTATTGCTATTACATTTCACTTCATTGTACTTTTCAAATGTTGCCCAGTGGCATGTGGAATCTTCCCAGACCAGGGATCAAACCAGTGTCTCCTGCATTGGCCAATGAATTCTTAACCTTAACCACTGAACCACCAGGGAAGTCCCTAAAAGTTCTAAATAGGCATGTGAGGCAAAAGACTCATGATTTTAAAAGATTAGAAGAAACAAACAAACAAAAAAGTTCCTGATACAGAGAATAGATTGGTTGTTGCCAGAGGCAGGGTTTGGGAGGGTTGAAAAAATGGGTGAACTCTTCTGCCTTTGGGAGAAGGCAATGGCAACCCACTCCAGTACTCTTGCCTGGAAAATCCCAGGGATGGAGGGCTGCCATCCAACCCTGGTGGGCTGCCGTCTATGGGGCTGCACAGAGTCAGACACGACTGAAGCAACTTAGCAGCAGCAGCAGCTTCTGTCTTTTAGTTTAAATAGATTGAATAATTCACTTTCACTTTTCACTTTCATGCATTGGAGAAGGAAATGGCAACCCACTCCAGTGTTCTTGCCTGGAGAATCCCAGGGACAGCGGAGCCTTGGTGGGCTGCCATCTATGGGGTCTCACAGAGTCAGATATGACTGAAGCGACTTAGCAGCAGCAGCAGCTTCTGTCTTTTAGTTTAAATAGATTGAATGATTTATATATTTTTTAAAAAGGTTATAAGACACCATGAATATTATTTGAATATTATTCCATTTACATAGGGCTTCCTATGTGGCTCAAATGATAAAGAATCTGCCCATGATGCAAGATACCTGGGTTCGATCCCTGGGTTGGGAAGATCCCCTGGAGAAGGGCATGGCAACCCACTCCGGTATTCTTGCCTGGAAAATTCCATGGGCAGAGGAGCCTGGCAGATTAAAGTCCATGGAGTCACAGTCAGACACAACTGGGCAACTAACACTTTCACTTTCCTAGGTGGCTCAGGAATAAAGAATCTGTCTGCCAATGCAGGAATCGCAAGAGACTCGGGTTTGATCCCTGGGTCAGGAAGATCCCCTGGAAGAGGAAATGCCAATCCACTCCAGTATTCTTGCCTGGAGAATCCCACGGACAGAAGAGCCTGGCGGGGTTCAGTCCATGCGGTTGAAGAGGGTCCCACACGACTGAGCGACTGAGCACAGCTGCTTTCACTCTGTAGCCACAGTTAAGTAGTTGCAGCAGAGCCTATACAAGTCCTCCTGAGAAACCTAAAATATTTACCATCTGATCCTTTACAGAAAGTCTACAGAAAATACAACAATGATTTATTATTTCTCCCAGTTCCATGGCTGGCTGGGCTCAGCTGAGCAGGTTTTTTCCTCTACGTTGTCCTGACGAGGCTGCGTTCATCTGAGAACTTGACTCACACTAGAACGTCCACCATGGTCTGCTCACATGTCTGCGGCCTTGGTCCTGTTGGCTGCAGCATCTTGATTCTCTTCCAGGCAGTCTCCCTTTCTGGTCTCTTACTATTCATTTGTCCATCCCAAGTTTCGTAATTGAAACTTCAGAAGCGAGAGCAAAAGCAGAAGCTACCAAGCCTCTTAAGACCTAGGCCCAGAACCTACACAGCATTCCTTCCTTTGCCTTCTATTGGTCAGGGCAAGTCACAAGTCAGTCAAGATAGGACAGACGGCTCTCCACTCCTGGTGAGGAGGAGCAACATGGATGTACAGAGAGAGCAGAAGTTGGTGGTGGTTTTCTCTGGAGGCTATCTATCATACAAAGCACACAGTAAGTATTTCCTGAATGAAGGCAGGAGAGCTTTAAGCAGGCATAAACAGAGAAAGAAAAGGAAGCACCTAGAGAAAATCATAATTCAAAAAAGATACATGCACCCCAATGTTTATTGCAGCACTATTTAAAACAGCCAGGGTATGGAAGCAACATAATATCCATCAACAGAGGGATGGATAAAGAAGAAGCCATAAAAAGTCACAAAAAGGAACAAAACTGGATCATTTGTAGAGATGTGGATGGACCTACAGACTGTCACACAGAGTGAAATGAGTCAGAAAGAAAAAATCTCATATATTAACACATCAATGTGGAACTTAGAAAAATGATATAGATGATGTTAGCAAAACAGAGAAGGAAATGGCAACCCACTCCAGTGTTCTTGCCTGGAGAATCCCAGGGACGGGGGAGCCTGGTGGGCTGCCTTCTATGGGGTCACACAGAGTCGGACACGACTGAAGCGACTTAGCAGCAGCAACAAAACAGAATAGAGACACAGACATATGAAGAGAACAGACATATGAACACCAAGGGGAGAAAAGGGAGGGATGACCTGGGCGATTGGAATTGATATATATACACTATTGATACTATAGATAACTGAAAAGAACCTACTGTGTAGCTCAGGGAACTCTACTTAGTGCTCTATAGTGACCTAAATGGGAAGGAAATCCAAAAAAAGAGGGGATGTATGTATACGTATAGCTGATTCACTTTGCTGTGCAGTAGCAACTAATACAATATTGTAAAGCAACTATACTTGAATAAAATTGATTTTAAAACATAAAGAAAAAGGAGCAAAGTAACAGGACACGTCTTAGGTTATCCGCATAGGGAAGCAAGGTCTCCCTGAGCTGCCCACCCTAATGGCACCAGTGGGGGTGAAGAAAGATCCCAGGTGAGCACAGAAAGAAAGGGAGAGAAGTCAGGAACAGTCAGTGAAGCCACTGGGATGGGAGGCTCCAGGGGTGGGGTCAGATACCAGGTCTACACAGCAGGAAGCACCAGATCTCCTCAGAAAAAATACTAGAGTCAGACTCGATCCATGGATGCCAGACAAGAGCTAGCAGTGACTGGAGAGGAGGCAAAGCAGCAGGCTTTTGTATCTGCAGCATCTGGATGAATGTACTGGACAGCCTTCTCTTGTGCTGGTCTTATGGCAGACCAGACGGCTGACCTCAGTGAACCCGACTCCTCAGGCTCAGTGGATGTGTCCTGACAGCATCAGATAAACTAGTGATCCAAACTACTTAGTTAACAGGCTTAGGAGAACTTGTGACAACCCAAGAAAGGAACGTGGCAGCTTCAACAACAACAGGAAAAAACATTACCTTCCAATGGTATACACAGGCTGTAACTAGCAGAACCAGCAACTCGGCAGGTACTATGACTAGGAGGAGATAAGAATCGTGTTCATGATTGCATGCAACCCTGTGAAGATGTTAAAACTTCCCCCATTTCACAAAAGAGGAAACTTGAGCTTGCAGAGATGAAAGAACTCCCCCATGTTCATATAGCTAACATGCAGAAGAAGCATGATTTGGATCTAATTCTGCTTGAAATCTAAAATAGTCATGTTGCTTCCCTATGATAGAACACAGATGACTATATATGGAAAATGTAAAAATACGAGGCTTTATCTGCCTAGCAAAGTGCCTCAACATATATCCTATGCAATACTAGTATCTTGAAAACAGTCCTCCAAAAAAATGATCCCAAGGTAAGTAAGCATGAGAGCTGATCATGCTAGAGCCCCCTGTGAAAGTCACATGAGCATTTTATATTTAAACAGAAATCTGTCTGAAATCCAAATCCTTTTTTCTCATGGCTGTCCACCAATATTCTGAAGAACTAGAGTTCTAAGGAACAATATTTGGGGAACATTCTGTCTAGGAGGATGAAGCAGTGAGAGACCACTGCTTTAATAATCTCATCAATTATGTGACCATTGAGAACACATTTTTGGCAACTACTGGAATTTGGAGTACCCCCATGAAGGTTGAAGCACTTTTAATGCACACAAAGAGAGATCTTACTCTTCACAGTCTAAAGTAAGTTTAAAAACTTTGCTGCCATGCTAAAAACAGAGAAAGCCATAATCATGTTATTAAAGAATAGATCCCTGTGGTCTCCCCAAAGTGGCTGTGGGTGTCAGAATTAGAGGCACAATATTATATCGGCTCCAGGATTTTGTAGCGACTTAGGACAAATTTGACTCAACTCACCAGGCCTGTCACAGCTGGCTATGGGTTCATTTCTCTGGTCTCTAATCTGCAGAGGGTACCTGGAAAAATCAGCATCTTTGTATCCTGCCATGTTTACATAATCCCAGTAACTCAGAATTGAGGCGGCAGTTAATTTTGCATTGCTGGTGGAAATGGAAAATGGTGCAGCTGCTATGGAAAACAGTATGGGAGTTCATCCAAATTTAAAAATAGAATTACCACCGTATGATCCAGCAATTCCACTTCTGGGTATACACCCAACAGCATTAAAAGCAAAGACTCTAGGTGATAGATGGGCACCCATTTTTCACAGCACCACTGTTCTCAGTAGCCAAAAGGTTGAAGTCACCCACATGTCCACTGACAGTTGAAATGGGTGAACAGAATGTGCTATGCACATAGGATGCAATACTACTCAGTTTTAAAAAGGCAGGGAATTCTGACACATCCTGCAACATGGATGAACCTTGAAGACATGCTCAGTGAAATAAGTCAATCACAAAAAGATGACTACTATATAATTCCACTTACGTGACTTAGAGCAGTCCAATTCATGGAGACAGAAAATAGAATGGTGGTTGCTAGGGGCTGATGGAAGAGGAAGAAAGGAGTTATTGTTTAATACAATTCAGTTTTGGGAAAATGAGAAGAGTTCTGGAGATGGATGGTGGTGATGGTTACGCAGCGATGTGAATGTATATAATACTACCAATGCATTTAAACATGGTCAAGATGGAATATGGCCCCGGTAGCCATAATGGATTAAGGTGTGGTACTTACAAAATTACCCAGGGTTTCCCTGGTGGCTCAGATGGTAAACAATCTGCCTGAAATGCAGGAGACCCGGTTTCAATCCCTGGGTTGGGAAGATCCCCTGGAGAAGAGAATGGCTATCCACTCCAGTATTCTTGCCTGGAGAATTGAATGGACAGAGGAGCCTGGTGGGCTACAGTCCATGGGGTTGCAAAGAATCGAACATGACTGACCAACTATCATTTTCACTTATAAAACTGGTTAAGATGGGGGACTCCCTGGTGGTCCACACTTCCACTGCAAGGGGTGCTGCTTTGATCCCTGGTCGGAGAATGAAGATTCTGCCTGCAGGTCTAGAAACTAAGGTCCCTCATGCCTCGAGGTATAGCCAAGAGGTTTTTTTTTTTTTTTTTTTTAAGGTTAAGATGCTAAATTTTGTTATCTGTATTTCATACAGGAAAGGAGGGAGAAGGTGGAGGTTAGACAATGTTTTATTTTGCATCTCACAGGAGCAAGGGGGGGTCTTCCTGACAGCAAGGCTGAGCTTGGAGTCCCACACCCACCTCCATCCTCTCAGCCCTCCTGAGTATCTACACGGGACAGAGCTCTGCCCTCCCCCGCCATCCAGAGGGAGGGGCAAGCCCTGCAGCTGGTTAATCACCTGTCACCCAATCCTTCTTTCACACCAGTCCTGGAGCAAGGATCCCACAGGTCTAACTTTCTGCGGCCCCAGGCCCCTCTTGTCCTGCACAGCGGTGATCGCGGCAGGTTTCAGGCCAAACAAAAGAACCAGTTTAAACCACAACAAAGAACTGCTACAAACCTAATGAAAATCAGGTATTGAAAGAAAGAAGCCCTGTCTCTCTTTTCTATTTCCTTTTCTTGCAGGGAGGGTGCAGGGTGGCTCGAGAGACCTGGCTCTGGAGGGGAATCCAGGATGGACCAGTCTCCAATAAGGGCTGCGACTGGCCAGCCTTAGGTTGATAACTGGTCCTCAAAGCCTCTGGGACCCCACACAGTTTGCTTGAACCCCGCTAATCTTCCCAACTGCCACTTGTCTGTTGCTTCCTCATGATGGCCTCCTCTTTGCACTAGACTCAAAGTCAAGAACATTTCTGAAGCAGGGTTGAGATATGGGACATGGTCATCAAGACAACAAGGAGGAGGTGTTTTACCCCCATGGAATTGAAAGGAAGTAGCAGGGGGAGAAGGAGGAGGATGTGAAGGAGGAGCGGGGAGGGAAGGAAGGAAGGAAAGAAAAGAAATTTTGGTTCAATTGTGTGAAACAAAAACATTCAAGCTGATAGCATTTTACATTGACAATCACACTGGAAAACAAGACAATATGCATTAAGTGTAATACAAACAAATATACCTTTTAACCTAGTAATTCCACTTGAGGGATTTGCTATATGGAAATAATTTAGGACTTCCCTGATGGTCTGGTGGTTAAGAATTCACCTGCCAATACTGGGGATACAAGTTCGATCCTTGGTCCAGGAAGATTCCACATACCTCGAGCAACTAAGCCACAAACCTCAACTACTGAGCCTGTGTGCCGCAACTACTGAAGCAGACATGCCCTAGAGCCTGTGCTCTGCAATAAGAGAAAACACCTCAATGAGGCCCGTGCAGTGCAGCTGGAGAGTAGCCCCTGGTGGTCACAACCAGAGGAAGCCTGCATGCAGCAAAGAAGATCCAAGGCAGCCAAAAATAAATAAATAAAACTTTAGAAAGAAAAACAATTTAAAAGAAACAAAAAGCTATATGCAGTAGAATAAAGATCTCAGAATTATGCCCAGTAGTGAGAAACTGCAAATAATTTATCCAGGAATGTGGGAATAGCTAAGTAAGGTACAAGAAATTAGCTTCATGATGCATTATTCCGAAATAAAACATATTTTAGGCCAGAAAAGAAAACTTTGAACATAAATTTTTTCTCTACCCTTTGGCTCCTCTCTCCCCTCTACTGTGCATTGTGTATATGCATTACGCATTGACCAGACCTTCTCACCTATGGAAATACCTGCTCAGCCATAACGAGCAACATTCTCCTAGCATCAACAAGACAAATCCTTAAAATATAACGTTCCTTCTTGATCTTGTAAGGAGTCACAATGACCTACCACGTTGTATATCATGTAATGTACAGTCCTCTGTCTCCAAATAACTTATGTAACTGTGTTTTGATTTCTAGTACACAGAACAGTTCTCAGAACTTTCTGAGATGCTGTTCCCAGATTATAATCTTCAATGTTCCTCAAATAAAACTTTCTATTTCTTTCTGAGATCAACTGATTAATTGTTCGTTGACATTGTATAGCCATAAAAATAACTTTGAAGAACATGTCACATTATAGAAATTTTCCAGGAAAACATTAATTAAAAAATGAAGAATTTACATTTATGTGTATACTCCAGTTATAAGTATTTAAAATATGTGCATAGAGACTAACTGGAACAGAATTTAATTTAAAGCTAAAAACTGTTATAACTATCAGTGACCATTTTTTCCTTTTCAAAATATTTTGTTTAGTTTGGCTAACATGGCAGAATCAAAAAACCCTAAGTTCACCTCTTCTCACAAATGTACCAAAATCACAACCATCTGCAGAACAACCATCAGTGAATAAGACCAAAACCTGCCAGAAGAGATCTTACACAACTAAAAACATAAGCAACGTACAACAATCACTGCCATAGAATGGAAAAAAGAATGAAAAAACACTAGGACAGTTTAAGAGACCTCTGGAACAATATCAAGCACTATTTGCATTACAAGGATCCCAGAAGGAGAAGAGAGAGAGAAAGGGACTGAAAGCATGTTTGAAGACATCGTAGTTGAAGACCTCCCTGACCTGGGAAAGGAAACAGTCAGCCAAGTTCGGAAAGTGCAGAGTTGCACACAGGATTAACTCAAAGAGGAACACACCAAGACACACTGTAATCCACATGACAGAAATGAAAGATAAAAAGAGAATATTAAAAGCAGCAAGGTAAAAGCAACAAATAACATACAAGGAAACTTGTCCGCATTGTCTACTTCTATACCCCCAAACTCAGGACTGTATCTAACACATACTAAAGGTAACAGGTATCTATTGCTGCGTAACAAACTCCCCAAAGCCAAGTGGCATAAAGTAATAAGAAATATGAATTATCTCACACAGTTACCCTGTGGCAGGAATTTCATTGCAGCTCAGATGAGTGACTCTGGTTTATGGTCCTCTCATGAGACTGCAGCCAAGACGTGAGCCTGTATTTATCTGAAGGTTTGACTGCAGACCTTTAGTTACTATAACACTATCAGAAGGAACCACTTCTGCCTGGGTGACACTGACAAGAATAGGAAGTCCACCAGAAGCAGGCAGGAAGGGGCAGTCCTCAACTTCCTCCTCCCCCTTGCAGTCTCCCTCTAACCCCAGTTTGGCGGAGCCTAACAGACAGAGACGGAGAAGGCAATGGCACCCCACTCCAGTACTCTTGCCTGGAAAATACCATGGACGGAGGAGCCTGGTAGACTGTAGTCCATGGGGTCGCTAAGAGTCGGACACAACTGAGTGCCTTCACTTTCACTTTTCACTTTTATGCATTGGAGGAGGAAATGGCAACCCACTCCAGTGTTCTTGCCTGGAGAATCCCAGGGATGGGAGAGCCTGATGGGCTTCCGTCTATGGGGTCACACAGAGTTGGACACGACTGAAGCAACTTAGCAGCAGCTGCAGCAGACAGAGAACCCTGGCAGACTACAGTCCATGGGTTCGCAGAAGAGTAAGACACAACTTAGCAACTAAACAACAACAAAGCCAAATGTGGTTTTCAGAGATGCTTCTCCAGGATCACAGAGCAGACTACTGGAGTCAATGATTCCATACAAAGGGTCAGAATTCCAGTGGGGAAGGGTCTTCCTGAGGTCATGTTGCTTTGAGACTCCAGAGAGTTTTGCAAACTCTTACTTTCAATAAGCAAATGCCTCTAAATTCATGGACCCTTATTCAGAAGCAAGGTGGGGCTGGAAGCTAGTGATTCATTGACTAAAGGTAGCACTTCTCAACTCAAAACAGCACATACTTCCATTTCTATGGAGCAGGAAGAGTCTTTTATGTTTAATTTTCATCTAGCTGTGAAATGAGGTTTTAGCCGTGGGTGTCTCATTGATGCCAGCCGTGCTCAGGAGGCTCTATCTCTCCAGTGTCTTTGAGATCCTTCCCTTGCTGTGTCCCCCACAGGCAGGAGCACACAGCCCAGATGAGATGGCAACTTTTCCTTAAAAATTTCCTGAAAAGGTTTTCATCCCTTAAGATTTCTTTTCAAACTTCATGCATTCTATTATCTCAGAAAGCCTCAGTATCAGTTTATCTGTCACTCACCAAAAGCATCTCTAAATCAATAAAAGCTTCAAGGCAGCCAAGCTGTTTTTTTGATACTAAGGGCTGATGGGCTTATGCTGTGTGTGAGACAGAGAGAGAGAGAATAAAGACAGGGTTTATAAGTCTTGTTAGAGGAAACACTGATTGAAACTGCCCACCCTGGTGAGGCACCATAGTAACCATTTGCATGAGTTGTTTTCGGGCAGGAGATCCTGGTAAGAAACACAGAATTAACAAGCCACCACCAACCAGAAGAATTTGGGAAAGGTCAAAAGGAGACAGGAGAAGCCAGTCCATATGTCCTACCAACCTCCCAGAATCCTCCTCATTGGAATCCATCTTGGCTGAATGATGTAAGCACCCCCAGGAATGACCCTGAGTTAGAATGATTGGACAGAGACAATCCAGAAACTAATCCCAACACTGTAAACCCAGAGGCTGCGAACCACGTGGCAGAGCACTCCTCCTGGGTTCTCTTGCCCTCCTGATCTTAACCCGGGTGCCCCTTCCCAATAAAGTCTCCTGCTTTGTCAGCCCGTGTGTCTCCTCAGATAAGTCATTTCCAAATGTTAGACAAGAGCCCACTCTCAGGCCCTGGACGGGGTCCCCCTTCCTGCAAGTGTTTTATTTTTCCAACACACCTGAAAAAAACTGCTTTAGACTTAAATAAAAGGGTTCTTATAAATGTCTCTTATAGAAACTGATATGCATCAAAATAATATCATTCCATGAGTCAGCATCTTGAGTTTCAGTCTGGTTTGAAATCCATTTGCTTTGTTGGAAAGCAGGATGATGGAAAATCTACTGTTGCCCACACCACCAGGCATAGAATGGTGAAGAACTAGAATGGCAGGAATGGAAACAGTTCTGTTGCTTCTTTCAGATGCCTTCTTGGTCCAAGTGTTGTAAACTGACATCCAGAGAAGTGAGATAATCTGTCCAGAGGCATGCAGCTGCTAAGAGGCTAAGCCAGGACTAGTACCCAGGTCTCCAGTCCCCTGGTTGGTGCTGTTTCCATTGCCCCACAATGCATCTGTGAAACACAAGGAACATGAAATGTTCACCAGGAATCCCCGTGGGATCAGCTGGCCATGTGTTAGGGAGAAACAGATGGTGACCACTTAGGACAGAGTTTAAAACCCAAAATAAAAGTTTAAGGAATTAGAAATAGTTTCTCAACACTCTTTGCAGAATGTTGTTGTTGTTCAGTTGCTAAGTTGTGTCACCCCATGGACTGCAGCACACCAGGCTCCTCTGTCCTCCACTGTCTCCCAGAGCTTGTTCAGATTCATGTCCACTGAGTCAGTGATGCCATCCCACCATCTCATCATCTGCCACCCTCTCTCTTCTCCTTTTGCCTTCTAAAGGAGATCCATATTTGCAGAATGGGTTCTGTTAAATGGAGATTTTTCCCACTTCTTCTTGAGGATGGGAATATAGTTCAGGGTCAGAATTTGTGATAGAATAGCTCTGCTTAACAGAGTGGTCAGAAAAGTAAGATGCAGATTAGAGAGTCATAATCCTGGGGAAAGGAAGAGAAACCTAAAACTGCACTATTTGGGAAAGAATAGGTATGAGGACATGAGCAACTTTGCCAGAGATAGACTTTCAGGGGGAAAAGTATCTAAGTAGGATTCTTAGATCATTAGCTGAATTGCAGGCGGTATAAAGTCCTACCTTAGGGCAATGTTAGCTGGTGAAACAAACTTCAAAGATAGTTGTTTTACTGATTTCTTGATCCCCAAGGATATGATTTTCTTTCCATTCTGATAGGTATGGTAGATCCTGATGCAGCTTTTTCCGTAGCTACAGAGTTGGTGCTGTTGCTATGCTCTGGTGTGAAAAAGAAGGAATGCTCACTTGTCTACTGTGGTTATACTTTGCCTCTTTCTGTGAAAACACCACATTTTTCTCCTCCAGTCTCACAAGGACCTTTGTATCTATCAGTCAAGTGAGGTTAGTTTATGCTGCAATGACAACCCAAAATCCCGGAGGCCCAAACAATAAAGCTTGATTGCTCCCTTCCAGCACATCCATTGCAGATCAACAATGGTGCCCTGCTCATTATCATCAGGTAAGAGCCCAAGCAAATGGAAGAGCCACCATCTGAATATTTGCATGTTACTGTGGCAGAAGGAAAGAGGGCCTGGGTGAGACTTCACCAGGAATTAAATGCTCAGCCTAAAATAGATACACATAGCTTCAACTCCCAGTTCATTGGCCAAAATTGGTCACTTGGCTCCACTCAAATAAAAAGGACTTGGAAACTTTCCTGGCAGTCCAGTGGTTAAGACTCTGCACTCCCAGTGCTGGGGACATGGGTTCCATCCCTGGTTGGGGAACTAAGATCCTGCATGCCTCAAGGTGCAGCCAAAAATAAAAATAAATAAAAATAAACACTTAAAAAATATCTGTCTTCTTTAACATAAATAAATAAAAATAAAACAGATCCAGGAAGCACAATCCTACTGTATTGTGAAATTTAACTTTTTTATGAAATATAACTTTTATGTGAACAAAGTCTTCAGCTTCTTGTCCCATGGCCTCTCTTTCAAAGGGTTAAAAATGTGTCCACAAAGCCTGGTAGGGCCAGTTCTCAAATCACCTTCATCTTTATTCTCCTGTGCACCCATTTCTCCAGAGGAGAAAATTACAGTTTTTCCCTCCGTTTGTCAAAATTACAACCCAAACCTCCTGCACAAGCACACGGCAACTCATATATATGGAAACCTGGAGGGGTGGTCCAGTGAACCATTCTGAGAAGTTGCCAGACTCTGAAAACTAGTTTGGGCACATTTGGAGAAGCCACTATGAACATGCACACAGAAACGTGCCCGAGGGGGTGTGTCCTGCACAGATGTACGAGCCAGATGTCAGGTATTGCCTTGTTCCTTGGCCTCTTGGACAGTATGATTTTCCCACTGGACTCCAGTCAAAGAATTTCAAGTTGTCTCCAAAGAATGCAACGTCTCAGAAGTTCAACAAGCATTATAGACTGTGATGAAGACCTTTTAGGGGGAATGGGAGAGGGGATGTTAGATTTCTATCTATATACAGAAATTTGGTCTCCTTTTCATAGCTTGCAAGTCTTATGTCAGGATCTGATCTTTACCAGCTTCCAGGGTCTTTCATGGGGCCTGTTTTTGCCAATGGACTGTGTTTGGAAGTTATGTGTATCATCTCTGAGAATGAGTTTTTGAGAAGTGGATGTGTCAGCTGGCTGACTTGACTTGGTGTCTGGCTGACTTTGTCACTTTGTGTCCATTCATAAATGGAATATTTCCTGCCATATCAGTAAACAAGGCTTTCACAGTCATCAGCAATTGCAGCTCTCCAAGGTGAGCCAGTGAGCCCTGAGGAAACTCGGGAAGGAATTATACCTGCCATCTGGCAGCCATCAGACTGCATCCACTCCCTATGGTGAACTCTGAGGAAGCTCAGGATGTGAGAACATAGGATTCTGGCCCCAGACAGGGGTGCATATCAGAAAAATGATTTCAGTGATCCCAGAGTCTTGCATTTTCCCACATGAAGAAAAGCCCTAAATTCCTTAACTTGAGATTTCTGGCTTTCTTTAATTAAAAATCATCTTTTGATGTTCCAACTACCTACTGTTTATTGCAAAATGTTTCTATAACCTGGCTCCCCTGCCCTTGGCTTCTCAGTTCAGGCAGCAGTTCTCTTGGGGCTGCTTGAGATGCTGTCTCCTGGGCTTGAAGTCCTAAAAATTCCCGCTGAGTAAAACATAACTCTCCAACACAGGGAGCTCAGCCAGGGCTCTGTGACAACCTAGAAGGGTAGGCTGGAGTGGGGGAGTGGAAGGGAGGCTTAAGAGGGAGGGTATATGTATACTTCCGGCTGATTCATGTTGCCGCATGGCAGAAACTAGCACAACATTGTAAAGCAATAGCTCTCCAATTAAAAATAAATTTTAAAAGTAACACTCTACTTTTAGGTTGTGAATATTTTTTAAGTCTACACCATATAGCTTATTCATTTCATGATGCCATCTTGGCTCACTTATTCCATCTCATTATTTACTTCATCTAAGATATAGGATAATTATATCTTCCTCCTTTAGTAGTTATGGGGATTGAGGGAGATAACCTATATTGATAGTTTCTAAACAGGGTTTTTCCAGTAGTCATGTATGGATGTGAGAGTTGGACTGTGAAGAAAGCTGAATGCTGAAGAATTGATACTTTTGAACTATGGTGTTGGAGAAGACTCTTGAGAGTCCCTTGGACTGCAAGGAGATCCAACCAGTCCATTCTAAAGGAGATCAGTCCTGGGTGTTCTTTGGAAGGAATGATGCTAAAGCTGAAACTCCAGTACTTTGGCCACCTCATGCAAAGAGTTGACTCATTGGAAAAGACTCTGATGCTAGGAGGGATTGTGGGCAGGAGGAGAAGGGGACGACAGAGGATGAGATGGCTGGATGGCATCACCAACTCAATGGACGTGAGTTTGAGTGAACTCTGGGAGTTGGTGATGGACAGGGAGGCCTGACGTGCTGCAATTCATGGGGTCACAAAGAGTCGGACACGACTGAGCGACTGAACTGAACTGAAACACACTCAGGGGCTGCCATGAGGAGCTCAGAGAGGGGAGCTTTCCCTATTTCAGCTCCGGCCCTCCTTTCAACCAAGTGACTCCAATCGTATCAATTTTGTACATTAATGTTCCTCATAAGACTTTGTTTATAGAGAATGTTCTATAGCAGAAAAACAGCTTGAAACTCCTAACCAGAGTGAAGATACTTGATGAAATGGAAAAGTACAAACCTAATAAATTAAGAACCATTCATTCAGACATTCATCAAAACTGGGTTGGGCCTGGAGCTGTTCTTAGCACAAAGGATACAGCAGTGAACACAATATTGGAGAGGACAGACAGTGAGTGTATAAACGAATAAATATGAAGTATGTCGAGTGCTCCAAAGAAACACCAAGTGAGGTCAAAGAATTGGGTGATTGTTACTTTAGCAGGGTGGTTAGGAAAGAATCTTCTGACAATGTGATGTTTGAACAAACAGAAAAGGATTTCGCTAGTGGTCCAGTGGTTAAGACTCCACGATTCCACTGCAGGGGATGTGGGTTCAGTCCCTGGTCAGGGAACTAAGACCCCACACGTCTCCTCGCAAGGCCAAAAATTAAAAATAAATAAATAAGACAAAATCAGAGTTCAAAGGGGGAGTTGTATGTTCAAATATATCAAGAATAGAAAAAGAACATAATTTGATTTAGATAAATAGGGTTAATTGTGAGACAGTATTAGACTGGTAGAATAAAGCTGCCTTCCAATTGTACTTAAATAGAAATAGAAAAGCTCAAAGTATTTAACAGAAATAATATTTGTGATGAGAGAAAACAAAGAATTCATTAAGTAGAAAAGAAGACAGGTTGAGGTTGAAGGAGAAAAGGATAAATATGATTATAATATGAAGCAGAAGTTGGCTGTATTCAGCTTCTAGTTTTAAATAACATCTACTGAGCAGTCCTGAAACAGCCTTTCACAGCTTTTAATTAAAATGCCTCTTAAAACACAGAAAAAAATTAAAATTCACAACTCCATAAGAAAACAGGACCAGTGGTCAACCTACTTTGGGATATAATTGGGAAGATTGTCCTTTATGAAGCAATGGAACTGCAAGGAAAAAAAAAGACAATTTGATGCCTCGTGAGCTGAAAGCAGACACACAGCGTTCCTTCATTTGCTCATATTTGCTCTCTGGTTCCAGATATGTATCATCAGAAACCTGAGAGAGATACCCTCTCCTGCAAGAATGCTGGCTTTTGAGGCCATCCGAGTGCAATTCCTCTTCCTCCAAGCTCTGTCTCTCCTCACCCAAATCGAGGGCTCATTAAAACATTCATTCAGTCAATTTCCAGCTTTACATTTAGGTCTTTAATCCATTTGGGGTTTATTTTTGTCTATGCATTTTATTTTTTGTATGATGTTACATGTAGCTGTCCAGTTTTCCCAGCACCACTTGCTGAAGAGACTATCTTTTCTTCATTGTATATTCTTGCCTCCTTTGTCATAGATCAGGCGGCCATAGGTGGGTGGGTTTATCTCTGGCCTTTTTACCCTGTTCTTTTGGTCAAAATCTAGTACGTGCCCATAACCATTTAAATCAGGCAGAAGAGTTAAAAGTTTCACCTCTGTTGCTAATGATCCATGTAGCTTCACCTCCAGGATCCTTGGTCTTCTCCTCCATAAAATAGATCATTCATCCCACAGTATTGTTTTGAGGCTAAGGTAGTAAAGACTGTGAAAAGATTTTGTAAACTCTAAAGGCTATACAATTCACAAAATAACACTATGATGTTAACTGAAACTCTAAATTTGGAAATTTAAAAAAAAATCTTTAACATTATAAATAAATAAAACATTCAGTCAGAACCAGTCACCCCCAGAAAATAAGTGGTCCCAGGAAATGGGTGGGGCCAGTGGAAGAACAGGAGAAAGATATCCTCTGGAAGATAAATTCCCAGGGAGGGAGGTACCCAGGAAGAGCTATTGGAGCCGTGCATCCTGGGAGCTGAATGTAAGGTTTCACTTCCTACACCTGTTAGAACCTTGGGCTGTGGGAATGAAAGGTCCCATCTCCACCAGCAGAACCTTCTTAGAGTCAACTTGCTCCACACTGTGGAATAGTCTTTGGAGCTTTATTCACTGAATCTGAGAAGCACGTTGGACCCAGTGCATAAGTGAACCTAATACGCAATGCACAAACCCAGCCATTAGTAGGAACCATGATAAATTATGTCTTCCTCTGTCAAGGATAAGTAAAGAGGGACTTCCCAGGTGGTCCAGTGGCTAAAACTCTGTGTTCCCACTGCTGGGTGCCCGGGTTCAATCCCTGATCAGGGAATTAGATTCCACATGCCATAACTAAGATCAAAGATCCCACGTGCTGCAACGAAGACCCGGTGCAGTCTAATAAATAAAGAAGCTTATTTTTAAAAAAGAAAGAGAAAAACATGCTGAGAAGTTTGAAATGTCACCAGGAAGGGAGCATGACTGTTTTGTTCACCATTATAACACCAAGGGCTAACACGGTGCCTATATACTACCTGTCTATGTTCCAAAAGTTGCCAGAAACCTAACCAAAGCACCATCGGGCCATTATTTCACTCCATAAATATTAGAATATGCTTCCTTTTCATGTAAAAATAGTTCTCTATTAGTAGGTTATATATCTTGATTTTTTTCCCCAGTACTCTGATAATGTGTTCATAATCAGACCAATAGTCATTCATAATCAACAGTTCACATTTCTGATAAATTGAATGCAATTAGAGAAATAAGATCCTATACACAACAGGTTAAAGTCGGTTAGATCAACATAGGATTGTAAAAAAGAAGTAATAATAAAAATAAAGTCAATGAGATCATATAGAGTGTTATAGACTGACTGTATCTCCCCCAAATTCATATCTTAAAACACATCCCCAGGGTGATGATTTGGGGATGTGAGGCCTCTGGCAGGTGATTAGATCATGAGGGAAAAGCTGCCATAAATGGGATCAATGTCCTTATGAAAGAAACCCCAGCGGCTGCCCACCACATGAGGAGGTTGTAAGAAGATGACCAGGAATGAGGAAGCGGACTCTCACCAGACACTAAATCTGCCAGTGCCTTGATCGCGGACTTCCCAGTCTCCAGCACTGTGAGAAATAAATTCCTGTTGTTTATAAGTGACCAGGTTTATGGTTCTAAGATATGGATGTCAGTACATGACTCTGGCTTTCCTGCAGCTATGGCTACAGAGTTAAGCTAATGGCGCATCTCCAAATTAAGAGAAACATTTAGGGCCATTTAAAACCATTATGATCCGTACCTTTTTTGGTTTAGAAATATATGTATTTGTCTTCCTCTTGTTCAAAATAACTCCCTCTGCAATCGATGTCTCTCCATCCCACTGGTCAAGGAATGTAATAATTGAATAGTACTTTATCCCACTCAGTGTGTTTTCATATCCATTATGTCATTAGAGCTTCACAGTAACCCAGAGAAGAAGCAGATCAGGTGTCTGCCTGTGTTCATGCTGAAGAGGTAAGTAGCAGGAGAGCATTCTGGCTTCTCCCGACATGGAGGGGGAAGGATGGTTGTTTGGGAACAGGAAGGAAGAGAACAAGGAATAAACTTTGAAAGAATGACACAGCCCGAGGACATGACATAAACTGATTAGAACCAAACAGGTCCAAGATGGCTGAAAAGTCAACTTCCACTAGACCTTGAGCCTCAGTATATGATCGTCGTAATACATCAGCAAGCTAAATGACACATCCATCAACACCATGACAGTTTCAAGGCTGACTATCAAAGGCCAAAGGTGGGTGGGGCCCAATTCCTGGAAATATCTGCCCCTTCCCCAAAATAGCTGGAATAATCTTTCCACTCATTAGCCTAGGAAATTACTCAGTCCATAAAAACTAACCATGCCTTATTTTGAAGTCACTCTTGCCTTCTGAGATGGCCCATGCACTGTCTGTGGAGTGTGTTTCTCTCTAAATGAATCCATTTCTTACCTACCACCTTGTCTCACTGAATTCTTTCTGCAGTGAGACATCAAGAACCTGAGCTTCGTAAGTGCTAAAACTAGGTGTATGATCTCAGTTGGAAGATCGTGGGTTTTGGGTGGATTCGAGTCCTAGCACACGGGTTCAAGTCACAACCTGAGTTGCACGGTTTCAGTTTCATCACAACCCTTAGTTCTCCATCCACCCTCCACTTCTGCTCTCCTTCCAGCCACTATTAAACTTTGGAACACACTCAAATCTAGGCCTGACTCATGGAAACATTAATCAACAAGCATTCCAAGGACTTCCTCAGAAGAGTCTGGTTGAGAAACTTCCAGAATGACAGTGGCCAACATCCTTAAAAACAATGAGAGATATAAGTGACGTTGGTTACTTTGGGGGAGGAAGGCTTACTGAGGGAACATGAGTGTGGTTTTGCGTTGTTGTATGTTCTAGTTCGTGGCCTGGATATGATCAAATCATGATAGTTCATTGTACAGTATACCCTTAAAATTGGTGCACTTTTCTGTATCAAGGTTATGGGTTCAATGAAAGTAGGAATTTTTAAAGGCACAGATATCTTTCACACTCCATGCTAGCTTAATCCTGCCTTTGTGTCTCAGCGTTTCACATTCTTTTTCTCTCCTCTTCTAGGGTGAATCACTTTACTTATTAAAATGATACTACAGCAAAATGTTGGAAAATGATGTGCCTTGTGGTGGTGATTAAGTCAAATCAAACACATTTGTCACTGAAGTGATGGCCTCCAGCTGTTTATCTGGGAAATATAATTGAATACTAATTGGATCAACACTGTAAGTTGTCAGTTTTATATTCACTAAGGTGTAGGCTAAAGTATGAGAGGGTGAATTTCTCTAAGTTTAAAATACAAACAGAATTTTTAATTTTTATTGTTATTATTTTTAACTTATTTCTAATTTTTGGCTGCGTCACCTGGCATGTGGGATCTTAGTTCCCTGATCAGGGATTGAACTCAAGCCCGCCTCAGGGGAAGCATGGAATCCTAACTGCTGAACCACCTGGAAAGTCCCCAAACAGAATTTTTAAAATGCAACCTAAGTCTTCCAAAAAATTTTGTATAGGTGATTTCATCCTCACTCCCACCAAAGAACAAACACAGATATTATTTACATGGTACAGGTGGTACTTTAACTCCACATCTACTATGTTCACTACTTGTTGAGAACTTATTATTATCAATGTATCTCACATTGAATTCGGCTCAGTTTTCACTTCTTGGAAACACGTATTTACATCCCTGCCCTCAAGCCACACTCACAATCAATTAGCAGTTCTCAAGATCTGGACAAAAATGATAAAGGAGTCTAAAAACTTCTGTTAAATAAAATATAAATGTATGATGTAAAAGATGATGTTGCAAATGGAAGTGATGAGTTTAAATAAAATTGTTTTCCAGGAAAAACAAAATGCTTGATGACTTTCTAGAACACTTTTGAAACATTCTAGGTCCTCTCTAAACTGAACCACAAACTTGAGTTCCACACTGAGGAGGACTGTGAGAAACAGAGTGGGAAAAACAAAAACCAAAAAACAGCAAACGCAGACCAGTAAAGACACCGAGATACCAGCGCAGCTCTGCGGTCTACAGAGGTGCAAACTCGTGAGGTCCGCTGTCCCTTTGTAGCTGTTGCCATTGTTTAGTCACTACTAGTACTACTGCTAAGTCGCTTCAGTCGTGTCCGACTCTGTGCAACCCCATAGACGGCAGCCCATCAGGCTTCCCGTCCCTGGGATTCTCCAGGCAAGAACACTGGAGTGGGTTGCCATTTCCTTCTCCAATGCATGCAAGTGTTTAGTCACTAAGTGGTGTCCAACTCTTTACAACTCCATGCACTACAGCCCATCAGGCTCCCACAACAACTTATGCTTTTAATTTTTGGCCACACTGCTCAGCGTGTGGGATCTTAGTTCCCCAACCAGGGATCAAACGTGCACTCCCTGCATTGAAAGGCAGAGTCGTAACCACTGAACCCCCAGGAATTCCTTCTCCTGTTTATCTTTGCATGTGGCCCATCGCCTCCCACTTTTGAGAAAGCAGCCCCCAAACAAGCGGACACCACTTTGTGGTGAGAGAGAAGAGAATGGATCACTGAGTTCAATTTCCCAACCGCCCCTCCTGGGTGAGAGCTCACCTTTGTCTCCCAGGTCAACATGACTCTAGTCACTAATCAACAATTTTCACAAAATCTCCTTTCATTAGAACCAGTGAAATACACCATTAATAGATATGTTTTTGATCTATCAAATCACCTTTCCCTTTTCCCCTCAACTACCTTTCCATTAAAAATTCTTTAAAATTACACACAAAGGGGAAAAAAATGTCGGTCTGCACGCATGCTAATGACACCGTGTCCTCCGCAAGCGCAGCAGTGTCACACTTTTGCTTGACTCTCTGTTCTATGCTGTAGTACACGGGTGTTCTGCTCCATTGGCAGGTACAGCAGAACCAAAGGGATTATACACTAAGCATCTGGAAATACTCCATGAGCACCATAGACCAAAATCTGCTCCCTGTCTCTTCCCTCCTAGGCCAAGTAGGTAAAATAAGAAAGGGAGAAAGCTAGGTTTGCACACTCAGAGTGGCCCCATTATAGGAAGCCCACAGGCTAATTTAAATCTCAAATTCTAAGAGCCAGCAACTTGTTCTGGGGCTTTTAAACAAGGAAAGGACTTGGAAGGACTTACATGATAGGCTCTTAACATTGCCAGGTGCGTGCATGCTAAGTCACTTCAGTCGTGTCCAACTCTTTGCAACCCCATGGACTATATATACCCTGCCAGACTCCTCTGTCCATGGCAAGAATACTGGAGTGGGTTTCCCTACACTCCTCCAGGGAATCTTCCCGACCCAAGGATTGAACCCACATCTCTCATATCTCCTGCATTGGCAGGTGGTCCTTTACCACTAGTACCACATTCAAATGCTCAAATTCAGGGGCTTCCCTGATGGTCCAGTGGTTAAGATTCTGTGCTCCCAATGCAGGGGGCACAGGCTCACTCCCTGGTCAGGTACTAGATCCCACATGTCCCAACAAGAAGATTCCACATGCTGCAACTAAGACCTGGTCAGCCAAATAAATAAATAAAAATAAATATTTTATAAAAAGGAAGAGTATGTGAAAACAAAGAAGTGGCTTCTCTCCTGTCATAAGGCAACATGAGCATCTGTTTCTGGTGTGATTTTTCTTCCCATGGTCACTCCAGAATTCCACAGGCCTGGAGAGACAGAGCTCTGACTCCCTGCTAACTAGCACACACACCACCATTTCCCAGGCCCTGGGGTCACATTACCCAGTCCATAGGCCCCAAGAGGGTTGGTGCAATAAACACGTCTCAGGACAGACAGCCTGGGAACTGCCCGGCCCAGTTGCCACAGAACCGCCTCATCACGCCTGTGTGTAATTTACACTGGTCAGGGGAAATCATTGCTGGCTATTGATTCTAGATGAAGATGAGGCAAAGGGAACAAATTCAGCCCCGTAATAACGCCTTGTGAGGGAAAGCCAGGAAGAGAGACTACAGGGTTCACCTAATTCCTCTGTGGTTGACAGGCTCTTTATTGAAACGCATCATCCCCAGATCCCAAGAGCATGGGCATGGCCTGGGAGCTCATGGCTCCCAGATGTCCCCTTACTTCTGCACTTGTCCTAATGGATGCAGACTGGGCTTTGTACAGTGTTGGGAGGTGGATTCCCAAGAAGTGCAACAAAGGGAAGTAGTTCCAGCCTGGATTCCTCCACTGCCCTGGAGGAGGGCATGGCAACCCACTCCAGACCGAGGAGCCTTGAGGGCTACAGTCCACAGGGTCACAAAGAGTTGGACATGACTGAAGTGACTTAGCATGCATGCACAAACACAGGCAATCCTCCACTGGGAGCAGATATAGGCTTTCTAATCTCCCATCCTACTCACCTTTCTCCCCTTCTCCACACCCCCTCTTTCTGTTTATGATTTTCTTTTCACCAGTATTAGATGATTCATTCTGCTACATTAGTATTAAGAAAAAGAACAAGAGCGACAGATAGACATTGGGAGGGAGGGAATGGGGGCTGGGAATTAGGAGGAGAGAGAGAGCATCTCCTTCTTCTCTGGGGGGCCTTTTTTCATTATCCCATCCCCTCAATGAAGTCTCTGAGTACCTTGCCTCTGGCAATGAGTATTCAGAAGAAAGGACCAAAAAAAAAAAAAAGGAAATTGCCAAATCTGAAGCTGTGTCTGCCACTAATAGAGAAGCTTTGGTTGTGAAGAGATGACAATTGAGATTAAGGTAAGAGTGAGAAGCTACTGTGAAACACAGGGGACTCAACACTCTGTGGGGACAAAGAGAGGATGTATGGACATGTACCACTGGCTCATGTTACTGTAGAGCAGAAACTAACACAACTACAATAACAAATTAATAACATTTTTATAAAGACTAAGGTAAGAGTGTAGCTGTGAGGCTCAGGAAGTCTTTCTGCCTGCCTAGGAAAGGTGTGGAGGTGAAGCGGATCAGTGGGTATCAACAGGAAGAAGCCGAGACATCCACTGGTCAACTGCCAAATTTTAATGCAAATTAGACCTCATCCATTGTAAGTATTGAGCAGTATCTCCCCACAGGCCAGACCCAGATTCATTTTTTGATAACTGACTGTGCTGTATAGAACACACTATGCTGTGCTTAGTCGCTCAGTTGTATCAGATTCTTTGCGATCCCATGGACTGTAGCCCGCCAGGCTCCTCTGTCCATGGGGATTCAACAGGCAAGAACACTGAAATAGGTTGCCATGCCCTCCTCCAGGGGATCTTCCCGACCCAGGGATGGAACCCAGGTCTCCCACATCACAGGCAGATTGTTTACCGTTAGAGCCACCAGGGAAGTCCAAGAACATTGGAGTGGGTAGCCCATCCCTTCTCCAGGGGAACTTCCCAGCCCAGGAATTGAACCAGGGCCTCCTGCATTACAGGCAGATTCTTTACCAGCTGAGCTACCAGAAAAGCCCTAGCAGTTCTTTAAGCATGGAGTGCCAGAAAAATGCATGGCAAAAGGAAAATGAATAATTTTTTCTTTTTCTCTCTTTCCTTAGGTGAGACAATACTTTTGTGGTGGAAAAGGTCAGTTTTCATTCCAATCCCAAAGAAAGGTAATGCCAAAGAATGCTCAAACTACCGCACAATTGCACTCATCTCACACGCTAGTAAAGTAATGCTCAAAATTCTCCAAGCCAGGCTTCAGCAATATGTGAACCGTGAACTTCCTGATGTTCAAGCTGGTTTTAGAAAAGGCAGAGGAACCAGAGATCAAATTGCCAACATCCGCTGGGTCATGGAAAAAGCAAGAGAGTTCCAGAAAAACATCTATTTCTGCTTTATTGACTATGCCAAAGCCTTTGACTGTGTGGATCACAATAAACTGTGGAAAACTCTGAAAGAGATGGGAATAACAGACCACCTGACCTGCCTCTTGAGAAATTTGTATGCAGGTCAGGAAGCAACAGTTAGAACTGGACATGGAACAACAGACTGGTTCCAAATAGGAAAAGGAGTTCGTCAAGGCTGTATATTGTCACCCTGCTTATTTCACTTCCATGCAGAGTACATCATGAGAAACGCTGGACTGGAAGAAACACAAGCTGGAATCAAGATTGCCGGGAGAAATATCAATAACCTCAGATATGCAGATGACACCACCCTTATGGCAGAAAGTCAAGAGGAACTAAAAAGCCTCTTGATGAAAGTGAAAGAGGAGAGTGAAAAAGTTGGCTTAAAGCTCAACATTCAGAAAACGAAGATCATGGCATTCGGTCCCATCACTTCATGGGAAATAGATGGGGAAACAGTGGAAACAGTGTCAGACTTTATTTTTTTGGGCTCCAAAATCACTGCAGATGGTGACTGCAGCCATGAAATTAAAAGACACTTAAACTCCTTGGAAGGAAAGTTATGACCACCCTAGATAGCATATCGGAGAAGGCAATGGCAACCCACTCCAGTACTCTTGCCTGGAAAATCTCATGGACGGAGGAGCCTGATAGGCTGCAGTCCATGGGGTCGTGAAGAGTCGGACATGACTGAGCGACTTCACTTTCACTTTTCACTTTCATGCATTGAAGAAGGAAATGGCAACCCACTCCAGTGTTCTTGCCTGGAGAATCCCAGGGACGCAGAGCCTGGTGGGCTGCTGTCTATGGGGTCGCACAGAGTCGGACACGACTGAAGCGACTTAGCAGCAGCAGCAGCAGCAGCAGCAGATAGCATATTCAAAACCAGAGACATTACTTTGCCAACAAAGGTTTGTCTAGTCAAGGCTATGGTTTTTCCAGTGGTCATGTATGGATGCGAGAATTGGACTGTGAAGAAGGCTGAGCGCCCAAGAATTGATGCTTTTGAACTGTGGTGTTGGTGAAGACTCTTGAGAGTCCCTTGGACTCCAAGGAGATCCAACCAGTCCATTCTGAAGGAGATCAGCCCTGGGATTGCTTTGGAAGGACTGATGCTACAGCTGAAATTCCACTACTTTGGCCACCTCATTCGAAGAGTTGACTCATTGGAAAAGACTCTGATGCTGGGAGGGATTGGGGGCAGGAGGAGAAGGGGACGACAGAGGATGAGATGGCTGGATGGCATCACTGACTCGATGGATGTGAGTCTGAGTGAACTCTGGGAGTTGGTGATGGACAGGGAGGCCTAGTGTGCTGCGATTCATGGGGTCGCAAAGAGTCGGACACGACTGAGCGACTGATCTGATCTGATGCATGTTTTTTCTTTTTATTCAATAAAAATAACTACTACTCCTGGCTACTTGTGTCGAAAGAGATTCTTCCAGAATACCTTGACAAAGCAAGGGCTAACCTACCTACACATCCACTCAGGAATACATGAATTACATTGATGAAGAATTGATTGAGTTCCCACAATATGCAAGGCAAGTAAGACTGGAGACTAGTTCTCTAGTTAAGAATGAATGGCACACTGTTAGCCTTTTAATGACCTTCAGAATATCAAGAATAACCCAAAATTTCCACCCCATAACAGACCACTTGTCCTTTCAGGCCCATGTTCTGGCTCTGAAAGGGCAGCAAGGAACATTTGAAGAAGAACGACTTATCACAAACACTACCTTCTGTGTTTGAAGTTCCCTCCAATAACTTGCCAACCAGGCTGTTGTACCCAGCACGATGCCTGGGACACAAGAGCTGTCACTAAAGCATGGAAGACTGTGGAGGTCAGGCCTGGAAGGCTACTCAGTGGGCTCAAAAGCAGTCACATGCTCATACTCACTTACTTCCAGAACACTTGGAAAAGAAAAACTAACGTTGAGAGATCAATGATCCTATACCAGGCACTGACTTCACACTCATTATTTCCTTATAACTCCCAATGGCCCCTGGAGGAAAGTCATTTTACTGATGAGCGAACAGGCACAGGAGGTGAAGGGACTCATCACGATCTCTGATGCTCTCACGCTCCCCTAGGAAGCAGCACTGACAGTCCACCTGACTCTGGGGAAAGCCTGGCGCACTGAAGAATCACGAAGCCAAATCCTAAGAGAGGAGCATCAAGGTGGTACCCATCTCTACTCTTAGGAAACCCTGAGAGCACACCTGAAGAGGATTCAGGGGTGTTTTCTCATCCAAACCAATGACACAATAAGGCCCACTTGGCATCAACACTCCTCTCAGCAGGAGCCCAAAGGATTCCCATAATTCCCTCAGCAGCCAACGGTAGTCAGTTAATTTTTATTATCATGATTCATATTCCTTGGTATGTAAGAAAAACCAACTTCCTACCCCTCCAGAGGACACAATATTTGAGAGAGTGCTACAGCCCCAAAGGCTCTTTTGTTTTTTTAGTTCAGCAGCCTTTTATTATTATTATTAAGAGACTATCATGACCAGGGCAGTACCAGGCACTAGTAAAATAATGGTGGACAACACAGACATGCTCTCTGCCTTCAGTTTACAGTCCAGCAGTTATTTCAATAGAGGCACTGCCAACCTAGAAAGTGCCGGAGAGGAAAACAGGTGGGAACAAAGTTAAGAAATCATGTAACAAGATAAAAAAAAAAAAAAAATCAGTGGTAAATTTTGAATATACTAGTGGTTACCGGTGGGGAGACAGTAGTGGGAGGGGCAAGATAGGGGTGTGGGATCAAGAGCCACAAACTCCTGTTCGTGAAATAAATGATCGGGACTTCCCTGGTGGTCCAGTGGCTAAGACTCCAGGTTCCCAGTGCAGAGAGCTTGAGCTCGATCCCTGGTCAGGGAACTAGATTCCACATGCTGCGACTAAGACATGTCCACATGTCGGCATGCAACAAACTAAAGACCCCACATTCCACAAAAGGATCTAAGATCCTAGTGCCACAACTAAGATCTGGTGCAGCCAAATAAATAAATATACATTCTTTTTAAAAAATAAGGTAAATGAGCAATAAGGATATATTATACAGCACAGAGAAATTTAGCCATTATTTTATCGTAACTTTAGAGTACAATCTATAAAAATATTGAATCAACTATGCTGTATCCCTGAAACTAATATAATATTGTTATAATATTGAAAAAGAAAAACTAATTTTTGAAGCTGGATAATAAGCACACGGGGTAATTTCCTACTATTCTCTGTATTTTGGGGTGTGTCTGAAAAACTTCTGTCAGTCTTACTAAAAATAAACTAAACATGTCATGTGTTGCCCAAGACATTAATGAATATCCCTTCAATTGTTCAGCACTTTTGAAACCAACGTGGTTACAGTCAATCCTCCTAGGAGTGGTGTCAGGGGAAGTAATAACTCCTCCTGTGTTATGAATGAGAAAAAGACTGGATTCATAGATGCTCAGAGCTGGAAGGGACCCAAGAATTCAATTCTCCATCCTAAGATTTGACTTAATTGCAATCCCATCCATCACAACACATTAAGATAGTTTGAGCCCAGTGTGAATAAAAACTTTTTGAAGTCTGAAAATGATATAGGCATCCTTGGAAAGAGGGTACCTCTCTGGCCCTGTGAGTATCAAGCAGAAGAGGGAACCATGGATTGAAAAGTAACAAGAGAGGTAATTTGCTGGTGGCCCAGCGGTTAAGAATCCGCCTGCCAGTGCAGGGGATGAGGGCTCCATCCCTGCTCTGGGAACTAGAATCCCGCATGCCAAGGGGCAACTAAGCCAGTGTGCCACAACTACTGAGCCCAGGAGCTGCAACTACTGAGCCCTGTCAGCCTAGAACCCATGCGCCACAGCAGGAGAGGCCACCACAGGGAGAGGCATGTGCACCACAGCGAGAGGGTAGCCCCCGTTCACCAGAACTAGAGAAGACCCGGCACAGCCACAACGGAGAAAAGCAAGAAGGGAGCCCTCCAACTATTACTTTGCCACCGTGCTGGGGATTTCAGGTTTCTTTGTGTGTCCTCGGTGGTTCCTTCCTGGGGAGAGGCGAGGAGCGCCATCCTCCATGTAGGACTTTGCTCCCCACTTGTGTATCGGGAGGAAGGAACACCAAAAGGAAAACGACCCCCATCTAGCGAGCAGGAACACGCTGCTGTGCCCTTGCTGAGTTTATCTGCCTTATCCCACCTAATCTTCATGTGAACCTAGTAGGTAAATACCATAATTATACCAAAACACAGGCACGCAGAATTAAAGTGACAAATTAAAGCAACAAAAGACTCTCCGAAAGACTCTTGACACTCACCTTCAGTTGACGGACAGACGGCACCTTCCTGGGACGCTCTGCGGGCCTCTGCTTGTTTAGAATTCTCTAGCACCCAGGGAGGCCAGCCCAAGACAGACACGGGCACTTAGGGAGTGGAAAGCAAAAACAAAGGCACCTGCAGAGCCAATTAGTGACTTGAAATTCCACTCCAAAACCTAACTGTTGGTTCCCTGAGCTGAAGTCGTGAGCTTTGATCACAGTCACTAACTCCGAGCAGCCCGGGCTGGCCTCAGTTCCCCGCAGAGAACGGTAAACATTCTTGTGGAAGTGCAAACATATCGCTTAGGGTCTAAAACGGCCTGTAATGGAGGCAGAATTTCTTTTGGAAACAAGCTTCCCTAAAAACGTAAAGGTTGTTGTTTTTACCGCCCGAGTGAGTGATCTTTCCGAGGGCAGCCAGGAGTCCTCTTCTGGTATTGACAGCACCCGCAGCGCAGATAAAAAATGGAATATGCATTCTATTTCCCTACTGAACTCCTGCCGGCTCCACTTTGAGGCGTCAGCGCCTCGCCCACTGGGGAGGTGAGTGTCACCTGCTATAGTTTTTCTCTGAAAGGGAGGTGGATAGGTGAGGTGGAGAAGGTGTAATTACAGGTGGAGCCTGGAGCATCTTAGATTGTGATACCTGGCGAGGCTTTCTCTCCGAGTGCAGCCCTGAAAGAAAGATGCTTCCCCACCACCTTTATCAAAACCGCTGTCAGGGGAGCACCCCTGTTATTAAATACTGCTCAGCTCGGCTGCTTGGGAGGCATAATCACAGGTGGTAGACCCCGAGGGGAAGCTGTTCAAGGAGAGAAGAGAAAGAAAACACAAGGATGAGCTGACTAACAACATATAAATGAAGTGTAAAAATTCGATTAGGGACGTAGGAAGGTGAAAGGAAATGAAGAAATGGGGGTGTCAGGGCGCGAGGGGACTCTGGATCTTTTTTAGTCCTTGCGTGGGTGGTTGAGAGTCCTTTTGTTTTTCAGTCCTTGGTGGGGGAAAGCAGAAGATTGTAGAAAGGTGAGGAACAGGGGAGAATGTGGTCCTGGCAAAGCCACATGGCCCTGACCTACCTGACAATTCACTTCAATGAAGTAACAGAGTAAAGGATCTAGAAAGCTGTCGGCAGTGTATCTGACCTGGCCTTTGGCAGGTGTGTTAAAACTGCACATGACCTCAAAAGATCCAGGCACTAGGTTATCAAGTAGGGTTTGTGACCCCAGAGTCTTCCTCATGACAGACCAGTGAACTAAAGGCAGTTCTCAGTCATCAAAGAAGATTATCTTGGAGGGTGCATGCTCAGTCGTGTCCAACTCTTTTGCAACCCTATGGGCTGTAGCCCACCAGGCTCCTCTGTCCATGGGATTTTCCAGGCAAGAATACTGGAGTGGGTTGCCATTCTCTACTCCAGAGGCTCTTCCCAACCTAGAGATTGAACCAGAGTCTCCTGCATCTCCTGCATTGGCAGACAGATTCTTTACCACTGTGTCACTTGCGAAGCCCCTATCTTGGAGCAGTGGTTAGCAAACACTACTGCCCATTGGAATCACCTGTGGGGCTTTAAAAATAACTCAGTGTCCAGGCCTCACTCCAGGCTAATTAAAGCAGAATGCCTGGGGGTGGGGTGCAGGCATCCCCACTTCTTTTGAGGCTCTTTCCCAATGATTCTAATGTCTAGGCAGGCTGCAGCCATTCCTCCTGCCTTAGAGGAAATAGGGCTGAGAATAATTGTCCCCACTGGTCACCCCAGAAAAGCAGCCATCACTGAGTCTTTACTGAGTGCCAAGGTAATGAGTTAAGTGCTGATGGGAACACAATGCAGAATAAGACAGCCTGTGCCCAGTTTGCAAATGCAGTGAGGGAACAAACTGACGTCTGGAATGGAGGGGAGCTCGATAAATATGTATGAAATAAAAGAGTGAATGACTAAATAAGTGACTGGCTTAGCACTCGTAAAAGAACAAAGGAAATACATGCAAAAACAGACAAGTGTACACAGAGTGAGGAATGGTCAATGGGGTGGCAGGGGTGGGGGGAGTCTTTGTAAAGGTAGCATTTCAATACAAAGGTAATATTTGAATTGGGCTTTGAAGGATGGGGAGTAATAACATTAAACATTTGTTCAGAGCTTACAGTTGATCAATGTTTTACATACATTAACTCATTTAGTGGTTTTTCAATTGCCCTTGAAGTTGACATTTTAACTCTGGACTGTAGAGGGGAGGGAAGGTCAATGACCTGGTCAAGGTCAGGTAGCCAGTGAGCAAGGGCGCCACTGACGAAGACACTGTTGATGACTCGCCTCCTAAGTCACTTAAGGGGAAGGACATTCTAGGCCAAGACAGCAGTACAAGAGAGATACCCGTGCTCCAGTTCTGGGCGTGTGACTTGCATGGGGAAGGCTGACTGCTTTATAAAAGGAATTTCCCTTTTAGGAAGAGAATTGTGAATGCAAGGGGAAGGGCAGACTGGAAAGCTGAGATCTCGGTGAAGGTGCCCCCAGAGAGCCCCAAACCCTCAGAGAAACTGATGAACATTTCTCCTGAGTCCCCTGTCATGTCCCCCAGGACATTCTTCTTGGATGAACTTGTCTCATCTCCCCTCTTTTACAAGTTCTTTGGCCAGACACTGGCCACACTCATATTTGAATTTCTCTGAAACCCAGCCAGGATGAATATAAGTTTTCAGAATCCTGTAGTTTATATGACTCAGGGGGAACTTCTTGAAGGAAACCAGTAAAATTATAAACACTAGATTGAGTAAAAAAATGAATATTTTTTAGAATGAAGAAGAAACTCACAACAAAATGCAAATTTTAAAAACTGATAAATATAACAAAGCCCAAAAAATAACATATTTTTTCCTCATAGTGAAAAAGTGCAAAAGTATTTTGCCTGATAGTGAAAAAGTGCAAAAGTATTTGTGACCCCATGGACTGTAGCCCACCAGGCTCCTCTTTCCATGGAATTCTCCAGGCAAGAATACTAGAGTGGGTAGCCATTCCCTTCTCCAGGGGATCTTCCTGACCCAGGTATTGAATGTTGGTCTCCTACATTGCAGGCAGATTTTTACAATCTATGCCACCAGAGAAGCCCCAACTGCCTAATACCTCTCTGTAAAATTTTTTTAACCACCAATTTTTAAACTGCATAATCTTTGATTTCTTTTTCATATGATAAAAACTTTGTTATACCTTTTTAGATAGTGAGAATGGTCGACCAACGGAGAAGGCAATAGCGCCCCACTCCAGTACTCTTGCTTGGAAAATCCCATGGATGGAGGAGCCTGGAAGGCTGCAGTCCATGGGGGCGCTGAGGGTCCGACACAACTGAGCGACTTCACTTTCACTTTTCACTTTCATGCATTGGAGAAGGAAATGGCAACCCGCTCCAGTGTTCTTGCCTGGAGAATCCCAGGGACGGGGAGCCTGGTGGGCTGCCATCTCTGGGGTCGCATAAAGTCGGACACGACTGAAGTGACATAGCAGCAGCAGCAGCATGGTTGACCAAGACTTGTTTTGTGTTATCAAGAGTTTTGAAAGGTTTATTTGAGCATCACAACTTGTCAATGGGAATGTTACATTTATCAAGTTATTTCCTATAATAGCTGTAAGATTTGGGGACATCACAAGTGTTCTTGTTCAGAGATATATCTTAAATACCCTTGATTTGATGACCCTTATTTACCAATGTAAATAAATCAATCCTAAAGGAAATCAATCCTAAATATTCATTGGAAGGACTGATGCTGAATCTGAGGTTCCAATACTTTGGCCACCTGACTTGAAGAGCTGACTCATTAGAAAAGACCCTGACGCTGGAAAAGACCAAAAACAGGAAGAGAAGGAGACGGCAGAGGATGAGATGGTTGGATGGTATCACCGACTCGATGGACATGAGTTTGAGCAAGCTCCAGGAGATGGTAAAGGACAGGGAACCTGGCATGCCACAGTCCATAGGGTCGCAAAGAGTCAGACACGACTGAGCAACTGAACAACAACAAAATTTACCAATGTGTCATAAATGTCCTCATTGCAGGAGTGTGGTGAGTTTTATTTTACAGGAAGGAACTCCATTTTGTCTAAGCATGGAGAGCAATCAACCCTTTGCTAACAATTTTACCTGTCTGATACTTGAATTTTCCCCAGACTAGGTTATGACTTTGTACATTTCAAATCTTTTTTCTTCCCCATTTCTTACTTGTTTCTGGTTCTGGGTTCTGTAGGATCTGATTGACTTCTGGTCTTGTCCTGTGAAATGGAGTATTTCCTGCCATATCAGTAAAGAAGGATGTCACAGCCATCAGCAATTTCAGGCCTCCAAATGTGCATTTCTGAGCCCCAAGGGCATCCCAAAGAGAAGATAATGTCTGCGATCCAGCAACTGTTGGCTGCAGGCTGCCTGCCTGAAAATCCAAGGAGGATGCTGGCCCCAGATAGCTGAGATGCGTATGAAAGGAGTGATTTCAATAAGCCAGGACACTTGAATTTTCCTGTGCACAGAAGAGCACTAAATTCCTTAACTTGAGATATCTGGTTTTCCTTGATTAATAGTAATCTTTAATGTTCAGACTACCTGCCCGCTTTGTTGCAAACTTCTATATAACCTGACTCCTTCCACCGACTGCTGACTGCAGTTCCTCAGGGTTACTTGAGATGCTGTCTCATAGGTTTGAAGTCCTAAACATTCCCACCAAATAAAACATAACTCTCAATTTCCAGGTTGTGACTATTTTTTTCAGTTGACAGTACCGTTGTGTCATGATACCAGGTAAATCAATACCATGGAGGTTAAGAGTATTCCTGGAAGCCATACCTACATAAGGAAGGCAAGAAGCTGACTATGCTTATAAATGAGCAAACTACATCTATCCATACCTCTAAACTCAGTTGAAAATGCATACCACCTCAATTTCCCCTACAGATGGTTAAAAAAACAAAATGATGACCACCCCTCCAGTGACACCCAACTCAAGTGGAAGGAAGCATAATATCATGAAAGGGAGGGAGGTCAGAGATGAAAGAGGCAGGACTCTTAATCAATCCCATTATAATAGCTCAGGTTTACAAATTTAGCAGAAACATACAACCATGGGGATGCATTGCAATCCAGGCCTCATCAAGGCCTTAGAAGAGACTCAAGCGAGAGAAGAGTTGGAAGCTTCAGCTTCCACAGTGTTGTAGCCGTGCGTTCCGGGAAACACTCACTCAGAAGGACAATGCAGATAGTGGAGTGTAGTTTATTATGCCAGCGGGCCCAAGGCGGAGTCTCCTCTTAGCCAAGGACCCCAACCAGTTTCTGTGAAAAACTTATATACCCTAAGTGTACGTGCTCAAACCCACCTCCCCAAACTCTCTGAAACTAGTCTGAACAAAGGAAAAGAAAGATACAATCAAAGTTAACCCATGATTAGTATGCCTTAAGCCTAGGTAGTTAACAGTGGACAATTATCAATAGGCTTGTGTTCATAACCCAATAAGCATAAGAGAATTTATGATTCTATTTGGTTACAGTATTCTTTTATGCAATGGAGAGTCTAGATATGAGCCCTGGGGCTCTTCCATCTCGGGGGTCTTGTTTTCCAGTTGGTACGTCATTTCCATAGATACTGGGCATAGAGCTCAAAGTCCATGGCCCGGCCCAAGATGGAGTCCTGCTTTCAAGATGGAGCCTGTTCTGTCTGTTTCCTCCTTCAACAGCTTCAAAGTGTCTATAGGTTTACCTCTGGACATATTCCTGTGCTTTTCAGAGAATAAGTACTGAGTGAATGAATGCCTTTTATGCTAGGCTGGGATCTGGGTTCCTAGAACCCTCCAACAAGTGGGAGAAGCCTGCAGGAACACCCTTTTTCATTCACGCCCCAAGGTGTCAGGTCTGGCTCTGAGCCATGCTCAGAACCGAGTGCAATGTTTCAAGGCTGATGTGACCCGTGCAGGCAGGCAGAGTAGACCCCTCACCTGGTTCAAGCCAGCCTATTTGCCTCTACTGATCCTAATAAAAGTCATTATATTGTGTTTTTCTTTTCTTTCTCTTTGGCAACTTTCTCAAGACATTAATGCACACTCAGCTTTTAGTCGACTAAAATCTTTTCACTTTTCACACTCACTAAACCAGGTATCCTCCAGGCTGTAACTGAGCAATTTAAGGTGCTGTGATGGTTAATTTTATGTGACTGAGCTAAGGGATGCTCTGGGAGCTAGGAAAACATTATTTCTGGCTGTGTCTGTGTGAATGTTTCTGGAAGAGGTTAGCATTTGAGTTGGTGGGCTGAGTAAAGAAGATCACCCTCACCAATGCAGGCGGCCATCATCCAGTCTGTCAAGGAGCCAGAATAGAACAAAAAGGCAGAGGAAGGGTGAGTTTGCTTTCTTTGCTTGCGCTGGATTACAGCATGTGGGATCTAGTTCCCTGACCAGGGAACAAACCTATGCCCCCTGCATTGGGAGTATGGAGTCTTAGCCACTGGATACCAGAGACCTTAAGACACAATTCTATGGTGGCTGGCTCCCAAGAGGGAGTAACCGAAAGCTGCTGAGCCAACAAAGAGCAAAGCCTAGAAGTAGCACAGAGTCAGTTCCACTGTACTCCATTTGTCACCACTGTCACAGGGCCACTACGAGTCGAAGGGGTGGAGACTCTCCACTGCTTGATGGAGTAGGACAGACACATTCCAGAAGAGTACACAAGATGAAAGATTGTTCTAGCTGCCTTTCCCACAGATCAGAATTTTGATTTCCAGAACCCTATTCCCTTCTATTTCCCACCTAACAATACCTCTTTATCTGGAACAAATACAAACAGTGCATAAATCCCACCTTCAGTTCAGTTCAGTCAGTTCAGTCACTCAGTCTTGTCCAACTCTTTGCGACCCCATGGACTGCAGCACGCCAGACTTCCCTGTCCATCACTAACTCCCAGAGTTTACTCAAACTCATGTCCATCGAGTCAGTGATGCCATCCAACCATCTCAGCCTCTGTCGTCCCCTTTTCCTCCCGCCTTCAATCTTCCCCAGCATCAGGATCTTTTCCAATGAGTCAGTTCTTTGCATCACGTGGCCAAAGTATTGGAGCTTTAGCTTCAGCACCAGTCCTTCCAATGAATATTCAGGACTGATTTCCTTTAGGATGGACTGGTTGGATCAGTCCAAGGGACTCTCAAGAGTCTTCCCCAACACCACAGTTCAAAAGTATCAATTCTTCAGCGCTCAGCTTTCTTTATAGTTCAACTCTCACATCCATATATGACTACTGGAAAAACAATAGCTTTGACTAGATGAACCTTTGTCAGCAAAGTAATGTCTCTGCTTTTAAATATACTGTCTAGGTTGGTCGTAGCTTTTCTTCCAAGGAGCAAGCGTTTTTTAATTTCACGGCTGCAGTCACCATCTAGAGTGATTTTGGAGGCCAAAAACATAAAGTCTCTCACTGTTTCCATTGTTTCCCCATCTATTTGCCACGAAGTGATGGGACCAGATACCATGATCTTAGTTTTCTGAATGTTGAGTTTTAAGACAATTTTTTCACTCTCCACTTTCACTTTCATCAAGAGGCTTTTTAGTTCTTCTTCGCTTTCTGCCATAAGGGTGGTGTCATCTTTGTATCTGAGGTTATTGATATTTCTCCTGGAAATCTTGATTCTGGCTTGTGCTTCATCCAGCCCAGAGTTTCTCATGATGTACTCTGCATATAAGTTAAATAAGCAGGGTGACAATATACAGCCTTGACATATTGCTTTCCCAATTTGGAACCAGTCTGTTGTTCCATGTACAGTTCTAACTGTTGCTTCCTGACCTGCATACAGATTTTTCAAGAGGCAGGTCAGGTGGTCTGGTATTCCCATCCCTTGAAGAATTTTCCACAGTTTGCTTTGATCCACACAGTCAAAGGCTTTGGCATAGTCAATAAAGCAGAAGTAGATGTTTTTCTGGAACTCTTGCTTTTTCGATGATCCAACAGAGGCTGGCATTTTGATCTCTGGTTCCTCTGCCTTTTCTAAAACCAGCTTGAACATCTGGAAGTTCACAGTTCACCTACTGTTGAAGCCTGGCTTGGAGAATTTTGAGCATTACTTTACTTGCATGTGAGATGAGTGCAGTTGTGTGGTAGTTTGAGCATTCTTTGGCATTGCCTTTCTTTGGGATTGGAATGAAAACTAACCTTTTCCAGTCCTGTGGCCACTGGTGAGTTTTCCAAATTTGCTGGCATATTGAGTGTATTCACAGCATCATCTTTTAGGATTTGAAATAGCTCAACTGGAATTCCATCACCTCCACTAGCTTTGTTCATAGTGATGCTTCCTAAGGCCCACTTGACTTCACATTCCAGGATGTCTGGCTCTAGGTGAGTGATCACACCATCATGATTATCTGGGTCATGAAAATATTTTTTGTGTAGTTCTTCTGTGTATTCTTGCCACCTCTTCTTAATATCTTCTGCTTCTGTTAGGGTCCCATACGACTTCTGTCCTTTATTTCATCTTTGCATGCATCTTTTATTCATCTTTGCATGAAATGTTTCCTTGATATCTCTAATTTTCTTGAAGAGATCTATAGTCTTTCCCACTCTATTTTCCTCTATTTCTTTGCATTGATCACTGAGAAAGGCTTTCCTATCTCTCCTTGCTATTCTTTGGAACTCTGCATTCAAATGGGTATATCTTTCCTTTTCTCCTTTGCCTTTCACTTCTCTTCTTTTCACAGCTATTTGTAAGGCCTCCTCAGACAAATACCCACCTTAGCAGAACATAAGTGATTTACACACAATTACATGCAGCCTCTGTATAATAGTTTTCCCCAAGAAAACAGTTAAAATGTAGTGCCATTTTTAGCAATTATAAATTTATAAGTTGGTAGTAAATATATGTTTTTTAAACCAGTAAAATCTACCTTCAGAATCAGTTCATTTGGGATTTGTAGTGATTTTAGAAATACATTTGCAAATCGACTTATCAATGCTCACAAAAATTGGAAGGGGGATGTTTAATCTACTTAGGAAAATTAATTCTGGATATTTGGCGATCACTTTATCAGCATCATTTTCATGTAAACACTGTGCTTATCACTGATTCTTATCTAGTCATTAAAGCGGGCCTTGTATTTGGCTAAGCACTTGTCATAATTTCACAATTTTCACTCACTCAGACTGGCCACCCTCCAAGATATTCCAATTAAGAGTTTATTACTCTGTCACACTTACAGGGGCCTGAGTCGACATATAGTTAAATTCTATCTAGAGGACATATCCCAGGCTGCAGCTGTTCTGCTTCTCTGGGATTTTTTTCATCTTGTTTTTCTAATGAAAATAATCTATTGATCCTGTTCATAAGAGGAGCACACAGCTCCAAACCATTACCTCCTGGCAGTAACTAATTTTTGAGTCCTCTCTGCTTCACCACACTCCTTAATGGCAGTTGAATAAATAGCTAAGATGCAGGCTTCTCAGTCCTTTCTGAAGGATAGTATCTTCCAACAAGAGGGCAAAGGGGAAAAAAAGAAAGAATATTTGCAAAGCATCAAAACGGTGTGTCAAGGTGAACACTAAGCCTGGTGCTCTCAGGGTCTCCGCCCTTAAGTGGCTCATAGCACAGCAGCGCAGATAATACCAAGCCACCCTAAGGGTAAGTCTGCACAGCTGGGCAAGAACCAGGCCTCCCACTCTCTCGAGAAACAGCTCACAGGACCAGGGGTGGACATGTGACCCAAAGGCAGCCAGTGTGACCTAAGGCTATGCTCAGACAGATAAATGGGTTCAATCTAATTCTCACCAGAATTTTCAGTAAAAGGCATAGAAACTTTTGCCAGTAGGAGTGATAAGCTCTGGAGTTGACAGGTCACATAGTTTTAGGGACCGGGGCAGACATTTTTCCAGAAAAAGCCAATCTGCAGAAGGAATAGAATCAGACAAACCAGCAGCACAGGACCCCAGGAAGGGACAGAGACAGAGAACAAAACCTCCATTGTCTTCTGTTTCCCAGCCAGAGTGACTGGTTCTATTTGGAATTTTTTTCCTTGGATTCTGTGAGCTTTCTTTACAAGAACCACCAAAGGTGTTTGAGCTGGTTCAACAAAGTTCTGTACATTCAAACTCAAAGGCCTGGAAAAATCTCATTTTTGGTTTTTTTGAGATTCCAAATATTAAGTGAGACAATACAGTGTTTGGCTTTGTCTGACATTTCACCTAGCATAATAATGTGCTCAAGTTCCATTCACATTGTCTCAAATGGAAGGACGCCATTCTTCTTGATGGCTAAATAACATTCCACTATATTTACATATATATCACATTTTCTTTATCCATTCATACATTTAACTCTATTTGAAACTTTTTACAAATGTACTTCTTTCTTTCTTTTTGGCTGTGGTGGGTCTTCGTTGCTGCCCTTGGGCCTTGTCTAGTTGTGGCAGTGGGGGGCTACTTTCCAGTCTCAGTGCTCAAGCTGCTCATTGCGATGGCTTCTCTTGTTGCAGAGCACAGGCTCTATGGCTTGCAGGCTCAGTAGTTGTGGCTCACGGGCTTATTTGCCTTAAGCACGTGGGATCTTCCTGGACCAGGAATTGAACCCATGTTCCCTGCACTGGTAGGCAGATTATTAACCAGTGGACCACCAGGGAAGCCCCTAACTTTATTTTTGAAAATAATAATAGTCTTTCACAGATTCATCAATATAATAAATCAGTTTGGGGTCAATAAATAAATATTAAAAAAAAAACCCTGGAAAACCCAAATCAAACACAAAAGCAAAAAAAACGATTGTCTTTTACTTTCTCTGTTCTGAGGTTTTGCTTTTGCTCCTCTACCTACCTCTTCATGCCCCCTCCACTGACCCATTCCCCTACTCCACTGCACAACCCACCCGTTCTTCAGTCCCAGCGCAAGGGTCAGCTTTTTCTCTCCGAAGCAGGATTAATCCAGCCCACTTTTCCCACCGTGGCTATAGTTCGCACAGACCACTTGTCAGCTCTTCTACATCCCCAGCCCAATCCCTGGAAGCCCCAGCCTGCACCCCTTATTACCCCTCATGCAACATGCCTCCTACCTAAGTCTTCTCAAGCCACCATGCAAAGGAAACGAAGCACAGCTGTGACAGCACCTAATGTTCAAAGACGTGCTTGGAATCTGAAGATTCACAGACACCAAATAAGACAGCCAGGGTAAAATCAAAAAGGTACTGACACTGAATCCTGACTCCACTGACTGGGGGATCACGGCCAAGTCTACTTAACCTTCTGAGCCTCAGTATCTGCATCAATAAAATAGAGGAACTAATCCCTGTCTCACAAGACCATTGAGAAGAGTAAAGGAGACAACATCTGTGAAAGAATCGGGCACTCTGTGGTCTGTAGGCCTAAAATAAACAGCAATTCACTCTTGGCTTTAATCACTGACTGGTTCATTGTAATGCTATATGATTTTTCATAGGCAGATCATGTTTCCCTGGAGGTCAGAGACCACAACCTATTTCTTCAATCCCTAAACATAATATTGGTATATAGAAAGTTCCCAGTAAATAGTAACCAATTAATTGAAAGCTGTATACTGAACACTTTTATTAGCACACTCACACTCACAACATCAGAAGACCCATGTTCCTTTTCATCCAGCTACATAAATCATTCACTGTGTTTCTGTAATCTTTTCAAAGAGCGAGTATAGTCAATTTCCAATTATCTGTGTCAGTGGGGAACAGGAATAGTCTGAATAATGAAACCCACAAATAATCCATACGTTTAATTTTAGTAGCTGCTTCCAGCCAATATGAAAATGTCCCACTGTGAATGTTACTATTCTCCCCACCCCTCCTTTCTCTCTGGCTGGGGCAGATCTTGCCAAAAGGCATCCTCGTCAGGGAGAAGGGAAGCCCAGAGTTTAGACAATCCTCCTGCTTGCTAATCAGCCTTCAGATAACAAAGCCTGGCTCTTCTTCTCAGGAGGCCTTCCCTGGTGCTATGTCAAAGGACAAAGAGGATTTATAGGATCACACACTAAATTCCAATCCTAATGACACCCTGACCCCCGTGGTCACCAGCCAAGCATGTCTGTTGGCTAAATCAGCCAACGTGGGGCTGACATCTCATGAGACCTTGGAACAGAGACTCACATGGAAAATAAAATGTGAATCACACCACACAGGCCAGATCTACTTAATTCAATTAGCAAATGTTACTGAACACCTACTATGACATCGAGTCCTAATGGAAATCAACCCTGAATATTCATTGGAAGGACTGATGCTGAAGCTGAAGCTCCAATATTTTGGCCACCTGATGGGAAGAGCTGACTCATTGGAAAAGACCCTGATGCTGGGAAAGATTGAAGGCAAAAGGAGAAGAGGGCAGTGGAGGATGAGATGGTTGGATGGCATCACTGACTCAATGGACATGAATTTAAAAGCAAACTCCAGAAGATAGTGGAGGACAGAGGAACTTGGCATACAGCAGTCCATGGGGCTGCAAAGAGTCAGACATCACTTAGTGACTGAACAATGACGACAACAACTATGACATCTGCCAATTACACATTCATGTGTGTGTGTGTGTGTGTGTGTGTGTGTTATTCACAATTACTGTGCCTTTGGAATACAAGGCAAACTCAGGAAGAAACAGACCTGATCTGAGAACCATTTCATGCAGCCACTGCTAATCAGAATCTTGAATGCACATGTCACTTGGGTCTACTAATTTCAGAGGATTTCTAATGATAGCCTAAAGGCAGTTTGTTATTTTTTTGTAACCAAGACTTAAAAGTTAATATGCTTTGTTTAACAAAATAAAAGAATTAATTTATTTCCTCTGGTCTTTCCTGAGTTGAAAACTGTTCAGCCTAACCTGGCCAACAAGAGGCCTGAGGGCTGGATCTGGGCTCAAAAGTGTTTGTCTCTCCCATTGTGGGTTCTCTCCAGGGCCTCCTCCATCCCCTGGTTCTCCCAACACTGAGGGCACGTGACAACTGATTTTGTCACCTGGCCCCTTCACTAACACATCATCCACCTGGCTTCTCCAAGCATTTGCATCTATAGACTCAGGCCTATTGTATTTCTAAATTGCAGCAAAAATACCTCCCTTCCCATAAGCTCTTCTTACAATGTAACCTCAAAATCCTTCCCATGAGGACTTCCCTGGGGTCTAGTGGCTAAAACTCCACATTCCCAATGCAGGGAGCTGGGCTCAATCCCTGGTCAGGGAACTAGGTCCCACATGCTGTAACTAAAGATCCTGCATGTCACAGTGAAGATCAAAGATCCCACATGCCACAGCTCAGAGCCGGTGCAGGCAAAAAAAAAAAAAAAAACATTTCCCATGAAGACATGGGGTCTAAGTTTCTTCTTCTAAACATGCGCATGTATGTGGACTTCTACAGAAGTGACCCTAAGTGACCCCCTGCTGGAGCTGGCTCACACCACTGTGTACCCCTCCTCCAAACTCTGTGTTCAGTGGCTTGAAATGGGCCATGGTGGGAGTATTCATATCATGAAAATCAGGAAACATGGCAGACAGGGCTTTTCCATCAAGGAAGCCAGTTGTTTTTCATTTTCCTGCACACTGCTTCACCTGGTTCTCTCATGATGCTCACTCCTGGAATTCTGTCCAGAAGCCTGTGCAGCCCAAGGGGAGAGCCACGTGGCAGGAAACCAAGGCCTCAGGCTCATCGCTCACTGAGCTCCACGCTGAGTCACTTTTGTCGTGTCTGACTCTTCAACCCTGTATTCTATAGCTCACCGGGCTCCTCTGCTCATGGGCTTCTCCAGGCAAGAATACTGAAGTGGGTTGTCATGCCCTTCTCCAGGAGATCTTCCCAAACCAGGGATCGAACCCGGGTCTCCCGCACTGCAGGCAGATTCTTTACTTTTGAGCCACCAAGGAAGCCCTCCCAGCTGATAGCTAGCACTAATTTTCCAGCCATGTGAGAGAGCCTTCTGAGAGTGGATCCTCCAGCCCCCAGTTCCATCACCCCAGCTGACACCACAAAGAACAAAGTCAATCCGTTTCCATAGAACTGTGTCTAATTACAGACAATTCATGAGCACCTGAAAAGGCTGGGGATGTGCAGCAGTAACAGTGACAAGAAACCAGTTCCTGGTGGCCTGGAATAGCCAGACTCTGCCCTGCATGAGCCCTTTTACCAACAGGTCACCAACATCACTCTTATTTGCTGATTCCCACTGTGTCCCATTGTACACTGATTCAGGCAGACTTGGCCCTTTCTTTGTTTCAGGGCTCACAACCTCCCCTCAGAGAACTCCAGAAACTCTGTCCTTTAGTTTAGCTTAGTTCAGTCACTCAATCATGTCTGACTCTTTGCAACCCCATGGGCTGCAGCACACAAGACCTCCCTGTTCATCACCAACTCCCAGACTTTACCCAAACTCATGTCCATTGAGTCAGTGATGCCTTCAAACCATCTCATCCTCTGTTGTCCCCTTCTCCTCCTGCCCTCAATCTTTCCCAGCACCAGGGTCTTTTCCAATGAGTCAGTTCTTCACATCAGGTGGCCAAAGTATTGGAGCTTTAGCTTCAGCACCAGTCCTTCCAGTCAATATTCAGGACTGATTTCCTTTAGGACAGACTGGTTGGATCTCCTTGCAGTCCAAGGGACTCTCAAGAGTCCTCTCCAACACCACAGTTCAAAAGCATCAATTCTTCTGCACTCAGCTTTCTTTATAGTCCAACTCTCATATCCATACATGACCACTGGAAAAACCATAGCTTTGACTAGATGGACCTTTGTCAGCAAAGTAATGTCTCTGCTTTTTAATAAACTGTCCAGGCTGGTCATAACTTTCCTTCCAAGGAGCAAATGTCTTTTAATTTCATGGCTGCAGTCACCATCTAGAGTGATTTTGGAGCCCAAAAATACAAAGTCTCTCACTGTTTCCATTGCTTCCCCATCTATTTGCCATGAAGTGATGGGACCAGATGCCATGATCTTAGTTTTCTGAATGTTGAGTTTTAAGCCAACTTTTTCACTCTCCTCTTTCACTTTCATCAAGAGGCTCTTTAGATCTTCTTCACTTTCTGCCATAAGGGTGGTGTCATCTGCATATCTGAGGTTATTGATATTTCTCCCAGCAATCCTGATTCCAGCTTGTGCTTCTTCCAGCCCAGCATTTCGCATGATGTACACTGTATATAGGTTAAATAAGCAGGGTGACAATATACAGCCTTGACATACTCCTTTCCCATTTTGGAACCAGTCTGTTGTTCCATGTCCAGTTCTAACTGTTGCTTCCTGACCTGCATGCAGATTTCTCAAGAGGCAGGTCAGGTGGTCTGGTGTTCCCATATCTTGAAGAATTTTCCAGTTTGCTTTGATCCACACAGTCAAAGGCTTTGGCATAGTCAATAAAACAGAAGTAGATGTTTTTCTGGAAATCTCTTGCTTTTTCAATGATGGCAATTTGATCTCTGGTTCCTCTGCCTTTTCTACATCCAGCTTGAACATCTGGAAGTTCACAGTTCACGCACTGTTGAAGCCTGGCTGGGAGAATTTTGAGTATGACTTTACTAGCATGTAAGATGAGTGCAGTTGTGTGGAAGTTTGAGCATTCTTTGGCATTGCCTTTCTTTGGGATTGGAATGAAAACTGACCTTTTCCAGTCCTTTGGCCACTGCTGAGTTTTCCAAATTTGCTGGCATATTGAGTGTAGCACTTTCACAGCATCATCTTTTAGGATTTCAAATGGCTCAACTGGAATTCCATCACTTCCACTAGCTTTGTTCATAGTGATGCTTCCTAAGGCCCACTTGACTTTGTACACCAGGATGTCTGGCCCTAGTATAGTTCTCTTGCATAATTCTTCTGTGTATTACTGCCACCTCTTCTTAATATCTCTGTCCCTAGCTGCTCCTATTTCATCTCAAGGCGGCTTGGAGCTGCTCTGCATCTGTTTTCCTGAACCTCTCACTCTGAATGTTCCAAATTTGAAAGTGGATGTTGCCTACAAGGGCTTCCTCAGCGGTATAGTGGTAAAGAATCTGCCTATAATGCAGGAGCTACAGGAGACTCAGATTCGATACCTGGGTCAGGAAGATCCCCTAGAGGAGGGCATGGCAACCCATTCCAATATTCTTGCCTGGAGAATCCCATGGACAGAGGAGCCTGGCGGGCTATAGTCCTTAGGGTCTCAAAGAGTCAGACATGACAGAAGCAACTTAGCACACACACACACACTGTCTACAAAGCTGAAAACTAGGGACTTTGGCTCTTCTGTACCCACAATCTGAATGTCTTGGTCCACGGGTTTCCTAGCATTTGAAGTTTTAAACAGAACTGGAAAACATCCGTGTTTGGTGCTCCCTGAAAGGTCTCCTTCATTGTCACAATGACTGTCTCCACCTCAGCTTCCCTGGCTCACTCTCAGATGTACATCCTTGTAGGGGCAGGACAGGGCTTCTAGACTTGCCATCTCCTTCCTGCCCATGCAGGGGTGACACCAGGTGTGAGGGGCACACAGTGAATGAAATTCTGTCCTGGCCTGCAAGGACTGAAGACTACTGGGCTTATGCACTGAGAAAATAGGGGAGGACTCAATTTGGGGTTTAAAGTTTGAGTAAGAGTTTTCTTGGCAGAGAGAGAAGGAGAGAAAGAAAAGGAGAGAGAGAGGAGGAGGGAGGGAGAAAAATTAACTAATTTCAGGCAGAAGGGCAAATGTAGGTGGAGGCCAGTTTGACAAAGAAGGAGAATTCTAATGTATCTGGAGCAAAAGGGACACAGGTGGAGAGTTCAGCAGAGGGTGTGGGGTCAACGTGAATTTCACTCCATAGGCAACATGGAGCTACTGCAAGTAAGACCAAAATGACATGGTCTGATTTGCATTTTCTAAAAATAACACTCTTGGAGGCAGAGTGGAAAAGGGCTCAAAAGGGGACTTAATTGCCAATCAAAGGAGGCCAACTGAAGGCTATTTCTAGACAAGAGATGATGGAGGGCTAAAAATGGCATGGTGATAATTGGAATAGAGAGAAAATGCTTGTGGACGAGAAACCACAACAAACGGGAGGTGTCAAGGGATTGGAGCGTAAGGAGCAGGAGCTTAATAATAGCAGTAGTGGGGGCAGCAGCCAGAGCATACACGTGGCACCTACTATGTGCCAGGCATTATTTTAAGGGCTTCACCAGAGTAAGGTCAAGAGAAAGGAGGAGAGGGGACCTCAAAGGTCCTTTCGAGGAGGAAGCAGAGCTGGGTAACAGGTTTGGTCTGAAGGACTCTGCTTCACTGTGCAACCTCAGCTTCCCCGCTTTCAGGGCTAATGGCCCCGTGAAACCAAAGCAGAAGCTCTCGGGACTTCCCTGATGGCCCAGTGGCTAAGATTCCACACTCCCAGTGCAGGGGGCCCCGGTTCAGGGAACTAGATCCCACGGGCCACAATGAAAAGTTTGAGTGCCGCATCTGAAGACCCCACCTGCCACAACTAAGAGCTGGTGCAGCCAAATACATTAATTAAATCGTTTCTAAAAGCTGAAGCTTTGTTGCACCTGGAGTCAGTCTTGAGAAGTCAGGGCAGCCATCAGTGATCTCAGTGCTACTATCCTGGGAACTCAGCCCACAGTCATTCTCCCAGTCCTAGGACCCTGGGTCCAAGCTCCTATCCTGGATTTGCCCTACCTCTGTCTCCTCAATGATACCAACCTGCATGGAAGCCCAAAGGGGCATCCTTGCTTTCTCCCAGCTTCCAGTGACCCCTTTTCCTCAGAACCAGCCTATACGTCCTCCAAATTCTCCAGGGTCTGCTTCCGGCCACAGCCAGGCCCACAGGCTCTCATGCAGTCGTGCCTAACCCACCTGCCACACATCAGCTACCACTTAGGCCCCCTACTGCTGGGCAACCCTGACTGATGGGTTCTTGGGAGCTCATGCTTCCAGGATTAATGAGAGTGACGGATGCTCTCAGATGTGGTGCTGGAGCAAGGTCAGCTCTCGCCCACGCCTGCCCTACCCTAGGTGGCTGCCCCGTCCCGGCTGACCCGGTGTTAGTAAAGGACATCTGGCCTCCAGATAAAGCCATGCAGAACCAGAGCTGTGGGAAGGGGCAAAGTGAGAGCAGTGTCAGAGCTGGCGGCAAGCTTTCTAGCCTGGAGGAGGAGTGTAGCACCAGGAGAAGTAGAGTCGCTGAAAGGCCGGGAAGCAGTTCTGTGCCCTCTGTTCTGGGGGTGAGATCTCTGGCCCCACCACCCACCCACGCCTTGCAGGCAGCTGTGCGCTTCAAACCATCTGTATCGCAGAATGCCACCCGACTCACCAGGACACACATCTGCTTGGGGGTGGGGACATGACGCTTCAGATGACTCCAGGGCCGCTGCACAGCTCTGCTCCTTCCAGTGGGGCCAATTTTCCACTGTGCAAAGCCCATGAGCTGCCAATCTGTGGCTGTTTGTGGGCCATTTGTGCTTGCTAACGAGGACCAGTTGTCATTGAGGGCACCCCTGATTTTCACAGCTGAACACTACGGCTGCAAGCAACTCGCAGTGAATTTCCACAAAGACACAGGAATCTTCAGTTCAAGACATCAGCTTCCAAACACGTCTTGAATTCTTCTTTTTTAAATTTTTTAAAATTTATTTATATTTTATTGAGGGATAATTGCTTTACAGAATTTTGCTGTTTTCTGTCAAACCTCAACATGAATCATCCAAAGGTATACATATATCCCCTCCCTTTTGAACCTCCCTCCCATCTCCCACCCCATCCATCCCCTCCAGATTGATACAGAGCCCTTGTTTGAGTTTCCTGAGCCATACAGCAAATTCCCCTTGGCTGTCTATTTTACATACGGTAATGTAAGTTTCCACGTTACTCTTTCCATCCATCTCACCCTCTCCTCCCTTCTCCCCTTGTCCATAAGTCTATTCTCTCTGTCTGTTTCTCCATTGTTGCCCTGTAAATAAATTCTTCAGTACCATTTTTCTAGATTCCGTATATGTGCTTTAGAATATGGTATTTATCTTTTCTTTTTCTGACTCTCTTCACTCAGTATAATAGGTTCTAGGTTCATCCCCCTCATTAGAACTGACTCAAATGTGTTCCATTTTATGCTGAGTAATATTCCATTGTGTATATGTACCACAACTTCTTTATCCATTCATCTGTCAATGGACATCTAGGTTGCTTCCATGTTCTAGCTATTGTAAATAGTGCTGCAATGAACAATGGGACACATGTTTCTCTTTCAATTTTGGTTTCCTCAGGTTTCCTTTGGTTTCCTATATGCCTAGGAGTGGGATTGCTGGGTTATATGGTGGTTTTATTTCTAGTTTTTTAAGGAATCTCCATACCGTCTTCCATAGTGGCTGTATCAATTTACATTGCCACAAACAGTGCAAGAGTGTTCCCTTTTCTCCACACCCTCTCCCACATGGAAAATTCTTAAAGAATCCAGGAAATAGCAGTAAAGGACACAGCTTTATGGCCTCCCAGGAGCATGCTCTGGGTGTTCCTTAATGGTACTAGGGTTTTAACCTTTGCAAATCGCTGTCCCACATGAAGAATGAACACTCCTTCATTCCTTCTTCAGAGCCCTGCCTTGCATCCTCATGGGAAATTTTAACAAAGTATGGCCAATCCAGACTAGTCTGCTGCTGCTGCTGCTAAGTCACTTCAGTCATGTCTAACTCTGTGCGACCCCATAGACGGCAGCCCACCAGGCTCCCCCGTCCCTGGGATTCTCCAGGCAAGAACACTGGAGTGGGTTGCCATTTCCTCCTCCGATGCATGAAAATGAAAAGTGAAAGTGAAGTCGCTCAGTCGTGTCCAACTCCTAGTGACCCCATGGTCTGCAGCCTACCAGGCTCCTCCGTCCATGGGATTTTCCAGGCAAGAGTACTGGAGTGGGGTGCCATTGCCTTCTCCACCAGACTAGTCTACATAGCAGCAATTAGTAAGCTAAAGTTCACTAACAAGGAGCAAAGCAATAGTCTGTATATGTGTATAGGAGTGTGGGTAGGTGAATGATAGATCTAGAGAGAGACAGATAATAGACAAGATATTAATAGATAAATAGAGAGTAAAAGGGGCTTCCCTGGTGGCTCAGACAGTAAACAATCTGCACACAATGTGGGAGACCCGGGTTCGATCCCTGGTTGGGAAGATCCCCTGGAGAAGGGAATGGCAACCTACTCCAGTATTCTTGACTGGAGAATTCCATGGACAGAGGAGCCTGGCAAGCTACAGTCAATGGGGTTGCAAAGAGGTGGACACAAATGAGTGACTAACACACACACACCCAGACAGTAGAAGACAAATATATAGATATAGATAATTAGGGCTTCCTAGGTGGCTCAGTGGTAACGGATCTGCCTGCCAATGCAGGAGGTGGGTTCAAGACCTAGGTCAGGAGGATCCCTTGGAGAAGAAAATGGCAACCCACTCCAGTATTCTTGCCTGGGAAATCCCATGGTCAGAGAAGACTGGCAGACTACTAACTATGGGATCACAAAAGAGTCAGACACAAGTAAGCAGCTAAACAGCAATAGATAATTAATAGATAATAAGTAGAAGATAGATAAACAGTAGAGGATAGATATATAAATATAGATAGTAAGTATTAATAGAAGATAAATATTAGAAGATATATAAATACAGATAATAGATAATGGATAGAAGATATATAGATATAGATAATAATTGATAGATAATAGAAGATAGATAAATGGATAGTAGAAAATAGAAATATAGATAAGAGCTAGATGACAGACAAAACATCAGGCCTTACCATTTGGGAAGGATAAAGTGGGGTTGCCTTATGGTGAATCCACACTCCCCAAGTTACTCAAGAAGAAAATTTGCCCTTGTCAAAGGGTCCTCCCGTTATTTCTGACAGCCCCCAAAGCAGAATACGTTGTAATGCTATTCAAGGGCTGTGAGGTCAGCAGTCCCTGCCGGGATGCTAACAGGTTCCAAGGGACGTTCCTGACTCTGCCGTCCCTCAGCCTGGCCGGGAGTGTCGGGTGCTCGCTCTCCAGCTCCCACCCGGTCTAGAATCATGCTACTGAAGGTGTGGTCCATGGATCTGGAGCATTAGCATCACCTGGAAGTTTGTTAAAAATGCTCAGGTCCCATTCCCAGAAGTTCTTTTCTGATCAGTATGTGATGCAGCTAGGCTGCTTCTCAAATTTTAATGACTGAGGATTCATATAGGGACTCAGTTCAAACACAGATTTTGATTCTTTGAGGTCTATGGTAGGGGCTGAGATTCTGCATTTCTACAAACTTGGGGCAGTTCTGACCTTCCTGGTCCCCAGATCATACTTTGTGTAGCAAAAACATGGAGACTAGTTCTCTCAGCCTCCAGTATCAGCCCCTCCACCTAGTTCCTCTTTTTGAAAGCTCCCCTCACCTTCACCCCTAGAAGTGACAATATGTCTTGCTTCTGCCAATTTTCTGAGACAGGAAAAAAAGATTAGAATCCTGCCTCACAACCCAAGAGGAGTCCAAACAAATGTGCTTTATGTTGATCTGAGAAAGATTCTAGAAGAGATGGTTTCTGAGCATTTAAAAAAGGAAGTAGCAGGGATTCATTTGAAACACAGCCGTGACAGGTTAGCTTCACACCCTTTTTCCCCACTGGGTACAGGACTCTTTGAGGTTTTACAATGGTTTTACTTTTCAGGAGTATTCTCACCACTTGCCAAATACAACTGAAGAAAAATTACACCCCCCTTAGACTGCAGTCTCTATCTAGAACTGAGCCCATGACTCTATGTAACAGTCCATTTTACTCTACAGTCTTCCTCCTCTCCCTACCCAAAACCCACCTTCCCCTTCCCTTATAAGAGACGCTGCTCCTTCAAGGTCCTGGTAAAAAACAGAATCCATCAAATGAAACATTCACCCCAGTATCCACTCTGCTTCTTCCTTTCCATCTCAGTGGCTGAGCTCTCCCTCCCTTATAGGAGACTAACCCTACCATGTAAGACCTGAGCCTTCCCCTCTCTCTTCCTCAGAGCCTTCATCAATTGACTTCTTAATCTCCCCAAACTCATGGTCTTCCCTCCTCATGATCCGTTTCCATTGCCCTTAAATAAATTCAAGTCCTTCCCATCTTTTAAACCATGAGTATTATTTCTAAAACTCTCCATCAACTTTTGGCTTCTACCCTGTCTCTCTGCTTTCTTTCAGAGTAAAAGCTATTGGAAAAGGTGTGCAGTAACTTCTCCATATCTTCACTCCCCACTTACTCTTCAAGCCACAACACCTGAATTGTTCTGGCAAAGACATCACCATTGCCCTGTCTTTTGCTAAAGCCAACGAATGGTCCTCAGCCCTTGTTTACCTTGACCTCTCTTTCTCTCTCATCGGGTCTTAGCTGTGGCACACGGGATCTTCAGGCCACCTGCGGGGATTTTTTTTTAAGTTGTGGCATGCGGAATCTTTAGTTGTGGCATGCAGGATCCTTAGTTATGGCATGCAAACTCTTACTTGCAGGATCAATCAGTTGAGTTCAGTTGCTCAGTCATGTCAAACTCTTCGTGACCCCATGGACTGCAGCATGCCAGGCTTCCCTGTCCTTCACCATCTCCTGGAGTTTGCTCCAATTCATGTCCATTGAGTCAGAGATGCCATCCAACAACCTCATCATCTGTTGTCCCCTCCTCCTGCCTTCAATATTTCCCAGCATCGAGGTCTTTTCTAATGTCAGTTCTTTGCATCAGGTGGCCTTCAGCATCAGTCCTTCTGATGAATATACAAGATCTAGTTCCCCCTCCAGGGATGGAACCACGGACCCCTCCATTGGGAGCGCAGTCTTAGCCACTAGACCACTGGGAATTCCTGACCTCTCTTCTTAAAAAGCCTGTTGTCACTGTCCCCAACTAACTCTTCTTTCAGTCTTCCTGCCAGACCTCCTTCCCCTGCTGATTCTCTTCTCCTTTCTCAACTCTGAAAGTTTGCATCCACTCCCAGGGCTTTGAATTCCTCCTAGGTGTGATCACCACATTTAAATATGTCCCTTTGTTCCAGATGCCCATCTCCAACTGCTTGTCCAACATCTTCATTTGAATGACAGAGAGAAAACTCAAACCTACCTTGATACAAGGCAAACCATTTACTCCCACCTCCCACAAAAAGAAAAAAAAATGCTCCATCCTCACTGGTTGCCTCTCTCAGCAAGTAGTGTCACCATCATTCAAAAGTGCGTGCACAGGACCTAGGCATATCCATGATGACCGCAAGTGTGTTCTTTCAGCTAAACCTCCCAAACTCCTATCCAATAGGACCCTTTCTCCCACCTCTCCATGGCTTCCCTGGTGAAGCTACCATTATCTCTAGCCTGGACCACTAACGATGACCTAATTGGTCTTCTGACTTCACTTTGCCTGCCTAGAATACATCCTCCACATGGCAGCAATGGTGGTCTTTGCAAATCATAAATCAGATCAGACTGTATCACTAATGAAAATTCTCCCAAATCTTCGCATCACAACCAGAATGAAATCTAAACTCTAGCAAGGTCTGAAAGAGCCTACATGAACGAGGATGTACCTTCTTCACCTCTCTCATGTCATCCCTCCCCCACCCTCCTTCTTCTTGCTCAGGACAGTCCAGCTGTTCTGGCTGCTCTTGCTCACAAAGGCTAAGTGATTCCTGGAGCTTTATACTGCTGCTCCTTAGTCATCTTGGGATTTTCCTATGGATTGTCACATGGATGCCTCCTTCTCATTCAGGTCTCAACCAAAATGCCCTTCCTCTTTGCCTTAGCATCCTATCTAAAACAGTCTCACCTAGCCACTCTCTTCCACGTTACCCTATATTATCTTTTTTGTGCCACTTGTGAATGACTGAAGTAATTTTTGTGTGTTTGTCAGCTGTCTCCTCCCATCGCCACCAGAATATATGTTCCTTGAGGACATCTATGACTATCCTTGGCCCATCAGAGGTACTCAGTTTGCTGGATGGATGAATAAATGGATGACTAGATGGATGGATAGATACTAATCTCATAAGGTTTTATCTCAGCCTCTCTTTACTCCACATACTCTTCCAAAACATTTTCATCTACTCCATAGTCAGCTGTTATCTCTGGGCAAGTGATCCCCCAATCTTTATCTCTAACCCAGCTCTCTCCAGACCCCATGGATGGATGTATTCAGCTGCTTTTTAGACATCTCTAGCTAGATGCCTCACAGTGCCTCAACCTCAAATGCTCAAACTGAAACCTATTCCTCTTCTTAATTTCTTATCCAAATGAAGACTGCCATTACGTACTCAGGTGCCAAGGCTGGGATTCTGAGCGTCAAGCTTCACTCCCTCCTCCCAAATGTTACCAAGCCCTGATGATCCAGTCCCCAATCTGTATCCTTCACTCCATCCACACCACCTCCATCAGCCCTCACCCTGAGCACTGAGACAGCTCTAGTGCCCTCTCCACTTCTAGATGTGTTCAATCCCCTCCACTCGCAGCCTAAGTGGTATTTCTTTAGCTCAGTTCTTCTGTTTCCCATTATGATGAAAACTGAAGTCTAAAACCCTCAGCCTTTCATAATCTGACCTCACTATTCTCCACCATACATTATCCTTACGCTATTCAAAGCACCTGCAGGTCCTTCAATATGCATGCCTCTGAGCCTTCTCCTCTTCTCAAGTGCCATTTATCCTGTATCTTCTGCTTCTACTTTCTATGCAGTATTTATTGAGGGTGCTACCCTTGTAAAGGAGCCTTTCCTCCTGCTCCGTGGCACCTTCCAGGTCTCCATTAGGGACTTCTCCCCACCTGTTATCATAAAACCCAGTGCCTCTTTTATTACACCGCAGGCACTGCGTTATATTTGCCTTCTCACATATCTGTGACTTCTCTAAAGGCAGTGACAGAGCCTTAAACATCTCTAAATCCTCAATACGGAGAACAGAGCTGACACAGAAAAGGCATTCAAATATGTGTAGATTGATGGGTGGGAACTTGTGGGAGTACAGCATATATTTTGGAAAACCTAATAAGGGCTCCAGGCATTTTTGACAGGATAGAGTGATGAGCTGGGTTTAACAAGATAAAATTTAATTGGAACAAATGTAAGGTTCTGCCCTTGGGTCCAAAAGGCATATATGCGGAAAGAGGGAATGGTGTGCAGCTGCAGTTTATGTGAAAAGCCTGGGGAGTCAGAGTTGTCAGGGAGCTCAGCGCGGGTCAATAGTGTGATCTGACTGCCAAAAAAATTAACACAACCTTAGCTTGCACTAAAAGTGTAGCTTCTAGAATGAGAGATAACGCATGTGCCAGCCAGACTATACCTTGCTTCTGGGTTCATTCTGAGCATCACACTTCATGGGCCAGGCTCTAGCAGACTCTGAGGGAAAAGACCAGGGTGGTGAGGGGACTTTAGGTAAACTCAGATGAGAAACAGGTGGAGGATCGGGGTCTGCTTCGCCTTCAGAAACTGTGCATGCGTGCTTACTAAGTCACTCCAGTTGGGTCTGACTCTTTGGGACCCCACGGACTGTAGCCTGTCAGGCTCCTCTGTCCATGGGATTCTCCAGGCAAGAATACTGGAGTGGTTTGCCATTCCCTGCTCCAGGGTATCTTCCTGACTCAGAGATTGAACTTGGGTCTCCTGTCTCGCTGGCAGATTCTTTACCATCTGAGCCATCCAATATAAAATTGAAAATTAAAAAAAGTACAGATCGGATTATGTCACACACACACACACAGTCAGAATCCCTTCATCCCACACACATATCTCCCCTACCATTCAACCCCTACCCAAACCCCTGATTTAAACCCTTCCAGGACTTTCCAGTGTCCTCAGAGCTCAGAAGCACAGCTCTCCATGCAGCCAGTAAGGCTCCGCTCATTCTGGTCTCATCTTCCTCTTTCTCCTTATTCCTTCTGCCCCCACTTAGGAACCTCTCGCCAAACTCTCCTGCTCAAGACTTTTGCTGGGGCAGTTCCATTCACCTGGAAAGCTCTTCTTTACCTTCACTTTTTAAAGTATGGTTTTTTTAAAAAGTTACTTGGCTACACCGGGTCTTAGTTGCAGCATGCAGGATCTAGTTTCCTAACCAGGGTTCGAATCTGGACCCCTTGCATTATGAGCTCAGAGTCTTAACCACCAAACCACCAGGGAAGACCCTCCTCTCTCCCTTCTTAAACCTAATGCATGCTTTGCATCCTTGACATCTTGACAGAGTCAGGCTCTAACCCTTAAGAGAACAGCTCATTGCCTTTATTCCAGGCTCTCCTCACCACAGATGACTCCTTGCTTCTTTGTTTGCTGTTTCACCTATGAGATTGTAAGCACCAGGTGGGCAGGGGCTAAATCTGGGTTTGCTCACCATCTCTTTGCCTTGTCAGCACAGAAGAGCTTCAGCAAATATGTGCTGAACAAGCCAAGGAATGGACAGATGAGACGACTGGAGGCAATGACTATTTGGACATAGTCTGGGAGGGAATTAAAAGCCTCTAAGTGAGTGGCCAGAATAGATGTGAATTAAGGTCTGTTTTCAATGCCCAAATAACTGCTCTTTAGGACTTCCCTAGAGGTCCAGTGGTTAAGACTCCACACTTCCAATGCAGGGGATGCAGGTTTGATCCCTGAGTGGGGAACTAAGAACCCACATGCTGTGCAGCCCCGCTTCCCCCTCCCCCCCCCCCAAAAAAAAAACCTGCGAAGAGAAACAGAGATGGTGAGAAAGACAGGGAGAAAAATGATTCATCATGTTGTTGACATGAGCATGGTACCCTGCACATAATAGATTCTCAATGAATATTTATTGAATGACAGAAGGGATGCATGGGTCAAAGGTAGATGGATACAGAAGTGTCACTTGCTTTGGAGTCAGACAGGCCTGAATATCCTCTGACTCTGCCACATACTAGTTGCCGTTCTTACACAAATGACCAACTGCCAGTTCTTGAACTCATGCTAGTCCATGACTGTGTTCTCATCTGTCCTTTGCAAAATGAAAAAAAAAGAAAGAAAGTCTGCTCTTCACTATCAAAAAATCCCATCCATAAGGCCTCCCTGGTGGCTCAGTGGTAAAGCATCCACCTGCCAATGCAGAAGACACAGGTGCTGTCCCTGGCCCGGGAAGATCCCACGTTCTGCAGAGCAACTAGACCCATGCGCCACAACTACGGAGCCTGTGCTCTAGAGCCCGGGAGCTGCAGCTGCTGAGGCTGCACGCCCTAGAGCCCACGCTCCAAAAAGCAAGAGAAGCCACTGCAGTGAGAAGCCCGCGTGCCGCAACTAGAGAAGAGCCTGATGAGCAATGAAATCCCAGCACAGCTAAAAATAAAACAAGGAAATAAATATAATTATTAAAAAAATTCCCACCCATAATTCAAGGGAATCTCGAACATTTGCCTTTCGAATTTACCAAGGACCTCTCATGAATCCTCCACCCCTTTTAAGATAACTGTTTTAGGGCACTTGCCGTATCACACCTAATCCTAAAGACATTTGTGATTTGTCGTAATCCCTCCTCCTGAATCCATTTGGGGAGATGGTTGGATGCATCACTGACTCAATGGACATGAATTAGAGTAAGCTTCGGGAGTTGATGATAAACAGGGTGGCCTGACAAGCTGCAGTCCATGGGGTCGCAAAGAGTCGGACACGACCAAGCAACTGAACTGAACTGAACACATTCATCTGTGCGTACCCCTCCCAGTACACCCCAACCCGAAACCAGTGGTCAGCATACGCTTGTGGTACATCCGGGTAAATGGATAACATTTACTTGATATCTCACCGTGCTGTATTTCACTGTCTTGTTTTTCAAATATGCAAGTGTGTTTGCACAGACTAAGTGACTTATGCTACAGGTCATATCCCATCATAAGAAGATGCAGAAATCCTTCTGATTATACCAGCCTCGTTGCTGTTGAGTTGCCAAGTTGTGTCCGACTCTTTGGAACCCCATGGGCTGCAGCATGCCAGGCTCCTATGTCCTTCACTCTCTCTCTCCTGGAGTTTGCTCAAGTTCATGTCCATTGAGGTAGTGATGCCATCCAACCATCTCATCCTCTATCACCCCCTTCTCTTCCTGCCCTCAATCTCTCCTAGCATCAGGATCTTTTCCAAGGAGTCAGCTCTTTGCATCAGGTAGCCAAAGTATTAGAGCTTCAGCTTCAGCATCAGTCTTTCCAATGAATATTCAGGACTGATTTCCTTTAGGATTGACTGGTTTGATCTCTTTGCAGTCCAAGGGACTCTCAAGAGTTTTCTCTAGCACTAGAATTTAGAATTCGGAATACAGTGGCATTCGGAGAAGGCAATGGCACCCCACTCCAGTGCTCTTGCCTGGAAAATCCCTTGGACGGAAGAGCCTGGTGGGCTGCAGTCCATGGGGTTGCTGAGGGTCGGACACGACTAAGCAACTTCACTTTCACTTTTCACTTTCATGCATTGGAGAAGGAAATGGCAACCCACTCCAATGTTCTTGCCTGGAGAATCCCAGGGATGGGAGAGCCTGGTGGGCTGCTGTCTATGGGGTCCCACAGAGTTGGACACGACTGAAGCGACTTAGCAGCAGCAGCAGCAGCAGCATTCTGTTGAATCAGTTGGGAATAGAGAGACAAGTAGGCATGGAGCACTGAGATCCCGGTTATGAAAGGTTTCTGTTGCAACCCTTTTCTTGAATGTGACCTGTGTGTGCTTTAATGAATTTTTAAACTATCTTCCTTCAGGCTGCCAATTACAGTCAATTTTCACTCATCTAAAAATCATAAACAGTAAATTAAGTTGAACATTACTCATTTAATACTTCCCTGTGGGCTTTCTATTTTTCCCTCCCCAAATTTAAGGAAGCCCTATTAAATATGTAAGTATGAATTCACAAGCCATTGACTCAGAAGAGGATGCAAAAATTTAACTTTGTTTTTCTAAGCTGAACTTAATTTCTGTCCCACACCCCCAGCTGAAATCTGAAGTCTGGCCAGTACATGGTGAACTCAGTTAAATTTGGGATCTCCTTTTCTGCTTCCAGCCTAGTTCCTCATCCTGGCATTTAGGTTCTGGCTCTCCACTCGCAGTAGATTTATAAAGCCGTATTTTGGGCTGCTGGGTGCGCATGCATGCTCAATCATGTCTAACTCTTTGCAACCCCATGGACTGTAGCCAGCCAGGATCCTCCATCCATGGGGTTTCCCACGCATGAACACTGGAATGCTTTGCCATTTTCTTCTCCAGGGGATCTTCCCGATCCAGGGATCGAACCCATATGTCTTGTGACTCCTGCATTGGCAGGCGGGGTCTTTACCACTCTGCCACCTGGGATGCAGGTGGATGTTGCAGTCAATCAAATCCTGGGGTCACCTCTCCAAGCTGACATCTGTTGAGGTGTCTCTGTCACTGTCTGGCTTCAGGCAGGACCTGGCATCATTTAGGATTGTGCTCCACTGAAAATACTTGTCCTGACTTACGGTGAGTTAAATTAGTGCTTCTTATAGTTTGGTCTCTGAAAGTTGCATCAGCCTCATCTGGGTCCTTATTAGAAACACAGATTCTTAGGCCCCACTCCAGGAGACTAAATCAGAACTAGTAATCCCTGCACAAACTAAGCCTTCCAGGTGTGATTCTGACGCATGCTCAAGCTTGGGAACCAATAATTTACTTCACGAAACACAAAGTCTGCAAGTTAGTGGCTGTTGTTTGGTGACAGCCTGGCCACTCCCAGCTGCAGTGGAAGCTGAGAAAACACGGTTAACACTTGGGGTCCCGGTAGCGGCAGGAGGAATGGAGGTGGACAGTGCATCAGTTTCTGCCCCAGAGTCATGTGCGCGGCACAGCAGGGTCCTCTTTTGTGTAATGACGAGCCACGGGGCCCACCAGCCTCGCTCAGCTACCTGCCACCCTGGCCTGGGAGCCCTGAGGCTTCTGCCAGTTTCACCTTGCTGGTTCAAGGTCATCAGGAGCTTGTTTCTCATCCTCTGACTGCAGCAGATTCCTCTGCAGTTATTCCTCCCAGACCATACCAAGCACATCTCCTGCAAAGCAGCCCTCTAGGCTCAGGAGCTCATAGGCTTCAGAAGCTCTGTTGCCCACCTCCCTTTGACAGTGGGGCATCAGTAAGGGACGTGGAGAGGCAGAACACTAGCAGGAACCTAATTGCTTCATAAATCAGTGATCCCTAACCTTTTTGGCACCACAGACCAGCTTCCAGAGATTTGAGTGCATTACATTTATTGTGCCCTCTATTTCTACTATTATTATATTGTAATATATAATGAAATAATTATACAACTCACCATAATACAAAATCAGATCATCAGGCATTAGATTCTCATAAGGAGCATGCAACCTAGATCTCTCTCATGCACAGTTCATAGCAGGGTTCGTGCTCCTCTAAAATCTAATGCCACCAATGGTCAGAGCTCAGGTGGTAATGCAAGTCACAGGGAGCTGCTGTAAATACAGATGAAGCTTCACTCACTTGCCTGCAGCTCACCTCCTGCTCTGCAGCCCAGTTCCTAACAGACCACAGATCCGTACCAGTCCATGGCCTGGGGGTTGGGGACCCCTGTTATAAATCAAGCCAACTCCAACCCAGCAAGAGTCCCTGTTTTCAAAATCTCATCTTAAATGGAAAAAAATTAAAAAAGATACTGATACAATTTATATTCTCCAAAATCTCTCTGACTTACACAAGGATTTCATCTTAAAAGCAAAGTATGGGAAGCCCTTTTTCTCCAACCCTGTTCTTGAGGCAATGGAAGCCTCAAATGCAATGTCTGTAGGAGGGAGAGGTGGAGAGAGTCATCTAGAGGAGATGAGACAGGGAGGAGGGTGGGAGGCATTGACTACTTGACTGCATCCTCTCAAATCCAGAATGACTTCATAAACACTAGTTGCTCTTTTCAAAAAAACATCTCTGGAAGGGTATTTTGTACAGATGTTGGAGTGTGTTGGTGGGGGGTGTTTCCCTTAATGCTGTGTCTACAAAGTCCAAAATAGCAGTAGGCAACAAAATCCCTCTCAAACCCAGTTATTTTGAGAGGAAACCTAGTGGAGTGGAAGGAATAGTGGGGTAAGAACTGGCTATTCTCTCCAGCTCTGTCACTTCTTAAATAGGTAATCACAGCCAAGTGATTTCATCTCTTTGAATCCTGGATTATATAATCTATAAAAAACAAGTGAAACTATCTGTCTAGTGTATACTTTCATACCTATTTCACAGATGCTGGTTGTGAAGGTCATAGGAATTCAAGACACACAAAAGTACATTTTTTTTTTTTTTGAGGTATAATTGACAAGTGTGTGTGCGCACTCTGTTGTAGTCCAGCTCTTTGCAACCCCATGAACTGTAGCCTGCCAGGCTCCTCTGTCCATAGCATTCCTCAGGGAAGAATACTGGAGCTGGTTGCCATTTCCTACTCCAGCGGATCTTCCCAATCCAGGGATCGAACCCACGTCTCTTGTGTCTCCTGCATTAGCAAGCATATTCTTTACCACTAGCATATAACCTTATGCTAGTTTCAGGTGTAGAACAATGGTAATTCCCACAAAAAAGATATGTCCATGACCTATGCCCTCCAACACATGTAAATTTGACTTTATTTGGGAAAAGAATCTTTATAAATTCAATTTAGTTAAGGTAGACCATTCCCATTTAAAATAATAATTGATCAAGTTGGATTACTGTCTCTCACATATAGGACTGTTTTTCTGTTTTCTGTTTGTTATATTTGTTATCTGGGGTTTTTCCTTCCTTTTTCTGTCTTCTTTGATATTTTTTATGGTATCAAAGATTATATATTTGCATTATTCAAGAAAATTATTTGTCATTCATAAAAACATGATTATAAAAAGATCAAATAACCTAGAAGCAGATGGAGTAAATTACATAAAGCCCTTTTTCATTCCTCTTCTTCCAATCCTAGTGCCTTGGGCAAAGGAAACTATCAACAACTTGATATCCATTATTACAGACTTTTTTCTAGGCACCCACAGACACACATATGCCATGTATATGTAAACAGGTTCATAACCACATGAATGTAAGCAGGAGAGTGCAATTAAGTATTATGGTACAACTTGTTTTTCATATCACTATGTCTTAGAAATATTTTCATGTCCACACTATGAAGCCGTTTTTATCTGCTGCAGAGTATAGCATGGTAGGAATTGGCATGTACTAATTCAACAATTTCTTTGTTTATGTACAATCATGTTGTTTCTAATTTTTTATTATTTCAAAAAATGCTTTGTAAGGCACGTTCTCTTGGCAAAACTCAATTAGCCTTTGCCCTGCTTCATTCTGTATTCCAAGGCCAAATTTGCCTGTTACTTCAGGTGTTTCTTGACTTCCTACTTTTGCATTCCAGTCCCCCATAATGAAATAGACATATTTTTTGGGGTGTTAATTCTAGAAGGTCTTGTAGGTCTTCATAGAACTTTCAACTTCAGCTTCTTCAGCGTTACTGGTTGGGGCATAGGCTTGGATTACTGTGATATTGAATGGTTTGCCTTGGAAACGAACAGAGATCATTCTGTCGTTTTTGACATTGCATCCAAGTACTGCATTTCAGACTCTTTTGTTGACCATGATGGCCACTCCATTTCTTCTGAGGGATTCCTGCCCACAGTAGTAGATATAATGGTCATCTGAGTTAAATTTACCCATTCCAGTCCATTTTAGTTTGCTGATTCCTAAAATGCTGACATTCACTCTTGCCATCTCCATTTGACCACTTCCAATTTGTCTTGATTCATGGACCTAACATTCCAGGTTCCTATGCAATATTGCTCTTTACAGCATCGGACCTTGCTTCCATCACCAGTCACATCCACACCTGTGTGTTGTTTTAGCTTTGGCTCCATCTCTTCATTCTTTCTTGAGTTATTTCTCCACTGATCTCCAGTAGCATACTGGGCACCTACCAACCTGGTGAGTTCATCTTTCAGTGTCCTATCTTTTTGCGTTTTCATACTGTTCATGGTGTTCTCAAGGCAAGAATATTCAAGTGGTTTGCCATTCCCTTCTCCAGTGGACCACATTCTGTCAGAACTCTCCACCATGCCCTATCTGTATTAGATGCCCCTACACGGCATGGCTCATAGTTTCATTGAGTTAGACGAGGCTGTGGTCCATGTGATCAGATTGGTTAGTTCTCTGAGATTGTGGTTTTCAGTCTGTCTGCCCTCTGATGGAGAAGGATAAGAGACTTATGGAAGCTTACGGAACACCCGTACAGAAGCTTATGGAACACTCTCTTCCAAAAACACAAGAGAAGATTTCACACATGGACATTGCCAGATGGTCAATACTGAAACCAGATTGATTATATTCTTTGCAGCCAAAGATGAAGAAGCTCTATACAGTCAGCAAAAACAAGACTGGGAGTTGACTGTGACTCAGATCATGAACTCCTTATTGCCAAATTCAGACTTAAATTGAAGAAAGTAGGGAAAACCACTAGACCACTCAACTATGACCTAAATTAAATCCCTTACAATTATACAGTGGAAGTGAGAAATAGATTCAAGGGATTAGATCTGATAGACAAAGTGCCTGAAGAACTATGGACAGAGGTTCATGACACTGGACAGGAGACAGGGATCAAGACCATCCCCAAGAAAAAGAAATGCAAAAAGGCAAAATGGCTATCTGAGAAGGCCTAACAAATAGCTGTGAAAAGAAGAGAAGTGAAAGGCAAAGGAGAAAAGGAAAAATATACCCATTTGAATGTAGAGTTCCAAAGAATAGTGAGGAGACATGAGCAAGCCTTCCTCAGTGATCAATGCAAAGAAATAGAGGAAAACAATAGAATGAGAAAGACTAGAGATCTCTTCCGGAGAAGGCAATGGCACCCCACTCCAGTACTCTTGCCTGGAAAATCCCATGGATGGAGGAGCCTGGTGGGCTGCAGACCATGGGGTCACTAAGTCAGAAAAGACTGAGTGACTTCACTTTCACTTTTCACTTTTATGCATTGGAGAAGGAAATGGCAACCCACTCCAGTGTTCTTGCCTGGAGAATCCCAGGGACAGCAGAGCCTGGTGGGCTGCCGTCTATGGGGTCGCAGAGTCGGACATGACTGAAGCGACTTAGCAGCAGTAGCAGTAGCAGAGATCTCTTCAAGAAAATTACAAATATCAAGGGAATATTTCATGCAAAGATGGGCTCAATAAAGGACAGAAATGGTATGGACCTAACAGAAGCAGAAGAGGTGGCCAGAATACACAGAAGAACTATACAAAAAAGATCTTCACGACCCAGATAATCAAGAAGGTGTGATCACACACCTAGAGCCAGACATCCTAGAATGTAAAGTCAAGTGGGACTTAGGAAGCATCACTATGAACAAAGCTAGCGGAGGCGATGGAATTCCAGTTGAGCTATTTCAAATTCTGAAAGATGATGCTGTGAAAAAAGTACTGCACTCAATATGCCAGCAAATTTAGAAAACTCAGCAGTGGCCACAGGACTGGAAAAGGTCAGTTTTCATTCCAATCCCAAAGAAAGGCAATGCCAAAGAATGCTCAAACAACTTCACAATTGCACTCATCTCACATGCTAGTAAAGTAATGCTCAAAACTCCCCCAGCCAGATTTCAATAGTACAAGAACCACGAACTTCCAGACATTCAGGTTGGATTTAGAAAGGCAGAAGAACCAGAGATCTAATTGCCAAAACCTGTTGGATCATTGAAAAAGCAAGAGAGTTCCAGAAAAAAAAAATTATTTCTGCTTTATTGACTATGCCAAAGCCTTTGACTGTGCGGATCACACTGTGTGGAAAATTCTTCAAGAGATGGGAATACCAGACCACCTGATCTGCCTCTTGAGAAACCTATATGCAGGTCAGAAAGCAACAGATAGAACTGGACGTGGAAAAACAGACTGGTTCCAAATAGGAAAAGGAGTACGTCAAGGCTGTATATTGTCACCCTGCTTATTTAACTTATATGCAGAGTACATCATGAGAAACGCTGGGCTGGGGGAAGCACAAGCTGGAATCAAGATTGCCGGGAGAAATATCAATAACCTCAGATATGCAGATGACACCACCCTTATGGCAGAAAGTGAAGAAGAATTAAAGAGCCTCTTGATGAAAGTGAAAGAGGAGAGTGAAAAAGTTGACTTAAAGCTCAATATTCAGAAAATTAAGATCATCACATCTGATCCCATCACTCTATGGCAAATAAATGGGAAAACAATGGAAACAGTGAGAGACTTTATTTGGGGGGGCTCCAAAATCAGAGCAGATATTGACTGCAGCCATGAAATTAAAAGGCACTTGCTCCTTAGAAGAAAAGCTATGACCAACCTAGACAGCATATTAAAAATCAGAGACATTATTTTGCCAACAAAGGTCCAACTAGTCAAAGCTATGGTTTTTCCAGTAGTCATGTATGGATGTGAGAGTTGGACTATAAAGAAAGCTGAGCACCAAAGAATTGATGCTTTTGAACTGTGGTGCTAGAGAAGACTCTTGAGAGTCCCCTGGACTGCAAGGAGATCCAACCAGTCCATCCTAAAGGAAATCAATCCTGACTATGCATTGGAAGGACTGATGCAGAAGCTGAAGCTCCAGTAACTTTGGCCACTTGATGAGAAGAACTGACTTACTGGAAAAGACCCTCATGCTGGGAAAGATTGAAGGTGGGAGGAGAAAGGGATGACAGAGGATGAGATGGTTGGAAAGCGTCACTGACTCAATGGACATGAGTTTGAGTAAACCCTGGGAGTTGGTGATGGACAAGGAGGCCTGGCATGCTGCAGTCCATGGGGTTGCAAAGAGTGGGCCACGACTGAGTGACTGAACTGACTAACTGATTGAAGGTACAGTCTTACACCTGATTCCTAGGACACCTGCATGAAGATTTCTTTAGGCTGGATGCCTATAGTCAGAGTTGTTGTTTAGTCACTGAATTGTATACAACTATAGTGACCCTGTTGGCTGTAGCCCACCAGGCTCCTCGGTCCATGCGGGATTTCCCAGGCAAGAATTCTGGAGTGCCATTTCCTTCTACTTCTTTGGTTTTAATTGAGATTTTATATGATTGCATCTTGTCTCCTCTCTTAGTGTATCAATTATACTTTGTTTATTTTGGCTGCACCATGTCTTAGTTGCAGCGTGTGGGATCTTTCATTGTGGCACTTGGGCTTCTCTCTAGTTGCAGAGCACAAGTTCCAGAGTGAGTGGGCTCAGTAGTTATGCTGTGAGGGTTTAGTTGCCCCGTGGCATGTGGGATGCAGTTCCCTGACCACAAGTTGAACCCACATGCCCTGTGCTGGAAGGTGGATTCTTAAGCACTGGACCACAGGGAAGTTCCACAGCTTCCAAGTTCTTCCCATGCTGGAGCTGAAGCTGGAAGAAGTCCAGCAGATCGTTTTATATCATGGAGGTTACAGTTGTGTTTGCTGATTTCCCAAAGTGTCCAGTCCCTCAGCTCCAGCCTGCTCTATCCTGCTGACCAGGCCTGGGCTAAAGAGAGAAAGCAGTTCCTAATCTAGATGCAAGAGATCCATCTTCCAATCTGATGTGAGCACCCCTCCTGCCTAGAGTTACTTGCACAAAACAAGAACAGTTATATTCCAGTAGGTCTTCCTTCCGATGTCTCAGCAAATAAAGAATCTGCCTATAATGCAGGAGACAGAGGAGACGCAGGTTCAAACCCTGGGTGGGGAAGATCCTCTGAAGGAGGAAAGGGCAATCCACTCCTGTATTCTTGTCTGGGAAGTCCCATGGATGAGGAGCCTCATGGGCTATAGTCCATGGGGTCGCAAAGAGTCAGACACAACTGGGCACATGGCACATGATCTGGGCTACCCTACAACTTAGTGGCACTGGTGTCATTGTTCCAGGATGTGGCTGCTGTGTTCTCAGTTCAGAAGCCTCAACTTTAAGCACTGGCACATGAGATCTCATCTCCCAGATAACCACTATTAATTATACTCCCATCCACCCCACAGCTCACCAGAATTAACCTGCTCTGTCCAAAAAAAAAAAAGTTTTTTAAATCAAGTATTTGATTATAATATGTACTTTTAAAACACTTAAGCAACTTGTTGGTTTTTTAAAAAAAAGAATTCTGATTTCCCCAGAACTCTTATAACCTGAACTCCTGACTGGCAGCATCACACAATGAGAACGGGCGCTTGCACTGATGATTCTGCAGTATTACAAGAGTCTGGAGAGCTTTTGAATCATCCAAGAAAGATTAAATTATGTTCAGTAGCACTTTAGCGTTAAGTGCATTTTATACTGTATTCCACATCGATGGAATCCAAGCATTCATATGAAGCACAAGGTGACTCTCTTCTCACCCACAAGCCAATGTGTTTTACTTCAATTTGAATTACAAAGGTCTGCTAAACATCCTCTACCCTGGTACACACTGGAAGGCATATTCCAATTATTTGTGGGACTCACAATTCCATGGTTAAGGAAAATCAAACAAGGAAGCAGACAAACAAATAAGTACAGCAGACAAGACACACCTTATAACCCCAGCACCCAACACATGCACAAGTTAATTGAACGAGTGTTTGCTCAATGACCTGTAGACAAAGGGCCGTATAGGCAGAGAGATGCAGGCAATCACAGAACGTGACACAGGAAGAAGATGTCTGCGCTCAGCTGTGGAGGATGCTCAGGACTCTGATAGTCTATAATAAAGTGGAGGGGAGAACGTTAGCAAATGGGAAAGTGATGAGAACTTTCAGGGAGTGGAGAAAAGCCTGGTATTTCTGGAATATGTGGGTGGAAAATGCCAGGAAGTGAGGCTGAAAAAGTAAATCACAGCCTGAATATCATGCCGAGAAATTTTAATGTTTTCCTGTGGACAATGGAATCTTGGTCAGATGTGCTTTAGGAAAATAACTCCAGAAGCTCCTGGAAGATGGATTGTGGTGAAAGGGGAAGATGGAGACACAGAGGCCAGTTAGAAAGCTGTAAATGCTCTTACTGCATAAGTTCAAGTAAAAGATAAGAGATTGCAGACAGTTCCCTGGTGGTCCAGTGGCTAAGACTCCATGCTCCCAATGCAGGAGGCCTGGGTTCAATCCCTGGTCAGGGAACTAGATCTCACATGCTGCAACTAAGATCCCACATGCTGCAATGAAGATCAAAGAACTTGCATGCTGCAACTAAGACCCAGTCAACCAAATAAATAAATATTTGTTATCTTTTTTTTAAAAAAAGAGAGAGAAGTGTTTGCAGTGATGGAATGAAAATAGGTACATAGTTTAAGAGAGACACTGCAGAGGTAGATTCAACAGCACTGGGCAACCAATCAGGTATGAGAGGTGGGAGCTGAGGATGGCTCCAGAGTCATTTGCAGAAAGAGCTACATCCCCACCCCACCCTATACGCACACCCTTTACAATGTAACAGCTCTCACCATCATCAAGAGGTGGCCTCTGTTTCTCTATCCTGTGAAACTGGATTCCAGCCGAATAGTTAGGCTGAGTGGAGGGAGAGGATGCTGCTATAATAGAATACCATGGACCATGTGCTTTGACAACAGATACACGTTTCTCACAGTTCTAGAGGTTGAGGAGTTCAAGATTAAGGCACCAGCAGATCCAGTATCTGGTGAAGTCACCCTTTCTCATTTACAAGCAGCTGTCTTCTTGTTACATCCTCATATGCCAAAGACACAGATCTCTTGTCTCCTTCTCTTCTTGGCATTGTTGTTCAGTCACTAAGTTGTGTCTGCTGCTGCTGCTAAGTCACTTCAGTCATGTCCGATTCTATGTGACCCCATAGACAGCAGCCCACCAGGCTCCCCTGTCCCTGGGATTCTCCAGGCAATAACACTGAAGTGGGTTGCCATTTCCTTCTCCAATGCATGAAAGTGAAGTCACTCAGTCATGCCCGACTCTTAGCGATCCCATGGACTGCAGCCTACCAGGCTCCTCCATCCATGGGATTTTCCAGGCAAGAGTACTGGATTGGGTTGCAATTGCCTTCTCCGAAGTTATGTCTAACTCTTTGCAACCCCATGGACTGCAGCATGTCAGGCTCCTCTGTCCTCCACTATCTCCCAAAGTCTGTTCAGATTCATGTCCATTGAGTTGATGGTGCTATCTAACCATCTCATCATCTGTCACCCCCTTTTCCTCCTGCTCTAAATCTTTCCCAGCATCAGGGGCTTTTCCAATGAGTTGGCTCTTCGAATCAGGTGGCCAAGTATTGGAGCTTTAGCTTCAGCATTGGTCCTTCCAATGAATATTCGGGACTGATTTCCTTTAGGATTGACTGGTTTGATCTCTTTGCAGTCCAAGGGACTCTCAAGAGTCTTATGCCAGCTCCACAATTTGAAAGCATCAGTCCTTCTCGTCTCTTCTAAAAGGCATTATTTCCATCATGGGAGCCCCACCCTCATGACCTCACCTCATCCTAATTTACCTCCCAAAGGTCCCACCTCTAAACGCCATCACATTGGAGAATAGGATTTCTGTGTATGAACTGGGGGAGGACACAGGCATTCAGGGCATAGTAAGACCTTTCCTGGAACTCCAACCACTTTGGCTGGGTCCTGCCCTCCTTGCCTACTCTTGTCAGACCAAGAAATTTGAAGTCAAGACCCTGCCCCCAAAGCTTTGATGCTGCCTAGACTCCTGCCAGGTGGGATAAAGTCATTTACAACCAAAACACTGCCACTCACCCAACTTCAAGAAATGTCCCTCTCCAGAGGTTCCTCCTGCAGCCCCATAGCCCCTACAATGGGGGATGGTTTGGAAACTAAAGGCAGCTGGTTGGAGCTGGAGTTCACCCATGCCTCCTTGAGCTCTATCAGTTGAATAGCGGGCTCTCCTTCTGCCCACCCCCCCCCCCAACCACCACCACCATCCTCATACCCTGATGGGGCCAGTCCTGCAGCTGGATTCCATGCATTCCACTTCTTGCTCTTCCACGGTCTCCACTGCTTTCCACTCCAGGAGAGAGAAGGCAGCCAGGTGCCAGGCGCTCTTGCCTGAGAGAAAGAGGGAATTTTCCCTGAGCATGTGGAGCTTCCCTGATGGCTCAGCCACAAGACTGCACCTGCAATAGGGGAGATGCAGGAAATGCAGGTTCGATCCCTGGAGCGGGAAGATCCCCTGGAGGAAGAAATGGCAACGTACTCCGGTATTCTTGCCTGAAAAATCCATGGACAGAGGAACCTGGCAGGCTACAGTCCAAAGGGTTGCAAAAGGTCGGACACCACTGAGCGAGCCAGCACAAGCTGAACAGAAACCTGAACAGGCAGGCAGATGTTGCCCAGATAATAGTTTCAAAAGCCACAAGCAGTGACTATAGCACCATACGTGTATCAGACAAGCACACCACACTATCCTCCGTTTCCCCCATGAAGCCAGCAGAGCTCAGTCCCCTCCTCTGGGGGCTTGGTTTGGCTTGGCATGTTCCTTGAGTTACTAGATTTCCCCTCTTCCCACCCCAAGAAAGAAAGAAATCATGCTGCATTTGACTATGCCCAAGAAAAGAGCTCAACAGGGACTTCCCTGGTGGCCCAGCGGCTAAGGCTTTGGGCTCCCAATGCAGGGGGCCTAGGTTTGATCCCTGGTCAAGGAACTAGATCCTTCATGCCACAAGTAAAACTTCACATGCCACAGCTAAAGAAGATCCTGTGTGCCACAACTAAGACCAAATAAATAAACAAATAAAAAAAAAAGAAGAAAAAAAAAGGAAGAAGGGAAAGAGCCCCACAAAAATCAGTGAACTGTTGTTCTGTGAGTCTTATCCTCTCTCAAAGATGTTTACTGTGGCATCATCAAGGATGTAGAGCAGGCCTTCCACTGAAGAACCAATAGCACTTCCCTAACTGGAACAGCAAGTGGGCTTATAATGCCAGGCTGTTTCAAGCACTCGAACACATACTCACTTAATCCTCTCAACCCCTCTCCCAACCCCCACCACCCTGACAAGGGATGTTTGATGACTCTGCTCCTTTTACAGATGTGGAAACTGAAGCCCAGATTGGTTCTGGCCTTGCCCAATGTCACAGCACTAGGAAAGAGGGAGTGGGGAGCGGGCAGGATTCCAGCCCCAGAGCACAGCCCCCTGCTCCTCCTGCATTCCCACATCAGCCCTCTGTCCCCTGACATCAGGAGAGGGATTCCCAGGGCCCTCACCCTGTATGCCAGCTGGGAGGGTTTGAGGTCTTTGGAGGGCTCACAGATCCCCTCACTGAGCCCTCAGAAATCCTGGGGAGGAAAGGGACTAGGCTAAGCATGAGCATTTTTCCCTTGTTAGATTGTCCATTTTTTCCTTTCGGCACATTCCTCATTTCAATCATTCCTTTTCCTTTCCAGACCCCAGGAGCCAGAAATAAACTCACACAATCTTTGCATTGATGTAAATAACCATTGGCTTTATTGAACCCATCTGCTTGGGCTATTGGTTGAAATCACAGCTCTGGAGTGTTTTCTAAGCAACCGTAGAGCATCAGGATATTTAAGCAAGTCTTCTGGATTCTTTCATTTCAGAAATACTTGCTGAGCACCTCCCAGGTGCCAAGCACACGGTGGGGGAACAAGGGGGTGGAGTCCCTCTGCCTGTGGCACTTTCAGTGCATTTCTGCCCCCTCTCATCTCTCACACCTCCCCTCCCCGGCCCTGGTCCTCGTACAGGCTGACTTTCACACTCACCGTTGCAATTGTGGCTTCCTCTGTACGCTGCATTTTGCCTCACTCTGCACGTGGCTGATGAATATATTTTACATATAAGCCTGCCTCAGAGCTGGAGGCCTTTGCCTGGAGCTCAGACTCAGAGCCTCAAGTCATCCAATCGTCCCAACAAGATAACATGTCAAATCCCCAGTCTGGGACTCTGGACTCAGACTGTTAGTTCCAACTGGACCAAATATACTTCCCACTACATTCACTTGTTTAGCCCAAGACAGCATCCTTGCAAGACCCCGCTTGCATCAGAATCATTGATGTGCCATTAAAACACACCTTCCCCCAACCTTCCAAATCAGGTCTCCGAAGGCGGGATCCAGGAGTCTGCCTCTGAAACCAGGTGGTTGGTGATTGGTGTGCTCCCCACAGTCAGATACCCACCTGCCTAGGTGACAGCCTCTGAAAGCTGGGGTTCACTCTGTTCCAAACACTGGACTCCACAATGCCAACCACACCACCAACAGATCTCCATGTCCAACCCTACTCATTCTTCAAGACCCATTTCAATGGCCCTTCTCTTGAGTTATCTGCTAAGAGTCTACCTTCTGTTACCCAGCTGGAATCAATCTCTCTCTCCTCTTTTGGTATTCAAGCTCCTATAGGAAATTCACATCTAAGTGAACCCGTCCACTGGGGAGGAAGTAAGATCCCCAGAGAATCTCTCCACTAAGAGGACATCGAGAGGAACAGGCTGCTGGTCTAAGACTCCTGCTCAGGTTCAGGAAAACCTGACATGTTCACTTTGCCTTCCTGCTTCAGAAAACCTTCTCTGGAAGGACTTTCAGTCCATGCTCTGCACTGGGCACCATGTGATCTCGATGGCTGACCAGTCACTTTGCTTCACGCTGCAAGTGAAAGGCCTCTCTGCAGAGGTGATATTTGAAGAGAAACCCAAAGAAAGAGGGTGAATCAGCCATCAGAAGGACTGCAGACTGAGAGAATGAGAGCACAAAGGCTTAAGAAAGAGAGAACATGTGAATTCCCTGATGGTCCAGTAGTTAAGATTCCACCTTCCAATGCAGGGAGTGTGGGTTCAATCCCTGGTTGGGGAACCATGATCCCACATGTAGCGTGCTGCAGCCAAAAAAGTGAAAAGTAAAGAGAGAGAAAACTTGACAAGTGTGAGGAAGAGGAGGAAGCTAGCATGGCTGAAGGTCATGAATGAGAGAATTTAAGATTGGAGATGCAAGGAAAAACTAGATTATGCATGACCTTGAGCACCAGGGGGAGAAATCTGGTATTTTCTAAGAGCAAGGGTAAATTGATACAAATAATAATAACCACCACAATGCGTGCATGCAAAGTCACTTCAGTCGTGTCCAACTCTGTGACCCTATGGACTGTAGCCCACCAGGCTCCTCTGTCCATGGAATTCTCCAGGCCAGAATACTGGAGTGGGTAGCCATTCCCTTCTCCAGGAATCACCACAATACCTAACCATTGCATGCATAGTAACAAGCTTATGTATACCAAGACTACATGTATAGTATCAGGTACTGCTCTAAGTACTTCACTTATATCAGTTTAATTCTCAAAAATTTGCATGAGTAGATGCCATTATCCCCATTTTACAGCTGAGGAAACTGAGGCACAGAAAGGTTAAGCAACTTGCCAAGTCCACACAGTCGGGTGGTTGTAGAAGCCAGAATTCAAACCCAGGTGGCCTGGCTTCTCAGTGCATGTTTTAAGCACAGCGCCACACTGCCTTTCCTGCTGGGGACCTCACACAGAAAGACAGTCCTGTGTGTGGCGGGAGGAGGGGGATGAATAGGAGCACAGAGGATGTTTAGGGGAGTGAAAATACACTGTAGGATATCACAGTGGAAACGTGTCATTGCACAGCTGACCCTTGAACAACATGGGGGTTAATTGGCACATAGCTTACAGTTGGCTCTCGGTATCTGCTCTTCCATCCATGGATCCAAGCAACCATGTATTGTGTAGCATTATAGTACTTATTCCTGGAGGAGGAAATGGTAACCCCCTCCAGTATTCTTGCCTGGGGAATGCCATGGACAGAGGAGGCTGGCGGGCTATAGTCCAGGGGGTGACAAAGAGCTGGACACGACTGAAGCAATTTAGCAGCAGCAGCATAGTTTCCATTGCTGAAAAATATCTGCACATACGTGGACCCACACACTTCAAACTCACATTGTGCAGGGTCAGCTGCACATTTGTCCAAACTCATACAATGTACTACGCCAAGAGTGAGCCCTCTAAGTGATAATGATGTGTCAATGTAGGTTCATCAATTGTAACAAATGCACCACTCTGGAGGAAGATATTGATAAAGTAGGAGGCTGTGCATGTGTGGAGGCAAGGGTGTTAGTGTGTGTTCAGTCACTCAATCATGTCTGACTCTTTTTTGACCCCACAGACTGCAGCCCATCAGTCTCCTGCATCCATGGGATTTCCCATGCAAGAATATTAGAGTGGGTTGCCATTTTCTACTCCAGGGGATCTTCCTGACCCAGAGATGGAACCGCGTCTCTTGCATATCCTGCACTGGAAGGTGGATTCTTTACCACTGAGCGACCAGGGAAAGTTTGTTATACACAATGCAGCCCTTTGATTCCTAGGTATTTACTCAAAAAAAAATGAAAATACATGTCTACAGAAATACTTGTATGTGAGTGTTCTTAGCAACATAGCAATTTAAACATAAATGTCCTTATTTGTTCATTGTAACCAAATACTGGAAACAACCCAGATAGTTGTCTTATGGGAAAAAAAATCAATAAATTGTGGTTATATTCATATAATGGAATAATACTCAATAATAAAAAGAAATGGATTGATATACACATTAAAAAAAAAGTGTGCACAATCTTAAAAAAAAAAATCATTCTGACTGTAGCAGGAGGGTGGATTGTGGAGGGTGAGCAAGAGAACGTACAGACTAATTAAGAAAAAGTCTCGTAGCCTCTAGTTTAGAGATGTTGGTGGCAAGCCTGGGTTGGAAGCAGTGAAAACAGAAAAATGAAGAGACTTAAGATATACCTGGGGCTTCCCTGGTGACTCAGTGGTAAAGAACTTGCCTGCCAATTCAGCAGACATGGGTTCAATCCTGGGTCGGGAAGATCCCCTGGAAAAGGAAATGGCAACCCACTTCAGTATTCTTGCTTGGAAAACCCCATGAACAGAGGAGCCTGGAGGGTCACAAAAGTGTGGGACATGATTGAGTGACTGAACGACAACAAAGGTAGATTTGAGATCAGGGTAGAATCAAGGCTGATTCCTAGGTTTGCAGCTTGAGAAAACGAGCAGATGCCTTTACTGAAAGAGAAATAGGCTTGGTGGGGAGGGTCTCCAAGTCCAGTATCCCTTCCCTTGGGTCACCCATGAGCTCTTGTCCATTCTCAGCCACATTCTAGAGAAAGCCCAGCACACAGATGCCACGGTTAGCCTGCACTGGTGGGCCCGTGCCAAGAACCACAAAAGCCTCGTTTTATTTAAAACACAGAGCTTGGCAGAATTCCCTACCTAGACAGAGACAAGCCCATTACTTCATCTTGTGAGCTGCATTATGGCCTCTGTTTTCGTGTATCTATTAGCAAGGCCTCTCAGCCGAAAATCCAGCCAGCCCATCAATCATTCCTCCTGGAGGCCCACAGACCAGGAGGCACAGGCTGGGAGCCCACCAGACATCCGTAGACATTTGCACAGGCGACAAACCCCAAAGACTTTCCAGTTTGGGCATGGGGGCTTCATTCTTTATATTTTTAATTAAAAGCAGATTTTTATCAATCCCCCAAAAAATCTATTGGGGGAACTGTAATTTTGCTTCCAATCTTCCTGTTTAATACTCCCCTAATGCCCATAAAAAGCTTCGGAGTTTCCGTTCACGATTTGAATCTTCACAGATAATTAGCTGGTAGAACGACTTGGAGAGAGAAGCAGGTATATATTTTCACAAACTTGGTCGGGAGCAGGTGGGTGAGTTGTGAGAGAAGCGTCCCCAGGCAGTCCTGGCACATGTCCATTGCAGAAACATAAACACACAATTCATTTAAAGGCACATTCATTTAGGTTCTTTAATAGCTGCCATAAAAAGTTCTTTCCCCTCTGATTTCTCAGGCACCCTATACCGCTCGGCTCTCCCACCTTCAGCCTCCCCTCCAGATCCTCAGATGCACCGTCACTGTACTTACCCTGCTCCCTGCCACCTCAGTCCCACCCACTCTCCTTATATTCCAGGTCAGTCCCCCTGGAATCGGACAGGTCTTTCCTGCCTCCTCTCCTGCCCTCTGGTCCTCCTTCCCCCTGATCCACCATACTCACACTTCTCTCCTTCCCCTCTTTTCCTTTCAGACTCAGCTGCTGTGACCATCAACTGACCACCTTCTGAATGAGTCAGGAACTGTTACATGCTCTCACCATTAAGCCTCATGGTAACAGTGTGAAATAGTAGTGTTATACACACACACACACACACACACACACACATTTCTTTAACATCTGAAGAATCTGAGGCTCCATGAGGTCAAAAAAATGTACTCAGAACCCCCACCCCTCTTTTCACCTTTATTTTCTCTTCGTTTCCACTCCCCCTTTGTCAAGAAAATAGATACATACATACATAACTATATACACGCACAGATACGTAGGCACATAGACAGGTATACAGAAGGGCAGACAGACTGGCAAAAGGGCAAATACTCAATAGATAGTAGAAGAAAGGTTGATAGGTAGGTAGGATGACAGACAGACAGGTAGACAGACAGGTAGGCAGACAGACACAGTAGAGGAGGTAGAATTGCCCCAGCTGGCAAAAATCAACCAAAAATCACATTCAACCTTTTTATCTCTTTTCTCAAGAAACTCTTCCCGTTCTTCTGCTAGGTGGAATCATAGCTCAATGAAAACTCCACGAGGTAGATTTTAAAGGCTGGAAGCAAGAAAGTGACTAAGAGGCTGTTAGTTGCGTAGGTCATGAGATAGTGGGTGTGAAGGCTCTGGATAAACAGTAATGTTCTCAAAGGTGAGAGGGCATCAGAATCATCCCTAATTGAACAGAGTTCAAGGTCCCAAGGGAGGTGGCTCATGACAATCCAGTGGTTCTTCACCTCACCATGCATTTGAATCACCAAGAGGACTTCTTAAAGCACAGATTATTACACTGCGCCCCAAGAGTATCTGATTGATTAAGTCTGGGTAGGGCCTGAGAATTTGCATTCCCAACAAGCTCCCAGATGATGTTGATGCTGCTAGTCCAGGGACCTCACATGGAGGACCACTAGTAGAAAGTAATGTTCTGAGGTTAATTTGGCTATTACAGTGATGTTCAATCATGTCTCTTTTAATCAAGTCATATTCCCTGGCACTTTTGAAAATGTAAGAAACAACAGTGGATCATTTTAAAGCTTGAGCCAAGATTTCAGAGGATGACTGAACTTTGATCCGCTGTCCTGCCCCATATTTCCTGACGTTATCTGGACTTCTCCATCTCTGCCTACCATATTCCTACCCATCTGTCTCCTCCTCCTGCATGATGAGAACAAACAGCCTGTCTGTCCTGTTTGCCATAGGACTCCAAGGCCTAAAACTCTATCTGGAATTGTGTGTGTGTGTGTGTGTGTGTGTGTGTGTGTGTGTGTGTTCCTGTATGTGTATGCATGAGGTTCCCTGGTGGCTCAGTAATTACGAACCCGCCTGCCAATGCAGGAGACTCAGGTTCAATCCCTGGGTTGGGAAGAACCCCTGGAGAAGGAAATGGCAACCCACTCCAATATTCTTGCCTGGGAAATCCTCAGGACAGAGGAGCCTGGCAGGCTACAGTCTATGGGGTCACAAAAGAGATGGACATGACTTATCAACAACTGTGGTAAGTGGTGAACAGTGGTAAACAACCAAGAACAGTGTATATGTATACACATATACACACATAAAAATGCATTCAGGAAATCAACTCTGAATATACATTGGAAGGACTGATGCTGAAGCTGAAGCCCCAATACTTTGGCCACCTGATGCAAAGAGCCAACTCATTGGAAAAGACCCTGATGCTGGGAAAGATTGAGGGCAGGTGGAGAAGGAGATGACTCAATTGGACATGAGTTTGAGCAAACTCCAGGAGATGGTGGAGGACAGGGAAGCCTGGCGTTGCTGCAGTCCATGGGGTCGCAAAGAGTCAGACACGACTGAGTGACTGAACAACAAAAACACGTGTTTGTGTCTGGTGGACAAGCCAGTTAATGGATAGATTACCCATATACAGGACTCTCTGAAATGGGCAGGAAAAAAAAAAAACAAAACGGAATTCCACAGCAGTCCAACGGTTAGTTAGGACTGAGCACTTTCACTGCCATGGGCCCAGGTTTGATCCCCGGTCAGGAAACTAGTATCCTGCAAGCTGCACGGGGCAACCAGAAAAAAAGAGAGAGAGAGATGAAATGGGCAAGAGAGTGGGCTCAGAGCTGGCCCATCTGGTTTTGAGGTCTAGCTTCAGGGCGCAGAGTCCTGAGCAGAAAATCTCTGAGCTATCACTGCTCCTTCCCTAACAAGTTGCCCTCCCCTGGGCAGTCCTGGGTGGCTGGCTTAGCTCCTCTAAGAACACTTATCTCCTAAACTGAAGACATCTAATCTTTGCAACCCTGTTCTCACTGCTGGCATCAGTTCAAAGGAGACCCAGTGAAGGGGAAAAGTCCTTTCACCAGTACTAAAAATACTCGTATTGATCTCCTGCTCGCCGTGGCATGCCTCTCTCTCCATTCCTAGTTCTTACAGTTTTCATTCTACAACAGCCCTCCAAATCAGGCACAAGATCATCTGGGGCCTGGATCAAGAGTTGGTTTGACCCTCCCCACAGTGTCACATCCAAAATCATTTCTCTCAACCAGCTCATCATTTGCAGGGCCCAGAGCTAAATGAAAACAAAGGGACTCTTTTTAAAAAATTATTAGGAATTTCAAGACAGTGACAGGGGGCATTATACCACCCAGGACAGCGGCACAGGTTGTACTAACCCCATGTTTCTGGACACAGAAAATAGACCCAATGTTCTTCCTGAAGCTCCAGGGAAGTTCTGTTCTCATTTGACACTGTCCGTTGAATTAATGGGTGGTCTGTGAGTCCATGCTCCTCCTGGAAGTTCATCAGCTCCAGTGCAGAAGGTCCTTGCCCTCGAGCCCCGTGGGCTCCTTTGAAGTATCTGCCCAGTGGCTCTCCCTGACCCAAAAGAACACTCAAACATGTGGGTAGAAGCCCCTTTAGGGAATGGCTCACGTGTCCCTCCTCCACCCCCGTAGATTGCTAACTTCTTGTTGAAACTGTGTGTATTCTCTCGAGCATTTTGAAAGTGACATGAACTGAGTTACTGCAGGTGTCTATGAAAATGGGCATTTCTGTGGGAATTCCCAAGTGGTCAAGTGATTAAGACTTCACACTTCCACGGCAGGGGCACGGGTTTCATCCTTGGTTGGGGAACTAAGATCCCACAGGCAGAGTGGCCAAACATAATTTTAAAAAGTAGATGGGCATCTCCTGTTTGAGCGAAAGAAACAGGGACATCTTAGGAACCACACACTGTTCCTAAAAAATGGGTCAGCTCATTATTGGCAGGCATTCTCAGAGGCCTCAAGGGCAAAATAAGTCAAACACAAAATGCCTATTAACTTCCTGAAGTTTCAAACCAGCTGGGGAAATTAGAAAAACTAATAGAAAAATAGATCTTAACATCCTGCAACTGAGGAAGCTGGGGGAAAAAAATTGTAAAAATGAGATCAATCATATGGGAAGGGTCATTCCCTAGGAACAGCATCTCTCCAGGGGGACTGCATTCAAAACTCTACTGGGGAGAGGTCAAGAAAATTAAAGGAGGTTCTGGAATTTGGGCGGCACGTTAAATCCACATAGGGAGCTTTTGAATAGGAACAAAAGTAAAACTGAGCCCTGGCCCTACCATAGACAATTCAGTAAGAATTCTTTCTCTATAAATTATGTAACTTGTTACATAGACAACTTTAAGAACACACAACATGGATGGACATTATGCTGACCACCCATGTGCCACATGCAGTTTCAGTAATTAATAGTTCCGGATCAATCCCCTTTCACCTCTGCCCCAACCCCCACCACCCACCCACCCACAAAATACAATTATTTTGAAACAAATCCCAGATGTCAAACTTTAGAATGTAACTGAAAGATAACGACTCCTTTTTAAAAAAGAACTATCAGTTCAGTTCAGTCGCTCAGTCGTGTCCGACTCTTTGCGACCCCATGAATCACAGCACGCCAGGCCTCCCTGTCCATCACCAACTCCCGGAGTTCACTCAGACTCACGTCCATCGAGTCAGTGATGCCATCCAGCCATCTCATCCTCTGTCGTCCCCTTTTCCTCCTGCCCTCAATCCCTCCCAGCATCAGAGTCTTTTCCAGTGAGTCAACTCTTCGCATGAGGTGGCCAAAGTACTGGAGTTTCAGCTTTAGCATCATTCCCTCCAAAGAAATCCCAGGGCTGATCTCCTTCAGAATGGACTGGTTGGATTTCCTTGCAGTCCAAGGGACTCTCAAGAGTTTTCTCCAACACCACAGTTTAAAAGCATCAATTCTTCAGCACTCAGCCTTCTTCACAGTCCAACTCTCACATCCATACATGACCACAGGAAAAACCATAGCCCTGACTAGATGGACCTTTGTTGGCAAAGTAATGTCTCTGCTTTTGAATATGCTGTCTAGGTTGGTCATAACTTTCCTTCCAAGGAGTAAGCGTCTTTTAATTTCATGGCTGCAAACTCTACTTAATGATCTGTGATGATGTAGTGTTAGTCATTCAATTGTGTCTGACTCTTTGTGACTCCATGGACTATAGCCCACCAGGCTTCTCTGTCCATGGGATTTTCCAGGCAAGAATACTGGAGTGGGTAGCCATTCCCTTCTCCAGGGCATCTTCCTAACCCAGGGATCAAACCTGGGTCTCCTGCTTTGCAGGCAGATTCTTTACTGTCTGAGCCACCAGGGAAGCAAGAATACTGCTTGCAAGAATACTCCAAGAATATTGGAGAATACTGTACTATTTAAAGAATACTGACAAGAGTACAGGAGTGGTTTGCCATTTCCTTCTCCAGGGGATCTTCCTGACCTAGGGATCAAACCCGAGTCTCCTATCTCCTGCATTACAGGTGAATTCTCTACCTGCTGAGCCATTAGAGGAGATGTATGTATATGTATGACTTATTCACTCTTCTGTACAGCAGAAACTAGCACAACATTGTAAAGTAACTATACTTTAATAAAAAATAAAAACAAAATAATCTTGCTTCTCCTTCCATATCATCATATGGTGTTTGTCCCATTAGTTTGAAGAGTTTGATTAAAATAACCTTACTTTGTCAAGTAATAAAGGCTCAGTCATGCCAAAAAGAAAAACTACAATACTATATTATACCAAATAATAATAAGATCTCTTTATAACAGTAATTCCTCAAATCTATCAAAATCTAATTTCTCCCACTGTTTGGTTTACTTTTAGGCATTTGTTTCAGATAGAATGCAAATAAGGTCTAGGTGCTATAATTTGTTGATGTAGCTCCTAAAATTATTTTAATTTATAGGTTCTTACTCTATCTCATTCTTTTTTATTATGAAAATTATTTATCTTTTTAATGAAGAAATCTGTAGACTTTCTCACTGTCCATATTTTGCTGTTTGAATCCCCATGTCATGGTTTAACATGTTCTCCTGTCCCTGTATTTATGTTAAATTATGGAGGCCTAATAAAATTCAGTTTTGAATTATTTGATAACCCTATTTTATATGTGGCATTGTATACTCCACAAGTGGTCATGTGTGGATGTGAGAGTTGGACTATAAGGAAAGCTGAGCACAGAAGAATTGATGATTTTAAAGTCTGGTACTGACAAAGACTCTTGAGAGTCCCTTGGGCACAAGGAGATCAAATCAGTCAGTCCTGAATATTCATTGGAAATACTGACTCTGAAGCTGAAGCTCCAGCACTTTGGCCACCTGATACAAAGAGCCAACTCATTGGGAAAGACCTAGATGCTGGGAAAGATTGAGGGCAGGAGGAGAAGGGAGTGACAGAAGATGAGATGGTTGGATGGCATCACTGACTCAATGGACATGAGTTTGAGCAAACTCCAGGAGATGGTGAAGGACAGGGAATCCTGGAGTGCTGCAGTCTATGGGGTCACAAAGAGTCGGACACAACTGAGCAACTGAACAACAACAATTTTATACTCCAATCAAAGATAAAATCTGCTGCTGCTGCTAAGTCACTTCAGTCGTGTCCGACTCTGTTTGACCCCACAGATGGCAGCCCACCAGGCTCCCCCGCCCCTGGGATTCTCCAGGCAAGAACACTGGAGTGGGTTGCCATTTCCTTCTCCAATGAATGAAAGTGAAAAGTGAAAGCGAAGTCACTCAGTCGTGTCCAACTCGCAGTGACCCCAGGGACTGCAGCACCAGGCTCCTCCGTCCATGGGATTTTCCAGGCAAGAGTACTGGAGTGGGGTGCCATTGCCTTCTCCAAGATAAAATCTAGTTGCCTCCTTTTCATGTTAGTTGTTAATAATCATTGCCTAGATTCATTAACTTATCAGGTTTTTTTAAACCTAGGTTTCCAAATCTATGATTCCTTCTTTCAGCAGCTGGAATGTTTCCATAAACAGAAACTTCCTTTTGTCAGCGACGTGGTTACCTGAGATACAGGTCATATAAGAAAAGCAGCAGAAGTGCTTGATACTTCCTCTTTACCAACCAAACATGACAGGTTCATAATTGTTATCCTTACAGTGTCATTAAGAACTCAGTAATATAAACATTAAAGATTGAAGGCAGAAGGAGAAGAGGGCGACAGAGGATGAGATGGTTGGATGGCATCACCGATTCGATAGACGTGAACTTGGGCTAACCCCGGAAGATGCTGAGGGACAGGGAGGCCTGACTACTGCAGTCCATGGGGTTGCAAAGAATCGGATACGATTTAATAACTGAACAACGGCAACAGTATAAACATGTTTAACGTGCTTCAATTTGTTATTCTAATTCTGTTCAAATTAACCTTTGGTCAGTGGAAACCTATTTAATCTCTCTCCTGTGTCCTCCTGAGATGGTCCTTGTCATCACTGACAGCTTCCTTGAGCTCCTGTGACAAGATGCTTCAGGCCCACATGTACATTCTTGTCCCCAGCTAGAATCACCCATCTTTCTAAGAGGCCCTGGCTTGGTTTTATGCCAAATAGTATTTAGAGGCCACAGTCCAAGGTGCTAAGGGCGCTTATTGCTGCTGAGTTGGTGATTTGTTTCTGGGCCTTTGCAATGGACAAAACTGGAAAACATTAGATGTTTAAAGAGTTGGGGAAGAGTTTATATCATGCTTTTGGGAGGAGGAGATATTGAATAATATCTTCTAAATGGAGAAAGAACTTTGAGACGGAAAAACAAAGCAGGCAACTCAAAATGTGATTATGAAGTTTACTGTGGGTAACTTACATACAGGAAGAATCAGGCAGAGGTACTGATGGCTACACTCCATGCATCCATTAGGCGTACAGGGGAGGGACTTCCCTGGTGGCCTTGTGGCTAAGACTCAGCACTCCCAATGCAGGGGGTCCGGGTTCAATCCCTGGTCAGGGAACTAGATCCCATATGCCACAACCAAGAGTTCCCACGCCACAACTAAAGATCCTGCGTGCGGCAGCTAAGACGCCGTGCAGCCAAATTAATTAATTAATTAAAATAAATATTTTTAAAAGGGAGTACAGAGGACTTTAAAGATCTAAAAATAGATCTGACTGAGAAGCAGGTCTGTACCAGTGGGAACCCAGAGTTTTTTCCTACTTGGGGTCTCTTGTCCATTAACTCATCTGCATCAGCAAAGTCATTTTTCCAGTTTTCATAGCAGATGAAGGACAGAGTAAAGGCTGATAGGGAGCTTATCTGACTTTGCTGCATACTTTGTAAGAAGGCTAAGGCTCAGTCATACAAAAATGGCAAGAGACAGGACTGGGGGCCTGGGATGAAAACCAAGTCAGTATGGTTCAGCCACATACCCTATTTCAATTCAAATTCTGAATTACAGGGTTTTTATTGACCTCAGTGACTTTTACATGTGTAACCTCTTCCATTAAAAATAAAACATCAGTATCCCAGTTCATAATTATTAGTTTTATCCCTTAACACACTCAACAGTCTACAAATAACTACTATCAACAATATGATTACTCAAATCAGTTTACATTTTTCCCAGTTGTTTCTATGTTACAATTCATCCATAATCTCCTAAACTTCTTCTAATCTACAAATGCCTGCTCTCTCTTTCTCTATCACCATGCAAAAACTTATTAATTAAGAAATTAGGACAACATCCTGTAGAATTTCTCACCAGAAAACATATAGTCTTTCCCTTTCTTAAATAAATGTAACAAACCACACACTTAGTTTTCATCACGGAACCCTGGAAACTGGTCCCTCGTGCTGCAGAGAGATCTTCCTTGCTCCTTTTCACAGGGATGTAATACTCTAGCATGGGATGTGACATAGTGCTTTCTGGGTTGTTTCTAGCTTTTTTAAATTTTTTTTGCTATTACAGATAATGCTGCAGTGTAGAACCTTATATGTATAACTTTTCATATTTTCATGGACTCTTGAGAGTGTAATGTACAACCAAGGTTGAGAACTCTTGACCTACAGAAAAAAGCAGGTTATTAAGAAACCCAAGTTTAAATCCCAGCTCTACCCTTAACTTACTCCTTATAAAATCTGGATAATAATCTACCTCATGGATTTGTAGAGAGGATTATATAAGCTAAAACATGGAAGGTGCTTAAATCAGCTCTCAGCATATTTTAAGGGGAGTGAGTTTATTGTCATCGTTGCTGTGAATCTTTAAAGTTTTTAAATTGTAGTTGATTTACAACATTCTGCTAGTTTCAGATGTAAAGCAAAGGGATTCAATTATGCTTTTTACAGATTCCTTTCCATTATAGGTTGTTACAAGATATTAAACATAATTCCCTGTGCTACATAATAAATCCTGTTGCTTATCTGTTTTGTATATAGTGGTATATATCTGTTAATCCCAAATGCCTAATTTATCCCTCCTCCCTGACTTTCTGGTAACTATACATTTGTTTTCTATGTCTGGGAGTCTGTTTCTGTTTTGTAAATAAATTCATTTCTATTGGATTCCACATATAAGTGATATCTTGTAATATTTGTCTTCCTCTTTAAATTTGTTAGTTAGCTTCCCTGCCTCAGTTTCCTCAGCCATCCTATCTTAGATGTTGGCACAACAAAATTAGATCATCACTGTGAGCTTTCTTGAAAAAGCTATTATTTCTCTGAAAATGTGGAGCAAGGGTATTATTTTCATCACCATGATTATAGAATGTCCGGTTGGGAGAATTAACAGTATTCATCTGGTGGGTCTCTCATCTCCGGAGCCTCATACAGGGCTTCCTGACTCCACTCAATCAGTAAGACAAACTGTCAATTCACTCAAACCACTAATTTAATAGATTTTTTATTTTCTACTAAATTGACAGACTGAGTAAATTGACCAAATTGACTGGCTGTTTTGATATCATTTAGACTCAGCTTGAGTGGAGCTAATCATGAAGGGGAAAATAATTGTTATTGACATTGCTGCGGTGATCAAAGACACCCCTGGCATGGTTGAGGGGGAGCACAAGGACCACCAATAATAGTCCACCATCCTCGGCTCACCCAGCTAAGTCCCAGAACAAACACCGCCCAATCTACTGCACGGCATTAGAGAGGCACTCAAAATAGAAGGCAGAGGGTGGCCCGGAGTAGGGGGGCTCTGAAAAGGATCGATCAATACCTAAGTGAATGTAAAACAACTATATGCCAATAAAAATTTTTAATTGTAAAAAATAAAAAAAAATTTTTAAAGACATAAATGAACACTATTGGAAGGACTCGTGTGCCCAGTTCTGAGTGTATGGAAGAGCTATCAGGTCTGAAGAGACTTAGAAAGGGTACAGTAAACAGTAGTCCCCTGAAGATATTAATCCCTAAACGCTGTGAGTGCTACTTTACAAGGCACAGGGGACTTTCGAGATGTGATTAAATTAAGGAACCGGCACCAGGGAGGTTAAGCTGGCTTCTGCAGGTGGGTCGGATGTAATCGCCAATGTCCTAATAAGGCGGAGACCAGGAGGGAACAGGAATAAGACATGTGAGGATGGAAGCAAGAGGATACGGGGATGTGAGGAAGGGCCACGAGCCCAGCAATGCAGGCGGACTCGAGAAGTAGAAAAGGCAAGAAAACAGGTTCTCCCCTACAGCTCCCAGGAGGAACTCGCCCTGCCAGCACCGCGCGGAAGCTAACTAGACTTCTGGTTTCCATAACATGTATGTTACGCAGCCACAGACGCTAACACGCATGCACCAGCCATCTTACAGGTGTAATTCTTGGCGGAAACACCTCGGGGCAGCTGGAGACATTAAAAGGCTGTGAAGAGTGGCACTCCTGGGACTTTCCTGACAATGCAGTGCTGAAGAATCCGCCTGCGAATGCAGGGGACATGGTTCAATCCCTGGTCTGGGGAGATTTCACGTGCCGTGGGGCAACTAAGCTTGAGTGCCACAACCACGGAAGCCCGTGTGCTCTAGCAGCAAGAGAAGCCACTGCAATGAGAGGCCTGAGCACCACAGTTACAGAGTAGCCCCTGCTCACCCCAACTAGAGAGAGCCCACGCGAAGCAATGAAGACCCAGCACAGCTAAAAATAAATTTAAAAAAATTTTTTTAAAGAAAATAGTTTGGCAATTTAAAAAAGAAGAGTAGCAATCCTATCCCCTGTTCCTGCTTCAGACGAAGCCATTCTGTTTTAAACGTGGGTTCCATGTACAATGTCATGGAGGGAAGAAAGGATTCTTCTGAAATGGGGGGAGGGAGCAAACTGAAATAGAATTAATATTTGTCGATCTCATACATGGGAAAGGACTGCCCCAGTAGCTCAGCTCAGAGAAAGCAATGGCACCCCACTCCAGTATTCTTGCCTGGAGAATCCCAGGGGCGGGGGAGCCTGGTGGGCTGCCGTCTATGGGGTTGCACAGAGTTGGACATGACTGAAGTGACTTAGCAGCAGCAGCAGATAGCTCAGCTGGTAAAGAATCCACCTGCAATGCAGGAGACCCAGTTCAATTCCTGGGTCAGGAAGATGCCCTGGAGAAGGGATAAGCTACCCATTCAAGTATCCTTGGGCTTCCTTGGTGACTCAGATGATAAAGAATCTGCCTGCAATGCAGGAGACCCAGGTTTGATTCCTGGGTCAGGAAGTTCCCCTGGAGAAGGGATAGGCTACCCACTCCAGTATTCTTGGGCTTCCCTGGTGGCTCAGCTGGTACATGGAAAACACGTGGACCAGTGCCTGGCACATAGTGAACAGAATAAAATGCAGCTGTGGTGGGGGTGATGGTATTATCTGCCCTGAGTCCTTCCTGTTGCCAAGGACAAACCACAGTTCAGTGCCATTCAGGGACTTGCCCAATGGCATCTAGCTGTCAGTAGCAGAACCAGCTTTAGAACCCAGGTCTTTATAATGCTGGCATTGACTGCAACCCACACCCTGGATCTTCCCCCAAATAGGAAATGCCGCCAGCTGACCAAGACTTATACTGAAATCAAACTTGCTGCATAAAGGCTGTTTTGATCTCATGTGGTTTGTCTGTGATTCCCAGGAGAGCTGACCACTCTGGGTGCTTCCTGTGTGGCCTATTACTACGGTGGACCGAAGTGCCAGCAGGTGATCGGCTATCAGAAGAGGCTAGCTGTGCTTGGTTCTTCCTACACCCTGCACCCAACTGCTGGAGAGAAGAAAGAGCATTGCTCTGCCTGTAGAACAGACTGCCGTGGAGGCAGTGGGGCAGGCCAGGCGATGGGCAGGGCCAGTGAGGCAGCAGCGGAAGCAGCTGCTGGCTCATTAAGGGCACTCGGGTGAAATCTCGGCCACACCAGGCCCAGCCATATGCTCAGACACAAACCACAGCTGCTTGCCCGTGAATCTCTCCTCTAAATAGCAGCGGCAGAGACAACGTATTCTCCCAGCTCCGGGGCTACTTCTCTTGCTGCTGTCACTTGTTTTGAGGTCCCACTGAGGAGGTGTCCTGTTGGCCAAGTATAAAGTAAAAGGGTAGGAATTTTAGTCCAGCCAGTGAGTGCAGGCAAGCTCAGTCACTTCAGTCGTGTCCAACTCTTTGCGACCCCATGGACTGTAGCCTGCCAGGCTCCTCTGTTCATGGATTTCTCCAAGCAAGAGTACTAGAGGGGGTGGCCACACCCTCCCTCAGGGGATCTTCCCAACCCAGAGATTAAATCTGCGTCTCCTGCATTACTGGCAGATTCTTTACTGCTGAGCCACCAGGGAAGACTTAGTTCAGCCAGTCCTTTTCTGTAACTGCATTGTGGGAAAATGGGAATGAAGGGAAGAAATAGCAGATGAGCTGGGAAAACAGAGCCCTTTGTCACACCCAGGCATCTCATTGCCTGTCCTAACTAGAGGCATGGCCTCCTGTTTGAATAAAGCTCCTCACCTGAGCTTATGAGGTTCTCATCTATCTTGTGCCTACTCACCACTCCGAGGCCTTTTCTATTTCTCCGCTCACACCAAAACAGGTTACTCGTTGACTCCTAAGTATGCCATTCCACTAGAACACAAGCTTCATGGGTGAAGCAACGCAGACTATCTTTCCAATGTGGTGTCTCCAGACCTCCATGTGCTTGGCACGCAGTGCGCGTGTGCCTGCTGAGTCGCTTCAGTCGTGTCCAAGTCTTTGTGACCCTGTGGACTGTAGCCCATCAGGCTCCTCTATCCATGCAATGCTCCAGGCAAGAATACTGGAGTGGGTTGCCATGCCGTCCTCCAGGGGATCTTCCCAACCCAGGGATGGAACCCACATCTCTTATGTCTCCTGCATTGGCAGGTGGATTTTTTTACCACTAGCGCCACCTGGAAAGCCCTCAGAAATCTGTGACGATTAATATTGCTTATTAATACCTGGGAGGCACTAAACACAGTGCTGGGCACAGACTGGCATGGGATCTTGTCTAAGTTTATAAACCTCATGTACAGGGTGTCCATAAGTCAGGAGACCAAGGCAAATACAAATAATGGCACCAAGGATCGCCTCTACCTGTTACAACACAAATAATAGTGTATCCATATACAAACTGTCATCAAGGACATGTTGAACTTATTCAGAGATAAATGATAGTATCCATATTTTCAGACTTGATGATTATCCTCTATAAAATTGGGTAAATAAGTCCAGGGCTTCCCCGGGTGGTTCAGTGGTGAAGAGTCCGCCTGCCAATACAGGAGACGAGAGTTCGATCCCTGGTCTGCAAAGATCCCACATGTCTCAGAGCAACTAAGCCAGCGCATCACAACCCTCGAAGCCCATGCACCGTAGAGCCCATGCTCCACAACAGGAGAAGCCTCCCACAAGGAGAAACCCATGCACCTCACTGGAGAGTGGCCCCCACTCACCACAACTAGAGAAAGCCCACCCAGCACGGTGGAAAATAAATACATAAATAAATTAATTAAAAAAAAATAAGTTCATAGGGTTGATGTGAGAGTCAAAGATGAAATGTGCTCAGCCCCCAACACAGAGTACAGCTCAATAGATGTTAGACATGATTACTATGTTGCTATTTTCACAAAGATTAATAAAATAGCAACCAATGCAGGAGACACACTAGTAAATAAGTTCAGTCAGAAATGAAAGGTGCTGTCACAACAGTACAAGTCCTGGGTGTCCCCAGAAGCTCTATCTTAAAAATATATCTAGAAACAGCCCTTTCACATTTCCGCCATTTAGTCCATAATACCATTTTAGTCCAATCCACTCTCATTTCTCCTTTAGACTGTTTCAGTTGCCTCCTAGCGCTTCTCTCTGCCTTCTCTCCCGCCCTTCCCCTTCCTGCCTGCCCCAGGCTGTTCTTGACAAAGCAGCCAGGGGTCTTGCTAGAATTTAAGTCAGCTCATGTCAGTTTCCTGTTCAAACATCTCCAGTGGCTCCCTATCCCTCTACAAGCAAAAGCCAGAATTGCTACCACTGTGTGTGTGTGCATGCTACGTCACCTCAGAAGTGTCTGACTCTTTGCAACCCTATGGACTGTAGCCCACCAGCCTCCTCTGTCCATGGGGATTTTCCAGGCAAGAATACTGGAGTGGGTAGCCATGCCCTCCTCCAAGGGATCTTCCCGACTCAGGGATCGAACCCACGTGCCCTGTGACTCCTGCATTGCAGGCAGATTCTTTACTGCTGAGCCACCAGGACTGGCCCACTATCACCAATAGCGATGGTTAATTTTATGTGTCAACTTAACTGGGCCACAGGGTGCCCAGGCATTTGATCAAACACTACTCTGGCTGTGTCTGTGCGTGTGTTTCTGGATGAGATTGACATTGAAATCTGTAGACTGTGTAAAGCAGACTGCCTTCCTTAATGTGGATAGGACTCATGCAATTAACTGAAGACTCAAATGGAAGAAAAAGACTGAGGAAGAGGGAACGCCTCCTGCTTGGCTGATGTGAACTGGGTCACTGGTCTCTTTCAGGCTCACACTGAAACAGTAGCTCTTCTTGGGGGTCTCAAACCTGCCAGCTTTCAGACTGGAAGCCTGCACCACGGGCTTTCCTGGGTTTCCAGATTGCAGAGGCCAGGTCATAGGACTTCTCAGCCTCCGTAATTGTGTGAGCCTATTCCTCATATTTCTCTTAATTGCATAACGTTATGTATAATAGCATGCTGTGCATACATGGGTGCTTCCCCAGTGGCTCAGCAGTGAAGAATCCACCTGCAATTCAGGAACCGCAGGAGATTCGCGTTCGATTCCTGGGTTGGGAACAGTCCCTGGAGAATGGAATAGCAACCCACTCCAGGATTCTTGCCTGGAGAATCCCATGGACAGAGGAGCCTGGCAGGCTACAGTCCATGGGGTTGTAAAGAGTCGGACACAACTGAAGTGACTTAGCACACACACATACATATGTAGTCACCAGGCAGGAGAACCCTGCCTAATACACCTACAGGCCACCTGTCCTAACCCCAGCACCCTTTCCTGCACTGCCGTTATTCCTTTGATTTCAACTCTTTCCACCTTCCCCTCTCTCTGTTCCAGCCATATTGGTCCACTTATTGTTGCCCAAACACAAGGAGCCCACTTGAGTTTAAAGACCTCAGTGTCCGCCACACCCTCCTCCTAGAATGCTCTTCTAAGTAAATGCCTCAAACTTTTACTTCTTTTAGGTCTCTATCCAAATGTTATATGACTATGAAGATTTCCCAAACTTACTTACATGAAATTGTGTGATACACACACACACTCTCTCACACACACACATATATACACACACACAGCCCTTTTCACTTTATTTCTTTTAAATTGCTTTAATTTTCTCTATATCACTTATCATCATCTGATATACCATATCTTTACTTGTTTATTTGTTCAATGTCTATCTGTCTCTACCAAATAGGATATATATTCCTCTAGAGTAGGAGCTTTGTCTGTTCACTGCTACATTCCCAATGCCCAGACTGGTACCTAGTCCTAATACCTAGTCAGCTCTATGCCTGTCTGTTGACTGAATTAATGAATATATTAAAATTTTAAGTTCAATTCTAGAAGGAGAGAAAGATATTATAGATAAGCAGCAATAAAGGATAGATAGGTAGTCAGAGTAGAAGACTAGAGTTTTGCTGAGTATTGGTTATGAATTAGGTAGCAAAGAATTCAGGGTTTTGCCCTCCAACAAAGACCTGGAGGACAGACACTCCATACTGCTGATTAAAAGCTGATCTTGGTGCTTTAACAGCCAGCGGAGCAAAGATCGTGTTTGACATCCTTGCCTATAATTTAAGGAGCCTAACCAGGATACAAGCTTGAGGTGAATTGAGTGAGTAGCCCCATACAGGGCCAAGATTTTTCTCAGAAAACAGCTCTGGGTCTGCTCCAATCCTGAGATAAATTGGAGACAGAGACCCTAAAGTTCAATGCCAATAAGAATAGCTGCAATATTTTTTAGTTGGAAATAGCCCACCAGAGCCATAAAATCTCAATGAAGAAGTCAAACATAGAAGGTCTAGTTTTAAGCAATGTGACATCCTGGTAAAATCTCCAAGAGAAGCAGGTGGTGAAATATTGCCCCTAGTAAATAAATGAGTTGTCTTGCAATAAATGGTTGTCAGAAAAGAGAAGTTGAGAAAGCTAAAGTTGTCATGCACTTTGGTCAACAAGAAGAGACCAAAAAGTGGAACTAGAGAAAGTTGGCTCTGTCTACTAGAATAGCCACCAAACAGGGGACACAGTGCTTGCTAACTGATCTCTCCCATGAGATGGAATACTGACTGCTCTAATCCATTCCACAGGGCAACCACTAGGGTCAAAGGAGGGAAAGTTTGCAGGAAGGACTGAAAGAATTCTAAGCCTACACCTGAAACTAAGTCTCATAACTAGAAATCATCACTGTTAATGCTTATCTCTTTCTAGCTGTTTTCTTTGCATATTTTTCTTATATTTTACATAACTAAGATTCCATGGTTTATAGATTTTTACATCCTGTCTTAACATAGCACCATAAACATTTTCCCACATCACTGAAACGTTAACAAAAAGATTATTTTAATGAATGATTACTAGTCCATCCATATGAATGCACCACAGTTTAACTAGTACCCTTGAACACTTAAGCAGTTTCCAACTTTTTGTAATTATTTTGGGACATTGATTTCTGACTAAGTCTCTGATTATATCTGTAAGCTGAATTCCTAAAAATAGACTTACTGGGTGAAAGGGTATGATTTTTTTTTTTTCAGTCTCTTGGTATAGACTGCCAGAGTCCCTCCAGAAATCCTGTACCAATTTACACTTCCACCAGCTGTTTATGTGAGCACCCTTTGTACTGAACCCAGAGCTCTTCTGACATCACCAGCAGGTGCCAGAACTCATTCTCCAACTTTGGATCAGAATCAATATACAGGACAACCACTCTGAGAGCTGGCAGGAAAAAATGATTGTTACTTTGTAAAAACATTTTTTCTCGATTCCTGAGAGAGGAATCCAGAATTGGTAGATACTAAAAGTACCATCATCATGAAGAATAACACTGTTCCCAGTATCCTTTGTCCCTTGCTGAAAGAAAACACTATTTCATAAAGCAACTTTCTCTACTTACAACCAAGCACTCCAGGCTTTAAATTAAGTCACAGGAAGGGGCTACAAAAGGATATCAACAGTACATGGATTTCAGGTTGGTTTTTAGAAGCAAGACTTCTGGTCTGAATACAGCCACAGAAACAAGTAGACTTCTCCTCATTTTACTCCTTTCCCCCTAGAAATCATGCAAAAGCAAAAAGAAAAGAATAAACAACACAAACTGTGGTGTCCACAGTATTTGGAGACAAATATAATCTGGATTCCAAAGTACATATAAGGGGTCCCTGAGGGATTGGACTGAGATTCAGTTGGGGGAAGCGAAGGGTAGAAGCAGTAAAGGAGGCAGGAGAGACCAGTGGGGATAAATTTCAGAAAGTGCCACCTACATGACACGGCCTGAAGGTGAAGGCTCATCTCATGGTTACAGGGACTGAGTAGTCAGAACAGGTGACTTGCAACCTGTGGGGCCCTGTTGGCTCCCAGTGGCAGGGAGGAGGCAGGGTGCACAGAGAATCACAGGCTGAGCCGCATCACAGCAACTGTTTATCCCCATGGAGCAGAAAAGGAAAGATCCAAGGCTGCCTGGGCCCCTCCCCGCACAGTATCTCCCAGCAACGAGCGGGTTCAGAAGACCCAACTCATTCTGTCATGAACAACAGCAACAGTGGTATTATTATCATTATTCATTGCTGGAATAAGAATAATATTAGTATTAAAAGTAATCATATATATAATATCATATACTTGGCTGAGAGAATATTCACAAACCATGCGACCGACAAGGGCTTAATTTCCAAAATATACAAACAGTTCCTACAACTCAATAACAAAACAACAAACAACTCAATTAAAAAAAAAAATGGGCAGAAGGCCTAGCTAGACATTTCTCTAAAGAAGACACACAGATGGCCAAGAGGCACATAAAAAGATTTCAACATTTTTAGTTATTATAAAAATGTAAATCAAAACTATAATGCAGTATCACCTCACAGCAATGAGAGTGGTCATCATTTAAAACGTCTACAAATAACAAAGGCTAGAAAGGGTGTGAAGAAAAGGGAACCCTCCTACACTCTTGGTAGGAATGTAAATTGGTGAAACCACTATGGAAAACAGTATGGAGTTTCATTAAAAAACTGAAAATAGGGTTTCCATATGATCCAGCCATCCTACCTCTGGGAATATGTCCTTAGAAAACTGTAATTCAAAAAGTAGCAGATACACACTATATAAAATGATAAACAAGGTCCTTTCCTACTGTATAGACAGAAAACTATGTTCAATATCCTGTAATAAACCATAATGAAAAAGAATATATATGTATATTTATACATATATTTATATCTGAATCACTCTCAGAAACAAACAGAACATTGTAAATCAGTTCAGTTCAGTTCATTTGCTCAGTCGTGCACAACTCTTTGCGACCCCATGGACTGCATGAGGCCAGGCCTCCCTGTCCATCACCAACTCCCAGAGTTTACTCAAACTCATGTCCATTGAGTCGGTTATGCCGTCCAACCATCTCATCCTCTGTCATCCCCTTGTAAATCAACTTGTGATTGTAAATCAACTATACTTCAATTTTAAAAATTAAAAAAAAAAGAATTTGGATATGAGGTTTAAAAACCTATATATATCATATAGGTTATAGGTAGATAATAATAACAATAATAGTATAGATAACTAGTTCAGCTCCGATGCAGGGAGTCTATAAGAAAAAAATATGAGGGACTCCCCTGGTGATCCAGTGGTTAAGACTGTGCTTTCATTGCCAAGTGTACAGGTTCAATTCCTGGCCGGGGAGCTAAGATCCCACAAGCTGCACAACATGGCCAAGAAAAAGAAAGGGAAAATATGGACAAAAAGCAGAAAATTATTCATTTCAAAATTTCACAATGAAATGTAGCTGGAAAATTTTGGAAAGAAGTGGAAATAAATAAAATAAACATCACAGAAATGAAAGCAAAACATGAAGTTGCAAAAGGTAGAACAGACATCGAAGAAAACAGAACATGGGAAACAGGTGAATAAAAGGACATGAAATGAAACAAGGAGTTTTAGGACCGGAGACAGAAAATTCAAGACGCCAAAGACAGGAAAAGGAGATCCAGTACTAGACTCCCTCAAGATATAAGAAATCAGATGAACCAGAACAATGAAAGCAAACAAATTCTTAACAATACAATTCAACAAACCTGAAATGAAAGGCTTGATTCTACATGTTGAAAGGGCCTATCGTGTTCAGGAAAACTGACCCAGAATAGTCAACCCTGAGACATCACCTGGTGAAGTTGCTGGACTCTAAAGAATCTTTTGATCTGGCATTTCAAAGTTCAATTACAAGACAGAAAGATCAGGCTGACTTCAGATTTCTCCACATTCAACACTTCAAGACACTGGAGAAATGCCTGAGTCCTCAAGGATTCAACATCTGAGCCAAGAATTTTATATTTATCCAAATCATCCTCCAAGAATAATGACTATGAACAAACAGTTCTGAACCTGCAAAAACTCAAGGAACATTATTCCACAGCCCTTCTTGAGGCAACTTCCAGAAGATAAACCACAGCAGTGCGAGAAATGCCTTGGGTTCTAGTGCAAAGGAATTAGCTGTGAGTCTTAAATATATGCACCTTAGAGCAAAAAATGAAATACAAATATAGGTTTGGTTGACGGAGGAGAATGTGTTATATAACCTGACAACCTAGAAATAAACACCAACAAAAAATTCTTTTAATGGATAAGGGAAGATAAAAAGGAAAGAGACTCAGTAATTCTGCCATTTACCTCATCTGTAACCAGTAAGAGTCAGAGAATATTATTTAAAGATTTAAAGCAGACAGGGACTTCCCTGGTGGTCCAGTGGCTAAGACTCCACATTCTCAATGCAAGGGACTTGGGTTCGGTCCCTGGTCAGGGAACTAGATCCTGCCTGCTGCAATTAAGACCCAGTGCCGCCAAATAATTTTTTTTTAGAAAAACAGACAGATCAAGTAACTGAGGTGTATGAGAAGTACTAAAGCTTCACTGACATTTAAATGTTAACTGCAAGCAAAATGATGTTACTGATGAAATTTGGGAAAGTAGGGAGAAGGAAGGAAGGGCAAAACAACAGGAAACACATTAAGTTTATAACTGTTCATATTAGGAAACCATCTGATACTATGTGAATAAATAGGGACTATGAGAATTTTATAAAGCTATAATTAATTTTATGAAGATAGCAACTAGAACAAAATTATCAGCTTTCCTAAATATCAGAACTACACCACACACACACACACAGCAAAGATCACAGATGTTTCTATAAATGATCATAGAAGCAAATATAAAAAGAGTACACATAAAATCACATGAAAAACTAAACCCAAGCATACACATCAGTACGTAAATGAGCCTTCATCATTATTAAAAGTTTTTCAGATCAGAGCCCTAAGAAAATCCAAACTGTATGTTGTAAAGAGACAGAGTGAAACAAAATGATTTTAGAAAATAAAAGACTGGACAAGGCATAGCAGGCACAAATGCAAACAAAAAGAAAGCAGAGTTTATGGTATTAATATTAGGCAAAGCGGAATTGAGGCCAAAAAGCATTAAATGATACAAAGAAGGGCATTTTATCATGCTGAAGGGTATAATTCACAATTAAGATATCAGTTATGAATATTTATATATTTGATTACATAGCAGCAATATTCCTAAAGCAGAAATTATCTTGACATACAGAAAAAATAAACAAAAACCTGCCATCGGCTGAAGGCTTTAATTCTGTTCTCCCAATCCCTGATAGAACAAGTTGAGAAAACATAACATAAAGCTTTGGTCCTTCACATCCAGCATTGAGTGCCGCATGCAAAATGACCTGGGCTCAGGTTATTTATTTCAGCATTGTTTGTAAAAGCATGACTATTCTGTTCACCAACAGAGGACAAGTTAAATAAATTACAGGATAACAATTCAACCAGCTGTATCATGACAAGAAGAGTAAAAAGGACAAGTATCTCTATGAACTCATGGAAATGCTTTCAAGTGTTCCTCACATAAACTGGTACCGTATCTCCTCACTGCTTTGGCTCCCGCAGTAGCTAGCTATACTGTTTACAATTACGCGCTAGATCCTTCCCAGAGAGGAAACTGCGTTCAAGTCCACTGCCACATGACTTGCCCAGGCTTGACCACGTCACACCCTAAGAGAGGTTATCAATGTAATTGCAGAGCTTTGTTCAGGCTACTTGCCATTCCCCTCTGTGAAGTGTGGGCACGTCCCACACTGGGACTACTCTTCCGAAGTCTGGGTCCCAGAGCTATGAGAAGAGACCCACGGACCCACAGCAGCTCACCTAAAACGTGAGCAAGAAATTACTTTTGTTTCTGTAAGCCTCTGAGACACGAGGTTTTCGTTGTGTGCGTAAAGTTGGCCAATACAGAACTCATCTGAAAGGGGCAATTTTAGGAAAGGTTGGATTTTACTGTTTGTCTCATTGTCGGGAGATTTTCTCCACATATTTATAGTACAATACCTAATTTCATGTGTTTATGACATGAACACTTAGGCAGCAGTTATCACATGCCAAGAACTACTCCAAGCATTTTACAAAAATTAATTTACTCAATTGCATAAGATTCTGTATCCGCATTTCACAAACAAGGAAACAGCGATAGGTCAAGATCACAAGTCGTGTAAGCTGCAAAGTCAGTGTTCAAACCCAGGCAGTCTGGCCCCAGAGTCCACACCCTTAACCATATGATCCGCGTCCACATCCACAACCACTATGCCATGAAATTATCATAACCATTGATATTTATTGAGTTAATTTTACTAAGCACATTTGATCTTATTTGATTCTCATGATAACTCCAGGAAGTAGAGGAACCGGAGACTTCAAAGATGTGAAATGACCCAAGATTACACATTGACCTTGATGGCAGTTATGCTCTATAAGGAAAAAACCTCCAAAGACTACTATAACTTTTCCTGTTCAGATCTGGAGGCTGGGGGTAGGGGGAGGCCTCAACGGAATCTTACAACCACTCTATTTCCAATTCTCTTTGTGCTTATCACCATCACAACCATTAATAAATATTTGCTGGACGCCTACCTCAGGAAAGGCATTGTGCTAGGTAGGCTCCCTCGCCCCAGTTAAGACTGGAGACAGACATAGGCTCACTCTCAAATGGTGAAAGATGCAGTGAACAAACACCCCTGAGGACCAGGAAGCATCTGGCACCGTGGTCAGGTGGCTGTCGCTTGCTGACTAGAGTTTTCACAAGGCTGTATAGCACCCTGCTGCCCCAGAAAGTCGCAGGAAGAGAAAACACAGTATTCCTGTCCTCCTGTTTCATTATCACCAGGGAGGGCGTCGGCATTAAAAGAGCAGTGTGAAATGGACAATTCACACATCTTCTGAGTTTCTCAAGGATGCCAGTCCCTGCTGTTGCCTCAGCCGCCGTGGCTGCCACTGCCTCGAGGTCATCTCACCACAAGAAGAGTATTAGACGTGGGCCAGCAGGAAGCATGGGCAAACAGGTGCACACACACTCCCTACACATTCTCCACTCCCAAGAAATGGCAGGGAATATGGAAAAAAGAAAAAGAGGCGGCAGGCGTTCAAGGAAGGGCCCCTCTTTCGTTGCTGGAAGTTTCAGAAGAGCAACGGAGTCTTCCTGCAGCTTAAGGTCAGAGGCCCAGTGGAATCTCTCTTCTCCAGACTCTCCCTTCAGTACCAGACAGACCACTTCTGGGAAAGACTGGTACAGGGCCTTCAAGGTCTTGTCTGGCACATCTGCCACCTGCAAATAGGATGCAGCCAATGAGAATAAGGTCCTGTCCTGATCCTTGCCCAAATAGGCCTACTGGAGACTTCTGGACCCGGGTAAAGGCTCAGCCCCTTCCAAACCTCTGGGCCACTTCTGCCTTTAATTAGGGAGGTTTTAGAGCCTGACTTCCATACCATGAGCAGTCGGATGGCAGGCAGCTCAGCTCTGATCAGTGGCTTAATTCTATTTCCTTGTTTTAAGATTTTTCGAGGTGAAGCACTTTAAAAGTTTTAATGAATTTGTTATAATATTGCTTCTGCTTTATGCTTTGGTTTTTTGGCTTCAAGGTATGTAGGATCTTAGCTCCCTGACCAGGGATCAAACCCACATCCTCTGCTCTAGAAGCCAAAGTCTTAACCACTGGACCACCAGGGAAGTCCCACGGCCTAATTCTTAAAACTGAGCTTCTTCTCCATCGGCACCTGTATTGGGATTCTTCAGAGAAACAGAACCAATAGGAAGCAAACATGTAAAAAGTTTTATTGTGGGAACTGGCTCCCATAGCTATGGAAGCTAAGTCACGCAACTGGCCATCCATAAGCTGAAGAACCAGGAAAGCCAGGGGTGCGGGTGTAATCTGAGCCCAAGTCCGGAGAACCAGGAACACTGACGATTAAGTCCCAGTCCAAGGGCAGGAGGAGACTGAAGGCCCAACTTGGCAGGCAGGCAGGAAGCAAGGCAGCAAGCTCCTCCTTCCTCCACTTTTGTTGTTCTATTCAGACCCTCAAAGAATTATTGATGCTCACCCACATTACGAAACAACCTATCTTACTGAGTCCACCAATTCAAATGCTAATCTCATTCAGAAACAACCTCACAGACATACCCAGAAGTAATATTTAATGTGGACCTGGCCCTATCCAGGTGACATATAAAACTAACCATGACAGCACCTGTGTCCTGGCCTCTGCCAACCAGACCCTGTTTTGATAAACTGCCTGTGACACTGGTTCCTCTAGGCCAGAGACCTGCCCAGGCTTCTGCTAGTCTCTCCTTTCAAAGCCAAGCTCTTCGTCATAAAAATCCATCTGATTATTTCTTGCTGAATCAGTAGTTGTCATCTGTCGTCTTATTTGGTCCGGCTGTAACACATCCCATAGTGCAAAAGAATTGTGAGATTAAACGTCCCCCACTGGACTTTACAGTCCTCTGGAGCAAGGACCATACAGGTCTGTGTCTTATTCTTCTGTGTGTCCTAACAATTAGTACCCAAAAGAGGCACTCAGCCAATAGCTGCTGAGTGAAACCCTGCCCCCAGCCGGGGAGGTCTGGCATACCCCTTGTGTGGCTGACATGCAAAGGGCTAGAGAGTTTCGCTCAGCTCAGGAGAGTTACTAACAAGAAGCCAAGAGACACACTTCTCACAGAGCCCAGTTGAAATAGACTAAGTTTTGCCTGCTTCTATCACTGTTGCTATGGGAATAGAATGCCTCCTAAGTGGCACATTCATATAAGTAGAATTTCTTTCCAGTAGCATCTCTGAGTGGAATTCCCACGGCAAGGATTAGGTCTTCCTCTCCTGAGCAGCACTAGATGCCATCCTAGGGGACCTAGGGTCTACAAAAAAGGTAGTGACCACCTCTCTCTCCACCTTAGGACTTCTCTTTATCCCTCTCCATCTTTAATCATCTCTCTCTCTCTTCTTCTCCAGTCCAAATGCTCCAAGAGTGAACTGGCCTTGCAGAGTCTATTCAGAAAGATGGGTGTCTGATCTATGCAAAGGGGGGGTAATAAAATCACCTGTGGGTCAAGGGAAACTTTCAAGCTATCTGCTCAATAACATCAATGGAGTCAATACTAATGTTACCGAGTCCAAACTGCTACTTCTTGCTGCACGACAGGCTAATAATCAAGAGATACGTTGTTGGTGCAAGGAATAATGACTTTATTCAGAAGGCCAGCAAACTGAGAAGATGGTGGGCTTGTATCCCCAAAGAACCATCTTACCTGTGTTAGAATTCAGGCTCCTTTTATACTAAAAGGGAAGGGTGTGTGCGTGCTACATCACTTCGGTCGAATCCGACTCTGTGTGATCCTACAGACTGTAGCCTGCCAGGCTCCTCTGTCCATGAGATTTCCCAGGCAAGAATACTGGAGTGGGTTGCCATGCCCTGCTCCAGGGGATCTTCCTGACCCAGGAATTGAACCCACATCTCTAGCATCCCCTACATTGGCAGGCTGGGTTCTTTACCACTACACCCACCGGGGAATCCCCCTATACCTGAGTACCTCCCACTAATGATGAGAAAACATCATCCGAAACAATAGATTCCCCTTACATTTCCTCTTCAGTGCTTCAAATAGGTTACCTTTAATTTGACCTTTGGTTCCACTCCCTCATCTCTGTATTCTCTGCCAAAATAGTCAAAGGGTTAGGAAGGCAACAAGTGAAGGGAAAAAGCTTAGCCACATCACATCATTGGCCCCTTGGTCCTCCAGTATTGGCTGGTGTGGAGTCATGCTTCTGATCTACCTGTCATACCTGAAAGTTCTGATGTGCTTTCTGTCCTATTTGGGGGACAGTGTCTCCCCAGCCTCCATCCTGCCTGAAGGCTATATGGATTTTGAAGCAGTGATTCTCAAAGTGTGATCCAGAGGCAGCAATATCAGTATCACTGGACAGCTTATTAAAACTGCACATTTTCAGGCCTCACTCCAACTCACTGAATCAGAAACTCTGGGGGTGGTACCCAAGAGCCATCTGTCCTTTTTTTTTGGGGGGGGGGGCCACTCTTAGTGGCATGCAGGATCTTAGTTCCCCAACCAGGGATTGAACCCATGCCCCCTGCATTGAGAGTACAGAGTCTTAACCACTGGACCTCCAGGGAGGTCCCACCATTTGTCCTTTAACAAGCCCTCCAGGTGATTCCCAAGCACTCTTGAGTTTCAGAACCTCAGCCTTCAAGGCACGTCCTCTTGACTGCTGAATATGGCATTTTTGTCCAGCCCTTTTTCCATCTCTCCACTACCCAGGACTCAATTTAATAAAGGTGGCATTTCAGTGGCAGGTGAGATTTAAACTGACATTTTCCCTCCTTTCTAGTTCTGTCAGAATTCTGCAATCTACTGATTGCAATAATGCTCCAGGGCTCCCCTCCCCCCTCAGAAAATAACGATTCAAAATCAGAACAGATTATTTTAAAACGCTTGTTGGCACATTGATGCCACTGGCTGGCTTCTACTGACTAATTAATCCTGATCTGACCTGAATTAATGCCTAATCTGTGTAAAATGATTGAGATTTGTTGGAAGGCAGCAAATTTGAGACTATAAAAACTAAAGGCATGTGGGAGTAGATTCAGCATCAGGCTGACATGAGGATTAAAGTACTTCTTCAATTGGTACATTATTTGAAGTCTGATTTTTTTTTTTTTCTTCCTTTCTCCTCTCCACTCCCCCACCACCTCCTACTAGGAAAAAAAAAAATTACCAGAAGACATAAGTATATTGTCTCCCCTTCTCCCAAATAAAGGTAAACTGACAGCACTTTCAATGAAAGACTCTGCATGATTGGAATTAAATGTCAAATACGATTTTCTGTTGGCAACTCAAAGTGTTGGTGTCAAAACCATAACTGGCAGTACGGCTGGAGATTAGTATCTGTCTGGATCTTAGCATCACACTGCGAGGAAGGTTTATGATTTCGTAGATTAACACAGCTCTCTTCACGCCACCACTTAAGAGATAATTTGCTGAAGCAGGAGCCGATTAGACTGTGGTTGCCCGTGAGCAGGAGGCCCCCTCCCCTAAAGTTCTGTCAGGCGTTTGATGGCACACCCTGCCCCCTGTGGGGGTCTGCCATCATGATGGGTGACAGGCAGGCGAGGTGAGCGGGCCACAGCTGCCAGCGTACCTGATTGTCAGTAGCCACCAGTGATGCTTGCTGGCGATGTCTCGAGGAAAATGGAGTTCCTATTGATCTGACCAATATGAAATGGCCTTCCAGGCTGGAGATTTGATTTATTTAGTTTCTGCTTCTCACAGGGGATGGAGGGAGGAGGGGGACTTCCTGGCAAGTCATTGAATCACATGCCCTACCACTAGATCTCCTCTAGCTCTGGGGGAAAACAACAACAACAACAACAACAACAAAAATGTCGATCAAGGCTCAGAGAGGTTAGGGAGACTTGCCCCGATCACAGCGTTTGGGAGGAGGGGAGCTTGGGAGTTGGTATGGCCTGAGACTCACACAGTGATAGACACTGACTTCAGCACTTTGATCTCTCCAATGTCCTGTGTAAGATTCACAGAGTCTTTGATGTCATTAAAAGGGCAGGCGAGGTGAAGGGTGTAAGTAACTTGCATAAGCCACAGCAAGTCCACAGCAAAGATGGGTTGCAACCAGGTTTCCTAATCCCCAGTTCGGTGCTCTCTGCATCATCTTACAGAGCATCATCCCTAGAGTAAATATTCCAGCTGGGGAGGGGATCAAAGGGCTTTGAAAACTGTGCTTCTATCTTGCACGCATGACATTTCTGCCAAGTGACAGCCCATAGAACCCAGATAATAAAATAAAACGGATGCTCTGTGTCTTGACCAGCCAGTAAATTGTCACTGGCCCTCTGTGAGTCTGATTTAAGAGTTTCATCTTGCAGAGACTATATTTGTTCTTTCTTTGTCCCCTCTGCACGCTCGTCCCCCCTTCCGGGGAAGGAGAAACTGGGAAAGCAGTCAGTTTTGTGCAGCATTTACGTTATCCAACAACGCCAGGATGTGACAGCACGGGGGACTCACAAGATAATGTTCAGACTCTGGTTTTAGAATGTTTACTCTCTTTTGGGTGAACTCTGACATCCAAGCGCATTAATGCAATGCCATTTTCAACTCTCACGCCAATCTCCCTCCTTGTACATATCAGAATTTTAATGCCTGCTTCCCTGTTTGAGTTATGGTAATTTATTGTAATAGTGCATTTTGACCTTTTCAGTATTTTGTATTTTTATTGGATAGCTGTTTCACCTCTTCCCTGGAGGGTTAGCCAGGCTGAAAACGAGAGAGAATGGTAAGACCAACCAATCAAAATACAGAATATTAAAAAGGTCAACACACAAGAGCAAACTACTAATTTGGAAAACACATAAATGAGAAAAGAATGAAAGCTCCCAGCAGCATGGTGGTCAGAGCAAGAATAAGTGGACAGGAGAGGGCTAAGAGGTTCGTCTGCATCCACAGCATAGCAGTTAGCTCAACCACTGAATGTAAACTAGCCAGCCCATCATCAGAAACCAAAGGAGAGGAGAATCAGTGCCAACTCCAAAGATTGTAGACCGTACCATTTCCCTTTCTACCTGGTCAATGCAAATGGCAAAGAGAGGTTGTCGGGGGTTGAAAGTCCCAGCTCGGAGATGCCAGGGCTCTTATGAACATGCCATAACCAGACGATGCTTCGAAGACGTCAGACAAGTTCCACCCTCTACCTACAAGCAGATGAAAGTCTCTGGAATCTAGAACTGATGCTCCTCTATTTCTTTTTCAAAGCTCTCCAGGAAGGGGAATCCCCAAACCTCCCCCCTTGACTCTTTCTAGTTAAGCAATATAAATTAAACCATATTAATAAGCATAGCTGGACAATCAAGACTAATATAATCCTAAAAGTTCAAAGCACATTAATTCAAGTGGACATTCAGGTCTTGTCTCCTGAAGATTATGGTCACCAAGTCACTGGGAAGCACACTTGAGTGAGTTGCCTGGGTGTAGCCCCCTCACCAGTGGAAGCACAATTACAGTGCAGAACAACGTGCACAGAAGGCTCTGACAGGCATCGGAAAATGGAAATGAGCTACTTTAAGAAAATCCACGTAAAACAGGGGCCAAAATCTCAGTGTGAAGAGTGAAAAGACTTTGACTACAACTTCATCTTGAAAAATAAAATGAGAATGTACAAAGAGGTGATTTTGCTTTCTATTTAATCTAATATAGGTAAAATATCTAATCATATTCCCCAAAGGAAAAAGGACCTAAAGGTTGACTGGGAAATTTGGGCAGTTTTCCCAGCAGTGTTTTATGTTACTATCGATATATCACCCTTCACAACACCTTTGACATAATCATGAAAAATATAACTTACAAGATATTCAGAGGAACCAAGATAGGTGCTCCTCTAAATCCTGTGGCAGTCCAATTTTTTCCTATTTAATATCTTGATCTTTGTTTTCTATTATTCAGTTGGTTGATTTCTTTTTATTCAATTGTTTGTGATATCATTATTTGTCAGTCTATTTGAGAGAAATATGAGCCATCCTAGTATATCACGTTCATCAACTTCATGAAATCCTGTGTTGTTTACAAAATGTGCAGTTTCCATTTGCTTTTGAATTAGCGCTACCAAAACATCTGAAAATCATTTGCAAACTGACCAAATACTTATGCCATACAGGTTTTTGTTAAAAGAGTCATGTTTGAATAGGGTCTAATTTTTAGTCTGTTAGTGACTATTCAAAAACTCTTAATTCCCTGTGTAAACAGACTTTTAATTATGAGTACTCTAATAACGAAAACTCAAACACAAGGATCCTAGACCTATCTAAATGCAAACCAGAATACCTTCAGTATAAAACATACCATAACAGACATAAAAGTGATTGCAGAAATATATTCAACTATTAACACTTTCTAATTTGACTCATAAGTAGCAGTCAGTCCAAGCAAGCTGCATCACTGAATAAAAATTTAGGGTTAGAAACACTATGGAGAAGGCAATGGCACCCCACTCCAGTACTCTTGCCTGGAAAATCCCACGGATGGAGGAGCCTGGTAGGCTGCAGTCCATGGGGTTGTTGAGAGTCAGACACGACTGAGCGGTTTCACTTTCACTTTCCACTTTCCACTTCCATGCTTTGGAGAAGGAAATGGCAACCCACTCCAGTATTCTTGCCTGGAGAATCCCAGGGATGGGGGAGCCTGGTGGGCTGCCATCTATGGGGTCGCACAGGGTCAGACACGACTAAAGCGACTTAGCAGCAGCAGCAGAAACACTATGCAGATTTGCTATGACTCTTCTTTAAGATTATTTCATGTATAATACACTTGGATGGGGGGAATAAAAGGGAGATTGCGATTGACATTACACACTACAATATACCAAATAGATAACTAATAAGAACCTGGGCTTCCCTGGTGGTTCAGTCAGTTAAAAATCTGCCTGCAACGTGGGAGACCTGGGTTTGATCCCTGGCTTAGGAAGACCTCCTGGAGAAGGCAACGGCTACCCACTCCACACTCTGGCCTGGAGAATTCCATGGACTGTACAGCCCATGGGGTCGCAGAGTCAGACACAGCTGAGCTACTTTCACTCACTCACTCAGTAAGAACCTACTGTGGGCTTCCCAGGTGGTGCTGGTGGTACAGAACCTTCCTGCCAATGCAGGACACATAAGAGACGCAGGTCTGATCCCTGGGCCGGGAAGATCTTCTAGAGAAGGGCACAACAATCCATTCCAGTATTCTTGCCTGGAGATTCCCATGGACAGAGGACCCTGGTAGGCTATAGCCCACAGAGTCTCAAAGAGTCACATATGACTGAAGCAACTTAGCACACATGCAAGAACCTATTGTATATCACAGGAAGTGAAGTGAAGCCGCTCAGTCGTGTCCGACTCTTTGCGACCCCATGGACTGTAGCCCACCAGGCTCCTCTGTCCGTGGGATTCTCCAGGCAAGAATACTGGAGTGGGTTGCCATTTCCTTCTCCAGGAGATCTTCCCAAGCCAAGGATCGAACCCAGGTCTCCCACATTGCAGGCAGACGCTTTACCATCTGACCCACCAGGGAAATCACAGGGAATTCTACTTAATCCTCTATACTGACCTATATGGGAAAAGAATCTAAAAAAGAGGGGATATAAGTGTGTGTATAAATGATTGATTTTGCTGTACAGCAGAAAGTAATACAAGATTGTAAATCAACTCTACTCCAATAAAAATTTAAAAAATAAAAAAATACACTCAGATTACACAGTTAAATTTACAAACACCTTTCAAAATACCATGTAACACATGATACCTCTTCTTTAAAAAAAAAACTATCCCTTATTAAATATTTACTGACTACCAGGAATTGTATATGCATTATATTATTTAATTCTTATAATAGCCCTAGAGGAAGGCATCAATACCTACAAGTTATAGGTAATGAAACAAAACACAGAAGTGAAGCAATTTGCAGAGATAGAACATCTAATTAGTGGCAGAGACAGGGCTCAGTCTCCGGTTTTCCTGATTCCAGGCCCATGTTCCAAACCACTCTGTTACAATACACAGAAAAGGTATCTGCTGCTGCTGCTGTTAAGTCGCTTCAGTCGTGTCCAACTCTGTGCGACCCCATAGACAGCAGCCCACCAGGCTCTCCCGTCTCTGGGATTCTCCAGGCAAGAACACTGGAGTGGGTTGCCATTTCCTTCTCCAATGCATGAAAGTGAAAAGTGAAAGTGAAGTTGCTCATTCGTGTCCAACTCTTAACGACCCCATGGACTGCAGCCCACCAGGCTCCTCCATCCATGGGATTTTCCAGGCAAGAGTACTGGAATGGGGTCAAAACACAGACACTACAATAGACTGTGGCTGTTTTTATTAATTTCTTTATATTTTTCTATCTTTTCCACACTTTCTGGATCAAAAATGTTTTTGTTTAGTCACTCAGTCATGATCGATTCTCTTGCAACCCCATGAAGCCTGCAAGGCTCCTCTGTCCACGGGATTTCCCAGGCAAAAATAACTCAAGTGGGTTGCCATTTCCTTCTCCAGGGGATCTTCCCAACCCAGGGACTGAACCTAAGTCTCCTTAGCTCAAACGATAAAGTATCTTCCTCAATGCAGGAGGCCCAGGTCCAATCCCTGGGTTGGGAAGATCCCCTGGAGAAGGAAATGGCAACCCGCTCCAGTAGATGGGGTTGCAAAAAGCCAGACATGACTGAGCAACTAACACTCCTGCACTCCCCCTGCATGGCAGGTGGATTCTTTACCTCTAGTTTTCTATCTTTTCCACATTTTCTGGATCAAAAATGATGGCTCTTATAATCAGAGAAAAGAGAAGTTGGAACTTCCCTGATGGTCCAGTGGTTAAGACTCCATGATTCCACTGCAGGAGACATGGGTTTGATCCCTAGTCAGGAACTAAGATCCCACATACTACGTGGTATAGAAAAAAACAAACAAACAAAAAAACACACACATAAAAGAGAACAAATGTTTATAAGAAGTTAAGGTTAGAGATGGGAGGTCTCCATGTTGTTTATGGCAAACAAAAAGCTTTGTGGAGAAAAGGGAGGAGATACTGACTCTGTTACAGCTTAAGGGCCACTCTCAGCCAGCAGGGAGCCTCCAGAAGGAGGTCTGGCACATCCTGTACGTTCTGCGGACGTGGACACGGCCCACTCACCTCCTGAAGAGCTGAAGTTACTGTGTGTGGTAGAGGGAAGAACACTGACCACAGTCAGAGACAAGGACACCCACCACGTCCTATGAAAGTCTGTCTGACTGCCCATCCCCCACCCCACAGCCCCCACCTACGGCTCAGTCCTCCCCTCTGTCTTTAGGCCGACTCATCCCAAGGCTTCCCTGGTGGCTCAGCAGTAAAGAATCTGCTTGCAATGCAGGAGATTGCCTACAATGCAGGAGATGCTGGTTCAATCCCTGGTTGAGAAGATCCCCAGGAGAAGGAAACAGCCACCAACTCCAGTATTCTTGCCTGGGAAATTCCATGGACAGAGGGGCCTGGCAAACTATAGACCATAGGGTCACACAGAGTCAGGCACTACTGAAGCAACTTAAAATGCAGCACGCACACCAAGACCTCAATTCCCCAAGAAGGGGTCCCTACACTTCCGCAGACCTCTCAGAGACGTCCCTGGGACTTTCTTCCCTGTGCTCAGGCCTGGCCTAGCTCTGTTTGGGCTGCCAAAGCACAGCCAGCCACATTTTCCTGAACCTTCCCGATACTGACACCTTCACTGTCTGAGCCATCCTTGTCACCAGTCCCCACTGCCTTTTAGCCAAACTTCCCATCCATCGTCTGTCGAAGTCTCAACTGAGTTTCCAAATGCTTCATCTGGGCTTTGCACAATGGGTTACAGGGAGCTGAGATACTGATCCCTCAGCTGCCAGGGTAGCCGGTGGCCCTTGGACCCTTACTCTCCCACCCCAAGCAAGCCCAGTTTGCCCTGTGTTACCATTCTCTGACAGCTGGGACATGAAAAACTTGGAAAGTACCAACTATGAACCACCCTGGTGGGTTTTCTAGGTCCCCATATATCATCCCCCCTTTTTTAATGTGGCCACACCACACGGCATGCAGCATCTTAGTTCCCCAACGGAGGATTGAACCTGTGGCCCCTGCAGGGGAAGCACAGAATCTTAACTACTGGACCACCAGGGAAGTCCCCTACCACTCACTCCTAAGGTGGCCCATCTTAAACCAACCGAGCTTCTGCTTTGTCTCTTGGTAATTTGGTGGAGGGGGGCGGCTATTATTGTTGCTATTATTTAGTCTCTAAGTCACGTCTGACTCTTTTGCGACCCCAAGGTATGGACTGCAGCCCACCAGGCTCCCCTGTCCATGGGATTTTCCCCAGCAAGAATACTGGAGTGGGCTGCCATTTTCTTCTCCAGGGGATCTTTCTGACCCAGGGATTGAACTTGCATCTCCTGCTTGGCAGGTGGACTCTTTACCATAGCCACCACTTGTGGGACCTTATTTCCCCAATCAAGGATCAAACCCATGCCCTCTGCAGCGGAAGTGCAGCGTTTCAACCACTGGACCACCAGGGAAGTCCCTCTTAGTAATTAAAATAAAACGTTTGTTTGCTGTGTGTCAGGTATTCTTCTAATTGCTTTACGTTAATATGGCTCTGACACGATTGATAAGTTCTCTGGGCTTCTTTAGTTTCATCCTAAAAATAGAGACAATGATACTTTATCTGAGATCACTTCCAGTCTTCTTTGAGGGTTCCAGGAATGAGCACCAGTATTCACACAGCCTCCTCTCAGTACATGGCTTAAGGATGTGGATCCTCAAGAGAAAAGGAGAGATCAATTTGGAAACAGAAAGAAATACTTTCTCTAAGTTGATGGTTTCAAACCCTTAACCTAAAAAAAAAAAATTGGAATTTCTACTAGAAGTGGAATAACGGGAAAGAAGTGGCATTTGGCTGGAGGAAGCAGGTCTGTGATGAAATGAACCCCAAGGGTGATGGCTGGAATTGCAGGAGATGGGCCAGTTAGTAAATCAAGGCCGACAGTAAGAAATCAGCTTCTGGAGAATTGCAGTCCCAGGCTCAGGCCCAGAAACACGACTGGGCCTTTCCACGCAGCTCCAAGCAAGAGCTAATATACAGTATTTACTCAAGGAAGAAGGTTCCAGAGTGAGGAATGAGATTCAGTTAGTTACTGTAACACACATTATTTCCTGGAGCTCTCAGTTGCCCTATGAGAAAACCCATTCTTCTTTTTCAATATATGCCTGATTTTTGCAATCTCTCAGGCTATGATCAAATGGTTTCCATTTATTTCAAAAGACAATTTATCTGCCTTGAGGTTCCACCTACTAGAACTTGGTGATAGTATTCTTCGCTGCAATGTTACAGCATCCGCTCAATGAGGCACAGGGATGACAGACAGAGCTTGTTATCTTCACACAAAAGTGGCTCAAAATACCATAGTCCCCCCTCCGCAGATATTGCTAAAACTATCATCAAAAATTGAGTGAAAATCAAGAGTCCTTTCTGGTGGTTCATGGAGTCTTCCCTCTTTTGCCCAGGCCCAATCACTTGGATTATTGTGTCTTTGCCTTGACTCCTCTGTATATCAGATCAACAAATCAAGTTTTGTTCTATGAGTTTATTTTGCTGGCTAATTGATACTTCCAGGCTCAGAGGTACTTGAGCTTGAAACCAAAGGGCCTTTTTCTTTGTATTAATATAGCACCTTTCTCAAGAGAGTAAGCATTGCAAATACCAACTAATTATTTACTACGGGGATTTCACTAAATCAGAAAGTTCCAAAGTAGAGAAAAATTAAAATCAACAACTGTTTCTTGTATAATTATGGCTCATGCAAAGCTTACACTTTGCATTGCATTAGTCATAATTCAATTATGGTCTGAAGTCAACTCCTGACCAATCGAGAACTAGTAGTGTAATTATAGGAGGTTTTAAACACAGAATGTAAAGGAGGACTAATAGATCAAGAGTCAGAAGACCTGGAGTCTGTGACCTTGTGCCCTGAATCTTGATTTCCTCATTTATAAAACGAGAAAGTTGTAGAACTCAGTTAAGTCAGCAATTGTTGTTATTTAGTCACTAAGTGGAGTCCAGCTCTTTGCCACCCCATGGACTGTAGCCCGCCAAGTTCCTCTGTCCATGGGGTTTCCCCAGGCCAGTTTACTGGAGTGAGTTGCCATTTCCTTCTCCAGAGGATCTTCCCAACCCAGGGATCAAACCCATGTCTCCTGCTTTAGCAAGCAGATTCTTTACTGCTAAGCCACCAGGAAAACCCAAGTCAGCAATATTAGGCTTCTATTCTGAGTCACGGGGACAACCTGCCCCACAAGCCAACCCATGTCAGGAGCAGAAAAGATAGACAGACATTTTCTCTATATAGAGAAGTGGTCCCTGTTTCTCTTTTGCCCCTTGAAAATTGAGGGCATCCTTCAAGGCCAATTTCAGTCTTTCTTTCTCTATGAAGACTTATTGGATTCCATTGGTTTGCAGTGAACGTACCCAAAATGAACCCTGATAACACCTTAATACTTTACATCAGCAAGGATCATACACTGCTGCTGCTGCTAAGTTGCTTCAGTGGTGTCCAACTCTGTGTGATCCCATAGACAGCAGCCCACCAGGTTCCCCCATCCCTGGGATTCTCCAGGCAAGAACACTGGGGTGGGTTGCCATTTCCTTCTCCAATGCTTGAAAGTGAAAAGTGAAAGTGAAGTTGCTCAGTCGTGTCCGACTCCTAGCAACCCCATGGACTGCAGCCCACCAGGCTCCTCTGTCCATGGGATTTTCCAGGCAAGAGTACTGGAGTGGGGTTCCATTGCCTTCTCCTGCTGAGTATTGTTCTTATTACTTTTTACATCTCATCCAACAAAACAACTTGTAAGCTTAATGGAAGAGATGTTCCTTCTCTCTTGAACCCCAATCCCCAAAATCAGCACATAAACACAGTAGGAAAGCAATATTTTGTCAAATTTACTAATATCTGTTTATGCTGCTAGTATTAAATTGTGAAGGAGACCCTTTCTGAAAATCTAGGGGCCTGAACATATATCTATGCCAATTGCCTCTCACTTATTCCATGTCAGATCAGATCAGATCAGTCGCTCAGTCGTGTCCAATTCTTTGCGACCCCATGAATCACAGCATGCCAGGCCTCCCTACCCATCACCAACTCCCAGAGTTCACTCAGACTCATGTCCATCGAGTCAATGATGCCATCCAGCCATCTCATCCTCTGTCGTCCCCTTCTCCTCCTGCCCCCAATCCCTCCCAGCATCAGAGTCTTTTCCAATGAGTCAACTCTTCGCATGAGGTGGCCAAAGTACTGCAGTTTCAGCTTTAGCATCATTCCTTCCAAAGAAATCCCAGGGCTGATCTCCTTCAGAATGCACTGGTTGGATCTCCTTGCAGTCCAAGGGACTCTCAAGAGTCTTCTCCAACACCACAGTTCAAAAGCATCAGTTCTTCGGCGCTCAGCCTTCTTCACAGTCCAACTCTCACATCCATACATGACCACAGGAAAAACCATAGCCTTGACTAGACGAACCTTTGTTGGCAAAGTAATGTCTCTGCTTTTGAATATGCTATCTAGGTTGGTCATAACTTTCCTTCCAAGGAGTAAGCGTCTTTTAATTTCATGGTGGCAGTCACCATCTGTAGTGATTTTGGAGCCCAGAAAAATAAAGTCTGACACTGTTTCCTCTGTTTCCCCATCTATTTCCCATGAAGTGGTGGGACCAGATGCCATGATCTTCGTTTTCTGAATGTTGAGCTTTAAGCCAACTTTTTCACCCTCCACTTTCATTTTCATCAAGAGGCTTTTGAATTCCTCTTCACTTTGTGCCACAAGGGTGGTGTCATCTGCATATCTGAGGTTATTGATATTTCTCCCGGCAATCTTGATTCCAGCTTGTGTTTCTTCCAGTCCAGCATTTCTCATGATGTACTCTGCATATAAGTTAAATAAACAGGGTGACAATATACAGCCTTGACGAACTCCTTTTCCTATTTGGAACCAGTCTGTTGTTCCATGTCCAGTTCTAACTGTTGCTTCCTGACCTGCATACAAATTTCTCAAGAGGCAGATCAGGTGGTCTGGTATTCCCATCTCTTGAAGAATTTTCCACAGTTTATTGTGATCCACACAGTCAAAGGCTTTGGCATAGTCAACAAAGCAGAAATAGATGTTTTTCTGGAACTCTCTTACTTTTTCCATGATCCAGCGGATGTTGGCAATTTGATCTCTGGTTCCTCTGCCTTTTCTAAAACCAGCTTGAACATCAGGAAGTTCACGGTTCACGTATTGCTGAAGCCTGGCTTGGAGAATTTTGAGCATTACTTTACTAGCTTGTGAGATGAGTGCAGTTGTGCGGTAGTTTGAGCATTCTTTGGCATTGCCTTTCTTTGGGATTGGAATGAAAACTGACCTTTTCCAGTCCTGTGGCCACTGCTGAGTTTTCCAAATTTGCTGGCATATTGAGTGCAGCACTTTCACAGCATCATCTTTCAGGATTTGGAATAGCTCAACTGGAATTCTATCACCTCCACTAGCTTTGTTCGTAGTGATGCTTTCTAAGGCCCACTTGACTTCACATTCCAGGATGTCTAGCTCTAGGTCAGTGATCACACCATCGTGATCATCTGGGTCGTGAAGATCTTTTTTGTACAGTTCTTCTGTGTATTAACACAATAGAAAAAAAATACAGTGAAAGGAATAAACAGATATGAGTTGATTTTTTTTTACAATGTTGTATTGGTTTTGCCATACATCAACATGAATCTGCCACGGGTGCATACATGTTCCCCAACCTGAACCCCCCTCCCACCTCCCTCCCCGTACCGTCCCTCTGGGTCATCCCAGTGCACCAGCCCCAAGCATCCTGTATCCTGCATTGAACCTGGACTGGCGATTCATTTCATATATGATATTATACATGTTTCAATGTCATTCTCCCAAATCATCCCACCCTCTACCTCTCCCACAGAGTCCAAAAGACTGTTCTACACATGTGTGTCTCTTTTGCTGTCTTGCACACAGGGTTATCGTTACCATCTTTCTAAATTCCATATATATGCGTTAGTATACTGTATTGGTGTTTTTCTTTCTGGCTTACTTCACTCTGCATAATAGGCTCCAGTTTCATCCACCTCATTAGAACTGATTCAAATGTATTCTTTTTAATGGCTGAGTAATACTCCATTGTGTATGTGTACCACAGCTTTTGTATCCACTCATCTGCTGATGGACATCTAGGTTGCTTCCATGTCCTGGCTATTATAAACAGTGCTGCGATGAACATTGGGGTACATGTGTCTCTTTCAATTCTGATTTTCTTGGTGTGTATGCCCAGCAGTGCGATTGCTGGGTCGTATGGCAGTTCTATTTCCAGTTTTTTAAGGAATCTCCACACTGTTCTCCATAGTGGCTGTACTAGTTTGCATTCCCACCAACAGTGTAAGAGGGTTCCCTTTTCTCCACACCCTCTCCAGCACTTATTGCTTGTAGACTTTTGGAGAGCAGCCATTCTGGCTGGTGTGAAATGATACCTCATAGTGGTTTTGATTTGCATTTCTCTGATAATGAGTGATGTTGAGCATCTTTTCATGTGTTTGTTAGCCACCTGTCTGTCTTCTTTGGAGAAATGTCTGTTTAGTTCTTTGGCCCACTATTTTATTGGGTCTTTTATTTTTCTGGAATTGAGCTGCAGGAGTTGCTTGTATATTTTTGAGATTAATTCTTTGTCCGTTGCTTCGTTGCTATTATTTTCTCCCATTCTGAAGGCTGTCTTTTTACTTTGCTTATAGTTTCCTTTGTTGTGCAGAAGCTTTTGATTTTAATTAGGTCCCATTTGTTTAGTTTTGCTTTTATTTCCAATATTCTGGGAGGTGGGTCATAGAGGATCCTGCGGTGGTTTATGTTGGAGAATGTTTTGTCTATGTTTTCCTCTAGGAGTTTAATAGTTCCTGGTCTTACATTTAGATCTTTAATCCATTTTGAGTTTACTTTTGTGTATGTTAGAAAGTGTTCTAGTTTCATTGTTTTACAAGTGGCTGACCAGATTTCCCAGCACCACTTGTTAAAGAGATTGTCTTTTCTCCATTGTATATTCTTGCCTCCTTTGTCAAAGATAAGGTGTCCATAGGTGTGTGGATTTATCTCTGGGCTTTCTATTTTGTTCCATTGATCTATATTTCTGTCTTTGTGCCAGTACCATACTGTCTTGATGACTGTGGCTTTGTAGTGGAGACTGAAGTCAGGCAGGTTGAGTCCTCCAGTTCCATTCTTCTTTCTCAAGATTGCTTTGGCTATTCAAGGTTTTTTGTATTTCCATACAAATTGTGAGATTATTTGTTCTAGTTCTCTGAAAAATACCATTGGTAGCTTGATAGGGATTGCATTGAATCTATAGATTGCTTTGAGTAGTATACTCATTTTCACTATATTGATTCTTCCGATCCATGACCACGATATATTTCTCCATCTATTCATGTCCTCTTTGATTTCTTTCACCAGTGCTTTATAGTTTTCTATATATAGGTCTTTTGTTTCTTTAGGTAGGTGTATTCCTAAGTATTTTATTCTTTTCGTTGCAATGGTGAATGGAATTGTTTCCTTAATTTCTCTTTCTGTTTTCTCATTGTTAGTGTATAGGAATGCAAGGGATTTCCGTGTGTTAATTTTATATCCTGCAACTTTACTATATTCATTGATTAGCTCTAGTAATTTTCTGGTGGAGTCTTTGGGGTTTTCTATGTAGAAGATCATGTCATCTGCAAACAGTGAGCGTTTTACTTCTTCTTTTCCAATCTGGATTCCTTTTATTTCTTTTTCTGTTCTGATTGCTGTGGCCAAAACTTCCAAAACTAGTGGTGAAAGTGGGCACTCTTGTCTTGTTCCTGACTTTAGAGGAAATGCTTTCAATTTTTCACCATTGAGGATAATGTTTGCTGAGGGTTTGTCATATATAGCTTTTATTATGTTGAGGTATGTTCCTTCTATGCCTGCTTTCTAAAGGGTTTTGGTCATAAATGGATGTTGAATTTTGTCAAAGGCTTTCTTGGCATCTATTGAGATAATCATATGGTTTTTATTTTTCAATTTGTTAATGTGGTGTATTACATTGATTGATTTGTGGATACTGAAGAATCCTTGCATCCCTGGGATAAAGCCCACTTGGTCATGATGTATGATCTTTTTAATATGTTGTTGGATTCTGTTTGCTAGAATTTTGTTAAGGATTTTTGCATCTATGTTCATCAGTGATATTGGCCTGTAGTTTTCTTTTTTTGTGGCATCTTTGTCAGGTTTTGGTATTAGGGTGATGTTGGCCTCATAGAATGAGTTTGGCAATTTACCTTCTTCTGCAATTTTCTGGAAGAGTTTGAGTAGGATGCTGCTGCTGCTGCTGCTAAGTCACTTCAGTCTTGTCCAACTCTGTGTGACCCCAGAGACGGCAGCCCACCAGGCTCCCCCGTACATGGGATTTTCCAGGCAAGAGTACTGGAGTGGGTTGCCATTGTCTTCTCCGTTGAGTACGATAGGTGTTAGTTATTCTCTAAATTTTTGGTAGAATTCAGCTGTGAAGCCGTCTGGTGTTGGGCTTTTGTTTGTTGGAAGATTTCTGATTACAGTTTCAATTTCCATGCTTGTGATGGGTCTGTTAAGATTTTCTATTTCTTCCTGGTTCTATTTTGGAAAGTTGTACTTTTCTAAGAATTTGTCCATTTCTTCCAAGTTGTCCATTTTATTTGTGATGCAACATTTAAATGTCTGTGTATGTTTATCTTCCCTTCTCATCCATTCAGGTGACTTTAGAGCAATTAAAGCTTTAATACCAACCCAACCCACAGAGTTATCTCATTTCTTTCCTTTCCTTCTGAATCCACTCAACCCTGACCAAAGGAAGTGCATTTGAGACTTGGGTTTCCTTTTCAGCTTTCTCACAGCCTGGAATATTTCCCACAGGAACATTAACACCTTCCAAATGTGATTATCCCAATCTCTTGAATATCTGATCTTTCCAGGATTTCAGGGAATTACAAGGAAACACAATACAATAGCATGAGGCTCGTTTCCACAATATTTAGGAAAAAAGCACTTAATCCTCAAACCAAATATGACCACTAGAGTAGTTTACAATCTTACCATCAATTCCCTAGCGGATATAACGTTTCCCAAAATCAACATCTCATGTAGTCTAGATCCATGTTGTTATCACCAATCATAGGTAAGGAATTCATATTAGTTCAGTGAAGGAATTAGGCCACCAGAAAAAATAAAATAAAGGAGGAACAAAAAAGCCCATGTGGCTTCAGCCTTCCTAGTGTGCCAGTCAGCCCTGCCCAGTGTCCAAAGTCCACCCCCTACAAAGTTAATACTCACAAGAAGGAAAAACCTCATCAAGATACTAAGCTCGATTTTTCCTAAGAAAACAGACTTTGGAAAGGGCAAAAAAGGCCAGTCACCTCACCCTTCCTCAAGACCTTTCCTTTAAGGTCCAGCCAATTGTACTTCCTTCAATAATCTGCGCATGTTTCCTTCTCCAACCCTGCATGCCTGGTCTGTTAACCTTCCTTTAACAGGACTCTGCCTAGTAACACAGCAGCTAATCTCCTTCAAAAATCTACAGCCTGGTACCATCTCTTAACCCCAGGAGCCCAGCTTTGTCTGCATTTCTTCAAATCAGAAGGCTCTCAAGGTTTATTATTTGTGCAACATTTCCATTTCTATAGCCACTGCGTCTTCCTTCCATTCAGCAATGCCTTAGCTTTGTCCCATAACATCTACCTCCAGGGAGACCATCCCTTTTAGTTTTTATATTTGCCCCAGCTTGAGAAATCCACTTGAAAGATTTCTGAGTTTCAGCTGCCTCTAGGGAACTTCCCAAACCTGCTCTCAGTGATAACGTGAGGTCCATAACACTTGTCTTCTTTCAATCCTTGAATTCCCAAAGCCTCGATAACTCCAACACTGCTTTCCTGGAGCACAGTTTTTCAGATGCATTTTTTAAGCCTTCCACCTTCCCTTAGATGAGAAGACCTGTTCCTTCCACCTTCCTCTGAGCTAAAACATTTCAGCCTCTCAACATCTTTCTCACCTCCTGGTCCTCTTCGCAAGGGTCTCTTCAGGTAGAAAAGGTTGAAACCTATGTTTAAGCTGATCCCATTTCTCCCTGAGATATCTCTCAAGATCTGAGCATTTTCTGCTCACACACCAACTCCTAAATAATCTCACTCACTTACTATACAGTCATCCTTCAGTATTTGCAGGGGATTGGTTCTAGGACCCCACATACACATTCCTTTGGATACTGAAATCCACAGATGCTCAAGGCCTTCAACTCACTTTTGGATCATTCTATTCAGTTATTCCCTTAATTTAACCTAATATTGCATACCACCTGCATACAGAAGACTTATCCTCATTCTGCTTAATCTGTTCTTGGACAAACACCACCAATTCCCAATGTTTGAACCCATCTTCTATATATTTCTAAGGAACATTGTCTCTGAATGGGAAAAACAAAACAAAATTAAACAAAAACCAGAGAATACAGTGAAATTTAAGTCTATTAAGTCACTCCACAATCCACATACTAAAGGCATTTTACACCAAAAGTCTGCTTATTTTGAAGTAAGCTTTTTCAAGAACTCAGAAGTTTGCATCTCTGCCAAGCCCAGATTCCAGCTAATCAGAATTGAGGCACAAACTCTCTCGTGCACTGAGATTTGCTAATGAAAACCAGACCTACTCTTAACAATGCAAATTTCTTCAGGAGCCTAAATCAAAATCTCCAACTTGTGTGCATGAACTCGCCTCGGTCTGCTGCAGAACAACCGGTGTTAGTGATTGTAAAGGGTAAATGGACCAGACGCCAAACCCTTGACCAGCATTGACTATGGATGCCATTATTCCATCCCTGCTACATTCCTAGCAGAATCCAGGGCTTCAAATCCCTCTCTAGCCAAAAGCCTGGTGATCAAGGCAGAACCCCACATGGGACTCAAAAGTCCTCCCATCTCTTTACTTTAAGGTCTTTACCTTGGAGGACCATCTGCTTTCCTTCACATGGCAGAGAAGAGAGACATACCAAGACACACCCAGGGAGGAGGGCTTGAACCTTTATCCCTCCCCTTCAATATCCCTGAGGTCTACACTTTGTGTTGGACCCACAGCAGACCTCCCTTTCCCTGAGGTCTCCAACTGCTCCCTAGATGAGACCGTGCAGCCAATTTAACGCGGTTCTAGCTTTAAGCATCAGACAACAAAAATAATGGAATAAAACCTCTGACAGTCTTCCCCTCTCAGGAGTTCAAAGGAAATAAGAGATGCGATTACAGCCACTCTAATTTGTCCATCTGATTATTGGTGCTGGTGGTGATGTGCTGCTATTTACTGATTCATGGAGTGATAAGGAGCAAAAGCAGAGAGTCTGAGAATGTACTATATATATATATATATATATATATATATATATATATTCCTGGAGCTGTGTTCTCTCTATGTAGCCACTTGAATCGAGCCATATGCACTGTGGGCTGACTTTGATTCTCAGCAACAACTGTTTAAAAAAGGACAGAGGCAAGGATTCCAGATTTGTTGACTTGTGTTGTTCTTGTGGAAGCAGGGGGCGTGAGGGTTCTGTTTCTAGCACTTCCCATGGGAGACTGTTTCCAAAGAAACACAAATCATTTGCTGGAGGCAGGATATGTTAGTAGTAGTTTTGGGTTTGCGGCAACATATGCCAGGCCCTTCAAAGAGGTGTGGGCTTAAACAGAAGGATTTTTGTTTTTTTTTTACTCCTATTCACCGAAAATGAATTTCGTCTCCTGGTTTATTATAAGAACTAGCAGTACTCAGATGTGATTATAATATATTCTGAAAGATTTATAGCATCCATGACCATGAGAAGAGTTTTAGCTGAGAAATTCCAGAAGAGGACCCTGACACTGATAAGATCAGCAGTGTTGGAAGCTTAGGTTCTGATGATGGTTTTTTATTTCACTGAATCATATATTCAAGTTTTCATTCAACAGGTTTCATGTGCCAGGGCAGAGCTAGGTTCTAAGAATGGGGTAAGGGCCATCTGGCTTAGATCCTTACCTCTCAGGACCTTTGAAGGTCCTTCTTCAAGGTTCAGGGGTGCTTTTGCAGGTATGACTGGTCTTCTGAGGGCTCCAGGTGCATTGGCCCTCCCTGATTCTAACTGTTCAATCAGAGGAAGCCCATTTGTCTTGTTGTCAAGAGACCATCAATAAAAACAAAGTTATTTTAGGGAGTATTAGAGTTAATTTGCTCTTGTTCTAGAACCACCCCACAACCAAAATTACAGATCATCAAATCTCAAAGTTAGAGGAGCTCTGGTTCAACGATTCACTTGATGGTTGAGTCCCTCTACAACCTCCCCAGCAAGGCAACATTCAGCCTGGGCTTTAATGCCTCCAGGATCAGGGAAATTGCTATTAAAACCTTCGTAGAAGCACTTCTCCAGAGAAGGTGATGGCACTCCACTCCAGTACTCTAGCCTGGAAAATCCCATGGATGGAGGAGCCTGGTAGGCTGCAGTCCATGGGGTTGCTAGGAGTTGGACACGACTGAGCGACTTCACTTTCACTTTTCGCTTTCATGCATTGGGGAAGGAAATGGCAACCCACTCCAGTGTTCTTGCCTGGAGAATCCCAGGGACGGGGGAGCCTGGTGGGCTGCCGTCTATGGGGTCACACAGAGTCGGACACGACAGAAGCAACTTAGCAGCAGCAGAGGCACTTCTCAAGTTACCTGTGACTCTCAGGCCTCGAGCTGAACTCAATTCTGCCTCCCTGAAACTTTTGCCCATTGGGTTCTACCATTTGAAGCCATAGAGACCAAGCCAACTTCCTTTTCCCCAAGATACCAAATGTGTACCCTGAGTCCTCCCTCATCCTAGCTGAGGACCAGCAGTGCTTTGATCTTCTCATCATATAATAAGCACCATCTATGGAGCTTTACTGTGTGTCTCAGCAGTCACTAGAGGCATTCCCTCCATTACTTCATTTAATTCCCATAACCACTCTATGAGGATTTTATGTCCATTTTATAGATGGGAAAACTGAGGCTAATAGAGGTTACGTGCTTGCACTAATGTCAGCTCAGATCACATTTCTTCTTTTTTCAGCCATGTCACATAGTTTACTCCCCACTAACACTCCTTTTCCTACTTGGTGCTATGAAGCCATGTCTTTCAGGTTGGGGGCATTTGGACCTGTGTTTGGCACCTAACACTTTCCCCAGTGCATTGATCTGGTTAAATCTGGCCCCCTCATCCTTTTGTTTACAGCCTTTGGAATACTGATTTTTGTCTCCAACATGCTTACTCGGCTTCCAGCTTCATGTTGTATATTAATGTAATAAACCCTCTTTCTAAATATTCATGCAAATCATAGATTAAAAGGAAAAAATCAGAATGCAAGAGCAAAGCTCCAAAGCATGTCACTAGACACTTCCCACTGGATTAACATTTACTTTTAAATCAGTCCCTTTAAAAATAGAGCTCTTTAATCAGTAACTATTCCACTCACTTGTCCTTTTTCTTGCCAAACACCATGCTGACTTTCAGCATTCTGGATGAAGTTAATCACACAAAACTTGCTCGTGGCGAGCCCACGCTGGCTGCTAGGATCTGCGGCTTCCTTTTCTAGGTGCTCACGTGCCAACCCTTTAATCTTCCATTAGACATTCTTGAAATCTACTTAGTTGCAGATTCCATCTTCTTTCTGGGTTGGAAATCCAAACTCCATTTGCTTGTCTCCAATTTTCCAAACCACTAATATTCTCCGTGTTCACTAAGACCACCCATAGTAGTTTGGGTGATTGAGTTTGACAGGTTTCTTCCAATAACATGGGGTATAATTTTCCAGCCTAGAACACCACAATGTCTGTTTCATCATCTATAAGACAGAGACTATACTAGTAGTACCCCACAGGTTGGTTTGATAATTAAATGGCATAATGCACCCAAGGAACCACTAATATTAATATATAGGAAACACTGCCCTCCAAATTGCAAGAAGCCACATCACTTCATTTCTTCCTGAAAGTCATGTTAGCATCACCATTTCAATCAGCCTATACACACAACTCTTCTAAAACCTGCATTTTTGCCTAAGATCCTCAATACTATACACAGTGCCACCATTCTTTTTTTTAATTTATTTATTTGACTGTGTCAGGTCTTAGTTACAGCATGAAGGGTCTTCAGTCTTTGTTGCAGCATGCAGGATTTTTTTTTTTATTTTAGTTGTAGCATGTGGCACCCTTAGGTGCAGTATGCAGGATGTAATTCCCAGAACAGGGATGGAACCTGAACCCCCTGCACTGAGAGCATGGAGTCAGCCACTCGACCACCAGGGAAGTCTTGATGCCAGTATTCTTGCAGTCACTAAAGCCTGACACTCAGAAACATCTGATTCATCACGTGTTTTCCTCCACACCAACCAATGTAAAGTCCAGTGGTTTCCGTCACCGCAATTTCTCAGGCTGTGCGAGCTCAGTCACTCAGTCGTGTTCGACTCTTTGCAATCCCGTGGACTGTAGCCTGCCAGGCTCCTCCACCCAAGGGATTTTCCAGACAAGAATATTGGAGCAGGTTGCCATTTCCTTCTCCAGGGGATCTTCCCGACCCAGGGATTGAGCCTGGGTCTCCTGCATCTCCTGCATGGCAGGCAGATGCTTTACCACTGAGCCACCAGGGAAGCCCAAATTCCTCAGATACCAATCCTTTACTTCCATCCTACAGACATTGTTAAGAAATAAAGGTTTTTGTCCCCTCCAAGTACATATGTTGGAACCTTAATCCTCAATGTGACTCTATCTGTTGATGGGGCCTGTTAAGACAACAAAGGATAAATGAGATCATAAGTGTGGGACCCTAATTCAACAGGCCTGGTGTCCTTATAAGAAGAGGATGAGACAGAAGAATGTCTCTTATGTAAATGGCTGACTGTGAGGACACAGTGAGAAGACGGCCATCAGCAAGCCAGGAAGAGAATCTTCCCAGGAACAAATTAGCCAGCACCTTGATCCAGGACTTTGCAGCCTCCAGAATCATGAGAAATAAATTTCTGTTATTTAAACCATCCAGCTTATGGTATTTTGTTACCATATGTCTACTTAGCAGCCCAAGTAGACTAAGATAGCCACAACCTTACTTAAGGCTTTCTTACCTGGTTTGCAGTAAAAATTCCTGACTTTTGCCCCATCTCTTATCCTTCTCCACTCCAATCCATCTCTCTCATTAGTACCAACTTAAATTTCCTAAATTCTGCTCCCAAATTATCAATAGCTTTTTACAGTTTGCCAAATTGAGCATAAACTCACTGACTTTCAAAATATTCCAGACAAGCCTCACATATGACCCCTCTTTATGATCCCAATGTATGCTCCCAAACTCATATTCCCCATTCTTAATATACCCTCCATTCCAGTCAAATGAAACCTCACACAGTTCCTAAGAAACACCATTGATCATTTGCATTCTTTACTGCTCTCTGCACTTACATAGCATTTTTTAAAAATAGCTGAATGTATTCAGCTGCCAGAAAGAGTAACTGACTAATAATGATGGAAACAATTAGGCATTTATTATTGTCATATTACAAGACCAGAGATGTTGCTGCTGCCAGTTTAGTTGTTCAATAATGCCACCAGAGACCAGGAATTCTTTTCCTTTTCTCTACCTTAAGATCAAAAAGTGGCTGCCATGCCTCCAGACATTGAATCTATGTTCAATGCATGAAAATAGGAGAAAAAGAAGAGAAGGAGCATGACAGCAAAGTCAGTCTCTTTTGCTAGGAAAAGCCAAAACATTCCCAGAGCTCCCACCACCCAGCCCCACTGAAGACTCTCCCACTTATGACTTATTGGCCTGGATACTATCACATGGCCTTCCTTACCTGCAAGGGAAGTTGGAAAAATGGACATTTCATCTGAGCAAGGCACATGCAACAATACCCACAAAAAAACTGGGACATGGTTAACAAAAAATACGAAAGCAGTAGATATTGAGTGAGTAACTGGTGTAGCCACAAGTACCTGATACTCATTTCTGGTGGATTTTTATCTTTATCTCTCTTCAAACATCTACCAGAATGTCTTGCACATACTTTACACTCAACACCATATACATATAGACTGGTTGTAGTATACTTTATGATTGCCTACAAATGGCTCCACAATCAATAATTATTTGTGGGCCTCCATTCAGAATATTGGGAGGAGTAAAGAAGTTTTATTTGTCCTCAAGTCAGAGAGTCAAAATGACTGTTGCTAAATTACTTTCCCGAAATATAGTCGGTTTTGGATTCATTTCACATTAGCAGCACCAACATTCAGGTTTGCTCAGCAAAATCTTTCTTCACAGGATAGTAAACATAATAACCCTCAACCTGGGCTTGGTCATATTGTTCTAACATCTATATTTCTCTGGCTCAACTGGACAAGGTTTTACTATAGATGTGTTAAGAAAACCTGGTTATAAATAATGTAATTAAACATCATTCCATAAAGAACCTGTTAAGTGGCAGCAGGTAGCCATTAGAAATGATGCTACAGAATAACTAATGATATAGAAGTAAATATTTAAGTAAGTCCAGATTATAAAGCAGAGTGCACAGTGTGCGAGCTGGCATGCTAAGTCACTTCAGTTGTGTCCGACTCTTTGCGACCCTATGGACTGTAGCCTGCCATCTTCCTCTATCCATGGGATTCTCCAGGCACGAATGCAGGAGTGGGCTGCCATTCCCTTCACCAGGGCATCTTCCCGACCCAGGGATCAAACCCAAGTCTCCTGTGTCTCCTACACTGCAAGAGCATTCTTTACTGCTGAGCCACCAGAGGAGCCTCCCGTGTATAGTATACCTATCCATAATCACTGATAAGATACATTTTGTGCAAGAGTGTTTATAAATAGATGGGCCTGGAATTGGAAATTCCAACTTCCAATAGAAATGTACAAATAGAAACAGAGAGGTTTAAAAAATATTTGTTTATCAAAATCTTGATAGTGGTCAACGCTAGACCCGGCATTATAGATGGCCTTTATTTTTTGTTTTTGGCTGTCAGTATTCTCCAGATTTTCCAAAATGAATCTGCATCATTTTTAAAATAAAAAGCAAAAGGGGTTGTTTTTGTTTTTCTTAACTTTCAGGAGTTTGAAAAGACGTCTGCCTTCTGATACTTCAACTGATGGTGATCCAGATTCGACGAGACAGCACAAGGACCGGTGAACTTAAGTGGTCACAAATTCGAATGAGTCCCTATTAATGACACCAAAACCATTTGAAGAGCAAGAATGTGTCACGAACTCTTATTTGTAGCTTTAGAAATACAAGGAGCAAAAATATAAAGACAGCTTGAACCTGAAAGTATGTTCAAAAACCAAACATACTGTTCTATGGAGGTTTACTTACACATGTCATGTATTCAGAGGTTCCCATTCACTGTAACGCGTGACCCCAAAACAATGAAATCGTTTGGCAGAGAGGAGCTGTCTTCAGCGATATGAATGCTGCCACCTGTACTTCAAGCCTCCTTGAATAAATAAATGCTGGCAAACTCATTGCTTTTCTTTCGTTTTAGTAATGGAAAGGCTTAACACAGGATGGACTCACATCGATTTGATGACAATGACCATGACATTCAAGTGAATCCTATTTTACATGCAGTGCTGAACTGAGTACCTGCTTTATCTTACTGTTCACATGACACAGCAGCTGCTTATCTGTTACAACTGAAGCAGAAAAGCCTAGGAAGTTTCTAGAGAGCCTGGGATAAGGCTCTAGGTTGCTGTTGGAACTGGTGTCCTGAAATTAATCCCTGGATATCTCAGTAAAAATCAAACATAGCCTGCCCTCTAGAAAACTCCAGTTTCAATAAGTTACTCTTTTCACTCTGAGTTACACAATGTTGTTCAGTCGCTAAGTCGTGTCCAAATCTTTGCAACCCCAGGGACTGAAGCCCGCCAGGCTCCTCTGTCCATGGAGTTTTTCAGGTAAGAATACTGGAATGGGTTACCATTTCTTGCTCCAGGGGATCTTCCTAACCCAGGGATCAAACCCATCTCTCTTGCGTGTCCTGCATTATCAGGTGGCTTCTTTACCACTGTGCTGCCTGGGAAGCCCTGGACCACGAGGGATGTACCTAAAGTCTACTTTTTAAGAAATTCCTTGTATTCAGAATGCAGGGAATAGTGTCTATTTTCCTCACTAAACTTGAGGAAACTGTAGATTTGCCAATAGAAGTATATCAGAAATCTTAGAAAGAGTCACTTGAAGACCCTGGTAAAGGTGAAATTTTGTGAATATAAACACTCAGATTACAAGTGTAGATATGAAATTTAAATCTCTTATAAAGAAGTAACAACTCATGGTCGAGTTATTACCATGTGCGTGCGTGCTAAGTCACTTTAATCATGTCTGACTCTCTGTGACCCAACAGACTGTAACCTGCCAGGCTCCTCTGTCCATGGGATTCTCCAGGCAAGAATACTGGAGTTGCATTGCCATGCCGTGCTCCAGGGGATCTTCCTGACCCTGGGATGGAACTAGGTCTCCTGCATTGCAGGGGAATTCTTTACCATTGAGCACCAGGAAAGCCCATGTTATTACCATATTCTCTCCCACTTTACAAAACTGCATTTTTTTTTTCTATTTCACAGTTTTTTATATTATTTCCTTTATTAGGCTGTGTTATGTTGTGCTATGTCATGAGGTTATGCTATGTTTCATATTATTTTTAAAATTCAGATAGATCTGTATCTTTATTTTCTCCATATTTGAATCTTACCAAACATGTATGAAGTTTCCAAGCATAGGTCCTGTGCCACAATGGGAGCTCAATCAATTTTCATGTCAATTATCACTTTGTCCTGTGTTATTAAGCATCTATCCTGTCTGTAAGCCAAGGAATGATCCCTGCCTTCAAGGAGTTTGTTATCTATTTAAGAAGACAATATATAGATAACAAATAAATAATAGAAATTTTAATAATTTAATATAGCAATTCAAAGAAACATCCTAAGGTGATGTGTGGTTAACTGTCAAAGAGAGGATGCTGGCCATAAAACAGTAGGAGTTAAGAAATGATACCAACACTCCTGAATATTCAACATCTTGGAAAACCCCAGGCATTTTTGGAAGACCAGACAGTAAGATGAAAGCCAAGAGAACGGAAAAATCTTTTTCCTCCTCAACATTCTCCTCCAGCATCTTTTATATCCAGTGAGATTCTTCAGGTTGAATGGAGCCAGATATCTAAGTGGATTAATTGTTATTTATAACAGCATATTGACCCATGAAGCACGGGTGACCTCCCATCCCTCGCTCTCCACTAGATAAATTGTGCAACTGTAATAAACAAACAAATGGAATTTGCCTCCCTGCCAAGGATGTGCTGCTGTCGTCTTTCCACCACGGTCGTCAATTAAAGGATTCAATAATGAATGAACTGGCAGAGTTCGACTATAATCTTCAAACTCCAAAGATGCTCCATGAACAGCAGTGTGGGATTTATGGTTTTCATTTGCCTTCACCTCACTCCATGAGGGTGCACACAGCCATAAACACACTCATTCACACACACACATTTGCACACCACATGCACTCTCTCCCACAACATCTCTTGCCATTTGCATGGCTTTTTCAATTAGATAATTAACTTATTGAAACTCATGGAGGGAAGTGCATTCATCCTGGAGGGGGGTTGCTTTGATCCTTTAGTTGAGAATAGAGCTCTAGTAACGTTGGCCAGCAGTGCCAGCCTGGAATGAGGCCAGGAGAGGACAGGCACTCAAAATCCCAAGCCAGCAGGCACTCAGTTTGCCATGTGGGACAAGGGCTGCTGTTCACAGGGGCTTCCCGCTGCCCAGGAACACCATCTGGGGTAAGTTTTCTCCAAAGGCTAGTGAAGCTACAAGTATGCATGAGTTTAGCAAAGACTTAAACACAGGATGCCCATCCATAATACAGCACTGAGAGGTTGATAGGGATATTGATTCATCACAGTGGTAATTTACATTTATAAATCCTTGACAATGGGACAGGCAGTGTGCCAAGTACTTTCCGTGGATTATGTCATTTAAGCCTCACCATAACCCTGTAAGGTAAGTTACATGATTAACCGGGTCTTTGAAATAAGAAACTTGGTGCTCAGGGAAGTTATATAACAACAACAACAAATCACACAGCTGATGTGTGGAGTAGAACTGAGAGTCAAACCAGCCAGATGGACTGCAGGGCCTACTCATATCATAGCCACATGCCTAACTTCTTTTATACTTTTTAGCACTCTTAAACTTTTGAGATTCATTGTATAGAAGGAAAATACCCATTATCGTACTCTCCACATATTCTCCCTTAATGCCATAATGAGAAACAGACGAAGCATATGCAGGCGCAAATACACACGCACACACGTAAGTGCACATATACAAACACGCACGTGTAGCCAGGGAGGGTGACTAAGGCCATACAAAGAACACCCTTAACTTTCTTTCTGCCAAACCAGGCAGGATGTGAAGGTTGAATCAGGCTCTCAGGCTATGTCTTTTCCAGCATCCCTGCTACACACTTCAAACCATCAGAGGAATATCATAGGCTTGCTGCTGCCCCAACGCTAGACAGGTAACACCACCTGGAAGTCTTTAGCTCCTTAGGAACCTGAAAGTTCATGACGCAACATGGGCAAACCACACACAGCCCAAACGCAGGCCAAAAAAGTGTCCATCTGAGCCCAGAGCTAAGTTACCAACTATCAGCAGCCTCTCCCAGAACTAGTTCAAGGTAATAATGATCAAGTCTTAACACAAGTTAAAGGTGATCCACTCAGGGGACCTCCCTGGTGGTCCAGTGGTTGGGTCTTCACCCCCCAAAGCAGGGGATGTGGGTTCCGTCCCTGGTCAGGGAGCTGAGATCCCACATGCCTTATGGCCAAAAAACCAAAATGTGAAACAGAAGCAATATTGTAACAAATACAATGAAGACTTTAAAAATGGTCCACATCAAAATAAAAATTAAAAAAAAAGAAAAAAAGGTGATCCACTCAGGCTGCACCAAGGTTGTTGCATGCCCCCAGGCCCATGCCCTTCCACTCTGACAATACGACAAGTCAGATCATTAATCTGATCTGGATTCTTCCCTATCTCCCTGCCAGCTGTCCTTCTGAGACATCAGTCCTACCTGATTTGCTCTTGTCGGCAGTGTTGGCTGAGGGTGGTCCTGGGCAGGGGGGACACAGGGGAGCTTTATGCCTTCTTGGGAAGGATCATGACTCCCAAGGCCCAGGGGCAACCGTGTTCCGTTCAGCTCCTTACGGAACATGGCCTTTGCCTTCCAAAGGCACATGTGGCATCTGGCAACTTTCCTGGGTCTTGAAAGCCCCATCTGCTCCCTGATGAAAGCTGCCCACGCAAAGGCTAAACTTCCCTCTGTTGTTTTATAAAGAGCAGAGACTCCTTCTCAAGTCTCCAAATAAAACCCTTTGCTCCCAGACACAAACAGTGACAGTCTAATGTCTGGTTCTATTGGATTTCTTATCTCAGTTCACTCACGAGGGGAGCTGAGCCCAGCATCGTGTCTTACCAAAGTCCTCCCTACCTCCCAAAGTCACTGCTAAAAAGGAGCCCAACTTCAGCCCCCTCATCACTGAGTTTAAACAAGTTACATGAGCTGAAGGGGAGGAGATCATAGAACAACCTGGCATTCGTGCAGACGCTAATGCATGCATGCAACTGGGCTACTGGGCAGAGATGGGCCTGGCCTTGAGGTTATAAAGGCAGGAAATAAATCTTTCAATGCTGCTGTGGTTTCTATCTCAACACGAAAACTCGCTGTTGTTTTTTTAAAATCATGGGTCTCTGCTCTGGTGGTACTAGTGGGAAAGAACCCGCCTGCCATTGCAGGAGACCTAAGAGAAATGGGTTAGATACCTGGGTTGGAAGATCCCCTGGAGGAGGGCATGACAACCCACTCCAGCATTTTTGCCTGGAGAATCCCCATGGATAGAGGAGCCTGGTGGGCTACAATCCACAAGGTCACAAAGAGTTGGGCACGACTGAAGCCACTTAGCACAAACGCACGAGGTTTGGGTCCCTTAGATAAGAGAGGATGGGACAGACTAGCTGGAAAAGACAGAAGCTTGGCTAGGAGCAGACTTGACTGAATACAGGGGGAAGAAGTCCTTGGCTATCAGACTGGCCTCCTTTGCCAGGGGAGCCTTGAGCCAGTTCCAGCTCTGGTTAGAGGTCATTACCTGGGCAGAAGAACCACAGGGACAACTCTGCTCTCTGCTGTGACCCCTCCTCAATCCTTACCTTGCTAAAGATGCTCAGTATTTCCTTTCTACTCACATTCCCTTTTTAGAGAACACACCCTTACCCCACCCAGACCCAGAGCCTATAAAGGTCTCATTGCCACAACCCCGACTGGATATCTGACTATAACTCACTCTCTGGGCCACAGCTAGCTACTGGGTTTGCCAAAAATTTCGTTCAGATTTTTTATGGAAAGCCCAGATGAACTCTTTGGCCAAGATTCTACTCTCCAATAAATTCTACTCTCCAAGAAATTTTATCTTGGAAATTCCCTGGTGGTCCAGGGATTAGGACTCAGCGCTTTCACTGCCAGGGCCTGGGTTCAATCCCTGGTCAGGAAATGAATATCCCTTAAGCCACATGGCACAGTCAAAAAAAAAAAAAAAAAAAAAGCTTTATTTTAGAGATCCACGTTTATGGCTAGGCAGCTGATACTGGGCTCTAAGACAGCTGACATGGACCTGAGTTTCAATTTAGCTACACATTAGCTCTGCCTAGAGAGACAATTACTTTAACGACTCTATGCTTCAGTTTCCTCACCTATAATGGGTACCTTGATAGTAATACACCTTTAGGGGTCTTTCAAGAATTACTTTAGGTCCTGGACTATGGAAAGCTCTCCAAAGATATTAGCTATTATTGTGGCTAAAGGTAAAGAATCCTCCTGCTAGAAGGAAATGGTAACCCACTCCAGTATTCTTGCCAAGGAAATCCCATGGACAGAGGAGACTGGCGGGCTACAGTCCTTGGGGTCACAAAGAGCTGGACACAACTTAGTCACTGAACAACAACAACCATTTCCATTACTATAGTAACACAAAGCCATGGGCCACCAGAAGTCATATCAAAGTAAAAATTAAGAGTACTGAAGATGAAATTGGTCTGCCAAGAGAAGCCAGGACAAGAAACCATGTGGCCCCAGAAGAAGGGAAGGAAAAATGAAGGTAGAAAGGATGTTTTTTCAGTTCCTTGACACCCACTCTGAGTCCACAATTAGATGCCTTGAAACTTCCTCCATATCATGACTATAAAGACCTTCTTTCTTTTAAAAGAATATATTTATCCTATTTATTTGGCTGCACCAGGTCTTCGTTGGCATGCAGGATCTTTAGATATTCATTGCAACACGCAAACTTTTAGATGAGGCATGTGGGGTCTAGTTCCCCAACCAGGGATCAAACCCAGGCCCCCTGCATTGGGAGCATGGAGTCTTAGCCCCTGGACCGCCAGGGAAGTCCCCAGTGACCTTCTTCCTTAAATCAGCATGTGTGGTGGCTTCTGTTCCCGGCAAATAAGTAATCCCCAGGTAAATGTCAGGATCCCGCCACCACCCAGGCCAGGTAGAATTAGTTCTGTCACCAACCTCTCCTGTTAACCGGGGAAACCCACCTCCCCCTCTAGGACGTGTGTAGGATTGGCAGCCCGTAAAGACTGATGTCCTATGACGCCTCTTTCTCAAGGGCCTGACCTCAGTATTCTCCTGGCATCGGTACTTCCGTATTCCTTGACTCCCTGGTAGATCAGGATCAAAATGAACAAAAGTAAATTACCAGAAAAAGAAAATCAGCCAACTTGAAGTCGAGCAGGTGGTCTGAATCATTCCTGTGGGAATTCCTTACAGCAAGGGCAAGGAGAAAAGTCCATTGAGCTCTGAGAGTGGCAGTTAAGTCAAGGGTGGTATCCACCTTTCCACGTGTGACTCCAGTTTGCAAGTCCAGCTACACAGCCTCCACTTCACACACGTGGCTCCAAGACCATGACTTGAGCTCAAGACACAAGAGAGGGCATCACTTAGGGGATGACCTCATTATATGCTTTCACCTTCTGCAAAAAAAAAAAAAAAACCCACAAAAACCCACTATTCCGAGGACACAAGGTCACCCTGGGCATCAAGGACAACCCTTGATGGGTAAAGGACCAGTGTGGAAGAAACACTTGGTCATCAGTTGTTAAGCACAATGCATCTCCAGATACGTTCTCCCACTCAGTCCTTGCAGTGACCCTTCAGTGCTGCTACATGCCCTGGTTAATGATCCTGCATTACAAATCATTCCAAAACTTAGTGGAGTAAAACAACAATTTGACTTTTCTCATAGTTTTATGAGTCAGGAATCTGCAAAGGGCTTGGCTGGATAATTTTCCTACGGGGCTTTTCACATAGCTGTGGTCAGATGTTGCCTATGCTGTGATCATCTATGTGCCCAACTAGACTGGACATCCTAGATGGCTCACACAGATGGCTGCCACTGGATGCTGGTGTCAGCTGGTTGCTCAACAGGATCTATAGATGTGATCCTCCAGGGTAGCTGGACCTCATACTGGAAGTGTCTCCCCACCAGAATAAATGTCCCAGGACACCGGGCAGAGATTGAGTGGGAAGAGCCTCAGAACCATTTAGCATCACTTCTGCCATATTCTGTTGACTGGAACAGCCACAGGATCCACTCAGATCTGAGAAGAAGAGACACAGACATCCACCTTTCAGCAGGAGGAGTTGCAATGAATTTGGGGCCAATTTTCAACTCCTGCCATGTGACTATCCCCACTGTAAAGTTGGGGGAACACAAAGAGGTTACTAAATTGTCAAAGATCATATTCCTAAAAATTAACTGGATGGGAATTTAAACTCAGCGTTGTCTAATTCCAAATTAAACAGCCCTTTGAAAGTGTCAGTCACTCAGCCAAGTCCAACTCTTTGCAATCCCATGACTGTAGCCCACCAGCCTTCTCTGTCCATAGAATTCTCCAGGCAAGAATACTGGAGTGGGAAGCCATTCCCTTCTCCAGGGGAATCTTCCCAACCCAGGGATCAAACCTGGGTCTCCCACATTGCAGACAGATTCTTTACCAGCTGAGCCACCAGAGAAGCCCAAGCAGCCCTTTGGCTGTGTCTTTGGCTAGGTCAAAACTGCCCAGTAAACTGGGGATCAAAATGGGAGAGGGGACTGTAAGTGCCTGCTATCCATAGAAACTGTATAAACTCCTAGTTTTGCTTTTTTGTAAGCACAGGCTGTTACGGAGGTGCCTTGCCTCCCTGAGTTATTTCTAAGCTGGCACTCAAAATCTACTAACCCCACCTCCATGTTGCACCCCTTCCCCCAGAGCTGCAGAATATAAGGAGGTGCTGTCACCATGCAGAGCGCCAGAATGGAAAGGAGCTCTCCAACTTGTCACCAACTCTACCAGCTGATAGTCTCTTCCTAAAGGCTTTCTTGCTCTGAAAGGATGGACACAGCCATTGAGGTAAGAGCTCCAGTGCGCCTATTATACAGAGTGAAGTAAGTCAGAAAGAGAAGTATAAACATCATATACTGACGCATATATATGCAATCTAGAAAGATGGTACTGATGAATTTATTTTCAGGGCAGCAATGGAGAAATAGACATAGAGAACAGACCTGTGGGCACAGGGGGAGGGGAGAAGGGAGAGGGTGAGATGTATGGAGAGAGCAACATGGAAATTTACAGTACCATATGTAGATAGCCAACAGGAATTTGCTGTATGACCCAGGGAACTCAAACAGGGGCTCTGTGACAATCTAGAAGGGTGGGATGGGGAGGGAGATGGGGGAAGGTTCAAGGAGGAGGTTCAGGAGGGAGGGGACACGGGTATACCTATGGCTGGATCTATAGACATGCCTCTGTACAGGATGTATGACATCCTCTGTTGATATATGACAAAAACCACAAAATTTCGTAAAGCAATTATCCTTCAATTAAAAAAAATAAAGTGGCAAAAAAAAAAAAAAGCTCTAGTGTGTGCAAGAAGCCTACAGAGTAAGAGGCTGCACGGTCACTCATACTCCCCCAATTGTTCATTCTGAAGACACTCAGAGATACTTCCCGCTCACCCATCTGTAATGATAAACACAGACATTATGGGTATCAAACATGGACACCTACACCATCTGAACAGCTCATTGGGAAGAGTTTCCGTTTCCAAATGATCCTTCGGGTGATCATAACAGGTTACAGGCTTAATTACATCCTGTTCATCACCACTGAATGTTTCAGCTGAGTGACTTCTGTTATCAACATTTTCCCCTGAGGAAGAAGTGTTCACGCCCTCCAGTTTTGTTCCAACTGCATCCAGCAAGTCCAGTGGCCAGGTGGTACTAGAAAAACTCTCCAGCGCAGTAGCTAAGCACTGGTTTTGACGTCTTCTAGTCCTGGATTCAAATCCTAGTTCTGCCATTGAGTCAGCCCATCTCTCAACCTCTTTAAGCCTCAGGTATGTAGCTATCAGAGAGATAATAGAAGCATCTTCTTCATTTGAGTTGTTATGAGATCACGTTCAGCGAGACGAAGTGGCATCATGCACTTAGCACAATGCCTCACACCTGGTAAGCCTCAAACTACTACTAGCTATAATTGCGATGTCAGAAATAACTAGAGAGCTTTGAGAAGATACTGAAACTCAGATTGGAAGGGAAGGGGACCAGCCAGGCTTCAGAAAGGCTTCATAGGTACATCAGCTTAGGCAAGAAAGGAGACAAATCCCAGGAGATAAACTAAGGGAAAGAAAATGCAGAAACCATGCAGGATGTTTGGAAGATTACAGTCCACAGGAACCATGTCACAGGCAAAGATCATCTTATACTGTGCCAGAGACCCTTGTCTCTCTTTAAACAATACTCTGAAACATTGTGCAGCCCAACATCCAAATACAGAAAGGGAGACTCGTGGGAGATTAGGACCGGTGTCTACACGCTACTATGTATAAAATCGATAACCAATGAGAACTGTATAGCACAGGGAACTCTACTCAATGCTCTGCAGTGATCTGAATGGGAAGGAAATCCAAAGAGAGAATATACATGTATGTGCGGCTGATTTACTTTGCTGCACAGCAAAAAACCAACACAACATTGCAAAGCAACTATACTTCAATTTAAAAGAAGACTAGTAAGGTGAAACAATATCTGATGTCCTTATATAGGCAGATACAGAAATTAAGAAGAAATAACATTTGCTGAACATCTACTATGTGGGAAGAACAATAGTCACTTCTACATACACTGTATCATTGATTCTTCATATTATGCTGAAGAATTGGAATCCTTGCCTTTATTTTTTGAAAGGTAAAGAAACCAAAGACCCTGATGTTGGGAAACATTGAGGGCAGGAGGAGAAGAGGGTATCAGAAGATGAGATAGTTGGATGGCATCACTAACTCGATGGACACGAGCTTGAGCAAATTCCAGGAGACAGTGAAGGACAGGGAAGCCTGGTGTGCTGCAGTCCCTAGGGTTGCAAAGAGTCGGACATGACTTAGCGACTGAATAACACAAGCAGTAACAAAGAAACCAAGGCTCAGAGAGGTTAACATACTCAAAGTCGTGGAGTTAGGACGCAGATGAGCTGGGAGTTGAAGCCCATCTGACTCTGAAACTGGCATTTTTTTCACTCTCTCTTCCAAAAAAGCTTCAGAGAAGACCAGAGTGTGTTGAAAGGCTTTGAAAGATGACAAACTCCTCTACAGTGAGGAAGCAGAGGAAAGTTGTCCAAAGGTTCTCAGCCACAAGTGAAGTATCACCTTCTGCTTATTTTTTCCTCTGAAACTTCATTGTCTGATTCCAGTTGTCATTTCTTGCTAGAAAAATCAGAAACCTTAGGACCTGATTTTGAATTTGTACTTTACTGACCTTCGGCATTTCCTTCCTCTGTAGTTTTAATTTTCAACTCCTATTCGAGCACATTAGGAAACTGTTTGACCTTAGTTTAAGCAGTTTGTGCTCATAAGAAAGTACCCAAAACAGAGATCTTGGTCGTTGAAGGAAGAGGGTTGGCAATTGTGCAAGAGATTCTAACAAATAGGGAACACAACCACAGATTGCTCTTCCAGATCTAACTCACACACAATAAAATGTACACTAATGTAACCACTGAACAAGGAAAACCAGGTCACAGTGATGATGCAGAAGTGACCTAAAACCATGATGCCTTTACCACCACGCTAAGAAGCCAGTGGTGATTTTTTGTTTCAAGAAAGTGACATTGTTCTGTACTATGTTCAGAACTGTGGTTTGTCTGATGGCATGCAGCTGAATATCTCGTCTCTTATACCTAAGACGCCTGGTGACAATGTCTGTGCACACTCTTCATCCAGCCCTGGCTATGGAATCAACCTGGAATCATTCTTTAAAGAGGATTTGAGTTTAGTAATGCATAGGAAGTGCCTGTGTCAGGAATTCAAGAAGATGTTAGTTCACTATGTTAAAACAGCTGTCCCAGGAAAATATTTCATGTTGCACCATCAGAGAACAATGGTCTGACATGAATGTAAGCATGTACCACATGGTAAAGTTTTTCAGAAAATGTTGTGGTCAACTTTTCTGTAGCAATTGTTTTTCTTCTCCTATGTAAAAAATGGGAGTCACCAGTATTCTGGATTAGCTACTAAAACTTTTTTTTTCAGTACTTTCCCCAAGAAACAAACAAAACAAAAAATATCTGCTTCACGTATGATCATATAATGCCAGAAAGAAATGTGTCTATTTAACCCTAGAGTAGCTTTCCTTGCATAATGACATGGATGCCCAGGGAGTGTAAGCCACATGTACAAATTCACCTAGATAGGGAGTAACTGAACCAAGTTTAGAACCTGCTGACTCACAGATTGTTTTGGTGAGGCAAGTATTCAGATAAGGCAGGGCATAATTCCAGGGGAAAATATTAAAGTTGAGATTTCATCTGGTTTCTATCTGGTTTAATTAGGGTGGGGGAAAAAGTTTCTCTTATTTAAAAATAAACCCTTTTAAGTAGGCAAGAAAAGTTAGTATGCTCTTGGGAACAGGAGAGTAATCTCTGATTTTATACCAGCTCAACATACAAAATTTCAGATCGAAATATTATGAAGCAATATCTAGTGATTCAGAGTTACCTCAACTTTCACATTTGTAAGATTTTAAATGTCTAAATAATAAATTAAAAAGCACATGAATATTGTATGATTCTGAGCACCTTATGTACATTCTGAGGACAAATTACATCTTGACACTTGCTGCAATGGAAAAGGTTCTGGAATTGAAGTCAACAAACTTTGGTTTGAGTCTGGGATTAGCCACTAACCAGCTGGGGGACCCTGGGCCATTAAACCCATATAGACCGTTACAGGTATTGAGGCCACTTCATAGTTCTAGACCTCAGTGCCTTCAACTGTAAAATAAGAATGTTCGACTAGATAATCACCATGGCCCTTTGTTGATCCAAAGCGCAGGATTATTTTTTCTCAGAAGACTTAGAAGAATAGGGACAATGATGGATATGACCATAGCCTTAAGGCCGCTAGAAGTCCTTGCTCAAAGGAGGAAACCAACAGCAAGGAGTTCCACTGGGAACAAAGACATTCTGGAATCCAACTTCTTTATCATTCTCCTCCCCTCATCATTCCCAATATCTCCACTGTTTTAGGGAATTCTGTGCACTGTGGTAGTTAAAAGGCAGGGTCTGATTGGAAACCTATGCTCCCACTTGAAAAGTCTGCACTCTTCACAACTATATAAAATAGACAACTAATAAGGACCTACTGTACATCAGAGTCAGAGAAGGCAATGGCACCCCACTCCAGTACTCTTGCCTGGCAAATCCCATGGACGGAGGAGTCTGGTAGGCTGCAGTCCATGCGGTCCCTAAGAGTCAGACACAACTGACTTCACTTTCACTTTCCACTTTGATGCATTGGAGAAGGAAATGGCAACCCACTCCAGTGTTCTTGCCTGGAAAATCCCATGGATGGAGGACCCTGGTGGGCTGCAGTCCATGGGGTTGCTAAGAGTCGGACACGACTGAGCAACTTCACTTTCACTTTTCACTTTCATGCATTGGAGGAGGCAATGGCAACCCACTCCAGTGTTCTTGCCTGGAGAATCCCAGGGACGGGGGAGCCTGGTGGGCTGCTGTCTATGGGGTCACACAGAGTCGGACACGACTGGAGTGACTTAGCAGCAGCAGCAGTACATCAGAGTGAACTCTACTCAATACTCTGTAATGGCCTATATGGGGAAGAAAATGTAAAAAAGAGTGGATTCATGTGTAACAGACTCAATTTATTGTACACCTGAAACTCACACAACATCGTAAATCAACTATACCTCAATAAAAAACTTTTTTTAAAGTCTGTGCTCTTTCCCAAGATGTTTCATTTCTCCTTTTCCTGGAATTATTCTTTAGAGAGGATTTGAGTTTAGCAATGCATAGGAAGTGCCTACGTCAGATATTCAAGAACATGTTAGTTCACTATGTCAAAACACCTGTCCCAGGAAAACATTTCATGTCGCACCTTTACTATCACAGGGTCATTCTACTTTTACTAGTCATAATTTCTGGAACATTTCAGCATAAACACCATTCAGTGAAAACACACATTCAGTGTTGCAAAGGGAGGAAAAAAGTATGAAATTAGACTCCAAAATCAAAACCTTATCAAAATGTTATAAAGTTTAAAGGAAAAACTGATAATTCAGCTCAAAGTTGCCAAAAGGTATACCTAAACGATGTGATAATGCCAGCCCTGCTGGGAGAGGGGAAGGGGAGACTCTGTTGCGTTTTTTAGGGGGTCCCAGCACTTCACACCAGCATTTGACTTCCATTCGGTCTCCTAGGTTAGGAATTTAGATGACTATAAAAACAGAATTTTTGCTTCTTAAACTGATGTGTATTTTGGGCGGGTTGGCTCTAATTGGCTTTTCCTGTTTCTTAAGTAGATTGTCCCTGTTTCTCTCTTAATATATTCTTTCTCCCACCTCTTCAACTCTCCCAACCACTATTCAGTGTTTTGACGTTTATTGCTAATAAAAATAATAATACTTATCATCTGAAAGTTAGTGGTATCGTTTGAAAGTTTTATGTACAGTTATTTGTCCTTAAATTTATGTCACTCTTTTCTCCAAGCAAAGAATAAATAAATAAAAGTGCTTTATCAAATTTATAACCTACTCAAATTCAGAGATTTCTGAACAGGAAACAGACCAGAGACACTTTGCCAAGATTAACTTAACTAGAAAACCAAAACCTTGCACGTGGTGCTTTGAAGAAAGATGTTAGTCTTTAAAGATTGTGTCCACACGTGAAATGTGAAGTGGATAACTAGGGCAATTACCTCTATGGCAGACGCTTTCCAGCTTTACCTTTACACAGAAATGCCCAGGTAACAAAGGCAAGGAGGCTTTTCTGGTCTCAATTATATCCTAATAATTGTTTCAATTCTCTGCTTCCTTTTGAGTGTGAAGATCCAGGCTAAAAGGCTTTTTAAAAAAACAGGCTGCAAAGGTTTCCCAGACGTGAGATAGATTTTACAAAAGAAACTTCTGGCAAGTTTAATGTAAGTAAATCAGAAGCATATGGACTATGTTTCCCTCAAAATACCCATGGGCTTGAAAGCCCAGAAAACACATAAAAAGTAAAGGGAAACTGTTTTCTGAAGCTGAGTTTGTTTGAGAAACTGCACACTATAACAGAAAGCCTGGCTCGGCTCCCCCAGAAGCAGGGGATGGAGCCAGTGGTCAGGCAGCCCACCAGCCCCTACCCTCGTGCTTAGGTCAACAGTCCTCGTTTCTGAGGATGATGTGACTGACGGTGCCCCGACCTGTGCCGATGGGTGCGACTTGAGAAAACCACTGCTCAGTGCTTCCCATACTGAAGACGTGACTTCACTGCTCCTCTGCAGCCGCTTCTAGTGAATGTTTACACAGCCTGTTTCTGTTCCTAGGGCCTCCCATGCTAAACCATCAGGCTGGTGGTAAGCGTACATGTACCAAATACGTCACATGTGCCCCCTGGGGATGGGCAGTAAAGCAGTAGACAGTCATATACCAGCCGAAGAGATGAGTTATAGACTCAGACTTGGAAGGGGCTTTAAGATTCCTGAGCTTCCCCTTTCATCCTGTGTGAGAATTCTGGCTATAGTTTGTGGTCCAGATAGTGGAAGGGAAACAAAAAATACTGAGCTCAAAGCAAGCGAGAACAATTTGGAGAGTCAGAGGACCTAATATCCAGTCTCTGCAAGGCCATGACTGTAGGCCTGTCCTTGGACCCCTGAGAATCTGTTTCCTCATCAGTTAAATGAGAACAATAATTAAACTGCCTATCGAGGTTGCCAAGGGCACCTCAATAAACATTATGTCTCTTCACCACCCAATCCCTAAATAAGAAGGGAAAAAAAAGACAAAATAAAAGGTAGAGACCAGAATTGTTACCTTTACTTCTGAGAGAGGGCAGCTTGGAAGACAGAGTAAAATGAGAAATAAACAAGTCTGCCACCTGAAGCTCAGAATGAGGCAGATGACTCATTCAGTTCCAGGCCAGGCTGGGCTGGGACAGGCAGCCAAGTGCCAGAAGACGATGTCAGATAAAGTCTTAGGGCTTAAGGAGTAAAGGAGACCCCAGACTCTGGGTGGATAGCTCACTCCCAGAAGAACACAGGAGAGCTATGTTGAGCTGAGCATGTCCAGATTACTCTTTTCAAACTACTAACCAGACAGATGTCCCCTCCCCTGCTCCCATGAGGGGGAGTTATGAATGGGGAGAGAATAGCCAAAGGTGGCTCATAAGATGTGCTCTCTCCACCTAGATGGAAATACCAGGAAAAGCCAGTTGAACACGATAAAGCATCTGAAAGCCCTTGGGGACACTATGAAGGGTTGTATGCATGTCATGCTTATGTTCCATCCACCTGCATTTGCTGAACACCCACTGTGTGGTCAGTCCTGCAGCTTGCTTCCAGGAAATTTAGGTTGAATAAGACACTGTTCCCTTACTTTAGTTTACAGTCTAAGTAGGAGAAACAGATAAGGAAGCAAACGATTACAGTATACAATGAACACATGAAGATACTGAAGTCTGGACAAGGTCTAACGAATCAGAGCAGGGACATCTAACTGGACGAATGGCTATGTAAGCCTTCTTTGCAGAAATGATATGTGACAGCTGAGGTTTGAAGAACACAAAAGAACTAAATGATAACAGAAATCAGGGTTTGGGGTGACCTTCAAGGCAGACAGAAGTCCAGAAGATGGCACAAAAGAAAAGGATGGGACAGTTCAGAGAAGAACTGGAAGTCATTCTGTGTTGTATAGAAGAACTCGTCTCAGTGTTATGGAGGATAATCAGAGGAGAGCATCACAGCCTAAAACAACACGGCAGAGCGTCAGGGGGAGAATATCCAGAGTGCGGGAATAAATCAGAGAAGGTGAACAGTCAATCGCTGCTCACATGTGGCAAAGGACAAAAGCAGAAGTAAGACCAAACAAGAAGAGAAATTTTCTATTTTAAGTGAAACAGAAAGGGGGTTATTTTAAAAAGCAGTGAGTGTGTGTTTGCGTGTGTATATAAAAACTGGAAGGATGTATCTCAAAATGTCAACAGTGGCTCTATCTGGCTAGTGGGAGTACTAATTATTACTGCTTATCTGTATTCTTTATTATAAACATTTACCTATTTTTTTCTGAAATAACTAAAAATGCTGACATGGTCACGAGGTTTTCTATGTATATGACCCTTTCAAGTGGTGCCAAGTAATAAGTTCTCTTGTATAATACTGTTGGCTTTTTCCAGCAATCAATAATCAAGCCAATAGCACCAGGTTATACGGGTCCTAGTTCTGTTTTGCTTTGTGAACCAGGTCTTAGCTGCAGCATGTGGGATCTTCGAACTTTCCTGTGGCTGAGGGATCTTTTAATTTGCATTATGCAGACCCTTAGTTGGAGCATGAGGGATCTAGTTCCTTGACTGGGGATAGAACCTGGGCCCCTTGCATTGGGAGCATGGAGTCTTAGCCACTGAACCACCAGGGAAGTCCCATATGGGTCCTAGTTCTACTTCTCCTCCACCCAACTGTGATCTTTGAAAACATTTGCAGTGAACATTAGGTGAACTCAGTGACACAGTAACTCCCTGGTTCCCACTGGCAGTATTTATCCAGCTGCAAGCTCAGGAAAAAAGTCAAGCTTCATTCATTCATTCATGTATTCATTCAACAGTGTTTACAGAGATAGGCCCTGTCCTAGGTGCTGAGAGTCCAACAGCAACAGACTCAACCTGACCTCATATAACTTACTGGAGAAGAGAGCTATGGAAGACCCATGGTTCACATCTACTGTGAAGGCTACATATTATTACACATATCTGCTAACACTGTGGTCCCATTTCTTTAAATATTTATTTTTATTTCTTTGTTTGGCCATACCAGGTCTTCATTGTGGCATAAGGGATCTTTGGCTGTGCTATGAGAACTCTTAGTTGCAGTATGTGGGATCTAGTTCCCTGACCAGGGATGGATCCTGGGCCCCCTGCATTGAGAGCTCAGAGCCTTAGTGACTGGCGCACCAGGGAGGTCCCTGTGGTCCCATTTTTCTCCCTTTGTGTTTCCACAGTTAAGTATATCTGGGTTGCCCAAAATACTCTTTAACATATATGTGAATGATTTTTTATTTAAGAAAAATACTATGCATACCATGCAACTTATACACATTCCTCTCCACTTGCATTTTTTACTTAAAAATGTATCTTGGAAATGACATGATATCAGTAAACACTTTATTTTGCATATAAGCAAGCATAAATGTATTCCTAAAAGTAAAATGTACATTCAGAATTTTGATAGATATGACTAATTTCCTCTCCATAAACACTGTTCCAATTTACTCTCCCCACCCCATCCTCCACAGTGCTGTCCAGCATCCTCCTGAACCCAGTATGGTATCAAATGCTTGATCTTTGCCCAACAGAGAGATAAGAAATCATATTTCATTTTAGTTTTCATCTGCATTTCTATTGTGAGTGCAGAATATGGTTGAACAGGATTAAAGAGCCATTTTGCTAAAAGCCTATTTATTGCTACCAAACACAATCTCTTTAAGAGACAAGGACTACAGACTCTCTGGGGGGTGGGGGGGGAAGCAACAGCAGGCAGTATAAATCTGTTCTCAACCACTACTGTGAAGCAATTGACTGTGCTTTCCACCTTATAACCTGAGCGTTCAAAAGCTGCTTTCGAGACCACAGCAGAGAAATCAACATGTGAGTGCTTGCTATACACAGGCACCAATCTTTATATACTCTCATTTAATCCTCCTACCATTCTTAATCCATGAGGCTCTGAGAGGTTAAGTACCTGCTCAAATTCACATAGATTATAAATGGCAGAAGAGAAACTGAACCCAAATCTAAATTCCAACATCCATATTTTACACACTACACCACATGGCTTCCTGCTATGTTGAGGTGTCTGAAGCCCATGGGCCTGAATCCTAAGATTCATATGCTAAGAGGCTGTCTTCTGATTTTAATCATGACCCTGTAAGCAGGAATATACTATAGTGTTACCTAGCTGTGGTGTCCCAATAAAGGTCTTGATAATATTTCTCATGATCCCAGCTTCCCTTAAGACTTTGTTGTTCAGTCACTAAGTTGTGTAAGACTCTTTGCAACCCCATGGACTGCAGCATGCCAGGCTTCCCTGTCCTTCAGTATCTCCTGGAGTTTGCTCAAACTCATGTCCATTGAGTCAGTGATGCCATCCAACCATCTCATCCTCTGTTGCCCCCTTCTCCTGCCCTCAATCCTTCCCAGCATCAGGGTATTTTCCAATGAGTCGGCTCTTCATGTCAGATGGCCAAAGTCCTGAAGCTTCAGCATGAGTCCTTCCAATGAATATCAGGGTTGATTTCCTTTAGGATTGACTGATTTGATCTCCTTGCAGCCCCAGGGATTCTCAAGAGTCTTCTCCAACACTACAATTCAAAAGCATCCATTCTTCCACCCTCAGCTTTCTTTACAATCCAACTCTCACATCTGTACATGACCACTGGAAAAACCACAGCTTGGACTTAAGATTTGTTGTTGTTGTTGTTCAGTTGCTCAGTCATGTCCAACTCTTTGCAACCCATGGACTGCAGCATGCCAGGCTTCCCTGTCCTGCATCATCTCCCAGAGCTTGCTCAAACTCATATCCATTGAGTCGGTGATGCCATCCAACCATCTCATCCTCTGTCTGTCCCCTTCTCCTCCTGCCTTCAATCTTTCCCAGCATCACAGTCTTTTCTAATGAGTCAGCACTTTGCATCAGGTGGCCGAAGAATTAGAGCTTCAGCTTTAGCATCAGTCCTTCTAATGAATATTCAGGATTGATTTCCTTTAGGATTGACTGGTTTGATCTCCTTGCAGTCAGAGGCACTCACAAGAATCTTCTCCAACACCACAGCTCAAAGCATCAATTCTTCAGCACTCAGCTTTCTTTATAGTCCAACTCTCACATTCATATATGACTACCGGAAAAACCATAGCTTTGACTAGATGGACCTTTGTCAGCAAAGTAATGTCTCTGCTTATCTGCAGTGATTTTGAAGCTGAAGAAAATGAAGTCTGTCACTATTTTCATTATTTCCCCATCTATTTGCCATAAAGTGATGGAGCCGGATGCCATGATCTTAGTTTTTGGAATACTGAGTTTTAAGCTACCTTTTTCACTCTCCTCTTTCATCTTCATCAAGAGGCTCTTTAGTTCTTTGCTTTCTGCCCTAAAGGTGGTGTTAGCTGCATATCGGAGGTTATTTACCTGCAACTTAAGACTCAGCATTGAATTAACTTGTAGAGTTATTGAAGATATCCAGCCATCAGCACCAGGAATCATGCAAAGATTTAAATATTATAAATAAGACCCCAAAAGTGGGCTGGAAACTGGCATATATATTATAAAACTGCACCATTTAGTTCAGCTACATGGTCCAGAGGATATTTTTTAGGTAGCATGACCCGTCTTGGGAATTGATACAACAAAACTCACAGTATATTGAGATATACAAATTTGACAACTGCAAAGCTCCAATGATTATTCTAGCCAATTGAATTGTGAAATATTTTATTACTTCACAGAGCTCTTTTTTTAATATTTACTTTTATTTATTTGGCTGTGCCAGGTCTTAGATGAGGCACTTGGGATCGTCAATTTTCAGTGCAACATGTGGGATCTAATTCCCTGACCAAGGATCAAACCCAGGCCCCCTGCATAGGGAGCATGAAGGCTTAGCCACTGGACCACCAGGGAAGTCTCCATAGCAGTGTTCTTAACACAAACATGATTCAGAACAATAGGAAGGCAGCCTCTTATCCAGAAGCTGGGTAATAGCTGGAGATTAATTCAAGCAATCTCATCCTCTCCCACAGTCAAAAGTCAGTAAGAAGGAAAGTTTCCTTGAGAGAAAATACCTTTCAAAAAACTCTATTTCAGTGTGTTTCCAAGAAACCTGCCCCCACATGTGATGTCTCCTACAGGGGTGTTACTCAGGGTGGTCTGGGGACCATGTATTCCTGGGCCCCAAGGAGATAATTATGGAAATCGGGAATAAGCATTCAGAAACTTTTTAAGGCAGTTTGGCAGAGCAGTTTTATGTCTGTGAATCTAATAATACGAAACTGGGGCTTGTAACAAAATTTTATTAAAGCCATTAAAATGAAGAAGTGTTTCAACATGTGACATGTGTTCACAGGACCAGGTCACAATTACTCAGGATAAGGAAGCCCAGGCATTCCATCACATAATGAAGGATTCTCAGAAGCCCCTCTCTGGCCAGGAGTACATGACATAGGGTGCCTTCATGGTGGATCAGCATAGCTGTGTACCACAATTCAAAAGGTGAAACCATCACCAGGATCACCATCGCACAACTGCTGTAATCCAAAGTTGTATTAAAAGTGTGTAAGGTGGCTTCTTTGGAGAGAAACTTCTACTTACCATTTCAAGAGCGGGTAGAGCAAAAACCTCTGAGAAAATATTTGAAGAATTACATCACATACTCCAGAAATCTGTAGCCAAGACATCGGGATTGCCAAATTCCAGGGAGCTGTCAAGAATTCCTAAGGATATGCTAAGTGAAATAAGCCAGACACAAAAGGATAAATATGTGTGATCCCACTTATATGAGGTACCTAAGACTAGGTAAACTCATAGGGATAGAAAAGTAGAATGGTTGCCAGGGGTCAGAGGAAGAGGAGATGGGGAGTTAATATTTAATGGAGAAAGACTTTCTGTTTGGGATGATGAAAAAGTTCTGGAAATGGATGGTGGTGATAACGGCATGACATTGTGAATGTACTTAATACCACTGGATTGTGTACTTTAAAAAGGTAAAAATTATGAATTTTTATATATTTTACCATAATAAATAAGATTTCCCAATGTATTTTCTAAGCACTAATTGCTTGTTTTAAAAAAAAAAACAAAAACAGAAGAGCTGTCAATAAAGCAGCCTCTTTCTGAGGCTGGATGAACACCAAAAATAAATTAGATAATTAAAGCATAACGGTTATCCCACTTGGATCCAGTTATCATACATGAAAACTAGAAATATACCTTTTGCTCATAGAGAAGGACTAGGAAATAAAAACTATGCTATTTTTAAAAAGCAGTCAGGAATTCTACCTACAAGGTTTCTATTAAAACCTTAGGATTCTCTGTGTCATTTGACACTCCTAACCATCCCATCTTATTGAAATCCACACCCCCTCCTACATCAAAGTCTTTCTCGTTGTCTATTGTCCAGTCTGACTCAGCTGATCAGGTTGTCTGGGTGAAACCACCAGTCTTCAAATGCAAACTTGAAAACACCCGGCACATAGCTCAAGAGGGTATCATTACATAAAGATGAATTCCATTTTTCATTTAGGATATATAAGTAAGAGTTCCCTTTGAGAGTCTCCAAACAATTTCTCAACAAATTCTTCCCCATAAATTTCAATGGTTTTATATTCTTCTGGGGCTCTTCCATCCCTCTGGCTCATTGTTAGACTAGATGTTTTGCAAGTACCCATTTGCCAGCATCTCCTTGTCTCTGTATATTTTCTTTTGGCAACTCTATCTGCCCCTCAACTTCAGTGAGCCTAGTCTTTCTCGCTGTGATTCTGACCTTTATTTCCCTATAACCTTAAGCTTTTGACTGCCTGCTGGACAGTTCTGCAATGATGTCCCACAAACACATCAAACTCAGCATGATCAAACATGTACTGTCTTATCTCCTAAATCTGATCCTCTTTCCATCCCAGACAAGTCTACAAATGCACCACCATCCTCCTCCTACTAACCCAAGCACAGAATCTCCCTGACTTCTATGATTCCCTCTAAGTTTCCTCCCACCTCTGGTTTCCCTTCCTTCAATCCATCTGGCACATTCCCTGATAAAATCACCCCTTGACTCATCTAAAGTATCAGAACCCAAAGTGATAGTTGATCAGTCTCTGCAAGTACCAGACAGTTTCAAGGATCTGAAATCACTGCAAGCCAGAGGTTAGTGAAAACACTAATACAAGAAGCTGGGAATTTCCCAGAATTCAATAATGGGGACCCAGAAGCTGCAGACACCCCACTTTTCTGCCAAACCTGAAGTCATTACCCCTATGACTTGTAAGGAGAGTGGCAATCACAATACATACTTCCAGCATTATGAGATGGAAGTCAGTGCTAGTAACAGAAAAAAGCTGGAAGACAGAATTCCCTAGCAGTCCTGGGGTAAGGGTTCTGGGCTTTCACTGCCAAGGGCCTAGGTTCAATTCCTGGTCAGGGAACTAATATTTCAGTGCAGCCAAAAAAAAAGAAAGAAAGAGAAAGAGGGAGGAATTGTAGACTTTCCAAGATAGGAAAGGGGCAGCTATTCAGTCTCATCACATATGGCATCATTTACATGCCAAGGACTATACTAGGGAGCTAGACACGCTGAGAACCAAGCCATGATCTTTCAAGGAATTCCCAGCCCAAAGGAGAGACATAAAATTGCAACACAGAGTGATCTTGCTTCATTAGAGATATACATGGGACACTGGATGGCAGAGAAAAGAACTCTCAACACTGTTGGGAGTTTGTGTGAAATGGTTGATATTGTAGAAGACTTCACAGAGGGTGCTACTTGAGCTGGGGTCTAGGATAAAGATAAGGAAAAAGTGCTTTAAGTTAGAAGGGTCCTTCCAGGAAGAGAAACCACAGGGTCAGAGTTGTGAGGGCAGGAGGAAACATGGGTTCTTAGGAAATAGTGTTACAGCCTGGCTGTGAAGAGCAGTGGCAGGAAATTATGCCAGAGAGGCATTTGGGATCATGATCATGCCAAACTTTCACATCAAGCTAATCCAGACTCTTGCCCTTCTCCTGCAACCCAAGAAGCAAAAAGTACAAACTGCAAACAATTAGATGTGGATATGGACTTACACATCATCTCCTCGGTCCACTCAATTCTTAAGCCAGGAAGGGATTTACAGGCAGAGAATGCAACTTGCTCAGGGCCTTCAGATGTCTTGCACATTACACCTTCTCATGCAATAAAAACTCCCCGCACGGAGTCTCTGCTAAGAGATAATGATGTAAAACAGACTCAGTGGCATGTGGGGAGTAAGGAGGCAACAAGGCACCTGCTCCAGGGCATTCCTCTTGAAAGCAAGCCTGAAGGAAGAAATCATCATGTTCAGAAAGAATAGATTGCATGCAGACTTAATGAGGAAAAATAAACACCTTTCAAAGGCAATCTGAACACTCCCCATGAGTCATCCAAGCCAGATGTGCCAAACCTCAGAATGTGCTAGCAGCATTTGAGGTCCTAATAGCCTTAACCATCCATAAGATAAACAATTAGCCTTAGACATAATCAAGAACAAATGGTCAAGTAAAAGCATATAACCTCTAATCTCAAAGGGTCATTCTTTTTTGTTTGTATGTTTCAGCAGCAGGAAAGGGAGTTCTCGGTGCTCTGTGAAGGTCTGTAGATGTAAGAAACTTAGAGTAATTAGATAGAGTTCAAGTACAGTCAAGCACGAACTTTGGATCTACATTGGAGCAAGGGTTGAATGACAGCTCATTCACTTAGTAAGGATGACTTTGAGCTGATAAGCCTCTCTAACTTGCTGAGCACACTGCCAGGCACAAAGTAAGTGCTCAGGTCTTCATGGGCTCCCTTGTCACCTGCCATGCCCCTGAAGGAGACTGTTGGCCAAAATAGCCACAGTAATCCCCCTTTCTGAGTCTATATCCCTTCCCACATGAACTCAGGGTTTGCCAGGTTGTGCATTGGAGTTTCCCCTTTTCTCCTGGGGTCTTCTAACCACCACCATATGGACAAGCAGGCTTCCCAGGTGGCTCACTGGTAAAGAATCCACCTGCCAATGCAGATGCTGTAGGAGATGCAGGTCCGATCCCTGTGTGGGAAAGACCCCCTGAAGAATGAAATGGCAACCCACTCCAGTATTCTTGCCTGAAGAATCCCATGGACAGAGGAGCCTGGTGGGTTACAGTTCACAGGGTCCCAAAAGAGTTAGACATGACTGAAGCAATGGAGCACGGAGATCAAGTCTGGGTCCTGGAAATGGTGAGAGATGTGTGGCCAAATCATCTTGTTATCTCAGCTGACAATGAGCCGACCACCAAACGTGGGAACGGCCATCACAGACCTTCCAGCCTCAGCCAGGCCAGCCCCCCTTCAGAAGCCCCACTCAGTCAAACCACGAATCGTGAGAAGTAACACATGCTGGTGGTCCTACATCTTTGCCTTTGGAGTGGTTTGGTACACCAAAAAAAGCTGACAAATGCATCCCCTAAGTGTTAGGAGCTCCTGGTTTATGATCTTATATGTCTCCTTACTCAACCTAGGAAATGCATACATTCACATCATGAATGAATTCATTAGTAGTCCTGGTGAATTATAATTAGGTACCCTGGCTCTCTAAGGCAATGTACACCTTTGGCCCAAAGAAAGAAGTTCTAAGAATAAAGAGTTTGATGACCTCTAAAGAAAATCTTACATTCAGAGGGAGGTTCTAATCAAAGAAATGAGAAAAAGACATGAAGGCAAGCAGTAGCCTATTTTTAAAGCATTCTCCTTTTATTTATCATTTTCTTTTGGCCGAGTCTCACAGAATTGAGGTCTTAGTTCCCCAACCAGGTCTCAAACCCATGCCCCCTGCAGTGGAAGTGCAGAGTCTTAACCACTGGACCACCAGGGCAGTCCCAGTAATAGATTCTTGATTAAGGAAAATAGCATCAAACTCTGAAGGTCTCTCTTGCCTATGCAAATTTCATCACACATATATGGAATATCCTAAATCCCTTCCCCAGTAGGGTGATGTCCTGGCAAAGGCATAAACATTAGAGTCACAAGGGTTGAATCCAAGTCCCTTCCTGTCCTTAAGTCCTTCTATGTCTACTAGCAAGGCCCATGACTTCTTTCCTCATCTGTAAAATGAGGGAATTGGACCACCTTATTTCAAAATCCTATTAAGTTCTGTAACTCTATGTCTATTACATATAACTCCTAAACCTGCCTATGCATCAGTGTCACTTGGGAAGCTTTATAAATCCACAGCTCCCAGGCCTCCTTCCCACAAATCTGAAGAGAAATCTAGGAATGTTATAGTTTTAGAAAACCCCAAAAGGTAGATCTGATGCAAAGCCCCATTTGGGAGCTGAGCTACCCTACAGAAACTTCATCTGCTATTTAGTTTCATATACCACCTACAGAAACATATTTTCCAATGGGAATACGTCTCCAACTTCATAAAAATGGTTAACGGGGATTGAGGGTTTATTTTACATAAAGTCACCTTAGGGGCACTTTGCTGGAGCACATCTATTGCTCAAATATGGAAATTATCTACAGAGTTTCTTATTTCAGTATCTCATAGTACCACAATTTTAAGCATGCAATTTGGTATAATCTTGGCAAAAAATGCTTTCCATAGAAACTTTAGTTTTTTTTTTAATGGAAATCAGTGAAAAAATAATTATTTCATGTAAAAATATTTACAGCCACTACCCAGGGAAATACCTGTACAGAACTGCAGGGTAAGATATACCTCTGTGGCACAAACCAAGAGCTGGATAAAATGTACCATCTATACTGATGAAACTATTTGCAGGGCAGCGAAGGAGACACAGAGAACAGACTTATGGACAGGGGTTGGGGTGGAGGTAAAAAAGAGAGGGTGGGACGAATTGAGAGAGTAGCATGGAAACATATACACTAACATATGGAGAATAGCCAGCCATCGGTAATCTGCTTTTTGACTCAGAAAACTCAAATTGGGGCTCTGTGACAACCCAGGTGGGGTGGGAGGTGGAAGGGAGGCTCGAGAAGGAGGGGACATACATGTACCTATGACTGATCCATGTTGAAGTATAGCAGAAACCAACACAATATTGTAATTATCCTTCAATTAACAATAAATAAGGGGGGGGGGAAGTACCATCTACCCACAGACACACACTCTAGTTGCCTGCCAACCCTCACAATTTTCTCATTAGCAGAACCTATCCATTTCCAGGCAGTAAATCAGGATGAGTCTAGGTCAGTTGTGGACAATCCTATTATTTGCCTTGTCAAGATACTGATTTTTGCAGCCCCTCTTTCAGCTAGGAACAGCTATGTGATCTAGACTACACAATGAGATTTGAGAGCCAGTGAGTTCGTGGACTTCACAGAAAAATTATTTTGCTCCTCTATAAAAAGATGATCCTTTTCGTCAATCAAATCCCTACGGGCTACAACAGCCATATGGTGACCATGAGGCATTAAGCATGAGGCCCCAGTGTCTATACCCAGAGATGGCAGAATGGAAAATCAGAAAGAGCCTTGATGTCATTTGAAAGCCACCACTCTAAGCATGGGCTTCCCTGGTGGCTCAGTGGTAAAGAATCCTCCTGCTAATGCAGGAGATGTGGGCTTCATCTCTGGGTTGGGAAGATCCCCTGGAGAAGGAAATGGCAACCCACTCCAGTATTCTTGCCTGGGAAATCCCATGGACAGAGGAACGTGGCACAGTCCATGGTGTCCCAAAGAGTCAGCCATGACTTAGTGACTAATAACAACAGTAGCAACTCTAACCACAGAACTCCTAACAGCAGACTTCTTGTGATGTGAGACAACTGTCTTTGTTGTTCAAGCCACTGTGAGCCTCAGTTTTGAGTACTTGCAACATACGTCTTAACTCAATCAGTTTCTAGGCAGAGTTAAGGATAATCTACAGGAGGCTACCAGGCATATTTGGAATCTGAATTCCATGCCATCACAGTGTAGGGAAATAGCTGTTACCAAAAAACAGGTATTTCAATAACTGCCTAAGGTTGGCCAAAAGATGGGAGGGAAAGGTGAAGGCAGTTGTAGTTTTTGAGGAGAAATCTTGAAAATGAGAGAAAAGAATGAGAAGGTTTCACATTTATCATCTGGTACTATAGCAGGCTAGTCTTGAAGCTGAAAATGTATGAGAATTCTTTTTTCAAAAAAAGAAAATAATCTAAGTCAAAAAATTGCAGGAGTCACCAGAACCTGCTTTACACATTCAACAACATTCATTGTTCTCACTCACTCCCTTTCCTGAGGGCTCTCTCTGTGATCGCGTGTCCTGCCAGTTGCTCTAGCCTAGAAGATGCTTCATCTCAGATTATATGCACTCATTCTGGCACCGAGGCTGGCTCCCTTTGACTTCAGTGGTGCTTGCTGCTAGTCAGTCTTTCGAGTCCCTTGGGATTCTGAAAACCACTTCAGTGTAAGTCCTCACATCTGGAACTGGTTTCTGGGAAGTATCAAGAAATGCAGGAGACAGGGACTTCCTTGGGGGTCCAGTGGCTGCGACTTTGTGTTCCCAATGCAGGGCTTCCATCCCTGGTCAGGGAACCGGATCCCACACGCCCCAGTAAGAGTTTGCATGCTGTAGCTAAAGATCCTGAGTGCCACAACTAAAGACCCAGTGCAGCCAAATAAATAAATAATTTTTTTTTTTTAAATGCAAGACACACACTATATCCTTTCTCTCTCCACTCTCATTCTCTCGCTAACACTTGAGGAAATTAAAAGAACCTGTTGGTGTATAGTACATTGGCACATCAAAGTCCCCAAAGGAAAATATTTGAATTTCTTCCATCTATTTTCCTCTCCTGTTCTTTATGCTTCTCGATGAGAAGAAAGGTAGAGCTTACATTTTATGTCAACACAAAAGGCCTCCGTTTGTGTGCATTACTTATTAAAGTATTCAGCGATTCGATGTCAAGGTATGTATTATACATACTTTTTTTTTCCTAGGCCATTATCAGCTTTCTTACAACACTATTATTCTTCAGCCCAGCTAATGCTTCTGTCAAAGATTTAGCAACAAGCATGGAAAATGTCAAACAGTGGGGAAGAAACCTAGCTGTTTCCACAACCGCACAAAAAGCGCGAGTTGTCTTTTATGGAAAAGCAGCATAATTCAAATGGCGACGGATGTTTTATCAGGGGACAGAGTAGCGGGATGCTGTATTTGTCTTTCTCTGCACACCTGAGTCCATCCCCTCTGAATAGGTTCCCTTTCTTCTCTTGCCAATATACTTAATGAAATAGGGCCTGTGTGGTCAGCACCGCACCCTCTCCCCAGGTGGTATCTGGCTTGGAACACGACAGAAATCAGCTGAGAAAACTCAGTCCTGTTCTGTCTACAGAGCAGTGTGATAAGATTTAAGGAGCACTAAAAGGCTCCTCTGGAGAAAAATATTTTCCCAACCTGCTTACCAGGGTGCCTGAAATTACAACCCTTCTGCTTTAAGGCACTGAGAGCCTCCATTAAAATGCAAATATGTTAGGTGAGTTATTTTATCAAACTATCACATCTTAGCTTGAATTAGTTTATGGCTTAATTCAAAATCCTGAAGGGATGGGACACAGTTTGGATGAGAGCAAAGACGCTATGGGAGTTCAGGATTTATAATGTGTGGCCCAGGGAGCAAGCCCGGGCCAGCGGCACAAAGCAGGGGGGCAGAGTAATCTGAAGGCACCAATGGTGAGGCCCCGCGTGAGCACACACGGGCGTGAGCACACACGGGCGGGCGCTTTCAGCATTCCCATGTGGGCAAGAAGCTGATGGCCTCAAACTTCAAAACGATAAACACAAGAGTCACTTTCAGAGAGAAAGGATGGACAGCTAGGTGACAAGGGGAGTGGGGGTAAAGTTGGGCAAGACAGGTCGGGAGATTGGGATCGACATATATGCACTACCATGTGTGAGACAGAGAGCTAGTGAGAACCTGCTGGATGACACAGGGAGCTCAGCTCGGCGCCGAGAACCCAGAGGGGTGGGATGAGGGGACTGGGGGAGGGAGGTCCCCGAGGGAGGGGATGTATTATACATATAGCTGATTCACTCTGTTGTGCAGAAACCAACACATTATAAAGCAACTATCAGTTCAGTTCAGTCGCTCAGTCGTGTCTGACTCTTTGCGACCCCATGGACCACAACACGCCAGGCCTCCCTGTCCATCATCAACTCCCAGAGTTCACTCGAACTCATGTCCATTGAGTTGGTGATGCCATCCAACCATCTCATCCTCTGTCATCCCCTTCTTCTCCCGCCCTCAATCTTTCCCAGCATCAGGGTCTTCTCCAGTGAGTCAGTTCTTTGCATCAGGTGGCCAAAGTATTGGTGTTTCAGCTTCAACATCAGTCCTTCCAATGAACACTCAGGACTGACCTCCTTTAGGATGGACTGGTTGGATCTCCTTGCAGTCCATGGGACTCTCAAGAGTCTTCTCCAACACCACAGTTCAAAAGCATCTTCAGTGCTGAGCTTTCTTCATAGTCCAACTCTCACATCCATACATCACCACTGGAAAAACTATAGCCTTAACTAGACAGACCTTTGTTGGAAAAAGCAACTATACCCCAATTTAAAAATGAAGAAGCATCAATGTGCATATGGCTTCACTTCTCCCTGCTTGGACTGGCATTCTTGGTTGGATTTCCTTATCATTTCTTCCCTGTCTGAGTGTGCTCAGGCCTCCTACCCACTCCCTCCCCAGTGGTTTCAGAGGCTGGATAAAGCCTATGACAGATGCTCCCTGTGCTCACCAATACTTCCATTTCTCCCTCATCTGGCCCCCGTGAAGTTCGTCACAGCCATATGACCCACTGTGGTCAATGAAACATAAGCAAAAATGGTATGTGTCACTTCCAGGCAGGAGCATTTCAAAACTGAAGCATGGTTTTCCCATGATCCCTTCTCTTGCCAAGGTGAACTCTGAAGCACAGTGAACTTGAGGAAAGATGCTACAGGGTCAAAGCAGCCAAGAATGGTGGACACAGAAGACAGCTACCTGCTGAGACCTGAAGATGACTATAATTAAGTAGGAATAAGTTCCTATTGTATAAACCACTGATATTCTGGTGTTATTATTTCAACAAAACCTAGCCTACCCTGGTTGATCCATACTCCACAAATAGCACCTCAGGAAATCTCATCTGACTTTCTCTATTACCATATATTCATTATTAAGTAAATATTTATTGAGCACCTACTATGTACCAGATAATATTATAGGTACCCAGGATTTAGTAGTAACAGTAAAGTTACCAGCAGTAAAGGACCAAGTAAAGTCCTTGGACTCATGAAGGTTATACTCTAGTCAAAGAAGATTATAAGTAAGTTTGTTAGGAATAGGTTTGGCTGAGCATAGCAGAAAACCCAAATAATACCAACTGAAGCAAATCAGAGGTCTAGTTTCCCTCACGTAAAATAAGATTGCATGCTAAGTCACTTCATTCATGTCTGACTCTTTGTGGCCCTGTGGACTACAGCCCTCCAGGCTCCTCGTTCATGGGATTCTCCCAGCAAGAATGCTGGAGTAAGCTGCCATGCCCTCTTCCAGGGGATCTTCTCGACTCAGGGATCAAACCCACATTTCTTATGTCTCCTGCACTGGCAGGCGGGTTCTTTACCAGCACTACCTGTTGTGTTGTTAGTTGCTCAGTTGTGTCTGACTCTTTGCGACCCCGTGGACTGTAGCCCACCAGGCTACTCCCATCCATGGAATTCTCCAGGCAAGAACACTGGAGTGGGTTGCCGGGCCTTCCTCCAGGAAAGCTCTCAATTACATGTTATTGTTTATCATCTTCCTGCCTTATTCAGGTCAAAACTCACTCTCCCCTAAAACCTCTCCTCCATACCCCAGCCTTCGTCTACTTTCTCGAACTTGTTTTTTATTTACTAATATGATCTGCATCTTACAACATGCCGTTCTGTTCTCTAATTGTTGGTATCACTCAATCTGGCACTTGAATCCACACTAATTACTGTATGCTAATATATAAAATCATGCCTTGTCCTAATTCTTCTTGCATGTGCCTTAACTCTTCTCTGCAACTATATATACTGGGAGACACTCCCCATATGCCAATTTATACTTGTCTCATATCTTCACAGTGGAGAGGGTGGTGCTGGACACACAATAAAGATGCCCTAAGTACTAGGATCCTTTCAGCGGGAGAACTCTAGAAATCCTGTGCATTGAGGACCCAAACAGAAGTGGAAACAAGCTTCAGAACTGGAACTGACATATAAATCTCTAGTTAAACCAACTTTTCTCTGGGCAGGACCTATGCTATCCTGGGGAGAATACAGTCACGTATTAGCTTCTAAAAGGTCTCCAAAATATTTTAAGAAACAGTCTGATGTATTCAAGATTAAAAAACCCAACAGTAACCTGAGCCTCAGGCCTCCTGGGCCAGCTGAGGTACCTGGCTCTCAAAAGATATGGGCTCCTTCAGATCATTAGCCCAGGGCCTCCCCAGCTAGAGAGAGAAAAACTTTAAGCAGACCTGTGAGCCTGCAGAGAAGTTACCCTGCACTGAACCCACTGTCCGTGGCTTTGGGGGATTCCCCAAGATGAAGAGGGCTTCCCAGGTGGCGCTAGTGGTGAAGAACCCACCTGCCAACACAGGAGACCTAAGAGACGTGGTTCAACCCCTGGGTCGGGAAGCTCCCCTGGAGAAGGGCACAGCAACCCACTCCAGCATTCTTGCCTGGAGAATCCCATGGACAGAGGAGCCGGCGGGCTACAGTCCAAAGGGCTGCAAAGAGTCGGACACGACTGAAGCAACTGAGCACACACACTAAGATGAAGAATGGCCACATGCGGAACCACTGGGAACTCTACAATGTAGAGCAGACTGGTTTGCCCATCAAGCAGCTTCTTGGCATATCCTCGTCATACAGCTAACACTGCTGAGATGCAGTAGAGACTGGGACAGAGAGCCAGAGTCAGCAGCCAGACCCCCAGAATCCAAACCCCAGCTCGGCTGCTCACTCCCTGTGTGGCTTTGAGCTGCTTTACCCAATCTGTGCCTCTGTTTCCTCATCTGGCAAGTGGTACCTATAACAGCCTCTGAGTCTTCTGGTGGTTATAAGCATTAAAAGGTTTTAACTTGCTACAGTGTTCAGAACAATGCCTGGTTGTAAACATTAAGCAAGTGTTTGTTCAATAATTTTTAATTGTACTTATTTATGTGTGTACATATGTATGCGCATTGAGCATTTCTAGGAAATTTCTAGGAACTGGGAAGACAAAGATGAACAGAACTCAGGCCTTCCTTTTGTGAAACTCAGTTTATTGAATAAATTTAACAGCTCTAGGAGAGATATTAGCAAAGTGCTGGGAAACACGGAGGAGGGGGTGACTGACTGTGTTGGGGGGGCCCAACAGGAAAGGCTACCCAAAGCTGGAATTTGAAACTGAGTAAGATTCAAGGCATAGAATTCAAAGACATAGAATAGTTTAGACAGCAGTGATGAAAAATGGTAAAAGATGGGGTGGGCCGAGGAGGCAGGAGCCAATCCCAGAGCAGAGACACCCGGGGCCAATCTCGCACACCTGGAGGCCCTTCAGCAGTTTACAGCTTGAGTAATGCAGCCAGTCTGTACTCCCAAAACCATCATTTTCACATTAATATGAAGAATGGACTGGAGCAAGAGGAGAATAGAGGAAGGGACAACAACTGGAAGAAGCCAGAGGAGAAATAATGAGGCCAGAGCTGGTGCAGGTGCAACGAGATAAGAGGAAAGAAACAGCAATCTCAGGGCGCAGGATTGAGCAGACGAGTGAAGGCCTGTTTGGGATGGGAGAAAGACGGAAGGCTTAAGGGGTTACTCCCAGCTGGCCAGCTCTGATGCCGGATGGAGGAGGTGCTATCAACTGAGAGAGGAATGCAGGGGACAGAAGAGATCTGCGGGGAGGAGAACATAATAAATCCCATTTACAAGGATTCGGAGGCATCCAAAATACCCAGTGTGTGTGACTGAGAGTGTGTGTTTGAGTTGTGCAGTCGTGTAGACTCTGTTTCCCTGGGGACGGTAGCCCACAGGCCCCTCTATCCCTCAAATTCTCCAGGCAAGAATACTGGAGTGGGTTGCCATTTCCTCCTCCAACAGGCAGCTAGAAGCCCAGGTCCAGCGTTGAGCAGCAAAATCACAAACGGAGATAAAGAACAGGGTGGGTACCCCTGCACGCAGGTCCAGGTTAGAATCAAGGCTGTAGGTAGTAAGGTGGCCAAAGGAGAGAGACCCGACTAGGGAAAGAGCTGGGACAGAAGTTGCCTTAACTTTTTAATATGGGCTCAGTGATCAAAAGCAAGAGGAGAGACAGGGAGCATGAGAAAGGACCTCACAGATATGACACCGCCCTGGCGCTGGCATCACAAACCCGTCTGACCTCACCTGCACTGAAGAGAATGTGGCTGTGCCGGTCACCATCCACTCCTGGGTCCATGGGCTGCCCTTCCCAGTTCAGCCTGACCCTGGCAAATTACATTTCCCAGGCTCCTTTGCCAGCTGGCTTCCTGCTAATTTCCGGCAAAGAGAGGCACCCAGGCGGAGACTGGGAAGAAGAGGACAGTAAACTTCAGGTTGTCCTCTTCATTTTTCTTGTCCACCCCAGACCCCAGCTCTGCCTTCTGGGGCTTTTCAGCAGATCTGTGCTGCTGGTTCCCTCAAGTCTGGGAACGTTCCCTCCTATTTCTTCGGTCCCTCCAGCTGTGTGTGGGTGGGGAGGAGCAGCTTGCTGCTGTTGCTCATCTCTATGTCATCTCACCAGCCCACTTGGGTTTTCAGTGCTTTCAGCACCTCCTAACTAGTTCCCGAATGGATTCCCGCTATTGAAATCACTGGTGCAGGCTCTTCGCTTCTTGCGGATCCCTGATTGATAAACACGTACTGATAATACATCATTTTCTCTCCCCATAACTTATTTTGGGCTTCAGAATCCTATTCAGGCTGGGATTATCCAAACTGATGTTAACAAAGCCTTCAATTTAAAAATTACAGGGGAAAGTAATTTCAAAAGAGGCAATAGATGAAGATAAAAGCTGAAATAAATACATTGTAAAACATAAAGCTGTAGAATGATAAATTAGTTCAAATGTTGGTTTTTTGATAAGTCTACTAAAATAAACAAACCTCTGACAAATATAATTAAGGGGAACATTTTTAATTAGAAATGAGAAAGGAGATAGGACAAAATACAGAAAATAGATTTTTTTTCTCTAAACCCAAAGAGAATGTTATGCACACTTGTAGGCAAACAAGCGGAAATGTTCCATAAAATGAATAATTTCTAGAAAGATACAGATTACTAAAAATAACTCAAGAAATATACATCAGAAAAGAATAATAAGCAAGGAAGAAATTGAAGAAATTATTTGATAACAATAAAAAAATGCAGCTTGTCCCAATTTTTCCACCAGAACAATTTTCATCCTTTTAAGAAACAGATGGTTTCGATATTGTATAAAACATCCAGAATGCAAAAAGAGGTAAGACTACGTTAAGGTCCATTAAGCAAGCATTATCTTCTTCCTAAAGTCTGATAATAATAAAACACACAAAAAGAAAATTATAAGCACATATCACAAATGAGGGGCTTCCCTGGTGGCTCAGTGGTAAAGAATCTGTCTGCCAATGCAAGAGACACGGGTTCAGTCCCTGGTTAGAGAAGATCCCCTGGAGAAGCAAATGGCAACCCACTCCAGTATTCTTGCCTGGGAAATTCTATGGACAAAGGAGCCTAGCAGGGCTACAGTCCACGGGATTGCAGAGTTAAACTGAGCACACAATCACACATCACAGGTAAATATGGATATGAAAAGCTTAAATAAAATTCTCCCTATGAAACTTGTTTTACCATAATGCTTTAGAGGGAAAAACATGTTTGGTTTTTTGGTTTTGGTTTTTGTGGAGGTTTTTGGTAACAGCTTCACTGAGATATAATTCTTATGCCATTTGTTGTTGTTATTCAGTCTCTTAAGTTGTGTCTGAATCTTTGCCACAAAAAATATAAAATACTTTATGAATTTATCCTTGCACAGGGGCCGCTCTTCTCTATGTTGTTCCCATTTTAGCAGATGTCCTAATGAAGAGAGCACAGGGGATGATCACTTTATAAGTTATGTTGAAAGAAATTATGATAGATGGTCACTTTGTACATCATAGAAAAAAACAACCATCGGACAGAATTAGTATAACTAAAATCAAAGGGCAAATATCATCTAGAGAAAATCTTTGCAGCAAATTTTCATGCCTATGTTGTGCTTATTATTATCAATATGCTTGCTTATACATATTGATACCAAAACATGAAGTCCACAGTAAACTAACAGAGAAGTGGATAAGACAATTCATAAAAACAGAGATACTGCTAGTATACAAGCATGTGGGAAAACATCCAATTTTGCTTGTAATCAAAGAAATGCCCTCTCAAACAATGTGTCTTATACTCATATCCTTAGAGGAACTTCAGAAACTACCCAGTATTACAGCACAGTGGTACAGCAGTCCCCACACACTGCGGGTATTCATACAAACTGGTATCACCTCTTGGCAATACATATCACGAACCATCTTAAAGTTCCATAATATCCCTTTATCCTAAGGAACTTTCAAAGAATAAAAATTAAAACTATACGAGGGACTTTCCTAGGAGTCCAGTGGTTAAAACTCCATGCTTCCAAGGCAGGGGACATAGGTTCCACCCCTGGTCAGGGGGTTAATATCCATGTACCACGTGACAAAAAAAAAAAAAAACAACTATATGAGATATTCACTGCAATGTTAGGTCTAGCAACCAAAACAAACAAATAAATAAAAGGCCATTTAAATCCAACAACAGGAAGATTATTAATGAAGGGATATAAATTATTGTTTAGAACTATAATACAGCCTACAGTTTATCAAGCACCTTCACATACACAACTCCTTTCAGTTCTCAACGATCCCAGGATATAGCAAGGAATCACTATCCGAGACTCAGAAACATTAAGTGATTTGCACAAAAATCTCACAAATTTTGTGGCTCTCAAACACCTGCTACCAAATTCCAGACTTTCTTGATGTTAAAGTAAGTGGTTGTGAATATCTGCTCTGAGCCTCAGTTTCCTCATCTAGAAAACAAGACTAATCAGAATACCTAAATAGTGGTTATGAGAATCCAATGAAACTTTTAAGTGGCTGTCAGCTCTTAAACAGGGTATGGTTCACAGTAGCAATCTGTGTTTTAAGAATAATGATCATACAAAGTTTTACCAATTCAATACACCTTCAGCAATACAAACATGTCTGCAAGTCAATGAGGACCAGAAAGAGGAAGGAATAATGAAAATGTATGCTGCATGAGTAAGGCAAGAGCAAAAGAACCTTCTCCCTTTTTGGAATTAATTTGGCTTTAGTACAGTAAGTAGAAATCTGGGGGGAAACAAAATTAGAATATGCAAAATTCTTCTAAAAGGAACTGGTTTCCCTGGGGGAGCCTCATATTAAATCTGGGATCACTGCTTCAGGGATACTTTGAAATAATAAACTCAGCATATGCGCCCCCTGGAGACATTTTATGTTGTGGGGAACCGGCCAGTGGATGGTGCTATTTCACTTGCCCAAGGGACCGAGAAGGCATTTATTGGCCTCAATATCATACTGGGCTTCCCCCAGTAGCTCAGCTGGTAAAAGAATCCACCTTCAATTCAGGAGATCCTGGTTCGATTCCTGTGTGGGGAAGTTCACCTGGAGAAGGGATAGGCTACCCACTCCAGTACTCTTGGGCTTCCCTGATGGCTCAGACGGTAAAGAATCCACCTGCAATGCAGGAGACCTGGGTTCAGCCCCTGGGATGGAAAGATCCTCTGGAGAAGGAAATGGCAACCCACTCCAGTATTCTTGCCTGGAGAATCACATGGACAGAGGAGCCTGGCAGGCTATAGTCCTTTGGCATTGCAAAGAGTCAAACATAACTGAGCGACAAAGCACAGTACAGCAATGATATTCTAGTGCTTGCTGCTCAGTCTTCCTTAAAGATTATTTCTTTTCTTTTTTCCTCCATCTTAAAACTGAGACTCAGAAGCTTCTCAAGCAAATCTCCAGGTAGTTGGTAAATAAATAGATCCAAGTCTGCTCCCAATGAACAGCAACATTCCAGGTGAGACACTCTGCAGTGAAGAAGTTCATCTGCAGAACCAAGGAAAGCATGGTTACTTCTCCCTTTGGTCATGTGACTAGAATCTACCATCTGTGTTCAGCAAAGACTTAGCAGGTGTTAGCTCCCCAGGTTTTTAAACCTACAAACTGGGAACAACTCAAACCATGGGAGATACAGGCTTCAGAGTAACAAGGGGAGAAGTTAGAGGATTCCTTGGCTTTCCCTCCCCAGAGTCAGCAAGGCCTGAAAAATCTCCACTACAAAGGCGTAGGTAGAAAGTAACTCCAGTCTCGGTGCCTGCACTGTGACAAGCTTGTGAAGGACAAGTGGGAATCGGTAGAGATGAGGCATAGAAATGAAGTTGATCCAGGCTGAAGTCTCAAGCTTGAATCATGAGCAACTGCCTACATGAGTCAGAACTTAGGCAGTTGGTATTTGAGCTCCAATAAAGGAAGTGACAAGTTCAGCAAAGGATATGAATTCAGAAGAGAAATGTCAGGGGATGACACAGAACCCAGCACGACCAGAGACTGAATCACACTGAGCTCAGACTCAGGTCCAAACACTCCCCTACTTGGGATCTCAGATTAACATTAACAGGCATCTCAAATTTAGTATGTCAGACACCAAGCTCCAAGTCTTCACCCTCACCTGCTCTGCCCACACCCTTCCTGTCTCAGGTAACAGCAATACCAACCTCCCAAGTCCTCAGCTGGAGACTCACTAAATCCTCTCTTTCATATCTCACATCCAACCCATCAGAAGATCCCAAGGGCTTTAATGTCTTTTAGACATTATCCAGGCTTCCCTGGTGGCTCGGTGGTAAAGAATCTGCCTGCCAATGCAGGAGACATGGGTTCGATCCCTGGTCTGGGAAGATCCCACGTGCCATGGAGCAACTAAGCCCAAGAGCCACACCACTGAGCCTGTGCTGTAGAGCCCATGCTCAGCAAGAAGGGAAGCCACCACCATAAGAAGCATTTGCACTGCAACTAGAGAAAGCCAATGTGAGGCAGCGAAGACCGAATGCAGCCAAAAATAAAGTAATTAAATTTTTAAAAAGACATGGCCAAATCCCTCCTCTTCTCATCACCCCTGCCCAGTTCAAACCATCATCATCTTTTGTTGGTCTTCTTGTTGCAGCCTCTTAACTGGTCTCCCCACTTCCACCTTTGCCTACCATTCACCGTCTTCTCAACACAGCAGCCAGAGGAATCCTCTTAAAATCAAAGGTGGAAGATAACCTTAAAGAACAAGACCATAAAAGAACTAATAAATTGGTTTTCATCAAAATTAACAATTCTCTTCAGAAGAGTACTACAACATGAATGAACCTTGCTAAGTGAAATAAGCCCATCACAAAAAGACAAAATACTGCATTATTCCACTGCTATGAGATACCTACAGTCGTCAGAAAATAGAATGCTGGTTGCCAGGGGCTGGAGAGGAGAGGAGAATGCAGAGTTTTTGCTTAATGGGTAGAAAGTTTTTGTTTTGCATGGCAAAACTGGTCACTCAACAATGAGAATAGTCTTAATATTAATGAACTGTACACTTAAAAATGGTAAAAATAAATAAAAATGGTTAAGATGGTAAATTTTACGTTATGTCTTTCACCATAATTTAATTCTCAAATTGCACATTTTAAATATGTGCAGTTTACTGTTACAACTCAACAAAGTTGTTTTAAAATTTTTTAATTACATTTTTAAAAACTCAGAGGTTCCCTGATAGCTCAGTTGGTAAAGAATCTGCCTGCAATGCAGGAGACCCGGGTTCAATTCCTGGGGCAGGAAGATCCACTGAAGAAAGGAAAGGCTCCCCACTCCAGTGTCCTGGCCTGGAGAATTCCAAGAACCATACAGACCATGGGGTCACAAAGAGTCAGACACAACTGAGTAGCTTGCACTTTCACATTCAAGTAGAATCACATCCCTCCTCAGCTACATACATAGGCTCCATGGGCTTCCCATCTTTTTCAGAGAAAAAGCCAAAGTTCTTGGAATGCCCTATGAGGCCCTACATGGTCTGATTCTGAAACCAGCATGCCCTCCTTGCCATTTCTCTCCCACTCACCCCACTCCAGCCTCACTGGCCTATTCGCTGTTTCTCAAACACATCAGATGGCCTCTGGGGGCATTTGCACATCCTTTCTGCTTTGCCTAGAAAGCTTATCCCCCAGGTAATTCTGTGGCTCACTTCCTTGACTCTTCCAAATCTTTACACAAATGTCACCGTCTCAAAGGGGCCGTTCCTGATGTGGGATTTAAACCTGAAATGCTTTCCCACTTTATGAGTCCCTCCCTCACCTGCTTTTTTACCTATATACCATTTATCATGGTCTAAGCTTTTGAACTGTGGTGTTGGAGAAGACTCTTGAGAGTCCCTTGGACTGCAAGGAGATGCAACCAGTCCTTCCTAAAGGAGATAGTCCTCGGTGTTTTTTGGAAGGACTGATGGTGAAGCTGAAACTCCAATACTTTGGCCACCTCATGCGAAGAGTTAACTCATTGGAAAAGACCCTGATGCTGGGAGGGATTGGGGGCAGAAGGGGATGAGAGAGGATAAGATGGCTGGATGGCATCACCAACTCAATGGACATGAGTTTGGGTAAACTCCGGGAGTTGGTGATGGACAGGGAGGCCTGGCGTGCTGTGATTCATGGGGTCTCAAAGAGTCGGACATGACTGAGCGACTGAACTGAACTGAATATACCACATTTTATTATTTGTCTGTGTTTGTAACCACTAGAATTAAACTCAGAAATACAGGAATCTTATTGTTTTGTTCATTAATTATATCCCCAGCAACAGGTACAGTGCCTGGAAGATAGGAGGTGCTTGATAAATATTTGTTGAATAAATGAATGAGTGAGTGAATGAATAAGGAAAGAACATTATGTGACCGTGACACCCAGAGGGATCCTTTATGAAGATACTCCAATCCAGTCTGTATAGTCACGTTGTCTATCAAGATTTTCCTTCAAAGTGTTCTGATACGATGCCAACAGCATTCCCTTTCTAACATTATCAGGGGAGGCTCAAGATCACATGGGCCATGAATGGCAGAGCCAGTATTTTGGGGGTGGGGTCGCTTCCCTCAGCATATGGGATCTTAGTTCCCTGACCAGAGATCAAACCTGTGACCCCTGCGTTGGAAGCACAGAGTCTTAACCACTGGACCATCAGAGAAATCCCAGAGCCAGCATTTAAACCAAGAATTTGTCATCAGCTACCAAGTCTCACCATGCCACCCTGAGCACCTAAATTTTTTTCAACTTTCATATCCTTTCATTTCATTCATAATGGCATTGCTGACAGATCCTAGTTCAGCAGTTAACCTTAGTGCCATAAATTTCTATTTGTCACCTCCAAAACTCAATATTTTAGAAGGCTACCCTTCTGGTTTTTAAATGGAAATTGATGACACCATATGCAGGAGCACAGGAGCCCCACACTCGCCATCTACCTGGAAGCAAAAATAGAAAAGGCAGAAGTACTTAGAGCTGCAAGCCCTCCCCACTGGAGAGCTTATCCCCCATCACCGGCCCAGGTACTCTGCACACTTGGGAGGTCTGGGGTTTGGTTTAGCAGCCAGGATGTACAAAGAGGTGCAGCTGGAGCCACCCATGCGAAGATGGCATCTTCCCCTCACCGCTCAAGGTGGCCTGACACCTCTGAGCATCCAGAAAAGAACACAAACAAACAGGTTTCTATGAGGGCTATAACCCAATTGACAAAGGCGAGCTCTCTCAGCCTGGAAATGTCCCTGCTCTGAACCAGTTGCCTTGCCAACAAGCCACATGTTTCCACTCTGCAGAATCCAATTTCTGAGCAATGTGACAGTGACAGGTCCAGAGACATGACACACAATTCCAAGGTGCCTTTGAACACCTGCTGAATAGCTAAGAACAATGTGTGTCCCCAGATGTACTTAGAAACACGGGAAGTGTGCTGGGCAAAGGCAGGTCACATCCAGCTTATGCAACATACCCTTCCCATCCCAGAATTTTACAAACTGCAGATGACATGTAGCCACGCCCTTTATCACCATCATCATTATAATCTTTGTGAATACTTGCATTTACAAGTATTTGTAATACTCGTATTACACTCTGGGACTCACTTTTTAAATGTATTGAGTTATTTAATGGTCACAACAACACAATGAGGTAGGTACTATTAGTATTCCATTTCAGATGAGAAAATGCAGACATAGAAAAGGTAAGTAATCTACCCTAATTTACATAGTGTGAGAAAGGGAAAGCCAGGATTTGAACCCAGACAGTCTGCCTCCAGAATCCATCTCCTTAAACATTTGGCTGTACTATCAATCTCCAATATTGCCTAAATGGTGATGCTAATTGTTCTAGCTATCATTACTACACAACAAACACCCCAAACTTCACAAAGTAAAACATCCATTTTATTATGTGAGTCAGGAATTTGCATAGGAAATTGCAGGGGGTGGGGCAGTGGGGCAGTTGGGAGCATGGGTATGGACAGCGTGTCTCCATCCACAAAGTCTCTCTGGGCATCAGCTAAAGAGATCTGAAGCTAAGAGTGATCAACAGCTGGGGATCAGTATCATCTGAAGGCATCTTCACGTCTGACAGGTAATGCTTGAGATCCTCTGGGACCTCAGATGAGTCTCTCAGCACCTACATGCGGCCTTTCCATGCAGCCTGGGCTTCCTATCAGCATGATGGCTAGGAGAGAAAGTAGAGCTGTCTGCTTTTTAAGACCAAGACCCCAAAACTAGCACCATTTCAATTCCACCATACTCTATTGGACAGGAAGTCACAAAGTCCATGTTGAAGGGGAGGGGACACAGACCCCAGCCCTCAAAGAATCATGGAGTGTTTTGTTTTTTTTTAACTATCAGTGAGATCATTAGTCCAACCTGTTCAAGTTCAGGCTGAAGAGTTGAAGGTCAGAGAAGTTAGGTGATGTGTCCAAGACCACATAACCTATAAGTGCGAGTGGCAGACAGGACCCTAGGGCCTTGTGCCTTATCTCCTACTCTAGGCCACTGCTTCTCATCTGGCTGCACCTTGGAGTCACCTGGGGTACTTTTAGAAATGCTCATGCCTAGGTCTCAACTACAAAGCTCCTAATTTGTTTGAAGTACAACTTATTTGGAAGGTATGCTGCTGCTGCTGCTGCTAAGTCGCTTCAGTTGTGTCCAACTCTGTGCGACCCCATAGATGGCAACCCACCAGGCTCTGCTGTCCCAGGGATTCTCCAGGCAAGAACACTGGAGTGGGTTGCCATTGCCTTCTCCAATGCATGAAAGTGAAAAGTGAAAGTGAAGTCTCTCAGTCGTGTCCAACTCTTAGTGACCCCATGGACTGCAGCCTACCAGGCTCCTCTGCCCATGGGATTTTCCAGGCAAGAGTACTGGAGTGGGGTGCCATTGCCTTTTCCGATGGAAATGTGTAAAAAGCTCCCCAAGGATCTGTAATGTGCAGCAGTGTGAGAGTCACACTCTGTACACCCAAGATGGTTCTGTGCAGGTGACAAGGGCCACTGTTTCATCATGGCTCAGCATTCGCAGAGGTCCTAGCCTGCCACAGGGACAAGCCCTCCTAAGAGCAGATTTCTGACACCTTCACCTGGATCACAGGCTTCATCCTGAACCATTCTCATTTTTGAGATGCTTCTCCTTGGCCCCTTCCCTTGCTCACCTCCCAGATGCCCCTCAGAAACCAGCCTTCTTTAACACTCAACTTTTCAACATGAGTCAAGTCCACCTCTTGGCTGTGCTGTGCTTAGTCCTTCAGTCACGTCCAACTCTTTGCGACAACCTGGACAGCAGGCCACCAGGCTCCTCAGTCCATGGGGATTCTCCAGGCAAGAATACTGGAGTGGGTTGCCATGGCCTCCTCCACGGGATCTTCCCAGCCCAGGGATCGAACCCAAGTCTCCCGTATTGCAGGTGGATTTTTTACCACTGAGCCACCAGGGAAGCCCACCTCTTGGCTATGATCTGTCAACTCTAGGAATTCAGTTCTACCTTTGGGACCCAATAGTCGTGACCCAAAGGCCAGGTTCTCCTGCTCAATCCACCCTGCCCCCTGGATGACCACAAAGCCCATATTTGGAGCCCCTTCCAGCTTCAAACATGCCTTCCTTCCTCCTATTGAGCCATATAGCACTGCAGTAAAAGTGCTGCCTAAATCATCCTTTAAAAGGTTGATTCTGTCAAACCACTGGTCAATTTGCTGGGAAACAAAAACTATCAGCTTGAATATTTCACTGAAATAATTGGCCAGTTGCATCATATGTCATGCATTATAACAAACTGGCCAGAAGCATTGGCCTAAACAAATATTTTCAGTGTTTCTTTTCAGACTTAGATTCTCATGAGGCTGAATTTTAAAAGAACACACCAGTGGAGAAAGAGCCTTTCTGATACTGCAATTCTTCTGGATTTACTGATTTATACTAGGTCAGGACACAATCTCTACAGTTTTATCATGTGTACATATCTCCTGAGAATAATTTCATAAAATATATTTACTCTTCACTTTACACAAAGATGAACCTGCTAAACTTCCCAGGCAATTCTTTTTTGTAAATTGAACCATATTGTAAATGTTCCAAAGAAGAGGCATTTAAAGGAACTCTTTATCAAGGATCATTATACCACTATCTCTAATTTTGTGTTTGCTTGAAATTTTCCATAAGAAGATTAAAAAGGAAGGGAGAGAGAGAGAGGAAGGGAAAAAGGGAGTTAGAGAGGGAGGGAGGAGGGCTGGTCAACCTCTGGGGATTCTCTGCGGAAGCAAACAAATTTCTGTGCAAGATAATGCAAATAACACCCTCTCTGCCCAAAGAAACAAACCAAAAAAAAACCCTGTATTTATTACTTCTGTGTGTAGGTAAATGTGTGTCTTCAAGTTTTATATATCAACATATATAAGACATACATATGACTGATATATATAGTATATATCATGTATGTTTTATAAATTCAAATTTCTCTAGTCTAAAACCTAAAATAATTATATATATATATATATATATTTTTTTTTTTTTTTTTTCCCTAGCTGTTCTGGGGCTTTGTCACTGCCCTCAGGGCTTTCTCTTGCTGCGGCATGCATGGAACTACTCTCTGGTTGCGCTGTACAAGCTTCTCATTTCTGTGGCTTCCCCTGGTGCAGAGCACAGGCTCTAGAGCACGGGCTCAGCAGTTGCAGTGCACAGGCTTAGTTGCTCCATGGCATGTGGGCTCTTCCCTGACCAGAGATCGAACCTGTGTCTCTTGCATTGGCAAGCAAATTCTTAACCAGTGGACCACCAGAGGAGTCCTAAAATAATTATTCATTTCAAGTATTCATTTCCATCAGTCTCCTTTTTTCTCTCACTCTATTTAGGTCTCATTACTGGGCAAGTGAGAGACTCACAACCATTCTGGCTTACAAGAGTTCTATCTGCTTTATATATGCGTATAGGGTTAGACCAGAGAAGGCAATGGCACCCCACTCCAGTACTCTTGCCTGGAAAATCCCATGGACAAAAGAGCCTGGTAGGCTGCAGTCCATGGGGTCTTGAAGAGTCCGACACGACTGAGCGACTTCACTTTCACTTTTCACTTTCATGCATTGGAGAAGGCAATGGCAACCCACTCCAGTGTTCTTGCCTGGAGAATCCCAGGGACGGGGGAGCCTGGTGGGCTGCCGTCTATGGGGTCGCACATAGTCGGACACGACTGAAGTGACTTAGCATAGCATAGCATAGGGTTAGACGGTAAAGAATCTGCCTGCAATGCAGGAGACCCAGGTTCGATCCCTGGGTCAGGAAGAGCCCCTGGAAAAGGGAATGACTACCCGCTCCAGTATTCTTGCCTGGGGAATTCCATGGACAGAGGAGCCTGGCGAGCTACAGTCCATGGGATCACAAAAAGTCAGATTAGACTGAGTGACTAAGACTTTCAGCTTTTTTTCATACACTGTAAGACAAGTCACTCTTTAGTGGACAGAGTGACATTCCATGCAGCCTGCAATCACTTCTCCCACCTGCCCTTTCATCTGCCTGAGTTGTTCCTCTCTAAATTCCTAGTCCCACTCCAGTCCATGACACAGAGTTCATCAAGTCTTCCTCGATGCCCCATTCACTGACACGAACTCTGAAAAGCACTGGTTTGCAGATCAAAGTGCTTACGAGGCACTCAGCCACATGGATTCTAAGGGATTTGATGGACAACAGGGAGAAGCCATTAGAAGCTCAAAGATGGTTTGGTGAATACAGCCCCAGAAGGAGGAGCATGCGCAGTGTCAGAAACTAGGGCAAGACGGAGCCTCGGGAAGCCACAGAGAACAATCTTAAGGGCCCAGGTAACATCTCACCCCTGCAGTTATATTTTTATTTCTTTCTTTCTCTCTGCTGCACGTAGCCTGGCAGAGACTTAAAAGCCCCGTCATCAAACTTCAACTGCAGACGACATGATTCCCCAAGTCCTCATCTTGGTTCCTGTGACAGGAATTCTTTCCATCAAGAGCGTGAACCAAAGGCGATGCTAAATCTTTGGCCCCTAAACATATTTTCCTCAGAATACACTTCAAAGGGAATCCAGGGCTCTTTCGCTGCTTGCACACCATTCAAAGGAGACACTGCTGGTTTTCCAAATAGCGTGTGAACTTGCCACAGTCCTTAGTCTTTTTCTTCACATTTCTCCTTTCCACCAAATATTATCATGACTGGTATCATCACATCCTTCCTCCCATTCTTCAATATCAAAATAAGGAAACTTTAAAAAAAAAAAAAAAAAAGAAATCAGACAACAAGGACTTCCCTGGTTGGTCCAGTGGCTAAGTCTCCATGCTCCCAATGCAGGGCCCTGGGTTCAATCCCTGGTCAGGGAGCTAGATCCTGCATGCTGCAATTAAAGATCCCACATGCCGCACAAAGACTGAAGATCCCATGTCTGCAACTAAGACCTGGTGCAGCCAAATAAATATTTTAATTAGTCAACAAACTCTCATAAAATAATTTCTAGCAAAATCTTTCTAGCAGGAAAAGATATAACTATAAACGTTGAAGTTATAAGCTACGGATGACCATTTTTATATACAAATACATAACAATTTATTCCGTGAAGGGTAGATATACACCACTGGCTTGGTTAAAGGCCAAAGTTTAAGCTGATAAAAAATTATATGAGGGGTTGACTAATATCTGAGTTAAGAAAAATTATAGAAAATACCAACTGAGATAGTTTTCTTTAAAATGAAAACAAAGTGGAAATTCTCAGTTCTGTCTTTCTCTTTATTTACTACTCTCTCAAGAGGATGCTTTTGAATTAATGCCTCCCATCAGCCTGTGGCAAATTGTTTTGTCTAAAAATTGCCTTGACAATAATGCTTATCTCTCACACACTTCTTACAGTAGGACTTCAATGCTCCTCTCACTGAGATGTGGGGGTCTGTGGTTTCTCCTCTTGAATCTGGGAGGACTTGTGACTATGAAATAAATAATGTATTACAACTTCCAAGTCTAGGTCAAAAGACATAGCTCTCTTAACATGCTAATTTTTTTAAAGATTTTTTTTATGTGGACCACTTTAAAAGTCTTTATTAAATTTGTTACAGTAATGCCTGTGATTTATGCTTTGGTTTTTTGGCCAAAAAGGATCTTAGCTCCTTGACCAGGGATCAAACCACCACCTCCTACAACGGAAGGCAAAGTTTTAACCACTGGACCGCCAGGTGAGTCCCAATAATCTAACTCTTGAAACTGAGTCCCCATGCTGGGGGGAAGCCCAGGCCACATGCAGAGGTCACATGTGGGTGTTCCAGGACACAGACATGTCATGAAGGAGCCTTTGAGATGACTACAGCCCCAGCTGAGTCCACAGGGAAGACCCTGAGCAAAAACCACCTACCTGAGCCCAGCCAACCTCCAGCAGTATGAGAGATGATAATAAAATAATCCTTGTCTTTTAAGTCACTAAGTTTTCAGGTAGTTTATCGTGTAGCAGTAGAAAACTGTAACATATCTTATAAAACATCAGCCATAACACAACTGAATAGTATGCACACAATGACAGTATTTGGAGAAGGCGATGGCACCCCACTCCAGTACTCTTGCCTGGAAAATCCCATGGACAGAGGAGCCTGGTAGGCTGCAGTCCATGGGGTCTCAAAGAGTCCGACACGACTGAGCGACTTCACTTTCACTTTTCACTTTCATGCATTGGAGAAGGCAATGGCAACCCACTCCAGTGTTCTTGCCTGGAGAATCCCAGGGATGGGGGAGCCTGGTGGGCTGCCGTCTATGGGGTCGCACAGAGTCGGACATGACTGAAGCGACTTAGCAGCGCAATGACAGTATTAGAAGAAAATTTAGTTTTATCAAGACCAGTTGTCCATTCAATAATGAGACTTTTCAAATAAGACCCTGGTCCTTGGTAGTACAAACCACATATGCATCTTCTGTTTTTATCTTGAAGAGTTATAACAAGTATAATAATTAAGAGTTTAGACCCCAAAGCCAGACAGACCTGGATTGAAGTCCCAACTTTGCTACTTTTTAGCTGTGTGAATGTGGTCAACTCACTCCACATTCACTCCAAGTCACTTCTCTGTTTTCTCATGTGTAAAATGGGTTAAAAATAGTACTTATGTAGTCATTATAAGTGTCAAATGAGATGGCGTGTGCTAAGCATGGTACCCAGCACAGAATAAGTGTCCAACAAATGTGAGGGCCCATTATTGTGATGGTTGATGGAGACATTATTATCATCAAGGTACTTTTCAAAAGCAGCCTGTAAATACACTTCACATCATATACCTGCCATAATCCTGAGAATGAGGACTTCTTATTTTTCATAATTGAAGAAGTCCGTTCCGAAAGGTCACTTGATTTGCCCAAGATCACACAGCTCGGGGACTGTCTCCCAGTTCACTTCTCCCTTTCACCACAGCAATCCCTCTGCCAGGCTGGTGTCTTTCCAGCCTATGACTAAGCACTTTCAATGGTGGAGAACTCACTACCCACTGAGGCAGCCCTAATAATCCACCTTCCAACAGCTGTAGCATGTTTATCCTATTGAGCTGGAATCTATCTGCATGCATATCCATCCATTGGTCTAACTCTGCCCTGAAGGGCTACCAGGATCAAATCTGCTCTTTCACATAACAGCCCTTGAATTTCCAAAGATTCAATATTGTAACTCCCACCAAATTCTCTTTCTCCAGCCCAACATCCTCAGGTTCTTTAGCCATTCCTCCTCCAGCACATGATGACAAATCCCCTTCCCACCAGGGCCTCCTTCTCTGCCTCAGGCCTGACAAGAGGCATATACTATTGATGATGGAGAAGCTTTCATCCTGCCCCTCGAGGCTTGTAATACATTTATGCTTTCTCAGGATGACACATACTCTAGGAGTGCTAAGAATTGCTGTCAATCTCTCTGGCATCGTGAAGGATTCTGGCATTTCACCATATAATCTTTTTTTTTTTTCCTCCTAAGGGGCTGCCTGCTTGAGAAAACTGTCATATTCTTCAGCCAAGAGGAGCCAAAGTGTTCTGAGGCAGATAAGCACACCTCTGCCATGGGGTTTCTTCCAAACACTTTTCTGATACATCAGTTTGTGGTAAAAGATCTACAGTAACCTGCAGTCATAGATACTCACCTCATCCCAGCTCCCAAGGCCTCAACAGCCTTAGAGAGAAGGAAAGCATCTTTGTCAGGATAGGCTAGGTTATGCTACAGTAACAAAGAGCCCTAAAATCTCTGTGGCTTAAGCAATAAAAATCTATTTTTACTCAGGCAAAGTTCACTGTGGATCTGGTAACACCCCAAAGCAGTTTCCTTTTAAGCAGTGACTCATGGATCCAGAAGGTTTGCATTTTATAGCTGCACATCTGGAAGACATGGCTTTCAGGACACTGTGATAAGGGAACAGCCAGCTCGTAATTGCTTCAACCTAAAACCAGCAAGGGAGGAGCCCACTCATTGGAAAAGACTCTGATGCTGGGAAAGATTGAAGGCAAAAGGAGAAGGGGATGGCAGAGGATAGGATGGTTAGATAGCCTCACCAACTCAAGGGACATGAATTAGAGCAAACTCTGGGAGATAGTGGAGGTCAGAGGACCCTGGGGTGCTGCAGTGCATGGAGTCTCAAAGAGTTAAGACATAGCTTAGCTACTGATCAGCCAGAACCAGCATAGATCACTTCTGCTTATAGCCCATGGGCCAGAACTAGTCGCATGGCTCAACCCAACTGCAAGGGAACTGGGAAATGTGGGTGGGCACATGGATGTTCAAGGAGCAGTTAAGTATCCTGCCACACTGTCTTAGTGGTCCTGTGACCCTGAAACATCTCCCCCACACCAGGGTGAATCATCGTACACCGAGCTTTCCCACATCCCTCCCTGATGACTCACAGGCTCCTCGGCAGCCATGGTGTTTGATGGCTGCTGTCACCAGTGTCTCCCTCTGAGCCACTGCATGCTGATTTTAATTGGCAGCTACAGACAACTCCCTCTCATCTCTCTCTGCTGCCACTGAATTCCTTGAGGCCCTCATCAATTCTTCTCTGAACCCATCATCATAGGGCTGTTAACTGCTTTCCATTCCTCCTCTGCCAAACCACTCTCCATTATCTTTTTTAAAATTCTAATCTGAGTATACCTTTATTCTGCTTCAAATCTTATCATAGCCACTGTGCCAACAGGATATATCCAATTTCCCAAGAACTGAATGAAAACAAACTTGCATAGACTGGTCCCAAGGACTCTTTCAGCCTCAGCACCCAGTGTCTCACTCCTGTGTTCCCTATGTTCAAGCCACCCCAAACTCACGCCCACTCTCCTAGGTGCCACAGCATGGTCCAAATGCCCCTTCCAATCTGAAGCAGCTGAAGAAGTTCTATGTGTTAGTCACTCAGTTGTGTCCAACTCTTTGCAATCCCATGGACTGTAGCCTGTCATGGAATTCTCCAGGCAAGAACACTGGAGTGAGTAGCCTTTCCCTTCTCCAAAGGATCTTCCTGACCCAGGGATGGAACTCAGGTCTCCTGCATTGGAGGCACATTCTTTACTGTCTGAGTCAGCAGAGCTAAAGTGCTATGGACCCTACAATACCCAGCTCAAGTAGCCCACCCTCTACGCAACATCTCCAGTTCTTCCCAGCAGAGCCAGCTACTCCCTACCCTGAGTTCCAGATATCCTGTTAATGTGCCTCAATTATACTTCTCCATTGGTATGTTCCTCTCTTCTACCTGGTAGATTTCTTATTGGCAGTAGCCATGCCTTGTTCATCCCTGTATATCCAGAGGATAGAATGTTTCCTGGCCCAGGGTATGCATCAGCCAATGCTGAGTAAGCTCATGCTACAAATTGCTGCATTCTATCTAATACTGCTGAGAAAGAAGTTATCCCTTCATATACTGCTATATTTTTATTCCAAAATAGGAAATGGAGAAAATAACAATTTTCTAGCTGACTGCCTGGGTTAGAGGTTTGAAAGGAGAGCATTAAACTCCCAGGAATTCCAGCCTCCTCAAGACCAGAAGCTCCAGGGGTACCACTTTGACTTTCTGGATTGTTCTAAAGTGGCCTCTGTACTTCATTTGGGAAATCCTATAAGGATGGGCTGAGAATGAATAGCTGTTTGATTAGTCCCATATTGAGCTATTTCAATGCATTCCCCCATGCCCTGAATGAAAGGAAAGCAGGTATGAAAGCCCATGTTATTCCAAGGAGGGCAGGGAAAGACTTAAAAACTCTCCAGAAAGCCTTCAGCACTGTAACTAAACGTTAATGTTTAAAGATATACCAATATTTCAGGAAGCCATTGGTAGTGCCACACTAAAACTCATTCTAGTTTTGAAGAGAAATATTTGACTTGGAGGGATGGACCCCATGCTGGCTCCAAGATAAACTTTCCTAGTTCTCTCAGGCCAATTTTAATGCTAAGAGCAGCTCCATCAGAGTAAAAGTTCATTTTTGAGAGCCAAGCTGTGAATTATGCTACAGGCTGAGCTGAGCAGTTGGTCTTTTGCTGATGATGGCAGAAGCCTGAATATGATACAGAAGTAGAGGGGGGAGCCAGGGACATCCGAGGGGGATTATCACAGAAGGTCAGACTAATTAAATCGAGAGAAGTCACCAGAGAGCCAGAGCTCCCACACACGCCATCTTCAAATGCTCAGACACATGCAGGGTTTGATAAGAAAGAAAGAGTTGAATTGCCACTTTCATCGGCCTAGAAGGACAACAGTCAAACAAATAAAACTGTTTAGTGTTGGTTTAAGCCCAGGTGGGGAGGGAAGAATTGAAAGTGCTGCCAATTCCTAATTATGCAGCTGAATCACAAACAGTAAGTGGAAAGAGACAAAGTACAACTGTCTCTCTGGTTAGCCATTTAATGTGTGTTTGTTGAGCACCTACTATGTGCCAGGCAGAGCGCTGGGTGAGAGGGACAAAACAAATATGAACTGTTCCTTGTCCCCTCAAGGAACTCACAAATAGACATTTATGTAACATTATTACGTAGTGTGATCAATGTTCCAACAGAGTCATCTAAAGACTGCACGGAGCACTCTAGGGCAGTCCCCAATCCCTGGGCCATGGACTGGTACGGTCCGTGGCCCATTAGGAACCAGGCTTCACAGCAGAAGGTGAGTGGTGGGTGAGCCAGTGAAGCTTCATCGGTATTTACATTACGGCCTGAGCTGATCAGATCAGCAGCGGCATTAGATTCTCTTAGGAGCGCAAACACAACTGTGAACAACGCAAGTGAGGGATCCAGTTTGCACACTCCTTATGAGAATCTAATGCCTAATGACCTAAGGTAGAGCTGAAGCAGTGATGCTAGCTCTGGGGAGGAGCTGCAAATATAGATTATCATTAGCACACTAAATGTAACGCGCTTGAATCATCCTGAAACCATTTCCCGCCCTCCCCATCAGGTCCATGGGAAAATTATCACCCACGAAACTGGCCCCAGGTGCCAAAAAGATTGGGGACTGCAGCTCTAGGGGGTGTCTGCCCAAGTGGCGTCAGGGCTGGTACCTTAAATGGGGCAATACATCAGCAAGTCCTTAAAACTAAGAATTCTCCAGGTGGTGAGTGGAAGAAAGGCAAGCAAGGCAGAGGACACAGCACGTGCAAAGGTCAGGAGGCTTGAAACTGGACATTTTCAGTGGCTTGGAAGTGCAGAGCAGGTGCGTGGAGTGCAGGCATGGAGCACAGACTCCATGACAAGGAATGCTGGAGGCAAGGTTGATATGGCAGTGTGGCATCAGACACTGAAAGACCTTGAATGCCATGCAAAGGCATTTAGAATTCATCCTGTAGGCAACAGGGAGCCACTGAAGATTTTTAAAGGTAACATGATCCAAAATGTATAAGAGATTCCTTGGCCACAGAGGGAAGCTGGGAGAGACATCTGGCAGAGGACCTCTTTCCAAAGGTGTTAACAACAATGCCCCCAGTGATGTGTGCCTCCTCCTTCCTGCTCATCCTCACAGGGAGGATGCTGCTGAGAAACAATTCCTAAGAACCTACTGGATGTGGCTAGGACTGTGCTTTCACTGAAGGGGATCTGGGTAGACTCTGATAGGGAACTAATATCTTGCAAGCTGTGCAGTCCAGCCAAAAAAAAAGACATAAAGATTAATTAATTTAATTAACCCATAGCAACAGGATAGAATGGTGGTTGCCAGGGGCTGAGGGGTGGGTAAAATGGGGAGATGTTTGTCACAGGGTATAAACTTGATAACAGATACAAGTTTGGGGTGCTAATGTACTGCATGCATGTCTATAGTTACAATACTGTATTACATACTTGAAAGTTGCTAAGGGAGTAAATCTTAAATGTTCTCAACACAAAGAAGAAATGATAGTTATATGAGATGACAGAGTTGTTAACCGACCCTATTGTGGTAAATGTTTTATAGCACATAAATGTATCAAGCCACCACACTGTACACCTTAAATTCACACAATATTAAATGTCAATTATATCTCAATCAATCTTCGGTGGGGAGTGCAAGAGGTTTCATAAATAGAAAGACAATTCATTGACTCTCTCTGTGCAGATGAATGTGCTAAACTCATAAAACATGACTTCAAAGCTCAAAAGATTCCTAAAGCTTTTGGTCTGTGTTGTGCTAGAACCTAAGTTTAAAATTCAGATGGATGTTTCACCTCTTCCCAGTCATAGTGACAAGGGAGGGGGAATGGCACTCCACAGCGAACATACTGACCCTTCCTAAGTTCACAGCTGTTGGTAAAGTTACAGAACCCTAAGATGTCAGTTATTAAAGCGCTCTTTTGGATTATCTAGTCCAGGGCTCACCGATTGGTTTCACTGCATGTATAGGCATCATCTGAGAAGAGTGACTGCCTGGGGTGCTGGGGAGAAATGACGCTATAACTGAGCCCAAAGGAGGGGAAAAAAGGCTGTGATCAAACTTCTTACATCTGCTGTGGACTCTGGAAGAAGAAAGGCAGCATGCCTCGGAGACCCAGGCATACTCCCTTGTTGTAATCAGGGAAACCAAGGCAGCAAAGTACTGGTCTTCTCCTTTGGACAGAAAGAAGATAAAACCAGCCAATCCTAAAGGAAATCAATCCTGAATACTCACTGGAAGGACTGATGCTGAAGCTCCAAAACTTTAGCCTCCTGATGTGAAGAGCCGACTCATTGGAAAAGACTGTGATGCTGGGAAAGATTGAAGGCAGCCGGAGAAGGGGATGAAAGAAGATGAGATGGTTCAGTGACATCACTGACTCAATGGACATGAGATTGAGCAACCTCTGGGAGATAGTGATAAACAGGGAAGCCTGGCGTGCTGCAGTCCATGGGTTCGCAAAGTCAGATACGACCGAGCGACTGAACCAGGCAGCAAGGTAATTCGTCCAGTATATCCAGCTCACCAAGGTCCGACCCTGCCCTCCTGCCTTCAGTCTTGTATCCTGTTCTTCCCACCGTCTTCAACACATCAACCTCATTCTCTTCCTAGTTCTTGTTTTCTCATCAATTCACAAACTGAACCCCGTGTGATGCCTGCTAGCAATTCCCCCTTCCTGGTCCTTCCCTTCCAGGACTTTCTTTCTCCTTCTATAACAAGCTGGAAATTCAGAGTCCATAGCGTTCTACCTGCTCCATGGGGCCCCATAGGGAGTTCTGATTCTAGAACTTCCTGTCTGCCCTACTTGAGCCATTCTTGGCTGGCAGGTTTTTGAGGTGACACATCTCATCTCCTTAACTTGAGCCCCTGTCCCTTTACCTAGATTGTCACTTACTACACTTCACTAGTGTTTGAGTTGTAGCTGCTCCTGTGTTTCTAACCCATATGGTCCTTTAGAGAAGGGGCTGGGCTTTGTGTTCTATATGGTGCATAATACAGGGCACAAGATAAATATACACAGAATGAGAGGCTGCAAGTCTCATGTTACTCTTTGGTACTTCAGAACTTCAGGACCAAAGTATGTGTTTTTAAATCTGACCAAGGGACTTCTCTTGGCTCTCACCCCTGCCTGGGGGCCTCTGCATGTACCCTCTGCCTGGACCCCTATGAACCCCACCCCTGGTATCCCCTGCTTCTCTCTCCATGATATCTCATCCCCCACCCCCGGGGAGAGGCAGGAGACTCCTTCAGCCTCACTGTGTCAGTCCCTCCTCTGTCTTCCCATGGAGCCTTCTTTGTGCTTCTGTTATACAACCTGCCCTGTTGCACTGTGATTTCTTCTCTCTCTCTTTCCCACTCAACCAAGAGCTCCATGGGAGCCACAGCCACGTCTCATTCATGGAATAGATGCTCAGTATGTGTTTGGTTCAGTCAGTCTTCCAGCAATTTAGAAAAGCCCCACCTCCTCACAGCTGCCCACCTTCCCTCCTACACACAATTCCAGACTTTCACACATCTAGAGCCTCCCCAGAGCTTGCTTTGTGTGGAGCTAAGCACGTAGTAGGTATTCAATAAAAACTCTAAGGCTGATATGCATGTATCTCCTCCCTCCAAAATGAGGACGTAACAGCACTTCTTAGCTGAAATCAAGAGACCCAGCTGGGGCCGAGTAAACCAGGAATGAGCTGCCAAAAACAGCTAAGCACACTCGTCTGTGCAGCTGGCAGGCCAAGAACCGCTCACTCCAGCTCTGCCTCATAGAGCAGGAGCAGCTTTGCCAGGACCTCCTCCCCCACCCCAGGAGCTGTTCCTCTTGCCCTCCGTGGAGATCCCAAATAAGGCAGCCCAAAGCCAAGCTAGAGGAAGATAAAGGAGGAGCTCAAAGAAGGGGCTCGTTCCAGCTGCGTGGTGCTGTGTGTTTTTAAAGGAGAGAAAACAGAATTAGAAGAATGCCTTTTCTCTTTCAGAGACAACCACAAGCAAAATTACCCAGGCTTTCCCACCTTTAGACGATTTTTTTTTCCCCCTAACAGGACTTAGAACATAGGGAAGAAGGTGGGTCTTGTCTCATGGGCTTAGAGCAACTACATCTGATAAACAGGAGTGTCATCAGGGCTTCCTGGGCAGGCTGGGGAGGAAGGAAGGAAGGAGGGAGGGAGGGAAGGAATGAAAGAAGAAAGGGAGGGAGGGAAGGAAGGAAAGAGGGAGGGCAGAAGGAAGGAAGGAGAGGGAGGGAGGGAAGGAGGAAGCCAGGGAGGACACATGCAATCGGCAGCTACCACAGGCCAGGCGCTGTGCCAAGGGCTTTGCACGTGTCCTCTCCCTGAACCATGAAGACAGCCCTCTGAGGTTGGTATTATTCCTGTTTTAAAGCAGAGGGCACTGAGGCTTAGGCAAGCGCTGTGAGGTGCCCAAGGGTAAAGGGCCAGCAAGTGATGGGGCTGAAATATAAGCCAATGTGTCTGACTGTGATTCTAACACGCTCTCTGCAGCACTGACCCATCTCTCCCTTCCTTTGGGCTTTTCCCAAATCTCCAACAGGTTCAAGCTTTGCTTGACATCCAGTCACTCTCCCCACTTTCCACTTGATGGAGCAGGTCTACACCCACTGTGGCTTCTCAACATCAGGGGAACTGACTCAACACCCGATGCGTGCACGTGTTTTTCACAAGGTCAGAGCTAAAGATCCATGGTGGGTGGGGATTAAGGGCAGAACCGTCTCCACATGCCCAAGGCAAGTGGAACTGAAGCCACCCCTTATTTGAGCATCTATGTGAAGTTTCACTCTGTGCTGACAGGCTTCCTTCGGGCCCCTACCTAGTGCTCTCCACCCCAACCCCCCGTTCTCCCCTCTATCACAACACACTTGCAGTTTCTCCTCTTCCCTTTGACAGTCTGGAATTACTGTCACCCACATGCATCCTTGTCCAGGGTCTATCTGCCCATCAGAAGGTGAAGTTCAGCCGTGACAAAGGCAGAGCAGCCGTGACAAAAGCAAGAGTTCTGAGTCAGACCAGCACCTCACCTTGGCTCAGTCCACAGGCCAAACCTGTCTACCTGGTGTGTCTTCCCACCACTCAATTCACTTGGCCTGAAAGAGATGCATGTAATGTATTACCTAGCACGAAGCTGGTCTCCAGCTGGGTATACAGTCTCAACTCTGCTGGCTTCTATCTCTAAGAGATTTCTCCAGAAGCATCTGCTTAGATCTCTTCTAGATCCTCGAAGAGGCACTGAAAAATAAGACAAGGGGTCCTCACCAAGGATGCCTGTCCTCCAGCTGCCCATACCTTCCTTCAGGTTGATGCAAACACTGCCTCATGTTCCCATGAACTGGTTCTTTGCCAGGCATAAGTATTTGGTTAAAAATTGAGAGCAGTTACTGGGATGCCTGTTAAAAGCAGGGCCTTGAGCTTTTGATTCTGACCTTCAAACCTTTCTTTCTTATTGGAGAAATGAAAGAAATAGAGCCATCTCTGCACTTGTTTCTTGTGGACAAGCCATCAACCCTGGTAACTCAGAGCTCATTCATACAAGTAATGGCTGGCCGGTCCAACATTATTTTAAAAACTCTTGCAATGGTGATTTCTGAGAGACCAATCATTCAGTCGCTCACCTATACCAAGGGGCAATGTCACACAGCAATAGGTTGCCACCCATCCCCAGTCCTTCAGGCAACTTGCAATTTGTGAGCTTAGCTATCAACCTGGAGCTCCAAAATCTGTGTGTGGATAGGGTTAAACAGTTCCACCCAGTGCAGAAATCAGATCAGGCTGATGGCCACTGCTCCTGTCCTGTATCTCCAGGATGCTCTTTAAGATGAATGTCTTAAAATACCACTCAGAAAAATCTTACCCAGTCTGACCTTGTGCAAAGACCAAAAGCTGATCTGGGGAGAAAGTATCTCCATGACAAGGTCTCTCCAGCCCCAGACCATATGCCTACCTTCTGCTGCTCCATTTCCACACTTGTTTCTCTCCAAGCAGGGAAGCTGGGAGGTACAATCTCTGTACAAGATAATCTCTGGCATTGTCACACTTGAGAAGCTGAAGAAGCTGTGAAGTCACCATCACCCATTCCAAAATCCTAAACCTAAGAGAAGCCAACGACGAAATTCTTGTGACATTGCAAAACAGATCAATGGTGGTGAAAATGCGTGACACATACAGGTGCCATGGGACCTACCTCATTGATAAGTGTACTGTGAATTGTGTTCAGCTCAAGGCTTCCTCCCACAGTGGAAGCACCTCCTCTTCTCAGAGGCTCCATGACCCCATCCCATTCATAAACCAGAGCCTGAGCTTATGAATGAATCACACACAGAGCTGAGAAGTCTCACAGAGAGGACTCCTGACCCTCTGCCCTCACTCCATCCCCCCTACAATCTAATTCATCAAATCTGGTTACTGGTTTCAAGTCTAACTTTAAGTTAATTTTGGATATACTACTTCTCACTCCAAAGTAGAAAAGAGCTGGAGTGCTTCCTAGTTAGAGGAAATAATCATGGAAGTGTTTCTTAGAGTTAATCAAAGGTACTCTTCTTTCCTATATTAAAATATGCAAAATTAAATTATACCAGGATTGGTCTTTATTCTTTTCATTCCCTCATAGGTTTGAGTTGTCACCTGAATGGTGCTCTATTTCTAAATAGCATTTCTCTCCCCAGCACACGAGCTATTTTATTTGTCTGGCTTACACAGCTGCCAGCCTCAGCAGTGTCATACACCTGGCATTTCCACTCCCCCGTGTTTTTGCCTTTCCAGCCAAGAACTCTGGCCTTCTGTACCTGCTCCCCACTAAAGAACACTTTCTTCAATGTAACTTGACAACCCAATTCGATTCAATCCCCAAGCATTACATTTCCATTCAGTGCATTTGTACCTCTCAGTTCTCAATTAAGAAGGAAATATGGTCCATGTACCCCCTACATCTTACAGCAGGAAGAAAAATGTATGTAGCTGGATTAAATCAAAACTCCCAGCAAGCGAAGATTCAAAAGTCAGATCAGAAGGAAAGAGCTGCCCTTCTCTGAGTGTTTTCTGCCCCAGCCAAGTATTCCTTCTCCCTTGCCCCTCACATTGGGGGATTTCATACTTTCTTATGAAGGGGAAATTCAAGGGCCACAAGTTAAGTAGTTGAATTGCAACCCTGAGCCCTAACTCCAAGACACTACCTGTCCAAACACGTTACTGCCATTTACACATTTACCCGGAGGCTGATCTCCATCAATAGTTCTTTTGTTTGGAGTTTTGCAAACTCTGCTGTCAAAGGCAGTTACCGTTGGCAGATGTGAATGATAGCAGAGTTGGCTAGTGTTTCTCTGACCTAACCAATCTGTGGATTCCTCCTGATTATGAAAAGTGCCTGAATGACACCTCCACTGGCCAGAAATCTGTGGGGCCTCTTCTTCCAACCCTCTCCTTCTCCCATCCCCTAGTGCGGGTCGCGTTTCAAGTGTTTTTGGTTACTGTGGCACGTTGCCTGCAAATGTTAAATGTTCAGCAATCTTTGGGCTCCTTAGTGCTTTTGTGCAAATAGGTCTGTGGCGTTGGAAAAAGAACAAGCTGATCTCAACGAAAGAGAGCAACATAACAAGCCAGCAAAGTCAACAGTTCAGATGAAGTTACAAAGGAAGAAGGCTGCCTAGTCAACAAGACGTACTATCTTTTGGGGAAGCAGGATGCCTGTGGGGTGGGGTGGGGGAATGACTCCTTGCCGGGAAATGAGTCCTGCAGGGCCTTGGACAAATGTGAGAATCCCTAGATCTTGGTGTCCTCAAGAACAAAGAGATTGTACCAGTTTGATAGGGTTGTTTGTGAAGATTTGAGAGGAGGCATGTGCTTGGCTCAGTGACTGTAAACTCAGATTAGTAACTAAAACACACAGCTGAGGGGAGACCTGAAGATTATCCAGAGTAAATCTCCATCTGCAGGTACTTCAAATCTGGATGTTCAAAAAGGGATGCGTGTGCGTATGTTGTCTACACACACACACACACAGTATTCTGTATTCTGTGTATACAAAAAGCCTGTATTCTTTTTGTATTCCTTGGAATAAACAAAGATTACCATAATAATCAAACCAGTCAATCCTAAAGGAAATCAATCCTGAATATTCATTAGAAGAACGGATGCTGAAGCTGAAGCTCCAATACTTTGGCCACCTGATGCGAAGAGCTGACTCATTGGAAAAGACCCTGATGCTGGGAAAGACTGAGGGCAGGAAGAGAAGGGGGAAGACAGAGGATGAGATGGTTGGATGACATCACTGACTCAATGGACATGAGTTTGAGCAAACTCCAGGAGATGGTGAAGGACAGGGAGGCTTGGCGTGCAGTCCATGGGGTCGGAAAAAACTGAGTGACTGAACAACAACCATGGTAATGGTAATACGGCTACCACAAATTGAGCCCTTACTACATGTCAGGCACTGTTCTAAGCATTTTATCTACACTCTTTTCAGGTTCACAACAGCCTTTGAGGGGATGACAGGGTCCTAGTTCAGATTTGAGAAGAGAAGTAACTGACCTCTGAGTACATAGCAGTTATTGGCAGACCCCAGAGTTCACCATCTGGGCTGCCTCACACCCATGTCCAGGTTCTTATCGCTACGCCGTATGACCTTTCTTCTTAGAGAGAAAACCTGCTAAGTATAAGTAGGAATGGGAGACCTGGGTTCGATCCCTAGGTTGGGAAGATTCCCTGGAGAAGGGAAAGGCTACCCACTCCAGTATTCTGGCCTAGAGAATTCTATGGATTGTATAGTCCATGGGGTCACAAAGAGTCGGACACGACTGAGCAACTTTCACTTTCACTTCACATTTGGGGCTTCCCTGATAGCTCAGTTGGTGAAGAATCCGCCTGCAATACAGGAGACCCCGGTTCAATTCCTGGGTTGGGAAGATCCACTGGAAACAGGATAGGCTACTCACTCCAGTATTCTTGGGCTTTCCTCATGGTTCAGCTGGTAAAGAATCTGCCTGCAGTGTGGGAGACCTGGGTTCAATCCCTGGGTTGGGAAGATCCCCTGGAGAAGGGAAAGGCTACCCACTCCAGTATTCTGGCCTAGAGAATTCCATGGATTGTATAGTCCATGGGGTTACAAAGAGTCAGACACAACTCAGCAACTTTCACTCACTTACTCACTCATAAGTAGGAGAGGTCTGTCCAGTGGGGCCTCCTGTTTCCCAAATGCTGGGTCTTATGGAAAAACTGTTAAGTAAGCTTCGGTTCACAGAGAGGGGGATTTCTCCTTGCTCGAGCCGCCAGTCTGTGCCTTCAACCAATGTGTTCCAATAGAACGACCCAAATTCCTGTCCTGCTCCGTGATTCCCCTCCCCTGTGTGGCAACAGCTCAGGGCTGCCCAGTCCAGGGGCATGACCTCTCTCCAGTTTGCAGAGACAGCAAACATACCCAGGGAACACGGGACACTCTCAAAGCACAGCCACACGCCAGGCCTAATTAGCTTATTTTTACCTACGCTGCTCCTCCCAGCAGGGTCCAATCCCTGCAGCCAAAAGGCTAAGAACCCGGCTGCCAGCATCTCTGCAGCGGCTTCTCAGAGCCTGTTCATAATTAATTTTATAAAGCGCCTTGGCTCCCCATCCCCATTCCATGTGCCTGATTCAGGTGAGATCATGACAGTAATCATTGCCAAAGCTCTATCCACTGGAATAAGTATGTGCAGTGCATGCAAGTGTGCATGTGTGTTTATGTGTTTGTGTGTATGAGAGACACATATTCCTCAATATACCAAGAAGCAATTGATAACAAATGAAGCTCTCGTGCTTTTCAGATCCTGGATTGGCCTGAAATTCAGGAATATACCCAACTAATCGGGCGCTTTTGTGTCATACACTGCCCTCTGCACCAGGGATGTAGAAATGACTCAGACACGGTATCTTGGTCCTTGAGGAAATTACCATCAAAAAGAGCATTTATACATGTCAATGACAAGACAGGTAGTCAATGCTGTGAGAGGCATCAGGACAAGCTGCTACATAACCACAGAGAGGGAACGTCTCACTCAGTCTTAGGAGGTCAGGAAGACTTTCTGAAAGTCATCAAAGCCTCAGATGCACAGACCCTGGCACAATATAGGCATTCAACAAATATTTTTAGATCAAATAAGGTGTCTTCTACATTGACTGAAAGTATCTCTACACTGACTCCCTGAAAACCTATTAAGAATTACCTAGGCATATTTGTATCAGCTAGGAATGCTTTCACCTACATTAAATAGCTTAACTAGGGGGTCTATTTTTTTTTTCATATAATAAGAAATCCAAAGTTGTGGTACATAATAGAATATTACTCAGCCATAAAAAAGAACAAATTTGAGTCAGTTGAAGTAAGGTGGATGAACCCAGAGTCTGTTATACAGGGTGAAGTGAGTCAGAAAGAGAAAAACAAATATTGTGTATTAGTGCATTTATATGGAATCTACAAAAATGGTACTGATAATCCTATTTGCAGGAATAGAGATGCAGAAGTTGAAAATGGACTTGTGGACACTAGGAGAAGGGGAGGGTGGGATGAACTGAAAGAGTAGCATTGACATAAATGCGTAAAATAGACAGTTAGCGGGAAGCTTGTGTATAGCACAGGGAGCTCAGCTCAGTGCTCTGATGATCTACAGGAGCGGATGGGGCGTAGGCAGGAGGAAGACTCAAGAGGTGGGGATATATGTACACTTAGGGCTGACCACCTTGTACACCAGAAACCAACACAACATTGTAGAGCAATTATCCTCCAATTAAAAAAAAGAGATATCCCAAGACAGGTGGCAGTTGGTATTGGTCCTGCATCTCAATGACTTCAGAAATGACATCTCAGTGATTCTCTTACTCTTTCTTGCACGGTCACAAGATGGTTTCCATAGCTCTAGACATCACCTCTACCACCAGAGCACAAAAAGAATGTAAAGCATGCCATCATTTTGGCTTCTCTTTTTAAAGAAGATCTTTCCCCCACAAATCCCTCAGCAGGTTTTGCTCACTCTTTGGCCAGACCTTGCTACATGGCTACCCCTAGCTTCAGAGAAGCCAAGAAAGCCACAACTTTGAGGCTTCATGGTGAAGATAAGTAGTGTCTCTTTGCATCTGGCATATTTCACTGAGCATAATGTCCATGTTGTAGTATGTGTCAGAATCTCCTTGCTTTTTAAGACTGAATAATATTCTGCTCTGTGTATGCACCATATTTTATTTATCTGTTCATCCACTGACATAAAGTCCTACCTATTTTTATGTCCCCAAAGTAATGCTTTCTCCCATAACCACAACACTGTAGCCCTCAGTAAACTTTCTCAGTATATCCACCATCTCTGTGAGAAGTAAGTATCTGTTTTAGGCTACTGACATTCTGCATTTTCTATTAATCAAAGTCAAACCAAATCTTTAGTAATATACCTCATTTTTCAGATGAGTGCATTCACGGTACCTACGTCTGAGGGCTGATAATCAGACAGTATGTAACTGTGTAATCACACCACTCATTAACATACTTCTATACCAATCAATAAATAGAAGTTACCTCAGCCCCCCGAGTGGCCCTGCCTGCCCCTCAATCCCTCGGAACTCTACCATCACCTTGTAATGAAATGGTTATTGCTGGACTAGTTGTTAAATACTTTTAATATCCACGCTACTCTTTTTTTTTTTTTGGTCGTGCCACATGGCAAGTGGGATGTGGGATCTTAGCTCCCCGACCAGGGATCAAACCCAGGCCCCCTGCAGGAGAAGCAACGAGTCCTAACCACTAGCCAACCAAGGAATTCCCCTATCCACCCTACTTCTATCCCAAAACTTGTGATAATTAACTGAGACATTATAAAATACTTCGCCTAATGCCTGTGTGTGTGTGTTAGTCGCTCAGTTGTGTCTGACTCTTTGTGACCCTACAGACTGTAGCCCATCAGGCTCCTCTGTCCATGGGATTCTCCAGGCAAGAATCCTGAAGTGGCTAGCCATACCCTTCTCCAGGGGATCTTGCTGACCCAGGGGTTGAACTCGGGTCTCTTGCATTGCAGGCAGATTCTTTACTGTCTGAGTCACTAGGGAAGCCCAACCTAATGCCGATGACCTGGTAAATAGTAAGTATTTTCACTCTTTTTAAATTAAAATTATTATGACACTTATGCTCCATATATCACTTTTTGAAAGAAGTTTTGGGGAAAACATTCTGTCCAAAAAACTGTTTACATCAGCTCAACTTCAGGGAAGTTGTTCCCCATCTGAGACATCAGCCTCCTCTGCAATAAGAGAAAGGATTTGTTGGAAGCCAGCTGATGGGGATTCTGCCAGGTGGTGGGAGGCCCTGGGGGATGGGGGGGGAGGGGATGGCGGAGGAAGAGGGGGGCACGAGCAGCTCAACATCTTCACTCAAAGGGCTCCGCTCCTCCCATGAACATAACTGATTTCTCCTTAGCTTTCTGTTCTAGTTTGGTCACCATCTACACCCAGGGGGAAAAATATGAAAAATTAAAACAATTTAGAACTCACTGATTTTGCTTCAGCTTTTTAAGCAGTTACAGTTAGTGGTTTGGTTGGTTGGTTGTTTTTTCAGTGAGAAATTTTTCTCACCTCCTGCACGACATCCATGCACCACCCATGTGCACTTCATAGTACAGTGTTTAACTTCATCCATTAGCAACGCTGATCCTCCTCACTCGTTTGGCTAAGAAATGCCCAAACCATCGGCCTGGTTCAATGTTTTTCTCTCAGCCAGTGGTCCTGACGGTTACCCCACCCCTGCCTCTCAGAACAAGGACTCAGCTTGTGTGTCCCAAAAGAGACCTTCAATTCAAACTTGAATCCGCCTGGGCTCATCTTGGCTGAAACCGTGGTTTCCACACCTCTCTCTCTCCCTCACTCTCTCTCCCTCTGTGCTGCTGATTACAATCTTAAAATTTCCCCAAGAGGTAAGTCAAATCAGTAGGAGAAGACATGTTACCAAAATGATTCGGGGCGGGGAGTCTGTCAAGCAGTCTGACCAACCAAAAATGCCGTGTGCCAGTGAACACATCAGGGTGGCCTTGGTGCAATAAGAACAGCGGACCTTGGGCCTGGGGGTGTTGGTTCTTCCCCTCACCCCCCCCACCCCCGCCACATGGCAGTAGGGCATAAAGTACAGTGGCCGAAAAAAGAACAGGGAGCCCAAAGTGATCTGATAAGGAGCCAGGCCCACCACAGAATCTTAAACAGAGAGGGAACATGATCAGAATAGTGATGGGGACTCTGCTGCGTGGGCTGGCGGAGTGGAGAAGGAGCGAAGCAGAAGGAAGGACAACCAGGGCAGACACTGCCGCCGACAGCTGAGAAGCGGCCAGAGCCTGACGGATGTCAGGCGACAGCAGGAAGAGGTGCAGGTGGGGCCAGGAATCTGCAGAGGAGAAACTGCAGGGAGGATGGGGATTTGATGATTGTCTGAACCTGGGGGGTGAAGTCCCTGGAACCGGAGTCAGAACTGCCAGATGTGACCCCGGAGGAAAAAGAAAGATGACAGTGGTGGGGCCCAAATCCAGGCTCCCAGAAAACAGGCGAATGGAAGGGCTAAAGCCTGACATGAGAGAAAAGAAGCACAGAAGCTCTCTGAACACAGGTCTATGGGAAAACAGTATTACGCTAAAGTCTGGAGCAGCAAATCCAGCCCAACCCCAGGATATAAACACAGCCCACAAGGTGACAGAACAAAAAATGGATAAATGTGACCAAGGCTTGCCTTACAGTTATTGGGGTCCTGAAGCCAACTCTTAACAGGAATGTTGCCCAGGCTTTATTAAAAAATAAATTATATAAACTTACAAGTAGATAAACTATATTAAAAACAAAGGTGAAGACTATTTAAAACTTATCACATGCTAATTATTTTACTACATTTTACTGTTACTATGGGGTTCCCAGATTGTGCAGTGGAAAGAGTCTGCCTGCCAATGCAGGAGATACAAGAGATGTAGGTTCAATTCCTGGGTCAGGAAGATCCCGTGGAGGAGGAAACAGCAACCCACTCCAGTATTCTTGCCTGGAAAATCCCATGGACAGAGGAGCCTGGCTGGCTACAGTCCATGGGGTAGCAAAGAGTTGGACAAGACTGAGCACCATCGCTGTTGCTACAATTTATGCCCCTGAGGTCACTGACGTGTGTTAGACCAACAGCATAGAGATGCTGTGGATGGTGGGCTACTGCACATCTCCGCCCAACTCTGGGTTTGGTCATGTCACATGAGCACTCTGCAGTCATACATGGTGGGATTATTTGTGCCATGGAAACTGGCAAGTGCTCTCTATGGATCAGATCAGGACTCTGGAAAGCAGCCGCCTGCTAGGCTGAGAGCTGGCCTCTCTCCTTCAAGTAGGGCCACTTGACTTTGAAGTGCCTCCCTCACCAAGGCAATACTCAGGCCGTAAAAGTCTCTTCCATCCATCTTCCTTACCACCTCTGGCTTTTGTGATGCTAGGCCTGGGATGGCACCTCGACCTCAAATGCCCTGCATTAAAGCTCTTGGTGTCCTCAGGATCTCCAAACTCTATCCAACTCTCTCTGGTTGTTTGAGGAGTCTTCTTGAGACTTCCCTGCTGGTCCAGTGGTTAAGACTCTGCACATCCACTGCAGGGGACACGGGTTCGATCCCTAGTCCGGGAACAAAGATCCCACAGGCCATGCCACACCTTGCAGTCCAAACAAAAAAAAAGAATAGCCTTCTTTAGGGCAGCAGTACATCTTCTGCTGTTACCCAGGCACCTACAAAGATGTTAGCTTTGGGGTTAAATGAAGTTCCCAGAGATATGTTGTCAGGGTCTGCCAGTCTCCTACGGACAATCCCCACCCCATGCCTCATCAGTTCACATCAAACAGGTTTCTGTTGAGACACCTGGCTAAATATAATATAAGGACAGAGGAAGTCACCAAAAGGGAGCTGACTAGGCCTTTTCAACCCACTCCAGTATTCTTGCCTGGGGAATCCCATGGACAGAAGAGCCTGGTAGGCTACAGTCCATGGGGTCACAAAGAGTCAGACACGACTGAGCGACTAAGCACACACACACACACACACACACACACACACACACGTTACTTGGAGTGTTCTAGCCACACGAGAGGGTGCTGGAATCCAAGCCCCTCTCTCCAGCCCCCACCATCAATACCATCCCCTCCACTCAGACCCCTTTATCTTCCCTGCTGCCCCGTTTCTGTAACAAAGAGGCAGAGGCGGCTCGTCTCCCTGCTTCTGTTTGGCACCCCTCGGCCCATTTCCTCTGCTCTCCAGGCGACAGACACCAATCCACCCTAGATGCCTATCTGACAGAAGCACACTGCCTTCGGCTGACAGTCCAAGGATGGGGTGCCAGGCCCTCCAAACCCGGCCTTCGTACCCTCTCCAGTCTCTGCTCTCAGCAGCGTCCCCTGCTCCCCTCTCTCCTTCCCCTGCTCTCTCCACGAGGCCTCTCTCCACTCCTGGCCTTCGGCCCATCCTCAGGACTCAGCTCAAGTCTGGGTCTCGGGCCTCTCTCAGGGCCCCCCGCCTCCTAGGCTTCCTGCCATCATGGTACCAATCACACGGTATTGCCACAGTGCCCTTTCCTACTGAAGCCATCAAACCCCACACTGCATGCCCCACAGCCAGGGTAGCATCTTACTTATGGCGAGACCTTATTCCAGGCATTTTGCTTGGCTTGGCACACACGGAAATGTTTGAAGGAACAGATGGATGATATCAGAGCCTTGGTGTGCTGGCACTTAAAAGTATGTAGTCTCAAGGGCGAAAAGGTCAGTGGTTTAAGAGCACAGGCTCTGGAGGGACTTGGATGCATATTTCAAACATGTGTGACCTTGGGACTACCCCTGGTGTAAGTGCTTGTAAGAATTCTCTATGTATTAACTCATTTAATCCTCACAATCCCTCTATGAGGAACACACTGTTGTGGTTATTTATTTTTTTTAACAGAAGAGAAAGCTAAGGCATGAGAGCCATTAAATAACTTGGTAAGTAGGAAAAACAGGATTTCAAACCTCACACTCAACCCCTAGGCTTTACTAGCACATCAGTAGCTTAGCACAAGGGACAGATATGCAGTAAGTGTGTCTTATTGTTGTTGATCAGTAGTTAAGTCAGGTCCAACTCTTTGTGATCCCACAGGCTGCAGCATGCCAGGCTTCCCTGTCCTTCACTATCTCCCAGAGTTTGCTCAAACTCATGTCCACTGAATCCATGATGCCTTCCAACCTTCTCATCCTCTGTATCCCCCTTCTCCTTTTGCCTTCAATTTTTCCCAGCATCAGCATCTTCTCCAATGAGTCAGCACTTTGCATCAGGCGGCCAAAGAATCGGGCTTCCCTGATGGCTCAGATGGTAAAGAATCTGCCTACAATGCAGGAGACCCGGGTTCCATCCCTGGGTCAGGAAGATTGCCTAGAGAAGGAATGGCTATCCACTCCAGTATTCTTGCCTGGAGAATCCCATGAATAGAGAAGGCTGGTGGGTTACAGTCCATGGGGTCCCAAAGAGTCAGACATGACTGAGCAACTAACAGACACACACATACACACACAGGTCTATTGCTAAGTACAAACAAAACAGAACTTCTGTTTTGGGAATTGCTATAGACTGAAGTCTTGTGTCCCTTTACTCCCAAGAAAAATTTGTATACTACATTCTAGTCTCCAGTGTGATAGTAGGAGGTGATGATTTTGGGGGGTGATTAGATCAGGAGAGAAGAATCCTCATAAATGGGATTAGTGTCCTTATGAAGGGGACCCAGAGAGCTCATTTATGCGCTCCACCATGCAAGATTGTAGCAAGAAGACAGCCATCTATAAGTCAGGAAGTGGGCCTGCATAAGACACTGATTCTATCAGTGCCTTGATTTGGGACTTGCCAGCCTCCAAAATCCTGAGAAACAAATTTCTGTTGTTGACAAGTCACCCAGTCTACGGTATTCTGTTTTAGCAGCCCCAATAAACTAAGAAAGGATTTTTTGTTACAAATTATTTTGAATTTACATAATTTCCAAAAGCAGATCTGCTGTATAACTATTTTAGCCTTGATATCATGGGGGAAAAAGCTCCAAAACAGTAACAGTCGTAACATAAACACACACACACACCCCTCTCAAACCATTATTTATAACCGGAAAAAATTTCCTGATGAAGTCCAATTCATACTAATTCCATACAGGGTTTTGTTTGTTTATTTGTAGTACAGACCATTAGTTGCTTGTTTTATACTCTGAATTACTAGGGTTTGAATTACTAGAAAAGCTATTACCGGCAAATAGGGTTGGCAGACTGACTTCACCAGACAGACCTGAATATTTGCATTTTCTGGCTTTTGTATGCTTAAGTTCACAAACTAAAGTCCTCATCAACAAGCTTTTTACATTTGAATAGATTACAAAGTGTTTATAGGTCTGAGTCCTTCCAAGACAGTAGTTAATTGGCCTCACAAAACAACAGCAGGAGAGTCTCATTATCCTGATTTAACAAAGGAAGACACTTCATCCAGAGAAGTTAAGGGACTGGATCCAGGCCCGAGCACTGAGTCTAATCATCATTGTCATCAGCATCATTATCGTCGTCACTAATTTTTAACATGCTAGGAGGGCACTCCAACAATCTGTCCTTGTCCTCCAGGAGCTCATAGATTAATAGACCTTTGATGGAACCATTTCTCAAAGAGCCAAGTAGGTAATAAAACATAAATATATATTGAGACTCATACTCTGATGTCTCAGACCTCTATTCTTCATTAGAAGCCAAACAGACCAAATCCAAAAGCCATGGGGAGGTCAGCCCTCTGCTGGGTCTCGGTTTCCCTATCTGCAGTAAAGAATTCGTATTCCCTGATCATGCCTTCTTTCCTAACGATCAGCTGGCACACTTAAACAGTCAGATCCCCAGGTCCATACATCATAGGTCTAAAATGGGCCCAGGATCAGAGCCTAGGGAAAATAGTGTTTTAACTAAGGACGCCATAGAGGACAGGATGAAAGCTTTGGGGCTAAATGTGCCCAAGGCATTGTCATTGTTCAGTGTCACCCTCACAGCTGCTGACCCAGAAATATGGATTATTTTTAGAAGTTTGGACAAGCCCAGAGCCTGACTTATCTCATAGTACATAGAACTGAATTCAACTGAGAACGCTGAATGGCAGTGATCACTGAAGTAGGGCCATGATGAGATGCTTTTTCTATAGGGCAGTCTATACAGCAGTCAGAAGAGCATAAAAATGAGGAGTGGGCCAAACCAAAGAGCTTGGGCTCCATGACCTCAGACAAGCTACCCACCTCCTTAGAGCCTTGATTTCCTCAGCAGTAAAGAGCGTTTAATACACAGCACAGATAAACCTTGAAAACATTAAAGGAAAGCAGCCATTCACAAAAGACTACATATTACATGATTCCTTTTGTATGAATGTCCAGGGTAGGCAATCCACAGAGGCATAGAGCAGATTAGTGGTACCAGGGGCTGTGGAGAATGGGAGTGACTGCTTTAACGGGTACAGGGTTTCCTTTAAGGGTAATGAAGATGTCCCAGAACTGGATAGTGGTGCTTGGTTGCACAGCACTGTGAATGTACTAAATTCCAGTGAATTGTACACTTTTGTTTGTTTGTTTGTTTTTGGCTCTGCCACACAGCTTGCACAACCTCAGTTCCCTGACCAGGGACTGAACCCAGGCCCTCAGCAGTGAAAGTGCCATATCCGAACTGCCGGACCACCAGGAACTCCCAGTACGTTAAAACAGTGAATTTCATATGTGCATTTTACCACAATTCTTTAAACTGCAATTAACAATAACTTCCTCCACCCTCTCCCCTCATGTAGACATGAGGAAGTCAGTGACAACAGGAAGGACACCCAGCCAGGCAGTCTGGAGTTACTGGTGTCTAAGCATCTTAGAAGCAGACTGATTGCCTATATCCCCATGAGGGTATCTCCTCTATAATCTGATTCTCCACTTGCATTACCTCATTCAATCTTTTCATCTTTTAAACTGCCCATACAGGAAGCCAAGGCTCAGAGCATCTCAGAGCTTGGAAGTGGGTGGCATAGCCAGATTTGAATACGGTCTGATACTAAAACCTGAGCTCTATTATCATACACTATCTCCTAAGAGCAATGATATTAATTTTTTAATAAGTATACACATACTTTGTGTACATTTTACACTTTACTAACGGCTTTCAAACCCTTTGCCTTTATTCTCATCACAACCCTGTGGAGTAGGTACCATCTCCATTTCACAGATGAGGTGAAATAAGGTGTTTTGCCCAAAGTTACTGGCTGGATCCTGAGAGTCTGTTCCTCTTCTTCCCCTGAGAGCAGTTTCCATGCAGAGTAATTAGATAAAAAACAGAAATAGGGTAGGTCCTAGGAGATCTTTCTAGATCAAGCGTATGAAAGAGAAAAGAAGAAAACCTTTGTTTGGGGTTTGCTTTGTTTTTGGAAACCCTGTATTGCTAGTCCAATATTTTCCCCTCATATATGGAAACGTTGACCCTCCTGAGTCCCTAGCTGAACAAATGCATATTAGCTCAGTTAAAATGCACATTTCTTCCTTAAGAAAAACCCCAGGGGAGGAAGTATGCTCAATCTGATGCTTACAGCATCTGAGGAAGAGCAGAAGAAAACAAGGCAATAGACAAGAAGCTCTCAGAAGCATGCTATATTAAGACTTCTTTCATTAAACTAAAATTTATTGAGCACCTACTATACTTCAAGCATGGTTCTAGGCAAATTTGGGACTTCCTTGGCAGTCCAGTGGTTAAAACTGCACTTTCACTGCAGGGGCCATGGGTTCAATTCTCGGTTGGAGAACTGAGTGAGGCATGGCCACAAAAAAAAAATGATATAATAGCAGACAAAGTCGGAAGAGGTACCTGCAGGACTTCGTGAATGTTCAGATTCCCAGGGCTCTCTATCCTAAGATGGAACCCTATTATCAGAATGCTGAACAAGTCTGTCAGGTATTTCATGGGATCCAACAAGTTTGGGAAACAATGCCCTGGAAGGCTTAGAAACACTACACAACCCAAATCTCATACCTCCCAAGAACTAATCATTTCACACAGAAACAGTACAGTCCTACAAGGCATTACGAAGCCCCCACTATAAAATGTAGGGCTTCCCTGATAGCTTAGTTGGTAAAGAATCTGCCTGCAATGCAAGAGACCCCAGTTCAATTCCTGGGTTGCAAAGATCTGCTGGAGAAGGGATAGACTACCCACTCCAGTATTCTTAGGCTTCCCTGATGGCTCAGCTGGTAAAGAATCTGCCTGCAATGTGGGAGACCTGGGTTGGAGACCTGGGTTTGATCCCTGGGTTGGGAAGATGCCCTGGAAAAGGGAAAGGCTACCCACTCCAGTGTTCTAACCTGGAGAATTCCATGGACTGTATAGTCCATGGGGCCGCAAAGAGTCGGACACGACTGAGCGACTTTCACTTCACTATAAAATGAAACCAGTCATCTATACCATTTGGGAAGCATTACCTTCTCACAGGATTCTGCCCCTTTTAACAAAAATTCAAAAAGAAAGAAGACACACTCTCTATGTGTTTGTGCTATGAACCATCACCATCAAATCAACTTGAAAGAATTTTGATCCCACAGAAATTGTGCTGCTGGGCTAAGCCCTTCAATGCCAAGTTAACCAGAAGGCATTTGTCTTGTAAGGCCATGAACCTGGGTGTACCTGTAATACCTTATAAATAAATAATGGATGTAAAAACAGCAATAATGAACTCAGAAAAATACTAGCTAATTTACACCATAATAGAAATACCCAGGGATCTTTAACAGCTGAAGGACGGATGCCAGCCTCCCTAATAAGTATACCAAACCATATTATTCCACATGTGAGTGTAATTTCTAAATTGCAGTGTGTAATTCAGAAGGGTGTATGTTCTCTGAAAGGCAAAAAGTATTTATATGAATGCTATTACTCAGCTGCATCATCCCCTGATGAGAAAAATCAAAGAAATTATTGGAACAATGTATTCCTTGAGACCCAGGAGCAAAATGTTTCAGAAAAAGGCTGTCATTAACCTTTATGCGATTGTGGAGATAAACCACTGCTCTGTGCCACGTGAAGCACACAGAGCTGTGAGCCTTCCTATGAATGCTTTCCCTCTTGACACCCCTCAGGGGCCAAGAGAGCTGCCAGTGCTAAGCATGTGCTGTGCTGTGCTCAGTCACTCGGTCGTGTCTAACTCTTTGTGATCCTATGGACCATAGCCCACCAGGCTCCTCTGTCCATGGGATTTCTCAGGCAAGAATACTGGAGCGGGTTGCCATTTCCTCCTCCAGGGGATTTTCCCGACTCAGGGATCAAACTTCTGCCTCCTGAGTCTCCTGTATTGGCAGGCAGATTCTTTAGCACTGTGCCCCCTGGGAAGCCCCTACTAAGTATCTGTACCCCAAAAAGAGCCCTGCCCCAAGACTGGCCAAGACTGACTGACAAAGATAATGATGGAGTCAACTGATGGGGGTCACCACATACTAGAGTCAACTTCCCAAAACCCAAATCTGATGTCCTTTGATAAAACCTAAGTTCCTAATTTTAGCACACAGGATCCCCCCAAAATCAGCCACTACCTACCTCTGCAACTGCATCTTTAGCCCGTTTCACTCCTCTTTCCCTGTCCCCTTATTTCCTTACTTTACATCTCACACTCCAACAATTTTAGAATATTTTGAATCTTCTGAACAGTGGTTCTCAAATGGGGGCAATTTTGCCATACACACACACACATACACACATACACACCTGTACATTCAGAAACTCTGATGACATTTTTGATTGTCACAAGCAAAGCGAGCTATTCTAAGCATCTACAGGTAGAAACTGGGATGCTGCTAAACATCCTACTGTACACAGGACAGTTGCCCACAGGAAATATTAATCCAGCCTAAAATGTCAATACTGTCATTGTTGAGAAACTCCTCCTTGGTAAATTGCATTAATGGCCCCAAATTTTCATCTGTCCCTCTCTCTATACCCTCAGCCCTTTAAGTTTACTATGCTCACCCATCATGGGTAGGGCTTCATTCACTATCCCTTAACTCTGAGCTCAGTCATGTGATCTGCTTTGGTCAACTGAATGTAGCAGAATTGACAGAGTACATGTTTCCACTTGTTCTTTTGCACCTCTTCTGGTGCTATGATCAACATGCTGGAGGTTTAGTACCAGAAGGAGAGTGAGAGAAACGTGAAATGGAGCCAGTTCTAAATCCAGGCTAAATCTTCCAGTATACTGGCAAACTCATGAGAAATGATTATCATTTGAAACCACTGAGTTTTGCGGTGATTTGTTACACAGTGATAGCTAACTATTACACATATATGCTATTTCATGCCTGTGTACATGCTGTTCCCTCTGCTTAGGAAACCCTCTACCCTCTCTTATCTTACTTGGAAACTGTTACTAATCTCTCAAAATCCAATCTGAGTATCCCTTTTTCTGGAAAGCTTTCTTGGATTCCCTACAGAAAAGTAATCTGCCCCTCTTCCTCAACACACTTTTACTGTTGTACTGTACTATATGTATTAACTTGTCTTTCTCTCTTACTATATAGTGAACGTTGTAAAGGCAGAGAATTCGTCTTGACTCTCTAGCCCTAAGGCAGCACAGCAGTTAGAGTGGGCACTCAAGAAATATTTATGAAACGCAAAGGGATAGATTGGAAATTTGTGGGAAGGTGATTATCAAGGGCATTTATCAGCTTTGGCTCTCATACTAGAATGGTGCCCAGAACATGGCCCAACCCCTGTGACAAAAGAAGAGACCGTTTGGCCCCAGCCTGCAGTCTGGATTTCCCTGCCAGTCAAAGTTGTCATGGAGAGGGACAGCCTCTGCCATTATGGTTTAGCACAATGAAACTGTTTAGAGGAGAGCCTTACCTTCAGGAAATTCCAATGAGCCTGTTTTATTGTTACCCTCCAACAGTAATGACTCCTATGGGATTAAACAGAGTGTAAAGTAATTGCTAAAACATCCCCTGCTGTGGACAGAGAAGGCTGAACAAGATGTAATGATCCTACTTCACTTGGGAGGGAGGGGACTGGCTCATGGAAACTAAGAGTGTTATTGGAGTTTTACAGGGTAGGAAGGGGTAACCAAGAGAGGAAAAAGATTTAGTCTGATAGGAAAGAAAGAGTTCAAATTTTGGAAATAAAGTAGCTAAGGCTGAAACCCCAACCACACCTCCCATCACCTCTGAATCTTGATGTGTTCAGCTATAAAACAGGGTCGTAAAACACTTTTCCTCTAAAATGTGATCATGGCATCCAGTCCCATCACTTCATGGCAAACAAAAGGGGGAAAAGTGGAAGCAGTGACTGATTTTATTTTCTTGAGCTCCAAAATCACTTCAGATGGTGACTGCAGCCATGAAATTAAAAGACACTTGCTTCTTGGAAGGAAAGCTATGACAAACCTAGACAGCGTATTGAAAAGCAGAGATATCACTTGGCCGACTTTGCCGACAAAGGTGCGTGTAGTCAAAGCTATGGATTTTCCAGTAGTCATGTACACTGTGAGAGCTGGACCATAAGGAAGGCTGAGCACTGAAGAATTGATGCTTTTGAACTGTAGTGTTGGAGAAGACTCTTGAGAGTCCCTTGGACTGCAGGGAGATCAAACCAGACACTTCTAAAGGAAATCAACCCTGAATATTCATTGGATGGACTGATGCTGAAGCTCCAATACTTTGGCCACCTGGTGTGAAGAGCTGACGCATTGGAAAAGACCCTGATGCTGGGAAAGATTGAAGGCAAAAGAAGTGGGCAGCAGAGGACGAGATGGTTAGATACCATCATGGATTTAATGGACTTGAATTTGAGCCAACTCCAGGAGGCAGTGAAGTAAAGAAGAGCCTGGTGTGCTGCCGTTCATGGAGTCACAAAGAGTCGGACATTGAACAACAACTAAAGGATGTGATGATATAAGAGATAATACACAAGCAAGTGCTTGGTACAAAAGGGACTTTTTTAGTTCCTTTTCCTCCTGTAGAAATTTGGAGTAGGAACATATCAGAACAAATACACCAAAATAAAGGGGCCCAGGCCAAGAAAACATAAGCTCCAAAGAGATAATCTTACCAGAAAACTGAGTAGCAAACAACTCAGTGGCAATTGAAAAACACTAGAAACCTCCTTCCTCACCAGTAGAGAGCCATGTGGCTGGATTCTGGCCAGGAGCCAGCAACTCTCAACTCCCGCTCTTTGCAAGGATGGCTTCATGAACAAATGACCTTAACAGTCATACAATGTCCTGTGCTCAGAAGGGCCTCACACTTGGTTGAATGCTCTGTTTGTTACTGCCTTGAAATTCTCTATAATTTTTGAATAAGAGGTTCCAGATTTTTATTTTGCATTTGGCCTGCCCCTGTGGGTCAGCAGTAAAGAATCCACCTGCCAGTGCAGGAGACGTGGGTTTGATCCCTGGATTGGGAAGATTTCCTGAAGAAGGAAATGGCAACCCCCTCCAGTATTCTTGCCTGGGAAATCCCACGGACAGAGGAGCCTGGAGGGCTACAGTCCATGGAGTAGCTCTGCTCTCCTGTCCTTCATTCCCTACAGATAAGGGATAGGATAGCTTTTCTCTGGGCACTCCTATCTGCTAAAAGATATGTATATCTCGAAGGGCCCCACCCACTGGGAAATTCTAGCCTGAATATTGATAGTGCCATCCCTAGCACACAGAAGTCCCTAGGAGAGGACACTCAGAGGCAGAAGGTTGGGGAGGACGCTGACAACTGCAGATCAGGACTATCAGAGAGGATGCCTTCAGCCGCAGGTAACAGAGTATGGGACCAAGAGAACTTCTCTGGTGGTACAGTGGTTAAGAATCCACCTGCGAATGCAGGGGACCCAGGGTGGATCCCTGATCCAGGAAGAACCCACATGCCTTGGGGCAACTAAGCCCATGTGCCACAACTAATGAAGCCCATGCTCTAGAGCCCACAGCCTGCAACCATTGAAACCTGCATGCCTAGAGCCCATGATCTGAAATAAAGAGATGGCATCGCAAGGAGAAGCCTGTGCACTGCAACTAGAGAGCAGCCCCTGCTCACTGCAACTAGAGAAAGCCTGCGTGGAACAATGAAGACCCAGTGCAGAAGAAAATAAATCAGTTCATTTTTAAAAAAGAGAGACAATATGGGACCAAGAGTGATGATAGAGACGTGTAATCATTTAATACTCATCTAACTGGAGACCTGGAAAGAAGCTCTACCCCTATGTTTTAGCATCTCTGTGACTCTCCACGCCTTGATCTCTTGGTCACAATATGACTACAGTCATTCTAAACACAGGTCTTCCCACAACACCACTCAGAAGACAGGAAGGAAGAGAGCCTCTGCCTATATTTATTTTCATTAGAGGAAATTATCTTACCAGAAGTCCCCCAGCAGACCGACTAGTGGGTCTCAATGTCTAGAACTCGGACCGATGGTCATACCTACCAGTAAGGAGAGCTGCTGGGCAAGTACACATCTACCAGAGGGGAATGGGATGACCACAGCTGCCTCCTGTGATCTGAACAAGGGTGGGTCCTGTTATCAAGGAGGAAGGAAGAATGGTCAGTGGACAAATGACATTGGATTAGGTGTCATTCAATTCCTGTATCTCTTCTTCCCCTGAGGAGCTGATGGAAGCCTGCCTTCCCACCTCTTGCCAGAACCGTTCAGTGCTACCCAAGCCCCCTTAGGCAGGGTGTGGTGTAGGGAGTCAGGACAGTTCATCATGCCATGGGGACAACTCAAATACTTTCAGAAACATCCAGAAGCGCTCTCATTTACTGCAAGATCCATGTTCTTGGGTAATTTCTATATTTACTCTGAGCCTGTTTTCTCTCCTGTAAAATGGGAACAAGCATATAAGGTTGTTGTTTTTGTTTACTCACTAAGTTATATCTGAATTTTTTTGCAACTCCTGGACTACAGCCCTCCAGGCTCCTCTGTGCATGGAATTTGCCAGGCAAGAATACTAGAGTGGGTTGACATTTCCTCCTCCAGGGAATCTTCCCAACCCAGCAATCCAACCTTCCTCTCCCGCATTGGTAGGTGGATTCTTTACCACTGAGCCCCCAGGGAAGCCTGTGGACAGGACTAAACGAGATCATTGTATAAACACACAGCAAATGATAGTTCCACCTTCCCAAGGTGTTAGAGGCAAAGATACTGCGCCCCAGAAGAGTTAAAAACTTGACTAAGGTTATGAAGTCAGAGGGCAGCAGAAGTGAAACCTGAACCCAGGCCTTGCGGATGTTGGGCCTGTGCTGCATCTCTGCTCCAGGGGCATTTTTCTACCCAGCAGACTCCAACAAACACTTGCCTTTGCACCTTGATGACTTTTAGGAGTTCAAGGGTTTCTTGCTAAAAGGCAGATGCCCTTGGGAAAGGCACCACCATTATGGGCTATTTCTGGCTGGAAGGTGGCTGTTCTCCTGACAAAGGAAGGTCTTGTGGGAGCTAAAGCCCAGGTGGAAAACAGAGTGAAAACCAGACCAAGAGGCCACACGTGCATATTTTCTTACTCTGCAACTCTGTCTCCAAAAAAATCACACCCAAAGGAGTCAGACCTGTGTAACCCTGGGTGTCACCACCTCAAACACAGTTGTATTTTCTTTGAGCTGACAGAACAAGGGTAGAAATGTATTATAGAACTGTGTTAAGTCATATTAAATTAGGGCAGTGTTTGGATCCTGGCATGGAACTTTAGATAATAACAATTTATTGACTTGGAAATTACGTTCAGTCAGAATTAGATCTGTCAGCATAAAGCTAGATTTTGGCAATGCAATTATTTTCAGCAACACAGCATTTGGGTATCAATATCAATAACATTTACCTTCAAAGAAGAAAAAAAATAAACACCTACTACCAGGACTTCCCAGGTGACTCAGTGGTAAAGAATCCACCTGCCAATGCAGGAGACACAGGAGATGCAGGTTTGATTCCTGGCTTGGGAAGATGCCCTGGAGTAGGAAATGGCCACCTGCTCTAGTATTCTTGCCTGAAAAATTCCATGGACAGAGGCACTGGGCGGTCTACAGTCCAGAGGGCCACAGAATGGGCCACGACCGAGCATGCACACATACACCATGACCATTAAGAATTATGAACCTCCCTATATAAGGCACTAAATAGGAGGGCCCCACAGGCTGTAGTCCCCAAAGCCTGAGGCGTCCATCAACAGAGTAATACAGATCCAATGACTCAGAGTCTGGCCAGGATCCACCTCCCGGTTCACAGATAACTGTCCTAGTCTTTTTTTTTTTTTTTAATATCTATTTGGCTGTGTTGGGTCTGTCGTGGCACTCAGGATTTTTGTTGTGGCACACAGACTCTTAGTTCTGTGGCACGTGGGATCTTAGTGCCCTGACCAAGGATCGAACCCACATATGCTGCATTGCAAGGCAGATTCTTAAGCACAGGACTACCAGGCAAGTCCCTAGAGAGCTATCTTCTCACTGTACCCTCACATGGTGGAAGGGGAAAGGGAGCTTTCTGAGGTCTCTTTTATAAGGACACTCACTAATCCCATTCATGAGAGTTCTGCCCTCATGACCTAATCACCTTCCAAAGCCCACACCTCCTAATACAAGCAGACTGCTTATTGGAAGGTCGCATATGAATTTGGGGGAGACACAAACATTCTGTCTATAGCACCCACCCCCCTGCCTTCCCCATGATATAAGTAGCAAGAAACCCACAAACTGTGATTTGAAGAAGGTTAAGAGATGAGCTCCTCAAATATCATTTTTCTGTGACATCAGGTCTGGAATTCAACCCTTGATACTCGTGTATTCACTCACTGGTGGTGCAGATATTCTGTTCCAACTCTTAACTGGTTCCCACAATTCGATTCTAGTGTTACCACCTGCAGTGAGTACAGACCCACTAGTTAAGGCTTAGTCCTCTATAAGGCTGTCCTCACTTCCAATGCCAATTGTGCTTCAGGGTTTCTCAGACCACCTATGCTTTTGACTGACTGTAAATCTGTATGTTCCCATGACAGGCTTGATAATTTGTTAGAATGACTCACAGAACTCCAGAAAGTGTTATGCTTATGATGACAGTTTTATTACAAGGGATACAAATCCCAACTAGTCAAATGAAGAGACACATAGGATAAGGTCTGGGAGGGTCCCCAGTGCAAAGCTTCCACACTTTCTCCCTGTGGAATCAAGGCACTTCTCTCTAAGTACACTGAGGATGCTCCACTGAGTCCTGGTGTGCAGAGCTTTGGGGTTTCATTGTGTTGACACAACTGATTAAATCACTGGCCATGTGACTGAACTCAATCTCCAATCCCCTTGCTGCCTAGAGGTGAGGCTGGCTCAAAGTCGAATGCTCTAATCATATGGTCAGACTTTCTGGGGATCAGCCCCCATCTTGAAGCTATCTAGGGGTTAACTAGGAGTCACCTAGTTATTATATTAGCACAAGCTCAGGTATAATGGGGGGTTCATGAGTTAAAAAAAAGTCACTCATCATGTGGGAAATTCCAGTTTTAGAAGCTCTGTGCCGGGAACCTAAGACAAAGACCAGACAAGTTCTTTATTATACGACACACATAAGCTGCCTTTGCCAGCATAAATATAGCAAGGCAGGTAAGCTGCAGGGCCTTGGAGCCTGTCATTTCCCTTTTAAGAGGAGATATAGAAAGAGTTAGTTACCTTGGCTTTTTGTTTCTGTAATATTTATTTCTTTTTGTTTTTCTGAACAAATATTTCTTTTCCTGATACCTCAATCCAAATTCTGGACTGCTGATGTTGCCTGCCCAAAATACCAAAGTAGGACCCCCTCTCCACCCCCAGATCCAATCTCCTACCACAAACACATCAGCATAACCACCAAGCATTGTTTCAATGACATTATAAACCCAGAGAAATTTTTAAATAGGATACTCATTTTGTATTCCTCACAGTCAGCACCTATTAAACTGCCAAGAACTTATCTGGTGCTCAATAAATACTTGTTCAGTTTAATTAGCTAGTTAATCTGAATATTAGCCATAACATATCCAATTCAAAAAACCACAAACATTTAATGAACACAAACTGTTAAGCCAAGCTCTTGAAAAATAACAATGAATGAAGCATAGTCCCTGGTCCCAAGGAGCTGACTATGGCATAAAGAAGACAAAAAAAAAAAAAATGACAGTAAGAATTTTATTATGAAATTTAAATTATATAATAGAATAAAAGCAAAGAACTATGGGAACCTTAGCAATGATTATATCTGAGTAGCAATGTGTGTGTTGTGGGATTGGAAGGTAAGAATGCAGAGGATGGAATTTACAGAAGCGAGTATGTGTGAGCCATCCAAGTGCTCTTCAATGCTGCTGTATTTGAAATGCCCTGGAATGGCAATCTCCCCGCTGCTACTTTCAGTTCGAAAACATATCAAACACGACGACAGATTTCTCTCAACACAAAACCCTTTTAAAAATGATTACGTGACATTCCAAAAATTCCACCCACCTTTCATTTCAGTCTTGAAATACGAATGTGCTCCCTCCAAATGAACTTTATGTGTCCGACGTAAAATTGGTACCATGAGCTATGAGTGTGACGATTTTATAATTACTCTTAAATGATGGCTGAGCAAAGCTATGTAGTGTAAGTTAGTAGAAACATGAAAAGTAATTAGAAATCATTTGAAGAGGCAATATAACAAGATGGTCATGAAGACAGGCATTGACAAATGACAGACACATGAGGTACGGATCTTGGTTTCAACACTGACTAGCAGTATAATCTTGGACAATTTACCCAACCTCTTACAACCTCCATTTCCTCATCCGTAAAATGAGGCTTTTAAAAAAAGTGTTTGGATATAGTACCTCACAGTAGGATAATTATGAGAAATGAATGATACGCCTGGCACATACTAAGTCCTCAAACAAATGTTAACTTGTAATGGTAATACTATAGTAATAGTATAGTAATGTATGCGTACTTAGTTTCATGCACGTCGTAATTTCGTATCATACAACTAAGTTTCTTGAATTACCGGAGGAATGGTTTTAGTTATATAGTCACTCATCAACTTGCCAAGACTGTGTAATATTTTACAGTAAATGAGTAATAAAACATTGAATCAATTCATTTTGTCACTGGTTTACAACTTCAGAAAAAAGGAGGCTGGCTTAAAAGGGGGAGAAAAATGAGTCAGTTATATCTTTTTATTCACAGTTTTTTTCAGATGGCTGGCATTTAAAAACCCTCCTTTTGAGAGGAAAAGTCAGTCTCACAGCTGTGATTTTCTCCCATCTTTGTAGAAAACATGCCTTTCCTAACACCTGGAAGGACTCCAGAAGGAAGCTGGTGCTGCTGCTGCGGCTAAGTTGCCTCAGTCGTGTCTGACTCTGTGCGACCCCATAGACGGCAGCCCACCAGGCTCCGCCATCCCTGGGATTGTCCAGGCAAGAACGCTGGAGTGGGTTGACATTTCCTTCTCCAGTGCATGAAAGGGAAAAGTGAAAGTGAAGTTGCTCAGTCGTGTCCGACTCTGCAACCCCATGGACTGCAGCCCACCAGGCTTCTCCGTCCATGGGATTTTCCAGGCAAGAGTACTGGAGTGAGTGGCCATTGCCTTCTCCAAGAAGGAAGCTAAGGTGATACATATACCCATTGTGATGTCACAGACTTTCTGAGAAAACTTGATGAACATGCCAGGCCAAACAGAAAGGAATGTTGTAGGCAAAATTACAAGGTTTGTAAAAACATCAGCAAAAACAAATCGCACCTATTTAAAGGATGACATTTCATGGAAGCACAATGGAATTAGCTCTCTTTGTACAAAAATTTAAGGGCAGTTACCTTGCAAGGAAAGAAAGAAAATATAACTAATTAATGCCAGTGATGGCTGACCACAGAGGGAAAAACACAATGTGTCACCACTGAACTCTTTGCATTCAATTCAGAAGATACTTTTCATGCAAATGTATCCATTTTAAGTTATTAGTTAAGTGACAGATTGAAATCAGGAATCTTGAACCTAGCAAAGAACACTTTCTTCTAGTCCTTTTTACACATGCCCAGCATGGTGTCCTGCACCTTGTGGGCAGCTAAGAACTGTTGATAATTTTGACCTTGAGATGAGTAATTAGAAGAGAAATTAATTCTAAATCTTGAGTGTCAACAAACAATTTTAAATCTTGCGATTGATTTCAGAGACCGAAGACAAAACAGAGCAGGGATTAAAAGCCACTCAATAGCTATGAAGTTGTGGGTGACTGGTCTCAAGTTCATTATCTGGAAAGTGGAAATATAAAGGCAAGGCTTTCCCTATAGAGGATATTAGGTGAGAGGCCAGCTATCACACCCAGTACAGGGCCTGCAAAGACATCAGACGTCGATAACTAGTCCTTCTTGTAAATAATTAGCAAACACTTCTCAGTGGCTGCACTTGGAAACGTGTCATTTCTCCTAGACCTATGAAGGGTCTCTGGGTGACCTTAAGAATTAAACTGACATAAAATAGATCAAAGTATAAAAGCATACAAATTTATTTAGTAATTTTTACATACACCTGGGAGCTTTCACAAGAAACATGAAGACCTAATGAAGTAGGTATGGCCCAAAGCATATATACCAGGTTGGAAGAAAAGTAGTAAATGGTAAAAACATGGCCAGACAAACAGGTTTGGGCTGGCATGGTTAATTACGGAAAAGTAACCAGGAACACAAAGGCTAGTTTAACAAGGTCTGTTTGTACAGATGTCTCTTCTCCTTGATTGCCCATCTCTGGTGATAAGAACGTTTCTTTCCTCCTGGTACAGATAGGGCACCTTGCACTGGGGAGTTTTATCTCCTGCTTTCAAGAAAAGAAAGGAAGGTCAGAATGCCCTTCTTGCATCTGCTGCTCTTCAAAGTGCCTTTAAAGTAATCAATATGCCCAAATGGTATGTTCTGGAGTGACATATTCTAACCTCCTAAACTGCCTTTACACACTCGGGGCACGATCCAAATCAAAGGTGATAAAATGAGAAATGCTGCTTTGGAGGTAGGAACTCTTATTAGATCTGTGTCACTGATGAGGAAACAAGGTGCAGAGCAGTTGAGTTGCCCAAGGGCACACAGAGACAGAAGTGAATCCATATTCCTTTGACTTCAGAGCAGTTGTTCACATTATCCAAAGACTGACTCTCTCAAAGGGGCATGAAGGTCATCAGAAGACATGCTCCCCAACATTCATAAAACTTCCAAGGCAACAAAGAAGAAGTGAATTTTGGAAAGGATTAGAGTATCAGAAGATGTTTCACAACTTCTCCATGAACCCACCCCCCATACATACACTCCACAAAGGCAGCTGATACGATCCCTATGGGATCAGAGACTCCCAACCCCAAAGATCAAATGACCCTCAACCCCAAAGATGCACAGACAGTGGTTCTTCCCAGGCCAGGGTAAAGAAGGGAAGCCCAGGAGAAGAGAACCAGGGCTGTCTAGGACTCAGTCTACTTCTAGCCTAAAGATGGAAGGAAGGATAATATTTCACATTGGAATAATCATTGTAATATACGAATTTCATTTAAGATTTTTCTCAAGCCATATTTTTATCTCGTTACAAAAGTAATACATATTCATTGTAATAGACCTGCAAAACATACAAGGGAAGAAAGCAAGTCACAATACTACCACCAGACACAACCACACTTAACAGTCTGATATATGAATTTGTTTTATGTAAATATGCATATTTTAATAGCAAAAAAAGACATCATCCTGTTCTTGCTATTTTGTAACCTGCTTCTCAGGTAATATTTCACCCACCTTTTCCCAAAGTTGAGTTTTCCCCTCCAGGTCCCCTGATAGCTCATTTAGTGGCTGTAGGTATGATAGTCTCCTTCGTGCATTTATGAGAACTTATTCAAACACTCTCCAATTCTGAGATGCCAAGATGGTTTTAACTTATTGCTGCTACAAACCATGCTTTTTGTACAAACTTATTTAGCCTGGTCATGATGATCTCCCTAGTATAAACTCCTAGGTGTAACTATTAGGCCAAACCACATGTTATTTTTAAGACTTTTAATGAATGTCGACAAAATGACCTCCACAAAGGATGCACTGATTTATACTCCCACTAGTAATGTATGAGGACACTCTCTTCAAAGACAAAGACCAAAAAGCTGCTCAATGACTGAATGAAACAGTTCTGCTAATACATTTGAACTGTCAAAATATAACTAAGCAAGAGCAAGAATAAGTTTATTCTTTCTCTCTACAGGGCTTGCTCACCTTTCGGGAACTCCCCAGGCTCCTTCTATTCTCAGCACTGCAGGAGAACCGCCCTAACTCTGCCACTGGTTTATCCAGGAAAGGATGGTGCCCGCCTCCTACTGCTGAGGTAATCCACTGACCAGATTTTATCTGACTTTGTAAATTCTTATCCTTTAAAAGACAGGATTACTTTCTAGGTTGCTGACTTAAGAGAGCATTTCTTTGAAAGTAAAAGATTAACATTTAAAAGAACAGTACACCTGGGCAAATCACCCATCAGCTCAGATAGTCTGTCTCCCAGGGAAACTACCTAAAACTGTGTGAACGTGAAAGTGAAAAGGTCGCTCAGTAGTGTCCGACTCTTTGCGACCCCGTGGACTATACAGTCCATGGAATTCTCCAGGCCAGAATACTGGCATGGGTAGCCTTTCCCTTCTCCAGGGGATCTTCCTAACCCAGGGATCAAACCCAGGTCTCCTTCATTGCAGGCAGATTCTTAAAAAGCTGAGCCACCAGGGAAGCCCAAGAATACTGGGGTGGGTAGCCAATCCCTTCTCCAGCAGATCTTGCCAACCCGGGAATCAAACCAGGGTCTCCTGCATTGCAGGTGGATTCTTTACCAACTGAGCTACTAGGGAAGCCCAAAGTTCACTTCTAAAATCCCAATGGGTTTGACCTATTTGAGTTCCTTTAGTCCAAAGAAAAGCTCATTGATCCTGAAAACCTAAAAAGCCCAGGATCAATAAGGAAGGAAATGGCAACCCACTCCAGTATTCTTGCCTGGAAAATCCCATGGACAGTGGAGCCTGAAAAGTTAAAGTGCTAGTCACTAAGTCGTATCTGACTCTTTGCGACCCCATGGACTGTAACCTTCCAGGCTCCACTGTCCATAGAATTCTCCAGGCAAGAATACTGGAGTGGGTTGCCATTCCCTCCTCCAGGAGATCTTCCCAACCCAGGGATCAAACTTGGGTCTCCTGCACTCCAAGCAGATTCAGTGGAGCCTGGTGGGCTACAGTTCATGGCGTCACAAAGAGTCGGACACAACTAAGCAACTGAGCACATAGTAAGAAAGATTGGAAGCTACTGATAAAATAAGTAGTTATTAGAGTTCAGGATCAATTCACTTCCAGTCTGTTGGAGAAGAGCTAATTTAGGGAAGACCACCATGATTAACCTTAGAATAAACAATATTAGGACTCAAGTCAGGTATGAGTTCCTGGAGATAGGAAGCACATTTACTAGAACATGACTTATTCAGACATGTAATTCTTTCCTTAACTCCATAAAGTTAAGTGTGGCAAAAATGCCAGAAACAGCTTAGCAATTGGAATATGCAATTTAAAATAAGTAAAGATTACTCCCAGGTAGTTTATTGCTTTAACTACATCGAGGCATGTCCCTGTAGCAGACAGTGTAATGACTCTCATTTCATTTTTGGTTTGTGCCAAATATCTTCAGTTAGTTTTGCTTTATTGGCTTCACTCAATTTATTGCAGCACTAGAATGCGATTGTAATGCAACTAGTATTTTAGTTTTATCTTCCACTGGTAATTTTTCTTCTTTATGGTGACTATACTGTCTGCATTAATACAAGCCATAGAAATTATACAGTGTGGAACCTTGTTTTCGGCAGCTCCTTTTCTCATGAAGAGCAGAACCATAAGAGCCAACTTCCATAACATGATGATAGCCAAGTATGTGCCAGGGGAGAAGCAACAACATAAATAGCAGCATTTACAACTCAATAAAGTGATTGACTTGACTAATAATTTACTAGAAAGCCTAATTTTCCCATCAATTCAAAAACAGGTAAAATGTTCTTTAAGATCTTCTGTTTATAAGTACTCTTCAAGTAAATCCCTGGAATGCAGACACAGCATCCAAGGTGGTAGCTTGTGGAGAAGACTAGAACCCTTTAGATACTCTTTGAAAATATATGTAGTTAGTCTGATTTGAATCCATTGATTTGACCAACTTCCCAATACCAGTATAATCTGCTAAGGATTAACTATTTTCATTTTCCTGAATTTGGCTAAGTAATAAGCCAAGTATGATTTTACTTATAGTTAGACCAAAACAATAGTATACAGTGTTACCTTAGTGGTGGTTTTGTAGGACAGGAAGAAAGAGGGCTGTATCTTCCAGTTCTGAGAGCTCCTTATCCTAGACACCTCTGCAGAGCTGTCCAAGAAAAGAAACTAAGTCAGATTAGTGACATGGGTTCAGCTGAAAACATATTTCTCAACCATTCCTTGCATCCTACCTATACTTTGCTATGACTAATTTATCCCATAGACTAAGGTATCCCATAGACTCTTCAACAGTCTTCTATTAAAATCCAGAATTCCAGGGAGAGGTAGCAAGGCAAAATATTATCAGTCATTGCTTCTTAAAAAAATAAGTTTATTAAATTGATATATAAACACAGCAGAGTCATAATGAACTAGCATATGGGATGGCTATATTTTGAAGGAAAAGGGGAAAGTTTAAAATATGAGTTCCACACACAATAACCTCAGCTAGCTCATTGCAATAGGGGCAAGCCAGGAAACAGCCTGGGAAACTGGACACCAGAGGACAGGAGGGCACAGAAAAAGTGAGAATAAAGGCTTCATTACAAACTGAGAGTAACAAAAAATGATAAGTTCTGGCAACTATGGGAAGAAATTGAATTCTTCAACCATCACTGATAGGAATGAAAGTGTACAGTCTTTCCGGAAAATAGCCTGGCCATTCCTCAAAAAAATCCTAGTGATTTCATTCCTAAATATATAACAAGAGAACGAAAAACATATGTACACACCGAAACTTCTACATGAGTGTTCACAGCAATATGATTCACAGTAGCTCAAAAGTGGAAACAACCCCAATATTCATCAACTGATGAATGGATAACCAAATGTGGTCTATCCATACAATGGAATATTATCTAGCAACAAAAAGGAATGAAGTATGGATATATGCTACAACTCTAGGACACAAATGAACCTTGAAAACATTATGCAAAGTAAAAGAAGGTAGTCAGGAAAGACCACATGTTGTGATTCCATTTACATGAAATTTTAGAATACACAAACCTATAGATACACAAGGTAGATTAGTAGTTACCTAGGGCTGGGGGTTCAGCAGATGGGGAGTGTCTGCTAACGGATTTGGGGTTTGTTTTGAGGGGTCAAAAATGTTCTAAAATTAGATGATGGTGATGATGGAGCAACTGTGAACATATTAGAGAACACTGAACTGTATACCTTAAACGAATAAATTAAATTATATATAGATCCCACATGCTGAAACTAGAAAATTCCACATGCTACAACAAAAACTGAAGATCAAATAGATAAAATAAATATGTTTTAAAATTGTGTAAATCAAAGTAAGATTACTTAAAAAAAAAAAAAAAAACAAGTTGGCCCAAGTTCTTCATTCATTCCTATTACCTATATTTCTAATTAATCTCTAACTTATTCTGAAAAAGCATAGAAATGGTGGTGGTATGTGCATTCTCAGTCATGTCCAAGTCTTTGCAACCCATAGACTGTAGTCCACTGGCTACTCTGTCCATGGAATTCTCCAGGCAAGAATACTGGAGTGTGTTGCCATTTCCTTCTGCAGGGGATCTTCCTGGACTAAGGATCAAACCCAGGTCTCCTGTATCTCCTGCATTGGCAAGTGGATTTCTTTTTACCACTGAGCCACCTGGAAAACCCAGTATAGAAATGGATAACCTAATAATTGAAAATATAAACGATATGAACCCCAAACCAAATAGAACTGGATTTGAATCTGATGAACACTTTTTGGACTCCTGAGGTAGACAATTTGTCTGGACCATGACTAATAGGTCTTGACCTGAGTAAACACTGAGTTCTGTTCAGTTCAGTTGCTCAGTCGTGTCCAACTCTTTGAGATCCCATGAATTACAGCACGCCAGGCCTCCCTGTTCATCACCAACTCCCGGAGTTTACTCAAACTCATGTCCATCGAGTTGGTGATGCCATCCTGCCATCTCATCCTCAGTCGTCCCCTTCTCCTCCTGCCCCAAATCCCTCCCAGCATCAGGGTCTTTTCCAATGAGTCAACTCTTCGCATGAGGTGGCCAAAGTACTGCAGTTTCAGTTTCAGCATCAGTCCTTCCAAAGAACACCCAGGACTGATCTCCTTTAGGATGGACTGGATGGATCTCCTTGCAGTCCAAGGGACTCTCAAGAGTCTTCTCCAACACTACAGTTCAAAAGCATCAGTTCTTTGGCGCTCAGCTTTCTTCACAGTCCAACTCTCACATCCATACATGACTACTGGAAAATCCATAGCCTTGACTAGATAGACCTTTGTTGGCAAAGTAATGCCTCTGCTTTTGAATATGCTATCTAGGTTGGTCATAACTTTCCTTCCAAGGAGTAAGCGTCTTTTAATTTCATGGTGGCAGTCACCATCTGTAGTGATTTTGGAGCCCCCAAAAATAAAGTCTGACACTATTTCCTGTTTCCCCATCTATTTCCCATGAAGTGATGGGACCAGATGCCATGATCTTCGTTTTCTGAATGTTGAGCTTTAAGCCAACTTTTTCACTCTCCTCTTTCACTTTCATCAAGAGGCTTTTGAGTTCCTCTTCACTTTCTGCCATAAGGGTGGTGTCATCTGCATATCTGAGGTTATTGATATTTCTCCTGGCAATCTTGATTCCAGCTTGTGCTTCTTCCAACCCAGCGTTTCTCATGATGTACTCTGCATATAAGTTAAATAAGCAGGGTGACAATATACAGCCTTGACGTACTCCTTTTCCTATTTGGAACCAGTCTGTTGTTCCATATCCAGTTCTAACTGTTGCTTCCTGACCTGCATATAGGTTTCTCAAGAGGCAGGTCAGGTGGTCTGGTATTCCCGTTTCTTTCAGAATTTTCTATAGTTTATTGTGATCCACACAGTCAAAGGCTTTGGCATAGTCAATAAAGCAAAAATAGATGTTTTTCTGGAACTCTCTTGCTTTTTCCATGATCCAGCAGACGTTGGCAATTTGATCTCTGGTTCCTTTGCCTTTTCTAAAACCAGCTTGAACATCTGGAAGTTCACGGTTCACGTATTGCTGAAGCCTGACTTGGAGAATTCTGAGCATTACTTTACTAGCATGTGAGATGAGTGCAATTGTGCAGTAGTTTGAGCATTCTTTGGCATTGCCTTTCTTTGGGATTAGAATGAAAACTGACCTTTTCCAGTCCTGTGGCCACTGCTGAGTTTTCCAAATTTGCTGGCATATTGAGTGCAGCACTTTCACAGCATCATCTTCCAGGATTTGAAACAGCTCAACTGGAATTCTATCACCTCCACTAGCTTTGTTCATAGTGATGATTTCTAAGGCCCACTTGACTTCACATTCCAGGATGTCTGGCTCTAGGCTGAGTGATCACAGCATCGTGATTATCTGGGTCATGAAGCTCTTTTTTGTACAGTTCTTCTATGTATTCTTGCCACCTCTTCTTAAAATCTTCTGCTTCTGTTAGCTCCATACCATTTCTGTCCTTTATTGAGCCCATCTTTGCATGAAATGTTCCCTTGGTATCTCTAATTTTCTTGAAGAAATCTCTAATCTTTCCCATTCTGTTGTTTTCCTCTATTTCTTTGCATTGATCACTGAGGAAGGCTTTCCTATCTCTCCTTGCTATTCTTTGGAACTAGCATTCAGATGGGAATATCTTTCCTTTTCTTCTTTGCTTTTCACTTCTCTTCTTTTCACAGCTATTTGTAAGGCCTCCTCAGACAGCCATTTTGCTTTTTTGCATTTCTTTTCCATGGGGATGGTCTTGATCCCTGTCTCCTGTACAATGTCACGTACTTCCATCCATAGTTCATCAGGCACTCTGTCTATCAGATCTAGTCCCTTAAATCTATTTCTCACTTCCACTGTATAATCATAAGGGATTTAATTTAGGTCATATCTGAATGGTCAAGTGGTATTCCCTACTTTCTTCAATTTAAGTCTGAATTTGGCAATAAGGAGTTCATGATCTGAGCCACAGTCAGCTCCCGGTTTTGTTTTTGCTGACTGTATAGAGCTTCTCCATCCGAGTACAAGCCCTCAAACCTATTTCCCATCTTCTCTTGCTGTGAGTAAACAACTATATCTTCAAAAGAAATTCCAGATTTTCAGTTTTCCTAAATAACATTCTAGGATACTAAGGGTGAAATAATAATAATAAAACCCAACTGCTCATTAGAGGCTGTTTAAACATATTCCTGATTGCTATCCAACACATCCAATCCATCAGGAGAATGATGACCTGGTATGTTAATTGAAATGCCAAGAAAGAAAAAGTACAACCTTGAAAAAATTAGGCAATTGACATCACAATTGGAATGAGTAAGAAGCTACATTCAAGCTCAAGCCTCTCATAAACAACCTCATTTGCCAAAATTTTACTTTTAATGAAATTTGGATTTAGCTTAAACAGATGTGGTGGCATAGTTGCCCACAAGATGACTTCTGTAAGGAACAGTAGAAAGACAAGTACTAACCACTAAAAGAGTTAGTCTCTTGGAGTGTACATCCTGAAGATGAACTCTCTGTATTTCACAGACTCCAGAATTCTCTATATCTGGTAAAGGAAAACTCGTCTGTAACAACACATCTCATTATCTTTAAGACAAAGTGTAGGTATTTACCCAATCCTTGCCAAAAATTCTACATGAAATGCCTTTTCAGATTACAGATCCCTCAGAATGAATATAGATTTACCCCATCTTCAAAAATTAAACTTTCTGTCATCCAGAAGATGTTACAGACTCCTTAACTTAATGGATTTATTCTCAGAATTCTATGTAGTCTTTCTTCATAGCAAGCCTCTGAAACAAGCATCTTGCATGAAGAGCAAAAGGTTTTGGGTACAACTTGCCCACAGGTACAACCCTACACTCTGCTATATGTGACAAATCTTTAGGGCTGGAGAAGGCAATGGCATCCCACTCCAGTACTCTTGCCTGGCAAATCCCATGGATGGAGGAGCCTGGTGGGCTGCAGTCCATGGGGTCTTGAAGAGTCGGACACGACTGAGCGACTTCACTTTCACTTTTCACTTTCATGCATTGGAGAAGGAAACGGCAACCCACTCCAGTGTTCTTGCCTGGAGAATCCCAGGGACGAGGGAGCCTGGTGGGCTTCTGTCTCTGGGGTCACACAGAGTCAGACACGACTGAAGCGACTTAGCAGCAGCAGCAGCAGCAGCTACATGAAGTATAGTTAGTTATGAACAATGAAGGCTTCATAATGCTTTTATTAATCTATCATCAGCCTTCGATTCTGTGGACAGTTTTTGCACTAAACTTGATCATCTTTGCAAAAATCCCAGATGATTCAGTCAGTTCAGTCAGTCAGTCATGTCCAGGTCTCTGTGACCCTATGGACTGCAGCATGCCAGGGTTCCCTGTCCATCACCAACTCCCAGAGACTACTCAAACGCATGTCCATCGTGTCAGTGATGCCATCCAACCATCTCATCCTCTGGCATCCCCTTTTCCTCACCTTAAATCTTTCCCAGCATCACGGTCTTTTCCAGTGAGTCAGTTCTTCACATCAGGTGGCCAAAGTATTGGAGTTTCAGCTTCAGCATCAGTCCTTCCAGTGAATATTCAGGACTGATTTTTTTTAGGATTGACTGGTTGGATCTCCTTTCAGTCCAAGGGATTGTCAAGAGTTTTCTTCAACACCACAGTTCAAAAGCATCAATTCTTCGGCACTCAGCTTTCCAACTCTCACATCCATACATGACTACTGGAAAAACCATAGCTTTGACTAGACGGACCTTTGTTGGTAAAGTAACATCTCAGCTTTTTAATATGCTATCTAGGTTGGTCATAGATTTCCTTCCAAAGAGCAAGTGTCTTTTAATTTCATGGCTACAGTCACCATCTACACTTGATTTTGGAGCCCCTCAAAAATAAAGTCTCTCATTGTTTCCCCATCTATTTGCCATGAAGTGATGGGACCAGATGCCATGATCTTAGTTTCCTGAATGTTGAGTTTTAAGCCAACTTTTTCACTCTCTCACTTTCATCAAGAGGCTCTTTAGTTCGTCTTCACTTTCTACCATAAGGGTGGTACCATCTGCATATGTGAGGTTACTGATATTTCTCCCAGCAATCTTGATTCCAGCTTGTGCTTCATCCAGCCTGGCATTTTGCATGATGTACTCCGCATATAAGTTAAATAAGCAGGGTGACAATATACACCCTTGACATACTCTTTTCCTGATTTGGAACCAGTCTGTTGTTTCATGTCCAGTTCTAACGGTTGCTTCTTGACCTGCATACAGATTTCTCAGGAGGCAGGTCAGGTGGTCTGGTATTCCCATCTCTTGAAGAATTTTCCACAGTTTGTTGTGATCCACACAAAGGCTTTGGCATAGTCAATAAAGCAGAAATAGAGGTTTTTCTGGACCTCTCTTGCTTTTTTAATGATCCAGCAGATGTTGGCAATTTGATCTCTGGTTCCTTTGCCTTTTCTAAATCCAGCTTGAACATCTGGAAGTCCATGGTTCACGTACTGTTGAAGCCTGGCTTGGAGAATTTTGAGCATTACTTTGCTAGTGTGTGAGATGAGTGCAATTGTGCAGTAGTTTGAGCACTCTTTGGCATTGCCTTTCTTTGGGATTGGAATGAAAACTGACCTTTTCCAGTCCTGTGGCCACTGCTGAGTTTTCCAGATTTGCTGGCACATTGAATACAGCACTTTCACAGCATCATCTTCCAGGATTTGAAACAGCTCAACTGGAATTCCATCACCTCCACTAGCTTTGTTCATAGTGATGCTTCCTAAGGCCCACTTGACTTCACACTCCAGGATGTCTAGCTCTAGGTGAGTGATCACACCATCGTGGTTATCTGAGTCATGAAGGTCTTTTTTGTATAGTTCTGTATATTCTTGCCACCTCTTCTTAATATTTTCTGCTTCTGTTAGATCCATACCATTTCTGTACTTTATTGTGCTCATCTTTGATTAACACTGCCAGATGATTAACACTGCCTAAAACTTATGTCATAATACTTCCCAGAATCAGAAGGGCTAGGAATGCTCTTAGGTCAGACGAGATTCCAATTTTAGACAGAATAAAAGAGGGATTTCTGAGTCCTACTTCATTTTAGCTTGTACACAGGAGGCAACTTGATTCCTATTTCAGACACATGGGTAGCCTGCCCACCCACTGTAGTTAATAGGAAGATGGATGAGTACACTGGGGTGAAGCTTTTCAACAGGAAAAGACTTAACACCCAGTGCAAACTGTAGGCTAATCACTGTCCAAAAAAAATTAGTTCAAATTCAACTATGCCAAAGAGAAATGATTGATTTTGGCAGGAATCTGTCAATGTTCAAATAAACTATACTACAGAGTGCCATCTATCAAGATACCCCATGCTGAAATTTAAGGGTGTGATTTTTAAGTAATACATCCTGGTGGGATAGCAAAGGACTGTAAGAGGCTTCTACAGGGATTCCCTGCAGGTCATTTCATGTCCAGGAAGCCAACTAGAACCATGGCCTTCCAATTTTTCTTGCCAAAATGCTCTTTTGTGGCTCTGTGAGACAGATTGGTCATGGTGGTGGTGTAGTAGCTCAGTCATGTCAAACTCCTTGGTATCCCATGGACTGTAGCCTGTGAGGCTCCTCTGACCATGGGATTTCTCAGGCAAGAATTCTGGAGTGGGTTGCCATTTCCTTCTCCAAGGGATCTTGCTGACCCAGGGATGGAACCCAAGTCTCCTGGCAGTTGCCTGCACTGCAGGTGGATTCTTTACCACTGAGCCACCAGGGAAGCCGTGATACAGTTTACATGGTCTCAAATAAAAACCTCTCTAGGCATTCAAAATATATTCCTAGCTGCATTTTGAGAGAAATTTTTTTTCTTCTTGTCTGTAGGCTCCTCTGTAGCTTACAACCATGCAAACTTGAGATAACCCTTGCTTCGGGACAAAAACCCAGCCTTCTACAACTTCTTTCCTGTGTAGAAAGGCATCTTTATGCATGGGGATCTTTGCCTCCCTGGATAACACTACAATAGACCATCCTTGGAAGTTCAGATGCTGAGGCTCACTCCATATGATCAATTGAAAAGGAAGGTTTTTCCGTTTGTATGCTTGAGGGGTTGTCTGTCTGTTATTTTACGGATAAAGGATAGCTCATATACTCACCAGGGGATGAAGAACCAGATTTGAGTTTCAGCTTCCAGGCACAATGCCCAAAATCACACCACAAAACTGAATTAATGAGGATGCCGTTGATGCTGGCCCTGAGCTCTGGACACTCTGCTTGGCCTCTTGAACACCAGGACAACCACCTTGCCACCACTGATGCTGTGACCTCCTATACTGAGAAAGCACCGCATCTCTGCCTTCTCACAACTTTGAGACCTAGTGTCACCACCCGCCTTTTCAATCAGGCCCCAGGGAGACTGAACTCAGTGCAGAAACAAAGGAACATTCTGGACTTCAGTCAAAGAGTGGAGAGGCAGAAGCTTATGCTCTAAAGCAGCGGTTTTCAACCTTTTAGGCACCAGGGACCTGGTTTTGTGGAAAATAATTTTTCCACGGGAATGGGCTGAGGGTGGGGGGGATGGTTCAGGAGGTAATGTGAGCGATGGGGAGGGGAGTGGCAGATGAAGCTTCACTCATTCACTGCCATTCACCTCCTACTTTGCAGTCCAGTTCCTAACGGGCCAAAGACCCTGACTTGGGGACCCTTGTTAAGTACCTGTTCCCCTGGACAGGCCATTGTGGGAGTTGGTTTATGGGATTCCTGTTCACAGAGGGAGGGGCGGAGTTCTCTCGGAGAACTTGCGGACCGGAGTTCTTGCAGGTCCAGCGCAGGCCTATTGCTCGCAACACACCGTGGCCATCTCCAATGGAGCTGTTGACCCCAGCTGTTCTCCTCCCACCCACGCACCAAGCGAAACTCTAATCCCAAGTGTGAAGTGCAAGGACTGCAGACAGCCTCCTGCAGGCCAATGACACTAGACTAAGCACAAAGGAAGGGGCTGGGCCTTACCTTATTGTTACTGACCTTTTCGAGTGGGGCCCCAACAAGGGTCCTCCTGCCTGGGGTCCTTGGAACCAATAGAAGGAGAACGCATTCACTTCAAAAGCAAAGGAAGGTTCTTCTTCCTTCATTAAACAAGTAAGACCTAGGAGCACCCACTCCAGAGCGCACCGCTCCCAACACGCTGCTTTATGGAGAGCTCATCAGTGGGGAGGGGAGCGGGCGGAGTTCTCGCTGGGCTGGCGCTACTCACGCTCCAGATCCGAGTACCCTAGGCCTCTGCACACAGCCAGCCGCTGCCGCCATCTTGAACTGAGGTGCCGTGCGCTGCGATTCTGCACACGGCCCGCCTAGGGAGGGCCTCAGCCCACCACACTCTATGAGCATTGACTAAGCTCAAAGGACTAAAAAAAAAAAAAAGGTTAGCCTTTATTTTATTACCTAGATTGTCTTGTTATTTCCTGAGAATTGTTAATGGGCTTTGCCAGTGACAAAACCCTTCTCTGCCTCAGGTAAGGAATAATAGCCCTTCATTTGGGGCAGAAGCCCCTGGGGCTAGGCTTCTTGCTTCCAAGGCTTGAGTGGTATATTACTGTTTCCTGCCAGCTTTTCTCCCTTCCAGAAATCTGCTCCCTCCTGTGAGCCAACTCTCCCCGGCATTTGCTAGAGGCTTACTTTCTAGGTGAGGGAGAGGTGACTGGACTAGGTGGTGTCTGTGGAGTCCTGCTCCAGGGTCCCTGTTTCTGTGGGGAACCGGTGACAGGCTTTTCTGGTAGCAACTGGGTTGCCTAAAAGCATAGCCTTTTGAGTTCCCTGAGTCATGCAGCAAATTCCCACTGACTATCTGTTTTACATATGCTAGTGTATATGTTTCCCTGCTACTCTCCCAAATCGTTCCACCCTCTCCTTCCTCTCCGCCTGTGGTGTCCATAAGTCTTTTCTCTGTGTCTGTGTCTCCATTGCTGCCCTGCAAATAGATTAATTTAAAATAAATAATTTTTTTTTTTTTTTTCCAAAAAAGCATAGCCTGAGTTGAAGCAACCTTCTGGGGGATAACCGGCCTGTTCCCTTAGAACTTACTAAGGCCTGAACCTGGTGTGGAGTCCACATAGGGATTGGCTGACCCAACATGAACCTTTTAGCCTCTTTTAGCAGGGCGATAATAGCTGCTCCTGGAGGCAAGGAAACCACTGGAGTAAAGGGGTCCCAGTTTTTAACCCAACACCCCTCGGGCAATTCCCCCATCTCTCATGAATACAAAGGTTAGGGTTAGGTTTCAGCTATATCTGGGTGGGCCAGGGCAGGGGTCTGAAGTAATTGCTTTTTCAGTTCTTTTTTTCTCTCACTGAGTGGCTTGCAGGCTCTCAGTTCCCCAACCAGGGCTTGAACCCGGAACATTGCGGTGAAAACCCAGACGCCTAACAATCAGGCCACCAGGGAACTGTCTTGCTTTTCCGATTCTTGAAAGGCCCTTTCGCATTCTGAATTCCATTGGGAAAAAAAATCCTTAACCACTGCTTTCAACTTTTCATGCAGAGGCCTAGCTATCAGACAGGACAGTTAAGGATCCCGATGTGGCAAAACCCAGACTTCCCCTAAGATGCTTCTAGTTTTAGGAGGGTTGAGGCTGCAGGTGGTTTCCTTCCTTTCCTGGGGTAGGTTTTCCTGACCTTCTGTGAGCATGAAGCTTCATTAAGTCACCCTGTGTTTTAAGGCACTTCAGTCTTGTCCGACTCTCTGTGACTCCATGGACTGTAGCCCTCCAGGCTCCTCTGTCATGGAATTCCCCAGGCAAGAATACTGGAATGGGTAGTCATGCCCTTCTGCCGGGGATCTTCCCAATCCAGGGACCAAACCTGAGTCTCCTGCAGCTCCTGCATTGCAGATGGATTCTTTACTGCTGAGCCACTTGGGAAGCCCATTAAGTCACCCTAGATTATGATACTTGAAACTTTGTCTTGGGCACCTTAAATCCTTTATCAGGTAAATTGTTCAGAGTGGTTACAGTATCTTTATCAGATGCCTCCTTAAAAGGGCTGATAATCAGAATATCATTAACACATTGGAGGAGAGTTTCATCCTCCAGATATAGATCTTTAGGTCTTTTAGATCTTTAGCTAAAGTTTCCCTAAAGATGACTGGGGAATTTTTGAATACTTGGTGCAGGACTATCCAGCAGTATTGTTGTTGTTGCTCATTTGGGTCCTGACACTCAACAGCAAATATCTCTTGTGACTCTGTGGCTAATGGAATACAGGATAAGACATATTTTCTATCTAATACAGAACACAAGGTCTTGGTGGACAAGAGAGTGTTCAGCAGGGTGTAGGGATGAGGAGCCACTGGCTATATCCTGGGTGCTTCATTGACTGCCCTGAGGTCCTATACCATCTAGTATTTCCACTGGGTGTCTTTACAGGAAGAATGAGGATATTACAGGCTGATTGGCATGGTCTAACAAGGCTGGGAGAGATTGAAGGTGGGAGAAGAAGGGGATGCCAGAGGATGAGATGGTTGAATGGCATCACTGACTCTATGGACATGAGTTTGAATAAACTCCGGGAGTTGGTGATGGACAGGGAGGCCTGGCGTGCTGCAGTCCATGGGGTTGCAAAGAGTCAGACATGACTGAGCGACTGAACTGAATAAGGCCCTGGTCAGTTAGGTCCTGTATAACAAAGGCAGTCCCAATAAGGCCTCTCAATAGAGAGGGGACTGCTTTCTTTCTTTCTTTCTTTCTTTTCTTTGGCTGCACCAGACGGCATGAGAAATCTTAGTTCCCTGACCAGGGCCCCACACATTGAGAGCTCAGAGTCATAACCACTGGACAGTCAGGAAAGTCCCAAGAGGGTACTGCTTTCTACTGGGCCGGGTTTTAGATGACCTATCACAGGACTGGCTCCTACAGCTCATCACACCATCCCTGGGCCTAGACCTCAGGATTTACTCCAGAGAGTTTGACTTGCTATGTCTGCAAGACTTGGTAGTAGTCATCCACGATATCACTTTATGCCCTTAGTCGAAGAGGGCATCAGTCTTCAGTTTGTTTTCCATTAGGTGGATAGCAACGCCTGGGTAATATAAGATACCTCTTCCTAGCAGGAAAGGCATTCAGGGACATACAGAAAGGAATGGGTGAGCTTGTGTTCAACCAGTTTACATTTTAATGGCTCTATGCGTGCCCATTTTGGGGCCTTCCCTGACATTCCCTTAATTGGACAACTCTTGTAACTGAGTTCGCCTGATCTGGTATTCAGAACTAAATGGCATGAGTGTCTACTAAGAAACCAGCAGGCTTTCCCCTCATGTTCAAGGTCAACACGGGCTCTTCAGGAGTCAGTTTGTATTGCCAGCTTAGGAGCCCTCTGGCCCCATCATTCTTCATCTATTTGGACCATCTGCCTTCAAGGGTAGTGACCTGGATCTGTCATTTCCATCCCGCTTATGGGGGCAGCAAGGGCATCTCTCCCAGTGTCTCTCTTGTTTTATTGGGTTGGTCAAAAAGTTCACTGGCCGATCCAAAAAGTTTGGCTCACTGACTGGGTCCTAGTGGCCTTGGCTCGCTATCCTTCATCCCTATGTCAGGAAGATCACCTGAAGTAGGAAATGGCAACCCACTCCAGTATTTTTGCTGGAATAATCCCAGGACAGAGGAGCCTGGCAGGCTACAATCCATGGTATTACAAAGAGTTGGACATGACTGAGGAACTGAGCACACATCCCTCAGAGGGGCACCAGGGGTCACTCATCAGAGTCCAGAGTCTGGGTAATTTGTCCAGTTTACTGTGCCAGCTAATGAACATTGGAGGGCAATAGCCAGTAGGTATACTTGTCTCTGGACCTTTTTAATCTTCTGACTTTTCCTTCTCTTGTTCAGTTGCTCAGTCATGTCCATGGACTGTAGCATGCCAGGCTTCCCTGTCCTTCACCATCTCCTGGAGCTTGCTCAAACTCATGTCCATTGAGTCAGTGATGCCAGCCAACCATCTTGTCTTCTGTTGTCCCCTTCTCCTCCTGCTGGGTCTTTTCCAATGAGTCAGCTCTTCACATCAGGTGGCCCAAGTATTAGAGCTTCAGCTTCAGCATTAGTCCTTAAATACCTAGTAGGCAACCTCGACCGGAGAGAGGTGAGGGTATCTGGTTCTATACCTAGTTTCTGAAATTAAGACTGATGTTCAGGTCACTCTGGGAAATGAAATGCAACCTCAGGACTGCATTCCCTTCCAATGGCTCAGGGTCAGTGGTACCGTGGATTCAGAGACACTCCAGGAATGCAGAAGGGTTTCCCTTGGCTCCTGATTGATTTCCTTTATCTTATTCCAATTGACAGGTTTCTTTCCTGTTGCCCAAATTCCCTTTAGGATCATACTTTTATAACAGGTCAGCCTCTGTCTTCCTTCCCTTTCTTTGTTGTTTCAGGTCCCTGTTGGGTTCATTTTCTGGGATTGCTTGATTCCCCCATCTGAAAAGAACATGACTTGAGTTGTTCTATTCTCTTTGTCTGCTTCCTCTTGGGCTTTTGAAAAGACTGTGGCCTTTTCTTCGCCTGTTAGGAGTACACTGAGGAGACTCTGGATGTCAGCCCAGGTGGGATCATGGGTCTGAAAGATTTCCCTAGCCAGATTCAAGAATCCCATTGAATTTTCCTTCAACACCTTATTATGACTTTTCCAGTTTTACAGATTAGAAAGGGTAAATGAGACATGTGTGTGGATGAGCCCTCTTTCTCCATCAGGGACCTGCCTCAAAGAAAGTACTTTCCCTGGTGGGTTGTTGGACCCTGGCTGGTAATTAATTGCTGGACTGGGTTCTGAGGAATGGGGCTGGTGTGGAGGGGGCCCTCATGCCTGTGGCCCAAATTGTGACATATGACGGAAGGGGGTAGGGAGGGAGCAGGAGGAGGAGGGTTACGGAGGAGATCAGAGAGGTCCTCAGGGGAGGGCCAAGGACTGGTATTACCTCAATGAAGGAGAGCTCACAACTCTTTTGAAGGCCTTTGTTCTGATGTAAGGCCATAAAAAAACGGACACAGGGAATTTCACCACATTTCTTTTGTCTCAAACATAACAGCACTAATTGTAAAATGGTGTTATAATTTATAGACCCACTTATGGGCCAACTTTCCCCATTTCCCAGGTGGTATTGAGGCCAGGCTATATTGCATAGGAAGATTAAATATTTTGGGGTCAGAAAAGATACCTGAAAATCTTCCAGTTCGGTGGGATGCAACCTAATGGGCTATCTTTTTATATGCATGCTAAGTCACTTCAGTTGTGACTGACTCCTTGCGACCCAAGGGACTGTAGCCTGCCAGTCTCCTCTGTCCATGGGATTCTCCAGCAGGAATACTGGAGGGGGTTGCCATGCCTTCCTCCAGGGGATCTTCCTGACCCAGAGATTGAACCAGGGTCTCCTTCATTGGCAGGTGGGTTCTTAACCAGCAGCACCACCTGAGAAGCCCATCTTTCAATATGGTGGATGTTTGGTTTCCCATGCCTTAGGTATTCTGTCTTGGATTTGTTTCCAACTACAGAGTGGCCAGTTGGAGTGATTTATTGGCATGCAAATACCATGAGATTTGACCCCAAATAAGGTTTCTGATTTCAGAAATTTGGAGTCAGTGCCAAACTGTTCATGAATTCCTTAAAAAATCAAAATAGGAGGTATCCAAGTGGCATGGACTCTGATATAACTAGGGAGTCTCCCTTGAATTTGTAATGGCACATACTTGAGATAGTTAGAATGTTCCACAGGACCACATCTGAGTGAAAGCAGCTTAGTCATGTTAGTTCTTGAACAACTTGGTCCATTAAAGGGTGGCACAGCTGTTTAAGGGCTCAGATGATAAAGAATCTGCCTGCAACCCAAGAGACCTGGGTTTGATCCGAGGGTCAGGAAGATCCCCTGGAGAAGGGAATGGCCCACTCCAGTATTCTTGCCTAGAGAGTTCCACAGATAAAGGAGCCTGGTGGGCTACAGTCAAACACAACCACACACACATACACACAGCTGTTCAAGGTAGGGATCTTCTCTTTCCTCTTTTCCCTCTTCACTCACAATAAAAACATAATTATGGCCTTTATTTAAAAAAAAAAAAGCAAATTATGGTTACATGCTTTAATAATCTGCTGAGCAATGCAGGGTGTTTAGTTACCATGCAAGGAGATTCTGATTCAGTACATTGGAGTCAGGATCTTAGAATCTGTATTTTTAACAAGTTCAGTTCAGTTCAGTCACTCAGTCGTGTCCGACTCTTTGAGACCCCATGAATCGCAGCATGCCAGGCCTCCCTGTCCATCACCACTCCCAGAGTTCACTCAGACTCACGTCCATCGAGTCAGTGATGCCATCCAGCCATCTCATCGTCTGTTGTCCCCTTCTCCTCCTGCCCCAAATCCCTCCCAGCATCAGAGTCTTTTCCAATGAGTCAACTCTTCGCATGAGGTGGCCAAAGTACTGGAGTTTCAGCTTCAGCATCATTCCCTCCAAAGAAATCCCAGGGCTGATCTCCTTCAGAATGGACTAGTTAGATCTCCTTGCAGTCCAGGGGACTCTCAAGAGTCTTCTCCAACACCACAGTTCAAAAGCATCAATTCTTGGGCGCTCAGCCTTCTTCATAGTCCAACTCTCACATCCATACATGACCACAGGAAAAACCATAGCCTTGACTAGATGGACCTTAGTTGGCAAAGTAATGTCTCTGCTTTTTAATATGCTATCTAGGTTGGTCATAACTTTCCTTCCAAGGAGTAAGTGTCTTTTAATTTCATGGCTGCAGTCACCATCTGCAGTGATTTTGGAGCCCAGAAAAATAAAGTCTGACACTGTTTCCTCTGTTTCCCCATCTATTTGCCATGAAGTGATGGGACCAGATGCCATGATCTTCGTTTTCTGAATGTTGAGCTTTAAGCCAACTTTTTCACTCTCCTCTTTCACTTTCATCAAGAGGCTTTTGAGTTCCTCTTCACTTTCTGCCATAAGGGTGGTGTCATCTGCATATCTGAGGTTATTGATATTTCTCCCAGCAATCTTGATTCCAGCTTGTGTTTCTTCCAGTCCAGCATTTCTCATGATGTACTCTGCATATAAGTTAAATATGCTATGCTATGCTATGCTATGCTAAGTCACTTCAGTCGTGTCCGACTCTGTGTGACCCCATAAACGGCAGCCACCAGGCTCCCCTGTCCCTGGGATTCTCCAGGCAAGAACACTGGAGTGGGTTGCCATTTCCTTCTGCAATGCATGAAAGTGAAAAGTGAAAGCGAAGTCGCTCAGTCATGTCCGACTCTTAGCGACCCCGTGGACTGCAGCCTACCAGTCTCCTCCGTCCATGGGATTTTCCAGGCAAGAGTACTGGAGTGTGGTGCCATTGCCTTCTCCTAAGTTAAATAAGCAGGGTTCAAATAAAATCAGTCTTCAGTCATTTGGAAACTACTTGTTGAAACCCTGTCCTCATACTTGTAGCCCACAGAAAACAAACACTGGCCTACATTAGCTTGGCTCCTAAGGTCCAAAATAGACACAGAAAGAATCCATCATACTTTATAAATTGACTAAGAAAGACACTAAGTTCACAGAAAATTAACAGGCAATGATTAAGTGTGGTTTATCTATATGACGAACTGTTAGGTAGAATTTTTTTTAATGTTCATTATAAAGAGTTTTTAATGGCATGGGAAAACACCTATCTCATAATATCTAGAGAAAAAAGCATAATACTTAGTATTGTGTTTTGTGTGTGTGTGTGTGTGTGTGTGTGTGTATAATGTGTTCTCAACTATGTAAAATAAATGTACACATGAGTGACAAAAGTAAAATTTAATGCATGTATTTCACACTTCTCATTCTCCATCCACTAATGGAAGACAGGAAGGGAAGAACAGGAGGAAGATTTAAGCAAAGAAACTAAATCTGTCAATATATTTAAGATCTGGGGGAGAGAGGGAAGAGAAAAAAACTCCAGTTTGCAAAAGAGAAAAAGCGTCTTTTGAGAAGAGCAGCTGTCACTTATTACACTGGTCCAATCAGGACCCTTTTCAGGCAATTCTAGAACTTATCCCTACTAGACATAGAAGAGAAAGCATGTAGTCCAGGAACAGATTTCCTAATGGCAGCACTACTGACATTTTAGTCCAAATAATTGTCGTGTCTGGAGAATCCAGGGATGGGGGAGCCTGGTGGGCTGCCGTCTATGGGGTCGCACAGAGTCGGACACGACTGAAGTGACTTAGCAATAGCAGTTGTCGTGCAGACCAGTCTGTTCTGTATACTCCTAGCCTCTACCTACTAGACACCACACCAGTAGCATCATGCCCCTTCTCCCCAGCTGTATCAACCAAAAATGTCTCCTGACATTGCCAAATACCCCCAGGGGGACAAAATTACTCCCAGGTGAGACCCATTGTCCTGTCTACAGCCATACCACCCTGAACGCACCCTGTCTCGTCTGATCTTGGAAGCTAAACAGGGGCAGGCCTGGTTAGTAATTGAATGGGAGAACCACTGTCCTGGAGGAAAAGAGTGCCAATCTGGGAAAACCTGTGGCAAACTCTGTTGAGAACAGAACCAGTTCAGGGCAAGCAGAACTCAGAAATGGAGGCAGGAATACAAGTGTTTCTGACTACTAGTAGTTTCCGGGTCACATTTTTTCTGCCCCAAAAAAGCACTCCCTGAGACCACACTTGACCCCAGTCTCTATAGGAGCATATAATTAACCTCCCTCCTCCATTTTGTTTTTTTGTTAAGCTCATTTAGGTTGAATTTTTTTTGTTGCTTGCATCAGAAATTGCCCTCTCTAATGCCGTTTTCAAGGGAATCGAGGTTAGTGGAGAAATGGATTAAAAGAATTGGAACCCCTAAAAACATCTTCAGCTGGTTGGAGGGATAGAGCATCTTCCTAAATTTCTAGATGTTAAAATGTCACCTCACAGAAATCAAAATCCCAAACTGGTACCATTTGCAAGAGTGAACCCAAGTTCACAAACACTCATAAGATGCAGGAACCATACACTGAAAATTCAATATATCCACCAGCCTGGAACTCATGAAATTTGAAGGGCAAACATGGGACCAGCCTGTTGGGATGCTTCTGAATCCCAAGGCCATAGGTCACACAAAGAAAATCCGCTCCATTCAAGATACGCACTCAGGGAGCAAGCAGCAAGGGAATCTGTTGGTTGTTCTCACTCCCCGTCTCCTGTAGCAGGGGCCCCAGTAAAGACTTCCTTCAATTCCTTGTCTAGCTTCTGGTCAATTTTTATTGACTGGGGAAGGCCAAGAATCCTGGTCAGTATCAGACTTACAGTGCCCAACATGGGGCAGTTGTCTGCTTCCAGGGAGAGAATCTGGGCACCTCTGGGCCACTGAACACACTTCCTCGTGGGTGACAAGTGGCCAACTGAAACTCTTGTTTCAGTGTCCGCATGTTTGGTGAGTCTGCCTTTCTGGCCCTTGGGGGCCTCAGTCCCTCACTCGGGCAATGCTTTCCCCTCCTCCTTGTCCTTCTCCCTCTCCTGGCGTCTCTCTACTCCTCCTTTCTCCGTCCTCTCCTACTTTTGTCCTTTCCTTTCGAGAGAGTGGACGTGGGACAGCTACAGCATCGCTCCTCTCAGCTTGTGAGACCATGCTCCCTCTGGCTGGCAGTGGTTCACCTTGACAGGTGACAAGCAGAGGTGGGAGAGGCTGGCTTCATACCATACAGAACCTGGTCCAGCAGGCTGTCCCTGGGTTCTCCCAGATTTATGAAAATGACAGGAGTTTAAACCTCATATTGTGTAGTGGCTGGAACCCTATCGTCCCAGTCTTCTCGCCTTTGTTTTCCTGCTGTCTCTTTCTCTTTTTCAGTCTTATCTGTCCCTCCTCCCTTTACCTCTCCTTTGATCTTCATACCTACACTCCATCTCCTTCATCCTGAAAACTTGTTTGTAACTTTAAGGTTCTTTCATTGGTGTCTTGTTTTATGTAGTTTTGTCTGTCCAACTGCTCCTGCAATTCTCTGCCAAAATTGAGAGTATGGTGGAGCATTTAAACCTTGAAGTACAAACGCAGCAAACATAGCCTACCTTGCTTGGGTTACTTAGTGGGATTTTAAAGAACAAAAAGAAAAGAAAGGAACTTGCATTTTCCTCTCCTCTGCTTTTGCAATGTAACTATCCTTTCTGACTGAGCTGGAAGGGCTTGCATTTCTCCCCTCTGCCTTTACAATGTTACTCTTTTGTCTGGGCTCTCAGGAACTACCCCATTTTTCCATAGTCCCCCAGACTGAGGGTGGAAAAGGGGAGCATTTTAAACTCAAGCAGGAAAACTACGACATTTCTGGTTCTGTCTTTAAAAAATATCTTGTGAGCTGTATTTAATTGGCTTAAAGGAAATTGAGTGCTTATGTACATTCTCAGTAGTATAAAGGAGGTCACCAGAATACATTTTGAGTTTGTGTGATCTGGGAAATATTCAATGGTATTAGAGCTAAAAAAAAAAAAAAAATACGTGCACTCAGTAAGAAATTATTCAACAAGTTGAGATCCTATGTTGATAGATACGGGGTTCTAAAACAAGTTGTGAGGCAACCTTCCATGCAGAAATTAAAAAAAAAAAAAAAAGGTCAAGAACTAGTTCAAAGACTCTTAAACACCTCACCCAAATCAAGGAGGAGACTTGGGTATTAGAAAACAATTTTTTTTGGAGAGAGTTGCTGTTGTGCCAAGACCCACTTCACACACAGTGGGGAGAGAGAAAGGAAGGTAAGGGCAGACAGCAGGGACTAGTGTGTCGGACTCCCACCTGAGAAATATAATGCACAAGAAGCAGTCTGGTGGACCTTGTGGACAGATGCTCTGAGATTAGCCTGCCTTCCAGAAAGTGTTGGGGCAAAAGATGCATGTGTGTTTCCCATGTCCTAGATGTGGGCCACATGGGACAGAGAATTGACGATTGACTTAAGATTCACCAACAGGTACGGCCATGTTTCATTGGAGAGCTACTGAGGGTACCACCAGACCCCAGGAGCCATGATAAGAGCAGAAGACCGCTGAAGTCTTCATCACTCAGGTGGAGGGAATGTGAGATAGCTGGACAGGGAAGTCCTTGAAGAATCCACAAACATGCCCAAAGAAAACAAGTCAGCTTTAAACAGTTATCAGGCCCAGAAAGCACAAGACCTTTTAATGACAAAATCAATCAGTTAAGAAAATTCCCACCCCGCTCAGCCACAGAAAGAGAATATTCTCATTGAAGCGGCAGAAAAGAACTGGGGAAAGAAAGAATCCAACCTTGCTCCCACTTTCCAGGATTTTAAACTGCTGCAGCAGAAGGACAAGGTTATGACCTTTTATTGCAAATTGAAGTGCTGATTATTACATGGGACTGAAGATATATATATATATAGATATATATAGATATATGTATCTCCATGAGACTGCTTTCAATGTAAAGTAACTGGAGAACCTTTTTTTTCTAAAGGTGAAAAATTGGCCTGGGACCTGCACAAGTTTACATACAAAGGCACTCTAAAAACTAGCCCAACTGAGAAAATCTTAGAGGGTGGCAGAAATAAAAGTAAAGCTGCTTTTTTTACTACATGCCGTCCAAAGTACCAGTTATCTTTACAATTCATCTGATGAAACTAATCCCTGAAAGGGAGAGAGAGAGACAACAAAGGCAAAAACTTGCAAAATGCACACCTTTAAGAAATTCAGATAGTGGATCAAGCTTTAAAAAAAACAACTTAAAATAGAAAAGCTTTAGATTTTGAATATAAAGGAATAGAATTCATTCAACAAGATTGTACATTATTTTAAAAGAATATGAACATTTGGAAAACACTAGCCAAATAGAAGTTTGAAAATAAGAAATACAGTTCATGAAATAAAAATAATCAGACTAGGTTAGACAGCAGACTAGACACTGGGGAAAAGAAATTTAGTGAATTGGAAGGTAAGTCCTAGGAAATCATCCAGCACTTTTTTGAGCTTTTCAAAGATGCTGGCTTTCCGTTCATTAGTGGTGGGTTTTCTCAGAATCTACTGTTTCCCATGTTTCCCTTTAGACCCACCAGTTCATATTAGCCAAGTCTTACAACTGGAGTTAGGGGCTATTTCCTCCTGGAGCAGTGACTGTATTTCCTGCCTTGGACTGCTCTGTGACCTGATTTTACCTCTTGATCAAGAACAACACATAGCAAGACCTTAAGGAAGATAGGCTTCATCTTGTGAGGCTTTGCAGGTTTATAAGCAAGAGAAGGCTGCCTTCCCCTAGCAAAGGAGAAATTCATCCCAGAGTTGCAGGAGAAACCAGGGGCCCCAGATTTTCAGGCCTGTCTACCCTAATGGCAGAACTCAGTCTTCTCCCAGGGTGCTGCCTTTGGTGAGGTTGTACTTCAGTCTCTTTTGTATCATCGCCTTCCTTAAAATTGGCCCCTGAGCCTGCATTTCAGCACCGTCTGCCCAGCAGTTGCAAGAGATGAATCTCTTTAAAAACTGCCTTGGGGGCTTTCCGATATTCACAGTGTGCCTGAGTTGACAGCTGAATTGAGGCTGCATTTTCTATTTTCAGACATTCTGTATCAGTCAGGATTTGATCAGAAAAATAGAACCACTAGAAATGATCTAGATCGTGGGACTTATTATAGGGATTCGACCTTATGTAATTGTGGAGCTGGTTGTACAGTCTACATACAGCTATTGCCTTTGCATCACACTGGTCTCCACATACTCCTCCAAAGAGTTTCCTCAGGATAGCTATTCCTGTTGCTCTCCTAAATTATACTAAACTCATGTGAAGACAAACCTCAGATGAAAGTGACTCACGTAAATGAATGGTCAAGATGATAACAGAAAATACCAGATATCTAAGTGACTCAGTTATATACATTTTATTGACTTAGGGCTAAGAGAATGAAATCAAGAGTGAAAGAGTGGCACTGCTATAAAGCAAGGGCCAGGGGGAGACTAGAAATCTAAGTGTCCTCTCCAGTGAATCATGCAAGAGTACTTCTTCACAGCGTGAATCCTTCCCTGGCAAGTTCCTATTTTCGATTTTGTCTCTGAAGAACCGCTTGGGTGAAGAGGAAGGGCACTGAAGATGGGTTTATTTGAGAATGTTGACCTATCTCAGCCCACCCATAGAAAGAGATTCTTTTTTCTTCAGCAGACACCTTAGAAATGTTTCCAGAGAGGGCAACCGCTCCCAGAAGATGTGTAATCCTTATCAGTGTGGCAGAGGGGCTATCAAAGTGGCAAAGATCACATGGCTGTTAAGATAAAGGTTTGGCAGTTCCTGGGTGCGCTTATCAAGGTTTAGCAGTAAGCGAGTTTTGCTGCTTCGACTGCATTTAAAAAGTTCATTGATTTGTAGCTAATACCAAGTTGTCATAGTTTCATGAGTAACAGCTTGTGGTTTGCAGAATCAAAGCCTTTTCCTGAATCAATAATAGCAGATTCACTGAGGTGGCCTGAGCATCTGTAGAGAGAAGGGGGAAGGCAAGAAACATGCCCTGGTAGAGAGAAGGAGTAAATTTGGTCAGACTATAAGTGGTTTATAAAAGAGGGAAAATGACACTCTCCTTCCCAAAGCAGCCAAAATTCAGCCTTTTAAAAATTCAAACTGACCCATAAAGAGACTATTGTTGTGAAAACATTTATAGATTAAATATGTGCATACATACATATAATAAATTGACTCTAAGGGAGGGAAAAGGCCAAACTGAAGATTTTATAAAAGCTCATCAATTGGTTTAATCTTCATCAAGATGACTTTTCCACATCCTGAGCCTGGCATAACTGAGTATTTTTCTAGACCTAGCTTCTTGGAAAACATTGACCTCTACTTCTCTTTATTCCCTGGAGGAAAATATGCACGTGTGGGCAGGCACACATCCAGATTTGCGCACAGAAACCCATTATGTTGTCCCTAACTATACTAAGACATGTTTCTAATAATAATTTGGTGTTGTGCTGGACTTTCACAGCATTTTCTCAGCCTGCTCCATTTAAGCTTCATAGTATCCATGTTGAACTGAGAGCTGTCATTCTTATCCCCTTTTGAATGAGAAAAAATTTTAGTCTTAGAATCAGAACAACTAGCCCAATTTTCCTAGTGGTGCCCAGGGCATGCATGCTCAGTCACTCAGTCATGTCCAACTCTTTGCGACTCTATAGACTGTAGCCCAACAGGCTCCTCTGTCCATGAAATTTTCCAGGCAAGAATACTGAAGTGGGTTGCCATGTCCCCCTCCAGGGATCTTCCTGATTCAGGGATCAAACCCTCATCTCCTGTGTTCAGGGAAGACAGCACTAATTGATTGATGTACTGTTTTCCAAGAAGTTCAGACTAAATTTTATAATCCTTCCCTCAGTTAACTCTAGGCAGTCACTATCAATTGATGAGATGACATGAAAAGTAAAGCCTAGTTAATGTTCTGGACCCCAGTGATCTGCCTAAAGTAATAGGACTACTTCATGGTAAAGTCAAGTCACACATCTCTTCTTTCCATGCTTGCTTTATGAGCTAGAAAGATTTTACCCCTGTGAGGTAAGTTTGCCTTTGTCACAACCAAAAGCTATGGTCACTTGGGGATTTTTACATCCTTTCTTACAACTGCCAAACCCTATTCATGCTTGCTATTTTAGAAAGCTTAAAACATAACAGAGAGCTCCTAGAAATTTTGAAATTACATACCACATATGATATGTGGTTCACATCATACTTCTACAAGACCATGTTGCTCTAGATAATATGTAGCTGTCAGAATCTTTCCAAGCAAAGAATAGTGTTAAGACTAGTACTCCTTTTTTTATTTTTTTAACCATGTGGCATGTGGGCTCTTAGTTCTTTGACCAGGGATCAAGATCAAACCCACATCCCCTGCCTTGGAAGGGTAGAGTCTTAACCACTGGACTGCCAGGGAAGTTCCTAAAGACTTGTATTCTTTAATTTAAATATCTGTTGAGCCCAAATAATTTCTGAGAGTGATAAATGCCAAGAAAAAGATGAAGAAAGCAGAGTAAAGGGATAAAGAACGACAGTGGGTGGGGATGGGGTGAGCGATTACAGATGGGGTGATTGGGTAAAGTCTCTTTGAGGAGGTGAAAACTGGAGCAGAAACTTGAATGAAGTGAAAGGTTTGCCATCTGAAGAGCTGGGAATAGCAAGAGGAAAAGCCTCAAGAAGAATAAGTTATATGTGATTGAGAAACAGGATGGGGAATGTACTAGATGTCAGAGAGGCCATGGTGAGGAGTTGCCATTGTATTCTGGGCATGATGGGAGACCTCTGCTGAATATAAGGCATGTAAGTCGTGATTCAGTTTTAAAAGATTACATGACCAAATATTTATTTTTAAAGATCACTCTGAGTAGTGTGAACAATGTACTCAGCAAAAGGGGGAAAGAATAATGGTGCAGCAACAAGCTGGGGTCCCTCACTGCAAAATTTCAGTTGAAATTGTCCAAAAGGAAGATAAGCCTGATGATGAGAAGGGAGTAATCCATAAACAGAGACTGACTTGGAGTCATTAGCTGCGTAGGCTTGGGTCTTCGTAGAAGCAGACCTGTAGACAGAATTATACATGCAAGAGATTCATCAAGGGAAATGGCTGTGAAACCCTGTAATTCAGATTGGGACTTGAACCCACGGTCTTTTAACTGAGATCACACACCTGGTTTCAGGACTTGGTGAAGCTTAGGTTCTTGATGTCTCATTGTAGAAAGAATTCAGTGAGAGACAAACTGATAGATAAGAGGCGGATTTATTTGGAGAGAAACACACTCCACAGACAGTGGAGTGTGGGCCCTCTCAGAAGAAATATGGCCATGGTTAATTTTTATGGGCTGGTTAGTTTCATAGGCTGATGAGTGGGAGCATTGTTCCAACTGTTTTGGGAAAGAGCAAGGGATTTCCAGGAATTGAGCCACCATCCATTTTTTGGTCTCTGATGGTTGGCCTCAGAACTGTCCTGGAACTGATGGTATGTCATTAAGTTTCTCATGTGTTACAATGAGTGTGTTTGCTGAGGCTCTAGGTCTAGTGGAAGTTGACTCATCCATCATCTTGGACCTATCTGGTTCTAATCAGTTTATGTCATGTCCTATGCTTTTGAACTGTGGTGCTGGAGAAGACCCTTGAGAGTCCCTTGGAGAGCAAGAAGATGAAACCATTCAATCTTAAAGGAAATAAACTCTGAAAACTCATTGGAAGGACTGATCCTGAAGCTGAAACTCTAATACTTTGGCCATCTGATGTGAACAGCCAGACTCACTGGAAAAGACCCTGATGCTGGGAAAGACTGAAGGCAGAGGGAGAAGAGGGCAACAGACGATGAGATGGTTGGATGGCATCACCAATTCAACAGACATGAACTTGGGCAAATTTTAGGAGATAGTGAGGGACAGGGAAGCCTGGCGTGCTGCAGTCCATGGGGTCGTGAAGAGTCAGACATGACTTGGTGACTGAACAACATGGCTGTGTCATTCTTTTAAATTTTGTGCCCTGCCCTCTTCCTTCCTGTTTCACCAATAAAGGATAAAAAGGAGGAGGCAGACAAAGTAGAGAGAGCCATCAGGCAACAGGGCAGATGGGGCACTTGCAAAGGAGTAGGGGAAGGAAGCTTTGACCAGAGAAGTCTCAGACTGCAGTGCAGTTCCAAGCAAGGTTTAGCAGAACTCCTGATGCCATAATTGCCATAGGAATGGCCTGCTATGCTTAGTCATTTATCAGGAAACACCTCTGGGAAGCATGCCTTCATCAGGGATGTGGAGGTATATCCAGAAGGACAGCAACTGAGGCCATCAGTCATTTATGCTTCCCACAGCAGGAGATTAGAGCAGCTGGTTTTCATGGCCACCTTAGTAGCCAGAATGTGGACATGCCCATCTTCACCTGCCTTCTCAGGGACTTAGCTCTAACATCTTCATCCTATTCATCTACACTCAAACAAGCTTCAGGAATATGCATCTTTAGAAAGCCTCCTCTTGATCTCAAATCCTCTTCCAGACAATGCTTTCTCTTGTCTGCATGCACACCCATAACAACAAGTCCACCAAAGATGCTTCTACTTTCTCATCTCCATTCACTCGTCAATCCACACCTCTCTCTCTTCTGCTCCTCCAATGGCACTAAGGCTTTAAGACCACCAGCAACCTCCATTTTGCAACCTCTATTGCTGAATCCAATAAAGACTGACTTTCTCTTCTTACCTAATCTTAGCAGCATTTGATGAGGTTGATTGCTGCTGCTGCTGCTAAGTCGCTTCAGTCGTGTCCGACTCTGTGCGACCCCATAGATGGCGGCCCACCAGGCTCCCCCATCCCTGGGATTCTCCAGGCAAGAACACTGGAGTGGGTTGCCATTGCCTTCTCTGGACGAGGTTAATTATTCACTCCTTAAAATACTTTCTCTTTGCTGGTTTCTATGATATCACATTCATAGTATTCCTACCCCTCTTCTCATTTCTTGCTGGCTCTTACACTCCTAAACCTTCTCACTCTATTTTCCTTCAGTTTGGAAGAGCCTATCGCCTTCCTTTGTGGTGGGAAGCTGCCTTTACATCATATCTTTCATCCTTTCTTCTCTTGGGGCTTAAAGTAAAAACTCTGTGCTCAGTCCTCTAAGTTTTACCTCTTTGGAAATCATAAATCTTTCTTCTTTCCACAAAAATCTATCTCTTGCAAATGAAAAAGATTTATTTTTCCTACCTTTTTTTTTTTTTTGGCCGTACCTCACAGCATATGGAATTACAGTTGCCTGACCAGAGATCAGACTCCAGCTTCCTGCCATTGGAAGCACCAAGTCTTAACCCTTGGTGGTGGTGGTTTAGTCACTAAGTCATATCCCGCTCTTGCAACCCTGTGGATGTAGCCCACCAGGCTCCTCTGTCCATGGGATTTCCCAGACAAGAATACTGGAGTGGGTTGCCATTTTCTTCTCCAGGAGATCTTCCTGACCCAGGGATCAAACCCACATCGCCTGCATAAAGGTGGATTCTTTACTGCTGATCCTGTAAGGAAGCCCATTTTAACCATTGGACTGCCAAGCAAATCCCCCTACTTTTTTTTTTTTTTTTTTTTTTAAGTGATCTAACTTGAAAACCAGGCTAATCCTTATCTCTGTTCTAAACTTTGTCTGCCCTTCCCTGAAGCAATGGGATGTCTCATTTTCAATGGTGGGAAGTCTGGGACAAACCAAATTACTGAGAATGAAATATCTCAGCACCAGACTATCCATCAAGCATATCCACTTGTCTGTCTCAGAGGCATATCGAAACATTACATGCTTAAAATCTGTGCTCCACCCCATATCCAAATCTGCACTGTCTCTAATCCAGCTCCACAAGAGAATGCTTCCTCTGTTCATTCAGTTGCTCAAGTCATGAATCTGGGAAACAGGTTCTTGTTTCCAACCCCTCCCTTTCATCCATCACCTCCAGTGGAAGACCAGACCTTTCCCATTCTGCTATTCCCACTCCCAATTTTCTCTCACCTCTGTTCACTTTTCTCCCTCTCTACTCTCCAGCCCAACTCTTAACCATCAATGTGTCTTCTCTGGATTACTGAAATAACCTTCCACTGGTCTCCCTGCTTTCCTTCTTGCTTCTTTCTAATCCCATCTAGACACAGTTGCTGAATGATCAAAGCCCAGCAGGTCATGTGAATACCTTGTTCTATATTCTCTCAATGGTTTCCCATTGCACTTGCAGTAAAATACAAGATGCTTAATGTGGCCTACAAAGCTTCACACATTCTATCTGCTGTCTCAGTCTCTAGACTCACAGCAAGCTGCTGTGTTGCCCCAGGCACCAACACAGGTGTTCCCATATTCTCTGAATGCCCTGAGCATTTTCCTCCCTCTGAGACATCACAAAGCCTAATCCTTTTTCTCCCCAACACCCATCCTTTGCCTTCTATTCCACTTCCTACCTCAGACTCCTCAAAGGGAATTTTCCTCAATCCAAATTAGATCCGTAAGTTACACTCATGGTACCCTTTTCTTTTCCATCATGGCAATGATTGTTGCCTGTGGTTTAAAGTCACTTATGAGGTGTACCTATTAAATGTTTGCATCCCCGCTAGACGTAAAGGCAGGAATTATGTCATTGCTCATCAATTAGCATAATCTCTAACACAAAGTACAGACTCACTATTTGCTAAATAAGTAAACAGTCTCGTATAGGTTGAATAACAAAGGAAGAAGGAAGAAGATGGAACCTTAGGGAAAAAAGAACATGCAAAGGGCTGCCCTGCTTGTCCAGTGGTTAAGAATCCATCTGCCAACGCAGGGGACATGGGGTTCCATCCCATGCATCCGGGAAGATCCCACATGCAGTGGAGCAATTAAGCCGATGTGCCACAACTCTTGAGCCAGTGTTCTAGAGCCCATGAGCTGTAACTACTGAAGTCCACGTGTTGTAGAGCTCACGTTCCACACCAGAGAAGCCACCACAATGAGAAGCCGGGGCACCATAATGAGGAGTAGCCCCCGCCGGCCACAACTAGAGAAAACCATGCACAGCAATGAAGACCTAACACAGCCAAAAATAAGAGTAAATAAATGAATAAACCTTTACAAGAAAGAGAGAAAGAGAACTTGTAAAGAGGAAGCAAAGGAAGAGGAACCAGCAAAGGAAATAGAAAATTGTAGAGTCAGAAGAGAAAAAAAAAAAATGTATGATTTTGAGAGAATTGCATGTTGGAAAACTGGGCAGAGTTTTTACTATATGCCCCATACAGAAAATACCAAGTGTTGGTGAGGAACAACTGGAGTTATCACACATCACTGATACAAGTGTGAAATGGTACATGCACTGTTTGGCAATATCAAAGCTGAGCATATGCGTACTTCCTGCACCAGCAATTCTTCTCCCAAGTTTATGCCCAAAAGAAAGAAGAATGCACATGTGCGCACCATAAATACATGGACGGGAATGTTTACTGCAGCACTATTTATTGTAGTTTAAAATTGTCGTTGTTGTTGTTTTTAGTTGCTAAGTCATGTCTCACTCTTTTGCGACCCTATGGACTGTAGCCCGCCAGGCTCCTCTGTCCATGGAGTTTCCCAGGCAAGAATACCGGAGTGGGTTGCCATTTCCTTCTCCAGGGGGTCTTCCCAACCCAGGGATTGAACCCACATCTTCTTCATTGACAGGCAAAGTCTTTGTCAGTGAGCCACCAGGGAAGCAGTTAAAAATTAGAATAATCCAAATGCCCACCAACAGTAAAATGAACAAATAATCATATATTCATGCAATGGGATATCATATAACAATGAAAATGAATGAATTACACTACACACAATGACCTGAATGTATCTCACAAACTTATTGTTGTGCAAAAGTAGTCAGGCATAAAAGAGTGTATAGTATTTGATTCTATTTGTTTAAAATTCAAAACCAAGCAAAACTAATCAGCAGTATTAGAACTCAGAATAGTGGTTGCCTTAGGGAAGAGTATGAAGTGCTGGGGCACAAGTGGGATTTTGGGGAGCTGGCATGTTCTGGTTCTTGACCTGGGTTTACTTTGTGATTATTCATTGAACTGTACACTCATGATTTATGCATCCTATGCTGCTGCTAAGTCACTTCAGTCGTGTCCGACTCTGTGCGACCCCACAGATAGCAGCCCACCAGGCTCCCCTGTCCCTGGGATTCTCCAGGCAAGAACACTGGAGCGGGTTGCCATTTCCTTCTCCAATGCATGAAAATGAAAAGTGAAAGTATCCTATGTTAGACTTCAATAAAAGTTTACTTAAAAAGACAACTTGGTAGTCTTCTATTTAAATTGCTTAGCTGCTAGCTGCTAATAGATTATCACTGAATCTTTTCAGGAAATGAAAGTGTTGGTGTGTATGCCGCTTAGTGTGTATGTATGTGTGGGTGTCGAACAGTGAATATTCTTCAGAAATGCAGTCAGGTGAAAGGAAACATCAAATTTATTATGCTGTCTTAAATAACTTGGCTTATGTGCCACAGTGTTTCCATAAACGATTCTCTATTCAATGAGAGTCAATCTACTTGTATTGTTAGAAGGATCTGAAGTAACCCCAACCCTATGCTACATCTATCAAATTTCATTTTACCCTCTCCTTTTATTCAGTAAATCATTCAATCACTGAGCATTTTCTCTGCACCAATCCCAGTGAGAGCTGGTGGGGATTCAGAGAAAACTCTCTATCTCCCTCTCTTATCTCTTTTCTTAGGGCCTTAGGAATTCAGCAGGGATGCTTGCCAAGAGTGTCTGAGCCTCAGGAATAAGGGCAAGACTGTGTGAGGTTTTCACCTAGAATAGCTGGAAACTGTATAATCAAAGGGGCAAGGGAAACCAGAGTCCACTGGGAGAGAGAATTGGTTCAAAGAATCTGAAATGGTAGGCATGCTGACTTCAGGAAACAGATGCTAAAGAGATCAGGCACAGGTCAGGAAATAGCTGTAAAGATGACCCAAGGGGACTTCCCTGGCAGTTCAGTAGTTAAGACTCCCTGCTTCTACTGAGCAGGCCAGGGGTTCCATCTCTTGTGGGAGAACTTAGATTCCACCAGTCATGCAGCAAAAGAGATAACCCAGGGCTTCCCTGGTGGAGAAGGAAATGGCAACCCACTCCAGTATTCTTGCCTGGAGAATCCCATGGACGGAGGAGCTTGGTGGGCTACAGTCCACGGGTCGCAGAGTTGGACACAACTGAGCGACTTCACTTTCACTTCACTTTCCCTGGTGGCTCAGTGGGAAAGAGTCGGTAAAGAGTCCGCTGGCCAATGCGGGAGACATGGGTTTGACCCCTAACCCAGGAGGATCCCACATGCCACGGAGCAACTAAGCCCATGTGCCACGGCTGTTGAGTCTATGCTCTAGAGCCAGGAGCCGCAGCTATTGAGCCCATGTGCTGCAACCACTGAAGCCCTTGCACCCTAGAGCCTGTGCTCCACAACAAGAGAGGCCACCGCAACGAGAAGCCTGTGCGCCACAACTGGAGAGGGGCCTGTGTAGCAGCGAAAAGGATAGCACAGCCAAAAAGAATAAATAAAATTATTAAAAAAAAAAAGATGCCCCAAGATAACAGAGACGGCAGAGAATCAAGAGTGGCAATAGGTGGGATCCATAACTGGGTGGATTTGTAAGGAGTGCAATGGCACCCCACTCCAGTACTCTTGCCTGGAAAATCCCATGGACGGAGGAGCCTGGTAGGCTGCAGTCCATGGGGTCGCTCAGAGTCGGACACGACTGAGCGACTTCCCTTTCACTTTTCACTTCCATGCATTGGAGAAGGAAATGGCAACCCACTCCAGTGTTCTTGCCTGGAGAATCCCAGGGACAGGGGAGCCTGGTGGGCTGCCGTCTATGGGGTCGCACAGAGTTGGATACGACTGAAGTGACTTAGCATAGCATAGCATGGTCTCTAAAACTTTAGAAACAATGTTAAGTGACTAAAAGTCTAGCAGCCTTCTGTAATCCCTGCATGCATGCTAAGTCACTTCAGTCGTGTCCAACTTTTTGTGACCCTATGGACTATAGCCCACCAGGCTCCTCTGTCCATGGACTTCTCCAGGCAAGAATACTGGAGTGGGTTGCCATGTCCTCCTCCAGGGGATCTTCCCTCGCACCAGCAATCCTTAAAAAAAAACTGTTTGTAAAATACTCCAACCTCTGAATGCTCACTGCATGTTACAGTCTCTGTAACAGTGAAAAAAGGAAAGCAGCCTAAATGTCGCTCACCTGAAGGATGGATTAGTGGGTCATGATATGTTCATACAGGGCAGTAGAAGCAGAAGACCCAGCACTCCATGTATCAACCTGGGCAACGCCAAAGCGTAATGTTACTAGTTGCAGAAATCTACACTCTAATGCCATTTACATACAGAGTTTTAGAACACATAGAAAATTAGGGTTGTGTGTGGATCCAAGTTGTAAAAGTACAGAGTGCACGGGCATGACCATTGCTGGAGAGGGAAGTGACTCCCGGAAATAGGGAGAAAGGAAAGCAACCAGAAAGGGAACATAGTACATATATTTGTAGTATTTTTAAGCTCACAAGTGGAAACCCCAAGTTCATTATTTTTACTACCTGTTTTTTTTCCTACATGTCAGAGATATTTCATAAATACAAAAAATGTTTGAGCCACACACCAAAAAAGTCCTGCCTGCCAGGGAGGACTGTGCCTGCCTGACCTGTAATACACCAGTACAGGTGAATGCGTCACAAAAAACTGACATAGGCATCAAAGATATCCAGAGCCCATTTCTAATGGTGGCAAGAGGGAGGGCATGGGGCCAGGTTAAAGAAAAAAAAAAAAATCTGGCTTTCTGGGAAAGAAGCTTTGGCAGTATGTTATCTGAAAACAAAATGACATGTTCTCAGCACTGATGCAGGGTTAAAAGGTTTACATCCATGTGAAAACCTGCCCAAACCACCATGTCCAGACCCTGTGACATGTAGGCAGGCAGGCAGGCAGGCAAGGATGACTCAACTCTCAATAGCTGGAGTCTGGGAAACAGCATGCCCGCAGAACTAGGCGCCGTGATGTTTTGGAATATGTGTCGGTGAGGTTCTCCATGTTAAGTAGCTTTACACGTTGTTATTAGAATCACGTTAGCGCAGTGCTACAGCAAACGTCCCACGTCCACAGATGATTCTTTCCTAGAAACCTATTGGTTTGCTTTTCTTCTCTTTTCCTTCTGAATAGCGGCTGACAGACAAAGGCGAGCTGGCCTGGGCCTTTGATGCCAATGCCAATTGAACAATAGCCCTGCTTGTGGCAATCACCCTCTTTGTTCAGCCAGGAGAATGCTGAAGCTGTTGCTCTCGTTGGATCCCGTGTATGTGGGTGGCCAGAGCAAGGTGCATTTGGCAGCCAGATGTAGATTCTGGGTGGTATGAGCTGACTGTCCACACAGCTAAAGCTGGGGACTTGGCTGGGACTCCCCTGACCAGTGCAATCAGAGAGACCAGATGGACTCGCCTCCTGGTCCTTTGAAGATGGTATCCTTTATTTAGCTAAAGGGGAGAGGCAGCCAACCATCTGACCTGGAAAGCGTTCTCGGGCAGCCTGGCTCTTTCTGTGCACATCTAAAAGAAAGGGAAAGGGCACTGTTGAAAGGAAATTTAGGGAGCGCCTTTGCAAGCCACTGAGGAGTTTGTAAAATCACACTTAACAAATGGGCACCAGAGGTTCCATTAACCATTGGCAACTTCCCATTTATTTTCCTGCGGCAGCTCCACTAAGAAGGCAGATGACACTACAGGGAATTTGTCACCATTTCTAGGGGTTTTCTTGCTAGTGCTGCTATGGCCACCAGAGCCTTTTCTAGCTGTGGGAGCTGCTCCTCACTGTAGATCACCCTCCTTAGAAAGACAATCTGGATGTGACTGGTAGGTTGGGGTGCAAGGGCTTTGCTTACCACACCCTTGTTTGTACTGTTCTCAGGTGGAGATACTGACTTCCTATCACACTCCCAAGAGGATCCGGTTATGACCAAGGCGTGTTGTGTTAGCCAGTCAGTCGTGTCTGACTCTTTTCAACCCACCAGGCTCCTAAGTCCATGGGATTCTCTAGGCAGGAATACTGGAGTGGTAGCCATTCCCTTCTCCAGGGGATCTTCCTGGCCTAGGCATCGAACCCAGATCTCCTGCATTGCAGGTGGATTCTTTACCATCTGAGCCACCAGGGAAGCCCTGTGATCACAGTGGGCTCAGCATAGAGCTCCACCCTGCCCACATCAGATCCTGGAATTCCTTTAAAATGCAGGCTAGGCTCTGTACTTCAACAAATCCATTTGAAATCAACCGACCACCTTGTGTTTTGAACTCTAATCCAGTTTCCACACTGTGGCTTCATACTCTCCCTGGCTAAGCCCTTTCAGATAGTCTACCTAATTGGATGGTATTCCCAATTTGGATGAGTGTTTCACCCCTTAATACAACTCTTTCCCCATAGAGCCTGCTCTAGTATCCTGCTCAACTCAATACTTGTTGGAGTTAAGGTGGAGATACAGGAGCACAGGGCCACTGTGCACAGTTGCATAAGTTATTCACTGCACAGTCTTCCAGACAAGATGTGAATGGGGACGGAAATACCATTCAAGAGTCCTATGGACTTACAGTATCTCCATCGCATCAGTACCTAATTTGTGCAAGTGCCAGTGTTAGTGTTTTACCTAATCAAATCAACACACCTTTTTAAAATTTTTATTTTATTTATTTTTTTGCCCATTGCAAACAGCTCTTGGGATCTTAGTTCCCTGAAGAAAAGTGAAAGTGAAAGTTGCTCAGTGGTGTCCAACTCTTTGTAACCCCATGGACTAAACAGTCCTTGGAAATCTCCAGGCCAGAATACTGGAACTGGTAGCCATTCCCTTCTCCAGGGGATCTTCCCGACCCAGGAATCGAACCAGGGTCTCCTGCATTGTAGGTGGATTCTTTTCCAGCTGAGTTACCAGGGAAGCCCTTGAAAGGGAAAGGTGCTCAGTCGTGTCTGACTCTTTGTGGCCCCGTGGACTATACAGTCCATGGAATTCTCTAGGCCAGAATACTGGAGTGAGTAGTCTTTCCCTTCTCCAGTGGATCTTCCTGACCCAAGAATTGAACTGGGGTCTCCTGCATTGCAGGCAGATTGTTTACCAGCTGAGCTACCAGGAAAGCCCCCTGACCAGAGATCATAGTGAAAGCTCAGATTCCTAACCGCTGGACTAATTTCTGTTACTAGTGTTACCTATTTTTATTCCACTGTGATTGAAGAACATACTTTGCATAATTCCAATCCTTTTAGACTTATTGAAGGTTTGTTTATGGCCTAGTATATGATCTGTATCCAAGGATGTTCTATGTGCTCTTGAGAAGAATATATATCTTGAAGAGTATTTTATAGAAATTGGTTATCTCTAGTTTGTCTATAATGTTGTTCAAGTTCTTTATTTCCTTGTCAAGGTTCTGCCTGGTTGTTCTATCCATTATAGAAAGTGGGGTATTGAAGTTCCCAATCATAATTATTGAATTTTCTGTTTCTCTCTTCAGTTCATCAGGCTTTTGCTTCATGTATTTTGGAGCTATGTTTTTATCTTTATTGTTATTTATTTTTATTTATGTTTTGGCTGCACCCCACAGCTTGCAGGATCTGAGTTCCCCAGTCAGGAATCGATCCTGTACCCTCGGCAGTGGGGAGTGTGGAGTCCTAACCACTGGACTGCCTATGATTTGAGATGCATTTATGTTTGTAATTGTTAAATCTTCCTGATGAATTGACCCTTTTATCATTATCATTATCATTGCCTCCTTATCTCTAGCAACATTTTTGTTTTAAAGACTATAGTATCTGATAATAGTATAGCCGCTCCAGCTTTCTTATAGTTGCTATTTGCATGATATACATTTTTCAAATCCTTTTACTTTCAAAATATTTGTATCTTTGAATCTAAAGTATGTGTCTTGTAGACAGAATATAGTTGGACCTCGTTTTTTATCCAGTGTGTTAATGCCTCTTAATAGAGTTATTTAATCAGTTCACATTTATTGTTATTATTGATATAGTTGAATTTACGTATGCCATTTTACAGTTTGCTATCTATATGTCTCATATAATTTTCATTCTTCTGTCCTTCTTTACTGTTTTCTTTTGCATCAGTTAACTGTTTTCTAGTGGAACATTTAAACTCCTTCTAATGATTCTTTCACTATGTACAGTTTTAGGACTTAATAGTTTCTCAATGACTTACTATATACATCTTAACTTATAAGAATCTACTTCAGATTAACCTCAGTGAGATATAAAAATGTTCAGGAAGATTCCCTGAAGAAGGAAATGGCAACAAGCTCCAGGATTCCTGCCTGGGAAATTCCATGGACAGAGGAGTCTGGTGGGCTGGGTCCATGGGGTCGCAAAAAGTCAGACACGACTTAGTGACTCAACAACAACAACATATAGCTCTATTGCCCCCCTCCAAAGACCTCCTCAGACTTTGCATTCTGGAACGTTAACTCCAAAATACACTTTGAAAAGCTGCATAGCTTTATACGCCTCTTTTTCTTAACTTAATAATTCCCTATATTATTACAAACTCTTCATAAATATCATTTCTAATTATTTCTTTTTTTGGCTGCACCATGGGGCTTGTGAGCTTCCCTCATGGCTTAGCTGGTAAAGAATCTGCCTGCAATGTGGGAGACCTGGGTTTGATCCCTGGGTTGGGAAGATCCCCTGGAGAAGGGAAAGGCTACCCACTCCAGTATTCTGGCCTGAAGAATTCCATCATCTGTATAGACCATGGGGTTGCAAAGAGTCGGACACAACTGAGCGACTTTCACTTACTCACTCATGGGGTTTGTAGGATCTCAGTTCCTTGACCAGGGATTGAAAACCAGGCCATAGCAGTGAAAGCTGGGAACCCTAACCACTAGGCAACCAGGGAACCCCTTCATTTCTAATTATTGCACAACAAGTCCATCAGGTTGAATATACCACAATTTAAAAAACTTTAAAAAAAAAAAACCTTTTATTTTATATTGGAGTATAGCCATTTAATAATGTTGTGATAGTGTCAGGTGGACAGCAAAGGGACTCAGCCATAAAAAACTTTATTTTAGAACAGTTTTAGATTTAGAGAAAGAATGGGAAGATAACACAGATTTTCAATACATGCTACACCCAGTTTTACCTCTATTGTCTATGATTTACTTTTGTTTCGTTCTAATTTTTCACCATTTTAAGTAATGCCATGGTGAATATATTGTGCATTAGCATTTCTGTATTTTAAGTTTTTTACATGAGGTAGACTTTTTACGGAGAAGGCAATGGCACCCCACTCCAGTACTTTTGCCTGGAAAATCCCATGGATGGAAGAGCCTGATAGGCTGCAGTCCATGGGGTCGCTAGAGTCGGACACGACTGAACGACTTCACTTTCACTTTTCACTTTCATGCATTGGAGAAGGAAATAGCAACCCACTCCAGTGTTCTTGCCTGGAGAATCCCAGGACGGGGAGCCTGGTGGGCTGCCGTCTATGGGGTCACACAGAGTCGGACACGACTGAAGTGACTTAGCAGCAGCAGCAGATTTTTTACAGAGATTCAATTACCAAAGTCAAAATATTTTAGAATGTATTAGACTTTATAAGATTAAAGTTCCAGGCTTGGGTCTGTTATCACAATTCTGCTTGGCATCAGCATAGTAATTACATTATGATTTCTGGGTTTGTTCCTGTGAAAGGTGTACTTCTTAAGTATAGTCTGTAGTGTAAGACGGTCATGAAACTAAATAGTTTCTAAGAATTGACTGAGGTCCTTGGTATGAGATGATCTAAACACCCCCAAATAGACCTATTTAAGTCTAACCATGCCAGTCACACTTACTGATCAGCCTAACCATAATTAAATATATAACAAGGCAATTAGCCTTTTCAATTTGACCACAAGATAGAGAATTCAACAAAAATTATTTACATTTGGTCCCATGTGGTAGAAAGTTGGTCTAGACGAGTCAGTCATTCTCGAAGTATGGTCCCCAGACCATCAGAATCACTGGTCTGGAGAGACCAGATAGTGAGGAATGACCTTAACATTCAGGTGCAGAAGTCAAAACCCCTAAACCTTCAAATCTGACATGTTTAACCTCACATTCAGCACCAAGTACTTGTGCATGTTGGCTACAAACACTTCACCTTTCCCCAGTTGATAAGATAAAGGACAAAGGAAGGATATAGATAAACATCAAGATAACCATTTGGGAGTGATCTGATATAGGAAAAGGAGGTAATAAATCACTGACGTTATAAAACCACTTTTTGGTATTCAGGCCAGGCTGACTATGGCTGGAGTGAGGTTGCTTGAGCTCAAAGCCCATAGCAGGCAAATTCAATATTCTCTCTCAACTGGCATTTGAGAGCAAGGTCTTGGTATAGCCTGTGCCTCTCCTGCCATGAGTAACTCCCAAGATGTAGAGAAAGGGCAAGTTAGAAGGCTCCTGGGACTCTATTATTTTTTTTTAATTTATTTGTATGTTTTGGGTTGCACTGGGTCTTCGTTGCTGTGCAATGGCTTTATCTAGTTGCAGCAACCGGGGGCCACTCTCTAGTAGCCGTGCACAGGCTCCGCAGTGCGGTGGCTTCTCTTGTTGCAGAGCACGGGCTCTAGGTGTGTGGGCGTCAGTGGTTGTGATCAGCAGGCTCTGGACCACAGGCTCAGTAGTTGTGGCGGCCCACAGGCTTAGTTGCCCGCAGCATGTGGAATCTTCCCAGACCAGGGACTTAACTCACGTCCCTTGCATTGGCAGGTGGATTCTTAACCCCTGGTCCACCAGGAAAGTCTTGGGACTCTTGAACCCATGGCTACAGTTCAGAGGCTGTAGAGGCTACCATGCCACCTGAGTAGCCATTGGCCTATGGCCCATGGTGAGTGACACTGTGGCAGAAGGGAACCATGGTCACATAGCCTGGGAGAGTCATCTCAGAGAGGGCATGAAAGTTTCTGAGGCTTTGCAGAAAAGCTGCACCAGTGTGCTTTCCCTCACCCACCCTGGTGGCGATGAGAATGTGAGTGTTGTAGTACGAAAAACAGGGCTTAGTTTGCATGCCTTGTGTTCATTTTTAAAATCATATAAAGTCTGGGGAATTATAAATACTTCAGAGCATAAAGGATCAAGCCAAACCCTAGCAAGCTGAAGGGTTCTCCTAGTGTGCATAAGCTCCAACTTCTTCCTCATCCTGGTCCCTGGGAGTAGGTGATTGGCTGTGGGGTAGTCAGAATATAAATGGGGATGAAGCATAGCAAACCAGGGAATGGCCCCAGATCCTTCTCCCAGTCCTGTGTGCTGGAAGTCGAGGCAGGGAATAGGGAAGAGAGGAGGAATAGAATTAGCCATGCTCAGGTCTAAAGGAAGCTGGAAGTTAAAAGAGACCTTGTCACCTGAAGAAGAACAAAGTTGGCTGGGGCCAGAGGGAGGTTTTATTGTTGTTCAGTTGCCAAGTCAGGTCCAACTCTTTGTGACTCCGTGTACTATAGCACACTGGGCTTCCCTGTTCCTCACCATCTCCCCAGGTTTGCTCAAACTCATGTCCATTGAGTCGGCAACGCTATCCAGTCATTTCATCCTCTGTCATCCCCTTCTCCTGCCTTCAACCTTTTCTAGTATCAGGGTCTTTTCCAATGAGTCGGCTCTTCACATCAGGTAACCAAAGTATTGGAACTTCAGCATCAGCAATCAGTCCTTCCAGTGTTGATTTCCTTTAGGATTGAATGGTTTGACCTCCTTGCATTCCAAGGAACTCTCAAGAGTCTTCTCCAGCACCACAGTTTGAAAACATCAATTCTTCAGTGCTCAGCCTTCTTTATAATCCAACTGTCACCCTCTAAATAAAGAGGGGGACCACCTGATGCGAAGAAGTGACTCATTGGAAAAGACCCTGATTCTGGGAAAGATTGAAGGCAGGAGGAGAAGAGGACAACAGGGGATGAGATGGTTGGATGACATCACCGACTTGATGGACATGAGTTTGAGCAAGCTCCAGGAGTTGGTGATGGACAGGGAGGCCTGGCGTACTGCAGTCCATGGGGTCTCAAAGAGTTGGACACGACTGAGTGACTGAACTGAACTGAACTGTCTGATCTATGACTGAAGGGCAAATAGGGGAGGAAAAAAATCTCTAGAGGACCTCCAAATATAGGAACCCCACTCCTGGGTGGGCAAAGTGGAAATATTAGGTCTAAAAGGTACAGTTGCCACTTTTGCTCCAGAACTCAATAATTGTTAGGAACTACCCAAAAAAGCGGAAAAGACCCACATTTCTTATTGTAAACCCAAATGCTTTCCAGGTTTACCAATCTGAGGTACTTTAGCAGATAATCCCAAATGTATCTAGTGCCAAATCCCCACCCACATAATCGTCAGACCTCTGACCCTGTGGGCATTTCCCCTCCCAGTTGTGATCCCCCTGGAGCACTCAGAAGGTCTTCCAGGTGCTCCTGTGGGAGCCTGGCCCACCGCCTGAGCCCTGCTCCAAACTGTGACCTCAGCCTTCCCCTCGGGCCAAGAGCTCTGGCAGCCTGCTCACAGCCTGCCGCCCACAAGGAAAACCGTTCTGGGACACCCTGTTACTCTACCAAGAGAAGCAAACAACTCTTTGTCACTTGTCATGTTTGGTCTGGGGACTGGGACAAATTAAGATATTCAGGCCAAAGAGCAATCTGGAGTTCAGAAGACCAGGCAGGTCAGTTTGTACTGCATTTTTATGGGCACAAATAAGTACTATGGAAACTGGCATTACTGATAATTGCCTCTGATGAACAGCAGTATGCTACAGCGCTCTGTGGTTTCATCATGGCTCTAATGTTAAGACACACGATATGACTTCCACATGAAATTTTTCAGTTTTTTTCCTTAATTTTCACGGATCGTCAGAGATGATAATGGTTAGTGTTCACTCAGCTAGCTCTGGCCTGGCAGAAGATTGCAGAAAGAAATAGCCTAACAGCGACTAGTCCTTTACACTGGGTTCAGACGGCCTACCTGTGGCCAAGGCCAGGGTATGGAGAGGATCATTAAGGACAGGCTGCTTTTGGTAAACTTGTCCACATTCCTAGCATTAGCGTTAGGCGCTCAGTCATGTCCAACTCTTTGTGACCCCATGGACTGGAGTCCATCAGGCTCCTTTGTCCATGGGATTTTCCAGGCAAGAATACTGAAGTGGGTTGCCATTTCCTTCTCCAGTCCGCATTCCTAGGAGGAGAAAAATCTCATCCAATAGACTGATCAATTCCCATGATGGCATGGGTCAGCATGTTTTTACATTAAAATTTGTTTGCCTTTTAAACCTCTACTGATTTTTTTTACTCAAAAAGTAATGCATCGTTCAAGCAAATCAAATAATTCAAAGGCATTTAATAACCTCTCCCTTTTCCTTTCCCTTTAGTCCATCTAACGTTTCAGTGCCACCATGTTGAGTTTGCCATTTTTCCCACGTTTCTTTAAATGCACCTGAACATATTTACATATATAAGGTGTGGGTGGTGTTTTTTTTTTTTTAATAAAGCAGTTCTAATTGTTAGATACTGGTCTGTGACCCTCTAGTGCCAGGAAAACAAACTCAAACCTGTGTTCAGAGCTGTGTGTACTGAGTAGCCAGAGTTATTATGTTGCTGTTGTTCAGTTGCTAGGTCTGTCTGACTCTTTGCAGCCCTGTGGACTATAGCATGCCAGGCTCCCCTGTCTGTCACTGTCTTCCAGAGTTTCCTCAGATTCATGCACACTGAGTCCGTGATGCTAACTAACCATCTCATGCTCTGCCACTCCCTTCTCCTTTTGCCTTCAATCATGTCAAATTGTAATATCTACTGTGTGAGAGACAGTGTTCTTGGGTCCTTAGCTGTCACCTTATTTATCTCTTACAGCAAACCTATGAGCTAGATACTATTATTATCTCCATTTTGCAAATGAGAAAACTGAGGCCAGCACAGTTAAGCAGTTCCCCACTTGACCATGAGCTCTGTAAGTGAAGAAACCCTGTTTTTTCCACCAGTGTATCACCTGCATCCAACATAGAGTTGACACGTAGTAGAGCCTGGTGCATAGATTTTGGCTATGCTATGGTTGTGAGTTCATGTAGACAGCAAGTGGTGAGGCAGGGTCTGAACCTGTGCCTGCCCCTAGCTACTTTGGTATCTTTGAAGTAGTGGCCCTGGGGAGGGGGTACTGAGCTTTGCATGCTGGGGCCTCTCTTTAGTTCTTGGGACCACAACACAACACTCCCTTCTGAGCCTGTTCAGGCTAAGCAGGGTGAGTGAGGTGACCACCTGAACTGGCAAGTAGAACCACGCCCCCAATAGAATTCCTTCCTCAGGGCAACTGTCTGCAGTTTTATTCCATCTAATATTCCTGTGACTTGGTGTGCAGAATGTCTATAAAGGCAGACAAAGAGCAAAGCTTTCTGGAGACTGGCAAGTGGCCAGTGCTTCTGCTTTGCTGACTGAGGAGAAACAAATGAAAAATGAATGGATGGATCTGCTCTAGACGCTCATGCACCAGGCACATTCACTAGCAGGATATGCAGTTTGCTCCCGGAACGGTCAGTGGTTTTGTGAATGAAGATACTGAGATTCAGGGAGATATAATAATGGTCCACAGCTCTAAGGGGCCCAGACTCTATACGGTTGTATAGAGTCTCTCACACTTACCCTTAAAAAAGACCAACATTTTAAAATCTGGATTTGAATTGAGGGTGTTTGTTTCTGAGCTGAGTAATGTTTTGAGGCTGGCTAGTACATTTTTGGAGCCAACTCTCTCACAGCCTTCTGTCCTGTCCTTCCCCCACTTCTGCCTGCCCCTTCATAGCACACGTGTGCACAGTCCCACACCTGGCACCTCTGCCCCTCAGGTTGCATTTTCTTACCTTCCCTCAATCAGTCTTGCCAGAATTAAGTGAAACCAACCAGTCCTAAGGAGGTTCCTTGGCTGCTCTTCGGCTTGGCAGCTTGTTAATTCTGAAGGGGAGGATTGCATTTGAGAGCAAGTATTACCTTTATCTTCTTGTGATGCTGGTTTGTGATTTCCCTGCCACTGCTGTGAATAGTAGGTATTGGAAAACAGAAAAAAAAAAAAAAAGAAAGAAAGAAATGGTTAACCTCTTCATTGGCCTTCAGCATGGTGGCTCCAAAAAGCTGTTGTGAATAGCTCTTGGTAACAAATGGGATTATATTCTTCTTCGTCATCCACCCTTTTCACCCCAGTACAGTAGCAGTGCTGAGACCTTCAGGGATCACATCAACTAAATCCCAAGTTAGAGGTATTTTAAATTCAAAAATCCACACTCAGTTGCACCTGTTCTTTCCTGGCTACCATGGTGAATTTGGGCTTTGCATCTAACGCCTTGAAAATTTATTTTAAAGTAAGTGGAGGCTTGTTTTGAAGTTGAAAAGTTATTTAAACATGCATCCTGGACAGCATGGCCGAAAGTGGAGTATAAATGCATCAGGATCCCCACTTGAGATTTTCATTTTAGCCCAGTGCATTCAAAGCAATAATCTACATTGTGCCCAGCCAAGTAGTGAGTGACTATGCTAGGAGGATTAAAGGATTATTATTTTTTTAATCCACTGGAACCCAAGCCATGATCCCTCTCTCAGTAACATTAATAACTATAATGGACTACATTCAGATATCTCTTTTCTTCAAGAGTCTCAAAATGTTTTGTTTTGTTTTGCCAAATGTAACTTACCAAATCACAGGTTGATTTTTAAGAACTAGAAAAAGCCTCAGAGATCAAACCAGACAAACTCCTTATTTAAAGCTGATGTTTGAGGCCCAGGCAAGATGGATGACTCGGTCTCTCATAATCCACTTACTGACAGAGCAAAACTCAAACCCAGACCATCATATTCTTAGCCTGTAGTTTTTCCTCCCACACTCTTGTCTTTCAAGGTATGCTCTGGGGATTTACTACATGGCATCACCAAAGAGCTTGTAAGAAAAGCAGAATCTCAGGCGCCACCCGGGCCTGCTCATTCTGAACCTGCATTTTAACAAGAGAGCTCCTGCAGTGTCCATGTGCACATTCAAGCCTGAGAAGCCCTGCTTTCCATCTCTCTGCCACTGCCCGCAGCTCTGTGACCTTTGCATTTGACATCAGACCATTTTCTGGACATGCCCAAGAAAGTGCAATAAAATAAGTACAATAATCCTGTGGAAAGAACACTCCTTAAGAAAAGTGTTATAGTGACATCTGACCACAGCAATGAAAGAGAAAGATCAGAAGAGAATCCCTCTGGCACTTTTGCAGAGAACTTAAGCTGTGCACTTGGAAAAACAGGGTCCCTGCTCTGAATAAGCTTATCATCAGGTGAAAGAGAGAAATGTAGGGTCCAGGAAGCAAAAATTTTATTGAATTCTAAATCAGGATGCAAAGAGTTTAGGGAAATTTTCCTGCGGGACACCTTTAATTTATCCTCCCCCCTGTTGCCAGAGAGAAATTTCTACATAGCAGCATTGACTAACTCTTGTCCTTCAGTGATCCACCACTGCCAGCAGAATAAAGTCCAAAGTCCCCTGTGCTATTCCTGAGATTCCTCTTCAGCCTCAGCATCCTTTCCACATCACCCCTTCTCATACCCTTGTGCCCCAGGAACACTGGGCTGCCTGCAGTTCCCTAGTCAGCCGTGCCTTTGTTCATCTCAAAGACACCTAAATAATTCATCCTCCCTTCCCCATCCCTTCATCCGGCTAATTGTTTCTCATCCTTGTGGTCACTGACAACATGCAAGAAATGCTCTTCAAATTTTAGATAGATGCCTCTCCTCTATATTCGCATTATGCCCTGAGCTATGGACTAGATGTTGGTATCCTCCCAAAATTGATGTGTTGAAGCTCTAACCACCACCCTGCCCCCAATGTGACGGTATTGGAGGTGGGATCCTTGGGAGGTGATTAGGTCTAAAAGAGGTCACGGGGGTAGGGCCCCGCCGTGATGGGATCAGTGCCTTTATAAGAAAAGGAAGAGGGTGTCCTTGGTGGTTCAGTGGTTAAGACTCTGCCTGCCAGTGCAGGGGACACTGGTTGAATCCCTGGTCCAGGAAGATTCCACAGGCTGCGAGGCAACTGAGCCCATGTGCCACAACTACTGAGCCAGAGCCCTAGAACCAGAGAGCCTCAACAAGAAAAACCACTGCGAAAAAAAGCCCGTGCACCACAACTAGGGAGTAACCCCGCTCGCCCCTGGAGAAAGCCCATGCAACAACGAAGAGCCAGAGCAGCCCAAATAAACGCGTAAATGAAAAGGAAGAGCCACCAGAGCTCTCTCTCTGCGTGTGAGGACACAGCAAGAAGGCAGCTGTCTGCAAGCCAGGAAGCAGACTCTTACCAGAAACCAAAGAATCAGGCTCTCATCCGGAAGCAAATCTGCCAACACCTTGACCTTGGACTTCCCAACCTCCAGAACTAGGAGAACTAAATGTCTGTTGTTGAAATCATCTTGTCTCTGGTATTTTTTTATGACAACCTAAGCAGACTAAGATGCTCTGTGCCCCCACCCCCAGTGTCCTGCTGTCTGCATATTCCTTTTGTCCCACAAGCAGCAGGCTCCTTGAGGGCCGGGGGGCACGTCTCTCATTGTCCATCCCCAGAACACTGGGCTGTCAAGCGCATTCCACAGACGCTTATGAAATGAATGGGGGAAAGAAAAGAGTGTGTGAATAAATATGTGCTTGCAGGAGATGGAATTTGAGCTGAGCCCTGAAAGATGGATTTTAATAGCTATGGGGAGGAAGAAAGGAATGAATAGAGGCAGAGAAACAAGGACGAGGACCGTGATGAGTGAGCACACGGAAAGAATTAGGGAAGTGAGAAGGATGGGGAAGTTTTGTCTATGACAAGGGTGAGGGAAAATGGGCTTTGAGGTCAAGCAAAGGAAGTTGATTTTCTACTGTTATTGATGTCAAGTTTTCTTTTCTTTTTTTTTTTTGGCTGCCAGGGCATACAGGATATTAGTTCCCCAACCAGGGATCAAACCTGTGACCCTTGCAGTGGAAGCACAGAGTCTTAACAACTGGACTACCAGAGAAGTCCCACTGCTGTCAATATTTAAATATTTTTGTTTTAAAGTATAACATAGATAGAACAAATTGCAGGCATCTTGAGATTATAGCTTGATAAATTTTTGCAAGGGGCTGAATTGTATCTGCCCCCCAACCCCCTGCATTCCTGTGTTGAAGTCCTAAGCCCCCAATACCTCCAAAGGGTCTGTAAAGAGATATTTACATGAAAACAAAGCCATTCGGATGGGCCCTTGTGTCCTTATAACCAAAAGAGATTAGGACAAAGACATACATAAAGGGACCATGTAAAAGCAGTCAGATGGCCATCTATAAGCCAGCAAGGGACTGAAGCAATTTAGCACGCGGCACACAGCTCATCAGTGGTAGATCTGGTTTCAGACCCAGATACCCTGACACCAGTTCATCCAAGTTCTCCAAGCAGAGGTGATCACCTGAGCTCCTTTTTATCTCCCAGTCTCCAAATACACTGTGTGCATGGGTGCTAAGTTGACTTTGCCGCTGCTAAGCTGCTAAGTCACTTCAGTCCTGTCTGACTCTGTGCGACCCCATAGACGGCAGCCCACCAGGCTCCCCCGTCCCTGGGATTCTCCAGGCAAGAACACTGGAGTGGGTTGCCATTTCCTTCTCCAATGCATGAAGGTGAAAAGTGAAAGTGAAGACGCTTAGTTGACTTTAGTTGTGTCCAATTCTTTGTGACGCTATGGACGGTAGCCCCCCAGGCTTTTCAGTCCATAGGATTCTCCAGGCAAGAATACTGGAGTAGGTTGTCATGCCCTCTTCTGGGGGATCTTCCCAATTCAGGGATCAAACCCGTGATTCTTAGGTCTCCTGCATTGGCAGGCAGACTCTTTACCACTGGCACTACCCGGGAAGCCCCCTAGTACACTGGCCTAGTGTTTTTCTATCCCATGGTTTGAAATTCTAAATGCTGTGGTGCCGATGTCTTCAGAACTGAACAAGTCTTTGCCATCAGTAAGTTCTTACTGATGCCTAACCTTAAACACCCTGGTTGCCTTTTAATGAAGGATGTGGCCTTCCCTCTCTTCTGCTGCCTAGGGAGTTTGGATCAGCTGTCTGTCTTTGTTATTATCTTGGCTCCTTGAACACAGTATATTTATTAGCAGTTGTTCAAATTTCTTAAAAATGTGAGCTTCTCATTCTCTTCCTGCACTCTGGCCCTTGAGTCCAAGCTGCTCCTACACAGTCTCTTTTCTCACCAACAGCTCAGGTTTCTTCATCAGTCTGGCACATGGAGCCCCAGTATAGCTCATAGTCCCCGCAGGTCTAGAGGAAGACAAGATTATATTTCCACAATTGTGCTTCCATGCATATTTTGCAATTTCAGAGCTGTCCATAAGCCTGAAGAAATATCTTATACTGAAGCACATAAAAGACATTGACAGGTGCAAAACTCTGAACCACCAGCATTTAGCCAAAAGCGTTTCTAGGCCTTTCTCTTCAAACAATTTTGTTTCCTCTCCTCTTGTGCTCCAGATTCATCTCTCTCTGTGTTATTTTTTAAAATCTTTTTCTGATAATTGTGTGTTTATAAAATATCACCTCACGTGCACCCAGCAAATGTGCAAACTGTTTCATAATTAAAGAGAGCCCAGTTCCCCCAAATCTGGCATGTGTGATTAAAACACATGATTTGCTCAGTGTTTTAATGGAATGTGTGGCTAAAGTGCTAGAGCCCCACTCAGAATCACCAGCTGAAATGATGCTCAGAGCATTCAACCATTATGTTTGTAGTCTTACATTGCCTTTATCAAGTTATTGTATTTATTTTTGACCAAGAAAAACCCACTCCTCTTAGAAGAACAGCAGAATTCTTTGGAGAGACAGAAAAGAGCCATTTGGGGAAAACAAAATGCTAAATTTAGAAACATTCTGGATTTCTAATTGTCCCTCCCCCTCCTCCGCCTCAACCTGAATCATCTGAGAAATGTGTCTTATTCCATAGCAGGTATCTGGCCATGCACATCATAAGCTAATTAATCATTGTGGCTATTTATAGGTATGACTTGCATGTAGGATATTAATAATAATCATATCAACCATTACTATTAACAAGAATGAATTGCACATGTATTGAGGGCTTCGTGGTGGCTCAAACGGTAAAGAATTTGCCTGTAATACAGGATACCTGGGTTCAACACCTGGGTTGGGAAGATCCCCTGGAGAAGGGAATGGCTACTTATTCCAGTGTTCTTGCCTGGAGAATTCCAGGGACAGAAGAGTCTGGCAGGCTACAGTCCATGAGGTCGCAAAGAGTGAGATATGACTGAGCAATTAACAGTGAGTTGTATGATTTACAACTATTTACAACTATTTTAGCCTTTTCCAATGTCCCTGAGATAGGCAGTGTAGGTTTTAGTATTCCCATTTTACAGTTAAGAACATGGAAGCACAAAAAGAGATGAAGTGAGTATACAGTTGGAGAGATAAAGCCTTGCAGGTCACATTTGCTTATAGATTGACAGGAGAATGAATATAATCTCGAGTTACAATTGATCTACAGAATTTACGTACTTAAGCTCTATACTCCCAGTGAATATCTATGTCTTCAAGTGAACAATCTTAAGACCCAGCTAGCTGTTTCCTATCTTGTAGATTCAGATATCAACTGAGAGACTGTCCATCACGTCTGGTATCTGAAATGCCCAAATCTGAGGCATGTAATTATCTGTTTCAGTTTTGAGGCTAAAAGTCCTCAAACTTTCGCTACGTGATAAGCCATTTTTTACCTCATTTAGGTGATGGGGTAAAATGGTTTTAATGTATTCCTTCCATGATAAATGTGGGTGACCCATTTGCTTCACTGATGTCAATAATTCACATTAACATTTGGATTAGCACCTTAGTGTGTCAAAGCATTTTCACTTATAATATTTGATTCTGCCTGAAACCCTATGATCCAGGTTGGGTTCATGATAACATTACCCTGTCCAGGCAAGAAGGCCAAGGTACAGTGAATAAGACACTCAAGTATTTATGGTATGTCTATTAGGAGACAGGTGCTGCACCAAGTGCCAGGGGTGGTGACAATCATGACAAGAAAAAACAGATGCAATCCCACCCCTTAATGTTATAGTCTAGTACAGTGAGTAGGCAATCAAATAATCATAACAACCAATGTGAAATTTGAACTGAATGTAATAGTCCTTTCATCCACACAGTCCATCCAGACATTGTACAAGCCATGTGTTCTAAAAATATGTAAGGTTGATACTTCTCTGGTGGTCTAGTGGTTAAGAATCCCTCTTCCAGTGCAGGGGATATGGGTTCAATCCCTGGTCCAGGAAAATCCTACATGCTGCAGGATGACTAAGTCTGCACACTACACCTACTGGGGGAGGGGGGTGGGGGCGGAAACTCATTAAAAAAATATGAAGTTTTAAAAAGACATGCCAAGTTTTTATAAGGAGAAGAATATATTACTCTGGGAACCTCAAATGGGGATTTGGCCTTTTCAGACCCAGGACAACTTTCCTGGGAAAGTAAAATAATCTCAAGATACAGAAGATAAGTGAATGGAAAGTGAAGAGACTGATCTTGGAGGCAGAGAGAGGAGCACGTGAAAATGGCCTGCAATGAGAAAGAGCTCAGCATGACCACTGGAGGTGAATGTGATGGGATGGCAGAGCATGGAAGAATACAACTCGCCACAAAGCTGAAAAGGCTGCTTCTATGTGACAGGTTTTAAATTTGTATTCTAATGACTCTATGAGAAGCATAAAAGATCTTCAAGTATGAAGATAGGGAGGGACAATTTGGTCTGTGGTTTGTAAAGAATATTCCAGATACGATAGATATGATGTAGAGAACACATTGAAGAAGGCCAAGATGGACGTGGGTTGAATAGTCAGATGAGTATTGCAGAAGTCCAAGTGAAGAAAGGTGGACAGTGACTTGAACTTAGACAGAAGATGGATTTGCGAGATTTTTAGTAGGGAAACTTTGGAACTAAATGGTAGATTGAATATGAAGATTAGTATGAAGCAGTAAACTGAGAATTTCCAGATGTACAACCTGGATTTAGAAAAGGCAGAGGAAACAGAGATCAAATTGCCAACATGGATCATAGAGAAAGCAAAGGAATTCCAGAAAGACATCTACTACTGCTTCATTGACTATGCTAAATCCTTTGACTGTGTGGATCACAACAAAATGTGGAAAATTCTTCAAGAGATGGGCATACCAGACCACCTGACCTCCTCCTGAGAAAAATGTATGCAGATCAAGAAGCAATGGTTAGAACCAGACATGGAACAATAGACTGGTTCAAAATTAGGAAAGGAATATGTCAAGGCTGTATATTGTCACTCTGCTTATTTAACTTCTATGCAGGGCACATCATGCGAAATGCCAGGCTGGGTGAAGCACAAACTGAAATCAAAACTGCTGGGAGAAATACTGACAACCTCAGATAGGCAGATGATACCATACTAATGGTAGAAAGGAAAGAGGAACTAAAGAGCCTCTTAAAGAGGGTGAAAGAGGAGAGTAAAAAGGCTGGCTTAAAACTCAAAATTCAGAAAACTAAGATCGTGGCATCTTGTCCTATTACTTCATGGCAAATAGAAGGGGGAAGTGTAGAAACAGTGACAGACTTTATTTTCTTGGGCTCCAAAATCACTGCAGACGGTGACTGCAGTCTTGAAATTAAAAGACACTTGCTCTTTGGAAGGAAAGCTATGACGAACCTAGACAGCATATTAAAAAGCAGGGACATCACTTTGCCAACAAAGGTCCATATAGTCAAAGCTATGGTTTTTCCAGGAGTCATATATGGATGTCAGAGTAGCACCATAAAGAAGGCTGAGTGCCAAAGAATTGATGCCTTCAAATTGCAGTGTTGGAGAAGACTCTTGAGACTGCAAGGACATCAAATCAGTCAATCCTAAAGGAAATTAACCCTGAATATTCGCTGGAAGGACTGATGCTGAAGCTGAAGCTCCAATAATTTGGCCACCTGATGCAAAGAGCCAACTCAGTGAAAAAGACTCTGATGCTGGGAAAAAATGAAGGCAAAAGGAGAAACAAGCAGTGAGGATGAATGGTTAAATAGCATCATGGACTAAATGGACATTAATATGAGCAAACTCAGTGAGAGAGTATAGGACAGGGAAGCCTGACATGCTGCAGTCAGGCACGACTTAGCGACTGAACAACAACATGAAAAAGTAAAAGGTGACCCCAACATTTCAGGTTTGTGCAAACGAATACATAGCTGAATAATACAAGAAGTCCAATTTGTGGGATGGAGATCATGAGTGTGGTTTGACATGTGTTAAGTTTGAGATCGTACGACATCCAACAACAGGACCAAGAAGAGTTGATTTATGGACGTGGAACATAGAGGTCTGGGTTAGGGATACAAATTTGTGAGTAATCCTCATGTAGGTGATAATTAGAGCCCTAGATGTGGACAAGACAAGATAACACAGACAGAGATTCTGAAGTGAGAAAAAAGAGGGTCTTGGGAAGAGCCTTAGGTTATTCCAACATTTAAAGGCCAGAAAGAAGAAGGTGAGTCTATAAAGGAAAGAAAGAGTTGCCTGAAAGCTAGGAGGAACAGAAAAGACCTGGTTTAATGGCAGTTAAACAGAGATTTTCAAGAATGAGGGAACTGATGAGTCAAGTGGTGCTGAGAAGTTAAATAATATAAGAATTGAAAAATATATCTGTTGGGTTTAGGAACACAGAGGTCAATGTGAACCAGGACTGGGAGTCAGAAGCCAGATTGCGATGGATTGAAGAGAGTGGGAGATGAGGATATGGAGACCATTAACTAGACAGCAATTTCAGAGCTGGTTTTCAAGCACACTTAGGCTCTAAGGCACATGTAATAAAAAATATAACAATAAAATAGTGAAAGCCAGTTTTTACTTTGAATTTGAAAATATGGGATAAGCAAAGTGAATTTTGCTTTGCAGTTTCTCTCACCTTCCTCTTCTGTTACCCTCTCTTCTAAGCATTCAAGCTGCTCTCAGGCTTCCCACTCCAGCTTCTTTAAAATATTTATTTATTTGGCTGCATCGAGTCTTAATTGCAGCACGAGAGATCTTTGTTGTGCCAGGCGGGCTCAGTAGAATGTGGGATGTTAGTTCCCTGACCAGGGATTGAACCTGAGTTCCTTGCATTGGAAGGTGGATTCTTATCCACTGGATCACCAGGGAAGTCCCTTCCCACTTCAGCTTGATTTTCCAGGTTGACTTCATGTCCTCTGTCATGAGGACATTGGCTCCCAGCCTCTACCACTTAGCATCCCCAAACTGCTTTTAGAGAGTATACTCTAAAAATACTCTGTCGTACTGGGAAAGGAGCTGGTAAACTAGTTCTCATCAAGTTAAAAATGAATGATGGCTGTCATGTAGTAAGACTCTGGGCTAGGGTTTTGCTTTTTCACCAGAGGCAATTCCATAACAAGTCTGAGGGTTTGGGGACGGTTTAGGATGGACAGGCATAAAGTGAGGGACTTTGATAAGGAGATCATGTTTTGGAGTAGAAGTAGTACTGACTTGTTTGATAATCTCAAGTCATTTCATCTCTCAGGGACTCCTATTTTTCATTTGTCAGATCTGGTAACAGGCTATATCTCCCAGCCCTTCCAGTCCTGGGGTTGTAGGTCTCTGTAGTAAACCCAGAGCCAGGTGAGGTTGTGGCTCCTTGGAAAGTGGGAGAAGGGAAAGAAGGGACGAAGATGGGCAGAGAGAGGGAAAGGGAAAGAGAGAGAGAAAGAAAAGAGAGAATATAGCATTTCTGCTGTCTCTAGGAAGAAGGTTTAAAGTTAGGTTAAGCTAGAATAGAATCAATTGAGGTGTGTAAATCAGATCGCATTTTAAGTGCTCAGAGAAGCTGCTGTTTTTTGTTTTTTGTTTTTTAAAGAACTCCTGAAGGCAATCTTGAGTAAAGTGAAGAGTCCTTTTGTAGAAGGCATAAATGCCTCTGGATTTACCCCTTTTTAATCACCTAAATGTTGGTCTATCAGGTTTCCATAAGCCACTAGGTACATTCATGCTTAATAACAACATGCGGTAAAGAAATGGTTGAGATGCTCGGATAAAGATTAATGCTTGACTTCCTCTTTCAATTCTTTCTTATACTGCATTTCACATTGAAAACCACTTGCCCCTTGCACTCTAGCTTTTGAAATATTCCTTATGAAGTCACTTTAAGCTGTAGATAGTAGAGAAGATGTGCCTTTATCAGGAATGGGGTGCATGATATGCGTCCAAAAGACCTCCTCTAATTAAGAACCAAAGTCTGGAAACAGACGGATGGTGTGTGACAGGTGAGCAGCTCTGTGTCTGGGCTATAGATTGGGGAAAGGCGGTAAGCTTTCCAGTAAGCTTATTCCCGTAAACCGAATGAGTGAGGCCTCTGCGTTTCTGTCCTTGTTGGCTTCCCCTCCCAAAGCTGGCTAACGTGCTGGCCTCCATTTAGAGTCACCACTTCGTTCACTGGGAGAAGACAAGCTGTCCAACCTAATCCATTAGTTAGCCTTCTGCATTAACACAAAACACATGGTGCTCCATGCTTCATTAGCACAGACAAGGTGTTCCAGTCACTGTGTCCCTGCGTAGAGCTACTGTGGCGGCTGCCCTCCACCGAACAGCTTCACACTCTGTACCTTCCCGACCACACCGCCTCAGTCCACGGCTGCTCTCCTCACTCAATGAAGCTGGACGAAGCCTTCTCATCTCCTGCCAGTAGCCAGTAGCCACTTCCGTGTTGATTAATACTTCCATCCTGCTGTGTGCCAGGACAAACGGAGCTGGGTTTGCCTCCTCTAGTGTTTGCTGACCAACCAGAAGAACAAGAGCTGTGCAGCTGGACAGGTCTATCGGCCCAGGGCCGGCCCCAAGACAAGATGATTAGGGAAGATAATGATGAATGAGAAACTCACAGGTGAAAAATGACTTCTTGGGACACCTTATTGATCTGCCAGCTGAGGTCTTTTTCATGTGGAACCTAAATTTGACATCTCAAATTGAACCTGACTCTTGCATAGTTCACGCAATTTTAGACCTGGCAGTGATTTTAGATGGAATCTAGGGCTTAGCCTAAATGGGAAAACAGGCCCTGAGCATGGAAGTGACTTACCCCAAAGTAACACAGAGAGTCAACGGCAAAGTTAGGGCTGAAGGACTTCCCTGGTGGTGCAGTGACTAAGACTCTGCACTCTCAATGCAGGGGGTCTTGCTTTGACTCCTGGTCTGAGAACTAGTTCCCACACACTGAAACTAAAGATCCCATGTGCTGCAACTAAGACCTGGAACAGCCAGATAAAAGCAAAAAAAAAAAAAAAATCAAAGTCCGGGCTGAGACTCAGGTCTGATGCTCAGGTCATTACCACAGGCTGCAGGGTCATTTTCTTAGGCAGGACCCGGGTTCTGTCAATATGCTAATATATCCGTGCTGGTATAAGACAAGATCAGGCCATACTGCCTGATAATTTAGGTTATAATTCTGCATGTCACAGTATGAATCACTCACAGCATTCTACTTTTATGGAACTCTCTGTTTCCAATATAGCTTATAATTCTTTGGGGAAAAAAAAGATCAGGCTACACTGGTCTAATCTAGACCTTGGCTCCAAATGGAGTAATAAAAAGAGGATGACAGAAGAAGCCATAGGGCCTGGGGAGAAAGAAACAAATTCAATAAGGAGCAGCCAGGAAAACAGCTTGGCTGTTTGGGCTTCCCTAGTGGCTCAGACAGTAAAGAATCTGCCTGCGGTGTAGGAGACCCAGGTTCGATCCTGGGGCTGGGAAGAGCCCCTGGAGAAGTGAATGGCTACCCACTCCAGTATTCTTGCCTGGAGGGCTACAGTCCAGGGAGTCACAAAGAGGCGGACATAACTGAGAGACTAACACTTTCACTCACTCTGAAGAAAACAGCTACTTTTACCCTTATTTATGTGGGCTTCCCTGGTAGCTCTGTTGCTAAAGAATCTGCCTGCAATGCAGGAGACTCCAGTTTGATTCCTGGGTCAGGAAGATCCGCTGGAGAATGGATAGGCTACCCACTCCAGTTTCTTCGCTTTTCCCTGGTGGCTCAATTGGTAAAGAATCTGCCCGCAATGTGGGAGACCTGGGTTCCATCCCTGGGTTGGGAAGATCCCCTAGAGAAAGGAAAGGCTACCCACTCCAGTGTTCTGGCCTGGAGAATTCCATGGACTCTATAGTCTATGGGGTCTCAAAGAGTCAAACATAACTGAACAACTTTCATTCGCTCACTCATGTGGGCTGGAGGAAAGCACAAGACGGTGCCAAAAATGCAATCTCCTTTTGGTGAGAGCTCTTTTTCCTAAGAAGCATTTCAGTTTGGGATTTATTTTTTCCATGAAGTGAAGAATCTGAGGATGGAATGAAGAAACTCTACCAAGTGGGCCGCCAGCAGTCAGAAAAAAGGTGGTCGTGGTACCCTCTCTTAACAGGGAATACAGGAATGGGACCTGCATTGAGGAGCAATGCAAATTTCTTGGCAGCACAGCAGGGCATGCCCCTCCCACAGAGTAGTAAAGAGCCAGATTCCCCAGTTCAAATACAAACCACACTGGGAGCCCCTACCTGCCCAATCTCAGCGATCAGTTAACACCCTGGCAGGCATTAGCACCGCAGGGTTTGTAGCCTGCAAATAAGTGGATGGTCGTGATCAAGGCCAGGCAAAGACCCACTCTTCCTGCTTCACATAACCCAGATGTGCATATGCTCCCATAGCACATATGCTTCACAGAGCTGTGCACAACTCCACAGACTGTGGAGCTCTGGCCCACGGAAAACAAAGCATCACCTCGCCTTCCCATTCTCACCAAAGGCTCTTGGATCCCTTTGCTACTGAGAAAGGAGAATCATTAAGCGGCCAGACACACAATAGACAGTCACAACGTACTGTTGTGTGCCAAGTACTTCAAAACAGTGTACATAATGTGCCAAGCACTGTGTAAACACTAGGGCTATGAAGGTACAAGCCTACCTGAGTTGGGCATACCTAGTGGGGAACAGATGCCCATATTACTAACTAATGAAATGGGATAAGGGCTATTCAAAAAGGAGGGAAATGAGCTAAAATTTACTAAGCTACTACGATCCAGTAAGTTTAATCCACCCTTTCACTAGCTCATTAATAGACATTTATTAAATATCTGCAGGAGCTGTGCTAAGAATACAAACAGAAAAGATCTTTGCCCTTGAAGAGTCACATATCACAAGGCAAAGATGAATGGATAAATAATAAGTTAAAAAAATTTATAGTTGCTATTTCAAGTCTGCACATGCACAAAATGTATTCAAAGGAGTCAGTTTTTAAGCATCTCAAAGTATCTCAGGTTTTGCACCTAAGAGTACATACTATTTGGAGGAGGCAATGGTACCCCACTCCAGTACTCCTGCCTGGAAAATCCCATGGACGGAGGAGCCTGGTAGGCTGCAGTCCATGGGGTCGCTACCAGTCGGATACGACTGAGCAACTTCACTTTCACTTTTCACTTTCCTGCATTGGAGAAGGAAATGGCAATCCACTCCAGTGTCCTTGCCTGGAGAATCCCAGGGACGGGGGAGCCTGGTGGGCTGCCGTCTATGGGGTCACACAGAGTCGGACATGACTGAAGTGACTTAGCAGTACATACTATTTGAGTCCATTTATATGAAGTTCTACAACAAGCAAAACTAATCTACTATGAAAAAATCTGAACACTGCCTTTGAGTCGGGTGAGTGGTACTTTCCTTGACTAGGGGTTGGGTTATACAGTTACATGTATTTGTCAAAATTCATTGAGTGGTCCACAAGATGTCTGGGTTTCATTGCTTTATATGCAGGCCAGGCAGCAACAGTTAGAACTGGACATGGAACAACAGACTAGTTCCAAATTGGAAAAGGAGTACGTCAAGACTGTATATTGTCACCTTGCTTATTTAATTTATATGCAGAGTACATCATGAGAAACGCTGGACTGGAAGAAACACAAGCTGGAATCAAGATTGCCAGGAGAAATATCAATAACCTCAGATATGCAGATGACACCACCCTTATGGCACAAAGTGAAGAGGAACTCAAAAGCCTCTTGATGAAAGTGAAAGAGGAGAGTGAAAAAGTTGGCTTAAAGCTTAACATTCAGAAAACAAAGATCATGACATCTGGTCCCATCACTTCATGGGAAGTAGATGGGGAAACTGGAAACAGTGTCAGACTTTATTTTTTTGGGCTCCAAAATCACTGCAGATGGTGACTGCCACCATGAAATTAAAAGACGCTTACTCCTTGGAAGGAAAGTTATGACCAACCTAGATAGCATATTCAAAAGCAGAGACATTACTTTGCCAACAAAGGTTCGTCTAGTCAAGGCTATGGTTTTTCCTGTGGTCATGTATGGATGTGAGAGTTGGACTGTGAAGAAGGCTGAGCGCCCAAGAATTGATGCTTTTGAACTGTGGTGTTGGAGAAGACTCTTGGGAGTCCATTGGACTGCAAGGAGATCCAACCAGTGCATTCTGAAGGAGATCAGCCCTGGGATTTCTTTGGAGGGAATGATGCTGAAGCTGAAACTCCAGTACTTTGGCCACCTCATGCGAAGAGTTGACTCATTGGAAAAGACTCTGATGCTGGGAGGGATTGGGGGCAGGAGGAGAAGGGGACGACAGAGGATGAGATGGCTGGATGGCATCACTGACTCGATGGACGTGAGTCTGGGTGAACTCCAGGAGTTGGTGATGGTGAGGGAGGCCTGGCGTGCTGCGATTCATGGGGTTGCAAAGAGTCGGACACAACTGAGCAACTGAACTGAACTTTACCTAAAAAAAGAACTCTATGCAAATATTGAATTCTAGATAATGATATATATGATGAATTTGTGTGTGGGGGGGTGTGCTGATATCTGGGCTTCCCTGATGGCTCAGCAGTAAAGAATCCATCTGCAATGCAGGAGACACAGGAGACAGGGATTTGATCCCTGGGTGGGGAAGATCCCGTGAAGGAGGGCATGACAACCCAGTTCAGTATGCTTGCCTGGAGATTTCCATGAATCAAGGAGCCCAGTGGGCTACAGTCCCTGGAGTCACAAAGAGTCCAACAGGACTGAAGTAACTGAGCAAGCACGTACTAATGTCTGCAACTTACTTTGAATTGCATCCAAAATATCAGATGAATAGCAATGTGTTAGAGCAAACATCAATGGTGAAGAATCTGCCTGCCAATGCAGGAGACAAAGGAGACAGGAGTTTAATCCCTGGATTGGGAAGGTCCCCTGGAGAAGGAAATGAAAACTCACTCCAGTATTCTTGCCTGGGAAATCCCATGGACAGAGCAACGTGGCGGGCTCCATTCCATGGGGTCACAAAGAGTTGGCTATGACTGAGCGACTAAGCACTCACAAAACATAGCAAGGGACTTCCCTGGTGGTACAGTGGTTAAAATTCTGCCTCCCAATACAAAGGGTACGGGTTCAATCCCTGCTTGGGGAACTCAGGTGTCACATGCCTCCGGATATGGCCAAAATTTTTTTCTTTTAATTTTAAAAGTGCAAATACTGTAAAATGTCAGTTGTAGAATTTAGGTAGTGGATGTATACTATACGATGCTTTCAATTTGTCTGAGAATTTGAAAATTTTCAAAATAAAATATTAGTCGGGAAAAAATGAGTCTTGAAAGTTAAATAGCCATCCCCCAGCAAGCAAGAGACTTCCCCGGTGGTTCAGATGGTAAAGAGTCTGCCTGCAATACAGGAGACCCGGGTTTGATCCGTGGGTCAAGAAAATCCCCTGGAGAAGGGAATGGCAACCCACTCCAGTATTCTTGCCTGGAAAATTCCGTGGACAGAGGAGCCTGGCTGGCTACAGTTCATAGGGTCGCATAGCATCAGACGCTGCTGAGCAACTTATACACATACATAGGCAAAGAAGATGAGAAAGGTCTAGGCTAAACCCATTTCCAATTTTCCAACCCCCATCTGCCTTTCCACCTCCTCTATAGAACTCAAGGTAACAATATTTACTTATCTGCTCACCAATTTGGGTAGCCATATGGCACAGTTCTGGCCAATGAAACATTATGGGAACTTGGTTCATTCTTCTGGGAAAGTTTTGCTTAGTGGTGCTGCGCTTTCCTGACTCAAATACAGACATGACACCTGGAGCTGCAGCAGCCTCTTGGAACCACAAAGGCAAATCTGAAAGAATCAGACTCCTGCCCTGACTTTGCTGAGTCGTGGAGCCCGTGTCAGCAGCACACCATCTCCAGGCTTCCTGCTGTGTTAAGAAAATGAAATCCTTGTTTGTTTCAGCCACTGTTGGTCAAGTTTTCTGTTACTCACAGCTGAAACATTATGAGCACCGAAGTGTAAAACAGCCTGGTTTTCAGGTCATTGCAAGCAATCTGATGGCTGGATCCAGAGTTCGGGGAAGAAAATGTGGAATAGACAATGTAACTAACTGTTCAGGTTGGAATAGTCTGGACTCTGGTGGACTCTTCATCCAATACTAAAAGACTTTGGATTCTCTGAAAGTGTAGAGCAAGGGGGTCCCTGATCAAAGCACCTTTTAGAGTAGCCATTCTCGAATTTTATTAATATTAGAATCATCTGCAGTTAAAAATGCAGATTCCCAAGCCCCACGTCCAGAGAGTCAGATTGTAAGAGATGCTGAAATCCTCTCTTTATCAGCAGCTTCTGTGACCAGTTCCATACACACTGACAGCTTCCAGTCTCAGAAGCATTCTGTGTGCACCCACAAGGCAGGCTAGAAGTGTCAGGAGGTGAATGCTTCCAAGAGCGACCTTTGATCATTGAGGAATAGGAAGGAACTGGTGGATAAATCTCCAGTTTCCTTGCTTATAGGTGGAAGAATTCTGAAGCATGTGCCTAGCAGCCTCTCAAGTTCCCTTAGAGTTGAGTCCCACTCTAACTCTCTCATTAATATGTAACTCTCTCATTAATATATCTTTTACTGATTTTCCTTCCCTGTCTCCCTTCCCCAGACCCCCTACCAGTACACTGCTGGTACCTTAGACAAATCCTTGTCTAAGGTCCAGCTTTTGGCAGAATTCAAACTAGGATGCTGATTCAGAAACCCAGGATGGGGCTTGGAAATATGCATTTTAACCATCACCCGTCTCTAAGTATTCAGAATGGACTGAATCTCAGTCCCTCTAACCACAAGTAACTTTTCCTGTTGACAGTGTCAGAGGAATTTGTAGATTAGAGTGAAATTCTTTGTTGGCAAGCAGATTTTTCAGTTGAATTGAGACCAAGAGATTAACCAAATTCTCTAGCTAATTCAGATAATCTGTGAAAAGTTTCCAAACATAAGCAATTTCAGAGATAAGACCTAACTGCAAGGGCCCCAAATCAGCTTAGGACACTGAAAGAGGTAATCAGGAGAATGTCGAAGCCCCACCACAAAAATAAATAAGACAAATAAAGGATCCTGATTGTTCCTTACCTCATAACACTCAGAATAAATTTTTGTCTAAATTTAATATCTATTCACTCAGTATCTATTCACTTAGTTGATTTCAACTAAGGAATTTGTGTTTTACTGCAAAAGAGGAAAACTAGATCTTATCAGTTGAAGCAATAATTTTAATTGTGTTTAGGGGCCAGGTAAACCTGTTGTTTTAATATTCCCTTACTAGGAAAGAGATTGGTCAAATGTATTTTGATACCATTCTTGCCCTCAAATTAGAATCCCCGGACGAGGAGCTGATGGAGAAGAAATGGACTCACTAGAGGGGCTAGATCGGGTTATTGAGTTCCTCTGATGATGCCATCTCAAGAGCCGTGAGCATCAGCCTCCTCCTCAAAAGCTCAGGTAAGGTGACCAAAGCATCCCTGGTGGCTCAGTCGGTAAAGAATCTGCCTTGCAATGCAGGAGACCCTGATCCTTGGGTCAGGAAGATCCCTTGAAGAAGGGAATGGCAACCCACACCAGTATTGCTGCTTGGCAAATACTGTGGACAGAGGAGCCTGGTGGGCTGCAGTCCATGGGGTCACGAGAGTCAGACACAGAGACTTAGTGACTAAAGCACCAAGGTGACCAAAACAGGAAAGATAGTGTCTCCTTATTGTAAGCTGCGGCTCATGAATCTTTAAAAAAGCATCATTTAAAGATGTTTCCAAGAACAGTTCCAGGGGGTCAGTTATTCCCACAGAGGAAAGTTTTAGACTTTCCTGAATTACCAGTACCTTATTAGTGATGGAATTCAGCAATGCCATTCCACATACTCCAGGGTGCCTCAGTTTTGTACTGGGTAGGACAGCCTGGCCTCTGTGACTTTGTCAGCTGAAATCATGGCACCGTGACCCTGCTGGTATTATTGAAGTTATCCTAATGCCACTGATGACAGACAGGTTGTTAGAGAACCTTCCCATCGAAATCTTCAGGAGTTAGATGTCTCTCTTCAAACTCATCTGCTAATATCATTTCATGGGCTCTTCTCGGGGAAATGAAGATGCAAGCTGTCAGAAACCTAAATATGGGCAAAGCTGCCTGCCGTCTGATGGAAGATAAAAGAGAAATGCAAAAATACCACCGGATCAGCTTTTCTTTAATCCTAACAGCAGAGACGTAGGGAAAGTCTACATATCTACACTTTGGATTAGTGTTCGCTTGTCTTTTTCTGTAGCTGAAAAGTGAGTTTTGACTCTAAGGAAGCATGCAATGCCACCTAAAAGTCTCAAGTTGAAAAACAGGAAGAGAGTGTTTTGACACTAGAGGAAAATAGAAACAATTTTACCCAAACCTTGAGTTATAAGAGAAAAGATTACTTATTCACTGTATGTATGTTTGTGTGTGTACTCAGTCGTGTCTGACTCTTTGCGATCCCATGGACTATAGTCCACCAGGCAAGAATGGAATTTCCTGGGCAAGAATATTGGAGTGGGTTGCCATGTCCTTCTCCAGGGTATCTTGTCAACCCAGGGACTGAACCCACATCTTCTGCATTTGGCAGACAAATTCTTTACCACTAGCGCCACCTGGGAAGCCATCACTTTTATTGCTTACCAACCACGAACAGCTCTTTGAAAGTCTACTACTACTCTATGCACATGTGTTTCTTGGTAATACAGAGATTCCAAGAGGTAGAGGGCACAGTCTCAGCCCTGGAGAAATACACAGTGTCCTCGAAGAGAAATGACAAGAATCTAAAAGATAAATAACAATCTGAACATCCACATGCTATGTGATAAATGGCAACCATATGAATCAATTGGAAAAGACCCCGATGCTGGGAAAGATTGAGGGCAGGAGGAGAAGGGGGTGACAGAGGGTAAGATTGTTTGGATGGCATCACCAACTCACTGGACATGAATTTGAGCAAACTCTGGGAGATATTTAAGGATGGGGAAGCGTGGCCTCCTGCAATTCATTGGGTCACAAAGAGTTGGACATGACTTAGCAACTGAACAACAAGAAGTCAATAATATATGTATAAGGCTCATATAGATATCTCTTAATAATCGGACAGACATCCCTCTTCCTTTGGATATGTTATTATTGGGGACTCCCCCATCACTACAGGGAAGGTAGTTACGTAATTGTTTAGAGTAATTTTGATGTTTGCACATAAATGCATAATGATATTATTGATCCTGGATACAAACTATCAGCAGAAGCAGTTGTAAAACCTGATGGGAATTTGCACCTAGCAGCCTGGTTCCCCTTCTCATCAAGGAGCCAAGGAAAGAACCCAAAAGTACCCAGAGCTCCCAGGATGAGGGAGTGACCTGGGGTGTTTAGACTAGAAGATGAAGAATGTGTGAGGACAGCATACAGCAGCATCGAATAGGAAGGAGGTGCTTTTATTCCCAGCCAACAAAGTGCTTCACAAATCAATATTATAAGCTGCATTTTATAAATTACCCCATCATGGGAGATTGTAAATTGGCATTGAAAAAAAAAAAAGAAAAGTTTATCTTTTTTTCTTTTGAGAAATCTATTCATTTTGAAATTCAGGAGCTATTATTATTTGATCCCTGAATAATTGTCCACATTACAGCAATTAATAGTCTGTTTATTTACTATAGTTATAAGAACAACGTCAGATTTCTTAAAATTTTTGATTAAAGTGTTTTTTTTTAAGTTTTAATTAAAGTGTTTTAAAAACACTGAAAATAACAACAACATCTCCCAGAAAATAATGAGTTTCTTCCTGTTGGCTGTCGAATCATTACTCCCATATCTGAATGAGAACAGCACATCAAAGCCAGCAGTGGTAATTAAATGATTTGTGAACATAGGTTAACAAATTAGTGCATCGTGATGTGTCATTGTCTAATTAGGGTAAAAATACTAGTCTTACCTAAAAGACTGACAAAATAGTAAAACAAGAAGGAACAGGTAAAAAGGTATCATGCAAAAGATTAGAACATACGTAATGTCATTTTTCTGCTTACTACTTTAGAGGGGTTATGAGCATCTTCCAGATCTTACAGTGCAGTGCATTCATGCTCTTGTGTCCAACTTTTTGCATCCCAATGGGCTATATAGCCTGCCAAGCTCCTCTGTCCCTGGGATTTTCTAGGCAAGAATACTGGAGTGGGTTGTCATTTCCTTCTCCAGGGTATCTTTCCGACCCAGGGATCAAACCTGAATTTTCTGCATCTCCTGCATTGCAGACAGATTCTTTACTGCTTGAGCCATCAGGGAAGCCCCCAGATCTTACATATCCAAGCTACTACACCTTGGATTAGTTACGTTTTTCAGGGTGAATGGGAAGCTCTCTGCATGCATATGTTCTCATTTGCTTCAGCTGTGTCCAACTCTTTGCGACCCTATGAACTGTAGCCTGCCAGGCTCCTCTGACCATGGGATTCTCCAGACGAGAATATTGGAGTGTCTACATGACCTCAAACAACTGAACTGCTTATAGTTTTCATATGACAACCACCAGCAGCCCTGGCCTGTAAAGACACTCAAGGAAAAGCTTCTTTGAATTCCCTTCTATGTATCACACACACACACACACACACACACACACACACACAGAAGTCACTCAGTCATGTCCAACTCTTTGCGACCCCATGGATTGTAGCCCACCAGGCTCCTCGGTCCATGGGATTTTCCAGGCATGAAAAGTGGAATGGGTTGCCGTTTCCTTCTCCATTCTATGTATCAGCTAGATATAAAAAGAAAAAAGAAACCCAGGACTATTCATCTCTTACTCTTATTATTAAGAATTTTCAATTTAGCAACCATTTATTCAGTACATATTTACTAGGCACCTACTATATGCCAAGCAAAGCACTAGGGTTTTGTTTTTTTTTTTAATAATTAAAAAGGTCTTTTTGTTTATTTATTTTTGGCTGCTCTGGGTCTGCATTGCTATGTGCAGGCTTCTTATTGTGGTGGCTTCTCTTGTTGCAGATCACGGGCTCTAGGGTGAGTGGACTTCAATAGTTGTGGCACATAGGCTTAGCTGCCCTGTGGCATGTAGAATCTTTCCAAATCATGGATTGAACCTGTGTCCCCTGCATTGGTAGGCAAATTCTCAACCACTTGACCACCAGGAAAGTCCAGCATTAGGAGAGGCATGAAGCTGCATGAAACAGACCTTCTCTCAAAGTTTTTTTTTTTTTTTCAATTAGAGAAATAAGGCATTAGGTAGAGACAAAATACTGTAAGACTTCAGGAGAGGGAATTAATAACTTCCATGGAGGGAAATGAAGCTGCAGTGTCAAGAGCTTGGTCTTGACCCATAGGAAGTGGTGGGGCTGAAAGGCTTTGCAGACAGAGGAAATGGCCAGCACTAAGGCACGTGTAATTTATCATTCATTCTGCCACCAATTAGGAAGTTTAATCCAAATTACATCCCAGAAAAGAGGCCACTTCTGGACTTACTTCCATTGGCAATAGAAGCATTGGAGAGCTGAAAAAAATTTGCTCTCAACAACAGCCAGTAAGTTAGTGACCCTACAGGGGTTTGGAGGCTCCAGAATTCTTTTAACCCTCAGTGATCATTTAAACAACCGAGTCTCCTAAATATGTACAAATCTCATAGTTGAACTGATTTTGAAAAATAAAAAGGCGTGTGAAATGCACAGCCTACTCTTTCAAGTCTCTGAGCAATGCTTGCAATATTGTAGGACAATCTGGGTCCTAGTGATACAGTGATAGCTTTTGGGAACAGAGAAAGTCCTCCATGCTTCTGTCACTGGTGTCCACGCCGCTGACACCTCCTCCCTGCAGCCTTGGGAAACAGCCTGCGATGGCTAGCTAAACACAGTATGGATGTGTTGAAGGAAGTTTCCTGCTTTCCCTGTTAGTTTCAAGAATTGTGTGTGTAAGTGTAAATGTTATAGCAAAGATCAAACTGGTTATTCATCCAAGTCAGGGCAAAGAGGAAGAAGCTATCAGCAAAGAGAAGTGATTTCTTTTTAGGCTTTTGCTCTGAAGGCTAAAATTTGTTTAATTAAATGAGACCTTCTGCCCTATTACTGACATGAGGACATTTCCACTTCACACCAGGGACCCCAAGGCAAGTGAGCCATTAACACTCCATCTCAAAGCCTAAACCTGCCTTCATTCTCGTTATCCTCGTTCGTTCACACCTCGCCTTTGGGCCACTGTTGTTCATCTCTTCAGCCTAATATCATCAGCTGATTTTCATTTTAACTTTTCCATTAAAAACATTAGGCATGCTTTTAGAAGAATGCATTTTTTGATAGGAGTTATCTGAGTAAAGTGAGATGTAAAAATCTTGGAGGTGATTCAAATGGGAGCCACAATACTAAAAGCATGTAAAATAAAAACATTTCTTTTGTGTGAAAGAAACTGGCTTAGGAAGACTGGGGGGAAAGAGGCATGATGTGACACTGTTCTTGAGGGGTACATGTGTGCTAAACCCCTTCAGTTGTGTCCGGCTCTTTGCAACACTATGGACTGTAGCCTGCCAGGCTCCTCTGTCCATGGGATTCTTCAGGCAAGAATAATGGAGTGGGTTGCCATTTCCTCCCCCAGTGGATCTTCTGGAACCAGGGATTGAAACCATGTCCCCTGCAGTAGCAGGCAGATTCTTATTCACTACACCACCAGGGAAGTTCTCCTGGAATCTTTTAAGAGTGAAAAAATAAAGAGAAAGATAAATTCTGTTATCTATCACTCTAATTTGTACATAAATTTGTCTAAAATCAAAGTAAAATTTCTGTAATAAGCAAAAATAAACCAAAATATTGTCAAAGAACAAAGCGAGACTAATTAAGTCAAAACTATGGAGAATTAGGCATTTTTACCTCAATTTCAAAATATTTTCTATTAAATGCCTAATCTGTAACATAAATTGTGTTACTGTTAATTCTGACACAACTTTAAAAAACTTCAGCCTAAACCAATCTAAGATTCTCTAGTCTGAGAACCGAACACACACATTCCATAACTCAAGTGCTCAGAAGGTGCTTTCAGCGTCTCCAAACTCAAGACATCAAATGTGGTAGGGTGACTAGCTCATGCTTGGTCTGGGAGTTAGTTCTTGGCATTTTACCATTTTGCCACCCATTGAACATTTTAAAGTGAGGTGATTTATATTCTGTAAAGCTGCTTTTCTGACAATATTATTGTTGGTATAAAAGACCTCCTTTAAAAAGAAAATCTAGGAACAGAGAATCTCAGGATAAAGAGGAATATTCTAAGGACCAGAAGTTTCCAGCAGTGAAACAGACCCACCTGTAAGAAGGGAAGTCTCCATCACCTGAAGTATTTCAGTGGGTGCTGGGTGGCCATCCCTTACGGTCACAATGGAGACAATTTTTTTTATTGAATAAGAGGCTAGATGAGGTGGCCTCTGAGGTACTAGCCAGTTTGAAGAATTCCCAGTTTTGTGATCCTAGAGTTCATAGGATTCTGACTCTGAATCAGTAACCAAAGTATCATCTAACTTTGTCCCCTGGAACAGTGCACTTAACACATTAACATCTTCCTGTAGAAAACTACCATCCTCTGTGTCCCAGGCATGCTGATGTTAAATTGCTTTCCCGATACTTGGTCCAGAAACTTGGTCCAGAGTTTTATTATGAAGAAAGCAATCTTCAAAATTTTATTTTGTATTTATTTACTTTTGGCTGTATTGGATCTTCACTGCTGCACAGGCTTCTCTCTAGTTGTGGCGAGCGGGGCTACTCTCTAATTGCAGTGACTGAGCTTCTGATCGTGGAGGTTTTCCCAGGGCAACTGGGCTTTCAGTAGCTGTGGCTCCTGGGCTCTGTACAGGCTCAACAGCTGTGGCACACAGGCTTAGTAGCTCCACAGCATGTGGGACCCTCCCGGATCAGGGATTAAACTCGTGTCTCCTTCATTGGCAGACAGACTCCTCACCACTGAGCCACCAGGGCAGCTGAAGAAAGCAACTTTAGTGCATCTGAGAGAAACAAAAATATGTAATAACACACCTCAGGTCTATGAAAAGAATCCATTCCTACATAGCCAGTCCATAGTGAGAAAGGAGCATCTTGGTACATAAAAAGTCAGTTGCAGTCATTTTATATTTAGTGAAAGGCCTGAGGAAGTAAAATCAGACCTGGATTCAGTTCAACACCTGAGTCAGTGGTGCAGTGTGGGCTAATGATGAGAGCTTCCGTTCGTTTACATTGGCAGATTTCCAGGGCTGTTCCACATCTGTGTGGCTCAGCCTCTGTGGGCGGGCAGCAAGGCAGAAAACATGCAACACTCTGGTGCCACTTCTGGGGTAAAGAGCAGGGCTGTTGCTGAGTGGACTTCGCACTGGTTACAACAAACTCCGTAACTCAGGGAAAAACCCATCACCCTTCTGGAACTTCAGTAGGAACAGGAAGAAACACACAGGAGGGTGAAGGGCTGAGCTATTACAGAAATGACTCATCACTGTTGGGGGGCATTAGATGGGGTCTGCCAAAGAAATGAGCTTACAATGATAACCCAACCTTGAAAAGAGTACTCCTTTCCTTTCCAGGGCTGCGCACTAGACATAACACATGCTGTTTTAAAACAGAGTGATATGAATGCCAGTATTTTCCTCTTGGGGCTTCCCTGGTGGCTCAGTGCTAAAGAATCTGCCTGCCAATGCAGGAGACATGGGTTCAATCCCTGGGTTGGGAAGCTCCCCTGAGGAAGGAAATGGTAACCCGCTTTAGTATTCTTGACTGGGAAATTCCATGAACAGAAGAACCTGGCCGGCTACAATCCATGGGATCCCAAAGAGTTGGATACGACTTAGTGACTAAAAAACAACAACAATTTTCCTCTTTGGTCAGAAAATAAATATATCCTTCCACATGAACTTTGACATCTCTAGGAATGATCTTCCTACAAAATGTTGAAAGTAAAGGGACTGATTGTTCTCTTTGAGTCATCTCTGAAATGGGCTAAATACCTCATTTTGTTGTCACCTAGAATGTCCCTGGAAAAACGAACCAAATCAAAGACAGGTAACAAATTAACTGCACAAGAATGAAGTGTGCTAATCATATTTATGCAAGGCCAAGTACAGGTATTTTGATTTGCAGGCTTTTATGGAACTTGGTGGGAAGATACAAAGTAGTCATTCTCAAAGGCTGATACTCACAGTGGCCATGTTCTCTACAGATATATGGTAGAGCCTTGACCAAAGTATTTTGGCCCCAGTAGCAGAGAGACTGAATCCAAAGGTGTAAATAATCAGCTGGCCTTCAATGTGGCCTTGGGTAAATCATATCACCTTCTAATTCTCATCTACAAAATTGAGATAATAAAATCTGTTTGGACTCCCCTGATGGTCTAATGGTTAGGATGCCATACTTTAAATGCAGGGGACACAGGTTTGATCCCTGATTGGAGAACTAATACGATGCACAGTGTGGCCAAAAAAAAAAAAAAATCAACTTTACTTGGTTTCGATGGCAATTAAATTTCATAATTCATCTAATTATTTGAAAATTTTAATGAGTGCTTAAAATGTGCCAGGCACAAGGGATCTAAGTAGGTATTCCTCCAAAGATATACAAATGTCCAATAAGCACTTGAAAAGATATTCAATATGATTAGCCAGCAGGGAAATGCAATAAGCACTTGAAAAGATATTCAATATGATTAGCCATCAGGGAAATGAAAATCAAAACCATAGTCAGATACCATGACACATCTTCTAGATTAGCTATAATCAAAAAGACAGATAATAAAAACTACTGGTGAAGATTTGGAGAAATAGGAACATTCCATATGCCGCTAGTGGGGATGTAAAATGATGTAGCCACTTTGGAAAGCAACCAGATGGTTCCTCAAAAGGTTAAACAATTATTGTATGAGTTAGCAATTCCACTGCTAAGTATACTTAGAAGTATTCCACTCCAGCAGGAAAGAAAACATAAAACATATGCCTACAAGGAGACTTTATGGAGGTTCATAGCAGTATTATTCATAATAGCCAGAAAGTAGAAGCAACTCAGATGTCCATCATCTAATGAATGTAAAAAATTTGGTATATCCCTACAATGGAATATTATCTGGCAATGAAAAACAATGAACTGTTGGTATGTGTTACAATATGGATGAACCTGAAAACATTATACTAAGTGAGAGAAATCAGTCACAAAAAGACCACATATTTTATGATTCCATTTATATAAAATGTCCAAAATAAGCAAGTCAATAGAGACAGAAACTAGATTACTTGTTGGTTGAGGTTGGAAGGAAGATGGGGAGGGAGCTTAGGAATTTACAGCTAAGGGCCGTAGGGTTTCTTTTCTGGGGTGACAAATTGTTCTAAAATTGCTTGATGTAATGATTGTACAACTGTTTAAATATACAAAAAGTCACTGTTTTTTAAAATACTTATTTAGCTGCACAGTCTTAGTTGTGGCACATGGATCTTCATTATGTCATGCGACACATGGACTCTCTAGTTGGGGTGCTAGGGCTTAGTTCCTCTGCAGCATGTGGGGTCTTAGTTCCCCAACCAGGGATCAAACCCATATCCCCTGCATTGCAAGGTAGATTCTTAACCACTGGACCACCAGGGAAGTCCTGAATCATACACTTTAAGTGGATGAATTGTGTGGTATGTGAATTGTATCTCAATAAAGCAACTGAACAAAAAAAAAACAAGGGATGTGCCAGGCAATTTGCTAAGTGCTCGATACATAATGGGTATGAAATGAACGTGAAGTGTGCTTAATAAATACAATGCAAACACATAATGCCTCATTTGCTTTGAATAAAGGGGAAAAAGAACTTTTTAAAGGAATACAAGTGCACGTGAAATATAAAAGCCTAAATTAATGTGCTAATTAGGAATAAAATAACCATAACTAAGGCCTAACAGCACGTAGTATCGTACTGGGATATCATTAAACCGTACTTGAGTGTACAGTAAGGTAAAGTCTTTAGCAGCAATCATCTTTGGTAATACACTATTGAGTCATAGTGTTATTTAAACAGAAAGTGAAGGCCATTATAAACTACACCTGAGAATCCAAGACAAAGAGATAAAAAGACCGTTTATTGCTAGAGAAGAGATCTGAAGGGGAAATTATGCTTCTATCTCTTTACCGTCTTGGCAGTTGTATGTTTTTTCTTGTAAGTTTTAAAATTTAGTTACATATCGTTGTGCTGGGTCTTCATTACTGTGAGCGGGCTTTCTCTACTCCGGGAGAGCAGAGGTTACTCTCTAGTCATGGCGTGTGGGCTCTGGTTGCAGTGGCTTCTCTTGTTGCAGAGCACTGGCTCTAGGGCATGTGGGCTTCAGTAGTTGTGGCACACGGGATCAAATGTTGCGATTCCCAGGCTCCAGAGCACAGACTCAAGTAGTTGTGGTGCATGGGCTGAGTTGCTCCATGGCATGTGGGATCTTCCCAGACCAGAGATCAAACCCATGTCTCTTGCATTGGCAGGCAGATTCTTTACCCTTGAGCCACCAGGGAAGCCCCTTGGCTGTTGTAGTCTGAATGCACATTATTCCCCTACTTCTCATCTCCAGCACATCATCACCCTTAATATGGAAAACAAAAGTCGTGCCTTTCTGCATCTTGGCATTTAAGCAAACAAAAAAAACCACTGCATACTTCCCTATTCCTTGACCTTTTTCATTTTCTCTTTGTTAGCCTGTTTGTTAGCCCCAAGAGGCTATCTTTTTACAGGGTAAAAGCCAAAAGGAACCCTCAGAATTATTGATGAGCATGGGTTCTGTGGAAGAAGTCACCATCTATATCCTGCAGAAGTAAGGCATGAATAGCTAGAGAAAGATGCAAACACCTATCTCATCTTTCAGTGGCTCAAGATCTTATCATGCCTGTCTAGGCTTGACATTACAGATAGACTAGGACATTCTAGGGTAGCACATTAACACAAGCAAAGGCAGATTGGCAGGATGTTTCAGGTGGAAGTCAAACATCTTAAAAGGTGTCATTCTGGAGGAAAGAGCTAGTGCTGTCCTGACTCCAATAAGGACTGAAACTATGGTGGAAAACACGTGTGGGTGCATGGAAAGTTTTCTTCAAAATGACAGGGGCAGAGACTTCCCTGGTGGCCCAGTGATTAAGAATCCGAAGCCAGGGAAGAAGGCTTGATCCCTGATCAGGGAACTAAGATCCCACATGCCACTGAGCTACTGAGCCTGCATGCCACAACTAGAGAGTCCGTGAGCTGCAATGGGAGATCTTGCGTTACTCAACTAAGACCTGACACAATAAACAAATTAAAAAATACACTTTTAAACGATAGGGGCAAGCTTCTCTGGTGCCTCAGCGGTCAAGAATCCACCTGTCAATGCAAGATACACAGGTTCGATCCCTGATCAAGGGAGAGCCCACATACTGCAGAGCAGTTAAGCCTGTGGGCCACAAGAATTGAGCCTGAGCTCTAGAGCCCTGGAGCTGCAATTACTGAGCCCATGAGCTGCCTGTATCCTGTAGCCTGATGACCCTAGAGTCTGTGCTCCATAGCAAGAGAAGCCACTGAAGTGAGGAGCCCTTGCACTGCAATGAAGAGTAGCCTTACTCTTCATAACTAGAGAAAAGCCTGTGCAGCAAGGAAGACCCAACACGGCCAAAAATAAATAAATCCTTATTTTTAAAAAATGATATGGCAATAAAGAGAGACCACTATGTGGGGTAGACCCAACACCAGGAAAGAAGAGTAGAGGATAAAGATAGAAAGGAGGGGAGGGAAGGAAGCCAGGAAGGAGAAAGAGTACAATGGAGTCTGTTTATACAAATAAAAACTATCAGAGAGAGAAATTTTAACTTTATCCACCAAGGAGATAAAGAACCTATATCAGGTACACCCCTTTCATAAAACAAAAAGATGGTAAGAAAAAGTGAAATATCTTAAAAATTAATATATGTTAAGAAAAAAAATAAGGTGCATATTAGAGGACAGAGATGACACTTCAAAGCACTAAAGAGATAATGAGTGGGCATAAAAGTATTCATATGATATGACAAGGGGATCGGAGTTGTGTGCCCAGAAGAAGGCCATGGCAAGGACTGATGTGCAGCAGAGGGGACACAAGGAGGACAAGAGTGAACCATGCAATCAAAACTGAGGCCAAATCGACTGCACAATGAATCTGGCTAAAAGAGAGCAGTCCAGAAGGCAATAAAATCAGATTCAGTGACACGAGTGAGAAAGAGAAGAGAAACTACAGTGCAGCCCATATGCAAGCAGATTTGAGCGAAATTCCAAAGCATTTACTGAAAGACCGACCTGATTTTGAAGAGACATAAAGCATAACTGTTTAGTTGGGAAGACCAAGAACTTGGAAGTAGAATGCAAGGTGCACGCCTGGAAAACAAAACAGGTCAGTTTGTCTCTTACAAATGTTTGTGTTCCTTCTCTTTATTCACTAATTGTTTTCTTTGTTTGGCTTTGTAACTGGGAAATACTTTCCCCATGGCAGCAATGTGGCAAGTGGTGGCTAAATTCCAAAAGTGGCCCACCAAATTCTGTTCAATGATTATAATTCTACCTTCACAGTAATTCTGCTAGAATCAGCCTTAGTCTTGAGACCTGGGAGGAAAGAGTGGTAAAGTACAAGAGAGAAGAGGAAGAGAAGCAAAGAGAGGGAGGAGGAAGAGACAAAGAAAAGAAGAGAAGCAAGAAGGGAAAAGATGATGGGAGGTTTTCTTTTTCTCTTGGACACGGAGTTTCAAATCCTGACTTTAGTCCTGATATCTCTGCCAGGTATTAGGAAGCTATCAAGCTCGTGGTCAAGTGTATGAGATCTATGATTAACACTCCTTAATTTTCCTAGGGAGAGATCACTGGGGTTTTAAAAAATATTTAGAAGATATTTGGTAGCAAATTTTCTCTAGTTAAAAAAAAAATCAGTTCGCCTAATTGTTCCTATTACTCATAGCCTCATGCCTCCTTTGCCTCTCTGAAAGATCCAGTGACTTCTGATGAGTCTTGGTGTACAGAGGTGAAAAAGTGAAAGTGTGTGAATGGCTCAGTCGTGTCCCACACTTTGGGACCGCATGGACTATAGCCTGTCAGGCTCCTCTATCCATGGAATTCTCCAGGCAAGAATACTGAGGTGAGTTGCCATTTCCTTCTCCAGGGGATCTTTCCAACCTATGGATTGAACCCAGGTCTCCTGAGTTGCAGGCAGATTCTTTACTTTCTGAGCCACCAAGAAAGCTCCATAGTAGGGCAGGTATTTGTAAATTTGAAGTTAATGAGTTGATAAAAAAAAAATCCAATTTCTTCAGTTGTATATAGAGAATTGATAATATAAAATATAGATGAAGGGACTTCTCTGGTGGTCCATTGGCTAAGACTCCTGGCTTCCAAAGCAGGGGACCTGGGTTCAATCCCTGGTCAGGGAACTAGATCCCACATGCTGCAACTAAGGGTTCCATGCCACAGCTAAAGATCCTGCATGCCACAATGAAGACCTGGCACAGCCAAATACATAATTAAAATATTTTTTTAAAAAGTATCATTGATATAACTAGAAACTACTTAAATCTTTTAATATGGGAAGAACATAAAATGCAACACATCTCAAAGCACCTAATCAACAGCTGAAAAATTGTGTGACTACTCAAAGATCTATAAGGGATGAAATAATTTAAGTATGTAGATAAATGACAGATATTTAGAAAAAAAGGGGGAGAGTCAATTTGAAAATTAGGTAAGGAAAGAGGCAATTGAAAAATCATTTAAAGAAAGCAAAAATGATCAGAATTAAATATAACATTTGTGTAACAAAGAAAACAAGATTAGTCAAGCTATGACGAAAAATAGGTTAGAAAGAATGGAATGAAAATGAATAGAGTGGACAAATCGCCCACAGATTAGGTAATTTCAAAAACAAAGTAAAAAGTAAAAAAGAAAAAAAGAGGACTGAGACCAAATAAATCTTCAAAAGGACACAAAAAGTGTTTTAAGTTGTAAAGGTGTGTGTTCCTTCTGCAGGATAAGGAAATAAATCTGTGAGAGGATGAAAACTTTTAAAAATGTAATTTGCCCTAATGAGAACCTACCTCATGGCACAGGGAAACCTGCTCAACACTCTGCAGTGAACTCAGTGGGAAGGAAATGCAAAAACCAGGGGGTATATGTATACATATTTCTATACAGCAGAGACTAACACAACATCGTGAAGCAACTATTCTCCAATATAATTTGCCAATAAAAGGCTTAATTGGTGACATTTCTGGGGTGACCTCAAAAGGACAATGAACTATCATAGATGAATTTTTAGTGGTTTAGTTGAATATGGGGGGGGTTAATTGATTTTTTTTTTTGGATGTATTATTTCCACTAGGGTCATTATGCCTCTAAATTGCATGAGTAAAGAAGTAGCTACAAATGGAAAAGTTTGCTTCCTAATGTTGCTTATTTTTAACTATCCAGAAGTTATTTTTATTCACCTTATTTCCTAAGAAGCTCGGCAATTTTCTGATTTATCATTAACAACATTTAATTGAATACCTTATTGCATATAATTGCTAGATGTCTGCTCTCAGAAAGAAAATAGAACTGAGAACACAGTTAACAAACCAAGTTCAAGCCTCAGCTCTGTCACTTACAAAGAGCATTCAGTAACTGAACCTCTGGAGCTTCCCTGTTGGCTCAGCTCGTGAAAAACCCATCTGCCATTGCAAGAGACTCAAGAGATGTGGGTTTGATCCCTGGGTTGAGAAGATCCCCTGGAGAAGGAAAGGGCAACCTGATCCAGTATTCTTGCCTGGAAAATTCGATGGACTGCAGAGCCTGACAGGCTACAGTCCATGGGGTCACAGAGAGTCAGACATGAGTGAGCATGCACTTGCACACACGCAACTGAACCTCAGTTCCTTCATCTCTTTATAAAATAAAGGTCTTGAGCACTTTTAGAATAGGCTAGGCTGCACTACAATGTTTGTTAGGTTGTTGTTTAGTCTCAAAGTCATGTCTGATTCTTTGTGACCCCCTGATTGCAGCATGCCAGGTTCCCTGTCCATCACCAACTCCTGAAGCTTGCTCAAACTCATGTCCATCGAGTCAGAGATGCCATCCAACCATCTCATCCTCTGTCATCCCCTTCTCCTCCTGCCTTCAATCTTTCCTAGCACTGAGGACTTTTCTAGTGGGTCGGCTCCTCCATCAGGTGGCCAAAGTATTGGAGCTTTGACTTCAGCATCGGTTCTTCCAGTGCATATTCAGGGTTGATTTTCTTAAGATTGACTGATTTGATCTCCTTGCTGTCCAAGGGACTCTCAAGAGTCTTCTCCAACACTGCAGTTTAAAAGCATCAATTCTTCCGCATTCAGTCCTCTTTATGGTCCAACTCTCATATCCATACACAACTACTGGAAAAACCATAGCTTTAAATATAAGGACCTTTGTCAGGAAGGGAGACCTGGGTCGGGAAGATCCCCTGGAGAAGGAAATGGCAATCCACTCCAGTACTCTTGTCTGGAAAATCCCATGGATGGAGGATCCCGGTAGGCCCCAGTTCATGGGGTCACAAAGAGCCAGACAAGGCTGAATGACTTTACTTTCACTTTTGTCAGGAAAGTGATGTCTCTGCTTTTTAATACGCTGTCTAAGTTTGTCATAGCTTCTTTTAAGGAGCAAGGATCTTTTAATTTTGTGGCTGCAGTCACCACCTGCAGTGATTTTGGAGCTGAAGAGAATGAAATCTGACATTGTTTCCACATCTTCTCTACCTATTTGCCATGAAGTGATAGGACTGGATGCCATGATCTTAGTTTTTCAAATGTTGAGTTTTAAATCAGCTTTTTCACTCTCCTCTTTCACCTTCATCAAGAGACTCTTTAGTTCCTCTTCACTTTCTGCCATTATTTGATAGGTTAGGTATATTAAAAGCATTTTTTACTTAATATTTTTAACTTACAATTTGTTGACTAGTTATAATCCCTTAGAAGTTGAGAAAGATCTGTATATGTTGGCATATTAATATATTAATAATAGCTAATTAATAATAATCATAGCTAACAAAATACATAAATGTGTCAAATAGGATGTAATCTTTATAATAACACTATATTTTTGCTATTGTTTTCTTTACAGATAAATGTCAAATAACTTACTCTGAGGCTTGGAGATATTCAGTAACTTATCCAAGATTTCACATACTGAATAGTAAAGTCCAGAGCCTTTTACTGCTCAAGATGAAATATTACTATATACACTATTTGTGATTTACTTTTCAAAGCAAAAACCAGCATGTCCTACAGGTTCATGAATTTACTGTAATACCTTAATTTCTGAAGACTGTATGATATTCTATTGTGTGAAATTACCATAATTTATTAGTTGCAGCACGTGAGACCTTTTAGTTGTGGCATGCGGGATCTTTAGTTACAGTATGTGGGATCTAGTTTCCTGACCAGGGAACAAACCCAGGCCTCCTGGATTGGGAGCGAGGAGCCTTAGCCTCTGGACCACCAGCGAAGTCTCTATAGTTTTTAAACATTCTCCCATTTGGAAGCATTTAGTTCATTTCTAATTTTCTACTCTTTGTAGGTGAATCTGCATATGACTTTATTTCTCAGAATAAAATTTTAGACACAGAAATGCTGGGCCAAAAGCCATGAATATTTTTAAGACTTTTTATAGTACCAACTATGTATTCCATGTTATTTCTTAAGATGTACCCTTCACTTCTCTGAAGTCATCTAGTTCAGTTCAGTTCAGTCGCTCAGTTGTGTCCGACTCTTTGTGACCCCATGAACTGCAGCACGCCAGGCCTCCCTGTCCATCACAAACGCCCAGAGTTCACTCAAACTCACGTCCATTGAGTCAGTGATGCCATCCAGCCATCTCATCCTCTGTTGTCCCCTTCTCCTCCTGCCCCAAATCCCTCCCAGCATCAGAGTCTTTTCCAATGAGTCAACTCTTCGCATGAGGTGGCCAAAGTACTGGAGTTTCAGCTTCAGCATCATTCCCTCCAAAGAAATCCCAGGGCTGATCTCCTTCAGAATGTACTGGTTGGATCTCCTTGCAGTCCAATGGACTCTCAAGAGTCTTCTCCAACACCACAGTTCAAAAGCATCAATTCTTGGGCGCTCAGCCTTCTTCACAGTCCAATTCTCACATCCATACATGACCACTGGAAAAACCGTAGCCTTGACTAAACAGACCTTTGTTGGCAAAGTAATGTCTCTGCTTTTGAATATGCTGTCTAGGTTGGTCATAACTTTTCTTCCAAGGAGTAAGCGTCTTTTAATTTCAGGTTGTTAATTAAGTTCTTTGTTGTTTATTGTTAAAATTTCCCCTTTGTGGTTCTTATTCTGCCACTTAAAAGAGAAATTCAAGTAGGTGAAGAGACATTTCAGTAGTTCCCAACATATAAAAGGATGGAAAGAGAAATTTTTGATTTCCTCATCTTCTGGGTAAATTATAAAACTGACAGAGAAAGTGCCAGGAAAGAAAACGATTCCCACCACGGGTGTAGTACTGGGACTGAACAATACAGAAGAAAAATGAAACAGTAAGTCCAAGTATTGTAGTCCCAAACATTTTTATAACTAGAGAAGTCTAGCAATTTGACCAATATTTTTAAAAACCCTAGAAATTCAGAATAGAGCTTCCCTTGGGCAGGCCTTATGTTGGGATTTGGCTGAAGAGATGAATGGCAGGAAGAATGTCCTTGAATACTGGAAATATTGTATGTCTCTATATAGATGATTGTTGTTGGTGGTCAGTCACTAAGTTGTGTCCCACTCTGCGACCCCATGGACTGCAGTAGGCCAGGCTTCACCATCTCCCAGAGTTTGCTCAAACTCATGTCCACTGAGTCAGTGATGCCATCCAGTCATCTCATCCTCGGTCTCCCCTTTCTCCTCTTGCCCTCAATCTTGCCCAGCATCAGGGAATTTTACAATGAGCCAGCTCTTTCCATCAGGTGGCCAAAGTATTGAAGCTTCAGCTTCAGCATCAGTCCTTCCAATGAATATTCAGGGTTGATTTCCTTTAGAAGTGATTAGTTTGATCTCCTTGCTGTCCAAGGGACTCTCAAGAGTCTTCTCCAGCAACACAGTTTGAAAGCATCATTTCTTCAGCTCTCAGCCTTCTTTATGGTCCAACTCTCACATCCGTGCGTGATTACTGGAAAAACCATGCTTTGACTATACAAACCTTTGTTGGCAAAGTTACGTCTCTGCTTTTTTAATACACTGCCTACGTTTGTCATAGCTTGAAGGAGCAAGTATCTTTTAATTTCATGGCTGCAGTCACTGTCCACAGTGATATACATATTTGTCTTATACACATATATATATGTATAAAGGTTCATCTAGCTGTACATGTAAGATCTGTGTACTTTATAGTATGTATGATGATATAGTATGTATTGTAAAATAATCCAGATTGTTGGCATCATGTAAACCAGATGTTTAGGGTCAACTATGGTTTTCATTTTATTCCCAGATACTTTTATGCTTTTGCAGTCATTTAACCTTATTACATATAGGCAGTAAACACATAAACACAGTTGAGTCAAGCTTTGGCAAGCTAACAGACCATGTTTTTTTTCCTTTTTCTAAGTTTAGGTGAAGTCCCCGTTTCTAATTCCTAACAGTTGGATATTTAGGGAGCCTCCAATTTTTTGCTATTATCGTTCCTTGTACACAAATTTTTTTAATTTAATTTTTTTATTGACACCCCTACCTCCCACTGTAACCAATGTAAATAACTCTGTGTTTTTTCTTCCAGGACTTGCTCTATAGTCATAAATATTTACACATGTGCACACACACACACACTGTTAATTGTTTAACAAAAACAGGATTTTTACAATGTACTTTCCTGGATCTTCCTTTTCTCACTGTATTTGCATCATTCTTTTCTATGAGTGTCTAATATGCTGTGCTCCAATTGGTTGACATTAATTTTGCTTCCCTACTTTCTGCCACTACAAACATTGCTACAGTAGATATCTCTATATATACCTTATATACTAGAGATTTGTTGATAATACTGGCATTTTTATTTCTTTTTTTTGTTTTTTTTTTGTAAATTAATTAATTTATTTTAATTGGAGGCTAATTACTTTACAATATTGTAATGGGTTTTGCCACACATTGATATGAATCAGCCATGGGTGCCTTGTACACAAATTTTTAAAAGAGTTATGTATTTATTTGTGGCTGTGTCAGGTCTTAGTTTCTGCAGGCAGGATGCTTCCTTGTGGCAAGTGGGCTCTCTAGTTGTGCAGCGTGGGCTCAGTAGTTGGAGCGCGCAGGCTTAGTTGCCCTACAGCATGTAAGATTTTAGTCCCCCGACCAGGGGTCAAACCCATGCCCCCTCCTTTGGAAAGCGGATTCTTAACCATTGGACCACCAGGGAAGTTCCCTTGTACATAAATTTATGTGTGTATCTTCAGTTATTAACTGAAGGTTAATTTCCAGGAAGCTCCCTTTCAGTAAATTGAAGAGGATATGGCATGAAAACCCTATGCCAACAGTTTTCTATAAATTAAATGTGACCCATGTCTCAGAATAAGATGACTATGATTAAACACTGTTTAAATCACTTGGACCAACTTAGGGTAAAAGGCTCAGGTTGTAGCATTAGTCTTTTCCTTAAAAGTACTGGAGTTTGGAGTACCCAAAAGAGAATATTGAGCATCTAAATGTTCTACTTTTCTAAACCATGTGCTCAGTCACTCAGTTGTATCTAACTCTGCGACCCCATGGACTGTAGCTTACCAGGCTCCTCTGTCCATGGAACTGTCCAGGCAAGAATACTGCATTTCCTGCTCCAGGGGATTTTTGGTACCCAAGGACCGAATTCACGTCTCCTGCATTTCCTGCATTGACAGGCAGATTCTTTACCACTGTACTACCTGGGAAGCCCAGGATAGTAAGCATCTAAATATTCTACTTTTCCTAAGCATACTCAGGTTTAATTTCTTTCTCTAGAAACTCATTCTCAGTCTTTAAATTTTTAAGGACAGATCATAATGTTTGGGGAATTTTCCAAAATTTTAGATACTTTAAAAAACGTTGATCTAACTTCTGATAAAAAATGCATCTCTCATTATCAGCTATTTTAAGATATATAAATCGAGATCCAAGCTCTTTTTGATTTGGACTATGTTATACAGGCAATATTTTCATATTACTGAGTAATTACTTGATTGCAGGTGTGTTTACTTTGACATTACTTAGATCTACTTTCTCTCTGCCCTTCAAAACCCATTCCTTTTGTTTTCTAGAACATATATTGTGGTTGGCAGCAGCAAGTGAAACCTCAGCCTCCATCTGCATTTCTCAAAGCTCTCAGCACAATAGTGTAGACATTTGTTTATGAACACAACAGCGTAAGATATCTGTATTTTTGGTTGGAATCCAGTTCATCTGTTACAATTTAGTGATGTTCTAAGCTTTTACTTCCATTTTGTAGACCCTGAAATGACTTCATATCTTGGCTGAGCTTCAGAGTTTCAACATACACAGTCAGATCTAGACTTTCTTATCCCCCTACCATGCTGGGCTGTTACCAGCAGTTTCTGGGGCATGAAAAACACCCAAACTGGCAAACTTCAGAAAAAGCAGGCATTTTTTTTCCCTCAGGAATATTTTGCTTCATTGTGACAAAAGGCCAACCTGTTCCCCTGTTTAAAATATGCAGTGGAGTTATTTTAGCTTCTGAAAATTTCCATGCTGAGTAAGAGTATATATTGAGAAAAAGGGCGGGGGGCGGGGAGGAATCCAATCAACTTTTCTAAGCTGAGTAATTGTGTAGTGCTCTGAAGCCTTCAACACTGGTCTGGATCCTTGCAACCCTCACCTAGATAAGTGCTTAGGTTGTTAGTAGTCAAACTTACACCTCTATTCTCTCCATAATCATTCCGATGGGAAAGGATTCTTCTCTGCAGAAACTAAACAGCTCCAGAAAAAAGATCTACAGATACTAACATTTATAGGTCTGTCAGTGACAAAGCTAGCTGGAAGACTCATCGCCTTGTGATGAAGCTCTCCAGGCACCAGTGGAAACTGGTATTTCTAATTAGCTTGTTACGGTCATATTCTTTAGTATAAACAGATAGCCAAAGAACCAGACATTGGAGGAAAACCTCTGATATGAAAGACAGAGACCAAACAACGCAGGACGAGGTGCAGGAATGGGGGATAAAGGAAACAGAAGTAAAAAGACTCAGAGAGTAAAGAGGAAACAGTGACTAAGAAAAGTGTTAGAGAGAGGAACCAATACAATACATGCACAAAATGAAAATGAGAAGTCTTAAAAATGGGACAGAGAAAAAGAAATAGTTCTTGGAAATTAAAAGTTGGAAAGCGAGTTCAGCAGAAGGGTTTCAAGACAGAGCTGAAGAAATCTCCCAGAAAGTAAGACAAAGAGATGGATGATGTGAGAGAAAAAAGAGGATAATGAGAGGATCAATTCAGGAAGTTCAGTTCAGAAGATCAGTGGTTGCCAGGATCAGAGGGGAGGAGAAGGGAAGGTGAATAGGCAGAGCAGAGAGGAATTTTGGGGAGGTGAAGTGAAATACTCCATATGATACCTAACAGTGAATAAACATCATTATACGTTTGTCCAGACCCACAGAATATACAACACCAAGAGTGAACCCTAAGGTAAATTTTGGATGATTTTGGATGATTATGATGTGTCCGCGTAGGTTCATCAGTTGGAACAAATATACCACTCTGGTGGAGATGTTGCTAACCAGGGAGGCTGTTGCATATGTAAGGACAGGAGGTATATTGGGACTCTCTGTACCTTCCCCTTAATTTTGCTGCAAACCTGAAGCTGTTCTAAAAAAATTCTTTTAAAAAAGCCTTAAAAGAAAGAAAAAAGTCTTGCAGAGAGTAAAACCTGATCCCATATAATGGATTGGAAATCTCAATGGCAATGGCATCAGACTTCTTCAGTGGCATCAGAAGTCCTCAAACTTCTCCATGAAGCTTACAGCAAATGACGCAGGGCCTCAATATCCTGAAGGAAAGTGATTTCCAAACCAGAATTCTGTTCCCAGGTAAACCGCCAATCAAATGTGAGGATAGGATAAAGATGTTTTTAGCCATTCAAGAATTTAAAATATTTCCACCCTACTAGACTACCAAGAATTACCATATGATTCAGCAACTCTACTTCTAGGCATATATCAAAAGACTTGAAAGCAGAGACTCAGATATTTGTACTCCAATGTTCATAACAAAATTGTTCCCAGTAGCCAAAAAGTGGAAACAACCTCAATGTCCATCAGCAGGTAAATGGATAAACAACATCCAATGGAGTATTTTTCAGGCTTAAAAATAAATAAAATTCTGATATATGCTATAACATGGGTAAACCTTGATAACATTGTGCTAAGAAAAAACAAGTCAGACACAAAAGGGTAAATATGTATGATTTCACTGATATGAGGTACCTCAGTTCAGTCCAGTCATGTCTGACTCTTTGTGACTCTGTGGACTGCAGCATGCCAGGTTTCCCTGTCCATCACCAACTTCCAGAGCTTGCTCAAACTCATGTCCATAAAGTCAGTGATGCCATACAACGATCTCACCCTTCTCCTCCTGCCTTCAATCTTGCCCAGTGAGTCAGTTCTTCCCATCAGGTCGCCAAAGTATTGGAGTTTCAGCTTCAGCATCAGTGCTTCCAATGAATATTCAGGACTGATTTCCTTTAGGATGGACTGGTTGGATCTCCTTGCAGTCCAAGGGACTCTCAAGAGTCTTCTCCAACACTATAGTTCAAAAGCATCAATGCTTTGGGGCTCTAGAATAAGCAAGTTCATAGAGACAGAAATAGAGGTTACCATGGGTTGTGGGAGGAGAGGGAATGAAGAGATATTGTTTACTGAGAACAAAATTTCTGTTTGGAATGATGAAAAAGTTCTGGAAATGGATAGTGGTGACTTACACAACATTGTGAATATACTTAACAACACTGAATTGTATACTTTAAAATGGTTAAAATGGTTAATTTTTTGTTATGCATATTTTACCACAATGTAAAAGGGTTGTAAAAGGAAGACAATGTGGTCATAGTAGTCTACTTGACATTTCCAGATCGTTGGGGCTTTAAGAAGTAGTCAGAAACTCAAATTAACATAGGATATCGCCAGAGTTTTAACTTGTAAATTTTAAAAACACTGTCTGAGTCAGACAAAAATAACTCTACAGTCATTTAGGCTTAGTTGAGACTTCTAGGGAGATATACTAGCAGGCTATTATGGTATGGTGGAAAGACTGGATTGAAGAACTCCAGATTCTACTCAGTCCTTTAAATTACTTTATCTCATTGCTTGTGTTTTCCTGTAAAATGAGATAAGGAATGTCCGATATCTCATTCAAAAGTGTTGGAGTAAATACAACACTGTCGTGTATTCAGTCAGCTTCTTGAAAGATGCCTTACATCTGATGTCATTGTGTGAGTAAATTGATAAAGAAATGTCTTAGTCTTTTACTTAAAAACAGAAAGCTATTCTCTCATGTCATACAGAGATCATGTTCTGTTTGAGTCGGTGGTGTCAATTTATTGAACAAAAGTCAAGATGTTAGGTTTCACAGGCTTGTTCTAGTATTTAAAACACTTTTTATTAGGTAATAAGACTCTTGTTTTACCCTCATTATTTGGTAAGATGCTTAAATATCTAGAAAGCATTTCTTCTAAGTTCAAGTGAAATGAAAGTCCTCTCAAACTCACAGAGCCCCACTTTCTTCATCTGTAAAATGATGCTATGCTCTACCTTGTCCACTTGACAGGGTTGTTTTGACAGTTCCAAAGAGGTCCTTTCGTTCACCTATTTATTTGGTAAATATTCTCTGTGAGCTTATGAACTAGAAGCTGGGATGTTGGGAATATAATGCTCAGCAAGAGACATGATCCATACCTTCCTGAAGTTTCCAGTTATGTGGGATTGAAATGTATGTTAAAGCACTTAGAACAGTGCCTGGCACACTGCTGCTGCTGCTGCTAAGTCCCTTCAATCATGTCCGACTCTGTGCGACCCCATAGACAGCAGCCCACCAGGCTCTGCCGTCCCTGGGATTCTCCAGGCAAGAACACTGGAGTGGGTTGCCATTTCCTTCTCCAATGCATTAAAGTGAAAAGTGAAAGTGAAGTCGCTCAGTGGTGTCCAACTCTAGCAACCCCATAGATTGCAGCCCACCAGCTCCTCCGTCCATGGGATTTTCCAGACAAAAGTACTGGAGTGGGGTGCCATTGGCTTCTCCGTTTCTAATTGATCATTAATTTTGTGTGTTAGTTTGTCTGGGATATGGGATACCCAGGTATTTGGCTAAAGATTATTTCTGGGTATGTCTGTGAGGTTGTTTCCAGATGAGGTTAGCATTTGAATCAGTAGATTGAGTAAATCAAATGGCCCTCCCCCAGTGTGGATGGGCATCATTCAGTCTGTTGAGGGCCAGACTACTGCACTGAGAGAGTAGTCTTCTTCTGCCCTTGGACTAGGGCTTCTATCATTGGAGATCCTGCTTTTCAGGCCTTCAGACTCAAACTGGAACTTACTCTATGGTTCTTGGGCCTTCAGACTTGGACTTGAAATTCTATCACATTGATTCTTCTGGTTCTCAAATTTTCAGACTCGGAGTGGAACTATACCACCAGTTTTCCTGGGTCTCAAGCTTATAAATGGGGTATTGTGGGATATCTCAGCCTCCATAATTGCATGAGCCAATTCCTTCCAATAAATCTCTTTACCTATATACATATGAATTTGTATATACATATACAAAAGTAGTGGGCCACTTTTGGTAAGCAGAACTGGATATAGATATGCACTGGTTTTCCTGTTGGTTCTGTTTCTTGGACAAAGCCTGATTAATACACTACCCTTGAAATATTCTCATTCTTTAGTTGAACCCCATGGACTGTAGCCCACCAGGCTCCTTTGTCCATGGGATTTCCCAGGCAAGAATACTGGAGTGGCTTGCCATTTCCTTCTCCAGGGAATCTTTTCAACTCAGGGATTGAACCTGCATTTCCTGCATTGGCAGGCAGATTCTTTATCACTGAGCCACCAGGGAAGCCCACCCTCAAATTTATCCACACACACCCAGGTCAGTGCCCTGAAATCAAGAAGGTGGACCTCAGCTGCAACTTGGTTGTTTATTTTGTGATGTCATATTGCCAATATTTATGGCACTCCTAGGCCATTGCTACTCATTCTGTAAGTATAGGAGTCATTCTTCTGCCCTATAATATAAAACTTCAGTGAGAGAGCAAGTCATCCAAATTATATTCCCCAGAGAGCAGGCAAATGCAATTTTATGTCCAGAGCAGAGAGGATTCAAAAGTTTACCAAAGTCCTAGGAACTTAAATGGTAGGCAGGGGTAATATTGCTGTTCATCACTGTCTACTTATTTTCTATTTAAAGAGTTTTATCTTCTTAGTAGAGGGGGTTGGTTTAATAGAGTGTCGGGGGAAATGTCTACTGAGTGTATTGATTGAATGGATGATGATAAATGTGGGCAACTTATCTCCTAACCTTCCTCTAGGTTTGCCTAGCTGAGGATGAATAAAATTATTTTTAATATATCCCAGAAAATCTTTTTTCATTGTCTCGGGATTTTGGTGCCATACATATGCTTAAATGACTTCCCCCCCTCCCCGCCAGAAACAGTAAGAATTTGTAGATTGGCACCAGGTGGAAAATCTTTAATACATGGTACTTTATGCCAAAATGTTAAGTTTCATCATCTCAGCTAGGAACAATTAAGTTATGCTAGGATACTACTTGGACTTCCCTGGTGGCTCAGACGGTAAAGAATCCTCCTGCAGGAGACTCAGGTTCGACCCCTGGTGGGGAAGATCCCCTGGAGAAGGAAATGGCAGCCCATTCCACTATTCTTGCCTGGAGAATTCCATGGACAGAGGAGCCTGGTGGGTTATAGTCCATGGGGTTGCAAAGAATCAGACAAGACTGAGCAATTAAAACACACACACGAGATACTACTTACGGAAGGAAACAAAGAAATATATACACTATTCACATATCAAATATGTTCACATTTTACAGAGAAGATGGTCATAATATTTCAAGGGGAGAAAGTCAGGATGTTCATTATCAAGGGCAAGAAGAGGTTTCTAAGGCATGTCACACATTGTGTGCAAAGTAGAAGCAACCTGAAGGGATAGAAGGAATGAGACTGTATAACAAAGCAAATTCATTTATGTCAGATTCCATTTTCTAATTTGAAATATTTCTGGAAAAAGGTTGTACAGAAGACAGCATTCTTATTATTGTACACTTCCTCCCTTTTGCTGGCTCGAAACAGATGCAGTGCTGAAAATGTTTTTACTTTGATGTTGTAGCTGGAAGTGTACTTCTGTCATATCCAGAGTGAGTGATTAATACTGTTCAGGATGATCCCTTCAAATAATAGGGTTTCCTTGCTTTTAAGGTCACTTGGGCTATAATGTTGTTATTGTCCTTTATTCTGCTCTGTGGTCTCATTTTCACGAAGGATTGGTAGAAAAATAGAGAGGATATTGGGTACCACTTGTTCGTGGGCCTGATGCCACTCCCACCCTGTCCCTGTGGTCCTGTGTCTTCTTACTAATGATGGACATGCATGCAGGAGGGGTCTTAAAGGGGTGCAGTGCTTGGGTTTCAACATGGTTTCAATAGCAGCAGCAACAACAGAGATTGACTCCTAGGTATTTTTCCTTCAAGTTAGAAACTAGAGTGGAAATGCTTAAAGAGCATTTGTAGTTCAAGAAAATTTGTGGCACTAGAAGTGAAAATATCAGAGGTTATATTAAACACTGATAGAAAAAGTTTTTTGAACAGAATGTAACTAAATTTCAAACAATTTTTAATTCCACTGAATATTAAACCACATCTCAAAATCTGTAATAAAAAATTCACTCAAACCTTTTGAAAAGAAAGAGTCGTCTCTTTCTGGTTCCCTTAAGTTAACCTGAATTTCTGTCCTGTCGCTTTTATGTAAGGAAACACATGGCCTCAAACTTGGCTTTCTGGTTATAATAATTTCCTGTTGTAGGTTTGTCTTTAGTTAGTTTCCAAAAATCTCATATGCCAAAGGTTTTGGAGCCACACACATTTCTGCTTTGTAGTCTCATTTTCATAGAGGGTAGGGAAAGAAGAGAGAGATGGTGTAGTTCTTATTTACAGAAGAAATATACGCGTTTGGTTAAACTGAAATAGTTCAGGAAATTCTAAACTGACTATTGTTGTTGCTATTGTTTGGTGGAAGTAACGAAATGAGGAAGCTTTAAACAGTTAATAAAACACAGGACTCCTGGGTTCCAACGTCCAACTCTGTCACTATGTTCCTGGGTGACACTGGGCAGGGTACCATCCCTCTCTGGGCCTCTTGACTTATTTGTAAATTGGGTATCTTTGACTAGAGTATGTCTAATGATACATAATATATAATTATATATAAGTGGACAAAACAGTGTAGTCTATAGAACAATGTCCTGCTTGTTTGCTGGGCTAATCCTTCCTTATTTTATCATCATGCTTGGGCCAACACATTTGGAGTACTTTGTATTTTCTTGTAGGCCTGAAGAAAAGCATTTTCCTATACTGTATTAACTTCTGAAAATGCAAGATTTTGGCTTAATATGTTTTTTCCAGCTTTTTATTTTATAACATTTCAAACCTTCAGAAAAGCTTCAGGAATATTCAGTGAAGAGCTGTATACCCCTCACTTAGATTTACTGATTGTTGACATTTTGCCAAATTTGTTTCATTTTTATTTCTCTACTCCCTTCCTGGATATAAGGGCATTGCTGAACCATTTGAAAATTTATTGCCGGCATCATGACACTTCATCCCTAAACACCATAGCATATATCGCCTAAGAAAAAGGATATTCTCTTACATAACCACTAGATAATTCCCTGAGGATTTTAACATTGATTCTACACTATTATTTAAAATCCACTATGTATTCAAATTTCCCCAGTCATCCCAATAGTGCCCTATGTAGTTTATTTTTTGTGGTTTAGCATCCAATCAAGGATCATGTGTTGCATTCCATTGTCCCTTGATTAACCCCTCCCTTGTTCTACAGTGTCCCCAGCTTTCTCTGACTGCTTTTCTTCTGGCTGCACTGCATGGCTTGAGGGATCTTAGTTCCTTAACCAGCAATTGAATCCAGGCCCTTGGCAGTGAAAGAACGGAGTCCTAACCACTGGACAGCTAGGGAATTCCCGGTGCTGACATTTTCTGAGGAGTTCGAGTCAGTTGTTTTGCAGAATGCCCATCACATCAGATTTGCCAGTGTGTGCTCAGTCGCTCAGTTGTGTCCGACTCTTTTCGACCATCTAGACTGTAACCCGCCAGGCTCCTCTCTCCATGGAATTTTCCAGGCAAGAATACTGGATTGGGTTGCCATTTCCTTCTCCGGGGGATCTTCTGGACCCAGGGATCAAACCTGTGTCTCCTGCTTGGAGGGTGAATTCTTTAGCCCTGTGCCACATAGGAAGCCCTAGATTTGTCTAGTTGTGTCCTAATGATAAGTTTCAGGTTAAACTTATAAAAAATATATTTGTTTATTTATTTTTGGTTGCACTGAGTCTTCCTTGCTGCATGCAGGCTTTCTCTAGTTGCAGCAAGCGGGGGCTACTCTTCGTTGTGGTGTGCGGACTTCTCATTGTGGTGGCTTCTCTAGTTTGCAGAGCACAGGCTCTAGGTGCACAGGCTCAGTCTTTTTGGAACTTGGGTTTAGTTGCTCCATGGCATGTGGAATCTTCCTGGCCCAGAGATCAAACCTGTGTTCCCTGCATTGGCAGGAGGATTCTTAACCACTGTACCGCCAACCAGGTCCTCAGGTTAAATGTTTTTTGGAAGGGATAGTATGTAAGTATTGTGTCCTCCGTGTACCACATCAGAGGTGTATGATGTCATACTTGGTGCTGAGGTGTGATTATTTGGTTAAAGTGGTAGTTACCAGATGTCTGCAGTGTTACAATTCTATTTCCCCATATAATTAATGAGTGATTTCAGGAATGACAGGCTTCCCAGGTGTGCTAATGGTAAAGAACCCACCTGCCAATGCAGGAGACATAGGGGACATGGGTTCGATTCCTGGGTTGGGAAAATCCCCTGGAGGAGGGCATGGCAACCCACTCCAGTATTCTTGCCTGGAGAATCCCATGGATAGAGGAGCCTGGTGGGCTACAGTCTACAGGGTAACAAACATTCAGACACAACTGAAGCAACTTAGCACACATGCAGGCTCAGGAATGACTGAGACCTTGTGGATGTCTCATTTCTTGAGGGTTTTGGCATTCATTATTAACAATGACCATAAAGTTATCATATTTTGATTGTCCCAGACAAAGGTGACTTGGGATAATCAACAGATCTCTGGCAGAATGGAAGAAAGAGTTGGTCACTGTGAACTAAACCACAAATAAGCCTTAGTGTGTGTGTGTGTGTGTGTGTGTGCATGAACATGGGTATGGGCATGTTTGAAATGAAAGTGTTGAGGTAGAGAAACTTTGACACATTGTTAGATAAGGTTGGGATGCCTAACGTGGGGAATCCAAGAAAAGTTAACTTTTGTTGAATGTTGAACAGAACATACTCTGCTGTTACTCTTTCTTTGCAATTTCTCTACAGTATGAGACCTAAAGCTTGACAATAATGGGTACAGATAACACCCATATATAATCTTTGTGGATTTTTTTTATGGTGAGTTACAGCTTCCTTTCTTTTTTCTTTTTCATTTTTTCCCTGTTATAGTTTTGGTTACAATATCACTATATTTTGTTAGATAAGATTAGGGTATTATTAATAGGAAATACATTATAAATTAATAATGTAAGAGAAGCAGAAGTTTGCAAGAGATTTTGCAGGGGGTGAAGTGCTTGATCCCATGTGATCAAGTGAGAGTAAAAAACAATCTGAGCATACCTGTTTTTATCTTGAAGAATTATGCCACAATGCGTCCATATATGTTTTTCTAATGTTTCTTTGAATTATTGGAGTTAATTCTCAACGAAGGCAGAATTCTATGTTAGTTGTGGGAATAGTTATTAATGATATGGAGAACAACCAAATTTTGCAATAAAGAGCATATTGTATAGAAGAACAAAAATAAATAATAGCTGTAGTCACTTGTTTAGTCGCTAAGTCATGTCTGACTCTCCTGCATTGGCAGTTGGATTCTTTACTACGAAGCCACCAGGGAAGCCCAACAATAGTCATGGTGATGATCAAAGATGTCGATGAGCATTAATGAAAGGTCCCGGAAAGCAAAGGTATTCTAATGATAGAGTAGTAACTGGAACAGAGAGCATGGAAAGTGAATTGTGCCAGGGATTACATTTTAAACGGCAAGGATAATCTGGCATAGGAAATAAAACCACAAAATAATTGATTCCATGTATTTAAGCAAGAGAAATGTAGAAGTCCAAAAAGAGCCCTTTTTTGCGTCACAAAATTATACTAGCATATGTCTTCTTTCGTTATCTTCAGATTTCTCTAATTTATCAGATGATTCGAACCCAAGGCAGGGAGAACAATGCTCTACTATGATGTCAGTGCTTTAGGAAAAAAGAGCCAGGAATTTGAAACGTAAGCTTTTTGCAAGTACAAAGATATCATTGTTGCTGCTGCTGGGCTTCTAGAATAACTGTGCGATTGTTAATTATGAAAATAGATAATAGTCGTGAATACAATTTGTCTTCTAATAGGAGTGCTATGCCACTAAAGCACACACAATGGAGATCACAAGAACAATCAACAAAGTGCAGGATATTGGGACTTGCGTGTGTGTCTGCTCAGTCGTTCAGTCGTGTCCGACTCTTCCCGACCCCATGGACTGTAGCCTACCAGTCTCCTCTGTCCATGGGATTTCCCAGGCAAGAGTACTGGAGTGGGTTGCCATTTCCTTCTCCAAATATATTAGGACAACTTACTTTAAAACTGCAATACAGTCGAAATATACTGTTCAGAACACAGAATTGTCTCATGAGTGAATAATGAAGTAGCCGTGATTTATTAGCTTTATTTAAAGCTGTCTACAAGTTGAACATTTTAAAGCACTTTTTTTTTTTTAAAAACACCTCTGCAATTTCCTGGAGCCATGATTTCTTTTTTTTTTTGAGCCACAGTGGTTAATCAGATTTTGGTGTTTCAGTAATTATGTCAATTAATGTATGCTGAGAGTAATTTCATTTGTTGAAACGGATACCAGGTGAATATGTAATTAGTAGAAGGTTGTCTCTTTAAGGTTTGGTGTGCAATTTTCCAAGATAGCCACAGTATGGAGAGTAGAGTTTTAAATTATAATAATTTCTGGTTAGGGACCAAACTAGGATCTACTTGATTTCCTGACAACTGAAGTAAAATGACAGTTTCTTCCCACCTTCTCCTACCAATCAAAGACACATTATAGGGTGAATAATCATCCCAATTTGCCCAGGATAGTCCCACTTCTGGAACTAAATGTCCTTTACCTTGAGAAATCCTTTGGTTCAAAGCAAAAAAAGCATAGTCAGTCACCTTAATACACACATCTCACTTGAAAATAAATACTGTACTTACGTAGTTTTTAGAAGTCATAGGTTTCCCTGATGGTTCAGCAAGTAAAGAACCCACCTGCAATGCATGAGACACAGGAGATGCTAGTCTGATCCCTGGGTGGGGAAGATTCCCTGGAGAAGAAATGGCAACCCACTCCACTATTCTTGCTGAAAAATCCCATGGATAGACAGGGCCTGGGGGCTACAGTCCATGGGGTTGCAAAGAGTTGGACACAACTGAGCGACTGAGCATGCACACAACATATAGAAAAGCAATTTAAAAATAAATTTTCATCCATATTGTCACTAAACTTTATATAGAGAATATATAATTTAACAATTTAAAAAAGCAATTTTAGTCACACATACATACAAGTCTATGTCACTGATTAACAAATGCACATCCTCACAAAACTGTATGTATAATTTTAATGAATCCATGAAATTATAACATATTTCCATGTTATATTACTTAATTACCTTTTATTGTAGGACATTTATGTTGTTTTTCTGTTTTTTCCTCATTACAAATGATAATGTTATAAATATCTTTGTATATATAATATTCCTCTTTTAAATTTAAGAAATATAACTTTGGGGGAAAACATACATATGGTAGAATTGTATTGACAACATATAAACAGTTAAAATTATAAATATTTTCTTCTGCTAGTTTCTTATCAGCTACCCTGCTATTTAAATAACTGTGACATGAAAATTCCTGGTCATATGAGCCTATTCTAGAAACTGGCTACTAGTCTTATTTGGCTAGTTGAAACAATGTGTTTATTTGTTTGTTCTGAATGTCAGTAAATTTTCATTACAAATGAAAATGTTGTTTCCTCTTTTTAGGATTTTTCAAAAGAATAATTGCACTTGGAGGAAAATGAGGTCACTGGGTAATCACAATTTCATAAAGAAACATCTACTGTGTTCCAAAATTGACAGAGGCATCGAGGACACAGAAATATTACCAAGTCATTTTTGAAAACAGATGTTTGGTAGGAGCCAATTTTTATACTAAGCCTGACCAATGAACTCTCCCTTGATGCTTCCCTTTAGGATTTCTGAAGTAGAGGTATGAAAATCTAAAAACTCAAGTCCTCTTCTGTACTGTAATTAAAAAAGAACAGCCTGAGCCTACAAAATCTAAACTTAAATACAGAACGGATAAGTCATCAAATCAGTTAACATTTATTGGGTAACTGCCATTGCCTGGCCAGTCCCTATCTGGTAGAGTTTATCAAGTGATAGAAAAAAGTCACGAAATGTGTGAATTAGAAAATTATAGAATAATTTTAATTGGAAAATAATAGAATCGTGTGGTAAGTTTCGTAACAGTAGTGTGGAAAAAGAGGGTCGTGTCTCCTTGTGCACCTGCTTATTTTTAGTATGTATTTGGCTGCACGGTCTCAGTTGTGGCAGGCCAGATCCTCGGTCTTCATCAGGAATTCCCTCATCCGGATCAAACCCAGGCCCCCTGCACTGGGAGTGAGGAGTCTTAGCCACTGGACTACGAGAGAAGTCCCAACCTGTGTATTTACAATGACAAAAACTGTAAACAACCTAAATGTCTGTAGACAAGATATAAATAAATATGTTATGAAATAATAATACACTGGGATACTAGGCAACAATGAAATGAATGTATAGGAACTATATGTATCTATGCCAATAACTCTTACAAATAAAACACTGAATATAAAAAGCAAGTTTTAGAAGAATAGATTCAGGTTGATATCATTCATGTAAATTTTGAAACATGCAAAAGAATATATTGCTAAATGCATGCAACGATAAGCATGGAATTCAGGATAACGATCCTCTGTTGGGAGGGTGGGGCAGGGGGAGGCGGGCTAAGGAGTGGAGAGGAAGGAAGACCTAGTACCAAAGGAGATACATAGGAGGGTTCAAGTATTTTGGAAATGTTTTATTTCTCAAGCTTCTGGGAGAGTACATGATTGTTGATTATATTATTTTGAAAAATATAACAATACATTGAGATATACACAAATCAAAGTGCCACATAAGCAGAGAAGAGGCTGCTGATTCTGAATGGAAGCAGCAATCTGCATAAGCTTTTTGGATGAGTTGGCACTGATGGATAAATTGGTCTTGATGGATGAGTAGACATTCAGTAAGTCCAGATGGCAGGAGAGGAGATTCTGGGGTGATGGACGAGCATGGGCAAAGGCATGGAAATGTTCCATGCGAGAGATGACTTAGGATGTGTAGAAATATATATGCTGAAATAAAGGAAGTTAATAAAGGAGGTCAATACTGTAACTGGGACCAGACCATCAAAGACCTTGAACTGAAATGTAAATAATTTACTAGGCTGAAATGTAAAATAATGTAAAATAATTTACTAGGCTTTGTAAATGTGTGTATGTGTATGTGTGTGTGTGTCAGTTGCGTCCGACTCTTTGAGACCTCATGGACTGTAGCTCACCAGGCTCCTCTGTCCGTGGGATTTCTTAGACAAGAATACTGGAGTGGGTTGCTATTTCTTTCTCCAGGGAATCTTCCTGACCTGGGGATCGAACCTCGGATTCTTTACCACTGAGCAGGCTTTGTAAATATGTGCTTGTAAATGGGTCTGGACTATAATTTGTTATATTCTTCATGTAATTCCAAACGATTGATAATTTCTTCAATCAAGATGTTATCTGAATTTGATCCTTTTAGATCTATCAGATCAGATCAGTTGCTCAGTCGTGTCCGACTCTTTGCAACCCCATGAATCGCAGCACGCCAGGCCTCCCTGTCCATCACCAACTCCCGGAGTTCACTCAGACTCACGTCCATCGAGTCAGTGATGCCATCCAGCCATCTCATCCTCTGTCCTCCCCTTCTCCTCTTGCCCCCAATCCCTCCCAGCATCAGAGTCTTTTCCAATGAGTCAACTCTTCGCATGAGGTGGCCAAAGTACTGGAGTTTCAGCTTTAGCATCATTCCTTCCAAAGAAATCCCAGGGCTGATCTCCTTCAGAATGCATTGGTTGGATCTCCTTGCAGTCCAAGGGACTCTCAAGAGTCTTCTCCAACACCACAGTTCAAAAGCATCAATTCTTTGGCACTCAGCCTTCTTCACAGTCCAACTCTCACATCCATACATGACCACAGGAAAAACCATAGCCTTGACTAGACAGACCTTTGTTGGCAAAGTAATGTCTCTACTTTTGAATATGCTATCTAGGTTGGTCATAACTTTCCTTCCAAGGAGCAAGCGTCTTTTAATTTCATGGCTGCAGTCACCATCTGCAGTGATTTTGGAGCCCCCCAAAATAAAGTCTGACACTGTTCCACTGTTTCTCCATCTATTTCCCATGAAGTGATGGGATCAGATGCCATGATCTTCGTTTTCTGAATGTTGAGCTTTAAGCCAACTTTTTCACTCTCCTCTTTCACTTTCATCAAGAGGCTTTTGAGTTCCTCTTCACTTTGTGCCATAAGGGTGGTGTCATCTGCATATCTGAGCTTATTGATATTTCTCCCGGCAATCTTGATTCCAGCTTGTGTTTCTTCCAGTCCAGCGTTTCTCATGATGTACTCTGCATATAAGTTAAATAAACAGGGTGACAATATACAGCCTTGATGTACTCCTTTTCCTATTTGGAACCAGTCTGTTGTCCCATGTCCAGTTCTAACTGTTGCCTCCTGACCTGCATAGAGGTTTCTCAAGAGGCAGGTCAGGTGGTCTGGTATTCCCATCTCTTGAAGAATTTTCCACAGTTTATTGTGATCCACACAGTCAAAGGCTTTGGCATAGTCAATAAAGCAGAAATAGATGTTTTTCTGGAACTCTCTTGCTTTTTCCATGACCCAGCGGATGTTGGCAATTTGATCTCTGGTTCCTCTGCCTTTTCTAAAACCAGCTTGAACATCAGGAAGTTCACGGTTCACATATTGCTGAAGCCTGGCTTGGAGAATTTTGAGCATTACTTTACTAGCGTGTGAGATGAGTGCAATTGTGCAGTAGTTTGAGCATTCTTTGGTGTTGCCTTTCTTTGAGATTGGAATGAAAACTGACCTTTTCCAGTCCTGTGGCCACTGCTGAGTTTTCCAAATTTGCTGGCATATTGAGTGCAGCACTTTCACAGCATCATCTTTAAGGATTTCGAATAGCTCAACTGGAATTCTATCACCTCCACTAGCTTTGTTTGTAGTGATGCTTTCTAAGGCCCACTTGACTTCACATTCCAGGATGTCTGGCTCTAGGCCAATGATCACACCATCATGATCATCTGGGTCATGAAGATCTTTTTGTACAGTTCTTCTGTGTATTCTTGCCATCTCTTCTTAATAGCTTCTGCTTCTGTTAGGTCCATACCATTTCTGTCCTTTATCAAGCCCATCTTTGCATGAAATGGTCCTTTGGTATCTCTGATTTTCTTGAAGAGATCTCTAGTCTTTCCCATTCTGTTGTTTTCCTCTATTTCTTTCAAATCCCTTATGATTATACAGTGGAAGTGAGAAATAGATTTAAGGGCCTAGATCTGATAGATAGAGTGCCTGATGAGCTATGGAATGAGGTTCATGACATTGTACAGGAGACAGGGATCAAGACCATCCCCACAGTTGGGGCATAGACTTGGATTACCATGATATTGAATGGTTTGCCTTGGAAATGAACAGAGATCATTCTGTCATTTTTGAGATTGCATCCAAGTACTGCATTTTGGACTCTTTTGTTGACCACGATGGCTACTCCATTTCTTCTGAGGGATTCCTGCCCGCAGTAGTAGATATAATGGTCATCTGAGTTAAATTCACCCATTCCAGTCCATTTCAGTTCTCTGATTCCTAGAATGTTGACATTCACTCTTGCCATCTCTTGTTTGACCACTTCCAATTTGCCTTGATTCATGGACCTGACATTCCAGGTTCCCATGCAATATTGCTCTTTACAGCATCGGACCTTGCTTCTATCACCAGTCACATCCACAGCTGGGTATTCCTTTTGCTTTGGCTCCATCCCTTCATTCTTTCTGGAGTTATGTCTCCACTGATTTCCAGTAGCATATTGGGCACCTACTGACCTGGGGAGTTTCACTTTCAGTATCCTATCATTTTGCCTTTTCATACTGTTCATGGGGTTCTCAAGGCAAGAATACTGAAGTGGTTGGCCATTCCCTTCTCCAGAGGACCACATTCTGTCAGATCTCTCCACCATGACCCGCCCATCTTGGGTTGCCCCACGGGCATGGCTTAGTTTCATTGAGTTAGACAAGGCTGTGGTCCTAGTGTGATTAGACTGACTAGTTTTCTGTGAGTATGGTTTCAGTGTGTTTGCCCTCTGATGCCCTCTTGCAACACCTCCATCTTACTTGGGTTTCTCTTACCTTGGGCTCTTCAAATAAAAATAAAATCATGAACCATCACAAGTCATCTACCAAATCCAATTGAGAAACTCATCTGAAAGGTCATTATAATCAGTAGTAAATACAGAGATCTTCCATTGGTAGCATTAAAGAGTCATTTAAATTTTTTCTTATGATTATCCATCAATTTCACCACCTGACCATGTCAGTGACTCTTCAAGTAGAAAGGATTGCCCTAAGAAGGGATGGGAAGATTAATTGGTTTTGTGAAAATCTAAAGCTTGTTAAATTTGCCAGAACTACCTTTCATGTGACCATCATGTGGTCACCAGCAGGTATCTTTCATTGGGTTCATGTGTGGCAGAATCTCAAGATTATGGGTTGAGCAACGTGTAAGTCATCAGGGGCCACCTGCAGAGACGATGAAAGTTTATTATATAATATTACGAAAGCAGCACAACATATAGCAAATTGAACTACATGTTTTCTCCCCCCACTTTTTTTGCACATTAAAACTGCAGTTTGAAAAACAACTTCCAGCACAGAAAAGAGTTAAAACAGCAGGTGATAATTAGGGCAAAGTTACAACAATGTTACTGCTGATGGGCTATCTGTCAGTTAATGCAAGCTATCACTTCTCCCTAGGAATAGTTATTATTAAAAACGACTTATGAGTGTTAAAGAGGGACATTAAATGTGTTAGTCTCCTTATTTGCTCATTTGGAAATGGTGTAGTTAGGTCCATTAACCAGCCTAGTTCTACCTTGGTCTCGGGGCAGACACACACACAAAGTATGCAACTGAAAGTTATTAACGACCAAAACATAAACCTTAGTGCCTTGAGTTAAAAATCAATTTTCCTAATAAATTAAACTCAAACATTATATACCAGTATGTAATATCAAGAAGAATGTATTAATAATTGCCATGTTGGCAGAGTACAAAGTGCAAGACTTAGAAGGATATAAAAATTTAGTAATTTAGAAAATCTGATACCAAAAAAAATAGCTACTGCTGCGTTGGGAGGCTCAGAGTATAGTTCAGTTGTTGAGCTATAATGGTATTCTCTGACTAGCCAAGGTTGAATGTTCAAGATGTAGTTTGAGTATTAATCATTGATTCAAATAAAAGATTGCACAACTGGAGAGGCTCTCCTGGGTTAAGTAGTTTATTCCTGAACTCAGATGTAAGTTTTTTCCTTTGTGTATTCCAGAAGTACTTGAATGTCTTCCCTGCTAAACAAGCAACCTCTTCTGGAATTATTTTTTTTAGCTTTACTCTTCATCAACTACAATCTTTTAGCTAAGAATTCACCGAAGCTTTTGCTGATACGACTTACCAGCTAATTCAAGCTGCCCATTTCAAGTTTAAGCTTTATCGTTTGTTGTGCCTAATAAGAAATCTGATAATATGCTATGCTTTATTTTGGTTCACTTGCAGTATTCTCTCGTATAGTCATACTGCGTGGCGTTGTGTGAATAAACCATAGCTTATTTATCCATATTACTGTTGATGAGCATTTGGGTAGTGAAGTACTCATATGTACACAAACAATATCCCCACATAGGATTAATTTTTTTTTTTTTTTTTTGCTGTCTAAGGGTAATATACATAGAAAGACGTGTGATTTGATGAAGTTTTACACACTGAGCACACATGTGCAACCAACACCAAGCCCAGGAAACAGAACATGACCAATTTATGGCCCCTCTCAGTCATTAGCTCTCTTCAAGGGTAACCACTAGCTTAACTTCCAATAGCACAAATGAGTTTTGCTTGTTTTTGTAGAAAACAAACTCTTGTACGTCTCACTTTTTTATTTAGCATCATATTTATGAGATTCATATATATTACTGCATTTAGAAGCAAATTGTTCATTCTTAGTGATGTATAGTGTTCCATTATATATCACTAATTATTTATCTACTTTACTGTCAATGAACACTCTGGTTGTTTTCCACTTTGAGGGTTATGATAAATAATGTTGCTCTGAGCTGTTTAATAGATATCTTTTGGTATATATTTGATATTGGTTTATGCCTAGGAAACGAATTTCTGGGCCAAAGCATCTTCATGTGTTTAACTTTAGTAGACACAGTCTTTGATCTCTTGAGGAATCATTCTGAGGAAGGCATTTCAGTATAACCATTATGAGAACAACTTTTGGAGTCACTCAGACCAAATTTAGCTTATAAAAGAGTCATACCACTTTGTGCTTAAACTTCTTAAGCTTCAGCTTACTTATCTGTGTAATAGGTATAATAAAATCTTTCTCAAAATATGAGACTTAAGTGAGATATTTATTTTAATGCAAGTTAGCACAACGACTGGCACATAGTAAGTGCTTAGGTTATTATATGGTGGTTATTAATCATTAGCTTTTACAACATAGACAATATGGAGAATCTGAAACAAATATGGGCAATATAATCCACAGTTTTAATTCTCTGATGGAAGAAAATTGAGACTCTGACCCAAAAGGCATTACCAATTCCAGGGAGCCTTACACTTGGACCCTGAAAAAAAATCATTTAAACATTATCCCAAAATGCATTTGCAAATTACTCTTGCCAGAGGCAAGGTTCTTGGATGCAGTGCATTAACATCCATTTTTTCCCCCACCAGACTTTACTCTTTAAAGATAAGACTGCCAAGGGCTACTCTGGAAAGTCACTAGTATTATACTTTTTATTATATTTGCCAATTTCACGCTTTCCTCAACCCAACCCCCAAAGTTGTTGAAAAGCGATTGTAAGGACATTAGCTCCTAGTTTTCTTTGAAACTTACCAGTATTTATGTTCTACATTCTTAAAAATACTAAAAATAAGCCCATATTCTTGTTTTAAATGACAGAGACCTTGCCCCCTGCCCCCCTTTTTTCTTTTCTTTTCTAGGAATGTGCTTGATAACATCAGGGTGGATTTCAGCAGCTGCTGTGACAATGCTTGAGAGTTACCACAGAAGTTTCACTGTGTACCGAGGTACTGTTTTAGTTAATGGCTTTAGGGGCAGCAGATTCAGTTATCTTAGGTAATTTTGGAAGGTGGCACCCTGTTCCTGATAAATTGCATCAGATCCCATTTATCAGTTACTAGTTTCAAGAAATTAAGCAGTCAGTCTCCTTTTGATAAGGCCAGAGGTAGACCTGAAAGGGGACTTTCTGAACATTTAATTGAACCTCTTTTGACTTACAAAACTAGTCATTCAACAGTCTTGCCTAAAGTCAAATGGTTTGTTTCCGGCACAGACATCAAGCTAGAATCTTATTCCCGGTTTAGTGTTTGCTTCTCTTTGCTCTTGCTTCTTGGTGGCCACCATCCCCTAATCCTGTCCTGTCCCACCCTCTACCTCAATTTCATAAAAGTCCATACCTGGGGACTTTTGAACAAGTTGTGGGGACTGAACAAGTTGTGCCTTAAGGAAATGACCATTGTCATTTGAATTAAATTGTTTTAAGTGCAAGATGAGTGAGGTTTTTCTGCTAGAACATTAAGATCCAAGAAGGAAGACCTTGTCTATTTTCTGGACCACTGTATTCTCAGCACCTGTGCCTGGTACATAACAGACCCTGATCCGTGTTAAATGAAGAAATGAATGAATAAATCTTGCGTACGTCAGGTTGCCATGTCCTTTGTCTTTTCCACCTCCTTCCAGTTGTACTAATAAAAAAGTGCATATTTAGAGTCTAAAGAGGAGAAATCATGAACAAAGCGTCCGGTACGGTGCCTGATTCATTGAGGGCAATTAAAAAACGTCGGGTCATTTTCCCTTTCTTCCTTCCCAAGTGTAGGGTACTGGGGGTATGGGGTGATATGCCATGGTGTTTATATGCCTGGACATAAAGTGACGTGGGTAACTAACAGGCTGGGGAGAAAGGACTGTCGACGTCTTTCTGATCCGTATCAGAAATTCCAGTGCCCCGAAAAATGTACAGCTATATTACCTAGAAAGGCTAGTCGCATTTGTTGATTGATTCTGGGCTGCAGTCAACTCTTAATACAAGTTTTTTATAAACATTAGCTACTTTGCGGCAGGATGAAGCACAGTGACAGGAAAAGCAGGGACCCCTCTCCCTTCTCCACAAATAAAGGAACTCCTCTGTGGCAGGGGCTGCGTTTTGCGTGTCTAACGGGTCCTCGGTCAGGGGCGGTCCCCACCCCTCCAGCCCCGCCTCCGCGCCCTCGGAGGCGGCAGTCGAGGTTCAAGTTCGGTCCCTGGACGCTCGCTCCCCGCTCGCGCGTCTCTAGGCTCCCCCCGCCCCCCAACCCCGCAGGCTAGGAGGGCTCAGAGGTCATTCGGGTGCTGGGTCACTCGGCCACTCGCTGTGCTACCACGTGGGAACAAAGTTTCCAACTCTGCGGTGGGGCCTCCCACCCAGTGCCCCCCAGCGGAGCAGAGGTCCGCACTTCGGCACCCGCTCGCTTTTTTATCGCTTGCAGTCGCAACCCCCCATCTGGGGGACTCCCTCCGCCACCCCCCCGTAACCCCTCTCTGACATCCCTCCTTCCCTCGCTGCTCAAGTCGCCCTAGGAAAACACCCTAGGGGCCTCTGGAGAAGGCGGCCCGAGCGCCTCCCGCGGGCCTGGGGTAGGGGGTCCAAGGACAAGTGTCCCGAGGAGCGCGCGGGGGGCGCGGAGCTGGGCGCGCGGGGTAGACTGGTGACAGCGGCCCGCACGGCGTCCCCAGCGCGACTGGCGGGAACATTCCGCGGCTCCCACACCCTCGCGCGCCAACTCTGGCGGGTCGCAGTAAACCCCGAGCTAACTGACCCCTCCACGCCCCCAAGCCGCCCTCACGCCCCGCTCCCGGCTCGCCTCCGCCCCCAGTGCGCAGGCCCGGCCGCCCCAGCGCGCATGCCCTGGGCTCGCGAGCGCGGCCAGCCCCCAGCCTTGTGCTTTCTACACACTCTACAACTGGGGAGGGGGCGGGGGCGGAGGGAGCCCGGCCGGCCACGTGATCCAGCCGGCCGGGGCCGCGGGGGCGGGAGCGCGCGCCGAGCGAGGCGCGGGGAGGGCGGTGCGCGTGCGCGCGGCGCGCGCGGGCGGGCGCCGGGCTGGGCTGAGGCGGGCGGCGGCGGCGGCGGCGCGGCAGTGGGCCGGCCGCGGAGGGGGAGGAGCGGGAGCTGAGCGAGGCGGGCGGGCGGAGGATGGGGCCGTGCCCGGGCTCCCGCTGCAGCCGCCCGCGGACACGCCGTGCACCCTCCGGATCGGGGCTCTCGCGGCGGCATCTGTGGCAGCGTTAGCGGCGGCGGCGAGAGCGGCGTTCCCGGCGCTTCCTGGCCGCGCTTCTCCCTTCAGGCTGGGCGAAGAGAAGAGGCAGCGGCGGCGGCGGCACACCGGCGTCTCTCCCGCTGGAGATTTCTTTCTGCTTTCCTCGTCGACTGACTGACTGCCCCCCTCCCTTTTTTTGAGGAAGGGTGACCTCTTCTTTGGGACTGGAAAAAATATTTTTTTGAGGTGGGGGGAGGTGGGTGGCAGCGTCAGGGGCTGTTTCTTCTCTTCTTTCATCTCCCTTTCCTTCCCCCTCCGAGCCCGAAAAGCAAACCCCACAACTGCTCCAGCATCCTCCTTCCCTTCCTCCACCGCTTCCAGTTTCGCCCTCTCCCCTCCTAATTATTTCATTATTATGCTCCCCTCTCTGGGGGGTCTCGTCCCTCTCAGGTCCCTCGGAAGCCTTGGCCTCCCCTGGATGCATTTCTTAAAAATTTTGGAGCCAGGGAGTGAGTTTTCTCTGAGGCGTGTGTGAGAGGCGGCGGGGGTGTTTTCCTGCGCGAGGGGCGGGTGAAGTTCATTGCCCCCACTTTTCCCGCGACCTTTTTCGGGCCGGATTTGGAGTCGCGGGGGGCGGGCAGGCGTTTTCGGGGGGCGGGGGGCGCGGCGGAGAATGGCTGCGGGGAGGGCTCCCCGGAGCCTCCCAGTCTCTTGATCAAAGCATTCCGCTATTCTGATTTATTGCCTGCTTGGTGAGTTATTTTTTTTTTTCCCCTCTAAAGGAGACCTGTGTGTTCAGCCATTACTTTGCTCGGCGCTGCTCACAGGAATCTCCGACCCTCGGTGCTGTGGGCAGCCCCGCACTTGGGCTCCTCGCCTCTCGCCCTCGCTCCCGTCCCTCCTCCCTCTCTCCGCCCCTTCCCCCTTTTCTTTCTCCTCTCTTTCTTCCCCACTCTCCCTTCTTTCGGCCGCCGTCTCCCCCGCGCCCTCCTCGGGGCGGAGGGAAGCCGAGAAGGGGGAGGGAGGGGTTGGTGTCAATTTTTTTGTGCGGCCGCGGCCGGAGCCTGTGGCGGGCAGGCAGCGAGCGGGGAGACCCCGGCGCGGCAGAGCCATGGATGGCCCGACGCGGGGCCATGGACTCCGCAAAAAGCGGCGGTCGCGGTCACAGCGAGACCGGGAGAGGCGCTCCCGGGGCGGGCTGGGGGCCGGCGCGGCCGGCGGCGGCGGGGCCGGCCGGACCCGGGCGCCCTCGCTCGCCTCGTCGTCGGGCTCCGACAAGGAAGACAATGGGAAGCCCCCGTCCTCCGCCCCGTCCCGGCCCAGACCCCCGCGGAGGAAGCGGCGAGAGTCCACCTCGGCCGAAGAGGACATCATTGATGGATTTGCCATGACCAGCTTTGTCACTTTTGAAGCGCTGGAGGTAAGGGGGACCCCCCTCCCCCCCGGTTTCCCTTTATAGGCACGACCCCCTCCCTCCTCGGCTGTGCTCGGCTCTGCTGCCTCCCCCCGCCGCGCTCCGGTCGGTCTGGCTGGCTGTCTGTCTGTCTAGGCTGAGGTCTTATTGTTGGGGCGGGGGGGTAGCTGGGGGCGCGGGTAGACAGGCAGCAGGAGGGAATCGCCAAGCCGTGCCTGGTCTCCTGGTCTCCTCGTTCTCGCTCGCCTTTCCCTTGCGCCTCCTCCCCGCACCCCCTCCACAGCAGATGGGCAGAAAGAAAGGGGTTCAGGCATCACAACAATGCGCCCCCCTCCACGGAGAGCTCTGCCCTTATTGCTTCCTCCTCTCCCTCCCCAATCATGGCTTCTTGGCTGGTGGAAGTCTCTTTGCTGGGTTTGGGGCGCCTGTGGACGGTTCTCTGTGTGCTTTCTACAGAGCCATATGTCCCTGTGTGTGTGTGTCTGTGTAGTACAGACCTTTCCTGGGTGTCCTCGGGACCGGAGACTGACGGGGTTTTGTGGTTCTTTGCCCCCTTCCTCTACCCCTCTTTTTTTCTTTTCATTTCTTTTTTCTTTCTTTCCTTTTTTCTTTTCTTTTTTTGGTGAAGCTGGGGAAGGGGGCGTTTTCTCCTGGTTGGGAGAAAGGAGGGAGGAGAGGAGGGAGGAGAGGAAAGGATGGAATATCTTTCAGTATTCCGTTCGGGGCTCTATTACGGAAAGGGTTAATTGTAATATTATTTATACACATAACATGCACATGTGTGTGTATATGAACAATTCGGTTAAAAGACAGTAAAAGGTCCACCAGGGAGGACGGGTCGGAGGAAAGAATAAAATCCTAGCTGGTATCTGAAGGGCTTGTCACCCAATTGTCCCTCTCCTTTTCCTTTTTTTGTGTTTTCTTTTTCTTTCTGATTGGCTTTGTGTGTGTGTATATATCTATGTGTATCTTTCTTTATTCCTTGGGCACCTGCAGCGTTGATTTCCAAATGCACATTTTCCTGCCAGCTAAAGGGCTCCTGGGGCTGTTGGTGGGGAGGGGGGCAAGTAGAGGGAGATTGTCCGGGGGTCAGAGGGAAACTCTCTTCACCTGGACGGATCTGGTTTGGTACTGGCATGGGTCACTGGCATGTATAAATAACCCCCTTTTCTCCTCCCCCATCTTCCTCTCCCCACCCCCAACACACCACACACACAGGCGCTTGGAGATTCTGCAGAGTTGGTCCACCTTTCTTAAGCACAAAACCAAGATAGGAGTTGGTTTCTAGGGTTTCCTGCACCTGATGTGATGGTGTGAGGTTCCTGAAAGAAACTTTTCCCTTTCCCTTTGGTTATTGCTGTTGTTATGGTATTGTTTGCAGTGCTCAAATGCAATCTTTGTTGATGACAGCTTAGATCTCACATGCAGTAACTGTGCAGGTTTAGATTGCTCTGTGTGTGTGTGTGTGTGTGTGTGTGTGTTTGGGTGTCAAGTTTAAACATTTTTTGAAAGGAAGCCTTCCTGTTAGGGTTATTCTTTTCTGTTTGAACTGCTTTTTGGTTGGGCTCCTGGTGGTTATGGTGGTGGATGGTGGCCAGTGGTTGGGGAGGAATGGAGAGTGGTGGTGTTGGTGGCCATAGATTTTGATATTAGTGATTGAATCAGTTATCCTCTGGTTCTAGAACTGGTACTTTATTGACTAAAATGGATCTTACATAGTTCTTTTGAGTGTTGAGGCTCACCACTTATTAGGATAATTCTAACTGTGGCTTCAACTTTGCCAATGTGGGGAGGGTACTGAACAGTGTGACTTCTTTCTCTCTGTCTCTCTCTCGCTTTAAAATAGGAATTGAAATGGTAGTATGTATTCTACTATGTGAATTAGAAAGTGCTGCCTAAAATTTGATTGTTATCAGTGGTTGGTTTAGGACACTGTTTGTAAGAGCTGCTTACAAGTGGTTTTGCTGCCAGCATGGTTATCCTGGGCTCTGTGTGGCCCCTCACAGTAAGTAAGCAAGAGGGGCCTGCAGATTTCCACAAACCTTTTTGAAGGTCAAGTAAAGATAAATATAGCACATGCAGTTATTTTTGGTGGTTTTACTTTTAATAAATACTTGATGGGCTTGTGTATCTATCCATTTGGCTTTTGACAGAAAATTTGCCCATTCTAGTTTCTTTTGGGTGTAAAAAACTTCTAATTTTTAAAGAAGACCAAGTTTGAAGTGTACCATTAATACTATTTCTTTTCTTGCTGTGATTATTTTTCTGCTGTTTTTCTAGATTCAAAACCCAGGTTACTTTGGTTAGCTGAATATTATAATACCTTCGTATCTGAATATCATTTGCATATCTCTGGTTATACAGGTCTAACTTTTAAAAAAGTTTCTTTAAACTTTACAGAAAAATGTAAACATATCCAAAAATACAGTATAACAAACTCCAAGGTGCACAACCACCTAGGTTCAACAGTTGTCTTTCTAAGTGGTAATGACTCGGGGGAAAAAAAAAAAAATGCACCCAAACTCATAGTATTATCACACCTAGGTGAATTAACAACAGATCCCTAATATCAAATATCTTCACATGCATTTATGTTTAGGAGTCCCAATTTTTGTAGGAAAGCTGCAAATATACTTTTCAGGTTAAAAAAATATATAGTGGGGAATAAAAATCATCATGTATGTCTGGTTCTGTGGGACAGCATAGATCTCTTTGTGGCTTATCACATCTGTGTCCAAGCTTCATAGTCAGGCATATGTGTGTGGTGATCATTAAAATTTCTGGTTTCCTGTTGTCCTCAGTTTGGAAGATTTACTGAATTATCACTAAGAAATGTGAGGGTTTGTTAGGAAACAGGCAGCTAAACTATGAACTTGGACAGGAATGTATAATACAAGAGTACTTGTAAATGTTAAGAATTATCATGTATGATAAGAATTATCCTAAATACATACTATGTTTTTGTGTCTAGAAATGAAAGCAGTTGTCACCACGGATCATTAGAGTTGCTGCTAGTATGATGTTGTGATAAGAAACCAGAAATATTGGCTTGCATAGCGAGGCTTTTAAACTTAGGCTTGATTCAGAGCAGTAGCTAGCAAACTGTGGAGTGTATACTTTTGGTGTTAATGGACACATCATTTGACTCCATGGTTTGGTTTCTGTCTTGAGTGGCTGATTTTGACTTCCCTTTAAAAAGAAAGAGGCTCCTAACTCATAGTGAAATGTCCTAATAAAATTGTTCCAGACTAATGGTTTTACTCATAATACTGGAGGAAAAATAAGAAATTTGTCTAATGAGAACCATAATTTTTATGTGGATTTATTTTTCACTCTTGTTGGATTCTTATTTAAAATGATGAAAGCTTTGGACAGAGTTTGAGAAGTCCCACACTTTATACAGTGAAACTGGCAAGAGGTAGTTTCGTATTCTGCAGGGACACTTGTCTTGAGTAATTGTGCCCTGAAGTTCAAGTATGTGATTGTGAAGAGTCTTGTGATAGAAGATAAGAGGGTAAGTGAGGAGGCTAAAGTTGAACATGGTGTTCTTTTCATTATGCATTTGAGCAGCACTATTATCATTTGGTATGGTACTATTTACTTGAATATTCTTTGAATGAGAGTGACTATCCCCAGATATCAAGCCTCATTAAAAAGTGGTTTTCAGCAAACAAAGTATAAATGGGAATGTTGGGATCTAGTACTGCCAGTGTACCCTGATGTGCCAGATGATATTGCCTTTCTGTTATTTGCATTTTTTTTTCTGTGTAATCTTGATTAGGAAGCCATATGAACACTATGGCTGAAAACCTGCAAATCCATTTGTTTCCCCTTCACTTGGCTCTTGTGCCCTGGTTTCTTAGGGGAGCCTCCTTATATACAACTGACCAAGGGAAGCAGAGATGAAATGGAGGGATTAACAGACAGGAGGCCAGTTGGAGCTTTGCAGGCTTGTAAAAATGAAGGAAGACTCATTTCTGGTGGATGGAGGATCAAACCAAGACTTTCATGGGGTCTTCATTTCCTTTGTGTTTCAGGGCTTACCCACACATTGATAGTGTAAGTAGGCTGTACAGAATTTGATGTACTTACAGCATATCAGGCTCTGATAACTTACTGTGGTCAAATCTCACTTATTCAGTTTAAAAAATATATTAATCATGTTTCTTGTATCATTCAGCAAATATTTATGGAGTGTGTGATATGTGCAAGGTTCTAGAAGTGGGGGAAGTCTATATATATATATAATAATATGTTATATATATATATATATATATACAGTATCTTTGAAGGAGTGTGCAGTTCAGTTGGTAAATTAAGTCTAGCACTTACAGTTTTGAAACAGGCACTCAAATGCCTTATTCCAACTAAGTGCAGTAAGCTTTCAGAGAAGGAATAGTGAGATAGGCTTAAGTATTTGAGCAGCTTCCTGGAGAATATATGGGTCCTCATAGGTTGAAGTGATTTGCATAGAGAGAGAGAGAGTGGGGATTGGGGAGGGGATTCTGAGAAGAGGGGATGGTGAACAAGACATAGAAACAAAATGAGTGACTAGGGTTTGAGGGGCTGTAGAAATGAGAACAAAATGGTGTAAGTAAAGAGTGGTTGTGTAGCCACCTTCCAGGCCAGGCTGTCCTAACTAGTTGAGTGATATTGGGAAGCTACTCTCTAAAGGAATCCTTTTCTTTTTGCACAAGTTGAGAGGTTTAAAGTAGTTTTAAAGCAAAGATACCCAAGCTAGAGGGAAACATAGTTCTCCAGGTGTTCGTAGGTTGTGTCCAGACCAAGAAATGCAATTCTTCGCTCAGTTAATTTTGGAACTTGATGGGCCAGACAGAATTAAATGGGTAACTTGTTCTGCAAGGATTAGAAATCTTTTGTAATGTGTATGTAAGTTTTGAATGTTAGAGAAAGAGATGTAATGTGACTTACTTCCTAATATTTGACCACAGGGAACTTTCATTCTTGTCATTGTAGTTCATAATCCAGTATGGGAATTGCTGGAAAAGATCTCAAAGGTCCCTTCCAGATCTTGGAACTTGATAATCTCTGAGTATGTTGGCTGATGATAGACAACTTGAAAACCAGGCACAAAAGTTTGAAATCAGGGTGGAAGCTGCTGCTTGAGTGGGAGTGGCAAGGGGAGTGTGAGATTTAAATAATGAGAGATGTAAATAATGATGATTAGTCCATTTCTCCTCCTTCCTTTTCCTGCCCCGTGTCAGCCCTTTCATTGATTGTTAGCAACCCCACCATGAAGTGAATATTGGTGAGTGGTTTTCATTAATGGTCCTTTCAGTGTGATAGTAGCCCAGTTCTAATGCTACCAAGCTACCTTCCAGCCAGAGGGAGTTTTTATCCTGCCTTGGTTCCTTCTGGTTTCTTCTGTTGCTGCTTTTTAGCAAGCTGGGAAAGAAGGCTGGATGAGAAAGGAGGTTGACACTGATGTTAAAATAAAGGTTTTAAATTATCTGCCTTTCGCTTGCTTATGTATGAAGTGTTCGTTCAAGAAAGGTCAGAACCCTTCGTCTGCTGTGGAACTGTGTTTTTGTTGCGTTTTTCGCTTCCTATCTTGGCAAGTTTGGGATGGTGCTATGGAGTAAATGGGTCAGTTCCAGCATTTCACTTTGGGCAGTTTGCATAGCGTTAGGATCTGAGGCGTTCCTAAGTGGTAAGAAAGTTTATAGAAGGAAAAAGGACTGTGAATAACATGCTTGGTTATGAAGTCAAGTATTTTACTATACTTAACTGAATTTCAGTATTTCACTGTACAAGGCAGAGCATCACTTCAGGAGTATTTATGTGAGATGAGGTAGAATATTGCGATATGGTGATTCCATGCACTTTGTGTTAGCTGTTGAGATGAATTGCTTTATATCTTTTTTGGAAGTAGACAGGGTATAAATGAATCAGTAAATTTAAAAACTGAATCACAGAGTCAGTGATTAGCCTTTGATCCTTTCTGAGAGTGTTTTCCTCTAGCTTTCACCATTGAAAAAGGGTTAAAAAAAGAACATTCAATATGATTCTAGGAGATTCAAGGAGCATTGAGGTGATAAAAAGATTCTAAGATCCTATACAACATTTCTATTTGCTGTCAAAAATAAATGACAATTATGTAGTGTGAGAGAATGCTAGGATTAAAGTCCCCAAGCTTAAAAAAACATATAGTTGAGAGCAGCTACTAAAGAATAATGTAGGTTCCACTTGCTAAATTTGAAAGCCTTTGGACATAAGGTCTGCTGCACTTTTTGATATGGAATGAGCAAATGAGAGAGAGAGAGAGAGAGAGAGAGAGAGAGAGAGAGTGTGTGTGTGTGTGTGTGTGTGTGTGTGTGTGTGTGTGGAGGGCGGATGGTGGGTTAGTGTTTTTACATTTTATTTTACCCCTATGCTGTAATACACTAATATACTAAATGTAGTCTAACTTTGTAAAAGTGCCTCATGCTATTTTTTCTCTCTAGAAACAACACTTTTTTCAGGGTCAGGATTAAAACCAGTATTTTGTTGATACAGGGAAAAGGTAATGGAATAGCAGCTATTCATTTGAGAAAGTTGTGGGGGAAAAGTCAGATTTAAAAACTCTCAAATAATTGAAGTTTGGAAGACCAGGATGGGAATTAATCAAAACTAATTTAGGGACATTTAGCTGGGTCAGAACAAGTTTTTCTTACACAGTGTGTACCTGTTCCATGAATAGATGAATGCAGATTTTTCTTTCCTAGAAGTGGGGCATAGAATTAAAGGCTGTTGAGACCCTGAATTTGTGTTCCTTCTTCTAGGTTTAAACTGTGTTCTTCCTTAATTTCTTCTAATAAGCCTTCGGGGTAGGGGGTATGCAGGCAGTACCTTTCTGTCTAAGGTCACAGAAAATAGGTTCCTCTTGATGCTGTTAGTAATTGAGGAGGGGAGGGGTGGCTTTCACTTCGTCTGGGTTCCTTTGCTTGCTTAGGAAGAGACTATGATGGCTCAGGGGGTAAAGAATCTGCTTGTAATATGGAGATACAGGAGACGCAGGTTTGATTCCTGGGTTGGGAAGATCCCCTGGAGGAGGAAAATAGCAACCCACTCCAGTATTCTTGCCTGAAAAGTTCCATGGACAGAGAGTTGGTGGGCTATAGTCCATGGGGTTGCAAAGAGTTGGACTGAGCAGCTAAGCACAGGCAAGCACAGGCTTCTGTGTGCCAGGCCTTTCCAGTCTCGGTTCCATATTTTGCAAGGGGAGTTGTAGCCTGAAATCGTTGGTATGGCTGCTGTCTTTATAGGTTTTTATTTCACCTACTAAAGGGAAGGGAAGTCGCTCAGTCGTGTCCGACTCTTTGCGACCCCATGGACTGTAGCCCACCAGGCTCCTCCATCCATGGGATTCTCCAGGCAAGAGTACTGGAGTGGGTTTCCATTTCCTTCTCCATTTCACCTCCTAGTGCACGTGTCAGTCTCATCTTAGGGTCCAGTAGGTTCCCCACCACCCATTGCCTGCCTGCCTCCTTCCCACTCTCCCTTGCAACTTCCCTCCTTTCTTTCTTCTCTTCCTTTACTGAGGCCGAATCATCAAAATTATGAATGCAAGTTAATAAAAGGCAATGGATTTATGAAGTTCTGAATGAAATGTAGACACTTTAAATTCCAAACCTTCATTATTTGAACATTGACAGTCTGAGGGACTCTGAGGTTAGTACTGTGAGGGTAAATTTCTCAGTTTTCAGTTTTCTGAACTGTTATCAGCTCATCATTCTAATTTCTCGTTCATTTCTGAACTCTGGTTAGAGTGTGCCTGAGTAAATACCACAAATGACCAAGTACATGGAACGTTTTGTCATTTTGATTTGCCACCATACCTTGTAGTGCCGTATCTCTGGATCCAGGAAAACCCAAGTGCAGTAAAATGGAGTCACAAGAGGAGAAGGAAAAAGCCCACAGTTTGTAAGTAAAGTAAAAATGGCTAATGCAGGTTGGGATTCACTTTTGGCAGAAAGCCTTCAAATTGCAGACAGATACTGTGTGGTTGTTGTTAACTGAAGCATTTTGAAATGACCTGGATTACATACGGAAACACAGCCTGTGAAAACAGATTATATGGATGAAATCTGATACTTTCACACTGGGTCTGGGACAGGGTTTATGTCAATGCCAGGGTCAAGTGGTGATGGTTCCTGAGGGATGTCAGGATATTGTTTTCCTTGTCTCCACACCTACCCTCGTCTGTAGCACAACCCACCAAGTTCATTCTGAATTTATGCAAAGTTTCTCATGGCAGTGATATTTTAGAGCTTGTAAAGAGGATTTAAGAGAGTCTGGTATTGCAGTGATTTCTTGATAGTTATACTGAAACAGACTTGTTGTTTGCTAGGTTCTCTGTTCATCTGTGCTTTCTAGCTAAATGTTACTGGCAATTTAGTGAATAGTTTTCCATAGTTAGAAACTAAGAGAAGGGGAAAAAAAAAAACCAAACCCTCAGGAGATAAAGATGTAGATGGAACAATAGTTGAGCATTAGGTTATCACTTATTTTCCAGCCACATACTAGAAATTGCAGTGTTCCACCCACTCTCCCTATATATGTTCAGTGGGCAAAAATAACAAAGGTCCTGAATTGTGCTATTCTAAGAAATGATTTTATATAGTTCCAAGTGACCATATACTTTCTCTGGGGCAAAAGGGGAAGCAGGCATTTAGTATCTTGCATTGCTGCGTGTTCCAAGTTTGCTCCTGCCGCATTTGTTAGGCCGATCAGTTTATTTGGGAAAATTACAGTTTTGAGACTAATGCCCAGAGCTACAGTCCTCAGGGGGGTGTTGTCCTAAAGTTAGGACCTCAAGTTTTTCAGAGCAGCCTTTTGATCCATTTCACTTCAGCTATTGTTGACTGATGTGCTTTCTAAGCCAGAGCAGCATTAGAGGCACAGAACTTGTCTTTAGAAATGCTGTAGTTCTACCTCTCGTTTTGCAAATGAAAACACAGCCCAGAGGGGTTAATTGTCCTGCTTAAGATCACACTGGGAGTTAGAGGCTCTCACTGGTATCCAGTGAAGCTAGAGGACTGTCTGCTTTTCTTTAGTCAATTGGAAGGCTGAAAAAAAAAATACCACAAATGAGGGTGATCACCCATGGCTGTAAAGATTCCCAATTTTTCTAAGAAATGTTCTGATTATTGCTCAGTATCAGGAAACTTTTAAAAGCATTCTGGTTTCCTCCAGTGCACGGTTGGCCTTTCTCTGCAGGTCCAATATTAGTCTTTTTTAACACTCTTCCCTCCCCTCCATAATGAGGATGTAAAAGAAAAAACAAATATTAGGGTGATGATATGAGAGTTTCTCATCCTTGAATATCCAACAGATAAAATAATTATTTGGATGTAAGATGATCTTAATGTCGGCCCACTGAAAATTTTAATGTAATTTTTTGAGGGTAGAATATTTTCTTCAGCCTGGTGATTCAGAGACTCAGAGCAACTTACCAGCGTTGGTAGCAGAACATTTTTCAAACAAGTGAACTTTGGAGTATGGTTGAATTGAAGACTCAGTCAAACTTTTCTTCTGAAGAAGAAAGACTCAAAATATTAAATCCACGTGACGTGTTGGCTAAGGCATCTTGCCTGTTTATTGCTGAACCAGAAAATGTATAACAACTGTTTGTCATGTGTATATATTTATAGCCATTCATATAATGAAAAGAAGTTTTCATGAGATTGTAATAACATATCAAGATGGATGTAATTAAAACAGAAGCAGATTGACACCCTGAATTAAATGCAAACCGTAAACCAGGATACCTGAGCATTGGTGCCTTAAGTATTTGCTGCAGGGGGCAGTCAGCCAAATACGCAAATAAAAAGACATTGATGAATTTCCTTGGGTGTGTGTGTTGTGGTTGCAGAGAACTCAACTATTTTATTAATCTTTTATCAAGCATTGTTTAGATTGCAGCAGCAATGGAATGTATTAATTTGGCAGACCAAATAGCTTAGGACCAGAAAGTAGGAAATAATAAGGGGAAGACATGATTGATATACTGTCCTATAAATAACACATGCGACTGACAAAGGGGCTGAGTAATCTTTAGATCTGTGCTTGATGTCACTAATGGAGTTGTTAAACCAGGATGTTTGAGTTGAACTTCAATCAGAGAGGCTGCCTTCCATTTAAAATGCAGGTCTATCTCTAGTTACACCCTGGACGGATATGTTGACAAAATTGGTGTAGGTTGAATTTTTTGAGGTTGGGTGAATGCGCTGGGGAATCTTACTGTGAAAAATATGATTAAAAAAGAAAATCAAGTATGATTCTCCTCTCTGCAGAGAAGTTTGGATTTTGGTAGAGTCAGTCTCTTTAGATGGGCATTGCTTTTCCTGAGACACTTTTCTGCATGTGCTCCGTGTACTCCTAGAAGAAAGTAACTGTGAGATTTGCGTTTTCTGTACAGGTTTCACACCTTACTTGGTCAGGGCTTCCAGGAGTAATTGGAGGTGATTTGAATAAACCCGCATCATTCAGATTTCAGAGGTTGGTTTTCAAGTGCATGCTAAAGAGAGCTTGCAGCTATGAATACGGAGTATGATTTCCATATCTGTTCCATTGGGGAGTCCAGGCATGTCATAACCACTTCAGAGTCATGATTGTATGGAGACACCCCAGCTATAATTTTTCTATATGACAGTTCAGTTTTAAAATTGTAAAGATGCCAAGTGCAGGGCTGTATTGTTATTGGGGAAGTTGGTGACATCTGTTATATCTTGCTAACCAGGGGAGGAAAATGCTTTAATCAAAACATCTAATTATGCCCTCTCAACTGATGAAAGATCTTTTGCTAAATTTTTGGAATTGGCCTTAATGGAAGAAGCCGGCCTCTACAGGAACTGTGAAGTAAACGTACTCTTTTTATTTGAAAAATACATATCATTAACCATGGTGACATAAGGGTATTTTAATTTTATCAAATTGCTCTTTTGCTGTGTGTTGAAAAGAGGCATTTTCAGAAGTCGTCTAAGCCAGCATGAAGTTCTTGCTTTTGTCCTCCCTCTCACCCTCATAGCATATGAGGCCCCAGAAGGAGTTTGTGCTTCCAGATAGGAACCTGGGAAGCTAAGAGTTGGTTGAGAGCCACCTGGGGAGGGAGCAAATGATAATTACAGGTGAGAGGCTGGGGGATGATTCAGCCTGTGTGCTGGGAGGTGCGATTTCACACCTGAGTGTTAAAACCTGCCGTGTTAGACAGTTGTTTTAAAATTAGTTTTATTAGGCTAGTATAGAAAGAGCCCAGATTGTTCCAGGTCACCTTCAGTTGAAGGAATATAACTGTTTTAAAATATCGAATATATAATGTGATTCCAGAAGTGTTTCCTGTGTTTAGAAGTAGTTTCAAGTCATATCTGAAAGATTCCAAAACTGTGTTTAACTCATCATATCCACAACAGTTCTAGCTCCCTTGATCACTTTATAAAATTTGCTAAATATTTTGACAATCACTCAGTCTTCCAACCTGTCTAGTAAAGCCAACCTTTAACTATATTTCAACCCAGAATTAATTTTATCTGCAACAATTCTGTTTCCAGAGGCAGAGATAACAACAACATACTACATAATAATAGCAGTAGTAATAATAATAATAAACTTATTAAGAACCTTAATGCTGACCTCAGAGCAATGCTTTACTTCTTAGGTTTCAGAGTATTTCATTTTTTGAAATGATTTTCCCATGGCTTGTTGGGGACAGCCTTAGGGTGTTTTTGAAGTGTTGACCTGACACTTTACTCTGTGTTTTATTTGGGTTCTGATGGGAAGTTCAAGTGCTGTTAATTTTTTCTTGGTCTGTTATGTGCTCTGTCATGGCTCTTTGTGTAAAACTTGGGGTATGACTGGCACTTTGGAAAAGAAAGAGCCAGAGTTACCTTCCTGTAACCATTATTTTATTTCCCTCTATTTCCTAACTTTAGTTTCTGTATTCCCCCTACATGTATCCTTCCTGGGGTATTTGATGCTCTTAGAATTGTTGCTTCCTTTACTCAATAATCCTTGCACAGTAGGTAGGTAGTGCTTATTTAAAGTTGACCTATTTCCACAAAAATTTCATGAAAAGAAATTTTAGAAAAGGGGGCTAGTGTTTACTTAGTATTTACTCTGTGCCAGACATTGTGCTTGGAATTTTGCATTCTTTGCCTCATTGGAGCTATGCTGTGGAAAAAGTGAATGATATCCCCGTTTTAGAGTGGGAAGACACTGAAGCTCAGAGGGGTTAAGTCAGCTTGCTCAAGGTCAGTACAGAAGAGGCAGGAAATGCAGTTGTTTCTGCCTGACCTGAAAGCTCAAGCTTCTCATCCCTTCCATTCTTCCTTTAATACTGATTCATTTTGTGAGGGAATCCCAAATGGGACTCTGGTAGACCACATGTATTTGTTCCTTGTTGCTGCTGAAAATTGTCTTGGTTACAAAGGATTTTCTAGGTCTAATAATAAGATTTAGGGAGGGGATAGTACCTCACCATCTTTTTGGAAGTTCTTTACACCACTCATATAGTGCATCTGTAGGCTATTTGTTGTTGGTTTGATTCTTTTTCCTTCTTTTTCTTTCTTTCAGTCCCTCTCACTGTTTTTTGCTGTATTAAAATCTGACCTTTTTCCTGGTCACATAGCTCAGGTAGATTTTAAGCCTTTGTCGAAGGCAAGGGCTCAGGCTATAATATTGAGCATAACTGTGTGCCAGTCCCTGTACTAAATCCTTTCACATACTTGACTTGCTGATTTCTCACAACAGCCCCCAGGAGCATAGTGTAAAATCGGAGAAGGGACTGGCACCCTGTCAATAGGTCACTGTGGGTATAAGCTTATTTTCTACTCTAAATTCCTAGATATTTTGTCTGATTTTAAAACTATTCCAGGAAGTAGCACTTCTCCTGGCAATATCAGATCAGATCAGTCGTCAGTCGTGTCTGACTCTTTGCGACCCCATGAAAAGCAGCATGCCAGGCCTCCCTGTCCATCACCAACTCCCGGAGTTCACTCAGACTCACGTCCATGGAGTCAGTGATGCCATCCAGCCATCTCATCCTCTGTCGTCCCCTTCTCCTCCTGCCCCCAATCCCTCCCAGCATCAGAGTCTTTTCCAATGAGTCACCTCTTCGCATGAGGTGGCCAACATACTGGAGTTTCAGCTTTAGCATCATTCCTTCCAAAGAAATCCCAGGGCTGATCTCCTTCAGAATGCACTGGTTGGATCTCCTTGCAGTCCAAGGAACTCTCAAGAGTCTTCTCCAACACCACAGTTCAAAAGCATCAATTATATTCTACAATAAAACAGACCTTATTGGTAGGTTTTTTTTTTTTTTTTAAACTAATAGGTACTCTATTCTTTCTGGTAAAAGAACATACTAAATAGTTGCTTGCTTTTCTTGATACTTTTATCTCATTTATTTCCTCTTCATTGTTTTCCTTTCATTATTCTAAGCATATTTGCAAATTGTTCACCCCTTTTCTCCTCTCCACCCTGTCCAGGTTTGTTTCTACGAAGAGTATGCTAATAAGTGTGACTGTTAGATTTGCTTCTTATGGAAATCCCAACTGTGATTACAGTGCTGTACCTTCTGGAGAAGTCCCCTCTTCATTTCCTCTGGGCCAAATTGGGCGTCCACACAACTTATCTTCTAGTACTTGGGTATTCAGACCTACCTGGTGACCATCCCTTAGGGAGTGGTGTAACACACACACACACACACACACACACACACACACACACGCGCGCATGCCATGCCCTATTAGTCCTGAAATCTTAAGAGATTTCTGGGTGAAAATATGAAGATCAAAGTAAACAATTCTGTGAAAAGTCTTTTTTTGGAGAGAGGAGGTAGTTTCTTCTCAGAACCATTATGCTCGGAGACCTGCAGTCTTGCTCCGTTCTCTCTCCAGCTGTAGTGGAGCACAGTTACCCTTTTGTGCATCCAAAATATAGTAGATTTCAGTTTTTAACAGTTCATGATTGTAGGAGAGACCCAAGTCAAAGCATGTCCTTTGAAATTTAACTGTAAACATCTAGTGTCATAGGCTCTACACCTTTAAGTCCAGAGTTTTAAAAGCAATCTCTAAAACCTAGATTTTATATATTTATACCATATGAGTTCTGTATTACTCTTTTTACTCTCGGGCCTGTCCCAGATTTTGAATACTAGGTAGGATCTGTGTGTTTTAGACTTTTCCTTGTGTTGTTCCTTGCCTGTCAGGTGGTTTGTAATAGCCCTGTTCTGATGTTTTCTATTAGGACCAATAGGGCAGTGGGTGCCCTCTGTTTACTATTTTTAGATGAACATTACCTTAGCATTCTGTTACAGATTTCTAAGTCAGCTGCCCATATTTCATCTGTACTCTTATTTCATTTAGTGTGGTGTACCTGGGATTAAGGATAGAGAAATATGTATGCTCAGGCTGATTTGGAAATTACATTGTTGAAATACAGCCCATATGGCCATTGTAAAATGGTTAGTACTGCATATAATTGCCTTCCCAATGATGTGCTTTGTCATTACTTCCATCTTCCAAGAAGCACTCCTGTAGCATGCTGACAGCAATGGCGTCATTAGAAAACATATGGACAGGCAAAAGCATTAAATTGTCTTTAGTTTAAGGATTAGATTACAGTGTTAGAGGATGGGTCTCCGTGCTCTCAGCCGGTAACCCTCGCTTAGTTCAGCACTGTGAGGCTGGACGATAGAGTTTTGCAAAAGTCCTGTTTTTTATGTGTTTGCTGAGTATGTTTCATATCTTCCCTGCAATTTTGAGGAGGTCTTTGAGCTGTGTGTAAGATCTCATGGTGATATTGATACTGTAGTCAGCTGGCTTTTCTGGGGTTTTTCTCCCAACTGTTCATGCTTTGTGCAGAGTTCTTTTAGGACATGCTATTCCCTCACCCTATGTTTTCCTGAATGTTTCCTGAATGTAAGTCCAAAGCTGGCTGAGGCAGGAGGTCATTTAGATGTAAAAAGAGACTAAAGTAGTGGAGTCAGGAAGTCACCAGGTGGCTGCCATGTTGCCCAGATTTATATCCTGCATTGTATAACATCTGTTTCCATGTGGGTCCACCACCCCTTTCTTCCTGACCGCCTTCGAAGCAGTGAGCGTTTTGCAGCCTGGAGGCTTAGCGGTAGGTCCCAGAGGCTCAGAGATGATGTAACAGGGCATGGAAAGAGACCCCAGCCTCCTCCCCGCCTCCCCCCATTGTAGGATGTGACTGCTTTTTGGCTGTAGATGTTTTAGGGGTGGAACAGTTCTGGGACGTGATATGTTTTGAATTTTTAGGGTACTTTATGCAGCTGCCAGTGATATTACAGAATGGAAAGTCATTTATCACATTTAACATTTCTCGTTGGAGTCTCACAGAAATAACATGGACTTGGAGCCTTTCTAATAATAAGTGACTTTGCAGATCTTTGGGGGAGCACCTCAGGGAACACTGAGTCAGCTGAGGGCAGGTCCTGACCTCATTCAACCAGAGCTCCACCTTTACCTGTTTTATATATTAAGGGTAAGATTCTCTTTGGGAAGAAAAAGGTAACTAAATTTTATTCTCTCATTAAGGAAATACCTATCAGTTGCTTGTGTGAGCCAGGCAGCATTGTTCTGGGTGCAGTGGGTGCTGTAAGAAATAGATACCTGCTCTCATAGGGGTTATCTCCTAGCAGGGGTGAAAGACATGCTGCAAATCACAAACAGATACATCCTGTGTTGAGTAGTGACAGGGTTTTTTAAAACAGGGTAAGGATATGTTAGTGAGAATCTGGTATGTGTATGCAGATGTGGTTTAAATGGGGCTTCTTAAAGGAGGTGATATTTGAGCAGAAACCTGAAGGAAGTGAGGGAGCAAGCAGTGAGGATAGCCAGGGGCAGAGCATGCCCCTGGGAAGAGCAAGGTGAAGACTCTGAGGAGGAGAGTACTTGGTGTGTGAGTGACTTGCAAAAGGAGTAGAGTGAGTAAAGAGAGGGGCAGAGATGAGGAAACTGAGGTTCAGGGAAGTTAAATAACTTCCCCAGGTTGTAGAGCCAGAATTAGAGCCTAGACTGTCTGATTTCAGGGCCTGCACTGCCTCCTTGGGCTTTCTAAAGAAGAGAAGAGGGTTGGATCTCTGGGTCGGGAAGATGCCCTGGAGAGGGAAATGGCAACCCACTCCAGTATTCTTGCCTGGGAAATTGTCATGGACAGAGGAGCCTGGCAGGCTACAGTTCATGGGCTTGCAAAGGGTCAGACATGACTCTGTGACTAATAACAACTGCCTCCTTGATGAGAAGGAAGTGGGTAGGCTTATTAGGATAAGCATTCATGTTTAATAGATAAATCTTCACTAGAATATGTTCTGCCCCCACCCCGTTCTAAAAAGATGGTCCTAGAGCTGAGTCCTGGGAGTGATACTGTCTTACTGCAACCCACTTTGGAGTTTGATTATATAAAGTATCTCATAGCCAGTCTGACTTAGTCCTGGTAACTCTGCTGATTTTAGCTGGACTGTTGGTTAAGCAGACAAAGCAGTTTTATACGCAGAGTCATTTGAATTGGTCTTGAGTTTTTTTTCCTCCTCAGTGGAGTAAAAACCCCAGACACTATCAGTGCCAGCACTCCTTAGGATGTGGTTTTTAGGACCAGTATATGATAAACTTGTTTTAAAATACATTTGTGTAAAAAATGTGTGTATGTGTTTATATATAGGACTATGAAATAGTTTTTGGCTTTTAGATGAAATCTTTTATAAGTATGGAATAATGTAAAGCACCACATGACCAACATCCCTGGCCCCACCACCAACTTCAACAGACCTTAGCACTTTCTTCAAATTGGGCTAATTTTTGTGTATATTGTCTGAGGAGGAAGAGAGTCATCTATAAGTCATCTGTAAGGGGATTCTTCAGTCTAGCTGCACGTTAGAATCCTTTGGGGAATTAAAAAAAAAAGTCCCTATACCCATGGGAGAGGGGAGGGAGCCCCCACCCCATCATCAGAACGTATAAAATCTCCCCAGGGGATTGTGTTGTGCAAGTCAAAGTAGAGACCTTCTGTTTAAAGATGGGTGTGTCAGTTTTTCTTCACTGGGTTTTCTCAAATGCCCATTACCAAGCCATGTTTACTGAACTGCACTCCTAGCCTTTATTTCTCATCTTCTCTATTGGGCTTTTTAGTGTGGCCTGCTTTCCAAGAGTCTAAAGGGTAATGTCCTGGGATGCTCCTCCGCTAATGCTGTCTTCCTCCCATCCATAATTGAGAAAAACTGGGGTTATGTTTACATATTTGTTACAAAGCCTTTTAGAGACTAGGAAGGAGGCAACAGAAAGGGACTGAGAAATTCAAAGGTGCTTCTGTTGGAAGTGTTTGGGATGGGATGAAAGTTGTTATAAAATTACCGTAGAGGTCAGTGGGGACACAGGATTTCTCGTGCAAAACCACACATCTTTACAGGAAGGCTCTGAGCTATTGGGTGGCAGTTGGGGGCTCTTTGCCCCTGAGACAAAGCTTGATCAGAAACATGTGGGGTAAGATGTACAGTAAGATGTGGCCATTTCTCTGGGTGTGGGTACATCTGAGGCTGTGACATCTTTCAGAAGTGCTGTCAACTTTTGATTATTTTGGGCCTGATCTTCTCCTGTGGGTCTTATTAATTCACTGGGGCACCTACACCCCTTCTGCCCACTCATCCATTTAATGAATGTTTACTGAGTTTCTTGTCTGTTCCAGGCATTGGGGGGTGGGGGTAAACAGAACTCCTGGCTTCCAGAAATGACATTCTGGGGGTTACATTCTGGTGTCATATTGTTGTTTGGTGTGTCTAACAGAGACAAAAGGTGTGGAGGGACTGTGATCGTGCCCTAGAAAAGCTCTAGGGGAATCATTAAACAGAATGTTTTTGCCTCATTTTGCTTAAATTAAGTTTTTTGGTTCTTAGGATTTTGATTACAAACGCTTTCATGAATGTATTTCTTCCGGGAAGTTTAAGCATTGGGGCAGTAAAGTTTGCAGGGAGTTTTGGAATCGATTGAATTTTATCTTATTAGTTACCAGCTTAACATGATGGGAACGAAATAGATGTACAGCTTAAGGTTCAAGCTTAGTGAAGATGCTGGAGAAATAATGATACTTGATTTTCTTTCTGCTTCAGGAAGAATCTCCTAATCCACCCGTGTGCTCATAAATTTGAGGGAAAGGAAAGCAGAAAGGGAAAGTTTATTTCTAGGGCTCTATAGTGGGCCAGGCTATCTCTGGGAAGACTTAATCAGAGGTGAAGCTTAAATCTGTCACAGTCTTCACAGCAGTCAAGGAATTGACACTGATGAATACCACTGGATCCCCGAAAGGAGGGGATGCACCAGAGATTAGGTTTGGAGTCAGTCAGTAAAATGGATCGTGAGAAAGAAAATGTCAAGTTTGAGTGAAAAAAGTACTGAAAAAGAAGTCCTACAGCTTTTGGGTTACACGGAAGGAAGAAAACAGTGGTTGATATGATTTCCTTGCTGGATCATCATCTTCACCAGATACAGTTGTTGACTAAAGAGGGAAAACTAGATTCCATTAGTCTTTAGAGAACCTAAAAATAATAAGAAAGCAAGTATATGTTGTTCTCATCAGCTTTTGGGTTGCTAAAGTAAACTTTGACTTGAGTGTGTGAAGGGCTGTGTGGGAAATGAGATTTTTTCAGTTATTGTTGTTCAGAGGACTTTCTCCATCTAGCTTTGGCTTTCCCAGTGTGATAGGACACCTGTGGGTCCTTGGGGACTGTGTGTGGGTGAGTAAAGGTTCTAGTACTTGTGTACCTGCCCAGATCAACAGGTTTGAGAATAAGGGGCAGGGACTTCTGAGGATCCATGGAAGTTTTGCGCCAAAACTCATACAAAGATACAAGATGTTTTTGTCTCCCTTTTGGTTAGAAAGGACATGAAGGTACTTAATTGTCAACTGTGTTTCTGCCATTAGCTCAGTATTGATGTATTCAATAATTATAATGAGAACTAGTGTTTACTGAGTGCTTGCTTTGTGTCAGATACTGTTCTAGTTGCTTAAATCAGTTCGTGTAGTCCGCACAGTGGTCCTATGGGGTAGGTGCTGCTGTGAGCTCTGTTTTGTAGGAGAGGAAACAGCTACAGAGTTTACACCCAAGGTCACCCAGCATGCAAGTGGCCAACCCCATACATTCTGGCCTCAGAACCTGACCTGAACCACTGCACCACAGAACTGTGAATCAGTGCTTCTTAAGAGTTTTATTCTGATGTTGTTTTAATGGTACATTCAACCCTTCCTTAATCCCTCCTCCTGTGCATGTTTTCAGAGATGATATATTAATATATTAATATATTCCTTAGGCTTTCACCTTATTGGAGATGAGAAAACAGATCTAGAAAATTTCATGTTATGTAACTGCTCTGTACGACCTACAGGGTTAGTGGTAGGACAGCTATGTGGAACCCCGGTTTCCTAATATATAGGTCACTGCTTTTCCCACTGCTCCATATTGGTTCCATTAATTTTTTAAAAAACTGAACTAAAATTTTTGATAAATTTGTGTCATTCTTGCAGAAGAACTAAGTTAATATAGCTAGGGACTGTGTGATTTTGCCCTAGGGAGGAGGGTAGTAGGCATTTTAGAAGCTAACGTTTGCCTGTGGGGTTATCTGACCTACTCTGGAGGACATCTTTCTATTTTTTGGAAGGTTTTCTTAAAAGTGGAAAGTATCTGGAGTGTAAGAATCCTAAGACTTTGGTTTTGCACGATTTGAATATTCCTGGAAGGGCATGTATTTTTTGTTTTGTTTTACTCTTTTTTTTAGATTTAAATTGGTTGAGTATCCCATTGGAGGTTAAAGTTAAAAAGACATGAATAAGAAGAAAGGAAAAAAAAAAAAAAATGGGAAGAGCTCAGTGCAAGCCTTCTTTACCTACATTTCCCAGTCTGGCAAATAAGACTTTAAAAGAGGGTGGAAAGAACCACCTTGATTCTCAGTGTTTGGCTTTTTGTTTGTTTGTTTTTTTTTGGTCTTGTGCTTCCTTTTGCTGTAACCTCTTTCCTTGGCTAATGCTTTGTTTAAAAACAAGTGCTCTGGTATTCTAAAACAAATGATCTAGCAGGCTCCCTGATTGTGCTCTCAGATAAAGACCCCGGGGTAGTGCTCTATCTTTGGATTGCTGTTGCCTATGCATGCCCAAAAGCAAAATTCAGTTTACTGCGGAGCTTCCAACTCCTGTGAATGTTGTTATCTAAGAGTAGAGAATATAAATTTGAAAGGGGAAATGTGGATTGGGGCTTAACCCTTCAAAGGCCTCTGGTGGGAAGCTGCTATAATGGGTGATAGAGTTGTGTCTGGGATGAGAAACTGTGGGGTCCAGTGTGTCTTTGAGTCTTTTTGCTAAATGACTTTGGTTGTGTTATTAATGTCTGGAAATCTAAACTCTCAACAGCACATTAATGATAATGAGAATGGCGGGCAGGCTCCCAGACTGTGCTGTGGAAAAGCACATGTTCAGATTTTGCCAATGACCCCGAATCCCATGTGGCCACAGACTAGTAATTTGATTTCACAGTTTCTACTCTTAAATTTGTAGGATGAGGTTCCCAGTAGGAGTAACTTAGTGATTATATCAAATTCCTTTTAGGGGAAATATTATAATTGTGAGAAAAATATCCATGAAAGCCTTTGCCAAGTTGTGTGTGTGTGTGTGTGTGTGTGTGTGTGTGTGTGTGTGTGTGTGTGTTTGGGTAGAGCACCCTTGGAGTTATCAAAGCTTCTGCAGAATTTTTCCAGATAATTACACTTGGTCACCCTTGTTGGTTTAGAGAATCTGGATTGCATGGTTTTGGATGGTTGCAACTGAAAGGTTATTCTTGCCTTGGGTGTGGTTTTCAAACCCAATTGTGTGTCTGTAACTAAGAGGAGATTGTTAAACATACAGATTCCTGGGCCCCATCCTTGGTCTCCTAACAGTTAATTCCTGCTTTGTAGCTCTGGGATTTCACAGGCTTCCCAGGAGTTCTTTTACAGAAATTTTGGAATCACTCTGATACAGAAATTTTGGAATCAGCTGTGATACAGAAATTTTGGAATCTCTAGAAAATATTCTTGAGTCACTTCTTGGGGTGGCAGTAATGGTGGTGGTTTAAAATGATTAATTTCTGTGCTGCCAAACCCTTTCTGAAAAACAACGCACTCATGCATGTTGGGTTTTAAAACTGTACATACTGTGAAATAGAACACATCCTGAAATAAGTGTACTTCACAGCTCAGGGTGAATTCTCACAAAGTGAATACCCAAGTAACCAGGACCCAGGTAAAGAAATAAAACATTGCACAAAATATTTCTATTACATTTGCCTCTTCTACTCGTTCTCAAATCCCAAGAAACTAGGAATGTAAGTAAAAGTTGATTAAACAGTTACAGTAAGGTGCAAGTGTAAAACGCATTCTGCTTTTCTGTACTAGATGCTTCTTAATCATTATTGTTTCTGTAAGGCTTTGGTGATGTTAAATTAAGTTGGTGTTATTTATCTGTGTTTTGATTCAGACTTAAATTAGTTCCTGACGATGCCTGTGTATTAATGTTCACAGCATACATCAAGATTAAACTCAAAGATTTGTCCTTTCTGAAATCTGATTCACACTGAAAATATTCTCATGATAGTTTTGAAAAATGTGTAAGGACAGATTACCAGCCCTGGCAGTTATGACTTCAGTAAACAAATGAGCCTTGTCATTACTGCCAGGGTAGACTAGTAAATGTATCTCCGTAGCCAAAATGTCTTTATCTTGGTACATGAGGAAAGATAGCTTCTTGGTTAACAACAACAACAACAACAAAAGTTCTGCCCTGCTGGCTGTCCATGCCTCTGATCAATTCCATTCACAGCATTTAAAGCCAAAGGTAATAAAGTTTCCCTGAGGGTTTTTCTTTCTTTCTTCTGTTTTCCTTTTCTTTTGACACTGAAGAATCATTCGATTCTTAGTGGGAGAAGTCCTGTCTGTGTTAAACAGCAGGCTTGCTTATTTTCTTTGGAAGGAGATGCTCACGGTAAGGGACTGCAGCGAGCCCCGCACAGGAGTTGTGCTGAGTGGAGAGAGCGAGCCGCAGCGGCTCACATCTGGGCCTCCCTGGCGGGCAGCGGGCTCTGTGGACCTACAGCAGCCCCTTCTCCGCCCCTGCCTCACACACCCCTTCTTGGCTATCTCCAGCATCAACTGAGCAGGTGACAAGACTCCAATCACCTGTTCTGGGTGGCTTTCCATCTTTTCAAAAGTACATCAGAGGCTTGTTTTGATACAGTACACTGATTAAATAAATATTCCTGTTATGGCAGTCTGCAGTTATCTGTCCGTTAGTAGCAAAGGAACTACTGCCCGTTTTTCTTCCCTCCCTGCTCCTTTTTATTCTCTTCACCACCAAGATTCTCAGAGGTGCAAGTAACAGATAATTATCCAACCTCCTCTTTCAGACGCCTGTGAAGCCGGGGTGGGGGTGGGGCGGTGTCATGCACTTTGATGCCGCCAGCTGTTGGGGCTACTAGTACCCAAGGTGTACGGATAATGGAAGAGCTTGAGTAATTTAGGTTAGAAGACACCTTCTTGCTTTGGGATTGTTGGACCTTTGTTTCTCTGCTAGACTATTAGCAGACGCGGATTTAAGGTCTTTCCAATTAGCTTGTCTCTCTGTTAGAGGCAGGGTGCTTCTAAGTAGGTCTGTGTGTCTCCTGTCAGACACGGAAGCCACAGGGCCTCTTTGAGAATTGGCCCCATTGTGTGTGTTTATTTATGTACAAGTTCCCTTCAGAAGGCAGTGGCCAGAGGGAACACTCACCGTTAGGGCAGGTAGCCATGATGGGCAGTGGAATGACAGGAATTCTAGCCATGGTGGTACTGGTGGGTTTCCTTTTATTTGGGGTGTGGGGGTGCAGCTGGTTAGGATGAATTAAAAACAAGACTGATTTATTGATAGAAAGTTATTTGTAAACTTTTAAGTATAAGCTCCAGCACCTCCATAATAATAATGGTTTGTGTACTAAGTATGAAATGATGAATAATTTCCTTTTCATACAGGGCCTTAGAAAAAGGGTCTGGGATGGGGAAGGAGGAGGAAGACTGAGGATGGAATATAGGAGATTAAGCTTGTGGAGAAAACACTGGCACATTCTTTTGGTGTGAAGGAAGTGTCAGCAGGGAGAGTGTGACCAAAGCGAGGTGTTGAAATGTTAGCAGCTCCTAACATCTGCTGCTAATAGGGGGACCCCTTTGACAGGAATGAGATGGGTCCGCTTGTGTAGCTGTGACTTCAAAAAAAATATGAGGAGCCTTGTATCTGTGCTGATGGCACAGACACCTAAGCAGGAAAGACTTGTTGGGGTGGGCAAAGTGAAATCTCTGAGTGTGTCTCTTCCAACTGACTGTGGGTAATTAGTTGGAAATGACATTAACCTGAGCTTAATTGTAATTTTGCATAGTAACAACATACCAGCTGTTCGCTGTATTCTTTCCTGGTGGTGCGATTTAATTATTTTTTGCTGTCTTTTAAGCTCTAATTTTCTGTTGTGTTTTCCTTTAACCCCTCCTTGCTGCCATGTCCACAACCCCCACAGTTTAGCTGTGGTGTCATTACTGCTGCGTTGGTGCCCACTCCACACTGAGGACTTGGGATGATCTTGGTTTTGCGAATCAGCTGGATTTATAAAGGGGGATGTTGGAAAGTTACCAAGATGAAACACGGGTGATTGCAAACCTTGTTGTGTTTTGGACTCCTCCAAAGATTTTAGCTTATGATATAAATAACATGGATAATTCCAGGCCTATCAAAGGTGCTCAAAATATCAAGTGAACAAGCCTGAAAGAGAAGTTAATTACTGAACAGTGATTGCTCTGATATAACCAATTATTGGATCATTAAATGTTTATTACCTTTTATATGCTCTTTTCCCCCATAAGGGCAGTTTCTTTTTTAAGTCATTAAAACAGAAATGGGATTAAAAAAAAATTCTGCTTAAAAAATTTCCACAAGACTGAAGTATTAAAAAGGCCTTGTGTGATCTGACAGCTGAATAGCCTGTTTTTCTTTGGTCTGTTGAATTAGTAATTAATGAAATGTATTGCCTGAGCAGAGAAAATAAGATTAGTTTTGCTTAGAAAGAAAACAAAAGCAGAACATTAACACTTAAACGCAGGTTAATATTAAAGTGCAGTATACGAAGTGTAAAAAGAGTGTAACTCCTTGAATGATAAGATTCTCAATGGTAACACTCATTTAATTAATTCATTCATTACTTTTCTTGAGCACCAACATTATGTTTAGAAGGATTGGGATTATGTAAATACAGAGAGAGCGAGTTGGCGAAGGGGCCTAAGGAGACCCTGGGTTTGCAGAGCAGTTACACCAAATCCTTTAGTGACCAGTATTGAAACGTCAGAGCAGCAGTGTTAACAGCACAGGTACATTTCTGTGGGGCGGGTGTGGTGGTTATGAAGAGAGGATTTACTTTTGGAGGCTGAGGTATCCTGTGGGTTAAGCTTAGGGGGAGGGTGATTATGAAGTCAGCAAGTCTTGCTCTTGGAGGTCACCGTGTCCTGTGAATTAACAGCAGGTTCTTTGGAGCCCCATTACTTGGGTTGACATCCCAGTTTTACCATTCGCGAGCTCCCTGCCCTTTTACCTCGGTTTCCTCATCTATAAAATGGAAAATGAACAATGAAGGATTGTTGTGAGGGGTACATGAGTTAAGTGCTTACGACAGGGTCTAGCACATGTGGAACATCTTAGGTGGTAGTGTCAGTTTTCTTTTTGGTGGGATAATGCAACAGAGAATTCTTTCTTAGGGGAAATGGTAATTTAATTGGATGCCGAGGAAGGGAAAGGATGTTTCAGGCATTTTTCGTATTGTCATGTGTAACCTCATACTTAATTTATAATGCCTAGAGTAATGTGTGCTTATGTAGCACCATTGTCAAAAGATTTCAAAGGGCATTTACAACCGTTTATTCTCAGAACAGCTCTCTGAAGCAAGAAGATTGTTTGTGCACATTCTGCTGAGGTGTGAAAGGCTGCAGAGAGCACGGCACTGCCAGCGACTGTTCTTTAATTGCGGTGTGCGTGGAGCCTGGATTTATTGCGGGTAAATTAGACCAGTGGTGAGAGGAAACGTCTTAGACGTTTTTTGTTTAGCAACTTCCCTGGCGGTCCAGTGGTTGAGTGGACCCCTTCCACTTTGGGGGTCCTTGGTTTGATCCCTGGTTGGGGAACTAGATCCCATATGCCACGAGGCAGGACCAAAAAGAAAATGTTTTCGGGGACAGCTATGCTCTGTTGTGGTGAATAAGTTACAAAGATGTTTTCTGTAGTCTTTAAGCAATGGTGAGACTTTGTTTATTCCTAACAGTACCAGATTGCAGACAGTTGAATTCAGAGGAAGTTTATACATATGATGATCATAATGAATATTTGTTGAGTACTTATTGTAGTCCAGGCACTGTTAATTGTCATAACTCTGAGGTCGTTGCTCTTATTATCTGAATTTTACCGATGAGGAAGCTGAGGTGCTAAGATGTTTAGTAATCTCCCTGAAGTAATGTAGCCTTGTAGCCTAAGCTCTTAGTCACATTTGCTTTAAGTTGTACAAAGTATAAACTATTTCATTTTGTTTTGTATGTTTTACAATGGCCTTTTGAGAAAGGGAGAGAGGAAAGTAGTGTATGCAAAGCTAATGGGGCAACATGGTGAGTTTAGTCTGGACTGAAAAATTGGAGGTGGCTGTTTTATGTTCTTCCACTATTCCAAGCAAGACAGTTTACTTCTGGGCCTTGGGATCTATAAAATGAGAAGATGACATTCTGTCCTGTGGACTCATCAAATGTTAAGAGTTTGGAGGAAAATTTGCATCTATACAACTCTTGGAGTCTCTGCAATTCTTGCCTGGTTTGGACTCAGATTTATACCCCAGTCTTGGGCCCACCAATTACAGATGTGTCAGTTTACCTAATTCATCCGAATGTGTCTTACCTGTTTCACACCACTCTAGTTCTGCCTCTGCTCAGGTAATGTAGTAATATTGTAAGGTAATAATATACCTAGCTCTCAGTCTACAGTAGGTAAGTGGACTCTTAATTGATATAAAATCAGGGGTCACACAGGAAGCTGGCTTGGGCTAGATCTACACCCTCTTGACTCCCCTGGGTCCTCATTCTATCTGGCATACATGCCATGTTTTGCTGGGAATGAGGAAGAGGTTATCATAATGAGATGTGCCCTGACTTAATAGAAACTACAGTGTTGATTCTCTGGACTCCCTAGGTTGTCATCTGTATGAAAGGTAGTGGCTCCAGAAAGGATTTTGTTGTTTTCATGACGTACAGTTGTAAATAGCAGACGGTGAGCAACATGAGAGCATGGGGCCTGCTGTCTGCAATTTATACAGTGCAGGGGGCTGGGTTACCTGGCACAGGAACAGGGTCTAGCTTCATTTATCATGTGAATGAATGAATGAATAATCTCATTGAGGTGTGGAAAATAAAAATGAGAAGGGGAATAGGATTTTAAAAATCTCACCTCTGTGGGAAATAGGAAATTGAGACATCTGATTGGGCAGGTTAAGCCTAGTCCCTTAATCACCAGGTCTTACAAAATTGGACATAATTTATACCCTTGAAGGTATTGCAGGGCAGTGCCCTTATGTTAAGGACTTTTTTTTTTTTTTATGGTGGAACAACATTTTATTCAGGTCAAGAGTTTCTTCTAAATTACAGCATATTCATTCCTATTTTGTGGTTTGAGTCTGTGGAGTCGAAACTTGTCAGGAAGGTTTAGCAAAGCCGTGCTTCTAACGATGTGGAGATCTCACTGGCAGCTGTGCTAAACCTCCTGCTGTAAACCAGCCACGAGTCATCCTCTGGTTGTGCATCATAGCATGACCTTTCAGGGAAAACAAAACAAACAAACCACCAAACACGCTAATCAGGTTTTTTTTTTTTTTTTTTAGTATCAGGATTGTAAACTCTGACACTTAACAGTTTGTCAGGTCCACTTGGAGCAGTTAGATAACTTCCTTTCTCTATTTCTGTTTGTGCAACACAATGATGTGTATATCTTTCTTTAACAGCGTATTAAAATTTTTTTTAAAGCTTTTCTTCCCTTGAGTTAAGGTACATCTATGGGTTTACTAATCAGGGGACTCTATACAAATGCAGATCACCGACTATCACTGAAGACCTACTGAATCTGAATCTCTCAGAGGGCGGGACCCAGGAGCACCCTCAATGATTGTATGGTTAATCAGATTTGGAAATGACTAACGGAGGAGCCTGGTAGGCTGCAGTCCATGGGGTCACTGAGTCAGACATGACTGAGCGACTTCACTCACTCACAACAGAGCTACTATGTAGTTTTCACCCATCCATCTATTCTTATCCATTTATCCATGTCTTGAGTATATGAGAATTGGTTACTCTTGGGACAATGGTTATCTTAGAAGTGGGCATGGAAACCAGCATTAGAACATAATCTCTGCCCCATGGGGTTCACAGTCTGGTTTAAAAGTTTTTAACTCTGAGTTGAGCTTTAAAGGATTTGCAAATGTCCCAAAAGTCACGGGCAGAAGATTTTGTGTACACACGTTTCTCTAGCTTTCATCAGATTCTCTAAGGGGGTCAGTGACCCATAAAAGGTTAAGAACCGAGGTCTAGCGCTCGTACAGCTGTTCTGAAAACAGGGGCAGAGGGCAGTGTTTCTGTTGCCACCTACAATGTTTCTGACCTTTTGAGAGGCAGCAGCAGTTTGTGAATTGCACCTGTTTTCTGCCCCATTTAAAATATTTAAAAAGAAAAGAATATAGTGTAACACCTGGGTCGCGGTCAGAAGTGATATAGAAAGGAACTATTTGGTGAACTGCTTCAAATTTAATGTCAAGTTGCTGCTTACTGAAAAAATAGCCCAGTGGTCAGTCTGATGGAAGAACCTTTTAAACCAGGATAACACAGGCAAGGTCCACTCCAGTTTCCTTACAGTATGTAATTAGCTGAATTACAATGACAATTTTCACCCCATGGATATACATAAAGACTAATTGTCTTATTTTTGTTACGTTTAGTCCCCAGCATGTCCATTGAATTGCTTAATTCCAAAATAACATTACCAGCTGTACTTCTGGCTCATCTTTCCTTAGGTCCTAAAATCTCCAAGTAACACTGTTTATCATGGAACAAAATTAGATATTAGAGAGGTTTGTCTTGAACTGCTGCAGAAGTTTTACTTAGCAAAATACTAGAACCCATTGTGTGTAATATTCTTATCCCTAAGGATAATTTTATAACTCCATTTTAATTAAAGTCTTCTCTTCCTTTTTGTGACTTTATATGTTTCTTTGGAAAACAGAAATTCTTCAAATTTTGGAACTCTGGTGATGCTGCATTTTACAGTTGGATAGCTTTGGAAGAAGAGGGCAGTCAATGGAATTAAATGTTATTAATTGATAAAATTCCTTTTCCATTTATTTGGATATTGTTCTTTTGGGGGCTTGGAGGGAGTTAGAGGCCTATTTCATTGTCAGTGGAGTCTTATAAAGTCTTTTAATGCTGCTCAAATGTCTGTACTACTTATTTTGAACTTGTGTGTACATTACCTTGCATTATTCATTATTCTTTTTAAAATGCTGACTATTTTATCTAAGTAGGTTTTAACTTACTGGATGATGATTATATGTTCTAAGTCTTTATAGTCTTGTCATCATTTAGCACGCTGAGTCATAATAGACACTCAGTAAATAAATATTTGATTAATTGGGTGTTTATTACCTTTGAGTCTTGAATCCCCCAGAGACCAGAAAATGGACTAAATCTGGACTTAGAACTTGATACATGCTTTGAAAGGTTGAAATGTAAAAGTGAATTGTCAGATCTGTCCTTAGGCTCATTCCATATTCTCTTATTATTTTTTATGTTCACATATAGATCACATATAGATGGATCAGTTCATATTCTGTAGTTCTTTAAAATATTAAGTATATAGAATTCCACAGTTACACAGAATTTTATGCTAGAGCCACAACACTTAATTTTCATTTAAATATTAAAGGAAGTGAAACTTTACAGAGCTCTTTTATCAGTTACTGCTTTTTAAATAGAAAGGAGATCTCACTACAGACATGATCACTGAAAGATACCTGCTAATCAAATAGACATCACACTTGTGTGCTAAGTTTCTTCAGTTGTGTCTGACTCTTTGCAACCGCATGGACTGTGGCCCACCAGGCTCTGCTGTCCATGGGACTTTCCAGGCAAGAATCCTGGAGTGGGTTGCCATTCCCTTTTCCAGGGGATCTTCCCGATCCAGGGATCGAACCTGTGTCTCATTATGTCTCCTGCATTGGCAGGTGGATTCTTTACCACTAGTGCCACTTGGAAATCTCATCACCCTTAACTTGTCCTAATCAAATACAATCTTATCAGCTCTATTTGGGTGGAGGGATTATTGAAGGCTTTTAATGAATGAATGAATGAGTGTCATCAGTTATCTGGAAAATCAGGGTTTGTAGGTTTGAGGGATAGAGATCAGACTGAGAAGGGGTTTGTCGAAGACCATACTGTAACAGAAGAGGATCTGGGAACGTTTCTCTTGTGGAAGAAATGGCTCAGGATGATACATGGTGGCTGCCTTAAAGTAGTTTCAGAGCAGATTTCAGGAAGAGGGATTTAGATCCAAGCAGTTCCACTGGAGGAACATTTTGACATTCTGTGTGAATAGAGTAGATTTCTAGTAGTGCTTTCTGGAGTCTTTGAGTTCAGTTGTTGAAGGCATTCAAACTGACTCACTTGTCACCTGGATTATCGGAGTGGGGGTTTTAGCACCAGGAATTAGTGACCTTTGAGGTCTCCCCATCCCAAAGATACTGTTAATTAAATGATTTTCTAGCTAGAGTGTTCTGAGTAAATCTAGTCATGGTTCAAAGTCCAGGTCTGCTCCCCGTAGATTCTTTTTAAAGAGCTGGTCTTGGATGTTGTTTACTTAGTATTTAATCTCAGGACCATCATGTGTATTGAACTGAAACAATACCAAGATTATCTAGTCCTCCTGGGTCTCTTCTCGTAGTAGTCTGAGCTCTTAAAGGTGAGGCCATTTAAAAGTATCATCTTGGCATTTTTTTTATTGCCTGTGTGTTTGCAAATCAAAATGTGAATTAAGTTCAGTCATTTGCAATATATCGGTTTTCATTTCAAGTCACTTAAATGATGTTTTTAAGAGAGATAGCCATGCTTTACTTACCTTAGGGCTACCCCATCTCTTTTCTTTAAAAAAAAAAAAAAAAAAAAGCTCCAGTTTTGAGACTGAAAAAGTACTTTGTGATGGCTAAAAATATGTTTGAGAGTAGTAACATGGTTTCTAGTTAAGCACAATTAGACCTGGATTGGTGAGGCATCATTACAGTAAGAAGATATTTTGTAAAAAAAAAAAAAAAATTTTTTTTTTCTTTGAGTTAAAAAAAGCAGCAGGGTGGGGGGATGTGCGGGTGGGGTCAGTCTTACCAGGAAAGCTGAAATGAATTCTTCAGCCTTGCAGTACCAGAGGGCACTGTGGATTAATGTTCTGGCCCTAATTCAGCATCCCGTCTCTTCAGACACTTGGCTCTGATTCTTTCGTCTCAGAACTGAAGTCTTAAGGATTAAGAGGAGAGAGAATGGAAATGCATCATTTTCTCTGCCAAAGGAGGTACTTAAACTGGGAGAGGAGGAGGGGGACGTTAACAAATCAAGCCTTGGCAAGGAAATCTGTCGTGAATCAGCAATGACTTGAAAAGCCTCTGTCGCTGTGTTTTACAAAACTAAACATTTGCCACTACCAACATTTGTCTCTTGCTTACCTTCAGGATCAGCTTCAGGTTGCTCTATGGAGGGAATGAATTCCTTTTTTTTTTTTTTTTTGCCCATTTTGACAACATTAGGTAATTAATTTACAACTAGCTCAATTAGACTCCGGCCCATAGAGTTTGTGCGTGGCCTTTTAAAGAGCCTTTGTTTTGACGCTAATTGAACTGGTTGTAGCAGAGACAGCCAAACAATTTACATTTATCTTTGGCAGGACTCAAGAGCTTTCCCTTGGTATGGACAGCTGCACATTCTGTTTCTTCTACCAAGTGTGGTACTTACGTGCTTTATTTTAAATTTCTAGTTAAGAGACCTTTGCAAATGACAGAAACCACCACATATATTATTGTAGACAAGTTGAAAGATTTAGAGGGATGAACAAGAAAGAAAGATCACACATAATTTTATTGCCATGAAGAGAACCATTCATAACCTGGTATTTGTCTTTCTGTACTTTTCCCCCTTGTAAGAGAATGCATGCATCTGTATATATACGTTTTTTTATATGTTCTATTTTTACAAATATGTAACCACACTATACAGACGGAATTGTGATCCACTTTTTTCCTACTTAATAAGTTGGAGACATTTTGTCATTTCATAAAACATTCTACAGTATTTTAAATGGCTGCATGGTATTCCATTGTGTGGATGTACCAAAAAATATTCAACCAGTCTGTTGTTATAAGCTCATTTCAGGTTTTTGATATTATAATCAGCACTGTGATATATATTCTTGTTACTAAATCTTTAAGTTCTTAATTATTATGCAGCAGATAAATTCCTTGATACTGAATTACTTGGACAGGGGCATGCATATTTTAAAGTTTTCTGATGTGTACTATAATTCTTGAAGGTTGTACCATTTTCCACATTCACTTGCACTATCTGAGAGTTTCATTGTGCTTATTCTTGGCATTCAAAAGAACAGTATTGAAAGTATTGACTTGGTGTGGGTTAAATCCTGATCAGTGATTTTGCTGTTGCTCATTAAATTTTTGTCAACCTTATAAATATTATGTTCCCAGTATCAGGTGAAAGAAGCCAGCTTACCTCATATAGTAGAAGAAGGTTTTGCTTACTTTAATAATGGTATGTTATTTTGTTTTGAAAAGGTATAAAGAAGTAAGTAGCTACTTCATTTAGACAGAATTGGTTTGTTTTTCCTCAGGGAAGATTCTGAAACAATATTTTCATATGAATAAAGACCAACCTAAAGAAATTGACTACAATCAAAATAAGAAGTGGATAGCTTTGCTTAGTATATGCTGCTGCTGCTGCCGCCAAGTCGCTTCAGTCGTGTCCGACTCTGTGCATCCCCATAGACGGCAGCCCACCAGGCTCCCCCGTCCCTGGGATTCTCCAGGCAAGAACACTGGAGTGGGTTGCCATTGCCCTCTCCGCTTAGTATATGAAGAAATGTTAATTCCTTCTTGAGGTGGCAAAGCCAGTGGATGTGTTGCCTATCTAACCCGAGTCTAGAGGACCAGGATAAACTCTGGCGTTTCCATCAGGGGTAGCCCTGGAGCAGCCATCACAATACACTGTCTAAATGTCTGTCTGTCTTTTTTATTTTTTAAACTTTTTAGCAGTGTCCTGCAGCATGTAGGATCTTAGTTCCCTGACCAGGGATGGAACCTGCACTCACCGAATTGTTGGCTCAGGGTCTTAACCACTGGACTGCCAGGGAAGTCCCTAAATTTTTGTTAAGTGTAACTGCTGCTTTGTTGTACAGTCTCCTTATTTGTCGAAACTGCTAGGCTAGAATTCACAGCAGTTGATGTTGAATTTTCTGTGTTAACAATACCTGAATGTTGTACACGCAGTCAACAAATAGCAGGTACTCATTGTTCACTGGATGAATAAATGAATAGATATTTAGGTGAGTTGAAGTTAAAGAATAAGATCTTTCGTCTGGAACTGCCCCCACTCCCCTCCCCAGTTTTACAGCAGAAGAAACTGAGGCTTAGAAAGATTAAGTGACATCTTGCTCAAGAGCAAGTTAATGATGCAAACAGAAGTTGGAATTCTCTTATCAATGTGTTCCCCAGATTCTTTAGTGCTAGTAGGATTGTGCGTTTTGCCCAAGATGGTACTCTGTATGATTGTGTTTAAAATCAATAGTAAAATTCTCATTTCCTATATTGCTCAGCTTCCCCAGCTCTTTTTCTTTACTAATGAGGTCACCCTCCATTTTTGTGTTGAAATTCAGCACACCCTTAGCTCACATTTATTTTTTCTTTTCTCTCTTTCTTTAATATTCTCACTTCTCCAATTTCATTCTTTAATTTACTCCCGGCAGTATTGCCATCTGGATGTCAAAATGCATTGAGTTGACCTCTTATCTGGAGAACCAGTGAAGGTCTCACCTGCCCCAGAGGGATTTAACCAGGAACTGAAGCAGGTAAAACAAGGCCCGGGTGCTGCTAGTGTGCCAGCCTGTGCTTTGATTCACGCATGGGGTGCACATGTACACATGGTGTAGTGTTAGAAAGCAGCTTCTGAGTACAGTTTCTTTTTGAAAATTTTCAGTTTTCCAGTACAACGAATTGTCTGCAGCAAAAGTTGATTTCAGAGTAAATCGGAACTAAAGAATTTGAGAGAGGTGTTTTTTTTTTTTTAAACCTTTCTATGCTTTAATTTTTTCGCCTCTGACTTTAGCCTTCTCCCCTTCTTAGTTAATTATTATAGAGTTTTATTAAAATTATAAGTTCTAGAAATTAGACACCATGGTATTTAGACCAGCATGGGATACTGTACTCTTAGGTTCAATAATATTTCAGAGAACATCTCTTTATTGTATATTAAATGATAGAGAAGTATAATAAAATGTACCTTGAGAGTACTTATCTACTTTATGTCCTGTAACGTTCAGTACTTGATGCAAATGTAGCAGATCTCAACTCAAAAAGGAACAAAACTGGTTCTAGCCCAAGAGAAAGATGGGCAGGTTCCTTGTTGATGGCCTAAGTTCAGCAGTCTTAGAATTTGCAACCTTAAGGGATTTTTATAATATCTCATCCAACTTGTAGTTGTACATATGGAGAAAGATTTAGCCACTGGTCCGGGGTCATTCAGCAGGTTAGAGAGCTGCGGCCTGAACCTGGGACTGAATGCCTGCTCTGCTGTGTTTCAGTTTCCGATCATAGTTGAAGCATTTAGTCTAATCTCGCTTGAAAAGAGCATACTTTTTGATGTTTAAGACATTAAACCTGTTGTGATGCCTACAGGCACCGAAAGACTGACCCTGTTGTTGATTTTTCTGAGGGTAGACTTTGGGTGTGACTAGAATGAGATGTGTTGAGGCAGAGCTTAGAGATCTGTCTCTGATGAAATGACTTCTTATTTTTCTAAGAAAGCAGTGAAAAAACAGTAAAGGGACTGTTATTTCATGAAACTGTTGACTGTGGATGAAGAGAAGCCCATGTGGTAGGTGGTCACAGCCCTTGGCAGTTGCATTGCTGACTTTGCCGTCTCTTGCAGTCTTAGATATCTGGGAACCTGTGGTTCTTTTTTTTTTTTTTTATCGCCACTTTTCTTTTTTTTTTTTTTTTTAAATTTTATTTTATTTAACTTTACAATATTGTATTGGTTTTGCCATATATCAAAATGAATCTGCCACAGGTATACATATGTTCCCCATCCTGAACCCTCCTCCCTCCTCCCTCCCCATACCATCTCTCTGGGTTGTCCCAGTGCACCAGCCCCAAGCATCCAGTGGTTCTTAATCTTAACCTCTATTCCTATATTCACTGTATGGTCTTGGTCAAGCGCCTCACCTCTCCAGCCTTATTTTCCTCTTAGGAGATTGAAGGGGGCTAAAGCAGTTGATTTCTAAGGCACCGTCCAAGTCTTGAATAGTTATTCTGAAAATGATTATCTTTGTAGAAGTTTATCCACGTGATTAAATAACCAAACATGTATTTCTCACAGTCTGCTTTCTTACTGTTTTGACTTGTTTTCATGAGAATTTGGAAAATGTCTACAGACTTTACTGTGATTAAGCTGTTAGCAATTATTTACAGAACACCCACCAAGTGATCGAGGGCTATAAAAGAAATAGTGTCCAGCCTCAAGGAGACCACAGAGATTTCTTTATCTTCCAAGCTGGGGATGGAGGGCATTCTTCTCTTCCAGTGGATTTAAGCTCCATGAGTGCAGGGCCTTTGTCTTTCTTTTATAGTGCAGGGCTCAGCAAATATTGGTTGCATGAATGAAACAGTGAATCCACTTGTCAGTCTTGCTTCTGTTTACTGAAGATGTCCCACTGAGATTTTTTGTTTTCTTCAACCTGTAAGTGCTGTTAACTTGAGTAAATTTCCCAGGAAATATTCTCTACCCTCCGTAGAAGAATGAGACCAAGATGCTCTGAGATTAAATGAAAAACATAAAAACCCATGAATGCTGCATTCCACTTTACTCTCAGCATATTGAAAGCATTGAGATGTCTGTGTTAAAATAACTTTGTTCAACCCAACATTTCCCAAACTCATTTGAATTCAGAGTCCTATCCATTCCACTCACCCATGGAAGAGTTGTTAACATCTTGTAGAACTTTGACCTGTGAAAGAGATAGTTTGGTATAGAGAGTAGTAATGGGAAATATAACAGAAGCAGCAACATTAGTAAAGAATAGTTAATTTAGTGTATGACAGAGTATATATGTTAAGCACTGCTTCCAGCAGTCCTGTGTGATAGCGTGGTAGACTTGTAGGGTGTTTTGTTTTTTTTTTTCTTTTTAAAAATGACTGTGCTTCATTGGAGATTTGAGGTTTGGTGGTAGATTAAAAAGTTTCAAGGATCTAATAACTAGTTTATAGTTATGGAAGTTGAATGGTGGAGTTTTAACTTATGTCAAGGGGTGCGCTGTCATGTACGGCAGGGAAATAATGATGAAAGGACTCTGCGTTTCCTCCTTTAGGAGCTGGCTGTCCTTTGGAGGAAACAGACTTGTAAACAGATTATAGCAGTAATGTGCTATAGGACATGTTGTAATGAACAGAAATAGGACAGAGGAGAGAATGGTATTTTTCCCCTCCAGTGTAGAACACGGTTGCTGTTCATGCTATGCTAAGTCACTTCAGTCGGGTCCACTGGAGTGGTTTGCCATTTCCTTCTCCAGTGCATGAAAGGGAAAAGTGAAAGTGAAGTCGCTCATTTGTGTCCGACTCTCCGCGACCCCATGGACTGCAGCCCACCAGGCTCCTCCGTCCATGGGATTCTCCAGGCAAGAGTACTGGAGTAGGGTGCCACAGCCTTCTCCGAGCCAAAACCAAACTAACTGAAATCCCCCTAGATCTCCCAGACAAAATTCTCACACATCAAGACTCAAATGAATAGGCTGCGTTGTGCTTTTCTTGATTCAGCTTAATTGTGTTGTCTGTGGTCCCATCAGAGCCTTGTTTACACCTCTGTCATAGGTCTTATCACAGTTATATGTGAGTGACTTCAGGGCACAGCAGGGTCATCTTTGTCCCTGTATCTCCAGGGCCTTGCATGCACAGCATTTATCTCCCAACGCCCACAGTGCATATTGGCTGTTTTGTTTAGACTTGGGGTAAGGCACTGGGGCTTGCTCACTTTTAAGTAAATTCAGGAAATAAAATAAATTTTATATGAAACATAGACTGGGAACATAGTAGTATTGTTGAGAGTATGACTCCTTCCCATAGCATTTTTTCCCCCCTCAATGTCTACATATGACTGAAATTTCAAGGATTCAGTAACATTTTTGTAGGAACTCAGTAATTCCACATCGTGAAGTGTTTTTATTTCATGGGAGTGTTTTGTAGTCATTTTTGTAGGACTTTTCTCTTACATCCTGTACTTCATCTGAAGTATTTTAGGCTAAGTTCAGCTTGATATTCTATTCCCTGCTAGTGGTTGTGTTTGAGGCCCAAGGTCAAGGTGTTGATTGATGACATTTCCCTTTAAAGTATTTGTATCCATCTGCAATTTGGGGGAAGAGTGACTCCCAGTATGGTGCAATGGAAATAACTGAATGGAAGTCAGCCTGGTATGGTTTTGAAGTTCACTTTCTTTGTAACCCTGGGCAGGTTCCAATAACTGAGGAGATTTGACCAGAATAGCACAGTCCCTTTTAATACTGACATTCTGTGGTTCTCCAGGGAGGATTCGCTTCCATTGAAGGGTTAAAAATGGATAAATGTTTAGGTTAAAAGGCTTTGCTCATTTTTTTTTTTTTTTTTGTCCCTTAGCCCATATAGGAGCAATAAGACTGCTTATCATGGAGTAAAACTGAATTATCTAGAATTCTCAAAGGCTGCAGTTCTGATCTTTTTTTTGTTTTGTTTTAAGGGAAGGAAAAAAATGACAGTAAAACAAGCTTGTCTGTATCCATGAATCAGGAAAAATTCATCCCATTTTCCTACATATACAGTATAGATAACCACATTCAGTGAAGTGCTACAGAGTCTTAACTGAAAATGAAATTGGTTCTGTTTTTCATCCTAAATCTAGGAAGAACTATAGTTGATAGATGCATTTTGAGTACTTTATCCAGAGTTAAGCAGTTGCCTTGGGTAGAAAGGCCTTATGTATAAGAAGTTGACTCCCAGCTTTATGATAAAGATCCTGGGTATCTTTGGATATGTCACTGAACCTTTCTGAATTTCATTGTCCTCAATGGTTAGATTTGATATCATTCTGATTACCAACAGCTCTGTGATTAGACAATTCTAGGCATTTATTTTAGGCTCTTTCCTGTTTATTTCCTTTAAAGATAACAGTATTGCCATCTCCTCCCCCACATAATAGGAGGCGGTTGTTGATTTGTGAGGGAGAGGGATCTTTTAAAACACTTCAAATGGTATATGCAGCATTAGTTAACTGTTGGTATATTGCAATATTAGCAGTATTACCATAAACTTAAATTTATTTCATGGCTTAAAATAATACATATTTATTATTAATCTCACAGTTTCTGTGGGTCAGGATTCTGGGCACAGCTTAGCTGAGTCCTTTGCAAGGATGCAGTCAGGATGCTGCCCAGGGCTGGAATCCCGTCTGGATGCTCACCTGGGAAGGATCCACTGTCACGCTCCCGCAGGTTGTTGGTGGAATTCATCTCCTCGCCGATGTAGGACTGAGGGCGTGATTTGTTTCCTTGCTGGTCTGGGGCTCTCTCTGCTCCTAGAGGCTGCCCACAGCTCTTGTCATGTAAGGTTCACCCTGCAAGGCTGCTTGCTTCCTCATGGCTAACAGGAGAGAGAACAGGGCAGATACTACCATCTTTTGAAATGTCGTCACATAATCATGTACCTCTGTCATCTTTGCTGTATCCTACAGGTTAGAAGCAAGTCACAGGGCCCTCTCGTACTCAAGGAGAGAGGCTCATATGTGGGCGTGGACATCTGAGGATCATGGGAGGTGAGGATCGTGGGACCACCTTGAAGGGTCTCTCAACCCACATATGAAAAACAGAAGCCATATTTAAACATTTTTGTTCTACTTTCTTGTGGATCTTTGCTTAAACATCTCATGCTATAGTAGAGCCTCAAAAAACACTGATTAAGAATCAGTTAAAGTTTTGGGTCCACTGTTTTTTTTTTTAGCATGCCCTTGTTTTTTTGTGTTCACATATATTGGTAAAGGTAAACTTTGAGGCTTCTTCATTCTTCTGCCTTCCTGCCCAGCACTGCGCTGCAGATGTTAGGTGCTCAAGTGTTTATTGAAGGATTAGAGAATCATTGAATTAATTTGAAGAAGGTGTCTGTCACAGACCGAATTGTTCTTTCTTCTCTGTATTCATATGTTGAAGCCCTAACACCCAGTGGGTTGATGTTTGGAGATGAGGCCTTAGGAAGGCCTTAGGTGAGATTGTGAGAGTGAGGCCCTCGTGATGGGATTATCACCCTAATAAAAAGAGGCACCAGAGAGCTTGCTCGTTTGCTCTCTTCAACATGTAAGAACATAGGGAGAAAGTGGCTGTCTGAACGCCAGGAGAGCTCTCACCAGAAACTAACCATGTTGGCACCTTGATCTTAGACTTCCAGCCTCTAAAACTGTGGGAAGATAAATGTCTGTTGTATAAGCCACCCAGTCTATACCATTTCCTTATGGCAGCCCAAGCTGACCTACACTACCCTCTGTTCTCAGTGTAATAATAGGTAAATATCCAAGTACAAAGATTGCAGGATGGTAGTGACCCTCTGGTAGCTAGTCAGTCAGGGAGAGTGGTATTTAATTGCAGCTGTTGCCATTCTTTACTGAGTTTTAGTCACAACTATTTGTAGAGACCCCTAGACTTTTTTTCACCCTGGGTAAAATGATGATCTAAAAATACTGCCTTTGGTTTTTCAGTGTTGGACTGCCAAACAGGAACACAATGAAAACATAATATTGGCTCCTGAAAAGCTTTAATGATGGGAACTTACATGGTAAATTCTTAATTTCTTCTTCTGGAGTCTTTTTAAAAAAATTCCTTTACTTATGTGTTTTATTTTTGGCTGCACTGGGTCTTCGTTGCCATGCACAAGCTTCCTCTAGTGCAGCGAGCGGAGCTACTCTCTAGTTGCGGTGCCTGGACTTCTCATTGCAGTGGCTTTTCTTGTTGTGGAGCACGGGCTCTAGGTACCAGGGCTTCAGTAGTTGTGGTTTACGTGCTTAGTTGCCCTGCGGCATGTGAAATCTTCCCAAATCAGGAATCAAACTGGTGTCCCTTGCATCGCAAGGTGGTGTATTCTTAACCAGTGGACCACTAGGGAAGCCCCTGGAGTCTTAACTTCAATTAGTTTGTTCATTCATGGGTTCATTCATCCGTGGAGACGCAAAGGGCTCAGTGTCCTTTCCCCAGTTTTATACCTTTCTGACTGGTTAACTTGCTTTATCTTTCTAGGTTTTCTCTCTTGGTAAAATTGGGATATTCACATCCATCTAAAAAGAATGAAATAATTAGGTAAAGCTCCAAGCATGTAATAGGTCCTCACTGAATGACAATTTGACTAACTATGGGGGAATGATTAACATGTTACATTTATTTATTGTTTCATTCATCATACCAGCAATGGCATGGTGTAATACATGAGAGAGCTCAGTGAGAAAGAGAATTGGGGTGGGAAAGGAACCAAGAAAACCTCAGCATCTTCCTTCTGCTTGAAAATAGGTCTTGAATTCTTAAGCAGGAAATTTTTTGCATATTTTTAAGCTATGTAACACTTGTTTTTAATAATTGTAGCCAAATTATCAAGCAGGGAGAGTTTTTTTTTTTTTTTTTTAACATGGCACTTAGTCGTGTCAGAAGGACACACAAGTGATTTAGAGGGAGGATCTTAGAATTTGAAAAGTCCACCTGTTTCATTAGGAGGCACAGTGCATCATGTGGTGACATGCAGTCCCATGGAAAAGAACCAGCAGGAGTCATACATCTTATCTTTTATACAGACTCAACATTTTCAGTGATTCTGTTGAAACAAACTCTAAAAGAAATTTAGACCTGTGAAACCCATGGGTCAGCCTGACCACACTCCTCCCGGCCCCTGCAAGGCTTGCTGCATCTCTCTGCACTGAAGAGATTGAATAGCTGCATTAGGAGGCAGGTGTCAGACTCCCTCATTGATCAAAATTCAGTTCTGAGTTAAAGGTGGTTTTTTTGGGGCCGGGGGGAGGGTGTTGCTGGGGGAAGGGAGGAATGGAAAAGAGACTTACAGCCTGGGGCTCCTGCTGTTCGCTTAGGGGATTTAGGACCTGTAAGAACAAGCTGAGGTCTCCCAATGGCAACACATAAATAGCAGTGACCCTTAATTGAAAGGGAGGAGACCAAGTGAACCAGAGGCCAAGACTTTACAGTGAGGACTAGTGGCCTGGGGGTGTCAGCTGAAATGGTCTGGATTTTTTTTTTTTTTAATTCTAACTCTTGCCCATCCCCCTTCCTGGGCTTAGAAATCCAGGAAAGGAGAAGGGACCATTGACAAAACTAAGTAAGGTGTGATGAGGATGGTCCCTGGGTGGACTGGAATTTCAGAGAGGAAGGGCCCCCAAGCCTTTTTGAAACTAGTGTATAACAACCTGACTGCTACCTGCAGTTTGCCAATTACCCAATTATGACAAATTTGCACATTAAAAAAAAAAAGTAGGCTGCTACTATTCTTCCTTATACAAGGATTTTAGTCACTGTACATCTTGTGTCTTTAAATAATGTATTAGGAACATTTTCAAGTCTGTAAGTGCTTTTTTAATGAGAGTGTGAAGATTTTAATGGGACTAGATTGCTTTTCATGACATTTCAGAGTGACTTAATTGTAACAATGTTGAGAGGCTGTATTTTAAAGTTTGCTAAGTATGTCTGCTGTGGATTGTAGTCAGACACTTACAAGGACAGATGGATGGATAGTGGAACCAGATAGATTTTCCCTCACTGCTTTCCTCCAAATATTTGCTCTTTGGAAATATGGTCACAACAAAAAAGGTACAGGTCAGGGCTCTCTTGAATGTTGTAATTTTAAATGGGAACAGAGGCCAATACCTGAGGCTGGCGGGGATAGTTTGAGACCAGTTCTTTACAACTTACTTGGGCAATGATGCTTGTTGGACAGCATTTATTTCTTTTTACAGAGCCAAACACCAGAATATCTTTGTTCATACTCCCTTGTTAGTCCCTGAACTCTCTTCTCTGTTGGGTTAAAAAAAGTTCCTGTCTTGTGTCTCGTTTTTTCAGATATTTTAGTGTTTCTAAAATATTACTACCAAATAACAGTGTACTTTTTAAAGGATAATTTCATACTCTTTGTGAAACTTAATTTTTTTCTTATCTTTACAACATTCACAGGTCTTTACAGTATTCATTCTGAATTGAGTATTACGGTTCAGAGGTTTTTTCCTGCATAAATGCTCTTAGGATTCTAGAACCTGTGGCAGACTTCTCAAAATTAGATCAGATGGTCAGACACTTTCAGCCCTACTCTCAGAAGGGGTTTGTATTAGTTTCCTAGGACTATGATTGCCTAACAAAGTACTATTTTATTTTTGAAAACTTATTTAATTTTTTTTGGCTGCCCTGAGGCTTTGTTGCTGTGTGCAGGCTTTCTCTAGTGGCAAGCGGAGGCTCCTCTGCTCCCTGGTTGCACTGTGCAGGCGTCTCATCCCAGCGGCTCCTCTTGTTGTGCAGCAGGGCTCTAGGGTGCTCAAGCTTCGGTAGTTGCAGCTTGCAGTCTAAATAAGTGCAGCTCAGTAGTTGTGGTGCATGGTCTTGGTTGCCCCGCGGCATGTGGAATCTTCCCGAAGCAGGATCAAACTTGTGTCCTTGCATTGGTGGGCAGATTCTCAATTGTTGTACCACCAGGGAAGTAAAACTTAATGCGACAGAAATGTATTCTTTCACCATGCTGGAGGCATGACGTCTGAGATCAAGGTGTCAACAGGGCCATGCTCCCTCTGAAACCTGTAGGGAAATCCTTGCTTGCCCTTCCTAGCTTCTAGCGGTTTGTTGGCAGTCTTTGGAGTTCCTTGGTTTGCAGCTGCTCAACTCTGGTCTCTGCCTTCCTCATCACACGGTGTTTTCCCTGTGTATCTCTGTCTTTCTTTAAGGACACCAGGCATATTGGATTAGGGGCCCACCCTAATCCACTATGGCCTAATCTTAACTAATTACATCTGCAATGAACCTATTTCCAAATATAGTCACATTCTGAGGTACTGAGAGAATTTCAACATACCTTTTTTTCAGGGGATACAATTCAACCCATAGCATGGTTATACTTTAAAAAGCACCTAGGAGATTCTGATGAAGGCTACGCAGGTTTGCAAAGCATGGTTCCTGGCCTGCTATCACAGACAGAATTCCCTAGGAGTATTAAAGCAATTATATATATATATTTCTTTCTGTGTGGTGTGTGTTTATATATATGGTTTAAAGAAGAAAAATAAGCTCCCAAATCATATAATCACCACCCAGCTTAAAAAATAGAACTTTATACTTTTGAAGGCCTTGGAAAGCCTCAGATGTTTGTTTAAAATGCAGATTCTCCTCTGAGGGGTGAGGTCAGAGACATTCTGAGCAATATAAGTATTAGAATTCAGTAACTTGGTTTTTTTTAACCACAAGGTGTGTTTTAAGTTCTAGAAAATTTAACTTTGGAGTGGGATGGGTTTTGTTTTTTAATATTACAGAATAGAAAAGCTGAAGGAAAATTTAGTAATTTTTTTTTTTTTTTCAGTGTGGTGGGAATGTCATTACTTCCTCTTCTGCTTGGCATGGTTTTTTGGGAAAAAAAAATCTCGCCTATAATTTTCTGAATTAGTTTAGATCTGTGGTTTAGAGAGGTTTGTGGGAGGAAGGTGTGTATGTGTGAAGGTAAAGAGTTCTATTATTGATTATGTGTCTCATATTCTTGTCCTTCTCCTGGGAAATCTGTGAAGATTAATATCTGCTAGATCATTTTAAGTTTGCAAAGTGAGTTAAGTTTCCTGGGGGAAGTGTTACATAAATGTAAATAAATTATGTAGCACCTGAATTTGGTTGTTCATCATTTTTTCAGTGTGTTTAATTAAGAACTTAGCACTATTTAAGTTGGATGGGTGGGGAAAGACCTTAAGCACTCAGACATGGTTAAATAAGTAGGTAGGAACAGCATTTAGACTGGAACTCAAGAAGGAATAATTGAACAGGACTTCTGGGTATCCGTCATTGCTGAGTTGAGCTGTGGGTTAATGTCTTCTCCCATGGTTCTGTTAGAACCATGACCCCCACAACTCCCCTTTTAAAATTGGTTTACATACCCTCAGATTCTGTAGACCTTTCTAATTTTCTGGAGTGAGCTGGAAACATTTTTTCTTTTTTAAAACTTTTTTTCCCCTCTAGTTTTATGGAGTAAGCTGGAAACATTTTTTCTTTTAAAAGAAAAAGTGTGTTTCACTCCGTAAGCTACCCAGGGAACAGGGAGGCAACCATGTTGACTTCTGGTGCTTCGTGCCTGTATGGCTCAAACAGCTGGCTTCCAAACTGCCACCTTCTGCCTGTTTCACAGAACTTTATGTTTGGGTAGGGGACACCTTCCCAGGACCGCTGAAAAGTGGAGAAAGGAAACAGTTGCCCACACCTGTGGTCCAGTTATGCCTCTTTGGTTTGCTGTGTTGTCAGAGTCTCATCTGATGTTTATTTTCTTGCCTGTTTCTCTGTGAACAGAGTCACCTCATCATCCTCTTTCCCATGGCTGACCCCAAACTTGTAACCTTTTTCATCCATTCACCATGTCTACTGAGCATCTGCTTGATGCTGAGTAGTAGGTGCTTGTGAATTACACAGAGTTCTTGATGCTGTGTAACTGCCTAGTGGATGACACAAACATTAAAAAAAAAAAAAAAGTCAGAACCAACCCCCTTAGCCAATAGCCAAATAGCTATAATAAATGAGGGGTAAAAAGGACAATTGTAGGCTTTTAGAATATACAAGGGACCCTAGTCTCTCTATGGTGTTTTGAAGAGTGACGTTTCAGCAAAATCTAGAACGATCACTGGGAATTAGCAGGGAAGAAGGAAGAACAGGGGAGCATTGTCTTCTAAGAAGTACAAAGTGGAATTGTTTTTCGTGTTCCTTCCTCTCTACTCTTTTCAGCCCCCACATAATCTCAGGTCATGGCATGATTTCAGCCATCCAAAGTGGGCCGGTAGCTTTGCTACACTTGATGGTTGGAGGTCAGGAGCTACAGGAAGGGGCTGGTAGTTAAAGCTGAATATGAATTAGACAACAAGAGGTGGTGTGGTAGTCTTGTTTTACTGGTATGGTTAGCCCATTAAATTTCTTGGCGTACTGTTTCTCTTAAGTTGTGCTCTGGTGACCTTTTTGGAAGCCCGTGTTGTCCTGCTGATCCTTGTATGTCTGGGATGGGCTAAGGGGGTTGGGAAGAAGGTACACATGCCAAAGGAAGTCCTTCTTGGCACTCCTTCTTTCTGTAAGAGGTGGCAAAGTTTTAATAATCTTTTTAGGTATCATTTCTCAAACTTCTGACATCAGAATCACCAGGAAGCCTGTTAAAATACATATTTTTCATAGACTTTTTCCCCCAGACCTACTGACTTAGATAGAATCTTAGCAGTAGGACTCCTGGCTGTCCTCGGGCACTCTGTTGAGAGCCTCTGGGTTATTCTGAGTTTAAAGACGAAGACTTTCATTGTTTCAGCCCCACCCGTCCCCTGCTTGATGACCCACCATTTCTCATCATCAGTATCAGCTACATAATTTGAAGGGCCGAGTGCAAGGTGAATGTGCAGAAATCCTTATTAAAAAATTATTAACAAGTTAAAGAGGGCAACAGCAGAGCATTAAGCCAAGTGTGGGGTCCTCCTGAGCACAGGGCCCCGGAAGAGCGCAGGCCGCAAGCTCGTGAGGCCGGCCCTGCGCGCCACTTCCGTTTGCCTTCTTAAAGTGAACTGCTTACTGCTCCCCGGGTACCATGCTGTTCTTTGCCTTTGTCCCTCAGGTCTCCCTGAATGAAATGCTGTTTTTCATCTCCTCCTTCTCATCTGAGCTCACCTCAGTTTTCGCATGGACATTAGAGTCCTGTGCAAGTTCACTGCAAGATGATGTCCTTTGAGGGCTCGCTGCTCCGCATCTTTGAATCCCCTGCCGTTAGCTGAGGCTCTGCCACTGGTTCCTCATAAATTTGCTGAATAAAATACTTTAACCTCAATACTTTTCTTAAAACTTAATTAGGTTACAGGCCACTGGGAATACAGATCTGGTTCAGAGGGAGGTGTTAGAGGTAGTGTTATGTGAGGAGCCAGGGCTGCCTGGGCATGACTGGTGTCAGACAGTGCGAGGACGTCGCTGGCAGGCTGTGTGTCTTTTCTGGTCGACGTCTTTGGGGGCTGTTATCCTCCCTCTGATAGTTGGGGTTTCCTCTCTGGATCTCTCACTGACCTTAGAGTTCTTGAAAATAACAGCTTTTCCGAAGCATTTAAGTTTAAATGTGCTGTTAGTAGAGCGTGAGGAAATGTTTCTTGTGGTAGACACGTGACTATTTTGCTCAGAGGCTACTATTTGAAACTAGACATTCCTGGATTGTTTGAGGTACTATGTTCTGGAGAATTCCCCAAAGCTGGAGGCACTTGGTAAAGTGAGGTTGTGGCTCTGTAGGCAGAGAATCAGTCCTGCTGCTACGCTTAACAGGACTGACTATTCCTGCCTTAACCAGAGGTAGGCATTTGGGCAAGAGGTCTGTGAAACCTCTTCATCTCAAAGATGGACAAGCAACTAGAAGTTTGGAGGAATTAGAGAGCATGTTCAAGGTTGATTCAGATACTTGGTGCCTGAGCTGGCACTGGAATCCGTGATTCCTGTTCCTCTTGAGGCCTCAGTAAATATTTGTTCAAAGATTGTTTTATTCTTCTTTTGAAGATTAGCATCTGGCCTTGACCTGATGGAGTTAATGGGATGAAATATGTACTTCTCTTTTGAAATTGTTTCAAGGAGTTAAAGTGAACAGATTGTCTGAAACAGTGCTGTCCGATTGAAATATGAGTCACATATTCAATTTAAAAGTCTTTAGTAGCCACATTAAAAAGTAAAAAGACATGAATTTAACTTTAATAACTTAACCAATATATCAAAAATTTTTAGTCATTTCAATATGTATGCATATATGTATATATTGATATGTTGTTATTGTTATTTAGTTTCTAAATCCTGTCTGACTCTTTTGCCATCCCATGGACTGTAGCCCTGACAGGCTTCTCTGTCCATGGGATTCTCCAGGCAAGAATACTGGAGTGGGTTGCCATGTGCTTCTGAAGGGGATCATCATTATCCTGCTTGGCAGGCAGATTCTTTACCACTGAGCAACTGGGAAAGTCCGTATATTGATATATTCCTGTGTGTATAGGAATATTGAGATACCGATGTCTTTTTTCCCAGTGTAGCTACTGCACTGGACAGGTGTAGGTCTAAAGTTACTAGCTGGTGCATTTAATTTTTATTTTTTCTGACTTTTTAGGCTGCTTTAACCCATATTAGTTAGCCTGTGAGCTTATTACTGATGTGATAAAACAGCTTGGGAAATGAGGATCTGGGACATAAGCTAACTTATTAGTTAGCATGCCAGTTGTACTGGTCAGGTGAACTCAGAATGCTCCAACATGGATTTGCTGTATATCTCTATCTTTGTGCTGGGGAGAGTGCTTGCATTCTCTTAGGGGACAGAAACCACCTCATGTGGAGACCTGCTGTCGGTCAAGGAGAATCTCTCTGCTGCTGAGCAGCCTCTGTCTGCACAAAGAGCCTCCTGCTGAATTTTTGCAGATTTTTACTCCTCTTGGAGCTGGGAGGGAAAGTGGTTTTTTGAGTAAGATTGCTGATCAACATGTGAAATCTTCCTCAGGCCATATAATTAAAGTCTCTACATCAAATAGATCCTATAATCATTTCTTAGCCTAAGCAGATTATAGGAGCTAGCAAATTAAGGCATCAAAAGATCCACACACAAGAGATCCACAAACATCAGGTTTGCCCTCATTTCTAGATAAAGGCTAATATGTATAAGGTCTGTAGGGTGTGATTTGAATGGAAGTTTTCCCTTCATTTTTTTAGATCACTGCTCAGAGTCTACTGACAGAATACAGGGAGACAGCCTTGATTAGATTAGACCAGATTGGATTAAATCAAATAGTTAAAGCCTTTGGAGCCTCTAGCTTGTAGGAGACACCATAATGGCCTTCATAGCGTCCCTAAATCCTATTAGGTAAGTTAATCTTATTGAAGAATTTAGGTCTGCATAAAGTAGCATTGCTCTTTATGGGGTGGTCTCTGGCTCTTAAGGTGAGCTGTTGGTAACTTTCTTGGAATAGGTTGGTTATGTGGGTTTGGGGTGAGTTATTCTAAACAGCTTGAAAGTAGATCCTGCAGTTGATAGAATATCTCTTGTAGAAAACTGGTCTGTCTCCTGGCTGCTCTTTGGCAAGGTTGCTGTTAGTGTCTGTGCCAGGGGTGTTTTTAGCCCTGGTTTGGGGGAAAATGGGCTTCACTGGTGGCACAGATGGTAAAGACTCCGCCTGCAGTGCAGGAGACCCAGGTTCTATCCTTGGTCACAAAGATCCCCTGGAGAAGGAAATAGCTCCCACTTTCAGTATTCTTGCCTGGAGAATTCCAGAGGAGCCTGGCGGGCTGCAGTCCAGGGAGTCGCAAAGAGTCAGACACAACTGAGCGACTAACACTTGGAGGTAAAGAGAGTCAGGAGAGATGTGTAAATAGTTGTAAAATCAACTGCTGTGGCATGTGGGGATGGATTGATGGGTGGGAGCTTTATTTTTAAGCTTTGTGAAATCATCTTTTATAGCCTGTATCCGTTTTAGAGGTTGTCATTAAGAATCATGTGCTGAGTATATAGCATGGTTGACATATTGTATTAAATGTTGGGAATAAAATAAAGAATCTTGGAACTTGGGAGCTGGAAGCATCTTTGAGATTTTTCTGGCTGTGTTTGTAGTTTTATTATAAGTTTAAGTTGGCTCTTGGCTGTTTCTACAGATGCAGTGACCATATTTTTCTGAAGTAAAACATCTTTTTCATCACAGAAATTTTTTTTTCAATTTGTAAATTATGGACAGGCAAAGTTTTACAAAGGCACATAAATTGTGTCAGATTTTATCTTAGATTTACTATCTTTTGGAAAAAGAAGAGAGTATAAGAAATTGAGACTGTCCAACTCTGAGTGTGTGCTTTACTGCATCCAGTGAGGACTATGGTGGGGGTGGGGGGAGAAGTAAATTAGACTTACATCTTTGTTACAGGTTGTCTAGTTAGACATAGACACCTTTAAGACCCAGAAGTGATTATTACATACTGAATTGGCCTTCAGAGATGCAGGACGATTTTTTACCAGGCATCTTTAAAAATAAGTTGCATAGTGCTTCCGCTAGGAGCTGAGTGACCACTACTGAGATCCACTGAGTTAAGTGGTTTGCAGGCAGAATGTGAGGCATCTGATGTTGCGTCTGGCTCCTCAGTGAATAACCATGAGAAGGTTCCTATATCCAAGGGATTGAGAAGACACTCTGGCCTGGGAATTTCGCTGCTGTCATGGAGTGTGGACTTCCTTCTTGATAGAGCCTAGAGGACTTGTTAGCTCTGCGCTCTGCCTGTTCCTGGGCCAAGAAGTAAGTTAAGCTCAGTTCTCCTTAATTTTTTAAAAATTTATTTTATTTTTGCCTGTGCTTGGTCTCCATTGCTATGCGTGGGCCTTACGTAGTTGCAGTGAGCAGAGGCTACTCTTTAGTTGCTGTTTGTGGGCTTCTCTTGTTGCAGACTGTGGGCTCTAGGGCATGTGGGTTTCTGTAGTTGCGGCGCATGGCCTTAGTTGGCTTAGTTGCCCCTCTGCAAGTGGAGTCTTCCTGGACCAGGTATCAACCTATGTCCCCTGCATTGGCAGGCAGATTCTTAACTACTGGACCACCAGGGAAGTCCCTCATTTCTTTATTTAACCCCTCTGGTAGGGGTAACTCTGCATCTGTGTCCTATCCTAAAAGATTAAAAAGAATTTCAGGTGTGGACCAGACATGAGTGTGAAGAACAGTTATGATGGATGAATGGTTTTGATTTGCTTTTAGGGAGGAAAGTGCAACTAGCCCTTTGGATGAAGATATCTCTCTTCAGCCATCCTCTGTATCGAGTGTATGGTGTTCTCTGCCTGTATAGTACTTGTATTTTCAAGAGCTGGGGTCATTGACAGAACACTTCTCACTCTTGAGTTTCAGAGCATAGCATGCGTGTCTGAAGCCAGAAATGTAATTTTCTCTAAGTGTACTAAGCGTTACTTTAATTCTCCATATAGTGCATGCATGTGCTCATGCAGTTGCGGGCTTTTTCATGCTCCTTGAAGAGGAATTGCCCCTTTTGTACTTTATTGGTTCTTGATTGCACACTTCTCAGGGTTACCTTTGTTAGGAAGCAGCCACTGGAAGAGTGTGTGCTCATTTTGTCCTTCTGGCCTTTACTCCTGGGCTCCTCTGACCCCGGGCTCACCCTTCCTGCTCTCTCATCAGCTCAGCTTTGTTCTCCTGGGCTTCTTATTCTTACTCTGTGAAGGGGACGTCCTTACTTCTCTCCATTTCAACTTAGTGTCCATTCTGTTGAGGCAGTTCTAGATGGGAAGAGGTTGGGAGGGGATTTGAACAAAGATTGGATCTGGTTAGGAGAAGTTTATAAAACTTCTGTATTCAGCGCTAATCATTTTCAGATGCTTTGAGATCACAATATGCTTTGGTGGGAGACCTTTGAGAACAGTTTTTACCAGTCATTAGACAGACTTGTCTGCTTTTTTCCCCTGTCCCATCTCTGTTTTTCCTGTCTAGTTTGCCTGGAAGAGCCTACCACATCTTTATAAACTCACTCATTCTCCTCTTTCAAAGTCTTCTTGACCTCCTTCTCACATCAGCTGCTCCCAGTCTTGCTGAGTCCCTTCGGGAAGGAGGAGAAGCCATCCTGTCCATAATTTACAGACCTTTCCATGTCCTGCCCCAGAGCTTCACAGAAAACAATAGTAATGCCTAAGGCTTACTTACATACTTAAAATGTGCCTAGCACTGTGACAAGCACTTTACATGGATTATCGCTGATAATGAAGTCAGCCCGATGAAGTCTGTGTGCTGTCACTGTCTTCACTTTATATATGGGAAATCGATGCCTAGAGAGTTTGGTGATATGCCACTGTGTTCACAGCTGGAATCAAGTGATGGAATCGAGATTCAAACCAGGTAGCCCAATTCCAGGGCTCATGTCCAACTCCTCAGGGAAGGGCTGGGAGTTAACAGCCAAGAGAGCTATGCTCATGGCAGCTTTTTAAAATCTGAGGTATCTCCCTTTAACACAGACCTGACCACTCATGGTGTTTTTATTTTCATTTCATTCATTAAGTTGGGTATTCTCGTTTGGTCTTTGAAGGTGGTAACTGTGTGTTTTAAAGAGCCAGAAAGAAAAAGGTTAGAGGTGGACTTTCTCAGCTATAGCTCCCCTTGACTGCAGTCAAATAACAGGACTTCTGATGAGGAAATAAGGCGCTAAGTGCTCTTGCTTTGAAAAGGTTAGTTAATTGGTAGAGGTTGTGTTTCTGTGGTTCATTTGTGTTCCTGTCTTAGCCACAGGTGAGTGTCCACAGGCAGCGGGTGTGTCGTCCAGCAGTCCCATAAAACAAGGCTCGCTTCAGCTGGTACCACTTGGTGCACCTGAAAGACAGTAGGAAAGCTTGTTGACCATTTGGCGCCTCACAGCCCGGTAATTAGAAACGTAAAACAATAATACAGATGTGAAGCAAATCCTCCAGTTAATGAAAAAAAAAAAGTACAATCGTGCTTTGTGGCTGAGTGCAAAATCACAACTGGCTGCTTATACAACAAAGCAAACACTTCAGGATTTTGGCATCTGTTTTATACATATAAAAAGCTCTAGGCTCTGTATTAATTTGGGGGCTGTCATATTTAAAAAAAAAAAAGAACAGTCAGTCACCTGGCTTTCTTGTTTTTTATAAATTCATAGTAATGATTCTCAAATCATAGTCCCTAAACTAGGAAGTATCAGCCTTACCTGGGAACTTGTTAGAAATGCAGATTTGTTTTTTGGGTCCCACCCCAGGTGTACTGAGATCTGCCTGGTGGCTCAGACGGTAAAGTGTCTGCCTACCATGTGGGAGACCTGGCTGGGTTCAATCCCTGGGTTGGGAAGATCTCCTGGGTAAGGAAATGGCAACCCACTCCAGTATTCTTGCCTGGAGAATCCCATGGATGGAGGAGCCTGATAGGCTACAGCCTGCTGCTGCTGCTGCTAAGTCGCTTCAGTTGTGCTGACTCTGTGTGACCCCATAGACGGCAGCCCACCAGGCTCCCCTGTCCCTGGGATTGTCCAGGCAAGAACACTGGAGTGGGTTGCCATTTCCTTCTCCAATGCATGAAAGTGAAAAGTGAAAGGGAAGTCGCTCAGTCGTGTCCGCCTCTTAGCGACCCCATGGACTGCAGCCTACCAGGCTCCTCCGTCCATGGGATTTTCCAGGCAAGAGTACTGGAGTGGGGTGCCATTGCCTTCTCCGAGGTTACAGCCTATGGGGTTGCAAAGAGTCAGACATGACTGAGTGACTTCATTTTCCAGGTTTACTTAATCAGAAACTGTGGGGGTGGAGCTCAGCAATTTATGCTTTAACAAGTCCTCCAGGTGATTCTGATGCTCTCTCCAGTTTGAGAAACACTGGGGAGTGGGTAGGGGTTTTGGGGGATGGGCAGAAGACTCCCCTTTTGGGTCACCCAAAGGTGAGCATTAGGCTTTTGACCAGAGGTTGGACAGCTGGCCTGAGGGTATATGAAGGCCCCCTGCTCTCAGGAACGTGGGGGAGTTGTCTTAGGGAAGGAACTGTGCCTTTTTCGGGAATGGGTTAGGAGAGAGGGTTTGGACTGTGGTTTATTACCAGTTTTTAAGGAACCATTTCAGTATCTGATTCGCCCTCTGGGCTGTGCTGTGCAGTCAGCTCTGACAGGCCCAGAGTGTACAGGCAGAGGAGAAGAGACTTGGGGACAGAAAAATCTAAGCCCATCTTATTTCTTAGGCCAACCCTTTGAAGGGCTGCTGATGCCATGGACATTAAAAAAGGAAGTTTAGGATGGGAGTAGGATGGTGGCAGGACAGATGAGTTCTTTGTCCGTCTCATATCTCTCCCCTATCTCATGTCTTTGCCTCCAGCTTTCTTGGCAGACAGGATTTGTTTAGTAATTTTCTTGGGGCCTCCTGACAAACGGCTCCTCTGCCCCTTCCCAACTGTGTGGTGACCGCAGCAGGGACACAGGGTCATTTCAGAGTCATTAGAAGTCCATGCACAGCTGACCTCTAGGTCTCTTGGAAAGGCCTCTTGGGAAATAAGAGCTTGTCACCAGCATGAAATGAGTTCTTGACTGGTGTTACCACAAAGGCTCAGGTTCCTCACACTCCTTCAATAGCTTGGTTGACTGACTGTTGAGGACAAAACCTGATACAAACAGAAACACCCAGCTTGCAGCTTCTTGGTTTTTGTCCAGATTTTAAAACTTTGCTCATATTTTAAAATTTGTTTATTTTACTCACATTTTTCCTGCCTTTTAGACCAGTGAGTTTTCTCATTCCTTAAAAAAAGGGGGCACAGGATTGCTGGTCAGTGAGTGTGTTCTGTTCAGTCAGTGTCAGCACAGGAAAGCAGCGAGGATAGAGGGGTGAATGCGAGAGGAGCCCTGTCCCCCCAGCCTTCAGACTGACTTCTTGGGGAGGAAACTGACCAAGAAAAGAACCACGCAGATCCTGGGTTCACTTGACTCCCTGTGTTCTCAGGTGGGAGAACTTGTTTGAATTCCTGAATTTGATGTTGGGTCACAAAGCCAACATCAGGATTTTTTTTTTCCTCTTGGGGGAGAAAAAATTTGTATTACCAAAGGTGCTTCAAATAAAGGACACTTCCAAGCCTGATGCAATCTCATATTAAGATACCAGAATACAGAAGCCTGCTGTCACATTAAAGCAGGATCTTAGCTATTCCATGAAATCTTGGGTCACTAAGACATCAAGGGGGGGAAACTAGCTGCCAACACATCTGGAATTCTGGTGGAAACTGTGAATGTTTGGACCATTCATCACTGTGAAGACTTGTTTTGTACTTTAAGGAACTTGTGGCCTGTTGGCTGTTAGGAGTTGGTAGTTGTTGATTTTCCTTTCATGTGACTTTCAGGGCTCATGGAGAAGTCAAAAGCTCACACTGGAGCATCTGCCTTCTTGGAAGTCAGAAAAGATGGTCCTTCTGCCAGATGAGTGGATGGGGTGGGATGGGGCAGAAGCCTTTAGCCACTTGGATTGTCTTGAGTGGTGTGGCCTTACTGTATTGGGACAGGAAGGCTGACCCACTGTCATCTGCAGCCTGCCTGCCCTTCATCTTGCTTTAATTAAATACACAGCTGATGATGTCAGCCTGCCTCCTGGCTCCCTCAGCTTCCCCCTTGGAAGAAAACATCCGGGCAGACAGTTGTGACAATTAAAGCCTCAAGACCCAAGTTTTGTTTGTTCTGAGGTAGTTAAAATAAATCTGCCTAAATATCTCCAAATGCAGATAAAACCTAGTGCTGATTAGAGGTGACCCTCTAATAAACCTGATTTGATTAGGCAGAACCAGTGGGGTGCAGGCAAATATTTGAGACTCTGGCCAACTTGATTATTCCATTGACCTTTCCCTTGTGGGGGAAAAAAAAACCTGTTTGATTCTTTCTATCCCAGAGTACTTGAAAACGATTACCTGTGACAACTAAAGGACTTTGGTGAAATAAACAGGCAAGACCTGTGGACTTGACCTTAAGAGTCTCAGTCAGCTACCACCTGGGACATGCTTGCTTCCTGGCACATCAATGGAGAATGGATTTTGCCGGAGGTCCTGGCCTGGAACACTAATTAAAAAGGACGTTCTAAAATGCACCCAGGCATGTTCTGATAAAGTCTTAGCAGATGTGAGTGGTGAAGGCTTTTTTTTTTTAAAGTCACAGTTTATTTATTAAGGTAACTTTTAACAATCTGTTTTGTATAGAAAAACCAACATAGAACTGCTTATGTGTTTATTGCCAGTTTACGAGAAATTTCCATGATTGCTTTGTCTGCTGGCTTCTGTAATATGGGGGCACTCCTCTCTTCGTATTTATCACATTGTGCTCTGATTGTTGGTTTATTTCTCTTGTTCCATCTTAGAAAACAGGGAGAATGTTTAGTTCTTCTTGATGGCTGCCCACATGCGCATCACATTGGGCCAGGTATGGGGATTGGCAGACTGGCTCATAGGCCAAACTAGGGAACTACCTGTATGGGAATGAACTAAAAATTTTTTTTTTTTTACGTTTTTAAATGGTTGAAAAGAAATCAAAGGAAGAGTATTTCACTACATGTGAGAATTATGTGAAATTCACATTTCAGTGTTCATAAAGTTTTATGGAACACGGAAGTATCCATTCATTTACATTATTGTCTTTGGCTACTTTGGTGGTACAACAGCAGAATCCCATAGTTGCAGCAGAGACCTTATGGCCTGAAAAGCTTAAAATATTTACTATGTGATTATTTTACAGAAGTTTGCCAATCCCTTTCTTATTGTATATTAGGCATTTCATAAATTCTTATTGTTTGAATTGTTTCATATACAAGTCTGAGTTACCAGATAGGGTTATTGTGATCCTAAAAGTGTTCAGTGACTAAGTGAATGAATGACTGATTGACCTATATCTCTTGTGATCCTTTTGTAACCTTAGGTGTATGTCTTATTGGTGTTGGTTCATTTCTGAGAGCTAGGTAATTATTTAGAATTTTTCTTCTGAGAAACTTAAAGTGTTCTGTTAGTCCTTATTAACTTTGCAGGTTCTGAACCTGTCGTACGGGATGCAGAGACACCAAAAGTTATCCACGGTTAAACTGACCAGGTTGTACAGTAAAGGAATGGCATGATTTTTCATGTATTCATTTTGTTCTCTCTTGGCAGAGGCTGTTCCTTGTGATGAAAGACAATTCATATAAGCCTGAGTATCTCCATGAGCAGACTACTGCTGAGTACTGTATAAAACATTCTTACAGACATCAGTATCTTTGTGGGATCTTCAGTTCATTACCACGAAAATTCATTTAGAAAAAATAAATCAATGATTTAAAAAGTAAGCACTGCAAGAATGATAGCAATTACCAATTGTAAACATTGTGGCCTTTGAGAACCGCTGTGAAATTGTTTAGTGAATTAAATTATTATGCTTTTGATATTCATAAATCTACTTTCATTGGCTGTTAAGGAATATATTTTTGTAGGTAAAGTTTATTTTTAAGACACTAAGGTTCTTAGGTAAAACAAAACAGCAACTGGCAAATACACAACGGCTTTGAAATCTGACTTTTTTTTTTTGAGAAAGTATCTTTGAAATGACCAATGCCAAATACAAGTCCATTCATATGCAGTGGAATTGGAAGGCATTGGTCTGTGTGTGTGCTCAGCCATGTCTGACTCTTTTTGACTCCACGAATTGTAGCCTGCCATGCTCCTCTGTCTATGGGATTCTCCAGGCAAGAATACTGGAGTGGATTACCATTTCCTTCTCCAGGGGATCTTCCCAGTCCAGGGATCCAATCTATGTCTCTTGTGTCCTCTGCATTGGCAGGCAGATTCTTTACCAGTAACCCCTGCCTCCCCATTGGATGCCCTGGGGGCATTGGAATATTCAGGAGTAAATTGAGAAATCAGTACCTTATAGATAATTCCTAAATTGGCGTGGTCTGCTGGAGTTTGAGAGAATGGAGGGATTTGGCAGGAAGGGGAAGGAAGGAAGGTTAGGTGATACACAAGAGTAAAAAAATATGGATCAAAGCTATCTTAGGAATCTTAGGAAGCAGTGTTTTTCTCAGAACAGCTCCACTATACTCACTCACTGGGTATCCACCATGGGACAATTACGTTTTATACATTTTACCAGTTTTACAACAGTCCTGCATATAGGGGTGATACCCACATCTTATGGATGGGAAACTTAGGTTAATTGGCTTGCCTGAGGTTTTACAATTACTCGCCCACAGAGCCCATTTTAAATCCAGGTCTGTCTGGCTCCAGTCCCTGTGATGTTTCTACTTTTGCACAACACCCCTGTGCTTATTTCCTGGAGATCTCATCATTGAGAAGAGGCATAAATCCAACCTGAAGCCATACCTCACCACTTTGTGAAAATGAATCGCTTTTTCATTTCACCTATACTCTTTCTTTTCCTTTCCTTTGTGTGACATCTTTGATTTGTGAGCTTCCCACATCCCTTTTGGTGTTAACTATTTTGATCAATATCAAGTTGATTTTGCTACCTAAGGACTTTAGGTACGAGATTAAGTACGGTAACAAAAACTCTCGGAGAACCAGTAACGTCCACCTGATTGAAAAGTTGTTCCATTTGCCTTGGGTGGTGTGTTCCCTGGCACTTCAGGGGATTCTCAGAGGAAGAGTTGAGAAACAACATTCCAGGCTTAGAGTCCACATTCCTTGGGTTCTCTTGGAGGACTTCTTGGCATCATTCAAAGGAGCCTGTGTTTTCCTAATTTTCCGTCCTGGGCCACCTGCGTTCCCTTTCACGCTGTTCTCCTTTTGTACCTATGTGGTTGGTGCTCGTGGGACTTTTTACAGAGGCTTTCATCATTTATACCACAGAGTTTTATTGGAGTTTTTCAGGTTTGACACAGACTTTTATTTATTTGTTATGTGTTCAGTATGGAACCTTTTTGGACTTTATGGTGGTGTCTAGGAGAGAAAAAATTAATCCAGGCAAATTCTAGGTAGAGCCAGGAGGCAGAGGGCGCATGGTGGATGGAAAGCCGTTTATTATTGATTTCTCAGCGTGCATGTCCTATCGGTAAATTTAGAATTTACTTATTTGGGAGCATAGTTCGGTAATGTCAACCAGAAGTTGATTTTGGAAAAGATGCTGACTTGGATGTAGCCAGTGAGCCAGTGCAAGGAAATAGTGCATTTTTAGTTTTCAACCTCATTTGCACAGTTGTTCAGTCACTAAGTTGTGTCCGACTCTTTGCAACCTCATGGACTGTAGCACTCCAGGCTCCTTTGTTCTCCACTGTCTCCTGGAGTCTGCTCAAATTCATGTCCATAGAGTCGGTGATGCTATCTACCATCGCATCCTCTGCCACCCCTTTTCCTTTTGCCTTCAGTCCTTCCCAGCATCAGGGTCTTTTCCAGTGAGTTGAGTCTTCTCATTAGGTGGCCAAACTAATGGAGCTTTAGCTTCAGCAACAGTCCTTCCAGTGTATATTCATAGTTGGTTTCCTTTAGGATTGACTGGTTTGATCTCCTTGCAGTCCAAGGGACTCTCAAGAGTCTTCGCCAGCACCACAGTTCAAAAGCATCAATTCTTCAGTTCAGTTGCACAGGGAATATATCAATAGAAATAGCATTAAGAAGTGGGCAGCCTGCAAATCAGAGCAGTTGACAGGAATGCCAGCAACTTAGGAATGCCTGGTGTTTTGCATAGAGGAGACTGGTTGAAACTCTGTTTCCCTGCCCAAAGTTAGCACTTGTCTTTTTGCAGAGAATTCTGTGTATGCAGGCAGTGTTTCTGATTTCCAGAAAAATTGAGGAGGCTGAACAGGAGTGAAGATTGCAGGTCTGGAAGGATTGATTGGTAAGGTACAAAGGTTGATAAAAGACCATTTCTTTTTTTCTAAAATTTATTCATTTTCTATTTGAAGGATAATTGCTTTATAGAATTTTGTTCTTTTCTGTCAGACCTCAACATGAATTGGGGCTTCCTTGATTGCTCAGCTGGTAAAGAATCCACCTGCAATGCAGGAAACCTTGCTTTGATTTCTGAGTTGGGAAGATAGGCTGGAGAAGAGATAGGCTGGAGAAGGGATAGGCTACCCACTGCAGTAATTCTTGGGCTTCCCTGGTGGCTCAGCTAGTAAAGAATCTGCCTGCAATGAGGGAGACTTGGGTTTGATCCCTGGGCTGGGAAGATCCCCTGGAGAAGGGAACAGCTACCCACTCCAGTACTCTAGCCTGGAGAATTCCATGGACTATATAGTCCATGGGGTCGCAAAGAGTCAGATAGGACTCAGCAAATTTCACTTTTCAACATGAATCAACCATAGGTATTCCTATGCCCCCTCCCTCTTGAACTTGCCTCCCATCTCCTCCCCTTCGCACACCTCTAGGTTGATACAGAGCCCCTGTTTGAGTTCCCTGAGACATACAGTAAATTCCTGTTGCCTCTCTGTGTTACTTATGGTAATGTGAGTTTCCATGTTACTGTCTGCATGCATCTCCCCCTGCCCTCCCCTCTCTCCATGTCCATAAGTAAAAGACCGTTTCTTGAAGGTGAGCTTGTTTTATCAAAATATAATAAAATGCTAAAGAAAAAGAAATTGAGTCAAATTGAAAGAAATTTTAAAAGGGGGAAATGTGAAAGGGTTTAATTTGAAAACGGAAAGCTTTGTCCTTTCCGTTTTGTTTCCTGTTCTATAAACTAGGGTGTTTTGGAGATGGAGCAAAATGTTTGAAACCTTTCCGTTCACCATCTTCTGGTGATCAGTTTACTCTTGTAAACACAGGTACTGTTTAATACTGTTTAGAACCTCAGCCATCTGGTGCTGGTAGTTTTTTTTTTCCCCCCCGATATTGTATGACCTACTTCTACAAATAAATTGTGAATTAACCTGATGAAGATAGCAACTGGTGTGATAACTTCTTAGAATCTCTAGGCCCTAAGGTCCATGACCAAGACGAAGAGAAGCTGCTTTTAAAATCTTGAAGCGCCCATTGTGTTTTCATGGTTTCACTAAAGAGAGCGTTCACGATATGAAAGGTTAGGATTGTAGCCTTGTCTAGAATTACGGACAGTGCTGTCCTTGCGAATGACAGAAACATGCTGCCGTGCTCCACGCATGCTTGTGTCTTCCACGTGAAAGATGTTCTGGGTCACGTCTGCTTGTGCCATTTACTTGTTCCCTTTAATGGTGCTGCCCAGCCACTCTGTGACAGTGTTATTTTAACTTGAAATAGCACAAGGGTTAGGAGAAAGTACCTTGTGTCTGTGGAGGGGGATTCTCCTGGGTACCTGTAATTGCAGTGATTTGAAATGCTTTCACAGATTTGTAGGAGAGGGTAATTTTTCTTCTTTATTTGCTCCTTTTATCTTGTTCTAAAGCCAGTATTACCTCTCCTCTGACATACACTTATTATTTCTTCCTTCCTATCTCTCTCTTTTTTTCTTCGTTAAAGAAACCCTTCCTATGAAGAATCAAAGGCACTTGGGGCTTCTTTTTATTTTTTTGTTAATAGTTGATTTGACTTTTTAATATGGTGTAAGGGATGGGAAGAGGCAGGGCCGTTTTGTTTTCATTGCTTCCTGGAAGAGTCAACCGTCTTATTACATGGGAGAGAAGTGTTCTTGGCCTTCTTTTCTCATGCTAGGCGTGTTCTGGGTGTTGGTGGTGGTGGCAGTGACCTCTTCTTAGAGCAGGGTCCTCAGCACTACTGACATTTCAGGCTGGCTGTTTGTTGTGTTGGGAGCGGGGAGTGTCTTGTGCAGTGTTGGATGTTTAGCAGCATTTTTGGCCTCTGTGTCAGTAGCACCCCTGAAGTAAGATCACCTGATTGTAACCCTGCTGCTGCTAAGTCTCTTAAGTCGTGTCCGACTCTGTGCGACCCCATAGATGGCAGCCCATCAGGCTCCCCGTCCCTGGGATTCTTCAGGCCAAGAACACTGGAGTGGGTTGCCATTTCCTTCTCCAATGCATGAAGGTGAAAAGTGAAAGGGAAGTCGCTGAGTCGTGCCCGACTCTTAGCGACCCCATGGACTGCAGCCTACCAGGCTCCTCTGTCCATGGGATTTTCCAGGCAAGAGTACTGGAGTGGGTTGCCATCGCCTTCTCCACTCACTGTAACCCTACCTTATAAGAAAAGAAGTGCCCCAGAAGCAGAGGATAGCCGCAGGGCTGGAGCTTCATTTAGATGCTTTGGCATATTGAAAGTCCCTCTCAGATATTGGTGATAAGGTGAGAGGTGAAAGTCCCTCTTGAATATTGGTGGTAGTTGAAATTCCTTTGTAATCTTTAAATATCATTTTAGCTCTCACCTTCAACTTCCTAGCACTAGTAGTGTGATATGTTATTTTTCCTTATTTTCAAAATGAGGGAGTTTGTAGTGAAGTTTAGTAATCTCACAGGTCTCTCCCAACCCTCACATTTTTATGATTTTAGTTATAAAGCAAATCTTACTCAGTTATAGAACTTCAGAGCTGAAAGTTCATTTGTTATCATTTAGTCCATTCCTGTTAGTTCTATTGAGTGTGGTTTCATAGGATCAGGCTACAAAAAATAGTTGCTTCTTACACATGGACATTATTAAACACTTATATTTAGACAGTTTATCAGAACAGACTTTTATAAAAATGATTACTTTTTTACCGACTGACTGGAATTCAGGTGATTGTCTGAATTTTAAATATTTCTGTTGTTTGGGATTAGGCTTTTAAATGTTGATGTTTATTTTAGTTAAGTTTCATATTCAGGTTGGTACTTATACTGCCAAACAGCTTTATGCTCTGCTACCTTCATGAGGGAAACTAACTTCTCAGAACACCTTGGCTGATACATTGGACTTAAATTGGTAAGTCTTCTAGCCCAACTGCTTTTTAAGCATAATGAAAGTAGAGAACTTTTTCTTTTGGACTGAATGAAAGGTGGTTAAGAGGGAAATCTAATACCTTTTATGGATTTATATGGCTCACATGAGATTGTCCAATCAGAAATAACAAGATACACACCAGATGTGAAGGTACCAGCTAATATAATTATGCTGGGGATCATTTTCACCATATGAGGGTTGAGGTACATTGAACTCATTTCTTCATCTCTAATAGGACTCAGTATAGTTGCTTACATTTGAATCAGGAGCCGAGATTAAGTACCTATGTCTGTGCTTTTACTAGAAGGGTTGAGTGGTATGTACCTTTTGTATTCCTGAAGCTTGATAAACTATAAATCCTAGAGTATTCAGGTTCATGGCAAGGCTTAGGGATGTAGTGGAAGGTAATAGCTGAGTGCACTTCTTTGATGGCTCTTTCCTGGAAAACAAATCTGAAGGTGTCGTGAGACACAGTGTATCAGAAAATAACAGGTCTCTTAACTTGTGCTAAAAAGATATTTCTGCATTCATTAAATATTTAACAAAGGGCGTGAACTGTGCTTACTTTGGCAAACAAATAGATCCCAAAATGAATCAAACAAATTGTAATGTGGAACAAATTGAAACACTTGAGAATTTGTCTTAGATGTTTAAAACTCATATTTTATCCTCCATGTCTTCATAATGCCTTCAGAAAGCAAAGAATCTTTTGGAAATGGCAGTGAAAGGGCAGTATTATCTCAAACTGCAGTTGTGGTTCTGGACCTGGTCCATGGGCTGTCTTTCCTTTTACTCCTGGCCCTGTAACAGCCAGAAGAGAGTACTTAAGTGTTTATTTCACGAGGGAAGATTTTTACAAAGAGCAGTTTTTAATGAAGCACGGCACATGGCATCATTATCATTTCTAACACAGAGAACTCATTTTCAATTTTGCTATCAAAGAAAAATGACAAATAGAGAATGTAAGAAAAACCAGATGGACTAACTGTATTAGGAGCTTAGTATGCATATTTTGTGTCACATATTAGCATTCATTAAGTCAAAAGGGAAAAAAAATGAGTTTTGCCTACATGCATTAAACCAATAAGGCTGGCAAAGTTCCAAGCTAGCTCTTGTGGATTAATTGTTTTATAACTGTTTTAATTAAAATTGTTCAGTATATGATTAACCTAAAAGTTTTAATTTCCACAAAACTGTTGAACAAATGAGACATTAATATTTTACATTAACCATGGTGATATTGCTGCAGTTTCCAGAGCAACTGCTTGTTCGAGTAAACCAGGAAAAGTGGTCAGGTGGAAAGCGCTGTGTCTCGTGCTACAACCAAGAAAACCTGCAAACAGAGTAACTTAGCAAAAGCACCAGTGTGACAAGGTTGTTTGTTACCCTGAAAATTCTTCAGGGTGGCATTTATGAAGTCAGCCTCCCCACTCCCTGACTGTCAGTTTAGAGCTGAGGCTCAGTAATAAATTGTCATGTTGAGGAGGTTAACAGTGTAACTTGGCAAGAATGAGTTTATTTTGTCTTTTGCTTCCATTTGGCTTCATAATGGTGTTGGTATACCACATGAGATGTTTGGTTTTGAAGGGTTTGGCCAGTAGGGGCTGTGAATTTATTGACATTAAGTTCCGTGGTTTTAGTTTAGGTGATAGGTACAAGTGTTGGTTTTGGAATCAAAGGGAAGATAGGAAAGGTTTGGATGACTCACCTCTTTTATTTTCTTGTGTTCTTAAGGTTGGTACCAGACTGACTGTGGAAAAACACATCCCATTTTGCAAATGGTAAAACTGAGACCCTGTAAAATGTCATTATATGTATCTGTGGCTCCTTCAGTGTACAGCTCTGCATTTCTCTTACTTGTTCTCCTCCTCACTTATGCTCCCATTTTACTGTGTTTTAGTTCATTAAAAGATGGCTTTCTTCTCTTCTCCTCTAAGCATTTTTTACTCTGACTTCACTTTGTGGGTTAAGGTCATGGTACTATATAAATTCAGGGAGCTGGTGGTATTTGAACTCTATAGGAGCATATTTTAAAAGATAAGATGGATACTGCCAGTGGAAATGGTGATGACAAAACTCAAGTTGTTCTGACTGTGCAGAAAGTGATAAATTCTTTGGAGTCCTAGGCTGAGTTCAGTTGTTAATTTCTATGACACCTGATACAGGATTGTCTTTGCAGCATTAGCGCTGCAGAGTTTGGGGTGCAGCATCTGAACAACAGAAATATATCTGCCTTGAACATACTTAGTCAGGGTCATGCGGCATTTGATCTGTCCAGAGTTCAGCCCTGATGTGATCTCTTGCGTTACCTTGCCCATCATTTCTTCCTAGAACCATAAAGTTCTCGGTGCTAGCCTTCCTCTCTGTCCCATATAATCACTCTCCCTCCCAAATTCCTTCTGTTTAGCCTTTTAAGCACCAGCTTTTGAAGAAATTATTCATATATTCAGTATTTTTGAAGTAGTTAATAATCAGAGTATAATCATACATTTAATGGTTGTGTAATTGTCTGTACAAGTTGCCATATTTGCCAGAAACCAGCTCCTCACAGGTGATTTTCAAGATAAATGGTTTATCAGGCTTGCTACTATCTGTTCATTTCTTTAGGCTCTCTTGAGTTCTATCACTGCGTGATGTTAGATCATTAGAAATGCACATACCTGGATTGTACTATATTGGTGCTTCAGAGGATTGCCATTATGGAATTAGAGTGCAGTGTCTTTGGTAAATGGAGAGTAAGGACACTCAATTTAAGAGTCCTGTATTCTCAGGACATCCCTGGCAGTCCAGACTGTGCTTCCAATGCAGTGGATGTGGCTTTGATCCCTGGGTGAGAAACTGTAAGATCCCACATGCTGCATGGTGAGGCCAAAAAATAAAATTCCATATTCTGTGTTCAGAGAATGTCTCTGTCTTTTGAAAAACCTTAAAATGAATCTGATATCTTAATGTTAGACACACACATACATATATAGGGAGAGAGAGAAAAGAAGAGAGTGAGAGAGAGACTGCTTTATCTTTGTCTGTTTTCTTCTTTGACAGTTTGATGCAGGAAAAATTTTCTTTCTTCTTAACAACATCTGCATTCTTTTAACCCTCAAATGTTATTTGAATAATGAATACTGTGTAATTAGGTAAGAGTACTTTTGCACTTCCCAGGAAATTCCAAACTTCATTCAGTAACCAACTTTAGATACCCCAAGTCCTTGGTGGTCAGGTCCTATTACTCTTTTGCTTGGTGAGTACTGTTTTTCATCTACTCTTTCAGAGGTTTTTCTTTGGTTAAAAATGATCTTTTCAGGCTAAGGGTACATCTGTGCTGGAGACATGCATAGTTACTTCACCACTTTCCTCATAAAAGGGAAACAGTAGTAGGAGTCAAGTATATGGTTTTCCTGACCTGTAAGATATGAACTTCTTGCTCTTAAGACAATACACATCTAGCAAGAAAGAGAAATGGCCAAAGAAGGACTTTTCAGGAATGCCAAGAGTGTGAATAGCAAGATACTTTGATTCTGCCTCTCTTCATTTTCTTACCTTTATAATGTGTTCTCTGCTGCCTTGCGTCCCATTTCCAATCCAGGAGCAGTAATCACTGTGAAGGTAAACCTCCCAGCTTTGAAGTCACCTGCTTTCTTGATCGACTCTGCAGCCTGCCTTCCACCTCTACCCATCCATAAAACATTGTGCTTGTGCTGCTCTTCATCAGTTACATGGCTACACTTCTCTCATTTGTTTTTCTCACGCAGCAACAGCCTTCCAAAAATACCAGCAAGGATAATAATCCTTTTGCTGTTCAATACATCTTTTGTCTGAGATTTAGTTACTGTTGCAATTGATGGCATGCCAGCTGATGGTAAGCAACAAATGAATGCTTAAATAGTGTGTATTCAAAGGACGTGCCAATCCAGGTGATTTTTCCAATAGCAGCCACCACACACTGAGTGGAAAGAGAGCAGTAACCGAGGGTACAGTGGGTTGTTCCAGATGTTCTCTGGTTTTAGCTAGCTCATTCCTGGTGGTTATAGATTGACTTATTTTCCCTCTGTTCAGTTTTTGTAACTCTAGCTACTTTATTTTGGCTTCCACTTGGGGATGTTTAAGTTTCAAATAACGAAGAAAGTTGTGTTGATAACACAGCTTTAGTAACTTCTAATGATTGTCACCAAATAATATTTTCTGGGAGTCTCAAGTGTATAAAACTAATCTTTTAAGTGCACAGATGCATACCACACCCTCTGTCAAAGCATAGTGATTGTGACTGGCCCACTTTTAGCGTTATTCAGGGAAGGAAGTGAGCTGTCTATCGTTTATTACTGCACAGTACTTAAATGTACAGTCTGATACATCTTAGCACATAGCAGTCTTTCTGAAGATACCTTGTCAGTCAAGATAAGTAAATCTCTTCTTTTCCATGAACCCAGCAGCCAGTTTGCTAAGCAAGTTGTAATTTGTAAAACTGTTGTTGAATTACTTTGTGGCTGGTTATGTCACTTGACTAGAAAAATGATGCTGAAATCGTCAGCTTTAGTCCTATGCTGCCCATCTTTCCTAACTTATGGTTAGCCATATGTTTAGACCAGATGAGGCAGGACGTATGGTTGGATACAAGTACATGCTTGGAAAAGATTTTAGAATCGTATTCTACTAAAAGTGTGAATTAGGTTTTCCCCCACATAGTTTCATACCTGTAGCAAGAACCTGCCATTCCCCCCCCCATCATATAAATATTAATAATAGTTTCTTGGCAGTAATGATAAACATAAAAATCAGGAGAATTGGGGAGGTGGGTGGCAAAGGAGTTTTGATCATCAGAGAACACATCAAAGGCCTTTAATGGACTGTAAATGTTTTATTTCTTAACCATGACTGTGGTTACAACAGTGTTGTTATTCTTTTGGAAAACATACATGTTTTATGCGTTTTTTGGTATGTGTAATGTTTCACTGTGTATGTGTATTTACTGGATAAAAATATGGAAATATCAAGAAAGCACAAAGCAAAAATGTTTTCTTTAGTCCTCCCATCAAGAGATAATCGCTTTTCTTTTTTGACATATATCTTTCCAGTGTTTTGAGAACAAATATATATTCTATTCACTTCCATGGTTTCAGATTTTAATAAAAGTATATACTTATATATATGTATATATGTATCTAAGCCTTGACTTTTTGATTTATTATGTTATAAAATATTTTGGCATGAGGTTTCAAGATTCTGTTGAATTAGTTTAATAGCTACATAGAGGGCCACTGTTTGGATGTATTATAGTTTATTTACCCAATCCTCTATTATTTGACATTTAGGTTATTTCTAACATTTAAATCTTACAAATAACATAAATAGTATTTAAATCAAGTTTATCTTGTAGATATTTGAAATTAAAGGGGCTAAGTTGGGCTCTTACTTGAAATTAAAGAGACCAAGTTGGGCTCTTATTTACTATGTAGACATTTCATAAAAGGTAAATTTTGTTACGTAACTCTGGCTTCAAGAGCTACTTGAAAGCTTATTATTTTCCCCTTAAAGAAAACTGTAAAAAAAATTCAGTCTTTTCCTTTTATGAAGTAGGTGTGTATGGTGTGTTGTGTTAGAGTCGAACTGACTCCAACAGGCTTATACTCTTTTGTGGGCTGGGAAGTTATTTCATTAATTCACGTATTGAATAGTTAGTTACTGAACACCCTCAGTGTGCCAGGTGCTTTGTGCAGCTCTGTGGATACAGAGATGGAGGCCCGGTTTCTGCTTTCACAGACAGGTGACATAATGAACAGTAGGGCTTGGGTGTTGTCAGCTCATACCTAGACTTTTGAGTTCATGGATCTAAACATTTCTAGTTGGATGACTTTGCTGTGATCTTTGTTATTAAGTGGGTGACTTAGGAGCGTATATACCAGCAGGACTGCTACCTTATCCTCCTTGCCTAAACACCTCGTCCCGAAACTGTATGTTGTTCTTTCAGGTTGAATCCTGGAATTCAGAACTTCGTGGGCAAGACCAAAATAGGACAGAAGTAGAAATGATGTGTTCATTCAGGGCATGAGTGTGACTGAGGAGGGGATGTATAGTAACTCCTCTTTGTTATTACTAAGGCTTTACCAACTCTAAAATTCTGTGATTTTCTGATATTTGGGCCTCTGGAGCTCCTAATACTGAATCTTTTCTCAAATGTTAAATTTGTAGTAGAAGGAAAAAAATTAGGTACCTCTTTTTTTGAGATACCAGCTGAATTTTAGAGTATAAATACACACTTGAAGAATTAAAGAAAGGAGAAAAGTACATTTGCCCATCTCAAGAAATCAGATGGAATTGAGAGGATGCCTCAATTCATCTTCTGTAAACAAAACCAGTATTGGAATGATAGTTTTTTCCCCCTTCCTACCTCATCCTTCCAAAAAAAACACACAACCCATAGTTTTAAAGTTTCTATTTGGAGAGACATTTCTGTGGCTTGAAGCTTAAAGTTAGGAATATGATGGCACAGAAAAACCTGTGGGACCCCAGAAATATCTGTCATCATTCATGATCAGACCAAAATAAAATTTATTTTTTAGGTTGTATATTGGGTCTGCTAAATCACTTCAGTCCTGTCCAGCTCTTTGCGACCCAATGGACTTTAGCCTGCCGGGGTCCTCTGCCTATGGAGTTCCCCAGGCAAGAGTACTGGAGTGGGTTGCCATGCCCTCCTCCAAGGGATCTTCCTGACCCAGGGCTCGAACCCGCGTCTCTTGCATCTCCTGCATTGGCAGGCGGGTTTGTAACCACTACTGCCACTTGAAAGGACAGTGGCTGTAAATTCACTTTTTAAAAAATGTAATTTATTTTTGGCTGCACCCCATCTTCATGGCTGGACACGAGCTTTCTCTAGTTGTGGCAAGCAGCGGCTGCTCTCCAGTTGCCGTGTAGAGGCTTCTCATTGAGGTGGCTTCTCTTGTTGTGGTGCACAGGCTCTAGAGCAGGGCTCAGTCGTGGTGGTGCAAGGTTGGCAACTTCGTTGCCTTGGTGCCAGTGGGATCTTCCTGGGCCAAAGATTGAAACTGTGCACCCTGTGTTCGTAGGTGGATTCTTAACCACTGGACCACCAGGGAAGCCTGGTGGCTATAAATTCTTAAGCCAGGAGAATATAAAAGAAAAGGTTTGTGGACAGGTGTGTTCTCCCTCTGTTAAACTCTAGGGCATAATTAATTAAGCTGTGTGGCTGGCTGTTTCTTGTACCACCTTCTGCATGTGTTCCAGCACTCATTAGCCTTGGACAAATCACTCAAGTAATCTGTTTCTTCACCTGTAGAATGGGTACCAACACTTGCCCAGTCTACTTACAACATTGTTAAAATGATCAAGTAAGAAAGCATATAGGAAAGTGTTCACTATGAGGTATTACTTAGGTCAAAAAAAGGAATGAATAGGAGTAGCCCCAAATGCTCAACTTTGGGCCCAGTGTGTGTATCTTGAGTTTGGCAGCCTACTATCCAAGTGTGTAAGTTTGAGATTGATCTCCGGGTTTTGATTGATGATGATGAATGATATGGCTGTGAATAAAGTTGTGAAGATGTCCCTTTAGGATAGCTAGATTTGTCCCCCTCCCTTAAGGTTGCTGGTCATTTGGGTGAAGCAGCAGTTTGTGTAGGGAATACTATTTATGAAGGTACTTTGTTCTGCTTTATTTAAGTTTTGGTGTCATTTGAGAAAAAGCTTTGCGTTGGCTTACCGAAGCATGTACAACGTGACAGAGTTAAAATAAGGAAATTGGGCAAATTACACGTGTTTTCTTTATACGTGTAAAGAAAATAGAGTAAAACCGTGTTAAAGCTAATGGGCAGATTCACGCAGGGTAGGGTAGGTGCTTATGCAGTAGGTAAGAGGGGCAGAACAAAGAGGGAAACATTTCTGAACTTTTCCAAGAAATTTTCTTCGTGGAGAGGATGAAGGTATGAACTTCAAAATGCAAAATTGTGATTTGTGAAACAATTGTTTTTATACTCCCCCAGTGCATATTAATAAAACGGTGACAAAATATGATTTGGGGAAAGAGTAACCATAGGAGCCAAGATCATATATTCCATAGAGGCAGCTCTGAAGGTCTGGCTTGAGCCAAGGACAGCGTTTAGAACACGTCCAGGCGTGGATAAGCTGCCTGTCCTCAAGCAGTCCTCTACAAATATTCTTTATCCCAGCTGGGATCTGGCATCACTTCCTGAATGGTTTCCAGTGATGTTATGGCACACTTCATTGGCCAGAATCCCAGAGACCCAGGCACAGAGATGCCCATCTTGTCTTGAGAGCTAAGTGTCTTCATAAGCTGTTGACATTTTCTTCTTTTTCTCATTTCCCACATATCTGTTGCAAGGATCAGATATGTGAATTGAAGTAGTTCTCTGCTAGAAAAGGCAGCAAAATGCCAGTTGTGATTTTGGGGCTCTGACTATGCTGGGGACCACTGGGAATTTGTGGACTGTCAATAACTCACTTTATTTTAGCTGTTGGGTGATCATTCAGTGGCTCTTGATTCAGTTCGTAGCTCATGGTGACTGCATTCAAACCCATCATGTTTCTAGAGTTTGTTCTTGGAATCAGTCATTGGTGAATGCTTTCCTTAGAGAATGCAGCTTGAACCCTTTGCCTGTTTTTCTGTTTCCTTGTTGTTTCTAGCTCTAGATACTCCAAAAGAGAAAAGGAAAATCCTCAAAAGGACTGTGTGTTTTTAGAAACAGGGATTGTATTCTGTGCTTTAGTGGGACACAGAAGGAGACTGTCTGGTTAAGACAAGAGATTGTGGCACTAAAAAAGGAAATTGGCAGGCCTGTCCCTGGTACTTTTAGTCAGAAAAGAAAGGGGGAGACAGACTGGCTGGGGATTACATTAAAGGAAGCGCTGATCGTCACCTGACCTTACATTCTCTGAATCTGGAAGGGTGGTGTGCCTATATAGTGGTCATTTTGGGGAGCTGAAGACCAATTTGTTCTGCTTCCCGCTATGTATGCTGCTGCTGCTAAGTCGCTTCAGTCGTGTCTGACTCTTTGCGACCCCATAGACAGCAGCCCACCAGGCTCCTCTGTCCCTGGGATTCTCCAGGCAAGAATACTGGAGTGGGTTGCCATTTCCTTCTCCAATGCATGAATGTATGTTAAGTCGCTTTAACTGTTTCCAACTCTGTGCGACTCCGTGGACAGCAGCCCACTAGGCTCCTCTGTCCACGGGATTCTCTAGGTAAGAGTACTGGAGTGGGTTGCCATTTCCTTCTCCACCCGCCATGTATATTTTGGTCCTAATGGAGAAATGGAAGCCTGTTAAGGGACAATCATGACTGTTCTGGCATATTGCTTTCTTTCACTTTGCCAGAGCCAGCTCCATCAATATCTGTGGCCAAGTTTGTGTCCCTGTAAGTTGCTCGTGACAAGAAGAAAGATTTTCATTAAGAATTTGGCCCTAAAATTGGTCAGAATAAGGCTTTGTTTGTATTTCTGCTTGCCTTATAGGTAGAAGGGTCTTTTTATAGATATAGGGTAATATGTTAGCTGGCTTTGATGTGGGTTACTCCAGAAGGTACATCAGTTGTTTGACGTCAGTGTGTATTTTAGCATGTGCTTCTCAGGCAAAAAGTGGGTTGGTAATAGACTATTATAGCAAGAATGAAAATCTGATGTTGAGAACCTAGAAGCCTGAAATAAGGGTTTTGTTTTGTTTTGTTTGGAGTACTCTTTTCTTCATAGGTACTTCAAGTCCCAAACTTAAGTTCATACTTTCCCTAAATATTAACTGTTTCTGCATATTGCAAATGTGTAATTTATACATTTACCATCTGAGCCAATTAGGACCAGGAAGCTGTACTCCTGTTTTGTAAAAAGAGAATCCAAGGCATACTTAGAGAGTAGCAGTGGTCGCCCATTAGTGTGTTGGGCAGGGCTGGGAAGAGAACCATTCTTAATCGGTTCATTTTTATTTATTGCCTAAAAAGGAGCCAAGTAACAGTGGAGAGCATGGTGCAGTCAGGTATTCAGTTGTGTGGTGAGAGTTGAGAGCTGCTTTATCTGAGTTCCTGTGGTGTAGACCTCGTGCTCTGTTCACAGGTCAGTTAGCTAGAGAAAGAGCAGTTGAGCTGAGTGCTCTGTTCAGACTGTCAGGGGCAAGAATGGGTCAGGACAAGAGGGTGTCTGAGGAGACGGACTGATGGTTGTGCACGGCATCCTATATATATTTGGGCTCCCACGTAGTTTAGTTGGTTGCACGTGTTATTGTGTTAGTTTTGGTGTCTTCAGTCCTGTGAGTAATCGTTGACAATGGTGTAAGTCTTTAATAGAGGAGAAACTGGTCTGACCACAGTTTGTTCTCGATAATGCTTTGACATTTGTAACAAGATAGAGGAAGAGAGTCCTTGCTTCTCTGTTCTGGGAACCTTACCAAATCTAATAAGGAGCCTCTGGTAGAAATAACCCCTTTTAAAAGTAGCTCAAGTGAGAGACTCTGACCTTTTTCTGAGTCTGTGGCCTAGTTCCTGGATAAGAAGCCAGCTCTGATGTTAGAACTTCTTCGAATTGCATAAACCTTAAGTTTTGATGTTTATTTTTAGTATTGCTTTTTAAAGAAATTAAAGAGAAAAATGTGTGAAAGAAAACCTTCTGGGACTTACCCTGGTGGTCCAGGGCTAAGGCTCTGTGCTTGCAAGGCAGGGGGCTTAGGTTGGTTCCCTGGTCAGGGGACCAGCTTCTGTGTGCTGCAGCTAAAGACTGAAGATCCTGAGCACCATAGCTGAGACCCAGTGCAGCCAAATACATAAATAAATCTTTAAAAAGAAGAAAGAAAACCTAAGCATATACTATACTTTGCCCATAAGACCAGTGACACTTACTAAGACTTTTAACAGATTCATGTAGCCATTTAATTCTCTCTAGGGCTCTTTCTCTTTCAAACAGAATCCTGTACTTTGATCATTTCCCAGGGTGGTTTTTTGGTTGTGGTTTTGACTGTTGAACTGAAAGCCACATGATGTGTGTATTTGTATGTGTATATATTCACATCTCAGAGGACTGGCATCATCTTGGCAGATCTTTAAGAAAGTTTGAGGAGTAAATTTTATATATTTTTATGCTTTTGAAGACCTGGTTAAGGTACATACTGGTGAGGTGGAGGTGGATAGGAAGACAGAAAGGGAGACTAAAACCTGCGTACCTAAGAAATGCAGTCAGCAACTCCTGAGCCTAGGGTTGCAGTGCTCAGAAATAACCTCCAGTTATTCTGAAGGATGCCATATCATTCTAGAAATAAGAAATTATTTGCAGCCACATCAGTGCATCATATAATTGACAGCATTTTAGAAGGGAAGTGAGACACAAGGAAATCAAAGAAGCTCATTGTACACCTTTAAGTATAGCCCTCGGATTATCCAGGGTGGCTTTCATAGAAGTACTGAGATGTCAGCAGCCTTTCCCTTCCTTGAGGTTACTTTCCTCTAATTCTTTATGCATTTAGAGAATTGTTGAGGAAAAGCCATGTTCTGCTTACTTTTTGAAAATGCAGATGTTTCCAGAAATGACCACACTCTCAACTGAGTTCTGAGCCTCCTCTTGTAATTTTTCAGGCTATGTGGTCTGGGTGAAGATAGAAAGACGGAAGTCTCATACCACAATTTGGGTGAAGTCAGCTAGATCAAGGTATCTTGATTTAAATAAATCTTTAAATAAATTTATTTAAATTAAATTAAATTAAAAATAAATTTAAATAAATCTGGTAGCTCAGCTGGTAAAGAATCTGCCTGTAAGGCAGGAGACCCTAGTTTGATTCCTGAGTTGGGAGAATCTGCTGGAGAAGGGATAGGCTACCCACTCCAGTATTCATGGGCTTCCCTGGTGGCTCAGCTGGTAAAGAATCCGCCTGCCATATGGGAGACCTGGGTTCTATCCCTGGGTTGGGAAGATCCCCTGGAGAAAGGGAATGGCTACTTGTGCTAGTATTCTGGCCTGGAGAATTCCATGGACTATAGAGTCCATGGGTTGCAAAGAGTTGGACACGACTGAGCGACTTAAAAAAAAAAAAAGAACAGTCCAGGTATTAGATTGGTAAGATCCTTTTTGTGTCCCTGTTGCCTGTCTTGGGGAGGGCAAACCTGAAAGTAAAGAAGGATTACTTTCATTGTTCTTTAAGTATCTCATTTCTCTTTTTAATGAATTTTTTTCCTAGACAACTTTTAAAAAATTTTATTTATTTTTTAATTGAAGGATGATTGCTTTATAGAATTTTGCTGTTTTCTGTCAAACCTCAACATGAATCAGCCATAGGTGTACACATATCCCCTCTCTCTTGAACTTCTCTCCCCACTTTACCCCTCTAGGTTGATACAGAGCCCCTGTTTGAGTTTCCTGAGACATACAGCAAATTCCTGTTGGCGATCTATTTTACATATGGTAATGTAACTTTCCATGTTACTCTCTCCATACATGTCACCCTCTCCTACCCTCTCCCCATGTCCATAAGTCTGTTCTCTATGTCTGTTTCTCCATTGCTGCCCTGCAGATAAGTTCTTTGGTACCATCTTTCTAGATTCCCCATATATGTGTTAGTATACGGTATTTGTCTTTCTCTTTCTGCCTTACTTCACTCTGTGTAATATGCTGTAGGTTCATCCGCCTCATTAGAACAGACTCAAATGCAGTCCTTTTTATGGCTGAGTAATATTCCATTGTGTGTATGTACCACAGCTTCTTTATACATTCATCTGTTGATGGATGTCTAGCTTGCTTCCATCTAGCTGTTGTAAATAGTGTTGCAGTGAACATTGGGGTACATGTGTCTTTTTCAACTTTGGTTTCCTCAGGAGTGGGATTGCTAGGTCATGTGGTGATTTTATTCCTAGCTTTTAAAGGGATCTCCATGCCATTTCCATAGGGACTGTATCAGTTTACGTTCCCACCTGCAGGGCAAGAGCGTTCCCTTTTCTCCACACCCTCTCCAACGTTTATTGTTTGTAGACTTTTTGATGATGGCCATTCTGACAGGTGTGAGGTGATAGCTCATTGTAGTTTTGATTTGCATTTCTCTAATAATGAGCGATGTTGAGCATCTTTTCATGTGTTTGTTAGCCATCTGTATGTCTTTGGAGAAAATGTCTGATAGGTCTTTTTCCCACTTTTTGATTGGGTTGTTTGTTTTTCTGGTATTGTATGAGCTGCTTGTATATTTTGGAAATTAATCCATTGTTGTTTCATTTGCTGTTATTTTCTCCCATTCTGAGGGTTGTCTTTTCAAGTTGCTTACAGTTTCCTTTGCTGTGCAAAAGCTTTTAAGTTTAATCAGATCCCACTTATTTAGTTTTGTTTTTATTTCCATTACTGTAGGAGGTGGGTCATAGAGGATCTTACTTTGATTTATGTCATTGAGTGTTCTGCCTATGTTTTCCTCTAAGAGTTTTATAGTTTCTCGTCTTGCATTTAGGTCTTTAATCCACTTTGAGTTTATATTTGTGTATGGTGTTAGGAAGTGTTCTAATTTCATTATTTTACATGTAGCTAGACAGCTTTTTTTTTAAATCTAAGTTTTTATTCAGGCCTGAAACACTGTTTTCCTACTATGGTTTGTATGGGGCAGCAGGTTTTCACTTGATTTAAAAAGTAAGCCTGTTGGTTTTTGTGTTATAGATGCTTTTCGAGAACACACAACTAACTTCTCTCTATGTGTTTTAACAATAAAAAAAAAATCACAAGGGGCAGTTTTGGTGCCAGTTCATGGAAAGTCTTTGAAAATTATTAGTGGATAGAAAATTCCCTTAGGCAGATAGAAAATGTGGTCTACTTGGACACCTTCTTAAGGGGAGCTTTTTGCATATGAGAACTTCTGAAAATGTTTAGGCTGTCAGAGTTGGAAGAGTTTAGAGGTCCTGAAAACCACTATTGCATTATAAATAAGGAGAGCCCAAAGTCCAGAGAAGAGTTTCCTGAATTTGAGAGTTGCGGGCCCCACAATGGTCTCTGGTAGCTCAGCTGGTAAAGAATCCACCTGCAAGAATCTACCTGATTTGAATCCTGGGTCCAGAAGTTCCCCTGGAGAAGGATTAGGGTACCCATTTCATTATTCTTGGGCTTCCCTGGTGGCTCAGATGGTGAAAAAGAGTCTGCCTGCAGTGCGGGAGCCCTGGGTTCAATCCCTGGGTTGGGAAGATCCCCTGGAGGAGGGCATGGCAACCCACTCCAGTATTCTTGCCTGGAGAATGCCCACTGACAGAGGAGCCGGCAGGCTATAGTCCATGGGGTCGCAAAGAATCAGATGTGACTGAGCGACTTAAGCACAGCACACAGCACTGGTCTCCGAGCTGCCTTGACTAACAGTGATAACTAGCACATCCAACAAGGACTATTAAGGCCCATGTTTTCCTATCTTCTGAATCTTGAAAGCTGAGTTGTATTATTAAAGTTCATGCTGATTATCTTTTATTATACTATGATTGTTTGAAAATTGTTTGTGTACTGTTGTACAACCAGACTGCTTAACTAGAAAACCCAGCATTAACCTAGCCTTACTAAGCAGTAGTGAATATATATAGAGGTAGAAAGAGAAACTTGTCTATTTGAAGAATCGAGAGAAAAGATGGTGTCTTGTCCTCAGCAGGCGGCCCCACATAGATGAAAGGAGACTGGTTACTGTGGTTAGGGAAATGGTAATGCTCAAATGCTGATCTAATCAAGTTTTGAGTTTTGTTTTCAAAACCACCAATCTTTATTTTGGTGCTTTTCAGATATTCTTATAGCCTTCCTGGGGAGGTTTATTTTTTGGAGACATTGCTCACATTGTGTACTCCTCTAGGTTAAGTGTATTAGGCCATCTGTTGTTAATTTTGTAGTTGTATTGAATTCCATTCTTTGCCTGGCTTGTAAGCACCAAAAGCAAACTTTGACAGAAGCAGAATCATTTGCAAGTCATGTAACTTTGTGCTGAATGGTGGTTTTTCATAAGTGCACTTTCAGATGGGCTGAGATTTAATGCTGGGTTTTGGGACCAGTCATTTAAACCTGGGGATCTTTGCCAGGTCTCTGGGAGAGCTCTCTTTGAGACCCTGGGCAGTTGTTGTTATTCCAAAGCAGGCTCTTGGGGTGAAGCTGGCAGTGATATTGATAAATTGCTTTTAAGATGCTTGGAGCTGAAGGACAATGATTTTGTAATACTCTTTCAAGTTCTCAGGATGACCTCTGGAATCTGGAAGAGCTAATCTGAAAGGCCAGCATTCTTCTGGGCAGGCACAGGAAAAGCCTGTCTGTTCCTTGATCCTCATGCGAGTGTTTCTTGAAGCCAGGCCCATGGGTCTTGGTGGCTGGACTGAGACATTGAGAGCAGCAATTCTGGCGTTTTCCATCTCCCCTGAGGCTTTATAGAACATTTCAAGGAGAACTGAGAATTATCTCTCAGCTGTCCACAGCCTCTTGAATTGGCTTCTAGGTGTTGTAGATGGAACTGCTGTGTGAAAAAGCATAATTTATATTTTATCTGGGTCTCAGCATCAAGTTGCTCTCTTTCCAGTAATTTTATGGTAAGTGGTGGTTTTTCTGATATGATTTCCATTGCTAGTTGAACAAAAAAGATGACAAAATGGGGTTATTACCTAACCAAATTGCTTCGTGTGCAGACAAGCCGAACTGGTGCTTTGCCTGGAGTTGGCCTGGAGTTTTCAGAAACTCAATTGCTGCCTTTATAAGGCTGTGCCTGGGGTTGTATTTCCAATCTCCCTCCACTTTTGTTCCCGTGGAAGGGAGGAAGTGGAGCTGTGACAGATATATTGCCAGATAGCACACAATAGCACACAAAACGAGAAAGACATGGCGCGAGCCATTGACGGAGACAGATTTACACTCTGTGCTGCCCTCAAACCATAGATCCATCCATTACAAAGAAACAACCTGCCCACTGTATTATATTTCAGACAGGGACACAGCTTAGAAGGAGGGTGCTAACTCTTTCTGTTTAGCTTTTGCCAGTAATGCTGCACATTGTGCTATAGTCAGTTACTTTTGTGGGGATGGGAAAAAGTTTATTTGGCAAAGAAAAGTCTGTCTCTGGATGAGAAGTTGAAGAAGGGAGAAATCAGGGGAAAGTTTTTGGCCATGCTGTTGCCTTAGTGAAGTGTATGTGTGTAGTTTTGCTGCTTTTTGTCATCATCTGGTCCTGTATTGTCAGGCATTGGAGATATTACACCACTTTCACAAGAAAAACAAAGCTAGAAAGATTGTGATTGACCCAAGACCATGGCGTTTGACATTCACGATTTCTTTTTGGTTCTTTTTACTGGCCTATTTCCTAGAGATATGGCAGAATTAATATATGTGTTAGTTTCTTTCATCGCTGTTACATGGGCAGTAACATTGCATTGTGGTAAACAGTCTTGAGTTCTGAAACTTGCCCACCACGGTTCAGATCTAGGCTCAACCATGCTCTAGCTACATGGTACTGTGCCTTAGTGACCTTACCAGTGAAGTAGGTTTTTCAGACTTTACCGTATAAGGCAGCTCTGAGGGTTAAATAGAGTTTATATATGTAAGGTGTCTAGAACTAAGTACTTCATAATCTTAGCTGTTTCGTTTTTGAAATGTGTTGATTTCAAGAAAAATGTGTGTGCTACCTGGTAGATGATTCTATAAACATTTCAAATATAAAAAGCAACTCTGCTTGCATTAAAATTTGTTTTCCAGATTGACAGTTTTAAGGAATGAAAAAATATTTAGATAGTAGTCCAGACTTAGAAGAAATCAGGAAAAGAGAGGACAGTGTGTGGGTAGTGTTACAGTTCTACGTGGTAGGCTTGTAAAGTACATGTAGTTGACCCTTGAACAACATGGGTTTGAATTGCATGATTCCACTTATACACGGATTTTTTTTGAACAGTAAATATATTACAGTGCTTCGTGATTCAAGGGTGGTTAATTCCGCAGATGTGGAACCCTGGATACGGAGGAACCAAGGACACAGCGAGGCTATGGATACAAAGGGCCAGCTATAAGTTTTACTTGGATTTTCCCCTGCGCGGGTGGACACTGCAAACCCTGCCATTGTTCAGTGGTCAGCTGTAATTGTATATCTTACGTTAGTAATAATTTATTGTAGGGAGGAGAAGCAAATGTTGATTATATGCATCCTTTCCTGTGAAGTAGATTTTTTTGTTTGTTTTCTATTTTATTTTATTTTGACTGGATGAGACAGTTAAGTACTGCTTCAGTTGAATGAATGAAAATGTTTTACTTTGCTGACATGTGAAGACCTTTAAATGAAATCAGTCACCTTTTCATGAATAAACCAGTTTCAGTTTTATTTTTTAACCTTGTGCATCTTTTTTATATAGATGCTGCATTGTTAAGTCAGATATATTTTTAGGTATCACTGTCTTTTGTTATGTTGGAAAAATCTAATTGTATGAGTATGGTATTCTCAGAATGAAGTGGGTTCAGATGCATTGCCTCGCACTAGTAGAAATCACTTAATAGCTTTTATTCAGCAGTCATTCATTAATTTAAGTCATTCGTTGATTTATTTGTGAATACCTGAGTAGAGTTGTGTAGGTAGGGCATTTTCAGGGTTGGTTTTTGAGCATTTATAGCATTTGGTCCACGTGGCAAATACTCTGTGTGAGTTCAGATTAAGTCTAGTATGAATTTACTTTAAACAACTGCATAAGATGACTAATCCCAGGCCTATATTTTTTTGACATCACACTTTTTTATTACTAATTTTTTACGTTGTGTTGAAAGACACATTACTTTTCTCTCTTAAACATTTTTAAGCGTATAGTTCAGTAGTCTGTAGTCCCATTGTTGTGAAACGTAGCTTTTTCATCTTGCTAGTCTGAAACTCTATGCCCATTAAATGATAACTCCCCCTTTTCTCCTTTCCTGTAGCCCCAGTTACCCTACTTCTACTTTCTGTGTTTGTGAATTTGGCTTGAGACCCCATCAAAGTGAAATCATACAGTGTTTGTCTTTCTGTGACTGCTTATTTCACTTAGCACAATGTCCTCTAGGTTCATCCATATTGTAGCATGTAGCAGGATAGCCTCCCTTTTCAAGGCTAAATAATCTTTTGCACTTATATACCACATTTTTTTTAATGCATTTATCCTTCAATGAAAGTTTGAATTGCTTCCCCCTCTTTCTATGGTGAATAGTGTGCTGCTCTGAACATGGGTGTGCAGATAGCTCAAGCCCATGATTTCAGTTCTTTTGGATATATGCTCAGCAGTGGGATTACTGGATCATGTGGTGTATCTATTTTTAATTTTTTGAGGAGTCTCCATACTGTTTTCTATAGTGCTTGCACCATTTTACAGTCTTACCCACAGTACATAAGTATTTACCAGGTCTGTCTTTTAAACAGTGTTGCCCAAACTTGATAGAGTGGTCCTGGAGAACAGGACAGTTGCGTAAGTTAGCTTGATTGAGCAGGCCTGTGGAATCAGCCTCATAAATACCGGGCGATCATCCTTGTTAATGTCATACTGCTGGACCAAGGCCTGTAGATTGGCACTGAATTGTGCACAGAATTGACCTGGGTCCTGGGAGACTTAAGCTGTGGTTGCTATGAGTGATCTTAGACCAATCACCTCAGTGCTCTGATGCCCACCATTATCATCTGTAAAATGAGGGTGTTGCACTTCTCCCTTAATTTATCTGTTCCAAAGATTCCTATTGGCCATTGTAGAACCCAGACATCTAGGAGATATCATGTATAGCTTGATGTGATTATTTGATAGATCAGATTTCTTTTAGCACCAATTTGGGTTCTATTTTTTTGTTGTTAAATATATATATATATATATATATATATATATATATATATATATTTGGAATTCCCTGGTAGTCCAGTGGTTAGGACTTGGTGCTTTTACTATATGGCCTGGGTTTAATCCTTGGTCAGGGAACTAGGATTCTACAACTTACTTGGCACAGCCAACAAAAAAACCCAAAAACTAAATATTTTTCTTACTCTTTTATTACCCCAAATACTAAGCGATGTGGAGGGAGACTTTGGTGATTATGAGTGCTGGCAGTGAGTCAGAATGTCTGGGTGAAAATCCTTTCTCTTCCAGTTACTAGATATGTGACTCATGTGACCTTGGATAATTTAGTGACCCACTATGTCTCAGTTCCTCCATGTAAAATGGAGCTAACAGTACCTGTGTCCAGTTCTTGTGAGGTTTTGGCAACCCTAACACATGTAAGGTGCTTTGCATTGGTACCTAACACATAGTAAGCACTCAATAAGATTAAAGTGGAATCATCATATCATATCATAGTTACTCTGTGGAGAATGAGTGCGGCCATCTTCCATTCCAACTCCTCATTTACACTTCCTGAGGAGACTGTTTCCTTACAGTGTTTTCTCTGTAGTGGGAAGGGTATACCTTTGTACAGCTGGAGACCAAACGGCAGAGGTTATGCTTTATTTGACTGGGATTAAAACTTCAGTTTTATGATTACAGCCCTTCTTTGCCAGGCATACTTTATAGCCCCAGACTTGCTGCCTGTAAGACCTCTTGAGAATGGGTTTTAATATTATGATCTGGTAAGAGCTGTTCCTGTCCCCCTCACCTTTTGATCAGCAGTCAGCCTTCTAGGTTGAGGGGCTTCCCTGTGGCTCAGCTGGTAAAGAATCTGCCTGCAATGTGGAAGACCTAGGTTCGATCCCTGGGTTGGGAAGATTCCCTGGAGAAGAGAAAGGCTACCCACTCCAGTATTCTCGCTTGGAGAATTCCATGGACTGTATTGTCAGTAGGGTGGCAAAGAGTTGGAAGTGACTGAGCAACTTTCACTTAACTTCTAGGTTGACCTGAAGTAGAATTGTTTAAGTTTGTCTGCAGACCAAGATCTACCTACTTGATCCTGGCAGTTGGGAAGACACTGGATGTCTGTCTCTAATATACTCGCTTCTTTAGCACTGATTTAGTACAGCCATTTCAGAAACCTGGTTTACGTACTTAAAAGTTAGCCAGTCTTTTCCCAGGTGGCTACATCTTGCGTTGTGCCTGCCTTCTTGCCTGTAGCAGCAGTGCTGCAGTCACTCAGCTGTCACAGTCCTTAGTCACAGTTCTGTTAATCAGTATAGAGGCAGAGATGATGAGACCTAACCAGGAAAAACAAAGCCTCTGCTTGAAGAGTCCCCAACTCGTGTTTGGCAGACGATGAGGAACACACTGGAACCTCACCTGGTCTAAGTTTCCCCAACTAGAAAATAAAGGGCCTGAACCAGGGGATATTTAAGGGCTTTTCAAGATGTAAGAGTCACACATCGTGAGATTGGTAAAAGCCTTGTGGATTCAAATGGCATGGTGGGTACTGAATCAGGCCCTTGGACCCTTTAATCAACAGAAATTGATGAGACCAGATGAGAAATCCAGGCAAGGCTTTATTATTAGGACTTGTGCCACAGTACTAGGGATCAAAAACAAGTAATAGGTACCCTTGTTTCCTCCCCAAGGAAAGGGAGGGGGTGCTGGTTTTTTAAATGGGATAAGGGTGTAGGAGTAGATAGTGGGTTGGGCAGGAGCGGTAGCTTTGGTGGTCTTTCCACCCCTTTGGTGGTGCTGTGTGCAAAATGGCAGTTGATCTGTTGCCTTTTTGTATCTTACTGTTCATAATTGCCCCAACTGCACATGCATGTAGTTATTTTTAGTCCCTTATAGTTTCTTTGTATTCTATTTCTCAAGGAGATTTTTGTCCAGATGCAAGCACTCTGGTAATAGGTCCCAGCTCCCAGCCTTACCTCATTATGAAGACACTCTTAAGTATTTTAATGTGTGTGTCTTGGAGAGGAGGTGTGGGGAGGTAAATGGGTGGACATTGGGAGCAACTAGAAACAGGAGAGACCGGGGAGGCAGTTCTGATGATTGGCTGTGAAATGAGCTAGCCCTTCTGGAGTGCTGGAGGGGCACTTAGTCGTTCCTTGGGACAGGCTGGAGCCCTTCTCTGAAGCAGCAGTCCCAGCAGGCCGAGGAACCTTTCCTGACAGCTCTGCTATGGCCCTCCTGAGGGCCACAGGGCTGAGGCTGCTGTGCTGGTTCACCAGGGCTGAGATGGAAGGACTGATGGATCGGTGCCCCTTCTGTTTTTTTGCTAGCACTGTCTTCACACCCTGTTGCCATTTATGTTTTTTTGATGAATGATTAATTAGAAAAATAATCATTTGTAAATTGTGAGTGAACTAGACATTTGGCCCTGCCTGTAGGGAAATGGCGCCTCTGAGCCGGGTGTAACTTACAGCCAGTACATCAGAGGAGCAGTATTCCCAGACTAGTGATGAATTTACATGAAGTTCCTTTGCAGCATGTTAATGACTGTTACAGCCGAGTAACTAGTGAAAAATAATAGCAAATGGGAAGAGTAAATATTTAATGCCTGTGTATCATTTTTAGCTTACTTTAAAATATGCATTTTGATTTAGGAGGGACATGAGGGACTCCTGGACGTTAACAGTCAGTGCTAGCTTGTCTGAGTTTCATTCTGTTTTCTTTCTTTGTACTTAATTAAATTAAAAAGATGAAGTGAGTTGCTGCTGAGGTGGAATTCACTAGGGAAGTGGTTTTTCTGTAAGTTTTAGGTCACAGGATGCTTCTTTCCTGGCAGTTTGAATCTATATGTCCGGTCAGCATCATTGATTAAATGCCTGGTGTGTATAGAGGCCCACGCTGTCTCTAAAATATAGCTTTCATCATGTTACTTTCTTGCTTTAAAACTGCAGTGACTCCTCACTGCTTCTAGAATGAAAGCTAGACTCCACAGCCAGCTGTTAGTGCCTCTGTGCTGTGACCCAGCCCGCTTCCCTGCCTTACTCCCTAAGGCAGCTCCCTGTGGACCCTTTGCTTAAGTCAGAGGGTAACATGCCTGAGACTTTCTCACCTGTGTACCTCTGCTCAGATCATTCTGGGGCAGAAACGACCTTGTATTTTTCTCTGCCTATCTAAAGTCTACCCTTCCTCCAAAACCCAGTTCTAGAAGTTTCTCTGACTTCTCTGACTAGATAGAGAAAAAGAGAAAAATGAAAGTGAGCTACAATTCTCTGTCCCCCTCAATTTGCCTCCTGTCTATTTTAGGGAGTTCAGAATGAGTCCAGTTTTCTCCCACTTCTTGCTTAGTTTTCTTCTAATTCTAGGCAAACTAAGGTATTTGTTCAGGTGAACTGTTAGCAACAGCAATTTTGAGGATTAGAACTGAGTTTAGTAGGAAAACTGGCCTCAGGGTTAGTGACATGTTTTCTGAAATCAGAGTTTTGATGCAGAATTTTTTAGAAGAGATTGGGTTAGCAGATTGATAACGTTCATAAAAAGTACTACTTTCTTTTGAGGCTACACTGGTAGAAGTAAGGTATTTAAAGAAAGGGTCCAGGCCTTATTCACTTCAGTTCAGTTGCTCAGTTGTGTCCGACACTTTGCAACCCCATGGACTGCAGCACACTGGGATTCCCTGTCCATCACCAACTCCCAGAGCTTGCTCAAACTCATGTCCATTGAGTCATTGATGCCATCCAACAGTCTCATCCTCTGTCATTCCCTGCTCCTCCTGCCTTCAGTCTTTCCCAGTATCAGGCTTTATTACTCTGTTTTTAAAATTGTCTTGGAATGTTGAATTCAGAGTCAGATAAAATGGTAATATTCAGAGAAAGTGAATGGGGAGGTGGGCCTGAAAACATGAAGGGTGGACAGAAGGAAAGAAGGGAGCTGTGTCCTCTGTTTTCAAGTGTTCACGAGACTGTCTTCAGGAATAGAGAAAGTTAGACTTCACATATGGATCCATGATGTAAGAACAAATACTATGACGTGGGGCAGTAGGTTATAGGAAGACAGATTTCAGGTCAGTGTAAGAAATACTTTTCTCTTACTGTTGTGAAAAAGTGAAAGGGAGACAGTAGGTTTCCCAAGTGTGAGGGAATGGGAACACAGCAGGTGATATTCTAGTCTTAAAGACATGTAACCTTACAGTGACTGGACCATAGGTACTGAAGTGGAATACCTTTAGAATAGGTTATTTTCTCCTCTAGAGTAAAACGTTTACCATAAGGTTTTGAAGAAGGATTCAGTAGTGGAAGGTAGTAAACCCTGCCGTCTACAAAACTGGGAACAAATCCTGACATGGATCAAGAGATAATAGGTACAGTTTTCTGAGTTGATATTGAAATGATGATGAAAGCAGTATTAATTCTAGAATCTGGCAGGTTCTTAACACTGGATTCAAGGACCTTGATAGTAGTGTTTAAAAAGGAGAAGATCCTTGCAGAATTTCCAGGGAGTCGTTTCAATATTAACCTTTATCTATTTGGGCAGTTTTAAAAGAGCTACTATCTTAAAAATAATCATCATAGCAAAGTAAGACCACAAAATTGTCTTGACACAAGTAATTTGGATTTAGAAAGGCTTTATGAATTAAGAAACATGCCTCAGGATGCAAATTTAATGCACATGTGTATGTTTCTGTCTGATTCTCAAAAGTGGCTCTCACTCAGAGTAATGTTATAAATTACTGATCTGAAGTTGTGGTTCTCAAATTTTTGGATTTAACCTATTTAGTTGGGACAGAAGCTCCTTATTTCATCTTTACTATCCAGCATCAAGATAACCAAATATTAGTATGGGCCATATATGATTTTGTGAGCCATGTACATATATGATTTTATGAATCATGTATGCATGACTTTATCTTATAAAAAGCACTGTCCCTTAAAAATAATTTTTAAGGTTAGCTTAAAAATTTTAAGCTAAAATTTTTTTGTTGTACTTTCCTTGGTGATAAATGGCAAATGATTTAAAGAGCATAAAAATCACAGATGAAGGTTTGTTATGCTAGCAGTTTTCTGGCAAGTGGGCTTGTCGTACATACATCTGCTTTAGCGGTAGGGGTTTGGATTATTCTTATTTTTAACCAGACTACATATGTGTCTTAAGGTCTCATTACTGAAAATTACAGGACAAAAGATAAATCTGCATCACTACACATTGTGAGATTAACCAAATAATCTTCAACAAGTCAAATTTATAATGATAAAATTGAACTAAAAGTAATTTAAAAGGAATAGCAGTGTTGCAAACTGTGACCAAACTCAAGACAGTACCAGTGCTACAGTGAGAAGTTACCCTTCCTGAGCGCTTGAGGACTCTGAGTTCCAGCGTTGGTGTGAGTGCCTGGTATACACTCTGCAGCGTTGCAGGCAGCCCAGGCTTTTTGTAGACCAAAAGTTAAGTTCTTTGTGCAAGCTTTAGTCTCTCAGTTGTGCCTGACTCTTTGCAACCCCATGGCCTGTAGCCCACCAAGCTCTTCTGTCCATGGAATTCTCAAGGCAAGAAAGCTGGAGTGGGTAGTTATTCCCTTCTCCAGGGGATCTTCTCGGGATTGAACCCAGGTCTCCTGCATTGCAGGGAGCTTCTATATCATCTGAGCCACCAGGGAAATTCTGCTAACTTGCTAATTTTAATTTACTAATACAGATTTTAGGACGCCTTCCCCCATCACTTATTTGGCAACTGACTTATTAAGCAACTAGCAACTCTTGGTCACATTGAAGATGAGTGTCTGTGTAATTGCATATTTACATATTGAGAGTGAAAAAAGGATGTATAAATCAGTTACAGATCTCCTGTGGTTTCTAGTAGTTACAAGACCCTATTTTAAGGAACACTTATCTACCAGATTAATATATGAGTGTAGATAAATGATACTAGACATTTTGAGGGAGGATTAATATCCAGGAGACTATCCAATAATGGCCTTTCTTTTCTCATTTTTGTTTAAAAAGTTAAAAAAACCCCATCAGCCTAAATGCTTCTGATAACCAGATACCCTTTCTTTTTAAATACCCCTTTATTTACCAAGTGCCTTGAGCCTGGCCCTGAAGTAAGATCAACAGCTGTGTGTGAGTAATTTTTCCCCCTCCCTTGCTGTGCTCCTCCTATCAAATTGAAATACCCTGGCACTTTCTTCCCTTTTTGAAAACACAAAAGAGGATTAGGCCATATAATGGACTATTTATGTGTCAAATTAAACGTTTTACTCTGAGGCTGTTTTTGAGTTATGTGAGCAGTAAAAATATGTATTAAGCTGCCAAGCCTTTTAAAAAATGCATATTATTTAGCTGATAGCCTGTAACAGTCTGATGGACCCGTAATGGTGTTTTGAGTAAATACACATTTGAACAATTTATGAAACTTATGTTTACATGTGTATTAAACAGCCTGGGTAGGGAGTGACCAAAAGTTATTACCAGTTGACAGCTGCTGTCTGGTGACCAATTTGAAATGAATTGGTGGATTCCCTCCAGAGTGGAGTAAACAGGTTTCCCTGTCAGAGGAACAGGCCGTGTAATCTGCAGGGTGTGGGGCCCCAGCCCCAGAGGCCTGCATGTTGGCTAGATGAGGCACTGGAGTAAAATGTCTTAACTGCAATGAGCTGCACCTTAGATTTACAGGTATGGCCTATTTTCATTTCATTTTTTATCTTGAAATTTATAAGTATGTTCACAGAACACAGGCTGTGCATGGTATAGTGTTCTGTTCTTGGGAAGAGGGACTGTGTTTGTTTCTTTGGGATCTGTTCTCTAGTGCAGTGATCTTGAAATTTTTAAGATCATGTGTTGCTGTCGGAAATATTTTTAATATTCCCATCTAAATTGTACACATATTTACACTTACAAAACATACATAAAAATAGGAATTTTAAAGGTTGAGATAAGAAGAAGTACACATAACTGAGCTATTTTCATTTTGTACTTGAGTGAATCCCCTTGGGCAGACCCTGGGATCACACTTGGTGTTGGAGACCAAGGCTGGTACCTTGATATCCTTGTGTTGTGGAAAGGGCACCATGGATCGTAGAGCTGTGACTTGGGCATGGCATTCATAAACCTGGGCAAGTCTTTCAATTACCTTAAGCTCTAGTTTCCTCATTTGTAAAATATAGATAAGTGCCTGTGGGGTAGTCATAAAGATTACTGATAGTAACTATCATGTGTCCTCTTAAGTATTTGCTAAACGTCATCTCATCTGTCCCTGACCCTGTCTAAAGTATCTCCTCCCTCTCCAGTCACTTTTTTTTTTTTAAGATTTTTTTTTTTTCTTGATGTGGACTGTTTTTAAAGACTTCATTGAATTTGTTATAACTCTGCTTCTCTTTTACGTTTTGTTTTTTTGGCCACGAGTCATGTGGGATCTTAACTCCACATTCAGGGATTGAACCTGCACCCTGTGCATTGGAAGCTCAGAGTCTTAACCACTGGACTGCCAGGGAAGTCCCTTCAATCACTCTTAATGCCTACTTTGCTTTACTTGCATTGAAACAACTTTGTTTTACCCTATGAGTTAATATTTTTTAATTCTCCCACAAAGGTGGGAAGCTTTGTGAGGAGAGAGACATTTTCCCCTTGTTCACTGCTGTGTCCACAACTTCTGGAACAGTGCATGACACTCAGTAGATCCTTAGTAAATGTTAGTGGAAAGTGGAATGTTGGTCACTTAATGAGTTTATCAGATCAGATCAGTCGCTCAGTCGTGTCCAACTCTTTGCCACCCCATGAATCGCAGCACACCAGGCCTCCCTGTCCATCGCCAACTCCCGGAGTTCACTGAGACTCACGTGCATCGAGTCAGTGATGCCATCCAGCCATCTCATCCTCTGTCGTTCCCTTCTCTTCCTGCCCTCAATCCCTCCCAGCATCAGAGTCTTTTCCAATGAGTCAACTCTTCGCATGAGGTAGAAGCTGTTAATAGAGGCGGTTACTACTTTCTTTGAGTGCCTTGCACATGGTTGATTCTCTAGGATAGAAGTAGTAATTCTCGATGTGTGATTTAACCTCAGTGGGATCCAATGCAGGAGATATTTTTCCTGCTGGAGAATGGATTTTTTTGGTCTGTTATAGCCAGCTGTTTATCAGGGTGAGGTTAGACGTGAGGTTAGCCCTGGATCTGAGCCAAGTGGACTGACCCCCCCCCCCCCCACTGTGGTTCTGATGCGTCACCTTGGCCTCATTAGCAACCTGCTGTGGCCCACTGTGCCATCCAGCTGAGAACTTCACAGGGTCGGGGTGACGGGCCTTGTGGCTGTACCTCAGGGAGGGCAGTGTCATTGCCATGTCAGGTCTCTCTCTTCAGAGGACAAACCTAATTTCTCACGTGGTTGACAGAGGGCAATGGAGGGGAAAGAACCACACCTTTGAAAGACACTTTTGTTGGCTGCTCTTTGAAATAAGTTGTTACAGAAACACCTGTTAATGTGAAGGTCTATCACTTTTAAGGTCACACTTTGGATCGGACTATGAAATAAAGGCATATGGAGTGTTGCTCTGGGAACATATTCATGTGGTAATTTAATTAGAATGAGTGAATATGAGGTTGGGGAGTCTTTACACATATGAACAATTACATATGTAGTGGAGTAGCCTTGCAAGCATTGAAAAATAGCATTTATTGATTCCTTTCTATAAACCTTTCAGCTTGGTTCTTATCTGTTACCTCTTCAGTTGATATGGATTTGTGCTCAGCTTGCCTAAAAGGGGAGATGGGGAAATATTTTCTGGGATCAGCTGATACTGCTCTGAATTAGACCACTTTAGAGGGTTATGGTAGGTATCAATATGGGCTGTGTTGCAGATGAAGGATGGTGGTGGCGGGGAGTGGTTTTCTTTGTCTGCTTCTGGCCCACGTTCTCTTAACTGCCTACCTATTAAGAATGTTCTGGGCTGTGTAGAATGAATTAACACTGTAATCAAGCGCATCAACTTGCCCTATCCAGGCTTGAAAAGTAATACAATTTAAAATTTAAAATACAATGGCCTTATAAATCCCCTGGAAGTTCTACCATTCAAGAGCTTATTGGGAAAAGCACTATCTGAGAGACCTCTTATTTGAAGATGATCTCTCTCAGTTACCTAAAAAACATAGGAACCCTCATCATTTTAACTTAAGAAAAGGATCTCTCTTTCTTATGGTGTTTTAAAGAGCCATGGTAGATGGAAATGATGGAGAAATCAGTCATTGCCACACGCAAAGAAGTTTGGAATTGTGTAGACCTTAGCAATGCAGGAGACCCCAGTTCAATCCCTGCGTTGGGAAGATCCCTGGAGAAGGGAAAGGCTACCCACTCCAGTATTCTGGCCTGGAGAATTCCATGGACTGTATAGTCCATGGGGTTGCAAAGAGTCGGACATGACTGAGTGACTTTCACTTTCACTTTTCAGACCTTGGCACAAATCCTGACTCAGACAGTAATTACCTGTGCTGTCTTGAGCTCTGTGAGCCTCAGTTTCTTCATCTGTAAAATGGGGATATTTATTTCATACCATTGTGAAGACTTAATATAACAACAGGATGTGAAAGCATCTGTTATTGCCCTATATATTTTTGACATTTAATAAATCTTAGCAGCCCATTTCTCCCTTTTGAGGGTAAAACCACAAGAAGTTTTTGGTAAATAATTGAAGTACTTTGTGTTAAAGGGAAATTTACCTTATGCTGTGACTTTTTTTTTTCTTTTATAAGCATGGGATTCTAGAAATAAAAAGGGGGTAATTTTTACCCCTTGGGCATATTGGGTTAGCACTGCTTTTCTTAGCTTTTGACAACAGCAAAGACTAATTTGTTGCCTCTGGGTGTATATGTGTGTGTGTATATGTGATTTTCGGAGAAGGCAATTGCAACCCACTCCAGTACTCTTGCCTGGAAAATCCCATGGGCGGAGGAGCCTGGTAGGCTGCAGTACATGGGGTCTCGAAGAGTCGGACATTGAGCGACTTCACTTTTGCTTTTCACTTTCATGCGTTGGAGAAGGAAATGGCAACCCACTCCAGTGTTCTTGCCTGGAGAATCCCGGGGACGGGGGAGCCTGGTGGGCTGCCGTCTATGGGGTCTCACAGAGTTGGACATGACTGAAGTGACTTAGCAGCAGCAGCAGTATGTGTGATTTTTAATTGTTTATGTAATTCATTGCTTGTCTCAGGGACTGGAGTCTTTCTTCTCGTCCTCAGGATTCCTGCAGTTTCATGTGCTAATCCGGGTGGAATTTGTATTGCATAGAACCAGAGAGAGTTGGAATTTAGAGGAGATTCTCTGGTTGTAATTTCTCAGAAGAAGAAGAGAAAGGCAAACTAGAGATTTTGAGACTTGCTCAAAGTTGTGCAGCTAGTTTGTGACAAAGCTGGAGTTGTAGCAGATTTGATTTCCGTAACAGCTAGCTGTGTGGTTCTCAAAGCATTTTAACAGACAAGCAGCCTAACTTGGGAAGTTGTTGGAAATGCAAATTCTTGCACCGACCCACTGAATCAGAAACTTTAATAAACCTGCAGGGTGATTCTGATGCTTCTAAAGTTTGAGAACCTCTACTGTGTTCCTCACACAACTTGGCAGGGAGATTTGCTGAGTTTTGTGGCAATGTGAGGTCTTCATTTTACCTTTCAGGACTCATCTCCTGCTGTTTGATGTTCCTTCTACAAACAATTCCAACTTTGGTGTTGGTTTCCTTAGATTTGCATGTGATTGTTGCGGAGGCACTTCTGTGAAACTGATACCTGTTGCCATCCTTTCTTTATGTCTGCAAAGGGTTTCTATACTGGGCTGTTTTCCCTCCGAGACAGACCCATGTTAGGATACAGCATTTTTTCAGACACAGGGAATAGAATTTTTTCCCCAGAACATCAGCAGGGTAATTTGGCTTGTGTTGATAGATCATTGGTGTCTCCATGTGAAAAGATTGCTCCTCCCTGTTTAAACCTCAAATGTCCTTACCCACATATCTAGATGTGCTTTTTAGGCGCACTAGCAGATAACCTGAAATTCTGAAGAAGGGCACCGTAATCATGTGAAGAGGGAATGAAGTCTTGCCTGAATGTCTTTTAGTTGCTTCAGTTAGAAATAAATGCAGAGTGACCTCGATTCTGTCCAAGGAGACTGACTTTCTTGTCACTTTGTGTAAACATTAATTTCCTAATGTGTTTCCGTGTGTTTGTAAAAAGGATTTTTTTCCTAGTGTCTTAGCTGTTGGCTTGACTTTTTTATTTTCATTGGTAAAATATGTATGTCTGTGCTGTGAGTGGAGAGGATAGATTAATAAAAACCGCTGAACCAGCGTGACATATGCAGTTAATTAACACTACCAGAAAAGCTGGCTTGCGGTTATGTGTAAACTTTTATTTCCAAACATCTAAAAATTGTTCAGAGTTGTCTTACTTATTCTGAGGGATAGGTTAGGAAGCTGTATGGGCAGAAACTTTTGAATAGTCTTTCTCAAACTTTACTTTGCATTAGAGTCTCCTGGAGGGCTTTTTAAAATGCAGATTTCTAGATCTCATCTGCAGTTTATGATCCAGCAAGTCACAGTGGGCTCAGAATTTGCATTTCTAACAAGTTCTCAGGTGGTGCTGACACTTCTGGTACAGGGACCTGACTCTGAGAATCACTGCTTTAGAATGTAGATCTCACCCTCGATTTGCCAAGGGAAAGAGAATGAAATTGCAAGGGCTCCCTTTTCTTTCTGCAGAGGCATTGCCTCTTCTTAGCAAACACTAAAATAAGATATATACACTGCGTCCAAGGTGTCAAGCACCAAGTGCACTGGGAATAAATAACACGGTCTCTGTGCTTGGGAAGCTCACCATTTAGAGAGGGGATTAACTAACATAAGGAAACAGCAGTCAGAATCTATTGACAAGTCTTGAAAAGAACCCACCTGCCAATGCAGGAGACTCAAGAGAGTCTGGGTTGATCCCTGGGTCTGGAAGATCCCCTGGAGAAGGAAATGGCAACCCACTCCAGTATTCCTGCCAGGAAAAATCCTATGGACAGAGGAGCCTGGTGGCCAACAGTCCACGGGGCCTCAAAGAGTCAGACGTGACTGAGTGTGTGTGTACACCCTCACAAACTGGTGGAGACGTCAGGGGTGGGTTCTTAGATTATGCTCTGAGGACCGGCCTAAGCTTTCCTCAGACTATCTCCGCGTTATATCTATGGGTGTAAGTGAAACAAAGCATCTTGTTAACTCGCAGAACAACATTTTCTCATCTTTGAGTTCTTGGGCATCCCAAACTGTGTATCCAGAACCTTCAGAAATGGCACTGTTAGCTCCTCACCCCAGCTTTTGTGGAAGGGTCCCTCCTCCTTCCTCTTTTTTTTTTTTTGGTTTGCATTTTAAAATTACAATTTCTGACACTGTCCACTGTGGCAGGAGAATTTGTAACAAGACCAAGTTAAGTGGTCTTGGTTCAACTAATTTATGAGACAGCTTCAAAAATTCATGCGGTACCAGGGGAACTTTCTGTAGCTGGATCAGCATGCAGTGTTTCCCTTCACCTCTTCACACAGATCGGACGTTTTGTGATTGTGTAGCAGTTTAAAGGGGAACCTTCTAGGGCATGGCCTTGCTCATTAAGAAGCTAGGACAGACCTGAGAAAGGGGAGGGAGAGTGAGGTGTTTCTTTCAGCTGCTTCTGTTTCCCTAACTTTGAGCAGTGACTTTGGGTAAACTGGTAAAAACTGTTAGTCCAGTTATGCATAGAACTAGTGTCTAGGGCAAGCTTTTCTCCCCGGGTGATCTGCTCTGGTGCTCTTAAGGGATATCTTGATCTGTTAATATTGGTCCCATAATTTTAAGCACAGTGAAGCAAGGGGTGTGTGTGTGTAAGAAATGGAGTGGCATAGTTATTAGTGTGTTCCCTCCCATCTCCCTGCGAAAAGCTTCTCTGGACAGGAACACAGGATGTGGCCACAGCCAGTGACAGGCTACAGTGCTTTCCCCATTTTATTGATTGTTCATTTCTAGTCTCTGACCTTATTTGCTACCTATTGATCTAGTAGAAAAGCAAATAAATTTCCCTAGATAGCACTTAGGTGAGCTGGGCTTTGATGACTTGTCTCCCAAAGGGTGTTTTTAAAGAGTACTTACCTACTGAGTGGCAGCCTCTATACTAATGTACATATACATCTAATTTGCGCGCTTGGGGCCCTTTTTTCGTTGGGTCACTGATGTCACAGTTTGGCCTTGTCATTTTGGCTCCTCTTCTGTGAGACTGCACACATGTTGTGGACCGCTGTGATGGCCTTGCAGTGCACACAGTCTTGGAGTCAACACAGAGAGCATATGTGAGATGCCACTGGAGATGATCTGTTGCGGAGTCAGTTCGGTCAGCTTCTGCCAACATGTCAAATTTTCACATTAAAGAAAGCCAGAACCACTTTATTGTTAATATATTTTATTTCAAGGTCTCCATTTGTGCATTTGAACTCCAATTTGCTTCCGAATAAATTCTAAGTTTTTAATTACTAAAAATGCTTAATTCTCTACTATCTGTGCTTGGGGAGGGAGAGGTTAGGATTTGGGTTAGGTATATATACAGTAGAAGCAGTCGCAGACTTTATTTTCTTGGGCTCCAAAACCACTGCAGATGGTGATTGCAGCAAGGAAATTAAAGATGGTTGCTCCTTGAAAGGAAAGCTGTGACAAACCTAGAGTGAAAAAGGGTCAGTAGCTCAGTCGTGTCCAACTCCTTGCACCCCATGGACTGTAGCCCACCAGACTTCTCTGTCTGTGGGATTTCCCAGGCAAGAATACTGCAATGGGTTGCCATTTCCTACTCCAGGGGATCTTCCTGACCTGGCGATCAAACTGGAGTCTCTTGTGTCTCCGGGCAGGCCGTCCTTCTCTAGAGGTTGTACCAATTCATACCCCACCTGTCTGAGAGCAGGGATTTCCCCACAACCTTGTCAACCCAGTGTGTTGTTGAACCTTTGAGTTTTTGCCAATCTGATAGGAGCAAATTGGTATCTCAAAGTGGTTTCAATTTGTATCTCTTGTTATGAATAACATTGAGACTCTTCTGCTATATTCAAGATCTGCTGCTGCTGCTAAGTCACTTCAGTCGTGTCCGACTCTGTGCGACCCCATAGACAGTAGCCCACCAGGCTCCCCCGTCCCTGGGACTCTCCAGGCAAGAACACTGCAGTGGGTTGCCATTTCCTTCTCCAATGCATGAAAGTGAAAAGTGAAAGGGAAGTCGCTCAGTCGTGTCCGACTCTTATCGACCCCATGGACTGTAGCCCACCAGGCTTCTCCATCCATGGGATTTTCTAGGCAAGAGTACTGGAGTGGGGTGCCATTGCCTTCTCTGATATTCAAGATCTAGTAGTACTTCATTTTCTGTGAATAGTTTGGTCATTTTCCTTGCTTACTTTTCTGTTGGGTTTTGTTTTTTCTAAGTTTTAAAATAAACTATTTTGGAAAAGTTGCGAAGATTACTTTTTTTTTTTCTTTAGCAGTGTTAGTTATGTTAGACGGTTTAAGGATGTACAGGTCTCCTGGAACTCTGGTGCTTGTCACAGGTATGTCAGCCAAAGAAGGATGCAAATCTAATTCATGAGTCTTAGGTGCCGCTGGGGATTTTCCATCTGGAGTGACAGATTTGGAAGATTCTGCTGAGCCTCTGACTAGCCTCCATTGTGGGACATATAATTCAGAGCCTATCTTTTATTCTTTTTCTTTTACTACTCTCAATTATTAACTAGAAAGGTTATTGAAGTGAAAACCTTGCCTGGAGTTGTGTTTCTTGAGATTTACTTCCAGTTATAAATGTGGTTTTCAAGCGACTGAATCTTTCATAGACTAGGTTTCAAGCACATTAAATATTTGATTCTCCCCCCGTTGCCACCATCACATGCTAATGGAGAGAATGAGCAGCTGTAATTTTTTCTGGAATACAGTGCTGTCATTTTGTCCTGTTAATTGGTTCTCAGAGTAAGGAGCTAAAATGTGGAGGCAAAGGTGCCTTTCCTAGATGGAGACGTGCCTAGAGTCTTTGTGTCCTGGAAAAGTCTGCCTCACCTGAAAGATAAAAGCATTGGCTCCAAAAATAAGATGTCCTGGATTCAAATTCCTGCTTCTGCCTGTGCTAGCTGCGTCTCCCCAGGCACACAGCTTTGTGCTTTGCTCATTTATAAAAAAAGGGGATAATGGTAGTACTTGCCTCATTGAGTGGTTGTGAGCATTAAGGTTCATAATACATGTGAAGTGCTTATTAGCACTGGCCTTGGACGCAGAAAGCTGCCAATAAATAATGGCTTAAAGTGGACAGTGATTTCAGAGCCCATGGGGTGAAGTAGCAGTTGTTTTGCATTTGACTTCTGTTGATCAGCCTTTCTTCCTGCTCTGTCCTTTACCCTGAGAGGAATTTAACTTAGCAACTGAAATGTCATTCAGCGGGTACTTAAGTACTTGGTGAGTATGCCAGACTCTAAACAAGATGATATGTGAGATGCTGCACAGAGTCCTCAGGGAGCTTGCAATCTGACAGGAACCTGAGTACAGACACCTGTAAATGCAAAGCTGACTGTCACCACCCTGGGGATACAGAGAACATGAGGTTACTCTGCTTTGACTGGCGTGACTGAGATGTGTGTCTTTAAGGAGAGGGAACCATTTGGCTGGGAACCATTAGTAGGCGAAGTAGAGATATGTGGGAACCTGGCCATTGATAATAACCTTCCTGAAGTCTTTTGCAGTTTGGGAAACTTTCTCTGTGTTTCATCTTAACTAGTTAAACCTCATAGAATGGCTGAATTTACTGCTCAGGAAATGGAGGGTCACACAGGTTATGTGATTTGCTTAAGGTCCTATAGCTCCTTGGTGATGTTGGGGTTTAATTAAAGGTATCCCAGCTCTGATTCTTCTGATGTTTTCCCCTCGTCTCTTAACTGAAAGGACTGGCACCAGCATAGAGAGTGTCAGCAAAGGAGGCACTTGGAGTAGTTCCTAAATATTCCTTGGGTTTAGGTCAGACTCTTCTAGAGCATCAGGGCTGGAAGGAAGCCTGAGAGCAGCCAGCCTCTTCACGCGACTGATGCAGATTGCAGTGTGCTTGTGAGGGACTTGGGGGCCCATAAGGCACTGGCAGTCCGCTTTACAGAGAGGGCAGAGAGTTCCCCATGGCTGTTCCTGGGTGGTCTTCGGGGGTTGATTAATTTCTGGCATGGAGAGAGTTCGCTATGGGAAAAGTAGGTAAATTTAGAGAGGGGAGGACCTGTAACTTGAGAGGCAGGCAGTTTCCCTGGGATGTTTTCCTGAGTAGTGTGAAAAAAAAACAAGGGCTGTAGTTTAGTAATGCAGATATGTTCCAGTTGTGCAAGGACAAGGAGCAAAAGGCAAAGGCAGAGAGAAAAGGAAGGGAAGTGAGTGGATGATTTGAAAACAAAAATAAAAGTCAGTGAGAGATCTTTGTGAGAGACATATCCTCAGTGTCTGTGGGGCAGGCATCTGAAATCCTGGGGACTTGGTATGTGGGAGAATGTCTTTAGCAGTTCTCTGACCTGAAGTGCTCAGGACTGCCTTGGGTGTGTGTAAACACTTGTCGTGGTGTAGGGGAGAGGGGCACAGTGGCAACTACATGTTGTTTCTCAGGATTGCATTTGGGGTGATTCCTACTTTGGGTGGGGGAAGGAAATGGCAGCCCACTCCAATATTCTTGCTTGGAGAATCCCCATAGACAGAGGAGCCTGTTGGGCTATGATCCATGGGGTTGCAAAGAGTCAGACACAAGTGAAGGGATTTAGCACTGCTTTGGATAGGAGGTTATTCTAGGCAGAGCTGTGTGGATCTGCAACATCAACATCCCCAGAAATGTCAGTAAATGAAGATTTGGGGACCCCCTAATCCAGATCTACAAAATCAGAATCTCCAGGGTATAGGGTGCAAAAGTCTGTATTTTAGGGGCTTCTCTGGCAGTCTTGTGTTTAAGACTCCATGCTCTCAATGTAGGGGTCACAGGTTTGATCCATGGTTGAGGAACAAACATCCTGCATGCTGCACAGGGCGACCTGGGGGGGGGGGGAAGGAGCAAAAATAAGTATTTTAACAAGATCTCCAGGTCATTTGTCTGTGTGTTACATTTTTGGAAACATTGCTATCCTTCAGAGGCCTTCCAGGGTCTTCCTTAGGGTTCTCTGCTGCTGTGATTAACATGTCATTCACTAAACATCTATTGAATTTTTGTTATGTAGGCGCAACACAAAGTGAACTCCAGTGTGCAGTCTCCAGGAGCATACGGTCTAGATGAAGAGAAAGGATTGTTTACAGATTAAGAGAGAAAGTGTTTGCAGGTCTGTAAGGGAGGCACAAGAATGCCTATGGCCTTGTGGAGGGTGGACATGTTTCTATAGCCATGTGCAGGATGAGTGGTGTGCAAAGAGGGCAAGCGTTGCCTTGGAACGGGACTCCTGGGAAATTCGAATCTGTGGTCTGATGCTTCTTTGCAAGCCTGATGGGTGGCCTGACTGTATACAGGCATAGGACAGAGACCTGTCTGAAACCTGTTTAGCCCACCCCATCACTTGTCTGTGTGTGCTCTGTCGACTTGATAAATGATTGGTGGGGTTATGTGGGTAACTCATGGAAGGACATCCCCGGCATCCACTTTTGGATCTCCTTTCACCTGCACTGCCTCTTGTCAAAAGCCTGCATATCCACCACTCTGTAAAGGGAAAAATTGATTTGTCACTGAATTTCCATGCTTGAGCCTGGGAGAAATGTAAATGTTGTACTGGCCTTTAGTACTTTGCCTTCAAGCCAAGATTTAGAGCTGATCATTATACTTTTAGAGCAGGTTGGGTATGAAAATAGCAGCAGGTAGAAGAGTCAGAGGAAGCTGTTTGCTCTCATCTGCTGGTTTGGTCAGGGTGGAAGTATGAGTATTAATACAGTCCACTTAAACAATAAAATAACTCCCAGGGAAGAGGAACTATAAACTTCAGTAAATATCAGAGATGTGAAATGCTAAAAGTGAAAGCTCTCTGCAGCTGTTTGGCTCTTTCAGAGTGTTTATTGGTCATGAGTGCTTGTCTGTTTGGTCATGCTTTGCCATCCCCCTTTTTCCCCTAGTATGGGTATATGTAAATTCATTAGAATATTCCTAGTTAATTCAGTAGGACAGTGTTTCTAGATTGTAAAATAGTAACCTGTATAGCTAACTTAATAGAATCCTTTATTAATTCATTTTCTTTTTGAAACAAGTTTCATCTGGGGAGGTCACTGTGTCCTGGCTGTTTCACTTCTAAAATGTACCTTGACTCTGTCCTTCCTTTCTGTCCACCTTCTCTCTGACCCAGCAACTTATACTGGCTTATCACCCTGACTTCATTTTCTCTTAGTTGTTTCACTGTGCTGTCACCACCGGAGATTTCTTTCAGAAGTACTCAGCCCTGCACATTGCAACTAGAGTCTAAAAAACCCACAGACAAACCTTTCTTTTGTCCACAGGACCTACCGTTTTCCAAACTCCTTAGTATGCCATATGAGCTTCTTTCTAGTCTGGCTCCAAAATACTGTCCTAGCCTCCTTTGTAAAGGATAGATGAAAGCGGACTCTGTTGGAGGGCTGGGAAAGTGTCTAGTCTGTTACTTGATGAAAAGGGAAACTGATAATCCTGCATTTTTCTTTTTTTTCCTTTTCCCACCTGGAAAGGTGACAGCTCTTTCCTTATCTTTCAGCCCTTCCGCCTAGAAGTAGCTCAGGGACTTGGTGAGCACACTGAGGGCAGGTCCAGGACAGGTTAGCCTTGTACCCTCTGCCACAGCGGACACGCCTTGTCAAAAACCAGCAGATGTTTACAAAATATCTGTCAAATTGAATTACTGAATTTGCTTGGCTCAGATACTTTGTTTTTCCCCAGATCTTTTGTGTGGATTTTTTTCTTGCTAGTTCTCAATTGTGGCTTATGCCTTTTCTTCCCATTCTCTTTGTAATTATCAAGTAATTTATTAAATGGAGACAAGCTTAACTAGACATTAAATATTGCAGGTGTGCAGCTGAATTGAGCTGCTGTCCTTTAACTAGGAACTCACAGCTGTTTGTGTTGTACTCTGTGATGGGATTTCACTTCACCTCGTTTGATTATGTGATATCATGTGTATTGTAAGATGAAAAAATGCTGATACTTCTGCTCTAAGCACTTATACAAAGGCTGGTACGTTCCCAAGAAATCACCATACAGATATTAGGAGGCCAGTTCTAGAGCCCTTGCAACCTCTGATACTGCTCCTCTCCTGGAATTTTTTCACTTTCATTACTTTGTTCTTGATAGGGAACGCCTCAGTTGTTCCTGAGGCTCAAATATGACCATTTACCATATTTTAAAAGTATTTCTTTTGCTCCATAACATTAATTGTTGAAGCAAGATTTGTTTGTTTCTTCCTAAGAGATCAGTAGTGTGTCCACAAGTTGGCTCCTTCTGTGTTTTAATTATCAGACCTTATCTGCCTGCTTTATACATACATTTGTCCCATCAGAAAGAGTTGGAGCTTTATATAAATGTAAATTTTAGTCCTGGGTTATGTTGTGCCACCAGTTTGCTTTCTTTTATGGTTTCATATAACAATTGCTAGAGGTAGACACTGATTTTATAGTACTTAGCTCGATGCAGAATTTAGTGTAAGCTGTTAATAAAGGATTGTTTGGATATACTATGCGGTAAGCCCACTGGTTACAATAACCGGTATACGTGGATCTGCTCTTAAGGACATACATGTCATGCTGTTCCTTACCAGTTGTGTGTTCTTAGGCGTGCCACTTCATTGTCTTACTCTTTGGTTTCTTCTTTGAGGTGTTGTGAGAATTCAGTTCGTGTTTGATGTTTGTGTGCCCTCAGTATCGGCACGCAGCGTTCACATGCCTGTAGTGCTAGGCATTGTTCTGGCTGCTCGATACACTTGTGACAAAAAGCAGACCAAATCCCTACCCTGCTGGGGTTAACATCTGACTTTAGTTTTATCTGTCAACTGGATAGAATCCACTTGGTGGGAGAGCATGATCGTTGAAGAAAGCACCTGCTAATGTGGGAGATGGCAGAGACGCAGGTTCGATCCCTGGGTCGGAAAGATCCCCTGGAGGAGGAAATGGCAACCCACTCCAGTATCCTTGCCTGGAGAATCCACTGGACAGAGGAGCCTGGAGGCTACTGTCCATAGGGTCATAACGAGTCAGACATGACTGAAGTGACTTAGTGTGCCCATAAAAAAATTAATTGAAATATGTACTTAATAACCCTATTTCTGTGTAGTTTAGTGCATGTCTGCCTTGTAGAGTAGGTGGAAGAGAGAGCCCTTTCCCATACAATGGCAGTACATATTTGTGGTCTTGGCTTAAAAAAAAAATTGACTAGAGGCTCTGCATCTAGTATTTTGGATTGTTGGTCTTGGGATACTGACTGTAGGGCCTCTTCCTCTAGCTTTTTGCTTTTTAGGTGGTTTCTAAGATTCCTGAAGAGGACTCAGAGAATGAGCTCTGAGTGACACGTTTGATCCTTTGAACCTTCTTTGTGAAAGCTGCATTTGTTCAAGTAAAGTCTGAATGGCTCAGAAAGGATGCTGTGATGTTTAGCTTACCTAGTCCTGTCTTATATCACTGGTTTGTTAATATCTGCAGAAACATAAGCAGCAGGAATATCTCAATGCATCTGATTGATCACTTCTCCTATAATCATTTTCATGAGCAACTGAAAGAAAAACCTTTTGGAAAAAATCTTTCTTTCTTTTTGTGTCTTTTTCTGGAAACAGAAAGCACTGTGATAGTTTTCTGACTGTGGGATTCTGGAGTTCAGACATAGGAGGGTATTAGTGACCAAACATGACTTCCTTGGGGGCAGGGGTGCTGGTTGTCAGCAAGTCTAGAACTGTCTATTGAAAGGAATGGGCAATCAATCGTTCCTTCAGGACACAGTCACCCATCTCACATTCCGCTGAAGGCTGGGTTCATGGTAGTTGGAGTATTTAAACCAGGGTTAACATATAGCCTGTGTTATTGTGAGAGATACTTGGGGTCAAGGTAGGACCTCGTCACGTGGTGGCTGTTTGCACTATTTATTTCCTGTATTTTCTTTTAGGGAGGGGGAATAAGTAGTTTGTAGTAATGAAAAAAGGCAAGCTTTGTGGCTTTTTTAAAATTGAGTTTTGATTTAGGATATTTTATGTTGTGGATGTTTTTTGAAGGACATGAAATTTGGTTGTTTATTTGGAACCTTTTTGAGAAAACTGGATCTCTGACACATAAGCAGTCATACACTGAATCCCCTCCATTTATTGCTGCAGGACATTTTTGTCAGAACTGTGGGAGGGGTGTTGCATGTTTTTTTATCGGAGCCGCCAAAAGTTGCTCAGACACCCTCTTGACTCAGCTAAAGTCCTCCCTGCCTGGGTGGGTGCTTGTGTACTAAGTACATGCTTCCTTGCTGAGGGCTGCGAACATGTCACAAAAGCTGGATTGCTGTGGAGATTGTTGCAGTGACTGGACTTAGCGAGATTGCACAGGGTCAGTGAGTGCCCAGTTTAGACTGTCTTGGAAGAATTGGCTTGAGGGCAGAGAAGTTTGGAAAGCTCCTTTCTTCCTTTTTGGTGGCGTTGACCCCTGTAAAACCAGACTGAGGCTCTTTCGTTCTTTTTCCAGAAATAGGGTAGCATAGCTCATCTGGACTTGAACTAGTTGGTATTAATCATAGGAAGAGGCTTTGTGCGGGTGCCTTGTATAAATCGTTGAGCTATCCAGGTGGAGTGAAATTTGGCAACAGAGGAATGAGCCCCAGGAGGAGGTAACAATGGGTTGTGGAGGTCTGCAGTCCAAGCAGAAAATTTCACTTCCTAGTCGTTTTTACTGTAACTTCTCTCTCTCAGTGTTGAGTAATGCCCATCTGGCCATTCAGAGAGTTTGGACAAGTTTTCACCCATGAGAGTGCTCTCCTTAAAGATGGTGAATCAGAGTCATTCATGGCTCTTTAAAAATGAGCACTTTTCTGAAACCATCCGTCTACTGTTCAGCAGTCCAGATAACGAGGTACTTTTGCTCTGAGTTTGTTGAAAGCACACACTGACTCAGGGTGGAAAGGGCAAAACCAAAGATTTTTCCTTCTGTTGAATCTGTTCACCGTGAGGATGATTTTTATCCTTTAAATAAAATAAACCAGAACTCTGAATTTTATTAAGTGAGAAGTGTGGGGGAGTTAGTAATGAGGCAGAAATGAATCCTTATTTCTTAGAAAATTCTCCTCATTCTTGTTGAGCTGTGTCCATTGATCAAATTTAAGTCATTGCTTCAGTAGCATGATATAAAACATCTTCCTCCTTTTTGAAAGTTTTTTTTCTTTAAAAATTTCTAAAAAATATGCCATTATCTTCCCAAGTCACCTAAATAAACCAACTCAAGTATGAAGGGATCTGACATTACTTAAACAAAGCAAATGATTCTGATATTTTCTACTTGGGAGACTTTTTCTTCTTGAGGGCCAGCCCTCTCAACAGTGGGAAGATCCAAAGCAAAATCAAATTAAACAATTCCCCTAATTCCCATAAGTAATTTCTAAATTATCCTTTTATATACCTTAGTTGGGTACAGCTTGCAAGTGAATATCACTGTGAGAGCTACAGTTTGCCAGGGTTTAGATCTTAATTAGCTTATGAGATTGCATCCTTTTGAAGCTGTATACCACAGGTTGTTGGCTAGTTTTCCAAAAGCAATTTAAATGCCCACTGTTATAATTAAGCTTGTTACTGGTTGTATGTTCTAGTTATAAACTGTATTTGGCAATTAAAGAAACTGAAAGTGAGGCTTTGGCCTGGAGTCCTTGGGATGCAGTGGACAAGCTTCCACATTAGTATCCTTTTAGGAGAGTCTCTGGTGTGGGTATAATACCTAGATAGTGGGTCATATCTTAGGTCCTTAAGTATTTACTGTTACTCCACAAGTTAAGAGCATTCTTAAGCTTTTACAAAAAAGCCAAAGTTACAGAATGTGAGTTCCTGATTGTGTTCTGTCTCTATATACAGGAGACAGAAATCTAAATTTCCAAATCACAGTCTTTTAGCTGAGAAGTCCTTTTAAAGAAGCATTGTCTTATCTTTAAGAAGGCAGCTTGACTCTGACAGTGAACAACTTAATCTGTTATATTAACATCTCTATTGTTCTGGCCAAATTTCTTGTCTGTTTGTTGAAAGAGGAGTTTGAGGGAAATGTTCCAGGTACAAGACGTGTTTAATCCCTGTTTCTGACCACACAGCATGCAGAAGTTGGTGAATGGCGTTTCCACCATCTCACAGTGAGATTAGTCTGAGCTGGCCCTTGGGAGAGGCTGTGATTGTCAGGGCTGACCTTGATGACAGATACAGTTCTTAGTGGTTTTCTTTGCATGATGCTTGCCTTTTATCCTTTCTTTTCTTCTATTGACTGTTTTGGACTGTTCTTTGCTTCTCAGCACCAGAATGGCATAGTGACTGAGACCATGGGACAAAAGAGTCATTTAGTGTACACGTAGAAATCAATATTAAAAAAATGAGGTTGAGCTTTTCTTGTGTATTTTGTTTTGAAATCCATTTAGCACACATAGAGGAAAACGGACCTCCCGGTGGCTCAGCGGTAAAGAATCTGCCTGCAATGCAGAAGAGTCGCAGGTTCGATCCCTGGGTTGGGAAGATCCCCTGGAGGAGGGCATGGTAATACTGGCAATACTCCAGTATTCTTGCCTGGAGAATCCCATGGACAGAGGAGCCTGGCAAGCTGTAGTCCATGCAGTCACAAAGAGTTGAACACAACTGAAGTGCACTATCTGTGTCTGTAGTTTATGTGGTTCCATCTCTTTGCCCTGCCTGTTTGTGCCCTTCACACACACCCCCAACACCCCTCCATGCAGCTTTTAACATGAAAATGATAGTTTAAGAATGAGCTTAGCATTTAGAACTGGGCAGGAGGAATGCTTCACAGGATGTTAGAATCAGGGAAAAGGAAAAGGGCAAGTGACTACTGTTTGGTTTTGAGGAATAGTGGAAGGATTGATCCTATTTTAAATGTACTTCTTTCTAGTGTTTAAAAAGAATCCTATTTTAAATATACTTCTTTCTAGAGTTCCTTTAAGGTCTTCATTAATAATTTAAATTACTTTCTTTATTGTGTAGAGAGATTAGAATTATTAGAGATACATTTTTTTTCCTTGGGAAAAATACTATTTATGGTTTTTGGGACATTAAGTCTATACTAGTATAGAATAAACTTGAAGTCTTATAAGTCTAAGGACATTTGCTTTAATCCGTTTATACTAGCACTTCCTGTTCTTCTTTTGTAGTAAGTTTTACCCTGACTTATTTCTAGCCTTGTAAAAACAGAGGGAAAAACACCCAGATTATTAGTTTGGTTTCTATCTTTGAGTTCTACACTGTTTCCCATGTACAGAACAAAATAAAACCTGTGTTTGCTGACATCCTTCAAGAGATGATTATTGGTTCTGAGGGAATGACTACCTCTAAAGCATACATTGGTATGCATTATGTGTGGTGTTTTAAGTTAAAATATAACATAATCATCATGAAATAATACACACAAAGTGAGTTGTGATCATAAGATGAGATTGACTTTTAAAAATAAACAGTAGAACTTCTGAGCAGTCTACCTTACAGATCTAAACAGTCAGGCTTCACCTGGGCTTCAGTTTCCTGCATAAAATCGCACTTAGCTTCCCAGTTTAGGATAGTGCCTGTCCTTTGCGTGTCCATAGTGTGCCACATCTCCATCTTTATGGTACTTCCACAGTTATTTATTTGTCTTATTCCTGCATTTAAGTATAAACTATCTGACCATGAGCAGATATTATGCTTCTTACTTTTCATTTTACTTTTCCCTTTTGAATTCTTGAAAAAACATTGAGATGTAATTGATAATACAATAAATTTCACATATAAGTATATTAAAGTTTTGACCTAGTGTCATGCATGAAGCTAGAGACTTCATTACTGGTATCTGCAAAGATGATCAAGAGCGGCAATTAGAATTTGGAGCAGTGTACACTGCCACAATAACTGAAATCAGAGACACTGGAGTAATGGTTAAACTCTATCCAAATATGACTGCAGTCCTCCTTCCCAACACACAGCTTGATCAGTGAAAGATTAAACATCCCAGTGCTTTAGGATTAGAAGTTGGCCAAGAAATTCAGGTGAAATACTTTGGACGTGATCCAGCTGATGGAAGAATGAGGCTTTCTCGTCAAGTGCTCCAGTCTCCAGCTACAACTGCTGTCAGAACTTTAAATGATGGAAGTAGTATTGTAATGGGAGAATCTGTTTCACAGTCATCATATAATTCTTCCTGGTGATTTTTTTTAAAGAATTCTAGAGTGATATTCTATATTCTGTAGAGCAAAATTTCAGTAGCATCTTCCAACGTGTAGATTTATATATAATATAAATATATTCTAATGATTTGTGTGGAAATGCTCACTTTACATATTCCATTTTTAAAATTCCAAGTTACCTGTATTATTATTTACATTATGAATCAGTACATATTTGTTATTAAAAGTAAATCATTTATACATGTAAGACTCCTAACTGCTAATAATTTGGAAAAATAAAACTAGTTCTTAACCTCTAGAGACCAGTGGAGAAGGAAATGGCAACCCACTCCAGTATTCTTGCCTAGAGAATTCTGTGGACAGAGGAGCCTGGTGGGCTGCTGTCCATAGGGTCGCATGGAGTGTGACACAACTGAAGCGATGTAGCATGCATGCATACAACCATTCCACGCTTAGAGAAATGAGCGTATTTACCAGCCCCCCAAAGCTTTCCCATGCTGCCTTCATAATTCTTTACTGCTTCTCCTCTCCATTCCCTGTCCTGAGGCAGCCACTGATCTTTCTATCACTGTAGATTAATTGGCATTTCCATTAATTTTATATAAATGTAATCTCACACAGTATGTATTCTTTTCTTTGGTTTTTGTTGTTGTTGTTACTCAATATAATCGTTTTGGGCTTCCCAGGTGGCATGCTAGTGGTAAAGAACCTGCCTGCCAATGCAGGAGACACAAGAGCTGTGGTTTCAATCCCTGGGTCAGGAAGATTCTTTGGAGGAGGGCATGGCAACCCACTCAAGCATTATTGCCTGGAGAATCCCATGGACAGAGGAGCCTGGTGGGCTGCAGTCCATAGAGTCGCAAAGAGTTGGGCGTGACTGAAGTGACTTAGCACAATAATTATTTTGTGATTTATTCACATAGTAGTGGGTATCAATAACTCCCTTTTTATTGCTGAAAACCATTTCATTGTTTGGATGTACCAAAGTTTGTGTATCCATTTATCTCTTTGGGGGCATTTGGATTGTTTCCAGTTTTCTGCTGTTAAAAGGAAACTGCTGTGAATATCAGCCTACCAATCTTTGTATGAGTATATGGTCTCATTTCTTTTAGGTAAATACTTAGGAGTGGAATGCATAGGTCATATGGCACGTATATGTTTAAATTTTTTAGGAGCTGCCAGTTTTCTAAAATGTTTGTACCATATTACATTCCCATCAGGATTATGTGAGTTCCAGTTCCTCTGTATTCTTGCAACACTTGATATGGCCAATATATTAACATTTTTAACCATTTTAAGAGGCATGTAGCAGAATCTCATTGTGGTTTAAGTTTGTGTTTCCTTAATAACTAGTGATGTTGACCATCTTTTCATTTGCTTGCCATTCATATTATCTTCTTTTGTGAAGCGTGTGTTCAAATCTTTAGTCCACTTCTTGAAAACTGGGTTGTTTTCTTTTTATTGACTTTAAGAGTTCTTTATGTATTCAGAATTCAAGTATTTTGTCAGATATATGATTTGCAACTATGTTCTTCCAGTCTGTGGTTTGCCTGTTCATTCACATTAACAATGTCTTTAGAGCAGAATTTAAAATTTTGGCAAAGTGCAATTATCAGTTTGTTCTTTTGTAGATTATATTTCTGTTGTCATTGCTAAGAAATCTTTGCTTAACCCAAGGTCATAAACATTGTCTTCTAGAAATTTTGTAGTGTTGGATTTTATTTACATTTAAGTCTGTGAATCATTTAGAGGAAATTTTAGTGTATGATGTGAAGTATAGATTGAAATTAATTTTTATATTATACCCAATTGTAACATCTTTTGTTTAAAAGATTGTCCCTTCTCCACTGAATTACCTTTGCACCTTTATAAAAAGTTAGTTGTCTATATATATGTGTGGATCTATTTTATTCTGTATTCTGTCTGTTCTGTTAGATCTGTATGTCTCTCCCTTCTCCAATATCACACTATCTTGATGACTGTAGCTTTATATTAATATCTAGTAGCATTAATTTTCCAACTTTATTTTTTTTCAACCATTGACTATTGGTTCCTTTGCTTTTCTATATAAATTTTGGAATAATTTAATCTGTAACTATAAAAATACTCTCCTGGGATTTTGATTGAAATTTCATTAAATCTACAGATCAATTTGGGGAGAATTTTTTACTGTGTTGAATTTTCTGTTCTGTGATCACAGTATGTCTCCCATTTATTTTGATCTTTTATGACTTCTTTCCATCAACATGTAGTAGTTAGCATACTTTCACATGTATTTTATACTTACTCTTTCTTTAGGATTCTTTACCATCTGAGCCACGAGGGAAGCCCACTTACTCTTTCTACATAGCCTAATTCAAAAGGTTTAGAGACTTTGGTGCTGTTCCTGAGACATATTTATATTATACCTACTAATAATTTCAGTTGTGTTAGTTTTCACCATTGCCTTAGTTTTTCTGAAGAAGACAAATTTCATTTGGAGTCAAGCCAAAGGAGGTCACTGACTACCTAGGTAACTCTGCTTAGATTGAACATCAGTGAAAGACTTTAAAGCAATTGGTGTAACTCATTCTTTGGCTCATATAATTTTTTTTTTCTTGAGGCAGAAGCAAAACTGCTTTCAGAAGTGTTTAGAGTAATTATAATCCAACTGTGTTTAAAAGAATAAATGGCTGAAGAGCTAACTACTTTTTATGCTGGGTAGGTAGCAGCCCTGAGGACATTGGTGACTCTTGAAGCACTATCAATGTTTCTTATCCAGAAAGCAGTGAAGGACATATTTTAGGTTAGGAAGCAGATAATTTATAGGCCAGTGAAGTGCCATGTTCCAGTGGAAGGATTCCTTAGAGGTCATTAGTTCACAGAAAGGGAAAACAAAGCCTGAGACTTGGTGTCATTGGAGGACCATACTATATACTCTTAGTGAATTCTTCCTGAAAGCCAGTCTGTTTCCATCAAAACCTACAGATACATAGCCCTTCCCACTCAGTAGATTATGTTTGATCAGGTTGGGCAGTCAGACTGGAGGGACGGGAATTGGGATTGGGTTGTTAGAGTCAGAGTGGTCATTGATCAGTGATGATGGTGTGACCAAGGCTCATGATGAGAACTTCCCATGAGGGGAAACTGGGGGTGATGATCACTTACATAAACTGGTGGAGTTAACTTCCTGCCAGGCACTATCCTAAGTGATTTATGTATGTGAGCTCCTTTAATCCTAACAGCCTTGTGAGGTGTAGTTACTGTAATTATTCCATTTTGTGAGTGAACGAAATGAGGCACGGAGGGATCAGCAGTTTTTCTAGCAAGCGTTAGAGGTGGGAGAGGATCCGGGCGATCTGACTCTAGACTGTACACTCTGAACCTCTGCACGGCCTGACAGACTGCCCAAGAACGTGTCTATTTTGAGAGCCCATAGGGAAATAATCCCCTCTGCCAGTCTCAGGGAACTTGAGTTTCATGTTTGTTTGTTTGTTTTAAGTTTTAAGACAAGAGAGACTTCTGTCAGTGGTAAGCTTTAGACTTTTTACTTCCAAAATTCTAAATTGAAAATTCCCTAGAACATATAGGTTTTCTAATATTAAGTATATATGTGATTGTAAATGTTTCATTTGTTCAGAATGTCCCTTCTCTTCCATAACTGCCTATTAATCTGTTTTAAATGTTTGTATTCCAAGTTTTTTTTTCCCCCCTCTCCAAAGAAGACAGAATCAGGCTTATGTCAAAATGCAATTGACGGTGGCTTAGACTGGGAATGTGACAAGAGACTGTACAGATACGTATGTAGTTGACTCTTGAACAATGTAGGGATTAGGGGCACTGACCTGACCCATATATAACTTATAGCTGACTGTCTTTATCTGTGGGTCTTCCACATCCGCAGTTCTGCCTCTACGGGTTCAACCAACTGGGGATTGTGCAGTATACTATAGTATTTACTATAGAAAAAACTCCACATTTAAGTATAGACTCGCACTGTTCAAAGCAGTGTTGTTCAGGGGTCAGCTGTACTTATATGGGGCCAGGTATAAGCACTTTTAAAGAATCCCAGCCACTAATAGAACCAAGCACAGCATTGGAGAGCAGAGGCTGTGGAGTAGCTGTCTGCCTCCAGGCAACAGGGCACTTCTGGGTGACACTGGCCGCCTGCCCCTTGCGTGTAGGCACTAGAGAATAGGAAAGGCACTCCAATGACTCTGTGTTTGTGGCCTCATGTGGAAACTTCACAGCATCTCAGCTGCTTGCTCCTTGGTAGGAACAGTGTATCATGAGTTTAACTTGTAGGGGAAATGAGGACAGGAAAGTTGGACAGCATTTTCCACTTGGTAGAGGATGGAGACCAGGGGATGGAAGGGAGCAGAAGAAAAGTAGAAAGTGATGATTTTTAGGTATTTGTTTCACGGTTTTCTATTGTTGAAGGAGCCATACCCACAGTAGTAGCATTTCTGCTTGGGAGTGGGATGGAAGTAGATCTTCTGGAATGTGTTCTGGAGCTGTTCCTTCTTGAAGCAGGGAGCACAGATGATTGTTTGGAAAGGCTCTGTTTCTCAGATGTGCCCACATGTGCACAGTGTCCCAGTTTTTGTTAACTACAGAAGCTAAACAGAGGGTGGTTGGAAAGAGTTCATCCACTTTTTGAATTCTTGGGTGAGATTGTTAAATGATAGCCATGCACTGGCTAAAATGAGAGTCTTTTTTTTCCTGGCAGCAAAGGAGGCCAAAGATGGTATTTGAACTTTGACTCTTCAATTTAAGTCACTAAAAATTTATTGAGTGTGCCAGGTATGTGACATGAACATGAGATACGGAACCAAAGGCTAGTTGTTAAAGCAGTTTATGTCGGTCTGGATAGACCTCCACTTCTCATATAGATTTCTGTACTTCTCATAAAAGACAAAGATTATCATTGATAAATGGTATTAAGAGTCTATCGTTTAAAACTATTCAGCAAATATTACCCATTCTTTCTGAGAAAGTATGGGTGTATCACGATCTTTGGTGGGTCTGTTAGTTTTCTGTTTGCTGCTGTAACAGAATTACCACGCAGTTGGTGACTTAAAACCACACAAGTTTATTATCTTCAGTTTTGTAGGTTAGAAGTCCAGCAGGAGTGTCTCTGGGCCTAAAGTCAAGGTGTCAGCAGGACTGCATTCCTTCTGGCAGCTCCAGGGGAGGTTCCTTTGCCTGGTCCTTTCCAGCTGCTGGCATTTTTTCATGTTCCTTGGCCTGTGGTCCTGCCTTTATTTCAGAGCCAGCAGTAGCAGGCCAGGTCCTTCTCATGACACCATCTCTGTTTCCTGCTTGCAGTCACACCTTTCTCTTCCTCTAAGATTACGTTAGCCCCACCTGGACAAATCAGAGTGATCCGTTGCAGATCAGCTGATCAGCATCCTTAATTTACAAACTTAATTCCCCTTTGCTGCTGCTAAGTCACTTCAGTTGTGTCCGACTCTGTACGACCCCAGAGACGGCAGCCCACCAGGCTCCCCTGTCCCTGGGACTCTCCAGGCAAGAACACTGGAGTGGGCTGCCATTTCCTTCTCCAATGCATGAAAGTGAAAAGTGAAAGGGAAGTCGCTCAGTCGTGTCCGACTCTTAGCGACCCCATGGACTGCAGTCCACCAGGCTCCTCCGCCCATGGGATTTTCCAGGTAAGAGTACTGGAGTGGGATGCCATTGCCTTCTCCGATAATTCCCCTTTGGCATGTCATATATTCAGAGGTTCCGGGAATTAGGACCTTGAGCACCTTTTGGGAGCCGTTATTCTCCCTCCACAGTTGTTGTTAGTCGCTCAGTCGTGTCTGACTTTTTGTAGCCCCAGGGACTGTAACCCACCAGGCTCCTCTGTCCATGCAATTGTCCAGGCAAGAATACTGGAGTGGGTTGCCGTTCTCTTCTCCAGGGGATCTTCCTGACCCAGGAAATGAACCCAGGTTTCCGGCGTTGTCAGCAGATTTATTACTGTCTGAGCTACCAGGAAGCCCCTCCATAGTAGGAGAGACTTTTTTTTTTGAAATTTTTTGCTCATTTTCCCATCAAATGAAATTATTTAAAGCCCTCCCCCTCTCTCCTGTATAATGAATTGTTTCCTGTGAGTATGTGCTTTGTATGTGAGTGGTAGAAGGCTTGTCACTCATTACTTTAATACCTCACTCCTCCTCATTGTGATAAAACCCATCACCTAAACCGTTGACAGTTAGTTTCATAGAATCTTAGTGCTGGAAGGAAGCTAGAGATGGTTGCAGCCAGGCTGGCCTGCAGATGCCTGCAGACACACCTTATTACGTCTCTTCCAACTGGCTGTTCCACCTTTGCTGACATGGAATGGGCCTGCCTTGGGAGATCATATCTTCTTAACAGCTCCATTTTTTTTCTGTTAGAAAATTCCTGCTTTATATTGAGAGGAAGTCCCTCTCTTTGCAGATTTCTGTCGGTTCTTTCTTATTTTACTCTCTGGGGTCATATTGAATAAATGTAATTTCCTCTTTCACACTTGAAGCCCTTGAGATTTTTTTTAAAGACAGCTATCATATCCCCCAAGTATTCAAACTAAAAAAAAAAAATCTCCATTTCTTCAGTTGGGTCTCATATGAAACTATCTCGAGACTCCTTTCCATCCTGGTACCTCTCCTGAGTATGATACAACATGAAGAAGGGGAGACTGAAGGATGGTTTAATAGGAGCATTTAAATGCTGGGGGAATTATTATACAGAGGAGGTTGGTAATATCTCTGCCATTACCACGGAAACAAGAAATCACAGGCTTACATTGTGGCTGAAGAGATTCAGGTATCAGGAAACCTGTCTTAACCTCGTGGATTGAGATAGTACAATGGACTGCCATGGGAAGTTGAGGGATCTTTTGCCCTAGAAATGTATAAGACAAGCCTTTAACCTCACGATTCATTTATTTCATATAAGAGACTTTGCTTTTAGTGAAATGTTCTGCTTAAAGAACAGTCTTGTCACTGCTTGTCATCCATGCCTGATGCCTGGATTTCCCTCTTGTGTTGGCTCATTGGATGTAAGGCATCATCATGACTGCTGTTAATCACAGGGGGAAGGAATATGGTTCAGGGCTTTATGAAGGAAGGGAAACAGTGGCGTAGCTCAGGATAATTAATAGCAAGTGGAGTGACAGTTTGATTCCCTGGTAGGGACCCTGGCATTGTTAAAGGAAAAAATCACTTTATTCTTTCATAGAGAGAGGCAGCTGTAATTCTGGTTGGATGGAATCCAATTAAAAGGAACTGACATGCAAATTGATGATCAGACAGTGTGAGCATAGAAAAAGTCCAAGAAGAGTTCTGTAAGAAGTGGCAGAGAACAGTGTAAGTAATTTGGCATGGTAATGTGAGTAAGAAAAATGGAAACATATGGGTTGGCTACCTGAACAATTATAAGTCTGGAATCTCAGCCAGGAGAGAGCAGGAGGCTACTTGGTTTGATGGGTTTATAGCTACTAAACTTTTAGACATCTTCATGTTGAAACATGCATTTTAGGAATTATATATAGCCTTTCACAATAGAATGATTATAAATCAACCCAAACTGGTAGAGGTTAAATATAATATTCCCAAGAATATATGATGGGAGACCAAGCTTGGCTCTTGGAATGATCTCATTGTACACATACTTCACCTGACCTGATGATGTATACCTAAAGATTTGTGTGAAAATTGACTCCTAAATTTAGGATGAAATAGGAGAGCTTGCCATTTATAGTAATGATATTATGAATCATTTTCAAAAGTGAAAAATCCATTTATAACCAAAGTCATGCCCAATTTATCCTTTGAGTAAATTCATAAGTCCATATGTTAGTTTTGCTTAAACAAAGGTACTTTTCTTTGAAATGAAGTAATTGTAGAGACATGTAGCAGTTAAGCTTTGGAGTAACAGAGGGAAAAAAATGGGCAGAATTTTCTAAGAAGTCAGATATATTGCTTTTTAGGAAGGAAAATTCTGCTTAGGAAGTCAGATAGCCTCTGCTGTTATTATGAGAGAAGGAGAAGGCTGCCCGGTGTATTACAGGGAGATTTATTAGGATCTTTTGGGAACTGCAGCGGAAAAGGCTGTGAAATGTTTTGAAGAATGTGAAAGTAAGACCACAGCATTTTCTAGACTTAATTCAGAAGAAACCCAAAGAAGGTGAAATGGAGTTCAACCTGAGGAAGCTGTTTAAGATTGAGGAGCTAAGACTTTACCAGCAGCAGCGAGGGGACCAGTGTGTTGTGGGCAGTATTTGCAGTCAGCGGGAGAGCGTCCAGTTGTCACAGTGGATGGCAGCAGGGACCATTAACAAAGGAGATTCAGGATGACCAGGTGTGAGTAGTGTGCTGCATTGGTGCCAACTCCAGGTGATTTTGCCCCCCGAAGCCACTCTGCTCGGGTTCTCCTGCCGCTGTCCACTCTGCCCAGGGCTGTCACATTTACTTTCCACCCTGCCCCAGATGGTCCTACCCTCAAGAGCCCTTCCCTCACTTGATTCAATTTTCTGATAGAAGCTTCCTTATCAGGGAGACTTTCCCTAATAATCTAAAGCGAGCACTCTTCCTTCCCTTTCTCTGCTGTACCTTTCTTTACAGCACTTGTGCTCGAGGTAGAAAACAGAAATATTTTTCTCTTTTCTCTCTAGTAGAATTAAGTTCCATAGAAGTTCAGACCCAGTTTGTTTTGCTTACTGTGTTCCCAGCTCCTAATCCATACACATTTGTGGAGTGGAATTTAGGGGGTCTCTGTGATACGATCTTGGAATGAGAAGGGGAATCAGTTGCTGTCCTGTGTTACAATATGTTACATAGTTATAATTCTGACGACCTCAGCAGACAGTGCTGTGAGCTTTGAGAAATAAGTTGGGGATAGTCATCATAGAGAGCTTCCCAGGTATCTCAGTGGTGTAGAATCCTCATGCCAAGCAGGAGACATGGGTTCGATCCCTGGGTAAGGAAGATCCCCTGAAGAAGGAAATGGCAACCAACTCCACTATTCTTGCCTGGGAAATAATCCGTGGACAGAGGAGCCTGGTGGGCTACAGTTCATGGGGTTGCAAAGAGTCAGACAGGACTTAGAGACTAAACAATTCATCACAAGACTGGAGCTGAAGTGGTTCTGTTTTGGTGGTCAAGACTAGGAAGAATACTGTAGACTGACAAAAGGGTAAATATAGTTGCAAAGATTTAGAAATGAGTCTTGTGTTTGGAAATCCATCAATGATCTTGATTTGACTGCTGGAGCACAGGTGCGTGGTGAAACCTGACACAGGGGTGGGAGGTATGGTTGGGAAAGACATTTGGTACATAAGTCACAATCTGATTGTGGTGAGATTTGGGGAGTGGTGAGCCCAAAACTCTACATCTGAATGATACTGTGAAGGAGGGATCAGAAGAGGGAAGAGTGGAGAGAGATAGGATGTAGAGCAGGGGTAGATGTGAGTTTTCCAACCTTGGGATGCAGGATAAAGTTTGGGACCTCCACACTGAAGGACAGAAGAATGAAAAGCAGTTTCTTTTGTTACTGGATGACTGATGATATACTGTATATAGGTAGTGGCTACAGGTTGAAGATGAGTAGCTCTTGTAACTGTTGAGTTTTTTCCATAGGGATAAAGCTGTGCCCTTGGCACGAAAGGAGAGGAAAAGGCCATTTTGGTTCATAGAATAGAAAACTGTAACTGAGAACTCCCTTGGCAGATGGGTAGGAATTCTCTACCCATCTAAAACACTCTAGCTGGTGTTTTGGCAGCTGCATGGCCTCACACAGTTCATTTACCTGCAGTTCTGTTTCTCTTTCAAGAATGGACTTTATTGATATGCTTACATTGTTAAAGTGCAGATCGAAGTATACTGTTGGGGAAATTTATGAATTCCTTTTATAAATACTGGGTAAGGTTAGGAGTCCTTTCCTTTAATAGAAATAGATATGAGGACTTCCCTGGTGACTCAGACGGTAAAGCGTCTGTCTACAATGCGGGAGACCCGGGTTCGAGCCCTGGGTTGGGAAGATCTCCTGGAGAAGGATATGGCAGTCCACTCCAATATTATTGCCTGGAAAATCCCATGGACAGAGGAGCCTGCCAGGCTACAGTCTATGGGGTCTCAAAGAGTCGGACACGACTGAGCGACTTCAGTGTGAGGAGAGTAGATCTTAAATACTCACCCTTCCTCCCCCAACCCAGCAAACAAATATGGAGACATAGATCTGGAATTGCGTTCTTCCTGGAATGTGGTGTCAACAAAGTATCAGAGCCACTTGCACCCTGAGAAAGTATGACCATTTCTAAGAGGTGGGCTGCACATTTTTTTTTTAAGAGCAGACAGGATAGGAGCGACTTTTTGCTGCTTATAGTCTCTGCGTCAGCAGTTGGTGAGGGCTACTGCAGAGCAGAAGCAAAAGGAGGATTTGATTGTGTCGGATGTGCTCCTGGTATTAACCTGCAGGTCGCAGCAGTTCTTGTTCCAAACGGCTGTGTACCAGGCAGTTGGACACTTTATCCTGAATTTTACTCCGTCATGCACAGCAGCTCCTGTAGGTGCATCCCCCTGCCCCCGCCCCCGCCCCAGCACTTCAGCCTTGGTCATTTGGAGTAGTTGACTTGTGGTCTAATACAGAGTGTTGCATAGGCTGCATAGCTCCCTGAAATCTTTCAGGATATGTGGATACTCTACATTTTAGAGTGCTTTCTTTACTTGGATAAGGAAGAAGAAAGAAATGTTAAGGATTGCTTTGAAATAGGTCCATTTTTTAGAGTTTAAACTTGGGCAAAGGATAGAACAGCTTAGTGTCCGATAATAAGTAATGTTCCTAGAGTCCTAGAACTAGGTCCTAATTCCAGCTTTCCCACTTGGTACTTATGTGACCGTGGGGAAAGTTACTTAGTTTCTGCATTTGTAAAATGGGGGATAGTAATAGCACCTGCTCTAGAATGGTTGTGAGAAATATGCAGTAAATACATGTAGATCTTTTCTCTCAAGGACCAGCTTGCAATACATGCTCTTTAAATGTTAGTTGATGAAAAAAAAAAGAAAAATAAATGTTAGTTGATGTTATTCCTGGCTTTCTCAGAAGTCATTGGCAGTTCTAAGGCTTCACAAGATAGGCTGGCAAAACCAAGGCTTTGCTGTTTGCTGTGTCAGAAAGTGACTTGGTGCTAGAAATGATTCAGTGGGTAGGGTGTGGACTGTAGGAAGCTTCAGTACCCCAGTCCACTGGCCTTATATATGAAACAGCTCATTACACTCTCATGTTAGTTCAGTGAAATGGATAAGGAGTCTCAGTCTGCCTCCTCAGGCAGCTTCAGAAGTCAAGCTGAGCTTCTCAGAGTATCTGGGAATCACCTGGGAATAGGATAGATGCCTGCAGCACAGTGGTAGGGGATGGTGGTTGGGACCCAAGAGGAAACAACAGAAGCAGTTGATCCTAGCAAGCAGGAGAGGGGTCACCAAGGAATTTCTGAGTCAGTCAGTAAGGGAGCTTGGTGATAATGGCGAAAAGAAATCTCTCAACTGGAGGAGTCAGACCACCTTGGACGTCACCCCTGACGTGCCACTAATATTGTATGTTACATCCCCATGAGTGAATCCTGTTTCCTTGCTGACCATCAGTTTCTTTGCTGTAAAATGATCAGATGATTTCCTGACTGCTTTTCTACTCTAGACTCCGTGATTTCACCACTTCATGGCTTTTAAGAACTGTTAGAGGCAGGACTGTTGCAGAACACCCTGCTGTAGACTTTGGTCTGTGCGAATCTTTAGTTTTGTTTTTTCGTTCTTTCAAAGAAGTTTCTGTTCAAAAGACCGTGAAGCATTTCATCATTGGTCTTTGAGGGAGCTGTCTCTTTAATCTCTCACGTTTCCTTTTTTCCCCTACAAATGATATCCACAGGACTGCTGTTGTCTTCTGCTCTCTGGATCAGCACTTTTGCAGGGAAATGAAAACATTGCACTTTTAAAGGTGCAGAAAGCAAAAACTGTCGCATCAGAATTCAAGGTTACAGAATTGGTTAGCTTTCTGGTTTGTTTTGCTGAGCTGAAGGAAAAAGATTTGATTGAGTGCTACTGCTTAGGGATAAATATTAATAACCACAAAAATCCCCCAGTGGTAAATTTTTTGCCCTCTTTACAAATAATTTCAAGTCATCATCTAGGACTGGGATTATTATTGTCAACTATATACAAATCTGAGAAATGTTGAGTAAGTGGATGAAGGATGTGATTGGAGAGAAACAACTGGTGGGGGTAAATATCTAGAGAAGACATCTGTTCTGCTTTCTTGATGTGTACATTATTATTTTATAATGTGTTCTTTTAAAAAAGATTTTATGTGCTTACTTAGGTTGTGCTGGGTCTTTGTTGCTGCACTCGGGCTTTCTGTAGTTGCAGTGAGCAGAGGCTACCCTCTAGTTGTGGTGCTAGGACTTCTTACTGTGGTGGCTTCTCTTGTTGCAGAGCACGGGCTGTAGAGTGCAGGCTCAGTGGTTGTGGTGCATGGCTTTAGTTGCCCGAGTCGTCTGGAATCTTTCTGAGCCCTGCATTGGCAAGCGGATCCCCAGTCACTAGATCACCAGGAAAGTCCTGTAGCATTATTTTGAATTTTAATTTGTTACAGTTCAGATACATAAGTATCTAGCAGCTGCCTCCTTATAACATCAGTTGATAAAAATAGTATTAGAAAAAATTTGTCAAAAGAAGTAGAATTTTTTTTTAAAGATTTTAAGAACTGAAGTTCTTTTCTGACATCTGATCTTATTTGTTTGTTAATTTTAGAATATCTCATTTTTTGATTGGACTCAGAAGTGGAAGCTCTCAGGGAGCCTCTGACTCTTGGCAGTCTGTTCATGGCATTTTTCTTTGGCCTCTTTCATTCTCTTGGCCAAAAATTTAGCATATTCTGCAGCTTCTTCTTTATTTTTCTCAGTATGCTGTTTCTTCAGAGCAATATGCTGATGTTTGTGTTGCAGAACACGTGGAGTAACAAGATGCCGAATCCTGGGGGCTTTGGTTCTAGGTTTCTTACCTTCTTGGTTTAGGGGCTTTCTCACAACATACTGGTAGACTTGTCTTTAGAGAGACTGATAAGTTTGTGGATTCTGCTAGCTCTTTTGGGCCCCTGGCGACAAGGCACAGTAGTATCAGTGAGTCCAGGAATATCCTCTTTTTTCACAATGACCAAAGTGAGAACAGTCAAATTGGCATCCAAGATGCAGCACTGTACAGATTTGTGCTTTCTTTCTCCAGTCTTCCTTGGTCTGTAACAGAAATGCCCCTTTCTCAGTAGCAGAAGACTTGGCCTTGGGTCAAGACACCCTGCTTCACAGGGAAGCCCTGTTTGTCATTCCCACCACTGATTCGGACCATGTAACCCTTTCATTCTTCACCCACAGCACCAGCAGCAACTTCTGTGACCATACTCTTCTCATAAAAGGTATTGAACTCATTCATCGTCTACTTCAATGAGTTTTTGGCAGCCAGTGGCCAGGAAAGAGATGTTCAGCTTCATTCTGAAGCGGCCAACTGCCTCTGAGATGCAGCGAAAAAAGAACTGAAGTGTTTTTAAACTTTGATATTCCAAAGAGAAGAATTGTTAGGTTTGGTTTGAGAGTTCCCAGTAATACCCAAGTAGATCTTTACCACAGACTTAAAATATACTCATGTGCAGTTCTTTGGTTTGTTTTTGTTTTGTCCTCTGTCCCAGCTGACTTTAGGGGAAAGGTAGTATGGTATAGTTATTACTTTACATGTAAAATCAATAGAAATATACCAAACACTAGCTGTATACCAGAATTTACCACCATTAAAATAGAGCTGGTCCCCTCTGCTCTCATGGAGTCCACCTGAGTAAGGTACAAAAGTTTGAAAAGTAAGCATAATTATCTCGCAAATAGAGAAAGAAGAGTATGATAGGCATGCTGTTATTTCCAGCAGATCGCCTACCACATAGGCTTCATATGCTAGAAGTGCTCATTAAGTACTTGGAGAGGATAGAAGAGGGGGCATTTGCAGCTTGGAGAGAGATCAGAGAAACCTTTACGAAGGAGGTGATATGACAATGATATTTCAAAAGACAGGAAAGAGTATCCATGTAGATGGGTAGGGTTGACGTTCCAGGGAGAGAGACTAGCCTGAGGAGGTACCTGCCTCCTTTTCAGGTCCTGAAAGTAACTAGGTACAGTGTTGCTGGAGGCCTGGGTTTATGTTAAGGGTAGCGGCAAATGAAAGGCAGAACGCAGGCTCTTTGAGGACTGTCTGAGAAGATTTGAGAAGGTGTGTTATGGGAGTTGTATTTTGGAAAGAGTTGCTAGTTCTCCCAGATTTCAGTGTTTCCTGAAATAGATGTACTGTGTAATGTGGAAGTACACGATCAGATCAGTTCATCAGTATCCCACTGCCATACATGTATGTGCAAAATTTGGGCAGCAAGGTGTAGTATGTAGGGTGTTATATGAAAATACGGGATACACACACATACAGTGTTAGTTTGGACAAGAAATCATTGTGATGCTGGTTGATGGAGAGCACAAATGAGGAAAGGGGTTAGGGAGAGATGTTGGAATCGCCCTGCCCCCTCTACCTCCCACTCCCTGCAGGGGTCCTCAGTTTATTGATAACTACAAGTTATAATCACCTGGGGGTCATAAACTTCTTTGGTACAGTTTGCATGTAGTAAAATGCACAAACCTAAAGTGTGCAAACCAGTGAATTTTGACAAATAGGCATATGCCAGCCCAGTTCGAGAACAGTCATCACCTGAAACATTCCTTAGTCCTCACCTCTAGTCATCTCTTCTCGTTCCTGCCACTGTTCTGATGCCTGTCATCACAGCTGCTCTTGATCTTCGTAAAAATGAAATCATATAGTGTGTACTTTTGTGTGCTTGGCTTCTTTTGTTAGTATTTTTGAGGTGGTTCTATGTTGTTGTATGACTCAGTTCTTCTTTTATTGCCAGTAGTCTTCTGTTGTTAGATATGCAACTATTTGTTTAACTGTTTCTCTTTTGGTGGGCATTTGAGTTGTTTCTTTTGACTGTTGTTAATAAAGCACTGTTGTATAAAGGTTGTTGTTCTTTTGTAAACATAGGTCCTAGATTCCTGGTTTGCATAGATTCCTAGGAGTGAAAATGTTGGGTCATAAGGTATGTACATGTATTTAACTTTGTAAGAAATTGCCACAGTTTTCCAAAGTGGTTGTACCAGTTTACACTCCCACCAGTATTGCACAAGAGTTCTTGTTAATTCATATCTTCAAAAATATTTTGTGTTGCTAGTCTTTTTAATTGTAGCCATTGTAGTGGGTATAAAATGGTGATCTCATTATGTTTGAATTTGCATTTTCCTAATGACTAAGTGGTACTGAACACTCTTCTGTGAGGTGTTTGTTCAAATCTTTTGACCATTTAAAGTTGGATTGTCTTTTTTTTATTGATTTATAGAAGCTCTTTATGTATTTTGGTACAAGGCTCATGTCAGATATATGTAATATGAATGCATCTTCTGGTCTGTGGCTTTAGGCATCATTAGGCAATTTCCTAATGGTATCTTTATGAGCAGGAATTTTAAATTTTGATTAAGTTTAGTCCATCTTATTTTCCCCTTGTATGTTTGAGTCTTATGTGTCATCTCTAAGAAATCTTTACTTAACCTAGGTTATGTTTTCTTCTTTGCATTTATATGCATTTATATTTTGGTTTATGTTTTATCTGATTTTTGTGTGTGATGTGAGTTAGGAGTCGAGGTTCATGTCTTCCCTTTACATTTATCCAGTTGTTCTAGCATTATTCTTTGAAATCACTTTTCTTTTACCAATGAATATCCTTGGTGCCTTTGTTGGAAGTCAGTTGTCTTTTTAAGTCTGTTCCTGCTTATGTCTATTTCTAGACTCTCTATTCTGCTCCATTGACATATTGTCTTTCTCCTAATACCCTTGTCTTGCTTATTGTGCTTTTATACTGTAGTAAGTATTGAAATGAAGTAGTGTGAATCCTCCTACTTTGTTCTTTTTCAAGATTGTTTTGACTATTCTAGCTTCTTTGCTTTTCATATAAAATTTTAGAATAAAAAAAAGCACGTGGGGTGCTTTATAAGAAAGCCCTTTGATACTCAAGCCATATTCCATGCCAATTAAATCAGAATCTTTTGGAGGTTGAATCCAAGTATTTGTCAAAACTCACTAAGTTATTCCAAATGCAGCAAAGATTGAGTACTAATGTGCTAATGGGATTTTAATATGTTACCCTAAAAAAGAAATTCGGTAGTAGATTACTGGAGTGGAATGCATGTGTAGGAGTTCAAATGGACCCCCAAATGGAAGAGATTGTCAGTGCTTATGGAGAGAGGGAGACTTGAATAGACATGATGGAAAGGTAGTGAAAAGCGGCGTGGTCTAGGCGGTTCTCTCTCCTGGGGGACATGCAGTCCCCTCGCTGAAGTGCTGTCTTGTCACTCAGGATCTCCTCACCCTTACCCTAAAAATCGGAGACTCCAAAGCTAAGGAATGCCCTTGGTTGCTAAAGCAGGTAAAACACATTATTCTATAGAGCAGCTTTCTCCTTGATTAGGGAAATGTTTGTGAAATCTGCATAATAATGAACTGGGTAGGCACCTTCTGAAATGATTGTGTGTGTGGGGTTTTTTTGTTTTTTGTTTTTTGCTTTTTTGGAAGGTTTTATGTCTTTTTAAATTTTAATGTTTTATGAAAGCACTGATTCATCTATTCTTACCATAAGTAGGTAGTTTTGTCAGAAGTTCTGCCTCCCTAAAAGGCTTTAAAGAAAAAAGGGACAAAAAGTTGCAATCAAATAATGCTGTTCTTTGGGAACATATAAGCTATGTGGGCTGGTAGGTGTTTGCTTGTGGCTTTTTTTTTTTTTTAATAAATACATTTTCCTTCTTGAAGAGAGTTTGAAGCTAGTCAGCTGAGTCCCTCTTTCTGAAATGCACGTTCCCTAAACGTCTGTAGAGAATTAATTTCAGTCATCGCCGGCAGAGCTTTAATCTCAGCTTTCTGCTCAGTGTTATGGAAAATCCTCTCTAGAAAATAGCCAGTATCTACCTGCTACGGATTGTTAAGAAATTCAGATAAACATTTGATTTTTGAGTGTTTTCCTAGTAGAAACAGCATGAAAAATCCTTTGGTGAGCTGGATTTTAGAGTGCACACAAAAAGCAAGTATTGATGATATATTTGTATTTTTGTATGTGTGACATGTCAGTTGTACTGTTTTCTTATTTCTAAATAGATTTCAAATATGCCATGTCCAACTCCAAACCTCAATTCTCTGTGAGGGGTGAGATATCTTAGACAAGAAAGAGCTTTGGTGTTAGCAAACTTATAACTCCTTTGTGAATACACACACACACACACACACACACACACACACGCACACAAACATATTGTCTTCAAGGCAGGGAGTCCAGTGGGCAGAGGATAGGAGTAGAGCGCTTCACTTTCTCTATTTACCATTGTATTTAACAATACATATTTCTTTCATTAATAATTTTTTTTTCTTTTTTTTTTTCTAATTTTATTTTATTTTTAAACTTTACATAATTGTATTAGTTTCTCGGCCTTTTGGCTAAGATCAAGTGTAGTATCTGTTCTTATCAGTTTTATTAATAATTTTGTAAAGAGGGAGAAACGTTCACCGACTCCTGTTGAAGAACCCTCCTCTGCCCTGCTTATTTATGCTTCGGCTGTGCTGGGTCTTTGTTGCTGCGCTCAGGCATTCTCCAGTCGCAGCAAGCAGGGTCTGCTTCTAGTTGTGCTGTGAAGGCCTCTCATCGTGGTGGCTTCTCCTGTAGTGCAGCATGGGCTCTAGGGCCAACGGGCTTCAGTTATTGTGGTGCATGGTCTTAGCGACTGCAGTGTGGGGTCTTTCAGACCAGGCATCAAACCCGTGTCCCTTGTATTGCAAAGGAGGTTCTGAACTAGTGGACCACCAGGGGAGACCTTTTTTTTCTTTTTCAGAGATCAGATCAGATCAGTCGCTCAGTTGTGTCCGACTCTGCGACCCCATGAATCGCAGCAGGCCAGGCCTCCCTGTCCATCACCAACTCCCGGAGTTCACTCAGACTCATGTCCATCAAGCCAGTGATGCCATGCAGCCATCTCATCCTCTGTCGTTCCCTTCTCCTCTTGCCCCCAATCCTTCCCAGCATCAGAGTCTTTTCCAATGAGTCAACTCTTCGCATGAGGTGGCCAAAGTACTGGAGTTTCAGCTGTAGCATCATTCCTTCCAAAGAAATCCCAGGGCTGATCTCCTTCAGAATGCACTGGTTGGATCTCCTTGCAGTCCAAGGGACTCTCAAGAGTCTTCTCCAACACCACAGTTCAAAAGCAACAATTCTTGGATGCTCAGCCTTCTTCACAGTCCAACTCTCACATCCATACATGACCACAGGAAAAACCATAGCCTTGACTAGACGAACCTTTGTTGGCAAAGTAATGTCTCTGCTTTTGAATATGCTATCTAGGTTGGTCATAACTTTCCTTCCAAGGAGCAAGCGCCTTTTAATTTCATGGCTGCAGTCACCATCTGTAGTGATTTTGGAGCCCAGAAAAATAAAGTCTGACACTGTTTCCACTGTTTCCCCATCTATTTCCCATGAAGTGATGGGGCCGGATGCCATGATCTTCGTTTTCTGAATGTTGAGCTTTAAGCCAACTTTTTCACTCTCCTCTTTCACTTTCATCAAGAGGCTTTTGAGTTTCTCTTCACTTTCTGCCATAAGTGTGGTGTCATCTGCATATCTAAGGTTATTGATGTATCTCCCGGCAATTTTGATTCCAGCTTGTGTTTCTTCCAGTCCAGCGTCTCTCATGGATTGCCATTTCCTTCTCCAGGGGATCCTCCCAACCCAGGGATCGAACCCGGGTCTCCCGCATTGTGGGCAGATGCATTACCTTCTGAGCCACCAGGGAATTTTTTTCTTTTTAAATACCTTTATTTCTAGGATTTGTCTGTAAGGCAGACTTCAGTTTTACAGTGGTAGAATCCTAGCAAATAATTTTCTCTTTTGTTTAACATTTGAAAAGTGATTTCCTATGTTGCCTTACCATCTTAATTAATCATTTCTATAACTGCGTAATAGTACATCAGATTGTGCCATTGTTCTTCTAATGCTCGACATTTAAAATTTTGTACTGTTGTACCACAAAGAGCTTATTTTTACTATGTAGGATTCCCTTCCTTAATTTCTTTGATAGATTCTCTGTTGTAGAATAATAAGAGGGTGGCTTTTTAAGGGTTTTTTTCAGTGTCTACTATCTTTACTGGAGAAGGAAATGGCAACTCATTCCAGTATCCTTGCCTGGAGACTCCCCATGGAGAGAGGAACCTAGTGGGTTACAGTCCATGGGTCACAAAGAGTTATACACGAGTGAGTGACTAGCCACAGCACTATCTTTATAGTGTATACTGTTTTTACACTGTAGCCTATCATCAGCAATATAAAGTATACTTGCCTTACAAATATAATTATTTACATTTTTAGAGATAAAAAGGTATTAAGTTTGTTTCATAACTGTATCTCTAAAAAGCTATCAGATCAGATCAGTTGCTCAGTCGTGTCCGACTCTTTGCGACCCCATGAAAAGCAGCATGCCAGGCCTCCCTGTCCATCACCAACTCCCGGAGTTCACTGAGACTCACATCCATCGAGTCAGTGATGCCATCCAGCCATCTCATCCTCTGTCGTCCCCTTCTCCTCTTGCCCCCAATCCCTCCCAGCATCAGAGTCTTTTCCAATGAGTCAGCTCTTCGCATGAGGTGGCCAAAGTACTGCAGTTTCAGCTTTAGCATCATTCCTTCCAGCTATGCTTCTAAAAAGCTATGCTTGCCCTTTATTTTTGTGTACTAACTGAACTCCATTTATGTTTGCCTTTTACTGGTTTTTGGATCAAAAATTTTTCTTAACTAATGTGAACTTTTAATGTTTTATGTATGTGTGTATGTGTATATATACACACATATATATTAATCCTTTGCAATATTTGTCATGAATACTTTATCTGGCTTGTAACTTTTTATTTTAGTTTTTCATTATAGAAAAGGGAATTCATTAGGTTGAAGTTTTGTTTTCTTTTTTTGACTGCTTCTATTACCCTAGGATGAACAAACTTGTCATCCTTTCAAAGATCTAACACCAATTTTGTTTTTTACCCGTTAATATTTCTTATGGTTTAATTAAAAGGCGTTTCATGGGTCCATTTGATTTCTGTTGGTTTATGTACCCTCTTCTCAGCTTCATTACGGTGAGGACACTTGGGTTAAACCAGGAGCTTGTGTTATTCACGAGCCTTGGGAGAGGAATAGAAACAGTCAGAATTCCTATCTCAGCTTCTGGTAATGTCTACAAGTCTGTGTTTACTCATCTATAAAGCTGGGATGAGAATAACAAATGTACAGAGAATTTCCTTTTAATGCACTTAAGCCTTCTCTTAAGCACTGTTAAGAATCTCAGCTAGAAGTGTTTAAAATACCAAATAGCTGTAACCTTTGATTGAATGTGTGTACCATCATTTCTTGGATTTTTCTCAGTAGTTAGAGATCACATGGGATCTTTGGAGTTTTTTGAAGCTAACCCCTGCCCTTATTATTTGTGGATATTAGGGACCTGGGTATAGAAAAACCTGCAAGTTGAGGATGTCCATCAGAAATACATAGTATGTGCCCCAGATCTGAGTACTTAGTGAGGACTCTGGGGACGCTATAACAAAAATGACTTGGGGAAATAGAATAGAGGCAGTACATATAAGCGGCCTGAAAACACGGGCTTTGACTTGTTTAACTTAGACGTACCACTTACTTATGTGACTTTGGATAAGTAATTTTAACCTTTCTAACCTCAATTTCCTCAGTTATAAAATGGAAATAATTTTGGTGAGCCATTTAATTAAGTAAGAAAATGTGTGTGAAATGCTCAACATGGTGCTTGACCCACAGGAAATGCTGAGTAAATTGTAGCTGGTTTTACTACCTTTATCAACCTAACCTTTATGTAACGTTCATCACCTCTAGAGCCCTTTAATGTGGTGGTTTTCATTTGTGAATCTGGGTGCTTTATATAGAATGGATTTTTAAATGTTCCATGGAGTTTTTACTTGTCACCTCAAGAGGTCGTTTCCTTTTAGGTACCTACACAACTGTGTATACTTAGTTGGCCTTTGTGATGTATCTTTATACCAGTGTCGTCTTACCCAAATTTAACTCTAAAACCCTGTGTGAGTACAAAGGTATCTTATTTAGCTGGGTTGTCCTTGTACACAGCACTGTGACACAGGGTCCAGACCCTTCAATATTAGAGCTTTAGCTCTACAGTTTATTATTTAAGTGACTTTAGGCAAGTCAGTCTCTGGCTTGCCAAGGCCACCCTTTCCTTATCTGTAAAATAGGAAACAGATTCTTCATGAGGATTACTTTAAGTGATGTGCTAAGACGTGCTTTGCATAACAAATTGCAATTTCCCCCCCATACCTCATTGTGCCTAGCTCAATAGTGTTGAGGCTTAGAAAGTGTATGTTCTTTGGGGTTGGAGAGAGATGTGGAGGCAATGGACACAATTCTTAACTCCAGTATTAAGATATGTTCATTGAAAAAGTGAGAATTGTTCTTTGGGGGCAAGTTGTCATGCAGGGTGCTATGGCATGCTCATTAAGACCCTGATACCTTGCCTTGAAGTGTTTGTTTCTTGCTATTGTAAAGATGGAGCTAGTTCCACATAGGTTCTCAGAGCAGGTTCAGTGATTGAACCCTACCTCAAGGAAATAAACTTAATATGTAATAAGTAAATATGGCTTTTGGAGTGTGATCTCTGTGATCAGTCTGGAGGGGTGCGTATATGGAGGCTCAGTAAATACTGGGATGCTGGCTCTGTGGAAGACTCTGACTGAATCAGCCTCGTTTCCCTTAGAATTTCTTTTCGTGGTTGACCACAGGTGTATTTCTTTGTGTCCTGTGTGTTCTCGGTTTATACACATATATATTTACAGTTTGATTTTTAGAAATGATGATGTTGAGGTTTTGCCTGTAGTCAAATGTGGGAGATGCAGGTTTGATCTCTGGGTTGGGAATATCCCCTGGAGAAGGAAATGGCAACCCACTCCAGTGTTCTTACCATTAAAATCCCATGGACAGAGGAGCCTAGTAGGCTCCATTGGGGTTTGCAAAAGAGTCAGACATAACTGAGGGACTGAGTGATTTCAATAGACAAGGCCCAAACATTAGGTTTCCATTTCTCTCTTGAACAGAAAGTACTCAAGTTATAGAGAAAAAAAAAAGTGAAGATATTTAATAAAAAAATTTCTTTGTTCATTTTGGAAAATGCTACCTTCATTCATTCCCTAAGAGACAACTTATTATATTCTGACAGTATCATTGAATAGTCCAAGAAAGTATGATGCTTCAATATAAATTTATTTTTCTTGGCACAGTTTTTGTTCTTAATATTTGTGCCTAAAGGAAGAGGATGTTGTTTCTCATGGGGCAGAGAAGTCCTGGTGTATAGAGAACGGTGAGAGTGCTATTTCCTTGAATATAGATTGGGCTTTAGTTTCCATTTAAGGATGTCTCTGGGAAGAACAAAGGCAGTTCTACTTAGCAGCTTGGGTTTTGCTAATTATGGAGGGCTGGATGTGTTTTCATCTAGTGTGTTCTGCCTGGTCCTCTTTATACTTTTGGGATGTGGGGAGTTGGCTTTGGTTCAGTGAGGTGCCCACAGGTGACGTGTCATTTCCCTCCCAAGATGGTAGAGATGACAGGCTTTCAGATAATAGCTGTTGGGAACTAGGGCATAGGAATCCTTGGCATTCCCATCAGTGTCGTCACTGGGTGGCAAATTTGATAACAGAACAGAAAGGAAAACTGTTTTTGTAAAGCTGTGATGTAGTCCCTATGTGATTAACTCTTTGTGGCCTTTTAAGTATAGAAGAAATTTGCATTAGGAACTTTAAACGTAAGAGTCTTTGATTTTATGAAGTCTATAAAAGTGATGACCAGTTGTCAATATTTTGACGATATTTCCCAGGTGTCCCCTCGGCCCAGTTGGTAAAGACGTTTGAATGTAGTGACCCTAGTGGAACCTTCTCTGAGAAGGGAATAAGTAGTCAAGGCTGCAGCCTGACACCATTAAAAAAAATATTTGGGTAGCAGAAGAGAGCACCCTATTGGGATGTTTTTAAAAAGTTAAAAAAAAACCAATATCCATGAAACTTTGCTACATTGTGTAAACAGCAGACAGTGTTAAGGACGAGCCTCACAGGTAAACTACCATTAGCATTGCCAGAGTGGCTGTATCATCCTCTTCTTGCCCCTGTCAGCAAAGTGTTCCTAGACTTTGGTACCAGGGAGTTTCTCAGCATTCACTGTTGTTAAAACACAGTTCCTGTGGTTTGTTTATCTTCTTTGGGGTTCCTTAGCAGCAAATCCCAAAACCACTCACTTTTTTCTTCCAATAGTATTAATGTTCTAACAGGGGCTATACATTATATTAAAGTAAGGATAGTTCTCCACGGGAAGGCTGTTTTTTAAATGAGACTTATTCAACCTCTTTTTAGCTGGTGTTTCATTACCACCAAGGATTTATAATGCAATAGCTCTGAGGCGAAGCTGGTAAGAATGCCAGCTTCGCTAATATTTAGAGTCATAAAATTCTGGATATTGGACAAGCTCTTAATTACTCTGAATCCGTCTTTGTCTTAATAAAAGTTGGATTGTACCCACTAAAACAAGATGGCTGTGTTTGCATTAATCTCCAAATGTCGGTTAATACCCTTTTAAAAGCTGTCTCTTAGACAAGAGACTTGAAAATTAATTCCCAATTTTCAGCTTAAAATGAAGAGCTCTTCCACGTGTGGAGTTTGAAGGGCTGCCATTTTTCTGATGTTGTAGATCAGGTGCCAATAATAACTGTCTGTTCCTCTCCATTTTTTTTTTTTTTTTTTAAGGTCTTAGGTAAGGGGAGAAAGTCTCTTCTGGTGCTGGTGCTGTGGACTTCTTTTTTTTTCAATCTGCTTCAAAGTAATTAGATAGAGTCCTGTTTTCTCCATAGAGTTTGAATCACTGGGGATGAGGGACCTAATGAAGGTCTACATAGTGGGGATCCTGTTATACATCATGGCTAGAGAAATCTGGGCTTTATGTATACCATTGTGACCAAGCTAGATATTTTAAGTTTTTTGTTGTTGTTGTTCTGTAATGTCTTAAGTACTTACATACTGGGAGGTTTTGCTGTAATGGTAGTTTCTTAACTGACTTCTTCAAGTGCAATACAGAAAATTCTTTTCCTTTTGTCTTTAAAGTCTCCAGAGTATCTACTGCTATGAAACCACTTAGTACCACTAATTCCAGGATTCGTTTCTGTGCTACAGATGGTCAGTGAGATTATAAGGGCTTTGAGAAGATTTTTATATAAATTGAGATCTTCTCAGTTGAGAGTCTCTGTCTGAGGCACTGATTTTTCTTCTCTGCTTCCAAATGCAGGGGTCTCCAGTGTGTTCTATTAACCAGATTCTACTTTGATTATCAGTGGGGCTTGGGGCAGAGGGAACTCGTGACAGGTTTAAGGAGAAGTAGAAACCAATGTACTGTAATCAAATGAGAGGGAACAAGTCATAAAAAAATCTTCCTCTTATTAAACGTGCAGGTGTTGAGAGTATTGTTTTTCTGTATTTCAGTCTTCTCATTTTATAGACATTTTAGTAATAAAATACTTATGTAATAAATAACCATATGCAGGTTATATTAACCGTGCAGACTCCTAGACATCTCCCCCTGGAAATTCTGATTCAGCAGGTCTGGGATAGGACCCGGAAATCTGATTCTTACAACCAAGCACATTTGCTATTCAGACCACTCCGTTTTATCCTCCCAGAGCTCCAGGTTTTCATGGATAATTTGTAGAATACACTTTTCTTTTGTCAAAGCTTTCACCTGGTATGATTTTGTGAGGGGTCAAATAAGTAGAGCATTCTGCAAAAACTTTTTATGTAGGACAGTATCACTGCCCAAACAGACTCTTCAGTATAAGAATGAACTTTTTTGCCAACCCAGTAACTTTTACATCAGTAATAATGGTAAAGGAATAAGGAGGCATCTGAATGGGCAGATACCCCAAATCTGTCATTGTGAATGGTGGAACTGGGGTGTCAGGCCTGAGAAGAGGAGGTAACCCAGGTGCTCTCTCTTCAAACTCTTGGAGAGTTATCATATGGAGGAGGGCTTGCACTTCTGGCGGTCCCCCCAGAGCAGACCTGGGACTAACAAGTGGATGGTAAACAGAAGAAATAAGTGTCATAGAGGAGACCAGTGGACCCGCAGCCTTCATGACATACTGCTTTGACTTCAGATTATTTGTAGCCTGTGGAACTATTATTTTCTGATTTCAGATTTCCAAAGAAATCTGACTTAGGCAGCCGGGTAATCAGAGAAGGAGAATGGAGGTACTCAAGTGAAAGCAGGCTGAGAGGCAGCTTAAGCCTCTCTCCTCCCTGAAGCTAGTGGGACCCTTCCCTAGAAGCTTGGAGCTGCCTGCACGGTGGTGAGTTCTCTTCAGTGAAGGGGGCTGTGCAGGTGTCCCCTTCCCTGCCCCAGCAGGGTGTTGGTGAGCTCTGAGAGGTTCGCTGCTATAGATAGTAGCATAGGTGTGACTCGAAGTGTGGGGCTTAGTGAAGTGTTGGTGTAATGAAAGCACTGGAGGAAATCTGGATCTCTCTTTCAGGACTACTGAATGAGAGATTGCTAAGATCCTTTCTGACCCAGAAAGTATATGGTGTCTTCCTTGAAGATTAAATCTCAGATCTCAGCATGAATGACTGAAGGATATAAACTCTGCGAGGGCACAGACTTTGTTTCTTTGGTGCTACATTTCCTGCAGTTAGAACAACACCTGTCATTAGTGGGTACTCAGTGAATATTGAATACATGACTATGTTGAAGAAGGTGAAATTTATCTAAGAGGATACATTGTCAACCTTCCCCCTCTCCCTTACAGTCCTGGAGATTTCTCTTTTAACCACCTATCTGATTATCCATGCCATCCACCCTCACTCCATGGCTCCCATCTCCTCCTTCCCAAAAGGCAAAGGAGAATAAGGAGATGAAAGACATTGTGGTAAACCAAAGTCCCGTCAGGAAGAGAGTGAAATACCCCAGGCACACGAAGTGGGAAGCCTATTGGCTGATGATTTGACTTGGGTATTTCCTATGATTTTTCAGTTGTGGTATGTTCCTGTTCATGGAGAGAAGTGAGAATTTTTTGTAGGTTTATGGCCTAGATAGTCAGGATATTTTGTGGAGCCTCTGAAGTGTTACCACTTCATCTTTATCCTTGCCCGCTATGTAAATTCTTGTGTTATCCAGTGTCAGCTTAAAGCTGATTAGCATTTTGTATCACCTTTGCAGCTCATAAATGATCCACCTCCCTTCTCGGTGAGCAGGCCGAAAGTCATCAATCAAGGAGGCACCTGCTGCAGGCCTGGCCCCTCCTTGGCCTGTGACTTAGAGAACATTCTAGACTTTTTGTGGGTCCTTCTGTGGCTTGGTCAATGGTAAGGCTTTCCCATGGGAAATGAGTAAAAACTTTGGATATGGGTTTTACCCAGGCAGGTCCTGTGGGTTAGTCTGGACAGTAGAGGCCCACACACAGTTCAGAAGCCCTGGTCCAGCCACACAGTATGGTTCATTGGACCTATTTGATTTTCAAACGTTTTGGAGGCAGTTGTCAACATTTAAAAATTAGGAAATTTCATTTAAAATCCAGATTTGGGGTTATTCTGGCAGTACAGGCATGATCCATGCTGAGTTCCAGTTGGTGCTGAGAGCAAGTGTGCACGAGAGAAGGGCTGGGCTTCCTGCAGTATCGTGGAGGCCACCACCCTCCACAGTTATTATCTGGGCTGAACCTGCTTTACTCAAGGCCCTGTGTTACAGACACATGCATTCGTGACACCCTGCTATAGTGTGTGAGGGTTTTTTTGTTTTGTTTTTGCTGTTTAAAAAAGTCATACCAATTTTAACTTGGTTGACTTAATGGTGAGAGGCCAGCATTTATTGAACTATTATCAAGTACCAGGCATTGTGCTGAGTGCTTTTATATATGTCTATTTATGTAGTCCTCACAATTATCTTACTTTTATAGGTGAAGAAATTAAGGAAGAGAGATGTTAAATAACTTGTTCGAAGTCACCTAGCTTGTTCAGGGTCACCTGTCTCCTGACACTGGCCTGCTGTTTGTACTCATGTCCTTCCAGGAGCAGTAGGCATCAGCTGAGAAGACAGTGACAGTGGCACACTCCTGCATCCCCAGCCTGCGCCTAGGAGAGGGCGCCGGCCCTGCTCCAAGCATAGCTTGTTGTAGTTTAGTTGCTAAGGCGTGTCCAACTTTTTGCGACCCCATAGACTAGCCCGCCAGGCTCCTCTGTCCACAGGATTTTCCAGGCAAGAATATGGGAGTGCGTTGCCATTTCCTTCTGCAGGGGGTCTTCCAGACCTGGGGATTGAACCAGCTTCTCCTGCATTGGCAGGTGGATTCTTCCACTGAGCCACCTGGGAAGCCCCCTAGGCATAGTTGCACAGGGGTATTTGACAGGCAGACCCTTGTACAGGCCTGTTGATTTCCTTCACCCTCTTATTTTCATCATCCATCCTGTTGTTGTAGGATACTTGTTTGTAATGTATCAGGGCCATGTTACGGAGAAGGCAATGGCACCCCACTCCAGTACTCTTGCCTGGAAAATCCCATGGACGGAGGAGCCTGGTGGGCTGCAATCCATGGGGTTGCTAAGAGTCGGACACGACTGAGCGACTTCACTTTCACTCTTCACTTTCATGCATTGGAGAAGGAAATGGCAACCCACTCCAGTGTTCTTGCCTGGAGAATCCCAGGGACGGGGCAGCCTGATGGGCTGCCATCTATGGGGTCGCACAGAGTCGGACACGACTGAAGCGACTTAGCAGCAGCAGCAGGGCCGTGTTATAGTGAATGCAAATAAGTCATTGACATTTAAAATTAAATTGCAACAGGTATTGTCAATAGCTAAACTACTCATTGACAGTGCATTGCTAATTACATTGAGAGAACATCCTAACTGGATATATTTTGCCAAATCAAACTGTAAACATTGGCTCTCTACCAGAAAATTCATTTTGAGTTGCAGAAAGTTTGGGAATTCACAGATCGCTCACCAATCTCAAAATACTGAGTTTAGGGAAACTCGAACAGTGTTTTGCTGAGGTTTCTTGTAGCAGAGGGGAATTCTGGTCTTTCCACTGCTAAGCCAGGAGGAGAAAGCTGTGACTTTGAAAGATTGGGGGTCGGGTACATCTCAGTGCAGGGAGGGTGGGGGGCATTGTTGGGTTTCTCATCTGTATATCTAAGCCACATACTTTAGATCAAGCTTTTTGTTTTCTTCTTTCTTATCTTCCTCTTCCTCTTCCCCTTTTCTTTCCTTTCTCCATCCTTCTCCTACCCTCTCCTCTGTATGTGGACAGAGAAGGAGGAAGGAGGAGGGAGAGAGTGTGCACTAACTCACGATGGGAGGTGCTATTCCTAGTGCGCTTGCTAAGTTGCTTAAGGCTTGTTCTGAGCCCGTGGACCTTATGGACTAGCCCGCCAGGCGCCTCTATCCATGGGATTCTCCAGACAAGAATACTGGAGTGGGTTGCCATGTCCTCCTCCAGGGGATCTTCCTGACCCAGGGATCGAACCCAGGTCTCTTACGTCTCCTGCATTGGCAGGCGGCTTCTTTACCACTGCTGCCACCTGGGAAGCCCACTCCTGGTGCTCGCTGTGGTTTAATTCATTTGATTCCACAATAACTCCAGGGTTTAGTTATGCTACAGATAAATAAACTGAGGCAGAAAGAGTATAAAACATTTGTTCAAAGTCACATGGTTGGTCTGTTCTATTGAGATCTCACAAGTAGTCTGCCCTGAGGCCAGTGGTTCCATCTTCTGACTGATACCGATTGTACTCTGAGGGTGAACATTTAAGCCTCTGTGTCTCTGGACCTAGGACTTCCTTTGGGGCTCTTGCAAGTAGCAGTTTGGTTGGCAGGGCAATTAAGTATGCTGGGTGTGCTGTGCTGAACCCAGGAAGGGAGGGGAGGAATCTAGTCTTTGCTTGTGTTATACATGCTTATTGGTTTGTGGCAGGCGTGATTGACACCAGAATCAAAACGACTTAAAGCAGCTTCCCTGGAGAAGCACTACTCTAACGGTTTTTTTCCTCTTTGTTGCCCCAGGTCCCTTGTGAATAGGATTTAGCTGTGATTCAGCTGCTGCTGTTCTTTTGGTAATCAGTGTGGAGGAGGGAGATGAGGGCTGCTATTAATGGCTTCTTATTTTGCATTCTCCTAATCAGATATCCTGCAGTTATTAATGTACATGCAGGATGCTCTCCGGTGTCTCTGGGTGGTTTTGTTAGGTGTACCAGACTGTTAAGCTTTCTAAGATGGAATGTTTTATTAGGCTCTTGCCTGGGGGTTGAATGGGTGGAGGTTGTTAAAAAGCACTAAGTGAAAGGAATATGGTGTAAAACCAAGATCATGATCTTGGCTGGGGCAGGGGGAGGTGGCCGGTATGGTGTGGGGTATGTGGGTGGGTGGGACAGCAATCCACCAACATCACCTTCTTCTGTTGCCCTGAAAACCTTATCTTGCTAATACTCTTCAGATATCAATAGTGAGGTAACTATTATTAGTGAGTTATTTACTAGGCAGCTAAATGCAAATTCTCTCCCCCATTAGATTTAATTAGGATGAAATCATACATTTAAATAACCACTTCTTTTACTAATAACTGAACTTCTGATTCACTCTGAACCCAGGCAAATGCCTCTTTCTGTATAAACAGCCCACCTGCATGTTGACACAGCCAGGTTCCTGATGTGGGTGCACACGTCTGGGATTTCAGAGCATGACTGGCATGGAAGATCTCTGGCGTAGTTTCTTGCACCCTACCTTGGGGACATACAGGATAGTCCAGCAGACCAGCTGAAAACAAAACAATCACCCAAGCCAGATTCTGCTGTTTCTATTTTCCTGTTTTTTTAGGTGTTTAATGGCTGCATTAAAAAAAAAAATCCTCTACCTGTTTCTTCCATTTAAACAAATGTCTTGAAGAACAGTAATAAACATTTGAGTTGAAAGAATTAGGTCTCTGAGGCTTTTGCTCTCAGACTTGTGCTAATTCTTTAGTATGTCCTTGATGTAGTCTGTGTGGTCTGTTTTGAGAGCGTGTGGATGATGTGATGATGTGATGATGTGTAGAATGGTGGCTGCTCTATGTTCTGTGTGTGTGGGGTGGGTATTTGGGGGAGGGTTGAACCTGCAGTTTGGAGGATCAGAAATAAATAGGCAGCTTGGCTTCAATCCCTCAGGGGCATAACCAGCTAATGAATGAGAGGACTGCTAAATTCCCAGTTGTCTTTGTGGCTCGGAAGACTTAATAATTAAGTCTGGGGCTACCTTTAGTGGGCTAGTGAGGTGAGAGCAAAATCAACAGAAGACATGTAGTTTATAGCGACCTGAAATGTGCAAGCGACATGACTGGCTGTCTTTTTGGCCCTGGGGAGGTGTGGCTGGCCCTGCTCTCACCCTCCAGGAGTGGGATTTGTGCCAGACACCAGCTAGACAAGACCAGCTGCTGCTTCTATGTTTTGTGGACATGATTGGCTGTAGCTTTTGATCAGGACATTGTTCCTAATGAAGTCTGACCGGCATCATTTAGACAGGAATGAATGACAGCTGATGTGCAGGATTTTCCTTGATTGGCAGCATTTGGAACTGGTAACCAGAGGAGGTGAGGGGAGGGAGAGAAGCCAGTTCTGACTGACAAGAGCTTATCTTTATTTAATCTGCCTCCAAGACCCCGAAGCTGAAAATTTAGGCAACTGAAAGAAAGGAAGACACAATTGTGCAACGTAATTAAAGATTCTTGACAAAAACATACTTAAAAATGTGTTCAATGGGAAAGCAGTGAAGAGAGTCCAGGTGTGAGGTTAACACTGCTCCCTTGATGTGAGAAAGAGAGAGCTTTTGTGAGCAGATCGTTAATTTTTATCCAAAATTAAAAAGAGTGATGGAATTTTAAATAATTTTGGCTATAAAAAATTCTGGTTCTAGTTACCGTTTCTTTGACTTGCCAACCTGCTTGGAAAGGTTTCCTGTGCAGAGGCCAGAAGTGGGTATAGAATGTCATTGTTCAGTTGTTCAGTCTCGTCCAAGTCTTTGCGGCCCCATGGACTGCAACACACCAGGCTTCCCTGTCCCTCACAGTCTCTTGGAGTTTGCTCAGATTCATGTCCATTGAATTGGTGATGCCGTCCAGTCACCTCATTCTCTGTCATCCCCTTCTCCTGCCCTCAGTCTTTCCCAGCATCAGGGTCTTTCCCAATGAATTGGTATTAGAATAGAGGCGATCACTGAGGACTTGAGTCTTCAGTGTTTGTGAGTTTTGAGAAAGGATGACAAGTAGGAATTTTAGACTTATTTCCTGAGGACTCGTGTGTGATTTGCTGAGAGCTGATTGCTTGTGTGCTGGTAATGTTTTACACCTGGTTTGGGAGCTTGGCATCCGGGTTCAGATCCTGACACCACCACTTCCCCCATGTTTGTGTTACTCCATTTCATCATCCCCTGAAATTTAAAAACAATTAAAAAAAAATTTTATTTATTTGGCTGTGTCAGATCAGTTGCAGCATGTGGGATGTTCATTGTATTATGCGAGATCTTTCCTTGTGGTCCTTGGACTCTCTAGTTGGCAGTGAGTAGGCTTAGTTGCCGTGAGGCAGGTGGGATCTTAGTTCCCCGACCAGGAAACTAAGATCAAACCCATGTTTCCTGCATTGCAAGGCGTATTCTTAATCACTGGACCACCAGGAAGGTCTCACTTGTTTTTTTTTTTTTAAAGATTTACATTTGTACTCTGCTAGTAGTTTCCCTTGAAAAGTTCATCCATACCTTAATCACCCTGGATAATGCGAGTAAGCAATCTTAAAGTCTGATCACTTCTCTCCCTGCAGTAAGTCCGATATTTTAGTTTTACCTTTTTTTAAACGCACAAATTAGATGTTGCTATCCTTTTCACAGGTAGTGTTTTAGATTTACCTATATGGTTACCAGTGTCTTTGTTCACAATTTCTTTAATATTTTTTAGTGAGTGTCTATTAGTAGTATATACTCGTTTTTAGTTATCGAAGATATCTTTATTTTGCCCTATATTTTGAGAGGAACTTTGGCCGCATGACTCTAGGTGGAAAGTTGCTTTTTTTCTTTTTACCTTGTAGAACTGCTATGAAGATTACCTGAATTCGTATCTAAAGTCCCTAGCATGGTGCCTGGCTTGTTTGCTTGTTAAATAACAGTGGCTCTTGCATTCTCAGAAAAATATTGGAACAATTTGAGACAATGTAGGTTTAGTTGGAATATCTATACTTTTATCCTTTTTTTCCTGTTATTTCCTTAAAACTTGCATTTTCACTAAGCTTCGGATGGGAGTAGATTTAATAAGCAACATTACTAGCTTCAAAGATAAAGTTTGATTCAGCTGTGGTTTCTGTCACTTGCTAGGTACAAGTACCCTTTGCAGGTTATCTTACCTAAGATTTGGGTTTAATTTTTTTTTTTTTTTGCATATAGAGTGGTTATCATAGTACTGTTTCTCAGGGTTACTATGAAAATTGCATGAGAATACACGTAAAACTCTTAATAAAGCCTCACATAGTAGGTGGTTAACAATGTTAACTAATAGTTCCTGTGAACCACTTTTATGATTTTTACGTACAGATGTTATTGACTTTTCTTCTTTTCTGCTCTGCCTCTGTTTTTATTTCCTGTTCCCCACATCCAAGAAAACAAGGTGTGTCTGTGCACGACTTTCTGTTCTGAGGACTAGGAGGGCCTTCTGCGGACTGGTGTCTCTGGCTTGGAGGCTGCACTTTGATACTTGCTTGTCCTTAGTGGGAAAATAGCTTTTCATGCTTAGTATTTTGCTACCTGTAAGACCCTCGTTGACTTATCCAAAAATTATATGCTCTGGTTTTACTTGTGAAAGTGAAATTACTTAACCACTCAGCACCTCCGTTTTCTCATCTGTAATATGGAAATAGTGACCCTTCCTTCCTCATAGGATTGATGTGAGGACTTGATGCATGTAAAGATCTTAAGTGCCGGCATAAAAGAAATGCTAATACTCAAGCTTTCACCATCCTTGCTGTTGTCATGACTCCCTTCTGTGCCATACGTTTGGCTTTTGTATAAACAAATGCTTATGTGGTATATTTTTGTCCTTTACCTGTTTAATCTCAGTGCATGTGTATTAAGCTTTCACATGTCACCTTTCTCATTTGTTCCTTGATAACATTTTCATGGGTTAGGTAGGACATATGTTTTTTCAATTTTATTTTCACATGCAGTAAAAGGCACCCATTTTAAGTATACAGTCCTGATTTTAGAATTGAATCACCACCACAGTCAAGATATAACATTTCTATTGCAGCCGTGAATTCCCTCATTCACACTTACTCTCCCATTCTTACACCAGGGTCTGGGCACCACTGTCTGTTTTGTGCCACTGTAGATTAAGGTTTTCTTCAGTCTTTATATCAGTGGAATTGTATGTTATGTACTCTTTTGTGTTTGGCTTCCTTCACTCAGAGTAGTTACTTTGGGGCTGGCCCGTGGTTTTGGTGCGGCCTGGGCCTTCTTACGCTGTGTGCTGTCCCGTTCGTTGCAGGGATGCACTGTAATGTGTTTAGCCATTCTCCTGTTGATGCTTTGGGGTTGTGTCCAGTTTGAAGCTGTTATGAATAAAGCTGCTGCGAACGTTTAGGTACAATTCTTTGTGTCGATATGTTTTTCAGCTCTCCTGAGTATCTAGGAGTGGCGTTTACTGATATGAAGGGCTTAGAGTCAGAGTCACACAGAAAGGCACCATGCCTGGGTTAGCAGTTGATTATTCATCAGCTGACTTCTCTTTTAGGATGCATTCCATTGGACCGGTGATTTTCATGCTTGTAGAGAACCAGTACTCTTTCAGATGAAATACTGCCCAAAATACCCATTGAAAACAGATGAAAACGTTGTTGACAGACTCCTCAGAAAGTTCAAGTAGCCCTTTTTTGGCTGTTAACCTGCTGAGCACCCATGCTCTTCTCCTGGAACCCCTTTGCAAAGTGCTGCACTCCCAAGGCTGTTTCTTGAGAGCAGAGTCTTGAGGTCCTTAAACATTTCTTTTTCTTTTTCTTCTCTCTCTTTTAATATTTATTTGTTTGGCTACTTTGGGCCTTAGTTGTGGCCTGTGGGATCTTTACTTGCCATATGCAGGATCTAATTCCAGGGATGGAACCTGGGCCCCCTGCATTAGACATACAGAGTCTCTTAACACTGGACCACCACAGAAGTCCCTCCTCTTCTCTTTTTAGTCCCATCACCTTAGTTGTTTCAGAACCAGCTACTGAGTAGTTTACCTCTTCTTTTTTGGTGTTTTAGAGGCAAGAAACTCTCATTCTTTAAAAACACAAAACAAACCAAAAAACCCCGTGAATGCACAGCACATAAGTTAAGGCTGTACAACTGGTGAGATTAGAGACATTACCACTTGCTTTGCTGTTCACCAGTGCTGAGTATGTATCTTCTTGACCCAAAGGGTCCTTTGGGGTATGTAGGGTCAGAGAGGTCCATTCAAACTCTTAGGCTATTTACCTTTGTCACCCGCTACTGTTTATAGATGGAAGAGATGCCAGTATGTTCCATTGCCTATTCTAAAGCAGTGAGTCTCATGTTATCAGAGCCCAGGTTATGAAATTTGAAATGCACTTTGCCTCCCTTGCACTGTTAAAACTGCATCAGAGCATTTTAATCAACTTGCTTTCATTGAAGTGTACAATTTTTCTTCTCATTACATCTGCAAGCTCTCAAGTTTAGAGACACGATCTCCTTGGCTAGACTAATATTGCTTGGTCATTCTTGCATGCAAATTTAAAATTTAATATCTTGCTACAGGTCTGTTGAGTTTTATGCAAATTTCAATATAGATTATATTTTGGAGCTGTAAATTAGAAATTACATTTGGGGGTAGTAATATTTGTGTGGGCTTAGAAAAAGTAATCTTACATTGCATGGTACATGGCATTTCTTCTGAAGAAATGGGATTTTTGAGTATTTTCTGTGGGTTTAGAAGTTGTTTTGTCCAGTTGTGTTACTGGTAATAAAAAGACAAAAACTATGCCAGTTCTTACATCAACATTTAAAAAAGAATAATTATTATTTTTTTTCACTGCAGTAGGCCTTTGTTGCTGCATGGGCTTTCTCTAAGCGTGGCAAGTGGGGGCTACTCTCTAGTTGCGGTGTGCAGGGCTCTCATTGCAGTCTCTTTTGTTCCAGAGCATGGGCTTTAGGGCACGCAGCCTTCAATAGCTGTGGTGTACAGACTCAGTTGCTTCAGAGCATCTGGGATCTTCCTGGACCAGGAATTGAACCTGTGTCGCATGCATTGCAAGGCTGATTCTTAACCACTGGACCACCAGTTGTTGTTGTTCAGTTGTTTTCAACTCTTTGGGACTCCATGTCCGCAGTAACATTTTTTTAAAATGACATTTGGCTATTTGGGATTAACAGTGTTCTCTCATTTATTTCTTCATTGAATATGTGGTTATGCACCTGCCTTTCCTCTTAGGTTTGATATTACATCAGCAAACAAGACAGTGTCTGCCCTTGTGAAGGTTACCTTTTAACTGGGAGAAACAAGTCACAGCAGATAAATAAATATTTGTTATATCTGATAGTGATGCATTCTATGGAGAAAAAACAACACAGGATTTGGGAGTGAGTGAGTGCTGGGAGTGGGGTGAGGGGTCAGGGAAGGCCTCCCCATAAAGTGATGTTTATGCAGAGACTTGATGAGGAAAGGAGGTGAGCTGTGGAATTTTTCTTAGGAGAATGACAGGAAGAGAGACTGCTAAGCACAAGTGTCCCAGGTGAGGACTTAATGCCGTGTTTGAGGAGCAGCGAGGATGCCGCTGTGGCTGGGGCAGAGTGGGAGGTGGAAGTGGAGCAGAGAGGCAGACAGGAGGAGAATCCAGGGAGGGGTTGGTGGCAGAATGGGGGGCAGGTGTCGTGGATCACATAGGGCCTTGTAGGTACTGTGGGAACTTGGGCTTTCGTTGAGTGAGACCCAGAGCTGTGCTGGGGAAGCATTAAGTAGGTGCTGACTGCTGTGTTGACAATGGAGTTTATGGGGGCAAAGACAAATTTTCAGATGATGGAGATGGGACACCAACTTCAGCCATTGCAAATCTGTACCTTTGGAGCTGAAGAGCCTGGGCAGAAGAGCCTGACCTTGTTGAGCATCCTCAAGATTCTTTACCTGTGGCAGAAGCCTAAGAAGCCTAAGCATATGTATTGTTGGTGCCAAGCCGTCTGTGTTTTAACAAGTCTTTCAGGTGACTGATGTACTTGTTAAGAAAGAATGCTGGGTCTCTCCCCGCCCCCTTCCGCCCTGAGTTTCTGATTCAGGAGGTTAGGGGTGGGGCCTAATCATTTGCATTCTTTATACCTTCTTGTTCCTAGGTGATGTCAGTGCTGCTAGTCCAAGGACCACACTTTGAGATCCATTGCTCTAGTGGATAGGAATCAATATATTGTAATCTGGGAAGTTAACTTTCTGCACTTCTGCCTTGCAAAATAATGGTTAGAAGCCTTGGCTTTGAGCCTCACTACCTGGGTTTGACTCCCAGCTTGTCCTCGTATTGTGACCTTGGATAGAGCATTTAAAATGGTGCCTTACACATGGTAAGTTCTTAGCAAAGGCTGGCTATTATAAAATGATATATAAGTCTATATAGAATGATGTGGTACAAACAAAACATGAATAATTTGCCAAATGTAAGCTCTAGAATTAGCATTATAAGCATAATCTTGTTTTTTTTTTTTCCCCAGCATGTCCTGCAGTGTACAGTTGTCCCTCGATATCCATGGGAGATTGTTTCTTGGACCGCCCCCTGCCCCGTTGCCCCCCATTTGGATACCCAAATCCATGTGTGTTCGTCACCCATTCATATCTGTGGGTTCTGCATTTGTGAATACTGAGGGCCACCTGTATTAATAGTTTTGTTTTATACACAGGGAAGTGACTTACTCATAATCATGCAGCTAGTTAGTAGCAAAGATGGATTTCAAATTCGGGTGTCTCTGGCTTCATAGCCTGAGAATTACCACAGCGTGTGTTTCCTGGGAGCACTGAATTGGTCTCACACAGACTCAGGTTTAAATCTGAGTCTTCCCATTTAGTATGCTTGTGTGTGTGAGAGAGAGAGAGAGAGAGAAAGACACTCAGAGGTTTAGATAGAAAGTGAAAGTATTTGCGTTAATTTTCTGTATCTTTGTTAAGACACATTTTCTTTCTATAAAATTGGGATAAAGCATGTATACCTACCAGGGTTTCTGTACTAAGTATAGATGGATTATCATTGTTGGTTGCTTTCTTTCCTAATTAAAAACCTTCACACACACTCACACACACACACACACACACACACACACACAGAAGTCGCTCAGTCATGTCCGACTCTTTGCGACCCCATGGACTGTAGCCCACCAGTTTCCTTCTCCCCCTCAAAAAAAAAAAAAACCCTTCACAGCCAACTCCAATCTAATAAGATGTACTTCTGGGATTTTTCTTAGAGTTCCTTCTAAGAATGGGCTTTTCCTAATATGAACCTTGAATTTTATGGACAGGATTCTTGTCATCAGGAGCTCAGCTTGGGAGGAAGAGATCATGTTCCCTTTAAAAACATCCTTCTGTGATTGGGGTTTTAGAGTCCTTATCTCAGGAAGTTCACACACTGTTAGGAAGAAAGCTTTCTGAGATAAGGCATTTGTGCAGAGGAATGAAGTAGGTGGGAAGGTAGATGTGTGGGGAGACCACATGTCTAATTTTTAAAAAAGCTAGTGTCTCATGGTGGTTTGCAAAAGTGAAAAGTGTTACATAAAAGTCACATTTAACAGTAATCATTGTTATTGTCTTAAAATCCAAGTCATCCATGGATCAGTTGTATGGCAGCCTCATCTTTTGAAGACCTGGTTATAAAATTGAAAAAGCCATTGATTGACAACCAGCTGTCACAAAGCTCTTGAACTTTTACTTCTGTTGTAGCAGTAACTGGTGAAGCCCTTGGTCCCTAGGGATTGAAAGAGAGCATTTATATTCAGAAGATACCTAGACAATACAGGGAACTCTTATTGACCACAGGGGAAGGAGAAACAATAGCTATTAAAAGAACTGCCTTTGAGCCAACCAGGTGGCCCCAACTGTCCTGGGAGCCCCCAAGGCCACCTTTGTAAAACAGATTGAGTCAGGTTCTTAGAGAAAATTATGTCATCCAAAAGAGAAAGCTTATTCTTGGTATCTTTTTCAGAATAGAGGGAAATGTGAGTGTATCAGAGTTATTGTCACAAGTTTACTTTCAGTAAAACAGTTTGCTTAGCGGTAAGTGCAAGATATTTTGGAAAAAAAATCACGGATGCGGCATAAATTCCTTGTTCCTCAGTGATTGTGTGGCCAGGGAGGGGTGGGGATGTGGTGGGAAGAACATGGGCCTTGGTGACAGGCGCTTGACTAGAAGCAGACTCACCTCAGATGTCTCGGAGCCCCAGATTACCCGTTTGTAAATGGGAATATCTTTTAGGATTAAATGAGTGGCCTGTGTGGTGTACCTAGTGTGTACTTAGTCCAGTACTTGATAAATAGTGATGAGGTGGGTACATTTGGGGCATCTAAAGGTCAGTGAGGATGATTCAGGATGCACTTCCTATTTACTGACTCAGATTCCTGTGGGGATGGCCGCTTCAACAGCTTCATGAGATCTAATTCACATACAGTACAATTCACCTATTTAAAGCAGGGGTCCCCAACCTCTGGGCCACAGATCAGTACCTCCTGTCAGTTCAGTGGTGACATTAGATTAGAAATAAAGTGTCCAATAAATGTAATGAATTTGAATCATTTCCAATCCCCTCATATCCCCTGCTTACCCCGCCTTCCCCCAAATCTGTGAAAAAATTGTCTTCCATGAAACCAGTTCCTGGTGTGAAAAAGGTTCTGGGGACCACTGATTTAAAGAATACAATTCAGTGCCTTTTACTGTATTTACAGATATGTGTAGCTGTCATTACAGTTTTAGAACATTTTCATCACCTCAAAAAGAAACCTGCATCTTTTAGCTGTCACTGCCCTATTCCTCCATCCTCTCCCTGCCAAGTTCTTGAAGGCTCCATCTTCCTCCTCTTATCTGTTTTTCAGTTGTGGACTCTGCCAGTTTGCCCGTTGCTGGATCATGTGATCAAAATTCTCCGAATCTCTCTGCAAATAACCAATTTAGCTTTTCGCCTCTAAAGTATTTGTTTCTTTGAGTGTTGAAGCAGCTGCTGCAGCCAATGCAGGGGCTCACCATTTTGCACTTTGTGGCCGTTCATATGGCAGCTTTATTCAAAACCGCTCCTGTGCTGCTTAAGTTATTTGTTTTGTACAAAAACAGTTCTCCCTGGCTTGGGGCTTCTCTGCTGCCATGTTGACAAATGTTGCTTCTAGTGAAATACACAAAAATAAATAACAGCAAGGGAGAAGGGAGCACAGAGCTAAGTGAATTCATTTTGCTTCTTGAGTACCATTCTCATTTGTTTTAAAAACCACCCTGGCATTGCAGGCAGGAATGGAGGAGGCAGGGGAGCCACAGGAAAGGAATGGGCCACACCTGATTCTTCGAAGGGACTGGTTGAGCAGATGAGTTGAGGGGTGTCTGGGATGTAGGGCCTGGGGTAAGGAGCTTACAAGGAGTCAGAGTGCTTTGCAGATATTCACATCACAGCAGTAGCCCCCATTTGGGTCGTCCTTAGAGTGCGTTTGGTGCAGTCACTTGTTTTGTCATTCTGTTTATGCTGAGGCTCCATTTAAGGCTTGCTGACTCAGAAATGAATGATTGCAGTTAGTTCGTGTGTGACAGTGTGGTAGGGTGTGTGGGCAACTGGGAAGATCGAGGGTGTGAGGCTGTTGGAATTCTCAAGTGTTCAGGCTGAAGGTCTGACTTAAGTGAGGAGGCAGAGGGAATGTTAACAAGTACTGATTGCCTGTTTTGAGCCAGGTGTTTCCACAAGCATCATCTCATCGAATAGTCAACAAAGGTTGGTGGTCTTATCTCTGTTTTACGGAGTAGGGAGAACAGAGTTTTGAGAAATTAAGGTACTCACTTGTCAGCAGTGGAAACTAGGGAGTGAAATAAAATGAAAATTCATCGCTTCCTGTCTTTGGAACCTGTTCCTGTTCCACTGTAATAATAAGCAGTAAAAGGTATGGAAGGAAAAAAAGGAGGGGGGTCGCTATTGGAAAATAAGAATAATGGATAATAGTGGCAAGTGGTACAGACCAAAATGTGTTGTTTAGAAAAAATAATGTTGCACATCTTTTTAAAGAGTTTTTATTAAGTAAGCATCACCGAACCCACTCCCCCCAAACAAAACTACAGCAATGACAGAAACTAAAGTAACTTCCCAAGTGCACGTGAAGCTTTCCTTGAGGTGGGTGATGGACTAGAAAAGAGATTCCCCTGAATGTTCACAAATTGTCTTAAGGAGCATATTGGTGAGGCATTGGCTGACAAATAGCCTAATTGGCTATGTAATGTGTGGGACGTTTGCTTAGCCAAAACTCAGCTGTCACTCTGGGTCTTGCAGGTTGATTCCTGCTCATTTGCTCAGTGACTTTCAATGTTATTTATTTCCTAAATGCTGTTAAAATTTTTTTTGTGGGGTGTTATTTCTAACAAGGACTGCCTTTGGAAAGGAGAGACAGAGAAACAAGAGTCATGTGAAAGGGACTAACTCCTTTTGAATTTTTTTCCTTGTATTATTCTGTTCAGTGGAAGTATGAGGAAGAGTGTATAGACAGGCAGAAGGAAAGAAGTCGGGTGAAAAGAATGTAATATTATTTAGGTCTTAACTCATTCATAGTTGAACCTGAAGGATTTTTTCTCAACATATAAACTTCTTCAGCCACAAAGTGAAGTGAAAGTAAAGTTGTTCAGTTGCATCTGACTCTTTGCAACCCCATGGACTATACAGTCCATGCAGCCACAAAAGAAATCGACATAAAACAGGTGCTTGCATATTGCTAGGTACCATCAGAAGGAAGGAAGTACAGTATATGGTTTAGGATTAAAAGAGTCTGAAATCCAGACTTCCTAGGTTTGAATTCAGTCTCTACCACTTAGTGGTTGGATGTGACCTTGGACTGTACTTAGCTTTTCTGTGTATTGGGTACTTTGTTTTTAAAATGTTGATTATAAGTAATTCCTCTTTTGTGGAGTTGCAAGAACTCAATGTGTTACTTAATCCACATAAAGTTTTATAACAGGGCTCAGCACTGACCACTCACTGGAAATTAAATGTTATGACTGTGATCATCACAGATGCTGATTTTCCTTATTACTTCTCAGCCCTTCTCTTCATTGTGCATACAGACAGAGTCCCTACAAACAAAATTGCCTATGTACAAACCAGTTCGATAAGTCCAACAAAGTTAGCCTAGCTACCCAACTAACACAGTCAGCTCTATACATCCTGTACTGTAGTAGATTTATAATGTTTTTCACACAAATAATACATGCAAACAAACACAAAAATAAAAGAGATTTTACAGGACAGTGCTTTGAGAAGTACAGGAGTACCAGCTACATCACCGCTGCTGTGACGCTTGCTTCTGGACATCTTGGGCTTGAAATCAAGATACTGCACTACTGTGCTCTACACAGGGCTGTGCAGTAAATACACAGACACAACCACTTGTAGAGCGTGCACCCACGGGACGATGTACGCAGACACGTGAGCTAACGTGTGTGACTGGACATGTGCATACATGCCTGCATCTTTGAAACTTCACAACTTGAAGGTTTGTATGTAGGGAACTCACTGTGTGCCCAAATTCCCTCTATTCAGATGCCCAAACAGTGCCCTCATGCTGGCCCCGGAGCCCTCTTCCTGAGTCTCGCTGGTCTGGTGCTGGCTCCTTCGGGTTCTGTTTTCCATCAGGAGCAGGATATCTGGACCTAGGAGAGTGAGCAGGCCGGGCTGGGTCCTGACTCTTTGAGAGGTGCTCAGCCTCTTGGTGGGAGAAAACACAACTTGTCAGAACACAGCTCTAGATTGCCCAGGTTTCCTGTTGGGTTCTGGAGTCTTTCTGGGCTCCTTGTTGTGGATCCATGCCAAGGCTGTCATTTGCTGAGCCAGGAATAATACAGGAATTAGTCTTTTTCTTCTTTTTACTAAGCACTAATCAATCTGCAGCTAACTCTGTATCTAATTTCTGAACCAGATGGCATGAATAACTGCCCCTGAATGTGTTTGCCAATAAAAGGATAAGTTTAAAGCTTTTAATCAATGCATCTTACACTCAGTATTTAAGGTCAGAGTCTTGCATGAGACTTTATTTTGATCAGGATAATTGTTGGGATAAAAATGAATAGTTTTTTTAAATTATGACACTTGTGGGTGACTATAGTAAATTAATCTTCGAGAGGATGGAAAATTGTCAGTTTCATAAGAGTTCTCTTACTCTTTAGTCCTTCAGGTCATTTATGGAAAAATGTGACTTTAGGAGGAAAGCATTCTTTATCAGTTGGGAAAGAGATAAGAGACTAATGTAAGTTTCTAAGGAGTCACTGATGGATGGACAGAGGGGAAATTGGAAATGAAACTAAGTATTTTGGATCTGCAGTGAGCGGCAGGGCTGGAGCTATGGCTGCTGTTTGTATTTTAAGTAATGCTATGCTATGCTAAGTCTCTTCAGTCGTGTCCAACTCTGTGCGACCCCATAAACGGCAGCCCACCAGGCTCCCCGTCTCTGGGATTCTCCAGGCAAGAACACTGGAGTGGGTTGCCATTTCCTTCTCCAGTGCATGAAAGTGAAAAGTGAAAGTGAAGTCGCTCAGTCATGTCTGACTCCTAGCGAGACTCCTAGCGACCCCATGGACTGCAGCCTACCAGGCTCCTCCGTCCATGGGATTTTCCAGGCAAGAGTACTGGAGTTGGGTGCCATTGCCTTCTCCGATTATAATTGTGAGTTTGCAGCATACCTTTCTCAAAGGAAGCCATGCTTCTTGACCCAAGAGTGTATTGTCTAGTGTTTAGCAGTATCTAGTGTTTAGATAATGGCTCCATTGAATGGCCGAGGGCAAGTCAGTTCACCTCTTGGACCCTCAGTTTTTATAATTATAAAATGGCTATGATAGTGTTTCTTCACAGTTGGAAACATTTGGTGTGATCACATAATGTGAGAATGGGAAGAGAAGTGTCTGATGCATAAGAAGTGATGAAAGGAAGGGTTTCTTCCACTTCTGTGGAGAGATCACCTGGCCTGCTCTCACACATTTTGTCTGGGCTGCATCTGGTTACATGCAATATTGGAGTTTTCCTACCTTATGTCAGTAAGTTGGAAATTGTTCCTGTTGACCTGGTTTTTATGCCCCGGAAGGGGATGAGAGGAGTGATTAGGAAGCTGCCAAGTTCTGGAGAAGCTTTGTGGTAATTCTCCTTGTTGGTGCCTCCCTGGGTGGACAGTTCTGAGTATACCAGGGTTGGTGGATCTGGAGAATGAGACTCTGCTTCTTTGGCTGTGGGGACAGTAGCTGGACTTTCTAAAGTTGTTTCCTCTTCCATAACATGGGGATGCCAATAACTTGGGATGCTGTGAGGGTACAGTATGGGTGGTGGTTGTGAAAGACCGTGGTAAGTGGCAGGAAACTCCAGAACTGAGCGGCAGGGATATTTTCATCAGCATGAGCTGGCAGCAGTATTTATCCAAAAGTCAGTTCTGGTGTTTTGCCAAATGTTAAAGGCTCAGGAAATACCCTCGAACTCAAGGAAGCTCTTGTCTCTTCTCCACAGCTGGAGGAGCTTGTATCCAGAAGGCAGGACAGCTGGGCTCCCAGGATTTCTGAGAGAGTGGGCAGTCCTCCCTTAGCTCAGGCTCTCAGACCTGCGGGCTAGTCATGGGGGATTGTAGTCAAGCTGGTGGTGAACAGTGCTGCAGTAGAGACCTCTGGCTGCTGTAGGTCGGTTTCTGCTGTTCCCCTGCAGTCTAGCAGTGGTCTGCTCTCCTTTGCCACAGCTGAGACATTGTTTCTCAAAGACCTTTAGGAAGACAGAGCTGGATCTGTCTTGCTTCCCATTGTGCTATTGTATGCAGAGTATCCTTGCTGTTCTTTCCCTTTTCTGATGACTTCACAGGTGACTAAACTGGAAGGAGAAGCCGCAGAAAGATTGCCAAGCACCTCCCTCCATGCCTCCTCCGCCCCAGACCCCGGCGCTGTGTTAGGAGAGGCTCTCGCCTGGCAGACGGGTGGAAAGGCCATCCAGTACAGACGGTGGCCCCAGGAGATCATGACGCGCACAGAGCAAGGCGGGAGGCGCAGCAGAGGACAGTTCAGACGCGGGGAGTAAAGCCGGCTAGTGCCAATTAGTGAGCAGTCTTTTCTCTCTCTCTGAGGCTTTTGACTTGACTCTGTAGGATGTAGGGATTTGTTGGAGGATGTTAAGTAGTAGGCGATGACAGTATGAGGTCACACTTGCTTATGGCAAGATGGATGATGAAGGGTGGAGGTGCTGGGACAGGAAATAGAAACCCAGAAGACTCGCAGTATTTCAGGTGGGAGGTCCTGTGGGGGCTGCCTGTGTAGGGCGTTGTCAGTGTGGGTGTCAGGAAGTTGTGAGAGGTTTTGTTGGCACAGGGTACTCTGACATCTCAGTGCCTGCTTTGGGCCAGGAACTTTCAGAAGTTTACCTACAATAGCTCATCTGATTCTTGCAATAGCAGACAGAGAAAGGTAGTTTTGTTTTGTTTTGCCATTTTGCAAGTAAAGAAACTGAGGTGTATAGGTTGTGTAGCTTGCCTGAGGTTTCTTGCAGCTGGAAAGCTGTAGAGTAAGGATTTTAACTTGATTCCATCAAATTCAAAAGTCCTTTCTCTTCCCATTACACCACACCATGGCCCTCAAGACACAGCCCTCATGTCGTGGTTTTGCATTAGCAAATAACTTTGCAGGGACTAGTCTATTAATAGTGATCTCTTTTAAACATTCCCATGAGATGAGGGAACACAATTAATTGTTCAGCTGAGGGATTAGAGCCATTGGTGAGGTTAAGGGACTTGACACAGTCATCTATCAAGTGGTTTTGGGGAGAGCAGGCAGGGGTGAGGTTTGAAGCAGACCATGTTGAGACTATAGTCTTACAGAAAACAAGAATTTGTCAGCCCAGTTTTAGAAATCTGATCTTTCTTTTAATGCATAGATTAGGAAAACTATAGGGGAGATGGTATGCAAGGCAAGTCCCTGAGGACGAGATGGCACAAAGCGTGGTGGCGTCCTGAGGTTACTTCATAGTCAGACTCGGTCGTTTTGCATAGTCTTGAGTTAAAACAACAACCTCCCCCAAACTAATCATCTTTATTAAGCGTGGAAATTGGAGTAAGGGTGAAGAAACTTGTCTCTTAAAAAGATCTCAGTAAAACATTTTTTCGTTTGCCATAAGAATTGTTTTGCTGAGCTTAATAATTAGAAGGATTCTCACAACGCAGCTTCTTTTTCTTCCTGTTTGATTTTACATGTTTGATATTACTATTGGTTGCCATGGGATACTTAGAGTGACACAGAGAGCAACATTATGACACAAAGAGCCATGGGGAACCCTTGTTAATTATATCGTGCCCCCATTCCTTGTCTCTTTGTCTTTATTACTACTGTTATTTTTAAAACTTTTATTTATTTATTTTTTATTACGCTCCGTGGGCTTCTCTCTAGTTGCGGCGAGCAGGGGCTGCTCTCTAGCTGCAGTGTGTGGGCTTCCCATTGCAGTGGCTTCTCTTGCTGCAGAGCCCTAGTTCCCGGCCGTGTGAGCTCAGAAGTCGGCTGCACATGGGCTCAATAGTTGCCGCTCTCCGTACTGCGGTATGTGGGGTCTTCCTGGACCAGGGATAGAACCCATGTCTCCTGCATTGGCAGGTGGATTCTTTACCACAGAGCCACCAGGGAATCTCTCTCATTATTACTAAATTATTTTCTATTTTTGAGAGATGAATGCAATGAGTACTGTGGGTCCTGAGGATGAGTCTAGAGCTTTGCCTTTTACTTTCCTGAATACTTTGGGCATGGGGGATCAAGAAATAGATCACTAGATATCATCTTGTGATATGAGTTGAGGGAATTACATTGGGAAGAGGGAGTCAAGGCTAGGGGTTGGAAAGATGCTGGACTAGAAACCTGAATGATTTCACATTTTGTAAATGGTTGTCCCTGGATGCCGCGTACCTTCGTGATTTAACTGAGCCTTGCAAACGGAGACCACACTTTGGCCAATCCTCAGCCTCTATTGCTTTCTCTCCAGAAGCAGAGTAAAGATAAAACATTGGCTGAGCGTGTGTGGCTGGTAGAGCTGTAGCTAGTGAGGTGGCCACCTGCCCCCGTGAAACCTTGTTTGCGTCAGATACTGGTGAAGTGATGCGGTTTCTGTAGACTGGGTGCCAAGTATGGGGAGAAGGACGTGACAGTCATTTACAGTGTCATATTTAGTCTTTTGCAGATGTGCTTACAGTTTTAACAAAGGAGGAGAAGAAATTATAGGGTGGGAGAGAAATGCCTACAGACAGCTTGTTAAAGCCTAGGAAGGAGGAAACTAGTATTTGTGTTTTAGGAGCGCTAAGCCCTTGCTTACACATCAGCAAGCAAAATATTGGCATTCACTTCTGACTTGAGGAAGGCATGTCTGAAGTCAATAGAAGGAAATACCTAAACACAGGCCTCACGCAGAAAGAAAGGAGAGCCGTGGAAATGCTCAGGATTATCTCATAAAAGCCTTTTGTGTATTTGAAGCCTCTAATGAAATCAGCCTTGTTCTCTAGGCCAGACAACTCCAGTTGTTTTTCTTACCTGTCTTCATTGTATCTTTTCTCATCTCTTCTATGCTTTTGCACCTTTCTCTGTTTCTTCCTGTTAAATAATACCCATCAAAATTGAACTTGGGCCCTAATATGTATTCCTCTTCTCATTTTCTGTCCACCTGTGTGTAGTGTTAGTGCCTAGAATGTGGTGGACACATAAAGTGAGTGTCTGCTGAATGAGTGAAAGGAGATGCACCTGATTTCTTTGCTTTAAAAGTCAATATTTGCTTTCGGGCAATTAAAAAAAAAACCAAAACCCTTGTTTTGTTTTTCATTATAAACACCAAAATTGTTGGCTTGTATTGCCACAGCAGAGCAGTATGCAGTGGGTATACTTAGCTGCTGCTGCTGCTAAGTTGCTTCAGTCGTGGCCGACTCTGTGCGACCCCGTAGACGGCAGCCCACCAGGCTCCCGTCCCTGGGATTTCCCAGGCAAGAATACTGGAGTGGGTTCCCATTTCCTTCTCCAGTGCATGAAAGTGAAAAGTGAAAGTGGAGTTGCTCAGTCGTGTCCGACTCTTCGCGACCCCGTGGACTGAAGCCCACCAGGCTCCTCCATCCATGGGATTTTCCAGGCAAGAGTACTGGAGTGGGCTGCCATCGCCTTCTCCGATGCAGTGGGTATAAAGACATATAAAACTTTTCTCAGAGAAGAACGTTCTTCTCTCTTAATTAACGTTCTTCTTAATTAGCTCCTCAGTCCCTGCGTTGGTGCCTCTCTCCCTCTTTCACAGCTTCACTTCTTTCCTCTCACTCATTTCTTCATTCAAGAGCCTTTGACAACCTCTGCTGCAAAACAGGCATTGTTTTTAGAGCTGAGGGTATTGTTATAAACAAAATAAAGTTCCTGTTCTCATGCAGTTAATGTTTCAATGAATTAAGGGACATAATTGACCAGAAAAATGTAATTCTTTTTGGTGACAAGGCTTTCAGATAGTGAGGTTGGCAGCTGTGTGGGTGGTAGTATTAATGATTGCTCTTTTGTCAGAGACTTGTTGGCAAGGGAGGCTGTGATTTCACTCTTCTTTCTATTTACACAACCATCTACGAGTCCCTATGTAGCATTTTACCTGATGTGTAAGATTGTGTCTGGGCAGGATTTTGTCAGTTATCATTTATATATCCTTTCTTGAAATTGGATTAGATCCCTTTGATTTATTTGGAGAGAGAAATGGGTAATACACAGGATGTTTCTGCTGAGCATCTATTTTGCTATGAAGTGTGTTTTATTTACATTTCATTTTTCAGAGATTGGTGGGTTTTTTCTTCTTTTCCTTTTATACTATTTTTCCAGTTTATTAAAATGACCTAATTAATATTCTTAATGCCTCCCATGGGTTTCAAGAGTTGGAACACAAAGTACATGCATCAACCCTATGGATTGATGAAAACCCAAGACTGTGGCATTCGTTAGTCCATTCATTCAGCAAATGTACAAAGGAAGGACAGTATATGCTTCTTCTCTACAAATTTCACAGTCCAAGGTGGCAGTGATATACAGAAATATAAATGAGACTTCTTGAGGGTAAATAGGCCAACAGAATTCTGAATAAATAGCAATGAGCTTAAAAGACATAACTAAGTAGGTCAGCCTGGTTGTCCCAGAAGGCTTCACAGAGGAGGTGATCTTTGATCTGGATCTTGAAGAGTGAGGATGTGTTTGCCTTTCAGGTCCAGCTGAGAGAGCTGAATTTATTCGTCTTGCTGTAATCATTGGGGTGTTGATCCTGAGGGTGGCTTTCTCTCCAAGCACTGGACTTGGGGATGGTGGTCTCTTTGCAAATACATGCAGCCTGGGTTTTGTTTGTTTGTTCATCTCTGAAGCAGTTGGCATATAAACAAGGTTGACACCAGGACTACTACTTCATTTCGTTGCTGCTTTTGTTCATCCATAAGTTCAGATGGACAGGCCTTCAGTTTTCACAGTGCTGCATTCCAGTATTTTGGGTAGTATTTATTGTGTGGTAACTTTCTGACGTAGGCATAGTTAGTAAATGAACCAGGAACTAGCCGTTGACCCTCTCCTGCCCTCCTCCTGTTCAGATAACCTGGAGTAAACATAAGAAACAAATCTCGGGGGGCTTCCCTGGTAGTCCAGTGGTTAAGAATCTGCCTGCCAATGCAGGGGACACAGGTTTGATCCCTGGTGGGAGCTAAGATCACACATGCTGCGGGGCAGCTGAGCCCACGCTACAGCTAGAGAGCAAGCGTGCCAGGAAAGATCCCACGTGCTGCAGCTAAGACCTGAGGCAGCCAAGTAAATAATAACAGTAAGAAAAGAAGCAAGCTCTGTTGTCAGCATGTTTGGTTACCAACTCAGAACTTGCGGAATGGCCAGGGAGGTATCCAGCGAAAATGTATCGGGGAAGTCCCAGAACAGGAGGTATCCAGCGAAAATGTATCGGGGAAGTCCCAGAACAAAGTGTTTCTTTTAAGAGTTTAGAAAAGCTCATGGACGTATTTATTACTTGCTGAAAGGCCCAGTGAATTTTCCAGTCTCCTCCTTGTCCTGAAAATTGCCTTCAGTTGTTAAAGTTGTGGAGCTTTTTCTTTTAACCCCCATCTGAGGTCTCTTAAGGGCGAGACAGCTGGTGAGAGAGTAGACCTTTCTGATTTTTGTGTCCTCGGGTAAGAGATGCTCAGCATTATATTCTGTATAGGAAGTGGGCTTGCTAGTTCATTTCAGCCCTGCAGCTCACCCTCATCATTATTAATGCTTGGAATAAGGGCCTGTTTTCTCTTTATGTTAGCAGAAATATGGGAAAATAGAGATATGAGTGAGGATGATGGTAGGATCATTTTGAGTATGTAATAAACACCTCGCAAGTGTTGGCTTATTTAATCCATATGACAGTCCATTTTGTTCATAAGTAAACTGAGTCACAGAGAAGTTGGACATTTTGCCGAAAGTCACACAGCTGTCTGCCTTGGACGCCTGCACACTTGATTGCTTCGCTGTATTCCTTATTGAGATGACTGAGCCAAATGCCTTGATAGTGTGTGACTAGTCTTCAGACGGCTCATGTCACCCTGACAGTTGTGCACTGGGGAGGCAGATTTCATCGGCGTCTGTCAACAGGCGTTACACCTTTTCAGTGAGACCCTTGTTTGTGTGACTGTTCTATAGCTTTTGTGATTTTCTTATGGCTTTTAAAAACTCTGTTTTTAATGTTTTTAACTTCCCCGCTTCTGAATATAAAGAACCCATTTCAAATATTGGAAACCTTTTGGAAGTTGAACCTGACTCATAGGTCTTCATGTTTTCCATTTTTTTTTGTCCTTGAAGGGTTCACTTTGCCTTTCTGTCAAAGAGAGGATCCCATACAAATAGAGGCTTTAATGTTTGCTTGCAGCACCCCCCCCCCATTTTATATTTTGACTTTTGGTCTAATAAATGAAAGAAAAAATGTTTAATGTTAAATTGAAAATGGAAACCACTTCTTTCACTATGAACTTAACTCTGTTTCATCATATGATATAAACTCAAGCAATAAAGCCCTGCCCCAAATATAAATGTCATGTCCTGTAAAAAAAAAAAAACAAAAAAACACAGATTAACATAAAAACTTAGCAAAGTAGTTTCATTGGGGATGAATTTTTAAAATGAAGGTGTATTTATGGTGAAAACAGAGAATGGTTATTCCAGACCATAGAGAGAGGCTCCTGTAATATATTTTAAATTGATCACTTATAAATCACTACTTTCTATAGAGGCTGAAAGGCATAGAAATCTAACTCCTTTATGCAAAGAACTGCTATACATTTAAAATAATTACAAGGGACAGTCGTATACAAATAGAAAAGTAGATTTTGAGATTCAGAAAACTCAGATGAGAAGTTTCTAGCTATATAAGGTGGTTGCAAATAGACTTGAAGGCAGATAGATTTTCCCAGTGGTCTGCTGACTTCTTTTTTAGTCTTGTTTAACCAAATAAATACAATGCTGAGAGTTGCTTTCCGTTTCCCCCCTCTAGCTTGGGTCTATCCTGGAGTCTATGGACCAAAAAGTCTGTAGCTTGCAAGGCTGATAAAAGCCTCTCCTCTGCTGCCTAGAAATGGCCCTGGATCAGCAGTTTGTCATCCTGCCCTGAGAGGGAATAGGTTCCAGATCTGGTCTCTAGCCTAGATTCATTGGGATCCTCTGTGCCATCCCAGAGTGGTGTGTTGCTTGATAAATGTAACATCCTCCAGCTTTGTCTGATAATGTGTCTGGCCTAGCTGCTGTGCTGTGATTGGAATCAAAACATATGGCTTGTTATTAGGGCAGTGACTGGCTGTGGAGAACATGGATGTCTGTTGCTTTTCATTGCTCATTGATTTAGTGAGTTAGAATGCCTTTCCTTTGGTGCTGGCTTTAGATAGTTCGGCCCTGTTGGCCATTTTGTAAGATTGTCTTCATGTGTGACTTGTGTGTATTTCCTTGATCTAGGCAGGGTATACAGGGTCAAGGACTGAGGGGAAGGGATAATTGTTTACAGAAAAGGTGGAGGGGTGTGGATTTGAAATGAAACAGGAGGCTGGGGAGTGTAGGCTTCCTCTGAATATCAAGGGCATTCTTTAAACCCCTAGTTAACCTCAGAAAGTCCTTTCTTTGCTCTCACAGTAGGGAGTTTGGCTGGCTTGAGCTAATAGTTGGAATCAGAACCAGGAGTTGTGGGTTAAATTTCTCCCTGGCAAAGGCCAGTGTTTGGGGCTTACCTCTACTCGTGTCCTGCTGCCCCTCTTTGGATCTTTTTAAACTGTATACGGTAAAGACTGACTTGATACATATTTTGGTTATGTTTTAGATCTTTATTATGAAGCTTTTTTTTTTTTCCTTCTTTCAACACATTGATTGAGTACCAGTTATGTCCCAGAGCCTGTTCTTGGTCTTGGGATATATTGGTATACAAAAGAAACAAAATCCTAAGTCTTAGAGTTTATATTCTAGTAGACTGTTACATTACAGTGTTCATTATTTGAGAGGACCAAGGTTTTAGTCATAGCTGAGGTGGCACTCTGGCATGGGTTGGGAGAAGAGACTGGATTCAAGTCCTAGGAACTGTCCTGACTTGCTGAGTTTCTCTGAGCCTCAGTTTTCTCACCTGTAAAATAAGGAAATTGAATATTCTTTTTTTTATTATCAATAAATCATACTGAATGATTTGTAGAGTCTTCTTCCAGTTTTGTAATTTATGATACTGGTTCCCCTGAACATTTCATTTCAGCCCATTATCTGAGCTGGGCTTGTAACTGATGATCAGTCTTCGTGTGTTAATTTGAAAAAGACTTTTTAGACTAAGAAAGAAGATAATTGTTTCTGGAGAGTTGATATTTCTACATATGGTCATGGGATTTTTTGGTAAGTGTAGTGAATTTATAGATTTTTCTAAAGCATTACTCCAGGACATTTTCATTCTTATCACAATGAACGTCAGAGATAACATTTATTTTTTAAAGTCTTCACATACAGGCTCTTCTTGGCACTGTACTTGCTGCTGAAGCTACAGTGATGGGGGCCTGGCTTTTGAAATAATGTTAAAAGAATACCATGGGATAGAATTTTTAAAAACTCTTGAAAACAGAGTAACTTCCCAGCTTTTAAAAAGAAAAGGAAAAAGCAATAAGGAACTGTTCATTTATTCTGTGAGCATATGCGTACTTTTTACATAAAGTCTGAGTTTCCCTTGTGTCCTATGAACTGGTTGGTTGCAAATGAGAAGAGTTGCCTGTTTTTACACGAGCCTGAGAAACACTCATCATTGGGTAAGAAATAACTTTTTTGTTTGTGTGAAATCATAAGACAGAACCCATTCCAGCATACACCTCCAATATAAAGCTCAAGGATGGAGGCCTGTTAATCAAGCGGAAGTATGGGAAGTGAGAAATGAAACACAAGTCTTATTTTTCACACCTCTAAATGAGTGACTGCAAAGGATGAACTTAAAAATAATAATGCAACCTTTTTCTTGCATCACACCTTTTAATAAGGCAGTTTAAAAATATTTAGGGTGAACCTTCATCAGGATGCGTGTAATTGCCTCAGCACAATTTAGGAGTCCTTTGAGGTGATGCCTCCGCAGTGCCCAGAAGCCTGGAGGCAGATGCCTGGGGGGTTGAGACGCTCTGTCACTCACTGATACATTGAAGATGATTTGGTGGAGACCTTTCAGGATTTGGGATCTCATTTTCCTCTCAAACGCATGCTGTGGGGTAGAAGCCATGACAGGAGTGTGTGGTTTACATCTGTTTATAAGTTACTGATGTTGTAAGAACAGGCATGTAGACATCCTTGGTTCTGTCTGCCTCTGTAACAATATCTCCTCGTCCTTTTCGGTCCATTTCAAATACCTTCATCTCTGTGACATCTTTTCCTGACCACCCCCAGCTGGCCATCATCTCTCTCCAATATGTTTCAGACAGATTAGACTGGCGCTTTGTGTTTTTATTCCAGGTTGACCACTTGGAGGCGGTTTGATCTTGGGCAGATTACTTTGCCTTTCTGTATCTTCATTTCCTCATCTGCAAAGTGGAGATAATATAAGCATCTACCTTTGAGTATCATGGTGATTATGAAATGAGTTAGTGTAGGTGATACACTTAAAACAGTGTCTGGCATTGTGCTGCTGCTGTTTTATCAATATTATTATTTTACTTCCCTCTTGGTATATAGTTCACGTTCTTCTTTGCTACACTAATGTATTTAACTTCTCTGCCTTAAATTGTGCATGATTCCTTCCAGCCTGAAATTTCTTGTAATACCTAGCCTGGTACCTTGGACATGCTAATGCTTTGGCTCACATACTGTGAGCCCCCTGGATGATATCATGGAACATTTTTTTTTTTTCTTTTTTTTTTTTAATTTTATTTTATTTTTAAACTTTACGTAATTGTATTAGTTTTGCCAAATATCGAAATGAATCCGCCACAGGTATACATGTGTTCCCCATCCTGAATCCTCCTCCCTCCCCATACCATCCCTCTGGGTCGTCCCAGTGCACTAGGCCCAAGCATCCAGTATCGTGCATCGAACCTGGACTGGCAACTCGTTTCTTACGTGATATTTTACATGTTTCAATGTCATTCTCCCAAATCTTCCCACCCTCTCCCTCTCCCACAGAGTCCATAAGACTGTTCTATACATCAGTGTTTCTTTTGCTGTCTCGTACACAGGGTTATTGTTACCATCTTTCTAAATTCCATATATATGCGTTAGTATACTGTATTTATGTTTTTCCTTCTGGCTTACTTCACTCTGTATAATAGGCTCCAGTTTCATCCACCTCATTAGAACTCATTAGATTCAAATGTATTCTTTTTAATGGCTGAGTAATACTCCATTGTGTATATGTACCATAGCTTTCTTATCCATTCATCTGCTGATGGACATATAGGTTGCTTCCATGTCCTGGCTATTATAAACAGTGCTGCGATGAACATTGGGGTACACGTGTCTCTTTCCCCTCTGGTTCCCTCAGTGTGTATGCCCAGCAGTGGGATTGCTGGATCATAAGGCAGTTCTATTTCCAGTTTTTTAAGGAATCTCCACACTGTTCTCCATAGTGGCTGTACTAGTTTGCATAGTTTGCATTCCCACCAACAGTGTAAGAGGGTTCCCTTTTCTCCACACCCTCTCCAGCATTTATTATTTGTAGACTTTTGGATCGCAGGCATTCTGACTGGCGTGAAATGGTACCTCATAGTGGTTTTGATTTGCATTTCTCTGATAATGAGTGATGTTGAGCATCTTTTCATGTGTTTGTTAGCCATCTGTATGTCTTCTTTGGAGAAATGTCTATTTAGTTCTTTGGCCCATTTTTTGATTGGGTTTATTTTTCTGGAGTTGAGCTGTAGGAGTTGCTTGTATATTTTTGAGATTAGTTGTTTGTCAGCTGCTTCATTAGCTATTATTTTCTCCCATTCTGAAGGCTGTCTTTTCACCTTGCTAATAGTTTCCTTTGATGTGCAGAAGCTTTTAAGGTTAATTAGGTCCCATTTGTTTATTTTTGATTTTATTTCCAATATTCTGGGAGGTGAACATTTTGTTAAGAGTTCAAAACAGGGTGCATTCTCATTCTGAATATTAGAACCTTAGAAGTGAATGGGGACTGATGTTGTTTATTTCTTAATTGCTGAGACGGCAGCACCAAGGCCAAACGCTTATGGTCTCCCACTGAGTGGCCTGATAAGAAGGCTAGCCACTCAAGGCTTAGGGACCTCATTCTCTTTTTGCTGATATTACTTGCATAAATGAGATGGCTTCTGATAATTCTCTGAGCAATTTAGGCCAGGTTAATACTGACCAGTAATTTCCTGAGGTGCCATGTAGTGGCAGGAATGTGATTTAGGTAACATGGGCCCTTGCTAGCTAGGATGAACACTGGAAGACCAGCTGTGCTTCTGGAATAATGAATGCCTTTCAGAGGAACTGCTTTTATTCCCAAGAGCTCCCGTCCCTCCCTTTAAACCATCAAGGGAGTCCGAATGGTGATGAACGGAGAGGTGCAGGACTGAACTAGCTGGTTGTGGATCTTTCCTCAGCAGTTCTAGAGACAACTGCGATTTAGGGCATTCTGGCAGGCTCACACCTTGGTTGAAAGTACGGAATTAAAATATACAAATGATGAGTGTGTGGGGAAGACCTTATGATGAGTGTGTGGGGAAGAACTTTCCAGCCAGGTTAGATCTGCTTTCCCAAGGTAAGTGCTTTGACTCCTGCAAAACTTGTCTGACTTCGTCATGCAAAAGATTGCACTTCACTTATCAGCCAAACCCTACCACATTAGGAGAGTGTTGTTGGCCTGACAAGTATGTGGTTGTGGGAAGCCAGTGTTGAGAAGCTGATGAGTTCTTTGACTTTGGGCTCTGGAAGAACAAATAGCTTCTTGAGTTTAAACTTGCCAAGTATGAAGCAGCTCTGGTCCTAAGACTGCAGCTTTGTCAAGGGTGCTTACTTCCCTCTGGGCCTGGGATCCAGACAAGGATAGATGAGGATTCATTGTCCTTCACAGACCCAACAAGGTCTTCCTGTCCCTCTCTCCAGGCTGCTCATGTAATTGTACTAATATTGCTTCTGAGAGATTTTAAGAATTCCTCAGAGGGATCTGGGGAGGATAGAAGGACCTCCTTGATAGTTTAGAAATGTTGCTCTTATCTCTTGATTGACTGCATACTGTTTTGGTTTCTGCTTAGGCCAAAATCTCCTTGCTGGTTATGTTGTCTTTGATCCACACCTTCCCCATAGGCTGCATCATATGGGAAATGCTTTAACTGGGTTTCAAAAAGTTCTCAGTTGTATGTGTGAAGTCCAGCCAGTTACTTGGTTTTTCAAAAATTGTGGTAAAAATGCCCATAAGATAAAATCTACCATCTTACCTATTTTTAAAAATAGTTATTTATTTTTGGCTATGCTGGATCTTCGTTGCTTTGCGGGTTACTCTCTAGTTGCGATGTGAAGCCTTCTTGTCAACAGCACTGGCTCTAGGGTGCACAGGCTTCCATAGTTATGGTGAGGGAGCTCAGTAGTTGCAGCTCCCAGGTTTTAGAGCATGGGCTCAATAGTTGTGGCACATGGGCCTAGTTGTCTCACGGTATGTGGGATCTTCCTGGACCAGGGATCGAATCAGTGTCTCCCACACTGGCAGGCAGATTCATTACCATTGAGTCACCAGGGAAGCCCCATCTCATCTATTTTTAAATGCATAGTTCAGTAGTGTGAAGTACACTAACCCTGTTGTGCAACCAATCTCCAGAATTCCTGTCATCTTGTAAAACTAAAAGTCTTTGCTCGTTAAGCACTAACTCCCCACTCTCCCCTCTGCCAGGCTCCTGGCACACCATTTTGCCTTATGTCTCCATGTACTTCACTACTCGAGGTACTTCATATAAGTGGAATTTTGGTATTTGTCTTTTTGAGACTGGCTTATTTCGCTTAGCATGATGTCCCCAAGATTCATCCAAGTTTAGTATATATCAGGATTTCCCTTCCTTTTTTTAAGGCTGAATAACATTTCATTGTGTGTATATACTGCATTAGGCCTGTTCTTTCATCCGTCTGTTGACACTTGGGTTGCTACCACTTCTTAGCTATTGTAAATAATGTTGCTATACATATGGGTGTGAACTATCTCTTCAAAATTCCTGGAAATAGAACTGCCATATGACCCAGCAATCCCACTGCTGGGCATACACACCGAGGAAACTAGAATTGAAAGAGACACATGTACCCCTATGTTCATCACAGCACTGTTTATAATAGCCAGGACATGGAAACAACCTAGATGTCCCATCAGCAGATGAATGGATAAGAAAGCTGTGGTACATATACACAATGGAGTATTACTCAGCCACTAAAAAGAAGACATTTGAATCAGTTCTAATGAGGTGGATGAAACTGGAGTCTATTATACAGAGTGAAGTAAGCTGGAAAGAAAAACACCAGTACAGTATACTAACACATATATATGGAATTTAGAAAGATGGTAAAGACAACCCTGTATGCGAGACAGCAAAAGAGACACAGATGTGTAGAACAGTCTTTTGGACTCGGTGGGAGAGGGAGAGGGTGGGATGATTTGGGAGAATGGCACTGAAACATGTATAATATCATATATGAAATGAATCGCCAGTCCAGGTTCGATACAGGATGCTTGGGGTACACTGGGATGACCCGGAGGGATGGTACGGGGAGGGAGGTGAGAGGGGGGTTCAGGATGGGGAACACGTGCACACTCATGGTGGATGCATGTTGATATATGGCAAAACCAATACAATATTGTAAAGTAAAAAAAATAAAATAATAATTAAAAAAAAATTCCTCTTTCAGTTTTTTTGGATATAGACCCAGAAGTAGAATTGCTGTATCATATAATTTAATTTTTAATTTTTTGAGGAATGGCCATGCTGTTTTCTTTTTAAGAGTTGCATTTAAATTAGCTTTCTCAGGCTTTGATGTCCAGAGTGCTTTGAGTTGTTCCTGAATGGGTATTTCTTAGTCTTCTGCTCTAGCACACCTGAACTTTGACACACTGTTCATGGCTCACTTTGGTCCTTGTAGGTTGGTACTTCTCATTAGATTAGACCCAGAGGACAACCTTCTCAGGATCCTGGCTAAATAGTGGAGAAGCAAGTTGAATCTTTGAAAGCCTGAGCTTGGGTGCTTACCTGGTGCCATGCTTCTCACCCTTGTCCTCAGATAAGAGTTGGGATGACATGGTAGCCTCCTAGAAAGTTGGATGGTACAGCCCCAGTTGTGTTCTTCCTAAATCTATCCTCTGCCTTTGGGCTCACATCATTGGAAGTGGGTGAAGCACTAATCTACTCACTCACTCACTGCTATTTATATGTACTTGAGGGAGAGTTAGAGACTAGATTAGAAAGTGAGTTGCCTGTGGATCTTACTGCTAAACAGTTGGGTGTCTGTATGTGGGCAGCAGGGAATGAGGGATAAAGTGAAAGAGAGAATCTCTGGATACTTCTACACCCCACTGACTGCAGTATGTAGTTAGGCTGTGGTTCTGAGTTCTCTCCACGGTACGTGGGCCCTTCTGTGCTGAGGCCGCACAGGCGTGCAGCACTATCAAGGACCAACATGAGGGAAGCTGCCATCTTTCCGGTGGCCCATGGACACGATCCTGAGATGATTCCAGCAGGTGCATTTCCTCATAGATGTTAGCCAGTAAGCTGTCCAGGAAGGTCTGCATTTCAGATTATTAGGGGTTCTACCTCCTTTGAAACACACATTGTGCCTGCTGCTTACTGTTCCCTTTTCTCTCCGTATTGTCCAAGACCAGTTGAAGTGCCGCTTTGGTTGTGAAACTTTTTCAGAGCCTCTGTCAGGACAAGCTAGTGACGTCCTCTTCTGTTCTCGGCTCCACTCTGAGGTTACTGTTATCTTTGTGCCTGACATGGTAGTGTTGTTACTACCTGTGATACCTGTGCCAGAGACTCACCCTCCTCCGTTCAAGTGTCTGTCTCTCCCAGGACCTTATGCTGTATTTGATATATTGCTGTGTCTATGACAATTGTCTGGTGAATATTTGATTTGTCCACAAGTGACAGATGCAGTGGAATTGAGTACATTATTAGTTTAATCATGACCATTGTCCCACATAGCTGTTTGGCCACATCCGAACCACTCACTCTCTCATCCCAGATTGTAGAAACTGAAAGAAAAAATAAGCCTAAGGTTTAAAAAAAACAACTTAGCACTTAGCATGTGCTAGGCATTTTGCTAAGCACTTTGCTCAGATTCCTCAGTTACTGCTTCAGTGACCTCGTGGAGTACCTTTGCATTTTATAGGTTATGAAACAGACACCGAAAACGGTGGCTCTCTGCTAGGTTCAAATCCAGGTAGTGCAGCCTCTGAATATACATTCGATTTTAGACGACATTAGTAAATGTTAGTTCACTAGCCACAGACCTTGGGACACACTCAGTACTACCAGCTGTGGACCTGCCACCTATGAGGTGCAGGCCGAGCACGAGCACCCGGGGGACGCTGAGTCCTTGCACGGAGGTTTCAGTTAGTGATAACAGTTGAGGGGAGTGATCAGTGTGGAAGTTGGGCCATAGAGAAGGTTGTGTGCCCCTGAATAGGGGCCCAAGAGACATAGTTGCCTTGACTAGGAAAGAGGAGAGCTGAGGGAGAGTGGCCCCAGCGGAGGAAAGAGGAGGATGAGGTGGTGAGGTGGCTGCAAAGAGGGGGACAGGAAAGCGTGGCCTGAGGGGGTTAACTCGTCTCCAAGCTCCAGATGGAGGGAGGTCCCCATCTCTGTGGACTAGGCCTCGGGTATCTCCACCCTGAAGCATGTGAGGCAGAGTCTGGGCACATGTGTTCACTTACGCTGCTTCCCCCATCCTGTGTGGCCAAGCGGAACATGAAGGAAAGATGAACAAACATCCCAAGTCTCTCGACACATAGATCAAAACATATTGATGGTGTCTTGCTACCCTGATAATTTCATTGAACTGTATGAAGCTTAAAATTGATACATAGACATCCTCCTGATTAACATTAAGTGCTGCTGTCAGTCTGACATAGCTGGATAAACCAATATTGAATAATCTATTAAATATGTCACACTTGAACAAGGAGCGTAAATCATATTATATTATTTCAGCTGTAATTAGGTGGGAGATAAAATCACAAACAGACGAGTTTAGTGAATATTTCTCAGTGTGTACACAGCGTCACTGTAATTTCTGTCCTCACTCCACGGGGAGAAAGAAGTTGACTGCTTTCCAAGTATCGACTGCTGTCCAGGAAATGGGATGTTGAGGGGTGACTTACATAGTGTTCGCAGAGTGGGTTTCATTGATAAATTCAACGAGACTAGCTGCAGTCTTCCTGAAGTTAATGGCGGTGCAGATGCACCATTCTGCACTTAGCTGGAAATGGCCGGCTCTGTAGCCTTGCAGACCTGATTTTTCCTCAGGTTATGATATGTTTGCACCTCCATGTCTGCTTACCCTCCTTTCCTGGGAGATGCCTGTTGCCTTTATCGGCTGGAACTAATGAATGCAAACCAGAACTTGTGGGTGAACAGGATGGTGTAACTCTCAGTCCTTCATTGCTCCTCTTTCCCAACCCACAGAGAAAGCTGATTATTGAAATAAACAAGGGGCACAAACCGAGACACAAATGATAAGGAGATTATGTTAGGAGGGTCCAAAGGAACTGAGCTGTAGCTGAGAAATGGAGAGAATTCTAGTCCTTCTTTCACAGAGTTGTTGTGAAAAATAAGACGCACATTAAACCTTCAGAAGAGTGCTACCATGTAGCATGAGTTTCAGTACTTACCAGTGCTCTTGTTGTTATAAGAAAAATGGTCGATTTTTGTGGGGTGTCTTCAGGGTGGAATTCAAGGGTATGGTCATTTGTGGAATTCCACAAATGTGGAATTCAAGAACTTTATAAAAAGCACTGGGCTTGAATGACACGCCTTCTTTCCATTGGCTGGCGTTAGCCTAACAGGACGGGAGGTGTTAGTTCTCATTTGGGGCTGTTACCACTTCAGCGTGTTAGAAACAGTGTATATTGTCATCTTTTATTGAGAGGCCATTGTTTTTCACCTTTTTAGAAGTTTGTTTCTCACATATCAGTTTGGTCCATTTCAGGTGATTCAGTTAATGAAGGAAAACATCTTTTACACCTTCACATCATGAATGCGGACCTTAGAACTTTGTGTGGATGTTATAATCATTCAGCAGATGTTTAACAATCCTGTAATGTGTAGTGTGTGACTATTTTTATATGAAGTGTTTGCTTAAAGTTTGCTACGTCTGTGATGCTACCCCCAGCTCTCAGTTCATAGGGATTTCTGTACAGACAAGTGGAGGAGCTGCAGTGGGCTCATTCCTGGCTGCCTGAGGAAGGTGGTTTTTTTTTTTTTGGCCAAGTTGCATGATTTGCAGGATCTTAGTTTCCTGACCAAGGATTGAGCCTGGGCCCCTGGCATTTGAGGTGCAGAGTCCTAACCACTGAACCTCCAGGAATTCCCCTGAGACAGGTTTTGAGGTGCTAATCTCTTGGCTCCAATGTCATTGGAGCCAGCAGTTCTGGCTTGAGCTAGCTGGACTTTGGGGCTTGAACTGTGTAGCATGTAATGTGTCTAGGCTGAGCTACGTGGAGTTAGAGGCACTTACCCTGTGTCTCCTAAGTCACTGCTTTGCAGAGTGCTGCAAACAAGACTTTTGTGGGTTTCAGAAAGAGAAAGCGCTTTAGAAAGCAAGGATTCCCAGAGTCCTACCAGAGAACAACTGAAGGTGGACGTATCCCCCTCCAGACAACTGCCTGGCTCTGGTTTTTCTCACTACTTTGCATAATAACTTTCTTCTCCTTTCTCTCTCTCAGCTGCACTTAGAAGGACTTAATGATACCATTTAAAGTTAGAGTATAAATGTAAAGCTGATCTGTTCATGAATACCAATTAGTTGTACTTTAAAAAATATAATTTCACATATGGCAGGAACAGGTTGCTACTTGAAGGAGCTGATGGCCAGTGGGTTTTTGAGTGGAAACGTGGCTTCACCTGCTGATCTGTCTGTCCAAGGAGATGAGTGCTGTTTGTTGGAGAACTGTGGCAGAGGACTGAGAACCACCGAGGAAGGAGGAACCAAGGACGGCTAGTTCTGCAGTTACTCTGGCCACAGTGTCCTCCTGGCTCTTGAGTGTGTGTGCTCATGCAGTCGTGTCTGACTCTTTGTGACCCTATGGACTGTAGCCCACCAGTCTCCTCTGTCCATGGAATTTTCCAGGCAAGAAATATTGCAGTGGGTTGTCATTTCCTACTCCAGGGGATCTTCCTGACCCAGGGATTGAACCCAGGTCTCCTGTGTCTCCTGAATTGGCAGGCGGGTTCTTTACCACAGTGCCATGTGGGCTCTTGAATATTAATGTGTAAATTACCCTAAAATCTACTCAAGCACCAGAGATCTTTGTACATGTACCCATAGGTTTCGTTATTGTTAATAATTTGCTTTTCTGTCCTATGACTTTTTTTTTTTTTAAGATTTTTTTCCCCATAGCATTAGCAGGTACCTAAAATGGGAAGTGGTGAGTATGTGGATTTGCAGTTCCAAAGAGAAAATTGCTTGTGTTCAAGACACTTAGTCAGAACCAGGCACTGAGTGCTGCTGGGTCCCAGGCGTCGTGTTCAGCCCTGGGCGTACAGAAGTGAGTGGGGACTGTTTCTGCTCTCAAGGAGTTCAGCTCACAGTTCAGTGTGCTTGACTGTGCACGAGTGGATGGTCTCAGTACAGCAGCAGTAGGACCCCAAGGTGTGTTGGAAGCGTAGGAGGTACAGCATTCATTCTGTGGGGGAGGGGGTGAGGAGGCATCTAGGGGGACTCCATGGTCAGGGTGGGTTTGGAGGATGATAGGAAGTTTACCAGACAGACGAGACACATTGCCAGGGCAGAACAGTGGTGTCTCCAGAGGAGGGGGAGCTGGGAATGCACTCCAGAAGTTGGGTTTTTTGTTTTACTCCCACCTCATATGTGTTAGATAGGTGACCTAATCATTTGCTGAGAAAGAAGAGAAATGCCTCCCACCCGTGTCTCCCTCCCTTTTGTTGGGCATCGGGACTGCATCCAGTATTGTGATCTTGCCCAACCTCTGTGTAACTGAGCCTCACAGAGCCCAAGGTGCACACAGATTAGTTAAGTCGGATCGAAGTTCAACTCAAACATTCATGTTGGTCCAGTGCCATTTCCGCTGCCCTCCATCCAAGTTGTTACTCTGTGGTTTCTGTGTTGTTAGATTTATGCCTTTTCTCATTCGTTCAATAAATGCTTCCTGAGTTGGTTATAAACAACTGTACCGTCTGATAGAGTTATAAGGGTCTCAGTCTTAAGGTGGAAATTAACTTTGAAAATATAGGCTGATTCAGAATATGAAAAGCCAGAGTAAAGAGTGAGGGTTTAAGGATTTATACCTTTCAACCTAGAGAGGATGCCAATGAGTTTCTGAACTTGTAGCCTAAGGCAAATTCTTTTTGATTCCTGTATTCCTCGACTTCATTTACTTCTGTGGGATAAGACTTCAGTGTGTTTGAATACATAAAAATACACGAATAAAGGTAGGCCTTGCATTGGGTGAGAGAGTAGAATCTATGAGACTCGGGACTCTGAGGGCCAAACCGTCTGTTGTTTTTTTAAAACAATTTTATTTACTTTTAAAATTGACTTTTATTTATTAATTTTTAGATTTTCGCTGCACCAGGTCTTCGTTGCCTTGCACGGGGCTTTCTCTGGTCGTGATGTGCAGGCTTCTTGTGGCCTTGGCTTCTCTTGTTACAGAGCATGGGCTCTTGGGTGCTGGCTCAGTAGTTGGGCGCAAGGGCTTAGTTGCCTCATGGCGTATGAAGTCTTCCTGGACCAGAGATTAAACCTGTGTTCTCTGCATTGGCAGGTAGATTCTTCACCTTTGGACCACTAAGGAAGTCCTCAGATAGACTGATTTGGAAGCCTACATCCAGCTGTGTAATCCTGGGCAATTTGCTTACACACTCAGTGTCTCATCCCCTATATGGAAAATATTGATGAAAATAGTATCTATATGAAGTTGTTACTAGAATTAAGTGAGCTAATGTAAATAGCATGGTAAGGTGCCTGATAAATTAGCAAGCCTTTTATGGATATTCGCTGTAATTGGGGAGTTGCCTGACTGAGTGTCTCAGCTGGGTTAATTCTTCTGTGATTCCTTAGAACATTGTGACAGTTTCTCACCTTGCTGATGTGACAGGATCATCCGGAGAGCATTGTAGAATTCAAGGCCCAAAGATTTCCAGTTTCATCAAGATGGACTAGGTAGGCCCTTTCCTCCTAGATCCTCCCACTAGATCTAAAATCACTGGACGTAACAAAGAAGCCATACAGTCTCTGAAAAGTGGGAGAGCAGGCTGCTTACAACTTGGGGACTTGAGGGACCACACTCTGATGAGTACCTTGGCTTTGCTTATTGAGCTCATGAATCCTGGACAGGGTACTGCAGAAACTTCCCACCCAGAATCACGAGGAGGCACAGGCCAAAAACGTTCTAAGAAAAGCCAGTTTCCCCTCCTAGGCAAAGGCCTGGGAATAAAGAGGCAGGTTAACAACGAAAAGAAACCTTTTCGGCAAAACCTTCCCTGCTGCAGCCAGGTGCCACGGGAAGAAACCGCTTTCTGTACTCCCACACCACCCCCACCCTCTGTTTCAGTCCATCTTCCTTCCCCGCTGCCCCGTGGAAGCAGGCAGTGCACTTCCATTCCCCTGAGGGGTGGAATCAACAGAACTGGGCAGGGTGCTGAACTTCCACCCTCCTCTGTATGGAGCAAGACAGCGCTCTGAGGCAGTGCCAGGGAGGTAAGAGCAGGGTCCAGCTCCAAGCTGAGGTTCTCCTCTCTCTCACCCTGCAGCAACAGCTTCTCTCCAGGGGATTGCACTGGGGCTTAGGAGAGTCTGATCTCAGACTCGCTCTTGATGGAATAAGTCAGTGGCCCATTTTTGCCTGGAAGATGCCAGCAGAACCAAGTAATAAAATGAATTTCTACACCTCCACCTGCAACAGGCAGGTGACTCAGTTCCAGGGTATTGGTGTTGCTGGGCCCAGAAGGAGGCAGAGTCTACATACCCACCTTGCTCTCATGCTGCCTTTCAGCAGGAAACTGCTGCTAAGTAAAGGTCTCCAGGATACAATAAAAAATACCGTAAGAACCAGGAAAACCACAACATGAATAAGAACAACCAATAACAGATCTCAACAGTGAGATGAACCTGGTGTTGGAATTCTGAAAGAACTTCAAAGCAGCCATCACAAAAATGCTTCAACAAGCAATTGTTATTATTATTGAAACAAATGGGAAAAATGGGAAATCTCAGAAAAAGTTCATGGGCCCAACATGATGGAATTTTTTGGAATGATGGAAATATTTCATAACTTGATTGTCATGTATGCCTTTTTAAGAGTGAAAGAAAGTGAAAGTGTTAGTCACTCAGTTGTGTCCAATCTTTGCGACCCCGTGGACTATAGCCCATCAAGCTCCTCTGTCCGTGGAATTTTCCAGGCAAGAATAGTGGAGTGGGTAACCATTCCCTTTTTCAGGGATTCTTCCCAGACCAGGAATCAATGTCTCCTGCATTACAGGCAGATTCTTCACTGTCTGAGCCACCACGGAAGCCCATTTTGTGAGAATAGCTAAACTGTATACCTGGAGTGGGTGTATTTATTCTAAGTAAATGATATTACAGTCAAGTTGATTTCCCTGGAGGAGGACATGGCACCCCACTCCAGTATTCTTGCCTGGAGAATCCCATGGACTGAGGAGCCTGGTGGGCTACACTCCATAGGGTTGCAAAGAGTCAGACACGGCTGAGCAAGTGACCCAAGTTGATTTACAGTAGTGCATGGGGCCACTCTTCACCCTTGGAGATTTATTCAGTAGATCTAAGATGAAGTCCAACAACAGCAACAAAAAAATTAATGCCTCAGGTGATTCTGAGGCTGCTGGTGGCTCTTGTGAACTCCTCATCTCTCCAGAGTAATCTAGACTAGTTGTGAATTCTTAAGAATATCAGTCTGTTAGCAATCAGTGCAAAAAGAAACTTGTTATGGTAAATTATGAATTACCAGATAAGTACTTGCAGAGTAAACAATATATAATGAGAAACCATTAAGTGCATTATCCCCTCATGGAAATAAATTTTTGTTTTTTGTTGGGTAATGTTGTAAAGAATATTACTTGGTTATCCTTAGAAGCTGTTGCTTCTGTTGCTGGGTCATAAAAACCTGCACTGTGGTGTTATTTGCTGTCTCCTGTTTGACCACACCTTTCTCTCCTTTCCTTTTCAGAACATTGTCTCCTTGCTGGCTAATGACAGGATGGATTCCACATCTGCCTGTGCGAGCTACTGCCGCCTCGACAGACAGTCGTGGTTTTCATCAGTACCTCCCTGGGGGTGGTGCTTTCTGTCAACATCCTGCTCTTAACAGAGGCTAGGAAATGATTCCTAATCCAGTCATTACAGCTTTTAAGCCTCTCCCATTGGCCTCACTGTAACCCAGTGACTCTCATGTTGCCATCTAGGCTGGATTTTCTAATCCTGCCAAGGAAACCTATGCTTTCTTCCCCACTTACGCAGCAGGCTTTCTCCCCCTTTAGTCTTCCTGGTACATCTAGAAAAGTGCAAAGTGGCTAGGGCTGGATGTGAAGGGGGGAGGGGGTTGTACTTGGAGTTGCTTTCCTGCCAAAGCAGCTGGGGTCATTTGTCCAGAGCAGAACTGGTCACAGCTGCATCAGAGGGTCAGCTGCCTGTGTCTCCTGTGTCTGAACCAGTGAGCTTCTAACACTCCTCTCTGGGTGCTAGAAGGAGTCTTTTTTTTTTTTTTTTAAATCTGTTAACAGATTTAAAGTAAGCTGTGTCTGGGTGTCAGAGTTTTATTCCTGATAGCTTTCTGTTTTGATACTGTACCCTTGGAAGTACCCTGGGTCTGGTTTCTCCCCTTTGAATAATAGATGCCTAAGATTGGCTGTTGGTAGGATACTTTCTCTCTGAGTTCACTCTGGGGTTCTCCTTTTTCTTAGCAGAGCTGAATCTGGTCCACGGGTCATTCTCCCGGTCTCTAGCCTTCCTAAGTACTCATGCTTACGTAGCTGGTCTTCATTTCTGTTGTGTGTTTTTATGTGTGTCACAGTTACGGTCATCAGATGACTAATGTCAGAGAAGGTCAGACAGAGTTATAGCTTCTAATCATGTTGACCTTTTGGTAAGGGAATTATTTGTGGGGGGGAAAAATACACATTAAGAATCTTCAGTGTGCATTAGAGGGGATAACACTTGAAAAATGTGCCCATGATAGCTGTCTCCAAATATTTATGTGGATTGTGGTTTCTAAGAGAAATTAGTTTTTTCTTTCCTAATGTAGAACCAGGGCCAGTAATAGGAAGGAGTAGAGAAATGTATTATGACCCTGTTTCAGGAAGAACATTCTGACAAGGCTTTCCAAAATACAGATAGTAAGTGTCACGTCACTGAAGGTATTCAAGGGAGGTATCGGGTCGCTGAGAGTCGGACACGACTGAGCAACTTCACTTTCACTTTTCACTTCCATGCACTGGAAAAGGAAATGGCAACCCACTCCAGTGTTCTTGCCTGGAGAATCTCAGGGATGGGGGAGCCTGGTGGGCTGCCGTCTCTGGGGTCGCACAGAGTCGAATACGACTGAAGTGACTTAGCAGCAGCAGCAGCATGGGTCTGGTAGAGAAGGTGTGGCTATTGGGGAATTTCTAAGAGTATTTTCTAATTTCATCCTCTGTTTATTTTGAGTAAGCCATGAATGTAGCTGTAGAACCATTTCTGGCTAAAGGGCTAACTAACCTGCTTACTTGTACAGTAAACCTGGGTACTAGTAGCAAGAAATCTCAGCGTTCCCTCAGGCAGCCCTGGAAAGACTGTGTGTGCATCTCTCTTCCTGTCTTTCCTTGAGAAACCTGCATTATAGGACCCTTCAGTTGTGGTCCGTTTTTATCATGTGTTGTGTGCATGGCCTTTTCCAGTGTCCCTGTTGTTTGACGTAAGGAATAAAGCCAAATAATTGACTGTTAATCCTTCCTGGGATTGAGGCAGGCAGCTTCTTGGGGAGTGGGCCCCCATTCCTATTCTAAATGAGGCCTCTCTTATTGAAGCCAAAAATAAACGGGATTGTTCAAATAAAGTGGTTGTTCAAAGAAAAATCATAACCTCTCCCCTCACCCCTTGCCTTCACTTGCCCTTCTGTGGTTAAAAGCAACTCAGGGTGTTTGGAGGAATAATAAAGGCACAGTCTCTGAAGGGAACTTGAGAGGTGTGTCTCACTTTAGCTCATGGGCATTTCTAGGTGACCCCAGCAAGTGTGGCCACTAGTGAAGCAGGGAAGGTTGCTAGTTTATGAACATTTCAGCATGGGGGATTTTCTTCTTGCCCCTTGCAGTTTGCTAATTGGCCTTTCAGGGGTTTCTAGTCCCAGAAGCTTTTGCGGTTGTGTTTTGGTATGTGTGTATGTAGTGTTAATAGTCACTTATTGGAATAGTTGTGTTTATTTTAAATTGTATTATATGTCTTTCTAAAAGATGCTCATCAGATGATAGCTCAGTGGAGATACTTTGGTTTGATTGAAGATGTTTCTCCCAGGTTATGGGAGAAGCAACTAACATTTCTTGAGCAATCTCTGTGAGCATTTCCCTTATATGTAGACCATAAAGTAACATTTCCCAGGGTAGGTACTGTAGGCTAGTGCCCTCTGACACTACCGCAAGGCCCTTAAGGCTTGATTCCTAAGACATGTTTGTATTCTTAATGATTCTCAGCAGAGTACTTTGAGTTTAGTAGGTGATCAATAAGTGTTGAATTTTGTTGAACATAAAATTGCTTTCAAATAATTTTTGTTTCTTCCTTTTAAAAAGAATACTTTGGAGAAAACTTTCTTCTTCAGGTTCATTGCTTCTAACCCCTTCTTGTAACACTCCATAAAAGAGGATTTTGGATGGTTTGGGGGAAAGCTGACCCATGTGGGATGCGAGGGCATTTGCATTTGATTAGGTTTCTGGGGACAGATCATTCATGTTGGTACAGACTCTCTGCTGTCTCCATAGCAGGTGTGGGTTGTGTACCATATGGAGGCTCAGTGGATGATATGCAAATAAAAAAGTAAGAAAATATGATTGTAAGTATAGCTGATTTATGATGTGTTAGCTTTTTAAATTGAAGGGTGGTTGATTTACAATATTCTAGTTTTAGCCAGTAAATATTAATGAAGCACCTGCTGTGTAAGGCATGCGTTCTCAGTGCTATCTGAGTCTTTGCAACCCCACAGGCTGTAGCCCCCCAGGCTCATCTGTCCATGGGATTCTCCAGGCAAGAATACTGGAGTGGGTTGCCAGTTCCTCCTCCATGGGATCTTCCCCACCCAGGGATTGAACCTGCATCTCTTGTGTCTCCTGCATTGGCAGGCGGATTCTTTATTATTGAGCTACCTGGCATAGTACTTGCTACAGAGACACATAGAAACAAATAGAAAAGAGTAATTTTTGCCATTGAGGATCTTATCATCTAGTGGGAAAAGTAATATCTATATACATTAAAAATTGATTAACAATTTAAAGGAATTCTTTAGGATCCTTAGATTGTCTAATATGGTAGTTCTCAAATGTTAGTGTGCCTTGGAATCACCTGGAGGGCCTGTTAAAATACAGATTGCCAGGCCTCACCCCCAGATTTTCTGACTCATTTTTCCCGGGGGGTCCTGAGAACTTGCAGTTCTGGTCACTTCCCAGAAGGTACTAATGCTGTTGGTCCAGAGAACACATTTGGAGAAGGCTGGTGTGAAGGATTGGTCCTCAACCTTGGCTGTATAGTAGAATCACCTGGGGAGTTTAAGACATCCATGTCAATCTAGACTAATCACATCAGAATGTCTGTGGAGTGGGACCCCGGCTTTTTTTTTTTTTTTAAATCCCCCAGGTAGTTGTAAAGTGCAGTCAAGTTTGGGACTCACTGGTCTAACACACATTGGGAGTTTATAACTTTAGAATGCAAAGACAGATGATGTAACCATGGTGTAGGAGTATGGACAGATGATTGGAATTGTTTAAAATAATAATTCTTAACCTTAAAAAGTGGTAAGTGAAAACAAAGGGACGATTTCTGTTCTTACAAAGGTAATGCTGTGAACAAGTCCAGCCTGTTTTCTATCAATTTCTTGAGACAGACTGATGAGCTTGTGAGCTCTTAGGAATAGCATGGGTTTCCATCCAGCAAGGGCTCAGCAAGTAGGATTGAGGGGCTTGATGTCACCATCAGTAACAAGCATTCACTAACTACCCTCTCTTCTTCCTGATTTAGACCTAAATCTGTTTTTATCCAAACAAGCTTGCATGTCTGTGTATTTAGACTGAGGTGTGGACGGGGGCTGTGGAATAGTGATAGTGAAGCTTTAGAAAATGAAAAATGCCAGTTATAAGTTTCATCTCTAGAAGCCTCTGTTTATTCATATGTAAATAAAATACTGCACACAGTTGTCAATATTCAATGTATGTAAAATTTTAGGAATTTTATGTAGTAAAAAAAAATTTTTTTAATGTAGTAAAATTTTAGGAACATTGTTCGTTCATTTTGAGACCTCCAGAATCTAGCAGTGTGCCTGGCACATACTGTCTGCTCATTAAATTCATGTTTGTTGAATGAATCATAAATACTTTAAATCAAATACCTATGTATTAACAAGGACAAGGAGAGCTTGATCTTAAAAAGCTTGACCAGAAAAGGCTGTCACCTTGGGCAAAAAATCTGTTAAAATAAAGGAGTTGCAAATGCAGCAAGTAAATCTGGAAATACATTGTCTTAATAAGTCCTAGTCATAGCTACTTAATACCTGAAGAAATCTTGCCATCTCAGTTCCAATTGGTATTTAGCTACATCAAGTTTTAGGTCCTATTGTTAAATTTTATTTTTAACTTTATTCAGTTTAATTGATTATAAAATAACTTGGACTATAAGAATAAGCCTGTGGTTAAATTTCTTGAAACTACTAGAGCCTCTGTTTCAATGAATTTCCTATGGTCAGAAGTTATTAAATTAATACTGGAGATTTGGTACGTCTTATAATCTTGACATCTACTCAGGCCCAGTGGAGTGATGTACAGTGAAACAGTGTCCTATGTTGGTGAGAGGGCACTTATCCATCCACAGGTCCTGGGAAGCATGATGTAACTCTGGTCTAACTGCAGCGTCTGTGTTTTTTGGCCCAGGGCAAAGAGGAGGAGGGCTGGTAAAGGAACCTGATCGGACCATTTGATGCTAATTTCACAGGTGGCTGGTCAGTGTGTGCTGGGACTGTTGTTATTTATAGAGCTCTAAGTGGATATAGCTACACCCAGGGACCTGAGAGGAAGGCTTGCATCAGATCAGGGTGCAGTGGTAAAAGCACAGAACGGAATCAGGGGCAAATGGTCACTGATGGTGTCAGTGCTGGAGTTAAATAGGATCATTAATGGCTGTCAGGATTTCCACTAGCACCTCATTGCCTTTCCTGAAAACAAGCCACACACCAAACTGAAATAACTGTGGATAGTCAGTCTCTCCCTTATTTTTAATTGGGGTTGATAGGATTTTAAATCAGGTTGACTCATTCTGATTTCAGCCACAATTTGAAGAGCTATCCACAAAGCTATAAATTAAATAATTGGAATTATATTTCTAGAGGCAGAAGGACTTGATTGACTCCCCTGCTCTTAGTGGAGAAATTGAGATCTAACAGGGTTTCATAACCAGCTGAATTTCACAGTTGTGAATCTGGGGCTGGAATCTGGAACTCAAGATCTCTCCAGTTTAGCTCTTTTTGTCTCTATCATATTAGTTCTCTAACTAAAGTACACTTCCCTTTCTTTAAAGACTTTGTCTTCATAGCCTAGATGAAGGTTATCCTTTGTTATGGTATTTCCTCAGAATTACTTTGAGAGTTAGTTGAAAACATGGTTTTGTTATTTCCATTACTTAAAATGAAGAACAGTATTCAAATTCCTCTGTTGATAATACATGTGCCAACCACCACCAGCTTTTAGGAACGGTAGTCCCTCCTTGGAGAGAGAAGGGCCCCTTGTGGGTGCTGGGGCTAGCAGAAGCAGGAAGCTGCGACCCCCGCGGGGCGGGTTAGCTTCTGCCAGGGGGCTGGAGGCCCCGGCACAGCACCTGGAGGCAGTGGGCACTGTGAGTCACAGTTCGGCCTTGGCATCAGCCCTGGAGACCAGCTCTCCTCAGGAGAACTTTCTTCTGCCCCACCCTCAGTGGCCTGTTGTCAGAGGCCTAGAATAATTGTTTGTTTAAAGTTTTACTAGCTAATTTGCTGCACAAAACTGACAGGCGTCTCTATTAAGCATATTTCCAGTCTCTTGGAGGCACTTCACTGTGTGACTTGGGATCTAACCTCAGTGTAGACTGCAGTGGCTGGATTGTGTTTGTTTGTTTTTCTCTCCTTCCTTTCCCACTTGTTTCAAAGGCCACACACTAAGCTCTGGAGAGGGAGCTGCCTGTGGGCTGAGAATTGGCTGCCTCACTCAGGCCAGCCATGTGGCTGCTGGAGCAAGTGCCTTTGGGTCGGTCGTTCTCAAGTTACCGTACGCTGGCGTGAAGGCCTTTTTTCTGTGTTGGACCCTAAATGTGGGCTTTCTATCAGAAAGACTCATTAATTCCCCATCTGTTAGCGGAGGTGGGGAGATTCAGCTCAGTGTTTCTAAACTTTCAGAATGGATGCTGTATCTGTGGGTCAGGTTAATATATCTGAGAAGGGGGCCAGGATTTAGATCCTTGCATTATACTGAAGGACCAGGATCTCTTCCAGTGCTCATGGTTTTTCAGGTTCCTCCAGAAGAAGATGGATTTCAGGCCTTAGGGAATTTATTTGTAGCATAATCAGTTCTCAATTACTTGTCTTGTAAATGTTTTCCATCCCAGAGACCTTTCCCCAGTGGGTCTCCAGGTTATATTCCCAGGCTACCTATTTGGTATGCACTCAGGGACTGAAAGATAGTTTTCTTCTTGATTTTAAGAAAAGCTGAGAAGGAAATCTGCTGTTAAGAAAAAAAAAGAAATCACACCTTATGTTACAGCCAAGTATAAGTAGCTTTTGGAGAGCATCCTCTATTGGGAAGAAACTGTGTGTTATGTTGCCTTGTCATTGGGAAGTTGATTCGGGTTAGCTATATTTTGGAGAAGGCAATGGCACCCCACTCCAGTACTCTTGCCTGGAAAATCCCATGGACGGAGGAGCCTGGTAGGCTGCAGTCCATGGGGTCGCTAAGAGTCGGACACGACTAAGCGACTTCACTTTCACTTTTCACTTTCATGTAGTGGAGAAGGAAATGGCAACCCACTCCAGTATTCTTGCCTGGAGAATCCCAGGGACGGGGAGCCTGGTGGGCTGCCGTCTATGGGGTTGCACAGAGTCGGACACGACTGAAGCAACTTAGCAGCAGCAGCAGCAGCAGCTATATTTTAAGTGTCACTGCTGTGCCTTGCAAGAGTATTTCCTTTTCTGGAAGGCTTTTTTGAGTCACTAAGATTAATTTAAAGGGGCTTTAGGTACTTAGTAATAAGTAATAATCTTAGTAATAAGATTCTGGTTGTATGGTTTGTTGTGTATTAGCAGTGGCTTAAAGTTACCTCCTCTGCCCTGGGTCTCTTACCTCTTAGCCATACCCAAGTGCATGGTCCACATGTTGTGGTGGTTCCTTGGCCTGCCCAGCCATGCCCTGTATGCCGAGTAAGCCCTTCGATCCTCTCAAGGGTTATCTTTTTTTTTGCTTCACTTGTCTCACTTGACGTCTCCGAACCTGCCATGGCTTGAAATACTGCTGCTCTGGTGGCTTCTCTCCTTCGCCTCATTGAGGATCTCTTTGAGATACATGCCATTCTTTGCAGATTAGAACATTCATGTTAGAGGGAGGGTTGGTTTTAAACTGGAACTGGTAAGATGTCAGTTCAGGAGGGCTAGACCCATGGTGATTTTAGGAGGGGTTACCACACTGGTCCTTGTAAACCACGGGGCTTGCGCTGAGCTGGACAGTGGCCGTTTAAGTAGATGCTTCCCCTCCGATTGCAGAGTGGCTCCCAGCTGGCAGATTTCTCTTTGGGATTCAGTTTTCTTGGCTGCTGCTGTTTGTTGTGCTCACACAGATTTTTGCGGCATCCTTCCAGGCTCTTGAGTCTTTTCCAAGCAGGAGAGCTAACAGAATGCTTTGCCCTCCCCTTCTTTTCTCTTTTTGGATATCCCATGGCTATTAGGGAAGGACTTCCTGTGAAATAAAATGAGGGCAAAGGAAAGTAGCAGTAGCATGCCTGTGGCATAAAATGCTGTTAGCAAGCTTGAGGCATATCAGAGAGATTGGTCCTGAGAGTAACATTTGCTGCCTTTGTGCTTTTGAACTTTTTTTCTTTTTCTTTGCCTGTTTCTGAGGTCTGAGATTTATCCTGAATTTAAGAACGGACTGTTTTTGATCATTTGAATAGGTATCACCGTTCAGCAGGGAATACATGTGCAGACTGAGATGTCTCTTAAAGCCAATTTGTAGTATAAGTCATTTGAAATGATTTCTTTAGTTGGTAGTGCGTTTCTACTTCAAATTCTCTTCCTGGATTTATGCATTCATCTCCTGTTTTACCAGGTGATTTGCTTTTATTGTGCTGCTGTGACAGCCCCCCACCCACCTTTAACTACCACCCCCAGACAGTTGAGGAGGTTGAGCAGTGTGAATAGGCGTTGAGCTACCCAAAATGACATCAAGTGCCAGTCACACAAGATTGGAAACACGGAGAATCTAGATGCCAGCAAAATCTCCCTGCCTGCTTGATGAAGCGATTACAGAAAAGATTATGTGGACCTTTAACATTGATTTTGGAGAGAGTCAGTTGGATGAAGTTCCAATGGGAAATCAGTACTTAACTGCCAGCTGGAAAAATCTCAAATCCTGGAATGATCTTTTCTCTCACAGTGTGGAGTACCCAGCCAGAGGAGAACCCAGCCCCTCCTCCTCAAGGTCCAGTTATCTCTTTGAAGGGGAGGAGAGGGGATGGATGAAGCTGTCTTCACCTACGCTGTAGCACGTCAGCCCAGAGGCTTTTGGTTTGCTTTGCCCCTTTGCTTTTTCCCACTTTTGGGTTTGCTGTTGTTTTTGGGGTCTGAGGGCCTTCTGTCCCTTGGCAGGCTCTGAAGGAGTGCCATCAAGGAGATGGGTTCTGATTTCACACAGTCTAGTTCTGCTAAGAGGACATGAACATCTGGTTGACCCAGAACAATGCTAAGGGGAACTGGAGAGTTGTTATTTGTAAATGTGGAGGAAGAAAGGAACAGATACCGGGAGGCAGTGCACGACATACAGCTGATGCCTTCAGAGACTGGGGGCTTGTCTTTCTGTGATTCTCTGGTAACCATGGAGGAGGCAGAGTGAAGACACATGTGGCTTCTTGGGTTTAATTCCAGTGCAGACGTCAACATTCTGCTCATTTAATTCACTCATTCATTAATTTCACAGATATTTCTTGTGTTCCTACTATGTGCTAGGCACTACGTACTAAGGATACACTAGCAAATAAGCAAATAGGAAAGGTCTTTGTCCTCAATGATAGTTAAATTGTAGTGAGGGATAGTGGTGAGAACACATTTATGGTGATGATGGTATAGGAAATAGTATGAAAGAAGAAAAAATAGAAGAAAATGGGATAGGGAGCTGTTTTAATAAGTGTGGTCAGGGGAGGCCTCTTTAAAAATGACCATGAAATAAATAAATAAATGATCATCAGAGACAATAGAGTTTTTATTACCTTAAATATTTTAAACACTTCAATTTTAATTGATTTTTTTTCCCCTTAAAAGTTTTGAGGGTTTTTCTAAAGACATGGCTTCCCTTTTTATGTCTGGATGTTCAGCCTTCATTAGCTGGATTAGAGTTCATCATTAGCTGCTTTTAGTGTAGCTTGTGTTACGACAGTCTTGGATTTTAAGAGTATTACTTTGCATAAATTTTTTCTGTGTGCTTGAGAGCCTCCTTTTCACTCCAAACGGATGTTCATCAGGGTTTGTTGTTTTGTTTTAAATGGTCATAAGTAACTTTTGGGAATCTGAAGTATTAAAGTCCCGTCCACGAAGCTGAAGTGAATGATAAACAGTCCATAAACAAAGAATCCCTTCTGCAGAGCAGAGTGCCAACAGCTGTAAACGTAACTCGGTGGCTGGCTGACAGCACAACCCAGGGCAGTGGCTTTTCACTGTCAGAGGGATGGAATGGTGTTGTGTATTCTCTGGACTATCTTGAATAACAGGACTTATATTTTCTGCTAGCTCCCCTGAAAGGACTGTATTGTATGGAAAGAAAACCCTTGTTTGTCATAGCCCTACTGTGTGCTATGCTCTTTGCTGTTGGATCACACCTGATTACATCTATTCCACAAGACACCCCATCACAGTAGTTTTTAAAACATCCTTTCTTAACCCATTAAGAAAAATGACAATCAGCATTTTTCTAAAAAGTGGAGTCAGACAGATGACATCAGAGTATAATGTATCACACTAAGAGTGTGTACTGTTTCAAAAAACCTTTGTTTCAGATGTATGTGTATACAGATGTGTGTGTGTGTGTGTATGCATGCACTGTATGCTTGCCTGTATATCAGATCCTGACAATAATGTATTTTTATTATGTTGTGCTTTAAACAGTTTGAAAAACATAAGCCTGTCAGATGAAGTTTGGTATCACTTACAGATGAGGAAACTGAGACTCTATAAAGTTAAGCAAATTAATCATAGTAAAACTTGAATTCAACTCTTTATACATTTGATCTAGGACATGACAGTTTTGTCACAGGACTTTACACCTCTGATGATTTTCTAAGATTTCAGAGTTCACAAAGACACTGACTTGCCCCTGAACATTGTTTTAAAATTACCGGTTCCGAGTTTGACTGGTTTCTCAAAATATCTCTATACAGTCTATTTCTGTAGAAGAGAAAAGAAAGATGAATCTAGTTATTTGTCTTTATTAACAGACAAGAAAAATCTAGAAGCTCTTTTCCTCTCACAGAGAAGGACAGCTTCATTTTAGCTAAGAAGAGAAACTAACTGGAATCAGTAGTCTCTCCAGCATTCAAGAAAACTTTGTGTTGGTGAGACCAGTGTCTATGTGGTGAGTGGGTAGACACAGCAGGAGGACTCTGCCACCTTGTGTGAAATGTTTTGGTTTTCACTAATCAGGCGCACTTTTGAATAGACTTAACTAACATTTGTTCTCGTGACTACTGTTATAACATCTGGCACCAGTCCAACCCACTTTCCCGGCCTCCTGGGAAAGGGGTGGAACTTTCACGATGTTTAAGCAGCTATTTTGGCCTTAAAGGACAGGCTTTTCAGAGAGGCACTATTTTCCCTGGCATTTCTTCCCTCTTGCCTCTAGTCACTTTTGAATGAATTCCTGATTGCTTCAGCTAGACCTTTTCTTTTTTGCACAGAAGAAATTGACCTTGTTGCAGATGCCAGAAAAATACAGTGAATACCTGCTACCTACTACTCCCTTATCTTTCTCTCCATACTGTTCTGTTACCCCACCCCACCCCAGCCCCCAATAAAAAGTGACCTTTTGGCCCAGGGCTCTATCTGAGTGTTTTGTGTGGCAGAGCTGTCTCTGGCTGACTCCCAGGATTGTTAATGACTTCCTTCTCTGTCTCTAAATAATTGCTTGAAAAGACAGCTGTGGAGAGACATTGCCCCCAGCTTGCAGGCTCATTAATTCCAGCCATATGGAAGAGGGTGCAAAGGAAGAAGGTGGAAGTTACTTTGCCAAGAGTAGCAAGTTGGGGAAAACAAAAACACAGGCTTTAGGGGAAGAGCAGCCCTGCCACATTGGAGACTAGACTTGGAGTCTGTGAGGTCGGAACAGTCTGAAGAAACTTCATGCATTAAATCCAAAATAGAGGAAGACAAACTAAGAAGCAGTTACTGTATTCTAAATTCCTTACACTGGGGTTCCTCTGATATTGTTGAATATAGAATACTTGTTTGTGTGTGTGTGTGTGTGTGTGTGTGTGTTCCTCTTCAAGAATAGAAATATCCAGGTAGTGTGAAAAGTCCAAGGAACGAAGCAGGGAGATACCCAAGAGATTCCCGAAAGTCAGACTTCATGGACTTGACCATTATTCATAACTTCTGCTTTTGTCTATTTTCACAGTGGCCTTTGAATCAAGTTTGACAGAAGGTATTCTATATCTTACTCCTTAAAAAAAAGAAGAAAGAGGAAGGAATAGTCCAAAGTTGCATAGACAGAAGGAGAATCGAATAAGTGTAGGGAGTTAATACTCCAGTTATCTGTTCAACTGAGCTCTAATACTTCTAGCACTCAGGTTCATAAAAGAAACAAGATAGGCACTTGATTTTTATACTCCAAAAACAAGAATCGTATCAAGTTTCTAAGGGTATGCAAACTCTTCCTGAAACCAAATTATAAAACAAGTTTATGCAACTCTTTAGACAAAGGGCATTAAACAAATGAATGTATGATGCAGCAACAAAGGTCTCCAAGTAGATGCTGAACTCTTTGAAGATGCAGAATTCTTCTTATGGGTGATTTTTTTTTGGTGTCTGCTCCACAAACATCAGTTTAGTTCAGTCACTCAGTCGTGTCTGACTCTTTGTGACCCCATGAATCACAGCACACCAGGCCTCCCTGTCCATCACCAACTCCTGGAGTTCACCCAGACTCTTGTCCATTGAGTCGGTGATGCCATCCAGCCATCTCATCTTCTGTCGTCTCCTTCTCTTCCTGCCCCCAATCCCTTCCAGCATCAGAGTCTTTTCCAATGAGTCAACTCTTCGCATGAGGTGGCCAAAGTATTAGAGTTTCAGCTTTAGCATCAGTCCTTCCAAAGAACACCCAGGGCTGATCTCCTTCAGAATGCACTGGTTGGATCTCCTTGCAGTCCAAGGGACTCTCAAGAGTCTTCTCCAACACCACAGTTTAAAAGCATCAATTCTTCGGCGCTCAGCCTTCTTCACAGTCCAACTCTCACATCCATACATGACCACTGGAAAAACTATAGCCTTGACTAGACGGACCTTTGTTGGCAAAGTAATGTCTCTGCTTTTGAATATGCTATCTAGGTTGGTCATAACTTTCCTTCCAAGGAGTAAGCGTCTTTTAATTTCATGGCTGCAGTCACCATCTGCAGTGATTCTGGAGCCCCCAAAAATAAGATCTGACACTGTTTCCACTGTTTCCCCATCTATTTCCCATGAAGTGATGGGACCAGATGCTATGATCTTAGTTTTCTGAATGTTGAGCTTTAAGCCAACTTTTTCACTCTCCTCTCTCACTTTCATCAAGGGTGTGGGTTTAAGGGCACGTTTGCTAAGTGCAGCAGCATTTCTAAGTTTCCTGTGGTGCCTTGTTTTTTTTTTTTTTTGCCTGAAAAAAATAGGCAAGGTGGGTAGCTTCCATTAAAGCAGTGGTTTTCAAATTTTGATGCACATTAGGATTCCTTGAGGCACTTTAAACAGTACATGTGCCCAGGCTGCATCCCAGACCAATTAAATCAGAACCTCTGATAGTGGGTCCCAGGCATCAGTATTTTGTAAAACTGATTCCAAAGAGGAGCCTAGTTTGAGAACCAGTGCGTTGTGATCTTTACTTAATGTTAATTCCTTCACATGAATTTTTCAAGTAGTTAAGTCCTAAAATGCTATTATTCCATGTTGCTGATTTAAGGATATCTGTGTAGTTTCTATTAACATTCTCTTTAGAACATTGAAACTTGCTGGGACCAAGGGCCACTACACCTTTCTTCTTTATAACCAGAACCACAGTGTTCATCAAGAAGTGATGTCGAATCAGCCTCACCTCATTGTGGTTCTTGGAGAACACAGGACCTTAGATGAAGTAAGGGGTAAACTTGTACACAGCAGTAGGTCATGTGTGTAAATGTGTGTTAAGATTACTCTTGGAGCTCACAATTATTTCTGATTCTGAATAGATTGTTGTGTTGGAGGAGTGCCACTGTCTCTCTGAGACAAGGAGAGACATGCATTCCCTAGTTCCTCTGGAAGTTAAAAATACTTGTCATTGTTACGTTTAATTTCTGAACTCTCTGATGCTTACAAAGGTGTCTATCATATGACAGTGGATATTTGTTTTAAAAAAATCAATTCTTTTAACTTTGAACTTGGAGGAACTGAAGCTGTCTCAAGGGGTTGAAACCTCAGAGAAATAATTATTTTTTTATGTAATCTGGATTTTACCACAATCCAAACTATGCCAATTTGGGATAATGGACAGCGTGCCTGTTTATTGGGGTTTGTGTGCGTGCGTGTGTGTGTGAGAGAGAGAAGGAGTGAGAATGAGGAAAGAGAATGTGAATGAGAATTATCTGGAACTGAAGCATAGCGAAGCACATAGTAGAAGTCACACAGGAACAGTGTTCTGGTTAGAGCCGCTTGGTCCTTTGGCCTTGGTCAAGCAGGAACCTCTGCTCCTCGGTTTTCTCACCTGAAAAATTGTAATACCTGCCTCTTGGGATTATTTTGAAGGTTAAATGAAATAGTTTATAAAGCACTTACGATGGTGCTTAGCACATTCCCACTACTATTTAGGTGTTTATTAGAGCACAGTTACAACTTGTCCCACTAAGAATATTTTAAAACTGTAAGATTCACGTGATGCATTATTCCATAAAGACTGTTAATGAAGATGCTTTAACATTCCTAAATTACCTTTCCTTTGCCTGGTCAGAAAGTTCTTCTTTCCAACCTAAATTCCTTACACTGTGCTGCTACTGAGTCTCATGTGAAAATGCTTGTCCCCTGAGACACCCCCTAGTTCTGTCCTCATGGACCTGAAATGCAGTGTATTCCCTCTCTGGCCTTAATTCCTATGTTCTTACTTTCCAGTTGACTCCTCGGCTCCACTAATCTGAACCCACCCCAGTTTTTTCCATGCTGTTAAGCAGAGATGTGCTTGAGGCTGGTTACCATACTGTGGGCAGATGACCTCATAGTTTCTGATGCCATCTTTCAATTTATATAACTCAGCCATGAGCGTGCTTTTTAAAAATAATGGCCCTAAATTGCTGACATTTTGTCATCTGCTCAGACTCGTCAATCTTTCTGTGTTCCCTGGATTGAATGGGATCAGCTGGAGCAAGATGCCTCTGTGCGGTCCTGCATTGGCCGCGCTTGGCGAGTGACCTGCAGTAGGGCTGTATGTTCCCTGGGATAACATGGGTAATGATTATAGCGACAATGCTGCTATTGTGTCCAGAGGTTTGGGGCTGTAATTTCATAATGAAATTGAAAAACACGAGATTAAAAACCTGAGTCTAGCACAGTAATTATATTTAAGTATCACAAATCATCTCCCTGTGTTTAGTTAGGTGTTTGAGATTTGGCCTCTCTTTGTGGAGTGCGGTCACGTCGTTTCATACGTCTGCAAAATGGAAGGCTTCTAATTTATGGCCAAAATGTGGAAATTGGTTTCTGTTAATGGGAAGGTGACGAGAATGGCATTAAATTTGAAGGAGCTTGTTTGCTTCATTGACTAGAGTCAAGAAGGGAGGTTGTAGAACAGCTGCCAAGGTAAAGGTATGTTTGGGTCTTTTCATGGTTTAATTCCCAGATTCTCAGATGTGACTACAGGCATTCTCTTTAGAACTGACATAGACTGGCCTGGGAAGTTCTGTGGGCTTCCAGAATGCAGTGCAGTTGCAGGGGTATAAACGCCTCTCCTGAGACTGAGTGTCTGGTAAGGATGAAAGACAGCTTCCAGCTTGTTCCTCACAGGTAGGTAGGTGTGGCTCCGGCTGTACCTGGCCTGCTCACTGCTGGGGAACTTACCTACATCCGCAGGCGCACTAGTCTGACTGAGCCCTGGTGGGATGGGAGGTGGGAAAGGTGTAAGTGGTGGTGGCTGGCAGGCGTTCCTGGGTGGTGAAGAATGGGGAGTTAGTTAGGCTCAGGGCTGTTCCTTAATATGAAGTTAGAGGGGAAGGAGATTTAAGACTAATATCTCCTTCTCCTTGATTTCTAGGAAACGGCAGATATAAAATGATCATAGAAGGAAGTTGTGAAAGGGATAATTATTATTGTCAGTCATCTGCTGATTATCTACTATGAGCCATGCACTTTTTGTTACCATCTTTAAACTTTACAGCAGACACTGCTATAAGGGCATCCTGTCCCTATTATACCTCCCACTGCCACATAATTTCTGTTGATGCAGGCACTGCAGATTATCTCTGCTTCCCCAAACCTTTCCTTTCAGATTCTCTTCGATTCGACAAGGCCAAGTACCTGGAGGATCTAAACTGCTTTGGGCCGGTGTTTGTTGATGACAAGTGTACAAGTGTGGTCTGCCCGTCACCAGCATTGAAATCACTTGGGGAGCTTGCTGTACCTCCCAGGCTTCATCAACATGCCCTACCCAGAGACATTCTGGGTCAATTGGTTTGTGGGGAGAGGGTTTGAGGTCTAGGAATGTGGATTTTGAACAGCCACCCTGGGGATTCTTATTTACAATAAATCTTGAGAATCATTGCCTTAGGGCTCTCTCCCCCAGGAGCAGGGCTGTTGCAAAGGATGTGCTAAGTTGAAATTTGCTCTGTGGTGTGTGGGCCTGTTGCTTAGTCTCCAGCTTAAGCTCCTTGTGTTCGGTGGAAGGGCCTACTTTGATTGGTTCCATTTGCTCTGGAAGGGCTGAGCTTCTCTGCAACTTTACCCACCTCCAAAGACTTCAAATAGAGAGGAGGAAGGCCTGCCAGGGAAGAGGGCCTATCTCCAGCAGTAAACTTGTCACTATCTAGGACCTACGGTCGTTTCTGTTTCCGCTGGAAACTCACTGAATGTTCTAGCAGTATTTGTATTTTTGATGGAGTATTTAAAAACTCGCTCAGTAGTGTCCGACTCTTTGTGACCCGTGGACTTGTAACCTGCCAGGCTGCTCTTGTCCATAGGATTTTCCAGGCAAGAATACTGGAGTGGGTTGCTATTTCTTCTCCAGAGGATCTTCCCAACCCAGGGGTCAAACCTGAGTCTCCTGTGTCTCTTGCATTGCAGGCAGAGTCTTCACTCACTGAACCATCGGGTGAGCCCTATATAAAAACAGCATTTCAATTAAATTGAGCAAACGTTTATTGAGTAGTTGCTGATGCTGAAGTGTTGTTCCAAGGGGGAATGGCATACATAAATTAAACAGTTGCCAGCCTTCATCCAAGGGACTGTGCTCTAATGCTCTCATCAGTCCTGACACAGAACTGTGGCAAAATAACCTGTGACCTACCATAAGATGGGGCTTCTGAAGAGAAGAGTCACCACAAAGCACTCTGGGAACGTTAGGGTGGAGACAGTTCATTCCAGCTAGGCAGAGGCTTCTTTGAGGGAAATGGCCCAGTAGTGCATGGACAGAGGAGCCTGGTGGGCTGCAGTCCATGGGGTCACTAAGAGTCGGACACGACGGAGCGACTTCACTTTCACTTTTCACTTTCATGCATTGGAGGAGGAAATGGCAACCCACTCCAGTGTTCTTGCCTGGAGAATCCCAGGGATGGCGGGGCCTGGTGGGCTGCCGTCTATGGGGTTGCACAGAGTCAGACACGACTGAAGCGACTTAGCAGCAGCAGCAGCAGCAGCAGCAGTGTTTCTCAACCTTGCCTGCATTTTAGAATCACCTGGGGGAATTTTTTTTTTTTAATCTTAATATTGAAGCCGTACCCCAAGCAGTCAAATCAGAATTTCTGGAGTTTGATCACGGGCATCAGTTTTTTTTTTTTTTTTAAGGCTCCCTATGTGATTTGCCTGGGCAGCCACAAGACTGAGAGCCACTGATACAGAAAGACAGATACGCTGTGATTGGGATGAAGGATAGGCAGAGATGGAAAGGTATTCTGAGGATGAAGAAAGACCTAGCCAGAGGCAGCAGAGTGAAAGCTCCAGTTGGAGAATGCTGCTCAGTGGGGTGTGACTGGAGTGCAGGACTCCTGGAGTGAGTGAGGAGGGAAAATTATTATGCTAATTAGGTGGGATTGGATTAAAGTGTTGTGCCAAGGAATTGGGAGATGTGTTTTTGCGCTGTTTGGACCCCACTCTCACCTCACGTTAACATGGAGATGAGCCTCGAAAGCTTGTTGCTGCCCAAGGTACTGGCCGGTCAGAGCGGGGGATAGGACACATGCTCGTTAGTTCCTACTGCAAGGCTCTTTGCCTTAGACCATCCTTCTCAAGCTTGTGCCACCTTTAGCGTTTTCTCTTGGCATCTGTTCTTTGCCAGTTTTCTTTTATAAAAGCAAACTGAAGGTAACTTGGGATCAGTGTGGTAGGAAGATATTGAGGTTAGGCAGGAACACAGCAGTAGTTTTCCTCTTTTTTACTGGGCCCCTGTGAGGATGATGTGGGAGAATTGCAGGGCATACTGGGGGCAGATGTTTGCGAGGAAAAGTATGTATGTTTCCATGTTCTTGCAGCTGCATCCATTTTGTGCCTGATTCCATGGAGGCCTGGTACTTATCTGCTTATTGCTGTTTCCGGGAAGTTAATTTGCAGGTGCTATAAATATGCATGGTTCATATACTTCATTTATTCTTTCTCCCTTGAAGCCTCTCCTCTTTATTAGGCACTTTGCATTTGTCTGTTCGGTGCTTGTACTTTTTATGTCACTATTTCGATAGTAATGTTACAGGTAAAGCCACTCAATTATCTCGGGCTCTTTCTGTGCTTTGGGCAAGTCCATTTGTGAAGCCCAGGGGGAGGTCCACGGTTCCAGGTTTTGTTTCTTGTTACATGTAGAAAAACCAGGAGCGTTTAGGAGAGAACTTGTTTTCTTCCATTAATAGTGTGGAGGCTGAGCATTCACAAAACAAAAATCTAAAATAGTTCATAAAATAATGCTATCCATATATCCACCTTTCCATTCATCTGTTGACACACTTGTTCCTCCCAACTATCACCTGTCCATTTAGAGAAGGTTGTACAATATAGTCATTCAGAATACCGAGACTCTGTAACCAATCTGCTTGATTTGAAATGGTGACTTTTCTACTTGTTTAATTCCATTTTCTTTCAGTTTTATTTATTAAATTTGCTTTTATTGATTTATTTATTTGGCTGTGCCAGGTCTTAGTTGGAACATGTGGAATCTAATTCCCTGACCAGGGATTGAACACAGGCCTCTGCATTGGGAGCACAGAGCCTTAGCCACTGGACCACCAGGGAAGTCCCTCTTTCTTCTTTAAAATGGACATAGTAATAGTAATAGTCTCACAGATTTGTGATGATTAAGGGATTAATGTATGTAAATTGCTTAGAAAGTACCTGGACCTAGGGAAGTTGTATGTTTGCTGTGCTGTTATTATTATGTTTGCTACTATTAATCATTACATATAACATATATCAGCAGATAAATTTGGTATATTGGCTTCCAGTTTTGTGACTGTAGAATTTATATATAGAAAAAAAAATTTGGAAAGGGAGTTTTGGCTAGATCATGAAGGGCCTTTATTGCAGGTTAGGCTTCCCAGGTGGCACAGTGATAAAGAATCTGCCTGCAACACAGGATACTCGGGTTTGATTCCTGGGTCGGGAAGATCCCCTGGAGATGGAAATGGCTGCCCACTCCAGTATTCTTGCCCCCAAAATTCCATAGACAGAGGAGTATGGAGGGCTATAGTCCATGGGGTCACAAAGAGTTGGACATGACTGAGCGTCCGAGCATGTGTGCAGATAGTGAGAAAGCCTTCTGGTTTTGATCTTGGTAATAGATGTCCATCAGAAAGTTATTCTTGCACCTTTGTTCACAATAAATCATTTGCAGAATCAGAACAATTAGGGGGCGATTTTAATGGTCCAAGGTACAGTGAAACAAGGAAATGAATGAAAGTAGTGACAACAGAAATTGATACTTACATTTGGACACTAAAGATTCTTTCTATGGTTAGATTCTGCTTGGCTTGAGAAGGCGAGATGGGCAGTTAATTTGGAGACACAGTTTTGGTGAATTGGTGCTCTCCCTCACCATCCTTGATGAGACGGGAGATTGCTGTGAAGGTCTCATTGCTGGTTATTGGAGGCAGAGTGGCTAGTGCTGTTCTGTTCTGTACTTTCACATGGCTCGTTATCAACAGGGCCCAGATAGCTCTTGAAGCAAGCCTGCCTATTCTTCTTTCCACCTAATTGCCGTGTGGAACTTGGGTTCATGCACAAAGTTATCTCGATTAAACAATACATTTGTAAATGGAGCTGTAAAAGTTCATATACTACTTTGAGAGGGCCCTTTCAGACGTTAACATTCAAGGCTGCTGTGGTTGGTCTGAGAACAGCTGTGGTGGATATTTTCCAGATTCCAGGGTGTGACACCTTCGGTTTTCTGTCCCTATTCATGTCTTGTCTCCTTCCACAATCAATAGACAGTGAAGTGAAAAGATGTAACCTAACTGAAGATAGACGGAGTGGACCAGAAGTTGAAAATAGGGAAGAGACTGCACTGTTCTGCAGTCTGTCCCAGAGTCAAACATTTTTGTGGCGTGATCTGGGAGAAGAAAAACATTTATGGCCAGACCTCACTAAATTGAACAATTGTGGGGATGGTGCAGACAGATTTGTGGGGTAGTTGGAAAGAAATGCAGTTCTATTATTTTTAGTTATAGACTGGTAACCTGAGCAAGGCAATGAGTTATTGCCTAAGTGCTTTGTGTGTGTGTGTGTGTGGGGCGGGGGGGTTGGCCTTACTGTATAATTAGGAATATAAGTTATTAATATTAAATATCTTTGATTATTTTCCTCTCTTTGACGGTCTGTATGATCTCTTTTATGCTCTCATTTGCCCATAAAAGACTCTTTACATTAGCAATAAAACTTCCCTCAGCCTAACTTCAGTCCAGATTGCTCTAAAAATTTGAAGTAACTAGGGTACTTCTGAATGTGGAAGGTTTTTATTGAGAAGATGCAACAGAATCAGTACAACAGATACGAGTTCATTTACTCCCTCTTTGCACTTTGTGTTTTTTTTTTCTTTTAACTTTATTTTCATTTTTGGCTGTACTGGGTCTTTGTTGCTTTGCAAGGGCCTTCTCAAGTTGCAGTGAGCAGGGGCCTCCGTTCTTTTGTTGCGGTGTGTGGGCCTCTCGTTGAGACGGCTTCTCATGTTGTGAGGCTCTAGGTGTGTAGGCTTCAATAGCTGCAGCGCAGGGGTTCCACAGTTGCAGCTCCTGGGCTCTGGAGTGCGGACTCAGTAGCTCTGTGGCCTGTGGGATCTTCCCAGGCCAGGGGTTGAACTCCATGTTCCCTGCATTGGCAGGTGGATTCTTATTGCTGTGCCACCAGGGAAGTCTTTATTTTCTACTTTGAATGAGGGAATGGTTAAGTTTGAAGTTGTAGGATACTGCTGTCTCACCTCCACCCCCTAGAAAGTAATCTTGTAGGGGAGATGTTCTGGGACCTAGGGATGGTTTTGAGTGGTAGGTGGGGAGGAGTATTGCCCAGAGCCCAGGTGTCGCTGCCTTCTTGTGTAGAACTTAGTGGTTCTCAAACTGTCATGTGCCTGAGGATCATCTCCCCTCTGTCTCCCCAAGGGATGGGGTCAGGCTCTATGGATCTTGAGGAGTTGCTCTCTGGCAGAGACTAGGTTTACAAATCCCTATAGTCAAAGCTGTAGTTTTTCCAGTAGTCATGTACAGATGTGAGAGTTGGACTGTAAAGAAGGCTGAGCACTGAAGAATTGATGCTTCTGAATCGTGGTGTTGGAAAAAAACCCTTGAGAGTCCCTTGGACAACAAGGAGATTTACCTATAGGAAATCAACTCTGAATATTCACTGCAAGGACAGACGCTGAAGCTTCAATACTTTGACTACCTGATGGGAAGAGTAGACTCATTGGAAAAGACCCTGATGCTGGGAAAGATTGAAGGCATGAGGAAAAGGGGATGATAAAGGATGAGATGGTTGGATGGCATCACTGACTCGATGGACATGAGTTTGATCAAACTCCAGGAAATGGTGAAGGACAGAAAAGCCTGGGCTGCCGCAGTCCATGGGGTTGCAAAGAGTTGGACATGACTGAGGGACTGAGCAATCCAAACCTGGCCTGCTGTGCTCCCCTAGTGCCCAGTCAGCATTCCTGGGCTGGTAAGAAGGCAGAGGTTTCCTCAGCAGAGACGTGAAGCTCTTGCACCCCCCCCCTTTTTTTTTGTCCTTTTAAATTCACACTAAAGAGAATTTTAGATACGCAGCAAAGCAGGAAGGAAGACTGACCTTGCCTATCTCCATAGTCTCAGGGAGATAAAGGAAGTGCCTGCATTTGGAGGCAGCTGGGGATTTGTGGTGTTCCAGAAGACCTCAGCTCTCAAATGGGCTCTTGGCAGCCTCACTGATAATCACAGTCTGATCGCTACTGGGCTTCCTTATTTAAGATGCTCTTAAATTCTCTCTTCTAACAGTATAAGGTTATGTCTTCACCAGCTCCTCAAATTTTAAAAAAAGAAACAGAAGGAGGCAAAACAAATCCCAGAACATTTTCCTCTCCTCTTTCTAAAGGTTACAAACATAAATCATATTTGAGAACAATGAATGGAACTTATTTTTTATCTTCAGAAAGCTGGGCCTCTGGGCATCTTAAAAAGTCTATTTATTTTAGAAAGGAAGGAAACTGGTAAGGCGGAAGGGCTATGCTCCTGGGATCAGGAGACTTGGCTTTGCCACCAGCTGCCCGGGGCTCCTCAGTCAGAACCAGACTCCACTTTGAGCCACTTTCTCTCTCTCTAAAATGTGGGAGCCCTGAAGCTATTGCAGTGATAATGTCTTACGACTCTAGTGATGGGCTCAATGCCTGCATCGTAGACTTTTTGAGATTTTGTTGCCCTATTTCAAATTTGTGAGGTATGGCACGTACCATCCATCTTTGCCGCACTCATGGTGTCTTTTCACTAATGTTTCATAGAGTTGTGGTGTGCTAGTGCTGGGGGGACCCTACGAGAACAGGTGGTTCACCCTGTGTTTGTTTTACACATGAGACCGCATGGAGACCCCTACTCACTTTACATAAGTTTGAGGCATCATTTGGGGCCTTTTCCCCTTAGGGTTTGCCTTTCTCTTCAGTGTTTTTTAAAACATTGTGTTGCCTCCTCACCAGAGTGTTGTCTTTCAATCCCATATTCCTTTTGTTTCCCCTGCGACACTGGAGTATTCAGTTGGTTTTGGGCAAAAGTGTTCCTGTGGCCTCCAGTGTTTTAAAAACTATGCATTCCTTGTGAGAAGAATTTGATCATATGATGCTAATATATTTACACACTTCACAGACACATTTAAGCAAAGAGTCGGACATGACTGAGTGACTAACACATCATCTATAACCTTATGTTTGAAAGGACATTTCAGTATCTGATTATTGAGCGCGTACACTCAGAAACATTCAAATAACATCAGAGTCAGATAAACATGTAACAGGAAATTTGTTTCTAACTATTCGCTCCAGGTCAGCCTGCTCCCAGCTGCCTTTGGGTGTCAGGGTTATCTGTTCCTGTGTCAGCTTTGGGAATGCTCCTCCACAAAGTTCTGTGTAGCAAGACTGCAGGCCATTGAGAAAATGTGATGATTAAGATTCAGCAACTAGACTGGATGAATAGAAATCTGGGTAGCAATTGAGCTGGTGGGAGTGGGTAAGCCATAGTTATATCCGGGGTCACCAGATATATTCCTGGTGTAGAATTCCAAAGTGGCCCTTCCTCTTGGAGTCTCCTCCCACCCTGGGATTTGGCCAGTTCTCCTTGGCCAGATTTGGTCAGCCACACTGCTGGGGTGAGGTTGTGAAGCTACCTCTGCCCACATATTCTGGTTTGGTATTTTAAAAAATGCTCACTTCTCCACCAGCCTCGGTTCAGTCTTTTTAGTCTCTCCAGCAGTAAGTGTGCCAGAGGTCAGGAGTTCTGGCAGTGTGATTCAGCTCTGCTCCCCTGATAGCAGCTAGCACAGGCCTCAGGGCATAGAGCCTCCTAAGGTGAACTGACTCAGGTATCAGTGATTCAGAAGGCCCCACATGGTGGAGTCTCTGCCCACTTCCTCAGCCGTAAACAGACTCATAGCTCTCCTGGCACTTCTCTGCTGTCTTCCTGGAAAGGGCTCTGGTTTTGTTTCGGAGCCTTCTCATTTCTTTTTAAGTATTTATTTATTGATTTGGCTCTGTCGAGCCTTAGTTGCAGCATGTGGGGCCTTGAATGCATCACATGGGGTATTTCCTTGCAGCGCACGGACTCTCCAGGTGTGGCACACGGGCTCTGAAGCACGCAGGCTCAGCAGTTGTGGCATGTGGGCTTAGTTGCTTCCTGTCCCCTGCATTGCAAGGCAGATTCTTAAGCACTGGACCTCCAGGGAAGTTTTTTCCCATTTGTTTCTTTTCCCTCTGTCTGAAGGATCAGTACTTCCACCCGCCTCATCTTTTTGCTTGGCTGACTCCTACTTATCTTTTAGATGAATAGTTATAATTGACACTTTTTTTGGTCTTCCTAAACTAGGATAGGTATCTCTGCTGTGTGCTTCTGTGGTCCCCTCACTTCCCTTAAATCAACTTTTATCATAGTTTTCAATTCTTATTTACTAACTGTTATTCCCCGGACTAGAGTCTGCTCTGCCAGGACAAGGATTCTAGTCTTCTTGCTCATCCTTGTTTCCTCATTGCTAAGCATAAGGCGTGGGACATGGTAGGTTATCAATCACCTTTCTTGACTGAATAAAGTAAGTACATAATAAAACAGTATACGTTAGTTAATGGGGTTCTTGGTGACGATATACGTGTCATCTTCAGTGGCAGTAATTAACACTGCTAGGTTTTAAGTGCTTGGTTCTATGAGAAAGAATGATTGAAAGAAAGCAGAAGGGAAATGGAACTTACGACCAACAGCATTTATGTGTCTTTTGATGCCTGGTACTAGGCAAAACTTCCTGCAAATAAAGAAAAATACCTTGATGGACTTAATTTACATAGTATAAAATACAAAAAAATTAAAGACATTACTTTGCAATATGGTGTTTACTATGTACAATCTATTAAAAAAAAATCTCAGGTGTCAATACCAACATGCACTTACTCATTCGCTTAGCAGGCTTATTCTTTTTAAAAAAAAAACTTTTAATTTTGTATCCCCATGTGGCTCAGTGGTAAAGGATCCACCTGCCAAGCAGGAGACACGGGTTTGATCACTGGCTCGGTAATATCCCTTGGAAAAGAAAATGGCAACCTACTCCAGTATTCTTGCCTGGGAAATTGGTTGGACAGAGGAGCCTAGTGGGCTACAGTCCATGGGGTCACAAAAGAGTTGGATATGACTTAGCAACTAAACAACAAATAGCTGATTAACAATATCGTGATAGTTTTAGGTGGACAGCAAAGGTACTTAGTCATACATATACATGTATCCATTCTCCTCTAAGCTCCCTTCTCATCCAGGCTGTAGGTTTAGTCTTTGTGAATGTGCAGATACTGTTCTATATGCTTAGGAGCCAACAGTGAACAAAACATACGATATCTGACCCAAAGGAACATACGTTCTAGTGGTGGAGACAGTCAATAAAGAAAATAAATTATTAGAAGCTGGTAAGTTCCATGAGAAAAAGGAAAGGGGGAAAGGACATAAGAAGTATTATAGTGTGTGGTGGTGGTGGAGGATGCAATTTTAGATTCACTGGCCAAGAAAAGAGTCACTAAGACGGCCCTTGGGTAATGATCTGAAACGGGGCGAGGTAGTGATGTAGGCGGGCTTCCCTGGTGGCTCAGACAGTAAAGAATCCATCTGCACAGCAGGAGACCCAGGTTTGATCCCTGGGTCAGAAAGATCCCCTGGAGAAGGGAAGGGCTACCCACTCGAGTATTCTTGCCTGGGAAATCCCATGGACAGAGCAGTCTGGTGGGCTACAGTCCATGGGGTCGCAAAGAGTTGGGCACGACTGAGTGACTAACACTTTCACTTCTGTGAGCTGGGCAGGTATCTGAGAGACAGAATGATGTGGAGACCACAGGGTAAGATAGAATGTTTTCACCATTATTCATGTTTATGAACCAGAACCAGCATGTTGGGATCAAAGTGGACTGTTTATCAGAATCTGTAAGTGTTTCCTCTCTGGACAGCTGCCCTAGCTAAATCCTTAGCCTGAAAATGTACTTGGAGCATAAGTGGATTTATTTGTTCTTAAAAAGTTTGTTAGAAAGGCCCTACAGGAGCCTTTCTTTTCCCTCTTGTGGGTCAGAATTCTGCTTTGTTATCTGTGCTTACCCTTTGAGCTCTAGTCTGTGGCAGAACCACCTCTCTGAGATCTTGTATTCCTTGAGGGCAGGGCACATTTCTTGTTTAACTAGTTTACACAAGTCTTATCACACTGTCCCCTGCGTGGGGACCTGATAACTTATTTTGGCTGATAATGGAAGGGCTTTTCTGTCTACTTCTGTCCCCTTGATGGCTTCCTTATCTGTTCTCCTGTAGCACTGACTGTGAACTCATTTCATTACTTAATGAAATTTTATCTTTTATTATTGCTTATTTTTGCAGCTGTCTTATCGGTCCAACTAGAGGGAAACTTGCATTTTCTTTCTGAACTTTGGAGTGCTGGTTCGTAGCGGGTACACTATGTATGCATCACTAGTTGCTGTTGGTCATAGTGCTTGTCCCTTTTGGGTGAGTGAACCAGCATCTTATTTTTCCAGTGTTTTATCTTTCTGGTTTACGGTCTATGTCTTGAGCTCAGTAATACTTAGGACTTGGCCTGGGTACACTACTGGAGAGCCCAGGGGAACAGTATAGTTATTAAGGGACAAATCCTTTGTGAATTTTTATCCGTAAATCTTCCAGTATAAGGGTTTTTGTACAGAACAGTAGTTTTCTGCAGATTGACAGTTCTTCAAGAATCCTCTGCTGACTGTTCATGACATACATGTAGTAAGTTAATTGTTCTTTTAATTTTATTGGCAATTTCTTTCTTGCTTGGTGGTCATTTCCTCAAAAATAGTTGCTCACTCCAAGACAATTACTATTAAAAAAAAAATTAGTGCAAGTGTTAGTCTCTCAATCGTGTCTGACTCTTTGTAATCCCCTGGACTGTAGCCCACCAGGCTTCTCTGTCCATGGAATTCCCTAGACAATACTGGAATAGGTAACGATTTCCTTCTCTAGTGGATCTTCCTGACCCAAGGATCGAACCTGAGTTTCCTACATTGCATACAGATTCTTCCATCTGACACAACAAATTAATTGTTCCTTAAAATTTCATTCACATTTTCTTTCTTGATGGTTATTGCCTCAAAAATTGTTGCTTACTCTAAGACAATTATTATAATTTCTAGTAAAAGAGAATGACAAAGCCAGGTTCAGCTGCGGGTGCTGGTCTGGGCAGTTTCTAGCTCCTCCTGCGTGGGCAATAATCAGATCTGTGTCTCAGCAGAATTATAAATGGCTGCATTTCACGGCTCTCCTTAGCTGCTTTGCTTGGAATACGGAGCTTGAAACTGCTGATGTACTGTGCACTGTTTTCTATTGGCAGTCCACTCTGAATGGCACCAACTGGAGATAACTCTTGAATAAATACTGCCACTTGTTACATGTGGTTCCTGGTCCCCTAGTAGAATGTGCATGTGACTTTGAGGGTGTCATCCAGGAGCCTCTGATGTCCGCCAGTATGTCTTCGCTCACTGGATATGCTTCCTTATAATGACTTTTTTGACTGCTTTTCTGAAAATCTTCTGTATCCCAATCCATCTCTGTTTTTTCTGCTCATACACAAAAATCTATCTAGCGACTGATAGTTATGGAAAATAACAACGTGAAGGCTTGCAGTCAAAAAATAAATCCCTGTCTGCTCATGCACAGTCAGTGTCAGCTGTAAGATAGTTAAACTCAACATCTCACAGGTGTTCCTAGGGTCAAACACAGTGGCACACACTCTTCTCTTTGAGGTTGTTGCCTTTTTTTCAGAGCTGTTTAAATTTTGTTTTCCAGTGACATATTAAACAGGGAGATTGGGAAAGGCATGGGAGTTTTGCTGATGAATGTAGGAGACAAGCATAATGCGTGCACGGGGCACACACACACACACCCTATAGTTTACTCCTAGGTGGATTTTCGTAAGCCATAGCGTGCTGTAGATGTCCTCTGTGGGGATTCAGAGCTTTCAGTCCTCATCCTGTGAAACTTCCCATACCTTTGATGTTGACTTAGAACTCATTTTTGACTTCTGCAGCCTGTCTGAAAATTGCCTAACTTGGTTCCTAGTGTGGCTCTGAAATGCAAAGTTTAGGGTGGATTTGAAGTGTCACTTGGGTCCTTACTTTTCTAAGGTCAGTGAAGTGTTGCCATGATAATGAATACTATAATGCCCTTAATGAGTATTTAAATCATCATTCTCCTGAACTATTTATTAGGTTTATTCCTTGTTGAGAGCCAAAATGTAGGATCATGGGATCACAGTTACATGGATGGTGACAGACCTGGGTTGTTGTTAAGAACTGTGGAGATTTTGTCATCACATTTCTCATGTCTTGAGTTGTAGCATCTCTGGGTTCCGTCAGCTTCACCTGGGAGCTTGTCTGAAACACAGATTTGCAAGGTCCCGTCTTGATTTCCTGGGAGTGAGAGTGGGGGTGGGAGGAAACCAGCAATCTGTGTCTGAATAAGCCCTTCCAAGTTTCTGATGCACATTCAAGTTTAAGAGTCAACACACAGGTGGGAGTTGCTTTTCTTGTAGTCTCTTGAGCTTGCGGCAGATGATATTTTAATTTTCATATGAGGGAGGACAGTTATGTCTTCTTTTAAATTCTTTCTTGATGCAACTGATTGTCAGATGCAGAATTCTGATGTGAGGAGGGGTTGTGAATACAACTCATATGGCAGTGTTTACAGCCTCAGCCCGGTGCCCTGTGGATTTAAGTAGCACCCTTGGTTACAGGTAGATAAATCTACAAGGATGTTGTGAGGTTACATGGCAAGACTTTCAAAACACACCAACTTTATGTTTGTGGCAAGTGCTTTGCACAGTATTGTCATTTTTGAAATCATCCTTCATCTCTGTCCCCTGCCCAGAAATTTCCTTGTGAGAATTATGTTTACTTTAGACAGAGAGAGCTGTGTTTACTTTAGACTGCCATGATGGGGAATGGTCAGAAGGAAGGGACAAATACTACAAAAAAAGCATACTTTCTTTCCAGTAAGGACTTAAAGTTGCTTCCTATCTTGAGAGAGGCAAATGATTGTGGTAGGATGGAAGAGGAATAGAGTGCAATCGTAAGAAAATACCCAACCACATGCAGACAAGAAAATACATGGGGGAAAAGAATATGAAAAAGAAACAGTACAAATTCTTCTGGGTGATTTTTGCAAATCTTTGTAAAGATGGAACCAAGCAACCTAGTGAATCAGGTAGGGAATCATCCTAAAAATTGCAGTAGCAATGAATTCTTTTCTTTTGAGACAAGTATAGGAATCAGAGCCAACTTGTATTTCCCTTAGGAAATGTAGATGTGGTATCCCCAGTGAGCACTAAGTTAATATTGGATGATCGTATTTCAGCAACTGGGACAAAGATAGTTTTCTTTCTCCTGATTCTAACCAGTGTTTTTCATTAGCTTTACAACCACGGAAGAAAGATAAGAGTATGAAGATAAAATTTAAAATTGTGCTTTTTCTTAGAGTATTCATCTAAAGACTTGGTAGAAGGTGATGTTGGAATGGAATATGGCAGTAGCTTGTATTTGTTGCCTCCATCTATGCAGTATTATTCTAAGGCTTTAAAAGTATTGGACCATTACTCCTGACATGGTGTTGTGAGCCAGGTTCTGTTATCTTCATTTTAGTTGAGGAGAACGAGGCACAGAGTCAGAGGTTTGTTCACCTAGGATCCCACAGTTTCGTATGTGGTATTTAAGCCCAGGCAGATTCATTCAGAGCCCTTCCCTTTTACTCATCCATGGGCTTCTCTTTATGATTCCAAGTAAAGAATTGTCATGGATTAGCTTTTTACTATAGTAAAAGTGCTTGTTTATTAGAGCCCTCATTATATTTGGTCCCAGGAAGTCTTTGCCCTTAGACTTCATGTGGGTGTGTGTTTTGCATTTAACATGCAATCAGGAAATATTTGTTATGTATTATTATCATACCACTGAGTGTAGATTTTAGGCGGAGACTTAAAATATTTATAGCAAGTGGTGGCCTACTTGCTCTTATGATATTCAGTTCACTGGACCTCATGTGGCCTCCCTAAAGCTTAAATGGTATCGTGGTTGCACAGGAGTATCGTGGAAATGAGATGATGTAAGTGTAATGAGCTCAAATAACATGAGCAGAGTCTTAATTTTTTTTTTAAGTTGTTTTCCTTCTTTTAACAAAGATCATACCACGTTGGAAATATCTGGATTATGTCCCTATGGGTATTTAATTATTTTTTTAATCATAAGTCACCAAGATCAAGATTTAAAATGCTAATTTCTAAGTATGTTAGTTATGCATGGCTGGTATCAGATTACCTCAAAACTTACCTATTTAAAACGACAAACAGTTACTATCTCACAGTTTCTGTGGGTCACAAATTCCTGAGTGGTCCTTGCTCAGGTACTTTCATGAGATTGTGGTAGATGTTGGCTGGGACTGGCATCTCCTAAATGACTGGAGGACTCACTTTCAGAGAGTGCACTCACATGGCTTTTGGCAGGATCCCTCAGTTTCTCACCACATGGACTTCTTCAAAGTGACCTCTTGACATGACAGCTGATTTTCCCAGGGTGAATGATTGAAGACAGAGACAAATGACCTAATCTTGCAAGTCATAACTGTCACTTCTGCCACATTGTATTAGTCAGAAGGGAGTCACCAAGTACAGCCTGCACTCCAGGGAATTAGGCTTTGCCTTGTGAAGGAAGGAGTATTAAAGAATTTGTGGACATATTTTAGCCATCACACTGCGTGTGACTCTGCCTACTAAATCAGACTCCCTGTGTATGATAATTTGCATTTTTAACAGACTCCCTCAAATGGTTTCTGTGCACACTTAAAGGACCACCAGGTAAGTATTACAGTAATATTTGTTGGGTGATTCAGTCTCGAAGTAAATGGATACACTTAGTGTCACTATTCAGGCTTATTTAAGAAGCCAGACTTAGTGTTTCACGTTAGTGTTCTAAATTTAGTATTCTAAATAATTAAGGTGTATGCTTAGGCACTAAGTCTGGTACTTAACTAGATAATATAGTTAACAACGTTTTCCCTTGGATTTTACTTTATCTGAATAGGTCTTTAGCTTTCATTCTGTCACTCAGTGAGACAGATGAGCCCTCCTCTCATTTAGCCTGTGGTGTCTGAGCAGTTGCCTTCTGTGTATACACACAACCAGAGTAGGGACCATGCTGCTGCTGCTAAGTCGCTTCAGTCGTGTCCGACTCTGTGCGACCCCAGAAACGGCAGCCCACCAGGCCCCCCGTCCCTGGGATTCTCCAGGCAAGAACACTGGAGTGGGTTGCCATTTCCTTCTCCAGTGCATGAAAGTGAAAAGTGAAAGTGAAGTCGCTCAGTCGTGTCTGACTCTTAGCGACCCCATGGACTGCAGCCCACCAAGCTCCTCCGTCCATGGGATTTTCCAGGCAATAGTACTGGAGTGGGGTGCCATTGCCTTCTCTGGAGTAGGGACCATAGCTCACAGTTATAAAGAAATAGTATATGGCTGGGAAGGGCAAGGCAAAAGGGTGTCCTGGGGTTTCTGTTTCAGGATCCAGGCAGCTGAGCAAAATGTCTGATCATCCTTAATGGTTCCCTGACTTCTGCAGCTACATACTTCCTGTTAAGGAGAGAGAAGGGTACAAATCCAGGAAGTTGAGAGAACAGTCAGATGAGTTCCAGAGCCCCTCTAACTGCACTTCACTCCGTCTCAGATGTTAAAGGCTTTTAGTGGGCAACCAGGCCCCTTTCTCCATCATTTTCGTACCTTCCCACCAGCATTACGTCTTCGTCCTCTGAATCCTTACCTATGAGGATCACAGCTGGTTATTTCAGAGTGGAGGATGCACGTCATAGAAATATGTGTGTGTGTGTGCGCGCAGGTGCACGCTCAGTCACTCATTTGTGTCAGACTCTTTGAGACTTCCACAGACTCCTCTGTCTGTGGGATTTTCCAGGCAAGAATACTGGAGTAGGTTGCCATTCCCTTCTCCAGGGGATCTTCCTGATCCAGGGATCTAACCCACGTCTCTTGCATCTCCTGCATTGGCAGGTGGATTGTTTACCACTTGTGCCACATAACTCCTCTTCAAATCTATAGACCCACCACCCATCTCCTTCCCTCCTGCCCCTAATGAAAGAAGGCAGATAAATACAGATGCTCAGAACCCTAGTCTCACGTTTTATCTGAAATTCCTCAATTGGTAGGAACTCACAGTTAGGGGATTAAGAACCCCAGAGAGGAAATAAACACAATGCGTAAAGAGAGGCCTGTTCAGCATGAGCCCATTTGCACCCAGAGTCTGTGATCACACACTGGAACGGCCATATGATAGAGCTGACATGCCCCAATAGGTACAACAGATTGTTCTGCTTGTAACCAATCAATACCGCAATTAACAAATATTTATTGAACACCTAGGAAGCACCCTGGTTCACACAGCCCTCATCAGCTATTTGTTAGAGCAATGCAGAACCTCCTAACCCCTATGCCTGGCTTAAGGCTTACCCCTGCCCCAGTTAAATCAATTCTGTACATTGAAACCAGAGTGGATTTTCCTAAAATATACAAACTTGACCAGGTCATTGACCTATTTAAAGTGCTGTGGCGCATGATCAGAATCCAGATAAAGCCCACTTTTCCTAGCACGACTTAAGAGGAGAGTCGCAGTCTGGATCCTGCCTGACTCTGCTTCCCCACTGCTGCTTCTCCAGTCCCTAGATACTCCCCATTCCACATGACCCCACTGTGCCCATCTCTGTGGTGCCGTGTAAGAGTGGATAAGGCAGTGGCCTTAGAGCTGAGCTTGGTAGGCTTTGATTCTAGCCACAGCTCTTGTGACTTTCAACTTGTGTCATCTTGGACAAATTACAGTAGATGTTTCTGAGCCTTCAGATTCATTCTTCTTCTGCAGAAATACACTACTAGCCTCACAAGATTCTTGTGAAGATTAACTGTGATAATATTTAAAATGCTCAGTGCAGTGCCTGCCCCGTAATTAAGACTGAATAAATATTGCAGCTGCCGTTACCCACGGTGTACGGAAGGCCCCTGGCACATAGTAGCTGTTTAATAAAGGAGAGGCTTTTCCCTCCCCAGCTGTAGTCTTGTCTTTGATCATGAGATGCCCTAACTGGCATTCAGAGTCTGACAGAGATGGGAGTGGCAATGGTGAAGGTAGAGGTGCAGGTTTTTAAGAGACAGAGAGGAAAATGGTGGAGGATTTGAGGAATAGATATGAAAAGGATTATGTATTTCCAGGTGATTTTTCCTCCAGTAGAATATAACTAATAACATTCTTTGCAGGGCCGGGAAAGATGATAGTGGGCTGGGATTCAGAAGAAACTGACAACCTGGCCTTTGGTCAGTCACTATTTTTTTGGCCTTTGTTAGATCATTTGTAAAATGGATTTGCCATTATAATTAACTCAGCTATTACGTTTAAAAGCTCTTTGAGGAGTACAGGTCATACTCTAAAATAAGCTGACAGTGTTATGCCACCAGTCCTACACAGCGTGTTTAGAAAATGTTCTTGAAAGCAACATTTACATATAATCAATACTGAAGCATGTATTTCCTCAACTTTCTAGAGATGGAAGTTGCCAGGTGATTAGAGTCATGCATCCTGGGAGTGTTTCTCATGCTTCTCCTCATACCTTGCGTGTCTCTCTTTTCCGAAGATCTCAACTTTTGCAGTGGGAAGGATTGATTGAAACCTAGACTAGATAAGACTTGACCCAACACTCAGTTTTCCCACCTGTGATCTGGGGGTGATAATGGCCATGCTGTCTCATCATTGTGAAGTTTAAGAGGCATGCATGGATGGCTAGAGTGTGTCTGGGTATTTGAGACATGACAGTCTTTTCTCTTCTTACTTGGATGCCTGAAATGGTTCCTCATTGTCCCTGAATATCCCACTCCAAAATCTTCAGTTAAGAAGTGGACTCCAGAGACAGGCTGCATACGTTCCCTCTTCAGATCTTATTTGTACCTTATCACCTCTAAGTTGCCTCTACTTCCCAGCCCCCAAAGTAATTATCCTCCAGACTGAAAACTCTTCAGATAAGTTTTCAGTTTCTCACAGGCTTTCCCCTCTCCTGTGCCTTTGGCCTTGTGCTCCCACTAGGATACATCTCTCAGGCTTGTGGAACTTGAAGGTCCTATTCACATTATGCCTTTTCCCAGAACCACCCCTCCCCACCAGGTGGGATCAGGCCTTCAATTTCCCTGTTCTTCCAATGCATGTTTTTTTACTTCTAGTATAGCTCTTATCACAGTCTGCCTTGTAGCATAGTCATTTTTGTGTGTTTCCTGGTCTGGATTCAGAGCCCCTGGAGGGCAAGGACTGTTGTTTTATTTTGTGTTGCTTTTTCCCACCCCCCTCAGTGCCTGATGTAATAGGGGTTTAGTAAATACTGCTTGAATCAATGCACAATTGGAATCGTCTCTCCTAGTCTTGTTTGCAATGCTGTAATACAGATCAGGTGAATGTAGAATTTTGGCTTAGTGGATTTAGTTCAGCATAGGAAGTGAGTTTTCCAAGAAGCAATACTAGCTTTGAAAACAGAAATTGCCTTTAATCTTGTGGAAAACACATGCCAGCCCTCCTCATAGTAGTCTCAATTACCGGAGAGCATTGCGTTACTGTAAAAACACAAATAAATAAACCCATGACAATACTGTGTTTGGGAGATAAAACCACATAAAAGCCATCTTTCCCCAACTCTTTGGCATGATAATTAGGGGTTTCTGGGAGGAAAAATAAAAAGACACAGGCAAAGAACAAGTGATATTATGTTTAAAAACACTTCTCGCAATTGTCAAGGTGGGAGTAGGGGGTTACATTTTCCATTCAGCAAAAATATTCTGGTTCCTCCCAGCTTATGCCAGACCTAATGCTGTGTTGATTGCATTGCATGATAAATTTGGGCACAAGGATTTCCAAGATGCCAGGCAGTACCTGGAGGGCAGGAAGTGTCATCCAAAAAGGAATGCTAGGGAATTTATTTCTGTCATACTTCACCTGAACATGACATATTCTTCCAAGTGCTGGTTCTCGGTTGACTCAAGCACGCCCTCAGCAAATCCTTTGTTGTGGGCTGCAGCTTTGCACTGGATTTTGTTTACTGATGACTACTTGACTGTCTGCCTGGCTCATTTTTAACCCTTGGGCTCTGGATCCAGGTTCTTTTGAGAATTGAGAAGGAATGATTTTGTCAGGCACCGAGGGCTAAAACCACACTGAGCAGAACTTCTCATCAGCCACTTCTCATCACCACCATTGCCATCATCCTTCACCCATTGCAGTAGCCTCCCAGCTCTTAACCTCTGTCTCCCTGCAGAGTGTTCTTCACTCAGCAGCGAGAGTGGCTCTTTTAAAACGTACTTTGGATCACATCACTCCTCAGTTCAGAATCCTCCAGCTAGTCTTCCACTTCAATGAGAAATGCAGTTCAAAGATTGTACTTACTGTGGCCTCCAGAATACTGCATGCTCTGGAACCCGCTGTCTCCCACCTCATCTCCACTGTCCCCTTCATTGATCCTCTCTGACCCTTGAGCTTGTTGTTCTTGTTGTTCTTAAACCAAGCTATGCCTTCCCAACCTCAGAGTCTTTGCACTATTGTTCTTCTAGCCTGGAATATTCTGTACTCAGATGTATGTGTGGCTCACCCTTACTTCATTCAGCTCTGCTTATGTGTCACCTTGCCAGGGAGGTCCTGTTCACCTGTGTCCCCAGTGCTGAAACAATGCCTGGCATATAGCAAGGATATAGGAAGTCTTTGAAGTGTGAGTAAGCGTTGGCTAGCTATTCTAGCCAACTTGGAGAGAGAGTGTGGCCGAGAGGAACATTGACTGTGGAGTTAGATGTGAGAGCCTCACGGCTGGATTTGTCATCCTCTCCCCTCTGATAGATGTTCCTCCTTAAAAAGATTCTTTAACTTCTTTCAGCCTATGTTTCTCTATGTAAATGAGATTTTGCCTACTGCATGTGATCATTATGAAGAGTATGTCAGATAATGTTTGCAAAGTGCCTGGTGTTGTCTCCGGTGCACAGATTAGATGCTTTCTGACTATTAATTCTCATACACTCTGCTTCCTAGTTGTGGATGGTGGTTTAGCACTAAGTCATGTCCGACTCTTGTGACCCCATGGCTAATAGCCTGCCAGGCTCCTCTGTTCATGTGATTTTCCAGGCAAGATTACTGGAGTGGGTTGCCATTTCCTTTTCCAGGGGATTTCTCCAACCCTGGGATTAAAACCTGGGTTGTCTACGTTGCAGGCAGGCAGATTCTTTTATCAACTGAGCCACCTGGGAAGCTGCCTATGTATAGGATAAGAGTAATGTTTGAAAATAGTTTGAATGTTTTCAGTAATTTTCAAGTATTCCTGCCTAATCATCAGATTTGGACATTTCTTAGACTTCAGGGTATTAGCTGGGGTGACCCTGTGGGCACATTGGGGGATTTTGGTCAACAGAAAAAGGGAGAAGTTAGCAACTGGGTGAGGGAAGGTTCACAGTCCTGCTTGTGGTTCAGTAGGGACTGCATTTATGAAAATGGCAGTTAGGTCCAGGGCACTTGAGACCTTGGACTGTGCCAGCAAGTGTGGTATTTCCATTTACATCCTCAGGGTAAGTACAATTTCACCATTATTCCATTGAGGCTCTCCTTGCCAAGAAAAACCCATTGTAAATTTCTGGTTTAAAGATTCTGCAGTTTTAGGGAGTCGTACTTTTTGTTGCTTTAACATTTTCTTGGCACCATAAATTTTAAGCCCCACTGGTCTACCTTGTAAATACTGTACAAATGTTGTGAAAAGCTGAACCACGTCATTTGTTTTTCCTCTGTTCCTTGTAGGAAATGGTGACGCTCCTGCCCCCACCCACTGCTTCCCCTGGGTTTCTGCTCAGGCAGTCTGGAGTGAGAAAGTGAGAGTGGGGAAGAAAGAAAGCCAGGGAAAGACGGGAGCTTCTTTCTGTGGACGGGTTGCGCCTGGCAGGAGACATGTGTCCTGGCAGGATGTCTGCGTGACATGGATCCATTGTGTGGGTCCCTCCTGCTGGACCAGTGGCCAGCTCCCAGCCAGGCCACCCGGGGGAGGGCCTCTGAAGCAGAGAGCCCTTCACAGTCTGGAGCCTCTTGCGCCCAGCCTCCTGAATAGGACTCCAAAGAATAGGAGCCGTGTTCCCTTTGTCACCTACAGCCCTGCTTTCCCATCTGCACAGTGGATGTGCACTTGGGGGCACAGTTGGCACTTGGAAGAGTCCGCAGGAACTTGTGTATGCGCAGTGTGTGCCCAGCGGCGTGGGGGGAGTGGGGCACACACTCTGGAGATGGCTGGGGGCCGGTCCTTGCAGAGAAGGGGCCGCCCTCTTTATGAGGCAGGGTTTGCCAAGAATGCGCTGCCCTTGAGAGTGTTGTGGCCAACAGGAAAAGCATTCATGGCATCTGAATGAACGGCAGCAGCGGTTCCTTTCTTCAGGAATAATAGGCATTCTTTTATGGAGCTAGCCCCTCTTTTAGAGACAGAGAGAGCAGCCCGTTATTTTTCAGTTAAAATTTATTTTTTTAAATGGTGATACCTCAGTTGCAAATTACCCTGGCTTTGCTATGAAAACATTTACAGCTAGTCTTCTGATAATGGTTTTAAGCTACCATCTCGTAGAATCTTCAGATAATATGCCAAAATGAGATAAGGCATCAAAGACTTCCATAGCCCATCTGTGTAGCTGATTGCCTTCAACTAGAAAATGGATATGTTTTCTGAAAGGGAATGGGTCTGTTTCCCTTACTGTGCATCTTGCGTGCAGTCTGACTTACCTCTTTTTATTGAAATTGGGAAGTTTTTTTTTTTCCCCCTATGGACTTGACAGTACATCCTTATCAGGAAGTTTGATGAGGGACAGAGTTGTCATGTTGAAAGGATCAAGTTGAAGCACCAATCTGAAAGTCATCTTTGGGATGATAGATCTTTTTATTGTAAGTAAACAAGATCAGGATAAGTAGATTTTAGTACTCTACTAAATGCTCTGCTGTTTGCATCTTTTACAGACTGCTTTCTGATCTTCTTTTTTTGTTTGTTTCTTTTAATGCTTAAATGAGGCTTGGGATAATGAACTGCACATTTCAGCAGTGCATATGTTCTACATATAGATGGTGAGAGACAACAGAGCCTTCCCTGACTATTTCTCACACTCTAAGAGGCCCCCATGAGGCCCCCATCAGTCAAGGACTTAGTGTTGGAGACAGTAATTTGTGTTTGGACTTGGGTGACTGTCAGTCTGAGTTTAGTCAAGAGAGGTCATGCTATCTGCCACACAGTCTTCTCGTGGGAAGACAGATCAGGCCTTTTGCCTCTGAAATCCGAGTACTACAGAGGATAGAAGTGATGTCTCGGTTTGGGACATCAGTTTCTGAGGATAGAAACTTGACTCTGGGCACAAGCTTTCTCCTTGGGAGGCAATTAACATAGAAGGAAAGATTTCTGACATCTGAAGGCGTTTATTTCCTGGTGATCTCTAAAAGGGAGGAAGGAAACACTTTTTGGTGATCCATGTTTCTCAGGCATGGTGCTGGGTACTTTACTATCCATTAGTTTATTTAATTTCCATTCTTTTCAGTGAAATTCAGGTCATTTCATCAGCTCTTGGAAATGAACATATCCAATCACATTCTGTCTTCCCGAGGCAGATTAGAAGAATATTAGCAGATTAAGTCACTTTGGGCTTTGTACTTTGCTTTTTGTGTTAAACTCATTTATTCTGGTTGAGATCAGAATCTGGGGTAGGGTGGAACTGAAATTTATGTGGAGTGACATTGGTTGAGTGCTAGAAATGAAGGCTGGCTTCACAGAAGTGACTTTCTCCACGTTGTTGCTGTGCTCTTACCTTCTGCCCACGGCATTCCCAGCTGCTGTCAACTGTGCCTTCTTGCTCCATCCTGTCTGGTATCAGAAGTCCCCTGGCAGTAGTCGAGGATTATTATAAAGGGCTCACTTTTGAGCCAGTTGACCGATAACTGTAGAGTGCATTATAATTTACCAAGAGCTTTCACTAATACATCCTCTTCCCGTAAGAATTATAAGATAGGTTTTGTCGAGGGCCAGAGAAGTTATAAATCAGCCCCGGTCTCTTATCCAGTGACAGAGCCAAGATTCTAGTTGGATTATCTGTTGCCAAATCCACTGCTTCTGTATACTGCAATTAGCTTCCTGCTCAGAGTATGTCACTCACTCACTCATTGATGCAGGACATGTTTGGTTCGCACGGACTTTGAAGCCAGACAGCTTTGTGACCTCGGGGAACTTCCCCTTGGACCTTCAGTTCCTTGATCAGTAAAATGATGAGTAACAGTGATAGACTCTATCTGGTAAGGTTATTTTGAAGTACTTAAAACAGGCTTTCATGAAGTGTTTCTAAATAGGAAGTACTCACTAGATGTTTGCTGTTTCATCACCACCACTACCACCACCACCATCACCATTGTCATCAGAGGCCCGTTATGATCAGTCACTGGAGAGACGGACTAGGATGCAACTGTGTTACTGAGAGTCACTAGTTCTGATGTGAGAAGCAAATATAAAAACACAGAACCAGCTTGTATGGTAAGTTGATAACTAAAATATGGGCAGAGTGCTGGGGAAGCATAGAGGAAGGAACGTTTATGCTTTTGTTGCCAAGAACCCAGCTCTCTGGCAGCTCATCCTTATAGCTTCCACCCCCACGCCCACCATTGGTAACATCCCTGTCTTACTCGTTTCTTACTGAAGGCTGTATTTAGTGTACCAGGTCTTATGGGTACTTTGCATGAGAAGAAGGAGAAATAGAATATGTCTGGCTAAACAGTCATCTGGAGAAACAAGACCCGTATTTAACAATTGGAGGACTGTTGAGGACAGCCTATTCCAGCACTCTGGTGTGCAGTGTTCGTGTGAGCGCCACAGGAAATCAGATGTGAGTAAGTTCTTGTGGGTTGGTGAGGGAGGTGGACTTTGGGGGGAAAGTGGGCCTTGAATCACAGCTGAGAGAACTTAGAATTTGGATTAAGTGCCGCTAAAGGACGGAGAGCCTGGTAAGAAGTGGTGTTATGCTATTAAAGCCACGGGCTGCCTTCAGTGGAAGGGGTGAGTCCTGCCTTGGGATGTGGGTGGTCCCAGAGGTAGTTCCACTCCATTGCTATAGGAAAACCTGCCTCTGGACCCCAACAGGATGCACACAGCCTGTCTCCACCCTCTGCAAAGCCCCATAATAACATCTTTGTGTTCATGGTGATGCTTCTGGTCATTTGGCAGAAGATTAAAACCCAGAGAGACCCACAGCATGGACACTAGTCTGAGTGGGTCTGTGAGCACCAGCCTAGCTGTAGCCTCTTTGTTTGTGAGCTGTTTGCCTGCATTTAAATGCCATTTACATAAGGAGCTGTCAGAGTTGAGTTGGCCCATGATTATTCCTTGATGTATGTTGAAAAAAAAAAAAAAAAGGGAACAGAAACAAAAAGAAAACCCTGGCTAATGAGGAGCTGGGTTCCTTTTCTCCATTGATGACAGCTTCCTTTCTGATCTGAAGGTCCGTCAGAAGCGAAGGTGGTGTGTGACTGTGGGGTTATGTCCCCGCCGAAGCTGTCTTTCCTTCAGAGTTGTAATTGATGGGGAGGCCTGTCACTTGTTATGCTGACGCTGTGCAGATTTTTGTGCAGCTGCCAGCCAAGAGAGTTTTAGGACAGTATCTGATTGGGTCCGGGTTGTGGCAAAAGTGATAATAAATAGAAGGCTGGCGAGGGTAGATTTTGATTGACCCGAGATTGTATATTATTAAACTGAGTCTGCATGTACATGTCAGTTTATGAAGAACCAGACCCATAATCCAACTTAGGGCTGTGGCAGTTTGGGTTTATTAAATGTGCTTTATATCACTATTAATATTGAGAAGCAAAGAGGGATATCTGTAATCTTTTAATCTATGCAATAATGGTTTGGAGGGAGATTACCAGACACATTGGACTATTGTTTGCCTATAATTGTATTCAGAACTCTCCGAAGCATTGATTTGTTTCTGGCATACTGATTTGGCTCAACAGTCTCATAAAGCTTCTTTATAGTCCTCTTTGCTTTGGATTTTCCAAAAATAATTGGAGAATAATAATAATGTAGCTGGCAATAAAGAAGAGAGAGTCAGGTTGAAAGCAGATTTCTAACCAAGTGGATAGCCATAAACATCTTCGGGGCTCGTAAACACCTGGGCCTGTGACCTTTGTGTTTATAAGATATTTATCGTCTCATGGGCTCTCTGCTTGGGGGTTATCACTTCAGTGCCGTGTAAGATTTGATTGTGTTTAGTAAGGAGATTCTGAATTTTGCTGAGTAGGGGAAATGTGTCCCTCTTCTTGGTTTTTTGTTTTTTTGGGGGGGGGACAACAGATCTGCCAGCAGAGGCAGATCTTTCCAAGGACAGAAGCCCAGAGCTTGATTCTAAGGAAAAATGGTATGGGGGACCCAGCAAGGGCACTTTTAATAGAAATGACTTTTGAAAGGAAAGGACTAAGGCACCACATCAAATAAATCCAAGTAATAATGATGGGTTTTCCTTTTTAAGTAGAAATAAAAAATTTGATCCAAATCAAGGAAACTTTCCTTGGCGCTGTTGCTGCCTTCTCACCCTTTCCTCCCCTTTCCACAGCTGACGTGGGGAGATGAGCCAGAGAAGTGCTCTCCAAGTTCAGTTGCCCTGACTGTAATAAGAAGGCATGATTACGTGCTGCAGAGACACAGCAGACTGCCTTCCATCTTCAGCGGTTCTTTAAATGTTTCTTCAGGAAATTCTAGGCACTCTGTCAATTTGTATCTTCCCCCTGATGCTGTGGCTTAATTGTTCCTAAAGGAAAAAGCTGGATTCCTGTGAACTGACAGATATGCTGGGCTGCTTGTGTAAGCTGTTAGTTGCCTGGTTCATGGTGCACACAGTGGGCAGCAGGCGTAAGGAGGAAGTTTCCCAGAAATTGGCATCTTCAGAGAGTTTTATTATAACTAGCTTTATTGTGACTAAAGTATGAGCCAATCTTGGGGTGTATAGGACCTGTATTTTTCAAAGGAGACTGTTCTCTCTAAGACTTAGTTTCTTGTCCCACGAGGCTAATTGCTGCTGCATTTCATGGACTTTATGAGGTGTGCTTTCCTCTGCCCTGCTCCAATCAGATGGTACTGCTTGGAAAGTAATATAAGCACAGGATTGATACAGAGCTGCTTCTGCAGTAGCACTCTGCAATGGATCGTATGGGAGGAAGGAAGAGAAACCTTACCACATGGCAGGAGAGATGACATACAAAGGCAGTCAGTCAGTCGATTGAGATATTTATTACTCACCTACTCTGTGCCCAGCTTTGTGAAACATAAAAGAAGTATGAGTTCTCAGCTCCAAAGGTGCATTTTGTCCACTTGGAAAGAATTTAGGTCAGTGTTTCTACAAGTGTGGTCCCCAGACCAGCAGCAGCATCCTCTTCTGGAAACTGCAGATTCACAGTGACCACCCTGTGATCACCAGAAGAATTAGAGACCCTGGAGGGTGGAGCCAGCCATCTCTTTTACAAACCCTTGCAGATGATTCAGTTGCTCCCCTGGTGGCTCAGACAGTAAAAAATCTACCTGCAATGTGGGAGACCCAAGTTTGATCCCTGGCTTGGGAAGATCCCCTGGAGAAGGGAATGGCAACACACTCCAGTATTCTTGCCTGAAGAGTTTCATGGACAGAGGAGCCTGGTGGGCTACAGTGCCTGGGATCGCAAAATGTCATCTGCAATGTCATCTGTCTGACATCTCAAATGTCAGACACGACTGAAAGATTAACACTTGCAGATGATTCAGATTTGTGCTAAAGTCCGAGAACCTATGCATTGGGTTGAGCACTTGTTAGTAAGGCACGTGGAATTAAGGGTTGCTTGCTTGTAGAGTTCAGAAAAGGAGAGAATAAGATACTCTAGAATGGGATGCTAACCTGAACTGTGCATTAGGTGTGAAAGGGGTCAGAGAAGGAAGGGGGCTATGGATCATCAAGGCAGTATTTCCTGGGTGAGGGGGATGTGGAGGCAAGTTTTGAGGAATGAATAGAAGAGAGGGAAGGAGAGGAGCGTGAATGAGTGCACATGTGATGGTGAGGGCTCTGTTCCTTCAAAGAGCACAGTTCATTGTAGGGAGAATGTGGACTCTCAAAACTCGAGCCAAGAAAAACAAATGTCAAGTACAGAACTTAGTTTTGTGAAGAAGAAAAAAATGTTCCTCACAGGTTGAATTCTAATGTGGGTTCATCTCTTTTTCTCACCTCTGGCAGGGGTGCAATTAATTGGGACCAGGAATCTGGTACCTGGAGAGGCTTCATAAAGTGAGGATCTCAAGAAGAGGGTATTTACCTCTGTTAGTTTTTCAGTCCTGTCCGACTCTTTGAGACCCCATGGACTGTAGCCCACCAGGCTCCTCTGTGGAATTCTCCAGGCAAGAATACTGGAGTGGGCAGCCATTCCCTTCTCCAGGGCATCTTCCCAACCCAGGGATCGAACCCGGTCTCCTGCAGTGCCGGCAGATTCTTTACCGTCTGAGCCAGCAGGAAAGCCCAGATTTACCTAAAGCCACTGTTTTAAAAGTGGGAGGCCTGTGGTACTGGTGAAAAATAGGGGTAACTGTGTTTTAAAGGGATGAGATGCCTGCATAGGTAAAGTGCTTTGTGTGTACTGGAAAGAGGGAGCTGAGATCTAACGTAGGGGTGCAGGTGGATCCAGAGAAGTGGGGGTGTGAGAAAATAAAAACTAAAGTCTAGTAAGTTTCTGTTTTTAAAGGCAAAAAGGAGCCACTGAAAGTTATGGCAAGATGAGAGTTACTACACATTTCATGATTCTAATTAGAGGGCTGTCAGTGACTAGAGGGAAGTAGATAGGTTTGAAGGCTATTCCAGCTATAAAAGTGAGAGATGACCAGGGTTTGAACTAGTGCAGCTCTAGAAAAGTGGTGTGAGCAGCAATAAGGGGTCACACGGTGGTTGAAAATGGAAAAGAAACAATGGACTAGCCACCAGTGTCTTCCATGGGTAGTTTAATAAACTCCTTACAAACTGTCACTGGTATATCTTAACTGTGATCACCCCTTTAATGATATGCAAATCAATTTTTTTTGCAGAAGGTCCGAAGGCTGTGTAGCTGAGAAGTGGCAAATTCTAGATGACTCAGATCTGTTTGCCTGAAAAGCCTGTACCCTTCTGGTCTAGGTGCTGAACTTTGGCAAATAGAATGATGCATGTTGTTTAGAATTGGGCAGTGGTTATCTTGACAGAAATCTGCTGGGAGGAGATGTTAAGAGAAAGGGAAACAACAGCATAGGACTTTAAAGTTTCTTCCATGAAAATGTATTTGGAAGCTTCAGCAGGGGACAGATAGCATCTTGCCCCACCCAAAGGTAGACCCAAGGGCTGTTTTGTTTTCTTTGTTGACCAGTGGTCTAGAAATCAGAGTTGAGAATGGGTTCTTTGACCCAACATTGGCCTAGGCAGCTCTTTGAATCCTGGTCCCATCAGAACATACATATAAAAAAAGCAAAAACAGAAGAATGTACATATGGCTCCCACTCTTGTGCTTTGCTGTGAAGGTTGCAATTTTAGGACATGGAGGTTTTCAATGTCTTGCTTGTTTCTTCTTGCTTGTTTCTTCGGCTTACTTATGGCAAAGGTCCTCATATTCTGCAAAGGACAAAAATGAGTCCAAAATGAAATGCTAGGGAGAAGAGGAGAGAAAAGATTACAACTAAATAAACTAGGGAACTTGAGTTGTTGAATTCAGGGGATTTGTTTTTATCTCCACCTCCTAGTATGCGTATTGGTATTCACTACCGTTGTTAGGAGATCAAACCATGTAAGTCATTTTATCTCCACACCTGAATCTCTTTTTCAGCAACTTACTCTCCTCTCCGCCTTTTCTCACACCTTCTCAGGTGGGGTGTGCTGCTCCAGCTGCCTTGCTCCCTACTCCTGAGTAGAAGCTGAGGGGAGACCCTTTTGGGTATCAGGTTACATCTGGAAATTCGATTGTGCAGAACGGTAGTTGGCTTAGCAGTGGGATGAGGCTGCATGCCTCATTAAGTTTGAACTCCACTCTGCAGGTTCTTGTGGAGACACGGGGGGATTTTGTTTAGATAAGGAGCCCTTGAAAGGAGGCTGCTTGTTGAAGTGTACGTCAGCAATAGCGATGAAAAGACGCCTAAACATATGTCCCACAGCAGCTAAAGTCCATCAGCCTGGTCCATCAGCAAATTAGTAAAATACCCCTGCTGTTAATACAAGTCTTCGCAGTTTACTGACTTGTGTGCTTAACTGTTGACTGCTGTTTTTATTAGAGGAAACTAACACATCAAACTAACACTGCAGTGCTAGGCCAAGTGATCCAGGTTTTGCTTACGTTGGGGAATCACTTCAGCTCATGCCACATGATGTCATGACATCAGTTTTATGTGCACGTAAAATGAAGTGCTTGTTAGATATTGAAGACGTCTATGATCGTTAGGTGGGACAAAGGCAGGAAAGTCTCGTTGGTACAGGGAAGACTCTAAGTGTTTTGTATGAACAGTTATCTTTCGTTAATACTAATTTTTGTGATCCATATGAATGAGGTCAAGTGTTCTTTAGACCTCTGATGATAAATGTATTACTGCCAAAGAGAAATGGGTGTTATAGGTATTGAGGTGGTTTTGTTAGGTACTTTCAGAGTAATTGAGACATGATTCTGAAGTAGTATTCTGAAGAGATCGTGCTGACTTCAAATCCAGGCTGTGTGATTTTGACCCAGATCTGCTTGCCTTTGCCTCTTTCTTTTCAGCTGTAAATGAGAGCTAATACCTCAGAGATACTGTGAGGATTTAGTGCTTAGCTTTATCCCTAAATACACATTCTCAATACATCAGTCACTAATAATTATGACAGATCATTAGTTGTCATTATCATTGGTGGAAATTGGTCCTGTTTGTGGCAGAAGTATAAATTCTATAGGATCAGAGATCAGCTTATTTCCTCCTTTTCTTGGTTGGGCTGCTGTTTCTGCTCTTTCCACTAGTCCCATAAGTCCTTAGTTCTGAGAACCCACCTCGCTGGACCAGCCATTTCAGTGTCTCTTGTTTCTTCTGTGAACAGCTTCACCTTTCCTTTGGTCTTGGTGAGGCCACAAAAGAGAACAGTCAGATAAGGATTGATACATTCGGTGGCCATAGTTCTCACTCTGGTTTGTAAGTGTGGGGTAGTTACTGGTGAAATTGAGCTTTGCACCTCCTTCTGTATCTGTATTTTTGGTCTAGTTTGAAAGGCAGTTGAAAGCTGCATCTATTTTGGAGATTGTGAAATAAGAGTTTTAATGACTAACTTAATAAAAGGTTGGTGAGGTTAAGCAATAAGCACAAAATACTTTTGCTACATTCTGGGTGCCTCATTTTCACTGATGATTTTGTGTGGATAGTAACTTAAATGCAGGAAATATGTTTACTGACACATAGTTTCCTGGGATACTCAAGGGAGAAATTTCTTACCCAGTAAATAGAGCTTTCTTTAGGTTTTAGGCAGTTATCTTTTTTAATACTAATTTTTGTTATCCATATGAATGAGGCCAAGTGTCCTTGAACAGTTTTAGACCTCTAATGCTGAATGGATTACTGCCATCTGTCATTATAAAGGAAACTTTCCTGAGACAGAAGGACCTGAATTAGTGGTTCCCATTCCCTGATAGCTCAATTGGTAAAGAATCTGCCTGCAATGCAGGAGACCCCAGTTCGATTCCTATGTTGGAAAGATCCACTGGAGAAGGGATAGGCTACCCGCTCCAGTATTCTTGGGCTTCCCTTGTGGTTCAGCTCATAAAGAATCCGCCTGCAATGCAGGAGACCTGTGTTCGATCCCTGGGTTGGGAAGATCCCGTGAAGAAGGGAAAGGCTACCCACTCCAGTATACAGGCCTGGAGAATTCCATGGACTGTATAGTCAATGGGGTGGCAAAGAGTCAGACATGACTGAGCGACTTTCACTTTTCAATGAACTCTAGGATCATAAGAATCACTTGGGGGTGCTTTTTGAAAAAACTCCAGTGCCTTGGCCACAATTACAGGTAAATCGTTGCTCTAACATGGGGCCTGAAAATTGATGTTGTAAAAATAAAAAATTCCCTAGGTGAGTCCAGTGTGTAACTAGATTGAGAAGCGCTAACAGGAAAGGAATTCCTTTTGATGGAAGAACCAGTGGAATGAGAGAAGTTCTAGTTTTTCTTAGCAGGAATTCTGTTGTCTCCCATCACAGTGCCCATTTCGACAGTGGCATGGTGCCGTTGTGCTTGGATTACAGTTCAGAGGGTATCAGTTGCGCCTTTGGTATCTGAATCCTCTGCAGCCAACGTAGTGCTGGGCGTATACTAGATGTCAGTACCGCCTTCCTTCCCTACTTGCTTTCGATGACTAAAATGATGGAATTGAGCCCAGTGTACCAGCTGGTCATTTCCCCTTCTGTGGTTCATGAGGGAGTAGGTCCACAAGCATATATTATTTTTTGTTGTTCTAGGAGGGGGAAAGACTCCCAGTTTTGAAATGCTTTAGGCATAACACTGATCTTTGATTAAGGTCAACAAATTTATGTTGCTGTGTACAGCATAAATTGCCAGGCGTAGGTGGTACATGTGGTGCCATTTATTACCTCTATAACACCTAGTCCTTCCTAGTGTGGGTTCTGTACACCAAATGGAAACAAGTTCTCTGTTGCCCTACTTTGCTCTTAAATACAGCATAACTGTTTTGTTCAGGGGACACAAGAGTTTCTTTTTATTCTTCTTTCTTTTTTTTTTTTTTCCTTTTTAGATAGCCCAAATTGCATCAGGGCAGGAAGATGTAATTATTCATAAAGGGAGAATTCTGTGAGCACACGCGACCATGGCCTTAGAGTTTGGTAAACTGTTACTTGTGTGGTTTTCAGATTGAGTAGTACCAAGCATATATTGAGTAAGAGTAGCCCCTTGTTATCAGGTAGTGCTTTTTCGTGTGTGTTAATTCCCTGTCTACAGTGTTGATAGTGTTAATTCCCTATGTACAAGGTTGTTTTAAAATCTCCTACAAGGCTGTGGATTAGCAGGGCAAGTAACTATTGTCTCCACCTTATGAATAAAAAAATTGAAGACTCAGTGAGTTTAAGTGATCTACCTCAGGTGGTGATATTGGCCTTAAATTTATGCTTTTGACCATAAATCCCTTCAATATACTGAGCTTTGGGGAATGCTGTCCCTTGAATTACAACACCTGTAATAAGTGTGACTAAGGGAACCCCCAAGGTTCTTTTTTTCCCAGCTGTCATAATTTGAATCCTTTGTGTTTGTGTATGCTTGCTTGCTTTGTGTGTGTGTGTGTTTATGTGTGTGCATGCGTGCGTGTGCACTGTGTGCTCAGTTGTGTCCGACTCTTTGCAACCCTATGGACTATAGCCTGTCAGGCTCTTCTGACCCTGGGATTTCCCAGGCAATACTGGAGTGGGTTGCCATTTCCTCCACCAGAGGATCTTTCCGACCCAGGGATTGAATTTTCATCTCTTGCATCTCCTGCACTGGCGTGCGGATTCTTTACCACTAGCGCCATCGGGGAAGGTTGTGTATGTGTGTGCGTCCGTTAATATTAGGCGTCCTGCCATTTGCCTCTGCGGAATGCAGGTGATAACTGGTAATGCACATTTGACATTTGATATAGTCAAGAGAGTGTCATCTTTTATTAACAGTTGTGGTTTTTTTCTCACCGAGGGGCCTACTTTCACTTTTAATCTACTGTGAGTGTGAATATTCATGTGTAGTATTTTGTTTCCAGGTAAAGTATTTTTCCCAGCCTGTGCTATTTGCTTAAAATGATAATGTTGAAAGTTTAATATATGCAGTTATAGAAGAGAAAAATTTTCTGGGTGGTTTGTGGATTGTTTTCATTCATCTGACAGATTATTGAGTGCCTGCTGTTTGCCTTTGTGTGTGCATGCTAAGTTGCTTCAGCCGTGTCTGACTCTTGTGACCCTGTGGAGACCCTGTAGCCCTCCAAGCTCCTCTGTCCATGGGATTCTCCAGGCAAGGATACTGGAGCGGGTTGCCATGTCCTCCTCCAGGGGATCTCCCTGACCCAAGGCTTGAACTTGCGTCTCTTACATCTCCTGCATTGATTGGCAGGTTCTTTACTGCTGGTGTCACCTGGGAAGCCCAGTATGTTCCTTTACTCCCCTGTTAAGAAAGGCTAGGACAGAAGGGGAAGAGAGTCCATGCCCATTTCACTTCAGCTCTTTCTCATGCCAGCTGCTACTGAGCTTTACTGATTTCCTGATTTCTGAGAGTTTCCCCCATTACCTGATAGGCTGAGGTGGGAAATGCCCTCATTGGTCCCCACCAGTGTCTCATGGAGAAGTGGTTGTGGCCGCTGGGAGTTTTGGAAAAAGCCACACCCAGTGCCGCCTGGATGGTGTGCTCTGTCATTCCACCCTGCTGTTCTCTCTTTCCACCCTCTCACAAGCAAAGCCTCTTTGTGTTCCTGGTTCCTGCATCATCCCAGAGAGATTGTTAATTATGGTTGAATGTAAGAAATGCAATCAGGGTTGAAGATCTCAAATGCAGAAAAGTGCTTTTTGTGCTCAAGAGCCACTTCCCTTGTGTATTAGCACCGCATATTTGTCACCATCCAGGACAAACTTACTCTGCAGAAATGGATCATAACCATTAAACAGGAAACAAAAAGAAGCCCCCTGTCCTGTCCCCTCACCCCCAGGATTCTGAAAATGGCTGCAGTGGATGCTTCATTGGAAATTTGAAACATGAAGGGCATATGAGGACACCACATGAAGCTCTTCTTGTTTAGAGCATAAGGACTTAGAAAAGGAACAAAAGCCCCCATTTCCTTTTAAGGGAAATGAGTATTTGACTTGTCACCTTTGTGAGGATAAACAAAGCTTATCTTTTGGTTGGCAGTAGAGGGGGCTCTTAAAGTCTCATGTGGGAGGAGAGAAGGGGGGTCAGTCATGTATGTGCCACACTTGAGTTGCGCCACTGAGACCCTTCACGGAGCGTCTCCTGTTGTCACTCCTCGTGTCTGTAGCACAGGGCCCTTGCGTGTGTTTGTTCCCACCAAGGAAGCCCACGTCCTGGTTCCTTCCTCGTCAGTGTTTCTGTTTTGTTTTGTCACTTCTGTAGACAAAGGCATTCTGTAGTAATTCTTTCATAGAAACTCTCATGCCTCAAAACATGTCACATACTAGAGGCTGTAAAGAAGTATTCCTGGAACTTGACCAGCGGACTCGGAAGCAGGGTTAACATCTTTCTGTGTGACCTTGAACCGGATCTATCAGCTCACCCCCATCCTTGCCAGCAGAATCCCGACTTCATTTAGGCGTTCACTGTTCATATGGACCTCACTAGTCTAAATCAGTGATTGCACTCAAGCCAGTCAGAGGTCCAGGTCTCGCCCATATGGCAGCATGGAAAACGTTACGTGGGTGCGGGAAGTTTCCTTCTGGGTGAGAAGGGGAGAAATGCACGGTCTCTGTTTCTGGTTGTTGTCCGTGTGGCAGCTTGACTGTGGCGGCAGCCGCTTTTGCCCCATGAGCTGACTTGGAGGACAGACCAATAGCAGAGCTGAAAGAAAGATAGAAAGACAGCGTGTTTGATCATATTGTTGAACTGCTGAATTGAGCAGCCTAAAATTCGTTCTACGCTCAGGACTTCTTGTTAGGTATGAGGAAGAAATTTTTATTTAATAATTTTCATTAAAAATTTTTATTTTAGTTTGGTTTTGTTTCCTACAGCCCACTGTATTCTAACTGATAAACACACGTCTCTTACCCATCCCCAAGAATGGTTTGAGGTAGAAAATGGTGGAAATGCTTTTGCGTGTGTACTGCACGAATGACTGACATAAACACCGTCAGCTTTACATTGCATTCTGCCTGTTGTTCCCCTGCTGTGCCCCTATTTAATTTTTGATGGCACTTTTCTTCATAGCAAGGGGACAGGTCATCAAGATGAAAAGCAGCCATTTAAAGGTTGTGTTTGGGGTTTTCCAGCAACTTTTTTTTGTAACAATTGACATGGCAAATTAACTCCTAAACTTATTATGAGGTGAAACATTCCTGATAAATTTGTTTGTTATTGTTGGAAAGTGACAAAATAACTCTATATATTTTCCCTTTGTTTTATTTTCCTAAGAAGGTCCAGTCTAACTTGACTGCTTAGTGGTACTTCCTCCTAAATTCCAAGAATGTCTCTTTTCTAGTCTTTGCCTAGTTGGTTTTATTTATTTTCATTATTGTAACAAGTTGGAAATCTGTATCACATCCTTATTGGAAGTAGCTAACTGCCTTTGATTTCATTATTACTGAGGAAATGTTTCTGATGTGTTAAAATGAGGGTTCCAAATACCTTGTTGTTGTTGTTTAGTCATTAAGTCATCTCTGACTCTCTGTGACCCCATGGACTGTATCACGCCAGGCTCCCCTGTCCTTCACCATCTCCTGGAGTTTGCTCAAATTCATGTCCATTGAGTTGTTGACACTATCTAACCATCTCATCATCCTCTGCTGCCCCCTTCTTCTTTTGTCCTCAGTCTTTCCGAGCATCAGGGTTTTTTCCACTGAGTCAGTTCTTTGCATCAGGTGGCCATAGTATTGGAGCCTCAGCTTCAGCATCAGTCCTTCCAGTGAATATTCAGGGTTGATTTCTAAGGTACAAACACCCTGTAATGAAGCATGTTTATCTGTGTGCATTCATCCATTCAGTACACATTTTTTGAGCTGTTACTGAAAGCCAGCCAGACAGTTGAATATTTTCTTTGGTTTGGGTATAGGGCACAAATAAAGAAAGCACCGGGAACTCAGAATTGTGGGTAACAGAGCACCATGTTAGGGGAAAGTCATCTTTCATTGCTGGTCCAGGGGAGAGTTCTGAGGCTGACTTAGAAGTATTGATTTGAGGGCTGCCAATAATTTTCATCTCCTTTTCCCATCTCTGAACTGAATGTAATCCCTTTGGAGGTTGAGAATCAGAAAACCTTTATAATAGTGAAAGGACAGGAAAAGACTTTCCTAGACATCATGGCACTGAAATCATTATTCAAGAGGAAAACTCTAGGGTCAAGTAAATAGTTTACCTATATATTATGATTCTCATCTCACTTTCCCCAACCATAAAAAGAAGGAGAAGGGTTGAAACTTACTTTTTTCATCCTTTTGCAATTTGCTACTTTGAATAAAAAGGACTTTTTATTCAAGAAGGAATAAAAATAATTCTCCGTGAATTATATTATTACAACTAGGGGACAATGTTTTGTGAGTTTTCTGCCCTGAGACAACTGTTGGGTATCAATACTGGAGGTGAGATGCTGAACTCTAGGGTTACTACATCCTGAGGACTCTGGAGTCCAAGCAACAACAAAGTTTGAACAGTTTATTGACTAACCCATTCATTACTGTTTCCAATCCTGGTCGGGAAGCATGTCCTCACTCTGGGCTGGATAATTTCATCTTCTCAGTGGGTCAGAGAGTCTGAAAAACCAAGTTACTTTGGTCTTTTGAGTGTCACTGTAAGCTTTTTAAGAAGTCATGACTTATCTTCTCTAGGCCAGTACCCAACTAACCTCTCAGAATTTGTTGGTTGTTTGTTTTGAGTTATTTGAAAGTGTTGTGCCTTTGTCTTGGGCGTCAGTTGGGATCAGTTGGGATCCCAGATGGCTTAGCTTTGGGAGAACTTGCCCTAAGTGGCAAGAGAAGATAGAATCCTCCATACTGATGATGAAAAACAAATCTTAGGAGGCTTCCAGTTGTACCCTAAACCTTTCTCTTAGAGTGCTGAGAGAGTGAGAAAATAAAAATCCTTCCATCACTTTGCTGCATAATTGAAAAGCACTTGGCTTTGGCCCTCAACATAGTTTAAATAACGATAGGTTTAAGTGATGCTTTGTAAGTGACTTAATTTTCAGGGTTTTAACTCATTTGTTAAGTTGCCCTAAGCAGCATTAGTGTTTTGTGTGACATTTTCAAAAGGCTGTTTGAGCCACGGTAATCCCTAAGGTAGCCACTGTGCTAAATTCTGAGAAGGACCTCCAGGTGCCTGAAATACATGCCTTTCTGTTTTCAGAGGAAGTGATACAGTTGAGGTTGTGAGATCTGGATCTGAATTTAACTTTTGTAGTGTTTTAGATTTTTTGTTTCTTCTGTTTAAAATAGCAACAGCGTTTTCTTCCTCTGTTCATCTACTAAGAAGTGTAGACGAAAGTAAGTTGACAGTTGAATGGTGGTTTTGAATATGGGAGTGAGTTGGCTGGAGCCATATGTGTACCAGTTGGTAGTTGTAAAATGGAGTTGCTGTTGCTTCTGTATATCCCCCGTCACAAGGAAGATCTTGAGGACCTCAGCATCTGATGGCCTCAGAGAACACTACTGACCCCTCACTAGCCAGAGTCCGTGTGCTGTGGATTCCCTGCCCCTCTCTCAGCTGGATCACCTGCTGTTGGATAGTAGAGAGACCTTAATGCCAAGGACCTTTTCACCTACTCAGGTTGCCTCTCATGTTGCTGCCACAGAAGGCTAATAAATTTTCAGTGATGTAACTCAGTAAATCTACAGTGAGCTACAAGGATAATGGCAAGAGCTACTTAGGAAATCTAGTGCTTGGTTTTACTCAGAGATCCTTGAAAAATTTTGCTTTGCAGGAGAGAAACAGCACGCCCCGGCTCCTCTGAGCAAAGAACACGTCATTAACTGTTGCGTAAACCACCCTCCTGAGGGCAAGGAGTAGAGATGGAAAGTGGTTTTGAGGAAACTGTCTTGGTGACAGTAAATACTCATTGGTTGGTGATACTGTGAGATGTTGGCTGGAAGTGGCTGAGATTCAGAGAGTGTGTAATTTCCCTCCTGGATGTCCACAAGGAGCACCAAGGATGCCTTATTGAAAAGTTCGTAATCAGTTATTACTGTGCCTCAATCCTTCTCAAACTTGAGCTTGTAACAGAATTACCTGGAGGGCTTATTGCAACATAGATGGCTGGATTCTGCTGCTCACAGTTTGGTAGGTCTGGGATAGGGCCTGAGAATCTGAAATACTAACAAGTTGTCAAGTGATGCCTAGGCTGCCGGTCTTGGAACCACCTATTGAGAGCTGCTGTTCTCTCTGATTCCCTGTCTCTTTTCTGCTCATCTCATTTGCATGCTGCTGCTGCTGCTGCTGCTAAGTCACTTCAGTCGTGTCTGACTCTGTGCGACCCCATAGACGGCAGCCCACCAGGCTCCCCCATCCCTGGGATTCTCTAGGCAAGAACAATGGAGTGGGTTGCCATTTCCTTCTCCAATGCATGAAAGTGAAAACTGAAAGTGAAGTCTCTCAGTCGTGTCCGACTCTTAGTGACCCCATGGACTGCAGCCTACCAGGCTCCTCTGTCCATGGGATTTTCCAGGCAAGAGTACTGGAGTGGGGTGCCATTGCCTTCTCTGCACTTGCATGCAGCAGGTATAAAATTCAGTTCAGTTCATTTCAGTTGCTTAGTCACTCAGTTGTATCTGACTGTTTGCAACCCCGTGGACTGCAGCACACCAGGCTTCCCTGCCCTTCACCAACTCCTGGAGCTTGCTCAAACTTGTGTCCATCGAGTTGGTGATGCCATCCAATCATCTCATCCTCTGTTATCCCCTTCTTCTTCTGCCCTCAATCTTTCCCAGTATCAGGGTCTTTTCAAATGAGTCAGCTCTTCCTATCAGGTGGCCATCTTTTAGTCTCATGGCTGCAGTCACCATCTGCAGTGATTTTGGAGCCCAAGAAAATACATTCTGTCACTGTTTCTATTGTTTTCCCATCTATCTGCCATGAAGTGAAGGGACCAGATGCCATGATCTTAGTTTTCTGAATGTTGAGTTTTAAGCCAACTTTTTCACTCTCCTTTTGCTTTCATCAAGAGGCTCTTTAGTTTTTCACTTTCTGCATAAGGGTGGTGTCATCTGCGTATCTGAGGTTATTGATGTTTCTCCTGGCAATCTTGAGTCCAGCTTGTGCTTCATCCAGCCTGGTATTTCGCATGAAATTGTATAAAATGGGGCCCCCCAAAGCATTCACCCTCACTGTTGACCTGTTTATCATATAATAGCAATTGGATTTTGACCTTTTAACAGGTCAGTCATATTTGACCTTCATATTGTAACCCTTATTATCTGAATTCTTGATCCTGAAAATGTCTTTCTTGAACTTGAAATCTGTCCTAGACTGTCTTGAAGAATCCATATTCCTGGTATATGTATTACACTGCATAGTATTTATGTGAAATAAATTGCTCCACAGAAAATTATATCTATGCTCAGAATCATCTGAAAGATTAAAAAAAAAAGTTCTTTTGGGCCCCTCTCAAATCTATTGAATCTCTGGGAGTGAGCACCAAGAAATACATAGTTTGGAAAGTTTCTCAAGAGATTCTAATGGGCAGCTGGGTTGAGAAGCCTTGTTCTAGGCCCTGGGGGGAGAGGGGCAGGAGAGCTCCAGTGAATCCATTAAAAAAAAAAAAAAAATTTTATTTGGCTGTGCTGGGGTCTTAGTTGTAGCATGTGGGATCTAATTCCTTGACCAAGCATCAAACCCAGGCCCCCTGCATTGGGAACACAGAGGCTTGAGCCACTGGACTACCAGAGAAGTCCCTCTAGTGAATCCTTTATGCTTACTTTTACCTGCTGCTCTGCCTTCTTTTCACTGTTAAACAAATTCTCCCCTCATTATACTGTATCATTCCCCTACTTCACGCTTCTTACTGAGTTGATCAGGCTCATCCCATTGTATGTCATTTTCTCTGGACTTAGGAAAACAGCCCAATAGATTCTTCATCCAAGTGTATGAAATGAAGGGCCTTTAGTCTTCGAGTTTAAATTATTTAAAAATGAAGTTGCTTTGTTTGGGGTCTAGCCAGACTCCTTCTGTACACTCCAGTTTGAGAACCTGGTTAGGCAGAGTTCCCTAGTCTCCCTTCCTCACCTGAATAAAGGAGTAGTCAGGCCATGTCTGCAAAGCTTTCTGAGCCAAGGCTTCACGAAGCAGGAGGGAGGTTTAGGAAAGAGCCAGGCTCTCTCCCTCACTGTCAACAGAATGAATGTTGTTGAATCACTTGATCCCAGCTCTGTGAAATAATACACAGGAGGAATTGCTGCTTTATGACTTTAATCTGATAAACTCTACTTGCTCTGGCGTGTTGGATTCTCTGTGTGTTCCTCTGCTCCCGCCAGCATAATCCCGGCCTTATGTGTAGCAGCTAGCATGCAAAGCCAAAAACTCAAACCCAGCCTTGATGCAGACTTCAAACACAAGCTACTTTAGAAAGCTCTGTGATAATGCTAAGCACTTAACATTACTGCTGCCGGGCTCCTAAAAGGAGCCAGGAAGTGCCAGATCCGGAGAATCCTGTAAAATTTCCTATTGAGCCTGGGCCTGAAGCAAGCAACTGCTGCAACCAAATAAAGCAAAACCAGTTTAACTCTTGGTTTCCTTATATTTCCTTTTCCCAGTTCTCATAAATTATATTCTCACTTCCCTTTTCTCTCCAGTTTATTATTTTTTCCATCCCTATCTTTTCTCCGTTTTCTCTCTGCTCTGTCCGTCTTTCCCCTACCTTTCCGTTTTCACTTGTTGTGCATGTTCTCTTAGTTCCTGCCTTTTTTTTTTAAATTTTATTTTATTTTTAAACTTTACAATATTGTATTAGTTTTGCCAAATATTGAAATGAATCCGCCACAGGTATACATGTGTTCCCCATCCTGAACCCTCCTCCCTCCTCCCTTCCCATACCATCCCTCTGGGTCGTCCCAGTGCACCAGCCCCAAGCATCCAGTATTGTGCATCGAACCTGGACTGGCGACTCGTTTCATACATGATATTATACATGTTTCAATGTCATTCTCCCAGATATTCCCACCCTCTCCCTCTCCCACAGAGTCCATAAGACTGTTCTATACATCAGTGTCTCTTTTGCTGTCTTGTATACAGGGTTATTGTTACCATCTTTCTAAATTCCATATATATGCGTTAGTATAGTGTATTGGTGTTTTTCTTTCTAGCTTACTTCACTCTGTATAATAGGCTCCAGTTTCATCCACCTCATTAGAACTGATTCAAATATATTCTTTTTAGTGGCTGAGTAATACTCCATTGTGTATATGTACCATAGCTTTCTTATCCATTCATCTGCTGATGGACATCTAGGTTGCTTCCATGTCCTGGCTATTATAAACAGTGCTGTGATGAACATTGGGGTACACATGTCTCTTTCCCTTCTGGTTTCCTCAGTGTGTATGCCCAGCAGTGGGGTTGCTGGATCATAAGGCAGTTCTATTTCCAGTTTTTTAAGGAATCTCCACGCTGTTCTCCATAGTGGCTGTACTAGTTTGCATTCCCACCAACAGTGTAAGAGGGTTCCCTTTTCTCCACACCCTCTCCAGCATTTATTGCTTGCAGACTTTTGGATCGCAGCTATTCTGACTGGTGTGAATGGTACCTCATTGTGGTTTTGATTTGCATTTCTCTGATAATGAGTGATGTTGAGCATCTTTTCATGTGTTTGTTAGCCATCTGTATGTCTTTGGAGAAATGTCTATTTAGTTCTTTGGCCCATTTTTTGATTGGGTCATTTATTTTTCTGGAATTGAGCTGTAGGAGTTGCTTGTATATTTTTGAGATTAGTTGTTTGTCAGTTGCTTCATTTGCTATTATTTTCTCCCATTCTGAAGGCTGTCTTTTCACCTCGCTAATAGACTCAAAATGGATTAAAGATCTAAACATAAGACCAGAAACTATAAAACTCCTAGAGGAGAACATAGGCAAAACACTTTCCGACATACATCACAGCAGGATCCTCTATGACCCACCTCCCAGAATATTGGAAATAAAAGCAAAAATAAACAAATGGGACCTAATTAAACTTAAAAGCTTCTGCACAATAGTTCCTGCTTTTGGAGCACCAGGAATCTTGTATAATTTGAGAATTAGCCAAATATTGGGGTATTTATCCAAGGTTAACGAATTATTTCCTCTATATCCATTTTCAATCTCACTAATTTCTGGGGCCAGTTGGTAGGAGAGCAAGCTACAGAGAACACCTGTGCCTTAGAAGTCATCAATATTGTTCAGAAACAAGGACAAGAGAATTAAAATTATACCCTTAACCCATCTGGAGCTTAGGATGTAGGATATGATAATGCAAGGATGGGAAAATTTATAGCATGTCTGTGACTGTTTTCCTTTTTCATGCTCATGGCAAATATCATAAATAGATCTCTGAACTCTGATATGATTTTTATTAACCCAGTACTTCAGGGCATATTGGCCACTAGACAAGATGAGTCCTCTCTTTCTTGTTAATGGAAGTTTAGATGGAATTTTTGGCAAGAGGAAAATGTTAGAGAGCTAAATCCCATCTTTTCAGAACTCCTTCAAAAATTAATTAATTTGGCAACACGTGGGGTCTTCATTGCATCATGTGGGGTCCTTTGTTGCAATGCATGGGCTTAGTTGCCCTGCAGCATGGTTCCCCAACCAGGGGATCTAACCCATGTCCCTTTCATTCATTGCAAGACAGATTCTTAACCTCTGGACCACTAGGTAAGTCCCTCTCTTCAGAGCTGTTTTTATTCAGTGTTGAAGATTTGTACTGAGAGTCCTGCAAACCATGATAGATATTGCAGCCCTTTTCTTTAATGACTGTTAACCCATACACATGATGAGAGCAAAATGCTAGAGATTGTGATAGAAGAGGAGTAATTTCAGTGAGTTTAAGAAAAGCTGAAGACTGATTTGAGGTGAATAGTGCATGTTTTTGTTCCAGAGTTTCAGTGCTGGTTGCTGATTTTTTGGGGAGGTTAGTGGTTGAACAAATGCTTTTCCTAGAATCATGTAGGGCACTTAAAAGTATTGAATGCTGTATATAACACTCCAGAGGTGAAGACGTACAGGTGACAGTCTGATTATTGGAAAGAAGGTAAAGAGATTTGACAGTATCAGAGTTTGGGCACGTTTGAGCAGTAGCAGTTCATTGTCCTTGAACAGATTGCCTTCTGGCCATGATTTATTGACTTACTTAATGGAAGGGTTCAACACAAGCCACCACTTACCTGTTTTTTCCGTTGACTATCAGAAGGCCTTAAATAATTGTGTGTGCTGTGCTTAGCCGCTTAGTTGTGTTTGACTCTCTGCGACCCCATGTACTGTAGGCTGCCAGGCACCTCTGCCCATGGGCATTCTCCAGGCAAGAATACTGGAGTGGGTTGCCATGCCCTCCTCCAGGGGATCTTCCCAACCCAGAGATAGAACCCAGGTCTCCCACATTGCAGGCAGATTCTTTACCATCTAAGCCAGCAGAGAAGCCTGGTTGTGTGTGTAAGAAATGTCAAAGGGACAAACTTGTGTTCAAAGGACTGTGTATTTTTGTGTATCAACCTCTTGCCCTTCTTTAACTTGAAAGTTTTGGTCAAAAGTAGCATTTTCTTGTGTGTAAATAAGCAGATTGATATGCACCCTGGCTCAGAAGGCAAGCACAATGCTACAGTTTCATGGACCGGGGCAAGTGTGGCATCTCTGTCATTGCCCTGTGCCTTGCGTGTCTGGGAGGATGGCTGACCACATCTCTGAAACTATCAGATGTGGCTCAGTTAACAGAAAATTGATACCTGGACATGGAACAAAGTATAAAGATACTGCATTCCAAAGAATTTATGTAAATTAAATTATCTAAACTGGATTTAGGGACAATTATTGTAAAGGTAATCTGTGAATAATCCTTTTGTGGTGATTTTTTTTCTCCCTCTTTTGTATCCCCATTTAAAAGCCCTTAATTTAATCTGTGTGGATGAGGTGGATTCTTGTGGGGTTAAATCACTGCAGTTTACACCCATTGAGGGCAAATTATCAGACTGAGCTCCTTTGGGGCCGTGACAAAGGGCTTTGCCCTAGGTGCTCAGGAAACTTGCATTCACTCTCTGCACACATGAATTCTGTGTCAGTTCATCTAAATGTGTGTATTCCTAGAAAAAATTTTTTAAAAATTTACGATAATTACATTAGTATTCACTCCTTATTTCAAAGATGTATTGAGAGTGAAGTAAGTCCAAAAGAGAGAAATATCGTATATTAATGCATATATATGGAGACTAGAAAAATAGTACTGATGAACCTATTTACAGAGAAAACATGGAGATGCAGGTGTAGAGAATGGTCTGGTAGACGCAGCAGGGGAAGGGCAGGCGGGTCAGAGTGAGAAAGTAGCATTGACAGGCATGCCTGATGGTGAAGGTGGACTACATTTTTAAGGGTGATCCCTACAGTTCCTGCTTTGGACATGTATAGTGGGGGAAGCAGACCAGAGAACCAGTGAGAGGTGCACAGTGAATGTTAGGTCTCACTGCTCTTGGAGTGTGATGGTTGCTTTGATGGAACCCCTTGAGATGCACCCAAGAGACCTTGACCATGCTTGGGGTTGTTAAGGGAGGCATCATGAAAAGAAACAGTGTGGGGTCAGCACCTGACCTGGAATGATGGCTAAGAGAACCTACAGAGCTCAGTTTTTTCTCATCTGAAAATGGGGATGATAATAATCCAGGTTCAGAGAGTTGTTACGAGGATCCCATGACAATAATGCACTTGGATGGTGTGATCGTCTTGACAGCCGGGAAGCCGTTGGTGATGATGGCTGTCTCTATCTGTCATTCATCCTTTGTTCTGTGTAGCAACCCTTTGAAGAGAGGAGCAGTTTTCTCTACTTTGCAGATGCTCAGAGAGGTTAATTTGCCCAAGGTTATCCAGCTAGAACTTGGTAGGGCCAGGCTTTGAATCTAGATGCCTCTCTCCTAGTTACCTTTTGTTCTCTTTATGCTACTCTGGAGGCCCAAGATGATTCCAGCTGCTTCCTGCTTCATTTTCCCCCTAAGTGCCCCACTGAGAGGAGTGTGCAATTGCCTGCCTCTCCTCTCCCTGCCTCCTGGTTGAGCCGTGAGTCACTGCCGAGCCATTTGTGTCAGAGAGGGAAATGGGGGCTTGCTTATCGCATGTAGCAATTTGCTGCCTGTTCTTGCTTATTTACTAGGGACACCAGCCGAGAAGTGTTCCTCAAGAGGCATCAAGTTTGTTAAGGGACCACATGGTGTATTTTAAAAGCTCTCAGCTCTCTCTGGCATCATTGATTGTACTTTAGCATAAGAAATTAAGAGACATTGAGCCTTTTATTAATACTACACATGTTTTCCATTTAACTTTGACTGGTTAAATCTGGCATAAAATAGAAACTTGCAAACCAACCTCCATGGGATGTGTGGCTTCTCTTATGCTAGTTATGCTGAGGATCTCTGCATCTAGGGCCTGGACTAGATTTTCTCTTTTGCTTTCCTCTCTTGGTGGCAAGGTTTGCCTTGTTTCATGAAGCATGTTGATATGGATAAATGTTGAAGTGGGCACGGGTATGTGACACCTGGAGAACATAGATATGTACTCCCATATTCTGATCAAGCTTTGGTATGTTGTGCATTTGACAGAACTTGGGGTGGGGGCCACTGCTTGGAGTTGATGTGATGTTTGAGGAATTTGTAGCTCAGAATTTGGGATGATTCTTAAGAGATCATGTACCAATGATCTTCATTTCACAGATGAAGAAACAGATCTAAAAGGGTGATGGTGGTGGTGATACGGCAGTAGCAGTGAGAGCAGGAACGGTTTTTAAGCCAGACACTCTTCAAGATGCTTTATGCATTACCTCATTTGGTCCTTAAAATGATTTTATGACACAGGCATTTTTATTATCTCCATTTTACAGATGAGGCACAGAGAGGTTCAATCGTTTGTCCAAGTCACACAGCTGGCAAGTGATGAAGCTAAAAGTTTTACCCAGGCTATAAAAAGGCTCTGTCAGAACCTTTGATCTCAGTCTTCACACAGTAGCTTTATATGACTTGTCCCAAGTCATGAAACTACTCAGAAATCATCTTAGTTTTAAATCCTGCTCTTTTGATGACTGAACTATATCAGTGATTTGTAAAATTCTTTTAGCTGTGGACCCCTTCCTTAAATAAAGATATTACTGGATAGCATAACCAAATATAAAAGCAGAAACCCAGCTGTTGTGGGTAAAGTGGGGTTGGAGAAGGCATTAACCGTGTGTTCCATTTATTTAGCCCTTCCTGTGGCGTCTCAGAAACCCACATGGGGCAGACTTTTAAAATCCTAGCTTTAGTTAGGGACATGAGCTTCAGATTAAATTTTTTTTTTAGCCACAATTAAAATTATAACAGGGATGGGACAGATATCTCTGGTCAGATCTGTCCCATTATCTCTGTTTATGTCTCCACTGGAAGCAAATGCTGAAATTTTTGTAGCTGCATTATTACAGGTTTGCAGGGTCTCTGGGAGGAATCGGAATCAGGAATTGTTGGAAAAAGGCCTTCCTGAGATTCTGAAGAGGACATAACCCTCTCACCTGCTGAAAATCTTTGGGTTGGAGTCAGCATTCTGATGTGCATATCCCATGGTCAGTGAGTTGCTAATCTTTACTGCCCATCTCTGCTTGGACATTGTATAGTGCCCCAGGGTCATCATTCTGAACATGATTTGTGTTACAGTTATGTGGTTGATTCTGACTGTGTCTCACTCACTAAAGACTGTGACCTAGTCTTCTCTCTGTCTGCAGTGCTGAGCACTGCTTAGCAGTAGTTGCAATAAATGATGGTTGAATTTTTCTAATTACTTCTTAGTTTCAGACTACAGACATAGATGAGAGATCAAATAGGTTACTAGGACTAGACCCCAGAATGTCTTCTGTAGCACAACTTTCTTTTTGTCTGTTTCCAAGAAGTGGAATAAAGGAATGAAAGCTGGTTTAGTTGGGATTCCAATGGGTTGGTCAAAAAATTCTTTTGATCCACAAACCTAGTAAGGCAGCAGAAGAGACACAGATGTAAAGAAGAGACTATTGGACTATGTGGGAGAAGGTGAGGGTGGGATGATATGAGAGAATAGCATTGAAACATGTATATTACCATATGTGAAATAGATGACCAGTGCAAGTTCAGTGCATGAAGCACGGCACTCAAAGCCAGTGCTCTGGGACAACCCAGAGGGATGGGATGAGGAGGGAGGTGGAGGGGGTTCATGATGGGGGCACACGTGTACCTGCGGCTGATGCCTGTTGATGTATGGCAGATACCACCACAATATGGTAAAGTAATTATTCTCCAATTAAAAAGAAATGTTGGTTCAAGTTTTTCCATAAGATGGTATGAAAAATCTGACTTAACTTTTTGACCAACCCTATAGTTTTGTTTTTAAAAAATGGCATCAATCTGAGGCTTATACCCATTTTGAGTGTTATGGAAAAGCCAAAGTTTTTTTTTTTTTTTTACCTGTTTTCTTCCAGATTAAACAATTTCTTCCTTTGTAAAGATACTTGTGGGCAAAAAGTAGCATGAGAGTATTGAGTACTCAGGAAAAGTAGGCCTCAAGCCAGGAGAATCACTTCAAGGTCTCAGGTCGATTTATTATCGGCTTGCTAGTGGTCTAGTAGTCACCAACTTGTATTTGTTGTGTGTGTGTGTGTGTGTTTTGGTGAAGAAAGTTGTAACAAGAGGGTGAAGTGTATAGAGCTCAGGAGCTTGATGAAGGTAGAGGGAAGATTGGGAGATAGAAAGATGGGAGTAAGAAATAGGAATCAGTCTACACCTGTGGTTCCCAGAGTGTGATCCTTGGACCAACAGCTTTAGCATCAGTCAGGTACTTGTTAGAAATGCGAGTTCTCAGGTTCCACCCCAGACATACAGAGTTGAAACCTCTGGGTTGGTCCAGTATTGGGTGTTTTTGAAAGCACTGCTCAAGTAACTGTTTCCCCTCTGCCCAATTTAAATAGTCTCAATTGTTGCTAGTTTTAGTTGATCACTATAATATACTTTGAGTGTGTGTCAGTGAGTAAGGCTGATACTAAAGGAGGACTGTTGAGCAGAAGTAAAGAAATGCCCTTGTGTTCCAAAGACATCTCCCAGAGTTAAGTTATACGTGTTATTAGTGTCTGTTGCTTTTGTTCAGATTAAGCTCTGAAACAAAATTAAGATTCTCGTCAAGCCTTGAGCTTATTGATAGCTGTTTCATTTGTTTAGTACTAATGCAAAATGTCTGATATCTGTAGAGGAAGTACTTCATAAAAATGCACACTTCTTAAGTGCTCTACTAGGAGAAGCATTGTGAAGCCCACAGGATGTTAACATTAAGCAAATAAATGTAGTTTTGTTGAGCTCTCCTCATTGTAATGAGTGTGGTGGTTGAGAGCACTGGACTCCACAGTTTGAAAGGTTTTCCCATTGGTCAGATTTCAGACACTTTGGACATCAAAAAGAATGACTGCAGTTGGATGTAAATAAAAATCCATGAATTCATACTAATGAGAGACAGAGAGAAAGAAACTCTTGACATCATTAGAAATGACTGTTATGCAAAGTCCTCATTCTGAAAATTACAAATTAAAGGAAAAAAATAGGCATTTGCTTTGCTTGTAGTGAGAAACCGTGGTTCTTCTATGATTGATAAGGAAAAGTTGTTCTTTACAGAAGGATCTACTCTGCTTAATCACTCAGTCGTGTCCGACTCTTGTGACCCCATGGACTGTAAGCCCACCAGGCTCCTCCATCCATGGAATTCTCCAGGCAAGAATACTGGAATGGCTTGCCATTTCCATCTCCAGGTTACAGAAGGATACTAGGAAATAAAATGTAGATGAAAACATAAAATTAGAATATCAGCACCTACAATAGTAAAATAGTTGATTCAGGCAAAGGTCATCAATGGAAGGAAAAACCATTAAGGGAAAGGATATTGGGGAACGGAATGGTCTCACAGCCTGAAGAATACTTCACAGATCCTTTACAAAGGGGAAAGTGTCTCTCTATAGTGGTAGTCATCACCTGAACTCTGTGGTCAAACTCAGCATCATTCATGGTAGGGTAGCCTCCTGATATCATGTAACAGAAAGTACACAGCATCGCCAAGGAAGAGTTTTGCAAAAAACATTTAACCTTCATCTAATCAGGTTTACCAGAAAACACAGGGGATAGAGAATCAAATTAATTGACATTATGGTGAAACAATCAAGACACATTTAAAATGTTGGACATTCTTAAGATAACTGGTCTGTCTGGTTTATTTTTAACAAAATCACATGAAAATATTGCGTTGTGGGCATTATCCTATATTAGAGGAGACTAAGGGACACGTTAGCCAAATACAGTGTATAAACATTGATTGGACCTGGCTTGAAAATAATAATTGCTATAAAAGATATTTAAGGGCAGTTGTGGAAATTTGAATATAGACTGGTATCAGATCATATTAAGAGTTTAGTGTCACTGTCTTAGGTGTGATAATGGTATTTTCATTGTATTAGAAGAATAGCTTTATTCTTAGCAGCTGCTTAATTTTTCAGTATGAAATTGTTATATCTATAAATTGCTTTCATATGGTTCCATGAGAAATTAAAGTGAGTGTGTAGATTAAGAAAATTTGACAAAATACTAGCAACTTTGAATTGAAATAATAGGCATATGTGTTCATTTCATATTGTCAGTACATTTGAAAATTTTCTCAGACAACAAAAATGGGCTGCCCTTATTCAGACAACTGACTGTGTCAGTTGAAAATGGTATGGCCTGGAGTAAATTTCTTACTGTGTTCAGGGTTCGTATCTGTCAATTTACTGTAGTAATAATACTATGAAGTGTTGTTGAGGTTATTCAGTGATGTATTTGGCATATGAAACACATTGCTGTAGTGTGTAGCATATCAGTGCCTTATACAAACTAAACACTCAATAAATATTAGTTTCTCTGATGATGTTGGTGACTATAAGCATTAAATACCTTAGTTTAATATTACTGATTCAGCATAGAAACAGTGAGACAGAAGCTTTTGGATGATAACTAGACTCATGAAAGCTATGGATTCCCTAAAAATTTTACATGTCATTTCCAAAATTTATAGCTCATCTATAATGCATTATCTAGCATTTATTATCTAGAAACCTGTTGTTGTTCAGTCACTCAGTCGTGTCCGACTCTTTGCAACCCCATGGACTACACAGCGTGCCAGGCTTCCCTGTCCTTCACCATCTCCTGGAGCTTGCTCAAACTCATGTCCATTGAGTCAGTGATGTTATTCAGCCATCTCATCTCCTGTCATCCCCTTCTCCTCCTGCCTTCAATCTTTGCCAGCATCAGAGTCTTTTCTAATGAGTCTGCTCTTCTTGTCTAGAAACCTAGATGATATTTAAGAATACCTATCTACAAATCTCGTATTGTCTCAGTATTATGCTTTACTTTGGAGAGAATTCAATGGATTTAAAGACATGCTTGTGAAGAAGTGAATGAAGTGGTGGTTTTGTAACCAGCATGCAATCAGATGAGCATGTCCCAGTTAGTTTGGTTGCCTTCAGAAATACCTTAGAACACTGTGCATCCATTGAGCATGTTATTGTTCAAAGCATCCTCTTTTAAGAATTTCCGTCAGAACCTCAGATTGAGTTAGTTTTTATAAACATCCAAAGTTTTCTATAGCTTATTCTGATGTTACAAAGTGAGTTATTTAAATAGATGATTCATTTTTGATCACAGAAGTCTGTGACGAGGTGGTGAGATGTTTTTTGCCCCCTTTTGTGGTCTTATGATGCTGTTGGAAATTTCAAAGGAAAAATTTCAAAAGTAGTTTAGTTTGGTCAAACTCTCCAACTCTAAACCATTGGTAATACCAATGAGTAGCCCTTATTGTGGACTTACCAGGTAGTGCTAGTGGTAAAGAATCTACCTGCCAATGCAGGAGACGCAGGAGACATAGGTTCAGTCCCTGGGTTGGGAAGATCCCCTGGAGGAGGAAAATGGCAACCCACTCCAGTATTCTTGCCTGGAGAATTCCATGGACAGAGGAGCCTGCTGGACTATAGTCCATGGGGTCTCAAGGAGTCGGAAATGACTGAACTTGGGCTCTTATTTTACCTATTTGTGTGTGTTTGCTATGCTTTCACTGAGACCACACTTTTAGTCAGTGAACCTAAAGTTAAGTGTTTGGGCTTGTGGTCCAATGGACTGGATTCTGGTGTTTTGCCTCAAAAGTGCATCACTGAAAATAGATAAATGGCAGGAAATGACTGGCCCTCTGCTGTCTTTAAGGGTCAAACAAAAGATAAGAACCAACTCATTGGAAAAGCTCCTGATGCTGAGAAAGACTGAAGGCAGAAGGAGAAGGGGGTGGCATAGGATGAGATGGTTAGAGAGCATCACCAACTCAATGGACGTGAATTTGAGCAAACTTTGGGAGATAGAGGAGGACAGAGTCTGGTGTGCTGCAGTCCATGGGGTCACAAAGAGTTGGACATGACTTAATGACTGAACAACAACAACAAAAGAAATGGGCTTCCCTGATCTCAGGACTCAGTGGAGGACATTCATACTGGAATGGAGAGTAGTGAGAATTTGGGGAGATGCTGCTTAGGGGCTTGTTCCTAGGACAGAGTTCTTAACAGGTGTGCACAAATAAAAATTGAGGAGTCTGTTGGAGAAACTATAAATCCCATGAGTGCAGGAAACATGTCTGCATTGTCTAACGCTAAGTACTTGATGTGGTGCCTAGTAGGTGTGCAGTAAATGGTTGAATGACAGTGTCATGTAGATGAATAAAAGAATGAAGGTGAATGATGATGCAGACTGTGGTGTTTGCTGGCTGACCTAGTTTTTAAGTAACAGGTGGAATGTTAGTATTTTGGATTTCCACAGGGCTAGTTCTAAGATGTTTCCTTTATCAGTGAAGAAGCCTTCTGAGGCTTGCTTTAAATGATAATCAGTATTGCAGAACTGCAGAGTGAACATGTGTGTCCATTTTATACAAGGGGAAACAGATTCAGAGAATTGGAGTAATTTGCAAGTAGGCCCACAACCAAGCAAGTATAAGATCTCAACCTAGGTCTTTCAGCACTTGAGCACAATCTTCCTTTTATACTTCCATCAATCTTCCTTTTTATTCCCATCAGTCAATGCTAGAGAGAGTTTTGCTTTGCTAGTGGTTTATTAAATTTTATCTCTGTATCATATTAGAGTGGTTAGTTATTGAGCATGAAGAAATAAATAGGGGAAAATTCACATATTGGCTAATCTCTGTTGCTCTGCTTGTTTTGCTAGTCATCATTTGGTTGATTGAATAATGATGATGATAAAACTGAATGGGTAGAACAATTTGTGATTAAAAGAAAACCTTCCATTCTGCTTAATAGACTGCAGCTATTAGAAAGAAATAGAAACCACAGTTCATCTTAATATAGCTACTTATTTAGGAAAGGAGATATTTCAAATTAAATTAGCCTTTTCTTTGCATTGGATTGCTTGAGAAAGTTTTCATTTTTCCCACCCAGCCCTAAATGACTATTGGTATAAGGAAACCAGTCTGAACTGATAACTGAATGAAAGAAATTAAACAGGCACAGACACACACAAACAAATCCAAAATTCACCTGAGAAGGATGTGATCTTCTAAGTTTTGGTCATTCATTGAGGCATTTGGGAGAGATGAGCTCTACAGATACAACTGTCATGGTTTTCAAAACTTATCCCGAGACAGTGGAGAGGAAACGTGACAGACACTGGAAAGAGACCCTGTCTCAGGTGATGAGTAATATATATTTTATACTCATATTAATATTTCATTGATGAGAAGGTCAAAATCTACATTTAAATGGAAATATTTAAAAAGCAGAAGCATAATATTTGACTAAGTGAAACACTCAGGGTTTTTCAAGAACACAGGCTGTACCCCTGGGACCTTAGCCCTCCAGATCTGATGTTTGTTAGAGCATGCTGGAATGTTTGAATTGCTTTAGTCTTGTGGGTAGATCTTAGCCCCAGCATGTGGGAATCTTAGCTCCCCTACTCCTCTTCCATTTGACCCTGAATTGTGTTACATACTTCCCAACACCATACTCTGCGCATGTGGGCTCATTCGGTCTTGTAAAATTATGTAAGTCTCTAGAATCTCATTTTGCCCATCCTGTGAAATAGATATATTGGGATTGTGAGAATAGGCAAAAAAGTGGATGCTTTCAGTTGTAAATAATGGAAATGTTCAAGCAATGAAGTGGCTTGACAAAGAGAATTCAGGAGGTCCCAGGGTTGATTCAAAGACTCAAAGATCCAGGCTCTGGTTATGCTTCATTTCCCTTTACCATTCAGCGTGTTAGATTTCACTTTAGCCTTGTGACCTCCTGGTTCTAAGAGGGCTGCCATGGTTCCAAGAGCAATGTCTTCACAACATTGGAAAGAAAGGAGGAAGGATGCACCAGCCAAAGAATCTTTTGGGTTCATGTTCCTCTCTTAACAGGGAGGAAATTTTCCTCAAAAGCCTGCACAAAGACTTGCCCATACATCTCGTTGACTGGACTTCAGTCACGTTATCAGTCTCCCACTCCCACTACTAAGGAGAACACTTGTAAGGAGAATGACAAATAACCGTGATTGGCTTTAGAGCACTCCTGCTTGATTCCCTGGGCATATTGCCTCCCTTATAAACTCAGAGCTCTATTATCTGCAAAGAAGAAAGGGAAGTGGGTGTTGTCTGTCACACTGGTACTCTTGCGTGAGTTTTGGAGTGAAGGGCAGGTACACACCTGCCTGTTTCCCTTGCGTGTTTTCCTTGGTTTATAAGTGGCACAGTGACGTGGTTCAGAAGTAGTCTGGAAGAGGAAGGTGAACATTCAGCTTCTCCTAGAGATGTCACAGCAGGAAGGAGGGTTCACAGATGAAGGCAGGGTCCAGTTCTCTAGCCATGTTGGTGAACTAGCACCACATAGATGGATCAGGGCTGACCCTGGACAGTGAGCCGAGTTGGTCCAGATCTCCCGTGTTCGTTCTCCTGTGTACTGCGACCTCCACTTTCTACCGAGATGATCAGAGACAGTGCTGGTGTAGATGACACAGCTGCTGGGGTTCAGGGGGTCTGGTTGTGGTTCTGGCCCTAACTGTGGACGGTTCAGTTCTGGATGGGCACTTGAGATCAAAATAACATACAATTCCTGTTTGTAACAGGCTCACAGCGCACAGCTTCACCCTTCCGAGTGTTTGTTGCCTCATGACAGAATGATTGCTTAGAACAAATAACCACTTTCCTCCCTTCTCACTACTGTTTTATGATTTCTTTCAAGTTTGTTTGGACATAATTTTTTTTTGGTCAGTGACTTTCGTCAGTATGTTCTGCAGATGTTTTGCTTACAGGCACACTGTTCCTCTCAAAGTGCCACTGTCCTGTGTGGTCTGAGAGTGCAGAGGGAAAACATGGCTGATCTCTCTGTGATTATTCGGAATCATGCAACTCTCTTAATGGAAGCCATGATCACATTAGCCTTTTTGGCAACTCATTACTCTGTGAATTTTATTAGGTTTGTAGTCAGCTGCAACTTCTAAAAAACAGAATTTAGAAGGTGACTTTGTGGAGACTTGGGGAACTGGATTTTCTTTGCACCTTCTTCCTTTTGTCAATTTCTTTCCCCTTAATTTTGTACCTGGCAGTGGGCCCAGAATCCATGATATTGATAATAAATACTATATCAACATAGTTTGGGCTCTCACCATGTGCCAGGTACTATGCTAAGTGCTTTACAGGTATTGTTTCATTTAATCTCCACAGCAGCTTTCTGACTTAGACTTTATTAACTCTTCTTTTACAGTTGAGGGAGCAATATGGAATTAAGGTAAGTAATTTGAGCAACATTATATAGTTAGCTGGTGGTCAAGGCAGGACTGGGTGGAAAGCTCAAGTTCTTAACTTTGCAATGAAACTTAAGTCACTTTTGTTTCTTGCTCTTCCCCTAATTATCCCCATACTCACTCCCTTCTTATATGGTTGCTTTGAAATATCATTCAAATTGACTTACTAGAATGTCCTGTGTAGAGATGTCATACAGTACCAGACCCATAGGTCAAGGGTTTATTTGTTCATTCGTTTGTGTATTCATTCATTCTTTAATTCTTGACTGACAGTTTCTGAGGTATCAGACTGAATATTGGGGTTCTAGAGGGGATTGAGACCTAGTGTCTTGCCTTTGAGGAGTTGACACAGCCAGGTGGTAAAGTTGGGCTCCAGCAAGTTCCATCATTCCTTGCAGGTCATGGTGAAAGATGCATTTCATTGTAAGCGTGATGAGTTCAGAGCATAGCACCTAGTTGGCTCTTGCTTTGCCAGTAAAGCAGGGCACATCTTTGAGCCTCAGCACCAGGACATGTCTGGTGCCTCAAGCACCTGTACTTGGCCTTCCTCTTTCTGTCACACTTTAGAGCCCCAGTTTTTTCCCTTCTTCAGATTGGCTGTTGTTCAGTGGTTGGTGCCACTAGGACTGGGGACACCTGTGAAGTAACTTAGATAGAAGGGAGTAAAAGATTAGAATCAGGCCTTTGCTCAGATCCTGTTTTGCTAGGGGAGGCAAGGTTAGAAAGCTGAGCAAAAGACACTTGAGCACAAGAGCAAGGAGTGACCAACAGGTGAGGGATGAAGACAGAGAAAGGAATCTAGAGGGCTCTGACGTTGCCAAGCCCTGACCCAGCCCTTCATCTCTAGTGTCTGAAAAACGGCTCTCTTCTGCCTTCTTCCCACTCAAGTACCATGTGAGCCTCTTCCCAATTTCTTTGCTCAGTTTCCTCCAAGGACTGCCTCCTCCTACTAGATTTATTTTGGAGAACAGAAATGGGGAAGGAGTTGGGGGAAGCTTCTGATTCTGTAGAGAGAGAAAATGAGGCACCGGATTGAGAGAGCAGCCATCTGTACCACGTCCTACTATAAGCCTTTAAGGACTGTTAGAGTCTTGTCTTGGGTCCAGTGGTTTGCTGTAAGCCACAGTTGGCCTTGATTCCCTCACAGGCATGAGCTCCTGCCCCCTTCTTACCTTACACGGTTGGGTCTTTTCACCTGAGGGTGGTAGCTCCTGTTCAAGGGAAGCAGTTCCTTCTGATAGAAAAGAAGCCAATTGCAATCTGTACTGCATTGCCCCTACCCGTAACCCCATTAAGGGGTTGTAAATAGTACTATAATGATGTCTCAGTCATTTGTTTTGATGTATCGGAGCTTTTAATAAATCAGCGACAGCTTGCTTAATAGGAATATGAGAGCAGAGCGTGTTGCTGCCAGCAGCTGCTAGTAAATTATAAAGCATTCATCTGTTTTACAAGGGAATTAAATGTTTGTTCTCTTTTAAGGGCTTGTAACTAAACAAGGGGGTGGAGTGGGGGGATGCCGCATGCTGCCTGATGCCCGTGCCCTCCCACGGGCAGTAACAGCCCCGGGTACCTGGGGAAACACCTGTAAGCAGAGCCATGTGAATTACAGTGCCCCCGGCTAAACCCTGTCATTATCGGTCGCTACTCCATGTGCATCTCCAAAGCAATATTTATTGGATTAGATTTTTCTTCCACTTCAAAGGATTCTGTGAAATACAAGTCCATTCTCCCCTCCCTTCTTTTTTTCTTAAGACTCTCTAGGGAAGGAGCGTTAGATAAACCATATATCCAGTATGACTGATGTTCAATTGTCTGCAAAATTGAGTTAGCTTATTTTATTTGACTTTTATGTTTGTATTTGAAGTGGACTCCCCTCCCCACCTTTCCAACAGGATTGACTTTATTAAGTAATTTTGAGAGGGAAGGCATCAGAGTCAGTGTTTTTGGTAGACATAAAAAGACAGAAGTCAGATAGCCAGGATTCAAGAGCTGTTGGTGATGTATTTTGTGATCTTTGACAAGTTGTTTGAATCTGTTTCTTTATTTTTTGTCATGTTTAAATTTTGTAGTAATTACAGATTAAAGGAAATTGCAATGACAGTATAGAAGAGATCTAGCATAACCTTCCCTTAGCACAGTGTGTGTTTACAGTCCTTGTATGTTTGTGGATTTGTGTAACAAGCAAGATACAGAACTCTGTCATCACACACACTGTCCCTAGTCGTGCCCCTTCATAATGAGACCCTCGTCCCCCACCGTATCTCCTGGCAACTACGGATCTTTCAGTCTCCATAATTTGATTATTTCAAAGATGCTATCTGTGTTATCTAAGTGAAATAATACAGGGTATGACCTTTTGAGATTGTTTTTCTTTTCATTCAGCATAATGCCCTGAACTCCATCCCCAGTAGTTCTCTCCTTTTTATTGCTAAGCAGTATTCCATCGTATGGTTGCACCTTGGTTTGTTTAATCATTTGCTTATGAAGAGCCAGTATGCCCATACTCAATATGCCAACAAATTTGGAAAAATCAGCAGTGGCCACAGGACTGGAAAAGATCAGTTTTCATTCCAGTCCCAAAGAAAAGCAATGCCAAAGAATGCTTAAACTCCTGCACAATTGCCGTCATCTCATAAGCCAGCAAAGTAATGCTCCAAATTCTCCAAGCCAGGCTTCAACAGTACGTGAACCCTGAACTTCCAGGTGTTCAAGCTGGATTTAGAAAAGGCAGAGGAACCAGAGATCAAATTGCCAACATCCCCTGGATCATCAAAACAAGAGAGTTCCAGAAAAACATCTACTTCTACTTTATTGACTACGCCAAAGCCTTTGACTGTGTGGATCACAACAAACTGTGGAAAATTCTGAAAGAGATGGGAATACCAGACCACCTGACCTGCCTCTTGATAAATCTGTATGCAGGTCAGGAAGCAACAGTTAGAATTGGACCTGGAACAACAGACTGATTCCAAATTGGGAAAGGAGTATGTCAAGGCTGTATATTGTTACCCTGCTTATTTAACTTATATGCAGAGTACATCATGAGAAACGCTGAACTGGAAGAAGCACAAGCTGGAATCAAGATTGCTGGGAGAAATATCAATAACCTCAGATATGCAGATGACACCACTCTTATGGCAGAAAGTGAAGAAGAACTAAAGAGGCTCTTGATGAAAGTGAAAGAGGAGAGTGAAAAAGTTGTCTTAAAACTCAACATTCAGAAAACTAAGATAATGGCATCTGGCCCCATCACTTTGTGGCAAATAGATGGGGAAACAATGGAAACAGTGACAGACATTAGTTTTGGGGGCTCCAAAATCACTGCAGATGGTGACTGCAGCCATGAAATTAAAAGATGCTTGCTTCTTGGAAGAAAAGCTATGACCAACCTAGACAGCATATTAAAAAGCAGAGACATTACCAACAAAGATCCGTCTAGTCAAAGCTCTGGTTTTTCCAGTGGTCACATATGGATTTGAGAGTTGGACTATAAAGAAAGCTGAGCGGCGAAGAATTGATGCTTTTGAACTGTAGCGTTGGAGAAGACTCTTGAGAGTCCCTTGGATTGCAAGGAAATCCAACCAGTCAGTCCTAAACGAAATCAGTCCTGAATACGCATTCATTGGAAGAATTAATGTTGAAGCTGAAACTCCAGTACTTTGGCCACCTGATGCAAAGAACTGACTTATTTGAAAAGACCCTGATGCTGGGTGAGATTGAAGGCAGGAGGAGAAGGGGACAGCAGAGGATGAAGTGGTTGGATGATATCGCCAATTCGATGGACATGAGTTTGAGCAAGCTCCAAGAGTTAGTGATGGACAGGGAAGCCTGGTGTGCTGCAGTCCATGGGGTTGTGAAGAGTGGGACACGACTGAGTGACTGAACTATGAAGGGCATTTTAGTTATTTTTATTTTCCTTTTGGGGCTATTCCAGACTGCCTAAAACAGTTATTTACGAATTTTGTACGGACATAGGTTTTTGTTTCTATGTGGTAAATGCCCAGAATTGCGGTGGTTTGGTCATGTGGCTGTTTAGTCTCTGAGCTGTGTTGTGTATTTGTTAAGCACTTTGTAACTACCAGGGACTGTGCTTAGTCCCTTCCATTGATTTTCTGAATTCATCCTTTTAAACACTATTATCTTATTCTGTAGCTGTGGAAATAGAGGCTTAGAGAGGTCAAATAATTTGCTAAGATCATTTAGGTAGTGATTGATAGAGCTGGAATCTGAACACAGGTCTTCGAGCCTAAAATTCATGCTTTTCTACATTCCACTTCTTTTCTGTATTCTTTCTGATACTTAGTCATGCAACTGTTTATAGAGCTTTCTGTTCTGTTGATGAAAGCCTAGTCAGAATTCTTAAAACATCTTATTATTCTTGTTTGTTTCAATAAAAGATAAAGGATACTACCCAGATTTTATTCCATGTTAATTTCTTAGAATGCCATGGTGGTTTTATCTGCAAGTGTGTTTGTGCGTTTCTTAATGTTTCTGGCAAATTTAAGATGTGATCAAGGGACTGTATTCTCCCAGTTGATTCATCTTTAGTGTCACTTTAATTTCATTTCTGAAAGATTAATAGTGATTTTTCTCACTTCTCTGTTGGAGAGTGATTGAGTGATGCCTTCAGCAATTATTTATTGAGCGACTACTGTGTGATCATCACTGTGCTTGGTGCTGGGGGTATTCAGTAATGATGTGTTTCTTTGTTCTTGAGATTGTTATGTGACTTTATCATTCCTCATAGTCTTTCAGTTCATAAATGATCAGTAAGACTTTATTATTATTATTTTTTTAATTTCTAGAAGGTAATCCTTTAGAAAACGTGTGTGTGTGTGTGTGTGTGTGTGTGTGTGTGAGAAAGAGTTTGGTTTAATTTTTAGGAAGGTACTGATACTCCTACAATTAGGTATGGTAATATCTACAGTTTATTGTTCTATGAATATAGAGGCTTTTAGATGAATGCTTTGCTTCTCAAGTCCATGATTCTTTTGAGAATGTAAAAGATCTCTAGGAACAAATCACTTTACCCCTAAAGTTGAATGCCGAGAAAAAGGAAAATTTTGGTTTGGAACATTACTTGTAGTCCCCGTGGCATGTCTGATGTACCTAGTCTATGTAAAATAAAGCTTCCAAAAATAGACGAAAATAACTTCAAATATAAAGCTGCTTAAAGTTCATGGGTAGGCTAAGTGTTAATACTAAACTAACCTTGGTATTGTGAAGTTAATATTTTATTGAAATGGAATTGTATAATTTTGTTATTGGATAGGTCCTTATACATTTACCCAACCCACTAATTTTCGACATGAAACTGTATAGGGAGGTGATTTCTGTTGTCTTTTTGTGAAAGAGGCAGGACTAGAGTTTGGCCTCCTGCCCTGAAGTTCTGTACCCTTCTTATTGTATCATCGGGAACACATATTAAATAATATTTTATATTGATATCTGATGGATGGTATGAAAAATAACAGTGTTGATTTTCCTAAATTTTATCATTTCATACTAACCCTGTATATACCTAATGCTTTTCCTGTTGAGGATTTCAGTTTTCTCAATTCAGGACCATTGTCAAGGCACTTACCATAGTTCTTATTGAACTCTATCAGAGTTGCTTTATTAATCTACATTGCTTTGTTTCTTAGCTTTCTAGACTGCACATGTTGGTCATTGTCTATATAACAGACATTCTTAAATACCTTCAGGTAGGTAGATAATTTTTGACTTCGTTTTTCATTGAGAGGAAACTGAGGGGTTGGAATCATGGACTCTTGCTGCGAGGACCTCCCCCAGGCTCTCACCCTCTGCTTCTTAACTCTCACAAACTTTGCCAGTCAATTTCTGCTTCAGGTATTCGGGGATAGAGTGTCCAGAGGACCCTTTGTGGCTCATTTCACTGTGGATGGCTTTCATTTAAAAATGATTACTTCCTTTGTTTGAGACACAGTTAGGTCGTATGTAGCTCCTCCACCGTGATCCTTCCGGTGGTGGAATACATCAGTTTTCTCTGTTTCTTGCCTAAATGTTCCTGGGTTGTTTGAGCCATTCTTTATTGCTTCATATTTTTAGATAATTCACCATTCAGTGTGCTTCATTTTCTTGATGTCCCCCTTAAAGTGAGCCCCAATACTTTTAACAGGGTGATTCTGGAATACGCCAAGTCACAGGGGGGCAAGCCAGACTCTCTTGTCCAGGGCTCAGTCTAGGGACTTCTTATCTCAGCCTGGACCCCACCAGTGGAAAGAGATCTCCAAGTCTGGGACCGGGAGCTGGTCTTTGAGAAGCACTCTTTAATAATACATTGCCTGTGCTCTTTCCTTGTTTTCTTAGCTGATCTCTTATATCCTTATTATTCAGTATTCATTCCTTCACTGGTCATCTTTGTTCCTGCAGTACCTCTCCTTGGATTTAATTTCTGCTCTGGTTACTCTCTCTCTCTTTTTTTTTTTTGTAGTATGTGGAAGAACCTCTAGAGCCTTCGGTTTTCAGTTTTAATTATCCTTCATCTTCAGCTCCCTTATCTCATTACAGACTTGAGTTGGGTGCACTAACTAGTTGCATGGCCTTGAACAAGTCGTTTAACTTGTGCCAGAATCAGTTTTCTCAATTGGATAGAGTCGTGTCACACTTCTTCATGTGAGAAATCAATGAAATAACATGCATGAGAACGCTTTGTGAACAATGAAGTGTCCTCTAAATATATCCTCTCACTATTTCAATACCCATGTTTCTATAGAACATACAACTGGGTCAGCTGTGTAAGTGCTAGCCCTGGACTTTCCCACAGATTCCCTTGGTGGTTGTTGCCTTTTCTTGGTGGTATATTGGGACATTTATACACAGTGGACATGGCCTAACAAGCATTTGAATATTCACATATTTTGTTCTTCAGGGAATTGCCATTTCCCTTTAAAAAGCTAGGACTTTGACCGCGTCAGAGGAAGGGATGCGTGAGCTATTTTTTTCCCCCTATTAAATCAGTTCATCGAGGCTCTATGTACATAATAGTTCTTCAGTTCTTTGCCTGGATCCTTCGACCCTAGGCACTTGGAGCCATGGCTTTGTTGAGAGTCATACCTGAGCAGTGTGTTCAGACATCAGCTGACAAGGCTCCTCCTATCCTCCCCCAAACTGAGCAGCCCCTTTGGAATGTCTAATGAAATCCATGCTCTTGTATGTTGAGTTAAAACAAAGCAGGCAGCTCTGGAAAGAGCCCTAAGAGGTACTATTACTATATGTTAGGTTTTATTTGCTTGTTTTGACAATACTGTGCAAATGAGGGCTCTGCTGATGCAGCTGAATCTCAGTGAGCTGTCTTTTTTGTCTAACTTCTCCCTCATGGGTCTGTTGTTAGGCCTACCTGCCAGACCTTCTTTGAGACAATAAAATGACAGAACATGGTCTTCTTGCTGATAGTAGGGCAGGTTGTAATTGATTTCCTTAATACTTAGAAGGGTGAAAACTAGGGTCTTGAGGAACGCTTGAAATTTTGCTTATTTATTGTCTTGGAATTACACATCATTAGTTTATTATATGAGAGTTCACCTAGCAGACTCAGATGAAAGATGTAGTAGCTGAAATGGATTTGATTTTTAAGATAGCCATAGAAATGGTCTATATTACACTAATAATATAAGTGGATGTTTCTCAGTAGCTGGAATTTAATTTCTACTTTTGGACTGCCATTTCATAAGACATTTCCCCTGGGTGATAAATAGCACCAGTGTAGTGAGGAATTATTCTTTTTGTCTCTGATTAAGGGGAAATCAAACTGCCAGCTACAGCAAGCTCAGGAGTGAATTCTGGGCCAGCCCAGGGCTAAGCATGGCCTGGTGGACCGTTTGGGCATTTTCTTGGTGCCCTGAGAACAGGTGTTATATGGAAACATGGGGTCTGATGAGCCATGCCCTGTTCTCCATCCATGGTTTCCTCCCCACCACCTTCTCATCGAGGAAACCAAACAAAGACATAGCGTATTGATGTTGGTTTAGTCACTGAGTTGTGTCCGACTCTTTTGTGACCCCGTGGACTGTAGTCCACCAGACTCCTCTGCCATGGGATTTCCTAGGCAAGAGTACTGGAGTGGGTTGCCATTTCCTTCTTCAGAGGATCTTCTTGACTCAGGGATCAAACCTGTGGCTCCTGCATTGGCGGGGAGATTCTTTATCACTGAGCCACCAGGGAAGCCCAGGCGTTGATAGATGTGAAAATTTAATACCTATTCTGTGGAACAAACCAAAAAACACAGAGCGGCATGTTCTGCATGTGGTTGGTCAAGAATATCATCTTTGTATTTCAGGGTAGCAGATGCTTTGGTTGTTGCTGCCACTGTCAGGATAGTCACCTAGATATCAATTCTTTGGGGTATAGTTACCAATATTCGTAAAATTAAAAAAATATGAGGGTGGAGCTTAAAAGTTCTAAGACTTTGTTGTTCTTGCACTGCTTTTCAAATTAAGTCAGAGCTGAAACTCCCCTATCCTGGCTACTTAGATGGTCAGTTCCTCTGGACTTGCCTTGATTGTAGAAGAGGTTGTCTTAGTGACCTTCAGGGTCTTTTCTGACTTTCTATTTAACTCCAAGGTAAGTCCTAACTCTTGATTCAGTCATTAGTTTCAAATATCTCCCCCGCTGAGCTTCTTTGTGCTGATTATAGAATGGATGGAGTTGCACTTTCTGTCTCCTCCCTTCCCCTGTGGTGGTCTGAGTGAGTGCTGAATAAAGGGATGGTGGCCAGAAGGCCCTGTAGCCTAGGGAAGGAGGAAGAGAAGTGAAGGTATGAGATTAAAGCCCCTGGTGAATACCAGGAGAAGAGCCCCTGAATCAAAAGGAGTTCACAGCGTAGTTACTGAGTCTGCCCTTACTCTTTGGGGTCAGAAGAGTTTGGTCTTCATACCTATCATATGCCTTGTGTGGCCAGAGTCTTGGATTAATTCTGCCCTCTCTGAGAGTGCTTTGTATAGCACTGGACATCCAGTAGGTATTAATTATTTCTACTTTGCTTAACTTCTGAAAATCACTGCAGTTGTCAAGTGAACCGGACTATTAAATATTGTATAGGAAGGGTTCATGCTTGTAGCATTTTCATCATTCCAAATATTGTGTTCATTGAAGCAGAGAGCCTTGTCAAGACAGCCATTACCAACAGTTACAGAATGAAAGCAAGAGCTATTAACTCCTGGATAAAAATTGAGGATATTGTGCTTTCAAAAGAAACAAAGGGAGTTTTGAAATATTTCAGTGGGAAATCTCTTTAGATTTAAATATTTTTTTAAATAGAAGTAGAAATAAAGAAGTTAGTAGAGGTAAAAAGACAGTGATGTAAGAGCTTTATGTCATGGTCATATTAAGGTTCATTGTTAAGGTAAAACAAAAATTTTTTACCTGCCATGTATCCTGTTTTGCAGGATGATTTTCTTTTAATGCATCCTGAAAACTGACCTGAGAGTTTGGTGAAATGTCAGACAAGCTGACAAATTGAGAGACGCTATGTTAGTAACCAGTCCTTGTTCTTATGCTCAGATTCATCTGTTTGTCGCTGTTGATTCTAGTCACCTCCATCCTTATCTTTTAATGCTTCCATCCTTCCAAATGGAAGCATTAAATCTTAATCTCGTGTGGATGCCTGCCTTGTAGATTTAAGAGAACAAGAACATGTGAACGTGCCTGCTTAGCCGGCTAAAGAATTTGTCACCAGTCAGTTGATTCCAGGAGCCAGCCAGCTAGGTTGTGCAGAATACTTGTTACTGGATAGTTTCACATCAATTACATGGTCTAATGTTACTCTGTTTGATTCCTCTATTCTGTTAACCCGGTCAAGACCCGAGTATAAAGAAAAAAAAAATCATAGTGGAGTACCTAAACTTTAAGTTATAGAGTTTTAGGGCTGGAAATGACTCTGAGAGTCTAAGACAAGGGCTGTAAAATTCACCAGTTTTCTGAGATTAGACAAATTGCATAAGTGAATGAATTGGACAGGTGTAGGCAACAGAGACTATGAGAGGCTGCAGAAGTGTTAAGAATCAGAAATTATTTTACAGAACATTATTCCTGCCAGGCCAACAGTTCTGAGGGCTGGTTCAGCTGCCATGTGGGGGACTCTGGATCCTATGTTTCAGGTTGTGCTTAGTCACTAAGTCGTATCAGACTCTTTACAACTGCATAGACTATAGCCCTCCAGGCGCCTCTGTCCATGGGATTTAACAGGCAAGAATACTGGAGTGGGTTGCCATGCCCTCCTCCAGGGGATCTTCCCAACTCAAGGATCGAACCTGTGTCTCTTAACATCTCCTGCACTGGCAGGCAGGTTCTTTACCACTGAGCCACCTGGGAAGCCATGTTTTAGGTTCCTTTTTGCCCCCTTCAGTATAATGACCTGAGTAAAGATGGGAAAAGGCACTTAACGAAGGACAGATAGCTCGTGAGGGCCAGAGCCTGCTGTTGCTCTGAATCTCAGTCTCATGGTCTTTCCAGTGCATCAGGGTGATATCTAAATAGTAAGGTGGGAGCACTGTGATTTAAATTAATAATTAAAAATGTTTTCTGAACCATTATTTTTTTTAGAGAAGAATAACTAACATGTAATAAAATGCATGGATCTTGCTAGATCTTTATGTGTGTATCCTTCCCGGCTGTGTACTACCCCTCAGATCACCCTTGGAATTCCTTGTGGTTTTTCCTACTCCTTACCCCCTCCACCCTCTCCATGCACCATAATCACTTTACCGTAAGTCCAAGGCACTTGTACTTACAGAGCTGTCTCTGGCTCTCTCCCTCCACTGCTCCCTCCTCACTATTTCCTGCTTTAGATTTAGTTGTAAAGAGATACAGCAAAAATAAGGGTGTTATGTTGCTTGTATATTCCCCCCCCTCCCCACCCCCCCCGCCTCAGGTAAACCCAACAGGATATCTCCTTTCAGATATTCAGACCATTGCTGCTTCTCGCAATGGTCAACTCCTTTATTCAACAGCATATTTAGGACCCATGATATTTGCCATGATATTAATTATTTGGAGGCCACCTTTTCTCTGAAAGAACTTCAGAAGCTTTTTTATTTCATGATGTTATTGAATCAAAGACCCATATATCATTGCATTGAGCCTAGTGCCCAAAACTCTGGTGACTGACTGATAATATAGCTGAAACAAAACCTACCTCATAGTCAGTGCGGCTTCATTAAAAAAAAAAAAACAAAACAAAGCTGGTTCCCAGGCTGAAGCTGTTAAGCAGATTTTTATGCAGGGCTTCAAATGACTAAAAAATCAGGTTTCAATGTGTCCTTTCCTTTGATTTGTAGGGGAGGCCGAGGAGTAGTGCTACCGCTTTGCTCCCCTTCAGGATTTTACCATATTCTGAAAGCAATGCTTGAAGGACCTATAAATGGATTTTGGCTGTCTCCTAGTGCAGGGATTAACATAGAATTACAGGAGTGCTCTGCGTGGTGGTTGGGAAAATAGGGAGGGTGCTGTTCTCTGTTTTGGGCGGACACGGTGCTCCTTTCTCTTGTCTGCTGGTGTTCCCTGTAAAGCAGCCTGTCACTTTGAAAAATGCACACACTGTACCATCTTGCGGTTATAAAGGTTAAGTAAGCATCTTGAGCAGTGCCCCACTGCTTTTGTACTTTCCTTAATGTCAGCTGATAAAGGATTATTGAAAAAAGCTTGCAAGGAGATAAAAGGCTTGCAGGTTGAGGTTGAACAATTGAAATTTTCTGTTCTCAGTGTAGTAAATTACCAATGGCAGATTTAACGTTTGTTAATTATCAGAGCAAAGTACTAAGGATTGTTTTCTTTTGCCTAATTAATTACCTCATCTGGAGTGGAATGTTAATTCAGATAAATGATTATTTCTTAATACCTCTGAAGCTTTCCTTGGAGTCTCCTAGAATTGCCAGTACTGAAGTATGGCTTCCTCACATTCTGAGGACAAGATGTAGGATAAGAGGCCAGTATGGCTGCTCTCCTTCCTAGCTTTTTCCTGTCTCAGAAGATGGCAGGATAACTTACTCAGACTCCTGGTGACTGAGCTGGTTTGCTGTGTTTGAGGAAATGGGCTTCCCTGGTAGCTCACATGACGAAGAATCTGCCTGCAATGCTGGAGACCTGGGTTTGATCCCTGGGTCAGGAAGATCCCCCTGGACTAGGAAATGGCAGCCCACTGCAGTGTTCTTGACTGGAGAATTCCATGGATAGAGGAGCCTGGAGGGCGGGCTATGGACCATGGAGTCAGAAAGAGTTAGACATGGCTGAGCACACACTTTAACAACAATGTATATTTATTTATTTCTGTCTGTAAATCAGAATCATTTTACTGTACAGTAGAAATTAGTGCAACATTGTAAATCATCTGTGCTTGAATTAAATAAATTTTTTAAACATTAGGAAAAGGAAAAGTCTGGATTAGGATTCTACTTAATTCTGGAGTCTGCTGTGGTAGCCACAGCTAGATTGAGTAGTGTGGTGGCCTTGCCCCGGAGCTGGGAATGTGTGTGCGTGCTTCTCCACACTTAAGAAGCCTAGGGTATCAGGAGTACGTTGAATTGAAGCCATAGAGGCATAAAAAGTACCATCATACCAACACTGTAATACTCTGGAGGAGGGGCTGACCATATAGCTTTCTGACTTCTGCCTTGTGTTTGGTACTGTGGGTATCTCGGACTTGCAATCTGCTGGCCTGTGTCTCTGACTACCACTGACCTGGACTGTGGTTCTTGACGCCAGGAAGTGGTGTGGGAACAGGAGTCTTCTTCGTCCCAAGCAAAATAAGTTACCAGCCCCACCAGACATGAAGCTTTTAAACCCAAATATGTCTTCCTGCCTTCAAAACCAGGGTTGAGCGCATGTCAAGTGGGTGCCATGTCTCCAGTAACCCTACTTTGTTTCAGTGTAGGGTAGTTGCTTTGAGATTTTAAATTCAAATACTCCCACACTCACTTTGTTTAGGAAATGACTGTAATAAAGCAAATTGTTTCCTCTTCTCCCCCCTGCCCCCTCCATAGTGCACCAAGTGAGAGCAAATCGATTCACAGTCAGTTTTGGGTTGCCGTTTCCTCCCTACCCGAGGAGGAATGCTGCTGCTCTCCCTGGCTGCAGCCCTGTGCTAGGGTGTGGCTCCCTCTCCTTAATTCGTCATCTGAAAGCAATTTTGTTCAATTAAAGATTAGAATTAAATTTCAGTTGTAGGGCTTCTGTGCAGAGGAAATGATGCATTAATGAACACACAGATGTCATCTTGCAGCCATGCTGTTTGCAGAACAGTTTCTTCAGGATTCAGATAATGAAAGGGGCCATGGCAGCAGGAGCATCATTTACCCGCTGACATACTAAGTGGAGACGCGCACAGTTATTTGCAAAGCATTTATCATTCTGTACATGGAGAGGGAAAACACACTTTATCTAAAATATTTGAAATAATGACTCCTAAAATCAGATAACAGGAGCCTTAATGCCAGGTGCCACGCAGTAAATTGCATAATGTGGTTGGGTTGGCACTGAAGCCATGATTTGTGATGATGCTAATGATCTATCCAAATAGATGGGAGTTGAGTACAAAAAGAGACTCTTAGAAAAAGACAAGGTGACTAGTGAATTAAAAGTATGGTAGGAGAGGGAAAACTGTGTAGGATCGTATTTCACTTATTGGAAGATCCATCTGCTCTTCTGTACACACATTATGTAAGTCTCACTCTCTGTATTACAAATATCCTGCAGGGTCGATAGGAAGTTCATATATCTGCCTTCAACTATTTTTTTTACTCACAGTCAGACATGAATGAACAGAAAGATTTATGTCTCATGTGTGGAATATCTCAGGATGGTAGGCTTTTTTTTTTTTTTCCCCAAGGGAATTGTATACTTAGATTGTGGTACTCTGCACTGCTTTGCTTGATGGCTGTGATTTCTAGGGAAGAGAAACCAGCAAGGGAGTAGGGAGGGTCTGGGGAGCCAGCTTTGGTTTGTATGGTCTTCAGACCTGGGCCATGCAGTGGTCTTAGGCACTCATGGTTACCAGCATATTTTGGTTGCTGCCCAGACCTGTGTCCAGTGTGCCCCGAGTCTCCCTTAGGTTTTTTATATAATCTCGGTGCTGCACAGAATTTCTTAAAAGTGTTTTGAACACAGAGGTCTCCCAATATCAGGTGGCATCCATTCTTGGTCATTAATGTCAGTGTGGATGAAATCTACTTGAGGTTTTCTGATCTCCCCGCTCAGGGACCGTTCTCATTCCTCTTCTCTGTTATAGAAAGTCTCTGTGATGTTTGACAGGGGTTAATGGTCCTCTCCTTGAGATGTTTTCCTTTCGGTGCCTTCCGTGACATCACATTTTTCTTGTTCTTTATCTGTGTCTCGTGCCGAGGCCATTTCTCTTCTGCTCCCGTTTCCTTTTCTAGACCCCCAGCTGTGCACGGTGCCCTGAGTTCTGTTTTGCTGATTATTCTCATCTCCCGGCCCCATCAGTGCCCATCATCCATTATCAAAATGTCATTAGCTTCCCAATTTTTATTTTCAGTCAGAATTTTCCTTCCCAACTCCCTATCTCTGTGTCTCTCTCTGAAAATTCCACTAGAATCCCAGTGTGTCTGTGATAAAGTGCACACATCCTATCTTTGGCTCTTTTTCATCCTTGATTTTTAGTAATGCCCCCTATATTTTCTGTTTCTGTCTGGTTAAATTTTTGACCAGTATTTTATTTCCCTCCCCTTTTCTCTCCTCTCCTGAGTACTTTTATTCCTTGTCACTTTTCCCTTTTCACTTTTTTGCTACCTGCTTTGTTCAGGGCCTCATTATGCATCATCTGCACAGTTTCAGCTGCCTCTTAATTGGCCTTGTGGTTCTAGTCTCTCTTTGCCCCAAACCTTCCTATAGTTGTCTGTTCATCTACTTACTTCAGCATGCTGTTCAAAGCCTTCTGTGGCTTCCTGTGGCCTGACGTATGAAGTCCAAATTTCCTTAGGCTGGTGATTAAGTAGCTCCTTCCTTCTCTTAACAATCCAGCCTTCTCTTTTACTGACTTTCCCTCATAGGTGCTCATTCTGTTCTCCTTATTATCTGCCTTTCACAATCACACCCTGCGAAAGCCCAGCTCAGATGCCTCTTCCAGGAAACCTCCCATGGTTTTCCCTGGAGCGTGCTTTCCTGCTCTGGGAGCAAATGGGCACTACCGGTCTATTAGGCCACCTGCCACATACTGCAGGTGTTTATTTAAGGATCTTGTCACATGGCTGGGATAGCAGGGGTCATCATATTCTTTCTGCATTTAATAGTCTGTTAATTTTGAATTCAGTATCCTTGTTGGGAAAATAAATTGTAGAGCAAGTCCTTTCACATAACAAGTGCTAGAGCAGCTTTAGTTAGAGACACCTGGGTGAGATGAGGTTCTGGTATCAAATTGTGGTCCTGGAGAAGACTCTTGAGGGTCCCTTGGACTGCAAGGAGATCATACCAGTCAATCCGTAAGGAAATCAATCCTGAATATTCATTGGAAGGACTGATGCTGAAGCTGAAGCTCTAGTACCTTGGCACCTGATGCCAAGAGCCAACTCATTGGAAAAGCCTTGATGCTGGGGAAGAATGAAGGGGAAAGGAGAAATGGAGCAGCAGAGGATGAGATGGGTAGGTATTGCCACCAACTCAGTGGATGTAAATTTGAGCAAACTCTGGGAGATAGTGAAGGACAGGGAAGCCTGGTGTGTGGCAGTCCATGGAGTTGCAGTCAGACAGGACTGAGCGACTGAACAACAAAAATATATCTTACAGGGCTTTTCCAGCCCTGCTGTCATAATATGTTATATGCTTGTGCTAAGACAAGGCTGGTTAGAAGGGATAAGAGCACAGGATCTGGCTTCAACTATGATTGAGAACTAAGATAGGCAGATTTGTTTCCATCCTTCCAGAGGTTTCCTGGTATAGCCTAGGGTTGTGGTTTGCTCAGCAGTGCGTTAATCTAATCTCAGGAGTGTTTAGATCCTGGGTTAGCAGTCCAGGGTCAGGAGCATTGGCCTTTCTTCCAGGTGCTGGATGCTTCAGGTGGCAGAGTTACTGTCAGCCTGGAAAAGGGGCCCATGGGTCACTCAGTGGTTCTCTAGTAGACTTGAGCAAGATAACGAAGCCCCGGAAACAGGGTTCTTCAGCCAGGTTTAGACTTCAGCATGTATTGCTAGGTTATCTGGGACCTATTCTGGTCTGCCTTTAAAAGAGAATGAAGGAGGGGCTTCCCTGGTGATCCAGAGGTTAAGAATCCTCCTTTCACTGCAGGACACATGGGTTTGATCTGTGGTTGGGGAACCAAGATCTCACAGGCCATGGAGTAACTAAGCCGGCATGTTGCGACTATTGAGCCCACATGCCACAACTAGAGAGCCTGTGTGCCTCCACCCCGTCCCACTTGCCGGAGCTAAGACCCAACAGAGCCAGAAAGGAAAAAGAGGATGAAGGAGCAGTGGGAGCTGTGTTGACTGACAGTATCCTTTCATTTGCTTTGTTATGGGCCATCTGAGGTTGTCTGGGGGTTAGGCAGTGTTTATCTCCTGTTAAAGGAGAATCCTGACTCCTTGGGCTGATTGTTGAGCTGGAGTCTCCGAGACAGGCAGGCAAGGGGTCAGGATTTAGTGGAGATAGTAATCTGAGACCGTGTTCCTGGGTGAGTTAATCTTTCATCCTTAAGAAAATTAAGAAGTAAACTCAAGTTTCTTGTAGGTTAAACACTCCTAGAGTTTCCCTTGCTATGGACACATTAGGAAACAGTTTATGTGTAAAGTTTGTAAGTCAGGTAGCTACTGTACACCCTGAACTACAGGCTTCTGCTGCCTTTGGGAATCCTTCATTTATGCAAGGATTTGGCTTTACCTTGTTGCTTCCTAAGAAGATGCTGCTCAATTTTGAGATAACATTTGACCCAAGCTGTAGATACATCAGATGTATCTACTTGTTGCACATGATGCATGTGTCACAAATGAATGTTAAAGTTCCTTTTTAAAAAATTGATTTATGTTAATTGGAGGATAATTACTTTACAACAGTGTGATGGTTTTTTTGCCACACATCAGTATGAACCAGCCATAGGCACGCATGTATCCCCTCCATCCTGCACCCCTCTCACATCCTATCCCACCCCTTCCCTCCAGGTTTCCACAGAGCCCCCGCTTTGGGTGCCCTGAGTCATACATCAAACCTGCACGGTTTTATCTGTTGTACATATGGTAATGTATATGTTTCAGTGCTGTTCTCTCAAGTCATCCCACCCTCTCCTTTCCGTAATGGCCCTCTACTGGCAGTCAGATCTTGATTGAAGTTTCTATCCGAGGCTGGATTACCTCTGCCAACCAGTTTATGTGCAGCAGTACAAACTAATTATGAAGGTAAGTCTTCCTCAAAGCACGTAGGACTTCTCCAGAGTTTAATAATGAGCCTGCAACATTCATTCCATGCTTTCCTTTTTACCATGATGTGCACACGTTCTTATTTCAGTCTCACAACAACCTACGAGGGAGCTGTGATGGTTTGTCTTCCTATTTTATAAATGACGAAATTTGAATTTCCAGTATTGAAATGGCTTGTATAAGATGAAGCAGGACTTAAAATTTGATCTTAGGCCTCTGGGCCATTGATTGCACTTTCCACAACCCGTACTGACTTTTGAATATAAGTGATACGGGGATTAGGCAGTTGAGGAGTCATTGCACCCATGTTCCCCTCTGCTAGGCTGGAAAATGAAGAGCTGTCCTTATACATGTGCACTGTGCTGGAAGAGGTATTTGCTTTTGGTTCAGCGAATGCCTGTAATACATCTTGGTCCTTCTTGTGAGTAACAGTCACGCCTCTGGACAACCCCTCCTTCTGAATGAAGCACATCAGCCCCTGCTCATGTATGAGTTTGAAGTGGTGTGCTCCTAAGGCTTGGACAAGAGTTATTGGAACATAGGGATTTGCCTATGAATTATCTACATAAAAGACTCTGGAAAATGACATTCTGAACAGCTGTAGATGAAATTATAGAAGACTGGCAAGAGAGTTCTCCCAGCTTTTGCTAACCCCCAGCAATGCATTTATGTGTGCACTGTATAATGCAGATGGTGAAAGCTCTGTTGAGTCTTATTTAGGAACCTTTTCCACTTTGATATCTTTACTAGTCTTCCTCCCACCGCTAAGCACTTAAACATTTTCAAAAAATTTTATTTATTTTGGTTGCTCTGGGTCTTTGTTGCTATGTGTGGCCTTTATCTAGTTGTGGTGTGAAGGCTTCTCGCTGCGTGACTTCTCTTGTTTGGAGCATGGATTCTAGAGCTCAGGCTCAGTAGTTGTGGGGCATGGACTTAGTTGCTCTATGGCATGTTGGATCTTAGTTCCTGGACCAGGAATTGGACCCCTGTCCGCTGCATTTGCAGGCAGGTTCTTAACCACTGGACCACCAGGGAAGTCCCTCTAAGGACTATTAAGTGCTGTCTCATTTTTGGATATATTTTTAGTTCTGATTTGAGTAAGACACTGTTTCCTCTATCTTGTAAGATTTCCCATTTGTGTATGTTTTTCTCCAAAAGGTGTATGAACTCTGTAGGTCAGAGTTCTCCTAACACCCTTGCCTCCTTTTTATGTTTTAAGCCAAATTCTGATTCCAAGGGAAACTATGACCTGCCAGGCTGTTAGTGTCTCCTCTCCCTCCATTGTAGATGTAACGTGCTTACCTCATTTTCTGAGTTTCATTGAACTCTCACGTTTACTGCGTTCTGTGTTCCTGGGGCATAGTGAATGCTATGTGCAAACAGCAGCAAAGAGTGGCAGGCATGCCTGTTACATAAATTTCCTCTGCTTGTGCACGTGCTCCACTGCCTTCAAACTTCACTTACCAAACACAAGTTCAAAGACAAAACTACAGCGCATTAAACCAGGTGCTAAGCCCTTCTGAGTTCAGGGCACTAGGTGGTTGGGCTTTCGCTCACCCAGGAGGCTGGCCCTGAACTAAACAGATCAGAAAGCCTGGCAGAGGCATATATGCCCGTTCTGATGTTCTTCTTGTTTTCACATTAAGGAAAGTGGATAAGCTCTTACTTTCTTTGTTTGAATCTCAGGTTTCAGAAATAGGAAAGGTTAGAAAATCAATCCATTCTATCATTCACCGTTTATTTGTAATTTGCTGAAATGTTTTCTTCCATCTACTTCCTTTCTTGTCATGTTGGGTATGTTCTTAATATATCAGTGTCAAATATTATATCTGAATGTGAGCCCGAATCTATTCTAAGTACCAAAATGAAAACAAGATGCTTTTATGTTTAGTTTTTAGCACATTTGGGATATTGGATTATCTCAAATATCGTTTTAAGATAGGTTTTTAAAATTTTAGCCTCCTGCACCCCAATGATATAACTCATTTATCTTCTTTTGACCTGTCAAGCCTGGTGAAAATTCTGGGCTTCTCGCGCCTCCTGAGAAAATAGGTTATTTTTTAAAAAAAATTAATATGTGACAGATTAACATCCTATGGTCCATTTCAGTCCCCACACAATGGCTGGTTTTGTAGAAGATGCTGTTAGGAAAACTGCTATTAAATTAGCAAAGAGCCCTCTTTGCTGTCTCAGATGAGAATCATGAAGTTGGCTTACACATTCAGGGTGGCACTTGATATGATCTATATTCTAAAGAGACTCTCCTTTTACTAATCAAGAGGCTATCACCTGATCATACTTGGAAGAGAAAGGATAAATGTTCCAGGACTTATAAGTTCAGAGAAGTGGCTTAAAAGAGTGTGGTGCTTTAACAGATCTGTCTGGCTTTGAAATCAGACTGAATTCAGGTTGTCTGTAGCATAGAAACTGGAAAATTTTAGGCACACGTAAAAATGCCCCCAGAGGTTGGGATTTGGTTTCATTTGAGTGAGGTTCAGGATTTTATTTTTGAAGCTTCCAAGAAGATTCACTAAATGGCTAGAGTTGAGAATCACTTGCTTTAACATTTCTAAACCTCAGTTTCCTCATCTGTATGGTGGGAGAGGGCTTCCCTGGTGGCTCAGTGGTAAAGAATCAGCCTGCTAATATGGGTTTGATCCCTGGATGAAGATCCCCTGGAGAAGGAAATGGCCACCCCACTCCAGTATTCTTGCCGGGAAAATATCATGGACAGAGGAACCTTTCAGGCTACAGTCCATGGGGTTGTAAAGCGTTGGATATGACTTAGTGACTAAACAACAACAGCAGTGATGGGAGAAGCAGATTTCCTGATATGTAGGGTTGTGGTAAGGATTAAGTAAATGAGCACACCATCTGCTCAGTGGTACAGTGAAGGTGAAGCTGCTCAGTTGTGTCCGACTCTTTGCAACCCCATGGACTGTAGCCTACCAGGTTCCTCCATCCATGGGATTTTCCAGGCAAGAATACTGGAGTGGGGTGCCATTTCCTTCTCCAGGAGATCTTCCCAACCCAGGGATTGAACCCGGCTCTCCCGCATTGTAGGCAAATGCTTTACTGTCTGAGCCACCAGGGAAGCTCAGACGGTAAAAGCTCAGGAAGTAAATGTGAGTTGCTAGTATTATTATTACCACCCTTACTGAGTCTTTGTTGAGGTTGAAAGCTAAATTGGCATATATTTCTTAAACTTGAAATGTGTGCTGATTTGTTAGAAATGTTGCATGGAATAAAAATGGTGTCTGCCCTAAGAGAATGGCTTGATGAGATTCAAATATCATGCACAACTTCTTGCCTCCTGCCTCCCAGGGATAGTGTGTCAGAGAATGGCTGGAACCACCTACCTATGTAGAGTCATCCCTAGGGTAAATATTTCTTTGAGGAAAAATTTGATTTATTAGATGCTAGGGATATGGTCACACATCAGACCTAGCATAGACTGGTAGAGGGATAGAAAAGTAAAATGGAAATGATAATACAAGAGGAATAAGTGTTTTGTTAAGGATAATGGAGACCTTAAAGCTAAGTAGGAGATGACCAAGCAGAGAGGGTTGAGTAAGCTTGGAGGAAGTAATATCACTAGCAGAGGAAATTACAGTTTTAAAGAGACTTGAGTTAAGAGACTCTTGGCACAGCTGGGGAACTTCCAGTAGTTTAGTGTGTCTGGGGTTTTAAGTGTGCACTTGGGGAGGGGGCGTCTAGGAGATGGTGACAAGAAGTGAGATTAAAGCTGTAAGCGAGGGCCTGGATCACTGAAAGCCTTGTGGACCCAGGCATATGAGATTAGAATTGATCATGAACTGAAGGTTTTGTGCAAAGGAGGCACGTGTGTAGACTTGCACTTGAGTGTTAGCACCGCCAGTCCTGCAGCAGCGTGAAAGACTGTAGATGTGAGTACCAGTTAGGATGTTGGTAATGAAAGTCCAGACGAGGAGCTCTGAATTCAGGTAGTGACATGGAGTCACAGGGAGGTGGACAGATGGCAGAGAGATTAAGAAGGTGGGATTGATAGGCGTCAGCCCAGGCCTTGTGTCTATCTGATGTCTAGGATGGACATTCGGCTTGTCTACTCTGAATGCAAGATGCTTCCCTTTAGAAACCTTCAGTGGCTCTATATTGACTGTAATCTGCCCTGAACAGTTTTTCATCTTCATCTTTTACTAGATTCTTCTATGAATATATTGTGATCATGCTTTGCTTATTCATCCACTTCCCCATCATGCTTTCCCCTAGTCATTCCTGGATGAGGTTTTTATTCTATCTGTTCTAAATTACTGCACTGAATGTCTAGGAATTTGGCAGTATTTCAAGAAAATATATGCATTTGAAAGCCTTGGTCAGCCTTTCTCAAGCACTAGAGAGAATCTTGACACTCGGTCTGAAGCATCGTTCTGTATAAAGAATTAACTCCTCTCCTGTACATCTGAGTGGTATGCATTTGGTACTTTACTGAAGAGAATAGCCACTTCAGTCACTTTTGTTCTGTGGATCAGAATAGAAATTATTTGTTTCTTGCTCCTGTCTCAGTTAGATTGTAAACTGAGTGCTAAGGTTTCTAGCATTAATATGATTATTATTATTAGTGCTAAAAATTGACTTTGATTGCTCTCATCAGATTATAAACACAAAATCCAAGGGGCTGAAAATATTTATTATGGCCAGCTCTGGTTCTGTTTTTGTGTAGAGCTTGTGGGGTGGAAATGGCTTACAGGTCTCTGTGTCACACAAATACCCTGATAGATGCCTCAGTTTTTGTGTAGAAAACGTTGGAGACTTAAAATTTTTCTTTTTTTTTTTTGCCATGCCTCATGGCTTGCAGGATCTTAGCTCCTCGACCAGGAATGAAACTTGTGCCCTGCTGCAGTGGACGGACAGAGTTTTAACCACTGGACCACCAGCGAGGTCTCTATGTTGGAGACTTAAGACTTATTTTAGCATCATACAAGGAAGCACAGAACAGGTTGCCCAGTTGAAGCTTACAGAGAAAGCATTTTGACTGTCCATCAGCAATACAGACTGTAGGGCCCTAGAACTCTGGAATTGGACCTCTTTTCAGTGATTACAGGCTTTGTGCCCCCACTGTATATATAGGAAGGGAGGGACACTGTGCCCATTCTCAGCATTCTTAGTAACGTCTAAGAGTACATCAATGAGCAGTTATTCACAACTAGGTGTTCACAGTGACTGATAACTTCTGATTTTAGGTTTTTTTTTTTTTTGGATGTATATATAGGCTATTGCAGAATAAACTAGTGAATTAGTTGGAGAAGGCAATGGCACCCCACTCCAGTACTCTTGCCTGGAAAATCCCATGGACAGAGGAGCCTGGTAGGCTGTAGTCCATGGGGTTGCTAAGAGTCAGACACGACTGAGCAACTTCACTTCACTTCACTTATAGGCTGACCTCTGCCTTTTTGATACAGTCAAGTAGTTGCTTGATCAGTGCTGAAGTAATAGAATTGTGATCCAAAATACTGAGTTTTAAGCTTAATTTTTCAGTATTTTTACAACACATTTCTATTGAGTAACTACCAAGGACCAGGTATGATATTGAGAGAGATTTGATGTGATGTTTAAGAGTTCTCTCCCTCAGGAGATTAATATTCTAGAACAAGCAGTGGTGATAACTATTTAAGTCACCTGATTGATCTGGAATTACATAAAACTTTTACTGCAAGCATTGAAATAAGAATTTATCCCCTTTCCAATCAACGTCTACCCTGTATCCATGAGACTGTTGTAGCTTCACGCTTCCCTGCTGAAATGGCAGGTCACACCGACCTGTTTGACTTTGGGTGTTTCCATGACTGGATAAAGTTGGATTTATCTCATCTCCCAGGGAAAACGTGTTGGTGAGCAAGTATTATCACATCTTCTCTTGCTTTTCTGTTTCAATGCAGCATCCTATTCAAAGAGGCAAATCCCAGATGTTTTGTTAGAAGAAATCTGTGGGCCAGATCACATAATACTCGGTGTGTTTGATAGCTGCTGGCTAATTAGCTTGGGACTTGTTACCTAGAGGTAACAAGGCGGGGGACTTGTACCCCCTCTGAAGTCTTCATTGCGTTGTTAATACTAAAAGATGATCCCCTGACACTTGTTTTAAATGTGATTATTTCTTTTTTTTCTTTTCTTTTCAAAATTGAGGTATAATTGACATAGGACATTATATTAGCTTCACGAGTACAGTAGTATTTGTGTACCTTGTGAAATGATCACTATAATAAGTCTGTTAACCCCTGTCACCATACATAGTTACAAAACTTTTTTATTGTTATAAGAACTTTTAAGATCTGCTTTTTTTTTTTTTTTTTTAAGAAACTTTTGAATATTGACCCCATGGACTGTAGCCTCCTAGGCTCCTCTGTCTTTGGGATTCTCCAGGCAAGAATACTGCTGGCCGTTCTCTTCTCCTGGAGATCTTCCCCACCCAGGAATGAAACCCAGGTCTCTTGCATTGCAAGTAGATTCTTTACTATCTGAGCCACCAAGGAATCCCCACGCATATGGTATTATTGACTATACAGTTAACCCTTGAACAGCAGGGGCTAGGGGCACCCATCGTGCGCACAGCGGGACACGCACCTGTAACTTCACGGCCAGCTCTCCACATCCCAGTCCTCCATCCGCATATTCCAGTGGCCGTGGATTGTGTGGCACTCTAGTGTGTTTTTAGTGGAAGACGTCCACATATCAGTGTGCTTGCACAGTTCAGACCCATGTTATTTAAGGGCTTGTTGTCGTCATTCAGTGTGGTTATTTCTTGCAGCTTAGTGATTTATTTGCCAAACTTTGGGATTTAGTTTCTTAGGGCATCCTGTTCCACACAGGTTTGAAAGCTGTGATTTACTGTGCCTAGTTACCATATCAATAAATCACATAGTGCTATTTTTGAGTGTTTAAACAAGTACAGGAAAGGGTGCCATCAAGGTGCTTGCTTCCTTCTGTGTAATCTCCACCAGAAGTCTCCAAACTTTTTTGAATATGTGCCCATACTGGCAAAAAGATTTAGAATAAGCACCTCTGTTAAGTACATATACATGTGCGTGTGTTTTTGTGTATGTGTGCCCGCCCAATTGTGTCCAGCTTTTTGCAACCCTGTGGACTGTATGTGGCTCACCCATCTCCTCTGTCCATGGGGTTTTCCAGGCAAGAATACTGGAGTAGGTTGCTGTTTGCTCCTCCAGGGGATCTTTCCAACCCAGGGATAGAACCCCTGTCTCTTGATTCTGTCTCCTGTACTGGCAGGCAGATTTTTTTTTTATCACTGCTCAACCTGGGAATACACATATACGTATACATTAATTGAAAAGTTTTATGTACTACTGTAACAATGTATTTTATAGATCATAAAACACAAAATTAGTAATTATTAAAAAATGAGATGAAAGACATTTACTAATAGACATTTTTTTTTAAACTAATAGACATTTTAATGTAGTGTTTATCCTGATGGATGTCTTTCAGACCGCTGGTGTAGACAGGAAGTGCTAAGGGTGCTTGGGAGGGAGATGTCCTCTCCTATGGCACACCGGGGCTTCCCAGGTGCCTCTAGTTGTACAGAACCCAGCTACCAGTGCAGGAGATGCAAAAAAGAAATGGGTTTGATCCTTGGGCCTGGAAGAGGGCATGACAACCCTCTCCAGTATTCTTGCCTGGGGAATCCCAGGAGGACCCTGGTGGGCTACAGTTCATAGGGTCACAAAGAGACAGACACCACTGAAGCAACTTAGCACGCACACACGCGCATGGCACATGGATGGAGAGGGAGTTTTGGGTGAGACATAACCAGTGAATCATAGCAGGGCATGGAGGAAAACATAGGGCTTGGTGCAAGCAGTAGGGAGCCATGGACTTCTTACAGGGAGTTCTGAGGTATAGGTAGTGCTCAGTCACTTAGTCAGGTCTGACCCTTTGTGCCCCGTGGACTGCTGCCCACCAGGCTCTTTTGCCAATGGACTTTTCTAGGCAAGAATACTGGAACAGGTTGCCCTGCCTTTCTTCAGGAGATCTTCCCGACTCAGGGATCGAACCTAAGTCTCTTGCATTGGCAGGTGGGTTCTTTACCATTAGTGCCACCTGAGAAGCCCTCCTGAGGTATAGAAGTGGGCTTGCTGAAGGTGAGTGGACAGGATCGATGATGGGGGAGGGTGTGAGTGGCGAGAATGTGAGGAGACAAGCTAGGATCCCATTCCCACAGAGAAACTGAGGTGAGAAAGGGAAGTAGAAGGGTGGTGGCAGTCAAGGTGAGGAACGGCTCAGTGTTCGGGAACTGCTGAGGGGCCAGCGATTTTCTTTTAATGGTTTTAGGGCTGCTAAGGAGGAAGTGAGTCTTGAGGACTACAGGAAGAGAGATGTGTATCGGGGGAAACTAAGGAGAGGCCTATGGAGAGAACTGGCCACGTTCAGACCCTTACTGTCCCCAGTTCCACTTCAGCTTTTTAAGGACTGCAGCAGTGTTTTTAGGAAATGGTTTGTTTACTTCCTCCTCTTCTTTCAGGTTAAATTACAGGAACCAGTTTTCACAGCTAGGGTCAAAGCTGAGTTATTACGAGGCAGGAAATACTTTCCCCGTTGTGTTATCTCCTTTCAGGCTTTCTTCTCTTGCACTTTTCTCTTGGAGGAGATAGATGTGTAGCTACAGCCTCCGCAGCCCCTGTGAACGTGATGGATCTGAGACTTCCAGAGATCAATCTGGCACAGAAAGTAAAGCAGCAGCCACATGGCTCTCTTAGAGGCAGAGTTTTCTTCCCTTGGACAGGATAGAGCTTTAATTGAATCCAAATCACATCTCATCCCATGAATGCTGGAGAACAGTACATTTTTAACTAGGAAGAGCATCCATTATTTATTAGCCATGATACTAATTTACCCTGAGTGTGTGTCTTAGAGCTGGCTGTTCATCCCCGTGTGGCCTCTGATGTAATGCCATTGTGCTCCCATACTCAACTAAGAGCTCTGAAGATTTTCTAGCCTTGTGTTTTCCTGAAGCTGCTATTTTTTTTTTTAATGTGTACTAAAATATTTACTCACTAATACCATATTGCACTGCAGCTGAAAAGAGGAGGGGAAACTGGGAATTCCTGTTGCTATGGCTCTTTTTTGCTTTTACACCTGAGGTCCTTTTGGGAGGTCCTCTCTAGGGGAGCCTTCACTCAACACCAGGCCTTGGGAAGTGGAGTGGGACTTATCCAGTTATACTTTGACACTGCAACTTTATCCATTATTTGGTACTGCTGGGCTCCAGGATACATGTCTGGATCTCACAGTTAGAGATGTTTGATTCGTGGAACGTCTGCCTTTGGAAGATGCAGGCACGTTTTGGTGTCCCTTATAGCATTCCCACCAATACACACACACCGGGGCTTCCTTCGTGGTTCAGCAGGTTAAGAATCTGCCTACAGGGCAGGAGACACAGAAGATGAAGGTTTGATCCCTGGGTCAGGAAGATCCCCTGAAGGAAAATGGTAACACACTCCAGTATTCTTGCCTGCAACAGATGAGCCTGGTGGGCTACAATCCAAAGGGTTGCAAAGAGTCAGGCATGACTGAGTGACTAAACACACTTGCATGCATAGCATCTGCCCCATCTCCTTGCCAGGTTAGTTGCCCCTTGAACAGCACAGATTTGAACTATGCCAGTGCGCTTGGATTTTTTCAGTGGTAAATCCCGGGACTTCCCTGGTGGTCCACTGGCTGAGACTTCAGCTTCTAATACAGCGAGTGGGGTTTCAGTCCCAGCTCAGGATCGAAGATCCCACATGCCTCAGGGCCAAAAAGCTAAAACATAAAACAGAAGCAATATAATAACAGACTCAATAAAGACTTGAAAAATGGTCCACATAAAAAATCCTTAAAGATAAAAAGGAAGTACTGCAGTGAAGCTTGCCCTTCGGTTGGTTGACTCCGCAGATGTAGAGCTGCTGATACGGAGGGCCAAGTGTAAATTATAAGTGGTTTTTTTTTATGGTGAGAAGTGAGGTGGCCCTAAATCCTGTATTATTCAGACGACAGCTTTGTATGCATATTCTGCCTGTTCATAGAGGTGTAATTGTGATGATAGCTAACATGGACTCAGCATCACTTAGGTCCAGAAACTATTTTAAGAACTTCATATGTATTAACTCATTTAACTCCCATAACAGTCTTACGAGGTAAATACTACTGTTATCTCTGTATTTTGCGTTTTCATGCGAGGGGAAACCATTAGGCCATTTAGGTATGACCTATATCAAATGCCTTATGATTATACAGTGGAAGTGGTGAATAGATTCAAGGGATTAGATCTGGTAGACAGAGTGCCTGAAGAACTGTAGACAGAAGTTTGTAACACTGTACATGAGTCAGTAACAAAAACCATCTCAAAGAATAACAAATGCAAGAGGGCAAAGTAGTTGTCTTAAGAGGCCTTACAAATAGCTGAGAAAAGAAGAGAAGCAAAAAGCAAGGGAGAAAGGGAAAGATATAACCAACTCAATGCTGAGTTCCTGAGAATAGCAAGGAGAGATAAGAAGGCCTTCTTAAATGAACAATGCAAAGAAGAAGAGGGAAACAATAGAAAGGGAAAGACTAGAGATCTCAAGAAAGTTGGAGATATCAAGGGAATATTTCATGCAAGTATGGGCACGATAAAGGACAGAAGTGGTAAGGACCTATGTAACAGAAGCAGAAGAGATTAAGAAGAGGTGGCAAGAATACCAGAAGAACTGTACAGAAAAGGTCCAGATAACCATGATGGTGTGGTCATTCACCTAGAGCCAGACATCCCGGAGTGTGAAGTCAAGTGGGCCTTAGGAGGCATTACTATGAGTCTGGTGGAGGTGGTGGATTTCTAGCTGAGCTATTTAAAATCCTTAAAGATGATGCTGTTAAAGTGTTGCACTCAATATTATCAGCAAATTTGGAAAACTCAGCAGTGGCCCCAGGACTGGGAAAGGTCAGATTTCATTCCAATCCCAAAGAAAGGCAATGCCAAACAATGTTCAAACTACCAAACAGTTGTACTCATTTCACATACTAGTAATGTTATGCTAAAAATCCTTCAAGCTAGGCTTCAGTTCAGTTCAGTCACTCAGTCGTGTCCAACTCTTCGCGACCCCATGAATCGCAGCATGCCAGGCCTCCCTGTCCATCACCAACTCCCAGAGTTCACTGAGACTCACGTCCATCGAGTCAGTGATGCCATCCAGCCATCTCATTCTCTGTCGTCCCCTTCTCCTCCTGCCCCCAATCCCTCCCAGCATCAGAGTCTTTTCCAATGAGTCAGCTCTTCGAATGAGGTGGCCAAAGTACTGGAGTTTCAGCTTTAGCATCATTCCTTCCAAAGAAATCCCAGGGCTGATCTCTTTCATAATGGACTTCAGCAGTATGTAAATCGAGAACTTCCAGATGTAGAAAATGGATTAAGAAATGACAGAGGAACCAGAGATCAAATTGCCGACGTTTGTTGGATCATAGAAAGCAAGGGGATTCCAGAAAAGCATCTGCTTCATTGACTACATAAAAGCCTTCGACTGTGTAGATCACAACAAACTCTCGAAAATTCTTAAAAAGGTGGAAATATCAGACCACCTTACCAGTCTCCTAAGAAACCTGTATGCGGGTCAAGAAGCAACAGATAGAAGCAGGCTGGTACAGAATGGGGAAAGGAGTATGACAAGGCTTTATATTGTCACTCTGTTTATTTAATTTATATTCAGAGTACATCATGTGAAATGCCAGGCTGGATGAATCCCAAGCTGGAATCAAAGATTGCCAGGAGAAATATCAATAACCTCAGATAGGCAGAGATGATAACCAGTGTAGTAGCAGAAAGTAAAGAGGAACTAAGGAGCCTCTTGATGAGGGTGAAAAAAGAGAGTGAAAAAGCTGGCTTGAAACTCAACATTCAAAAAACTAAGATCATGGGATCCGGTCCCATCACTTCATAGCAAACAGATGGGGAAAAGTGGAAGCGGTAACAGATTTTATTTTCTTGGGCTCCAAAACCACTGCAGATGGTAACGACAGCCATGAAATTAAAAGACGCTTGCTCCTTAGAAGCAAAGCTATGACCAACCTAGACAACGTATTAAAAGCCAAAGACATCACTTTGCCAGCAAAGGTTTGCATAGTCAAATCTGTGTTTTTCCAGTACTCATGTATGCATGTGAGAGTTGGGCCATAAAGAAGGCTGTGCCAAAGAACTGATGCTTTCAAATTGTGGTGCTGGAGAAGACTCTTTAGAGTCCCTTGGACTGCAAAGAAATCAAACCAGTCAATTCTAAAGGAAATGAATCCTGAATATTCATTGGAAGGACTGATGCTGAAGCTGGAGCTCCAATATTTTGGCCACATGATGTGAAGAGCCCACTTATTAAAAAAGACCCTGATGCCAGGAAGGATTGAAGGCAGGAGGAAAAGTGGATGACAGAGGATGAGATGGTTAGATAGCATCACAGACTCAATGAACATAAATTTGGGCAGACTGCAGGAGACGATGAAGAAGCCCGGTGTGCTGCAGTTCATGGGGTGGCAAAGAGCCAGACGTGACTTCACGACTGAACAACAGTACCAATCTCTATGTTATAGATGAGGAAAACATTAAGTTAAAAGTTGTAAATAAGTTGTCTAGTGAGTCTAGTACAGGTTGTGGAGTGAAAAGCTGAACTGATATACCTGCCTTGTCACTTAACCAATCACAACTCTTGGTGTTTTCATCTGAAAATTGGTTTACCGGTAGTACCTTCTTATTGGACTTTGGAGGACGTGTAATTCTACACATTGCAAACTTTAAAAAAGCATCAGCCACCACCACCCACCATCATCACCACCCTTATCTTCATCATCATAGTCATCCATCCACTCACATGAGATACTTCAAACCCCCGACCAGGGCAGTGTCAAAGGATCAATTTCCTTTGGTCGTCAGAGAATTGTTGAGCTTTACTCCCTTGAAAGTAAAGGGAGTACTCCTTTATTTTTTTCCTTGAAAATACAGTGGCTGAGAAATTGGAAATGGTAAGCCTTTTCCAAGCTGGAAGCCAGGTAGGGTATTTTCATATAGAAAGGTAATTTTTTTCCCTGTTCTCTTCTCTCCTCCCCCTTTTTACCCCTGCTCAGCTCTAGGGGGCAGGTATGAGAGTAGATGGAACTGGAGGAGAGGGTGTTGAGAATGTTGGTAAAAGAAAAAGTAACCACCAAACATGTATGCAGAACACTCCAGCATTTAATTAAGGCCCGCAGCTCTTTGTCAGCCAGCAACTCTTCTCATAGTGAGAGAGGCAGAGAGCCTTGTCACTGTCTCTGGAATTATTTGTATAATTCAGCAGCTGTTTCCCTCAGATGCTTACCACACGGGGTTGGGTTATAAAGACGTATGAGGAGAATTGCTGAGGTTCAGACACTTGTGTTCACTGTTCAGCTGAGAGCCACTTAGGCTGTTCTTGTACAAATGCATTAGATTATGGTTAAGCAGCTTATGGACATAAAAACACATTAGAACTTTACAGCACTCTATAAATTATAGTTTTTGCAGCATTCACAGCCACAATGCTAGGTAATTACATTCATTAATCTACTACTAAGAGCACATAAAGTTGCCTCCCAAATGGTACTGTGTGTGTCAGTGCTCAGCTGGGAAGGAGAGCTTCCCCCTCCTTTGTTCCATCTCTCCCTGTTCCATTAAGTCTTAACGCAGGAAGATTTTGGATGGCGCATTGAGGGATTCCCTAATACCGTCTAAGAAACCCATTTCTCTCAAGGTTAGGCTCCAGCAGGAAGCCTTGTAGATAATCTTTTTATGTTGAAGTGCCTCTAGTAACTACCCTGGATGCATTTATTTTCTTTTTGAAAATGGACAAATGTCTCATTTGGAAAACCAGCAGCGGTAAAGCAGTTGAAAAGAGATTTATGATGGAATCGGTTATCAAACACTTTTTCATGCCTTCTTTTCCCCGTCTCTAGGAGCAGTTTACATGGTGGTCTTTTCAATTTTGGATGTATCATCAGTACAAAGGGTTGCTCTCTTCCCATGCCAAACCTTCGTGAAGTTTCCATCTTTCCATTTCATGTGGTGATGGGAAATCCATTTTTCTTTTTTTCTTTTCCTGGCAACTTTTGCACTTCTCATAAATTATGGAACGCAGATTTTAGGGAAAAAAAAGATGAACATTTATGTGGTGTTATTATTCCAAAGAGCAAATTGTACTATTTTTTTTCTTTTATTTTACAGGGTAAGTAGACCAAGTGATGTGCTTATTTGAAAAAAAAAAAAAAGAATAGAGAAGTATGCAAAGACTGAGTTCAGAATCACAGTGTAAATCCTGGGCAGTGCTCCAACCACATCCCAGGTGTCTGCATTCGGGTCCATGCATGTAGCGTGAGCTCTAGAGTCACGCAGCTCTGCATTGAATCCTGGTGTTGTCTTCAAGCCATGTGACCCTGGTCAAGTTAATTCATAGTAATAGAATGACTAACTCTAGTCTGTTCCAGAAACTGTATTACTTTATTTAATTCAAATAGCTGCTTTATAAATTAGTTGAGACACTTAGCCCCCATTTGATGGAAATAAGAAAACTGAAGCTGCACAGGGTATTATGGTAATTAAAAGAGGTATATCACTCTGTACACCAAAAGACACTCAATACTCACATTCTTAAGGCTATATAAAGAATAGGTCCCACCATCAATCCTCAATTGCCAAAGACAGCATTTTATAATGACTGACAGTTTCCCTTTGTAATGACTAGGAACATGATTGTATTACCTAGGAAGAGGAATTCCTCACTTAGCATTTATTATCTACTTTATGCTAGGAAATATCCGAGGCACTTCCCACAGATTTCATTAGGCCTCATAACTCTGTCCCTGTCCTGGAGCAGTAAAAATGGAGATCTAAACAGGCTGGAGATTTGCACAAGGTCACAAAGCCACAAAGTGGCAATACCAGGGCTCAAACCCAGATCTAAGTGCTGCCAGAGCACCTGCTTGTATCAGTCCTAGACTGAGCAAAGACACAGTGTATTGATAGCAGTGAGGGGCAGTAGTTTTCTCAGCAGGAAGTTTCTACTGTGGAAAATAATGTAAGAAACTGATGTCATAGGATCTCTATCAGAGTCTGAGGTAAGCAGCTTTGGCTTCATGTCCTTCAAAGCAGCCCCGGCTTCTAGGGTGGGGTGCAGAGTTCCTTTCTTCAGCAGGCAGGATGGCATTCTAGGTCCCTGAGGAATCTATAAATTTTGTGGACTACCCACAGCACTAAATGGTATTGTAACATTGGATAACTGCTGAGAAGAAAAGCGGTGGCTCTGGTGTAAATCAGTGTGCTGACGAGGGGACGATAGAACTGCAGGGTGGTATCAGCCCCAGCATCTCGTTTCTACCCCAGTTCCTCTCCCCTCTCTTTCCAAACAGCTGCCATATTGGATTACAGCTGCCATATTGGATTACAGCCGTGTGTGGGTGCGTTGTACTAGCAACGTGACAGCAAGTAGGCCAGGGGAAGGGGAAGTCTCCCTCAGACTCGTTGCCATCCAAGGTGTAGTTTAAACCACAGGCTCAGTGTTTGCTCCATGACTGATTTCCCTGCCAGCCCATCTGCTTGCACGCACACCCTCCCAAGCTCACACAGCAGGGTCGGCCTTTATCGTCTCAGGTCCTGCAGAGCCGTGCTCTCTCACTGTGGTGTTGACTGACTCCTCCACTGATTACGAGCGTGTATGCTGACGCCAGTTTGTTTAGCCAGTGGTTACCTTTCATAGCCTGTGAACAGGATTTCACTTTTATGAATGTGATTTGTTGAGCTTGTGGTGGTATCAATAAATTCTCCCAGGATATAGAAGGGTTGATTTTCCTATATCTAGATGACATTTTCCAGCCCCCTTTCCTCAGGGGACCAAGGCCCAGTGTCACACCACATGCTTCTGTGTGAGAGAAGGGAAGGAAATTTTTTAAAGAGGAGGAAATGGTTTCAAGGATGTGACTTGCAGACACAGTTTCTGAGATATGTGCCTGTGAGGGTGTACAGGGTTCCCCCACTGTCTGAAAGTTCCTGTGAAATCTTTCGTAAACCAAAATGGCATAGAGCCAAGACGCAACTACTTTAGGACACAGATGCACAAAATAAATCAATATAAAGCACAGATGTTCACAGATACTGTTCAAAGGTATGGCAACTAGATGCTGAGATGCAGAGTGTAGTTTCCAGGGAAGGAGCTTGGTGGGGTCACTCTTGCTGTTTGGGGTGAATGCTGCCTCTCTAACAGCATTTTGCAGAACAGACACTGAATACTATTTTTGCTTTTCACTTCTTTCCATAAAAGTGAAAAATCCTCTTCGGATTTCTTTTGGTTAGGGGAAACAGATGCAAATGTAGGGTTTTTTGTAAAAGTGAAGTGGCATAAAGTGAACTTTGGAAAAGTGGGGGATACCTATAGGCGTGAGCTTTAGGGATGGGAAGAATGGGCTATGTACTGAGTAACTCAAAATTACTGAGTTAAACTGTGGACGGCTCTTATGGAGAAATTAAAGTGCTGCTTCTTAAAAATGGGTGAACATTTTCAGAAGGGACTCTCGAGTCTTTCAGCAAATCTCTGTGGCTTATGTTTTTATATAGCAATCATTTTCTCAAATCAGACATCCCTGTGTCTATTAGGTAAACACAGAAAGCATAGATTATGAGTTAAACATATCGACAGCATTTCAAGTGCTATCAGAGAACATTTAATTCAGTTTAATTTTGTGATAAATCTCATGTTTAATCCTCTGGTTACTCTGTAATCATGTCTCTATTGATCTTTTCTGAATGACTGCCTGCAGTTTAATAAACTTTGCCATTAACCCAGAGCTTCTAAAGGGAGGGATTGATTCCATTATCAAATCTGATAGACCCAATAAGTATCTAAACATCACTAAATCTATCTATAGGAAGCTTTGGTATAGAGACAAGGCTGTGACTTGTTCAACAAACTGAGTAAAAGTTTGGGCATCTTTGCATGACATAATTGCCTCAAACTTAGCGTCCAGGTCTCTTGTGCAAACTGACACTGCCTCTCAGGTCAGTGGGTACCTCTTAAGTACTTTTCTGGGTTCTGTGAAAGCCTGCAGGGTAGTTCATTGTATTTTCCCTCATATGATGCTAAAGGAAAAAAAATGCTTCTGGTTAAAATCTGAAATAGAAGATGGGGATTGATGGGAAAGGCGCAGTGGAAGGGAGAGTGCATTCAGAGGCTGGAACCATGTAAACAAGCTCCCAGACTCGGAAGTCTTGCCATGAAACCTGTGTTTATGTCTCATTTAGTGATAGAGCATTTGCAATATATGCCAAACAAGAATTTCTTGTGTTTTTTTTTTTTTTTTTGCGCCTGTGGGTATTTATAGCCACTACCATTATCCATTAATATTTATTGAGCCACATAGGCAGAACATGTGGAGTTCAGGGTCTGGAGCATTTGTATACTTTCTTATTTTTATTTTTTTTAAGGTCAGAAGGGTGTCATTCTTTGCCACTTTTCACCCTTGAAATGGTGAAAATTGTCAGTTTTAGATAAAAAACAAAACTTTTATTTCTGTCTGGATTTGTATTGCTGATCTGAATCCTTCAGAGAGAGTTCAAATGCTTGACGTAAGGGTCATAGCCTTTCCCTAATTATGCTTTGGAGGGGAAATGGAGGTGAGAAGAAGGATTTTATAATGAGACAGTACTAAACTATAATTTAAAATTTTCTTCAAACAAAAGGTCATAATCCTGACACTTAACAAATAAGGCTCTAACGACCTGGTGTTAGGGAATGAGACTAGGATTAGAGCCAAGGGACCCCAAGTGTGTTGACAAGAGCTGACTCTCTGACTTTGGGATGTCATTTGTATACCAAACCTCCGTTTCCTCATTTAGAAAATGAAAATAACCCAAATGAAAATGAAAATCATTTTCATTTGGGTTATTAGGAAATCAAGTGAAATGATGATTTTAAAAGGTAAGCTTGTTATACACTCGCAACTCTCAGTTGCTATACAAATATTAGTGGTTGTGAAAAGTCATAAATTAGTCCTTGCTTTATATTCATAAATTTGGCTTAACCTTTTATTAAATCATGTCTAGTTCTCAAATCAAATCAGAACCATGCCTAGTTCTCAAATCAAAAGAACATGCTTTTATATCAGAGAAATATCATAGAGATATTTAATTCTGGAAAACGTGATCTGGAAGAAAAAGTGCTACTGAATCAGTGAACTCTTAAGTCTACATTGGTTGAATGTTTTATATGTGTTAAATAACCTCTGAGGATAATAATAACATCAAAGAGTTTGATGCAACCTAAGAGATTATCTCATGGAGGACCCTAAGTTTTCAGACATTGAAACAGATTGGTCTGTGCCATTGACAAGCCAGTTAAGATTAGTTTGAGAAAGGATGTAACAATTGTTTGTGGAGTGTGGGGAGGTATTAATATATATATACATGGGTATGTTGGTTTTCACTGTTCTGTAAATGAATGGATGCCTGCTTGTTTCCATTGGAAAGTTGACTACAGTTTCTGGGAAGTTGGGAGAAAGTTATAGAATTAAACTGAAGGAATTAATTATTTCATTGTTCTCTAAAAACCTATTTAAACTACTTGAAAAACTCGAGCCACAAAGGGATTGTCTTTTATCCATATACCCTACCTAATATTGCTGTATAAACTATTTATATTCGGGCTATGTAATGTGAATTTTGCCAGAAGTGGCTTTTCCTGTTACTGAATAATCCTAAACACTAAGTTACCTTTTGTGAAATTGTGTCTTGTTTGCTGAGTAGACAGAATTAGGCCTTTTGTGTGTGTGTGTGTGTGTGTGTGTGAGAGAGAGAGAGAGAGAGAGAGAGAGAGAGAGAGGGAGAAAGATTTTGTTCTCCTAAGTGAGCCTCTCCAAAAAGTGGTTACTCATACCCATGCACCACCTCTGTTTATATGAAAGCACAGCCAGCCCTAACTAAAGTTAAATCTCAAGGTGTTTTCAACTGCCTGTTAGTAGAGGCTTAATTTCTTAAGAGCCGAGCTAGAAGGACGTATTAGTGGTCCTCTCTTTTTTCCCCACTTTGTAAGATCTGAATCACATCAGGATTTTGTTTTCCTTTTTTCTCTTCTGGGGAAGGTTAAAGGAAAGAGTGAGGATCAGAACTGGTTTAGCATGGCAGAAAAGAATGGAGGACTCCTCCATAACTCAGAATCCTAATCCTTATTTTGCTTTTTATTTCCCCTGTGGTTCATTTCATTTCACTTTCTCTCCTTAAGTAATTAAAGATTCACTTAGGGGCCAGACGTCGGTCATTTAAAATGAAGGTGTGGTAGTATGTGGGCACCTGGGTAAGAGAACAAATTGGAAACATTTTAAGGGAAGAAAATAAAAATCTATCTTATTATTTATCTGGCTCAAATGTCCGTATATGAAGAGGTTGTCACTGGCTCATCAGGGTCCTTGTCTTGAATACGTGGATGACAATATCAGCCACTCCTGATTTTTCTGTGAATAGAGAGGTATTGAGACCCAGAAAATGGTAATCTGGCCGTGAGATCAAGCCACAAAGATGATGGCAAGACCTGTCATTTTCCCAGTCAGTGCCCTTTTTTCCTCTTGTATTTAATGGGGTAACTTACCATATCTCTTGAGGATCTGTTTACCCCCTCTTAATATACAAGGGGATAATGGTGACTTTACCAACGATGTGGTGGGGAATAATAAGCTTGAAGGTTCTTGGGTGGAAATGTGAGAGCGGAGGAGGGATATGACTCATAGGGTGGGGGAGCAGTGTCCTCCTCTCTCTAATTCTTTTGTTCAAAAACAGCTCACTGTGCATGTCATTCTGTGTCCTCCACTAGGAATTCAGAGATGATGAAGTTATAACCAGTCTCCCTGTGGAGCTAAACCTGAGTGTTACAGCAAAGGACCAGTTACTGATTATTTTGCTGCAATGGGCTTCCGCGGTGCTCAGTGGTAAAGAATCCACCTGCAGTGCAGGAGACGCAGGAGACATGGGTTCAATCCCTGGGTGGGGAAGACCCCCTGGAGGAGGGCATGGCAACCCACTCCAGTATTCTTACCTGGAGAATCCCATGGACAGAGGAGCCTGGTGAACTGTGGTTCATGGGGGTCAGAAAGCACTGGCCATGACTGAGGTGACTAAGCACACTTGCTGCACTGTAACAAGTACATTAACTAACCCTTTCCCCACGTTTTGCATGGAATGCCTAGTCAGAAGTGAGTAATGACCAGTTAAAAGTGGTCTCATTAGGAGTACACATCCTCTCAGATGTGAGTGGGACCTCCTTGGGTTATATTTGAATGCATGAGAAAGCAGTAGGAATTTGTGTGCTCTGTAACCCTCTCTCAAGGCAGCACACCAGACTCTCTTTGCCCTCCAAAAAGCCTGAGAATTGCGTGGTGCTTACTTTCTCTTCAGGCTTCCTGACGCTTCCCTCTGTTGTGTGGGTTCCCCTCCCCTTTCTGGACTCGCCCTTTGTGTACATCATTGCCCTTAAGCCCTCGCTGATGAGATTTTCTGCCTCAGTCATGCTGTGCTCAGCTTTCAGAATGCTGCTGTTATGGAGGAGTTAATTTTTTTTTTTAAGGTTTCCTTTTCGTCATGCTGTATTTCTCAGATTATCTGGAGGGACTGTAATCCAATTTTAGGAATCCTTCAGGGCTAAGAGCCTAAACTGTTTTAAGCAGTAGCATCTGGTTGCCAGGGACTCAGCCGCTTTGAGCATGTTAAGGTCTAACAGCAGCCAACTCTCAATTATCTATGGCGATGGGAGACTGCTGGGACGTTTTCAATTCACCGAGTGTGCAAAAATCTCGCTTAAGCTGATAGTTGTGATCTCATCCCATAACTGAATTTAGGAAAGCTTCTCAGCGGCTGGTTTTGAGGTCCTTTTTCCCCCCCTTCTCACTTCTAACAGTGGCTCTGCGCCTTTGACAGGTGTTTTCATATACTGATTTTGTCTGTGCTTGCACTCTCTCCCTTTTTAAACCTTTTTTTATCTCTGTTTGGATTCCTTTATGTCATAATGCATCGTATATAGTATTTTAATAAGGTACTTGTTTGTTTTTACATTTAGAAATGGTAAAAAGTTATGTATGTTTTCTTTCTTTGCTCTTTGATTCATGTGTTCATGAGAGAGGATGTGGCCAAACAGTAACCAAGGTATTTGAAAGAAAAATAGGACAAACTCTACTAAAAGTTAGCCTCTGAACAGCTGAGATGTAACTGTTACAAGTGAAGAAGACAAGGCACAATGTGAACTCCTTCTTGACACTGACAGTGATGTACAGACCGGGCACTGCTCCTGAGCCTGACTGAGACATTCATGTTCACAAGGTTCACAGTTGAGTTGTTTTCAGTGGAACCTTCATGGGAGAAGGCAATGGCAACCCACTCCAGTACTCTTGCCTGGAAAATCCCATGGATGGAGCAGCCTGGTAGGCTGCAGTCCATGGGGTCGCGAAGAGTTGGACACGACTGAAGTGACTTAGCAGCAGCAGCATGGTCTAAAGCCAGTCCTTCCAAAGTATGGCCATCCCTTTGTTCCAAGAATCTGAAAGATGAATTCTTTCTGATGGACACTCAATATAATCTAGTAATTATGATATCTAGTAATAATGATATGTCAGCTATGCATGATAGCCACTTGTGACATTTTAAAAAAGAGCTCTATTGAGGTATAATTGACACACTAGTAAATTGCCTGAATTAAAAGTGTAACATTTTTATACTCTTGACATGTGTATACACCCATGAAACTATCACCATGGTCAAGACAAGGAAAATGCCCATCACCCCAGAAGTTTCCTCTTGTCCCCATATAATCTTTTCCTGTGTCTCCATGGAAACTGCTAGTCTGTTTTCTGTCACTGTTGATTATTTTACATATCTTAGAATTTCATGTTAGTGGAATCATACAGAATGTATTCTTTTTTTATTCAATGTAATTGTTTTGAGGTTTATTCATGTTGTAGCATACATAAATAGGTTATTCCTTTTTATTGCTGAGTAATATTGCATTGGGTGAACTCCGGGAGTTGGTGATGGACAGGGAGGCCTGGCATGCTGCGATTCATGGGGTCTCAAAGAGTCGGACACGACTGAGTGACTGAACTGAACTGAATATTGCATTGAATGGTTATATCACAGTTCATTCATCTGTTGATGTATATTTAAGTTTTTCCCAGTTTTAGGCTGTAACAAAGCTGATATGAACACCCATGTACAAATCTATGTGGGCATGTGTTTTCATTTCCTTGGGGAAATACTTTGGAGTAGAATAGTTGATACATACGGTAGGTATACTTTGAGTTTCTAAAGAAACAGTCAAACTCTTTTTTAAAGTGACGGTACCATTTGCACTTTCTACCCGTAGTGTATGAAAGCTCCTCTACATCCTTGCCCATACTTGGTATGGTCATTCTTTTTCATTTTAGTCATTCTAATATGTAGGTAGTAGATGTACTTTACATTTCTCTAATGATTATTGCTGCTAAGCATCTTTTCATGTGTTTATTTGCCACCCATGTATCTTCTTTAGTTAAGTACTAAATCTTTTGTCCGTTTAACAAATTGAGTTGCTTTCTTTTTATGTAGTTTCAAGAGTTTAAAAGAATGTATTCTAGATACAAAACTTATATCAGATACACATGTTGCAAATATTTTTTTCTTGTGGCTTGTATCTTCATTTTCTTAACAATGTCTTTTGAAGAGTAGAAGTTTACATTTTTAATGAGGTGTAATTTATCAGGTCGTTCTTTTTTTTTTTTTTTTGATTATGTTTGTGGTAACATATCTGAAAAATCTTTGCCTAACTGAAGTTTACACAAGTTTTCTTGTAGATGTTTTTTAGTTTTAGGTTTTAAACTAGGTTTATGATATATTTTGAGTTAATGTTTCTAATAGATTGAGATATGGATATATGTATATCTATCTATATAGTTTGCACGTAGATATCTTCTTGTTCCATTGACATTTGTTAAAAAGATTATTTCTCTACAGAATTGTTTTTGCACTTTTGCTGAAAACCCACTGTCCATATATCAGTAGGTCTGTTTCTGGACTCTCTATTCTATTGTATTGATCTGTTTTTCTATTTTGGTGATAATGCAGGGCTAAAGTTTTCATCCATTGTGAAAAATAGCAACAGGAAGCATTTTGCCTGCTTCATGCCTATTCCACTTTAGTGTAATACTTCATTGATTTACATGAGTTGTGAGATCCTTTCTTAGATATTTCAAGTAGGTGGCAAAATGTCTGGCATACAGTAGATGTTTTTGATTTTTTTTTAAAAGATGAACATGAGAGTCCCAAACAGGATAAACCCAAGGCAAGACACCCCAAGACACATATTAATCAAAGTAATGAAGAACAAACAGAAAGAGCAAATATTAATAGCAGCAAGGGAAAAGCAACAAATAACACCCAAGGGGATCCCCATAAGTATAATAGCTGATTGTTCAATGGAAACTCTTCAGGCCAGAAGGGAATGGCAGGACATACTTAAAGTGATGAAAGAGAAAAAGCTACAACCCAGATTTCTGTACCCAGCAAGGATCTCATTCAAATATGAAGGAGAAATCAACAGCTTTACAGACAAGCAAAAGCTGAGAGAATTCAGCACCACCAAACCAGCTCTTCAAGACATGTTAAAGGGTCTTCTCTAGATAGGAAACACAGATAAGGTTTATAAACTCAAACCCAAAACAATAAAGTAAATGTGGTTTATGGGATCATACTTATCAATAATTACCTTAAATGTAAATGATTTGAATACCCCAATGAAAAGACAAAAAACTGGCTGAATGGATACAAAAGCAAGACCCCAATATATATGCTGTCTACAAGAGACCCACCTCAAAACAATACAGACTGAAAGGGAAGGGCTGGAAAAAGATATTTCATGCAAATGAGACCAAAAGAAAGCAGGAGTAGCAATACTCATATCAGATAAAATAGACTTTGAAATAAAGGCTGTAAAAAGAGACAAAGAAGGACACTACATAATGATCAAAGGATCAATCCAAGAAGATGTAACAATTATATATGCACCCAACATAGCACTGCAGTATGTAAGAGAAATGCTAACAAGTATGAAAGGGGAAATTAACAGTAACACAGTAATAGTGGGAGACTTTAATATCCCACTCACACCTATAGATAGATTAACCAAACAGAAAATTAGCAAGGAAGCACAAACTTTAAATCATACAGTGGACCAATTAGACCTAATTGAAATCTATAGGACATTTCACCCCAAAACAATGAATTTCATCTTTTTCTCAAGTGCACACGGAACATTCTCCAGGATAGATCACATCCTGGGCCATAAATCTAGCCTTGGTAAAGTCAAAAAAATTTAAATCATTTCAAGTATCTTTTCTGGTCACAATGTGGTAAGATTATATGTAAACTACAGGAAAAAAACTTAAAAATACAAACATTTGGAGGCTAAACAACACACTTCTGAATAACCAACAAGTCACAGAAGAAATCAAAAAAGAAATTAAAATATGAAGAGAAACAAATGAAAATGAAAACATGACAAACCAAAGCCTATGGGATTCAGTAAAAGCAGTGCTAAGGGGAAGGTTCATAGCAATACAAGCTTACCTCAAGAAACAAGAGAAAAATCAATAACCTAACTTTACACCTAAAGCAACTAGAAAAAGAAGAAATGAAGAACCCCAGGGTTAGTAGAGGGAAAGAAATCATAAAGGTTAGGGCAGAAATAAATGAAAAAGAAACAAAGGAGACTATAGCAAAAGTCAACGAAACTAAAAGCTGGTTCTTTGAGAAGATAAATAGACAAACCATTAGCCAGACTCATCGAGAAAAAAGAGAGAAGAATCAAATCAACAAAATTAGAAATGAAAATGGAGAAATCACAACAGAAAGCACAGAAATACACAGGATCTTAAGAGACTATTATCAGCAACTATATGACAATAAAATGGACAACTTGGAAGAAATGGATGAATTCTTAGAAAAGTATAATCTTCCAAAACTGAACCAGGGAGAAATAGAAAATCTTGAGACCCATCACAAGCATGGAAATTGAAACTGTAATAAAAAATCTTCCAACAAACAAAAGCCCAGGACCAGACAGCTTCACAGGTGAATTCTACCAAAAATTTACAGAATAGCTAACACCTATCCTACTCAAACTCTTCCAAAAAATTGCAGAGGAAGGTAAACTGCCAAACTCATTTTGTGATGCCACCGTCACCCTAATACCAAAACCAGACAAAGATGCCACCAAGAAAGAAAACTACAGGCCAGTATCATTGATGAACTTAGATGCAAAAATCATCAACAAAATTATAGCAAACAGAATCCAACAACATATTAAAAAAATCAAACATCATGACCAAGTGAGCTTTATCCCAGGGATACAAGGATTCTTCAGTATTCGCAAATCAAGCAGTGTGATATACCACATAAACAAACTGAAAGATAAAAACCATATAATTATCTCAGTAGATGCAGAGAAAGCCTTTGACAAAATTCAACATCTATTTATGATAAAAACCCTCCAGAAAGCAGGCATAGAAGGAACATACCTCAAAATAATAAAAGCCATATATGATAAACCCACAGCAAACATTATCCTCAATGGTGAAAAACTGAAAGCATTTCCCCTGAAGTCAGGAACAAGGGTGCCCACTCTTACCACTACTATTCAACATAGTTTTGGAAGTTTTGGCCACAGCATTCAGAGAAGAAAAAGAAATAAAAGGAGTCTAGATTGGGAAAGAAGACATAAAATGCTCACTGTTTGCAGATGACATGATCCTCTACATAGAAAACCCTAAAGACACCACCACAAAATTACTAGAGCTAATAAATGAATATAGTAAAGTTGCAGGATATAAAATTAACACACAGAAATCCCTTACATTCCTGTGCACTAACAATGAGAAAACAGAAAGAGAAATTAAGGAAACAATTCCATTCACCATTGCAACGAAGAAAAAATATTTAGGAATCAGTTCACTTCAGTTCAGTAGCTCAGTTGTGTTTGACTCTTTGCAACCCCATGAATCGCAGCACACCAGGCCTCCTTATCCATATACTTAGGAATAAATCTACCTAAAGAAACAAAAGATCTATATATAGAAAACTATTAAACACTGATGAAAGAAATCAAAGATGACACAAATAGATGGAGAAATATATCATATTCATGGATCGAAAGAATCAATACAGTAAAAATGAGTATACTACCCAACGCAATCTATAGATTCAGTGCAATCCCTATCAAGCTACCAGTGGTATTTTTCACAGAACTAGAACAAATAATTTAACAATTTGTGTGGAACTACAAAAAACCTCGAATAGCCAAAGCAATCTTGAGAAAGAAGAATGGAACTGGAGGAATCAACCTTCCTGACTTCAGACTATACTACAAAGCTACAGTTATCAAGAGAGTATGGTACTGGCACAAAGACAGAAATATAGATCAGTGGGACAAAATAGAAAGCCCAGAGATAAATCCATGCACCGATGGACACCATATCTTTGACAAAGGAGACAAGAATATACAATAGAGAAAAGACAATTTCTTTAACAAGTGGTGCTGGGGAAACTGGTCAACCACCTCTAGAAGAATGAAACTAGAAGACTTTCTAACACCATACACAAAAATAAACTCAAAATGGATTAAAGATCTAAATGTAAGACCAGAAACTATAAAACTCCTAGAGGAAAACATTGGCAGAACACTCTGACATAAGTCACAGCAGGATCCTTTATGACCCACCCTCCCAAAGGAATGGAAATAAAAGCAAAAATAAACAAATGGGACCTAATTAAACTTAAAAGCTTTTGCACAATGAAAGAAACTATAAGCAAGGTGAAAAGACAGCCTTCAGGATGAGAGAAAATAATAGCAGATGAAGCAAGTGACAAAGAATTAATCTCAGAAATACACAAGCAGCTCATGTAGCTCAATTCCAGAAAAATAAACAGCCCAATCAAAAAAATGGGCCACAAAATTAAGCAGACATTTCTTCAAAGAAGATATACAGATGGCTAAACACAGAGATCAAATTGCCAACATTCGCTGTATCATGGAAAAAGCAAGAGAGTTCCAGAAAAACATCTATTTCTGCTTTATTGATTATGCCAAAGCCTTTGACTGTGTGGATCACAATAAACTGTGGAAAATTGTGAAAGAGATGGGAATACCAGACCGCCTGACCTGCCTCTTGAGAAACCTATATGCAGGTCAGGAAGCAACAGTTAGAACTGGACATGGAACAACAGACTGGTTCCAAATAGGAAAAGGAGTATGTCTATTGTCACCCTGCTTATTTAACTTCTATGCAGGGTACATCATGAGAAACGCTGGGCTGGAAGAAGCACAAGCTGGAATCAAGATTGCCGGGAGAAATATCAGTAACCTCAGATATGCAGATGACACCACCCTTATGGCAGAAAGTGAAGAGGAACTCAAAAGCCTCTTGATGAAAGTGAAAGTGTAGAGTGAAAAAGTTGGCTTAAAGCTCAACATTCAGAAAATGAAGATCATGGCATCTGGTCCCATCACTTCATGGGAAATAGATGGGGAAACAGTGGAAACAGTGTCAGACTTTATTTTTTTGGGCTCCAAAATCACTTCAGATGGTGATTGCAGCCATGAAATTAAAAGATGCTTACTCCTTGGAAGGAAAGTTACAACCAACCTAGATAGCATATTATTTTATTTTATTTTTTAACTTTACAATATTGTATTGGTTTTGCCATATATCAATCAACATGAATCCGCCTAGATAGCATATTAAAAAGCAGAGACATTACTTTGCCAACAAAAGTCCGTCTAGTCAAGGCTATGGTTTTTTCCAGTGGTCATGTATAGATGCGAGAGTTGGACTATGAAGAAAGCTGAGTGCCAAAGAATTGATGCTTTTGAACTGTGGTGTTGGAGAAGACTTTTGTGAGTCCCTTGGACTGCAAGGAGATCCAACCACTCCATCCTAAAGGAGATCAGTCCTGGGTGTTCATTTGAAGGACTGATGCTGAAGCTGAAACTCCAATACTTTGGCCACCTCATGCAAAGAGTTGACTCCTTGGAAAAGATGCTGGGAGGGATTAGGGGTGGGAAGAGAAGTGGAGGACAGAAGATGAGATGGCTAGATGGCATCACCGACTCCATGGACATGAGTTTGAGTGAACTCCGGGAGTTGGTGATGGACAGGGAGGCCTGGTGTGCTGAGATTCATGAGGTCGCAGAGAGTCGGACACTACTGAGTGATTGAACTGAACTGAACAAATACATGAAAAGATGCTCAACATCACTCATTATCAGTGAAATGCAAGTCCAAACCACAATGAGGTACCATCTTACACCAGTCAGAATGGCTGCTATCAAAAAGTCTATAAACAATAAATGCTAGAGAGGGTGTGGAGAAAAAGGAACCCTCTTACACTGTTGGTGGGAAGGCAAACTAGTACAGCCACTATGGAGAACAGTGTGGAGATTTCCTTAAAGCACTGGAAATAGAACTGCCATACAATCCAGCAGCCCTGATGCTGAGCATACACACCGAGGAAACCAGAATTGAGAGAGACACGTGTACCCCATTGTTCGTTGCCGCACTGTTTACAATAGCTAGGACATGGACGCAACCTAGATGTCCATCAGCAGATGAATGGATAAAGAAAGCTGTGGTACATACACACAATGAAATATTACTCAGCTATTAAAAAGAATGCATTTGAAACAGTTCTAATGAGGTAGATGAAACTGAAGCCTATTATACAGAGTGATGTAAGTCAGAAAGAAAAGCACCAATATAGTATATTAGTGCATATATATGAAATTTAGAAAGATGGTAACAATAACTCTGTATGAGAGACAGCAAAAGAGACACAGATATAAAGAACAGACTTTTGGACTCTGTGCAAGAAGGTGAGGGTGGGATTATTTGAGAGAATAGCTTTGAAGCGTGTATATTACCATATGTGAAATAGATGACCAGTCCAGGTTTGATGCATGAAACAGAGCACTCAGGGTCAGTGCACTGGGACAAGCCTGAAGAATGGGATGGGGAGGGAGGTGGGAGAGGGATTCAGGATAGGGAGACACATGTACACCCATGGCTGCTTCATGTCAATATATGCCAAGAACCACTACAATATTGTAAAGTAATTAGCCTCCAATTTAAATAAATTAATTAAAAAATAAAAGCAAAAAAAAAAAGTGAACATGAGAGGTTATTTTTTTGAATGCCATATTGATTATTTTGTAAATTCCTATAGTGTCTGCTTTGGTTATTTACTACAGAAGTTTAGGCCCTAAAAGTAGGTTTGTAAGTCCCATTTGTTCGGAAGTCCAAAGTGGGGGCCCAGTATGAACATATCCATGTAGACATGAATTTTAAAAGGGCTGTTATGTCTTGTTTCTTTAATTTTCACTGCAAACTCTTTTTTTTTTTTTTTGCACTTAAGTGATGGAATCAGTGTTTGTAAAGCCATTCAAAAGCAAGTACAAATGCAATATAATAAACAAAGGACTTAACAGACTAAAATGACGGCACACAGCCAGCCAATAAGATGGTGACAGAGAAAGTGTGTTTTCTTTTTCTCCTGGCTTCTCTGTTATTTTCTTTGCAAGTCCCCAAGATCAAGTAACTAATTGAAGAGGTTCTGCTCAGATTGTACCCCTCTTACACATGTACGTACATTTGGGCACATACAAGCACTCATATTTGTAAGTGATGGGCGGCTCTCAGTTTAGGTTGGGAAAATCAGAGAGGCTCTCTTTCTAAGATCTATTTCATGCACGATAGGCAAATTGTGCCGTTATTTTCTGTTTCCTCTGGCTTCATCTGTAATCAGCAAATGGAGCCCTGCAGCCTGCACAGTGTTCCATCTGCAATTTTTCGCTCTCCCTTAGTTTGCACAACACCAAACCATCTCATTTTGAAATTCAAGAGTGGCAGAAGAAGCCTTTGGTGGAAGGTTGTAATTTGGGAGAAGGGAAAGTCAAGAGCAAGATCACCTTTCCATCACCAAGAAGAAAGGCTGGGTGTCGAAGGAAATTGCCACTATTAGTCGGTCTCTGAGCCTGCCTCTCAGCATATGCACTGCTGTGACCCTGCCCTCCATCACCAGTGACCTAAAAATCACATAATTTCAACTGTTCACGAAACCTCTTCCTGTCTGTTGTACATAGCTTGTGCACTTACCCCCTCTATTGCCAGCAAGTGTGTGTAAATCTTTCTACCTCACAGCCTAGGCTTCTGTTGGCTGGCTGGCATTCTTGCTTCTTCTTGTGTGTGTTTACTCGGTTGCATCCATCGTGTCCGAGTCTTTGTGACCCTTTGTAACCTGCCAGGCTTCTCTGTCTTCTGAGATTATCGGATGAATGCCTTAAAGCATTTCCCCTAGATCTTTTCGTTTTCCTTCTGTCCTCCTCCTCTGTTAATCTGCTGAATGCTTCCCCTTGCTGAGTATGAGGCATAGTCATCTTATTTTAAAAAGCCACTGTAGATATTTCTGATAGACATTAATTTTCTTTGGGAACCATGGTAGACTGATGGCTCAACAGGCCTTTGAAAATTGCCATTCGTTGATCCTAAAAAGTTATTTTATACACCAGACAATCTGTCTTTTTATATTGAAGCAGTGCTTTATAGGCTGCCCAAGTTTCTTTAAGGGAATACTTAAATTAGTTGCTGATAATTTGTTGGTGGAAGGATGTATGCACACATACACATGTATGTAACCATGTGTTCAACTCTTTAGAATGTTAAAAGGTGAGTAGTTTATAATCTATTTGTCTTTGAGTCTCATTGCTTAAAATGGACAGTTTTTGTTTTCATTTCACCCCCAAGATAGCCATTGAGATGTTAAGTGATTATTTTACTTCATACATAGCAAAGAGTCAGGATAGGTTTGTAGAGGAAATAAATAAATAGCAGCCTGTTTCTTTTCAGGAACTGTTCCAAAGTGTCTATGTAGTAACTTATAAATAAACCTTAATCTTTGAAACACTAAAGATGCTCTCTAAAGATAACCTTTTAAAACCTTTTATATAATAAAAACTTTTTAAAAGACTTCATTTCTTCTGCAGTACAGCAACTACTACTCCAATAAAAATTAAGTTAAAAAGTGGTTCATATTTTCTTTACTTCTTAAGCTACCACCTCTGTATACATCTTGAAGCTCTCTTTCTTTCCCTCTCCCCCTCACACAGCCTGCATAGTTTAAAATTTCAATATTAATTGGAGCTGAAATGATTGTACTGCTGCTGCTAAGACTTCAGCAGGTCTCTTACAAGCTAATGTCACGGCATGGGGTCCATTTGCTCTGTGCAGCTATTCTATGGTGCAGTGAGAATGCCTTGATTAATATGCTGCATGAAAATAAAATGGATTTAGAAAAAAATTACACTATACTCTCATAAATATTAATTCACATTTGTATGGAATTGCACATAATTTTCAGTATACTTTGGAGCACCTTCAGTATGAAGAAAGATTTCGTTTCCAAAGAGAATGGCATAATTTTTTCAAAAAAAGCACGGCTGATACATTATTAAATATCATTTGTTTATTAATCTGATACTCCACATCCATATGATGTAGGGCAGTAGGTGGACTGTGTGACAGAGAAAGGCATTTTTTTTTCAGCCTGTGGGAGCTTATGTATTACCTTTAGAAGTGGTGCAATTTAATCATATTATATAGAAGCAGTTCATAGTGGGACTCACCTGCCTGCTTCTGCTAGTGTTGCCATTATAACTGAGCATTTTTTCATGAGAGCTGACTAAGTTGGTTACATGAGTGGTAAGTTGCTTCAGTCCTGTCCTACTCTTTGCGACCCCATGGTCTGTTTAGCCTGCCAGGCTCCTCTGTCCATGGGATTCTCCAGTCAGGAATACTGGAGTGGGTTGCCATTTCCTTCTCCAGGGGATCTTCCCAACTCAGGGATCAAACCTGTGTCTCTAATGTCTCCTGCATTGGCAGGCAGGTTCCTTACTATTAGCGTCACCTGGGAAAGCCCCAAATTGGCTAAATGTGAGGCCAAATACTGAGCAGATGTCTGACATAGCTGGTTGTGGTAGTAGACCCTGGACAGCATAGCGGACATTTATTGAATATTTGCCATGTGTTATGTGTTGGGTGCAAAGCTCTGAGACTGGGATCAATGGCTTCGTGCACTTACTTCAATCTCAGCTTGTCCCCTGAACACCTCCTCACCACATTCTTATTGTCTTGGGAGAGTTGCCTCTCCAATGGTAGAGGGTAAACCATCTGCAGTGGTAGCAGCTGGAAGTTAAACCAGAAACCACTCATTTGCCTTAGAAGATTGTTGTCTTTGATATTTTTATAGAAATTTTGTTTATTTTTGGCTATGCTGGGTCTTCATCACTTTGCACTGGCTTTCTCTAGTTGGCGGCAGGCAGGGGCTTACTCAGCCTTCCAGTGTGCAGGCTTCTTGTTGCAGGGCTTCCCTTGTTGCAGAGCACAGGCCCTTGGTTTGTGAGCTTTAGTAGCTTTGGCCCACGGGCTTAGTTGCTCTGCCGCAGGTGGAATCTTCCTGAGCCAGGGATCGAACACCTGTCTCCTGCATTGGCAGATGGATTCTTATCCACCGTGCCACCAGGGAAGTCCCAGTGTTAGATATCATCTTGCCCCAAAGATTACGCCCTTCCCCATCTCTGGGACTTCCTGCTGTTTTCTGTGATCCTTTTTGTGTGCCACCAGTGCCTGCTTATCCAGGTTCCTTGGTTTTCTGTTCCTGTCAGCATTCCTGCCTTGCTTCACTCACTCTGTGTCAGAGGCAGCTTATAAAGATAGTATTTAAATCACTGTTGTATTTTATAGATTTGGATACATTAGCTAGTGGTCTTGCTTATTTAGCAAGCATTAATTTGACCATCTGTTATTTGCCAGGTTCTGTAAGTGAAGCACTGGGGTTACTGATGCTTAGTACCTGACCTCATTCTTTCAGAGAATCATGCTACCAGCTGCCTCAGGGCCTTTGCACAAGCTGTTCTCTGTGCCCAGACTTTCAAATCTAGGTCAAGTGCCAGTCATCTCCTGAGCCATGGCACCCCTCCTCCAGACAGACCACTTCCCCCTATTGTAGCACCTGTGGTCTTTCTTTTAAAACAGCTTAGTTTGCAATTACCTGTTTGTGTGATTTTATTAGTGATTTGATTATTTGTTCCCTAATTTCTAAATTCCATGAAGTTGGGGTCTTTTTGCCCCACACAGTTGTTTTCTCAGCGCGTGTAGGATAGTGCCGAGTTTGTACTTGGCATATAAAGGGTGCACAAAAAATATTTGTTGAATGAGTGGAACCCTGAGAACATTGCTTTGCATCACCAAATGTTCTCCTTTAACTGGCAACATTGGGAGGTGGGGTGTCCTTCAACTAGAAAAGGGAGGAATATGGAAGAGTGGGCTTTTGAGGTTTAGGCAAAGCAGATATTAAAAGTCCAAGGTCCCCAAATTTGGCCATGGCTAAACTGGGGAAGACATCAAGGAGCACTGTGTGTGTTAGTTCGGGAGTGTGGAGATATTGGAAAGATGTAGAAGAGATAACTGCCCCCAAGAATGCTGGCTGTGAAGAAAAGAGAGAGTGGTATTTTGAGAATGAGAAAGGGATGAAGGGGAATTTTTGTTTTGGTCTTACTGTATTTTTAAATGTATGTTCAGGATCATAGAAACCGAGAAATTGTGTGCAGATGAGGCTCCAGGAAGGAACATTTTCAGTGTAAGGAGGAACACATCCGTCTGTGCGTGCTTAGTCACTCAGTTGTGTCTGACTCTTTGCAACCCCGTGGACTGTGGCCCACCAGGTCCTCTGTCCATGGAATTTCCTAGGCAAGAATACTGGAGTGGGTTGCCATTTCCTCCTCCAGGGGATCTTCCTGACCCAAGGATAGAACCCAAGTCTTCTGTGTCTCCTGTATTGGCAGGCAAATTCTTTACCGCTGAGCCACCTGGGAAACCCCAGGAACATGTTCACTTATGAACAAATGATTGAATACCAAATCATTTATTTTATTGCTTAATGTGTATATTTCTCAGGGTTCTGAAGGACTTTGACAGGTGTCAATCAGCCCATGAGGAAAATGGGCTCAGAGTTGCAGGGACTTTCTCTGAGTTTTGTAGTGAATAATGTCAGCGTCAGAACCCAGGTCTTCAGCATCTCAGGATGCCCTGACCTGCCTGCAGGCACAGAGCTCACCTGTGTCCTGTGACTTGGAACACTTGTCTGTAGTTCCTATAGGTGCTGTCCCCTAGTCTAGAAAATCCATTACCCTTTTCCCACCCTCTCCCCTCCCCCGGCCACAGCCAGGAAGAAATGACGAGTTACTGTTGATCTTGGTGATATGGTTGTTACATATTTTGCAAAGGAGATGGGAATTAAGGAACTCGGGGTAAGAGGAACTTGGGGTAAAAATATAATGCACTAAGGAAATATTTTAATCTTGTGAATTGAGTTTCTTTCACTCTGGCTCACCTCCACCTGGCCCTCCTGGTATGTTCAGTGCATGCACTTAGTACTCCTTTTCTGAAACATAGTTGGTGTACCATTTTGAGAAGCAAGTGTATTAAGCCTGCTAGAGGAATAGTGTGTGCTGGACCCAGAGCAGAATCAAATGGAAAGCTGCTGTCCCAGGCAGCAGTGAAACCACTTCTAATGGACAGATACTTTGTGCTTTGTTGAGTTCCCCATCCGCATTCCCCCCAACAAGATTAGAAAGGATACATCTGTGGTATTACGGATTCAGAAAATTTTGGTTTAGTTTCAGGTAGTCTCATACCTCACTTTCTTGCCTTTACCGGGCTCCCTTCTAGTAACCCCATTTAGCCTCTATTTTGGGTGTGACGCCAGCTACCTATGTAACCACCACTTCCCTTTCCTTCTCTCTCTTTTTTCCTACAGAAAGATGTAGCACTTAAGCCTCAGGAACGCGTGGAGAAACGCCAGACCCCTCTGACCAAGAAGAAACGAGAAGCACTTACCAACGGCCTATCCTTTCACTCCAAGAAGAGCCGACTCAGCCACCCGCACCACTACAGCTCAGACCGAGAAAATGACCGCAACCTCTGCCAGCACCTCGGGAAGAGAAAGAAGATGCCGAAGGGGCTCAGACAGGTGAGAACGCTTAGGGCTTGTTCCGTCCTGTGGCTGCTCTTCCTCAGGTGCCTACTTGTCTGTGGTTCTTCCTAACAGGTGGAGAGGAGATCCCTGGTGGGTGCTGGAGGGCTGCCCTGCAGAGCTGTGTGTTTGCTTCTAAAAGAGTATTCCAAAACCAAGCACTTTGAAACTTAGCGCGGTACCCTTTCAGTCACATGTGCTCTGTGTAGCGGAGACTGATGCTCGTGCTATTGGCATTGAAGGCAGACCGACGGAGGTCTTGGTGATGTCCAGGTAGACTGGCTTGCAGGGAGAGATCGTCTGGGGTAGAGGAAAGGAAACGGGCAGATCTGATCCTGTGCACTGTGTGTATCAAGGTCCTGACGTGCTAAACACGGTTGTCTGTATTCAGGCAGGGGACCCTGCCTGAGATTTGTATTTTCTAGCGAAGCTCAAATACTGTGGCATGTGGGAGAGCAGTGGTGAAGAAATGAGGTTTTTTAGGTTTCCTCCACAGCCCATAATTCAGAATTGCCTTTGTGATCTGCCGCTTGTATGAAAGCCTGGTGGTAGAGCTTCCTGGGCTGTTTAATAATTAGGTTTCAATGGTCCACAAGAAAATTCAGCTCTTGGCATTTGGGGAACCCTTCTGCCTGTGGAAATCCCCACATGAGATAGATTAATAATGAGAAGCGAAGCTGTTTATAGCAGCTTTTTCAGCACAAATCCAGAGGCTTTAGCACCTGCCGAGTTACCTGTGTCCTGGGTGTGTTTTGTTTGTTTTTGGAGGGACCAACGGGTGAGACTGACTGTCTCTTGAAGGAAGCAGAGGAAGGGAATGTGGTTCACAGAGCAGGTGCTGCTAATTAGAAGCTGAACAGGTAATTTCTAGTTTGCAGATGTTTCTCTGCAGAGTGAGAAGATCTAGGATCATACAAATCAGGGGTTCTAAAACTTCACAGATGATTAGAATCATATCATGAGCCTTATTAAACATCTTCCTGGCTTCACCCTAGAACCCGAGGAATCAGAATCACTGCACTTTGGCACAGAAGTTTGTAGTCCTAGAAATTTCCTATTTGATAATGGTCAAGCCAGTTTGAAAATCATTCTTATAAAGAATCAAGAACATTTTTCTGGTGATGAATTTTAGTCAGAAGTTTGGAAAAATGAAAATCTTTAAAAGATTTAGTGAGCAGTTTGGTGTCAGAGTTGAACTTGATGAGTAAACTTCTGAGAAAATACATGGAGCGATGGATTTCAGCATGGACTCAGGAGGATCTCAGGAAAGTGTCCCTGATTCTCACACATTTGGCAGTTTTTCTTTGTTGTCAGATAAATTGCCAGATTGGAGTTATAAAAGTAATTACTAACATTTGTCTAATACATAGCACAGTTATCACTCGGTAAAGGAGTTTCTGTAGTATGATCTATAATTTTCACAACAACCCTGGTGAGGAGATGATATGATATTATGGTTACTTTACAGATGGGAAAACTGGGGCTTAAAGAAATAAAGTGACTTGTCTGAGGCCACTTAGCTGTGAGGGACAGAGCCAGGGTTTAGACCTAGATTTCTCTGCCCTGCTCTGTTTTTATTGTATATTGTGCTTCCTGTGGTTGATATAAGGACTCCAGGTCATGGGGTGCAGGGAATCTACAAGTATTTTTAGAAAGTTCATGGGTTGGTTTGGTCAGAGGGAGGGATTGTGGTTATAGAAATGGCCTGTGAAAGCTCAAGAAGAAAATAGAATAAACTCCCAAACACAGCATAGAAAATTTGGATGAAGATTAATATATATATACATATATATATATTTTTTTTGGTCAGAAAGTGGGGTGAGGTCTAGGTTATGTAAAAGATAATGTGCCTCTGGTATTTGTGACTCGCAGACCAAGCCTCTCCCTGTGAGCTATGTGGAAAAAGTGGGTTTTCCAATGTCCAGAGATTGCCCTGTGACCGCTGCCTCTCTGGGAGGGCCTCCCTCCCACAGGGTGGGAGGCCTTTCAGGCAAGAGATCAGTTTAATTCTGAGCCTCCCCAGAGCTGTGGTTCCTTATCCTTGACTCTCTTACTCCCAAGCTTGATCTGACTTTTCTGTTCTCCTTTCTCAAAATTCTTCTTTCTACTTTGTCCTCTAGTTGAAAGAGTCTGTGATCTTACAAGAAGGCTAGGACTCATCTGTCTCAAATTCGAGTAGCTTTTTGGTCTTAATGATCAATCTTTTGGTACTCATGGTGTTTGAAATCAAAGCTATCCTTGTTTCAGGGAAAATATTTGGAAAGCAATTAGTCTGACTCACTTTTTATGAATCACAGAGAAGAAAAGAATGAATTGTATTTGGGGCCTGTGAAAGAATTTTAAAAACAAGTGGTGTTTTCTTATCTTCAGTGTTGATGCCAAAGTATACTATCCAATTTAAATTTTTTTTTTAAGTAGGAAGGGAAACCAAAGTTGATAATTGAGGTAAAACTATAATGCTTTTATTTATAATATTCCTAGCATCAGATGTGCTATTATGAAGCCCTGAGCAAAGCACTGTCTGTTGCTGCCCATCTGTAAAATGAGAGTTTTAGACTAGAAGTTTTCTCGGTCCCATGATTCTTCTAAGTTTTTGAATAACACAGAGATACTGAATATATAGTGTTGCTGTAATCTGTAATGGAATATCATTGTAGGCTTGAAAGTAATTTAATTTTGAAGTCTGTAACTGGTTGGATCTGTGAAAACATTAAGGGGAGAGAATGAGATGCATTCCTGGTATGTCACCCCAGGTAAGTGCTGTCCGTTGTGTGATCCTTGGTAAAAGGTGACGCACAGATGTGTTTAATGGTTACAGTAGATGTTCCACAACTTGTGGTAAGGATGTCTGAGACTGCTTTCCTACCATGCCAGATGTCTGTACACATCACAGTTACTTCCACCACCCCCGTCTTTGCCTCTTTTCAGATAAAGTAGCTGAATCTTAACTGTTTTAGCTACGAGGGGACCTTGAGACGGAAGTGGGCCTTGAGGAGAATTTCTAAATTAATGGATTGTTATTCAGTGCCTCTCATTGAGAGAGTGATAAAATTGCAAGAGCCACAGATAAAAGAGAGCAGCAGGAGGTGAGAATTTATTCTTTAGTTTTGACTTGGTGACAGTGGATTAGATTTGAAACTAGGAATTGGTACTCCCTAAGCAAGGGACTTCGGAGAAGGCAGTGGCACCCCACTCCAGTACTCTTGCCTAGAAAATACCATGGACGGAGGAGCCTGGTAGGCTGCAGTCCATGGGGTCGCGTAGAGTCAGACACGACTGAGCGACTTTGCTTTCACTTTTCACTTTCATGCACTGGAGAAGGAAATGGCAACCCACTCCAGTGTTCTTGCCTGGAGAATCCCAGGGACGGGGAGCCTGGTGGCTTGCCGTCTATGGGGTCACACAGAGTCGGACACGACTGAAGCGACTTAGCAGCAGCAGCAAGCAAGGGACTTAATGTGCAGCTTTCCGTAACTGTGGGAAGATGTTACTCCTCAGTGCAGAGAAAATAGAAGGTGTGTGTGTGTGTGTGTTTTTTTTTTTTCCTGAAACTTCATTGAAGGCAACTAATCTTTTTACTGTGAGAATGCAAGTACATAGTTTTTTTAAGAGAGATGTGTAGTTCTGAAATTAAACCCCTTTTCCTTCTCTTGCCTGATTATAAAACCTCACTTCTCATGAAACTTTTCCAAACTGTTAAAAGAAAGTGTTTTTAACTAGCACTTAGCTACCCCCGTGGAACTTACCTGTTGGGTTATGTTTTTAAATATAAATACATACTGACTTAGAAGATACTGAACTAGCAGCTGTCTTATAAAAGGGTTCCACTTTTTTATATGGCAAATTTGAAAACTTTACAAAAGGGTTTTAAAAAGTGAAGGAAGGGACAAGTTAACCGTTACACACAAGAGTGCATGTCTTTCTCATCTCCCTGTGCTTATGTTTATCCTATGCAGAATTATTTGCTTACAATGTGAGTACTCAGACATTATATTGCAAAGTTTTGGCTCTTACTAATAAGGGTATGGTAGGTCCCCCCTCCCCCAATTTGACTTAGGAGTGGGAAAATCAAAACAGAGGTTGTTAGGTCCTCTGCATAAGAATCTTTACTCTGTTAATTGGGAAACTACCAAAGAACACAAGGAAAGCACGGGCTGCCAGACTTTCCACCCAAGCCCTAAGTTCTGCAGAAGCTAATTAATCTTTGGGAAAACTTAACTCCTCTAAGGGCTCTGAGTTTAGTTTTCTTTCAGTATGTCTGACTTCCAGACCACAGGGGATGCTTTAAAATTTTAATACTTTGTCGTTGAAAACACTGAGAGCCAGGGTGTTTTAAAAATAGAGAAGCGATAGGGAAAAGTTGATAAGGGTTCAGAGAACTCTCAGATTTGGCTCTGAGTGAATATTTCTAAATCTCCATTTAGTCCATTAGTCTGTCCTCTCTCTCTCTAGTATGAACTGAAGCAGAGGAAATAGGCCTAAATCAACTAGGAGGAATTTTTAGATTATATGAACTTTCCTAACAAACAGATACCAGGATGGATCACCAAAATAAATCCCAGAGTCTCCCTCCTAATTGAATTTTAAGTTCCCAAAAGTGATTCATCTAAGGACAGAATTTCCCAGAGAGAAGCAACCTACTGAGATTGCTTCTAGCAGTAGGTGAACACTTTGGGAGAAAAAGAAAGAGATTTGGGAATATTTCAGGAGTCCCGGCAGTTAGGCTCTAACATTGCTGGTGAGAATGACTTGTGTGGGAATGTCTTACATGGTTTATATATCTTTATACAGGTTGATCTGGGTAGGTTTGGCTTGTAAGGAACAAAAATTTTCTCCTTTCTTTGAAAATCTGTTATGGTGGAGTCAAACTTGGTAGAGGTTTAATAGCTGACATTGCAGATACCACTGTAGATGTATACTGATTTCTAGGAAGAGAAGGGACTGACCTCAGTGCCAGGTCTTTAGAATTGGAGCTTCACGTGGTGGCTGTGTCTGCCTTGTGTATTGGCATTGCATGTTCGCCTTGTCTGGAGTAAGTGGTTGTGTTGGTCCAGGGCCCAGGAGACTCAGGCCACCAGCTGAGCTTGTACCCACCTGATGAAGCAATAGGTCTTGCCCACACTGTTCACCTTTGAGAGCATTTACTGCTACAGGTGGATCCTTTATCTCAGTGAACTCAGATTGTCGGAAGACTCCTTGGTGACATGACATTTGTTACTAGCAGAAATTCACTTGCAAAGGAGGATTTATAATGGAAAGCTTTGATTAAACAGATCCAGTTCAAGTCACATTGCTGAAGACCTGCTGATTAGTTCTGGGTGGAAATCCAAGCTGAAATCACACAGGTATTTATCCAGCTTGACTCTAGGGCCTACAGGGTTCTGGAAATCAGAGCATTTGAAACACTAATGTAATTAGGTATTATACTTTAGTAATGAAAAGACACGACCTTTGCTAGGTGTGCTTTCATAAATACATTTGTTATAATAGTTAAATGACTGAAGGTATATTGAGCTGGTATCAAGAAATGTGAGCTGCAGTTAAATCATTTTTACTTCATGCTTCGGAGTTTCAAGTTTAGCGTGTTAAGTGGGATTTCATTTGCTTTTTAAAAAGTATAGTCATGCGAAGGTTACAAAAGTAGATATTAAAGAAAATTCATTTTTACCTTGAATGCATTTAAGTTGCACATAACTGTTTTCCCTTTGTCCAAACTACAGAAATGAGAATAAAAACATATAAGAAAAGACTGAGAGTAAGAGTGGGGAGGAGACTGGCTGGTAATTGCTTTTGGAATCTTGATTGACTTGAAATAAGGATAAGATGCCAGTTTTTAACATCTGGTTTTTGGGGAGTCTCCAACTCAGGCTGTCTTTTCAGAATTAGTTGTATTTTATATTGGAGGTATTTGTTTGGTATTTAGGAACATCGGACTATTATAACAACAAACTTTATGAAGGTTTTTTTTTTTTTTTCTTTTTTTCTCTTGGGCATTTAGAAGCAGTGAGTTTATTCTGTGAGTTCTCGGATTTTTATTTTGTGTCTTTTGACTCCTATTGTTGTCTGGGATATAGTCTCATCAGCTCTGCATGTTGGTAAAGTGTTAGTCACTTAGTCGTGTCTGACTCTTTGCGACCCCACGGACTGTAGCTCACCAGGCTCCTCTGTCCATGAAATTCTCCAAGCAAGAATACTGGAGTGGGTAGCCATTCACTTCTTCAGGGACTATTCCCAACTTAGGGATCGAACCTGGGTCTTCTTCATTGCAGGCAGATTCTTTACCGTCTGAGCCATCAGGGAAGTCCTCTTAGCATGTTGCTAAGAGGGAGCATAAATATCACTTGACTTCAGTGAGACAGATGTTTGAAGTGAAGTGGCCAGTAATAAATTTTATCCTAAGTGACATATATAACTCTTAATTAAAATTTAGTAAAAATCAACTAAAAAGGACATAGCACATTGACTACCAACCTCATAAAATAAAACCCATAGAAAGAAAATAGGTTGAATTGGAAAAGGAACTGCAGTTGAAAGAATGGGAAGTAACTTAGCTTGAGTGATCCTGAAACCTATGGAAATTGTTTCATAAAACAGTGGGCTTCTTTAATCCCAAAGTAAGAATTTGTTATACGTATGTGTGCGTGGAACTTTGTTAAGGGCCGTAAATACTCTATATATTGTTAGAAGAGTAACATGGGTGTTGACAGAAATGGTGCTCCATTGGACCTGTTGGAAATTCTTACAAAACTGGTGATCGAAGGGTGACACAGCACGTTTTTCTCTTTATAGGACTTAGGCACTACCCTTCTGATAGTTGATGAGGGTAGACAGCCTCCATTTCTTTCTTTATAGTAAAACTGCCTTTCTGTGTTAATGTATACTTTTCCCTCTTCTGAAGATACAATGTTGTCTGCATGTGGCCAGATCTTAGCTTCAAAAGGTGAAATAAGCCTCCACGTGTTCTGCATTCTAATCTCCACTTAAAGCCGTCCCATCTCCACACAAGTCTGTACATGACAGGTATTGAGTGGGAGGCGGGAGTGGGTGGGTGGCTGCGTGGTTTGCAGTGGTTTCGGTGGGGAGCTGAGCAGATGGTGGTGATAGCCACGTGTTGCGAGATTCCCGTGGGAGTTGATGGTGGTGACAGGCGACTCACAATGTGCTATTTACAGTTTGGGTTTGCAGTCTTTCAGTGACATCTGAATGCTCTTTAGCAACTGCTTTCATTACTGCCTTTCGAGGAGCTGCTAATTGAAAATGAAATTGTGGGTGGGCTTTAAGGCAGGCCCAGGCAATGCGATGTGGTAAATGTTAGAACTGTTGGATATTTTAAGGCCTAGTTTGTAATTGTTTTTCCAAGAAGGAAAAGCTGAAGGTGCATTTGAAGATTCAGTATGTACACACAGGCAGAGCTGAATGTCTCATCCTGCCCAGAGAGCCAAATATGCACTCACTGGGCTGGAAACCAAGCCATCTGCCCAGGGCTCACCTTCGTATGGTTCACTTTAAATGTGTATAACCGTGTAAGGTTCTTACTTTAAATCCGCTAACATCTTGTAGTAATCACTGTTGGTTTTTTGTAGGATATCTTCCTTCTTTCTTCCTCTGCTGTTCATATAGTTACTGTGCAGAAGAAAATGATGATCTCATTTCTTGAACTTTGAGGTCTTTTATTCCAGGTATTGCATACAACTTTTCTTCCTATAAACCATTTCCTATCATACAATTCTGTTGAAGGCAATTGAGGCCTCCAGGCACAATGAGAGAAGAGGAAGATGGAGGATTGATTGGACTTTGACAGTAGGTGATATTGTTGATTTTCTTATGGCTGCCTCCAGCTGTGGGATTGTCATTTGTACCTCATCTTTGGAGTTATTAGCTAAAGCATCAGTAGCATTTCTGAAATGGTAGCTTTTGTAAGTGTTTATGTGAAGAATTGTTTTATTGCCCATTCTCAAAATAGCTTTGCACAGAGAAATCTTGTGCTGAACAAGGAATGACCTCCCTCTTGGAAGTGCTGTTAGCTCTCTTTTTAATTAAATATGAAGATAGATACAACATTACTGCATTCTTTTTAGCTTTCCCCGAACATTTCAGTGAATGCTGTGAGACAAAACCATCTGAATTATATGCTTTATTTGAGTAGGGCTGAGAATCCCTGAGGGGCTAAGGGGACCTTGATGACACACCCCTTGCTGTATTTAACCCTCAGTCCCATTAGACCTGGCTTGCCACATGAACCCAATAAATGCACTTGAGTTACTGCTGTACCCTAATGATGTTTAAAAGAACCTATTTGGGTATTCTAAATTAACTCTGGAGCATTTTCCTTCTTGATGATGATTTTATACCATGCAGATATAACAATTCTTGCAGGAGTTCAAGGTGTTTTCACACCTAGGAGTGTGTGTCCTCATGCTGGTCATTACGAAGACACACACACATGGGAGTGGAGCCACAGTGACTCACAAACTCAGGGAAGTACTGTCCAGGCCCACCTGGTGTCTTTCAGGAGCCTGACGAGCTCTGCCATGGGACCTGTGGGAACACTTGACCCACATTCAGTGATCTCAACTTTGCAGAAGTTTCCACCTCTCCCGAGCCACTGCCTACCATGACACTGTTGCCACCTGTCATTCTGTGACCATTGTGCACGTGTGAGTGCTCAGGACGCACCCGTGTCACACATCTTGAAATCACGTGGTGCAAGGCTGGATGGCCCTAATTGACAGTGATGGGTCTGTGAGGCTGAAATTGGCTAGAATTAGATTGAGAAGCAAGTAGCTGCATTTTGTGGACGGGAACATACAGAATACAGTTGCTCACAGGATGGTCTTTGGACCACCTTTGCCAGTACAATCCTGGGGCTTCTGCAGATTTCTAGTCATCACCTCTGACTGGTGGCGCCAGTCTTTGGGATGGGGATCAGAGTATGGCACCAAGTTCCTCAAGCAACCCCAGTATAGTAAACTGAATCGTGTTCTTTTTTTAAATTTGTATAAAAGAGAAATTACTGTGCTATTTGGAAAACCTGTAACAGATCTTAAAGTTTTTAAAACCATATCCTGTTCTAAATAATTTTATCCATACTAGGACCATATTCTTGTTCTGCATATTTACTAATTGAGTTCCTTTTCAAAATTTTATTGGAAAAAAGAAATATTAATTCCAAATACTATAGACATTACATGACAAAAAGTTAATGTTTTTCAAATGCCTTCTTTTTGATAGCTTACTAGAATGTAGTCTCAGTAGCAGAGTTATGTTGTATTCTTGCCTTAAATCCACCAGCTCCGTGAAAGAACACAGCTTTTTATACATCTGGTAACTGGAGTTTATTCACTACTCTTTTTTAAATTTCCTCCTCCTTCTCTTTTTCTTCTCTTTTTTTGTGGCCGTACCTCACAGCATGGAGGATCTTAGTTCCCTGACCAGGGATCAAACCTGTGCCCCTTTCAGTGGAAACATGGAGTCTTAAGTACTGGACCGCCAGGAAGTTCCTTTTAGGTTCCGCTTACTGCTTTCTTTTTTCAGCACGACAGTGGTATTTTGTTCTTAAGGTTTACTAGTTTTAAAATCTTCCATATTATAAAAATCAGTGGTATTTGTTGGTGGTATTGAAGGAGCAGATGGGAATGAAATCTGAAAATACTGCCTCTCTATCAGTTGTGCCTAAAGAGCATTAAGTATTTTCTTCATTAGTAAGAAAGACTCGACATAATAAAATGTTATACTTGAACTTTTGGTTTGGGGTCCACAAATTCAAAAGAAAATATTTTCCTTCTAAAACCAAACAGAACAAAAGCCTTCGGAAGAAATTTTGTTTCAGTAGCAAAACCTATACTTAGGATTTAACAATTGCCTGAGGTGTGTCAACAGTAGGTAGCATTTATTTTTAATGCATTGCTATGAGACTACAAATGCTGTTTCCCCAGAGATGAGTGCAAAATGATCCCCTGAACAGTTGCTAATGAAATTATCACACTGTATGAATAAGACTATTAATACGGACTTTCTGATGTAAAAGAAAATGCTGTCATCAAATTTCCCTAAGACATAATGAGGGTGATGAGAAAAGCCCCTGCCTCTTGGGTGACACATAAAGCTGGGTCATGGGCCCAGCTCACGTTGCTAGAAGGCTGAATTGAATGGTGCTTTCTGAAACTCAAGCAGCCCATGTGCATAATTTATCATCACCTGCCTCCTGCCTCCTCGGATTAAAACTCTAAAATCTGTATTTCTCAAATGAATGTGGCAGTGGGGAGGATTATGGTGAGGCAGCTGGGGCTTCAGTTGTGTAGGTGTGTGTGAAGGGGGGTAGACTGGGATCATGTAGGGAATCTAAGCCATCTACCATTGGTTCTCTAGATGGAGTGAGGAGACAGACTGACACCAGAATATCGAGAGAGAAGGATATGGAGTTTAAAAAGACTTTACCGTAATGATCCTGACCCCGCTCTTCTCTGCCTTTTCTTAAACCTGACAGCCCATCTTGCTCCCTCCTTTTCTATCTTGGAGTCTGCCTTCAGGCTAGACTTTCAGCTTTTTGACTTTCATCTCACTGTCTCCTTCCCTCCAAAGTTTCTTGCTTGTTTTTTAACCCAGTCAGGATTGTATGGGACACCACTTAGATTTGCTCTCAGAGTTACAGAATGCCTTTGCCACTTGGATTCTTGCTCCCTTGATCATGCTGGTCCTTTCCCCTCAGCGTTTATGCTGATTACCTTTCCTGGGGCTTCCCAGGTGGCGCTAGTGGTAAAGAACCTGCCTGACAGTGCAAGAGACATGAGAGACCCAGATTCCATCCCTGTGTCAGGAAGATCCCCTGGAAGAGGAAATGGCAACCCACTCCAGTGTTCTTGCCTGGAAAACCCCATGGACAGAGGAGCCTGGCAGGCTCCAGTTCATGGGGTCGCCAAGAGTCAGACACAACTGTAGTGACCACATCCCTCATCCTCTGCCTGGGTTCTTAGCATAGTTCAGCATTGTTTTGCTCATGGTTGTTGTAGTCTCTTGTTTAAAAGCTTCAGTGACCCTGCATAGCCAGTGAAATAAAATCAAAGCCCCCTTAGTGTAGACCTTCTGGGTCCTTCGTTTGATCTAAGATACGTTTCCTGTCTTGTCTCTTTCCCAGCCCTCCATAAACTCTAGACTTGCTACAGTTGCTGTTGTTTGCCTGAACCCTGTATTTCCTCCCCTCTGTTAAGGACAGCTTATGCTGTCCCCTTCCTTTGGAATGGCCTTCTTCAGTAGTCCTATTTGTCTTCAGTGATGACTGCAAATCTGCTTCTTACTTGAAGCTTTTATGATCTTTTCTTTGTTTATAACTAGGGTGACCCAAAAATTTATCACCTGTAATGTAGGACATTTCTGAGAGTGAAAGGGATCAATATTAATAATTACCCTGTAATAATAAGCATAAATCAGGACTTCCTGGAAAACTAGGATTTACGCTCACTCTAATTCAGTTTTGATCTTTTCCATTTTGTACCTTGTTTTAGAGTTGGCTGAATACATGTCCTTCTCCCCACCTAAAGTCAGGCTACCTGAGGACATTAGTCTGAGTCATGACAAGGGGCCCAGGCTTGTTTGGCCCGTAGGCAAGTAGAAGCCTTGAAACATGCTTCAAGGATATCCCTGCCTAGAAAACCTAAGGTGTTTTCCTTGCTTCCCATTTCTAGTGTTGAGCCCTTGGAATCTGTTCTGTATACCACAACGAATGCGAACTTTAAAAAGTCTACATTTATCATGTTATTCCCGGATGTGAATCCACTCTGTGGCCTCTCAGTGTCTTCAGATTAAAATTCAGACTCCTGTGGGCTCTCGTGCCTGGCTCACCAGCTCACTGTCTTCAGCTTCATGTCTTGCCCCCTGGGTCCTGCCCCTCTGTCCTTCCCTCATTTCCACCAACATGTCCAGTTCTCTCCCACCTCAGGTACCTTACACAAGCTGTTCTTCCAGCCTGAAGTGCCCTTCCTACTGCTCTTCACATGACAGGCTCCTTCTAGTCCTTTCAGCCTGAGCTGAAATGTCAGCTTCTCGGAGAGGCCTTTTCTGACATAATGTTCACTCCAGGCTCTGCCCTTAGTCCATTCTCCTTTGCACCCACCTTTTTAGTTTCCTAACACTTAGCATGGTTTATAATGATAGATTTTTATATTCTGTAGTTTTCTTTCTGCTCCTTCTGCTGGACTCCAAGCTCTCCTAAAGCAAAATACCATAGCCTTTTTCTCCACCATTGTGTTTGTAGCACATTGCCTAGCACATGGAAGAAGGTGCGTCATAAATTAAAACTTGAATGATTAGAGGTTAGAATAATAATTATTTTTCCAATTGATGGCATTGCTAATATGTGCTCTTGTTGCATTCCAATGTTAATTGCTTACAGCAGGAAAAAAAAAAAAAAAGCAAGGCAGTATGACCTTTGTTTTCCCTCTCTGGGGATATGAATGCAAAATGAGATACTGATGATCAGCAGATACACACCAGGCCAAAATTTAATCCAAGAAATCACTGCCCTTCTGGTGGATGGTGTCTGCTGCTCTCCCGTGGAATGTAGCAGCAGTTCGTCATCCCAGTGTCCTGGCCATCAGTGTAGTGAAATTGCTACTGCAGCCAGGAAAAGCTGGCCCAGGGAACCTGCTGCCTTCCAATTTTCAGAGATAATCTGAAAGAGGCTAGACATGCAGGAGATGGAGGGGATGGTGAATAGGAGTAAGGTGGAATTAACTGAGTCCTCTTTTACATGCAAATATTTTGTGTGAGGTTCTCCTCTTTAACCATAAAAGTACAAATTATTTTTAGTATCAAGGCTTGAATAGCATTCCTTTGCACTGTAAAATTGTTGCCCCACATGCTCTCTGTCTAAAATATTTTGACTTTAGAAAATAGTTTGATGTTATTTCTATTTTATTAGGCCTAATTAATTCATTCTCCCCATAGTTGCTCTTTCAGCAAACATTGACTGAGCATGCTTTGTATGCAAACGTTACATAACAGACTCTGATACAGCAGAAAGGATGTATAACCATAATACCTCTGCCCTTGATGTGTTCACAGCTTGGTAGAGCGATCCTGATCTTGTGGAGAGTGCTCAGTGTAAGTGAGGCTGAGACTGGTGCATTAAGTGCAGTTCAGAGGGAGACATGGTTGAGCATCTCCTAGAGAATGAATAACTCCAGACTTACCTACTGAAGTTCTTTACAGTTGTTTCTTACCCACCACGCCATCTCCCTCAGCCTTTTAAGAAACTCTTGAGAATAATGCTCTATCCTGCTGAAGGCATTAGTAGCTGTTAGAAACAGTGCTGTGTTATCTGTTCTCTTGGGTTCTTACTTTTACAAATAAAACCTTTGGCATTCTCACACTTTGACTTCCGGTGCAAGTTACTGGGAATTACTTGACCCAATAATTTCATTAAAATCTTGATGAATTTGGACTGTGTTTCCAGAAACTGCCATGGTTTTGACATAACCACACAAATAGGCATGTTTTCTAGAAATGGTTTTGCTGTGGTTACTAACCTGATTGTGACTTCTTGCACTGAATCTCTTGGTATGCAAACATCATATTTTTGTCTAAAGACGGAGCTTTTTCTGCTAATCTGCACAAAGCAGAAAATATCTCACTTTTTGTTGTTTCTGTTTACTGGAGGTAGACAGTAATTTTCTATGCAAGTAGAACTTCAAAAACTCTAAAATATTTAAAAGGAGTATCTGTGTAGGTATTTAGGCCTCCGATTTATACTGAGAATACTAATGGTCACTGGTACAATTAGTGATCCCAGGAGCAGATGAAGAAGCAGTTCCCAATTTACTAGCAGGTTGTTTGTTTTTCTTCTAGAAGATAATTTTTAAATCGCTTTTTAAAAAATACTAGCTTTCTTGGAAAGTGTTAGAAATGGTGGTTTCTTGGGGAATTTCTCAAAAAAAAAAACAAAACAAAAAACTATTCCATAAAGTTCACTCTGCCTCTCAAACTACTCACTTTCCCTTCTTTCCCTTGGTGTCCACTGGTTAAATATTTATTGACCATATACCCCTATAGGCAGATGTAATTTTAGGTGCATATGAAAGGGAAGTAAAAGTGAAAGTTGCTCAGTCATGTCCAACTCTTTGTGACTCCGTAGACTATACAGTCCATGGAATTCTCCAGGCAAGAATACTGGAGTGGGTAGCCTTTCCCTTCTCTAGGGGGTCTTCCCAACTCAGGGATCGAACCCAGGTCTCCTGCATTGCAGGCGGATTCTTTACCAGCTGAGCCACCTTAGGTGCATATCGCAGAGACAGAAGTCTGCATTGGAGGAAGTTATATTCTGATGGATTCAGTCTTTTTAACTGCAAATTCCATTTAAATGTCCAACCCAGACCTTTTTTCCAGCCTCTAGTTTCATAAACTCAGGTACTAATCATTTTTCCCCCCACCTGAATCCTTCGTAAATGTTTCAAATTCATCATGTTTCATGGTGAACTCTACAATAGTCCTAAATTCACTCTTCCTCTTCACTTTCCTCACGTAGTTAACATGCACAGCATCTGCTAAACGTCCAAGCCATAAATCTGCTTATGCTGGAGACCTGAAGTCATCCTTTTTTTCTTCCCCTCACTCCCCGTATTCGCACACCCTCTAGACTTATGCACTATGTGTTTCTCATCCGTCCCTCTTCATTTACCACTTTGCACGCTGCTCTCCAGGGCATTGGTTCAGGTCTTCCTTCTCTGTCAGTAGCTTCCTTCCTGGCTTCTCAGCTTCTAATCTCATCATTCTTCAATCCATCTTCCAAATTCCTCCTCAGGTAATCTTCACAACATGCAAATTAAATCATGTTACTTGCTTGAAGAGTCTTCACTGATTTAACTTTACTTACAGGCTAAACTAAAACTCCTGGTAGAAGTATAGAAATGTACCCATTTTGTGCCTTTTAGGAATTCCCATCATCTTCCTTTTAGTGTGCTTCCTGACCCCTGTAGGTACCTCTATCACATCAGCCTTATCTACTTCCTAAAATGTTTTCTACTCTACTTTCCCCTGACAAATCTGAGTTCACTTCATCTTAGTGAGTCTAATCTGAGTTATATGTGAGATGCACAGTCCTACTAAATCAGAAATGGATGATTCCACTTGTTAAAATAACTTACATTTTGAAAGGACACATTTTGAATCAGGAAAATTTTCAATTAGGTAGAACTTCATGTCGTACAGGAAAGGTAAAATGAAAAATTTTAGAGGACCATGGGAACACATTTCAGGGGGAATAGCCCCAAAGCATTAAAAAGACAGACTTTCTTTTTCATGGTGGTCTTTGCTAGGACACTTATATTGGGGTGGCAGTTGGGGGTAACTGAAGACTTTTGTTAATGGAAGTGTTTTTCAAGTTGGTGGTTGCCAAGTCAAGGAATGGCTGTACTGAGAGTTCTTTGGAGGCTTTTCATCTCTAGAAGAGGCACCTGTGCTTCTGTGTGAGTGAATTCTTTAGGGGTTCAAACCAAGAAACACGACACATGATCTGAATGTTTTTATTCTTCTACGTTAATATTGAAATGTAAAACTTTTAGAGATACAAGGACACTTCTGTTTACCAATCAGGTGTATAAACTTGGTGAGGATTTAAAAATGTGGTTTATATTGGCTTATTGTAAAATAAAGTTCCTGAGAAAGTGACCACAAATATGCTAAAAGGTTTATCTGAAGTAAGCACCGTATTGTAGTTCCCCTGGTGTAATTATTTTATTTTTTGTCTTAATGAGTCAAGGCACAAAGCAAGGATAATCCCAATATTAGTTGAAAACAGCACATTGAACTGGGATCCTATGATTTCAGTTTTGGACTTTTTCACTTCAGCTGCCACATTTCTTTTTTGCAAAGCTTTGATAGAATTTTTTTTTTTTTTTAAGGCAACCTGGTCTTTATTATTTCTACCAAAGTTGCTATATTCCAAATCAGCATAGTTTTTAACATATTTTTTTTTGTTACAGGTGAACTGCTTTAGCAGTATGAGGCAGTCATTTTAAAAAGCTTTGTTTTCCTACCCATTTCCACTTTACTTTTAAAAGGCTATTCTTGGAGGTAGAAATACAACTGTTGATGAAAAGAATGAGATAAGGAATAGTTTTTCTCTACATCTCCTGAGGTGAGGTCCTTCAGCTGTTCTTGAGCACGTCAACCTCGTTCATCTTCTTTCCTTGACATCCACATAAGAGCCAAGGTGTAAAATTGATTGGACTGTGATTCAAAGAGTGGGAGACAACCAAAAAAGTGTACTAGAATGCTTCTATATTAGACAGGGGACATATCTGGTGGCTCGGTGGTCAGAACCCAGCTGAATTATAGGAGACACAGGTTTGATCCCTGGGTCAGGAAAATCCCCTAGAGAAGGAACTAGCAACCCACTCCTATATTGTTGCCTGGGAAATCCCATGGACAGAGAACCCCGGTGGGCTATAGTCTGTGGGGTAGCTAAAGAGTCAGACGTGACTGAGCGGCTTAAACAATGACAACAAATGTTAGATAGGTCCCTTCTACACTTTTTGGTTTAGACACTGAAACGTTGTGTTGATATGTAGGTAATTGAGGACAGATTGTGGCTATTGATACTAGAAATGCTCTTTAAGTTTTTCTTTGAATAATTATAGGGATCTTCATTCAGGGCAATGAGATTTTCCTGCTAGATGTTACATGTAGACAGCTGGAAGAAGAAGAAGCTGTCTTCACATTGTCTTATGGCCATGACTTTCAACTCACAGATATATTTTAAGCACTACAGCTAATTAGAAGGAAAGAGGGCAGTTTTGTTGTGAATATATTCAGTGAAGAATAGGATGTCATATGTCTGCTATTATACTGTTCAGGCTTTATGAATACTTTATCAGAGAAGGTACCTGGGAATCAGGAGTCTTGGGTTACAGGTTCTGTCTTGCTGTTGACACATTGTCTGTCCTTCCCTGACTTACTGATTCCCTTTGACCCTCAATTTTTATGATTGAAAAGTAATAAAAATGATGTATACTTCTAACACTGGGAGCTTGTTGTATGTGTGAAGTTGTGTTAGAATACTTAAAGTTTTCTTTTCCTTAAAAGTGTAAGATTTTAAAAATAATGAATTACCTGTACTTTGGTATTATTTATTTAGTTTACATGAACCTGCACTTAAATATATCACAAGTACAAAGAACTACACCTCAGAGTTTCTGCTTTGCACTAGTGACTCACTTTGGTAAAAAAATTATGATGTGCATATGGTTATTAGACCACTGTAGATCCCAGTGGGGACATTAGATTCAAAAACCTTAAATGGACTGGGTTCATGCATACTGTTTTTAGCAGATGATAAAAGCCTTTTGCTGAGAAGAGATTAATATGAAATGGTATGACATCTTTGTTTAGAGGCCATACCTGTTGGCAGCTATCTGAGAATTGTAATTTTAGATCTTTCAAATTGAAATCATGAAAAGCTGCTTCTTATGAATAATTCATTTGAAGAAATACAGTGAAATTATTTCTAAATGTTACTTTTTAAACGACCAACCTATATTCTTGGACATACCAGATTTTAGTTTTTTAGTTTCATAGAAAGTAAATTTGGGGGCAAGTATATTGATTCTTCTGGTTTAGAAAATTCTTCCCTGTACCTCATTTTTATAGAGTGAATGCAGTTTGTAAGAAACAATGTCACTTCATTGGGACTGCTCAGCAGTCATTTGGCTGAAGTGGTCATCGTATTGGGTTTCCTTTCCTGCCCTTTTCCAAATGAGCTATCTTCCTTCAGGAAACGGTTTATGTGCATTCCACATGTCCCAAACACTGTTGTTATTACAGAGCCGTAAGAGGAATATAAGAGATGGTCTCTATTTTCCAGGGCTTCATCCTTGGGTTACCTAATTACTTTGAAACAGTTTAAAGCAAATAAACTGTGAAAAATTCTCTTTGAAAAGTTGTTGAATGATAGATACGCTCTTAGTTTCTCACTAATCTCCCTGGTGGTTTTTCTAATGCCGTATATTTTTCTTGGGAGAGTTTTCTTACAGCTGTATTTGTGATCTTGGGCTAGGATTTATGAGCTGCCACCATTAAGGTCTCCCTCTGGCTTTGTCATCAGAGATGGAGGGTTGTGTGTGGTTTGTTTTCTTATTGTTAATACATGAGAATTTTTCCTAATAAAAATAAATGCGTAAGTGTTTTTCTTGTCATTGTCTTTTTTGAGTTGACTTATTAAAAGAAATGTGTCAATTGTGAAAATTTCTTCCTGAGATTAAAGGCAAAATTTCCAAACCAGTATGCATTGTGGTTGTCTGAAGAAATGTGTATCTTCTGAATTTAGTGTTAGACTTGGTTTTTTGTTTTTTTTTTCCTTAATGTTATTGTTATAACTTTGGCCAGTAGTGAAACAAAACCATTGTGGTGGGAAATAGGAGGAGGAAGTTTAGGACACATTAAGGAAATCTTCCTGGATCTTCCTGATGATGTTATGATTAGTAAATGTTGACGACCCCAGGGAGTTTTGAGTGGCACTTTGCAGGCTGCCCTGTACTAGTAGAATTTGGGTACGTCGTCTTTGGTTTTTGGACCTTCTGCACTTAGTCTGTGAAAAGCTTGGACCTCTGGCTAAGCCAGTTGTTGTTGTTTAGTCGCTAAATCGCATCTGACTCTGCAGCTCCATGGACTGCAGCACACCAGGCCTCCCTGTCCCTTATCATCTCCCAGAGTTCACCCAAGTTCATGTCTGTTGAGTCAGTGATGCTTTCCAACCATCTCATCCTCTGCCGTGACTGAGCTAGACTTGTGTTAAATTTATTACAAATCTGTTAACAACTAGCTCTTTCTGTACTCCTGGAGAGATTTGATGGGGGCAGTTCAAATCTGTTTGTATTATTATTCAGCTTGTGTAAGCTAATCCTTTATTTCACTGTTCTTAAGAAAAAATGTATTTTAATCTGGTCACATTCACATATGCTCAGTTGCTAAGTTGTGTCCAACTGTTTTCAACCCCATGGACTCCAGACTGCCAGGCTCCTTTGTCCCTGGGATTTCCCAGGCAAGAGTCCTGGAGTGGTTTGCCCATTTCCTCCTCGAGGGGATTTTCCCATACCAGAGATCGAACCCTTGTCTCCTTCGTCTCTTGTGTTGGCAGGCAGATTCTTTACCACCAAGGCACCTGGGAAGTCCCAATCTGGTGACACAAGTAGCACAAATTGACCTATTAACTCAGATTTCTCTAAGACTTTAGAAATGACCTATTTAAACTTTGCCTCTCTCAGCATGTTGACTGTATAGGCTCTGATATGCAGTATTGACACATACAATAAGCATTAATGTGGGAAGAAAATGGCATTTTGTGCTCTAACATGGCCCATAAGTGTTTCACTTCTCAGAGTGATTTTTGGCTGTGGCCAGCTCAGAAGCTTCTGATTTAATTGAAATTGTCATATTACGTGCCAGAAAAAACACTTCTCTCCTTACAGATTCCACCAATTTTCAGTGAAGACCTTTTACCTAAAGAGTCCATACCTTATATTAGGATAACCTGGGTTCATGGAAAAGGATGTTGGTGGCACGGGTGACAGAATTATCTCTCAGTTGATTCTGTACCCTGTTTTTAATATTTCCTATATATTCCATTCCCTGAGATGGTTTCTTATTCTTATATTAAAGGGAAACCAATGTTGATGTTGTTTCCATAAGGATTTATGTATTAAGCAAAAAGAAATGAGAGAAATGAATTTTTAGTTTACATGTTTGAAAGTGCCTAACCAGGGAGTTGGTGTTGGACAGGGAAACATGGGGAGCTGTATGTAGTCCACGGGTTCACAAAGAGTTGGACACGACTGAGCAGCTGAACTGAGCTGAACCAGTTGAGAGTCAGACACAACATAGCCACCAAACCAATAACAGCCAGTTGTTGGACTCTCGGTTACCAAAGGAGGGTAGACATTGGGCCTGTACTAAGTATTTGGCTGAATCAAACCTATGAATAGTTAGCCAAGCCACTTCCTCTTCCTGCCTTCCCTATTTTTTTTTGCATGCTCAGTTGCCAAGTCGAGCCTGTCTCTTTGCAACCCCATGAACTGTAGCCCACCAGGCTCCTCTGTCCTTTGGATTTTCCTGGCAAGAATACTGGTGGGTTGCTAGTTCCTCCTCCAGGGGATGGTCCCGACCCAGGGATCGAACCCTCATCTCGCATTTGCAGGCAGATGCTTTACAACTGAGCCACCATTAACATGAACTAGATGGTTAATGTTCCATTTTGAGTTGATTTATATTTACGGTGAGAAGTATAGGTCAAGAGTAGTTTCATTTGTATATGGACATGCAGTTTTTCCAAAGTCATTTTGAAAATGCTATTCATTCTCCACTGCATTGCCTTTTATTCCTTTTTAAAAAAAAAATTCTGTTGTCCATATTGTGTGGATTTGTCTCTGTGCTGTCTGTTGTATGCCACTGATCTATTTGTCTTTTTGCCAGTACTGTAACTTTATTATAAGTTCTGAAATCAAGGAGTGATGGACCTTCAACTTTGTTCTTTTTCAAAGTTGTAGCATTTCTAGGTCCTTAGTATTTGCATATGAATTTTATTTATTTTTAATTTATTTTAATTGGAGGCTAATTACTTTACAATATTGTAATAGTTTTTGCCATACATTGACATGAATCAGCTTGTTAGTTTCTACATAGCATCCTGCTTGGATGTCTGTTGAGATTGTGTTGGTGCTGCACCATAATTTGGGAAGAATTAACAGTTTATAAGTATTAGAGTTTCTAACTAACTCCTGAATAATATATATTACCTCTGTTTATTTGGGTCTTGCTTAATTTCTCTCAGCAGTATTTTATAGTTTTTAGTATACATATCTTTCACATCTTTTGTTCAGTTTATTCCTAAGTATTTCATATTTTTGGTGTAATAAATTGTACTGTTTTAAAATTTTAATTTCGTTTTGTTTATTGCTAGAACTATATAGAAACATGTTGACTTTGTTCATCTTGTATCCTGCAGCCTTGCTAAATCTCTTTAGTAGTTTTTGTAAATTCTGATTTTTCTACACAGATGGTCATATTTTTAGTGAATAGATGTATTTTTTTTTTTTAAGAAAAACTTCTAGTCTAGGTTGGTTTTTTTTTTTCTTTCCTAAGTTCACTGGCTAAAACTTCTAACATCATATTTAATAGAATTGGTAAGAGCAGATATGCCTGCCTTGTCCCTGATTTTAGGAGAGGAAGATGTTAAGTACTTTCATCATGAAATCGATGTTAGATATAGGTTTTTTAATAGATGTCCATTATTAGGTTGAATATGTTTTGTTGTATTCTTAATTTATATGACATTTTGTCAGCAGTGTGTGCTAGGTTTTTATGAAATGCCATTTCTCCATTAGGATTTATTTTATTTTTAGAAACTTTATTTTTTATGGAGTATAGATGGTTGACTATGTCGTGTTAGTTTCAGGTGTACATCAGAGTGATTCAGTTATATAAATATACACTATCTATTCTTTTTCAAATTCTTTTCCCATTTACATTGTTATATAATATTGAGTAGGGTTCCCAGTGCTATATAGTAGGTCCTTGTTGGTTTTCCCTTTCAGCAGATCATGTGAAAATTCTTGTTTCAGTTTGCTAATATAATGGTTCACACGGATCTGTTTTTAAATGTTAAACCCTGTATTCCTGGGTAAACCTGGGTAAACCAAATCACTTGGTCATGATCTAGTACTTTTTAGTGTGTTGTTTGATTTGATAACATCTTAAAAATTAGTCTTTGCAACTATGTTTGGGGGAAAAAAACAAAAAACCTGACCTGTAGTTTTGTGTGTGTGTGTGTTATCTGGTTTTGATATCAAAGGTGATGGCCTCATGATGGATAGGGAAATATTCCCCCCTTTTCAAGTTCTTGAAAGAGTTTATATATATTGTTACGATTTCTTCTTTAAATGTTAGGTAGAACTGACCATTGAAGCCATCTGAGCCTGAAGTTTTCTTTTTATGGGAAGATTTAAATTAACTATTCAATTTCTTTTTCAAAAATTGGACTATTTTTGTTATTCTTGAGTCAGTTTTGGTAATTTACATCTTTTCAAGGAATTTTTCCATTTCATTTAAGTTGTTGAATTTATTGGCATAAATTTGTTTAATAATATTTCCTTATAATCCTAATATCTGTCGTATTTATAGTACTTCTATATCCTTTATTGGTGTAGACTCGCTCTACCTCTCTCTGCCTCTCTCATTTACATTGGTATGAGTAGGGGCTTACCAATTTATTGATCATCTTTAGTTACCTTGATGTTTTCTTTTTTTTTTCTGTATTATACTTCAGCTCTGTATTATATTCCACTAATTTCCTCCTTTTTTTCATAATTTGCATGTTATACTAGTTTTTTGAAGTTGAAACCGAGTCATTGATTTAAGATCGTACTCATTTTCTAATATATGGGCCTTTAAGGCTATAAATTTCCCTGTAAATCCACTTTAGCAGCATCCCATTAATTCTGATTGTTTTCATTTTCATTTAGTATAAATACTTTCTGATTTCCTTTGTGACTTCTTCAAGTCATGATTTACTTAGAAGTATATGTGTTATCTGCTTTCCAAATATTTAGGGATTTTCAAAAGATCTTTCTGGTATTGATTACCAATTTAACTCCATTGTGATTAAAAAAATTTCTTTGTGTGACTTAAATACTTCAAAAGCCTTTTGGCACATGTTTTATGGCCCAGAATATGGCCTATATTTTAGATGTTCCCTGTGCACTTGTGAAGCACGTATTTTTTTTTCTGTGATTGGATGGAGTGTTCTAAATGTTAAATCAGGTCAAGTCAGTTTCTAGTGTTTTTCAGTTTTAGTGTATCCTTGCTAATTGTTTGCCTCCTTGTTCTGTCTAAATAGGTACGTCGAGATCTCTTACTACTGTTGTGGTTTGGTCTCTTTCCCCTAATTCTATCACTTTTTCAAAGCTCCATTGTTAGATACATGAATAAACATTTAGGGATGTTATATTTTCTTGATTAGTCACTTTATTTTTTATGAAATGACCATTTCTATCTCTGAGTCCTGTTTCTTGTAGTTCTTATCAAACTATATTGTAGTTTCTTCTCTGAATCCTCCTTTGTCTAATATTAGTACACACACACACACATACACACACATGCACAGACTCCCCAGTTTGCTTTTGAGTAGTGTTAGGGATTTTTGTTGTTGTTGTTGTTTGATTTCATGTAACATATTTGTATCTTTATAGTCAAAGTGCATTTCTTAAAGACCACTTGTCAAAGGGGCTTGCTTTTTAAATCCAGTATGATAATCTCTGCTTTTCCACTGGGATGTTTGCCACTTCATTTAATAAGGTTCCTTCTGTGGTCAGGTTTGAGTCTATCATGTTATTGTTACCATTTGTTTTCCATTTGTCATGTCTTGTTTCCTTTTCCCTTTTTTTACTTCTGTCTCTTAGATTAATAAGATATTTTTTAAGGTTACATTTAATTTCCTTTTTTGGCTTTTTAGCTGTAACTCTTCCTTTTTTTTTTTTTTTAAAGTGGCTGTTTATCTTCATTTTGTCACAGTCTATCTTCAAGTGATATTTCATGCTTAGTGTAAGAATGTTGGGCTTCCTGGGTGGCACTAGTGGTAAAGAACCCACCTGCCAATGCAGGAGACATGAGACGCGGGTTCCTCCCTTGGTGGGGAAGATCCCCTGGAGGAGGGCATGGCAACCCATCCAGCGTTGTTGCATGGAGAATCCCATGGACAGAGGGGCCTGGAGGGCTATATATAGTCCATGGAGTCGCAAAGAGTTGGACATGACTGGAGTAACTTAGCGCACACGCACATAAGGATGTTACAATTACTGTTCAGCTTACTTCCCTATCCTCCTTTCCAGCCTTTATGTGGCTGGTGACATGAATTTTACTTTTAAATATATTAAAAATGCTGAAACACGCTGCTGTTATTTTTGTTTCAACAGTGAGTTATCTTTTAAAGAGATTTAAATAGTAAGAAAAGATCATACATTTTCCCCAATGTGATTGCTATTTCTAGTATTCTTTCCTTTGCATAGATCTGATTTATATTTGAATATTCTCCTTTTGCCTAAAAGACTTTAACATTTCTTGCCTAGTGTGGTCTACTGGTAATGAAATCTTTCAGCTACTCTATGCCTATAAATATCTTTAGTTTGCCATTGTTTTTTAAAGATTTGTTCACAATAGAATTTTAGTTGTACGTTTTTATTTTGTTTTTGGTTTTTCTTTAGGCACCTTAAGGATGTTGCTCTACTGTCTTTCATTGTTTGCAATGAGAAATTTAATGTCATTTTTATTTTCTCTTAATGTAACACATCTTTTTTGTGTTTTTAAGGTGCTTTTAAGACTTTCTCAGGACTTACCTGGTGGTCCAGTGGTTAGAACTTCATGCTTCCAAGTCAGGGGGCAGGAGTTTGATCTCTGGTTGAGGAACTTACTAATAAAATCCCACATGCTGTGTGGCACGGCCCACTCAAAATCTCTCCTTCCTTGATTTTGAGTGTTTGGTTCTGCCGTGCTTTGGCCTAGTTTTCTTCACATTTCTTTTGCTTTAGACTTACTGAGTTTCTTTGTGGATTCATAGTTTTCATCAAGTTTGAACCTTTATTTCTCTAAGTTCTTGCCCCTGTTCCATTTGGGGGTACACCAGTTACTGAGCTACTAGGTAGTTTGAAATCTGCCCCCAGTTCGCTGGTGCTCTTTTCATTTTTCTTCATTCTTTTTTCTTTCTGTTTTTCATTTTAGATAGTTGCTAATTCTTTGCCTTCAAGTTTACTTGTTTTTCCTCTGCTGTGTCTAATCTGTTATTAATTCCATGTAGTGTGTTTCTCATATCAGACATTGTGGCTTCATTTCTAGATGTGTGAGTATTTCCATATCTGTAGTTAACTATTTGAACATATGGAATATAGGTGTAATAACTGTCTTAATATCCGTATCTGCAGTTAATGTTTGTGCCAGTTCTAGTTCCAGTTCAACATATTGAGTCTTTTTCTCATTTTAGATTATGTTTTTCTGTCTTTTTGTGTGCCATCCAGCATCATTGGATGCTGAAATTGTGAATTTTACCTTATTGGAAGCAAGATATTTCTGAATTTCTATTAAGTTTTCCTGAGCTTTATTCTGGGGTGCAGTAAAGTTGCTTGCAAATAGATTGATCCTTTTGGGTTTTTCTGTTGTGACTTGTTAAGGGGGATCTGGAAAAGATCTTAGTCTGGTGTTAGTTATTTCCCCATTATTCTTGAAAGGCCTATTGACAGACTATGCTGTCTAATACCTGAAGTATGAATTTTTCAGTCTTGCTGATAGGAGCAGGCACTGATCATAGTCTGTGTGGATGCCGGGAATGTTCTCTCTAATCCTTCTGTGTGTGTGCATTTCAAAGTTTTCTCCTTCTTAAGCATGGGCCTCTTAATCAGCAGCAGCCTACTCAGTGGAGCTCTCTGTGGATCTCTGGGGTTCTCACTCTGCGGCATCCTCTCTTTCGTGAGCTGCCACTGCCTTGCTCTCCTCATGCTCTCAACTCTGTCCCTAACTCACGGAGTCTGCTTGGGTCATTTTTTTTTACTCCTTGCATTGCACCCTGGAAGCTCCAGGCTGTAAGTAAGGGGTATTCATAGGCCTCTCCTCATTCTTTCCTGCATCTCAGGGATCATTGTTTTTAGTTGCTTTGTGGCCAGTGTCTTAAAATCTGTTGTTTTCCATATTTTGATAGATGCTTTTGGTTGTGTCAGGCAAGAGGGTATATCTGGTCTCTTCTTAACATCTTGACCAGAAATGGCCAGTTCCCTTTTTCTTTCAATGATGGCACTATCCTTTGTTTTTTTCCCAGCCTAGTTCAAGATCATAATTCATTCTTTCTTGCCTTCTCTTTTGGTTCAGTGAGTCTTTCAAGAAAGAAAACAAGTCCTTTCTTACTTCTTAATATTTTCAACATTTCTTTTATACTTGATACTAACAATCTTCAGAGAAATATCATCATTAACTTGTACCAAAAAGTAAGAAACATCATTGAAGTAGCAGGAATATTATCCAAACAGTCTAAAATTCTGGTGCCCTTGTTCTCTGCCATGTTAATACATCTTCATTAACTGTAAAATTCACATCTTCTATGTTGATAGAGCAGAGTTACTTCATGATGAGTATGTTTGCTTAAATATTTTAAAGAAAATAGTATCTTTTGGGGAAAGTTACATTTTCCCACTCAGCCTTAATACACCTACTACACGTTGGATTGTGGTTCTAACTCTGTCCTACTACCTTCTTTAAAATTATATATATGTGTATTTTGCTTTCCTGTTCCTCCACCCCTGATATGCTACTTTAAGCCAGACTTGTCATTTTTGGATCTCTATGGTTTGGATCTACGGTTCCTGGCATAGTGGTATTCAAATAATGTTTGATGATTTGGGCTGAGTAGGCTAGAGTTGTGGGCATTTAGTATGTTGCTAAGGCTTTTCCTAGAATTTCTACATTATACAAATTCTTAACTGTCTCTATATTACAGTATAAACCATATCTATATCATTGTAGCTTGTTTTTGTATGTCTCTGGTATGTTGTGAAAGAGCTGTCAGAGAATGAGCTCGTTATTACTTGGAATTGCTAGTTAACTGTTGTTTTGCTGTTGATCAGAATGTCTTTTTCGTTCTCCTGTATTCATTGTAGTGTTTTATTCTAAGTGGACATAGTCTTGAGAGGCAAGGCTTGCTGGGTCTCGCTTTGTGACTGTGGGGCAACATCACTTACTGGGTAGGAATCCATCAGAATTTTCTTTCTTCTATTTTTGTCCTGCCATTCTTTTTACAAACGTGTGCCACCTTCTCTGTGCCGCCCCTCTCCCCCTCATCTGCACCCTGACCCAGTACTGTGCTTTAGAGGGAAAAGAACATAGAGGCCAGCTTTTATTAAGCCAGATTCCAGAACGATTGCCTCAAGAGCTCTTGAAGATTAAAGACTACTCTCCCCCGCCCCGCCTTTGTCAGACAGCCTGCCAATTTGAGTGTTGACTGCTTACCTTGGCTGGGGACTCTTGGAATCGATAACTCCCTTTAAAATTCATTCTTGTTTCACTTGATAGAACAAAATAGCTTTATTTTCCTTTTATTGCTCATCTCCTGCTCACAAAATAAATTATATAATGTGTCTTCTCTTGAGTACACAAAATATTCTTTCAGAATTTCCCCAGACCTAAGGTCTGGATGGTGTGTGTGTGTCCTGTGTGTGTGGTATCTGTGACATGTGTGTTTATATTTTTCAGTATCACTGGATTCATCCAGTTCTAGAAAGAATTACAGTTTGTGCACATTGCATGGTTCTAGCTCCCTCTGCAGCTCCAAATGGAAAAGTGCCTTGCTGTCTTTTGTTGCTGAAAAATCCAGCTCTCAGCCTTCTTTCTTTGAATAGAGCATCCCAGCTGGTATGCAAGTACAGATTGAGATTTTAAACTTAGGAATGCTTTTTTTTTTTTTTTGGCAAGGCTTTTTGAAGACTGAAATTGCATTTCAGAATTGCTGCAATGGTGAGAAAATGGTGAGAAGGGTGGGGAGAGAAGGGAGGAAAGGCAGAAAGGTCAAGTTCAATTGCAAAATTAATGTGATAAGTAGGAGGTTAATTTACTTACAGATATTTACTGTAAACCTTTATTAAGAAATCAGAGTGTTGCACAGTAGAAGCCTAGAGCTATTGTAGAATTTCCAGGCTTATTTTATTGGATTGCATACCTAGGACCTTAATACACATCTCACGTTGATGAGTAGTATGATTTGGCTTCTAGTGTTGGCTTGGTTGGTGAACTTTCAGAATGATTTTGACTAGGGCTTAACATCCTAGCTTTAAATTATTTACTTTTAAAGTATCCTTGAAAAGCTGGTTCTCCCCAGAAATACAGAGCTGCTTATTAAATTCAGCAGAATGATCCTTGGGTTCGAGAATAGATGTTCTGTAAGAGCAATCAACCAACTTGATCTATAATCATTCCATGATAAGTAAGGGCAGACTTTCTAGATAAATTTTGCCCCAGTGAATTAAAACTGTATATTCAAGGGGGCTTTTGGGATACTGGCATATTTTATATGTTGATCTGGGTGCCTGTTACACAAATGTGTTCATCATGTAAACATTACACTTACAGGACTTTGTTTGCATGGTATACATCAGTACAAAGTTTATTTAAAGTGTTTCATACATTAAATGCTTTTTAAGGACATACATCGGAGAAGGCGATGGCACCCCACTCCAGTACTCTTGCCTGGAAAATCCCATGGACGGAGGAGCCTGGTGGGCTGTAGTCCATGGGGTCGCTGAGGGTTGGACACGACTGAGCGACTTCACTTTCACTTTTCACTTTCATGCATTGGAGAAGGAAATGGCAACCCACTCCAGTGTTCTTGCCTGGAGAATCCCAGGGATGGGGGAGCCTGGTGGGCTGCCGTCTATGGGGTCACCCAGAGTCGGACACGACTGAAGCGACTTAGCAGCATCAAGGACATACATCAAAGTACTATCTATGCAACTAATGGCACCTGTGAGTGAACAGATGCCTGTTTTGTGAAATAGTCCCTGTTTTAATCAGACCGCATTGATTCTTGTCTCCTTTAAGGGAGTCAGTGCAGATATGTACATACCTATATATGTAAGAGGACTTTTATTTAAAAGTTAATTAGAATGCTTATATGTTTATGATTTTACAGTTCTCTCATATTTATAAAGTAAATTTTGATCCTTTGAAACCTGACTTTCTTATTTAATACGCCAGCATTATTTGTGCATGTGTGTGTGTGAGTGTTTCTTCCTTCATTGTATAATCCTTCCCAGCACTTACGGTCCACCCCCTCTTTGGTCGCTAAGTTGTGTCTGACTCTTGTGACCCTATGGACCTCATGGACGAGCCTGCGAGGCTCGTCCGTCCATGGGATTCTCTAGGCAAGGATACTGGAGTGGGTTGCCATTTCCCTGTCCACTTAGGGTCCCTATGAATCATTAACCTCTGTTTCTTATCAAACCAAATAACATTTGTTAATTTTCTTGAAAGGTCACAGTAATGTTGGTTCTGTTTGAAATTAAGTATTGTAAATTTTTAGACTCCAAAAGTTAGGCACAGTTTTATTACCTACTCCTCATTTTGCCTTCTCATCTCCTGTGCTTGCATAAATATCAACTTGTCTTTTCTTGAAACCTTTATTGTTGCCCCCATGTTGTTGCTAAATCTCTTATACACTTAGGAGTGTAAAGCCAGATATTCTTCCTTGAATATGTAGTGAGTAATTGTTAAACTTCAGTGCTGGTTTGTACTGCTTCATAATTTTAGTGTAGAGGTCTAGTTTAGAGTTTATTGTTTTTGCTGTTTAGATTTAAAGAGAAAAACACTTAGCAATAGAACCTAGTTTTTTCCTGGAGTGAAATTCATGTAGCCTTGTTGATTTTGACAGACATGAGCAAACTCAGACTTTTCTCTACAAGTCTCTAAAACTGACTCTCTGGCTTTATGTTGAAAGGACTGTAATCTGTTGACATAGACATGACAGTGAGAAGGGCAGGGCGTTCTCAGAGGCGTGTCTGTGTGGAGCTCTGTAGGGTGTGGGGTTCCACGATGGCATGTTTCTGTCGTAACTCTTGTGTAGCAGTCACAGACCCCGAACCTGAGGACTGTATTTCTATTTGGAGCAGACGTTGACCTCTTTTTCTGACCTGAAAACACTCAAGTGTATCAGTTTTGGTAGCTTGGGTTGTAAGAAACTTAAATTAGTTTGAAGTGGAATTATCCTGATGAAAGGGCAGTTGAAAGCCCTTGACACTGGACAGAGGAGTGTTTAGTGTCTAATCTTGGCTCAAAATGCACCAGACATAATGAGAGTCATTATGAACTGGTGATCTCTCACCCCTCCCGCAGCAGACCCTATTAGACTTGCAAAAATAGCAAACACTGTGTGTGTGTGGCGTGGTGCCTGCTGTGTGCTAGAGGAAGAAAGCCTACCTTGTTTGCTCTCCAGCCAGATACGGGTGCGTCCTGTTACAGCTCTGCTTGGCTCTGAGCGCCTCTGTTCTGTCTCGTCCTGACAGATGCTGTCGTTGCCACCCCTTAGCAAGACAAACGCAGCCACTCTGTGGGAGTTGGCTTTTGCCCAACTGTGCTTGCCAGTGACCTAAACTGATGTGCTTGTGTACCTGTGGAAAGGGAACAGCCGGTGGACCTGTTATCTGCTGCTGTGGTGGGCATTCCCTTTTGAGTTTCTGCCATTTCTGAAGGAGAAGTTTTAATTTTCTTTGATCAGATATATGTGTGAACCATGAACTCTTCCTCCTTAAAAAAACAAGAAAACAAACATGTTTGTTAAGCACTCACTAAAGATGCCCAAGAAAGGTCCCCCTCTAGGAACCCATTGTTTCTGTAAATAGAAAGATATGCCAGTGCTGAAAATAATCAGGACCTTAGTAGCTGTATGCCTAAAGGACTCTGAGAACCAAGAGGAAGGGGAGATCTCTGATGATGTGTGTCAGGCAGAGCGTCCTCTCAGGTGGGATACGAGGTTAAGTATGCTTGGAGAGTATGACTTATGTGTTGCTGGGGTCCAAGGTCAAGGAGGGGATGTGGCTTGAATCAAGCTTCATGGACCTAGTCTGGGCCCTGGTTTTGGAGGCTGCAGGCCATGAGGAATCATCATAGAATTTTAAAGTGGATGAGTAACCTTTCCAGATGGTTATTTTTGAGAAGCATTATTCTGGCAGCAGTCTGGAGACTAGGACTATACAAAAAGTGGTAGAAGTTGGGGGAATGCGAAGTTGTTATGTTGGGAAATTTGTGGCATGGAGAGCTTTTGGACTTATAAAGAAAGATAAGGTCCTGAATTCAGATGGAGTAGTTAAGGGCAGAAGGGGGCTTAGAGATAGTTAGGAATCTTAAAGATAGGACTTGGCTAACAACTGTATATTAAATTAGTGAGAAAAGAAGAGAGTAAGGAACGAGGGTCTGGGGTTCTTGGTTTAAACTCCTGAAGAACTTGATACTTTTACAGAGGAAATAGGGAGGGCACAGCAGGTTTGAAGGAAGTATGATGCTTCAGTTTGAGGATGCTGAGTTTAAAGTGCCTGTGGAATCTGTGTTTATCAGAAAGTTGTCGTTTTCAGTCACTAAGTCATGTCTGACTCTTTGTGACCCTATGAACTGCAGCATGCCAGGCTTCCCTGTCCTTCACCATCTCCCAGAGTTTGCTCAAATTCATGTCCATTGAGTCAGTGATGGCATCCAACCATCCCATCCTCTGTCACCCCCTTTTCCTCCTGCCCTCAATCCTTCCCAGCATCAGGGTCTTTTCCAGTAACATGGCTCTTTGCATCAGGTGGCCCTAGTATTGAAGCTTTAGCTTTAGCATCAGTCCTTCCAGTGAACGTTCAGGGTTGTTTTCCTTTAAGATCGACAGCTTGGATCTCCTTTCTGTCCAAGGGACTTTCAAGAGTCTGCTCTAGCACCACAGTTTGAAAGCATCAATTGTTCAGTGCTCAGCCTTCTTAGTGGTTCAACTCTCACATCCATGCGTGGCTACTGGAAAAGCCATAGCTTTGAGTATACAGCCGTTTGTCAACAAAGTGATGTCTCTGCTTTTTAGTATCAGTAAGGAAATTTCAGTGTAAAATTTGGAATCTAGAATCCAGAACAGAACTGGACTGGGCACAGAGATTTCTTGGATGCTTTGAGTATTACAAATGTTGACCTGATGTAGCCGTTATGGCCATGAAACCCTCTAATCCAAGCTTGAGTAAATCTGTATCCCATGATAGTGCAGATGCAGAGTGGGACCAGCATTAAGGGCCGGCTAATATCTGCTCGGAATGGGACATACTGTTATTTAGCTCTTGTTTCTAGAAAACCAGTCACAAGAAGCTCATCTGAATTTGTGCAGCACCAAATAACATAACAGTGAGTTCTGTGTATTCACCATTTGGGAACTAATTACACAAGACCACAGGGTGGAAATACTTGTCCTTCCCTGAGCCTTTCTGGAGAGAGTTTCACCTGGATTTTCTTCATCCCAGTAGATGAAATAGTTAGTAGTACTTCTTCTGCACTTTCAGCCAACTGACAGCGTAACTTCTGCAGGAAGGAACAAGGGTCTCTCTTCTTTCAGTTCCTCTCTGTAGGCCTCTGGTCCACCTTGGTCAGTCTGTCTGCCTTTTCCTTTGGCCTTGCACCATCTGTGACCTTTGTCCTTTGGAACCCATACGTATCTTTTCAAACTTGCGGTTTTTATTTTCCTAGAAGGCAATGGCACCCGACTCCAGTACTCTTGCCTGGAAAATCCCGTGGACGGAGGAGCCCAGTAGGCTACAGTCCATGGGGTCGCTCAGAGTCAGACAGGACTGAGCTACTTCACTTTCACTTTTCACCTTCATGCATTGGAGAAGGAAATGGCAACCCACTCCAGTATTCTTGCCTGGAGAATCCCAGGGACAGGGGAGCCTTGTCGAACACGACTGAAGCGACTTAGCAGCAGCAGCAGGGATATCTGGGTCAATTTGCAACAGTTGTATCCAGCAATGAAGCCACTATCTATAGAATGGGTATCCGTGCCCAAAATGCCAGTTGAGAAACTACTAGGTGAAACAAACTTCTACTTAAAATATGAAAGTGTAGATTAGATTCGTAAACCTGAGCATTCTAGTCATCTTTCTTCCTTTCCTTAGGAGCTGTGTGATGTAGAATAACCACATGGCTTTTTGTGAGAAGGCACCAGGCAGATCAGTTCAGTCGCTCAGTCGTGTCCGACTCTTTGCGACCCCATGAACCGCAGCACGCCAGGCCTCCCTGCCTCTCACCTCCTCCCGGAGTTTACTCAAACTCATGTCCATATGGAGACTCTCAAAAGCCAGTCTCCTTCCAGGTTGTTCCTGACTTTGGAGAGGCTGTTTCCCATCTTGCTTTGCTGCGAAACTGGGCAAAAGTCTGGAAGTTGGAAATTGAAGTAACTTAGTTAAACTACTTTGCCCACAAATGAACCTATTACAGATAGAGACGAAGAAATGCGTGTGTCCTGGGAAGAAGTTTGGTCTGGAACTTGGGTCCCAGTTCCAGGCTGTTTTCCCAGGCTGTTTCATGCTACTGAGGACTAACCATTTGTTGATTCCATTGTGCTGACTCATGGAACAGTGTGGCTTAGCTGCCTTCCAAGTCTGTTTGGACAAGGATGTTTGCAGGGAGACATGAGAGAGTCTGTCTGGACAGAAAGGGGAAAAAAAAAAAAACCTGTTAAATCTGGATGCTTTTAAAGTCGTTTTAAAGTACAAACATTTATAGTTGATGAAATCTCAGACACTGAAGAAATTCTTGAGTGACATAAGTAGAAAACTTTTGGAAGTTCTTTCTCTGGGGGACCCAGAAGTGTGGACTCTTCCACACTGAGAAGAGAGGAAGGCTTATCATCACTTTCCATGTCCCTGTATGCAGTTTTAGGCTCCTTTTTATTATCATCACTATTTCATCTGGTAACAGTGTTTCTGCCAGGAAATAGCTCTACATCTCTGAAGAGAATGCTGTGATGCCATCTGCCAGCTTGCAGAGCGCTTCAGGGTCCTCTCCTACCTGCTATTTCTGTGCCCTTTCCATGTGTCACGGTAAAGCCTCCATCTCTCTGGTCGTGGGTCTTTGTTCCTACCTTCAGAAACTGAGATGGGATGTGGCAAGGAGAGGCAGTGTGCACTGGAGGATTCCTATTACCATAATGTGCTGGGAAGGGGAAATGAGATATTTTGGGGTAAGAAATTCATAGTCTATGTCTTGAATAGTTCAGAAATTTCTTTGAAGGATTCTGTGCCTTCAGGATTCTCCTGCTCAATGTATTTTTCACTGCTTTGGGATTAATCTCCTTGAAGCCCTTCCTTGAACTCTTGAACCTATAATACCCTACTCTTTACTTACAGATGCAAATTTTAGAATTCTAGTCCTGATTAGCCTAATCATGAAAGATCCTTTGGTTTCATCAAATATAAGACTCATTCTCTCCAACATTCTTCTTCCTAGCTGCTACCTCTTTCTTTCTTTCTACCTGCCTCTCTTCACTGCTTTTTCTGTTTGTCTGGGAAGCTCTAGATTCAATGCTTACACTTTACCACACTCCAGGAAGCTTCCTTGACTCTTATGGGTCATATAGATCTCTTCTTATTTTTGCTTCTGCTGTCACAGGAGGAAAATATCATTTTTTAAAAACCGTTGACCCTTTTTACTTTTACAGAAGAATATGGATTAGTGAGTCATATGTTTGATGCATTATTGTGCTTAGCATTGTGGGAATATAAATAAATCTCAAGACATGACCTTGTCCTGAAAGAGTCTGCAAGTGTAGCAATGAACCCAAACTTGATGGAAACTGGGGATAGCTGAGTAACCTCTGTGATCGGAAGGAGGTGGTGCTATGGAGAGAAAAACTGTACAAGCTAACCCAGGGAAGTGCAGTGAGCATGGAGCGTGATGGATGTGTGTGTGTGTGTGTGTGTGTGTGTGTGTGTGTGTGTACGTGTGGTGAGGGAAATAGAAGGGCCACTGGAGTGAAGGAGTAAGTAGATGGGGCATGAGATGGATGGGGTGAAAGCAGGTTGGATAAGATACACAGGTCAGGGAGAAGGTTTTAGGCTAAGAAATGGGGATCGGTTATAGGTAGTCGAGTAGTTGAATAAGACAGAAATGTGTGGGATGGTTAGAAGGGAGTGTTCAAGACCAGCCAAAGGAGACTGCTGAGGTAAGCCTGCTGTGGTCACAGTGGAGAGGATGGGGAATGGTACCTTGGGAAGTTCTTCAAAGAAAGAAACGATGGGGCTTGCTGACAGATGAGTGCAAGGGTTGTGGGAACAGCAGATCATGTTTTCAGCTGGAACAGACTATTATGGGTAAGCGTGATTTCAGTCAGTTCAGTTCAGTCGCTCAGTCGTGTCCGACTCTTTGCAACCCCATGAAAAGTGTGATTTACGTAAATCCAATTTATAGATTTTGGGTTTTATAGTAATATACTGTATTTGTCTAGCAAAAGGAACCAACTTGTACAACCATCACCTCGTTTTATCTTTAACATCTATGTCAATTTTCTTAGCTATAAATGCAGGTGACACCTACCGACCCTCTAGGCTTAGTTTGTTGAAGGTTCATCCTGCTGCTGCTGCTGCTGTTAAGTCGCTTCAGTTGTGTCCGACTCTGTGCGACCCCATAGATGGCAGGCCACCAGGCTCCCCCGTCCCTGGGATTTTCCAGGCAAGAGTACTGGAGTGGGGTGCTATTGCCTTCTCTGATGAAGAATGAATCTGCTGGACAATTCAAGGACTAAGTTCAACCCTCTTTCTTCCCATTCGGTTTGAAAGATAGGTATCTTTGCTTCAAAGAAATACTTAAAAAGAAGCTTCATTAAGTGGCAAGCTCTCTTTTAACTTAAACTATTAAAAAAAAACAACAACCCAAAACATTATTCTTGTTTCCAAGGGGGAAAAAAAAAAAGTAAAACCTTGCTTCAGCAATTTACACTAGCTAGTTGGGTCCCCGGGATGAACACACATCCTTCCATCTTTGCCTGTCTCCCCAGTCTCACTGCAGCTGCTGGGGCAGGTTTAGCCCACTCACATCCTAGAAGGTATAAACTTGATACGCTTTCATGAAATACTATCTGTGTGAAGTGAGCTCTTTGGTCCATAGTCTTCCCTGCCAAAGCTAAGGAAATATTAAGGAACACCTCTAAGCAGATAAATATTGGATGAAGTTTATATAATTTAAAGTCACACACCTGTTTAACCCTTTCACTCAATGGAGAGACAGGCAAAACTTACACAGTTATGGCTTCCTTATTTGCATAAGGTAGAGCTTGGGAATTAAGGGAATATTAATTGATGTTTGTTCATTTTCTTCTAGCTTTATAGCATAAATCTCTATACCCTCTTGTAACCATATGGAAGGAAAATGCTGAAATGGAATTGGGATCAGTTGTTATCTGTATATCAGGTATCGGGGTTCAGATGTTGAACAAGGCTGTTACTGTCACAAACAATAACAGAAATAATAATACCACCAGTGGATATTTCTTTACTTACTGTATGCAAAGTTATATTCTATAAACACTTTACTGTATGCAAAGTTATATTCTAAACCCTTTTAATCCACTTTAATTTTCATAACAAACTTGTTGTTGTTCAGTCACTAAGTTGTGTCCGACCCTTTGGGACCCCATGGACTGCTGCACACCAGTCTTCCCTGTCTTTCATTGTCTCCTGGAGTTTGCTCAAACTCATGTCCATTGAGTCAATGATGCCATTCAACTATAACAAACTTATGAGGTTGGTATTACTATTATCTCTTTTAGAGAAAATGAAAACTGAGGCACAGAGAGGTTGCATTCCTTGCTCAAGATCTTTCAGTTTATAAATAGTAGAATCATGATTCAGACATGAGAAAGCCTACCTCAGATGTCTAACCTCTGTTCCCGTCCTGGTGAGACAGGCAGACAGTTGATAAGTCTTTTGAAGTAGGATGAATTCTATGGGAGCCTGGAAAAGGGTAAATTAGCCTGGACAAGGGGAAGGCTTTGCTGAGGAAATATCCTTCTGGGTGAAACATAAACATAGGTGCATAGATGCTCTCTAGGTGGTGTACATGGACAAGAATATTCCAGCATGTGCAGTGGCCATCAGGCTGTAGAGAATATGGCTGTTTTGAGGAACAGCTGTTAGATGGGATGGAGAGAGTGAAAGAGAGTGTCATATAGAGTAAGGCTGGCAGAGACTGGGTAAGGAGGGCTCTGCAGGTCCAACTTCAAGGACATGGGGCTTTGTGATTTGTAAGAGAGATGTATTTGGTCTGTGTTCCATTCCTGGCCACAGAGCTCCTTAAACCCTTGGAATTTTCTCAGTGATGAGAGTGATAAAAGTATCTTGTTTATGTTAATTTTGGAAAGCCCATAGGTAACCAAAGGATGGGGCTCCTTGCCAGGGCAGTGAACCATATGATTAGAGATTTCCAAACTATAGTCTTGTTCTAGGACCTTGGGAGGAGAGAGAGGCTGGGGATTGAGTTCATCTACCTAGACCAGTAATTTACTCAATTGTACCTATGCAGTGAAGCCTCCAGCCATAAAAACTCAAAAGGTGGAGTTTCAAAGAGCTTCTGGATAGGTGAGCATGTGGAGATGTGGGGAGGAGCATGTGCCCAGAAAGAACATGGGAGCTCCCAGCCCATTCCCACAGACCTTGCCCTGTTTATCTGTTCATCTGTATCTTTTATAATATCCTTTAAAATAGATGCAGGTAAGTAACTGTTTCTTTGTATTCTGTGAGTCACCGTAGCAAGTTAATTGAACCCAAGGAGAAATAATGAGAACCTCCAATCTATAGCCAGTTGGTCAGAAGCACAGGTAACAGCCTGCACTTGAAACTGGCATCTGATGGGGGAGGAGCCAGTTTTGTGGGACTGAGCTCTTAACTTGTGGGAATCTGACATTATCTCCAGGTAAGCAGTTCAGAATTGAGCTAACTGCTTGATAGTGCAGAAAAAAAAATACATATTGGAGAGAACATTAAATGTTAAGAATTAAGGGCAAGGCAAGCATTAAACTGATTAGAACTATGAGACTGATGTGGTAAGATGAGAGTTTTGAAAAGACGTTTCTGATGAATCACAGAAGACGAGAGTACATGTAGAGTGCAGTCAGGAGGTGGTTGCTCTGGTCCAGCTGAGAGATGATGGTGGCCTGGATCAGCACAGGAGCAGTGAGGATGGAGAGAAGCTCAAGAGCTTCCTAGGAAGCTGAGGGTAGATATCTTTGATGGAGGAATCAATAACAGTGCTCGAGTTAAGAGTGAGGAGAAACTTGCAAACTGACCAGTCAGGACCTTGGGGAAACTATGTACAGCGGACCTTATTTGGTCAAGAGAAGGATTGTGCAAGAGGAAATGGATGACTTGTGTCATGGCCCAATTAGGGAATGACTCTTGTGAAGGGAATGGAGACACACACACACCCACGTGCGTGCATGCTTGTGTTTTTATATATCTATATCTGTATATACTTACACATATCCAATTTGTTGTTGTGGAGGTTAGATCTCCCAAGTTAAGGTAATTTCAGGACCGAATTGGTGCCTGCTGTCCTCTTGAGTGTTGTGTTATCAGTAAGTTCCACCATCACTATTTCCTCTTTGAGTCAAAGCACAGAGTGATCTGAAAGTATCTGACGACATGGGAGAGACACATGAATGCCACATCTATACAAAACAGCCGGCTGGATTCAAGAGGAAAAGTAGTACTTATCCACATGGATGTCAGTTCCAGTTTTCTCTCTCCCTTGAGCTGATCCTGTCCACCTCAGAAGATCTTCCTGTCTTTGTCTAGAACATCTCTGAAAGTTTCATTCTGATCGTCACTATTTCTGATGAGGTGTTTTCTGCTGAACATTTGGAACTGGGTAGGGTGAGATAAATTCCAAGCAAATGGGAAGTTTTTGAAGTCTGTATAATACCAGCAGCTCCACTCCACTGTATAGACCTTCGAGGAAATTTGTGTGCCGCAGGGCAGATGCCTGAGGAATTTGTTTTTGACGTTTTATCAAGCTTTTCAAACCTCTGCTTGTAGCAGCCATTTTAGTGATCATGCATGAAAGTGTGTAATTGCCAGTGGTCTTGGGTTAACCTCAGTTATAAGGGGGATTATTTTGGGAGGAGTTAAATATGGTATTTGAAAAACTGAGAAATGACAGTCTCCCACAACACTAGCGTTTGTGAAGGAAAGAGAGTTGGGCCAGACTTGGATGAACTCGATGGATTAAATACTTTGTCTTAGTCCTGACTCAGGGTTGTTATTTGTGGTTGCTTACTTTATTTTTATTGTTAAAGTGTCCTATTTAATGTGCCAAACTTTGCTCTATGCACCATCGTGTATGGCTTTTAGGGAAAGACATTAAAAAAAGAGAGAGAAACATGAACCAGCTTACATTAGGGATTCCTGAGAAACTGATGGTTATGAGAACATGTAGAACATTTACACTTTATGGTCATACTTTGCTTCGTACTTTTCAGGATGCTCCTCTAACTACAATATGTTATTGTGGTTTCTTCAGATCAGCGTCTGCAGTTGTTTTCTGTACCTGGTTCTGGTCTGCCTCTCATGATGGAATACTGGGGCGTGAGAACAGATCCTTCTTCTTTGCTGTCTCCCCAGCACCTAGAGCAACATCCAACACAGCTGACACAGAGCAAGCATTCAAAAAATTTTAGTCGAGTAAAATGAATGAAAAAATTTATCTTCCAAATATCAGTAATGACTATATAAAATTTGGTGTGCTACCATTTATGTACATTTGCTTTTGCTTTGTGACCAGGTTTTCACCCAGGTTTTATAGTAGTTGGTTATTCAGGGAGAAGTTGATGGGCTACTTTTATTTTTAAAGAGAGGGGATACTGCCATAATTAGGTTGAAACTGTAAGGGCACTTATATACTTGTCCTGCATCAGTGGTAACTTTTTTGTTTTATAATAAAAAGCCACCATAAATGATTATTCCCACATCTGAGGCAGACACTCTGGCACCTGCAAGGGCTTGGCTGAGATCCTGGGCCCCTGCCAGGAGAAAGGGCTTTGTCCTTTCCCCCTTCCCCACTTCATTCTACTGTCCTGCCCCAGGCTGCAGTCCCAGCAGTAAGTAAGCTGTGGTAGCAAGTCATTTTGGCAGTGGCAAGTATAACATATTTTGACTGGTGATTTCTGCATGATTTGTATGACTTTCTATATGACAGTAGTCACAACAAAAACATTTCATGACTTGTGTCTAAAGTTATCAGTCAACTGGAGCTGTGAAAATCAGTTTGCATATGTCAACAATTTAATCTTCTAATATACTTGCCAATGAAAAACCAACACTAGAATTATTTTTCTGTATTTATTGACTAGAAGAAAGATATGGCTATCAAGTGCACTGATTGAAAAATCTTTAAAATCCCAATCTTTAAGTTGGGACCATATGTGTGTTTTCTTTCCCTAGCCAAATCTATTTGCACATTTATCCACACATGTGTATATGTACACACACAGCATACAGTTACACTGATGAGTGTTTGTGTTACATTCGTATGTGCCCACGCAGAGCACATGTGCTTCATGCATATGCATGAACTTTGAAATGTAAGGATGTCAGGGAGGTTCCCTTTTAACTGAGAATAATACAATTATCTACATTCCAGGCTCCTAGTAAGGATTAAATTGGTTATTGTGTATATAGTCCTTAGGACAGTGCCTAGCACGTAGTAGGTCTTTTATAAATACCAGCTTTCTTTATTTTCAAGTATATCTTCATCTGTCAGCCTAAGCAAAAGACTACTGGTCTCTCTGTCACTTCTTCCTGTAACAGTTTAGCTTCAAAGGCAGAGTGGTGAAGTCTCAAAATTATTGTGTAATTGGGAGGTCCGTTGACATATTTACTGTTCTTCTAAAACCAGTTTTTATACATCTGGGATCTATCAGTGTATGTATTGGGTTAACCAAAATGTTTGGGGTTTTTTTTGGTAAAAAATCCAAATGAAAGTTTTGGCCAGCCCAATATTTTAAATTCATAGCCATTTATTAGATACCTTAGTAATACTGATTTCTGTTACAATAAAACATTTCTCTTTCTCAGTGACCATTATTCCCTGATGTCCATCAGAGTTTTCAGTGAGTGTGTCAACTACAAGTTTGGAAGAGAACAAACTGTCTGTTTATTAAGAAAAAATAGGTGAGATATCTTCCATGGTCTTCATGTGTGTGTCTCTCCAAAATTCATATGTTGAAATCCTAACCCTAAAGGTGATGGTATTAGTTGGTGGGGGTCTTTGCAAGGCATGTAAGTCATGAGGGTAGAACTCTCATGTGTATTTTATAAATGCTTTTTAAAAGAAGCTCCAGAGAGATACCTAATCCCTTTCATTACGTGGGAATCCAACAAAAAGTCTGTAACCTAGAAGAAGGCCCTCACCCAAATACAGCTGTGCTGGCACCTTGATCCTGGACTTTCCAGCCTTTAGAACTGAGAACAACATGCTTGTTGTTTATAAGCTATGCAGTCTGTGGTATTTTTTTATAGCAGCATGAATGGACTAAGATTGCATTTAGGTCACCAGGTGGAGAGAAAACAATACAAAAGAACCTAGAAGAGTTTGGAAACATAGGGAAGTTAATATGTCAGTATACACACTCACACCTGGAAAGAAAATGACAGGGGCACATACTATTTTAAGAAAGATTACAGTAAGTAAGGATGGTACTCACGGGGGGAAAAGTATGGATCATTAATCAAAATGAGTATATGAACTGGTGATGTGAAAGTGCTGATTAAGTTGTTCTGAATAATTGGATTTTTGTTGGAATAGGTAAGTAGCTCATCCTGAACAAAAAGTGCTGGGGATTCTACAGCTCATGTCATTTTATAGATTAAAAATGAAGGCCAGGTGAAGATTACAGAGTTAGCGCAAGCATGTGTACCAAAACCAGACTCTGACATGGGGGGAAGGAATGCTCCCCCTACCAATAACAGTTCTTTAACAGTGATAGCATGGAGTGGAACAAATGGATGTGAAATGTTGACCTCAGCTCTCTGAGAATAATTCCAGCCCCCAAGCTCAAAGTGTTAGTCTATAGAATATTCTTAATAAAATGCTTTTCTTGTTTTATAAGTGAAGACACTCAGCTTTACATATCTGCTTCGGGTAGGGTTTTTTTGGGCATGTTCAGGAAAGTGGCCTGTTCTTAGATCCAAACCACAGGAGTGTATTCAGGGCCTCTTTGAGCATGGCTGTTTTTGTGATTGGACTCGCATGCATTGTTTAGAAAACTATTTTATCTCTGTAGAAGACTATAGAAGGCATTAATATTTAGGGCATTATATTGACTTTTAAAAACTATATGGGTAAGGAGCATTGAGTTTGAGGATAGTACCTGAGTTACAGAAAGGGGACATTGGGGCTGCTGGACTGGATGGTCACCTACTTTATTCATGTTGCATCTTTTTTTCTTTTGAATCATTTGGGGGAAAGGTAGTGTTTTGGTAGCTTTTTAGACTTTGATTTGGAGATTTGGAAAGGCAGTGTTTTATTGGATGAAGGCATTTAATTATACTTACGTAAGTATTGTTCAGTTGCTAAGTCACATCCAACTCTTGGCAACCCCATGGACTGTAGCCTACTTGGATCTTCTGTCCTCACCTCCTGGAATTAGCTCAAATTCATGTCCATTGAGTTGGTGATGCCGTCCAACCATCTTATCCTCTGTCACCCCCTTTTCTTCCTGTCCTCAGTCTTTCCCAGCATCAGGGTCTTTTCCAGTGAGTCAGTTCTTCACATCAGATGGTCAAAGTATTCAGCTTCAGCAACAGTTCTTCCAGTGAATATTCAGGGTTGATTTTGTTTAGGATTGACTGGTTTGATCTCATTGCAGTGCAAGGGACTCTGAAGAGTCTTCTCCAACACCACAATTTGAAACCATCAGTTCTTCTTTATGGTTTAACTCTCAAATCCGTACATGACCACTGGAAAAACCATCAGATCAGATCAGTCGCTAGTCGTGTCCGACTCTTTGCGACCCCATGAATCGCAGCACGCCAGGCCTCCCTGTCCATCACCAACTCCTGGAGTTCACTGAGACACGTCCATCGAGTCAGTGATGCCATCCAGCCATCTCATCCTCTGTTGTCCCCTTCTCCTCCTGCCCCCAATCCCTCCCAGCATCAGAGTCTTTTCCAATGAATCAACTCTTCGCATGAGGTGGCCAAAGTACTGGAGTTTCAGCTGTAGCATCATTCCTTCCAAAGAAATCCCAGGGCTTATCTCCTTCAGAATGAACTGATTGGATCTCCTTGCAGTCCAAGGGACTCTCAAGATTCTTCTCCAGCACCACAGTTCAAAAGCATCAATTCTTCGGCGCTCAGCCTTCTTCCCAGTCCAACTCTCACATCCATACATGACCACTGGAAAAACCATAGCCTTGACTAGACGAACCTTTGTTGGCAAAGTAATGTCTCTGCTTTTGAATATGCTATCCAGGTTGGTCATAACTTTCCTTCCAAGGAGTAAGCGTCTTTTAATTTCATGGGTACAGTCACCATCTGTAGTGATTTTGGAGCCCAGAAAAATAAAGTCTTGACACTGTTTCCACTGTTTCCCCATCTATTTCCCATGAAGTGATGGGACCGGATGCCATGATCTTCGTTTTCTGAATGCTGAGCTTTAAGCCAACTTTTTCACTCTCCACTTTCACTTTCATCAAGAGGCTTTTGAGTTCCTCTTCACTTTCTGCCATAAGGGTGGTGTCATCTGCATATCTGAGGTTATTGATATTTCTCCTGGCAATCTTGATTCCAGCTTGTGCTTCTTCCAGCCCAGCATTTCTCATGATGTACTCTGCATAGAAGTTAAATAAGCAGGGTGACAATATACAGCCTTGACGAACTCCTTTTCCTATTTGGAACCAGTCTGTTGTTCCATGTCCAGTTCTAACTGTTGCTTCCTGACCTGCATACAAATTTCTCAAGAGGCAGGTCAGGTGGTCTGGTATTCCCATCTCTTTCAGAATTTTCCACAGTTTATTGTGATCCACACAGTCAAAGGCTTTGGCATAGTCAATAAAGCAGAAATAGATGTTTTGCTGGAGTTCTCTTGCTTTTTCTATGATCCAGCGGATGTTGGCAATTTGATCTCTGGTTCCTCTGCCTTTTCTAAAACCAGCTTGAACATCAGGAAGTTCACGGTTCACATATTGCTGAAGCCTGGCTTGGAGAATTTTGAGCATTACTTTACTAGCATGTGAGACGAGTGCAATTGTGCGGTAGTTTGAGCATTCTTTGGCATTGCCTTTCTTTGGGATTGGAATGAAAACTGACCTTTTCCAGTCCTGTGGCCACTGCTGAGTTTTCCAAATTTGCTGGCATATTGAGTGCAGCACTTTCACAGCATCATCTTTCAGGATTTGGAATAGCTCAACTGGAATTCCATCACCTCCACTAGCTTTGTTCGTAGTGATACTTTCTAAGGCACACTGGACTTCACATTCCAGGATGTCTGGCTCTAGGTCAGTGATCACACCATCGTGATTATCTGGGTCATGAAGATCTTTTTTGTACAGTTCTTCTGTGTATTCTTGCCATCTCTTCTTAATATCTTCTGCTTCTGATAGGTCCATACTATTTCTGTCCTTTATCGAGCCCATCTTTGCATGAAATGTTCCTTTGGTATCTCTGATTTTCTTGAAGACATCTCTAGTCTTTCCCATTCTGTTGCATTGATTTCCTCTATTTTCCTCTATTTCTTTGCATTGATCGCTGAAGAAGGCTTTCTTATCTTTTCTTGCTATTCTTTGGAACTCTGCATTCAGATGTTTATATCTTTCCTTTTCTCCTTTGCTTTTCGCTTCTCTTCTTTTCACAGCTATTTGTAAGCCCTCCCCAGACAGCCTTTTTGCTTTTTTGCATTTCTTTTCCATGGGGATGGTCTTGATCCCTATCTCCTGTACAATGTCATGAACCTCATTCCATAGTTCATCAGGCACTCTATCAGATCTAGGCCCTTAAATCTATTTCTCACTTCCACTGTATAATCATAAGGGATTTGATTTAGGTCATACCTGAATGGTCTAGTGGTTTTCCCTACTTTCTTCAATTTAAGTCTGAATTTGGCAATAAGGAGTTCATGGTCTGAGCCACAGTCAGCTCCTGGTCTTGTTTTTGCTGACTGTATAGAGCTTCTCCATCTTTGGCTGCAAAGAATATAATCAGTCTGATTTCGCTGTTGGCCATCTGGTGATGTCCATGTGTAGAGTCTTCTCTTGTGTTGTTGGAAGAGGGTGTTTGTTATGACCAGTGCATTTTCTTGGCAAAACTCTATTAGACTTTGCCCTGCTTCATTCCATATTCCAAGGCCAAATTTGCCTGTTACTCCAGGTGTTTCTTGACTTCCTACTTTTGCATTCCAGTCCCCTGTAATGAAAAGGACATCTTTTTTGGGTGTTAGTTCTAAAAGGTCTTGTAGGTCTTCATAGAACCGTTCAACTTCAGCTTCTTCAGCGTTACTGGTTTGGGCATAGACTTGGATTACTGTGATATTGAATGGTTTGCCTTGGAAACGAACAGAGATCATTCTGTCGTTTTTGAGATTGCATCCAAGTACTGCATTTCGGACTCTTTTGTTGACCATTATGGCTACTCCATTTCTTCTGAGGGATTCCTGCCCACAGTAGTAGATATAATGGTCATCTGAGTTAAATTCACCCATTCCAGTCCATTTTATTTCGCTGATTCCTAGAATGTCGACGTTCACTCTTGCCATCTCCTGTTGGACCACTTCCAATTTGCCTTGATTCATGGACCTGACATTCCAGGCTCCTATGCAATATTGCTCTTTACAGCATCGGACCTTGCTTCTATCACCAGGCACATCCACAGCTGGGTATTGTTTTTGCTTTGGCTCCATCCCTTCATTCTTTCTGGAGTTATTTCTCCACTGATCTCCAGTAGCATTTTGGGCACCTACTGACCTGGGGAGTTTCTCTTTCAGTACCCTATCATTTTGCCTTTTCATGCTGTTCATGGGGTTCTCGAGGCAAGAATACTGAAGTGGTTTGCCATTCCCTTCTTCAGTGTACCACATTCTGTCAAATCTCTCCACCATGACCCGCCCGTCTTGGGTTGCCCCATAGCCATGGCTTAGTTTCATTGAGTTAGACAAGGCTGTGGTCCTAGTGTGATTAGATTGACTAGTTTTCTGTGAGTATGGTTTCAGTGTGTTTGCCCTCTGATGCCCTCTTGCAACACCTACCGTCTTACTTGGGTTTCTCTTAACCTTGGGTGTGGGGTATCTCTTCACGGTTGCTCCAGCAAAGCACAGCCATTGCTCCTTACCTTGGATGAGGGGTATCTCCTCACCGCTGCCCTTCCTGACCTTCAATGTGGGATAGTTCCTCTAGGTCCTCCTGCGCCCGCGCAGCCATGGCTCCGGGTAACTCCTCTCGTGGCTGCCCCTGGCCTCAGGCGTGGGTTGCTCCTCCCGGCCGCCGCCCCTGGCCTCGGGCGTGGGGGTGTTGGGTAGCTCCTCCCGGCCGCTGCCCCTGACCTCGGACTCGGGGCAATACTTACCTTTGTCATATATTTTGTTTTAACCCTTACAGATCACACTTCATGGTATTTAAGTAGAAATAAATACTGAAAATAATAGACATTGGTAGTAATAGAGAAGTTTGAGGACCACAAATCAATGATTTTGATGATAGAGTCTGATGAATATTTAGATCTGCACCCTTTCTTAGCATCCTGAGTATTCTGAGAAGCAATTTAAAAACTTGGTATTTGGTCTCAGCTGACCTGGTTTTCTAAATCTCTGCTCTGAAAGGTGTGTCTCTGAGGTCTGCAAAATAGATGTAATGATGCCTGTTTCACAGTTTTTAAAAACACTTTCATGGATATATATTTAACATACCATAAAATACACCAATTTAAAGTGTGCAGTAATCTTAGTATATTGCAGCTGGCACCACGATCACTTTTAGAACACTTTATCACCACCAAAGAAACCGATAGGAGTCAGTTCCCAATTCCTCCCTTAGTTCCCCAGCTCTAGGCAACTGTTAATCTACATTCTGTCTTGGTGGATTTGCCTGTCCTCCACATTTTATGTAAATGGAATCATACACTATGTTGTGCTTTGTGACTATCTTCTTTCACTTAGCATATTATCTTCAGGGTTTCATCCATGTTTTTACTACCAAATTACACTCCATTGTATAGATATGCCACGTTATTTATCCATTTATCAGTTGACGGATGCAGTGATGTTCTGTGAAAATTGAGTAAGAGAGAAAATAAGTAAGGCGCTCGATGATGTCTTGCACATATAAGCTGTATGTTGACCTTTGAATAACACAGAGGTTTGAGTGCCAGCCTTCTGCACGGTTGAAAGTCCCTGTGTCATTTTACAGTCGGCCTTCCATATCTACATTTCCCTATCTCTGGATTCATCCATGGCCTGTAATAGTGTAGGACAGAAAGAAAGAAATGAACATATCAGTGGACCCTGGCAGTTCAAATGTATTGGTCAGGGGTCCACTGTATATTTCTATTGTTTCTCTTCGTCTGATTTGGACAGTCTCTTCGTGTAAATTGTCAGCAGCTCCTTTTGTCTTAGGAGGCAAGAAAGTGATCTTAGTGAACAGACTATTTCTCTGCCAGATCTCTCATGTTGGTTCTTGGTTCACTGAGGACCCTGGGTGGGCACTCATTTGATACTAGAATTCACACTGTTTCTCAGCAGTCAGAAGTGTTCACACAGTACCAGCCGTGCTCATTGTCATTACAGATGCTCTGTACATAAGTGTAAATGCTAGATTTAAAGAGATTGAAAGCAGGATGCATTGTAGCTTACACAGATGTCAGCTAATTTAGTGCAGATCCTCATTCTGAACCTGAGCATTGACACCAGTGTTAGGCTGTGGGGTAGTTACATCATTCGCAGGAATTGCAGGGAAACAGGGCTTTGGCAGTTCCACGCTTGCTGACTTCACAGAGCACAGAAAACTGCTGAGGGCTTATGCAATATTAGACAGAAAGTTACCATTACACACACGGGCATCTTGCCAAGAAAAGCCACTGACTACGTCAGTTCAAGGATTTGGGATTATAAAGTACGAAAGGACAAAATTCTAGTGAAGTAGATTGTTCTTAAGACCAAGGAGAAATCTAAAAGCTTTGATTTCTATTCTGTCAGTTGTCGAAATGCTATGGAACTCAATTATCAAAAATAACGCTTCTGAATTTCTGCTTAAGATACTATAATATAAAAATAAAGTTCTAAACAAAACCCAAATGTAGAGGAATTCCATCACCTCCACTAGCTTTGTTCATAGTGATGGACTTTGCTTTCCAGGATGTCTGGCTCTAGGTGAGTGATCATACCATCGTGGTTATCTCAGTCAGAAGATCTTTTTTGTATAGTTTTTCTGTGATTCCTGAGTTGGGATGATCTGCTGGAGAAGAGATAGGCTACCCACTCTAGTATTCTTGGGCTTCCCTTATGGCTCATCTGGTAAAGAATCCACCTGTAATGTGGGAGACCTGGGTACAATCCCTGGGTTGGGAAGATCCCCTGTAGAAGGGAAGGGCTACCCACTCCAGTATTCTGGCCTGGAGAATTCCATGGAGTATACAGTCCATTCAGATGCTTATATCTTTCCTTTTCTCCTTTGCTTTTCGTGTCTCTTCTTTACACAGCTATTTGTAAGGCCTCCCCAGACAACCATTTTGCTTTTTTGCATTTCTTTTCCATGGGGATGGTCTTTATCCCTGTCTCCTGTACAGTGTCACGAACCTTATTCCATAGTTCATCAGGCACTCTATCTATCAGATCTAGTCCCTTAAATCTATTTCTCACTTCCACTGTATAATCATAAGGGATTTGATTTAGGTCCTACCTGAATGGTCTAGTGGTTTTCCCTACTTTCTTCAATTTAAGTCTGAATTTGGCAATAAGGAGTTCATGGTCTGAGCCACAGTCAGCTCCTGGTCTTGTTTTTGCTGACTGTATAGAGCTTCTCCATCTTTGGCTGCAAAGAATATAATCAATCTGATTTCGCTGTTGACCATCTGGTGATGTCCATGTGTAGAGTCTTCTCTTGTGTTGTTGGAAGAGGGTGTTTGTTATGACCAGTGCATTTTCTTGGCAAAACTCTATTAGACTTTGCCCTGCTTCATTCCATATTCCAAGGCCAAATTTGCCTGTTACTCCAGGTGTTTCTTGACTTCCTACTTTTGCATTCCAGTCCCCTGTAATGAAAAGGACATCTTTTTTGGGTGTTAGTTCTAAAAGGTCTTGTAGGTCTTCGTAGAACCGTTCAACTTCAGCTTCTTCAGCGTTACTGGTTTGGGCATAGACTTGGATTACTGTGATATTGAATGGTTTGCCTTGGAAACGAACAGAGATCATTCTGTCATTTTTGAGATTGCATCCAAGTACTGCATTTCGGACTCTTTTGTTGACCATTATGGCTACTCCATTTCTTCTGAGGGATTCCTGCCCGCAGTAGTAGATATAATGGTCATCTGAGTTAAATTCACCCATTCCAGTCCATTTTATTTCGCTGATTCCTAGAATGTCGACATTCACTCTTGCCATCTCCTGTTGGACCACTTCCAATTTGCCTTGATTCATGGACCTGACATTCCAGGTTCCTATGCAATATTGCTCTTTACAGCATCGGACCTTGCTTCTATCACCAGGCACATCCACAGCTGGGTATTGTTTTTGCTTTGGCTCCATCCCTTCATTCTTTCTGGAGTTATTTCTCCACTGATCTCCAGTAGCATATTGGGCACCTACTGACCTGGGGAGTTTCTCTTTCAGTACCCTATCATTTTGCCTTTTCATGCTGTTCATGGGGTTCTCGAGGCAAGAATACTGAAGTGGTTTGCCATTCCCTTCTTCAGTGTACCACATTCTGTCAAATCTCTCCACCATGACCCGCCCGTCTTGGGTTGCCCCATAGCCATGGCTTAGTTTCATTGAGTTAGACAAGGCTGTGGTCCTAGTGTGATAAGATTGACTAGTTTTCTGTGAGTATGGTTTCAGTGTGTTTGCCCTCTGATGCCCTCTTGCAACACCTACTGTCTTACTTGGGTTTCTCTTACCTTGGACGTGGGGTATCTCTTCACAGCTGCTCCAGCCAAGTGCAGCCACAGCTCCTTACCTTGGACAAGGGGTGTCTCCTCACTGCCACCCCTCCTGACCTTGAACATGGAATGAATGAAAGATATAAACACCTGAATGCAGAGTTCCAAAGAATAGCAAGAAGAGATAAGCAAGCCTTCCTCAGCGATCAGTGCATAGAAATAGAGGAAAACAACAGAATGGGAAAGACTAGAGATCTCTTCAAGAAAATCAGAGATACCAAGGGAACATTTCATACAGAGATGGGCTTGATAAAGGACAGAAATGGTATGGACCTAACAAAAACAGAAGATATTAAGAAGAGATGGCAAGAATACACAGAAAAACTGTACAAAAAAGATCTTCACGACCCAGATAATCATGATGGTGTGATCACTGACCTAGAGCCAGACATCCTGGAATGTGAAGTCCAGTGGGCCTTAGAAAGCATCATACGAACAAAGCTAGTGGAGGTGATGGAATTCCAGTTCAAATCCTGAAAGGTGATGCTGTGAAAATGCTGCACTCAATATGCCAGCAAATTTGGAAAAGTCAACAGTGGCCACAGGACTGGAGAAGGTCAGTTTTCATTCCAATCCCAAAGAAAGGCAATGCCAAAGAATCCTCAAACTACCGCACAATTGCACTCGTCTCACATGCTAGTAAAGTAATGCTCAAAATTCTCCAAGCCAGGCTTCAGCAATACGTGAACCGTGAACTCTCAGATGTTCAAGCTGGTTTTAAAAGAGGCAAAGGAACCAGAGATCAAATTGCCAACATCTGCTGGATCATCAAAAAAGCAAGAGAGTTCAAGAAAAACATCTATTTCTTGTTTATTGACCATACCAAAGCCTTTGACTGTGTGGATCACAATAAACTGTGGAAAATTCTGAAAGAGATGGGAATACCAGACCACCTGACCTGCCTCTTGAGAAACCTATATGCAGGTCAGGAAGCAACAGTTAGAACTGGACATGGAACAACAGACTGGTTCCAAATAGGAAAAGGAGTTCGTCAAGGCTGTATATTGTCACCCTGCTTATTTAACTTCTATGCAGAGTACATCATGAGAAACGCTGGGCTGGAAGAAGCACAAGCTGGAATCAGGATTGCTGGGAGAAATATCAATAAGCTCAGATATGCAGACGACACCACCCTTATGGCAGAAAGTGAAGAGGAACTCAAAAGCCTCTTGATGAAAGTGAAAGTGGAGAGTGAAAAAGTTGGCTTAAAGCTCAGCATTCAGAAAACGAAGATCATGGCATCTGCTCCCATCACTTCAGTGCAAACAGTGTCAGACTTTATTTTTGGGGGCTCCAAAATCACTGCAGATGGTGAGTACAGCCATGAAATTAAAAGACGCTTACTCCTTGGAAGGAAAGTTAATACCAACCTAGATAGCATTTTCAAAAGCAGAGACATTACTTTGCCAACAAAGGTCCATCTAGTCAAGGCTATGGTTTTTCCAGTGGTCATGTATGGATGTGAGAGTTGGACTGTGAAGAAAGCTGAGCACTGAAGAATTGATGCTTTTGAACTGTGGTATTGGAGAAGACTCTTGAGAGTCCCTTGGACTGCAAGTAGGTCCATCCAACCAGTGTATTCTGAAGCAGATCAGCCCTGGGATTTCTTTCGAAGGAATGATGCTACAGCTGAAACTCCAGTACTTTGGCCACCTCATGCGAAGAGTTGACTCATTGGAAAGACTCTGATTCTTGGAGGGATTGGTGCCAGGAAAACGGGATGCCAGAGGATGAGATGGCTGGATGACATCACTGACTTGATGGACATGAGTCTGAGTGAACTCCGGGAGATGGTGATGGGCAGGGAGGCCTGGCGTGGTGTGATTCATGGGGTCACAAAGAGTCGGATATGACTGAGCAACTGAACTGAACTGATAGAGTCTATGGGGTCAGAAAGAGTTGGACATGACTGAATGACTTTCACTTTCATTTTCTGTGTATTTTTGCCACATGTTCTTAGTATCTTCTGCTTCTGTTAGGTCCATGCAATTTCTGTCCTTTATTGTGCCCATCTTTGCATGAAATGTTCCCTTGGTATCTCTAATTTTCTTGCAGAGATATCTAGTCTTTCTCTTTCTGTTGTTTTCCTCCATTTCTTGGCATTGATCACTGAGAAAGGCTTTCTTATCTCCCCATATGCTGGGTCATATGGTTATTCCTTTTTTATTTTTTTAAAGAACTTCCATACTGTTCTCCATAGTAGTATATCCATTTACATTCTCACCAACAGTGTAAGAGAGTTCCTTTTTCTCTATACCCTGTGAATGGAATCTTTTACTAGTAACCAACAGCTGCTCAGCTTCTTATCTTTATCCCTGTAGTAGTCAAGGAGATAAGAAATAGATAAGCAAGTGAAGTGGCTGCCACTCAAGCAAGCCTCTACCAGAATAATTCCAAAGAACTTCTCAGAGTGAATTGCAGTTCACTCAGTCCCACTTCACCAGAGAGCATTGTTCAAAAGATATTCTTTTATTCTTGTACTTAGCCTGCTGGCAAGCATTCCCAAGAGATCTTATGCCTGTGGCCTGTGGATCAAAGATAGTTCTCAAATACTAGGAACTTTGCTGCCAGTTGGAATTAAGCAAATAGGAAATATACCTCCAGAATGTAAGCAAGTTTAAAAACAGCCCAGCTGTAATATTATTTATGCTTTTAAAAGTTTCCCTAAGAAAACTCTTCAATCATATATTTTTGGTAAACAGAATAGGAACAAAACAAAAATATTCTTTTTCATCTCTTTTGAAGGGCTAATCCTTTTAACCTATACTGTGTCTAATGGCTTAGTGGTAAAGATTCTGCCTGCAATGCAAGAAGCATAGAAGATGTGGGAGTGATCCCTGGGCTGGGAAGATCCCCTGGTGAAGAGTATGACAACCTACTCCAGTGTTCTTGCCTGGAAAATCCCCTGGACAGAGGAGCCTGGTGGGCTACAGTCCATAGGGTTGCAAAGAGTCAGACATGACTGAAGCAACTTAGCATGCACGCACATCTTAGTCTAACATCCCTTTAATGTTGCTGTTCATTTCCATTTAAAAACAAGGAAATTGAGACTCAGATGAAATACCTTATATCACTAGAGTAAGTTGCGATGATACCATTTGAAAAGGCAAAATCAAAAACTATTGTTTGTAGATATTATCTTTTTGTTGGCCTAGTGAAGTGAAGTTGCTCAGTTGTGTCCGACTTTTTGCCACACCGTGGACTGTAGCCCACCAGGCTCCTCCATCCATGGTATTCTCCAGGCAAGAATACTGGAGTGGGTTGCCATTTTCTTCTCCAGGGGATCTTCCCGACTCAGGGATTGAACCCAGGTCGCCCACATTGCAGGCAGACGCTTTAACGTCTGGTGCACCATGGAAGCCCTAGCCTTATTTCCTTGTTTTTAAATGGAAATTTCCTTGTTTGTCCTCAATTTCCTTGTTTTTACATGGAAATAAAAGAACAGCAACATTAAAGAGTTGTTAGACTAAGAGATGTGCGTGCATGCTAAGTTGCTTCAGTCATGTCTGGCTCTTTGCAACCCTATGGACTGTAGCCCCCCAGTCTCCTCTGTCTAGGGGATTCTCCAGGCAAGAGTACTGGAGTGGGTTGTTGGCCTAGCCTTATTGTAATTTGGATCCCTGGTGGCCCAGATGGTAAAGCATCTGCCTACAATGCTTAAGACTTGGGTTCAATCCCTTAGTCGGAAAGATCTCCTGGAGAAGGAAATAGCAACCCATTCCAGTATTCTTGCCTGGAAAACCCCATGGGCAGAGGAGCCTGGTGGGCTACAGTCCATGGGGTCCCAAAGAGTCGAACACAACTGAGCAACTTCACTTTCACCACTAGAATGGGCTTCCCAGGTGGCACAGTGGTAAAGAATCCACCTGCCAATGCAGGAGATTCAGGTTCTATCCCTGGGTCAGGAAGATCCCCTGGAGGAGGAAATGGAAACCCATTCCAGTATTCTTGCCTGGAAAATCCCATGAATGGAGAAGCCTGGTGGACTGCAGCCCATGGGATTGCAAAAGAGTGGGACACAGTTTAGAGACTAAAGAACAACAAATCATTAAAAATCACAAGTGATAAAAAAGAGTGTTTATTACCTAGTGTATGTATGTAATGTATATAAAACAAGATATGTGAAGATGAAAGAAAAATGCCTCGAAAGATTGATTCCCCAGTGTCTCATGTCTTATTAGTAATAAAATATATTGAATTCAGTTACTTTGTCAGAAGTTTTTCATGTTTCATTTTATCTAATTCTCCCACAACCATGATGTCAGGTGGGTGCTATTTTTATCCACATTTTTATAGATAAGGCAGCTGAGAGTGGCAAGTTAAAACCACTTGCCTGTGGTCATGAAGCTAGAAATTAGCAAAGCCATTGCTTTTAACCACTATGCAGTTTTCCTTGTCCACTAATCGCCATAGAAAGGTTTAGTTTTTCTACCTCTGTGTTCAAGCCACTAGCAGATATACATTCTAAACCCAGATTTGATTCTGTTTAAATATATTTAATGGCTCCTAATGTTATCAGGAAAGTTTGTATTAATTTTTGAAAAGCTAAGTTGAATGACCTTAGTTGGATGTCATGTTCTCTATGAACCTTCCCTGATGCTAATCTTCTGTGTGTAGCCTAGCCTTTAGGACTTCCCTGCCAATGCTTTGGGCTTCTTTAGAAGCAGTGTCTGGTTCATTTATTGGCCTTTATTTATATTGCTCTCACCAAGTTGGTTCTTCATGCACAGTGGATGGTTAATAGATGTTTATGGAATTGAATTGGTTGTTTGATAAATGTTTGAATTTAATTATGGTATTAACTTTCTGGTGCACACTTCAGGCACTTCAGGAAGGTCATTGCAGCCATTGGTGCCTATTGAGACCCTCAATTTTTCAGGCTGGGAATTGGTGACTTCCTACAAGAGATCAAATGCATGATTGGGGCTGATTTTTTTCTAAATTGTTCAGAACACATGGTATTATTTTTCTCTCTAGAAGAGTGTTAATGATACTGCCACACTTACCAAAATATAAAAACTTTTTATGTGCCACAGGTTTCTGTAGCATACCTTATGTGCAGCTGTATGCATCCCTGGGTTCAGAAAATCAGATTTTCAAAAATCTACTTTATATCCTATTGTATGTAGCTTGAGCAAATGGAAAGAACATGGGTTTTAGAATTAAGTACTGAATCAAATTTTGGTTCGGCTACTTCCTAGCTTCTGATTTAGAGCAAAAAATTTCATTCAATGTAATTTTTTTTTTTTAATGGGAAAGTTACACATTGGCAGCTATTTGCCTGAAATGTGTTAGGAAGTATGTTATTACTTCTTGAAAAGAAATCTATGAGTTCAATGATAATATTTTAGTATATTTTCACTTCAGTTGAATAAATTTTCATTCTAATTTCATTTTAAAAAATGGTATAAGCATACTGAGAATCACCTCTCAGATCACCTTGTAATCAAGCCCTGCAACGTGACTATTTTGAAGGAGTTTGAATAAAGTCATCCACAGATGGTAAAGGTATGTCTCGGCAGTAAGTACCGTATGGACATACTTAGGGCAAATCCCAGATGAGAAAGGGCAGATTTGGAGAAGATCATAGCAGTGAGTACTGTAGTAAATTTACAAGAAAGACTTTTTCTCAGTTCCAGCAGTAATTGCTTTAGATACATATCTAAGTGCAGACTTCAATATTGTGGCAATTTTAGTTCCTCAGCAAAACAGTTTTACACAATTACCAAGGGACTCTCTTAAAATGACCTCCTAAGTCTGCTAACCAGCAGTTGCAGCTAATGATAAGGTCTGCTTATCTTCATGTCCTCCATCCTCTGATCTACCCTTTTGAATTACCCAGATCTTGGTCTTCGGTTTGTTTTTAGGTTCTTTGAGCTGCTATCATGGAACCAGTCTTCCAAGAGCTTCTTCATATCTGATGTGAATTAGGGGCTTATCCTAGAACATTTTGATTTTGAGAGCCCTGATAGTATTAACTTCACATGTTTCTTGATTAGGCTGATAATAGTGAGAATATTCCATGATTGCTTTGTGTCTTAAGGCCCGCCCCTTCTTTTTTTGTAAAGTAACATTGTAATTTTTCAGTGTTCAGAAAATAGAAGGGTTGAAGTTTCTGAATTCTTGGCCTTATGGATTGCAGTTTTGTTTACTTGTGCTCTGAAGTTGCAGAGCCAGAGACACACTGATGCTACCTGAAGAAGCATTTAAAACCTTTGAGGACTGAAATGGAACAATGAGTCTCTCTGATACTATAGAGAATGGACGGTCGCCATCCATTTTGCACTTGGTTCCTTTGAGGATTCAGTATATCCACACAGTGAATTAACTAAGGCTGTTTGAGTAACAGCCAGTGCAATAATGAACACTTTTATGCTTTTTAAAATGACTGTGGGTAGTCTGATCATGGTGATTCCAAAATGGCAGCTGGATTTTCATTGCTCTTCTGGGACTTGTGTTGAGAAATATGCTTTTAGCTGATATTCCCCTTAAATAGGAATTCATTAGGGGTATCCATTAGCCAATGAACTATAAGAAAAAAGGGCACTTTAGTTATTTTAGAGAGGAAAATGCTATTAGCAATTTATATGCTAGGTGAATTTGAAGAATTCTTCCCCCATCCCAATCTGGAAAATTGATTTTAAAGTCATTCTATTTTATTTAGAAAGAAGGAAAAGTGGATCATTTTAGTAGCTTTAAGTCTTGTGTTTCTGCTATATTTATCCAAAGTATTCAAATTTTAATTTCTATGTACCTTATTTGCAAATTGGTTTTTCTTGCACTTTTATGGCAGTTTCTTATTTCTAAGGATCGAAGCTTTTTAATGTACTTCTCCCTGCAAGGGATAACATTTATGTATCTCTTCTTCCTAAAACTATTAAAGAAAGTGTAAAAATGTAAATTTATACCTGTGATGTTTATCTTTTAAATATTTTGTCCTACACAGACTTTCTGGTATAAAAATAGCAAAAGGATACTAATCAAATGAAAGCAATAAATCCTGAACACTCACTAAACTATTAAGATGTTGTAATTTCACATGGAATTAGTTGGTGGGCAGTGGCAGGTGTACGAGGTCTTCCCCTTCAAACATCAGTGAGGTTGGGACAATTTAGGGGGAGGATATTAATTCTTGAGTAGTGAAGGTTGTTTTTTTTGTTTTGTTTTTGTTTTTTTTTTCTCGTTTTTCTCTGTTATTTAAAATGTAAGTACAGAGAAGCATGGTAAATTAAATGAAAATATGTTGCGTTTAACTTTGAATCATAATGCTGTCTAACGTGTGTGACCCTGGGCGTGAGTTGTTGCCTTTCTGTGTCAGTTTCTCCATCATCAGAATTGTAGCTTTGGACTAGATCGTGGTTCCCTTTTATGTGTTTTCTTGGGAAATGTGGTAGCACCCTAGCAGCCTTATAAAGTCACAGCATAAATACAGTAAGCGTGTGTCTTATTACCTGTCTTCCAGATCTACTTTACAAGGTTTTTGGCAAAACCTTAATTTTATATTAAAACAAACATATTGATGACTAAAAGGAATATGAATGTATTCATACATATACATACATGAATGTATGTATGTAACACCAAAATTGAAAGAATTATGTATGTAACACCCAAACTGAAAGAAGAATTATGCTAACAGCAGGCCACAGAAAGAGTCCTCTTATTTTTTTTTTAATTTTCATTTATTTTTGACTGTGCTGGGTCTTTATTGCTGCACACGGACTTTCTCTAGTTGTGACTAGCAAGGGCTACTCTCTAGTTTCATTGTGCAAGCTTCTCATTGCAGTGGCTTCTGTTGCAGAGCAGATGCTTGGGCTTCAGTGGTTGTGGATCCTGGGTTTAGTTGCCCTGAGGTATGTGGAATCTTCCTAGACCAAGGATCAAATCCGTATCCCCTGTATTGGCAGGCAGATTCTTAACCATTGGACCACCAGCGATGTCCATCCTCTTGTTTTATATTCACTCTTTTCTATCGTTAAGGGTGCTTTGTTGGAAAAATTTTAGGATCAGTGCATTAGATGACAGTTTCTTCTTCTGAAGTTATGAAACCATTGAATCCATTTACACTTTGAATTCTTCTCCTCCCTGTCATAAATCAGTGGCATTTTTCTGAAGCAGGGTTCGTGTATTTTATTTTCATGAAACCTCTCGATGTTGTTTGATAAGATCTCTGCTTAGAGATCTTGTCCTGAATGGAGGGTGCTTAGTGTTGAAACTGAGGGCTGGTGGGTGAGAGATTAAGAGCAATTCTATAAGCACACTAGTCTCATCAGATGTTCCTTTCAAGCCTCTCTGCCCCTCAAAGGTGATTCTCTATTTCTGAGACCCATTGTAAATGTGCTCCTCCCCTGCCATTCCATTTTGCCTGATTCTGAGCAAATGGGAATCCATGCTTCTGAATTTAGTGGTTCCCCCCGCCCCCGCCACGGCCCTTTCCTCCTATCTTCAGCAACAATATAAATACTCTTGATGGCAGCTGCTGTATTAAGCCCAGGAGCTTAAAAGATTAAAGAAACCACTAACAGCAATCAGGAGGAAGTTTAAGGGCCTTTTTTTTCCTGAAGGTTTGTGTTTTCATTCTGGTGGTTGAGTAGAAAATTGCAAACAGGTTGTGTTCAGCAGCTGGAATGCTCTTCAACATCTGGGGAGACCCAGCCTTCTGTTCATTTTCCATTTGTTGAAAGGGTAGCCTGCCTGAGGTGAAAACTGCAAGCAGATATTAGAATTCTTTGTGTGAATAGTTACTAGAATTTCTGTTTGGTAGGAATTTCTTCATAGCAATGCCAACCTGTCTTTTATTCTTCCACTAGCTTTTCTGAGCACTTAACTTTAGGTCAGTTGCTATAGAGAGGCCAGAATAGGTACCTCCTGAAGTCTTGCCCCCCGAAACAGAAATTGTCTGGACTCTTAGTGAATTCCAACTTTGGAGTGAAGAGCTGGTCTGGCCCTAGACTTCTGTCTGCATGTGGCCCTCAGGCTTTGATCCTTGGGGATTTAGGCTGTTAGAACCCATGCATTTCAAAAATGCAAGACTGGTTCAACTTTTGTTACACATTTGTTTCTTCCTCCTTCCCTTGGTTATTTCAGAGAGTGTGTCTGAGGAAATCCAGAACACCTCTTGACTTGCTGGTGGATCCTTGAAAGCAAAATTTGACAATATTCTTCATCAAATCAAAGTTTTGAAAGTTCGACCTGTTCTACTGCACCCTTCCCCTTTCTTTCACCTTCACTTTTCCCACCAGAGTTACAATTTTAGAGCTAGGTCAGGAGTCCCTGCAGTGCCTTCAGGCACTGAGCAGATAATTTAATTAGGTGGCTGTTTTCTCAGGCCGGTCATAGAGAGAGTGGGGCTTGTGGCAAACTGCAGAGTGCTTGTTTTTTCTTAACGGCACTCAAAACCATTTTTAAAAAGGTAGTATGCTGGCCAAATAAAGCAGGACTGTCAGTTTAATTGCTTAAAAAAAAAAAAAAAACTTTATTATTTTATAGGTGGATAAAGAAAAGCCAAGAGGAGTTTTGCTTCAGTCAAGGTCACACAGCTGCTCAGTGGCCCAGCCAGGTCTAGAACCTATTCCTCTTGAGCTGTCTGAGAAGATATCGTTCTCCCCTAACAAGTGGCTCTTGTGGTCCCAAGTCTGCACCCATCAAAGGTTTCATGTTTGGACTTCAGTATTTTAGGATTATTAAAGCTAATCTCACTTTTGGATAAACAAATTTTGAAGGTTTGTCTGTGGGAACCCATTGTCATGGCTGGAACAGCTCTTTAAGAGGAGCTCCCAGACAGATGGCTGTGCGATTGCTCTGTAACACCACGTTGAATTTCCAAGTAAATACGTTGCACATACTGCTTAGGCTGTCTTCATGAACAGTGAAACCTGTGCTGGAGGCTAAAGATTATGAAGGACTGGTCTTTCTTTTTTAAAAGCAAGAACAGTTTGTTTCTGTTTCTTTTCTTTCTGTTCCTTTGTTTCTTTTGCTTTTATTTTCTATAGCCTCAACGGTATGTATATATGTTACAGGGTGATTAGAGAAGGGTGCTATCATAGATTTTTCCACATCAGTGTATCTTTTATATTATTAGAACATCATCTCTTCTACTACCAAAGAAGGCTTGCTGGTTAGAAATACAGTACACTTTGGACAATGCTTTGTCCTATGCTGATCTTTGCTATTTTTCCCTCAGTATAGTATGTACGTTTGTATATATTATTTTAACTAATGTATAATTGACATATAGCTTTTTATTAGTTTTAAGTGTACAACTTAATGATTCTATATTTATATTGTATTATGAAGTGCTAACCATAATAAGTCTAGTTAATATCCATCACCATACATAGTTACAGAATTATTTTTCTTGTGAAGAAAACTTTTAAGCTCTGCTGTGTTGGTACCTTTCAAATATGTGATACAGTATTATTAACTATAGTCACCACCATGGTGGTTTGTTTATAACTGGAAATTTGTACCCTGTGGCTGTTTTCACCCATTTTGTCCCCCACCCTCACCTCCCGTCTCTGTGTCTGTGACCTTGGTTTCTTCATTGCTGTTATCATTCTGTTTGCTATGTGTTTTGTTTCATGTTTAAATTAGCTTTCTTTACAAGGTTCTGTGTTTTTCTAATTTAAGGGGAAGTCATTCTCTGCCGTTAATATGTGTCATGTGCCAGGCACTCTCTAGGTGCCTCCATGGTTTTCAGTAGTTCTGAGAACCTCCTAGGATAGGTATTGAAGGAAGGAAGGAAGCAGTGGCCTGAGGTTGTGTACAACTTCTCACCGTAGACCTAGAAACTGTAGGGCTGGCATTCAGACGCAGATCTAATCTAAGCCTAGTGTCCTTCCCAGAGCTGCACAGTTGCTGCTGTGCCCTCTCTCTCTCCTTTCACCTCTCACTGTGAACATGCACATTCTGCTGGCATTTCACCCCACGGAGTTTCTAGGTTCTTTTGTCTAGAGCATGACTTTGAAAAGTCTTTTGTCCTCTACACGGTTAGGAATGCCATTTATGTCATGATCAGGTATACATACTCAGGTATGTACAAGTGCACATACACACTTGTACTTACATATACCACTATGAAATTGAGAAGTTCATTAACTAATAACTTACTATGTGAAGTATACTATGATACTTACTTTCCTGTTCTCTGTGTTAACACACACACATACACAGTCACACACATCCCATGTACTGTGGTGATTACCCGCTAACTTGATCTTATGACTAAGGACATGTGTAGTTGACATATGCTTACACGGAATGGAGCTCTCTAAATCTAAGGTGGAGTGTGTGGTTTCCTCTTCCCCATGGGTTTTTTTTTTTTTTTTTACTTTTTCAAATGATTATTTTTATTATTTATTCATTATCAGATTCAAGGGTAACTCCCAGAAATTTGTGATAAGTAGTATAGAGGATACTTAACTTCTGAACAGTTCTTCAAAAGTAACCTTCCTATGATTTCTCTAACATCATAATTTCAAGCTTGAAATCTTTTTAAAGTAAACCATAAACCTGATTACACATCTCTCAGATCTCCATGCTCGCTACTTTTATCACATCTCACTATCTTTCCTCATGTAAACTATTTTAAAATAAAATTTTAATGGAGTGTAGTTGACTTAAAATGCTGTGTTCATCACAGGATTTTGAGAATTATCCTTTGGAGTACAGAGCATAATAGTAGAAGTTATGTGTATTTATTTACTTTTTACATAGTATGTTTGTTTTTATTTCTCCCTGAGTAGTCAAGCACGATTGGATAAAATCTTACCTGTACTGACTTAGACAACCTCAGTTGAATCCTTAAGGTTTCTGTCAGTCTTTTTTCTTTTTTTTCTTTTCCTTTTTTAAAAAAAAATGCTTATTTTTAATTGGAGGATAATTACAATATTATGTTGGTTTCTGCCATACATCAACATTAATCAGCCCTAGGTATACATATGTCCCCTCCCTTTTGAACCTCCCTCCTACCTTCCAACTCTATCCCACCCCTCTAGGTTGTTGGAAGTTATGTTTAAATTTATTGTGGTCCTGAAGCAAGACAGATTGAACGTTGTTGATGTTTAGTATGTGAGCTGACAGAGCACTGTCAGTTTGTCGGACTGTTGGATGCTGTCCTGAAGGGAGAGTGGACAGCGTGGAGGCTCCCTCAGCATCTTGCTCACCATGTTCCATTGTGTGGCTCATAAAGTGTGTTACCAGCTTATGTTATTTACTTTGTGGCGACCCACTCCAGTACTCTTGCCTGGAAAATCCCATGGGCGGAGGAGCCTGGTAGGCTGCAGTCCATGGGGTCGCTAAGAGTCAGACATGACTGAGCGACTTCACTTTCACTCTTTACTTTCATGCATTGGAGAAGGAAATGGCAACCCACTCCAGTGTTCTTGCCTGGAGAATCCCAGGGACCGGGGAGCCTGGTGGGCTGCTGTCTATGGGGTCGCACAGAGTCGGACACGACTGAAGTGACTTAGCAGCAGCAGCAGCAGCAGCAGCAGCAGCAAACTAACACAAGAAAGACCAGCAATTAAAAAAAAGTCCCTTCAAAGATTCTATGGAATGAGATAACATAAGTACAGGGGAACAGCAGGTAAATGGCAGACCTGATACTGGTGTTCTTTTTGTGAGCTCCTTATCAACTATGTTGCTCGGTACAAACAGCAACTGTATAATCATATCTTAGAAGTTGGCCAAAAGTAGAAATTATTAAAAAACAGTTGGGGACTTAGGTTTATAGTCATAATCATTAATAACTGACCTTGCCCTCAATGAAAGTTGCATGTTGAGACAACTTAATGGCTAATGCCAGTATGTTGGTTAAAACATTAAAAAGTGTGTTCATTTTATCTTTACTTACCTTCTTATATTTATATGTATATTTTAAAAATATTAAAAACTGTCAGTGCCATATAAATATCTGTATCCATATTGGGGGAATATGCTTATTTTAGGGTACTGATAAGGGTATGTAATAAAAATTATGTAGATACCATTCATGATCTGAAGAACTATCAGTAGAACTGTTAATAGATATCTGGGTCTAGATGAAGAGAAGTGTGAAAAGATGAAGAAGAGACAGAGGATGTGTGTGTACAGATTGGAGAACAACCCTCCTTGGGGGAAGATTCAGTTCCAAGGGTGCATGGCTCTTGTTGAGGTTTGTCTAGTCAAAGCTCTGGTTTTTCCATTAGTCATGTGCAGGTGTGATAGTTGGGCATAAAGAAGGCTGAGAGTCAGGCAGCAGCTTGTGCACATCATAGTGCCTCCCCCTTCTCCTGGTGAAGCAGCCCCGTTTTAGGGCACATGATTTAACATGAGAGTGTGGGTCAAAAGCTGGCTTAAAACTCAGTATTCAAAAAGCTAAGATCATGGCATCCGGTCCCATTATCATGGCAAATAGATGGGGAAACAGTGGAAACAGTGACAGACTTTATTTTCTTGGACTGCAAAATCACTGCAAATGGTAACTGCAGCCATGAGATTAAAAGACTCTTGCTCCTTGGAATGAAAGTTATGACATACCTCTACAGTGTATTAAAAAGCAGAGACATCACTTTGCCAACAAAGGTTTGTCTAGCCAAAGCTATGGTTTTTCCAGTAGTCATGTACAGATGTGACAATTGGGCCATAAATAAGGCTGAGAGTCAAAGAATTGATGCTTTCAAACTGTGGTGTTGGAGAAAACTTGAGAGTCCCTTGGGCTGCAAGGAGATCAAACTGGTCAATCCTAAAGGAAATCAACCCTGAATATTCACTGGAAGGACTGATGCTGAAGTTGAAGTGCCAGTACTTTGGACATCTGATTTGAAGAGCCAACTCATTGGGAAAGAGTCTGATGCTGGGAAAGACTGAAGGCAGGAGGAGGAGGACTGACAGAGGATGAGATGGTTGGATGGCATCAGTGACTCAATGGACTTGAGCTTAAGCAAACTCCAGGAGCTGGTGAAGGACAGGAAAGCTTGATGCACTGCAGTCCATGGGGTCGCAGAGTTGGACATAACTTAGTAACTGAACAACAACTGTTCATCCTGGATGTGTAGCCTGCACAAGTAAGTGTATAACAACCCTTAGAATGAGGCACTAAAGGGGAAAGGAAGAGTGATGGACAGGAGACATTGATGAATGTAGTGAGCAGCAGGATAGTCCACACTCTTATTTATTGACTCATCCAGCTCGTATTCATGGAACACCCATTCTGTGCCAGCCATCTTCTCCAGCAGGAGTTGGCAAGTAGGCCTGGCAGCCAGACTTTACCTGGGGTCTGTGTTTGTAAATAAAGTGGTTTTATTTTTTTTGTTTTTGTTAACATTTTTATGTAATTTCTGTGGCAGGTTCTGAGCTATAGTGGCAGAGTTGAATAGTTGCAACAGAGATAGCATGACATGGGAAGCCTGAGTGTTTACTGTCTGGCTTTTTGCTGCAAAAGGTTGTGGCCTCTGTTCTAGAAGATGAATCGGTACTTGCTTCTGGGCTACATGGCAACTGAGCCGGGGGATGTTGGCCTTCTCTTTTATGTGCCCTGCTTGGCAGAAAACACCAGAGCCGTGTTAGGGTGGATTAGGGCAGAGGGAAGAGTTAAAGCATGGGGCCACAGCACATCCATTGCTGGGCATTGGATCCGCATCGATGTGCAGTGCAGCGAGGAGAACAAAGGGTAGGAACCTGTAGACCATGAAAACCCAAGCTTCCCAGACCCTTCTGACCTTCACCTCCACATTCCTCCTCATTCTTCACTCTCATGTTCGGACCTGGAACCTTGTTGTCACCTGAGATTACTCTTCCTTGGAAATCCTTAGTTCCAGTGTTATCCTGTCACCACAGCTCCACAGTTTGTGCCTTGGTTGGTAAAGCTACCTCTTACTTCCTTTCTCTGCTGTAATAAATAATTCTCTGAACTGTTCACATATCTGTAAAACCTTTTCTTTTTGTAAAGTCTGAAGACTTTTTATTGTACTGATTTATGTTTCTTGTTCCCTTATTACAAGATAACCTAAAGTCAGATTATCTTGTTTTATTCATTTAAGTTTCTATAAAACTGAGTACTGTGTCTGATATGTAGTAGGCACTCTACAAATAACTGTTTAATTGAGCCAGAGAATGGTAAGAAGACAAGGGTTTGAGTCCAGGCCTGTCCTGCCTCTCAGTACTGTATTCTGCCCTCCCTCAGCCTATGGTCTATTTATTTCTAGCCTGATCTGGGTGAAGAAGGGATTGTTCAGTAAGTGATGTCATTTGAAAGGTGCTTTGTCTACTTTTCCATATTCAGTATGCTATTAACAATGACTTTTTATTTTGTCAAAATGAATTTTCTCTTTTACAACTAGAGTTTCAACAAAATAATTTTAGACAACATCCTAAGAACATTTTTGAAGATGACATTTCAGGTCTATTTTCCCCCTTTGCTTTAAAAAAGTATATACAGCTATAATTACTAATTGCTGCACTCTAAGTAGAGACAGATGATACATATGTTTGTGACAATTTTCCAGAGGGAGAGCTAAGTAACCAGGCTCATTTTTCCATAATGTGAATGTTATTCACAAACTATTACCATAATTGATGCACCAAGCCAATGTAGGGTAAATAATGTGTTGTGTGTGGGAAGCAAGCTAGTAGTCAATGAATATTAAAGAACAAAACCTCATTTTAACAGAGAAACTGTAATTATAATCATTCTGAATTCATACTGCAAAACCAGTTAAAATAACTTGGCTGCCATTTATCTATGTAATTCTATGTGTAAAGGAAGTAGGTATGCAAGTAGAGTTGTACAGTAATATGTATGTGCACAAACATATTTTTATATAAAGACACAGGGCCAAACTTCAGAGTAAGTCATTTTTCAAAGACATTAGATGCAGACATGAGGGGAACACAAGCAAAGTTAATCAGTCATGTTTATATTTATGGAAAAGAGTTAATAATTCTACTTTTCATAATTTTAGTTTTCTTACTTTTGTTTTTGTATTGATACATGTTTCATATTTACCTGGAATGTCTTTTTTTTTTCTTTTTTTCATTGACCAAATCCCAAATCGGATTCTGTATTTTCTTCAAACCTCCTTTTTCCATAACAAGCCTTCCTCATCCACCTCTCATCCCTCTCTCACTGACTTCTGCATACTCACCAACTTCTGTGTGTGGTGTATTGATCTGTACTTTGTGGATTTGTTGTTTTGTAATAGGAAGTCATAAGTCATTTCTTCTGTGCATCACCAGTCTCCTCGACCAGACAGCCATGTCATTTCAGGAAGGAATATTTCTGTTGGTGTGTGTATGTGTATGTGTGTGTGTGTGTAGTTCCTTCTTGTCTTCCTTATGGTGCATGGTTAATGCTCTGTTTTGTAAGTGTGCGTGTAGATCCTTCTTGTCTTCTTCATGGAAGTCAGTTTGCTCATAGAGCATGGTTAATGCTGTTTTGTATGTGTAGGTCCTTCTTGTCTTCCTCATGGAGCATGATTAATGCTCTGGTGTGTGTATGTGTGTAGTTCCTTCTTGTCTTCCTCATGGAGCATGGTTAATGCTCTGGGGTGTGTGTGTGTGTGTGTGTGTGTAGTTCCTTCTTGTCTTCCTCATGGAGCATGGTTAATGTTTCCCATGCAGGTGCTGACTCCTCAGTAGGTACTGTTGGTTATCTTTTTGTACTTCAAATGCTACATGATTTTTTTTTTAATCTTTAAGTTTTGTGCTTGCTTCCCAGTGTCTCTAAAAAGTACTCTAAGTGGAAAGAATTAGATCTTGCTGGTGTGCAGTTTTTGATGGAACACTTACTCAGGAATGTGGAGTATGGCTTATGTGAAGTATATAACCCTTCCATCTCTGTCAATCTGAAGTCAGAGGGAAAGATGCTGCTTTCATCTCCTGGTATTGGATGTTTTTGATACATACAGTTTAGACACAGACAAGGTGATAGGGTCAGAGTTTAGATATTTATATATTTGTAAGAAGATCATTATGTGTCTCTTCTTATCAGTCTTTTAGAAACAGCCCCCCCAACCCCCGCAGTTGATTCTGTTTTTAGTTGTACTCACTATGTTTTGGTAATTTCCTTTCTTTTCCTATTCCTTTCAGTGTCTGGGCACCTGTCACTTTTTCCTTTTATAGTGATGGAAACATGGGCGGTTTCTGATATGCTTTCTTAGCTCAAATTCCCATGGCCCTTAATGTCAGACAGAGTTCATTTATTAGCTATTTTTATCAAATTGAACACATTTTCATACAAGAAAAGTGAGTAACTAGATTATCCCTTCACACATTGCTTGTGTAGACTGAGTGAGTGAGTGAGTGAGAGTCACTCAGTCGTGTCTGACTCTGCGATCCCATGGACTATACAGTCCATGGAATTCTCCAGGCCAGCATACTGGAGTGGGTAGCCGTTCCCTTCTCCAGGGGATCTTCCCAGCCCAGGGATGGAACCCAGGTCTCCCGCATTGCAGGTGGATTCTTTACCATCTGAACCACAAGGGAAGCCCAAGAATATAGAACCCATAGTGTAAAGCTGTGTAGCTCTTCTTCCCAAAAGAGTGTTATCAGTTTCGTGCCTTTAAGGTAATCTTAAATGGTTTGACCTTCGTGAGGGCTTTTTGGAAAATTCGGAGGAAAAAAAAAAAAAAGCCTCATAGAACCTCAAGGAATACTAGGTATCAAAGATCACCTCTATGAAGCTAATTGGCTCAGAAATTAAGCACAGTTTGCTATACTTCAGGGGTAGGACAGTGTTCGTATAGTTCACTCTGTGATAGCTTGGGTTTGCTTGCCCAGATGATGATGACAAGGGAGGAACATTACCCAGAATAGACAGACTCTTCAGAGGGATGTGGAGCCCTGAAGCTGACCCTTCTGGAGGTTAGTCTCATCCTCCAGCCTCCCTACAGGATGGCTTGGTGTCCTTCGAGACCTTTCTCCTACCTTGAGAATCCTGGATGGGCCTTTTGGCTTGATTCCCTCAAGGACTCTGGAAACTACTTAGCTTGGAGTGGTGCCGTTGGATGGAGTCTGTTCTTGGCAGTGGGCCTTGGCTCTTTTTCCAACTGGGCTCGGTGCCTCTTAGGAGCAGAGAGGAGGTCAGACGCAGATAACACAGGCCTGATTTCTGCCTCCCGAAATGCTCAGCTGATGTGCACGTCCACCTCCCCTGAGGGCTTAAGGAAGAACACATTTATCATGGAGGGTCGTGAGTAGGAAAGAACACGCAGCCTTCTTTTCTGCTGAAGAGCAGAACGTATTGTAGGATAAAAATTGTTCTGTTGTAGTTCAGCTGTATCTCTTTGTCGTTGGTGTTCAAGTCATTTTAAGCTCTGTTGTTAAGCTGAACTTCTTAAGAGTTTCATTTGCAAACTCTTCCTTTGAAGGATCAAGGAAGCTTTTGTAAAGAGTTGAAGTCTGGGATGAGAACTGTGAGCTAAGCAGAAGTAGGGTGTGTGTGTGTGTGTGTGTTTGTGAGCTAAGCAGAAGTAGGGTGTGTGTGTGTGTGTGTGTGTGTGTGTGTGTGTGTGTGTGTAAAGCATGTGTATGAATGCATTTTCCAGAATGCATTTTCTGGACTAGCAGGGTTGAAGAAGAGAGGAAATTTCATCCCCAGCAGAGGAAACACCATGTACAAAAGCTGGAAGAGTCTTGCCATTTTTGACAGATAAATGAATCCTTCTGAAGGCTTTATAAGAGCTGTGACCAGCCCTGTTCGCTGAGAAAAGAGAAAGTCCTTGAGCGCCCATCGAACCTCTTCAGCCTCTCTGAACAAGCATTCAGATGCTCTGCCAGAGGAAATGGTGTGTTCCAAGTGCAGCTGCAGTGGAAAAGGGTTCTTTCAGTGCAGCTGAAGCAATTCCTCCACAAAGATCGTCCGATTTTAACAGTACACTGTCTGTTTAAAACAAAACAAAAAAGGCGGGTGGGAGTTGGAAGGAGAAGGAGTTTATGCCAGGAAATGAAAATGAGTTTCTGCAGAAGCCTGTCTTAGTTGTGGTTTCAGAGTTAAAAGGGCTCAATTGCTGGTTTCTTATATCTCTGTGTATGTTTTTGTGGACTTTTAATTCTCCAGAAAACACTGAGGATAAAATAGCAGTCATGTTTTATTAGAGAATGCGCTCTTATTGTCAGTGATGACTGCCTGGAAGCTCACAAGCTGTGGCACCTTTCCCTGCTTATGTTCACTGTGGAGCTGGGCGGATGTGGTGCCTTCTCTTGTCTTCTTCCTCCCTTCCTGATGGAACATCAGGTTTCGAATGTAAGCAGAGGATGATTGAGTCTCTGTTACAGCAGGTGGAGTTTCTGAATTGAAGGCTAAGAAGTGATGTTTCCAGCTGACTATACTGCTAAGTCGCTTCAGTTGTGTCCGACTCTGCAACCCCATAGACGGCAGCCCACCAGGCTCTGCCATCCCTGGGATTCTCCAGGCAAGAACACTGGAGTGGGTTGCCATTTCCTTCTCCAATGTATGAAAGTGAAAAGTGAAAGTGAAGTCACTCAGTCTTGTCTGACTCTTAGCGACCCCATGGACTGCGGCCCACCAGGGTCCTCCATCCATGGGATTTTCCAGGCAAGAGTGCTGGAGTGGGGTGCCATTGCCTTCTCCGACTCCAGCTGACTATAGCTAGCTACTAAACAAAGGTTAGGAGGTTGTGATATAATTGAAGGTGACACTAACTTTTATCAAGCTCAGTGGTGAGTCTGGAGTTGTGTTAACTGCTTTGTAAAACTATGAGGCTATTTTAATTTTCATAGGAATCATCATTTGAAGTTAGGTTTGGTTACCTTCAGTTTACAGATGAAGAACTTGAGGTTGAGAGAAATAAGTGACTAGTTTGCAGTTATACCCAGCACTTAGCACGTCCAGGACTGGAACTGAAATCCTTTTGTCTCCAAAGCTCTTGCCTGTATCCACTGCCTTCCACATTGTACTTTCTCCCATAAAGTCGGTTTTGCTCCCTCCCTCCATCAGTTTTAGGCCTTCCCCTCTTTTAAGAGACTTTAGAAAAACACAGGCAAAAGTCTACCCCTTGAATTGAGCTTCATCTCCTTCCTTGGGCTTCCCTGGTGGCTCTGCAGTAAAGAATCCACCTGCCATGCAGAAGATGCAGATTTGATCCTTGGGTTGGAAAGATCCCCTCGCGAAAGAAATCGTTACCCACTCCAGTGTTCTTGCCTGGGAAATCCCATGGACAGAGGAGCCTGGCCAGCTACAGTCCATGAGATTGCAACAGTTGGACATGACTTAGCAAGTAAACCACAACCACCGCACCTTCCATTAAGCAGTAACCTGTATTACTGCAAATGTTAGGTATTTTGTGGATAAATTAAATAGTTTTATTTTATCATCCCTTGATTCTTAGAGAATTTATAGTTACTAATTCTGTCGCATGGTTGCATTGTGTTATCTGAGCTATGTAACAGTCTTCCCGGTTTTCTCAGGGGTGGCCCTGCATGCAGTAGGATGATGCCAGGGAGGAGCCAGGGCACCTCATAGATCCAGCTCGACTACAGCCAGGTGTGAGACCTTGGTGACGTCACTTTACCTTTCTGAGTTTCATTGATTTCATCTGTGTAGTGTTTACTTCAGGTAGTTTCTCAGCTTGGGAGATGCAATGTCTGTCAGGATACAGGTGCTGCACTCCTGTGTGCACATGATTTTTTGGTGTTTCTGAAAGGGATGGTTAATAGAAATTCAGTAAAAAACATTGTGTGTGTGTGCTCGTTGTGCTAAGTCACTTCAGTTGTGTTCAATTCTTTGTGACTCTGTGGACTATAGCCCACCAGGCTACTCTGTCCAGGGGATTCTCCAGGCAAGAATACTGGAGTGTGTTGCTGTACCCTCCTCTAGGGGATCTTCCCAGTCCAGGTATCAAACCCACATCTCTTTATGTCTCCTACATTGGCAGGCGGGTTCTTTTAGTGTCACCTGGGAAGCCCTATGCATTGTTCAACTGGTAATTCTTTCTTAAAAAAAAAAAAAGAATCAATGTTTGGCTCTACTAGGTCCTCATTGCTGTGAATGGGGCTTTCTCTGGTTGTGGTGAGCAGAGGCTACTCTTCATTGCTGTGCATGGGCTTCTCACCGCAGGGGCTTCTCCTGTCATGGAGCATCGGCTCTAGGGTGCGTGCACTTCGGTAGTTGGTGGCACACGGGCTCAGCTGCCCCTTGACATGTGGAGTCTTCCCGGACCAGGGATAGAACCTGTGTTCCCTGAATTGGCAGATAGATTGTTAACCATTGGACCACCAGGGAATCTCCGTATTATTAAATTCTTACATTTTGTTTTTCTTCAATCAATGAATGCCTGCTAACAATTAAAACATGATCAAATGGGGAGTTTATTATTTCTTTTTATATAAAAAGAGACCCTTATGCTCAAAGTTAGACAGTATTTGTTTTTATGAACTTTTAAAGTCCTTTGCCAAAAAGAATGAATATTTACTAAGGCCAGGAGTCTTATGACTTGATTATGCAAATAACTTTTTGGAATCCTTCATTATGTTACTTTTTCCCTGTTCCTTTGAGTGCTTGGATTTACAGTAAAGGGGGAAAAATCACAAGGAAACAAATTAACCTTCAAAAAAATTCCCAGTCTTCCACCATCTGTCCCCAAAACAGAATATTTTGCCAGCATGTCTGTAAGTAAAGTTGGTCAGTGGCTGCCCTGCCATCTTTCCCCTTCCCATTCCATCCTTCTGTGATGCTGCTCACTCTTCTGTGAGTCTACAAGCCCCTCTGGGCTCACTTCTTTCCTTTCTCAGCCTGCGTTACATATGTAATCCCCTCACCACCCCTCTCACCAGCACCCTCAGTTCCTTGAAGGTCTTATCCTTCTGCCCATTTCCACTCAGGAGCATGTCAGCTGTCTGGCCTCTTGAGAGTCTGTGTTCCACTTGAGAGAATTAAAACTCTGTTTGGGTGTTGTTATATAGATCAGTGGGCCTCGGCAGCTGTTGGCTTCTTCAGTATTGCCCATCAATGCATTTACTGAGTTCACTTTCTTTCTCCCCTTGGTGGAAGTTCCAAACTCTCCCCACTCAAAGCTGAAGGATATCAAACATTTATCAAGAGCTTACTATTTTAGAGAGAATATACTAAGGACTTTCCATGCATTGTTTCGTCTCCACTCTTGCCATGTGACCCAAGTTCTAAGTTCTCCTTCCTCCATCCTATCCGACAGTACTGACTTAGCATTAGTTCTGCCGATTCTCTATGCCAAGCCACAGGCTGTCACTTGCTCTCAGGAGACCTTCAGTTTAGAAGGAGATGCAGAAGAGTAAGTATGCAAGAAGAATATTGTATGATAAATGCCAAGAGGCAGTAAGTTCAGTATATTATAGATGTGCCCAAGGCAATCTCAGGCTGAGGACAAGGAAAGCTGGAGGAAGTGACAGCTTAAGTACCAGTCTGAAGGATGAGAGAATTTGATGTAGGTGATGTGACTGTATGTGCTTAGTTGCTCAGTCATGTCCAACTTTTTCGCAATACCATTGACTGTCCGCCAGGATTCTCTGTCCATGGGGATTCTCCATGCAGGAATACTGGAGTGGGTTGCCATGCCCTCCTCCAGGGGATCTTTCCAGCCCAGGGATCAAACCCAGGTCTCCAGCATTGCAGGTGGATTCTTTACCATCTGAGCCACCAAAGACATAAGGAGTGTTCTAGAAAGAAGAGCTACTGAATACTAGAAAGATTCAGGAATTTGAGAGAGGCCAGTAAGAATAGAGTCCTTTTTTCCTCGGAGGAAATAGAAGCCTTCAGGTACGAACTTCATTTACGTCATCTCGCACCTCCTAAGTGGTTTATACCCTTACTTAATAATTCAAATTAGAATCCACAGAGATCCTTTATTGTACATGAATCTTAGAGGATAAGTTTTGACACACTTGTTGTCAATTTTAACATCAAGTTTTATTCTGGACTTACGCAGCTGCTCTGCTGAAATAGTATTAGAATGTTAGAGTGTGTGTACTAGAAAAAACTTCTTCCAAAATATGGGAAGATTTATAATTATTGTGATGTAACTATAGAGTGTTTCGGAAGGGCTTTTCAGTGGTGTGAAAGTCTTAATCACACATTTTGTCTGACTCTTTGTGACCCCATAGACTATATGCTGCCAGTCTCCTCTGTCCATAGAATTTTCCAAGCAGGAATAGTGGAGTAGGTAGTCATTCGCTTCTCCAGTGGTAATCACTCCTATTATTTTGAAAACTAAAAAGAAGCTACTGCTTAGCCCAGTGGTGTATAATAGCAGGTTAAAAAATGAAAGCTTATCCCCTTTCCATAAAGATATGTTGTTGTTTAGTCGCTAAGTTGCGTCTGATTGTTTGTGACCCCATGGACTGCAGTGCGTCAGGCCTCCCTGTGCTTCACTATCTCCCAGAGTTTGCTCAAACTCACGCCCATTGAGTTGGTGATGCCATCCAACCATCTCATCCTTTGTCACCCCTTTCTCCTGCCCTCAATCTTTCCCAGCATTAGGGTCTTCTCTAGTGAGGTGGCTCTTTGCATCAGGCAGCCAAAGTATTGGAGCTTCAGCATCAGTCCTTTCAATGAATATTCTGGGTTGATTTCCTTTAGGATTGACTGGTTTCATCATCTTGCAGTCCAAGGAACTCTCAGGAATCTTCTCCAGCACTATAGTTCAAAAGCATCATTTCTTTGGTGCTCAGAAGATATGTAGTAAATGATATTTAGGTCTCAGCCAACATTATACTCTCAGAAACCTTGACTGTGGTAGATCTTGACAAGCCTCAAAAGAAGGGTCTGTAGGGATGAAGTGCAGATAGTCTTTTGTAGTTTAGAGAATCCTGTAGAGTTTATTTTAAAATCCAGATTAATCTTAATTATTTTGTATTTAATAAATATTATCAATTGTTATCACTTGGGGTAGAGATCCCAGTAGGGGTATGGAGAATAGGGACAAGGGCCACACCATATTATTAATATTTTGAGAATCACTCTTTTCCATGTGCCTGATTGTCTTACTACAGTGATGCACAGGTGTCTCCCCTTCACATATGCTAAAGCCATGTGCCTGCGTTTCACTTCTGTTTCTCCATTCCATCTCTGGCATCTTGTAAAGTCAGCGCCATCATTCTATTTCACAACTTTTCTTGAAATCTTGAAAAGTTTAACTAGTTAATAGTAGTGAAACAAAAATAAAAAACACTGTCTTTACATTTATTTCTGTGAGGGAAAGGAATGTATGTATAAGTGCCAGTCATTTTACCAAGCTGTTAGTTCTTAAGGCTGAATACCAGGAGCTGTTTTGGCAGCTAGTATATTAGAAGTAAGAGGGAATGGCAAGAGAAAGCTGTTCCAGTTTCTCTTTCTCTGACTACACAGGATTGAAAGATGTTGTTTCAGCTGGAGAATTTAAAACCGGTTCTTATTCACTTTTTGCTAAAAGAGACTGGGCTGTTTTTAGTGTTGTAATCTTCTGTAGGCATGGAGAAGGGTCACCACCTGATCTTGTTAAGGAGATCATGAGGTTAAAGCTGTGGCAGGGTCCTTTCTCTAAACTCTGGCTCTTGTCAGAATAATGTTTGGCCAGGTGTTAATCTGTGTCCCGAGGGGAAGTTCTGGAATTCGTTATTCATCCCTGGGGGTAGGGGTAGGAAGAGGAGTTGCCCTTCTGGGAGGGGACTGGGGCTAGGACCTGCCTCCTGTCTTTACTGACATGTGCCATTTGTGATGAAGGCGACTGAAGCCCATTTGAGGAGTTCTCCTGTCAGCCAGCCAAGAGAGCAACCCAGAGGGAGAGAGAGAGGAGGGAGAGGCAGACAGCTCAGCAAGGCAGTCCTGGAGTGCAGTTTCCGGAGCGAGCTTGCACTGCGCTGTAGGCGCCAAGGGAAGGTGTATAGGAACATTAGGCGGAAGGAGGCCAGATTAATAGTGCATTTTCCTGTGCCTTTGCCTTCAGCCCCTCCTTTGAATACATGTCGTCCTTTGGAAAACTCAGCATCTGGAAGAAGCCTTTGCTGAAAAGCAGCTTTTTCTTCAGCACTCTGTTTTTGTTGTTTCTGTTCCTCTTTTTATTTTTATTTTTTCCCCATCTCCTTTTCCTCTGAGAGCAGGAGGTGAGACAATGATCAAGTCAAGCTGGTTCTATGTTAAGTTCAAGTATGCAGAGAAGGTAAGTCAATATGTTTTCTCTTCCCAAGGGAATCCTGCCACCTCCCTCCAGGCTTCTCATGTTGTTGAGCTCCTCTGGCTATTCAGGGAAGCAGATGAACCCAGAAGCTTTATTTGTGAACGCGTGTCCTCTGCTTTAATGATTCCTGGATGAAATGCAGGCTCTATACTTGCTGTCTGACCTTGCCACTGACCAAAAGGAAGGAGTCTTCACATTCCCTTCCAGAGGCATTATTTACTGTTAAAAGAAGAAAAATGATGAAACTGTAGTAACAGGAAAGACAGGCTATACTTCTTTAGATTGAATAGAGAATTTTCAAGAGGAATATTTGCTATGAAACTTGATGCATTTTTGCCTCTGAAAGAAATTGACAGACCCTTCCTGTTACCTGAATGTTTGCTTAGTCAGAAGTTTTTATTTGTATTTTTTCTTTCAGTTAAGTGACTTTGCTCAGAGAAAGCATCCCCATCATTTTGGCTGTTGATGAGATTATCTTTTTACTCTATTTTGGGGGGTTATATTTTAGGGAGGCAGTGAACTTTGGCTGCATCTGAAATTTCAGTATTACAGTACACTGTTTTAATACATCATGACTAGACTTTGAGGAAAGAAGTATGTACTTCCTAACACATCTAAACTTGCCTGAAGCTGTTGGCCATCATTTTGGTTCTACATCTGTACATATCACTTCTGTTGGGAATTTATTGGGTTAGTAACGAGGTTTCCAGGGGCATCCTAAAATGCCTCCCTTTTGTAATCCTTCTTTCTTTGCTTTGTTTGTTGAAAACACTGACTGTAGAATTAAGCTGAGACCCTAGAGAATGGAATCATGATATGGCAAGATGGAAAATTATGATGGTTTTTGTCATAATATTTATGATTGCATTTATATAAGCATATTGAAAAATTCTTCCATTTTTCTAGTTTAATTGACATTAGTACACTTTGGGCTATGTTTCTCCACATTGTTATTTTCTGTGTAGGTTTGTTTCTGCTGTGTTTTTGTGACAATGAAATTACTTGTTCTTTACCCATAGTCAAAGTATAGGATTTTTATTTAAGAAATTCATTTCCCATTTTAGACATATTTGCATTGTTAACTATTAAAACTGTTATGACTGAAATATTACCTTTGTGCATAGGGTCAGGACAGTGTGTCATTGTGATGTGGGGGTTAGTTTTTTCCTCACTAGATTACTTTCCTTTGAGCAGCCCATTACCTATTGTTTGTTGTTATGAATTTTGGTTAATTAAAAGTGTACTCTACCTCCATAACCTTTCCTTTGACCTTAAATATCCTGCCATAGAAACCTGAAGCTCAGAGGTAAGGAGTGAAAGAAAACTAACGTTAAAAGCTGGAAAATATTTCAAGAAATGATCTTCATATAAAAGAAAAGGAGGACATTACATTAGTTGCTTTATTTGAATAACTACCTTACTATTCCTGTAGCAACAAAACCAGGAGGGAGTGCATTCATATGCCACGGCATGCGTGTAATGTAAAGCTAAATAGTCTAAGACTCCATAGCTAACTGGAGAATATCCTGTTTATATTAGAATAGGGGGAATAAGAGAAACAGAAAAATCTCAGTCTTGTGCAGCCTGCTTATTGATGCTCTAGATTTCTGTGATTCTCAACAGAAATTCTGTTCTTTTGTTCCTTCACAATGATTTATTTTTTAAACTCACATTTTTTTTCCAGAATTCAAAATGAGTTTAGTTTCATTTGGAGAGATGAAAGACTTTAGTGTAAACCCAGGGACAGAGATGCTTAAAACCAAATTACAACGATTCTTTTTTGTATTCTTCCTAAAAGCCATTCTTTTAAAGGGTTATTAATTTTGAATTTCCTCCAGTATTTTAAAAAGGCAAAAAAAGAAAAAATTCATTTTCAAATACTGACCACATGAACTGATATAAACTTTTAATTATTGGATAGATAAAAAACATTACAGAGTATTTTTGATGGCCAGCCATTTCATTGTTTTATATTTAGGAAAATTATTGAATCAGTCTTAAGTAGTGAGCAAGAAAAACTAAGAAATTCCAGTATATATCACCAAAAACATGGGCACAGAAAAACATTTCTTTATGATAATTAGGATTTTGACCCCTTTTCAAAATTAAACATACATGTATAGTAACACAAACCCCCTTTTCATAATTAAACATACATGTGTAGTAAACACAAACATCTTTTTAGCTACCACTGCGTGCACATGCCCACTTCTGTTTTTCCATTTAAATTATTATTTTTTTAATTGGAGAAAAATTGCTTTCCAGTGTTGTGTTGGTTTCTGCTGTACAACAACGCAAATCAGTCATAATTATACATATATCCCCTCCCTCTTGAGCCTCCCTCCCTTCTCCTGTCCCACCCTTCTAGGTCATCACAGAGCAGCAGGCTTGGTTCCCCTGTGTTATATAAGCAGCTTCTCACCAGCTATCTGTTATTTACATGAAAGTATGTATACATCGATGCTACTGTTTGTCTAAATTATTTTTGAGTAATCTGTTTCTTAAATTTGGTCAATACTGGGCTATCATTCCTTCTGAAATATTGCTTGCTTGAATTAAGTTCATCATACTCCTTGCCTCTTTCTCCTTCTATACATTCTCTTAGAATATTTCCTATTTTCATATATTTTGCTATGTTTAATAACTGATTATTCCAAAACCTATTTTACTAGTCTAATCTCTTTCTTCAGAGGCATATATTTCATTGACCAGTTAGATATCTGCCTTCAAGTTCAACAGAAACCTCAGATGAAGCATCTCTAAAATGCGAAAATGCAGTTAATTTCCACTTCCACAACCAAACGTTGTCTTCTTCCCATTTACTACCATATCTTGCTGGTCATCTGTGTTCAAGGGCCCATCTTAGATCTGTTTTAGATCTCCCAGCTCGCCTATTAGAGGAGTCTCCTAGTTTATCTCCAAGATGCTCATGATGCCTTCTAGTGCACTAAAACATGTCTAGAGTGATCTTGTTAAAAGGTCAGTCTGTGTCCCTTAACCCCTTTCTTGTTAATGACTGTCCTCTCCCATTGAAGAATCCTCACTTGATGTCCTTCAGCAATGCTAGCATTGGCCTGTATATACATAATATATTTTATTGTAATAATTTACTCCAGAGTCTATGTCCTCTATACCATAAGACCCTAGAGTACTGAACTATGTTGTCAATTTCTTTGTATCTGTTAATTCCAACACATAACAGGTGCTCATTTATTCCCTAAATGTATTAAGAAAAGCTATGACTTTTCTGGGGAGTCTAGCAAACATGAGTTTGATTTCTGCATCTACCATTTACTAGTAGTATATGATCTTGGGCAACATATAGAAACTTGATAAAAGTATTTTTTCATTTATTCAATTGGGAGAAGTATCACCTAATATACTTTTTAAAAAGTAAACTTTTTGAGATAATACTAGATTCATATGTAGTTGTAGAAAATAATACAGAGTGATACCATCTGCCTTTTAAGTAGTTTCTCCAATGATAACACTTTATGAAACTGTTGTACAATGTCACAACCAGAATATTAATGATAATATACTCAAGGTATTGAACAATTCCATCACCAAGAGGATTGTTCCTCTTGGTCTTTTCATAGGCACAGCACTTGGCCTGCCCCCATACCCCTAGTCATTAACTCCTAGCAACCAATATTTTTTTCTCCAATTTTTAAGTTTTGATATTTCATGAATATTATATAAATGGAATCATATACGATGTAACGTTTGGGGGATTATCTTTTTTCACTCGAAGTGATTCTCTGGATATTCCTTCAAGTTGTTCTGTGTTGTTCCTTCTGTTGCTGAGTAGTAGTACTCCAAGGAATGGACACACCACTGCTCATTTAATCATTTTCCTATTGAGGGATGTCTGCGCTGCTCCCAGGTTTTTTTCTAATACAAATAGAACGGCTGTGAACATTTGTCTACATAACTTCTGTGTATGTTTTGGTGTGTAGACGTCAGTTTTCTGTAGGATAAATGCTAAGAAATGCAATTCTTGAGTAGTATGTTTAATTTTTAAGAGGCTACCAGAACTGGCTTTCACTGTTTCTCTATCATTATACATTCTCTTCAGTGCAGTAGTGTGAGTTGCCTGTTTTCTCTGCATCTTCAACAGCATTTGGTGGTTTACTGGCTTTTATTTTAGCCATCCTATTGGTGTGTAATTATCTTTCACTGTGGTTTTAATTTTCATTTTCCTAATAATTAATCATGTCAAATGTCCTTTTGTTTACTTCTTGGTCATCTGAGTATCTTCTTTTGTTAAATGTATCTTCCTCATTAAATATCCTTTGCCTATTTTTTAACTAGATTTCTGAGTTTTACTGCTGAGTTTTTAAAGTTCTTAATGTATTCTAGATGCTAATCCATTATTGGATATGAGGTTTAAAATCTTTTTTTCTAATTCTTAAAGTCTTCTACAGAACAAAAAAATTTTAATTTTGGTACAGTCCAATTTATGGATTTTTTTTTTCTCATTGTATGGCTTCCTCTTTGTGTTAAATCTTAAGAATTTTTTTTGCTTTTTGATATGTTGTATTATTTTCATTTTAATTCAGTTTAATGTATTTTCCCCACCTTGAGACTTCTTATTTGATACATGAATTGTTTAGTGGTGTGTGGTTTCGTTTCCAAATGTCTGGACCTTTTTCTGTTGGCCTTTGTTATCCTTTCCTAGTTTGATTCCAGTGTGATCTGAGAACACACTTTGTAGGGTTTGAATTCTTGTACATTTACTGAGGTTTGTTTACTGACCCATGGTGTGGATCTGTTTCAGTATGGTTTACTTGGGCACTTGAAAAGAATGTGTATTCTGTTTTGAGTAGAATGTTCTGCCGTGTCAGGTAGACCTTGTGATTAATGTTGAGTTCATCTCTGTATGTGATTTTCTGTTTAGTTGTTCTATCAGTTGTTGAGAAAGGGGTGGTTGAGGGCTTTGATTATAATTGTGGTTCGACTTCTTCCTTTCAGTTCTGTCAGTTTTTGCTTCATATATTTTCAGGTCTACTTAGGATTATTATTTTTCCTCAGTATGAAAAGTGAAAGTGAACTTGCTCAGTTATGTCCGACTCTTTGCGACCCCATGGACTGTAGCCTATCAGGCTCCTCCGTCCATGGGATTTTCCAGGCAAGAGTGCTGGAGTGGATTGCCATTCCCTTCTCCAGGGGATCTTCCTGACGCAGGAATCAAACCCAGGTCTCCCGCATTGCAGGCAGATGCTTTACCGTCTGAGCCACATCATGTGGCTTCCGTCTCTGTCCCTGGCAATTCTATGTGCTTGAACGTCTATTTTATCTGATATTAATATATCACTATTGTTTCCTTTTTGGCAAATGTTTTTATGATAGATCCTTTCATATTTTTACTTTCTGTGTTGTATATACTTAAGTTTGATATTTAAAGAAACTCTAGATAGCATATAGTTGGATCATGTTTTTTAATGCACTCTACTAATCTGTCATTTAATTGGGATATTTCAAGTTTCGTTTCCTTATAATTATTAATGTATAAGGCATAAGTGTGCCAATTTTTTGTATAATGTTTTTATTTTTTTCCCTTCCTTTTTCTGTCAATTACATCGTGGAATTTTCTCAGATTTCATTTTGATTTATCTATAATGTTGTTAAATATTTATCTTTGTACAGCTTTTTAGTGGTTGCTTTTAGTGGTGGTTCTAGATACTGCAGCATGTATACATCACAGTCCACTGTGGTCAGGTTTTTGTCAGCTTGAGTGAACTGTCAAAATATACAGTTCTGTTGAAACTGTTGAAAATATACTCTCCCATTTATATTATAATTATCTTAAATAGTTCCTCTAACATGCATTTAGAACCATCTCAAGACAGTTGTAATATTTGCTTTAACCATCAGTCATGATTTGGGAAACTCAAGAGGAAAAAGTATATTTCTTTTGCTCTTTCCGTTGTTCTTTTTCCCCTTTCTGGTAGTTAAAATTACTTTATCATTTCCTGTTTTTTTTTTTTTTTTTAAGAAGAGAACTTCCTTTATACCTAAAGATAGGTACAGCAACACATTTTCTTAGTTTTCTTTAATTTGAGAATGTCTTTAGTATGCAGTTCTTCCTCAGGAATATTGTTACTTGCTATCCAGTTCTGGCTTGACATTCTTTTTAGCCATCAAATGTATCTTTAATCCTTTTCCTGGCCTATAGAGTTTCTTATGAGAAACTCACTGTCCTTCTTTCCCCTGTAAGTCATGTGTTGTTTCTGGCTATTTCCAGAATTTTTCTGTGTCTTTAGTTTTCAAACCTTTTATTGTAATGGGTCTTGGTGTGGTATAGCTTCGGGCTTATTCTGCTACTTGAATCTGTAGTTTTGTGTCTTTTGCCAAACTGTGCAAGTTTTACCATGTACTTTTTATTTTTTTAGCCCTTTCTCCTTCCATCCTCGGATGCTGTGAACTGAATTCTTAGAACTTTTGTTTCAATCCCACAGCTCCCTGATACTCTGTGTTTGTTTGTTTTTTTCTTTTTTCCCCTTTAGTCTATATTTTCTCTTTTGTTTAGACTTAGTAATTTCAATTTTTTTATCTTGAGATTCTCTAATTCTTTCCTGTCTTACCTATACCTGATATTGAGCTCATCCATCAAAGTTTTTGGGGTTTTTTAATAAAAAATATTTTATGATGGTAAAAAGCATGTTATATGAAATTTACCATCTTCACCATTGTGTAAGTGTGCAGTTCAGTAGTGTTGAGTATATTTACATTGTTGTTTCTTATCTTACAAACCTGAAATTCCACCCCCCACCTTCATTGCTATTCTCTCAAGATCTAGATCCATAAAAAACACTGTCTTTACAATATTTTTCTTTTGCCATGAAGTTTTGACAGTGCATTTTGGTAACAAGATTAGAATTATTAATATTGGCTTCAGTGAAAAATAGTTAAGTACTTTAGCCAGAAACACCATAATGTAGGAAACAATAGATTTTCTTCTTGAAATATTCAGTTACAATTGAGGTATTGAATTAGGAGGAGAGAATGAGATATTTTTTTTTTCCTTTAGTGAGAAGTGTTCCTCTTAACAGCCGCTCTGAACAATAAGTATTGTTTGACCATATTTGCCAGCCTTGCTCATAACCTTATACAATATCTGTCTAATAAGCTTAAAGTATGTACTCTCAGTCTTTAACTTCAGTTAATTTGAAATTTATTTACACAGTATGTTTGGAAATTTATGTAATCATGATGACTGTACCTTATTAATATTTTATAGACTTTTATCTCAGTAAACTTTTGTTAGAGTGAAGCAATGAATTTGTGTCACAAAACCATTTGGAAACTTGAGAAGACACATAGGCTATGGAGTATTCTCACTTGAAAGACCTTAGAATTTGAACCAGACAGAACCTGTCTCCTCTGCCCTTGTTTGTTGTTTGCTAGAGGAAAACCTGTTGTTTGACATGAGAAGAACTTGATGTTTACACCAGGTTACACTGTAAATTTTTTTCCATCGTTAGAAGGACTGAGTTTAATGGAAAGACTATTCATAGATGCTTATGGATGAGCAACTGCTCAGAACTTCCAAGGGCTTCCTTTCCAGTGGAAGGATTTCAATTATAGTTGTTTTCTTTGAATAAGTATAAGGAGGTAAGTAGAACCCATTTCAAATGTTAAATTTGAAGACTATGTTATTTCTGGTATGCTTTGGAAATAAAAGATGCAGCTAATCTAAATCAAAAGCCTCATTCCAGATTATTTGATGAGTAGGAGGAGGACTATAGCTAGCAGTTGAGCCACTTGGAATTGAAGTGTAGGTGGTACATCAAGTGTGACTTTCATTAGGCAGTTTTGCCCTTGAGTGGCACCTAGTGCAAGTAAGCTTCCTCTTCAGCAGGCGCCGACAGCTCCCTGTTGACAGACTTTGTGCTTTACTGTTGTATCAGAAGACGGATTGAAGAAGGATATGGACTCATATTGGCTTTATTTTTCAGATGATATTTTTGTTTTGTTTTTGCATTGTTTTAGAGTATTTGGAGTAGCCATGTGTATAGAGCGGTTGTTTACTGTATGCTTTTTGCATGAATAAATGAAAGTGAATTTATGAATTTGGCTTCCTAAATCAGAGGGTTTTGCTACACACAATGAAACTAAGTTTCTCTCCAGCTCCTTCTTCCCCAAGGTAACCCCCCCACCCCAATTTTTTAAATTTACCGACTCCTCTGCTTTTCTAGAATGTGATTATATATACTTGGAGTAGTTGAAGGATGTCATAATATTATAGAAAGTGTAGGATAGATCAGTTTTACATAGGGAGGACTGAAGAGCTTCCCTGAAATTATGAAAGTGATGTTTCAACCTCTGAAACTGATGGATCTTACCCGTGAATCTTTGTGAGGAAGGGTATTTAAATCCCATTCATTTTACTTGTTAGGCCAAAGTAAATCAGCTTACACATTTTGTTCTTTGGTAGAATACCTATCCCTGAGATCATCAGTCCCATAGTGCAGTTACAAAACAGAAACTGCTAAAGCTTGAAACCATTAAAAGAAAAAAAGTGTATACTTTAACACATTATTTTATGGTAAGACAATACTTCCTGTAACCAATCTTTTTATGTAGATCCTTGTTTGCATTGGCTGCACATTGGAACCACTGGGGGAGCTTTGAAAAAAAAACATTGAAGTCCAGGTATCAACCCTAGAGATTCTAATTAAATTGATCTGAAGTACAGCCTTGGCAGTGAGTTTTTAAAAAGATCCTCAGGAGTTTAAAATGTTCAGTGAGAACTGTTTGAGAATGGTTCCACTGATTCACGTTCCAATTCTTCTTCCTTGAATAAACCACATCCATAATGCATTGACCACAATTGTCTATGAGGGTTTCCTAAAACTGTTGAAATAACTTAGACATATGTGAGTAATCTTGAGTGCAAACTCCTTTTTGGTTCCTTCTCCTAGTCTTTAGGATTGTCTCACATTTAATTCCAGAACAGTTTTTGTTTGTTTTTTTTTCTTTTTTTAAGGAGCCCCCCCTTTACTGTGTTCAGCTTAATTTTTAAAATATTTAGTTATTTATTAATATTTATTTACTTTTGGCTGTGCTGGGTCTTCGTCACTGTGCAAGCTTTTCTCTAGTTGCAGCGAGTGGGGACTACTCACTAGTTGTGGTACACAGGCTTCTCATTGCAATGGCTTCTCTAGTCTTGGAGCACAGGCTCTAGGCACATGGGTTTCAGTAGTTGCAGGGCGTGGCCTCGGTGGTTGTGGTTCCCTGGCTCTAGAGCACAAGCTCAACAGTTGTGGTGCATGGGCTTGGCTGCTGTGCAGCCTGTGAGATCCTCCTGGACCAGGGATTGAACCCATGTCTCCTGCACTGGCAGGCGGAATCTTTACCACTGGGCAACCAGGGAAGTCCCCAGCTTAGTTTTTATGGAAGTAATATCTCACTTTCCTTTTACCCTCACTGTTTTACATGATATGTAGTTAAATACTGTTAGTTAAATACTGGCTATAACTATTGGAAACAGGTATGGAAACAAACTGTTTACTCTTAGTGTATAATGTATTGGTGCCTCCTAAAGCGGCATTCATTGGCTATGAATCATTCAATATGTTTCACAAAGGAAATAAGGACCATCAGTTGATTTGGCTTGTCAATTGAATAGAAGTCACTTAAAAGATTTTTAATAAAAGATAAAAGATACATGGTTGGCCTGATATTAGGTCAATTAATATTCACCTAAAATCAGGTGATATATATTTCATTTTTATTCTGTAAGTAAGTATGGATTTTCTTCCTTATTTTGTATTTAATTTTTTACTCAAGACTTTGGGTTAATTAACATCCGATGTTAGTACTTAATGCACATAGATATGATCAATATAATCGCTTTTATCTCATGAGTGAGTACTGTTTATTGCCTGTGGTTTTTATATTCCATTACAGCCATCTAAATGATACTCATCATGGTCTTTATTACCCATCATCAATGCTTGAGAGTTGTGAAGTCAGTCTGGTCTTTGAGTGTCACAAGTCTTGAAATACTTCAAATTTGTGTATAAATCGTGGAAAAACTTAAAGAGTAAAATGCAAGCATTAATAAATGGCATCTCCTTCTAACAAGATACACTGGGAGTCATTAGAGCATGAGTGGGCCCCTGATAGGCTGTGTGAGGTTAGTCAGAGCCATCACGATACGCGTCCTCCTGTTCTTCGCATTTGAAATGTGCACATAGTGAGTTGTTTATTCTGCATTGTTTATGGTAGTAGCATTTGCACTTACCGTCTTTTTCTTTGATTTATAAAGCTAATCCTGAGTTTCTATTTTTGCTTAGCTATTTGTTCACATTAATCTGGTATGTATCTGTTTGTGTTGTTTTGTTCTGAGATCGGGTGTTCCTTGAGGACAAGAAATCTAGTCTTCCTGGAGTATATGTGTCTGTGGCATAGAACAAAGTTTTAGGAATATATTGCCTGAATTTAATTTATTGAATTGGTCTATGAATGTTTGGCCTATCTCTGTGCAGGGAAGAATACCAGACTTCATGAGAACTGGTCCCAAGAACATTTTTATTTGCTTTCTTTCCTGGGCAGGAAATAAATGGTGTATAAGCAGCTAAGAGCAAGTAACCTTGGTCTGTGCTTTTTCCTTCTGACTGCTCTGTTAGATTATCTTTCAGGAAAGCTGAGTAAGCTTAGCACAGTGAATACTAAAGGGAGTGCATGGCTCCCCTCTCATGGGACTTAAGTAGTGTTTAACACCACCATGAAATACTCAGCTGTGGCTTTCTCTAGCGTAGAATTTGTCTAAGAAAGATTACAAGAACAAGGAAGGCTTTGTGTGCTATGTTTTTGGGTGTTTTTTTTTTTTTTTCCTTTTCTTTTCCTTTCTCTTCCCTCTTTTGCTCCAGGGCATCCATAAAAACATGGAATATTTTCTTTGGGCCTCTGGAGTGTGCATGTTATTTATGTGTGAGCCTGAGAGAAGAATAAAAGACAGAAGCAAGGCCATGCTTACCAGTGGGAGTCATCACCCACAGGTAAAATGAAGAAAAATTACATGAATGAGTTTGTTTCTCTTCAGCCTCTTTTACCACTCAGGGAACCAAACAAGCTGTCAGAGAGAAAGCATGGGTCTTGGCATGTGATAACCCAGCAGCCTGGCCATTTACTTAACCAGTGGAAGACTCAGTTTTGCCCTGTCCTTGACAAGATGAAAGCCTTCAGAGAGAATTAGATGGGGTATAATTTGGGCACATACTCAGATTCTTTCTTGGTATAATGTTCAAGGACTTTATCATATAGTGACTGTCATCCAACAAGAAACAAGGGAAGACTTTACTGTTTAGTGACAAGGAAAGACTGTTTGAATTTTGGAGCTGCAAAGCAATGTAGTCCAAACCCTGCAGTCTGCAGAAGAGCAGTAAGCCTGGAATCCTGCTTAGTGGCCGGAAGTGTAGACTGTAGTTAGAAACCAATGGTGTAACTGGACTTGAACCTTTTCTTTCATTCATTACTAACTTTCCTTTCCTTTTGTTAGGAAAAAGCCATTATAATCCTAACATTGGCATAAGTTTTAGTTTTTGCTTGTGCCTTTCCCTGTGTGCCCTTATTTACTTCTGTAATTATTTCTACATGCTTTTATATTGTCCTTTTTGCACTTACCCACATCTCATTCTTTCTGATGTTTCTATGTAGTATTTGTCACAGTTCCTTTGGGTTTTCATTATAACTTGCCAATTTATTCCCTTGTTGAGAACTTACATGGAGTCAGTTTTTTTTGGCATGAAGGAAAAATCCATAGAAAATTATGTGGTGGATGTAGCTTTACATTCTCATTTTCAAATTGTTGAAGTTCCTGAGAGTGACTTCATTACAGTGATAGGAAGCATGCTATAGCCCTCTAGAATCTGAAGGAGTGTGCCCTGCACTGCATGTGTGCAAAGATTGTATAAATGTGCGTGAAAAAAAAAAGCCTTCACTTTGTAGGTCAAAGAGCTAATGAGTCTTATTGTAGGATTTTGTGTTTTCTGTCAAATGGCCACTTCTATTAAGGAAGATAAAAGCATTTACATGAGTATTGCCAACATCTGCTGGATCATCAAAAAAGCAAGAGAGTTCCAGAAAAACATCTATTTCTGCTTTATTGACTATGCCAAAGCCTTTGACTGTGTGGATCACAATAAACTGTGGAAAATTCTGAAAGAGATGGGAATACCAGACCACCTGACCTGCCTCTTGAGAAACCTATATGCAGGTCAGGAAGCAATAGTTAGAACTGGACATGGAACAACAGACTGGTTCCAAATAGGAAAAGGAGTATATCAAGGCTGTATATTGTCACCCTGCTTATTTAACTTCTATGCAGAGTACATCATGAGAAACGCTGGGCTGGAAGAAGCACACGCTGGAATCAAGATTGCCGGGAGAAATATCAATAAGCTCAGATATGCAGACGACACCACCCTTATGGCAGAAAGTGAAGAGGAACTGAAGAGCCTCTTGATGAAAGTGAAAGAGGAGAGTGAAAACGTTGGCTTAAAGCTCAACATTCAGAAAACGAAGATCATGGCATCTGGTCCCATCACTTCATGGGAAATAGATGGGGAAACAGTGGAAACAGTGTCAGACTTTATTTTTTGGGCTCCAGAATCACTGCAGATGGTGAAATTTCATGACTGCAGCCATGAAATTAAAAGACACTTACTCTTTGGAAGAAAAGTTACAACCAACCTAGATAGCATCTTAAAAAGCAGAGACATTACTTTGCCAACAAAGGTCTGTCTAGTCAAGGCTATGGTTTTTCCAGTGGTCATGTACGGATGTGAGAGTTGGACTGTGAAGAAAGCTGAGCACCGAAGAATTGATGCTTTGGAACTGTGGTGTTGGAGAAGACTCTTGAGAGTCCCTTGGACTGCAGGGAGATCCAACCAGTCCATCCTAAAGGAGATCAGTCCTGGGTGTTCCTTGGAAGGACTGATGCTGAAGCTGAAACTCCAGTACTTTGGCCACCTCATGCGAAGAATTGACTCATTGGAAAAGACCCTGATGCTGGGAGGGATTGGGGGCAGAAGGAGAAGGGGATGACAGAGGATGAGATGGCTGCATGGTATCACCGACTCGATGCCCATGAGTTTGAGTGAACTCCGGAAGTTGGTGATGGACAGGAAGGCCTGGCATGGTGCAATTCATGGGGTCGCAAAGAGTCGGACTTGACTGAACAACCGAACTGAACTAAACTGAGCTTGTTAGCTTTATTAATATTTGGCAAAGCCAATATGTTATGGAAATAAATATATAGTTTGGGAGGAAGTAACAAAATTATACATATAGGTGATACATTTATACATTGTTTAAAGGAATTATTGAAGAAATATATGCACCAAAGGTTTCTGTCTGTATGAAATGTATATTCAAAGACAGTGTTTCTTCCTCCAGGGTTCTGGGAATACAACAAAGAACAGATGTATGTAACTATAAAATACTGTGATGCATCAAGCAGTGTACTTTCATTATGGAGTTTATGTGTTGACTCTGATTTGAACTATCATGCTTTTTATCGTGGGAACTTTTGAAAACAATTATATGGTTAAAAATCCAAGGATTTTGACCTAATGTTGATTCATATTGTGTTAATCAGATTTTTTTCTTTTCAAAGAAGTGTTTTTCAAAAAGGGAAGCTTTATGTTTATTAATTCAAGTTCTAAAGTGTTTATGGAAACTTTGATAGCTTCTTCAGTGTTTCACTCTAGCAAAAGATTTCCTGATAGTGGAGTTTTTAGGATCATGAACATGTGTGGCGTTTTTAGGATCATGAACATGTGTGGAGTTTTTTTTTTTCCTTTTCAGTTATGTTATTTAAAAAAAATTGTTTCACCTTGTTGATCTTTTTATACAAATTAAGATAGACCCTTTACCCTGGTGCCTTACAGGTGATCTGTGGAAGTCTTTTCCCCTTCCTGGGGTAGTTTTTCTGAAATTGCCGTAAGTAGTAGTTGACCCCTTTCCATTCTTCTTCAGACCGAACAACACTTTCTCGAAACCCAGCCACCCCACTGCTCTAACACTCTTTCTGATTTTCTCCTGTTCTTATTGTTCAGTCACTTGGTCATGTCCGACTCTCTGCAACCCCATGGACCATGGCATACCAGCTTTCTCTCCTCCTCTGTCTCCTGGAGTTTGCTCAAATTCATGTCCATTGAGTCGGTGATGCTGTCTAACCATGTCATCCTCTGCCACCCCTTTCCCTTTTGCCTTCAGTCTTTACCAGCATCAGGGTCTTTTCCAGTGAGTCAGTTTTTTGCATCAGGTGGCCAAAGTATTGGGGCTTCAACTTAATCAACAGTCCTCTGAATGAATATTCAGGACTCATTTCCTTTAGGATTGACTGGTTTGATCTTGCAGACCAAGGGACTTTCAGGTGTCTTCTCCAGCACCATAATTTGAAAGCATCAGTTCTTCGGTGCTCAGCCTATAGTTGTCTGTAGGCCTTGGCAGATGAATGATCTGGGAGCCGTGGTTGGGAGGGGCTGGGCTGCCTGTGTCACATGTCAGCATTGTGAGATCATTACTGCACCAAAATCTGAAGATGATTGTGGACACTAGGTAGTGACATCAAATTTTGGGAAAGATTTTACTGGCATTTTTCTTAAGAGGAAAAACTAATGACATACTAAAAGTTAAGCTATTTCTCATTCAGCCATATGTCTGAAGCCATTGAGCAGGTTCCCAAGTACATTTTTTTTCAGCTTTACTGAGGTATCATTGATAAGTAAAATCATATATACTTAAAAGTGTACAGTGTGATGATTTGATATATGTTCGCAATCTCCTCACACAATTATGTGTGTGTGTATGAGAGATGGGAAGCTTGATATGCTTAATATCCACTCTTAGCAAATTTCATATGTACAGTAGTGCTGCGAACTGCAGTCACTCTGCTGTACATTAGATCCTCAAAACTTCCTTATCATATAACAAAGATTGAACCCTTTGACCAACATTTCCTCCAGCCCCCAGCCCTTGGCAGCCACCATTGTACTTTCTTTTTCTTCAAATTTGACTTTTAAAAAAATTTCACATGTACATGATAGCATGCAATGTTTGTCTTTCTCTAGCTTATTTCACATAGCATAATGCCCTTCACATTCATCCATTTTGTTGCAAATGACAGGATTTTCTCCTTTTTTAGGGTTGGAAAATATTTCTTCCTTGAGCCATTGCTTGTGAGTAGTATGTTGCTTATTTCCACGTGTGTGTGAATTCTCCAGGTTTCTAATGTCAATTTTTTCCTATTTTCTATTATGGTCAGCAAGGATACTTGATACGATTTTAATCTTCATAATCTTGTTAAGACCAGTGTTGTTCCCTATAATAAAATTTGTTCTTTAGAAAGTTCCATGTGCTCATGGAATGTGTATTCTGTGCTGTTGGATGGAATGTTTTATATATATCTGGTAGGCTCCTTTGGTCTAAAGTCCAATATTTCCATATTTTCTTTCAGGATAAATTTTCTCTTATTAAAAGTAGGACATTTAACTCTCCCACTATTATGTTGCTGTATTTTTACTGCCTTCAGATCTGTTAATATTTGTTTAATATATTTATTTATTCCCATGTTGGGTGCATATATATTTACAAGAGTTATGTCTTTCTGATAAATTGTACCCTATATTATTATATAATAACCTTCTTCAGTTCAGTTCAGTTCAGTCCAGTCACTCAGTTGTGTCCGACTCTTTGCGACCCCATGAATTGCAACACGCCATGCCTCCCTGTCCATCACCAACTCCCGGAGTTCACTCAGACTCATGTCCATCAAGTCGGTGATGCCATCCAGCCATCTCATTCTCTGTCGTCCCCTTCTCCTCCTGCCCCCAATCCCTCCCAGCATCAGAGTCTTTTCCAATGAGTCAGCTCTTCGCATGAGGTGGCCAAAGTACTGGAGTTTCAGCTTTAGCATCATTCCTTCCAAAGAAATCCCAGGGCTGATCTCCTTCAGAATGGACTGGTTAATCCTTCTTAATCTTGTCACAGTTTTACATTTAAAGTCTATTTTGTCTGATGTTAAGTATAGCTATGGCTGGCTGCTTTCTTTTTGTTGCCATTTGCATGGGATATCTTTTCTTATACCCTTACTTTTAGCTTATGTGTGTTCTTAAAACCAAAGTGAGTTTCTTCCTGGCAGCATGTAGTCGTGCCTTGTTTTTTATTTACTTATCTGCTTATGTGGTTTTGATTGGGAAATTTAAACAGTTTTAGTTTTAAAGTAATTATAAGGTAAAGATTTGCTCTTACCATCTTGTTAATTGTTTTCTGACAGTTTGGTAGTTCCATTGTTTCTTCTCTTACTGTTTTCCTTTGTCATTTCATAGTTTTCTATAGTGGTATGCTTTGATTCCTTTTTTTTTGTCTTTTGTGTATCTCCTTTAGGTTTTTGCTTTGGGGTTACCATGCATACATGCTAGGTCGCCTCAGTTGTGTCCAACTTTGTGCAACCCTGTGAACTGCAGCCTGTCAGGCTCCTCTATCCATGGGATTCTCCAGGCAAGAATATTGGAGTGGGTTGCCATACCCTCCTCCAAGCGATCTTCCTGACCCAGGGATCGATCCCGGGCCTCTTACATCTACCTGCATTGGTAGGCGTAGGATTAGGATTCTTTACCACTGTCACCACTTGGGAAGCCCACATGACAGTCTGTTTAAAGCTGGTGGCAACTTTGATTGCATACAGAATTTTTACCCATTTATTCTTCCCCTGGGTGCCTGTGTCTCTCAAAAGATTTGGGAAGTTTTCAGCCATGATTTCTTTAAATAAACTTTCTACCCCTTTCCCTGTCTGTCTGTTCCTTTGGGGACTGCCATAATGAGAATAGTGTTCATTTTGGGGTATCCCATGACCCTTTTAGGATTTCTTTACTCTTTTTCATTCCCTTTTCTCCTCTGGGCAGTTTGAAATGACTTGTCTTTGAGTTCAGATTTTTCTGTTGATCAGGTCTGCTTTTGATGCTCTCTATTGTGGTTTTCATTTCCTTCATCGAATTTTTCAGCTCCAGAAGTCCATTTTGGCTCTTTTTTTTTTTTTTTAATTTCTGTATTTCTGTTTAACTTCTCATTTTTTCCATGTTTCCCCCCCCGATTTCATTTAGGTGTCTATCTGTATTACCTTAAATCATTGCGCTTCCTTAAAATAATTATTTTTTAATTCTTCTCTGCAAATTCACAATCTCCATTTCAGGGATGTCACTTACTGGGATATTATGGTGTTCGTTTGGTAGTTATGTTTCCTTGATTTTGTTTTGTGTGTGTATGTGTGTGTGTTTTGTGTTTGAAGCAAGCAAAAGTGTGTTGTTGATCTTTGTACATTTGATGGTGCAATTGCCTCTTCCAGTTCTTATGGATTGGTTTGGTAGGGAAGTGTCTTCACCTGTGAGAGTATGTTTGGGCACTTGCTGAGTGGGGATGTGTGGTGGTTCTGACTCTGGGGAAAGCCCAGTGGTGTAATTCTTTTGAAGCTCTGTCAGCTGAGGCAAGCATTGGGGAAGACATTAGTGGTCTTCATTGGCCAAGGCTGTGGGTACCTGTGGTATCAGTGAGTTCTTTTGGGGTGTTCAGTGGTGGGGTGTCCTGAGGAGCTCCTCTCCTCTCTCTTTCTTCCAGGGCATACTAGCCCTCTCTGTGCCAGGTTCAGCTTGCAGGTGCTTCTGTGGCAGACCTGGTGCTAGTTTCTAATGAAGAAGCCATGGTGCCAGCTTCTGCAACACATACATTTTCTGAACCATTGCACCTCCAGGGTCTGGGGAACTGCTAGCACAGAGCGGTGGTGGCTCTGGTGCCCGAGATGTGGATACACGTGGCCTGGCTGTGGAGCTTGGGTTTGAAGTGTGGTTCAATGCGAAGCCCCTGAAACTCTACGGTTGGAGGCGTGTGTGGTAGTAGTGGAGGCACCTTCACGTGAGCCTGGGGAAGTGTAACCGTAGCTCCTTCTGGGAGGTGAACAGCGTTGCCTCCCTCTCTGGGGATCTGCTGCTGTGGTGGAGGCTGTTGAAGTCTTCAGCATTAAAGGCTGCCAGTGATTTTTGCAGAGCTGGCCACTGGGGACCATGGTGACACCTTTTGTGTGCGTGATACTCATGGCTCTCGCTTTTCTTTTTTGTTCCCAGCTGTCTCTTGATATCTCAGCCAAGCGCATCTCCCCAGCTATCCTTTCCGTGCAGTTTCTCTTTGTTTTTTGCTCCTCTGTGTTCCTAATTGGATTCTTGGGCTCTCTAAAGACTACTTTTGTTCATGAATAGCTGTGTAATTTGGGTGGGGGGAGGTGTAGGGTGACCAAGGCTAGTATCTCTTACTCCACTATTTTGCTGATGTGACTCCCCCAGATACATTCGGAGCATGTGCAGTGTGCTGTTTCCCTCTTGTTCAGTCTTGTCTGTGTCCTTGAATAGAGGTGAAGACCAGATCTAGTAGCTGTTTCCTTCGTTTCTTACACTGCCTACACAAGGCTGTGATTGTGTACTTCTGCCTCTTATTAGTCCTGGAAATATAATTAAAGGCGTAAACAAGGGGGTTGAGGCATATGATTCACTGATTTTCATTGCGGTGATGGTTTTATCGTTCTGCACATGTTGGCCAATATGGTAAACCTTTTAGAAACATCCGTTACAGTTCAGCATTGTCCTGTCCAGAATCCTCTAGGACTCCTCATTTCAGTCAGAATACAATCTCAGCACTTGGTCATGACTTCTGAAGTCATGAGTGACCCCTGCCCACTTTCATGGCCCCTATCCCACTAGACCTTGAGTCTGTCATCAGCCATCTGTAGTTCCTTAGCCTGTTCACATGGCCCAGGTTTCTCTGCCGCGTATTCTCACGTGGTGGCTTTTATCTTCCCCCTTAGATCTCAGTTCAGACCTTAACTCTTCAGTGTCATCTTCTTGGATCACCTGTCCTTGTTTGCCCCTTTGCTTGTTTTTCATTATGTGATTTTCCCTTTGAATTCCTTAATATTACTTACAACCATCTGAAACGATTCTCTTTGAAAATGCATTTACTTTAGGGCTTTTTATTTCTTATTGAAGGTTGCAATTCAGTGATAGCAGGACCTTTAGGATGTTATTCACTGTTAACATCCTCAGCACAGAGTATGTTTCCTGGCTACAGTGAGTGCAGTAAATCAGCATTTGTTAGATGAATGTGTAAATGGACCAAACAAGCCCCTTTTGTATGACAGGTATTATGTTAGCAATGAAAAAATTAAATTAGATTTGCTTCCTGCAAATAATGTTTTCCATAACCTGGAATTGTTAGTTGCAATTCTGTGTGGAAATCCACAGTCAAGCTTATTTGGAAAAAAATAATCCCAATGCCTTCTTCCTTCCCACCACTGTGGCTGTTCATGGCAATAAAGCCAGTTTTCAGGTCAGAACTTTATCGGTTTTGGACAAAGGCCATTGCAAACTTTCCAGTATTTCTAAGGGTCTCCAGACCGTCCTCCTTGACTAGGACTGTGCTTCTTTCTTGAAGAACTAAGTTTTCTGTAAGGCACAGTAAATATTCATTTATATTAACATTATTATTTTGTATGTGTTCTGAAAAATTATCCACATTGGCTGTGAGGACTCAGTTATTAGTGGAATAAGTCATATTCCTTTCAATTCTTAGTGTAAATTTTCTGGTGCACCGCCATGCTTGAGATTCTGATTTAAATGTGGGAAACAAATTAACATGTTATTAACTAGAGACATATTAACGCCATAGGTGTTAGATTCTGCAAAAATCCCCTGGTCAGTAGTGGGCTTCCCTGGTGGCCAGGTGGTAAAGAACCCACCTGCTGATGAGGAAGACTCGGGTTCAGTCCTTGGGTTGGGAAGATCACCTGGAGAAGGAAATGGCAACCCACTCCAGTATTCTTGTCTGAGAAATCCCATGGAATGGACAGAGGAGTTTAACAGGCTACAGTCCATGGGCTTGTGAAAGAGTCTGACACAATGACTAAACGAGATAATGTGTAATTATTTGATTAATTTTGTGTTACCTCTGACTCAAATACTGGTAACCCTTTCCCAGTCTTAAAAACAAAATATTCTTTTGGATATAATGACTTATATCTTAGAGTTGTAGTGGCAGTAGGTTTGACAGTCAGAATTGGGTGTATAATGTCTGGAGAGAAGTTTTGCAGAGGCGGCTTTTGGACTATGTGCCTGTGGTCTCAGAGACAATACTGAGATGAAAAGACTTGAGGATTTTAAGTCTATAAAATTTTAAAGCCATTCCTTATCCCACCATTATATCCCTCAGATGGATTAAACATTTTACAGCTATTTATAAAAGAGTAATTTGACACTGTAATTCAGTTCACAGGACAATCGTAGACATTGGATCTGTAACTGTGTTAAACTAGATAAAATGAACAGGTGCTAGGAGGGCTATTCTAGATTAAAGGAGGCTACAGAGACATGACAATCAGGAAAGCAGAGTGTGAGCTTTGAGCAAATCCTTGGTTGAGGAAAATGCTATAAAGGTCACTTGGGGACAACTAGGAAAATTTAGAAATTGGACTGTATTAGATGGTAGTACTGGATAAATATTAAACTCTTGAGAATGTTAATGATACTGTAGTAATAGAGGAGAATGTCCTGGATCTCCAATTCAGAAGATGTCCTGGATGTCCTGAAATAAAGGGATAAAGTATCAAAGTTTGAAGCTGTTTTCAGGTGTTTCAACAACATTGTGTGTATGTGTGGGTGTAGATGGCATAGAGTGGGGAGAGAAGGAAAGGGGAGATGGGAAGGGAAGGAAGGAGGCAAAGGGTGGGCACAACTAACAAAATGTTAATTAGTGATATTGTGACAGTTCAGTTCAGTTGCTCTGCTAAGTCCCTTCAGTCGTGTCTGACGCTGTGCGACCCCATAGACGGCAGCCTGCCAGGCTCCCCCGTCCCTGGGATTCTCCAGGCAAGAACACTGGAGTGGGTTGCCATTTCCTTCTCCAATGCATGAAAGTGAAAAGTGAAAGTGAAGTCGCACAGTTGTGTACGACTCTTCGCGACCCCATGGACTATAGCCTACCAGGCTCCTCCTTCCATGGGATTTTCCAGGCAAGAGTACTGGAGTGGGGTGCCATTGCCTTCTCCGTTCAGTCGCTCAGTCGTGTCCAACTGTTTGCAGCCCCATGGACTGCAGGATGCTAGGCTTCCCTGTCCATCACCACCTCCTGGAGCTTGTTCAGATTCATGTCCATCCAATCGGTGATGCCATCCAAGCATCTCATCCTCTCTTGTTCCCTTCTCCTCCTGCCTTCAATCTTTCCCAGCATCAGGATCTTTTCTAATGAGTCAGTTCTTTGCATCGGGTGGCCAAAGTATTGGAGTTTCAGCTTCAACGTCAGTCCTTCCAATGAATATTCAGGACTGATTTCCTTTAGGATTGACTGGTTGGATCTTCTTGCAGTCCAAGGGACTCTCAAGAGTCTTCTCCAACACCACAGTTCAAAAGCATCAATTCTTTGGTGCTCAGCTTACTTTATAGTCCAACTCTCACATCCATACATGAGTACTGGAAAAACCATGGCTCTGACTAGACGGACCTTTGTTGGTAAAGTAATGTCTCTGCTTTTTAATATGCTGTCTAGGTTAATCATAGTATTTCTTCCAAGGAGCAAGTGTTCATGGCTGCAGTCACCATCTGCTGTGATTTTGGAGCCCCCCAAAATAAAGTCAGACACTGTTTCCATTATTTCCCCATTTATTTGCCATGAAGTGATGGGACCGGATGCCATGATCTTAGTTTTCTGATTGTTGAGTTTTAAGCCAACTTTTTCACTCTCCTCTTTCAGTTTCATCAAGAGGCTCTTGAGTTCTTCTTCACTTTCTGCTGTAAGGGTGGTGTCATCTGTGTATCTGAGGTTATCCATACTTCTCCTGGCAATTGTGATTCCAGCTTGTGTTTCTTCCAGTCCAGCATTTCTCATGATGTACACTGCATATAAGTTAAATAAGCAGGATGACAATATACAGTCTTGATGTACTCGTTTCCCAATTTGGGACCAGTCTGTTGTTCCATGTCCAGTTTAATACTGAAATTGGTGAATCTGAGCAAAGAATATATGGGCATTTGTTGTACTCTTTTTTTAACTTCTCTCTGGATTTAAATATTTTCACAATAGAGATTGAGGGAAAATAAAGAATATAATAAAGAGAAACTAAGCGTGGGAATATTTTCACAGTGAAAATTGGGGGAAAGTATAATAAAGAGAAGATAAGTATGGAAAAGCAATGATTAAAATGATTTTTCATCATTTCCAAAACTCTGTGAAAGGCTGCTTGCTCTCTTGTTTCCATCTGTATTTAAATACTGAGTTTGATGATGAAGTAGTTTTTAGTTGGTACACATAGATTCTGTTACTAGAATATGCTCATTAAATGGCTCTATGTAGATAAATAATATTCTTTAGTATGTAAGAAATAAAGATTAGGAATGTGCAGTAGAAGGAAAAGGTGCATAATTCCAGGTATCTACTGGGTTTCCTGTCAATAGAAGCATTTTGTTTTCAACTTGTTGTATATGTTTGCCCAGGGAGAGGGTAAGTGTGTTTACCAGTTTTGTTGTTACCCTCAGTGGAGAATTTTGAGTATTTTTTAGAAAATATTTAGTTCATTTTCATCTGTGCCAGATGATACCTCATTTCAAACTTGGAAGATAAAAATAGTTACTGTTTTTCAAACCATAAACACTTCTAGGGGTTGGCGAAAGGAGGAAGCAAAGAGGGGGACATGAACATGAGTGATTCTCTGAGTGTCCCTTTGAGAATGCATCTGCCAGCTTTGCTAAAGCTGCCTTCACATTGTTGCTGGTTTCAGGGATGTGCTAAGTGGCTGTTGAAAGGTTGCTGTCTCTAGTGACATAAAGAATGATGTTTGCCTCTTTATAGGGTCTTTATTCCTGCAGAAGACTAGAAGTCTGACTTGTTTAACAGTCTTCTCTTTGTGACCCGTATTCTTCCCCGAGCCAATTAGAAGATCTGAAAAGATGAGTTTAGAATTCTCCTAACCCGGCTTTCTTTGTGAGCAGAGGAAACTGTGTTTTTCAGAGCAGTGTGTGACTTAGCCAAGGTGGCCAGTGCTAGTTTTTTCCGGCTTCTATTGTGCATCATGGCATCATTCAAACAAGATAAAAAACTTCTCAGATCCTTTGTACATAGATCCTGAAAGAACGGATAACATTTAATGTCATATATCATAATTATAGACTTCCCTGGTGGCTCAGATGGTAAAGTGTCTGTCTACAATGCGGGAGATCCAGGTTCGGGTCATAATTATACATCATACATGGAGTTTTTTGTGGTGCATGCTTCTCTTTAACTTGTGAACTGTAGGACAGGATTTTTGCATGTTTTGTATACTGCCATTTCCTGATACCTACAATACTGGCTGGGACGTGACAGGCACCCACTAACTACTGAATGAATGAATGATTGAACCAGAAGGCTAAGAATAGATTAATAGCTGCCCATGTCACAGGATTTCAGGGAAATAATGGATTGGCTAGAGGATTTCACCCCTGTGTAACTAGCTCGTGGTTTAAAGTGAGCAATTAGACACTGGTTTCCTATTTAATTTCCAGTACTCCTTGGAAAAAGTAACACTAAGCTTGGACATGTTGTTGTAGTTTGTTGTTCAGTTGCTCAGTTGTGTCTGACTCTTTGCGACCCTGTGGACTACAGCACTTTAGGCTTCCTTGTCCTTCACTGTCTCCAGGAGTTTGCTCAAACTCATGTTCATTGAGTTGGTGATGTCATCCAACCATTTCATCCTCTGTGGTCCCCTTCTCCTCCCGCCTTCAATCTTTCCCAGCATCAGAGTTTTTTCTAATGAGTCAGCTCTTTGAATCAAGTGGGCAAAGTATTGGAGCTTCAGCTTCATGATCATCTTAGTGATTTGCTAACTTAATGTGAATGAGCAGATCCCCTGGAGAAGGGAAAGGCTTCCTACTCCAGTACACTGACCTGGAGAGTTCCATGGACTGTATAGTCCATGGGGTTGCAAAGAGCTGGACACGACTGAGCGACTTCACTTCACTTTCCCTAGGAACACTTTTTAATGAAAGAAGGGGTAGAACATGAATAAACACAGGAGAGTAAAGATGGAAGAAGTGCTGAAAAATAAGAAAAGATGAAATGTAAAGACAGACTTTGAGTGCATCGTGAGTTTGAACAGGGCAACTTTACTGCTGTGTGGGTTGAGAAATGCTTTGGAATAAATTGCATGGTAATATGTCTGTCAAACTCATTCACGGTTCTGTGACCCCAGGAATTGGTAACATGCAATCATCTGCAACTCAAGATGGGCAGGACTTGAATTTGGTCGATCTCTGGATCCTCAGGACTGTGAGTGGGCCCTCCTGGAGCATTTTAGTGGAGTAAGCTTTGCTCTCTGGAGAGTGTGTTGACCTAATAGCTCAAAGTGCTATCACTTTATGTGCAGTGCACTGTATATACATCAATTATGTGTATCAGTGTTGCCTCAGTAAACCTGATTAAAAATAAAAATACGCACTAAGCATCTGAGGAAATGTTGAGGATCAGATTCATTTATTATGTGCACAATTCTAGTTTAGGTAGAAAGTTGTTGAAATCATGGATCCAAAATGATAAATTCAGCTCCTCAGAATAGCTACTAGAGAACAGACAGCTTCTAGCCTTGTATCTGACACATAGTAGTTATTTAATAAATATTTGTGGAGTGTGGGGCGACTGGGGAGAAGACAGAGGAGGGTTTTTTGTGTGTGACTGGTTGGTCATTTAAGTTGTGAATACAACCAAGACTCAGGGTTCCATGGATTGTTTCTGTTTTGAGGCTTGAGATGTTCTCCTGACAGTTGTTACTGCCTTCTAGATGTGTGTACCTGGTCACTATTTAGACAGTGGGAAAATGAGTAAATCTGTGTTCAGAAGAAAAGTAATTTAAAAAAGAGAAATAGAAGACTGCAGTAAACACTTTGTGCATGCCACTTTACCTCCTTGTGTGTCAATTTCCTCATCTGTGAAGTAGTAACAAATTTACTTCATAGGGTTGGTTGGTGAGGTTTAAAAGAGATAACCTCTGAAAGGGTATTTGCATATGGTGGTGCCTGGCACATTGGCTCCATAGGAGTGTTAGCTCTTCCTGCTGGGGACATTGTTTATAGAGATGTAAGGCTGAGAGAGTAGAGCTGAGCTTAAGTCAGTAGAAGAAGTACTGGGCGGTGGGAAGAGGACATATGGGATCTTGTGAAGTGACAAGAAATCTTGTGTTTAATTAACGTGAAAGTCATTAATTGATGGGAGTGATGGGAAACTGGCGCAGAGAGCTGGAAGTGCAGCATCTTGTGCGCACAGGTCTGTCCTGACCTTCCTGGAGGGATCAGTGCAGGGACCTCTTAGTGCCTTCATTTCCCATCACTGAACAGTTGAGCTTAATTTTATTTGTGCTTTTAGTGAAGTGATTTGAGGTCCAGGGACACCTGCTGAGGTGATAGTGTAGAAAAGCACTTCAGAAAGGTCAGATGGAAGACAGATGGGGGCCACAGCAATGTGAATTAAACATTTTGTTTTTCCTGTGGGCCTTTCTATGAATGAGGAATGATCCCCAGGATTGCTCCATCCATTCCAGTGTTCTTTCAGAATCCTGACAGGAGTGGCTCACTAACCACTGATGGAAACAAATGAGCAGCTGGTTGTCACTGCATCTCAAATGGTCTCCCCCGTAGGTAGCCCTTGGATGAGAATTTCCTTAAAACATTCCAGGAAATAGACCATTGTTAACACATTTGGAAAACAAGTATGTGTTGTTCATTCAGTAAACTTCAGATGTGTTTATGGGAGCTTAGATCAATTGAAATGTAATAGGAAATTAAACACTATGTCATATGATAATCTAAAGCATTAGGAGGTTGAAAGTTACTCTAGAACTTCAGGCGACTGTGGTGTGTCATTGGAGGTGCGTCTTTGGTATTTTTTTAAGGTGCCATTTCCAGAGTGTATGGGGGCCTGTGCGTGTTTGGAGCAGGAGGAATATGGGGATTCTCTGTGCCTTCTTCCCAGTTTGATTGTAAACCTGAATATGCTCTGAAAATCTTATTTAAAAAACATTATTGTAGAGCTGAGAAAGACCTTGGAACTCATCCAGTCACAACTCTTTACTTTAAAAGCATTAGGAACTGGGGATGAAATATAAGCAGTTTCTTTTTCCCAAAATTACATTGTGAATACAGAGTTTATCTTGATATCTGAATATTTTCTCCCCTAAAACACATTTTTCTTTGTTTTAAAGTAGCTTGTTGGATATCTAAGCAAAGAACATAGTTCTTCTGTGATACATCTATAATGTTGTTTTTATATATTATATTTATATCTACAAGGCCTCCCCTCAAAAATGGGAAAAACTCAATTAGATCAAGATATCATATATGGAAATCCTTTTATTCCAGAGCCTGGAAATCTCATATTTGTCCACTAGTCATATCCTCTTCCTGGCATTTTTGGTGATGCTCCTGTCTATCATATCACTCAATGACTGTATTCATGTGGGAAAGGAGCACAGGAACTCAAGGACCAAGTGATGATTAGTGGTTCCCTCCACCTCTCAGCTCATTCACAGATCTACTGAGGGGAACATAAGAGACATCACCACCACCAGCAGTATCACTTACTTTGTGCTTTAAAGATTGCAACATACATTCACAAGTTATGTAACTTTGTTATCACAGCTATCATTTACAGCAGATAGTATGTACTCATTTTGCAATATACAAGTATATCAAATCACCCCATATACCTGAAATTTATATAATGTCATATGACATTTACATCTTACTAAAGTTGGGAAAAATAATATTATTAGCCTAACATTACAGATGTGAGAAGCAGAATTCAAAGAAGCCAGTGAAAGGGTGAGGTTAAGCTCAGATCTTCTGAGTCTAAAATCTGTGCATAATATTATACAATGTAATATAAATCCTAGTTGTGGAAGCTTCACAGACTGCATAACTATATAAGAATAAAAAGAGCAGGTGATATATAATGAATGAGTAGGTCACATATGAGAGCACCTGACCTGTTGCATAGTTATGGTTGAGCTGGAGTTGAGGGATTATCAGCCTGTGTGCCTCTGAATATATTTGAAACAGTCACCCAGGAAGGCTTTTTGGAGATGATACCTGGAGGAAGTTTGGGATGGTTGAAAAGAAGTGTGGTTACACCAGAGCTGCAGAACAGGATTAAAAAGGCAGTACTACCTTTAACATAAATTGTTGAAACATCTCTGCACCTTAGCCCCAATTCAAACTTTTATGGGTTTAAGAATCACAGAGCTAAGGGGTTGCTGCTGCTGCTAAGTCGCTTCAGTCATGTCTGACTCTGTGCGACCCCATAGACGGCAGCCCACCAGGCTTCCCCGTCCCTGGGATTCTCCAGGCAAGAACACAGGAGTGGGTTGCCATTTTCCTTCTCCAATGCATGAAAGTGAAAAGTGAAAGTGAAGTCGCTCAGTTGTGTCTGACTCTGTGTGACCCCATAGACAGCAGCCCACCAGGCTCTGCCATTCATGGAATTTTCCAGGCAAGAGTACTGGAGTGGGGTGCCATTGCCTTCTCCGGAGCTAAGGGGTAAACTGAGCTAAAAGTATCTGAATTTCAGGAGCTTAGCTTTTTTGGAAACCTGCCTCCATCCTTCAGCAGGGCTTCCTCTGTGTTGGCTTCTGTGGGGTAGAAGCAGAGACGACTCACATGTTCTGCCAGCTCAGCAGCCCTGGGAGAGTGACCCTCATTCTTGTCCTTTCCAACAAGAATCATGCTACTACTCCTCTGTGGTCTGACATTGGTCACATGGCCATTCTTAAATCAGTTACTTGTGACTGGATCTATGTGATGACCACACCCTGTGGTGGTGTGACTCTGCTGGGAGCCTGAGGTAGGTGGCGTTAATTCTTCAAAGGAAACTTGAGCTGTGGTTACCAAAGAATGAAGAAAAGGTGCTGAGGCAACAAAAACAATAATAAGGTTTAAAAATATATTTTAGAGGCTTCCCTAGCAGTCCGGTGGTTAAAACTCCATACTTCCAATGTAGAGGGCATGGGTTCGATCCCTGGTCGGGGAACTTAAGATCCCACATGCCATGAAGAGATATATATATATAAGAATTCTGATTTTATTTTCCTTTTCTAAAAGTGGGGGAAGGAAGGTGATCTCTTTTAAGGCCTAATTCAGAATAAAGTAGTAAGAAATGCTCCCTGGTAGAATAAAAGTCTTATAAAACTTGAAACAGTAACCTTGAGAAAAATCAGAGCTTTAAAGGAGACAAGGGCTTAGGCAGTGTACAGACAGAAATCATAATGCTACCTGCTTCAGGCCCCAGGAAAACCTAGCTTGTGGTAATCATACCGTGATCCTGTATTGAGCTTCAAGAATACATTGGAGGAAGAATTGAGAGATTTATTAATCGGACTTCCACTGGTATTTCTTTGTACCATTCACAATTTAAAATTGAGAAGTCAGGAATTGAAAGAATCTGGGGCTCCACTAGAATATTGACTGAACACCAAGCCCTTTACTTTATTCTGACTCTCAGTCAAGCTTTAATACATAACAATGGTTTGTCTAAATAACATTGCTGCAGTTCTCAGTAATTGTTAACAATAATAATGCATAAACAATTTTCTATTCAGAGTCAAATACTTTTTTATGCAGATAATTGCTATTTCCTTTATCCTAAAATACATGTTAGATTCTTGCCAGTGGAAATTGAGACATTGGAACTGAAATTAGCAGAAAGCTTTAAGTCCAGTAAAGGTATTTAGTCTTAGGAAATATTTAAGGTATCTGCAAACATTGTTTTATTTTTTTCAACAGCTCAGTTTATTCAGTTAGTCTTCTAAGCCAACAAGTAAACCTTCAGCCTTAACAATCACAGCTTCATTATTATTCTCAGATTTGTGCTTGGTCCTTTAAATCTGTCTAAATTGTTCTACAATAATTTCTTGTCCACAACTTGTGTGGCCTCAGGTTTTAAAACAAACTGAGATTGTTACTGCCAATTCCTGACTGCTGTAGTATTTGTAGTAATTGAATGCTAGTGGTTGGAGGTTTAGGAAAGATTTGAGAATAACTGGTTCCAAAAATATCCCTATGTGTGTTTGTGTGTGTTCTCTTGCCTGTGTGAATATGTTGGAGTAGGAAGATGATATGTTTTGATTAGGTGTTTGACTTTATTCAGAGTGTACTTTGGAAAACTTAAAACATTTCAGTGGGATTATAGTCTGTAATAACTGTGTTCTGAGAAAACCATGGAGGGTTAACAATTCAGGTGACAGATTATCTCCCATTCAGTGAATGCTGATTTGTGGACAGATACTTCTCCCTGTTGTGAAGTAGTTCCCCAGGCACCCTCTCTTGAATCTCTTCCACCAGGCAGACAGATGAGAATGAAAAATAAATTCCACATGTGATTTAGTTTAGGGTTTTGTGCATGTGTGTGTGTGTGTGTGTATGTGTGTGTGTGTCTTTTCTGCTTGTGCGAGCTGTTTAAGCTCAGTGCAAATTCATTAAAAAAGACTCATTGTCTAGTTGTCCTGATAGCATCAACTGGCCCTTTTTCTCTCCTGGTGCAGTGGGACATCCATTACCTTGTAGGGCCTGACTGCTAGGATTGTTCCCAGAGTTCAGGACTGTTGAACCACAATGGGCTCTCCAGGCTTTGTGGCCTTAATAAGCCCCTGTTACTGGCTTTTCAAATATTGGTCTACCTATCAAGCCTGGCCGTGTGTCAGGAGAGGGGAGGCTTTCTTTAGAGCCACCACTGATGGATCACATGCTTTTTCTCAAGAGAGCAAACAAGCACTTTTTTGTTTAGGCTCAGTAATACTTGGCAAAGAAATACAGCTGTAATTATATATCCTAGTTCTTGTTCTTTTCTCCCCATCTGAGTTTTACTCCCCTCACCCTCAACTTTACATAAAAGCAGCTAGCATTGGATCTGAAGTAAATGTCATGAATGAATAATAATTTCTTTCATTTACACAGTAATTAAACCTGTTGAATGCTGACTTAGTGCTTTACTGCACTCTAATTTAACTGGAAGATTTGGCCTTTGTGAATTCACAGAAAAGGGAAAAAATAGAAATTAAATACCTACTGAGACTATTACGGAGAACATTTTTCAGAAGGGTTCTTCCTCCTCCTGTTTCTCTTCATCTCGTGTTTGCCTTCTGCTTCCCGGGATACTTAATACTTAAGAGTTGTTTTGCAAATTATTCTTCAGTTTTTATGCCCAGCGGTGCCCACAGCCAGGCACCTCTGGGTCAAGGCGATTGGCTGCCACTGCAGACAGAAGGCCAAGGGCCTGCTCTGCTGCCTCGGCAGAATTGTTGCTGCTGGTCTTCTGGAGCATTTGAGTTCTTTCTGGCTAGTTTCTACATTCCTTTCCTTCTTAACCCATAGAATTCGAGTTGGTGAGTCCTTCCATCGGTCTTCATGATCATGCTTGACATGATCTGTGACAGCCAAAATATGCCTGAAAGCTGATAGATACATCCAACCCAGCAGTGTTTTGGGAATATGTACCACTCTACTGGAAATGGCAACCCACTGCAGTATTCTTGCCTGGAAAATCCCATGGACAGAGGACCCTGATAGGCTACAGTCCGTGAGGTCAAAAAGAGTCAGACACGACTGAGCGACTTCACTTTCACTTTCACCACTCTACTGAAAATTTCTGCCTGTGTACAGTCTGAGTCACTCAACTTGTCTTTCCCAGAGTGTCTCTCAGGTGGGTCCACTTTGTTGTGGAGGAAGGTGTTTTACAACACCAGTCAGTTTTCATCATCTTTCACCCTGAGGACTGACTGGCCATTTTAATAAAGACTTCATTCCCAGAGCTCCCTCCTCAGGAGTTTGTAAGTTCCCTCAGCGATAGTCTCTGACCCTGAGAGGGCCCTGCTGTTTACCTGTTGAGCAGAGATTGTTCGATGTGCTGTGTCTCCAGAGGCAGTACAGGCAGGAACTCTGGCCCCGCCTTCCCAAAGCTGCAGCAGACACTGTAGAGAGGACCGCCAGCGCTGAGGGCTGTGCCGCAGGGGCCTGTTCTCTGCGCTTCTCCTCACAGGAGCCGGCCTTCTGGGCCAAGTGGCCGAGCCTCTGACTCTGAGAGAAAAGTCCTGCTGTGTTTCGTGCAGGTTGTGTGCTGTGTGGGTTGTGGATGGTGAGGGCTCCCTTGCAGTGCTGTCTGGGAGCACTGACTAAGTTTATGGGTGTCGGATACCTGGCACACAGCCAGTCGGTAAATGCTAGTCCTTGCCCGCGTCTGGAGACAAAGAGAACACAAGTGTTTAAGTGTTTTTTTTTTTTTTTGTAAGACAAGTACCCTTCCTCATATACGCCCCTCGTCACTACTCAGGGCCAATGTTTATGTGACTTAATTTTCTTTTCTGTCCCTTCTTCCTCCTGCCCACTCTTCTTCCTTCCCTCCTTCTCAAAAGTTACACCAGACTTATTCAGATCACATTTTTCCTTTATGGAAAGTTCTAAAAACTTAAAAAAACTTGTATTCTAGTATATATTTTTAACATACTTTTCAACTGTATTTGTTAAAATGCAGTTGGAAGCATAGATGTTGTATAGATAAAATAAATAGTATATGATTGTGGATTTGTTTCAAACACATGAATCTAGGCAAATCCCTGCCTAGATTAATCCATATTCTTTTTCTCTCTCCCTCTCTTTCTATATATATATATGTGTGTGTGTGTGCACACATATATATATACATAGTTATAAACATAGTTTATACATAGTTATAAACATACAATTGTTTTCTATTTTGCCACTGAGTGCTTACTTTGTGCTAATTCCTATGATAAATGCTTTTAATGCTTTCTTATATTTATTAGATGAGTTTCTTATACTGCTTGATTGTAAGAATTTTTGTAAGGTACCTGTGAAAAACTACATATTTCCTAACCTACCCCTGACTACTGAATCTGGGTATTAGAATCTAAATCTTGAGTTTCCAATCTGGCTCCATGTGGAAATAACCTGAAACTGGAACTTTTAAACAAACTCTATCCCAGTCCATTTAAATTAGCGTGTTTACAGGGTAGGCCTGTGACCTTTAAACTCCTCTGATGACTCTAGGGGCTCCTCTGGTGACTCTTATACCTCAGTCGTAAGTGTACAGATAGGGTGGTAGAGATTTAACGATATAGGTGGTGCTTATTATCTGAAAGTAGAAAATGAACTTTAGTCCATTTAATCCTTACAATAACCCATGAGGCACAGCTGGCATTATCCCTATTTTCAGATGAGAAATCAGAGGTTTGGAGAGACACGATGTCAAGAATGGGTCACGTGTTCTTTTAAATCTTGCAGTCTAAGAGTACACTTAGTATCGCCATGTGCTTGAAGACGCACATATCTTTTTATTTGATGATCACAAACTACGTATGAAATGCTGGTTTAGACATGGACTTAAATTGACCAACTCAGCGTGCCTCAGAGCCAAGTACTTGTTTGCCAAGTTCTTTTGTATGTAGACACCTGCAAATAGACATCGGAAGTCCATTTTGTAAAGTCAGTGGCAAAGAGAATGAGCTTGACATTTGGGATTTGTTACTGACCCACAGACTTGGGTGGACTTTGAGTGACTTAGAGGTCAGATACAATTTAATATTCTGCCATTTCTAGAGATTTTTCTGTGAAACACTTTGGTTTGTATTTCATGATCCCTGCCTTCTCAGCCGTGAATTTCTTTTTGAATGCGTCCCACTCCACCACTTGTTTTCAAGTGGCTTTGTTGCAGGTGCTGTGAATGCAGAGGAGTGACTTGGTCATTCTTTCTCTGTAGAAATGATGACAATGTGGAGCCAATTTACCTCCAGCTCTAAATATGACCACATTCACATTTTAAAAAACATGTCCTGTAATTCTAAGAGCTCTCTGAGGTGGGAGGAGGGGAACCTATGTCTAGCCTTCTAAATGGATGTTGCCCTTCAGTTAGAGCCCAGGACTTCTCCATAGTTTTCATGTATTTGAGCAAGTTCCTTAAAAGTGCTTGGTTCTGTGGATTTGAAATTATTAATTTGACTCTTATAATGGTTTAAATAACCATGCTTGTGCCTCCATATGTGTATTCATTTTTTTAGTGAATATTTCTTGACCCATGTGTCAGGTGCAGTTCTAAATAGTGGGCTGATGATATCCAAACTAAGCAGGAAAAAATCTCCTGTCATTGAGCTTAGATTCTAATGAATAATGCAAGAAAAAAAAGTTAAGTACATAAATCTTTAAGTGTTTTGGAAGGTAAAAATTTCTAGATAGAAAGCATGTAAAGAGGAAAACCTCTCTATGTAGCTGGAGAATAGTGAATTTTTTAATAATGCAGTCAGGTTGGACCTTATTGAGGGAACTTACAGCCAGGATTTGCTGGAGGTAAGGGAGTAGTAAGCCATGCAGATATCTGAGAGAGGTCACTTCAGACAGAAAACACCTCCACTGTCACCTCTCCTCAGTGTGTGAGGCTTAGCAAGGAGACCTGGGTTCTGTAAGATGTGTCTTACATGAAATTTTGCCATTAGCAACTACATGGATGAACTTGCAGGGTGTTATGCTAAGTGAGATACGTCAGAGAGAGAAAGACAAATACTGTTTGATAGCACCTATTTGTATTTGTTATATATAAAATCGTACACAAGCGAACGCAAAACTCATGCCCAAATTGTTCTACTGTATCAGTTGCATTGCAACACAGTTTTTTTTTTTTTTAAGAATTAGCTTAATAATCAGAGCTCTCTGTACATAGAGATATGATCGGTCTAATATAATGACAGAATTGCAAACAATAAAATGAGTATAATTTGCAAAGGAGAGAAATGGCAGGAGTTAGAAGAGGTAAACAGTGGTGGGATCAAAATGATTTTTGTATCATGTGTCACTCACTAGGCCCTCAGATTGTGCTGTAATCATACTGTTCTCTATTCTGGCTTTTAAATTTAAAGAGCTAAGTCAAGTTATTACAGATAAAAATGTCAGTCGTGTCCAGTTGTACAAATTATTAGCCACAAAATTCAAAGAACAGCAGTGGAAAGTCTAATCCTAATGCACAGTTGAAAATACCTTTCTGGGCTCTCATCTCAGAGATGAGGCTTTTGCCTTCTTCACCCAAAGGATGGTGTGGGAATTGTTTGGAATGAAGAAGCAGGGCAGAGATGTAATTCAACTTTGTGTTCTCCCATCATATTCTTATTCCAGTGGAGAGATGTATCTTTTCTATCTTTAGCTCAAATTATCAAATACAAATTGGAGCAAGGATAATAAAACCAGATGACTAGGAGAGTCCCATCTGCCCCCTCACCAACCTTTCTCTCTTCAGTGTCGTTTCCACCCATATTAGCAGATGGCACCAGTTCTTGGCCAGTGTCTCTAGTTATCTAAGGGATTGTTCTTTTGCCCGCCTCCTTTAATACAACAGTAGAAAAATTGGTCATGACTCACTCTATGCCCATTGGCCAAGGCTCTGATTCCTGAGAACTAGACAGAAGCTTGGAATTCAACCAAACCTTCTGTAATGCATTACAATGATCCGCCTGACAGCAGAAAGCTGGGTTGATTTAAACTTGAGCTTTTATATACTGGAAGGTTTGTTCAGTGCTGGCTAGAAAAAGCTAATAGTAACAAATCTCAAAAACCTTAAAAAAGAAAAAGCAGAGGCTTTCTTGAGTTTTGTTCTGAGAATGCTGGTTACTTCTAATGGTGAGTGGTGTAGCGCTGTATGATGCAAATTGCAGGACTCTTTAGTTCCAGTTCTGCATTTGACCTCTCTGTAAAGGAAAGTGAGCTTCTGACTAAACAAGGGAGAGTGAGATTTGACAGATGACATGGAAGGTGAAAGGTGAAAGAGTAGGTTGTGAGGGAGCATCTGTTTACTGCAGAGCATGGAGTCCTGGCTCTTGTGGCCAGTGGATTATAGACTCACCATCATCTTTGAAGCAGCGTGTTTTGACTTTAGTAAAAACAGTGTAAGTAAATTCTGTAACCTTTTCTTTGGGTCCTGGACAGTATTTCAGAACAAGTGACAGTTGACTAAGCACTGAGAAAAAAGTACAGTCCTTACAGAAAGCCAGATATACCCTTCAGTTCTTTCTTTAGCAAGACTGTTGGACAGTAACTCAAGGGCATGTCATAGACACAATTCATTTGGACTTCAGCAAGATTTTTGCCTTGTCTTCCTTGATTCTGTTGTGAACAATTAGAAAAATACAGGTTCGGTGGCATGATTATCAAGATTTATAATTTCATTATTATTTCACTGGTTAAGAACATTTGTTTCACTCTGGATAGAACTAAGATCATTGCATAAATGCCTATCCTTCTGTCTATCATATTTAAATTTTGTCTTTGCAATGAAGCTGTAGTCACAAATGTTTCAAAAATAGTTCAGTCGCTCAGTCGTGTCCAACTTTTTGAGACCCTATGAACCGCAGCACGCCAGGTCTCCCTGTCCATCACCAACTCCTGGAGTCCACCCAAACCCATGTCCATTGAGTTGGTTAAATTATAAATATGCTGGGTGGGAAAAACAGGACACAGCTGGATTTTGACTATCTGGGTAGTGACCAAATTAAGGTGAAAAGGTAAGGGTTAGGTAAACTTAGGTTCAAAACCCAGCCATGAAAAAAGAAAATAGAGAGGGGAGACACAATTTTCAGCTGACACATTTAGTGAGTCAGCAGTGTGTCTTTCACAATAAAACTACTGGTGTTTTTGAGTACCTTAATAGAAACGTAGAATGAAGTAGTGGATGTGTGACTGTTTTGTGTATGTTTGAGGAGGAGGGGATAGATAGGAACATTTGAAGTAAGTTTTCCCCAGCATCACAGATAGTATTAATGTTCACATTCTGCACATTTTGATGTATTTGTAAATCACCTCTAATCTTTAACGGAGAAGGCAATGGCTACCCACTCCAGTACTCTTGCCTGGAAAATCCCATGGACGGAGGAGCCTGCAGTCCATGGGGTTGCTAGGAGGCTGGGTACGACTGAGTGACTTCACTTTCACTTTTCACTTTCATGCATTGGAGAAGGAAATGGCAACCCACTCCAGTGTTCTTGCTTGGAGAATCCCATGGATGGAGAAACCTGGTAGGCTGCAGTCCATGGGGTCGCAAAGAGTCGGACATGACTGAAGCGACTTAACAGCAGCAGCTAATCTTTAAATTGAAAAGATCCAAATAGCTGTGAAAATTCATTGGATTTAAAAGCTGCTTTGGCAAGGGGAAAGCAAAACTGTACTTAAAGAGGGATTTTCAGAGAGTAGTTTTAAAGACATTTAACTTGTCTAATATCAAGTTAAAACAATTTAAGTAGTTAAAAGAACAAGTCCTTGTAGGGTGTATGAAAAAATTGGTAGTCACATGAAAGTTTGAGGAAGCTTAACAGAAAGCAACTTTCAAGGTGTAAGGTATGAATTTTGCATATATTATCATGGGATAAGTTTAAAAATGTAGTCCCATATGTATGTTTTGCTTACCATGTGTGTGCCATATACCGTAAGCCATCAGAGATTCAGAATTTATAAATGGCGTGCTTCCTGTTTAGTAAAAAATAATTAGTTAAGGAGGACCTGGAAAAAGTTTGAAGGTTAACGGGATAAGAAATAGATCAGCAAGGCAGGTAAGAAAGGGCTTCGGAATTTCTCATGCTTCATTGGTAGAAATAGCAAAGATGAACTAGGATGAGAATCATGAGTCTGAGGTTTTGGCAGGCTTAGAAGCACAGCCTTTTAAAATTGATTTTTGGAAACTGCTCTTTATTACCCACTTACAACATCTTATTCAGATTTGTGGCACAGGTTCCTTCTAGTTGTAAAATTCACCTGGTACTTAGAGATTATCATTCTAATTCATTACTTTTATCCTGGAAAACTGGGACTTGATGGTCTGGTTACCTTGTAATGTGTTTGGATTTAATTTAGTTCACTAAAATTTTTATATTGATAGCAGCCTTCCCTGGGGTCTGTAATACCCTGGAGGTAAAGAACATACTTGATCTCAGCATTTCTTTAGGGCCTGGCCCTTTCCCTCGGACATAGTAGGCACCTAATAAATATTTATGAAAAAGTATTGAGATAAGTATTAAGATTGAAATCCTCATCATACACAGTAGAAAATCAAGTCTCTGGTTGTTTGTGTGGTCCAGCATTTCAGAGCAGAAAGGAGCCTTAGAAGGGAACACATACAACTCCTCTATTTCACACATGGGGAGAGGAGAATTCCTGAAATTTAACAGGGGAGCTGCTGTCTGAATGTTGCAACTGGCATGTTGTCTCAGGAGTTATTGCTGATTCTCTTGGGACTCAGGATGATTTGGAGAAAGTTGAATCAGTATCTTCAGGTCTGTGCTGGTTTTTTCCTACCCTAGCACACCTTCAGCATCCAGAGTGCATTCCTCTTTAGTAGTTCTATCTCTTCTTGAACACGTGAGTTCAAACCCACAGTTTTGCTTTTATCTTTAAGTACTGTTTAACATTCAGGCACTACACCATGCAGTGCAGACACCAATTAAAGGAACAGTTTTTTGTAACCAGCCTGTTTACAGTCTATATGCCTTGGTGGTGGTGGTGGTGTGCAGTGGCTGAGTCATGTCAGACTCTTTGCGACCTTGTAGACTGCAGCACACCAGCCTTCCTGGTCCTTCACTATCTCCTGGAGTGTCCTCAGTCTTGCGTCCATTGAGTTGGTGATGCTTTGGTGATGACCTGTTAATGTGATCCTGGCCAGCTGCTGGTTGTTCCTCAGTCTTATATCCATTGAGTGGGTGATGCTTTGGTGATGCCCTGTTAATGTGATCCTGGCCAGCTACTGGTTGTTTGACTGCATCAAACATTGAGTTACTTCATGTGATACTGTTTCATATTTATGTTTGGTATCTTGTTTTGTTCAGTCAACTAACGAAAAAATTATAATCACACGTGAAAATTTTGTTATATGGCTCTTAATTAAAGCATAGAGTTGAAATGAGTATCAAGCGGATTTTTTTTAATTGCAGAGAATTTCATTAAATGTTTAAGTTAGGGTGGTTTCAACTATGAGTGTTAGAAAACCTAACTCAAACTTGCTTAACCAGTAAGGAAACTTACGGGGTCACCTCACCCAAGTCCAGAAGTGGGGAGGGCCTCAGGTAGGTTAATTCAGTGACTTAGTGTGTATCTGTCCTCAGAGACCTCATTTCTTCCTGTCTCATCTGTTTGCTTTCACAGTATCAGCGGCATCCCTAAGCTATCTGTGCATAGTTATTAGTGGCTGCCGGGGCCTCACGCTTTGCTCATAGCTAACTGTAGAAATGTGGGAGTGTGGGCCAGGGAGATTGAGAGAGATTGAAGGGAAAATGACTTCTTTCCCAGACAGAGGCAAAGATCTCCCCTCTGCCTCTGGACAAATTGGGGGCATGAGCATAAAAAACTGTCCTTTTGGGTTGGCGTGTCTGGATTGATTTAGGCCTGAGTTCCAGACCAATTGCTGGCAGAGAGGATGAAAGGACTTTGATGGGCTTAACTAGGCCTGGAGCTGGAGTTATGTCCTCAAGGGCAAAGCCCCAACACAGTAGGGGAAGGGTAGAATGAAGGTTGGGGAGTCAACCTCAGTTGGGCTTTGAGTGGCTCTCAAACCAGTGATCACAGTTGGCTAAATCTCTTATCCACAGCAGTACTGGTTTCCTCTGTAAAAAGTGTTACTCCAGACTGTCAAGATGAGAAAGGTACAGCCAAATGCATCAGTTATAGATTGCTTGCCTCTAACCATTGCTTGTGTTTTAACTTTGGTAAGTCAAGGAGTACGGAGTGAATGATCGTAAGACACTCCCCTCAAGGGAACTTGGGAATTGGTAGAAAAGCAGAAAAGAAACAACTGCTAAATAAGGTTTCTTGTCAAATGTGCAGTTCAGGGATGCTGACTTGTAGGAATTCAAGTTGGGTTTTTGGAGAGAACACAGCCTCTCTGGTATCCCCCAGCATCACTGGAGTGGCTGCTTTTCTTTCTTGCCCTGGGGTAAGTGAAGCATTTTGATTATAATTTAGTGCAACATGGTTTATAATTTATAAAAGGTCACTTCAGTTTAAAAACTTTCATCCATGCTCTGAGCTACCTAAGATCCAGCGCTGATCCTTAAAGGAGCTTTGGGGAGGGTAAGGAAAGCTTATCCATTCTATTCCATCCTGCTGCTCATTGTGTGGCCATGTGCTCTTTGTGCCTCTTTGCCTGGCCTCTCAAAACTGAAGAAATAAAGGACTTTCTGCATATAGCAAGGTGAGACAATGCCAGGTCTGTCAAGATCAAGGAAAATAAGAATAACAGGAAATTTAAAGGTCAGTTCAGAAGATACCTTTACACCTTGGTCATCATAGACAAAGGGAAAGCCGAGAAGCTGAAGCAGTCCTAGTCGCCTGGTTGGGCAGTGAAGGAGCTGAAATGAACCAGGCGTGCTGATTTGAACTGTATAATGGTTTAACAAAGATTCTTTTTAAAAAGGTGTGTGTGTGTTTGAGGGAAAAGGAGAGTGCTGGGTATGAACAAGGGTGGCAGTGATATTGTTTAGTCGCTAAGTCACGTCCAACTCTTTGTGTCCTCATGGACTACAGCCCATCAGGCTTCTCTGTCCATGGGATTTCCCAGGCAAGAATACTGGAGTAGGTTGCCATTTCCTTCTCCAGGGGAACTTCCCAACCAGGGACCGAACTTGCGTCTCCTGCATTGCAGATGGATTCTGAGGCATCTGGGTGTAGTTGACTATAATTGGAGGCAAGATGATATAACTGTCTAGAGGGACGAGTCTGTGTTGGATGCATGACTGAAATTATCACACAGCAGATTAGCGCACTGTCTTAAAGGGCAAATAGAACTTTGACAGGTCAAAATGAGGGTGTTTCAAAAACAGACAGTAGTTTGTATAAAGCCTGTAGAGTCCTAAAATATGTAGTGTGAACATGCAGCAGCAATTTGGAAGATAGACGCTTACTCCTCAGAAGGAAAGTTATGACCAACCTAGACAACATTAAAAAGCAGAGATGTTACTTTGCCAACAAAAGTCCGTCTAGTCAAGGCTGTGGTTTTTCCAGCAGTCATGTATGGATGTGAAAGTTGAACTGTAAAGAAAGCTGAGCACTGAAGAATTGATGATTTTGAACTGTGGGGTTAGAGACGACTCTTGAGAGTCCCTTGGACTGCAAGGAGATCCATCCAGTCCATCCTAAAGGAGATCAGTCCTGGGTGTTCATTGGAAGGACTGATGTTGAAGCTGAAACTCCAATATTTTGGCCACCTGATGCAAAGAGCTGACTCATTTGAAAAGACCGTGATGCTGGGAAAGATTGAGGGCAGGAGGAGAAGGGGACGACAGAGGATGAGATGGTTGGATGGCATCACCGACTCAATGGACATGAGTTTGGGTAAACTCCAGGAGTCGGTGATGGTCAGGGAGGCCTGGTGTGCTGCAGTCCATGGGGTTGCAAAGAGTTGGACACGACTGAGCGACTGAACTGAACTGAAGGGACACAGGAGGATAAAGGATCCAGGTCTGTCTGTTGGGATCACAGCATGTCAAATCCAAAATAAAAAATATATATGTTGTGGTAGGCAATAGTGAGCCATTAAAAAAGTAAAAAATGATTTTGGGACTTTGTTTAAACAGCACATGGCAAGAACAGTCTATATTTATTTTACTTTATTTCTTGTAAACTGAACAGTGAATACTGTTTGAGTTCATGGGAAAGACTCACTCTCTCAGAGAGGGAACTTTGGGAAACGTTCTGGAGATGGAATCCAACCTGAGTTGTAAAGGTTGAGCTGACCTGATGGAGAACAGAGGGGAGCTTGCACTGTGTACCACACACAAGACCACGTAGGCTGATGGAGCCTGAAGTGATGCAATGCCCAGACATGATCTGTGACATCCAATAAAGTGTTAAATTTTACCCAATATAATTTTAGTATATTTTATGAGCATATTCCAGAGTTCTAAGAAAACTGGTTTTGTATCTTTAACACATGGGATAATGCTAAATGAGAATATTTTATTAACTTTGTATGTCAGTCCTTTGAAATTCTGACATTGGGCTGTGTGTGTATCATTTAGAACATTTCTGACTCCATAAACCCAGAGTTTAAAGTTAGAGAAAGGCGCGCATGTGGCAGTGCTTAGTGCCCTGCCTCAGGAAGCACCTCCCACTGTTTCCACGTGGTCGTTAGATGCCTGGGCCTCCCCATCCCCTGAACTCTGATCATCGCAGAGATTTTATTCCTCAGCTCTTTAGAAGTTCTACTCCAAATCTAATGTTAGTTTAACTGCCAAATGACGGAATCCAGAGCACATGGTAAGTATTACTTGAAATCGACAACTGGAAAAAGTTTCACAGAGGCTCACATGATGCTGTTTGTACATTTTTTTTTCCTTCCACAGTGACACTTAAAATTCATCCCACATTGCCTGTAGGAGAGAGGAGGGGGAGAAGCCCTGTTGTTTGATAGCTTTGTATGTTCCTCCGAAGAAAGAGAGTGCTTGAAAAAAAGAAAGGCAGGCTTTCAGATGTTGTCTGAACAAAGATATGGAAATGTGAGACGAGGGCAGCATCTGGAGGTTTTCAAACACTGGAACACAGGCTGCACGCTTCTTTTGCTGTTGGAGGAGTGAAAAGCTGTTTCCTGTCATTTCCCATCTTGTCACTTCTAGGACCAACATCTTGCTACTTCTTGCACCAGCTGCTGTTGTTGTTGTATTTTTTTCCCTCTTCCCTCCACAGACAGATGGTACAAGAGCTTTGATAACGCTCCCCCCAGTTCTAAAGAAGGTTGCTTGTGTGGTACCTCTATAGAATGATCCTGTACCCCGATCACTCACTTTACGCCCCCGTCACCCACTCTATCCTGTTAGCAGAGTCTGAAGGAAGCAGAGGGGATCTGGTGGAGGCTTTTAACAGCATGCTCTCTCATGGCTGGTGGAGATGCCTTATGGAAACCTCACCTCTGCCAGGGCAGCCCTTTTGTTTCTGAGGTTTCACTCCAAAAGAGGGAAGAGGTGAAGAGAGTCAGCTTTGCTACCTTTGCCTCCGTAAGAACCAGGGATTTCTGATCATGCTTTCTGTGTACTCTGAACCCAGAATAGGAGTTCTGACATCCTTGTTTCCCTCCCTAGATTTTAGCTAAGTAGAATTGGGCACAGGTGATGTACAGATGACCCTTGAACAACACAGTTGGAATTGTGCAGGTCTACCGATAAGCAGATATTTTCTAATAAGTAGGTACCACAGTACTGCATGATCCGTGGTTGGTTAAATCCGTGGATGCAGAACCACTGATAAGGATGGCAGACTGTACAGTTAACTTGGATTTTTGACTTTGTGCTTAGGGGTGGGGAAGGTGGGGAATGTGCCGATGCCCCTAATTCATACGTTGTTCAAGGGTCTACTTTACTATCATTTCAGAGGGCTAGATATTTATCTTCAGTTGCTCTCTTTACACCTATTACTTTAAATATTTTTCTTGGGTTTCTCAGTGAGGATCAGAACTTAGAAATGCAGGATACCTGAATAGATACATTGAGGAGATAATCGTTGGAAACAACTTTGGTTTTGTTTAATTTTATTGTATTTATCATTACAAAGTAAAAATAACAACTGCAAGTATGGAGCTTCTCCCTTCTTTTCCTCAGAATGATAGCTGTTTTTCCAAGAAGTAACATACTCTTTGCAGAAAACTTACAAATCTGTTATAGAAGAAGTAAAATTATCTGTAATTCTGGAATGATCACTCTTACCTTTGGTATATTTCCTTGTAGATTTTCCTTCAGGGTCATGGTATATGTATTCCTCTTGTTCACCAGAACAAAATGCTTTGGTCACTTGTTAGGATGGATTTGGTGGTAGTGATAGTGGTGGTGTAATGATGATAGCTAATTTCATCCAACATTTATTATATAGCAGTCACTGTAGTACATGTTTTACATGCATTGCACATTTCAATTCTCATATCAGTCTAGAAGTGAAATTGAAAATGAAAGTCTCTCAGTCGTGTCCGACTCTGTACTGTAGCCCTCCAGGCTCTTCTGTCCATGGAATCCCCCAGGTCAGAATATTGGAGTGGGTAGCCATTCCCTTCTCTAGGGGATCTTCCCAAACCTGGGTCTCCTACACTGCAGGCAGATTCTTTACCACTAGTACCACTTGGAAAGCCCATTAATCCAAAAGCAAGAATGAATTTATCTATATTTTAGACATGAGTCAAGCGGAGGCAGAAAAACACTGTGTAGCTTGCCCAAGGTCACAAAGTGCATGTAAGGTGAAGTCAGGACTTGAATCTGGATGGTTTGTCTCTGAAATTCATGCTGTTTACTATTTGTCCGTCTTTAAAAAGTCTGAGTATATTTAAGACACTTGATACATATTGCCTCAGGTTTCTTGGCGGGGGAGGGGGAGCAGGGTGCTGTGCTGGGTTTCCTCTAGCTGCAGCAAGCGAGGGCTGCTCTCTAGTTGCGATGTGCAGGCTTCTCGTTGTGGTGGCTTCTCTCGTTGTGGAGCTCGTTGTAGAGCTCGTGGACTCAATCGCTGTGGCTCCTGGGATCTGGAGCACAGGCTCGGTAATAGTTGTGGCTCAAGGGCTTAGTAGCTTCGAGGCATGGTGGATCTTTCCAGGTCAGGGATTGAACTTGTGTCTCCTGCATTGGCAGGCGGATTCCTCACCACTGAGCCACCAAGGAAGCCCTGTAAGATTTTTTTTTTTTAATCAGTTCATATTTCCTACATTCATAAGATTGCTTATTGTGGCCTTGCTACCTTCAGATATCGCCAGATGTGCTTTACCTTTATAGATGTTTGAAGTGATTGATCACTCACTTTTTCCATATTCGTTTTCTTACTAGAAAGATTGGACATTTTTCATGTGATATTGATCATTTGTATTTCATCTGTAAATTGTTCTGTCCTACTGCTTTTATTGGCTAGTTAAATTTTTTGTAAAACTTACCATACACGTTAACCCTTCATCTCATTTGTTTAAAATATGTTTTCTTCTGCTACTTGCTTTCTTATTTTTGAACAAACTACTTATATGACTGTTTTAAGTATGTACATGTCCATATATTTTTTTCCTGTATACCCGTCTCACATATCATCAATTTTAGCTTGTATTTTCCTTTATTTTATGGTTTTATTACTTGTAGACAACTCTTCAGTTCCTATCTGGAATTTATTTTAATGTATGACCTGAGGTGAGACCCTGGTTTTATTATATTATTGATAGGTAATCCTTTTTTGTTTGTTTTTGGAATCCATTTAAAAATTACCTTGTATTATATATTTCACTCTTCTGTGGTGTACCTTATTATATATTTGTTTCTTTTACCTGTTACCATTTGTTTTAGGCTATTTTTTCTTACTAGTTTAGTATAAAGGATACAACTCAGGAACAGCCAAGCGGAAACGATGCATGGAACAGGTACGGGGGCAGGGGTGCACAAGTCAGGAACAGGGCAGAGCTTCCATACCCTATCCAGGTAGGCCATTCTACCGGCACCTCAGTGTGTTCACCGGCCCCGAAATTCCTGGACCCTGTCGTTTGAGGGCATTTTATGGAAGGTTTAGTACATGCGTGTGATCGGTTAAATTGCTGACAGTTGGTGTGAAGATCTCCAGCTCTCCTCCTTGCCCCTAAATTGGAGGTGGGGATAGGTACGGGTGAAAGTTCCAACCCTGTACTCATGCCTTGTCTTTCTGACAACCAGCCTCCCATCCTCCTGAGGCTGTTTGGGCATCTGCAGAAGTTGTCTCAGAACTAAACCCAAGTGACACTCCTATCACTCAGGAATTCCAAGGCATTTAGAAGCTTTATGTCAGGAAACTATGACAAAAACCAAATATGTGTTTTATTACAGTATTGTAGAAAGTTCTCAATTTGTGGCAAATGAATAATTTGCTTACAGCACTGAGATTAGACATAACATTGGTTGACACACAAGAGGGCTGTATTCTTTTCTCTGAATTGCAGCAAATAACCTAGTAGTAACCTTATTAGTAACCTAGGTGGTCCCAAAACTTTGATTTTATTTAAAGAAGGAACTGCCTCTTGCCTTTCCCTCTGTGATTTTACACACGTATTAGTACGGGCAGCAACCAGTAATAAGGATCTTCTATAATCAAAATGATGCCCCCTTGTTTTTGAGTCTTGTTTTACAGTACTGAAAGTGTTGTGGGTTGTACTTTTTTATTCAGTCTTAATGATAACCCTATGATGTAACTTGGTCCAAGGTGTTTCATCTACTTTACATATGAAGAAAATGAGACTTGTACTAAAGTCTTTGCCCTCAGCCACAGGATTTGTAAATTGTGGAACTGGCCTCTAGCTTAGCCCTCCTGAGACCTGAGTTGATATTTTGACTGGGTTAGTTACAAGCCTTTCTGGTTTTTTTTTTTTTTTTTTTTTGAGAGATTTGCATATCTACCATGTTCACCTTTAAAATATTGAAAAATTGTAGTTAAGGTGCCTACCTAAAATGACCTGTCAAAATATTTTTTTTCAACTGTAAAGTACTAATCAAATGTATGGCTTTGTCTTTATTATTCCCTGGGGACTAACAGATACTTGTCTTCCCTATTCAGTGGTATATGATGGTAAGTAACAAAGACGTATTATTTGCAAGCTTTATTTTTTAAAGTATATTTCATCTGTCATGAAGGATATTTTTAACTAAAAGAAGAAGCAATCTTCATTTGTCTTAGGTCAGTTGAAAGTGAATGATACTTGAGACAGAGTTGTCAAATTTGTCTTCTGCCCTCAGATTGCTAATCACAGTCTTTTCTTCGTAATCTTATAGAATAGGGTAAAAAGTTTGCATTTCAGTTTATAGTTAGTATTTTGGAAGTTTCATATTCAGTTGTATTCAAAGTAGTTCCACATATTTTGGTGGTCATTAAGGCTGTCTGCAAATATTTCAGCTCTTCTGTCTCTGTCTTCCACTCTGGTCACATGGCCTTCTCTGGCCACTTTAACTTTGGGAAGCCATATGACTTACTTTGCTAATGAAATGTGAGCATGACTTCTGGGTGTGTACTCTACTGGGTGTGTATTCTCTTTTCCTCTGTGTGTGTATGTTCAGTCACTCAGACATGCTCAGCTCCTTGCAACTCTTTGGAATGTAGCCCACAGGCTTCTCTGCACATGGTATTTTCCAGGCAAGAATACTGGAGTGAGTTGCCATTTCCTCCTTCAGGGGATCTTCTTGACCCAGGGATCAAACTTTCATCTCCTTTATCTCCTCCATTGCAGACAGATTCTTTATTCTGTGCCATTGTGAAGCTCCTTTCTTCTCTGTAAGGGTTAGTTAATATTCATGATGTCAGTCACACCATCAGCTTGGATTCCTGAATGACTGTGAATAGGAGAACCTCTACTGACTTGTAGCAGATAGGTAATGTGAATGAGAAATAAACCTTTGTTATTTTCAGCCACTGAGATTTTGCCTTATCTAAACTGTCCTGAGGTGGGATCAGAGTATGTTTGTTATGCATCACTGAAATCTTCTTTTGAGTCTATCTAAAGATCTTAAATTATACCCAAATTGGATACCCTCCAAAATCTCCAAACATGATGTATCCATTCAGTGGTGCTCAGGAAACAAAATTTTGAAATTGGGAGGAAAAGTTTATAAGGACGAGCTCAGTTCTAGGGATCAAAGCCATTGTTGGACAGCCATGGAGGAGATTTGCTTTAGTTACTTGAGTAATTTTTCACACATACTTAATTTTTTTTTTTAATATATTAAGATCTGCCAGATTACTAAGTAAATCTTACTGGAGGTATTTCTTTAAAATATTAATAGGAGCAAAGGCTATTTAGATGTTGACCTGAAATTAGGAAAAGGCAAGATTTCTCCCAAGGGCCCTATTTTCAACCATGACTAAGTAAAGCTTGGCAGGGGAGTGAAGGGGGCACCGAGGATGGAAAGGTCACTCGGCCATTTTGGCGGATGAAATAATGCGGAGTTCTGGAATTGGCCTCCACCCGACATGCTTACGGAAGTGAATCTGGACAGAGCAAAGCTGGAGTCAACCAGGTCTCTTCTCCTCCTTGTACTTCCCTTCTTCCTTGTTCTGTTCCCTCATTTCTACCCTCATTTCCTTGCTTACCTCTGCAAAGAGACCTTCTTTATGGACACGTCAGTTTATTGTTTAACTCACAAATGATTTTTAACATCCATTTTCCAGGGCAAGTCATGTAAAAATACAGGACTTTATGGTGTTGAGAGGTCAGAAATTAAGAGTTTTGCATACTTGGTTTTGTCTTCACGTTCCTTCGTTGTCTCACTTGCTTTTACTTGGTCCTCAGCCTCCCCTTTTCCACTTCTCCCTTGATCGTTCCTTAGCTTGATGCCCACACTCCTTTCCTTTGTGCGTCAATCCCGGTGTTAAGGAGGGAGGGGCAATGTCCAGGGGCACAATGAAGATAGTCATGTCGGCATCCTTTATAGGTAATTGTACATTAATGGTGTTAGAAGACTTGCCTTTACCTTTGCAATCAGGAAGATCAGATTAAGCTTAATATCTGAAAGCACTCCCCACTGACACTGAGACAAAATTTTTTTGTCCATGTACTTCAATTGAAAGAAAACTCTTGATATGATCACTATGTGACGATGGTTTTTCAGATCAGATAACTGAGTTGTATTTATAATTTAAGGTATTTCTGCTATGGGGATAAAAAAATCAAACAAGTGGTAGTTTAACAAAAGGATTTTGTAGAGCTTGGGTTATAGAGAATTAAGTGCTAGTAAATAGGTTTGTGTGTATATGTATGTGTTTTGTGGGCATGGAGAACTTAGGAGAAAGAATATTTTATACAGGAAATTTCCATATGGTTGCTTTTTATAGACATTAGCTCATTTCAGGGAAAACACTCTCTACTGGAAGAAACTGGAAGCATTTAGTTCTCTTTAAAGTTTGGTGCAGCAAGGGGTAGAAATGTGGAGATGCAGCTGGAAACTGAAAGATTATTTTTGCCACAGGCTTGCAGCTGTACCTACCTGTGACGCAGTGAACAATGATTTGATTATTAATCTTTCTGTGACTTGACTTATTAATCTTTCTGTTACTGAAAACTTGCTTCCTTTCCTAAAGCTGGTGGCAACAATTTACTGACTGTCTAAACCTCGAGGACTAACTTGGCTTGGGAAAATAAATCCGGTCTCCTGAAATTCATATCCTGTTAAACTGAGAGCAGCCAGCAGAGATGAGAAGGATCTCTAATGTGGGAACTCGGAATTCTGCTAAAGCGAACATCACTTCCAGCTCTCCTACATTCCCCCATGTAGAGGAAGAACTATTGGATTGAATAGTTCTTTTAGTAACCTCACTGTGTATTCCTCTTTTCCACATTTAACTGACTTAATGAAACTCAGTGTTGACCCATGGAAGGCAGAATGGGAGATGGACATAGTTAGGATAACTGTGGAGGGAGCTTTCAGTTTCTCCTCTTTCTCTTGTCTTTTAAGTCCTGTCCAACTCTGTGACCTCATGGACTGCAGCACACCAGAATTCCCTGTCCTTCACCATCTCCTGGAGTTTGTTCAAACTCATGTGCTTTGAGTCAGTGATGCCATCCAACCATCTCATCCTGTCTCACCCCCTTGTCCTCCTGCCCTCAGTCTTTCCCAGCATCAAGGTCTTTTCCAGTGAGTCAGCTCTTTGCATTCAGGTTGCCAAAGTATGAGAGCTTCCAATGAGTACTCAGGGTTGATTTCCCTTAGGATTGACTGGTTTGATGTCCTTGCTATTCAAGGGACACTCAAGAGTCTTCTCCAGCACCACAGGTCGAAAACATCAATTCTTTAGCAGTCAGCTTTCTTTATAGTCCAACTCTCACATTCGTACATGACTACTGGAAAAACCATAGCTTTCACACTATGGACCTTTGTTGACAAAGTGATGTCTCTGCTTTTTATACGCTGTCTAGGTTTGTTGTAGCTTTTCTTCCAGGGAGCGAGTATCTTTTAATTTTATGACTGCAGTCACTGTCCTCAGTAATCTTGAAGCCCAAGAAAAAAGTCTGTCACTGTTGCCATGTTTCCCCATCCATTTGCCATGAAGTAATAACTATATTAGCCAAGGACCCCTATTGTCTTCCTCAGCTCTTGCCATTTTGGAGTTCCATCTCTACAGTTACTTATTCAGCAGATTTTTTCCAACTAACTCGTTTTGGTTTTTCTTTTTTGCCTAAACAAATTTATTTAAAAAGAATATTATGTCTCTGTAATAGACAGATGGCAAGTATCACTTGCTGTAAGACAATAACTGTAAAAACGAAAGTAATAACAAGCAAAGTATTACGAGATTCTAGTTAGATATTGTTCCCCATGGAAGACTTGACTGTGAACTGAAGCCCACTCTCTGCTCTCAGGTTAAACAGGAGCTTAGAGAGACAAACATCTTAAATCCAGTGAAGCACCAAATGAGGCGTTGCTCTTAACTAATTAGAAAGGAAAGGCCTATATCCAAGCAAAATCGTTCCTCTTAACTCTTGTGCTCTTGTTTTCCGGGGATGGTTTTGATGGTGGAAAAAAGAGAACTTAAACACAAAACTTGCCTCCTCAGAAATGATCGAGGTCTTCTCATGTGTCATTGTCTACTCCGGTATTTCATCCAGTTCTCTAAGTGTATGTGTTCAATGAATCAAGATCTCAATACTGAACTTAGTTTCACTTGCTTTTCTTCTGAGTACTGTATTATTATTTCCTTTTGCTCTCAGATTTTCAGTAGTTCTCTCATGTGCTCACTGACACACAAGGCCTTTTGCTTCCTTTGCACCTGTGTACAGACATATGTGCCTCTTCAGATGACAGGTGATTGTAGGGAGATAACGGCTTGAAGTGTCGTGTTCAGTAGGTGTTCTTGCCGTGGCGTTGGCACAGGAAGTTTCAGATTACGTTGCCCAGCAGGTAATCTACCTGGTGCAGTGGAACCAGTGTGGATAGCTTCCCAGGGCTTGTTCCTGCAGGTGACTCCAAACAAAGACTTTTCAAACAAGGTGCTTACTGTTACATGGTGTCTTTCTTTTGAGGCAGCCACAGTTTATGCAGGACTAAACTGTTACCATTTTATCAGAAATTGAGAACTATGAACATGGTGTTTCTTCTGCGTCTCTTAGGGGTTCTGTGTCCAGCTGTTCTGTGGTGCTAGCAGTTTCATCTGCTTTATTGTAACCAAGCAGCACTGGCTTAAATGTGAAGAGATGAAATCTGGTGGCTGCTCTCCCCTGCCCACTCCCCCCAGAGTCCTGTGTTACATTTGTGTTTTTCCTAGGCAAGAGCGCATATGGCTGTCTCAGCTGAGAAGGCAGTCTTAACTTGTCCTTATATCCCCTGTTCCCATGATAGTGCCTGATAAGAATGGTCAACAGTAAGAAGTGAACAATTTTGTTCAGTCTTCACCATGAGCCAGATACTGTGACTGAAGGAATGATCTCGCTTCAGTTCAGTTCAGTCGCTCAGTTGTGTCCGACTCTTTTCGACCCCATGAATTGCAGCGCACCAGGCCTCCCTGTCCATCACCAACTCCCAGAGTTCACTGAAACTCACGTCCATCGAGTTGGTGATGCCATCCAGCCATCTCATCCTCTGTCATCCCCTAGCCCTCATTAAAATTTAGCGAACTGGGTACTGTCATTATCCCCACCTTTAAAGATCTAGATGCAAAAAAGTTGAGGTTCAATAATTGTACAAAATCTCCCAGCTGTTAAGTGACTGAGCTGGAATTTAAGGGCAGATGTATCTGAATTCTGAGTTCACATTTGTAACCACTATAGATAACATAGTATGATAATCTCCTCAATAAATGGCAGAGTCCTTTTACCAAAAGCTTTACAAGGACAATAAGAAAAGAATTAGTTGAAGTGACACAATCCATGTTGTGAGAGGATTTTCTTCTTGATTCACAGTTCATGCAAAGAAATAATATGCACTGACTATGAACAATACACCAAACAAAATGAAATTTAATTCTCGAATGAATTACCCGTATCTCCTTTTAAGCAAAATTATTAAAGCAGTTAAGTGTCCACGGCTGAGGCAAATGTCTCTATTGTAGTTCTGTCTGAATTTTATTCTGTAAATATTGATGTTTTTCAGCATCAGCTGGTCATCATTTTTTGCCTTGTGTTTAGACACAGAGGGTTGAATTCTCAATCTCCCTGCCTGCAGTTGTTCAAAACTCAAATTCAGAGTAATGTCCATATTTGTAATTATTGCAGCTGTGAAGCTGAAACAGGACTACTTGGTTTCAGAATGTTATGATTGCTTCCTTTTGGGAGAAAAATTTCAGAAGCATGGAAGGCAGATCTCAATATATTAAGAGAAGTATACAAAGACTTTAAGTAAAAGCAGAACTCATACTCTAAAATCAGTTATTAAAGAAAGAAGAAAGAATAGACAGTTGTTCTAATAGTCAAGGAAATGTTTTCTCGGGGATAGAGGTGACTTGTTACATTAAAAACAAAAGTGAGGGAAGTGATCCTCATTTTAAGAGGATCACTTTGACAGAAATATTCTGTGTTAATTTAGTGACATGTAATTGACTGAGGGGTGGAGTTTCTATATTTCCTTCTGTATATTACCTCGGCCTCCTTTTAGTAATATTTTTTCATTTAACGATTAGGATTGTGTGGTCGGTAGTTCTAGTGAAGGTTTTGGGGATGGAGAGGTGACTATAAAGTGAACCATTCTGGTAGCTTTTGTGGGCTAAAGTTGATCTGAAGAGTCCACACAGAAGCCGGGAATTCTTGATGCTTGGTCAGCGAAGGACTGTAAACAGGGTGTCATCTCACTTGCTTCTGTCCTTTCATTCCTTTCTCTTCACACATTGTGTGGCCCCACCATGGAGAGAACGGAAAGTAATGTCAAGTACATTTCACTGACAAACTTTTTGATATTTTTATAGAAATGGGTATGATACACCAGTAAACATGACATAGTCTGGTGGTGTTTTTGAGCTGGTATGTATGATAGAGACTGCTGAGGCAATGACATAAAGCCTCAACTTCTAGGAGATTTCTGTGTCTCTAGCATTATGCAGCAATCTAGGTTAAAGTTCAGTACATTCCGCTGCTTGAAACATGGCCAGTTCAGTTTAGTTCAGTCGCTCAGTCGTGTCCGACTCTTTGCGACCCCATGAATCACAGCACTCCAGGCCTCCCTGTCCATCACCAACTCCCAGAGTTCACTCAAACTCACGTCCATCGAGTCGGTGATGCCATCCAGCCATCTCATCCTCTGTCGTCCCCTTCTCCTCCTGCCCCAAATCCCTCCCAGCATCAGAGTCTTTTCCGATGAGTCAACTCTTCGCATGAGGTGGCCAAAGTACTGGAGTTTCAGCTTTAGCATCATTCCTTCCAAAGAAATCCCAGGGCTGATCTCCTTCAGAGTGGACTGGTTGGATCTCCTTGCAGTCCAAGGGACTCTCAAGAGCCTTCTCCAACACCACAGTTCAAAAGCATCAATTCTTTGGTGCTCAGCCTTCTTCACAGTCCAACTCTCACATCCATACATGACCACGTCAAGGACATAAAATAATATTTAGCCAAATCAAAGATTGTGTTAACTTTTCCAAAATGAATGTAAATTTTATTTTTCTGTGATTTCCCAATAAAACCTTTCTTTATGGGGAGAGGGAGAGGTTGGGAACAGGAGGATGGGAGATTATCATACATTTCAAATTATATTGATCAGAATCAAGTTTAGCTTGCTCCGGTATGTAAATTAGAGATTTGTGGTTGAGTGGAATTGATTTTGCTGAGACTAAATTAATCACAGTGGTTAATCACTGTAACCTTTAAACATTGCAGTCTTGGCCACAGCTGCAGGGCACAGTGGTGTTCCTCTGAGCTTCATGCTGTCATTTCACGAAAGGCCGAATGCCCGTGACTTGTGCAAACAAGGATTCCCACGAATCGGCTTCAGAGCTGGTTCTGTGCCCTGCAGAGGGTTAGATGGAGAATCTCTCCTGGGGCTGCTATGGCCTGTTCAACCACAGAAGGCTTTCTGTTCATATACAAGTATTTCCAGATTTTTTTTCTCCAGTAAAGTCAAATTGGCCATCATAGCTGAAGTACCTACGGAAGGCAGTCTTTAGAATGAGAATTGGGAAACACTCAGTTATGTAATTTTTTTTTTCTTCTTTTAAATATTTTTTTAAAAAACTGATCACATTTGGAATTATTTGCAAGGGTGAAGTGGACAATTTGGAAATAAATTCAGGAATGCGAAGGTTAATTGACTCTTCAGAACTCATCCTGAGAGCCTGCAAGGAAGATTGAGCATAGAATCTAGGTTTTGTTTTTTCCCCCAATGTTCTTTTCAGTTCCTTGGTCTCTGTTTCATGCAGCCTCCCCACATCAAACCATCATCAAGCCTCCCATAGAGATGCAAATCACTTTCCCAGTTTAGTTCCTATATCTGGAAATAGTTTTTGTGTGTATGTTTTTTTAACCCCTTTTGGGGGCTGTCCACGAAGTTTCTCAGTATAGTATCCTTTTAAAATTTTTTCTGTAACTACCATCCTTTATATCTTCCTTTTTGCTTTGTGTGCTGAATTGTGCATTCACAGTTGAAGGGATTAAATAAAGCATATTCAGTGTAATAAAGTGCAGCTGGACTAGTCGTCCTTAAAATCAGCGAGCATCTGGATTTCACAAAAACCGTACCTTATATGGACTAAAAAGTATACCAGGGACCTGCTTTAACCTCTTGATTTTATAAGTCAGGAAACTGAGAGCCATAAAAGAGAAATGACTGTTCAAGATAACTTATTATAGCCAAGCTGCGGCTGAAACTTCACTGATTTTTCTTTTTCTTTTTTTCTGTTTAAATCTCTTCTCTATGTCATTGACTCTTTTCTCTGCCAAAGAGATCCTGGTTTTCTAAGTTTTTCATAACCAGATTCCTTATAAATAGCAAGTAGTGCTCAATAAATCTGACTTAATTTGTGGTATATTCTAATATGACATGAGATCTACTTGCAACTTGCTTTGGTGAGTTGCTTATGGTAGAAGAAGTCTGAAGTCTTACCTTTAAAATAGTTTTTGTGGTTGTCCTCCCTTTTTCTGTTATACACTGGTTTGCCTAACTTCATTTACGTTTATTTTCATTGATGAGTCAATAACATTCTTAGTAAGAGAAGAGTTGAGGTGTAATGTAGTGGTTTGAACACAGACTCTGAAGTTGGAGCTTCTGGGTTGGTTCAGCCTTGGCTCTGTTACTGTCACTGTTACCTTGATGAATTTAGTTAAACCACCTGCCTAATAGAGCTGGTGAGACAGTTAAATGAGCTCATAACAGTTAAACTTTTAGACTAGTGCTGGACATGTATGAGTGTTCTTTGGATGTCAGTATTATTGTTACCAGATGATTTGTTGATATAAAAAATTCACATAACGGTTTCATGTGATTTGTGGGGCATACAGCAACATATTTTGGATCTCTTATTCCTTTGGTTCTGTAACAGCTCCTCCCCTGATGAATCTCATCAGTTTACCAGGATACCCCATCACTTAGTTCTAACACTGGATTTTCCTTCAGCTTATGGTCATGTTCAGACTGGACACACACTAGATCAGTGTCTATCCATGATGGATAAAGGAGGAAGGTAAAAGAGACTGTTAGTTCAACTTGATTGTGGAGCAGATCTTCCAAAATTATTTGTGAAAGTCTACTCTTTGCCAAACACAGAGACTCACTAATAAATAGGACATGTCATCTACTTGAGATTCCGTTCCTCTACGCAGAACCTCTGTCAGGTTCCTGCCACCCACTTATACCTCTTCCCACACTGAAACTAAACATTGTTTTAGAAAGGCACTTAATGGAATGTAATACCAGGAAACCAAAACTGTGGAGTTGCCTTTTGAAGAAACCCTACTTCCATTCTTGCCTGCATCCCCACAGGGGTCAAGGGCATCTCTTAAGATCTGCTGCCTAGAGTTTCCTGAAAGTTGGCAGTTTAAACATTCTACAGCAATCAGCTGTTGTTTTAACTCTTCAGATGAGAGACTGTTAATTCATGAGGGCAGTGACTATGTGTAGTTTATTATTATATTCACAGTATGTTTGCACATTGGAATAGATTTTGTTGTTGTTGAATGAATCTTGAGGGCTCCAAAGGGTAGAGTCCATGCCTTTTTATCTTAGCCAGAATTCTCATGCGTGGTTCCCACTTCCCTTTCTTCTTTCCTGCACCCTCTGTCCCCACCCTCATGAATTTTTTCCCAACTGAAAATGCTATAGGACAGTTTCTAGCTTCTCTTAAGGTCATCCATTGGAAGTTTTTCTTTTAATTAACTGGATTTTGTGTCTATCAGAATTAACCAGCTTTTAAAATATTTTCTGTTAACTGGAAGGTTATGTTCTGAGAAGTGTGAAGCTGAAAGAGAGGGAAGGAGGAGCAAGGGAGAAGAGGCTTTTTTCTCACTGGGTTGAAAAGGCCCCTTCCACTACTCCAGACTGGGCACCCCAAATTCATTACTCTCAGAACTGTATTTTCTACATGGCAGCATGCAGACAGAACAGAAGTGCTTCACACATTGACTGTGGTAAACTAATGTGGAAAGGGTCAAGCTATGAGATGGGTTAGGGGTAGAGTAGATAGGAAAAGTGATTTCATAAAACTGTGATGCCCAGAACTTAAGGGCTTACAGCATGTTCTTCCCTGTGCTCCTGGGTCTGCGTTTTCTTGGGTCACTGCCCGCCCCTGCCCCCGCCCCCACCTTGTATTTAATCCTTGTTGAATTTTTCGAAATTGGCTTGTTGATTTAAGATTATCCAAATTTGCATACCACCTTCAGCCTTGCTTTGCATCCTGAAGAAAAGGGAATGTGGATTCAGATACACAGGTTTATCTCTGACCTTTAGCTAATTATTAGATTGAGATAAATGTGTGGGGGTGACAAATTGCCTTTAATGACATTTAATCTGTAAGCTGACATTAATGTTTGGTTTGGTGTCCCAGTTTCACAGAGGCAAAAAGCATGGACTTTTATCTTAATTTGACCTGTTTAAAAGGTGTTTGTGGGCGAGTGTCAATTTCTGATTAACTTAATGGCATGTTTTACGTGGAGAGCAATCAAATATTGATATAAGAAGAGGCCACTAGACAACATATTTCCCAATCTGCCATAATTGGTCAAAACAGCAGAGGAAAGGAAGAGTTGCTAGTAACTGAATCGAAGGAGAATCTCACAGCTGTCCAAAATCCAGGACTGATGAGTAAATCTGTAGGTAGTATCTGGGAGAAGCCTCTGCTTGTTACTATTTATGACACAGATGCTGTTCCCTGAACTTTTGTGGGTGTTAGGCTAATAGATTTTAATGCCTTCATGATTCAATAAATCACTTCAAAGAGGACAGTTAAGCAAGACAGCCATTCAGTTAAAGGAGTGAAAGGCCTGAGAAGTAACATTCCTTGTGGGTGTAGTGCTGAATGGTTTGCCTTTTACCGATTAACTCTTAACTAACTAAGCATTTGTACAGGCAGCCCTCTCACAGGTGATTTCTTGATGCACTTTGACTTCAGTGTGTTTTTTTATTAGATCATTATCACTGATGATGAATAGATCTTTATTTCCAATCCTTTGGAGAAACAGAGAAACTTGAGTTCAGTGAGATCATTAACAACTGTGTCACTTTAAAGCCAAATGATAGCTTTGCTAGTTCCTCACAGCATTACTAGCTGGTCTTCCTGGTGAATGTCGTTTCCTTAAATTCCTTTCTGGAGATCAGAATGGATCTGTGTCACTCTCTTTCTGTGTGAAGAGATGGTATGTTGATGGAAGGAAGGAAAAGGTTCCAGGATTTGGAGCCTGCTCCCTGTCAATCATGTGACCATGAGCAACTTTCTCAACTTCACTGGCCTTGATGACCTTATCTGTAAAGTGGGGGCAATGAGTTGGTTAATGCAAAGCACTTAGAAAACTTCCTGGTCCACAGTAAAGATTTATGGATGGTGTTTTACTTATTTATTTATTCATTTATTTTGGAATTTTGTTATAGAATTGGAAGCAACATTCACTAAACTAAAACTAAACACTCTTTAAATTCATTGAATTGATTTGCAAGTGAAATAATAAACATACTAACATGAGACTCTAGGGGATAGATTCTGAGTTAAATCTATCTGGGTGTCCATTCTGCTGCAAATCCAGGCCAACCAAATATAGCTTCTGTACAATTAAAAGGATGATGACCCATAAAGGAAAAAATGTAAGTCAGAGATCCTTAAGAACTTTTCCCTCTATCCCTGTTATCTGTAATGTCTTTATATAATACCTCAAGAGAAACTTTAGTGACTACAAAAGAGGGTTATAAACTGTATTTAGATAAGACTGTGTTTAGATAAGAATGTATATATAAATCAAGACTAATTTCATGGGCAGACAAGTCTCATTGAAACAGATGAGAGTAATTTTAGGAGTGCGTTTGCACTACCGCCAGGGTTTTTCTTTTCATTTTCCCTTACAATTTTGGATTCTTAAACATTTTATTTTAATGATTAACGTTTTTGCCTGGCTTTTAAGTAAAGACCAGGGGCTGGGTTGAAAAGGAAGTTCTGGCCAATTTACTAGAAAACTAAGTTACTTTAATGTAGTCAGCCTTAATTATATCTTAAAATAATTTTGATGCAGCAGTATGCCTTGATGAAACAAGCAGGTAACGGGTGGCAAAGTGAAGCAAGTAGGTAGTGAATTGAGATCAACATGTATTATGTGACACTGCAATCAAACTATAAACAATGTTGCTTTAAAGCCTCTGAATGTTGGTTAACTTGGTTAGGGCAGTGCTGTGAGCAAATCCATTAATTATAGAGTAATTACACAGCGAGCCCCTACCTCTTTAAATAGTTCCACCTAAGTTATGTTTTTCTCTCCTCTCCTTTTATTTCTCTTTATTTCTTCTCTTCGTCTTTATCTCTGTTGGTCTGTGGGTCTGTTTCTCCCTATCTCTGTATGAGTTGGTGTTCTACAGAGAAACAGAACCAATAGGAGGGTGGGTGGGTAGGGTGTGTATATATGTGTGTGTGTGTGAGAGAGAGAAGAGGTTTATTTTAAGGAATTGGGTCACTTGATTGTCGGAACCAGCAAGATCAAAATCTGTAGGGCAGGCTGCAGGCTGGAAACTTGACAGGAGTTGATGCTATAATCTTAAGGCAGGTTTTTTTTTCTTTTCTGGGAAACCTTAGTTTTTGTTCCTAAGGCCTTCAACTGAGTGGATGAGGCCCACCTGTATTATTGAGGGTAACCTCCTTTATTTAAAGTCAACTAATTGTAGACTTTAACCACATCTGCAGAATACCTTCACAGCAACACCTAAACTCATGTTTGATTAAATAACCTGCTGCAACAGCCTTGCCAAGTTGAAACATGAACTTAACCATCACAGTCTCTCATTCATGTTTCGTATGTCTCTCTCTCACACACACACAAATGAGTTTATGGGGCATCCTTAGTGTTAAATATTTAACTTCAGGTAACAATAATCACAATAATAGCTAGCAGTGATTGAGCACATGTTATGTGTGTGTGTTCTCTTGGAAACTTTATATACTTATGACCTCATGTAATACTTTTGACATGTAATACTCCACAGATTGCATAGAGTTACTTTACGGGTAAAGAAACTAAGGCTCAACGAGTTGCTGGCTTTTCGGTGATTAAGCTCAAGATTCAAACCTTCATCTGTCTTCCTTTTTCTGTGTTCTCTTGTTTTTCTAGTATTTCCGCCCTTACTATCATCCTTGCTTATTTTGCAGTGTTGTACTTGGCTGAAGAATTTGGTATCTTCATGCTTTTTTCACCAAGGCATATTTTCAAAATAGGCAGTTCAGAATGTTGGGTAAGCCACCTGGGTTTTCAGATTAGATAACTAAAAGTGGATGGGATTACCATTACTATGCCCAGCAGACTAGTTTCTGAACTAGGCATGAAAGTTGTAAGGAGGGTCATCTCGCAGTGCCCTCTGACCTTTTTTTTTTCTTACTGATGGAAAGCTTCCTTGTCTGCTGCCAAACCCCTAATGTTCTGGCTCGGTCCACAGATGGATCATTCGCAGAGGATGGATAGTGCAGCTGCAGGTCTGGCATACAGGACTTCAGGTGGTGCCCACTACTTAATCTGCAGCCAGGTTTTCACTAGAAGAAAGGCGAGGCAGCTCTCCTTGGTTTCACTGGGGAGCTGGCCTCATCTGCAGAAGCTTGTCCTAATCACATTCTTCCCCCTTCTTGGTGGCTCCCAGCCATTGTCTTCCACCTTCCCTTGCTTCGTTTTTGTCACCAGCAGCAGCTTCTGCTCGGCTGCTGGCACTCTGAAGTGGAATTTGACAGAGGTGAGAGCAGCCTTTGAGTTTCCTCTGTGCAGGTTGGCTCCTTCTAGCACACATTGGAAGCAGTGCTGACGGATGTTCGAAAATGCACACACTGGAAGGGCTTGCTTGTTGTTCCAAGGCCTAATTGGAGATCTAGGTTGGCACTTCCCTACAGCTTGGCAGGGAACAGTTCGAATGTTTGTAGATGGCTCTTGCCTTCCACCACGTGCCAACTTGAGCTCTGGCAAGTTAGCTGCAGTGGGTTTTGTCTTGACAAGTTGGAAAAGTTTCCCAACTTCAGTGACTGTGTGGCTCTTTTGGGAGCTTTACAGCTAGCAGGCAAGGGCTGCCATTTTAAAGAGCATAGACATTAATATGTTCATATTTAATATATTTGAGTGAGTATACTATGTGCTCCTTTTTATTTTGTAAATGGGCAGGACAGAGGAAAAAAGGAAGGAACAAGAGACAGAAACAGATGGACTTGACCCTGAGATGAAGGCCCTGCAGATGGCAAGGTGCTGGCTTGTGGATACTACTGGGATACATGTTTTTCTTTGAATTACTTAAGGATTATTGCAATAATTTCTTTCTTTAAACTCACTACTCTTGATTTTCATGATTTTGAAACTATCTCATTGTCCTCGGACTACTTTGAGTTTTTTCGATGGGTCTCTCTTCCTTGAATGTCTCTTAAGTATTTCTGACTTGTACCATTTCTTCTTTGAATCTCTCCTTGCTTCTCCTGTCTCCTTGGGTTTCTCCTCACTGCTAAGTTTTCAGTAGTGGCTGTATTAGTAATGCTCCAACTATGGCCCTTGGCCTAGCAGCATCAGCATGACCTGGGAAGTTGCCTGAAATGCTTGAACCAGACCTAAGACATTATGTAGAAAGGAATCTGTGTTTTACATTTTGATACACATTTTCAAAGAGATTATACTATTAATAATTTCATGGCATGTAACAGCGCTAGCTATAAGGCATAATTTAGGTCAAAGCTGTGTTCTCAGTGGATACGATTCTAGTGCCCTTAGAAATGGAGTGTCATATAAGAAAACTGGATTGCCATTAGTTAAACAAATAATAAAGACATCTTACTTTTGTTCTTGTCCTCTAAACCAAGGCAGACCCCAGGGAGTATGGGAAATTGTGTTCTTTCTCTTCTGACTTGTTTAGGTACGAGGAACAAAGACCCACTCTAATTGCCTTAATACTTTTTGTTGTTGTTTTTAAAATAGTAAGAAAGCATTCAGGATGGGAAACCTTCCTTTAGAAGGGCCTCATATGAAGTGGAACCGAGATGGTCATAGGATCATTCTATTGTGGGTTGGTCTTGATCAGTTGTTAGGTTTACTGTTCACATTCATTCTTATTTTCTCCCTCATTTTGTTATCCACAGATAGGCAAAATAGAGAAAACAGTTGTCTTCCCATTTAAACAAAATAGTCTACCATATATCCTTCTCCTCCTGTTTGAGGAGGAGAGAGTGATCAGTGGGAAATAAACAAGGACCAGACTCCTCTCATACTTAATGAGGGGAAGGGAGTGAGCTTCTTAGGATTTATCAAAAACTGCTGATTAAACCAGTTTGCTACCCATCTTGTTATAAAGAGAACTCTCTATGGTATAATGTTGAAATGTTTTTTGTTTCTAAATTAGACTTAGAGCCGTTTGTTCTTACATTAGAATATTTTGACAGTCTTTTGGTTATTATAGCAGGACTTAGTCTCTTTGGGGTCTAGGATTGAACTAATTATCCAGTCATATCTGGTAGAAAGGGATCCCACTACTGCTTATCTGAGACTGCATTGTTGTCCTGGGTTGTATGGGACTGTGATACAAATGGCCTTACTGTTTCTCTGCCTGGCTTTTCTGCAGTGTAAAACTATCCTCTGGTGACTACAAAATGCCTTTCTTTTACTTGTTGAAAGATTTCAAGGAAGACAGAAAGGGAGAGAGGGCTGTGAGGGAAGAGGAACTAATAACGTGCCGTGTTTCCTGTCCCTGTTCAGCCGAAGTCTAACCTTGGATGACTGTATTCCCCTTGGTTTATTGTGAAGGCATCTCAGAAGGCCTTCCCCATGGTCATATCTCAGTTTACACTCTATAAAATTGGATTAGACAATGTTAATTCAATTAACGACTGTACTGAAAGTTTGTCTTCGTGTGCAGTGAAAACAGTAGGGCAGCCTCTAATAATCTATGGATTTAATGACTGCAACTTTGAAGAGTGTTAAGCTAAAGTGAAGTTCAGAATGGCTTGTTAACTGGGTTTATTAGCTGTTGACCTTCCCTTTGAGCATAATAGTGGCAGTCAGACCGAAGAGAGCACTACCGTCCTGATTAGCATTTATCTAAAGATAGGCTGCTGCCTCTTCCACAGTAAATTAGTTCAATCAGCCATAAAGAGCTTGAGAAATATTTTCTGCTTTATAAAAAGAATTAGCTGTTAGAACAGTTTATCTGCCATAGTGCTGTAAGATGGATTGAGCCCCTGAACGTGCTCATTTGAAGAAGGCGCCTTGAGGATATTGAGTAACTGAACAGATTTCCCTCAAGATTGATCAGGGGTCCTGGCTTTCCTGTACAAGAGTTGATGCCCTAATTTTTGCCTTTTCACCAGAGCACCACATCTGCTCCTCTTTTTGTATATTGGTTCAGTGAAGTCGAAAGCCCACTGTGTGTCACTTAGGAGATAAAATCCCGTGCTGACAGAGAGTCTGTGATTTGATTAAAGAGAAGAAAACTAAACTAAAACATGAGAAATATCACTCCCACTACCACCAAAATAAGGTTGCTAAAGAGAGGAAACGATATAATGACGGTCGTCACTTTTTGTATAGCTTGTGCTTGTGCTAAGTCGTGTCCAACTCTTTGCGACCCCATGGACGCAGTGTCTGACGTAGCCCGCCAGTCTCCTCTGTCCATAGGATTTCCCAGGCAAGAATACTAGATTGGGTTGCCACTTATTCCTCTAGGGGATCTTTCCAACCTAGAGATCGAACTCTTATCTCCTGCATTGGCAGGTGGATTCTTTATGACTGAGCCACCTGGGAAGCCCCCTTTTTGTATAGAGATCATCTTGAAAGTGAAGCATATTTTCCCAAAGAAACAAGATAATGATTGAAGGTTAGTATTTCTGATCACAGTCTTGGCACCATGTAAGTTCTTCTCATAGTGAGTCATAAAAGTAAAGAGACAAAAATTATAAACCTTTCCAATCATTTAAAATCTTAAATTATGATCCATGTCTTTTTTTTTAAAAAAAGGACATAAATGTACTGTGCGATTGATTTTTATGAAGTGCCCCAATGTACTATAAAGTATACATAGAGCACATAAAATTCCAACTCTGCTGTATCGTAAATTTGACCTCACTGAAATGAATAGGCTCACTGGATGGCAAACACTAATGAAACATTTAATTATCAACCCTCCACTTGTCTTTTTAGGATTTAGATGGGCTTCCTGGGGACTATTTTTGTGGCCAAGGTTTTCGTATAACAAAATAATAAAATCTTTTCTTTAAAACAAGTATCTCTTTCTCTTGGTAAACGTTTCAATAGAGACAGCTAGTTTAATTAGAGTGATGAACCTGAATCTGGATTTTGTAACCAAAGCTATGATCATCTTTTTTTTTTTTAAAGAAAGCTGTTGGTATAGTTAGATATGTGATGACCTCATGAAGACTTCCTGTTGACCCCTTTGGGCACTGGTACACATACCCCGTGAAGTCCTTGCAGCTCCCTCAGACTAAAGCCACGGAGTACTTTGTGAGGGGCGGTTTGGAATGCCTCTTGGGGACAAGCTGTAGGCTTCAGATCCTTGGAAGGACCACGTAAGGAATTCCCTCTACCCATCCCTGTAACTGCTATGTTGGTTTACATTTATTGCCCGGTTACTCCAGGAAGAGTTGTCAGGGAAACATGGTTGAGTGAGCCGATCTAGGCAGCTTTAAAAAAAAAAAAAAAAGGATGAAAATACTACACTAAGTGAAAGAAGCCATTCACAAAAGATCACATATTATATAATTCCATTTATATTGAAGTATCTAGGATAGGCTCATCTATGGCAACTGAAAGTAGATGAGGGGATGCCTAGGGCTGAGGGAGGTGGCAGAGCTGGAGAGTGACTGCTAATGGGCACAGTGTTTTCTTTTTGGAGTGATAAAAATATTCTAAAATTAGACCATGGTGATGGTTGTGCAGCTAAAAGCCATTGAATTGTATACTTTAAATGGGTGAAGCATATCATATGCAAATTGTATCTCAGTAAAGCTATTATTTAAAAAATAAAACAGGTACTGTGTTTCATTGAGTTAAATAGTATGACCAAAGAGGAAAAAGTTTTAAGCATTGAGCATCCCTTGTAAGGTATGTATATATTCATACAGCTGTAATGAGTGTTATCCAAGTGTGAACCATGTCGTGCCAGTCATGATATGCACCTGAATTGCAGAGAAAGAGGAAGGACCTTTTAAATGAGAGGATGTCATGCACTGGGAAGCAGTCTTGATTAGAGCAAGGTCTTTGTAGCTCCAGGGTGGCAAGTTTGGTTAGTCTGCGAGTCCAGGAGTTACTGGCAAGTATCTGGTATTCTTTGGTAGAGAAAGTGTAGCCCAAAGTGTTTGATAATACATTGGCAATAGTTTTGAACTATCATTCCAATAAATTGATGGGCTTCCCAGGTGGCACTGGTGGTAAAGAATCCACCTGCCAATGCAGGAGACATGAGAGATTCGGGTTCAGTCCCTGGGTTGGGAAGATCCCCTGGAGAAGGGCATGGCAGCCCACTCCAATATTCATGCCCAGAGAATCCCACAGACAGAGGAGCCCTGTGAGCTACAGTCTGTGGGGTTGCACAGAGTGGGACATGACTGAAGTGACTTAGCACACACAGCACACGTGCACTTGGCGTCTAACCCTGCTCTCCCCAGTGGCACATATGAAAACAAACCATTAGTATTCCTGTTTCCTATTTTATGCCACCACCTAAAACATTTCAAACTCATGTGAAATGCTTTTGATGATGTGACTTGGAGGCCATCTGTGAGAACCTCTGCTGTATAGGAAATTCTTGTTGTTTGGTTTTTAAATCCATTTCATCATCCAGGCAAATTAAGCAAATGACTCACCCTCTCTAAAAGCTCCCACCTCCTCATTTGTAAGTGGGGACGTGATGGTGTTGGCCCTGGGGTGTCGGGGGGTTAGGTAAAGTGCAGTACCTGTCAGAACCGCTCTTAAGTGGTGAGGAGGGAAGGAGGATGGCTGCTGGATCAGTAGAACCTGGAAGGGAGATAGGCAAGCTCTGAGATATTGATGTTTTTGTTTATTTGAGTTTGTTTTGTCTTCTTTTTGTCTAGACTTGCCGTATTATTTGGAGAAGGAAATGGCAACCCACTCTAGTGTTCTTGCCTGGAGAATCCCAGGGACAGTAGAGGCCAGTGGGCTTCCGTCTATGGGGTCGCACAGAGTCAGACACGACTGACGCGACTTTGCAGCAGCAGCAGCAGCAGCAGCCGTATTATAGCTTCTTGAAGATTAAGACCTTTGTGAATCTTACTCTCAAAAGTTATATGGCCTCTTGCAATTTAGTGTAAACAGCACAACATTAGACTTAAGAATTTCAACTTTAATGTTAGCTGTGAGATCTCCAGTCACTGCGGTATCCTTCCCTTGTGAAATGAGATGGTGGTACCAGCTGGCTCTTGATTCCTCCCGGTTCCAAGATTATCCTGTTTTAACTTGGTTCCACAGTTTCTGATTCTTCCTCGTTTCCTCTTCCCATGTACTTTGTCTTTCATCTCTCTGCCTCTTTCTGCCTGTCTCCCGCAGGCCTTCTTTATCCATCCTTTTATCCATCCTAAAAGTTGTCATAGTGTACCTAATGAGGCAAGCTGCAAGTTAGGGGGTAGATATGCAGTGTTGAAAAATACAGATAGGGTTCCAATATTAATGGAACTTATAGTTTAGTAGGGGAAGCCCTGATAAACCACATAATAATCACAAAATATGGTAAGTGCTATTACGGAACAGGAGAGAATACTGTGAGCAGAGAGGCAGGACTACATGACCCAGTTTACATCACTTTTCTCAAAGTGAATTTCCAAGGGCTTAGAGGCCTGTCCACAGGCTGTTTGAGAGAAAGAGCAGTGTCAGTAAAGGCTTAGGCAAGACAACATGAGTGACTTTCAGAAAGTAGAAGGCCAGTGTGGCTGGGAGTGAGCTGGGGTGACTTTTAGTAAGAATGAGCCTGAAAGGCATGCCAAATTCAAAGCCAAGTTAAAGATTTTTAAGTTCATTGAAAAGCCTGTGATAAATTTTCAGTGGTAAGGAAATAGGAATCTTCCTTTAACTTGCTTGGAACAATTAAAAGCTGTTTTTAAATAATAAGTTTAAATTTTACATTAGTGTTAGCACATATAGAATAATATACTACACTTGAAGTGAATACGGTTTTACGCTCAGCAGAGGCTAGCCTGTGACCAAAGCTTGCACGTCAGTGTTGTGTTTCCAACAGAGGAAAAGCCTTGGTTTCCTAGAATTTTCTCCCTTTTTGTTTCTTTTCTTTTCTTTGCCCCATTGTGATTCCTATCATCTCTTTTCTCTGCAGTTGATCACTTCTTCTTCCAAGCAGTCCTTGATCTTTGAAATGCTGTGAGAATAACAGTAATAGCTGGGTAGACCTTCAGATAGCCAATGTGTCTTTGGGCTATGGTTCTGTGACTTTAGAGGGCTGGGCATTGCAGATAAATTCGAATAGAGAGGCTCCCAGAGTATTCTAGAAGAATGCCTCTTCCAGCAGAAATTCCAGTCAACAAAACCAACGCCATTTCCCTAACAGGTGCAGGCACCAAGGGCTTGACTGAGCTGACACAAGTTGGAACATCGCTACTAATTCCTATGCAAATCTGTTAAGTGTACTTATTACCAAGTGTGTTCATTGCAGGCTACACTCATGTTGACATTTGGTGGGGATGCAAAGAGGCAGAGGTTATAAAACGTGGATAGGTTCTTTCCCTGTAAAATCTTAATCTCATTGGGTAAACAAGCCATGTACCTTCAGAAGGTCATTTTGGATGTTGTCCTGGTAAATATTTAACAGGTTTTTAAAAATAATTATATTTGAAACTATTTTGTTGTTTTTAGTGGCTAAGTTGTGTTTGACTCTTTTGCAGCCTCATGGACTGTAGCCCACCAGGCTCCTCTGTCCATGGAATTTTCCAGGCAGGAATACTGGAATGAGTTACCATTCCCTTCTCCAGGGGATCTTCCTGACCTAGGGATTGAACCCAGGTCTTCTTCACTGCATGCAGATTCTTTACCATCTTAGTCACCACGGCAGATACAAAGTACCTGGTAAATGTTAGCTTTTAGAAATATATAGATTTAAGACTTGCTTTCAAGAACTTAATCTGTACATACATTTAGTGCTTTTCCCATTTTTGCATCTTGGTTTTACTTGAACTATACCTAGTTGTATAGTAATAAGAGATGAAATTGAGAAAACAGGACTGAGAAGCTTCTTTAAAAAGGATGTATCCTGAACTAAGCCATTTGACAGAAATGGTTCTGACAGGTGAATATGGGGTGGGTTGACAAATCAGGAGCTCTTGTCATAATCTTGGGAGTTGCCTGTAGTGTAGCATCTCTTCAGCCTGGAAACCAAGTGTTGCTGATCATTTGCTGCTCTCTCGAGCCTCATCCACTGAAGCATTTTCATTGTTTACAAATGATAGATTAACTAGAAGGCATTTTATTTTCTGCTAATATTTTCAGTTTCCAAAGAGAGAACCGTAAAACTTTGATAAATACATACATGAAGATGGAGGCTCACACAACTCCAAAACTGTATCCTCCCATGTGAGACATAACTGGTCGTATGCAGAGAAAATGTCAGCTGTGATTTATGCCTTAAGCCGTCTCTTACCAGATACTCTTACCTAATTGTACAAATTACTCAGGCTTTTGTTTTTATTTGGTTCTTTTTATTGTGTTGATTAAATGTTGAAGAACATATCTCAGTTTTGTGGGAAAGTTACAGGATTGAATATTTATAATAAAAATTTGGCCATCAGTGTACATAAATGATTTTAGTTCAGTAATCCACATGGTATAGAGCTAAAACCATAGGCTTTACTATCAAAAATCCAATTCAAACTCCATCTGTTAATAGCTGTGTGGCCTCAGAAAGGTTGATTATGTCATTTCTTTGAGCCCAGGTCCCTTTATGATGTGGAGTTATGATGTCCACATACTTGATTGCTATAAAAATGGTCACAATACATGAAAAGCACTTACCCCCCCCCCCCCCGGCCAGTGCCTGGCACCTGGTAAGCACTCCACCAGTCTGATCCCGTCATTATTTAGGTCATCTTTACTTGACTGAGTTGTAATGGGGCTAATTACAAAGTGAATCTCTATTATAAAAGTAAACACACACCAAAATGAATTTTAAAAATTTACCATAGTGAAAATTCTTCAGCTTCTTATCATGGCTCAATTCTAATGGTTGATTTTTAATAGTGAAATTATTGAAAGCGATATTCCCCAGTTTCTGCATATTTCCTATAGTTTAAAAATCTTCAAATTAATTTATTGTAAATTGAACGTATGTATGATATGAAAGAGAGTTATTTATTTGAGATATTGACTTGACTAATACAATGATTTACTAATTTTCACTCTGCACATGCTACGCATGATAAATCCAGTCTTGTTCAGTTCATTTCAGTCCCTCAGTTGTGTCTGACTCTTTGCAATACCCTGAATTGCAGCACGCCAGGCCTCCCTGTCCATCACCAACTCCCGGAGTTCACTCAGACTCACGTCTGTCGAGTCACTGATGCCATCCAGCCATCTCATCCTCTGTCGTCCCCTTATCCTCCTGCCCCCAATCCCTCCCAGCATCAGAGTCTTTTCCAATGAGTCAACTCTTCGCATGAGGTGGTCAAAGTACTGGAGTTTCAGCTTTAGCATCATTCCTTCCAAAGAACACCCAGGACTGATCTCCTTTAGAATGGACTGGTTGGATCTCCTTACAGTCCAAGGGACTCTCAGGAGTCTTTTCCAACACCACAGTTCAAAAGCATTAATTCTTCAGCGCTCAGCTTCCTTCACAGTCCAACTCTCACATCAATACATGACCACTGGAAAAGTCACATCCACAGCTGGGTATTGTTTTTGCTTTGGCTCCATCCCTTCATTCTTTCTGGAGTTATTTCTCCACTGAACTCCAGTAGCATATTGGGCACCTACCAACCTGGGGAGTTCCTCTTTCAGTATCCTATCATTTTGCCTTTTCATACCGTTCATGGGGTTCTTAAGGCAAAAATACTGAAGTGGTTTGCCATTCCCTTCTCCAGTGGACCACATTCTGTCAGACCTCTCCACCATGCCCGCCCGTCTTGGGTGGCCCCACACCGCATGGCTTAGTTTCATTGAGTTAGACGAGGCTGTGGTCCGTGTGATCAGATTGACTAGTTTTCTGTGATTATGGTTTCAGTGTGTCTGCCCTCTGCAGTCTTGTTAGACGCAGAGAAATATCCAAGTATCACTCTTCTCCTCAAAGAATTCAAAACAGAACAGAGAAGAATTTTTTTCAGAGGGTTGGCGGGGAGGAGAGTTTGCAGAGAAACGAACATTCAAGCAACATTTCTCCTCTCCAACTTAGAATTTATTTGGGGGAAAAAAAAAGCAATTGGGGGCGGGGGCTGCTGCTGCTAAGTCGCTTCAGTCGTGTCCAACTCTGGGCGACCCCATAGATGGCAGCCCACCAGGCTCCCCCGTCCCTGGGATTCTCCAGGCAAGAACACTGGAGTGGGTTGCCATTTGGGGAGATAATTCGCATTCTGACATTTTTCCATGTTTTTCCTTACGAGCTTTACATATTTTCCCCTGTGTTATATTTTTAAAAATAATTTAACCATACCTTTAAAAATATAATACAGGGGAAAATATGTATTTAAAGCAAGAGTTGGAAAGGGATTTTTCTGTTTTCAACATTTGGAATTCTTATACATGTTAAATATTAGTACTCCAAGCATGACCTTTTAAGAAATTCCTCATTGAAACAAGGGACCTGAGGAGAAAATGATGTATGTCCAAAGCAGCTTTGAATATTGTATCTTCTAGAGCAACTGAGAAATTTCTGTATTAAAAATGTTCTGTCTTTACACAAATGACTTGAAAACTTATGTCCACTCAAAATTGCTGCAGACAGTGTTTATAGCATCTTTGTTTTTAATTGCCAAAACTTGGAAGCAACCAAGATGCCCTTCAGGAGGTGAATGGATAAATAAACGGTGGTACATTCAGACAATGGAATATTATTTAGTACTAAGAAGAAACAAGCTATTAAGCTATGAAAATACATTCAGGAAACTTAGATGCATACTCCTAAGAAGCCAATCTGAAAGAAAGCCACACATACCATATGACTCCAACTCTATGACATTCTGGAAAAGGGTAACTATGGAGACAGTAAAAAAAAAAAAAAGAATCAGTGGCTGCCAGGGGTTGGAGGGAGAGAGGATGAATAGGTGGAACGCAGAGAGTTTTTAGTGCAGTGAAACTGTTCTGTATAATACCACAGTGGTGGATACATGTCATTAAACATTTGTGAAAGCTCAAAGAGTGCACAACGCCAAGAGTGAACTCCAATATTCTCAGTGTAGATTCATCTGTTGTGACAAATGTACCACTGTGGTGTGACATCTTCATGGCGGGGGGGCAATATTATGTGTGTAGGGGTGGTGGGCAGGGGTATATGGGAACTCTGTACCTTCAGCTCAGTTCTGCTGTGAAGTTAAAACTGCTCTGAAAAAGCAAAGGTTATTCCTTAAAAAAATGATCTACTGCTTTGGAGCTAAAGTAAACCATGTAAAGAAAGTGATTGGTTAATTCATATACTTTCACTATAGATGTATAAAAGAAGCAGTTGTTTACTAGGAGATTTCACTGAACTGAAAAGACCCAGAAACTGTTCTGAACCAAAGAGGGAGTGTATTAACAAAGAGAAAGATAAAGCCATATACATACCTATGAACAATACAAAAATTTCATTTGTTTTTCCTCTCTGAATGGAGGTAAATAATGCAGTAAATCCTTTTCCCCAGAACCTCCAGTTTATCTTAGCTTGGTTTTGTTTTGTCACTGGACTCATAGGGTGCCCTTGCTTGGCTTTAGAGCTGAGTTCTAATTCCTTCTTCCACCAAGGAGTTTTGTGAGCTTGGGGCTATCCTAGAACCTCTCTAGCGACATTCTATAGAGAAGGGTGAAGGCCAGTGGCATGGCATGCTATTTTTCCATAATTTCCTTTGTTGGGCTAACTGGAGTCGGTGACATGGGGTCAACCCCAGGCACCATTTCTATGCTCTGGACCAGTTGCTTTCATAGCTGTTGACTGTGTTTGTCTGGAAGTAGAGGTACACAGGATAAGATGATCTCCACAGCTTTTTTCCACCTCTCCGACTATTTCATTCATTAGGTACCTATAATAATTTGATTTAAAACTTTGTTTATATAGTTTTGTTGTTTTGTTGTTAGCACTTCTGTTTTCTAAAGAAAGTAATCCATGTGTAAGTATAGAATGATCATTGAGAAGGTAGGATAATTTCTCACACTTGCCCCCTCCCCTCAAGCTTTACAAGGCATAAAATAATATGAATTAGCTTCCTCTAGTGATAAAACTGCAACAATTTTCAGGCAAGAGAAAAACAGGTTAGTAGCACCATCTACAGGCTATCAAAGAGGAAAACTTACACTGTGGGCTCCTAAATGTGGAAAGCATTTGTGGAAAGGGGAGTAAAAAAGCCACATACTTCCTCTTTTAAATGTGTTGTTTGTAAAACTTATTTAAATGTTTTTGTTCTTTTTTTTTTTTTTTAACTACTCATACAATCATATCTCAGTATGTATCCAGGTAGCCTGAACCAGGAGAATATTTGGTGTGATTAGCTGTGTGTTTTCATTCAGATCCTTGTTTTATTCCCATGCTTACAGAACATCTCTTTGTCTCTCTCTCTGTCCCTCTCCCTCCCTCTCTTTCTCCCCAGCTCTAGTAATGGTAAGGATGGTGCTATGACTGTGACATTCATATGGATTCCAGTAGGTTGATTCATAATAGTTCACTTTATAAGACATAAGGCATAAAGCCTGTCAGCCCCGTTCTTCTGTATATTCAATGAATTTACTGCATCATTTACCTCCATTCAGAGAGGAAGAATAAATGAAATTTTTGTGTTGTTCATATTTATATGTGTGTTTGTCTTTTTCTCTTTTAAATTTTAGATGAAGTTGATTTATTACCTCTTTGGTTCAGAATGGTTTCTGAGTCTTTTCTGTACCCAAGATTCGGATTCTGTTTTCATAGATGGCTTGTGGTGTGGATTACTATTTTATGATAACAGAATCTAGAAATCTTGTCTTTTGATATGATATTGTAGAGGTAGTATTTTCCTCCCCAGATCTCCCGGTTTTTCTTAGTTTGGTTTTGTTTTCCCATGGTAAACTGGTATCATCGTGTTTGGCAACCTCGAAAATTTTACTGGATTCTTTGAATAACTGTGTTATAAAGTATTCATGGCATTAACAGAGTTGCAATTTTCCATTAAACTAGCCTAATAAAATTAACTTAATAATGGCCTCTTTATAAATTGTTGGCAGAATTGCTATTTCATTATACTGTGTTTATTATTGTCAAGTGGTCGGAAGTTTCTGAAATGGGCAGAGGCAACTTGGGGTTCAGAAAGCATTAAAAAATGGCAAAAACTACCCTTTCCAAACAAATAAGAAAGAAAAGGGAAACAAACCTACTAAAAGCTTGAGCATAAATTGCAAAGATTAGAATATTACTTGAATGATATTACTTCATGTAGAAAAGAGGAATAGAGGAGATGCAGTCAATATAGAATTCAAAAGATAAAAAAATTGATAAAGTTTTTAAGGTGCCTATTGAGACAAATGAGGCAGAGCCTATCAAAACTGTCATAGGAGTTTTTAAGTTTGTGTAGCTTACTTGCTGATGGTTTGGGTTGTTTCCATTTAAAAAAACAAAACCTCATTATTTTCAATGTGTAAAAATATAATTACGCATGAAACACTAGGGCCTTTCTCTGAAAAAAGTAAAGCACTAATTCTAATACAAGTTGAGATTTAGAATGAGTTGCTGCCTTGCAGTTCTAGCTAATATTTTCCCTTGTTTTTCTCGCACCAGATGGCACTGTTTAGTTCTGTTTCACAGTCTTGTTCTGGAAGTTTCTTTGGGAGAATCTGTTTCAGCCCAGGCTCACCAGTGACACCTCTGTATTATGCATGGAGGCTTTATGAGTACTTGTAAAAGGCCATTGACTCAGAAATGAAGCTGTTTATTTGAGGTCTTGTGGATCTTTCTGGTTGCACGTTCACTGCAAGGTGAGCCTAACAAACCAACTGATAGAAATCTAAATGCTTTTTGTGAAATTCAGCCTGTGTTTTACTTGGAGACATTGCAGCAGTGTGACTTTCAGCCTTCTAACAAGCCAGTCTTAATTATCTGACGCAGTTTTGAATAATTTTATATGTGAGAGTGGAACTATGATCATCTGGACACACTTAGTCTCAGAAAATGTTGTAGAGCTTAAAATGCATCATGATAGTCTGTTGAACTTTAGATTCATCCAATTAAATTAATTTAAGAAGATGACGTTTAAAAAATTTTGACTTTTAAATCTCAAGGCAAATTTAGAAATAAATTATCAAAGACATCTGATGTCATTATGTGTGAATGAGGCAGGTTCACTGCTTTGCCGCTGATAAAAATAAAACATCTTCCCTGAAAGGTGAAATTAGCTTTATCTACTAAAAATGTTGGGGTCATATATTGTAAGGCTTATCTCTCTGTGAAGCTTGCTTTTTCCCTTTCTTTAACTTTCTTCTCCTCTTCCCCTTCCTTTAGAAACAGTGAGCATAATTATGGCACACCTTTCATCAAGGCTGTTCCTCCATTAACCATTGTCTTGTATGAAGACCAATGTGTAGGAAAGTGGTAATAAATGAATGTTGATGAGGTACTTGAGTGAAGCAGCTATCAGTAAAGGTGAAACAACACCTGCATGAAGAAAAGAATGCCATTCCCTAGGTGGAGGCAAGGGCTGAAGTCAGAGCTTCTGTGGAGATGGAAGAGAGTTTGGAAAAAGAATTACCTGAGAGTTCTCTAACACCATGAATTAACTAACCTCTTTGAGCTAGTTTGGCAAACAGAGCCTCTCCTGATTATCACTGGGGCCTTCATACACATCATTCTCTATTTATCAAGTTGATTTTATTTTAATAGTTCTTTCTCTGTGTCTGAGGGTGTGTGAGCGTCACTCAGTTTATTTTCAACTGCTTTGCCCTTGTATTTTTCTTTTTTCTGCTCATGGTGGTGATGGGGATTGGAGCTTGGGGGTGGTGATGGAGAGCCTTCTGTAGACTGGGGGCAGTGGATCCCCGCTAACCCCTGCCATCGAGGAGGATAGCAGCTCCTAGCAAACCCCTCCTCCTGCTGCTGGGGAGGTGGAGGGCAGCTCTGCTGGTTTTCAGGCCTAGGTCTTCTATGGAAGCAAGCCCGAGACAGGCTGCTTCTATAAATCAAGCCTTGGATTTTATTAGAGTGTTTATGTAACCTCAGTTTACGTGCTATAATTCTTTGCTGTGTAGCCTAGAGTAATTCCCAAAGAGGATGTTCGTTCTCTTTCCTTGTAAATTTTCTAGCACAGGCTTTTGTTTTGACATTCTCCCTCCCTCCCTTCACCCTCTGCCTTTTTTTTTTTTTTTTGAGGGGACTGGTTGGTGGGAGTGTACTAACAATTGATTTTTACCAACTAAATTGAATAATCCTGTAAAGGTTGAATTCTGTTTTTACTAGATGTTATCCCTACTCTTAGGTAGGGTAGAGAGGAAACTTTTGTTCAAATTAATTTTTCACATTTTCAAGATTATAGGATGGTAGAGTTAACATGTACTTAATTGTTGAGTAAATGAAGCATGAGTGGTAAAAAACAGCCATTGCTATCCATGAGGCGCCCCCACCTCCAGCCTCTCCACACCCTACTCTCCCCCACAGATCTAATGTTGATAGCCTCAAATTGACTGCTGAGAGAGAAAATCCAGACTGGGAATTTAGGGTGAAATTGACTTTTAACTGAAGAAAATGTCAGAGTGAAGTGACCAGATTCAACTACATTCCATGTAGGTAACTACACAGAGAGAGAAATGTTGTGCATTGGAAATAAAAGACAATTTGACCTACCCACAGCTTGTTTTTCAAGAAGTAGGTACATATTTTTACTTTTCAGTTTGTTACTCAAACCTCCTGTTTGGGCCACAGAACAGTTAAGTGGTAAGACAGGAGCTGAGGAAAGTGTTATTGAACTCCTCTCTTGGACACATTAAAGTGTGTCTAGGGGCACATTCAGTTAGCAATTAATGTTGATCATCAGGCAACCTTCAAGGTATCATATAAGTTTTCTTCTTCTTCTTCTTCTTCTTTTTTTTTTTTTTTTGTAGTTTAAAGAAGATAATAGATCAAGGCAAAAAGTTTGTGAAGGAAATATGTGAAAAGAGCATGGTTTCATATTTACTTTAACCACAGAGTGGGGAACATGCTCTAGAACTGTGCTGTTCATTACTGTAGCCACTAACCCCATGTGACTGTTAAGCAGTGATTAGTTTTCATTGAGATGTGCTGTAACTGTGAAAAAAAAAAAAACACTCTGGATTTTGAAGCTGTAATGTGAAAATAAGAATGCACAGTCTGTTTTTAATAGTTTGTACAGATTATATGTTGAAAAAGTATTTTTGATATATTAGGTTAAATAAAATATATCATTAAAATGAATTTTACCTATTTTCTTTCTAAATTTTTAAATATCACTACTAAAAAAGTTTAAAATTCTATATGTGACAAGCATTTGTGGCTCACATTATTATATTTCAAAGTTGTGTTATCCAGAGGGGGGATATAACAGAACAGTATATCTACTAATGCTTTCATAGTTAGACATTTCAAAGAAAATGTTGTATATTCTGATTACATATTAATACTCAAAATTGGTGACAAAATATGAATGAAATTGGACAGATTCTTTATCTATAACCTGAAGACTTATGAGGAAATACTGACCAGAATGCTCTAGGCTGAAATGCACCTCTTTATCTGTCATCTCTCCCTTTCAGTATGTTAACAGAACAATCCCATCTAGTAGGATGTCGAGGTTAAAGAGAGTGGAGTCTAGGTTGGAACCCTAGCTTGGCCACTTACTGTCCATATGATCTGAAGCCAGTTATGCTTCCCCATGCCTCAGTTTCCCATCTGTAAAATGGAGATATTATTGGGCCTACCTTAAAGGGTTCTGTATATTAAATAAGACAAAATATAAAGCATATACTGGTCATGAAATTAAAAGACGCTTTCTCCTTGGAAGAAAAACTATGACAAACCTAATAGCATATTAAAAAGCAAAAACATTACTTTGCCAACAAAGGTCCATATAGTCAAAGCTATGGTTTTGCCAGCAGTCGTGTATTGTCTAACTCAGTGAAACTAAGCCATGCCAAGATGGGGCCACCCAAGACAGGCAGGTCATGATGGAGAGGTCTGACAGAATGTGGTCCACTGGAGAAGGGAATGGCAAACCACTTCAGTATTTTTGCCTTGAGAACCCCATGAACAGTATGAAAAGGCAAAATGATAGGATACTAAAAGAGGAACTCCCCAGGTCGGTAGGTGCCCAATATGCTACTGGAGATCAGTGGAGAAATAACTCTAGAAAGAATGAAGGGATGGAGCCAAAACAAAAAGAATACCCAGCTGTGGATGGGACTGGTGATAGAAGCAAGGTCCAACACTGTAAAGAGCAGTATTGCATAGGAACCTGGAATGTCAGGTCTATGAACCAAGGCAAATTGGAAGTGGTCAAACAGGAGATGGCAAGAGTGAATGTGGACATTCTGGGAATCAGCGAACTAAAATGGACTGGAATGGGTGAATTTAACTCAGATGACCATTATATCTACTTCTGTGGGCAGGAATCCCTTAGAAGAAATGGAGTAGCCATCATGGTCAACAAAAGAGTCTGAAATGCAGTACTTGGATGCAATCTCAAAAACAACAGAATGATCTCTGTTTGTTTCCAAGGCAAACCATTCAATATCACAGTAATCCAAGCCTATGCCCCAACCAGTAATGCTGAAGAAGCCAAAGTTGAATGGTTCTATGAAGACCTACGAGACCTTCTAGAACTAACACCCAAAAAAGATGTCCTTTTCATTATAGGGGACTGGAATGCAAAAGTAGGAAGTCAAGAAACACCTGGAGTAACAGGCAAATTTGGCCTTGGAGTATGGAATGAAGCAGGGCAAAGGCTAATAGAGTTTTGCCAAGAGAACGCACTGGTCATAGCAAACACTATCTTCCAACAACACAAGAGAAGACTCTATACATGGACATCACCAGATGGTCACACAAAATCAGACTGATTATATTCTTTGCAGTCAAAGATGGAGAAGCTCTATACAGTCAACCAGAACAAGACCAGAAGCTGACTGTGGCTCACACCATGAACTCCTTATTGCCAAATTCAGACTTAAATTGAAGAAAGTAGGGAAAACCACTAGACCATTCAGGTATGACCTAAATCAAATCCCTTATGATTATACAGTGGAAGTGAGAAATAGATTTAAGGGACTAGATCTGATAGATAGAGTGCCTGATGAACTATGGAATGAGGTTTGTGACATTGTACAGGAGACAGGGACCAAGACCATCCCCATGGAAAAGAAATGCAAAAAAGCAAAAAGGCTGTCTGGGGAGGCCTTACAAATAGCTGTGAAAAGAAGAGAAGTGAAAAGCAAAGGAGAAAAGGAAAGATATAAGCATCTGAATGCAGAGTTCCAAGGAATAGCAAGGAGAGATAAGAAAGCCTTCCTCAGCAATCAATGCAAATAAGTAGAGGAAAACAACAGAATGGGAAAGACTAGAGATCTCTTCAAGAAAATTAGAGATATCAAGGGAGCATTTCATGCAAAGGTGGGCTTGATAAAGGACAGGAATGGTATGGACCTAACAGAAGCAGAAGATATTAAGAAGAGGTGGCAAGAATACACAGAAGAACTGTACAAAAAAGATCTTCATGACCCAGATAATCATGATGATGTGATCACTCACCTAGAGCCAGACATCCTGGAATGTGAAGTCAAGTGGGCCTTAGAAAGCATCAGTATGAACAAAGCTAGTGGAGGTGATGAAATTCCAGTTGAGCTATTTCAAATCCTGAAAAATGATGCTATGAAAGTGTTGAACTGAATATGCCAGCAGATTTGGAAAACTCAGCAGTGGCCACAAGGACTGGAAAAGGTCAGTTTTCATTCTAATCCCAACGAAAGGCAATGCCAAAGAATGCTCAAACTACCGCACAATTGCACTCATCTCACACGCTGGTCAAGTAATACTCAAAATTCTCCAAGCCAGGCTTCAGCAATACGTGAACCGTGAACTTCCTGATGTTCAAGCTGGTTTTAGAAAAGGCAGCGGAACCAGAGATCAAATTGCCAACATCCGCTGGATCATGGAAAAAGCAAGAGAGTTCCCAGAAAAACATCTATTTCTGCTTTATTGATTATGCCAAAGCCTTTGACTGTGTGGATCACAATAAACTGTGGAAAATTCTTCAGCAGACCACCTGACCTGCCTCTTGAGAAACCTATATGCAGGTCAGGAAGCAATGGTTAGAACTAGACATGGAACAACAGACTGGTTCCAAATAGGAAAAGGAGTACGTCAAGGCTATATTTTGTCACCCTGCTTATTTAACTTATATGCAGAGTACATCATGACAAACACTGGGCTGGAAGAAGCACAAGCTGGAATCAAGATTTCCAGGAGAAATATCAATAACCTCAGATATGCAGATGACACCACCCTTATGGCTGAAAATGAAGAGGAACTAAAGAGCCTATTCATGAAAGTGAAAGAGGAGAGTGAAAAAGTTGGCTTAAAGCTCAACATTCAGAAAACGAAGATCATGGCATCTGGTCCCTTCACTTCATGGCAAATAGATGGGGAAACAGTGGAAACAGTGTCAGACTATTTTTCTGGGCTCCAAAATCACTGCAGATGGTGATTGCAGCCATGAAATTAAAAGACACTTACTCCTTGGAAGGAAAGTTATGACCAACCTAGATAGCATATTAAAAAGCAGACATTACTTTGCCAACAAAGGTCCGTCTAGTCAAGGCTATGGTTTTTCCAGTAGTCATGTATGGATGTGAGAGTTGGACTGTGAAGAAAGCTGAGTGCCGAAGAATTGATGCTTTGAACTGTGGTGTTGGAGAAGACTCTTGAGAGTCCCTTGGACTGCAAAGAGATCCAACCAGTCCATCCTAAAGGAAAATCAGTCCTGAATATTCATTGGAAGGACTGATGCTGAAGCTGGAGCTCCAATACTTTGGCCACCTGATGCAAAGAACTGACTCATTTGAAAAGACCCTGATGCTGGGAAAGATTGAAGGCAGGAGGAGAGGGGGATGGCAGAGGCTGAGATGGTTGGATGGTATCACTGAATCAATGGACATGAGTTTGAGCAAGCTCTTGGAGTTGGTGAAGGACCGGGAAACCTGGTGTGCTGCAGTCCATGGGATCGCAAGAGTCGGACACAACTGGGCGACTGAACAGCAAGAACGTGAAGCGTACACTGGAACTTGCACTGGTTACGTGAGTAGTATACACGCATTAGCTATTGTAGTGATGAATATCATCATCATGTCGTTAAAATATGTACAACTCTGGTAGATTATTCAAGCTTTAGCTCTGTTCTCAAGCAAATGATAGATGTTGGCTTTTGGCAATCAATCTGATATATTTTTTGAGACCAGGAAGCAGCAATACTTACAAATGGGAAAGTAAATGAACAAAAGGGGGAGCTCATTTATTGGGGCATATTATTAGAACACTCCATAAAAAAGAAATTTGTGATAATCATAGATTAAGCCGGTTCCTTTCTTGATATAAATTCAGCAGCACTGTAACTTTTTATCAGATTTCCTTGCCACAAATCTATTGGTCTGCAAGCATAAGATTTTAGATATTATCTATAGATTTATTATTTGCTGATAAAAGAGATGATAACCTCATAATCCTGCATTAGAGAGTTAACTATTCTGTATTGTCCTAGAACTGCTTGGATTTTAGGGCAAGCTGCATGCGTGCTTATAAAAACAAGTTTAATGTGTCACTCTCATGTATTCTTTAATGAGGCCAAAGAACCCCGAGAGCCAGTTGATTTTTATTTTGCTGATTAAAACTCATGGTCTGGTTAAGACTCCAAATAGCACTAAAGAACAAGTCTTACTTGTTACTGAATAATTTGTGGGTGATATAGGATGCTGATACCTTTTCATGGTGAATGCATAGATGAGATTCACCCATGGAAGAATCTTTTTAGGATGGGGTGTGTTCCTTAAGAAGAAACTTACCCTTAAAATTCTTACACAGGCCAGTACTGCCACTGTGTCATGTATGTGTAAAACAAGTTGATTGAACGAACAAATTGTTTGAACACCTGCAATATTCCAGGAGGACTGCTGATACTCCAAGAGTAAACACAGGACATATACTAAGGAATGCACATGTTATTAATTTATTTTGGGCTACACTGGGTCTTCATTGCTGTGCGTGGGCTTTCTCTATTTGCAGCAAGCGAGGGCTCCTCTTCATCATGGCACACGGGCTCTAGAGCACAGCCTTGGTGGTTGTAGCATATGAGCTTAATTACTCCACAGCATGTGGAATCTTCCTGGGCCAGGGATCAAACCTGTGTCCCCTGCATTGGCAGGTGGATTCTTAACCACTGGACCGCCAGGGAAGTCCAGGAATACACATTTTAATACAACGTGGCACTGTTGCAGAAACACTCACTTGTGTATTTTCACTTATTTGCACCATGGGGTGGCTTTAACATAGATCTGAACCAAGTGTTAGTATATAAAGAAACTTCCTTCTATACACTGTAGTAAATTAAGAAGCTGAGGAAAACCTCATCAGGAGGCAGTTTGACTTTACAGTTTAGTGGCAGACACTAGCGGGCCCTCAGAGGCTTTGAAACTAGGGAGTGGAGTGTTGTTTTTTGTTATTTGGTGAGGTTGCTCATAACAGCAGCACTGTAGTATGGACGGTAGAGTGGCAGAGAGATCATTTACAAGACTGTTTGCAGTATCTCACCAAGAGATGGTGAGCTGCTCGAACTAAGGGCTATAGGTGCTCAATGAAGGAATGAGAGAGTTGAAAAATTTTAAGGCACATTTTTAAACTTTTTAAGTATGGAAGTATGAGAGCAAAAATGGATGGTTTTGGTGTGGTTTTCTAGAATAGAGTAGGTTTAAAGATTGATTAAAAGCTTGATGTAGGACTTCTTAAATTTGAGGGAAGTATTAGACTTCATGAACCACGTGGTATAAACCATTAGAAACGCAGTTGGCAGTACAGGTCTGGTTTTAAGATTGCTGGAGAGACTGGGCTAGAGACATATTTTAGGGAGTCGTGACCTAAAGGTAGATAGGATCATTCTTATCTCACTGGCGATACTAAAATCCTCTGCTTCTCCATTGTGCTTCCAGAAGACTTCCAAACACCTAAGTATGCCTTTCAAGGCTCTTTATAGTTTCTCTCTTTACTTCTTTTTTTAAGTCTCCTTCCTAAGGGGTCTGCTGTTCTCTCCATGCAGCATGCGTACCCCGCATCTTCAGCCGTCTACTGGCCCCGTCACTTCCGTGTTTTTCTGCGTCTGCGTTACACCACACGTACTGTCTCCCATGTGCACAGTGCTTTGCCCTCTCTCTCCTCTTAACAAACTCTGTATCCTCGTCCCTGGACTCTGCCTCTTCCCCTCCTGCCCCCATAGCCCAGCTGGTAGCTCCACCCTTGAGCCCAGAATAACAACAACAAAAGGATCAATCTGTACACACTGTTCTTGATGGTTTTTGTAGCTTATTCTCTTGTGCCTGTTTAAATATCAGTGAAGTAACCGTTTGTTAAATGGCTAGATATAGACTAGCATTCCATCATGTAGTTTATTTAACCAGTTCCCTACAGTTGGGCTTTTGAATTGTTTCAGATTTTTCACTGAAATAATCACTGTTTGATGAGCCATCCTTTAGTCTTGTCATTTTCATCTGTTGGGGGAGATGTTTTTGATGAAAGAGAATATAGATGTTTATTTTTTTTAACCATGTATTAGCAAATCGCCTCTTGGAAAAGCCACACCGGTTTACATTACCAGTGGCTGGATTTCTTTTCATAGTATTTTTAGGTTTCAAGTTGCATGAAACTTAAAAGGTCTATGAAGATAATTTACCTTGCTCTCTTATAGAAGTGCCAAACTTAGGGCTAGAGAATTACCAAATACAAGATTTTTTAATAAATGTAACTTTTTATAGAACTTTAAAATAGACTCTTATGAATAATCGTCAGGATTTTTAAGTATGAGTGATGAGTTTCATAATCTAAGAAAGAGGTCCTAGATGATAAGATCGGGGGTTCGTGACCATCCTCAGTATAAGTGCATGTCACGTGGAAGTAACCTGTCCGCTTCCAGCCCTCTCATCAGTGGCCTCCTTAGGCCCTATGTGGCTGCCTCCCAGCTTCAACCTGAGGTTGTGTTAGGATGAAATCCTAGATCTTAGGGCCATGGATGTTAAATTCCAGTGGCTGAATTTGGAGTTTGGGGTAGCTTGTATATACACTGTGTCTTCTCTGTGCCACTTTAGATCCTTCTTACCTTCATTACCTACTTTGAATAATAATATAAGCGCTTACTCATAGAATAATAAAAAGGTCCTCCCCCAACCCCTGACAGGTTCTTTAGTTGAGCAAAGGTATATGCTACAGTTCATTTTGAAAAGCTAGCCAGGCCTTTAAGTAAAACGCCTACCCCAGATCTTTAACTCTTGTTAGGTAATTTACTGATTTGTCAAACTAATTTTTACAGTTTTAATCAATCACTAAGAAAATAAAATTAAAAAAAAAAAAAGAAAATAAGAGAGAGGCAAAGGTACCACCGTTTGATATTATTGTCCTAAGGCAAAACCAACCTCACAGTGGTGAAATGGTGATCTTTGATAGCACTCTTGTCTCCTGAGTAAATCTGTTACAGGTTTCTGGACAGGACCCTCCCCTCCCCCAGGTATTAGAAGGGAAACCAAGAGAACTTGAAGCCACAGAAAGCATATCACGGTCAGAATAAATATTCTGTTTTGCCGATAAACTTAAAAAATTCACTTGTGGAATCTAATAGCTGTAGGCAGGAGATATTTATTACAACCAAGATTTCAGTGTGGTTTATTGTTTATGGAGTAGTTTAATACTACTTTTCTTTAAAATGAGTTTTTAATTTAGGAAAAAAGAATTCAGATTTGTTCCCAGAATGAAAATGACTGAATGTCATGGGAGTGGTTAGGGTTTGGGGTTTATGTGGGTAAGATTTCTGTTTATCCACTACAGTCATTGAGTGGATTTAAAAGCTTTCCCAGATGGAATTTATGAAGTGAAATTTAAAACTGGTGTCCTCCTCTAGTGTAGTATACTGCAATATTTGGTTACAACAAGCAATCAATTTATAAAGAAGTGGAATGGAGGTAATGCAGGTTAAATGATTAGTACTGTACAATGCAGTGGGTCATACAGCAAGCAAGCTTCAACACTCAAGTGCTATGTAAACAGCTAACTTCTGTGACAGAGCTCCTAGGAACTGCCTAATCCTGAACGCATTAACTACTTTCAATGGTTTTAGTCTAATCCATTCTTAATAGGAAGTTCCAGGGGCATGGACATAACTGGCCAGGGGGAAACATAGAAGTGGCGTTAACATTTCCTAAGTCGTTGGTCCTCAGTCTCCAGGCTCCATGCTGGGTGCTTTATCTTTTACCCTGTTTAATCCTCCTTCCAACCCTATGAGGTACAGGTGGTATTGTGTTTGTTTTGAGGTGTGGTGACTGAAGCTTGGGCTTCCCAGGTGGAGCAGTGGTAAAAAATCCACCTGCCAGTGCAGGAAGCACAGGAGACACTGGTTCGATCCCTGGGTTGGGAAGGTCCCCTGGAGTGGAAAATAGCAACCTGCCGTAGTATTCTTACCTGGAAAGTTCCATGGACAGAGGATCTTGGCGAGCTACAGTCCACAGTGTGGCAAAGAGTCAGACACGACTGAGTGATTGACCATGCACACACAACTGAGGCTTTAGAGATTTTTCCAAAGTCACATGTGTACAGGGTTACCATATATGGTTTTGCAGATTGTTCACTGCATGAGGGCATTTGACTGAGATAGTATGTAAGGTTTATGTTTGCCCAGAGGAGTCTCAGGAGAAATTACAGACAGCAATGAATAACACCAAGATACTTTTCTTAACTAGGCAGGTCCACATTTCTTTACCTTGTTTCAGTGGGCACATTCCAGCCCCTGGGTTGAGGTGGGAGAGGGCTTCCTTTCTAAAGGGACCTCTATTCCAAGAGATCTAACTTGCGGTCTAAGGCTCATAACAGACCCTTCTGTTAGCAATAATTAAAACCATTTTCTTTTTTTTTTTTTTTAATTTTTTTATTTTATTTTTAAACTTTACAGTATTGTATTAGTTTTGCCAAATATCGAAATGAATCTGCCACAGGTATACATGTGTTCCCCATCCTGAACCCTCCTCCCTCCTCCCTCCCCATACCATCCCTCTGGGTCGTCCCAGTGCACCAGCCCCAAGCATCCAGTATCATGCATTGAACTGGACTGGCAACTCATTTCATACATGATATTATACATGTTTCAATGCCACTCTCCCAATTCTTCCCACCCTCTCCCTCTCCAACAGAGTCCATAAGACTGTTCTATACATCAAGGCTCTTTTGCTGTCTTGTACACAGGGTTATTGTTACCATCTTTCTAAATTCCATATATATGCGTTAGTATACTGTATTGGTGTTTTTCTTTCTGGCTTACTTCACTCGGTATAATAGGCTCCAGTTTCATCCACCTCATTAGAACTGATTCAAATGTATTCTTTTTAATGGGTGAGTAATACTCCATTGTGTATATGTACCATAGCTTTCTTATCCATTCATCTGCTGATGGACATCTAGGTTGCTTCCATGTCCTGGCTATTAAAAACAGTGCTGCGATGAACATTGGGGTACACGTGTCTCTTTCCCTTCTGGTTTCCTCAGTGTGTATGCCCAGCAGTGGGATTGCTGGATCATAAGGCAGTTCTATCTAAATTAAAAGCTTTTCTATTTAGCCATCCTCCCCCTTCCCCCAGGCCAGATACTGAAGTGAATCATCAGTCGCTCAGTCATGTCTGACTCTCTGCGACCCCATGGGCTGCAGCGCACCAGGCTTCTCTGTCCTTCACCAACTCCTGGAGTTTATATACCAACTCCTGTTTATATTCATTTTACAGAAGAAACTTAAGCGAGCAAAGTAACCTTTCAGTTCAGTTCAGTAGCTCAGTTGTGTCTGACTCTTTGCAACCCCGTGTGCCGCAGCATGCCAGGCCTCCCTGTCCATCACCAACTCCCGGAGTTTACCCAAACTCATGTTTATTAAGTCGGTGATGCTATCCAACCATCTCATCCTCTGTCATCCCCTTCTCCTCCCGCCTTCAATCTTTCCCAGCATCAGGGTCTTTTCCAATGAATCAGTTCTTCGCATCAGGTGGCCAAAGTATTGGAGTTTCAGCTTTAGCATCAGTCCTTCCAATGAATATTCAGGACTGATTTCCTTTAGGATGGACTGGTTGGATCTCCTTGCAGTCCAAGGACTCTCAAGAGTCTTCTCCAACACCACAGTTCAAAAGTGTTAATTCTTCGGCATTCATTCTTCTATATGGTACAATTCTCACATCCATACATGACTCCTGGCAAAACCATAGCTTTGACTATATGGACCTTTGTTGGCAAAGTAATGTCTCTGCTTTCTAATATTCTGTCTAGGTTGGTCATAGGTTTTCTTCCAAGGAGCAAGCGTCTTTTAATTTCATGGCTGCAGTCACCATCTGCAGTGATTTTGGAGCCCCCCAAAGTAAAGTCTATCACTGTTTTCATTGTTTCCCCATCTATTTGCCATGAAGTGATCGGACCAAACATCATGATCTTAGTTTCCTGAATGTTGAGTTTTAAGCCAACTTTTTCATTCTCCTCTTTCACTTTCATCAAGAGGCTTTTTAGTTCTTTTTCACTTTCTGCCATAAGTATGGTTTCATCTGCATGTCTGGGTTATTGATCTTTCTCCTGTCAATCTTGATTTCCAGCTTGCGCTTCATCCAATCCAGCATTTCTCATGATGTAGTCTACATATAAGAAGTGAATAATAATAATCTCTAAAATCCAAATACAGAGGCTGCATCTTCTTCGGCATTAGCAGTTTCAGTGTGTTCTTTGTGTAGCCACGAATGACCAGCATTTTGGTGGCCACTACTTCGGGTGCTTTTGAATAATCCCAGGTGCACCAAAGTTAGCAAAATAGGAATCTGGTGCGCCTTTGTGATGGGACTGTATTTGTGTTCCCAACTTGCAGTGAAAGAAAGCAGGAATAATCTTACATGGAACACAGGAAACTATAGCACTGTGAAATCCAGAAGGGATGTCTTCTTTACCCGCTTAGCTCTGTCCACTAGAAGTTTCTGCAGTGGTGTGAGTGTCCTGTGTCTGTGATACTTCATAGGTGGCCTGTGTGACTAAAGAAGTGGATTTTGAGTTTTATTTTCTTTTCATGAATTTAAATTACTGTGGTCACATGTGGCTGGTTTTCTACAATTTGGCTTCACATGTTGTCCCCCTCCCATTTTTTTTAAGTTGTCATTTAAAACTTTTGTTCAAGGGACTTCCTTGGTGGTCCAGTGGCTAAGGCTTTGTGCTTCCAAAGCAGCGGGCCTAGTTCAATCCCTGGTCAGGGAGCAAAGATCCTACATGCCACAGCGAAGATTCCCCTTGCAGCAACTAAGACCCAGTGCAGCCAAATTAATTAATTAAAAAAAATTAACCTTTTTTCAAACTTCCCCATCTTTTTTACTTGGTGTCTCCCATGTTCTCTCTCCCACTCTGTCCTCTGCCTTTGCTTCCTGCCTTTCCTTCCTCCTCACTTCTCTTCTCTCAGGTCCTCCTTCACCCTTCCATGCTGCTGTTAGGCTGACAATAACCACATTCATCTGCATAGGTTGTTAGGACATTTATCCTGTTAGAGTTGCCTGCCTTGTTCTCCTTGCTTCCACACAGATGTGGTCCAACACCCGGCATTTGCCAGATACACAGGGTTCATCACAAGCTCCTGACGCACTGGTTACATTCTGAAAACAAAGCAACAGGTAAATCAAATGTTTCTGACAAGGTATCTTCATGGAATTTATGCTGATTCCCAAGATCCCTGCTGCTTTTTCTCAATACATAAAAAGTTGCCTTTGATACTTCATTCTAGAGTCTTGCGCAAAGTGTGTCAAAATCAGTCATATTAAAAACATAAGCCTAGACTTGACTAATTGTAATCAAATCACTGAAGACTGCAGGTGTCTGGGTCCTTGCCTTGTAGGTAGGAGGAGTAAAGAGCCTCGCCTCTTCAAGTTTTCTTCTAGCCTGAACCTTCTTTAGTTCTAATCTTACTGATTTGCTTCTCTGCCCCTCCCCCTCCATTCCTTTCCCCTGCCTCCCTGTCTTCCTTCCCCTTTCCTCCTTCCTACCCCTTCTTCCTCTTTCTTTTCTAATATGCTTCACTGCCTTTCTTTCAGATGGCAATGCCACTTACCTCTTTTTAGCTTTAGGCACTTTTCTCTGCCTCTTTCCTTCCACCTTAAATCACATAAAAGTACCACCAGGATTCTATAGACACACCCACTTGTAAGTTTCAAATGTTTTGCCTATTTAGAATCATGATTTTTTCTTTATTCTGGATTTTATTTTAAGCCTCAGATAACTTCAGTGACAATGACTGTCTTTTTGTGTGAATGTCCTGTTTTGCTATACCATTGTACTCTTGTTACACTGAGGATGCTTGAAGTCCTCCCAGTGTGCAGGAGACCTGTAGCTTTTCCAGTTCCCAGACAGAAGTTGTGGTCAGTCATCTAACTGCACTAGACATAAAAGCAACATTTTGCCTCTGAAGGTTAAGTAGGTTTTCATGCCACTGGTTTTTAAGGTGGGTATTGACAGACTCTGGTAGTAAGATGTGCCAAGTCCCTTCCATCTTAAGAGTCTTTGCAAATGTTGTTCTTATAACCTGAAATGGTTCTTTGGAAGCCTCGGTAAATTCTGATCCTTATCCTTTGGTTTAAACATCTCTCTGAGGGTGTGTCTCTGTGGCTCCTTCATCACTGCCACCCTGTTTACTGCCGTCCCAACACTTCTCCTCCAGCGCTTGTTTCTGTCTCTCTCGGTGTCTCTCCTGTACTGGAATGTAAGGATGTCCTCGCCTTGCCCTTTGCTATGTCCTCAGTAGGCCCAGGCCACAGCTGAGAGGTGGTAGGTGCTCAGTGAATAGCCATTGGATGTGTGTACTTAGAAAACTATTAATGTGAGGTGTAGATTAGTGTGTGTGTGGGGTAAGGGGGACAAGGTCAGTTAGCTACTAATAAAGCTAGGCAGAGGATTTCTACAGTCTGCATTAGGGCTCTGAGCATGTGAAGGAGGGTTTTTAAAGGCATGATTAGGGGGGTACTTCTGGGCAGTCAGGGATTAAGAATCTGCCTTTCAGTGGTTGCGAGTTCAGTCCCTGGTTGGGGAGCCAAGATCCTACATGTCTTGTGGCAAAAAAAAAAAAAAAAGGGAGGGGGGGCGCAAAACAAAACAGAAGCAATATTGTAACAAATTCCATAAAGACTTTAAAAATGGTCCACATTGGGGGAACAAAAAAAAACAGGACTGGGGACTCTAAGGTATCTAGAAGTTTTAGATTCTGTCAAGTGTTTTAAAAATACCAGAGGGCAAGTCCAACTGTGGGACGGTTATGATTTCAGGTACTTTGCCTACATTATCTCATATTTCCTCAAAAAATATCTCAGGAGGGATAAGTATTTTCATTTCCACTTTAAAGACAGGAAGCTGAGGCACAAAATCCACCCTCCCAGTGGCAGGCTGTGTCTTCTGCTTCTCTCTTAGGAGTTCTCCAGCGTCCCCACACCCTTTGTTCTCTTGTACCGTGTTATGGAATGTGTCTGCCAGCATGCTACAGAAGGTGTCCTTGGGAGACACAATGTATGTAAAGAGCTTATACCATGCTTGCTATAGATATCACCATTTATGCTCAAAATATCACCATTGTATTATTGTTGTTGGAAACCTTTCCCCTTTAAGTTCTTCCACCGTCCAAAGAGTTAACAAAACTTTAGGAGTTCTAATGTTAAGGGAGTGATACGACTGTGTCTTAATAAATCATAATAAATAAAAGGACATTGAAAAGACATTTAGTCATGGGAATAGAGCTAAGGAAACACATGTTCCATTGGAATGGCTTCTATTAGTGACCAAACCCCCTCTATTTTGGAATAATTCCCAGATGAAAGATTTTGCTGAAATTCAGACATTAATGAAACTAACGTAAACCATTCAGTATTGTGTGATTTTTTTTTTTGTAACCTCGTGAGTTGAGAGATACATTCTAAAAACCCAGTAATGACACCAAGCTGGACATTCACTTAAGTGTCTGATGGAACCAGCTGTGTGCAGGGGCCAGTCTGGCTTTGTCCTCTAAACTCTGCCGTGTTTGGAGTCTTACAAAACCATTCATGACTTGTTCTATTGGTAGAGTAGCTTTGAGGTATCATTAAAAAAAAAAAAACAGAAACTTTATTCTGAGGTAAATTTTCCTGAAAAGTATTAAAAGAAAAGTGGGTTTCCATGTAGTCCCTCTCCTGCCCCCCAAATAGTAGTAGTATTCAAACTTTATTTGCAGTCAATTTCTATGATGATTGGAAAGAGGCTTTAAAAATTTTTATAATCCTATAAAGACATTTGAAATAGAAGAGAAAGATATGTTTGCAATTTTTTTCCTTTAGGAAGAAACATGCTTCATGCTGGTTTTCTCCCTTAAAACTAAAGAATAGAGACATGTATATGTATAACTGAATCACTTTGTAATACACCTGAAAGTAACACCACATTTTTAATCAGCTTTGGTTGTTGTCGTTCAGTCGCTCAGTCGTGTCCGACTCTTTGCAGCCTCATGAACTGCACGCCAGGCCTTCCTGTCCTTCACTATCTCCTGGCATTTGCCCAGAATCATGTCCATTAAAACAGCAATGCCACCCAACCATCTCGTTCTCTGTCATCCCCTTTTCCTCCTGCCTTCAATCTTTCCCACTCCAATATAAAATAAAAAGTTAAAACCTAACTGGAATTCAAAATTTTGCTACCTACTTTTACTATTTATCTTCATATCTTCCCTTGTTAACTGAATCATGCATAATCTAATTCAGTTCAGTTCAGTTCAGTCCCTCAGTTGTGTCCGACTCTTTGAGACCCCATGAACCTCAGCACGCCAGGCTTCCCTGTCCATCACCAACTCCCAGAGTCTACCCAAACCCATGTCTATTGAGTTGGTGATGCCATCCAAACATCTCATCCTCTGTCGTCCCCTTCTCCTCCTGCCCTCAATCTTTCCCAGCATCATGGTCTTTTCAGATGACTCAGCTCTTTGCATCAGGTGGCCAAAACTAGCTTCAGCATCAGTCCTTCCAATGAACACCCAGGACTGATCTCCTTTAGGATGGACTGATTGGATCTCCTTGCAATCCAAGGGACTCTCGAGTCTTCTCCAACACCACAGTTCAAAAGCATCAATTCTTCGGCGCTCAGCTTTGTTTATAGTCCAACTCTCACATCCATACATGACTACTGGAAAAACCATAGCCTTGACTAGACGGACTTTTGTTGGCAAAGTAATATCTCTGGTTTTTAATATGCTGTCTAGGCTGGTCATAACTTTCCTTCCAAGGAGTAAGCGTCTTTTAATTTCATGGCTGCAATCACCATCTGCAGCAATCTTGGAGCCCAGAAAAATGAAATCAGCCACTGTTTCCACTGTTTCCCCATCTATTTGCCGTGAAGTGATGGGAGCAGATGCCATGATTTTAGTTTTCTGAATGTTGAGCTTTAAGCCAACTTTTTCACTCTCCTTTTTCACATTCATCAAGAGGCTCTTTAGTTCTTCTTCACTTTCTGCCATAAGGGTGGTGTCATCTGCATATCTGAGGTTATTGATATTTCTCCTGGCAATCTTGATTCCAGCTTGTGCTTCTTCCAGCCCAGCGTTTCTCATGATGTACTCTGCATAGAAGTTAAATAAGCAGGGTGACAGTATACAGCCTTGACATACTCCTTTTCCTATTTGGAACCAGTCTGTCATTACCCTTGTGATAATGATAGTGTTTGAGACTGGTCTGCATGAAATCAGAGAAGTAATCTGGATAGATCGATAGATAGATAGCTGCTGCTGCTAAGTCGCTTCAGTCGTGTCCGACCCTGTGCGACCCCATAGACTGAAGCCCACCAGGCTCCCCGTCCCTGGGATTCTCCAGACAAGAATACTGGAGTGGGTTGCCATTTCCCTCTCCAATGCGTGAAAGTGAAAAGTGAAAGTGAAGTCACTTAGTCGTGTCCGACTCTTCGAGACCCCATGGACTGCAGCCTACCAGGCTCCTCCGTCCATGGGATTTTCCAGGCAAGAGTACTGGAGTGGGGTGCCATTGCCTTCTCCAAGATAGATAGCACTTTTCATATAAAAGATTGTGTACATATAATTTTTGATAGACTTTGATTTTTAAAGCAGTTTTAGATTCACAGCAAAATTAATCTAACAGTACATAGAGTTTTCACATACCTTTTGTCACCACATATGCACAGCTTCTGGGAATATCAAAGCCCCCACCAGCCTGTGCATTTGTTACAATCTTCGAACCTACATTGACACTTTATCATCACCCAGAGACCATAGCTTACCTTAGGGTCCACTCTAAGTATTGTACGTTCCCTGGCTTTTGAAAGCTATTTGATGACATGAATCTCCCATTGTAGCATCTCACAGAATAGTTTCATGCCTGAAAAACATCCTCTGTGCTTTACCTATTCATGCCCCATCCTGTTCTCAGTCCCTGTCAACTCCTGACCCTTTCACCGTGTCCATAGTTTAGCCTTTTGCAGAATGTCTTGAAGTTGGCATTGTATGGTATAGAGTCTTTTTAGATTGGCTTCTTTCACTTAATAATATGCATTTGAGTTTCAGCCGTGTATTTATGTGGTCTGATACCTCATTTCTTATTAGCGCCGAAGAATATTCACTGGATGTGCCACAGAACTTTCCTGGTAGCTCAGCTGGTAAAAAATCTGCCTGCATTGCAGGTGACCCCAATTCGATTTCTTGATCGTGAATATACCCTGGAGAAGGGATAGGCTATACCCCCTCCAGTATTCTTGGGTTTCTCTAATGGCTCAGCTGGTAAAGAATCCGCCTGCAATGCAGGAGACCAGGGTTCAGTCCCTATGTTGGGAAGATCCCCTGGAGAAGGGAACGGCTATCCACTCAAGTATTCTGTCCTGGAGCATTCCACGGACTGTATAGTCCATGGGGTTGCAAAGAGTTGGAGATAAGTGAGTGACTTTCACATTCACCACAGTTTTATTTATCCATTCACCTTGACCTATTTTATTGCTTCCAAGTTCTGGTAATTATGAATGAGAAAGAAGTGTGTTAGTTGTTCAGTCGTGTCCTACTCTTTGCAATCCCATAGACTATAGCCCGCCAGGCTCCTGTGTCCATGAAATTCTCCAGGCAAGAATACTCGAGTATGTTGCCTTTCCCTTCTGCAGAGGATCTTCCAGACCCAGGGATTGAACCCAGGTCTCCTGCATTGCAGGCAGATTGTTTACCATCTGAGCCACGAGAGAAGCCCATTATGAATAAAGCTACTATAAGTATCCATGTACAGGTTTCTATGTGGAGATCTTAATATTTACATGTGTTACTCTTGTTAATTTCAGATTCCTCAATGTAGTAGAGTTATTGCAAGAGTAATTTGGAAATTGGGAGTGTGGGAATACTGTGTGAGAGAGGTGGCATCTAAGTAGAACCATGAGGGATGGATTGGTTTGGACACAGGCTATAGCAGGTCCATTCTGTTGTGATGGTAACAACATGTGTTTCCCTTTCTGTCTGGAGTACATGGTAAGTACAGGGGCATTGTGGAGGATTTACTTTTGGTGCCTCTAATCTTGAGCTAAAGAAGGTGGATTTCCTTAGTGAGGCTGTGGGAGCCATGGCCGATTTTTGAGGTGGGGACTGATGAGTAGCATTGCTGTCTTCCTTAAGCAGCTAGTTTAAGTCGTCGTTTGACCTTGCTTAGGTCAAGATGGTTGACTTAAAAGTAGTAAAATGGCACTTATTAACCAGTACTTTTCATCATAATTGTTCACCAGTTTAGACTGACCTTCCTTGTTGTTGGTACAGGTTAGCGAGATCTTACTAAAATGGGCAAGAGAGGCCTTCCAGTGCAGTATCTTCTGTTCTAATGATGAAGATCAGTTTCACATAAGAGTAAAATTCTGCAGAACATAAAGCCATACATTTTGACATTTGGGGTCACAGGTTGTAATCATATTAAACTAGAGGTTGTATACCACCAAAATTTTTTTGTACAAGCTCCCTTTGCTGTACCTTATTTCTTTTGCTTGGACAAACAACCTTAAATTTAAGTTAGTCAAAGAACTGCTAGATAGGGAAGCATATTAAGTGGGCAGGATGCTGTGCTTCTTGAAATGGAGAGATTTTGAGAATAGAGGAGTAAACTATCAAAGCAAAAGGATTGCAGCATCAGCCTCATTTGGGAATGTGTTAGAAATGCAGTTTCTCAGAATTGCCACCCCAGAAACTCAGTAGGTGGGGCCCAGAAGTCTTTATAAATGAGAAATATGGTACAAAGGCATTGGGGGTTTAGAGAGTGGAAAATGAAGGCTTTTGCCACAAAAGAGAGGGGGATAGGTTGTCCTAATAGTTACCGTTTATTGACCACTCACTTTGCAATGTGTATTTTACAAACATAGCTCATGTAATCTCAACTCTAGCAAGTGTAATATTACAATGTCTTGTTTTATAGATGAGAAAGAAAAAAGAATAGTTTAAAGAGTAGCCTAGTAAAGCTTCATTGCAGACCTCTCTTACTGTCAACTGTGACGTCTGTGAACCTCACCAGGCCATCAGGGTGTATAGATTATCTCCCAGAAGGCAGTGGGGCTCAAACCACACCCCCGTCCTCACCCCCCTCCCCTCCTTTTTGCTCACTAATTTAGACGGGTTTTCCCTCTTCCTGAGTCCAGGGGGAGGCTCTGTAGAATAGTGAAGAGAGCAGAGCGTGAGTGATGGGAACTTGGGATTTCCATCTCTCTGACTTCCGTGAACAAATCTTTTGCCTCTAGGCCTGTCCTTTCACATCTTGATGCGTCACTTTCATTATCTGTAAAGTGAACCGGATGGGTCTCTATCTTCTGGATCTAACAGTTACAGGCAGATCAGATGGTCAATCTAGATGGCCTATTGAAGTTCCACTCTGGTTCAGTGTTGAGAGGAGGTTGGGTTAGAGATACTAGAGTCTTGCTTATGTGTAAAATGGAGACAGTGATGCTTGGTAGTGGTGTGGTATTAAAATGAAATCTTGGGTATGAAGAACCTGGCAGAGCGCTTGACATATATGAAAGGTACTTACAAAACAATAGTTCTTCAACACAAGAGCAAAATGACCTCATTCCAGATTCTAGTATTTTCTCTCCATGAATTTAAACAGATCAATACTTTCCTGAGAGGTGGGTAAGAGATAATAGATTTGATGCATTAAAATATTAAGTAAAATTTCCTATTAAAATTTTAAAACAGAGATTAAGAGTGGGGCAGTGTGACCTAAATAAAGCAAATAGGTCATTATATTTGGGGGAAAAAAAATGTGATCCCCTGATTGTAGGTAGTTTTTCTAATAGAAGCAGTTTGAAAATATATTACTATGGCATAAATAAAATATGATAAAAGATACTTAAGGTAATATTCTGCTAAGTAGTATATAGATATGGAACACTTAATACTTTAAAACCATGGTTGGCAAAAGAAACTTCCTAATGGATGAGCTATTTATTTTATGTACTTGGGGCCAGCTTGTGCATGGAATTCAAGTTACTTATTTCCTAATTTCTCTGACAATCTTTCCTTTTATAGAGAGAAAATGCGTTTTACTTTTCATTGGAAATTTTCTTACTTTTTTTTTTTTTCTGAATACCTTCTGCAAATTCCGTCATTGTCTAGAATTAAGACATTTTTATTCCAATACACATTGTTTTGGGGCCTGCCCACTTCCCCCTCTCCCACCATCACCACTGCAGCTTGATGGACACTGGCAGGCATACATTTGGTGTTGGCTGATCAGTCTTGTTTTCAGCAGATATGATCACAACTTGAATTTACAAGATAAATAAACCAAAGGGTGGTTATTTTCATTGCTGCTGATTTTTTTCCCCCTTCAAAAATGGTTTTCCATAGGGGTTTTTAAAATAGCATTAACTTTGTTCAATTTGAGATTTTATGTATAAAAATTCCGTTTACACATTTAACAGAATGTTATGTTGGAATAGCAGAGTGATTAATAGTTAGGCTCTGGAATGTTAACTCTGAGCAAGATTCAGATCCTGGCTTTCTCACTTTCTGGCTGTGTGATCATGGGCAAAGTGACTTAGGGTCTCTAGCCTCAGTTTCCTCACTGGTAAATCAGGAGTCATAGTGTCTCTTTGACAACACTTTGTAGTGTTTAGGACAACACAAATGAAATGTGCTCTGTAAAGACAATGCATACATTATGTTAGAAAAATCTCAGCTGTTTAACAGCACACCAGTAGCTGTGTTCCTTTTAAGAGTCATTTTGTCAGATTTTTTGTTTTTCTTCCCTCCCTTCCCTTCTTCGGATAGGTTTGTAAACTTGAAAAAAAAAAAAACCAGCCCAGCAAAGAGCTCACGTTCCTGCTTGGTTACATTTCTTTTGCTCTGTGGCTTGGCATGATTGATTGTCAAGAGGACTGAAGAAAATCAAACCGTGAATTACCCTGCCCTGGGTAACAACAATGGTTCGGATGGCAGCCTTCTAATTTTTGCTTTGACTTTTCTCTTCTCCAGGCAACAGAAAATAGAGGGGGAGGCAGGAGTATGCCTTTTAATTACTGAGTTCTAAATTCTTGGAATGGGCATCGTCTGTTTTCTCAGGATCAGACTAGAAGGCGTCATTTTACTACAGAAGAGCCAAGAGCCAAGACTTGTCCTGAATGGATGTGGGTTCGGCAAAGCGTCTTTAGCTTAAGGAATGAAAGCTTTGGATCGTATTCAGCATCTGTGCTTCACCAGGCCGCTCTTTATCCTTTTAGTGAGTCCCATTTGTCTGTCCTCTGTCAAGGGCTCGTGTACACCATGCTGATTTAGTGCTAACTGGGGAGATTAGAAATGCCTTGCCTGGCGCTGTCAGCTAAACCTGAATCAGTGTCTGTGTACTCTGACCCATCTACTCAGAGAGGTTTACCCTTTGCTCTACTGCTCACTCTAATAGGCAGAAAAGCTCAGCTCACCCCAGCTTTTATACAGAGGTCAGCTCCAGAAATAGCTCCTTTAACACAGTGAGAGAAGCAACACAAATCCAGCAAGCAGATAGTACACAATGGCTACTTTTAGACCATGGAACAAAAGACAGTGGTTTATCTTTTCTACACACCACTACAGATACTATTGTCCATTTGCTATAGAGTTGATCGTTCCTGGGGGCCAAGGCCTTGGTGTTCTTTATTCACATGCCTTCCAAGTGGAGACTGGTGCATTGGTTATTGTTTTTTACCCAGAAATGTGATTCAGAGTAATTTAGTCATATAGACCTAAGGATAAATATGGTATTTGATGGACCTGAATAGACACACTACCAAAACGTCTGCTGAAAATCTTTAAAGGGTCCTTCACATGGGAGAATGTCCTCTTTTGAAATTTTGCCATAGAGATTGGAATTCTAACGTTTGGCTCACTTAGACGTCCTGAGCCATGTAAGCTTTCATTAGTAGTATGGTGAGTTGCTCCATTCTCTTGTCTTACGTTCCTGTCTCCCCAGGTCGAAGGTACTATTTGGTCTGTGCTGTGTTCAGTCGTGTCCGACTGTTTTCAAACCCATTGACTGTAGCTCACCAGGCTCTTCTGTCCATGGAATTTCCCAGGCAAGAATACTGGAGTGGGTTGCCATTCCCTTCTGCAGGGGATCCTCCCATTCAAGGATTGAACCCATGTCTCTTGTGTCTCCTGCATTGGAAGGGGGATTCTTCACCATTGTGCCACCTGGGAAGCAAAGATTATTTTGTCAGTGGGTTACATTTCTTTCTCCTCTAAGATTTCAGGCTTGTTCTATTCATATTTATAGCCCAGAGTAAGTGTGTGCTGAGTCACTCAGTTGTGTCTGACTCTTTGTGACCCCATGGGCTATAGCCCATCAGATTCCTCTGTCCATGGGGATTCTCCAGGCAATTCTACTGGAGTGGGTTGCCATGTCCTCCTCCAGGGGCTGTTCCCAACACAGGGATCAAACCCAGGTCTCCTGTGTTGCAGTCAGATTCTTTACCAACTGAGCCACCAGGGAACCACTTACTAATCATTGAGTAACTGGATGAGTGAATAAGCAAATGATTGAACAAATGAATAATTGACAAAGTGAATAGAGATTCAAAGTGTGTGTCCGGCCATTTCTTTACATTTGCATGTAAAGAACACATAAGATGGACGGCTCATGAGCAAATCGGCCACTTCTGGAAGCTTACCATGTCCCACACCTTTATCAGCCATTCCTATCAACCCCAAGCCCAGACACATTTTGGTGATGGTATTACATTTCAATTTTAATTTTTTTGCCTCCCTGCCCCTATAATAAAAAGGAAGTTAAACTGCCAAACCAGTGTATTACATTAACATGAAGAGAAGGGCTAATTTAACCTCTTGTCTACCAAAACCCAAGGGGAAAAAATGTCTTGGCCGAAAACTTTGTTGTTCAGATTCTTTTCTGAATTATATTTTAACTAAGAAGGATTAAATTTTTTAAGCTCAGAAGAATATTTCAGTGATGTTGCTGACAGATCTATGCATTCTACAGAAATAGTTGGTGCTGTAATAATAAGAAATTAGTCAGTATAGGTAATTTTGCCATAATTTGAAAGCGTTTTTGTAAAATCATGGTTCAGAATCACATGTAGAATGTCTTAAAGATTTTCACTTCAGAAGCACATACCCAGACAATTAGTTACTTTTGACTAGTTTCTCAATATTGATTGATCACAAATTACAAAATTTTCACTTAGTTATGTTTTAAATCGGAAACTTTAAAGCACATGCTGTTTTATTTTGGGCATAAATAGCCCTTTCTTCCTATCCAGCAAAAAGAGTCTTGATTTTCAGTTTTTCTCCTGGGAAAACAGGTTTGAGGTTTTCTTTGATGAAGGAAACAAAAACCGGAAGTCTTTGATCTGTGTGTAACAGTCACCTTTACTACCTATTTCTGAAGTTTCATTTAAAAACCTTACTTTCCAGATCTTAACCCAGGGAATAATTTTAAGAATCTTTAAGTCCATTATTTATTCTTAAACTTAATGAAAATCACTTTTTATTTCCCTGAGAGCTATTTACAAAACCGTAAAGCACTCTAGGGCACGGCAGTATCCATGTCAATGCAAAAATCAGGAGGCTTCTTACTTTACATGATGGCATCAGATTTGACATACATCTTTACCGTTTAAGCTTTTAATGATAGTCATTATTTCTTCAAGAAAAACTTCTTACTAGGGAAAAAGAGATTGAAAGTATAGTTTGATTAACTTAAGATGCGTTCCTACCTGCTTCTTTTTAAACAAAAGGGAATTGTCATCAAAACAGTAATTGTACAAAGCTTGTGGCATTTATCTTCACTCAGTCAAGTTAGTTAGTTAGTTCAGTTTTGTTGTTGTTGTTCAGTCACAGAGTCGTGTCCTACTCTTTGTGGCCCCATGGACTGCAGCATGCCAAGCTTCCCTGTCCTCACCAACTCGTGGAGTTTGCTCAAACTCATGTCCATTGACTTGGTGATGCCATCCAACCATCTCATTCTCTGGCATCCCCTTCTCCTCTATCCTTAGTCTCTTTCAGCTTCAGTCTTTTCTAATGAGTACACTATTCACATCAGGTGGCAAAAGTATTGGAGCTTCAGCATCAGACCTTCCAATGAATATTCAGGACTGATTTCCTTTAGGATTGACTGGTTGGATCTCCTTACAGTCCAGGGGACTCTCAAGAGTCTTCTCCAACACCACAGTTCTAAAGCATCAATTCTTTGGTACTCAGCCTCCTTTATGGTCCAAGTCTCACATCTGTACATAACTCCTGGAAAAACCATAACTTTTACTATGGACCTTTGTTGGCAGCTTGATGTCTATGCTTTCTAATATGCTGTCTGGGTTTGTCATAGTTTTCTTCCAAGGAGCAAGTTTGTAGTAGTTCAGTTTACTGTCAGTCAATAAAGTTTGGTTTGTAATGAAGATGAGAATTAAGTATCTAAGAATGTATACATACTATTGAAAGAAAAACAATTAACAGTAACAAAGAGGTATCATTTTTCCACTTAATGAAATTAACAAAATGTGTAGCAATAAGACTAGTCAGTGCTGGGCAAAATACAATGGGACAGTCACTTTTACACAAGCCTTTGTATGTTTCAGGATTCTTCAGAATGTTAATACCTTTTAATCTGTTAATTCTTTGGGATGTTATCCTGAAATAGCAAGTCAGATGTGAAGAAAAACTTCTCGCAATCTAAATACCCCGTATGATGCTATTCAATGCATAGTTAATGTTATTTTTTTATTTTAGAATTTTATGCAGAGGTTAAATGATGGTTTCAAAGAATACTTAGTACAAGGTAAACATTTACAGTATGTTAATTTTATTAAAAATTTATTAAGAAATACATGCACACGCAAATACAATATTATTTGCATTGTGTGTAGAAAAAGAGAGAGTAAGAACAAGAGCAAAAAACAAGAAGAAAATGTACCCCAATGTGTATAGTGATTATCTTTAGATTGACAGAACATAAGTAAATTTATTTTCTACAAAGTGTATGTGTTACTTTTTATAATCATACATGATTTTGTTTCCGGGGGTGCTGCATTAGCTGCTCTGTATTCCTTCTAACATATTCCAGCCATAGTGACAACAACTTCTCTGGATACTGTTCTGTGTCTTTAGAAGGAGTGAACAATATTTGTTTAATAATGAATGTGGCCTAACCAGAGAAGGGCAGTCATACCAACCAGGTGATTAACATGATCACTTCAGCTTTCTATCAGTTCTTTGGCTGACATGCCCTTTACCAAAACAGGAGATCTTAACAAACTGCAGAGAAATGCTCAAACATGTCAGAATGAAATCCAAGTGATTGCTCATTTTGCCCTGGGCCTCTGCACTTTTGTGCAAGTATGGTTCCTCAGTCTGAGGCCTTTCAATAAGTACTGGTAATCCAGAAGGATTGAGGTAGTCATCCTGGACTAGCGATTTCTTTTTACCGCTAAGACATTTTCACAGTCGCCTGCATCTTAATGCTTGCATGTGTTTTTCTAAAGCATTAGGGAACCAGGCGAAGTCCCTTTGCCCTTTGAAGTATGTGGCCAGCTGATCCCAAGAACTGCCAAGGCCCCTAACTGATTAGGAAGCCACTGGCAAGCATCCTGACTTCAGTGGAGGTTGGGGAGGTGGAAGTTCACCTCAGTAAAGGGGTTTAGGGAGTCAAACACAGAGCACAACTCTCTGACTCTATTTGGATGGGGCTGAGCCTCTGCCCTTTATGGTGTATGTGAGCCAGAGAATCCATACTTTAGAATTACTGTCTCTGAGAGTTACTGAGTCCCAGGTGTTCCAGGTTAAGGTTCCAGAAACTCTCCAGATGCGTTCATGCACTCCTTTATTGTCACTTGGTCTCTAGGACCACAATTCTACCATTAATGTCTGGCTGTGCAATGTAGGCTCAGTTAGGTCAGATTCTTCCCTTGTTACTAATCCTAATTGTCCAGGCTTAAATTGTTGGGCTTCCCAGGTACCTCAGTAAGTAAAGAATCCTCCTGCAATCCTGCAGTGAAGGAGACCTGGAGTTGGGAAGATCCCTGGGTTGGGAAGATTTCCCTGGAGGAGGGCATGGCAATGCACTCCAGTATTCTTGCCTGGAGAATCCCATGGACAGAGGAGCCTGGTAGGCTACAGTCAATAGGGTTACAAAGAGTCATACATGACTGAAGCAACTGAGGATGCATGCATGCAAATTATGTCTGTCCAGTAATCCTGTCCTACGTTAGGCTAGGCGTATTCCTTTCAGGCTATTGTGTTTTTTTTTTTTTTTGAGATCTATTGAGTGACATTGCTTATTATAGATTACTTACTTCCTATGTGATAAATTCGTTATTGTTATCAGTGGGGTACAATAACCTTGACTCAAAATCACTACTTTCTCTGTTTGAGAGTCTTCTGTTAACTTCTATCAATGGCCATCTTTTTTAAACTTAAAAGACTTATTACTTATTTTTGTCTTTTTTCCAAATTATATGAGTGTCAGGATATAAAATATTAAGTATGCTTGTTCAGTAGCAGCTTCTCAAGCATCATTGGGGACCATCCTGTTGTAATAGGAAAGCATTTGGCACAACTTTTGGAATGTAGATCGTTTTTGTAATTGTTATAGGGAGAAAACTGCAGAAGAAAGAATAATTCAAATACAATTAGAAATTAAATGACAGCAGGTCATTGTAACCAAGAATATAAATTATAAACCTCTCCACTTTCTGTTCCTTTACCCTATGTAGGATAAATACCTACCCCTAACTTTTTATTTCTCTAAAGGGGCACCTGATCCTGGAAACTTTGGGTTTTGGCAGCAATTTTAGTTAGATTTTATGTTCCCTGATGTTCTGTGCTTTCCTGTAGCTATGTTTACCTGAGGGAAAAAGGATGGGCATGAAAAACGTGTTGGGTACCTGTACAGTCAGCCTGGTGGCACTCCTGGTGTTGCTGGATAAGTGCCAAGGATACATACATGTATTTACATGTGAACAGAAAGTATTTAAATGGGACAGGAATTCACCAGATACATTAAAAAATGCCTTAACAGTTGAGAATGTGAAGTAAAAAATGTTTTTTAAATAGTATGGATTGTTTAGAGTACAGTAGTCCTCTGAGGCAGATAGAAAGGTCTCTTTAAGACCTTTCATGGTCTCTTCTGGACATAATGCTGTTGGTTAGTCACTAAGCCCTGTCCAACTCTTTTGTGACCCCCGCCCCACAGACTACAGCCAACCAGGCTCTTCTGGCCATGGGATTTCCCAGGCAAGAATCCTGGAGTGGGTTGCCATTTCTTTCTCTAGGGGATCTTCCTGATCCAGGAATCAAACCCTCGTTTCCTGCTTTGGCAGGCAGATTCTTTACCACTGAGCCACCAGGGATGCTCTTCTGACATAATAGTCTGTGATAAATTAGCTGTTTTGGTTAAATTGTCAGTTGACTTCAGCTTTCTGTCATTTGCTCTGAAACTACTCCCTAAGAAATCGGAAGTCCATTTGGGAATCCTGACTAGAAGCACTCCCTGGGTCTTTATACAGATGAGTACATCACCGTCTCTCCAGTTTGTCTGTGGCTGGAGGCAGGGAGCCTGCTATGCAGCCTTGCCAACGAGGAGAAAGGAAGTACTAGTACCTGATCTGTGATTCCAGAAGACAGCATGTCCTCATGTCTTCCCCCAAACTCACCTTTGGGGGCTCTTTCTCATTCCTGGAACAATGATAGTTATTGACTGCATACAATGCTGAGTGTTCCTTACAGTACAAGGAACCCCTGCCTCTTTCCCCTGCCACCCACTCCCCCGTGCCCCGCCCCGCAGAGGTGTTACAGAGCAAGTGCCTATCATCGACACAGTAGTGGGGAAAAAATGGGTTCTCATTTCAGCAGGTGACTTGGTGGTGGTTGGCTGTCAGCATCCTTTTTTTCATATTGGCTTGTTGCTACAGGGTCTGATGCTGGCAGATTACAACTCTGTAGCTAGTCATTTTCGATTTATTTGAACCTATTTCTCCAGTCTACTGAGCTTTCACTGGCTAGCATCAATTCAGACACATTGCAATTCTTCAGAATCTCTATCCCCATCAGATGGTTCGATCTATGAGAAATTTAGCTAGAGGCATTTAGACAAAAAAGAAATATTGTGGCTGGGGAAGCATTTAAGTTAGAGGAGGCAGCCAGGGCTGTTTTATTACTTAGGCCTGTGTCACCTGTGATGACCCATGAGAGTGGAGAATATTGATCGCTTGTCACTCAAGGCATTCAGCAGATTGCATTGACAAAGCTTGGCAGGTCTCTAATAGCAGGGTTACTGGCCTTGGCTGCGACCCAAGGGAAAACTCTGCAGGCCCTATTACTTGGCGGCCTTTAACTCTTATAAAATTGGGAGAGAACACTGACAAAAGTGAGGACATGATTTTACGGTTACAAATCGGTTTTCTTGCTTGCTTTCTTCTCCCCCTTTTAAATTTCACTTTTTTCCCCCTTCTTTTCTATTTTATCTTTTCTCCCTGGTCCCTGCCAGCCCCTCCTTTCTTGTTATAGGCGATCATGGTAGTATTGTTTTTTAGAATAAAAATCAGTGTGGACTGATTGCTGAGCAGACCTAGCATAAGGCCTGAGTTGCTCTGTCCTTTTAGGGCAGCTTGGGCCTAACCACGTTGTTTCAGGTGATAGAATATGCCTATGAATATGGGCATGTACAGCTATTGTCTTAAGACCTGCCACTGTATGACAAAGGTGATTTTCACCTTCTTTGTTCCCTGGTAGCCAGATTTGGGTCAGGCCTTCATCCTCCATATTGTTCTTTTTTCATTTCAAGCATAATATTTGGTTGCAGAGAGGGTTCTGCTCTTTGCTGAGTTTCTTCTCTAAATACCTATATCAGATGTCTAGAATTAACTACATAGCTCTTTGTTTTCTAGGTTCTCAATAAGGACACACAAGCCTTAAATATTGATGATTTTATTGACTTTGCCATTTATATGCATTTATATCCAGCTTTGTGCCATGAATGACTTATGTATTATTGGGAGGGTTACCTAATCTCTCTGAGGTTCAGTTTCTTTATCCGTCGGTGAAGGATAGTTTTACTTTTCAAAAAGAAGTGAAGTATTACAATATGTGAATTATATCTTAGTAAAAAAATAAAATAGCTTGTAAAAAGTTTCTAGCATAGAAGCTTTCTCCTTCCTTCTTTATAGGCCCAAGAAGGCAGACTGAGAACCAACATGACATTTGGTAGTATTTGGGGGAATAGGTAGTATTATTGGAGACAGAAATATAAAAGTATTGCAAGAGACTGTGGGCCTATTAATATTCTATAGCACATTGAGCCACTTTGAATTAAAATACTTATCTGTGAAAGGTTTTATAATTCATATGACCTGAAATAATTTACACCTAATTAGATTTTGTCAACTGAATAATTCTGTCTCATGTTGCTTCCACAGAATAATTTAAGCAACTGCCTTTTATTCTCAAAATAGCTGTAAATGTCAAATTAATTTTGTTGACATGATCAACATGTAGAAGAGCTACTTGGCAGAATTGTTTGTCAACTGAATATATTATGGGTCCCTACAAAATATGTAAAATGATTATAGTTTAGCTGGCTTTTGCAGTTTCTTGCTTTCCTGGAAAAAAGTCACTGGCAATGGTTATAAAAACTATTATAACATTTCTGCCCATCTGGTTAGAAAGTCTGATATCTGGAGGTTTTCTTTTTTCATTATACATACAGTGTCTTTCCCTTTAGGAGTTATATTTTTATCTGGGTGAGACTGAATCCCAAATAATTGCTTTAGTATTTATTATATTCTTCACTAATGTCATGGAGCTCTTATTTGACACTCACCGTGTGTGTGTGTGTGTGTGTGTGTGTGTGTGTGTGTGTGGTATGGGATTCCCTGGTGGCTCAGATGGTAAAGAATCCACCTGCAATAGAGGAGACTCAGGTTCTATCCCTAGGTTGGGAAGATCCCCTGGAGAAGGGAATGGCTACCCAATCATGTTTTCTTGCCTGAAGAATTCCATGGACAGAGGAGCCTGGTGGGCTACAGTCCAAGGGATTGCAAAGAGTCGGACATGACTGAGTGATAGACACTTTCACTTTCATATAGTATATGTGTGCTTTGTTGTATTTATATATATGTATGTGTATATATATGTATTACTGCTCAGTCTTACCCTCCCTCTGTTTTTTTGTACCATTTCTTTCACTTGGAGAATCCTTTTGTCCTCCTCTTTGATAACCCTGTGCAGGATTAATGTCATATCAGTTTATTTCTCTCTTACTCTAGTCATTTACTCCAAAATCCCTTCTCCAGTCCATCATCCCCTGCCCAGTCCAATCTTTCAGCTGCTAATACCAGAGTCCTGTCATCTACTGGCTTAACTTAATCCAGCACTTCTCAGCTCTTATCTCATCATGGCACATGTTGAAAATGATACTATTTGTACAGCACATTGAGGTCAGAAGATACGACTTCTTGCTGCTGGAGGCAGCTGGCCCAGAGACCATAATTAGCTGTTAATTTGAGGCGATAAATATATGAGCATGAACAGTCATGGAAATTCTGGTTTAACCAATCCCCAAGTTAAGGCTAACCCTGGCAGATATGAGAAATTCACTCTTTTGGTGATCCCTAAAATTAACCTTTGTTGAGCTCAGCATACTGTGTGATGTAAAATACATCTCTGACCTTTCCTCTAGATTATTCCCACTTGAATCTCGTCATTGGGAAGTTTAGATTCTTTGAATGCCTTGGTATGTTTGTACTTAACTTTGCCAGCCTTTCTCCTAAAGGGAATGAACTTGTGTTTTACCTGAAGCTTCTCCTGAGTAATTTCTGGCTTCATCCAGAATAATTCCCTTCCTCTTGGACATCAGAGTATCGACACAGCTCAGAGACAACTGTTTCCTGTACTTATGTCCCCTGCAAAAATATTGGACCCTTAAAAGAACAAACCAGTATCCTTTTGAGTTCAGTGCATTAGAGATTTAGATTTTGCATTTTAATCTCCTTGGGAGGAGATATCCCACTGCAGAGTTGGCCTCTCTAGCCCTAATTTCCTTTTGGCTTTTTCTAATTTCTCCACTGACTTTCTGTCAGTGCCCCAGCATGCCTTGTAGCTAAAGTTGTTCAATATTTGGAATATGCTGTGAATATTCAAACTATATATATTATATGAAAAAATGAACTATAGGTATAATTATGCCAATAATTGCCATAGAATCCATTGCCAAAGATAGTGTCTATTGAAGTCTCCTTAATATACAAATAAAGAAAATACCTGAATTTTTCTTTTCATAAGGAAGAAGAAAGTGAATTTTAGAAACCATTGATTAACAAGTTTAAAATTGACCCAGAAGAAGACAGTAGAAGGTATTACTAATGAATGCTTTCTGAGGAATTAAAGAAAAGTGATACCTAAAATTAACTGGTGTTGTCATCACTGGGAACTAGTGTGGGTTCACTTAAAATGTTACGCCAGACTCTATTGTTTTCTTTAGATCCGAGGTTGGCAAATTTTTTTTCTGTGAAGAGATAGAAAGTAAGTATTTTAGGGCTTTGGGACAATACAGTCTCAGAACTGCTCAGCTCTGCCACCACAGCACAAAGTAGCCACAGACAATATGTAAATGGATGGACATGCCTGTATTCCAGTAGTGGGCTGATTTGGCCTGTGGGCCATAATTTGCTGACTTCTGCTTTAGAAGAATGTCTTAGATGATGTATACTTGATGTCTGCAAGTAATTTTACAAAGTCTTTCACAAAATCTTTGTAGAGAACTTGTTAAGGTCAGAAGTTAATAATTATATAGTTAGGAAAATTGTAGCAGGTTGAATATTTGGACGTGGAAGTTGTGTGTTTGCCTGCTATGAGGCCATGAATTTGATTCAGTTTTGTCAACATTTTTATTCACAACTTGACTGAGGTCAGGGTTGGCTTGTGGATCAAACAAGTGGGTAACCCGTTGTACTGGTTGTACTGGTTGACAGGAGCAAGATTGTGAAAGGTCTTAGGCTGAAAAATTAGTTCAAATCTAGCAGACTGAAATATTGAAAAGACATAACCCTATATCTAGAGCCAAAATACATCTTGACAATACGAATACAGATTGTGAAAACATAGTCTGATGGCAGCCTGTTTGAACAAAGCTAGGAGAACGTTCAATTCAGGGTGCATGTAGGGATGATTATCCAGATGGCTGAAGGGCCTCAGGTTCGGTCCTAATAGAAGTGGTTGCAAGAACTATAGATATTTAGCCTGAAGTGATATATAATGACTTTCCTCAATTATTTAAAGAACTGTCACGTAGAAGAGAGATTGGACTTATTCTGGAAGTTCCCAGTGGATACAAGTAAGAGCAGTGGGTAGAAGATATAGGCAGATCCAAGAGTATGTATGGAAGCACTTTCTAACAATTTGAGCTGTCCTGAGAGAAGGATGGATGAACTTGTTTGGAGGGCTTAGGGTACTGGGAATAATAAAGACACCCGTTGCTGACCTTGTAGGGATATTAACTTTGACTTAGAGTTGAATGAGATTTTTTTTTATGGGCACTGCCAATTCTGAGAGTTCATAAGGGAAACCCAGGGAAAATGTTCTGTGTCCTGTGGCCCAGCAGTTGGCAGAGCCCAAGCCCAGATGTTTTGAGCTCCTGCTGAGTTTACAGGGTTCAAGTGCTGAACATACATGTTCCACATATGTATCTGCACCTGTCATCTTCATGTGATTGATCAGAGTCTCCATCATATTTGCTTTTTTATCTCACAAAACCTTACAGATACCCTGTACCTAGTAGGAATGAAATAAGTGTTTGTTAAGCTCAAGTGACTGAGACACATTCACATATCCTGGTTTATAAGGGAGGCCTATGGAAGATGATCAGAAATCACACCTACAGATTGGTAATAGATTGGTGATATTGATTGAACAGCTCTGTGCCTTCGTTTCGCTCTGTAACACCCACACACAAATGGCAACACTTGCCCAGGAATGGAAGCCATAAGGCTGCACAGTCTGACCAGAATTGTTTTACGTCATATGAATGACTTTGCATTGCCCGCCTCCTGCCTTACTGCTTCCTGTGCAGGCCTCCCTTCTAAATTATACTGTACCTTAGGATGCCTGGAATACAGTTTCTGTTCTTCTAAATAGTGTATGCCTGAAGTAGTCATCTGCTATCATTATACTTCTGAAAGATTTATTGCTGAGACCAACAGTGGGTCTTCCAAGGGGTTACTCTTTGATGTTTTTTACTTGGACAAGTGGTCAGGGATCATGGCCCATTTATCACTGCCTTTCCCATCCCTGTACTCAGGGTCAGGCATATGGTGGGTGATCAGTGAACGTTCACCAGTTTGCTTTGGTTAGAACTCTGGTTAGTCTTTACTCTTGTTTCAGCATAACGGAGTAAAATTCTTCACGGCAGTATTTTCTTCATCTTCTGTGCCCACTGTGCTCTCCTTACCAAGTGTCTTCATCTTCAGTGCCATTTTGTGGCTGTTTGGACACTAACTTCTAAAAGGGTGAAAGGTGGGCAAAGACACAGTGGTTGAATCTCTTCTGCTAATCAATTTAGCCCAGCTAGTCCTAGGAGGAAATGGGAGAAAAGCCAGAGGGGATGGGGACAGTGAAGAAAAAAAGAAGTGAGAGAGGAGAGGAAAGAAGCTTTCTATATCATCCTGACATGACTTTATTATTGCTCTACAATTGTGTGCCCTCCTTCTCTAAACTTTGCTGTTCCCATATTTTCATTGCATTTTGTGGGTAGGAGCCAAGAGAGCCTTGGGACATACCCAGATTAGAAAATAAAATAACTTAACATCAGGACTATTTCTTTTGTTGTTTTCTTTTTTCCCTCAACTCATTTGGTCAAAAGCATGGAATAATAGTGCCGGGGTTAGCTTTGCCTGGGGAAACGTTCTGTTTGCCTAAGATTCTACAGATTTATAGCTATCAAGGAGGACAGGCTGATTGTGAATGAACTTGTGGAGTTGTTAGCCTTATGCACCCTTACCAACCAGGAGGGAGATCTCAAGTACCATTTACCCAATGGTAGGGAGGCAAGAGGCTTGCTTTTGTAAAAGAAGGATCATACAACTCACAAGAACCCATTATTAAACTTTTGGGAAGTTTGCGAGCTGTTTGTAGACATAGCCTTTAAAGAAATTATTATAACAACTTAGTTTTTGCTTTTAATGCGATTTACTTAATTATAATAAATACTCAAAACACATCACTTCCGAATAATTTGCCTATTGTCTGTGTTCTTGAGGTTACTGTGTGGTTATTGTTGCAGCAAGCGGGCTGATGATGTACTCTTGAGCTTCTCTTCCCAACTGTGCACTTAGTAACACCACTTCTATAGCTTGGTATCAGCTATGATTGGAGTATTTACACCACAAAAATTGGGTGAACAGTACAAATACAGATTCTGTCACTTGTTCTGTTGATTATCTAGAGCTTTTGAAAAGTGAAGCAGAAAATGTTATTAATACAGATTAAATTGAAAAGGGTGTCGTATCTGTATTCATTTCTTTATGGATAACATACGAAGTTGAGGAAATATTCTTTTTGTATTCTAAAAGTATTGCCAAATTTGACTAAGACATTATCTGATTGACAAATGAAGTTCTGACATGTCTTTATTGTTCTCCTTTCACTTCACTAGTTTGAAAATAGCAGTTGAGTTTCACATGTGACTTATACTGTTCTTTAAATGCAATCATGGATTGACTATAGATAAAGGAGTTCCATACATTACAACAGTAGCAACCTGTGAAATCAATTGGCTATTTGGTTGGACATTACAATAAAGAGTATTATATGCGTTGTAATTATATGTAAATTGTTTGGTACACACCTTTTGCGTCAGTAAAATTTATAATAAATATATGTAAATGTATTCATGCATGCATCTTTTCCCAGGTTGCTGGTTGTTAAACATTTCGAACACACCACTGTTTAATATCCAAGTGGGCAGTGCCTGGCTAGCTTAGTTGGTAGAGCATGAGACTCAACATACAGAGTCAAGGTCAGTGATGACCTTGTATAAATGGTGAGATGTTTGCTTGCAGTATGGCAAGAGGATCAAATGCAGCATAGGAAATCTTCTTGATTACAGAATATGAAGTTGGGATTTTGAATGCCAGCTACTATAGAGCACTTGAAAGAGAAAGTGTTTATTGGTTCTTGATGCTTGTGTACCATGTTGAAAATAACATTAGAGGGTGTTGAGGAGAGGTGTTAAATATCATTAGAACTTCAGCAAGGTTTTGGAATCCAATGAACTGAAAGATAGTTGAGTGAGGAGGAGCTTTGGACACAAAGCAGACAGTTTAGTTATCCAAAGCATTTATGTCAAGTAGCAAATGCTTGAGGATTTATCTATTTGCAGTTTTCTCTTGGAGCCTAATCCATGGTGAATAGGGAGTGGGGGTGGGATGGGGGCTAGCCTTTATTTTGCATTGCTCTGAGAAGCAGTGCAATAATAGAATAAACTCGGTGTTCTGGAAATATTATTATAAATGAAAAATCTTGAAATATGAAGAAAGGATTTTTTTAAGTGGGATTAGAAATTCAAAACAAAATGGTCTTCTGTCTCTTTCTACTTAACCAACTAAGACAGCTCAAGTAGAAATATATTTTGCTGAGAGATTTTTGGTTAAAGAGAAGAGTTATTTCCATTCATCTGTTAAGACTTGGTGTTCAGGAATGTTTTGTTTAATGTACTTTAACTAAAAACAAAATGTGCTTGCTAAAGTTTGTGACTAAAATTGTGAGATGATCTAATAACTTTGAAAGTCACTTTTAGTAAATAGAAATTTGAATTTTGCTAATGGAATGGTAAATGTGAAGAAACAAAATCCCAGTTAATGCCAGTTAATGTTAACTTAAGAAAGGAAAAAAAAATGGTGAGTTTATCTTTAAAGTAAAGTGTGTGTGTTTAATGTTATTTTAAAATGTTAGTATGTCTGGTATTATGTTGTGCGTGTGCTTTGTGTATGTGTGTGAAACGGGGAGGTATTATTAACATTATTGTTTTCTACCTCCAAGATCCATCCCCAAAATAATATTAATAATCCTAAGAATGTAACTGTGGAAATAAAATGACTTTTCAGTCCTGTGTTGACTACGTGCCTATAATGTTGATTTGCTAATACCTGGAACTTCCAAATTAAATTTTATGGTATGTGGCTGATTTATTGTAATCTCTCCTACAAGTAAACTCATCTTTAAAACTTTAAAAAATCATCCTAAGTTGGGGAGTGAGGAGCATTTCTAATTCAAAGCAGGAGTCAGGCTAAGATCACATGTCTCCTCAGAGGAAAGAGAAGAGGTTTTACTTGTTGCATATGTTTTAAAAATATTTATAGATACAGCTGGACTTTTAGTACTTTACTTCTGGTTTTAATGATGAAATTCCCAAAGGACTAAAACTGTTCCACAGTCTGATCTATGTCTGAAGTTCAAGAATAGTATATAGTGGATCTAAAAACGTTTTTAAAACCTCCTTGGAAACTTTGAATGGGAAATCTGGTCTTTTCTTCCTTTGTTTCTTGAATTTCTTGTTAACAGGACACCTCTTTGCCTCTTATTCAGTTCTTAACCAACTGCAGACTGACTTTAGTCTTCTCTACTAAAACATTTTTTATATAAGGTCATCAGTAAATTCGTAAGCCATAAAAATCTAGTGATTTTCCTTATTTTGTCCGTCACCAGTCATTTTATTCTGTGCCTGTTATGTAACTTGATGTTAGAGATACATTAGTAAGTGAGGCAAATATATTCCTTCACATTGTGGAGCTTTCAGTCTTCCAACACCATTGACCTTTCTCCCTCAAACTTCATGAAATCACTAACCTCTGGTTTGTGAAGTCATTCATTAATGATTCTTTTTTAAATTCTGGTTGTTGCCCCCACCTCTGCCTTCATGATTTCTTCCCAGGCCCACTCTTCCCTTGATTTATTTTCTTGATGCTTTGTAAGTGATTTCATATGGCCAAGGCTTTCAGACTATATGACTATAGTCATATTACATACACACATATATATACTCAAATTAACTTCATATGTAATGAACTTCATATATAATGATGTCGTATAATTATAGACTTGTATTTTCTTTGGTTTTTAATAGCTTTATTGATGTATAATTCACATATAATGAACTGCTCATGTTTAGACTATGTAATTTGATGTTTTGACATGTGCATACACCCATGGGACATTCCAGCTATCAAGATAATGAACATATCCATCACCCCGAGAAATTTCCTCCTGTCCCTTTTTAATTCCTACCTCTATCACTTCCCTCCCATCCCCACCCCTCATTCGTCTATATAACTGAATTGCTTTCTGTCACTGGAGAATATTATGCATTTTTTAGAATTTTATATAAGAAATCATACAGTATGTACTCTTTTTTTCTCAATATGGCTGATTGAATGTAGTATAATTACTCTGGGGTTTATCCATATTATGGTGTATATATTCCTTTCTTTTTATTGTTCATATTATTCCATTCTGTACCACAGTCTGTTTATACATTCACCTATTGATGGCCATTTGGGTTGTTTCTGTTTTTTGTTATTATGAATATTTATGTATAAGTAGAGCATGCATTCATTTCTCTTGGGAGTGAAATGACTGGATCACGTGGTAGGTGTTATTAAATGTTTCTTAAGTATTTTAAGAAAATGTCAAACAGAAATCAAGGTAGTTTTACCTTCCTGCATACCCACCAGCCTTGTGTGAGAGTTCCACTGCTTCTATATTCTAATCCTTGGGATGGTCAGTCTTTTCTGTTTTGCTGTTTTAATAGTTAGATAATGGTATCTCACTACGGATTTGAATTGTTTTTGCCCAGTTTTAATAGATGATGTTAAACATTTTTCATGTGTTTACTTATCATCTATTTATCTCCTTTGGTTTAAATCCCTTGCCTGTTTGGCAACCCAATCCAGTACTCTTGCCTGGAAAACCCCATGGACAGAGGAGCCCGGGAGGCTACAGTCCATGGGATCGCAAAGAGTCGGACACAACTGAGCGACTTCACTTCACTTCTGTTTTTTTTAATGTGTACTGTTTATTTTTTGTGTTATTGAATTTTGAGAATTATTTATTCTAGATACAAGACCACCATCAAATATATGATTTGCAAGTATTTTCTTCTAGTTTGTGGTTGGATTTTTAATTCTCTTTACACCATCTTATAAGAGCATAGTTTTAAATTTTGATGAATTCTTATCAGTTTTTAATGGATTATGCGTTTCACATCATATCTAAGAAATCATTTGTAATCCAAGGCTGCAAGTTTTTCCCTTTGTTTTCTTCTGAACGAGTTATAGTTTTAGGATTTACGTTTAGGTTTCTCATCTATTTTGAGCTAATTGTTGTCATATGATGCAAGGTATATATTGTATCATTTTCTTTTTTGTGTCTGTTTAATTGTTTCAGCACCATTTTTTTGAAAATACTGTAATTTCTCTACTGAATTGTCTTTGCATCTTTGTTAAAAATTGTCTGTATATGTGTGGGTCCAAATTTGGAATCTCAATTATGTTCCATTAATTGTCTGTCTTGGAGTTGCCAAACTAAGGGTCGTGGGACAAATACAATTCACAGCCTGTTTTTATACAGAGTTAAATAGAAATTAAGAGAAGAGATGCAACAGAGACCATGTGTGATATGCAACCTTTTGCTATCTGGCCCTTCTCAGGAAAAAAAAAAAAAGTCTCAGTCTGGTCTGTCTTGATGTCAATACTACTACATATCTTGGTTACAGTGTTTTAAATCAGGAAATGCTATTTTACCATGGATCTTTTTCAAAATTGTTTTGGCTATTCTTGGTCCTTTGCATTGCCATATGAATTTTAACACCACTTTGTCAATTTTTTCAAATAAACATGTGGAGATTTTTATTTAGATTGTTTTGAATGTGTAGATCAATTAGGGAAAAACTGATGCTGATCTTAGCAATAGAGTCTTTTGTTTCATGAATATATTTCCTTATTTCTTTAGATTTTCCTTAATTTGTCTTAGAAATGTTTTGTAGTTAGTGTATAGATATTTCACATTTCAAATTTATCCCTATGTATTTTTGATTCTGTTGTAAATGGTGTGTTTTATTAACTTCAATTTCTAATGCTAGCATATACATACATAGCTGATTTTTATGTACTTATCGTGTATCCTGTAATCTGGATAAACTTGCTTATTAGTGCTCAATTAAGTTCAGTTGCTTAGTCGTTCCAACTCTTTGTGACTTCATGGACTGCAGCACGCCAGGTTTCCCTGTCCATCACCAAATCATGTGAAACTCATGTCCATTGAGTTGTTGATGCCATCCAACCATCTCATCCTCTGCACCCCCTTCTCCTCCCACCTTCAATCTTTCCCAGCATTAGGGTCTTTTCAAATGAGTCAGCTCTTCCCATCAGGTGGCCAAAGTCCTAGAGCTTCAGCTTTAGCATCAGTCCTTCCAAAGAACACCCAGGGCTGATATCCTTCAGAATGGACTGGTTGGATCTCCTTGCAGTCCAAGGGGCTCTCAAGAGTCTTCTCCAACACCACAGTTCAGAAGCATCAATTCTGCAGTGCTCAGCTTTCTTCATGGTCCAACTCTCACATCCATACATGACTACTGGAAAAACCACAGCTTTGACTGGAAGGAACTTTGTTGGCAAAGTAATGTCTCTGCATTTTAATATGCTGTCTAGGTTGGTCATAACTTTTCTTTCAAGGAGCAAGCATCTTTTAATTTCATGGCTGCAGTCACCATCTGCAGTGATTTTGGAGCCCAAGAAAATTAAGTCTGTCACTGTTTCCATTGTTTCCCCATCTATTTGCCATGAAATGTTGGGACCGGATGCCATGAGCTTAATTTTTTGAATATTGAGTATTAAGCCAACTTTTTCACTCTTCTCTTTCACTTTCATCAAGAGGCTCTTCAGTTCCTCTTTGCTTTCTGCCATAAGGGTGGTGTCATCTGCATATCTGAGGCTATTGATACTTCTCCTGGCAGTCTTGATTCCAGCTTGTCCTTCATTCAGCCCAGCATTTCGCATGATGTACACTGTATATAGGTTAAAAAAGCTGGGTGACAATATACAGCCTTGACGTACTCCTTTTCCTGTTTGGAACTAGTCTGTTGTTCCATGTCCGGTTCTAACTGTTGCTTCTTGACCTGCATACAGGTTTCTTGGGAGGCAGTTAAGGTGGCCTGGTATTCCCATCTCGTTAAGAATTTTGTGCAGATTGTTGTGATCCACACAGTCAAAGGCTTTGGCATAGTCAATAAAGCAGAGGTAGATGTTTTTCTGCAACTCTCTTACTTTTTCTATGATTCAGCGGATTTTGGCAATTTGGTATCTGGTTCCTCTGCCCTTTTTAAATCCAACTTGAACATCCGGAAGTTCTTGATGCATGTACTGTTGAAGCCTCGTTTGGAGAATTTTGAGCTTTACTTTGATAGTGTATGAGATGAGTGCAGTTGTGCGTTAGTTTGAATGTTGTTTGGCCTTGCTGTTCTTTGGGCTTGAACTGAAACTGACCTTTTCTAGTCCTGTGGCCACTGGTGAGTTTTCCAAATTTGCTCACATGTTGAGTGCAGCACTTTCACAGCATCATCTTTTAGGACTTGAAATAATTCCGCTGGAATTCCATCATCTCCACTGGCTTTGTTAGTAGTGATGCTTCCTCAGGCTCACTTGACTTCAGACTCCAGGATGTCTTTTTCTAGGTCAGTGGTTACACCATTGTGGTTATTTGGGTCATTAACACGTTTTTTGGATGGTTCTTTATGTATTCTTGCCACCTTTTCTTAATATCTTCTGTTTCTGTTAGGTTCATACCATTTCTATACTTTACTGTGCGCATCTTTACATGAAATGTTCCCTTGTTATCTCTAATTTTCTTGAAGAGATCGCTAATCTTTCCCATTCTATGTTTTGCTCTTATTTCTTTGCATTGATCAGTGATAAAGCACTAATTCTAGTGGCTGTGGATTCATTTGTGTAGATGAAAATATCATCTGTGAATAGACAGTTTTCCTTTTCAATCTGGATGGCTGTCAGCTGCTTTTTTTTTTTTTTTAACCTGTCTACAATCTTCAGTACAAGATTGAATAAAAGTGATAGGGTGGACATCCTTATCATTTTACTTATTTTAGGTGAAAAACATTGTTTTCCACTATGATTTAGTATGTTAGCTGTGTATTTCCTTTACATGCCCTTTATCAAGTTGAGGAATCTCCTTTCTACTTTTTATTTGCTGAGAGATTTTATCAGAAGTCGATACTGGATTTTTGTTAGCTGCTACTTGTGAATCTATTGAAATATTTTTTTCTTTTTGGTAATATGATAAATGTTAATTTTTGTTAATTTTTTATAATTTCTGTTTGTTAATATGATAAATTGCACTGATTAAATTTCAAATGTTAAACCAGCCTTTTATCTCTGGGATAAGTACTACTCCATTAGGATGTATTATCCCTTTTATATATTGCTGGGTATATTTATTATTCTGTAGTTTTCTTCCAGTTACTTTGGTTTTAATATCAGTATAATTCTGGCATTATAGTATGCCAGTTTTGGAAGGAGTTTGTATAGTATTAGTATTAATTTTTCCTTGAAAGTGTGGTAAGATCTATCATTGAAACCATCCGGATCTATAGTTTTCTTTCTGAAAGGTTTTCAATTGCAGATTCCATTTCTTGAGTAAATAAAGGCCTATCCAGAACTATTACTTCTTGAATGAGTCTTGGTAGTTTGTCTTTCAATGGGTTTGTCCATTTCAAATTTATTGGCATAAAATTGTCAATAATATTTCCTTTCTTGTTTATATGCTTGCTGAATATTTTTAGAATGTACTGTGATATGACATTTCTAATTTTTGGTACTAGTAATTCATGACCCCCCTTTCTTTCCCTGATTAATCTGACTAGGGATAATCAGTTTTACAGATCTTGTAGAAGAATCAGTATTTGGTTTTATTGGTATTATTTATTGTCTTTCAGTTTTCTCTTTCACTGACTTCTACTCTTATTTCTATTATTCTGTTTACTTTTGTTTTTATTTGCTCTTCTTTTTCTAGTCCCTTATGGTAGAAGCTGAAACTTTTAACTTGACACCATTATTTCCCTGCTTAAGTACTAGTTTAGGTTTATCCCACAAATTTTGATGTGCTCTGTTTTCACATGCATTCACATCAAAATACTTTCTTATTTTGATTTTAATTATGTATTTTAATTTGAGGATAATTGCTTTACAATATTGTGATGGTTTTTGCCATATGTTGACACAAATCAGCCACGGGTGAGCGTGTGTCCCCCTGTCCTGAACCCCTCCCACCTCCCTCCCCACCCTATCCCTCCAAGTTGTTCTAGAGCACTGGTTTTGGGTCCCCTGCTTCATGCATCAAACTTCACTGGTCATCTGTTTTACATGTGGTAATATACATGTTTCAGTGCTATTCTCTCAAATATCCCACCCTCACCTTTTCCCACAGAGTCCAAAAGTCTGTTCTTCACATCTGTGTCTCTTTTGCTTACCTGCCTATAGGATCACCATTACTGTTTTTCTAAATTCCACATATATATATATATATATATATATATATATACACACACACACACACACACACATACACACACACACACATACACACACACACACACACACACACTAATATACAGTATTTTTGTTTCTCTTTCTGACTTCAGCTTGTTTAATAGACACCAGTTTCATCCACCTCATTAGAACTGACTCAGATGTGTCGCTTTTTATAGCTGAGTAATATTCCATTGTGTATATGTACCAGAACTTCCTTACCCATTCATCTGCCGATGGCCATCTAGTTAATTCCTTTTCCTAGCTATTGTAAATAGTGCTTCAATGAACACTGTGGTACATGTGTCTCTTCCAGTTCTGGTTTCCTCAGGGTGTATGCCCAGCAGTGGGATTGCTGGGTTGTATGGCAGTTCTATTCCTGCTTTTTTAAGAAATCTCCATACCATTCTCCATAATGGCTGTACCTGTTTGCATTCCCACCAACAGTGTAAGAGGATTCCCTTTTCTCCACACCCTCTCCAGCATTTATTGTATGTAGATTTTGATGACAGCCATTCCGACTGGCCTGGATGATACCTCATTGTGGTTTTGTCAAATCAAAATACTTTCTAATTTCCCCTTTGATACCATTGTACCAGATAATGTACTTTGTATCACTTAAATGCTTTTATCTTTATCAAGATTTGTTTTTTTTTTAACAAAAATAGGGTCTATATTGTTAAATTTTCCATGTGAACTCAGAAAAAATGAATATTGTTATTGTTGAATGGGGTGTTATATAAATGTCAGTTATTGTTGATAGTGTTCTTCACATCTTCTACAGCCTTTCTGTCTGGCTGTTTAGTTATATCAGTTTTTGAAAAGGGATGTTGAAATTTCTCATTGTATTTGTATATTTGCCTATTTCTCCTTTTAGCTCTGAGTTTTTGCTTCACTTATTTTCAAGCTTTGTTATTAGATGCCTAAACAGTTAAGATTCTTATGTCTTATTGATGCTGCTGCTGCTGCTGCTAAGTTCCTTTAGTTGTGTCTGACTCTGCGTGACCCCATAGACAGCAGCTCACAAGGCTCCCCTGTCCCTGGGATTCTCCAGGCAAGAACTGTGGAGTGGGTTGCCATTTCCTTCTCCAATGCATGAAAGTGACTCTTAGCAACCCCATGGACTGCAGGCTACCAGGCTCCTCCGTCCATGGGATTTTCCAGGCAAGAGTACTGGAGTGGGGTGCCATTGTCTTCTCCGTGTGAGTTCCTGCTGCTGCTTCTGAGTCGCTTCAGTCGTGTCCGACTCTGTGTGACCCCATAGACGCCAGCCCACCAGTCTCCCCCGTCCCTGAGATTCTCCAGGCAAGAACTCTGGAGTGGGTTGCCATTTCCTTCTCCAGTGCATGAAAGTGAAAAGTGAAAGTGAAGTCGCTCAGTTGTGTCTGACTCTTAGTGACCCCATGGACCACAGGCTACCAGGCTCCTCCATCCATGGGATTTTCCAGGCAAGAGTACTGGAGTGGGGTACCATTGCCTTCTCCGTCCTATTGATGAGTTGAGTATTATTATTAAATATTGTACTCTGAAGCATATTTTGTCTTATATTAATTTAGCTACTTATTTTAATTTGTATTAGCTTAGTGTGTCTTTTCCATTTTTTCAACTTATTTATGTCTTTACATCTAGAGTATATTTCTCATAGAGAGCATGTATTTAAGTCTTTTTTGTTTTTATGAGTCTGACAATCTTTGCCTTTTTAATTGTGGACATATAAGTCATTTACATTGTGTATGGTTCTTGATATGGTTAGTTTTAAATATTTTATTCTCTATATTTTTCTGTGTTTTTGTTTTTTCTCATGTTTTCTGTGGCTTAATATCTGTAATTCTTGTTTTGTTATTTTAGTTATTCCTTTAGGGGTTATTGTATATCTTATCACAGTCTATCTTCAAATAATATTATTATAATTCATATACAGCATAAGAACGTTGGAAAAATATCTTTCCATTTTTCCCTTTTCATGTTCTTATTGTCATATATTTTTTACTTCTATGTACATTGTAAACTCCATACTACATTGTTACTGATTTATAATTAATTATGTTCTCAAAGGGTTTAAATAATAAGGAAAAAATTATACTACCTGTGTTGCTACCCTAGCACCTCATTCTTTTGTGCAGATCTGTATTTTCATGTTACCACGTACCTTCTGCCTGAAGTACATTATTTAACATTTCTTATAGTGCAGGTCTGCTGGTGATTCGTTGTTTCAGAGTTTGTAGTTGTGAAAAAGTCCTTAGTTTACTTCTGTTTTTGTGAGAAATTTGAATTGGCTCTAGAATTGTGAGTTGATAGTTTTTTCTACCAGTACATTAAAAATATTGCATACACTGTCTTCTCAATTGCATTGTTTTCTATGGCAAAATCAGCTACCATCCTTATCTTTTTCTTCTATATTTAATGTGTCTTTTTTTCTGTGTGGTTTTAAGAATTTCTCTGTTACTAGTTTCGAACAATTTGATTTTGATCTACATTGTTGTGGTTTTCTTTATATTTCTTATGCGTATGGTTCTTTGTGTCTCTTAGATTTATGAGTTTAAAGTTTTTGTCAAACTATAGAACATTTTCAGCCTAATTTGATTCTTTTCACTTAATTGTTTCTTTTCCTAATGGTTCAATTTAATAATATGCTAATAAAAATATTCAAATAGTTTATGAAGAGGTACTATGAAGTGTTGGCTATTTATAGTGACAGAATCAAATCTCAACAGCACTTGAAATAAAACATTGTTTTCACATTTAAACTCTGGGATTGGTGTGCTTTTGAAGGAAGTGCATGTACTAGAACCTTTTCTCTTGTAATCACATGTTCTCTTTTTTGACTTACTTACCTGCTGCTATTCTTGGAAGTTAGGTGCGGAATAAATGGTCCTCAAGCCTGAAATGGTAGCTAGCCCTCTGGGTACTGCGGTGATTATCTCAGTATCTACTTTTCAGTTCTGAGTCAGGCCAACACTAAATTTCACAAAGTGCTATATCTCTTTCTTCTGAATGTTGTATTTAATGAAGGCTGCCATCTTGTTAGAATATAAAATTTAGTGCAAACATCTCTAGGTGTATACTCTGTCCCAATCCTATAATTTTCTCTGGTGTTCTACAAGGGGAAGAGAAGAGCCTTACATGTTCACCCACTGGTTATCATATAGAGGGTGGTAGTCTCTTAATCTCATTTACATTTTGCTATAACTATAACAGAGAAAAGTTCCACAGGCAGAAAATTCCTCAGATTATATGATTGTGCTCCTTATAGGTCGATGACTAAAGAGAGGTATGTATAAAAAGCATACTTTCAGCAGTACATTTTTATTTCTCTTCCTTTTTATTAAACCAGCTCTGACAGATGAAAAGGAATCTCTGCTGTAGCTCACATTTCCTATGTTAGGCATACTTCAGCCATAAACTTAATTATCGCAAGAATTTTAAAATGACTCCAACTTTTTCTGCACTTGGTACCAGAAATACCAAGTTCTATTTTTGAGCTGATAAAGTCCTCCTTCTGAAAGCATTTGTTTATTATATTACCGCTTCACATGAGCTGAGCTCCATCCTGACCCCGTGTTAAGTGTCTGTGGTAGATTTCATTACATCCATATACTGGAAGTCCTGCCAATATACTGGCAGCAAAATCCTAGTGGAAAATAAATGGCAATAAAAAAGAGAAATGATAGCCTCTGTGAGTGGTGAGGAGCACAGCTTTATTGAGACTGGACAACCCCAGAGTAGTGACTTGGCATGCAGACATGAGCTTAAGACAGTGTGAGTGAAAGCTGATATTGGAATAACGACTCTGTGGCACAGACATGGGAATAATTTAATTAATTGCACTGAAATTTCTTTGATGAATAGTTATGTGGTGATAAGCATGAGGTCGAACAGCGGAATGAGTTTCAGCTTTTTAATGGGCCAGCACAGCTGCAGTTTTGGACGCCTTCCCACTTTATTTTTCCCCGCAGCTCTCCACCACTTTACTCATCCACTTCTCTCCAGCTAAGCGGCCCACTAGCGGGGCTCTTTCTCTCCATGTCTGCTGAGCTGATGGGCAAGTACGTTTGGCCACGGGACGCAGGCCGGTGGCTGGTTTGAAATAAAAACCAGATCAAACGAAAATTGTAGGATGGTTTCCTTATGGCGGCCGCACCTACCCTTCTCCCCAAATCTCTAGGATGCTCTGCTGCTAAGTTGTATAAAGATTTTAATAAAAATTTCTCGTCCCTGGAGAAAGAGGCACGTCTTTGTTGTCAGAGAGCTAGAGGGAAATGAGCAATGCAGCCCAGCTGGAGCACCAGCATTAATCCCATGATTCGTAGCCCGTATTTTCAGACAGATCAATTACTTATGGCTGTAACCAATCTCTCACCATTTTCTTGCTGTGCCGGGCCCCATTTCCAGACTTGGCAGCTGACATAACCTTCTAACTTGATAAAACTTCAGCTGCAAATCTCTTCAGGTCTGCTGCTTCCATTCATTGAGGTTATACAAATGAGTTGTTAAATAAAAATCAAAAGTCAAAAATTGTGAGTAGTAATTTCTGCTTGGCTCAGTAACATCCTTAGATCCCGGCAACATTGTCAGTTGATTCTTTTTTTTTAAAACAAGATGAATGATTCAGTTGTCTTCCTTCCTTCACTTTTATGAACACTCTTTGCATGAGCGAAAAACCTTCTCTAGAGGGAAGAAATTATCCACAGTGGATGGATTTCTTATCAATTTATAAGTTGCAAGATTAACTCAGAATAGAGAAAAGGGAGATTATGAGGAGACACGAAGGGCATGTACAGGTGAGCTGTGTCTAATGCATTTCACACAGAGTGAGTCACCCCTTTTCAGCTGCTAGGCTGCCTAGGCTTAAGGCCAGGAGATTCTGTATCAAAAATAAGTGACCTTGCTAACACACAGGTGTCAGAGAACATGTAAGCTGTTTATAGAGTGTGTCATTGTGCGAATATAGAACTGCTGTCAAGTATCGAAATTCAACAGCCTTTGAGGACTTTACCTAGAATTTATTTAGTGTCTTTAAAACATAACTACTCCATGTGTTGAAGCCTTCACGGCTATGTCAAGCTTTCCTGGAAGAGGTGATTAGGAGCCAGATGAAGGAAATTACAGGATTTTGTGATCTGACTCAGTTAAGACACACAGATGTGCGGCTGTTGGTAAAGCACGTATTGTTCTGTACTGTGCTCTACTCTTTCATTGTCTTCCCATCGTTTCCATTTCTCTGACATGCAGCCCTTTGTGGGCATTTCCATTTTCCCCATAGTAACCAATTGTGAAAAATTTACAGGAAGGAAAAAGGAAAATGTGGATGTTAGAGAAGATAAATGGTTTACTGTTCAGCCTAGGGGGATTTGTGTATTTATATCCATATTTGTGTGTGGGCCATGAATGCTTGTTCTGTATGTTACTGCACGCTCTGGAAGCCTTTTCCTGCTTGGGACCCATTAGTGGTGTCCTTTTGGGACAGATATTCATGAACTCTGTTAACAATTAGGGAGGTGAATCCCTGCTGGTATGGGCTGACAGCCACAGATTCCCCTTGGGCTTGTATTACTTTGGATTGATTCTGAAGAAGCCAAGGAAACATGCAGAACATACTTGATTGCTTTGAAAGTTAAAAACGTGTTTATGCCTGCTTTCCTCCCCATTTTCACTCGAGCCCTTCTTAGGCAACCCATAGTGAATAGTAAAACATAAGTCATACAGAACCATAAGGTGCTGCCACAACTCTCACCCCACTTTGGACTTTGTTTCTTATAGATCTGCATTTTATGATGATTCATTAAGTAGTATGGGAAAGAGTCACTGGTAGTGATGCATGACAGTCTCCCATTCTCAGAGGCTGCCAACAATTGAAAGTTTGAGAGAGAGAATAAAGAAATAAAAGATGGGTAAGATTTGTAGTTAGTGAGGTTTTTTTCCCTCCTTGGAATGTCACTTATCTTATTAGGTGTTCTTTAGTGAAACAAAATGCAGTGGTAACTTGGAGAAATTATGGATACTTTCCAGCAGCACCCCCTGCCCCACCCCCAAAAAAAAGCTTAAGAGTCTGTAAGCCTTTTCCCTTGGTTGCAGTTAGGAAGCCAGTTGACAGTATAATAGGCTTTTGGAAGTGGGTGCAGTGGTTTGTGTGTTCTGTTTGATGTTGCAAATACCAAGCCCTCAGGGGGATCTGCAAAGAGGATGTTCTGTTCTTAAAGAAAGGAAAAGATTAACCTGAAACGTGAACTGAAAAACTCCTGAATTCTAAAGGACTTAGGTGCAACCAAGGAGTGATCTCATTTACTTTTGTGGAAATAACATTTGGCAGGCTGCCTGCCACTGCTACAGACAAGCAGAGGGCTGGGCAAATATTTTTTAATGATTTTGATAAATGAAAGGCAATCACCAGTAAACTTGAGAGGATTAGATCATAGATTAAGGGTGTGGGTGGATGGGTGTTTATGTGGTTAAGGCTTTCTTTGTAGACATGTATATACTCATGCACACGTAAAAGTCTTAAAAAACCTTGTGTACTTCTTGGAGCCTACCTAATAATGCTTTTCTTTATATTCAGAGATGGTGTTCCATAATGCACATTATGAGAAGTTTTTAAACTTCTTATTTTGGAGATATTTTTAGGAGTGGTAATGAGTAGGCATTGAACTAGTTCATATGTGTTCATTTAACAGACTATTGAGTATCTACTGTACCTAGGCTTCCCAGGTCGCATGGGTGATAAAGAATCTGCCTGCCAAGGCAGGAGATGCAAGAGACATGGGTTTGATTACTGGGTCGAGAAGAAGTAGAGTGGAGTATTTCTACTTTATTCCTGGAGTAGAAAATGGCAACTCACTCCAGTATTCTTGCCTGGAAAATTCCATGGACAGAGAAGCCTGGAGGGCTACAGTCCATGGGGTTGCAAAAGAGGCAGATGTGACTGAGCAACTGAGCATACATATTATACGCCAGATACTATGTTAGGCACTGGGGATACACTGGTGAGAAGGAAGATATAATAGCCCCTGCTCTACTTTGTTTTTTCAAACCGTTGCAGAGATAGAGTAAAATAAATAAACATGTAACTATATACTCAAAAATTTTATATTGGCTTGATATTCAATAAAAACTTACTAAGCATCTCCAAATGCTCTAAACTCTATGATAGGCTCTTAAAAGAAAAAACACCTTACCTAATTCCTGTTGAAAGTCAATGGTTTGTAGTTTACAAGGAATAAACTGGCTGTGTTAGGTTATAGAATTGAGTAAAACCATTTGATCCACAATAGCTCTAGATACTGGTTTAGCACATAGGTCTAAGAGCAGCAAGACAGCATTCTCACAGAATGTGTAGTTACACATCTATAAACCTGATGTATTTACTGAAGATATTCCTATATATCCCTGTTCACTGGTATTTTCACAACTTTGGGTTTTAAGACCTGGTCTGCTTCTCCCTAAGTGTGTGAACTGGAAAAATTAGTCAACCTATCTGAATACAGTTTTACATCTGCGTACTGGAAATAGTTCTACTGCTTTGTGGGATTATGAAGTTTGAATGCAGTCATGTATGTGGAAATACTTGGGTGAGATTGTATTATTTTCACTGTCATTCAGATTTTCTAGAGGGAATAATATGAGAGAGACCACCTATGTTCCATTCTCTTAAATCAGAAAAAAAAGTCAGAAAATAGTCCTTAGTTCATATAGAAACTGGAAATCATCAGGTCTTTCCTCTGTCAGAGGAAGCATTTGTATATATAACCTTGAAGTTAGGGTGGAAATGAGGTTGGATAACAAGCATCAACAAGAAATGTACTGTCCTTGGAATGTGGTCTTGTGGCAGCAGTGACACTAAGCTTTGCTATCTTGAATTTGTTCCCCCTAGAAAAGAGTGAAATTGAAAAGAGTTATTATGAATGCATTCTCAGTGACTGGGTTCTGACACCTTGGCCAAGAGGTTCATACTCTGCAGCATTGAATAAAGTGGTATAATTAAAAGAAGAATGAGAAATATGAAACTGCACAAGAATAGTCATTATTTAAATGGTGAACCTTCATGTGAGATTACACTGGGTGATACTAATCTGCGCAGTTGTATTTTCTGGGGGAATAATCAATATGAATGTAACGAGAACTCAGTGTGCTTCCTACTGTGTTGTATCTGTATGAACCGTGATGTGATCTCTTGGCCTTTTGAATCGTTTTGTTTGAAGGCCTTACATAGATTATTCTGTCCTTGGTTGTGGGTGACTTTTTCCTAAGATTCTCTCCCCTGATAGACTAAATTGAAAAAAGCAAATGCCTTTAGATCTTCACTTTGCCTATTCGTATGTGTGTGCATGCATGCGTGTAAAGTATAAAGGTCATCACAAAGCCAGCTGGGCCACTTAGCACTTCCACTAACTCCACGTGGTTGCAGACTGACTTGGAGAGCATATTTCATTCTCCTTACTTTGTCACTGGTTTCTAATACTCAGTTTGTATGTGCAATTAATAAATGATGTGTCATGATCAATTTGAATATTTACACATCTCTGTATTCTACACATTGCCAGCCCCATTCCTGGCTGGTAACAGGTATTCCATAATTAGTGAATGAGATTTGCCTTTGCTCTTTTTCCTTCCTGCCACACTGTCTTAAAGTTAGTTCAGGTCTGAATGACTTGCTAATAACCGATAGCTAAATTTTATGTTAATCTAGGGTCAAACTCTGATCCACACATTTGACGCTTAACTTCTCTCACCATGCATGACAAATAGTCATCAGGCTACTCCCTTCTAGGAGAAAATGCAGCAGTCTAGAAAGCACCACGTTCCAGTGGGTAGAATTCTTGGTGAGACTGTACATAACAGAGCAGGTTACAGCTACCTTGAAGTATTTGCTAATAGGAACTCTGGCTAAGGCAGCATCTTAAATAATATGTACAATCAGCATGCTGTCTCCAGAACATGTTGTAGCATTTATTAGCAGGGCGTAAGCTAAGGTAAGCTCCCATTAAAAAAAAAAAAAAATCTTTGTAATGATTAACAAGCGCCCAGTATAATTTAAGGTGTTCTTTGGAGTTTATCAATATGGCCTCATAAAAAGCCTGAATATAAGGGAACTGTGACTTTAAGTCATTAGAAGCCCAGTGGTTTGATAAAATAACAGGAAACAGACAATTTATTATGAGCAGTCTCAGTAGCTCTGGATTATCTATAAAACTTTTACAGCCTTCCCCAAGTGGCAAGAAGCCATAAAACTTGCCTGAATGAGGGACTTGTTAATTTACTTGTTAAAGCAAATTAAAAATTTATAAGTGCTTTTAGGTAAATGAGATCTTCTCTCATTGCTGCCCTTGCGGGGCCCTGGAGTCCTAGGAGGGGAGAGTGGCTATGCTCAGACACCACTACAGAACAATAAAAGCTATTAAATTGTTCCAGTTTATTACAGCAGAGCCGTGCAGCTGTTGCCATGGCTAGCAGTGGGGTACCAGTGGTTGACAGCCTGGAGTTTCACTGTGTTTTCTGTCTCACTCAAGAAAGAAGGAAGAGGAAAGGAGTTTTCTTTGCAATTCTTTAGTAGTTAATATTCAGACCACACCTTTTTTTTTCTTTGCGTCATGAATCCAGGGATTTTAATCTACTTTTTCCTGTTTTCAGAAGTGTTTCTTTCAATTTCATAGGTTGCTGGTAAACCTTGTAATAAATTCCTACCCGTCATCATAACCTTCTAACCATTTAGACTATAGACAGAGGCCCAGGCCTTGGGGTGTTTGTGTAACCTTATCAACATTTTATTGAAAACAATCTCTCTTTTTACTTTCCCTTATTTAGCTTGGAGGTTAGAAGAAGGAGGTAAGAAAGGGGATCTGGTACATGTTCTTGTGTATTCAATTCCAAAAGCTGTGTGGAGTCAGTACTTTCTGTAGAATCCAGAGTTTACAGGTAAAGGTAGACTTTCTTTTTCTCCTTTGGTTGAAAAACCAGCTTAAGTTAAAATTCTTGGACCTAAGCATCTTCCTTGACCTTTTTCTGTTTCTCACTTGTTGAATTTCTTCCAGAGGTAACTGGAATAATGGGTGTTTGAGGACTGACTTTGACTGGTGGGGTCGTTTTTCAGTCTAAGGTCCTGTAGCTCGGGGGTTCTTGTTCTTGGTTCTCTTGGTTCTCTTCCACTTGCTTCACAACAAGTCACCTGCTCTCTGCCCTGAGGATAACAAGAATTTCAAGAAATAGAAGAAGGCATATTGCTCCACACAGATCAGAAGGTTTCATTTAGGAAGACCTTTTGCATTTATATGGCAAAAATGTGTGTTGTATCTCAACTATAGACCATATTTAATATTAAATAAAAAAGATGAATATTTCACAAGTCTACTTAAATTTTTAAGATCTTATCAGAAAAGTCAGGTTCCGTAAACATTTTCTTCTGGTAATATTTCCAATTACTGCACTCGAAAGGTACATTTTATTAACTTTTAGAACAGAAATGATCAATACAGGCATATTTGGTGCCAGTGTTTATTCTGCAATATCCACCCTTCAGCTACTTACATATAAATTCATATCTTTGATTTGGATTCTGTCTCAAACTATCTTGGAAAAGCATATTGAAAGTAAAACGTTACAGAAAGTTGGAGGTTAGAGAAAAAGCAATAAGAAGTGGCCAATAAATATATGTATTTATAGTGAAAATGAGTATACTACCCAAAGCAATCTATAGATTCAGTGCAATCCCTATCAAGCTACCAGTGGTATTTTTCACAGAACTAGAACAAATAATTTCACAGTTTGTATAGAAACACAAAAAACCTTGAGTAGTCAGAGCAGTCTTGAGAAAGAAGAATGGAACTGGAGGAATCAACCTTCCTGACTTCAGACTATACTACAAAGCTCCAGTCATCGAGACAGTATGGTACTGGCACAAAGGCAGAAATATAGATCAGTGGAACAAAGTAGAAAGCCCAGAGATAAATCCACTCACCTGTGGACACCTTATCTTTGACAAAGGAAACAAGAATATACAATGGAGAAAAGACAATCTCTTTAACAAGTAGTGCTGGGAAAACTGGTCAACCACCTGTAAAAGAATGAAACTAGAACACTTTCTAACACCATACACAAAAATAAACTCAAAATTGATTAAAGATCTAAATATAATACCAGCAATGATAAAACTTTTAGAGGAAAACATAGAACACTTTCTGACATAAATCACAGCAAGATTCTGTATGACCCACCTCCCAGAATAATGGAAATAAAAGCAAAAATAAACAAATGGGGCCTAATTAAACTTAAAAGTTTTTGTACAATGAAGGAAACTATAAGCAAGGTGAAAAGACAGCCTTCAGAATGGGAGAAAATAATAGCAAACGAAGCAACAGACAAAGAATTAATCTCAAAAATATACAAGCAGCTCATGCAGCTCAATACCAGAAAAATAAATGACCCAATCAAAAAATGGGCCAAAGAGCTAAACTGACATTACTCCAAAGAAGACATATAGATGGCTAACAAACACACGAAAAAATGCTCAGCATCACTCATTATCAGAGAAATGCAAATCAAAACCACAATGATGTTCCATCTCACACTGGTCAGAATGGCTGCTATCAAAAAGTCTACAGACAATAAATGCTGGAGAGGGTGTGGAGAAAAGGGAACTCTCTTACACTGTTTTGGGGAATGCAAACTAGTACAGTCACTATGAAGAACAGTGTCGAGATTTCTTAAAATACTGGAAATAGAACTGCCATATGACCCGGCAATCCCACTGCTGGGCATATACACCTAGGAAAGCAGATTTGAAAGAGACACATTTACCCCAATGTTCATCATAGCACTGTTTACAATAGCTAGGACATGGAAGCAACCTAGATGTCCATCCACAGACGAATGGATAAGAAAGTTGTGGTACATATACCCAATGGAGTATTTCTCAGCTGTTAAAAAGGATGCATTTGAGTCAGTTCTAATGAGGTGGATAAAACTGAAGCCTAAGTCAGAAAGAAAAACACCAATACAGTATATTAATGCATATATATGTAATATAGAAAGATGGTAATGACGACCCTATATGTGAGACAGGAAGAAACACAGATATAAAGAACAGACTTTCGGACTTTGTGGGAGAAGGTGAGGGTGGGATGATTTGAGAGAATAGCATTGAAACATGTATATTACCATATGTGAAATAGATGACCAGTCCAAGTTAAATGCATGAAACAGGGCACTCAAAGCCAGTGCACTGGGACAACCCAGAGGGATGGGATGGGGAGGGAGGTGGAAGGGGTTCAGGATGGGGGGCACATGTATGCCCATGGTTGATCCATGTCAATGTATGGCAAAAACCACCACAATATTGTAAAGTAATTAGCCTCCAATTAAAGCAATTAATTAAGTGTGTGTGTGTGTGGGTATATATATATTTAAATAACATTCTAGGGTTTTAGAAAGCATAAGCTTTTGAACAAGAAGATTCCTTAAGGTAAAAATTTCTTTCTGTAGTGACCCTTCTCCCGATTATTGTCCTGATATTTTTAATTGACTATGTTTTGGCTCTACTGAGCCTTTGTGTTGGCTGCTATCCAGTAGCGGTATGAGGGCTTCTCATTGTGGTGGCTTCTCGTTGCAGAACACAGACTCTAGAACACAGACACACGCTTCAGTAGTTGCAGCACATAGATCCAGTACCCCACGGCATGTGGGATCCTCCCAGACCAGGGATCGAACCTCTGGCCCCCACACTAGCAGGCTGACTTTGAACCACTGGACCACCAGGGCCCCTGTCCTGACTATTATAGAAATACCACTGTGTACTTATTATACCTCTCATTGAACTTCATGAGACTCTTACTGTTTTGAATCTTATGTATTTTTCATTTAGAGTCTCTCATCTTCAGAAATGGCTTGGTTATAGTCATCTTTGCACAGATTATCTTTGTGCCTTAAGATTTGTGTGGTAGGGGTTGGCTTCACAGCCTTATGGATGGAACTTTAAGAGTGGAGCTTAATAGATCTCGTTTCACTGCGTTATTCCCACAGACTTGACCACAGGGAGTAGAAAGCTTTAGTGGCTGTACTGTGTAGTTTGGTCCTTGTAGAAGAGGACCAGCCTAAACTGCAAGTATAGAAAAAAAGTGATAAATTAAAAAAATTTTTTTGAATTATATAGGCAAATGACTTTGGGCCAAAGGTCAGCTGCTGAGGAACCACTGTACTTTCTGAGGAGATCCAGAAAGGACTTCGTTACAGTGGGGTGGTAGGCAGGCTTCCCTGGTGGCTCAATGATGAAGAATCCACCTGCCAATGCAGGAGACACAGGTTCAATCCCTGGGTCAGGAAGATCTCTTGGAGAAGGAAATGACAACCCACTCCAGTATTCTTACCTGGGAAATGCCATGGACAGAGGAGTCTAGTGGGCTACAGTCCATGGGGTCACAAAAGAGTCTGATATGACTTAACAACCAGACAACAAATGTGGTAGGTACTGACGTATAGCTGCAATGAATAACTGATAACGCTTTTTGTAGTAAAATAGCAGTGCTTCAAAATATTTGCCTCTAACAGAGTTCACATTAGAAATTTAGTGTATATGTTCACTCGTTAGTAATATTGATATATGTTGTATAATGATTGCTTAATTGCTAATTTTCTTATGCTAATTGATGTTTTTCTATAAAACTAAATTCTTTAGCTCTTTACATTTATTGAATGCCATCTGGCTTATGAATTTTCATAAGAACTGCCAAAAAAGAGGTACAGACCCCCTCCCCCATCTTTCTCCTAAAAAGGTAGTAAATATGTATCCGTAATGACTTTTTAATGTGTAATTAGGGATTTCTTTTTTTTTTTTCCTGTAGGAATAAAACATTATTTCACTAAAAATATTTTCTGTCTCTCCCAACTTGAGTTTCTTTCCAATGCTATCAATAGTCATTGCTATGGCAATATACCGTCTTATTCTTTAAAAAATATCCTCTGTATTATTGCTCTGGCTAAGTATTTGGCAAATGTTACATTTGAAATATGTTTACCTTGATTGCCAGGCAAAACTCCACATTTATTTTTTATTGTCTTTTCATATCAAGATTTTTGTTTTACTTATGTATATTATGTGGGAATCTTAGTTTCCTTACCAGGGATATAACCCATACCCCCTGCATTGACAGAATGGAGTCTTAGTCATTGGACTGCCAGGGAAGTCCCAATTTTGTATTTTTTTAAAGTTTTATGTACATATTTGCCCATAATATTTTGGTTTAAAGTTATCATTAAGCTTTCATTGTACAGAAGCAAAGAAGTAAGTAGGTGCTATGTACAGTCTTTTTAGTTTGCAACACTTAGTGTTTTTTTCGGTGATTTCCTTTTACAGTGAGCTGTGAGCTCTCTGGCATCTCTGTACGTAGTTTTAGTACTATAATTTCTTTGTTTGCTAAGATAACATATATATATGTGTGTGTGTGTGTGTGTGTGTGTATGTGTGTGTGTATGTATCTATATGTTGTCTTGTTCCATTTTGGCTACTATAACAAAACATCATAGACTTGGGTAGCTTATATGCAATATACATTTATTTCTCATAGTCCTAGAGGCTGGAAAGTCCCAACGTTGAGGAGCCAGGCAGATTCTATGTTTTCTGAGGGCCTGATTCCTGGTTCATAGATGGCCTGCTTTCCCCTTTTTCTCACATGGTAGGAAGAGTGAGGGAACTGTCTGGGATCTCTTTCATAAGGGCATTAATCCCACCCAAAAGGGCTCCACTTATGCCCAATCGCCTCTGATAGGCCCAGCTGCTAATACCTTGAAATTTGGAATTAGATTTCAACATATGAATTTGAACTTGAAAGGGAAACAAACATTCAGTCTTTAGCATACATGTACAAATAGATTCAAGGGATTAGATCTGATAGAGTGCCTAAAGAACTATGGACAGAGGTTCATGACCTTGTACAGGAGGCAGTGATCAAGACTATCCCCAAGAAGAAGAAAATGCAAAAATGCAAAATGGTTCTCTGACAAGGCCTTAAAAATAGCTGAGAAAAGAAGAGAGGTTAAAGGAAAAGGAGAAAAGGAAAGATACACCCATTTGAATGCAGAGTTTCAAAGAGTGGCAAGGAGGGATAAGAAAGCCTTCCTCAGTGATCATGCAAAGAATGAGAGGAAAGCAATAGAATGGGAAAGACTAGAGATCTCTTCAAGAAAATTAGAGATACCAAGGGAAATTTCATGCCAAGATGGGCACAGTAGAGGACAGAAATAGGTATGGACCTAACAGAAGCAGAAGATATTAAGAAGAGATGGCAAGAAGACACAGAAGAACTATACAAAAAGATCTTCATGACCCAGATAACCACAGTGGTGTGATCACTCATCTAGAGCCAGACATCCTGCAATGCGAAGTCCAGTGGGCCTTAGGAAGGATCACTACTAACAAAGCTAGTGGAGGTGAAGGAATTCCAGTTGAGCTTTTTCAAATCCTAAAAGTTGATGCTGTAAAAGTGCTGCACTCAATATGCCAGCAAATTTGGAAAACTCAGCAGTGGCCACAGGACTGGAAAAAGTCAGTTTTCTTTCCAATCCCAAAGAAAGACAATGCCAAAGAATGTTCAAACTATCACACAATTGTACTTGCAAAGTAATACTCAGAATTCTCCAAGACAGGCGTCAACAGCACGTGAACCGTGAATGTCCAGATGTTCAAGCTGGATTTAGAAAAGGCAGAGGAGCCAGAGATCAAATTGCCAACATCTGTTGGATCATTGAAAAAGCAAGAGAGTTCCAGAAAAACATCTACTTTTGCTTTATTGACTATGCCAAAGCATAGTCACCACAACTGTGGTGGATCACCACAAACTGTGGAAAATTCTTCAGAGATGGGAATACCAGACCACCTGGCCTGTCTCCTGAGAAATCTGTATACAGGTCAAGAAACAACAGTTAGAACTGGACACAGAACAACAGACTGGTTCCAAATCAGGAAAGGAGTACGTCAAGGCTGTATATTGTCACCCTGCTTATTTAACGTATATGCAGAGTACATCATGTGAAATGCCAGGCTGGATGAAGCACAAGCTGGAATCAAGATTTCAGGGAATATCAACAACCTCAGATATGCAGATAACACCACACTCATGGCAGAAAGCAAAGAACTAAAGAGCCTCTTGATGAAAGTGAAAGAGAAGAGTGAAAAAGTTGGCTTAAAACTCAACATTCAGAAAACTAAGATCATGGCATCCAGCCCCATCATTTCATGGCAAATACATGGGGAAACAATGTAAACAGTGACTGACTTTATTTTTTTGGGCCCCAGAATCACTGCAGATGGTGACTGCAGCCATGAAATTAAAAGATGCTTGCTCCTTGGAAGAAAAGCTGTGACCAACTTGGACAGCATATTAAAAAGCAGAGACATTGCTTTGCCAACAAAGGTCTGTCAAAGCTATGGTTTTTCTAGTAGTCCTATATGGATGTGAGAGTTGGACTATATGGAAAGCTGAGAGCCAAAGAATTGATGCTTTTGAACTGTGGTGTTGGAGAAGACTCTTGAGAGTCCTGAGTCCCTTGGACTGCAAGGAGTCCAACCAGTCGATCCTAAAGGAGATCAGTCCTGAATATTCACTGGAAGGACTGATGCTGAAGTTGAAAACCCAATACTTTGGCCACCTGATGAGAAGAACCGAGTCATTAGAAAACACTCTGATGCTGGGAAAGACTGAAGGCGGGAGGAGAAAGGGATGACAGAGGATGAGATGGTTGGATGGCATCACCGACGCAATGGGCATAAGTTTGAGTAGGCTCTGGGAGTTGGTGATGGACAATGAGGCCTGGCATGCTGCAGTCTATGGCGTCGCAAAGTCTGACACAACTGAGTGACTGAACATGTATATTTATATACATTAACACTAGAATTTAGCAATTTTTAAATAAGTAGTCCACATGCTTTTCTAATATTTTCCCTTTTAATAATCTTACACTAAATATTCCCAGCTAGAAATAATAAACTATAAACCAGACAAGAATTGCTTGGCATGTATAGGTTTTGAATAAAAGTAAAAGTAACTTGTCAATTAAAGTTTATTTTTTTAAACTTACCATTAAATTAATTTAAATTTCCTTACGTCAGATGACTAAAGTACATGAAATTGTATTCTCAGTTGCTTGACTGAGTGTGATGTGACCAAAATAATCCTACCCTGTATTAAAGTTTTGATTATTAGTCATTCTGGGATGAAATTTGAGATCATTTTATAGAATTTAGTTCATAGATTAATATTTTTAATATATTAGGATTTAGCTACATTAGGTTATTAGGACTTCCCTGATAGCTCAGTTGGTAAAGAATCTACCTGCAATGCAGGAAACCCTGATTTGATTTCTGGGTTTGGAAGATCTGCTGGAGAAGGGATTGGCTACCCACTGCAGGATTCTTGAGCTTCCCTTGTGGCTCAGCTGGTAAAGAATCCACCTGCTATGCAGAAGACCTGGGTTCGATCCCTAGGTTAGGAAGATCCCCTGGAGAAGGGAAAGGCTACCGACTCCAGTGTTCTGGCCTGGAGAATTCCATGGACTATATAGTCCATGGGATCACAAAGAGTTGGACACGACTGAGCGACTTTCACTTTCACATTAGATTATGTATTAATTGTTCAGAATTGAGAGACACAGGTATAAAAATAACCAAGACAGGGTCTTGTCTGGAAGTCCACTGTTTTCAGATTACACAGTTCCACTGTGGGGAGCATAGGTTCGATTCCTGGTCAGGGAACTAGGATCCTTCACACCTTGAGGTAAGGCTGGAAAAAAAATTAAATAATTTAAAATAACCCAAGATGGGTGATAACATTTACTTATTTTTTTCCATTACAAAGATTCAGAATATTTATAGCTAATTTGCTAATTGTTCCCACTAAAATATTTGGTCATTAAACTACAAATTATTGTTGTTACTTGCCCAGATGAATGGTCACATTGCAGTTGGTTAAAATATATCTGCGTTGCCAATGAATGATAATGATACTCTGGAGGATAGCATAGTATTATGGAATCACATGGACCCTAGGATAAAAGGCCTGGTTGTGAACTGTAGGTCTACCTCTTCCTATCTGTTTAACTTGAACACTTGCCTCCACTTACTTAACCTTAAATAGTAACAATCATGTCTGCCTCAGAGTTGTCATGTAAAGAACCAGTAGCTTAGTGCAGTAGATTATGACACTACCTTAAGGACAGTAAACGCAACATTCAGCCAGTGGCCAGGAATCCTGGTAAGTAGCTCTGCTCATCACCATCTCTCTAGGTGCCTTTGGTCGGGTCACTCATGTCTGCACTTGCATTTCTTGTCCTGTGATGGGGACACATTACAGTTTACTTTGCTTACCCCAGAAAATTTATGTGAGAATTGAGTTAGATACATTATGTACAGTTGGGGGAAAATTATATAATAGCAAAACAAATAGGTACCGTATTCAGAGAAGGCAATGGCAACCCACTCCAGTACTCTTGCCTGGAAACTCCCATGGACGGAGGAGCCTGGTAGGCTGTGGTCCATGGGGTCACTAAAAGTTGGACACGACTGAGCGACTTCACTTTCACTTTTCACTTTCATTCATTGGAGAAGGAAATGGCAACCCACTCCAGTGTTCTTGCCTGGAGAATCCCAGGGATGGGGGAGCCTGGTGGGCTGCCATCTATGGGGTCGCACAGAGTCGGATATGACTGAAGTGACTTAGCAGCGGCCCCAGCAGCAGGTACAGTATTATTAAGCAGCTTAATGGTAACTGGCCACCCCATGTTAACCTGTCAGATCTGAGAATGTGCTATGTCTAGTTGTCTTTCAGTGTTCTTGTGATGGTTGCCTTTACATGCTGCTATAATGGTAGAAGCTGCAGACTGGGATTCTTTTGGCAATCTGAGTCAAAATGAGTTGCATTATTAAACAAATACATTGCTTTTAGAAACAACTCAATGAGAATTTCTGTTGTATATTAAGGGGCTAATGTGGCGTGGATTTTGGGGAGAAAACACCTAATTAGAAAGCTGGATCTGTTCTTAAATTGCGAGTGTGTGTACATCAAAGCCATCATAAGAATAAATTTAAGTCTGATAGTGTACATGGTTTCAGTACACATTGGCGAAATACCCTGCTGATTGCTGATTGAAAACAGTTGTTAATTCTCTACTTCACTAAATTCAGAGTGGAAAAACTTTCCTTAATAAAGAACAGATTGAGGAGATCCAAGACCTTACTGTGTGGGAATTAATGGCAGATGCATATACTGGTAGTTAAAATGTTTCATTAGATGTTAATGTCTTGCTGTGTTTTTAATTGTTCAGGAATTAGCCTCCAGAATATTAAAACCATCTGTTTGTTATCATGATGAAACAGAATGCTTAAATAGTTATTAATTTGTGTTTGTCTTTTTTTTTTTTTTTTTGAGGGATAATCTGTAAAACTTTGATCTGTTCAGAGTTCAGGGAATTCGGAATGTAGAAGTGAAAAAGAATTTTAAAACACACCACTGTCCCAAATAGCTATAGTTTTTTTTTTTTTTTCCTACCTACTGTGCATATATTATGTGTACTCTTTTTCATATTCTTTTTCTAAAGTAAAATGAGTTATCTCTTGTTTTTCATGATGTGATTAAGAATGATCATAGAGCTGGTTTCCCTTAGAACTGCAGATTACTTTATATTCAATATCAAGAGAATTTAGACATTCTGAGGGTTGAAGGGAAGCTGAAATTTCTAAGTACATGTTGTTCTTTCTGTGCTCCACTAGGTCTGCATAACAACTGAGGGCTGTAGTCCTTATAGATTCAGGCTGACATTGGTTCTAGTCCTGCCTCTGCTGTTTTCTGCCTTTTGTGACATTGCTAGGATTACTTAGTCTTTTTCTGATTTGGTTTCTCTATCTGTAAATTGGGAAATAAAATTTGATTTACAGAATTTGGGGGCTTCTTAGAAATAGTATGTAGGTTGCATATGTATTCTGTTAATACTACGTATATTAATTGCTTCATTTTTTGGTTACATGGAGTCAATGAGATATTCCAGGTGCCAGTGAGAATACGTGTTAGCATTGTAGCTGTACGAGCCAAGACCCTTCATTTCCTAGCATTTGCCTCTGTGTTGATAGCCAGACATTGGTGTGTTTTAAGTTCTTACCCTGCAAATGAGCTAGTATCATCTTATCTCTAGTTGTCTGTCAGGTGGGAGAGCTCTACAAGGGAAAGAACTCACCTCCCTTTGCCTGGGATTCCAGTTTCTGTTTCTGAGGGGTCTGGTCTTTGTCTTCTCATGTCTGGACTTGGTTAGGAAAAATGGTCAAGTTTTTTCTTCATTAATGTATGCAAATCAGCTAAAATCATGCTAAGAAATGGAAACTATGTATTTGAATCTTTCTGCACCTTAGAGAAGTGCCATGTTTTTAGACTAAGAATTTATGATAGTTGGAGAATTTATGATCCTCTGTATAAGCTTTCTTTACCATATTTGCCCCTCGTTCAAAATTGGATTATCCCATTCCCTATGTCTCTTTTGTCCAGGCTAAAAATGAGAAAGGCTTCCTGACTCGAAGTCTTCTGGAGCCAAGTGAAAATCACTATAGTGCAGTGAAGTTTGTTAAAAACCTTGAGTCTTTAGTTCAGGTTCATCAGAGGTCAGGCAGATGATTCAGGCAGGTAATGCAGCACAGTGCAGGGCGTGGGGCGGTGCTGAAATCATCCCGTGTGACTTCAGAGTTAATTCAGTCAGCGCTGCCATTTCCAGTGGTATGAACTGGTACTAAAGATCATTTGTTGTCCTGACAAAGGAAACTTATACCATGTTGGAGAATGTATGTATTTCTATAACCAATTGGGTTTCTTTTATAAATGATGTTGTTGCTCTTATTAAATGTGTTTGATAGTACACAGTAACATCCCTTCATATGGGATCTTAGAAGATATTTGTTGGATTGATTTTAAAAAAACAAGAAAATGATTTTTTATATTAAAAATATTTGTTAGAAGGTAAATAAGATTTTTAAAATGCTTCATATTACCCAAATTATTCAAAAGTGGCAATTTCATCAATAAGCGTATATAGTACTAAGAGAGCTATTAACTTCTCTTGGTAGTGGTTTTTGACCTTTTGCTGAACAAGTACTTTTAGAATTCTTAAATGCCAGGATGAAGATTTATTAAACTAAGTGCAATTATATGCTACTTTTCATTTTATAATCCTATACCTGACTATCTGAAATATTTTAAATTACATATGATCACTGTTTCAAGAAGAAAATCAGCAATGGCACTTTGTGAAGACTGAGGAATTTGAAGGCTTATGTGATTAGCGAGGCCATGGTTAACTAGTGTACACTCAGTTTTCATATTACCACTCTACTTTTGAGCTTTCTTTTTTGCAAATCCCAAAAGGCTAACTTTGTGAGATCCAATCATACTCTTTGTTAATATCTCTAAAAGCTATTTCATGGAGGATTTGAAAGACTGACTTACATGCTACAGATATGATGCAGAGACATCTCTGATGGTCCAGTGGTAAGAATCTGCCTGCCAGTGCAGGAGACATGGGTTCGGGAACATCCCACATGCCGTGAAGCAGCTAAGCCCACGTGCCACAACTACTGAGCCTGTACTCTAGAGCCCACCTGCTTACTATTGAGTCCATGTGCTCTAGAGCTCGTACTTCTCAATAAGAGAAGCCACCACAACGAGCGGCCTGTGAGCCTCAACTAGAGAGCAGTCCCTTCTCGCTGCAACTAGAGAAAGCCTGTATGCAGCAACGAAGACCCAGTGTAATCCATAAATAAATAAAACGTTTTTTAAAAGATTCTGCATATTGACCAATTCAACAGATACTTATTGAACATCTAATTAATGTAGGCACTATTTTAGATTCTACAGATATAATAGTGAACAAAACAGATAAGAATCCTGGTACTCAAGTAGCTTCTTATTTACTTGCAGTGTGGTTGGGGTGGGAGATGTGTTTGAAGAAGGACAGTGGACAGATAATATAGGTAAACATTAGATGGTGTTAAGTAGAAGCAGGGTAACACTTGTAAAGAGGATGATCTAGGAAGTCCTCACTGAGAAAGTGACATTTCAGTAAACATCTGAGGAAGGGCAGTCGTGAACCACGTGCCTTTGGGGGCTAAATATCTCAAACAACAAGTACCACACGTGCAAAGGCCCTGAGGTGGGGGCCAGCCCGGCTTATTTGAAAAATAGTGATGAGGCCAGTGAAACTGTTACAGAGTGAACAAGGCAGAGAGGAGTAGAAAATGAGGCCAAGAGAAAGAACGGGGGAACCAGACAGATTGGGGGCTACTTTGTAGGCCATTAGAGTGACCTTTGTCGTTACTCTTACTTTTTTATAGGAGCTCTCTGGCTCCTGAGAGAGATGCATGGACATAGTGGACAAAGGCACAAACTGGATGTCAGATAGGAAGGTATTGTTTTAATCCAGGTAAGAGAAGACGGCAGCTTTGAACAGGGCAGTAACTGTAGAGAGAAAGATTTTAGCCTTGGCCAAAGGTGAAGTTGCTGTTGATAACAATTAGACACATCGAAGATACTACTTTAGTTGTTACAAGTTTGAGATTCCTATTACATGTCTAAGTGAATTTGCAGATGCAGCTGGTTTGAGGAGACTAAAATTGGGGGAAGAGATCGAGGCAAATGAAGCATCATCAGCACATAGGCAGTATTTGAAAACATGACACTGGATGAGATCATCAAGGGTAGTGATTATAGACAGAAAAAAGAAGAGGTCCAAGGACAGAGCCTTGGGGAACCTAATGTCAAGATGTGTAAGGAATGGCCAGAGGAGGTAGGAGGAAAAGCAGGAGTGAAGCAAAGTACTTTTAGGATGAGCAGTTGTGTTCGATGCTACTGTAGCTACTGATGCTTCCTGTAGATAGATCAGTAAGATGGGGACTCACAGTGACCGATAGGCTTAGCATTTGTAGGTAACTAATGATTGGCACTGCCCTCCAATCAAGGCAGGATGGACTCTCGCCCTCTGGCCTGCTCTGGTCCTCAAGCCATCCCCTTCCCAGAGTGGAAGAGTTCAAAGGACCACCACCCTACATTCCACTTGGATCCCACCACTCCCCCTCTTATAGCGTGCTTCCTAATTTTCTGGGACTTCAGAAGTCTTAGCCTACATACTCTCAATCTGGTTTTCACAGTCTGTTTCCTACGTCTGTCTGCCTGAAAGCAGGCTGCACCACAGCCATGCATGTGGTCAGACCTGAGCTGGGGCACTGCTCGTGGTAGCTGGGTAAAGTGAGCATGTGGATGGAAACTGGAGGTTGGGCTGGGAAGTTACCCCGTGAGCAGGTGAGGCTTTTGAGATGTGGGAGAGAACTACAGTTGGGAAGAGAAGGACACCAGACCAGGGGCTGGTTGTTCTGCTCTGCCACGTTCTGTCAAGAAACTTTAAGGCATATAGAAGTCTAACGTAAATCCTGACCTTCAGTGTGAACATTCATTTAAGCAAGGTCAGTGGATAAGATATTTTATTTAACACTCTATTAGCTTGACTTACAACTTTCAACTATTTAGACTTAACTGTTTTGATTCTCTTGCCCGGAGATCTGCAAATGCTTCTGATAGCTATTTTCGGTGAGCTGGACAGGAGCAATTTCATAGCATGCTGAGGACAATTGCCTCATTAGAATGGGTTAAACAGAGAATGGGAGGAGGAAAATGAGAGATACTGAATAAAATGTTTTTAAGGATTTTTTTGTAAGGGGGATCTTGAAAAGGTAGCTGGGTTTCTTTGTTTTGTCTTGATTGTTTTGTAAGGTCAAAACAATAATAAATGGAATGTTTGTACTCTAAAGAAAAGACTTAGTTTGTTGGTGCTGCCATGAGAAAATGCCACAGAGTGGGTGACTTAAACCAGGAATTTATTTTCTCACAGTTGTGGAGACTAGAAGTCCAAGATGAAGATAATGGCGGGTTTTCCTTCTTCTGGGGCCTCTCTTCTTCCCTGCAAAGGAGGCCGTCTTCTCCCTGTGCCTGTGTGTATCTCATGCCTCCCTGTGTCACAGTCTTGTCTTCTTATGAGGACACCAGTCTGATTGAGTTAGAGCCCACCCTCATGACCTCATTTTAACTTAATTGCATGTTTAAAGTCCCTGTCTTTAAATAAGTCACATTCTGAAGTAATGAAAGTTATGGTTTCAATATATGAATTTGGGGCGGACACATTGGAAAAGACCATGTGTGTCTTGAAGATTGAAGGCAAAAGGAGAGAAGGGCAACAGAGGGTGAGATGGTTGGGTGGCATCACTGACTCAGTGAACACGAGTTTGAGCATACTCCTGGAGACAGTGAAGGACCTGGAAACGTGGCATGCTGCAGTCCATGGGATCGCAAAGAGTCAGACATGACTGAAAAACAACAATAACAATTCAGTCTGTAGTAGGGATTTCAGATACTCCAGAATATGTATGTGTGGAACCCATACCACCTATGAAAAATGACTATGGCTTCTCAAAAGAGTTGACCTTAGTGTTTCCTAAACAAGTTCATTTCTGTCCTCCTTGAAGTGATGTAGCCTAGTAATGTAGCCTAGCCTAGCCTAATGTAGCCTACTCAACAGTTGGTGCATGTTTGATAATACGGACTGAATTCTCTCAGCTCACCCCATCCCAATTCAAACTCATATGTTTAAGTCCAAACCCTCAATTTATTTGGAGTAAGGAAGTAATTAAGGTTAAATGAGATCCTAAGAGGATATGATTAATATCCTTTATTAGAAGAGTGATTAGAAGGATTGTTTTCTTTTTTCCCTCCATATGAGGACTCAGAGAGATGGTGGCTTTCTGTAGGACAGGAAAAGGGCTCTTACCAGAAACTGCTGGAACGGCCTTTGTCTTGTTCTTATATTTCTGACCTCCAGAAGTGAGAAAATTTCTGTTATTTAAGCCATCAGCCTGGTATTTTGTTATGGCAACCTGAGTCAATTAAGACATTAAGATACACATGGACATCAACATTCAAAAAAACAAAAAAGGAGAGGGGAGAAGATCTAAACAGATATTTCTCCAGAGAAGATATACAGATAACCAACAAGTAAATGAAAAGATGCTCAACATCACTAATTATTAGAGAAATGCAAATCAGAACTACAATGAGGTATCACCTCCTACCAGTCAGAAGGGCCATTCACAAAGTCTCCATATACTAAATTCTGGAAAGGGTGTGGTGAAGAAGGACCCTTCCTATGTTGTTGGTGGAAATGTCAACTGGTACAATGACCAAGATTCCTTAAAAAACTAAAAATAAAACAGAGTGGGTATATGTATAACTGATGCACTTTGTTGTACACTTGAAACTAACACAACATTGTGAATAGTCCAATAAAAAAGAAAAGCTAAAAATAGAACTACCATATGATCCAGCAGTACCACTCTTAGGGATTTATCTGGAAAAGACAAAATTCTAATTTGAAGAGATAACGTATTCCTGTGTTCATAGCAGCACTATTTACTCACTAACCAAATGATACTGTCTCAGAAATTCTTTTCAGTAATCAAAATCTCACTATCATTAGGCTAGAAACTGTACCAAAGCAGTCAAACATCGCTTCATCCAATTATTTTTGCATTGCATGTGTTTATTGTGGATTTTTGAACCTATATGAAAACAGATTTATTTTTCAGTCCACAGTCATGCTTAAGGAATGCCAAATAGACAAGCTTTTCCCTTTAATCTCATTCTTGTGCATTATTTTTCCCCCAGATAGTTTAGACTTCTTTTTTGATAGGAAATGAAAAGTCAGGTTGTTATCATGCCTTTTGTCAACATAATTCAACCTGGAAATAGTACCCAGGTTGTAGATAGAGATTTTATTTATATATGAGCACTGATTTTTACACTTCCATTCCCTTTCCTTCACATTATTAAGTTATGAAGAGATAGTATCATAATAGCCTCTTGGCCAAATCATAGAGTAATGATTCTCTGGATAAGCCATAGAACATTATTAAGTTTTGTTGTTTGGGTTGCATTTGTCTGTTGGAAGAATATCAAAGTTGGTTAGGTTGCTCTTAATTGCTTTTTGTTTATATTTGAGACTACATAGTTAGATTGATCTTAGCTTATTTTCTGCTCTTTATTTGATTAACTTTTCAACGTTTTCTATTGCCGTGAAGTCCATTGAATCTGTTTAAATTTGAATAATGTATGTGATAGTCCAGTGTAAGTACTTCAGTCATTTCTGTTTTTTTCAGGCAAATAATACAGTCTTCATGTTATTATCTATGGAATACCTTAAGTATTTATTTGGGGACATCAGTGACAAAGAGAAATTACACTCCAAAATCCAGGCATATACAGGAACCCTTTTTATGATACATGGATTGAGGCAGTTCCTCCTTTTCTTGCCTTTGGAAACTGACTGTAGTAGGCAAGATCCCAAGATGACCCTCCAGATACGCCCCGTGTTTACTGCCATGATTAGATTTTTATATGGACAGTTGACTTTAATAAAGAGAGTTGTGTTCTTTTGCTTCATTAGTCTGATTTAATCAGGTAAGTCTTCAACCAGGGAACTCTTTTCTGGAGTAAAAAATGAAAATCAGGGGACTTCTTGTTGTTTAATTGCCAAGTTGTGTCCAACTCTTCTGTGACCCCCTTGGACTGTATTCCACCAGTGTCCTCTGTTCATGAGATTTCCCAGGCTTGGAAATGGGAATTGGAATGGGTTGCCATTTCCTTCTCCAGAGGATCATCCTGACCTAGGGATTTAACCTGTAGCTCCTGCATTAGTAAGTGGATTCTATACTACTGGGCCACCCAGGAAACCCTGATGGATTCTTATCTTTTTAAAATAAACTGCTCTATTAAAATATTCATTATATATAACATTATATTTCTATTATATATGATGAAATTTATTCATTATCAGTCTAATATATTAACAGAGATGTACAACCATCACCATACTACAATTTTTAAACTTTGCCATCACCTCCAAAATTTCCCTTGTGCCCATTTGAAAATTGGTGGATTCTTACATTCGTTTGCAAAATTCATTAGAATTTGGTGGGCTATTTTTTATTTATTATTAAGTCTAATTTGTTGCCTTTCATTAGAATTTTGCAGCTTTTTAAAATTAAGATCATCCATGTGGTTCTCTTTTTGTTTTCTTACTATCAAATTTGGGCACAGATTAACTTTACTATTTTTTTTCCAAGCTCTGGATCAAATTTTGTTAAAGTTTTTTAAAAACTGAAACTAATTTAGTATGATTTTTGTCAGTATCAACAGAGAAATCTGTTTACTACTTAATTTAGAATATGTTCATTATCACATTTTTGTAATGATAATCATATTATTATTACATTGTATTGCTAAGTCGCTTCGGTCCTGTCCGACTCTGTGCGACCCCATAGATGGCAGCCCACCAGGCTCCCCCGTCCCTGGGATTCTCCAGGCAAGAACACTGGAGCGGGTTGCCATTTCCTTCTCCAATGCATGAAAGTGAAAAGTGAAAGGGAAGTCTCTCAGTCGTGTCCAACTCTTTGCGACCCCATGGACTGCAGCCCACCAGGCTCCTCCATCCATGGGACTTTCAAGGCAAAAGTACTGGAGTGGGTTGCCATTGCCTTCTCCACATTGTATTGGCATAGTATTATTATATTATTTCTGGGTTTTGATTTTTATCTCTTCATTCTTAAATATATAAGAAGTATGTCTCATATTTGTCCCAATTTTACTTTAATGTATTAATTGTATAATATTTAAATTTCCAATTCAATATGTAGTATTTATTTTTGTAATCTCCTTTCTCTATTCTTCCCCACTGTTGCTTTTCTTGTTGTGTTACTTTTTGTTCTCTGTAGTTAGGCTGTTTACTTCTGTTACTTCCAATCTGGTAGAAAATACATAAGTTAATCTCTAACACAGAATTAACAGATCTTGTTAAATGTTTTACTTATGTATTTATAATTTTCACTTTCTTAATTTATAAGTGCTGTGTTTGTTATTTTTTCTATGACTCAGTTATCATTGTGGAGAGAATTTTTATTATCTTTATATTGAATAAAAATCTCTAGGTAATATGGATATTCAGTTTAAAATGTTATTAATTTTTACTATCCAGAAGGCTGTTCATGTAGTTTCTGACTTTTAATACCTTGATATTCGTTGTAGCTTACTTCATTTTCAGTTTGTGGTAATGTCCCCTGGATGCTCTGGAAGATGTGGTCTGTATAAGTTACCTAATTGAATATGTATTACTTGAGTCAAACTGAGTTCTGTAACCCTTAACCCCTGGGTCCCTTTCTGCTGTTTTATTTTCTTAGTGTAAGTAGCATGCTAAAGTTTTTTAACTCCTGTTGATTTCCTTTTATAAAGAAAAGTGTAAAAGGTAAATACTATACCTTTTATTGCTACAAAATGATTGGCATATGATTTAGCCATTTATTTCTAATATTTTGTCTTTTTTTCTCTTTTAAAATTTAGGAGTGCTTTATGACCAACAAATACATTTTTTTTTTACTTTACCTAATACAAACTAGATATCTTTGCCTTTAAAAAAAAAGGAGCTTAATCCATGAATGTTATTGGTATAATAACTAATATACTTAGCCATATTCTTGCTTTCTTGCTATTTCCCTTATTTTTTTTCTGTTCTGATAATTATGATTTTTATTATTTTACATTTGATAGTAACTTAGAAAGCAAATAACTTTAGTATTTAAATTTTACTAGTGATTATTTTATGATTATGAAATCCTTAAAATTCTTCCTCTAACTGTTGAAAACAATAACAGTATATCTTCTGATTCTGTGATCCCAGAGAAATTTCACACAAATTCCTTGTACTACCCTAGTTTCCAGAATTTAATTTTTGTTTCTGTCACATGTTATTATTATGTGTTTAAAAGTACAACATTTATTTCTTAAAAACAAGTTTTTTCTATTCAACTTTGTAATTTTGTTTGTACTGGTTATTTCCCGCTAGCTTGTTTGGACGTGTCCAACCTTTTCATTAAGTTATTTACTTTGGTTCTGTGCCTCTCCTCCAAAATACCTTTTAAAGCCTAAGAAATAAAACAGTCAAATGCCACTCAATCTATGAAACTTTCTCCACTTGGGGACAGTTTTATATGGGAAAAATAAAACACCAGTTTTATGAGATTAAATACTCAACTGTTTTGATGTTAGTGGAGGTATATTTTAAAATATCATTGAACAGGAGATTTGGTGCTTATTGGCACCTTCAAGAAATGTTGTATGTTGTTCATTTAGATCCCTGCAGGAATACTCAGCAGTCCAAGATAAGATTTACGGTGCTTTGAGGAACCAAAACTGGGGTAGGAGATTACTTTCAGCTGTTCTTATGCATGGCACTGCGTCAGTCAGTCACATCGGTCATCTCGAGTTCTGGGCTTAGGTATCTTCTCACATACTTCATCCCTTTGTGAGTTTTGTTTGAAGGGTTAATGACACCTTCTGAACATCTTGCATCTGTGGAACTCTCCATACATACACTGAAAAGAATGGCACAGCCTGGCTCTCAAATCTTGCCAGGTGTGCATAGAATTGCTCCACCTTTCCTCAGTCTGGGGCAGTGGGACTCTGTTACATGTTCATTAGCTGTAATAAAACCATGTATTGTTATTTTCCTAATTAGTCATTAATAATAGTTAACTCTGTAATGACAACACAGTTTCAGAGCATGGTAAATATACTGCTGCCTACGAAATCTAATGAAAACACACTGGCTTCTTATATTTTACAAAAGATGATAATCCTGCTAGTATTATAGCCACTCATTCTAGATGCTAGCTTCCTTTCACTTTTTTTTTTTTCTAGTTCTGATTCTTAAACTATATTATACCTAATTGGTAGAAACTTCTAAAGCTAGAGTGAATTGTAGTAATTTTTAAATAAGTGAGGTCCTTAGATATCTTAAGACTGATAGTAAAAAATTTCATTGCATCATTTATAGCAGAAACTTTCTTAGAGCTGCTGTGAATGCTAGGAGAAATCAATGCATGCAGATTGATTTTTCTTAGGTCTTTAAATGTTTAAGCCAGCACCTGGCCTTTGTAATGTTTCTTGGTTGTAGGTAATAGCTGGGAATTTCAGGTGAAGGATTACAACTTCGGAGTTAGTTATGCTACCCCGAATGATCCATTGGATGTGGTTGAAAATGCCAGTCTTAAATGTATTCATGGGATTAGGAAGGAATACTTCTTTGCCTGAAATCTTGTGGGTTAGCTTTAGTACTTACTGTAGTCAGTCTGTATCTTTGAAATATTGAGCTGTCTGACAGCTTAAAATCCTAAGTTTCCTTTAAACTTGAGCCTGGCTTCGGAGGTGAAAGGGGTGGTATGGGGGTGGATTTTATGTAAGGCTCTCTGAAGAGAATTCACTGAAGTGCTTTTGCTGGCAGGACATAAGGAAGGCTGGTAAGCTGCTTCCTCTGAGTTTTTCTTGGGTTTTGCTCTTAGCCTAGATCAACATTTAGTCAGATAATTTACATCAGGGCCACTGGGGTCTCTTGTTGGACCTTGTTGAAGTCATCCTTTTCCTTCCATGAAGAAACGTGGAAGAGACCCAAAAGGAAAGTCCAGATTTTGTTAAGCCATTTGCGCATTAGGAAAAGTCTTGATTTTCTTATTCTCTGAATTCCCAGTTTGATGTTTATTTCTCCTCTAAGTTGGAGGACTTAGTTTTTATAAACATTATTTGATCAAATGTTACCTAATAAGATTTCTTTGTGAATACAGTTAGTTACCACAGATGTATTGAAAATAAATTCTGTGGGAGAATACTGGTCTACCACAGAATCATTATTTCCAGGTTAAATGTAAACATTTAAACAAGCACTGTGAATTACAATGAAGATAGCAGTAGGCAGTAGAGACATGGGGTTAGTCCTCAATCTGTTTGCTAATTCTGAGCAGATTTCCTTTATTTATTTATTTTTTTCCATTCCACACATTGGAGCTAGTTTTACCTGCCTCTACTTAACTCAGAGATCCAATGAGATAAGAGTTCTGACATTGTTTATGAATTACATTCCACACACAGATTTTATCATTAGTATAAATATATTTAATGCAGGTCTTTTAAAACTTGATAAAATATATCACAATTATAAAAGGCATTTAATGAAAAATGAGATGCTTGCTAGACTTTGAAAGCATATGTCAAAAAATAAATATATAGAGAAAGAACGCTTTAAAGACCATGGTGGAAGAGATAATATCTGAGCTTCACAAAAAAACTTTGACCTGAAAAGTGCAGAGAGAATGAGAGTGAGCATTCCAGACTGAGAAAATCTAGTGTGAAAAAGTACAGGCCAGGAATGGACTTGACATGTTCAGGAAATTGAAAGGAAGTGATGTTCATTTTAGGTTAAATTCCCCTTTATTACAAGTATAAAAATGAAAACTTGAAGAGAATGACAGTATTCTGAACTTTTATACCATAGTAATAAGAAAAGGCTCATATAGCTTGCATCTGAATTAACTTAGAATTAGCAGGTTTAACAGTAACTTAGGAGGAAACTAAGTACTTAAGGGCTCAGGAGGATACAGAATAAAATTAGGATCATTTTTCTTGGTTCCATTAGAGAAGACTTCCTGGAGAAAGGGATTTTAGAAGGAAGTGATAAAAGTGGATTTGTAGAAATGTTGAAATAAAAAAAAAGAATGCGTTTTACATAGCGGGGATTTGGGAATAGCTGATTAGATGGTATGACCAAAAGTCAGGCCTGAACTGTAGTCTTTAAAGAGGCACATTAAAGCTACAAGAAATGCTGATTTGATTTCATTCTCCGTTCATCTTGGTTCCTCTTCCCCCATGGTCCCAGAGCCACATGAAAGCCTGCAGCCAAGATGTTTGGTACCTGTTACCTGTTCTACTCTCTGAAGTTCCTTGCTACCCAGAAATAAGGGGCTTGTGTTCTGTTTGACATTTCCCATTTTCTAACCCATGCCCCCCTCTTCCTATCTCCTCACAGAAGAAGTTGTTGTTGTTTTAAATTCCGATAAGACTCCTGATCATTTCCTAGCTTGTTGGTTTCCCTGCCTTTTCTTTTTGACTTTCTCTCATAAAGAATATCTTTCTCTCTCCTTTCAGCCATGGGTGCTTAATCTTTTTTTTACAGTTCAAGACTTCAGAAATTACCTTTCCTCCGAACACCACTGGCTCGTTTCTGGTTTTCATTTAGCGTGTATATATTTCATTGTGTTGCTGTCTCTGTTTATCCTGCTCTGTCTTTCTCTTGCTAGAGTGAGCACATTGTAAAGGGGCTCCGTGTTGTAACTTGCATCACATTGCTTGGGTTCTCTGCAAACGTGGTTGGTGATAACATCACAGACTAATGGTCCATGTGAATTTGACTCACTCTTATATAGATTCGTGGTTTGCTGTTCTGTGTGTTTGTTAATTTTGAATGGAAAATCAGATCTGGGTAAATGTGTCCAACATCCTGTACATGAAAATCAGAGCCAGTAAATGTGTAGAAACTGGTAACAGCTTTGTAAAGCTATGAAACAGCAGAGACTATTTAAGTTGGTCAATAAGCACCATATCTCTAGTTTTTACTCTCAGGCTCAGATGTTATACTTAATACATAGTTGTTGAATGGATGTTGACTTAATTTACTTAAGCTGTTGGTCTTAATTTGGTATTTTAAAATACCTTTAGAATATTTTGAAAAACAGGGTCATTGTCTCCCTAGTGGTTAAAGGATAATATAAAGAATCTCATCATTTTCTCTTAGGAAAAGAAAAACTTGTTTTTTGTTCTTTTTGTTGGTTCTTTTTTTTTTTTTTCTCTCCATAAGAGGACAGAGAGAATAAGATGGAAATCATAGCTGGTGAAACCTGGATTGGAAAAATCTCAGGGAAGATTACCCTCCAAGATTCATGTTAGACTTTTCAAGTGTTTATTTAAGGCTTGCTCAGGTCTTTTTATCTACATTGACATTTTATGCTAAATGTTTTACTTATCTTATCCCCCATATTTCTTTCTACAGCAGCTTACCTGGCCCTATTCAGAAGCTGAGAAAAATGCTAAAGACCAGGACCTTAAATTGTTCATTTTTGACAAGGCTTAAAGAATAAGGGTGAAGGAGCAGTTGTGTGAGGAGACCACTGACACTTTTCTTTTTTCTCTTTTCTTCTTCCTTCAGCTCAAGCCAGGGCAGAACAGCTGCAGGGACAGTGACAGTGAAAGCGCCAGTGGAGAATCCAAAGGCTTCCACAGGAGCAGCTCCCGGGAAAGGCTCAGCGACGTAAGTTAAAAAAAACTGAAACCACCAGACCACACATCCCTTGAGTCCAGTTTCAGTTCACCAGCACATCCCTTCATGTCATTTTGTAAATACCCAAGCATTTTTCCTCTCTCGGCAGACACATATATGAGCCTTGCTTTATAGTATTGTTCTGTTTCCTAGTTTGACTTAAAATGTGTTTTAAAGAATTATAAGGTTGGTTGGGCGTATCTATCAGCTTACAAAAGGATTACAAAAGGAAGTGATAATACTTTTTGGTATCCATGTTACAAATGGAAGAACTAGTCTGGCAGTGCTGCAACTGGGAGATGACGTACTTAAATGTGGGCCTTTTGTCATTTTTTCACCTGTGAGATCTGTAACAGCCCCTTTCTTTGGTTTTATTCCTGTTGGAAGGGATGACTAACCCACCACTTACTTTCCTTCTGATTTCTAGAGGAAAACCCCCGTGAGCACACACTACATGCCTCTTAAGGGGGTCTGTCCACCTTCTAGACCTGTTCTAACCACCCTCCAGGCCCCTGTGCACCAGCAAGGCACAGAACTACTTCTTCCCTCTTGGGGTGGTCTCACACCCCTCCCTAATGTGTCGTAGAGCAGGATCCTTGACCCATCTTTGCACCTGAGAGCAACATTTTAAAACTTTCCTTTAAAATAGATCAAGTAGGGGGAAAATTTTATTCGTGATAGCAAAAAAGGAACATTAACAGGTTGAGACAGTATTGTTTTTTTCCTCCCAACCTGTTTGATTTATTTGCAAAAAACTTTTACTAGAGGAAGAAAATAATTCTACTGTCACTAAAAAAATAATTTGGGTAACCATTGAAGAGCATTCCCAGAAATAACACCATTTTACCTTTTGTGATTAGCATACTCAATTTGGGAAATTTCTGATTCTTTTCTTTTTTCTCTTCTTGTCTCTTCTCATCACTTCTTTCCCTCTCCCTCTCTCCGCCTTCCCTCGTCTTTCTTTCCTTTCTTCCTTCCCCCCCCCCCCCGGAAGCTGCAGATTACCCTTTAGTCACCACAGGTGGTGAGTTCAGGATTCTAACCATCTTTCTTTTTCTTTTTAAATTGAGTTATAATTAATATGGGCTTCCCTGGTAGCTTCAATCTGCCTGCAATACAGGAAACCCTAGTTTGATTCCTGGGTCAGGAAGATCCCTTGGAGAAGGGATAGTATGCTCCTCACTCCAGTATTCTTGAGCTTCTTTGGTGGCTCAGACAGTAAAGAATCCACCTGCAATGCGGGAAACCTAGGTTCAATCCCTGGGTTGGGAGGATCCCCTGGAGGAGGGAATGGCAACCCACTCTGGTATTCTTGCCTGGAAAGTCCCCATGGATAGAGGGACCTGGTGGGCTACAGTCCGTGTGGTCACAAAAAGTTGGACATGACTGAGCGACTAAGCACAGCACAGCAGCATATAATTAATATATAGTATTACATTTGTTTCAGGTGTACAACATAGTGATTTGATGTTTTTTATAGATTATGAAATGATCACCACAATAATCCAGCTTTCATCTGTCACAATACAAATTTGTTATGGTATCATTGACTGTATTCTCTATAGGTTCATTTACATCCCTGTGATATATTTATTTTATAACTGGAAGTTCACACTTAATTCCCTTTACTGACTTTGTCTGTCCATCCTCCCACAATCACCTCTCTACTGTTTGACAGCCACTTGTTTGTTCTCCACGTCTGTGAGTCTGTTTCTGTTTTGTTTGTTCGTTTGCTTTGTTTTGTAGATTCTATGTATAAGTGAAATCATACGGTACGCATTTTTCTCTGTCTGACTTATTTCACTTAGCACAGTATCCTTCAGTTTTTCTGTGTTGCTGCCACTGAGAAGGTTTCATTCTTTTTTATGGCTGAGTTGTCTTCCTTTGTTTGTGTGCGTCAGTGTATAGTATTTTTTAAATTCATTTATCTGATGATAAACATTTAGGTTGCTTCCATATCTTGGCTGTTGTAAATAGTGGTGCAATGAAAGGCGGGATACATATATATATATATATTTTTTGATTTACTGTTTCTGTTGAAGTAGAAGTAGAATTCCTGGATCATATGGTAGTTCTATTTTTAGTTTTTTGAGTAATCTTCATACTATTTTCCATAATGGCTGCACAGATTTACATTCTCAAAGTCCACGCACAGTGCTTCCCTTTTTGCCCACCTTCTCACCACCACTTATTGTTTCTTGTCTTTCTTTTTATTTATTTATTTATTTTTACTTTACAATATTGTATTGGTTTTGCCATACATCAACATGCATCTGCCACGGGTGTACACGTGTTCCCCATCCTGAACCCCCTCCCACCTCCCTCCCCATACCATCCCTCTGGGTCATCCCAGTGCACCAGCCCCAAGCTTCCAGTATCCTGCGTCAAACCTGGACTGGCGATTCATTTCTTATATGATATTATACATGTTTTAATGCCATTCTCCCCCTTCCCTCTCCCACAGAGTCCAAAAGACTGTTCTATACATCTGTGTCTCTTTTGTTGTCTCGCATACAGGGTTGTCATTACCATCTTTCTAAATTCTATATATATGCATTAGTATACTGTATTGGTGTTTTTCTTTCTGGCTTACTTCACTCTGTATAATAGGCTCCAGCTTCATCTACCTCATAAGAACTGATTCAAATATATTCTTCTTAGTGGCTGAGTAATACTCCATTGTGTATATGTACCACAGCTTTCTTATCCATTCGTCTGCTGATGGACATCTAGGTTGCTTCCATGTCCTGGCTTTTATAAACAGTGCTGTGATGAACATTGGGGTACATGTGTCTCTTTCAATTCTGGTTTCCTCAGTGTATATGCCCAGCAGTGGGATTGCTGGGTTGTATGGCAGTTCTATTTCCAGTTTTTTAAGGAATCTCCACACTGTTCTCCATAGTGGCTGTACTAGTTTGCATTCCCACCAACAGTATAAGAGGGTTCCCTTTTCTCCACACCCTCTCCAGCATTTATTGCTTGTAGACTTTTGGATCGCAGCCGTTCTGACTGGCGTGAAATGGTACCTCATTGTGGCTTTGATTTGCATTTCTCTGATAATGAGTGATGTTGAGCATCTTTTCATGTGTTTGTTAGCCATCTGTATGTCTTCTTTGGAGAAATGTCTATTTAGTTCTTTGGCCCATTTTTTGATTGGGTCGTTTCTTGTCTTTTTGATAGCCATTCTAACTGGTGTGAGGTGATAATCTCATTGTGGTTTTGATTTGCATTTCCCTGCTGATTCATGATGTTAACATTTTTCATGTGCATATTGGCCATCTGTATGTCTTCTTTGAAACATGCCTATTTAGGTTCTCTATGTATTTTTTAATCAAGTTGTTTATTTTTTTGACATTGAGTTCTATGAGTTCTTTATACATTTTGGGTACCAACCCCTTATCAGAAATATCATTTGCAAGTATCTTCTCCAAATCAGTGTTACTTTTTTGTTTTGTTGGTAGTTTCCTTTGTTGTTCAAAAAGCTTTTTAGCTTTATATATAGTTCCATTTGTTTATTTTTGCTTCTTTGTTGCCCTTTCCTGAGCAGGTATATCCAAAAAAAATTGGTAAGACTAATGTCAAAGAGATTACTGCCTGTAATTATTTTTTTTCTAGGAGTTCTATGCTTTCAGGTCTTATATTTAAGTTTTTATCCATTTTGAGCTTATTTTTTTATATACCATGAGAAAGTGGTACACTTTCATTCATTTGCATGTAGCTGTCCAATTTTCCGAACACTATTCATTAAAGATACTCTTTTCCCTATCGTTTATTCTTGCCTCCTCTGTCATAGATCAATAGACCCTGTGAGCGTTGGTTTATTTCTGTGATCTCTGTTCTGTTTCATTGACCCACGTGTCCGTTTTTGTTCCAATACCATAGTGTTTTGGTTACTATAGCTTTGTAGTTTAGTGTCAAGTCTGGCAGCCTGATACTTTCAACTTTGTTGTACTTTCTCAAGATTGTTTTGGCTTAAAAATGAGACAGTGTTCAGAGTCTCTGAGTTTCAAGAAGCAGTAGAGTGAGGATATATCATAAAGAGCAAAAACCTTCCCCTTTTGTTTTCTTCTTTTTTAATTCTCTAATTTTCTTGATTATGCTGTACAAGGTGATCCAGTGTATTATAGGAAAAAAATATTATGGCTTATTTTTTCTTTAAAAAATAGAAATTAAGCTTTACTAATATTCAATTTAGTAAGTAAGGAGTAGTTCTTATATATAATTCATAAACAGGTATCTTAGGGGTATGTACTCAAAACTTTTTTTACTGTCCATTTCTCTGTCAGTCAAGGTAGGCAACCCTAAGACACAGAGATCTTCCTGTACCTCTCAGGAAAGATTGTTAAATTTAGGGTGACATTTGATATATGGACTATTAAATTCTTGGGCTTCCTTGGTGGCTCAGTGATAAAGAATCCACCTGCCAATGAAGGAGCCATGGGTTCAATCCTTCGGTTGGGAAGGTTCCCTAGAGAGTAAATAGCAACCCACCCTGGTAGTCTTGCCTGAGAAATCCCATGGGCAGAAGAGCCTGAGTTGGACATGGCCTATTGACTGAGTACACAAGCAAGTTTGTACAAGAATTAAGTGGGATAAACAAAAAGTATAATATTTTTGCAGAACTCTTAATATCTTAGTTATGATTACCTTTTCTTTTAATGTGGTATAGTATCAAATATATAAATAAAGAATACTCAGTCTTTCACTGTGAGTATGAATATATATACAAGAATATTTCCTTGTGTTTATATGTTTCATTGAATTTGTGGTGGAACTGTAAATTTAAAGAAATAGATATTTCTTATCTAATTTGTTAACAGTACTTAATGCTTAAATAACTGTTCTGAGATTTTGTTGTGCTTTTAATATAAGATCATATTGACCCTGGAAATTATTCCAGGATTAGTTAATCATAATTTCATCACAGAGTAGAGAAATGAAAGCGCACTAGGTCAAGGAACAAGAGCACAGGATTGTATGGTTATTGAGATATTTTTTACTGGTTTCCCTAAATTTGTTTTCCTTTTGATCAAAGAAATTGACAAAAGATATTCTGTGATCATGGATAGAAATACTGAGTATTGTTAAGATATCAATACCCTTCAAACCAATCTACAGATTCAATGCAATGTCTGTGAAAATTCCAATGTCCTTTTTCGCAAAAATGGAAAATCGGACACTCCTAATCATATGAAATGGCATGAAGCCCCTAAAAGTCAACACAGTGTTGAAATAAAACAAGTTTGGGAAAGTCACACTTCCCAATTTCAAAACTTACTACAAAGCTACAGTGATCGAAGCTGTGTGGTACTAGAGTTAGTGTAAGCATATGGATCAATGGAATAGAATTGAAAGTTCAGAAATAAACTCATACATCTATAGCAAAGTGATTTTTAACATGAGTTTAATATCCATTTAATTGGGAAAGAATTTTCTCTTCAACAGATGGTGCTGGGACAATTGGATTTTCCCATGCAAAAGAATGAATTTGGACCCCTACATCACACCATGAACAAAAATTAACTCAAAATTAATAAGTGACCTAAATGTAAGGGCTAGAACCATAAAATTCTTACAGGAAAATGTGTGTAAATCTTCATGACCTTGAATTTGCAGTGGATTTTTAGATACGACATCAAAAGCACAAGTAGCTAGAGAGAAAATACATAAGTTGGACTTCATCAAAATTAAAAACTTCTGTGCATCAATGTGGAGAAGGCAATGGCACCCTACTTCAGTACTCTTGCCTGGAAAATCCATGGATGGAGGAGCCTGGTAGGCTGCAGTCCATGGGGTCGCTAAGAGTCGGACACGACTGAGCGACTTCACTTTCGCTTTTTACTTTCATGCATTGGAGAAGGAAATGGCAACCCACTCCAGTGTTCTTGCCTGGAGAATCCCAGGGACAGAGGAGCCTAATGGGCTGCTGTCTCAGGGGTCGCACAGAGTCGGACACGACTGAAGCGACTTAACAGCAGCAGCAGCAGTGCATCAATGGGTATTGTCAGGAAAATGAAAAAAAAAAAAAAAACCCAAAGAGTGGGAGGAAAATATTTGAAAATCATATAATTGATAAATGTTTAATATCTAGAATATGTAAAGACTACAACAAAAAGACAAACAACTGAATTCAATAATGGGCAAAGGACTTAAGCAGATATTTATACGAAGAAGATATACAAATAACCAGTAAGCCCATGAAAAATGCTCATCATTATAGTGATTGGGGAAATGCAAATCAAAACCAGAATGAGATATTACTTTACAGCTACTAGGATAGTTATACTTTGAAGAAAGGAAAATAGCAAGTGTTGGCAAGAATTTAAAGAAGTTGAAACCTTCGTACATGATGGTGGAAATATAAAATGATAAATCCACTGTGGAAAACAGCTTGACATTCCTCAAAAAGCTAAACAGAATTACCATACATGCCACCAATTCTCCTTTTAGGTATATACCCAGACACCAGGTCCTCAAAGAGATACTTATATGCCAGTTTTCACTGCAGCATCATTTATAGTAAGCAAAAGATGTAAACATCCCAAGAGTTCATCAGCAGGTAAATGGATGAACAAAAAGTGGCATATATGGACATGGGAGCATTAGCCATAAAAAAGAATGAAGTTCGAGTCTTGAAAACGTTATGCTCAGTGGAAGAATCTAGACATAAAAAGACAAATATTTTCTGATGTGAAGTATCTAGAATATGCAAGTTCCTAGAGGCAGAAAGTAGAATGGGAGTTTCCAGGGACCGCTGGTAGGGGTAGGAAACTGTGAAAGATGAGAGTTATGGTTTAACTGTAACAAAGTTTCTGTTTGTGGTGAAGAAAGTTTTAGAAATAGATAGTTTTGATAGCTGCATTGCATTATGATGCAACTGATGCCACTGAATTGTACACTTAAAATAAGTTGAAATATTGCATTTTATTTTATATGTGTGTGTGTGTGTGTGTGTATATATATATATATATATATATATTTTTTTTTTTTACCATAGTAAAAAATTAAAAAAAAAAAATACTAGTGCTGTAACAATCCTGTCAATCTTGTGTCAGGTTAGTCTGTGATATACTTTGGGTTTATGTTGCTTATTATTAAAATTCATACTTCTTGCAGCACCATTAAAAGATGAAAGAAGGAGAAATGACACATATGAAAAAAGAAAAGGGAAGAAAAAGAAGTAGGTGGCTTTTAGTGAAATGTTTCAAAACCTCCAGTCACTTATTTCCTTCACATGAATAGTTGTGAGGTTGCAGAGCCTTGCCTCAGGGCCATTGCAATCTAAAATCTTTGAGATGAATGCCTTTGACAAGTCAAGTCACAAAATGACTGTTTTGGGTATGAGGGCAATGTCTACCCCCATAATATTTTAAAGAATAAAGATACTTTCTTTTTTTTTCCTTAAAGGAGAACTAATAATTACTCTAATGACTATCAGAAAATCAGGAGATAGATTCAAAGACCACTACTGGTTTTTGTTTGCTAAAATATCTCCTTGTTGCTGCTTACCACGCTCATGCTTTCATTACTTTCTTGAACATGTGGAAAATAGTTATCACTGTTTCAATGTTCATATTCTGCTAACTGTCATCTGTGTAATTTTTGAGTCTGTTTCTATTGATTGGTTTTTTTCCTCATTATGGATTGTATTTTCTGGCTTTTGTTTGTGGCTGACTGTTTTAAGGTGCCAAATATTGGGAATTTTTTTGTTTTTGATGAGTGCTGGATATTTTTGGTTTTCATAAATATTCTTGAGCTTTTTTTCTGGGATACAATTATGCCACTTGAAAATAATATTTTTATTTCTTCTGAGGTTTGCTTTTATGCTTTTCTGGCTGGAGCATCCAGAACAACCTTTAGGACAAAGCTTGTTTTTCCCCAGTGCTGAAGACTCTGCCTAATTCCTGATGTGGACAAGGTTTTTCCACTCTGGCTGGTGGGAGTGCCAGTTATCCAAGGCTCTCTGTGACTCTGACAGTCGTTCTACCTGCTCCTTCCCGGTGGTCATTCCCCTTGCCTTGGGTACTTTTGTCTCATGGATGTGCTGATACGGACTCCGGTGATGACACGAGGAAAGATGTCTCCTGGTTTCCTGCTTTTCTCACTGTGAACCTGACTTTTCTCCCATCCTCTGCTTTGCTAATTTCAGCTGACTTGGCTTCTTCTGACTGTCAACTCTACCTTCTCAACTCAGGGATTCTTCTGGGATCTACCTGGGTTACCCCCAGCCACCCTACATGGCATGAAAACTCTCTCCAGGAACTATGCTGGGGCAGTTGTAAGAATTATTTTGTTTTCTTTCTGTCTCTCTAAGATCACTACACTGCTATTGCCCAGTTTCTTAAAAAGTTTGTTTTTTTCACACATTTTGTCTAGTTGTTTTAGTTACTTAAAGCAGGAAAGTGAATTTAATCCCTGTTAGTTTACAATGCCCACTCTAGATTTTAAGCTGAGATGAAATTCTCTTTCAGTCTTCCACTCACTGGAATGATATTTTTAGAAGCTCTGGAAGTTGAGACTTACCTCAAGTGCCTCTAATCAAGATAACTATGTTATTCCAGCTTTGTTTCTTTCTTTTTTTTTTTTTTCAATTGGACAGGCAAAAAGATTAAGAAAAAAGAATTCCAGTGTGGCTGGAGAATTTGACTCATGGGTAAAGCTCAAAAACCAAATGTGCTTGGCTTTTCCAAATTATGTATCCCCACAGCACATTGCCAGGAGGGAATAGTAGTCTACAGGGACTCTCACATTGTCCACATCAAGGAGAAACAGTAACTTGTTTAGATTAGTCACTAAGGAAAAAGTTAAGGGGAATAATTGACTATATAAATATTCATGATGAGTTATTCAGAAGGGAAAGTATTGCTTCTAAACTTAAACAGTATTTTGTAACTGAGGAAGTTGTCAAAAGTCTTGAGATAAACTTACTTAAAGACTTAACACATAGAACAAAACCTCAAATTTTAAAGTGATCATGGGCATTTGTTACAAACAGATAAGTTTTAATAGCTAGTTTGCTGTTTATTATCCATGTGACCTTGAGCAAAAAATTTGATCTTTCCAAGCCTTGGTTTCTTATTCTGCAAAATGGGGGTCATTTCATCTACCATGTAAGGTTTCTTTTAAAAATTACCTGGTACCATGTGTTTGAATTACTTTAACAGTTCTTGGCACATTCACTGTGCTCAAAAATATTTATTCCCTTCTTTTACATCAGGTTTATACTTACCGTAGGAGCCTTTTCTAAATTTTCTGATTTGAATTCCCTTGTAGCTGGCAGTTCCACGACACCTGCTTGTCTCAATCGTGACAAACACCGTTTTCCTCTCAAATAAAATCCTCCTTATACTCTGTTTTCTCAAACCTGAACTCTTTTATTTCCCTATCTCCATACTGGATCTCAGAGCTATTACCTTCAAACTTGAACTGTTTTCCTTCCTCTTCCTGTTTAACGTAGTCACTGTATTTCTGAGGAAGCATTTGGCTATGATCATCTTCACCTTTACGTGACTGATGTTCAGATGCCCTTATCATTTCTTACATAGATGATTACCGTGATTACTGTGGCCTCCCAGTGATAGAATCTGACCCAGCTCTGTTTTCTTTGCCCTGTTACTCTACAAAGCTTCCACAGTTGTTGTTTTTTAAAAATATTTATTTACTTACTTTCTTTATTGGTTGCACCAGATCTTGGTTTTGGCATGCAAAGTCTTAGTCATTCATGTGGGATCTAGTTCCCTAATCAGGGATCGAACTTGAGCCCCCTGCGTTGAGAACATGGAGTCCCAGCCACTGGACTGGATAAGTCCCAACAGTTGTTTTTCTGAGAGTCAGAACTCACTATTAAACCATCTTGTTTAAGATCCTGCAGACAAAGTCCCACACTCCTGAGGCTATTAGCAGAATCTTCCACCAGGATGTATGAAGCTACCTCTTCATCTTCCCTTTCTTCCCCTACTTCCCTGTGGTTTATACCTTCTACTTGTTTCTTCTGGAGTACTCTTTTTTTTTTTTTTTTCTTCTTCTGTAGCCCAATTTCACTTCTAGCAGACTCTTCCTGCCACCACCCTGTGGAAATAAACTCCTTTAATGCTTTATTCATATAACTACATGGATGTGACTAATCTATCTCTGAAAGAATTTGGGGTCAAGATTTTAATTGTGAAAAGGCAGACAAATATTTCATACTTTTAAAATGTTCAAGATGTTAAAAGAATTGAAACATTTCAAGTTAGGTCAAAGGGGAATTCTCGTAACTATTATGCAATACAATTCTCTAATCTTATTGCTCTGTAGCTCTTTAGTTCATTTAATACCACAGTTGATGCATTTTTTCTGCTGCTTTTTGAGATGTCCCTTCTCCTATCTCGAATCTCCCAGGTTTCCGGGTTTTTACTGGTTTGTCTAGCCCACTGTCCCAACACCCATCCATCTGTGCAAGCATCTGTCCTAGCCTCCTTTCTTCCCACCCAGCACCCAAACTTTATTGCCAGGTTTACTAGTTACTATTAAGGAAGAAACGGTCACAGTCCACACCATCAATGAACTTCCCTGTATTTAAGTAGAAAATCTAATCCAGACCTGTTACAGACTCTTGGTATTCTGTTTCTCCTTTCTTTTCTTTTTCTATTTTTGCCATATTTTCATTTTCCCTACCATTTTGTTTATGTCTTTTGCATTTCCTGTATCGTATTTTTCTGTGTTTTCTTGGATACACCAGTGTTTCGATTGTCCAGGAATATTTATCTAATACCTTCTAAGTGTCAGGTGTAGTTCTGGACACTTGAGGTTGAGTGGGGAACAAGATGAAACCTTTGGCTTCATGAAGCTTCTACTCTATTGAGGAAGGCAAACAGCAAACCTGAGAGCAAACGATAACGTTATTTTTGATGGAATACATTTTACGAAGTAAACAAAGCAGTAGTGGGGGGTGTGGCAGGGTGTTGCCACTTTAACTGGAGTAATTGAATTAGTCCTTTTTGTTTGGTGATGTTTAAACTGAAGCCTGAATGATGAAACGGGGGAAGAATATTGAGGCAAGATAAGTGACAAGATCATGGCCTTGACTCAGGGGTAAGCCTGACATGTTTAAATGTGAGGGGTGGGGCAGGCTTTTGTGGCTAGAGCAGAGGGAATGAATACAGGAGCTGATCACATGATATTTTCTAGTTCATAGTAAGGCGGCTATAGACTCTCTTGGTTTCCTGGGCGTCTGTATGCATAATCTCAAACCAGGAAACTTAAAACAATAAATTTATTATTATCTTGTAGTTTTTAAGGCTAGAGGTCCAGCATTAAGTATTGGCAGGGCCATGATTTCTCTGAAGTCTCAGAAAGGAGTCCTTCCTTTGCTCTACTGGCTTCTGGTTGCTTCTTAAAATCCTTGATGATACTTGGCTTATAACCACCTCACTTTAATGTGTGCCTCTATTCACATGGCCTTTTACTCTATTTGTAGCTCTGTACATCTGATTTCCTTATAAGGAGAGCAGTCATTGGATTTAGGTTCCACCTAAATCCAGTATGACCTCAACTTAATTGCACCTGCAAAGTCCCTGTTTCCAAACAAGTTCATTTATATCAGTCAGGGTTCTCAAGAGAAACAGAGTCATAAAATGTATAGACTTGAACAGTTATGGAGGTTCACAAGTCTCAAAATGTACAGTCAGCAAGCTGAGGACCTAGGAGAGCTGATGGTTAGTTCCAGTCTGAGCCCCAAAGTCTGAGAACCAGAAAGACTGGAGGGCTTGACACCCCAGAAAAGTCTATGTGTCAGTCTGTCTGAGCCTGAAAGTGGCGGGGAAACTGTTTCACTTTGAAGGCTGAGTCAAGGGAATTCCCTCTTAATTTGAGTACAGCCATCCCTTATGTTCTATTAAACAGATTGGATGAGGCCCACTTACATTATGCTTTACTTACAGTATGCTTTACTCATCCTGTTAGTTTAAATGTTAAACTCATCCAAAAACACCCTCAGAGTAACACCCAGACTAACATTTGAGCAGATATCTGGTTACCCAGTGGCACAATGAAGTCAATGCATAAAATTAACCCTCACAATCACATTCTTAGGTTCCAAGAAGGCCCTGTAATTTTAGGGGGACACTATTTAACCTACCATATAAGTGAATATTTAAAAAGCCTCTCAAAGGTGTTAGAAGGAATGTTGTAATTTTTATTTTAAAATGTTTACTTTTCCTTTTATGTGAATAACTGCAGATAAAAATGAGAGCAAGAATGAAATTAGGGGGAAAAGCCCGAAGGCTGCTGAATAGAGATGAGAGCTGGTAACAACTTCAAATGGATTGTAACAGGTTGAAAATTGAATTTGGAAGTGACCGTTTCCACCCGTGATGTTTTTTCAAGTTGTGCCCACGTTTTTACTTCCACTAGTGGTTCATTTCTCTATTTATATATATTTTTCATCTTTATAAGTTATCAGTAATCTTTATCTCCAAGGCACATTTCTTAAGATTAAAATTTTAGGTTCTTTTAATTGTCATTGTTTTCTAAAACACTACAGAAAACAAATGAACTCGTCTTGTGACCTTTGTAAGAAATATACTTGGCCATGTGATTCTTAGCATGATCCTTCTACTTTTCACTCCCAAGAAGAAAAAGTATAACATGAGGGTGGATAGGCAGGGATGTCAGACACGCATGATAATTTGGAAGAATTTTAAAATACTGTATTTAAATTAGCCCTAGGGTCAGAGCTTACATTTTCCTCTGGGGTGAAGCACACATCTATCACATGCTTAGGGAGCCATAATAGTAGCCATGGCCTCTCTGTGTAGATCTCTAATGAAGGGAGTACATCTATTTTGGATGGATAACCGATTTTTGAAATCCCTTGTTCCAGGTAAGATGTTAAAACAGAAATTTTAACTTCATGGGTTTAATGAGTAGCTTCAATAATAGCTTAGTAACAGAGATGGAAAGCAAGTCAGGTGGGGGGCAATGAGAGGAGTAGAATGAGCATGCATTCAATGACTGTCTGCTGGCGGACTTGAATGTCAACAGCAGCATCCTCCTTCCTGGAAAATGTCTTTCAGCGATGCGCCCCATTACTGTGTCTGCGGCCCGCGCAGCTCGGAGACCGAGGCACAGTGTGTTTGTAAGAAAGCTCCTCTTTACAACTTAATGAGTTCGAGGTAGGTGATTTGCGGAGATTGCTGGAACAGTGGTCAAATCTGGGAAAAAACAAAAAAACAAATGCAAAGACCATGTTAAACAGGAGATAGCTTATAATGAGCCTGGAAATCACATATCCGATAGCCAACTGTCTGGAATTTCTTCATACTCTTGTCTTCTCGTGGAAACCACTAAATACTTTTTCTAACTCTGTTTTCTCAGTCCCTCTATACCTCTCATTTCTATGTAATACACAGAAAATATGAATGAATTGGCAACTCTATCACTTAAAGAAATAAGAATTTCTTAAAGAAATAAGCCTTTTTCATTATTCAACAAACATATTTGCCTAAACGTGTGTATATGATTGACTTCAAATGCTTTTAAATTCAAGGATGCTTTTATTTATTGAATTAAAAAAACTTAGTTTTTCAAGCCTCATTTTGACTTATACCCTTTTTTAGATTCTGTGGCCACTTTTGCTATATAGTTTGGACAATGTATGCAGTCTCTGTCCAAGCAACAAAAATGGAAGCCCCTTTCCTCTCATTATAAATTGGGGAAGCATAGAAAGTTAAAATTCAACTTGATTTCATCAAATGGTTCAGTGGTCAGGACATCATCACCTATCTGCTTTCCTGAGCCCTTTCTTCATGTTGTCTGTCTCCTGTAACATGAGAAAACAATAATAATTCCTAGATGCACATTTGTAAACAAATAGCTATAGAAACATAAAACATTTCTAACAGTAAAAAAGCTATTTTTAAATACTTATTTCATTTTTATAGGATAATCTGGGACTTTCCTGGTGGCTCAGGTGGTAAAGAATCTGCCTGCAATCCCTGGGTTGGGAAGATCCCCTGGAGAAGGGAATGGCAACCCACTCTTGCCTGGAAAATCCCATGGACAGAGGAGTCTGGTGGGGCCACATTCCTTGGCGTCACAAAGAGTTGGACACAACTGAGCTACTAACACAATAATGTAGCATAATCTATTGTTGCCCATGGTTTAAGTTGTTCATGGAATTTGTGACTTGGAAAAATGTTAAAACTATCAAATATTTTCAGCTTTTAAATATATACTTAGATTAAGTATAAATGACAGAGACTTTTCTGGATTTTTGGTTAGCAAGGCCTGAGGCATGTGGTATGTGACCTGAGTGTCAGTGAAACCCTGCTTCTCTGCCCTGTTGCTGGTCTCAAAACTTCTGCTATACCTCTGTCCGATGGTGAAGGACCAGGAGTAGCATCCCACTGAACACAGGGCCTTAGCAGATTCTTGGGCTTATAGAACTGGACCAAGGAGAAATCACTTTACTTCAGAAACGTTTCTGTTCAAGTTTTCCAGCAATGATTGAAGGGAGCTGGCAATCGGCCAAGAAAAATATAGTGGAGAAAGGAGTTAGAGGGGAGGAAATGTCAACGCCATGGACATTTGGCAAAGTAGATTAGAAGAGTTTTTCTATGAACTTTTCTGCTAGGTCCAGAAATTATAGCTGAATGCCACACACACACACACACAAAAAATGGTGAGTTCAAATGTGGGTAGCCTCTGACTCTCTAGTTCTATATGCTTTCTAGCAAAAGTTGAAACTCCAGTGGACCTTTCATGTACATGAGGATCTTGGGTCTGTTCCTTCATGTGTCTGTCTGTGCTCGTGCGTGCATGCATGCGTGTGTATGTGAGGGGGGTGTTGTAAGGCAGGGTTCTTAAATGCTTTGTTGCATTATGTTAATTCCTCGGCAGTGCAATCAAATTCATGTCGTAATTAAAGCTGTCAGTTGGAAGGCAAGCCAATCGCCACGAAAACACAGCATAACAAATGAAGTGAAATGATTCTGCGTGTAGCTATACAATGCTTCGCCAGGCATGAAATTAAATAAGTAATTTGATGTTGACATCAGAAATTGAAATGATACCCACTGTTCCCTCATTCAGTCAGACCTGCATAAACAATAGCCAGAACAAATATGCACAACAAAGCTCTCTTCTCCACCCAGCTCCCTGAGTAATGTACAATATATATGCAAAATGAGTATAACAGAGCTTCCCGGGACCTGAAGGATGTCATTTTCTTGGTATACAATAAGATGATATGTATGTGGGGGTGGGGAGGTGGGCTTGAAGGGGTCCTTCTGCTTCTGGGATAAAAAATACATTTGCAGAAAGGGGGGGGAAACACTGAAATAAACAAATCCCATGCTCTCTCTGAGTAATTCATTCTAAAATGAGTTTGCCTCCCAGGGGCACAACTCCAGGCTGGTGGAGATCTAACTTGGCTTTTGCCTTCCTGTGTTCTGCCATGGGTGGGGGAGTGGGGGTGGTGGGTGCTGAAAACAGGTGATGCCATCACATGGCTAATCATTGCTCTGAGGAGCTGTCTCCATGACTACTGTTGCTCTCCCTACGTACCGTTTATAGGAGCACAAATGCAGCAAGGTTTTTGAAAATCCAGTGTCCAGGATCACATATCTAGGTTCTTTATTCCCCCAAGCCTGTCTGGAACACTGAGGGGAAGAAAGTTTTGCTCCAGGTGCTGAATTTAGGAATGCCCTGGAGCTTAATGTCCTTGTTTGATACAGATGCTCTTTGTACTTACAGCACCATTATTTCCTTTTCAAAACTGATATAAAATCAAGAATCATATCTATATTTGGAGATATGATTTTTGGAGATGTTAAGTTCACCTGAGTCCCATCCCCATACAGTCTAAGCATTCATCGATTTATACATACATTAATTCAACTAATACTTACCAAATGCCTCCTATGTGCAAGGCATTGAGCTAAGTGCTAGGGAAACCAGGATGAGTCAAGCAGAGGGTACATGCTACCTGTGGTTTGCAGAGCAGGGACCAGGCATTTAGGTAGAACAGTTAGAGGTTACCCAAGTAACTGTTGCATCACCGTGGAAGTCCGTTCCCTGTAGGTGGAAGGTGTAACAACCGGCCCAAGCCTGGCAGGGAGAGGCCTTGCTGGTACAAGGATTCCTTGCTGAGACCTGAGGAGTGTCTCAGTGTTAGCGTTCTTTTTGTTTCAAGCTTATCTGGGGCCTCTCTCGTTCATAAAGAGGACACTGCAAATTAAAGAATTTGTAATGAGAGGTTTTAGGGGGAAAAAACAACACAGACAAGTTTAAAATTCAAACCAAGTTCTTTTTTGGGTCTCTTTCCCCTATGAAGTGATGGCCCAGGTACGTCTCAGCATCACTGTTTTTTAGTTCCCTTTGTGTGAGAACTGTGGAAGCCTAAACTGATAACTTTGGTGACTAAAACCTTTAGAAGAATGGTGCTTTTCACCACTTCCCTTTACCCACACATTCTTTGCATTTTAGTCTACTAATTATGTTTACAAAATGTCTCAGTTTTGAAAAGCGCTCTGTGTGTACTAACTGGTGCCTTGAGGGAATAAGCTGGCAAGTAGGTCACACACTGGAAAAGTCATCCAAACCCACTGGGCTTTTTATTTTCAAGTCAGTCTGGGCTCTTTCCTCTTGCCTGCCCCTTTGCGGCCACAAAACTGAGTAGCTTGAGACCAGGGCATTGAATGTCAGCAAGTCAGGGAGGCAGGCTGATGCGTGTCTGTTTAGTCTCAGTGCAGGGCGAAATGCCATCATTAATTCATTACCCAGCTGCCTGTCAAATAAATTGGCAATTACGTCCACCGCAGAAGCTTGGAATTCAGTAAATAGCACGTTAGCATCTCTGAGTTGTTGAGAGATGTAAAGGGGAAAATTAAGCAACACGGTGTTTGTATCAGTAGCAGATGACAAGGGGCCGCGTATACAGGCGATGTGGTGTCGTGATGAAAAGCCTGCGAAGAACTGGTAATGAGCTGTGTGGATTGGAACGTGTTAAAAACCATTGCTGATTTTCCACTTTGTTTTTATGCTTTCTTGCAGAGTTCAGCTCCTTCCAGCTTGGGAACAGGCTACTTCGTAAGTTTTATCTCAACTTCCACATGTGTGCCTCGCGCTGGCATTCATTTTCTTGTGTAATATATACTCATTAGGATGTGAAAAAAAAACGTCCAAGAAATTCCCTCTCAGTCCTGAAGAGCAGACTGATGTCCATCTTTTAACTGAGAGTTGTTTTATTTTTAAAATATATCACCTGCTGGGCACTAGGGTTCACAAGTCAGTCTCAAAAATGTGTCTGGTTCCTAGCACCCAGCACGTTTGCCCCTCACCTGGCAGAGTAAGGAGATACAGGGAATCCTGCTTGACCTGTGCCACCTTTCCTGAAAAATTGGTTTTTTAGTGAGAAGTGTCAAGTGCAAGTGGTCAAGTGGAAGATGGAATTCAATTTATGCAATGAGGTATACATGTTCTTTAAGATCCCTTGAAGAACTGCCCCACTTATGCAATGAATTGCCATATTTTAATTTTTTTGAGAGGTGACTGTATGCTTTCCCTCACAGTCTGAGTAGGTGGCCTTTAGATTTTTTCCCCATCAATCATCAAACTTGTCATTTTATTGACTATAGGTGTATTATTTAATTTTAAGACCTTATTATCTGTCCTTTGGGAAGTGTGTGGATGGTGATACACCTCAGGGCTTAGCCCAATATTTCTCATTCATGAAGAAATTGTCACTTCCATTCCTCTTATCTATAGCTAAATTATCCTTCTTGGATTCAGTAATGCTTTTCAAAATATAAATAAATAAGAATTACACATAAACGTTATTTACACAGTGGGATAACATGCCCATGTAGACATTTGTTGTGATATTTAAAGGAATTTGAAGGAATCTTATTTATGTTCTGAGTGATGAACACAGATACTCTAATATCTGCTCAGCATTTTCAGGGAAAATAATGAAATCATGAAAATAAAGTGGAAAATGGTTACTGATTCTGTTGTGTTGCCTTTAAATTTCTCCCCCCTAAAATGCTAATTACTTTGGCTTTCTTCTGCCCACACATTTCTCTCCTTACATTTACATTAAATCCATGAAAACAAGCATCTTTTCATTGAATAATAAGTCTTTTCCAAGCTTAGATGAAGTGGCATTTATTAAATGTTGATTTTTTTTTTTTCTGGTCTTAGCCTATGATACAAAGAGAAAGGGTTGATGATTTCTTGTTACCTGCTTCATACAGTCAGCACACTTATCCTTACTCCTTATTGTGGTTGAATATTCATGCTTATAGAAACAAGCAGGATGCTGAAACAAGATCCTGCTTCAGCAGCCGAAATAACAGAAGTAGTCCCATCTGCCATCTCTTCACACCAGGCTGGATGTGGGTTGAGATGCTGGAAGTAAAATCTGGAGCCTGCCAATGTTTATTCTCTATCCAAAAGCTAAATCCCCCCTCTTTACTTTCTTCAGCAGAAGGAGGCCAATGCCACTGACTCAGCCTCTGATTACTTCCAGACTGAGCATTCAAATATATATATATATATATATATTATTGTCAGTAAGAGCACTCTGAAAGAAGACAATCACCTCTAAAAGTACTGAGAATTTTATTATGCTTTTGGTCACTTACTTTTCTAATTCCAGGAATGTTTATTTTAATTGTGTAACAATAGGTTCTTATGAATCAAAAGTCTTTTGCAATTATAAATCTCAAATACTTTTTACACTTACACAGAGCTGGATGAGTATAAAAGGTTTTTTTACGTACTTTAGAAAAATTATTCTTAATATTACTTTGCTTATATATAAAAATCTGTAGTATTATTAGCTTACATCGAGGAGATACATACCAGATGTAAGTTCAGCTCTCAGCTATGACAAAAATGTTCTACATAGAATGTGTTTCCAATAATGGGATTATTATGTTATGAAAGTGCAAAATCCATTGTTATTATTGCCAAGTCCTCATCAAAAAGCATCTTCTGTTTCAGTTTCTATCTCAGCAATATCACATGTAATATTTAATTTCAGGTACTAACTGAAGCATTGGTGAGTTTCACACTTCTAAGTGCAGATAGTATATTTACAATTTTTAGTGATTTCATGCCAAGGTATTCTTTGCACTGTTCTTTATGATCTATGATGTCATAATGACCTTTACCTAAGTCTATAGTGAAGGCTCAGCATCAGGTAAGTGGAATGATGATATTTCAACTTTATCCTTAATCCTCTTCAGCATCACTTTGAAGTGTGGGGAGAAGCAGATTACCTGCAGAGTCAATGAGCTATTAATGCAATTGAACCATAGTGTGAATCCTAGTATAAGAAAACTGAAGGCACTCACCTCTTCAGTTTAACAACGTGAAAATGTTTTCTTAAATACTCTCCCCTTGCCCCAACATTACTCTAACTTCAGAATCTTCTTTGATTTAGACTGTATGCCCCTGTAGAACTTTTAGTGAACTAAGGTAGAATGCCGATCATTGTGTATGCTAATAAAATAGATGCCCACATAACTGTATGCACTTGCAGGTATATATGTACACATGTGTGTGTGTACCTTACCCACAGCCAGTATGTTTTACTTTCTTTCGGTTCTTTTCATTAAACAGTAGTAGTAACTTAAAGGCTTTGAAGAATAGACTTTTGTTTCTGATGAAATTGTATTTGTTTATACCTCCTTGGTTTTGTGTTTCATAGATGTCTGCTTAGGTCTGTCACTTTTCCAATCCATTTATAAGCTGAAGATTCGAGAAATGAGAACAGCAGCTAAAATCAGTATTTACATAAGCATATTGCAAAGAATTCTTAAAGTAGACAAAATAGAGAAGGATTGGAACAAACTTTTCACATTTTTGGGAGCTTATGAATAATGTGGGTGTTATACACACAGAGAGACATACATATATATTCATTACATACTCATGCTCAGCTCATATTCTAAATATAAATGGAAGTATAGACTAGTTGGAATATATTTGCTTTTTTATTTTTTTGGCAAGAGTACCAAAACTTGTTGGAGTGTGTAGGATTTTCTTTAAAAAAAAAAAACACACATTAATGCAATGAACACATTTTTCTTTTCAATTTAAATGTTTTGGCCTATATTTTCTTCTTTTACATGTATTTGAAGTTTTATTATGCATAGCATATAATTAAGAACTTAGAGACAGTGCGATATAAAGACTACTTGTATGACCTTGGATGAATTCTTTCTTGTCTCTGAGTCTGTTTCCTCATCTTTACCTACCTAAGAGAGTTGTGAATATTAAATGAGGTAAGATATTTAATGCACACAGAGCAGCTCTCAATAATAGGAAATAATACATGTTTTCTTCTGTGATCCCCACTGTATAGTGTGATGGAATAAATGTGGCCTCATTAAGTGGTTGTGAAATGTTGTGATGGAGATGTACCACTGGAAATTCACAATAAAAAGTAAACATTGTAATTTGTAACTGTAGGAGAGGAATATTTTGTTCTCATTGCATACTTTCTTGGGAGGCTAGGGTTTTGTGTTTGGTCAGCTGTATACCAGTTTACTGTATATACAAACATAAAATTCCTTCCCTGTCATTCTCTTTGCTCATGATGAGGTCAGAATGAACTATTCTGTAGGCCATCCACATATTGGGTGTTTTAATTTGTCTGTTAAAGTTATTTGTTGATTTTTTTCCCCTCAGACCTGAGACATTTAAAGACTGCTGATAGCTCTTTGGGTTGGGCTGAGAGTAGGAAGGAGATGGCTTATAAGGAGACTTGAACTTGGCTTAGTGAACTGTTACATTAAAATTAGAAAGGTGTCAAACCAAGATTTTATGACTGTGACACTTCTTTTACTTGGGATAGAAGTCTCAGGAAAGAAGAGATTCCTTTTTAGGAACATAATGAGTTTGGAAGTTAGAGTACATAGTTAGAAACTTAATTATCTTCAATGATAGTTTAAAAGAGGTGGCCAAAATAACATGAAAAACAAAACATTGCCACCCAAATTTAAATTTACATTAAACCAGTAATTCCCTGTAATAACTTCAGTATGTCCTGAAAAGGCAACTGTGGCCTTATCACAAAATGTCTTTGAGATGTAACTGTTCGTGTATTCAATAATATCCCTAAATGACCCCTCATAGTTACCCAGTAATTCACCTAAGTACGTTTGAAATAGCCTCAGAGATTCTCTGTATCCAAAGTGAGTACAAGTTCACTAAAGTGGTTAATTATGGGATATGTAATATAAAAATTTAATGAATATATTATTCTGATTATAATAATAAAAGCCTTGGAACCTATCAGTCACCTTAAAATCTAGGACATTGCTAATGATTTTGGAGCTGTATGTGTACTATGCAGAAACACTGAGCAAATGAAATCAGTTGTCCTTCGGAATGGTATATTTGCCACCGTTTTGAGCTGTAACCTTTAAAATACTACCCTGAACTATATTTGCCTCCTAGAAAGTAACAAAACTAGAATCTACACTTAAGTATTGTGTTTTGTTAAGATTGGGAACCACAGGACTATTTATACTGGAGGGTTGCTTTATAGCTGTGCTCTGACAGATTCTTCAACATAGTCACCGATAAACTCTAATTTCAAGGGACTTAGACTAAAATTGTAATTCTGTTTTCTATTTCCCACTCTTACCTTTTTAAAATGCTTTTGATTGGTTTTTAACACTCTGACTTTCAGAGTGGGGTCTGTGAGCCATGAGCGGCATACTCTGATTAAGTGAACACTACAGTTTAAATTTGGGTGAGCAGACATTTCATCATTTGTAGAATCTGTGAGTGAGATGACTCTTCTTGCTCACCCTGTGGAAACTGTCTTCTGTGTCCACACTAGTTTTACCTTCCTTGTGAAGTACAAGGTAATCAAGAAATTTGGTGAATAAAATAAACAGAAAGGATGAGTTGGTGTCTCCAGTTGCCACCAATCCCATAATATTCTCATTTTCTGAACTTTTCTGTGAGGGAATAGACTAAGTATTTTTAAACATCTACAGGAATCTTTGTGGTTGGCTGTTGCAAACTAATTACGGAGGTAGAATGAAAATTCAGGTACTCCTCCTGGATGTGGGAATAAGCCCTGAGCCTGGTCTCCTTGTCTTCTCACCTCCCTTCTCTGGCGCCTCAGATTTGGAGAAAGTAAATCACTTTAAAAAATATGATTTGAGAAAAGAAAATGATTTGAGGGGAAAAAAAGATTTTACCAGCCACTGGACTAGATAATTGCTAAAGGGCCTTTGGTTCTCTATATTCCAAGATCTGTAATTCTGTCTGCCCTGCATCTAAGTGTCTGCCCCAGGGATCAGCCCTTCCAATTGGCTTTGCTGCCTTTCTCTGCTGTCCTCTGAGACACAGGAGTGCAAGGCCATAGTCCCTTTACTGCTTAATGAACACCACTCTTCAGTTGAGCGACCAAGTCTGCCTTTCTTTGAAACTAACAACTGTGAACAGTATTTTTATATTTGCATTCTTTAGTTACATAAACGCATAGAAATAGGCTATAAGCTTATTCTGTCCCACAGCTAGTATATCCCTATTTGGTCATAGAGATGATGCAGTATAAGGCCTTTAGCAACGTAAGCGGAGTGCATTGACAGTCCCAGAGGGAACATACAGATCACTGTCATGGAATTCAGAAAGTAGCATTATTTATTTTTTTAAAATCTGTTTCCCAACATTGGCTTTAAGGGAGATTGTCTTATCCTTGTTGGGGATTTCCAAATTACAGAAATGTTGAATGAGTTGGTATGAGCAGTATAAACTAAACCATGGGCAGTGTGAAACCCCAAGGTTTAACTCTGACTACCCACACAACCTTTATTTTGATTGATTTAACTGATCTGGAGTTTCATGGACTATCAATCAGAAGAATCTTTCAGATCAAAGACTCATTCCTTTGTTTAACTGCTTTAAAAAATATTTTTCCTGAAATTGTAAATGAAATGCTTCCCAATCCATTGCATAAAGAACTTAGAGCTTGGTGAAATACCAAGAGTACCATTTGAAAAGAGGTTAAAAAACACAACTGGGGCTTGTTAAAAAGGAAAAGTGCTATTTTAACTCCAAGTGTCACATTTTCCTATAGTCAGTTCTAGCAGTAAACAAGAGTTATTGGAGGCTTAGATGGTTTGAGACACTTCACTTATCTCCTAGTACTTGACTTCAGAAGCCAAACATTTAAAATGCATTTTGCTTGTGCAAAAATGTTTATCCATTTAAAACACAATATCGTTTTAACAAAAGCGCCCTAGTGACAAGCTGTTTAGATACAGCACAGTTAATAAACTGTCAGGTCCAATACACGTATACTTGAAAAGACCAACACAGATACCCAAAGATTGGCGTTATAAATCACTGTTAACAAACCTAATTTGCTTACTAGGCTAATGAATGATCTCCAATCTTCTTGTTGTAATTAGCTTCACTAACAGTCATGTTAAAAGGACCTGCCTTATACTACATACACTATACGTGATTTCTTTTCTTTCATATTTTCAATATTTGGTTTATAGGGTGCAAACAAAACAAACAAAAAGGACTTTCAGTCTCTCTTGACCACTCCCTGGTAATAAATTTAGATTGTAGCTTGGAGTGGAAACCTTGCCAAAGGTGATGACTGTCTATTAGGGGCTTATAAACTGTAATGTACTCTTATATTTGCAATGGAGTGGTGAAGCCAGATAATTGCAGTGTTTCCTGTCTAAATGTGCTGCTGTGTGTAGTGGCCTCTGATTTTAAGGAGCCATTAAAAATGCAGCAAGGCATAACAGCTGTGGTTCCCAGTGTACTTCTAATATTTCATATGTTCATTGCATCTCATAAAATCTTGCCCAGACCAACAAATGACTGTAAGTACCACTGAAATGCTCCAGAAGGAAATTGGGGAGAATCTGAATGATTACAGAGACCAAGACAGAACTCACTCAAGCCCATGGTGGGCCACATTTCTCAAATAACTCCCCAAAGTTCTCCATTTCCATTTTAGTTTCTATGGAAAACATTCACATTTTATCTCTTGCAAGATGCTCCTGTAAGTAACCTACTTTTGTGGGAAATAGTCCTGACTTTGCAGAGGGAAGGTAGGGCTGTATCCTGTGCAGAGAGAATCATAGTAAGTGAGCATCTCAATCCTAAACCCAAATGAGGCAAGAAATTTGGTTCCTTTAGAATTTATTTAAAATATATTTTAAAAATGACTTGGTAACAGTACTAACTCAGTGATATGACAACCTGACTTCTCTGAACAAAAGAAATGTTAATACATTCTGAGAGGCAAACAAAACTAGAGAATTCAGTGTTCTTTTAAGCAGATATTAAACATCATGACGAAATGAAACCGTTAAGCTGTGTTTGTACAGAGGCACAATATAGTTACAAGATATTTGCATCTGCTGCTGCTGCTGCTAAGTCGCTTCAGTCGTGTCTGACCCTGTGCGACCCCATGGACTGCAGCCCAACCAGGCTCCTCCGTCCATGGATTTTCCAGGCAAGAGTACTGGAGTGGGGTGCCATTACCAATTTTCAATTTGTTAATTAAAATAGACCTATTGTTTTTATTTTATTTAGTCTGAGGGTTTCAAAACCTCTGGGTAAGAAGAGACTTCATAGACCCTGTGATATTATACAGTATTCGTCTTTGTTTGACTTACCTCACTTAGCATAATGCCTTCAATGTATATCCAGGCTGTCGTGAATTGCAGAATTTCCTTCTTTCTCATGTCTGAATAACAACATATACATTGAACATATATAAGAACATATGTTCTTATTCAGACATCATATCTTCTTTATCCATTTATCCGTTGTTTCTGTATCTTGGCTGTTGTGAATAATGCTGCACTGAATGTGAGTGTGCAGTTAGGAAGTCTGCTAGATCATATGGCAGTTTAATTTTTAATTTTGTGGTGAACTCCTTTTCTGTTTTTCACAATTGCCATACCAGTTTACATTTCCACTAACACCATATAAGTGTGTCTATTTTTGTCTCTCAGTTCTGTTGCACTAATCTGTCTGGATTTGTTTGTTTGTGGGGGGGTGGCCAATATCACAGTGTCTTGATTACTATAAACAAGTAATATTCCTTGATACTTATAATTAAGTCTTGAAGTTGTGTTTTGTCAGTTCTTCAACTTTGTTTTCCTCCTTCGACATTTAAGTGGAAATTCTGGGTCTTTTGCCTCCCCATATAAACTTTAAAATCAGTTTGTCAATATCCAGAAAATGCCTTGCTGGTGTTTTGCTTGGAATTGCATTGAATCTATAGGTGAAGTTGGAAAGAAGTGATATCTTGACAGTATTGAATTTTCTTGTTCATGAACATGGAACATCTCTGGGCTTTTATTTGGTTCTTCTTTGATGTCTTTCATCAGAATTTTATAATAGTTTTCCTGATGTAAATCTTGTGTGTACTTTGTTATATTAATAACTAAATGTTTTACTTTGGGGGGTGCTCATGTAAGTGCTAGTATGTTTTAAAATTTAAACTCCACTTATTAATTGCCGGCCTATAGGAATGTAATTGAACTTTGTAATATTAACTTAGTTTCCTGAAACCTTACTCTTTCCACTTACTATTTCTAAAGGGAGCATTTAATATTTCCTTTGGATTTTTTACATAGGTGATTATTTCATGTGTGAATAAAGACATTTTTATTTCTTCCTTCCCAAACTGTTTACTTTTTCTTTTCTTTTCTGATCTTTTTGTATTAGCTAGGACATCTAGTTTGATGTTGAAAAGGAGTAATGAGAGGAAACATTCTTGCCTTGTTCCTCGTTTTTCAGAAAAGCATTGAGATTCTTATCAGTATGTATGATGTTTGCTGTGGATTTTTTGTAGATATGCTTTATCAAGGATAGAAGTTTCCTTTTATTCCCAGTGTGCTGACAGCTTTTTATCATTAATGAGTATTGATTTTGTCAAATGCTTGTTTTTTTTGTTTATTGATATGATCACATGATGTGTCTCCTTCAGTCTGCTGATGTGATAGATTACATTAATTAGTATTCAAATGTTTTTCTTGCTTTTCTGGCATACATCCTACTCATTTGTGATGTGTATTTCTTTTTATACATTGTTGGATATGATTAGATAATATTTTATTGAGGATTTTTGCATGTATGTTCATGAAAGATATTGATCTGTATTTTTTTTCTAATGTCTTTGTCCAGTTTTGATATTAAAGTAATGCTGGCCTCATAGAATGAGTTATAAACTATTCTTTCTTCTTTTACCTTCTGAAAGACATTGTAGAGAATTGGTATAATTTCATACTTTAGTGTTTGATAGAATTCACCAGTAAACCCATCTGGTTCCAGTGCTTTCTGTTTGGAAGATAATTATTGATTCAAGTTATTTACTCAGGCTTATTCAGATTACTTATTTCTTCTTGAGTTATGACAGAAGTGTCTTTCAAGGAATTGTTCCATTTCATCCAAGTCATACTATTTGTGGCATAGAGTTCTTCATTATATTATTATTTGCTTAATGTCCATAGGATCTGTAGTGATGTCTCCACTTTCATCCCAATGTTAATAAATTATGTCTCTTTTCTTTTTTCTTAGTTTGTCTGGATAGAGGATTATTGATTTTTTTGAACTTTTCAGATAACCAGCTTTTGGTTTTATTGATCTTCTCTATTGAGTTTCTGTTTTGAACTTCATTGATTTCTCCTCTAATTTGTATTAATTTTTTTTGTCTACTTAGGATTTAATTTGCTCTGATTTATCTAGTCTCCTTATGTGGAAGCATTGATTATTGATTTTAAAACAGTCTTCTGATATGTGGATTCATTGGTATAAAGTTTCTTTAGGACTGCTTTCACTGTATTCCACAAATTTGGATGTTATATTTTTATTTTCACTTAGTTGAAAATATTTATTTTTAGATTTCTCCTTTGACCCATGTGTTTTTTTATAAGTGTGGTATTTCCTGGGAAGGTTTTTGCTTTTCAAAAGTATCAGTTTCAACACCTTCACCTCAGCTAACCTAGAAACATTTGATTCGTAATAAGTTTCTCAAGAGATTTTTGAGGAGTCATCCTGACACATGTTCTTAGACTTTAGTTGTACATATGTATAATGTAATTTGAGAGACCTTTGCGGTTGTCGTTACCACCTGATTTAATTATAAACACATTTGTTTTAACATATTTTTGTCTGTATCTTTTCTTTTCTTGCTATAATATCACTTGTCCAAGAGTCATTTAAATATCTATTGAAATCTGACCTTTAACTGTACTTGATATTTTTTCTGCCACATAATTTCTTTGTCATACTTATGTGAAGACTCTCAAGTTTTGGGTAGGATAGTTTTATGTTTGTAGAGGGGAGGAAGAAGATTGCATGAGTTCTTGCTAAAATTACTTTTAGGGGTCCAGGTACTTCTCTATTCGAGAAAATTATCCAGTGAGATTTATGTATGATACGTTTGTTGTTGTTTAGTCACTACATTGTGTCCAACTCTTTGGTGACCCTGTGGACTGTAGCCTGCCTTGCTCTCTCCTCTGTCCATGGGATTTCTCAGGCAAGAATACCGGAGTGGGTTTCCTTCTCCAGGGGATCTTCCTGACCTAGGATCAAACCCTCGTCTCCTGCCTTGGTAGGAGAATTCTTTACCACTGAGCCACCTAGGAAGCCCTATAATACATTACATTTTTGTGAATAGAATCTGTATTTCTAACTCTGTCAGTTTGTATGTACAGAGGATTTCTTTAGGCAACAGACAGCTCATTTAATGTTTTTACTCCTGATTTTAGTCATTAGGCTAATTTTATTACATTTTAACTCCTTTTCCCATCATTCAGCAATAGTTTCACCCTTGGTTCATTTACTCTTTTGAAGTAATAGAATTATTTACATATTTTTCCTTTTCTCCTATTTTCTGCTCTCCAACCCGCCCCCACCCACCATTTCATCCTGTAAGATGATAAAACTGCAAAACGTGAGCCTGAATAATAAAGGATTGCTTCACTGATTGCTAAACATTTATAATAGTGCTTTTAAGCTCATTCCAGGTCATTGTGCTGCCAATTAGTTTGATTACAAGCATTTAAGCTGTCACATACAAAGCTTTCTGCTTCTTAGGGTTTCAGCTTCAAATCTTGAAAAATGAGTGCTCTGTACTTCTCTGTGGACACAGCTCTCTTCTTATATTTTGGAAGAAACCTTTGCATCTAATAAAGATCACTCACGGATTCAGAGCATGAAATAATCTGATATGCAGTTTAGGATCAGTGATTCCATATTATTTAAAAATTTAAGACTTTGCATGTGAGCATATGTGTGAGTAAGTGACTATCAAAACTACCTCTTTATTTTCATTTTTGGATATAGTCCACATTTGCAAATCATTAAAACTTTGGACTCTAAACATGCCAAATGTGACTGATATTTTGTCTGAGAGAGTCAAGGAATTTCATAGAATTTAAACAAAAATTTCTAATGTAACACCCTTAACACAAGGAAAGAGTTGAAGAGTATTTGTAGATAGAAAATAGAATCTGAGAGTTTTTGTATAGTTGATTAGTTTGTTAAGAGATGATTTTTGAAACAGGTAAATCATGACTCTCATATATTATAAAATATACAAGTTTCAAAAATTTCATTTAATTAGTAATGAAGAAACTGGGTAGATATTATAACTTTCCCAATTCAAAAAACAGACAAAATTGTAGATGCAAAATATTGAAATGAATGTGAAAAAGAAAACAGAACTGGCTTGAGGGCGGTCAGTTGAGCCTTAATGTGACAAGACAGAATTTGCTTGATTGTAGATAAAAATTACTTTGCATTGCTGTTACATATCTATAATTTATAGAGATGGAAATTGGCTCTTATGAAATGAGAAAAACATAATTTTGAAGAGTTTACTGTAGACAATGCATAGTGTTCCCTTGAAGCACAAATCTTCCACTGTTTGATAAAAAAATAGTCTGAAGAAAGATTGATTTCATTAGATTTGGTGTGATTAAAGTTTTCTTTTGTTGGAAGATTTTGTCAGAGGTTCATACTGTACTTTTGGAAGTCTCTAATACTTGCTGTCTTGAGTCTGAAAAGTCAAACTTAGGAGACTTTCTCCACCACCTGCAGTACCTGTATATCTGAGTGAATTTCTTCTTATAGTTCCCTAAATATCCCACAGTGGCCCACCAGGAAGTCACATTTTTTACCTAGTTATAAGACTAGACCCTTTTTCTAGGAGGATTTTGTTAATAATGGTTCTGTAAGGTCAATCTTGATTCTTTAAACGTGTCCAATTATATCTGATTAAATAAGCATTATCCTAAAATATGGCATTCAACACAAGACCTTGGAATTTTTCTAGGCATATTCTGGTAAATAGGAAAGCCAGTTCTTATTGAATCTTTGCAAATAACTCATTTCATGAAAAGTAACAAGACTCAGAGTTTCTGAATTTTGAGAAGTCAGTGAGAATAAGATATCATTTAAAAATATTTTAGTTTATAAAGCAGAATCAACTAAATTGTTACGGAGTGTAGATAAATTTAAAAAAACATAAACAGAAAACAGGACATTAAAACAGTATCAACGATGTTTTAAACAAATTAAAAAAAAAAAACTGATGAACCTTCATCACTTCATTCAGTCTTGTATAATTCATTCTTGCTCCACTGGATCTTAGGTTATTAATCTTATGAATTTCTTTGCTTCTCAACTAAAACAAGCTCTGGAAATCCTGACTCAGCCCACTGATCTGCTCTTAAAGTTGTTAAAGTAATGACAGGAGAAGCCTGTCCTCGTGAGCCTCTCCCCTTTAGTCTCGGTTATTTATAATACCTCACACTCCAGTATTCTTGCCTTGAAAATCCCACGGACAGAGGAGCCTGGTGTGCTACTCTTCATGGGGTCACAGAATAGTAGGACACAACTTAGCAACTAAACAAGAACTCTAGCCTAGCCTGTTGCTGGGTGCAGGGCTTAAAGGGAAACATCAAGGTGAAACAATAAACTATGTGTAAAATAACAGAGATGTAAATTAAGGCTGTGGTTAATTAAGCACGTATAATTTCAAAAGTGGAAAATTTGATGAGAGTTCATAACAAGAATATTGTAACCAAGAAGAAAACTTAGTTGTTTCTGTGGCAAGCAAAGCAAACAAACAAGCAAAAAGGGCTCAGACAAAAGTATAACGAAACAACCTCTTAAAATTGAACAAACGTTGGTATGATTTTAACACATTTCTTTACTTTTCATATTCAAAGATTACGAACCAATGCAGATAAAATTCACTTTTCAAGTTTTGTCCTCATGACACTCTTTCATTTTCTGGAACAAACTGACACCTTACTTAAGGATTAATTTTATGGGTTCCATAAAGTCAGGATTAATTCTATAATATGACTAGTATGTTATTAATGTCCAGTGTGTTCGTTATCGCTAGTTAGAAATGAATGAGTAAATAAGCATTTAATGTATTTTCAGTTTTCAGTATGTGCACACATATACACAAACACAGCTACCCACACAAAATAAGCTGATTGAGGTCCTCTGTAAGTTTTGAGTGTTGAAAGTGTGTTTGGAAACCAAAAATCTTCAAAACCGCTACTTTAGGGCAAAAGTGTTCTTTTCCTTGAAAAATAGAGCACTTAGAATTTTAACATGCAAAGTTTTATATATATATATATATATTTTTAGAAGTCATTGTTCTTAATGTCAACCTTTTGTATTATAACTTTTAACTAAAGTAACTAACTTATTCACAGGAAAAAAAACTGAAGGGGTGGATAATTGCACACTGCCTGTCACATATTAGCATTTTAGCAAAGATCATGAATAAACATAACTAATTTTCTACAGCCATACACATCCCTTATACAATCTCCTAGCAAAAACGAACATGTTCATTAACTGAAGTATTCAGCCTCTCTGTAACTTATAAAAATAAAAACTGAAACCATATATATTTAAAAGTAGATTTAGTAATCAATATTTCAGTATTCATTCTTACATATGGCCTAGGTAAGTAATGAATATCCATTAAATTTAATATTAGTTTCAGGTTTTAAGTTACTTAAAGATCTCGGAAATTACGTTCAAACCGACAGACTGCAACATAATTACTGTTGAATGAAGTTCATTAGAATAATGATTCAATTCAGTCAAATTAAGGTTTTTGTAATCCTGAACATAGAGGAAAAATAATGGTAGCTTATTTGAGCAGTACATCTGTATATATTTGGGAAGGACATGACAAGTAGAATTAAAATATGCACTTGTATTACACTTAACACTGATAAAACACTAAGAATACATAGCTGTTTTTTATTAAACCAAATTTTATTAAACTGATCTTGTTTGGCAGGTATTCACCTAAATTATATGAACTTAGATTCAGAAAATGTTTTTGAGTTTGTTTATGTAAGAATTATTTTTTAATCTACCCCATTTAAAGTATTAAAATTTAATTTCTTGCTTTCTGGTAATTTTAGAAATATTTAGTTTATGTAGGACCTTATTTATACTCAGTAGCCTGCCAGAACAGAACTCTTTTAATTTTAGAGACTTTATAAACTTCTTATTAATACCATATGGAGGTAGGAAAACATTACACACTTATACATATTAAAGCAGAGGCCTTTCTGAATTACAGATATTTAGATCTACAGATAAAGAGCTTACTATTCCAATTCTAAGATTTTAGGTGTGTATAAAGAGCAAACATAGCAGCACACAGAAACCTCACTGATGGAAAATGCAAAGAGCCATTCTCCTCCCGAGTGGATGTAAATTTCTTAGTTATTTGCACTCAAAGCAGATAAACAGACAAAGAAGACTAACAAGTTAGAATTTCTGTTGCTTCTCAAATGTTTTAAGTGATAGACATCTGCGTTTGAAGTTTGGCACCTTTCTACAGAATCTTTTCCATGGTACAGTGTACATTTGTAGTTAGCATTGATAATTTAACAAATGTGCCTGCTTCTCTTTTAGTTTCTGTGGATATAGTAGCAGTAAATAAACAAAAGTCTCTGCCCTCTTGATATTTGTAGTTAATCAAATTAATTAATAATTTGCTGGATGATGGTAGGATATCTAAAGAAAAATACTTATGAAGATACTTGTGCTTTTAACCAATATAGAGTTAACAGGACTGAATCTACTATCCCATCAGAAAAAAAGATGACATAAAACAGAAGTTTGCAAGACACCGGGTTTACGGCAGTGAAGGACAGCGGTGCCTGAGAGACAGGAAATCTATGTGGTGATTTTATGACTGTCTCAACTTACTGTCTCAAGAGAATTTCAGACCTTCATGTGGGATTGGGAGATAGTTTTGAGATACCAGGTGGAGCCCAGCACACTTCTCTGCATTAGAAGATACTGAGAATCTAGAAAGAGCAAGGAAGCTAGAGTTCTAGGACTCAGGGCTAGCGAGAAGGAGTTGCAGAACCTCCAGAGGATTCCTTTCCATTATTAAGCAGACTCCTTTTCAGCTCATGCATGAATAGAAAGTGCTTGAGGCTGAGGAATGAATCATCCAAAAGAATTCGCAAGAACAGTGTCTGGCACTCACGTATAGGCAGTAATAGTGTCTGTTCCTACCAAGATGGGAAAACCTCCAGATTCATGGAGCATTGGTTCATGTACATAGTAAGGTCTTAACTTAGTATTGAGGAATAATTAAACTGAGCATTGCTGCAGTCTCCCTTAACACATTTTTAAAATCAATATTTACCTTAGAGGTGAATTTTTTTTGTTGGAGTGTAATTGCATTACAATATTGTGGTAGTCTCTGCCGTGCAGCAACATGAATCGGTCATAATTTTATATATATCATTTCAGTTCAGTCATTCAGTCGTGTCCAACTCTTTGTGACCTCATGGACTGCAGCATGCCAGGCCTCCCTGTCCATCACCAACTCCCAGAGTTTCCTCAAACTCATGTCCATTGAGTCGATGATGCCATCCAACCGTCTCATCCTCTGTTGTCCTGTTCTCCTCCTGCCTTCAATCTTTCCCAGCATCAGGGTCTTTTCCAATGAGTTGATTCTTCACATCAGGTGGGCAAAGTATTAGAGTTTCAGCTGCAACATCAGTCCTTCCAATGAAATTCAGGATTGATTTCCTTTAGGATGAACTGGTTGGACTCCTTGCAGTCCAAGGGACTCTCAAGTCTTCTCCAACACCACAGTTCAAAAGCATCAATTCTTTGGCTCTCAGCTTTCTTTATAGTCCAACTCTCACATCCATACATGACCACTGGAAAAACCATAGCCTTGACTAGACGGACCTTTGTTGGCAAAATAATGTCTCTGCTTTTTAATATGCTGTCTACGTTGGTCATAGCTTTTCTTCCAAGGAGTAAGCATCTTTTAATTTCATGACTACAGTTATCATCTGCAATGATTTTAGAGCCCCCCAAAAATAAAGTCTGTCACTGTTTCCATTGTTTCCCCATCTATTGGCCATGAAGTGATGGGACCAGATGCCATGATCTTAGTTTTCTGAGTGTTGAGCTTTAAGCCAGCTTCTTCACTCTCCTCTTTCACTTTCATCAAGAGGCTCTTTACTTCTTCTTTGATTTCTGCCATAAGGGTGGTGTCATCTGCCTATCTGAGGTTATTGATATTTCTTCCAGCAATCTTGATTCAAGCTTGTGCTTCATCCAGCCCAACATTTCTCATGATGTACTCTGCATATAAGTTAAATAAGCAGGGTGATAATATACAGCCTTGATGTACTCCTTTTCCTGTTTGGAACCAGTCTGTTGTTCCATGTTCAGTTCTAACTGTTGCTTCCTGACCTGCATACAGATTTCTCAGGAGACAGGCCAGGTGGTCTGGTATTCCCATCTCTTTAAGAATTGTCCACAGTTTGTTATGATCCACACAGTCAAAGGGTTTGGCATAGTCAATAAAGCAGAGAGAGATGTTTTTCTGGAACTCTCTTTTTTGATAATCCAATGGATGTTGGCAATTTGATCCCTGGTTCCTCTGCCTTTCTAAAACCAGCTTGAACATCTGGAAGTTTGTGGTTCATGTACTGTTGAAGCCTGGTTGGAGAATTTTGAACATCACTTTACTAGCGTGTGAGATGAGTGCAATTGTGCGGTAGTTTGAGCATTCTTTGGCATTGCCTTTCTTTGGGATTGGAATGAAAACTGACTGTTTCCAGTCCTGTGGCCACTGCTGACTTTTCCAAATTAGTTGGCATATTGAATGCAGCACTTTCACAGCATCATCTTTTAGCATTTGAAATAGCCCAACTGTAATTCCATCTCCTCCACTAGCTTTGTTCGTAGTTATGCTTCCTAAGGCCCACTTGACTTTGCATTCCAGGGTGTCTGGCTCTAGGTGAGTGATCACACCCTCGTGGTTATCTGGGTCACAAAGATCTTTTTTTATATAGTTCTTCTGTGTATTCTTGCCACCTCTTCTTAATGTCTTCTGCTTCTGTTAGGTCCATACTGTTTCTGTCTTTTATTGTGCCCATCTCTGCATGAAATGTTCCTGTGGTATCTCTAATTCTCCTGAAGAGATCTCTAGTCTTTCCTATTCTATTGTTTTCCTCTATTTCTTTGCATTGATCACTGAAGAAGGCTTTCTTTGGAACTCTGCATTCAAATGGATATATCTTTGCTTTTCTCCTTTGCTTTTTGCTTCTCTTCTTTTCTCAGCTGTTTGTAAGGCCTCCTCAGACAACCATTTTGCCGTTTTGCATTTCTTTTTCTTGGGGATGGTCTTGCTCCCTGTCTCCTGTACAATGTCACGAACCTCTGTCCATAGTTCATCAGGCACTCTGTCATATCTAATCCCTTGAATCTGTTTCTCACTTCCACTGTATAATTGTAAGGGATTTGATTTAGGTCATACCTGAATAGTCTAGTGGTTTTCCCTACTTTCTTCAATTTAAGTCTGAATTTGGCAATAAGGAATTCATGATCTGAGCCACAGTCAGCTCCTGGTCTTGTTTTTGTAGACTGTATAGAGCTTCTCCATCTTTGGCTGCAAAGAATATAATCAATCTAATTTAGGTATTGACCACCTAGTGATGTCCATGTGTAGAGTCTTCACTTGTGTTGTTGGAAGAGGATGTTTGCTATGACCAGTGTGTTCTCTTGGCAAAACTCTATTAGCCTTTGCCCTGCTTCATTCCGCACTCCAAGGCCATTTTTCCTGTTACTCCAGGTGCTTCTTGACTTCCTACTTTTGCATTCCAGTCCCCTATAATGAAAAGGACATCTTTTTGGGGTGTTATTTCTGGAAGATCTTGAAGGTCTTCATAGAACCATTCAATTTCAGCTTATTCAGCATTATTGGTCAGGGCATAGACTTGGATTACTGTGATATTGCATGGTTTACCTTGGAAATGAACAGAGATCATTCTGTCGATTTTGAGATTGCATCAAAGTACTGCATTTGAGACTCTTGTTGACTATGATGGCCACTCCATTTCTTGTAAGGGATTCTTGGCCACAGTTATAGATATAATGGTCACATGAGTTAAATTATCCCAATCCAGTCCATTTTAGTTCTTTGATTCCTAAAATGTGGACATTCACTCTTGCCATCTCCTGTTTGACCACTTCCACTTTGCCTTGATTCATGGACCTAAAATTCCAGGTTCCTATGCAATATTGCTATTTACAGCATTGGACCTTGATTCTATCACCAGTCACATTCACAACTGGGTGTTGTTTTTGCTTTGGCTCCATATCTTCATTCTTTCTGGAAGTATTTCTCGACTGATCTCCAGTCACATATTGGGCACCTACTGACCTGGGGAATCCATCTTCCAGTGTCTTGTCTTTTTGCCTTTTCGTACTGTTCATGGGGTTCTCAAGGCAAGAATACTGAAGTGGTTTGCTATTCCCTTCTCCAGTGGACCACATTTTATCAGAACTCTCTACCATGACCTGTCTGTTTTGTGTGACCCTATACAGCATGGCTCGTAGTTTCATTGTTTAGACAAGGCTATATACCATTATATACACACACACACACACACATATGTATGTATACACACACACACACACACACATATGTATACATCCATATATATATCCTCTATTGAGCCTCTGCACCTGACTCAAATTTGTTCATTTTAAATTCGTTTTAGATGAATTAATATTCATTATAAATGAATGATCTAAAAGGATGAACCTTTTTTCAAGCAACTTAACTGAATCCTAGAATAATTATGTGGCACCCAATTAAGAATGTAATTGAATCCTAGAATAATTATGTTGCATTTAATTCAAAATAATCAGATTTGCAAGGAATTGAGAGAATATGATTCATAATGAGAAAATCAGTCAATCAGAAATGACCCAGATGTGACGTACATGTTAGAATTAGCAACCAAGAACATTAATAAAGTTAGTATAGTATAGTTGTGTTCTATATGTTTAAAAAGTTAAATAATATAAGGACAAAATTGAACATCTAGAAATAACTACAAGGTGTGAGATTAAAAGTGTAAGTGACTAACAGCAGATTAGATACTGCAGGAGAAAAGATTAGAGTACTTGAAGTTAGAGGGATAGAGACTGTGTAAAATGAAACATGAAGAGAAAAGAAAATGTATTAAGTGAACAGAGCCCAGTGGGCTGTGTGTTGCCTTCATACAGCCAAACGTACATCTTCTTGGAATCCCTAAGGAGACAAAAATATGAGAGAAATGATGGCTGGAATTTTTCAGTATCTTATGAAAACTATAAACCTACAGGTCAAAGCCCAAGAAATATGAAGGAAATATTATGCCAAAAAAAGACACTTTATAGGCAGATAAGGAAAACAGGACATGTTATAATCAGAGTTCTCAAAACCAGTGAGAAAGAGAAAATGTCTTAAGTAGACAGAATAACAAACACACAAGTGAAAAACCTAAGTTCAGGGTAGCAAAGATAAGAATTGACAGTAAATTTCTTGTCAGAAAAAAATGCAAGTAAAGAGAAAATGGAGCAATATGCTTTTGTTTTTAAAAAAAGTGCCAACCTAGAATTTTATACCCAGTGACTACATCTTTCAAAGGTCACTGATAAGATGAAAAGATAATCCACAGGCTATGTGAACATTTTTGCAAAGCATATATTTGATTAAAGACATACTCAGAATATATTTTTAAAAAACTCAATATTATGTAATTAAAAAGCCCCATCAACCTAGTTAAAATATTGTCAGAGATTTAAATGGACACTTTGTGAAAGAAGATATACAGATGTCAAACATGCACATGAAAAGATGGTTCATATTTTTAGTCATTACATATATCAGTTCACTATGCATCTAATAAAATGATTGACCCTAACAAGTTGGCAAGGATATAAAGAAATTGGAATTTTTCAGCATTGTTGGTGGGAACAATCAATTTCGAGAGAACAGTTTGGGAGCTTCTTAAGAAGTTAAATATATCTGCAACATGATCTAGCCATTCCACAAGTTACCCAAATACAAAGAAAGCACATGTCCATACAAAAACTTTACATGATTACTCATAGCAGCTTTATTTGTAATTATCAAAAACTGAAACTGGTCCAAATGTCCATGGTCAACTGAATGAAATAACAGTTATGGTACATATACACATCCCCCCTCCCCCCCCCCAGAATCTTACTCAGAAGTAAAACAAACCATTGTTGCAGGCAACAACATTCATGATTCTCAAAATAATTATGCTTACTGAAAGAAGCTACAGATAAAAGAGATTTAAGTACATTTTCATTTATATCTCAGTTCAATTCAGTCTCTCAGTTGTGTCCAACTCTTTGCCACCCCATGGACTACAGCACACCAGGCTTCCCTGTCCATCACCAGCTCCCAGAGCTTGCTCAAACTCACTTATATAAAATACTAGAAAGTGCCAGTGAAACTGCAGTAACAGAAGGAGATCTATGGTTGCCTGGAGAGGCAGGTGCAGAGAGGGAGAGTTGGGAAGGAGGGATTACTGAGAGGCATGAGTAAAATGTTTCAGGTAAAGGATATATTCTTTATCTTGATTGTCATGACAGTTTCACAGATCTGTTCATATGTCAAAATGTATCAAGTGGTACATTTCAATGCATGAAATTTATTATGTTTCAATTATACTTTAATAAATCTGTCTTTAGACTATTTTCCTGCAGTTTGTAATGCCTGTGGATCTGCCCCCATCTTTTCTTATCTTCCTGTGTTTTAAATACACCAACCTATTGTACTGTAATACCTTTCTTTAGCTCAGACAGCTAACACAAAAATTCACTCTGAAGCAGGTCACAATGCATACTTCCATCAGAGAAATATCTCACGGACCTTTGTTAAATGTTCAGAGATACATGATTGTTCTTTATGAAGCAAATACATCCTGTTTTTATAGAATTAGGGAAGAGAAAATGCATACAAAAGAGCCCAGTCCTTTTCTGGTAGCCTTTTATGTCAGAGCTCAAAATTGCTGTCTGATAAAATGTAGGCCACCAGATTGAATTACTTCATTGAACTACTGCTGTCCTCTGTTAATGGTAATTGCAGAGATATAGCAGTCTTTCTCGGCAGCATCTCAGATATTTACCTCCCACTGTTTTTCAATTCAAACCTTTGATGAAAATATTCCCAGTACTTCTTTAAAGCAGACATCCAACTGTCTTTCTTGACAAAAGCAAGGCCTCTAAATCAGATCCTGACAATTTGTGACACAGCAGTCTATCCAGATCACCTTTTACCTATGTCACTATGTCATTTCCTGGAGGAAAAAGTGTCCATCAACCAAGCATTTCTGAAGGTTTTGGAGGCTGGAAGTTTGGTGTGCCAGCAAAAATGGGAGAGGAGAAAGGGAAAAACAATTTCTTCCCTTGACTTGGAAGGAACTCAGTAAGGGGGCTGACTGGATCTCAGAAGCAAATAAAGGATTTGTATGTTTTGAAGATACATTTTATGGAGATAGAAGTTAAAGACTTGTTTGCAAGATAATAAGGAGTAAAATGATTTCTGATAATCATCCCTTACATTATTGGAGACTGTGAAGCAAGGATTTTGTTGTTGTTGTTGATCTTAACTTTATCTATTTGGTTACTTGAATTATATTTAGCATTTTATTTCCTTCTCAGAAACTCAGTTTATTTTTCTGTTGTACCTCCTGTTCTAAACCGAGTAGACTATATCTCATGAAATAATGATTGTATACACAATGCCATTGGCATGTACCATGATTGACTCTGTTGATAGTATAGTGGCTGGAGTACAGAACATGGTGAGAAGAAGGGCAAATATGGCATGAGATCAAATGGATTGGCCTCAGAGTGAAATTCGTTGCTTGTTTCTCTGACTGTGGTTGGTTGGACACTTTTTTTCTTTTTAGTATTGGAAGGGTATTTTTGATAATTGTTTTCTTGGATGAAATTGTAGCATCATGTGTTTGACAGAGGGGTAAGCTTTAGGAGCTGTGGGTGGCCCTCTGAGGACCTGCTCTCCAGTTTTACTGTGTAAGCAGCCAACAGCATAGAAAGCACATTCCTTGTTGCCAATCTGGTTTTTTCTTCTCAAGTGGAAATCTTATAGAAATGTGCCTGGAAATCATGTTGGCCCAGATTTGGCCCTACTTGGTGGCCCTAGTATGATGGTATGTCTCTCACTGAGAGTGATCTCACTCAGGTCTGTTCTGCTTTGGGGAGAAAAGGAAGCAAAACCATGGGCTGAACACTGGAGAAATTAATTTGGGAATAAAGATGCTCAGAGTTAAGTTCATACTTTTAAGAAACAGTGACAGGCTTCTAGGAAGGTGGGGCAAGTAGATAGTAAGAAAAGAGATTTAAGAGAAAGTATATCTGCATGGAAGTCTTGAATCCATCTAGTCCTTGCTCTTTATGGCCTCCAAATACATTTAGGAGCAGGTAATCCTTGAAAAGTCCTTGCCCTTCCCTTTTATTAAAGATCAGGGATTTTTGTTCTTTAGAATGGGAAAGGGAGCACTTTTGCAGTGAAGCCTCCATTGAAGACTGCCTGCCTTAGGTTCCTAATCCTGTGATTGGTATTATTCTCTGTCTGTCCTCGTCTTCATTAGGCTCGAAGGCCGGATCAGGAGGGGCCACCAGGAAGATAAATATTAAATTCATAGCTTGTTAAAGCTTCAGTCCCCAAATACCCAACTTCTATCCTTTCCCTCTGACTTGAATTCTCCACACTGAAGCTTGGGGTCACAGTTTACCCAGGTAACCTGGTGTTCAGGAAATAAGAAAGGGACTGCCTACCAGACTTAACTTGAAGGCATAAAAGGAGACATTGCAGGCCCACTTGTAGAAGAATCCTTTGTACCTGGAATAGAACCCCATCCCAGAATATTGCTCTCTGCCAGGGCAGGGAGTGCTCTCAGTTTCTCGCTGGGTAGGGGCATCTGGAGCATCCTGCTGGTTTTGTCTGCTGGCATGTCGATAGTACTGACCTTTTCTCAGAGGCCTTGATCACCTCGGTCCACAATTTCACTTAACCCTTTTTGCAGAAGAATGAACACAAGTGACAACCTCAATTAACCTGTTCCTCAAGAATATCATTCCCTCTCTGCCACGTCACCCTCAGCTATCTCTTACTGTCTTCTCTTGTTGGCTCCTGTTCCCTCATGCTTCTCTCTGTTGACACAGAGTATGTAAAGTCCAAGAGAGGTAGCAGTGCCAGTAAGAGCTAAATTACTTGCAGCTGGTGGTGCCACCTGTGCCTATCACATTTCAGCCAAAGCATTTGCTGTCCCAGAATGCTCTGTTATGGGGAATTGGAGAGTGACTCACTGTGGGGGCAGCAGTGGGCTGAGCAGGAGAGGGCATTTGGGGGGGGCTCTTCTGTGAGGACAGAATTATAAAGTAGGATTTCAGATGGTCTCAAATCCCTTATTTCTGCCTCTTATGGAATCACTGGCCCCAGAGGCACACCAAGAGGTTTCTGAGTTAAACTTCAGCCTTTTAATGAGCTAATAGAGAACAGTCCTTAGCAAGCATATCTCTTGTGGGCTTCTAGGACTGACGACTCCATACCCTGCTTCTGGTTATGTAGTGGAGGATTCTTGTGATTTCTTATATCTTCACAAGATCTCTTTGTTTCCATTTATGACTGCTTTAATTTTTTTTTTTTGTACTTTGTGTACTTGTAGAGCAATTTCTCAATTTTGAACCTCTTCCTCATGAAAGGTCCATGTAATTGGGAGTGGGATAGGGAATGGTTGAATCAAATTAACATTTTCATTTAATCTAAATGCATTATTTTATAATTTTCTACGTTTGCTGTTACTCAGTATTCTCTCTTTTCTGTGAAGTTCTTATTTTCAGTCAGTGTACATTACTTGTATCTTGATTATCCTCTGGTACTTTTCTTCATATGCAGTCTCTCTTTGTTTTCTTATTCATTTGTTCATTCATTTCACCCTCCTCTAGAGCCTGTAATGATCTAAGTACTTTGAAAAGTCTCAGGACAAGGGGGTAAAAGATATAGCTTCTGCTCTTAACCCTTAAGACCATTCTAGTCTAAGGGCTATATTCTTAGACAAAAATGCCCATGGGGAGACTGAACGTTACTCCTGGTAGAAACTGCTTCATTTGAGAAGAGCTCCCTTAATGAGTTCATGGCCTGTGATGGAAGAGAACGTGGAAGGAAACAGTTGAGGCGGATTCATTTTGATTTTTGGCAAAACTAATACAATATTGTAAAGTTTAAAAATAAAAAAATAAAAAAAAAAGTAAGTGTGATGCATCTCTCAGGAATACAGCAGTGCAAAGTAGGGAGCTTTCTGGTGTGATGCCTGAACTGGTTCTTGGAGTAGGACTGCAAGTTAGGTGATTAAAGAAGGAGGGGTGCATTCTGTGGAACCCCATGTGAAAGAGCCCAAAGGCTCGAGGCCTGATGCTTTCATTAACCTCTATAGGTGTTTTGAAATGTTTGGAAAGTACAAGAATGAGGCTAGGAAGGGGCCAGGTCACAGTCTTGATGAGTCTTGTTAAAGAGTTTGCATTTTATGAAGGTGACAGAGAGTCGCTGAAAGATACTAAGTAATAGAGGGATGTGAATAGATGTGTGTGTGAAACAGGTCACTCAAGCAGTATTGTGAAGATAATTTTTATAAGGGTGAATTTAGAGGCAGAAAAGGATTTCAGGAAAAATGATTTTTTATGACAGTGTGATTGGGAGAGAAGGGGGACATTTCTAGAGGTATCTAGGATACAAAATGGACAGGACTAAGGCAACGAGTGAATGTGGTTCTAAGAGGCCTCAGAGGATGATGGATATATCTGCATTCTTCAACTGAGTTAACGCTGGTACAAATCTCCAAGAAAGGCAGTAGAGGGTAGTTATTAGGAGCCTGTACTTGGATCTGCTTGCTTTCTGAGTTACATTTTGGACATGTTGATTCTTACGAGGCTTGTGGGGTATGCAAGAAAAGCCATCCTGTGGGAATGTGAGTGTGGAGCTCAGCGGGGCTGCTGCTGCTGCTGCTAAGTTGCTTCAGTCGTGTCCGACTCTGTGCGACCCCATAGATGGCAGCCCACCAAGCTCCCCCGTCCCTGGGATTCTCCAGGCAAGAACACTGGAGTGGATTGCCATTTCCCTCCCCAATGCATGAAAGTGAAAAGTGAAAGTGAAGTCGCTCAGTCATGTCTGACTCTTCGCGACCCCATGGACTGCAGCCCACCAGGCTCCTCCATCCATGGGATTTTCCAGGCAAGAGTACTGGGGTGGGGTGCCATCTATAGATATGTTTTGGTGTTCAGTGCAGTCCATGAATGGAATTTCCCTTCCCCAAAATACATGTGGTAATTTGTGATAATTTATGTGTCGAGCTTGTGAGAGTCTTGCTGTGTGATTTACCTAGAGGACTCTAGAGTTGCCTGGATCAAAGCCAGTAACTATACAAATAATGCTCTATCCATGATCCGTTGCCCTCATGATTATTAGTGAGGGTATATTACATATTTCTTTGGACCAAAGCATAATTTTAAAAAACCCTGGATAAACAGCTTTCTTTTTTATTTGTTGCTCTGCTTTCCTTTGATTGCTTTTGCTGTAGTATCAACTTGCATCTTATATTTAATCATCACCTCCCAGAACATTCATGATTCTGCAGCCCTGTTAGAATACATCTTGGGAGATTCCATTTCTCTGAAGCTGTTTCAAGGACATACAGCACGAGATGACCATGATACGGCGTCTTTGGACAGTGCCTCGATTTCCCTCCTGCTGAATCCCCCACACATGTTTGAAGCAGTGATTATCCCCTCCACTAGCTCATGCGACTTGTTAGATCACTGTTTGTGGGTGTCACAAAATGTTGGCAGGACCCCAGTGTGAAACACAGTGTGAAATACGTGTGGTTAAACGTCTCTGAATTTGTGTGTCAATCAAAACAAAGTGGCTTCAATGAGTAAATGAATTTCAAAAGAAACTTGAGGGTTGTAGAGCCGAAATGGAGCATGGAACTTCTTAGGCCAATTATATATGTATATAAAATTTCAGGGAATCATATGTAGGAGGGAGTGTGCAGTATAGTAGCAAATTCTGATTAGTTAGGATTTTACATTCAGTTCAGTTCAGTCGCTCAGTTGTGTCTGACTCCTTGCGACCCCATGAATCTCAGCACACCAGGCCTCCCTGTCCATCACCAACTCCCGGAGTTTACCCAGACCCACGTCCATCGAGTAGGTGATGCCATCCAGCCATCTCATCCTCTGTCGTCCCCTTCTCCTCCTGCCCCCAATCCCTCCCAACATCAGCGTCTTTTCCAATGAGTCAGCTCTTTGCATGAGGTGGCCCATGTATTGGAGTTTCAGCTTCAGCATCAGTCCTTCCAATGAACACCAAGGACCAATCTCCTTTAGGGTGGACTGGTTGGATCTCCTTGCAGTCCAAGGGACTCTCAAGAGTCTTCTCCAACACCACAGTTCAAAAGCATCAATTCTTCGCCACTCAGCCTTCTTCACAGTCCAACTCTCACATCCGTACATGACCACTGGAAAAACCATAGCCTTGACTAGACAGACCTTTGTTGGCAAAGTAATGTCTCTGCTTTTTAATATGCTATCTAGGTTGGTCATAACTTTCCTTCCAAGGAGTAAGCATCTTTTATTTTTTTTTTTTACATTGTAAGCACACAATTTTTTATTATAACATGTATAGTTCCCAGACATAGTGCCATGGAATATGGGGGATGTTTGGACACTAGATTTTTGCACATTTTCAAAGAGGAACCAGATAACTTAAAAACTCTACATATTGTGTGTGTGTGTGTGTGTGTGTGTGTGTGTTTAACCAGAAAAGATGGTTTAGGATTGTCAAACAGTGCAAATTTTATTTTATTTATATTTGGCTGTGCAAGGTCTTCATTGGTATGCATGGGCTTTCTCTAGTTGTGGCGATTGGGAGCTACTCTTTGAGAGGAGGCTACTCTACTCTCTCTCTTGTAGCAGAGCACAGGCTCTAGGTGTTCAAGCTTCAGAAGTTGTGGCACACAGGCTTAGTTGCCCCCATGGTATGTGGAATCCTCCCAGACCAGGGATCAAATGCCTTCCCTGCATTCGCAGGTGGATTCTTAACCACTGGACTACCAGGGAAGACCCAAAGAGTGAAAATTATAAATCATGTATACAACATGTTTTGCAATTTTCATTTAACTTCACTGATACTTAATATGCCTGTTTACCCAATGAAGACCATAAAATTTCATTGTAGTTGAGATATCACAAGCATTTGTTTGTTCTCTTCATCAGGTTTAGGGATATGTACTGATATCAACATGGTTTCTCCTTTACTTTTATCTCCTCTGCTGTTTTGCAGTGTTGAACAGGTGTCTTCTTATGGCCTACCCTTACCCTTCATTTTTATCTAATCAAAGGATGATAAGATGGTCTTTTCTCTATGTATTAACCAAAAAATTATTTTTACATGTGACTTTATAGCAACACCCATAATTTAAGTGATATTTGCCTTAATATTATCTTTACTCTCACCTTTCATACAAGAGGATTTATTAATCTAATAGGGTATGTATGCTATGTTAATGAAATGTTTGGTGGCAAAATACATTTAGACTTGTTGAAAGACCTGATGTTGCTATTGAAATGCCTAAGAAAAATAGCCCATTCAGTAAAGAAAGCCAGCCTGGATTCTGGTGACCCTCTTGCTTTAACCAGTGATGCTTTCAGTGATGATCTTTCTCCTGCAGAAAGCCCTCTGCTCACTTTAAGTGTGTAAACTCTTGACTTGAGGACTTTATCAGAGTTTATACCCTCTTTAAGGCTCCCTGAAAGATTAACTCTTAACTCATTAAGCAATTCCTCAATTACCCCCAAATTAGCTTCATAGATTATGTCTTTCATGGCTTGTTAGTTTGCACAGGTGACTAAATATGAAACTCAAAAAAGATAGCCTTACCATTTTTTTTTCTTTTCACACTTTTGTAAGCTTTCTAATTTTTATCCCTCAAATACATCATGTCACAGTTGACTTTTCTGCTCTGGCTGTCAGTGTCAGGAACTGTGTTTCTGCACATTAGCATGAAGACATTTGGGAAAGGTCCTTTATCGATGTCTGACACTGGTGAATTGAAGAATAATACACTAGCTACATCACACTGTTTATTCCTCCTAAGCCAATTGTTATCTTTTGCAGTATTTCCAGTGAAATTGTAATTTTTTAAAGCAGATTCTTTTCTGATGGAGCTGTGATTTGCAATAATCTTGTCATGCCAAGCTCAAAATACTACTAAATGAAGACATTTGTGGAAGGGAATGATTGTAAATTGCATGCAAATTTCAACTCGGCTGGAATTAATCAATATGGAAACAGAACTTGTGCGTTCCTGATATGATGATGCTGAAACTAATCCCATGGAGTTTTATTTCCATGGGAATTAGGTATTTATTTTTATTTAAGTCTCTCTTTTTTCTTGAAGACAAAGGTCCAGTTTTTGAGTCTTTTAATAAAACTTTTGGGAAGATAGAGAAATGTTATAATGGAAACAGGAATAAAACTAATCATCTGACTTCTCCTGTGGGGACATTGGTCATTGCCTATTTAATTTAGCTATTTCAAAAGAATTTTCCCAATTTTTCTTGCTCATTTTTTCCACTGAAAATTCTAAGGTTTATGATATAGTAGGTGACACAGTCTGTAGTATTGTCATCTAAATGGCATGTTCTTTCATTTATATCAGTTTCCAAGGGGGGAATCACATCTCTTTGGTGAGCGTGTGTTTTGTTTTCATTTGACATAAAAATCTTACTTTCTGGGGAAACAGATCACTATCTTTGACTTTTTAATGCCTCCTGGAGTTTTTAGGATTTCTCATTTTCTTTGATTTTTCAGGATTAGGCTCATTGCCCTTTATTTTTATACTTGGCCTCTAGGTCTGTTAGCTTTAGGTTGTTTCTCACCTTTTCTTCAAGTTTGTAGGTCAAGAATTTGCAGATAGAGGTCTTATCACTAGTATATTCATATCACCAATGCATTAGTGTTATATCCATATATCTTCAGAGCCTGACAACTTACTTCCCAACCCCTTTAGAGTACTTTAAGAGTTCCTTTATTTGTAGCCCAGTTTAAATTCCACTGGGTAACACTCCATAAACCTGCAGTGACATCCAGTGGCCTCAAGGTGTAATTTTTTTTTTTAGAAAATTTTCCAAAGAAATTATAGGCGTAGTAATTCCTGTCAAGGAAAAATACTGACGTTATTGAGGGGGTTCCCTCAGTGTATTACCTTCCAAGTAGGTACTAGCATACCGCATCATAGGATTCTAGGAAAATGATTATGCATTTCTTGGCTTTTAAATGAAAGAGTGACAACCTGTGATGAGATCAATTTCAGTATATTCCAACTAAGATTAGAGGAAAATATAAAATTGAAGACAGTTTTCTTAAGAAACTTGCAGTATCTGATTTCATATTATGGATCTCTTTAAGAGGTTCATGATGTAAAGCAGAACGTTTAGTTTGTGCTTCTGATCATGAAGTTAAAGTGCTGTGTTGTTCCTGCTTGTTTCTTGTGCTGTCAGTTCCTTTGAAAGCCATTCACTGTGTTAACCCTTGTATTTTCTGAGACTTTCTAAGATTGCTGCTATGAATCAGAGGCAAGTGACTGATTACTGTCCTTGAATTATGTTATTAAAGGAGAGCATATTATTTTTATAAAAGTGATACACCATTAACCACAATAGTATTAGCACCATAAACAGTTTAGAATAATAGAAAACAGTACAAAGATAATGCAGCCTATCAGCTCAAATCTTACCCTTTCCACAGAAACAGCCAGTGTGAACACTTGGTGAGCCTCTTTCCAAATAGCTCTCTGTACGTTTACATTAATAGATGAATAGACGGGAAACTAGGAAATGATTTCGTATCTTAGAACTAAACAACAGATATAACTACCATGTTGACTTGGTTTCTAATGCTGTAGTGTTACACTAGGTGAGGAGGGGGCTAGCCTAGAGGCTTGCTTTTTGTTTAACCAGTGACTCTTCCTATGGTGTGACAGACAGGACTGGCTAATGAAGATAGTGAGAAGATCTACATAGAGGAGTGTTGGGCAGCCACCTCATGGCCTGGTCTAGATAAGTTAAATGAAGCTGGAATGGGTCAACGTAATTTATATAATTAAACACCCAGTGTGAGATGTTCCAGAGCTGAGAGACTTAATAGAAGTAGGATCCATCATGTAGGAACCAAGCAAGTCGTATAACCCAAATTGGTGCTAAGCACATTTATACCAAAGATGGAATGTTAGATTCAATGGGAGGGAGATTGTTGAGTCTTTATCAAAGTTGATACTGAATCTGAAATTTGATATTTAAATTTCTCTGTCTTGGACCCGTTCCCCCATCCTTCTCAGGTATAGAGCAAAAGCCATATGTCACTAGAGAGGGGCAAGAAACGTGTCTGACCTTCTGGTTCTATAAAAAGATCACTGATGCGAGGACCACGGCTATGCACTGCCTCCCACTGCCTTGAATGACACTGGGCAAAAACCTTCAGGAGAGATTGTGGTACCCAGGATTCTGCACTGATGCAAACCAGAGATCAGCTGACTTGACAGAGGAGCAGGAAACTTCCTCATGCCTGAGATATTCCACCAGTCCAAGAACTTGGTTTCCCCATGGGAATTATACAGGAAAGAAGAAAAACCCTGACTGCACTCTGTGCCTTTATGAGTAGGAAGAAGTGGATGCCTGCCATTAAGGGAGAGGCAGAAATGCTGAGTCTCCCTCCTGAGTTTTAGATATACAGGGCCAGAGTGAGTCTGAGGTCAGAGCAGGTGGACTGAGAAACTTCTCCCCCACCACAGGCCCTTGCACCAAGTAATGGATAATTGCAGTCTGTTGAGTGACAAGAGCATGGAGAGAACTTTTCCCTCACTTACCCACACATATATCCTGTAATGACTTTCTGCAGGGCCTGTTGTATTTTTCGGGTAGATCATGAATACAGAAAAACTTCTTAATACTTAAAAAATTAAACTTTAAAAAATAGTTTCAGATTTACAAAGTTTAGTATAGATAATACAGAAAGTTCCCATATGCATAGCACATAGTTTATCCCTATTGTAAATATCATATGTGAGTATGCTGTATTTTTATAACTAATATAGTGATATTATTATTAATTGAAGTCATACTTTATTCAGATTTCCTTACTTTTTTAACCTAATGTCCTTTTTCTCTTTTAGCATTCTATTCAGAACACCACATTTTATCTTTATAGTCATTATGTCTCTTCAGGTTTCTCTAGATTGACAGAGTTTCTTGGGCTTTTTTCCTTTTGGATGATCTTGAAAATTTTGAGGCATGCTGGTCAGATATTCTGTAGAATGTTTCTTGATTACTGGTTCTTAAATTTTTTTTCTCATGATTAAACTCTGTTGTTTTTTCCTTTGAAACTTTTGGACTCTTACAAAGAATTAGGTCATGAGAGTCTATCAAAGGAAGAATTTGTATCCTTCAGTGCAATGAAACTAAATATATCAGCAATAGTATCCAAACCCAGTTCAAATACTTACTAGATTTACTCAATTCCTCTCATGCTGATAGCCTGAGAGAAGTTACCAATTTCTAGGCATAATGTTATTTACTTTGGTTTCTTACATGCAAAAAGTGTGGAATTCAATTTTTAAAATTTATAAGACACAGGCACAAAAAAGAAAAAAACAAAAAAACCTTTCTCAGAAGGTTTAATAGTAAACAGAACCAAACCAAGAGATGCAGGCTTCAGACGGGGAATTCAAAGTAACTATGATTATTACATTAAAAGGTTTGTTGGATAATTGGGCAATGCATATATATCAGTGAACAATTTTGGAAAGGTTAAAAATGTTGAACAAGATATCACATATTAAATTTTTTTTCTGTGGGTTTATTAACAGATGGGACACAGTAGAGACAGACCTTGTAGATAGACTAGAAGAACTCTTCAAAAGTAAAATAGAGTAAAAAAAGAGTGGAAGTAAAAAACAGGAAATCCAAAAGTGGAGTATGTTGCTGTAGAACATATGTAACAATCTAAAGTAAAGGAGGAGAGAGAAAATAAGACAGAAGAAATGTTTGACGAGAGAATGGTTGAGAATTTTTCAGAATGAAGGATAACAAAGTTTATCTATATATGGTCATCAAACTGCTGAAAACCAAAGATAAGAGTAAATTCTGAAGGAGGTCAGAGAAAAAAGAAATATTAATGAGGCACATAGCTAACAGTTTGGCAGACATTTAATCAGAAAGTATGAAAGCCAGAAGATCGTGGAATGACATCTTTTAAGAACTGAAATCCAGAATTCCATCTCCACGAAATATGTCCTTTTAAAAAGAAAAGCAAAAATAAGAATTTGTCAGATGAACAAACATCAAGAGAGTTTTTTGCTAGTAGAACAGCACTACAAGAAACGTTAAAGGAACGTCTTCAGGCAAGACCATACTGCTAGATAGAAAATTTGATGTTATATATGGAATAAAGGTCACCAAAAATGTAAAACTGGATAAATTTAAAAGATATTTTCTTCTTACTTTCAATATATGAAAAGAGATCAGAGCAAGGTTTGACAAAAAGTACCCCATGGGCTAAATACTACCTCTAGCTTGCATTTGTGCAGCCTAAAAGCTTAGGAGTGCTTTATATTTTTAAAAGGTTGTAAAAAAAATTAAAAACAACCAAAGTAAAGAATATAAAATGGATATTCTATGGCTCATGAAGTCTGAATTTGTTACTTTGTGACCTAGTCTAAAGCAAAAATAATAACTATGCATTGTAGGGTTTGTAACATATGTCCAAAGAAATATTGAAAATAATAGCAGAAAAGAGGAGGAATAAAATGGAAATATATTATACTGTTATAAGTTTCCTATGCTACTCATAAAGTAATATAATAAAATTATAGTAGACTATGCTAAGTTAAGGAGAAGGCAATGGCACCCCACTCCAGTACTCTTGCCTGGAAAATCCCATGGATGGAGAAGCCTGGTAGGCTGCAGTCCATGGGGTCACTAGAGTCGGACATGACTGAGCAACTTCACTTTCACTTTTCACTTTCATGCATTGGAGAAGGAAATGGCAACCCACTCCAGTGTTCTTGCCTGGAGAATCCCAGGGATGGGGAGGCCTGGTGGGCTGCTGTCTCAGGGGTCACACAGAGTCGGACACGACTGAAACAACTTAGCAGCAGCAGCAGCATGCTAAGTTAAAGATGCATATTGTGAACCCTAGAACAGCCACTGAAGGAAAAGATAAAGCAGTATAGTCAACAAACTGATAAAAGAGAGAAATTGAATCATAAAACATGCCCAACTAAAACAAAAGGAAGCAAAAAAGAAAAAAAAGACACAAAAAGCAAATTGGGGAAAATTTTAAACAGTATAATGATAGATATATACCCATCTCTAGCAATAGTTACATTACCTACAAATGGTCAGTTAAAAAAACAGCTTAAAAACTGGATGCAAAGCAAAACCCAATTATGAATTGTGCACAAGAAACCCATTTTAAATATGAAAACAGCTATATTAAAACTAAAATGATGGAAAACAATATATCATGGAAAATCAAACAAAAGAAAGCTGAGTTGGTTCTATTAACATCAGACAAAGTAGACTTCAGAATAAGCAGTGTTATCAGGGAGAAAGCATGGTACTGCTTACTATATTGTGATAAAGAGGTCAGTTTATGAAGAAAACAAGAATTCACCAAGAAAATTAAAGGTATATGTACCTAATAACTGAGCCTCAGAATACATAAAAAGTAATAGAACTACAAGGAGAATGAGACAAATCCACTAGTTTTGTTGGAGATTTCAACATTTCTTTCTTCAATACTTGGTGAAACAAATAAACCAATTGGGAAAGATGTAGAATACCTAAGCAATACTATCCATCACCTTGATTCAATTGACATTTACAAAATACTCAGCAGCATCATACAGGTGTTTTTCAAATTCACTTGGAATATTTATTAATACTATATTTTGAGGTATAAAATAAATGTCAATAAACATGAGAGTGTTTAAATTATGCGAGTTATGTTCATTGATCAACCAGACATAATCACATACCTTGTTTGGGGAATGTAATTTCTTTGGATAAATTTAAATATCTAAAATGTGACAAGGCATTCAGCTTAAAAAATACACCTTAAACCTTCAGATATATTAGTGACACAGAATTGCCTTGAATCTACTTGAAGCTTTGCACTGCAGTGGTACTATTAGATATTTGTGATTGAACTTGTTGATTTTGAAGTATGAGTTGGTGCTTAAAATGTGTGTAAACAGCATTTCTTGCACCCTCTAAGCAAGGGGCCCTTTCTCGTGGTATTTTTAAATACTCTCAGTAGTTTTAACTTCCTGAATAAGAAGCATTTAGGCAAGCATGATATCATCAATGCTAGTGCTAAGTCACTTCAGTCGTGTCCAATTCTGCAACCCCATGGACTGTAGCTCGCCAGCCTCCTCTGTCTATGGGATTCTCTAGTCAAGAATACTAGAGTGGGTTACTGTGCTCTCCTCCAGGGGACCTTCCCGACCCAGGAATGGAACCCATGTCTCATGTCTCTTGTATTGGTAGGCAGGTTCTTTACCATTAGCGCCACTTGGGAGGCACACCATTAGTATTTACAAGTGAAAACAGAAAGTGGAAAGTTCTGCTCTGCTCTTAAAGAAGCAGAATTTGCGTGTATATTTTGGAAGAACAGTATGTAATAGAATAGCAGTAAGATAATGTATTCTCTTTTTTTTTTTTTTCATCTTTTTTAGACTCTAGCTTTCTTTTTTTTTTAATTTTTTTAATTTTATTTTATTTTTAAACTTTACATAATTGTATTAGTTTTGCCAAATATCAAAATGAATCCATCACAGGTATACATGTGCTCCCCATCCTGAACCCTCCTCCCTCCTCCCTCCCCATACCATCCCTCTGGGTCATCCCCGTGCACTAGCCCCAAGCATCCAGTATCGTGCATTGAACCTGGACTGGTTTCTCGTTTCATACACGATATTTTACATGTTTCAATGCCATTCTCCCAAATCTTCCCACCCTCTCCCTCTCCCACAGAGTCCATAAGATTGTTCCATACATCAGTGTCTCTTTTGCTGTCTCGTACACAGGGTTATTGTTATCATCTTTCTAAATTCCATATATATGCGTTAGTATACTGTATTGGTGTTTTTCCTTCTGGCTTACTTCACTCTGTATAATAGGCTCCAGTTTCATCTACCTCATTAGGTCAGGAACAAGACAAGGGTGCCCACTTTCACCATTACTATTCAACATAGTTTTGGAAGTTTTGGCCACCGCAATCAGAGCAGAAAAAGAAATAAAAGGAATCCAAATTGGAAAAGAAGAAGTAAAACTCTCACTATTTGCAGATGACATGATCCTCTACATAGAAAACCCTAAAGACTCCACCAGAAAATTACTAGAACTAATCAATGATTATAGTAAAGTTGCAGGATATAAAATCAACACACAGAAATCCCTTGCATTCCTATACACTAATAATGAGAAAACAGAAAGAGAAATTAAGGAAACAATTCCATTCACCGTTGCAACGGAAAGAATAAAATACTTAGGAATATATCTACCTAAAGAAACTAAAGACCTATATATAGAAAACTATAAAACACTGGTGAAAGAAATCAAAGAGGACACTAATAGATGGAGAAATATACCATGTTCATGGATTGGAAGAATCAATATAGTGAAAATGAGTATACTACCCAAAGCAATTTATAGATTCAATGCAATCCCTATCAAGCTACCAACAGTATTCTTCACAGAGCTAGAACAAATAATTTCACAATTTCTATGGAAATACAAAAAACCTCGAATAGCCAAAGCGATCTTGAGAAAGAAGAATGGAACTGGAGGAATCAACCTACCTGACAAAACCACAGTTATCAAGACAGTATGGTACTGGCACAAAGACAGAAATATAGATCAATGGAACAAAATAGAAAGCCCAGAGATAAATCCACGCACATATGGACACCTTATCTTTGACAAAGGAGGCAAGAATATACAATGGATTAAAAACAATCTCTTTAACAAGTGGTGCTGGGAAAACTGGTCAACCACTTGTAAAAGAATGAAACTAGAACACTTTCTAACACCATACACAAAAATAAACTCAAAATGGATTAAAGATCTAAACATAAGACCAGAAACTATAAAACTCCTAGAGGAGAACATAGGCAAAACACTCTCTGACATACATCACAGCAGGATCCTCTATGACCCACCTCCCAGAATAGCGGAAATAAAAGCAAAAATAAACAAATGGGACCTAATTAACCTTAAAAGCTTCTGCACATCAAAGGACACTATTAGCAAGGTGAAAAGACAGCCTTCAGAATGGGAGAAAATAATAGCAAATGAAGCAACTGACAAACAACTAATCTCAAAAATATAAACTCCTACAGCTCAACTCCAGAAAAATAAATGACCCAATCAAAAAATGGGCCAAAGAACTAAATAGACATTTCTCCAAAGAAGACATACAGAGGGCTAACAAACACATGAAAAGATGCTCAACATCACTCATTATCAGAGTAATGTATTCTCAATATGTGTCTAAATCATGGTCTGAAAAAGTCATAGGAGTATTTAGAAATTTATCTTAGTTTAACGTGACAGATATGACTCATTAATAATAAAGACTAAAAAGACCTTTGTGGGCTAATGAGTGAGTGAACTTTCAAATTTTACTGCTGTCAATACATACTTTGTACTGTTGAGGTCATAATGTTGTTACCCTAAATATTGTACTGTCGTTTTCCTCTTATTTTGAGGTTACCCAAAATAAAAATTGTTCTCTAAAAGAATATCATTTTAGTTTACATGATCACAATTGACCTAATCATAGCTCCTCTTCTCAGGAAAAGTCTGAACAGCTCTTAAACTAAAGGATAAAGAAGAATAGTCAGCTAAACTGGTGTAGATTACTATAGAGTAGCATACTGATAATCTTAAGTAAAAGATTCCCATTTTACAAATGTGTTTAGATGTCCTTGGCAAATTTAGGGTAGTAACGTGAGATGGATATAGTAAAAATGGATTTGGGTTAGGGTTTGTTTTGATGACTCGTTTGCACACCACAAACATGGCCAGCCTATTTGTAAATTTTCTTCAAGTAAGAATTGTTCTATTTAGGGGTAAAAAAGATCATTTCTGGAGTGAGTACTTCTAATGAGTTATTTTTGGAGAACTGTTACAAAACTTATGTCAAATGATTGTTAATCCTTCTTGCAAACAATTACATAACTACTGTGTAACCACCCAAAGCCCTATTCCTTCCCTTAGCCTTGGGACTACCTCACAGTCATGAATTTAATGCTTTAATTTTCAGTTTTTAAAAACCCTCAGTGTCAGATGGATGTAGAATGCAGAGGTTTGCATGAAATGTATTCAGTGAAATCCAGAAGTAATTTGCCGTGCCTAGGATTCATTTAAATATCTGTGATTTCATTGTATAAAATAATCTTTGCAGTAAATGTTAAGGGATATGATTTTGCCTTAGATCATAATACTTGCTAATTATTTTTCTTAGTATTATTAGTTAACTGGGGGTTAAGGAATCATAGGTAGTGATGCCACATATGTAAGTGGATAACTTACAAAACTTTATTTGCTGCTTAATTTTTTTAACATTATTCTCTAAATAGCCTCAAATACAATTGTGGTAATATTTGCTGAAAATTAGAAACTATAAAACCTCATATTTTGCTGATGAGAATAGGAGAGAGAATTTCAAAAATGATACCTTCTATTTATAAAGCAGAACCTTCCATCTACTGTCTCTCAAAAGGCAGTTTGATAACAAAATGTGTTTTAATACTTTGTGTTATTTCCATTATTTAGGCAGTAAGTGTATAGACATCATAGATCACTAATGTTTATGTTATAAGGTCTCTTTATTTTATATGAGATTTACTAGCAACAAGTTATCATTTGACTCTTATTTAGTTCCCTTCCTTGCACATTGAATAGATTGAAAAGATAGTAAAAAATTAAAGTCATTGACCTTAATCCCATGTTGGCGTGTTAAATTCTGCAAACGATAGAGAAATTTCATTCTGGTGGGGTCCACCTTGCAGTTGTGATAATCTGTACTTGTAAAAGAGATATTCTTTAATTATACTGCATAACTAAACATATTTGAAACAGATAACTGATCCTGTCTCAAAATTGATATTTCTTTTAAAGTGTGAAGTCAGTACGTCATTGTTCCCATTTGGTCAGATGGCATGCTACTGTCCCAAGCACACACGAACTGATGAGGCAGAAAGATTATAAGCATGAAGGGACGAGGGAAGGACCACAATGGAAGCAAACACTTTCCCGCTTTTCCTGAATGTGCTTTGACCACCTGTCTTTTACCCTTTGCAGTTCTGTTCTGAGAGGAGTATGATGAACAGCCCTGAAGATTGGGGCCACTGCTGCTAGATTGTTGCCATTAACCAGCTTTCATGGCTTTTGTGGGAGCCTCCTTTTCATTAGTATTTGCAACATGTTCACCAGCAAAATGATTATGTTAGGCAGAGACATCACATCACTTACATTTCATAGCTCAGTGCAATTTTCATAAACTGCGAGGCAACATCCAAAAAAACATGACTCAGAATTAGAGTTTCAGAAGATTATTATATAGACATTATTTCCCTCAGGTCACGGGCTTTAGTCAAATTTGGAGGAGAATGAAATTGCCAACAGTGAAAAGCAGACAGAAAGGTATGAGTTCATGAGCAGAGAAATAACATTTTCATTTGTTCCTTCCCCATGGGAAAGATTCAGCATTCCGGTAAATGGAGACGGTTATAAGAAATGAATTTTTGTCAGCAGGGATGTGATTTTAAGGCTCACTTATCCATTGGCAATCTAGATTTCTAACCCCAGGAATCTAGGAAATTGCTACAGAATGTAGTCTTTATTATAAACAAGTTTTTTTTTTTTTTTTTGGTGGTAGTTTCTTCCCCCCTTTCTTTTCTTGCTCAGAGATTTTAAGACGGACTACATTTCTTTCTGCCTTTCAGGGGTCAGATGACTGCAGAATGTCTGCATGTGCCATGGGTTTCTCCTCACTGCCCCTGCTTTGTGATGGAAACTGTTTCTTCCCTACCAAGCTTCTCCCGCTCTCCCTGGTTTTTCCTAACCCCCTCTGTTGAGCACACACAACGCTAACAGCATCAGAAGCCACCGCGCTCACGGCGCTGAATTCATGGCCTCTGCTTCTGTTCCCAGCATTTGCAGGACATCTTGCGGTGCTGCTGCTTTTCTGTTCTCAGTCCTTTTGTGTCTGTGGACCTGAGAGTAAGGCGGGAAAAAAAAGGCTTGCCAGGTAGCTCTCATTTTACCAGGTATAAAGAGCAAGGATTTGCAAGGTTTCTGTCAGGTAATCCCAGACAACCTTCTTCATAATTAAAGAATGTTCTTTCATGGGAAATTTTATTTAGCTTCTTCAATTTCATCTGATGCTTCTCAGCCCATCACTCATTCAAATTCTGTTCAGAGGTTCTGCCGCCAGCTACAGAGTACATCATGAGAGCAGACGATATTTCATATAACCTAAACCCTTCATTTCTAGGGATGCAGATAGGTTCTGTAACTTTAATCTCACCTTTACATTTTTTCAATTTTTAATAATGTGAAAATATGTATATATAATACCTTCTTCCCCTGTGTATTTTTGCCCATTTTAATATCTCTTTCAATACCATAAACTATTTTCCTGGATGTATTATTATTAAAAAACATTATTGCCTGCCATAGTTTATCATCATCATTATTATATCTACAATATAATGATTATTTAACATTGTCAAATTGTATTTGATTAATAAATGAGAATTGATTAGCTTGTTTAGCTTGTTGGATTTGGCCTGTGAAATTAATCAAGATTGATAAACTTTCCCCTTGAACCTCCAAAGGTTCTCAAAGGAAGGGAGAAGGGATATTAGGGTTAGGAGGAGCATTTGGTTTGCTGCATATCTGTCCAATCACACATTTTGATTCCTTTCAGTGTTCTTGCCTGGAGAATCCCAGGGACGGGGAGCCTGGTGGGCTGCCGTCTATGGGGTCACATAGAGTCGGACACGACTAAAGCGACTTAGCAGCAGCAGCAGATGCTCTAGCCAAGGAGTCACTGAATTAGCCATGCTATGCTGTGCTTAGTCACTCAGTCATGTCCGACTCTTTGAGACCCCATGGACCACAGCCCGCCAGGCTCCTGTGTCCATGGAATTTTCCAGGTGAGAAAAGTGCAGTGGATTGCCATGCCCTCCTCCAGGGGAATCTTCCCAACCCAGGGATTGTACCCAGGTCTGCCACATTGCAGGTGGATTCTTTACTGTCTGAACCTCCAGGGAAGCCATAGTCCTGGTATATGCTGATATTTTGTGGAGTTTCAATTTGTTCCTGTTAAATTTTTCCTAAAAAGTAGTCTCTTTATCTTTGATAGTTAGGGGACCTCTTTTTGAAAAGTGGGGGAAAGTGTGATATTCCATTCTTCGTAATGGGCATTTGTGGAATTTTTCCTAGAATCGTTTGAGGGGCAAAAACAGGTACCTGCAATGTACAAAAACATGTACTTGTCTCTTATGTCACTCATTCTTACTTCCAACAACCTCTGCTCTACTGTATGTTGTTCAGAAGTTGTTTGACTAGTGTGTCATACAGAAGCTAATAACCTGGAAGATGCTGACATTTGCATATGGTTTGGAACCCTTTTGGATTCTACTTCAGTAGGAGTAAAGACTCTCATGGAAACTGATGGGTTTTTGCAGATGTTCTCATCACCTAACAGGGCTTCATTAGAGTTATTGGCTAGAATAGAATTTTTTCTTTTTATTCTAGTATAGTTGATTTACGGTGCTGTGCTTGTTTCTGATATACAGAAAAGTGATTTAGTTTTATATATATTCTTTTTTCAGATTTCTTTTCATTATGGTTTTTATGGAATATTGAATATAATTCCCTGTGCTATGCAATAGGACCTTGTTTATCTATTTTACATATAGTAATATGCAACAGTTAATCCCAAACTCATAATTTATCCCTCCCTCCCTTTTCTCTTTGGTAACAATAATTTAGTTTTCTATATCTGTGTTTCTATTTTGTAAATAATTTCATTTTTATCATATTTTAGGTTCCACATACAACTGGTATCATAAAATGTTTGTCTTTGTCTGACTTACATCACTTAGTCTGAAATCTCTGGGTTCATCCATGTTGCTGCAAATGGCATTATTTCATCCTTTTTATGGCTGAGTAATATTCCATTGTACATCTTTATTCAGGTTACTTTAGGGGTTTTTGATTAGTTCCCAATGAAAGATGAAATACTGTAAATGTAATAATTAATAGCACAAATAAGAAAGCTATAGATAGGATTAGTATGGTAATTACATAATAACAGTGGTACTGTAAGAAAACACCCAGGCAGTCACCTGAAAATTACTCATTGGCCATAACTTTAGAGTCTCATTGTCTACCATCTGGAGCCAGGGACAGGGTGTCTCAGATCTACATTCTTGATACTTACTCAAGAGCAACTAACTCTAGAGAAATTACTCAACTTTCTGCTGCTTGGTCTCAACTTCTTTTGTGAAATGGCAACAATCTTGCTTGTCCAAACCACTGTTACTGTTTTTCCTGAGCAGTGCTTGCGTGAACCAAACATTATTACAGGATATAAACTCCCTGAAATAGTTAACCCACTTTGCTTTCACACACCATTTCATAATACTTAGTCCTCTTGATTAAGAGGATAATGCAGTAAAACCTCTGTTACTGGAGTAAAGTGTTGTTAACTTAAGTTTAGATGATTCTTTAAAAATGTATTTATTTCAGTATACTAGTTCTTGAAAATCTTTCTATAATGTATTCCTTGTATTTTTGCATTAGAGAGCATGGTCTAGCAAAAACAATTGAGTCTGTGATGCTGGATTGTCTTTCGCAGCCTTGGGGCCTTGAGATTGGCGTTAGTTCTTTGTGCACTAAGAAATGGATGTAAAATGAGACTCTTATGGGAAGTTAGGCTAAATTTGCACCAATCTTGGCCATACCTTGAAAGTTGCATTATAATAAGTAAATTGCTTATCTGAATTGTTTTCTCAGTGTTTTACATTTTTTTCTTAAAATGAAGTTATAAAGTCGCCATGCTCATAAAAGTGAAAACTACAATACCAATCAAAATATCATCATTACATCAAAATTTACATAGGAGACAGAGAGAGCATGCTTAGGAGGTCTGACTTGATTAAATACTTTGCCTCTAGTTTTTTAAAATTTCAAAGGAGGTATTCCCTCTGTCAGTGAGTTTTCAGATTTCACATATAACGCAACCATGGTCCCAGCTAGCAGTTATTGAGCTTTGACTGTTTGCCAGGCAGTGCTCTATGTTTCAGGTAATAACTGATATACCTCCCAAGCACTCCATCAAGGAGGCACTATAATTATCTCCATTTTTCTAAGAAGGAAACAATCTTAAAAAGATTAAGAAATCTGTCTGCGGTTATGTATTTAGTAGCTGGCTGAGCCAGGACTTGAACAGCCTGATGTAAGAACCTGTGCTCTTAAGTACCGCGCCATCACGCCTCAAAGGTGTACGCGTGTAGTGGTTGTGGACCAGGTGATCTAGACTTAGTGACTTTGTTGTGGGCCCTGCGTGGTGTTCGATTTAGTACTTTCATTTTCATCATCTCAATTAGTTTTGAAACAGTTCCACTAGGTCGATTTCATAATGCACATATTGCTCATGGGGAAACCTGGACTCGGTCAAGGCAAAGCTTTTATCCCAGATGAGGGGGCTTGTGGTAATTGATGGAGCAGAGTTTTGAACCTGGTAAGCCCAATTCAGGCTCTGATCAGGGGTGTCGTTAATGAAAGGAACTTTCTAAGAAAGGCCATTGTTACAGTTTTAAGAGATTTACGTTTCCAGTATAACACTCTGCCCCTAGCAAGGATTTGTGTTTTCATTTTAAGTTAAATCATTTGTTCTGTACTGGAATTGTCTCATCTCTTTCCATCCATGGAATTTCTTCAAGTCATTGCTATTGCACACTGATTCTTCTGCCTGTTTGTGGTTGGTTGGTTGAGCTTCTACAATTAACATCATTCTTTTCATTTATCGTTCTTAAGAAATTAATTTTTCTTTCAGTTTTAACTCTAATACCATGTCGTTTAGCCCTCTCAAGTGTCAGTGTCCCTATGATACTATTAAACACTTAACTTGTACAGTGTCTTAAGAACATTTTAAGAGAAATATAAATGGTACACACATAAATGGCAGAACCACTTGGATACCAATTAAAAATAAATTTGTTTTTGAGTGAATGATGTCTTTTAGCCTGCCAAGATGCAGAAGTTGGTTGTCTCCATTTCCTTTGCCATTACTTAGAACTTCCTGGAGTAATAAAAAAAAGAAAAGGCATTTTAATGGAAAGTTGTTTTTTTCCTGTCGCAGTAAAACAGCCAGTTTTACATGGCTGTATATTGTTATAAATATAGACTTTTATCAAGTTCTGCACTGTTGTACGGCGAAGTCTATGGGATGCCTTTTGGATTGCCTTGGCAGCAAGTGGGCAGCATCTCGCTGGCCCACTGTGACTCATGGGAAATTCTGTGTCTCGATGTTTTTTATGGCTGTGTTTTAGTGGGTTAGGCCTCCCTGCCATCTCATTTTCCTGGCTCGTCGTCTTGTCTGTTTACCTTGGCTCCACCTTTGGCTCAGCTGGACACCACAGGCTTCACCAGAGTCATTTGGAATGCAAGCCCATCACACCAAGTCTCCTATTTCCCCAAGGCTCAGAGAGAATTGGAACTGAATTCTGAGTGGCTAGTTGTTGGTTGTCCCCAGCCAAGTCTGCACAAATGGAGAAAATGCATGAGTTTGTGAGTCTGCATATATTTTACATTCTCGTAGTCACACCTTTGAGTCCAGTAAATATATTTCTGTTCCTGCTTAATTTTGGTGGTTAATTTTGCAAACCATGAAAAATGAGTTTTGGTCCCCCAGGGGCCAAGATTATGCAGAGATACCACATTGTGTCTTTCTCTCCCTGCATTTTTAACGCCTGGACATCATAGCGTTCCTGGGCACCTCCAGCAGTGTCTTCTGCTAGTTTGACAGACTCGAGAGCCTCTCAAACCTATTTCTTACTTCTTCTGTTCATATGGATTATTTTTATCATGTAGTGATATGGCATTTTCTAAAAATCTCTTTGCATTTTCACCTCTGCTAAAGAGTTGTCAACTGTACCCACATACTTGTGAAGTGGCATTTCCCCAGAAACAGGAATGATTGGAAGAAACTTAGCAAGAAAGGGGTCTTTCTTCTGAAAGTTGATCTCTATGCTTAGTATAATTTTTCTGATCTAGAGGGAATTACAGGACCCTGAGACCAACTCTACCAGCTTGCCGACAGCCTTGGTTTAACTTCATTGCCGATGCTGGGATCCGTGCTTTAGTTGTGCAACAAAAGTTATTTCAGGGTGGCATTTTATCTCCCACTCTCCAACTCTTTCAGATTGAGCTGGATATTCCACATAATCCTTTTGTATAACTCCCACAGGCTGCAGTTCTGTAGCTTGGGTAACGGTCAGAGGAACTCTAATGCCAGAACAAATGATGCTGCTAAACGGAAAGAGTAGGAGTCTTCTCTCTACAAAATGCCTCACAAAGGAGACTTTCTTTGCTCCTCCTGGTACATGTGGTAAGCATAGAAATAGTTTATTATGAAAGTCTTTCAGCCACAGGTCTTTCTAAGGCATAACTGTACCCTCCAGGGAAACCAAAATAAATACCAGCCTAATAAACTTCAGATTTTTAAAAATAAGTTATCCTATTGCATTTCTGCAAGAAGGAAAAATATGAGAGGTTGACGTGTGTTCTTATTCTGCTTTGATTTACTTCCCATGATGTCCCTTCCCAACCCAGGCTTAAAGTAGAGGAAAATACTTCATCATTTGAAGAAGAATGATGGTACAAAATCCAATCTTTTGGAAAAGAAGGTGACTTTTCTTAAAACTCATACACACACACACTTGGTTTTCTCCTGGAGTTTGATTTTACACACACACACACACACTCACACACTCACTCACTGTATTTCTTCCAAAGGGAGTCTTCCATCCAGGCTTTCATTTATTTGTTTCTAATATGGTTGTGGTCCACCTGGTCCTCTAGCAAGCTTTCTCTGCCCTTTCTGTGCCAGTCCCTTGGTCCCTCCTCCTCTCCAGTTCTTTCACTAAGGCCTTTGTTGTTGTTCAGTCAGGTCCAACTCTTTGCGATCCCATGGACTGCTGCACTCCAGACTTCTCTGTCCTTCACTATCTCCCAAAGTTTGCTCAAACCCTTGGCTTCTCCTGTCTCCCTGCCCAGTCTGGGCCAAGTGTACGAACTGCAACCTGCATTCTGCCAGCCCTTCAGCTGCATAATGACTGTCACATTCCAGCTCTAGGGTATGTCAGTGGCCTGACTTCTATGCTTTCTCCACTGCCCTTTCTCAACCTATTAGACTGATTACCTTGTCGTCTTTATTTATTATTTTTCGCTGCACACTCAGTGTATGAGATCTTAATTCCCTAGGGCTCAAACCTGCACCTCCTACATTGGAAGCTCAGAATCTTAACCACTGGACCACCAGGGAAGTCCCTGTTGTTCATACCCTTAAATGTGACTGGCCCCCCAAGATTCTACTGCCTGTTCATTATTATTTTTGCTTTATCTTTATTTTGTTAAAGATATGAGAAATAATGCATATCCATGCACCCATCTCCCAGCTTGAAAAGTATATTATTTCCAAGATAGTTGATGCCCCTATTGTAATTGTGATCATATCCTCCTCTCAGAACCCAGGGGTAATAACCACAATTACTCCAGATTTATGTTATGAATTTCTTTATATATATCCTGCATATGTAAATCAACACATATTATATAGTAGGTTTAATTTTGAAAAATTGCATCTTGCTATACATGTATGTTTGCAACTTTTAAGAATGTAATTCTTTTCCTAAATATTTGCTTGGCTGTGTTGGGGGTCTTAGTTGCAGCACGTGGGCTCTTCACTGCAGTGCACAGGCTTCTCTAGTTGTGGCAAGCAGGCTTCTCTTGTGGCGCTCAGGCTCAGTAGCTCCATGGCATGTGGGATTTTTGTTCCCTGACCAAGGAGCGAAACTATGTCCCCTGCATTGGAAGGCAGATTATTAACCGCTGGATCACCAGGGAAGTCCGGCAGCAGTTATTTTACTGCACATTATATTTGTAAGATTAATTCAGTTGTTCTCTTTTGCTTTTCCCTACTGTATAATAATCTAGTTTGACTATGTTGTCACTTACCTATTCTATTTGTGAACATTTAGACTGTTCTCAAATTTTTGCTATTACAAACACTGCTGTTGTGAACATGCTTGTGCAGCTCCCCTTGCACACGTGTCCAGTTGTATTGAGCACCCGTCTGTGTTTGGCATGATTGATGTAAGACTGCTGAAACAAGGCCCTTATCTTGAAGCCATATGCTCTAGAGAGGACTCCTGGGGGAATCCTGCAGCTGGAGACTTTTCACTGGTTTTCTTACCACTCACCTTGCCTCGCCTCTCCTTGGTCATCTTTCACAGTTCTGTTATAGTTAATGTCTTGGACACAGTTTTAATCTTTATTGTTATCCTTGAAAACATTTAATAGCTCCCTGTTGATTATGTGATGGAACAAATGCTCCTCAGCTTGCTGTTTAAGAACGATCCTAAGCCTAACCTTTATCAGTCTTTGTACTATTTGCATCTCAACCATACATCTCATGGGCATCCCTGGTGGCTCAGTGGTAAAGAATCCACCTGCCAATGCAGCAGACACGGATTCAATCCCTGGTCTGGGAAGATCCCCTGGAGAAGGAAATGGCAACCCACTCCAGTATTCTTGCCTGGGAAACCCCATGGACAAAGAAGCTTGGTTGCAGTCCATGTGGTCGTAAAGGAGTCAGACATGACTTAGTGACTAAACAATAACACTAACATACACGTCACATTCCCGTTTCATGTTCTTTTCATGCCTCCCAGTGACATCTCTTTATCCCTAGTTGTCTTTCCTGTTTTGAACTTTATCCAGGATGTTGAAATTCTACTCAGCTTTCAAGATCCTAATGAAATACTTTTTTATCCATATACATCTTCTGCCTCTTCTCTGATGATCATTTTACATTACAGCTAGTTAGGTATATATTTGCTTAGCTGATTCTGAGCAGGAATCACAAGGTAATTACCCCGAACATAGTAGGACCTCATTAATTAAAATAATAATAATAATTAAATTGAATTGAGTGGATCATTTGGTTCTCAGCCTTGCTGTTAAAACACTCTTATGCTGCTAATGAAGGAGAAAGTAGAAAAAGAAAAAATGTTTTAATTCTCTGTTGCAGTTTTTGAACATATTTGGCTGCCAGTGAGACCTTGTAGCATACTGACCAAGCACACATCCTTATTGGGACCCTTATCACATCAGCGTGGGCCAAGGTGGAGGAGAAAACTGACTTTGGGAAGAGAGATGGACTCATCATTAAAAAAAAAAAAAGAGAGAGACAGAGAGACGACATTCTCACCTCAGTGGGATTTAACTAGAGTATGCTTGAGCCAGCTCCATTCCAGACTCTAGACCAGATCCTTCCAGTCTTTTGGGTGGTAGTACAGGTTGATGACCTGTCACTAATTATGCCCTTCGACTTACTGTCTGCTTCCCCAGTAGAAAGCAGATTGCAGCTTCTTACGAAAAAGAGAAACCTGAGTCCACTGCGTCTGCCTTTCCATCTTGAAGGAAGTGGGAGAAATGAGGCCAGTGGTTTGATAAATTATATCAAAAATAGTCCCTTCATGCTAATGGAGTGTGAAGAAGCTGATGTACTGAAGATGATCTATAATATTTCATATTTCTCTGAGGAGAAAAATGATAAACTTGATGATGTGTGATTTATTCATGTTTCTCCAGATGAAGAAAAAAAAGATCCTCAAGTCGACCGCCTGTTTCTCACTCACAGAAGCTGGCTTGTGGATTTTTACACTGGGATTGGAGGCTGGGCTTGTTCAGAGAAATGCCTAGAGAGACTTTGATTAATCACCAGACCTTTGGCAGTTGGTTGGGAGAGGGTAATTATGCCAGCATTGTGGCTATTTTATCATCACTATTTTATGGCTTTCCACCACCAGGTGACAAATGTGTTAATTATTACATTTCTTATCTAGGACTTCTCTTGGCCGCCCCCTCCCCTCTTGGTTTTAGCCTTGAGTCCTTCCCTGCAGCTCAGCTCTGGACAGCAGGAACTTCTGCAATCAAAAAGCTGTTCCTTGGGAGTTCATGCTGAGATGGACATGGTTATCAGCCCTGCTGTGTGCAGACTCTGACCACAGGGGATCCGGCTAATTCCCTTTCCTCTTCCTTCTACCCATCACCCTTTGGGTCAAGTGCTGCTAGAGCCAGAAGCTCTACTTGCTTCTTTAATAACTGAAAATGGCACCCCTGCCCCGGGCCATTTCACTCTAAATAGCCCCCTGGAGGAGGTTGGAAACAGAGGTTGTCTTAGGCAGAGTGATTTAGCAGGTAAAATTGTCTCTCTCTCTCTTTTTTGACGACCCTTTCCGTTACTGGCTACTTCCCATAATAGGACTTCTCTTCTCCCCACACCCCACCTCGCCTGGGCATTCCCTTCCTGGACCCTAACTTGTCCTTCATCATTTCCCTAGAATGTGGTCAATACCTTTACTAATTTTACATTTATGGCTATATTAGTAGATACTTAAAGGTTTTTGTTGTTCAATTGCTAAGTCGAGTCTGACTCTTTGCGACCCCATGGACTGCAGCATGCCAAGTTTTTCTGTCCTTCACTGTCTCCCAGAGTTTTCTCAGATTCATGTCCATTGAGTCAGTAATGCTATCTAACCATTTCATCCTCTGCCGCCTTTCTCCTTTTGCCTTCAGTCTTTCCCAGCATCAGAATCTTTTCCAGTGAGTCAGCTCTTTGCATCAGGTAGCCAAAGTAGACTGGCCTTTATAAGAGAATTGACTTGTATCTTAATACAACTTTCGGAGATGCCTTATAGAGTGGTACTATACATAGATGATAGAGATTTGGGGAGAAAGCAGACCTTCCCGAGAGTCTCAGGAAATGCTTTGTAAAGTGATCATTTTCTGCATGTTCGCAGGATCAGTCAAATAGATGTATCTCAGATTACGGCTGCATCTACCCAGATCCTGTTTTTAGTCTCAAACCATACACTGAGTTCTTTCAAATCTGCTATACTTCCATTTACATACCTTTTTTTTTTTTTTTACAGATAGTGTATTTTTTTGTTTGTTTGTATCAGTTAAAGGTTTGCAGCAACCTTGCATTAAGCAAGTCTGTCATTGCCATTTTTCCAACAGTATTCACTCACTTTGTGCCTCTGTGTCTCACTTTGGTGGTTGTTATTCAGTCACTCAGTCATGGTCCAACTCTTTGCAACCCCTTGGACTGCAGTACGCCAGGCTTCCCTGTCCTTTACCACCTCCTGGAGCTTTCTCAAGCTCACGTCCATCGAGGCGGTGATGCCATCCAACCATCTCATCCTCTGGTGTCCGCTTCTCCTCCTGCCTTCAATCTTTCCCAGCATCAGGGTCTTTTCCAGTGAGTCATTTCTTTGTATTAGGTGGCCAAAGTATTGGAGCTTCAGCTTCAGCATCAGTCCTTCCAATGAATATTCAAGATTGATTTATTTTAGGATTGACTGGTTTGATCTCCTTGCAGACTTTCAGTAGTCTTCTCCAACACCACAGTTCAAAAGCATCAATTCTTTGGCACTCATAAATTCTTCTTTATGCTCCAATTCTCATGTTCATACATGACTACTGGAATGTCATGTCTACATGATTACCATGGTTTTCATAGTTTTTTAAATATTTCCAACTTTTAATTATTATTTGTTACAATGAACTGTAACTCTCAAGGGACTGTCAAGAGTCTTCTCCAACACCACAGTTCAAAAGCATCAATTCTTTGGCACTCATAAATTCTTCTTTATGGTCCAACTCTCATGTCCATACATGACTACTAGAATGTCATGGGTACATGACTACTATGGTTTTCATAGTTTTTGAAATATTTCAAACTGTTAATTATTATTTGTTACAACGAACTATCATCAGTGATCTTTGATGTCACTATTGCAAAAAGATTACAATTTGGTGAAGGAGCTGATGATGGTCAGCATTTTTTAGCAGTACATTATTTTTAATAAGGCATGTACATTGTGTTTTTAGACGTAATGCTATTATTGCACACTCAACAGACTACAGTATAGTGTAAACATAATTTCTGTTTGCACCTGGAAGCCAGGTTCACGTGACTCCCTTTATTGCGGTATTTACTTTGTTGTGTTGGTCTTTCACCGAAACCACAGTATCTCCAAGGTGTGCCTGTATAGATACCATGCTGGTGATTGTAGAAAAACAGATTTCATTGTGTAAATAGGTCACAGGTTCTTCTAGTGATTTAGACATTTTAAAGACATCTTGGAATGTGTTTTGTGGATAATAATGGGGTCAGGACATGCTACTCCAGAATATATGGCTCCTTGTCATATTGAGTATTTTAGGCTGAAGGTATTTGAGAATATCTGGTGCAGGTGTAGGAAGGATTTTCTGACCTTCCTCTGAAGCAGGTCATAAGACCCTTATGTGAGAGATGTCCTTCCATTGCTGGAGGAAAGGAGCATCATTATCTCTGAAGCTGGAGGGATGCTGAGAGGAATCTGAATGTTTCCCCCAGTTTACTACCTTGGGCTCATTCCCTTTGTCTTGTCACATTTTCCCATGACCTTTGCTTTTAGTCAGACCTAGCATAAAAACACCCAAGCGTAACCATTCCTTCACATCTCCATTTCCTTGCGAAGGCTGTCATGTCACGTAAAACTCACATTAAATAGATTTGTATGCTTTTCTGTTTTTAACCTGTGTTTTGTTTCAGGGGCCCCAACTGAGAACTTAGAAAGGGAAAGGGAAAGAGAGTTTCCCTCCTTTACAGTTTCTGACAGTCTCAAGGTGGGCATTCCCATTCCACTAGCCCCAGGGACTGCAGTTGAGGCCTAGGACAACTGAGAAAAAGGTAAGCATTCTTACCATGTCAGCTTCCTGGATCTCTGTGGTGTCTTGTGGAGAGAGGAAGGTAAATATTTCTCCTTGTCCCTTCCTTTAACAGTTCAGATTAGCAGGAGAAAAACATTAATAAATACGTTTATATGCTTTTCTCTTGTTAACCTTGTCTTTTCTTTTGGGGTCCCAGCCAACAACTTAGATGGATAAAAGGAAAGGTATTTTTCTTCCCCAGCAGTAGTCTAATTCCCTTTGCTTGGGCCTCTGAAAATAGTTTGTCTTCCCCACATGTGTTCCCTGTCTGCCTCAGTGAGAACTAGCATGCTGAGGCTGCCTCATTATTTGATAATTTCTGTGAAGTAGAATCTGGACATTGGGGTGAATAGTGTGATAGATGAGGTGATATTAGAGGTTCTGTTTGAATATATATATATATATATATACACACACACACACACACACACACACACACACACAAATGTGCTTATGAAAACAAATCAGATCCAAAAAATTCTTATAAAACTTTCTCTTTTTTTAACATGTTTAATGTACACATAAAGCAGTTTTGTTTGTTTCAACAAAAGGTTCACTCTCTTGGAATCCATATACCTAGTTTCAGGTATTAGTCTCTATTATAGTCATTTAACTGCTCTGAGCCTTGATTTCCTCATCAGGCAAGAGTCTTGGTACTAATGTAAATAATGAAAGTATAAGTACTGTTTTTGCATCAAGTGCCATTTAACTTATATTGTATTTAACTTACTATTGTAAGGGTAATATTGTTCAAGTCTTCAATTTGGTTAATCTTTTTCTCTGTGGCTTTCTTTGTGGGAACCATCTTCTGTGTTTATTTATAGTTAGGCCATTCTTACAACTTTATGTGGCAGGAAAAACCCCACAGAACAGTATTATAGAGCCATTCTCTTCAGCTGCTACACCCTGCTGACTTGCACTGCCTGAGAACCAACCTCAGATTGCCATGAAGTCTTCCCACTAATTACCCATGGAGTATGAGGAGTGTTCCTCTAACTGTTCCCCAGCCAAAACAGCTTGTGGAATAAAAGAATATCTTCACATACACACCTAGAATGCAGTTATACCATTTTGTAGCAGCTGAATGAACTGAAATTTAAAAAGTTGAGTAGAATGGAGAAGTCAGTCAGTGTATTTGATGGACTAGTATCTATTCTAGTTTGGTCAGTGAGGGTGGACTGTAGGGGGATATTCAAAAGAGTCAGGTTGTTTTTTAAGGGTAAGAGTGTGTATCATCCTCTTCTGCTCCTTCAGCATAATGGTTATCTTTCAGTTCTTCCATCAACAGCTTTTCTCTGACTCTTACTTATTCTTTTGATGGACAGCATATTCAATTGGCATATTTGAAAATGGCATATTCAAATAATTGCCATGCCTGGCCTCAAGAAGAAGATTAACTGCTTTTTTATCTAAAAAGATGAGTAGTCACAGAATATAGGGAGTAATTCCCAAACTAAGCACAGGGAAAACAAGCGCCACAAGTGGAAGGATTAGCCTGTGCAGAAATTACGGAAGGTTTCCTTGGATTTCCACCTCCCAGCAATGAGAATTTCTAGTCTGGCCCTCTATTCCTTCTGGACATAAGGTGCCATGCCTTATTCACTATGGCTCAGTCTTTGTTGATTTTGTTCTTGTCTCACTAGTATGTAATCTAATTGGTAACATGCTTGCTTGCTTTCCCAGGTTTTGGAACAAGACCTGACACCTCAGTTACGGTCAGTAGGTATTATATGAATGAATGAATGACTAGGGAAATGAAACAGAGGACCCTGCATGCAAGTCTTCTTTTCTTGACTAGATGGGGTTTTGACTACATTTGAAGGTTTGAGGCTGCTTCAGCCCTCAGTGTTTCAGTCCAGAGGCTGTCTGAAGCCAAAGAAGGCAAGATTTCCTCTTACTGATCTTGTGGCTACAGACAAGAAGTGCCCTAGCTTCTTTGTCTTCCAGAAGTTACAGATGTGTCTCTGAGGAAACTGAACCCTGGTATGGTCCTTTTCTGACAATATTGAATGTCTTTTTGTGTGTGTGTGACTGAGCTGGACGCTTATACAGATTCCTTTGGATGTTTCCTTTATGCCTAATTTGTGTTTATCCCAGAACTGTTCATCCTAATTGTAATTCTTACATGAAAGTGGGACAGATGTGTCTGGCACCAGAAGTGACTAGTAAATGCTTTTGAAATACTTACTTATACCTTGTGTTACAGTTATGTATGCATCTCTCTCTCCTTCACTAGATTTTAAGCTCTCTGAAGTAGTGTTTTACTTACTTTTGTATCCCTATTGCTTAGTAAAGTATGATAAAGCAGACCCTTCATGAACTGATACTAGTGTTCTGTGGGATTCGTTTCAATACTCTTGAATGTGTTGAACAACTTATCTATCAGGGATAGTAAATAATTTAAATTGTAGAACCCAGTGGTTTTGGTTTGGGCCCAGATGACATGAGGTTACTTTTCTGATAGTAATTAACAATAAAATCAATGCCTCTTTGAGACTTTTTCCCCTGTTGCATGAGGCCTCTTGTCTTACTCTGTATAATTCAAAAGGAGATTCATCACATTCATCTAAAGACTGAAAAAATTATTTAATTGTAACCTGCAGAGGACAGCTAGACAGTGGCTATGAGTTACGCTTTTTTGGATTGCAAATAATTTAGTCTGGAAGTTCTGGGCACCCTAGTCTCGGTGATCATATCTGAATAAGCTTCTTAAAGCAATAATAACCTAATCTCAAGCCTTATGTAGTTTGTACCTTCAAATTGTTCTTTCCTCCATGCATTTAATCAAAGAACAAGAGTTGACTGATATATATGAGAAGTTTATCATTGTTCTTGAACTGTGTTATCACTAGTGCCAGAGTGGTGCTTAATTCCTGCTAGCCAACAGGAGTAATATGAGTGAGGGACCTAGACTTGGAGCTTATTAAGGAAAAAATGTTGTTTTGAATATGGAAGTTTTATATAAAGAATAGATATGTTGTTTTGAATAGTGAGGATTTCCAAAAGAAGTATGATCCACTTTGATGAAGGTAATTACAGGAAATAAAAGAGTATGGGTTGAGGCCTACCTATCAAAGTGAAATTTCAGCCTTCATGGTGGCAAATGGTAATTTCTTGGTGGTGGGCCTTAGTCAAAGTTGAAGGTTGCTGTTGTTATTTAGTCCCTAAGTTGTCTCTGACTCTTTTACAACCCCATGGACTGTATAACCTGCCAGGATCCTCTGAAGGGATTTCCCAGGGAATAATACTGGAGTGGGTTGCCATTTCCTTTTATAAGGGCTCTTCCGGATCCCAGAATTGAACCCAAGTCCCCTGCATTGGCAGGCGGATTCTTTACTGCTGAGCTACCAAGGAAGCCCCAACTAAAACTTATGTAATAAGATTATATTTTAGGTGAAGTTGGGGGTGAGTTCTTAAAAAAAAAAAAAAATCCTGAAGAATTTGTCTTTGTGTTTGAAAGCCAATAAAAACTACACTGGTTGGTTTATTGGAATTTATCTTCTACTTTCAAGAGGTATTCTCTGTTTACTGACTGAGCCTAAAAGTTAAATGGTGTTGTTTGTTAGTTTAAAAATAAAAGATGTTAAGGAGGGTTTGATAAGGTCTCTTTTCTCCTAAAGGTAAGGTCTCTTTACTCTTGTCAGATTGTTTTCGTGTATGAGTTAGGGTGTTGAGTTCAGTTCAGTTGCTCAGTTGTGTCCTTCTCTTTGCAACCCCATGAACTGCAGCACACCAGGCCTTCCTGTCCATCACCAACTCCTGGAGTCCACCCAAACCCACGTCCATTGAGTTGGTGATGCCATCCAACCATTTTGTCCTCTGTTGTCCCCTTCTCCTCCTGCCTTCAGTCTTTCCCAGCCTGAACGTCTTTTCAAGTGAGTCAGCTCTTTGCATCAGATGGTCAAAGTATTGGAGCTTCATCATCAATCCTTCCAATGAATATTCAAGACTGATTTCCTTTAGGATTGACTGGTTTGATCTCCTTGCAGTCCAAGGGATTCTCAAGACCTAAGTTAATCAGATATTGAAAAGAGAGATATAGTAATGATAATAATTTCTAACATTTAAGCCTCACTTAATATGTGTAATTTTACTAATTTATTTAACCCTTAAAGCAATTCTGTGAGGTAGATACACTTATTATCTCTGTTTTTCAGATCAGGACAGTGAAGCAACAGAGGTTAAATAACTTTCCCAAAGTCTTGTAAGTGGTAGAATATAAGGAAATATATTCTACGAATATATAAGTGGTAGAAACTAGTAAGTGTTAAAATCAGGATTCAAACTCAGATATTCTGGCTCTGTAATCCAGGCTTTTAACTACTATTCTGTCTACTGCCTTTGCAGATCTGATTTTTACTTTGACAGTGAGTTTATGGATTAGTAAAAGACTAGTAGGGAAGCCATTCCAAAGAGTTTTTTAAATTATATGGATTGAGAGTATTATAGATGACAGTGAAGAGGTTCCATTCCATTCTGTCTGTAATGTTTTAATCTTAACATGATAGTCACATATGTAAGAAGTGTTTTTGCGGTATTTAGGATAATTTTATAGATTAAGAATAGTTAGAGATTTAAGTTAAGAATAGTGTTCATGTTGGTGTTTAGGATAATTTAAGAAAGTGTTGATTATATTATGCTTGATCTAAGGTATCTTCCAGAAGAGGAAGAAGAGGAACAATACAGATTGTCAGGCATATTCAACTGGCCTTATTTTGGAGTCACATCAAGAAAAGGAAGTTGTTAGCGATCGTGCCAGGTATCTAGGAGACATCAGTACTGTTGGGCCATCGTTACTACTGCCAGAATGACTCTCCAATTTATCCAGTAAAGGAGAGAGTCTAAAGCCTCTGACATGTAATCATTCACTTGATAAAATCCAGGTTTTTGATAAAGAAGTTGTATTAAAACCCTCCAAGTTAGTTAACAGGTGATAAATCTTGCTTTTACTTCCTCATCCCATCCCATTCATCAAGAACGGTGATACGCTGACAGTTATGAGTGCCATTACATGCCAGCCACTTACTACGTGCTGCTGTATGGAGAAGCATGAAACACAGTTTTGTTTTATTGAGGGTAGGAATTTTTTTGATCCCACAACTGCTGCATGAGTAAGAACCAGACTTGAAAGGCCAAGTTTTCTAGAGGAGAGTCTTTGAGGAGGGTGAGGAAAATACCTGCTCCAGGAAGAGCCAGGAGGATACGGAGATTGACGGTGCTCTGAGCCTGGGGAGAGCAGATACATGTAGAGGAAATTCTCCCCGATGTGGGAGTCATCACAGACAGAGATTTAGGAAGATGGATGTTGAAGAGCAAAGGGAGGGATCGTCTTCATCGCTAGAAATGGAGATTAGGTAGATCCATGTGTTGCCTGTGGATCTGTCTGTAATCAGCAGCTCATCAGGTATGAACTTGAAGGAAAGAACTGTTGGTGAGTATACCATGAGTTTAGAGAATGATGAGGACTGAGCGCTGCGTCTTCTCTAGAACTTTCTGACAAGCTTTGTATGAAAGCTAAATATGAGCTGTGTGCCCTCTTTTTAGGAATTCTATCATTTCCTGGCCTGTGACCATAAATTGGTGTTCTGTTTCCTTTATGAACTAGTTACTTGTCTAATAGTCTAGATATGTATTTCTATTTGTCTGTAGGAAAGGAAAGGTACGTGGAGGAAATTTCGGGTAAGAGTTCCATAAAATGTCAGAATTAAAGCAAGAACCGCCAGGACTACTCAGCACTAGTGATTACCCAGAGTGACGTGATGAGAGACGGAGCATGAGTCACGTGTTTCAGAGATGGTGTCAGTGCTGCAGGAGGAATGCAGACTGCACAGTCCAGTCCCTCTTTTCTCAAGAGAGCCTGCCTCTGAATGACCCTATCAGTGCTAGTCAGGTGATAATGAGGCAAAACGATGTAAATCAATAACCAAAAGGCTATGGCTGACTTGATAAATATGGGATTCGAGAAAAAGGACAGGAAACAACAGAAAAGGAAAGCTGGGACCATAGGCTTTTTTGCCATATATAAGCCAGACTTGCTAACATGACACTGCTAATCTTTGCTCATTTTCCTCGAGAAGGAAAGATTCTTGTGTCTGTAAAATGTGGAGCCAGATTAATGCTCAGGATACCATAGGGGTACAATCAATACTGCTATGTTAAAGGTTACTTTCTGACCAACCTAGACAGCATATTAAAGAGCAGAGACATTGCTTTGTTAACAAAGGTCCATCTAGTCAAGGCTGTGGTTTTTCCAGTAGTCATGTATGGATGTGAGAGTTGGACTACAAAGAAAGCTGAGCTCCGAAGAATTGATACTTTTGAACTGTGCTGTTGGAGAAGACTCTTGAGAGTCCCTTGGACTGCAAGAAGATCCAACCAGTCCATCCTAAAGGAGATTAGTCCTGGGTGTTCATTGGAAGGACTGATGTTGAAGCTGAAACTCCAAAACTTTGGCCACCTGATGCAAAGAGCTGACTCATTTGAAAAGACCCTGATGCTGGAAAAGATTGAGGGCAGGAGAAGAAGGGGATGACAGAGGATGAGATGGTTGGATGGCATCATTGACTCAATGGACATGTTCAGTTCAGTTCATTCACTCAGTCGTGTCTGACTCTTTGTGACTCCGGGAATCACAGCATGCCAGACCTCCCTGTCCATCACCAACTCCCGGAGTTCACTCAAACTCATGTCCTTCGAGTCAGTGATGCCATCCAGCCATCTCATCCTCTGTCGTCCCCTTCTCCTCCTGCCCCCAATCTCTCCCAGCAGCAGGGTCTTTTCCAATGAGTCAGCTCTTTGCATGAGGTGGCCAAAGTATTGGAGTTCCAGCTTCAGCATCAGTCCTTCCAATGGACATGAGTTTGGGTGAACTCCAGGAGTTGGTGATGGACAGGGAGGCCTGGTGTGCTGCGGTTCATGTGGTCGCAAAGCACGACTGAGCAATTGACCTGAACTGAACTGAAAGGTTACTTTGCCTGCTTGAGTTTCTTCTGTAAAATAAACATAAACAGAGCTCTGAGATTTAAATGAGATAATATATGCAAGGTTCCTGGTACTTTACCAGTTGCTCAGCTTCTCTCTCGAGCATCCTGAGAGCTACTTTCATTTATTTCTTTGCTATTTAGGGAGAGGGAAGTAATTCTGACAGGTAGACCAGCTGAGCTATCAGCTTTATTTTTGGAAGGTGCTGATTCCAAAGCCTCATGGAATGTGCTGTTAGCCATTTGTTATACACCTAGCATAGCCATCTTATGTAGAGTTGTGTGTATCAGCATGGAAGTGTTACTTAGCCCTGGTGCTGACTGTGGTTTGACCTGGATCATGTTCAGTTCAGTCGCTCAGTCATGTCCAACTCTGTGACCCCATGGACTGCAGCACGCCAGACTTCTCTGTCCATTACCAATGCCCAGAGCTTAGTCAAACTCATGTCCATCGAGTCGGAGATGCCATTTAGCCATCTCATTCTCTTTTATCCCCTTCTCCTCCTGCCTTCAGTGTTTCCCAGAATGAAGGTCTTTTCAAATGAGTCAGTTCTTCGCATCAGGTGGCCAAAGAACTAGAGCTTCAGCTTCAGCATCAGTTCTCCCAATGAATATTCAGAAATGATTTCCTTTAGGATTGGCTGGTTTGATCTTCTAGCAATCCAAGGGGCTCTCAGGTGTCTTTTCCAGCACCACAGTTCAAAAGCATCAATTATTTAGCACTCAGCTTTCTTTATGGTCCACCTCTCACATCCATACATGACTACTGGAAAACCATAGCTTTGACTAGACGGACCTTTGTCGTCAAAGTAATGTCTCTGCTTATATTCAGTAATAGCTGTCTAGATTGGTCATAACTTTTCTTCCAAGTACCAAGCATCTTTTAATTTCATGGCTGCAGTCACCATCTGTAGTGATTTTTAGAGCCCAAGAAAATAAAGTCAGTCACTGTTTCCAATGGGGAAACAATGGAAACAGTGGATCATGTTAAGGATGAATAATAGGTGAATGGCTCATGATTTAATATCCTTCAGAATGTTTATATAGTGGATATTTAGATCACTTCTGAGCACAAGAGACTGCAGAGCAAAATGTTTATTATGTTCCTAATAAAAATCACAATAAGAAGGAATATTGCTCTTCTAGCTTGGCACCCTTTTTCTGCAATCATTTCCCTTTCCACTTTCTCCTGTACCTGGCTTTAGCCAAAGTTATGTGTTGATTAGTACTTAATCAAACTAAAACCTTTGCTCAGGAATGCATAGTAGATTTTGTTTTGCCAGAGTGGATGTTTGAACAGAATGAGAAATAATATACATTAAAGGGTAAAGGGGGCACTCTTGTTTTATTTTAAATATAATTAGTATTAAAACTGTCTTTTTTCCTGCCAGTTGGCTCATCTCATCTCTTAGCAGCTGTTTTAAATTCCTTAATTGTCTATTGCTTACTCAGCCATCATCTCACAAATTTCCTCACTGATGCTTTTTTTGCTGAACCAAATTCTGAAAAGGGGTTGTTTCTTTCACAGCCTCAGCTGAGCTGAAATCTAGTTATCTTCTTTCAGTGGCAAGATAAGCTCTCATTAGACATCATATTCTTTCGAGGTGTGAAATTTCCCTAAATCTCATTGGAGTTCATTGCTAAAGAAATGGGCATCTGGTGAAGCTTTGGGTTGCCAAGTGGGCTATTCTTTGTTAATGTTGTGTGGGTTCTATTTAACCCAACATAGCCTTTTAAAAAAAGTTATTTATTTGTAATTGAATGATAATTGTTTTACAATATTGTGTTGGTTTCTGCCATACATCAACATGAATCAGCCATAGGTATACATATGTCCCGTCCTTCTTGGACCTCCCTCCCTCCCAGCCCATCCCACCTCTAGGTTGTCACAGAGCCCCAGTTTGAGCTCCATAATCCATACAGCAGGTTCCCACTGGCTATCTATTATATATATGGTAACGTATATGTTTCCCTGCTACTCTCTCCGTTTGCCGCACCCTCTCCTTCCCACCCTCCTGTGTCCACGTCTATTCTCTATGTCTGCATAACTGTTGCTGCCCTGCACATAGGTTCATCAGTACCGTCTCTCTAGATTCCAGGTATAGGTGTCAGTATACAATATTTGTTTTTCTCTTTCTGAATACATAACTGTGTATAATAGACTCTAGGTTCATCCTCCTCATTAGAACTGACTCCAAATGCATTCCTTTTCATGGCTGAGTGATAGTCCATTGTATGGATGTACCACAGCTTCTTTGTCTGGTGGTAGACATCTAGGTTGCTTCCATGTCCTAACCACTGTAAATAGTGCTGCAGTGAACATTAGGGTACAGGTGTGGTTTTCAGTTATGATTTCTTCAGGGTATATGCCCAGTAGTGGGATTGCTGGGTCATATGATGGTTTTATTCCTAGTTTTTAAGAATCTCCATACTACCCTCCATAGTGGCTGTATCAGTTTATATCCCCACCAATGGTGCAAGAGTGTTCCCTTTTCTCCACACCCTCTGCAGCATTTGTTTGTAGATTTTTGATGATAGTCATTCTAATTAGTGTAAAGTTTTGATTTGCATTTCTCTAATAATGAGTGATATTGAGCATCTTTTAATGTGTTTATTAACCATCTGTATGTCTTCTTTAGAGAAATGTCTGATTAGGTTTTCTACCCACTTTTTGATTAGGTTTTTTTTCCTTTCTGGTATTGAGTTGCATGAGCTGCTTGTATATTTTGCAGAGATTAATCCTTTGTCAGTTGTTTCAGGTGCTATTATTTTCTCCCATTTTGAGTGTTGCCTTTTTACCTTGTTTATAGTGTCCTTTACCAGCCTCGCCTTTTTTAATGCTTATAAAGGAATAGGAATTTTCTATAGGATTTACAGTGTTCACAGACTTGTGTGTAATCTCAGTGCTTCTAATTTTGTTCAGAATCAAGAAAGTGGGCATTTCAGCCATAGCATTTCATCCCACTGTGGTTAACCTTTCACACTTTGTTCAGTGTATCATATTTTTGGTTGAAATATTGTAAAATTTGTCTTTAGGTAATATATATCGCTGAGATTAGATCATCTGTTGTTTTCAGAAGCATAGAAACAGCCTCTTCGTCAAGCATTTTGTTCACATACAATGTGTTATTGAAGACTTACTGAATTGAATTTCAGATATTGTGTTCTCTGGTAGTACAATGATGTGTCATATTATATATTATGCTTCTATAATGTAATCCACCACTTTCCTAATGATGTGAAAGCTGGTAATACAAGCCCAAGTTTCTGTTTATATGTCAGATCAACACCCTTCATAGCTTATTTCATAGTCATACATTGCAGAAACATGTACCGTATACTTTACAGTGACTCACTCTGTCATTTAAAAAAATTCTTAAGACAGTTGACACATTTATTTAGATTTTTACTTTGTGATTATGTTCCTGTATCCCAGGTGAATAAATACAGCACATGATTTGTAACTGTTTCAATCATCCTTATTTAATTTTAAAAAGACAATTTTTTCATATAAGAGACAAAAGAAGTGGGGTCACTGAGTTCAGACACCCTGATTCTGAAACACTTGCTTTAACTAACTGTGTGGTTTTAGGCAAAATATTTAACATTACCCAGTCTTAGTTACTCTCACTATAAAAATGGGTCCAGTAATACCCTCAAAGTGATCTTGAGAAGATTAAATGAAATCATGTTGATAATACCCTATCACAGAGTTTATAATAGGTGCTGCCGCTGCCAAGTCGCTTCAGTTGTGTCCGACTCTGTGCGACCCCATGGGCTGCAGCCTACCAGGTTTCTCCATCCATGGGATTCACCAGGCAAGAACACTGGAGTGGGTTGCCATTTCCTTCTCCAATGCATGAAAGTGGAAAGTGAAAGTGAAGTCACTCAGTCGTGTCTGGAAAGTGAAAGTGAAGTCACTTAGTCGTGTCTGACTCTTAGCGACCCCATGGACTGCAGCCTACCAGGCTCCTCCATCCATGGGATTTTCCGGGCAACAGTACTGGAGTGGGGTGCCATTGCCTTCTCCATAGGTGCTAAAAATTGTTATATTCCTTCCTCTCTTTCTGTTAGGAAGACTGTCTTTTTTATTGATTATACTTTTGTCATCAAAGGGGGAAAATATCAGTGTCTTATATAGAATTTGTTAGGAAATGCATGAATTTAGTGTGGGCCTTCTAATTCTGACAAATAGAATATTGATTTTGAGTTCATTGCTATAAATTTGCCAAATGAAATGTAAGTTTTATGCTACTCCTTTTAAGTCACTTTTAATAATACCTTGAGCAAACAGTCTGTATTTAATAGTAGTTTGCTAATTGGAAAACTCTAGAAACTCAACATAGATGTAGAAAGTGAGAACCTGAGATGAGACCATGGCACTAAATAGGAGAGTAGGAATAAAAGCTGCTACTTCATCATCATGCTGGCTAAGATGAACTTGAGACCGTGCGAGGTCTTGGTGCTAATTACCTTTAACATGTTTAAACTCTCACTTTTCACTTTGCCAGTGTAAAGACAGGAAAATCCGTGTCGGTCTGAGCACATCCTGCTGCAGGCACTGAAAACTGAAGGCTTAAGGAACTCTGAAGGCCCTCAGTCTGTCAAGATTGCTCATATTCCAAATGGAATATGGACAGATGGAGTTCTAATTTAGGGAGCAACATGCCATGGAGGGGAATCAGGGTGCTAAAGGAAGGCTCCTTCCATTTATATCATCTTCCTTCTTCTATGTTAGTGTGTGAGTTTGGGTCCATAGGCAAAAATTCAGCCAGACTTGAACTCTAGAAAAAACCACCATAGGTTGATATTAGCAACAATCTGAGAGAACCAAGATATGCAGAGAAGAGAGCAAGAAAGCCAAATGAGGAGAATGTAGTCAATACTGTGAGATTTTTTTTTAATTTGCATTTGTAATTGTAGATGACATTTCATCTTTTTCATGTGGACCAGGCCTGACTACATCTGGACTTGCCATTGTAATGCCAGGTCTCTGGTCTTTCAACCTTGATGGCAACTCCCTTGGCAGAATCAGAAACCTAGAGAAGCCTGAGCCCTTGCTTAACATGATGTAAAACTATGTGTTTTAGACATAGTGAGGGGAAAGAACTGCTTTTTTTCAAAAATTTATCTTATTGAAGTATAGTTGATTTACAGTATTCTGTTAATTTCTACTGCAGAGCAAAGTGATTCAGTTATACACACACACACACACTCTTTTTCATATTCTTTTTCATTATGGTTTATCACAGGATATTGAACATAGCTTCCTGTGCTATACAGTAGGGCCTTATTGTTTATTCATCCTATATTTAATAGGTTTCATCTGCTAATCCCAAACTCCCAATCCATCCCTCCACTTTTTCCCCCTTGGCAACCACAAGTCTGATCTCTGTGTCTGTGAGTCTGTTTCTGTTTCGTAAGTAAGTTCATCTGCGTCATGGTTTAGATTCCACACATAAGTGATGTCATACGGTATTTGTCTTTCTCAGAAAAGAACTGCTTTTGAAGAAGAGAATGAGGAATGATGATAAGTCAATGAAGTACAAATGCAGACAGATACATATCTTGAACACAAATTCTCATAGAAACTCATAGCCTTTATTCTGTGTTGGGCACAATGCTAATATTTTACCTTTGTCATTGTGTTTAAACCATATCACTGCCTTCTACATAGAGTATCCTCATTTTTCCAGATATAAATCTTGAGGTTTAGAGAGGTAAAGGAGCTCAGTCAAGATCACATAGTTCATAAGCAACAGAACTGATATTTAAGAGACAAACCATCTGATTTCAGAGCCTAAATGAAGAACCTTTTAGGAGGATCATTGACTTTTGCATCAGGACACAAATGCACCAAGCACTAGGAAGAAGATTCAGAACAATGCTAATGCCTACAGAGGACACTGTTCAGATTAAACTCACCCAAAAGAATGTCCTGATGTGATAAGGCATGCCCGTGCCAGCCACTGATAGGTTTCAGATAGGTTTGCTTCTGGGGAGTAAAGTAACAGGAGGTTAGGGTTATTTAAATCTCAGATCCATCCTAGAATTTACTTTAATAATCTTTTATTATTTTCCTGTATATTCTTATGATTTCTCCCCTTCTCTGTAAAGAATATTCTTCAACCTAAATGAATTCAGTTAAGTCTGGCTTTCTCATTTCTGCATTTAATATTCAAAGCACTTCCTTCTCTTTGGTCTCTAATTTACCAGAGTTTGTCATCATGCTGTAAAAAGATGATAAAGGAGACCATCTGTTGAACCTGGAAAATGTCAGTTTAAGTTAGTAAGTTGGTGAACGTAAGCAGTAAAATGCTTAATGCATGACCGGAAGACCGTCTTCATTGATCTTTTTCGCAATCCACTTTTGGATTTTTCTCAATCCACCTTTTGTACTAATGACCCATGTGTCTCATCCAGGGAACATTGACCACAGTTAGGATGGTAGCCTACCTTTGGGGCAAAAAGGTTACAATGAGGAGGGGACATCTTGAGATTCAGTGATGGTATTTTTTAGCGCTTGTTACTATGTGTTTGCTATCTCTTCCGTCCCACGCCAGTCAGGGGTTTTAGCTTTGAAGATAATAGTAACTGTCTTCAGTAGGAAAATCCAGGTCTGTTTTGACCCAAAAGTTAATTTAGGATGACTTATGGAACCCAGAGCTAAATGTCAGATGTAATTAAATGTTACTGTGGTGTCTTGCCTTGAGACATGAGCTGCTGAGTTCTAGCAGGGTGTAAGAGCAATTTGGATTAACTGTTTTGATTCTTTCCAACATTATATAAGAGGCATTATCTCGAGTAGCACAGAAATTATCCCCGGGGGATGGCAAGGCATCACATTTTAGAAATAACTATATGATTTCTTCAGTCTGCCTTTGGGCCTGCACTTCTCAATACTTTTTCTTGAAATCTTCACCTGGATATGACCCAGGAAGATGGCAGGAAGGCCATCTTAAGTATGTGTAACCTTTTTAAAGAAATTAGTTTTGAAAGAAGTAAGTAGACTCTTTTTTTTTTCCTAGGGTCCTTGCCCAAAATGTGTAAATTACTGAATGGGAGAATTTCAGTAAGACACAGTTATTAACATAGGTGCTAAGGATTAAGAAAAACATAAATTACATCTCTCTGTAGGGAAATATAGTGAGGCCTTTGAAACAGTGACATCTGCCTCTGGAAATCAGACTCATTTTCAAGACAGGTCATAATAGGAGTGACCTTTCGAATATGAATGCTAAGTCTACTTGTGAACGGGGGAAGAAAATGGGAGAATTTTGAAATCCTGGTCTTTGACCTCTAACAGCATAACACAGAGACCTTGTAAGTTTCAGGAAAGCTGTTATTTTCCTCTTCCTTGTTTTGTCTCTCAATCCTAAAACACGCTCTGGGCAATCAATTTTAGAGGTCCTTCAAGGAAAGCAAAACTGGGTTTGTCTGCCTGTTAACTACTGCAAAATGTGTAGATTCCTGCTGTTCAGTGTTACTACTAACAGTCATAAGGAAACACCTATTATTGTCATTATCTGGAAAAAAGAAGTCCCTGGATTGGATTAAGTGAGGTTACTGTGCCCTTAAGAAATGCAGGTATTAGACCATAATGAAGGTATGACAGCAGGAATGAATACTCTGCTTCATCAAACTAGCCCCCCTCCACACACACACTTTTTTTTTTTTTTCCCCTATGTGAGGAAGATGTAGAGTGAGGAAAGAGCTCTGATCTGTTTGGGGAAAAAGTATCACAGCCTATTAGTTAGTAGCGATGAAATTGAGACAGCTTCAGGGACTCCATTAAGTGTGTGGTGTTTAGGCAGACTGTGTCCCTAGGTAAAGTGTGCTGTTGAGGAGAAGAGTGTACAACAAAATAATTGGGCTTGGGAAATCAGTGGGCTTCAGCGGCCGCATGTCTCCTGGTGGGGAGTAGAGGGAGGGAGATAACATTTTTTTTCTCCCCGTCTTCAGCACACCTCCTTTCTTTTAGCATAAAAGCTATACTGAATAAAATTGCAGGGAATTTCTTGCTGAGTGGATGGACGGCCAGTGCATTTTGAATAATAAAAACAATGGGTATAATTAAATTTCATCTGACGCAGGAAGGATTTAGAGCATGTCACCTTGGAACCATCTCATTCTGTGTTATTCTCTAGGCATCTCGATATTTGGTTGCAGCAGCTGAATGATAATAATTCAGATTTGATCAGTAATGGCAGTGTCTGTAGGGACATGTATTAATGCACTGATGTGTCTGGAATTAGGTTCTTAAATAAAACATCATTGCTATGTATTTATTTTCATTTTAAAGGAATAAATTGAAATCAACAGACGGAACTAGACTGACTTTTCCTATCAAGACATACTGAGTGGCAAATTTTTATGGACATCACTTGAGGGTAGGCTCAATAGTTTAGATACAATTAATGTTCATTTGCTGTTGTATCTTTTGAAGTCAGAAAAGATACGGTGATAGGAAGTCCAAGGCTCAGATAATCATTAAATTGTACTCTTAAGAAAAATATTTAAGAAGCTGTCATTTTTATATTAACCATATGTAATGATAGTTGCAGCTAATATCAAAATAAATAGAAATTACTTTTTCTGTGCCACTTAACCAGATACTTTAGGTGTGCACACACATAAATACTCATAGACATTTGGTGTATATGAAGAAAGCCCTGCTTTTAGAGTCACAAATCGTTCATGTTTTTGCCTCTGCTACCTATTAGCTCTTTGCTCTTAAGCCAGAAATAAACCTCTTTTTAATATCAGTTTTCTCAGGAAAATGGGGAAACTTAGGCTAAATAATTGCTGAAATTCTTTCTGTTTCAGACACATACACACACAGAGAGAAATTAGTTCTACTTCTAAAATCTCTGTTTAATGCTAGTTGTTTGAGCATTTTTATATGCATATACACATCTGTCCACACATTTTAAAATAAAACTGATTATTTTCCTTCTTTAAAGTTTTTAACCATGTATTATCCTAATTGAGCAAGATGATAAACCCAGACCCCCAAAGGAAGAATATGTTGCAAGTTGAATAAATAAAAATGTTTTCTCCTGGCTCACATTTTGAGAATTATAAATATATATCCTTGGATGTCTTTAGGGGAAAACTGTGTTCAGGGTTTTAAACCAGAGTTTTCACTATTGCATTCCCATATTGTTAACATCTGGTTGGTTGCCCAGATGTTCATAGTGGAACTGCAGGGACAGAGAGATGGTCTGTTTCCTCCAGGAGCTCATTTTCTTTTAAAATGTCATGAAAAATTTGAGTAAGTACTAGAGTCACCCTTTACCAGAATAATAATCCATTTTTGCATTGTTCAACTCTACCTGAGAGAGAGTGTTTGCTCTAAAGTTACTTTATGATAGTTTATGGCTCAATAAGAGGCCCTATATATCAGGATAGATTTGTAGTTAGTTAAGAAAAGCTAAGTTTAAAGGTTTTAGCCCCCTTAGGATTCCTGTTGGTTAATTGTTTTCCCCCCACTGTAATGCATACTCTTGAAAGGCAGGAACCTTCTATTTATCATTGTATCCCCAGGGCCTCTCACAAGCACCTGGTAACCAATAAATGTTGAACTGATATATGAGATCTCCTTGATCTTAGAGATTAAATATTATCCTCACAGTCTAGGGGGATGAAGCATCCACATACGCAGCATAGTAATTGTATGTCCATATTCTGCCACCTATGGGTTTAGTAATTATTTTAGAGATTGTAAACTCATGGAAATCAAGACCAGTACTTTAAAATTTAAATTTTAATTTAGTGTATAGCAAATAAAGCAAATTATTTGAGTTTGGTGGCTAGGCCCATCACCTTTGTTTCACCACTGAATTTACAGTAGGTAAGCTAGTATATATCCCCTTTTTTGTGTGTGTGTTTGTTTTATCATATCAGTCCCTGGATTTTCTTTGTGATGCTAATCATAGCTATGATTGTCTTTGTAATGACACAGCATCTGTTGTTACTGCTAGTCTTTCAGCTCCATGGGGTCAGATATAGTGTCCATGTTGTGTGACATGCTAGAAATCCCAATCTAGTACAGACCTGGCATACAGTAGACTCAACTTTGTTGAACATTGAAGGGCTCAATCAGAACAATATGTAAGTAGTAAAACCCAGCATCCCATTGTTTAGACTAAATATCTACAACCATCATGCAGTGGTACAGCCAGAGCATTAATATACAGTGAGTTTGTTGAGCACTGTTTGGGTGCCTCATGGGAGAGAAAGGAATGGGTAACTCTCCATTCATTCCTCTCCGGGGCTCATTTGGTAAGTGAGACTGGCATATGCAAAAATAATTATACCCTTGAACTAAGATCATCTTGGTTCATGTTTCCCTAACTCATAAGATTTTTAGTTGGTTGGTCATGGAAGTAGCTATTTTTAAGCTTTATAAATCATAAAAGAAGCGTGATACAGAAACATTTGGCAGGACAGCAGTGTATCTGAGGGCTGAGTGAACTCAAGCACAACCACTGTACTAACATCTATTCACCACTTACGTGATAAGTACTATTCTTATCACTGCATATATTATCTCATTTAATCTGCTTAGTAATTCCAAGAAGTAGGTACTATTATTATCTCCACTTGACAGTTTAGGAAACTGAGGGTCAGATAGGCTACTTTGTTTACCTAAGGTCACACAGCTAATAAAGTGATTAGAATTTGAACTCTGGCCTTTGACCAGTGCTCTTGATCACTACAGAGAGGTACAGACATAACAGAATGAGCTTCAAAAGGATGGAAATGTTCATTCCTATGATCTGTATCAGGCTTCCCAGGTAATGCCAATGCAGGAGATGCAAGAGACGTGGGTTCAGTCCCTGGGTCGAGAAGATCCCCCAGAGTAGGAAGTGGAACCCAATCCAGTATTCTTGACTGGAAAGCTTTCATGGACAGAGGAGCCTGGCAGGTTGCAGTCCATGGGGCTGCAAAGAGTCAGACACGACTGAAGCAACTGAGCACTAACTATACGAGGCAAGACTTCTTGGAAAAGATGAGCCTTAAAGAAATAGTTATATCTGAACTGTACATGTGCTAGCGTCATCGAATTTTAAAATATTACTTGGTGGCACAGTGGATGGGAATCTGCCTGCCAATGCAGGAGACACAGGTTCTGTCCCTGGTCTGGGAAGATTCCACGTGCTATGGAGCAACTAAAACCTGTGCGCCACAAACACTGAGCCCGCACTCTACAGCCCATGAGCCGCAACTACTGTGCCTGTGCACCTAGAGCCTGTGCTCCACAACTGGAGAAGCCTGTGGACCGCAAGGAAGAGTAGCTCCCATTTACCATGCCTAGAGAAAGCCTATGCAGCAATGAAGACCCAGCCAAAAATAAATAAAGAAATCAATATTAGATTTTGAACAATAAACTCTAAAGGCCATCTGTTCTAAGCCAGTAATTTACAGTGGAGAAAACCAAGATCTCTAGGGTTAAGTGACTTGCCGTAGGACATATGGCTGATTAATTGGCTTTAGAGCTGTTCTCCTGGCTCCTCTTTCCCTGTTATCTCCCCCTCCCCCCTGCCTACTATGCACACTAGCTCATGTTAAGTCTGGGTTTTCACCACCACATTCTAATATGATTGCCTGAAATATTTTACATTTAGAAAATGGAGAGTTTCTAGTATATCCATGTATTGGGTTGGCCCAAAAGTTCATTCGGGTTTTCCATACCATCTTAATGGAAAAACCTGAATGAACTTCTTGGCCAACCCATAATTATAAGCCTGGAAAATCAGAGCAGTGTGGAAGAGAGAGCTATTAGAGATATGTAACAACAAGGGGGTATAGTTACATGTTTGTAGCACACACCTGTTTTTTCCCACTATTTTTTATTGTTGCCTTTGTTTCTTTCCTTAAGTTGAAAGAAAGGATACAAATAAAACCCTAATAAGAAAAAAAAATGGTTTAAAATTCCATAAAGTCTATGGCAGCTTCCCACGATAATTTCCCAGCCTCCTAAGTAACCGAACTTGGGATATTTCTATCTTCCACTAATGCTTATTAGTCAGCGCCCTACCTGCCACCCACCCACCCCAAGTCATCACAAGTATGCTGCTGCTGCTGCTGCTAAGTCGCTTCAGTCGTGTTCGACTTTGTGCGACCCCATAGACGGCAGCCCACCAGGCTCCCTCGTCCCTGGGACTCCCCAGGCAAGAACGCTGGAGTGGGTTGCCATTTCCTTCTCCAGTGCATGAAAGTGAACAGTGAAAGTGAAGTCGCTTAGTTGTGTCCAATTTGTAGCAACCCCATGGACTGCAGCCTGCCAGGCTCCTCCGCCCATGGGATTTTCCAAGAGTACTGGAGTGGGGTACCATTGCCTTCTCCACATCACGAGTATAAAATGAGATAAATATGTGAATGTTCAAATAGATAGTTGTGCAAGAAACGGACAGGTTTGTCTCTCCCCAAACCTAAACTGATCTTTACCTCAAAGTGTAGTGTTGATGTTGCTTAGTCTGTTTCATTAGCCAAGTGGTTGTACCAGATTTATGTACTGCTAAACAATCAATTTGGGACTTGGGTAAATACTCATTGAAAAAACATTTATCTTCCTCTGAGTGCTCTCTGTTAATCCTCTTCTTCTTGGATAGCGTTCTATAGTTGAGGATTGAGTTTATTTTCCCCCTGCTTTTTTCTTTGTTTCCTTCAGTGATTTAAAAAAATAAAATGAAACCTTTCCAGTACAGTCTGAATCAGCAGATATTTACATCACTTGGGTGTAGGCTTTTTATAGACCAGCTAGAAGATTATAGTAATTAGCCTATGCATTTCCTCATTAAAATGTCATTAGTGAAGGCTTTGTTCTTTTAAGATCTTCCCAATAAGGTTTATTGCACTGCATTCTATCATTAAGAGTTTACTAGGAGCCAGATGTCTTATATAGGTGTGTAGAAACAAGAATTGCTTTTGACTGTCTAAAGGGTAATGGCCAAAGAGCAGGACTTGACATAGATAAATTTCTGTGTTTGGATTGAGTGAGGTCCCACTTCATGTGCTCCCAGTGTAACTGCCAGTCCCTCCCCACAGCATGTGTGTATGCTCAGTCGCTCAGTCGTGTCCAGCTCTCTGTGACCCCATGGACTGTTACCTGCCAGGCTCTTCTGTCCATGGGATTTTTCAGGCAAGAATTACTGGGTATTCTTGGAATATTCTTGGAATACTGCCATTTCCTCCTCCAGGGATCCCCAACCCAGGGATGGAACCCACATCTCCTGCGACCCCTGCACTGGTAGGCAGAATCTTTACCACTGAGCCACTTGGGAAGCCCTCTCCCCACAATACCTGCTGGCAATGCCATACTCCTTTAGGTGTTTGAACACCTACCCAATCTAAGCTTTCTTGAGAGAGTAAGACTGTGCTCATCTGCACTGGTTTACCATAGTATCTTAGTAAGTTTGTGGGTGATTCAAACACTTACTAAAGAATAAGAAGGAAATAAGTTTATTTTCTACTATAGCCATGTATATAGGGTTAAGAATATAGGGTATTAAGACGTTAACCCTGCATTCTTATGGCTAAGAATATAGCATGGGTTCTGACCCTGGTTTCACTGTTTACTATGTGTTGTGTTACTTTGACCACGATTATACTTCATCTTCATAAACCATAGTTGTCTTAAGTAGAATATGGAAGGAACCTGGAAGGAGCCTAGGTACTTATGTTATAGGAATGTTTGAGAATTCAGTTAGATCATGCATATATAGTACTTAGGTCTACTGCCTGGAAAATATGATTTACTAATATACTATTTTTATAATAAAAAATTATGTGTGTTTGTATCTGTGTTCTTTCTATTTTCTTGTGCATCTTTCATCTGATTTCATAAATTCTAACATGAAATTCCAAAATAAATATGTAAATATTTAAGGGGTAGACATTCACATCGCGAAATGAATTAAGACAACTTTGAGAAGTCATTTATGTAGCGCTTTAGAAGTATTATTTCACTTACCATTTAAACCTTATTTCTACTGTGTGCAGTAACCAGCATCTTGAAGGAACAACTCAGGAAATACATGTTGATTACTCCGTTATATTACTAGATTATTAATTAAATAGCTAAATGCATCATTGCTGTATTCCACAGGTAGGCGGGTTGGTTTGTTTTTTTCTTTTTAGCATTGAAGTATTCCAAGGAGAGATATTTTAATTTGGCTATGTCACATGGCATTTGGGATCTTAGTTCCCCACCTAGAGACCAAACCCGCGCTCCCAGCAGTGGAAGCCTGGAGTCTTAACCACTGGATCACCAGGGAAATCCCAAGATACTTTGAAGTTATTGCATGTCATCCTGTTGTTACGGGCAAGTTCAGATTAATAAAGTCATTCAGCTACAGAGCATTTCTGCTAGATTATCTACTCTGAGCCAGGCCTTGTTCTTTGTGGTGGGATATAGTGGTAAACAAGAAAGCACTGTTATTGAGAAGCTTACTGTAAACACAGGGCGAAGGAAGCAAATGATGATTTCAGATTCTTGTGAGGCTGTGAAGAAGACAATCTAGGGTAATGGGATAGAGTGTGGGTGGTGAGGATCTGGGTTTAAGGCAGAGTAGTGGGGAGACCTCTTGAAGAACAGTGGGAAGTGGGGTACAGATTGCAGAAGAATGAGCAAATACAAAGCCCTGAGACACTAACAAGCTTGTCTTTGAAAGACGGTGTGGCTGAAGTTTACTTTTCAAGGAGAGAGAGAGAAAAGAGGATGACTCATGTGGAGCCTTCAAGGCTATTGGTAGAGAAATCTGACTCTAATTCTGATTGAAGTGGGAAATCCTTGGGCTGTTTCTGCCTGTGAAGTGACATAGATTTTTACTCTAGAGAAACACTCTGTTGCAGGAAGAATGGATTTTGTGCTCACAAGTGTGGAAGCCAGGATATCACCTTGCATGGACCAGGAAATAGAGTGATGACTTAAGGCAGGGTTGTAGCAGTGAAATGTTAAATGTCTGTGTCTGGAGGGACTTTGGGTAGATTAGATTTGAGATGCGAAGAAAAACTTCCAGAACTTTATCTAGAGTAACTGGATAGATACAGGGGAAGATTATATGAGGATGAAATTGGAGGGTCAGAAGCAGGGAATTAATAACTTTGTTTTCACATGTTGTAAAAAGAAATGCCAATTGACAGCCAAGGGAAGATGTCAACCGGTCAGTTGAAGAGTCTAGGAGATTGGGAAGATATCTAGAGTAGAGATAACAAATGTGGGAGTCATTCACATATAATAGAGACTTTAAAGCCTTGGTTGGCATTTACTGTGTCCCTTAGGAAGAGAATGTAAATAAAAAGAGGGTTCAGAATATAGCTCCATATACAGAAGTCTGGTAAGGAAGAAAACTCAGTGAAGAAGATAGAGAAGAAATTGGGAATATAAGATAAGCACTGAAACACAGCAGAAAGTGTTTGATAAACAAGGATTCATGAGACGATCCGCCACAGCTGTGCTGTGAAAAGCTTAAGTATAGTCAGGACAAAGAACTGTTAATTAATTGGAAAGTGTCTCTCTACTGCTCCTCAATGGCACTGGGCTTCCCTTGGGGCTCAGCTGGTAAAGAATCTGCCTGCAGTGAGGGAGACCTGGGTTCTATCCCTGGGTGGGGAAGATCCCCTGAAGAAGGGAAAGGCTGCCCACTCCAATATTCTGGTGGGGAGAATCCCATGGACTGTATATCACATGGGGTCGCAGAGTCGGGGATGACCGAGCGCCTTTCACTTTGGTGGCACTGGTGTTAGAGACCCCACCCGCCACTGAAGGAGACGTAAGAGACAAGGGTTCAATCCCTGGGTCAGGAAGATCCCCTGGAGGAGGAGGGAATAGTCACCCACTCCAGTATTCTTGCCTGGAGAATCCCATGGACAGAGGAGCCTGGTGGGCTACACTCCATAGCATAACAAAGACTTGGACGTGACTGATGCGATTTAGCACACATGTACAGTCATTAGTAAAACAAAAAATTAACTAAATAACTGAATGTCTCTTACAGATGGTCTCTTCAGTCTGTATTATTTTTTTGGTTATTCCCAAAACCAAATATTAATTCCTTCTACAAAAGGAAAGATTTTCCCCCCTGATATTGTTTGTTTGAAACCACACCCTTGATTTTAAAAGCAAATGAACTTCTTGTAGGAAAACAGGGTATACAAGAAAGTCTGACATGAGAGTTTTTATTTTTTTAAAGTAATGGGCACTAAGAATTAGATGGGCGTATAGGAATTACATGCATACTGTCTTACTTCAGTTTTACAGTAGTTTTCTGGGCACCTTTACCCCGTGATACTTATGTCCCTTCTGTCGAGAATCAAGTACGACCCACTGCCCTGTCTTCCTTCTCCCTCCTCGCCGCCTTACTCAACTGTACATGCAGACACAGCGCTTTTCTGAGTTTTAGCAGTACCTTCTTTCTAAAATGAAAGCATTTCCCTTCACGATTAGCATCTGTTTATAGACTAGTTCCTATTTTCGTAATTAGATCCTGCATAGAAATGCAGAGGCTGCTATGTAAAAGGATAATGAATCTTTATTGCACAGTTGAAATCAGATTTGGGCAAAAGGCACTTTGAAAACAGTAATAAGCAGAGACATGTATTAAATCACCAAGATAAGGCACCCTCTTTATATTTTCTATTTATAAATGGAAATTATGACTACCCGGTGGATTCCATATGACATTTCCTATTATGAACAAAGGTTTTTTAGCATTGACCATAAAAGTTATCTAAATTCAAAAGTCTCTGTGGATTCATGGCTCTAAAGAATACTTCAGATAGAGGCCAAGACAGAGTGGAGAGAGTCCTTTGTCTTTTTCCTTTGTTTGTGCACCCTGGCAGAAGCAAAGGGTAGCGAGGAGTGAAAAAAGAAGCCATTTGAAATAACCATGATAAGATCTAATCAGGAAACCCAGTGTCCATTGAATACACACAGTAACATTTTAAGAATCTTCTGGTTGGGCTCCTTGAGAACCAAGTTCATGTCCTTATATTTTCATATCATACACATTACTTCCTGGCAAACACAGGATTTATTCCCAGGCTAAATCCATCTTGAGAGGTTTGTTATCTCTTCCTCACCTCCTTGGCAAGTCTCAGAAAGTTGGAATATTGCTGTGTGGAGAGAGCGAAGGGAGGAGTAAGAATGAAAAAAAAAAAAAAACAAATGTAGGGAAGCAGGGAAAGTCAATGTCAAATGAACTGCCAAGGATGGATATTATGGCCGCCTGGGGCCTCAGAGAGTATCGTGTGTCTTTTGTGTCTATTTTACAGTCAGTGCTTCATGTAAGATGGCAGTCTCGCCCGGGCTATGCTTAGTATCGATTTACTCTCAGGCATGCCAGACCATTTTAGCATTACTAAAGGGAGAAAATCCTATGTATTTCCCCTTATAAATAGACATAGAAAGCATGTATCTTTTTTACCCTTCATTTTCCTTTCTTCTTTTCCTCTTACTGTTCTTTTTTTTTCCTTCTTGCAACCTTTCTCTCTTTTTTTAAAGAAAAATGAAGAGCTCCATATTGAGAGCATTATAAAGAGAACAAATCAGATAGACTCAGAGAACAATGTCAGAAACAACACAGACCTATGAGATAAAGACTTCAAACTTTGCGCATTCCTAGCCTTTCAGTGGGATTCCCTGATATCTCAGATGGTAAAGAATCTGCCTGCAATGCAGGAGACCCAGGTTTGATGCAGAGAGGAAAGACCTTCTTTCGTAAGGCTAGCTTTGTGGTGGCAGGCCCGCCTTGCTGAGTGTTGACAGAAGGAGATGGAAGGATGCTAAATTTGGAGACTGAGATCATCATCGTTTTTCACCTGCTTGAACTCTTCTGTGGTGTTCCCTAGTTGCTATGTTGCGCTTTTCCCCCAGTGTGGGGAGAGAAGCTGGTTGTCTGGCTGTCTGAACCCCTGGCATCTGCTTAATAGTTTTAGCAGTTCATAGATGGGACTCATTCCTCTGTTGGAATTTTTTTTCCTTTCGCCTCTGCTAGGTTAGTAGGGAGGCTGGGACCCAGCTTCTGAATTGATTTGCATACTTCCATATTACCTAGCTCAGACAACATATGGCAATGTGGAACACTTGGATTTATTTCTCTTCACTCAAAGTAAATTCCAAAAAAATTGGAAAACTCTGGGGTATGTTTTATGTTACAAAAATTCTTAGTTCCTTTTTCGATAGGCAAAAGCAACACACTTTTGGCATAAAAATCTCTGGCTCGGTTACATACTTTAAAAAGAGAATACTGATTTGCTTCCCCTCTTCTCCCCCTTTCAGGAAAAAAAAGTAGGTTGGATCTTGCAACACTGCATCGCACAAAAAGTCCAGTTAGGCACATTGGATTCAAGGTGTCTTCAAGTCATTTTTGTTCTTTATAACTCAATGATTTTATATATTTCTTTTTTCCATTTTTTCTTTCTTAATTTCAATATTGTAACTAAGTGTCTTAAACTTGGGACTTTTCATAGGATCTCTCTTTGTAAAGGAAGCTACCACTTCCCTGGTGGCTTAGAGGGTAAAGCATCTGCCTGCAACCAGGAGACCTGGGTTTGATCCCTGGGTTGGGAAGATCGCTTGGAGAAGGAAATGGCAACCCACTCCAGTATTCTTGCCTGGAAAATCCCATGGACAGAGGAGCCTCGTAGGCTACAGTCCATGGGGTCGCAAAGAGTCGGACACGACTGAGCGACTTCACTTCACTTCACTTCACTTCTCTTTGTAAAGAGCTTCCCAGGTGGCGCTAATGGTAAAGAATTCACATGCCAGTGCAGGATACATAAGAGACGCAGGTTCGATCGCTGGGTTGGGAAGATCCCCTGGAGAAGTGCATGGCACTCTGGTACTCTTGCTTGAAGAGTCCCATGGACAGAGGAGCCTGGAGGGCTACTGTCCACTGGGTCACAAAGAGTCAGACACAACTCAAGTGACTTAGCATGCACACATGCATGCCCTTTGTAAAAGAAAGTAGATATAATCATACAAACAATAACTAGATTAATGAGATTGGTATAAAAGTAGATTATTTTAAATGCACTTTACCTTTGAATGATACTAATTATGTAAATCATATTTTCTTCTTTAGGAGAATAACATGTTGCATTATTTTGGGATAGAAAGCTAACACTGGAGTAAATGTGTTCGTAGGAGTTGTCCCTTTAAATGGGAAAAAGATTTCTTTGGGTACTCATGACTTCTAACTTTAAAGGCTTCTTGGAAGAGGCAACATGGTAGAAGGAGATAGCATGAGGTTTAGAGTCAAGATGTCTGAATTTGAATTCTGGCTCTGTGATTTGTCCTTCTAGCATGGCCTTAACAAATAATGTCACCTCCTCAAAGTGAGAGAGTCATCATAACATTAATACATACTAATGATACTAGTGTAAGAGAAAATTGAAATGGCAGCTGTCAGTGTGCCTGGTGCAGTGTAAGACACTCAGTAGTAAATAAATATTTATATCATTTCATCCAGAGAGGTAACTGTTGAACTTCCAGTTAGGCTTGTGGGGTGCCCACAGAGGAGGATTGGACCTAATAATACTTCTAGGGTCTTTTAAATAGTGAGCAAGATTGTTCAAGTAGTATATTGAATTCTATTATTTCTTCTCTTTTATTTTTAATTTTTTTTTGTCTTTTCCCTCTCTTTTACTTTAAAATCAAAGGCAATTTGTTTCAAACTCTATGCTCCAAACCAAATAAGACAGCTTATTGACTGTCTCAGAGGCCATGGTTAAAAACTGGCAAACATCATGTGACTAGATTAGTGTACCTCTGAGGAAATAACAAGGAAAAGACAGGTTTCCGCCCTTTCACATTTTTTTTCCTTCTCTTTTCTCCAAAGCTCATTCTTGCACTGCAACATTTCACTTATAATATATTAATTAAATCATTTCACTCCATTTTATATAATTTTTAATTTAGCATTCATTTTCAACTTAGCTTTTGGCTTCATTTACTGATAATAAACAGTGTTGCATACAACACATGTTCCGCAAAACACTCAGTCATACACATACAGATGCCAGTAATTTTTTCCAGTATGTCAGGCACATTAAAATTAAAGGCAGCATCTCCCCTCACCCTTTCCATTACTGAATGTGCACCCTGTTTGAATAATACATACTCCCCGACAGCCAGCAGTCAGCTAATGTGTAAAAATTATGTGTCTCATGTCACTAGTGCCTTTTTGAAAATTCATGGTTTTCCCAGACACAGTTCTGTAGAAGGTTTCTGGAATGGTCACTCTGATACCTTGGTTCTGTCCCTTTGGCTTAATATATATAAGCAGTAATGGTTTTCTTGAATTACTGCTTTATGGGTTCACAGCTACATGATGGTTTTTGAGAAAGAAAGCTCTAATGTAGTATTCACATTACTTCCATTTAGATTATCATTTGAATCATAGTCTGAATTCTAAAGATACAAATTTCTTTAGCTCTTTAGATGATGCCCAAAAGTTTCCAGGACTATAAACTCCAAAGTTTGTGGATCACCTCTAACAGATAGATTGCATTATTGGCATAACTATCCAGGCCTTAGAGTCCATTTACTTTGAATTTGCTCCTGCTTATGGCAACCCGCTCCAGTGTTCTTGCCTGGAGAATCCCACAGACAGAGGAGCCTGGCGGGCTACAGTCCATGGGTTTGCAAAGGGTTGGACATGACTGAGTGGCTTCACTTTCACTTTCTTTCACTTTCACTTTATCATTTGAACCTTGTTAGAAAAGTTTCTGCTTTCACATTTAATATTAAGTTCTCGTGTAGTAGGTAGGGCTTCCTGGTGGGTCAGCTGGTAAAGAATTCACCTGCAATGGAGACCTGGGTTCAATCCCTGGGTTAGGAAGATCCCCTGGAGAAGGGAAAGGCTACTCACTCCATTATTCTGGCCTGGAGAATTCCATGCACTGTATAGTCCATGGGGTTGCAAAGAGTCGGACATGACTGAGCAACTTTCACTTTCATTTCTCACGTGGTAACTTCAGTTCTTTGCCATTGTCTGTCATTAGCTGAAGGAGGTACCGTTGGTCATGTTCTTATAGATATTGGCCCGTGAGTCAGCAAAATTTATTGGGCATGTGGCATGTGTTAGGAACTGTGGGAGTCACTAGAGGTCTGATGACAACCAAAACCAGTATGACCTCTTCCCTTATGGAGGTTACATTCTAGAATGAGAGGACAGTCATTTTACAAGTATTCACTACACAAAGGCAGTGCTATGTGAGAGATTCAGGGTTGTCTGAAAAAGCATAACTGTGAGATCCCGCCTTGTCTGGGTGATAGCATTTAAGCTGAGATGTGAAGCATGGCTGGGCTTTAGCTGGGGGAAGGGAAGGGCTTGGAGAGACATCCTACACAAAGTCCCTGTGGCTGTGAAGAAGATGACTTGCTTTGCCAGAAGGCAAGGAGTAGAATACCCTGAGGTTCACAGGGCTACAAAACTCTAAAGTGAATGTCAGGTTTAATTCTAAGGGCAGTGAGAAGTGAAGGATTTTAGGCAGGGACTGACTCAAACACAATCATTTGTATTTGGAAAAACATATCTCTGTGTGATTTGGAAAATACATGGCAGAATGGCTGGAGAGACAAGGTAGGCTTTGAAGTGCAGGTGACAGATGGAGCTCACCTGGTGGTCAGTGGTGGTGGCAATGGAGTTCGTGAGAAGTGGCGATGGCAAGTGAGAGTGGATTAATTTGAGTTCTTTATGGGTAACATACTCATATAGGTAGCACTAGTAGTAAAGAACTTGCCTGCCAGTTCAGGAGACTAAGAGACGTGGGTTCGATCCCCAGGTCAGAAAGATCCCCTGGAGGAGGGCATGGGAGCCCACTCCAGTATTCTTGCCTGGAGAGCTCCATGGACAGAAGAGCCTGGTGGGCTATGGTCCATAGGGTCGCAGCGAGTCAAGCACAACTAAAGCGACTTAGCACATAGTACGTAGTGGGTGACATGGACAGGACTTGTGATCAGTTTAACTTGAGAAAAAGGGAAGTATCAAGGATGACACCTGGGTTTCTGGCTCGAACAGTTGTACAAATGGCAGTGATTTTCACATAGAAGGTGATAAAATTCCTTTCGTACCTGTCTCATTGTTGTCTAAGCGTCAAGTTCAAGAAGCTCATAAAACATGGTGGTAGCCTTAGAATCTTTTATATGAAATATCTTCTGTTGCAGTTGAACAAAAGAATTTGACTTAAATCATAGACTTTCTTTTTCTCTCTCTTGGCTTTAACTGCTGAGAACTAAACATAACAACTTGCATGGTGACCCACAGAGAATTTGACAGATTGGAAAATAATTTCAGAATCCTTATATCCTAGCTCAGTTCTTTAGCACTTCTTTTCCCTGAATGTTAAAGCTGTGCTTTATCTCTGAGTTTTTCTACTCTGTAGCATTTTACTGTTTCCATTCCCACCTTATTGCAGCTGTTCAGTCCTTCTCATGCCTCTACTCTGTTCTCCTTCCAGACCTACATTTCTAAGTATACCCAGGGTGCAGCTAATGTCTAAGCTACGTCTGGCTAGAGTGTTGGAAAGCAGTGTGGATCCTGAAGGGTGTAAGACTGGATTGAAGGCTCAACCCTACTTCCTGGTTACATTTGCTTTGTTTAGTTTTAAACAACTCAGTCCTAGCTAATGTTTCTGGTGCCCTACCCACAGCCCCCTTGCTCCCTCACTTTAGTGCCAGTGGCCTCATTTCTGCCTGCCAGCTCCATACCTATTCATCTGTGGGATTTGCTCAGGTCATTGAATTCTGGTTTGTCCATGGAGCAAGCGGGAAGTATGAGGGAATTAACTCCTACCTGAACAACCCTCTGGCAGTGCCTAATGAGAGCTGCAGGGTAAATGCCCCAGCTCCCTTGTCCTCGAGTGGGTTGACTCTGAGGTACGCATCCCTCACCGGCTTCTTAAGTCTCCTCAGTGCATTCACTTCTAGTTGCCCATGGTGGTAGTTGGCTTCATCCGACATCCTTTGTTCTCCAGTTGCTGTCCTGGTCTCACTTCCCCACTCCTCTGCTGCTGTTCACATTCCCTCCCAAGCAGACTTCTTACACTTATCCCAAGGTCTGTGTGTGGGGAACCTGCATCAAGACCACCACCGTGAGCTTTAAGGGTTGTGTTTGGCTAGCTGGTCACTTTCCACTGGGCATCACCTCTCTTGCTCTGCCTGGTTGTGTATCACTTGGTGCTTGCGCCTTTAGCATGAGTTCCCGTTATTTCATCCAGGTTAGTCTGTTGGTCTGGGACTCCGAACTGTGATTGAGCCCCAAGTTGTGGAGGAAGGCTCTGAAATGCTGCGGTGACTGTGTGGATCAGATTCCTCCAGGACTTGTGCTTCACACATAGGCTTGTGGGAAAGATGTGTGTCCAAAGAAGGGAGCTTAGCCTTGACTTTAAGTATTTACAGTTTCCTCTGAATTCTTTCTTGGCACAGCCTACCATATCCTGTCCTAGTCTTGATACTCCCCTTTCTTATTTTCTCATCCTCCTTGCACTTTAAGATGTGCAGTTCACTGTGATTAAAAAAAAAAAGTTTTTTCCTCATGTTGATACCACTTTTTTAGCCATATGTCTTCAATTACGTATCTTTCAACATCTTTTATATTTGATAGGCTTTTTTGTGGGGGGCGGTTTCTTTTTCAGGCTACTACCACTATTTTGACTAACTGTTGCAATGTTTTGCTTGTCATGCTTCAACGTTGATTAGCAAGGAAAAATGTTTTCTCCACACTCTAGAATGAAACCACATTGAAAAGAGGTCTGTCAAGAACATTGGTGTGCTGTCTTCTGCCTTCGGTTCTGTCTTGTCAGCATTCACAGTGTTCCCAGCATTCCTGTCACTGTTACTCACATAACATTGACCTTCCATCAATACACAGTTATTCTCAAACTGGGTGTTGGGAGATAAAGAATGTGGCTCGGGAGAAATCTGAGATATACATGTAGAGCCCAGTTGGAAGCAGCTAAAGAGAAAAGAAGAAAAATTAACTGGGAAGTTTGATATGCAGTTACAGTATGGTAGCCTCAGTGGCACGCACTCTTCATTCCTACCCATTCTAGTTGTTCTTTCTTAGCTGAAGAAACTAGAAAACTGTAAACTTTACATATTTCCTAGATCCCCCTGTGGCTATGATTCTGAGGGTCAATTAGATTTGGAAGTAGAAATTAGGTAGAGGCCAGTCCTCTTCAACTTCAAACGTTTCTGCCTGACAAACAGGTTATAGGCCAGTATGATTTTTCTGTACTGGTGTTTCAGGGCTCAATTACTGGGTGTTAAAGACAATTGTGCTATGACTTCTTGATACTGAATTGCAGCCTTGCTAGCGTTTTCCTAAACTGAGCTGTTTCGATGATGGCTTCTTGTTTGTGGTCGAGGAAAGGCCATCCTTCCACCCTACCTGGTGATTTTTGTAAGTAACTGATTCTTTGTGTTAAACCCCTTCCTGCCTAAAATTTCTCAAGTGGTCTGTGTTTTCTGACCTGCACCCTAACATACATAGATGGGTCAAAGCAAATTTTGTGCTTAAAGGTTTAAGAAAGAAGAGAAAGAAAAGTCGCTCAGTCGTGTCCGACTCTTTGTGACCCTATGGACTGTAGCCTACCAGGCTCCTCGGTCCATGGGATTTTCCAGGCAAGAATGCTGGAGTGGGTTGCCATTTTAAACCCAGAGAAAAATGAGAGACTAGAAAGAAAAAGCAAGACAGTCTGTAGGTCTGTAGATGCACAGGTTACTCCATGATCCAGAGTCTAGAAGAAAACAAGGCAACTGCTATTTAAGCTACAGAGCAGCTAACTTGTTGGCTCTTGTGATCTGGTTTCATAGACCTTCTCCAAACTTCTCTGTATATTCATCAACCAAGGCTGGCCACCAGGCAGTCCTCTGTTGAGAACCACATCATTCCTAACTTAATGCTTTAAAGCAAGTGGGGTTTTACTTTTCTTTCCATCATAAAAATAAGGTTTAACTGTGGAAAAGTAGAATAATTTGCCTAACCTTTGGCTAAAAGGGAAAGGAAAGATTTAGTGCTCCTGACTTCCTTGTAATGCAATTAGAAAAAAAAAAAAAAAAAGGACTGCGTAATTTTCTGGAGCCACAGTGAATTGGCTGAGGTGGGCACACTAGAGAAAGCCATATTCCATGCCCCCAAGGTCTGCCATTGGCCACTGAGGCACACGTTTCCACTTCCTGAGTTCTATTCGTTATGTTAATTTTCCACAAGCTCCAGCCCCACCTCTGTCAATTATTTTTGTTTCAACCTTCTAATTACAACATTATATGACCATTCAGACTGGTACTAATTAAATCATTACCTAATTCACAAAGTGTGCGATAATGCTAATGCTTCTTGTCAGCTGAAATTGCAACATGGTCCATACTTTCCTCACTCTCTGTAGATTGGTGGGGGCAGGGCACAGTTGTTTCTCTACCAAACAACTTTTGCTTATCCTCTGATCACTAGCTGACATCATCTAGAACCTACTCTTTTCCAAAAATGGGAAAACAACCTGTACCTGCAATTTATCACTGTCATATAAAATCATGATCTTGACTTTTTGTGGAAAAAGTCGTGATTGTCAAGATAAAAAAAAACTAGTGCTACAATTTAGAGTACTATTTGCTGCCATATTTTCTTGTCATTTTGTTCCTCATATTATATTATTTTTAACAGAGTAAAACAGTAGCTTGTCTTTTTCTCATATTTAAAACAGATTTGTTTTCCGCTCAATTAGACTTGTGATCACGAGAACACAAAGTAGTATTTTTCTCCTTCTGGATGAAAATTTGATGGGCAAATTGTCAGGAATAATTACGCCAAATGATGGAATGAAATCCAATGGAAAAAATCTCTCTCCTTGCTAGTGATACATTTTTATTTAAGACACAATGCGCATCAAGCACATTTGTGACAAGGTGAAATTGACAAGTGGCCCTCTGCCATGATTTTATTTTTAATTGCTGGTAAACTAATTAGCTGGAACAACATGTTGTATAATCCACAAAACTGTTGTTCAATGCATTTTCCAATATAAGTGAGATATATATGATGTAGAAAAGTTCTCTTGAAGAGACAGCCATGCCAAAATACAGTTTTGTAAATATGGTTGTATAGACACCACAGAGTAAAAGCTTTTTTTCCCCACCATGGAATAACTTATATGTAACATTTGTTTTGGGATTTGAATAAGAATTAAGAAAGATGAACTAGGTACTTTTTATATTTCTTTTTTAGGACCAATTGTGCCTCAAAATAGAACCATTTCGTTAAGTGTGTTTCTTAGGCAATCAATCAGTAATTTCTTCAGTGCAAGAGTTGGCAAACATTTTCTGTAAAGACACCAGCAGCAAATATTTTCAGCTTTGTGGGCCATAAAATCTTTGTCACAACTGCTCAACTCTGATGTTGTAGTGTTACACAGTCACAGACAATATATGAATGAAACTGATAGTATTTCAATAAAACTTTATTACGGACACAAAAATTTGAACTTGCTGTAATTTTCGGTTGTCATAAAACATCATTTTTTTGGACCTTTTTCAACCATTTAGTTCATGGCCCTTACGGAGCCCTTTGGTGGGCTGGATTTGGCCTGGAAGCTGTAGTTCCCAGCCCTTGCTCTTGTGCCTGCTGCATGGCAGGCAAAGTCACTAGTTACTAGTTGTTTCTTTAATATCTGCTTTGTGCCAGGCAGAGTGCTGGGCACTGAGGGATATTCAGAAATAAAGAGAGCAAAGGCTCTGCCCTAAAGAGCTTCACACTTGGACTGGGAAGAACATACAGACAGGACTAGAAGACACAGTATTAGATGTTATGTGGTAAATGTCACTTTTCGATTTGCTTTACAAGTTTGAAAGAAGGTAGTCACCAGCTAATAGAGATAACTCCACTAAGACTGACCAGGGTAGGTAAGGATGTACTGAAATGATGGGATTCCAGCCAGACCTTTAGAAAGCTATCAGGGGGACTTGCTTGGTGGTCCAGTGGTGAAGAATCTGCCTGCCAGTGCAGGACATACAGGTTTGATTTCTAGTCTTGGAAGATTCCTCATGCCTTGGGGCAACTAAGCCCATGTACCACAGCTGCTGAGCCTCAACTGTAGAGTCTGCACACGGCAACAAGGGAAGCCCGTGCACCTAGAGCTCTTGCTCCACAGCGAGAGAGAAGCCACCACAATGAGAAGCCCATGCACTGCAACGAAGAACACCCCCTGCTCTCCGCAACGAGAGAAAAGCCCTCATAGCAACAAAGACCCAGCACTGCCGTAAATAAATAAAAACAAAGATATTGGGGCATGATTCCTTCTGTTGAGGGGTGGTGACTGGAGATGATGGAAACATCAACCATGAATCAGTTACTTCTATGGTTTTTCCCTCTCACTCATTATTTCATCTCATTATGAAAATTTTAAACCTGTAGCAAAGTTTTAACAAGCTTTATACTTAATACCCAACACTCACCACCTGAATTTTACGTTAACATTTTGCTGTACTTGTTTTATCACATTTCTATCTTTTTTTATTATTAGTATTATTTTTGGTTTATTCCAAAGTAAATTTCAGATACCAGGATATTTTCTCATGGATACTTAAGCATACATATCATTAATTAGAATTTATATTGGCTTATAGTATTTTTCTTTTGGTGTAAAATTTACATACAACAAAGTGTGCATGCTTTGTCACTTCAGTTGTGTCCGACTCTTTGCACACCTATGGACTGTAGCCTGCCAGGCCCCTCTGTCCATGGGATTCTCCAGGCAAGAATACTGGAATGAGTTGCCTTGCCCTCCTCCAGGGGATCTTCCCGACCCAGGGATGGAACCTGCGTCTCTTGTGTCCCCTGTATCGGCAGGCAGGTTCTACACCACTAGCGCCACCTGGGAAGCCCAGGTGCAACGTGGTGTACCAGTATTAAATACACAGTCTCTGAGATTTTATGAGGTTTCTCTCTGTGAAATCTAAATCCCTATCAAGATTTATGTTTCTATTACCCTCAAAAGTTCCCTCCCAGTCAGGCCTTGCCCCCAGCTGATCCCTAAAGGGATTTTTTTCCAAGATAGATTCTGTTCCATTCAAGAATTTCAAATAAATGAAATCGTACTGAACCTATCATTTGATGTGGACCTTTGTCTTCACGTGTTTGTCTTTATCTGCTTGGTTGCAGTATTCTTGAAAGAAGAAGGATCTAAAGGTAGTTAGTTCCCCAAGAGGAAAATACACTCTTGAGTGGATGCTAATATTCTATTAACAAAAACAATAGTTTTGTTCAATTTCATATATTATTATCTTTAATTATTATAAACTTAAGTGACCCATGGGTTTAATATTAACATTTCTATTGTTATGTCTATTATGTCCCAAATTTTATGTATTTCATGTTATTAGTGATAGCAATGATCTTATTTTGCAGAAGATGAAGCTCAGGCAGGGGATTAAAGTATCTGAATCACTTTATTACCCATCTCTTTCTGTTGCTACTTCAAACATCAGTTGGGGGCTGGGGGTAGCCAAGGTAGAAATGAGTGTTTGAGGGGTGGATGAAGATGGAGCTTCTAAGGTTTTTCTGTTTAAGAAGTAGGTAGAATGTATTGGTGGAGATATTCAATAGGAACATACAAAATTGATTTTTCTATTGTAAAGGAGGGAGAGCACTAAAGAATTCACAGATTACATTTATGATTAGAATGTGATTTTTCCTGTTGCATAGCACAGACTAAACCATGACCCTGCTTTCTTTAGTAGAAGGCTATCGGTGGTAGAGTTAAATTTATTAATATTTAAGGATCTCAAGAAACTTTATGAGCATCAAATCATTAAGTCACTTAATTGCACTGCAGTGTTGGGAAATGGCTCCATGAATTTTGCAGTCCAAGGTTCTGCTTTTTTTAAAGCCCCCAAACATTTAGAGAAAACCAAGTGCCAGTATGCAGCATCGAGAGAATAGGTTTTTATTGTTGAGAGTGGGGATGTGCTCATTTATCTGTTTTTCAAACCAGTTTATAAAGTATTTGAATGTTCTTTGCTGTGCTTTATGGTAATACTTATTTCTCTGGAAATTTTCATTATCATTGGTTTTCATGGTTAATATATCATCCTTATTGAACATTGAACTCTATTTGCATTTGTTATGGAAAAAAGTTATGCAACATTTAATGTCATTTGAGAAGTTGTTTATATTCCTTGTATTTAGTCTTTAAAAAGGCTTGATCTTCACTGTTAATCAAAAGTCTGCATTTCTACTCATTTGTTTTAAGAAGTTTATTTAATGACTTAAAGCTTACCCTGATAAACCACTTCTATGTTAAGTCTTGAATTTAAGAGAGAATGTCCCCTCCTTTTAAAATAAATTTTACCTAGCATTTAGTACAATACCAGAGTAGCACTGCATTGAATCAGTGTCTGCTTTTTTTTTTCCAATGTCTTACATTTTTTTAATGTGTTCATTTTTTGATTGAAGTATAGTTGATTTCCAATGTTGTGTTAGCTTCAGGTGTGCAGCAAAGTGATACATACATTCTTTTTCAGATTCCTTTCCCATGCAGATTATTGCAAAATACTGAGTGCAGTTCCCTCTGCCCTCCAGTAGGTCCTTGTTGTCTGTTTTTATATAGTAGTGTATAATATGTTACTCCCAAATTCCTGATTTATCCCTCCCCTCACCTTTCCCCTTTGGTAACCATAAGTTTGTTTTCTATGTTTGTGAGTCTGTTTCTCTTTTGTAAATAAGTTCATTTGTATCATTTTTTTAGATTCTACATATGAGTGATATGTTTGTCTTTCTCTGTCCAGCTTACTATATACTGTGCTTAGTATGATAACCTCTAGGTCCTTCCATGTTGCTGCAAATGGCATTATGTCATTATTTTTAAGGCTGAGTAGTATTCCATTGTACATATATACCACATCTTCTTTAGCTGTTCATCTGTTGATGGTCATTTAGGTTGCTTCCATGTCTTACTGTTGTTAATAGTGCTGCAGTAAACACTGGGGTGCATAAATCTTTTCAAGTTGTGATTTTCTCTGGATATATGCCCAGGATTGAGGTTGCAGGATCATAAGGTAGCTCTAATTTTAGTTTTTTAAGGACTCTTCATACTCAGTGTTTCCTTTTGGATTTAACATGTTTAGATGCAAATGGAAAAAAATAAAATCACTTATTGTTTTCATATCATCGTCAGTCAGTCTGTATCTCTTCTTCCTTTTCCTCAAAACAATTTTGAAAAATCAGTTTAGGAAGTCTCCTCCAAAATAGTAAGCTAACATGATTTCAAGGTTGCAAATTTCTGAAAATTGATCCAGAAGTTTTCTGTTCAATGCTCAAATCTCTTCTATAGCATTCTCCATGGGTGGTTATCCAGTCCAAAGGAAAACTGAATCTATCACATATCTCAGGAGCTTTCTCCTGTACAAGGTCATAGTCCTCTCTGGTTCTTCAGATGGTGAAGACCCTGTGAAATTCCACAAGGCAACTGGCAGTTGAACTGAGGGCTTGCTGTTGCTTGGAGAGATGTTGATTCTTTAGTGTTTATACAGAGGTTTAGATGTAGTTGTAAGTTTTACTAATTATCACTTTTGAGATAACACAACAACCAGAAAACCAGAAAACATCAAAAACATTTATTACTACGTAAGACACCAATTTAAGAAAGATTATCATCACACTTGAAAACTGTTTGATAAAAATGACTGTATTTTGAACTTTTTCTGCTCCTTTTTCTCAAGTTAATGCCAACATAAAATGGCTGTGTTCATGTAATTCATTTTTTCAATTTGGTTTGAGACTTGTATAGCTCCCAGTGGTAGGTTTTGCAGTTGTATTGCATTATTAAAGTGTCCATCAAAACTTTACAGTTGGTAAACAGTATTAAAAATCCATCTCTAGCTTCTGTAAACTGTTCAGAGAGCTATGAATACCAGAAGAAATGAAAATATTTTAATTAACTCAAGTAGGACTAATCAAAGCAAAGCAACCAGTTATTCAATTGAACATGTTAATGTCTATTCATCCATGACATGGCTGAACATTTATGTCATCTATTAAAAGCGATTCTGTTGCTTGTACAAGTATAAGCTATTGTTCAATGTGGAACTGAATCCCATAGAGGCAACCTCACCCCTTTTAGCAATTACATGTCATAGATTATTTCCTTAATATCCTTTCTTGTGCATCCAGTTCACTTCAATTAACCGAACTCCTTTCAAGGAGGAACACAGACTTGGATAACTGGGATCAATTACCCTGCTGTCATTTCTTTTCTTCAGGGGAATTTTACCAACTTTGTTTTTTCATAATAAGGCGTAGGGAATGTTTACTATATCCTGGATACTAGTCTGAGCATGTTTTATGTATTATATCATTTGGTCCTTGCAAAAATACCATTTTCCCCCATTGTACAGATGAAGAGTTGGAACCAACATGTTGCCTTGTGTTGTCAGTGATAGAACTAGGATGTAAACACACATCTCAGAATATCCATTGTATTGAAGTGAATTGAAGTTGTGTCAAAGGTGATGGACATAAGATATCAGGAAGAAACTTCTAAAATGAATAGGTGCTTCAAGGAGCCTCTTAAGTGAGGAAAGCCAAAAGGAGTTGGGGTTGTTGCCTGGGATTTTTATCTCCATTAGGGTATTTAAGAATCAGTTCAGTTCAGTTCAGTCACTCAGTCGTGTCCGACTCTTTGCGACCCCACGCATCGCAGCACGCCAGGCCTTTCTGTCCATCACCAACTCCCGGAGTTCACTCACATCCATATCCATTGAGTTGGTGATGCCATCCAGCCATCTCATCCTCTGTCGTCCCCTTCTCCTCCTGCCCCCAATCCCTCCCAGCATCAGGGTCTTTTCCAATGAGTCAACTCTTCACATGAGGTGGCCAAAGTACTGGAGTTTTGGCTTTAGCATCAGTCCTTGCAGTGAACACCCAGGACTGACCTCCTTCAGGATGGACTGGTTGGATCTCCTTGCAGTCCTAGGGACTCTAGTCTATATTAAAATCTTATTTTTTGCGAATTAATTTTATTCTTATCTTCAAGCAGGAAGTTAGAGGCTGTATATAGATCCCTTTAATACATTTTAATGCCGTCTCCAATGTGCATAAAAAGTGGAAACTTAAAGCTTATTTGACATTTTTTTTGCTTATTTCTTTATAGTCATTTTTACATGTACTATTTTTTAATATATTTATAGCTGATTTATAATATTATATTTGTTTCAGGTATACAGCATTATTACTCAGTATTTTTGCAGATTATACTTCTTTAAAAGTTATTTTAAGCCAATGGGTGTAATTCCCTGTGCTATTCAGTATATCCTTGTTACTTATCTTTTTTTTTTTTTTTTTAGGGAATCTTCTTTATTTTTAAATTGTGAAAGTATGGTGACACATTTGCAGGAGACTTGGAAAATATAGAAAAAAGTTACATATAGTTCCACTATATATTACAATTATTTTAGAGTAGATTAATTAAGATTTTGGAGAAGGAAATGGCAACCCACTCCGGTGTTCTTGCCTGGAGAATCCCAGGGACGGGGGAGCCTGGTGGGCTGCCGTCTCTGGGGTCGCACAGAGTCGGACACGATTGAAGCGACTTAGCAGCAGCAGCAATTAAGATTTTTAGTTGGAGTTTTAATATCAAACTCAAAAATTAATAGATGAATAGACAGAAAAGTAGAAGGACATAGTAGAACTGAAAGCACTATGAACCAATTCAACATAATTAAGATTTGTACAATTTTCACATAACAGCAGGATACAAATTCTATTCAAGTTCCCATAGACTATAAACCGAGAAGCCATTCAAGTTTCCGTGTACTATAAACCAAGAGATAATTTATGTTCCCATACACTATAAACCAAGAAACACTGGAACATATCCAAGAACATAAAACAAGGTACATAAACTTATTTTTAAACCACACTGTTGAAGTATAATGTATAAAATAAACCCATGTTAAATATATAAGTAAATGAGTTTTAATAAGCTTACATTGTAACAATCACCACAGTCCCTATATTAGAATATAACTTCATTTTCAGTGCTCATGCTCTAGTTTTTATAAGATGGAAGCTTTTGTTATTGGTTTGATTTTTTTTTCCTAGCATAAGTATTTATATCACTTTAGCTAAGCCTATAAATCTAAATATATTGTAGGTTTATTTCCATTCAGTTCAAAATATTTTAAAATTTTGTGTGAGAACTTCTCTGACTAATGGGATATTTATAAGTATGTTGAGTTCTTTCAAAGTACCCATGGATTTCCCAGATTTTCTTTTGTTTTGATTTCTAATTTAATTAGAAATACAGAAAATACAATTTTTGTGATTTAAATCCTTTTAAATTTATTGATACTTATTCTAGGGCCTTAACATATGATCTATTGGTTAATGTATTTTTGTGCTTAAAAATAACATGTACTTTTTTTTGAGTAGTGTGTTCTATATATATCAGGTCAGTTACTGACTTTTCTGTCTGCTGTTCTGTCTGTATTGAAAGCACCAGCTGTCATTGCTGAGTTGTCAGTTTCTCCACACAGTTCCGTCCGTTTTTGCCCCGTGTATTTTGTGGCTCCGTTGTTGGCTGTGTATATGTATATAAATGGTTTATTGTCTTGATGGACTGACTCATCAGTATAAAATGACTCCCTTTGTCTCTAGTAAATCTTTTGATTTAAACTGTTTTTTCTGATAGTATATACTCTCTCCAGTTCTTTTGTGTTTATTGCTTGCTTTGTATTTATTTTTAAATTATTTTTCTTTCAGTTTGTATTTGAATTAACGTGTGCCTCTCACAAGTCCCATCTGCTTGCATTTTTTAAAATGCAGTCTACCTTTTAGTTGAGATTTTAATCCATTCATACTTAATGTTATGACAGATATGGTTAGATTTATGTATCCATTTTGATATTTTTCTCCATTGTTCTTTCTTTACTATCTGCTTTGTATTAAAAAATGTTTTTAGCATATATTTTAATTTTTGCTTGTTTTCACTATATAATTTTCCAAGTTTTTGACCTAGCATTTAAAGTATGTATCATACCTTGTAATTTATTTTAGTTTAACACTAACTTTATTGTAGCGATATATACAAACTCTACTTCAGTATAGGTCCGTGTCACCCTGCTTTGTGCTACTACTATCATATATATTGTATATATAAAACTTGTAAACCCAGCAGTGCAGTGTTCTAATCACTGTTTTATACAATCTATGTTTTATAAAATTAGGACTGAAAGGAGGAAGCATACATATCTGTGTGTGTGTGTGTGTGTGTGTGTGTGTATAAACCTCTAAGTGTTAACTGCTTAGTCGTGTCTGATTCTTTGTTACCCTATGGACTATAATGACCTTATGAACCGTAGCCTGCCAGGCTACTCTGTCCGTGGAATTCTCCAGGCAAGAATACTGAAGTGGGTGGCCATTCCCTTCTCCAGGGGATCTTCCTGACCCAGGGATCAAACCCTTGTCTTCTGCATTGTAGGCAGATTCTTTACCATCTGAGCCCCAGGGAAGCCCATATATAAACCCATTTGTTTACTATTTTCATTATTCTTCATTTCTTCCTGTGTGGTTGAGTTATTGCTGGTATCATTTCTTTGGTCCACTGCAACTCCATCACCTCTCCTCTTCCTTTGTACCATTATTAGTATATCATTATTATTATTATATTACATGTTCATATGTTATATGACCTGCAGTGTCATTCTATAGTTGTTGTTATATACAGTTCTTTTAAATTGTTTAAGGAAATACAAAAACTATATTACACAGTGTCTTTCAGTTACCTACATAATTACCTTTTCCAGCGTTATTTCTTCATGTGAATTTAAGTTACTGTCTGTTGACATTTTCTTTCATTTTAATGAGCTTTGGTTCTTTTTTGTGATTCCTGTCTCTCTATTGATACTCCATATTTAGTGAATCATGATGTCATACTTTATTCTATAAGTTTTTTGAGCATGTTTATAATAGGTGCTTTGAAGCCCTTATCTGCTAAGTCCAACATCTGTGCCCCCATAGTGATCATTTCTTTTAACTTTTTTTTCTTGTTTATGGGCCAATTTTAATTTTTTTGCATGCTTCATAATTTTTTGAAAAATTACACATTTTAGGGAATACATCATAGCAACTCTATTCAGATCCATATCTTTCACACCTCTAAGGTGGTGGTTCTGGTTTTTAAAAAATATTTTTAGTTTCCTAAACTAATGCCGTGGAGCATATTTCTTCTATAATGTGTGGCTACTTTGTCTTCCTACACCGCTGCCCCCCTCGCCTGCCCCACCCCCCCAGCCACAACCCCTCCAGCTTATGTATTTAAGTCTAGCTTCCTAGGAATCTCCCCTGGGTCAAAAATAGCTTAGTGTTTAACCAAACACTGATCTGAGGTCGTTTGAGCACTTTGAGGCACTAACTTTTGGCTCCCAGCTTTTTCTGAAGATTCTGTGTGTGACTTGGAGAATGAATCAGCCCAACCAGTTTACAGGACTGTCATAAATTTTGCTTTGTGTGTTTGTAAGGTCTCATGCTCAACAGGAAGAAGTATCTTGCTAGGGCTTTATCCAGTCTCTCCTGAGGGTGTGCACAGCTTTGTGAGTCTGAACGGCCTTCCCTACCATTAAGAGATGAGTAAGATATGTCAAGGCCCACTTTGATCCCCTGGATCTCCCTATTAATTTTCCGGCTGGCCTGCCAGTTTGTTGCTCACTTTCATCAGTCGTGGGATTTCAGGCTAGCTGCAGTGTTGTCCTTCCCTGTTTGTTTGCCATCGGGATCACTTTTAACACCCCTAGGCATGGAGTTTTCCATGTTCTGCTCCAAATAAAATCGGTCCTGAATAAGCAGAGCTTTGATCCTCACAGCTTGCTCACCTCAACAGCACTTTGCTCTGTGGAGCTGGGGAGGGAATAGGCATGGGAGTGCCCAAGATTTTAGTGCCAAGCTAAAATCTACAGACTCCTACTATTCTTAATAGGATTCAGCAGCTTTTCTTGAATAAAACCTCTCAATTTGTTCTATGCCTTTGGTCCATTTTCAGTGCCTTACTTAAAAGGTTGTTTTTGACGATTTTGTCAAATTTTATTGTTTATTTTTATGTTGTAGGTTTGACACATTGGTCATTCATCCATTCCAAAGTTTTATTTTCTGGGGGGTTTTGTTATTTAAAAACCTATATACTACAAAATACACTAATTGCTATCATCTGAATGTTTGTACCCCCAGAAGTTAAATAGGAATTCTAATGCCCAATGTGATGGTATTAAGGGGTAAGGCCTTTTGGAGGTGGGTAGGTCATGAGGATGGAACTCTGGTGAATGAAATTAATACTCTTAAAAAAGATACCACAGAACTCCCTTGCCTCTTTCCCCTTGTTGAAGGGACAATGAGAAGCCAGGAGTCTGTAAACTGGAAAAAAAGCCATACAAACCAACTGTGCTGGCAGCCTGATCTTGAACTTCCCACTTCCAGAACTATGGGCAATATAGTTTTGGTGTCATAGACCACTTGGTCTGTGGTGTTTTATGATAGAGCCCAAATGAGGTAAGACACTAATTTAAAAAATATAGCTCAACAGCTTATTGCATAAAAACACCCTTCTCATCACCACCCTGATTAAAATATAGAACATGTCCAGCACCCCTTAGGGTTCCCTTCCTAATTTCTATGCCGGTTCCAGAGTTAATCACTTCTGTCATCTTAGATTAACTTTTTCTATTGTTAAACTTCATATGAATGAAATTTTACAATATTTTACCATTTTTCAGTTTCTGGTTTCTTAGAGTCCAAATTCATACTCTTGCCACAGTACAGGCCAATAAATTGAGAGATGAGTTGTTGGGGCAAGAAATAGCTACTTTATTCAGAAAGCTACCAGACTGAGAAGATAGTAGACTTAGGCCCAAAAAACCACCTTGCCAGAATCAGAATTCAGGCTTCTCTTATACCAAAAGGAGAGGGAGTAAAGTCAGACACTTTCTGGTTCCCATCAGCCTCCAGAGGGGATGTGTTAATTTCTTCTCCCTGCTGACATTCACAGGTGGGCCTGGTCAGGATGTTTCCTGTGAGCTAAACAAAGGTATCTTAGCTTAATGCTCATTACCTGGAAGGCAGGGTTCCCAGAGATGGGCCATTATATATAACTTACCGGCAACATCCCTTTAGTGATTAACTTGTAATTACGACTACAAAAGGTTCTTTCCTATTATAATCCCCCACTATCAATGCCCACTTCACAATCTTGTGGCAAAAGGAACCAAGATCACTCTGGCTATTTCCTGCTGAACTGTTGATGAAGTCTTCCTTAGAATTTTCAGTCAGTCCTTTTTTAGCTACAGCTATTTGAACCCAGTGAAACCTCTTAGTGTGTTGTCTGAGTCATAATTGAACTTGGGGTTTTGGTTCCAGTTCCCAACTCATATACTGAATTCCTGTGCTGTTTGTTCAAAATGAAACCGATTGGTTGCCCCTTCTCCAGCCACAGTAGAATTATTAATACCATCTACTTCAGGTGGATAGGCAGAGCTGTTAGAGACAAACTCATGAACAGCATAGTGCCCAAAGTTTTAATGTAATTGGCAACTGTTAGGTCTTTTAGCACTTACAGATGCTACTGCCTGGGCAGACACCTGGAGTGGCCGTCAGTGTTGTGAAGGGGCTTAATTAAGCCTGCTTCTGGGAACCACTGATTTGTAGCAGGACAGCTGGCAATGCCTCATCCCAAACTAGTCTGTTGATAACATTTTAGTGACTTTTTTTTTTAATGTAAGATTCATTTTCTTGGTTTTTCCTGTTGATTGTGGTCTCCAGATCAGTGTAGTTTTAACATCTTAATCCAAATTAGGGGATAATTTCCCTAAGAAGGACTTTAACCACTTCAGAGATTTCCTGTCCAGTTTGGATATGCTTCCACCCATCCTGAAAAAGGGCTTCCCAGGTAGGGTGTTGGTAAAGAATCCACCTGCCAGTGCAAGAGTCACAAGAGATTCAATCCCTGGCTCAAGATCCCCTGGAGCAGGAAATGGAAACCCACTCCAGTATTCTTACTTAGAAAATTCCATGGACAGAGGAGCCTGTGGGCTTCCGTCCTTGGGTGGCAAAAGAGTCAGACATGGCTTAGTGACTGCGCACTGAGCACTATCTTGATAAAGTGTCCACAGAAACACTAGCAAGTTACCTGAAATTCATTACTCTTCAGGGCATTCGAGTAGTCTGTTTCAGTCCTCGGTGGGGCAGCTTCCTGTGTTCGGTCCTTACCTGGGGAGGTTTGACAGCAGTCTTTGGCTTGTTTTTAAGACCTTGAAGGAAAGAACTCTGTCTCCTTGTCTGGGGTTTTCATGCACGCCATCTGTAGACTTAAAGCGTGTTCTGGTGGGATCTTATATCAGGCTATTCCAGTGAAAAACTTCAGGGTGAGGTCTATCAGAAAATTAACCCCTCATTCCCCAGTGTTGGTTTTACCTGGGGCTCCTGTATGGAACTAAGCATCTGAAGAGCCCCTGGGCCTCTTCATCGGTATTCTCTCTTTACTATAAGAGACTTGTCTTTTATTGTTCTTCTGTTTTAGCCTAGGGCTGTTTTTCCATGTTTCTCTACCTTACAGTAAGCACGTTATTCTCTCCCCAATGGCGAGTTACTGCCTTCCGGGAATCCAGTGCCACTGCCAAAGAAGTGGTGTTTTCATTTTGTATCTTCTCCTATTGTTGTTCCCTATAGAACACTTTAAAGGGGAACACATGTATACCTGTGGCAGATTCATTTTGATATTTGGCAAAACTAATACAATTATGTAAAGTTTAAAAATAAAATAAAATTAGAAAAAAAAAAGAAAAAGGACATTAGGAAAAACTGGAGAAATCTCAAAAAAAAAAAAAAATAAAAGCAACATCTTCCAGTTGAGAAGGGTTCATTCCAAATACAGCATCTAGTTTTTGTCCTTTTTTCTGGTATCTGAGGCACTTTGCCCCAGAAGGTCAAATTTACCATTCTACTGTTGTCAAGGGCCTCAGGATCTACATTATTATGATGTCTGTAGGCCTGATAAACCCTTTCCAGAAATTCAGAGAGGTCTTCATTTGTTCTGTTGAATTTTTTAAATTTTGTTCAAAACTTTTGCTTTGGTTTCCTCTTTCAAAGCCCTGCCAGGATGCACTGTTAGTAGTGCTCTAGCAAGGGCCTTCGTCCCTCACTGGGCTCCCAGTTGGTTCAGCTATCACTGCTGCCAAGTGGGCTTCAGTGTATGGAATCCTCCCTATAAGGAGGATTGTGATCCTTCCAATTAAGCAAGTCTGAGAAGCACTGCTGGTTGGGTGTTTGCATTTAGGACCCTACAAGATAATGGCTTAAAGAAAATTGCCCTGTTTCAGAAGTGGCTCCTGGCTCCAACTGGATGCCCTGTCACGTCTTAGATAATGATACCAGACACATTTCCTGTGCCCCAGAAACTAACACAGGATTTTCTAATTGATCCCTAAATCCCAGTGCCAGGAACCAAGGCTGGATAGGAACAGAAGGCAGTATTCATAGAAGGGGTGGACACGTTGGTGTAACCATCACAACGGCTGGGACAGCTAGCTCAGCCAGCAGAGTTAAGGTTTGAAGCAACATGTCCTCACTCTCCTTCCCTTGTCTTATTTTCCCTGATCATAGTACAAATGCATCGCATGAAGGATTTCTTTCTTCCCTGCTTCTTCACAAAAATAGCTGCAGAATCATTCAAAAGCCATTGTAACACCACAGATAGCAACTACTCATCTCACTGTTAAAAGGGTGCCTTTTTGCTTTGGCATCAACCAACTGGGATTACAGTGCTGTTGAACAGAAGCTTGATTACTGCTATGACAAATTAAGATAATTACTAAAATTATGACTGATATTATGTATCAGGATACCAGGATTTGGGGAGTTCCACATGACTTCTAGAATACGTATATTAACTTTCACCCATATGATGCAATCTAAGTTTTCTCACCACTCATTTTAATAATGCCTCCTATGCAGTTCAACACACCAGATAAGCCCAGTTACTTTAGTATTCCTCTCTCGGAGATGAAGAGAGATGTAATTTGAGATGGTCCAGAGACCTTGTGGAAAAGCCCAAAGTTAACCAGATGTCAAATAAACCTAAGAACTTGGTCTTTGGGAAGTTTGTCAAAAATATCAAAAAAAACTTAAAAATTTTAAACAGTGATAAATTCAAATCACTTCAAGAAATTCACAATTACTGAAAGCAGTTCAATATTTTAAGAAAACTTTTGTCTTTTTAGAGAACCAAATTCAGGTTTTGTATCACTTTACCTGTAAGATTTGTTTTCTTAATTCAGTCCTATCTTAGAACTTAGTTTCAAGTACAAAAGTCTGGAGAGACTGTTGTAGATAGGCATTCCCAAAATAATATTCCCATAGAGTTTACCCACAACTGTTTACTTATTTACCTCTATTTCATTGACTTAAAAGAATTGTCCATGTTTTTTTTCCTTGCTGACAAACTGTGTAACACAACTAAGGTCATATTTGATTTTAAAAGTAGGTATAATAAAAGTGTTATATCTGATGACTAAAGACATCTGTCTCAACCAACAAGCTTAAGCTAAGTCTAATATGAGATATTAATTCAATACTAAATATTTCCTAGATCTTGTGAACCTGAAACTCATTCTGGACGGATTTTTTTAATTTCAGTATTTATATAAGCACTTAATTTCCTTTAAGCCAGTTACATAGAACTGTTTTACAAATTAATTCTGGCAGTGTCACACATCTGTAACGCATGCACAAACACACTGACACAGATACCTCCTAGTTCCCATTCCAAAATTTTAAACATGAATCAGGTACAACAATGTAAAACCCGTAAGTTACAAAAGAGGTTGGATTCACATTGGGTTTCCGGCAGATGGGACAAGTCAGGGTCACCTGTCTAAATGGCTAAACCATTTTTACTAATATTTCTAGAAAGAGCACTTCTATTTGTAGCTTTTGGTCATCTTAGGAACCAAGTGGGACCTTTCTGTTCTTCCTCAGAATGTCCCACTCTAAGTCGGGAATAGACAGGTTTTTTTTTTTCCCCTGGTGCCTTTCCTCCCTTTGACATCAGTAGAAGTTTTAAGTATCGCAAAACTGACTCGGCTGTTAATGTATAAACAGTACCAAACAAAATGAAACAAACAAACAAAAAAAATGAAGAACTGTCAGAATCTTTAATAAACTTAAAGTTGTGGTCTTGAGGTTTTACTTATACCAGTGTCACAGGAGACCATAAATGACGTGGTTAACACAGCAAGGTTAGCAGTACATCGTGCACAGGGACCCAGGATAACCCTGCCTCAACCCCTCCTGGAGATCCTAACAGGTACTGTGGCCACACATCATTATAATAAAATATCAGTTTCCTCTCACCCAGGGGTTCATAGCTGTAGGCAGATCTTTTATCCGAAATGTGTCTCAGAGGACTTTCTTTAGAGATAGTTGAAACCTTCCCATTTTTTTTTCCTTTCAAAATTCTTTTTTTTTTTATTGAAGTATAGTTGATTTACTATGTTGTGTTAATTTCTTATATACAGCAAAGCAATTCAGTTATGTATATATTATATATATACACACTCTTAATTTTCTTTTCCATTATAGTTTATCACAGAATATTGAATATAGTTCCCTATGTTACAAGATTTTCCTGGTGACTCAGCAGTGAAGAATCCGCCTGCCAGTGCAGGAAATTCGGGTTCAATCCCTGATCCAGAAAGATCCACTGGAGAAGGTAATGGCAACCTGCTCCAGTATTCTTACCTGGAGAACAGAGGAGCCTGATCGGCTACAGTCCGTGGGATCACAAAGAGTTGGACACGACTTAGCTACTGAACAGCAACAAAACAGCCCTGTGTAATACAGTAGAACTTCGGTTCTTTATCCATTCTCCATATACTAGTTTGCACCTGCTAATCCCAAACTCCCAGTCTATCCCTCTTCCATCGCCCTCCCCCTTGGCAACCACAAGCCTGTTCCCTGTGTCTGTGAGTCTGGTTCTGTTTTGTAGATAGGTTTCATTAGGGCCGTCGTTTAAACACAAATGACACACACAAATGTGTGCATCCAAAGAAACAAACTGCTTCACAAGCCTGTGGGTAAGAGTCCAACAACTCTTTCCTCTCTCCAACGTGGTGTCCCACTTAAATACAAAGCAAATTGGCTTATTCCAGAGAAAAAGCCCCGGACAGAAAGGAAATAAAGTTTCTGGCTGAACACACCAGAGTGCCTTACCTTACTGCATGGAGCCCAGTGGCTTGATTTCTTATTCCAACTGTCAAGTGCTGTAGAGCAGCGGGGCCTCTTTTGGGAACTTTAAAGGGCAGATGCTCAGGACAAGTGGTCCCTGGTTCTGCTGCTAAGGCCTGACTTGAGAATCCCGCAGCCAGGGTAGGCTGGCCACAAGCAGCAAGGCTCCTTGACTGGCCCAGTGAAATCTGTTACCAAGTCCGTGCTCTTAACTGCTCACTGCACAACAGGCCAATAAATCCAGAGAAGAGTGTTGAAGGAAGGAATAACTACTTTATTTGGGAAAACTAGCAAACCAAGAAAACGGTGGAAGGCCTCCCAGCTCACCCAAGAACTATCTTGCCTGAGTTACAATTCAGGCTGCTTTTATACTAAAAGGGGAGGGAGAAAAGTCAAGCGCTTCCTGGTTCCCATCAACCTCCAGAGGGGGTTTGTTAATTTCTTCCTCCCTGCTGACATTCACAGGTGGGCCTGGTCAGGATGTTTCCTGTGAGCTAAACAAAGGTATCTTAGCTTAATGCTCATTACCTGGAAGGCAGGGTTCCCAGAGATGGGCCATTGTATATAATTTACCGGCAACATCCCTTTAGTGATTAACTTGTAAAAGGTTCTCTCCTGTTACACTTTCATTCTATGTAATAGTTTCTGAGATTCATCCTTGTTTTTAGGTGTAGCAGGGATTTGTTATTTTTTAATTGCCGTGTAGTATTTTATTTATATGTGTCACACTTTTCTTATTGGTGGACCCTTTGGGTTATTTCTATGGGCTTCTCTGGTGCCTCAGAGGGTAAAGAATCTGCCTGCAATGCAGGAGACCCAGGTTTGATCCCTGGGTCAGGAAGATCCCCTGGAGAAGAAAATAGCTACCCACTCCAGTATTCTTGCCGGGAAAATCCCATGGACAGAGGAGCCTGGTGGGCTATATAGTCCATAGGATCACAAAAAGTTGGACACGACTAAGCAAATAACACTTTGGGTTATTTCCAGTGTGGAGTTATTATTAATAAAGCTGCAAAGAGTATTCTTCTATATGCGTTTTTATGAACATGGATGTGTATAATTTTAATATGGCCAAGTAACATAATGAATATGTAATTTGGGCTCTTGCCTGTTTTTCTTTTTCAAAAGTTATCATTATATTCAGTGTTTTTTTCTTGTTTCTGTCATTGTCATCACAGGTATCACTAATATTTGTATAACATTTTAGGTGGATGTACATTAAACTTATTTGCATTTCTTTTATCAAAGGCCTATATTTAATAATTAATAATGACAACACAAGTGGCAGTTGGTGCTCATTAATATTCATTTGCAAATTTAAAAAAAATTCTAGTTCTGAGTTTTCTTTAAAGTATTTAACTAGGTCAAGGTTAAAAAGAATTTGTTACTTTTTATGCTCCTTTACATGTTCCATAACATTATCAGTAGTGTTTATTTTTTTCATACACAAAAGCAGGAATTAGTGGTCTCTATAAAATATCTATATTTTTTACATATTGTGTACTGGGTTAGAAAAAAATTTATTCTTAGAGATGACGGAGGCCCTGTGACCTTCTACATTGAACTTAAAGAATTGGACCTTTTTTTATAAGACTCTTTGGTGTTACTGCTTTTCTACCTCTTTGCTATGTTCCCTCCCATGTCTGCAAGAATATATGCATGTATATTTGTACAAGTACACACCACAGTCTCTGTGTCCTGGGCTTGCTTGGAAATGTTTTTGCCTGAGGAAATGAGTATTACGGTTGTGAGGTATAGGAATTGTGGGCTTTTATCTTGATGGTGGTTTTTCTTCTCGAAAGCGGTTGAAACTGGGATGGGTAACATGAGCTGTGAAGGACAGAAGGAGAAGAGGAGGGGAAAACAGTTGCTTAATGGACCTTGCATAATTGTGACTATGACTCCAGCTCTGCTGAGTTTAAAGAGGGAATTGCAGGCAGATAAATTTTTCAAGTTTGACTTAGTCCCTTGGCTTTTATGTGATGTATATTTTTTCATCAACAGCAGTGTTCTTTTCATCTCTGCTTTCACAGTCAAACGAAGGTCTAATTTTTGGTGGACTTCCCTTTCTGTCCTTTTTGATGTTGAAACAGTTCCTTCAGGGCCCTAATCAAGTTTTAGACTTCGGAGAGAAGACCACAAGGGTCACCATGGCTGATTTTCCCTTTGAGGCCCAGGACAGGGACTTCATATGCAGCAGGCTTGAGCTAACAAATCAGGCATGAAAATGAGTGCCTTATAGCCCCATATTTGGAGAAGGCAATGGCAACCCAGTATTAGCTATACTATAGGGCTTCCCCAGTGGCTCAGTGGTAAAGAATCTCAAGATCCCCTGGAGGACGAAATGGCAACCTGCTCCAGTATTCTTGCTGGGAACAAAACCCTTGGACAGAGGAGCCTGGCGGGCTGCAGCGCAACACAGCTGAGCACACTCAGAAGCACAAGCTTTACTACCGGGGGACATTTGTTTAGCATCTACTGCTTATTATCTGATAGAATGGGACTGTGGTTCAAACTTATTCAAAAGTTTGATCACAAGCAGAGTAGGCAACAGTTGTGATTTTGTAGTATTCACAGAAAAAGATAAACTCTAGTTCATGGTTTGTAATCACCACAGCTGAATTCCATCATGTGATGCCATGGTTTTTGTTAGAAATTCTAGCCGGACATTTAACTCACATTTGTGGACCAGAATCCATGGACATGTGTGTTTTCAGTATGTTGTGCTTTCCTGACATTTTAGTTGTTATCATAGTGCCAGTCAGTCAGTCAGTTCAGTCGCTCAGTCGTGTCCGACTCTTTGCGACCCCATGAATCACAGCACGCCCGGCCTCCCTGTCCATCACCAACTCCCGGAGTTCACTCAAACTCACATCCATCGAGTCAGTGATGCCATCCAGCCATCTCATCCTCTGTCCTCCCCTTCTCCTCCTGCCCCCAATCCCTCCCAGCATCAGAGTCTTTTCCAATGAGTCAACTCTTCGCATGAGGTGGCCAAAGTACTGGAGTTTCAGCTTTAGCATCATTCCTTCAGTATATATTAATAGATAGCATGTTAATTTTATATTATGTATTATTTTATTTGGATCTCACAATGTATACTAGATGGGTAGAGCACATGTCAAAACTTTTAAGCTTTGGGGATTATTCCTTTTTCTAGGATTGGTATTTCTTTTTTTTTTTTTTGGTATTTCTTGAATATTGTTAACCTTTCCATTTACGTCCCTATGATATCTTTCTCGTTTCTTTTATCTCAGTGTTTTCTTATTTCCTATAAGATCTCTGATCTATCCTTCACACTCTTTCACTCCTCTACCTAATAATTATGATAATAATAATCTTATATGACATTATTATTCCTGGAAACATTCAATGCTTGCTTACATGTGTACCAGGTATTGTGCCAGTTGCTTTTTTTTATGTATTTTCTTCATTTGCTGTTCTTAACAGTCCTGTGGTATTTTGTTTACATTTTACAGATGACGAAACAGCCTGTATCTTGCTCTCTTTCACTCTCCAAGCATAAAGTCAGCCCTCTCTTTAGATATAACCTTGTGCCCTCACTCAGCAACTCAGACTCAGTATACCTGTGACTGATTCATGTTGATGTATGGCAAAAACCATCACAGTATTGTAAAGTAATTACCTTTCAATTAAAATAAATAAAATTTGAAAAAGAATTACATTTATTAGTTGGATCTTGTGAAGGTTGGTCCTTTGAACGTTGTTTTGTTAAAGGTCTTAAACATGAGCCTCCTTCTTATAAATCTTGTGGTGCTTGTATTAATTGTTTGTGAGAAACAAGGGACAGAGATTGTGAATCTCCTCACTGCCCCTCACCAGGGGACCTCACATCCTCAGAGTGATGGGCAGATTCCGATGAACCCGGAGTGGGAAAGTGGAAGTGCGGTTTTCCGCCCTTGTGCTTGTAGAAAATATTCACGTTAAAGAATCATTTCCTAACATTACTGAGTAAATGGCTTTCCTCAAAACCCACTGATTATGAAGGTTTATTGTGCCACTAATTTGGGGCAGAAAAGCCTGTGTGTTGAGAGAGCATGTTGACATACACAGCTGGTCGAAGCTTATGAAATTCACATCATTGTGTCGTATGCAGGAGCGGCTCACAGGGTGTGTCATTATCAACTTCTCTGTGCTACCTTTTATTGTTACCTAAAACTAAAAAGCCTCTTGATGAAAGTGAAAGAGGAGAGTGAAAAAGTTGGCTTAAAGCTGAACATTGAGAGAACGAAGATCATGGCATCCGGTCCCATCACTTCATGGGAAATAGATGGGGAAACAGTGGAAACAGTGTCAGACTTTATTTTGGGGGGCTCCAAAATCACTGCAGATTGTGATTGCAGCCATGAAATTAAAAGACGCTTACTCCTTGGAAGAAAAGTTATCACCAACCTAGATAGCATATTCAAAAGCAGAGACATTACTTTGCCAGCAAAGGTCCGTCTAGTCAAGGCTATGGTTTTTCCAGTGGTAATGTATGGATGTGAGAGTTGGACTGTGAAGAAGGCTGAGCACCAAAGAATTGATGCTTTTGAACTGTGGTGTTGGAGAAGAATCTTGAGAGTCCCTTGGACTGCAAGGAGATCCAACCAGTCCATTCTAAAGGAGATCAGTCCTGGGTGTTCATTGGAAGGACTGGTGCTAAAGCTGAAACTCCAGTACTTTGGCCACCTCATGAGAAGAGTTGACTCATTAGAAAAGACTCTGATGCTGGGAGGGATTGGGGGCAGGAGGAGAAGGGGACGACAGGATGAGATGGCTGGATGGCATCACCGACTCGATGGACATGAGTTTGAGTGAACTCCGAGAGTTGGTGATGGACAGGGAGGCCTGGTGTGCTGCAATTCATGGGGTCGCAAAGTCGGACACAACTGAGCAACAGAATTGAACTGAACTGAAAACTAAAATACATGCTATTGTCTGTAGTTTAGATGGGTGCACTGCCTCTCCTAGATGTGGAAGCAGAACGCCTTCCAACCTCTGTGTTTCTGTCACCTGGCAGGGTAACTGACATATGGCAGGATACAGTACCTGTTGGTTGAATGGATGCATAGCAGATGTTCAGCCTGCTTTCCACCACACAGCACATACTCGATTCACATTGTGTTCACCAGTCTAGGGGCAGCTGCCTGTCTGCCTCAACTTTTCATTCTTAGGAGCTGGATTGGAAACAGGTAGCTGAGCACATTGGTTCTTTTTTTTAAAAAACAAAAATTATTTAAAGATTTTTTTTTTAATTAAAAAAAATTTTTTTTGGCTGACATAGGTCTTTGTTACTGCACATGGGCTTTTCTCTATCTGGGGGAGTGGGAGCTACTCTCGAAATGTGGGGCATGGGCTTATCGTTGTGGTGGCTTCTCTTGTTGCAGAGCACGGGCTCAGTAGTTGTGGCACATGGGCTGAGTTAACCCTGAAGCCTGTGGAATCTTCCCAGACCAGGGATCAAACCTGTGTTGCCTGCATTGGCAGGCAGATTTCCCACCACTGGACCACCATGGAATTTCCCACATTGGTTCTTTAGTGACTGGAGATGCTGAGAGTAAATTACAGACATTTTTGGTCGTTTTAACAGAACTTAATGGGAATGCTATCACAATAGTGATCTTCCCTGAGTGAGAACAAGCCAGAGGTAAGGAGAGAGGGTGACTGAGCTGACATGGGTGCTAGAAAGAAAATATCTGGGGTCTGGGAAGAAGTGACAGAAAAGAACATGAACTAAGGTCCAGAATCAAGGGAAAGAAATAAAAACGAACAGAAAAACTGCACATGTAATGACCATGAAAAGAGGAATGGAATGGATTAGTAATTAAATTACTAATTATTTTTGATATATGTGACTGCAGCCATGAAATTAAAAGATGCTTATTCCTTGGAAGGAAAGTTATGACCAACCTAGATAGCATATTCAAAAGCAGAGACATTACTTTGCCAACAAAGATCCGTCTAGTCAAGGTTATGGTTTTTCCTGTGGTCATGTATGGATGTGAGAGTTGGACAGAGAGTTGGACAGTTCACAGAAGAAGGCTGAGCACTGAAGAATTGATGCTTTTAAACTGTGGTGTTGGAGAAGACTCTGAGAGTCCCTTGGACTGCAAGGAGATCCAACCAGTCCATTCTGAAGGAGATCAGCCCTGGGATTTCTTTGGAAGGAATGATGCTAAAGCTGAAACTCCAGTACTTTGGCCACCTCATGCGAAGAGTTGACTCATTGGAAAAGACTCTGATGCTGGGAGGGATCGGGGGCAGGAGGAGAAGGGGACGACAGGATGAGATGGCTGGGTGGCATCATTGACTTGATGGACGTGAGTCTGAGTGAACTCTGGGAGTTTGTGATAGACGGGGAGGCCTGGCGTGCTGTGATTCATGGGGTTGCAAAGAGTCGGACATGACTGAGCGACTGAACTGAACTGAAAATTATCTTTGATATATGTTGTGTTTTTTAACCCACGGCTTTCCTGATAGCTCAGTTGGTAAAGAATCTGCCTGCAATGCAGGAGACCTTGGTTCGTTTCCTGGGTCGGGAAGGGATAGGCTACCCACTCCGGTATTCTTGGGCTTCCCTTGTGGCTCAGCTGGTAAAGAATCCACCTGCAATGTGGAAGAGCTGGGTTTGGTCCCTGGGTTGAGAAGATCCCCTGGAGAAGGGAACGACTACCCACTCCAGTATTCTGGCCTGGAGAATAGTATACAGTCCATGGGGGTCACAAAGAGTCAGATACGACCAAGTGACTTTCACTTTCCCTTTTTAATCCAGGTGATAGAGGAAAGAGATCTCCAATTTTTTTTGGACCTGCTTAGGGGTTTCCATTACCTTTCATATTTTTTTAAGGAATTTCCCTGAGTTTTCTTCCATGGTTTCTCTTTCATCATCACAGCATCATTTGTTCGTTCTTTGTCTTTCTCTTCAAGGGGTTGGCAGAGCTCACCAGCTCTTGTTTATCTGTTTCTTGTATTGGACTATTTGGTAAGCTTTCATCTGAAAAACAGTTTCACAGGTGAAAATTTGAAAAACACTAGTGTAACAGAAAGAGTTCTTGGTAGAACTTGTCTATGGCGGGATGACAGCTGTGAGGTTTTTCCTTCATCTTTGAGGCCTTTTATTTTTCCCATTGGTAAATTGAAGATACTGAAGTATGTAATTTCCAAGAATCCTTCCTGCTATCACATTTTGCTTTATTTTATTTTTAAAAAATTTTTTGACTTCTGGCTTTCACAGTGATTTGTTCTTGATTGCATATAGCCTCCTATTCTATCCTCAATGTTTCCAATTCTTTTTTTTTAACAATTTTTTTTATTAATTTAAATTTTTGACTACATCCTGCAGCATGTAGGATCTTAGTTCTCTGACCAGAGATTGAACCTGTGTCCCCTGCATTGGAAGGCAGAGTCTTAACCACTGGACTGTCAGGGAAGTCTCTCAAATTGTATTTTAAATAATGGATTATCTATAAGAAGAACAGAAAAGGGAGAAGTAGATGATTCTGTTTTGCTCCCTGTTTTGGGTATTCTGTGTTCTTTATCTTTTTAAATTTTCCTAACTTCTTAGATAGGGAAACTGGTGCTCAGAGAGCTTATTCCTTCCCTGAGATAACAGAGCAACTAGTGTTTGTGCTCCTTCCATCTTAACCATGATATTTCCCAGGAGACCAAGCCAGAATACAGTAAAGAAAACAAAAATATAAAATGGAAAAATATGAGAACCAGATGGCTAATACTTCATGGAGGCTTCGACCCAGATGTCATTTCTTCGAAGGGGTTCTCTCTGACTACCCTTTGAAAAACCGTACCCTCCATAATTAATTATTCTCTGTTCTCTGAAACTTGCTCTGTTTTTTTTCATACAACTTACCACTCTTTGACATTACATTTTATTTTTTTTGCCAGGAACCCAGACCAGAATGTCAGATCCATGGAAGCAATGTCTGGACCGTATACACTGCTTTATCCCTAGTGTTGAGAGTAGTGTGTAGTACAGAGTTATGCTCAATAAACAACTGTTGAATGAATGAACATAGATGGTTATTAAAATTCCCAGAAGATTTTAAAAGATGAATGTATTAACCAGAAACTCAATTTATATTTTGCAGTTTTCCTTTCGGTGCTCAAAAATACATCACCATTTGTTCACATCTCGTATGAGACTCTATCGTATTTGTCATTGTTACAGCAAAGCAGGGGCTTCCCTGATAGCTCAGTTGGTAAAGAATCTGCCTGCAATGCAGGAGACCCCGGTTTGATTCCTGGGTCGGGAAGATCCGCTGGAGAAGGGGTAAGCTACCCACTCAGTATTCTTGGGCTTCCCTTGTAGCTCAGCTGGTAAAGAATCCTCCCACAATGCAGGAGACCTGGGTTAGATCCCTGGGTTGGGGAGATCTGGCTACCCACTCCAGTATTCTGGCCTGGAGAATTCCACGGACTTGTATAGTCTATGGGGTCACAAAAAGTTGGACACAACTGAGCGACTTTCATTTCACTTCACTTCATAGCAAAGCAGCTTGTGCAGTTTCACTGGTGAACGTATATGGCCTACTTTCCCTTGTGGAGGTGGAGTGAGTGAGCATTTTGTTTGGAACTGAAAAGCAGTTTTCAACTTTTCAGGAAGTTAGGTCAATACTCTCTTCCCACTAACATATTCTCATTAATGCTTTTTCTTCCTGTCTTGTCTTTCTCGTTGATGCTTATGATCCTGATCTGTGTACCTGTTACAGTTTTACGAGCTAAAGCGGAAATGAATCTCAGACTACTTCTTTCAGAGTAGAACTGTTTCCTCTACTTCAGCAAGTATATTTTGTCTCCTCAATGAAAATTGCTTTTCTCTCCTCCCACTTTCAGCTTCTGTTTGGTTTTACATATATAAACAAGTTTTTGCAAGACTTGGGGGCTCACCTAAGGTATAATAATGTACTTTGTAATGCATTCACTGGCAGTAATTGCACTTACTCCACTGAAATTTCCTTTGTCCAGTTGCATGACGTGTCTTTGCACTCCATGTTATTCTACATTGGCAGAGAGCATTATGGGCAGCTCTGCATGCACACCCGTCACCCAAACATGCATATGTGGAAAAGAGGGCCAACGGAACAGTGATTTTTTTACCTCGTGTTCTCTGCTGCTGTTTAGTTCTGAGTCACATCATATACTTCCTTCATAAAGTGAGCTTAGCACAGTTATTTTTAATTCCTGTTGTAGAATTTCAGAGAGCTCAGTTGGCCCCACCTGTTTGCCATTTAGGTGAAGAGACTGAGACCCAGGGTGTGGCCTTGCTATAGGCTGCTGGCCTCCTTAGACAGGGAATATCTTGTTCACTGGTGTCCTCTATGTCTAATACAGTGTCTGCACATAATAGATGTTCAATAAAAATCTGCTTTCCCCCCCCCCCCCCCCAAGGTCACAAAACTAATGACTGCTGAGTTACACTTGAACCTGTGTTATCTGGTTATGTGTTCATTGTCACTGCCACAATTGTCTCATTGTAGTTTAAATTAGGGAGTCAGCTTCCAGTCTTTTAAAACACAATTACCTTTCACTTCATCTCCGGTAAACAAACAGCAGCTGTCCCTCATTGGCAGAGCTGCAGTCCCAGCACTGAGCAGTCCTAGAAACTGACACTGTTAACCGCTCCGCTCAAAGGAGGACTCTTCTGCTCACATGATATCCTGGCTGTGTGTCCAAAGTGTAATATTTAATTGCATTTTCTTAATCTTTACCACTGTATTGCTAAGCTTTCTAATACCTTCAAAATACCAAATCTCAGGCTTATCCTAATTAAAGAATCTCAATTTAATCCATATTGCATGACAATTCAATTTGTTGATTGCTTTTTCTCCCCCTCTTTGTGAAATTCCCGTCAAATGTATTAATTCAACATGATGAATCCTGTATTCAACCCACTGGAGTGAATAATTAAAATTAGCTGATAAAACTTTCAGCAGAATTACTTTGTGAAATTGCTGAACAGATGTGTCATTTTAATGAAAATCCACAGACAAGCTCCTTCTCCCCCTCGGCAGGATAAAAATATTATCCCCTCGGCACATACTTAATTTGGTGGTAAATACACTCGGAGCGATTGCTGGAAGGGAAGAAAAAGCAACTTGTCACACTTAGTAACTTGATTTTTCCCCAGCATGCAGTAACAGCTATCTACAGTAATTCATAGTGCTCTATTGTTGCTGCAAGTCCCAAAGAGAACTTATTAAAATGCAATAATCTCCTATTTAAACAGAAACAATAACCATTAAATTTCCTGTGGATCCAAAATTGAGCACAAGCCCCATCTGGTAAGAGTGATTAGAGGCCTGATGAGGGAATTTAATTTGCAACATTCAAAGACTAAATCTGAGCAGATCTTGTCACCTGGGACTCGAGTGCTGCTTGCTGTCTTCTTGAAAATCTCGACCTAAACTGAAAATGGAATGTGGGAGTGAAAATGTTACCCAGGGGCCACCCCCGACAGGGCTGTTTCATTAGATGTCTCCAGCAGGCCCAGTGAGCAGAGAGGAATTCAGTGCTGTCCACCCTGACAAGGCCTCTCGGAAGGGCTGACACTGATGCTGCCATTTTGTGGAGCACAAGGTACTTCCTTAATGGATCACCCCCTTGGACTGCCCGCCCGTCCTATTTCCCTTCCTCTCTGAGCCTATCAGGGTTCCCTGTGGCTCAGTGATAAAAAAAAAAAAATCTACCTACCAATGCAGGAGGTGCAGGTTCAATCCCTGGATCGGAAAGATCCCCTGGATCGAGAAGATTCCGTGAAGAAAGAAGTGGCAACCCACTCCAGTGTCTTGCTTGGAAAGTCTCATGGTCAGAGGAGCCTGGTGGGCTATATTCCATGGGGTCACAAAAGAGTGGGACACTACTTAGCGACTCAGCAAAAACTGAGCCTGTCAAGTTCTCTGCTAACTTAAGGTGATCTCACCAGCCTCTCTTTTCCATCCAGAGAGCCAGGATTTTTTTCCAGTCCACTTTTAGCTGCTCAGAATCTGTTACACATTACATTTTCTGTCTTCTCCTTGTTTTTGGTTTGTTGGTTGGTTGGTTTTGTGTTTAACTATCAGAAGGCTAAGATCCCTGCATGTCCCTAGTAAACACAAATTGTCATCTTATTCCTCTTCCCAGGCCTTATAGTCCTTCTTCCTTAGACCATTTTCTAAGCTGCAGTCATCATCAGAGAAAAATGAATTTCTGGCTCTGTGTGTGCTCCTGCAGACACACACACACACACACACACACACACACACACACACACGGCACATATGAACATGTGGTTATAGGCCTGACCAGGCAGTCACATGCCACAGCTGTCAGTTTAGTAATTAGTAAAACCCCTAACTAAGTGTTTGCTTTCATGAGTAGAGCTCTCGTTGGCAGACGTAATTTGGCAGGAAAAAGGCAGTTACTCATATAGATGGAGATTCCCCATGTTTCTTTGTCCAGATACTATTTGGTGACCTTTATCTGAATTTCCAGAATCTCCTTCCTCACCTCCCTTCAGTTTTCCACAAGCATTCAACCTCTCTCCATCTCCAGCGCCTTCTCCAGCTTCGATGCCTGGGCAGGTGAACTAATCCACCTGGGCTCCCTGCTGCTGCTGCTGCTGCTAAGTCACTTTAGTCATGTCCAACTCTGTGCGACCCCATAGATGGCAGCCCACCAGGCTCCCCCATCCCTGGGATTCTCCAGGCAAGAACACTGGAGTGGGTTGCCATTTCCTTCTCCAATGCATGAAAGTGAAAGTGAAGTCCCTCAGTCTTGTCCGACCCTCAGCGATCCCATGGACTGCAGCCTACCAGGCTCCTCCGTCCATGGGATTTTCCAGGCAAGAGTACTGGAGTGGGGTGCCGTTGCCTTCTCCGCCTGGGCTCCCTAACTCCTCTCTTTACCAGGCCCAAGTATCTACTGTGGGCTTCCCTGGTGGCTCAGTGGTAAAGAATCTGCCTGCAGTGTAGGAGACCTGGGTTTGATCCCTGGGTCAGGAAGATCCCCTGGAGAAGGGAATGGCTACCCCACTCCAGTGTTCTTGCTTAGAGAATTCCATGAACTGAGGAGCCTAGTGGGCTACAGTCCATGGGGTCGCAAAGAGTCAGACACGACTGAAGTGACTAACACATACACACAGTACCTATTCTAGTTCTTAGTTTGTCTTTGAAGAAGATGATTTTTCAGTTATCTTCAATAGTTTGGAAAATTAAGAGGAATAATTTTTTTAAAACTTCCATCTCTTTCTTCCCTGTGTACAGAGTTTATGTAGAACCAACCCCATTATCTAAGTTTTGGAAATGGATGGAAAGAGTCGTTCCATGAACCATACTCCTCTGGGATTCTGGAAAAAAAATTGTGTTTACTGAGGACCTACTGTCTGTAATGCAGTGTACCCAAGAATGGAGGAAATACTGAACCCTGCCCCTGCTGTCTACGTACATTTAGTTATGAAAGTAGAGCATAAACAAATAATGTTAAGTGGTACCATGGAGTAAGTAGGGGCTTTCCGGGTGGCTCAGTGGTAAAGAATCCTCCTGCCAATGCAGGAGATGCAGGTTCGATCCCTGCGTTTGGAAGGCCCCCTGGAGAAGGAAATGGCAACCCACTCCAGTTTTCTTGCCTGAGAAATCCCATGGACAGTGGAGTCTAGCAGGCTACAGTCCTTGGGGTCACAAAGAATTGGACATGACTTAGTGACTAAAGAATGGCATGGGGTAAATAGTGGTGAGAAAGGGATTATGGGGCCGGATGGGATTAACGAGTCACTGAATAGTATAGTCAGAGCCATGAATGCAGAATAAGAGATGACACAGGACTGGTATAGTCCATAGAGGCTGAATGAGCTGTCTTGAGTGACTCTGCTCTTCCTAACAGCCAGAATTTCGTGACTGCAGTAGCCTAGGAGTACAGGTGCTCATCCAGAGAAAGAGATTTAAGACAACACAGCTGAGTTCACTAGAGTGGATCTTCTGGAGCCGACTATAGATGCAACCTGGTAAACTAGTAACATTGACTTTTATGTCAGACACGTTTGGTTGTGATTATTCCCTGAACCACCCTTTAACTCTTGGGGAAAGTTTCTTAACTCTTCAAGTCCTAGTTTTCCATGATTATAATAAAATAATAGTGTTTAATAATACTTGTGTCCCGTGGTTTTCATGAGACTGCTGTAACGTGCCTGGCATTTGGAAGGTGCTACATAAGTGACGGCAGTGCACGTGTCATCTTGGGAGCAGAAGGAGTGAGCTGAGTGCAGAACAAGGCCCAGGGGCTCCCACTGTGCTCCCTCCTCCGCTCATCAAGTATCGCTTACATCATTTTAGAAACCGTCCTTATTGATGTTAGTCTCCGCCCTCTGTCTCCCCATCTCGAGCCCATGTTTAGTTCATCTGTTTAGGACTTACTTTCATTTTTGGTATTGAGCATACTACCCTCTGGTTTTATATAGCATGCACAACATGGTAACTTAATTTGAAAAAATAACTGTATGCAAAGAAAGCTCTGGAAAGACATCAAAACATTTACAGTGACTATTTTTAATTCATAGGATTATGAATGTTTAGTTTTCTTCTTCTTGCTTAAGCCTATGTAATGTTTATAAAAGCAAAAGTTTCAGTGAAATGGTTTTCTATTTAAATTATCTTTTCACTCAAGACTGTGAAATGAGAAGTCAGAGCTTATGCTTGAGAGAAAGAAGCTTGAGGACTTTGGGTGTCTGATTTGGGTTTTGAAGAGCAGTTAGGTGGTCTGAATCCAAGGTTAAGTCCTCTCTGTCTGGAAATATTTAACAGTGACCCCCCCAGCCCCATGGCATTGGATAATTTATAGTGTCAGTGGCCTTGTACACATAGGTTGCCTGCCTGGATAATTAGGGGAACGCTTCCCAGCCAGGTTTTTTGGCGTCCTCTAGATCCTGATTGGGCTTCCCAGGTGGCTCAGTGGTAAAGAACCCACCTGCCAATACAGGAGACGCAGGTTCTATCTCTGGGTCAGGAAGATCCCCTGGAGAAGGAAATGGGAAGCCACTCCAGAATTCTTGCCTGGGAAACCCCATAGACAGAGGAGCCTGGCAGTCTATAGTCCATGGAGTCACAGAAAAGTCAGACATGACTTAGCAACTGAAGATGACAAAGCAACAGCAGTTCTTGATTACAACGCAGATTTATGGCGCTGAAATCTGAATGGAGACCTAAATTCCTCTGTCCTAGATGATGTCTTTATCAGCATCAGTCCCCTCTGATGCACATTTGCCCTTATCCATTTTGGTTTATATGTAAGATTCTAGACCACAGTCATAGAAAAACAGTGTATAATGGGGAAAAAATTGCACATATCATTTTGATTTTTAGGACATTCAGTGCTTTATCACTACATACTTATCTTTGTTTTAAAGCTAATTCTATACCCTCAGAAGTTTGATATAAAAGATCTCATTTTTTAGCCATACACTGTAGCTATATATAATTTTGCTGTAAATATATCCCCTAGATAAAAGTGCTTATTACTTTTTTTGAAGTGTTTTTTTTTTTTAAAAAAAAACCTTTCTTTTGGTAAATAAAAGTCTTTTAGGCTTTGATGTAAGTATTACACCCTCGGTTTGGGTTCTTTCTCCATTCCTTCATCCCAAACCCCTGTGGGACCCCTGTAAGAAAAATGGGAGGGGTTAGAAGCATGGATTCCTTAATAAGCCCCAAAGGTAATCAAAAGAAAGATATGCAATATGAACAAACTCACAAAATATTCTTGCGCTCCTTTGGGGAATACTTAATGCACATAAGGTCAGGCCTTTGTAATGTTAATTTCAGAATGATGGGGGGGAAAAGCCATCATTTTAAAGACTAATGTTGCTGTCTCTGAAAAAAAGCTTTGAGTTACAGAGAGAGGCTGTTCTAACACACCTGGGTTAAAGTGGTACCCAGCGACCTCGAAATGGCAGGGCTGCAGGGAGGAGGAATGCTCCTTTCAGGATGCTTTCTGCATTCAGCTGAAGCTGCAGGAGCCCGAGTTATCCTATTCTCCTTTGGTCAGCACCTCTTGCTCAGTTCGGGTGCTGTACAGCCCTTACTCTAGACGTGTTGGTCTGGAGCCTCAGGGTAGCTCAGCAAGGACAGCGCCCTTCTTCTCTCCCGAGGCTGGCACTTAGGAGGGGAGTCGTGGCAGACACAGTGTAAGTGTAGGTGCTGCAGGTGTCTTTGGTTAAAGAGACCCGACACAGCCCCCACTGCCCCGATTTCCACCACAGATGGCGCCAGTGGTTCTCACCCACCCTGTAAACCTCCTCACTTCATAGACTAAGATTTTGCAGTTGGGAAGAGTGTGAAACTCATACCCCATTCTTTCAGACAGGCTCCAAGGCAAGTAGTCATCCAGTCAGGACTAGAGCATTGCCAGGGTCTGCCAGTCTGTTGTCTTCGGAGGTCACCAATTCTGTCTGTGGTTCCCTCTCTCCTCTACTGCACTTCCATACCGACCTCCTTCTATCCGTACTTCCCCTTCTGTCTCATGTCTTTTCTGTTTGTCCCTCTTTTACTTTCTGGGGTTATAAAATCAGGCAACATTTTCACATTAAAGAAAATTAAATATGGATGCCCTTTGGAAGTGCCTGACATACCAGTATTCCCTCATGTAATACCTTTCTTCATTCCTTCCTTCTACTTTATAACTTCTCCAGTAATTGAGATAGTTATCATGTTCCTTCTGAGTTCATCTCATACATCCTGATTTCTTATCCCTAGTCTCTTTCCCCTCAGATTGTCTCACTCGTGTGTGTGTGTGTGTGTGTGTGTGTGTGTGTGTGAAAGCATGATTCTCAAACTGGCTGTAGTTTTCTTTGTAAGGTCTGCCTTGCCAACTTCTTATTATTAAGGAATGAGGAAAAAGAGAAAGAGCAAGAGGGGAGGATTGCCAGGCTTTTTCTAGAGGAGCCAATATATGGAAATTACTCTTGTTTCTTCTCTAAAGTAGTAAAGGTCACAGCAGTAGTTGCAAAGCCCGTAGGCTGCCTGCCGCCCTCCACACATTCAGCATTACTATTCTTGCCTATTTTACCCTTAGGCATCCTTTATTTCTTGCACAGATGGTCTCACTCAGGCCTAACAAAATGTTTTAAGCTTTGCATAAATTAAAACAAGAGGTCTCTGAGTACAAAAGTGCAACTTTTTTTTAACTTGAAAACAACTATGCTGGCATCTTCTACAAAATTACAGCCTCGAGCCAGGCTTCCATAATTAGTTTCCCTTAAAAAAAAGAGAGAGAGAGAAGGGTGAGAATGTGTTAGTGTATATACATATATGTACCAAACACACAACTGATTTTAATCAATGGTTAGATGGCTTTTGTGCTGTTTTCTGTCCCTCTGAAGGTTCATCAGACAGTAGTCATGATTCAGCTCGAAAGAAATAGACTTAGAAATATTATTTTGGGAACTTCCGAGGTCTTTCATTATTTAAATACATGATAACTGTGGAGAGATCTAGGCTTGCAGGAACTCCACCCTAGACTTCTCTACACCATATCCAGGTCTTATCCAGGCTCAACCTGACTGTGGTTGAAAGAAAGTAGTGAGCCAGCTCTGAAAGAGAAGTACATTGTCCCAGTACTATTGTAACCTGTCTCAAGGCAATGACAGGCAGCACAGTCCATTCTTGAGATAACTCAGAAGCAATTAGTATGACCTTCTAGAGACATTGCCTCCCTTTGATTCATCGACCAAAGGATGATGCCACAAATCATTTCTACCCAGTATGTGTACTCTTAATAGCGTTGACTCCTTTGATGGACTGAGACTTGTAATGAAGATTGTTATAAATTCATGACCTTTGGTTGACTTTTGAGTCATTAGACTGAACCTCCCCTTATATTTTGGGGCTTCTCAGGTGACGCGATGGTAAAGAATCTGTCTGCCAATGCAGGAGATACAAGAACCCCTAGAGGAGGAAATGGCAACCTACTCCCCTATTCTTCCCTGGAGAATCCCATGAACAGAGGAGCCTGGTGGGCTGCAGTCCATGGGATCGCAAAGAGTTGAACATGACTGAGGCAACTGAGTACCTACAGAAGAAAAAATTATCTCATTCTCCATAGTTAACCCTTCCCATTTACCTCCTCATCTTTCTATGTTTCCTTAGAAAGATCTGAGTAGAGTATGAACATAGTAGGGTTCATACTTTACCCAGATCATATTATAAATATTACTTTAGATGTTATATTCTCCATTTTTCACTTACCCTAATAGCATAAGCCTACTTTTGTATTGTTAAGAAGTCTCTGTTAAAATCAAATTGTTTCAAAAGTTAAGCTACAGAGATTCTTATAGAATTGAGTAATGCCATCCAGAATGTTTAAACTACCTTTTAAAATGAATCCAACCCTTAAATAAAATCTAACAACCTGTCCATGTTCATGTTGTAGGAAAATTCTTTGTTCTCTGTTATAGCATCTCGCAGGAGTCTATTCCTGAAGGATTTAGTGGTCAAAGTGCTCAGTTGTTTAGGGTCTTGAATTTCTCATTTATCTAAAATACCCACTTTTAACAATTTCATGAGTAACTGAGGGGCAGCAGAAGCTGATGTCATGTGAATGTTGTCACCACTTGATACAACTGATAGGTTTCTTACGGCTTTTTCATTCTAATATGATTCTGCATGGGTGCTACCTATATTCATGGCCACTTAGATCTTATAAAAAAGTGGTGAATTTTCAGTATAAGGGACAGACATGCTGATCTTTGTCTCTGACCTTAAACTGTTTAGAAACCTTAAACTTGGTTGTTAAAAATAAGCACATAACAACCTAGGAGAATCACGTTTTTTTGTTGTTGTGTGTGTGTGTGTGTGTGTGTTTTGAAAACTTGACACAGTAACTTTATCCAGGTTGGTAAATCCTGACTCTTGAATAATTTGGTAACAGGGCACTGCTAATAATGTAGTACTCTTAGACTAGATTATAGAGTCAAGATGGAAACTGGCAATAATACTGTATCCACCATTCCAATTCTTTGACAGTAAACAGTGATTTACCATATAAATACCTAAAATGAATCACTTCCAGTAGCTGTTTCCTTACAGTTTATGTGTGTATCACTAAACAACAATTCCTATCTTTAATTTTATGTGAATGTTATCAGTTCTGCAGTTTTTCTGCTCCTTAGTTGTTGAGAGTCAACAATGTTGTTCTGCGTAGCTGTGATGCATTCGTTTCCATTGCCATTGTGTTCCATTGTGTCACTACCTGTTGTTCAGTTGCTCAGTTGTGTCCCACTCTTGGCATCCCCATGGACTGTAGCACACCAGGCTTCCCTGTCCTTTACTGTCTCCCAGAGTTTGCTGAAGCTCATGCCCATTGAGTTGATGATGCCATCCAACTCATCCTCTGTCACCCCCTTCTCCTCATGCCCTCAGTCTTTCCCAGCATCAAGGTCTTTTCCAGCAAGTCGACTCTTCGCATCAGGTGGCCAAAGTACTGTTATAGTATGTGTCATTATAGCAGTGTACAAATTCTCTGTTGACCAACAGTGAACAAGAGAGGTTGTTTCCAGTTTTGAGCTATAACAAATCGTGCTGTATGACTATTCTTTTGCATGTCTCCTTACATATTCTTGATTTTTACCTAGGATTAGAGTTGTTGCAATTTAGGGTATGTGACCAACCTTAGTGGATAATACCAAGTTGATTTCCAAATTAATTGTACCAATTTCCACTCTCACGGAGGAGCCTGGTAGGCTGCAGTCCATGGGGTCGCTAAGAGTTGGACACGACTGAGCGACTTTACTTTGACTTTTTCACTTTTTCATGCATTGGAGAAGGAAATGGCAATCCACTCCAGTATTCTTGCCTAGGGAATCCCAGGGATGGGGGAGCCTGGTGGGCTGCTGTCTATGGGGTCGCACAGGGTCAGACACGACTGAAGCAACTTAGCAGCAGCAGCCACTCTCACTAGCAGTGTAAATGTGTTGCAGTTATTTTCCATTTTTACAAACACTCTTTAACTGTCAGACCTTTAAGTTTTTGCTAGTGGGATGGGTATGGAATAGTATCTTGTGTGTGTTTAAGAACATTGTTGTGGTTTTTAATTTTAGCTTTTTTGCCTGTTCTCATGTCCTCCTTTGAGAATGCTTTTTTGCATCTTTTCTCCATGTTTTTGTTTTGATGTTGGACTTTCTGTTACTCAGTTTTAAGAGTATTTTGCATATCTTGATCACTAATACTTTGTGAGTAATCTGTGTTACAAATCATTTCCTAGATTGTAACTTCTTTACTCATTCTGTTTATGGTGTCTTCTGATAAATAGAAATTCTTAATTTTAAATTAGTTGAATTTGTTACTTTTTCTGTATAGTTTGTATTTTCTGTATCTTGTTTTAAGAATTCTTCTGTATTCAGAGGCCCTAAAACCATTTTATACTATTATCTAAAGTGTTCTAGTTTTATCTCTCACATTTAATTAATCCATACAGAGTTAATTTTTGTGTATTGTGTGAGATAAAAGTTCAATTTCATTTCTCTCCATACGGTGAAGCATAAAAGTGAAAGTGAAGTCACTTAGTCATGTCTGACTCTTTGTGACCCCATGGACTATAGCCTATTAGGTCTGTGGGATTTTCCAGGCAAGAATACTGGAGTGAGTTGCCATTTCCTTCTTCAGGAGGTCTTCCCAACCCGGGTCTCCTGCATTGTAGGCAGACGCTTAACGATCTGAGCCACCAGGGAAGTCCAATGGTGAAGCGTATCTAGTACCAAAATGTATTAACCTATTCATTTCTCAGTGATCTGAGGACCAACTCTGTTGTAAATTGAGTCTCCAAATTTACATAGGTTTGTTTTCCATTAGTCATTTTATTCATATACTAACACTATATTGCTTTAATTATTATTACTTTTAAGCAGTATTTTTTATCATTTAAGTCAAGGTCCCTCCCTACACCACATGCATATACATACATACTATTTTTCAGGGATGTCCTGGTGATTCTTGGCTCATTACTCTGCCATGTAAATTTTAGAATCAGCTTATCAAGTCCCAAATCTTGAAAATGTGTTGTATTTTCATCATAATTGCATTATCTATTGAATGATTTAGAAGGAATTGACATCTTTATAATATTGTTTCTTCCAACCCTAGAATATACTGTTTCTGTTCCTTTATTTAAAAGTTTTTGGCCTTCCATGAAATTTTATGATTTTCTCTATACGTTTCTTTATAGTATACTTGCACATTTCCATTACATTTATTCATAGGTACTTAGGTTTTTAATGCTACTACAAATAATATTTGAAAATATTACATTTATAACAATTCCGTACATGCATGTGTGCATGCTTAGTCGCTTCACTTGTGTTCGACTCTTTGTGATCCTGGGGACTGTAATTTGCCAGGCTCCTCTGTCCATGGGATTCTCAAGGTAATAATACTGGAGTGGGTTGCCATGCCCTCCTCCAGAGGATCTTCCCGACCCAGAGACTGAACCTGTATCTCCTGCATTGCAGGTGGATTCTTTACTCACTGAGCCACCTGGAAAACCCCCTATAACAATTCCATTTCTGGGTATGTACACAAAAGAATTGAAAGCAAGAACTTGAATAGGTATTTGTATACCAGTGTTCATAGCAGCACTATTTACAGTACACCAAAAGCCACAATAGCCAAATGTCCACTGACTAATGGATAAACAAAATGTGGAACCTCTATATAATAGAATATTGTTCAACCTTAAAAAAGGAAATTCTGACATATCCTGTGACATGGATGAATCTTGAGGACATTGTACAAAGTGAAAGAAGCTAGTCACTAAAGGACAAATCCTGTATGATTTACTGTATAAGGTGGCTAGAGTAGTCAGATTCATGGAGACAGAAAGTTAGAATGCTAGTTCTTAGGGGCTGGGGAGGAAGGAATGGGAGATACTGTTTAATGGACTGGAGTTGGATGATTGTAATGGTTCCACCACACTATTAACAGATTTAAGGCCATAGAACTGTATGTTTAATGGTTGAAATTATAAATATCATGCTATATATGTTATAGCACCAAAAATTTACATGTTGTAAAGTTAATTGCTGTTATGTAAAAATGCATTTGATTTTTGTGTATTGATTTTGAATCTAGTAGCCTTACAAAACTTACTTATAAGTTTCTTGCAGCTTCATCTGGATTTTCTATGTGCATAGTCATCTCATATGTATATACTGACAATTTTGTTTCATCTCTAATCTTTTTTTTTCCTCCTTATTTTATCTCTTTACTTAGGACATTAAGTAAAATGACAAATAGGAATCTTGATAGCAAGATTCCTTTCTTTAATCTTAAAGGAAGCACTTTCCATTTCCCATTAAATAGAGTGTACAGTTTTTGCTTTATTTTGTTTTCATATAATCTTTATCAGATTAAGGAAGTTTCCTTCTATTTCTAGTTTGGTAAGATTTAATTTTTGTCATGAATGCTGTTGAATTTTATTATACAGTTTCTACATCTATTGAAATGATAAGATTTCCCTCCTAATTTGTTAGCTTGATAAACTATAATAATTGATTTTCTAATGTTAAATCAATGTGTAATTCCTCAGTTAAACTGAAATTGATAATGATGTATTGTATTTTTTACACAGAGCTGGATTCAGTTTTCTGACATTTCATTTAGGACTTTTTCATCTATGAGTAAAATTGTTTTGTTATTTTTTTCCCTCAAATGATCTTTGTGATGGTTATTATCAAGACTATATTCACTTAATAAAACTTGAGTTGCAGAATGGAATTTTTTCTGCCTTTGATGTTACAGAATTTACTTTTCAAACCTGAAGGTTGTCAGACTTTTTCTGTACAATACTAGATAGTAAATAATTTAGACTCTGTGAACCACATGGTCTCTGTTTCAGGTCCTCAGTTCTCACATTGTATTGTGAGAGCAGCCGTAGGCAATAAATAATAAATGAGTGTAGCTGGGTTCCAATAAAACTTTATTTACAAAAATGATGACTGGCCACTTTCAGTTCAGTTGCTCAGTGTGTCTGACTCTTTGCAGCCCCATGGATGCAGCTCGCCAGGCTTCCCTAACCTTCATCATCTTCCAGAGCTTGCTCAAACTCATGTCCATTGAATCTGTGATTCAACCGTCTCATCCTGTCATCCCCTTCTCCTCCTGCCTTCAGTCTTGCCCTGCATCAAGGTCTTTTCCAATCAGTCAGCTCTTTGTATCAGGTGGCCAAAGTACTGGAGCTTCAGCATCAATCCTTCCAATGAATATTCATGACTGATTTCCTTTAGGATGAACTCGTTTGATCTCTGTGCTGTCCAAGGGACTCTCAAGAGTCTTTTCCAACACCACAGTTCAAAAGCATCAGTTCTTCAGTGTTCAGCCTTATTTATGGCCTAATTCTCCCATGCGTACATGACTACTGGAAAAACCATAGCTTTGACTATACAGACCTTTGTCAGCAAAGTAGTGTCTCTGCTTTTTAATATGCTGTCTAGGTTTGTCTTTGCTTTCCTTCCAAGGAGCGAGTGTCTTTTAATTTCATGGCTGCAGTCACTGTCCACAGTGATTTTGGAGCCCAAGAAAGTAGTCTGTCACTATTTCCATTGTTTCCTCATCTATTTGCCATGAAGTGATGGGATCAGATGCCATGATCTTCGTTTGTTGAATGTTGAGTTTTAAGAGGAGAGTTTTTTACTCTCCTCTTTCACTTTTATCAAGAAGCTCTTTAGTTCTTCTTCACTTTCTGCCATAAAGGTGGTATTATCTCCATTTTCGAAGTTACTGCTATTTCTCCCAGCAATCTTGATTCCAGCTTGTGCTTCATCCAGCCTAACATTTCTCATGATGTACTCTGCATATAAGTTAAATAAGCTGGGTGATAATATGCAGTCTTGATGTACTCCTTTCCCAATTTTGAACCAGTCCATTATTCCATGTCCAGTTCTAACTTTTGCCTTTGGGCAACTCTTGGTTTAAACCTTCTGAGAGTAGAATTTCTTTAGAAAGCTTTTATTTAAAAAAATCTTTCTTTCTTTGTTAAAATTTCAATCAAAAGTTTTATTCCTTCTTGCCTCAGTTTTATTGTCTTATATTTATAGTAATGTCTACATTTTCACTGAGGCTTTCAAATTTATTAAGTAATTTAAATACCTTCTTAATGTTTTAACAGTTACTGCTTTATAATTAATTCTCTTCATTCATTTCCTCTTATTTGTTTTTTTATTTCCCCTATTTACATTTTTTGGTTATTTATCTTTCTTGATTGTTTTGCTAAGAATTTAGCAAGATCTTTTGTAGCCCATCAAAGAACCAACTCTAGAAGAACCTTGTGTATTTTCCTCTCTGTTTATATACTCTACTATATGTTTTTTTTTTTTTTAATTTTAGTTTTTGTCCCTGACTGTCTTTTTCTAATCTCTTTAGGTTTTGGGTTTTTTTCCCCTTAATTTTGAGATGAATGCATGGTTCATTCATTTTTAGCCTTTTAACATTTTTATGTTTTTTAATTAATTAATTTATTTTAATTGGAGACTAATTACTTTACAATATTGTAGTGGTTTTTGCCATACATTGACATGAATCAGCCATGGGTGTACATGTGTCCCCCATCTTGAACTCCCCTCGTACCTCCCTCCCCATCCCATCCCTCAGGGTCATCCCAGTGCACTGGCCCTGAGCACTGTCTCATGCGTCCAACCTGGACTGGCAGTGTGTTTCACATATGGTAATATACATGTTTTAATGCTATTATCTCAAATCATCCTGCCCCCGCCTTCTCCCACAGCATCCAAAAGTTTGTTCTTTACATCTGTGTCTCTTTTGCTGTCTCGCATATAGGGTCATCGTTACCATCTTTCTAAATTCCATATATATGCATTAATATACTGTATTGGTATTTTTATTTCTGACTTACTTCACTGTATATAATAGGCTCCAATTTCATCCACCTCATTAGAACTGATTCAAATGCATTCTTTTTAATAGCTGAATAATACTCCATTGTGTATATGTACCACAGCTTTCTTATCCATTCATCTGCGGATGGACATCTAGGTTGCTTCCATGTCCTAGCTATTGTAAACAGTGCCGTGATGAACTTTGGAGTACACGTTTCTCTTTGAATTCTAATTTTGTCGGTGTGTATGCCCAGCAGTGGGATTGCGGGGTTGTATAGCAGTTCTTTGGAAGGAATGATGCTAAAGCTGAAACTCCAGTACTTTGGCCACCTCATGTGAAGAGTTGACTCACTGGAAAAAACTCTGATGCTGGGAGGGATTGGGGGCAGGAGGAGAAAGGCACGACAGGATGAGATGGCTGGATGGCATCACTGACTGGATGGACGTGAGTCTGAGTGAACTCCGGGAGTTGGTGATGGACAGGGAGGCCTGGCGTGCTGCGATTCATGGGGTCACAAAGAGTCGGACATGACTGAGTGACATGTCTAACTGATGGCAGTTCTATTTCTAGTTTTTTAAGGAATCTCCACACTGTTCTCCATACTTAAAGCTCTAAATATTTCTGAGTACTGCTTTAGCTTCATTTCACAAATTTTTATATGTCACATTTTGTTATTCAATTAAAACTCTATTTTCCCTATGATTCCTTCTTTCATGTACATTTTTTTTTTGTTTGTTTGTTTTTATTTTTTTATTTATTTATTTTTTTCTTCCAATTTTATTTTATTTTTAAACTTTACATAATTGTATTAGTTTTGCCAAATATCAAAATGAATCCGCCACAGGTATACATGTGTTCCCCATCCCGAACCCTCCTCCCTCCTCCCTCCCCATACCATCCCTCTGGGCCGTCCCAGTGCACCAGCCCCAAGCAACTAGCATCATGCATCGAACCTGGACTGGCAACTCGTTTCCTACATGATATTTTACATGTTTCATTGCCATTCTCCCACATCTTCCCACCCTCTCCCTCTCCCACAGAGTCCATAAGACTGTTCTATACATCAGTGTCTCTTTTGCTGTCTCGTACACCGGGTTATTGTTACCATCTTTCTAAATTCCATATATATGTGTTAGTATACTGTATTTATGTTTTTCCTTCTGGCTTACTTCACTCTGTATAATAGGCTCCAGTTTCATCCACCTCATTAGAACCGATTCAAATGTATTCTTTTTAATGGCTGAGTAATACTCCATTGTGTATATGTACCACAGCTTTCTTATCCATTCATCTGCTGATGGACATCTAGGTTGCTTCCACGTCTTGGCTATTATAAACAGTGCTGCGATGAACATTGGGGTACACGTGTCTCTTTCCCTTCTGGTTTCCTCAGTGTGTATGCCCAGCAGTGGGGTTGCTGGATCATAAGGCAGTTCTATTTCCAGTTTTTTAAGGAATCTCCACACTGTTCTCCATAGTGGCTGTACTAGTTTGCATTCCCACCAACAGTGTAAGAGGGTTCCCTTTTCTCCACACCCTCTCCAGCATTTATTATTTGTAGACTTTTGGATCGCAGCCATTCTGACTGGTGTGAAATGGTACCTCATAGTGGTTTTGATTTGCATTTCTCTGATAATGAGTGATGTTGAGCATCTTTTCATGTGTTTGTTAGCCATCTGTATGTCTTCTTTGGAGAAATGTCTATTTAGTTCTTTGGCCCATTTTTTGATTGGGTCGTTTATTTTTCTGGAGTTGAGCTGTAGGAGTTGCTTGTATATTTTTGAGATTAGTTGTTTGTCGGTTGCTTCATTTGCTATTATTTTCTCCCATTCTGAAGGCTGTCTTTTCACCTTGCTAATAGTTTCCTTTGATGTGCAGAAGCTTTTAAGGTTAATTAGGTCCCATTTGTTTATTTTTGCTTTTATTTCCAATATTCTGGGAGGTGGGTCATAGAGGATCCTGCTGTGATGTATGTCGGAGAGTGTTTTGCCTATGTTCTCCTCTAGGAGTTTTATAGTTTCTGGTCTTACGTTTAGATCTTTAATCCATTTTGAGTTTATTTTTGTGTATGGTGTTAGAAAGTGGTCCAGTTTCATTCTTTTACAAGTGGTTGACCAGATTTCCCAGCACCACTTGTTAAAGAGATTGTCTTTAATCCATTGTATATTCTTGCCTCCTTTGTCGAAGATAAGGTGTCCATATGTGCGTGGATTTATCTCTGGGCTTTCTATTTTATTCCATTGATCAATATTTCTGTCTTTGTGCCAGTACCATACTGTCTTGATAACTGTGGCTTTGTAGTAGAGCCTGAAGTCAGGTAGGTTGATTCCTCCAGTTCCATTCTTCTTTCTCAAGATCGCTTTGGCTATTCGAGGTTTTTTGTATTTCCATACAAATTGTGAAATTATTTGTTCTAGCTCTGTGAAGAATACTGTTGGTAGCTTGATAGGGATTGCGTTGAATCTATAAATTGCTTTGGGTAGTATACTCATTTTCACTATATTGATTCTTCCAATCCATGAACATGGTATATTTCTCCATCTATTAGTGTCCTCTTTGATTTCTTTCACCAGTGTTTTATAGTTTTCTATATATAGGTCTTTAGTTTCTTTAGGTAGATATATTCCTAAGTATTTTATTCTTTCCGTTGCAATGGTGAATGGAATTGTTTCCTTAATTTCTCTTTCTGTTTTCTCATTATTAGTGTATAGGAATGCAAGGGATTTCTGTGTGTTGATTTTATATCCTGCAACTTTACTGTAGTCATTGATTATTTCTAGTAATTTTCTGGTGGACTCTTTAGGGTTGTCTATGTAGAGGATCATGTCATCTGCAAATAGTGAGAGTTTTACTTCTTCTTTTCCAATTTGGATTCCTTTTATTTCTTTTTCTGCTCTGATTGCTGTGGCCAAAACTTCCAAAACTATGTTGAATAGTAATGGTGAAAGTGGGCACCCTTGTCTTGTTCCTGACTTTAGAGGAAATGCTTTCAATTTTTCACCATTGAGGATAATGTTTGCAGTGGGTTTGTCATATATAGCTTTTATTATGTTGAGGTATGTTCCTTCTATTCCTGCTTTCTGGAGAGTTTTTATCATAAATGGATGTTGAATTTTGTCAAAGGCTTTCTCTGCATCTATTGAGATAATCATATGGTTTTTATTTTTCAATTTGTTAATGTGGTGTATTACATTGATTGATTTGCGGATATTGAAGAATCCTTGCATCCCTGGGATAAAGCCCACTTGATCATGGTGTATGATCTTTTTAATGTGTTGTTGGATTCTGATTGCTAGAATTTTGTTAAGGATTTTTGCATCTATGTTCATCAGTGATATTGGCCTGTAGTTTTCTTTTTTTGTGGGATCTTTGTCAGGTTTTGGTATTAGGGTGATGGTGGCCTCATAGAATGAGTTTGGAAGTTTACCTTCCTCTGCAATTTTCTGGAAGAGTTTGAGCAGGATAGGTGTTAGCTCTTCTCTAAATTTTTGGTAGAATTCAGCTGTGAAGCCGTCTGGACCGGTACATTTAAAGTATATTCTTGATTTCAGATATATGGCTGTTTTCTAGATTTTCTTCTTTTCTATTACTAGGAACTAGTTAATGTAAATGCTAATCCTTTGTAATTTGTTGAGACTCAGTGGTTCAGTATATTGTTCATTTTCCTAAGTAATCTCTGAGAATTTGAAAAAATACACATACATATCCTGAAATTACTGAATTTAGTGTTATTTATATGTACAGTAAGTCAAGCATGGGCTTCCCAGATGGCTCATGTAAAGAATCTTCTTTTCAGTGTAGGAGTTGCAGGTTCGATCCCTGGGTTGGGAAGATGCCCTGGAGAAGGAAATGGCAACCCACTTCAGTATTCCTGCCTGGGGAATCCCATGAACAGAGGCACCTGGCGGGCTACAGTTCATGGGGTCGCAGAAGAGTCGGACACGACTTAGCAAGTAAACAACAACAACAAAATCAAGCGTGTCAATTTTGTTACTGAAATTATATTTATATTAGTACTTACTATTCTGACTAATATATCAACTACTAAGAAGAGGTGTATTAAAATCTCCCAGCTGTATTGTGGATTGTGGTTCTGCCAAATTTTGCCGTATAGTATATTTCTTTTCTTGAGGTTATGTAACATTGCATATATTTTTAGAAATCTTAGGTCCTACTTAGGTATTGAATACTTTATTATTCTGATGGCTTTTTTTAATCTATAGAATTTTATTTTACTTTAAAGTCTTTTTAGCCTGATTGTATTATAGGTACAACAGCATACTTCTAGTTGCTATTTCTCTGATGTAAAAAAAAAAAAAGAGAAACCTTTTTACTCATGACTCTTTTGTCTTCTTAGGAAGACTCTTTAAAGCACTGAATACTTTGATTTTTTATGCCAATCTGTTCTGATAATCTATTTTTTTACTGAAATTTTTTGTCCATTTACATTCATTGTAATTACTGATAAATTTGTAATTTATTTTTTACTTTCTTTTACTGGCTTTTCTGTATTTCTTTTTCCTCTAATTCCTTGCTTTGCTCTGAGTTGATTATTTTTTTCTCATTTCATTGTCCTCTCAGTTATTTTAGAAATTACATGCACTATTTCAATCCTTTTGGTGGTAACTTTACAAATTTTATAGGAACTTTCCAAAGTCTGAAGTCATTTAGAAGTAGAAGAAAGATATTTATTAATGCAGGAAACCTTGAATGCTTAATCTCATCATCCTCATTCTTCTTTCTTACATTATATCTTAATTCTATTGTTTAGCCCCAGCAATTATTACCACCATCATCATCATTACTATTTAGTATTTATTATTTAAAAAAATTATTCCATAGCTACTGCTTGTTTACATTTGACCTTGCATTTCGACATTTTATACCCTTCATTTTCCCTTGCATCTCATACTCTCTATCTTGGATCATTTTCGTTCTGCCCAATCCTGTGTACTTGGTACAGAGTCCCTCACTTGGAAAGGTATCTTGTATTATATTCAATGTTAGGTTGACAGTTTTCATTTGGCGTATTGAGGACGTAATTCTGGTGTCTTCACAGTTCTGTGCTTGTGGTTGAAATACCTGTTACTTCCTTCACTGGATGCAGTGTGTTTCTTCTCTTCCTTCTTTTAAGACTTTATATTGGTTTTTGTGTTCTGAAGCTTAACTGTGCTGCATCTAGGTTTAAATTTCCTTTTGCATGTCTTACTCAGATATACCAGTTGTCTTTTTATCCTGCATTATTATTTGCTTTTTCTCTCTCATACATTCTTTTTCCTGAACCATTGAGGGTAAATTGCTTAGATTACAACATTTTGCCTTAAGTAGTTCAGTTTATATTTTTTAAGAATAGGACTGTTCCCCTACATTATCTCAGTACAATTATCAATTTCAGTAAATAAAACATTTGTACAATACTTTTATCTAATTACTGTCTGTATTCCAGTTTTATAGTTAACCTAATCGTATTCTTTTTTTAAAAAAAAATTGTATCTATTTAATTAATTAATTTGCTGTGCCACACGTCATGTGGAATCTTAGTTCCCCAACCAGGGATAGAACCCACACCCCCTGCATTGAAATCATGGAGTCTTAACCACTGGATCACCAGGGAAGTCCCTAATATTATTCTTTATTGCATTTTTTTCCCCTCTATACAAGATACATCATGGGGTCAAGTATTACATCTGGTTGTCTCTCTTTAACTTTCTTTAATCTGGAACCTTTCTATGATCTTGTCTTTTAACACTGGCATTTTTTAAAGAATACAGTCTTCTCTCCTTTCCCACCTCTTTTTCTAACGTAGACTGTTTCCCCTTTGGGGCTTGCCTAATCTGATGTTCATAGTTATACTGAAGTTATGCTTTCTTGGCTAGGATGCTACGTAAGTGATGCTCCTTTCTCGGAGTATTATATCCGGAGACCTATAATATCCATCTGGCCCTCATTGGTGATAGTTTTTATTACCCAGTCAAGGTGTTTTCCAGTTTTTCCACTGTATAATTACTGTGTTTTTCATCCCTGGTACTAATAAGCACTGTCTGGGAAACACTCTGAGATCATTTAAATAGCTTGTTCAACATCAAAATTTCTCCCATTATTTAACATTTATTAATAATTCTTGCCTTATCCAGTCTTTACCAGGATGGTTATAAAATGATTTTTTTTGAAAAATTGTATCACTCCTTCCAAGCTTCCAGTCTTTAGTATTTTAATATAAATAAGAGCTGTTTTTTACCCTTTTAAAATTTAGTCAGTAATTTATAAATTCCCATTTTTTCCAACAGTCTTATACTTTGTTTTAGTAGAGTTGTCCCAGATTTGACCAAGTGGTACATGCATTTAAACCAACCTGTGTCCTTGTGTTCATATTATTGTTTTAAGCACTCTTCTACTTCCTGGCATTATAAGAGATCATTTTATATCCACCTTACCTTTGTCCTGGGAACCACAAAAGAAATTCTCTTTTTCAAAACTATTCTCTTTTTAAATTTTTTTTTTTTTGAAAATTTAAACATACTTATTTTAAAATAATTCTGTTTGAAATTCCAATATCTGAAGTATTAATCTTGATTCGTGTATCTGTTCATTGTATCATGAGCTTTCACTTCATGGCATTTTATTTGGTTTCCTGACATGTTTGATGATTGATTGTGAGTTGCTTACGTTTCCTGGAGTTTATTTATAAGAATTCTTTGATACTTGGAATAAAGGTGCTTTAGCAGGCATTTGATTCTTTCACTCCTTTGTCAGAACTGCCAGTGTGGGACCTCTTTATAATCTTGGATTGAGGTTTTTCAGACCACTACATGTAAATTAAGACTTTAAATCTCTATGAGGGTTAACTTGTCATTATGAATTATCAAATGAGTATTTTTTTCTTCACAGTAATACTTGAGATGGTAAATTTTCATTGAATTTACTCAAAGGGGAAAATAGCTCATTTCTAGTTCACCTGGCACTGAATGTGTGGGTCTTTCATGGCCAGCTCTGACGGGAAGTCTCTGGTTAGATTTCTTGCTGCAGGTCGGCCCTGTGCCTTGCTCTTAATCCCTAGATTTATGAGGACCTGAAACCAAGGCTAAATTTCAACTCAGGTTGGTAAAATATTTCTAAGGCAAAAACTAGAATCTTTTTTGTTTTCCTCTCTTTGCTTTACTTTTGGCTTGAATATTGCTTATTATCTGGCCATGGATATCGATTAGAAGGGTATTTTAAATTTCATTTTATTTAGTTTTGTCATTGCATTCAATGGAAGATTAAGTTTGGTAACATAATCTCCCATGGCACCAAGCTGGAAATAGATGTGTTCCTGCTCATCAGTGCTCTGCCACCAGAACCAAAATACTTCTCTATAAAAGTCAAGTAATTGTGTTCTTTGCCCAGTAAAATAGAAAGTGTAAACGTTAACATAATTTAAATTATTTCTTCCATTCTAGTCTTTGTGCATATGCTTTTAAACATAGATTAGATTGTTCTTCCTTCTTAAGAGGGATTAATATTTCATTATTCTATAAAGCTCTACAAATAGCTTCTTGTTTTGCAAAGAGCATCATGAATTCCAGGTGCTTTGTAACCTGATCGAGTTTGAGAACTGCTGATACAACTGAATTTAATCATCCGCTGTTCTTCCTGAGCGCGCAGTGCTTTCCTGTTTCTGTGACTTGCTCTCTGCTCCACTCTGTGTCAGATACCTTCCATTTCTACTTGTCCCATTGTCACCCTTTTTTTTTTTTTTTTTTTGGCAGATGCTTCAAAAGCTGTTGCTTCTGTAAAGCTTTCCTTTATTCTTCTCTTCTGACTTTATGTACTACTTTACTAGTTTGTAAGCTCCTTAAGAACAAGTTCCACAAACATGTTATCTTTATTATATCTTCCCCAGCAGAGTATTCTCACAGATAAATGGTTCTTCTCTATCCGTTGAATTAAATGGGCAGATAGCAACATAATGGGGTAATTATACTGTTGCCTCCTGTACTATCTCAACCTGCGTGTGCTTCCAATCCTAAAGCTGGTTTGTGGTGGTTTAGTTGAAAGGGTCTTGACCCTCTCCCTCTTAGCATACAGTCCTCCTAACTCAGAAAAGAGTGCGGCTGAGCTGCACTCGGTGGAGCCTGGCCCTCTCCACCTATCTTTGGGAATCCCACAAGTGAATATAGTGGGTATTCTGAACTGGAAACCACTTTGTAGGCCTTTAAAAAGAAATGAAAGAATTTAAATGACAAAACAAATAATCTTTCCTTTCCCATTTCTCCTTTTCCTGTGATGTTCTTTCTGACATTTGCATTCCAAACCAAAGCCCTGCAAATAAATAAGTTCAATGCCTACCCACTTTGGCAGGCAAGACTTTCCCTCAGATGTGTTTTATAACTTTGGCTGATGTGGGAAGAACTTTTCTTTCCAGAAGTGGTTTCATGATAATATCCTTCAAAAGCTCACTTTGTACAGTTTAACTTCTTCCTCTTTATTGTTTTATTAGCTTTACTTTGGGAGGTTTTATTCTTCATTTCAGCTGGCTTATGGAAAGAGACAGAACTTTTATACAGCTAATTTGATTGTTTTCGTGCATATTAAATCATTCTTATCAAAAGCACCGTTTAACTTGTGTTGTCGGAACTAAAGAGGTTAGCATAAACCATTGTCCAAGAGTTTTTGAGACTTTCAGTTTATAGTAAGAAAGAGTAACGCTCAGTTTTATTAATTATTAGGTTATGGTTTTATGCAGAAAGAACCAGCCTGCACCTTCCCCCAGGTTCAACAACATTTTTGCTGAAAACTTGAATAGACTTAAGTGTTCTGGAACTGGGGACTGAAACCTTATCTTTCCCTGAACACCAGGGTTGCTTTGTTATGGTGTTTCCATTTGTGGCATAATGAATGTGTAGGGCGCTAATGATGTGGTCTCTAGGTGTTCCCCTACTACACAGAGCACTGATAATGAGCTGCAAGTAATTGGTACGAGTCCCTGAAGATGAATTCTGATTACCTTCGTGGGGCCATTCGGCTCTGCTCCCTTCCTCCTTGATGTTTCTGTAAAGAACATTTGGATTTTGAAGAGAGTATTGTGTATTTGACTTTTAATTAGATTTGCAGTATGTTGGGTTAATAAACTAGGGCTGTCTCATCTTCAGCTTTTCTGAAGGGATGTGTGTGGATGTGGCAGGGTGGGCTGAGGGGAGACGTGAGGGTCATGCAGACAACGATGTGCTCCTCGCTCTGTGCCTCAGTGCTGAAGGCAGGTTTATAGTTGGTTGAGGGCTGGTCTTATTCCATGGCCCATCATCAGATTGCTCGAACCATTCAAGGACCTGCCAAACTTGTGTTCGCTCTGTACCAGGAGGTAGCCTCCGAATGAAATATGAGAGTTGTCCACCTTCCTGTGTGCTGGCACTCGGAAAACAGATTGCCTTGGTTGACCACCCTTTTTTCCTGAGATATACAGGGACAACTTAGATTTTATTTGCCTCCTTCCCACCTCCTGCTGTTTCCCTCCCAGTTGGGTCTGTTTAGCTCCTTTTCTGTGTGTTGAGCCTTTGCCTTCTCTGTCACAGCTTTCAGATTCATCAGGTGTAGCAAGAGGGGGTCCGTGAGCATCTTTAGTCTACCCTGACTTCTCATCTGGAGGAGAGAGAAGGAAGGGACATCAGCCTTGCCATTAGCCCACAGCACGGTCTCTGAGCTTTTACTTTGTTCAGTGAGTCACATCGCGTCTCATGTCATGTCCCTGCCATGACAGGCAGTCCTCTCCCCTCCTTGTAAGAAAGGTGGATATCTGGTTTCTGCTTTGGTTCTTATTGGGTTTTTTTTTTTAGTAACCTTTCAACTTCAGTCTTCTTTTTAGCCCTGGCTCTGTTAGCCCACAGCCTCGTAATTTAGGTCCTGCTGTTTTCAGGGCAGGTCTTCCAGATGAGATGTATGCTCTACTTCTGAGAAATTGTGTTGTTCTGTGTTCCTGTCAATGTTCTTCACCTTATTTGATGCCTGCTCCTTTCTTCCCCCTTCATTCTGACTCACTTTACTTACTTGTATTTATTTTTGGTTGCACTGGGTCTTCGTTGCTGCACGTGGGCTCTCTCTAGTTGCGTTGAGCAGGGGCTACTCTTTAGTCGTGGTGCACGGGCTTCTCGTTGCAGTGGCTTCTCCTGTTGGGGAGCATGGCTCTAGAGCGCAGACTTAGTATTTTTGGTGCACAGGCTTAGTTGCCCCGTGGCATGTGGGATCTTCTCAGACCGGGAGTCAAACCCGCATTCCTCGCATGGGCAGGCAGATTCTTAGCCATTGGACTACCAGGGAAGTCTCCATCTGACTCACTTTAGAGATTATTCTTTATTTTTTTAAAATCAGTGTACTTACATAATGCGCCAGGCTCTCCTCCCTGCTTTAAGGGCGTGGCTGGACCCTCCTTCTGCCCACCTGTCCTACTGTATTCTGAGTACACTGCTGCTCTTCATCTGTGAATCCAAAGATCTGACTCCATTGTCCTGCATCCTCGTCAGAGTGAGAGCATAGCAGTTGGGGTAGGCGGACAGGGGTGAGGGGGCAGAGGTTTCCTACTCACCCCACCCTCCCCGCCAGGGATTCTTTCTGGGCAGAGGTAGGCTCCGGTCCAGCTCCAGGGCAGCATGAGCTGGGACGATGTGGCACAGTTGCCCTGAGTCTCGTGTGTGGCTGCTGCCCTGATTTGTTTAGCAAGCTGCTGTGCCAGTTTACTATGCATGTTGTTACATAGTCGGCTCTAATGTGACTGCCATTTTGCTTCAGTGAGACGATGATTGTTTATGGCAGGGCTGTAATGTGTTGTCAGCACAGGTTACTCGCTACTTGTTGGCAATGGCCTAACATTGCCTGAGACGTAGTGTCACTGTGAAATGGTTTGACAATGTTGAGGCTGTAGTTATGTTGAGCAGTAACAACTGCAGAGGTCGAGAAAGGGCACCAAGGAGGAACTGTGTTCATAAGGCAACGACAGAAAGGGAATACTAAGTAGGACAGCAGCAAATGTCACCAAAGAGCTTCATTTTCACACAATTTTCATAATTCAGTTTGTTTTCTGTGAACGATGTTGATTCAGCTGCTGCTGGGGAGTAGAAACACATTTCTGAGTTGGAGATGAATTTTGTGGAGCATGACCCTGATTACAGTTTTCTTCTTTGAATACTTTCAGGAAATTCGCAAGACTGCTGAGGAACACACGGATTCTTCATGCATGTGGGAGGCAAGGAATTCATGGGGGCACGTTCACAGTGTTTCATTTTGGGGACATTTATCTAATGAGTATCTTACTAACATGATGGACCAGCCTGTGGTCCACCTTAAGTTGTGTGAGAATGCTGTCAAAATGGCATTCGTATTCTTGGCTCTAAGACATTTTTCGGGACCTGTCATGCACAATAGCACAAATATGTAATTATAACAGATAAGGTAAACTCTAAAGTGACTAGAAATCCCTGAAAGTGTCGAGGACAGAGTAACCCTCTGTCAATAAGATCGATGGCCCCTTTAGGACTTTTGAGTATTTTATATTGGTTGGAAGGCATCACTGACTCAATGGACATGAGTTTGAGCAAACTCCAGGAGATGGTGAAGGACAGGGAAGCTTGGAGCGCTGCAGTCCACGGAGTCACAAAGAGTCGGACACAACTGAGCAACTGAACAACAGCAGCAGTATTGGTTGCTGGTTCTTTTTCCAGGAATCTGTGAAGCAGGCTTTCTGGTTTGGGGTGGCGTCTCCATGAGGAGACATATCTCCACGTGTGGGTGGTGCGTGGCAGCATCCATCCTGGGCTCCTCTGTGGTTCAGGGTGGCTCAGTTGTCTCATATACTGCACGTTGCCTTCAGGAACTCACTCTGCCCTGATTCTTTTCATCTGTAATCTTACAAGCAGTGTGGAAAAGTCCTATAACTTTTAGTAATGACATTTCCCAAGTGTGAACTTCTCTCAATGGACAAAAATGGCAAAATATACATTCTATTTGTGATAGAAGAAGCCAGAACAATTTTGCTCTCAATGTACATCCTATAGTTGCAGAAGAGACTTCTGCTACTAAATACCTTTCTTCCTGAAAGTTATGACCTCCAGACCCTCCCTACCTCTTTCCATTTATGTCATGCACAAGTCCTGAGTCTGGACCACAGCAGGCCTTTTCCCTGTTCATCTTTCTTTTTATTGAAGTATGATTGGCATACGTGTGCTCGGTCATGTCTGATTCTTTGCGACACCAGATTGTAGCCTGACAGGCTTCTCTGTCCATAGAATTTTCCAGGCAAAAATCCTGGAGTGGGTTGCCATTTCCTTCTCCAGGGGATCTTCCCGACCTAGGGATCGAACCTGTGCCTCTCATGTCTCCTGCATTAGCAGGCAGGTTCTTTACCACTAGTGCCACCTGGGAAGCCTGTCTATACTCCTATATGTAAACTCTCATCAAAGCATTTCTGTCACCATATTGGAACCGTTGACTTAAATATCAGTTCCTCCAGTGAACTAAGCTAGATCCAGTGGACCCAGTAAAATTTTGGATCCAACTCATTCCTTACTGTTCTTATTATTTACTGTTACCTGAAGGGCTTGAAGGCAATGGCACCCCACTCCAGTACTTTTGCCTGGAAAATCCCATGGACAGAGGAGCCTGGTAGGCTGCAGTCCATGGGGTCGCTAATAGTCAGACACGACAGAGCGACTTCACTTTCACTTTTCACTTTCATGCATTGGAGAAGGAAATGGCAACCCACTCCAGTGTTCTTGCCTGGAGAATCCCAGGGATGGGGGAGCCTGCTGGGCTGCCGTCTATGGGGTCACACAGAGTCGGACACGACTGAAGCGACTTAGCAGCAGCAGCAGCAGAAGGGCTTGAATAGATGACTTTTGGAGTCAGAGAATACATTACGACTAGCTTAGTAGGAAATCAGAATCCTGGCTTAGGGAGCAACACTTTGTTCATGAGTGGTCTTAATAGCCATTTTGTTCTCTAAATAATGTTTGATAGGATTCATTTCTTCATGTCATCTGTCTGGCTGATAGTTTTTTTCTGTTAACATTTTGATTTTCAAGTCTTTTTCTAGTAAAAGGTACAATTTGATTCTCAGGCTTTTAATTTTGTATTAGTGAGAGTACAGAAGACAGCACATAAGATATAGTGCACTTAATTAAAAATATTTCACTAAGTAATATATTTTGAAAAATTGTTTTTTAAATAATCCACACCCTTCAAAAAGCAAGTGTTAGAATTCTGTGGTTAGTGTCTTTAATAATCAGTTTCTTATTTGTTGGTTTACACTTCTTTTTTTTTTACAGGTTTCGTTTAAAGATTTGATGTCTTAGTTGATTTTACGAACTCCAGTTTCTTTTTTTTTTTTCTCATATCAACTTTGTTTTATATATCAAAGAAAAGGAAAGGTTTAAAATTTGCTCGAAGTAAACTCCAATACTTTGGCCACCTGATGCAAAGAGCTGACTCATTTGAAAAGACTCTTACGCTGGGAAAGATTAAGGGCAGGAGGAGAAGGTGACGACAGAGGATAAGATGGTTGGATGGCATCACTGACTCAATGGACATGGGTTTGGGTAGACTTAGGAAGTTGGTGATGGACAGGGAGGCCTGGTGTGCTGCGATTCATAGGGTCGCAAAGAGTCGAACATGACTGAGTGACTAAACTGAACTGATAGCTTTTGAAAAAGGTATGATAGGTAAAACTAATTTTGCAATGTATGTTTTATGAATGAAGCAATAAAATTGATAGTTGTCATATCTGAAATCTCTTCATAAGATATGAGTTGTAAAAAAGATTTTGACAAGTGATCTGTTGAATTAAAATTTTTTTCATGCTGCCATCTATGTTAAAATGATTCCAAACAGCCCGTCTTTTATAACTGGCCACAGTAGAGTTATAGTGTTCAGTTCAGTTCAGTCTCTCAGTAGTGTCCAACTCTTTTCAACCCCATGGACTGCAGCATGCCAGGCTTCCCTGTCCATCACCAAGTCCTGGAGCTTATTCAAACTCATCTCCATTGAGTCAGTGATGCCATCCAACTATCTCATCCTCTGTTGTCCCCTTGTCCCGCCTTCAGTCTTTCCCGGCATTAGGGTCTTTTCAAATGAGTCAGTTCTTCGCATCAGGTGGCCAAAGTATCGGAGTTGCAACTTTGGCGTCAGTCCTTCCAATGAATATTCAGGGTTGATTTTATTTAGGATGGACTGGTTGGATTTCCTTGCATTCCAAGGGACTCTCAAGAGTCTTCTCCAACACCACAGTTCAAAAGCATCAATTTTTCGGAGTTCAGCTTTCTTTATGGTCCAGCTCTCACATCCATATGTGACTACTGGAAAAACCATAGCTTTGAATAGGTGGACCTTTATCAGTGAGGTAATGTCTCTGCTTTTTAATAAGCTGTCTACGTTGGTCATAGCTTTTCTTCTAAGTATCAAGTGTCTTTTAATTTCATGGCTGCAGTCACCATCTCAGTGATTTGGGAGACCAAGAAAATAGTCTGTCACTGTTTCCATTCTTTCCCCATCTACAATGTTACAGTGTTAGCCCCTGCATTTATAATGAGGACAGTTCTTGGTCACTGAGGGTCAGATGTGGGGTCCATGTACCCTACTGTGATATTTATGTCTGTGGACATGTATCATAAGGATAGATGATTTATTAAATTTATCAAGTTTGGAATCTTCCATAGAAATTAACTTGACAAATACACATAAACTGCATTAAAAAAGATTAGTTCCATATTTAATAAAAATACATCATAAAGATTTTATCATGACATATGCAGCCGTTTACTCTTCAGCAGTGGTAGCCACCTTAAAATGGTTGTCCATCAGTTAGAGTTTAACAACTGAGTATTTTGGGCCACATAGCATGTTGGAGTTCTTCTCGTTTGATCTCTGTCTTATATTGGACTGTTTATTGTAACATCCTTGGGTCACTACAGTACATCTTGTTAAGTTTTTTTCTGTAATGAATATTTATATTACACAAATGGAAAAATTGGTGGGTCCTCTTGGTAGAAACATGATACTGGTATTTTTAAAGTAAACTTAAATAAGGTCAGAATTTTTATCCTCTAGAGAAAATTTCACGTCTGATTAAATAGTTTACATAAACTTAATCTTTTTCTGCTAGATGCATTATAATCGCAGATATTATTCATGTAGCTATTCCTCTGTGAACCATAAAATGTTCATTTCTTCAAAATGAATATGAAGCTCAAAGCATTAGTGGTCTTAAGAGCATAAAAACTTTATTGCTTTGTGCTTAACATTTTTCAAGTAACTTTGGAAAGCCGAAACAAATTTTGCATTTAGATTAATGGAAGATGTTTTCCATTTGAAGGAACTGGCAAGGGAGCAACAATAACAAAAATCCCCCAAGGTTAAAAATGTAGTGCTTTTGATTCTTACCAGAACTGTGTTAGCAGAACAATCATTTCTCAGCATGGAAAGGTATCATAATTGGTCTATATAGTGGCAATACTGAAAACGAGTATGCTTCAGAGAAAGCTAATATGACTCTACTTAATAATTTCCTTCAACAGCCTGAATTTGAATGTATATTCTACCCAGCTTGAGGCAAACAATTTGTTCCTATAAGTTCTAGTGGAAGTTACCAGGGGGTCATGCAATTTATTCTTGTCTTGAAGTTTTCAAAACTGTGTAGAACCAAAGACACGTCTACTTGCCTTTTTCCACTAGTAATTTGATGCAGTTGGCAATGGTGCTCTCTCTTGTCCCAAATTCTATTATGTTGGAAGGGGAGAAGCATTCATAAGATATTGTGACCAAAAACTCTTCCTGGAGATGTTCCCTCTTTGTGTTTGAACCTCTGGTTCACTTGTGAATGTTTGCATTCTTGCTGCTGATCAGAATAGACTTACTTTTTGTTGTTGTTATCGTTGTTCTCATGGGTGTTTTTTTTTTTTTTTTAATGCCATCTTATTTGTGCTTTTTACTAAGATTGGCCAGTTTTCCAAAATGTTTCTTTATACAAAAGTTTTTGGCTGTGGGACTTATTTAAAGCCCCACCACAGAAGAGAAGGATCTATACATGAAAATGTGAGCAATGTGAGAGAATATTTTCTTTTCCTTGAGCAGTTGACCATTTTAGGAGGAATGTGTCTACATGTTAGAGGATAAAGATACAGAGATGGAACAGGTGTCAGAGGAATGGCTTACTATCTACATTGCAAGTACCAGTACCAGGGGTAAGGAAAAGCCAGAAGGTATTTCTGGGAGAGGATAAGGGATAGTTACAGACTTCTGTTTCTGTTCTTTGATCTTAATTTTTTTTTCCTCTTATGTTTCTAAGAATTAACAAGATGTTGACGGTTATGTTGTCTTAATATCAAACAGAGTATAGACTCTGGAATCACACCCAACCTTAAATTTGGGGACATTGCCCTTCAGTTTAATTCACATTCCCCAAATACTTCTATTTCTTAGTATTAATGGTTTTATTTTTCAAAAATAGTATTTGTTGCCTTAATCTGAAAATAATTATGGCTTCCAGTCCTCTCATGTTTTAAACACTCAAGGATTAAAAATAAACTTTATAATCAGCTTTGCTGCTGATTCTTATAGTTCAAGCAAGTAAGAAGAAGAATGGGGAAAGGTATGTGGCAGGTTTGCAGATAGCCATGTTAGCGAAACGTGTTTTGTGAGGGTGTTCATATTGTACATCTAGTACCTGCATGAGAACAGCCATGTCTGGCTAGTTTCTTGTGATTTAAGTATATACTTTGTCTTTTTTTTAATGTAGTAAACTAGTATGTTTTCCGTAAGTGAATTTTAAGAAAATTTAATTTATTTGCTTAAGAAAAGAGACTAGGATAGTAAGGAATTGAGGACTAGATTAGATAATCTCTAAAGAGAATAAAAATTGTGATACCTTTTCTTCATTCCCTTCTTCCCCTGAACTTTTAAGATCAGTTCTCCTAATGAGAAGCCAAGTGACATGCCATTCTTTTTTTGTTCATTTTACTTTTTAGTTCTTTGCAGTCTCTTTAGTTTCTTTCTAGTTTCTTTTCTGTATGACTATTAATGAGGACAGTGTGAAAGATGCAGGGTGAGGGAAGGGAATGAAGGCTGCTGGTCTGTAAGCAGAAACATTAATCCCTGGATGATAGGAATATTGAATATTAACTGTGACTGAAAATATTATGTTGGTCTTATTTAAGCTTAACCACTGACAGCCACTTGAAAAGTTAGTTTGTCTTCAGTCAGTCAGTTCAGTCGCTCAGTCGTGTACAACTTTTTGTGACCCCATGAATTGCAGCACGCCAGGTCTCCCTGTCCATCACCAACTCCCAGAGTTCACTCAGACTCACGTCCATTGAGTCGGTGATGCCATCCAGCCATCTCATCCTCTGCCGTCCCCTTCTCCTCCTGCCCCCATCCCTCCCAGCATGAGGGTCTTTTCCAATGAGTCAACTCTTCGCATGAGGTGGCCAAAGTATTGGAGTTTCAGCTTCAACATCAGTCCTTCCAAAGAAATCCCAGGGCTGATCTCCTTTAGGATGGACTGGTTGGACCTCCTTGCAGTCCAGGGGACTCTCAAGAGTCTTCTCCAACACCACAGTTCAAAAGCATCAATTCTTCGGCGCTCAGCTTTCTTCACAGTCCAACTCTCACATCCATACATGACCACTGAAAAAACCATAGCCTTGACTAGACAGACCTTTGTTGGCAAAGCAATGTCTCTGCTTTTGAATATGCTATCTAGGTTGGTGATAACTTTCCTTCCAAGGAGTAAGCATCTTTTAATTTCATGGCTGCAATAACCATCTGCAGTGATTTTGGAGCCCCCAAAAATAAAGTCTGACACTGTTTCCACTGTTTCCCCATCTATTTCCCATGAAGTGATGGGATCAGATGCCATGATCTTAGTTTTCTCGATGTTCAGCTTTAAGCCAACCTTTTTATTCTCCTCTTTCACTTTCATCAAGAGGCTTTTTAGTTCCTCTTTACTTTCTACCATAGTTTGTCTTGCTGCTAAGCTGCTAAGTCACTTCAGTCGTGTCCGACTCTGTACGACCCCATAGACGGCAGCCCACCAGGCTCCCCCGCCCCTGGGATTCTCCAGGCAAGAACACTGGAGTGGGTTGCCATTTCCTTCTCCAATGCATGAAAGTGAAAAGTGAAAGTGAAGTCGCTCAGTCGTGTCTGACTCTTAGCCACCCCATGGACTGCAGCTTACTAGGCTCCTCCATCCATGGGATTTTCCAGGCAAGAGTACTGGAGTGGGGTGCCATTGCCTTCTCCAAGTTTGTCTTAAATGTGGTTTATTTAGGGAAATACCATCAGAGGCCATTCAAATCTTATTATGACAACTTTAACTTCTTAAGTAAGTAGAATAAATCAGTTTCCTTCTCAGGTCCACATCAAATAAGGCTGCTTTTGTAAGTTATGCAGTTTGCAACTGCAGCGTCAGTGGTGTCCTCTGCAGGACACTATTGGGTTGTGCAGCATACAACGTACAGAACTCTATAAGGCGACCCAGTAATTCCATTTGTAGATATATACTGAAGAGAATTGGAAAAATTACATAGCTATAAAAACCCATTTAGAATGCTCATGCAGCATTATTCATAATAACCAAAAGGTGGAAACAAACCAAATGTTCATCAACTGTTAAATGGATAAACAAAATGTGGTATATCCATATAATGGAATATTTCTCAGCCATAAAAAGAAAAATACTGAACCTTGAAAACAGTATACTAAGTGAAAGAAGACAGACACAAAGGGCACATATTCTATGATTCCATTTATATAAAATGTCCAGAATGGATAAGTCCCTAGAGTCTGAAAGTAGATTCATGTTTGCCAGTAGCTGACAGAGAAGGGCATGCAGAGTGATTGCTTGATGGATATGAATTTCATTTTGGGGATGGTGAAAATGTTCTGAAATTAGTGGTGATAGTTGCACAGCCTTGGAATATACTAAAAAACCTAGTGAAATGTACAATTTAAAATGGTTAAAATGATGAATTTTGTGCTATGTGAATTTTATCTCTATTAAAAACTGGTACTAGAAGAAGTAAAATAAATGTATCCGATGGGGGCTGACTGTAAATGAGTATGTGGGAACTTTTTGGGGTGATGGAAATGTTATAAAACTAGATTAAGGTGATGGTTGCTTAATAGTGTAAATTTATTAAAACTCATAAAATTGTACATTTAAAGTGTGGGTGAGTTTTAGGGAATGCATTTATACCTCAATAAAACTTAAAAAAAAAGTATAAGGCAGTAGTGAAATCAGAGCCATTGTCTGAATTTTAGAAATATTGAAGAAGAGCTTTCCAAATATGAATTTATCACAGTAACTCTGGATGTTGTTGTGTTTCCTGTGGTTTCCCAGGACCCTGTGATGCAAAAACGCGTTGTCATTTCCATGCTGAATTACTTGCCTTGGAACATAGCCGTTTGCAGATGTCCTGTTTGTCTGAGATTGGGCATGTTTTGTCATACCAACTCTGATTTCTATTGTTGGTGACACATTAATAACTGTAGTACTTTCTTCTCTGCAGAAAAGCTGCTTCAGTGTTAATATTTGCAAATCAAATTGTATCTTCTTTTTGTGCTAGGTTGTCCTCAAAAATCGCTGATTGGTTTGTTACAGACATCCCTGTCTCAGCTTCTCTGTCCTCTTTTAGTTTAAATATCTGAATGCTGTGGCAAATTGCATTATGAAATCCTTTGTACTTATTTGCTGTCTAGTGTGTGGAAATGGCATTTCCTCATTACCAAAGATAAGCTCTAAATATTGTCATTTTCACTGCCTCCCCCCCGAGTTATGCAATAATATATTCAAAAACCTTTTCTCCATAGCTTTGTGTCTCTGAGCCATTTTTTTCCTGAACGCTGACACCAGATGCAGGCTGCATGGACATTAGTCCCAGGGACATCTTGTCTTCTCCCTCTGACAGGGAGATTACAGGAAGCAGTGCTGACTCCTCTTGAAGATTCACAATGTGCTGACACGATAATAGGGCATGAATGGGCTCTGGAAGGCCTTTTTCCTTGAGCTCGGTTGAAAGAGGAACAGAGGCAGACAACTCCATGGTCTGAATTTCGTTAGCTGTGTGACAATGAGGGAGATAAGTAGATGTGACAGTTATGAATGATCCTCTGTCATGCACTTACGCGTTCAGACTCAGATAAACTGACACTACTGTCAGACACCAGCTATGGAGAGCTGAGACCTCTGATGAACCTTCTAATATGGTAAATGGGAGTCTTAATTCTTCATTAACTGGAAAAAGGAGATTTGGCCATGTAATTTTCTCCTTGCTGCCTATTTTAAAGATTCCAATAACCCAGCATTTACAGTTGACTAGGCAGGGATTGCTTCCCCCCACCCTACACTTGCAACATGCAGACTGTGAAATCTGAGGAAACGCCGCTTAAACCTAGACTTATTGCCTTGGTTATCTTTAATGACTTTGAAATGTATTGGCCTCATTATGGAACAGTGCAGTTATCAATTCCTCTAATTAGGTGATGTGCTCCCATAAGAAATTTAACATTAAAGCACAAAACTGAACTAGTTAGAGGCATGCAATGCAGGCAACCTCAGTATCAGTGATAAATTTAAGATACTGTTTCTTTATCAACTCTTTTACACCTTCACTCTGACTCCTCCTTGAAGACTAGAGCTTGGGGCAGTTTCCTTAAGGGTCGTACCTTATTTCGCACCTCTGATACCTTTTGTGACATTTGAGTGCTTCTTGATAGTAAACTGTGATCTCACCTTGCACTAAATTGACTAGGAGCCTGGGGAAGGGAGGGAGTGAATGGATTATATTTAGCTGCTCTAAGTATCAGCACATCTCTATTTCTCAGTGTTTATCTCATGGCTTGTTACTCTTTCTTATAGAGTTAAAATAGCATATTATTCTTTCCTATCTAATTCCAAAAAATTTCCTTTCTGTAAGTAGCTTGGCACAGACTTTTTTTTTTAAATAAAGATTGGGACCATTATTTGTTGATTAAACAGTGATGCTATTTCAATTAGATGTGTTTCATCAGTTGCATTTCTAGAAGACTGAGATGAGGCTTCTGGGTTTAGGCTGCAGTGAAGGGATGCTAGTTATCTTTTTAAAAACAAAATATTTATATATTTGTCCGCATGGGATCTTTAGTTGCGGCATGTGGAATCTAGTTCCATGACCAGGGTTGGAACCCGAGCCCCAGGCATTGGGAGCTCGGAATCTTAGCCACTGGACCACCAGTAAAGTCCCGATTCTAGGTGTTGTAACTCTTCTTTACCTCAGTCATACATCCGAACAACAAAAATAATTGTGGCTTCCCCTTTGGGGAAACTATATAGTTTAATTAGTGTTTTCTAGTAATGTGCAAATCCTTAGAGAAAAGTTAACAAAATAAACCTAAGAAATTACCTTTGGGGTTTATTATCATTATTATTGCTAATTGTGATCATTATTACTACATGGGACTAGTTATTCTTTTAAGTTGGCTACTTGAAGATGTATTTCAGATCTCATGGAGTGAAATTTACCTTTAATGTGACAGTGCTCAAATCAGAGTAGCTCAGCTGGTAAAGAGTCTGCCTACAATGCGGGAGACCCCAGTTTGGTTCCTGGGTTGGGAAGTTCCCAACCAGGAATTTCCCAGAAGGGATAGGCTACCCACTCCAGTATTCTTGGGCTTCCCTGGTATCTCAGACAGTAAAGAATCCACCTGCAGTGAGGGAGACCTGGGTTCGATCCCTTGGTTGGCAATATCCCGTGGAGGAGGGTATGGCAATCCACTCCAGTATTCTTGCCTGGAGAATCCCCATGGACAGAAGAGCCTGGTGGGCTACAGTCCATGGGGTTGCAAAGAATTGGGCATGACTGATTCAGCACAGCACAGTACTAAATATAAACATATAGAACAGTAATTTTTTTTTTTTTACCAAATGGCTCTTGATTTTTTTAATTAATTAATTTAAAAAAAATTGAGGTACACTGGGTCTTCGTAGCTGCACACCAGCCTTCTCTAGTTATGGCAAATAGGAGCTACTCTCTAGTTGTGGTTCACGGGCTTCTTATTGCAGTGAGCCCGTCTGTAAATGTGTTCAGTGATAATATTATACCTCTTGCTGAACCAGTTTTTATCCTTAACATAGATTTGCTTTGAACCTCTGCAGTGTCTTGACTGCTGCCTATAACAGCAGTTGTAGCCAGGACCTTCCTAGTGTGAGGGTTTTTATAAACCCTTTTCTCACAGCAGGGAAGGTCTTGTTGGGGCTCCACCTGTCACCCATGCTCAGACTCAGAGAACAGTCCTGCCCCTTGCTGTGGCACCTTCCTGGAGTCTGGCCCTTCCCTGGTGCTTCTGTTCTTCTTGTTATGCAGGTTTCTTAGTGTCTTAGTTTCTGCCTTGATCACTCCCTATTATCTTGTTCAGTATCTCTCTGTCAGGAATTGGGGCCCTGATCTTGCTACAAGTGGGTGGCAGAAGGACCCACTGGCTCCTTATAGAATTTGAGAGTCTGGAGTTTAATTGCCTAGATCGAAATTCTCATTCTGTCACCTGCTGTGTAAATGACCTTAAGCACGTTATTTAACTTCTCTGTGCCTCAGTTTCCTGACTATAAAGTGGAGTTGATAATAGTGCCTATGTCATCAAGGTTCTTAAAGATAGTTACCTGAGTTAATACATGTGAAACACTTAGACCAGTGCTAGTCACATCAGTAAGCATTAATAAATGCCATTTGTTACTGCTTTTGCTTCTGCTGCTATCATTTTACCATTTCTCCTCTCTCACAATCCATAACAATAAACCAAGCCCTCTTAACTCTTGATGCATCTATTATTCTTAGCATTTGAGCCCTACTACTTGCTGTTTCCTTTTTCAGCTCCTGTACTCACGTTACTGTGTGTGAAATTGTAAATCAAAACAGAATTGATCACCATGATATAAAAGAGCCCTGGAATATACCAGCATATCCTTTCTCTCCTTCTCTCCTTTATCCTAACCATCCTGTCTAGTCTTGAGGAAAATCTTTTGTAAGGTAAGCCATTCATTTTGAATCTAATAAATATATTCATTGGGTTGAATGTAGCAAGTCATATTCGTTGGAATAGAAAGGTATGTAGAGAAGGTCCCTCCTGTCAAATAGCAATAATAAAACAGTAGTCTTAACAACTTCTCAGAGAGTGTGGTATTGGAGTTGGATTTTTAGAGAGGAGTAAATGTTTCCCAGATGAGTAGAATTAGAATATTCCAGGCAGGACTAGCTGCACGTGGGTAAGGAGGTGAGGCAGTGGATGCCAGTTCTGACTGGTACAAGTTGAGCATTTAGGAGGGTGAGGTTCAGGTTTCAGGGGGCGGGAGTGAGAACAGAGAGGGATGCACTGGCTTGGCACGAAGACCCTTGTGTACCACGCTCAGGAGTCTGGACCTAATCCCGTGGACAGTTGGAAGCCTTTGAAAGATTTGCAGCCAGCAAGGGATCTGATCTGATTTGCCGGCTCACTCTAATGGCTCTGTGGAAGGACGTCTTGGAGAGGAGTTCAAGACCAGAGCCGAGGGACATGTCAAGTAGTGTTTCAAGTGCTAACTATCCCCTCCTGCTTCTCATGTTGCTAAATAGAGTGGAGCAGAATGATACGCGTTTCTGAGAGACGGGTGTTTGAGCCGACTTCCCAGCAGTCTCTTGAGTACATGGAGAGGGTGCGTGGAGGGAAGACACATAATCCTTACCCTGCCCTCTTCTCTCTTAATCTTTTAAAAGAGACAGGAGAAAAGCTCCTATCACATTGGACTTGACTGAAGACAGAAGTCCTTGAGCATCCTTCCCCTAAGTGCTGGCAGGCCTGGGGCTCGCAAAGGAGAGATTAGAATAACACCCTCCCTGTTCAGTGAGAGGGCAGACGGACCCTCGCACTGGATGGTTCCGTTCCCAAGTCTCTCCTGACAAGTGCTGCGAGCATCCGATGTCCTTGGCTTCTCTTTTGTGATGCTTACCCTGCAGCAGTTAAGTGTTTAGGGCGTTCTGTGTCTTTCTTTCCCCTCAGTTGCTTCAAGAAGATGAGAGTTTGCTTTAAAAAAAAAAAAAAAAAAAAACTGTCAAAAAAGCTCTGTGAAATGGCATTAAGAAAAGGAAATCCCACACTCTCTTCAGCGTGCTTCTCTCTCCAACTGCCATTGTCCCTTTTTGCCCCTCCCAAAGCCTTACAAATTCTTATTTATGTATATCAGTGTAATTATTTGTAGGAAATTAGTAGGATTTCGTGTCCTGATTGGCAGTGATACCTTTCTGCCTCTCCCTTTTCATCCTCTCTTCATCCCTAGCAAATTGTTATTTCTCAGAGTATTATTATTGTAATTACTTTAAAGAAATTGACAAAAATACCACAACAATTTCATGCCTCAGAATCATTACACAGGTTTGGTGGAGGGAGAGATTTCTATATGTCAGTGAGGTATGTGGTATTCCTAAATGATTATTCCAGAAATACTAATCAAAAATGTCTCCCTCCAGAGTAGCATGATGGCTTTAATATCAGCTGCTGTTTCTTTGAATGGGGTTGCCCAATCTTTCATCAAAGAAACACATCACCCATATCCCTGTCTTTAAAAACAGCAATTATGTGTAAATGCCTCCTGATTTATTTGAGCCAGGGCCACTGGCCAGTATGAGTCACCACAATTTATTGCTAACCGTCACTTTTACATGATAGGTCTGTAACAAATATCTACCGCATATTGTTAAATTAATCTTCCATTTAAAATTAATGGAGTTAGACTCCCCAGGTTCAATGTAATTTCGTGTTCACGGGCAGGGAGGGATGTGTGCTGCATACAGAATGAGACAAGGCCCAACGCCCTAATCTTTCATCACCTTGAACCTGGAGACTAGGACACGTCTCAGCACCAACTAATGAGATTGAGCCGGCGTCTCTCCTGAGGATGCCGGCTCAAAGAGGCTTTTCTGCTCAGAAATAGCAGGCTCCGTCTTATTTTAATAATTCCTCAGATATGACAAGTCTGATGTTATGTATGAAAGAGCCAGGCTTGAAAAAGAGATAAAATGAATTTTATATCATTACTTCAAACCCAAAGCCAAGGGAAGTGTGTTGCAGTTAAATTAGAAAAAAAAAAAAAAAGGCAGGAAGCATTTTAGCCATGAAATATAGTGACTGTAAACCAGGAGCCATCCTTTCATTTATTTTAATGCACAATCACCTTAGATTTCTATAATTCTTGTACCTTTTCATGCATGAATCAAAATAATGTAGATGAAAGCAGGAGCTTGTTCAATAAACATTTAGATGAAAATATCAGCAGGAACATGTAATTCCTGATGGGATATGTCACATGAAAGCTCTGAAGTCCCCTCACTTCTTTTCTCTGACATCTTTTCAAAATGCACTTTTCTTCTATGTGCTGCTTACCTACTATTTAGTCTTTTAAAGTTTAAAAATTATTAAGCCAGATTACACAGTAGTATTGGGTTCTCTGGTTTTCTATTTCTTAATCCTTCTTACAAACTCGGTGACTTTTTTTGCATGCATGAAAAGTAGGGCCCCACAGAATAGTTTTCAGTTCTCAGGCATTGGCTACTGTAGTTCTGGCAAATGGTTGCTGCTGTTCTTAAATTCTTAGAGATTAAGCTCCAGGAACAATGGGACCCTTCTCATAGGTAAAGATAATGTGTCTAAAAGGACAGTGAGGTGGAGCTTCCCTGGTGGTCCAGTGGGTGCAAATTTCATTGTAAGAATTTGCCTTGCAATGCAAGGGGGGACATGGGTTCCATCCCTGGTCATGGAACTAAGCTCAGGAACTAAGATCCTATATGCCGTAGAGCAGCTAGCCTGTGTGCTGCAACCAAGACCCTAAAACTGAAACCTGATGTAGCCAAATAAAGTAAAAATAAAACAGTGAGTTGTAATGGGCAAGAAAGGCACAGATGAGGTAAACATCCTGTTTTATTTTTTCATTCTATGAGTTGAACTCTAACTTTAATTACTTCTGATTATTTCAGAAAGGAATTCTAAGGGCATTTATACTTTGTGTCTATAATAATGCAATATATAAGTGAGTCCAAAACTCTTGTCTTTCTGATTTAATTTGGGTCCAAAGTAAAATTTCCAAAGAAGTAGGGTTAGTATTTTTCTATCTGTAGATGATGATAATACTATAATTATAATTATTATACTTAGTTAATTCTGTAACTTAGAATTCTGTTGTCATAAACTCTATATCTCAGTGAACATAGGGTTAAAGAAAAAAATGAAAATTCCAGTACAAGAATCAAGTATATTCACTAGTGACTTAGTGACACATGGCAGTTTTAAAAATTACATCATTTTGGTAGGCTATTTGTAAGGAAAGATTTTTAAAATGTTATTCAGTGTCTCTACTTGAATAAGATTTAGAAAATCTTAAGGGGATTTTACAACTAGGTAAATGGGTAAAAATGATGAAATTACCTTACAAATTGGAAAATAAAGAAATGAATAATAGTAGGGGCCTCTGTCTATGAAACTGAATTGCTTTGCTCCTTAATAGCCTCTCTTTTGACGTCTTTATTTGTTGCATTTTCTACAGCCAGGGTGGTGGTGAGTGCCATCCAACAGATCCCCTTTTCAGGGTTCCACTCAAGACCTCCCTGCCTTAGGTTCTATATGTTGTGATCCTCTGCCTTCTTCTGTATATCCTCACCTTCTTTCTTCTTTCTTTTTCTCCTTCCTTCCCTCCCTTGAAAAGTCTGCTTATTCTGTGCTTTAGAAGCTTCATCTTTTTGAATTTTCCCTTTTTGTTGTGGGGGCAGAGGGCAGGTTGATATGCTCAGGCTTCAGGTCCAGTGTACTTCTGGATGTAAGCTCAAAAGAATTGAAACTAGGGATTCAAATGGATACTTGTGAGCCAGTGTTGGTAGCAGCATTATCATAATAGTCAAAAGGTGGAAGCAGCCCAGATGCCCCATCACCAGATGAGTAGATAAACAAAATGTGGGATATCCATGTAATGAAATACTGTTCAACCTCAAAAAGCAAGAAAATTCTGACATTTACTACCACAGGGATGAACCTTGAAGATATTTTTGGCTGCACTGTGTCTTTGTGGCTGCACGTAGGCCTTCTGTAGTTCTGGCAAGCAGAGGGTATTCTCAAGTTGCAATGCACAGGCTTCTCATGCAGTGGCCTCTCTTGCTGTGGAACACGGGCTTAATTGCCCACCACATATGAGTTCCTAGTTCCTGGACCACGGAACGAATCCTGGTCCCCTGCATTGGCAGGTGGATTCTTAACCACGGGGCCACAAGCGAAGCCCCAGAGGAAGATTCTTACGTGCTCTGTTCTGTAACAGTTCAGGTAAAATTTGTTAAAACTCAGCTTTATTTCATTGGATTTACTTTATTTCTGTCTAGTGAATTATATTTACAATAAAGCCTTTTATTTTAGATATTGGGATTTTTCACACCTTTGAAAAGTCTTCCTCCTCCTGTCCCCCTGCCTCTCTAATAAGCCCCAGAGATCAAATCAAGACCATAAGATTCAGAAATCGGAAAGTTTCTGCCTTTTGCAGCTTATTTGATAGGAATAAAAATGACTGATAGCTCTCTCTCCCAGACCCTTTTGTTCGATTCAACTATGATTATGGAGCCTATTAGCTGGAGTTACAACCTATTTAAGAGCAGTGCTTACGAGTAATGGGGGCCAAATGATTTTGGAAAGTTCAGACGTACTGGACTCCCTGCAGAAATGAATTCAGCCCTGAACATATTGATGCAGAACCTGAATGAGGCTGCTCCGGTGGGACTAAGAGAATTGTGATCTCTGCAAGAAATGAGTGGGTAGTAGAATTAAAGATCAGATAGATGTTCGGCTCAAGGGCAGTCTCAACTCTGAAGTTCATCACAGCAATTTAATCAGGCTCCAATGAGTGTTGCCCAGAAAAGAATCAGCCTTGTGTGTGACAGGAAATAGAGTGTATTTAAGAGTCTTTTATTTCTGCTAATTCTGTGTGCAGAGGCTTCCCAGATATATACGAAGATGAGGGAATGGCTACATTTGATTGGTGATGGCACTTTGGTTTACCTTGGTTCAGAAAATGAAATCTGGAGAAGATTTACACAAGGTCATGGTCTTGTCCAGAAGGAGCATGCCACATCAAAAGTTTCAGTTTTAAAATTTTCACAAATTAAACTGGCCAAGGACCATCTTTGGCTGGAGCCATCTGTTGCCTGCTCTCCTGTTTTGAAACTGTTTTTACGTAAAATATTTGTGTATCTTCAGAGAGAGCTGTATAGCATAGTGGTAAAGAACTTGAGCTTTGGAGGAAGGCACACCTGGCCTTGAATACCATCTCTTCCACTTGCTAGCTGTGTGACCTTGAGCAAGTTACATCAACTGTCAGACCGGAGTTTCTTTCCCTGTGAAATGAGAATGATAACTCCCACTTCACAAAATTATGGTGAGGCATAAATTAAATGAAGCAATATATATTAATTGCTTTATCATAGTGCTGCACATAATACGTGCTCGATAAATGGTAGTTCCTTGAAGCTGAAGGATTCTCATCATCTTCTTCCTCCTTCATTTCCCTCTTAGGTACCCTCTTTGTGAGCCAGAGAGATCACTGTTTTAGGCACCATCAAGAAAACCTTTTATGGGATGTGTGGATTCAGAAATGGGGAAAGAGAGCAGAGTATAAAGCCTCTGGAGGCTTGGGCAGCTGATTGATTGTCAAGAGCCCAAAGGAAAACTCACCCTCCCCCTAACCCCTGGAAGTGCGTTATATTGACACATAATTAGCCAAGAAACATTTGGGGAGTCATGTTATGGTTTTATACATATGACAAGAAGAATCTGTTTTTCTTCTGTGTTACTCACCAGCTCTTAACTTTGTTTACTCGGTAATGCATACGTATTTTTGTCTGACTGATAAAATTTGAAAATAATATATTAAATATATTAGGACTTTTCTTCTCCACTTTAGGGGTCTGTCAGAGTGTGTCTCTGTGTCTTAATATTCCTATCTGTATTCTTATATTTATATATCTGTGTATATATGTGTGTGCGTGTAAAGAGAGAAAGAGGCAGAGAGAATGAATGAGTGAATGAATGAGAACTGAGAGCCAGATTATCAGCTTTATTGATGTCTGAGTAAACACCCAATAATTTATAAAAGGCAGGGCACTCAGGTGAAAACTGGATTGGAGAAGGCTACCAAGTATCCTCTTAAAGTGAAGCCTCCTAAGCTTCTATCTTGGGACCCACAGGGACGTGCCTGCACCTGCAGTCCATTTACTAGCCAGCTGCATGGATCCAGGAGCACACACCAGCCTCAACTGTGCCGCACCTGCAGTCCAGAGACATCTAGAGAAGGGACTGCTTACCCTTGAGGGATCTCACCCACTCTACAGTTGGCCCAGTCACGTGCCCCCTTCTGACTATCAAAGGGTGCTGGAGAAAGTTTTCTTCTCTGGGGTTAAGGTGAGCAGGTGAAGGGAGGTCCATAGCAAAAACATACCGTAGAATAGAAAGTGGCCAACACTTTGAAAACATGAAAGATACAAGTAACAGAATAATTGTGAACGCCTGGCTTCAAACATTTGTTAACATACACAGTTCAGTTAGTTCAGTTCAGTCACTCAGTTGTGTCCAGCTCTTAGCGACCCTAGGGACCACAGCATGCCAGGCCTCCCTGTCCATCATCAACTCCCAGAGTTTACTCAAACTCATGTCCATTGAATCAGTGATGCCATAAAACCATCTCATCCTCTGTCATCCCCTTCTCCTCCTGCTTTGAATCTTTCCCAGCATTAAGGACTTTTCAAATGAGTCAGCTCTTTGAATCAGGTGGCCAAAGTATTGGAGTTTCAGCTTCAACATCAGTCCTTCCAGTGAACACCCAGGACTGATCTCCTTTCAGATGGACTGGTTGGATCTCCTTGCAGTCCAAGGGACTCTCAAGAGTCTTCTCCAACACCACAGTTCAAAAGCATCAATTCTTCAGCCCTCAGCTTACTTTATGGTCCAACTATCACATCGATACATGACTACTGGAAAAACCATAGCCTTGACTAGATGGACCTTTGTTAGCAAAGTAATGTCTCTGCTTTTTAATATGCTGTCTAGGTTGGTTGTAACTTTCCTTCCAAAGAGTAAGCGTCTTTTAATTTCACCATCTGCAGTAATTTTGGAGCCCCCAAAAATAAAGTCTGCCACTGTTTGCACTGTTTCCCCATTGATGGGACCAGATGCCATGATCTTAGTTTTCTGAATGTTGAGTTTTAAGCCAACTTTTTGACTCTCCTCTTTCAATTTCATCAAGAGGCTCTTTAGTTCTTCATTTTCTGCCATAAGGGTGGTGTCATCTGCATATCTGAGGTTATTGATATTTCCTCCTAAATTCTTGATTCCAGCTTGTCCTTCATCCAGCCCAGCGTTTCTCATGATGTACTTTGCACATAAGTTAAATAAGCAGGGTGACAATATACAACATTGATGTACTCTTTTTCTTATTTGGAACCAGTCTGTTGTTCCATGTCCAGTTCTAACTGTTGCTTCCTGACCTGCATACAGATTTCTCAAGAGGCAGGTCATGTGGTCCCGTATTCCCTTCTCTTTGAGAATTTTCCACAGTTTATTGTGATCCACACAGTCAAAGGGTCTGGCATGGTCAATCAAACAGAAATAGATGTTTTTCTGGAATTCTCTTGCTTTTTTGATGATGCAGCTGATGTTGGCAATTTGATGTCTGGTTTCTCTGCCTTTTCTAAAACCAGCTTGAACATCTGGAAGTTCACGGTTCATGTATTGCTGAAGCCTGGCTTGGAGTATTTTGAGCATTACTTGACTAGCGTGTGAGATGAGTGCAATTGTGCGGTAGTTTGAGCATTCTTTGGCATTGCCTTTCTTTGGGATTGGAATGAAAACTGACCTTTTCCAGTCCTGTGGCCACTGCTGAGTTTTTCAAATTTGCTGGCATATTGAGTGCAGCACTTTCACAGCATCGTCTTTTAGGATTTGAAATAGCTCAACTGGAATTCCATCACCTCCACTAGCTTTGTTCATAGTGATGCTTCCTAAGGCCCACTTGACTTCCTATTTCAGGATGTCTGGCTCTAGGTGAGTGATCACATCATCATTATTATCTGGGTCATGAAGATGTTTTTTTGTATAGTTCTTCTGTGTATTCTTGCCATCTCTTCTTAATATCTTCTGCTTCTGTTAGGTCCATACCATTTCTGTCCTTTATTGTGCACATCTTTGCATGAAATGTTCCCTTGGTATATCTAATTTTCTTGAAGAGATCTCTAGTCTTTCCCATTCTATTGTTTTCCTCTATTTCTTTGCATTGATCACTGAGGAAGGCTTTCTTATCTCTCCTTGCTATTCTTAGGAACTCTTCATTCAAATGGGTATATCTTTCCTTTTCTCCTTTGCTTTTCACATCTCTTCTTTTCACAGCTATTTGTAAGACCTCCTCAGACAGCCATTTTGCTTTTTTTGCATTTCTTTTTCTTGGGGATTGTCTTGATCCCTGTCTCCTGTACAATGTCACGAACCTCCATCCATAGTTCATCAGGCACTCTGTCTATCAGATCTAGCCCCTTGAATCTATTTCTCACTTCCACTGTATAATTAATTGTAAGGGATTTTGTTTAGGTCATACCTGAATTGTCTAGTGGTTTTCCCCACTTTCTTCAATTGAAGTCTGTTTTTGGCAATAAGGAGTTCATGATCTGAGCCACAGTCAGCTCCTGGTCTTGTTTTTGCTGACTATATAGAGCTTCTCCATCTTTGGCTGCAAAGAATATAATCAATCTGATTTTGGTGTTGGCCGTCTGGTGATGTCCATGTGTAGGGTCTTCTCTTGTGTTGTTGGAAGAGGGTGTTTGCTATGACCAGTGCATTCTCTTGGCAAAACTCTATTAAGCCCTTGCCCTGCTTCATTCTGTACTCCAAGGCCAAATTTACCTGTTACTCCTGGCGTTTCTTGACTTCCTACTTTTGCATTCCAGTCCCCTATGATGAAAAGGACATCTTTCTTGGATGTTAGTTCTAAAAGATCTTGTAGGCCTTCATAGAACCATTCAAGTTCAGCTTCAGCATTATTGGTCAAGGCATAGACTTGGATTACTATGATATTGAATGGTTTGCCTTGGAAACGAACAGAGATCATTCTGTCGTTTTTGAGATTGCCTCCAAGTACTGCATTTTGGACTATTTTGTTGACTATGATTGCTACTCCATTTCTTCTAAGAGATTCTTGCCCACAGTAGTAGATATAATAATCACGCTGACCACAGCCTTGTCTAACTCAGTGAAACTAAGCCATGCCATGTACGGCCACCCAAGACGAATGGGTCATGGTGGAGAGTTCTGACAAAATGTGGTCTACTGGAGAAGGGAACGGAGAAGGCAATGGCAAGCCACTCCAGTACTCTTGCCTAGAAAATCCCATGGATGGAGGAGCCTGGTAGGCTGCAGTCCATGGGGTCGCTACAAGTCGGACACGACTGAGCGACTTCACTTTCACTTCTCACTTTCACACAATGGAGAAGGCAATGGCAACCCACTCCAGTGTTCTTGCCTGGAGAATCCCAGGGACGGCAGAGCCTGGTTGGCTGCCGTCTATAGGGTCGCACAGAGTCGGACACGACTGAAGCGACTTAGCAGCAGCAGTAGCAGGAGGAGGGAATGACATACAGCTTCAGTATTCTTGCCTTGAAAATCCCATGAACATAACACAGCATACCGTGCCTTTTCTATCAGTGATACTTAGTGATTTGGTTATTTTGATTAAGTAAATTATTATCTGTTTAGTGCCTTAAAGATTCAGAGAAACCTGTCAGAAGATGTACAGATCATATTAATAAAGAAATAATATGAATCGAGTGTTTAAATGATATTGTTGTTTTCTGCCACTAACACAGAGGAACTATTAAAAGGTGAAGACTGTGTAACTTAGGGTTTTGGGTTTCACTGAGGATCTATCCATTTAATGCTCTCTCACACCCACCCCTCCTCCAAAACATGAACACACAGAACAAACAAGGTAGTTACCTCGAAGAGGATAGCAAATTGTTGACATACCAAATACACAGGTAGAAAATTAAAAAGCTTAAATGGTCATTTTGAGTTGATAGAACAGTATTCTTTGATGACTGTGTGTGTGCGTGAGAGTGAGAGAGAGAAGGGACAGGGAGAGAGACTGATTGATTGACACAGGGTGCCCATGGCCCCTTGGGGGGCTTGCCTTGTTTCAGAAAGTGAGCCCCAATACCAAAAGAGGATTTTGGAATCATAGAATTTTAGACCTAAGGGGAGGGGGAAAAATTCTTAGACATCACCCAGTTTCACAGAAGGTATTCAATTTCCTCATAGACTTAGGACTGTGACTTTGTGTTTATGAATCTGTGAAGAAGGCGCAGCAGTAAATACTGTTCTGAGGATGTGGGAGCCGGGCTGCCACACTTGCCGTATTTAGCTTGCTGATGTAACGAACTGTTACGAGGAAAGATTTGTGCAAAAGGAAAGGAAGACAGAGGGATAAAATATGAACCATTACTTCCTCTTCACGAAACAACTCCATCCTGTTGTGTATCAGCTTTCAGTATTCCTTAGGTATTTTACTGGAATCACTGCCTCTTTAAACATTTATGCTATTAAAAAATCAGACCAATTGTTGACATAAACCTAACATAGCAGCTGCTATATAGACAGAATATGAATTTTTTATGCTATTGATGAGAAGTTTATGTCATTTATATGCTGTAGTAAGGATAGAAGATGGGTTTTTGAATCCTGTAAAAGCTACTGTCGGTACCATTCATATTAGCTGTGATTTGAATCAAAATATTAAGATGGCTGTTTTTTCAGTGTGTGTGTGTGTTTCTGTGCAAAATGGCTTGTCTATGACTAGGATGGGTGAAATTACCTGGAGAAAAATAGTAATGGTTTTCTTTTGTTTATGTTTTGCTTTGTGAAAGGAAGGATTGATAGCATTTAATATTTGATTTATCTACCCTTTCCTTCACCATCAAAGGAATTAACTGTTGTGATGATAAAACCATATTTCATGTAATTGATGGTGCCATCAGTGGCAAGATGCAACATTATTTTATGTACCACTAAAAATATGCACTAACAATTAAAGTGAGATGCCATCGATTTTAAGATGCATTTCAATTTCAGAGATGTTTGAAATGTGTAAATAGGTTATCTTAGAGTCAATGAAATGGCATGTGTAGTTCTCTTATGTATGTCTGTGTATACAAAATATACTTGTATTTGGTTATGTTTTGCTTCATTTTTACTGATTCTGCTTAGTTGCTCACTTGTGTCCAACATTTTGGGACCCTTTGGACTGTCTCCTGCCAGGCTTCCCTGCCCATGGGATTTTCAAGCAAGAATGCTCGAGTGGGTTGCCATTTTCCTCCTCCAGGGTATCTTCCTGATCCAGGGATTGAATTCACATCTGTATCTCCTGCATTGCAGGTGGATTCTTTACCAGCTAAGCTATCCGGGAAGCCATCATTGTTACTGATTAGATTTTGTTGTTGTTCAGTTGCTCAGTTGTGTTCAACTTTTTGAGACCCCATGGACTGCAGCAAGGACAGGTTTTCCTGTCCTTCATCATCTCCCGGAGGTTGCTAAAACTTATGTCCATTGAGTTGGTGATGCCATCCAACTATCTCGTCCTCTGTCATCCCCTTCTCCTCCTGCCTTCAGTCTTTCCCAGCATCAGGATCTTTTCCTGATTAGGTTTTAAATTTGCTATTTACATGTGTTTGATACAGTTAATTTAATATGGCATGAATGTGGAATCTTTACTTAAAAGGATCATTTGGACACTTTCTCAAGCTTTCAAAAGGAAAAGAAAAGGGTCAGGTGTAAGGAGGCCAATTGGCATAAAGTAAGAGTATTTCTTTTCAGAAAAAAATTTGAAAAAACAACAAAGTAAAAAAGGAAGGTAGAGGTGAGTGGTCTTAAGTAGGAGCCAGCAAACTGCTATGTTAATTTTCTAAGAGAAAGAAGATCTTTGCTAGTTTATCAAAATCTAGTAGTTTATCTGATTGCATAGCTATACTTCTCAGATGGTGTCTCTGAAGAGTGAATACTCCAAAAATCATATGACTGTAGTTAATAATAATGTATGCTGCTGCTGCTGCTAAGTCGCTTCAGTCGTGTCCGAATCTGTGCGGCCCCAGAGACAGCAGCCCACCAGGCTCCCCCATCCCTGGGATTCTCCAGGCAAGAACACTGGAGTGGGTTGCCATTTCCTTCTCCAATGCATGAAAGTGAAAAGTGAAAGTGAAGTCGCTCAGTCGTGTCCGACTCTTCGCGACCGCATGGACTGCGGCCTACCAGGCTCCTCCGTCCATGGGATTTTCCAGGCAAGAGTACTGGAGTGGGGTGCCATCAAATTTCAGGTGTGCTCACCAGGCACACAGATACATGAACATAATGGTAACTATGTGCAGAGAAGGATACATTAATGAACTTAACTGTAGCAGTGATCATTTCACCATATATGTATATGTTGTTAAAAAGAGTCAAACAGGACTGAGTGACTGACTGAGTGAGCACACACTGAGCCCATCAAAGCGTGTTGTAAAACTGAAATACATGCCATTTTATTAAAAAATAAAAATTTCTATATATGCATTACAAGACAAAATACTAACAATAGATATAACAATAATGCAGGTCATATATTAAGTGCTCAATAAATCATGGACATTTTTCCATAGTAATTTTTGGATACTGTTTAGTGTACCATTGTATGATAAAGCATAATTTTTTAACCATTTCCTTGTTTTTGAACATTTAGATTATTGGTAGTTTTTCAGTTTAATATTATGGCTGCCATGAATATCCTTGAACTTTCTTATTGTCACATGTACCTAGTGATTATTTTAGGATCAACTGCTAGGAGCTCAAATGCTGGAGCAAAGGCTATACATGTTATGGTAGCATTACACGTGTTGTGTGTTTAGTTGCTCAGTCATGTCCAATTCTTTGCAACCATTTGGACTGTAGCCCACCAGGCTGCTCTGTCCATGAGATTTTTCAGGCAAGAATACTGAAAGGGGTTGCCATTTCTTCCTCCAAGGGAATCTTCTGGATCCAAGGATCAAACCCACATCTCCTGTGTCTCCTGTATTGCAGGAAGATTCTTCACCCACTGAGCTGTTGGGGAAGTCCATATGTTGGGAAGGGGACCATTTCCTCACATACTCACCAATACAGGATATCAACAGTCCTTCCTTACCCCATCTTTTCCAACTTGATTGATTGGGGGGGAGCTCTTTTTTGCTTTTATTAGCATTTTAAAAATTATAGTTGAGGTTGACAAACATCTTTTCACATGTTTTAGCCTCTTCAGAGTGGTTTTTTGATAAGATAAATCATGGAAGCTCAGGAAAAGAGCAAAATGTCTTCAAGGACTTTGTTTTGCAGAATCATCCCAATTTTTGAGGAAACTTCCCAAGTTCTTAGAGTAGATGAAACTGATAAACAATAATGGGGCTCCCTGGTGGCTCAAATGGTAAAGAATCTGCCCACAATGCAGGAAACACCGAAGATGCGAATTTGATCCCTCTGTTAGGAAGATCCTGTGGAGAACGTAATGACTGCCCACTCCAATATTCTTGCCTGGAGAATTCCATGGACAGGGGAGCCTGGTGGGCTACAGTCCAGGGATCTCAAGGAATCAGACACCACTGAGCGACTTTGAGTTTCACTTTTTACTTTCAGTGGTGATGTGTGGGTTAGATATAGCTCACTCACCGTGGAAAACTCACTGCATCAGAAAGCCCTGGGGGGTTCAACAAGTTCAGACTTGCCAGGGAAACCTGGAGAATCTACTTTCTATGATTCAAGTCTCTGAAGAAGAGGAGAAAAGCAGGTTCCTTTCCTCTGAGTGTGATACATTTCTTTCTTTCTTTTTTTTTTTTTAATACATTGCTTTAATATTGTTTTCTTTTGGTTGAATTGAAATGTTGTCTTCATTGCTTGCCTTTATGGGTACAAATAACCAGATACTATGATTTGGCAGGAGTTAACAATAAAATTGCATAGTATGAGCCAAGCTGATTTTTTCAAGTGGTCAAGTAGGGTGATTTCTCTATAAACCTCTCTGCCGTTAGAAGCTCTTACATTTCAGTCAACATGAGAATTATATTTGGAATAAATTAGTAAATCCCCATCCAAATCACCTATACCTATAATCTTCAGCAACCATAATGACTGTGTAGTTACAGAGTATTTCTCCCACTTAGTAATTACAAAACACATTGGCTCTGAGAACCCCTCAGTAACTGTCCTTCCAGGCCCAGCCCCAGTGCCACCTTCTCTGTCGGTCAGTGTTTATTTTATTGCTCAGTAGAAACCCCTTTGTTTTTGGAGTCAGACCAGATGTAAAGTGTACTCTGAAGTTTGTCATTTACCACAGTATTCTCATCTTTGGAAGTCATGAGCAATGTAATTGATAAGCATCAGACTGGCACATTTTTGTCTTGCCTTTCTCATTTATCTTTGAGATCTTTTTCAACTGCCTCCATGTAGTGATCCCTTCTTCAGAATTCCTTGAGTCTTGCTTGATCTGGATCACACATTGTTTATTTGATATCTAATATTGATAAGTTATCTCTTGACATTTGTATACTTCGTGTATTCAGATGGTCTTCCATTAACACACACATTCATCCATCAACGATTTCATTAGCCCCTTTTGTGTGTTAGACCAAGAATAAGATGCTGGCGTAAGTTGGTGAACAAGTGATGTGGTTACTATGCTCATAGAGCTTATATCCTAGTGGGGGAGACCTATATGAAACAACTTTGAATTACTAAATGGAAACTGTGGTGATTACTGTGAATGATGCTATAAAGAACTTTAAGTGTTGGACCAGCTCAGGAATGACATTTGAGCTGATGTCTTTTGGAAGAGTGGGAATTAACCAGAAAAAAGGTGGGAATGGTCAGTTTTGGGGTAGAACAACAACATATTTGACGACTCTGAAACAGCAGAGAACCTGGTTGAGTCATGTGGTGGAGGATGAGCAGGAAGTCCTGGGAGACTGGAGCGAAGGAAGCCACCTTCTCAGAGGGCATTGCAGAGTGTAAGGGGTTAAGGCTGGAACCAGGTTAGGATTCTGGCCTTTGGCCCCAAAGCAGTAGAAAGCTATTGGAGGATTGAAGGCTTACCTGTGAAAGACATCAGTAAAATAGATAAGTGGATACATTTGAAGTGGATCTAGCTTAATTTAGAGTTTTGAGTGTTAAGTTCTGCCCTTTCAGACTCTTTATGAGAAACAGCAATGAGAACACTGCCAAATATTTTCAAGTGTCTCTTCAGCTCAAACACTATGATGATGGGTATAGAACGAGGAATTTTATTTTCCAAACAACTTAAAGATATGTTTCTGAGAAAAATAAAAAGGAATCTGAAGCTTTTAGGACTTTTAAGATACTATGTTTTAAGAGAAAATGATACTTGTCTTTAAAATGTGTTAAAATGCTTAAAATATGCTACTGAACATAAATGAAAAGTACTAGGTCCAAAGGTAATATTCTTTAGGAGAATAGAGAAAATTGTTTCCAAAACCCTTTGTTAGTCCTATAATTCTGTGAGCCTGGGGTCAAATCAGGTCATCTTCTGAGTGATGGAGTAAAGGCTAGAACCCTGGTCTTTCAGCTCTGGGTCCACATGCATATATGTGTTTATATACTTAGTTCATTCATTTTTTTCCATAGGTATACCTGTTTATTTAGGCAGAATCCAACTTCTCTTAGAGTTTTAGTGGAGGATTCCACAGGCCCAGCCTCAGCATCTTACAGGAGGGTGAAATCCACAGTTGGATGCGTTCATGCTCAGTCACAGTCGTGTCCAACTCTCTGCAACCCCATAGACTGTAGCCTTCCAGGCTCCTCTATCCATGGGATTCTCCAGGCAAGAATACTGGACTCAGTTGCCATGCCGTCTGCCAGGGGATCTTCCCAACCCAGGAATCGAACCCATGTCTCCTGCATTTAAGGTGATTTTTTTTTTTTTTTTTTTTTTTTTTTTTACTATCTGAGCCACCCACATTTGGATCCAGGAGCTGCCAAATTATTTCTTTCTCTGAACAGAGCTTTGGACATGGGGATCTCTCTCTTAGGCAGTATGGTGTAAACCTCCAACATCACTTTATTCCTTGGTAAGAATCAGGATCTTTACATTAATCTTCAGAATGAAAAACCAGGATAATTAAGTATTCCTTTTACCAGGTGGAAACTTCTGTTGATTTACTATTAATCGTGTCCTTCTCGATTTTTTGTTTTTGGTCCCAGCTTTGCATATTGCTGCCTTTCTGTTTTTGCTCCTCACGAGTCTCACTGACCCTCTGTACCTCTTCAGTGGAGGTGGGTTCCATGGCTAGGTTCAGAGCTTAGGGAAATATTGGGCACAGAGAGTTGCCCTGTGATGGGGCCTGTCCACTGCATTTGCCTGTGGGTACTTGGACTTACAGAGAAGAGTGACCTGTGGCCATTGGCCACAGAGGCTCTTAATAGGATAAATTATTTATTTGCAATGTACTTCCATATCTGTACATGCTTTAGGGATGTCAGAAATACAGTGTTTCCTATTAAAGTGCCAACTAAGACAATTCCAGGAAAGTTGGATATGATTGAATTGATTAGCAAATTACTGGGACTGTTGAAATTCAATAAGGATGTAGTTCTTCCCTCCAGTTGAGTGTTCTGGTGCCCACATTTTTCTTTTTATTTACCCGGATATTCACATTAAAAATCCTAAAGTAAAATTAACATCTAATCCCATCAAGGTGGGGAGAAGGATAGAAACATATATGATTAGTGTTATTTCCTAATGTTCATTTGTTGTGTATATTTTTGCATAAAATCATTGCTCGTTTTGGTTTGGACAAGTGTATCAAGTGAGACTGATACAGAGCATGGAGAAGGATTTGAAACCCACAAGCAATGACTTTTATGTGTCATCTCCAAAAACAAATAAAAGACTTTTTTTGGTCTGATCAAAAATTTTTGTGTAATCAGGATTTAAAAACTCTCGCTACAGAAATCACAGTGATAATGGTCATATTTCAGCTCTTAGATATTCCCAGTGGCATTCTTGATCTGAGATACTCCCGAAGGTGTTGATGGGATTCTGGCTACAGCTGAGGGAGGGGAGAGTTCCTGCTTGTCATCTGGAAAGTAAAATAAGCCTCTAAAGATGAGATACAGAGGGAAAAAATTCAGCTAAAAGCTTCTTCAAAGTGGCAGAAGGGCACAGTTCTTGCCATCTTTATTATAAGATCCTTAGCAAAGGTGTCTTCTTTGTTAACAATTTAATACTTGAAATCCTCAGATTAGATTTCAGACTGCATTCATGCATTTTTTTTTCTTCCTGATTTTTATCTAGTGCTGTTGGCCGCCTGTGTTTCTTAGCCTTCAGGGTTCTTTTCTCTGGGTTGCTCACCTCTGATTGGAGATTTATTAGGTGCTCTTCAGTAAGAGGGGAGGAAGGCCAAAGGAGAAGGAACACGGTGAAGCAGGAAGAAACTGAAAGAAGACCGCGGAGGGAGGAACGGGGGAGGGTGGAGATAAAGAGGGATAAATGAAGACGAATGAAGAGCGATGAGACAGGGAGGCCGGAAGGGGAGTCATGTACTAAAACCAAGCTGGTGCGAATACATGTAAAATAAGGTCTTGTGGAAGATTTCCAGCAAAAGTGGTGTAAATCAGTGATGAGTAAATTAATAGGGCAATTGTGCAAATGGGACTCACTCACTTAAACTAAGCTAATACATCTTGGATGACTTAGAAATAATGCAACCCGCAGGGCATACCTTTTAATCTACTCAAGACCCAGTAAAAAATGTTGTCACTTCAAGGGTAAAAAGGCAGAAAGGATCAGAACATTGGGTGTGTCTCTCTATTTTAAAAGTGTTAATAAGACAGATTCTGAGCAATGTGCAAATTAACCAGATTCAGAAGCTTCTTTGTGATATATAAATTCAAATGGAGCCTTATGTATTCCAAACTTCTTTCCACCGACCCAAAATATTTCTTTCAGTAGTGTTTTAAAGTCCTCATTTGAATAGGTTAACATGTTCAATTGCCTTAAATTGAACTGAAAGTAAAATGAGTCACTGCACGTGTGATCAGAGGAACAGCTAAGTGCTGAGTGGGTGTAATCACACAAGAATCCAGTGCAGTAGATAAAAGTGTTCTGGGACCAGAGAAGAAAATTCTGATGCATGTGCCCCCTCTTCTTCATTCATGCCTGCATTCAGGCACTCACTCAATAGATGTTTCATGACAAGCTACTTCACAGAAGGTACCAATGGGCTGCTGCTTCTCCCCAAAAGAGAAACATTGGAATTTCTTGCCCTATTCTTGGTTGGTTTCACTGACTCAATGGGCACAAGCTGAAGAAAACTCTGGGAGGTGGTGAAGGACAGGGAATCCTGGCATGCTGCAGTCCATGGGGTCTCAAAGAGTCAGACACGACTTACTGGCTGAACAACAAATTCTTGGTGGTAGGTATTGAGGAAGAGAAAAGAAAATGAACACTGGGAATGGATAGAAGTCTTAGAAGCTTTAGGATTCAAAGTGTGTTGTACTTTTTAAAAAATAATTAATTTATGACTGCGCTGGGTCTTTGTTGCTTTGCACTGGCTTTCTCTAGCTGTGCAGGCAGGGTCTGCTCTCTAGTTCTCGTTGCAGTGGCCTCTTGCTGTGGAGCATGGGCGCTAGGGCACACAGGCTTTGGTAGTTGCAGCACACGGGCTCAGTAGTTTTGACTCTCAGGCTGTAGAGCACAGGTTCAGTATTTTTGGTGCATGGGTTTAGTTGCTCCAAGGCATGTGGAAATCCTCCCATGTCCCCTGCATTGGAAGGTGGATTCTTAACCACCACATCAAGGAAGTTCTACTGTTCTTTTTTTATTCAGAAAATGGTAGCTTAGAAATGTCCAGTGTCTTGGCCAAAGTCCAGAGCTAGCTGAAATGTTGAGGATTATGTGATTGTGAACTGGAGAAGGAAATGGCAATCCACTCTAGCACTCTTGCCTGGAAAATCCAATGGACGGAGGAGCCTGATAGGCTACAGTCCATGGGGTCGCAAAGAGTCAGACACGACTGAGCAACTTCACTTTCACTTACTTTCAGATTACTACTAGAATTTCTTCCCCGGTTTTTATCTTCATGAAAGGGATTAGAGATACAATTTTTAACTGATAGGGGTTAGAAGTGGGACTAATGGCAATTAGATAGCAGTACATATGTAAATCACTGCAGATGGTGACTGCAGCCATGAAATTAAAAGATGCTTACTCCTTGGAAGGAAAGTTATAACCAACCTAGATAGCATATTCAAAAGCAAAGACATTGCTTTGCCAACAAAGGTCCATCTAGTCAAAGCTATGGTTTTTCCAGTAGTCATGTATGGATGTGAGAGTTGGACTGGGAAGAAAGCTGAGTGCCGAAGAATTGATGCTTTTGAACTGTGATGTTGGAGAAGACTCTTGAGAGTCCCTTGGACTGCAAGGAGATCCAACCAATCCATTCTAAAGGAGATCAGTCCTGGGTGTTCTTTGGAAGGAATGATGCTAAAGCTGAAACTCCAGTACTTTGGCCACCTCATGCGAAGAATTGACTCATTGGAAAAGCCTCTGATGCTGGGAGGGATTGGGGGCAGGAGGAGAAGGGGACGACAGAGGATGAGATGGCTGGATGGCATCACCGACTCGATGGATGTGAGTCTGAGTGAACTCTAGGAGTTGGTGATGGACAGGGAGGCCTGGCGTGCTGCAATTCATGAGGTCACAAAGAGTCAGACACGACTGAGCAACTGAACTGAACTGAACATATGTAAATTCTTCTGTTATTGGGAAAGCAAATGAATAAATATTTTCCAGTAAATGCTGGGCCTGAATATAGGAAAACAGAGTTAATTTAATAAAAGAAGATGAATTTTTGTATGTGATATCACAGTATGCTCATAAATTTCTGTCACTGATGAGGAAAATGACATTAGTCTTGCACCATCTAACAAAGGAGCTAAACAAAGCCAAAATTCCAGGGAGTTGTGGAAAACAGTAATTTGCAAAAAGTCTTCCACATAATGAGTTATGGTATAGAACATCCAGACAAGTTGATCACAAGAGGTTTCTCATTTAAGAATTCTGTTATGTTAAGTTTATGTTTTCCTGTGTGAAAGAGAAGTTTTCCAAAGTCATTAAAAAAACAAATTACCAATGATGTTAAAATTTTTTCCACAGATAGTTTTATATGAGAGGCACTCTGCAAGCTTTGGAAGCAGCTTGAATTTTCATATTTCCATTGTAGAGATCAAGGAAGATATACCTTTAGAAGGTTTGTCTTAAAAGACAGAAAGAGACTCACAGACTTAGAGAACGAACTTATGGTTGCCAGGGGGTGGGTGAGGGGAGGATGGGGGGAAAGGATAATTAGGGAGTTGAGGATGCACTTGGACACACTGCTATAATTAAAATGGATAACCGACATGGAACGACTGTATAGCACAGGGAGCTCTGCTTAGTGTTGTGGCAACCTGGATGGGAGGAGAGTTTGGAGGAGAATGGATGCATGTATATGTATGGCTGAGTCCCTTGCTGTTCACTTGAAACTATCACAACATTGTTAATTGGCTATATCACAATACAAAATAAAAAGTTTTAAAAAAAATCTAGAGATGATACATACAGGGTGTCAGCAAGCTTATTACTTGTGTCAATAATATGCAGAATTTCTTTGTTTTCAAATTGCTTAGAAGATTCTAATTCTTTTTCTTTCTACATCCAGTTTGGTTTGGCCATTCATATTTGACTTCTAATGCTTTGTTTGGTATAGATTCTACTGACCACAGTTTCCCTCCAATGAGAAATTAAATAACCCCCCTCCTCATTTATAGTATGATTTAGTTTAACCTTCCTTTGTTCCTTTTTTCTCTACTCCTCCCATCCCAATTCGGGTATCAGATCCTTTGACAATTGTTAACCTGTCCTTCTGGGATTGTTTGGCATTAAGCTATGACTGCTGCATTTCTTCTAATAAATTAGATTCTTAAAAGAATGCTGCCTGCCAAGAAGCAAAGTCATTATATAGTGTATATTTTCAATGCACTGCTATAAAAATCTCCTTAACCAAACATAATAGGCAGTTAAAATAAATTTGAAATAACTGTGTCACTTCTAAATTTAAAAATCATTAAGCTGAAGACAAGTAGTCTAATTTTGCTCATTTCCATTTTCCTTATTCATATACTATGATACTTGCTCTATGAGATCACATATATATCGTATATCTGTAGCTCATATATTTATATGCCTAAATGCACATTTTCTCCAATAGAATATTACTCAAAATTGAATTTTCTTTCACAATTGGAAATTAGTTTTACAGCAATTGAACGTCCATCGGTTTTGTCAATCAGCACTCTTGTCATAAAGAAGAAAAATGTACTTGGCATGACCCTTTGTAATTCCTGTTTAGACTGAACAGTTATGTGAACAACCTGGAGAATTGTATGAAGGTGTAAATATATTTCTGTTTACTGTTGACATTATAGTTATTTTTACCTCATCAATTTCAAAGAGGCATTTGAAGAGATTGATAGGTTTAATGAAATAGAAATAAAAGTTAAGTACTAGATAAGTGAGAAAACAACTTTGAAAATTATGTATGTTCATATAGTTGCTGAGGTTGTTTATAGGTTTGAATCTGCAGTTCCTGGCAGCCAAGACAATGAAAGAATGTGATAATTCCTGTTTTTCAAAAAAGGCAACTAGCTCCTTACTTTGATGTTGGGAGTAGAATGAGAGGAAGCAATATATTTTGCCTAGTTCTAAATTCTTAGAAAAATGTGACACATGGGTTTTTTTGGAGGGAGAGTGATGGAAGGATATATGTGACAGTGTCCTCAGTTACAGATTCCTGGGAAATTCAGACATGAAAATTCATTATTTTAGTTCTGATGTTTGATGGAAGTTCGGTGCATTGCATTGAAACTCAAGGAGGTAAAGGCATTCTTCAGGTGACTATGGTTCATTGTAATCAGTAACCTTCTAAGGGTGTTCCTATTTCATTCCAGTGATAAGAATGGATTAGTAAGCTTGAAAAATAAGGTGAACTGGTAGGAGAGATTCTTTTAATAAATATTAAAGAGCCTAGGGAACTTTCTGGTCTAGATGGAAACCAGTCTACTCTCCCAGGTCAGGAAGTATAAACAAAACTGTCATTCAGACCTTGAAAGTATTACTGCAGAGGGATGCGATTATTTGTGATGTCAGGTTTTACAACCTCATCAGGACTTTTCACTGATTATTTATTTGTTTTTTACCAATTTAAATTGTCTGTATTTCTGTTTATCTCCTGACCCATTGAATTGATTTTGTGGCCCTACTGGTAAGTCTTTGGATACCTCCAAAGTTAGTTATTTACTCCTGTAACAAAATTTATTGACGTTTCCCCTTACGCCAGGCATTGTGCTAGATTTGGGGAATGTAGCAGTTAGGTCATCCTTGCCTTCCGTGAGTCGCTAGTCGCTCGAGTTCAGGTTCCCCTGCTATCTGAGCGTAGAGCATTCCTATGAACACTCTCGTTAAGTCCAAATGGCATAAAGAAGTAGTTACCTTAGGACACATCTTCCTAACACAGGGATGACATAGTCGAGATGAAGCACACATGCTCAGAGACATGGCTGAAATCTCTGAAAGCTGGATGCTGTGGTTCCCCGGGAAGGAGCCGGGCAGGGCCCTTCTTGCCGCACAACAAACCCTGAAGGCTATTTTTGCTTTCCAACTTTGTTTGTAAAAGGGAAAAATCCTCTTTGGATTTCATTGTGTTAGCAAATATAGGTAGTGACATGAGTCTTTCCTAAAAGTGAAGGTGGTATCAAGCAAACTTTAGAAAAGGAGAGAATAAGTGTACTCCGGTTCTTTTATGTTATAAAACCTTTTATTTTGTATTGGGGTGTAGCCGATTAACAATGAATGTTGTGATAGTTGCAGATGGATAGCAAAGGAACTCAGCCATACATGTATCCATTGTCCCTCAAACTCCCTTTACACCCAGGCTGCCGCTTAACACTGAGCAGAGTTCCACGTGCTATGCAGTAGGTCCTTGTTGATTATCCATTTTAAATATAGCAGTGTTGTCCTTCGGTTCTTAAATCTCTTGTTCATGTCATGGGACATATACGGTCATTTTATCTGCACAGAGTTTCCTTACTGTAAGTCTTCACCACCTGCTCTGTGTTCCCACCAACATGTGTGTGTGAAAGTATGGTCTTACTCAGTATCACTCTGGGACTTTCGATCTTAGAGTTTCTTAACGATTGTGTAAAAAGTGTGTGTATATTTCAGGAGTCAGAAATGATTAAAATGTTTCAGGAAGCACCCCTCAGCCCCAATATCTTAGACATGTCACCAACTCAGCAAGTACAGTATGTTTCTTTCTTTTAAAAAAAATGCATTTCATAAAGTAGAATAGAGTGCTAGTTTGAACTTCGAAATGAAGGATGAAATACATGATTCGGATGGAGATTATCGTGGACTTTGTGAAGAGCAGTAGCAAATAAAACATTAATTCTTCTTTCAATTACTTCCTTTTTCTTTAGTTCTGGTTGTGAGATGGTTACCTTCTAGTCAGAGAAGGAATTTAAAAATGCTCTGTGAGTAGGTGGTCTTAAATTGTTCACTTTATGTTATGCCACCTAAACCAAAGTGAAGTGAAGTAAAAATCACTCAGTCGTGTCTGACTCTTTGCGACCCCATGGACCACAGCCTGCCAGGCTCCTCTGTCCATGGAATTCTCCAGGCAAGAATATAAACCCAAGTGGTGCCCCTCTAAATGAGGAGAACTCTTATTAACCCGCATGCTGCGTTCTGTTATGGCTTCCGCAACAGCTCAGCCGTTAAGAATCTACCTGCAGTGCAGGAAACATAGGAGACATGGGTTTGATCCCTGGGTTAGGAAGATCCCCTGAAGGAGGAAATGGCAACCTACTCCAGAATTCTTGTCTGGGAAATCCCATGAACAGAGGAGCCTGGCAGGCTACAGTCCATGCGGTCACAAAGAGACACGACTGAGTGACTGAGCATGCAGGGTGTTACTCACAGTAAAAATACACCACCGTTGTCAAGCACTTTATGGGTAACAAAGCTCCATCACAGACATATTATCTTCATTTTGCAGACACCATTGTACATGTTATTCTGTCTTCTGATCAGCAAGCACCTTCATATCCTTCCAGAATTCACATCAGTAGTGCAAAGGCCTCTTGAGAGCCCTTTCTGAGCAGGTAGATGGTCTCTTCCCTGTTCTTGCACAATCTTCTCTGCTTACCTTATAGCACTGAACTCATCCATTTGGTTGTTCATATTAGTATCTCCCCCTTAGACTGTGAACGGAGAAGGCAATGGCACCCCACTCCAGTACTCATGCCTGGAAAATCCCATGGACAGAGGAGCCTGGTGGGCTGCAGTCCATGGAGTTGCTAAGAGTCAGACACAACTGAGCAACTTCACTTTCACTTTTCACTTACATGCATTGGAGAAAGAAATGGCAACCCACTCCAGTATTCTTGCCTGGAGAATCCCAGGGACGGGGGAGCCTGGTGGGCTGCCGTCTACGGGATTGCACAGAGTCAGACACAACTGAAGCGACTTAGCAGCAGCAGCAGACTGTGAAAGGGAAAAAAGGGAAAGAAAGCTGTGTGTTCTTTCTTTCATTTCTCGGTGATTCCTAAGTGAATATTCGGGAGGCTCTGCAAATGGTGGTGGAATAAATACTGAGTGGTGTGGTGGTTAGGAGAGCTCAGCCACTGCTCTTAGGGCAGTGTTCAGTCAGTAGTAACTCGGAGTAAAACTTCCTTGGTGGCTCAGACCAAAAAGAATCTGCCTGCAATGCGGGAGACCCCAGGTTCAATCACTGGGTCGGAAAGATCCCCTGGAGAAGGGAATGGCAACCTATACTCCAATATTCTTGCTTGGGGAATCCCATGGACAGAGGAGCCTGGCAGGCTACAGTCCATGGAGTCACAAACAGTTGAACTCGACTTAGTGACTAACACTGACTGACTGACAGAGTGAAACTTCGATCTCCTAACTCCCCATTTTTATCACTTTATTTGGTTTTTCAGTTAGTTGGGGAAAGCTTACTCATCTGAAGACCAGCCATCCACCATCTTATTCATATTATTCTACAGAAATGTCCCATGGTAAATGTCAAAGATGAAGGACAGTTCTTTGTGAGTCAGATTGAGGACATTTCAGTTCCATCCCCATGCCTGAACTCTTCTGCCATGTGAAATGAAAAGTTGGTGTAAGATACATGAATGTTAGAGCATCTCTTTCACCCTGAATATCTTTTCTGCCAGCCCCACTTGGCACGTTACCTGCCGTCCTGTGAAAGTAGGCACTGTTGTGTCCATCTCAGGGTCATCCTTCCTTCCACATCCTTTTTGCCATCAGAGCATCTGGATGGTTCCCTATCCCCACCACACCCCACCCCACTTCGCCCTCAGTACACTGTCCTGCTGAAAATCAGGTGCGTTCATTATAATATGCTCTAATGACAGTGTTGCATGTGTAACATTCTGTTCACCTCCCTTGGAGCACTGGAATTTGAATGACCAGTGAATTGAAGCTCTACGTGGTGGAGTGTTAGATGTTGGATGCAGACCATAAAAGAAGATGCTTGCAGGCCAGAAGACGTTCCTGGCATTCCTAAAACTACCCTGCTGGGGACTATTCCAACCTGTGATTAACAAACCTTAGTTATTTGCTAGTTAGTCTCCACATGCTGCAGTAGGGTATATATATGAGGCACAATACAGTGTTTATGTGAGAATAATGTAGATTATTTGAATCCAGGCTGCAGAACCTACCTGAAAATGGGTTTTATAGTTTTGTGTGATTGCCTTTTCTTTGTGTTTGCATAGAAGGCATTACGTAGCTGGAAGATGATGGCAATTATAATTTATTATGCTGTAATTGTTACCTAAATGTTTTTGAATAAGCAAAAATCACATCTGTTTAGGAGTAAGTTGCACAGCAAGAGAATTCCCTTTGAAATGAATGCAGTGTTCTCATATTCTGTAACTGTACACATAAAACAACATATTTATTTCCCCACTGAGTCCATTACATTCCCAAGTCAAACTGCATCCTCTCTTCCCTTCCCATATTAAACCCTTTGATTTAATGGAGGTTTTAACTACTGGTTCTTTAGGGAATTTTCAGTAGGCTTTGCACAGATTAGGTTATTGGAAAGTATAGTTATTTGCTTGTAAAGTGGCAGTTCTGTGTCAAAATTGATTTTCTCTGGAGCTGCAACAGTAAAAAAGATAAGCTTCTGCTTTGCATCCAAAATGCCCTGATGTTCCTACCATGATAGTTTTCCCCTTTTGCTTCTTGCTCAGCACCATTTGGTTGCAGGCTGGTTTGGACAGGCGCATATGAGCACACGTAGCCCAGAGGATTCTGATATCCAGTGGTGATAATAGACAAGGCCTCTTTTCCATTCTGGTTGCCACTGGTCTGTGACAGCTAGTGTTCTGGGCATGGTGAACATAGTGTTTCTTCCCTTCTCCATTAAATAGGAATTGCATAAGCCCGGAATGGCTTTGTTTGTTCCACAGAAATGGAGCATTTGAAATAATCGCCTTGCCATGCCCAAGCTAACAGGATTTACCTTCCATTATGGATCTGGAAGACATCTGAAAGAATAAGTTTACTCCTCTAAATTTACTAGACTACTCACTTAGAAATGACTTCACTGTATGAAAGAAAACAGTCATATCTGGTGGCATAACCTACCTAGAAAAGCTTTGATAGCTAGAAAGATGAAGGGTGAAGTATATTCTCCCTGCTCATAAAGTAGAATTTGAATATATGAAAATGATAGGCAACCTTATTTTATTTTTTGTGTCCTTGCTGCAAGTTTGGGGTCAAGATGGGCTTTAATCTACTGATCTTATGTCCTTTCATACAGTGTATATCCATCTATCCGTTGGCCGCCAAGAAAGTATCTTACTCTGGTCAGAGTCAGGCTGGAGACTCAGGTTTATCTGTCCATTCTTCCTTAGCCCTGGTGGAGGCCACATACTTGATTGTCACTTGGGTATATTGTGCTCTCCATGTTGTTCTAGGATGCTGACTTCTACAACTCACTTTTTAAAGTTTTTAAATTTTTCATGCTTGTCACATCGGGTCTTCATTGCTGCCCACAGGCTTTCTGTAGTCGTGGCAGACGGGGACTACTCTTCGGTGCAGTGCCCGGGCTTCTCACTGCGGTGGCTTCTCTTGTTGTGGAGCACACGCTCTCGGCACGTGGACTTCAGGAGTCACAGCACACAGGCATGTAGCTGTGGCGTGCGGGTTTAGTTGTTCCAAGCTGCGTGGAATCTTCTTGGAGCAGGGATTGAACCTGTGTCCCTTGCATTGGCAGGTGGATTCCTAGCTACTGTACAATTCAAGAAGTCCTACTCTTCACTTTTTAAAAGAATCTCAGTTCTGTCTCAGGTCAGATGCCCTTGGTTGAATTTTGCTTTTTTTGTTGTTGTGTTCTGGGCTTGGAGCTTCAGTTTGCAACCAGAATACCTCTGCAAGCTGCATGTTTCATGCAGTTAAGTCTTGGTCTCTTGACTTTGATCATCAAAATGTTACTGGATTGCTTTTGTCTCCAACTCAGCTGTTCCAGCTTCTGAGTCTGGCTTTCACTGCCTGCTCGTAGGCAGTGACCCCAGTTCATCTTCACAAGATCTGAGCTTTCCTTAAGGTGCTAGTCTCAGGTGTGGATGGGTCTGTGAAGGTATAAGACTTTAGGCTTGGAAGGATCAGGAAGAACACCAACCAGGTTTCACTATTTATTTTTCAAGTTTTATTTGGTGGCCTGATAGCTCACAATATAGATTTTAAAAAATTATTAGAGTATAGTTCATTGACAGTGTTGTGTTTCTTTTGTACAGCAAAGTGAATCAGTCATACATATACGTTTATCCACTCTTTTTAAGATTATCTTCCCATATAGATCCATATACAGATTTGAAGTATTGAATCAAGACTCCTAGAATTTTAGTTTATCTTTGTTCTAGCTCTTTCATTATAGTTCATTCACACCATCCCTCTATTCATTCTTATATCCAGCAATCCACATGATAGTTAACATACACTCTTGATAACTTCTAGTGTTTTAAACACTGGGGATAGGAAAAAAAAGAGTAAGACATGCACCTTTCCTTTGCAAATGACAAAACTAAAGCCCTAAGACCATCTGCTGTTTGCTGAGTGAGCCATACAGCTAAGATGTGGCAGAGTGAAGACCAGAACTCATTTCTAGAGTGATCTTCCCCACATTATGTAAGTCAGCTCTCCTTGGCTCTTTAGGACTCCTGTTTTCAAACTGCTCATAGTAATAGATTTCAATTTACCAAACATTTGTGTTTTGGGAGTATCATGTGGGTGAAGAATTAGAGAAAGCTGATGGAAACAGAATAGCTTTCACATTTAAGTTCCTTAGATAACCTGTCTGTTGCTTTGCCAAACATTCAGGTATTCTTATTTATTACAGTAAAAGTGAAAAGTATCTAATTAAAAAATTTGAAAGACACATGATGTATAATGAAGAAAATTAATGTAAATAATCATTCTACTACTCTTTTATATTTCCTTTGAGTAAACAAAATGAAGAACAACTTCATCAGCATATTCTATATATAGTTTTGCGTCCTGCCTTCTTTAACATTATGTAATCAGCATTTTCCCACATCATGAGATATTTTTCCAAAACATAGTAATTAATAAATATATGTTCTTTCAAAGTACAAGGTTTACTTAACTATTTTTGTGTATGTATTTAACTTTATTTTACATTTAGGTTTTTAAATAATTTTTTGCCCTATCACTATTACAAATCATGCCGAGATGAATCTCTTTGCAATAAGTCATTATAGATATCGTCATTATTTCCTTAGGACAAATTCCTGTGAGTGCTATTGCTGCATCAAAGGAAAAGAATGTATTAATGCTGTTGATGTGTATTGCCCTGGGTTTACATTTAACCCTTCCTTATGTCATTTAGAATCCAAAGCATTGAATCCGTATCTGAATTGCACCAAAGTATCTAGTATCTTGAGCTTAGGGAAGAGTACTCTTTGGCCAAATATTAGGCACAAAACTGCTTTCCGGGAACAAAGAGTCTGCCTGCAATGCAGGAGACCCAGGTTCAATCCCTGAGTCAGGAAGATCCCCTGAAGAAGGGAATGGCTACCCAGTACAGTATTCTTGCCTGGAGAATGCCATGGACAGAGAAGCCTGGAGAGCTACAGTCCATGTGGTTGCATAGAGTTGGACACAATTGAGTAACTAACACTTTGGTTTTCCAGTGGTCACAACTCCAGGCTCCCGATGTAGGGCCCCAGGTTTGCTCCCTGGCCTGAGAACTAGATCCCACTTGCCAGTACTAAAGATCTCACGTGCCGCAGCTAAGACCTGGCACAGCCAAATAAACAAATTTAAAAAACAAAAAGAAAACTGCTTTACAGCAAAGAGGTCCCCTTCACAGCTCAGCTTCCTGTTGAGGGAGGTTTCAGAGAAAAGATAACATTTGAGCTAAGTCTTGCAGTAGTTGAAGCTCAAGAAGTTGGAGTTGTGAAGAGGAAGTTGAATTTTCCTAGCAGAACAAACAGGGTGTTAAGAGAGAAGATTTTATTAAAACTATACAGAATTTGGAGTGCCTCTATTCCAGTGGTTAGAATATTTTGAACCTAAGAAATATTTTTTCAACCCAGATCTTCTCTAGCACATCAGTATTTCAAACTGATCAGTGGGCAGTCTCCAGTTAAATCAGACGGGGATGAGGGAGCTCAGAATTGGGTGTAGAATCTCCTTTTCTCAGCTTCTCTTGAACTTCCCTGTGCAGATCCTGAGACACACCTGTGAAACCCACGGTCTCTTTAAATGTCAAATTTAAAACCAGTTAGTCCAGTTTGAAGTTGAGAACACAGAGACAGAACATGACTTCCTCCAAGTCAGAACTGGTTCCAGAATAGTAGCCCAGTGCTTTTTCTCTGCCCTAAAGGAAATATTCCAGTGCTTTTATCCATACATACTCCTGTGCAGGTTGAAAGCTTATTTTTACTTTGTCAGGTTATGTGTTGTTGGAAGGCCTCAAGAGATTAATGTATGTATTAACTTATCTATAAGATGTTTCCTCAATCCATATGAACCATGTCTGACTGAGACTCAAAGGATCTATTAAATTATATCCAGATTCCTATTAAATCGTAGCACTAGCAGGAATACCTGGGCTCACCTTCTCCTTAACCCAAATTAACACCTGCTCTTAGTGGTCTCAAATGTAAGGCAGGTTCCTAAGGTGAACAAGCGACTGGGAAGACAAGAGAAAAGAAATTAAAATAAATGATAGAGTGACCTTCTCACACCACTCATGGTTTCTCAATTAACCAGGAGCCAGCCAGCTCCACGTTGCCGTTCTTTCAGTAATAGGTTTCACCCTCCCTTTTAATGCCAGCCCATACGGGTGCACATGCAGACACACACTTTGCTAATCAGATTGGCAGCAAATAGAATTAAAGCATTAAGGCAATTAAGCAATTCTTAGATAACATTTGATCAGTTCAAGGAAAATGCAAATCATGCTTCTTTTAGAGAAATAAGTTGATGAAAAGTCATTTTGCGTTCCATAATCTTCATTAACTTTTCTTCCAAATAAAGATTGCCATGTTTTAGGCTTTGAGCTGCACAGATGGAATGGAATTTTTTCCGTTTTTTGCTCTGCTCTGTTCATCCTTTTGTCACACATCACGTTTTTCTGCCTCACATCACGTTTTTCTGCCTCCACACTCTTTTGGCACCTTTAGGTGACTTACCTCCAGCGTCTTCTTTGTGCCTGAAGGCAAACTTTGTTAATTTCCTCTGACAGGTGATGATGACTCATGTGTCAAACACCTCCTCAGACCTTCCGTTCAGACTGCATCCTGGCAGCATTCTGAAATGATCACGGTGGGCTACTCTGCTGTATATGGCTGCGGCTCCTTCCTCTCACATCCCTGAGTTCAAGGTCTCTACTCTCTGACAAACCTGTGGGAAACACAGTGCTGCTCCCCAGAATAGGTGCTTGAAAGTGAGTGTGCGGGCTTTGCATTTCCACTGCTGGGTTTGTACGAGGCATCACCGAGGGTGCAGTCTGCACTTGCTGCTGGGTTCCACACCCTCATCGAGAAAATGAGGAGCCGGCCACCGCCCCTGTGTCCTTCACCCCAGCCCCTTTTCTGCTTTATCTCCAGTTGCCAAACCCGGTGGGCGGTCATCAGTTAAGGAGTCTTAAACATATTTGTATTTAAATCAGTATCTCCAGTGTTTGGCTTAAGGAGTTTTTGTTTTTGTTTTTCTGGTTTGATTTGTTTTTCAGTCTTTCTATTGATTATAATGAGCAGCCAGTCTTTATAAGACTTGAGTCTGGGGCCATATTGGCCCCCCCACGCCCACCCCATAAATTAAAGACTGTAACAGAGATAACATATAATCTGTCAATGATATAAAAATCACTCGGGTCCAAAAGATGTTACGATTTCCTTCCTTATAAAGAAAAGTAGGACTCTTACATGTCAGGTGATTTTTTTTTCGATCCCATGGACTGTATAGCCCACCAGGCTCCTCTGTCCATGGGATTTTTTTTTTTTTTTCAGGCAAGAATAGTGGAGTGGGTTGCCATTTCTTTTCCGGGGGATCTTCCTGACCCAGGGATCAAACCTAAGTGTCCTGCATTGCAGGCTGATTCTTTAACACTGAGCCATGGGAGAAGCCCTCTGTCAGGTCATTTTACACATAGACACATACACACAGGTATAGCATGTTGTATCATGCACGTGTATTCATGTCTGTATGTTTTTTGTGCGTTTTAATGTTTTAGAGGCAGATCAAATATGAGAGGCAGTTGTTGAATAACATTGTAGCCTAGGACATTATATTAATACGTCTCCTTTTCCATGATAAATAAAGTATTGTAACAAACTCTCATCCAGCAGGACACCTGCCTTCACTGAGCCTGTCTGCAAACTTTTATGAGTGTTAATGTATACACTAAGGAAGGACTTCCCTGATGGCCCAGTGGTTAACAATCCACCTTCCAATGCAGAGGACGTAGGTTTAATTTCTGATCAGGGAACTAAGATCCCACATGCCACAGGCAGCTAGAGCTGCTCGCTGCAACGAAGAGCCAATGCAGCCGAAATAAATTAAAAAAAAAAAAAAAAAACAGGAAAAAATGTAAATTCTTTTCAGGAATGTCACCAGTGTCTTTTCAGTACAATGCAGCCTTGCATGCGTGCTGATGTGGACTGTAGCGTGCCAGACTCCTCTGTCCAAGGGATTCTTCAGGCAAGAATACTGTAGCCATGCCCTTCTCCATGGAATCTTCCCAACCCGGGGATCAAACCCACATCTCTTACATCCCCTGCATTGGCAGACGGGTTCTTTACCACTGGTGCCACTTGGGAAACCCACAAAATAGCCTTGAAGTTTACTAATTCACTCGCCATTACATGGGAGTGGAGAACACATCTTTTTAACATTTTTTGGGTTCTAATGAGCTACTATTGAAGCCATCAAGCCAAAGTGCCACCAGTGTCTTAGGGAAGAGTGCTATTTTGGGAAGCAGTTGAGCTCAGTGTTCCAGGAAATATTTGTCATCTATTTGTTGCTGTACACATGGGCTAAGTCTTTAGAAAGACTTCTAGGGTGCACTCATGGAAAGTAGACACAATGTCCTCAGCAATATCATAAAACTGTATTTATTTGGTAAAGAAATAAGTGAGACTATAAAGGATCTTGGAAAGATCGAAAGGGGAGGTTTAATTGTTTTGTGTTTAACTGGCTCTAAGAGAAGCAACTTTTTAAGTTCTTAAAATTCTGATGGTTGGTCTTCTTTCATTAAATTTGTCCTCAAAGATCTTTTAGCTGTTAGTTAGAATTACATTTTGGACTTTAGGATAATTCTGTATTCCTTTTTTAAAAAATTATGTATATGAGCATTTAGACTATAATTCAAACTGACGTTTTCCATAGATTGGTCTAAATTGCATTTTATTTGTGTGTGTAGTTGTATTCATACTAATTTACTGGAGTATGAAGAAGGGAGGGAAAGTCAGCCAGTGTATTACATTTCTCTTCACAATGATTTCCTGATGAGTGTTTGCTTAAATGAGAGAATCATAGATGTCAAAGACTATTATTGGTTATGAGTATATAAAAAGTTTATCTTTCATTTTATAATTTGGTATCAAATTTCAGACTCGGTACTTTTGTTTAATTTTCACACGTCTTAGTGGCATGAAGTCTTTCAGTATGTATTGTTCTTTCTTACTGAGTTTCCATGGATCAAGAGTTTTTTGTTTTAAAATAAGGTAGAAAAAGAAACTTAAAATAGTCATCTTCCTGAACTTGTAAAGCTGAGCCTTTGAGAACATGAGGCATTTGTGAGCTTCTAAAGAGGAGACGCTGTGTTTTCTTTACTTCTGCCTCCATCCTACCTACCTCTCCATGATGCTATAATTTTATAATTAATTCTGTCAATATAGGTAATATTAGGCTTCCATTTTTTTAAAAAATTCTTAATGGATGATGACATTCAGATACCAACATACATTGTAAACTATCTGCCATACCAGTTCCCAAAAGGAGAGATTGACAGACACTTCTAATATTTATTTATGGAGCTCCAGTGTTTGAATGACACCCTGGAAACCAAAGGCATCGATTAAGTTTATAGACCCCACAATAAGTCAGTTATGCTAAACTGCACTGAATTCTGTAACTTGTTTTGGTGTTTTAGTCACTAAAGAACACCATTACCTTCAAATGTATATAATTACAACCGCCTGTATTCTTGAGTTAATTTAATACATCCTTTCCCTGTCCTTTCTGTCTTCTTAGACTTGATTTCTTCCTGCCCCTCGCCGATGTCCTCCCCACCATTCATTCATCCACCACTGTGCAGTGCACTCTCAGTAATAAAACCACCAGATTGTGTTAGGTGTTTGTTACTTCAGAGAGAGCTGAACCGGGGTCCTTGGTTAAGAACACAGATGATGTTGGTCAGTCCAGTCATTCTTGGCTCATCCTTTTTGTGTCCACAGCCTGACTTTCACTCCCCAGGAGGCTCCAGGAGAGAGGTGGGGGGGGGCGGGGGGCGGGGCTGTGAATGAAGGAGTTAGCTGTGTGTCTGCCCACACACTCATGGTGACTCGACCCAGTTCTCAAGAAGATGTTTCTTTTAGCCATCATTTCCATCCTGTGCTAATATATCCTTTCTCTTCACAAACTGTCTATGAGCCCAGACCTTGATGAACAATTTTCTGTGAGCTCCCCTGTAGCTGTGGGTTTATCAGTGAAGCTGCTTTCATGTAGGGGTGGATTCTTTGGGGACAAAATGCTTCTTTCCTTGAGTTCAAGGAAACCTGTGTAACACTCACTCTACATGGTAAAGGTGAAGGTGAAGTCACTCAGTCGTGTCCTACTCTTTGTGACCCCGTGGACCGTAGCCCATCAGGCTTCTCCGTCCATGGGATTCTCCAGGCAAGAATAGTGGAGTGGGTTAACATTTCCTTCTCCAGGGGATCTTCCCGACCCAGGGATCGAACCCAGGTCTCCCACATTGGAGGCAGACGCTTTAACCTCTTAGCCACCAGGGAAGAAATCATGGTAAAGGACCATGCAATGCTTAGTCATGCTGCCAAGTGCCCTGCTGTGCAGGAGCAGGCAGGCTAAGAGCCGTCCATCCACAGGCCTCCCCTCTCGCTCCCCCTCTGCACAATCTGTGCATTAGTAGAGGGTGACAGAGTTAGTACTGCCTTCCCCTCCATCTTATCAGGCTGGTGACTCTCCTGTCCTCGTGAGGCTTCTAACGTTCCTGTGATGCCTTTTCCTCCTCTGCCCTCCTCCCACCACCAGAGGCCCCAGGGATCTGTCATGGGCTCACCGTAATTGCTTGTTCAAGGACAGATGCAGTTCCTGCAAGGCAGATTGGAGATCCCTGAGTGAGTCCCACCGGGCAGAAGGGAGCTAAGGTTGATTTAGCAACTGGCAGATGCTGCAGTGGTACACACAGGCACACACAGACATGCACACACGCAGACACACACACACAGTCCTGTTGCATCTCCCAGGGCATCCCATAATCACCGCTCTAACTTCAGGGGTTTTCCTTCGGCCACTCTGCTCTTGTTTGATTTGCTTGCACAATAACTCAGAGGAAAGACACAGACTCTATCCATTCTAAGCCCCTTGTGGTGTACAGTAGTCTTAAATGGAACACACCCCAGAGAAGGCTATATAATTCAGAGATTTATAAAGGTCGCCTTATGGCCCCCATTTCCTCTCTAAGAAACGAGCCTTTCCATCTGCATTGCATATGGGTCCTTATTGCCAGAAGGACTTTATTGATATCCTATCCTGGACCCTTCTTTTCTTCCCTCTTCTCAAAGGAAAAAATACAAAACTGTCTTTTTCGTCCTCATCTCTTCTTTTTGACATACATACTGCCATTTGCTTTTTCTCTGGGGATGTGTGACACAGGAAGGGGAGGCATCGAGGGCTTCTTCCTGCTCTAACCATACTCTGTGACTGGGCCCCGTCTCTCATCTCTCGCTGCCCTAGAGGAGACGTTTCCCAGCCCAGCATGGCACCCTCCTTAGAGCTGAGGGCACGGCATTTTGGTTCCTCCCTGCAGTTCCGTGCCCATCACTACCACCGCAGACATCTGCTACCACTTCCTGCCTAAAGCAAGGGAATCCCAGCAAGTCACCCTGTGAGCAGCAGCAGGGGTTCCTGTTCTCACTTGGCATTATCCCACTATGTCTCCTTTCCTAGACTGTTATCATAAATCCCTGGAACTTTATAGCAGAATGGAAGCTTGAAGTGTTAGTCACCCCAATTAACAAGTGAAGAAACTGAGGCCTAGGAGCCATGGCTAACAGTGCTTCCTTGGCTGCCAGTTCCGATTTCACCAGCTCTGAACTATACCTCAGCACACCTCAGTGGGTAGTCTTCTAAGGGGATTGTCCCACAGCAGGCAGAGTTGCCCTGGGTTTTTCGCTGGTGGCCAGGGCAGTATTGGCGGCCTGTAGAAATCACCCATGAACTTTTATTTGGGGTGTGGTGCCATGTCTGAAGTTGGAAAAGTCTGAAGATGCTCGGTTCTGAGTTGAGTGTCTTTTGAACATACCCTCCAGACTTCTGACAGAGCACAGAGGAAAGAAAGCTGCTGTGGTGAGAGCAGGGCTGATTCCTTTTAAAAAGGTAATATGGAAAGACTGTCTTTTAATAGAAATTTTGGGTTTGCTGATTTAAAGCAGCAACATAGTTGCATTCTAGAGATTTTAGAAAATGTCAAAGAAAAAATTGCACTTATAATAAAACTGAGAGGTGATCACTCTTACCATTTTAGGATATAAGCACTTTAGTCTTCCTTCTCTCTGCATCTCACATAAACTTTCAAGGTCATTAAAAATTTTCCATAGCTTGATTTTTAATGACTGCACAGTATCCTGTTATATTGATAATGTTATTATTTGTCTAACTTGTTTTTAAGTATTTGAGTTATTTATTATTATGAAAAATGTTGTAGTGATTATGTTTTTGAATACATATCTCCTTGTGAAATTGTTCAGTAAAAGACGAGGCACTCTTTTCAAACGGTGCTCCTGGTTGTCACGTTTCACTTCAGTGTCCCAGTTTATGTTGCCATCAGTGACAAAGGAAGGTGCCAACTGAAGAGTCAGTGCTTTCCCTGTGTTTAAAAGACGTCTCACCATATAACAGTCAGTCCTTATGTATGACTTATAACAATGTTCATCCACATCTTTGCATTCATAAAAATAATGAATTTGGATTCTCTCCAATTTTCATCTTAGTAAAAAGGCACAGGTTCCATAAGAAAGTCTGCTTGGAATTGTATTGAGTAGAGAAATATTCTTTAATTTCTTCAGTTTGTGACACACAAACATTAAAAATTGGTTAAAATTTTTAATAATGCAGAGATTGGGTAGTATAACTTAAAAATCAAGCCACCTATGCTCATCTTCTTAGAGATGACCCTCTGCAAGAAAGACAGACTTTAACCTATACTGTGCAAACATAGAGCAAGTTTCTAGTTTTCTACCTTTTCATACTGCTAAAACCTCAGAAAATATGTGTAAGTCCACTGGACATATATTGTCAGATTTTGGGATATTCGTAATAAAAGAGTCACAGTTTAAGTGTAAAACCAGTAAGCAGAAGAGCACTGACTACATAATGAAGGATTCAGGATGGAGAAAATAATTCTATCAGACAACCTAGGCCCAAAGAAGCAAATGAGCACGAAACTTAGGCTAAGTTTCTTACAGCTTGTACAAAACATGGGGATTCATGTTTATTTTTCCCCTTTATAGCTTGCATTGTATCATGTACTGAAAGGAGATACTAAAGTTTATCAGAACCAAGAAATGTTTCTTTGTCACTAAACATTGAGAAGAAGTTGTAAGGAGACTTAAAACAACAGACAACAGATAGTATAATTCACAGGACTTGCAGAGAGAAAGAGAGCTAGGGAAGGAAGAAAGAAAGGAAGGAGGCGGAGAGAGAGATGGGTGATCCTTGTTCACTATTTTGTCTGTCAATGTGAGCTCAAGACATAAAGTTAGACACTAGGTTGTGGGTATTTGAAGACATTGCTCAGAGTAGCTGGACCTACCAGGTGTGTATGTCTGTGGAGGTTTGATTAGATATGAGATAGAGCCTGGAAAAATCTACCGCATGATCCTGAGACTGGTGATGCTCAAACCTACGTCCATCAGGGACTTCCTTGGTGGTCCAGTGGCTGACTCTGTGCTCCCAGTAAAAGGGGTCCAGGTTCAATCCCTGGTCAGGGAACTAGATCCCGGGCTCTGCTAGTAAGAGTTTGCTTGCCACCACTAAAGATCTCGCATGCCTCAACTAAGACCCAGCACAGCCAAATAAATAAGTAGAAAATATATATGTGTGTGTATATATATATATAAACACTTACCTCTATCAAAACATGTACCTCCATCAAAACACACTTTTCCTATGAGCTAAGACTGAGCTATTTCACCACCAAATGACTGCTGCCATTTTTCCACTGAAAGATTGGGGAAAAAAAGAACAAGTAAATGAGTAAAATTATTTTAGGTATGTGTTTTTCTAATACATATTTATGGTAAGCCATGACTTCTTACGTAATCAGGTAACAAATACCAAACGAAACAACTGTTAACTCTGGATTAAAAAAAAAAAAGAAGAAGCACTTGTTTTGAGGAAGACACTATCTTTTATTTGCTTTTCAAAATATGTAATATAATCATGTATTTTCTGAGTAAAATTGTTCCAATTTAAATAACAAACATATTAGGCGTTAATGAATATTCCATAACCATAAACGCAGAGGAGCACAGGATTTCCGGGTGCTCTGCCACATGAATCAGTCTGAAAGCCTTGCTGAGCATCACTGCCGGGTCTGGATGTACAAATATTCCTGACGGTGACTGGAAAGCTCTCCGTAGACTCCTGACCTTATAAGCAGGATCAACAAATCTGCCACATTACTTATAAAAAAGAAAGACCTCAAATGCATTCTTGTCCTCACGAAGGGCTTACACCAATGCTTTCAGGTAGTTATTAAAAAGTATAAGCTTGTGTGTCCACTAGACCCTTTCTTACATGCCAGACATATGCTCTGAGGTTTACAGCCAGTATTTGTAAACCTCACCACAGTCTTGCAAGATAGAGGGCATATCCTCCATCCTTCCTCAGTGGGGAAACTGAGGCACAGAGAGGTTAAGTGACTTGACCAAGACCCCAGGGTTAAGAATAACAGCAGAGCAGCTTAAGTCTCTTCTCTTCACCTGCCTTAATTCCTCTCTGAGTACTGCCTTGCAGTAATCAAGATTTCCAAAAGCAGTTTTGGGTCTGCACAAGTCCTTAAACAGTAACTTCATTGAAGTACCGTAAAATAAAGGATATAACCTTGGCCTTGACATTCTTAAGGAGTTAACAACTTAAAAAACAGCAACAACAACTGTGTTTACCTTTGAACATAACCACATTCTAAAGAGTCAATGAGTTACTCACAATAAGTCCCCTGGACAAGTAAATAAAGAAATCCAAATTAAGTAGTTTAGTCTTCTCTGTCTGCATGCTGCTAAAAATAATGTTTTGCTTTGACATAGAATTTTTGAGAGTTTTAGATGAGATATTATACCTAAAGCCTTTAGTTTAGCAACATAAATGCTTCATGTTTTGATGTCCGTAACCCATGGGCTGAAAGTCACGTCTGTCAATTGAGGGAGTAATAATTACAACAGATGAGAGGTTTTTACTTTCGGAATCTCCTACTTTTAATCTTTGAGGAACTATGTTTCAGTATCTTTGTTGATTTGTGTCCCCAGTATAGTTATTTCAAAAATAATTTTTTGAAAAGGACCTAAAATACATTTATTTGGGTAAAATTCAGTGAATATTCATTGACAGTGATTGAAACTTAGATCAGATTTATCTCAGGCTGATTTTTGCCAAGCTTTAAGAATTGTGTCTGACTAGACCCCCTGTGCATCAGATAGGGAGCAGCACTTGGGCTTCCATTCTGAAGAAAGAGGAAAGAGATGAGGGAGTTGTTGTGTAAAGCCCATGCGTTTTACAAAGTGTTCCCTAGGGCATGCCCTGTTTTGTCCATCTTAGTTCTCTGGCATGTTAGCATTTCTGCGGATGTGCTAGGAGGGCGGTGTCTTCCCAGGTGGCTGAGTGATAAAGGACCCGCCTGCCAATGCAGGAGATGCAGGGGACGCCATTCAGTACCTGGGATGGGAGGATCCCTGGAGAAGGAAATGACAACCCACTCCAGTATTCTTGCGTGGAGAATTCCATGGACAGAGGAGCCCAGAGGGCTATAGTCCATGGGGTTGCAGAGAGTAGGAGATGACTGAGCAACTGAGCATACACACACACACACACACACACACACACACACACATTAGGAGTATAGAGAGAATATATCCAGCCTCAGGGGTAAAGTTTAGAATATTTTAAGAGCAAACTTATCACTTTGACTCCTGCGTTATCCATTTCTCAGATGGAGACAAGCTGAGAAAGACTTATTTTTAAATACTGTAATAACACTAGTTGATTAAAAGTACGATTAAAATTCTTCTTAGAATTAGCCCATGGATTTTCCTTGAAGTATTGAGCTGTGATTATCAATAAATTTTGCCAAATATTGTCACTACAGCTCTTATGTAGTGAAGAGAAGAATTTGGTCTAAAATGAGGCAAGCCATTTAGCACGTGCTTTACATAGATTAAGTGCTCCATAAATATGATCTATTCTTTAGAACGGTAGTTCTCAAATAGTGTGTTGAGGCACAAGTATACACTTTCTCAGACATTCCCTGAAGTATCTGACTTTATATTTTTTAAAAAATAATGTTCTGTATAGCTAAGCATATAGATGAAACACACTCTGATGTTTCAGTTGGCTAAAATAAGAGGTGAGAAGCAAAGTGTATTGTCAAGTCCTTGCTTGCCAAGTGGGGAGATTGCCTCTTGGGTCAGTAGGAGGAGGGCCCTGAACACTGATCAGAAAGGCGTATGTTCACAGAAACACTCCAGGTGGGCAGTGTGTTAATTAGCACTGCTTCTTACAGACCTTCTGAAGACACATGGCTTTGTTACTGTAACGTCTTGAGAACTTTTGCAGCACAAGGATTCAAAAGTGCTTCTGAACCATCATTTAAGAACTAGTGGGATAAATTCCTGTCTGTGGGGGAAAGTGGTTTATTTCATATCTTATACCTCTATACTGTATTAGTAAACATATAGGCTCAGAAAAACCCTTTGTGAGACCTTTAGACTAGAGTCTAAATGTGTTGGTGACATTTTCTGAGGACCAGGTTTTGTTTTGTTTTAAATTTATTTGCACTGAGTCTTAGTTGTGGGCATGGGATCTTAGATCTCTGTTGTGGCATGTGGGATCTTTAGTTTTGGGATCTAGTTACCTGACCAGAGATCGAACCTGGGTCCCCTGCATAGGGAGCAAGGAATCTTAGCCTCTGGACCACGAGGGAAGTCCCTACAACCAAGTTTTGAAAGTATGAAAATCAGAGTGTCTCCAAGAATGCCAGACTTCTCTAATACAGTTAAGTCAAGAGCGGCTTCACTTTCACTTTTCACTTTCATGCGTTGGAGAAAGAAATGGCAACCCACTCCAGTATTCTTGCCTGGAGAATCCCAGGGACGGGGGAGCCTGGTGGGCTGCTGTCTGTGGGATAGCACAGAGTCGGACACGACTAAAGCGACTTAGCAGCAGCAGCAGCATGAAGGCATAGAGGGGGAAAAGCAGGGCATTTGAGACAAGATTCTATACCTTACATTTTGGCCCAAATCCTATAAATTTACTCACACAGAAAACATGCCTTTTTATTTCCATTTGCTATGACTTGTGTCTTTAATATCATCTTGTTTGAAACAACACACATCACATATCTGAATATTGTTCAGACACTCTGCACTGAAGACTCAGATCACTTGAGGTGATGGCAAATACCATAATGAACACAGTAGGAAATCCTTATTCTATTGTATGGCAATTGGTTGGAACCCATGAATTACATCTAAAATACTATTTCTATACAGTCTTAAAAATAAGGGACTATGAAGGTTTATAATTAGAGTAAAACCTGTTAAAGTAGGTGCATCACTAGAGAAAGAAACCATTATTCTTTCAACCCAATCCTGTTTCATAAACAGCATATTGACTGTTTAGTAATTAAGAAACTTGGCTCATCTTTACAGTATGTTGCCTCTGTTCCGTTTTGCCCATAGATCTGAGAAGGGAGAGGTAAAGTGATGGAGGAATTCAAGCTCTGAGGCAAACTAAGTTTACATTTGCATTTAAGGATTCTAGGAACTCAAAGAGTCAAAGCTATGGTTTTTTCCAGTAGTCATGTGTGGATGTGAGAGCTGGACCATAAAAAAGGCTGAGTGCTGAATTGTCGCTTTCGAATTGTGGTACTGGAGAAGACTCTTGAGAGTCCCCTGGACTGCAAGGAGATAAATCCAGTCAATCCTAAAGGAATATTCATTGGAAGGACTGATGCTAAAGCTGAAGCTCCAATACTTTGGCCACTTGATTCAAAGAGCCAACTCTTTGGAAAAGACCCTGATGCTGGGAAGGACTGAAGGCAGGAGAAGGGGACGACAGAGGATGAGATGGATGGATAGCTTGTGGGATCTCATTCCCTGACCACAAGTTGAATCCCGGCCCCCTGCATTGGGATCAGAGAGTCTTAGCCACCAGACCACCAGGGAAGTCCCTTGTTTTTTATTAAAAATGGAGGGTCACTGAGCCTAGATTTTGCCTTACCATTAAAAAATATAAATAAATTCAAAACACAGTTCCTATAGCTCTCCCTCTCCAAATTCATGTTGTAAGCTGCATAGTATGTTTATATACATTTCGCTTCAACTCACCGGCTTTTCTAAAACTTAGGTTGGTAGCTTAGTGCATGATGATTTTCAGCCTGTTGATCCTCTTGGCATCCCACACATGGGAAGGGCACAGGTCCCTGTCTCGTAAATGTGATGATGTAGTGAGATGATGCAAGGCAGAGTAAGTGCTCGGGTATTGCTGTCGTCATTGATATAACTTCATCATCATTATTAACTTATTTCTCAATTCTTTGTCCCCTTTCTGCACTTCCAGCGATATCCTGCTCCTTATTGAAGGAAATGGCAACCCACTCCAGGATTCTTGCTCCAAAAGTCCCGTGGACAGAGGAGCCTGGTGGGCTACAGTCCATGGGGACACACAGAGTTGGACATGACTTGAGTACACAGCATACAGCACACGTAGAGCCTTTAGGAGAACTCCTAAGAGAATCAGAATAAGAAAGTTCCAGTATTTCTTCAGATTTTCCCCCTTTTCTGTTTGTGGTTTACAGTGGTCCTATTTGGGAGATACTCAATCACCTTCGAAGTACCCGCTGCAGCTTTCCTAAATTCGGGGGTTTGGGCATCATGATGGCGGGTAGAAGAGAATGGGGTATAAACAAACGGAGTATCACACGTCAAGTGGAGGTTTGGGTGGGCCTGTAAATCCCACACTGGGTAGGAGGACCCTGAATTAGAACTCAAAGACTAGGTTCCGGACCAAGATGAGCGACATCTTCTGAGCTTCTGTTTCCTTGTCAAGTAGGTGCTTTGGACTAGATCGTCTCAGAGGTCCCTTTGTGCCTTTCCAACTGCCTCATCTGTACTGTCCACGTTTTCCAGTTTGTATACGTTTAAAAAGCAACCAGGTCAGATGCCAAAGTAAATCTTCGTCAGGGTCAGTCAAACTGTTGCAGAATTTCTAAGTCTCAGGATGTTCTTTTTTCTTCCTTCTCTGTGGAAGGAAGCCTTCACTTCCAGGCTCCCTAGGAGTGAAAGACAAGAAGTCCATCTTCTGTGTTTTGTCAGTTTAAGTAAAAAGAACTTTTACTTCCATTTTAATAATAGAATCTTTGTGTATTTAATATAGGCAGTGATTTCGCCTCCAGCTGAGTTTAGATTTGAAAAGATGAGAATATTAAAGCTTGTCAGACAGCCTACAAACCAATTAAGTATTTCTAAGCTGACAGAATGTAAGATAGAGTTCTTTTTCTTTTCTCCACCAATACCCCGCCCAAGTATAAAAAATAAATTAGATAGACCTGATACTCTCTTTGAAAAGGTGGTACTGAAAGTAGGTAATAAGAAAGACGACTCCACAACGAGATGAATATGTAGGCCAGAAATTCAGACAAAAGCACTTCAAGGGTCTTAGAACACAGCTGTCCAGGAGAACTTTTGTTAGGATAGGAATGTGCTCCTCCATCCAGTCTGGTGGCCACAGTCATATATGTACCAGTCACAGTCAGCCGTTTAAAATTTTCATTGTAATTATTTTTCATTTTAATAACCACCAGTGGCTAATGGCTTGGACAGCACAGGACAAGAAAACAATAGATTTTGACCCATTTCCATGTGTCAGAAAAAAAAAAAAAAAACAGCCAAAGATCACGAGATGTTGTGGATGGCTGATTTGGAACTAAGAGAATGTCTGAAGAGCTCTTTTGTGGAATGCAATCAGATTTATACCTTGTTGTTCCAAAGGAAAAAAATAAGACCACTTGAGAGTAATTGCAGGGCAACACATTTAGGCACAGCATAAAATTCTTCCTTACAGTTAGTCATATGAAATTATAATCAGATGTCTTAAAATGTAAGGACATCCCCCAGCTCTGAGAGTACTCAAGGTCAGGTTTGGTGACAGTGTGACAGGGACCTACAGTTTCCTTGTCAATAAAATGAAGATGATAATACTTGTCCCACCCTCCTCCCCACAGGCCAGTAGGTGCACTAAGAATTAGATGAAATACTGTTTTTATAAGTGCTCTGAAACTACCAAGACATTTTATTAAGCATGACTAATACTAGGTTAAAGACAGCGATTAAAGGATTTTATGTACTTGGAGTCACCTTAAGGCTGCTTGTTCGGAAACAAGCAAGAAGATTCTCTTTAGGATCCTGCACCAAAACCCCACAGTTTTGACAGTAAATGTGCCTCCCCCGTGATTATGGTAAATGGCATCTATCATTCAGTTGTTGATCTTAAATTCTTCAGTGATTATTTCACCCAGAAAGGATGCTGAATTTGGCACTGCTGCCTTTCCAAAGACCCGGAAAATTCCTGAAAATAAGCAAATGGATGCCCTCACAGTACTTTTTTCATGGTAAATGCCCTCATCACAGAGACACCTGGTTCAGGCTTGTAGCATCCATCAGCCTTATACCCTGCTGGTTCCTCCTATTGGATGTAACAGATTCATGGAAAAAGGAGCCTTGTACCTAGGTAATGTCACAGCAGTGGCCTGAAATTGCAAAGAATTTCTACCAGCCTTGTGAACCAGGGCCTGGCCTGGAATGCACTGGCCCTGCTTATCCTTCCACGGAGACGTGGGAGGGGCAGAACCGGGATGTGGAGCTCAGCCGCCCAGTGGTGGGGATCAGCCTCTCATAAAGAATTCCCACGAAATTCATTAGCCGCATTTTAGCACCAGAGCTGGCACCTCTTGCATCACAGGAGTGATGGTTCAGAAAGGTAATGATGGCCCTCAGGTCGTTATTGATAGACCCTGCTTTCTTTTTTAAGCAGGAGGACATTTCCTTGTCCTTTTCTCTTGTTAAAATGATAAGAGCACGTCACTCTCATTAGGATGTAGCCCCCCCAGCCTTCAAGGACATGAGGGGTTTTCCTTCCTTTTCCGCTCTCATTTTCCAGGTCATCTCATTCCTACATCTTGAGCAGACAATTATGTACTAATAAAAGCTACGAATAAGGAAGGCTAGACAACTCCCAACTTATACCCTGGCATTAGGTCCTTCTCTTCTGTATCCTTCTCTGGAGAGTAATGATACCCACCTGGACACAAGCCAGGGGAATTAAACTTCAGCCCCGATTCACAGACGGCTGCCTTCGTTCATGGCGTGTGTGAGCACGTAAACATTCCTGCGTGTACTTTGCTGTCAGCCAAGGTTGATGCGCACATAGGTTAAATTGGTGGAGAAAATCAACTCATTCTCCCGCTGCATCTGATACAGATTTCTAAGTCTGGCTGGGCCTTGTGCTGAGTATTCGCTCATCTTAACCATCTCTACAGTGGTTACCCCAGACTTCATCCTCTCATCTCAAATCCTCCACTCCAGACTTTCCTACCACACCTCATTGTCTATAGATAGCCCTGCAAGAATATCCAGGATGTCCAATAAGATCATGCTTGACTTCCACCTCCTCCATTTAACATGTTGTGTCAGAATCATTATTCATGTTTACATCACTCCCTCTGCTGTCAGCGCAAAACGTGCTCTTCCTTTTCCCAAGGTCAAAACCATGTTCTTCAGCCAACCCTTACTGTCTCTGCCATGGCTTTGTCACATCAATCATTTCTTTCCCTTTGTCTTATACCCACTATCTCCTTCACCACTTCCTTCCCTCTCAGCATATGAACTTGAGCAAGTCATCTCCATCTTAAAAAAAAAAATTAATCATTCCATTTTGAGTCTCTCCCCTTCAAAGTCAAGACATTTTATACTCGCCGCCCTCCGTTCTTCTTAACCTCTGAGTGAGTATATTACATCCTCTTGTGCTAATTACATCATTTCTTAACATCCACCAATGACTTGCTAATCACAAAGCCCAGCTGAGGATGGCAGGATTCTGCGCAGCTGATTCCACGTTCCCCCCTTGGAGCTCTCATCCCATGGTTTCCCTGATCCTGCCCAATCCTCAGTCTCATCCTCTTGACTGTCTTTGTCAGGTTCTCCCCTCTTTCTCATCAAATATCTAAGAATCCGTGTATTAATAGAAAATGTTACCTAATAGCATGGCTGTAACATTCACCTGTATAGATCTGAATCAAACCCTGCCTCCACCTCTTACTGCACTGTGGAAACCTGAGTAACGCTTCTCAGTACATTTCCTCATACTTTTGCAGAGGGTTGTGAGGATAAAAGTAGCAGACACACACCAAGTACTTAGCACAGTTGCTAGCTAACTGCCTCTCACTTTGCCTCTTTTTTCCTCCCACCACCCAGGCCCTCACTTTCCGCCTTTATCTTTTCTGCTCCCGGTCTCCCCTCTAGAGCTCCAGACCCACATCATCAACCACCTGCTGGATGCCTTCCTCAAATAGAAAGCATCATTTCTTGCACCCAAAGTTAAGTTTCTCATCCCCTGGCTTGGCTTGAGAGCCTCTCAGGTTTGAATCACACTAGTTCAGTCTACCACCTCTTCTCTCTCACTCTCATATCCAGCCATTCAATAAGCCGTGCACATTCTAGCCCCCTGATTCTTGGGTCTGGAACTTCCTTTTGATTCTAAAAGCCACAGTCACGGTTAAGACTCCTTTCACCTCCAGCTTAGATTATTGTACTTGCCTCCGAAAGAGTCCCCTCTCTCATTCCCCTGTAAACACTCTTCCTAAAACGGTGCCCATGAAGTCCCTCATTCCAGCTCAGATTGTACACTGTGTACTTCCTGTTACCGTTTACTTTGAACTGAAGTTGAGCCAACCTGTGGGTGAAGGAAGAGCAGGAGAAATGGTCGATGCCCTGCACAGAGTTAGAACTCACTAAATGCTGCATGTACTGTAAAATAAAGAAAGTCAGTCATGCAGTGAAATGTAAGGCCAGAAGAACTGTTTTGATGATCAATAGTTGATTAAATAAAACTTAGCTCTCAAAGGATGTATCCTCAGAATTAGTCATGAAATAAAATCTATAACTTGGTCATTCTTCACTTGAGGCCTATCGGAAGAGGGGGTGGCTTGGCTGATTAAGAGAGGAGAGGACCTCAGCCGAGCATCAGCAGGCTGTCTGCTGCTCCCACCTGCCGGAGCGAGCTCACCCTCTGCACACTTCTCCTTCCAGCCCAGGCTGAAGGGGCCAGTCTCCATTCCCGATACGGACTTTTTGATCTTGAGACCAACGTGTGGAGCTTGAAAGGCATTCCTTGCCAAATGTAGTGCAGGACTGAAGTTGGGTCCCTGGAAGAGCCATGTACTGCAGGTCTTCTGGGGACACGAGAGAGCACACTGCTGGTACCTGGGTTTGTCTCCCTCCACCCCCACTATGCCTTAGACACTCGCTCCCACCCCTGACCCGCAACACTCTGGGCAAGAAAACAGTGATGTTTCTGCACCTGGCAGCATGTGCTGTGTGGGAAGTGGCCAGCGGAAGGGGGTTTGATGTGTGAGTGAAAGGTCCCCCAGGTAACACCACTGCGGAGTGCTTGATCTGAAGCTGAGAACTCACCAGGTCATGCTGGAAATGGTTGCTGCTGGGCATGGCTTTCATCCTTGTTTATCTTCCTTTTTAAGAAAACCCTTCCTGAAGTTTTGTCGCGGGGCGGGGGGGGGGGGGGGCGGGTGTTTGTTGTTGGATTGTTTTTTTCGTTTGTTAGTTTTTTGGTACAAATGGATATTTTTTTCCTGAGAACGAAAGAGAAAATGTGTGTGTGTGTGTGTGTGTGTGTGTTTCTGGAAGAGCATTTGTATATTCCTTTGTATCGTCTCTTGTCACTGCAGGGCAAGGTCGTTAAGTAACCTTTTGACACAGATTGTGAATCTTAATGAATTCGTCACTTGCATTGGGAAAGAGATGCCTGTTCAAAGAGTGGGAAACATTTTCTTTTGCTAGCAATGTCAAGATGAACCTTGTATAGAAACTAATAACTAATCTTTTTATTACCTACTGTGTGTTAGCTACCATTTTAAACACTTCGTGTATTAACTTAATCTTCATAGAATCCATTATTGCTGGTTTTTCCGGTGGTTTGAGGAAGGAAAACAGAAGGACGTCAAGTCTTTTGCCTGAGGTCGTACATTTAGTGGGCTTCCCTGGTGGCTCAGAGGGTAAAGAATTTGCCCGCAATGCGGGAGACCTGGGTTTGATCCCTGGTTTGGGAAGATCCCCTGGAGGAGGGCATGGCAGCCCACTGCAGTATTTTTGCCTGGAGAATCCCATGCACAGAAGAGCCTGGTGGACTACAGTCCATGGGGGCGCAGAGAGAGTAAACGAGAGACACAGGCCTCAGGCTCGGGTTCCAGCGCCAGCAGTGTTCATCCTGCTGCTTTTCAGCAGGCTGAAAATGATTACTGGGCACGAGCGTGGAGCACTGGGTTAACTAGATGTTCCCAGGCTGGCACCTAGGACATGGCCCCTGCCTTCAGGGTCCTGCTCTCTGGTGGTCAGAGGAAGGGGCTGAGGCTGTCTTGTTTATTCATGTGTCTCCATTGCTGGCTGCAGTGTCAGGCATGTACATGGGAGGCAGTCAGTAAGATTTTGTTGAATTTTGAATCCATATAGGCTCCAGAAGGTTAATTTAGCTTATGGATGATGAAGATTGAATCATGATCAGTTAACAATAAAGGGGAATTTGAGACTTCTAAACGTAGTGGTCACGACATGCCACCTTTAGGAACACCAGCGGGAAGATAGTTTGGCACCAGTTGGATCTCGGTTCTTACCCACTGTGGTATTTTTAAAATTCTTTCCGGGGTTATGTGGGGGCTCCCTAGCTGGTGTGTGGTTTATAAGTCTATTAGTTGTGTCGTGGGGCTTCCCAGGTGACACTGAGTGGTAAAGGATCTGCCTGTCAGTGCAGGAGACATGGGTTCAGTCTCTGAGTTAGGAAAATCCCCTGGAGGAGGAGATGGCATTCCCATGAATGTTCTTGGGAGAGAATCCCATGGACAGAGGAGCCTAGTGGGCTACAGTCCATGGGGTCACAAAGAGCCGGACACACACATGTGTGTCACATGAAGATTTTCATGCTACAGAACCATCAGCTGCACTTGTTGACATGACGCAATGTCATGAAAGAGAGGGTGGCTCAGTGAGGGGGTCAGAAATGGAAAATTATGGACTCAAAGGTGAGACATGGAACAGAACTGTTGGGGCCTGGAGGACAATTAAGACAACATAGTAAAGACTGGTATGAGGAGCATGAGCAGAGTGGAGACACAAGAGGAGGAGGAGGAGGCATGACATATTGCTTAAGCTTCACATCAATGACCTTAAACCAGAGACTTAAGACTTTTTAAATAGTGGCCCTGTGGCTTACCAGTTGTCACTTCAGGTTGACTGCCTTTTGATTGGGAAAGGTTTGGGGTCCACCTCCACCACTCCCATGTCATTAATCCTCAGAGTGTTTGGACCATGAGTTCTGGGGTGTTCCAAGACAGCATGGATCAAGGGGACGGACACTCATGGCTAAAGGGCTGCCTGCTGTCATGACGGAGGGCTTCGTGAGTGTCGGCAGGTAGGGTGGCTTTACCAGAAAGTGTTTAGAAAAGTGAGACCCAGCTCCCACTTCTCACTCAAACGCTTTACTGCCATCTTCCTCTCAGCAAAACTGAGCATTAGGTGACCAGTGTTTGGTTTGAACTTTGGTTCTCGTTTGCATGAAAATGCATTGTGCCTGTGAGTGCCTCTTCAGTGCTGCTGGGACAGAACCTGGGTGTTTTATGTGCTTCCAGGAAGATGGAAGGTCCTTGCAAAAGTGGTTTCCAAGGAATAACACAACACTTTAAAGATTTATAGAACAAGTGTCCACTTCCAGGTTCATTTAAGTTTTACAAAACATTTCTGCTTCTGCTTTGCCATGTCAGCAAAAGAGTCTGGGATTTAAATGAATAAAACCTGGTGGGACATAGTAAAGCACACACACAAAAAAATATGGAGCATCAAGTTACTACTGAAGGGAATATTAAGGCCTAAGTGATCTTCTCACTGATGCCTCCTGAACAGAAAACTGCTTTAATCTTGAGGCTCTGTGTTTTTGAAATAAGCTGAAGGATTTGTGAGCTGGGGGATCCTGCGAGGGGTATCCACCAAAGATAATGATCACGTTTAGGATCTGCACTTTTGTTTTTATGAAAGGAGGCAGATGATGGCACAAAACAGAAATGTTAAAAGTACCTGACCCTCTTTCTTTCCTTAGGAGTTTCTCAATGCAGCTAACTTGGTGAGATTTTTAAAAATAAATACTTTTGAGTACATCATGAGATAGGATATGTTAGGGTGAGACAGAGAACAGTAATGGAAGTCAGGAAAACCTGTAGACATTAAAAAGAAGTGTTTGCTAAGTCGGTCCTGTGTTTACTCTTGTGAGGATTTTAGTAAAAACAAAATATCATCTCTACCAAGTTCAGAAGGTGTATTTTCTCTGTCTTCATTCATTCTTCTTGGTTTCCTCAGGACCCAGGGCACCTAACACCTTCAGAGCACATGTCCCATGAATGAGTGGCTTTGGAAAGAGGCTCTAAAAAACACTACAGCTCTTAATCAGTTACATTATCATGCCTTTATCCTGTTTTTCCATCTAACTAATCCTTTGAAAATTGCCCTGAGGGAGCTTTTATTTTACTGAAGAATTTAGACAAAAGAGTAAGTAAATGCATGAATAAAAGAAAATTATCTCTCATTCAATCCATAGATGAAATTATCCTAAATCTGCTCATTAAGACTTGTTGGGCTGTGCTTTCTATACCACTGTCCCTAAGTGCTTTAATCATTTATTAATTATTAAACCTCCCCTGTAGCTTAAGGAAGAAGGGAGGCTTGATACCAGTTTGGAATGCAGTAAGTTTTTTTTTTTTTTTAATTTTCCTTAACAGCTACATGCAGTCAGTTAGAAACTGTACCCTGTTGGTACTTTGTTTTACTGAGCCTCAGTCTAAACTGTAAATTAAGCCCAGGAGGTTACTAGAGCATCATCTTCAGGAAACTCCTAGTGTCAGAAAGGGGCATTGTGCATTCAGCCCCAGCATCATCCTGTTACATTTGTGTACCAAAGAGAAGCCTGGCGTTCATAAAACCTGGCTATAACTACACAAGCCACCTTCACATCTGTGATGGAAATATTCTGAGAGTGAAGTTCACTTTCACTGAACTTATACAAAAGCCAGACTTACCAGCATGTATTAAATTTGTCTTTATTTTGCATCATGGCATTTAAGGGAATCCCTGGGGGCAGCTTAACTGGATCTGAGAGCCAGAGATTTTATTCATTTGGTAAACATTTGTTGAACTCCCACTGTGTGCTGTGCACCACCAGGGAATAAGACTAATACAGTCTCTGTTCTCAAGGAGTAGGTAATCTAGCATTTAAGTCTGATATGAAAAGCTAGCAGACGTACAAAGTGAGAGGCTGGGTAGAGGTAGTGGCCTTAGGAGAAAGGGGAAGAAGAAATAGTGGGCCAAGGCTGGCAGCAGGCGGGCTCCAGATCCTCTGGGAATGATAGTGTTAGAGTGGGGAGAAAGCGTTTTGAAATCTCATTTCAGCATCCAGGAGGGGAAGGCGCCAGTAGGATGGGTAGGGGAAAAGGAGTCAGGGCAGTTGGGTCAGTGTCTGGCCTCCTTCCTAGAATGTGATGACAGGGACCCCCAAGAATCAACAGTGGTACCAGCTGAGTGAAGACAGTCAGGAAACATCTTGCGAGAGCTGCCTTAATTTGGATCCTTGCTGGTGTATTTTAACAAAGTCATTTACCATATAAACGACTAGATACCATGACAATACAGGCAGAAGCGCTTAGACTGGTGCTTGCTATCTAGTCATTAAGGACTTACCTAGGGCTTCCGTGGTGGCTTAGACTGTAAAGAATCCACCTGAAGTGCAGGAGACTCGGGTTCGATCCCTGTGGGTGGGGAAGATCCCCTGGAGAAGGGAATGGCAACCCACTCCAGTATTCTTGCCTGGAGAATTCCAGACACAGAGGAGCCTGACAGGCTACAGTCCATGGGGTCGCGAGGAGTCGGACACAACTGAGCCACTAACGCTTTCACTTTTTCAAAGGAGATACCCAGCTAGAGAAGGCAGGGAAGGTGCAGCAGCAATTCAAGTCCAGTATTGTGTAACACCTTTGCTCTTAACCAGGAAGCAGTCATACCTGCTTTAATATAGAAAGTCCTTCCAAACATCCCAACACCAAGTTTCCACTTTTTTTCATATTGGAATAGTTTTGCATTAGGTCTCTTCTCCCCTCATTTTCTTTCTCCATAAATTTGGCAGAATTCCATAGGCTTCACTTAAACATCGTTATAAGTGATTGCAGTGCTGTTTTAAATACTTGTGAAGAGAGTTAGGAAGCATATGAACTCTGATTTTTTGTGTGTCTATTTCATTATTTTTAAAGAATCCTGATTATAAGCCACCAAATTGATTTAGTAGTTTGGAGCACCTTTGAGTGTTCTCTCAGACACCAAATAAACAGTATTTCCAACCACAGTGACCAAATCAGGCACTTCCATGTTTGAAAAATTTATAGGGTAGAAAGAAAATGTATGTGGCTAGATAAATATCCAGGCTGTTGGGACATGTCTGAAGTGAAACACTAGTTTCCTGAAACATATTCACTAAACATACTGCTGTGTCACAAAAAAAGATTACTCTCAAGAGAATTTATTATGATATGTTTGCTCCCCAGGAGTATTGCCCTTAGTTTAAGGGGCATCTCCATATTGAAGTCATTTGTTTCAGATTCTGTTTATGAAAATGAAATGTTCCTTTGAATCTTGGAAAACTTATTTGGTCAGTCCAATTAAGAAAAAAAAAAGAATTTTGTATTTAGCATTCTAGTTCTGATATTAGAAGGGGCATTCAATAACTGTAGAAAATTCAGAGGTTACTTACAGACTGAATTGATTGTCTTGTTTTAACATTTTGACTTTCAAGAAGATTTATCAGCCAAACTTCTTTACTTGTATAAATTTCACTTGAGTTTGGGACTTTTTTTTTTTTTTAAGGAAAAAAATTCTTTGTAGGGTAATTGTTATATGTATCATAGTGTATTTGTGCAGGTGAGACTTCCCAAATCTTGATAAAACTGAATTGAAGGGAATGTATTTTGAACAAGGCTGATCTTTACTGTGTAAACGAGCCTTCATAGTGTAGTGTAATATCTCTGCAAAGCTGTGGAATTTTATCCTCTGCATTCTGAAACTGCTAGATGCTGAAGTTTCAGCTTGATTCATGTGGAGCCAAGAGAAGGCAAACACTTACATGTCAGCCTTATATCCAGGCAGAGATGGTCACAAAATGATGGCTTTTGCGATGTAACAAAATGCCTACCAGAAGTCAGGTGATTTGTTGTTGTTTTCATTTTGTGTTCTTCTCTACTGGTGAGTGTCTATTTAAAAGTGAGTGAGAATCCAGCAAGATAAAAAGCGTCACACATTACTTTCTCCAGGGGATCTTCCCAACCCAGGGATCAAACCCCAGTCTCCTGTGTTGCAGGTGGATTCCTTACCATCTGAGCCACCAGGGAAGCCCACACTTTTTAAAACCGAAGAAATATGGCCATGTTACTGAGAGAAAGAGACGGTCTAGCACAGGGGTTCAAGGTGATACCTCCTCAGTCCCCACCAGCTGGATTTGAATCCCACCACTACTATCACAATGCAGTCAGCCACCCTGTAGATACAAATTCTTAGGCAGCAGAGAGTGATCATCAAATGAGTCCATGCAAATAGATTGTCCAGTCCCCAGACAAGACACGGACTGTGGGCATCAGCCTGACTGTCACATCCAGGCAGCCTGGGGCTCAAAGGCCGCAGCAAGCTCAGGCAGATGGCAGTTCTAGAAACAGCCTCATAGGGGCGCCTCCCGGCAGTCATGGTCGTGGGAGATGGTAGAGAGCCGGGTCATGCTGAAGCCTTGTTCTACTTCTTTTCCGGCTATGCTGCAGCATGTGAGGTTCTAGTTCCTCAATCAAGAATCAAACCTGTGCGTTGTACAGTGGAAGATCATAGTCTTAACCATTGGAGTGCCAGGGAATTCCAGCCTTGTTCTGCTTCTGTCCAGGGCTCAAAGGATAGCATAAAGCCCTGATTTTCTTCATCTTTTTTGGTGTAAGAACCTTACATGTATTGCTTTCGTTTGACTTGACTCTAAGCTCAGGTTCAAATGGGCGCCTCCCAGCAACATCACCCTGTCCTTTCCTGGCTCACACCAGTGAGAACCATCCTAGAGCTGGAGTGGGAGCTAACCCCACAGACACTGAAAGTGGAAGCGAGGTTATTTCCCAAAGGAAAACTGGAGTATTGTTGTATCAAGAAAATTGAAAGAATGAAGTGACAGAAACAACAGATGTCTATACAGAAGTGAGGATTGAGCCGAGGTTGCTTGGTTCTCCAGTTAGCATTGTCCCAGAAAAAGGTTTGCAGAAGACCCAGGTTTGCAGGGGAGGCTGGTGCACAACCCAGCTCACAGGCTCAGACAGGTCAAGTCAGCGGAAAGGAAACAGACATTGGAAATAAATAATAGTCATTGGGTATCTTATACCATACCAGGATCTTTACATGTGTGGTCTAGTGTAAGCCTCAGCACACCATGAAGTAGAACTGAGGATTTATTAGGACTGGCGTTGAGCATAAAGATAAGTCTGGAGTCACCCAGAGCTTTGGGTGACCCCAGGGCAGGCTGAGAAAGCAGGCCTCATAGAGGCTAACATGGGTGCTGCTTGTGGTTGACAATGAAATTCTTCTTTTGACCTAGATGTGAAGTGATTAATTACTTTGGTTGTTTGGAAAGCAGTAAAGCCAGAGAACCATGCCACGGTCTCGATCTTGCAACCCACATATCTTATTTTTCAACAATGGAAAATAGTTTTTAAGAGATAAATGTGACTTCTGTGTGCCATGTATATATTTGTGCCACATTTAATTTCATTAGCTGTGCTATAACATAGCTGTGCTTATTTAACTGTTTAGACCAGATGGTAAAGCTTTCTGAAGAAAAACGGTTCCACGATGAAATGGAACGTGTCCTGTTGACATAGTTACAACCACCCATTTTCCCAATTAAATATAGGTGATTCAATAAAATGGACAGTCTTTTTCTCTGCCACCACTTCTAGCTCAAAACATAAGGGAGAAAATATGCTACAAAGTGGGGAAATTGCACAATTATGGGGGATGGCACAGGGTGATAGGAATAGAGACAAGCCTCCCCTCCCACTCTGGACGAAAGAGGGGCTGTTTCCTGATACCTAGGTTTGGCTGGTGACCAAGGGAAGAGGCCTTGGCTTTCTTAGTTATGACCAGTCTGAAAATGGACATGAACATTATGAAGACTAGCCAGTAGCTTTTGAAACACCATGTAGAGCGTTGGCTTCTGAGTTGAATCAAGTGCAGAGGAAACATTTGTGTTGACTCTGGGCAGATGAGGATGCTGCGTTTTATAACTTTTCAATCAATACAGAAATACGCCAGTCAAATTAATGTTTGTGAACAAACATCTGATGTAGCTATTACTGAAAATATTTCTGTATTTCTTAAAGAAAAGATTAACTGTAGGCAAGATCACTGGAGATGATGACAATGATGGTCATCACTAGAGATGATAATAAGTGAGACATTCTTATGGAGAAGTTGGGAAATGAATGGCACCGGACCACGTGGAGAAATTTAAATGAAGCAGTTGCTACGTGTACATTTTTCTTAGCTAGCTTCGTATTGCATGAGTGAAAACTTGCAGTCATTCTCACTCTCTCCTTGTAGAGAAGTTGAAAATTTGAGAGTCAGAAGCACCCAAATCCTCTCAAGGTCATCCTTTCATTTTACCAATGACGAAATAGAGGCTTAAAGAGAAGAACTCATGCACCTTAAGAGAAATTAGGGCAGGGGACTTCCTGGTGGTCCAGTAGCTAAGACTCCACGCTTCCAACGCAGTGCGCTGGGTTCAATCCCAGTTCGGGGAACTAGATCTCAAGTGCTACAACTAAAAAGATCCTACGTGCCACAGTGAAGATTGGAGATCCTGTATGCTGCAGCTAAGATCCAGTGCAGTCAAATAAATAAATAAAATTTTAAAAGAGAGAGAGATTAGGGCCAGGACCCAGTTGTCTCTTCTCCCATGACTGGCTTTGTTCCTGATCCAGTGCTAAGAAGATGATGGAGAGAGTGGGGGGTGGGGCGTGACCACGTGAGGGTCGCCTGCCCTCGCTGCTGGTCACCCAAAGCGGCTTCACTTCTGTCTGTTTCATATATTGGGATCCCATGTAAGAATTTATTTAAAATACTCTTCTCAGGTAAAAATGTACGAAGTTCGAAACCCGCTATCCTCGACCACAGGTGGGCGTGTATGACTCCTGCCCAGCGGGCCTTACAATAGGGGCTTCTCCGTATCTACTCTTTTCCTAATTCATATGACAAAAATCAAAGTGAAAGTCGCTCAGGCATGTCCAGCTCTTTGCAACCCCATGGACTATATATAGCCCATGGAATTCTCCAGGCCAGAATACTGGAATGGGTACCCTTTCCCTTCTCCAGGGGCTTTTCCCAACCCAGGGATTGAACCCAGGTCCCTGCATTGCAGGTGGATTCTTTAGCAGCTGAGCCACAAGGGAACCCAAGAATACTAGAGTGGGTAGCCTATCCCTTCTCCTGCAGATCTTCTCGATCCAGGAATCGAACCAGGGTCTCCTGCATTGCAGGAGGATTCTTTACCAACTGAGCTAAGCTGAACCAAATCTTGTGGAGAAAGAAGGTAGAGTAAGGAAATGTCTCAGGGCAGTTGACTGCTTATAGACACCATAGAACATTGTCACCCTACCTCTATCCCAGTTAGATTTGGGAAAATTGGACTTGGGAATCTGAATCCGGGATGTTAGTCCCAGCTCTGCAGGGAACTGCTGTTTGACGTTGCACACTGCCGGTAGACCAGTTCAGGGAGCCATCAGTCCCACCCGATAAAGGAAGTAGGCAAAGACAGCAAACCTTGTCCAGCTGCTGCAGGAGAGAATCCAGGCAGGGAGAGAAACGCGGCCTACCTTGAGCCCTTCAGCACCAGCCACCTGCCTACGTGGACCTTCACTCCGGGCCTCCTCTCTAAAGCACCTCTGCTGGTGACTCAAAAATCTAACTGTTCTTTTGACATGTTTTACACTTGATTCCTTTAATCACTAAGTCTTGAGCTACTTTCCCTGCTTTTTGCCCTGTGGGTGGGGGCCAGCCTCAAGTTCAGCCCAGCAGGCTGATCCTGGAGAGGCAATCATGGTCCCCAAATGGACTCCTTAGTTCCCAAAAGGGGCCTTTCTCGGAGGCTCCCCAGGGGCTGCGGGTGTTTTCTCCCAAGGCTTCCTGATTGCCTCTCCACCCGGCCCCAGAGGGATCTGATTGCAGCTCTGCTTTCCCTGGGGCCTTTGCTTGCTTTTTACCCACTTGCAGCCTATCTCCTGAAGGCCTGATTGGCCTCTCCACTTCTCCCAGGGCATGGAACTGTTCCTCCCCTCTTCAGCTGCCTCAGCCATCTAACCTCTGCCTGCCTGGTTTCTAGGTTTTCCCTACTGCCTGAGTATCCCAGTGAACACAGGTACATGCACACACACACACATACAGCTCATCTTGAAAACGTCTCTGCATCTTTCTCTCAGCACTGCTTAATATCATCCCCACCTTCTCCCAAACGTAACTTCCCACACTAGCCAGCCAGGGCTGAGATAGCCATGCCTTTTTCTTTAGTTTACTTTGAACTCATAGAAGAGGCCCAGGTATATGTGCTTCTCACATTATCTAATTTATCTGAACACAAGGCGCATAGCTGCTTCTAAGAGAGGAGATCAGTTTTACTCTGTGGTTTCTTTTAGCCGTGTTGGAATTTTTTTCTTCCCGACCCAGGGATGGAGCCCACATGTCTTAATGTCTCCTGAGTTGGCAGGCAGGTTCTTTACCATTTGCACCACTTGGGAAGCCCAAGATACACAGGTAGATTATGTAATTTAGGATTTGGATGTTCTGGGCATCAATCATACTGTGTCCTTCCAAACTTAATAAAGGTATAATTGGTCTAGGTCATCTTTCTGTAGGAATCTCTACAGACTGCTCTTAGAGTAGTCTGTTCCCTTCTGCTCTTAGACCCCGTCTTATAGTATGTTATCGACCGGCCTGCATTTTTCATATAACATTTGTCGTTTAATTTTCATTTTGTTCCTGCTCATATCCACATAGTCATCAGCATGGGATGACTATGGTGACGTCTTTTCAGCCTGAAGAGGAGACACTGGTATTTAGTCAGCCTCTACAGCCTCAATGGAGGCGTCTGTGGTTCCTCAAGTCTTTTTAAATATTGAGAAGAGCTCCCTGACCCCCAGTCAACTCCATGGACCCTTGCTCCCAGGCACTGAATTTAGCAGTGGTTAGTTTCTGTCTGAATACCATGATGAGAAGCTGCATTTAGGATTTTCATTTGAAGGGTTGGACAGCAAGACCTTCTACTCCATTGGATTTTTAAAATAGGCTAATGTTTTCTACTCCAGAGAACTGAATGCCTTTTAGGTAAGGAAGCTAAAATGTAGTAGGTCAACTTTAAGATCACTGTGAAGATTTCTGTCAGAAGCACTTGTGTATCTGTTGGGAATAAGCCAGGGGGCTAAGAACCCAGAAGTGACAGAAAGGGGCGAAAGTGGCAGACCCTGCCCCCAAGGGGTTTCTATGTAAGAGATCAAATAAAGTGTAAATAAAATTAATGAAGTTCAGCAGCAGTGAAAGAGTTTAAACCACTAGTTTGTGACGATTTCAGAAAATGAGAAAGGAATTGATTTCTTTGTTTAAAAAAAAATAGCTTATTGAGATGAAGTTCACATAACAAAGTTAGCCATTCGAAGTGAACGATTCGGTGGCACTTAGTGCATCTACAGTGTTGTGCAATTACCTGGTTCCAAAGTATCCCCATCACTCCAAAGTGCAACCGCTTATCTACTGAGCAGTGTACTAAGTCCTCTCTGCTCCAAGCCCCGGGCAGTCTCTGATCTCTCTTAAAAGCTTATCTATTCTGGATATTTCATATAAAGGGAATCATGCAATATATGACCTATTTCTGTGCTTTTTTGCTTAGCATATATTTTCTAAGTTCATACTGTAGCATGTTTCAGTACTTATTTCCTTTTTATGTTGAATAATTTTCCAATATATGTGTTTACCATAGTTTTTTATCCATCACTGAAAAATTTGGGCCATTTCTACCTTTTGGCTATTCTGAATAGTGGTGCTATGAATATGTGTGTACATGTACTTGTATGAATATCTGATTTCAGTTCTTTTGGTTATGCACCTAGGAGTTGAATTGCAGGGTCATATGGTTAAGTCTGTGTTAAACCATTTGAAGAATCACTAAATCCATAGGCTGAATCTTTTGGGGTCCCTACCAGCAGTGAGGGTTCCAGTTCCTCTACATCCTAACACTTGCTCTTTTTCTTTGTTAGCTTTCTTCTGTTTTTTTTTTTTTTTTTTTTTTTTAAGTAGCCACCTTAGTGGGTGTGAAGTGATACCACGTGGTGGTCTTTATTTGCATTTTCCTGTTAATGACAATAGCATGTTTCCATGAACCTGCATATCTTCTTTGAAGAAATGTCTATTCCTGTCCTTTTCTCACTTTGAGTTGGGTTCTCTTTTTGTTGTTGAATTGTAAGAATTCTTTATTGTTTATATTGACCCCTATCAGATCCATACTTTGCGACTTTTCCGCGTTCTTTAGCTTATGTTTTCACTTTCTTGGTAACACTGTTTGTTGCAGTTTTTAATTTTAATGAAATCCAGTTTATCTGGTTTTCTTCTTTTATTGCTCATTTTTTTATACTATGATTAGGAATCTGTTGCCAAATCCAGGGTCCTAAGGGTTTACCCCTATGTTTTCTCTTAAGAATTGTATGGTTTTAGCTCTTATATTTAGGCTGATGATCTATGTTGAGGTAATTTTTGTACATGATGTAAGGTTGTGATCCAGCTTTTTTTTTTTTTTTTTTTTTGAACACGTGGCAATTTGTTGAAGGGATTCTTCCTCCTCATTGAATAATCTGGGCACCCTTGTCTAAATCAATTGGCTGTAGATATTTGTTTCTGGACTCTCGGTTCTGTTCCATTCTTCTGTATGTCTGTCCTTATGCCAGTACTGTACTGCTTTGATTATTGTATTTTTGTAGTAAGTTTTAAAATGTGAGTCTTACTAACCTTGTTTTTCCTTTTCATAAGTGTTTTGGCTATTCAGGATTGGCTTTTCCATTTCTACCAAAGACCATTGAAATTTTGATAGGAATTGCATTGAATCTGTAGTTTGCTTTGGGTAGTACTGACATTTTAACAATATTAAGCTTTCCAATTCATGAATATGGTGTGTCTTTCCATTTACTCAGATCTTCAATTTTATAGTTTTAGTGTGCAAGTCTTTTACCTCTTTAGTTAAGTTATTCCCTATCCTTTTGGATACTGTTGTAAATCAGTAATAATTTTAATTTCATTTTTGGATGGTATGTTCCTGGAATATGGAAATACAACTGATTTTTGTGTGTTGGTCTTACACCTTGCAATTTGGCTGAATTCATCTTATTAGCTTTGAGATTTTCTGTATACAGAATCATTTCATCTATGAACAGAGATGCCTTTTATTTCTTTTTCTTATCTAACTGCTCAGGTAGAACTTCCAGCACAGTTTTCAGTAACAATGGTGAGCATAGACATCTTTGTTTTGTTCATAATCTTAGAGAGGAAAGGTTTCAGTGTATCCCTGCTGAGTATGAGGTTAACTATGGGTTTTTCATAAATGCTCTTATCGTGTTAAGGAACTTCCCTTCTATTCATAGTTTTCTGAGTGCTTTTATTATAAGAGGGTGTAGGATTTTGTCAAATGCTTTACCTACACCTGAGCTTCCCAAGTTGGCACTAGTAGTAAAGAATCTGCCTGCCAGTTCAGGAGACCCAAGAGATGTGGGTTCAATTCCCAGATCAGAAAGATCCTCTGGTGTAGGAAATGGTACCCAACTCCAGTATTCTTGCTTGGAAAATTCCATGGGCAGAGAAGCCTGGCAGGCTACAGTCCATGGGGCCACAAAGACTCAGACACGAGTGAGCACACACACATTGCCTACATCATTTGAGATGTTTTTGTGGTAAGTAGAATCTTACAGAAAGAGGAGAATGGATTAATAGAAAGAGAAATGTGAAATCTGGAGAAGTAAGTAGCTAAAGTACAGCACTAGGAATGTGACTAGTATCTGCAGAGATTACTGCACAATCTACACTCACTGGAGGAGAATAGAGCAGAGCAGAAGACTAGATGACAAGCCTGGAAAGGACGGATTCTGAGAACACTAGGAAGGACCTTGAATGCCAGAAGACCTCGCACTAGTGGAGCTTCTTAGGGTTTCTGAACCCAGTGAACTAAGAATTGTGACAGCTCATTTTTTCTGCGTGTCCACTTCTACTTTCGACTTTTTCATCCATCTAACTAACATCTAACATCCTTCCTTTTTAATTTTGGCAGTGAAGTGTCACATACACTTGATGAATAAGGAAATACTGGATTTCTTCAATACCATGTAATGAATCTTATGATTTTTAAAATTTAGGATAAATAAAAACAATATTGTGAAGTAAGCCAACTCTTTGTGGTGGTTCGTTTCTAGTTATGTACAGGGACAGACCTGGTAACAAGCCAACAGCTTTTGTCGGGACTGTAAATTAGACAGGAGAGAAGAACGAGCTGCACATTCCTAGCTCCCAGCCAAGGTTCCTGAGATTTCTGCCAGCCCTCTCGCAGACAGCAGCATGGTTCCTCAGCTGTCCTTCTAGTCAGAGAGACAGATGGAACCTCAGGGGCTTCCTGTTCACGCGTCTCAGAATTCAGAGTTGTTATGATGTGTGGGCTTTAAAAATGCCACACTTTAGGGAAGCCGCATTTCTGCATCTCAGGCTTTCTTCTATTGAGCATGTGTTCCTTTCCATCTCTGTGGCATTAGTTTTTGTTGTGTGTGCCTCCAGGGTCCTAAGGATCCCAGGTCCCTGGAATCTCAGCAGAGGATGAGGTCTGGTTCTGCTGGAAGGCGGGCTCATTAAGTTTACTTGAAATTTGCCTTCCTGCACACTCTCCTGCCTGGTTCTCAGGTCAGCCTCGTTCCCTCCCTCTTCTTGTTTAGTCAGTCACTCTCTTCTCCAATGGGCAGTCATTTCCTGGGACTTTGCTCCCTCCAGGTAGTGGGCTTTGACCTGAAGGCCAGCTTGTCTATGTAAATGTCCAGTGTGTATCAGAGATGTGACTATTTCGCTCTTAAACCAGGTGCCTCTGTCCTTTCTAAGACCTTTCCAGCATACTGTTAACCTAAGTGCTAGGGGCAGAAGACCCCAGGGGCACCTGATGCAAATGTTAATGACTTTTTCATTAGGACACTTTATCACAGAATTCCAGCTGTTGGTGTCAGCAGGTGACAGTGAGGCCTCTCGGATAAGAAGAATATGAAAAGCAATGGAAATCAGAAATGGAAAGAGGAATTGGATTCAGTCATCAGAAAACTATTTGACATCTAAATTTTAGCCAGTAGTGGATATGGCTGCATGGAAAATTCATACACCCAGTGTTGCAAGGTCATAATTTCCTTATCACCATCATCAAGCAATGTTGATGAGGAAGCCAGTTGTGCATGACTCTGTATGCAGCTATGCAATGATACTTCCCAGGTAAATTGCCTAGGGTATGTAAAGTGACTGACACTTGGCAGTTAGCACAGTTCTTTAATTGCAGCAAAGCAGCTGAAGTAAACAAATCTTTGAGAAAGCCTAGAAGTAAAAAGTCTAAATTTTGGAAGCAAATCATGCTCTTTCATGTTGCACATCATGGCATCATCGAGTCAGCGGGCATGAGTTTGAGCAGACTCTGGGAAATAGTGAGGGGCAGGGAAGCCTGGCGTGCTACAGTTCCTGGGGTCACAAAGAGTCAGACACGACTGAGTGACTGAACAACAACACATTACACAAAGGAATCGTTCTTTCTTAAAAGACTCACAGACTTTTATGCTGGAACATCTAATACCGATTTTATTTTTCTTTTTGAAACAGTTGGCTTGCTAACAGAAAATCCTTATAGGTTAGTTACCAGAAAAGTTGAGCAATATAAAAAGAGTATCTAAACTAAAAAGGAAAAGCCATCGATTCACCCCAGCCCACCAAACATGCTTCCACTCCCACTGGATGACCACTCTTAACATTTCTCTATCGCCTTCCCATCCTCCTTTTAAGTACAGATATATGCATGTGTGTTCAGACATTGCTTTAAGTTCATATTGATACACGCATATGTTTTCTCTGATTGGCTTTGCCTGCATGGACGGTTACGGCTGTTGTTTAGACCTGCTCCCCTTATTCTGCCTATTGCAGTAGGAGTAAACTTACTGATCACTACTTTTGGCTTTACTTTTAGATGACTGATTTTTATTGGTTTTAATGCCACAGCCAGTTAGCCTTTATGTTTTCACATTCAGAATTTGTTTCTTTTGTTTGGGGTGAAAATTATTTCTGCCACCAAGTGCCCATTTGCTCACTAAGAATGCCTTTGCTGCTGCTGCTGCTATGTCGCGTCAGTCGTGTCCGACTCTGTGCGACCCCATAGACGGCAGCCCAACAGGCTCCTCTGTCCCTGGGATTCTCCAGGCAAGAATACTGAAGTGGGTTGCTATTTCCTTCTCCAATGCATGAAAGGGAAAAGTGAAAGGGAAGTCACTCAGTCGTGTGCGACTCTTAGCGACCCCATGGACTGTAGCCTACCAGGCTCTTCTGTCCATGGGATTCTCCAGACAAGAGTACTGGAGAGGGATGCCATTGCCTTCTCCAAGAATGCCTTTAGCAGAGGCAAAAAGCACCAGGACTGCCTCTCTGGTTTTTACAAGGGACACTTACCTCTAAGGCTATAACTTTTAACTGAATTAGATTCAGGGTCATATTTTTCAAATGATAGAGATCTGTGTGACCATCAAGATGCTATATGCTCAGTAAAACACTAACATATTCTCTTCTGTGGCTTTTCCCTCAGAAGGTTACTAATCTGCCTCAGTGTCTTCTGTGTCAGCCTTGTTTTGTTTTGAAGTTTACGATTTGTTCCTGGACATTGTAAACCCTGTTCATTGACTATGGGGTTGACTACTGATTCAGAAATCCAGTCCCTGGAGACGTAAAGCTCAGCAGACATGCACAGAGTGGGCCCCTGCTTTTGCTGAAGTCCCTCTTCATCTCCAGGAACTGAATTTTTCATGCAGTAATTAAAATTTGTAGGTCAGGCCTCCCATGGCACCGTTTGCTGCTAATGTGGAAAAGCAATGATCAGATTCGCTTATGCTGCTCTTCACTGAGCTGAGACTTAAAGGATGAAGGGTGACATTTTCCCCCATTTTGTAAATTAATGCCATTGATCTGCCTAACAAGAACAAAGTTAGGCTTCAAAATACCAAATGATAAAGAGATTAAGACTTTAAATGGCTTTCCAAAAGGCAACCTCTATTGTAAGGCTCCAAGCTGACTATTGAACTTTCAATTAGAATTTCTAATAGGCTATTGACTTAAATGGATAAAATGTTGCAAGTGATAGCTTTCAAGATGACAAAGATTGCTTCTTACGTTCTGCAATATTACTTGATGTAGCGTATACCATTCTGGAAGGTGAATAAGCAGAATAATAAACTGTTAGCCTGTCTTTGTAGCATGTCAGCTGCATCTGTGGTATAGTTTTTCTCAAAGATGAATGAATGCATTTTTTAAAAATAAATGTGTTTTGAAATGCTTTTGTGTTTTCTAACCATGAGCTCCATGAAACCTTTCATGGCATGGAAATCTCTTAGTCTCTGACACTGTGGCAGTGTTCTTCTTTCATGAAAAACAGTCCGTGTGTGTGTGTTTCTCTGTGCCCACAGGCGTTCATACGTGCTTGCATGTATGTTCATAGCTGTGGCTCCGGCAGCCGTGTTGTCTGTCGTTGCTCTCTGCCTCAGTTTACTGTTCTTGGAAGAAACGATTCTCCTCCCTGATGGACTACCAGGGAAGTTTGACTCAGTCTTGGCCTTGTTATAAAACACTAGCTCTAATATATTTTTTCCAATACTAATTTTTCAAAGACCAGCTACCTCTTCTAGGATAAAGGGTTAATATTATGCTTATGTTACAGTGCATTAAAAACTCTAATTAAAACAGCATTACGTTCCCATCTGCCAATCTCCAGTAATCTTCTTTAATTGCAGTAATTAAACTATATTTACATGTTCAGAATACTTGTAATTTAGCAAATTGCACTCTCTGCTCTACATTTAATCAAACAACCAGTTCCAGTATATTTAGTGTGGAAAGAAGTAATTTCAATGTTTTGATTACTATAGCAGATTTGACAGAGTAAGTGCCCCTCTAGTAGAGGGCTTGAAAGGGAAGGCAAACATGAAATACAGTCATGGTTTTGATTGTCATGTGAATGCCTAATTACATGTTGGAGGATTAACTATTAAAGGGTATCATGGTTGCACTTGATGTTTAGATACAGCCAATATTACAGATAGCAGAGACTGTCTTTTAGGGAAATTTGACAAAAGAAGCTAAGTTTTCTCTCTAAAGGTTGGGAGATCATTGGAAATTGTCATGAAAATGCTGCCTGAATTGTATAATTGCCATTGTGTCTCTTGCCTGTGATAGCAAAGCCTGCTGTGTGAGATGATTATTTTAGTCTCCCCAGCTAGCGTCTGTGCGTGCTCAGTCGTGTCCTGCTCTTTGAGACCCCGTGGACTGTAGCCCGTCAGGCTCCTCTCTGCACGGGATTTTCCAGGCAAGAATATTGGAGCAGGTTGCCAATTTCTTCTCCAGAAGATCTTCCCAGTCCAGGGATCAAACCCATGTCTCTTGCATCTCCACCATTGGCAGGCAGATTCTTTCCCACTGTACCACCCGGGAAGCCCTCTCCCCCACTGGAGTTCAGGAGAAATTCAGTGAGTGGCATCACAGGGAGATCTTCCTGACGATGGCGGTTCAGGAGTAAGTCTCTCCACGTGTTCTTTCTTTTGTGTTGTCTCTTTCACTCTGGAGAAGACCCAGGGTTTCCTGGAAAGGCCCTGTCAGAAGTCAAGCCTTTTTCTTTCCTGTCTTTCATACTGGACCGTTCCACCTAACTCATCTCCATAGCCAGCCCCATTTCTGCTTCTCAGTTCCCTCATTTTATTTTTATTTTATTTTATTTTTTTGTGTGTGGTAAAAGTCACGTACTATAAAACATATTATTTTAACTATATTTAACAGTGCAGTTCAGTGGCACTAAGTACATTTACATTATTGCACTACTCTCACCATTATCAATGTCCTGAATTTTTCACCTTCCCCAACTGAAACTGTCCCTATTAAACACTAACTCCCCCTCCCCCACTCCCCTCCCCTCCCCTCCACCCACCCCTCCCTACCCCCACCAGCTCCTAGTATCTACCAGTGTACTTTCAGATTCTGTGAATTTGACTCTGCTAGGTACCTCATATAGGAGAAGGAAATGGCAACCTACTCCAGTACTCTTGCCTGGAAAATCCCATAGACAGAGGGCCCTGGTGGGCTGCAGTACATGGGGTCGCTAAGAGTCGGACACGACTAAGCAACTTCACTTTCACTTTTCACTCTCATGCACTGGAGAAGGAAATGGCAACCCACTCCAGTGTTCTTGCCTAGAGAATCCCAGGGACGGGGGAGCCTGGTGGGCTGCCGTCTATGGGGTCGCACAGAGTCGGATATGACTGACGTGACCTAGCAGCAGCAAAGAGTCGGACACGACTGAGCGACTGAACTGACTGAACTGAACTGAATGTTTTAATATATTGGAATGCATTTTTAAGGTTTAAGTTTCCTCATTTTAAAAACAGAAATAATGTTGTGAATATTGAATGTAATCAAAGAAAAACTCTCTTCCTCACCTTCAAAGTATTTTTGTTACTGTTACTACCTAGTTGCACCACTACAATAGTTTGTCTCATTATCTGTATAAATTTGACAGGGATATTGGGTATTGCCATCACATCTCTGCTTTCCAAAACAACATGTCAGGTTTTTCAACATAGAATTTGAAATAATGTTCTCTCTTCTAGTAGCTTCATTGTAGTTAGATGATGTTAACAGTGTTTTCTAAAATTTGTATGTCTCCTCACTTCTGGGCCATCTATTGTATTAATAGGGATTATGCATTAATGAAAATAAAAAGACAGCCTAGCACTGCTATTGAATACCAATGCTCAACCTTGGTTCTTGACCATGTGAGAAGAGTGAAGTACTGAATTGTTAAAAATGGTATGTGGGGGTGAGAACCTGAGATTTTCTTCATGGTTCAGTTAGTAACTTGCCAGATGATAACAACGTGTTTCACTTCTTTAGCTTTTATATTGTTAGAGAAAGAGTAGAGAGTAAGCCTTGGACTTAACTTTCTTTTTGGCTCATGGAGTAGTCACTTACATGAAAAACCTTGACCAAAAAAATATTGGACTATAGACTATAGACTATAGACTGTCAGAGAAGAACATTTGGTTCAAATCCAGACCCATTTCTGTGTTAAACCAGTGAGAATCTAACTTCTGACCGACCAGTGACTTAATTATCTTTTTTTCTTCCTGCTGCCTTGTCACAGAGACTCTGATTAATTTATGATGATTATTTTAAAAGTGTATTGGACAAAATTAAGCCTTATAGTGAAATTCAAAGCAAAATACTCAGTTAGCTGCAGTATGGATGGTTGGGGGTGCTAGAGATGCTTTGAAAGGAAAAGAGACATAATTTGAAGTTGAAGTCAGGGCCAGCAACGATTGAAATGCCAGTTCTGTCACTTAGCTGTTTAATCCCAAGAAAACCAGGTGATTTTTCTGAGCCTCTAATGCCTCATTTATAAAATGGGAATAAATATATACATGGGAACCTCACTATTAGTTTTTCTCTCCCATTACCTATAATGTGTGTTCATGTATGGTAGACAGACAGACTGACACACACACATACACACACACACCATAATAAGTTAAGAGTCTTTGGAATAATATATGGTTTACAGTGCAAAAAAAGTATTTTTAAGAATGTAGCATAGCTGTCAGGAGAAATATGCCTAAAGGGTGAGGTATACCTAGAAACTGAAATTTCCAGATTTTTCTCAAACCTTCCTATAACCATTTTTTTAGTCCCTTGTTCTAACAAGCACTACTTTCTGAAATTGTTAACAGAAGACACAAGTGAAGGATGTAAATCTTGCTACTTTCACACTCTGCTTAGAAGTGCTGTTGAGCAGCAGAATAACCCCAAGAAGGCCCTTTATCTGAACTTTATCTACTCATGTTATGGGTAATTAAGAAGGGACTGTAGGGAACACACCCACATAGCAAATAACATCTCGGCTTGCCAGAGGTTGCTAAAGACCCAGAGTTCAGTTCTCATTTTTGACCCTTATTGGAAATTCAGAAGTTAAAGTCAGCATCACTGTACTGGAACATGTGAAACTTTGTCTCCTTGAAAACTTTCTACCTTGGGGTTAGGGAATGGGCACCACAGATACAGAGAGAAGCTCTAGCATTTAATTCCAAAGCCAGAAATTCTGACATTTACATTTTGCTAATGTAAAATGTTCACATGTCATCTTGCAGCATATAGGGTCTGGGCTCTTGCCAATAGGACTGCAAAGTCTTTCTAAATAAGTGTTTTTGGGGTAGGAAGGGTGTTGAGCTGCACCCTGCATTAATATTTCCTTAATATTGTTCTTTAAATGGACATATTATGTAAACACATGAAATTCAGAGCCCTCCTTTGAATTTCACTTTGCTGAGAAAGCATTACTATAGCCTTCCTCCTAGTAATGTGGCTGATTTTCTGTTTTCCAGTGTTTACTTATACTGTATAATGTTTACCATATAATGAGTTTATCATATAATAAGGGACCCTGATTTATTAGCTCTTCATTACTCTCATTCCATCAGCTTCCTGATAAATGCTATAACCCTTGGCAGGGACGTGTGTCTCAATCAGGTGATATCATTGCTTTTTAATGAACTCTTCCTCTCAGAGTAACAGCGTCACATGTGAAATTCCTTATCCTGCATTATTAACGGGCCCCAGAATAAAAGGCACAGAGGCCCTGAGAAGGTTGCACTGAGAAATGGGGCAGAATTCATTACAGTTCAATACACTGCTAGTTAGCAGTCTTTGATCTATCGTATTTGCCCTTCCAAAACAGCAAGAAGGCATGGGCAGAGCGGTAGTCAACTCTGTCTAGCACGTGTAGGCATTTCCTAAGTGCAGCCTCAGTTGTCTAATGCCCAGCCTGACTGCTGGAATTTAACACAGTGACAAGTTTTTCAGAGGGGGCATAAAAAAAAAAGTGATATTTTACAACCTGAGAAGTTAAGCACTGAGATGGTTAGGGCCCAGCTCTCATTAGCTGAATGGTAGATTTTTCTAATTAGTTCTTTCTAGTGCAGTTAGCACGAAAGAGTCTAATCACCTCATGTGAAACCAATCTAATGCTTGGCGAAGAATGCCCTTGGCTTCTCTTTCAGACTGGATCTTAGGATTTTTCGGTTTACCTCCTTACAGAGTGGGATGTGCCTAGTGAGTGTTTATTTAAGGTGTGAGCACATATCTGCAGAAGGGGCAAGACAAAACCAACTTGTTGACTCCCAGTGGAAGGATAGCTGGAGAAAGTGCTTAGAAATCGTCACTAGTTGGCAATCATCAGTGTAATGACTTCAATTAAAGAATCTGTTTTCCTTGATAGCTTTCATTTACAAGTTTTTGACTGGGCCCTGGCATGGCCCCGGTTCGTCATGGTGGCACCTCCTGAGGGCACGAAACATGTTGCACGTTAGACTCAAAATGAACCTGGAGCCCTGGGCTACGTGGCTCGATTTCTCAGGCTCTGTGGTTCAGGTTTTCCATCAGTTTTGGCTAATTTGTACCTTTGGTGGTCTGTCTCTCCTCCCTCTCTCTGCCTTGGAGCTCTCCATGGGTGCCACATTCGATTTTGAAGTGTTCTCAAATTTCTAGTATCCATCCATCACTTGATATCTCTTAAGGGAGCCAACTCTGGGTGTGTCAATTGATAATTTTCATGTTTACCTGGAAAGGGAACTATAATGGCGACATCCAGTCCCACATCATAGAAACTGTTGTCCCTTTTGGGGGGAATGGCACCCCACTCTAGTATTCTTGCCTGGAGTATCCCATGAACAGAAGAGCCTGGCGAGCTACAGTCCATGGGGTCTCAAAGAGTTGGACACGACTGAAGCGACTTAGCACGCACTTGCTTGCAAACAGGTGAAAGAGAAAACGCTCAGTGTGTGCATATTTATTCTGAACTAGGGACGGGAATGGGCGTCCTTGCTCCCCAGGCCACAGAAGCTAAGAAAACGCAGGCTTCCACAGTGCAGGCCGCACTGCTCTGTAGAGCTTCCTGGGATGATGAAAGCGTTCTGCTTCATCTCGTACAGGAGACACTAGCTACGTGTGGCTGTCATACGCCTGAAATGTGAGGCAGAGGGAATACATTTTTTTTTATTTTATTTACTTTTAATTTGCTTCAAGCAGCCCTTTTGTGGAGAGGTGGTACTGTATTGGACAGGGCGGATCTAGCCCTCTTCTACCGCCCTCACCAGTGTACACGCAGCTGCATCCGTACCAACAGGAGGCACGCTGACCCCCGCTCCCCCGGCTCTCTGTTCTCCTCAGCTTGGTCTTCAAACCACTCAGACTTTTTTCTCAGTCCTATTAGGAGTTCAACACAAGGCATTCTCTTGGTTTGTGTTAACTAAAGATCATGCTATACTTCCCCAGCCTAACACTTGAAAAAATTTTGTAGTTTTTAAAATAGCCAACATACTAGTTTGTTTCTAAGAGGAGAGGGGGAGGAATCAGTCAACTGAAAGTTACGGAACCTTTCCAATCTCAGAGATAGGACAGTATCAAAACACTTTTCCAAAGATCTAGATTAAGTAGATGCAAATGGCTTTTACAGACTCCCTGTGATGTTTTAATTATAGCTAATTAAAGTAAACAGAATGGAATATTTCATCATCTTTATCAATGATGTTTAACAAATGTGCTAACTTTGCTTCTGGCAGCCAGCTATGCTGTCATGGAGCTGACTCTTCAGTTCGCACTGAAGGGAAGTCAGGAACCTGGACACATAGACCTGTCTCTGTGATGACCAATCTGGCTCCTTCTCCCATGGCTGGAAGTCCCTTTTGTTGCTTTGGACCCTGGAATGGATTCTGTTTAAAGGAGGAAACATAGAACACTAAGCTTGTGTATTCAACAGAATGCACATTCATCTATTCAACAAAAATGTGTTAAGTGTTAGTTGCTCAGTCGTGCCCAGCTCTTTGCGACCCCATGGACTGCAGCCCACCAGGCTTCTCTGTCCATGAGATTTTCCAAGCAAGGATAGAGGAGTGGGTTGCCATTTCCTTCTCCAGGGGATCTTCCCAACCCAGGGATCAAACCCGGGTCTCCTGCACTACAGGCAAATTCTTTACCAACTGAGCTACAAGGGAAGCTTGGAGGCCAATTCTGGTAGGAATTGTGGGGACCTCTGGGGACGCGTACATGGAAAGATGCTGTGTAACCCCAGAGGACTGTGATTGCCAGCAATTGACATATGCCTGCATGCTTAGTGGTGTCTAACTCTTTTGTGACCCCATGGATGGTAGCCCGCCAGGCTCCTCTGTCCATGGTATTTCCTAGGCAAGAATACTGGAGTGGGTCACCATTTCCTTCTCCAGGGTATCTTCCTGACCCAGGGATTGAACCCGGATCTCCTGTGCCTCCTGCACTGACAGGCGGATTCTTTACTGCTGTGCTACCTGGGAAGCCCAGCTGACACATAGACAGATAAAATTCTGTGACAAGCGTTGTGATGGAAGTAAATATATGCTGTGTGGTAGAATCTGGAATAGAAAAACGAAGTGGTAATTCCACGGGAAGCTTCTAAGGTAGAAACATATAAGGGAAACTTTTTATTTTTTATATCTAAATTTAAATAAATATAAGGGAGACTTGTACGGGAATTTGAGGATTTTTTCAGAGATTTTCATGAAGGGGAGAGTGCTGTGGTGTAGTATAGCTCAGATGTGTGAAGCAACAGTGTGTATTTAGGGGCCTGCTGAGAGGAAAGGAATGCAGTACTTGGTGTGAGATGGTGAGAGTCTGAGAGATGGGGACGGAAAGGTAGCCCCTGCTCAGCTCCTGCGGGGGAGTGTATGGTATGGACATGGTGGAGCTTTAGGGTTTGATGCTAAGTTTTTGTTGGGGGTTCTTGTTTTTTTTAATATTTATTTATTTATCCGGGTCTTCGTTGGCAGCATATGGGATCTAGTTCCCTGACCAGGGAATGAACACGGGCCCCCTGCATTGGGAGCTCGGAATCTTAGCCACTGGACCAGCAGGGCAGTCCCTGATGTTAAGTTTTAGAAACGTAATGGAACCAGGATTAGGATGAGTCAGGAGAAGCACGCGGGGTACAAAATACAAGGAAGCAGTCCCTCTGAGGGTCATGCGTGTTGAGGGTTGGTCCTTACACAGTCCTGAGATGATGGCCCCCTTAAATTTTGTGCCTGGGCACCTCGCTTGCCTTGCCCTAATCCAGGCCCCTAAACATGGTTAGCTTTTATGCAGAGAAAGGGGTTGAAAGGGAAGTGGATGGACATCTGAACCAAGGCAGCGTGGTGGACATGGCAGAGTGGACGTCAGTGAAACACCTTTACAAGGTAAAGCAAAAAGACCTAGTGACAGAGGAAAATGAGGGGGGGGTAAGAGAGAGGAGCCAAAACGTCCTACCCGTGATCCTGTCGTGTTGCCTAACACTGGTTGCTCCAGTTTCTCAGTTCCTGCCCTGTTCTGTGAAAGTGAAAGTGTTAATCACTCAGTCATGTCTGACTCTTTGCGGCCCCATAACCTGTAGCCCAAGCTTCCCTTGTGGCTCGCCTGGTAAAGAATCCACCTGCAATTCAGGAGACCTGGGTTCGATCCTTGGATTGGAAAGATCCCCTGGAGGAGGGAAAGGTTACCCACTCCAGTACTCTGGCCTGGAGAATTCCATGGACTGTACGGTCCATGGGGTCACAAAGAGTTGGACACTACTGAACAACTTTCACTTCAAACTGTAGCCCACCAGACTCCTCTGTCCATGAAATTACCCAGGCAAGAATACTGAAGTGGGTAGCCATTTCTTTCTCCAGGGGATCTTCTTGACCCAGGATCGAACGTGGGTCTCCTGCACTGCAGGCAGTCACACCCAGTTCAAGGTGGCCTGTGTAACTGCTGAGTCTGACACCCTTGACTGTGTTTTGAGAGAAGGTCGTGAGAGCTGGAGTTTTTAAAAAGTGTCCGACTTTAGGTAGATCTGCTGTACTAGGTGGTGTTAACACATGCAGAGGACTGCAGTTCTTGGCTCTCTAAATTCAGTGACCTTATTTTAAAAGATGATCAACATGGCTTAGAACCTTCTGAGGATTAGGAGACATTTTAGCAAGTTTATCAAGAATAAGCAAAGATGACATTTGGCTAGCAGTATTTCCACCACCACCACACCACCACCCCCCGCCGCCGAACAACCATTTGTTTTGGAACAAAGGTTTTTCTATTTAACAAGTTTAGAATTACCAATACTGCTTGAAAGTCCTTCTCCTCCCTCCAAACTCTGGGATGTTTTCAGGAGGGACTCTCTCCTTCAAAGGCATCCAAGAATATAGTTAATTGGGAAAACATGCAAGAAAGGGCGACTCGGCCCCTCTGGCCGCCTGTGCTCGTCCAGCACGTGCTAGTACTTGCCTCAGATAAGCTGACAGGTGGCTGTTTGCAGAGCAGGGTCTAATGTGCCTTTGACTCAGAAGTTTGGGAAGAAAGCCCTCTGTACAGCGAGCCTCTCGCTCTCTCGTGGAGTCTTCTGCTCTTGGCTGCTCCCTCTCACCTGAGTCCAAAGAGCTTGTGGAGAGCGCAGGGTGTTCTGCAGAGGGTTGCTATAGTGTGAGTAATTTATTGGGATTAGACTCATAGCGTCTCAGGGTTGGATGAGTGCTTGAAGGCCGTGCAGTGCAGCGGTCCCCAGCCTTTTGGCAGCCGTCCTCCCATGTGAGCTACATAAAGCTTCCACCTTCTGTGTAGCCAGGAGTCCACCCCATCCCAGGGTGAGTTTCCCTTCCTGGGCTGTGGTGAGGCTCTGTGTGTGACTCATGACTCTCCTCCTTCCAGTCCCAGAGTGCTGGTCACCCCTCACACCATTTTGTCCCATGCCTGGACTCCCACTGCCCCTCCTCCCCATCCCCCTGCAGTCACATCGGCTGCTGCTTATCTCCCCGACCGTCCCGCTCTCCCCTCCCCCGACGCCCTCCTCCATCCCAGGTTAGAGCTGTGCCGCCACTAAGACTCCCATGATATGTAAGCACATCTTTGTCATAGTCTGTGTGCATGCTTAGTCTCCAACTCTGTGAGACCCCATGGACTGTAGCCCTCCAGGCTCCTCTGTCCATGAAATTCTCCGGGCAAGAATACTGGTGTGGGTTGCCATGCCCTCCTCTAGGGGATCTTCCCAACCCAGAGATCGAACACAAGTCTCCCGCATTGCAGTCAGATTCTTTACCGTCTGAGCCACCAGGGACACCCGTCATAGTCCATACACTGCTCTAAAATTAGCCAGTGTGTGTCGGTCTGTTCCATTAGACTGTACTTTCCTTGAGGACTGGGGTTGCACCTCACTCATCTCAGTGTCCACAGTGCCGAGCCACATACTTAATAATAGGTGCTATGTCATCAATGCAGGCATGTGTGAATGAGTATTACACAGTGTTTCAGGATGTTTTCATTCTCCACTGTTTCCTCTTCTCTTCTCAATCTGAATGCGAGTGGATGAAATCATGCCAGCAGGAATGCAGAAAGCAGAAGAGAATCCCCGCCACCCAGCAGCCCTTGCCCCCTGTCCTCAGGACCACTGCTCCTCTCTGCCTGCTGTGTGCAGCTGCCCGGCCCGAGATCCACCCGGGGTGGGAGCTGGTCCCTGGCAGAAAAGACAGATGGGACATTTCCTGCAGGACTTTGCACAGTGCCCTCGGCTCCCTGACCTTGGCATCAGGCAGGATTCCAGGCCACATCTCCTTCCTTCTACCCTTGTGGTATCTCTCTTTTATTTTTATTTTATTGAAGTAGAGTTGATTTACAATTTTATGTTAACTTCTGCTATACAACAAAGTGGTTCGAGGATATATATACACACATTCTTTTTTTAAAAAAGAATGCTTTTCCATTATGTTTTATACTACAACATTGAATATAGTTTTCTGTGCTGTGCAGTTGGACCTCATTGTCCATCCACCTACACATAAACGTTTCCGTCTGCTAACTCCAGCCTCCTCCTCTGCTCTCTCCAGTTCCCCCTTGGCCACCCGTCTGTCCCTTTGTTCCTGATTGTGTGTCTGTTTCAAAGATAGATTCATTTGTGTCATATTTTAGATTCCACATGTGAGTGACATCATATGGTAATTGTCTTTCTCTGACTTACTTCACTCTAGTTGTATCCATATTGCTGCAAATGGTATCATTTCATTCTGTTTTAGGACAGAGTAGCATTCCAATGTACGTATGTACCACCTCTTGTTTATCCGTTCATCCATTGATGGACATTTAGGTTGTTTCTGTGTCTTGGCTACTGCAAGCATAGGTGTGCAGGTGTCTTTTTGAATTAAAGTCAGACATATGGCCTCCTTTAATCTGAGACTCCGAGAGACCCCCCTGGCCCTGTAGAGTGTGCCATTCATACCACTCTCTTCTCTTGTGGTGTACATGCTTCAGTCATGTCTGACTCTTTGTGACCCCATGACTGTAGCCTACCAAGCTCCTCTGTCTGTGGAATTCTCCAGGCAAGAGTACTGGAGTGGATTGCCATGCTCTTCTCCAGGGGATCTTCCCAACCCAGGTATTGGACCCATGTCTCCTTGTCTCCTGCATTGGCAGGCAGGTTCTTTCCCATTAGCACCACCTGGGAAGCCCTCTCTGCTGGCTCATGTTATCTTTTCCCACTCCTTTGGGTGGAGGGTTTCCCTTGTGGCTCAGCTGGTAAAGAATCTGCCTACAATGTGGAAGACCTGGGTTCGATCCCTGGGGTTGGGAAGATTCCCTGGAAAAGGGAAAGGCTACCCACTCCAGTATCCTGGCCTGGAGAATTCCATGGACTGTATAATCCATGGGGTCGCAAAGAGTCAGACACGACTGAGCGACTTTGACTCACTTGGGTGGAAGTTCTAGAGGGTGATGAACAAGCGAGTTACAAGCTTCCTCAGTAGTCCAGTTATACGCCGGCTGGTGGGCTGCCGTCTGTGGAGTCGCACAGAGTTGGACACGACTGAAGTGTTCTATGAAACCACGGAAAAGGTTATCTGATCCATGGCTCCTTTCAATCTCCTTAAAATAAACTCTGTGTGATGTTGCTTCTGCTGTTCCACCATCCCCACCACCACCACCAGTCTCTCATAATTCACTGTTCATCAGGCAGTTGCTGCCTAGAAATTCCAGCTGAGTGACTGTGAACTAACGGGATTTCATCCTGTGACTTGGCAAACCCTTTTCTAGAATCCAAGTATGTGCCCTACACCTGTGGTGGACAGCCAGGGAGTTGGGAGGTGTCTAGAGAGCAAGAGTGGTTCCTAAGAGGTGGCACCAGTGGTAAAGAACCTGCCTGCCAGTGCAGAAGACGTAAGAGACCTGGGTCCAGTCCCAGGTCGGGAAGACCCCCTGGAGAAGGGCAAAGCAACCCACGCCCGTATTCTTGTTTGGAGAATTCCATGGACAGAGGAGCCTGGTGGGCTACAGTCCATAGGGTTGCAAAGAGTCGGACTTGACTAAAGCAATTTAGCAAACAACACAGATAGTAAAAATGGCTGAGATACTGAAGGTCAAGAAATCTAAGCATTTTGTAGTCATTGAATCCCCTCAAACCTCATAAGAGAAGAGCTACTACTTCACTTTACAAATGGCCTGAGAAGGGTAAATAACTTGCCGCAGCAGTCACAGACCTGACCCCGGGCTCCCACTCAGAGCCCTTCACTCCCAGACACTTCTCTGGCTCCGGTTCTGGGGTGGTAACGTGGGGGATGTAGAGCAGCCTGTGGGCTTAGTGACTGTGCTGCTTGGCGCACAGCAAGACAGACCATAATCAGCACTTGAATAATAGAATTTTCATGAGTGATTAAAGTAAAAGCCAGGATTTAGAGATTGAGAGTTGATTGTTAAAGGATAAATGATATTTGGAAGGTCTTACTGGATTTGATTAAAGTGAAATTCAAAAACCATCACAAAGATGATTATTTACCAGTGGTACTTTGAGGACTTTTTTTTTTGTGGCTCCAGTCATTGGCACTCCGGTGCTTAAAAAGCTCTGTGCTCAAAACCAAAATGTAATTGATCCTCCTCAGAAAATCAGAGGTTAGTGCCTTCTTTGGCAAGCTGCTTCTGAGCTTTGTTACACTGAAATATAATCACCCTTTGAAGACTGAGATCTTGTTTTTTGTTTTTCCTCCCATGGTGCCTAGTATCTTGCCTTCTACATAATAGTTACTTTGAGATGGATGGACAAATTATTTTGTATTCCTTTCGGGGCTGTGAATTTAAGGAAGAGTTGATTTCTGAATGAAGTATGTTAGCAAAGATTGCTTAAGCACAAAAATCTTATTAATCTTATTTCTCTTAATCACCTGAACGTCAGTGCCCAGGACCCAGTCCAAGTGTTGTAATGCGTCTCAGTAAAGCTGATGTTTTCTGGAAGGGAAACCAAATATGAAATAATAGCAAGCAGTGGGACAGAGGCGGCATCCCTTCTCTTGGCCACTACAGAAGGTTAGACAGAAGAGGGGGCTGGGTCAGGGTTTGTGGTTGGAAGTAGGCATTTGGAGCAAACTTGTGATTTCAGCTCATAGCCAGTGCTAGCTGCTGTAGCAACAGGACAAAAGGATACGTGAACGTTTAAGTGGGCCTCACCTGAATGCTGAAATTGATGGGCCAAACAGATGAAAGTTAGATGGCACTAACTAGTGAATAAGTTTCCATTTAAGAGACCAAGTATTTTTGATCGCTAATGTTTATTGAGTGCTTACTACATGTGAGATAGGATTCTAAGCACTTTACAAGTATTTAATCCTCAGACTAATCTGTGAAATAGATACAACCATTATCCTCATCTTACAGATAAGGAAACTGAGGTGCAAGGAGTTTAAGGAACTTATCGAAAATGTCACACTCTGTTAAGTCATGAAGTCAGATGATCTGACTCTAGAGATACTGCTCTTAACCGTTGCACTGGGTGCTTTGTCTTGGTTCTCAGATTTCTTTGGCTGGCTCAGACAATGTCAGCCCAAGACCTGTATTGACCATGTGGCCTGGCCAGTTTCTGTCAGTCCAATAACTTTATATACATATATCTCTGAATAGTTTGCTACCTGTGTACCATTTCTCTTTCTCTAGACTGTAAACTCCCTGAGGGTAAAGAATCTATCCCACTCATGTTCATTGAGTCTTTGTTCATAGGAAGACTCTATACGTTTTATTCTAGATTCCTTTGAGATCTAAATTATTCCATTGGGCCCTGGTATCCTTATTGGTGTTTCTTGGCCCAGGGATTGAGTCTGCAGCAACAGAGGAGGCATCAAAGTTGTCAGTGGTGTTCAGCAGATGTTTCAGGCCTGAGCATAAAGAATTGAACAGGATAGACATTAGCTGTGCCTTCTCAGAGCTTACATTTCAGCAAAGAAACAGAAGACATAAGCACAGTGTGTAGGTGCTATTTATTTATTTTTTAAAAATATTTACTTGTCCTCGCTGGGTCTTGGTTGCAGCATGTGGGTTTCAGGCTTTGCTGTGGCATGCAGAATCTTTAGTTGCAGCACGTGAACTTTTAGTTGTGGCATTTGGGATCTAGTTCCCTGACCAGGAGGGACTTTCCTGGTGGCTCAGACAGTAAAGAATCTGTCTGTAATGTGGGAGACCTGGGTTGATTGCTGGGTTGGGGAGATACCCTGGAAAAGGGAATGGCTACCCACTCCAGTATTCTTGCCTGGAGAATTCCATGGACAGAGGAGCCTGGCGGGCTCCAGCCCATGGGGTTGCAAAGAGCCAGACATGACTGAGCAACTACACTTTCACTTTTTACTTCCCTGACGAGGGATCAAGCCAGGTCCCCTGCATTGGGTGTGTGCAGTCTTAGCCACTAGACTGCCAGGAAAGTCCCTGTGCTGTTTAAAAGAAGGAAAAGAAGAAAGAAAAAAAAACAAGTTCAAGAAACTGAGTGGAGAGTGAAGGAGATGGAGGGTGGGGTAGACCCTACTTTAGATAGAAATGCACAGTAAGTTCCTCCTTGCAAGTTAAATTCTAAGCTGAGACTTAAAGAAGAGAAAGACTTAGGTGAGAATGAGAAGACTGGAGGGAAACCACTTTCTAGACAAAGAAAACAGCATGTGCAAAGGCCCTGAGATTGGAAAGTCATTTATTTAACTTGCTTAATAGTGGAATTCAAGGACAATCATTAGGCTTAGACAGTTACTTCTTATACATTCTGGCCAAACTTTTTTGTCTGCAGAATTGCAGTCTGTTCTTTTTTGTCAGTGGTTCCAAGTCCACTTCCCAAAGCAACAACCAGTATTCAGAGCTGTTTTGACTGGTTGCTCTGAAAACAGAGTAAATCAGAAGCAGAGCTGGTTCCATGTGGCCAACAGGGTGTGGAGTGTAACTTAACTTAGTCCATTGTATTTCATTCTGCATCATAAGCCTTGCCTGCATGGGGCTCAGCAGTAGAACAGTGTCAAATTCCTTATACTTGTTATATCTCTTTTTTGACAGACTCAAAACTCAAAAAAAAAAAAAAAAAAGAAAGAAAGAAATTTAAAAAGGGGAAATGATTTTAAATCATCATAAATTATTTTTTTATAAAATTTTCTAAAGATTGTAATCATGTCTCTTACTCCCAGGGGTGGTGATTTTACCATGTTGTGCTCAAGAGAAAGTTGCTTGCAAATCCCAAAAGAGGTACATTCCCAGCTTTCCTCAGGTGGGCGCCCAGCAGTCCACGGCCCATCAGGTGAATGTACCTGATGTCCAGGTAGTCCACACGTGGACGAGGTCTTTCTCCTCCCCGTGTTCTACCTGAGATCTCTTGAAAGCTCCCATTTGCCCACCATTCATAAAGGATCTGCAAATTATTTAAGAGAAGGAAACACAGCCTCTTTATCCCATCAGATTTTTCCCTCAGTCACATGGGTCTTTTTCTCTGAGCACACACACATGGCCCAGACTCACTGTCAGGGGAGATGTAAAGCCAGCATCTGGTGTTAATATCTATTGTTGACATTTTGGGAATGAGAACATGAGCTATTAGGGAAGATGTTTGCTTGTACCTAATTAATGTCCCATTGTATCCCCTCTTGTTGTCAGCTCTGCCTCACCACCCTGCCTTGGCATTTTCTTTTACTGGCTAACTTTAAAAGTTAATTATTTCTCTGTTGAATGTTAAATGCCACCGTTTTTTAATGCTCTTCCTCGGTGTGAATTATCCATTATCAAAAATCACGATGGTCTCTGCAGTTATCGACTCTTTACCTAAAGCCTATGCTCTTGCTAACCACTCTTCTCAAGTGTGGCAGCATTTGCGCATGTCTGGCAACCCAGACCTCCATCAGATGCAGAGTCCTGACTCACCACGTTCCTACCCTTGTCTACACGTCCTATAGTGTATAGCAGAGACCAGGTCCTGGTATATTATTTAATTGAAGCAATCGTTTAATCAGTCTTCCTAAGTGATTTTCCTTTAAATGAAATCACTGTTAGAACTCATTTGGCAACTCCAGTAAATACAGGTAGAAATGAGGAACCTCAGATAGTTTTCTTTGTCATGCAAAAGCTTTTAAGTTTAATTAGGTCCCACTTGTTTATTTTTGTTTTTATTTCCATTACTCAGGGTAGTGGGTCAAAGAGGATCTGCTGTGATTTATGTCATACAGTAGGAACCTCAGATAGAATGACTCCCTGAAAGCTTTTATAAAACATACATCTCAAAAGGAAATTGCAACTTTCTTTACTTGAGATTGGTTTATAAAAAATAATAGTAAAAATTGTAGCTGGCAGTTATTGAGGTGCCTTACTCTGTGCCAGGCTCTGTTACTAGCTTTCCCTGTGGATGATTTTATTTAATTGTCTGAACATCCCTATGAGGTAAAGTAGTATTATTATTCCCAACTTTTTTGTTGTTCAATTACTCAGTCATGTCCACCTCTTTGTAACTCCATGGACTGTTGGGCGCCAGGCTTCCCTGTCCTTCACTATCTCCTGGTGTTTGCTCAGATTCACGCCCATTGTGTTGGTGATGCCATCCAACCATCTCATCCTCTATCGTCCCCTTCTCCTCCTGCCCTTAGTCTTTCCCAGCATCAGGGTCTTTTCCAATGAGTCATCTCTTCACATCACGTGGCCAAAGTATTGGAGCTTTAGCATCAGTTCTTCCAATGGATATTCAAGATTGATTTCCTTTAGGATGGACTGGTTTGATCTTGCAGTCCAAGGGACTCTCAAGAGTCTTCTCCAGCACCACAATTCGAAAGTATCCGTTCTTCAGCGCTCAGCCTTCTTTAATTTCATGGCTGCAGTCACCGTCTGCAGTGATTTTGGAACCCAAGAAAATAAAATCTGCCACTGTTCCCACTTTTTCCCGTTGTATTTGCCATGGAGTGATGGGGCTGGATTCCCAACCTAAAGTTGAGCAATTTGAGGCACTAAAAACTTAAGTAATTCATGCACCGTCACCTGGTGGGGCAAGGGCCTGAGCCCTTGCTTCCTGCAACGCAGAGGTGTGTTGTCCAGCATAGTGGCCTTGAGTCATACATGGCTACTGAGCACTTAAATGCGGCAAGTCTGAATTTGTGTGCTTTGCGTGTGAAATAGACAGCAAATTCCCAAGACTTAGTGCACAATAATAGTGTGCAACAGCTCATTAATAGTGTGTTCATATCCCTTACTTGTCACAACAATAGCATTTTGAATATATAGGGTTAAATAAAATATGAAAGTCAATATCACCTGTTTCTTTTCAGTTCTTTACTGTCTCTACTAGAAAATTGCAAATTTCTTATGTAGCTGGCATTACATTTCTGCTGAGAAGGGCTGCCGTAGACATACACACACACAGGGCTCCAGAGTTTCTAGATTCTTTCCTTGCCTTAGTAGCTTCTGATCCTAAATTATTGAGAGGATATGCACAAGTTTTTGACCCTTCCCCTCCCTCCTTTCTGGTCTATTCACTTGCAGAAAATCCAGCACAGAGTATAAATTCTTACGTCTGAGTCTCCACCAAGAACCCATCTGTTGGCGCTTATCAAGTATGGAAAGATAAAACGCTGACATGTTATGCATTAACGAGATCAAAAGGAGGGCTAATGACAGGAATGTGGCTGCTGTTAAAATGTCCTGAGAGGATAATCTGCGCTGACTTTGTGTTCTCCTCAAGGCGACCCCCTTAAATGTCTTCCAGAGACCCACTCTCCAGGCTCCTTTCCAAGGCCCTTCCCACCGCCACTTCACCCTCCCTTCCAGTCCCTGCCCACCCCTTTCCCGGCCCACCCTCCTCTCCGGGCATCTGTGCATCAGGGGCAGCCCCTCTGCTAAGCAGTTCTGACACGAGGCAGGTCTTTTTTCCCTGCCTGTGAGAGCAGTGTATAATGGTGCTGCCCTCCGCCAGGGAGCTTTGAGAAGCTTTATGGCTCTAGCAGGCGTGGGGGAGCCAATCGCAGGCACTAGCAGCTGATATATGACACTAATATAGGGTTCACTTTTATTCTCAACCTAAAAAAAGATAGATTGTTCCAAGTTTAGACAGGCTGTAAAATCGTGTGCTTCTGGAACCACGCTGCCTTCCCCCCGGGACCACTCTAATTGCTTTACATCTGTACAAAGGTTCCTTGTAATCGGGCTTTCTGCCTTCATTTGTCTTCTTTTCAGCCTCTTAGTAAAGACCTTAATTGGTCTTAGTGGGGCTTTTTTCAGTTAGTGCAACTGTACCTTTAGGGCTGAACAAGTACCAGACACTACCTGCGGGGAGAAGTGGGGAGACGGGAAAGACATCAATACTCCTTTACCTCTAACGGTTTAATTAATGTGCTCAGAACAAGGAGCGGTTTGAAGAAATTTCTGCTCCTCCGGGACCCTGCTACAGACATCACCAGGGTTAGGTGGAATTTTCTAGATTTCTTTCCTCCTTCAGTCTCTGTGAACACTGATTAGCCTCGTAATTGTCTCACAGTAAACGGTGTCAGGTTCCAGTCCGTCCTCTTCGGAGGATCCAGTTGCTTTCCATCAACAGACTGAAGTACTAGGGGATGCTTGGGTAAGGAAGTAGCCTCTAATTTCTGTTTCTTAGCTACTAATTATTTAATAATACATTTTATTGCCTATTAAAATGTGGCATAACTTGCTTGTCAGCAAAACGAGATGGAACCCAGTCATTTGAGGAGCAGAATAATTGGCATTTGTACAGATGGCTTTTACTGCAAGTTGGGTTTGTTATTGCAGATCAAGTTCCTTGCCAGGTTTCTTGGTTCTGTTTGTGGGCTGGTCAGTGCAGTGAGGGGGTTACTGTATTACAGCCCAGGCGGTTAAATGCGGTCTTCCTGCAAAGGCAGTGTGTACTCAGTTATAGATCATAAAGGCTTCTGCTGTGTAGGTACTTTTTCCCCTTCTCCTTCCCCCTCTCCTCCTCCACCCCTGGTTTTAAAGGACCCTAGTGAGTTCTGTACCACACTGAAAATTACCTTATGCGCTGGAAAATGCATCAGTGGAGACTTTGTTTAAACAAAGGGCGTTTTTATGATGGATGGAAGAGGCCAAAACTTCTGGATTTCCATCTAGTAAAAAATTTGTGTAGGAAAATTGGACCAGTCCCAGTTCCTTAGTAGAATTTCATGAAGGTTTTCCTGTTGCTTCAAAATGACCCCACCAGGAATGTTGCATAAATTCCAGAAAACTCTGCCCACAGTGTTTCCTAGAGCACATTAAAAAAAAAAAAAAATGAGGTGGGGGGAGCACACGGTGTGCGGGATAGTCTGGTAGCAGGATTCGTTCACTGGAAGCAGAGAGAGGGAGCCCGAGCATTTTAGCTCTTGGTGGGGATCATTCACAGGAGGCGGTTTTGGTCTTAAGCACTTTGGTAAGAAACGTTTCGGTGGCACTGAAGTGGGTGGGACAGTTCCTGCCAGGGGAGAAGAGTTTACCTGCCCGAGCCCTGGGACCCAGAGCCCAGCTTTCCCATCCCCTGGGTTCATTCCTCCTTTGCATCCACATGGCACTCACTCAGGCCTTACTTCCCATTCGCATCCAGCCCAAATTCACTGAAGGCCACCATCCGTATTTGAAAATTTCTCTGGTGTTCTGTCCCAAAGAGGGTCCTTTGAAACCCGGGGCGATGTCCACGTTTGTATGTTTTCCAGATCCCATCTTTCCATCCCTTACTACTTTGAGATTACCTTTTTGTCTAATAGTAGAACTTTTGGGGTCTCTTTGTACCAGAACATGTCTCCTAATCTGTCTGCTTATATACCTCAGTGACTGCTTTTCTCGTTCTTTAGAAGACCTACACAAGCTCTTGACCCTTCTCTCCAAGGTTCCAAAGCCTGTGTGTTTTGCCCGTAAACACATGCCATTCTTAGCTATGGAATAAAATACATATCTCGGCATGATACTTTAGAAAGTTAGTACGAAGTAAGCTTGGTGTAGATAACTCTGTTTCTTAGGGGTTAAGCTTGGGAATGACTGTAATTTAACACCTATAATAAATGTGTAGAAAAGAGGGAAGGAAGCCAACTCTGAGGTTTCATGTGTTATATGAAGGGTAGGTGTTATACATTGTCATAAAATTTTCTTGAGCTAAAGCTACGGGCAAGGTGAAGCCAGTTTAAAAGACGTGGAGCCATAAAATGGTTTGGGAGCTGATTGGGGAAGTGCAGATTCTACAGAACAATGATAGCATGGAAATTGGTAATGACCTAAAATGTCCATAACCTTGGTGGTCATAGTCTATAGCCCACTCTGGTTGGTGTGTGTGTGTGTTGAGGCTTTAGACACATCTGTTGATTTCTTTCTCAACAGAGTCTCAAAGACTCTCCAAGAGTCTTTCTATACTTGACTGTTATGGAGTTTATTTGTAAATAGACTCAGCTGATAGGATTCTCTGATCAGTTCTTATCCTGGTAACTTTCCTCTTGTTGATCTGGATAGGAAAACCAAAATGAAGGGGTAGGATTTTTTAATATTACACCATTCTCTGTTCAATTCAGCACCATTAAGTATACCTCTATCTCTGAGTCTCCTTTTGCCAGACCCACCCCTAATATTTGCAGGGCAACAACATGTATGGAGGCCACCTTACTTCTTTCTTTTCAATTCTTGTTCTTTCCAGGAGCACAAGGAACTTTGCCCATAGGAACATGGGCATCCACCCCACATATTCAAGTTCTCATCCATACCTTATGCCCTCAACACCGCAGCACACAGCTGCCCTGTGGCCACAGTTAGGCCTGCAGGTTTCTATATAAGTAGCATGGCCTGGCCTCAGGAAGATGGTCCCCTGGGGAAAAGCCTGCCCATCCAGACCCTGGAAGGGGTGGGGGGCAATCTGGGCAGGGGAGTCCAGTGTCTCTGGCATGGAAAACATGGTCCTAAAAGGACGATGTGTGAGCTGGCTGGGTGCATCCTCATGATCCCATGGACCATTGCCCCACAGAAAGGCGCACAGCTTGAAGAGAGTCTGAGAAGGAGCCTCTTGTGCACGGATCTCAGGGCAAGGGCTCATCTGTCTGGATATGACCAGTATTGCCTCTGTCTTACACTTTTAATTTTGATAACCTCACTCTCCATACCCCACGAAAAGCAAAATAAAATAAGAGATATAAGATGGATCCAAGTCTTTTCCAAGAAAGCTAAATCATATGAGTTATTGTTAACTCATCAGTGTCTATGGACACAAGATGTGATTGCTTCATTTTTAGATTCAGTACTGGGAAGTCGGCTGGAATCTTGTGCAAAACAATGTTATGTGACATGCTTGTATAAGCAATGTGCTTTTCCATTAGCATTTAAAGTGTCACACACTGCCCTCCAGATGCAAGGAATGCCCTACCATACTGTCCAAGGACCATGTAAGGGAAAAGTGTAGCTGAGGAACTAAGGAATGTTTTCACTTTGGGGAGAAACAAAGCCTTGTATTGATATGATTCAAAGTAAGGCAGTTTGAAGGTTGCTGCTGCTGCTAAGTCGCTTCAGTCGTGTCCGACTGTGTGCGACCCGTAGACGGCAGCCCACCAGGCTCCCCGTCCCTGGGATTCTCCAGGCAAGAACACTGGAGTGGGTTGCCATTTCCTTCTCCAATGCATGAAAGTGAAAAGTGAAAGTGAAGTTGCTCAGTCGTGTCCGACTCCTAGCTACCCCATGGACTGCAGCCCACCAGGCTTCTCCATCCATGGGATTTTCCAGGCAAGAGTACTGGAGTGGGGTGCCATTGCCTTCTCTGTTGAAGGTTGCTAGAATTTCAAAAACACATCTTTAGTCAACCTCTTTTTTAAAAAAAATGGGATAATTGCATTGTGACTGATACTATTTGTAATATGCAGAGGACTATTGAAAATCATTCTCCCTCCCAATTTAAGTATGGTACTTGGCCTTCTAAAATGACCCAAATTCCAACAAGAAGTCAATGCAGTATGTTTTCTCTATTGTGCTACAGTTACCTAGATTTTTAAGACTTGGAATTCTCATTTTGGTGTGGAAGTGATAGTCCTTAAAGTATTTGAAGGTCTTTGCAGGTATATTGTTAGTTGTGTTTTTTTTTTTCTTTTTTTTTTTAAGGGGGGTGTTAGTGGTAGTCACTCAATCGTGTCTTGACTCTTTTGCGACCCCATGGACTGTAGTACCCCTCCAGGCTCCTCTATCCATGGAATTCTCCAGGCAAGAATACTGGAGTGGGTTGCCATTCCCTTCTCCAGGGGATCTTCCCAACCCAGGGGTTGAACCTGGGTCTCCTGCATTGCAGGCAGAGTCAAATCTGAGCCACAAGGGAAGCCCCTGGTGGGGATAGGAGCTCATAAATTTGGGGGTGGGTTGGTAGGAGCTCATAAATTAGGCTCCTGAATAAATTGGGAGGAGTAGGAACTCATAAATTTAATGACCTTGATTTTGTACTTTAAAAAAAGTTCAGTTGACCTGTCATCTTCATCCTACAGACAGTGGTTAATATTATTATTGTAAAAAATGAGATACTTTGCCCTCCAAAAGAAAACCCTTTGGGAAAATATGCTAATAGTGGCTTTGAAAGGGAACAAAGGAAAATTAAGCAAGTATCTTGAAATGGGTCCTTGTCAATCTACTTTTCTCATTGTATCAAGAGATGACAGTGTTAGGAGAATGTTTTGGGCTCACTTTTCTCATCTAGGAAATGACGATCATACCTGTATCAGGTGTTTAGGGTACAGTGAATGCGCATCTGCAGAACGTCAGGCCCCGGTGGCCTCCGGGCCGCTCTGTTCCCCGCTCCCCTCGCACGCGAGATGAGCTGCTCAGTCCTGCCCACCTTACTTTGTTGCTGTTGTGCAGTCCTAAGTCGTGTCCGACTCTGCGACCCCGTAGATTGCAGCACGCCAGGCTTCCCTGACACTGCCCTTCCCTCCTCCAGTGGACCACGATTTGTCAGAGCTCTTCACTGTGACCCATCTGTCTTGGTGGCCCTGCATGGCATGGCTCATAGCTTTATCGAATTACACAGGCCCCTTCGCCATGAGAGAACGTTGATCCACGAAGGGGCCACCTCGCCTTACTCAAAAAATTTAGATGAGGTGAGGAATAATCTTACATAATTTTGTATCTTAGAAGTGGCTTTTCTCCTTTCTTTTTCTTTCATTTCTTGTACTTTCATTTCCATTGACTTTGCTCCCGTGGCCTACTCTCCAGCAAGACAAAGAGAGAACCAAACCAGGACAAGTGAGTTTCAACTTGGAATATTTCTTTGTCTAAAGGCTGTGTTTATGAAGGGCTCATTGTCACCGTTCTACCCAGAGGACTCTGAGCTTCTCTTTCCTAGAGTATCAGTCTGGCTTTCAGGATATGTGGTATGTTTGCTCTCAAAAATAATCCTCCCACCCCAAAGTCGTCATCTGTTTATAAAACTGGCCTCTGCCTTACCTGCATTTCCAGTGCCATCCTGTTGCTTACTTCTCATTCCCACTTGGGGAAAAAGTCGATATCTAGCAGATTTGCTTAAAATTGTCATCAGCTAGCCCCTCATACAAATAGATTCCAGAAAATCAAGCCAGGAAATGATGATACGACAACCTATTCAGCTTGTGTTTTTTGGCCCAATGTTCATTTTTCATTACGCTTCAGCCTTCTTTCCTTTGAGCTCTGCTCTCATCTATGGGCCTGTGCTTATTATGTTCATGGATATTTTCCAGAACGTCACTAGGCTGCTTGAGTTTTAAAGCTCCTAAGTAATGACTAGGTTCCTAAAGATGTCATCACCCCCTCCAGAAGAATCTGGCACCCTTTGAATTCTCTAGCAACACCTACAAAGAGCTAAATCATACAGTCCAAGGAGGTCAGGTATCCACCAAAGAAGTAAGGAGAAGCCTAATAGAAAAGGAGAATGAGGTCCAGGTGAACCAACACAGCAAGATACACATGTTCCCTGGTTGAACTCATTGCCCGTAGAGTTAGGTGGCTGGATTCTGCCTGAGACCTTTCAACTCTGGAAACTACTAAATAGAATACTAAGACTTGCTAAAATTAGAGGATTTTAAGAAGGACAGTCTTATATATGTATACAACCCACTCCAGTAGTCTTGCTTGGAGAATCCCATAGACAGAGGAGCCTGATGGACTACAGTCCACGGGGTCGCAAATGGTCGGACACAACTGAAGTGACTGAGCACAGTGTGTGTGTGTGTGTGTGTGTGTGTGTGTGTGTGTGTGTGTAGATATGTATTGTTGTTTAGTTGCTAAGTCGTGTCTGACTCTTTGCAACTCCATGCACTGTAGCCCACCAGGCTTCTCTGTCCGTGGGATTTCTCAGGCAAGAATACTGGAGTGGGTTGCCATTTCCTTCTCCAGGAGATCATCCCCACCCAGAGATTGAACCCCCTTTTCCTGCATTGGCAGGCCGATTGGATTATTTACTACTGAGCCACCTGGGAAGCCATGGATATTTTTACACATATATACATATATGTATATACAGGTATGTATGTTTTGATGTATGCGTGCATAAGTAAAGCATATGTTTGTGCATACATTCATGCACACTCACACACATTTAATTCTAATTTAGGGTAGATTTAACCTTTCGACAATTCAAAGAGAAAACTTAGAGTCTATGAAGTGATTATTATGGAAACTCAACTGAGCCTTTCCTGGAAATGCTGGAACCACAGAAATTTTTTAGCATTTCAAAAGATGACAACCGCTGATTTATGCAGCCCTCAGGATTCCGTTCCTCAGGCACTGTCATTTATTACTTCCATCAGCGGGAATGGTTTCTTTTAAGAGCAGATTGGGTGTTTACACTGATGACAATTAAGGATGGTGAAATAATTCCAATAAAACAAGAACCAGACCAGCATGGGAAATAAAGCCAGTCTGTCCCCAAATATCCCTCTCTCGTCACTATTTCCTTCTTTCCTCACCTGGTTTCTGTTTTTCTTTCCTCTGTTCCATTCTTCTCTTTACCTGGTTTCTCTCTTCACTCCCTTTTCAACCTTCCTTCCTTGCCAGGGAAGGCTAGGCAGGTTTGAACAACACAATTCATGGAGATTCTGGCTCAGATAAGACATTCAACTCCAGAAATACCATACTAGGATCTAGTTTTTAAATGTTTCTTCCCAGGGAAAGTAAAACATTCTTTGCCGTCTTAAGAAATAAGTATGTTCTCTGATATTCCAAGCCAGAAAAATTCATTTTAAGAAGTTGGAGTATTTATCTTTATATGTGACAGGATAATAGTTCTTTCTTTGTTTTTCTATTTTTAATCAGAAAGAAGATTTTGTTTTTAAGGAAGACAACTATCAACATTGTATGTTCTAAAACAGGCAAATCCTAAGTCTAGAAAAGTAGACTTTCCATTAGCAAGTATTCCGAATTCTTTATACCAACAGATACTGAAAAGAAAATTTTCCCAGAACTGTGCAAGGTACTAACACATGGACATCTATAAGCCACAGTGGTGTCCGTGGACAGTGGTATCCACTGTTGCGTGGGAAAGAGGCAGGTTTTCAGCTCTTAAGTGGCAGCCATGCTACAAGAAAGATAAATTATCTCCCTAACTCTGAGATGACATTAGCCCCTTTAGAATTCAAGAAACAGACTTTGAGGTATATATCCTCTCAATCTTTTCCTATATGTATGTTTAATTTTTTGTTCTTGTTAATACACAGATGGTAATAAACTAGGACAATAAAATGTATCCCCAAGATATTTTTGTTAACAGTGTATTTTCATTTTATTAACTATTGTCCTACATCTGTTTTGATCTATTCCATGGGTACACGGTAACATGAATAACTGAACTCTAATTGCTACACATTTAAGTTTTGTCCAGTTTTTCATCTTGGTGTTCATTAACTGAGTTTTGGAATTTCTTAGAACATAATCTCGGAAATGGAATGGACATTCTTGAAGGTTTTGGTAGTCTTATTTTTTAACTGCTCCGAAATAAATATTGTGTTTATCAAAAGAATTATTTATTTAAATGGAGATATCTTTGCTGATGAAATATCCAAGTGTTGTGGTTTGGCATTTATTATTCTCCTATAACTCATTAGATATTTATATAATTAACTACACTTTTCAAACATTTTCCTCACTGTGTTCCACATGTATTGCAACTCATGTACTCTGTTCTTTATGCTTCTGAGTTCTGTACTTAAAACAACTTAAATGACACTTTTCCTAAAAACTTTCTGAGACTCACTCAGCCTTGTTGAGCTCTTCTTTCTTTGGCCTCTAATAGTCCCTCTCGTGGCCTGTTCATCTCACTTGTCAATTAAGTGTCTCGTAGGTTATCTTTTTATGATGAGGATTTTATTTCTTTTAGTAGATTATAAACTAAGAACCAGAGACTATGCTGTGGGCTTCTTATATATATGTGGCTAGAAGAGCATCTTACACATCATAGGAATGGAATAATTTTAACAATTATTATTTATCATATATGCATATTTTCTTTTCGTTTAAGTAGGGTCCATGGAAGGATATGGCCAAATTCATGGTATTTGTATGTTTTTTAATACCATGTTGACCTTTGCCTTCCTCATTTTGATGTGGAAATAAGGCTCACTGAGAAAGCACTGCATTTGTCTACATAAGAAAAAAAAATGAACTTAGAGTTTAAACTGTCTAGGACTAGTAGGCATTAGTGAATAGAAGCCTGTTTTTTTAAAGACTCAGAAGTGACAGTTGTCTCTTACTGTCAGATGCCAGGCAAGAATGAACATCCGTTTGCTCGTCTGTGAGAGATGGATTTGATTCATTTCTGCTGTTTGAGAATATTCACTCACTCTCTTTGGTGGTTGTTGTTCAGTTGCTAAGTCTTGTCTGAGTCTTTGTGGCTCCCCTGTCCTTCAGTGTCTCCTGGAGTTTGCTCAGATTCATGTCCGGTGAACCAGTGATGCATCTCATCCTCTTCCACCCCTTTCTCCTTTTGCCTTCCATCTTTGCCAGCATCAGAGTCTTTTCCAATGCGTTGCCTCTTCACATCAGGTGGCCCGAGTACTGAAGCTTCCACTACAGCATCAGACCTTTCAATGGCTCTAGGTATTGATGTATTGGAGGCAGGATCAGAACTGGTCATGTAAATGCCAGCTAATGTTCAACCTTGTTTTAAGTAAATTAAATATTCTTGGATTTGTTTGGATAATCTTTGATGATAAATTGCTAATAAAATTTCATTGAGATCAATTTGTGTTCATAAGCATCTAGGACTAATTCTTCTGTAGGTAGTTAGAATGTTACTTCTTTTCTCTGCAAGTTCAGTAGTTCACTTTAAAAATTGTGTGTAAGTGTAGAGTCTAAGAAAGCTTATTTTAAAAAGTATTGAAAGAAATTTCTAAAATTAACTAAAATGATTTCTTAGACAGCTATCTATAAGGAAAGTACATTTAGTGAAAGGATAACTGGATCAAATACCCCTTCTCTCTCTCCTAAAAGTGTTCCTTTTCTACACTGAATCTCCCACTGTATTCTGCAGAAGAGCTGGCAAGTTCCATCACCAAACAAGATACACATTTTGTCACTTCCCATTGGATTATTGGATTCAGAAGTGCTTTTATTTTGATGGCTTTAAATATTTTGTGTTGATGAGGAACCAATATACTTGGTCAATTATCACTTAATTACTAAGAGAAATAAAATGCCACTCAAACTCATAACAAATTGAAAAAACAGTCCATCCATTTTGCATGTGACATGTCTAATGCAGATCACAGGTTCAAAGAAAATTATATTTCAGTGCCATGAGCACAGTAGAGACTTATAAAATACCTGAAAGTGATAGGGACTTAAATGTTATTTTTAAGACTAGAACTTCAGAGACTTCTTCCATTCGTGTCTGACATCAGCAAGCTCTTAATAATGCAGTGTGTACTTATTTATTGATCAGACCATTTAAGTAGTAAGACATGAGAAAGTGGACACTATTATCTGGTAATTGACCATATTGGAGAGTTAAGTGTTCTGACAAGGAACTAAGTGTGTTTAACCTTCAGATAAGATCAATTTTAAGATAATGCCTACTTTGGTAATGAACCAAAGCTGCTAAAAAACTTTATACTCTAGATGCTTCTAAAGCAGTGGTATTTTGATGACAACTATCATAGTTTTTTAATAAACAGATTTGTTTCTAAGAGTTTTGGGTCTCCCAGGGCAACCTGGAGAAGGGTTACTAACTTTCATACTGTACTTAGAATAAAAGGTCAGGTGTAAGGGGACAGCGATTAGCGCATTACCCAGGGAGTTATTCATTCATTTAGCAAACATCTTCTGGGTACTTTCCTTGTGACAGTCATTACATTACAGTCTAAGGTTCCAACATCTTGTAAGATATCTCGGAGGAATTTATGCTGCAGTATGATGGTTTTCCAATTTTGTTTTATCTGGTAAATCTTTAAACCAAGTTTATGTGGGCCCGTTGTTTATGAAAAGCAAAAGAATCATACCTCAAAACCTCCCATTTTTGCCTCTGAGTCCTTTGTCTGTGGACTGATTAAACAGAGCTTAAAATCAACATTTCTTAGGGACAGACCCACAAGCAAATATCAAAACCCACTGTAAGAGTTGGCATAGAAATATGAACACAATTGACAAGAGAACATAAAGAAGGATGGAACTTAAGCTGCCTGTGAGGTTAGTAAAGTCTTCCTAAATAAAGTGCCTTCAAGCAGCAAGACAGTCTTGTTGGATGAATTGAAGGTAGTGGAGACAGAGCAAATGATGGCTGTGTTGTGAGGGAACTGGGACAGCAGTTATCACAGAGCAAGACACATGGCTGCACCCAACCCTAAAGGGCCATCAAAGTGCCTAAAACTAGGGGAGAACAGAAAATATTTGATGGGCAGTGCTGATGACCTGAACAATGGGTTAAACCATAGGGCTTCCCTGGTGGCTCAGACAGTAAAGAGTCTGCCTGCAATGTGGGAGAGCCAGGTTTGATCACTGGGTCAGGAGCATCCCCTGGAGAAGCAAATCGCAACCCACTCCAGTATTCTTGCCTGGAAAATCCCATGGATGGAGAAACCTGGTGGGCTACAGTCCATGGGGTCACAAAGAGGCAGACACGACTGAGTAACTAACACACAAACATCAGTAAATATGGAGGTGATAGGAACACCATTGATTTTCTTAGTGATAGAAGCAGCAAAATAGCATCCACCAGGAGTAGTTAGAGGTTTGACAAGAGTGGTAAATGTTTGAAACAACCGTTTGTTAAAATAATTACATGAGAATATAGCAGCAAAGGAAAGGGAAGTTGTTCTGGTTAAATATTTATCATTAGGGCTCCATGCAGAATGAAATGGTAATGCAGCTGCGATTCAGTTTCTTAGTTCAGCTGTAGCTTAAAATTAGAAGCTGCCCATCAATAATTTTCCCAAGGGAGTGATTTCTCCTGTAACAGCACATAGCCTCGAGAAAAGGAAATGCACACAGGCAAGCTTTCTGGGAATGGAAAGGGAAACCACGGCAGAGAGAAAACAAGCCAGAGAAGTCGATTGTACACAAATTCTTGGAAATAAAAATGAGTTCCTTTTATCAGTCAGTCTCTGAGTCTGTGAGCTGCTGGCCTAGCACTTTGGCACAGTATGGAATCAAGAGAAGTTTATCACTTTATTCTTGCTGTTAAAGAGTATAGAGCTTGGTCAGAGGGACAAAGCTCATGATACAAGTTTGGGGTTTGTTTAATTTATATCATTTATAGCCCTAGTTAGTATAATGTTGAGAAATCATCGCATGAAACATAATGCATCAAATCTAATCTTGAAGAAGTTTAACTGGTGAAGTGTAGAAAAGCAGGAGGATTCAAGAGTGATGGTTTGAGTACAGATTTGATGGTGGAGTGAAAATGGTTTATACTGGGGGCAGGAATGAGGATGGCCAGAAAGACGAGGAGAGGATTAGAGGAAGGAGTTATGAGACATTAGGCCTAACTGAGAGACTAGAGCCTCTTTACTGGGAGCTGGTGCAGTGTGGGAGGAAAGGAGAAGTTGTTAGTGAACATGAAATGAGTGAGGTCAGCTAAAAGACTTCATGTTATTTCCTGTGTTGTCTTTATACTGCTCCCCATTAAACATTAATGACTTTCTATTGTTACCCTCAGAATAAAGCCTATTTGTACATGCCCATTCAGGAGGGACAATTGACTATCCAAAGAGTATTATGATGAGGAAGACTAGGATATGTTGAAGACTAGGAGCCAGAGCCAAGAGGTACATTAGAGCCAAAAGATCTTTATCAACAGGCTAGGTCAGAACAGCTCCTCACAGAGGCAGTGACCATGCCAGACAGGACCCCCAACCCCAGCAGGAGACTGGAGGACTGATGAGCTGCCAAGTTAGACCTCAGAACAGAAGCCTTCTTTTCTTTATATTTTTTGTAGTTTTATTGAGATAGAATTCACGTAACACATAATTCACCACTTTGAGTGTACCTGTCAAGGGTTTTTAGCATATTCACGGAATTTTGCATTCCTCACCACCATCAATTTTAGAACATTTTTATTACCTAAAAAAGAAATCCAAGAACTTCCCTGGTGGCCCAGTAGTTAGGACTATGCTTCCACTGCAGGGGGAAGAGGTTCGATCCCTGGTCAGGGAACTAAGATCCCACATGCCTCGCAGCATGGCCAAAATCTTGTCAAAAAGAAAAGGAGACCCTGCACTCTTTGATCATCATCTCCTTACCCCCATCGTACATTCACCCTTAGGCAACTCGTACTCTGCTTTCTGTCTATAGATTTGCCTGTTCTGGACATTTCAAATAAATAGAAACATACAATATATGGCCATTTGCAGCTGACTTCTTTCCCTTGTTTTTCACTTGTTTTTAATGTTTATCCATGTTGTATCCGTGTAATGTTTTAATGTTATCCATGTTGTATCCATGTATTAATACTTCATTTCTTTATATTTTGTTTAATAATATTCCATTGAAAGGATATACTGCATTTTGCTTATCCATTCATCATTTGATAGACATTTGGATTGTTTCCATTTTTGACTATCATGAATAATGCTGCTGTGAACACTCATCACAAGTTCTTGTGTGGACACATGTTTTCATTTCTCTTAAGAATATACTTAGTACTGGAATTGCTGAGTCATGCAGTTCAACCATTTGAGTAACTGCCATACTGTTCCTTAAAGTGTCTGGATCATTTTAAGTTTACATCGTTTCCATTTTATATTCACATTATGAAATAGTATAAAATTTGCATGTACAATATCTCCACATTCTTGGCAATGTTCGTTGTTATTGTCTTTTTGATTAGAGCCATTCTGGTGGGTGTGAAGTGATATCTCATTGTGGTTTTAAACTACATTTCCCGGATCAGAAGCCCGATTTTCAAAACTAAGGCATAAAGTACAAAGCATATTACAGGGACTTAGGCCAAAACCTAAGAAAGATATACCAAGAGGCTGATATGAATAGAAGGACAGTTCAGGCAGTTAAGGGCTAAACATGAGTTGAAGGCAGCATATTCTAGTTTGTCCAGTCTGTGATGTGGCCATGTTCCACCATAATGAGTGACCAGAGATTACAATTCTCAGTCAGATGAGCTGTTCTCAGTCCTTGGCAGCACTAGAGTAGAGCCATTTTAATTGATTTTAATTGAAATTATTTTGAATACATTGAAAATATTTTAAATACACCTGTCAAACCAGAATATCTGAAAATATAACCCTAGTATTGTCTGTATTTTTTTTATTTTAAAGAAAATTTCCCCACATGATTCTGAATCACTGTGGGACTAGAAAGCCACTGTTGTAAATAATTCAGCAGGATTAAATAGTGGAATGAATTTATTGATTGTATGTACTGTTCAGATAACCATCTGCCTTTATTTTGACTTGTAAGCTTTTCTCAGACAAGTGCTAACTGAATTTGAACAAAAAATATTGAGATATAATTACAGTGTGCATAGTCCTCTCTGACTAATAGCAGAGAGAAAACCTAGTGAGAAATTCATAAATCAACTGATCAGTTTTCCTCAATTGAACCTCTTAATTTCCAAGTTTGATCAAAGAGTTGAACTCCTTCACTTCCTTTCCATTAATAGTGTCTACTCATGAGACTTGTGTTGTTTTGTTCTAATATTTATTTGGCTGTGCCTGGTCTTGGTTGTGGCATGTGAGATCTAGTTTCCTGATAGGGATTGAACCCACACCTTCTGATGGAAGCAAGTAGTCTTAGCCTCTGGGACCACCAGGAAAGTCCCTCATGAGACTTGTGTTTATTTCCAGTTATATCCATTCAGTGATCCTTCTGTTTGCGCATGCAGTGATCATATAACTATATACCTTTTCAAGATAATGCATAATTTCAAAGATAAAATAATCTATTATATGGGTCACTGATTGATACCTTAGTAGCTGGCTCTTGGGCTTCCCTGGTAGCCCAGATGATACAGAATCTGCCTGCAGTGCAGGAGACAGGTTCGATCCTTGTGTTGGGAAGATCCCTTATAAAAGGGAATGACACCCCACTTCAGTGTTCTTACCTGGAGAATCCTATGGACAGAGGAGCCTGAGGGCTACAGTCTGTGGGGTCGAAAAAGAGTCAGACATGACTGAGCACGCACACGCTCAGTTGGCTTATAGGTACACACATTTCTTGTGTTGATTTGAACAGGTGCGCCATGCCTATGAGAACTTTGATCTTTCTGATTGACCAGATATATCCAGATGACAGAGAGGAGCTCAATAAAGGTGATTTTCCATTACCATAAGGTCACCAATTTTTCTAGGATTAAGGTATTATTTTATTCTCTTTGGGGAATGGACACCATTTGTGTCTTTCTGTTTAAATTGTATGTCTAAGTCTAGAAACTGAAAAGCATGAGAACTAAAGTAGGAAGTTATTCTGTTAGGTTGGTGCCAAATTTCCATTGCTGAAACTATGAATTTTCCTTGTCCAGGCCCTTCTTTAGAAGAATCAGATGTCCCTGTCTTAAATTTGAGTTGTTTCAGAAAAAGAAAACTCGTATTCTGTAAAGAAGAGGTAGTACAGAAGTGCTGATAATCTGACTCATGTTCTAACGCCCCTCCTTGTCAGGTCCTGCTGTGGTTTCATTACAGATTGAGATTTCTTATATAATGCTGAAAGAGAGGAGAAGTGGAAGAGGGATATGGAGGAAGATGTGCTGGAATATTTTTAAAGGGGGAACCTATCTTTTTGTCTTAACAGAACTGCTCGAATCTGTGCAGTAGTACAGGTCTTCTCTTCTTCTCAAAACCAAAACAGGTACTCCTTGTCTTTAATCTCTTAGTTGTTTCACGAGTAAGTGAAATTATGTCGTATAGACCCATTAGTGTTGAAGCGTAGCATAGAAAAAATTAAAATGGAAACAATGAAGGGAACATGTTTCAGAACATCATCCCCATTCAGCTAGCTTTCAGACTTGCTTTACCTTTTCTCACTGATACATGATCTTTGCTTACTTTTTTCTTCTTCCTTTTGTCTTTTCTTTCCTTTTTTAAAAACTTCTTTCACTTATAAACTGCAACCTGTAAAGAAAGTGAAGGGTATATTACATATCCTTAAAAACGTCAGACACCGATGTATAGATCAGTCTTATGGACTCTGTGGGAGAGGGAGAGGGTGGGGAGATTTGGGAGAATAGCATTGAAACATGTATAATATCATGTATGAAACGAGTCGCCAGTCCAGGTTCGATGCACGGTACTGGATGCTTGGGGCTGGTGCACTGGGACGACCCAGAGGGAGGGTAGGGGAGGGAGGAGGGAGGAGGGTTCAGGATGGGGAACGTGGGTATACCTGTGGCGGATTCATTTCGATATTTGGCAAAACTAATACAATGTTGTAAAGTTTAAAAATAAAATAAAATATAAAAAAAAAAGAAAGTGAAGGGTATATTACATATCCTTAAAAACAAAGAGGGAAAGAAACAAACCCTTGTTAATAACTTCCACTTTGAGCGCTTGGGCTGGTTGCAAGGCCCAGGGGACTCATCTGCTGAATGTGGAAGGATACAGAACCATTTGTCCTGGGAGAACCACTGCATTAAAGGAGGGGGATGAAGTCATGGTGGGGAGGAGGAGGCTCTGCTGATGAAAGTAGCTGTCAAATTAGCAGGTCTGGAAGTTGGAGTGCATATTGTTATGAGCTGCTAAGTTCACACCAGAGCAACCAGCTCCATCCGTCTTTCTCAGTTTACATTTTAATTGGCTTGTAGTTAAGTTTTTTAAACACTGCGAGATTGCTGACATACACTGTAATATCATGTGAATAATTTATGGAGGTTGCTCCAGACAAGCTTTTTCTTTGATTTGAGAATCCAAGGGGAATGGGAAGGAGAAGGATGAGGGGTTTGCAGGAGGGGCCTGGGACAGAGGAGCAGACACAACTACATGTTGCATGCTGGATGTTAAATGTTTGCTGGTGTAGTCAGCAGCTTTTGGGATTTCAGGGAGGTTTGTACAATACAATCTTACTAATAACCATTCTGTCAAGAGAGCACCCAATTAAATTGAATTGGGTTTATGACTCCCTCTTGGTTTCTTAAAATGTGTGGATATAAACCTGTTCGATGTGAGTATTGGATAACAAGGGTGGGTGTTTTTGTTGGTGGTGGTGGTGGTCATAATGATTCATCCTCCTACTGAGAATTTTCTTGTTTATAAATGCAGGAGTAGACATTTTCCCCAAACTATCTTTTTCTTTTCAGTTCTCAAGATAATCTAGAGAAGATGGAGATGGTGTCAGTGAGCAGTCATTCTAGTTAAGGACTTGACTGCTACTGGGAGTGGTTTGCTAGACAGCTCTGAGCCTAGAAAATCATCTAATTAACACCTACGGGAGAACTGTCCTCTGAAATACACTTCTAAATTATACTTGGGTTCTTATTATAAAATGAGCAAATTGTATAAAGCGTGGAGAGTATATGAAGAATAAAAATCAGTATAACTCCTCCCCACATTGATAACAATTGGATGACTTTCGTTTATTTCCTTCTAGTCTTTTTTCTGCTCATAGTGAACAAAGTTTAAATCATATATATTGTTTAGAGTTATTTGTTTTTCACTGATTATTACATCATGAGTATTTTCTCATGTGTCACCTACATTTCCATTTTTGATAATTGCATAACACATTATGTATTCTCTGTGAATTACAATGCTTTATCTAACTTAACTCCCACCTATAGAGATGAAGCATTAGTATGGTTCTTATCCATTTTAGGCAGGGAAGCAGTAAATATACTTTTGGTTAAATTTTGGTGTATTGTTTTTTTTTTTTTTAATATTTATTTATTTATTTATTTATTCGGCTTCAGTGGGCCTTAGTTGCATCATGCAAACTCTTAGTTGTGGCATATGGAATCTAGTTCTCTGACCAGGGATTGAACCTGGGACCCCTGCATTGGGAGTACAGACTTTTAGCCACTGGATGACTAAGGAAGCCCCCGCTATACATTCTTGATTATTTCCTTAGGGAAGTTTTTAGAAATAGAATTTCTACGATGAAGCAGAGAGAGTCTGAGGGAAAGATCAGCAATTCCTCAAGAATAATTTTGTCCTGAAAAGTGGGATAAAGCATAGGTTTTTCTCATTAATGAAGTTAATATTTTCATCCTATTTAAAAAACTTGATAATGACATTGAATCTAAGGGTCTTTGAAATTATTGAGATCATTTTTCCTTGTGTGATTCTTAACCACAAGACCTATCTGTTAGGATTAATGTAGGCTCTTTTTTCTTTACCAACTGGCATATAACTACCTAAGACTTCATGTAATCAGTTGAGATGCTACAAATGTATTGCCTGTCAACTTCAATAAAAAAGAGGGCAGTTAATTAAAGGGATGTCTTGCTGTTAAACAAACTTGCAGTCAATTGCTTGTAAGTAACATTTAGTTTGATGTGTAGTCAAAGGGCAACAAAATCAGAAAGGACTAGCTTTTTAAAACTGTGGAAAGGGGAGTGACTTTATTTGGGTTGAGATGAGTGGCCTATCAATTGATATGATGTTTTCCTTTTTAAAAATATGTTCATATATTAAAGAGAAGGTGAAAGACACGAGGCATTAAGGTCATCAAGATCCTATCAGTTTGAAGTGTTTTCAACGTAAGATAACTAAGTACCTGTCCTCATGCAGCCCTAGAAGGCACTTTGCCCCTATGACCAGGCCTGGTTTGAAGGTCATGCTGTGTGTGTGTGTGTGTGTGTGTGTGTGTGTGTGTGTGGTGGACAGTACGTCGATGAAGCAAGAAGTCTTAAGTTACTCTTCTCTGCAAATGGAAAACTGCCATTCATAGACCCAGGGGAAAGACTCCACCAGTACAGCAGCCCTTGGGAACAGCTGTTCCAACTCAGGCCTATTCGCTGCTCCTTCCTGAGAGCACACTACTCTCTGCACGTGTATCCAACTCTTCCCTGATACTGTAGGTGGGAACGCACATTCTCTAAACAGTGACCGTAAAGTGATCGTGCACCCCTCTTTCAGCGGGAGGGGCTATCCAAAGCACCCCATCCTGATTAAAATTTAAATGTTGAAATATTTGTGAAACAAAGGCATATAGAGTGGAGACCTTTTCCATCTTGAAGGCACATAGATAGTAGAGACCAGAGCTGTTGGAAGCATGACCAGGTTTATGTTAAAGTTCTGTTGGAGGTCCCTGAACTTTGGAGCCTTATTCCATAGCCAAGAAGCTTCAGCTTTTGCCAATAACCACATTAAAATATGTGTACCTGGCATGAGTGAACCAATCTCATTTACTAGTTTTCATTCTTTACACTAGCTATTACTTCATAAATGAGAATTTATTTTTTTAGTGCCAATTTTGTGCCCAACTAGGCAGTATGGAATGCAAGAGAAGGCATAAGTTATGGTCATACCCCATGGCCCTTCCAATAAAGCAAAGTAAATATGTAATCCACTTACAGTCAGATCATAGCAATATTTTTATTTGTAATGATCCCACATTTCAGTTGAAGAAAGTATTTATTATTCTAGGAAGAAAAACATTGGCTGAATTAATGGCAGACTCTGAATGGGCACTGAGCTTTATTCAGAATGCAAGTATTTTCAGTTAGGTGAGGTTGTTGAGGTTTGCTTTCTTTCCTGAACTCCTATGAATTAGCAAATTCTAAACCAGCTGTTTTCAAATTACATAAAATTGGTGCCTGCTCTGAGTGTCTGTTTCTCTCTGCCAAGTTTCAACTTGTAACTTATTTTAAAGCTTGGTCCTAAACACTCCAAACCAATGGAATGATAGCAGGCATCACCTTCAATCACAATATTTTCCCAAGAACATGTTCAACTTTGAAATAATGACCAGGTTGAAGAAAGAAGAGGTGAGAAGGGAGGAGTAGACAAGTTTGTGTCTTCTAAATTTTTTTTTTAAACTTGCTTGAATGCATAAGTTGCTCACATTTCTGCTGTTTTTTCCCTCGATGGCCAAAATGGGAGAGCTCTGTAGCTCACGAAAGGGGTGAACTAAAAGGACACGTCTGCATGAAATGAAGATATTTGTAGGATGACAACTGGTGATAGGGTTGTATTTCAAATCTTCTCTTTTGATCACGTGACAGCTCTCTCTCCTCCTCCTCCTTTTGGTATCGAACACATTGCTTAATTCCTATCATCAAGAGCATGGGTTGGCAGACTTTTTTTGTAAAGGACCAGATAGCAGATATTAGCCCCTGTGACCATATAGATAGATCTCTGTCATACAGTACGGTTTGTTTACTTTTTTTTTTTTTTAACAACACTTTAAAAATGCAAAATCTAATCTCTGCTTACAGGCTGTACAAAATCTTATTGCAGGTAAGATTTGGCTTGCAGGCTGTCGTTTGCCAGCTCATGCCCTCAAGAAATATGGGGTGAAATCCTGGATAAGAGTGTGTGTCAGTTACGCTAGCATGATTTCTCTCTCTGCACCGCTTGCTTTGTTCTCTCCTGGTCACTGGCTGTCTCAGGAGCCAGTCTCAGGAGCCAGTCCCCGGAGCCTTGCTCTCCTGTGTGATGTAATGGTGTGAAATGGTGTTTCCACTGGAAGGCCTGCAGGGGTAAATGCTGTCTCTAATTAACCTGTTCATTTAGTGCCATTATCCTTTATCTCCAACGCAGCTCTGCGAGGGGAGGATAAGGAAAGTGCTTAATTAGAGTAACTGTTCCGCATTGTCTGTGTTTGCATGATGAAGTATAAAAAGCCTGGGAGATGAAGCTGTCAGTCACTAAGCGTCTTTGGGAGCCTCTTGATTTTTAGCATTTAATAACCGTGCTCTGTTATGGAGTGCTGTTGAGTGAAACCTCAGGTCACAGTCTTTGTGACACAAAGACTCTGACCCAAGACATCTGGCATATAACTTATGGCTAATGTCCACCAACTGGATCATGTCATTGGCAAGTTGTAGGTTCATGGATGCTTGTTTATCTGTTTGCTTGTTGCTTTAGAGTATTTTAAATGGTCATTTGTCATTTTAGTTTGTTTTCTGTCTCCTAAATTGGATATTAAGTGCTTCTAGTACAGGAAATGTGCCTCATATTCTTTGAAGCTTAAAGTCTGTTGGAATATCATTGCAGTGTTCATAGGGTTTTCTAATTCTGCTAAGATATACATAACAAAATTTACCATTTTAATATACATAACATAAAATTTACCATTGTAACCATTTCTGAGTGGATAGTTCAGTGGCAATAAGTACATTCACCACCATCCATCTCCCATTAGTCTTTTCATCTTGTAAAATTGAAACTCTATATCCATTAAACAATGACTCCTCACTCCTCCTCCTCACTCTCCCCTTGGCAACCACCATTCTACTTTCTGCCTCCATGAATTTGCCTACTCTAAGTGTCTCATATGAGTAGTTGTCTTTTTGTGAATGGCTTATCTCACTTAGCATAATGTCTTTACGATTCATCCATCTTGTAGCATGTACAAGAATATCCTTCCTTATTCATAAGGCTCAATGCTGTTCCGTTGTATGTGTGTATATATCCTGTTTTGTTTATCCGTTTGTCCATCAGTGGACACTTGAGTTGTGTCCATCTTTTCACAGTTGTAAATAATGCTGTGCTGTTATGAACACATTTGAGTACCTGCTTTTAGTTCTTTTCTGTCGATACCCGGAAGTGATCTTCACAATACTTTTCAGACTGCCGAACTGACAATTTTCTTTTAAGCTCTGTGGTACTTTAAGTATTTTTACCATACTTTTACATGCCATCTATCCTAATAAGATCAGTTCTATAATAAGGAAGTTAGTTATTATCTATGATGAACAAAAAAGATCAGTGAGCACAAACAGTTATTCATCCTGTAATATCAGGCACTGGGCATAGCTCTTTATGTGAATTACTTTACTTAAGGCCCACAGTATGTGATCTACATGTTGCAGAAAAGGAAATAAAGGCTTAGCAAGGTTAACAGGTTTACCTGAATGGAAAAAAAATTGGCAAAAAAAGGAAATAAATTTATGGCAGACAAGTTTCTACTTCGGAGTCCGTAGTTCTGGGTACCAGGAAGCCATTCAGAAGAGTGGATTACATCTGTATATCTCATTATGTTCTCGGCATGGTTAGTGAAAGGCTTATTATTTTCCAAAGCCTGATGTCACTTTTGAATTTCAAAATCAAATTATATAAAATAACATGTAAAATTCTTTGAAAGCTCTAAAGTGCTATATAAATGTAAATTATTAAGCCTAGTGATGGGCAGATGTTAAAATGCTGTAAATGTATGGATCTCAAACCATCTAGATTGTAAACTGTAGTGTAAGGATTATGCAAGTTTAACCATGGCCTACCTTTGTGATTTTGTTAAAATACTGCTTCTATGCTGTGTTATTCATGCCACTTCTAACTCTTATTAGGACTGGCACCACCTTTTCAACTGCTGTTATGAACATCATGGCCTTTTCCACTTAAGTTGGTGGGAATAAGTCCCGTTCTTGTATCATGTTCTTTTTTGATATTTATTTGTTTGTCTGCACTATGCCTTGGTTGCAGCATAAGGGATCTTCAGTTGCAGCATGCAAACACAGATGTGGCATGTGGGATGTAGTCCTCTGACCAAGGATCTAACCCTGGCCCCCTGCATTGAGAGCATAGAGTCTTGGCCACTGGACCACCATGGAAGTCCCATCACATCATGTTTATCAATTCTAGTACCCTCTGAATAAGAACCATGTCTTCAACCATCTTTGAAATCTCACAACTTTGAGGTTAGGTTTAGGTGCCAGGTAGCTTAAAGAAGTGTCATGGAAGAGCCACTAGACTTAATTGTATCACTTCAGAGGACAGAATTCAGGCCATTTGTATGCGGAGGTTCTAAAGGGGCAGATTTCAGTTCAGAATACAATGCTTAGCTGTACGTTGGTAGACTGGATCCCTTGAAAAGTAGTAAGCTCCCTGTCAGTGGCATTATTCAAACATAGGCTAGAAAATCTCTTCTTGAGAGTCCCTTGGACTGTAAGGAGATCAAACCAGTCCATCCTAAAGGAAATCAATCCTGAATATCCACTGGAAGGACTGATGCTAAAACTGAAGCTCCAGTGCTTTGGTCACTTGATGCAAAGAGCTGACTCATTGGAAAAGACCCTGATGCTGGGAAAGATTGAGGGCAGGAGGAAAAGGGACTACAGAGGATGAGATGGTTGGATGGCATCATCAACTCAGTGGACATGAGTTTGAGCAAGCTCCAGGAGATGGTGAAGGACAGGGAGGTCTGGTGTGCTGCAGTCTACGGGGTCACAAAGAGTCGGACAGGACTGAGCGACTGAACAACAGTGAGGTGAAGAGGATTCCTGCAGTAGGACACTCATATTATTACTCTTCAGTTTTGGTGCATCATCACTTTTACTTCAAGTGTCCTGAGAACTCCATTTTAGCTTTTGTCTCATTTGGTACAAAAGGCAGGTACTAAGAGATTTTGCCTGGTTTATTTGTTGTACGAGGAGCAAATAACTGTGCTGTGCTGAAGTGGTTTACAAGTAAAAGATATTTCGACCAGATCCAAATCATGATCGAGGAGATAACAGAGTCATCTTTTTACATTCAGGTTCTCCAGGGTCTCAACAGACCATGTACAAAATAGGATTGGCAGTGAGCAAAGTGTCTGAAGTAGTTCAATAAATTTATCTTGATTATTTGATATATTGACTTCGTTTGTGCACAGTTTTCTTGGAATTCCTCAGCATCCAGAGCTAGAAAACTTAGTGTTTCAGTGGCTTGAGCAAGGACTTGGGATTTGGCACAAATGACATTCCCTCCTCTTTTCTGATTAATGTGGCTCCAGGATCAACCAAAGTTAATACACAGTGTAGAATATTTTCTCGTATAGAGGCCAGAAGTACTTAAAATTCAGTGCAGGTGGAATTGCTTGTTTAAGTATTAGGAGGACAGACTTGGTAATTTTAGTTGCATGAGTTGCTTTTTATTCTGTTGTAGAAGAATCTGAGTGTTGGAGACTTTGCCTGGAAGCCAGCCTCCAGCATTGACGTCTAACACTAACCACAGAGCAGTCCCCCCCTTTCTGCTGGCAGAGCCAGGCCCACGTCCGTGGCTGTGATCTCAGGGGAGGGCTCATGTCCACAGCTTGGGTTTATGACTGGGAAGCCTGCCTCTTATAAAAGGTGGGGGGAAACTAAGCCAAAGTGACCCCACAGAATTTGAGCTTGAGTTTGTCAGATCCAGAGGACCCATCAAGGTCTGGGATGTGGCCCAGCTTGAACTGGCACCCATGGGCTTCACCCGAGCCAGGTGTCAGAAATGGGTAAATATCAAATTGTATCTGATGAAAAACAGGAGGAAGCAGAGCTCTCCTTACCTCCTGGAAGGAGCCAAAGTCAGCCGAATGGTGTTTGGGTTCAGATGATTCAAAAGCCACAGTCTCATGACCCAACCAAAGAAATATTCCAAACTAGCCTAAAAAAATAACAGCATGTTAAAAAAAAAAATGCTATCAAACACATTTATCTTTGACTCAGAATGAATTAAATATTTTTCTCCTAGAATGTCCAAATACTCACTTCATATAGAAGACTGTAGGTTAAATACCTCTTATGGAGAAATACTCAGGCTTAGGATTTCTCTTTTAAATAAAAAACTTGGCAATGATACTACATAAGAAATGTCTGATCTGGTCCAGAGCTCTTAATTTAATTTATTGTCTATTACATGGGGTGGGGGGATACTAAAATAGGTGAAAGAAATAATATTGTAAAAAATCAGATTTATATATCTGAAAATGACTGATTGCATAACTGTTGTATCAATGAGATATCAGTAAAATAGAGAAAGGGGATAAGGATGGCTCAACTGGGCTCCCAATAATGTAAACATTAATAAATCAAAATGCAGTCAACATGTAAATGTCCTAAACCATGATAAGAAGAAGGCAGATAAAAGTGCATACATTTGTGAAAACTCAACAAACAGTATACTTAAGGTCATTACACTTTCACTGTGTACAAATCATACGTCAGTACACAGAAGGACACAGTCAAATCAAGCTTATCTGTTGGAACAGTGATTTATGAGAAAGTTACAGTATTAAGCAATTTAGGGGAGAGACATTTCCATCCCTTCAGGAAACTTTGCAAATCATTGGGGTTAACACAAATATAAGAAAATTTCAGTAATAAAAGTTAAATAAGCCAACAATGATTAAGTCATAGAATTCTAGACCTGGATGGAGCCTTCAAGATCATCATCCCTCCTAATTTAAACATTATATATGATTAAAAAAACTGAGGCTCAGAAAATTGTAGAAAATTATCCACGGGAATTTAGAGACAGAACTTCACCAGATGGCAGGACGGCAAGCTTAAAGCGCCTCGCCTTCCTTTTTTGTCATCCTGACTTCCTCCTCCTCCCACCTGCTATCCATCCCCACGGCTCTGTTTTCAGCTCTCGCTGGCTTTCTCTCACTGACTCATTAATTTCAATGTTAATATTTCTCTACTCAGTCAGTCAGTACTTTTGAGTTCCTACCATATGCCCAGCACTGTTTTATGGGAGGAAAGTACAGCACTGAACCAAACAGACTAAGTATCTTTCCTCACAGAACTTAGTTTCTACGAATGTCTGTGCACATTGAGTCCAGGTAGTAATTTCTGGAATGCGGAGTCCTTACCAATCCAGGCTCACTGTCCTAAAGCCTCCTGCACATCATAGCAGCAAGCTGAGTGAGACAATAATCTCAGCTTCTCTCCAGATCACCTCCTCCTCCTGCCTTGCCTGTGCCTGAAGAAAGTTTGACTCTTTTTTTTTTTTTTTAAGATTGATTGATTGATTTTAAATTTCTGGCTGTGCTGGGTCTTTGTTGCTGTGCCCGGGCTTTCTCAAGTTGTGGTGATGGGGCCTGTATTGTGGTGCTCTGGTTTCCTTTTTTTTTTTTCTTCTTGAAATTTTATTTTATTTTTTTTTAATTTTAGTATATTTTTTAACTTTACAATATTGTATTGGTTTTGCCATATATCAAAATGAACCCGCCACAGGTATACATGTGTTCCCCATCCTGAACCCTCCTCCCTCCTCCCTCCCCATACCATCCCTCTGGGTCGTCCCAGTGCACCAGCCCCAAGCATCCTGTATCGTGCATCGAACCTGGACTGGCGACTCGTTTCATATATGATATTATACATATTTCAATGCCATTCTCCCAAATCATTCCACCCTCTCCCTCTCCCACAGAGTCCAAAAGACTGCTCTGGCTTCTTATCGCAGTGGTTTCTCTTGTCCGGGAGGGAGCACAGACTCTAGAGCGTGCGGGCTTCAGGAGTTGTGGCGCGTGAGCTGTGTTGCTCCCTGGCGTGTGGGATCTTCCCAGAGCAGAGATCAAACCCATGTTTCCTGCATTCATCAGGTGGAATCTTAACCACTGACCACCAGGGAAGCCCTTGTTTGTTTGACTCTTCTTCTTGAACCTCTCGGTCAACCAATTTCAATTCCCTAAGTTCTGCTGCTGCTGCTGCTGCTGCTAAGTTGCTTCAGTCGTGTCCGACTCTGTGCAACCCCATGGACTGCAGCCCACCAGGCCCCTCCGTCCATGGGATTTTCCAGGCAAGAGTACTGGAGTGGGTTGCCATTGCCTTCTCCGTCTCTAAGCTCTACCAAATTGCTATTTTCTTATATCTGTTCAGCATCTTGTTGTTACTTTGCTTCCTCTTTGGAATGTTTCAGTACTTTTCTAACTCATCTATCTCCTCTTGTCCCCAACTCTGATCTTTCCTAAATATTACTAATTTCCCTAAAAATTATTTCCTCTGTCAACCCCTTCACACCCACACCTTCACACAGACAGGCACACACACAAATTACCCTTGGATCTTGTTCACATTTCAAATTCAATGGCAACAGTCTTTGTCAACAAAGGCAGTTGAAAGCATAGCTCCAACCTCCTTCTCAAGTCTTCTTCCATCCCCACCACAGGTCCCTGCTTTCACTGCAGCCACAGTGGGTTCTTGGCTGCTGCCTTAGCCGGTCCCCCATTCTCTGTCACTCTTCAGGCGCTCACTGCATTTCCTAGCTGGAGCTATCACCTGTCCACCCCCATCCTCAGCCTCTGCATGCATTTCACTTACCGCCTGATCTCAGAGACCTTCCTCAATCTGATCAGCATGATTCTTCCCTCCTTTGAATGCACTTATTTTTCACTGTGTTGCATTATGGTTATTCTTACTTTTCATTAAAATGATTCGATGGATTTTCATAAAATGACACATCCTTCTTGGGGGAAAATTTTCAGGTACAGAAACCTGCTTTTAGCTCCTCATAAGAGAGAGACTACAGTGAATGTGCTGCTTTCTAAGCAAATAAGCTCTCTGCAGATTATGTAACAAGGAACAATTTCAGGTACAGAAATTTTCAGGTACTTTCAGGTATAGAAACACCTAAAATCTTTTCACCCAGTTATGCTTTTCCTTGAGCATCTCTCCATCCCTCTGTGCGGATATACAAACATTGATGAAGTCTGTACACGTTCCCACAAATGAAATCAAATTTTCTGTCATCTTTTTTTTTCCTGTCGATATATTCTGGTGCTCTTTTAATGTTACTTGGTAGAATAGCAAAGTGTAATTTTCAGTGGCCACAAGGTATTTTATTGTTTGGCTTTTCCATAATGTAACAACCACGGCTTGGTTTTTGTTGGTGGTGGTGGTGGTGGTTTTTAAGCTTGCCTTCATTTATTTATTAGGAGGTGCAGGGAAGAGGTTGTTATGTGTTCTGGCCCATGTGCTTAACACAGCCCGTGTAAAACGCAAGTGAGCATTCTGTCGTGGCCTTTGACAAGAACTGTCTGTGACATGCCACTCCATGTGGTTCAGAATCTGAAAAAATGTTTGAAGATCTTGTAAAGAGGTTAGAGAAGATTGACCTAAAATCCCAAGTAAAATTGTCGCCTTTTTTTTTTTTAACTGCTTTGAACAGCGTTGTGCCTCCCATCGCCTGCAAGAAAGCCATTCATTGTTCCTTGTTACATAATCTGCAGAGAGCTTATTCGCTTAGAAAGCAGCGCGCTCAACGTAGTCTCTCTCTTACAAGAAGCTAAAAGCAGAATCTGTTCTGCGTCTCTGAGGCATTCTTCACAGCACAGACCTCATGCTATCGCTAATTAGCCAGAGCGTTCCCAGCCAAAAACCCCAGTGCCTGGGCTTGACAAAAGTCTGTTTTTTTTTTTTTTTTTTTTAATCTTCCATGGAAAGGGTGAAGCCTGCCTCTCTGTCGAGGGTCCCCTCCATGAGACAAGCAGCAGCAGGGTGGTGGGGAGCTCTCAGATCAGCCAGCGCAGTGAAACACGCTGCCAGCCTCCAGAGGACTTGCTGTTTGCCCCTTCCTTTCCTCCCAAGGTGGGATCTCCATCCGACCGTCCCTTTGTACTCTGAACACCTCACCACCACGAGACCAGCCACTTCTCCTACCCATACGCCTGTCTCTTTCCCATTTCTGGCTTTAGGCACCGGCCTACCCAACATCCCTCAGCCACCTTCCAGTCCCTCGCATTAATGATGTATGCGATTAGCGGCCTCTGCTAGTTCATTAGGAGATTAAAAGAAAAAGAAAGGAAAACCAGGAGACGGTGTGCCTGTCACTGTGAAGTGAAGCTTGACGGGTGCACCCTCACTGTCCCTCCCCGCTGCCCCTCCTGCCATGTGTCTGAGGCCTTCCGTGCGCACGCGCTGGCGGCCGCCCGCGTTCCGAGGCTCTGCCATTTGCTCAGTGGGGGGACGTTTTCTTAGCCGAGCGGTGCACCGCTCTGCCTGAGGGATTGAGAACATATTGCTTGGCAGGTGGGCCTGCTCAGATGCACTGACTGTTGTTTCAGCACTGACAGGGAGCATACATCACGCAGGCCCATTATGCCAGCATAAATCCATGGTAACCTGTTCAGGAGGGCTGCAACCAGCAAACAAAGTGTTTGGGTCTTAATAGGTGATATTTTTGAAACATATAATTGGGATCTGAGAAGTAATTCTGGGTGACAGGCCACTCCTCCTGCCATCTTTGCAGAAACTGGGCCTACAGCAAAATACCACTCCTGTCACGCCGCACGAAGATGACTGCCATTCCAGCTCAGCTCCAGGCAGCTGTGCACGGCGCCAAGCTTGCCAAGAGATGGTCTGTGCAGGGAAAAGAGCCTTCAGTTTCCAGGTCTCTCCTTTCTGCCTTGGTACTCAGTACTACTGGCAAAAGCCGCTCCTGGCGACGTCTGTGGAAAACGTCACAGCTCCCCTCTTTAGCCTACTAATGTGAGCTTGAAAGGGAGCTAGAGTTCGCTGTGGTGTTGGGTAGAGGACAGATAAGCCTCTAAATGGGGGACTCTGAGCTTTCTCATGAACAGAAGCTGCTATTCATTTCCCCTGCTGGACGCCAGCAGGAGAATGAGATATTAATGAAATCCCTGGGCAGAGCGTGATGGGACTCGGCTCCCACAGCCTGGCTGCTTCCCATGGGGAAGGTGGACAAGTGACTGCCAGCTCGTGGGGGATACAGCAGGTAAAGGTGGGCACAGTCTTGGGTACCTGCCACACTGTTGTCCAAATTCCAAAAACTCGATGGGTGAGAGAGCGCTTTACACAGGTCATCATCAGCTTTGTCTTCTTCTGGAGTCCCAGTGCATGTTTCTCGTGAACCGTAGCCTGCATTCCTACACTGCCACTGCGCAGACTGGTCACCAGGTTCCCCTCCCTGCACTTAGGCATCAGTTACTTTCTGCGTCTCCCCCAAGTGGCATTCTTCTTGAGGATTGCTGCTTAGCTGAGTTCTGGGTTCCTGGTGGGTGCAAAAAATAAAGAAAGGAAGATGCTCATTTATGGAGAGAAAAGCCATTGTTGGGTCATTGTGGAGTTGTTGGCTTTTCCTTTACCTTCTTGATTTCCAGGCAGTCATAACTCTGATATGTTTCAGTGTGACTTGCCAAATGAAAACTGGGTGACAATATTGTATTATTTCATTTTCATTCTGCCAGACAGCTAAAACAGTATCAGCACTGTAGCATCTGAATCCTCTCTTGCTACAACAGAGTTTATTTCCCTCAAGCAGACCAGAAAACTCGTGAGATCAAGGACCTTCTAAATTTTAAGGACCAGGGAGAAGATTGTTGGGAATGTGAGCAGTCGCAGCCAGTGTTAAGAAACACCGGGTTTCCGATAGCCTGGCAGAGAAAGGTAATTGTGAGAGACATGGACCTCACCACACCCTAGACATGGCCCCGCCATCACTTTCCCGGTTTCACTGTTTGCTCTTGCTTCTGATCAACAGTGTGGTCAGTCATGATACAGCTATGTGCCAACACAGAAAGTTTCCTTAAAACAGGCTTAGATGCTCTGTCCCCAGATGTTCTGGGTTACGAGGTCTGTAGTGAAGCCTGGGAATTCATACCTTTGAAATGTTCCCTACGTGGTCTGTATCCTACCAACCTGTGGGCTTTGGTTTGGGAAGGACACGACACTGCAAACCTCAGCATCTCCCCTAGTCTTACTGCTGCCTTGGGCAAATCCATCATCAGTTTCACCTCTGAAATGATCTTTTAATCTAAAGGACTTTACTTTTTAAATTTTTAATGAATTGATTTTTATTGATGGATAATTGACTTATCATATTACTTTCAGGTATTCAACATTGATTCAGTTTTTTTTAATTGAACTGTAGTTGACTTAAAATATTACATTAGTTTTAGGTGTACAGCTTAGTGACTTAATAGTTTTATACATTATGAAATGATGACCACTGTGAACCTAGTTACCATCTGTCGCCACACAGAGTTATTACAATATTATTGACTGTATTCCCAGTGCTGTTACGAGGATGTAGTGTACAACCTGACTTGATTTTTTTAAATAAAAGAGCCTTGTTGAGATATGATTCACATAAAGTTTGCCCCCTAAAATTAGTGTATATTTTAGTATATTTACAACCTTTTAGTATATTGTGCAACCATCACCACTCTCTTAATTTCAGAACAGTTTCATCATACCAGAAAGAAGCCCCATACCCTCTCGTTCTGACCTCCAGCCCCTGGCAACCACTAATCTGCTTTCTATCTCTGTGGATTTGCTTACTCTGGATATTTAACCTTTCAAATATTAAAAGCTGACTGGACATGAGTCCAGTTATTTTTTTAGGGATCTCCAAAGAAAATTTTTCTAACTCTCCAGTGATAGCTTCTGGGTTTGACATGTTTTATGGTTCGAAATACACCACTCAAGTCTAACTTTTACTTCCTTGTGTAGTATTAGCCTACTGGATAAGGCATCTGACTTCAGATCAAAATATTGCACGTTCGTGTCCTGCCACAGTTTCAAGGGGATGAGTTGCTTTTTGAGGGCTTCCTTGGTGGCCCAAGCAGTAAAGAATCCGCCTGCAATGCGGGAGCCACAGGAAACTCAGGTTCGACCCCTGGGTCAGTAAAACCTCCTGGAGGAGGAAATGGCAACCCACTCCAGTATTCTTGCCTAGAGAATCCCATGGACAGAGAAGCCTTGTGGGCTACAGTTGATGGGGTTGCAAAGAGTCGGACATGACAGAAGCAATTTAGCATGCACACACGTAGTATTAGCGCCTATGGTAGTAACTCATATTCTCTTATCTTCTCCGCCTCTCTTCGATCATTTCAGCAACCCTCAAATTCTTGATAGATTCAAACATCGAGTCACCTCCAACTTATCTGTAGGATGAATGCTGTCAGTATTCCTATCCCTCTGCGCAGGTTTACCCAGGATTTTCTCCTGTTTCCTCCTCTCTTTCATTTAAATAATGAAGTGTCCACACTTTCCCTCCATTGAGCCCTCTATTCCAGTTCCTCCAGAACTTAGCTTCCGAATATCTTCATTTTCTTTCTTCAACCTATAAAAATACTGAATAGTTCACACTTAAAAAAAAATTGCTTCAACCCTGCTGCCCTCTCAAGCTCCCATTGTATTTTTCTCGCTCCCTTCGCTGTCAAACCTTTTGCAAGTGCAGTTTGCTCTCACTGTTGGTGCTTCTTTTCCACCCACTCCCACCTGACTTTTTGCACTCATAATTCTGCCTTCATTCCTTGACTGAAATTCCTCTCTTCGTGGTTTGTGGTGTCATCTTATTTGCCAAGCCCAGTAACCTTTCTGGGTTCCTATCATCAGTGTTCATAGAACCACACTGCCTATCTCTCCATCTTGAAACATTCTTTTTCCTTTGGCTTCTTCTACCTTTGGCTCCAATGCTCAATGCCTTCCTAAATATGGACGCCCCCCCTTATATCTGTCTCCTTACTTTTTCCCTTCCCAATCTCATAACACCATCTGGCTCCTAACTGTGTGGATAACTTCCAAAACTGTCTTCACCACTTGGATGTCCTGCCAGCTTCTTACACTCATTGCTCAAAACAGAACTCATACCCTGGCAGGCTTTCTGTCTTCCCTAATTCTAGCCAGAGTATGACCCAGGATTGAAAGCTTGACTTCTTTCTTTCAACTCCTTGATCACCGTAGGTGACAGCTGTCATGTGTAAAATAGCCCATTTGTTCTATCTAGGCTTTATTTCTTCATCTCTTGTCCTGTTGGTCAACACAGTTGTTCAGATCCACGCCTTCATTGTCTTTTATCAAAACTATCACCAGGCCCTTTTATCTCTGCCTCACTCCATCATACATATTGCTGCTAGATACTAATCCACCTCCTGACAGTCTTGATTATATCATTTCCTTAGGCAACAGTCTTTCAATTTCCTTTAATCCTACTGAATACGTTCTATTAATATACTCTTAACCTAACTTGTGAGGCCGTCTACAACCTGAACCTTGTCTTCCATTCCAAGTGTATTTTGTACTCTTCTTCCTGTTCTCTATGTTCTAGTCTAAGCAAAACACTCATTATTCTTTCTTTTACCTTCACAAGTTCTCATTTCTAAGCCCTTGCTTATTCTGTATCTTTTATCTAAAATGATGTTCTTTATTTCTGCCATTTCTGTTGAAATCTTGTCATCCTTCAAATCCGTTCTCTTTCATGAAATCTTCTTGTAATAGAATTTCTCTCCCCTTTGGATTTCCAGAATTCCGTGTGTGTGTGTGTGTGTGTGTGTGTGTGCGTGCGTGCGTGTACATGTAAGGGATGGAAAAGGACTTGTAGCACTTTGTCTTGTGTTTCACTTATTTATGTGCTTGTCTTATCCAGTCCTCCAAGATAGAAGCCTTGCATTTCATTGTTGTAACTCCTATAACAGCTGATAGAGTACTGTAAGTGTAGTGTATTATGAATAAATATTTCTTGAGTGAATGAATTTTTTAACCTCTATAAAATATAGAAGATATAAACTAAACTCGTGGATGACAGACTTTATGTCAATGTCAAGAGAGTTCTCAGTAGTTTCTGAACTATTATTTTCAGTCAATCCAAGTACAAGACTTAGATGAAGGAAGCTTGAGAGAATTGTAGCAAACCTGTCATCATCTTCATTGTGGTGTCTTACATTTGCATAATATTTTATACCATTTGATAGTACTTTCACATCTTACGTGACCCTCTCTATCTATGTAGGGTTAGAAATCATTGTAATACTTGGCAGTTCATAAATGAAGAACTTGTGGTCTGGGGAGTTTTAATGACTTAGCCAATGTTAGGTGATTAGACAGTGGCAGCACCTAAACACAGGGACATGTAGATGGTCTGTAAATATTTGAAGAGCTATCATGTAAAAGAAGATTAAATCTTATTTTTTATTCTTTATTTCCTCAGAGGACTGAAAACATACAGGCAATTTATGCTAAGCTATAGAGAAAAATCGTTTAACAGATCCATTCCAAGATGGTGTTGACTGTCTCTATTGTTTAAGAGGAGATCAGGGACAGCAAGCTGGCCAACCAGGTGTAGGATGTTTCATTGCAATGAGCAGCTGAAAGGCTCAGTTTAGCCAAGGTCCCTTCTTCTTATGCAATTCTGCAATTCCTTTTTAGGTTAGCACTGTGCTCCTATACTCTAGAATCTTAAGTTTTGATATCTGACTTTCTTTAGAACTTAGCTTTAAACAAATGTAGCTAGGGTGTGGGATGATCCACCGTTCAGATCCTAAATCTTTCGTACAATGGGGACCCTAGCTTACCCCAGCCACTCTATATAACTGTCAGTGGATTGTCTGCAGGTGGGAACATAAAAAACACATTTTCACGCAATTGTTTAGTGCCTATAGCTGCCAACCCAGGAAGAAATGAAGTTTGCAGAAAATCTCACAGATGCCAGCATCACATGTAGCCAGCCCAGTCTGGCAGCTCCATGCACCTGTCTGGTGTCATGGACATGGCAGGCAAGCCCAGCATTCTCTCAGAATGGCATAGTCTGTTGGAAGGAGGTCGGTGACTCTAATGAGCTCCAAACTTTTCCTTGAAATGGGGACTTGCCTAAAAAGGCAACTGCGACAAAACAGCCAAATGGAAATCATGATATTTCACTGAACTCAGAACCAAATCTGCCTTTTTTTTCTTTCTTTATAGAAACATTTTGTGTGCCATGTGCCTTGGGAGCCAAGAAGAAATCATACTTTGGCTCCCTGTTCTACTTCACGAAGCTCAGATACTGTAAATACCCTCCTCTCCTCTCATAACATTAAATTTTTCATGAATTCATCATAAAGGAGCCACTTTGTAGGTTTGGCTGGTACCAGTGAAAGACTTCATTTTCTATTTCACAGTAACTTTTTCAGTGCAAAAAATTATGGGTGCAGTGTTGAAAAGACTAGAATTATTCATCAAGTCTTCACTGCCTGCAAATTAAGAGAATTTTTCTGAAACCTATCTGGGAGAATGCAGACACAGACATGCATATTTTAGATGATGCTACATCTCAGCTATCACCATCTAATCTTTCTCAGGAGAATAAGGGGTAAAGGAGGGCATGTGCTTTCTCATTGCTTATGAATTCATTCACGAGTCCACACCAGCTCACAAATTTCCCCTACCTTTCAGTGTTCCTATAACTCATGAATGAACTATAAAGCAGCAGTCCCAGACCTTTTTGGCACCGGGAACCAGTTTCATGGAAGACAGTTCTTCCATGGACCAGTATGGAGTGACGGGTGATTCAAGTACCCTACATTTATTGTGCACTGTATTTCTATTATTACTACGTCAGCTCCACCTCAGACCATCAGGCGTTAGGTCCCAGAGGTTAGGGACACCTGCACTAAAGGACAGAATCCTTACTTGTGTTGTGCAGTCATGGAGATACCAGTAGCTTTGTAGCTGGATGCAAAACATGTTCTGAAGAGTCAGCATAGCGAAATGGAATGGAGCATCACAGTGCCCTGCAGGGCTTGTTGAAGCACATGCTAGGCCCCACCTCAGGAGTTTCTGGTTCAGTAGATCGGGGGTGGAGCCCAAGAATTTGCCTTTTGACAAGTTTCCAGGGAGTGCTGAGGCTGCCGTTACAGGACTACATTTTGAGAAACACTGACATACTGAGAGAACGTCAAAGTTAGAAGTCAGCAAACCTTGGTTCCAGCACTCAGTCCACTCTCTATCAACCACGGGTCTCTGGACAAGTGCCTGGGCCTCCTCCCTCATCTGTAAAAGAAAAGTAGTGACCCCTGCTCTAGGTGACCTAGGATGACTTTGACAATAAAATCTGAGAATCCATAGGAAAACACTTAGCACTTTTGCAAGGACTTGAAGCATGTAATTACTGTAGTGAGAAGAGTTCAGTCGCTCAGTCATGTCCAGCTCTTTGCAACCCCGTGGACTGCAGCACACCAGGCCTCCCTGTCCATCACCAAGTCCCAGAGTTTACTCAAACTCATGTGCATTGAGTCGGTGATGCCATTCAACCATCTCGTCCTCTGTCATCCCCTTCTCCTCCAGCCTTCAATCTTTCCCAGCATCAGGCTCTCTTCAGATGATTCAGTTCTTTACATCAGGTGGCCAAAGTCAGCTTCAACATCAGTCCTTCCAATGAATATTCAGGACTAATCTCCTTTAGGGTGGACTGGTTTGATCTCCTTGCAGCCCAAGGGACTCTCAAGAGTCTTTTCCAACACCACAGTTCAAAAGCATCAATTCTTTGGTGATCAGCTTTCTTTATAGTCCAACTCTCACATCCATTTATGACTACTGGAAAAACCATAGCTTTGACTAGACGGATCTTTGTTGGTAAAGTAATGTCTCTGCTTTTTAATATGCTGTCTAGGTTGGGCATAACTTTTCTTCCAAGGAGCAAGCGTCTTTTAATTGCATGGCTGCAGTCACTATATGCAGTGATTTTGGAGCCCAAAAAATAGTCTGTCACTGTTGCCACTGTTTACCCATCTATTTGCCATGAAGTGATGGGACCAAATGCCATGATTTTAGTTTTCTGAATGTTGAGCTTTAAGCCAACCTTTTCACTCTCCTCTTTCACTTTCCTCAAGAGGCTCTTTAGTTCTTCTTCGCTTTCTGCCTTAAGGGTGGTGTGATCTGCATATCTGAGGTTATTAATACTTCTCCTGGCAATCTTGATTCCAGCTTGTGCTTCATCCAGCCCAGCATTTCTCATGATGTACTCTGCATATAAGTTAAATAAGCAGGGTGATTATGCAGCCTTGACGCACTCCTTTCCATATTTGGAACCATTGTGTTGTTCCATGTCCAGTTCTAACTGTTGCTTCCTGACCTGCATATAGATTTCTTAAGAGGCAGGTCAGATGGTCTGGTATTCCCATCTCCTGAAGAATTTTACAGAGTTTATTGTGATCCACACAGTCAAAGGCTTCGGCATAGTCAATAAAGCAGAAGTAGATATTTTTCTGGAACTCTCTTGCTTTTTCTATGATCCAGCAGATGTTGGCAATTTGATCTCTGGTTCCTCTGCCTTTTCTAAAACCAGCTTGAACATCTGGAAGTTCAGAATTCACGTATTGCTGAAGCTTGGCTTGGAGAATTTTGAGCATTACTTTACTAGTGTGTGAGATGAGTACAATTGTGCGGTAGTTTGAGCATTCTTTGGCATTGCCTTTCTTTGGGATTGAAATGAAAACTGACCTTTTCCAGTCCTGTGGCCACTGCTGAGTTTTACAGATTTGCTGGCATATTGAGTGTAGCACTTTCACAGCATCATCTTTTAGGATTTGGAATAGCTCAACTGGAATTCCATCACTTCCACTAGCTTTGTTCATAGTGGTGCTTCCTAAGGCCCACTTGCCTTTGCATTCCAGGACGTCTGGCTCAAGGTTGGTGATCACACCATCGTGATAATCTGGGTTGTGAAGATCTTTTTTGTATAGTTCTTCTGTGTATTCTTGCCATCTCTTCTTAATATCTTCTGCTTCTGTTAGGTCCATACCATTTCTGTCCTTTATCGAGCCCATCTTTGCATGAAATGTTCCCTTGGTATTTCTAATTTTCTTGAAGAGATCTCTAGACTTTCCCATTCTGTTGTTTTCCTGTATTTCTTTGCACTGATCACCGAGGAAGGCTTTCTTATCTCTCCTTGCTATTCTTTGGAAATCTGCCTTAAAGGAAAGCAACTTGGAGAAGTTTCAAGATGCAGACATTCTGTCAAACTCAGGCACATAGGTATCACTGCTACCATGCTAAGAAGGGACCCGCAAAGACAAGACGGAAATATTTTAGGGAATTCCTCTCCTCTGAGACCTGTTTCTGAAAAAAGTCAGACACCCCAGTTCACCCCCGTTCTATATGGTGCAGCCAGGTTGTATTATCTGGTGGAGCGGTGTTTGTCCCAACTGTCCTGGGATTCAGAATCCCCTGGGACACTTAGCAACATACAAAAGCCAGGCCCATTGTCCTACTTCAAGGAACCTGGACCTTGGGGTGATTCTTCATACCCTCCAGAATTTGAGAACCATTATATCTGGGCTCATGGCAACTAAGAAAGAAACTGTATACTCTGGACAATGGATCACAACCTGTCTGCACACTGAGATCAACCCAAGGAGCCTTAAATTCCACATGCACGGGCCACTGTCCAGTCAAGTTGAACCATAATTTCTGGAGTCGGGGTCTGAACATCACTACCATCTTCAAAAGCTCCTCAGTTATTTGGATTTGCAGTGAAGGCTGAGAACCACTGACTTAGAAAGAGTTCCCTGTCGTGACATCAGCAGATATGCTGTGTGTGTGTGTTTGCTGGTCTCTTTGCCACACTATTTGGTGAGGACACTTTGAGGGCAGCTCTGGTGACTAGAAACCAGTCCAGCACCTTCCACTGCCTTAGATGCTCCAAGTGTATTGGTTGTAATTATGAATGAATGAACTCCTCGGTTTATATACAAATGAAGTGCCAAGGGAACTCATACCAAAACGTCCCCACATTTAAATATTTTATACAAACACAACCTTTTGTAGCATTCAGACCCTCACAGTGAGAGGGTATTTATTGAAAAATGTGCAGAATCACCATCACAGGGTATCAGTTGAACAATTTCTAGAAGAGTCAACCCTAGCTATAATTTATTCTTCCAGCTGAGACCAGGAAGAATAATTTGCCAGGGAGCATTTGCATTGCAGAGCTCTGAGAACACTAAGGGGGGAAGCAGTTGAACACCTACTGTGTGCCAGACATTGTCATGTGCTCTCGCTTCACAGCAAACTTGCATCCTTCCTATCTTTTTTTTCTGAGGGGAGAAAGAAATAGCAAATTGCCCACAGTGGGAAGCTAGAGGGAACTCGTTTAGATTCCAGAGCCCGAATTCCTTTTCCATGTTGTTCAGTGAGTAAGTCATGTCGAACTCTGCGACCCCAGGGACTGCAGCACCCCAAGCTTCCCTGTCCATCACCAACTCCCGGAGCTTGCTCAAACTCATGTCCATTGAGTCTGTGATGCCATCCAACCATTTCATCCTCTGCCGTCCCCTTCTCCTCCTGCCTTCAGTCTTTCCCAGCATCAGGGTCTATTCCAGTGAATCAGCTCTTCACATCAGGTGGCCCAAGTATTGGAACTTCAGCTTCAGCATCCGTCCTTCCAATGAATATTCAGGGTTGATTTTCTTTAGGACTGATTTTATCTCCTTAAAGTCCAAGCAACTCTCAAGAGTCTTCTCCAACACCACAATTTGAAGGCACCTGTTCTTTGGCACTCAGCCTTCTTTATGGTCCAATTCTCACATCCATAGATGACTACTGGAAAAACCATAGCTTTGACTTTATGGACCTTTGTTGTAAAGTGATGTCTCTGCTTTTTAATATGCTGTCTAGGTCTGTCATAGCTTTTCTTCCAGGGATCAGGAAAAGCTATGACTCTTTTAATTTTGTGGCTGCAGTCACCGTCCGCAGTGATCTTAGAGCCCAAGAAAATAAAGCCTGTCACTGTTTCCACCTTTCCCCATCTACTTGCCGTGAATACTTGTTTATTTTAAATATTTATCTGGCTGTGTCAGGTCTTAGTTGTGCAGTGGACTCCCTACTTGTGGCACACAGGCTGCAGGCTCCAGAGTCCTTGAGGTCAGTAGTTACATGCATGTGGGCTCTTAAGTTCCCTGCCCAGGGATCAAACCCACGTACCCTGAATTGGAAGGCAGATTCTTAACCTCTGGGATCACTAGGGAAGTCTTCCATGTATATTGTACTGCCACTCAGATTTTCTCCAGCCACCTGTGCCCCCTCCCTCCCTTGCCAGTCCCTGAGGGCTCCTCACTGGGTCCCTGTTCCTCCCAGCCATGTGGGGCTCCACCCGGCGCTTCCTGCCTTCTGTAACAAGCTTCCTCTGGCAAGTTCTTACTCACCCATGATCTGATTAATTGCCTGGTCACCTTCATAAGGGCTCACGTACCCTCCTCACTCCTGGTATCCTTGGCCAAGCAGGGTATAGAGCTTATCATCCCCAGAGCTTTGTATGTGTGCATTTACTCGGCTCTTCCTCCATGTAGACAGGAATGTCCTTGCGGGCAGGAACTGTTTCATGCTCCTGTCTCTGTGTTCTCTTAGCCTGGTGTATTTCCCAGCCCTTTGGAGGCACTCAGTATTTTTTTTTTTTTAAAGAACGAATGACAGGAGAAACTCATCTGCCAGCAAAGATCTCCAGAAACACTTCAGCATGTGTGCATGTGTTGTGCTTCAGAATATTTTAGAAACATTTTCCAGATTTAATTGAGGCTTCTGGGAAGCCTTGCTGTGTTCTTCCTTGCGAAAAATAGAAGGTCGTTACCAGGAAGTCTCAGCATACCGTATTTATCTGGTGAGTTTTGAAAATACTGAGTAATGGGACTAATGACTCAACATAGTAGTTTCCAAACTGTGAGGTAATCTTTGGACTTTGCAAGATTATTATATTAAGTGTACTTTTTAGTCTGTCAGTGAAAAATAAAAAGCCTGTATTTTCACATTAGAATTCAAAGAACATCTGCTGCGTATTGTAAATAACATATTTTGAAAACCAACTGATGCATACTCAGCCTGCCTCCGCCCGCTAACCATAGCCGGTCCTTAAGACGGGCTTCAATGGGCCACTGGGACGTTCTTGCCATTGCACCCCACTGTCTCCCATAAATCTCCAGATCCCCGTGGCCCCCTCAACACACTCGGCAATGTGAGGTTTTCATTTTCCTATTTTCAGCTGGGATCAGAAAGGGACTGGATTCTTGGATGATTTAGAGCTGTAGAGAGTGTTTTTTCATGGAGTCAAGCTTAAAGAGGATTTCCACTGAGGCCCTTCTTTACCCCTAAGGATATGAAACTTCAGAGAGCCCCCGCTTGCCCAGGGCCAGTGACCCCTCCAGCTCCTGACCTGAGGGTGTACTGTTTGCTTGTCCGCCTGCAGGGAGGAGCCCAGGACAGAACTCAAAGCTCCTCCGTCTGAGCCAGGCCTTCTCCCGGCAGCGCCGTCAAGTCCTCCTGCCCAGATCTCACCTCTTTGTGGGACTGAAAAACTCAGTCAGCTTTCTCCCTTGTTCCTTCTCAGTTTGTCTTGTTAGCACTCTTTCCTAGCAAGTAAGCACCATATGTCTTCCTGGGGAACTTGTTTTCAGGAGATTCCCAGCACATGTGTGCCGGCTTGGAAGAGCAGGGCGGTGGGGGGGCGGTTGTTGGGTTCACCAGCCGTCCTCACCAGAGTGCAGCTTTTGAGGGGTGCCATCTGCCCCGTGGGCTGGTTTGTCCTGAGGCATGAGCACAGTCTTTCCCTGGTACTTTCTGGGGGTCACGGAAAGTAGACTGGCTTGCAAAGGGGTGTTACAGAGCCGCAGAGAAAGCCTGGGCCCACTCTCTGCATTGGCTCCTCGTCATCTGGGGCAGGTTCTGTCCCACAACACCTCTTCCTTGATCTTGTTCTCTGTCCTCATGGAGTGGATAACGCAGCCTGATTACACAAGAGGGACTCTGTGTGCTCTTCTTTTGCTTTCTTGCTCTTAACCAGTCGCCCGTGCCAAAGCGTGCGACTAATATGTTCTGCATTTGAAGTCATTCATTTTCTGTAACGTGGAGTCCAGCATCCCGCTTCTAAACTTTAATACCTGTCTCCTTTGAAAGCCAGCTTGTCGAGCATCCAATTTGTCTTTTTTTCTTCTTCACTTTCCCCCTTTTTCCCTTGCACTCAGGCTGTCTTTTATCAAAACCCAGACAGAGGGTGAGCCATTGACACCTCATGGCATGCAGCAGCTTGAAGCATCTTCTTCATTCACCTTGACATCTTTGTGGCAAAAAGAAAGCAAGGGTTGGGAACCCTTTCTATTCATCCAGGCTTCCACTAGAGCTCCCTCTTTGAAAGCGGCTTCACAAACAGCCTTAATGGTTGTTATTGCTACGTGTCTCCCTGGAGGTTTTACCAGTTGTTTTGAAAGGCTGGCTATTTTCTGTTCCCTCAAGAATTCACCTTACCTAGGCCTCTTCATTTCTTCCCCTGTCCCTACAGAATCAGTAAATAATAATAATTGCCAGACGTTGTTCTGAGTTTTCCTGTGTGCCAGCAGCTTTGCGTGGTCTTGTGTCACTCTTACAGCAACCTTTTGAGGTAGTGCCCATTTTAAAGATGAGGAGACTGATGCATGCGGGTTTTTGTCCCTTGGTGGAGCTAAGACGTGAACCTAAGCATTTGAAGTTGAATACCCAGGCTGTTTACAAATGAGCTAAGCTGCTGGGTCCCCTATACTCTCAGTCACTCATTTGGATTTTGCTGACTTAGTCTTCAGTTTATCCATGGAAGGACTAGATGGCAGCAAGAAATGAGGTGAATGAAAGATAATCTATGGTCTGAGGTTCTAAGGGATAAGGCAGACTCCCAGCAATCGCTGTGGCCCATTAGATAAAACAGTGATTCTCAGTAGCATAGAGAATAGTAACAAGAGTGGTGGGGAAGGCGTGGTGAGGACCATAGGAGAGAGAGTGGGGACCGAGTTCTGATACAGCCCAGGGTGGTAAAGCGGTCGTGGTAATCACTGGCTAATCACGATTCTAAGACTGCACAGTGTTCGCTAACTGGAAGCTACCACTGGTTGAACACGTGTATTGCATGTCCGACTGACGCCGTATGCTTTCACTTAATAATCCCTCATGACTCAATGAGTATTATCTCACCTTTAAAGAAGAGTAAGTTCAGGGAGGTTAGCTTGACCCAAGTTTGCTTGGATCTTAAATGAAAGAAAAAAAAAAAGGAGATTTGATCCCAAAGCTGTCTGTCTTCAACATCTGTGCTCCATTCCTCCGTCCTTGCCAGCCTCTACCCATTATGAAATTTAACCAGAAACACTGTCATCATTAGTAGGCCATCCTACTGGTAACGGAAAGAAATAGAGGGATCTTAGGTTTGTGGACCAGAGAGTGTAGCTGAGCAGAGTATAAAAAGGTTTGTACCCCTGGTCCCATGGATGAGCTTATCACATTCAAGTGGTCCCAGCAGTCAGCTGCCACGTTCTTTTTTTCCCCTAAGGCAAAGTTGCCAACATATATTTTATTATATGATGGAATTGGGCAGAGCAAATGTAATATTTTTATTCACAATCATTTCACTTTATCCATTCAGATTCTCATGTATTCTGTGTATAATTTCTCACTCTTTGCTGATATAATGATCTCAAATTAGCCAAATAGATTTTTTTCCATTACTTCGTATGTCTTAGTCTGTTCAGGCTGCAAATACCACAGACAGAGTGGCTTATAAACAACAGAAATTTATTTCTCACAGTTCTGAAGGCTGGGAATTCCAAGATCAAGGTGCCAACATGGTTGTGTCCTGGTGGGAGCACTCTTGGCTTATTCATAGCCGGTCATCTTTTAGGTGCCATGTTCTTCATGTAGATAGGATTTTAGTTAGACAACTTTGCTTCATTGAGGATTGCTTCTAGAATGATCACTGGTTGCCAGACTTTGTAGAGAAATACAGATATGGGTTCAGGGAGCCATCAGAAGTCAGGGGAGCTGGGAGTGTGTACCCAACTCTGCTGTTCAACCACCTGTACGGCCTTGGTGACCTCACTGAACTCTCTTCAACCTCAGCTCTTTAATCTATAAATCATGTTAGATAATTCCAGGGTTTGTTTTAGCTCTAAATGATGATTGCTCTCCACTCTCAGGCCATTTACGTTACACACAGAGGAAGAGCCCTGTTAACCAGTGACATATGTAGTTAGTTAATTGAGAAAGCCATTTAAAGGAAGAAATCATAAAAAAAGGAAACATTATCAACATTTAATTTTTTTAAAAAACCGCTTTACTGTAGTGTAACTGATGTACCAAAAACTACACGTACGTGTACAGTTTGGTAAGTTTTGATGTACATACCATCCATCATATCACCATTACAACCAGGCTAGTGAACATACCTGTCACTCTAGAGTTTCCTCATGCCCCTTGCTTGTCACTTCCTCCCCTTCATTCCATCAGTCCCACCCACCGCCAAAGCAGCTACTGACCTCCTTCCTGTCACTACAGATTACTTTACATGTTTTCTACATAATTATTTAGAGTTTTGTCTATGTTGTTGTGTTACAACCCATGAACAAAGTATTTTTCCATTTATTAGTTTGTCTTTAATTTTTCTTAAGAATATTTTATATTTTTCAATGCATGGATCTTTAGGTTTTTTGTCAGAATCATCCCTAAATATTTCATTTTGGGGAAATTATTGTAACAGACCCAACTTTTAAAATTTCAATTCAGTTTCATTGTTTCTATTATAATTGGCTAGTACAATTAATTTTTGTACAACGATCTTCAACTATATATAATATGTTGTAATTATATATTCTATATATCCTGCAATTATGCTAAATTTACTTTCTGTCATTTAGATTACATGTTTAGAGTATTATATAATGTGTTTTATTTTTTGATCTTCTTTCATTCTACATCATTATTTAGCCAGTTGGATGCAAAGATGCATGTAGTGTGTGTGGTATCACTCAGTAAGCTATACAGAGAGCATATCAGAAGGAATCATTTACTCCAGGTAGTAAGGAAAGTGGAAGTTGATGGAGAGCTCCTGAAACTCTTCCATTGCTGTAAATAGTACTCCTAACCTTCAGCACCCAGTGGGCAAAATGAGCTTTTGGTCACAAGCCCTACTATGTAAGGAATACAAATAAGTCAACTCTGATTTATCTTCACAGGTTGAAAAGTAACCATGACTCGGGGTAGCTCCTTATATCGGCTTTAACTACAATGATAGCAAATAGGATGAGGTTGAAAGAATCCTGGATTGGGGCTCAAATAGGTCTGATTATCAGCAGCTCTTTCTATGTTGTTGAGCAACCTTGGGTAAATTCATGTTTCAGAATGTCACCTTGAAGAATAAAGGAGCATTTCTTTTGTGTCAGTGTAGGTATCCCTTCTTTGTGCGTTGGATTTCCATTCCAAGATGTACGACGGTGCATTTTCCCCACTCAGGTGGTCCTTCTGCCTGCAGGTCCCGCACCTCCCAGTGTCTGCTGGAAGTGAATAAGGCAGAACACTCAGGGCACAGGAAACAGCTTGAACAGGTTAGGAGACAAGGAAGTGAAAAGCTTGCATGGGAAGATGTGAGCAATCAGGATTCGGCATGGGATGTGGTTCCTGTTGAGGTAGAGTGGGTTGAAGGGTAGACCAGGGCGTGAGCATGCCAAGCCGTAAAGACCGAAAGAGATGGGTAGGAAGTGGAGAGCCTTTGAAACTTATTTTTTGAAGGGAGAACTCATGGTGAGAGCTGTGCCAGAGATTCTCCAACCTTGACGACCTCAGAGTCACCTGGGAACTTGTTAAAAATACACATACCTCGGGCCCCACCCAGACCTGCTCAATCCTAATCTATAGGTTGGGGTCAAGGCATCTGTATTTTTAACAAGCTCCCCAGGTGATTCTCATGCACGCCAAAGTTTAGAAAGCACTGCTTTGGAAGGTTAATCTGGCAGCAGTGCGCAAGATGGATTGGAGCCGAGAGAGCCTGGAGGTTCGCAGACCTGCTAGCAAGCGATTGCAACAGCTCTCCTGGCAGGAGATAATGAGGTTGGGGGCTGTGGGATCGGAAGGGAGGCATCAGACAGGGGAGGTATTTTTGAGAGGCAGTCAGCAAGGACTGGGTAGCCAATTTGATGAAGAGCGTGAGAGAGAAATGGGACTTAACAAATAATGCCAAGGTTGAGAGCCGCGTTCTCTACGGCTCAAGGGGAGCAGTAACAGAGTCCCCAGGGGCCCCAACTCAGATTACACACACCTGCTCCCCCTTCCAGCCTCACCTCCCACACCCTTCTCCTCTCTCTCAGCCCCTGAGGCAGAGCAGGGAGGGGGCAGATCAGCACCCCCTCGCCCTGGGCGGCTCACGTGGAGTTGGGGGGACAGAAGCTCCTCCAGGTGACCCTGCAGACTGAGGCTCTTTGACGGTGAGAGTGATGGTACTGCAGGGGGCATGGTGAGACCAGGAGGGAGGGGCAGGGGTGAGCCCCACGTGGAAGGACAGGGCTGGAGCTGACAGCAGGGCGGGGAGCAGCCCCGGGAGCTGGGGGGCAGGAGCTCCCCTACAGATGCACTTGAGAAAGGCCACCCCAAGGAGGTCAGAGGAGACAGCTGACACTGCAGAGAGAATAAAGGGACCCAAAGAGAAAGCTTCTGTTTAGTGGTCATGAGCAGGTGGAGGTCAAAGAAGAACTGGTGGAGAGGCGCAAGGACCCTGCTGTCTCCCTGCGGTCCGGAGAGCTCGGAGCCGGGGGAGACCTGCTCACAGGCGGACAGAGCTCTTGCTCCACCAGCTCCTACAGGCGTGGTCAAGTGCACGGGGCAGTTCTGTCCCCTGGGGCCACGTGGCAGGCTCATGTAAAGGGATCAGTCCTCCACAGACACACACGTTTAAAAATCTCCTTTCTAAACTCTAGTGTCTTTGAGCTGATGTAGCAGACAAAGAGAGGGCTTCCCAGGTGGCCCAGTGGTAAAGAATCCACCTGCCAATGCAGGTAATGCAGGGGATGTGAATTCGATCCCTGGAGGGGGAAATTATTCTTGCCTGGGAAACTCCATAGACAGGAGCCTAGCGGGCTACAGTCCATGGGGTCCCAAAGAGTCAGACACAACTGAGCGACTGAGCATACACACATACATGCACACCAGACAAGAGAGACTGAGGGAGTTTTACTATGATAGGCTACCCCCAGGTTTCTGATCAGCTCATAACCCTTCTGTACACATTTTGGGCCCAGCACAGCCAAATATAAGGTGTTATAAATCATTATAGTGCTTTGGGGTCCTGGCTTCCCCCAAAGTTCCAGACATTCTGCCTGATTTCATGATCTAATGCTGTGAAAATAGGATGGTGTGTTCTGGAGCCACCTCCAGGGTGCCCCGCAGTTGGCACATCTTAACTAAACAAAAACAAATTGAATGAGCGACAATGGAGAGAAAGGGTGTTTGTATCAACCCAGGAAGTAGAGAATTACAAAGAGATTCTATTTGTGGTGCTGTAAGCTGTGGTTCTTGAAATGGCTGTCATAAAAACTGGCCACTCCTGACGCTGGCCAGCCTCAGTTGTGGCGGTGGCTGCGTGGGGACCTAGGGCCAGCGGTCTGTCTCAGAAGGCACCCTGAGAGGCTAACACGGCATCACCTTTCACTACAAATAGAGCCAACACATTGTCACCTTAAAATACTCAAAACTGAAAAATGGAGGGTTTTATTCGGTGGGAATGTTTAGGACTTCAAGCCCGGGAGACAAGATCTCAGGTGACCCTGAGAGAACTGTTCCAAGGAGGTGGTGGGAAGAGTCAGTTATAGAGAACTTTGCAACAAAGAGCAGGTGAAAGTGAAGTGAAGTTGTTCAGTCCTGTCCGACTGTTCAAGACCCCATGGACTGTAGCCTACCACGCTCCTCCATCTGTGGGGTTTTCCAGGCAAGAGTACTGGAGTGGATTGTTTCCTTCTCCAGAGGATCTTCCCGACCCAGGGATCGAACCCGGGTCTCCTGCATTGTAAGCAGATGCTTTACCGCCTGAGCCACCAGGGAAGAAGCAGGTAGTCTGAACATCAAAAGATTATTGTTAGCTAAGGAACTGAGCGCTTTTCTGTTTATGGGAAAGTACACAAGCCTGGGCTCACTGGAATCATTCCTTTCCTGTGCGTCTCAGCTGTCCGGGGCTAGCATCCTGCGCTTTGACTTTGCACATCCTTAGTTCCTCGCTCCTCACTCACTGCTCACCGTAGGGAGTGGTGGCAGCCTGACAGCTACCAGATTGCATGTACTGTTTTTCATGGACGCCCTCGGGGCTCAGAGATTCACATTAGGAGGGCTGGGATCGCTGATGGCTGTGACATCCTTGTTTATTGATGTGGCAGGAAATACTCCATTTCTTAACTTATAAAGCTTACATTTTTATCTTTGATTAGCCTAGATACTTATCTCACTTTCTGAGTAAGGAAACTGAGGCATCAAGTAATGAAGAAATGAGTCCCTAACTAGGGAATCAGCACAGCTCAGGGGCTCTTGGGAAGGAGATCTGACCAGTGTTTTCGTGTGTAGAGTGCAGCACATTCTTCCAGAGGGGCTTCTTTTATGGGATCTTGTTTAGGTGGAGGCTTCCCTGGTAGCTCAGTTGGTAAAGAATCCACCTGCAATGCAGGAGACCTGCATTGGGTTGGGAAGATCCGCTGGAGAAGGATAGGCTACCCACTCCAGTATTCTTGGGCTTCCCTTGTGGCTCAGCTGTTAAAAAAAATCCGTCTGCAATGCAGGAGACTTGGGTTTGATCCCTGGGTTGGGATGATCTGGGGAAGGGAAAGGCTACCCACTCCAGTCAGTATTCTGGCCTGAAGAATTCCATGGACTATACAGTCCATGGCTTGCAGAATCAGACATGACTGAGCGACTTTCACTTCCCTTAGGTCGCCAATCGCCAAGTCGCTTCAGTCATGTCCGACTCTGTACGACCCCATAGATGGCAGCCCACCAGGCTCCCCCGTCCCTGGGATTCTCCAGGCAAGAACACTGGAGTGGGTTGCCATTTCCTTCTCCAATGCATGAAAGTGAAAAGTGAAAGTGAAGTCGCTCAGTCGTGTTCGACTGTAGCGACCCCATGGACTGCAGCCTACCAGGCTCCTCCGTCCATGAGATTTTCCAGGCAAAAGTACTGGAGTGGGGTGCCATTGCCTTCTCTGTCCCTTAGGTAGAGGCTGTTAAATTAGAGAAAGTCTTGCATGTAGAAGGAGCAGTTGTTTAAAGAGTCACTTAGAGATGGACCTGGGCATAACTCTCAGCCCACTTCCTCACTGTATGATCTTGGACAATTTGACCTTCAGTTTCTGAGCTTCAGCCTCAGTTGTTAAGGGAAGGTAATCATATTTATCTCCTGAGAGTATTGTTGGGAATTAAATATGATGGGACCGTTACAGTACCCGGTGTGTAGTTAATCCCCCATAATTGCTAACTGTTAGAATAATTACTGAGTTTTTCCTCTGGCATCAGTGCAGTGATCCCTAACCTTTTGGGAACCAGGGAGCAGTTTCATGGAAGACAATTTTTCCACAGGCAGGGGTGGGGAGATGGTTTCTGGATGATTCAAGTGCATTACATTTCTTGTGCTCTTTATTTCTATTATTATTACATCAGCTCCACCTCAGATCATCAGGCATTACATCCCAGAGGTTGGGGACCCCTGATAGGGAACTCATGCACTCCTCTGGATGCACCTGAAGAGATGTACCTTTTTCATTGTTGGCGTTTCTAGTTTGAGTTTTAAATATTTTTATCCTGTTGAAGTATTACAGCTAGAAGAAGCTTGGGTACAGGTGAACTAATTCTGTTAATGAATTCTGCCCTTTAAGGCATTTATATGCTGACTAGGACTTTTGGGGTGGGTCTGTGCACCAGAATTTCCCAAGAAGGTGCCCTAACCCCTTATTTAAAGTGAACTTTTATTGAGCCACCTGCTCAGAAGTTGCAGAATTGCTGAAACATTGCCGCGGGCAGGGTGTATGATCACAAAATGAAGAAAAGACAGCAGGACGTGGAGATTTCCACAGCACCAGGAAGAACACTCTGCAGTGTCTTACCGCCACCATCCCAGGCAAAGATGCAGCCAGCCAGCCAAGTCAATGCTTGGAGTTACGTCAGGAGGCTTGGCCAGGGTCCCCCCACCATCCTGCACCTTGGGTCCCACTACTGAGCTCAGTGGTGGTTGCTAATGTAAATGCCATCCCCTGGCACTGTATGTTGAAACTAACTGGAAAGCAGCAGGCTCTTTCTCTCATCAGATCTTCGGCTGTCCGCCTGGCATCTGTCTGACTGCCTACGCTGGCCAAGGATCTGCCTTCCAGTGAGCATCCTCAAATGTAAATATGCCCCAAAGACACCCCGACTCAGGGATTTCAAGTCTCCCATCCATTCCCGCCCCCCAGCTTAACTCTCTCAACGAAAGAAATTGCTAAAGAAGAGATGAAGAATAAGGCCTCTCTCTGGCTCCCTATGAGGTCCTGTTTACCAAAGAAGCTGAGCAGAGCCACAACAGAATAAATAAGGAAGGCTTGGCAGCATGTTTTGATACAAAATTCATTACAGTTCTGTGTATGTGCTAGACGTTTGGGTCCTCTTAAGCCTGTGTAGATACTGCAGTCCTCTCGGTTCAACCTTTGGGTTTAGAGAGAGGTGTTGGAAGGCGTTCAAAGATGTCAGATAACTGGCCTGACTCTTAAAGAACTGGTTTGGGGAAAAGCTTGAAAATACTCACACCCAGATTCAAAAACAAGAAGCAGGAACAAGTCCAGAAAACTTGGTGACATAGATAGCAGTTGTAATATTTTTTAAAAGAGGCAAATTTGAATGTCTTCTCCTCTCTCTTAATCCTCTCTCCTTAATCTTCACATGCATTTTCTGTCTTTCTGAGGTCTTCCTTTTTTCTTGTTTTATAACACCTTCTAAGTCTCAAGTGTAAAATCCATCATGTGTCACTCCACCTTCAGCCTTTGTGGGTGGGGAGGGTATTATAGGGGTGGTTGGAATCTGTCAGGGTCAAAACCTAAGTGTAAGTCCTGGCTTCTCCTCTCAACTGCTGTGTGGCCCTCAGACCACTTATGCTCTCTGAGTCTTAGTATTTTCATATGTAAACTACAGGCAATGAAACTTATCTCAAAGAGTTGTCAGGAAGAGCAAATGCATTTCAGACCCAATATTTTGTGAGCTTATCACATGCCAGCGTCATCAGTCACATCCTAGCCAGCACGGCTGAGCACAAGCTTACGACAGTTCGCCCCTTTCTTCTGCAGCAGTGGTCATTTTTATACGGAGTTCTCTTCAGGTGTGGATTTTGGGCCCATGGGCTTCCCAGGTGGTGCTGGTGGTAAAGAACCTACCTGCCGATGTAGGAGACATAAGAGACACAGGTTCGATTCCTTGGTCAGGAAGATCCCCTCGAAGAGGGCATGGCAACTCACTCCAGTATTCTTGCCCAGAGAATACCCTGGACAGAAGAGCCTGGCGGGCTATACTACACAGGGTCGCAGAGAGTCTGACATGGCTGAAATGACTTAGCAGACACGCACTGCATTTTTAATGTACTTAGAACAAGTGTTTATCAGCGTTTTTTCTTGTAACCCTGTCCTCTTGAAGTAGTCTTCTTTGACAATTTTTTAAAATGACACCACCCCCTTTCACGAAAGTAAATACTAAGGAATGATATTTGCGGACTAGGGTTGAACTTTGGAGGGCCACAGTTTTTGTCATATGTGATTTTTTCATTTTAAAGACTCTTTTTTGGCCCCATTTAGGGGTCCCAGTGCCCCTGTTGGGATACATAAAACACGTGGGGAAGTCTGTCTTCTTTCTTTTGCATCTTTTCTTCCCTCCATACAGTTTACCGTCCTTAGAGCTTGTTTGTCTGTCTTGCAGTGTCCTACATTTCCTGACCTCTCCCTTTCTTGTTACTGTTGTTTAGTCACTAAGTCATATCCAGCTCTTCTTTGACCCCCCATTGACTGTAGCCCGCAAGGCTTCTCCATCCATGGGATTTCCCAGGCAAGAATATTGGAGTGGGTTGCTGTTTTCTTCTCCGGAGATCTTCCTGACCCAGGGATTGAACCCTTCTCTGCTGCATGGCAGGCAGATTCTTCACCACTGAGGCACCAGAGAAGCACATCATTGTTATATATTTCAGGGCAATATGGTTCATCATCTTTTCCACCTAAGATGATGTTGTGGGGTGGGGGGAGGGGGGAGTACAACACCACCATACTGTAAAGTGAGTGAATTGAGTTTCATGAACATTTTCTCTAACTGCTGCTTCTACCCAAATTCAATAGGGGTTGGAGGGCAGCAGCATAGTTTAAAATTGGAGCGACGGTTCCTGCTGCAATTTACAATCTATAGATTGGCCGTGGAACTGATGGTAACCCTCTCCCTTTATGCTGGCAGCTTCCTGAAGAACTCAAGAAATTTTCCCTGTCTAGTTCAGGGAAAATGCAAATATCAGCTCCATCCTATCCACAGCAGGAAATTAGAAACCTCTTTGGTTAACACAAATGGATTACGATTTTTTTTTCCCTGCAAGAGAGAAAGGGAGAGAGGAAAGAGGCTCGAGGTGGCATTGTATCCCGTAAAACTATATTTATGTGCTAAGACAAGCAATTGATGTTGTTCTATAAAATACAGTAAACACCTCCTCCCTGCCCTTTTGAATGTCAGTCAGAATTCAGAATCATGAAATTTTATAGTATTACTGGTTAGAAGGGCTTCCCACTGGGAGCAGATGCCATCTCTGTCTTCATAGACTCAGAGAAAGTCCTGACATGTTTCATGGCGTTCATACGTGGAAGTCTGTGAAATGGAAAGGAAAACAGCTTTTTCTGTCAACCTGTCACTGATATAAGCTTTTACATTCCATCAGAATGACTAAACTTTAAAGCTGTTTTTCTTCAGTGCTGAGTATCTCTCAGAACTCCCAAGTGTTATCAGATTGATAGAGTCCCAGCATACGATAGAAGACTGAAGCAGTCTGTGGCACGGTATTAAAAATTCATTCAGATACTCGATAAAGCGTGGTTGACAAAAGTGTGAAATGGAATAAGGTAGAGTGAATTTCTTCATGGTTTATTGCCCTTGATTTCTCTACACAAAATAAATAGACAGAATGGACTAAAATCTCTTCTTTATGAAGGTGAGATCCTGGCAGCTGAAGGCCTGCTCATAAAACCCCTCTCTGTGCCACATACCTTGGCCGTGTTCAGAGTTGGAGGCAATGGAAATTTATTGCTGTTGTGTGCGTTCATATTTCAGACTGAGTGAATATGTAGAGGCTGCTTTTATGAGATTGCTGAGACTGTTAAGAACAGAGCAAGACAACACTTGCTTGCTTTTTTTTTTCCTGAAGATTTTTTTGGGGGCAGGGGGGTGGAGGGTCTTGATGATTTTAGTGTTATTAATGGTGGTGGTGGCGGCCCTGGTGGCAGCAGCAAGTTCTTCCCCTGAAGGTATTTAGGAGAAAACACTCTTTTCATCTTTTCCCTTCCCCCTTCTCCACCTGCCATCTTGTTTTAAAAGCAATATAAAAAAAGCAAAGCCTTTAAAGCCACTGCAAGCCTGGCCCATGTTTTCATGTGTGTCCCTCCCTTTCGAGGCCTCCCCTGCCTCTCTGACCCACCACCCCCTTCCTTTCTTCTGTCCCTCCCTCCTCTCAGAGGACACAGTTAGTGGAGGCTTCCCCCTGCCTCCCCGCAGCGGTGGGACAGAATGCCTCATTGGCTCCAGATATTAACTTCTGTGCTGAAAACCCAGTTGGAGCTGGTGTGACAAATGGATTTTACCTGCTGCTGGAAAACACAGCTCCACCCCACCCCTGCACACGGCACACACAAGCCCTTGTCTCCATCTTGCAGAGCCCAACCCAGGGAGCAGGGAGCAGAGAGCTGCCCCGCGGCACCATCTGTTCCCGCCAGCATCCACGTCGGGCCCCGGCGGTTACATCTGTTGAGAAGAACAGTGCACATGAGGAGTGGTTGGAAAGAAGTGTTTGGTCTCCCCATCATCTCCGTTAGTCATTACTGGGCTGCTGGGCTCACGTGGGTGTATCTGTGTGCACCGCCTCTCAGGCCTCATCTGTATCAATTGGAAATCAGTCACTGGGAGTTAGTTGCAGTCAGCGGGGACCCAGGGCATTTTCCAGTGACATCCATTCTTCTTGTGTTGCAGAAATTCAGGAAACAATTAAAATTCTGATGCATTCCAGGGAGGATTTCAAATAAATCAGCCGATAGCTGATACCTTGTAACTCTTGGTAGCAAAGCAAAATTAACAACCCAGACGCATCTGTGTACTGTATGCTAAAATAAATAAATTAACCATGCATCACCTCCAATAGAGGAAGCAGCTGGCTTGTTCTCAACCTTTCCATAAGTACCCAAAAGCTACTGATTTGTTAAGTTGTCACTCTCCTTATGGACATCAAGGACTCTCTGGATATGCTAAAAATGGAGCTGGCCAAATATCAGTAAGTTATGGAAAATCCAGGCACTGATTAAACTCAGTTATAGCCTCTAACTTATAGCTCCTAACAGCTTACGCTGAGCAAAGCTGATATTTGTGAGCCAGGCTCAGTGAGGAAGTAACATCAGATAAAAGTTGGTTTGGCAGCCAATTTAGGTAGAATTTTGTCTAAACTTTAAAGTATTAGTCAGAAACTCAGTACTTCTTCCTCTCTCCCTAAAGCCAAATGCAGTGGGGAGGAACTTGCATTAATCGCCCCTGTTAATCATGGTGCTACCTACCTAGGCTTTCCCAGGATCTTCTTTTGCAGCTCTTTTTGCAGTGATTCCACATCCTCCTACTTGCTGGCTTCTTTTTACCAAGAACACAACACAGAACAGTGAACCCTTGAAAAATAAAGATCTTAGAAACATCCCAAATAAAAGCCACACACTATGTTGAAATTGTAAATCCATATTGTGTACGTGCCTATGTGCCAGGATGTTTGTAAATGTGGTTTACAGTGTGTGTATGTATTTATCAGCACCCAGTAGATTTTTTTTCTCCCTAGAAAGCTGCATAAAATTTTAAAAGATACAGAATATAGTGGCTGGAAAACAAAACAGCACTTAAAAATTGCCCACCTTTCAAATTCACTGCATTGGGAAAGATGGGGCGAGTGTGGTGTTCATCAGAGAGGGAGCTAGGAAGATGATTCACAGGGTGGGCTCAGTGAGAGACACAAGACGAAGAGAAGGGTAAAACCATTAAGCCAGACTGCAGCGAGGGCATTCAAGATGGGGCGAGGGGGGAGAGTGAATGCCATGCCTGTAGACTCTTCCCAGTGAGAGGACAAAGTGAGGGGAAAGATCAAAGTAAATACAGAGTGGAGGAAGCCGGGAAGGCACAGCCAACAGGAAAGGGCCCCCTTAACCCCTTGAAGGCAGTGGCTGTTGTCATCCATCTAGTGCTCAGAGCACCTGGTACATTCCAGGCTCAGGGTGCAGTCGTCGATAATCATCACAGTTCTGCCGACAGAGTACAGCTGGAAATGACTTGTCCCTCCCTCCCCCCAGTCTGCAGGAAGCTGCTTGTGTTTGGTAACGAATGGGAAGAGTCAGGAACCCTTACAGCCAGGGATCAGCCGGAGGAGCTAGTTAGGAGCCAATGCCAGTTGGGGCAGGCAGCTCTCACACACACCTCGCTGTGAGCTTCCTTTGCCCACTGTGCTGGTGATGCCCGGCACGCTTGGAGCTCTGCAGCCTTCCTCTTTAGACATGTGCCCTAAAAAATTTCACAGCACGCACAAGAATTAACAATCCCTGCAACCTGAAGAGAATTGACTGCTGTCTCAAGATGATTCTCAGAAATCTGCCGATAGCAACACAAGGCATTATAAATCCTTCCAGGTTGGTTCTGACCATGTTGTAGAAGTAATTTCAGCTGGCATGTCACATGAAAGAACAGACTTGAAAACAGTGGTGTGTGCAGCCCTGAAGGTTTCCACTTGGCTAATGTTCTCAGTACCTTATGGCACTAGTTTGGATTGCAGCAAAGGTACCAAAGAAAATGTCTGAAGTCTGGATTTACTCTGTGTGTGTGTGTATGTGTGTGTGTGTGTGTATGTGCACGTGTGCATCTTCATGTATATTCTCACCTCTGAAAAAGAGAAGTATCTAATCATATAGCACTCTATTTGTACACCCTTGTTATGAGTCTAGAGGAAGATGGACCACTCAGTATTAATGAGGATGTTGGTACACACTTGTCTACTCTCACTTGGTGTACATGTATTTATGTATGCACAGTAACTCATTAAGTATGAAAATGAGTTATACCTGGTCAGTCCAAGCATGGGGCTAGACAGGAATGTAGATTATCAGTTTGGAGAAGGATTTGTCACTTTGTGGACATTTGTATATGCAGAAATTCCTAAGATCTGTCATATGGTGTACATACATGTGGGCATGTATGTGTCTGTAAGTTTGTGTTCATACAGTATCTTCTGGAGGCACATAGGGTGCTGTCACTCTGGGCAAGTGGCCGTTGCTCACACAGGGAGCCATTTGCCTTTGTTGTTTAATGAGACGGAGCTATCCTGGTGGTCCAGTGGCTAAGACTGAGTTCCCAATGTAGGGGGCTCAGGTTCCATCCCTGGTCAGGGAACTAGATTTCACATACCACAACTAAAAAGATACCTCACATCACAACAAAGATCCTGCAGGTAGGGACAAAGATTCCTTGTGCTACAACCAAGACCGCACACAGCTAAATAAATAAATATTTAAAAAAAAATAACTCCCTGTTCCCTGGTGGTGCCAGGAGTAAAGAATCCACCTACCAATGCAGGAGAAGCAAGAGACGCAGATTTGATGCCTGGGTTGGGAAGATCCCCTGGAGTAGGAAATGACAACCCACTCCAGTGTTCTTGCTTGGAGAATTCCATGGGCAGAGGAGCCCGGGGGGCTACAGTCCATGGGATGGCAAAGAGTCGAACATGACTGAGCACACACGCACTAAAAATAGAATTTAATGAGAGAGTAAAGCCTGCTTTAGGACAAATGCAACTGTAAACATCAGAACAGCCTTAGCCTTTGATTCCCAGCTGATATTTATGTACACATGAAAAGTTATATTAAGACTTCTAAAATAATACGTGTTATTTTTCACACGTTATACTAATGAAAACCCTGCTTGGTGTGCCCTGGTGGTTGCAGGAAGAGGGTTAGGACTTTTGGTAGACCTTCCATTCAGTATACCTTTCATAAATTGTCCATTTAACTGTAAAGGAAATTCAGAAGCTTATCCAACTAGGAAGTCAAACTCCAGTGCAAGGAACTCAGGACCTTTTCATGACTCATGCACCCTAGCAGTGTTCAGGGTGGGGAAAGTTGAAGCCTTCTAAGTTAGTCCCACTTCAGGAGGTTAGAAGCAGTCCGAAGCAATTATTTTCCCTTGGCTGGGATGTGGGTGAATGTTTTACCTCTTTGCCCTTATTTGTACAAGTATGTTATGGGGAACCTTGTAATTGGTTTTTGTGTGTATTTTAATTATTTTTACCCCTCATCTGGTGTATCATTTGGGATTACTCTTGGCTGAAAGCAACAGTGTAGTGGTTGGTTTGTCTCTAATGAAAAGAGGCCTGGCCATGCTGTGTGTGGTGTGCGGGGTCTTTGTTCCCTGACGAGGGATCAAACCCATGTCTCCTGCATGGAAACTCAGAGTCCTGACCGCTGGACTACCAGGAAGGTCCCTATCTCTACCCTTCTTAAGACTATTCTTAAGACATTAGTGAGAACAATTGAATATTAAATCATAAAGCGGTCTGTGTAACAACTCTCCTTAAAGCCTCCCCCAAGAGTTTTCCATATCACTTTGAATAAAAGCCAGATTTTTACATAAAAAGGCCTGGAGTTAGGCCACCACTCAAAGGTGCCACCAGGAACCCAAGTGCCCCCATGTAGATAGAATGCAGTCTTTGCATTTGCTTCTTCACAGTCTTAAGATGACTGTTTAAACTTCAGACCTCACATCTTGAATCTGGGACAGACAAAAGGCTTTCTCTGAGGGGACCTCACCTTTTTATTCAGGAAGGAACACCCTCTCTAGCGACTTCCAACTTTATCCTCATTGCACAAAATTATATCAAATGCTCCCTTTACATACAAAGAAACAAAGGAAATAATTGTTTTTATTAAACACACTTCTACCCTGAACAAAATGACGTTCTGCAAAAGAATATTGATGGACAGCATATACCCATTGTTGTAATTCAGTCACTCGGTCATGTCCGACTCTTTGCAACCCCGTGGACTGCAGCAGGCCAGGTTTCCCTGTCCTTCACTATCTCCCAGAGCTTGCTCAGGCTCATGTCCATTGAGTCAGTGATGCCATCCAACCATCTCATCCTCTGCCACCCCCTTCTCCTTTTGCCTTCAATCTTTCCCAGCATCTGGGCCTGATTTCCGGTGAGATGGCTGTTCACATCAGGTGGCCAAAGTACTGGAGCTTCAGCTTCAGCATCAGTCCTCCCGATGAATATTCAGGGTTGATTTCCTAGTGTATACCCATGACCTCTCAAAATTTGCTGTATCCAGCCAGCCTTATCATGTCTAGTGCAGCGTAGATACACAACTCAACATCAGACCTCAAGAAAATCCTAACAGACTGTGTCTCAAGAAAGGTAACTGAAGTGATTCTCAGAAAGGATAACTACCATATATGGATTTTGAGTCTGGAAACAAGTACCTAGAAAATGACCAAAAGATGATGTCCATGAAAGCAGTAAAATAGTAAACACGTTGCTTACCAAGCCCTGTAACGATTAGAATGTGAAAGCCTGCCTGGACATACTGAAACACATGTCATACTAATATAACATGTAGTCAGACTGTAAAACTCGTGATACTAAAAGCAGTATAGCCAGTAAGTATTAACTATAGAGTCAGAAGTATTTTCATACTGTCAATGGTTGATACCAGTGCTCAGTCAATAAACAATTACTGGGAACCTATCAAGTACACACAGTCCCTAGGGGAGTATAGACTATATGAACAGAGAGCTACATACAGAATAACAAGCACTAGACTGAGGCATGTTTAAGATGGTTTTGGGGAACACACAGAGGACCGCCAGCCAGCACTGCCAAGGGTTACTGATAAACAAGATTGGTCTCTTTCCTTTGATGTTTATATCCAAGAAGACAATTTGGACCTTCTACAGAGCATCCCCTAATACCAGCATATGTAGAGCAGACAAGGGTGGAAGTTCTTAGATGCTTCTGTTCTTATTTTTAGCTTCCAAGAAGTTCCAGTTAGGGACAGCAAAGAGTACTGGGTTTAATAATATGTGAACAAGTTAACTACAGGTTTCACATCCTTTCAAGTCAATCCTTTTCAAGGATCTTTGTGAGCAAGGACTCTAAAGATGATTTACACATCTATAGAATACTATTCTGAATAGTATTCTGAATTCAGTGTTCTGAATAATAATGCCGGTTAACCTGACCACAGGCTTTGGTAGACATGACTCTTAAATATGGGACCCCATTCGAAAGTGAGCCTCTTACAGTATTTTCAGTTTTTTCATGTTTTGATAGTGGGAGTTTGAAATCAGTCTAGCAGCTCACCAAATGTTTCCTTTGCACCTTAATTACTATGTGGGTACAGATTTTGCATTTAATTATTAAAAATAATTTATGTCCCAAGCCACGCCCCTGCCCCCTCTGACACTGCTGCCAATCCTGGGGAGTTCTGAGGAGGACTCAAGAGAAGCTGGAGGCTTCTGCAGGCTCCTTGCCTTCACTGACTGACATGTCCAGCGAATCCTAGTCCCAGCAGAGATTCCAGCATGAGTGAAGATCAAATCTTTGTTCATCTGCAATCAGCCTTGCATATTTAGGTAATTGCAAATGTTCCAGATGTCTGAAACTGACTATCTGACCAATATAGCGTATAAATTATTCTAGGCAGGTAGCACCTGTGTCTTACTCATTTCTCCATCTGAAAATGGAGGAGGTATTCGGTAAATGACTGTTCAAGCAGAGATAAACAAGGTCTAGATTAAAGCTAGAGGTGATTCTGGGGCAAGCCAGTCTGTATAGACATCTTGCTGAAAAAAATCTTGGGTCGCTTAGTGAAATAAGTCAGACAGAGAAAGACAAATACTCAGTGATATCACTTATATGTGGAATCTTAAAAATGGATTTTTTTAAACTAGTGAATATAACAAAAGAAACAGGCTCACAGATACAGATAACGAATTGGTAGTTACCAGTGGGGAGAGGGAAGGAGGGAGGGGCCAAATACGGGTAGAGGAGCAAGAGGTACAAACGACTATGTATAAAATAAATAAGCTGCAAGGACATATCGTACAGCACAGGGAACACAGCCGGTATTTTATAATGACTGTAAATGGAGTATAGCCTTTAAAAATTGTGAATCTCTATGTTGCATACTTGAAACTTACATAATATTGTCAATCAACTGTGCTTCAATAAAAAAAGTCTTGGGGAGCTAAAGCTATATCAAAACAAGTAAAAGGAGTCAGAAAAGACACCAGAAGTATATCAATGTTTCCTACTGTGCATTTTTACAAAGGACCTGGGCTTATTGGATTTACTGCAGGAAACGTAATATACTTTGGAGGGTAATCATGAGAGAGGATACAAGAGCAAGTGTTGTCTTGGTACAGACCTACAGTGTTTTCTTCTCCATGTCTCTCCCTCATTCCTCTTTAAAGTCACCTGTGTCCGCTTTACTTTTTTAATTAATTAAATTTACCCAATTTTCTTAATAAGTGACAAATATAATTGTATATATTTAAAATATACAACTTGATGATTTGATACACATATACATTGTGTAATGATTACCATGATCAAGATTATTTACACAGCCCTTGCCTCACATAATTAACTTGTGTGTGTGTGTGTGTGTGTTTGTGGTGAGAATGCTTAAGATCTACCATCAGCAGCTTTCAAGCATACAACACCATATTATCAACTATAGTCTCTATACTGTGCATTAGAATCTCAGAATTTATTCTTCTGACCATTGAAAGTTTGTACCCTTTGACCTACATCTTGCCATTTCTGCCTTACTCTCATCCTGGCAACTACCATTCCATTCTCCGTTTCTATGAAGCCGGCTTTTTTCCTTTTCCTTTTATATTGGTATCTATTGAATGTATTGATGTATTAATATTTATATTGATATTATTCATATGATATTGCATATAAGTGCTATACAGTGTTTGTCTTTCTCTGTCTGGCTTGTGTTACTTAGCATAATGTCTTCCAAGTTCATCCATGTTATTGCAGGTAGCAGAATTTCCTTGTTTTTTATGACTGAATAATACTGCATTGTGTATATATATGTATGCTGCTGCTGCTGCTAAGTCGCTTCAGTCGTGTCCGACTCTGTGTGACCCCACAGACGGCAGCCCACCAGGCTCCCCGGTCCCTGGGATTCTCCAGGCAAGAACACTGGAGTGGGTTGCCATTTCCTTCTCCAATATATATGTATATATATCACGTTTTCTTTATCCAGTCATTCATCCAAGGACATTTAGGTTGTTGCCATGTCTTGGCTATTGTGAGTGATGCTGCAATGAACATGGGAATGCAGATACATCTTTAAGATACTGATTTTATTTCCTTCAGATATATACTCAGGAGTGGTATGGCTGGATCATACATTAGTAAAGAGAACTTTTTATAGTAATTTTTTGAGGTACCTCTCTACTGTTTTCCTTAATGGTTGTACCAGTTCACATTTCCATCAACAATATTTAAGGGTTCTCTTTTCTCCACATCCTCAGCAACATTTGTTACCTCTTGTCTTTTTGATATCAGTGTCATAGTTTTCAGTGTATGGAACTTTCACCTCCTTAGTTAAATTTATTCCTAAGTATTTTTTGGTTTTGATGTTACTATAAATGAAATGGATTTCTTAATTTCTCTTTCATAGTTTGTTGTTAGTGTGTAGAAATGCAACTGATTTATGTATATTAATTTTTGTCCTGCAACTTTATTGAAATTTGTTTGTTAATTCTAACAGTGTTATATTGGAGTCTTTCGGGTTTTCTATATATATGATCATGTCATCTGCAAACAGATAATTTTACTCTTCCTTTCCAACTTTTTATTTCTTTTTCTTGCCCAGTTGCTCTGATTAGGACTTCCAGTACTGTGTTGAAAGGGAAGAATGCCATCCTTCTCTTGTTCATGATCTGAGAGGAAAGAATTTTAACTTTTCACCATTGAGTATGTTAGCTGTGGGTTTGTCACATATGGGCTTTATTACAGTTGAGGTAGATTCTGTCTCTAATTTATTCAGAACTTCTATCATGAAAGTGTGTTCAGTTTTTGTTAAATGCTTTTTCTGCATCTATTGAGATCATCTGACTTTATCTTTCGTTCTCTTACTATGTCACATTTATTGATTTGTTTAGATTAAAAGCCATCTTTGCATCCAGGGATAAATTTAATATGCTGTTGAATTTGGTTTGCTGGTATTTTGTTGGGTACTTTTGCATCTATGTTCATCAGTGATACTAGTCTGTAATTTTCTTTTATTGTAGTGTCCTTGCCAGGCTTTCATGTCAGGGTAATGCTAGCCTCATAAAATGAATCTGGACATGTTCCCTCCTCTTCAGTTTTTGGAAGAGTTTGAGAAGGATGGATTGGTATTCATTTCAATTAATTCTTTGATTTTAATTAATTTCAGTATTTGGTAGAATTCACCAGTAAAGCCATATGGTTCCTGGGCTTTTATTTATTGGAAGATTTCTGATTAGCAACTCAATTTCATTGCTCTGTATTTTCCTGTTCAGATTATCTGTTACTTCATGATTCAATATTGGGAAGTTGTATGCTTCTAGTAACGTATCCATTTCTTCTCAGTTATCTAATTTGTTGTCATATACTTGTTTATCATCTACAATTTCTTTTTAAACATTTTTGTTCTTATACAACGGTTCTCAAGTGAAAATAACATGGAGTCTTCTGTTATATTCTCCCAGATTTGAATCTGAGTTATCTGAGTTAACTTTCTGAAATGTTTTCATGTTTGTTAATAAGAGAAATTCTGTTGATCCTGTAGGGTTAAAGTAAAGATGAAATAAGGTAGCGTCGAGCAGTTATCCCAGACAGCGCCCATAGGCCATCAGCACGTGTCACCTTCCCTTTTCCCTGCGGCTCTCTAAAGCCAAGTTCAGTGGCCTGTTGTATTGAGCAGTGAGTCCAGAGGCTGTGAATTATTTGTGATGCTTTTCCAAGGACTGAATCAGGAGAGAGATTTTAATCAAACCGCCAACAAAGCTCATGTAGAGATGAACGTATAATTAGTGACCTCTTCCTATGAGGGATAGTCCACAGTGGGTCTGGCGGAATTGGAATTAGCACGTGAGCAATTGCGGCATATATATCAGCTCTGTGTATCCGCAAAGTGGGAAGCAAGAGGCATTTGTAGCTTGGTCAAAAACTGGGTGTCAGACATATTAAGCCTGCGTTCATCTGACAGGCCTTCAGAATAAAATGTCAGGAGGGAGGTTTAGCAGTAGGGGAGACAATTATGAGGATCTCAGACGTGAGAAATAGAGAATTCTGCCCGCTGCCCAGGAAGGAGAGAATATGGCATGGAAGACGGGCACGGAAATGTGTTTCCTGACACATGCTGAAGAGGCCTGTCATTTATTTGGGTCCCATTGCTCTCTCAGGCTAAGACGGAGTGAGCGAATGCTTTCAGGAAAGAAGAAGTCTAGGTGAGCCCCAGTGCATGCTCCAGAAAACCCCCAGGGCTCACAGTACTACTAGAGTTAGTAGTAGTACTACTGTTTTCTTTAGAAGCTGTAACAGATGCTACCAAGTCTCTCAATGCAGAATGTCCAAAGTGGTGGGCTTCTTCACTTTGAGAGCAAAGAGCTCACCATTGGGACTGTGTTGTGATTGTCGTGTTATGGATGCAAATTACCACAAAGTGTTATTCTCCGGGGAACTGCCGTATGCCCCTAGAGAGAGGTCTGCTCACCTGACCCACCACTCCTCCAGGAGCACCAGCTCAGCCCCGTCCTGGCCTTTTCTCTGACCTTCTTAGGTCTATTTGTCCCATTTCCTGATGAAACCTTTTTTGCAAAGGTGAGGCTAGGCGAGCAGCCTAGACTC